>NC_084478.1:107185123-112185123 GCF_027409185.1 Cynocephalus volans | reverse complement strand
CTGTTGTTCAGGGAGGGTGATGTAACCGAACTCCACAAGGAGAGGACATGAAAGGTCTTTGTCCAGGACCCTTACAGACCTTGTCCTATGTGTATCCTTTATAATAAAACTGTAATCATAAGTATAGCACTTCTAGTGAGTTCTGTGAGTTGTTCTAGCAAATAATGAAACATGATGATGTGGGAACCCCTGAATTTATTACTGGTCAGTCAGAAGTATGAGTGGACCCATGAGAATTGTGCCTGGCATCTGATCTAAAGTTGGGGCAGTATTATTGGTGACTGTGCCCTTAAACCTGTAAAGTCTGATGCTAATTCTGGGTAGTTAGTGTCAAAGAACTGATGTCAGAACAATGGTGTCATTGTCCCTGGTTTTAGCAGCCACTCCCAGATTGATATATGTAAAGCCTATCTCTGATTTATGTATCCTACATCAGCAAGCAAAAGTGAAGGAGGCAGAACCCACCACTGTATTGTGGGTGAAAAAAGCAGAATATGTATTTGTGATGTGCACCTACAATTTAGGTAATTTTTAAAGTTATCTATATATGTATATATATTTTCTTATCAGAGCTCCCTCATCTTGGAATTACTATTGTGGGCACTGCACTTATGTTTGGGGAACTTCAAATTGTGGCATGGTCAGATACTTCTAAGTGCCACATGTACCCTGAAGCAAATACTTAACCAGTTTATGCCTGTGGAATTTTTCAAGCTCAGCAAAAGAGCAGGGTGAGTGGGTGGGTGGGTGGGTGAGTGGGTGTGTGTGTGTGTGTGTGTGTGTGTGTGTGTGTGTGTGTGTGTGTCCAAGCAAAAAGATGATTATCTCTGTTCTGACTGCTCCTTGGGTGGGACTTGTAGGAGGCATGGTCATCCTGCAATTTTCTCTTGGAGTGTAGTTGAAGTAAACACTTCATCACTCACATAGCCCTCTTGTTTCTTCTCCCTTTCTGAATAAATAGTATGAGCTATTTCATGTAATAAATATATCAGGGCCAGTTCATATGTTGTCTGGCCTAAAATGTTGCTGCTGAGGGATAAAATGAGAGTGGATTTGTCACCTGTCTAGTCATGAACTAAAAAAAGTTATCTTCTTACAGCACAGCTGGATGATTAGCACCCATTGATACTCTACCCTGCCCCCAATTTCAAAAGAGCAACCTTCAGTGGGATTTCATCTATAAAATACCACTAGATTCCCTATCAAGGCTTTCAAGTCCCTGCACCCTTCCGTACAATTCTACCTTTCCATCTCCCAACACATTCTTCCATGTCAAGGCCAAGACTAGAGTGAGATAAAAAAGTTTAAGGAGGCATTCACTCTCAGGTGCCTCAGCCTAGTCCAGGCCCTGCTCCACTTTGCCTGCCCTCAAGCCACACTGGACTTTCTGCTGTTTCCCAACCATACTGTGTGCTTTATTACTTCTGTGTGCTTCCCCATACTGTTCACCCAATCTGCAGTGTTCTTACAAATCTTTTTCTGCCTGTGTGAAACATATTCATCCTTTTAGGCTCAGCTCAAATGCCAGGGCCTGTTCGAAGTCTTTCTGGTACCCTCACCC
Source organism: Cynocephalus volans (assembly GCF_027409185.1). Lineage (NCBI taxonomy): Eukaryota > Metazoa > Chordata > Mammalia > Dermoptera > Cynocephalidae > Cynocephalus > Cynocephalus volans. The sequence continues at coordinate 112,183,562 of NC_084478.1, read as the reverse complement.
TTATCCCATGCTTCTTGGTAGGAAGTAATCCCTCCATTCTGTGTACTTACACATTATTTTATGTGTCTTTATTTTATTTTATATATTTTTTTAATATTTTATTTTTTATTTTTTGTTTTGTTTTTATTGGTTATGAATATTCATGGGGTACAAAGCAAATTGTCACCACTCGTGCCTCAGATGTGAAGGCCAGATCCATACTGTGTGCCCTTATTTTAGCGCTTGTTTCTTCTTTTTATTGGTTATGAATATTCATGAGATACAAAGCTGATTGTCACCCCCCATGCCTGTGATATGGGGGACAGATTCATACTGGCTGTATACCAATTACCACAAATTGTATTTCTACCCAGTGTCACCCACCCAATTATCCCCACCTCCCTCTGCCTCTCCTTTTCCCCTCACTTCACTTTGTAGCCCAAGGAATGTTCTCTCCCTCTGCAAGTCCAACGCACTACTGTGGTCTTTCTTTCCTTCCTTCTTTCTCTTAGCTCCCACATATGAGTGAGTACATGCGGTATTTATCCCTCTGTGCTTTGCTCGTTTCACTCAACATAAGTTTCTCCAGGTTTCTTTACACCATGTACTGGGGTCCCTTTTTTTATGAATAACACAGAAGTAGTGTTGAGGGAGAGGTAGTATAGAGGAAGAAGCTTGGATTCTGGAAGTATGATTCAAACCCCAGTCTGTCTGACTGCAGACTGAGCTTTTTACTACTTAAAATAGTATTATTGTTAATATTAAGATTTTGGAGGGCCGAGCCCGTGGCGCACTTGGTAGAGTGCTGCGCTGGCAGCGCGGCGACGCTCCCGCCGCGGGTTCGGATCCTATATAGGACTGACCGGTGCACTCACTGGCTGAGTGCCGGTCACGAAAAAACGACAAAAAAAAAAAAAAAAAAAAAAAAAAAAAGATTTTGGGGTGTTTTCTAAGTGCCAGGTACTCTTCTAAGGGATTTAAATATATTAATTTATTTAATCCTCAAAACAAACTTACGGAGTAGGTGCTATTGTTGTCTCTTCCACTTATGGAGAAGCTGAGACACAGACTGCTTAAGTAGCTTGGCCAAGTTTATCAAGTTGGTTAGTAGAGGAGCTGATATTCAAACCTTCAAATTTTGAATCTGGAGTTGGTGTGCATTACCACTACGCTACATCTGTATCCCTCTAGTGCTAGTTATCACTAAACGCTTCCATCATCATTTGCCACTATCTTCATCATCAGATTTTCTATTTCTTACACCTCATAGCAAAGAACTTTATTCATCATAAAGAAACTTAAACCTGAGTGTTGTTAGACCTCCTGTCCCCTACCCCTTCCCCCGTATATCAGCCTGCTCCATCCACCCTTTTCTTCCTTCCCAATCTAATGGTCCATCACAGCACATCATTTTTACCACTTTCCTACCTCATCCTCTAGTGCCTGGCTCTGCTATCCTGCCAAAACACAAACTTTTGATAAATCCCAAGTATCCACCTCTTTCAATACCTGCATTGCTTAGTGCACCTGGGGAAAGTTAATCAAAGCTTTGTGACTGTTGACACTATGAATTTGTTTTTCTCGACCTCAATACAGTCCCCTGAGTTGAAAGCAAATAACCTGTGATAGCTTTACATTCTGAATGTTTATACAAGGATGCATTTTACACAATGATTCTCTGAATTGAAACTAGGCTTATCTATGAGTTCAAGTATTTAATGTACTTCTGGAATCCCTAGATAAGTAAGAGTTTAGGTCCTGCCTGAAGCTTTTCTTTTCAATCTGGAGCAGAAGTCAAACATAGTTGTCAGACCTCTAGCAATGATTAAGTCGAGTGTTCACAATCTCTGGTTTTCTTTCACATGGAAACATGAGTTCTGCCACTGTAGAGGTAAGTGCTCACTGATAGACACAAGTCAGGAATTCTTATTTATTGAAGAGCTGTTTTGTGCATGAGAATGCATCATTTAGGACTGTTCCATATTTATGTAATAAGGAACTCAACTAAAACTAACTTAATAAGGAAATTTATTATCCACAGATTGGAAGTTCAAGTAGGGCAGCCTTGATTGTTGCTTAATTCAGCTAAGGACTTAGCTTTTTTCCATGTCTTTCTTCTGCAATTCACAATATCAACTTCCATCCTAAGGCTGGTAGCCTGATGGCTGCAACAATTCCAGGAGTCAAGCAACTTCCTGAGGAAGAAGAAGAGATAATCATTTCTGATGCCCTTTTCTTATGAATGAGGACATTTCATCAGAAGTCCTTCTGCAGTCTTCACCTAATGTCTCACTGAATGGAGTCTGATCACCCATTACCCCTTCCTTAACCAAAGAGTACCAAAGAGATGGATTACCCCTAGACCAAAGAGACTTACAAGGAGGAGGGAGGCACAACTATGCCAAAATGATGTTCCTTTAGTAAGAGGTTATGGTAAGCAACACAGTATATAAAGCACTGAGGTTACAGCAACAAAGAACACAGTGACAACATCTTAGCAATTATGACCTCTGAAAACCACCATAGAGTTCTCATCTGTTCTTTCCTACTTTTCTCAGCCCACCCCATTATGTGAACAGATCAGAATTTTAAAAAGAACTCGAAAGACCTGATCATATGCAGGTGGTACAGAATATCAGACAGTTTTCTCAGTTATTATGCACAAGAATCCCGTGGAATAGTTATTACCAGCCCCCTTTTAAGGATGAAGAAACTGGGTTATAAAGACATTAAGTACCTTTACCAAAGTTACACAAATAGTAGCAAATTCTGTATTCAAACTTTGGACTGCCTGGCTTTGAAGCCAGGGCACTCCATGCTCTACTATGCAACCTCCCTTTAGGAAGTACTTTCAGAGCTCAGAAACTGGTCACTCTAGTCTAAAAAGCACCTACCAGTCATTAGGCAACTAATGTAAACTGTAGATTCTAGTAGTATCATACACTGCCTTGTGGTGGTAGTGGTGATGACAGAGATGACTTTTTCCTCATCGGTTAATTCAACTCAGACTTCATCACTACAAATTTTGATTCAGGAGATCTGAATTCTAATTTGTACTCCAGGTTAAGAATTGTGGGGCTGAGATGTAAGGTTCAGGGAGCCACATAAATTTCCTGTACCTGGGAGGGAAAAGAGCTAATATTTATGGAGCAGCTGGGTATTAAAGGGCAATTTTATTCCCAGATCTGACATTCAGCTAAAAAGAAGACAAAAGCTATACGTTCACTGATCTTTAGCAACCCTGTTAAAACCCATAACCAGACTTCCAGTTTCAGCTTTGACATGTAAAGAGCTGGGCAGTTATTGCTACTGTGCTTATCACCAGAAAAAACTGAGCAAACTGAGAATAAATGGCTTTTCTTAGATCCATCAAAGAACTGAGGTCACAGAGCAAATTCCAGACAAAAGGCAAATTCGGAGTCAGTCCATCTCTTCTTGCATAGAGCAAAAACTGCTAGAGACTTAAAACAGGTAAGAACACTAAATGGTAATTTTGATGAATTGCTGGAGACTGAGTGTGGAATATTGTGCGAGTGAGAAACCCCTGGGGACCTGCAGTCTTGGGGGGGGATCCCACACTTTCTTAGGCTTTTCCTCCAGGAACCCCAGCAGATTCTCCCAGTGAAGATCGCAGAAAGATCCCCTCATGGCTCTGGCAGTGGGAACGGAACTAGCTGTACTATTGTGAAATACCCACAGATCCTTCTTCATAACAAAGGCCTACTTCAGACTGGAAAAGACTTTACCAGAACTTTATCCCAGCTGAGGGAAAGGCATTTCTCCTACTCCAACTCCCTCTAGGTTTCCAGTCTCATGTAAGGGAGAGAAAGAAGCTAAAAAAACTTGTGCAGGTCACAGCCCAGGGACACAGGCCCGCAGAAGACTGGAATGTAATCACAAGATTATAAAACACTTCCTCTCCTCCACATTTTACCACCATGCTAAAAAAAGCTCCAGTAATAATAACATTAGATCACATTTAAAAGAGCTACAAGATGCAGACTTTCTGGGCGTACTTAGGGAAGCCAAAAGTAAGAGGGGAGACAAAAACAAGGACACTAGAGGAATTTAGTGTCTACACTACACTTACAGCTATAGCAAACACTAAGCACAGCCCAAATCCTAACCAGCATAACATAAAACTTCTTACACCAAAGATCTATTTACCTCTGTTCCTATTACCCAAATATATAGCTTTCAACACAAAACTACAAGGCATGCTAGAAGGTATGAAAAAGCACAGTCTGAGCATACAAAGCAAGCATCAGAACCAGACTCAGATATAACGCAGATGTGGATTATCAGACCGGAAATTTGAAAAACTGTGATTAATATGTTAACAGCTCTATTAAATGATGTAGACAACATTCAAGAACAATGGGTAATGTAAGCATAAATATAGAATCAAAAGGAAATGCTAGAAATCAAAAACACTGAAACAGAAATGAAGAATGCTCTTGATAGACTCATCAGTACACTGTACACAGTAAAGGAAAAAATCAGGGAGCTTGAAGATAGATAGGAACTTCAAAACTGAAATGCAAAAAGTAAAAAAAATGAAACAAACAAACAAAAAACCCAGAACACTGAAAAACTGTGGAATGATTGCAAAAGGTATAACATATGTGTAGTTGGAATACCAGAAAAAGAGTGAATTTGGAGCAGAAGAAATATTTGAAATACTAATGGCTGAGAATTTTCCAAAATTAATGACAGAATGACAGAGACCAAACCACAGATAGAGGAATTTCAAAAAATACCAAGCAGGAGTTAAAAAAAAAAAAAAGAGTCTACACCTAGGCATATCATATTCAAACTACAGAAATAAAATGAAAATATTTAAACAAACAAACAAAACAACAACAACAACAACAAAAAACACCTTACCTACAGAGGAACAAGGATAAGAATTACAGTGGACTATTCATCAGAAACCATGCAAACAAAAAGAGAGTATAGTGAAATAGTTAAATATTGAAAGAAGAACAAACACCAGCCTAGGCATTTATGACCACTGAAATTATCCTTCAAACATGAAGAAAAAATAATTCTCAGACAAATAAGAACTGAGATTCATTTCCAGCAGACCTGCCCTGCAAGAAATATTATAAAGTTCTTAGGGAGAAGGAACATAATATAGGTCAGAAACTTACATCTACATAAAGAAAGGACGAGCAGCAGAGAAAAAATAAATGAAGACATGTTCATCATTCATGTCCATCTCAGTGAGTTAACAACAATCCTCACATGTGATGCCCAGGTACAGTTTGACCAAACCAAAAAGAGACAATTATTCACTCTTGTGCAGAAACTACTATTTCTGTTAATGCGGTCACCAAAAGTATGAGGATCTCACCTATAAAATGTGCTGTATTTTTAAGTATATAATTCTGTTTTTGGACCTTATAAGTGAATTATGACTCCCAGCTTTGGAAAATCTGAACAATATTCATCAGAATTCTCATTTGAATTCCTTAGAAAATACACACACACACACACACACACGTCTAGATCAAAACTGCTAAAAAAAATACACTAACCATATATAAATATATTCTCACTGTAAAACAAACAATATAGAATATACACTGAAAAAAGGAGTGGATCCTTCTTCACTACACATACTCCATCCCTCTAGAGCTAATAACTTATCAGTTTGCTGTGGACAAATACCGACGCCCCCGCACAGGAGGGGATCTTCACAAAGCTCATGGAAAGACTCCTATAATTTAATTCTGTTTTCCACAAACTCTGAAGTACCCTCGTGTGTGCGTGCGTGTATTTACAAGTAACACTTTCCATTAAGGTAATCATATGTATTATTCTCTAATCTGCATTTTCACTCAAGTTCTTATTTGGGGTTATTTTCAATTTTCATTTTGGCGTGTATATAGAGCTACTTCACACTTTTTAATTTTATAGTAGGGTTGAATAGTACTTTATAAAATAAATGCACCCTACTTAGTTTAATCCTTTCTCTATTGATGGCCATTTAGATTATTTACAATTAATTGCTATTATAAGAAATACTGCATTTAATGAATGTCCTGAGCCCCCTTCCCCCACCTCTCCCACTGGCGTCCCGTCCCGGAAGGAGGGTGACCAGCCTGGGAGGGGGAGGGGCAGGCACTCAGCGGTGTGGGGTGCAGACGCACCAAGGGGCGGTGTGGTATCCATCCGCTGCTCCCTGCAGCGCGGCTCTTCCCGACCTCCCGATCCTGCCCGTCGACCCCGCGTATCGTAGCAGCGCCAGAAATGTGGCGGTGGTCGCCACGTTAGGGTCTGCGGGGGCCTGCTGAGGTGGCCTGCGGCCAAGCCGCCCCTCAGGCTGTGGCTGGCCCTGGCACCGCCCACCTCTGGGTCGGAACTACGGTGGGCCTGGGAGGGGGCGTCGAGCCCGTTCGCGCCGTATCCCTCCGCCCCCTTCCCGACACCCTCGCGGCGAGTGGTTCTTGCTGCATCCTGCGCAGCCCCTGCCGGGTTTGGTGCAGAGGCGTGGGGGGCGGGACGCCTCTTTGCAATTCCGATCGCACGGAGAGCGGTGGGAGTCCGAGTGACGAGCTGCCAGAGGAGAGGAGAGGAGAGGAGGGGGAGGCCGACGACCTGGGCCCTGAGCCTGTGAAGGCAAGTGGGGGAGTGTGCGGGGAGTCGAGGTGGTCCCCCATGTCGGTCGGCTGACAGCCTGCCCCCAAACCCTGACCACCTGGCAAGGAGGCGGCGACCCGGTCGGAGCGGGTCCCTGAGAGGTGTGTACTGCCCGCGGACCCCTGGCGACGAGGAGACCAGGAGGCGGCGACCGGCGCGTGTCGGGCTGAGCCGAGGGCGGAGGGGGTGGCCAGAGTGGCACCGTGAGATCGTCTAGAGGCCAGCCGCGCGGACCGTTCCCAGCCAGCTGTCCAGGCGCCCGCGCCCCGCCCTCGACAGTGTCTGTGCCCAAGAGGGCTGTGGGGGAGGCTGCTGCGGGAGAAATGGCGGAGCGGGAGCTGGGGTGGGGGGGCGGCCGGGGATCGCGTTTGCTACTCGGGAGCCCTGGTTCCGGAAAGGGGCCTGTGGGGCCCTGCGTCCTGGGTGCTGTCCCTTCCCACAGGCTCCTGGTTGATGTCAAAGTCTCCTGTCTGCGCGGTAGGTGGATTCTGCAGAAGGGCAACCCCGAGTGGGTGTTCTAAGAAACCAAAATGAAATGTTCGTCTGCCTTTTAATTCAGCACTGTTTTATTGCCTTCCATATTTAGATTCCCACACCATTTCAGTGCAAGCAAATGGCCAGGATGAGGAGTTGGTGGAATTGGACAGCAAGGGTCCATGTAAATAAGTAGTGTAGTATTAATCCACCTGTTTCTTTCAGGATCGACTTTCTTAACGCTCCAGTTCACTTTAAGTAACATGTTGATGTGTGAGAATGGGGGTTTATTAGCACAGAAGGTAATCTTTCTGAAGGGTGTATTTAGAACATTTAGAGTCAGTCTGCTTCCTCACTTTCTAGTTCTGGAAATCCAAACTCCATCTCCAACCTCCCCTCACAGCGCCTTTCATTTTGGTACAGAAGCAGCCCCACAAGATTTTGTGGCATTTATGATGGTGAATATCAGAGGCACTATGAGAGTTAGGAGACTTCATTTACTTAGTTCCTGATTCTCAAAAAGAAGGTGTTGGAACCTAAATTCTGGTAATCTGTTCATTAACCTGATATTTTTCTGCCATTATCCACATATTCTCTTGGTGTTTTGCTGAATGTACTTCCTTCTTTCTGTAGGGTGTGACTTTACTCCAGCTAGACAATTCTTTGGTTGGAAAGATAGCCTCTCCTGAGGACCTCTGGCGTGTGTACAGGTTGGCAGAGGTGGTGAATGAGGTAGGATTTAAGTATGAATGGTTAAGGGGGTGGGTCATGCAAAGATGGCATTGAAATAATAGTCCCCATTATCTTCCCTGCCTGTTTTCTAAATACAGTTGCTTATGTTCCACTATTTATTACTGCACCTCATATTTTTGTTCAGGGAAAGGGGTATGGCCTCTGCTGGAAAAATGACTGACTTCAGATTTGGGAGGAGTTATGATCAGATAGGCTGCAGGTCTTGGGGAATGTCTGGGGAGTCATTGGGAAGGAGCAGACAGGTAGGAGACATTTAACATGGCCTTGAATATACAAAAACATATGTTACAACCCTTGTCATGGGTATTGGGCCATCTCGGTCTCTTCTGTTTTCTTTCCTCTGTCGTCTTATCTACCCATAGGTCTGTTCCTTTTTAAGTTCCTGTAGAGAACCATAGGTAGCTGTTCACGTGGAAGTTAAGAAAGAGAATAAAAATTACTCACTTGGATCCAAATTGGGTGTGAGTTTGAGCACCCTGTTGATTGGGGGTGAGGGTGGCTGTTGGCAAGTGGTTCAGACCAGATCACACCTTGAACTCATTGTTTTCCAACTTTCCAGACACCTCTGCCTTCCCATTTGTATACAAGTAATGGGGGTGCAGTGAGCTAGGATGGTGTGTATAGGGTAATTGGTGGATATTGGGGCAGGAAATGGGGAGGGAAGCAGTGAGGAGGACCAAGGAGGCCAGAAGTGTTATATATCCAAAGCCCTAGATTTGGAAAAGCAGGTATTGGGTTTAGAGACCAGAGTGCAGATCTGCCTACCAAATACTCAAAATTCCAGTCCTGCCTGTATTTTTGTTCACAGGTCTGCCTATGGGTTTGCTATAGGGCTTATCAACACTGAAAGCAAGGAAGGAGGAGAAAATTGCACTGGATCAGTACAGGCTGTTGTGAAGTCTGACTGGATAGACCTATAGGGTCTAGTGGTATATACCAGCATGGGTCCAAAGGGGTTAGGCGTTCCTTAGCCTCTCTCACTCTCAGCAAGCTTTCCTACCATCTCTGTTCCTGTTTGATGCAGAGAAAAGAATGGTAATGCTGGGCAGGACACTGTCGGGCATTAGTGGGATTATGCAAGGGCTAAAAAAAGGTAGCAGAGTTTTCTGCTAATCCATTTCTCCTACCACACAATCCATCTCTACTCTCTTATGACCTTCTGTGTGGCTGTCTGCATAAAGAAACACAATTAGAGGAGACTCAAAGCCCATTTCTTTCCTCCGTTTCAGGTCCATCTCCAGTGCTGGCTGTGGTGGCCTTGGATTGGCAGAAAACCATCACCTTCAACAGGTCCGCACTCCAGAACCATCCTCCTCCTCCAGCCTGAATGTGCCTCTGCCCTTTGTCTGTATCATTGACAGAGACTGTGTTTGGAAAGGGGATTGAACTGACTATTGACTCTAATTCTTGCTACCACATTTATCCCTGACCCAGTAAAAAAAGTGTTAAGATATCTATTTGGGACACGTTGAGAACCAAGGCCAAGACTGGACAGGGTTGTATAACTGGGCTTCAACCATGACCGGGGCTAAGAATAAGGCTAGAGCCCAGGCCAAAACTGAAAAGCGGGCTGGTGTACAGGCTAAAGCTAGAGCAGAGAGGGAGGCTACTGCTGTAGTCAGACCTGTAGCCAAGACCCGGGCCAAAGCAAAAGCCAAGAGAGGGTCTAAGACAGATGCAGTGGCAGAGATGAAGGCAGTGTCTAAGAACAGAATTGTTGCTGAGAAGAGGGAAGAAGCCGTGTCAGAGCCTAAGGCTCTGGTCAAAGCCACGGCAGATTATAGTCCCAAGGCTGAGAATGAGGCCACTGGCTCCACATGTAAAGATGAGGCTGGTTCTGCCTGGTTCTGGACTGGGGAAGAGGCTGATACCAATTCGTGGTTCTGGAATGGAGAAGAGGCTGATAATCGTTCAAAGGCTAAGGACGAAGATAAAGCTAATATCGGTGCCCACGTCTCTGCTGAGGAGTTGGAGGCTGTGGCTGGGACCAGTTGTAAGCCTAGGTCAGGGGCTGAGGAGGAGGAGGAAGAGAATGTTATCGGGAGCTGGTTTTGGGAAGGAGATGATACTAGTTTTGACCCTAATCCTAAACCTGTGAGCAGGATAGTTAGGCCCCAGCCAGTGGATGAAATTAATGAAAAAAATAGGCCCAAAGACTGGTCTGAGGTAACTATCTGGCCCAAAGCCCCTGCTGTAACTCCAGCAGTGTTAGGATACAGATCCCAGGTCCCATCTGAGACAAAGTCTCCTTCTTATATTGTTCTGGCCTCAGCTGAGGGAAATTCCCATTCTTTGCCTGTGGCAACATCCTGCCCTTCTAGGAGCACTCGCTCATGCTCACAGCCTATCCCTGAGTACCCATTTGGTTCTGACCCTTGCATCCAGACCATAGATGAGATTAGATGCCAAATCAGGATCAGGGAGGTTAATGGGATTAAGCCATTTGCTTGCCCTTGCAAAATGGAATGCTACATGGATTCTGAGGAATTTGAAAAACTTGTTAATTTACTTAAGTCAACTACTGATCCTCTCATCCATAAAATAGCACAGATTGCAATGGGTATCCATAATGTTCATCCATTTGCCCAAGAATTCATTAATGAAGTGGGTGTAGTCACACTTATTGAAAGCTTACTCAGTTTTCCTTCCTCTGAAGTGAGAAAAAAGGCTGTCATTACTGTGAATCCTCCTTCCAAGGATGAAAGACAACGCAAGATTGAATTACATGTTAAGCATATGTGTAAGGAAACCATGTCTTTTCCCTTGAACTCACCTGGGCAGCAATCTGGATTAAAAATACTAGGGCAACTAACTACTGACTCTATCCATCACTACATTGTTGCCAGTTACTTTTCAGAACTTTTCCATTTGCTGTCCCTAGGAAATCGTAAAACCAGAAATCTTGTTTTGAAAGTTCTTTTGAATATGTCTGAAAATCCAGCTGCAGCCAGAGACATGATCAATATGAAGGCATTGGCAGCATTAAAACTCATCTTTAACCAGAAAGAAGCAAAAGCCAGTCTTGTTAGTGCTGTGGCCATATTTATTAACATAAAGGAGCATATCAGAAAGGGCTCGATTTTAGCTGTCGATCACTTGAGTTATAATACACTCATGGCTATTTTCCGTGAAGTTAAATGGATTATTGAAACAATGTAAAATGAGCCAGAAATGAAAGAGAACACTCTGTATATCAATCTCCAAACTAACGGGATGTACATTCCCAAAGAGCCTTTGCATAATGTTATAGTTATTACAGTGTGCGCATTATATATTACATCTTTAACGTGATGTTACCTGTGACAGGCCTCTACGTTTGAGCTAGACTATTTGGGGGGTATCAAATGAATATTATAGTTTGGAGCTGAAAATGTGTGTTGATTTCTATCTTGTCTAGATTGGTAGATTGTTTACATTTAACTTAAGATACTGAACCAGTTCATCATAAGTTAGCTAGCTTGTTCATTGGTATCTGCTTAGATCTATTCGTGGCTTCAAATGGCAAATAAAGAAAATATCCTTGAATTTGTAATCTAGTAGCAGAAATAAGAAATAATATATACACACAGAGATAACTAACAGTACCTAGAGTGTGTGTGTGCGTGCGTGTGTGTGTGCGTGCGTGTGTGCGCTCATTGCCAAATGTGCCCTTTCAATAGAAGGCAGGTGTTGCTATAGGCTGTTCAATGTAAGAAGAATTACTATTTTTCCTCTATTTCAGCTGTATCAGACATCCATTCTACAACATAGAAATGGTCCTGAATCTCAGACAAAATGTAATATTTGTTCCTTTTTTTTATTTTGCTACTACATTTATAACTCTTAAATTTAGACTGTTTCATTTATCTCAAAGTCATCTCACAGAAGAGAAGGAAGGTAGGTATAGGGAGGAAACATTTTGTGAGTGCATACTGTATGTCAAGACACTGCGTCAGCACTATATCTTACAAGTTTTTTCCTCTACTCACAGTGATTCTGTGAGCTAGGTGCATGTTTTTTAATTAGAATTCATTATTCTAGGTATCCTCCAATGAGAATTAGAGAGGCTAAATACTTTCTCCTATACTCCCATAGCAGGCAGGTGGCATAGCTGATTTGTCTGACACCAGGACCCATCTCACTGCACTACTAGTCCTTCACTTTTTTAGGTGGTGGCTTCAAAGTTCAGATACCATTTGGTTTTAATGGCTTAATTCTGCAGTGGATGATGTCCTGCCAGGTGTTACAATTCTTAACTTCCTCCAATTGCACATGCCCATTAGGCATTTGGCTATACCTGGCCTGGAGGTCAGGAGAAAAGTCTGAGATAAATGTATGGATTTTACCTGTCAGGGTCTAAGAAAGAGTAGGTGCCCAAAACTTTGTTGAACGAGTAAGATGTAGATTTTCATTTGTCATCAGCAAATGAAACTTGCTATGTATTCTTCCAATCTTTCTAAGTACGTGTCCTTTTTTACAAAAGACCGAAAATCATTCTGTATGTTGTTTCATACCCTGCGTTTAAAAAGGTAATTGCTTTCTTCCTCCTTGCAAAATAATACCTTAATTTTTTCTTTACTATTTATGATTTATTCTCCTGTGTGTCATGTGAAAGGCTAAAGAACTCCATTTTTTACTAGTAGGCAAGCCCAGTTTCTGCATTTGTACAAGCTAAAAGTGTACAGAATAAACTTAACTGGGGAATTTTAGACCCAGAACTGTAGCTTCAACAACACAGAACAGGAAAGCTGGGAAAGAGGCTGCTGTCTCAACCTGTAAGGTAGTAATTCCTGAAAGACCGTAATGGTCCAGAACATTCCCAGGACTTTTGGGCTACGGCTGTGTCCTCTAAGACTCATGTTAGGAATTAGAACCCCTGGTCTGAGCTGAAGAGAAAGTCCCTATGTGTGAAAATATTATTATTAGGTTATATGCTTTGAGATTTTCAGACATTTAAGAACCTAAAACAAGATGGTATTGTAAATGCTGTTTGTAACTTGATTCCTTCCCTTTGCCCACTAACTGTATATTGTAAACACCTTTCCATGTCAGAAAATATGCTTATACAGCATATTTTTGAATCTCTTAATGTTTTTCCTTTGTTAACAGTTGATGTATAGTATTGTAATCTTTAATCGCATATTCTCAGTATATAATATGCATACATTTATTCATTTACAAAAGTAGCATAGTATTCTGCAATTCATCTTTTCCTCTTAACAATTATCTTTCCAATTTAGTATTATACAGATCTACCACATGCTTTTTATTTAATAGCTTTATTGAGATAAAATTGACTTACATTAAACTGCATATTTAAAGTGTACAATTTGATAAATTTTGACATGTATACACACAGGAAACCATAACCACAATCAAAATTACCCCAAAAGCTTCATAATGACACATTGTAATCCCTCTCTCCCACCTCTCTCTGTGCCCTCTGACCTGTAGGCAACCACTGATCTGCTTTTTGACAATATAGAATTTTTTTCAATTTCTGTAATTGTATGTAAGTAAAAATCACACAATATTTACTCTTTTGGGGGGAGTCTGGCTTATTTCATTTATTATAATTATTTGAGATTCATTCAGGTATTGTGTGTCTCAGTAGTTTGTTGCTTTTTATTGTCACGTGATATTCCAGTGTATGGCTTTACCACTGTTTGTCTATTCACCTGTTGATGGACATTTGGGTTGTCAGATTTTGGCTGTTACATTAAAACTGCTATGGGCATTCGTGTGCAAGTGTTTCTGTGTACATAAGCTTTTGTTTTACTAGGATAGATGCCTAAGAGTGGAAGAGATGGGTCATATGGTAAGTATATGTTTAACTTTTACATTTTCCAAAGTGGTTAGACCATTTTACATTCCTACAGCTGTGTATGAGAATTCTGATTCCTCCACATTCTTGCCAACACTTGGTATGGTCGGTGTATTAGTTTGTTTTCTGTTGCTTATGTCAGAATAACTGCAACTGAGTAATTTATAAAGAAATAAAACTTATTTCTTACAGTTTTGGAGGCAGGGAAGTTCACGGTCCAGGGGGTACATTTAGTGAGTGCCTTCTTCTGGGTGGGAACTCTCTACAGGGTCCCATGGTGATGCAGGCAATCCCATGGCAAGAATGGCAAGAGCACTTTCATGTGCTCTCTTTATAAAGCTACCACTACCCATCCATGATAACCCACTAAAGCATTAACCCATTAATGCATTAGTGGGTTAATCTGTTTATGAGAACAGAGTCCTCACGATCCAATCACCTCTCAAAGGCCCTACTTCTCAAATACCACAATTGGATTTCCCACCCTCTTAACACTGTTACAAGTAGGATTCAGTGTCCAACACATGAACTTTTTTTTTTTTTTTTTTTTTTTTGTCGTTTTTTTCGTGACCGACACTCAGCCAGTGAGTGCACTGGTCATTCCTATATAGGATCCGAACCCGCGGCAGGAGCGTCGCCGCGCTCCCAGCGCAGCACGCTACCGAGTGTGCCACGGGCTCGGCCCCAACACATGAACTTTTGAGGGACACAGCATTCCACCCCGGCCCCCAAAATTCATGTCCTCTTAAATTTTATCCATATCTCATAGTAATTCTAATTTGCATTTCCTCAATGATTAATGATGTTGAACATCTTCATATGCATATTTACCATCCATATATCTTCAGTAAAGTGTATGTAAATCTTTTGCCCATTCTTTTTAAAATCAGCTTGTTGATTTTTATTGCTGATTTTTAAGAGGTTTTTATATATAGTGGGTACAAGTCTATTATCAAATACTCCCAGTAGGTTGTCTTTATTCTCTTAAAAAATGTCTTTTGAAGGGCAGATTTTATTTTTTATTATTATTTTTAATTGACATAATAATTGTACATATTTATGGGGTGCAATGTGATATTTGGATACACGTATACAATGTGTAATTTTCAAATCAGAGTAATTAGCATATCCATCTCCTCAAATGTTTGTCATTTCTTTGTGTTGGAAATATTCAAAATCCTCTCTTCTAGCTATCTGAAGTTAGCAATAAATTGTTAACTGTAGTCACCCTGCAGTGCCATAGTATACTAGAACTTATTCTTCCTATCTAGCTGTAATTTTGTAACCATTGACCAACCTATCCCTATTCTCCCTCCCCCTTTCCTAGCCTCTACTAGCCACTATTCTATTCTCTACTTCTATGAGATCATTTTTTTTAAAGCTTCCTCATGAGTGAGAACATTTCTCTTTCTGTGCGTGGCTTATTGCACTTGACATAATGTCCTCCAGACTCATCCATGTTACTGCAAATAACAGGATTTCATTCTATTTCACAGCTGAGTAGTATTTCATTCTGTATATGTACCACATTTCCTTTATCCAACCATCTGTTGGTGGACACTTTGGCAGACTCCATATCTTGGCTATTGTGAATAATGTTGTGATAAACATGGGAGTGCAGGTACCCATTTGACAAACTGATCTTCTTTCCTTTGGATATATACCCAGTAATGGGATTTCTGGATCATATGGTAGTTCTGTTTGTAGGTTTTTGAGGAACCTCCAGACTGTATTCCATAATGGCTGTACTAATTTACATTCCCACCAACAGTGTATAAGTTTTCTCAAAAGCACAGGCAACAAACGTGAAAATAAACAAATGCAATCATATCAAACTAAAAAGCTTCTGCACAGCAAAGGAAACAATCAACAGAGCAAAGAGACAACCTGCAGAATGGGAGAAAATACTTACAAACTTCATCTGAGCAGGGATTAATATCCAAAATATACAAGGAACTCAACTCAACAGCAACAGAAAAATGATCTGATTTAAAAATGGGCAAATGAGCCAAATAGACATTTCTTAAAAGAAGACATACAAATAGTCAACAGGTATATGAAAAAATGCTCAACTTCACTAATAATCAGGGAAATGCACATCAAAACCACAACGAGATATTATCTCACCCCAGTTAGAATGACTATTATCAAAAAGACAAAAAATAAATGCTGGAGAGGATGTGGAGAAGTTTTTCAATTTTGGGCTTTGCAAAGATTTTTATCTTATATATCCTAAAAGTCTTACAGTTTTAGTTTTTACATTTAGATCTGTGATGCATTTTGAGTTAATTTTTGTATGTCATTCAAGTTATAGGTCAAAGTTCATTTTTTGGCATAGCAATATCAAATAGTTGTAGAACCATTTTCTGAAAAGACCTCTTTCTCCACTGGCTTGCCTTTGTATCTTTGTAAAAAATCAGTTGTCCTTGTATGTGTGGGTCTATTTCTGGACTGTTTATTCTACTCCATTGATCTGCTTGTGTATCTTGATCCCACTGTCATTCTTTGTCTTAATTACTGTAGCTTTATAATGTCTTGAAATCAGCCAGTGTGACTCCTCTAACTTTATTGCTTTTCAAAGTTATTTTGAAGGCCGGCCCGTGGCTCACTCGGTAGAGTGTGGTGCTGATAACACCAAGGCCACGGGTTCGGATCCTATATAGGGATGGCCGGTTTGCTCACTGGCTGAGCGTGGTGCTGACAACACCAAGCCAAGGGTTGAGATCCCCTTACCGGTCATCTTTAAAAAAAAAAAAAAAAAAAGTTATTTTGATAATTCTTACCTTGTATTTCAATATGAATTTTTGAATCAACTTGTCAATTTCTACAAAAACTCCAGCTGGGATTTTTATTGGAATGGCTTTAGGTCGATAGATCAATTTGGGGAGAACTGACATCTAACAATATTGGTTCTTCTAACCCACAAATAAAATATATCTTTCCACTTATTTAGGTCTCCTTTAATTTGTCTCAGCAACATTTTGTAGTTTTCATGCAACATGCTTTTCAGCACTTGCATAGATTCTTTTCATGGTTCTATCACATGTTATTTAATCAATCCCTTAGTGATGAACACTACAGGATTGTTTTCCTGTGAGAATTGATGCTGCAGTGAGCATCCTTGTTTATATCTTCACACCTCTTTGAATATTTCTGTATGATAAATTCCTTGAAGTGGAACTGCTTTGTCAAAGATCACAAATGGCTGCACCACCCAGCCGAACACCACCAGAAATGTGCCCGTATTTGAACAAGGTGGGCTTATTACTTGTTGCAGTGAGGGAGAACACACACCGTGGAGAATTACGGGGTACTTCAGTAAGAAAATTTTAGAAATTACTTATTGTAGGGTTTGGGCTTGTTTTAGGTTATTTAGGGGAAAGTGTAAGGAAGTGAGGTTTTATTATGGATTAAAAGCTACCCGGAAACATGAGTAATTCTATGATTTGGTATGTAAATAAATCTCACACTAGAAGGGGAAGACTGGGCCAATGCTAAAGTCGTAATAGGTAAAGAAGCAGCAGTCACTGATATTAGCCAGAATAGGGGAGTATTTCATCATTTGTATAATTGGGACAATGTTTTTCTGTATTCATACATAATTACAGAGTGGTCTTGTTTTTGTCTTGGCACATCACATTCAGAGTCGCCTTGTCTAATATTAATGTTCTGTGAAATTGTTTATATTCAACGAGAGAACACTGGGGCTTAGCTGTGAGTGCAGGCCAGAATGTGACAGTTTAATCATACCTCTATATTCCATTGGGTTAACTCTAGGCATATGAGGATGGGCCCCATTACCTAGTGGGGGGAGAATAGTGTGGTATGTACATATGCCTATCGCTTGGCCTATTTTCTTTACACCTCCTCATTGCTTCTCTTCCTCTGTGATCTCCAAATTCAGGACCTTCCAAGGTCCTGAATGAAGACTTTAGCTGTACTGACATTGTGTTAGAGACTTCAGGCCCTAAATTCTGCTATGGACCCACAATCAGGCAACAGCCACAGACAGTAGACTAGCAAGTGATGTACACATGAGCATAGCTCAAAACAGAATGGGGGTTATTAATGAGGCAAGTACAAGCTTTGCACTGAACAGAACTGCTTTCCAGTTACAGTTTTATAAAGATAATATAAATGTATTTCAAGCTCTTTGGATTAAAGAAATTGGTCATTATTTTATAAAATAAGCTTAGAGAAGCATCATAATTAATCATAAGACAATAAAAGTCTCAGTACAGCAACATGCAAATTTTGCTTTAAGAGATTTTAGGGCCCTCTTAGTTTATCTCTGGACACCTACTTTCAGCAGATCTTCTGAAAAACCTCCTAAAGGTGCCATGTCCTTCTCAATAGCCATTGCCAAGGTTTCCCTGAAGGAAAAATAAACTCCAGAAACTTGCAAAATGGAACAGCCACTTGTTGGGTACAATGCAAACTAAACTCGATTGTTCTCAGGTTGTGGCACCCAAAATTAGGCAAGGTATAAAAGACTTGGGTAGAAATATTTTCCTTCTCCAGAAGTTGTAATATTCAATATGGGAAGAGGAAACCCCTGCTGCTCCCCACATGCCGGTTAGGTCCTTTGTGGGAAGCTCTGAAATATGTCAGGAACAAACAAAATGCCTAGTATATTAGCAATGGGTAAGATGAAGAGTGATGCAGAAAGCAATAATGTATTTCCAGGTGCTCTGCTTTGAACTATGAAATAGTGTTACTCCCTCTCCTTATTGATAAAGGAATGTTATTTTAATGTGAAATAGCCACTAGGCCCATGGTTTATTATGTAGCTTTCATTTATAGCTGTGCTATTGTAGTTTAAGAATACAAAGCATTATTCTTTCATCAGAACCATCTTGATTCTACAAAATATGACAATGGGATAGGAGATTGAGTGCACTCACTAAGAAACATCAAAAGATAAGTGCACACAAATACTGTCTTTTAGAGTGACCCCCATGGAAAGCCATACATTTTTGCTGTAATTGTTTGAAACATTGAAATTGCCTTCAGAACCAGTTTCTGAGTCATACAAGGGGACTGTATTAGTCCATTTTCTGCTGCTGATAACAGAATACCTGAAACTGAGTAATGCATAAAGAAATGAAATTTATTTCTTACAGTTTTAGAGGCTGGGAAGTTCAAGGTCCAGGGCACACAGCTGGTGAGGGCCTACATGGTGGGAACTCTCTGCAGAGTCCCATGGCAATGCAGGCAACCACATTACGAGGGCTAGGGAAGAGCACTTGTTAATGTGTTCACTTGTTCTCCCTATAAAGCTCCCAGTCTAGTCCCTGATAATCCATTAAACCATTAACCTATTACTTCATGAATGGATTAATCCATTCATAAGAACATAGTTTTCATGACCCAAATGACCTCCTAAAACACCCACCTTTTAACACTGCTACATTGGGGATCAGTCTTCCACCAGAGCTTTGGAGGGGACATTTAACGCACATCAGACACCAAGACCATTATTTTATAGCCATGACTATATAGTAAATATTTCTGTTCTCTAGATCAGTGCTTTCCAATCTTTGTCACGTCATGACACACACAGAAAATGAGAATATTTGTACTGGGACAAACAGACACATCTGTTCTTTACGAAAAATTTCAGAATCAAAATGGAGCCATTTGTGCTAAAACCGCTGACACTAGAGCAAGGGAAAGACCATAAAGGGGGAAGTTCTCATGCACTTATGCCTGATAAACAGGAACTATCACAAAGGACTCTGCAAAGCCACAATCTTGCATAGAGGTCATCACAACCTTAATAAGAAATACTTCTGCAAAGACATCTGCTCAGCAACTGCCTGTCTAACCTCAGACTGGTGTCACCCTTGTTATTGATCCTTGTAGCTAAGGAAAATTATCCCAAAACAATTAAGTAATCCTCCAACACTTTTTTTTAAACCTTTTGTTTTCCTTTACCTCTTTGAATACCCACAAAGTTTACCATGGCACACTTATTTCCATTGCAATGCCTTATTCCTGAATAAACATCCTTTCCTTTTAGTCAGCCTCTCTTTGTTATTTAGGTTGACATCTTCCTTGAAGTCATCAGCCCTAGGCACCTCAACTGCCTCATTCCCGCTGTAAGCACTCTGAGCACTGAGGGAAGTAGTATCTCTGGCACACCTATAACCATTTCCAGCATGTCAGTGGGATGCAGTACCCCAGGTCAGTGGTTTTCAATCTGTGTTTCCTAGAATCCTAGGACTCCCTTGGAAAACTTCAGAAGGCACAACAGAGTTTAAGGGGGATTCCAAGTGTGTTGGACCTGTGCTCCACACCACCTTCAATCAAAACAGCTTAGCTTTGGGGTTACATGTAATAGTGTGTTTGGAAAAAAGGTTTCCCCTGTAAAAAATTGTTGTGACCACTTCTATAGATATCCATCCGCCTTTTAAAAGAATCTGGCATCTTACGGTTGAATTGCCTTTCTGCATATTCCTAAAACTGACAGTATCACTGCATTTTTTCAGTTGACAGAAATCTATTCTTGTTACCCAAAAGATTGCCCTGTGTTGAGGCTTTACATAATTTATTGAAGACTCTAGCTAATATTTTTATAGTCTGAAAACATACATAAATTCCACTTTTGAGGAAGTATGTCACACATAGCAGGCCAGAGTAAATAGTAGTTTTGAATGTATGTCCCAAATTCATCTTTCTCGGCAATTTTGATGCCAGGGTTCTCAACTCCTTTGCCTTATTTTATTTCTGCCAAAACCATAACCCTGTACTGTACACACTCATTTGTGCAAGTGTTCCCCTAGGACAAGTTTCTAGAAGTAGGATTTCTACGTCTGAGTAAAACATTTTTTATTGTTGGTGGAGGTGTAAAATAGTGATTCTCATCCCTGGTTGCATTAGAATCACCTGGAGAGCTTTTAGAAAATACTAATGATCAGGCTTGTTGAGCTCTCAGGCTGATTTAATTCGTCTGAAGAGGAACTTGAGCCTTGATAATTTTTAAAAAAGCTCTCTAGGTGATTCTAATGTGCAGTCAGATTTGAGAATTAGAGAATGAGTCAGATTTGAGAATTAGAGAATGAGGCAATCTCATAAACGATTGCAGGTAGAAGAGGATAACTTGTTATTACCCCTTTTGCCAATATCTATTAACATATAAATGTTCATACTTTTGAATGAGAAATAAATTAATAGATATTTATCCTGTGGAAAATGCATAAAAGAGGGAAAAGATACTGTATAAATATGTAAATTGAAGCATTGTTATATTTTTAAAAGCTGGAAATATTCAAAATATACATGAATAAGAGATTAGTTCTAAATAATTTACAATAATTCAATAATATAGGATCTTATGCATTAGTTAAAAATGATTGAGATCTACATGTACTAAAGCATAATCTTCTTTTTGAAAAATAAGATGCAAACAAAAACATTGCATCAAAAATCTAACTGATTGTAACTAGTGGAAAAATTAATATTTTGTTTTTGTTTATTTCTAATTTTTTAGGTAAACAAATGCTACCTTAATAAAAAAATATAAACTTGCGGAGAAGATCTGATATGGAAGCATTTGTCACACAAACAGATGAGGATAGACCCATAAAGAAAATATCAATTAAATGGCACTTCTCTAGGGGTGAATTATCAGAGCAAGATACAAAGTCGAATTTCAAGTACCCATATTAGTCTAGGAATTACAAAAATATCATAAATGGAAAGGTGTAAATATGAGCTAAAACTTACAATAATCCCCCAAGTAAATCAGATATTTAAGTAATGCAGAACCTTTCCTCATCAAGCTGATTAAGGGGTATAATCTCCCAAGGTGTTGTGAGGCCAACAGGAAAGTGGGTGTTTCATAATCATTCAGAACCCAAGAAATCTGATAGACGCAAACGCTGAAAGTGTATAATGAGAAGAGAAAAGCTGCTTTGTTTTCTGGAGGAAATGGTCAAGGGAGGTGGGAAATCACACACATTACTGACGATTCAGAGTCAGTTTACATGTAGACACCAGACTTTCTTTAAAAAAAATGACTGCATCAAATAAGTCTTGTCTAAAGCAAAAAAAAAAAAAAAAATAAAAAGAAGGGAGAAGGCATGCCCACCGAATGACCGCGTGGGCATCCCAGATAAGCACTGCCACCGCCGCTGCCCCCACAACCCGGCCCCAGCTCTAGGCTGTTGGGAAAAAAATAGGAAAATGGTCAGGGCCCCTCAGAAGTTCAGAATTTTGCCGAGCATTTGCTGTAAATATCCTCAGGTGTTCCTTCTTACTACTTAATGTAATTGTGTATGGGCCCCTAGGTGTCCAGGGTTATGGACTTAAGTATAAAAGACTAACAGCTGTGATCCACTGTGCTTCTCAGAACTCTCAGAGAAGCCACTAGGACAGCTGCTCCTAGATCTTAATAAAACCCATTCATTTTTCTATACCCATGGCTCCCAGGACCTTTTATTTTCCTATTACCTAACTCACAGACCCGCGTGTGGAGGGTTTGTGACCCAGTCTGTGCAACAGACTCAAGGGGTCTGTAAGCCTTCGCTTTACACAGGCTCATGCACCTGCCACGAGCCCCCAGAGAAGGCACACCCACAGAATAACTGCTTGTGATCCCCAGGTGAGTGCTGCCACTGCCACTGCCACTGCCACTGACGCAGCTCCCAGTGACCTGGCCCTGGCTCCAGGCACCTGGCCAGGCATTGGCCTACACACCTGCCTCAAGCCTGGAGGAGACATACCCACCTCATATTCAAGTGCTTGAATACAAGAAGAGTAACCAGCAAGACCTACAAATAGAGGAGAAAGTCTTTCCCCTCATAGCACACACCAGAGTAATAGAAGAAACAAGTGTCCTACCAGATGACCAAACATCAATGAAAAAATACTAGGACCACAAACAAGAAAATATGACACCACCGAAGGAATTTAGTAATTCTCAAGTACCATATCCCATAGAGCAGGAAACTCTTGAGATGTCTGAAAAAGAATTTTGAGTGCTGATCTTAAGAAAACTCCAAGAGATAAGAGAAGAATCAATTAAAGAACACAACAAAATAAGAAAAAAATATCCAGGACATGAATGAGGAAATTTACAAAGAGATTAATACCTTAAAAGTGAATGTAACAGATCTCCTAGAGCTTGAGTCACTCAATGAAATAAACAGAACAGAAAGCTTGAGCAGCAGGCTAGAGCAAACACAAGAAAGAGTTTCAGACCTCTAAGATGGTCTTTTTGAAATAATCAAAGAAGATTAAAAATAAAAGGAAAAAAGAATTAAATAAAATGAGATCTAGCAGACAACCTCAAGCACACAAACATCCAAATCATGGGTATTCCAGAAGGGGAGGAGAAAGGAAAAGGCATTGAAAATCTATTCAAGGAAATAATAACAGAGAATTTCCTGGGTATAGGGAGAGATGCAGACCTTCAAATCCAAGAAGTCCAAAGATCCCCAAACAGATTCAGTCTAAAAACACCCTCTCAAGACACATTGTAGTCAAACTGGCAAAACTCAAAGAGAAAGAGAGAATTCTAAAAGCAGCAAGAGAAAAGCATCAAGTCACCTATAAAGGAGCCCCCATCAGATTAACAGACTTCTCAAATAATCCTATTAAAAAATGGGCAAAGAAGATGAATAGACACTTTTCAAAGGAAGACGTACAAATAGCCTACTGGTATATGAAAAAATGCTCAACATCTCTAGTCATCAGAAAAATGCAAACCAAAACCACATTGAGATATCATTGCACCCCAATTAGATTTGCTATTATTAAAAAGAACAGGAACAACAAATGCTGGTGAGGATGTGGCACAAGGCGAACTTTTCTACACTGTTGGTGGGACAGTAAATTAGTACAGCCATTATGGAAAACAGTATGGACATTTCTCAAACAACTACAGATAGAGCTACCATATGACCCAGCAATCCCACTACTGTGTATATATCCAAAGGAATGGAAATCATCATGTTGAAAGGATACCTGCACTCCCATGTTCATTGAAGCTCTATTTACAATAGCCAAAATATGGAACCAACCCTAATGTCCAATGATGGACGACTGGATAAGGAAAATGTGGTATATATACACAATGGAATACTACTCAGCCATAAAAAAGAATGAAATTCTACCATTTGCAGCAACATGGATGAGTCTTGAGAATATTATGTTAAGTGAAATAAGCCAGACAAGGAAAGAGAAATACTGCATGTTCTCACTTATAACTGGGTGGGAGGGAGGGAGGGAAAGAGGGAAAGAAGGAAGGAAGGAAGGAAGGAAGGAAGGAAGGAAGGAAGGAAGGAAGGAAGGAAGGAAGGAAGGAAGGAAGGAAGGAAGGAAGGAAGGAAGGAAGGAAGGAAGGAAGAGAAAAGACCTAAATAATTCCTTGAACTTTCAGAATACTAGACATGGGGGTGAGGCTGTAGGGGGGTGGTGGTGGTGGGGGTTGGGGAGGGATAGGGTAAAGGACATAAAGAAAAATCACAATTTGTAATAATAATATGCTTATAATAAATAATATTTAAAAAAGAAAAAACGAAAAGAAAATTATTATGTTTTTATCATAAAATTATTATGTTTTAACCACAGAAGCATTTGGTTACTAAATGGTCTGTGGCTTTATATTGAGTAGGACCTCCCTAGACAGCTAGGACTATTCTGTTGAGTAAAGTATGATTGAAGCAAAAAGTAGCTAAGGAAAACAACTCTTATTTTCCCCCTGTAACTGACATTCTGTACACCCTCTGGTTAAGGCAATATGAGTCCAGCATCAAAGGACACATTGATTAATGATCACCATAAGAAGTCACTACCACCTGCAATCCTACAATGTAAAAAACTGAGCACTTAGCCAGTACTATGGGTTCATTTATTACGTGAATAAAGGAATGCATGAATGAGGTATGAGGTCCTAGATATTGACAAAAACAATTTTCCATCTTTAAAATGGAAGTTGAGAACTAAACATTGTTTCCTTAGCCAGCTACCTCTGCCACCAGTAATTTTATTCATGCAAAAATACCTTGAGTGGAACATATGTTTTTGAGATATTTCAAACTATGATAGAAACAATGACTTGAATTGGAGCAGCACCTTTCTTCAGTCATCATTCACAAAACCCAGCACCAATCATGCAAATCTCATCATTCAAATGAACCAATTCAAACCATACACGTGAGCTTCTTGCCAAACGTTCTGTATACCTAGGGACAATAGAGGGGTTTTTGTTTGTTTATTAACTATTAATTACTGTTGGATCTTATAGATGTACAATTTTAAATAATACCTTTATTTGGCATTATATTCTATATAATATACTATGAGAATAAAAGTATAAGTTTATTTTCTTTGAATATTTAATAAAAAATAATTAATTAAAAATTCCTTTCTTTACCTAGTGATTTGAAAATCCCACTTTCATCATAATAAGCATTTATAAATACTTTGGTCTCTCTCTGGGCTCTCTATTCTATTTCATTAAATTATACATTCTTGTATTGGTTTTCAGTATTCTGACCTTGCAATTTGTTTTAGTATAAAACAAATTTTTCTCTTTTCAGAGAAAGTGCCTCTTCATTATGCTTCTTAATGGCCATCAGGGATAGGTGGTATTGTTTCTGTTTCTGATGCAAGTAAAGAGGGGTGGGGTGATTTACTCAATGTCATAAAATGAAAATGTGGTTGAGAATAGCCTTGGAACCCAGACTTTGTGCCTCTCATTATAGTGTTCTGTTTGGCAGCACCATTTTTTTGCTTTGTTATTTTGTGGGATCTTGTCTCTTTGTAACTTGAAGGACACACCAACACCAAGTTCTCTTGCTTCTCTGCTGCTCACCCAAAGGGTACACGGATTACATAGAAGTGGGTGATCTTTTCGTCCCTGTCCCAATATATCACCCTCAATATTCTACAACACAAAAATGATACCATAGGTCATATATAATGTAAATATGTGCTTATTTCTCTTCCTGATGTATTTATTGTTGTCCTTATTTGATAGATGGAGAAATTAGGCTGAACAAAGTTAAGAAACTTCTCAGAGGTTATATTGCTAATTAGTGACAGAGTCAGAATTAACATATAATTTTGTCTAATTTCAATGGCTGTGTTTCCAACATTTAGTGAATCCTCCCTTACACATTCCAGTTTTTTAAAGCCCAGGTACCGGCTGGTGTAAACTTTAACTGGTATGGTGCCCATATTGTATCATTAACATATAGATACTTGCACAACACTCCTGGAGAAAGACAATACTGGTAACGTGCTTACTCTTTTCACAAAAGGACTGAATCTGGGAGACATACTTTGTCTCCCAAGTACCAGGGGCAATGATAAGAGCATAAACACCAGGACTGAGGGAAGGGCAGGATTTCTTAACTATCTTCCATGTGCGAGGCCTCATGCTAAGTACTTTATGTACAGTATCTCATTTCACCATCTTCATCCATATTTCCTAAAGGAAACTGCTTCCAAGATAAAGTCACTTGCCCAAGTTTACAGAGCTGTAAGTGGTAGCCTAACTGCTGTATCATTATTTTCAAGACCCTGAAACATTTTGTGTTACATTTATCATGTTATTTTTCACTGCCCTTGTATCACTGGTAGGTTCTCAGTAAAATATTTACTGGTCAATTATTGAACAAAGATGAATAAATTAATTTGTTGAGTGCAAAAAAAAAATAGGCTAGAAATTAGATACTCCCTTTACAAAATAGCTTCAGATTTTTTTTTTCTCCTGCTTTTCCTGCACGTCTGTCCAAAATAGGCACAAAAATCCAAATGGGAGTGTTTTAGTCCGTTTTGTGCTGCTATGAGACTGGGTAATATATAAAGAACAGAGGTTAATTTGGCTTACTATTCTGGGACAGCTGCACAGGCCTCAGACTGCTTCTATTCATGGTGGAAACTGGCAGGCAGCCAGCAATTAGAAGCAGATCTTATGGCGAGAGGAAGCAAGAGAGAGAAAGCAAGAGAAAGAGAGAGGAGGTGCCAGGGTCTTTTTAAGCAACCAGCTCTGGCGGGAACTAATAGAGTGACAACTTACTCATTAATCCCCCCTCCCCCAGGGAGAGCATTAATCCATTCATGAGGGATCGGCCCCCATGACTCAATCAGTTTCCAACACTGCCACATTGGGGATCAAATTTCTACATGAGTTTTGGAGGGGACAACACATCCAAACTCCGTCTGGGGGTATTTTTACTAATTACATTCACATTAACTTTCTCTTCCAACTTCAAAATAACTTCTCCATGGGCGGTGATTAAAAATAACCTGAGGCAAAGAAAAAGATCCATAAATCAAATTACCTCCAAGAAAATGAAAACAGAACAATTTCCTTCTCACAATCTGGTGATAATGGTTAAATTCTAATATACAGAAAGCATGTAACTGGCACTGGACACTGGTGGTTTTCCCCAGTTCCCTAGAAGAAAGTAGACTATGTTATTTTGGGTGGCTTTTGTATTATACTTGCATCAGTGGACTTCAATAAATAATATTAATAATAAGAGCTAATGGTACACCTCAACAGAACTCCTTCCTTTCTTTGTACCAGTAAGTCAGAGTAAACGATACAATGAAATTCTTTTTATTAACATTTTTATCTGTAAAAAAATAATTCCATGGCCTTAACAGAGCTCCTTCTTTCCTTCCTTCCCTGTTGAGAACCCAGAGTACCTCCCCAGCTGGAGTCTCATGGGTCTCCACAACACTCCAGGATGGCTGAGTAGGCTTCCCAGTTTTATCACATTTGAGAACATAGCCACCACTCCCAGTCTTTGCAGAGTGGTTCCATACCGGGGAAGGCCTTCACTAATTAGCATGGCATATTCTGATCCTTGGATTCAGCCAGGGATGAAGGCTTAAAGTCTTCACAGTTTGTTTCTGGCCATTCATCTTGCCTGGACCTGTGTGTGTGTGCTTTTTTCAATCCCCCCATATACATGGCTGCTTTTTAATGCCTTAATTCCCCAAAGAGTCTTATCACAGCTTCTTCTCAGAGATTTAGATGGTCTATTTATGTCTTTATCTGTTATCTCTTACTCCAGATTTCTGCAGGTCTGTAGCCCGCCTGCAGGTTTCATGAGTAGTGCCCACTGTTTCCTGTGGCTTTTCCCAGCATGAGATCTGAGCTCTGCCACTTTCTGCCATCTGAGACCAGAGCCATGTGAAAGAGAGACTAGTCCTTTTGGCAGCCCCAGATGGGTAGAATGTTGAAAATAAAGTCTGCTGTTTCCTCCAGTTGTAGGGAGGGAATTAAGATTTGGGCCCCTGCGTACTCTAACCTTACCCCATTATCCCAGGAAGGGGGTGGAACAAGAATGAGTAAAAATACCACTTAATTTGCTACCATTTTGAATGTGGCTTTTTCTTGATTGGACATTTAATTTGTGGTTGTAGACTTTTGTTTTCCAGAGGTCCTATAAAGTTCTTTTAGCCAGTTTCTAGTCATTTTTTGTTTGTTTTTTAAATGTTTCCATGGGCGATTGAGGGCCTGGAACTTCCTAGTCTGTTATCCTGCTGACGTCACTCCAAGATCTCCATAATTCAGTTGTTTTTACTGCTGTGTAGTATTCTATTATATGGCTATTCCAGTTTGTTTATCCACTCATCACATGATAGACATTTGGATTGTTTCCAGTTTTGGGCTACTACAATAAAGCTGCTATGAGCATTCATGTACAAATGTTTTGATGAACATATGCTTTCGTTTCTCTTGTGTAAATGTCTAGAATTGGAATAACTGGATCATATAATAGGTATACATTTAACTTTTTAAGGAACTGCTAAACTGTTTTTCTGAAGTGGTTGCACCATTTTACATTCCCACAGACAGTGTATGAGGGTTCTAGTTTCTCAGCATCCTCACCAACACTTGGTGTGGTCAGTCATTTTATTTTTAGCCATTCCAATAGATGTGTACTAGTGTGTCATTTTGGTTTTAATTTGTATTTATCTAATGAATAATTACGTTGAGCAACTTTTTCTATGCTTTTTTGTTTGTTTGTTTGTTTGTTGTCTGTATATCTTCTTGGTGAAGTGTCTGTTCAAATATTTAGCCCATTTTGGGGGAGACGGGGGTGGTTTTCTTATTATTGAGTTCTCAGAGATCTTTAAATATTCTGGATACAAGGCCTATATCACATATATGCTTTACAGGATTTTTATCCCAGTCTGAGGTATACTTTTTTCCTTCTCTTAACATTGTCTTTCATATAGAAAAAGTTTTTAGGTTTGATGAAATCCAATTAATCAATTTGTTCTTTTACGAATTGTGCATTTGGTGTCATGCCTAAAAAATATTTAACCCAAGGCCACAAAGATTCTCTCCCTATGGTTCTTCTAAAGTTTTAGATTTTCTGGTTTTACTTTTAAGCATGATACACTTTTTTTGTGGTGAGAACACTTATGATCTACCGTCAAAGCAAATTTCAAGTATACAATACAGAGGTGTTAACTAACTATAGCCCCTGTGCTGTACATGAGATCTCTAGAACTTATTTATCCTGCATAACTGAAACTTTGTACCCTTTAACCAACATCTCGGCCCCCCCATTCCCGGCAATGACCATTCTAATCTCTGCTTTTGTAAGTTTGACTATTTTATATTCCACATTATGAATAAGACCATGCAGTATCTGTCTTTCTGTGTCTGACTTATTCCACTTAACATAATGTCCTCCATATTTATCTGTATTGTTGCAAATGGATTTACTTCTTTTTTAAGTCTCAATAATAATATTTCATTGTGTGTGTGTGTGTGTGTGTATACACACCAAATTCTCTTTATTTGTTCATACATTGACAGACGTTTAGGTTGTTTAGATATGGATCTTGACTATTTTGAACAATGCTGCAATGAACATGGGAGTGCAGGTATCTCTTCGAGATCCAGATTTCATTTCCCTTGGTTATACACCCAAAAGAGGATCACTGGATTATATGGTAGTCTTTTTAAAATTTTTTGAGTAACCTCCATACTGTTTTTCATAAAAGCACAGGGAACAAAAGCAAAAATAGACAAATGGGATTTCATCAAACTAAACAGCTTCTGCACAGCCAAGGAAATAATCAACAGAGTGAAAAGGCAACCTGTAAAATGAGAAAGAAAAAAAAAATTTGCAAAGCATATAACTGATAAGGGGTTAATATCCGAAATATATAAAGAATTTATACAACTCAATAGCAGCAAAAATCCCACAAAACACCATTTAAAAAAATAACTTGAACAGACATTCTCAAAAGCAAACATGCAAATGTCCAACAGGTATGTGAAAAGGTACCAAACATCAGTAATCATCAGAAAAATGCAAATCAAAGCCACAATGAGATATAACCTCACACCTGTTAGAATGGATAACTGAATGGCAAAAAGATAACATGTGGCGAGATTGTGAAGAAAAAGGAACCCTTGTACATTGTTGGTGGGAATGTAAAAGTATGATCCACTTTTAGTTAATTTCTGTGTATCATGTGAGGTTAAGGATTGAAGTTCTTTTCTTTCTTTTCTTTCGTATGTCCAATTTTTCCTGCATCATTTGTAGAAAACAATGTAATTTCTGCACTGAGTAACTCTTGCATATTTGTCAGATATTGGTTGTTCATATATGTGTGGATCATGCCTGTTAATTTTTTAAAGATGTCAGAGAATGTGAGTTTTATATTATTGGCTCCTGGATATTTTCTGTATTCCTGTAAATATTCTTGAGCCTTTGTTCTGTGGTACATTAAATTCCTCGGAAACAGTTTGATCCTTTTGGGTCTTGCTTTTGGGGTTTGTTAGGTGGTGTTGGACTGTGGACTAGCCTAGAGCTGATTATTAAACACTATTGATGCAAGACCCTCTGAGAACTCTATCCAATGCACCATGAATTTTGAGGTTTTGACTTGTGGATAGAGATTATTCATGGCCTGTTGTGAGTGCCAAGTACTCTAATACTTTCAGGTCATTCTTTCCTTGACCTCAAGGATTTTCCTTATACATAGGAGGTTATGAGTGCTCTGCTGAATCCCCATGGGGATCCATTTGTAGATCTCTGGAGTTCTCTCTCTGCATATCCTTCTCCTCTGTCTTGTGAACTCTAGATTCCTTGATCTTGCTAAACTTTCATCTCCACCTCCTCCACTTAGAGAGTCTGCTTAGCTCTGTCTGGATTCCCCCTCCCTACCTGTGGACCATACTTTGAATAGTAAGGGAATAAAAGGAATTTTAAAAATAGAGATCACTGCTAGCCCTTGAATACAGCCAAAACTTCTGCTTGGGATGTCTAAGACATGGAAGCAGTAAGGGTAAGTCCTCAGTCATGACTCACACTGGACACAGGCTCTCCTTGGAAGTCAACCTAGAAGAAGCAACATTGCCACCAGATTTGCCATCCACCTTCTCTACCACATAACTCCTGACAAAGAGGGCTTTAACTCAACACCCAGCTCAGCCTAGGCACACACACACACACACACACACTCACACACACATATACACATACACACACATAAACCATTTTTCAACTTTATTTATTTCACTTCACAATTTATTTTTGATGTACAAATCTTCCTTTGATAGTATTACAGTATTTCATTGTATGGATATTTCATAGTCTATTTAACCAGTTCCCATGTTACAGATATTTCTTTCTCATTCTTCTGCTATGAAATTCAAGCTCAGTTAATATCTGATTACATGTCTCTTTAAGGACATGTGGAAATATTTCTATATGAAAGGGTTCTAGAAGTGTCATTTCATTTTTCAAGTGGATACATCATTAAATTTAAATAATCATTTGGTCTCCAAAATGATTGCATTCATTTGTATTCCTACCAACAGTGTGTGGAAGTACTCTGTTTTTCTATACCCTTCCACACTAGTTTTTTTTTTTTTTAAATTGCCTAGCAAAAGAAAGAAAGATACAATAATTACAATAACTCATTGAAATTTGAAAGGAGAGAACAGAACTGAGGCTGCCAGAGGTGGGATGGGAGGGAACACTGTGAATGTACTTAATGCCACTGAATTATACACTTTAAAATGGTTTAAATGGTAAGTTGTATATTATGTGTATTTTGCAAAAATAAAAAAAATATGCAAAAATAATGTGATTTGTTTCTGCCAGCACATCAGGAGGGAAAGAGAAATGCTGCAGCATTCATCAAAAGTGTCCAATCACTGCTTTGCTACATGCGGTTATCTCCTTTAGGGCATCACCATAAATCCTTGCTCATGCTTTGGGCAGGTTATGCTGGAAATGGGGTTCCTTTTCCATCACGGCCCTCGAGGAGAGATCTCATCCAAGGGCCCTCTTTCCATCCTCCTCCCCAATTACTCCTGTGGAGAGGGAGTGGTTTCTCAGAAGCCCTTTGCCTGGCCTTCAGTAGCGACAGTTGCTCTCAGTTTGCCAGGGGGACTAGATAAAATTCCTTCAGAAGAGTCTACTCCATGAACCACCTTAGACTATGACTAAATATTTCCCTGTTTATCACTAATGAATCTGAACCAGTGAGTTCCAACTTTTTCTGAGAAACAGCTCTCTCCCAAAGGAGGATCCTGCTACCTTCCTGCCCCCCTGAACTGATCCACTGAACACAGGAAGATGCTCATGAGGAGCCATCCAGCAACCTGGGAATGAAGGGACCGTATGGTGACTGTCTGACTTGGGGCCTAAAGTCTCCATGGGCCTGTGAAGACAGAGGCTGAGCAGTACATTTGAAGGGAAAAAGAAGAGAGACTTGCACTTTCTGAGGATGAACCCTGCCTAGAGTCAGAAATCTGGCAGAGCTTTACCTTGTTAGTGGTGGAGAGGGCAGGCGAGTGTGAACTACAAATATAAATACATTTGAGAGGGCAGTATTATCTAGACAGCATGTGGAGCAAAGAACAAAAATATTTGCATGTTTTTATTTTGAATGTGAGTCAACGCCATTTCTATGGGGGTGGAATAAGTGTCCTTATGGTCTGGGGAAAGGAAAGAAGGTTATTACACCACTTCCACTTAACTGAGTCATGGACCCCATGAATGGAGTTTGGGGTAAGTCACCACTCACCCCATTTCTTCATGTTTCCTGTCCTTTTATTTTACCCCCTTGTTTTACATGACAGAAGAATGTTTCCTTTGAGCTCCTCAAGGGCAAGATCAGAGCTTAATACTATGTCTGCTAGACAGGATACTGGAACAAGAGAGACAGGAGATCTCCCTGGGTAGGTACCAGACCCAAACCAGTAACTCCGGGATGTTCTCGTCTTGTGGGTAAGTCACTCCACTCTCTTAGCCTCACTTGGAAATACACATTTCTCTTACATGTGATATCATTGCTGCATGGTAGAGTGATGACAAGGCAAACAGGTGCAGGTGGAGAGGGAGTGCTTGGTGGATGAGCCAACACCCGGGGCATGGGCTCCAGTGCCTGTGTTTCCTGATCCACTGTTCTCATTGTTGAGCACTTCACATCTTTTTGTCCCCTATCAGGACACACTGATTCCTGTCTACATCCCCTACTGTCACAAAGTGTGGGGACAAAGGGGTGTGAAATGGAACAAAGGCTGAGAGAGAGGCAGAGGCAGCCCCTGGAGGACCTGCTGTTTTATAGTCTCCTCCCCTGGAGGACCTGTGAAAAATAAAGAAAATCACTGCCCTATTTTCTGTTGTTTCATGTGAGATCATGCTCCTTCTTTTGTGGAGTATACCATAAAGCAAATGTACTTCACAGGGCCTGGTTTTCCAAAGCCTTGCAGTTTCAAATATTAACCTTGCAAAAGACAGAAATCTTGCCCAGGCTATAGCCTCTGTTGTAAGATAAAGAATTGTAATACAGCAAGGTTGGTAGCTCAAAAACAGACAGGTTACTGATTGATATGTAAAGATACTGGGAAATTGCTGTAAGAAGAGAATGTTTGCTAAGATCAAGCTTTTGTTGGTGGATCAACTTAACTTCTTGAAAATTGCATTATGGAATGGCACCTTGCTTGTTTTACTGAATGTTACCAGCTTCTATTGTTAAACTTGTTAAACTATACTTAGCAAAAACTGCACCTACGTTCTCTTGATGTAACCTCCTGGTCTGGGAAATAAATGTGGGAAGAGGACCCCAATTCGTGGTTAATTTCCCAAATGGAAGGAATGTTACTCACAGGTCAGGCTCAGCTTGCCCTCTCATCTTAAACAAATGACCTGAAAGCCCAAAAGTTCATGCAAGGATTGGAAAGTTTATTCAGATTACCGGTACTCAACTAAATGTCTAACCAAGCAAACAAAGAGAAAAGAGGAGCAGTGGGGTCCAGTTTAGCCTTGTCCTAATCAGCAGGGCCACCCTATTCCATTAACAGTAATTGATAAAAGCAGTTTTCTGCACTGTTTTCAGCATAAAGAAGAAAAGTATCAACTAGATTTAAATCAGAAAAACAAAGCATAGCCCGGAGCCCTCTAGGGTGCACCTATACAGAAGTGGATACAATCCAACCGAACAGAAGAGGGCTCAGAATATCAGAGAAAGGGAAAAAGAATAAAGCATTGATGTGTCAGAATTTAGGCCAGGGACCCCAGGAGAGATCTACCAGCAGCAGAGACATGGGAACAAAATAGTCCCAGTGGCCACTTGCCTCTTGCAGCTAGAGTCCTCTCTGGTGCCCAAAGCTTTCCAGTTTTTCCCAGTGATTAAATTAGGCTCTCGGATTCCAAAGTCATAGAAACGAACAATGTACCCAACAGTAAGGCAAGCAATGCTTTATTAAAAGAGGAGATAGACTTATGTGTAAGGGGGGTAGCAACAGTAAAGCTAGCCCCCTGAGGGGAGCTGTTCAGGGTCTTTTATAGGGAAAGGAGTTAAAGGGTATAGGCCAGCGTCACTGGAGGTGGTCCATTCTGTTCCTCCTGGTTGCATCGTGGGTACATTCTCAGTAGGCAGTGGTGTTCATCATTGTCACCCCAGGAGGGTCATTGTAGCAGTCACCTTGATGCTTTGTGCACAGGTGGGAATTCCTAAAGGGGTCTTAAGTTTAATCTGTAACTTTTATAATTATAGTAAATAAGCCTTGGGGAGGGGTTTTGCAACTCAGTAAATATATGTTTCCTCTCTTGTCTCTCAGTCTGTTTTGTCAGGGCAGCCCATGGGGTAATCATTTGCCCTGAGGGGTCTCATGACTGAGGAGTGGAAAAGTAACAAAGTGTCCTCTGCAGGGAAAATGGAGTCAGTTTGGTTCACAGGCCTAGCCTTACTCTGTTTCAGGAATGCCTCTATCTTGAGGGTTCCGAGAGATTTACCCCTTTTGGGGGCTTCTCACTGCTCAGAAGAGATGGGCTTTGAGTAATCTTTGGTGGCTCTGTCACCCAGGGTAAAAGGGGTGACAAATCCGTGGGAGGCAAAGCAACAAATGGTGACCCTGACGTGATGAATTCAGGGTCCATGGATCAGAAACCGACCTGCCAAGCCTTGGAAAGAAAAGTAAAAGGACGTCCGCCACTCATCCTGACAAGAGGGAGGCCCCAACAAAGGGGGGTGGGAAGAAAGATGATGTCTGCCACTCAACCCGACAAAAGGGAGGCCCTGACAAACGGGGGAAAAAGAAAAAGGATGCCCGGAAAAAGGAAGAGGACGTCTATTCATCCTGTCAAAAGGGAAATCCCGGTAAGGGTGACTCACTCCGGTAAGGGGTATCACAGAGGTGGCTTTCGATTAAGTGATTGCACACCTGGTGCAGTGTCCAGCTAGGGCTTTGCCTAGAAGTTTTGCTTTCTTACTCTCTCTCAATTTTTCTATCTATTCTTGTGATTATGGGTAGTTTACTGTCTAAGAGGGAAGTCCAACATGGTTCTGTAATTCTACGTCTCCATAAGGCAGTAGGTTATAAAGTAACTAACCGTCTGGCTAAATTATTATTGATTATAGTGGTTTGGAAATTTTGTTGAATTGCTTTAAAAATTATTCAGGACCTTAACCAAAGGAAAAAATGTGTTTATGCCATTAAAGAGGATGAAAACAATCCTCGCCTCCTCCTCCTTCTCTCCCCCCACCTCCACCTTTGGAGGCAAACAATTCCTTTATTACCTTGAAAGAATCCTGTCTTAAAGAAGGACATAACATGGGAATCGATGCACATCATGTCTTTCCTGTTGTAAGAGTTGGGACTCAGTCGAGACATGAAAACCTCCCATTCTCCTTGTTTGAAAGATTAAAAAAGAGCATAACAGAAAATGGCTTACATAGTACTTTTACTATGGAATACTTAGAATCATTTGCTAATGGGTATAATATGACCCCTTGGGATTGGAAAATACTTGGACAAACTGTTTTAACTCCTGCTCAATATACTGTATGGCTACAAGAATATCAGGAAGCCTTACATGCTATTTCACTCAAAAAGTTATGAAATGAGGTTCAAATTAGTATGGACATGTTACTTGACCAAACAACCAGAGCAGTCATAAAGGCTTGGAACAAAATTCCTGAAACAAAATCTAAACTTCAACCTCTTGTTTCCCCTGATGCGTTTTGCATACAAAGATTAGATAAGACTCAACTACTATTCACATTATCTGTTGAACTAAAATTAATTACAGATTCAGGGGCTCATCTTACCAGAATTTCTAAAAAGGATCAACTCCATTATGGAAAGTAATTTCTTCACCAGTTACACTTACTGGATTAGGCAGGTTCAAAATCTCTTATCAAAGTAAAAACCCTTTGCTGTGTACCAGGCCCAAGGGACAACCTGCCTCCATTATGCCTTATGTTCCAGATCTACCTCAAACTCTATGGGGCCGAGACCTCCCTGCTCAATGGGATATTTATATTGGGACATCTCCCACAAAATTTATCATGATGGCCATGGCCACATTCCCACCAGTCAAATTACAATGGACCCCTGGTCCTCCAGTTTGGGTGGAGCAGTGGCCTCTTAAAGGGGAAAAATTAATCAAGCTACATTACTTGTTAAACAATAGTTACAAATGGGACATTTAAAGCCATCGCAAAGTCCCTGGAATACTCCCTCTAAATCTTTTGCTACTTGTTAGACAGGGACCCATTGAGCCTTATATTGATTTTTTAAATCATCTTCAAGATGCTATAACTAGACAAACTGACAATGCTTATGACAATCCAGAACTGCTATCACAAATTTATTTACATTTAATCAAACAAGTTAATAATGCTGGTTTACAAATAGCTCCAGATAAAACTCAAATGAAAGGAGCCTTGGAAATATCTTGGTTTTTTAATCACTCAGAGAAATATACGGCCACAAAATGTATCCTTCCATATTCAGGAGCCTGTTACTCTAAATGACTTACAAAAATTACTTGGCCACATTAACTGGCTCTGCCCTTCTATGGGTGTTCCAACTTATCAATTACAACATTTGTTTAATAATCTAAAGGGAGACCCTGATCTGTCCTCCCCTCATCACTTAACTGAAAAAGCAAAAGTAGAGTTAAAACAGATTGAATCCTTTTTACATTCCAGACAATTAACTCATATTGTTAAATTTCAACTCATTCATTTCATTATTTTAAACACCCCACATAGTCCTACAGGTTTGCTTTGCCAATTTCTTCCTCAAATGGGAGTCATCGAATGGATTTTTCTTACCCCATCAACAAAAAAGGAAATTATATACTAAATTAGAACAATGTATTCATCTACCCACTAGGGGAAGACACTGTTGTCAAGTACTTACTGGGTATGATCCTGATATTATTAATCCTGGTCTTCCTGGCCCTTTATCAATTGGAAATGATATGGCTGATCACTTTGTTATGTATAATAATGTTTTACAGAAAGCTATTGATTCTCATCAGTTTTTTTCATCAGGGTGCATGAGCTTTGGCTAACATGCATCAGATCTCTTACAGGCAAGCTCAAGATATTGTTCATGCTTGTCCCGATTTTCATAGGTTTTCTAAATCTAATTTCTCTGGAGGAGTTAATCCTCAAGAAATAAAAGGTAGTAAAATTTGGCAAATGGAAGTCACTCATTATTCCTCTTTCAGAAGTCTTAAATATTTACATGTTACTGTTGATATTACTCTGGTCTGGTCTTATTCGTGCCACTGCCCAAACAGGAGAAACTGCTAAACATGTTAAAAAACATTGTCTTTCTGCCTTTGCTGCCATGGGGGTTCCAAATCAAATTAAGACAGGTAATAGACCGGCATACACCTCCAAAGTCTGTCAAGTATTCTGTGACAACTGGAACATTAAACATGTCACAGGAATCCTGTTTAACCCCACTGGCCAGGCAATTGTCAAAAGAGCTAATGGGCTTCCTAAATCTCAAATAAGTAAACAAAGGAGGGATAATATAGATATAGGACTGGCCTCTCATGAACAGGTCTTTAAAGCTCTGTTTACACAAAATTTTTTAAACTGTAATTCCAAAAATTAATGGCCAAAGAATGACACTTTATACCTCCTAAAAAGAGACCTAGACCCTTGGTTTTATTCCACCACCTGCCAATGAGACCACAATGGTTGAGACCTGTTGAATTGTTAACATGGGGGAGAGAGTATGCATCTTTTCTTTCAGCCACAGGCCCTCTATGGATTGCTGCTAAGGCTGTCAAACCTTATGTGGAACCCCCAAGCTGGATGAGGAATCGAATCTGATCCCAAAATCTCAACGTCTCACCATCGCACCTCAATCCATGTCACCGACGTTGGTACCCATCAGACCACCAGGGATGATGGTGCCAATAACCACCTCCACTTTGACCTATATGAGC
The DNA here is from genome assembly GCF_027409185.1 of Cynocephalus volans. Lineage (NCBI taxonomy): Eukaryota > Metazoa > Chordata > Mammalia > Dermoptera > Cynocephalidae > Cynocephalus > Cynocephalus volans. The sequence continues at coordinate 112,145,210 of NC_084478.1, read as the reverse complement.
CCACCAGTAATGACAATGATGACAACAGGCTCCAAACTGACTCAGGATAAATTAAAAGACTTCAACAGTCAAATGGTTTTCAATAGCTCAGGCCTAAGCTCAGTAACTCATTTGAGAAACCAAAAGTAAACTAAAATCTACCTGTTTAACTAGATGGTCTCAAATTTTCTGGTAACCAGCTGGTTATCTTAAACAGACTTCTAAATTCTCTCTAGTCTCATCTATGTATTTCTTCACAAAATCCTATGGTAGAATTCTATGCAATTTTCTTAAAGGGAAGAAAATCCTCTCTGCATCTTCTTGAAAAGGCTTGCATATTTTGCTTTACAATGTAAATTCATTACCATGCTTTCTTTAAAACAGGGCGAGGGCTCACAGATAAGTCTTTAAAAAAAACACTATCTAAACTTGACTGTCCTTATTAGTGAGCTTTTTTTACATCTTGAACAAAACTTATAAGATCCTTGTTTGTTCTTGTTGTTTACGTCTGCATATACACATGTGTAAGATGTATGTTATGTCTATATGTTCATGTCTATATGTGTAATTGTGTTGTCGGCAAGGTACCAAATTAGCTTATAATTAATGCATGCTCATTAAATAAATAAGTATACTTTCTAAGTTCACATGACTTAAATTTTCTAAAGTTTTGATAAATATATTTTCAAAATTTGATTTAAACCTTTTACCTAAATTTATCTCTAGGTCAATATGTCTCCTTGTTATCTCAGCTCTGCCTCCTGGCCATGCTGGGAGGAACAATATCTTTTAGACATTATCTTTGTGAATGCTGCCCTCTGTCTTAAGCTCCACATGGCTCCAAATGCCACATGGAAACCTGGGACCCAAAATGGCTTGTGAAAGGAAACCTATGCCCAATATTGCATAGGCCATAGTTAATATTAAGTGATAAGGGTATAGATCTAACACCAAGTTTTGGGCTGGGAAACCATAAATATGTATTTGGTATATACAGCTTAAACTCAAACTGGGCTTTTTATAATTTGCTCTGATAGATGGATGCCTATTTACTAACCAGAATGTATAAAAATGTTCTTATCAGCACACATCGTTTCCTGGGTTTACTAATCAAACAGGATTACTAGAGGTCTTTTCATTTGACTGCTCTTAATACAAAATTGTAAAAGGTTTTCTTTGTCCTTTAGATAACTGGTTTAAGAAATTTATTTCATGATAATTTCTTGTGCTCTCTGCCTTTGAAACCCTTTGTCACTTTGGTTTTATTTTTGTAATAATTTGTGATTTTATTCAACTAAGTGTTTTAAGCTTTTTGTTATTTGACAAAGCTTTCCAAAACTAAATTCTGAAAGCTCAGCCTTTCAGTTTAAACTAACTTTGAGGAGTTCCAAGAGCCCTAGAGCTTCTCAAAGCATATATAAAAAATGTATCAAAACTAATTGGCTTATTTAATAAATTAGACTATATGGGGAAACATTATTAGTACTGAAGGTGTTATGGATATGTGTTCCCAAATCTTGTAAGGTTCTTAAAAATCTGTGTCTTGATATAAATGCTACTGGTCATAATCTTGGTTCAACTATAATTTTAAAATGTTATGTCTTCAAATATTTCATGAAAACACTTTGATAGGTACATTTTCCTGACAAACTTTGAGTTCATGCCTTTAAACCAAATTTCCAAAATTCTAATGAAGAAACTGATGGGTTCGTGAAATTGTTCACAAATTCAAAACAACAAAAGTTAATTAGTGAATTAATTTAAAAGAATTATGGGTTTTATACAATTTCTTTATTTTGAAACACTGCTGTTTCTCTTAATGTTTTATTTTCAAAATTTAAGAAAACTCTCTCTCTCTGTTAAGCTATCTATAACTAACAACAGTTTGGTAAAATATCATTTAAAACAGAAGTAAAAGCATTTGTTTTCTCCCTATTTGATCCCCATGAAATTAAATAACTTTAAGTATCTTCATGATTATTATGGCAATGTGGCTATTTTTATATGTTCAATGAAAATTAACTCTCTCTCTTTATAACAGGATATAATTTAAAACTTTGGATATAAGATAGCATCCCTCACTTCTGAGTTCTGACCCCTCTTTCATGTTGCCTTAATTTGGTCTAACTGCTGCTTCATCCTGCAGTTGGGACAGAACACCACCTGGGGATGAGCCTTCCCAGCACCATGGGATTTATAGAAAGAAAAGTAAGACGTTTTCAATCAAGATATTGATCATTAATACTTTTATGAGGAATGGCTTGATCATAAAGGGGGAAATAACATCTTCTCTACAAAAGCAGTTTTCTAAATTTTCCTGGCCTTAAAGAGGGTGTTTGTAACTTGGATGAGACATCCTTTTTAAACAAAAGATTTATAATTGATCAAAAAATTTTACAAAGACTAGATGCTTTGAAAGCAGTGATGTCCTGGACAGTTTAGCATCAACAGACTCTCTGGACTCAAAATCAACTACTATATGGAGCAGAATACCATTCTGGAATTTCCACTATTGTTAATTACACCCAATTCACAGCACCTGGAATGATGCCAGTGCAGCCACTCTGAGACAATGACATCATCAGTTCTCACCTGAAGTAAATTAAAAGGACTTGCTATGCTAAGTTATACTAACTTTGCTTTAAATGCTTTTGTCTTAACTGTGAAAACCTGATCTATAGCTTTTGTTTTTTCTTTTTGATAAATAAAATGGGGGAGATGTGGAGTATTCATAAAGAAAATGTATTTCACAGGGCCTGGTTTTCCAAAGCCTTGCAGTTTCAAATATTAACCTTGCAAAAGACAGAAATTTTCTCAAGGCTATAGTCTCTGTTGTAAGATAAAGAATTGTAATACAGCAAGCTGGTTGGCTCAAAGACAGGTTACTGATTGATATGTAAAGATACTGGGAAATTGCTGTAAGAAGAGAATGTTTGCTAAGATCAAGCTTTTGTTGATGGATCAACTTAACTTCTTGAAAATTGCATTATGGAATATCACCTTGCTTGTTTTACTGAATGTTACCAGCTTCTATTGTTAAACTTGTTAAACTATACTTAGCAAAAACTGCACCTACGTTTTCTTGCTGTAACTTCCTGGTCTGGTGAATAAATGTAGGAAGAGAACCCCAATTCTTGGTTAATTTCCCAAGTGGAAGGAATGCCTCTATCTTAAGGGTTCTGGGAGATTAACCCCTTTTCGGGGCTTCTCATTGCTCAGAATTGATGGGCTTTGAGTAATATTTGGTTGCTCCATCACCCAGGGGAAAAGGGATGACACATCTGTGGGAGGCAAAACAACATACTTTCTCCCCATGGATAACCACAGAGGAGCATGTTTCCACGGATTCCTTGAAAGGTGAGGTGCTACATAGAACCAGTGATAATCTCTGTGTCTCTTGGGCAGGACCCCACAGCACCAGCCAGGAGAGCTCTCTGAGTCCAGGTTGAGACCTCACCTCATTACTCTAGGATGACTTATCTTCTAGGATAAGTCACTTCATTCCTGTGTCCTTACTTGTTAGAAAGGATCCCACCAGCCTTTTTTTTCTCAGTCAGCTATGTCTGGGCCAGAGAATAATGTCATGTCCTTACAGACAAACACTTTTGAGTTTCTAGAAAAGAAATATTTTTCCAGGTAAGTCCAAGGAATTATTTTAACAGTCATGCTGCAGGGTCACCAAAATTCTACATTTAGTCACTACATTCAGTTCAATTCAGAGCCTGACTGAAGTCCTAGAGATACGAGGGCACTTCAAAAAGTTTGTGGAAAAATAGAATTAAAAGATAGTATGAATCCCTTCATGAACTTTTAAAATTACTCTCATACATGTTGTCATGTGGTAGGATATTAGTACCAATGGGTTTGATACCACGTGGTCCTGGTTAGGGCCCTGCCTCTGCTTCCTACTAGCTGTGTGACACTGGACAAGTTTCCTAACTTCTCTGTGTCTTGAATTCTTCATCCATAAATGTGGGTAATGCCTTAAAGGGCTGTTGTGAAGATCAAATATGTTCATGTCATTAAAATACTTAGTGTGGTGTCTATCATACAACTGTAGGCTGTGTTCAATGGACCTTCACTCTTTTTGCTCAACTGTCTTAATGTTGAAACTCCTCCTGGCTCTAGTTTTACCTGGTGCTAGTGTGACCAATTTTTACATGTCCTACTGTATTAGTCCACTACAGTTTTGGAGGCTGAGCAGTCCAAGGCCCAAGGGTGCATCTAGTGAGGGCCTTCTTCTTGGTGGGAACTCTCTCTAGAGTCCCATAGTGACATAGGAAATCACATGGTGAGAATGGCAAGAGCTCTTTCATGTGCTTGCCTTATAAAGTGATCACTCCAAACCTATGATAACCCATTGAACTCTTAACCCATTACTCATTCATTAACCCATTAACCCATTCAAGTAAAAATGAATGGATTAATCCATTCATGAGGGCATAGTCCTCACAATCCAATCACTTCTTAAAGGCTCCACCCTTCAACACTGCCACAGTGGGGATAAATCTTCCTCATGAGCTTTGGAGGGGGCAAACATGCAACTCATACCATCTACCATTTAAAACACATGCTTTCTACAAATGGGAACAAATCTAAGCAGTACATGTTGAGGCCAAAAATGCAGGTTTTTATACAGTTTATAAGAATGATCCTACTTCCATTTGAAGAACTCATGCAAGTATGAAAAAAGGCTGTTGACTCAATTCCGTATACTGTGTGCATTTATTTAATAAGTATTTATGGGACATCTATTATATAGCTGGCCCCACAAGCCCACAAACCATGTCTTTGTCTCAGAACTCTCTCCTAGAGTGCAGATCAATGTATTCAGATTCCTACCAAAAATATATATCTAGAGCAGTAAAATGTATATCTAGAGCAAATATGTATGTGTAAAAATATGTATATCCAAAAATGTATACTAGAGCACTCAAACATGAGTGACTGTGCTTCCCACCTCCAGGGACAGGTGGAAATGTCTGGAAGTCCTTTTTGGTAGACATGTCTGAGGGTTCTGCTGGAAACTTGTGTTTAGAGGCCAGGGATGCTGCTAAACATCCCACAATGCCTAGGACAGCCCCACAAAAAAGAGCTCTCCAGCCCAAAATGTCAATAACGCTGATGTTGAGAAAATTTGCTCTAGAGAGAGTAAATGTTACTACCCACACTTATGTGCACAGATTCAGGGTAGAACCCAACTTCAGTGACTCTCAGCCCTGGATTAGAATAACGATGCTTCCTCTTACCAAGCATGTGTCCTTCCAAACTGTATTAAACATCTGAACTTTAGTATATTATGCCTCAGGAAAGGGATGAATTTGAGCAGGAAATATTGATACCTAACTTATATGTTGTAAAAGGTTAGAGAAACAGTATGTAAAGTGCCTAACACAGTGTCTGTCCCTTAGTAGACCCTTGAAATTACTATAATTGTCAGTCAATATACCATAAGTTAGTATGAGTTGGTGCCGCTTCTGTGTTTTAGAGTTGTCCAATGGAGGTGAGATGGAGAAATATTGTCATCCCATTTCCACAGAGTAAATGTACCTTTTCTGAACTGTTTGGGGCCCTCTTAAAGAGATAGCAGCAGGAGTGATCATTAGCTGAATACTTGCGTTCTTTCTGTGGCTTCATAAAGACAAATTCCCAAGGAAACACTGTTTTAGTCCGTTTTGTGTTGTTATAACAGAATACTTGAAACTGGGTAATTTATAAAGAAGAGAGGTTTATTTGGCTTACGATTCTGGGAAAGCTGCATCTGGCACAGGCCTCAGGCTGCTTCTACTCATGGCGGAAAAGTGGCAGGCAGCTGGCAGGTACAAGCAGATCACATGGTGAGAGAGGAAGCAAGAGAAAGGAAGCAAGAGAGGGGAACAAGAGAGAGAGAGAAGGTGCCGGGGTCTTTTTAAGCAATGAGCTCTTGCGGGAACTAATAGAGTGAGAACTCACTCATTAATCTCCCCTCCCCCAGGGAGAACATTAATCCATTCATGAGGGATCTGCCCCCATGACTCAGTTTCCAACACTGCCACATTGGAGATCAAATTTCCACATGAGTTTTGTAGGGGACAACACATCCAAGCTCCATCATTCCGCCCCTGGACCCCCCAAACTCATGTTCCTCTCACATACAAAAATACAATCATTCTATCCTAACAGTCCCAAAAGTCTTAGCTTGCTCCAGCACCAACTTAGTAGTCTAAAGTCCAAAGTTTCATCTGAGACCAAAAGTAAAAGTCCTTCCAGCTGTGAACCTGAAAAACAAAACCAAATTTATCTACTGCTAAGATGCAATGGTGGAACAGATATTGGGTATACATTCCCATTCCAAAAGGGAGGAATAGGCCAGAAGAAAGGAAAAACAGGCCCCAAACAAGTCTGAAACCTAGCAGGGCAGACATTAAGTCTCAAAGCTGGTGAATCATGTACCTTGACTCCATGTTTTACTGCCTCTGCACACTGGTGTGGGGGTTGGGTCCCCAAGTCCTTGGGCAGCTCCACTCCTATGACTTTCCTGGTCTCAGGCCACACTTCAGCTCTCCCAGGCTGGTGTTACACTCTGGTAGCTCCACAGGTCTGGGCTCTCCATGGCGGTCCTGCTCTCACAGTTCCACTAGCCATGGCACTGCTGGGGTTTCTGTGCTGCAACTCTGATCCCACATTTCTGCTCAGCATTGCTCTGGTGAAGGCTGTCTGTGCGGTGACTCCACCCCTGTGAAAGATCTCTTTCTGGGCCCCCAGACTTTTCCATACATACTTTGAAGTCTGGGTGGAGGCTCCCAAGCCTTCCCAGCTCTGGCATTCTGTAAGCCTGCAGACCTAACACCACGTGGACGCCGCCAAGACTTCTGGCTTGTGTTTTCCAAAGTTGTGGGTCCAGCCACACTTGGGGCCAATTTAGTCACAGCTGGAGCAGCCAAAGCAGCTGGGGTGCTGGTGCTGGAAGCAGCTTCTCCAGGTGGCCCTGGGCAGCAAGCCCATGGAGGGTGCCTCGGGCCTGTTTGCTTAGACCATTCTCTCTCCCTAGGCCTTTGGGCCTGAAATGGAAGCGTTGGCCACAGAGGCTTCTGCAATGCCTTTAGGGCCTTGTTCTCCTTCTCTTGATAATCCCTTTCCTTTGTACTGATCTTCTTAGCTAATGGTCACTGGGCTGCACCATTGCATGCTCTCTGCTTTTCTACCACATGGCCATACTGCAAATTTTCCAAATCTTTATGCTCTGCTTCCGTTTCAAATTCTGGCTTTACATCATGCCTTTTCTGCCATAACTCAGAGTAGGCTGTTAGAAGTAGCCATGCAGCATTCTTAATGCTTTGCTGCATAGAAATTTCTTTGGCCAAATGCTCTGGTTCACAACTCTTAAGTCCCACCTTCTACAAAGTCCAAGGGCATGGACACAATGCAGGCAAGTTCCTTGCTATGGTGTAGCAAGGGTTATCTTTTGTCTAATTCCCAATAAGTTCCTCATTCCCGTCTGAGACCTCATCATCCGCATGGCCTTTACTGTCCACATTTCTATCAGCATTCTGCTCGCCACCACATAAGTCTCTAAGACATTCCAAACTTTCCCTTGTCTTTTTCTCTTCTTCTAAGTCCTTCAAACTCCTCCAACCTTTGCCCATTACCTAGTTCCAAAGCTGCATCCACATTTTCAGGTATCTGTTTAGCAACACTCCACTCCTTGGTACCAATTTTCTGTTTTAGTCTGTTTTGTGTTTCTATAACAGAATACCTGAAACTGGGTAATTTATAAAGAAGAGAGGTTTATTTGGCTTACGATTCTGGGAAAGCTGCATCTGGCACAGGCCTCAGGCTGCTTCTACTCATGGCAGAAAAGTAGCAGGCAGCCGGCGGGTACAAGCAGATCACATGGCGAGAGAGGAAGCAAGAGAGGGGAAGCAAGAGAGAGAGAGAGAAGGTGCCGGGGTCTTTTTAAGCAATGAGCTCTCGTGGGAACTAATCAAGCGAGAACTCACTCATTAATCCTCCCTCCCCCAGGGAGAACATTAATCCATTCATGAGGGATCTGCCCCCATGACTCAATCAGTTTCCAACACTGCCACATTGGAGATCAAATTTCCACATGAGTTTAGTAGGAGACAACACATCCAAACTCCATCAAACACAAAACATGATGATGGGTCTTCTGGAGAGAGGATTGGAGTGAAAGGATGTATATGTTGGTTCCAGTGCCTGATAAACTACTTTCTGTGTAATATGGGTAAAGCGTGTACTTTCTCCTGGCTACTGACGCAGTGTTAGAGCATGTGAGTTAAAATGATCTTCTAACAGGCCAGATTTGGGTATAAGTCATTTAGCTTCCCTCTTCCCAAGCATTTCTGTCATCATTTAAATTCTCATATTCTAGTGTTGCTGGAGGATTAAATGAGTTAAACTACCTTACAAGAAATCTGGGACAGTGCTGAGGCAGAGGGACAGAGCTATTGGTGGAACTCCTCCATGTTTCTCATCATTTATTCTTGGGAGGGGCATGTTCCATTTCCTGTGATAGCTCATTGGCCACATCTAGTCACATGCCCAAGCGTGATGTCCATGCAGCGGGATCAGTGGACCTGAGAGGGACCTCAGGGACCAGCCAATCCATGTGAACTTACATAGGCCTCATGGCCCAATCGGCCAGATTTCACTTCCACCATCCTCTTCCTCAACATTAGGGGCTGCTGAGTGATACTCATAGGGCACAGTACTGGGGAAGTGTAAAACTATCATCTTCCAAATGGAAAGCTACTGGTCATATTGTGAGAAGGACAAGAGATGGGACCACATTTTAATCCTGCCACTTGTCTGAAAAGTCTCTGTGAGTAGGACCTTGGGCACCTGTGAAATGGGACTCACAATACCTTTTTCACAGTGCTGCCAAGTGGTAAATAGGAAAGCCTGTAAAGTGCCCATGGGACATAGAACTTCAACACATATCAGTCTGGGCCCACCTGCCTCTTTCCTCCCAGAAAGGAAATGACATTGACCTAAATCAAACAGTGTTACTGTCATAAAGAGCATCTGGAAAGGCAGAAGCAAGTTCTGAAATATATCTGATAATGTATGAGCTTTGGTTCAGCTCTGTGTTGTGGATGTGTTACCTGTGCGAATTGGGGAAAGAGAAAAAAAATCACCACACCATTTTCTATTACTACATCTGCATTCCTATCCCCTTAGTTTACTATCCAGTTTGACACTGGAGGAGCAGTTTCCCACTGAGTCCGAGGTAGAAAGGACAGTACAGAGCAAGATGATGTGGATGGTGGGCAGAAGACTGGTGTCAGGAGACCAGATGCATCCCTGACTGCAGAAGCTTTGGAGACTCACTTTCCCTGTGTTTGGTTCATCCTAGCACAGTGATGCTCTATAACAGTATCCTGAGATTTGGTTTGGAAAACTCACTCTCAATCTGGGTGCCAATGGTTGAAATTTGCATGATCTTTTTGTTTTGGTCTGAAACTTCATGTGGTAGGCAGAATTCTAGGATGACCTCCAGTGACCCTCACCCCTGTGTAATCCCCTCCCCTTTGAGTGTGGGTGGAACCAGTGAATATGATGAGATATCACTTCCATGATTATGTTCTGTTATATGGCAAAATGCAGATTATCTGAGTGGCCCTGACTTAATCAAGTGAGCCCTTTAAAGCAGAGAATTTCTCTGGCTGATCATTGGAGGGAAAGTCAGAGATTCAAAGCACAAGAAGGACTCCACATATCATTGCTGGCTGGAAGATGAAGGTGGTCACGTGGCAGAGAAGTGGACTAACCCTTAGGAGCTGAGAGCACTGCCAGATAAGAGCCATCAAGGAAACCACGAGGGAGGAAATGACCAACAGCAACGTGATCTTGGAAGTGGATTTTTTCCCAGAGCTTCCAGACAAGACCTCAGTGGAGCCCACAAACACCTTGATTCCAGCCTTGTGAGACCCTGAGTGGAGAACAAGGTCATTCCATGCCAGACGTCTGACCTACAGACCTGTGGACTAATAAGTGGGTGTAGCTTTCAGCCACTATGTTTGTGGTTATATACCTACAGAAAATTAATATATTCCATTTAAGTCAAATCCATATCCAATGTATATACAGTGTGTGTGTGTGTGTGTGTGTGTGTGTACGTGTGTGTGTTGATAATAATCTGAGAGAATACACCATCATGATAATGACTTTTACTAGTGAGTGGTGGGGTTAAAGTTTATTAATATATCCATATTGGTATTTGAACATATTTTCTACACTTTCTAAATAGACAATGGGTTACTTGTTAATCAGGGATAAAACATGTTACAGCTTTACTCACGTCAAAAATGTCATATTTCAGACTTTTAAAAAGGTATCGTAAATAACATAATAGGCAAACATGTTTACAACCAAGGTTATAAAGTAAAACTTTAGACAGAATGGATGCCCCTGGTAAACTTGCCTGATTGCCTCAACCCCAGGGGCAACCACTATCCGGAGTTTCTTATTCTGTCATGAGTGTCTCCCTAAACAAAACACATAATTGCTTTACTTATTTTTAGCTCTAAATATATAAGTAATATACTTATATATCACTTATTAAAACTTTTTTCACTGGAAATAGTATTTCTGAAATTTCTCTGATACAGTGACTTTAAGGCTATTTTGATATTTCAGACACACTGCTGTGACCAGACTTGCACACGTGCCCGAGACTGTGGAGTCCAAACCTAATAGTGGAGCAGCTCACAGGGGCCTCACTTTCTTCTGTCATAGATGTTGCCCAGTGTCTCTGCAAAATGGTTGTACCAATTTCTCCTCTTTTCACTGTTTATGAAGTTCTCATGACTCCAAAATTCAATTTAAACAGGATGCAACATAAACACCAACTCAATATTTGAGTTTTCTTTTTAAACTCTAGAATTATTTCAAGACACATTCTAAAGGGACCACTAGCTGAGCACTTAAAAATGCATGCGAAATATGCTATTTATAGGGAAATACAATAGGAAAAAAATGAACTCTAACATGCCAACAACAGGATATCAGATTAAAAACATTAAAAATCTGTGAACCCCACTGTTTGCAAAGATCTGGAAAAACAGGTGCTCTCATCTTGTAGTTGGATGGGATACACATTATTAAAGAGATTTTAAAGTTAAACTAAATAGTAAACATTAAAAACGTTAATGTTCATGCTTTTTGAGAAAACAGTTTTATTTATTTATTTTTAAAAAATTTTATTTTGTCGATATACATTGTGAGAGAAAACAGTTTTAACTGTGGGAACTTATCCTCCAGATACAGTAATGGGAGGCCCCTGCTGTCATCACCCTTTCCCTAGCTGGTGTGGTGCCTTCAGGCCACAGATGCTGAGTCATCCACTCCTTAGTCTAAACAGAGAAATCTGAATCATGGCTGGATGCCCAGACTTGAGGTGCCATCCATGGAGCCACCCCAACGGTTGATAAGAAGTAGGGCTCAAGTCTCTACTCCTTATCCCTGTCTGGGGTAAATCTCCCTTACTCTCCCCACTCTGTGTCCTCAGTGGTCCTCTCCTCCCTATCAGTTACAAGCAGCCCAATCCTTTCCATAAGTTTAAGTTTTCATAAAGGGTGGAAGAAACACTGGCTTCAGACAGCTTTTATTTCTACTCCTGCCACAAAACTCCCCTGAGACAAGGGGAAGGAGCTCCAAGCTTGGCTCTCTGCTTCAGGGAGGGGAAACACAGGGAGAACAGACCCTAACCACCTCAACAGTACATGTCTTGATGCATTTCCTAAAGATCTGCCACCAGCAACTAAAATGCCAAAATGGCCAGGTTCTATCTCTGGCTCTGACAGTGGCCCTGGTGAGCAACCTCTTTGCCATTCAGCACTGTGGTTAGGAGCACGTGCTTTGTATTCACATACATCCATGAAGAGAGGATATTGACACTTCACTAGCAGGGTTGTCATGAGAATTAAAACCAGCCAATAGAGTAAAAAACCAGGAGCTGGGTCCAGCTAAATTATCTGCCCCATGAATAGTTGTTGCTTTGCGTTGCTTTGCCCCCCCACAGATTTGTCACCCCACTTCCCCTAGGTGACAGAGAGTAAAGGATTACGCAAAGCCCATCTCTTCTGAGCAGTGAGAAGCCCTGAAGCGGTTAACTTCCCTTCCTCGGGAAATTAACACCGAATTGGGGTTCTCTTCCTGCATTTATTTTCCAGACCAGGAAGTTACAGGAAGAGAACAAAGGTGGGGTTATAGTTTAACAATACAGGCTGGTAACTTTCAGTGAAACAAGCCAGATGACATTCCAGTAAGGCAATTAAGTGGTCCTATCAACAACAGTTTGATCTTAGCAAACATTCCTTCTTAACAGCAATTTCTCAGTATCTTTACATAACAATCAGTAACTGGTCTGTCTTTGAGCCAGCAACCTGCTGTGCCACAATCCTTATCTTGCAACAGAGACTTACAGCCTGAAGAAAATTTCCTGTCCTTGCAAGGTCAATATTTGAAACTGCAAGGCTTTGGAAAACCAGGCCCTGTGAAGTACATATGCTTTTTAGTATAGTCCACAAATAGTAGCTGTCTTTCCTCCTTAAAGCAGAGAACTCATGTGCCTTTGAATTTCTCCTTCAGCCAGAGACCCTTAAACTGAATGCAGGAGACCATCACATGTCCTTTTTTACACTCTCAGCTGAAACTTTCTTGTTGGTGGAAATAGGACTTCTGTATTGAAGGCTATTTGTGTTAAGTCCTAATAATAGGGGCCTCAGAAAACAGATACATCCATTTGGCACCAACAGTAAATGCTAGGGTCTGTTGCCTATCCATTCCACCAAAACCAGGTATTACCAGCTTTTGTCTTTATTGCCAGTCTGATCTGTTTGTTTCCCCCAGACCTGTTCTTTCAGAAGAATCTTCTCAGAAGGTCCCTAAACTGACAGATTAATAGGCTCATCCCCTAGAGTTGTCAGATTTAGAAAATAAAAGTACAAGACTCCCAGTTGGGTTTTAATTTCAGATACATAAAATAATACTGCATGCCACATACACCAAAAAATTTTTTGTCGTTTATCTGGGATCCAAGTTTAGTTGTGTTAAATTTAATCTGGCAACCCTATATATGGAGGGCTCTGTGAAGAACCAATGAGCTCCTTCGTCAAGCTCCAAGGTGTTTGTGTGTAGAGGATTCAGAAAACAAATGTACCTCACAGGACCTGGTTTTCCAAAGCCTTGCAGTTTCAAATATTGACCTTGCAAAGGACAGGAAATTTTCCCCAGGCTATTGAGTCTCTGTTGCAAGATAAGAATTGTAACACAGCAAGGCTGCTGGTTCAAAGACAGACAAGTTACTAATTGATATGTAAAGTTACTAAAAAGCTGCTGGAGGGAAAAGGAATGTTTGCTAAATCAAGCCTTTGTTAGTGGATCACTTAGTTGTCTAATTGAATGTCATCTGACTTGTTTTTACTGAATGTTACCAGCTTCTATTGTTAAATTTGTTAAACGGTACTTAGCAAAACCCCGCCTATGTCTCTTCCTATAACTTCTTGGTCTGAAAAATAAATGTAGGAAGAGAACCCCAATTCGTGGTTAATTTCCCAAATGGAAGAAATGCCTCATGCTTGAGGAAGTTTTGGGATATTAACCCCTTTCTGGGGCTTCTCACTGCTCAGAAGAGATGGGCTTTAAGTAATCTTTGGTGGCTCCATCACCCAGGGGAAAAAGGGGTGACAAATCCGTGGGAAGTGAAGCAACATTTGTGGTAGAACTAAGGTGCTCCACAGTCAACATCCATAGCTGAGCTCCCAGCGGGTGCCAGCACCAGTCATCATTCATGTGAATGAGCTTTCTTAAATGTTGCAGCCTTAGTGGAGCTTCTAGATGAGAGTAGCCTCAGGAGGCAGACATCAACATAGAGCAGAAAAACATCCAGTGTAGCCCACTCAAAACACAGTACTGAGAGAAAATAAATGGCTATTGACTTTGGGTGTTTCTTAAGCAGAAATGGATATCTAAAACTTAGTTTGGGTAAACTTTTTTTCTTTTTCTGGGATCTGTTATTATTGGATAAGAAAGGCATTTTCTTATCCTTACAGGCTTGGTGGAACTTTGTTGTAATTTTGACTATAATCTGAACGTTGGTTTATATATGGGTAGAGATTTCTGAACATGTCATTAATTCCTTGAAGAGCTTTCCAAGGGAAATTTACATGATATATAATTTTCATGCTACTCTTGGAATTTGAAAACAAATTCTATAAGATGACCTTCTAATGCAATCATGTGAATTAAGGTACTGAGAAGGTGTTGCTACAAACCACTCCATGGGGGAACCTGAGAGGTTATCTTAGTGAGTGTTTAGTCTGAACAAGAGGTGTTTATCTACTTTTAGAAGTGTTTCTCAGAGAAATTGTCCTGAAACACTTTCTCCTGCTACATATATAGAGCTTGGCTAGGAATTCACTTTCCTTGGGCACATATAGATAGGGCTTTTTCAGCAGACATCAGATAGATATTCATTGTAGTCCTTGGCCTTTTTGACTGTCCCAATGCAGCACTGCTGGGTGGATAAGTCTGTCCAATACTGGGCTTTGTTATAGGAAGCCCACCTGCCAGCAAATCTAAGTAACATTCTCTACTATCAACTTTATAAAGAATAAAGTCTATTTAATCTTCTTATTTAACATTTGTCATATTTTAGTTTGTTTAAAACTCAGATTAGGAGCAGGAGGGTATTTGGGGGCCCCTTAAATACCCCTTAAATAATTTAGGAGCAAGACCGTAGTAATAGTTGAGGAGTCAGCGAGACATAGAGAAGTAGAGCTGTAGGCCTATTATAAGACCCATTCTTGAGGGCAGAAAAGAACAAGCGCTCCTTCAGGGCAGCTTACTACAAGAGTTTTGAAGGAGAGAGTCTGGGCTGAGCAACACCTTTCTTCTTCCAAACTCTCCAGTCAGGTGTCATTTCTGACATAGAGAAGGAGTGAGTGTGTAGAGAGGCTGCATGTATTTGTTCATGGAAGAAAATATCAACAAAGAAGGATAAGAATTTCCTTAAGACTAAACATTGTATGGTTCACTTGACTAGGTTTTTGCCTACTAAATGATTATTCTAGGCTGGCTCCCTGAAATTACACTGATACTCATTTTTGGTATTCCTAGATTATTCAGTTGCATGACTAAATTCAGTCTTAGTTTTCTGAGACATGTGGCTACCTGCTTAGTGTGGTGTGAGTTTTACACGTTCCCCCTCAGGGATTAGATCATCTGCAAGAGCCCTAAAATACCTTGTTGGGTATCTGTGTACTGATAATACTCCCTTACCGTCACTTTCAAAGCCAACAAAATTCCTGACAAGAGAGGCATGCTTTGTTCCACCAATATGGGCAGAATTCTTCCAATTACCTGGTGTATTAATCCATTTCTGTTGCTTATAACAAAATACTTGGAACTGAGTAATTTGTAAGAAAACAAAATTTATTGCTTACAGTTTCTGAGGCTAGGAAGGCCAGAGTCAAAGGAACACATCTGATAAGTGTCTTGGTGGTGGCAACAGTGTC
Organism: Cynocephalus volans; assembly: GCF_027409185.1. Taxonomy (NCBI): domain Eukaryota; kingdom Metazoa; phylum Chordata; class Mammalia; order Dermoptera; family Cynocephalidae; genus Cynocephalus; species Cynocephalus volans. The sequence continues at coordinate 112,129,713 of NC_084478.1, read as the reverse complement.
CCAGAGGTGTCATATTGCAAGATGGGGGAAGCAGAGAGAGAGCCAGAAGAGAAGAAAAAGACAGACTCTCCTCTCTCTTCTTTTAAAGCCCTCAGAACTGCGCCCTGGACCACCATTTTTGAGCCATTCACTATGGCACTATCCTACAATCCAATCACCTCTTCAGGTCTCTACCTTTCAATTCTTATAATAGGATTTCCCACCCTCTTAAGGAGTCACAGTGCGGGCCAAGTTTCTAATACATAAAACATGGGGGACATAATTCAAGCTTCAGTGAGTTTACAGGGGACGTAATTCAATCCACAACACCTGGGATCCACTCTACTTTCTCCAAGTGGCTTCTCAGGTGGTGATTTGAATGGGAAAAGTGATTGGCTTTCAGCCAAACGCAAAGGGGTAGAGCACCATGGGGATATATTTCCAGTGTGGAGGACAAGTTTGCCCATCGCAGTTGCCATAGTAACCTGATGTCACAAATGCGACTGTGATGATTTTTAAATAGTGACCAAGGCGGCCAGGCAAGAGCAAGGTCCCACCTGCAGGTGTTTGGACTTAGCTGAGGGTGTGAGTGCTCTGTGGTGGGGGCTGAGCCTTTCTGGGATGTGGGGAGATGAAAGGATCCCAGATCCAAGTAGCTTCGTTCCTGCTTTGGGACTCAGTTCCTAGCTGTTTCGTGAGTCAGAAAAATGTGGGACCTTCCTGGCCCCAGTTAGTGCAGTGTCCTGCTCCAGGGGTGTCCTGTAGCTACTGAGCTACTTTCCATGTAAGGGCAGGGCACGGGGGGTAAAAACTCTCTCTGAGCCTAGCATCTCCCTTTGTAAAGTGGGGATGACAATGCTCCTCCACGGGGCTGCTGGAACCTTCAGTGATTACACATGTGCAAGATGATAGATCTGTAGTTACTGTGGTGTCATGAATGCCTGTATTGTGTTAGGCCACTTATTCCATTTCCAATTTCTTGTTACTGTATAGAGAAGGGAAAAAGAAAAGTCTCTGATGAGAAAGCCATTGTATCTTTGTTGATCACTACCCAACTGTACCAGTGTCACCGGTCACTGACCCAGCGCATGGTGCCAGGCACATAGTTACTCCAATGAAGTGTAGTGATTGCTGGGTTCTATTTCTCCCTGTCAGTTCTTCATGAGAGTTACTGAGCTCATATCAGGTGTCTGAAGGAGGTGGGTTCTGTGTCCTAATGGCTGCTGAATCTTCTACCCCATATTTGAAATGTGGCAGTCCTCAGGAGACCCCAACACTTTCACCCCTGATGGGACATGATGCCTGGCTCTAGTGTGTACATAGATCTGAACAAAAGCATGTTGTGGAATAGTGCCTGTGATATTCACAAAACAGCCTAAAAGTGGAGAAGCTACTTCAGTCTCATCATTGGAGAAGAGATTTAGCAGATAGAATTTCATTCCATCAGCAGCTACCTGCTTGGTAGTAGCCCTTGTGGCCTGTCTTAGAGATGCCCTCTTTGTCTGAAGGCAATGAATTGTCCAGCTTGAGGAAGGAACTTGATGTTTAAAATGCATTTGCAATAAATTTACATATATTTTTCTGACTGATTAATGATTCCTATCAACACTTTCAGATGGATGTTGAAATATAAAGTTCGTTGGAAGGCTTTCCTAGGAATTTGAGATTGTAAAATGCTTTCTTCCATGGTCACCACCATTTTATCCACTGTAATATAGAGTTTTGGATAAAGCCAGAATTTATCAAGTTTGAACTAAAAATATCAGATAATATTTTGATATATGTATACATTGTGAAAAGTCTAAATCAAGCTAATAAACATATGCATTACCTCATGTACTTATTTTATTGTGATGAGGACATTTAAAATTTATTCTATTAGAAATTTTCAAGTATACGATATATTGCTATTAACTATAGTCATCATGATGTACAATAGATCGCTTGAACTTAATCCTTCTGTTTAACAGAAATTTTGTATCCTTTGATCAACATCTCCCCAATCCCTCTGGTAACCACTATTATACTCTGCTTCCGTGAATTTAACTTATTTAGATTTACATATAAGTGAGATCATGCAGTGTTTGTCTTTCTATGCCTGACTTATTTCACATAACAAAATGTCCTCCAGGTTCATCTATGTTATTGAAAATCACAGGATTTCCTTCTTTTTTTAAGCCGAATAGTATTCATTGTGTGTGTGTATTATATATACACATATACACATACATACCATATTTTGCTTTATCCATTTATCCATTGATGTGTTCTTAGTTTGATTTTATATCTTGGTTATTGTGAATAATGCTGCAATGAACACTGTAGTGCAGATATCTCTTTGAGGTACTGATTTCATTTCCTTTGGATATATCCCCAAAAGGAGATTTCTGGATGATATGGTAGTTGTAGTTTTAATTTTCTGAGGAAACTTCATACTATTTTCCATAATGGCTATACCAATTTACATTACCATCAACAATGTACAAGGATTTCCTTTCCTCTATAACCTACCCAACATTTATCTTTTGTTTTTGTAATAAAAACCGTTTTTACAGGTGTGAGGTGATATCTCATTTTGGTTTTAATTTGCATATCCCTGATGATTAGTGATATTGAGCATCTTTTCTGATACCTGTTGGACTTTTGCATGTCCTCTTTTGAGAAAGGTCTATTTGGGCCATTTGCCCATTTTTAAATCAAAATTTTTTGTTCTTTGTTAATGAGTTGTTTTACAATTAAATTTTTAATCCATTTTGCTATCATTTTTGTATATACTATAAGACAAAGGTCTAATTTCATTCATCTACATGTGGATATACAGTTTTCCCAGTAACATTTATTGAAGAAATTGTCCTTCCTCTACTGTGTGTTCTTGTAGTCTTTATCAAAAATTTATTGACTATAAATGGGTGGATTTATTTATGGGCTCTCTGTTGTCTCATTAGTCTGTGTGTCTGTTTTTATGCCAGTACCATGCTGTTTTGATTATTATAGCTTTGTAGTAGATTTTGAAATCAGGTAGTCTGATGCCTCTGGCTGTGTTTTATTATTTTCTCAAGATTGCTTTGGCTATTTGAGGTGTATTGTGGGTCCATATGAATTGTAGGATAGTTTTTTTTCTATTGTGAAAAACATTATTGGAATTTTGATAGTGATTGCATTGGATCTGTAGACCACTTTGGGTAGTAGGGAAATTTTAATGATATCAATTCTTCCAATCCTTGAACACAGGATATCTTTCTATTATTAGTGTCTTCCTCAATTTCTTTCCCCAATGATTTATAGTTACCAGTGTACAGATGCTTCACGTCCTTGGTTAAATTCCTAAGTATTTTATTTATTTTTGTAGCTATTGTAAATGAGAATGTTTCCTTGATTTCTTCTTTGGAGAGTTTGTTGTTAGTGTATAGAAATACTACTGTGTTTTATTTGTTGATATTGTAACTTTTGTAAATTTATTGAATTCGCTTATCAGTTCTAACAGTTTTTTTGGTGGAGTCTTTATGGTTTTCTATAAATAATATCATGTCATCAGCAAACAGGGACAATTTAACTTTTTTCTTTTCTATATGGATGCCTATCATTTCTTCCTCTTGCCTAATTGTTCTGCCTAGGACTTGAAGTGGTGAGAATAGACCTTCTTGTCTTGTTCCCAATCTCAGAAGAAAAACTTTCAACTTTTCACTGTTGAGTATGATGTTGGCTGTGGGCTTGTCATATATAGCCTCTAATATGTTTATATACTTTCTACCTATACCTAATCTGTTGAAAGTTTTAACCATGAAAGTATGTTGAATTTTGTCAAATGCTTTTTCTGCACCTATTGAGATGGACATATGATTTTTACTTTCATTCTGTTAATGTGGTGTATCACATTAATTGATCTGCATATGTTGAAACATCCTTCTATCCAGGGGTAAGTCCCACTGGATCATGATGAATGATCCTATTAATGTACTGTTGAATTTGGTTTTCTAGTATTTTGTTAAGGATATTGGCATCTGTGTTTATCAGGGATAGTGGTCTGTAATTATTTTATTGTTGTTGTAATGTCCTTGTCTGGCTTTGGTATCGTTGTAATGCTGGACTTGTGAAATTAGTTTGGAAGTGTTCCCTTCTTTTCAATTTTTTTTGGGAAGGAAGAGTTTATGAAGAATTGGTAGTAATTCTTCTTTAAATGTGTGGTACAATTCAGCAGTGAAGCCATTGGGTTCTGGACTTTTCTTTGTTGAGCTGCTTTTGATTACTGATTCAATGTCCTTACTCATTCTAGGTCTTTTCAAATTTTGTATTTCCTCATGATTCAGCCTTGGCAGATTGTGTCTAGAAATTTATCCATTTCTTCTAGGTTATCCAATGTGTCGGCATATAATCGTTTATAGTAGTATCTTATGATTCTTTGCATTTCTGTGATATGAGTTGTAATGTCTCCTCTTTCATTTCTGATTTTGTTCATTTGAAACCTCACTTTTTTTAAGTTAGTCTAGCTGAAGGATTGTCAACATTGTTTATCTTTTCAAAGAACCAACTCTTAGTTCTGTTGATCTTTTAAATTTTTCTAGTCTCTATTTACTTTATTTCTGCTCTTATGTTTATTATTTCCTTCCTTCTACTAACTTTGGATTTAGTTTGTTCTTCTTTTTCTAGTTCCTTGAGGTATAATATTTTGTTTATTTGAGATCTTTTGTGATGTATGCATTTATCACTATAAATGTCCCTTTAAGAGCTTCTTTTGCTGCATCCCATAAGTTTTGGTATGTTGTGTTTCCATTTTTGTCTGAATTGATATTTTTAAATTTCCTCTTTGATTTCTTCTTTGACCCATTGGTTGTTAAGGAACATGTTGTTTAATTTCCACATTTTTGTGAATTATCTGAAATTCCTCCTGTTATTTATTTCTAGTTTCATACCATTGTGGTTGAGAAAAAGATTGTGATATGATTTCAATCTTCTTAAATTTTTTTTTTTTTTTTTTTTTTTAAAAAGATGACCGGTAAGGGGATCTTAACCCTTGACTTGGTGTTGTGAGCACCACGCTCAGCCAGTGAGCGAACCGGCCATCCGTATATGGGATCCGAACCCGGGGCCTTGGTGTTCTCAGCACCACACTCTCCCGAGTGAGCCACGGGCCGGCCCTCAATCTTCTTAAATTTTTAAATGCTTATTTTGTGGCCTGACTTATGATCTATTCTGCAGAATGTTCCATGTGTGCTTTTGGATGGAATATTCTGTGTATGTTTAATGTTAGGTCCATTTGGTTTAAACTGCAGTTGAAGTTCTATGTTTTCTTATTGATCTTCTGTCTCAATGGTCTGTCCATTGTTGAAAGTGGAGTACTGAAGTTTTCTACTATTATTACAGTGCAATCTATGTCTCCCTTTATATCTATTAATATTTGCTTTATATATTTAGGTGCTCTGGTGTTGGATGCATTTATATTTTCAATTGTTATATATTCTTGATTAATTGACCTTTTTATCATTATTTTAATGATCTTCTTTGCCTCTTTTTACAGTTTTTGACTTAAGGACTATTTTGTCTGATATAACTACCTCTATTCTCATTTGCATGAAATATCTTTTTCCAGTCCTTCACTTCCAGTTTATGTGTGCCCTTAAAGGTGAAGGGAGTCTCTTGTAGGCAGCATGTACTGTAGTTGGGTCCTTTTAAAAATCCATTCAGCCATTCTGTCTTTCAATTGGAGAATTGAAATCATTTACATTCAAGGTAATTATTGATAAGTACGGACTTACTAGTGCCATTTTATTAGTTATTTTCTGGATGCTTTGTGGATTCTTGTTCCTTTCATCTTCTCATTCTGTTTTCCTTTGTGATTAAGTGATTTCTGTAGTGGTATGCTTTTATTCCTCACTTTTTATCTTTTGTGTACTTATTGTAGGTTTTTGCTTTGTGGTTATCACGAGACTTACATAAAATATCTTACAATTATAATAGGCTATTTTAAGCTGATGATAACTTAACTTTGATTGCATAATAAAAACTCTACACTTTTACTCTACCCTGCCCCCACATTTTGTTTTTGATGTCACAGTTTACTTCTTTATATATTGTCCATCCCTTAACAAATTATTGTAGCTATTATTATTATTAATTTTTTTTCTTTTAACATCTATTCTAAAGACACAAATGATTTACATATCACCCTTACAATATTAGGTTGTTCTAATTTTGACTTTATAATTACTTTTACCAGTGACTTTTATACTTTCATATATTTTTATGTTACTAATTAGTGTCCTTTTTTTTCATCTTGATGAACTACCTTTTGCATTTCCTGTAAGGCAGCCAAGTGTTGATGAACTCCCTCAGCTTTTGTGTGTCTGGGAGGGTCTTTATCCCTCTTTCATTTCTGAAGCAAAGCCTTGCTGAGGAAATTATTCTTGTTTGGCAGTTTTTTTCCTTATGTACTTTGGATAGATTATTCTACTCCCTCCTAGTGTAATATTTCTGGTCTTATTTTAACTCCATTATATGTGATATGCTTCTTTTCTCTTGTTGCTTTCAGGATCCTCTCATTGTCTTTGATTTTTGACAGTTTTATTATAATATATCTTGGTAGTCTTGTTCGAATTTAATCTGATTGGTGACCTTTGACCTTCCTGTACCTGGATATTTATATCATTTCACAGATTTGGAAAGTTTTCAACTGTTATTTCTTTAAGTAAGCTTTCTTTCCCTTCCTTTTTCTCTTCTCCTTTTAACCTCTTTAATTAAAAAATTAGCTCCATTGATGCTGTCCCAGATATCCCATAGGCTTTTCAATTTCTTTTCATTATTTTTTTCTTTTTCTTCTCTAATTATATATCTTCAAATAAACCCATTTTTGATTTCACAGATACTTTTTTCTGCTTGATCAATTCTGGTGTTTATATACTCTGTTGCATTTTTTAATTTCATTTATTATGTTCTTCAGCTCTAGACTTTTTTTTTATTTCAGTGTCTCTGTTCAATTTCTCATTTTGTTTGTTTACTGTTTTTCTGATTTTGCTGGATGTTTTTTTCCCTACATTTTGTTGAGGTTTGCTGAGCTTTCTAAAAACAATTATTTAAATTCTCTGTTAAGTAATTCATAGATCTCCATTTCTTTGGCATTAGCTACTGGGAAATTACTGTGTTCTTTTGGTGGTCTCTTTGGTTATTCATTTTCTTTTTTCTTAAATTGATGTCTATGGATTTGAAGGAACAGTCACTTCTTCCAGACTTTATGGGCTGGTTTCAGTTGGGAAAGACTGAAACCATCTCCCTTCCCTTATGGGAGAGATGTGAGGGTGCTGTCTGTGTTGGGTACTGTGGTTCTGGCACCAGTGTGGGTGCATCAGTGTAGTCTTCATAAAGCTCTAACAGCTCAGGTCAATATTGACAAAGATTTCAGGGATTCTCAGTGGCCAACTGATGCTTTGTATTTTATTTGGCAACCCTATGCATGGCAGGCTATTTTGGGTAGAACCAAAATGCTCCCATCAACAGCCCCAGGTGAGCTCCCACTGAACCCTCAGCACCAATTGTCATCCATGTGTTAGAGCTCTCTTGTATGTCCCAGCTGAGTAGAGCCTCCATATGACTGAGGTGACAACATCACATGGAGAGGCAGTCTGATGTTACAGATACCTCCAGACCAACAGCCTGGGGTGCCAGATACCACATGAAGCAGAAAAACACCCAGCTGAGCTCAGTCAACACATAGAATTCTGAGATAATAGATAGCTGCTGTTTTGGGATGTTTCTGTTAAGCAGAAATGGATATCCAAAACTTGTGGTTTGGGTGTACTTTTTCTCTTTTTCTGTAGTTTTTTATTGTTGGACAATATAGGGGTTTTCTTATCCTTGAAGCCTTGGTAGGACTTTGTTATAATTTTGGTTATAGTCTGCATGTGGGTTTATGTGTAGGTATCAATTTCTGAACATGTCATCAATTTCTTCTTGAAGAAATTTCCAAGGAAGTTTTCATGATTTACAATTTTCACCCTGCTTTGGAATTTAGGACTTAATTCCAATCCCCCTCCATGAGTTGAGTCTCCACTGTGATCACACGTGTTAAAGAGGCTGTTGTTACAAATTGTTCTGTGGGTCACATGAAAAGCCATATTCTTAGAAGGTTGCTAGGTAAGTATATAATCAGAACAACAGACTTTTTTTATTCCCTTTGAGAAGTGTTTCTCATAGAAGGTGTCCTGAAACACTTTCTCCTGCTACAGGGATATCCTTTTTCTTTTTTTTTATTTATTTATTTATTTATTTTTTTTTTTTAATTTTATTTTGTCGATATACATTGTAGCTGATTAATGCTCCCCATCACCAAAACCTCCCTCCCTTCTCCCTCCCCCCCTCCCCCCCAACCATGTCCTTTCTGTTTGTTTGTTGTATCAACTTCAAATAATTGTGGTTGTTATATCTTCTTCCCCCCCCCCCCAGTTTGTGTGTGTATGTGTGTATGTGTGTGTGTGAATTTATATATTAATTTTTAGCTCCCACCAATAAGTGAGAACATGTGGTATTTCTCTTTCTGTGCCTGACTTGTTTCACTTAATATAATTCTCTCGAGGTCCATCCATGTTGTTGCAAATGGCAGTATTTCATTCGTTTTTATAGCTGAGTAGTATTCCATTGTGTAGATGTACCACATTTTCCGTATCCACTCACCTGATGATGGGCATTTGGGCTGGTTCCAACTCTTGGCTATTGTAAAGAGTGCTGCGATGAACATTGGGGAACAGGTATACCTTCGACTTGATGATTTCCATTCCTCTGGGTATATTCCCAACAGTGGGATGGCTGGGTCGTATGGTAGATCTATTTGCAATTGTTTAAGGAACCTCCATACCATTTTCCATAGAGGCTGCACCATTTTGCAGTCCCACCAACAATGGATGAGAGTTCCTTTTTCTCCGCAGCCTCGCCAGCATTTATCGTTCATAGTCTTTTGGATTTTAGCCATCCTAACTGGGGTTAGATGGTATCTCAATGTGGTTTTGATTTGCATTTCCCGGATGCTGAGTGATGTTGAGCATTTTTTCATGTGTCTGTTGGCCATTTGGATATCTTCCTTAGAGAAATGCCTACTTAGCTCTTTTGCCCATTTTTTAATTGGGTTGCTTGTTTTCTTCTTGTAAAGTTGTTTGAGTTCCTTATATATTCTGGATATTAATCCTTTGTCAGATGTATCTTTTGCAAATATTTTCTCCCACTCTGTTGGTTGTCTTTTAACTCTTTTAATTGTTTCTTTTGCTGTGCAGAAGCTTTTTAGTTTGATATAATCCCATTTGTTTAATTTTCCTTTGGTTGCCCGTGCTTTTGGGGTCGTATTCATGAAGTCTGTGCCCAGTCCTATTTCCTGAAGTGTTTCTCCTATGTTTTCTTTAAGAAGTTTTATTGTCTCAGGGTGTATATTTAAATCCTTAACCCATTTTGAGTTGATTTTAGTATACGGTGAGAGGTATGGATCTAGTTCAACATACGCAAATCAATAAATGTGATACACCATATTAATAACCTCAAACACAAGGACCATATGATCATCTCTATAGATGCTGAAAAAGCATTTGATAAAGTTCAGCACTCATTCATGACAAAGACCCTCTATAAGTTAGATATAGAGGGAAAGTATCTCAACATAATTAAAGCCATATATGCCAAACCCACTGCCAATATCATCCTGAATGGGGAAAAGCTGAAAGCTTTTCCTTTAAGAACAGGCACTAGACAAGGATGCCCACTCTCACCACTCCTATTCAACATAGTGTTGGAAGTACTAGCCAGAGCAATCAGAGAAGAGAAGGAAATAAAGGGCATCCAGATTGGAAAAGATGAAGTCAAACTGTCCCTGTTTGCAGATGACATGATCCTATATATCGAACAGCCTAAAACCTCTACAAAAAAACTGTTGGAATTGATAAAGGGATATCCTTTTTCAAGCTGCCTTCCATGGGCATATGTAGACAGGGTTCCTTCATCAGATAGCAGGTGGATATGCATTATAGTGCTTGGTCTGTGTGACTGTCCCAGTGTGGCACTGTTAGTTGGATACATCTGTTCAGTTCTGGGGTTTATTAAGAAGAAGTTTCTTGCTTGCAGATCTAAGCCACTTTCACTTTTATAAAGAATAGAGTTGATGTGTTGCTCTCCGTATTCTTTTGCCCTGTTTTTTAGTTGGTTTAAGGCACTGGTGTAGAGAAAGGGTGTATGTTTGAGGGCCTTTTAATGACCTAAGCATTTTGGAGCAAAGCCATAGGAATAGTAGGGGAGCCATTGAAATAAGAAAAGAGAAGAAGAGCTGTGGGCCCATTGTAAGACCCACTACTAACGGGCAGAGCAGAACATATACTTCCTAAGTGCAGATTACTGTCAAGGGCTTATGCAAAGCCTGGTTTTCCTGCGATAGAGAAGGAGTAAATATGTAGAGAGGGGAGAATTGTTTTGGTTATGTATGCCCCTTTACATGGAAGAAAATATCAGGAATGAAGGATAACAATTCTTCAGGATAACCCAACATATCGCTCCATTGACCAAATTTCTGCCTGTTAGATAACTTTAATATTCTAGGCTTCCTTCTTTGAAATAACTCTGAGATTCCTTAAATGATATTTTTTGGTGTTATTGGATCATTCAGTCATGTGATTACAGAAAATTTCTTTGTTTTCTGCCACAGATGACTAACTGCTTAGCATGGTGTGGAATTTTTACACGTTCACCATCAGAGAGCTAGTTAATCTCCAAGAGGCCTGGGATACCTTTCTGGGTCTCTGTGTACTAATAATACTCTGCTACTGTCACTTTTAAAACAAACGAAATTCCTGACAACGGGGACATGCTTTGTTCAACAACCTGGGCAGATTTCTGCCAATTGCCTGCATCCCAGTCTAGTTTAGGCACCCCGATATACCTTCTCAGGTGTTGACATGAAGAGTACAGGTGTTTTGCTTTCAGTGAAAGGCAGATAAACAGAGTAGAAGGTTGTGTGAAGGTATTTCCAATTTGAAGGATAAGTCTGTGCATAGTAACCTGATGTCATTATGGCAACCATGGTGACCTCGATGACTTTTTAAAAGAGAACAAACATTTAGCAGTAGCTGTTAATGAAGCTTTCTGGTTGAAAGCAAAAGCTACTGTAGGAAGGAAAAAGTATTTGATGCTTAACATGGATTTATCTTTATTTCCATAACATCTATTAGAAATCATTGGCAATATATGAAAACTCAGGAGAAAAATATCCCAGAGAGAATTTTACAGGTTGTTTGCAGAAAAATCACACTAAAAGAACATAGTATGGTAGTTTTTAACTTTACATGTGTGCTTAGAATTTAATCTGTTGAAATGCGTTCTTTTACTTATTTACTTGCCAGTGAATACACCTCGATGTATTCCTGGGATCTTGGGTGGTGAGAGAGAGGATGGGTCAGAGCATGTCAAATAGTTTGTGAGAAAACAGAATTACAAAATAATACGAATATTTCCATGAACTTTTTGAAGACCTCTCGCATGTGGACCTTATGTATTTATTTGTGTGTTACTGAAACTGCCAGGAATAGTTACTGTGTTGGACACTTGAGCTTAATGTGTATCATCTCAGTCCTAATAGGTTCCTAGCACAAACTGGCAATAAGATCAAGGTAGAATTTGTTTGCTTTTTCCCCAAGTTTCCTTGACCAGCATGGTTACCATGGTGACTCAGTGACTGCTGTGGGATTTGGTGCAGACTGAGCATCTAATTATGATTCTTACCTGAATCATTTATTGCTATGATAGCTTTCATAGTGTTGATTTTCCAATTCTGATATTCCTTCTAGAATTATTAGTTGGCATTTAAGAAAAAGGTAGAACTTTCTCTTCTCCCTTATTTATTTATTAATGTATTTATTATATCTGTATGACTCAGAGATCCCATTCTTCTCAAAGGGTTACCCTTTGTTACTATCATCATATATTTTGATGCTCAAGTTGTCTGAGAGTTGTTCATTGGAAGCCCCTTCAAGTTAACCTCAGTGTCCATTTAATACCTCCCTAGAATTCCTTGAGTGTGTACTTTGCTTCTGAGCCTGATTATCTCCCCATCGGTGGAAAGGAAATAATGATGCCTATCTCAGAGCATCTCTTTAAAGATTTAAAGGGAAAATGTCTGAAAATATCAACCTACAGTGTGTGGCATCTAGTAGGCCTTCAGCAAATGTCAGTTCCCCATTCCAACTTTGTCTCCTTCATTCTGTTAATGAGATGCTTCTGACAACATAATGGCATGACTACAGAGAGAATACTTGGAAATGTAACAGGAGGCAGGTATAAGCCCATATTTCTGTTATGTGTGTGCTTCAGTCTCACTTTTGTATGTCTGGGGATTGTGGGATGGAGCTGGGGAAAAGGAAAAGCATCACTGAACAGCTTCAAGTTATCTGAGTGGGGATAGGCAAGACCAGTGGTCTCTGGTAGTTGCTCCTGCTTGGCTTCTGAGTTCTTTGACATGCTCCCTCCTATGATATTTTGGTGCAGACTTATCTGATACAATTCTGAGTCTAGACCTAGAATCAGCCAAGGGATTTCTCCAAGGTAGCCTGGTTTCTTTTAGTGGGATATGGTTTTAGAGAATTCAAACTGGTTACTAGAGAGGCTCGTTGCTACTTAGCTTGTCATTGTTTCTTGACCCTTTCAGTACATGGAACCAGTAAATACATACTTGTATTACATTTTTGGGAGAATATATATCCTGAATACCATTCTCGGATGTTCCTCTATTCCCATATGTAATAAATTTTATCAGTTTTTGTTTTAATCTGCCAGTGTTTAAAAATATGATCATATACAATATGTATATTAGTTTTTCCCCTGTTCATAGGCAAAAGGTGACATATTCTATACCAGCATTCTCCAATACCAATATCTACAGAGATGAAAATGTTCTGTATCTGCTCTGTCAAACAAAGTAGGCACTAGCTATTTGTGGCTGTTGAGCATGTGAAACATGGTGAGTGCTAGTAATGAACTGACTTTGTAGTTTTATTTAAATTTAAATTGCCACGTGTGGCTAATGGTTGCTCTCCACTGCAGCGACTCTCCACATTTAACTGCACCTTGCATTTTTCACTTACAATATATCCTGAATATCCCTCAATAACAGTATAACGAGGGAGTCCTCCTTGCTTTTTTTCCTTTACTTTCTATACCCTCACAATACTCTAGGGTGTAGGTGTTCCTTAGACTACTCAATTAGCCCCCTATTGGTGGATATATGTCATGTTTTTTGTCTTTTGCTCTTTCAAGTTCTGCCAGGAAGGGCCTTGTGTTTATACCTTTTGTCTTTTTACATTGTTTCTTTGGGATATATTTTTAGAAGAGACATTGCTGTTTCCAAGACTAAATAACTATATAATTTTATAGATAGCATCAAATCTCCTCCACAGGGGTTGTACATTTTACATTACCTGTAGTAGAGTATGAGAATGCCTACTTCCTTGCAGACTATCTGAGAAGAATGCTGAGGGGAGAGAGACATCATGTAAGAAATCTGTGAAAACCATTTCACTCAATCAGGAGAGTTAGATGTTCAAATCGGGGTCCTGGTCCTGTACTTGGCTTTGAAAACTTTGTCTTTACTCATTTCTGTCTGCTTTGGATCTGGGTCTAGCCCCCGATGTGGGAGAGGAGGTCTTACATAAAGCAAAAACTCCATGTTATCTCAGAAGACTAAATGGGAAGGATGTCTCTCCTAGGGGTAAGGCAGACTCAAAACAAGTTTAGAAATCTACCACTCTGACCTAACAATGGGAAAATGGAGAAAGAGAAACCTGTACCTCCTCCCCATGAGAAGAACCAAAACTAAAACCACACAAGAGTTGCCTTCTCCTTCCATCTCTGTGAGTGAGGTCCACTCAGGATCAGGTAGTAGCCTGTTAGCACTATGGAAGAGAATGGAGGTGTGGGGTAAAAGGTGCCTCAGTTTCCCAAGATAGCAACCTCTCTCTACTCAATCATATCATTTTCTGTCTAGATGCTGGGTTTCCAGGACTCAAGTGGAAGCTTAGACTAAATATGCTTGGAATGGAGTTTGTTTGAACCATTCATTATGGGTAGGCACTAGCATCCATGTTGTTTTCTGTGTGTATTTTCTCTTATGCAGGTGTAGAGATCAAAAGAGAGAGGGTGTAGAATGCAGATATGGAATTGGACTGAAAATACCTGGCATATAGTAAACACCCAATACACCTTAATAAATAAATGAAATGTAGATCCAAAAATAAGCAAGAAAGGAAACTATATTGTTTTGTAATCTGCTTTGAGGAAAAATTTGTTTCTCTTTATAAAAATTATGCCTTTTTTTTCATTGTGAGAAAATAACCAGTTGAAAAATAGAACTAGATGCCACCTCGTGAAGAGTCACAATTATGGTAGTGAAAGCCAAACTAGGGTGTCTGACAAAGGTAGGAGGTCTGAGTGGGGAGTGACAGAGGTGCATAGATTCCATTAGATTGGGCCAAGCTTTCTGGTCTGGAAATGTTTATACCTTGGTGGCAATCCTGCTATATTCATGTTGTCCTGGAATTTTCAATTACTATATAGCTGGAAGTTCAGCCCCTTTGTGACCTAAATAGAAATCCGCACCACTTAATGTGTGAATAATTACTGTGGAAAAGGTTGAGACATAAAAACACACACACAGAGACTGTCAAATAAATTATTTTAATCAGTTTCTTTTACCCATAACACAGTATATTGTAAAAATATCTCTAAAGCAATGACTATGTATTACATTTGTAATCAGTTCATAATTATTTTATGTTTTCAAAATTTTATTTAAGTTTCCATAATCAAAACAGTATAGAAATGCAAATTTATAGAATAAAAGTATCCTCCATCTCCAACCAACGTGCAAAGTGTGAATTATTACCAAATAATTCTTTATAATGTGCTATTTTAACACCACAATAAGGAACATGAATCTAAGTCAATAAATATAGTTCTACACTATCATTTTGAGACTCAGTTCACAGATTTTCCTGCTTTATAAAGCTTTATAACTATTTCATTTTACCAATTAATACTTTTTGTTATTTGACAAGTATCAATACAGAAATGTATATTTAGAAGCGGAGATTATTCTGTCTCTCACTTCTGCCCTACCTTCTCCCCCTCCATAATACAAAGATTATTTCTGTTAATTTATTGTTGCCTGATTTCTGGCAAGTAAGAGGGCACTCTTCCTGCCTGACTGCTTTTAAATTGGAGTGCAGTTTTTTCTTGCTATCGGACTAGACCTGAAACACTGGCATTTCCTGGTTCTTGCACTTGCTGGCCTTCAGACTAGAACTACCTATTGGCTTTCCTGGTTCTCAGGCCTTTGAACTCAGACTCGAACTACATCATTGTTTCTCCTGGGTCTCCAGCTTCCTTACTGCAGATCTTGGGATTTGTCAGCCTCCATATATATAAATACACTTATATTTATATATGTCTCATAAGTTCTGTTTCTCTGGGGATCCCTGACTAATAGATTTCGGAACCAGGAGTGTTTCTAGAGGAATGGAATTTTAATGACGAGTTTTCTGAATTGGTTCTGGGGTTTCTGGAATTGGTACTCTAATCTGATTAGATTTAAAGATGCTAAGAATTCTACCTCCAGTAGTAAAGACAACACTCGTAGTATGTGGAGGGATCTGTCAATAGAGATACACAAAATGTCACCTTTAGATACTCCTAATCACCCACTTGTAAGATGTGAGGATATGAGTGACTGTATACATAATAATTTAGAATATTTTGGTCAAACTAAAGAATATAATGAGATTGGCTGGTTGCTCCTAACGTGATGGGACAAAGTAGAGAAAGAAAAAGCTATGCTGAAAGATTTAAATTCCCAGTTCAAGTACAATACAAATGACCTGAAAGACTCTATGAGTGCCTTGAAGGAGACCCTTATTTGCCAGAGCTGCAGGGCTGATATTTCTGCAAATCAAGCCCAGAATCTCTCATCCTGTGACTGGCTGAATTTCAATGCAACTTTGATTCCTAGCCTTGTAGGGAATCTGCTGTTAAAGTGAGCCTATTGATTTGGAAAGAATGGCATCCTGAAAGTTTGAATGGGGATCTGTATGAAGACCCTGTTGAAGCTGGGGACACTGAACCCCCAAAGTCTGAGGAGTTGTCTTTGCCAGAGAAAAAGACCTCCCCATCTTCAGTGGAATTGCACTGTCCACTCCCATCTGAGGGGATTAATCCTGCTTTGCCTGAGGAAACTTTAATGGCTTCTTCTGAGGCAGTTGTCTTGTAAGAAAATGGTGAGTCTCCTCAGGAACCACCCCCATCACCCCTCTTGTCTTCTAGACCTATAAATAGACTCAAGTCCCAGCAGGCTTGGGGAAAATAAGATACAAAGTGTAACCCATAAGGCAGTGCACTACACTCCAAAAGAACTACTAGAGATATTTAATTTATGCAGGTGGAAATCCAGGGGACATGTGTGGAAATGAACATTAAAAGTTTGGGATAATGGTGGAAAGAACAGAAAGTTTGGTAGAGCCAAATTTATTGATATGGACTCACTAAGCAAAAATTCTGTATTTTATCGTGTTTTTCATGGAGTTAGAAAGGGCTCTAAGAGTTTGTTTGGTTGATTGGCTGAAATGTGGATCAAAAGGTGGCTCACGGGCCAGCCCTGTGGTGCACTCGGGAGCACAGCAGCGCTCCCGCCGCGGGTTCGGATCCTATATAGGGATGGCCGGTGCACTCACTGGCTGAGTGCGGTGCGGGCGACACCAAGCCAAGGGTTGTGATCCCCTTACTGGTCACAAAAAGACAAAAAAAAAAAAAAAAAAAAAAGGTGGCTCACAATAAGTGAGTTAGAAGTGCCAGGCCTTTTTGGTTTAATGTAGTGGAAGGGATTCAAAGGGTTAGAGATATTAGAATGTTTTAATAGATTTGCCATTTAAAACCTACTCACTCACCCTGAGAGGGCCCGGAAGACATATCTTTCATCATGACTTTGAGAAATAAATTTGTGAAGAAGCCCCCAAATCCTTACAGCTCTGTAATCATTCTTCTATGTAGGCCAGACCTTAGAGTGGGAACTGTGGCCACTAAATTGGGAAACCTAAATATTATGGGAGTAATTGGATCCCAGGTAACAGGGGCCAAGTGGTGGCACCCAACCACCAAAGGCAGGTGGGCATGATTACCATATAAACAGCAGTGTCAAAGCAGCAATCAGAATAATTTTACTTGCACAGACTTATGACTAGTTGATCACAGTGTTCCTAGAAGTAAAATAGAAAGTCTACTAAATTCTTACTTGATTTGTATAAGCAGACAAGTTCTGTGCGAAGTGAACAAAAATCTAATCTGAATCATAAAAACAGAGTCATGGCCCCTCAGTCACTTCCCAGATTGAGACCCACATTCCCTTGAGTGAAGGGGAGGCTGGGTCCCCTCACGGAAAGACCCCAGTGCACTGCAAAAATTTATAGTTTTTTTTTTTGATGGGCCAGACACTGTGCTAAGTACCTTATTTTTACCCTAAGTAATAGACTTTCTTTTTTATAGCAGTTTTAGGTTTACAGAGAAATTAACCAGAAAGTACAGTTAGTTCCCATACCCTCTCCCCACACACATACAGTTTATCCTATTATTAACATGTTAATTAGTGTGGTACATTTGTTACAATTGTGAATCAATATTGGTATATTATTACTAACTCAATTTTACATTAGGGTTCCCACTTTCTGTTGTACAGTTCTATGGGTTTTGCCAAATGCATAATGTCATATATTCACCATTACAATATTATACTAAATAGTTTTTCTGCCCTGAATATCTTCTGTGCTCCACCTATTTATTCCTCCTTTTCTGCCTCCCTCCTCTCCTGAAACCCTGGAAAATAATGATTTTTTTTCCTATTATCTCAAACATGTATCATTTCTTTGTGTTGGCAATATTCAAAATCCTCTGCTCTGGCTAATTAAAACTATACAATAAATTGTTAATTATAGTCAGCATACAGTATTATAGAACACTAGATCTTATTCCTCCTATCTAGCTGTAATTTTGTATCCATTAAGCAACATTTCTCAATGACCCAAAAGCTGCTTGTTTTAAGTGGGGCCGTGAACAAGAGAAGGCTGTACAACAGGTCCAGATTGCTGTGAAAGCTGGTCTGCCACTTGGGCTATATGATCCAGTAGATCCAATGGTGCTTGAAGTCTCAGTGGTAGATTGGGATGCTGTTTGGTGCCTTTGTCAGGCTGCTATATGTGAACGGCAGTGCAGGCACTTAGAATTTGGAGTAAGGCCACACCATCATTTTCAGATAACTTCTCTCCTTTTGAGAAACAGCTCTTAGCCTCCTGATGGGCCTTAGAAAAGACTGAACACGTAACCATGGACCACCAAGTTTCCATGCAACCTGAGCTGCCCATCATAAACTGGGTGTTATTTGACTCACCTAGCCATAAAATAGGGTGTGCACAACATCACTTCATCATCAAATGGAAGTGGTATATATTAGATTGGATTTGAGCAGGCCCTGAAGGCACAAGTAAGTTCCATGAGAAAGTGGCTCAAATGCCTATGGTCCCCAATCCTGCTACACTGCCTTATTTCTCCCAGCCTGCACTTCATTGGAGTTTCTTATGATCAGTTGACAGAGGAAGAGAAGTCTGGTTTACAAATGATTCTGCACAATATGCAGGCACCACCCAAAAGTGAACAACTACAGCACTACAGCCCCTTTCTGGGACTTCCTTGAAGGAAAGTGGTGATGGAAACCCTCCCATTGGGCAGAACTTCGAGTAGTGCACCTGGGTGATCACTTAGCATGGAAGTAGAAATGGCCAGACCAGCAATTGTATGCCTGTTCATGGGCTGTAGCCAATGGTTTGTCTGGATAATCAGGGACATGAAAAGAACATGATTGGAAAACTGGTGACAAGGAAATTTGGGGAATAGCTATATGGATAGACCTCTCTGAATGGTCAAAAACATGAAGGTATTTGCATCCCATTTGAATGCTCATCAAAGGATGATCTCAGCAGAGGAAGATTTTAGTAATGAAGTGGATAGGATAACACATTCTGTGAATACCAATCCATGGATACCAGTTAGAATCAAGTCACCACCCAAGCCCACAAACAATGAGACATATTATGACACAAGAGAGTAAATATTGTGAGGCAATGATCATTGGGGGCAATCTTAGAGGCTGTTTAATACAACATCATTAAGACATCGCTCCATATTGGTTAGTGGGAATGCTTTATATATTATGATAATTAGTCCCATATAATTTGCAAGTATTTACTCTAGCCCCTTCAGATAAGCATTAATGGTTTATTTTGCCATGCAGTGTTTTAAATTTTTTAATATTATAATCTAAAAGTAATACAGCTTATTAAAAAAAACTAAGCAATGCCTTGGGCAGCATTGCATGTGAACACCCAGGGAGATTAGCACATTCAGATTTTGGTGTCTTCAGGACACAACAGAAAAAACTTTAGTGAAATTCCAGGTACTATTACAGAGCAAGTATTAACAAGTAATTTCCTTGATTTACTTAAGCTTTTTAAAGTTCCCATAACCTGCTCTAAACTATGTATGAAATAATAGCTTACTTATTTAAAAGATACAGACTGGCTGAATGGATTAAAAAACAAGACCTGACTGTATGTTGCCTACAAGAAGCTTACTTTATCTGTAAAGACAGATATAGACTAACAGTGAAGGGATGGAAAAAGATATTCCACACAAATGAAAACTAAAAATGAGCAGGAGTAGCTGTACTTATATCAGACAAAATAAACTTTAAATCAAAAACTATAAAAAGGAGGACATTATATAATGATAAAGGGGTCAATTCAGCAAGAGGATATAATAATTTTAAGTATATATGTATCCAACATTGGAGCACCACAATCTGTAAAGCAAACATTATATCCAAAGGGTGAGATAAACCCCCTATATGATAACAGTTGGGGACTTCAACACCCCTCTCTCAGCGTTGGACAGATCATCTACACAAAAACTCAACAAAGAATCATTGGATTTAAACTGCACTGTAGATCAGAGGGCCTTGAAAGACATTTACAGAACATTTCACAACTGCAGAATATACATTCTTCTCATCAGCATATGTGTCATTCTCCAAGAGAGACCACATGTTAGGCCACAAATTAATTAACAAGAATTGAAATCATATGAAAAAACTCTTCAGAACACAACAGAATAAAACTAGCAATTAATAACAAAAGAAACTTTGGAATCTGTACAATCACATGGAAATTAAACAACATGCTCATGAATGACAAATGGCTCAAAGAAGTAATTAAGTAGGAAGTAAAAAAAATCCTTGAAATATATGAAAACAGAAACACAACATACCAAAACCTATGGGATACTGCAAAAGCAGTACTGAGGTAAGTTTATTGCAATAAGTGCTTACATCAAAAAAATAGAAAGATTTCAAATAAACTACCTAACATTGTTCCTCAAGGAACTAGAAAAGCAAGAACAATTCAATCCTGAAATTAGTAGACAAAACGAAATAACAAATATCAGAGCAGTACTAAATGAAATAAGGACCCAAAACAAAAACAAACAAACAAACAAAAAAACAACAATGATACAAAAGAGAGATGAAACAAAAGTTGGTGTTTTGAAAAGAAAAACAAAATTGACAAGCTATTAGCTAGACTAAGTAAGAAAAAAAGAGAAAGAGACCCAAATAATGAAAATCAGAAATGAAAAAGTTGACAATACAACTGATACCACAGAAATGCAGATAATCATTAGAGAATATTATGAACAATTGTATGCCAAGAAATTGGAAAATCTGGAGGACATAGATACAACCTATTTCTGGACATGTACAACCTACCAAGACCAAACCAAGAAGAAATAGAAAACTTGAACAGACCAATAATGAGTAATGAGATTGAATCAGTAATCAGCAGTCTCCAAACAAGAAAAGCCCAGGACCAGATGCCTTCAATGTCGAATTCTACCAAATAATATATATATATATATTTATAGTATTAAGAATTAATACTAATTCTTCTCAAACTGTTCCAAAAAATCAAAGAAGAGGATATTTTCTCAAACTTATTCTATGAGGCCACCATAACCCTGATACCAAAATTGGGCTGGGACATAGCATAATAAGAAAACTACAGGTCAATATCCCTGATGAACATAGATGCAAAAATTCTCACCAAAATACTAGCAAACCGAATTCAACATCACATCAATAGATTACACACCATGATCAAGTGGGATTTATCTCAGGGATGCAGGATGGTTCAACATTTGCAAATCAGTAAATGTGATGCACCACTTTAACTCAATGAAGAACAGAAACCATATAGTCAGCTCAATAAATGCAGAAAAAGCATTTGAGAAAATACAACATCACTTCATGATAAAAACTCTCAACAAATTAGGTACAGAAGGAAAGTATCTCAACACAATGAAGGCCATATATGACAAACCCACAGATAGCATTGTACTGAAAGGGGAAAAGTTGAAAGCTTTTTTTCTAAGAACAGGAACAACACAATTATGTACACTTTCACCACTCTTATTTAATGTAGTACTGGAAGTTCTAGTCAGACCAGTTAGTCAAGAGAAAGAAATAAAGGGCATCCAAATTGGAAAAGAGGAAGACAAATTGTCCCTGTTTGCAGATGACATGATCATATATAGAGAGAAACCTAAAGACTCCACCAAAAACTCTTAGAATCAATAAACGAATTCAGTGAAGTTGCAGGATGAAAAATCAACATACATAACTCAGTAGCATTTCTATACACCAACAGCAAACTAGCTCGAAAAGAAATCAAGAAAGCAATCCCATTTACAATAGCTACCAAAAAAATAAAATGCCTAGGAATAAATTTAACCAAAAAGGTGAAAGATCTCTACAATAAAAACTATAAAACACTGATGAAAGAAATTAAAGAGGACACAAAAAATGGAAGTCATTCCATATTCATGGATTGGAAGAATTAATACTGTCAAAATGACCATACTACCCAAAGTGATGTACCGGTTCAATGAAATCCTTATCAAAATGTGAGTGATATTCTTCACAGAAATAGAAAAAGAAATCCTAAAATTCATATGGAACCACTGAAGAGCCCAAATAGCCAAAGCAACCCTGAGCAAAAAGAACAAAGCTGGAGGCATTACACTATCTGACTTCAAAATATACTACAAATGTAGTGGGTTAGAAATCTTGATTCTCCTTTGATCTTAGAATAGGATTTTTAGGTAATGAATGAATGAGCCAAAACGTTCTTGAATAGGGGACAAAAGTCCATAGATAAGGTTGGCAAAAGCCATCCAATCAATTCTAATCACTGTTTAGGGATGGAATTGCGTATTTTGACTGTTTTAGGTTGCTGGTTTGATTCTGGCTTGAATGACTACTGACTATTTAACCTACTGATTGTTCTTGAGATATGTTAAGGAAACTGCTTGAATGCTGTATAAATATGCTACGGAAATTGCTGTAGGAAGTATGGGAAAAAGAAAATGTTTACTAAGGACAAGCTCTTTGTTGGTGAATTAACCTAGCTTTTTACAAATTACATTCTGGAATTTCACATTTTTAATTTACAGCTGTTACTAGTTTTAAACTGCCTGTCCTTATGTCCTTCTCTGATGATCGAATCAATTGATTTTTCTTGTGAAACTTCCTTGTCTTGTTAATAAAAAGAAAGGCTGATTTTGGATCGGGGCTGCTCCCCTGATGGGTGGCAGTCCCTCCAGGCCTCATTGATTGTATTTTGAGCGAATCCTTTCTTTCTCTTTTCTCCATCTCAGTCACACAGAGGAAAGTGTAACATACAAAGCTATAGTAATCAAAATAGCATGGTTCTGCCATAAAAACAGATAGATGGACTAGTGGAGCAGAATAGAGAATCTAGAGATAAATTCGTGTAAGTACAGCAAACTAATCTTTGACTAAGGTGCCAAGAATATACATTGAGGAAATGACACCCTTTCCAATAAATGGTGCTGGTAAACCTGGATATCTATATGCAGAAGAAAGAAACTAGACCACTATATCTCCACATATACCAAAATCAACTCAAAGTGGATTAAAGACCTAACAGTAAGACATGAAACTATAAAACTACTAGAATAAAACATAGGGGATAGTTGGTTAGAGTGTGGACTTCTAACACCAAAGTCATGGGTTTGATTCCCCATGCTGGCCAGCTGAAAAAAAACAAAACAAACAAACAAACAAACAAACAAACAAAAAAACGAAAGAAAGAGAGAAGGAAAGAAAACAAAGGCCAAACACTCCAAGATATTAGAAGAAAACAAAGGGCAAACACTGCAAGATATTGGTTGGAGCAAAAATTTTATGGAGAAGACCTCTAAAGCACAGGCAACAAAAGCAAAACTAGACAAATGGGATTACATCAAACTAGTTTCTGTACAGCAAAAAACAATCAACAAAGTAAGAGGAAAACAGCAGAATGGGGGAAAATATTTGTGAACTATTCATCCATCAAGGGATTAGCATCCAGAATATACAAGGAATTTAAACAACTCAACTGTGAAAATAAATGAATGAATGAATAAATGAATAAATAAAATCCAATTAAAAAATGGGCAAATGGTCTGAATAGACATTTCTCAAAAGAAGATATACAAATGACCAACAGTTACATGAAAAAAAATGCTCAACATCACTAATTATCAAGGAAATGGAAACCAAAACCACAATGAGATATCATCTCACCACAGTTATAATGTCAATTATCAAAAAGGCAAAAAATAAGAAATGCTGGAGAGGATGTGGAGAAGAGGGAATTCATACACTGTTGGTGGGAATGTAAAGTAGTACAGCCATTATGGAAAACTTTATTGAGTTTTCTGAAAACACTAAAAATAGAACTACCATATGATCCAGCAATTCCATTTCTGGGTATTTATTCAAAGAAAAGGAAATTATACCAAAGATATTTTTGCACCCCTTGTTTACTGCAGCACTATTCACAGTAGCCAGGATATGGAACCTACCCAGGTGTTCATCAGCAGAAAAATGGATAAAGAAAAAATGGTATATATACACAATGGAATGCTACTCAGTCATGAAAAAGAAAGAAATTCTGTCATTTGTGGCAACATGGATGAGCCTGGATGACATAATGTTAAGTGGAATGAGTCAGGCACAGAAAGATAAATACTATATGATCTCACTCATATGTGGGAGCTGAAAAAAACGAGTTGAGCTTTTGAAGTTGAGAGTAGACTTGTGGTTAGTAGAAGCTGGGAAGGGGAGAAGGGAGGGGGGATAGGGAAAGGTTGGTTTATGGACACGCCATTACAACTAGATGGAAAAAATAAGTTGTAGTGGTGTACAACAGTGCTAGGCTATTATAATTAACAATAATTTATTGTATGCTGTCAAATGGCTAGACGAGAGTAGCTCAAATGTTCTCATCACAAAGAAATTATAAATTTTTGCGATGATGAATATGCTGACTACCCTGATTTGATCACTACACATTGTGCACATATATTGAAATATAACTCTGTACCCCATAACTATATATAATCAATATGCTTCAATTAAACATAGGTAAATTCCTTTAAAAACTTACTGAGAGGGTTTATACAAACACACACAAAAATAATAGGTTACTTGCATAAGATTAAAGGAGATACTAATTAGAGCACATATTGTTTGCATTATTTTTGTCAACATTAATTCCCTACACTTCAGATCATTTGTTCCAGAGCAAATACCTGTTCTTCAGACTTAGCTCCAGTCTCTCTGCCAACTTAAAATCTATTTAATTCACATATTATTCATGTCTTCGGTCTCTTGGACACAGGGTGAAGATTTCATTTTAACCACCATTATCATTAACACCGAGAGGGGTTGTTGAGTGAGCATCCATGGGCGAATGTATGACTATTCCCAAAGCCTTGGAGGCCTATTATATACACAAAAGGTTACTGGGTATGTGCAGTGTCTCTCAACCTTCTTTTGTTACTGTCCCTTTTAGGTAGGACTTATAGACATTTTCCCCTAAATACCCTTTCTTCTCAGAATGTGAACTTTTAATAGGACATATGAAATGTTAACTCTATGTACTAGGGTCCTTTGTAGTGCCAAAAACCATTGTCATGTCTACCAACCCTCTATCCTCAAGAACCAGTTTTTAGCCCTGTGAGGGCAATATTGCACCTGTTGAGAATTCGTGAAATATTCTTAGGGCAGAAGCTAGAACCACATTCCTAACCCCTTACTTCATTTATGATGCTGGAATCCTTTCTTAGCTTCTGTCAGTCTGCCGTTGGTTGTGAGGAAAAGGGGACTCATGATGCCTTTCTTACAAAAGTCTTTTGAGGGGTAAATGAGAAATCTAGTACAGAGTAGATGGCACATAGTAAGATTTCAACAAATGTCCTTCCTGGCCCACCTTTCTCCTCCCTTCCAGAGAAGTAATGACTGTTACCTATACTAAACAGCATAACTGCCATAGAGACCAGTTGGAAATGTAGCAGTAAAAAATAGAATATACTCACACAATGAAGCTTTGGAGCCATTTCTATGTTGCAGGATGACTTTGCTGAGAAATTAGGGGAGAGGGAAGAAGATAATTAAACAATTTCCTTTAATTCACCATCATTTTCTGTTCCTTTGTTTGATCTTCTAGATTGATATTGGAAAAGCAGTTCCCACTAAGCCCCAAAGGAAGAGAGAGTGCAGCTAAAGAAGAGGCAGGAATCACAAGCCCTTGACCCTCATGCCAGACCCATGACCACCTACAGGACCCTGCACCAGGATTTCATCTGCACCGTCAGCTTCTTCAAAGAGAGGGCTTGTTGAGTGAGTGCTCACTTGGGTACAAGACAACAAACATGTAAACCTACAAGTTTTTAAGTCCTAGATATTTTTTTTACCATGCTAAAAATCTGCTTTTATTTATTTTTATTTTTTAACTTTTTTATTTAATTAAAGCATATTGATTGTAAATATTTATGAGGCGCAGAGTTATATTTCAATACCTGTATACAATGTGTAGTGACCAAATCAGTTTAGTTAGCAAACTCATTATTGTAAAAATTTATCATTTCTTTGTGATGAGAATATTTAAGCTCTTTTCTTTTAGCCATTTGACAACATGCAGTAAGGTACTGTTAATTATAGATGCCTAGCACTACTGTACTCCACTAGAACTTATTTTTTCTGTCTATCTGTGATAATGTGTCCACTAACCAACCTCTTACTATTCCCACTCCTGCTCCTCTTTACCACCTCTAGTAAAAGTTCTCTCCACTTCTAATATATATATTATATATATATTATATACAATAATTTATAAACACTGATTTAGACAGCTTCTGCTTCCAGCCCTGCCACATATAAATATAATAATATATACAAATTTAGCTCTTACATATGAGTGAGAACACGTGGCATCATTTATTTTTCTGTGCCTGGCTTATTTCACTTAACATTCTTTTCTCCAAGATGATCCATGCTGCTTAAGTTCTAAATATTAGTCATCAGTAAAGGAGATTGTTAGTTGTCTTTTGGGGAGGATAACAGGTAGAATCCCATTCCCATTCCTTCCTAGATGGCTGTGTAAATATAATTTTCCATCAGTTGAGTTTGATTTTGACATATGGAAATTGGGAATGATGATGCCTTCCTCACAGAGTTGTGAGAGTATAGTGCAAAATATGTAATTCTTTACATGCTTTTAGCTATGAACATACTTGTATAAGTGATATCATACAGTAATTCACTTTTGCAGCAATTTATATTAGTGTTGATAATGCTTCTGAGGTTTCTCTAATAAGGCGACTTTGGGGCTATTTTGATATTTCAGCCATGCTGCTTTGACTAGGCTTGCAAATATGCTAAGAATTTGCAGTGCAGACCTGAGAGGGCAGCAGCTGGTGGAGCCTTACTTGCTTCTCTCATAGATGTTGCCCAGTGTCTTTGCAAAGATGCTCTGTACCGATTTGTCCTCTCCCAGCTGTGTATGGAGTTCTCATAGCCGCAGATTTCTATTTGAAGAGAACGAAGCATAAACATACACTTACTGATCGGGTTTTTGTTTCAAACCCTAGAATTATTCCAGGGCATATTATGAGGCATGACATGGGACCATTATCTTTATATTTAGAAATGGCCTTGTTAAATATTTCATTTTTAAGGAAACAAATTAGGGAAAAGTGAAAAGTAATCTAATATTCCAACAAAAGTATATCACATTACCAAATATTAATGCAGTCAAACCCATTGCTTGCACCGATCTTGAAAGATGGATGCTCTTGTCTTGTATTTCACTGGGACATATTAGTAAAGAGATTTTAAAGATTATTAGATAAATATTTAATATTCATGCTCTTTGACAACAGTCTCAATTGTGGAAATACATCATGTTGAACCCAGGTAAGGCCTGCCATCCTCACTTATCTGTCCACACTGTTAGGACTGAGATAATCATTTCCCTAGCTGGCAGGGTTCCTTCAGGCTCTCTGACCCTCAGTCATCCATTCCTCAATGGAAACACAAAAATCTGAATCATGGCTGGATGTCCATACTCAATAAACCATTCACAGAGCCACTTCAAGTGTTGATATGGAGTAGTGCTCAGGCCACTACCCTTGGAGGAGTCTGTACATCTCTGGCCTCATCTCTGTGAGAAATTTTCCTTCCTCTCCTCTTCTCTGTGTGCTCAGAGGCCCTTCTCTCCCTGCCAGGTACAAGCAGCACAATCCTTTGCATAAGTTTAGATTTTCAAAAAGGATGGAACAAACACTGATTTAGACAGCTTCTGCTTCCAGCCCTGCCATAAACCTTCACTGATGTAAGATGAAGGGGCACCAAGCCTGGTTCCCTGCTACAGGAGAGTAAACACAGGGAGAACTGAGATGAACCTCCCCGACTAAAGGTGTCAATACTGCCTAGTTCTCTCCCTGGCTCTGGCGGTGAGTGTGATGAGTAACCTCTTTGCCATCTAGCTATGTGCTTAGGAGCAAGTTCTATGTAGTCACACACATCCACAAAGAGAGGATAGCAATACCTCATTAAGAGAGTTTTCATAAGGATTAAATTCAGCCACAAAAGTGAAGAACATCCAGCTGGTCTTTCATCCAGCTGGTCTGTCCCATCAATATTATTTACATATCCTCCCTGGATAAGGGAAGTAATGTGTCTCCTTCACCCAACCCCTCAACTAGGGCCACTCAACGTGGATACAGATCAGAATCATCTGGAGATCCTTTTCTAAACCTTTAGAAGAAACTTCCATATAGGTGGAAATAGGAATTATGTAACAAATGCCTTTCATGCTTTTTATTCTTTTTTCTTTTATTTTATTATGTTTTATTTGTTGAAACATAATTGATTGCACATATCTATGGGATAAAGCGCTGAATATCCATACTGGTGTGCAATATATGATGCTCAAATCAGCATAATTAGTATATTCAGCATTTCACAAATGTAATCATTTTTTGTGGCCATTTACCAGTTTCTCGTTAACTCCCCTCCCCCTCTCTTTCCCCCTTTCCCAACTCTGGTAGTCTCAGTTCTGTTCTCTCCTTGTGAAAGTTCAATGAATTATTGTGATTATTGTGTCTTTCTTTCTTTTTAAAAAACATTTGTTTATTTATTTGGTTTTTTTTAGCTCCCACTTATGAGTGAGGGCATGCAGCAGTTCTCCTTCTGTGCCTGGCTTATTTCACTTAACATAATTTTCTCTAAGTTCATCTACGTTGCTGCAAATGGCAGAATTTCATTCTTTTTCTATGGAAGAGTAGTATTCCATGTGTATACATACCACATTTTCGTTCCAGTCATTCAATGATGGACATTTAGGTTGGTTCCAACTCATGGCTAACGTAAATAGAGCTGTGATGAGCATGGGAGTGAAAGTGTCCCGACAACATGATGATTTCCATTCCTTTGGGTATACAACCAGCAGTGGGATTGCTGCATCAAATGGCAGCTCTATCTATAGCTGTTTGAGGAACCTCCATACTCTTTTCCGTAATGGCTCCACTAATTTATACTCCCACCAACAATGTAGGAGGGTTCCCCTTTCTCGACATCCTTGCCAGCATTTGTTATTCTTTGTCTTTGACAATGGCCAATCTAACTGGCCTGAGACGGCATTGAGATGGTCTCAATATGTTTTTGACTTGAATTTCTCTGATGTTTAGTGATGTTGAGCATTGTTTTCATGTATCTGTTGGCCATTTGTATAACTTCCCTTGGGAAATGCCTATTTGGCTCCTTTGCCCAATTTTTAATTGGGTTACTTGTTTTTTTTTTTACTGGTAAGTTGTTTGAGTTCCTTGTATATTCTGGATATTGATCCTTTGTTGGATGTATAGTTTGCAAATATTTTCTCCCATTCTGTAGATTGTATTTTGCTCTGTTAATTGTTTCTTTTGCTATGCAGAAGTGTTTTAGTTTATATAATCAAATTTGTTTATTTTTTTCCTTTGTTGCCTGTGCTTTTGGGGCCTTTATTCATAAAGTCTTTGCATTTTTTCATATGTCTGTTGGCCATTTGTATATCTTCCTTAGAGAAATGCCTACTTAGCTCTTTTGCCCATTTATTAATTGGGTTGCTTGTTTTCTTCTTGTAAAGTTGTTTGAGTTCCTTATATATTCTGGATATTAATCCTTTGTCAGATGTATATTTTGCAAATATTTTCTCCCAGTCTGTTGGTTGTCTTTTAACTCTGTTAATTGTTTCTTTTGCTGTGCAGAAGCTTTTTAGTTTCATATAACCACATTTGTTTATTTTTCCTTTGGTTGCCTGTGCTTTTGGGGTCGTATTCATGAAGTCTGTGTCCAGTCCTATTTCCTGAAGTGTTTCTCCTATGTTTTCTTTAAGAAGTTTTATTGTTTCAGGGTGCATATTTAAATCCTTAATCCATTTTGAGTTGATTTTAGTATACGGTGAGAGGTATGGATCTAGTTTCATTCTCTTGCATATGGATATCCAGTTATCCCAGCACCATTTGCTGAAGAGGCAGTCCCTTCCCCAGTGAATAGGCTTGGTGCCTTTGTCGAAGATCAGATGGCTGTAAGTGTGTGGGTTGATTTCTGGATTCTCTATTCTATTCCATTGGTCAGTGTGTCTGTTTTTATGCCAGTACCATACTGTTTTGGATATTATAGCTTTGTAGTATAGCTTAAAGTAAGGTAGTGTTATGCCTCCAGCTTTATTTTTTTTGCTCAGCATTGCTTTGGCTATGTGTGGTCTTTCATTGTTCCATATAAATGACTGGATAGATTTTTCCATTTCTGAGAAAAATGTCTTTGGAATTTTGATGGGGATTGCATTGAATTTGTATATCACTTTGGGTAGTATGGACATTTTCACTATGTTGATTCATCCAATCCAAGAGCATGGGATATCTTTCCATCTTCTTGTATCCTCTCTAATTTATCTCAGCAGTGGTTTGTAGTTCTCATTATAGAGATTTTTCACCTCCTTGGTTAACTCAATTCCTAAGTATTTTATTTTTTTGGTGGCTATTGTAAATGGGCAGGCTTTCTTGATTTCTCTTTCTGCATGTTCACTATTGGAGAAAAGAAATGCTACTGATTTTTGTGTGTTGATTTTGTATCCTGCTACTGTGCTGAAATCATTTATCAATTCCAACAGTGTTTTTGTAGAGGTTTTAGGCTGTTCGATATATAGGATCATGTCATCTGCAAACAGGGACAGTTTGACTTCATCATTTCCAATCTGGATGCCCTTTATTTCCTTCTCTTCTCTGATTGCTCTGGCTAGTACTTCCAACACTATGTTGAATAGGAGTGGTGAGAGTGGGCATCCTTGTCTAGTTCCTGTTCTTAAAGGAAAAGCTTTCAGCTTTTCCCCATTCAGGATGATATTGGCAGTGGGTTTGGCATATATGGCTTTAATTATGTTGAGATACTTTCCTCTATACCTAACTTATAGAGGGTCTTTGTCATGAATGAGTGCTGAATTTTATCAAATGCTTTTTCAGCATCTATAGAGATGATCATATGGTCCTTGTGTTTGAGTTTATTAATATGGTGCATCACATTTATTGATTTGCGTATGTTGAACCAACCTTGCATCCCTGGGATGAATCCCACTTGATCATGATGAATAATTTTTCGTATGTGTTGCTGTATTCTGTTTGCTAGTATTTTAGTGAGGATTTTTGCATCTATATTCATCAAGAATATCGGCCTGTAGTTTTCTTTTTTGGTTATATCTTTACCTGGTTTTGGTATCAGGATGATGTTTGCTTCATAGAATGAGTTTGGGAGATTTGCGTCCGTTTCAATCTTTTGGAATAGTTTGTAAAGAATCGGTGTCAATTCCTCTTTGAATGTTTGGTAAAATTCTGCTGTGAATCCATCTGGTCCTGGGCTTTTCTTTGTTGGGAGACTTCTGATAACAGCTTCAATCTCCTTTATTGTTATTGGTCTGTTCAAATTTTCTACGTCTTCATGGTTCAGTTTTGGGAGCTTGTGTGTGTCCAGAAATTTATCCATTTCCTCCAGATTTTCAAATTTGTTGGCGTATAGTTGTTTATAGTAGTCTCGAATGATTCCTTGTATTTTAGATGAATCAGTTGTAATATCACCTTTTTCATTTCTAATTTTTGTTATTTGAGTCTTCTCTCTTCTTTTTTTTTGTTAGCCATGCCAGTGGTTTGTCAATTTTATTTATCTTTTCAAAAAACCAACTTTTTGATTTGTTGATCTTTTGAATTGTTTTTTGGTTTTCAATTTCATTCAGTTCTGCTCTGATCTTAATGATTTCTTTCTGTCTCCTAACTTTAGGTTTGGATTGTTCTTGTTTTTCTAGTTCTTTAAGGTGAAGTGTTAGCTTGTTCAATTGCCATCTTTCCATTCTTCTGAAGTGAGCGTTTAATGCAATAAATTTCCCCCTCAATACTGCTTTTGCAGTATCCCACAGGTTTTGGTATGATGTATCATTGTTTTCATTAGTTTCAATAAATGTTTTGATTTCCTGCTTGATTTCTTCTTGGACCCATATGTCATTAAGTAGAATGCTGTTCAATTTCCATATGTTTATATAGTTTCCAGAGTTTCGTTTGTTTTTAATTTCTAGTTTTAATCCATTGTGGTCTGAGAAGATACATGGGATAATTCCAATTTTTTTGAATTTATTGAGACTTGATTTGTGACCTAATATGTGATCTATCCTGGAGAATGATCCATGTGCTGATGAGAAGAATGAATATTCTGAGGTTGTTGGGTGGAATGTTCTGTAGATATCTGCCAATTCCAATTGGTCTAGAGTCTTGTTTAGATCTTGTGTTTCTCTACTGATTCTTTGCCTAGATGATCTGTCTAATATTGACAGTGGGGTGTTCAGGTCCCCTGCTATTATGGTATTAGTGTCTATTTCCTTCTTTAGGTCTAATAGAGTTTGTTTTATAAATCTGGCTGCTCCAACATTGGGCGCATACATATTTATGATTGTTATGTCTTCTTGATGGATCATTCCTTTTATCATTAAGTAGTGTCCCTCATTGTCTCTTTTTATGGTTTTTAGTTTAAAGTCTATTTTGTCAGATATAAGAATAGCTACTCCAGCTCGTTTTTCTTTTCTGTTTGCATGGTAAATCTTTTTCCATCCTTTCACTCTTAGTCTGTGTGAATCTTTATGGGTGAGGTGGGTCTCTTGTAGGCAGCATACAGTTGGGTCCTTCTTTTTGATCCAGTCAGCCAGTCTGTGTCTTTTGATTGGGGAATTTAAGCCTTTTACAGTAAGACTTGTTATTGAAAGGTGTTGATTTATTCCTAGCATTTTATTGGTTGTTTGGTTGTCTTAGGTGTCTTTTGTTCCTTGCTTTCTGATTTACTGTTTGGTTTCTTTGTTTGTTGGTTCCTTAGGTTGTAGATAGTGTTTTTGTTAGCTTGTTTTCTCTTCATGAATGCCATTTTTATTGTACTAGCGGGTTTAGATTTTTCTTGGGTTTTTATGGCAGTGGTAGTTATTTTTCAGGAACCAAACCCAATACTCCCTTGAGGATTTCTTGTAAGGGTGGTCGTGTGGTAGTGAACTCCCGCAGTTTTTGTTTGTCTGAGAAATATACTATTTGCCCCTCATTTCGGAAGGATAGCCTTGCAGGGTAGAGTATTCTTGGCTGGCAATCTTTGTCTTTTAGTATTTTGAAAATATCATCCCATTCCTTTCTAGCTTTTAGGGTTTGTGATGAAAGGTCTGATGTTAGCCTGATTGGGGCTCCCTTATAGGTGATTTGACGCTTCTCTCTTGCAGCTTTTAAGATTCTCTCTTTGTCTCTGAGTTTTGCCAATTTGACTATGACATGTCTTGGAGAAGGCCTTTTTGGGTTGAATACGTTTGGAGATTGTTGAGCTTCCTGGATCTGAAGATCTGTGATTTTTGCTATACCTGGGAAGTTTTCTGCCACTATTTTTTTGAATATGTTTTCAAAGGAATCTCCATTTTCCTCCCCTTCTGGAATACCCATGACTCGGATATTTGAGCACTTAAGGTTGTCTGATATCTCTCTCAGATTTTCTTCCATGTCCTTGATTCTTTTTTCTTTCTTTTTGTCTGCTTGTGTTATTTCAAACAGCCCATCTTCAAGTTCAGAGGTTCTCTCTTCAACTTCAACAAGCCTGCTGGTTAAACTCTCCGTTGTGTTTTTTATTTCGCTGAATAACTTCTTCAGTTCAGCAAGTTCTGCTACATTTTTTTTCAGGACATACATTGATTTCCTTGTACATTTCCTCTTTCAGGTCCTGTATACTTTTCCTCATTTCATCATGATGTCTAGCTGTGTTTTCTTGTATCTCATTCAGTTTCCTTAGAATTATCACTTGAAATTCCTTGTCAGTCATTTCAAGGGCTTCTTGTTCTATAGG
This sequence comes from Cynocephalus volans, assembly GCF_027409185.1. NCBI lineage: Eukaryota > Metazoa > Chordata > Mammalia > Dermoptera > Cynocephalidae > Cynocephalus > Cynocephalus volans. The sequence continues at coordinate 112,095,845 of NC_084478.1, read as the reverse complement.
ATCTAGAGTTTGAGATTTATTAACTTTTGGTGGTGTACTTTCTTGATTTTTTGTATTTCTGGTATCTTTTTTTTGATGTTTATTCATTGTGGCAGGGAGTTTCTCAGTCCACCAGTTTGAGACTAATGACTAACTAGGATGTTGCTGTGGTTGCCAATTTCGTATGGCTACCTCTGTGGCTGCTCAGTTGGCCTCTAGTGCCTTGTGTGTGTGGTTGCCTCGGGTCTTGGGCTTCTCCAGGGAGCCACCTTTCTGGTCAGCTTGGACTCTGCTGGGCTGGTGGATCACGTACCACAGGGTGTGTGATCGCTGTTGAGCTTTCACTTCCTGTGCAGGACTTCTCCCTGTTCCGTGTGCTCTGGCCCAGGCTCTTGGATCGTGCAGTGGCGACCCCACAGGGTGTGTGGTTTCTTTCAAGTCTCCACCTCCCCAGCCGCATGTCTCCCCACTCTGTCTGCACTGTGCTGGGCTGGGGCGTGTCTTCTGCAACCCTCGTCTATCAGCTGGGCCTTCAAGACCCTGCTCGGCACCGCCTCACCCAGGAAGTCTACCAGGTTCCTGCTGGGCACAGATGACTGGTCACTCTCGGTGGCTTTGTAGCACTGTGTAGATCTTTCTCGGGACTTGTTCACCTTTGTATCCCGCCGGTATAAACCGAGTCTAGCACCCGCCTGCAGCCAGCTCTCCGGCAGGTTCAAGCGGACCTGGGAACTCTCCTACCACACTATTCCCAACCAGAAATTGGTTAGGCTTTTTTCGAACAGAAATTGGTTAGGCTTTTTTCCGAACTGGTGGCCGCAGAGATGGTATCTGCCTCCCAGTTACAGGATGTTTAACGGGGGCCAGAGTCCAGGGTGTGGTGGAGTGACAGTCGGCCCGCCCATACTTCCTTGCCCTCCCGACACTGGCCGGGGACGCTCCATGCCACCAGCCCCGCCAGAGAACCACAGAGGGAGTAGGAGGGGAGGCCAGCCCACAGGCTCCGGAAAGCCCCGCACCGGGCCAAGCAAGTGGGAAGGCTCAGTGACGGCCGAGCCGGGCAGAGCTGCCAGCACCTGGGAAAATGGAGGCAGCCCCTGGGCGGTGAGTGGCCTGGTGATGCAGGTGGGAGCCGGGTGCGCATCAGCCCCCCAAACATGGCTGGTCCAGGGGTCACTCACAGGGTTGTGCCAGGTCGGGCGCTCACTCTCTGCCTCTGGTTTGTCGCCTTCCCCATTCTCGGGCGCTGCCGCCTCGGGCTGTTCAGTTGCGACGAGGCTCGGGCGCTCCCAGGAATCTTCTTTAATGCCGGCCTGAAACCTCGAATCCTGAATAGGGCAGCTGGCCACCTTCAGCGTGGCCCCGGCTTCCGGGATCCTGTCTGCATCCACAGCAGCCCTGGCGCTGTGTTCCCTGTTTAGAGACTCGCTTTTGCAGCTAAGAAACAGTTCTTTTCCTGCTCCACACTTCAAAGCTGTTGCCTGTAGATGAGGCAGCCTCTCCTGCCGAGGGCAAAGTGGCAGTCACCCCCCACGACCGGCCACCAGCAGCAGTCCTCCCTTAAGAGATGGCAAGAGGAAGGTCCACAAGTTTCCCGGCTGCCTGAGGCCCAGTGGCCGCCCTGTTTCTTATTTCCATTTGCATGGTATATTTGTTCCATCCCTTCACTCTTAGTCTGTGTGTGCCTTTATAGGTGAAGTGAGTCTCTTGTAGACAGCATATAGTTGGGTCTAGCTTTTTAATCCAATCAGCCAGTCTGTCTTCTGAGTGGGGAATTTCATCCGTTTACATTTAGGGTTGTTATTAAAAAGTATTGTTTTACTCCTCGCATTTCATTAATTTTCATTTGTATGTTTCAGGTTTCTTTTGTTCCTTTCTTTCCCTTTTATTGTTTATCTTTGGTGTTTGTTGACTTTTTGAGGTGGTAAGATACATTTTCTTTCTCTTTCTCATTTGCATTTTTTTTTCTACCAGTGGGTTTTTTTTTTCTTTCTTGAGTATTCGTGGTACAGATTATCATTTTTTGGATTCCAGATGCAGGACTCCTTTAAGATTTCTTGCAGGGCTTGTTGTGTGGTGGTGAACCCCCACAGATTTTGTTTCTGTGAGAAATACACTATTTCTCCTTTATTTCTGAGGGATAGCCTTGCTAGGTATAGTATTCTTGGCTGGCAGTTTCTTTTTCTTTTAGTATTTTGAATATATCATCCTATTCTCTTCTGGACTGTAGAGTTTCTGTAGAGAAGTCTGCTGTTATTCTAGTGGGAACTCCCTAATAGGTGATGTTGCTTTTCTCTTGCTGTTTTTAGGTTTCTCTCTTTGTCTTTGAGTTTTTCCAGTATGACTATAATGTATCTCAGAGAAAATATTTTTGGATTGAATCTGTTTGGGGATGTTCAAGCCTCCTGAATCTGAAGGTTCATGTCTCTCCCTATACATGAAAATTTTTCTGCTATTATTTTATCAAATATGTTCTCAATGCATTTTCCTTTCTCTTCCCCTTCCAGAACACCCATGATTAGGATGTTTGTTTGCTTAAGGTTGTCTGTGCTCTCTTAGATTTTTTCATTTTTCAAAATTCTTCTTTCTCTCTCTTTTTTTAATCCACCTGGGTTATTTCAAAAAGACTGTCTTCAAGATCAGAAGTTCTTTCTTCTGCTTGCTTTGACCTGCTGCTTAAACTCTTGATTGTGTTTTTATTTCATTGAAAGATTCCTCAAGTCCCATGACTTCTGCTACATTCTTTTTTAAAGTATTAATCTCTTTGTAAATTTCCTCCTTCATGTCCTGGGTAGTTTTGTTCGGTTCATTGCATCATCTGAGTCTTCTTGTATCTAATTGATTTTCCTTAGGATTGTTACTCAAAATTCCTTTTCAGTCATTTCAAGGGTATCCTGCTCTATGGGGTCTGGTACTTGAGAGTTGTTATTATATTCCTTTGGTAGACTCACATTTTCTATTTTTTTTTTTTCATTTTTCTAGTATCTCTATGTTGATGTCTGGTCATCTGGTAGAGCAGTTCCTTCTTCTATTACTCTGGAGTGGGCTTTGAGGAGAAGGACTTTGTCCTGTACATGGATTTTTAAAATTTAACTTAATTTAATTTAATTTTATCAATATACAATGTAGTTGATTTTCGTGTCCCTTTACTGAATCCTCCCTCACGCCGCCCTCCCCCCCCATCAACACCATATCTGTTTGCTTGTCTTAACAAGTTCAAGGAATTGTGATTGTTGTGTCTTCTTTCCAGCCCCCCTGTTTGTTTGTGTATTTATTTATTGATTTTTAGGTCCCACAAATAAATGAGAACATGTGGTATTTCTCTTTCTGTGCCTGACTTGTTTCACATCCCTAACTGCAGAAGCTTGGGTGTTTCACTTTTCCTGTGCTGGGATCACCCTAGCACGGTGATGCTCTATAACAGTGTCCTGAGCTTTGGGTCAAAAAATTCACTTTAAATGTGGACACAATTGGTTGAAGTTTGCATGATATTTCTTTCTTTTTTCCTTTTTCTTTCTTTCTTTCTCTCTCTTTCTGAAACTCCATGTGGTAGGCAGAATTTTAAGATGACATCAGATGATTCTCACCCTTGTGTAATGTGTAATCATTTCCCCTTTGCGTGTGGATTGAACCAGTGAATATGATGAATTGTCACTTCCATGGTTGCATTCTTGCATATGGCAAAATGCAGATTATCTGGGTGGGCCTGATCTAATCAAACAAGTCCTTTAAAATCAGAGAATTTTCTCTGGCTGTTCAAAGAAGAGGAAGTCAGAGATCCAAAGCATGGGCAGCATTCAATGTGCCATTGCTGGCTGGAAGATGAAGGAGACTATATGGCAGGGAAGTGACAATCCCCTAGGAGCTGAGAGCATCTCCGCCTGATGGCCATCAAGGAAATGGGGACCACAGTGCAATAACCACAAGGAAATGACTTCTGCCAGCAGCAGAATGACCTCGGAAACAGATTTTTCTCCAGACCCCTCAGATGAGACCTCAGTGCAGCCTACACCGACATCTTGATTGAAGCCTTATGAGACCCTGAGCAGAAAATCAGGTCATGCCATGCCAGAATTCTGACCTACAGACCTGTGGGCTAATAAATGGGTGTAGCTTTCAGCCATTATGTTTGTCGTTATATACCTACAGAAAATTAATATATTCCATTTAAGTCAAGTCCATATTCAATGTATGTACAGTGTGTGTGCGTGTGTGTGTGTGTGTACATGCATGTGTTGATAATCTGAGAAAATACACCACCATGATAATGACTTTTACCAGTGTATGCTGAGGTTGAAGGTTATTAATATATTTATTTTGGTATTTCAATGCATTTTCTACATGTTCTAAATGCACAATGGGTTACTTGTTAATCAGATAAAGCTCATTAGAGATTTATTAATGTTGAATATATTATATTTCAGACATTTAAAAAGTTATAGTAAATACAATAATAGGCAAACATGTACACATCCAAAGTTATAAAGTGAAGCCATATGGAGTGGAAACCCCTAGATACTTTAATTGCCGCATCCCAAGGGGGAACCATTATCTAAAACTTGTTTTTATCAATCTCATGCTTTGCTCCACATTTGCTACTCATGAATGCATCCCTAAACAAAACATAATTAATTTGCATATTTTAAGCTATAATCATTTAAGTAATTCATTAATATACCACTTATGAAAGTTTTTTTCTTTGAAAATAGTGTTTCTGATGTTTCTTTAATAAGGTGACTTCGGGGCTATTTTGATATTTCAGCCACGCTGCCTGACCAGGCTTGCACATGTGCCCCAGACTGCAGTGCAGACCTGAGAGGGCAGCAGCTGGTGGGGCCTCACTTGCTTCTCTCATAGATGTTGCCCGGTGTCTCTGCAAAGAGCTTATACCAATTTGTCCTCTCTCAGCAGTGTGTAGAGGGCTCCTGACTCCACAATTTCAGTTTAAACAGAAAACATAAATACAAACTCACTGATCAAGTGTTTTTAGTCAAACTCTAGAATTATTCTGAGGCTTAAAGTGGGACCATAATCTTTCCATTTAGAAATACACATGTGAAATATGCAATTTATATGGAAATAGGATAGAGAAAAATGAAAAGTAATCTAACATAGTAATACTGGATATTAAATTAGCAAATATCAATAATGTAAAACCTATTATTGCACAGATATAGAAAAACAAGTGCTGTAATCTTGTAGTTGGTTGGAATGTATATTGGTAGAGATTTAAAATTTCAACTAGACAGAAAGTATTAAAAATGTTATGAAAATTTCTAATTTTTCTTATTGAATTTTTATTAAACCTTTAATTTAAAAAAAGTTAAATGTTCATGCTCTTTGACAAAGCATGATTATTTGTGGGAACTTTTCCTCCAGATACAGCATGGCAGGCCCCTGCCATCATCATTCATGTGTCCACAATGCACAGGGCTCAGCTCACCATTTCCCTAGCTGGCTTGGTGCCCTCAGGTTCTCTGACCCTGCTCCATCCATTCTGCTATCTAAACAGGAAAATCTGTCTCATGGCTGGGTGCCCTGATTCAATGGGCCATCCACAAAGCTACCCCAAGTATTGATATGGAGCAGTGCTCATGTACCTACTCCCGGAGGGACCTGTAGATCTCCCGCCTCATCCATGGCTGGGAGAAATCTATTGTCCTCTCCCCTCTCTGGGTACTCAGAGGCACTACCCCTTCCCTACCAGGTACAAGCAGTCCAGTCCTTTCCATAAGCTTAAGTTATCATAAGCATAGGAGAAATACCGGCTTCAGATAACTACTGCTTCCAGCCCTGTCATAAATCTCCCATGAGGCAAGGGGTAGGTACACCAACCCTGGTTCCTTGATGTCAACGCAGGGAAAGTAAATACAGGGAAAACAGAGATTAACCTCCTCAACAGTATGTGTCCCGATACATTTGCTAAGGATCTCACCAGCAATTTTTATCCATTTTCCTAATAGCACTGGCATTACCTGGTACCGCTCTTCCTTCCAGGAGCTATATTTGGCTTTGAGCCTCTGTTGCTATGCAACAGCCTGCCTCTGAACTCACAGCATGATTCAGGGAAACTGGCCTGGGCAGCTGCGTCCATAACGTCATGGAGAGGGAATGACAGAGAGGGGGTGGGGAGAAAGTCTGGGAAGACTTTACACGGCTGAGGTCTTGGGGTCTCGAATGGTCTGGTCTCTGGGACGAGCTGTGTCTGCAGTGTGGACACATCAGCCAACACTGATGAGGGAAGAGAGCGAGGAGAGGAGACGGTCAGTGAACAAAATATAGATATTGAGTGAACATCAAATGAAGCTTATGTCTTCATTTAGTCTTTTAGGGTAAATAGGAGTTTTCCAAACAGAATTGGAAATTCCAACATTCCCTTCAAAATTTTCATAAAATGCTCTAGAGAATAACACCTGTTTTCTCATTTCAAAAATTAGGATCCCTAATTTTTAATAAAGGAAAACAAAAAGCAAAACGGAGACAATTGCCCCTTTGCTGGTCACGTCCAGAATTGCAGCTCTAGAGGTCTCTGACGAGGACTCAGCAAGAGTTGTTGGAGGAGATAGGTACCTAGGCTTGATGGCATCAGCCAGAACTTCTGGAATTTTCCGCACATTATCAGCAGTCCCTCTGGATCCATCACTTTTGGGGATCTCTCAGCCCCAAGACAGGAAGCCCAGCCCCTCTCTAAGATGGAGAGAAAGCTGCGCCTGTGAGTGTGTGTACGGGCTGACAGAGTTTGAGATGTAGAAACACAGACTCATACACATTGTTGTTTCAGCCATAGAAACACACATGCGCGCGCGCGCGCGCGCGCACACACACACACACACACACACACACACACACACACACACACACTTCGACACATGTACACACAAGTACACACACACATCTGCTATGTCTAACCAGCTATTTTAATCTGCTTCTTTCACAAGCAATATATTTTGTACATATTTCAAAAACAGGAAGAATATGTGTACATCTTTTTGTCAATGCATTTACAAATTTAATCTTAAAATGATTTCCTTAATGATTTTCCTGATTATAACATTTCAAACAGTAAGGAAATTTCTATTTCTAACACCAAATTATCTTGTATCTTCCATTTTCCTGATCCTCATCCTCTGAAAAAGGGGGACCTCTGTCAATAGATTGTTGCATATTCTCCAAATATCTTTCCTTATAGGTGGAGTATCAACTTGTACTAACATATACACGAATATTTATTCACAGTCACCTATTCTTCAAAATTATAATCATACATACTAGTCTTCAGCTTGCTTTTCTGTTAATATTATTCATCTCAGTTTTTTGCATTTCATTATTTCTTGTGATTTTGGCATTTAGAAATGTTTTTGTGTATGTGTATTTTTGATAAGAATTGTATATATTTAAGGTGTACAGAAGCCCAATCCTTTCTTTAAGTTTAAGTTTTTCAAAGTATAGAAGAAACACTGGCTTAAGACAGCTTCTGCTTACAGCCCTGCTATAAACCTCTGCTTAGGCAAGGGGAAAGGGGCCCAAGCCTGGCTCCCTGCTGAAAATGAAGGGAGGGTTAACACAGGGAGAACAGAGATTAACATCCTCAATAGTATGTGTCCTAATACATTTTCTAGAGCTCTGCCAAGAGCAACTCAAGGTGCCCAGGCCGTCAGGATTTCTTCCTGGCTCTGGCAGTGCACAGAGTGAGCAACCTCTTTTCCGTCATTCTCCATGGTTATGAGCAAGTGCTTTGTAGTCACACACATCCATGAGGAGAGGATATTGACACCTCACAAGTAGGGCTGTCATGAGATTATATCCAACCACTAACATGAAAAACCAGAACCTGGGCCCCTCTAAACAATCTGCTCCATAAACAGTAGCTGTCTTTCCTCCCTGGAGCAGGGAACTCATGTGGCAACTTGACGTGCCCCCTCAGCCAGGGTCCCTTAATAAGGATGCACATCAGAATCACCTTGATGAGCCTTTTCTAAACCCTTACCTGAAACTTCCTTGTTGGTGGAATTAGGACTTCTGCATCAAAGCCCATTCAAGTTATTAATCCATAGTAATATGGGCCTCAGAAAATTGATACAACTATTTGGCAACAAAAGTGTGTAAGAAAGTCTGTTTCCCCTTAATAACACTAACACTAAATATTACTAGCTTTTGTCTTTTTTGCCAATCTGATCTGTTTGTTTTCCCCAGACTTGCCTCAGTGGAAGTGTCATCTCACAGGGTTGTTAAACTTACCTATTCAGAGGCTCCTTGCCTGGGGTTGCAAGATTTAGCAAATAGAAATACAAGATGCTCAGCTGAATTCAGAAAAACAAAATAATACATGTTTCATTCAGAGACACACAACAAATAGGGTATCTATCTATCTATTGGGAGAGACTGATTTATTTTTATGAATTAGCTAACACAATTATGGAGGCTGGGAGTCCCAAATCTGCAGGGTGGGTTTGTAGACTGGAGCCCAGGGAAGAACAAATCTTGCAGTTCAAGTCCAAAGGCCATCTACCAGCAACATATCTTCTTACTCAGGGGACATCAGTTTTTTGTTTTTTTTATTTCCCTATTTAGGCCTCTGATGAGGCCCACTCACATTATAGAGGGAAGTCAGCTTTACTCAATGTCCACCGATTTAAATTTTAGTCTCATCCATAAACACTCTCAGAGAAACATCCAGAATTATGTTTGACTACATATCTGGGCACCATGGCCAAGCCAAGCTGACCCATAAAATTAACCATCACACTTACACTAAAAAATTATTTGTTGTTTGTCTGGAATCGAAATTTAACTAGGTATCCTCTATTTTGTCTGGCAACCCTATACATGGAGGGCTCTGTTGTTAACCGAGGTTCTAGAAACAAGCATCCCAACTGAGATTCCTGCAGATGCCAGCACCAGTCCTCATCCATGTGAATGAGCTCTCTTAGATGTCTCAGAGGAGTGGTGACTCCATATAACTGTGGCCTCAGGTGACAGATACTACATAGAGCACAAACACACCCAGCTTGAGCTCAGTCAACACAAATACTCCAGAGAGATAACAAATGAATATTGTTTGGGGGTGTTTTTGTTAAGCAGAAATGGATATCCAAAATATTATGATTTTCATGAACTTTCCCTCTTTTTTTGTGATCTGTTATCATTGGATAAGAAAGTGTTTCTCATAACCTTGAAGACCTGGTGGGAATTTGTTATAATTTTGACTGTAGTCTGTGTTGATTTATATGTGTGGACAGATTTCTGAACATTTCATCAATTCCTTCTTGAAGGGATTTCCAAAAGAAATTTTCACACTACTTTTAGAATTTGGAGCTTAATTCCATAATCCCGTAAAATGAGCCTTCACTACAATCACGTGAATTAAGATACTGAGAGGGTGTTTTTACAAACCACTCCATGACAAAAGCCTCAGAGATTGTCTTAATAAGTATTTATTCCAAACAAAGGGAATTTATTCACTTTGAGAAGTGTTCCTTAAAGAAGGTGTCCTGAGACACTTCCTCCTACTTCAGGGATAGTCCTTGGCAAGGAAGTCACTTTCCTTGGGCACAAGTACACAGGACTCATTCAGCAGACATCAGACAGATATTCATTGAAGTCCTTGGCCATTGTGACTGTCCCAATGCATCACTGCTGGGTGGATAAGTCTGTCCAGTTCTGGAGTTCATTAATAGGAAGCCCACGTGCCAGCAAATCTAAGTAGAATTCTCCAATATCACCTTCATAAGGAATAAAGTTGATGTTTATTTCCTCTATTCTTGTTGTTTCCTCTATTATTTTTTAAAATTTTTGCTGATTATGCATATTCATTGGGTACAAAGCTGACCTTCCCCACTTGTGCCCAGGACGTGACAGTCAGATCAATAATATCAAGATGCCCATTACCACAAATTGTGGTTATTCCCCATGTCCCCACCTAATTAACCCCAACATTCCTCTTGCCCCCTCCCCCTCTCCCCCCTCCCCAGCAACTCTAGATATGCTCTCTCTTTCTGCAAGTTCAACACACCGCTGTGGTCTTTCTTTCCTTCCTTCTTTCTCTCTTAACTGCCACTTATGAGTGAGAACATGAGGTATTTTTCCCTCCATGCCTGGCTTATTTCACTTAGCATGATTTTCTCCAAGCTCATCTACGCTGCTGCAAATGGTAGAATATCTTTCTTTTTTATGGTAGAGTACTATTCTATGGTGTATATATACCTCATTTTCCTTCTCCAGTCATCCATCAACAGACATTTAGGTTGCTTCCATATCTTGGCTGTTGTAAATACAGCATATATATATATCTATACACTTGTTGGCCATTTGTATGCCTTCTTTTGAGAAGTGTCTGTTCAGCTCCTTTGCCCATTTTTTAATTGGGTTATTTGTTTTTTTACTGTATAGTTGCTTGAGTTCCTTGTATATTCTGGGTATCAATCCCTTCTCAGATGTATGGTTTGCAAATATTTTCTCCTATTCTTCAGGCTGCTGTTTCACTCTGTTGATTGTTATTTTTGCTCTGTGGAAGCTTTTCAGTTTGATATAATCCCATTTGTTTATTTTTTCTTTTGTTGCTTGTGCTTTTTGTCATATTTCATTGTTTGTTTAAGGCTCAGATTAGAAGCAGAAGAGTTTTTTGGGCCCCTTAAAGACACAAGCATTGTGAATGAAGACCATAAGAATAATTGTGTAGTCAGAGAAACACAGAAAGGGGAGTAGAGCTGTGGACCTACTGTAAGACCTACCCTTGAGGGCAGAGCAGAGCAAGTGCTCCTGAAGGGCAATTTACTACCTACCCAGAGTTTTTGAAGGGAGAAGGCCTGGGCTGATCAACACATTTCACTTTCCATAGGAGTGTGTAGAAAGGCTTGATGTAGTTTGGTCATGAATGTTCTTCCAAATGGGAGAAAATATCAGGAATGGGAGTGGAAAAGTTGCAGATACCAGGATGAAATCTCTTTTGTTAAACGCAAACAAATCGGGGCCAGGAAGGCACAAAGAGGAGAATGCATGCTTAAACATCTGAGATAAGGACAGTCTCAAGGACTTTCTAAAATAACCCAACAAGAAATTCCTTCTTTAGGACTATAACAATTCAAATAAGATACACCCAAAAGAACACTTGCCCAGTAAGGGCATCTCAACCAATAAACTGACGCCAACTTCAACTTTGAGCCTCTGAATCCAATGAACTCTGTTTTCAAACATCTTTTGTGAACTTTTTTCCAATAAAAGCTTCCCTTTACTCTCCCCTCTTTGGATACATTTATGACTTGCTAAAGTGTACATCCTGTATTATGATCCTTTTTGCTTACTCCCAGATACATTCATCATACTAGGAAATATTTTTCTCTGATGTCTTTTTTAGCTTGACCGGGCATAAGAACGTCCTCAAGACAAACCATTGTATGGTTCAATTAACCAGAGTTCTGACTACTAAATGACTATATTATTTGAGGCTTGCTTTTCTGAAATAACTTTGAGGTAACTTAAATGGCAGTCTTTTGGCATTCCTAGGTCATTTAGTCACATGACTATAGTCAGTCTCTTAGTTTTCTGACACAGGTGGATGGGTAACTACTTAGTCTGGTGTGTCAGATTTACATTTTCACCCTCGGAGGGCTAGCCCATCTCTGCAAGCCCTAGAATACCTTCCTGGGTCTCTGTGTACCAATAGTACTCCTCTAAGGTCATTTTAAAAGAAAACAAAATTTCTGACAACACAGACTTCTTGTCTTCCACGATACCGGACAATTGACTGTGTCCTAACTAGCCTAGTTCCTCTAATTACTATGCTTTTTCATGTGGTCACCTAAAGAGTGAAGGTGTTTTGCTTTCAGAGAAAGGCAAATTGACTGAGGTCTGTGCAGTGGTGTTTACAGTGTGGTGGAAAAGCCTGTGCATCATGGTTGGCATAGCAACTCAACATCTTTGTGGCAACGATGGCAACTGTGAGGAATTTTTAATAGAGACCAGTGTGGCCCTGCCATAAGACTAGAGTCCCTCCTTCAGGTGTTTGGACTCAGCTGAGGGTGTGGGTACCTCATGGTGGGGGTTGAGCCTCCCTGGGGTGGGGGGAAATGAAGGGATCCCAGATCCATGTTGCTTCATTCCTGCTTTGGGACTCGGTGCCTGGCTGCCTTGTGAGGCAGAGAGGTGTGGGACCCTCCTGACCCCAATGAGTGGTTTCCTGCTCCAGAGGTGTCCTGGAGCTACTTTCCATGTAAAGGCAGGGAGTGGTAGGATAAGACAGATAATGACTCTCTCTAAGTCCAGCTTCCCCCTCTGTAAAATGGGGATGAGAATGGTCACCCACAGTACTTCTGCAACTTTCAGTGATAACACATGTGCAAGTGCATGACGCTGTGGTTATTGCGAGTTCATGGATGTCTGTATGAATTCGGGCCACTTGTTTCTTTTCAAATTTCTTGTTAGGGAATAAACAAGGAAAGGAGAAGAAAAAGGCCCTAGTGAGAAACCCATTGTACCTTTTGGTACCCAAATGGATCAGTGTCATTGGTCCCTAACCCAGTGCCCAGCAGGTGCCAGGGACAGAGTTACTCCAATAAAGCATAGTGATTGCTAGATTTTATCGCTTTCTGGGCAGCTCTTCATTGATGATGCCTGCTCCTAGTGAGTTCAAAGCATGTTGTGGAACAGCTGCTGTGAGGCTTACAAAATAATCTAGAACATAAGAAACTACTTTGATTTCATCATTGGAGAAGAGGTTTAACAGGTGGCATTTTATCGTATCAGCAGCTATAGGCTTCATAGTAGCCATTGAAGCCCATCTTAGAGATGCATTACTTTATCATAAAACAATGAATTGTTCCCTTGAAACAGGAACTTGATGTTTAATATGCATTTGCAATAAATTTACATGTATTTTCTCACTGCTTGAATAATAATCAGTATTATACTTAAGATGGGTGTTGAAATATGCAGTTGGTAGGACACTCTTCTTACCAATTTGAGATTGTAATATTCATTCTTTCACGGTTGCCACTTTTTATTCATTCTATAATGAATTTTTTTTTAAATGCAGGAATTTATCAAGTGTTAGTTAAAAATGTCAAAATGTTAGGTACAAGAATTTGGCACAGGTATTTTTTAAAATAATAATTACTTGATAGTGTGCCCTATTAGAATAATTCCCAGCCAACGTTCCCCAAAATAACCAGATAAGCCTAAATATCATTACCATTGTTTCTCAGGACATCATATTTTTTGTTATGTAGAACCCAGGCTATCCATCCTTTCCATCAACCTGTACCCAGGCAAACACAGCACGTATGTCACTATATGTTACTTTTCATGTCCTAGAAATATACTTAAATCAAATCTTAGACGTGTTTTCTTTTTCTTTCTTTCTTTTTCCTTTTTTTGGGTGGGGGTGAGATCTGGATTTTTTTCATTCACCGAATTTATTTTTAGATTTTCTATTTTGTTGCATATATTAAGAGTTAGCTCTTTTTTAGTTGCTGAAAAGTATATAAGCATATGGCCATACCACCAAATGTATTATCCATTCACTTGTTGATGGAATTGCGTTGTTTCCAATTTGGAGCTCTTGTAAGTAATGCTGCCATGAACATTTGTGAATAAGACTTTTCATAGAAATATGCTTTCTATTCCCAGGGTAAATACTTCGGAATGTAATGGCTGGTCATGTGGTAGATGTAAGGTTAACATTGTAAGAAACTGCCAAATTGTTTCCAAAGTGGTTGTACCATTTTTAGTATATGTGCTGCCGAAGCGAGCACTGTGGTTGTACCATTTTTCACTGCCACTAGCAGTGTATGAGAGTTTCATCCTCCACAACCTTGCCAGTGCTTAGTATGGTCAGTCATACCATGGCCCTGATACAATAGACTGAGATAAGAGAGGAAACAGATATTTACTGAGTTGCAAAACCCCTCTCCAAAGCTTGTTTACCATAATTGTAAAAATTAAGTTTCAGATTAACCTTAAGACCCCTTTAGGAATTCCTGCCTGCGCACAAAGCTTCAAGGTGACTGCTATGATGACCCTCCTGGGGTAACAGTGATGAACACCACCACCATCTTGGACCTACTGAGCATGCACCCATGATGCAATCAGGAAGAACAGGATGGACCACCTCCAGTGAAGCTGGCCTGTACCCCTTAACTCCTTTTCCTGTAAAAGACCCTGAACAGCTCCCCTCGGGGGGCTAGCTTTACCGTAGCATCTCCTCTTATGCATAAGTCTATCTCCTCTTTAAATAAAGTATTGCTTGCTTTACTGCTGGGTACATTGTTCATTCCTATGACTTTGGAATCTAAGAGCCTAATTTAGTCACTGGCGAAAATTGGAAAGTTTTGGGCACCAGAGAAGACTCTAGCTGCAAGAGGTAAGTGGCCACTGGGACTATTTTGCTCCCATGTCTCTGCTGCTGGTAAGTCTCTCCTGGAGTCCCCAGCCTAATTTCTAACAAGGCGATGCTTTATTCTCTTTTACTTCCCCCCCTTTTCTTCCTCTTTAAAGTGACTGCCAGACAACTACAGCTTAAACTCCTCTCAGCCTGTGAGAAGCATGCTCCCTCTGGCCAGTAGCGGCTTGCCCTGACAGATAACTAGCAGAGGTGGGAAGGCCAGTTCTGCACAGTGAAGATCTTGCTTGAGCAGGTTCCTCCCGATGGAGGGTTCATGACAGTGGCGGGGATTCATTCCCACGCTACACAGTGACTGGAAGTCTGGAAGCCACTAAAATTCTCTTTACCTTTCTCTGATTTTCTGAGCCCTCTTCTGCTCTCTGCTGTTTGGTTGGATTGTATCTGCTACTATGTAGGTGTACCCCAGAGGACTCCCAGCTATGCTTTGTTTTTGATTTTCTGAGCTCTCTCCTGCTGTTCTGTATAGGTGCATCCTGGAGGGCTCCTGGCTATGCTTTGTTTCTCCTATTTAAATGTAGTTGGTACTTTCCTTCTTTGTGCCGACAACAGTGGGGAGAACAGCTTTTATCAATTACTGTTTCAGTGGAATAGGTTGCCCCCCCTCCCTTTTGGGACTAGGATAAACTGGACCCCACTGCTTCTCTTTTATCTTTGTTTGCTTGGTTAGACATTTAGTTGAGGTAATCTGAATAAACCTTCCAATCCTTGCACCAACTTTTGGACTTTTAAGTCATTTGTTTAGTGTGAGAGGGCAAGCTAAGCCTGGTCTGTCAGTAACATGAGTTAATAAATTTCTGTTATTTAAAACCCACAAAGTTTGCTATAATTAGTTATGGTGACCGTAGGAAACAAATACAATCAAAAACAACATACTCCAAATATCTTTGATTATGAATAAATATTAATCGATATCCTATTTTTATGGCTACAGTGATAGTAATACGTATGATATATAAAAAGAAATGGCTAAAATTTCTTATGTACATATGTATTTTATGCATATAAAATACAGTCACAACACCCCTATGAGATAGATGCTCTTGCTAATTCTCATTTTTTAGATGGAAAACTGTGGGAAGGAGAGAATAAGGACTTTGCCCGACACTGCACTATTGGGGAGTGGGAAAGCTTGTATTCATACCCAGTATATCATGGCCACAGCCTGAAAACTGTGAAAGATTTCTTGTTAATTGAAAGATGTAGTCTGAACAAGAATGCCTATTTTAGTTTGTCATCAAATGTAATAGTATATTAAAATATTTATACAAAACAAAAATTGGAGCTAGGGACAAAAAGGTGGATTGTGACCTCATTGAGAGCAAATTCATTGCAATCCTGGGGAGAGAAGCCATAGTGCAGTGAAATAAGGAATCAGTGGAAAGTGAAGAATGTTAACAGAAAATGTAGAAAACTTTTTTTGGTAGTCTGAATTTGAATGGGAGGAAAGAGATGAGAAGAGAGAGAGAGAGAGGGAGAAACAGAGAGAGAGAGAGACAGAGAGAGATGGGGAAATTGCAGTCCTGTGGCTGAATGGGTGATAAAAGGAGAGATTTTTGAAAGTCTTCATTTCCTTAAAACTTGAGCAAGCTTAAGTCAATAGCCATCTCATCTCAGATTTAACCCTTGAATTTGCCTATATATTTATTTTTCTTCTTGCCTACTTATTTTCACTTCAGAGCTCATGAGATGCCTTCAGTGGAACAGTATAGGTTTAAGCCAAATAAGTATTTAATTATTAGGCAATAAAAGAATGGAAAATCGTGAGTCCACAAAGTAATAGTAACTCTTGTATTTTTGTCTCTTAGTGAGTCAGGCAGCAGGTGGCTGTAATCTTGCTGTGAGGTGGCTGGATAATGCATTATCTGAGGGCCTGCACTGGTGACTATGGGATGGTCCATAATTTTCCTATAAATATATTAATATACTGAGCAGTCCAGGAGCAGTCACTAGGTAAATTCCACTCCTTGCATTCCTGGTGCAATCTGTCATGGAGCTCACCAGGTGAGTTCAAAGACCTAAACTGAATTTAGGTCTACTCAGAGACATGATGATGAACAGCCTTATGAGATAATGAAATGCTCAAAAATGCAGAAAACTCTGTATCTCTAATATTTTGAACTCAAGGCATATCAGAGAGATATTTGCTTTTTTCGACTAGTTGTCTGTGTTCTCATTAGTAGAAACAATGAGAAATGATTTTTTCGCAATGCCTCCTTATCCACGAGGCTCAGCCAGTCCCTATTGCTGTGTCTCAACATTGAAAGGGCCACTGAAGTTTCACTCTATACCATATACTCTGGGCACGTTTTTACATTTACCCCCCACACAGCTCTGTAAAGATGTAATGCTCAGTCTCATTTCACAGATGACCAAACTCAGACTTATAGAGCCTTAGTTACCTCTCCAGTTAAGTGACAGAATAGGAAGGAGGTTCTATCCCTCACCCTCCCTAGAGTACTCTAAGCAGACTCCCTTTTAGAAATTGGTTTCCAGGGCTTGACACATGGTCACATTAAACTCTCTCGCTAATGTGGCCCCACAGGTCCTCACTCAACAACCCCTCTCAGTGATGAGGATGATAGAGGAAATATAATCCTGCCCTTTGTGCCAAGAGACCTGTGTGTAGGGCCCCTGAGTTGCTGATCCCTGAAGTGGTGAGTGGGCTCAGGCAGAAGCTCAGTGTTGCCGTTGGGACAGGTGAGCTGGAGGGAAGGAAAGTAATATGTACTGAACTACGGCAAGCAAATGCACTTTACATTTCTCCTCCTTTAATCCTAATTGCTATTCAAGTTACTCATCATATGACCATTATTCAGATCAGGTTGTAAAATTTAAGGTAGTTTATGTATACCAAGGAGACAAGTTTGTTCTCTCCAGATCTGCAGTTAACTCTGGAATTACTTAGTTTTTCCACTTTGTTATGATGTCTCCAGTGCTCTGAATGCTCTAATCTCCCTAAAGGCTTACATACTCTCCAAGGTGTTTTTCAGTAGTATTTCTTTCTAAATTATAATCCTTATATTTTTAATTCATGTTATAGAAATTTAAAACACATTCTTAATGAAAAAAAACACACTAAGAATTGTACGAAAACAAAGGAGAAAACATTTGCAAACATCTCAGCTATTGGGTTAGTAACCTTGATTTGTGAATCACACCTGGTAAGAAAATGGCTGGGAACTAATTTTAACAAAGAATTCAAACAAATATATACATGAACAATAGATTTGTTATATATGTCAAAACCATAAGAACTACTAAGATGCTAATATATATCTTGAAAAGAATATTAAGTGGGAAAGACAAATTGCTGGGCTGTAGTGTGCTATGCCGATTGGGTGTCTGCACTAAGTTTGGCATCAATATGGGGTCCTCCCAGGAGCAGGGGACCACCACGTTGTGTAAGGAGGGGTAAGCTGGCCCAGGTCAGAAATGGAGCAGGTCCTGAAGGCACAAGTAAGAAGTGGCCTAAATGCCCATGGTTCCTACTCCTGCTACACTGTCTTCTCTTCCCCAGCCTGTACCTATGGCATTTTGGGGAGTTCCCTATGATCAGTTGACAGAAGAAGACAAGGCCTGGTTTATAGATGGTTCTGTATGATATGCAGGCACCACCCAAAAGTGGACAGCTGTGGCACTGCACCCCTTTTCTGGGACATCCTTGAAGGACAGCGTTGAGGGCAAATCTTCTCAATGGGCAGAACTTAGGGCAGTGCACTTGGTTGTGCACTTTGCCTGGAAGGAGAAATGGCCAGATGTGCAATTATATACTGTTTCATGCGCCATTGCCAATGGTTTGCCCGGATAGTCAGGGACATGGAAGGAACACGGTTGGAAAATTGGTGAGAAAGAAATTTGGGGAAGAGGTATGTGGATGGACCTCTCAGAGTGGGCAAAGGATGTGAAGATATTTGTTTCCCATGTGAATGCTCATTAAAAGGTGACCTCAGCAGAGGAGGACTTTAATAATCAGGTGGACATGATGAACCGTTCTGTGGATACTCTTTCTCCAGCCACCCCTTTCACCACCCAGTGGGCTCATGAGCAAAGTGGTCATGGTGGCAGGGATGGAGGTTATGCATGGGCTCAGCAACATGGACTTCCACTCACCAAGGCTGATCCGGCTATGCAGCTGCTGAGTGCCAAATCTGCCAGCATCAGAGACCAACACTGAGCCCCTGATATGGCACCATTCTCTGGGGTGATCAGCCAGCCACCTGGTGGCAGGTTGATTACATTGGGCCACTTCCATCATGGAAGGGGCAGCATTTTGTCCTTACTGGAATAGATACTTACTCTGGATATGGATTTGCCTTCCCAGCACAAAATGCTTCTGCCAAAACTACCATCTGTGGACTCACGGAATGCCTTATTCACCGTCATGGCATTCCACACAGCATAGCTTCTGACCAAGGAACTCACTTCACAGCTAAAGAATTGCGACAGTGGACTCATGCTCATGGAATTCACTGGTCTTACCATGTTCCTCATCATCCTGAAGCAGCCAGTCTGATAGAACGGTGGAATGGTCTTTTGAAATCAGAGTTACAGAGCCAGCTTGGTGAGAATACCCTGCAGGGCTGGGGCAAAGTTCTCTAGCAGGCTGTATATGCTCTTAATCAGTGCCCAATATATTGTATTGTCTCTCCCATAGCCAGGACTCACGGGTCCAGTAGTCAAGGGGTGGAAACGGAAGTGGCACCACTCACCATTACCCCTAGGGACCCATTAGCAAAATTTTTGCTTCCTGTCCCCACAACTTTATGCTCTGCTGGTCTAAAGGACTTGGTTCCAGAGGGAGGAATGCTTCCATCAGGAGACACAAAAATGATCCCATTGAACTGGAAGTTAAGGCTGCCACCTGGCTACTTTGGGTTCCTCATGCCTCTGAATCAACGGGCTAAGAAAGGAGTTACTGTGTTGGCTGGGGTGATTGACCCAGACTACCAAGGGGAAGTTGGACTACTACTTCACAATGCAGCTAAGGAAGATTATATCTGGAAAACTGGAGATCCCTTAGGACACGTCTCTCAGTACTACCATGCCCTGTGATTAAGATCAATGGAAAATTACAACAACCAAATCCAGGCAAGACTACAAATGGCCCAGACTCTTCAGGGGTAAAGGTTTGGGTCACTTCACCAGGTAAAGAACCACGACCCGCTGAGGTGCTCGCTGAAGGCAAAGGGAATACAGAATGGGTAGTAGAAGAAGGGAGTTATAAATATGAGCTTCGACCACGTGACCAGTTACAGAAACGAGGATTGTAATTGTTCTCCCTGTTGTGTTAAGAATATGTCTCTCTCTATATATACTGTACACATATTAGCAATTATCTTTGTTTTTGTTCCTCTTGTTCTCTATCATGTACCATGAGACTTACTGACTTTATACCAGCATTTAAGTGTTGTTTACCTTACTTCATAGTATTTGCAATTTTAAGTTATGAGATATTGGGAGAAGGGTAAATATCATTTAAGGACTTTACCTTTTTCTTCTTGGAAAGGGATTAATGTGTTTCTAGTTGTACACAAGATAATGTATCATGTTAGGCGAAACTATTATGTTATTGTACCATTTGAAAATTAAGTGTGATTTAAGGAGATAGTATGGACACCAAGTTGACAAGGGGTGGACTTGTGAAGGTTAATTCTAGATGTCAACTTGGTTAGATGAAGGAATGCTGGGAAACCTAGAAAAGCTATCTTTTCAGGTGTGTCCATGAGGGTGTTTCCAGGGGAGGTTAGTATGAGAGTCTGAGTGGCCTAGGTGTGAAAGACCCACCCCCAATGTGGATGGGAGGCATCCAATCCTTTGGGGGTCCAGAGAGAACAAAACACAGAGGAAAGAGATGAAGCTCTCTCTCGATCTGCTGGAGCTGGGATACACTCTTCTCTCCTGTCCGTGAACGTCAGAGCTCGAGACTCTTCAGCTTTTGGGTTCCAGAATTTACACCAAGGACACCATCAGCTTCCTTGGTTTTGAGGCCTTTGGACTTGGATTGAGCCACTCTACCGGCATCCAGTTTATAGACGGCCTATCGTGGGACTTTTCTTCATAGCCACGTGAGCTAATTCCCTTAATGAATACCTCCCAAAATAAATAATTATAACATATCCTATTGATTCTGTCTCTCTGGAGAACCCTAACTAATACACTCATCATATGACCATTATTTAGATCAGATTGTAAAATTTAAGGTAGTTTATGTATACCAAGGAGACAAGTTTGTTCTCTCCAGATCTGCAGTTAACTCTGGAATTACTTAGTTTTTCCACTTTGTTATGACGTCTCCAGTGCTCTGAATGCTCTAATCTCCCTAAAGGCTTACATACTCTCCAAGGTGTTTTTCAGTAGTATTTCTTTCTAAATTATAATCCTTATGTTTTTAATTCATGTTATAGAAATTTAAAACACATTCTTAATGAAAAAAACACACTAAGAATTATAAGAAAACAAAGGAGAAAACACTTGCAAACATCTCAGCTATTGGATTAGTAACCTTGATTTGTGAATCACACCTGGTAAGAAAATGGCTGGGAACTAATTTTAACAAAGAATTCAAACAAATATATACATGAACAATAGATTTGTTATATATGTCAAAACCATAAGAACTGCTAAGATGCTGATATATATCTTGAAAAGAATATTAAGTGGAAAAGACAAATTGCAAAAGAAGATGAGTCCTGTGATTGCACTTTTGGAAAAGACTGTATGTATGTAGGAGCATGTGTTCATATACACCTCACCTATAGGGACGTGTCTGGAGAGTACGCACCGTTCTAAGGACAACAGACCCCTCTGTGTCAGGTGATAGAACTTGAACCAGTGGGAAATACAGATTAATTTCCAATTTATGAATACATTATTGTGTAATGTTTGAAATTTGGTACTCTGGAATAAAAGTATTTTGATGAAAACTTGAACACAGAAAGTACTTTTGAACAGATTGATAAAAGCAAGGTGCACATATATTCACTAATTGAATAAATGTTCATTACATTCTACTTTGTAGTGAAAGAGGTAGATAAAAAATTGAGCCAGCAGGGTATTTATCTGTGAGTGTGTCTATGTCTCCTCTAGCTCTAACACCCCAAATACACACTCACAGCTACAACTTTACATTCACTTCAGAAGGGGACTGGATTCCAATCTCAGTTTTAGATCTCATACAAAGAGATTGCTAACATTAGTCTAATAATTAAAACAAACAAACAAAAAAGCACTCCGGCTGATATCTTTGAGCCAAGCTCCCAACTTCCATCATTACCTCCCCCCTACTGAGCACCCTAGTCTGAGACTCTTAGAGCTGCAATCCTAGCTTTGCCCACCAGGTGCATGATGCCAATCTCTGTTTTTGTTCTTTTTTAATGAAAAGCATTACATTTTGCAAAGAGTAACAAATGCTTTGAAACGATTTGTTTACTATGGTACCAGTTCTGTTTGTAAAATTCACAATATATTAAAACAGTCCCATTTGCTGTTGACCCCAAATCTACATCGCATTCATTGATTTATCTCCTCTCTCATCAATGTAGGCTGTGGTGTCCATATGGTAGAGGGTTGCCTCCCAGAGAGCACTCACCTGCCATTACCCCACCCCTGTGCAGGCTTCCCAGAACTTCTCCCACCCCCCCTCAGTCATCCCCTCTCCAGGACACTATGCACAGTGCTGCCCAGACCCTGCTCCACTGACCCTTTCCTTTCTCAAACACCTTCCGATGATGTGTACCCCCTAATCCTGCCTCTCAGTGACAGCCAAGGTGCCTGGTCATCAAATGGATGCCCCAGAGTATATGTTTTTACTGTCATATTTACACCTACCAGTTTTTTCAGACAGAAATAGAATTCTTCTG
This sequence comes from Cynocephalus volans, assembly GCF_027409185.1. Taxonomy (NCBI): domain Eukaryota; kingdom Metazoa; phylum Chordata; class Mammalia; order Dermoptera; family Cynocephalidae; genus Cynocephalus; species Cynocephalus volans. The sequence continues at coordinate 112,073,609 of NC_084478.1, read as the reverse complement.
CACTTATGTTCATACGCTGAGTTTCAAGGAATGGTATGTTTGTTTGTTTGTTTGTTTGTTTTGCTCCTTGCTTCATTGTAGAGAAGTTTAATAATGCAAGTACATTGGTGCCACCACATGACAGAAGCCTGAACTGCAGCTTGAACAGTGCTGAGCAGGAAGGTGAGAGGGAGGGGCTGTGGCCCAAACCCACTCTACAGAGCTTTCTAGAAGTCTGGGTAGAAAAGGAAGCATTTCCAGTGTACAGGGGTATTGACTGCCACCAGACGGAAAGTGCAACCTCTTACTGTGCTGAAGATAAATGTCTGTGTAAGAGGAAGGAAATGATTACATTTATTTATATGCTTTGAGACCTCTGGATAAATAGCTACAGATCTGTATAAGCAAAAATGCATCCTGGCCACTTATGATCTTTTTGACCCACCTTTGCCCCCACTATGACCATATTTCTATTCAAATGCATTTCTATGATAACATTTGTAAAGGTTTTAAAATTTTATATTAACATAATAAGTTCAAAATACCATTACTAATTTATATTTATTACTTCACAGTATGTAAGTACCTGTATCTCCACACATTAGAAATAATGAGAATCACTGCTAACCTGATAGGCTCAATATCATTTCTCATCATTGTTGTCATTATAACTCCTTTTTACTGTTTTCTAAAATTCTATCCTGTGGTTATGACATAAATTTTCACAGCTCCCTTTTATTCGGTGTTCTGATATTTCCTATCATCCGTACTGTGTAGGTGGCATCTTTTCAGAGCCTGTACAGGCAGAAGGGCACAATTCAGGGCAGAGTTCACATGGTTCTTTGCACTGGTGAGAGGAATATGTTCTCTTAGAGCCCAGGAAACTGTCTTGGGAGAATTCCAGTATTGTGATGACAGGAGCAAATGGGTGTATGAATAGGTGTGTATGAGCGTATGTGTATGTGAGTGTGTGTACACATGTATGTGTGTGTGCTGACAACCACATCTCCCTCTGCTTCCTTCTGCCCCTTCATGGCTTTGCTTCCTATTTAGTCTCCCTTCCTAAATTCATGCCCAAAAATGAAGGAAGAGAATTATTAGGATGGCACTCCTTATAACCAGAGCCTTATCCCCATCCTTTACTATGTCCTGAAAATAAATTTATACAAGGGAATTGTTGGTGCAAAGATGTGCACGTATGTAGTCCTTTGATAGGTGTTGCCATACTAACACCCAGAAAAGTAGTGCCATTTAGATTGCCCAAATGGGTCATGTGAGAAAAACCGCAGAGGAGGAAGAAAGTAATAAAGGCAACATAGTGTCACACAGGGTAGGCTCTACTTTGTTCTCGACCCACTCTCAAGCCACCACCACAGCTGAAAGACGTGGAAGTGATCAGACATAAATCAAATATTGCACACAAGTACGACCTGAGGTAGCATGGGGGGGGGGGCTGTCATTGCTTAGAGTTACATAGAGCTTAGAGTCAACAAGGGTGGAATGCAGGTACAGTATTATATACATTCATGTTTATATAAAACATATGCATCAAGGCCTCTGTATGAAAAGTTTGGTCATTACTCTGGTACAACAGAAGACCAGGACAATACTGTATTTTTTAAAAGCTTTCTCGCAGTATAATTTACAGACAATAAAATTTACGCATTTTAAGGGTTACATTTGGTGAATTGGAAATGTATAGAATTATGCCACCATCACCATTATCAAGAGTTAGATATTTCCATTACCCCAATAAGTCCTATCTTGCTTGAATGCAGTTAATCCCTGCACCCCACTCCCAGCCCTAGGCAATCACAGATATATTTTCAGTCTCTATGCGTTTGCCTATTCTGGACACTTTGTATAAATGGAATCATACAATATTTGGTCTTTTGTGTCTGGCTTCCTTCACTTAGTATAATGTATTCAAGGTTAATTCATGTTGTAGCATGTGTCAGAATTTCATTCCTTCTAATGGCTGAAAAATATTTTATTGCATGAATGTACCCCATTTTGCTTATCCATTTGTTTATTGATGGGCACTTGAATTTTTTCCAGTTTTTGCCTATTTTGAACATTGTGCTACTTACATTACTGTACAAGTTTTTATGTAGGCATATGTTTTCATTTCTCTTGGGTGTGTACCTAGAGTGGAATTGCTGGGTCATATGGTAACTGTTGGGCCAGTGGGATCGGGAGGACCAGAAAGCTTCAACAAAATGGCGACAGAACCTCCATCTTGTTAACCCCCCTTCCCTCGCCCCCCCCCCCCCCGGGGGATTTCCCGCTGGCAGGGAAATGGCCCAGGGCCATGTCACCTCTGGGAGGGCAAAACTTTGGCGGGAAAGGGAAACTGAACCCTCCTCAATTCCACACCATTTATGAGCAACAAGCCACCAGCAGCCCTCTCCTATAAATACCTGCTTCTATCTACACTGGGCGCGACTTCCCTGGCCTAACTCCCTTGCAAGCCATGGAACCTTGCCAGTAAGCACACCATTAAAGCTTGCTTTATTTTATTATTTTATTTTATTTTATTTTATTTTATTTTATTTTGTCAATATACAATGTAGTTGATTATTGTGGCCAATTACCAAAACCTCCTCCCTCCCCCGTCTACCCCCTCCCTCCCAACAATGTCCTTTCTGTTCCCTTGTCCTATCAATTTCAAGGAATTGTAATTGTTATGTCTTCTTCCCTCCCCCCCCCTCGTTTTTTTTTGTGTATTTATTTATTTATTTTTAGCTTCCACAAATAAGTGAGAACATGTGATATTTCTCTTTCTCTGTCTGACTCATTTCACTTAATATAATTCTCTGTAGGTCCATCCATGTCATTGCAAATGGCCATATTTCATTCTTTTTTATAGCTGAGTAGTATTCCATTGTGTAGATGTACCACATTTTCCGTATCCACTCATCTGATGATGGGCATTTGGGCTGGTTCCAACTCTTAGCTATTGTAAAGAGTGCTGCAATGAACATTGGAGAACAGGTATACCTTCGACTTGATGATTTCCATTGTTCTGGGTATATTCCCAACAGTGGGATAGCTGGGTCATATGGTAGAACTATCTGCAATTGTTTGAGGAACCTCCATACCATTTTCCATAGAGGCTACACCATTTTGCAGTCCCACCAACAATGTATGAGAGTTCCTTGTTCTCCGCAACCTCACCAGCATTTAACATTCTCAGTCTTTTGGATATTAGCCATCCTAACTGGGGTTAGATGGTATCTCAGTGTGGTTTTGATTTTCATTTCCCGAATGCTGAGTGACGTTGAGCATTTTTTCATATGTCTGTTGGCCATTAGCATATCTTCCTTTGAGAAATGCCTCTTTAGCTCTTTTGCCCATGTTTTAATTGGGTTGCTTGTTTTTTTGTTGTTAAGTTGTTTCAGTTCCTTGTATATTCTGGATATTAATCCTTTGTCAGATGTATATTTTGCATATATTTTCTCCCACTCTGTTGGTTGTCTTTTAACTCTGTTAATTGTTTCTGTTGCTGTGCAGAAGCTTTTTAGTTTGATATAATCCCATTGGTTTATTTTTCCTTTATTTGCCCGTACTTTTGGGGTCATATTCATGAAGTCTGTGCCCAGTCTTACTTCCTGAAGTGTTTCTACTATGTTTTCTTTGAGAAGTTTTATTGTTTCAGGGTGTATATTTAATTCTTTAATCCATTTTGAGTTGATTTTGGTATATGGTGAGATGTATGGGTCTAGTTTCATTCTCCTGCATATGGATATCCAGTTATCCCAGCACCATTTGCTGGAGAGGCAATCTTTGTCAAAGATTGGATGGCTGTAGGTGTGTGGGTTGATTTCTGGATTCTCAATTCTATTCCATTGATCAGTGTGTCTGTTTTTATGCCAGTCCCGTGCTGTTTTGGTTATTATAGCTTTGTATTATTGCTTAAAGTCTGATAGAGTTAAACCTCCAGTTTTATTTTTTTTTCCTCAGAATTACTTTGGCTATGCATGGTCTTTTGTTATTCCATATAAATATCTAGATGGTTTTTTCCATTTCTGAGAAAAATGTCATTGGAATTTTGATGGGGATTGTATTGAATTTGTATATCACTTTGGGTAGTATTGACATTTTCACAATGTTGATTCTTCCAATCCAAGAGCATGGTATATCTTTCCATCTTCTTGTATCCTCTCTAATTTCTCTCAGCAGTTGTTTGTAGTTCTCATTATAGAGATTTTTCACATCCATGGTTAACTCAATTCCTAAGTATTTTATTTTTTTGGTGGCTATTGTAAATGGGCAAGGTTTCTTGATTTCTCTTTCTGCATGTTCACTATTGGAGAATAGAAATGCTACTGATTACTGTGTGTTGATTTTGTGTTCTGCTACTGTGCTGAAATCATTTATCAACTCCAAGAGTTTTTTTGTAGAGGCTTTAGGCTGTTTGATATATAGGATCATGTCATCTGCAAAGAGGGACAGTTTGATTTCATCTTTTCTAATCTGGATGCCCTTTATTTCCTTCTCTTCTCTGATTGCTCTGGCTAGTACTTCCAACACTATGTTGAATAAGAGTGGTGAGAGTGGGCATCCTTGTCTAGTTCCTATTCTTAAAGGAAAAGCTTTCAGCTTTTCCCCATTCAAGATGATATTGGCGGTGGGTTTATCATATATGGCTTTAATTATTTTGAGATACTTTCCATCTATACCTACCTTATAGAGAGTCTTTGTCATGAATGACTGTTGAATTTTATCAAATGCTTTTTCAGCATCTATAGAGATGACCATATGGCCCTTGTGTTTGATTTTATTAATATGGTGTATCACATTTATTGATTTGCAAATGCTGAACTAACCTTGCATCCTTGGGATGAATCCCACTTGATCATGGTGTATAATTTTGCATATGTGTTGCTGTATTCTGTTAGCTATTATTTTATTGAGGAGTTTTGCATCTATATTCATCAAGGGTATTGGCCTGTAATTTTCTTTTTTAGTTGTATCCTTACCTGGTTTTGGTATCAGGGTCGTATTTGCTTCATAGAATGAGTTTGGGAGAATTGCCTCTGTTTCAATCTTTTGGAACAGTTTGTATAGAATTGGTGTCAATTTCTCTTTGAATGTTTGGTAAAATTCTGCTGTGAATCCATCTGGTCCTGGGCTTTTCTTTGTTAGGAGCCTTCTGATAACAGCTTCAATCTCTTTTATTGTTATTGTTTTGTTCACATTTTCTACATCTTCTTGGCTCAGTTTTGGTAGCTTGTGTGTGTCCAGAAATTTATCCATTTCCCCCAGATTTTCAAATTAGTTGGCATATAGTGTTTATAGTAGTCTTGAATGATTCCTTGTATTTCAGGTGTATCAGTTGTAATACCACCTTTTTCATTTCTAATTTTTGTTATTTGGATTTTCTCTCTTCTTTTTTCGTTAGCCATGCTAATGGTTTGTCAATTTTGTTTATCTTTTCAAGAAACCAACTGTTTGATTCATTGATCTTTTGTATTGTTTTTTGGGTTTCAATTTCATTAAGTTCTGCTCTGATCTTAATGATTTCTTTCTGTCTGCTGACTTTGGGTTTGGATTGTTCTTGTTTTTCTAGTTCTTTAAGGTGAAGTATTAGGTTGTTTACTTGCCATCTTTCTGTTCTTCTGAAGTAAGCATTTAATTTGATAATTTTCTGCCTTAGCACTGCTTTTGCAGTATCCCACAGGTTTTGGTACAATGTATCATTGTTTTCATTAGTTTCAAAAATTTTTTTGATTTCCTGCTTGATTTCTTCTTGGACCCATATGTCATTAAGTAGAATGCTCTTTAATTTCCATCTGTTTGTATAGTTTCCAGAATTTGGTTTGTTATTGATTTCTAATTTTAATCCATTGTGGTCTGAAAAAATACCTGGGATAATTCCAATTTTTTTTGAATTTGTTCACACTTGATTTGTGACCTGACATGTGATCTATCCTGGAGAATGATCCATGTGCTGATGAGAAGAATGAATATTCTGAAGTTGTTGGATGGAATATTCTGTAGATATCTGCCAAGTCCAATTCGTCTAGAGTATTGTTTAGATCTTGTTTTCTCTGCTGATTCTTTGCCTAGGTGATCTGTCCAATATTGATAGTGGGGTGTTCTGGTCCCCTGCTCTTATGGTATTAGTGTCTATTTCCTTCTTTATGTCTAATAGAGTTTGTTTTATAAATCTGGCTGCTCCAACATTGGGTGCGTATATATTTATGATTGTTATGTCTTCTTGATGGATGAATCCTTTTATCCTTATGTAGTGTCCCTCATTATCTCTTTTTATGGTTTTTAGTTTAAAGTCTATTTTAACAGATGTAAGAATAGCTACTCCAACTGGATTTTCATTTCTTTTTGCATGGTAAACCTTTTTCTATCCTTTCACTCTCAGTCTATGTGAGTCTTTATAAGTGAAGAAGGTCTCTTTAAGGCAGCATATAGTTGGGTCCTCCTTTTTAATCCAGTCAGCCAGTCTGTGTCTTTTGATTGGGGAATTTAATCTTTTTACATTAAAAGTTGTTATTGAAAAGTGTTGATTTACTGCTAGCATTCTATTGATTTTTGTTTGGATGTCTCAAGTCTCTTTTGTTGCTTTCTTTCTGATTTACTGTTTGTTTTCTGTATTTGTTGGTTCCGTAGGTTGTAGATAAACCTTTTTTTCTCTTCATTGTTGCCATTTTTATTTTACTAGTGGGTTTTGATTTTTCTTGAGTTTTTATGACAGTGGTACTTATTTTTCAGGTACCAAACCCAGTACTCCCTTGGGAATTTCCTGTAAGGGTGGTCATGTGGTAGTGAACTCCTGAAGTTTTTGTTTGTCTGAGAAATATACTATTTACCCTTCATTTCAGAAGGATAGCCTTGCCGGGTAGGGTATTCTTGGCTGGCAATCTCTGTCTTTTAGTATTTTGAATATATCATCCCATTCCTTTCTGGCTTTTAGGGTGTGTGATGAAAAGTCTGATGTTAGCCTGATTGGGGCTCCCTTATTCGTGATTTGATGCTTCTCTCTTGCAGCTTTTAAGATTCTCTCTTTGTCTTTGAGTTTTGCCAATTTGACTATAACATGTCTTAGAGAAGACCTTTTTGGGTTGAATATGTTTGGGGATCTATAAGCTTCCTGGATCTCAAGATATGTGTCTTTTCCTATACCTGGGAAGTTTTCTGCCACTATTTTGTTGACTATGTTTTCAATGCAATCTCCTTTTTCTTCCCCTTCTGGAATACCCATGACTCTGTTATTTGAGTGCTTAATGTTGTCTTATATCTCTCTTAGATTTTCTTCAATGTTTTAAATTCTTTTTCTTTCTTTTTTTTTTTTTTTGTCTTCCTGTGTTATTTCAAAATGCCCATCTTCAAGGCCAGAAGTTCTCTCTTTCGCTTCTGCAATCCTGCTGGTTAAACTCTCTGTTGTGTTTTTTATTTGGTTGAATGAATTCTTCAGCTCAGCAAACTCTGCTACATTCTTTTTCACGTCATTGATTTCCTTGTATATTTCTTGTTTCAGGTCTTGCATACTTTTCCTCATTTCATCATGTTGTCTAGCTGAGTTTTCTTGTATCTCATTTAGTTTCCTTAGAATTATCACTCGAAATTCCTTTTCAGACATTTCAAGGGCTTCTTGTTCTATAGGATCTAGAGCTTGAGAGTTATTTCCCTTTGGTGGTGTACTTTCTTGACTTTTCATACTTCTGGTATCTTTCCTTTGATGTTTAGTCATTGTGGCAGGGGATTTCATGGTCCACTGTTTTGACACTGTTGTCTGGCTAGGACCCTGCTGGGTCTGCCAATTTGGTATGGCTGCCTCAGTGTCTGCTCGGTTGCCCACTAGTACCTTGGGTGAATTATCACCTCGGATCTTGGGCCTTTCAGGGGAGGTGCCTCTCTGGTCAGCACACACTCGGCCAGGCTGGAGATGGAGTCAGGTGGCAGCGGCAAGACCTACCTGCTGGGTTGCATGCTGGCACCACAGGGTGAGTAGTCTCCGAGGATCATGGGCCTCTCTGGCTGGGCACCTTACTCATCTGCACGCACTCGGCGGGGCTGGGGATGGAGTTGGGCGGTAGCAGTGAGGCCTACCTGCTGTGTTGCATGCTGGCACTACAGGGCGCATAGTCTCTGAGGATCTTGGGCCTCTCTGGCTGGGTGCCTCTCTGACTGGCACACACTCCTCAGGGTTTTTGTCCAGGGGCAGCCTTGCCTCTGCCCTTGTTTTTTGTTGGCCTTGAAATTTGTCGTGATGACAAGGCATAACTACACTGTATGAATTGTCCCATCCTCTGAAGCCAAGGACACTCCATTACAAAAACTCTGGCCTACAAATGTAGTTTGATTTCCCTTCAATCCTCTGCATCCCCACACCGCCTACAGCCAAGTGGAGACTAAAGCTTGCTTGTTTTAACTTTCTATTAGAACCTTTCTTATTTGTCGCCGGTTCTGACCTTACATATGGTGCCGAAACCTGGGAAGTGTGATTGAGACCTAACTCAAGAGGGAGGTCGTCCCCTTCCCTGTACCAGGACTCCTACTATTCGAGACTCTGGGTAAGTTCCTTGATTCTGTGCCCCGATCTGGATGGTCCTGTCAAAAACGCGGCCATGTCAGGGCTACTCCATGAAGTCACCAGGTGGTTTGTCCAGTGCCTGAGTATTGGGAGATGTCCCCATCTTCACGGCAGCCTTCTTTACTCTGACCGCAGCCCAGGGTTACAAACAGGGACGCCTCTTTTAACCCCTGGTCTGCCCGGCAGGAATTATGAGAACTGCCCAATCTAAATTTATTTTAACCTAACTGGCTTCCTTCCCTTTTTCTTTGAGCTCCTGGAGCCCAACTTTAACTTCCTACCCGTTTCTCTTTCTCTTTCTCACGTTTTCTACACCCTTTTCAAACTGCTCACCTGTAGCTGTAACCACTTGCTATAATCGCTTAACCGTTTTTCTCTCCTCTTCCATTTTCCCCTCATACGGCTCCTGCGACAGTCTTGCCCTGGTGTGCTTATGCCCCTATTTTTACACCCGATCTTCCCACTGTTGCCCCTTCTTCTGCACCCCCTGTTTTCTGGGTTCTCAGCTAAGTTGTGATTACTCAGGCTTTATTCCCAGAGCACCTGGGGCTCCCACTGCCTGTTTTGCCTTTGCTCAACTATGACTGCTTTGTCCTTGTCTCTTGAGCTCCTGGAGCTCTCCATGCCAGTTCCTGTTTTTGTCTCTTGAACTCCTGGAGCTCTCCGTGCCAGTCTTGCTCCTGTGTCTGAATGATGCAAGTCTGGTTACTGAGGACAGAGGGAACTGAGGGATGACCACCCCACTTAAACCCCATGACCCTTTTGCCTACTCCCTCCACTTCACCCGGCATCCATTAACTGATCCCACCATTGTTAAACACCTTTTTTAGGTTGCAAGATCATCTGCAGCCTTTGGATAGGGTCAGGCAGGCCCAGACACCTGAACCAAACCTCCTCAGCAGACAAGACGTATAAACAACACAGTCCTTGGAACCCACCTGGTTTCACCTATCACATCTTCATTTTCCTCCTGACTTTGCCTCTTAGTCCCACCACCACTGATTCAGGATACAGGTGAAGATTTTATTTAACAGAAACTTGGAATTCCAGATTTGGGGACCACACCACGGTCATGTCTACTGCAGATTGCCCATCAAAAGGGTGCCAACAAACACTTAGTTTTGTTTTTCCCTTTTTAAATTATCTTTCAGGACCAGGCAGAGACCCCACTATTTGCTTTGTTTATGACCAAACTCATTACAATTGCTGCACTTACTGGGTGCAAACTAATGGCAGTTGCCCTTATCATTATTGCAACATCCACAGCACTATAGGAGGGACAGCCCATGGGGAACAATGCCTTTCTTTTAACGGGTCTGCCTGCCGGTTAACCATTCCAGACCCCTGGGATTCTCGATGGTCCAATGGAGTTGTGGCTAAATTATACAGTTGGCCCACTGATTCCTACCCCACTACTACCCTTAATATTTATAAAACCCTCAAGCAGGTTGTTCTTCCAAGGTCTCCTTTTAGGAACGTAACTCATGCTATCCAGAAACAAGAACAGCTCCTCCAAGAACACCTGCAGATCAACCCTCATCTAGGTCAAGACGCCTTCTCCTGGGTAAAGCTCATTCAGCAGGGTGTCACCATCGCCAACCTTTCTGGCATGGGTAATTTGTCTCACTGCTTTCTTTGTGCTGTTTTACATAAATCCCCATTGGTGGCTGTCCCCCTTCCTAGCCCATTTAATCAATACACCACCCCAACTCTGGCTCCTCTTCCCCTTCTCCAAAACATTCCCCTGTTCACTGACCCCTCAAATTCGGTGATACTCTTCTGCTATACCACCCCTAATTCCTCTCTCTGCGATATAACACAACCAAACAACACCTCTCATCACGCCCCTGATGGAGGTTTCTTTTGGTGCAATGGCACCCTCTCCAAGGTTCTCAACACCTCAGCCTCCGTCCTCTGCCTACCTGTCTCATTGGTCCCCCAGCTTACTGTTTATAGCCAGGCTGAAATTGTTGCCTTAGTTAATCACCCAGAAAAACAAAACGTGCGATTTTTCTCCCCCTAGTCCTCAGGGTCTCCCTGGCCTCTTCCCTGGTGACCATGGGACTGGGCACGGGGGCTCTTATCCACTCTAGATTCCACCAGGGACCTCTCTGAAAGACTCCAGGTGGCTGTCGAAGCCTTGGCAGAGTCTCTAGCCTCCCTGCAGTGCCAGATCACCTCGGTGGCCCAGGTAGCTCTCCAAAAGCGACATACCCTCGACCTTCTCACTGCAGATAAAGGTGGCACCTGCATGTTCCTAAACAAAGAATGCTGTTACTACATCAATGAAACAGGTGTAGTCGAAAGCAGTCTTCATACTCTCGCCAAAGTTCATGAGTCCCTTCAAACATGGTACCACCTGGGAGACTCTACCTCACATCAGTGGTGGCAAACCCCATTAACCACGTGGCTCCTCCTCCTACTGAGCCCACTCCTTATTTTCGGGATACTGTTAACCGCGGCCCCTTGTCTCTTGCACTTCATTCAGGAACGAATTCGAGAGGTGTCTAGGGTATCCATCAACCAGCTTCTGCTCCACTCCTACTCCCGTGTGTCCACTTCTGACAACCCCTACAATGCCCCTTACTCAGCAGGAAGTAGCCTGATCTGAGTCATCATCCTATAACAACAAAAAAAGGTTGGAATATTGGGCTGGCGGGATCGGGGGGACCAAAATGGCGACAGAACCTCTATCTTGTTAACCCCACTTCTCTCACCCCCCCCCCCCCCGGGATTTCGTACTGGCAGGGTAATGGCCCACAGCCAGGTCACCTCTGGGAGGGCAAAACTTAGGCAGGAAATGGAAACTGAACCCTCCTCAATTCCACACCATTTATGGGCAACAAGCCACCAACAGCCCTGCCCTATAAATACCTGCTTATATCTACCCTGGGCAGGGCTTCCTTGGCCTCACTCCCTTGCGAGCCATGGAACCTTGCCCGTAAGCACACCATGAAAGTTTGTTTATTTTAACTTTCTGTTTGAACCTTTCTTATTCACTGCCATTTCTGACCTTACAGTAACTCCCTGTTTAACCCCTGAAGGAACTGCCACACTCTTTCATGACCCTAACAGTCTTGAGCAGTACAGGATGAGTCAGTTGTTTTTCTCGAGACTAGACTCAATCCTTTCTACTTTCTCTAATTAGTATACTTTCTCACTTGGTGGCCTGAGGAGTAAAAGTGGCGTTCAGCGAAAGGCAAGAGGACAAAGGGCTGTGCAGAGGCATTTACAATGTGGAAGACAAGCCAGTACATCACGGTTGCCATAATGACTTTTTATTAGAGACCGGCGTGGCACTTGTAGGTGAGCAGGTACCTTCTTCAGGTGTCTGGATCCAGCTGAAGGTGCGGGTGCCCCGCGGTGGGGGCTGAGCCTCCCTGGGGTGTGGGGGGACGGAGGGATCCCAGATCCAGGTCGCCTCATTCCCGCTTTGAGACTCGGTGCCCTGCTGTCTCGTGAGGCAGACAGATGTGGGACCCTCCTGGCCCCAGTGAGTGCGGTGTCCTGCTCCAGGGTGTCCTGGAGCTACTTTCCAAGTAAAGACAGGGCGCGGGAGGATAGGACAGGTAAGGACTCTCTGAGCCCAGCTTTCCGTCTGTAGAATGGGGATGAAGATGCTCACCCACAGGATTCAGTGATAACACACGTGCAAGCCCATGGCCCTGTGGCTACTGCGGGATCATGGATGTCTGTATGAATTCAGGCCACCTCTTATTCCTTTTCCAATTGGTTGTTAGGGAATAGATGAGGAAAGGAGAAGAAAAAGGATCTGGTTTATGATCACTTCCCGATTGTATTAGCGTCATTTGTCACTATCCCCGTACCTAGCATGGTACTGGCTACATAGTTACTCCAATAAAGCATGATTGCTGGATTCTGTCTCTTCCTGTGCAGCTCTTCATCGGGTGAGGGAGCTCATATCAAGTGTCTGAAGGAGGCGGGATCTGAGCATTTGGCTCTGATGGTTGCTGATGCTTCTACTACAGATTTGAAGGGCAGCAATCCTCAAAAGACCCCCCAAAATTTTGTATCTCTGATGCAATATGACACCTGTCTCTAGTGAGTTCATAAATACGGACAAAAGCATGTTGTAAAATAGTTTCTGTGAGATTCAGAAAGTAGTCTAAAACTACAGAAGCTACTTTGATCTCATCATTGGAGAAAAGATTAGCAGGTGGAATTTCCTTTCATCAGCAGCTACATGCTTTGTAGTAGCCATTGACGCCCATCAGAGAGGTGCCCTTTGTTTCTGAGAGGAATGAATAGTCCAGATTGAAGAAAGAACTTGATCTTAACATGCACTTGCAGTAAATATTCATATATGTGTCTGTCTGTTGAAGTAATAGTGATGACTCCCTTGTATCTCTCACGTGGGTGTTAAAAATATGCAGTTGGTTGTATGGTCTTCCTAGCAATTTGATATTGTAACATGGATTCTTCTCTGGTAACCACAGTTTTGTTAATTCTATGATTAATTTTTTTAAAGCTCCAAATTTTCAAGTGTTAGTTACGTGTGTCAGTTATGGGAATTTAGAATTTTAGAAAATAATAATTACCTATGTGTTTTCACTATTGTAATGATTCCCAGAAAGGTCCTTTATATTAACCGGATACACTTAAATATTATTATAGTCATATTTCCAGGACATTTCATTCCCAGTTCTGTACTCCCGGCTACCCTCCCCCTCACCACGCCCTGTCCCAACAACTAATCTGTCAACAGATCAGTTTAGGTTTCCTATAATTTTGTGTAAATGAAGTCATTCAGGTTTTAGTTTGGGGGTGGGGGGGGTATGGTCCCGCTTATTACCTTATTTGGCCTATTTATTTTTAGTTTTAAAATGATTTTTTATGAGACATGAATATGTGAAACAACAGAAGCATTCTTCGTGAACAACTGGGAAACACTTTGTAGAATAATTAATGAACTAACTACTAGAAGAAGACTTCTGTTTGGGTAACATGGAGAGTGTCTATTTTTTTGTGAATCACGAAAATATCCGTTTTATATACCGCCAGGCTGGATCACAGGCCCTTCTACCCCGTCCTGTGCAGGTTCTGAACCCGGTAAGTGAAAGAAAAACGGAGCAGCCACCGGCAAGGTGGACATATTTTATTTTTAGACACGAGTTCTGCCGACTGGTGGTTGGACCGCTGCCTTCCATACTGAAGAGTACAAGCAAGTGGCAATGAGCCAAGGGGTACACGGGCACGCATGCGCACTAACTCTACTTTTACATAACGTGTTGACAATGGGTGTGCTGAATCATACCCATCCGGATATGAGGTGAAGGGGCCTGACTATACTGACTCCACTTTCCTCACATATGCACTGAAAAAGAAATTTCTTCATAATTATCTTCAGAGTTAGGATTATAACAAATATTTAACAAATTAATATAGTATAACAAGTTGGAATGATAAAACTCTCCCAAAAAGGGACACTATGGACTCAATCCCCAATTTTTCTTTGTCTGAGAAAGTCTTTATTTTTCCTTCACTTTTGAAGGATAATTTTACAAAATACAGAATTCTAGATTGGTGGGGTTTTTTTTGTTGTTGTTTATTTCTCTCAACATATTAAATAGTTCACTGCACTCCTATTTTCTGTCAGTTTCTGAGGAGAAGTAGTATGTAATTCCTATATTTTCTGCTCTTCATGTAAACATTTACCCCCTCTGGTTTCTTTCAAGATTTTTTTAATCTTTGTTTTTCTGCAGTTTAAATATGATATCCATAGCTTTATTTATTTATTTATTTATTTTGACATTTATCCTGCGTGGTGTTCTCTGGACTTCCTAGATTTGGGGTTTTGGTGTTTAACATTAACTTGGAGAAATTCTCCATCGTTATTGCTTCAAATAATGCTGTTCCTTTCTTACTTTCTTCTCCTTGTTGTATTCTCATTATGCGTAAATTACACCTTTTGTAGTTATCCAAAAGTTCTTGAATATTCTCTTTGGGTTTGTTTTATTCTTCTTTTCTCTTTGCTTTTTGGTTTTGGAAGTTTCTATTGACATATCTTGAAGTCCAGAGAAACTTTCATCAGGCATGTTCTGTCTACTGATGAGCCCATCAAAGTCATTCTCCATTTCCGTTACACAGTTTTCACTGTGTAGCATCACTCTTTGCTTCTTAGGATTTCTATTTCTCTGCTTATATTGCCCATCTAGTCTTGCTTGTTGTTTACTTTATCCATTAAAGCCCTTAGCATGTTAATCATAACTGGTTAAAATTGCCAGTCTGGTAATTCAAATATCCCTGTCACAGTCTGAATCTGGGCCTGATGCTTGTTTTGTCTCTTTAAACTGTAATTTTTGCATTTTAGTACGTTTTGTGATTTTTTTTGGTGAAAACAGGACATGATGTACTGGCTAAAAGGAACTTCAGCAAATAGAACTTTAGTGTGTGGTAGTAATTTGGGGGGAAGTGAAGCATTCTATATTTTTGTTATTAGGTCTCAGTCTTTTAGTGAGCCTGCATCTCTCAGTTAAGAATGGCTAGAAGGGGACGCAGTTTGGTCATTCCCTTCTTCTCCCATGCAGAAGACTAAAGCAGGCTGGAATTGGGTATTTCCCTTCCCCCAATCCAATTAGGCACTGATAAAACTCCAGTAAATTACCCTCTGGTAAATAGTTTCTCTAAAAGGCAGTCCTTGTTAAGAAGAGAATGCTCTGGCATATTTCAAATGTTACTTTTCCCCTCCTCCTGTAGGAAGCAGAAGAAGATTCATCTCTGTTATTGACTGTGAGACCCTGGTAAAGCTCCTGCTGGTCAAACTCACAAAAGTGTGGGGCCCCCTACAACTTGGCTTTCCTGAAGGTTTTAACTCTAGAGTTCTCCACACTGACCCTCCTGAAATTTATCACTTATGCTTTAGGTTTTCCTACTCCTCTGTTGGTTCCCACGGAGGTTTCTACTCATGTGTTTCTGCTCCAATGTGTGTGCTTCTCTGTATTCACCTATCTCACTCCCCAATTTTGGGAGCAGTTTTTTCCCGTATGACCTCTCTTCTCTGAGGGATCTAAGAAGAGTTGTTGATTTTTCAGTTTGTTTACTTTTTTACTTGTTGTAAGGATGAAGTGAAAACTTCCAAGCTCCTTACTGCCAGGCCAAAAACTGAATGCCTATTTATGTTTTGACTTTTGTTCTATATATAAATAGTTTCTTATTTTTTATTGCTGAGTAGTATTCTTGGATATGGGTATGGATATGGATATGGTACAATTTGTTTTATCGATTTACCTCTTAAGAAACTTTTGGGTGGTTTCCAATTTGGGTCTCTTGTGAATAAACCTGCTATGAACATTGGTGCATGAACATCTGTCTACTTCCTCTAAGACAAACACTTATGAATACAATAGCTGTATCACATGGTAAATGTCAGGTTAATACTGTAAGAAAACAACAAACTGTTTTCCAAGATTGTCACAACATCTTTCATTCCCACCAGTAGTGTATGAGAGCTCCATACATTTCAGTTCCTAGCACATTTTGGAAACTAAATCAGGGTGATTGTTTTTCCCACCTTTCCTTGGCCAGCATGGTTATTATGATGATGTAAGATACTGCTGTGGGATTTGGTGCAGACTGAGCACCCATTCAGGATTCTTGCCTGAATCACTCACATTCAGTTGCCTCTTTATCACATATAGTATTAGCATTTGGTCCTATGTGTATTTAGTCACTTTTCAAGGGCTCAAAGAATGCTTCTTTGAGGTTAAGACACAGATAACATAAGAGGACACTAAGTATCCTAAAAGAAAGAAAATAGGTTTTTGATATTCTTCTCCCACTCCAAACTCTATTGGGAGGTTAGAAGAAAGATTCCTGGACTCAAACAACACACGTTCTTTTTTTGTCTGGCTTCTTTCAATCAAAATAATGTGTGTGAGATTAACATTGTGGCCCATAGCTTTAGATAAATATTTTATTTTCATTTCTCCTGGGCATGTACCTAACAGCAGCATTTCTGAGTCATAGGGTATGTGTATGTCATCTCAGTGAATACTACCCAGCAGTTTTCCAAAGCGGTATTTCAGTTTATATTTATACCAGCAGCATGTGAGAATTTCACATGCTCCACACCCTCAACAATAGCTCTTGTTTTCCATTTTCCCCATTTTTGTTGTTCTGGTGGGTATTGGTAGTATCTTGTTGAAGTTTTAATTGTAGTTTCACTGAAGATATAAGTCTGTTTTAATTCAAAGAACTCTCTCTCTCTCTCTCCCCCTCCCTCCCTCCCTCCCTTCTGCATTAGTAAGAGTTCTCCAGATGAACAGTCCCTGTAAGAGATTATATATATAAATAAATTTATTACAAGGAATTGGCTAATGTGTTTAGAAAGGCTCAGAAATCCTAAGATCTGAAGTAGGTTAGCTGGAGTCCCAGGGGAGCCAATGGTGTAGTTCTACTGTAAATTAAAAGCCTGAGATCCAGGAGAACTGATCGTGTAAGTTACAGCCCAAAAGCCTGCAGGCTGGAGACACAAGAAAAGCTAATTTTCAGTTCAATTGTCTCTGGGATGCTCTTTTCTCCTGAGTTTGAAAATTCATTTTTATTAAGATGTCTGTTATTCACAAAATGAGCTATACTTCTAATGCTATCCTAGCAGGACTTTTTTTTAATTGTCAAGCTGATACTAAAATTCATGTGGAAATGTAAAAGACCTAGACTATAAAAAGCATCTTTGAAAAGAAAGAACAAAGTTGAAGGACTTTTATTTTTACCTTCTAGCAAATCCACCTCAATAAATCCTGGGTTCTTTGGTAGTGAGAGAGTTTCTATATTTCTGGAGAATGTTGACTTGTTATTAGGAATCAGTTCGTGTGATTATGAAGGTTGTTAAGTCCCAAGATCTGTGGTAGTCTAGCTGGAGTCCCAGGAGAGCTCATGGTATAGTTTTCAGTCAAATCCAAAGACTTGAGAACCAGAAGAACTGATGGTATAAGTTCCAATTCAAAGTGCTGCAGGCTGGAGACACAAGAAAAGCTATTTTTAGTTCAAGTTCTGAGGCAGAAGACTGATGTCCCACTCAGACAGTGAGGCAGAAGAGTTCCCTCTTCTCAGCTTTTTTGTTCTATTTAGGTCTTCCAAAAATACCCTTACACACTCATTGGGAATAATGCCTGATCAAATGTCTGGGCACCCTGTGATCCAGCAAAGTTAACACATAAAGTTAACCACCACACCTGTTGATTTTTATTTGATTAAAAATCTGGATCTTTTGTCCTGCGAAGTTCGCACTGTAGATTTTGCTGACTGAATCCTTATTGTGTTATTTATTATGTTCCACTAATCACCCCTATTTCCTTTAACGTGATGTTAGATTTAGAGGCTTGACCCAATTAAAATTTTTTAGCAAAAGTACCTCATATGTAATGTTGTTTATTCCTACAATGTTACGTCAGGAGGCTCATTGTGTCTAGTTGTCTCTTTTCTTGAGACGTTAAAATTGATCACCAGATTCAAGTGTTGTTAGACTGGTCCATTCATTATAAACTTTCATTTACCTTACACCTCATGTTTATTGCAACCTCTGAAGATCATTGTGTAGATCTGAATTTCGTTAAAGGTATTAAATGGGTGATATTCCAATTCTATGAATATTTTTACCTTTATTAGAAGGAATTTTTGCACAAAAGAGACTTTCCCTCATAAACTATATTTTAGTATGGCATACATAGAAAAAGTAGGATGAATGCTTAATTCTTTTGCAATATTTTCACATTTCAAAATAATGAATTTTTCCCTTAGGTTTCTGTAAAAGGTAAATGATGAATTGAATTTCTTGTTTCTTTTTCTATTTCTTTTAGAATGTTTTTATGAGCTCTAGACATTTCTGTAATTCATGTGTTTTAATCTATTGCAGTCATTTTATTTGATGGTCAGATTGTTCTATCATTGTAAAGTGGGAGCCTCTTTAACTTGGCATCTGAATCTTTTTTGATGTGCTCTCTGGTATGATCGTCTGGTCCAGACTCACTTGTAAGATCCTTACCCATACCTGAAATCAGATATTTCTCTAAGGGAGCCTGGTTACTTTAATGGAAATGTTTCTAAAGGAGTCAATCTGGGGCCTAAAGTTGCTAATTACTACTGAATTGGACATTGTTTCTTCTCCTTTTCAGTGCATTGATCCAGCAAATATGAGCATGTATTACATTTTTAAGAGAGTATGCATCATCAGCCTCCGTTTTGGGGTGCTACCCCATTCTCTTATAGGTAATCATTTCTGTCAATTTTTGTTTTAACTTTACGATTTAAAAAACATAAGAAGATATAATATTTATATTAGTTTTCTCCTGTTTTATAGGTAAAAGTTGGCATATTCTTCATTGGTGGAGTCCAATAGAATTTCTGCAGATATGAAAATATTCTGTGTCTACATTGTCCAACACACTAGCCACTACCTGTGGCAGTTGAACACCTGAAATGTGGTGAGTGAAATGGAGGAACTGAATTTTTATTTTTATCTAAATTTAATCCAATTGAATTTGAATAGCCACATGTGGGTAGTACCTACCATATTGGACAGCAACAGCTCAACATATTTTTCTGCACTTTAATTTTTTTCACTTAATAGTATATCCTGAAGTTCACTACATAGAGGTAGTGAGAGGGAATTCTAATGAGAAGTTATTATACCTGCATAGTACTCTAGGATGTAGATGTACCCTAGATTATTCAATCAATCCCATATTGGCCAACATTTGTCTCATGCCTAGTCTTGTGCTGTTACAATTTGTTTGGCCATAAAAGACTTTGTGCTTATGCCTTTTAGTCTTTTTGCATTGTATCTTTAACATAGATTATTAGAAGAGAGATTGCTGGTTCTAGGAGAAAATGCCCATGTCCCATAGAATAGAAGATTTGAAACAAAGAGCATTTGGAAATCTAGCAGTAAGAAATGAATGTTGGCCCTATCTCATCATTCCTTTGATTCCAAACTTTGGGCCTCTTATTTTCCTTGCAGTATAACATGGGTAATGAAATTTCTTATTGAGCCCCAAGAAGAAGAAATAGTACAGAAGAGCAAAGAGTAATAATGGATCAGCTGGACAGAAAATGGAAGTCATCAAGCCTGTATTCCTGTTGCCAGACCGATCAACTGACCACAGGACCTTGGGTGAGTCCCGTTCGTTTGTCAGCCACTGATGTAACACAGAAAAACTCTCAATATAGAAACAGCAGTTAGGGCCCTGGGCTTTGGAGTGAGAAGGATCTGGACTTGAACTTGGGAATTATATTTGCTGGTTGTAGGAGCTAGAGCAACTAATTTATCTATCATGTGCCCTATAATTATTGCTATGATTTAGCAATGCTTATTATTATCATTGTTATTGTTCTGCCCACCCCCATCCAAAGAGAGATTGATAAAAGTAAAGATTACACTGCCAAGTATTAACAATATTCTGAGACCTTTGATTTGATCACCATTGGATACAGAGTGGTTGATGTACTGATTAAAGTATGTCAATAGAAAGCTCATGAGTAGACACAAACATGTAACATTATTTAATATGCTACAGGTATGGCATTTTCAATCAGATGCATTGTTTAAGAATTGCAGCTTGGAAGCTGGTAAAGTCTTCATTAGTAAGCAAAGATAGAATATATCTTTACCTTGTCTTTTAATCAGAATGCTTTATCCACACATTAGTACTTAAGATAAAAGCAAAACCAACAATAACAAAAGAACCTCAGGATACTAAACTGCACATATGATCATAACAGTTATATGAATTGTATATGTAATGCCTGGGCAGTACATGTACATATATGTATGCACAAAATAGCCACTGGAACTACATAGTGCAATATTAATTTCAATCATGATGGGATTGTTAAGTATTACCATTTTCAATCTCTCCACTTGCCTCAATATTAAACATTTGCTAAGATGAGTATGGATTATATTTATGACAAAAATCTGTGTCCTCTAAAACCTCTGCTAGTCATGAAATATTTCAGATAAAAGGCTTAGAGAGCTACAAAATTAATCTGGTTTAAGAAAAAGCTTTACTTCTCCCTGATTGCATCTCCTTTCTTTTCCCATAGAGATAATTACTATCCAGAATGATATGATTTATTGCTTCTCGGCCTTTTGGCTAAGATCAAGTGCAGAATGATATGATTTATGATTCTCACATTCTGCTTTATACTTTTACTCCATATAAGAGATTCTCTAAACAAAATATAGTATTGTTTTCTATGTTTCACTACATACAAGCGCAAACACACACACACACAGAAGTACAAATAAACATAGGAGGTGTTCTTATCCTCCAACTAGCTAATTTAACATTGTGTATATGTATACGTATATTTATATGTCTATGCATTTATAAACACACACACACATGTATAAACCTGTTCCTTACACTAAATGGAGCGTTGGGAGGAGTTCAAGGAGAAACCCTCATAAATGCCATCGTGGTAATTGGTGCATCATCGGCAACACCAGTGTTTGCTTCCATTCCATCCCAACTCTTCTAATCTTTAACAAGGAGTCTGTTTCTTTACCTATTCATTCTACTTTTACCTTTAATTATCCTTTCCATCTGCATTCTTTTAGTTTACATTGTGGTTCTTCGTCATGCTTTTTGAAATGAATACATAATTCGTTTATTTTCATCATTATTGATTTAGGTATTTAATGCTCAGTAACATTCTCTGACAACTGCTCTAGGTGTAGAGTCTGATATGTTGTGTTTTCATTATGATTATATTCATGAAAATCTGCAATTTTAATATATTTCCATTTGTGCTCAAAATTTATTTAACAGCCTTAAATAGAGTCAGTTTTCCTGAATGTGTTATGCACATCTAGAGAGTATGTGTATTGTCTGATATCAGGCTTCACAGTTCAGATTTTAATCTTTATAGATTATCTATAAAATCTACCTTGAGATTATGTTGTTTAGGTTTTCTCTACAATTACTAACTTTTTATCCACTTGAACGGTTTTGGATATGAGAAGTGTATTAGAATCATCTATTATTAATGTGTTTATTCCTATTTCTCTTTTCACCTACTGTAGTTTTTGCTCTATCAATATTTCTGCTATGTTATTTGGATATTAACTATTAATAACTCACATTTTGGGGGGTATTACAGGCTTTCGATTTATCAACTGTGCTTTCTTGTCTTTTTAAATCCATTTTGGTCTCAATTCTACTCTCTTAATTATCAAGAATATAAACTTTTCTTTCTTGTTATTGGCAATCTCCTGGTATGTATATGCATATTTTAAATGGTTTCACTTATCTTAATACCTTTGTTTTAGGTAGATTTCTTGAAAAAATAAAATTTTATATTTTCCTTCAATAAGAAATCTGATAATACTTTTAATACTTGAGTTAAGCATATGTACCTCTATTGATATGATCAATTTCTTTGGTGATTTGTGCTCAGTTCTGTCATATTTTTAAACACAGAAATTTTATAGCCTTTCTCTAGGTTGTGTGTTTTATTCTCTCTTTTAATTTAGAATTTAGAATGGTTACTGTTTTGTTCTATGGTTACTTTTATACTACTTAAATTCACTATTTAATATCTTGGTGTGGAATAAAGTCTTATTGATAAATAGAGAAATGGCCAAGTGATGTGAACAGATAATTCACATAAAAAGCAATAAACATACCCATTAAACTTTCAGAAACATGCCAAATTATAATAACTAAAGGAATGCAAATTAATATCCTGGGCTATCATGCTGAGTGAGAAAGGCAAGTTGATGAAATATATGTACAATGTAATAATTTGGAAAAGAATTTGTGTGTGTGTGTGTGTGTGTGTGTGTGTGTATAAAATAGAATTGATTCCTGCCTCTTAGTAGATGTGTGTGATCCTGTAACATTACATCACCCTTAGTGAGCCTTACCTTACTCATCTATAAAATGGGTGTATTGATATTTACCTCAGAGAACTGTTATGAATAGAAATGAGCAAGCCTATAAAAATCATCTGACACATAATACTTCAGTAAATATGTTTGGTGTCCCCTGTGTTCTACCTCCCACAAGGGATGGCTTAAACATGACATCTCACAGAGATCATTTGAACTTGAAACATCAGGAAAGGGAAAGTATACATATCTACAGGATATATTACTTTTGATGCCATTTACTTGTAGGATTAGATACCTGAGGATGGTGGAAGTGAAAAATCAAGTCCTTTATTTATTTATTTATTTTTGATGTGTTCTCCCCTTTCTTTTTACGTTTCATTTTGACAGTGGAATAAAAAACTCTGTTTGAACCCCTCAAAGATGACAGTACTCAGAATAACAGAGTATAAAGATAGGTCTGCTGTAAAACAGACTGAAATCAGGAAACTGGGGTTCCAAATACCAGATTATTCTGAGCCTACAAGGCCATGGGCAATCACTTCCCTGGTGCTGGCCTCACCCTTTACAAAGAAAAATATAGTATAACCTAACAGTTAAGGTCAGAGAATCTGGAACCAGATAGAATTCAGTGAAAACTTGGGATCATTTAATAACTGGTTTCATTATCTCTTGCAAATGTTGAGTGTTTAGATATATGAGACCCACATGCAATGAATATACATTATATATGCATACATAGAGAAAATAATGAGAGAAATGCACAAATACAACACTTTATAAAGTTAAAAAGTGGCAGGTTTTCTGATTAATTATAGTCATATAGTTTCCTCTGGAATAAACTGTATTTTCTAAAGTTTCTAAATTGATATAAATCATTTTAAAAATCAGAATTAAAACTAATAGAAACATTGCTTGTTATGAGATATTTCAGATATAAAAAAATATAAAGATACGATATGATACTTTTATATAATCTTATTAAGAAATAAAGCATTATATCAACATTTGAAACTCATTCAAAGTCTTTTCTGATTTCATTAGCCTCCTTCTTACCCAGGGGTAGTCGCTAACAAGAATTTGGATTTTTTTTGCTTTTAATATATTTCTTTACAGTTTTACTACATATGCATAAATCCCTACATTAAATATGTTAACATTTTGTTGCAAGTTTTATTTATAGTTGCCGGGCTGGCTGATGGAAAGGCAAAAGGAAGAAACATGGGAAGAACAAATACACATTCACATCTTAACAATGTGACCTGCATATATATATGCCTCCTTTCATGTTTATTGTCTTTCACAGCTACTAAAATGGACATACCCATTCTTAGTTTATTTGCTGTAGGGAGCAGTAACACATTCTGAGATATTCCTGGAAGCTTCAGCTGAATGAGATTGTGAGTCAAAGTTTGCTCTGAATCCTGCTGTGTCAGGATTCCCCACTCTGGAAGATGTGGTGCTGAGCACTGGGCGATTCCATGCAGTCCCTCCCCCTTCCTTGCCCCGTGGCATTCACTGCTTGGATAACTAGGTGGATAAACATAGGAGCCTGCTTTAAATTCAAGAGGTTTATTTGGGACAGTGCAGAGAGAATCGTGCAGTGAAACTCCTTTCATCTCATGACCTTTACTAAAATCCTGGGAAGTGGAGATGTCACCTGACTGCTGAATGTCAGGTTCATTTGAGAGACATGCTTGCCCGTCTGGTAGTCATCTGTAATTTCCCTGAAGTCGCCCAATTGTGAAAATCATGTGGATAGATTCATATGTTATTTCTGGGAACACCCAGTTACCTACCACCCTTGCCCTAGTGATGTCTCCCATTCCGAAAATGTGAAAGTCAGGAAAGAAAGAAAATCATTAGGAACCATTAAATGTCAACTACTCATGGGTAAGCACTTCTAGCTGTTGAATATATATTATATGCTATATATAATTTTCGTTAATTCTGCTATGCAAATAAAAAACATGTGTATTTAAGAATAGCAGTGAGATGATATCTTACAGCTTTGCAAGGTGCTTTTTTTGGACATATATAATATGAAAGTCTATCCATGCCTTTAATACAAATCCACATAATAAAAATGATGGGAGAAACAGTAATGGTCGATTTAGAAATGATAAAAATGATAGAAAAGGTTAATATTTATTTTCGACTTATTCAGTGCCCAACACTATTCTGTGTGCTAAACTCAATCCTCACCATAACCTATGAGGAGGGGCTACTGTTGTCCACTTTTAAACACAGGAACTGAGGCACAGAGTGAGGGCAGGGCTAGCACGTGGCAAGGCTTAGATTTGAACACAGGCTGTGTGGCTCCTGAGCCCTCCCTCTAACCAGTGTGTGCTGCTGCCTCTCCTACAATTAGACCTTCAACCTTATTGTCAATCAGGGCACAGCACAATCAAACAAATTGAGGTTCCGTGTTTGTTCTCAGTTAAGCAGGCAGAAATTTAAACCACTGATAGTAATCTGTGTGCTTTTGAATTTGGGGGAAATATGTTCAGTAATACTGTGGAAAGTTCTCCTCGAACACCTTGTCTGCTTTCCTTTGCCTCAGGGATGGTCTTCTACAGTGATGGCTTTCCTGTCGTTGAGACAGAGAATGCTGATGTTTCCCAGCCATTTTAATACTTTGTGTAATTGCAAAAGCAACGAGAACTTATTATAAATAAAAATAGATGACAATTAAAATAAGATAAAATAACAAGATCCCAAAACTTAACACACAAAGATAAGCCCTTGTAATGTTTCTATCTGCATTATAATATTCTAGAAGCTTTTTATGCAGGATTTATAGATATATGCATGTGTACGTGCATTTCTGTGTTTACATACAAAACATGCCTCATCTTACATTTAGTTTCATAACTTGCTTGTTTCATGGTAGTGTGTAGAATTTTGTACCTCACAAAATATGTCCTAATTCTAACACCACAAATCTTTATTTGGCAATAGGGTTTATGCAGATATAATTAAGTATCTCAGGATGTGATTATCCTAGATTTAGGGTGGTCCATGAAACCAATGACTTGTGTCCTTATAGCAGAAAGCAGAGGGAAACATGACTCACAAAAGTAAGAATTCCATGTAAAGATGAAGGCAGAGATTGGAGTCATGCTGTCACAAACCAAGGAAAGCAGGGGCCATCAGAATCTTGAAGAGGAAAGAGAAGATTCTCCCCTTAAGTCTTAGGAGTGAGCATGGCCCTGCCTACACTTTGGTTTCCTACTTCTGGTCTTGATTTCATACTTCTGAAAAGTGAGATACAATTTTCGATCTTTTGCAATGGCAGCCATAGGAAACTAATGCACTCACTAACAACATATCACAGATGTAATTGTTTATGAATAAACATTATGCTGTATCCTATTTTTTCCATAGCTACAGGGATACTAATGCCAATAAGATATGTAAAAATAAATAAAAATGGCTAAAATTTATTGTATATCATATGATTTTTATGTATTGAGTCATTCAGTACTCATAGCACCCTTACAAGATACTGTTGCTAATCCCCATTTTATAGATGAAAAGCTGAGGAGAGAGAGAGTAAGGACTTTGCCTAAGACTGCACAGTTAGGGAGTGGGGCAGCCTGGATTTGCACACAGTACATCATGCTCCAGAACCTGGGAAACTGTCAAAGTGTTGTTGTTAAGTGAAAAAAGCAGTCTGCAAAAGCATGCATACTTTAGGAAGTCATGAAAAGTAATACTCAGTATGTTATTATATTTATACAAAAACGTGGACCTAGTGACAAACAGGCAGATTGTAACTTTGGTGAGAGCATGTTCACTGGATTTGGGTCTGCTCAGAGGCATGATGTTGAAGAGCTTTTCAGCTGCTGTAACACCCACATGGTAAAAAGATTTCTGTCTATAAACTTTGCAATCAAGGTATATTGAAAAGATACTTTTCCTTCCTCTAGATGTATGTCTTCTCATTAGTGAAAACAATGTGAAATGATTTTTTCACAACGCCTTTCTTAGACCTGAGGCTCAGTCATCTCCTATTGCTGTGTCTCAATATTTCAAAGGCCATTGAAGTTCTCCTCCATGCCATATACCCTGGGCAGGTTTTCTCATTTACCTCCTGGGACAGCTATGTAGAATGGTATGGTGAGTCCCATTTCACAGATGACCAAACTCAGGCTCACAGAGCTTAAATCACCTCCCCAGGCAAGTAGCAAGATTGAAGTGAGATTCCATCCCTCTTCCTTCCTAGAGGATACTGAGTAGCCTCCCTTTTAGAAGATAGGCTCCCAGAGCTTAAGAAATGGTCACATTATACTCCGCTGATACTGTGACCTCACAGTTCCTCACTCAACAACCTTACTGCATGATGAAGAAGATAGAGGAGATGAAATCCCACTCTGTGGGCCAGGAGACCTGGGTGTAGTGCCACATGAACTGGCTGATCCCTGAAGTGGTAGGTGGGGTCAGACAGAAGCTCAGGTGTTGTCTTGGTGACCGATGAGCTGAAAGGAAGGAAAGTAACCTGTACTGAACTACTTTAAACAAATGTACTTTATATGTTATCTACTTCAATTCTAACATCGATTCAAGTTACCCATTATGATGCCCATTATTCAGATAAAGTTACTGACTTTAAGGGAGTTTAAGCAAATCAAGAAAATATTCATATTATCTCTCTACTGGTACCTAATTCTAAAGTATTCTAAAGGTTTTCCTCATTTGGTCTTTGTGCATTCTGGCCTCTGAATTATCTAGTTTTTCTGGGGACTTCCATTTTATGCTCCCAGCATGTTAACCTTTTAAAAAAATTTTTGATATGTATAGTTTGTAAGTCACAATCTTATTTGATTAAAAAAACCAAATTCTAAATTTAAAAAATCTGTGAAAATTATGTAAAAAGAGTAGAGAAAATACTTGCAAACCGCACCTCAGATATTTCATTAGTATCCATAGATTTTGAACACACTGACAAGCAAGTTGGCAAGTAATTTCAACAGAGAATTCAAAAAAATATATGCATGAGGAGTAAGCGTGTTAAATATGCCAAAACCACAAGAATTAATACAATGAAAATATTTTTAAATCCTGAGAATTTATAGTAAATGGAAAAAAACAAATTGCAACGGAAGATGATACTGTGATCTTTTGATTGTGTATATGTGCAGTTGTATATGTTCGTGTACAACTTACCTACAGGGACACGTGTGGAGAGTGTGCACCATTCTATGGACAACTGACCCCTTTGTGTCAGGAGGTAGGAATTGGGCCAGTGCGATAAGCAGATTAATTTCAATTTATAAGCATCCTTCTGTATATTGTTTGAAATTTTGTATTCAGAAAAAGAATGTGTTTTGATGAAATATTGAATCAGAAAATAATTGTGAACAGATTGACCAAAGTAAGCTGCAAATATATTCTTTATATCGGAAGAGCATTCATTGTACTCAATTTCCTGGGAAAACGAAACAAATTTTAAAAATGAATTGACTTTGTGTGTGTGTGTGTGTGTGTTTGTGTGTGTTTCTAGCTCCTCTAGCTCTATCACCCCAAATACAGCTCATAGTTCAGTTTCATCATTAGTAAAAACCAGGCCATGACTTTCAATCACAGGTTTAGATATCCAAGAAAATGCGCTTTTATTAATAACCCGGGGAAATGATGGATACAGAGGGATTGCTGCAGGTACATGAAAATTTCCAGAAAATTATGGCTGATCCCATTAATTAAGCTCTCAACCTCTGTCCCGCCCTCCACCCAGCTGAGCCCCTTGGTCTGCTTTCAGAGCTGCAATTCTGGATCGGGCCACCAGGAAGCATCACAGCTATCACCATGTTCTTTTTTGATGAAAAAGAGTACATATTACAAAGAGTAACAAATGTTCTGAAATGGCTTGTTTACTATGATATCAATTCTGTTTGGAAAATTCACATATATATTAAAGAAGTTTCATTTGTAGGCCCCAAATCTACATTGCATTCACTGATTTATCTTTTCCCTCATCAGTGTAGCTTTAGGTGTCCACATTTCGAGGAGACCCTACCAGAGAGCAGGGTGTTCACCCTCTATTACCCCCCACCCCCGAACATATTTTTTAAACCTTCTCCCACCGCCTCTCTTGGACACTATGGACACAGCTGCCCAGACCCTGTTCGGGAACCCCCAACCTATCTCAGTCACCTCCCGCCTGCCCTGTGCTTCCCTTTACCTGCCAGTGACTTTCAAGGAATGCTAGAGCTACCTGCTGTTTTATAGTCTAAATGCCCCAGGGCATACAGAGCATATATTTTTATAAACTTCTTTTACATCTCCTAGTTGTTTTTTTTTGGTTATTATTGTTGTTTTTGACTGAATTAGAATTATTCTATACATAGGTCCATAAACTGAGTTTTAAGGGAGAGTACTGTATAGTATTTTTTACTCCTAGCATACACTTCTTTGTAGATAAGTTTGATAACAGTAATATGTTGCTCTCACTTCATGACAAAATCCTGAACTGCAGCTTGAACAAAGCTGATTATTATTATAATTATCATCTTTCCATGTAAGTACATTTCTATCATAACATTTGAAATTACTTTACAATATAACATCACTATTTTATATGTACCAGGTGTTTCATCATATGATGCTCCAAACTTTGTCTTGTCACTACCCCAGTGGTAAAAATTTAGTTCCCTTAACAGTTTCTATTAGAGAGAATAGTATAATAATAACAATACTACTAATAATAGTATATAATAATACCCTTGCTAATATATGCAAATATCTTTGTAAGGAGTTCTTTATAAGTTCTTGAAAGTGTCCACTAAAAACCATCAAAACTGTGAAATTTTATGTTAATATAATTAAACTAAAATACTGTTAATAATTTATATCCCTAACATCACAGTATGCAAGTTCCTATTTCTCCACATATTAGAAATAATAGGAATAATAACTAATCTGATAGGCAAGAAATCATCTCTCAACATTGTTTTAATTATAACTAATTTTTGTTATCTTATAGAATTTCATCTCATGGTTAGGATACAATCAGTTTTCACATCTCTGTGTTAATATTAACAGGGAATATAGAAAACTTGTTTTGGAACTTCAACTTCTAAAGGGAAGAGAGAGAGGGTGGGAAGGAATCCTGTAGCCGCATGGGGAAACTTATTAAAAAAAATCTTTAGCTTCTTGAAAGTAAATAACTGACAATGCCTAAGACAGCCCCTGCAACAAAATGCTCTCCAATCCAACATGTCAATAGCGCCGAGGTTGAGAAAACCTGTTCTAGAGCTGGTTGAATGTTACCACCCACTTAGGTTCTGAGCAGAACCCAACTTTGGAGTTCAGCAACCCTGGCACGTTCCCTTAGAAATTGTATTTAACGTCTATGAGCTTTAGTAGAGTCTTGAGGGAGGAATGACTTATCATGAGGAATACTGATACTCAACTTGGAGAACTGGTGTAGGGAGTTAGAGAAATAGTACGTAAAGTGCCTACCACATTGTCTGGCCAGTGGCAGGCCCTTGAAGAATTAGTTTCCTTCCCAAGTGTCAGGCTGGATCACAGACCCCTCTGCCCCATCCTGTGCTGGTGGTGAGTCATGTAGTTGAAAAAAGATTCTAGTGGGTGATAACAGGATAGACATGCTTTATTCTGACATGAGCTTTGTCGCCAGCAGTTCAGAGCCACTGCCTTTTTAAACTGAAAGTACACAACAATGGCAATTAGCCAAGGAGTATATGGGCACACATGTGCAGTCACACCACTCTTATATAACTTGTTTACAATGGACGTGCTGAATCACACCCAGACAGATATGAGGCAAGGGGGCCTGACTATACTGACTCCATTTTCCTCACACCAAGTCACTTCCTAGCTTCTGCTTCTGAGATGACTTTTACCTAAACTGCATAGCCCTAAACAACATAAATGTGCCCTAAGGAGCTTCTGGAAACATGACAAAAGGGGGGGAAATGAACTCACACAGACCCACATTGTGTATAAGAGTTGGTGCCTCTTTTGGGTTGTACAGTGATCCAATGAAGATGGGATGGGAAAGGTGAAAGTCACCTTCATGATTCTCCTCTTTTCTTAAAAGCCAAGGTCCCAGATTTGGGGGTAGCATGTTCTGAACCCCATCAAAGCCTTGGTAGGACTTGGTATCATCTGTATATGAAATTATATGTGGGTATCAATTTCTGAGCATTTTCTTAATTCTTTTTTGAAGGATTTTCAAGGGAATTTTTCATATTATTTTATTTTCAACCCACTCTTGGAATTCAGAACTTAATCCCCTTGGTAAAATGAACCTCCATTGCAATCATTTGTGTGAACGAATTGACGAGCTGTTATTACAAACTGCTACCTGAGCCATAAGGAAAGCCATATCTTTAGCAGGTTGCTTGATATGTATGCAATCAGGACAAGAGCTATTTATTCACTTTGAGAAGTGTTCCTCAAAGATGGTGTCTTGAAACACTTTTTCCTACTGCAGGGATATCCCTTTACAAGGTCATTTTTCTTGTGCACACATAGACATGGCTACTTCAGCAGACGGCAAATAGATATGCACTGCAGTCCTTGGCCTTTGTGACTGTCCCAATGCAGCACTGCTGAGTGGATATGTCTGTTCAAATCTGCGGTTCATTCATAGGAAGCCCACATGCCAGCAGATCTAAATCACATTCTTTAATATCATCTTTCTAAAGAATAAAGTCGATGTATTCTTGTCCTTATTCTTTTGTCATATTTCTTTGCCTAGAGCCCTGACTAAGAGCAGGAGGGTATTTAGGGGCCCCTTAGAGATGCAAGCATTGTGAAGTAAGACCACAGGAATAGTTGGAGAGCCACAGAGACACAGAAAGGGAAAAATTGTTGTGGGTCTGCTATGAGAGCCATCCCAGAGGGCAGAGCAGAACAAGTGCTCCTGAAGAGCACTTGTTAATATTAAGAGCACTCTTAATATTAAGAGTTTTGAAGGAAGAGGGCCCTGGCTGTGTAACCTTTATTTCTCATTCCAAACTCACTAATCAGGACATAGGGCTGTACAGATGTATGTTAGGTGTGAAGTACAAGACTGCGGATCACAGTTGCCATGGAAACCAGACGTCATAGTAGTGACTGTGACAACTTTTTAATAGAGACCATTGCGGCCCTGCCATAAGACTAGAGTCCCTGCTTCAGGTGTTTGGACTCAGCTGAGGGTGTGGTTGCCCTACAGTGGGGGCCGAGCCTCCCTCAGGTGTGGGGAGAAGAAGGGATCCCAGAACCATGTTGCCTCATTCCCACTTTGAGACTTGGTGCCCTGCTGTCTCCTGAGAGAGAGATGTGGGTCCCCCCTGGCCCCAGTGAGTTTGGTGTCCTGCTCCAGGGTGTCCTGGAGCTACTTTCCATATAAAGCAGGATGTGGGAGGATAGGACACGTAACCAAAACTCTCTCTGAGCTCAGCTTCCCCCTCTGTAGAATGGGGATAAGAATGCTTACCCACAGGGTTGCTGAACTTTCCATGATAACACCTGCTTAAATAATAATAAGTGATATCTGTGTATCTCTCAGATGGGTATTGAAATATGCAGTTGGTAGGAGGGTATTTTAAGCTGTGAAGTACACTTACATTTATAAAGCAAATATATTTCAAGAGTCTAGTTCCCTGCAATTTCAGGTTTAGCCTAACTTCTTAAAAGTACATATAAAATGTTAACCTTGCAAAAGAGAGGAAACTTTCCCCAGGCTGAAGTCTTTGTTATAAGATAAAGATTTGTAACACAGCAAGGTTGCTGGCTCAAGGACAGACAGGTTACTGATTGATATGTAAAGATACTGGGAACTCAGTGTAGGGAAAAACAGTATTTGCTAAGATCAAGCCTTTATTGGAGGATCAACTTAACCTCTTGCAAATTGCATTCTGGAATGTCACTTTGCTTATTACCAGCCTCTATTGTTAAACTATTACCCCACCTATGTTCTTTTTCTGTAACTTCCTGGTATGGAAAATAAATGTGGGGAGAGAACCCCAATTCATGGTTAATTTCCCAAGGAAGGAATGCCTCACTCTTGAGGGTTCTGGGAGATTAACCCATTCAGGGTCTCTCACTGCTCGGAAGAGCTGGGCTTTGAGTAATCCTTTTGTGGCTCTGTCACCCAGGGGAAGAGAGGTGACAAATCTGTGGGAGGCAAAGCAACATTAAGCAATTAGAGATTGTAGTATGCATTCTACAATGGTCACCACTTTTTCTTTTTATTCAATCTAGAATTTAATTTTGTAAGCAGCCCGGAATTTATCCAGTGTTAATTTAAAATGTCCAAACAGACACACCCAAGTGAGCATCAGAGGGGTTCACAGTCCCCACGAAACCAACATGTGGGCTGTCCAGGTGAGTGTGCACAGGACCCACTCACTGACTGTACAGGAGCCAAGACAGCTCACCACACACTCAACTGCATTGATAAAAGAATAGTCACCAGCAGAACCTAGAAACAGAAGAGGAAGTCTTCCTTCTCATAACCCACTCCAGAGTGACAGAAGAATTAAATGTTCCACCAGATGACCAAACATCAGCATTAAAATACTAGAACTACAAATAAACAAGAAGATATGACACCACCAAAGGAATATGGTAATTCTCAAGTACCAAATGCCATAGAGCAAGAAACCATCGAGATGTTTGAAAAAAAATTCTAAGCACTCATTTTAAGAAAACTCCAAGAAATAAGAATCAACTAGAGAACACAATGAAACTAGAAAAAATATCCAGGATATGAATGATAAAATTTACAAAGAGATTAATAACTTAAAAAAGAATGTAATGGAACTCCTGGAAATGAAGGATTCTCTCAATGAAATAAAAAACAGAATAGAAAGCTTGAACAACAGGCTAGAACAAGCAGAAGAAAGAATTTCAGAACTTGAAGATGGCCATTTTGAAATAACTCAGGCAAGGAAGAAAAAGGAAAAAAGAATTAAAAAAAGGAAAATGATCTAAGAGAGCTAGCAGGCAATGTCAAGCACACAAATATCTGAGTCATGGGTATTCCAGAAGAGGAGGAAAAAGGAAAAGGCATTGAAACCTTATTCAAAGAAGTAATAACAGAAAACTTCCAGGTATAGGGAGGGATGCAGACCTTCAGATCCAGGAAGCCCAAAGATCCCCAAACAGATTAAATCTGAAAAGATCCTCTCCAAGACATGTGATAGCCAAACTGGCAAAACTCAAAGACAAAGAGAGAATTCTAAAAGTAGCAAGAGAAAAGCACTAAATCACCTATAAGGGAGCCCCCATCAGACTAACAGCAGACTTCTCAACTGAAACCTTACAGGCCAGAAGAAATGGGATGATATATTCAAAAGACTAAAAGGAAAAATTGCCAGCCAAGAATCCTATATCCAGCGTGGGTATACATCAGAAATGAGGGGAAAATTGTGTATTTGCCTGAGAAAAAAAATTATGGGAGTTCACTGCCACACGACCAGCCCTGCAAGAAATACTCAATGGTTTCCTGCATGTAGAATCTGAAAAACAATAATCAATGCCATGGATTAACAAGTAAGTGCAAAACCTGCCAGTACAATAAAAATGCAAACAAGATGGAGAAAGAAGCTAAATCTTGTCACCATAAAAATCTGACTAACGTGGATGATGAAAAATAAAAAGTGGAAGAAAAGGACAAATGATGTTTAAAACATGTAAACAAAAAGCAATATAATAACAGGAATAAAGCTATACTTATCAATAACAACCCTAAATGTAAATGGATTAAACTTCCCATTCAAAACACACAGATTGACTAATTAGATTAAAAAGCTAAATCCAAGTATATGTTGTCTTCAAGAGACCCACCAAACCTATAAAGACACACACAGACTAAAAGTGAAGGGATGGAAAAAGATATACAATGCAAATGGAAACCCAAAATGGGCAGGAGTAGCTATTCTCACATCAGATAAAATAGACTTTAAAACAAAAACCATAAAAAGAGATGAAGAAGGCATTTATATAATGATAAAAGGATCTATCCGACATGAAGACATATCACAAATATGTGTGCACCAAATAATGGATCTCCCAGATATATAAAGCAAACACTCTTACTGCTAAAGAAAGAAATAGGCCCTAATACAGTAATAGTGGGTGACCTGAACAGCCCTCTCTCAGTATGGGACAGATCTTCCAGGCAACAAGTCAACAAAGAGACACAAGATTTAAACTACACCTTAGAACAACTGGTCATGGCAGATATACACAGAACACTTCACCCAGCAACTACAGACTATACTCTCTTCTTATCAGCACATGGAACATTCTACAGGATAGAGCACGTATTAGGTCACAAATCTAGTCTCAGCAAATTTTAAAAAACTGAAATCATTCCAAGTATATTTTCAGACTTCAAGATACTAAAAATAGAAATTAATAACAAGCAAAACACTGGAAACTATACAAATACATGGAAACTGAACAATAGGCTCCTGAGTGACCTATGTGTCCAAGAATACATTAAACAGGAAATCAAAAAAATACTTGAAACTAATGAAAATAAAGATACATCATACCAAAACCTGTGGGATACTGCAAAAGTAGTACTAAGAGGGAAGTTTATTGCAATACATGCTTACATCACAAGGACAGAAAGACTTCAAATAAATGACCTAACACTATGATTCAAAGAACTAGAAACAACAACAATCCAATCCTAAAGATAGTAGATGGAAATAAATAATGAAGAGCAGAACAGAACTAAATGAAATTGAGATCCAAAAAATGATACAAAAGATGAATGAAACAAAAAGTTGTTCTTTTTGGAGGAGATAAATGAAATAGACAAACCATTAGCTAGGTTAAAAAGCAAAACAAAACAAAACAAACAAACAAAAGACAAGACCCAAATAACAAAAACAACAAATGAAAAGGAAGACATTACAACCAATACCACAGAAATATGAAGAATCATTAGAGATTATTATAAACAATTCTACACCAATAAATGTGAAAACCTGGAGGAAATGGATAAATTTCTGGACACATACAAAATACCAAGACCAAACCAAGAAGACATAGAGAACCTGAGTAGATCAATAACAAGCATTGAGATTGAAGCAGTAATAAGAAATCTTCCAACAAAGAGAAGTCAAGGGCTGGTGGCTTCACAGCTGGATTCTACCCAACCTTTAAAGAGGAATTAATGCCCATTATTTCCAAAATATTCCAAAAAATTGGAACAGAAACCATTTTCCCTAACTCATTCTATGAAGCCAGAATAAGTCTCATACCAAAACCAGATAATGACATAACAAAAAAAGAAAATTATAATTTTCTTTTAATTAAAGGCCAATATCTTTGATGAACATAGATGCAAAAATCCTCAACAAAATATTAGCAATCAGAATACAGCAAAACATCTAAAAAATGGTACACCATTATCGAGTGGGATTCATCCAAGTGATGCAAGCATGGTTCAACATACAAAAGTTAATAAATGTGATACAACACATCAACAAAATCAAGGACAAAAACCATACGATTATCTCAATAGATGCTGAAAAAGCATTTGACAAAATTCAACATCCATTCATGATAAAGACTCTCAACAAATTAGGTATAGAAGGAAAGAATCTCAAGACAGTAACAACCACCTATGACAAGCCCACTGCCAATATCATTCTGAATGGGGGAAAACTGAAGTCTCTTCCTTTAAGAACAGCAACAAGACAGGATGCCCACTCTCATCACTTCTATTTAGCATAGTACTGGAGGTACCAGCAAGAGCAATCAGGCAAGAGAAAGAAATAAAGGGCATCCAGATTGGAAAAGATGAAGTCAACCTTTCCCTATTTACAGATGACATGATACTATATATAGAAAAATATAAAAACTCTATCAAAAAACTCTTAGAGCTGGTAAATAATTTCTGTAATGTTGCAGGATACAAAATAAATGTCCCCAATCAGTTGCATTTATATTCTCCAATAATGAGCTAACAGAAACAGAAATCAGGATAATAAGCCCATTTAGAACAGGCACAGAAAAAATAAAACACCTAGGAATGAATTTAACCAAGGATGAAATATCTGTACATGACAACTACAAAACACTAATGAAAGAAATTAAAGAAGACACAAAAAGGTGGAAAGACATTCCATGCTCTTTGGTGGGAAGTATTCTCATCATGAAAATGTCCATTCTACCCAAAGCAATCTACTCATTCAATGCAATCCCCATCAAAATACCAAAGACATTCTTCACTGAAATAAAAGAAGCAATCCAAGCATGCATGTGGAACAACAAAAGACCCCAAATAGCCAAAGCAATCCTAAGCAAAAAAATAATAATAATAAAGCTGGAGGCACAACACTACCAGACTTCAAATTATATTACAAAGCTATTGTAAGCAAAACAGCATGGTACTGGCATAAAAACAGAATCTCGGATCAAGAGAAGAGAATGAAATATGTGACTGTCAACCCATATACTTACAGCCAACTGATCTTTGACAAAGGCAGCAAGAACATACATTGGGGAAAAGACTGACTCTTCAATAAATGGACATCCATGTACAGAAAAATGAACCTGGACCTGTACCTCTCACCATATACTAAAATAAGTTCAAAATGGAAAAAGACTTAAGTGTAAGACCAGAAAATGTAAAACTACTAAGGCAGAATATAGAGGAAACTCTTCAGGAACTAGGTCTGGGAACAGACTTTGTGAACATGAGTCGAAAAGCACAAGCAATAAAAGAAGAAATAAAAAAATGGGACTATAACAAACTAAAAAGCTTCTTCACAGCAAAAGAAACAGTCAACAGAGTGAAACAAAAACCTACAAAGTGGGAGAAAATTTTTGCAGACTACACATCCAACAAGGGATTAACAGCCAAAATTTACAAGGAACTCAAGCAATTACACAGTAAAAACCAAATAACCCATTTAAAAAATGTGCAAAGGAGCTAAATAGACATTTTACAAAGGAAGACATACAAATGGCCAAGAGATACATGAAAAAATGCCCAACATCACTAGTCATCTGGGAAATGCAAACTAAAACCACATCTGTTATTCCACTAAGAAAAAAACA
The DNA here is from genome assembly GCF_027409185.1 of Cynocephalus volans. Lineage (NCBI taxonomy): Eukaryota > Metazoa > Chordata > Mammalia > Dermoptera > Cynocephalidae > Cynocephalus > Cynocephalus volans. The sequence continues at coordinate 112,036,185 of NC_084478.1, read as the reverse complement.
CATACAAATTCTGTTTTGGTTATTTTAAAATGTTTTTCTTTCTAAGTTGGAAATGCAGTATGTTGTCATTACACAATGAAAGCAATAAAAACATTATTAACTATTTTTATTAATTATTATTTTTTACATTCTTTTCTTTAAGTCTTTGTAATACAGTATGTTATTCCAACATGTAACCAACAAGAACAAAATTTATTTAATTTTAATTATTTTTTTAACTGAGTCTGAAAAGCAGTATGTTATCATTTTAACATGGAAACGGTATAAACACATTATCTACTTTGCAACTTGTTTCTTACTAAGTCTTTAAAATGTGGTCTGATTTCATTTCAACAGGGAACGCTGTACATTAATTTTTAATTAGTTACTTTTCATTCATTTTTGTTACTGATTCATTGACATTCAGTCTGTTGGCATTTCAGCATGTAAACGATTAGAAAAAGTTATTAATTAGTATTACATTTTTTTCTTACTAAGTCGTTGAAATGCAATGTTTTACCATTTCAATGTGTAATCATACAAACAGGTATTTAATTAGTTATTTTAACATTCTATTCTCTTACTAAGTCTTTGAAGTGCAGTGCTTTCACTTCAACGGGTAAACGATATGCACAAATTATTGCTGTAAGAGCAGAGGGAGCAAATGCATATGGAACGATGGGTACCATGAAGGGAACATACATGGTACATTGAGAGAGAGCTACAACATGGTAAAGTAAGGGAAGCAAAGGAAGTAAGGGAAGTACAATAAGTAAAGGGAAGTAAGAGAAAACCTCTCCGAGGAGGTAACATTAAAGCCATGACCTGAGTGTTGAGGAGCTATCCAACAGCATAAAGAGGCCAGCGTGGATTGAACAGAGTGTGTGAAAAAAAAAAACCTGGGGTACAGGGGGTTTAAATAACTTTCCCAAACGCCCTAAGAAAGAGTAGGGGAACAGACAAATCATAGGAACAGCTGTATTCTGAGTGGCTGGAAGTAGGGGCTTTGTCTTATTTGCCTTTTTATTCTTAGCACCTGGAACAGTACTGAACTAATAAGAGATCCTTGGTGAATGGGTGTGATATAAGGAACGACTGAGCCACAGGGTTCTAAGACCTAAGAAAGGAGGTAGCAACGGACTGATAAAGACACCAGTAGGTAGTGGACATAGGTTTGGTTTGTTTGTTTTGGTTTGGTTTTTTTCCTTTTAGATGCAAATAGTTTCTCATAAGCAGCCTAAGGCCGTCATAAATATGAGAAGTTTAAAGGACCTTGGAGGGTAAAATTATTGGCTTCAATAACCACCAACTATTCCAAAATATCATCAAGAAAAAGTTTCAACTCTTTTGACTTGTGTCAAGTACCCGTAAGTGAACCAATTAGTCTGGACAGGGAAATGGTATACCATGACTAGGTCAGCCAATGTCACATACCCAACACTGTGGTCAGGAGCAAGGAGGAGGATTTGGAAGACAATGGGTAAGAGACCCATAGGACCTCTCAAAGCCCTCTGTTTTCTTTAGAGTTCTTTATTTTTATAGAGGTCAGTTACACATGGAATCTTCCTAACGCGAGGTTCCTGGAACTATAAAATTTTACATATGTGTCTCTAAAACTTGGGCATCAGGTGAGAACACTACGTGCTTTAACGGCCACACGTCAGTGTTAAATCAAGTCCTTGTACCATGAAAATCACTCAGGAGAACTGGTCCAGCGCATGTCATTCCGCTTTACCACCTGCAGCATCGCCTTCAATTGGGCCTGCACTTCAGAAAGCTTCTGTTGGTTCAAACTGCGAGGATTATGCAATTGTTCATAGCAATGGACAGGGACAGGATAAATTACACGCTTCAGCTCCGTCAGGTTTGTTAAGTGCTGCAGAAGACTGGTGAGCACACGCATTGTAATGGGGTTGGAGGCGAAGCTAAAGACACGGAGGTGGGAACAGCGGCTCAGGGCCGGAATGACAGCAGTGAGAGTAGAATCAGTTATCAGGCAACTAGTTATCTGTAGATACTGCAGGGTGCCTGAGACACTTGCCAGCAGAGTCTGGAAGGACTCAGAAAGTTCCCAGGATATCTTGATGTTGCTGAGACTCAGCAATCTTAGATGGGTGGCTGCAGGGCTCTGGGACAGGACAGTGATGCCTCTGTTAGAAAGTCCACAGAAAGAGAGATACAATGCATCCAACTGAGGTGGCAGGCATCTGTAGACAGAAAAAAGAAAGTTATTTCTGCACAATGAGGATTGGACCAGGACAAGGAGTCCTGAGTTAGAGGTATCTACGGCTCTAGAATAAACTAATTTGCACATATGTTGCAACAGCAGTTAACAATGTGGGCTTTGGAATCAGACTCTAAGAAAATTACTTTTCCGCTCTCAGATACAGTTTCTTAAATCTTTAAAACATGCACAATAGCAACTATTATGTAGAGTTGTGGGAAAGATTAAGTGGAAAAAAATTTAATGCACTTAGTACTTACAATGAAATTAATGGTGGATTTAGTTTACTTATTTGGTGGGGAGGGAACTGGGAAAGCAGTCAACTAAGGATTCCCTTTGACCAAAACCCAAATGACAAGCTCTCTACTCAGGGCCTAACGCTTGGGTAAAATACAGGAGCAAAATGATCTGGCAGTATTAACTGTTCTAGCCAGACCATGATGAGGTGCATCAGTGCCACAGCATAAAACATTTCCCCATCTGAACGTCTCCCCTTCCTCCCTAAAAGGCTGTAAACTCCAAGGGGAGAAGGACTGGGTCTTTTTCACCAATGTATCTACAGACTTATCATGGTGTCTGCACATGGTCGACTGACTGACTGAATGAATGAATGATCACAGCTTACTTTTCTAGTTTCTCTAGCCTGGCCAGTTTCATACACCCAGCAGTGCCCATATTGAGGTGGAAGGAGGAATGGGTTACAAGGAGATTAGGAATATCCAAGAATGGTTGCTCTCCTGTCTTAACAACGGGGTGGTTCAGGGAACCCAGGTCTTTCCCCAGCTCCTCACCTGAGCAGTTCCTGAAGCGGATGCTTGCGGCAGGAATGCAAACGGATCTGCTGAAGGGTGTTCATCTGCCCAAGATGGGTGAGAAAAGTCCCAAAGCTTCTCCTCATACAAGATGTAAAAGGGATGTGAGACATACTAAGGCTGTGGAGGTGGGTCATCTGACCCAAAAGGGTGGTGACTTGACTCAGATAAATCTCATCCACTTTCAGTTGTCCAATGCATCCCATATCCAGAAGCTGCAGGATGTGTTCATGGGCAAGCCTTCCATCAAATTGCAAATGTCTGCAGCAGAGGTGCAAGGACCCAAAGCTCTGCTCTACTTTATTTCGAAGTAAAGAAAGAAATCGCCCTGTTCTCAAGGTACCATCTAGGGAAATGTCCACTAATAATTCCACAGGTTCCCTGGATGACTGAGGCTCAGACTCTGAATTTACAGTTCTGGGGCACCTAACTCTTTGTGGGGCTTCTTCTGTTTTCACGATAGAGTGCTGAGAGTAAGCACATGAACGAAAACAGAAAGGGAATGTGGTCCTGATCCCAGAGCATGTGGTCCTGCAGCCTGGATCCTGCCTTAAATCTAGAAGCATCAGTTTTGGCCCCCTGTAAGGAGAGGAGAAGACAGAATATCTGAGAGGTAGCTGATTTTAATACAACCCAGCACGATCAAAGATGGGAAGCAGAAACAAAATCCCTTTATCCCTGGTCTTCAGTCCATACACCATTTACCAACAAAGCCTTTTCCATAAAAATTTAGCACCATTCTTTCTTTTCCCCATCTTTTCTTCTCTTCTGATGATCCCATTCTCAATGCCCATGTCCTTTTTCCATGTAATCATACCCAGGAGGCAAATCTATTAATAGTATCCTCAATCCCTTCTGTTCCATAATCAACTCTGTAAGACATTAGAGTCCTTAAGGTGACCCCAAATGTTCCACCAACAGCCTCACAGAGATCCTCAGCATTCACCATTAACTACCTTTGAAAGACTGTTAGGCCGTCTCCTACGCCCGTCTCATACCCTCCTGCTGACTCACTATGTCTCTATTATACATAGTCTTACCAAGAAGAAGAGTTCTGGGCAGGAAGGATCTGCAGACCGTCAATCATAGCTTCAAAATTGTCATATTGTGACTCCTGTACTCTCAATGTACCGACGTGGAGACAGGGATAGGGCCAAATCCTCACCATTGCCTTCAGTACCTTCTTATGACCACCCAAGAAGGCGGCAGTGAAAAACGGAGCGAACATGACTCTTGGGAGCTCTTCAAGGGCATGGATAGCTACACGCTCATTACTCAGCAGACTTCGTACAGCAAGGTCTAGTAGTGTGGCTGGGGCGTTTTTGTCCATCTTTATGAACCTGCTTCAGAGTGAAGAATATTTACAAATCCTGAGAAGACATCCACAGTCCCTTATCTGCCACCAAGGTGAGCAGTGGACAAAATATTTATTGTATAAATACTTGGGTATTTCAGACAGTTCATGAAAAGATCCGTATTATCTTTTAATTCTGTTTTTCCATGAACTTTTTGAAGTACCCTTGTAGATGGTGAATCAGGCAGCCACCTCAGGAGACCTCCACTGTAGACATAGAATAGGAATAGACTCGAGTGTGTGTGTAAGTGTTTATGTTTGTGTATGCCTTCATACATATACATATTGGCATAAGATAAAATGTCAGTAGAAATCAGGGGTAAGTGAGCAGAAGACAACATTGACCATCTATCTACCTGCCTCTCAATACTTCCTTCCAAAATGATGCCAATCACCAAGAAAAAACAAATGTAAATCTGTCCAAAAGCACATACTCATCATCACTTAGAAACAGATGACAAAACTTCAAAATAATTGTGAGTAAAACGAGAAAAAGCACGATATTCCAGCACATGATCTGTCACACGCTCATCAGTGGGCTTAGTGGCAAGCAAAGACAGACCAAGAAGAGCTGCAAGAGATACTGAGGAAGAAAGATGGCAAGCTTAAAGTTGATCTAAAAGTACGGCCAGAATGACTAGGCCCATGATAAGTCTGAAAATACCAAAAAGATATCCTGGAAGATAAGAGCAGGGTCTATAGAGAAGAGACTTCAAAATATTTGCCATTTAAAGAGGTAGGGAAGACTTACAAGACTTAAAAATAGCTTCACAGTGTTATAACACCAAAGTCAAGGGTTTGGATCCCCATATCAGCCCACCACAAAAAAAAAAAAAAAAAAAAAAAAAGAAGATGAAGAAGAAGAGAAAAGGCAAAGAGGAAGGGTGAAGCATCCTTTGGCATTTAGGAATGATGGGGAAAAGAAACAAAAGGGGGAAAAACAAAAATGGAAAAGAAAAATGCTCTTGCAGGACATGAGAGAACCACAGAATCAGAGCACTCAAAACTTCTCCCTCTGCCACCAAAACAAGCAAAGAAAAAGGCTTAAAGGCCTGGACTTTGCTATACCGACAAAAAATGGCATCGTTAAAGTAGGATTTTTGTAAAACAAACCAATATCATACAAATACACAAAAGGAAGAAAAAAATTCCATACAAAAACATTCTTAAAAAAAGGTGAGGAAACAAAACTTCACACAAACAACCATAAAGCGGAAAGAAACTAAGTGAACAGTTCAAACAGAATTAATCATATTCAAACAAGCATTTGAGGATATGAGACCTACCTCGGATCAGAATATTTATAAGAATATAAAAATAGAAATGGACTAAAAAGCTTCTGCACAGCCAAAGAAACAATTAACAGAGTGAAAAGACAACCGACAGAATGGGAGAAAATATTCACAAACTATGAATCCCACAAGGGATTAATATCTAGAATATACAAGGAACTCAAACAACAGTAAAAACAAACAAACAAACAAAAAATTCCAACCAAAAAATGGGCAAAGGAGCTGGATAGGCATTTCTCAAAGGAAGATACACAAATGGCCAACCTACGGATGAAAAAGCGAATGCTCAACATCAGTAAGCAGCAGGGAAATGCAAATCAAAACCACATTGAGATATCACCTCACACCAGTTAGACTGGCCAGAATCAGAAAGACAGAGAATAACAAATACTGGAGAGGATGTGGAGAAAGAAGGGCCCTCCTACACTGTTGGTGGGACTATAAGTTAGTGCAGCCCTTACGGAAAACAGTATGGAGGTTCCTCACACAACTACAGATAGAGCTGCCATATGATCCTGCAATCCCACTGTTGGGTGTACACCCAAAGGAATGGAAATCATCATGTCGAAGGCATACCTGCACTCCCATGTTTATCGCAGCTCTATTTACAATAGCTAAGAGTCAGAAGCAAACTAAATGTCTACTGACAGATGACGGGGTAAGGAAAATGTGGTATATAGACACAATGGAATACAACTCTGCCATAAAAAGGAGTGAGATTGTGCCATTCACAGCAACATAGATGAACTTAGAGAAAATCATGTTCAGTGAAATAAGCCAGACTTACAGAAAGAGAAATACCACATGTCCTCACTGATAAGCGGCAGCTGAAAAAAGGAAGGAAAGAAGAATGATGCAAGAATCACAAAAATTCCTTGAACTCTCAAAAGGAGAGGACAGAACTGAGGACACCAGCGGTGGGAAAGCGGGAGGGGGAGGAGAGGTTAAGGAGGAATTGGTAAAGGGCCACAAAAAAAAAAATGTTTACATTGTGTAATGATAAAATTTTTTTTAAAAAGTCTGAAGTAAAGATTTTACATCCAGCAGGGCTGACCCTTCAAATATCACAGCTTATAGAAAAACAGTTTTCAACAGACAGGAACTTAGGAGATTCTGCACCCCTCAACCCTATCTGAGGAATCTACTAGAGCAGGGGTCTGTAAACTGTGGCCCATTGGGTCAAATACAGTCCGGTTCTTGGTTTTGTGAATAAAGTTTTACTGGAACACAGCCATGCACATTCATTTATATCTTATCTATAGATGTTTTTGTGCTGCAATGACAAAGTTGAGTAGTTATGACAGAGACACTATGGTCCACAAACTTAAAATATTTGCTATATGGCTCTTTACAGGAAAAGTTTGCTCACATTGTAAAGAAGACCTGGGATTTTGATTCCGCATGTGATGGCAGAGAAAACTTCCTTAAATTACAGATAGCTCTGTGGAATAATAGGCGAGAAAACCAAAAAATACAACCCAAGTACAAATACATATGGACATTAGCATATGATAAAGGTGGCATTTAAAATCATGAGGGCAAAGATGGTCATTGACTAAATGGTGCTGGAGCAATTGAGGCATTAGAAAAAATAAAAGTAGACCGATACAATACACCATACACAAAAATAGACTGCACACATATTAGTGATCTGAACATAAAAAATGAAACGATACAAGTTCTTGAAAAAAATCTGGCAGAGCTCTTCTTTAACCTTGGTGTAGGGAAAGGCATCTAACTATGATTCAAATTCCAGAGGCAATGAAAGAAAAGAATAACCGGTTAGACCACATAAAAACGAAAGAAAGTGTTGCAAAAAATACATCATAAATAAATCAAAACACAACTGACAAATTGGGATAAAGTATTTGCAGCATATACCTCAGACAAATGGTTAATATTCCAAATACATATATAGAATTCTTAAATATTGAACGACAAAATGACCAAAAACTGGATCGAAAAATGAGGAAAAGACATGAACGGACAATTCATGCAAAAAAATATAGAAAGTCCTCAAACATGATGTGTCAAAACTTACTCACCAACAGACAAAAACGTACATTAAACCAACACCGTGATACCGTTTCTCACCTAACACATAGGCGAAAGTTTAAAAAGTGAGGCAACACATTCTGTTAGTGAGGCTGTGTGGAAACGGTCATTCTCATAACATTGCTAGTGGAAATGAAAACCAATACGACCCTTCCAAAGAGAAATCTGGAAATGCCTAAAGAAACTACATATGCACCTAACTTTTAGCCCAATAATCTCACTACTGGACATATACTTCGAAGATACATTTCACCAGTACAAAGTTATTTGTGCCCAAGGTTATTCACTGAAGCATTGTTTGTAGCTGCAAAATGCTGGAAACACATTAAAAGCCCACATATAGATGAGTGGTTGAATAAAGTATAGTACAGCCATGCAATGGAGTCCAGTGTAGCTGTAAGAAAGAGAATGATGAAAATCTGTATGACACGGTGTGGGGTGATTTCAGGAAGGCTGTTAAATGACAAAGGCAAAATGGAAAGAAATATGAATAGTATGCTATCCTTTGTGTAAGAAGGGAATATAAGAAAACATGTGTGTATCTGCGAATTGGTGCAAAATAAATACAGAAAAGGTTGAACCAGAAACTAAAGAAATTGGTTATCCTATGGGGGAGGGTGGGAAAGAAATAGCAAGAAATGGGGAATGGGAATGAGGTAGAAGGAATGAGGAAGAAGCGATACTTCTCTGAGTACACTTTGTTTCTGTATAGGCCTGACTCTGAATCATAGGAACATTTCTATCCAAAATATAAATAAACAATTAAAATCAACCAGGATATGGGGGGAAACGCAAAGTCGAATACAAGTAGCAGCAAAGTCAGCTAACTGTATTACAAATGATTAATTTATCCACACTGAAGGAATGAGAAAGAAAATATTTAAGTGAGGAAACTTTGGAAAACCATATTTTGACAGTATCCTCTAAGGCTGAAGACAAAAAAGAACTGTACACAAATACAAGTTAGTAAATCTGTTTCCAACAGGGGTATTGGTTAGCAATTCTGAAGCTATGTGTACACACACCAGGAATGAACAAATAAGTAAACGCATCATAGATAATGAAAGCTAGGTCAGAGAATGAATTTACAGATAAGGCTAGAATGGACTGGAATCAGAAATATCAGTATGAGTTCCTGGCTTTTAATATCTATACAAATAGGTAGATGCAGAAATAAACATAGATGTATCTATAAGCATGGGAATGTACATACAATATATTTCCTACCTCTGTCCGTGGAGAGAGCCTAGCAGCAATGAAATTTCGTTAACAATGAATATACACTGAAATACAGGTTTCTAAATGTTATTCTCCAAGGAAAGGAACCAGGGCTCCTTGTAGAAATAGTTTTAATCCAGAGGTACGGTGGGGGAAAACAAAGAAACAAACAAACAAACAAAAGAACACAAGATGGATGTGAACATCTTATTGTGCCAGAACATAAGGAAGTGTGCAAGACAGAATGGGGGCATAGCGAAAGACCACAGAACCAACCAAAGAACGCTCCCAATGGCCAAAGCTGTAACAGTTTGAGGAACAAAGTAAATAATAATATAATTTGATTATAACTCATAGTATAACATAATTATTCACGAGCCCATACTGATGTACATAAATTGAACAAATAAATGGGGGGAAAAAACCAGCTCTTCCTTACAGAAGAATTCCAATGAATACATGTAGTAAGAATGAGGAAAATAGAAAATTACCATTAGGAAACATATTTGTTGTAGGCAAGATACCTAGATGGATTCCAAAAGTAATGGGTCAAAGTCTGAGAAGAAACAGTGTATTTTCGGAGCCTTAAAGTATTTCCCACACCCTATCTATTACTAAAAAACGGGAAAATAGCAATGGTATGGTGGAGCAGCCTAACTGCCACCACTTTAACCAAGTAATCAAGGTGAACATTAGTAGTAATACAACATATGGGCATCATATACCTACCCCCTGACATGATTCACAGAGAAGGGAACAAAATAATGTTAGCAGTAAAGTGATATAAGACCTAAAATTAAGGCCTAATAATATGTGTGCCTTGACATCTAGGAGAGAGGGGATGACCGTTTATGGCTTACCCACAGGTTCTGCTCCCTGTTGTGTTGCCACAGAAAATGGTCCCCTAGCCAAAGTACCCTCCTTATCATGTGGACCGGGCACAGTGCTTACTTATCCCTAAGTAGCAGGTTTCAGTTCTCACCCAGCCCACAGAATTATCCAAAGAAGCCAGTCATCCTCCCATGAACCGAGGGGCACTTAATCCTCTTACTACAATACTGCGCCCTACAGACCCTGCTTGTCCACTTTCTTCCAGACTGTGATGCTGTGTGGCTCTGCCTGGCCTGTGGGGTCCTCCTGTCCCAGGCTGTGAGTAGATGTGACTAATAAACTGCTGTGGATTTCATCTGTCCAATGTTGGGTGCCATGTGTTTGGCCACCCCCACAACACTAGGGTGGGAATCGCACGCTCACCAATGGGGTGAAGGGGAGGAGAATAAAACATGTATTTTTGCCACAAACGCAGAGCTTCAATCTAATCATAAGAAAACATCAGATGACCCCAAGTTGAGAGACATTCTACAAAATACCTGACCGGTATCTTCAAAAGTGTCAGGCTTCTGAAAGACCAGTGAAGACTGAGGAACTGTCAGCCTGGAGCAGAGTAGGCAGAAATGACAGACAAATACAACGAGGTATCCTGAATGGGATCCTAGGATAGAAAAGGACATTATGTGATAACTGGTGAAATTCAAATAAATTCTATATATTAGATATCGTAGTATTACATTGATAGTAATGTTTTAGTTTTGGTAATTTTTCGATGGCTATATAAGATGTCAACATTAGGGAAATCTGGGTGAAGGCTCCCTGTACAATTTTTTCGGCAACTGTTCTGTAAGTCTAAATTATTTCAAAATACAGAATGAAAAACAGACAAAATCAGTGGCTAAAGGGATGGTTATCTATAAACCACACTGTTTAACAGTTTAACCACTTGAAACAAAGTTAGGGGGATGGATAGAAAGATGGATAAACACTCACATCATCACATCGTTTATTACAATTACAAAATCAAATTGCTTTAGAGAGGCCATTATAAGAAAGAAATGAAAGCAGTCATCTTCAACATGCAGCTGAATATTTATTCACTCTTCAGATGAGAAAATCGTTTTTGAGCATAAAATAAATGAAATACAATAGAAAGGGAAATATCTCACATTTAAAACCCTGACATATCAAAAGTCACCACAAACAAAACCAAGGTGCAAAGGAGACGCGTAACTTTTTGGAGAGGAGAAAGGCTTTTTGAAGAATTTTAGAGCGCGCATGAACTGATTAGCCATGCAATTGAAGCTAATCTTAACACGTGAGGACTCATAGAGGGTGGAAAGAAAGTGGACCACTGAACAGCTGGACTGCCTTTCCTACTAATCCGTAAACCTTGACCCTAGGTTATTTACGCCAAAATAGGTTTAATTTACAGAAAAGATATTGTTGTAATTAACCTAATTGGAAGAAGCATCAGAAAAACCTTGGGAAACGTCCAGGACCGCAGCAGTTGGAGTCCCGTTCTTCCTCTTACGAGCTGGTCACGAACAAGTCCCCAGTCTAGGTGGCCCCCGCATCTTAACCGTCAGTTTCTTCTCCAAGCTAAAGCATCCTGGAGAGGACTTGCACTGGCTAACCCCGAGTCACGTGACCTGCCTCCACCAATCAGCTTCATACTGGGAGGAACCACGTTCCCTTCAGCTCGGCGCTGGTGGAAAGATTCTGAGCACGTGCCTGCCCCACCGGCTAAGATCTTCCGGGAAAAGTGTCACTGCCTGTGGTCTGGGCACTGCCTGGCCAGGGCTTCTACCAGGCAGGGTCTCAAGCCCAGACAACTAAAGTCCAAATTTAGTGGACGTGTAGCAGGGGATGATAACTTCAAAATGAGTAGGCACTCGATGACAAAAGGCTATCAGGCAGTGGTGTCCCTGGTTCTCTGGTGTATTAAGAAGGGAATCGAGACCAGACCAAAGACAGGAAAAGTGTGTTCTGACCTCTGTGCAGTGAAGCCAGCATAGCATTTACACTTGCGCCTGACAAAGACAGCACAAAGGAGAAAACTTCCACCCATCTAATAATGGTACTATCAGTTGCAGGATATTTGTTTACACGTCCAATCCTCACCTCTCACTCCTGGTTCCACTTCTTCCCTATCTGGTTTTTATTTCTCTTAAACAGAATTTACCACCTTTGGGATACCATTTATTTTACTCATTTGCTGTCTTTGTTTTTTATTGTCTTGTCTCCCGTGCTGGAAAATACAAATTCCAGGAGGGCAATAATCTTTGTCCATTGCTCATTAATGTATTCTAAGTGCCCAGAGCAGTCCCTGGTTCAATGGATACTTGAATATTTGTGAAATGAATGAATGATTCTTTTCTCCAGCCACACTAGCCTCCTTTGTTCCTCTAACACATACTCACCAAGCATACCCCTATCCCATTACTAGTTTTCCTGTAACACTCTGCCCCCACATGTCCCTATAGCCACCTTCCTTATTTAATTCACACCTCTGGTCACCTTATCAGATGTGTCTTACGTTTCGTCCTAGCAATTACAATGCGATTGATAAGTGGATGATTATAATCATTGTCATTGGTCAAGTTATCAGGATTGAGGGTCAGGAGGTCTGGGTTTCTTCCCAGTCTCTATCACTTGAACGTATTTTGCGAATTCCAAGAAGTTGCCTTAAGCCTTAAACCACACTGCGCTTTAAATTGTGCTTCAGTTGAAAGGAACAATAAGCCTTGTCAATACTATTTATCAGAAGAATGTTAAAGACAATATAAATCTTTAACTCACTGTGAACTCGGTATTACTTTTTAAATGGGTGATAGAGAGTTGAAGTGCTTAGGGTGTCAAGAAGAAAAAAAAAAAAAACCTTGGAAGGGATGATTAGAAAGCCTGTTCTCCTTCCCTCGAAGGACAGGACACCAGCCCAACCTAATGTCAGATAGTGCCTGGGGAACCCTGAACAGAAAGCAATTTTGAAAGGTGAGATTAGAGTGCCCCTTGTACTGAGGGCAGCCAGGCAGGGTAGGATGAGAAAGCACTTAACCCTGTCTCTAGGTGAATCATTGGTTGGTCAGAACAGCACAGAGACATTTTCAAAGGTAGAAATTTGGACCAACCCCGTGGCTCACTCGGGAGAGTGCGCTGCTGGGAGCACAGCGGCGCTTGGGAGCGCCGAGGCTGCGGGTTCGGATCCTATGTAGGGATACTGGTGAGCTCACTGGCTGAGCGCGGTGCGGGCGACACCAAGCCAAGGGTTGCGATCCCCTTAGCGGTCCCACACACAAAAAATAAATAAAATAAAAAGATAAAAGTAGAATTTTAAGGTAGTGTTGTTTTTTTATGTTTCCTTCTCTCTTATATCCCCTAAAAGAATTTTTAAGACAGACTACTCATTTTTTTTTAAAGGATGTAATTTATGGCATCTTGTATATTTATATGTGCTAAAATTACACTTTTTCTATACCTTGGTGCTGCAAATATAGTTTAATCAATTTATGGAAAATGTTCAGCAGACGAATTATTTGGAAAGTTAGGCCTCACTGAAAAAACAATATTAAATCTAATCAGAATTACTCTTTGTAAGAAAAACTCTAATTTCTTTTTTCAGTTTAAGTAAATTGTGTGAATGACTCATTATGACATCATCCTTCTGAATCCTAAGGCTAAGGTTAGTAGTGAGATAGTAAGAAAGACAGAAAGCTAAATAAAGGAAATTTACTTTTCTGCTGAAAACGTTATCTCAGGATCTATGCAATTTCAATAGGAAAGGAATGCACCATAGATTCCAGGTGGATGAGGAGATTTTTTAACTTTTTACTTCAAAATAAATGTAGATTTACATGCAGTTGCAAGAAATATTGCATCGGGATCCAAGGTACATTTTATCCAATTTCCGCCAATGCTAGCATATTGTAAAGTTATAGTATAATATCAGAACCAGGATACTGACACCAATGATATCCATTGATCTTATTCAGATCTTCCCAGTTTTACTTGAGTGTGTGTCTGTATGTGTGCGTGTATTTAGTTCTATGAAGTTTTATCACATGCACAGGTCCATGTATACACCACAATAGACAAGGTAACAAACAGTTTTATGACCGAAAAAGTCCCTCGACTGGTGCCATTTTATTACCACACCCATCTCCTTCCCAGAACAATTCCCCATACCTACCGCCTGGAAACTACAAACTGTCTCCATTTCCAATATTTTGCCATTACAAAAATAAATAAATGGAATTGTATGTAATTTGGGGGATTTCCTCTTTTTTTTTTTTTTCTCACCTTAATTCCCAGGCGATCCATCAAAATTTCTGCATTTGTCAAGAGTCTGTCACTTTTTATTGTTGAGGGGTATTCCATGGTACACATGCAACACAGTTTGTTTCGCCATTCATCCGTTCAAGGACATTTGGGTTATTTCCACTTGTTAGCTATTTACAAATAAAGCTGCCGTGAACAATCATGTACAAGTTTCTGTACGAAATTAAGCTTTCAATTCTCTGGTCTAAAAACCCACAAGACAGATTTCTGGCTGGCATATTAAGTTCATGTTTAATTTTTAAAGTAATTGCCATGCTGCTTTCCAAAGTGGCTGAAACAGTTTTACATTTCCACCGGCAATGTATGAGTGATCTAATTTCCCCAAATCTTCAACAGTATTTGGTGTTATCACTATTTCTTTTTTTAGCTGTTCTAATATGTGCGTAGTGATATCTCACCATTCTATTAAATTGTATTTCTCTGATGTCTAATGATATTGGAGACATTTTCGTGTGCTTATTTGCCACCTGTATAACTTCTTCCGTGAAAAAAAAAAAAATGTTTTCGTGTCTTCTGCCCATACTAAGATCTGAACGTTTGTCCCCTCCAAAGGTCACATGGGAACTTGATTCCCCCAATGTGGCAGTGTTGAAAGGTGGAGCCTCTAAGAGGTGATAAGCTTGTGAGGACTGTGATCTCGTGAATGGTTTAACCCATTTATGAAATAATGGATTAATGGTTTAATGGGTTCTCATGGGTGTGGACTGGTGATTGCCTATGCTGCCGCAGGACTCCGTAGATAGTTTCCACCAGGAAGAAGGCCCTCACCAGTTGTGCCCCCTAGACCTTAGGCTTCCCAGCCTTCAAAACTGAAAGAAATAAATTCCGTTTCTTTCTACATTACCCAGTTTTAGGTATTCTCTTACAAGCAACAGAAATTGGACTGATACACCCATTTTCTACTTGGATTCTTTGACTGTTTATTGTTGAGTTTTGGGAGTTATTTTAACTTTCTAGATACTACTCTTTTGTTGGATAAGTGGCTTGCAAATACTTTTCTCAGCCTGTAGCTTTTATTTTCATCCCTTTCACAAGGTCTTTAACAGTGCCTTAGTTTTTAATTTCAGTGAGGTCTAATTTATTGATTTTTTTTTATTGTGCTTTTGATGTCAAGTCAAAGAACTCTGCCTAGCCCTAGATCCCAAAGAGTTTCTCCTTTGATGTTTTCAAAACTATTACAGTGTTACATTTTACATTTAAGCCTGTGGCCCATTTTGTGTTAAATTTTGTATAAGTTGTGAGGTTTCGAGAAAGGCTCATTTTTACTTTTTTATTAATTAATTATTATTATTATTTTTGCCTATGGATGTCCAGTCTCTTCGGCATCATTTGTGCAATAGTCTATCTTTCCTCCATTAAATTGCTTATGTGCTCTTCTCAAAAATCAGTTGAACGTATTTTAGTAGGTTTATTTCTGGGTTCTACATTCTGTTCTGTTGATATATGTGTTCACTCCTCTGCCAGTGCCACACTGTCTAGATTGCTGTAGCTATGCAGTAAGATCAACATAAAACGGAGTAATTTCTTTCACTTTATTATTTTTCATCAAGCATGTTTCTAGCTATTCTAGGGTTTGCGTATTTCCATATAAAGTTTAGAATAAGCTTCTCTATGTCTGAAATACCTTGCTGGAATTTTGATAGAAATTACATTAGACTTATAGCTCTGCTTGGGGAGAATTGACATCTTTGCTGTATTGAGTCTTCTAATCCACAACCACATATGTGTCTACATTTATTTAGGTCTCTGATTTTTTTCATCGGTGTTTTGGAATGTGCAGGATATAGGTCCTATACATGTTTTGTTACATTTATAAACCACAATTTTATTTTCTCTAGAGCATTTGTAAATGGTATTGTGCTTTACATTGCCGTTTCCACAGTTTCGTTGTTACTGTATACAAATGCAATTGATTTGTGTGTGTGAACCTTGTATCCCACCAATTTGCTGAACTTACATACTAGTTCTAGAATTTTGTTTTTGAAGAGTCTTTAGAATATGTATCATGTCATCTGAAAATAGGGATATTTTTATTTCTTTCTTTCCAATCATTATGCCTTATCTGGGAAGTTTTCAACCGTTATTTCTTCCAATACTTTTTTTATTCCTCGCTCTCTCTCTCTCTCTCTCTCTCTCTCTTCTCCTTCTACAAATCAGACAGTATGAATGTGAGCTTTTTTGTTATGTTTCCACAATTCTCTGAGGCCATGATCTTTTTGTTCAGTCTATTCTTCCTGTGTTGTTTACATTAGGTACATTCTAATGACATGTCCTCAATTTCACTGGTTCTATCTTCTGTCATCTCCACTCTACGATTGATCCCATCTGGCAACATTTCTTTCTTTTTTTGTTTTTTTTTCGTTTTTGTATTTTTTGAGTTTTATAATTTCCACTCGTTTCTTTTTTATAACTTCAATTTTTTTTGGCTGAGGTTTCCAATTTTGTCACTCATTTCAAGAGAATTTGCAATTGCTTGCTGAAGAATTATTTCAAGGTCACTTCCAAAGCTCGTCAGATAATTCCAACATCTTATTCACTTTAGTGTTGGCATCTGTAGGTTGTCTTTTATTATTCAGCATGTCATTTTCTTGGTTCTTGGTGTGGTGAATTTCTATTGCATCCTGGATATTTGGAAACCACTTTGTGAGACCCTGGATCCTAAGTTTAATCTCCACTTTTGTTGTGAGTCTTTGGTGTAACACCGAGATTTGTGTTCTGATACCACACTGAAAAAATGGATTTCTGAGTTTCCTTACCTCTTTGCAGTTGGCTAGGGTGAGAGATGAACTGTTACCCCAGTTGCAGTGACATCTTTCCAATGAAAGAGGGGCACCAATTCACAACACATTGGTTGCCTCAACGTAGGGAACGTAATCTCCGTCTCCACAGGGCCTGCTGGCAGTCGGAAAGGGGGAACTGGGTTGCTGACTCAATAATTTGTTGCTATAGGGTGCGAGTCAGAAACCTAGTTCCCCACTGGTCTCTGAGGACATCAGGGGAAGAAGGGGGAAAGCAGAGTGCCAACCTACCCTGCCTGCTGTCACCTGATACCATCATGATGAGAGGTGGAGGAAGAAAGAAGCTCAGCTCTGAATCAGGCCTAGCTCACACAGGAGTGGTAAGAGGGAAGGTGGAGTGTTGACTAGCCCCACCTCATACCACCGCATTGATGTTGGATGGGTGTGGAGGTTCAACTTTCTACTGGCCATCACTGACACCAGAGATGGGGATAAATGGAATGCATACTAGTCCCAACTTGCACTGCCTTGTTCAGGATCATTGATGTTGGATGGAGGTAAAGGTTCAGCTTGTTGCTGGACCTCACTGACAATACCCTGACAGGGGAATGGGATCATCACCATTGGCTTAAGAGAGGCTGGTTAGGGCAGAAGATCACCTTCCCTTTTGGTCTCTAAAACCTCAGGAGTTAGAGCTGAGGCTTTCCACTGGTGTTTGTCTGCAGTGGAGGAAGGATATTTGCCAAAAACAGGGTTTTTGGTTTTTAGAACACCCTTTTTTTCTGTCTTTGCTTTTGTTTTTGTTTTGTGTAAGGGAATGGGCTTTACTTAGAGGTTCATGTCTGTGAGTGCTGGTGGTTCTTGGTTGGAGACTTCCGTAGTGCCCTGTCTGGGACATTTGGGAGGAGATAAAAAAAAACCAAAGAAATCACTGCTGTGTCCTTACTCAAGTCTTGAGTGCACTAGCCAGTCTGTCTCCTCCTTCCCACACTCTGGAGTTCCATTTGCTTGTTTGCTCTGTTGTATCCAGAGTGTTTTGACGTAGAGGGACCACCTAGGAGGAGTGGACATACTCTAGCTTGGCCAGAACTGGAGGTCTCTGGGACACTGATTTTTTTAAAATTATAGTTTGATGTCTCTGGTGGACCTACCAAGATCTGCTCATCTCTTGATCATCCACTGAATTGGAGAGCAGTTACTTGATTAGTAAATTTAATGAGCAGCTTGCCTTTGTGATTGTTTGCACTTCTCCCTGAACTCCCTGATTCCTGAGCTATTATGACTCATGAGGCATTCTCAGCAAGATGTAGAGGACTAAATTCAATTTCTATGCTTTCATGTTTCCGAGTATGGTGCCTACTCAACGCTCTCAGGCACATATATATATATATTTTTTTTTTTTGACTGTTTTTCTCAGTGGTGACAAAACACTGGTTGCAAACTGGTAAGTTTGGCTTACTCAAGTTTTTTTTTTCAAGTTGGATTCTGAAAGGCCTGGTCTGGTTTGCTGATGGAATTCATGAATAAAATTTTCATCTCCAGGGAAGAGACTGGTAAACTTCTCTCTCGGTTCAGTGATTGCTTTTCTAGCTTTGCTAACAAGGCTCAACAGAGAAACCCTGTGATACCTTCAGAATGTGAAATAGTGTGTTGGAAATGTATCTTTTGTTTAATTAATTCAGTGGTTTGGGGTGAGGGAATTCCAAAGTGAATGGGAAAGGACACGATTACCTGAAGAATGGAGAAAACTCCAAATAAAATGATGAAAGTGACCCAGTACCCATTCTCAGTCATCTCCATACAATGATTCACCTTTTTTTCCCCACAAGGCTTGTTTGCATATGTACTTGTGTCTGTATTTGCATTTGACTCCTTGCTCAGATTGTAGAACTGAAGTTCAAAGTTCTCTGTATGTCTATGGGTGAGAAAGTGAAAAAGTATTTTTTCCTAAGGCTATGAAGGTATAATATTTTTCTGCACCTGAAAGGGTTTAATAAATTTGGTAAATTTTTATAATAAATTTTATAAGTTTAATAAATTTTCTTACATACAATTCATATTTCAGTTGGTTTGATTTATTATACCTGAAAATGCTTACATCATTCTCACAAAAGGGAACACAAGAATTCCCAGAGAAGAACTTGATCTTCCACTATACACACACATATAAATACACACATAAACACACACTCAAACAACAACCATTCTCAAATAAACTTCACCGTGGAAGCATTTTTAATAAGAATCCTTGCGTATGTGAATCCTTAGGTGAATAAGAACAGGTATTTGTCTTCTCTCTGATGATAATGTAGAATATAATAAAAATATACATTTTATTTTTTGAATTTGTATTCTCAGGTGGAGCCTAGTTGATCTAAGTGTTTTAAATTACCTATACCAGTTTCACTGGTTATATAACCTCACATTACACCCACATAATACTACATCCAGCAAAACTATCTCAAAAATGAAGGTGAAATAAAGACATTCCCACATAAAACGAAAACTGAGAAAATTTGTTGCTAGTAGGCCACTCTCACAAGAAATATACGAAACATCACTCAGCATTTGGGAAATGCAAATCCAAACCACCTTGAGATATCATCTCATTCCAGTTAGGGTGGCTACTATCCAAAGAATGAGAATGATAAATCCTGACGAGGGTGCAGAGAAAAAGGAACACTCTCACACTGTTGGTGGGACTGTGAAATGGTGCAGCCTTTATGGAAAATGGTATGGAGATTCCTCAAACAATTACAGATAGATCTACCATATGACCCAGCTATTCCACTGCTGGGAATATACCCAGAGGAGTGGAAATCATCATGTTCAAAGGATACCTATACCCTCATGTTTATTGCAGTGCTATTTACAATAGCCAAGAGTTGGAACAAGCCTAAATGCCCATCGTCGGACAAGTGGATAAGGAAAATATGGCATACCTACACAGTGGAATACTACTTTGCTATTAAAAAAAATGAAATACTACCGTTCACAGCACCATGGATTGACTTAGAGAAAATTATATTAAGTGAAATAAGCCAGGCACAGAAAGAGAAATGCTGCATATTATCACTTATTTGTAGGAGTTAATAAAAAAAAGCCATAAATATACAAACAAATGAATGGGAGGGAGGGCGGTAGGGAAGAGCATACAACAATCAACAATTCGTTAAACATGTTAGGACACGTGAACAGATATGATGTTGATTGAGGGTGTAGCGGGAAGAGGGAAAAGGAGGAATTGATAAAGGGACATGAAAATCAACTACACAGTATATTGATAAATTAAAATTTAAAAAAGAAGAAAGAAAGAAAGAAAGAAGAGCCATCAGGAATGGAAGGGAAGTAGTAAAACTGTCTCTATCTAGAGATAATGTAAACTTGTACATAAAAAATCTGAAGAAATCCACTAAAAAACTGTTAGAACTAATAATCAAGCTCAGCAAAATGGGCAGATACGAGATCAGTATACAACAATCAATTGTCTTTCTAAACACTTGATTTCTAAATACTATACTTAAAAATAAAAATTAAGAAAATAAGTCCATTTACAATTGCACTAAAAAGAGTAAAATGTTTACAAGTAAGTTTAACAAAAGGGTTGCAAACTTTACATCTGAAAACCATAAAAGATTTTTGAAAGAAATTATACAAGATCTAAGTAGATGGCAAAACATCCTGTGATCATGGATCAGAAGACAAATTATTAAGATGGCAATACCCCCCAAGTCAGCCTCCAGATTCAATGCAATATCTATCACAAACCCAGCAGATTTTTCTGTAGAAATTGACAAGCTTATTTTAAAATGCATACATAATTGCAAGAGACGCAGATTAGCCAGAATAATCTTGAAAAAGCACAGAGAAGGAAGATTTGTAGTTCCCTACTTCAAAACTTAACACAAAGCAACAGTAATCAAGAAACTGTGGTACGACCATAGGGATATGCATATAAATCAATGAAACGGAGCTGAGAGGGCAGAAACAAAACCAAGTATATACAGCCAGTTGATATTTGACAAGGGTTCCAAGGCCATTCAGTGGTGAAAAAGAATATTCTTTTTTACAAATATTTTAGGGACAATTAGAAAGCCACATGGAAGAAAATGAACTTGCAACTTTACTTCACATCATATAAAAAAATTAACACCAAATGGATAAAAAAACTAAATGTAAGAGCTAAAGCTATAAATTCTTATAAGAAAATATAAGAATAAATCTTTGTGACCTCAGATTTGTCAAAGGATTCTCAGATGGTGACAACAAAAACATGAGCAACAAATGAAAAAATAGATAATTAGGACTTTACCAACAGTGAAAAGTTTCATGCTTTCAAAGGACACCGTCAATAAAGTGAAAATACAATCTACAAAATGGGAAAAATATTTACAAGACATATATGTGATAAGGGACTTGTGCCTAGAATATGTGAAGAATAAAAGGATGAATAACTATTAAAAAAATGGGCAAATGATCTGAATTGACATTACTCTGAAGAAGATATAAAACTAGGCAATAATCGTATGAAAAGATGGTCAACATCATTAATCACTGAGAAAATTCAGATGAAAAACAATAAGATACCACTTCAAACCCAACATGGTGGCCGAAATGAAATCGTCGTTTAATACCAAGTACGGGCAGGGATGTGGGGAAATCAGAACGCTCAAACACTGCTGGTCGCTTTGAACAACTGTATGGAACTTCCTAAAAGAAAAAAACACAAGTTGCCATATGACCCAACAATTCCACTGTAGGTTTATACCTAAGAGAAAGGAAAACACATGCTCACACAAAAATTATAGTTGGATATTTATAGCAGCATTAGTCATTATAGCCAGAAGTGGAAATAATCCAAACGTTCATCAACTAACAGATAAACCAAGTGTGGTATATGTACACAATTGAATATTATTCATGGATCAACTTTGAAAACACCATGCTAAGTGAAAGAAGCCAGTCGCAAAAGATCATGTATTATATGATTTTGTTCTAACAAAATGTCCCAAATAGGGAAATCTAACAAGACGATATAGATCAGTAGTTGCTTAAGGCTTGTGGAATGGAAGTATAGGAGGCGATTGCTCAAAGGTAAGAGATTTCTTTTTGAGGGAATAAAAATATTCTAAAATTGACTAGGGTGGTCATTGCACATACATGTGAATACCCTAAAAGCCACTAAACTGTACAATTTAAATGGGTAAATATATCTCAATCAAGCAATTAAATACACAAAACACAAAACAATAAAAGATCATAAACCCGTCTATTTCACAACTTAAAATCCATTATGAATAGACAATCTTAATAAGCCTACATTTATTTCAAATGAATCTATAATTAATAACCTTCTGAAGCAGAAAGCACCAGGCCCAGATGGGTTCAATTGTGCATTCTGCCAAACATAGAAGAAATTATACCAATTCTGTACAATCTCTTCCAGACGATAGAAGAAGCAGAGGGAATACAGATTGAGTATCTTTTATCCAAAATGCTTGGGGCCAGAAGTGTTTTGGATTTGGGATTTCTTTTTTCATATTTTGGAATATTTGCAGAACACATACAATTTGAACATCCCTAATTCAAAAATCCAAAATCTGGAATGCTCCAGTGAGCACTTGGTTTGAGTGTCATGTCAGCACTCAAAAAGTTTTAGGTTTTGGTGCATTTGGGGTTTGAATTTTTGGATTAGGGATGCTTAATCTGTCCTTCCTGACTCATTCTATGTAGCCAGCATTAAATAGCAAAACCAGGCAAAGACATTAAAAGAAAATAAAACTACATACCAATATCTCTCGTGAACATAGATGCAAACATCCTCAACAAAATACTGGCAAATCAAATCCACCAATGTGTAAAAATAATTCTACACCCAGACCAAGTGGAATTTATTCCAGGTATGCAAGGCTGATGTGACATTTGAAAATCAATTAATGTAATCTACCACAACAACAGGCTGTTGAAGGAAAACCACACGATCATATCAATGGATGCATAAAAAACATTAGAGAAAATCCAACAGCCACTCATGACTTTAAAAAAAAGAAAGAAAAACCTCAGAGCACCTCTGTTTGCAACAGCCAAGATATGGAGCAAAAGGAAATGTCCATCAATGGATGACTGGTCAGGAAACTGGGGTATATATACACTGTGGAATACTACCCTGACGTAAAAAAGAATGAAACACTCCCAATAGCAACAACATGGATGAACCTGGAGTAACTTATTTTGAGTGAAATAAGCAAAGCACATAGGGATATGAACACATACCACATGTGTTCACTCATATGTGGGAGCTAAGAGAGAAGGAAAGAAGGAAAGAAAGACCACAATAGTGTGCTGGTCTTACAGATGGAGGGAACATTCCTAAGGCTACAAAGTGGAGTTGGGGGGGGGGGAGATGGGGAGGAAAGTTGGGGCATAATTGGGTGGGGTAAAAACACAAAACAAAACAAAACTCCTCAAATTACAGTTTTACAATGGAAACATTTTATGTATAGATTATGACTCAATAAAGTTGATTTAAAATAAATACCAAAAAAACAAAAACCAAACTTGGAATAGAGGGGTACATGTACAAAACCCCTACAGCTAACATCATACCTAATGGTTAAAAACTGGAAGCTTTCCTGCTAAGATGAGGAACAAAACAAAGATGTTCCTGCTCGCCAATTTTTTTCATCATCATACTAGAAATCCTGGGTAACACAATATCACAAGAAGGGGACATAAAAAGTATACGGATTGGGAGGGAAAAAATAAAACTGTCTTTGCTCAGAGATGACATGTTTGTCTGTGTAGAAAATCAGAAGGAATAAATAAACATATTTAAAAAATGCTCGTGGAACTAATAAGCAATTAAATCAAGGTTGCAGGTTACAAGGTTAATATAAAGAAGTTAATCATTCTCCTTCATACCAGAAACGAACAATTGGAATTTGAAATTAAAAACACAATATAATTTACATTAGCACCCCACAATGCAAAAGACTTAGGGGTCACCTAGATACACACACTTATACTGACACTCTCTCACACACAAACGCGCACACACACACACGCACACGCACACGCACACGCACACATGCACACCCATAAGATCTGTAAGAGGAAATCTACAAAACTCCAAAGAAAGAAGTCAAAGAACTGAATAAATGACATATTCTGTGTTTGTGGGTAGAAACTCAAGATGTTGTCAGGATATCAGTTCTTCCCAAATGCATATATAGATTCATCACAATCAAAGCAAGTTATTTTGTGAATATGATCAAATGGATTCTAATGCTTACATGGAGAAGCAAAGACCCAGAATACCCAATACAATACTGAAGAGGAAGAAGAAAGTCAAATGACTGACACTACCTAATGTCAAGACTCACTTTAAAGCAATGGTGTTCCAGACACTGTGGTACTGGTGAAAGAATAAGCAGATCAAGCATTGGAATATAATTGAGAGGCCAGAAACAGATCCACACAAATATAGTCAACTGAACTTTGAAAAAGGGACAAAGGCAATGCAATGGAGAAAAGATAGTCTCTAAAACAAATGGTGCTGAAACAACTGCACACCCACATGCAACAACCTGAATCTAGACACAGACCCGTTAAGTCTTTGTAAATAGTAGCTCAAACTGGATCACAGACCCAGCAAAAGCAAGTTATAGAACATAGGAGAAAACCCAGATGATTTGGGGTTTTTATATATAACGCCGAAGGCACAATCTATGAAAGAAGTCATTAATAACTTGGTCTTCATTAAAATGGAAAACTTCTACTTTGCAAAAGACACTGTCTTTCTTTTTTGGTACCTGAATAATAACTGCCACTGCCATAAAAACTCAGGAAAATTCAAAACCCACTAGTTAAATAAAAATGCTAACAATGAAGAAAAAAATGTTTATCTACAACACAGGAAACCAACAAATACAGAAGACAAACACTAAATCAGAAAGAAACGAACAAAAGACACTTAAGACATCCAAACAAAAATCAATAAAATGCTAGGGTAAATCAACACTTTTCAATAACAACTCTTAATATAAAAGGATTAAATTCTTCACTCAAAAGACAGAGACTGACTGACTGGAGTAAAAGTATGGACCCAACTGTTTGCTGCCTTCAAGAGACTCACCTCACCCATAAAGACACACATAGACTGAGAGTGAAAGGATGGAAAAAGATATACCATGCAAATAGAAATGAAACATGAGCCAGAGTAGCTATTCTTATATCTGATAAAATAGACTTTAAACTAAAAACCATAAAAAGAGATAAAGAGGGCCACTACATAAGGATAAAAGGATTCATCCATCAAGAAGACATAACAATCATAACTATATATGGACCCAATGTTGGAGCAGCCAGATTTATAAAGCAAACTCTAATTGGCCTAAAGAAGGAGATAGACAATAATACCATAACAGCAGGGGACCTGAGCACCCTACTATCAATATAGGGCAGATCATCTAGGCAAAGAATCAGCAGAGAAACACAAGATCTAAACAACACTCTAGACCAATTAGACTTGGCAGATATCTACAGAACATTCCATCCAGAAACCTCAGAATATTCATTCTTCTCATCAGCACATGGATCATTCTCCAGGATAGATAACATGTTAGGTCACAATCAAGTCTCAGCAAATTCAAAAAAATTGGAATTATCCCATGTATTTTTTCAGATCACAATGGATTAAAACTAGAAATGAATAACAAACGAAATTCTGGAAACAATACAAACACATGGAAATTAAAGAGCATTCTACTTGATGACATATGGGTCCAAGAAGAAATCAAACAGGAAATCAAAACTTTATTGAAACTAATCAAAACAATGATACATCATACCAAAACCTGTGGGATACTGCAAAAGCAGTACTAACTGGGAAGTTTATCACATTAAATGCTTACTTCAGAAGAATGGAAAGATGGCAAGTAAACAGTCTAATACTTCAACTTAAAGAACTAGAAAAACAAGAACCGTCCAAACCCAGATTTAGCAGATGGACAGAAATCATTAAGATCAGAGGAGAACTAAATGAAATAGAAATCTGAAAAATGATACAAAAGATCCATGAAACAAAAAGTTGGTTTTTTGAAAAGATAAATAAAATTGACAAACCACTAGCATGGCTAACTAAAAGGAGATGACAGACGCCCCAAATAACCAAAATTAGAAATGAAAAAGGTGGTATTACAACTGATATTGCAGAAATACAAGAAATCATTATTGACTACTATAAACCACTATATGCCAACAAATTTGAAAATCCGGAGGTAATGGCTAAATTTCGGGACCCACGCAAACTACCAAAACTGAGCCATGATGATGTAGAAAATCTGAACAGACCAATAACACTAAAAGAGATTGAAGCTGTTATCAGAAGGCTCCCAACAAAGAAAAGCCCAGGACCAGATGGGTTCACAGCAGAATTCTACCAAATATTCAAAGAGCAATTGACACCAGTTCTCTACAAACTATTCCAAAAGGTTGAAACAGAGGCAATTCTCCCAAACTCATTCTATGAAGCAAACATCACCCTGATACCAAAACCAGACAAAGATATAATAAGAAAAGAAAACTGCAGGCCAATATCTTTGGTGAATATAGATGCAAATATCCTCCATAAAATACTAGCTAACAGAGTACAGCACCACATACGCAAAATTATACAACGTGATCAAGTGGGATTCGTCCCAGGGATGCAAGGGATGCAAGGTTGGTTCAACATATGCAAATCAATAAATGTGATACACCACATCAACCAAATCAAACATGAGGACCATATGATCATCTCTATCGATGCTGAAAAAGCATTTGACAAAATTCAACACTCGTTCGTGATGAAGACTCTCTACAATTTAGGTATAGATGGAAAGTATCTCAACATAATTAAAGCCATATATGATAAACCCACTGCCAATATCATTCTGAATGGGGAAAAGCTTTCCCTTAAGAACAGGAACTAGACACGGATGCCCACTCTCACCTCTTCTATTGAACGTAGTGTTGGAAGTACTAGCCAGATCAATCAGAGAAGAGAAGGAAATAAAGGGCATCCAGATTGGAAAAGATGAAGTCAAACTGTCCCTGTTTGCAGATGACGTGATCCTATATATCGAACAGCCTAAAGCCTCTACAAAAAAACTCTTGGAGTTGATAAATGATTTCAGCAAAGTTGCAGGATACAAAATAAACACAGAAAAATTGGGAGCATTTCTATTCTCCAGTAGTGAACATGCAGAAAGAGAAATCAAGAAAGCTTGCCCATTTACGATAGCCACCCCCAAAATAAAATACTTAGGAATAGAGTTAACCAAGGATGTGAAAAAGCTCTATACTGAGAACTACAAACCACTGTTGAAATTAAAGAGGACACAAGAAGATGGAAAGATATCCCATGCACTTGGATTGGAAGAATCAACATTGTGAAAATGTCCATTTTACCGAAAGTGCTATACAAATTCAATGCAATCCCCACGAAAATTCCAATTACATTTTTCTCAGAAAAGGAAAAAGCTATCTTGACATTTATATAGAATAACAAAAGACCATTCATAGTCAAAGCAATGCTGAGCAAAAATAAATAAATAAATAAATATATAAATAAAGCTGGAGTCATAAGACTACCTGACTTTAAGCAATAATACAAAGCTATAATTACCAAAACAGCATGGGACTGGCATAAAAACAGACACACTGATCAATGGAATAGAATAGAGAATCCAGAAATCAACCCACACACCTACAGCCATCTGATCTTTGACAAAGACACCAAGCCTATACATTCGGTAAGAGACTGCCTCTTCAGCAAATGGTGCTGGGATAATTGGATATCCATATGCAGGAGAACGAAACTAGAACCATATCTCTCATCATATACCAATATCAACTCAAAATGGATTAAAGAATTAAATATACACTCTGAAACAATAAGACTACTTATAGAAAACTTAGGAGAAGCACTCCAGGAAGTGGGACTGCGCACTGACGTCGTGAATACAACCCCCAAAGTATGGGCTACCAAAGGAAAAATAAACAAGTGGGATTATATCAAACTAAAAAGACTCTGCACAGCAAAAGAAACAATTAACAGAGTTAAAGACAACCAACAGAGTGGGAGAAAATATTTGCAAAATATACATTGGACAAAGGATTAATATCCAGAATATACAAGGAACTCAAACAACTTTGCAATGGAAAAACAAGTAACCCAATTAAAAAATGGGCAAAGGAGCTGAATAGGCATTTCTCAAAGGAAGATATACGAATGGCCAACAGACACTTGAAAAAATGCTCAACATCACTCAGCATTTGGGAAATGCAAATCAAAACCACACTGAGATACTATCTCACCCCAGTTAGGATGGCTAATATCCAAAAGACTGCGAATGATAAATGCTTGTGAGGTTGCGGAGAAAATGGAACTCTCATACACTGTTGGCCATACTGCAAAATGGTGCATCCTCTATGGAAAATGGTCTGGAGGTTCCTCACACAATTGCAGGTAGACCTACCATATGAACCAGCTATCCCACTGCTGGGAATATACCCAGAGGAATGGAAATCGTCAAGTGGAAGGTATACCTGTTCTCCAATGTTCATTGCAGCACTCTTTACAATAGCCGAGAGTTGGAACCAGCCCCAATGTCCATCATCAGGTGAGTGCAGATACGGAAAATGTGGTACAACTACACAATGGAACACTACTCAGCTATAAAAAAAAAAAAGCGTGAAATACTACCATTTGCAACAACATGGATGGACCTATAGAAAATTATATTAAGTGAAATGAGTCAGGCACAGAAAGAGAAACTTCACATGTTCTCACTTATTTGTGGGAGCTAGAAATAAACAAATAAATACACAAATATACAGGAGTCGGGGCGGGAGGGAAGAAGACACAACAATCACAATTCCTTGAAGTTGTTATGACAAACGAACAGATATGAGGTTGTTAGGAGGGAGGGGGGAGAGGGAGGAGGCGAGGGAGGGGGCGAGGGAGGGAGCGAGGGAGGGGGAAGGGAGGTTTCAGTAATGGGCCACAATAATCAACCACATTGTATACTGATAAAATTTTAAAAAATAATAAAAGTAAATAAATTTTAAAAAATCTTGTGCTTAAAGGACACTACCAAGAAAGCAAAAAGACAACTAGAGAGTGAGAGAAAATATTTGAAAATCATATATTTGATAAGGGTCTAGTATCTAGAGTATATAAATAACTCTTGCAATTCAACAATAAAAAGACAAATAACCCAATTTTTAAATAAGCAAAAGATCTGCATAGGCATTTATCCAAGGAATATATACTTGTACAAATGGCCAGTAGGCACATGAATGATGCTCAACATCGTTAGCCATCACAGAAATGCAAATCAAAACTACAATGAGATGTCATTATACACACCCACTGAAGTGGCTATAGTCGAAGAGATGAACAATAACAAATGTGGGTGAAGATGTGGAGAAACTGGATCTCTCATACGCTGTTGCAGGGAATGTAAGATGTTGCCAACACTTTGGAAAAGAGTCAAACAGTCACTAGACTAGAGTGATTAGTAGTCACTCAAAAGTTAAAACTTACAGTTTCCATATGACCCAGCAGTTCCACTCCTAGGTATATACCTAAGAGACGTGAAAACATATAGCCACACAAAAACTTGCACACAAATGTTCATAGCAACATTATTTGTAATAGAAAAAAGTTGGAAATAATCCAAATGTCCATCAAACTGATCAATAAACAAAATGTGGTATGTCCATAAAATGGAATATTATTCATCCATAAAAAAGAATGAAGTACTGGTTCATGCTACAACCTGCATGAACCTTCAAATATGCTAAATGAAAGAAGCCACTTACAAAATACCACATACTATGATGCTATTTATATGAAAATGTCCAGATAGGCAAATCCCCAGAGACCGAAAGTATGTTAGTGTTTGACAGATGCTAGAGAAGAAGGGAATGAAGATGACTGATAATGGGCATGGGGTTTCTTCCAGTGTGGTGACGAAAAAGTTCTCGAATTAAATAGTGGTGATGGATTGAATTGTATACTCAATAAAAAAAGAAAGAAACCCCTTCAAAGACGATGTACATATGGCAAATAAGCATATTAAAATATCCTCCTCATCATATGCCATTAGGGCACTACAATTTTAAACAGTAAGATAGCACTACACATCTACTAGAAGGGTGAAAATCCAAAACAATGACACCACCAAGCGCTGTCAAGGATGTGGAGCAATGGGAGGACCTCTCATTTGTTGCTAGTGGGGATACAAAATGGCACAGCCACTTTGAAAGACAGCTTGTCAGTTTCCTTCAAAACTAAACATACTCTTACCTTACGATCCAGCAATTGTGCTCCTCGGTATTGACTCAAAATTGAAAAACTTAGATTGATCCAAAAAGCCTGTACGTGAAAGTTTATAACAGCTTTATTCATAATTGCTGAAACTGGGAAGCAACCAAGATGTCCTTTAGTAAGTGAGTGGATGAATCAACTATGGTACATCTATGCAGTGGAATATTATTTGGCATTAAAAAGAAGCGAGCTATCAAGCCATTAAAAGACATGAAGAAGCCATAAGGGCATATTATTAAGTGAAAGAAGTCAATATTAAATGGCTACAAACTGCGTGATTCCAAGTATATGACATTCTGAAAAGCAAAACTATGGAGACAGTAAAAAAAGAAAAACAAACAAACAAACAAAAATCAGTGGTTGCCAGGCTTTGAGGGGAGAGAGAGTTGAATAAGCAGAGCACAGAGGAGTTTTAGGACAGTGAAACTGTTCTGTATAATACTGTAATGGTAGATACATGTCATTATATATTTGTCAAAACCCCTAGAATGCACAACATGGAGTGAACTCTAATGCAGCTTATGGACTTTGGTGATAATAATGTGTCAACACAGGGTCATCAAGTGTAACAAATGTACACTCTTGTATGGGACATTGATAGTGGGAGAGGCTGTGTGTATTGGGGATGGGAAAGAAGAAACAGGAGATTTATGAGAACTCTCTATACTTTCTGCTCAACTTTGCTGTGAAACCAAAACTTCTCTAAAATATAAAGTTCATTAAAAATACATTGCCCAACTTAACCTTTGAGATCTCTTCATCAAAACTGAACAAAACAAAAATTGGAGACAAGAGACGTTAAATTATATTCACAAATGGAAAAGAAGTTCGGGATATTTCAAATAAAAGTATGAAATTAGGGGCCAGGTGAGATGATGAGAGCTTGAGTATTTCTAAGGGAAAATATGAAATTATGGAAACAAGGTGTGAAGATAAGAAGAAATATTTTCAAAGAATGTTGAGATAGTGGAGGGGCCAAAGGCCAATGGGCTAGAAGTCCCAATGGTATTAAGATATAATTACGAGTAGGCACGAGATCAAGCCAGTTGGAAAGATAAAAGATTGTGCCAGCGAGTTGGAAGTTTGAATTAGTTGTGTCAGATGTAGTAAAGCAGCTTTGACTTATATTCCTTTATTCATTTAATACATATTTATTGCATGCCTTCTATGCGCCAGACACTATTCTAGGCAATTGAGATACATCAATTAGAAAACAAACAGCAAAACACAGATCCATGCCCTTGTGGAACTGATATGCTAGCAATCTACTGCTGCCTGACAAATTACTCTAAAATTTATCAGTCTTCAATGCCATACATTCATTATCTCATGAAGTTTATAAGGGTTAAGAATCCCGGAGCAGCTGTGCTGGGTGGCTCTGGCTGAGATTCTCTCATGAGCTTGCTATTAAGTTGTCTGCCAGGGCTGCAGTCATTTGAAGGCTCGATGGGCTGGAGGATCTGTTTTCAAGTTCACTCACGTAGCTGTTAGTAAAATACCTTAATCAAGTCCTTGCTGGCTGTTAGCCAGAGACCTCATCTCCTCACTACATGGGCCTCTCCCTAGGGCTTCTCATGACAGGGAAGCTGGCTTTTCCCAGAATGAATGATCCAAGAGAATGAGAGAGAGCAACTGATGTGGAAACTGCAAGCTCTTCTATAACCAAATTTCAGAAGTGGTATTCTATCACTTCAGTCACTTGTAGACACTGGGGATAGAGCAGTTAGCAAAGAAGTAAATATCCCAGCCGTCTTTCAGGAGATTTGGGAGGCATGTGGGCCTAGAGATGTACAGTCAGTTATGGTAGCAACAGGGCAGAAAAATAAGAGCAGAGACAGTCAAAGCACTCTCCTCAGACTAGGGTCAATTTGGGGGTTGAGAGGCCTTGGTCACGAATACTCTACAGCCTTAGGGATTCAGGCACCAGATCTTAAGATTCAGAAGGCTGAATCTCTGAAGGCTAGGAATTGTCAATGGATGGCACAAATACGAACAAGGACTTATTGTGTAGGCCCTGCCCCTGCCTGCATGCACAATGGGAAATGCTGCCCCGACACAGGCGTGAGAAAACCCCTCACCCCTAACTACAGGTTATGGTCAGGCATAAGCTGTTTGAGAACAAAGCCTTTCGCTGTGTCCCTACTGCCTACTACAGGGTCTCCCATATTGTAGATGCATGATCCATTTCACATATTAGGTGCTCAACCAAAATTTGGTGAATGAATGAATCAATGAATGAGATTCAAGGATTTCTACACAACATGTTTCAGCTGCATCAGAGAAGAGCCAAGAATGGACAGAAAAGATCGGTCCAGATGGGGTCTCTATTTATTGATTTTACTAAGTGAATGATGGGAGCTAGGGCAACACTACTGAAACTAACTGACTGACTTTCTGTCTGGGAGTTCCATTGAGACAAAAAACTAAAACATAAAAGTGAGTTGTTACTATATATTTAATTTTATTTCATTTAAACTGTATTTATTGACTTCTTCAAGGCTGGCCCTGGTGAACACATGGAGTGGGAGCTGGCAAAAGCCGCAGATGTGCCCTTCAGATGAAGTTGCTTGGAGGCCGCATGGGAGAAGAGGGTCTTGATGGCCTCCAGGCCAGCCAGACCACTAGCAGGATTCCCGTGGATGCACATAGGAGAGAAGAGCCATAGACAGCTGAAAAAAGGAGCCACTCAGAGGCCAGTGAGTCATCGCAAGGGACCAGCACATGGGCCGTTCCATGGGAAGTGTTTGGAGTGCGGGTGGTCAGGGAGACAGTCCCATCAGGGGAACACTGGGGCACAGCACGGACAGCTGATTTGCCCTCCAATCAGCACAGGACGACTCAGTGGAGACTGGCCTGGAGTGTAGACTGCAGGGGATGCAGTTTGCTGAAGGGACTCAGGCCCAGACTGGAGTTTCCACACAACCCGGGTGTACCAGACCTCATAAGACCCAGAAGTACTTGCAAGGTCAACAATTAAAACCTGAGCCATACAAATAGCCTTCCCCAGGGAATCAGCAGCAAAGCAGCAATTTAGGTCAACCACAGGGCTCCAGTGCTGGTTCCCTTAGGAAGTTCCCCCGTTTTAGAAGTAAACAAAGGACAACAAATTAGTTTAAGTGCAGAGCTGAAGTGATGGGAACAGCGAATCATCCAAAACAGGACTGAAAGAAAAAACAAAAAACCCACAGATCAGAGACAAATTTCTGATATGAACCAGTAAAGGACTAACACCACCAAAGAACACCTATAAAACCTAGAATGGCCGGAAGCCCCCTGGCTCCCAAGCTGGGATGGGGAGAGGGCCAAGGACCTCAGCCACACACCCCGATGACCGCATCCAGCTATGACCACCGGGCCACCGCCGGAAGCGACTCAGGCTCTCGAGCCAGGATGGGGGATTGCCAAGGGCCTCAGACATGCCCAGACCAGCAACAACCACATAGCCCCTGCCGAAGTGCCCTGGGCTCCTGAGATGGGGTGGTGGCGGCCCAGGGCCTCAGTCACGTGCTCCCGACGTCCGCACCCAGTCAAGTGACCACTGAGCCACCACCGCTGCTGGATGTCCCCTGGGCTCCCCTGCCAGAATGATGGGGGTGCCACAGGTCTTGATCACAACCCCCTCCTTCCTTCTCTTCCTATCCTATCCCCCTCCCCCTTCCCCTCTCCCCCTTTCCCCCCAACTACTCTGCAAACACATCTTAGAATTAAAATAATAATAATAATAACAATTAATAATTTTTTAAAGAAAGTAAAAGTTACTCCCTCAATTTTTTTTAAAAAAACTATATTTATTAATAATGTTCACATAAATATGTTGCAACAAGATTGGGAACCTATTACCTAGATCCCTTAATTTTAAGATTTGTTGGCTATAGCTCCTAAAAATAATTTACATATTGAAATGTAGTTTTCATACTCCTAACCTTTGTAAACTAAATATGCCAGAAATATTAACTACACCATATTTGATATCCAATTATCATCTCCAGAAATATTTCCCCCAAAAGATTGCCTTACAGCTAGTGAAATGATATGCTATTTTCCTGAGTTTACGCATCCTGATTGGAACTTTCCTTACAAAACAGGAGATTACATTTTGAAACAAATCAAAAGAACTTAAAACCTTTTTAGTAAACTTTTGAATAAAATAAACACTGATTACTGCTTCATTTTCCATATAGCTCTGATATTCGGTGATTTGTTTTTTTTTTGATTCCACATTTCTCAATGTGTAATCACCTGATTACAAGTAATACTGTTATTAGTACCTATGTTAGGTCAGGTTCTATGAGAAGCAGATACCAAGAAAAGACTTCTGTAAAAAAGATTAACCATGGGAAAAGCTTGGGAAGGATAAAGTGGAAGGAGCAGCAGAAGACAGGTAGAGCCCTCAGACTACCCACAAGAAGGATGTTTTTGAAAGCAGAGGGGGAAGAAAGAAGGATTAGATGGGAAGACTTTCAAACTGTCCCACAGTTCTAAGGTTTCTGACAGGTTGATGGGGATACTATGAGCCAAAGTTGCCTGTTAGAAGAGTCCCCCATCCCAAAAGAACAGACCTGCACTGGTACCCACTAACTGCACTAGTACCCCCCAGTCAGTGATTATCTGGAAGCAGTCTGAGGGAACCATGGCTTTGGTGCAAATGCAATGGTAGATTCAGAGGGGCAGCAGCTGGGGCTGTCAGTCAACTATGCTCCCCATAGCAGGATATTCAAGTGGCACATTTTCATAGTCACCACAGTCCGTCTTTGTACTGCATGGATCTACTTCTCCATGCAGGTCCAGAGAACAGCTCCTCCCTCATTCCTGTGGGCCGCTGTTCACGAAGGGAAACTTTACAGGGGAAGGACAGGGGATGAACTACAGCCCCCGTTGCCGCATTTGGTCTTTGGGCCAGAACTGGTAATTATTCTCTTTCTTTTCCACTACCCATTTTAAATTTCCCTTATCCTCACTTATTATCTCAACAGGTCTTGAAGGCTTACCTTGTCATGTGAACCCAACCTTTATTCCTGAGGGGTTCGAACCCTTGGCAATGACATTATCCATTCACAGGTAAATGGAGCAAGAGAGTACCAGGAGGCACCCAGGTAGATTACCTGGTTCCACGTGTATTTCTCCCTGATCCATTGTATGAATGCAGTTCTACCTTCTCCTACTGATCATAGTCAGTAATTTCTGGCACAATGTGCATTCCTCTTCTTGCCTGCTGGTTTCTAAACGCCAGTGCTCGTTGTTCATAAGTTGTTATGAATGCCAATGCTTGTAGTTCAATGCTTGTTGTTCAAACCCCTGCTGTAAACCTTGTGGGCCATTGTGATGGAAAGTAGGCACTTTCCTTCTTCCACCCTTGATTCCAGATCTCATTTTTCCGCTTAGGTCCAAAGCCCAATAGAGAGGTCTTTGGTTTAATACACATACTGTATCATGGACGATGGCATGTGGAGTGTAGTAACATTAATAAAGCAAATGTATTTCACAGGGCCTAGCTTCCAAAGCCCTGTAGTTTCAGGTATAGCCTAATTTTTAAAATTTACATATAGAAATGTCAAGCTTGCAAAATACAGGAAACTTTCCCTAGGCTAAAGTCTCTGTTGTAGATAAAGAATTGCAACACAGCAAAATTGCTGGCTCAACAACAGATGTCCTTGGTTAACCTAGTGATTGATATGTTAAGAAAGTTGCTTGATTTTTGTGTAAAAATGCTAAGTAAATTGCTGTAAGAAAAGACAGTGTTTGCTAAAAACAAGCTTTTGTCGGTGGATTGACTTAACCTTTTGCAAATTGCATTATGGAATGTCACTTTGTTTATTTCACTGATGTAACTAGTTTCCATTTGTTAAAATTATACTTAGCCATAATTCTGCCCATATCCTTGTGTTCTTTGTAATGATTAAATCAACTGAATTTTCTTGTGAAACTTCCTTGTGTTTACAATAAAAGGGAGAGGCTAACTTTGAATTGCTGCTGTCACATTCAGTTTTCTCTTCCTAATGGGGAAATTACTGAAGTGCAGTCCTTCCGGACCTCTCGATGCATACATAAGGCTTTGAGTAATTGCGTAATTCTTTTTTTTTGTCTCCATTATGCAGGGGGAAGTGTAACAATGGCACCCAATTTTCACAGTGTTGTCTTTGATTGGTGCTTTAGCTTTGTTCTGTGAGGTCAGTTGCTTCCAGATGGTGCAGTATGTGATGTGATCAGTGGATCCCCTCTTCATGGACCCATTTCTGCACCTTCTCTATGGTGAAATGGCTACCATGTTCCAATGCTGTGCTGTGTGAGATTCTATGCTTGTGGATCAGGCACCCCAAAAGCCCCCAGATAATGGTTCTTAATGAGGCTGTTCAGGCAAAAAGGCAAACCCATACCCAGAATAGGCATGTATCCCTGTAAGCATGAACCACTGACCTTTCCAGGATGAAAAGCATCCAACATAGTCAACTTGCCACTAAGTGGTGCCCTATTAGTCTGCTGGATAAATAGTGTCATATTTAAAACACAGCCTTGGTCTCTGTTGCTGCAGGTTGGATATTCATACAGGGAAGCAGCTAAATTGTCTTGGTATATAGAAGTCTATGCTGTTGTGTCCATAGATAGCCTCCATTTCTGGCACCATGGTCACTCTTTTGAGATGCCCATCAGACCAATTCTGATGATATGGCCAAAATGAATGCTGGTTAATGTCAATTCGCTAAGTCACTTTGTCTATTAGTTCTTCAGTTACTCTTTCCTGATGAATGCTTTCCCTTGGGCACTAAAATAGCACTGATACAAAAATCTTCCTTTTTCATGCCACTAGCATATGTACATCCACATGCCTCTACTCCAGACTTCCTTTTCTTTGATCTTTTCCTTTCAGGCTCCTGACCAGATCACCAGATCATTGGCTACTACCCAGGAATCCATATATATTCTAACCTTGGGCTATTTCTCCTCCCACAAATAGTGGATGACCAGGTACACTTCTTGCAGCCCTACCCACTGGGAGAATATTTTTCTCTCTGCCACCTTTCAGGACCACCCCTAAATGTGTCTCTATGGGTGCCACCATCCATTCTGACTTGCATCCACATACCGAGCTGACGCACCTGTAAGCCAAGCTTGAGCTTTTCCCTCTTTCTTCAACTGGTATATGAGAACCCCACCCCACCCCCATACAGTTATAGGTTCAAATTTTGGGAGAGGCACTGGCACAACTGTGCGGGTAACATGGGGATCTGCTATATGCTCATATACCTTACCTGTGTCCTCGGGTCCTCCTTGGACTTAATTCAGGATGTTTTGTTTCCACCTTTTTATGGACTACTGCTAGGCCCACGTTACTCTATCACTTAGTGGGTATGACAGAATCTACTTCTCAATCGGTAGTCCCAGATGCATGGTCATTTGGTGCCCTATTGGTCAACCATTCCCTCTATACCAGAACTACCAAAACAGTAGCTGTTTCCCAAAAGTGTATACTTATCAGCTGTGGGTGGCATGGCTTTACTACCGAATCCTGGAGCTTTTCATAAGCTCCACACTGCACTTTTTAGTAGTCACACTGCAGATGTGTTGAATCATATGGTCCAAGTGGCAAAGCTGATTGCACCATGGGCTGCACCTATTGCACAGGCTCTTCCTGCCCGGATGGCCACATTCAAAGCTGGAATCCTTCCATGTCACCTGGAATATGGGCCAGGGAAGTATCCCTAGGAGTGGAATGTGTTGCTTCCAAAACCCAAAGAGGCCTGCCCAGTGCTGTGCTTTCTTCTTTGTGGGAGGTGATACCAGACACACAACAACGGCTAGTTGTTGGTCAAAGGGTCTAAACTTTCAGTTATAAGTTCTGGGTTGTAATACACAATATGGTGACTATAATAAATACTACAGAATTGTTTATTTAAAATTTCATAAGAGAACAAATTTTAGGTGTCCTTACCATGCATACAGACATACACACACACACACTCTAAATGGTAAGCATGGGTGATGATGGGTGTGCTTATTAATTTAATTGTGGTATTCATTCCACAGTGTATATACATATCACATCATCATGTTGCACATCTTAGAAACATAAAATTTTCATGTCAACTCTTTTTCAATAAAGCTGGAAAAATGATGTATTACAAACAGCTTTATGTCAGTAAATTTTCCAGCTAAAGTGAAATGGTTACAAAATGTATCTGCACTATGATTTCAGTTACATAAAATTGTGTGTACATACATATTTTTGTGTGCATACATGATTGTAATGTTCCAAATGATTCTAAGGAATTACTATGCCAATTTACATGTTCTGAAATAATGTATGAGTGTACCTGTTTCTCCTCCCCTCCAACTTCAGAAATTACCTTAGCACACACTTTGCCTCATCATTTACCCTTCTAATAACTTGTTCTAAGAACCGCTCTAAGGCTCAGGCTTCTCGCATAGGGAACAGAGACCATACTGCACACTTCTCAGCCTCATTATAAGCAATAGATACCAGAAAGGGAAAGAGAAAATAGATAGATAGATAGATAGATAGACAGATAGATAGATAGATAGAGAGTGAGAGAGAGAGAGACAGACAGACACACACACACACACACACACAGACACACAGACACACAAAGACTTCAGGGGTAGCATTCTCCCATAAGCACAGGGCCAAAGGGAACTGTGAGAACTGCAAGGAGGAGGAATGAAAGAAAGATCTTGGCATCCAAACTGGCTGGGGAAGGAGGTCAAGGATGTGGAAGCCTGACAATGTAGAGAGAGGAAGTGCAGGGGCCATGCAATGTGTTCCATGGTCTCTGACCACAAGATAACCCAGGCAGCTCTGAGTGCCTGAGTTGATACAGACACTCCTATTGTTCCATGACATATGAGACATGCTCTATTATTCACAATGAGGCTGAGAAGGGCACAGTATGTTCTCTGTTCCCTAGGTGAGAAGCCTGAGGCTTAAAGAGGTATGGGAGCTTGTCTTTGGCCATCAAGACAGTACATGGAAGAACAAGGCAGGCATTATTCTTTATGTATTCCAACTATCCCCTTAGCTCATATTTTTAAGAAATCCACACACCAACATAGGTCTCCCTAATGTAAATGCCCATAAAGCATTGCAAAGTGCCACGTGGTTGGAAACAACTTAGGCCAAACCAGAAAGTGGGGACATAATCTGTAAACTTTTGGTATCTCACCATGTCATCATTTATAGGATTGTAACTTGAAAACTTTGTACTGCTATTCCTTAAATGTCAAAAATTATGTCTGCTTGTTGGCTAAAGCGAAAGCACGGTGGAGGCTTGGGAAACAAATTGTGCAAAGGCCCCTTTCAATTCTCACGTGTAATTAGGAAATGCCAGTCATTGAGAAAGGTTCCCGCAAAACGGACCGTAACGTGGGATTCTGAGCTACTGTTGTTTGTTTGAAGGTGAAAATAAAGCTGAACCCCCTCGAGAACATGGACATCGAGCAGCACGTGTCAGCTCCCTGGGCAACACGCTAAGCAGACAGGCTGACTCTCCCTCAGGCTGCATGTGC
Source organism: Cynocephalus volans (assembly GCF_027409185.1). NCBI lineage: Eukaryota > Metazoa > Chordata > Mammalia > Dermoptera > Cynocephalidae > Cynocephalus > Cynocephalus volans. The sequence goes on along the minus strand of NC_084478.1, from coordinate 111,996,450 downwards.
TGAGGCGAGACTCCTCCCACAGTGCACCTTCAGGAAGGGCAGGGGACGGTACAGTGTGTGGGAAGAAAGATGGAAGCATGGTGAGAGCTGTGGAAAGGCCCATTTCCCATTCACCTGTGTACAAATCACAAAACTGATAACAGTATGGTCTTTGAAAACATTCAAATGATTAGGAGTGAGAAGTAAAATAGTAAAGTCTTTACTTTCCTTCTCTCCTTCCTTCCACAGCCCTCACTTGCCAGCAGACAGTCACCCCTTGCAAAGCTGCTTTTGTGCCAGGTAGTGTGCCTCCTTCTGTGGGCCTCCAGGTAGAGCATCTGACAGAGTCACACAGTCTCTAAAGGCCAATCCCTGGAAGAAGCGTGTGCCCTCTCTTATCAGGATTTATTGACAAACTCCCTATGGAAGCAAGCCTGACGTATCTACCAGGGCCAGCCAGGGATGAACAGGGTGGGGAGGGGGCTTGGGACATACAGGGCCTTTCAGTCCTGGCCCTGCTGGCTGGTGGCTGGGGCAGGGGAAGAGCAATCCGGGACACACAACATACAACATGCAATGTCACTCTTTATTAAGAAAGCAAACAGCAATCATAAGTGAGGAAAATACATACTAGTGAACTGGCCCTTTGGGTGGGTGCTTATGTTACCTGGTCTACAAATGAACTTTGGCTTCTTGGTCAGCCAGGCCCCCAACCCCAGTCATGCATGTGGCTTTAGGTTGGTGCAAAGAGAAACAAAGACGGTGTGGATGAAGACAAAGACCACTTCCAAGGGCTCCTTTTAGGGGATTTGTCTGAAAGCCTCCTGTGGGATCTTTCCCTCAGTCTGGAGGAAGTAAAGGGAAGGAGTTGGGACCTCAGAAGAGCCGGATGCCCTGAGTTCCATCCCCCATCCACCCAGCCTCTGCCTTCCTGGCGTTCCTAAAGGCCCAGGTACATCCATATTTTACCCACATGATTCCCAGACTTCACCTGGAGCATAGTGAAGACCTGAGCAGCCCTGGTGTAGTTCCACTCGTTGTCCTGAAGGCACCTGGGGTGAGAGAAAAACAGGTGATCTCCATTACTACAACAGGACAGACCCTGCAATGCCACCACTTAACCTATGCTACTTTTTTCGTCTGACACATGTACCAGCATGAACACTGTTGTGATGATGAACAAGGACCTAGAGTAAACCAAAACACCTTTCACTACCACTTGTGCCCACTAGAATTCAAAGCAGAAAAATAGAGGTGTTCAAATCAACACAGGAGCTTAATACATATCGATAAAGAAACATGCTCAAGAAAACACAAACGGAAATTTTTAAAAATACAAATATCCAGTAATTTTTATTGAGACATAATGCACATTCACCATTTTAAAGAGTATGAGAGGAGATAAAAAAGTTCATGGAAAAATGCAGAGTGATGTTGAGGATTTTTTGATGAGTCTGTTGGCCATTTGTATATCTTCCTTTGAGAAATGCCTATTTAGCTCTTTTGCCAATTTTTTAATTGGGTTAACTTTTCTTGTAAAGTTGTTTGAGTTCCTTGTATATTCTACGTATTAATCCTTTGTCAGATGTATATTTTGCAATTATTTTCTCCCACTCTATTGGTTGTCTTTTAACTCTTAATTGTTTCTTTGGCTGTGCAGAAGCTTTTTAGTTTGATATAATCCCATTTGTTTATTTTTCCTTTGGTTGCCCATGCTTTTGGGGTCATATTTATGAAGTCTGTGTCCAATCCTACTTCCTGAAGTGTTTCTCCTATGTTTTCTTTAAGAAGTTTTATTGTTTCAGGGTGTATATGTAATTCTTTAATCCATTTGAGTTGACTTTAGTATATGGTGAAAGGTATGGGTCTAGTTTCATTCTCCTACATATGCATATACAGTTTTCCCAGCACCATTTGCTGAAGAGGCATTCTCTTCCCCAGTGTATGGGCTTGGTGCCTTTGTCAAAGATCAGATGGCTGTAGGTGTGTGGGTTGATTTCTGGATTCTGTATTCTATTACATTGATCAGTGTGTCTGTTTTTATGGCAGTACCATGCTGTTTTGGTTATTACAGATCTGTAGTATAGTTTAAACTCAGGTAGTGTTATGCCTCCAGCTTTATTTTTTTTGCTCAGCATTGCTTTGGCTATGTGTGGTCTTTTGTTATTCCAAATAAATGTCTGGATAGTTCTTTCCATTTCTGGTAAAAATGTCATTGGAATTTTGACGGGGATTGCATTGAATTTATCACTTTGGGTAGTATGGACGTTTTCACTATGTTGATTCTTTCAATCCGAGTGCATGGGATATCTTTCCATCTTCTTGTATCCTCTCTAATTTCTCTCAGCAGTGGTTTGTAGTTCTAATTATAGAGATTTTTCACATCCTTGGTTAATTCATTTACTAAGTAATTTACGTCTTAGGTGGCTATTGTAAATGAGCTAACTTTCTTGATTTCTTTTTCTGCATGTTCACTACTAGAGAATAGATATGCTACTGATTTTTGTGTGTTGATTTTGTATCCTGCTACTGTGCTGAAATCATTTATCAATTCCAAGAGTTTTTTTATAGAGGTTTTAGGCTATTCGATATATAGCATCATGTCATCTGCAAACAGGGACAGTTTGACTTCATCTTTTCCAATCTGGATGCCCTTTATTTCCTTCTCTTCTCTGATTGCTCTGGCTAGTACTTCCAACACTATGTTGAATAGGAGTGGTGAGAGTGGACATCTTTGTCTAGTTCCTGTTCTTAAAGGAAAAGCTTTCAGCTTTTCCCCATTCAGGATGATATTGGTAGTGGGTTTATCATATGTGGCCTTAATTATGGTGAGATACTGTCCATCTATACCTAACTTGTAGAAAGTCTTCATCATGAATGAGTGTTGAATTTTGTGAAATGCTTTTTCAGTATCGATAGAGATGATCATACGGTTCTTGTGTTTGATTTTATTGATATGGTGTATCACATTTATTGATTTGCATATGTTGAACCAACCTTGCATCCCTGGGATGAATCCCACTTGATCATGTTGTATAATTTTGCATATTTGTTGTTGTATTCTTTTAGCTATTATTTTATGGAGGATTTTTGTATATGTATTCATCAAGGATATTGGCCTGTAGTTTTCTTTTTTTGTTGTATCTTTGTCTGGTTTTGGTATCAGGTGATGTTTGCTTCATAGAATGAGTTTGAGAGAATTGCCTCTGTTGCAACCTTTTGGAATAGTTTGTAGGGAATTGGTGTTAATTCCTCTTTGAATGTTTGGTAGTATTCTGCTGTAAACCCATCTGGTCCTGGGCTTTACATTGTTGGGAACCTTGTGATAACAGCTTCAATATCTTTTATCATTATTGGTCTGTTCAGATTTTGTACACCATCTTGGCTCAGTATTGGTAGTTTGTGTGTGTCCAGAAATTTAGCCATTTCCTCCAGATTTTCAAATTTGTTGGCACATATAGTTGTTTGTAGTAGTCACTAATGATTTCTTGTATTTGTGAGGTATCAGTTGTAATATGGCCTTTTTCATGTCTAATTTTTGTTATTTGGGGCTTCTGTCTTCTTTTTTTTTTTTTGGTTAGCCATGCTAGTGGTTTGTCAATTTTATTTATCTTTTCAAAAAACAAAGTTTTTGTTTCATTGATCTTTTGTATCATTTTTCAGATTTCTATATCATGTAGTTCTGCTCTGATCTTAATGATTTCTTTCCATCTGCTAATTTTGGGTTTGGATGGTTCTTTTTTTTCTACTTCTTTAAGGTGCATTATTAGGTTGTTTACTTGCTATCTTTCTATTCTTCTGAAGTAAGCATTTAATGAGATAAATTTACCCCTAATACTGCTTTTGCAGTATCCCACAGGTTTTGGTATGATGTATCATTATTTTCATTAGTTTCAATAAATTTTTTTATTTCTTGTTTGATTTCTTCTTAGACCCATATGTCATTAAGTAGAATGCTGTTTAATTTCCATGTGTTTGTATAATTTCCAGAATTTCATTTGTTATTCATTTCTAATTTTAAGCCATTGTGATCTGAAAAAATACCTGGGATAATTCCAATTTTTTTGAATTTGTTGAGAGTTGATTTGTGACCTAACATGTGATATATCCTGGAGAATGATCCATGTGCTGATGAGAGTGAATATTCTAAGGTTTTTGGATGGAATGTTCTGTAGATATCTGCCAAGTCAAATTGGTCTAGAGTGTGTTTAGATCTTGTGTTTCTCTGCTGATTCTTTGCCTAGATGATCTGTCCAATACTGATACTAGGGTTTTCAGGTTGCCTGCTATGATGGTATTATTGTTTATCTCCTTCTTTAGGTCTAATAGAGTTTGCTTTGTAAATCTGGCTGCTCCAACACTGGGTGCATATATATTTATGATTATTATGTCTTCTTTATGGATGAATCCTTTTATCATTATGTAGTGGCCCTCTTTATCTCTTTTTATGGTTTTTAGTTTAAAGTCTATTTTATCAGATATAAGAATAGCAACTCCAGCTCGTTTTTCATTTCTATTTGCATCCTTTCACTCTTAGTCTATGTGTGTCTCTGTAGGTGAGGTGGGTCTCTTGAAGGCAGCATATAGTTGGGTTCACATTTTTAATCGAGTCAGTCAGTCTGTGTCTTTTGAGTGGGGAATTTAATCCTTTTACATTAAGTTGTTATTGAAAAGCATTGATTTACTCCTAGCATTTTATTGATTTTTGTTTGAATGTCTTAAGTGTCTTTTGTTCGTTTCTTTCGGATTTACTGTTTGTCTTCTGTACTTGTTGGTTTCTTGGGTTGTAGATAATTTTTCTTTTCTTCATTGTTAGCACTTTTATTTTACTAGTGGGTTTTGAATTTTCTAGCATTTTTATGGCAGTGGTAGTTATTTTTCAGGTACCAAACCTGGTACTCCGTTGATAATTTCTTATAAGGGTGGTCGGGTGGTAGTGAACTCTGCAGTTTTTGCTTGTCTGAGAAACATACTATTTGCTCTTCATTTTGGAAAGATAGCCTTATGTGGTAAAGTATTCTTGGCTGGCAATTTCTCTCTTATAGTATTTTGAATATATCATCCCATTCCTTTCTGTCTTTTAGGGTTTATGATGAAAAGTCTGATGTTAGTCTGATTGGGGCTCCCTTATACGTGGCTTGATGCTTCTCTCTTGCTGCTTTTAAGAGTCTTTCTTTGTCTTTGAGTTTTGCCAATTTGACTGTAACATGTCTTGGAGAAGACTTTTTTGGGTTGAATACGTTTGGGGATCTTTGACCTTCCTGAATCTGAAGATCTGTGTCTTTTCCTATACTTGAGAAGTTTTCTGCCACTATTCTGTTCAATGTGTTTTCAATGCAATCTCCTTTTTCTTCCCATTCTGGAATACCCATGTCTCGGATTTTTGAGCGCTTAAGGTTGTCTGATATCTCTCTTACGTTTTCTTCCATGTTTTTAATTCTTTTTTTTTTTTTTATGATCTGCCTTTGTTATTTCAAACAGCCCATCTTCAACGTCAGAAGTTCTCTCTTCAACTTCCACAAGCCTGCTGGTTAAACTGTCAGTTGTGTTTTTTATTTCATTGAATAAATTCTTCAGCTCGGCAAGCTCTGCTACATTCTTTTTCAGGGTATTGATTTTGTTGTACATTTCTTCTTTCGGGTCCTGTGTACTTTTCCTCATTTCATTGTGTTGTCTAGCTGAGTTTTCTTGTACCTCATTTAGTTTCCTTAGAATTATCACTCAAAATTCCTTGTCAGACATTTCAAGGGCTTCTTGTTCTACAGGATCTAGAACTTGAGAGTTATAATCCTTTGGTGGTATATTTTTCTGTTGTTTTTTTTATATTTCTGGTATCTTTTCTTTTGTGTTTAGTCATTGTGGCAAGGGATTCCACAGTCCACTGGGTCGACACTACTGTCTGGCTGGGATCCTGTCGGGACTGCCAATTTGTCAGGGATGCCTCAGGCCTACTCCGTCATGCTGATGCCTCAGGGTGCATGGTCACTGCAGGTCTTGGGTCTCTCCGGGGGCACCTCTCTGGTCAGCACACACTTGTGCAACTGGGGATGGGGTCTTATGGTGGCAGGGCCTAGCTGCTGGGTCATGCTGGCGCCTTGGTGCATGTGGTTGCCATGGTTCTCGGGCCTCTCCGGGGGGTGCCTACCTGGTCAGCAAGCACTTGCCTGGGCTCTTTGATGAGGTTTCTGTTCAGCTCTTTTGCCCATTTTTCAATTGGGTTATTCCCAATTATTGAGTTTTAAGAGTGCTTTGTATACTTTGGAAAATGGGCTTTTATCAGATATGTCCTTGCAATATTTTCTCCCATTCTGTGGCTTGCCTTCTTATTCTCTTGACAGTGTCTTTTGCAAAGTAGAAGTTTTCAATTTTGATGAAGTCCATGTTCCTAATGACTTCTTGCATAGATTGTGCCTTTGATGTTATATATAAACCCCCAAATCATCTGAGTTTTCTCCTATGTTTTTTCTAGAAGTTCTACAACTTGCCTTTTGCTAGGTCTATGATCCAGTTTGAGTTAATATTTACAAAGACTTAACAGGTCTGTGTCTAGATTCAGTTTTTTGCATGTGGATGTGCAGTTGTTTTAGCACCATTTGTTGTAGAGACTATCTTTTCTCCATTGCATTGCCTTTGTCCCTTTTTCAAAGTTCAGTTGATTATATTTGTGTGGATCTGTTTCTGGGATCTCAATTATATTCCAATGATTGATCTGTCTATTCTTTCACCAGTACCACAGTGTCTGGAACACCGTTGCTTTCAAGTGAGTCTTGACATTGGGTAGTGTCAGTCATTTGACTTTCTTCTTCTCCTTCAGTATTGTATTGGGTATTCTGGATCTTTTGCTTCTCCTTGTAAGCATTAGAATCAATTTGTTCATGTTCACAAAATAACTTTCTGATTGTGTTGAATCTATAGATCCAATTGGGAAGAACTGATATCCTGACAACATCTGGAGTTTCCTCCCACAAACATGGAATATGTCATTTATTCAGTTCTTTGATTTCTTTCTTCAGAGTTTTGTAGTGTTCCTCTTAGAGATCTTATGTGTATGCATGTGTGTGTGTGTTAGTATAAGTGTGTGTATGTATGTGACCCCTAAGTCTTTTGCATTGTGGGGTGATAATGTAAATCATATTGTATCTTTAACTTCAAATTCCAATTGTTTGTTACTGGTATGAAGGAGAATGATTAAATTTTTTCTATTAACCTTATAACCTGCAACTTTGATTTAATTGCTTATTAGTTCCAGGAGGGTTTTTTAAATATATATATTTATTCTTTCTGATTTTCTACACAGACAATCATGTCATCTGTGTGAAAAGACAATTTTATTTTTTCCCTCCCAGTCTGTATACTTTTTATTTCCTTTACTTGTGATATTGTGTTAGGCGGGATTTCTAGTATGATGATGAAAAAAATTGGTGAGCAGGAACATCTTTGTCTTGTTCCTCATCTTAGCAGGAAACCTTCCAGTTTTTTAGCATTAGGTATTATGTTAGCCATATTTTTTTTTGTACATGTTCCCCTCTATTCCAACTCTGTTTTTTTGTTTTTTTGTTTTTTTATTTTAAATCAACTCTATTGAGTCATAATCTATACATAAAATGTGTCCATTGTAAAACTATAATTTGAGGAGTTTTGTTTTTTTCCCCCACTCAGTTATCCCTCAACCTCCGTCCCCCACACCCCCACTCAACTTTGTAGCCTTAGGAATGTTCCCTCCATTTGTAAGACCAGCACACTACTGTGGTCTTTCTTTCCTTCCTTCTTTTTATCTTAGCCTGCACATATGAGTGAACACGTGTGGTATTGATCCCTCTGTGCTTTGCTTATTTCACTCAAAATAAGTTACTCCAGGTTCATCCATGTTGTTGCCATTGGGAGTGTTTTATTCTTTTTTATGGCAGAGTAGTATTCCACAGTGTATATATACTACAGTTTCCTGATCCAATCATCCATTGATGGACATTTACGTTGGTTCCATATCTTGGCTAATGGAAACAGAGTTGCTCTGAGGTTTTTCTTTTTTGTTGTTTTTAATCATGAATGGGTGCTGGATTTTGTCTGATGCTTTCTATGTATCTATTGATATGACTGTGTGGTTTTCCTTCAACAGCCTGTTGTTGTGGTAGATTACATTAATTGATTTTCAAATGTTGCATCAGCCTTGCACACCTGCAATAAATCCCAATTGGTCTTGGTGTAGAATTATTTTTACTCATTGGTGGAGTTGATTTGCCAGTATTTTGTTGAGGATGTTTGCATCTATGTTCACGAGAGATATTGGTATGTTGTATTATTTTCTTTTAATGTCTTTGCCTGGTTTTGGTATTTAATCCTGGCTATATAGAATGACTCAGGAAGTACAGATTAAGCATTGCTAATCCAAAAAATTCAAACCCAGAATGCACCAAAACCTAAAACATTTTGAGTGCTGGCATGACACTCAAAGGAAGTGCTCACTGGAGCATTTCAGATTTCGGATTTTTGAATTAGGGATGTTCTAATTGTATGTATTCTGCAAAATTCCAGAACATGAAAAAAGAAATCCCAGATCCAAAACACTTCTGGCCCCAAGCAGTTTTGATAAAGGATACTCAATCTGTATTCCCTCTGCTTCTTCTATCTTCAGGAAGAGATTGTACAGATTTGGTATAATTTTTTCTGTGTTTGGTAGAATACACCAGTGAACCCATCTGGGCCTGGTGCTTTCTGTTTCACAAGGTTATTAATTACATATTCACTTTAAATAAATGAACGCTTATTAAGATTGTCTATTCAAAATGAATTTAAGTTGTGACATAGATGGGTTTATGATCTTTTATTGTTTTGTGTTTTGTGTATTTAATTGATTGATTGAGATATATTTACCCATTTAAATTGTACAATTTAGTGGCTTTTAGGGTATTCATGTGTTTCTGCAATCACGGCCCTAGTCAATTTTAGAATTTTTTTATTTCCTCAAAAAGAAATCTCTAACCGTTGAGCAATCGCCTCCTATACTCCCATTCCACAAGCCTTAAGAAACTACAGATCTACTTCATCTTGTTAGATTTCCCTATTTGGGACATTTTGTTAGAACAAAATCATATAATACATGATCTTTTGCGACTGGCTTCTTTCACTTAGCATGGTGTTTTCAAAGTTGATCCATGAATAATATTCAATTGTGTACATATACCACACTTCGTTTATCTGTTAGTTGATGAACGTTTGGATTGTTTCCACTTTGGTCTATTATGAATAATACTGCTATAAATATCCATTTATAATTTTTGTGTGAACATGTGTTTTCCTTTCTCTTAGGTTTAAACCTAGAGTGGAATTGTTGGGTTATATGGCAACTCTGTGTTTATTTATTTCAGGAACTTCCATGCAGTGGTTCAAAGTGGAGGCACCATTTTACATTCCCACCAGCAGTGTTTGAGCGTTCTGATTTCCCCACATCCGTGCCAGTATTTGGTATTAAATGACGTTTTCATTTCAGCCACCATGTTGGGTTTGAAGTGGTATCTTATTGTTTTTCATTTGAATTTTCTCAGTGATTAGTGATGTTGACCATCTTTTCATACAGATATTGACTATTTTTACATCTTCTTCAGAGAAATGTCAATTCAGATCATTTGCCTGTTTTTTAATAGAGTTATTCATCCTTTTATACTTCACATATTCTAGATACAAGTCCCTTATCAGATACATGTCTTGTAAATATTTTTCCCATGGTGTAGATTGTATTTTCATTTTATTGATGGTGTCCTTTGAAAGCATAAGTTTTCACTTTTGGTAAAGTCCTGATTATCTATTTTTTCTTTTGTTGCTCATGTTTTTGTTGTCACCATCTGAGAATCCTTTGACAAATCTGAGGTCACAAAGAATTATACTTATATTTTCCCATAAGAATTTATAGCTTTAGCTCTTGCATTTAGTTTTTTATCCATTTGCTGTTAATTTTTTTAATATGATGTGAAGTAAAGTTGCAACTTCATTTTCTTGCATGTGGCTTTGTAATTGTCCTGGAACTATTTGTAAAAAAGAATATTCTTTTTCACCATTGAATGGCCTTGGAACCCTTGTCAAAAATCACTTGACCATATATATTTGGTTTTGTTTCTGCTGTCTCAGTTCTATTTCATCGATCTATATGCATATCCCTACGGCCGTACCACAGTCATCAAGAGACTGTTGCTTTGTGTTAAGTTTTGAAATAAAGAACTGCGAATCTTCCTGCTCTGTGCTTTTTCAAGATTGCTTGGCTACTCTGGGTCTCTTTCAATTACATGTGCATTTTAACATAAGCTTGTCAATTTCTACAGAAAAATATGTTGGGTTTGTGATAGATATTGCATTGGATCTGGAGATTGACTTGGGGGGTATTGCCATCTTAATAATTTGTCTTCTGATCCATGATCATGGGATGTTTTGCCATCTATTTAGATCTTGTTTAATTTCATTCAGTAATTTTTTATGGTTTTCAGATGTAAATTTTGCAACCCTTTTGTTAAATTTACTTAAAAGCATTTTACTCTTTTTGGTGCTATTGTAAGTGGACTTATTTTCTTAATTTTTATTTTTAAGTATAGTATTTAGAAATCAAGTGTTTAGAAATACAATTGATTGTTGTATACTGATCTCATATCTGCCAATTTTGCCAAGCTCATTTGCTAGTTCTAACAGTTTTTTAGTGGATTTCTTCAGATTTTTTACGTACAAGTTTATGTCATCTGTGGATAGAGACAGTTTTACTTCTTCCTTTCCATTCTTGATGCCTTTTCTTTCTTTTTTCTTCTTTTTTTAATATTAATTTATCATTATACAATGGAGTTGATTTTAGTGTCCATTTTTCAATTCCTCCTTTTCCCTCCTCCCTTGATACCCTCCCCCCCGAATCAACATTATATCTGTTCACTTGTCTTAACATGTTCAATGAATTGTTGTGATCGTTGTTTCCTCTTCCCCACCACCATCCCACCCATTTATTTGTTTGTATATTTATTAATTTATTTTTATTAACTCCCACAAATAAGTGATTTCTCTTTCTCTTTCTGTGCCTGGCTTATTTCACTTGATATAATTTTCTCAAAGTCAATCCATGTTGCTGCAAATGGTAGTATTTTTCTTTTAATAGCAGAGTAGTATTCCACTGTGTAGATATACCACATTTTTCTTATCCACTCATCCGATGATGGGCATTTAGGCTGCTTCCAACTCTTGGCTGTTGTATATAAGGCTGGAATAAACATGAGAGTATAGGCATCCCTTCAACATGATGATTTCCGTTCCTCTGGGTATATTCCCAGCAGTGGAATAGCTGGGCCATATGGTAGATCTATCTGTAATTGTTTGAGGAACCTCTGTACCAGTTTCCATAAAGCCTGTACCATTTTGCAGTCCCACCCACAGTGTAGGAGGATTCCTCTTTCTCCACAAACTCATCAGGATTTATCATTCTCATTCTTTGTATATTAGCCATCCTAACTGGGGTGAGATGGCATCTCAAAGTGGTTTTGATTTGCATTTCCCGAATGCTGAGTGATGTTGACTATATTTCTTGTGAGAGTGGCCTACCTGCAACAAATTTTCTTCGTTTTCTTTTTATCTGGGAATGTCTTCATATCACCTTTATTTTTGAGATAGTTTTGCTGGATGTAGTACTATGTGGTTGTAATGTGAGGTTATATAACCAGTAAAATTGGTATAGGTAATTTAAAACATTTAGATCAACTAGGCTCTACCTAAGAACACAAATTCAAAAAATAAAATGTATGTTTTTATTATATTCTACATTATCATCTAAGGATTCACATATACAAGGATTCTTATTAAAAATGCTTCCGAGGTAAAGTTTATTTGAGAAGGGTTGTTGTTTGAGTGTGTGTGTATGTGTGTGTATAGTGGAAGATCAAGTACTTCTCTGGGAATTCTTGTGTTCCATTTTGTGAGAATGACTTAAGCATTTTTCAGGTGTAATAAACTAAGCCGACTAGGATATTAATGGTATGTAAGAAAATTTATTAAATTTATAAAATTTATTATAAAATTTACCATATTTATTAAACCCTTTTCTGTGCAGAAAAATATTGTACCTTCATGGCCGTAGGAGAAAATACTTTTTTTCATTTTCACACCCATAGACACATAGAGAGCTTTCAACTCCAGTTCTGCAATTTGAGTTAGGAGTCAAATGCAAATACAGACACAAGTACATATGCAAGTAAGCCTTGTAGGAAAAAAAAGGCAAATCATTATGTGGAGATGGCTGAGAATGGATACTTGGTCACTTTAATCATTTTATTTGGAGTTTTCTCCATTCTTCAGGTAATAGTGTCCTTCCCCATTCACTTTGGAATTGCCTGACCCCCAAACCACTGAATTATTAAACGAAAGATACACTTCCAAAAAACTATTTCACATTCTAAAGGATTCACAGGCTTTCACTGTTGAACCTTGTTAGCCAAGCCAGAACAACAATCTCCGAATCAAGAGAAAAGTATACCAGTCTCTTCCCTGGAGATGAAAATTTTATTCATAAATTCCATCAGCAAACCAGACCAGACCTTTCAGAATCCAACTTGTAAAGAAAACTTGAATAAGCAAAACTTACCAGTTTGCAACCTGTGTTTTGTCACCACTGAGAAAAAGAGATTAAAAAAAATATGTGCCTAAGGGCATTAAGTATGCACCATGCTCAGAAACATGAAAGCATAGAAAATGAATTTAATCCTCTACATCTTGCTGAGAATGCATCATGAGTCGTAATAGCTCAGGAATCAGGAAGTTCAGGGAGAAGTGCAAATAATCACAAAGGGAAGCTGCTCATTAAATTTACTAATCAAGTAACTGCTCTCCAATTCAGTGAATGATCAAGAGATGAGCAGATGTTGGTAGGTCCACCAGAGACATCAAACTATAATTTGCAAAAATCAGTGTCCCAGAGACCTGCAGTTCTGGCCAAGCTAGAGTATGCCCACTCCTCCTAGTTGGTCCCTCTACATCAAAACACTGTGGATACAACAGAGCAGACAAGCAAATGGAACTCCAGAGTGTGGGAAGGAGGAGGCAGACCGGCTAGTGCACTCAGGACTTGAGCAAGGACACAGTACTGATTTCTTTTGTTCTTCTTATCTCCACCCAACTGTCCCAGACAGGGCACTACAGAAGTCTGCAACCAAGAACCACCAACACTCACAGATGTGAATCTCTAAGTAAAGCCCATTCCCTTACCCAAAAAGAAAACAAAAGCAAAGACAGAAAAAGGGTGTTCTAAAAACCAAAAACCCTGTTTTTGGCAAATATCCCTCCTCCACTGCAGACAAACTCCAGTGGAAAGCCTCAGCTCTAACTCCTGAGGTTTTAGAGACCAAAAGGGAAGCTGATCTTCTGCCCTAACCAGCCTCTCTGACGCCAGTGGTGATGATCCCATTCCCCTGTCAGGGTATTGTCAGTGAGGTCCAGCAACAAGCTGAGCCTTTACCTCCACCCAACATCAATGATCCTGAACAAGGCAGTGCAAGTTGGGACTAGTATGCATTCCATTTATCCCCATCTCTGGTGTCAGTGATGGCCAGTAGAAAGTTGAACCTCCACACCCATCCAACATCAATGAGGTGGTATGAGGTGGGGCTAGTCAACACTCCACCTTCCCTCTTACCACTCCTGTGTGAGCTAGGCCTGATTCAGAGCTGAGCTTCTTTCTTCCACCACCTCTCATCAGGATGGAATGAGGTGACAGGAGGCAGGTGTTGTTGCCACTCTGCTTTCCCCCTTCTTCCCCTGATGTCCTCAGAGAACACTGGGGAACTAGGTTTCTGACCCGCACCCTACAGCAACAAATTATTGAGTCAGCCACCCAGTTCCCCCTTTCCTAGTGCCAGCAGGCCCTGTGGAGACAGAGATTACGTTCCCCACGTTAAGGCAACAAATGTGTTGTGAATTGGTGCCTCTCTTTCATTGGAAAGATGTCACTGCAGCTGGGGTAACAGTGCATCTCTCACCCTAGCCAACTGCAAAGAGGTAAGGAAACTCAGCAATCCGTTTTTTCATAGTGGTATCAGAACACAAATCTCTGTGTTACACCAAAGACTCACGCCAAAAGTGGAGATTAAACTTAGGATCCAGGGTCTCACAAAGTGATTTCCAAATATCCAGGATGCAATAGAAATTCACCACACTAAGAACCAGGAAAATGACATGCTGAATAATAAAAGACAATCTACAGATACCAACACTAAGATGAATAAGAAGTTGGAATTATCTGACAAATTTTGGAAGTGACCATGACAAAAATGCTTCAACAAGCAATTACAAATTCTCTTCAAATGAGTGACAAAATTGGAAACCTCAGCAAAAAATTAGAAGTTATAAAAAAGAAACAAGTGGAAATTATAAAACTCAGAAATACAAAAACCAAAATAAAAAATAAATAAATCTTGCCAGATGGGATCAATAGTAGAGTGAAGATGACAGAAGACAGAATCAGTGAACTTGAGGACATATCATTAGAATGAAACCAATGTAAACAACACAGGAAAAATAGATTGAACAAAAAGATTATGGTCATAGGGAACTGTGGAAACATGACAAAAAAGCTAACATTCGTACTGTCAGATCTGTAGAAGGAGAGGAGAAGAGAAGAGAGGAGAGGAGAGGAGAGGAGAGAGAGAGGAATAAGAAAAGTATTTGAAGAAATAATTTTTGAAACTTTCCCAGATAAGGCATAGTGATTGGAAAGAAAGAAATAAAAACTATCCCTATTTTCAAATGACATGATAAATATTCCAAAGACTGTACAAAAACAAAATTCTAGAACTAGTATGTAAGTTCAGCAAAATGGCGGGATACAAGGTTCACACACACAAATCAATTGCATTTGTATATAGTAACAACAAAACTGTGGAAAGTGCAATGTAAAGCACAATACCGTTTGCAAATGCTCTAAAGGAAATAAAATTGATGTGTATCAATGTAACAAAACATGTATAGGATCTATATCCTGCACATTCCAAAACACTGATGAAAGGAATCAGAGATGTAAATAAATGTAGAGACATATGTGGTCATGGATTGGAAGACTCAATACAGCAAAGATGTCAATTCTTCCCGAACTGATCTATAAGTCTAATGTAATTTCTATCAAAATTCCAGCAAGGTATTACAGACACAGAGAAGCTTATTCTAAACTTTGTAAGGAAATGCACACACCCTAAAATAGCTAAACATGCTTGATGAAGAATAATAAAGCAAAAGAAATTACTCCGTTTTATGTTGATCTTACTGCATAGCTACAGCAATCTAGACAGTGTGGCACTGGCAGAGGAGTGAACACATATATCAGTAGAACAGAATGTAGAACCCAGAAATAAACCCACACAAATACGTTCAACTGTTTTTTGAGAAGGGTGCAGAAGCGATTTAATGGAGGAAAGATAGACTATTCCACAAATGATGCCGAAGCGGTTGGACATAAATTAATGAATAAATAAAAATGAGCCTTGATCTAAACCTCACAACTTATACAAAATTTAACACAGAGTGGGCCACAGGCTTAAATGTAAAATGTAACACTATAATAGTTTTGAAAATATCAAAGGAGAAACTCTTTGAGATCTAGGGATATGCAGAGTTCTTTGACTTGACATCAAAAGCACAATAAAAAAAATCAATAAATTGGACCTCACTGAAATTAAAAACTTTGGCACTGTGAAAGGCCCTGTGAAAGGGATGAAAATAAAAGCTACAGGCTGGGAAAAGCCACTTTTCCAACAAAAGAGTAGTATCTAGAAAATTAAAATAATGCAAAGCTCAACAATAAACAATCAAAGAATCCAGGTAGAAAATGGGTGTATCAGTCCAATTTCTGTTGCTTGTAAGAGAATACCTAAAACTGGGTAATGTAGAAAGAAACGGAATTTATTTCTTTCAGTTTTGAAGGCTGGGAAGCCTAAGGTCTAGGGGGCACAACTGGTGAGGGCCTTCTTCCTGGTGGAAACTCTCTGTGGAGCCCTGTGGCATCATAGGCAATCACCAGTCCACGCCCATGAGAACCCATTAAACCATTAACCTAATGGAGTAGGTTAATCCATTCATGAGAATATAGTCCTCACAATCTTATCACCTCTTAGAGGCTCCACCTTTCAACACTGCCACGTTCGAGGAATCAAGCTCCCACATGAGCTTTGGAGGGGACAAACGTTCAGATCCTAGTAATGGGCAGAAGACACGAAAACATTTTTTTTTTTTCACGGAAGAGGTTATACAGGTGGCAAATAAGCACACGAAAATGTGTCCAATATCATTAGACATTAGAGAAATAAAATTTAATGGAATGGTGAGATATCACTATGCACATATTAGAACGGCTAAAATAAAATAGTGATAACACCAAATGCTGTCAAAGATTTGGAGAAATTAGATCACTCATACATTGCTGGTGGAAATGTAAAATGTTTAAGCCACTTTGGAAATTAGAATGGCCGTTACTTTAAAAATTAAACATGAACTTAATATGCCAGTCAGAAATCTCTCTCGTGGGCTTTTAGACCAGAGAATTAAAAGCTTAATTTCATACAGAAACTTGGACATGATTGTTCACAGCATCTTTATTTGTAAATAGCTAACAAGTGGAAATAACCCAAATGTCCTTGAATGGATGAATGGCTAAACAAACTGTGGTGCATGTGTACCAAGGAGTACTACTGAACAATAAAAAGTGACAAACTCTCGACAAATGCAGAAACTTTGTTGGATCACCTGGGAAATACGGTGAGTAAAAAAGAAAAGGCCAATCCCTGAAATTACATACAATTCCATTTATTTATTTTGGTAATGGCAAAATGTTGGATATGGAGACAGTTTGTAGTTTCCAGGGGGTAGGAATGGGGAATTGTTCTGGGAAGGAGATGGGTGTGGTAATTAACTGGCACTAGTCAAGGGATTATTTTGGTCATAAAACTGTATATTACCTTGTCTATTGTAGTATATACATGGACCTGTGCATGTGATAGAACTTCATAGAACTAAATACACACACACACATACAGACACACACTCAAGTAAAACTGGGAAGATCTGAATAAGATCAATGGATATCATTGGTGTCAGTATCCTGGTTCTGATATTATACTATAACTTTACAATATGCTAGCATTGGCGGAAATTGGATAAAATGTACATTGGATCGCTATGCAATATTTCTTGCAACTGCATGTAAATCTACAGTTATTTTGAAGTAAAAAGTTTAAAATCTCCTCATCCACCCTGCATCTATGGTGCATTCCTCTCCTATTGAAATTGCAAAGATCCTGAGATAAAGTTTTGTGATAGAAAAATGGGTTCCCTTTATCTAGCTTTCTGTCTTTCTTACTATCTCTCTAAAACCTTAGAATTAGTATTCAGAAGGAAGATGTCATAATGAGTCATTCACACAATTTACGTAAACTGAAAAATGAAATTAGAGTTTTTCTTACAAAGAACAATTCTGATCAGATTTAATATAGTTTTTTCAGTGAGGCCTAACTTTCCAAATAAGTCGTCTGCTGAACATTTTCCATAAATTGATTAAACTATATTTGCAGCACCAAGGTTTAGAAAAAGTGTAATTTTAACACATATAAATATACAAGATGCCAGAAATTACATCCTTTTAAATTTTTTTTTTTTTTTAAAAGAGAAGTCTGTTTTAAAAATTCTTTTAGGGGATATAAGAAAGAAGGGAACATAAAAAAGCAACACTACATTAAAACTCTATTTTTCAAAAGTCTGTGCTGTTCTGACCAAAAAATGATTCACCTAGAGACAGGGTTAAGTGCTTTCTCATCCTACCCTGCCTGGCTGCCCTCAGTACAAGGGGCACTCTAATCTCACCTTTCAAAATTGCTTTCTGTTCAGGGTTCCCCAGGCACTATCTGATATTAGGTTGGGCTGGTGTCCTGTCCTTCGAGGGAGGGAGAACAGGCTTTCTAATCATCCCTTCCAAGGGTTCTTTAGGGTTTTTTTTTTTTTCTTCTTGACACCCTAAGCACTTCAACTCTCTATCACCCATTTAAAAAGTAATACCGAGTTCACAGTGAGTTAAAGATTTATATTGTCTTTAACATTCTTCTGATAAATAGTATTGCCAAGGCTTATTGTTCCTTTCGACTGAAGAACAATTTAAAGCGCAGTGTGGTTTAAGGCTTACGGCAACTTTTTGGAATTCGCAAAATACGTTCAAGAGATAGAGACTGGGAAGAAACCCAGACCTCCTGACCCTCAATCCTGATAACTTGACCAATGACAATGATTATAATCATCCACTTATCAATAAGTTCAAGTGTTTTGCTAAGCTCTATATATGAAACCCTATCAACAGTCTGATGAAGTTGACATCACTATTGATATTACTATTCCCATTTTAAAGATCGATAACGAAAGCTCCGAAGAGATTACCTGGCCATGTTCATGTAGCTACTGAGTTTTAAAGCTACGGAATCAGTCTTAAGATACCTTATGCTGTTACCCCGTCTACTAAAAGATGATGCTATACTGCAAAAATTAAAACAGCCGTAGCTGTTCTACTTCTTTATTAGTAATTAGAATAAAAGAAAGAAACATTTAAGAAAGAAAACAACAGAAAAACAAAACGACACAATCTCATGGTAATTGCTACGAGGAAACGTAAGACACATCTGATAAGGTGACCAGAGGTGTGAATTAAATAAGGAAGGTGGCTATAGGGACATGTGGGGGCAGAGTGTTACAGGAAAACTCGTAATGGGATAGAGGTATGCTTGGTGAGTATGTGTTAGAGGAACAAAGGAGGCTAGTGTGGCTGGAGAAAAAAATCATTTATTCATTTCACAAATATTCAAGTATCCATTGAACCAGGGACTGCTCTGGGCACTTAGAATACATTAATGAGCAATGGACAAAGATTATTGCCCTCCTGGAATTTGTATTTTCCAGCACGGGAGACAAGACAATAAAAAACAAAGACAGCATATGAGTAAAATAAATGGTATCCCAAAGGTGGTAAATTCTGTTTAAGAGAAATAAAAACAAGATAGGGAAGAAGTGGAAGCAGGAGTGAGAGGTGAGGATTGGACGTGTAAACAAATATCCTGCAACTAATCGTACCATTCTTAGATGGGTGGAAGTTTTCTCCTTTGTGCTGTCTTTGACAGGCGTAAGTGTAAATGCTATGCTGGCTTCACTGCACAGAGGTCAGAACACACTTTTCCTGTCTTTGGTCTGGTCTCGATTCCCTTCTTAATACACCAGAGAACCAGGGACACCACTGCCTGATAGCCTTTTGTCATCGAGTGCCTACTCATTTTGAAGTTATCACCCCCTGCTACACGTCCACTAAATTTGGACTTTAGTTGTCTGGGCTTGAGACCCTGCCTGGTAGAAGCGCTGGCCAGGCAGTGCCCAGACCACAGGCAGTGACACTTTTCCCGGAAGATCTTAGCCGGTGGGGCAGGCACGTGCTCAGCATCTTTCCACCAGCGCCGAGCTGAAGGGAACGCGGCTCCTTAGGGCAGGCCACGAGCTTGGCCCCCCGCTTCCCAGTAAGGAACTGATTGGTCGAGGCAGGTCACGTGACCCAGGGTTAGCCAATGGAAGTCCTCTCCAGGATGCTTTAGCCTGGAGAAGAAACTGACGGTTAAGACGTGGGGGCCACCAAGGCTGGGGCCTTGTTTGCGGCAAGCTCCTGGGGACTCCAACTGTTGCGGTCCTGGATGCTTCCCAAGTTTTTTCTGACTCTTCTTCTTCCAGTTAGGTTAATTACAACAATATCTTTTTTGTAAATTAAACCCATTTTGGCGTAAATTACCTAGGGTCAAGGTTTACGGATTAGTAGGAAAGGCCGTCCAGCTGTTCAGTGGTCCACTTTCCACTCCACCCTCTATGAGTCCTCATGTGTGATTAGCTCCAATTGCATGGTAATCAGTTCATGCGCGCTCTAAAATTCTTCAAAAAGCCTTTGTCTTCTTCAAAAAGTTATGCTTCTCCTTTGCACCTTGGTTTTGTTTGTGGTTAATTTTGATATGTTAGGGTTTTAAATGTGAGATATTTCCCTTTCTATTGTATTTCATTTCTTTTATGCTTAAAAATGATTTTCTCATCTGAAGAGCAGCTGCATGTTGAAGATGACTGGTTTCATTTCTTTGCTATAATGGCCTCTCTAAAGCAATTTGATTTTGTAATTATAGGTGGGGGGCACGGGGTATAATCACAATTTGTGGAAATGAACGATATGTAGTGAGCCTTTATCCATCTTTCTATCCATCCCTCTAACTTTGTTTCAATTGGTTAAACTATTAAACAGTGTGGTTTATAGAAAACCATCCCTTTAGCCACAGATTTGGTCCATTTTTAATTCTTTGTTTTGAAATAATTTTAAACTTACAGAACAGTTGCAAAAGAAATTGTACAGGGAGCGTTCGTCCAGATTTCCCTAATGTTAACATCTCATATAGCCATAGAAAAATTACCGAAACTAAAAAAATTAATATCAATGCAATATTACTATATCTAATATACAGAATTTATTTGAATTTCACCAGTTATCCCATAATGTCCTTTTCTATCCTAGGATCCCATTCAGGATACCTCGTTGTATTTGTCTGTCATTTCTCCTTACTCTCCTCCAGGCTGACAGTTCCTCAGTCTTCACTGGTCTTTCAGAAGCCTGACACTTTTGAAGATACCGGTCAGGTATTTTGTAGAATGTCTCTCAACTTGGGGTCGTCTGATGTTTTCTTATGATTAGATTGAAGTTATGCATTTGTGTCAAAAATTCATGTTTTATTCTCCTCTTCACTCTGAAGCAGGTTCATAAAGATGGACCAAAAGACCCCAGCCACACTACTAGAGCTTGCTACAAAAAGTCTGCTGAGTAATGAGCCTGCAGCTATCCATGCCCTTGAAGAGCTCCCAAGAGACACGTTCGTTCAGTTTCTCACTGCTGCGTTCTTGGGTGGTCATAAGAAGGTACTGAAGGCAATGGTGAGGATTTGGCCCTTTCCCTGTCTCCACGTAGGAACATTGAGAGTACAGGAGTCACAATATGATAATTTGGAAGCCATGATTGATGGCCTGCAGATCCTTCCTGCCCAGATCTCTTCTTTCAGGTAAGACTATGTATAATAGAGACACAGTGAGTCAGCAGGAGGGTATGCTGGAACCTGGAGTAGGAGAGGGCTTAACTGTCTTTGAAAAGTAGTTATTGGTGAATCCTGAGGATCTCTGTGAAGCAGTCAGTGGAACATTTGGGGTCACATTAAGGACTCTAATGTCTTACCGAGTTGATTATGGTATATAAGGAACTGAGGATACTATTAATAGATTTACCTATCGGATATGATTACACAGAAGAAGGAAATGGGCATTGAGGCTGGGGATTATCCGAAGAGAAAAAAAGGTGGGGAAAAGACAGAAAGATGCTAAATTTTTGTGGAAAAAGACTTGTTGGTAAATGGTGTATGGAATGAAGACCAGGGATAAAGGGATTTTGTTTCTGCTTCCCCTGATTGATCCTGTTGGTTTGTATTAAAATCAACTGCCTCTAAGATATTCCATCTCCTCCTCTTCTTACAGGGGGCCAAAACTGAGGATTCTAGATTTAAGGCAGGATCCAGGCTGCAGGACCACATGCTCTGAGATCAGGACCACATTCCCTTTCTGTTTTCATTCATGTGCTTACTCTCAGCACTCTATCACGAAAATAGAAGAAGCCCAGCACAGAGTTAGGTGCCCCGGAACTGTAAATTCAGAGTCTGAGCCTCAGTCATCCAGGAAATCCATGGAATTATTAGTGGATGTTTCCCTTGATGGTACCTGGAGAACGGCGCGATTTCTTTCTTTACTTCGGAGTAAAGTTGAGCAGAGCTTTGGGACTTTGCACCTCTGCTGCAGATATATGCAAATTGATAAAATGCCTGTTTGTGAATGTGTCCTGCAGTTTCTGGATATGGGATGCATTGATCACCTGGAAGTGGATGAGATTTATCTGAATGAAATCACCACATTTTTGGCTCGGATGACCCACCTCCACAGGCTTAGTATGTCTCACATCCCTTTTACATCTTTTATGAGGAGAAGCTTTGAGACATTTCTCAACCATCTTGTGCAGATGGACACCCTTCAGGAGATCAGCTTGTCTTACTGCCACACACATCGCCTTCACAAACTGCTCAGGTGAGGAGCTGGGGGAAGACCAGTGTTCCCTCAACCACGCCAATGTCCCTCAAGCAACCATTATGGGATATTCCTAATCTCCTCGTAACACATTTCTTCTTCCACCTCAACATGGCCACTACTGGGAATATGAAACTGGCCAGGCTAGAGAAACTAGAAAAGTAAGCTGTGCTTATTCATTCAGTCAGTCAACCATGGGCAGACACCATGATAAGTCTGTAGATACATTGGTAAAAAGGACACAGTCCGTCTCCCCTTGGAGTTACAGCCTTTTAGGGAGGAAGGGGTGGCATTCAGATGGGGAAATGTTTTATGCTCTAGCACTGATGCATTTCCTTGTGGTCTGGCCACAATAGTTAACACTGCCAGATCATCTTGCTCCTATATTTTACCCAAGCGTTAGGTCCTGAATAGAGAACTTGTCATTTGGGTTTTGGTCAAAGGGAATCCTTAGTTGACTGCTTTCCCAGATCCATCCCCACAACTAAATCCACCATTGATTACATTGTAAGTATTAAGTGCACTAAAATTTTTTCCACTTAATCTTTCCAACAACTCTGCATAATAGTTGCTATTGTCCATGTTTTAAAGATTTTAAAAACTGTATCTCCGAGTAGAAAAGTAACTTTCTTAGAGTCTGATTCCAAAGCCTAAATTGTTAACTGCTGTTGCAACATATGTGCAAGTTAGTTTATTCTAGAGCCGTAGATACCTCTAACTCAGGACTCTTTGTCCTGGTCCAATCCTCATTGTGCAGAAATAACTTTCTTTTTTCTGTCTACAGATGCCTGCCACCTCAGTTGGATGCATTGTCTCTCTCTTTCTGTCGACTTTCTAACAGAGACATCACTGTCCTGTCCCAGAGCCCTCCAGCCACCCATCTAAGATTGCTGAGTCTAAGTAACAACGAGATATCCTGGGAACTTTCTGAGTCCTTCCAGACTCTGCTGGCAAGTGTCTCAGGCACCCTGCAGTATCTAGAGATAGATGATTGCCTGATGACTGATTCTACTCTCACTGCTGTCATTCCGGCCCTGAGCCGCTGTTCCCACCTCCGTGTCTTTAGCTTCGCCTCCAACCCCATTACAATGCGTGTGCTCACCAGTCTTCTGCAGCACTTAACAAACCTGACGGAGTTGAAGCGTGTAATTTATCCTGTCCCTGTCCATTGCTATGAACAATTACATGATCTTAGAAGTTTGAACCAACAGAAGCTTTCTGAAGTGCAGGCCCAATTGAAGGCGATGCTGCAGGCAGTAAAGCGGCATGACATGCGCTGGACCACTTCTCCTGAGTGATTTTTGCGGTACAAGGACTTCTTTTAACACTGACGTGTGGCCGTTAAAGCACGTAGTGTTCTCACCTGATGCCCAAGCTTTAGAGACACATATGTAAGAATTTATAGTTCCAGGAAACTGATGTTAGGAAGATTCCATGTGTAACTGACCTCTATAAAAATAAAGAACTCTAAAGAAAACAGAGGGCTTTGAGAGGTC
Organism: Cynocephalus volans; assembly: GCF_027409185.1. NCBI lineage: Eukaryota > Metazoa > Chordata > Mammalia > Dermoptera > Cynocephalidae > Cynocephalus > Cynocephalus volans. The sequence goes on along the minus strand of NC_084478.1, from coordinate 111,972,799 downwards.
CTATGGGTCTCTTACCCATTGTCCTCCAAATCCTCCTCCTTGCTCCTGACCACAGTGTTGGGTATGTGACATTGGCTGACCTAGTCATGGTATACCATTTCCCTGTCCAGACTAATTGGTTCACTTACGGGTACTTGACACAAGTCAAAAGAGTTGAAACCTTTTCTTGATGATATTTTGGAATAGTTGGTGGTTATTGAAGCCAATAATTTTACCCTCCAAGTTTCTTTAAACTTCTCATATTTATGATGGCCTTAGGCTGCTTATGAGAAACTATTTGCATCTAAAAGGAAACAAAACAAAACAAAAACCTATGTCCATACCTACTGATGTCTTTATCAGTACGTTGCTACCTCCTTTCTTAGGCCTTAGTACCCTGTGGCTCAGTCGTTCCTTATATCACACCCATTCACCAAGGATCTCTTATTAGTTCAGTACTGTTCCAGGTGCTGAGAATAAAAAGGCAAATAAGGCAAAGTGCCTACTTCAAGCCACTCAGAATACAGCTGTTCCTATGATTTGTCTGTTCCCCTACTCTTTCTTAGGGCATTTGGGATAGTTATTTAAATCCCCTGGACCCCAGGTGTTTTTTTTTTCACACACTCTGTTCAATCCACGCTGGCCTCTTTATGCTGTTGGATAGCTCCTCAACACTCAGGTCATGGCTTTAATGTTACCTCCTCGGAGAGGTTTTCTCTTACTTCCCTTTACTTATTGTACTTCCCTTACTTAATTTGCTTCCCTTACTTTACCATGTTGTAGCTCTCTCTCAATGTACCATGTATGTTCCCTTCATGGTACCCATCGCTCCATATGCATTTGCTCCCTCTGCTCTTACAGCAATAATTTGTGCATATCGATTATCTGTTGAAGTGATAGCACTGCCCTTCAAAGACTTAGTAAAAGAATGTTAAAATAACTAATTAAAGAGCTGTGTATATGATGACACATTGAAATGGTAAAACATTGTGTTTCAAAGACTTAGTAAGAAAAATGTAAAGTTAATAATTTTTTCTAATTGTTTACATGCTGAAATGTCAACATACTGAATGTCAGTGACTTAGTAACAGAAATGAATGAAAAGTAACTAATTAAAAATTAATGTATAGTGTTCCCTCGTTGAAATGAAATCAGACTGCATTTTATTTATTTTTTAATTAGTTAATTAATTAATTAATTAATTTCAAATATTCGTGAGGTACAAAGATGATTGTCCCCCATCCTGCCCATGATGTTGTGACCAGATTCCTATTAGGGACATACCCATTACCAGAAATTGCTTTTGTACCCTTTGTCCCCTTCCAATTATCCCCCAACCTCCCTCCCCGTCCCTCTCTCCCCTCAACTTCAATTTGTAGCCCTAGGAATGTTCCCTCCCTCTATTGGATCATGGGACTACTGTGGTCTTTCTTTCTTGCCTTCCTTTCTCTCTTAGCTCCCACATATGAGTGATCACATGAGGTATTTATCCCTCTGTGCTTTGCTTGTTTCACTCAACTTAAGTTTCTCCAGGTTTATCCATGTTATTGCAAATGGGAGTATTTCATTCTTTTTTATGGCAGAGTAGTATTCCATAGTGTATATATACAACAGTTTCCTTATCCGATCATCTATTAATGGACATTTAGGTTGCTTCCATATCTTGGCTATTGTAAACAGAGCTGCAATAAACACGGGAGTGCAGTTATCTCTTCGAATGCAATCCCCATCAAAATACCAATGATGTTCTTCACAGAAATGGAAAAAAAAATCTTACCTTTCATGTGGAAAAACAAGAGACCCCGAATAGCCAAAGCAATCCTGAGCAAAAAAAAAACAAAGCCAAAGGCATAACTCTGCCTGACTTCAAATTATACTACAAAGCTGTTGTAACCCAAACAGCATGGTGCTGGTATAAAAATAGACATTCAGACCAGTGGAGTAGAATAGAGAACCCAGAAATCACTCCTCAGACTTATAGCCATCTGATATTAGACAAAGGCAACAAAAATGGACATTGGGGAAAAGATTACCTCTTCAACAATTGGTGCTGGGAAAACTGGATATCCATATGCATAAGAATGAAACTAGATATTCATTTTTCACCATACACTAAAATCAACTCCAAATGGATTAAAGACCTAGGTATAAGACCCAAAACTGTAAAATTACTAAGGGAAAATATAGGTGAAACACTTAAGCAGTTAGGTCAGAGCATCGGGTTTATGAACATAAGCCCAAAAGGCAAGGAGCAAAAGAAAAAATAAACAAATATCAAACTAAAAAGTTTCTGCACAGCAAAAGAAACAATCAAGAGTGAAAAGACAACCTATAGAGTGGGAGAAAATTTTTGCCAACTATGCTTCCGACAAAGGACTAACATCCAGAATATACATAGAACTCAAGCAATTATACAGCAAAAAAAAAAAAAAAAAAAAAAGACCCAATTAACAAAGGGGCAAAGGAACTGAATAGACATTTTTCAAAGGAAGGAATACAAATGGCCAACAGGTACATGAAAAAATGCTCAACATCACTAGTCATCAGGGAAATGGAAATTAAAACCACATTGAGATACCACCTCACTCCAGTTAGCCTGGCTATGATCAAAAAGATGGTGAATAACAAATGCTGGCAAAGGTGTGGAGAGAAGGGAACACTACTGCACTGTTGGTGGGACTGTAAATTAGTACAACCATTTTGGAAAACAATTTGGAGGTTTCTCATACAACTACAGATAGATCTTCCATATGATCCAGCAATCCCTCTTCTGGGTATATATCCAGAGGAATGGAAATCATCATGTCGAACAGACTGCATTTTAAAGACTTAGTAAGAAAGAAGAATGTAGAAGTAGTTAATGTGTTTATACTGTCTCCCTGTTAAAATGATAACATACTGCTTTTCATACTCAGTAAAAAAATAATTAATATTAAATAAATTTTGTTCTTATTGCTTACATGTTGGAATAACATACTGTATTACAAAGACTTAGAGAAAAGAATGTAAAAATTAATAATTAATAAAAATAGTTAATAATGTTTTTATTGCTTCCATTGTGTAATGATAACACACTGCATTTCCAACTTAGAAAGAAAAGCATGTTAAAAAAAAACCAAAGCAGGATTTGTGTGTATTGTTTTCTTGGTGAAATAACAGATGGCATTTCAAAGACTTATGTCTGAGTGTGAGCCACCTGTATAATGCCCACCAAACTGAGGAGGTATCCTGAGACCAAAGAATGAAACAGGCGACTCCAGACAGTTTACAAGTTTATTATTGTTGTCATTATTATTCGACGGGTGGTTACTTACAGGGATCAGGAGGAATATCGATCCATCTGAATGCTGTGCAGCTGCTTTCTCCACAACCCCACGGGGGAGCAGTTGAAGCTTATAAAGGACTTTGGGATAAAAGTGGAGCTCTGCCAAAGAGAGAAACGCTGTGGAGGTGGAAGATTCCCAGGTGCCTCACAGCCTCCTGTTCCTTATCCTTGGGGTTGCTAGCATCATTCCCCTTATCTTACACAAGGATAGCATTTCTGTTACTTTCCTTTCCTCAATTTCTAAGCAACTATTGGGAAAGATGGCAACTATTGAAGCCAGAGCTCTGAAGGCCATGAGAATAGAGTGAGTTCTGACCAGCATGCCTACACTCCACCTCCCAACACCCAAGTGGCCTGCACAATCTTATCTGCCAATCTCTGTGAGGGCCCTAGGACCAGGTATCTGGAGGTGATTTATTCTTTCAATGTAGAAATTAGCTATGGAACCCAAAATTCCATGTTCAGCTCATATCAATCCTAGTCCATCCCAAACATGATAGGTTCTAGGTACCTTTGAAACACTAGCTCTCTGTCTAACTAAAGAATATACATATTATTTTGTGTCATTCAGATTAAACAGTGTGGTGGATTTTGTATTAGTATTTAAGGTTCTTAAAGGGTCCTTAGGGTGAGTAGTCAACATTTCCACCCAGAGTTCCCATTCAGTTCTGTTAAAGGGGATAACCTTCCATGGCATCCCTTCTGAACTGGACATTGGCAGCAAACCACACACCCAGCAGTCCGATAGGTTGTGAGCTTCAGCAAAGATGGCAGCCCAGGACAGAAAGTCATTCCCTGATGTTGCAGAAGGGAACCTGGAAATGAGGAAGCTAAGGGCGATAAGACAAATGTTCTTAAAGGTATTAGACAAGGTAAGTCTCTATCTGATAATAACATAGTTGCTGTTTGATCACCATTAGCCAACACCACCCCTGGTTTGGGCATTTCCCTGAGTGGGCAATACCATACATTTTGGCCTTTGATATTATCAGTAAGTACAAGCAAATCATATAGATGGGGACCTCAGTTAGAACCCATGACAGTAAGCTAACTTCTGTCCCCTTCTTTATGAATCCTGAGGAGGCTATAGTGGCCAATGCAGGGCTCCCATTTGAATAAAAAGGGGGATTGAGTGTGATGCCAGAGGTAAGGCCATCCCCACGTGGAATGAGAATTGTGGAGGATACCAACATTAATAAAGCAAATGTATTTCACAGGGCCTAGCACATAGAAATGGTAAGCCTGGGAAAGACAGAAAACTTTCCCAGGGCTGAAGTCTTTGTTGTAGATTAAAAAAAATTGTAACACAGCAGCAAAAATGCTTGCTCTAAGGGCAGATGTCCTTGGTGTAGCTAAACCTAATGATGGGAAAGTCTTCAGCTGCTTCTTTGAGATTCTTAGGGAACTAAGTGCTGCCATGAAAATCATCTTACTGTTATTTTTGTAACCACCTGTGTTCCTTTTTTGTAACTTTCTTGCCCGGACAATAAGTACAGAGAGAAAATCTGATTCAGGGTTATTTCTGAGGAATGCTTCTCTCTTGAAGGTTCTGGAATTAACCCTTTTGGGCCTCTCCCTGCTCAGGACAAATGGGCTTTGAGTAATATCTCTGTCTCCCTCGGAGAGGTGACAGAGAATACCAAGCCACCTGAGAGAGATACCATTTTAGGGAGGCCCTGTGCCAAATGCAGAACAAGTCCCTCCTCCCGCTGGATGAGCCACAGTTCTCCTTCTTGTACATGTACCTTTAGAGTTCTGGTTACTAGTGTGCATTCTGCAAACCAGTTGTATGCAGACATGTGCATTGTGGGTGCAGCATTTATGACTCTGATGGCTACAGTCAGTTGGGGAGACCATCACTTCAAGGTCCCCTTCAGTGACAAAATTTTCAGTGTGGCTTTGATCTGCCATTCATCTGTTCAATGAGTCTGGTGGTGGTAGGGTGATAAAGCAGATGAAAAGTCTACAATATGTTGTGGGCCTCGGCCCACTCCTGCACATCATGTCTGGTGAAAAGAGTCCTTTGATTACTGTCTACTTGGGCAGGGTCCCATACATGTGTTCTAACTTGGTCAGTCCCTTTATAGTAGTAGCCTGATTTGCCCTTTTACAGGCAAATGCCTGAACAAGTCCAATGGCAGCGTCTGCACAAGTGAAAATGTACTTGTGCCCGTCTGATTTTGGCAGTGGCCCAATGTAGTCTATCTGCCATCGAGTGACAGAGCAGGTAGAACACCCAATATGCCTTAGCATGTGTCTTATGGGGCGTCATCTCAAGTGACACTGTGGACTGTCCTCGTCTGCAGCCTGAAGATCTGAGTATTTTATGGGAAGATGTAGTCTCTTCACTATTTCCCATGTTGTTTGTGGGCCCTGATGGCCAGACTTACTGTGGGGAAAATAGGATAATTTCGTCAGGCTCCCTCAGCTCAGGTCTGGCTGCAGGGGTCAAGCAGCACATTTCTTGTAAACAAGTTGTGTGTGGGTGGAGTTAGTGCAAATGTGTGCCAATGTATCTTCTTAGTTTTGTAGCTATTGTGTGTTCTGCAGCTTGAAGCAGGCTGCCTGGCAGAGCTCATGTCTACAAATAGAGCATGTTTACTCTGCTGGCAGCTGCTCAGTTTCTCTTTGGACTTCGCCAGTAGCAGTTGAGTTTCTGAGTTTGTCTTCCTACTGCCTAGCTCATAGATGTTTGTGTGCTGAATAAAGACTATTCCTTCTTCAACCAAGGCTCCAAGGACCTTTTTGCCAGTTGCCTAGCTCATAGACCTGTGTGTGAAGGGTTTGTGAATGGGCTCGAGGGATCTGTGAGCTCCAGACCCTAGCCCTAGCTCTACACTTACCATGAACCCAGTGGACCACATCAGAGAGTGCTAGCAAGTTCTCTAGCAAAATGGATCAGGCTCGATTTTAGGAAAACCAAGTGTCAGATCTCATTAGATTCAGTGTACTTTTAATTACTAACTGCTTGAATCCAAATCTATTGAATCTACATTCTATAAGAATAGGACTTAGAAATTATTATAAATACAGGAAGGGACTTTCAAGATGGCGGTGGCTGTGGCGGTTGGCGCGGAGTAGCTGAGGTGGAAAAGACGGCCACTGGGCCTCAGGCAGCCGGGAAACTTGTGGACCTTCCTCTCGCCATCTCTTAAGGGAGGACTGCTGCTGCTGGCCGGTCATGGGGGCTGAACGCCACTTTGCCCCCGGCAGGAGAGGCTGCCTCATTTACAGGCAACAGCTTTGAAGTGTGGATCAGGAAAAGAACTGTTTCTTAGCTGCAAAAGCGAGTCTCGAAACAGGGAACATGGCGCCAGGGCTGCTGTGGATGCAGATAGGATCCCGGAGGCCAGGGCCACGCTGAAGGCGGCCAGCTGCCCTATTCAGGAATCGAGGTTTCAGGCCAGCATTAAAGAAGATTCCTGGGAGCGAACGAGCCGCGCCGCGACTGAACAGCCCGAGGCGGCAGTGGCCGAGAACGGGAAAGGCGACAAACCAGAGGCAGAGAGTGAGCACCAGACGTGGCACAGCACTGTGAGTGACCCCTGGCCCAGCTCTGTTCGGGGGGCTGACGCCCACCCGGCTCCCGCCTGCATCACTGGTTCACTCATCGCCCCAGGGCTGCCTCCATTTTCCCAGGTGCTGGCAGCTCCGCCCAGCTCGGCCATCACTGGGCCTTCCCACTTGCTTGGCCCAGCGCGGGGCTTTCCAGAGCCTGCGGGCCGGCCTCCCCTCCCACTCCCTTCGTGGTTCTCTGGCGGGGCTGGGGGTGTGGGGCGTCCCCGGCCAGTGTCGGGAGGGCAAGGAATTATGGGCAGGGCCGACTGTCAATCCACCACACCCTGGACTCCGGCCCCCAGTAAACTTCCTGTTACTGGGAGGCAGATACCATCTCTGCGGCCACCAGTTCGGAAAAAAGCCTAAACAATTTCTGGTTGGGAATAGTGTGGTAGGAGAGTTCCCAGGTCCACTTGAACCTGCTGGAGAGCTGGCTGCAGGTGGGCACTAGATTCGGTCTATGCTGGGGGGATACAAAGGTGAACAAGCCCCGAGAAAGATCTACACAGTGCTACAAAGGCACTCAGAGCGACCGGTCGTCTGTGCCTACCAGAAACCTGGTAGACTTCCTGGGCGAGGCAGTGCCGAGCAGGGCCTTGAAGGCCCAGCTGATAGACGAGGGGTGCAGAAGACACGCCCCAGCCCAGCACAGTGTGCACACATTGGGGAGACGTGCGGCCAGGGAGACGGAGACTCGATAGAAACCACTCACCTGGTGGGGTCGCCACTGCACCATCCAACAGACTGGGCCAGAGCATACGGAACAGGGAGAAGTCCTGCATAGGAAGTGAAAGCTCAAAAGAGAACACACACCCTGTGGTACGTGATCCACCAGCCCAGCAGAGTCCAAGCTGACCAGAAAGGTGGCTCCCCGGAGAAGCCCAAGACCCGAGGCAACCACACAAACAAGGCACTAGAGGCCAACTGAGTAGTCACAGAGGGAGCCATACGAAATTGGCAACCACAGCAACATCCTAGTTAGTCATTAATCTCAAACCAGTGGACTGTGAAACCCCCTGCCACAATGAATAAACACCAAAAAAAAGATACCAGAAATACAAAAAATCAAGAAAGTACACCACCAAAAGTTAATAAATCTCAAACTCTAGATCCTATAGAACAAGAAGCCCTTGAAATGACTGACAAGGAATTTCGAGTGATAATTCTAAGGAAAGTGAATGAGATACAAGAAAACTCAGCTAGACATCATGATGAAATGAGGAAAAGTATACAGGATCTGAAAGAGGAAATGTACAAGGAAATCAATGTCCTGAAAAAAAATGTAGCAGAACTTGCTGAACTGAAGAAGTTATTCAGCGAAATAAAAAACACAACGGAGAGTATAACCAGCAAGCTTGTCAAAGTTGAAGAGAGAACCTCTGAACTTGAAGATGGGCTGTTTGAAATAACACAAGCAGACAAAAAGAAAGAAAAAAGAATCAAGGACATTGAAGAAAATCAGAGAGAGATATCAGACAACCTTAAGCGCTCAAATTTCCGAGTCATTGGTATTCCAGAAGGGGAGGAAAATGGAGATTCCATTGAAAACATATTCAACAAAATAGTAGCTGAAAACTTCCCAGGTATAGCAAAAATCACAGATCTTCAGATCCAGGAAGCTCAGCGATCTCCAAACGTATTCAACCCAAAAAGGCCTTCTCCAAGACATGTCATAGTCAAATTGGCAAAACTCAGACACAAAGAGAGAAGCTTAAAAGCTGCAAGAGAGAAGTGTCAAATCACCTATAAGGGAGCCCCAATCAGGCTAACATCAGACTTCTCATCACAAACGCTAAAAGCTAGAAAGGAATGGGATGATATTTTCAAAATACTAAAAGACAAAGATTGCCAGCCAAGAATACTCTACCCTGCAAGGCTATCCTTCCGAAATGAAGGGCAAATAGTATATTTCTCAGACAAACAAAAACTGCGGGAGTTCACTACCACACGACCACCCTTACAAGAAATCCTCAAGGGAGTACTGGGTTTGGTTCCTGAAAAATAATTACCACTGCCATAAAAACCCAAGAAAAATCAATACCCACTAGTATAATAAAAATGGCATTCATGAAGAGAAAACAAGCAAACAAAAATGCTATCTACAACCTAAGGAACCAACAAACACAGAAACCAAACAGTAAATCAGAAAGCAAGGAACAAAAGACACCTAAGACAACCAATCAACCAATAAAATGCTAGGAATAAATCAACACCTTTCAATAACAACTCTTAATGTAAAAGGCTTAAATTCCCCAATCAAAAGACACAGACTGGCTGACTGGATCAAAAAGCAGGACCCAACTATATGCTGCCTACAAGAGACCCACCTCACCCATAAAGATTCACATAGACTAAGAGTGAAAGGATGGAAAAAGATTTACCATGCAAACAGAAAAGAAAAACGAGCTGGAGTAGCTATTCTTATATCTGACAAAATAGACTTTAAACTAAAAACCATAAAAAGAGACAATGAGGGACTCTACTTAATGATAAAAGGACTGATCCATCAAGAAGACATAACAATCATAAATATGTACGCACCCAATGTTGGAGCAGCCAGATTTATAAGACAAACTCTATTAGACCTAAAGAAGGAAATAGACACTAATACTATAATAGCAGGGGACCTGAACACCCCACTGTCAATATTAGACAGATCATCTAGGCAAAGACTCAGTAGAGAAGCACAAGATCTAAACAAGACTCTAGACCAATTGGAATTGGCAGATATCTACAGAACATTCCATCCAACAACCTCAGAATATTCATTCTTCTCATCAGCACATGGATCATTCTCCAGGATAGATCAAATATTAGGTCACAAGTCAAGTCTCAATAAATTCAAAAAAATTGGAATTATCCCATGTATCTTCTCAGACCACAATGGATTAAAACTAGAAATTAATAACAAACGAAACTCTGGAAACTATACAAACACATGGAAATTAAACAGCATTCTACTTAATGACATACGGGTCCAAGAAGAAATCAAGCAGGAAATCAAAAAATGTATTGAAACTAATGAAAACAATGATACATCATACCAAAACCTGTGGGATACTGCAAAAGCAGTATTGAGGGGGAAATTTATTGCATTAAACGCTCACTTCAGAAGAATGGAAAGATGGCAAGTGAACAACCTAACACTTCACCTTAAAGAACTAGAAAAAGAAGAACAATCCAAACCTAAAGTTAGCAGACGGAAAGAAATCATTAAGATCAGAGCAGAACTGAATGAAATTGAAAACCAAAAAACAATTCAAAAGATCAACGAATCAAAAAGTTGGTTTTTTGAAAAGATAAATAAAATTGACAAACCATTAGCATGGCTAACAAAAAAAAGAAGAGAGAAGACTCAAATAACAAAAATTAGAAATGAAAAAGGCGATATTACAACTGATTCATCTGAAATACAAGGAATCATTCGAGACTACTATAAACAACTATACGCCAACAAATTTGAAAATCTGGAGGAAATGGATAAATTTCTGGACACACACAAGCTCCCAAAACTGAACCATGAAGACGTAGAAAATTTGAACAGACCAATAACAATAAAGGAGATTGAAGCTGTTATCAGAAGGCTCCCAACAAAGAAAACCCAAGGACCAGATGGATTCACAGCAGAATTTTTCCAAACATTCAAAGAGGAATTGACACCGATTCTTTACAAACTATTCCAAAAGATTGAAACGGACGCAAATCTCCCAAACTCATTCTATGAAGCAAACATCATCCTGATACCAAAACCAGGTAAGTATAGAACCAAAAAAGAAAACTACAGGCCGATATCCTTGATGAAAATAGATGCAAAAATCCTCACTAAAATACTAGCAAACAGAATACAGCAACACATACGTAAAATTATTCATCACGATCAAGTGGGATGCATCCCAGGGATGCAAGGTTGGTTCAACATATGCAAATCAATAAATGTGATGCACCATATTAATAATCTCAAACACAAGGACCATATGATCATCTCTATAGATTCTGAAAAAGCATTTGATAAAGTTCAGCACTCATTCATGAAAAAGACCCTCTATAAGTTAGGTATAGAAGGAAAGTATCTCAACATTATTAAAGCCATATATGACAAACCCACTGCCAATATCATCCTGAATGGGCAAAAGCTGAAAGCTTTTCCTTTAAGAACAGGAACTAGACAAGGATGCCCACTGTCACCACTCCTATTCAACATAGTGTTGGAAGTACTAGCCAGAGCAATCAGAGATGAGAAGGAAATAAAGGGCATCCAGATTGGAAAAGATGAAGTCAAACTGTCCCTGTTTGCAGATGACATGATACTATATATCGAACAGCGTAAAACCTCTACAAAAAACTCTTGGAATTGATAAATGATTTCAGCACAGTAGCAGGATACAAAATCAACACACAAAAATCATTAGCATTTCTTTTCTCCAATAGTGAACATGCAGAAGGAGAAATCAAGAAAGCCTGCCCATTTACAATAGCCACCAAAAAAATAAAATTCTTAGGAATTGAGTTAACCAAGGAGGTGAAAAATCTGTATAATGAGAACTAGAAACCACTGCTGAGAGAAATTAGAGAGGATACAAGAAGATGGAAAGATATCCCATGCTCTTGGATTAGAAGAATCAACATAGTGAAAATGTCCATACTACCCCAAGTGATGTACAAATTAAAAGCAATCCCCATCAAAATTCCAAAGACGTTTTTCTCAGAAATGGAAAAAAACTATCCAGACATTTATATGGAACAATAAAAGACCACGCATAGCCAAAGCAATGCTGAGCAAAAAAAATAAAGCTGGAGGCATAACACTACCTGACTTTAAGCTATACTACAAAGCTATAATAACCAAAACAGTATGGTAGTGGCATAAAAACAGACACACTGACCAATGGAATAGAATAGAGAGTCCAGAAATCAACCCACACACTTACTGCCATCTGATCTTTGACAAAGGCACCAAGCCTATTCACCGGGGAAGGGACTGCCTCTTCAGCAAATGGTGCTGGGATAACTGGATATCCATATGCAGGAGAATGAAACTAGATCCATACTTCTCACCGTATACTAAAATCAACTCAAAATGGATTAAGGATTTAAATATACACCCTGAAATAATAAAACTTCTTAAAGAAAACATAGGAGAAACACTTCAGGAAATAGGACTGGACACAGACTTCATGAATACGACCCCAAAAGCACGGGCAACCAAAAGAAAAATAAACAAATGGGATTATATCAAACCAAAAAGCTTCTGCACAGCAAAAGAAACAATTAACAGAGTTAAAAGACAACCAACAGAGTGGGAGAAAATATTTGCAAAATATACATCTGACAAAGGATTAATATCCAGAATATATAAGGAACTCAAACAACTTTACAAGAAGAAAACAAACAACCCAATTAAAAAATGGGCAAAAGAGCTAAGTAGGCATTTCTCTAAGGAAGATATCCAAATGGCCAACAGACATATGAAAAAATGCTCAACATCACTCAGCATCCGGGAAATGCAAATCAAAACCACATTGAGATACCATCTAACCCCAGTTAGGATGGCTAAAATCCAAAAGACTATGAACGTAAATGCTGGAGAGGTTGTGGAGAAAAAGGAACTCTCATACATTGTTGGTGGGACTGCAAAATGGTGCAGCCTCTATGGAAAATGGTATGGAGGTTCCTCAAACAATTGCAGATAGATCTACCATACGACCCAGCTATCCCACTGTTGGGAATATACCCAGAGGAATGGAAATCATCAAGTCGAAGGTATACCTGTTCCCCAATGTTCATTGCAACACTCTTTACAATAGCCAAGAGTTGGAACCAGCCCAAATGTCCATCATCATATGAGTGGATACGGAAAATGTGGTACATCTACACAATGGAATACTACTCAGCTATAAAAACGAATGAAATACTGCCATTTGCAACAACATGGATGGACCTTGAGAGAATTATATTAAGTGAAACAAGTCAGGCATAGAAAGAGAAATACCACATGTTCTCACTTATTGGAGGGAGCTAAAAATTAATATATAAATTCACTCACACACACACACACACACACACAAACACACACACACACACAAACGGCGGGGGTAAGAAGATATAACAACAATTACTTGAAGTTGATAGGACAAGCAAACAGAAAGGACATTGTTGGGGGGAGGGGGGAGGGAGAAGGGAGGGAGGTTTTGGTGATGGGGAGCAATAATCAGCCACAATGTATATCGACAAAATAAAATTAAAAAAAAAAAATGGCTCAGGCTCTAGCTAAGGCATCGGCCTCCCGATTGCCTGGCCAGTTGATTGAGGAGTGAGTTGACACATGCCATATAGACACCTGGGCTCTTGGCTGGGTGCAGAATTTGCACATGTCTCTCCACAATTCGGCACCCTACAGTGGCTTACCAAGCGTTGTCCAGTTCTCTTGGTGCCACTGTGGCATCCAAGTAGTCAGGCCTCTCCAACAGCCCAGCTATATTAACCGGCATCGATTTGTGGGTCAATGTGATTCACACTGCTTATAGTTCAGACAACTGGCTGCTCTGTTTAGTTCCCTCCTCAAACCAGATAATGTCAGAGTCCAACCATGTGGTAGAGGAATGCCAGATGGGTGGATTTCCCTGGCTGCCACCATCTGTGTACCAGATATTTGGAAGAGGAGTGCTTACACTTCCCGTACTTGTGCGAGAGATGTAGCAATGTCTGCTAGTGTTGGGGTGGGGTCTGGATCCATATGTAACCAGCCCCAACAGCATGTGTAATTCTTGCAACAATGGACTAGGTTATAAGAGCTCCATTGCTGTAAGTAGGTATGTCATTTCTGTAATGTCCTTACTTGAGCACAGCCACTCTTCAGTTTCAAAAACATGCCTTAATCCATCTACATGCTGGAAAGGAGGTGTGCACTTCCATCAGCAAGTTGATTGTCAAGCCTTTGATCTGCTAAAATGCCAGACAGGCAGCCAGGAGCTGTTGTTCAATACAGCTGTGCCTGGTTTCTGCACCTTTCCATAGTTGTGACCAGAATCCTAATGGGATGTGTTTCCCATTCTGTTTCCACCACAGTCCCCAACCAAATTCCTCTAAATAGACACTGGCATCCAATTTATATTTTATGTGTCTGGCATGAGCACTCCTAAGGCTTGTAGTTGTCTGACAAATATCTTAGTTTTACCAAGGCCTTTAGCTGGGGAATATTTCAATACAATCTAGCCCCCTTCTTCACTATAGTATAGAGGAGTCTCAAGATTTGTGCTATGTGAGAGATAAATAGGCACCAGTAGTCTAATAAGCCTACAAAAATGTATAAGTCCTTCACAGTTTGGGGTATGGTAAAAGGCTGTGTTTTATCAGTCACAGACTCTAGCATAACTTTTGTCTTACCCGCCCTGATAACTCCTAAGAATTTTGCCAACTACCTAGGGCCTGGTATCTAGTTGGCATGTACCTTCCATCCCTGGGTCTTCAAGTGTACCTGTAGCAACACTGCTGCTTGGGAGAGAGAAGGCAAATCATCATTGTTTAACATGACATCATCAATATAGTGATACATTTTTAGGCACACATCCATTCTCCATTTTCTTTTACCTAATTTACTAATTCTTGACAATTATATTTGAATTGCTCACAGAAAAAAAAGCTAGCCATTTAAGACATGTGTACAGCTCTGGAGGAGGGCCAGCAGCCAGACCTCACAGCTTTAGTTCTGGAAGAAATCAAGCATCTATCAAGAATATCACAGAAGCAGCAATTTAAAACTAGTTTCATTTATCAATGATTACTAGAGTCAAGTGACCTTAAAAAGCAGTTAGACTTATTTATATAATAAATGATGCATGCTCATTTATAAGCCAATTTGATACCTTTGGTACCATGTAGACAATATACAAATACATGTATCGACATTAACATACATGTAGTCGTAATATACAGCTTACATATACTTATATATGCATGCATAAAAATACAGAAGCTTTAAAACAAGGTAGAAAATTTACATCTCAAAGCACATAGAAAGAATGCAACTCTTTCTAAAAAGAAATTTGGGCGTGTGTCAGAGAAGGCACAGCAGAAGATTAAAAGTCAATGTCAGGACAAAACAAAATCATAAAACTTCACCATGAGACTCTACAAGGACTGAACCTATTAGCAACTTTTCGTGCCTCGAGAGGAAGGCAGCAGATGCCAAAATAGGTCATTGGCACCATGGCTACATTTCTCTCCAGAGTCTCCAGAAGCCCTTGACGGGAATCATACTAATAGGAGAAGCAGATAGAAAGAGTACATATTCCTACCGGGAGAAGCAAAATACGATGAAGAGGAATAAAGAGGCTAAAAGGAAAATATACTCAAACAAACTTTGAAAGTTGCAAAGAAGCCCTTCTCAGGATCCAGGGCCACTTCCTGAAGTCAGCTAGGTTTAGCCAAAGCAAAGGTAGTTTACATCTCTAAAGGACTGTCACCCTCTCTGGTGGGGATCAAACCCAGCCTGCCACTTTCTTTAACAAACTAAGCCATGGCACCACCTGAGTGAAAGTTCAGAGTCTTAACCATTTAATTACCAGTTGGGAAAGTCCTTTCACAAGTCTTTTAGTGGATTCAAAGCAGGCAGTTTGAGTTTCTTTAAAATAGACAGCTGGGGCCGAGCCCGTGGCCCACTTGGTAGAGTGCGGCGCTGGGAGCGCTGCAACGCTCCCGCCGCGGGTTCGGATCCTATATAGGACTGGCCGGTGCACTCACTGGCTGAGTGCCGGTCACGAAAAGGACAAAAAAAAAAAAAAAAAAAAAAAAAATAGACAGCTGTTTGCGACAGGAGCTCTTTTTTTTTTTTTTTTTTTTGTCTTTTTGTGACCGGTAAGGGGATCTCAACCCTTGGTGTGGTTTTGCCTGCACCGCGCTCAGCCAGTGAGCACACCGGCCATTCCTATATAGGATCCGAACCGTGGCGGGAGCACCGCTGACGCTCCCAAGCGCTGCACTCTCCCGAGTGCGCCACGAGGCCGGCCCGACAGGAGCTCTTTAGGAAAAAAAAAAAAAAAGTTTCCACTTGAACATAGTCAAGACTGTTCATGCTGAGGAGCCTGCCAGTTCTGGCACCCAAGCCTGCAGCCACATCAGGGTCTATGCTCTACCCCTCCTTCCTGGTCGACAGTTCTTTCTCTGTGCTGAGTGTACAGAGCAGAAGCCAGGCCACTGCTGCTACAAGCGCACTCGCTTTCCCTTCTCCACCACTTTCCATTGCTTCCGTTAGGATATGTGGCAATCCCTTGGGCACTTGGGGGACATTCCCCTACTCACACACCAGTCCGAAGCACCAATGCTCCTTGCCAGTTCCCCCTCCCCACATGGAGTTTGCTGGCTGACCTGGGGTTCCCCGCAGAGACAATGATAAATAATGAGATTCCCCTCCAACCCAAGACAGCAATAAATAACAGGATTCCCCCAAGTAGACAAGAATAAATAATGAGATTCCCCCCAGAGACAACAAACCTAGCCAAGTCTCCTCACGTGGAAGTCACTGGCTATCCTGGGCTTTCCCCAAGGCACAGTCCCTTCACCCACGCCTGTGTCATTCTCTAGCCTCCTACCCAGCTCGTAAACTGTCCGAGTGTGAGCTAACAGTATAATGCCCAACAAACTGAGAAGGTATCTTGAGACCAAAGAACGAAGCAGGCAACTCCATACGGTTTACAAGGAGTTTAATTATTATTGTCGTTATTACTGAAGGGCGGTTACTTATACAGATGGGGAGGAGAATCAGTCCATCCAAAGGCGGTTACTTACAGGGCTCGGGAGGAGTATCGATCCATCCCAGTGCTGTGCAGCTGCTTCTTCCACAACCTCAGGGGGGAGCTGTTGAAGCTCATAAGGGACTTCAGGACGAAAGTGTAGCTCTGCCAAAGAGAGAAAGTCGCTGCGGAAGTGGAAGATTCCCAGGGAACTCGCAGCCTCCTGTTGCTTATCCTCGGGGTTGCTGGCATCATTCCCCTTATCTTACAGGAACATAGCATTCTGTTACTTTTCCTCCCTCGGTTTCTGTGCAAGGGAAGGATTGCAACTATTGAAGCCAGAGCTCTGAAGGCCATGAGGATGGAGTGAGTTCTGACCAGCATTCCTACAACTTAGAAATAGAAAATAATGCAAAATTAACTGATAATTTGCTCATATATTCCACGTGGTAATGAAAATGCACAGTATTTTAAAGACCAACTAAAAACTAATTAACAATTTATGTATATTGATTTCATGTTGAAATTATATCATTTTTTGACATTGTGTGAGATAAAATATGCTATTAAAATTAAACTCACCCACTCCTTTAAACTTTTTCTTTTGGTTTTTACTTTCGCCACTGTGGCTCTTACTATATATTGTCTACATCAGCTGGATTCCCTTGTCTGAATTACAGTTTGGGTCAGTCAATGGAAAAGTGTAGCAGGGTATTGGGAAGGGCACAAATGAGGAGA
Organism: Cynocephalus volans; assembly: GCF_027409185.1. Lineage (NCBI taxonomy): Eukaryota > Metazoa > Chordata > Mammalia > Dermoptera > Cynocephalidae > Cynocephalus > Cynocephalus volans. The sequence continues at coordinate 111,955,471 of NC_084478.1, read as the reverse complement.
CATTGGAACATTTCTTCCCCTGCCCCATCCTGTTTTGGTGCTATGGTTCTGTCAGTGGCTGGATCCCACCATATCCCGAGGTGAAAAGTAGAGCACTAACCAAAGGGATAATTAGGAATACTATTGATGTAGTATTGAAAATGAGAATGACAAGTTTAGAATGACGTTTAGAAATTCCTTTTGCAGGATTACTGGTGTGCAATTCTTTGCTTTCAGCAGATTGGAAGAATGACCTAAATGACTCAGCTAGGTGTATTAGTTCATTTCTGTTGTTTATAACAGAATACCTGAAACTGAGTAATTTATAAGAAATAAAATTTATTTCTTACAGTTTCGTAGGCTGGACAGTCCAAGGTCCAGGGGACACATGTGGTGAGGGCCTTCATGGTGGAGGCTTTGCACAGCAAGACAGGGTATCACATGGCAAGAACAGGCTGAGCAAGAGAGTAAACTCCTCACTCTTTGTCCTTTGAAAGCCATCAGAATCACGTCCATTACTCCATGAATGGATCAATCCATTCACAAGGGCATAGTCTTCACAATCTAATTGAATCTATTAGATCTAATGAGATTTCTAATTAACCCTCTTAACACTGTTACCGTGGGAATTAAGTTTCCATTACCTGAACTTTTAGGAGATGTACTTGACCCATAGCACTAGGGGATGTTTAAAAATAATTTTTAAGTAAGTCATAAAATATTCAAAGAACTAGACTGCTGATTTTACAACAAAGGTCCTCTGTCACTATTGGTTAGTGTCACAAACACAGACTGGCATAAGTCCAGGAATTCATTTTGCTTCCTGTAGAAGGCTTTATTCTTTAGGACTCATTTTAACAGCATACTTTATTAGAAACCTGGAGCTACCACACTACATCCCATTAGAGTTTTAAAGTAAAAGAAGAGAGTCTCAAGGATAAGGAAGCTTCAGAGTAAAGAGTTCCACTTTCATATAAGCTATAGTAATCTAGAAAGGGCATCATTCTCACCCTATCAAGGAGAAAAAATCAAATAAATTACAATCATAGTATTACTTGAACCCATCAGAAAGCTGAGGTCGTTATAGTGCAACCAAGTAGACTGAATTCCAACCAGGGTCAGGTCTTGCCAGGGAGAGACTGGATGCATAAACCTGTGGTACAGTATAGGAAGAAGGGGCACTAGCCGCCATACCAGTGGGTTAGAAGAAATTAGCTGAACTTTTAGTGAATTGCTAGAGTATGGGCTGGCATGACAGTATAAAACCCCTGAGAGCACCACACACAAGGAGAGTTCACACTCATTTTCAGGCTTGGGTCCATGGACCTCTACTAGTTGTTCACAAGAAAAATCATATGCAGAGTGGGAGATCAAAGAGCCCTTTCCTGGGCTTTTCAGGCCTACAGGAGGGGATAAGTCACTGCTTCAGAAAAATTATGTGGTACATCTACACAATGGAATACTACTCAGCTATAAAAACGAATGAAATACTGCCATTTGCAACAACATGGATGGACCTTGAGAGAATTATATTAAGTGAAACAAGTCAGGCACAGAAAGAGAAATACCACATGTTCTCACTTACTGGTGGGAGCTAAAAATTAATATATAAATTCACACACACACACACACACACACACACACAAACCGCGGGGGGGGGGAAGAAGTTATAACAACCACAACTACTTGAAGTTGATAGGACAAGCAAACAGAAAGGACATTGTTTGGGGGGAGGGGGGAGGGAGAAGGGAGGGAGGTTTTGGTGATGGGGAGCAATAATTAGCCACAATGTATATCGACAAAATAAAACCTAAAAAAAAAAAAAAAAGAAAGAAAAATTATGAATTCTCAAGCCCTGCCCATACCCTTCCTTCTCTCATATAAATCAAAAGTACTGAGCAAACTTTATCACCCACAGGTCACAGGTAACAAACATTGCTGCCTTGAGATGGGTAGAAGAAAAGAATACTCTACCATTGGAAATGGGGCAGGAAAGAGTCCTGGGCTCATATCTTTTACCAATAGCACTGAGACTGTGCAGGCAGAAAACTCTTCTGCACACAATCTATCACAAATATAAAGCACTTTGGCATCCATATGGAGTCTCCCCTGCCCCCCCAAAACCTGTATACACAGGGCTTACTTAAGATTGAGCCTGAACCAAGAGAATGAAGAAAACCCTGCCCACCAACATCAGGCTAGTAAGCACCACATAAAAAGCAACAGAAGTTTACTACTGTGGGAGGTGTGAAAGTGAGGAACCAGACCCTGTCTGTGGTACAGACGTGCAAAGATGGCTGAAAACAGAGGATGGAGCAGGAATTTTGAAGGAAAAGAAAAAAAAAAAAACAAAAAAAACCTTCTGGCAGCCCATAACTCTAAGAACAAGAGAACACTAGAAGAATTTGCAACCTGTGGTGCACTAAAGATAATCACATCAACAAGAAAAACAAAACCCAAGTAAACTCTTAATTATATTTGAATCCAATCTATAATATGAACAGACATTAATGGTGTTAGAAAGCAATTCTCTGTGAGTATCTCACATTTATGCATGTATTCTGTACTGAACCACATTTTCAAGGGTTTTCTTTTTAGCGAATGATATTAGAAGAGACAGTGTTTTCCTCCAGGACAGAAGGCAGAGTTTTTTGCTGTCTAGGATAATGAAGACATTGTTTCCCTTTGGCATAGAAGACAGGCGTGGTTGCTATTAGTCCCTTTGTAAAAGATTTCGGTTTCCTAAAATGATGCTTTTTTATCTGTGATGCAAACCCACTGTGTGCTGTTTTGCCTGAGACATTCAACATCACTCCTGTGGGACTTGGAGGAGTGGGGAACAAGGAGAAACAGCACAAACACAAAGGTCATGTTGCCTGCTGTGCTGTAAGTGATAAAGTCCTCCTCCTCTGACCCAGAAGTCTCATTTCTTCTGTCAGAATCTGTGAGACTGTGGCAAGCTAACATTTTACTTACAAGTAGGATAAAATCACACATCCTTCCCAGTTCTCAAGAATTTTGATGATGATGATGTTGATGGGATGTTGACAGAGACATGGTTTTCTCAAAGAAGAAAATACAAGTGTTTTATTGTGGGTTAGGAGATATGCGAAGGCTCTGTAGGATGCAGTAGTGAATGCCATCTCCCTAAGTGATACTGTGGATTATGAAGTGTTTTTAACTCTCTTTCCTGCTAATAAGTGCATAGAGAATGAGTAACAAAAGGTAGGATTGAAACGAGCTGCATTAAATGTTTTTTTTTTGCCTGCTACTCACTCTCATCCAGGGGAGAGGACAAAGGGATTTTATAATGATAATAAGGCAGCAAGCCCTTCAGCCCCTTTCAAAAGGCAACAAGGCTGTGGCTGTTGAGTCAAGCGGTCCAACAGTCGAATAATATGGTGTCAACAGTGAGAATATAAGAACTTTGGGTGGACCATAAAGACAATGCTGAGCTTGGGCCACTAAGGCAAATTGAAAGCAATAATAAATGCAAAGCCTTTCTTGCTGATGGGATGCTACTCTCGCTCTTTCCTCCATGCCACTCATTTGTCCCTCCTCTTTTAACCCACTCTTGCATTAATAAAAAATCTGAGTGTACCGAGAAAGCTTGGGAAAGAAAGGGACTTAAACTTCTTTTTAATGTGGTAAAATAAAATATAATGTAAAATTCACAATTTAACCATTTTTTGAGTGTACAATTCAGTGGTGTTAACAATATTCACTTTTTCCTCCCAAGATGGCCAATTACAGAGCTCTGGTGCTAGTCTTCATATCCCCAAAAAAGAATAGACAAAAATAACAGACAAACCCACATATTTTGAACAGAACGACTGAGCAAATATGCTGCAGAACACCGGGAGAGTAATGAGATCCTTGTGAAGCACAGGAGATGGGAATGGCACCATAAGGAAGAGAGCAGTGCATCCAACCTCTGCCCTGCTGCAGGGATCAGCTCTGAATCAGGTGGAGAGAAGGTAAGCTGGAAAAGACCCCAGCTGTTACCATACCCACCACAAATACCAGCGATCCCCAACATGAGAGAGTCCCCCAGGCTTTTGGGGACCAAGGACAAATTGGAGAGTATCTGGGAGTAGGTGTAGATGCACAGTCTTCTAGTGGAAGCTGAAAGAGAGGACAGCTCCTCCTGCCCAGAGTAGCTGTGATCGAGCACAGTCCTGGAGCTGAACCTATGGCTAGAGTACACCCTGCCCCAGACACAGTGAGACTGACTCCCTTTGCCTGCAGGCCCTGCCTGCATTCTACCATGGTCACATGGGTGCTGTTGTGACCACAGACCAGGGAGCTTGGGGCCTAGGACAGACAGGAAGAATAAGGCCCCAGTGTCTTAATCCACACAGCACCCCCTCCCATCGTCCCGCAGGTGAGCAGGCAGACCAGTTGACTGGAAAAGCCACCAAGGTGCAGAGGTTCCTCATATTTGAAGCCATTCCTGCAGGGCCCACATAGCTGATGAACCCATAGATGCACCCACTGGCCCTCAGCCAGCCTGGCATTAGCCTCACCTCCCCCTGTGACCCTCCACATGTTCAGACAAGTGCTGTCAGGATCAAAACCCTGGTTGCCTATAGCCTAGGTCAGACAGAGAGTCCAAGACCCCAGCATCTGAGCCTGTGTGATACTCCCTCCCTTCCCTTTCTGCACAAGCAGGCAAACCACCTGGGTGGGAAAGCCGCCATTAAGCGGTTACTCCTAACACTTGCATGTACTTGCCCTGTTCAAAATTTAGACCTTCTATGTCCAGGGGATCCTGCACAGGTGGCCAGCCCATGGGTGGCCCCTTCTTTCCTTGCAGCCCTCCACAGAGCCATCTGGGATTGCTGCTTCCTTGAATGTTTCCTATGGGCTCAATAGCTGATCCGGTAGCCCTTGGCGGAGCTGCCAGGACCTGTTGCACCATTGTATACCTGCTCCCAGATGGACAGCAGGCTAGTTACAGGCTTTGACACTTCAAGGCAGGCCTCGACACAGATTCAGGCTTTGGCTGCACACTTACAGGCTTGCACCAGGCTCAACAGCTGATCCAGCAGCCTACTGCAGAGCTGCCAGGTCCTATCGCACTGCTCTACATGTACGACTGGATCAACGGCTGATTGAGTAGCAGCATTTTATGCCCACATCATGCCTTTAGAGAGCCACTGGCTCCTGTGACATCCATTCAGGCTTGCTATAGGCTCTACAGCTGATCTAGCAGCTCTCTACAGAGCCTGGACTTGCTGAACCACTGTACATCTGTTCACTGACTGACATCTAATCTATGGCCCAACAATAAACTGCTGAAGACCCCATTGCCTACGCCACAAAGACACCCATAGACAACTCCAAGATTAAATACAGTTGAAGAAGTTACACAAAGGCAACTCACCCAGATCGAAACTTAAAATACCCAACCCAAATGTCAACATAGAGCACTTCTGCAGGGCAAGGTCTCTCACTTCAAAAACCACTCCAAAAATTAAAAGAAGCAATTACACCTACAGATGCCTAGACTTCAACTATCAACATAGAGATACAAGAAGAATTTTTAAAAAGAAGGAAAACATGAATCCCTCAAAAGAAGAATATAATTCTCCAATACTAGATCCCAAAAAACCAAGAAATTGATAAATAGACTAAAGGAGAATCCCAAATGGCAATACTAAGGAGTCTAAACATGATGCATGAAAAAATAGATAGAAATCACAATGAGGTTTAAGAAAAAGGAAAGAAAGAAAGAAAAACACCACGACATGTATGAGAAATTCAACAAAGAGATAGAGACAATAACAAAGAACCAAGCAGAAATCCTGGAACTGAAGAATTCATTCAATGAAATTAAAAGTACAACCAAGAGCATAAGTAGCAGGCTGGAACAAGCAGAAAAAATAACTTCTGAACTAGAAGGCAGTCTTTTGAATTAACACAGTTGAGCCAAAATAAAAAAAGGAAAATGAAATAATAATTTTAAAAAATGAAGAAAACTTAGGAGATCTTCCCTATAACCTTAAGTGTACAAAACCCCTCTTATGGGTGTACCCGAAGGGAAAGAGAAAGGAAAAGGCATTGAAAGATTATTTGATGCAATAATAAGCAAAACCTTCCCAAGTATTGGGAGAGATGCAATCTTACATATCTAAGAAGCTCAAAGATGACTAAACAGATTCAATCCAAAAAGGACTTCCCTGAATCACATTATACTCAAATTGTCAACAGTCAAAGACAAATAAAGAATACTAAAAACAGCGGGAGAAAAGTGTCAAATCACCTATAAGGGAATCCCCATCAGACTAACAACAGACTTCTCAAAAGAATCCCTAACAAGCCAGGAGAGAGTGGGATGACGTATTCAAAGTGCTATGTGGTATCTGATACCAAAACCAGATAAAGATACAATAAAAAAGGAAAACTACAGGCCAATATCCTTGCTGAATATAGATGCAAAAATCCTCATTACAAGACTAGCTAACAGAATACAGCAACACATAGGCAAAGTTATACACCATGATCAAGTGGGATTCATCCTAGGGATGTAAGGTTGGTTCAACATTGGCAAATCAATAAATGAGATACATCATATCAATCAAAACAAACACAAGGACCATGCGATCATCTCTATGGATGCTGAAAAAACATTTGACAAAATTCAAAACTAGTTCATGATAAAGACTCTCTACAAGTTAGGTATAGATGGAAAGTATCTCAACACAATTAAAGCCATATATGAAAAACCCACTGCCAATACCATCCTGAATGCCCTTAAGAACAGGAACTAGGCAAGGAGGCCCACTCTCACCACTCCTATTCAACTTAGTGTTGGAAGTATTAGCCAGAGCAATCAAAGAAGAGAAGGAAATAAAGGGCATCTAGATTGGAAAAGATAAAGTCAAACTGTCCCTCTTTGCAGATGACATGATCCTATATATAGAACAGGCTCTTCAAAAATCTCTTGGAGTTGATAAATGATTTCAGCAAAGTAGCAGGATACAAAGTCAACACACAAAAATCAGTAGCATTTCTATTCTCCAATAGTGAATATGCAGAAAGAGAAATCAAGAAAGCTTGCCAATTTACAATAACCACCAAAAAAAAAAAAAAAAAAAAAAAAACTTAGGAATTGAGTTAACCAAGGATGTGAAAAATCTCTATAATGAGAACTACAAACTGTTCAGAGAAATTAAAAAGGACACAAGATGATGGAAAGATCCCTTGCTCTTTGATTGGAAGAATCGACATTGTGAAAATGTCCATACTACCCAAAGTGATACTCAAATTCAATGCAATCCCCATCAAAATTCCAATGACATTATTCTCAGAAATGGAAAAAACTATCCAGACATTTATATGGAATAAAAAAAGACTACACATAGCCAAAGCAATTCTGAGCCTAAATAAATAAATAATAATGAATAATAAATAAATAAATCTGGAAACATAACATTACCTAACTTTAAACTATACTGCAAAGCTATAATGAACAAAACAGCATGGTAGTGGCATAAAAACAGACACACTGACCAATAGAATAGAATAGAGAATCCAGAAATCAACCCACACACCTACAGCCATCTGATCTTTGACAAAGGCACCAAGTCTATACACCGGGGAAGAGATTGCCTCTTCAGCAAATGGTGCTGGGATAACTGGATATCCACATGCGGGAGAATGAAACTAGACCCATATCTCTCACCATATATCAAAATCAACTCAAAATGGATTAAAGAATTAAATATATACCCTGAAACAATAAAACTTCTTAAAGAAAACATAGGAGAAACACTCCAGGAAGTGGGACTAGGCACAGACCTCATGAACATGACCCCAAAAGCATGGACAACCAAGGGAAAAATAAATAAATGGGATTGTATCAAACTAAAAAGCTTCTGCACAGCAAAAGAAACAATTGAGAATTAAAAGACAACCAACAGAGTGGGTGAAAATATTTGCAAAATATACATCTGACAGAGGATTATTGTCCAGAACATACAAGGAACTGAATCAACTTTACAACAAAACAAGTAACCCAATTAAAAATGTGCGAAAGAGCTAAATAGGCATTTCTCAAAGAAAGATATATGAATAGTCGACAGACAAATGGAAATATGCTCAACATCACTCAGAATTCGGGAAATGCAAATCAAAAGCACACTGAGATAAAGTCTCACCCCAGTTAGGATGGCTAATTTCGAAAAGACTGTGAGTGATAAATGCTGGTGAGGTTGTGGAGAAAAAGGAACTCCCATACATTGCTGGTGGGCCTGCAAAATGGTGGAGCCTCTATGGAAAGTGGTATGGAGGTTCCTCAAACAATTGCAGTTAGATCTACCATATGACCCAGCTATCCCACTGCTGGGAATATACCCAGAGGAATGGAAATCAACAAGTCGAAGGCACAGCTGTTCTCCAATGCTCATTGCAGCACTATTTACAATAGCTAAGTGTTGGAACCAGCCCAAATGTCCATCATCAGATGAGTGGATATGGAAAAAGTGGTATATCTATACAATGAAATACTACTCTGCTATGAAGAAGAATGAAATACTGCCATGTGCAATGACATGGATGGACCTAGAGAAAGTTATATTAAGTGAAATGAGTCAGGCACATAAAGAGAAATATCACATGTTCTCACTTATTTGTGGGAGCTAAAAATAAACAAATAAATACACATATAACCGGGGGGTGGGAAGAAGACACAAAAATCACAATTCCTTGAAGTTGTTATGACAAAGGAACAGACATGAGGCAGTTGGGAGGGAGGGGGGAAAGGGAGGGGCAAGGGAGGTTTCAGTCGTGGGCCACAATAATCAACCACATTGTATATTGATAAAATTAAATTAAATTAAAAAAAATAAAAAGAAAATAAGAAATAAAGAGACAAAGAAAAATAATTTGCAACCTGGGATAAAACCAAAATTCCAATGTAATTTCAGCCTGATCCCCAAATAATGAAATCTTAAATATTTGGTGTAAACAATGAATCCCTAACAAAAGCAATTGTATCCCTGACTTTGTTAGGGTAGTATCTGAGAATAAATCATGCCATTTGTGAATATCATCATCACAGTCTACTATATGCATATTCATGTACACCTAATTTAAAAAAACCTGCCTCCTGAGAACATGATATCCACGAAAGCTTTCCTTCATAAATGAAAGAGAATTAGTCCCTTTAGCAGTCAAACAAAAACTGTAGGAATTCACCACTACAAGACCAGGCCTTCAACAAATCCTCAAAGGAGTCCTACACCTGGAATCAAAAGAGTGATGTATGCACTATAAATACTTGAGAAAGAATAAAAACTCTTAGGACAGCAGATACGCAAATGAGAAAGGGAAAGAAAATGTATCTCATCACTACAAAAGAACACCAAACACCAAAGACAAACAGCAAAAATGAAAGAAAGAAACAAAAGAAATGTAAAACAACCATAAAACAATTAATAAAATGGCAAGAACAAGGCAATGCCTTTCAAAAACAACCCCAAATGTAAATGGATTAAATTTCCCACTTAGAAGACACAGACTGGCTGAATGAATTAAAAACTATACCCAACTGTATGCTGCCTGCAAGAAACTCACATCACCAGTAAAGACACACATAGACTAATAGTGAAAGGATGGAAGAAGACATTCCACACAAATGGAGGCCAGAAACGAGCAGAAATTGTCAAACTTATATGAGATAAGGTAGACGTCAAATCAAGAAATGGAAAAAGAGACAAAGAAGGACATTACATAATGATAAAAAGATCAAAGATGCAACAAGAAGATATAACAATGATAAATATAAATGCATCCAGTATCAAAGTATACAAGTATACAAAGCAACCGTTATTGGATCAAAGGAGAGGGATAGAGCACAACATGGTAATAGTTGGGAATTTTAATATGCCATTCTCAGCATTGGGCAGATCATCTAGAAAAGTAATTGGCAAAGAAAGATTAGATTAACTAATTAATCAATGATTGATTGATTTTTAGAGGATATACACATTTATTTGTTCAAATAAATACATAACAAAGTACTCTATAGAAAGTTGAGCTTCAAAGTTTCACAGAAACTGGAGATGTAAGCATATTAAAATTTACATATTTTATTTTATAATCTATACAATTATCTGAGACAGTGTTCTGAAATCGTCAAAAAACATGAGTACAAATTAATTTCAACAGAGGAAGATGAAAAAACTTTTCGAAGGGAAATCAATTTCTAAGCAAATCAACAAAAGCCAAGAAAAGAAATTAAATATCTATGTTTAGCAACATAAATTGCTTTAAAAAAAGAAAATAAAGCAATGTAAACACAAGGGCACTTCAAAAGTCTCATAGAAAAATAGGGTTGAAAAATAATGGAAATTTTTCCATGAACTTTTTTTGGTTAAATTTTTCTTTTCTTTTCTTTTTTTTTTAAAAAAGAACAGGTTATATAAAATATGTTCTCTGAGCACAGTAACAGAAGGAAATTTACAAAACTCACAAATGGGTAAAAAGAAAAATCAGAGGGTAATTTGAGAGTACTTTGAGATAAAGATCAAAGTGCAAAATATTAAAATTTATAGGATGCAGGGCTCATGCAGCAATTGGAGAAAATTTTATATTTGTAAACACCTATACCAAAAATAAGAAAAATCACAAGCCAGTAATGGAAACTTTTACCTTAAGAAAATAGGAAAAGTAGACCTAACTCAACCTTAAGCAAATATAAGTAGGAAATAACAAAGATTACAACAGAAATATATGAAATAGGGAATTAAAAAGCAAGAAAGAAAATCAATAAAATCAAAAGTTGATTCAAACAAAATTTGCAAACCTTTATCTAGACTTTCCAAGAAGAAAAGAGAGAAGGCAGAAATTACTAAAATCAGGACTAAAATAGGGCGATTATTATATTGTCACTATGCCTTTTTGTGGCGGTAAAATTTAGTTTCTTTCTCTTTCTACTTTGCATTTTTGTTTAACCAGTGCATTTTATTCTTTTTTGTGCATTTATGATAGTGATTATTATTTCTTGGATTCCAGTGTCAGGACTTCCTTCAAGATTTTTTGTAGGGCTGGTCATGTGGTGGTGAACTCCCACAGCTTTTGTTTGTTTGGAAAATACACTATTTTCCCCTCATTTCTGAAAGATAGCCTTGCTAGGTACATTATTCTTGTCTGGCAGTTTCTTTCTTTTAGTATTTTGAATATATCATCACTTTTTCTTCTGGCGTGTAGAGTTTCTGTTGAGAAGTCTGTTGTTAGTTGGATAGGGGCTCCCTTATTTGTGACTCGACACTTTTCTCTTGCTTCTTTTAAGATTCTCTCTTCATCTCTGAGTTTGCCAGTTTGACTATAATGTGTCTTGGAGACTATCTTCTCAGTTTGAATGTGTTTGGCGATCTTTGAGCCTCCTGGATCTGAGGGCCCATGTCTCTCCCTATACCTGGGAAATATTCTATTAGTATTTCATTAAATAGGTTTTCCATGCCTTTACCTTTCTCCTCCCCTTGTGGAACACCCATGATTCAGATGTCCATGTGCCGAAGTTTGCCTGCTGTCTCTCTTAGATTTTCCTCATTTTTAAAAATTCATTTTCCTTTTTTTTTCTTTTTTTTTTGTCCACATGAGTTATTTTGAAAAGACTATCTTTGAGATCAGAAATTCTTTTGTTTGCTTGTTCTAGCCTGCTGCTTGAGCTATCAGTTGTTCTTGTTGTTTATTTATTTTTTTTATTTTGTTGACTGAGTTTTTCAGTTCCATGTGTCTTGCTACATTCTTTTGTTAAGGTATTAGTCTCTTTATGAATTTCCTACTTCATATCCTCATTTTTTTTTCTCATTTCATTATGTTGTCTATCTGAGTCTTCTTGTATCTCAGGGAGTTTCCTTAAGATTGTTGTTTGAAATTCTTTTTCATTCATTTCAAGGTTTTCCTGCTCTATAGAGTCTGGTATTTGAGAAGTACTGTATTCTTTTGGTGGTGTCATATTTTCTTGTGTTTTTGTATTTCTAGTGTCTCTACATTAGTGTCTGGTCATCTGGTAGAGCAGTTTCTCCATCTATTATTCTGGAGTGGGCTCTGAGGACAGAGATGTCCTCTTCTTGTACCAGTCTCTGTCCGTGACTATCCTTGTGTCAGTGCAGTCATAAGTCTGGTAGGCCACCTGCATGGTGGCTGTGGCTGCTGTGGTGGTAGCAAGCCACTTTTTCAGCAGCCATGGCTGTGGTACTGGCCATGGTGGGCTCCCGGCATGGAGGTTGTGTTTTCAGTGTGTTCTCTTGCCTACTTTTGGGTTGGGGATACTGCCCTTGGCTCCTTGCCTAGGATCCCAGGTGTGCTCACTTACTTGCTTCTGGGAGGAGGGAAAATATTGGATTTAAACAGTGCTTTAGACCAAATGACTTAGACATGTACTGAACATTTCGTGCAATAACTGAAGAATATATATTCACCTCATCAGTACATGGATCCTTCTCCAGTACAGACCACATGTTACACCACAAATTAAGTCTCAACAAATGTAAAAAGGTTGAAATTATATCAAGTACATTTTCGTACCACAATGGAATAAAACTAGAAGTTAACAACAAATACAACATTGGAAACTACATAAACATATGTGAATTAAACTAAATGTTCTTGATGGCCAAACGTCAAAGAAAAAATAAAGCAGGAAATAAAAAAATTTCCTTTAAACTAATGAAAATACAAGCATACTCTACCACAATCCATGGAATCCTTCAAAAGCAGTGCTAACATGGGAGTTTATTGCAATAAATGCTTACATCAAGAGAATGGAAAGACATCAGATAAACAACCTAATATTACACCCCAAAGAACTAGAAAAACAAGAACAATCCAATCCACCAGTTAGTAGATGAAACTAAATATTTACTATTAGAGCAGAACTAAATGAAGTAGAGATGAAAAGAAAGATACAAAAGATCAATGAAACAAAATGTTGGTATTTCGAGAAGATAAACAAAATAGAGAAGCTGTTGCCTAGACCAACTAAAGAAAGAAGAGAAAACACCCAAATAACAAAAATTAGAACTGAAAAAGGAGACATTACAACTGATACCACTGAAATACAAAGAATGATTAGAGACTATTATGAACAACTATACAACAATAACTTTGAAAATCTCAAGGAAATGACTAAATTCCTGGACACATGAAAACTACCAAGACTGAATCAAGAAGAAACAGAAAACCTGAAGAGACCAATAACAAGCAACAAGATTGAGCAGTAATCAGCAGTCTCCAAACAAACTAAAGCCCAGGACCAGATGGCTTCACTGCTGAATTCTACCAAACCTTTAAAGATGTAGTAATAAGAATATTTTGAAACTATTTCAAGAAATTAAACCAGAGTTCACCCTCCCATAACTCATTGTATGAGGACAGCCTCACCCCGACACCAAAAACAGACAAAAAATTACCAAAAAAAAAAAAGAAAAGAAAGAAAGAAAGAATGAGAAGAAAAGAAAAGAAAAAAGAGTAAAAGAAAGCTACAGGCCAATATCCTTGATTAACATAGACTCAAAAGTCCTGAACAAAACATTAACAAACAGAATGCAACAGCACATCAAATATTATACACTATGATCAAATGGGATCCATCCCATGGATGCAAGGATGGTTCATCATATGCAAATCAATAAATGTGATATGCCACATCGACAAAATCAAGGACAAAAACCATATGATTATCTCAACAGACGCAGAGAAAGCATTTGACAACATTCAGCATCACCTCATGATTAAGACTCTCAACAAATTAGGTAAAGAAGGAAGCTATCTCAGCACAATAAGTGCCATATACAACAAACCCATTGCCAACATCATCCTGAATGGGGAAAGGCTGAAAGATTTTCCTTTAAGAATGAGAATGTAGTGAGTGTGTCCACTCTCACCACTCCTATTCAACACAGTATTGGCAGTATTAGCTTTAGCAACTGAGTGAGAGAAAGAAATAAACGGCATTCAAATTGGAAAAGACAAAGCCAAATTGTCCCTGTTTACAGATGACATGATCATATATATAGAAAACCTATAAGCTCTACCAAAAAAACTTGTAGAGGTGATAAATGAATTCAGTAAATGTGCAGGACAAAAAATCAATACACAAAAAACAGTAGCAATTTTATACACCAACAATGAACTAGCAGAAAAAGAAATCAAAAAACCAAACTGACTTATAATAGCTATGAACAGAATAAAATACCTAGGAAGAAAATTTAAACAGGTAGGTGAGAGATCTCTACAATGAAAACCGCAGAACACTGCTGAAAGAAATTAAACAGGACACAAAAGATGAAAAGACATTCTATGTTCACGGATTGGAAGAATTAACATTGTGAAAATGTCCATACTACCTGTTTTAGTCCGTTTTGTGTTGCTATAACAGAAGTACCTGAGACTGGGTAATTTATAAAGGAAAGAGGTTTATTTGGCTTATGATTCTGGGACAGCTGCATCTGGCACAGGCCTCGGGCTGCTTCTACTCATGGCAGAAAGTGGCAGGGAGCCACTGGGTACAAGCAGATTACATGGCGAGAGGAAGCAAAAGAGAGAGAGAGGAGGTGCCAGGGTCCTATATACAAAAAGCTCTCGTTGGAACTAATAGAGTGAGAACTTACTCATTAATCCCACCTCCCACAGGGAGAGCATTAATCCATTCATGAGGGATCCGCCCCCATGACTCAATCAGATTCCAACACTGCCACATTGGAGATCAAATTTCCACATGAGTTTTGGAGGGGACAACATATCCAAACTCCATCAATTCTACCAAAAGTGATTTACAGATTCAATGCAATCCCCATCAAAATACCATTGACATGCTTCATAGAAAAAAAAAAAAAAACCAATCCTTGCATTCATATGGAACAACAGAAAACACCAAAAAGCTAAGCAATTATGAGCAAAAGTAATAATAATAATAATAACAGTAACAGTAACAATTCTGGAGACATTACACTACCTGACTTCAAATTACACTACAAAGCTGTAGTGACCAAAACAGCATGGTACTAACATAAAAACAGACACATGGGCCAATGGAACAGAATAGAAAACCCAGAAATCAACCTGCACATGTACAGGCAACTGGTCTTCAACAAAGGTACCAAGAACATACCTTGGGGAAAGAGCAGCCTGTTCAGCAAATGGTGCTAGGAAAAGTCGATATCCATGTGTAGAAGAATGAAACTAGACCTGTTCATCTTGCCATATAACAAAATCAACTCAAAATGAATTAAAGACTAAAATGTAAGACCTGAAACTATATAACTCCTATAAGAAACACTTCAGAATGTAGGACTTGGCAAATACTTTACAAAGACCTCAAAAGCACAGACAACAGAAGAAAAAATAAACAAATGGGATTATATCAAACTAAAAAGCCTCTGCACAGTAAAGGAAACAATAAACAGAGTGAAGAGACAATTTACTGAATGGGATAAAATATTTGCTAACTGTGCATCCAACAATGGATTAATATCCAGAATATAAAAGGAATTTAAACAACTTAACAGTAAAAAAGCAAATAATCCAATTTAAAAAATGGGCAAGGGAGCTGAATAGGCCTTTCTCAAAAGAAGACAGACAGATGGCCAACACGTGTAGATATAAAAGCTTAACATCACTAGTCATCAGGGAAACGCAAATGAAAACTACATTGAGATATCATCTCACCTCCGTTAGAATGGCTACTATCAATGACAGAGAATAACAGATGCTGGTGAGGATGTGGAGAAAGGTGAACAATTCTACACTGTTGGTGGCACTATAAATTAGCATAGCTGCTATGGAAAACAGTATGGTGGTTTTTCAAACAACTACAGATAGAACTGCCATAAGATCCAGCAATCTTTCTACTGGGTATAAACCCAAAGGAATGGAAATCATCAAGTGGAACGGTTACCTGCACTCTCATGTTTATCACAGCTCTATTTACAATAGCCAAGATAGGGAATCAACCTAAATGTCCATCGATGGATGACTGGATAAAGAAAATGTGGCATATATACACAATGAAATATTGTCAGGCATGAGAAGAATGAAATTCTCCCATTTGCAGCTACATGGTTGAGCTTGGAGAAATTTCTATTAAAGTGAAACAAGCCAGGCACAGAAAGAGAAATACAGCATGTCCTCCATCATATCTTGGAGCTAAGAAAAGAAAGAAAGGAAAGAGAGAGAGGAAGGAAGGGAAGTCAGGGGAGGGAGGGAGAGAAGGGAGGAAGAGAGAGAGAGAGAGAGAGGGAGGGAGAGAAAGAAGGAAAAAAGAAGGAAAGAAAGAAAAAAAAAGAATCACGATAATACATTGAACTTTCAGGAGAGAACAGAACTGTGGTTACTAGAGGTGGGAAAGTGGAAGGCAGAGGGGGATAGGGAGAAATTGGTTAATGGACACAGGAGTAATTACATTTTGTAATGAAGAACATGCTAATTATTCTACTTTGGTCATCACACATTGCACACAGGTATTGATATTCAACTCTGTACCATACAAATATCTTTAATTCATTATTTTTCAATAAACAAAAACATTCACACATTTTTGTCAAACCATCTCCATTATACATCTCCAGTAGTTTTTCTTCATCAGAAACTGAAATTCTGTGCGCATTAAATATTAAATCACCATTTCCCTCTTTCCCCAGTCCCAGATAACCACTATCCCACTTTCTGTCTCTATTAATTTTACTAATCTAAATACCTCATATAAATGGAATTCTACAATATTGGTCTTTTTGTGCCTGTCATTTCTTTTAGTGTAGTGTTTTCAAGCCTCATTCATGTAGCATATATCAGAATCGCATTCCTTTTTAAGGCAGAATAATATTCCATTGTACACACATGCCATATTTTTTATCCACTTATAAATAGATGGAAATTTGAAGTATTTCCACTTTTTGGTTATTTTGAATAATGCTGCTATGAATATTGGTGTGCAAATATCTGTTCAAATTTCTGCTTTCAACACTTTCAAATATAAACTTAGAAATGGAATTATTGGATCATATGGCAATTTTATGTTTCATTTTTTGACTAATGGCCATACTTTCTTTCCCAGTGGATGCACCATTATAATTTCCACAAGCAAGGCATAAGTGTGCCAATTTCTTCACATAGTCGTCAACACTTGTTATTATTTTTTTTATACCAGTCATCTTAATGAATGTAAACTGGTATGTCACTGTGGTTATGATTTGTATTTCCTTAATAATTATCAATGTTGAGCATCTTTCCATATGCTTATTTGAAATCTGTATAACTTCTACGGAGAAATGTCTGTTCATGTCCTTTGCCCATTTTTTAATTGGGTTATTTGTGGGGTTTTTTGTTGTTGTTGTTCAGTTGTAGTAGTCCTTTACATAGTTCCAGATATCAATACCCTGTCAAATATGTAAATTACAAATACTTTCTTCCATTCTGTGGGTGGCTTTTTACTTTGTTGATAGGGTCCTTTCACAAGCAAAATTTTAATTTACAAAGTCCAATTTATCTGTTTTTTCTCTTGTTGCCCCTGCTTTTGGTACCATAGTCAAGAAATTATCACCAAATCGATTGTCATGAAGATTTCCCCCTATTTTTTCTTTTAAGCATTTTTATAATTTTAGCTGTTATGTTAGGTCTTTGATCCGTTTTAAGTTAATTTTAGTATGTGGTATATGGTAACAGTCCATCTTCATTCTTTTGCCTGTGGATATCCAGTATTTACAGCACCATTTGCTCAAGACTATGCTATCCCTGCTAAACGGCCATGGCACCATTGGTGAAAATCATTTGACCAAATACGCAAAGATTTATTTATTTAACTTTTCAAATTTATTTATTAATTCATTTTAAACTGACAAGTAAAACATGACGTTTTGAAGTATATAAACATTGTGGAATGGTTAAATCTAGCTAATTAAAATATGTGTCACCTCACATACTTATCATTTTTCTGGTGAGAACATTTAACATCCACTGTCTTAGCATTTTTCAGGAATACAATATGTCGTCATTAACAAGTCACCATGCTATACAAGAGATATCTTGAATTTATTCCTCTTATGTAACTAATTTTGTAGCCTTTCTTAAATCCCCCCTGCCGACAGCCCCAGACTCTTGCAGCCAGCATCCTACCCTTTATTTCTGTTAGAAAAATTGTTTTAGATTCCAAGTATGAGTGAGGTCATGTGCTATTAGTCTTTCTGTGCCTAGCTTATTTCGCTTAAGGTAATGTCCTCCAGGTTCATCCATGTTATCGTAAAAGAAAAGGTTCCCTTCATTTTTATGGCTGATTAGCATTCCACTGTGTATACATACCACATTTTCTTTATACATTCATTAGTTGATGGACACTTAGCATGATTTCATATCTTTACTATTGTGAATAACGCTGCAATAAACATGCGAGTGCAGATATCTCTTTGAGACACTGATTTGATTTTCTTTGGATACATACCCAGTGGTACTGCTGGATAATATGCTAGTTCTAGTTTTTAATTGTTTTTTTTATTTTTGGAGGCACCTCCATAATGGGTTCTGCTACATTATTTTGAAAGGCATTAATCTCTTTATAAATTTTCTCCATCATATCCTGCTTTTATCCATTTTATTATGTTGTCTGAATTTTCTCGAATCTTATTGATTTTCTTTAAGATTATTACTTGAAATTCCTTTTCAGTCATTTCTAGGGATTCCTTCTCTAGTGTCTGGTATTAGAGAATCACTGTATTTGTTTGGGGGAGTAATATTTTCTTGTGTTTTTGCATTTCTAGTACCTCTACATTGATGTCTGGTCATCTGGTACAGCAGTTGCTTCTTCTATCATTCTGGAGTGGGCTGTGAGGACAGAGATATCCTCTTCTTTTACCAGGCTCTGCTGGTGACTCTCTTTGTGGCAATCCAATCATGTGTGGTGAGTCACCTGCATGGTGGCTGCAGCTGCTGCTAGGGTGGCAAGCTGCTTTTTCAGCCACCTTGGCTGTGGTGGGACACCAGCATTGAAGGGGGGCTTTTGGTGTGCTCTTTTGCCTGATTGTGGGTTGGGGGTACTGACTTTGGCTCTGTGCCTAAGACTCAGGGTGTGTTCACTTGCTTGTTTCTGAGAGGAGGGAAAACATTGGATATGAACAGCACTTTACACCTAATGGACTTGACAGACAAGTACAGAACATTTCATGCAATAACTGCAAAATACACATTCATCTCATCAGTACACGAGAGAGGGAAAGAGAGAAGAGAGAGGACTGAGGAAAAGGGAGAGAGAGACAGACAGACAGAGAGACAGAGAGACATCAGGGTTAGCATTCGCCTGGGAGCACAGGGCCAAAGGGAACCGTGAGAATCAGCAGGAGGAGGAGTGAAAGGAAGACCTTGGCATCCAAACTGGCTGGGGAAGGAAGTCAAGGATGTGGAAGCCTGACAATGTAGAGAGAGTAAGTGGAGGGGCCATGTGATGAGTTCAATGGTCTCTGCCCACAAGCGAACCCAGGCAGTTCTCAGAGCCTAAGTTGAGCCAGACACTGAAAATATTCCATAACATGTGAGACAGTCTCTATTGCTCTCAATGCGGCTGAGAAGGGGACAGTATGGTCTCTTTACTGTGGGTGAGAAGCCTGAGGCTTAGAGAGGTATGGGAGCTTGTCTTTGACTATCGAGGCACTAAATGGAAGGACAATTCAGGCATTATTCTTTATGGATTGGCAAATATATGCTTTGCTCATATTTTTAAGAAAACCACACTCCAACATATGGCTCCCTAATGTAAATGTCCATAAAGCTTTGAAAAGTGCCACGTGGTCAGAAACAACTTAGGCCAAGCCCGAAATTGAGGGCAAAATTAGTAAGCTGGTGTTATCTCACTATGTCATTGTTTATAGAATTATAGCTTGAAAACTTTGTACTGCCATTCATTTAAAGTCAAAAATTATGCCTGCTGGTAGTCTAAGAGGGCAAGCACTATAGAAGCTTGGGAAATAAATTATGCAAATGCCCCATTGAACCCTTGCCTGCAATTTGGAAATGCCAGTCATTGAGAAAGGTGCTGCAGAACTGACCATAACATGAGATTCTGTGCTACTGTTATTTGTTTGGAAGTGGAAAGAAACCTGAATCCCCTCGAGAACATGGACATGGAGCAACAGGTGTCAGCTCCCTGGGGATTCTGCTGGGCAGAGAGGCTGACTCTCCCTTACCTCACGCTACTGGTGCTGAGGTGAGACTCCTCCCACAGTGCACCTTCAGGAAGGGCAGCGGGCAGGACAGTGGGTGGGAAGATAGATGGAAACATGGTGAGAGCTGTGGAAAGGCTCATTTCCCTTTCACCTGTGTGCAAATCACAAAACTGATCACAGTATGGTCTTTGAAAACATTCAAATGATTAGGAGTGAGAAGTAAAATAGCAAAGTCCTCACATTCCTTCCCTCCTTCCTTCCACAGCCCTCACTTGCCAGTAGTCATTCATTCCTTGCAAAGCTGCTTTTGTGCCAGGTAGTGTGCCTCCTTCTGTGGGCCTCCAGGTAGAGCATCTGACAGAGTCACACTGTCTCCAAAGGCCAATCCCTGGAAGCAGCGTGTGCCCTCTCTCATCAGGATTTATTGACAAACTCCCTATGGAGGCAATCCTGATGTATCTGCCAGGGCCAGCCAGGGATGAACAGGGTGGGGAGGGGGCTTGGGACATACAGGTCCTTTCAGTCCTGGCCCTGCTGGCTGGTGGCTGGGGCAGGGGAAGAGCAATCCGGGACACACAACATACAACATGCAATGTCACTCTTTATTAAGAAAGCAAACAGCAATCATAAGTGAGGAAAATACACACTAGTGAACTGGCCCTTTGGGTGGGTGCTTATGTTACCTGGTCTACAAATGAACTTTGGCTTCTTGGTCAGCCAGGCCCCCAACCCCAGTCATAGGTGTGGCTTTAGGTTGGTGCAAAGAGAAACAAAGACGGTGTGGATGAAGACAAAGACCACTTCCAAGGATTCCTTTTAGGGGATTTGTCTGAAAGCCTCCTGTGGGATCTTGCCCTCAGTCTGGAGGAAGTAAAGGGAAGGAGTTGGGACCTCAGAAGAGCCGGATGCCCTGAGTTCCATCCCCCATCCACCCAGCCTCTGCCTTCCTGGCGTTCCTGAAGGCCCAGGTACATCCATATTTTACCCACATGATTCCCAGACTTCACCTGGAGCATAGTGAAGACCTGAGCAGCCCTGGTGTAGTTCCACTCGTTGTCCTCAAGGCACCTGGGGTGGGAGAAAAACAGGTGATCTCCATTACTATAACAGGACAGACCCTGCAATGCCACCACTTAACCTATGCTACTTTTTTCGTCTGACACATGTACCAGCATGAACAGTGTTGTGATGATGAACAAGGACCTAGAGTAAACCAAAACACCTTTCACTACCACTTGTGCCCACTAGAATTCAAAGCAGAAAAATAGAGGTGTTCAAATCAACACAGGAGCTTAATACATATCGATAAAGAAACATGCTCAAGAAAACACAAAAGGAAATTTTTAAAAATACAAATATCCAGTAATTTTTATTGAGACATAACGCACATTCACCATTTTAAAGTGTATGAGAGGAGATCAAAAAGTTCATGGAAAAATGGAATTAAAAGATAAAAATTAAAAAAATATAAACTTTATTCCTCAACATAAGCTCCGTTGAGTTTATAACTCTTTTGTAAGTGATACTAGCCTTTTGGTTCATCCCTAAAGAACTGAGGGTCCTGGGAATTTAACCACATCAATACAGTCATTTTTACATTATTAATTGAAGAAAAATCAGTGCCCTTTAAAGATTTTTTAAAATTGGGAAACAAAAAGAAGTCCGAAGGAGCCACGTCCGAACCGTAAGGTCAATACCTAATGATTTCCCATTGAAACCCTCCCCAGATTGCCCCTGTTTGATGAGAGCAATGAGCAGAAATGTTGTGGTGGTGGAGAAGGACCCTCTGTTGAAACTTTCCTGGGTGTTTTTTTTTTTTTTTTTTTTGCTAAAACTTTGGCTAACTTGTTCCAAACACTCTCATAATAAGCAGATGCTATGGTGTTATGGTTCTTTGGCCCTCCAGAAAGTCAACCAGCAAAATGCCTTGAGCATCCCCAAAAACTGCTGTCATAATCTTTGCTCTTGACTGGTACATTTTTGCTTTGATTGGACGACTTGTTCCTCTAGGCAACCATTGCTTTGTTTGTGCTTTGTCTTCAAGATTGTACTGGTATTGCCATGTTTCATCTCCTGTTGCAATTCTTTTTATTGTTGAGTTATGAGTCCTTCATATATTCTGGATAGTAGATCTTAATCAGACATTAGATTTGCATATATTTTCTCCCAGTGTGTGGGTTTTGTTCTTACTTTCTTGGTAGTGTCCTTTGGTGCACAAAACCTTTTAATTTTAATGAAGTCCAATTTATTTATATTTTCTTTGGTTACTTGTATTTTTGGTGTCATATATAAGAAAACATTGCCTAGTTCAAGGTCATGAAGATATACACCTATGTCTTCTTTTCAGAGCTTTATAGTTTTAGCTGTTACTTTTATTTATTTACTTTTTCTAAATGAATATCACAATTTAATTAATTAATTAATTAATATTATTTTTTTAAATTCTAAGATGTGGTTGTGGAGCAATTGGGGGTGGAAAGAGAGGACGGGGGAGAGAGATAGGGTGGGAGGAGGAGAAATGAGGGGGCATCGTAGTTGAGGCTTCTGGCAGCAGCTCTGTCACGGCTGGGCTGGATGGGAACTTCTGGGGGTGTGTGGCTGAGGCCCTCAGCCTCCAAATTCCAAGTCTTGGGAACCCAGGGCACTTCTGACAGCAGCCTGGTAGTCGTTGCTGGGCTGGACAAAGATATTGGGGGAGCGTGGCTGAGGCCCTCGGCCCCACTGCTCTGGCTTAAAAGCCTAGGGCGCTTCTGGCAGCAGCATGTTGTTCATCCCTGGGTTGGGTGTGGACGACAGGGGGGTGAGGCTGAGGCCCTCAGAGCTCCCCTTAACTTGGGAACCTGGGAGCATCCGGTCCTTCTATGTTTTGTATGTGTTTTTTGGTGGTTTTAGAACTTTACTGGTTAATATCAGAACTTTGGCTCTGATCTGTGGGTGTTTTGTTTTTTCTTTCAGTTCTGTGTTGGCTTATTCACTATTTCCATCACTTAAACACTGCCCTGGGACTAAATTGTTGTTCTTTGGTTACTTCTAAAATGGGGGATCCTCTTATGGGAACGAGCACTTGAGCCCTGTGGCTGAACTAAATTGCTGCTTTGCTGCTGATTTCCTTGGAAGGCTTTTTGTGCAGCTCAGGTTTTTTACCTGTTACTTTTAGATTTTGATCCATTTTGAGTCCATTTTTTGTATATGGTATGTGGTAGGGGTCAAGGTTCATTCACTCGTTTGCTTGTGGATGTACAGTTGTCCCAGCCCCATTTGTTGAACAGACTATTTTTTCTCCATTAAATTTTTTGGTACCAGGTTGAAAATTAATTGACCATAAATGTCGCAGTTTATTTCTGGACTTTCAATTCTGTTGCATTAATCTCTGCATGTATCCAAATGTTGGTACCATGCAGTCTTTCTTTCTTTCTTTTGCATAAAAATAGAAAATTTGTGTGGTCTTGAAGACAACAATTTTACTCCTAAAAATTTATCATACAAAAATAATGGCACACATAACTAAAGATATTCATTAAAAATGCCCATTTCAGCCAATGATTACAATTCCTTGAACTTGTTAAGACAAGTGAACAGATATGATGTTGATAGGGAGAGAAGGGAGAGGAAAGTGGGAAAGAGGAATTGGTAAAGGGACACGAAAATCAACTACATTGTACATTTCGGCAAGATTGTGATAGTGAACAATTTTAAAAGAACTTAAAGGGCATTTATAGCTGATTGGTTACATAAAAAATATACATTAATGCAATGGAATCTTCTGACTGGGTTAAAGGAAATGAGGTGAAGCTAATATGTACTGTCACGGAAAAATGTCTAATATATATTAAGTAAAAAAGAAAAGCAAGTTGCTAAACCATACACCCAGGATGTCCCATTTTTTGCAAAAGAAATTGTGTGTGTGTGTGTGAGAGAGATAGAGAGAGAGAGAGAAACAGAAATACTTTGCAAAAAAAAAGCTGGAAGAATACTCACCCGTAGCTATCATCACAGGGCAACAGAGAGAAACAGGGAAATTTTAATTTCTAATTTATACAATTTTACATGTATCATTTGAATTTTTGCAGCAAGCATATATAACTTGTAAAATTTCATAAATTGGAGAAAATCTTATTGAATAGTGACTCATAAAATGATATAGAAATGTATTTATTGACCTGAAATATGTTGACAATTTATTGCTAAGTGAAAAGAGCAGCCTGCAAACCTTGTAAGCATGAGATAAAGTTGAAAAGATATGTGCAGAGTAATATGTTTTTCGTATGGCTTCACTTTTGCAAAAGAATATGTGTGTATCACTAAAGAAAAATTTCTGAAGGAATGTACTCCAAGCTATTAATAGAGAATGTTTCTACGGATTTGACAGGTAAAGGAGAAGCAAGAAAATTTCATTATCTATGTTATATGTTTCTATATTATTTTATTTTACAAGGATTTTTTACCTTTGAAATCAGAAAAATAGAGATTAAAGTTTGAAACATGAAAAATCTTAAAGTGATTCAGAAAATAAGGCACAAATTTTTTATTGACGTTGAAAGGTATTCATAACACATGGTTAAATTAATGATGATGGTTACAACTGAACATTTGAATTACAGAATTCTAGGTAGTTCATATTTTCGTCTTTACACTTTTCTGAATCTTATAGATTTTTCTCAAGGAGAAAGTATAACTTTGGCAATCAGAAAAAAGCTGCAAATGGCATGATTCTTTTTTTAGTTTAAACTCATGCCTGTGTGTGCACACATGTACATGAACATGCACGCATGCACACACAGAGCTTCTCTTTAGCTAAGGGTGAAAGATTCCATAGGACTGAGATGGCTCCCTGCCTGCTCTGGACAGACCTTGGCAGTTGTTCCCAACCTGATTTATGTAGGAGGAGTAGGCTGAAGAGGAAGAGACAAGAGGAGGGAGAGAGAGAGAAAGGAGGGAGAAGCGGGAGAAAAGGGGCAGGAGAGAGGAGGGGGGCGGAAGGAAAGGAGAAGGGAGAGAAGGATAAACAAAGTGTAGACTAGAGGCCTAGCTGACTTGTCTCGTGAAAATCTCAGCAGAGACTGCCTGCCACTGATGTGCTTCCTATGCCACGCAAACTTCTGGAAAGCTCTGTCTGGAGGTCAGAGCAGCAGCGCTTCCTCACCCCTTCACTCCCTCCTTCCTGCCTTCCCTCCCAGCATTCCTGCTCCCTGATGTTCAGGCTGCAGTTCTGACTCAGGACTCCGAGTGGCACTCATCTGTATTTTCTAAATGTTTCCCAATGCACATGCATGCTTAGTACAAGGACAACATAAAGCAATAAAAAGTTCCTTTCTCAGCAGGCTAAGAACCAATATGTACAGATATATTCAAATTTTCTTTAAATAGATATTGGCAGAAAAAGTCTAGAAAGATAAACACCGCTCAGTTGATTGATAGCAGTTGAAAAGAGAGTCAATGAAAAGCATCTATTCAGTTTCTGGCATGTAGTACGCACTTTGCTAAAGTTAGTGCCCTTCACTATTATCCTGAACTCTTCCCATCCACAAACAGCCAATTTTTCAATCAACTAGCTAAACCATCACATAGAGAGTATTTGAAATGTAACAGCAAAAAGAAAAAGAACCACCCTCATCTACATAATACACAGTGTGTTGTCTAACAGAGTTGGGTTGGAGGAAAATCCTCACCCCTTTCCTATTGAATCAGAGTGACTTCCTGTTCCTTTTAAAAGATGCAGATGAATTGGATGCCTTTGGATCCCGGAATATTAAGATGCTACAGGATCACAAAGCACAGTTATGGTCTGATGGACAAGACATTGGAGTGAAGGTCAGGTGATACTACTAGATCCTTGAGCCCTTGGGAATATCACTACTACTTCATTGTGAAAATCATTTCATGTCGAAATTTTTTCCTATAATTCATTTTATTCCAACATCTCTATGAAGCTTCTTCTTATAATTAAAAGGCATATATCTGGTGCTTGAAAGAATAAACTGAGTTACACCACATTACAGAAAATCAATTGCATCTATAAAGCTGTCTATAGGACAAGGATTCCCAAGTCCCAGGCAATGGTCTGTGTCCCAAACATTGCTTGTTTAGCCATGCCAGTGACTAGGTAACCATGACAACCATCAAGACTCTGACATCAAAAGCCTCTTAATGTGCATGACTAAGTCCCGGGTGGCAGGATCTGGAACATAGAACTGCACAAACATCCTTGAAGAGGGAAAACTAAAAAGGGAAAGGAGACTACCTTCCTCAAAAGAGGAGGAACACTGAGAGCCCTCAAAGGCCTAAAGAACACAAGGACAGTAAAAGGATGACAATTCCCCAGCCCACCCCACCCGCCAAAGCACAGGCACACAAGAAGTAGGAAACCACACTGGTAAGGAAAGAAATAAGACTGCCTTTGGGGTGTTACAATGTCCTCCTTTCCCACACCATGAGAGAAACACCTGGCCTCTGCTCTCTGTGCCTCATGGATTTTCCCATCTCCCATTTCTCTTCTCCATTTTCATGGCCTGGCTTCCTCTAGCCAGCTGATCCTCCCTTGGGTTCTCAAGGCTGAGGACACCCACACCTTCATCTCCCAGGGCAGACCTCACACCTGAACTCCAGATTCATGTGATGAACTGGCCACTGAAGCACTCCATTTGGATAACTCACCAGCTCCTACAACTCAACTTCCTTCTCACACCTGTTCCTCCTCCTCCCTCTTCTCCTTCTCTTCCTCGCCCCCTCCCCTTTCCCTCCCTCTTCATCCTCCTGTTCTCAGTCTCAGTGAAGGGCACCACAATCCACCCCACTGACCAAACCAGACTCCCTTCTCTTGCCTCACCCCCATGTCCCATCAGCTATGGTCTGAATGTGTGTGTCCCCACAAAACTCATACATTGGAACCCAATACCCACTGTGATAGTATTAAGAGGTGGGGCCTTTGGGGAGTGATTAAGTCATGAGGGCTCCACCCTCATGAATGGGATTAGTGCCCTTATAAGAGGCTCCACTGAGCTCCCTTGCCCCCTTTTGCCATGTGAGGACACAGCAACAGGGCACCATCCATGAAGCACTGCATTTTCTGCAGACTTGATCTTCGACTTGCCAGCCTCCAGAACTGTAAGCAATACCGTTCTGTTGTTTACACATTACCCAGTTCAAAGTATTTGGTTACAGCAGCCCGAATGGACTACACCACCATCCATCTGCCTGTGCAGTGTCTCTCATCAGTCCACTCCTGTGGATGCCATGCCGGCCCACCTTGCCCTGGCCATCTCTGTCCTGGATAACTGCAGCAGTCTCCTCTGCTGTGGGGTGAGGGTGGAGATGGCTCCAATCTCTTTGAAGCCAAAGAGATCTTCCTAAATCTCAGTTCTTTCACGTCTCACTTGAAACTTCTCAGCAGGGCTGGCTTCTCACCGTGCTAGCTTAAGGTCCGAACAGCCTTAACGTGGCAGACAAGTCCTGCCGTTGCCCTGCCCCTGCCTACTTCTCCATCTTCCCTGCTTGGGCCATACTGAACTTTTCCATGTTCTCTGAATGCATCATGCTCTCTCCCCTCCTAGCTTTTGTTCATGTTGTGCCTCTGCTTGGACATACCCTTTCTTCCCTTTTGTCTGGCTGGTCCCCACTCAGCCTTGACTGGCAAAGGCATGTGTGTGTATTCTGTTGTCGTACCTAGATGGGCAGCACTTTGATTGTGTCCCAGTCTACTCTTCACATCCATTGTGGCTGGCTTTTACTTGTTTAGTTTTCAGAGGGTGATAATGTGTTGTGTCCCCTAAGTTTTATGAATTAGAGGCCTGAACCCCAGTGTGACAGTGTTAAGAGGGTGGCCAATCCTATTATGGTAATTGAAAAGTGGGGCCTTGAAGAACTGATTAGATTCAGAGGACCATGCCTAGTGAATGGATTAGTAATGGTTTTTAGGGGTGTGGTTCTCGGGGCTTTAAAAGGATAGCATGTGAGACTCTCTCTGCTTCACCATTTTCTGCTATGTGAGACCCCTGCATTAACATAAAGCCACCAGCAAGGAGGACCCTGACCAGATGTGTTCCCAGGACTTTGGACTTCCCAAGCCTCTTAAACAGTAAGCAATAAATTTTGTTTTCTTATGAATCACCAAGTTCCAGGTATTTTGTTATAAGCAACAGAAATGGACTGATACAGAGGAAATCCTTATTTCCAAGACCTGTGTGGTGTGCGTGTGTGTGTGTGTGTGTATGTGTCTGTATTTCCCTCCTTTAAAAATATACTTGGTAATAGGATGCTTTAACAATTTCTTGCTGTAACCTGGGTTTACATCTTTGTCTCTAGCTGTGCATTTCCTTAATCATCTAGTGTGCTTTTTCATTATTGGTATTTATTTGTGCCCAAGAGTTTTTGTGGTCTTATATTTCTTGTAAGAATTGCATAATAGTTATACAGTTATGAGTTTAGTCAAACTATGGAGGTACAAATCCTAGTTTTGTTGCTGTTTGTATGACTTTGAGCAAGTCGTTTAACCTCTTTATGCATTTTCCTTATGTAAAGTTAGGGTAATAAACAACCCTTTTCATAGTGTGGTTGTGAGATATGATATGATGAGTGTAAAATGCTTCTAGCAGTGCCTAGCACATAGTTAGTGCTCAATAAATTTTAACCAAAATTATCATCCTGGATGCTGCTTTCCCTTGCTTATGCCTTTTCTTCTGGAGAACAGAGCAGCTGCCTTCTCTGCATTTTAGAATCTCCAGGCTTAGGTCTCTTCCAATTGTATTTTTTCAAATATTTCTCATTCTCTTAGCTTCCCACCTATTTATGAATTGAGAGTTAAATATATCCAAAGATTATTACAGCTTCAAAGACCACAAAGAAATTAAAGAGAACTGGTCAGTGTTTAGTTGAGAAAACACTAAGTTGGGAATTAATTGTTCCTATGATTTTGGGCATTATGTATCTAATGTCTGACTAGGGTGAGAATGATAGAAATTTAGTCTTCAAAACATTGGGTAGATAATTTTTGGGGTTTTTTTAAAAATTGAAATATATTAATAATCACGGCAGGGTCAGATAATAAGGCCTGAGTACTCCAGCAAAATTTCTCCTTCTGGTTTTCAATTTCATTCAGTTCTGCTCTGATCTTAATGATTTCTTTCCGTCTGCTAACTTTAGGTTTGGATTGTTCTTGTTTTTCTAGTTCTTTAAGGTGAAGTGTTAGGTTGTTCACTTGCCATCTTTCTATTCTTCTGAAGTGAGTGTTTAATGCAATAAGTTTTCCCCTCAATACTGCTTTTGCAGTATAAAAGTTGGTTTTTTGAAAAGATAAATAAAATTGACAAACCATTAGCATGGCTAACAAAAAAAAGAAGAGAGAAGACTCAAATAACAAAAATTAGAAATGAAAAAGGCGATATTACAACTGATTCATCTGAAATACAAGGAATCATTCGAGACTACTATAAACAACTATACGCCAACAAATTTGAAAATCTGGAGGAAATGGATAAGTTTCTGGACATACACAGCCTCCCAAAACTGAACCGTGAACACGTAGAAAATTTGAACAGACCAAGAACAATAAAGGAGATTGAAGCTGTTATCAGAAGGCTCCCAACAAAGAAAAGCCCAGGACCAGATGGATTCACAGCAGAATTTTACCAAACATTCAAAGAGGAATTGACACCGATTCTTTACAAACTATTCCAAAAGATTGAAACAGACGCAAATCTCCCAAACTCATTCTATGAAGCAAACATCATCCTGATACCAAAACCAGGTAAAGATATAACCAGAAAAGAAAACTACAGGCCAATATCCTTGATGAATATAGATACAAAAATCCTCACTAAAATACTAGCAAACAGAATATAGCAACACATACGTAAAATTATTCATCACGATCAAGTGGGATGCATCCCAGGGATGCAAGGTTGGTTCAACATACGCAAATCAATAAATGTGATACACCATATTAATAAACTCAAACACAAGGACCATATGATCATCTCTATAGATGCTGAAAAAGCATTTGATAAAGTTCAGCACTCATTCATGACAAAGACCCTCTATAAGTTAGGTATAGAGGGAAAGTATCTCAACATAATTAAAGCCATATATGCCAAACCCACTGCCAATATCATCCTGAATGGGGAAAAGCTGAAAGCTTTTCCTTTAAGAACAGGAACTAGACAAGGATGCCCACTCTCACCACTCCTATTCAACAGAGTGTTGGAAGTACTAGCCAGAGCAATCAGAGAAGAGAAGGAAATAAAGGGCATCCAGATTGGAAAAGATGAAGTCAAACTGTCCCTGTTTGCAGATGACATGATCCTATATATCGAACAGCCTAAAACCTCTACAAAAAAAACTCAGCACAGTATCAGGATACAAAGTCAACACACAAAAATCAGTAGCATTTCTTTTCTCCAATAGTGAACATGCAGAACGAGAAATCAAGAAAGCCTGCCCATTTACAATAGCCACCCAAAAAATAAAATACTTAGGAATTGAGTTAACCAAGGAGGTGAAAAATCTCTATAATGAGAACTACAAACCACTGCTGAGAGAAATTAGAGAGGATACAAGAAGATAGAAAGATATCCCATGCTCTTGGATTGGAAGAATCAACATAGTGAAAATGTCCATACTACCCAAAGTGATATACAAATTCAATGCAATCCTGGGCCGGCCCGTGGCTCACTCGGGAGAGTGCGGTGTTGAGAACACCAAGGCCCCGGGTTCGGATCCCATATAGGGATGGCCGGTTAGCTCGCTGGCTGAGCATGGTGCTGACAAATTCAATGCAATCCCCATCAAAATTCCAAAGACATTTTTCTCAGAAATGGAAAAAACTATCCAGTCATTTATATGGAACAATAAAAGACCACGCATAGCCAAAGCAATGCTGAGCAAAAAAATAAAGCTGGAGGCATAACACTACCTGACTTTAAGCTATACTACAAAGCTATAATAACCAGAACAGTATGGTACTGGCATAAAAACAGACACACTGACCAATGGAATAGAATAGAGAGTCCAGAAATCAACCCACACACTTACTGCCAGCTGATCTTTGACAAAGGCACCAAGCCTATTCCCTGGGGAAGGGACTGCCTCTTCAGCAAATGGTGCTGGGATAACTGGATATCCATATGCAGGAGAATGAAACTAGATCCATACCTCTCGCCGTATACTAAAATCAACTCAAAATGGATTAAGGATTTAAATATACACCCTGAAACAATAAAACTTCTTAAAGAAAACATAGGAGAAACACTTCAGGAAATAGGACTGGACACAGACTTCATGAATATGACCCCAAAAGCACGGGCAACCAAAGGAAAAATAAAACAATGGGATTATATCAAACTAAAAAGCTTCTGCACAGCAAAAGAAACAATTAACAGAGTTAAAAGACAACCAACAGAGTGGGAGAAAATATTTGCAAAATATACATCTGACAAAGGATTAATATCCAGAATATATAAGGAACTCAAACAACTTTACAAGAAGAAAACAAGCAACCCAATTAAAAAATGGGCAAAAGAGCTAAATAGGCATTTCTCTAAGGAAGATATCCAAATGGCCAACAGACATATGAAAAAATGCTCAACATCACTCAGCATCCGGGAAATGCAAATCAAAACCACATTGAGATACCATCTAACCCCAGTTAGGATGGCTAAAATCCAAAAGACTATGAACGATAAATGCTGGCGAGGCTGTGGAGAAAAAGGAACTCTCATACATTGTTGGTGGGACTGCAAAGTGGTGCAGCCTCTATGGAAAATGGTATGGAGGTTCCTCAAACAATTGCAGATAGATCTACCATACGACCCAGCTATCCTACTGTTGGGAATATACCCAGAGGAATGGAAATCATCAAGTCAAAGGTATACCTGTTTCCCAATGTTCATCGCAGTACTCTTTACAATAGCCAAGAGTTGGAACCAGCCCAAATGCCCATCATCAGATGAGTGGATACAGAAAATGTGGTACATCTACACAATGGAATACTACTCAGCTATAAAAATGAATGAAATACTGCCATTTGCAACAACATGGATGGACCTTGAGAGAATTATATTAAGTGAAACAAGTCAGGCACAGAAAGAGAAATACCACATGTTCTCACTTATTGGTGGGAGCTAAAAATTAATATATAAATTCACACACACACACACACACACACACACACACACTCACACACACACACACAAACCGGGGGGGGGGAAGAAGATATAACAACCATAATTATTTGAAGTTGATACGACAAGCAAACAGAAAGGACATTGTTGAGGGGAAAGGGGGGGAGGGAGAAGGGAGGGAGGTTTTGGTGATGGGGAGCAATAACCAGCCACAATGTATATCGACAAAATAAAAGAAAAGAAAAAAAAAATTTCTCCTTCCCACCATCTGCTAAATAGCTGACATTTTAAGGTAAGATGGCTTTCAATGACCAGCAAAATAGGTTTCCTTTGTTCCTTTTTTCCCCTGCTAATTGAGTTAGAATAATTATATCATTAAGAAGCTTCTATGGGCAGCCAGCCAACAGGAGGGGGTAGATGAATGTAGGCCACAGGAAGGGGCATTTGGAAGCATGGGTATTTAAACTGCTCCCCTTATCCTATCACTCAGTGTACCAAAGTGTCAGAATTCTCTGGAAACCAGAAACCCCCAGCTTTAGAATGCACCTTAGTTAATCACATGGTTTCTTTCAGGTTTTTGAATGGCTCAAGACCATATTCATCAAGAAGAAACTCTAAAGATTAAAAAAGGGAGAGAAAAAAAAAACAGGAAGAAAGACAATGAGAGAGACGTACAGAGATTGGGAAAGAGAGGGAAAGAGAGAGAGAATAAAGTTAGTTTCATACTGTATACTTTATCCTAAAATTTGGGCCTGTATTTGGTTAATACCTAATAAAATACCCTGATCACATTCCAAAAGCTTATGACTTAAAATATTTTAGAGACTACCTAGGGTTTAGTAGAATTAAGAAAAATCTAGGGAAGTGACTTGCAGCAGAGGAGCCTGCAGTTAGTGTTGGGGGCACATTGAGTAGATCCTGAAATGGGAAATGTTTGATAAGCATGGTCCTGCATCAGGAAAGATTGGTGTTAAGACTTCTGTCCTGAGGCTGTTTGAGTACCTGGTCTGCATGCTTATGTGTGTCTGTGGAATGGGGATGGCTGAAACTAGCTGGGATACTGGGGCAACCATTGCCTCTTCCACTCCATGCTACTTATTCCATCTCTTCTGAACACCTCTGCAATCTCTAATGCTATACTCTCTGTCCGTATGTCTGTCTGTCTGTCTGTCTGCCTGCCTGCCTGCCTGCCTGCCTGCCTAGGGAATGAGCGCCAGTTCAAAGTCTGGCCTCTCACTCTTATCTCCCACTCCCTGACTACTTTCCTATTCTCTACCAGTCCACTCCACACATCTGCAATTGTGAGACATTGGTGAGTGTTTCTGATCAGTGGGACGTATGAAGAGGGAGAGTGTTAAGGGCAGCCCTGAAAGGAATAGCCTTTCAAGTGGGAAAAGTTTGGCAAATGTGGCCATAAATAAAGAACTCCAAGTATTTGTCTTTCCCCCAAGCATTTAATACTCAACATTTGTCTAGTTATGTTTTGAGGGAGGGGCTGCCTCAGCTGCTCCCATTTCTTCTTTTCCCATCCCTTCATACTGTTAAAATTTGTAAATGTATGTCAATCTGTAGAGAGTGGGATAATGTACATAGGAACAGTTGTCATGGAATCCCCTAAGAGCAAGACCACAAGGTAGGAAAGAGTGGAAAACCAGGGCCCTGAATCAGAAATGAGAGTGGAGCTAACAGCTTGGGAAGGGTAAGTCCACAAAGCAATCTCCAGTGTCTTCTACTGTTTCTGTGTGTGTAGATTAAGAACAATCTGGATATCTCTGCATAGTTTCAGAGAGTGTTTGGAACAATTTCACCCTGTACATAAGAAAATAGAATCCTGACCCCAGATAACAGCAAGTCCCACCAGGGCTCTAAATTAGGATTGAATCCTAATCCAGCGTATGGGTATGGGGAAGAGAGGGATGAGGACAGAGATTCAAGGGGAAGAGAAGACAGTTTTGAGTTTGTCTGGGTGCCAGGTCCTCTGCTGGTCCTGACCCATCAGGACACTGAAAATCTTCCTAACCTTTAAGAAGATTCCTGGTTCACAGCTGAGATACGAGAGTCCGACTGTATCCTTAACAGCTTCCTCCTTATTCAGCAGCACTAGGTTTGCTTCTCTGTCCCAGGCTTCCCCACCCTGTCTTCTGCCTCAAGGAAAGTCTCACTGATATGCTCCCATACTTGCTTTTGATTTTCTTTCTATCTACAGCTTTGAATTTGAGTATTTAGATCTATTCTGGCTCCCATTTGCTTAGTAGAGACCACTCTCAATGACTCAACCCGGTGATAAGGCAGTAGGATACCAAGGCAGTTAACAGGTGTAACTAAGTATAAAGAAGAAGAAATTAATTCCACATTAGTCTGCAACAATCTAGGGACCTTTTTACATAGTTGAAAAAGTTCTGTATAAACAGTCTGTTTCTCTTTAACTGGAAACTTCCTGGGCTTCTGGCTAGGAAGAGTGGAGACCGGCCGTTAACCCTTCAGCCATTCATAACTTTATCATTGTGTGTGTGTGTGTCAGTGTGTGTTTGTGTGGGATAATATAGGAAGGAAGTCACAAGAAGGGTAATGGCAAGGTGATAAACATTTAAAGACCACTAACCCAAATCAGGTACTGTGTTGAGATCAGTGTTCTGGGCTGATGTTTTAACTACTTCTATTGTGGACTTGGAGACAGCCACTGTACTTTTGGGGACTGCTATCAGTGAGTTGCTGAGGAGGTGCCGATCTAAAGAGTCCCAGCCCCAGCCATTTTCTTACCAGGTCATTTATCTACAGGCATCAAGGAAGGCTCCTGTTCCATCAGAGACCTACTGTGGATCCTACTGGGGCCTTAGCTCAGAGTTGAACTCCAAATTCGGGGGGTGGAGGGTGAAGTCAGAGCTTCAGACAGAAGGAAATAACTTTTATTGAGCCTCAGCTGGATATCAGTTCATCACATTAGGATACTTTACTGTTTCCTAATCCTCAGGAAAATTATTGCTTTTCACCTGTTCGAGCAATGAAGCCTTAAGCGGGCTTTTAAGGAAATTCAGTAATAAAGCAAAACCTCCTTGCCCTTGTTTTCTAGCTGGTTTTTAGTCACAGGAAAGCTATTACTTTTTACATATTAATCTTATAACTGGTTCACTTACTCAACTAATGTGTTGTTTCTAATGGCTTTCTAGTTCTTTTTCTTGGATTTTTCCAGGTATTAAATCATATCATCTATGAATAAAGATAAAATTTGCTTCCTCCTTTCTAATATTTTTACCTTTTATTCCTTTCTCACATTTAATTGCATTGGGCTAGTTCTTGCAGAACCATGTTCAAAAATAATGGTAATAGCACTATTACTTTGTTCCTGATTTTGCTGAAAATGCTTCTGTAGTATTTCCTCATTAATGATTCTTGCTTTTGACTTGAGATATATTTACGAATTTTATAAAGGCCTTTTAAAAGTCAGGATTAGGTGATAAATATTGGCACATTCCTTTTCTGCATGTGTAAGGATGATCATACAATTTTCCTCCTTTAGCTATTGTTTTAATTAATTATAGCAATAGCTTTCTTAATATCACATGTTTACGTTACTGAAGTGAACCCCGACAAAGACTATTGTTTCTAATGTATGTTGGATGCTATTTGCTAATATTTTATCTGAGATTTTTGCATTGCTATTTCTAAGGACCCAAGTGTCCAATTTTGGAAGATTTGAAACTATACTCATAACATCGAAACTATTTCAAGCTTTTTATAAAGGAATCTGGAAGCTTTTTTTCTATATGTTCTAGAATAGTTTATATAACATGGGAATTATCTGTTTCTTAAAGAACCACTTAGAGTTTTAATCCGGGAAGTGGCATGACAAAAATGTGACGTGCAGAGGAGAGAGACTGGAGACAGGAAAATAATCTGAAAATTACTGTGGTATAAGCCTGAAATAAATAAGGCCTAATATAAGGAGGAAACTGTGGGAATGCTGGGTTTGGGGGAGTGGTTATGGAAGTGAAAGACACTTCCATAAAAGGAGGGAGAGAATTTGATGGAAATAGTAATCAGCAGTATACTCTATATTCTTTTTTATTATTATTATTTTATTTTAATTTGTCAATACTCTATATTCTTGATTGGAGTCACAGGATCTTTTTTTAAGATGAAAGATGTGTTGTGAGCCATAGCTTATTTTTATAATATTGATTAACCTTAAAAATAACTTATTTTACATTGAAAGGGGGAAAAATGGCAAAATACTCTGTATAGTACAACTACAAATTTCTGAAATAAAAATTATGTGTGTTTGTAAAAGAAATAGTTTACACTTATTAGTAGCAGCATCTCACTGGGGAGTTGGAGATATTTAGTCACAACTTCTAATTGATTTTTTATTTGCAACTTCTTTGTTATTCCTATCCGAGATAGAAATGTAGGTTTACAGAGACTATAATGAGTTTCTAATATGCAGTCTAAGTGTGTTGAGTAAATCCTTTCATAATTTTATACTTAATTGAGTCATTGAAACCACTGAGCTCAAACAATTTCCATGAACTTTTTATTATCTTCTCAAGTTTCATCCAGAGAAGACGAAAATTACTGCTTCTATTCATTCAATTTGGAAATCAATTAAATTTCAAAGCCATTTAGAAAATAAAATTCCACATGACAAGTAAAATGTTTAAAGACCCTAATTTGCCAAGAGAGAGAGCAACAGAGACCAGACATGACACTACTCTTCATTAAAACTCATGGATCTGAACTAACAGATACAACTACCCTGCCAGACTATCTCTAGCATCCTACAATCGGTTCTGATTTGTTCTATCCACTAATGGCCAGCAGTGCATTCTGAATGGAATCCCCCACTTCCTTCCTCGAAGCTTCTGGCTTCTCCTCTTTACCAGAATACCAATACCAAAAATTTAATAAAGTAAAAGAAGTCTTTGGTATCTTCCAAGACGCAGCAGCTACCTGCTGTGTGTGCTGAATCCACCCCTTACCAACAAACCAAAACCAGATGCTTTCAGACTATAGTTTGCAAGAGAAGGCAGGGTACAGGCCCATGATCTGGAAGAGACTGTTTCTTCCCCAGCAGCTATTGCCCTGTTTAGGACGCTTGTGCTACAGCTCAGAGCCCAGAGAGATCCCTTGGGTGAAGTTCCGAATAGTCTCAGGAAGGAAGAAATACCCTTGTAAGTTAGCAATGGATTAGGGAAGTGAAGGATGATGGAGAAAAGTATTATTCATTTCCAAGCACTCTTCCTTGAACCCTGGAAAGAGAAAGCCATTTCCTGTCCTGCTAGAGGATGGAGCGCCATTTGATTGTGAAATGGAAATGATTATTGCAGTGGAGATAATAGACTCAACTAGCAAAGAATATTCCAGTTGACCCTACTGAAATATAACTTATTCACAGCTTGGCCCTTGAATTTTAAGAAACAAGTAGTAATCCTGTTTTACTGGAACTGTATTGACAGTGAAAATATGACATGTGACTGAAGTCAAGAGACCGATTTTCTTCTTTAACAAACATAGGAACTTAAAATGCAAACAAGCACTGACCTTCAAAATAGCCACCTTTGAAAGAAGCCATGCACTTCTGTTGTCATTGCTTTAAAAACATTGGGAATTGCTTTCAGAACTGGTTCCAAAGTTATACAGGCAGAACAAACAAACAAAACAAAAGTGAGTGTCGTACTTGTATAGATATATCTCATGGTATAGCTATGAATTTTTTAATCTGAATCTTCTATTTCACATTAAACAGATAAAAGGAAAAGCGCTCTAAAGAAAGCTGGGCTGGGGTATGCCTGGATTCCTGTGAACTTTCTATGCCATTGATCTCTACCAAGGTCCGTAAGAAATTAGCTTGGAACCTAGTTTGAACCTACTGTTTTGTATGACTGTTACTATTGTATAAAAAAATGTCACTAAGGAGAGAAAGCTCTACCAAGAAGCAGTTTTCACAAACTTGGGGTTACAAGCCTTTCACAGACTTGTGTGTAAGCATTATTTTTTCTTTTAAAAATCTAATTTAATGAGCAAGAAATAAAACTTTTAAACAAATTCAACCTAATTTTTATTTTGAGCCAATCACTCCCCTGGGGTGGCAAAAATTTAATCTCAGAAAGTTTGGGTTTTTCCCTTTTATCAGAGTTGTATTTCAATTCCAATGCAAAAAGGGAAGAGGAGCAAAGATACTGGTTGGAGGTGCACATCTGTTCCTAGAGTCACAGGTCACATAGGTCTGGGTCACTGGTCCTTGGAAATGGCTGCTGAAAGTCCCTCCTTCCTTTCTGGTGGCTCCTTCAGCTCCTTCCTCTTCAGGCCAAGGCACAGGAACTCTGTAAAGTTGTCCAGTGCTCCATCCACCTTGACAGAACCTG
Source organism: Cynocephalus volans (assembly GCF_027409185.1). Lineage (NCBI taxonomy): Eukaryota > Metazoa > Chordata > Mammalia > Dermoptera > Cynocephalidae > Cynocephalus > Cynocephalus volans. The sequence goes on along the minus strand of NC_084478.1, from coordinate 111,916,861 downwards.
CATTCATTTCCTGTCTTGACTTTCAGCTCATAATGTCCTCTCCTCTCCCCCTCCGTTGGGGTGGAGGAGCTTTTATTCTCTAATCTGTGGAAAATCCTTCTCCCTGTTATTCTTGTTGTTTGCTTCAGAGGATCCTAGAATAATGGACTCAGGTTTTATAGAAACACAAAAACCAGGAAACCCTGCTGAAAACCTTCACTGAAGCACAGACATCTGCTTGAATGGCAGGAAGGCAAAAGCGTAAGATACCCAGAAAAGCAACAAGGATATAGGTTAATGTCTCAAAAATATTATTTCACACAAGGCTAAGGGAGAAGAAAGGATGCAAAATTCCTCATGTGTTATTAACATCAGTGAAAGGGCATCTAATTCTGTAGCACAGCCCTTGGAACAGGCCTTGCGAATCATCTCTATGCCATCATAAGCAGACGAGGTTTTTCATTTGTGAAACCTCGAGTGCCCTTTTCTTTCATGAACCACAGTGAAGCGAGATGACTAGGACAAGGAAAGAGATTGCAGGGTGGGACTGAGAGCCCAGCTGAACCGTGAGTTTACCAATGTGTAAATGAAGCCCCTGAGCACCATCACCAAGGTTTTCTCCAGTGGCAGCAACAGCAGCAGCAGCAGAGGCTGGGAGCCCCTGAAACACCAGAGAAAACTGATCCAGGGCTGAGGACTGGCAAAGGGACGTAAATTAAAGTGACAGTGAGTTTAGGGAATTGAAGGTACTATTATTATTATTATTATTATTATTTTTTTTTTTTGGCAGCTGGCCAGGGAACTCTTGACCTTAGTGTTACAAGGCTGTGCTCTAACCAGCTTAGCCAACTGGCCAGCCCTTGAGGGTACTATTGAGAGGGACACTATCCACAGGTTTAGACTGAGTCAAAATTAAGGCAAGATAGGAGGTGCCTGCCAGTGTGGTAGAATAGGCAGGCTTGTTAGATTAATGGGAAAATATACTGAGGCAAAGGTGTTGAGGTTTAAAAAAAAGATAGGTTGAAGTATTCTGCCTTAGAGAGTAGCTGTGGCTTCTAAGGCCTTTGGGTAATATAAACTGAGAAACACCGTTGGCAAGAAAATTCTTCTAACTGTCCTTCCACTTCATAACATCCTTCCATGCTGCAAGAGTGAAGTCAACTCCCAACCCAAGCTGCCTTGCCTCAGAGAGGGGTTATCATAAATATTCCATTAGACCTTTTTTCATCAGTTCCACTGCCAAGAATCCTGTTCCCCCTAAAGCCACACAAATGATCGAGAGGGGTGAGGATGGAAAGAATGAACAGAATATTATCAAAATACACCAAATAATGTAGTTATTGCTGCAACCTTTACCCCTTTTCCTGGGTGTGTGGGGATGAGAATCTCTGATCCTTTCTTGTCCAGTGAGCAACTGTCTTACAATTTTATACTGTCTTATATTATACTGTGTTACACTTTTATATTTTATGTAAACCATGACCATATAGAGAATTTTTGGTCTCTCTGCCACATATAAGTTACCAGATATTTTCTATGTGATCATTACAGCAGCTAATACTTGTATGGGACTGTGTGCCAAGGCTTGTTCTAAGTGCTTTCCATTTATTAGCTCACAGAATCCTCACAACAGCCCCCCCAGGTGCACACTGCTGTAATGATCACACTTTCACTGATGAAAAAGCTGAAGCTGAGCCACACTGAGGTTAGCTAACTTATCTAACATCACACAGCTACTAAATGTTAGTTAGTTCTGGGATTTGAAAGGTAGACACAGACAGACGAACAGGCAGGAAGTATGGCTCCAGAATTCACACAATGAACTACTTCACTGTTGCTACCTATGTACCTGACTATCAGGAGGGCTGTAACTGACTCCAAGGCCTGAGGCACGTTTACTTAACAGAAATATTCCAACTCCTTTAACTGCAAAGCAAAGGAACAGAGGAATGCCTTACTTAAGCAGATGACTGGCCATTCAAAGCTATCCAGCTTTAAATGCCGGCTAATGGGGGAGGGAGCAAAGTTAGAAAAGTTTTCTTTCTCAGAGTTCACTGCAAAACCATTTTAATAGCAGTCTTCAAAATAATAATATTCCACCTCAAATTATAACTTAACAAGTGCTGAGAATATATTCTTTAACCAAGATATTAGAGATTTATCCAGAAATACTTTTACTTGGTTAGGTTAGTGTGAAATGGCTTGGCTCAGCCAGATACTGTAGAGCTGGCCGGTTCTGTTGCTGGGCAGGGGCATTTGCAGGGGAAGAGGGCGGTATTAAGTCCATCGAGGCGGTGCACGTACTAGCAAGTGGTTACTAGGCAGCGCTTTATGCAAACACAAGTAGCCTTGGTTTTGTGAAAGTCTTGGCTTTGAAAATTATTTAGAATTCTTACGGAAAGGAATAGGAAAGAAGAATAAGAAAATGGAAACGTGGGCAAGTTCAGCACGAAGTTGGAACCCGAGAAAGGGCAGAAAAAAAGGGAGGGGAGAAAGTCACTTTTTACATCATATACTTCCGCATTATTGAATTTTCATCACAAGGATTACATTTGTCATTGGAAACAATAACAAAGGAAAAAAAATGATAATCAGTGTTTTTTTTTAAAGGGGGACGTTAAAAAAAAAAAAAAAAAAAAAAAAAAGCAAAAGAGAAAGATTGCCAGTATAAATTGAATGTCTCTCGGATCTTTCTTTAACATTTTTCCAACTTTAATACCAATGCCCAACCAAGCACTATGTTTCACATTCCGAATACAGCTCGGTAAGGGCAGGAGGAAGCTATCCTGTGGAATTCTACATTCCCGGGTTTGGTTCCCTGCACCACTCCTTCTCCCTTATTTCATGTTTCTAAGTTTCAGATTGACTGCATTTTCTGCAGTGCCTGTTTCTTAGTGTGGGCTAGCCTGGGAGAGGAAATTCAAAGCACAGCACTCTCCACGCAGCCATGGGAGAAAGCAAAGATAGGATCCTTAACAGTATCCCAGAGAGACTGCCAGCTTTGCCTGTCCCTGTAAGTCCTCTCACAGGACATGGGATTGTGGATATAAGCTCCCCAAGAGTTCTGAAGAGGAAAGTGCCAGACTGAGAACCGCACCAAATAGAACACCTTTAGATTTATAGTGGATGTAAAATTACAATGAATTACCCATTTTAAGGATGGGGGGGAAATGGAAGAAGGGATCTCAGTGACAGAGACCTAAACGAAAATCATTAAAAATAAAACGGGGCCGAGTCACACTAATTTGCCTAAATTGTTTCATAGGTGAATTTTGTCAAACCTTTAAAGAATTAATGCTAATTCTAGAAAATAGAAGACGAGGGAACACTTTAATTTTATGAACCTAGTATTACCCTGATACCAAAACCAGTTCAAAGACAGTACAAAAAAAGAAACTACAAACAAATATCCCCCATGAATCTAAGCACAGAAATCCTTAACAAAATACTTGCAAATAGAATTAAGCAATATATAAAAAGAATTATATACCATGATCAAGTGTGGTTTATTCCAGGGGTTCGAGGCTGGTGCAACATTAAGAACCCAACGAATGTAATTTGCACCATATCAAGAGTCTAAAAGAGAAAAATCTTATTATCATATCAACTGACAGAGATAAAGAATTGGATAGAATTCAACATCCATTCACAATAAACACTCTCATCAAGCTAGGAATAGAAAAGAAACTTCCTCACCTTGATAAAGAGCTTCTACAAAAGATCTACAGCTAACACTGTACTTAATGGTGAAAGACTGAATCCTTTTTCCCCTAAAATTAGGAGCAAGGCAAGGATTTCTGCTGCTGCCACTCACATTCAACAGAGTGCTGGAAGTTCTAGCCCTTGCAATAAAGCAAAAAAAGGGGGAAAAAAAAGGCATTCAGATCAGAAAGGAAGAAATAAAACTGTCACTATTTGCAGATGACATGATTGCCTACTTAGAAAATTTCAAAGAAATTACATTTTGTTATCTTTCACCGTCACAGAAATTTACTAAGAAGTGTATTTCAAAGAAATGTAAAAAATAAAATAAAACTAGAACATTGTTTGCTGACATGTAAAGAATTCTTCTACTCCATACAAGTGTATTATCATGATACTTATGAAATGTTAAGAGGCTTGATTGTCTTGACTCTGGTACCAAGCTACAGCCTCACGGAAGTTCATGTTAAGTTAAGGAAAAATATAAGTAACAAGAAGAAATCATCCCATCTCACCAAGTTATACACCCAAGACCATAAAAGACTGTGACACTCTGCCTACCTGGTAACATCCCAGGGGTTGAGAGTGCCTGTGTAGGGGTCATATGGTTTGGGTTTGAGTCCCAGCCTTGCCACTTACAAGTAGCTTGTGCTGCAGACCAACCCCATCAGTCTCCGCTTCCTCTTTGGTAAAACGGTCATAACAGTGGCTCCTACCTTGCAGGCTTGTGGTGAAGATTAAATGACGCGAGAGGAGGATTTAATGCTATCCCTGTCACATAGTAAAGAATACTTAAAGGTTATTTACAAAAACTGTACAAAATGAGAAATTTTAAGTAGATAATGACAAAAACATATGTAGAGGCAGAGACAAGGAAATGTGCTGTATGTTTATTTTTTCTGTTCTTATGCCAGTGGCAGGGAGATACATGTTTCCATTAGTGAAACCAGGGCCAGTTGTTAAATACCAACAGGTGATGGTAAGGGGTACATGATCTTCTACATTTTAGTCCATTCCTTGTCCTCTTCTTCTGAAAGTTGTAGATGTCCATTGAGTTTGAGAATCTCCCATCTTAAAGAGGCTGCATATCCTAGAGTTAAGTTGTCCAAAGTTATTTCCAAAATTGAAAGGCCATGCGTAATAACAATGTGATGAGGAGCAGAAGAGAGAGGATTAGCTGCAACATGAAACAACAATAGGGAATCATATCTGACCAGCTGCCCATCGTGATGGATGGATTTTTCACACACGGAAGGCTCTCTTCACTCTGCCAACAGCAGGCAGTTCATCAGTTTAAAGCTTTGTAAGAGGAGGCTTTCCACAGCCACAAACTCTTCAGGTTGTTGTCTCCTCTTTCAGTCAGTCTAAGTTCACAGTGATGGGTGGTTTGGCCCAGAAGTTTCAAGGGAGTCTGACCAGAGGAGTTCAATGTCTGTTGTCCTGACAAGGGGATGACGTCATTATTACCTACCCCGTGTTCTCTCCAAAACCTGCATTATTACCCTAGTGTTCGGAACTCCCCCTCAGACTCTTGGCTTCAGCCTCAGGTGGAGGAACTATTGCTAGGTTGCCTAAGACCCTATTCATTGGTTGTTTTATTTGGTGTTTCCCATTTTGTGCTGAAAAGTGACTTGTGATTCATTTCTGCCAGCACATCAGGAGGGGAAAAAATGCTGCAGCATTTATCAAAATCCTCCAACCACTGATTTGCTACATGCAATTATCTCTTTCAGGGCTTTACTGCAAATCCTTACTCTTCTTGCTTTGGGCAGGTTATGCTGGACATGGGGTTCCTCTTCCATCAGGGCCCTCAAGGACAGACCTCATCCAAGAGCCCTCTTTCCATCCTCCACCCCAATTACTCCTGGGGAGTCAGGGTGGTTTCTCAGAAGCCTTTTGTCTGGCCCTCAGTAGAGACAGTTGCTCTCACTTTGCCAGTTGAATGAATGGAAACGGTGTAATCGCCTTCTTCCCTTCCCCCAGCCCCATCAGGGCACTTACTCCACCACACAGAAATAGCATTGACTCACACTCAAAATAAAAACAAGCGAATATTTTCCTTCTTCTTTCATTATGCCCTTTAAAAGAATCTACTCCATGAACCACCTTATTCTATGACTGAATCTCTCTCTGTGACTGCTGGGCCTGACAGACCTTGTGAGCTCCAACTCCTGCCCAGAAACAGCTCTCTCCCAAAGGAGGACTCTGTTACCTTGCTGCTCCCCTGAACTGATTCACTGGATCCAGAAAGATGCTCGTCAGGAGTCATCCAGTGTCCTGGAAATGCGGGGGCCATACAGTCACTGCTTGGCTTGGGGCCTCTGCCCCTTCCCCTTCCAGTCTCCATGGGTCTGTGAAGACAGAGGCTGAGCAGTATATTTGAAGGGAAAAAGAAGAGAGAGTTGCACTTTCTGAGGACAGACCTGTTGAGAATAAGAATCTGGCAGAGCTTTACCCTGCTAGTAGTGGAGAGGGCAGGAGAGTGTGAACTACAAAAGTAAATATATTTGAGGAGGCAGCAAGATCTAACAGCATGAGAGAAGAAGGAAAATACTCGCTTGTTTTCATTTTGAATGTGAGTAGATGGCATTTGTATGTGGTGGAGAGAGTGCCCTGATGGGGCTGGGGGAAGGGAAGAAGGCGATTACACCATTTCCATTCAATTGAGTCATGGGCCCCATGAATGGAGTTTGGGGTAAGGCAATGAAGTCACCACCCACCCTATTTCTTCGTGTTTTCCTGTCCCCTTATTTAACCCCCTCTTTTACATGACAGAAGCACATTTCTTTGTGCTCCTGAAGAACAAAATCAAAGCTCACATCACAAAATGGCCACTGCAAAAAAGGCAATCAATCCCAAACTTAGAAATATAAGGGGGATTGGCTGGTTAGCTCAGTTGGTTAGAGCGCAGCTTTCTAACACCAAGGTCAAGGGTTCAGATCCCCATACTGGCCAGCTGTCAAAAAAGAAAAAAAAAAAAGAAAGAAAGAAATATAAGGTTGGGTAGATGATGGGGTGATGCACAGAACCAAATCTAGAAATGTAAATTGCTTCAAGGACAGCTTCCTGCTGCCCAAGCTGCCCAACATCTCCCAAATAGGACAGTCTGTGTACACTTGGTTGAAAGAAGAATCCTCACTACCTCCTCCCTGTCACATTTTGAGGCTGAATGTTTGTAATGTGACCTAATTAAAAATTTAAAGAGGCTGGCTCCTTAGCTCAGTTGGTTAGAGTGTGGTGTTATAACACCAAGGTCAAGGGTTCAGATCCCTATACCAGCCAGCTGCTAAAAAAAAAAAAAAAAAAAAAATTTAAAAGAACTTCATAGGAAACAGTATAAAGGATAAACAGCAATTTGTTAACTTTGTAGGAGTTCAGGGAGAGACTTGCTTTTTATTAGAAAAGTGTTCTAAAATATTTGTTATAACAGCAGAGAATTTGCTGAATTTCTTTTATGCTATTTCTGCATTATATGACATTTCTGTGCCATAAAAAGGTATTTCTTCAAGAAAGGAAAAAAAGGCCTAGAATCACAAAATTAAAGACACATCTTATCAGTTAGTTATATGAAAATTTTAATGCTTTGTCCTTTTATCTTATATAATTATATTCAATTTTAACCAGATTTCATTAGTACCCGCTTAAACCAGTTTCCTTTTACACATTTGTTTAATTAAAAGAATATCAATTTTCGATGGCAGGCACACATTTTAAAACAAAGCCATTCGAAGTATTTAAAAAAAATTATACTAAACATGTCAATAAAATAAACTCAAATTCACCAATAATCAGAAGTATAAATTAAAGCAAACAAGAAAAAATATTCGCAACAAATGCATCAGAGAAAGAATTAATATCTTTGGCATAAAAAAGAAGCATTGCAAAAAGCAAAAGAAAATAACACCCACGGGCAATGGACAAGCAATTCATGGAAGTGGAAATACAAATAGCCAGTAAATGTAGGAAAACATGATTGACTTCACTAATAATCAACAAACAAAATAATCTTTTTTTTTTTTTTGCAAACAGATTAGCTAAGATGCAAAGGACTAATACTCCATGTTGATAAGAGTTAAGAATGAGAAGTAGATTTTTTCATTTTCCGGTTTTTAGTGTCAAAGCACACAACTTTTCTGGAAGTAATTGGCATTATGTACCAAAATTATAAATGTATTTACACTTTGATTCAGCAATTCTGTTGTTAGGAAACAATCAAGTGTGTGCCCCAATGTATGTACAGCATATTTATTGAAGAGTTGTTTGTAGTAGGGAATATGGGAAAAATCTAAATTACTATATCAGTGCTGATTAGAAATATTGTGGTATATTTATACAACGGATTACTGTAAAGCCATGTAAAAGGATGATTTAAACCTATACTTGTGCACATGAAAAGTGTTCACAATATCACATTATGTGAGAAAAAGCAGATTGCAACACAGAATAATAGGCAGTTATTCTCTTTTAATTAACAATATAAATATTGTTAGTATCACTAAATATGCACAGGAAATAATTTGAAATTATACACCAAACTATCTCTGGCTGTTAGATTGTGGGGTTCTTTATGCTTCTGTATTTTTAAAATGTTTATATTAGTTTAAACAATTTCTAAACAAAAACAGCAAAGCTATTGCCAATGTGAAAAACAGAGGAGACAAATATGAAAGCACGTAGTTACAAGGTTTTTTATTGCAGCAGAATTTATAACGATAAAATGATTAAACACAACCTAAAAGACCAACAAGAATAGATTGGATTATTCCAAACAGTGGGATACTGTTGTCAATAATTTTTACTTATTATTTATTTTTAATTGACAAATAATATTTGTGTATATTTATGGGGTACGATGTGAGCTAATTAACATATTCATCACCTCACCAACTTACTTTTGTGTAGTGAGAACGTTAAAATCTATTCTTTTAGCAATTTTTTAAATGTTCATTATTTTAACTGGGGGCACCATATAGTGCAATAGATCACTAAAACTTATTTCTCCAGTCTAATCGAATCTTTGTACACTTTGATTGACATTTAAACCCTTTCCCCATCCTACCCCCACCCCCACTAGCCTCTGGTTTTTTTGAAATCAACATTGTTAGATTCCACATATAAGTAAAATCATACAGAATTGTCTTTCTGTGTCTGACTTATTTCACTTGGCATAATATTCTCTAGATTCATCTAAGTTGTCACAATTGACATAATTTCATTCTTTTTAAAGGCTGAATAGTATTTTATTGTGTATATATATCATATTTTCTGTATTCATTCATCTGTTGACGGACACTTAGGTTGCTTCCATATCTTGGCTATTTTGAATAATGATAAAATGAACATGGGAGTGTAGATATTTCTTCGACGTATTGATTTTATTTTTTTTTTGGATATATACCCATAAGTGGAATTGCTGGATCATATGATAATTTTATTTTTAGTTTTTTGAGGAACCTTCATACTATTTTCCAAAATGACTGTACTAATTTAAATTCTCACCAACAGTGTACGAGAGTTCCCTTTTCTCTCCATCCTCACCAACACTTATCATTTGTCTTTTTGATAATGGCCATTCTAACAGGTGTGAGGTGATATCTCATTATGGTTTTAATTTACATTTCCCTAATGATTAGAGATGTTGAGCATTTTTTATGTATCTGTTGGTCATTCTTATCTCTTCTTCTGAGAAATGTCTATTCAGATCCTTTGCCCATTTTTAATGAGGTTATTTGTTTTCTTGCTGTTGAGTTGAGTTCTTATATATTTAGATATTAGCCCCTTGTCAGATGTATGGTTTGCAACTATTTTCTCCCAATCTGTGGGTTGTCTCTTCACTCTGTTAATTGTTTCCTTTGCTGTGCAGAAGCTTTTTAGTTTGATGCAATCCCATTTGTCTGGACAATAATATTTTCAAGTATATTATTTACATGGTATATTGTTTTCAAAAATCAAGCAAAAATACTGTATTTTCAATATGATGTCAGTTTGATGAATATGTGTTTTGCAGAGAATATATTGAGATATCAATTTACTATTTTGTGTTTTGTTCACTATATTTTTCTTCGCTTTCAGTCTCCACCCTCAACTCCAGAAAGATAATCAGACCCATTGTACTTTTGTTACCAGTGGGGAAGTTGGTGCTATAGGGCTGAAAATAGATGTTGTCTGTGAACGCGCTCCCTTCCTGGCTTTTGTTTTCTGAAAGCCTGAGTTCCTAGGGAGGATTGTGCTATGAGGAAAGGGGTAGAGGTGATTGAGAGGGAGAGGAAAAGCAGCAAGAGAGGTTTTCCCAAGACTAGGAAAAGGGACAGAAATCTGCAGATCCTCTGTTAAGTGGAAATACCATTCCCAAACAGTGACCAAAGCAGATAGCAAAAGCTTGGAAGAAAACACCTCTATCATACAGTTAAAAGGGTTGGTTCTTGAACATCAAAACTTCCAGCCTCAACAAGGAGTCCTGGAACCAATCCTGGCGAAGAAGCAGCACAGCTCCCTGCTTTCTAGGCTTGGACAACGAACATAGCAGTAGAGACCACTGTACCCCATTTTCTCGGTACTCTTGGACTCTGGTGAGAACTTAGGGAGGGAGAATTCCACCCCAACTACAACAAAAACTAATCAACTGAAATTGAATTTTCCACCAGTCAAGTGGGATGGAAGGAAGCTTGAAGTTAGATTTAATTTGGTATTTTTAAAATTACAATGTGGCATTTCTTATACACCCAAGTTTTTTAAGTAGGATCCATCCCAGCTACACATGTATATTAAAAAGAAAGAACTCTGGAAAGTTAAACATCAAAATGATAATAGTAGCTATCTCTGGGTAATGAGATTATGGATATTTGCATTTTGCTTATCTTACTTTCTAGCTTTTCTATAAAGGATAGATAATTAAATACTTTTAAAGTTTATATTCAAAATATGCAGAAAATCATGTTTAGCAAAATCATGCTTATACTTTTCTTTACATTTTATGTTTATATTTATTCTCTACATGTATATTTAAATTAGTCCTGTTTTCTGTATGTATGGTTTAGAGCAGGAAACTAGGCAAATTAGCTAAGATTATGTACTTAAAAGTAACACAGCCTTGAGTTTCACACACAACTTCACAACTTACTACCTGTCTCAGATGGCAATTTCTAGAAGCAGACCTGCGATAAGGATTCATGTGTGAGTGATTTATTAAGGAAATGCTCCCAGGGGAAATCAGTAAGAGAAAGGGTAAAGCAGGACAGGGAAAGGAAAGAAGCCAAGCAAGGGTCAGGTTTCAGGTGAAGTGGAAGCCTCAGGCTGATCCTGAAGAGGGCTCTGAAGTGTAAATTATGCCTCACAGTTTGGCCTGCCTTGAGGCTTTTAAAAAAAATTTTTATCTCCAAACCAGTCAGTCACTGCCTATGGGGCCACCCTGGGAAACATAAACTCACAGGATTTCTGGCTTCCTGCACACTCAAGTGAAGCAACTCCAGTAGCCCAAGGGCAGAAGAGTCACAGGTGTCAGCCATTAGAAACAAAGGGTGAAGAAGCTGGGGGACAGATGCACAGAACCAGCAGGGACAAGAGGGATGAAAGGAGATCTGGATGTAGGAATGACAGTGTCCTCTATACTACCTCAGGGTCTTTTCCCTGGCTGTTACCTTCACCTGGATCTTTCTATACCCAGGTATCTGTATGGCTCATTCGCTCTCCTCCTTCAAATCTTTGAGTAAATGTCACCTTCTCAATGAGGTCTATCTACTACTTCTTTTTAAATTTTCAGTCCCTTTCCTGACTTTCCAACCCCTTTTAACATGTTCCATTTTTATTTCATAGTTCTTAAAATATTCTGTAAGGGTACTTCAAAAAGTTCATGGAAAGATTTGTATTATCTTTAAATCCTAATTTTCCATGAACTTTTCAAAGTACCCTCTTATAATGTACTCATTCACTGTGTTTACTAATTAATGTGTGTCTTCTCCCACTAAAATGTAAGCTCCACAAGGGCACAGATTTTTGTTTTGTTCCCTATGCACCTGTAACAGTTGCCTAGGACATAGTAAGCACTCAATAAATATTCATTGAATGAACTAGTGCATGAATCTAGGAATTTATCCTAAAGAAATAATCAATAATTTGGAGAAATCAAAGTGCACAATGAATACCTGCAAGTCTGTTACCAGATGAATGTGATTTGGCTGACATCTTTCAGTATATAAATCAATATATCTATTATTAACTCCCTATTCTCAATAGCAGAATAATTATTTCATGCAAAATAGGCAATGAATTAAAAAAATAAGCCCACAAAATAAAGTGATGTTTAAGTCTTTTTTGTCCTTACTGACAATTTGTCTGCTTATGCTATCAATTATTAAGAAGTATATTAAAATTTCTCACTATTATTGTGAATTTATCTATTTTTCATTATACTTCTCTCAAGTTTTGCTTATAATTTTTGAGGCTATGTTATTAGGGGCAAACAAATTTAAAATGTCTACTTAGTCCTGGTGAATTGAAACTGTTAACTTTATGAATGTCTCTCTTTATCTCCAGTAATGTTTTTTGCTTTAAAGTCTACTTTTTTTAGCAACATGAGGTTTTTCAACCACCAGGTGTTAGATTTTGGGTTGCAAATTTCACGAGAGCACCTCTAGAGTCTGCAACATCCTCAGTGTTTCCCGTCTGTTCAGTGCCAAGAAAACTTTCCCAGGAGTGGGGAAGATTGCCCTAATACTTTTGGCATCACAGCTTTATCGGAGGATGTCTGCTTTTACACTATTAGACTGCTCACTGTAAGCAGATTCTGGATTTTGTCTTCTGTCCTTCAAACCTCACTAGTCCACGAAAATTTTAACTCAAGTTCACTAGTTTGGTAAATATCTTCAGGGTAAAAACAGTTCCTGTGCTTTCCTTACCTACTGAGTTTTTTCTTTCACTTAGATTTTGTTCTGGCAATTTCTTAAAATCTTGTCAACTTTTTGATACTTTTAGGAAGAGTTTTAAAATATTTTATCCAACATTTTTCATTGTTTTTGGTGAGAGGATGATCTGATTTATTGGAAACAGAATTCTACCATTTATCTTCCTTTGACATGAACTTAAATTAATAAAGTAGCAGAGAAACCACAAGAAAAGCACAGCAATAAAATTGCAAAAAGAAACAACAGGAACTTGTCTGAGCAGCAACTTTTTTTCTTGTCAGTTATAGTACCTCCCCAAGAATGATAATAAAATTTGACATGGAAATATGTGCAAATGTATGTTAAGGACTTTGCACTTGGTGTTGGAAGCTTTGGAGAGCAAGGAGATGGCTTATAGTGTCTTATTGATTAGGAAAGTGAATTTACTAGGGAAATGTCGTAGGGTTGCCAGGCAATGTTCAGTGCCCACGTGTCAAAATTTACAAGAGGGAACAGTTAGTGGAACTGAGTGATTTTAGGTGGTCAGAGACAGAAGAGTAGAAATGTTGGGTTTAAGTAAGGTTTAGATTTTCCCACATATGTAACCATAGAGGTAAAGAGAGGCAAAGGAATTAAGGGTGTATGCAAAAGAGTGATTATGAAATTGGACCATAGATATAAGCTGGGAATGGAAGGAAGTAAGAATAGGAGAAGGGGCATGAATAGTGAAACATGGTAGCAGGGTCAATGGATTGGAGATGCCAGTGGAATTGAAGAATTTTTGAGGTAAAGATACAAGAGCAAGTGACCTGGAAAGAGAGAACGGATGGTTGAAGAGGGGACTCTCAAAATCAGTATTTCAGAGATTATGCCATTATTGGTGATAAGAAGGTCTGGAGTATGACAAATGGGAGTAGTCAGCTGATGTGAAGTGGAGGATAAGGCCCATGGAGATGAGAAGTGTTTGATGGATGGTTTACATGGCATTGAAGCCACCAAGAATGATAACAAGATTAATAGAGAAGAGAAAAGCATATGGTGAGCCAAGTGTTAAAGTCTTCAGTGAATGAGAGGTAACAGCCAGAAAGACTGTAGATGACTGCAACAAAGAGGGGTAGTGGGTTGTTCCGTCTAGTAGCTTAGGGTTCAAAGGAGCTGGGATGTGTGAAAGATGAGAAGAGATATGGTCTTGAAATGGCAAGAAAGAGCAGTGAAAGACAAGTACCTCACGTCCAGGACCAGTGGTACCATGGGAATAGGAGAAAAACAGTGAGAGAAAATTGCTTTAATTTATACATTTCATAGATTCTTTCATTTATTCATTTAACAATGTACTGAGTAGCTACTGTGTGATAAGCAGTTTACCAGACTGGTGTAGGGGGGAATCGGGGTGGGAGGGGGGGGTGTTGGGCAGGGTTAGGAGGAGTTAATTAGACAAAGAGAGTGATAATTTGCTAGCGACTATGTCTAACAGAAGCTAGAATTGATTCTCCTCTTGTGAATAAGTAAATTGGTCTAGCCCACACACTTATGCCTGGTGAAATGTCCCTGGGCCTAAAATGTTGCTGCCTGAAGGTAAAAGTAAGAATAGATTTGGCAACTGTCCAGTCATAAAGGAAAGCAAGTGTTATCTTCATTAAGCACAGCTGAACCTGGTTTTAAAACTTAACTTGTACAGCTACAGTAATCAAAATAGTGTGGTATAAGTACAGACATATAGATCAATGGAACAGAATAGACAATCCAGAAACAGACACAAACTTATATGGTCGATTGTTAAAGTAGTCCCATGGGAGACAAGATAGTCTTTGAAATGTGGTGCTAAAACAATTGAACATCCATATGCAAAAAAAAAAAAAAAAGCACTTCATATCACATGAAAAAATCAACTGAAAATGGATCATAGACCTAAATGTAACATAAAAACTCTAAAATTCTTAGAAGAAAACATAGAATATATCTTGACTTTGGGCTAGACAAAGCATTCTTTGTCATGATATGAAAAGCATAATCTATTAAAAATTTGATAAATTTTATCTTAACAAAATTCAAAACTATTGCTCTGTGAGAACATAGTGTTAAAAAAATAAAAAGACAAGCCATAGACCAAGAGAAAACATTAAAAGTCATATATCTAAATCTTGTATCCAGAATACATAAAGAATTGTCAAAATTCTATAATAAGAAAATAAACACCCCAATGTTAAAATGGGCAAAAGATTGGAACAAACACTTCACCAAATAAGGTATATAAATGGCAGATAAGTACATGAAAAGATGCTCAACATTATTAGTCATTAGGAAAATGGAAAGTAATACCACAACGAAATCACAATTACCCCCTAGGATGACTATAATTAAAAGGCTACCAGTACCAAGTGTTGGAGAGGATGTGGGGCAACTGGAACCCTTATACATTGCTGGTGGGAATGTAAAATGGTGCAGCCACTGGGGGAAATAGTTCAGCAGTTCCTCAGAATGTTAAACACAGAATTACTATATGACTCAGCAATTCCACTCCTAGATATATAACCGAGAAATGAAAATATGTGTCTACACAAAAACAATGTTTATACACAATGTTTATAGCAGCATTATTCACAATAGCCCAAAAGTAGAAAAAACTCAATTGCTCATCAATTGACAGATGGATTAATAAGATATGGTACATTCATACAATTGAATATTATTTGGCAATAAAAAGGAATGAAGCACTGATAAATGGTAAACATAAATGAACTTTGAAAACATTATGGTAAGTGAAAGAAGCCAGGCACAAAAGGCTACATATTGTATGATTCATTTATATAAAATATATAGAATAGGCCAATGAATAGACAGAGAAAGTAGATTGGTGATTGCTTAGGGGGAAATGGGGCGTGACTGCTAATAGGTTCCTACTGGAGTTATGGGAATATTTTATATCTTGATTGTGGGGGTTTTTATGTTACTGGATACATTTGCCAGAGTTTCTCAAACTTTGAGTATATTCAAAGATAGTTAATTTCATTGTATATAAATTATACCTCAATAAAGCTGATTTTTTTTTAAAGGATCCAAAAGTAACCCACATTGATTAATGGGCAAGGATTCATACTTTCACATGACAGTTTTTGACTACACATCTCACAAAACACTTTTAGAGAATAAACTGAATTGGGCTATGACATTTTTTCACAGAAACAAAATATTTGTCATTCGAGAAACAGTAATGGAGGATTTGAACTATTTATACTCTACCAATGGGGCAAAAGCTATGCATGCCATTGAGGCATATTTTGATTGAGTAAAACTTATTTTGTTACAAGTTTGGTATTATCATTTCGACCTATATAAATGGTGATTACATATGGTTCAATCTAACAGATTTGGAATGTCAATGTAATTGTGAATATAACATTCAAATTAGAATTTAGACAAACTAGAACTCAAATTTAGAGAAATATGCTCTTGGAATTTAAGTAACTACCAGTGGTATGAGTACTGATTAGATTTGCTTAGAGGGCAAATTACTAAAAACTCATTTACCTGAGAACAAACCCCAGATTACAGCCAGAGGGTGATAGTTAGATAAGGCCTTCTGTTTGGGTATGTCTGATAATTATTAGCTTGAATACACCTAACCTCTATTAGTTTGATTTTCAAAATTAACTTATTATGAACTTTTTGATATGCTGAAAGTCTTATTATCTTGTAAATTAAGGAATTATTTGTTACACGCAATGAAAATTTTTAATTGAAAGTTTTAATATTAGGCCCATACAGTCAATGTTAATAGAACAGTTTTATTATGATTTAATTAATAATGTAGGGTTGTGATACTGATCATGTGCTGCTGAGTTAATTATGCATGCAGTTCATTCCAGAATTTACAAAAGTTGAGCTGGGACATTCGGTGAATGCTTTGCATACACTACTCAGAAAAACTTCAGCGTCTTCTAGCCTGTAGTGTCCAAGTATACTCCAAATTGCTGTATCTAAGAATATGCAAGTGTGCTGGCTAATACACTAAGTCAGTGGTTTCCCCAAATTTTTTTTTATCATGGGCTCCTATTGGCATAAAAAAATTAGCATGGCTGGCCAGTTAGCTATGTTGGTTAGAGCACAGCTTTATAACCCCAAGGTCATGGGTTCAGATCCCTGTACTGGACAGCTGCCAAAAAAAAAAAAAAAAGAAAGAAAGAAAATTAGCATGTAAACCAATGTGTGTATATTTATATTTTTTATAAATAATAAATGTATAGTATTATACTAATACATTATGTACATTATAAAACAGAAAACTTAATCGCTTGAAAGGGTAGATAAAAAATAAAAAGCATATTATACATTTACCAGAGCCTACATACCCCACTTGGAAGACCACTGATTCTAAATAAGAGAGGTACATACAGTTACCCTTGCTTGGGAGCAACAGACAGGCATTAGTCCACGTGAAAAAGGGCAACACAAAAATTAATGTCAAATCTAGAAAGTGGGGAAAATAAATATTAAAGATTTGAAGTAAGCAATCACTAAAGAAACAATACACTCTATTATTTTTTTGCTTTTAATTTTTATTTATTTATTTATTTATTTATTTTTATTTTATTAATATTATTTTTTTACATTCTATGATGTTTCAGAGCAGTTGGGAGGGAGGGTGAGAGGGGAAAAGGGGGAAGAAATGGGGTGGAAGAAGGAGGAAGGAGGAGGGGCAGGATTGAGTTCTGTGGCACCTGCCACATTCCCACTGGGGAGACCAGGGGGCTTCCAGCATTGGCTTGGTCATTGCTGGGCTGGGTGCAGATGTCAGAGGGGTGAGGCAAAAGCCCTCGCCTCCCACCACCCCAGCTCAGGAACCCGGGGCCCTTTTTGCTGCAGCTTGGTGGTTGTTGCTGAGCTGGTTGCATGTGTTGGGGGGCACGGCTTAGGCACTCTGCCCCCCATGGCCCCAGCTTGGGAGAGCCCAGGGCGCTTCCTGTGGTGATTCGGTGGTCATTGCTGGGCTGGCTGTGGGTGTAGGGTGGGCATGGCCAAGGCCCTCAGCACCCCCACAGACCCAGCTTGGGAGAGCCCCAGGCATTTCCTGTGGTGGCTCTGTGATTGTTGCTGTGGTTGAGCGTGTTGCGAGAATGTGACTGAGGCCCTCAGCCTACACCCTCGGGACTGGTTGCAGGTGTTGGGAGGCATGGCTGAGGCCCCCAGCCGTCCTCCCTTTCTGGCTCGGTAGCCCAGGGACTTCCAGTCCTTCTAGATGTTACAGGTGTTCTTTGGTGACATGAGACCTTTACTAGTTACTATCAAACTTTGTCTCTGGTTTTGGGTACTTTGCTTGTTCTTTCGGTTCTGTGTTGCATTATTTGCTGTTCCCACCACTTAAACTCTGCACTGGAACTAATTTTTTGTCCTTTGCTTACTTCAAGTACTGGTGGGGACCAGTACTTGAGCTCTGTGGTTGAGCTAAATTGCTGCTTTGATGCTGGTTCCCTAGGGAAGGCTTTTTGTGCAGTTCAGGTTTTAATGGTTGACTTTATAGGTACTTCTGGATCTGGTGAGATCCGGTGCACCTGGGTTGTGTAGAAAATCTGGTCTGGGCCTGAGTCTTTACATCAAACTGCACCCCATGCAATTCTATATTGCTGACTAGTCTCCTCTGAGTGGTCCTGTGCTGATTGGGGGGCAGATCAGCTGTCCTTGCTGTGCCCCAGTGTACTCCCAGTGGGCCCATCTCCCCCATGGCCTGTGCTCCAAACACTTCCTGTGGAACGGCCCATGTGCTGGTCCCTTGCGATGACTCACTGGCCTCTGAGTGGCTCCTTTTTTTCAGTTGTGGCTCCTCACTCCTATGTAGGTCCATGGGAAACCTATTAATCATCCTGCTGACCTGGGGGCCACCAAGGCCCTCTTCTCCCCTGCTACCTCCAAGCAACTTCATCTGAAAGGCACAGCTGTGGCTTTTTGCCAGCTTCTGCTCCATACACTTAGCAGCTCCAGGCTGGAAGCAGCTGGGATTCGAAATAGTCTGAGAGGTTTTTTTCTTTCTCTCATTGTGGCTTCTCCCATCTTCATGAACTCCGTAGGCCTCTCCTCCTCTTCCCCTGAGCTCTAGCAGCCCCAGCTAGGCTATCGTTGATTTCTTATAGCTGTAAATTGGTTGATTTGTGGGAGAGAGTGACGCTGGGGACCATGTATTCTGCCATCTTGCCGGAAGTAAAAACAATACACTTTAATCAGAAATAAGAGAGTCTTAATATAATGAGGACGTTGTTTTACTAGCTTGTGAAACCAAAATATTCTGCTTAGCACAATGTAAAACAAATGAGGGCACAATCTCAGAAAAAGAGTGAATTAACTGGGACTAGCCCTGAAGAGAAGTTATAAGAGGTAGAATTTAACTTGTAGCCAGGGTAAGACAGGATCAAACTTGCTTATGAAAGTTAAAAACTAAGGAAACATAAAGATGAATTTGTGCCTAATAGCATTTTCCATACAAAGAAAATCAGATTCATAAACAATGCCACCTACATAGCAAGATATTTAAGACAGAAGACACTCCTGCTCGAGTACTT
This sequence comes from Cynocephalus volans, assembly GCF_027409185.1. Taxonomy (NCBI): domain Eukaryota; kingdom Metazoa; phylum Chordata; class Mammalia; order Dermoptera; family Cynocephalidae; genus Cynocephalus; species Cynocephalus volans. The sequence continues at coordinate 111,897,750 of NC_084478.1, read as the reverse complement.
ATTGGAAAACAAAAAGGAAGGTGTTTAGACATAAAAATAAGACAAAAAGCTACTCAAAGATATGATGGACAGAGATTCTAGAGGTAAAAATTACAAAAAGAACAGCTGGTATGGGGACTTAAAAAAAAACTTACATAGCTGAAAAAAGTGGCATCTAGGCTGACAAAGCTGATACAATGCAGACATGAGTTACCAGATCATAACATACCCCTGGGTATCAATAATGACCAGTAATGAGAAAGCACAGTAGGTAATTAAAGAAATGTTTGTACAGAGACAGCTAGCTAAAATCTGCTTCTGGTAGTAAATTGTGAAATCATTGTGTCACCCAGTTTGATGGGACAGATTACACACCTATAGTCAATATTTTTAGAACTGAAAGGAGGGGTGTAACACACACACACACACTCAGGTCAGGGCTTGGAAATAAGGATTCCCTCTGAAAACTAAACAAGTAAAAGCCAGCCACAACGGATGTGAAGAGTAGACTGGGACACAATCAAAGGGCTGCCCATCCAGGTACAACAACAGAATACACACACACGCCTTTGCCAGTCAAGGCTGCGTGGGGACCAGCCAGACAAAAGGGAAGAAAGGGCATGTCCAAGCAGAGGCACAACATGTACAAAAGCTAGGAGGGGAGAGAGCATGATGCATTCAGAGAACATGGAAAAGTTCAGTATGGCCCAAGCAGGGAAGATGGAGAAGTAGGCAGGGGCAGGGCTATGGCAGGACTTGTCTGCCACGTTAAGGCTGTTCGGACCTTAACCTAGCACGGTGGGAAGCCAGCCCTGCTGAGAAGTTTCAAGTGAGACGTGAAAGAACTGAGATTTAGGAAGATCTCTTTGGCTTCAAAGAGATTGGAGCCATCTCCACCCTCACCCCACAGCAGAGGAGACTGCTGCAGTTATCCAGGACAGAGATGGCCAGGGCAAGGTGGGCCGGTATGGCATCCACAGGAGTGGACTGATGAGAGACACTGCACAGGCAGATGGATGGTGGTGTAGTCCATTCGGGCTGCTGTAACCAAATACTTTGAACTGGGTAATGTGTAAACAACAGAACGGTATTGCTTACAGTTCTGGAGGCTGGCAAGTCGAAGATCAAGTCTCCAGAAAATGCAGTGCTTCGTGGATGGTGCCCTGTTGCTGTGTCCTCACATGGCAAAAGGGGGCAAGGGAGCTCAGTGGAGCCTCTTATAAGGGCACTAATCCCATTCATGAGGGTGGAGCCCTCATGACTTAATCACTCCCCAAAGGCCCCACCTCTTAATACTATCACAGTGGGTATTGGGTTCCAATGTATGAGTTTTGTGGGGACACACACACTCAGACCATAGCTGATGGGACATGGGGGTGAGGCAAGAGAAGGGAGTCTGGTTTGGTCAGTGGGGTGGATTGTGGTGCCCTTCACTGAGACTGAGAACAGGAGGATGAAGAGGGAGGGAAAGGGGAGGGGGCGAGGAAGAGGAGGAGGAGAGGGAGGAGGAGGAACAGGTGTGAGAAGGAAGTTGAGTTGTAGGAGCTGGTGAGTTATCCAAATGGAGTGCTTCAGTGGGCAGTTCATCACATGAATCTGGAGTTCGGGTGTGATGTCTGCCCTGGGAGATGAAGGTGTGGGTGTCCTCAGCCTTGAGAACCCAAGGGAGGATCAGCTGGCTAGAGGAAGCCAGGCCATGAAAATGGAGAAGAGAAATGGGAGATGGGAAAATCCATGAGGCACAGAGAGCAGAGGCCAGGTGTTTCTCTCATGGTGTGGGAAAGGAGGACATTGTAACACCCCAAAGGCAGTCTTATTTCTTTCCTTACCAGTGTGGTTTCCTACTTCTTGTGTGCCTGTGCTTTGGCGGGTGGGGTGGGCTGGGGAATTGTCATCCTTTTACTGTCCTTGTGTTCTTTAGGCCTTTGAGGGCTCTCAGTGTTCCTCCTCTTTTGAGGAAGGTAGTCTCCTTTCCCTTTTTAGTTTTCCCTCTTCAAGGATGTTTGTGCAGTTCTATGTTCCAGATCCTGCCACCCGGGACTTAGTCATGCACATTAAGAGGCTTTTGATGTCAGAGTCTTGATGGTTGTCATGGTTACCTAGTCACTGTCATGGCTAAACAAGCAATGCTTGGGACACAGACCATTGCCTGGGACTTGGGAATCCTTGTCCTATAGATGCAATTGATTTTCTGTAATGTGGTGTAACTCAGTTTATTCTTTCAAGCACCAGATATATGCCTTTTAATTATAAGAAGAAGCTTCATAGAGATGTTGGAATAAAATGAATTATAGGAAAAAATTTCGACATGAAATGATTTTCACAATGAAGTAGTAGTGATATTCCCAAGGGCTCAAGGATCTAGTAGTATCACCTGACCTTCACTCCAATGTCTTGTCCATCAGACCATAACTGTGCTTTGTGATCCTGTAGCATCTTAATATTCCGGGATCCAAAGGCATCCAATTCATCTGCATCTTTTAAAGGAACAGGAAGTCACTCTGATTCAATAGGAAAGGGGTGAGGATTTTCCTCCAACCCAACTCTGCTAGACAACACACTGTGTATTATGTAGATGAGGGTGGTTCTTTTTCTTTTTGCTGTTACATTTCAAATACTCTCTATGTGATGGTTTAGCTAGTTGATTGAAAAATTGGCTGTTTGTGGATGGGAAGAGTTCAGGATAATAGTGAAGGGCACTAACTTTAGCAAAGTGCGTACTACATGCCAGAAACTGAATAGATGCTTTTCATTGACTCTCTTTTCAACTGCTACCAATCAACTGAGCGGTGTTTATCTTTCTAGTCTTTTTCTGCCAATATCTATTTAAAGAAAATTTGAATATATCTGTACATATTGGTTCTTAGCCTGCTGAGAAAGGAACTTTTTATTGCTTTATGTTGTCCTTGTACTAAGCATGCATGTGCATTGGGAAACATTTAGAAAATACAGATGAGTGCCACTCGGAGTCCTGAGTCAGAACTGCAGCCTGAACATCAGGGAGCAGGAATGCTGGGAGGGAAGGCAGGAAGGAGGGAGTGAAGGGGTGAGGAGGCGCTGCTGCTCTGACCTCCAGACAGAGCTTTCCAGAAGTTTGCGTGGCATAGGAAGCACATCAGTGGCAGGCAGTCTCTGCTGAGATTTTCACGAGACAAGTCAGCTAGGCCTCTAGTCTACACTTTGTTTATCCTTCTCTCCCTTCTCCTTTCCTTCCGCCCCCCTCCTCTCTCCTGCCCCTTTTCTCCCGCTTCTCCCTCCTTTCTCTCTCTCTCCCTCCTCTTGTCTCTTCCTCTTCAGCCTACTCCTCCTACATAAATCAGGTTGGGAACAACTGCCAAGGTCTGTCCAGAGCAGGCAGGGAGCCATCTCAGTCCTATGGAATCTTTCACCCTTAGCTAAAGAGAAGCTCTGTGTGTGCATGCGTGCATGTTCATGTACATGTGTGCACACACAGGCATGAGTTTAAACTAAAAAAAGAATCATGCCATTTGCAGCTTTTTTCTGATTGCCAAAGTTATACTTTCTCCTTGAGAAAAATCTATAAGATTCAGAAAAGTGTAAAGACGAAAATATAAACTACCTAGAATCCTGTAATTCAAATGTTCAGTTGTAACCATCATCATTAATTTAACCATGTGTTATGAATACCTTTCAACGTCAATAAAAAGTTTGTGCCTTATTTTCTGAATCACTTTAAGATTTTTCATGTTTCAAACTTTAATCTCTATTTTTCTGATTTCAAAGGTAAAAAATCCTTGTAAAATAAAATAATATAGAAACATATAACATAGATAATGAAATTTTCTTGCTTCTCCTTTACCTGTCAAATCCGTAGAAACATTCTCTATTAATAGCTTGGAGTACATTCCTTCAGAAATTTTTCTTTAGTGATACACACATATTCTTTTGCAAAAGTGAAGCCATACTGAAAACATATTACTCTGCACATATCTTTTCAACTTTATCTCATGCTTACAATGTTTGCAGGCTGCTCTTTTCACTTAGCAATAAATTGTCAACATATTTCAGGTCAATAAATACATTTCTATATCATTTTATGAGTCACTATTCAATAAGATTTTCTCCAATTTATGAAATTTTACAAGTTATATATGCTTGCTGCAAAAATTCAAACGATACATGTAAAATTGTATAAATTAGAAATTAAAATTTCCCTGTTTCTCTCTGTTGCCCTGTGATGATAGCTACGGGTGAGTATTCTTCCAGCTTTTTTTTTGCAAAGTATTTCTGTTTCTCTCTCTCTCTCTCTCTCTCTCTCTCTCTCTCTCTCTCTCTCTCTCTCTCTCTCTCTCTCTCACACACACACACACACACACAATTTCTTTTGCAAAAAATGGGACATACTGGGTGTATGGTTTAGCAACTTGCTTTTCTTTTTTACTTAATATATATTAGACATTTTTCCGTGACAGTACATATTAGCTTCACCTCATTTCCTTTAACCCAGTCAGAAGATTCCATTGCATTAATGTATATTTTTTATGTAACCAATCAGCTATAAATGCCCTTTAAGTTCTTTTAAAATTGTTCACTATCACAATCTTGCCGAAATGTACAATGTAGTTGATTTTCGTGTCCCTTTACCAATTCCTCTTTCCCACTTTCCTCTCCCTTCTCTCCCTATCAACATCATATCTGTTCACTTGTCTTAACAAGTTCAAGGAATTGTAATCATTGGCTGAAATGGGCATTTTTAATGAATATCTTTAGTTATGTGTGCCATTATTTTTGTATGATAAATTTTTAGGAGTAAAATTGTTGTCTTCAAGACCACACAAATTTTCTATTTTTATGCATATCACCAAATTTGCCTCCAAAAGATTGAAGCAGTTTATGGTCCTACCAAGGATGTAAAGCATGCCAGTTTTTCCATACTGTCTGCAAAGCCATGTATCATCAACATATTAAAAAAAATTTTGCCCCTGTTACATTGTGAAATGGATATTTGGCCTTCTTTCCTGTTTCCTGACATAAAGCTCCTAAAACCCTTGGAATCTCTAGACTGATTAGTGTCTTTTTTTTGCTAATGAGATGACTGATAGCTGGTGGCCCCTAGGTAGCTTCAAGATGGCGGCTGGTCACTGAAATGACGGAGGCATGATTAGAGGGTTGGAACTTTCAGCCCGAACTCCCAATCTTCAGGGAGGGGACAGAGGCTGAAGATTGAGTTGGTTTCCAATGGCCAATGATGTAATCAATCATGCCTACAAAACGAAGCCTCCGTAAAACCCCGAAAGGCCTGGGTTCAGAGGGCTTCCGGACAACTGAACATGTGGAAGTTCCTAAATGGTGGTGTGCCAGAGAGAGCATGAAAGCTCTGTGCCCCTTCCCCCATACCTTGCCCTAGGCATCTGTTCCATCTAGCTGTTCATTTGTGTCCTTTATAATAAGCCAGTAAATATAAGTATGTGTTTCCGTGAATTCTGTGAGTGGCTGTAACAAATTAATTGAATCTGAGGAAGGGGTCATGGGAACCTAGATTTATAAGTGGTCAGCCAGGAGCTCAGGTCATATCCTGTCTTTGTGACTGGCATCTGAAGGGGGAGGGGAGGGCAGTCTTGGAGACCGAGTCCTTAACCTGTGGGATCTGATGCAATTTACAGGTAGATAGTGTCAGAGTTGAATTGAATTAGGACACCCAGCTGGTGTCCACTGGGGAATCTGCTGCAGCATTGGTTGCTGGTGGGGAGAAATCCCCACATATTTTGGTGACTAGAGGTCACAGAAGTATTCTGTGTTGTACTGTACTGAGTGAGTGAGAGTATGAATAAACACACTTTGTCTTTTTCTCTTTAACATTGACACCCCACCCTCCCACATCAAAATCAGCCATGTTAAATCCTAGGATTGTGAGGATAGAACTTGACCATTGTTATTGGTGGTGTTGCTGGTACTGCTGGCATGTTTGTGCAGATGTTTGCAGCTGCTTAGAACTCTTCCCTCTTTCCTTTTGCACCTTTGCTGCTGTTCATATGTATTAATTGCTGCTCTAAATTCAGGTCCCTGACAAAATATTGAAATTAAGGATTTACAGAAATGAGCAATCCTGTAGCTTTATCCTTATGCACATCCTGAACTACTTTCTTGGATAAATTTCTAGAAATGGGATTGCTGGATGTTGGGAAAATGGAACAATTTGGTCAGGCTCCCCTCACCTCGGAGCTGGTTCAGGGCAGTTCAGTAAGCATTGTGTGTTTGTGGGTGGAGTAAGTGTGCCTGCAAGGTGGTGCCACTTTGGCTGGTGTTTTACTGCCTCAGGCACCCACCTTGTGCGGCCATGTTTTTCCAGACCTGCAGCTTCCAAGGACTGTGTGGCCAGTTGCCTAGCTTATAGACCTGCATGAAGGGTTCTGGTGACTCAGCCTGGTGTGGAGGGTTCTGGTGACCCAGCCTGGCATGTGATGGGTTTGTGACCCAGTCTGTGAATGGGCTTGAGAGGTGTGGGAGCTCCAGACCCAGCCCTAGCTCAACCATCGGCCCAGTCGATGCAGGATTACCAGCAGGTAAAAGAGCCTGACAAGTGGCATGGTCGCCTAGCTTTACAACTGGCATCACGAGCAGGATTAAGACCTAGACAATTGGCACTGTGAGCAGAATTTGCAATATCAGCCTTAGCCTCACAGTAGCCCTTGTGGTAGCTAGACACTGGATGAAAGGCTACATATATTTTAAAGCCAAATGCTTTTATTTATATGCTTATAACTCCTAAGTTTATATCTTGTCCAGACTTTCCTCTGAGTTTCAGACCTGGTATTAAACAACATACTTTTCACTTTAACATCTCAGGCAAAAGATGCCCCCAAACTAAATTCATCATCTCTGCTTTCTACCATCCTCCAACATGGCCCTTCCCCACCTTCCTTATCTCAATGAATCACAGGCATCTTCAACCATTTTTACAAACCAGAAACTGACTCTGATCTCTCTGTCACCTTCACATGCAGTTTACCCAAGTTCTATTAATTCAATCTCTTAAATACATCTTAAATCTGTCTGTTTCTCTCCAACTTCATTGCTACCTCAGTAGTCTGAACTAACATTTTTTCTTAGCCAAACTACTATAAAGTCCTCCTAATTGGCTTTATTTGTTTGTTTATTTATTTATTTTTGAGAGTAAATGGCATTTATTATTTCAGGAATATGAAACTGTGGCAGGAGAATTCCAGGTCCCACTGGCTAGGTCTGGGTTCTTGGTGTCTCGAATAAAGATTGGACAAGACACACCAGAAATGAAACGTAAAGGCAGTTTTATTTAGTAAAGAAAGAGGGAAGAGTACACTCCGGAGAAAATGGAGTGGACTCGAGCAAGAGAGAAGAGTGCTCAAGAGCCCCTATAGTCACATTCCTGGGGTTTTAAGTACTCTTAGTTGGATTAGTGCCATTTTGTCATTGGTTGAGCCCTGAACGTATTCTCTGTCATATTGGTTAAAGAGATTGGGGCCCTAGCGGTGAGAACTCGTTGGTCTAACCAAAAGGTGCCCAAGGTGGGGGGAGGGGGGCTCCCTGTCTGGAATTGTCTTTGTCTCCACTTCTGCGCATGTGCATGCCTTGCTCAGGAAACCAGTTTGTCCCATTTGCAAATAACCAGTTTTTCCTTTTCCCATTCTTTTCTCTATCTAGCTTCCTGCCTCAAAACACTAGGCAAATTGTGTCGCCATCAGTATTTTCACATTGAAACACTGAATTTCTCTATTTCATGCTATTCTTAACATTTAGCTTTGCTTTACTTTTTGCATATCAAAATGTGCAAAAGACACTGACTTGTATGGGCTGAATGTTTGTGACCTCCCCCTCCCCCTTTCATATATTGAAACCCTCTCCTCCTCCATTTGATGGTATTAGGAGGTGGGGCCTTTGGGAGGTAATTAAAATTAGATGAGGTCACGTACATGGAGCCCTCATGAGTGGGATTAGTGCCTTTATAAGAGTCAGAGGGAGCTTGCTTCTCCTCTCTGCTCTCCACCGTGGGAGGATACAATGAGAAGTCAGCAGTCTGCAACCTGGAATAGGACCCTCTGCATAACCAACTATGCCGGCACCCTGATCTCAGACTTCCAGCCTCCAGAACTGTGAAAAATAAATTTCTGTTGTTTAAGGCACCTAGTCTAAGTATTTCGTTATAGCAGCCTGAGCTAAGACAATTTCTTTTACTCTTTGAAACTCGATGCCACTCTTAAGCAAAGTGACAGAGTGAATGATGGAAACTAAACGTTGTAATAGCTACATTTTTGGGGGAAAAAACTAGGGGTTCCCAAAATAAGTGATAAAACAATTTAGAATTCTCTCTGAGTTTTAGAAACACCAGTAGACACTTGATCACATACAAATCTTAACTGTTCTGATAACACTGTGGACATGGGGGCAATCTAGAATTCATAATACAAATTTAATGTTTTTTTCTGGTTTTAGAAAAAGCAGTAATTTCCTCTTCTAAAATGTCTAAGATGAATGACAAAAAGTACATAAATGAAATTTTTCTTTTAAGTGAGAAATTGCAGAGAGCAAATGCTTATTTTTCTCTATCCCTAATTTTAGCCAAATTTTCTGTCCTGTTTCTTTCCTTTTTCTTTCCTTCCCTCCTCCCTTCCATCCTCCTTCCTTCCTTCCTCCCTTCCTACCTTCTCCCTCTTTCTTCCTCCCTTTCCTCCTCCATTCCTTCTCTTCTTTTCCATCTTTTCCTTTTCATTAAGATATAATTTACACTCCGTAAAATGCACCATGTTAAATTGCACAGTTAAGTGGTTTTTAACATATTCACAAAGTTTTGCAACCCTCATCACTATCTAATTCCAGAATATTTTCATCACGCCAAAAAAAAAAAACCTGTACGCATTAGCAGTCACTCCCCATTGTCTTCACTCCCCATCTCCTGCAAACCATTAATCTATTTTCTGCTTCCCTGGATTTGCTTATTTTGAAATCTTCATATAAATGGAGTCACACAATATGAGGTTTTTTGAGTCTGGTTTCTTTCGCTTAGCATTATGTTTTTGAGGTTCATTCACCTTGTAGCATGCATCAGTACTTCATTTCTTTTTAAAGCTAAGTATTTCATGTATGAATATACTATATTTTGTTTACCTATGCATCAATTAATGGACATTTGCATTGCATCCACCCTTGAGATACTATGAATAATGCTGTGATAAACATTCATGTACAAATTTTTGAGTGGACATATATTTTCTTTTTTTTTCAAATTTTAGATTTATTTATTTATTTTTGGCAGCTGGCCAGTGCGGGGATCTGAATCCGTAACCTTGGCATTGTAAGACTGTGGTCTAACCAACTGACCTAACCAGCCAGCCCACATTTTAGAATTATATTTATTTATTTATTTATTTTTTATTTTTTTATTTTTTTATTTTTTAAATTTTATTTTGTCGATATACATTGTGGCTGATTATTGCTCCCCATCACCAAAACCTCCCTCCCTTCTGCCTCCCCCCTCCCCCCAACAATGTCCTTTCTGTTTGCTTGTCGTATCAACTTCAAGTAATTGTGGTTGTAATATCTTCTTCCCCCCCCCCGTTTTTTTTTTTTTGGTTGTTTTTTGTTTTGTGTGTGTGTGTGTGTGTGTGTGTGTGTGTGTGTGTGTGTGAATTTATATATTAATTTTTAGCTCCCACCAATAAGTGAGAACATGTGGTATTTCTCTTTCTGTGCCTGACTTGTTTCACTTAATATAATTCTCTCAAGGTCCATCCATGTTGTTGCAAATGGCAGTATTTCATTCGTTTTTATAGCTGAGTAGTATTCCATTGTGTAGATGTACCACATTTTCCGTATGAGTGGACATATATTTTCAAGGCCCTAGGGTACATATAGCTATGAGTAGAATTGTGGGTCATATGGCACCTCTATATTTGACTTTTTGAAGAACTGCAAACTGTTTTCCAAAGTAGCTGCACCATTTCATATTTCCACCAGAAATGTGTGAGGGTTCCAATTTATCCATATCCTTGCCTTCATTTGTTACAGTCCATCTTTTTTATTGGAGCTATCCTACTGGGTGCTGAGTGGTATCTCATTGTGGTTTTGATATGCATTTTCCTAATCAGTAATGATGCTGAGTAGCTTTTCATGTGCTTTTTGGCCATTTGTATATCTTCTTTGGAGAAATATCTATTCAAATTCTTTCCCCATTTTTAAATTCGGTTATTTGTCTTTTTATGGTTGAGTTGTAGGGGTTCTTTGTGTATTCTTGATACTAAACCCTTTTCAAATATATGACTTGCAAATATTTTCTCTCATCTATGGATTGTCTTTTGTTTTCTTGATGTTATCCTTTGAAGCACAAACATGTTTATTTTTGATGAAGGCAAATTTATCTATTTTCTCTTTTGTTGCCTGTGATTTTGGTGTCATATCTGAGAAACCATTGCCTAGGTCAGGTTCATGAGGATTTCTCCCTATATTTTCTTCTAAGACTTTTATAGTTTTAGTTCTTATACTTATCTTTTTGATCCACTTTGGATTAACTTTAGTATATGGTGTGATGTAGGGATTCATATTGATGCTCATGCACGAGGATATCCACTTATCCCAGTGCCATTGGTTTAAGACTATTCTTTTCCCATTGAATGGTCTTGGGACCCTTGTTGAAAGTTAATTGACCATAAATGTCATAGTTTATTTCTGGATTCTTAATTCTGTTCTATTGATCTATATGTCTGTCCTTTCATACTAGTGTCACACAGTCTTGATTACAATAGCTTTGTAGTAAGTTTGAAATTGGGATGTGTGAGCCCCAACTTTGTTCTTTTTCAAGGTGGTTTTAACGATTCTGTGTCCCCAGAATTTTCATGTTAATTGTGGGATCAGCTTGTGCATCTTTGCAAAAAAGTCAGCTGGGATTTTGAGAGGGATTGTGAGAATGTGTTAATCGATTTGAGGTGTACTGCTATCTTAACAATATCAAGTCTTTCAATCCATGAACACAGATTGAAAGACCTTTCCACTTATTTATGTCTTTTAAAAATTTCTTAACAATGTTTTGTAGTTTTCAATGTACAATTCTTACAATTCCTTGGTTAAAATTATTCCTAAGAATTCTTTTTAATGGCATTGTAAATGAATTTGTTTTCTGAATTTTGTCTTTGGATAGTTTATTCCTGGTGTATTAAAATATAAATGATTTTTTCATATTGATCTTTCTGCCTGCAACCTTGCTAAACTTGATTATTAAATCTAGTAGTTTATTTGTGGATTCCTTAGGATTTTCTATACACAAGGTCATGTCATATGAAAATGAGAGTTTTACTTCTTCTCTGATTTGTATGCCTTTGATTTCTTTTTCTTCCCTAAGTTCCCTTGGCTAGAACATCAATGCAATGGTGAATAGAAGTGGTGAGAGTGGGCATTCTTGTCTTGTTTCTCATCTTAGTGAATGAATATTAATCTTGATTCATTCTCCATCTAGAGAAATCATTTAAAAAGTTAAATTATATGAGTCACTACCTTTCTTAAATGCTCCAGTGGATTTCTACTGTATGTAGAATAAAATCCAAATTCTTTTTCTTGGCCTACAACACTCTCCATGCTCTTTTTCTCCAACCATATCTTATATTGCTTTTCTTTTTAAAAAAATAATTAATTGATTTTTAAATTGACAAATAAAAATTGTATATGTTTATCATTTACACCATGATGTTTGAAATATTTGTACATTGTGGAATGTCTAAATTGAGGTAATTACCATAAGCATTACCTCACAGGCTTATCATTTTTTCATGATGAGAACACTTGAAATCTACTCTCTTAGCAATTTTCAAGAATACAGTACCAAGATACTTCAAAAAGTTTATGGAAAAATAGAATTAAAAGATAATACGAACCTTTCCACAAACTTTTCAAAGTACCCTTGTATATTTTATTAACTATAGTCACAAGATCTCTTTAACTTATTCCTCCTATTTTCATATTACTTTTCTTACTCTCTGCACACTAGCCACATGGGCCATTTTTAGGACCTAAAATGCATCATACTATCTCCTTCCATAGCCCTATACACATACTATCCCTCTCCATCAATGAGCCAATTTCTTCAATTCCCTTGCCCCTTTCCCCTAATTCAGAACCACCTGGAAAAACCTTATCCATGAATAATAAGTCAATCCAGTTTCCTCCCTTTTGTTCCTAATATTGTTTCTGAAGTGCTGCTGAGACAAATCACACAGCCTCAAGATTTGGTCTCAAACTCCAGTTGTGCCCAGTGTTTTTCTTCAGTGTTTCACTGCTATCATCTTTTAGAAAATTTTTACAGTGAACATGTCACTTTTTTCCCACTATTCTCAAACCTCTGTACCTTCTCCACCATCTCATCCTTCTTCCTGTTTAGTGCTAAGCCCTTCATCTTTGTTTTGGATCCCTTTCCCTCCTATCACCTTATTCCCTCAATTATTCTCAATTTCTTCTGTGGTTTCAAACTCTCTTCCAGCTCCTTTCCCAATAGATTTTAAATATATTTACATTGCTTCTATTAAAAAAAGGGCAAAAAAACCTAACCAATTAAATGAACCCTTCCCTGTCCCTACACCCCTCTCCTGCTATTGCCCTAGCTCCCTCCTGCCCTTCCCCCCCAAACTACTAGAAAGAATTGTGTACATTCTCTATTTTCACTTTCCTACCCTCCACTTTTGACTCTCTGGTTTGGATCACTGCCTTCCTATAAAATTGCTCCCACTGAGGTCGTAAATTACCTCATTGTTGAAATGGATAACTCTTAGTCTCTACATTGAAGTGATCTCTTCGTAGCATGTAGTCACTCCTCCTTTCTGAGTGATTTTTCTTTTTCTGTGTACAAGAGAAATCTATGATTCTTGTTTAAAAATATAAACATTTTAGAAATATATAATACAGAGATGGAAGAGCCCTTTAATTCCATTCCCCTGCCATCAGGACCGTTAGATCAGTGTTTATTCTTCTAGACATTTTTTTTTCTGTGCCAAAACTAATATACTGTATATAATGATAATTTTTGGTGAAAAGGGCTTATATTATTCCTAATTTACTTGCAACCTTCTTTTTCATTTAATATGTCTTGGACTACTTTCTATGCTAGTCCATATATTTCTACTTCATTTCTTTTAAGTGTTTCATCATTTTTCCACCTCAAGGATTTACGGTAATTTATGGAACTCTTCTGTATTGGTGGATGTTTACCAATGCTTGCTGTTACAGACAATGCTGCAGTAAATATTCTTGTAACTTGTGCAAGTGTTTCTGTGGGACAAATTGGTAGAGCTAGAATTAAAATATGTCAATGTTGTAAAAGGATCATTTTTATTTTAGTACAAATACATGGTTATTTAGAAGTTTGGGTAATACATAAAATTTTAAAGAAAGTAAAAATCATCACCAATTTCCCATTCATAGATAACCAATTTTGTCTGTCATTTAGTGTGTATCTACAGTGGTACTGAACTATCATTTTATATACATTCACTCATTTAAATACTATGACAGTTCTGAAGGGTCAACATTATTATACCCAATTTTATAGATGAAGAAACTAAGTCTTGGAGAAAATTAAGACATTTATTGATGATTGCATGACTAGTAGGTAATAGAGTTAGCTTTCTGGCCAAAGTGCTGTGCTAGCATCCCTATTTGTTCAAGTTTAGATAAGAAAATGTACACGACAAATAGCCCCAAACCCCCTTATAACTACTATTTTGGTGTATTTCCTTCTATTATTCTCTATACACACTCCTTTCCTTTCCTGCCTTATGGCCTTTGTATACTCGTTCCTTCTTTTATTTTTTAAAGACTAGCCAAGGGCAGTAGTGAGAAGGGGGACTTGTTTCTTCTATTTGCCCTCTTCTTCCAGATACTCACTTGGCAGGTTCCTTGTCATACAGGGCTTAGTTTAAATCTCACCCTCTCAGAGAATGCTTTCTTGACCATTTAACTTAAAGTTGCCCCAACTTACTTTTATCCCTTGCCCTGTATCATATCCTTCACACTACTTATTGTTTTTGTTTTTACTTTATTTTTAATTTTTTACTTTATGTCCCAACCCCAGAAGCAAGACAATAATATACAGAAAGGAGAGGGCTGTGTTTATCTTCATCCCTTCTGTGTATCTTCTGTGCTTAAAATGGTGCCTGGTACATGGTAGGCACTCAATAAATGTTTTTGAACTTGACAATTGATGAATACTCCTAGAACAAAAGTACAAGTAAGAGAAGTTTACAGATATTCTTTAGTAAGTTCAGCTGTCCAGACGCTGTTCCCACACAACTCTCTGTTTGAATGACTTTTCTTGAGCTATCCCTAACCTTCTGAAAAGTTTGAACCCTAAAACCATAATTTGCTCTCTTAACTACCACAGTACAGTGCCTCATTCTCTAACACATTATTAAATTGCTGTTTATTGCATGTTTGCCCCAATTAGAATATAAGCTCTAAACGGGCAGATGCTCTTCCATTTTTTTTTAATTACTGTACCCCAGCACCTAGAATGATGCCTGGCACATAGAATGTGCCCAATAAATATTTGTTGAGTGAATGACTAAGTATCCCTTGATATCAATGGTAGATTTGCAATCCTGCCCCTTGGGCTAAGAAACTTGAATCTATGGGCCACATGGATTGGATGGTCTCCAGTCAGTTTTCAGGTATGTAAATGGCCTTAAGAAGACGGCATGAGGGGAAAGGAAGCTGACATTTATCAAATCCCAAACATGTATAAGGCACCTAAATTTTCTCTTCTCAAGCTTAGAAAAGTTTAGAAAAGCTTAGAAAAGTTGAGTAACTTGATCTAGGTTACCCAGCTGGGCAGTGACTGAACAGGGAATTAATAATATGAAATGTGACTGTGAAGCGCAATGACCTGATATTCACCCACAGACTGTCAAAAAGTTAGTGCAGTCCTCATTCTGGTCACCACCAGCTATGGATCCAGTTGCACCTTCATATAGGGACTGTTACAGTACTATGAAGTCTATAGATTGGTAACATTGTTTATGAATATATGTAAGTGTATTGTTAAATATTTTTCAATGAGATGTGTTTTTAGTCAGAAAAGAAATAAAAAACACTTTCAGCCTAAACCACCATTAAAGGCATATGAAAAACAGTAATAAGACATTTGCATTGTATATTACTGGCAAAGGATTAATACGTTTGATATGTAAAGATCTTTTACATCCCCCACCATAGTCACACTAGATGAACAAGAGATTTAGAGAAAAAAACAATATAAAGAGATGCTCAATAGCATTAATAATTCAAAAATTGTAAATGAAAATAAAATTACTTCTTGTGCCTGTCAAGCTGACAAAGATGAAGAACATAATCGACAGCCAGCACTATGCAGGATGTGGCAGAACAGGCATTTTCATACTCTGTGGAAGGCATGTACATTACTGGATTTTTTTCTGGAAGATAATTTGGCATTATCTACTACAATAAAATATATTCATACCTTTTGATTCAGAAATTGCACTTTTAAGAATTTATCCTACAAAAATCCTCTTTTAAATATTCAAATATGTATGTACAAAAATTAATCACAGCAGTACTTATAACATTGAAAAATTAGAACAGTGAAACACCAGAAAAAAATAGTGAAAGACAGAAATGACCAAATCTTTACCAATGGGAGTAAGAATAGCTATATTTCAGTATAGTACATTCAAACAATAAAATATTCCACAGATCCGAAGAGAAATGAAGAAGCTTTCTTCGTTTGAAAGCTGCATTGACAATAATATGTTCAAGATATATAACGTGGGAAAAAAATCTTGCCATAGAGTTGTAATTGTTTTGTAGAAAAATATATATTTAAATCCATATATGCACCCTCAAATTAATGAAACCTGTGCATAAAATATTAATAATATTTTTAACTAAGAGGTAGGAAAGAGTGATTTTTCCCTTTTTGCTTTCCACAATTTTCTATATGTGTTTTCCACATTTTCTATAATGAACATGTACTATTTGTGTAATTAAAATAAATTAAAGAATGAGGATTATTTTCATCAGAAATTATTAGGATGTATTAATATAAGCCTAGGTTATACAATATCCGATAGATTTAACATGCTGTAAATGCCTTTTTGGCACCATGCAATATAGACGAGGGTATAATTTCAGAGAAATTATATGTGAAACATTAAGAGAGTAAGGCCACACCTTGGTGACAGTATAAAGTGTACCCAAAGCCATTTTCAAGAATTGGCACTATTTCAGAAAATAAAATAAAAAATAAATAGGAAAGTTTAAATTCTCCAGACTATGCAAATCAGATGCAGGAGCAATGCCAGTGGTCTCATCAAGATGCAAATGGTGGGGGAAATCTCATATAAGACTTTCCACTAAGAAGCTGACTGGATAAAGAGCACTTGAAAAACAGCCCTAGATCCCACAGAGACTTACTGACCACAGACAGTGAAAGTGGAAAATATCAAGAGAAAAGCTGGTCTGTTCTCTGGAAAAAAGGGTGAAGGATAGGGAGAGGGTCAGGGATGGTAGTTACGTACTTAGCTTGGTAATAAAAAACAGTCTTTTGACATTCAACACTGACATTTTGAAGCAGCCTTTGCATAACAGCTGCATTCAATTAGCCTTGTCAAAATGTCCTGTCTTTCTCTGAGAGAAGGGGACTCTGCAAGAGGAAATAGCATGCAGGACGACAACAAGCATGCTATGAGAGAATTGGGAATGAACAGAAACCTGTAATAAGAAGACCTACCAGATCAGTAGAGTAATACTTGCCCAAACTCTGCCTCTAGTGACTAGGAAAATATGACCATTTCCTAAACTGATTTGATGGAACTGGCCATAAGCTTGTCTTCAATTATTTCTTTTTAAAAAGAAGGATAACAGTAAGGTGGAATAATATAAATTATTATTTATATTATTTAGCTCACCTAGGAGCTACAGTGAGATGCTTTCCCAAACCCCCAAATAATTTGGAAATAAGCATACAACCTGAGAGTTAAACAATAACAATCTACGGACAATGCTGATTGTTATTCAATTCTGGGACTACAGATGGAGATGATCACTACATGTATACTGAAGGATTTGTGGGCCACTCCTCCAACCAAGGAGAACTGGCAGTAATCCTTTGGTGGGATGAAAGGCACTTGCATTTTTTGAGCGAAATCTAAGCCGTGTCCAGGAGACACGTTAGAAGGCTTGGGATAAAAACAGACATCAGAAGTTCTCAGGAAAATGTGGAAAGATATTTTTGGAAGAAAACTGAGGAATAGATGGCATAAGTATGACTCACAAGGAAAGATACAAAGAGGGAAATAAGTTGTAAACCAACTCAAGCATATCTGCAAAGAAGATGGCCATTGTGAGGCACCAGACTACACAGCATTCTGTGGATAAATGGAGACCCATGATGAGAAAGACTATTAGGTAATCAGAGGAAGCCTGGCACAGAGACAATAGGTGGAACTTTGTTGCAAAGAACTGTGTATTTGGGATTATTAAATCCAATGCCCATGGAATACCATGCACTGGTATAAACAGATGACCAAGCAATACATGGGATAGAGTTGTCTCAGCAGATTCCTTCTTGGACAAGAAATTTCGATACAGAAGGCCCTCCCTAACAGTGTTCTCATACTGTATAAGACTCCACACCCCAGACCTTACACCCAGCTCCAGAAAATGAGGGCAAAGTGATTTAAGAGAAGTGTGTATTCATCTGGCCCAACATAGGCAATGTATCAGACTGAAAATTGATCAGTGGCTGCTCAAGACCAAAGAAAGGTCTGTTTAAGAAGAAACTGTAAGGGGGATAACATACTTCTGCACTATTGTTAAAGCAAACACCCTCCCTCTAACTTCAAAATAAAATGAAAGGCAAAGAAGTAAAATCCACACAATATATATGTGAACAGCAGCCAGTGTGTTTAAATGTCATAGGTAGGATTCCCTAAGTTGAGAACAAAAATTACAGTAGCGTGATAGGTGAATCTTGAAATAAATGGAAGGAAACAGAAAATAACATTTTATCATTATTATCTCTAAGTTTTATTCTTTATCTGACATTCAGAATTCGAGGTTCTATTCTAACAGTAACATAATATTAGACACCTTTGTAGGTGAAAAGGAGTCAAGAATACTACCAACTGGAAAATAAATCTAAGGCTATTTATGTTTGCATTTTGCAGTAGCAGCAGAAATAGGTGGCTGGTCTGGAATATTACTTCTGTGTGCTGTTACTATACTAAAGAGTTATTTATAGGAGTGGTACCAAGTGTTTGGAAATGGAAAAGCCCCTGTTTTCCCCTGTTACCTTTTAGTGTCCTGAACCCTTTCCACTTGTGAAGAGATAATGATTCCAGATTCCAAGAGATACTGTAGTGATTTCCAGCTACCTGTGTGATAGAGTTTGGATGTGTTGTACCCCAAAGCTCATGTCAAAATCTGATCCCCAACTTGGCAGTGTTGGGAGGTGTTTGGGTTATGGGGATGGATCCCTTATGATTAGATTAATGCTCTCACTGAGAGGGGGATAGTGAGTGAGTTCTCACTGTATTAGTTCCCATGAGAGCTGGTTATTTAAAGGACCCTGGCACCTCCCCCCTCCCTCTCTTGCTTCCTCTTGCTATGAGATCTGCTTGTACCCACTCACTTCCTGCCTGCCTGCCATTTTCTGCAATGAGTAGAAGCAGCCTGAGGCCAGCGCCAGATGCACCTGTCCCAGAATTGTAATCTGAATAAACCTCTGTTCTTTATAAATTACCCAGTCTCAGGTGATCTGTTATAAGCAACAGAATGGACTAATACACCATGGAACCTCAGCATCCACTACAGTGAAAAATACTGAGCATTAACCAATGGTAAGGTTAAACCAACATGAATCAGTGAGTGAGTGGCACTGAATTGAGGAATAAAAACCTTATATATCAAACAGCACCTAGGATTTGAATATTGATTGCCTGGATGTGCAGGTACATGTGCTTCAAAGCCCTTTCCTTACTTGTGGTTCAATCTTTTAATGGACTATACCATGTGGTAGAGCAGAGGTTTGTAACATAGCCTGTGGGTCAAATCCAGCCCTCCCTCTGTTTTTGTAAGTAAAGCTTTATTGGAACATGTTGCTTTGCCTCCCATGGATTTGTCACCCCTTTTCCCCTGGGTGATGGAGCCGCCAAAGATTACTGAAAGACCATCTCTTCTGAGCAGTGAGAAGCCCCTGTAAAGGGGTTAATCTCCTGGAACCCTCAAGAGCGAGGCATTTCTTCCATTTCAGAAATTAACCACGAATTGGGGTTCTCTTCCTGCATTTATTCTCCAGACCAGGAAGTTACAGGAAGAGAACACAGGTGGGGTTTTTGCTAAGTATAGTTTAATAAGTTTAACAATAGAAGCTGGTAACATTCAGTAAGACAGGCAAAGTGACATTCCATAATCCAATTTGCAGCAAAAGCTTGATTTTAGCAAACATTCTCTTCTTACAGCAATTTCCCAGTATCTTTACATATCAATCAGTAACCTGTCTGTCTTTGAGCCAGCAACCTTGCTGTGTCACAACTCTTTATCTTATAACAGAGACTGTAGCCTGGGGAAAATTTCCTGTCCTTTGCAAGGTCAATATTTGAAACTGCAAGGCTTTGGAAAACCAGGCCCTGTGAAGTACATTTGCTTTATGCATACTTCATAGGAACACATCCAAACCCGTTCATTTATATATGGTCTCTTTCTGCTTTTGCACTACAACAGCAGAGTTGAATAGTTGAGAAAGAGATAGCATGATGCAAAAAGACCAAAATGTTCACTATCTGGCCCTTTACTGAAAAAAGTTTTCCAATTCCTGGGCTAGATGGTCCAAACAGATATGAAACAACCAATTTAAATTATTTCAGAAGGTCCACTCCCTGGTCAGTCTGCCAAATTCTATGTTAGGTCTTCTGTTTTTTCTGTTCACATTTTCCCCCCAGGAATTATTTACACAAAGCTGGGGACTGGGGTGTTCAATTTCAATCTCAGTGATTTACAGTCATCTTTTTTTAAAAATTGTGGCAAAACATATATAACATAAGAATTTTCATTTTAAGCATTTTAAAACAACAATTGCAAGGAATTAATTACATTCACAATGCTGTACAACCACTACAAAACTTTTTCATCATCCTAAACACAAACTCTGTGCCCACTAAGCAATAACTTCTCATTATTCCTCCTCACCCACTCCCCTCCCCCATTTCTGGTAATGTATAATCTAATCTACTTCTGTCTCTGAAATTTTATTTCTTGTTAATTTATTTTTTCTTAATTGACCCATGATAATTGTATATATTTATGGAATATAGTGTGATATTTAAGTACATTTATTTATACAGTGTGCAATGATCATATCAGGGAATTTAGCACATCCATCACCTCCAACATTTGTCACCTCCTTGTGTTGGGAACAGTCTACATCCTCTCGACTATCTAATTGAAGTCATACAGTAGTTTGTTGTTACTGTATTCTCCCTATATTGCTATAGAACACTAGTTCTTGTTCTTTCTGTCTCTCTACAATTTTGTTTCCATTGATTGCCCTCTCCTCTTCCCCCTCCGTGTCCCCTTATCAGTCTCTAATAACCACTATTCTACTCTCCACTTCTATGAGATTGACTTTTTTAGCTTCCACATATGTGCGAAAACATGTGGTATTTCTCCTTCTGTGCCTGGCTTATTTCACTTAACATTCTTTTCTCCAAGCTCATCCATGTTGCCCCAAATGGCAGAATTTCATTCGTTTTTATGGCTGAAAAGTATTCTATCATGTATGTATGCCACATTTTCTATATCCAGTCATCTGTTCATGGATATTTAGGTTGGTTCCAACTTTTGGCTGTTGTGAATACAGTCATGATAAACATGGGAGTACAGGTACTCCTTTGACAGTCTTCTTAAGGACAATAGGTTTAAGGAATTTATACAACCCTATTTTTTCTAAAGAATATTTTAAAAGCAAGCAAACAAAAATAGTATGAAACCTGGATGAGAGGCCATTGAATCTGAACATTCTGTCATTGTGTCATGCAACACTTAATTTACAGGTATGGATGACTGAGGCCTGAGGATGTCTAGGAGAGGGGAAAGCTTGATTGCCTCTGGATGAGGGTGAGGAGAAGAGGTGGGATCTCTGTGGCAGAAGCTTGAAGTGGATGGTGGGATAAAAGACTTTGTAGGAATCTGGGAGAGATGGTGCTTCTGATTGAATTAATACATTTGGAGAAAAACTTAACTTTGTGAAGGCCCTCAAGTTTAAAAAACTATGCAACATTCTACTGAACCAGGGGCTCTCTGGCTCACCTCATGCAAGGCTCTCATACACAGGGGCCTCTCAGAAGGGGAGACACCAGCTGTGGGTTATATTTTAATGTTCCAGAAAATAGGCTACACAGAGGGTCTGTGTTTATATTATGAGTCACAGCAAGGACAGGTGGTGTGTCTGGAGTTTAGCATCTGCATACTATGCCTGTGACTGCCAGGATTGTTCTAAAGAGTTATTTGTTTGTACGAGCGAGTTTGGGAAAGAAATGAGAAAATGAAAAGGCCTCTTTTTCTCCGTGACCATTTTATATTTTGTACTCTTTCCTTCCGTTTGTTAAGGAAAAATGATACCAATATACAAGGGATGTTGTAGCAACTTAAACTCATCAGAAAAAAGTCAGCAGAACCTCCAGTGAAAAGTCCTGAACAGTAGACATGACTAGGGCTGGGAATAATATAAGAATGAATAAAATGATAAATGAATGAATGATAGGGGATACCCTGAATAATGAAAAACAAATAAACATCATTCTTCTTAAGTGGAGAGTCAGAATTCAAACACTGGCTGCCTGAAAACTTCACTATCTTGGTCTTACAGCTCTCCCTTTGATTCCTGAACTTATATCTCTGGAATTTTATGTGCCATCTGCCAGATAGCATCCTAGTATCTATCAGCATTCCATAGGTCCACTCCTCAATCAGTAAAGATTGACATCAAGGCCATATTACAAACTGAACTGCCAAGGAAGCAAGGCCAGTTATGATTTCCTATCGCCACTCAAATTACTGCCTTAATTTCTTTGACAAAGACCTGAATTTGAGAACAGGAGAGAAACCTTGAGAGAATGGCAACAACAAAGAAATAGAAAGGCACAGAACTGCTTTAGGCAGAAACACACACAGACGTGCACATACAGAGAGAAAAATAAGCAGCAGGACTTGTTCTGGACAGCTGAGGGAATGAGCACCCCCTGCAATGATGAGGCTTTCATCTCACAGCCCATTATTAAGCCAGGGGAGTTTGGTGAGGAGTAAGGACATATTCCACAGTTCTATGGGAAAATTCAACCTGTAATTTGAGTTAGAGGGCAGCAACAAACATATAAGCACCCAATGGAGTATCTGACCCATTAGTTCTATTTCTATTGACTAGAAGTAGTGCTTAGAAGTAATGACTATTACTCCGTCCTATTCTTATTAAAATTTTATCTTTCAATTTGAACTAATTTACAGGTGTGGAACTGATAGTGGAGATCATCAAGCCTCAAATAGTGTTTACAACTCACTAGCCTTCCAGTTTTGCTATACTGTTTTTTAATTTTTCTTTTTGTACTGGCACGATCAACCAGGCATAGTTGTGCTATTTGTGCTATACTGTTGCCTGAGGTACATAGTTGGATTTGTGACTGATGAGACTATTCTAGACCAAATAACTCCTTTCTACAGAGTGTCAAGCCCCAGTAGCCTAGTTCCAGTTCTCAAGTAGGTCAAGCTTTCCTTTGAATGCCATGTCTTTGCTTATTGCTTTGTGTTGCTTCACCCCCCACGGATTTGTTGCCCCTCTTCCCCTGGGTGACAGAGACCCAAAGGATTACTCAAGGCCCATCTCTTCCAAGCAGTAAGAAGCCCCAAAGTGGTTAACTTCCTTGGGAATGCTCAAGTGAGAGCCAACCCTTCCATTTGGGAAATTAACACCGAATTGGGGTTCTCTTCCTGCATTTATTTTTCAGACCAGGAAGATACAGGAAGAGAACAAAGGTGGGGTTATGGTTTAACAGTATAGGCTGGTAACTTTCAGTTGGTCTGGCAGTTCCTTTACTCAGTGTACAGTAAATATTTGTTGAATGAATATGAGAGAAAGAGAGAAATGAATATTTGTCAGTCATCACCAAATCAGCAAATAAAACTGAATGAATTTCTTTCCTTTATTTAATTCATGTGATTGAAAACAGACTCAGGATAATTCTTTACATGCTGTTTCACAGAATGATTTTTGCAAATAAAGCAAAGTATATTTCTCTTTTCTTCTGAAAAATCGTGTTTTAAATAGATATGATAGACTGTACACTCATAGAGCTATGGTAGGACGAAAATGGCAGCATCGTTAGTACTGCCTAGCACATGGTAGACAGAACAAGTGTTATTACTGCCTCCCTGCTTTCTCTTTTCCCTTAAAGATTTATTTTAATATAAATTAAATAGCAAAATTATTATATAGAATATTTGAAAATGTAACAGCAATAAGTAAAATGTAGATACATTTTAAATAATCTGTGAGGTTCAGTGTCATTTCTGTGTTGTGGGATGGATTACCTGGTGAATAAGGGAAAAGGGAAAAATAATCATTATGCTGTTTCCTTTAGGTTCATGTGCTTTCCTGTCCCTAATGTTACCTTCTAGTGGATCATCAGAGAAACAGTTTTCTATTGAGTCCAAGAAATAAATGATAGTAAGGGCGCTGCTGGTTAGAGGACTGTAGATAGAAGATCTAGGATACAGATACCAAACCATTACCAATTACTGGACCATGGGTGTGTATCTTCCTCTGGGATGGCCTCATTTCTAAAATACAAAATACTGTATGTTAGATTGAATAATAAGTAATTGACATTTTTGCTGGTTAAAATGTTTCAATATTGACTATTTCTTACAGTTTATTTTAATGTAACAGTGGTTAGGAGTACGGGCTTGCTATGATAAGACCTGGGCTTGAGATAATATTTCAGGTCAGACTAGTTGAGTCTTCTGTACCTGAAGTTTCTCATCTTTTCAGTTGGGATAAGAATAGCATCTGCACCTTTGTGTGTAATTGAAAATTAAATGTGATAATGCAAGTACAGTGTTAGGTACATAGCAAATGCTCAATAAATGTTACCTGCATTTGTTGCTCTTATTGTTATTCTTAACTTTATGAGAGCAAATAATGGGGGAAACATTATATTTTTTAGCTATTAAAATGTTTTATAAAGCAACAATATTAAAATAGGATATGACTGAGATACAGTTCAATGAAATGGAATAAAAGCTCAGTCCCGTGAAGGTTTTAAAATGTGATAAACTTGACATTTTCAATCAGTGAGTAACATAGTTTATTCAGGAAATGGTGTTGGGTCAGTTGGTAAATTTTTTCATTTAAAAACATAAATTTTGATCCTTTTCTCACTCCATAAAATGTGAAGGGAAACCCCCCCCCCACCATAATACTGGTACAACTAATACACAGCTTGGCTGTAAATACTAAACGAAACTAGAAATATGACCAAATTACACAGTACATATTTTAACTATTTAGCATTCAAATTTCTTAGTAGTTTTCAATTAAACAACAATGAAATAACACTTACCTATAGAAAGGCCAAAGTTAGAGTGGTGGGTAATGCCAAGTGCTGTTGGGGGTTATGGTGACCTGCACACACTGCTGGTAGAAGTATATTCTGGAGAGCAGTATGGAAGTGCTCTGTCATGTCAAGAGGACACATGCTCAATGACCCAGCAGCTCTGCTCCAGGATGTGTATCTCAGAATCATTTCTTATACAACTAAATAAGGGAATTTGTACAAGGATATGTTTGTGGTGGTGGGAAGCTGAAGGCAACTTGGGTGTCTATCACAGGGATGGTGGAAAATACTTGTTTGTTGTTGAGAATCATTAGAAGTCTGTTACCACAACTCAGCTGTGTCATGAGCGAGTCATTGAACCTCTCTCAGCTCCTGTTTCCTCAATCACCAAAATAAGGGAACTGGCTTGATCATCATGGTGGCTTTATCCTTTTTACTTCCTCTGATGTATGAGTCCAGTGACCTTCCATATAACTTTAAATTTTTGTGCCTCTACCCTTTAGATATTATGGTAATGGGCAATGACTTTGAACAGTGCTTTAAACATTAGGGGTTTGGCTCTCTTTGAAAGAAATCTTTGCTGCAAGATCTTTAAGTAATAATAAAGATAATCAGGCCATAATTCACTTATTTGGAATGCCAGAAGTGGAGATGTCTTAATACAGAGTATATCTATCTACTGAAAACCATAGAAAATGAGAGGGTAGAAAAATGTCATTTCTTTCAGCACTACAATTTTACTTGAAAACTGATATAA
This sequence comes from Cynocephalus volans, assembly GCF_027409185.1. Lineage (NCBI taxonomy): Eukaryota > Metazoa > Chordata > Mammalia > Dermoptera > Cynocephalidae > Cynocephalus > Cynocephalus volans. The sequence goes on along the minus strand of NC_084478.1, from coordinate 111,872,418 downwards.
AAGCCCGTTCATCATGGTGCTTTTCCTCCTTATTTTCCCTCTTATGTTATATTTTGATATTTTAAAAACTTTACTTTAAATTTCAAATTACAAAATGTAGTATGTAGTAGTTAAAGAATGAAAAGATATTGATGGTAATTGTAAAATTTTCAGTTACTGTAGGAGTGTCTGAAGTAAAATGTGAAAGTCTAGCCCTTATGACTGAAGAGCATTTTGTAATGCCTGTATCTACCCCTTGTAAATTCTCATGTAATAAAATAGAACAAATCTGCTTTTTCAGGCCTCTTGCTCCAGCATCTGGCTGAGTCATACTGTTTTCAGAGGGACATTGCCGTGCTGAACTATGTCTGCTGAAAAAGAGAAAAAAGAGCTTGCCTTAAAGTAGAAAAAAGAAATGGCTCTCTCTTTCCAGGATCTAAGGCAGAGTGCTTGGAATTGCTTAATTGCTTTCTGCATCAATTGCCAGCCTTTACATAAACCTTTTACTGTTCAGAGGTTTCTTTTGGGGACCAAGCTGGGCCAAGTCTAGCACCAAAATCAGCATCTCTACCTAGTTATTTGTTTGAAACTTTCTTTCTCTTGGACACCAAAACATGAGACCAACAACTTTTAGGTTTCAAGAAAGGTGCAAAGCATTCAGAACAGGCCTCTATAGAATCTTGCAAAGTGTAAGCATCCTTCTCTTTATCAAGGAATCCTTGGCAATGGGTGTTCTGGTAATGAGGAAGGATCCTCTTTTCAGAAGAGTCTTGTGATCAGTGGACAGAACAGTCTCCTTCTGCTGAGGAGACGGGAAGGAGAGAAGTTGGTATCTCTCAGAATAATATCCACGCATGGGTTCAGTGAGCCCTTGAGTCAATTTTGCCTAAATGTCGTGCTGATCTGGGGGTACAATTTGTTTCATATTAATGGTAATGCAAGGATCTAAAAACAGTTTTACATATTCTCCATCAAACTGTAACTATAATCCAGGGCTAGTGACGCAAATTCTGTGCTCTTGCCATCAATTACCCCATGCTGCTTCACGATGTACTTATGTTTAATTTTACCATTCACTACTGACCACTCTGAGCTGTATTTATTGTTATTGTAGCCTCACAGCTTCTACTCAGTGGAATCTAAGGCTTGCACTTTCTAACAGGACATCAGTACAACAATGCTCCTCACTTCCCTGAGGCTTTTTTTCCCTTAATTCCAGTTTATGGACTTTAAATTGTTACAACCTTTCTGGGTGGCAGATGGAGAATTAAATTAAGCATTTGAGGTAGAAATTCTATGTCCTGAAATGTACCCTAAGGAAATAGTTAAGGATGTTCACAAGAGTACAGAAACAATAAAATTCATTAACCTAAATACCTAGTTTTGGCCTTTTCTACAAATGCAAATTTATTGAAGGATAAAGAGAACACAAAGGATAGCTATCATTGAAAGGGGCATATGGGCATATGGGAATGGGGTATAAGCATTCTAGGGACACACAGACACACACACTCACAAGCACTCATGCACACACATCACACTGGTCATCAGGGTCTATTCATAAAAGCCTAAAAAGTACCCATATGAGTTTCAGAGGCACAGAGAAGGCAAACTCATAAATGAGCTAGAATCTATTCTAAATGCAAGTTTGAAGTACACCCTTTAGCAATAGGAAAGGACTAAATGTCATTCATCTCACCATTGTTTATTATAGGAAAAGTGTATTAGTTGTTAGATAGGATTATGAAAGATTTGCGTTTTTCTACCTTTTGTATTAATTTTTTTTCTGTCATTGATGGGTGTTACTCATGACATAAAACATAAAATTAAAGAAGGATAAAAGTCTGCCAATCCAAAATTGTAAGGTTCTCATTAATATAAGTACATAAGTACCTGTAATTTTAATAGTATGTGGAAACTCATTTGGAATGAGCTAAATCGATTCAAATGGCAATGAAATTGTAAAAGGGTAAGGCCACTCTTTGGTGTAGCAAAAGTTATCATTAAGAATTGACAACACTTTGGAACTTAAATAAAAACATAGATGGGAAACCTTAGAGGTGTAACAAGTTAGAGTGGTAAACAAAACACAGACGTGGTCCCCGCCCTCCTGGAGCTTGTAACCTAGAGGGGAAGATAGTGAAACCAGCAATAATAACGAAATTTTCTCCAACAATGGATTAAAAAAACTGTGGTATGAATACACAATAAAATACTACTCAGCTATAAAAAAAACGAATCCTATCATTTGCAGCAACATGGATGGAACTGGAAACCATCATTCTAGGTGAAGTAAATCGGGCACAGAAAAACAAATACTGCATGAGAGCACTCATGTGGAAACTAAAAAAATATTGTTCTCATAGAAGTAGAGAGTAGAATAATGGTTGCCAGAGACTGAGAAGGGAGGTGGGGCAGGGAGGAGAAGTGGTGGACTAATGGGTACAAAACTGTGCTACCTAAGTGATTCATTGTGCAGTATATGCATGTATTGAAACAACACACTGTACCCCACAGTAATGCTTAAAATAAAAATAAACAAATTATAAAGTAATGAAGTTTTGTAGGTGCTATCATAGCGGAAGTCAGAGTGCTATGGGATCAAAGCAGATAGCAAAAGCACCCAACTGGTCTTAGGTGTGTTGGGGAAGCTTCCCATGGGAAGTGATGTTTAAACTGAGACCTGAGGGATAAGGAGGCATTACCCAGAAGAAGAGAGGATGAAGCTAATATGAGACCCTAGCCAGATATAACAGGCAGGAAATACTCTATGACCTGGTTCATCCCTGGGGATATCCTGTGTGGAAATCCACTACCCAGCAGTTTGGCATGTCCGGAAAACTTTGTGAAACTTAATAGGACAATTGTATGAAGTACCCTTGCTTTGTAGTTCATGCCCATGAGAAAAACCACGGGTGAGACCTGAGAGTTGTCTCATTCTTAACTCTTTCTACACTATCTTGACAGTGAGCTCCAATCAAGGGAAGGAATCAAATCATTAGTATGTAGAAAACGAATGCTTAAGTGAGAAGGTAGCTGAAATGCTCAAAGCATCAGGATGTCTCTACCCCTCTCCCTTTCCCTTTAAAAGGTGGTCTTCTAGGGTTCCTAGACTCTTTGGTGGGCTACAATGGCTGAGTCTGTTCATGTGTGTATAGGTGAACACTAACACTGGGCATCTCTAGTGGAGCATAGACTATATAGTTCTAGAGCTCAGGGAAGAGGTCAGGTGGCAGTGATAGAGTTAGGCTGGCAGCAACTGGCACACAGGAGACATTCACACGCTATATGATGAATGAATGAATGAGTGAATGAAAGTGACAGATTTATGGAGACAGCAGAAAATGAAACGTCTTCAGGGTGTTTCTATCCATATTTGTCTTTTGAAAACGATTGAGATTCTGTTATATATATTTGGTTTCTAATCGGATTTTTAAAATACTCCTGATTTTCATCATTAGAAAGTCATTATTTTTTTCCTATCAATAAAACTTAGATAAATACCCATTGACATTAATGAGAGTTACAGTTTGAATATTATAGAGCAGGAAGTTTAGGAATGAGGGAGCTATCTGTGTTCCCTCTTGCCAGACAGCTTTCTGAAAGTCTCATGTAACAAAAATACTGCTAAGGAATTTAGCAACTGCCTCAGACTTGGGAGAAGAGGAAAGGAAGAGACAGCCCAAGCCCCATCTCAAGAGGAGATGTGTGTGTGTGTGTGTGTGTGTGTGTGTGTGTGTGTGTGTGTGTGTGTGTGTGTGTGTGTGTGTGTTTGTTAATATTTGGGGTTATACCTTTTAACATACTTTAAACGTGTATTGTTTTCTTTTGGAATAATAGGAAATTCCTGTATAGTTTGTAATGGGATTATTTTCCAATTTGAGAGTATATTGTGAACATCTTTCTATGTCAATGAACACACATTATCAGTTATATGATTCGGTTTAAAACAAGCTGATTTCTGTGTGTTGACAGTGCCAATACAATTATCTTTTGTGATTATGAAATCAATATGTGGTTATTTAAACAAGATGAAACAATATAGCAATACACTTAGAAGGTAAAATTTAACCTCTCTCTCTCACCTCAGAGCCCTTTACTCCATGATACCACTGTTGCTAGTAGGCTATGTGTCATTTCAGATGTTTCCCTTGACAATTAGATACTAATGAAGATATACCAATAAATTATACAGATACACATATAATTTTATATTCCTTTGCATATATGAGATCATATATCCACAATATTCTGAATTTTTTACTTAATATAATGTCTTTGCCTTTATTTTCATTTCTATAATTATCAGTCGTGGTAGAATTATTTTCACATTTTATTGCCAGTGGTATTCTTCTGTGAAATTTCTGCCTCTCAATAAGTATTTATGAATCTCCATTTAGATTTTGTGATTTAGAAGGCAACACAGCAGATATTTGAAAATGTACTGGAGTGCATTCTCTACTGTACTGACCATCTCTAGGGAAAGTCCAGCACCCTGAACAATTAGAGTCAAAGCCTAGGAGACTGCAGGTCACTTGGGAGAGAGCTCCAGCCTTAGGGACAAGGCAGGTTTTGCCTCTCCACTTTGTTGCTTAGGAGCCTTGAGAATTAGGGCAAGCACCTAAACCACAAAATTTAAGAAGACACTCACCCTCAGGGTTATGCAAATGCTGACCCTGCACCTGCACAATCACAAGTGTGAGTACCTTTCTAAGAGGAAGTGCCTCTTATGGGCATGCCTCACCCTAGTCTGTGGCAGAATTTCAGCTGGGTGTTTTGGTTTTGCCCACTATGAAATCCAAGGAACTTTGAGCAACTGCGGTGTGCTTTGAACTGTGATTCCTCCCTTCTATATTTTACCTAATCTATTCATCACTCATAGCTCTGGTGTGAGGAATTTTCACCTCCATTCCACAGATTAGGAGACTAAGGTATAGAGAAGTGAAGTAATTGTTTTTGGACCACACATTCACTAAGTGGAAACACAGAGGTGGGGACTGTAAATTCCACATTTAAAAACCAGGCAATGTTTTCTTGTGTTAATGTGTAACGAAATGGAAATGCTTGTGTTTATTTTTGACATGCTTGAAAGATCCTAGTCCTTTCTCTTTCATTCATTAGCTGTCTGATCTTTGGGCAAGTCATTGAATCTCTTTGGGCTCCATTTTGTCACCTGTGAAAATAAGTGAGTTAAATGCCACTGTCAAGAACTCTTTAAATATTTTGCATCCTATAATTTATTATTTCATTCTACCTACTACTAAGCCTTATGTTTTCTTGTTCCTTCTCTCTAAAGTGGACAAAAATAAGATGCCCTTAAACACTTTGGGGGTGCTACTCTTTTTGAAAGGAGCCTTTAAAAATAAGAAATTCATAAAAATAAGACCATATGCCATCTATTTTATATAACAGAATGTTATATGTGGAGATAGAGCAACACAGGGTATATTTATCTGGAAATGTTCAGGAAATAGGAAATATGTTTGGCTCTAAGTTGGGATTTTTCCTGACACTGACAGAAAGTTAAGTAGCAAATCAAGCAAAACCTGAGTGTATTGGCTGTGACTGTAAAATAATGACCCTCATGTTCTTGTGAGGGCCATAAACTGGTTTTGAAGCTAGTTGCCAATATCTTGATCAATGACAATCTAATCCCACAGGTGTGTAGCTTCATGGGAATGGAGGTCTATTTTGAAGAGCAATCTTGGTCTTCTTTTTAAATTCTCAATTTTTTTTTTTTTTTTTGGCAGTGGCTGGTACAGGGATTCAAACCCTTCACCTTGCCGTTATAAGGCCACGCTCTAACCAATGAGTTAACCAGCCAGCCCACTCTTCGTTTTAAATTCTGGTGTTGGTAAGGAAATACAGAAGTATACTTCATTACTTCATTGTCACTTGAGTATAGTTAAGGGCCCTCCTATTGAGAAGAAGACACCACAGATGAGATGGGAGGGCAGCTTGATGAAATCTCTTAAGGCAGTAGGTGTACTCTGGTTTGATGGGGACTTAAGTGAATTCTGATTGAATACAATGCTTATGTGGGTTTCGTTTTGTAGTAAAATGATAACCAAAAACTTCAGTTCAGGGGCCTTTAAAACTTGGAAGATGAGACAGGTAGATGGGCAAAAGCAGAGGAAGGAGCTAAACATACAGCTTAGGCAGGTAATCCACCAAGCCACTACTTCAGCCCCGAGAAATCTCGTATAGAAATGCAACACAGCTCAGAGGGAAGTGTTTTTTCCTCTGAATAAGTGTTTCTTGAATGAATGAATGAACAGGGGAGATGCAGATTTCCAAGTTATCATCAGCAAATTAAATAAAACACACCCTTTCGATATTTCTCCAGGCAAACACATTTTTCAAATATATTTTGTATCACAGTTTAAATACTGTTTCATTATCTGTTATTAATAAGTCAGTATTGCTCGTGTTTCTCCTTGGAGAAACCCATGCTTTTTTGTTGCAGTAAAGGTAAAATATTGAGATAAGCGCCACCTGCTGGTCAGATCCTGAACTACATCTCTGAATGTCTGGGAGGACGCTCTACAAGAATTTGGCGAGGGCGGGGCCTCTGGCCTGACCCACCAAACGGTGCTCGCTGGAGGCTTGAATGGCACAGGCAGCCCTTCCTGCAGAATCAATTGCTGCCTGGCTCTCTGAGCTCCTGGCAGGAAGTTCCACCTTTGTCTCGGATGAAGAGAAAGCCGCCAGTGAGTGTCTCTGAGTGATGTGTATGAGTGGGTATCAGTGTGTGTGTGCATGCGTGGATATTTTGTATTTTAGGTCATATCCATTTAGGAGCATTTGCTTATAACATGTTCTCACTCATACACGTAGGAATATTCTCATCAATAAGTGGAACCAATCATATTGTACATACAATGTGTAATCTTCTTTTTATGCTTAATAATGAATACCTCTCTAAGTGAATATTTCTATAATATCAGTTGTGTGAATCAGACTGTAACAAAATTTCTCCCGTGCTTTGAAAATTGTATCATTATTACCTTTCTGAATTACACTATTGATACATATTTGTACTTTAAGGACATCAAACCATAGAAAAATGTATAAATGGAAAAGGAAATTGTGCTTTGTTTACCTTCTTGAGACAAACATTCTTAATGGAGTGCTAATATATTTTATAAATGTTTCTATTCCCATGTAATGTGCTAGCATATATAAGTACTTGTATGTAAAAGCACTAAATACCTGCATAAACACAATATAGACGTATTCCTACATCTATTCTTCAGTTAAAAAAGTGTGACATGTTAATCTGGCCCTTTTCTTTTTTTCACTCATAAAAGCATAGGATTTTTATTTGTGTTTCTTGTATTATTGTGTTTGAGTTATCTTTTAATAGGTTTGTGGGGCATTTATATTGCTTTTTATGAAAATTGGAAGTTATCTTTTATTCATCTTTAACTAGTCAAAAAGAATTCTTTACATCAAAGATGACCATATAATTTATTGTTAGAACTGACACTTTTTGGAGTAAAAGGTGCAGTGTTAAACAATAGACATGAATTGAAATCATATCAAGCCGTATGGTCACCCCCTTATATATCATGAACATTAGCTCAATGTCTGTAATGTATGTGAACAATTTTTCTTCCCACTTTATATTTCTTTTCATCATTTTTTGCAATGCAAGTGTTTTAAAATCTCATTGATTTTTATTATTAAAAGACAGTATGGTTAATTATAAATCTTTGAAGAATACACTGGAGTGGAGTAATTGCCAGTCTACTGGGAGATAGACATAGAGAGCATTCAAAGCCCAAGAGGCCACAGGATGCAGTGGGAAAAGCTTGAGTTTTGAACAGTTACAGGCTTAGAGTCCCTGGTCTGTAATTTATGATAGTGGTGACCTGGGTCTATTGGCTTGATCTCTAGGATAAAAAGAGGATAGTAATCTCTACACAGAATGTTTGTTTTCAGGATTAAAGGAGATGAGATCTAAAGTTACCATGATGTAGAATGATTTTGATGTTCATTTCTGTCCTATAGGTCGCTTTCCTGGTCTTTACAACTCTTGAGCTTCTGCCTGACCCCACTCTCCACTTCAGGGATCAGCCAACTCATGTGGCTCTACACCCAGGTCTCTTGGCACAAAGGGCAGGATTTCATCACCTCTATCTTCTTTATCACCAAGAGGGTTGTTGAGTGAGGACGTGTGGGACCACAATAGCAGGGGAGTGTAATGAGACCATTTCTCAAGCCCTGGGAGCCCATCTACTAAAAGGGAGGCTGCTCAGAGTCCTTTAGGAAGGGTGAGGGGTGGAACCCCATTCCTGCTTCTTAACAGATGTGTGACAATGGAAAACGGATTTACTCTCTGCGAGCAAGAACTTGTCTTCTGTAAAATGGGAAACAGTTGATATTTTCCCCATAGAATTGTGTGGGGAAAATGGCAAAACTTAAATAAATGTCTAGCACATAGTATGACTTCAACAAATGTTTGTCCTGCCCACCATGACTCCTCTTCATCGTAAAAGAGACTTCGACATAAAACAAAGAACAGAAGTGTCAGAGAGAGCATTTGGAAATGTAGCAATAAGAAATAACATGTATAAGCATTTACATAATGTATGAATTTGGGTGCTGTCTCTGAATTGTGAGATGAGTTATCTGAGGAATTTGGAGAAAAGTAAGACAACATTGCACTATTTCCTTTCATTACACGTGATTTCCTGTCCCTGTTACTTCACTTTCTAATTGAACATCCAAAGAAACAGCTTTCCACTAAGCCCTGGAAAGAGGAGACAGTACAGAGAAACCAAGCATAATAGCAGACCATAGGACCTTGGGTGAATCACTTCCCCTGTGCTGGCCTTACTTCTAATACCGAGTCACACGCAGTACAACTGGTTAGTGGATTTGGGCCTTGGGTGCTACTATTTTGTGGCTTCATGACCTTTGGCAAATCACTTAACTTCTCTAAACTCCATTAAAAAAAAATCTTTCAAATGGCTATTATAAAGGCAACAGCCTCATGAGGTTGTACTGAAAATTAAATGAGAAAATGCTTATGTTACCTGGTCTACAAATGAACTTTGGCTTCTTGGTCAGCCAGGCCCCCAACCCCAGTCATAGGTGTGGCTTTAGGTTGGTGCAAAGAGAAACAAAGACGGTGTGGATGAAGACAAAGACCACTTCCAAGGATTCCTTTTAGGGGATTTGTCTGAAAGCCTCCTGTGGGATCTTGCCCTCAGTCTGGAGGAAGTAAAGGGAAGGAGTTGGGACCTCAGAAGAGCCGGATGCCCTGAGTTCCATCCCCCATCCACCCAGCCTCTGCCTTCCTGGCGTTCCTGAAGGCCCAGGTACATCCATATTTTACCCACATGATTCCCAGACTTCACCTGGAGCATAGTGAAGACCTGAGCAGCCCTGGTGTAGTTCCACTCGTTGTCCTCAAGGCACCTGGGGTGGGAGAAAAACAGGTGATCTCCATTACTATAACAGGACAGACCCTGCAATGCCACCACTTAACCTATGCTACTTTTTTCGTCTGACACATGTACCAGCATGAACAGTGTTGTGATGATGAACAAGGACCTAGAGTAAACCAAAACACCTTTCACTACCACTTGTGCCCACTAGAATTCAAAGCAGAAAAATAGAGGTGTTCAAATCAACACAGGAGCTTAATACATATCGATAAAGAAACATGCTCAAGAAAACACAAAAGGAAATTTTTAAAAATACAAATATCCAGTAATTTTTATTGAGACATAACGCACATTCACCATTTTAAAGTGTATGAGAGGAGATCAAAAAGTTCATGGAAAAATGGAATTAAAAGATAAAAATTAAAAAAATATAAACTTTATTCCTCAACATAAGCTCCGTTGAGTTTATAACTCTTTTGTAAGTGATACTAGCCTTTTGGTTCATCCCTAAAGAACTGAGGGTCCTGGGAATTTAACCACATCAATACAGTCATTTTTACATTATTAATTGAAGAAAAATCAGTGCCCTTTAAAGATTTTTTAAAATTGGGAAACAAAAAGAAGTCCGAAGGAGCCACGTCCGAACCGTAAGGTCAATACCTAATGATTTCCCATTGAAACCCTCCCCAGATTGCCCCTGTTTGATGAGAGCAATGAGCAGAAATGTTGTGGTGGTGGAGAAGGACCCTCTGTTGAAACTTTCCTGGGTGTTTTTTTTTTTTTTTTTTTTGCTAAAACTTTGGCTAACTTGTTCCAAACACTCTCATAATAAGCAGATGCTATGGTGTTATGGTTCTTTGGCCCTCCAGAAAGTCAACCAGCAAAATGCCTTGAGCATCCCCAAAAACTGCTGTCATAATCTTTGCTCTTGACTGGTACATTTTTGCTTTGATTGGACGACTTGTTCCTCTAGGCAACCATTGCTTTGTTTGTGCTTTGTCTTCAAGATTGTACTGGTATTGCCATGTTTCATCTCCTGTTGCAATTCTTTTTATTGTTGAGTTATGAGTCCTTCATATATTCTGGATAGTAGATCTTAATCAGACATTAGATTTGCATATATTTTCTCCCAGTGTGTGGGTTTTGTTCTTACTTTCTTGGTAGTGTCCTTTGGTGCACAAAACCTTTTAATTTTAATGAAGTCCAATTTATTTATATTTTCTTTGGTTACTTGTATTTTTGGTGTCATATATAAGAAAACATTGCCTAGTTCAAGGTCATGAAGATATACACCTATGTCTTCTTTTCAGAGCTTTATAGTTTTAGCTGTTACTTTTATTTATTTACTTTTTCTAAATGAATATCACAATTTAATTAATTAATTAATTAATATTATTTTTTTAAATTCTAAGATGTGGTTGTGGAGCAATTGGGGGTGGAAAGAGAGGACGGGGGAGAGAGATAGGGTGGGAGGAGGAGAAATGAGGGGGCATCGTAGTTGAGGCTTCTGGCAGCAGCTCTGTCACGGCTGGGCTGGATGGGAACTTCTGGGGGTGTGTGGCTGAGGCCCTCAGCCTCCAAATTCCAAGTCTTGGGAACCCAGGGCACTTCTGACAGCAGCCTGGTAGTCGTTGCTGGGCTGGACAAAGATATTGGGGGAGCGTGGCTGAGGCCCTCGGCCCCACTGCTCTGGCTTAAAAGCCTAGGGCGCTTCTGGCAGCAGCATGTTGTTCATCCCTGGGTTGGGTGTGGACGACAGGGGGGTGAGGCTGAGGCCCTCAGAGCTCCCCTTAACTTGGGAACCTGGGAGCATCCGGTCCTTCTATGTTTTGTATGTGTTTTTTGGTGGTTTTAGAACTTTACTGGTTAATATCAGAACTTTGGCTCTGATCTGTGGGTGTTTTGTTTTTTCTTTCAGTTCTGTGTTGGCTTATTCACTATTTCCATCACTTAAACACTGCCCTGGGACTAAATTGTTGTTCTTTGGTTACTTCTAAAATGGGGGATCCTCTTATGGGAACGAGCACTTGAGCCCTGTGGCTGAACTAAATTGCTGCTTTGCTGCTGATTTCCTTGGAAGGCTTTTTGTGCAGCTCAGGTTTTTTACCTGTTACTTTTAGATTTTGATCCATTTTGAGTCCATTTTTTGTATATGGTATGTGGTAGGGGTCAAGGTTCATTCACTCGTTTGCTTGTGGATGTACAGTTGTCCCAGCCCCATTTGTTGAACAGACTATTTTTTCTCCATTAAATTTTTTGGTACCAGGTTGAAAATTAATTGACCATAAATGTCGCAGTTTATTTCTGGACTTTCAATTCTGTTGCATTAATCTCTGCATGTATCCAAATGTTGGTACCATGCAGTCTTTCTTTCTTTCTTTTGCATAAAAATAGAAAATTTGTGTGGTCTTGAAGACAACAATTTTACTCCTAAAAATTTATCATACAAAAATAATGGCACACATAACTAAAGATATTCATTAAAAATGCCCATTTCAGCCAATGATTACAATTCCTTGAACTTGTTAAGACAAGTGAACAGATATGATGTTGATAGGGAGAGAAGGGAGAGGAAAGTGGGAAAGAGGAATTGGTAAAGGGACACGAAAATCAACTACATTGTACATTTCGGCAAGATTGTGATAGTGAACAATTTTAAAAGAACTTAAAGGGCATTTATAGCTGATTGGTTACATAAAAAATATACATTAATGCAATGGAATCTTCTGACTGGGTTAAAGGAAATGAGGTGAAGCTAATATGTACTGTCACGGAAAAATGTCTAATATATATTAAGTAAAAAAGAAAAGCAAGTTGCTAAACCATACACCCAGGATGTCCCATTTTTTGCAAAAGAAATTGTGTGTGTGTGTGTGAGAGAGATAGAGAGAGAGAGAGAAACAGAAATACTTTGCAAAAAAAAAGCTGGAAGAATACTCACCCGTAGCTATCATCACAGGGCAACAGAGAGAAACAGGGAAATTTTAATTTCTAATTTATACAATTTTACATGTATCATTTGAATTTTTGCAGCAAGCATATATAACTTGTAAAATTTCATAAATTGGAGAAAATCTTATTGAATAGTGACTCATAAAATGATATAGAAATGTATTTATTGACCTGAAATATGTTGACAATTTATTGCTAAGTGAAAAGAGCAGCCTGCAAACCTTGTAAGCATGAGATAAAGTTGAAAAGATATGTGCAGAGTAATATGTTTTTCGTATGGCTTCACTTTTGCAAAAGAATATGTGTGTATCACTAAAGAAAAATTTCTGAAGGAATGTACTCCAAGCTATTAATAGAGAATGTTTCTACGGATTTGACAGGTAAAGGAGAAGCAAGAAAATTTCATTATCTATGTTATATGTTTCTATATTATTTTATTTTACAAGGATTTTTTACCTTTGAAATCAGAAAAATAGAGATTAAAGTTTGAAACATGAAAAATCTTAAAGTGATTCAGAAAATAAGGCACAAATTTTTTATTGACGTTGAAAGGTATTCATAACACATGGTTAAATTAATGATGATGGTTACAACTGAACATTTGAATTACAGAATTCTAGGTAGTTCATATTTTCGTCTTTACACTTTTCTGAATCTTATAGATTTTTCTCAAGGAGAAAGTATAACTTTGGCAATCAGAAAAAAGCTGCAAATGGCATGATTCTTTTTTTAGTTTAAACTCATGCCTGTGTGTGCACACATGTACATGAACATGCACGCATGCACACACAGAGCTTCTCTTTAGCTAAGGGTGAAAGATTCCATAGGACTGAGATGGCTCCCTGCCTGCTCTGGACAGACCTTGGCAGTTGTTCCCAACCTGATTTATGTAGGAGGAGTAGGCTGAAGAGGAAGAGACAAGAGGAGGGAGAGAGAGAGAAAGGAGGGAGAAGCGGGAGAAAAGGGGCAGGAGAGAGGAGGGGGGCGGAAGGAAAGGAGAAGGGAGAGAAGGATAAACAAAGTGTAGACTAGAGGCCTAGCTGACTTGTCTCGTGAAAATCTCAGCAGAGACTGCCTGCCACTGATGTGCTTCCTATGCCACGCAAACTTCTGGAAAGCTCTGTCTGGAGGTCAGAGCAGCAGCGCTTCCTCACCCCTTCACTCCCTCCTTCCTGCCTTCCCTCCCAGCATTCCTGCTCCCTGATGTTCAGGCTGCAGTTCTGACTCAGGACTCCGAGTGGCACTCATCTGTATTTTCTAAATGTTTCCCAATGCACATGCATGCTTAGTACAAGGACAACATAAAGCAATAAAAAGTTCCTTTCTCAGCAGGCTAAGAACCAATATGTACAGATATATTCAAATTTTCTTTAAATAGATATTGGCAGAAAAAGTCTAGAAAGATAAACACCGCTCAGTTGATTGATAGCAGTTGAAAAGAGAGTCAATGAAAAGCATCTATTCAGTTTCTGGCATGTAGTACGCACTTTGCTAAAGTTAGTGCCCTTCACTATTATCCTGAACTCTTCCCATCCACAAACAGCCAATTTTTCAATCAACTAGCTAAACCATCACATAGAGAGTATTTGAAATGTAACAGCAAAAAGAAAAAGAACCACCCTCATCTACATAATACACAGTGTGTTGTCTAACAGAGTTGGGTTGGAGGAAAATCCTCACCCCTTTCCTATTGAATCAGAGTGACTTCCTGTTCCTTTTAAAAGATGCAGATGAATTGGATGCCTTTGGATCCCGGAATATTAAGATGCTACAGGATCACAAAGCACAGTTATGGTCTGATGGACAAGACATTGGAGTGAAGGTCAGGTGATACTACTAGATCCTTGAGCCCTTGGGAATATCACTACTACTTCATTGTGAAAATCATTTCATGTCGAAATTTTTTCCTATAATTCATTTTATTCCAACATCTCTATGAAGCTTCTTCTTATAATTAAAAGGCATATATCTGGTGCTTGAAAGAATAAACTGAGTTACACCACATTACAGAAAATCAATTGCATCTATAAAGCTGTCTATAGGACAAGGATTCCCAAGTCCCAGGCAATGGTCTGTGTCCCAAACATTGCTTGTTTAGCCATGCCAGTGACTAGGTAACCATGACAACCATCAAGACTCTGACATCAAAAGCCTCTTAATGTGCATGACTAAGTCCCGGGTGGCAGGATCTGGAACATAGAACTGCACAAACATCCTTGAAGAGGGAAAACTAAAAAGGGAAAGGAGACTACCTTCCTCAAAAGAGGAGGAACACTGAGAGCCCTCAAAGGCCTAAAGAACACAAGGACAGTAAAAGGATGACAATTCCCCAGCCCACCCCACCCGCCAAAGCACAGGCACACAAGAAGTAGGAAACCACACTGGTAAGGAAAGAAATAAGACTGCCTTTGGGGTGTTACAATGTCCTCCTTTCCCACACCATGAGAGAAACACCTGGCCTCTGCTCTCTGTGCCTCATGGATTTTCCCATCTCCCATTTCTCTTCTCCATTTTCATGGCCTGGCTTCCTCTAGCCAGCTGATCCTCCCTTGGGTTCTCAAGGCTGAGGACACCCACACCTTCATCTCCCAGGGCAGACCTCACACCTGAACTCCAGATTCATGTGATGAACTGGCCACTGAAGCACTCCATTTGGATAACTCACCAGCTCCTACAACTCAACTTCCTTCTCACACCTGTTCCTCCTCCTCCCTCTTCTCCTTCTCTTCCTCGCCCCCTCCCCTTTCCCTCCCTCTTCATCCTCCTGTTCTCAGTCTCAGTGAAGGGCACCACAATCCACCCCACTGACCAAACCAGACTCCCTTCTCTTGCCTCACCCCCATGTCCCATCAGCTATGGTCTGAATGTGTGTGTCCCCACAAAACTCATACATTGGAACCCAATACCCACTGTGATAGTATTAAGAGGTGGGGCCTTTGGGGAGTGATTAAGTCATGAGGGCTCCACCCTCATGAATGGGATTAGTGCCCTTATAAGAGGCTCCACTGAGCTCCCTTGCCCCCTTTTGCCATGTGAGGACACAGCAACAGGGCACCATCCATGAAGCACTGCATTTTCTGCAGACTTGATCTTCGACTTGCCAGCCTCCAGAACTGTAAGCAATACCGTTCTGTTGTTTACACATTACCCAGTTCAAAGTATTTGGTTACAGCAGCCCGAATGGACTACACCACCATCCATCTGCCTGTGCAGTGTCTCTCATCAGTCCACTCCTGTGGATGCCATGCCGGCCCACCTTGCCCTGGCCATCTCTGTCCTGGATAACTGCAGCAGTCTCCTCTGCTGTGGGGTGAGGGTGGAGATGGCTCCAATCTCTTTGAAGCCAAAGAGATCTTCCTAAATCTCAGTTCTTTCACGTCTCACTTGAAACTTCTCAGCAGGGCTGGCTTCTCACCGTGCTAGCTTAAGGTCCGAACAGCCTTAACGTGGCAGACAAGTCCTGCCGTTGCCCTGCCCCTGCCTACTTCTCCATCTTCCCTGCTTGGGCCATACTGAACTTTTCCATGTTCTCTGAATGCATCATGCTCTCTCCCCTCCTAGCTTTTGTTCATGTTGTGCCTCTGCTTGGACATACCCTTTCTTCCCTTTTGTCTGGCTGGTCCCCACTCAGCCTTGACTGGCAAAGGCATGTGTGTGTATTCTGTTGTCGTACCTAGATGGGCAGCACTTTGATTGTGTCCCAGTCTACTCTTCACATCCATTGTGGCTGGCTTTTACTTGTTTAGTTTTCAGAGGGTGATAATGTGTTGTGTCCCCTAAGTTTTATGAATTAGAGGCCTGAACCCCAGTGTGACAGTGTTAAGAGGGTGGCCAATCCTATTATGGTAATTGAAAAGTGGGGCCTTGAAGAACTGATTAGATTCAGAGGACCATGCCTAGTGAATGGATTAGTAATGGTTTTTAGGGGTGTGGTTCTCGGGGCTTTAAAAGGATAGCATGTGAGACTCTCTCTGCTTCACCATTTTCTGCTATGTGAGACCCCTGCATTAACATAAAGCCACCAGCAAGGAGGACCCTGACCAGATGTGTTCCCAGGACTTTGGACTTCCCAAGCCTCTTAAACAGTAAGCAATAAATTTTGTTTTCTTATGAATCACCAAGTTCCAGGTATTTTGTTATAAGCAACAGAAATGGACTGATACAGAGGAAATCCTTATTTCCAAGACCTGTGTGGTGTGCGTGTGTGTGTGTGTGTGTATGTGTCTGTATTTCCCTCCTTTAAAAATATACTTGGTAATAGGATGCTTTAACAATTTCTTGCTGTAACCTGGGTTTACATCTTTGTCTCTAGCTGTGCATTTCCTTAATCATCTAGTGTGCTTTTTCATTATTGGTATTTATTTGTGCCCAAGAGTTTTTGTGGTCTTATATTTCTTGTAAGAATTGCATAATAGTTATACAGTTATGAGTTTAGTCAAACTATGGAGGTACAAATCCTAGTTTTGTTGCTGTTTGTATGACTTTGAGCAAGTCGTTTAACCTCTTTATGCATTTTCCTTATGTAAAGTTAGGGTAATAAACAACCCTTTTCATAGTGTGGTTGTGAGATATGATATGATGAGTGTAAAATGCTTCTAGCAGTGCCTAGCACATAGTTAGTGCTCAATAAATTTTAACCAAAATTATCATCCTGGATGCTGCTTTCCCTTGCTTATGCCTTTTCTTCTGGAGAACAGAGCAGCTGCCTTCTCTGCATTTTAGAATCTCCAGGCTTAGGTCTCTTCCAATTGTATTTTTTCAAATATTTCTCATTCTCTTAGCTTCCCACCTATTTATGAATTGAGAGTTAAATATATCCAAAGATTATTACAGCTTCAAAGACCACAAAGAAATTAAAGAGAACTGGTCAGTGTTTAGTTGAGAAAACACTAAGTTGGGAATTAATTGTTCCTATGATTTTGGGCATTATGTATCTAATGTCTGACTAGGGTGAGAATGATAGAAATTTAGTCTTCAAAACATTGGGTAGATAATTTTTGGGGTTTTTTTAAAAATTGAAATATATTAATAATCACGGCAGGGTCAGATAATAAGGCCTGAGTACTCCAGCAAAATTTCTCCTTCTGGTTTTCAATTTCATTCAGTTCTGCTCTGATCTTAATGATTTCTTTCCGTCTGCTAACTTTAGGTTTGGATTGTTCTTGTTTTTCTAGTTCTTTAAGGTGAAGTGTTAGGTTGTTCACTTGCCATCTTTCTATTCTTCTGAAGTGAGTGTTTAATGCAATAAGTTTTCCCCTCAATACTGCTTTTGCAGTATAAAAGTTGGTTTTTTGAAAAGATAAATAAAATTGACAAACCATTAGCATGGCTAACAAAAAAAAGAAGAGAGAAGACTCAAATAACAAAAATTAGAAATGAAAAAGGCGATATTACAACTGATTCATCTGAAATACAAGGAATCATTCGAGACTACTATAAACAACTATACGCCAACAAATTTGAAAATCTGGAGGAAATGGATAAGTTTCTGGACATACACAGCCTCCCAAAACTGAACCGTGAACACGTAGAAAATTTGAACAGACCAAGAACAATAAAGGAGATTGAAGCTGTTATCAGAAGGCTCCCAACAAAGAAAAGCCCAGGACCAGATGGATTCACAGCAGAATTTTACCAAACATTCAAAGAGGAATTGACACCGATTCTTTACAAACTATTCCAAAAGATTGAAACAGACGCAAATCTCCCAAACTCATTCTATGAAGCAAACATCATCCTGATACCAAAACCAGGTAAAGATATAACCAGAAAAGAAAACTACAGGCCAATATCCTTGATGAATATAGATACAAAAATCCTCACTAAAATACTAGCAAACAGAATATAGCAACACATACGTAAAATTATTCATCACGATCAAGTGGGATGCATCCCAGGGATGCAAGGTTGGTTCAACATACGCAAATCAATAAATGTGATACACCATATTAATAAACTCAAACACAAGGACCATATGATCATCTCTATAGATGCTGAAAAAGCATTTGATAAAGTTCAGCACTCATTCATGACAAAGACCCTCTATAAGTTAGGTATAGAGGGAAAGTATCTCAACATAATTAAAGCCATATATGCCAAACCCACTGCCAATATCATCCTGAATGGGGAAAAGCTGAAAGCTTTTCCTTTAAGAACAGGAACTAGACAAGGATGCCCACTCTCACCACTCCTATTCAACAGAGTGTTGGAAGTACTAGCCAGAGCAATCAGAGAAGAGAAGGAAATAAAGGGCATCCAGATTGGAAAAGATGAAGTCAAACTGTCCCTGTTTGCAGATGACATGATCCTATATATCGAACAGCCTAAAACCTCTACAAAAAAAACTCAGCACAGTATCAGGATACAAAGTCAACACACAAAAATCAGTAGCATTTCTTTTCTCCAATAGTGAACATGCAGAACGAGAAATCAAGAAAGCCTGCCCATTTACAATAGCCACCCAAAAAATAAAATACTTAGGAATTGAGTTAACCAAGGAGGTGAAAAATCTCTATAATGAGAACTACAAACCACTGCTGAGAGAAATTAGAGAGGATACAAGAAGATAGAAAGATATCCCATGCTCTTGGATTGGAAGAATCAACATAGTGAAAATGTCCATACTACCCAAAGTGATATACAAATTCAATGCAATCCTGGGCCGGCCCGTGGCTCACTCGGGAGAGTGCGGTGTTGAGAACACCAAGGCCCCGGGTTCGGATCCCATATAGGGATGGCCGGTTAGCTCGCTGGCTGAGCATGGTGCTGACAAATTCAATGCAATCCCCATCAAAATTCCAAAGACATTTTTCTCAGAAATGGAAAAAACTATCCAGTCATTTATATGGAACAATAAAAGACCACGCATAGCCAAAGCAATGCTGAGCAAAAAAATAAAGCTGGAGGCATAACACTACCTGACTTTAAGCTATACTACAAAGCTATAATAACCAGAACAGTATGGTACTGGCATAAAAACAGACACACTGACCAATGGAATAGAATAGAGAGTCCAGAAATCAACCCACACACTTACTGCCAGCTGATCTTTGACAAAGGCACCAAGCCTATTCCCTGGGGAAGGGACTGCCTCTTCAGCAAATGGTGCTGGGATAACTGGATATCCATATGCAGGAGAATGAAACTAGATCCATACCTCTCGCCGTATACTAAAATCAACTCAAAATGGATTAAGGATTTAAATATACACCCTGAAACAATAAAACTTCTTAAAGAAAACATAGGAGAAACACTTCAGGAAATAGGACTGGACACAGACTTCATGAATATGACCCCAAAAGCACGGGCAACCAAAGGAAAAATAAAACAATGGGATTATATCAAACTAAAAAGCTTCTGCACAGCAAAAGAAACAATTAACAGAGTTAAAAGACAACCAACAGAGTGGGAGAAAATATTTGCAAAATATACATCTGACAAAGGATTAATATCCAGAATATATAAGGAACTCAAACAACTTTACAAGAAGAAAACAAGCAACCCAATTAAAAAATGGGCAAAAGAGCTAAATAGGCATTTCTCTAAGGAAGATATCCAAATGGCCAACAGACATATGAAAAAATGCTCAACATCACTCAGCATCCGGGAAATGCAAATCAAAACCACATTGAGATACCATCTAACCCCAGTTAGGATGGCTAAAATCCAAAAGACTATGAACGATAAATGCTGGCGAGGCTGTGGAGAAAAAGGAACTCTCATACATTGTTGGTGGGACTGCAAAGTGGTGCAGCCTCTATGGAAAATGGTATGGAGGTTCCTCAAACAATTGCAGATAGATCTACCATACGACCCAGCTATCCTACTGTTGGGAATATACCCAGAGGAATGGAAATCATCAAGTCAAAGGTATACCTGTTTCCCAATGTTCATCGCAGTACTCTTTACAATAGCCAAGAGTTGGAACCAGCCCAAATGCCCATCATCAGATGAGTGGATACAGAAAATGTGGTACATCTACACAATGGAATACTACTCAGCTATAAAAATGAATGAAATACTGCCATTTGCAACAACATGGATGGACCTTGAGAGAATTATATTAAGTGAAACAAGTCAGGCACAGAAAGAGAAATACCACATGTTCTCACTTATTGGTGGGAGCTAAAAATTAATATATAAATTCACACACACACACACACACACACACACACACACTCACACACACACACACAAACCGGGGGGGGGGAAGAAGATATAACAACCATAATTATTTGAAGTTGATACGACAAGCAAACAGAAAGGACATTGTTGAGGGGAAAGGGGGGGAGGGAGAAGGGAGGGAGGTTTTGGTGATGGGGAGCAATAACCAGCCACAATGTATATCGACAAAATAAAAGAAAAGAAAAAAAAAATTTCTCCTTCCCACCATCTGCTAAATAGCTGACATTTTAAGGTAAGATGGCTTTCAATGACCAGCAAAATAGGTTTCCTTTGTTCCTTTTTTCCCCTGCTAATTGAGTTAGAATAATTATATCATTAAGAAGCTTCTATGGGCAGCCAGCCAACAGGAGGGGGTAGATGAATGTAGGCCACAGGAAGGGGCATTTGGAAGCATGGGTATTTAAACTGCTCCCCTTATCCTATCACTCAGTGTACCAAAGTGTCAGAATTCTCTGGAAACCAGAAACCCCCAGCTTTAGAATGCACCTTAGTTAATCACATGGTTTCTTTCAGGTTTTTGAATGGCTCAAGACCATATTCATCAAGAAGAAACTCTAAAGATTAAAAAAGGGAGAGAAAAAAAAAACAGGAAGAAAGACAATGAGAGAGACGTACAGAGATTGGGAAAGAGAGGGAAAGAGAGAGAGAATAAAGTTAGTTTCATACTGTATACTTTATCCTAAAATTTGGGCCTGTATTTGGTTAATACCTAATAAAATACCCTGATCACATTCCAAAAGCTTATGACTTAAAATATTTTAGAGACTACCTAGGGTTTAGTAGAATTAAGAAAAATCTAGGGAAGTGACTTGCAGCAGAGGAGCCTGCAGTTAGTGTTGGGGGCACATTGAGTAGATCCTGAAATGGGAAATGTTTGATAAGCATGGTCCTGCATCAGGAAAGATTGGTGTTAAGACTTCTGTCCTGAGGCTGTTTGAGTACCTGGTCTGCATGCTTATGTGTGTCTGTGGAATGGGGATGGCTGAAACTAGCTGGGATACTGGGGCAACCATTGCCTCTTCCACTCCATGCTACTTATTCCATCTCTTCTGAACACCTCTGCAATCTCTAATGCTATACTCTCTGTCCGTATGTCTGTCTGTCTGTCTGTCTGCCTGCCTGCCTGCCTGCCTGCCTGCCTAGGGAATGAGCGCCAGTTCAAAGTCTGGCCTCTCACTCTTATCTCCCACTCCCTGACTACTTTCCTATTCTCTACCAGTCCACTCCACACATCTGCAATTGTGAGACATTGGTGAGTGTTTCTGATCAGTGGGACGTATGAAGAGGGAGAGTGTTAAGGGCAGCCCTGAAAGGAATAGCCTTTCAAGTGGGAAAAGTTTGGCAAATGTGGCCATAAATAAAGAACTCCAAGTATTTGTCTTTCCCCCAAGCATTTAATACTCAACATTTGTCTAGTTATGTTTTGAGGGAGGGGCTGCCTCAGCTGCTCCCATTTCTTCTTTTCCCATCCCTTCATACTGTTAAAATTTGTAAATGTATGTCAATCTGTAGAGAGTGGGATAATGTACATAGGAACAGTTGTCATGGAATCCCCTAAGAGCAAGACCACAAGGTAGGAAAGAGTGGAAAACCAGGGCCCTGAATCAGAAATGAGAGTGGAGCTAACAGCTTGGGAAGGGTAAGTCCACAAAGCAATCTCCAGTGTCTTCTACTGTTTCTGTGTGTGTAGATTAAGAACAATCTGGATATCTCTGCATAGTTTCAGAGAGTGTTTGGAACAATTTCACCCTGTACATAAGAAAATAGAATCCTGACCCCAGATAACAGCAAGTCCCACCAGGGCTCTAAATTAGGATTGAATCCTAATCCAGCGTATGGGTATGGGGAAGAGAGGGATGAGGACAGAGATTCAAGGGGAAGAGAAGACAGTTTTGAGTTTGTCTGGGTGCCAGGTCCTCTGCTGGTCCTGACCCATCAGGACACTGAAAATCTTCCTAACCTTTAAGAAGATTCCTGGTTCACAGCTGAGATACGAGAGTCCGACTGTATCCTTAACAGCTTCCTCCTTATTCAGCAGCACTAGGTTTGCTTCTCTGTCCCAGGCTTCCCCACCCTGTCTTCTGCCTCAAGGAAAGTCTCACTGATATGCTCCCATACTTGCTTTTGATTTTCTTTCTATCTACAGCTTTGAATTTGAGTATTTAGATCTATTCTGGCTCCCATTTGCTTAGTAGAGACCACTCTCAATGACTCAACCCGGTGATAAGGCAGTAGGATACCAAGGCAGTTAACAGGTGTAACTAAGTATAAAGAAGAAGAAATTAATTCCACATTAGTCTGCAACAATCTAGGGACCTTTTTACATAGTTGAAAAAGTTCTGTATAAACAGTCTGTTTCTCTTTAACTGGAAACTTCCTGGGCTTCTGGCTAGGAAGAGTGGAGACCGGCCGTTAACCCTTCAGCCATTCATAACTTTATCATTGTGTGTGTGTGTGTCAGTGTGTGTTTGTGTGGGATAATATAGGAAGGAAGTCACAAGAAGGGTAATGGCAAGGTGATAAACATTTAAAGACCACTAACCCAAATCAGGTACTGTGTTGAGATCAGTGTTCTGGGCTGATGTTTTAACTACTTCTATTGTGGACTTGGAGACAGCCACTGTACTTTTGGGGACTGCTATCAGTGAGTTGCTGAGGAGGTGCCGATCTAAAGAGTCCCAGCCCCAGCCATTTTCTTACCAGGTCATTTATCTACAGGCATCAAGGAAGGCTCCTGTTCCATCAGAGACCTACTGTGGATCCTACTGGGGCCTTAGCTCAGAGTTGAACTCCAAATTCGGGGGGTGGAGGGTGAAGTCAGAGCTTCAGACAGAAGGAAATAACTTTTATTGAGCCTCAGCTGGATATCAGTTCATCACATTAGGATACTTTACTGTTTCCTAATCCTCAGGAAAATTATTGCTTTTCACCTGTTCGAGCAATGAAGCCTTAAGCGGGCTTTTAAGGAAATTCAGTAATAAAGCAAAACCTCCTTGCCCTTGTTTTCTAGCTGGTTTTTAGTCACAGGAAAGCTATTACTTTTTACATATTAATCTTATAACTGGTTCACTTACTCAACTAATGTGTTGTTTCTAATGGCTTTCTAGTTCTTTTTCTTGGATTTTTCCAGGTATTAAATCATATCATCTATGAATAAAGATAAAATTTGCTTCCTCCTTTCTAATATTTTTACCTTTTATTCCTTTCTCACATTTAATTGCATTGGGCTAGTTCTTGCAGAACCATGTTCAAAAATAATGGTAATAGCACTATTACTTTGTTCCTGATTTTGCTGAAAATGCTTCTGTAGTATTTCCTCATTAATGATTCTTGCTTTTGACTTGAGATATATTTACGAATTTTATAAAGGCCTTTTAAAAGTCAGGATTAGGTGATAAATATTGGCACATTCCTTTTCTGCATGTGTAAGGATGATCATACAATTTTCCTCCTTTAGCTATTGTTTTAATTAATTATAGCAATAGCTTTCTTAATATCACATGTTTACGTTACTGAAGTGAACCCCGACAAAGACTATTGTTTCTAATGTATGTTGGATGCTATTTGCTAATATTTTATCTGAGATTTTTGCATTGCTATTTCTAAGGACCCAAGTGTCCAATTTTGGAAGATTTGAAACTATACTCATAACATCGAAACTATTTCAAGCTTTTTATAAAGGAATCTGGAAGCTTTTTTTCTATATGTTCTAGAATAGTTTATATAACATGGGAATTATCTGTTTCTTAAAGAACCACTTAGAGTTTTAATCCGGGAAGTGGCATGACAAAAATGTGACGTGCAGAGGAGAGAGACTGGAGACAGGAAAATAATCTGAAAATTACTGTGGTATAAGCCTGAAATAAATAAGGCCTAATATAAGGAGGAAACTGTGGGAATGCTGGGTTTGGGGGAGTGGTTATGGAAGTGAAAGACACTTCCATAAAAGGAGGGAGAGAATTTGATGGAAATAGTAATCAGCAGTATACTCTATATTCTTTTTTATTATTATTATTTTATTTTAATTTGTCAATACTCTATATTCTTGATTGGAGTCACAGGATCTTTTTTTAAGATGAAAGATGTGTTGTGAGCCATAGCTTATTTTTATAATATTGATTAACCTTAAAAATAACTTATTTTACATTGAAAGGGGGAAAAATGGCAAAATACTCTGTATAGTACAACTACAAATTTCTGAAATAAAAATTATGTGTGTTTGTAAAAGAAATAGTTTACACTTATTAGTAGCAGCATCTCACTGGGGAGTTGGAGATATTTAGTCACAACTTCTAATTGATTTTTTATTTGCAACTTCTTTGTTATTCCTATCCGAGATAGAAATGTAGGTTTACAGAGACTATAATGAGTTTCTAATATGCAGTCTAAGTGTGTTGAGTAAATCCTTTCATAATTTTATACTTAATTGAGTCATTGAAACCACTGAGCTCAAACAATTTCCATGAACTTTTTATTATCTTCTCAAGTTTCATCCAGAGAAGACGAAAATTACTGCTTCTATTCATTCAATTTGGAAATCAATTAAATTTCAAAGCCATTTAGAAAATAAAATTCCACATGACAAGTAAAATGTTTAAAGACCCTAATTTGCCAAGAGAGAGAGCAACAGAGACCAGACATGACACTACTCTTCATTAAAACTCATGGATCTGAACTAACAGATACAACTACCCTGCCAGACTATCTCTAGCATCCTACAATCGGTTCTGATTTGTTCTATCCACTAATGGCCAGCAGTGCATTCTGAATGGAATCCCCCACTTCCTTCCTCGAAGCTTCTGGCTTCTCCTCTTTACCAGAATACCAATACCAAAAATTTAATAAAGTAAAAGAAGTCTTTGGTATCTTCCAAGACGCAGCAGCTACCTGCTGTGTGTGCTGAATCCACCCCTTACCAACAAACCAAAACCAGATGCTTTCAGACTATAGTTTGCAAGAGAAGGCAGGGTACAGGCCCATGATCTGGAAGAGACTGTTTCTTCCCCAGCAGCTATTGCCCTGTTTAGGACGCTTGTGCTACAGCTCAGAGCCCAGAGAGATCCCTTGGGTGAAGTTCCGAATAGTCTCAGGAAGGAAGAAATACCCTTGTAAGTTAGCAATGGATTAGGGAAGTGAAGGATGATGGAGAAAAGTATTATTCATTTCCAAGCACTCTTCCTTGAACCCTGGAAAGAGAAAGCCATTTCCTGTCCTGCTAGAGGATGGAGCGCCATTTGATTGTGAAATGGAAATGATTATTGCAGTGGAGATAATAGACTCAACTAGCAAAGAATATTCCAGTTGACCCTACTGAAATATAACTTATTCACAGCTTGGCCCTTGAATTTTAAGAAACAAGTAGTAATCCTGTTTTACTGGAACTGTATTGACAGTGAAAATATGACATGTGACTGAAGTCAAGAGACCGATTTTCTTCTTTAACAAACATAGGAACTTAAAATGCAAACAAGCACTGACCTTCAAAATAGCCACCTTTGAAAGAAGCCATGCACTTCTGTTGTCATTGCTTTAAAAACATTGGGAATTGCTTTCAGAACTGGTTCCAAAGTTATACAGGCAGAACAAACAAACAAAACAAAAGTGAGTGTCGTACTTGTATAGATATATCTCATGGTATAGCTATGAATTTTTTAATCTGAATCTTCTATTTCACATTAAACAGATAAAAGGAAAAGCGCTCTAAAGAAAGCTGGGCTGGGGTATGCCTGGATTCCTGTGAACTTTCTATGCCATTGATCTCTACCAAGGTCCGTAAGAAATTAGCTTGGAACCTAGTTTGAACCTACTGTTTTGTATGACTGTTACTATTGTATAAAAAAATGTCACTAAGGAGAGAAAGCTCTACCAAGAAGCAGTTTTCACAAACTTGGGGTTACAAGCCTTTCACAGACTTGTGTGTAAGCATTATTTTTTCTTTTAAAAATCTAATTTAATGAGCAAGAAATAAAACTTTTAAACAAATTCAACCTAATTTTTATTTTGAGCCAATCACTCCCCTGGGGTGGCAAAAATTTAATCTCAGAAAGTTTGGGTTTTTCCCTTTTATCAGAGTTGTATTTCAATTCCAATGCAAAAAGGGAAGAGGAGCAAAGATACTGGTTGGAGGTGCACATCTGTTCCTAGAGTCACAGGTCACATAGGTCTGGGTCACTGGTCCTTGGAAATGGCTGCTGAAAGTCCCTCCTTCCTTTCTGGTGGCTCCTTCAGCTCCTTCCTCTTCAGGCCAAGGCACAGGAACTCTGTAAAGTTGTCCAGTGCTCCATCCACCTTGACAGAACCTGCATTCATTTCCTGTCTTGACTTTCAGCTCATAATGTCCTCTCCTCTCCCCCTCCGTTGGGGTGGAGGAGCTTTTATTCTCTAATCTGTGGAAAATCCTTCTCCCTGTTATTCTTGTTGTTTGCTTCAGAGGATCCTAGAATAATGGACTCAGGTTTTATAGAAACACAAAAACCAGGAAACCCTGCTGAAAACCTTCACTGAAGCACAGACATCTGCTTGAATGGCAGGAAGGCAAAAGCGTAAGATACCCAGAAAAGCAACAAGGATATAGGTTAATGTCTCAAAAATATTATTTCACACAAGGCTAAGGGAGAAGAAAGGATGCAAAATTCCTCATGTGTTATTAACATCAGTGAAAGGGCATCTAATTCTGTAGCACAGCCCTTGGAACAGGCCTTGCGAATCATCTCTATGCCATCATAAGCAGACGAGGTTTTTCATTTGTGAAACCTCGAGTGCCCTTTTCTTTCATGAACCACAGTGAAGCGAGATGACTAGGACAAGGAAAGAGATTGCAGGGTGGGACTGAGAGCCCAGCTGAACCGTGAGTTTACCAATGTGTAAATGAAGCCCCTGAGCACCATCACCAAGGTTTTCTCCAGTGGCAGCAACAGCAGCAGCAGCAGAGGCTGGGAGCCCCTGAAACACCAGAGAAAACTGATCCAGGGCTGAGGACTGGCAAAGGGACGTAAATTAAAGTGACAGTGAGTTTAGGGAATTGAAGGTACTATTATTATTATTATTATTATTATTTTTTTTTTTTGGCAGCTGGCCAGGGAACTCTTGACCTTAGTGTTACAAGGCTGTGCTCTAACCAGCTTAGCCAACTGGCCAGCCCTTGAGGGTACTATTGAGAGGGACACTATCCACAGGTTTAGACTGAGTCAAAATTAAGGCAAGATAGGAGGTGCCTGCCAGTGTGGTAGAATAGGCAGGCTTGTTAGATTAATGGGAAAATATACTGAGGCAAAGGTGTTGAGGTTTAAAAAAAAGATAGGTTGAAGTATTCTGCCTTAGAGAGTAGCTGTGGCTTCTAAGGCCTTTGGGTAATATAAACTGAGAAACACCGTTGGCAAGAAAATTCTTCTAACTGTCCTTCCACTTCATAACATCCTTCCATGCTGCAAGAGTGAAGTCAACTCCCAACCCAAGCTGCCTTGCCTCAGAGAGGGGTTATCATAAATATTCCATTAGACCTTTTTTCATCAGTTCCACTGCCAAGAATCCTGTTCCCCCTAAAGCCACACAAATGATCGAGAGGGGTGAGGATGGAAAGAATGAACAGAATATTATCAAAATACACCAAATAATGTAGTTATTGCTGCAACCTTTACCCCTTTTCCTGGGTGTGTGGGGATGAGAATCTCTGATCCTTTCTTGTCCAGTGAACAACTGTCTTACAATTTTATACTGTCTTATATTATACTGTGTTACACTTTTATATTTTATGTAAACCATGACCATATAGAGAATTTTTGGTCTCTCTGCCACATATAAGTTACCAGATATTTTCTATGTGATCATTACAGCAGCTAATACTTGTATGGGACTGTGTGCCAAGGCTTGTTCTAAGTGCTTTCCATTTATTAGCTCACAGAATCCTCACAACAGCCCCCCCAGGTGCACACTGCTGTAATGATCACACTTTCACTGATGAAAAAGCTGAAGCTGAGCCACACTGAGGTTAGCTAACTTATCTAACATCACACAGCTACTAAATGTTAGTTAGTTCTGGGATTTGAAAGGTAGACACAGACAGACGAACAGGCAGGAAGTATGGCTCCAGAATTCACACAATGAACTACTTCACTGTTGCTACCTATGTACCTGACTATCAGGAGGGCTGTAACTGACTCCAAGGCCTGAGGCACGTTTACTTAACAGAAATATTCCAACTCCTTTAACTGCAAAGCAAAGGAACAGAGGAATGCCTTACTTAAGCAGATGACTGGCCATTCAAAGCTATCCAGCTTTAAATGCCGGCTAATGGGGGAGGGAGCAAAGTTAGAAAAGTTTTCTTTCTCAGAGTTCACTGCAAAACCATTTTAATAGCAGTCTTCAAAATAATAATATTCCACCTCAAATTATAACTTAACAAGTGCTGAGAATATATTCTTTAACCAAGATATTAGAGATTTATCCAGAAATACTTTTACTTGGTTAGGTTAGTGTGAAATGGCTTGGCTCAGCCAGATACTGTAGAGCTGGCCGGTTCTGTTGCTGGGCAGGGGCATTTGCAGGGGAAGAGGGCGGTATTAAGTCCATCGAGGCGGTGCACGTACTAGCAAGTGGTTACTAGGCAGCGCTTTATGCAAACACAAGTAGCCTTGGTTTTGTGAAAGTCTTGGCTTTGAAAATTATTTAGAATTCTTACGGAAAGGAATAGGAAAGAAGAATAAGAAAATGGAAACGTGGGCAAGTTCAGCACGAAGTTGGAACCCGAGAAAGGGCAGAAAAAAAGGGAGGGGAGAAAGTCACTTTTTACATCATATACTTCCGCATTATTGAATTTTCATCACAAGGATTACATTTGTCATTGGAAACAATAACAAAGGAAAAAAAATGATAATCAGTGTTTTTTTTTAAAGGGGGACGTTAAAAAAAAAAAAAAAAAAAAAAAAAAGCAAAAGAGAAAGATTGCCAGTATAAATTGAATGTCTCTCGGATCTTTCTTTAACATTTTTCCAACTTTAATACCAATGCCCAACCAAGCACTATGTTTCACATTCCGAATACAGCTCGGTAAGGGCAGGAGGAAGCTATCCTGTGGAATTCTACATTCCCGGGTTTGGTTCCCTGCACCACTCCTTCTCCCTTATTTCATGTTTCTAAGTTTCAGATTGACTGCATTTTCTGCAGTGCCTGTTTCTTAGTGTGGGCTAGCCTGGGAGAGGAAATTCAAAGCACAGCACTCTCCACGCAGCCATGGGAGAAAGCAAAGATAGGATCCTTAACAGTATCCCAGAGAGACTGCCAGCTTTGCCTGTCCCTGTAAGTCCTCTCACAGGACATGGGATTGTGGATATAAGCTCCCCAAGAGTTCTGAAGAGGAAAGTGCCAGACTGAGAACCGCACCAAATAGAACACCTTTAGATTTATAGTGGATGTAAAATTACAATGAATTACCCATTTTAAGGATGGGGGGGAAATGGAAGAAGGGATCTCAGTGACAGAGACCTAAACGAAAATCATTAAAAATAAAACGGGGCCGAGTCACACTAATTTGCCTAAATTGTTTCATAGGTGAATTTTGTCAAACCTTTAAAGAATTAATGCTAATTCTAGAAAATAGAAGACGAGGGAACACTTTAATTTTATGAACCTAGTATTACCCTGATACCAAAACCAGTTCAAAGACAGTACAAAAAAAGAAACTACAAACAAATATCCCCCATGAATCTAAGCACAGAAATCCTTAACAAAATACTTGCAAATAGAATTAAGCAATATATAAAAAGAATTATATACCATGATCAAGTGTGGTTTATTCCAGGGGTTCGAGGCTGGTGCAACATTAAGAACCCAACGAATGTAATTTGCACCATATCAAGAGTCTAAAAGAGAAAAATCTTATTATCATATCAACTGACAGAGATAAAGAATTGGATAGAATTCAACATCCATTCACAATAAACACTCTCATCAAGCTAGGAATAGAAAAGAAACTTCCTCACCTTGATAAAGAGCTTCTACAAAAGATCTACAGCTAACACTGTACTTAATGGTGAAAGACTGAATCCTTTTTCCCCTAAAATTAGGAGCAAGGCAAGGATTTCTGCTGCTGCCACTCACATTCAACAGAGTGCTGGAAGTTCTAGCCCTTGCAATAAAGCAAAAAAAGGGGGAAAAAAAAGGCATTCAGATCAGAAAGGAAGAAATAAAACTGTCACTATTTGCAGATGACATGATTGCCTACTTAGAAAATTTCAAAGAAATTACATTTTGTTATCTTTCACCGTCACAGAAATTTACTAAGAAGTGTATTTCAAAGAAATGTAAAAAATAAAATAAAACTAGAACATTGTTTGCTGACATGTAAAGAATTCTTCTACTCCATACAAGTGTATTATCATGATACTTATGAAATGTTAAGAGGCTTGATTGTCTTGACTCTGGTACCAAGCTACAGCCTCACGGAAGTTCATGTTAAGTTAAGGAAAAATATAAGTAACAAGAAGAAATCATCCCATCTCACCAAGTTATACACCCAAGACCATAAAAGACTGTGACACTCTGCCTACCTGGTAACATCCCAGGGGTTGAGAGTGCCTGTGTAGGGGTCATATGGTTTGGGTTTGAGTCCCAGCCTTGCCACTTACAAGTAGCTTGTGCTGCAGACCAACCCCATCAGTCTCCGCTTCCTCTTTGGTAAAACGGTCATAACAGTGGCTCCTACCTTGCAGGCTTGTGGTGAAGATTAAATGACGCGAGAGGAGGATTTAATGCTATCCCTGTCACATAGTAAAGAATACTTAAAGGTTATTTACAAAAACTGTACAAAATGAGAAATTTTAAGTAGATAATGACAAAAACATATGTAGAGGCAGAGACAAGGAAATGTGCTGTATGTTTATTTTTTCTGTTCTTATGCCAGTGGCAGGGAGATACATGTTTCCATTAGTGAAACCAGGGCCAGTTGTTAAATACCAACAGGTGATGGTAAGGGGTACATGATCTTCTACATTTTAGTCCATTCCTTGTCCTCTTCTTCTGAAAGTTGTAGATGTCCATTGAGTTTGAGAATCTCCCATCTTAAAGAGGCTGCATATCCTAGAGTTAAGTTGTCCAAAGTTATTTCCAAAATTGAAAGGCCATGCGTAATAACAATGTGATGAGGAGCAGAAGAGAGAGGATTAGCTGCAACATGAAACAACAATAGGGAATCATATCTGACCAGCTGCCCATCGTGATGGATGGATTTTTCACACACGGAAGGCTCTCTTCACTCTGCCAACAGCAGGCAGTTCATCAGTTTAAAGCTTTGTAAGAGGAGGCTTTCCACAGCCACAAACTCTTCAGGTTGTTGTCTCCTCTTTCAGTCAGTCTAAGTTCACAGTGATGGGTGGTTTGGCCCAGAAGTTTCAAGGGAGTCTGACCAGAGGAGTTCAATGTCTGTTGTCCTGACAAGGGGATGACGTCATTATTACCTACCCCGTGTTCTCTCCAAAACCTGCATTATTACCCTAGTGTTCGGAACTCCCCCTCAGACTCTTGGCTTCAGCCTCAGGTGGAGGAACTATTGCTAGGTTGCCTAAGACCCTATTCATTGGTTGTTTTATTTGGTGTTTCCCATTTTGTGCTGAAAAGTGACTTGTGATTCATTTCTGCCAGCACATCAGGAGGGGAAAAAATGCTGCAGCATTTATCAAAATCCTCCAACCACTGATTTGCTACATGCAATTATCTCTTTCAGGGCTTTACTGCAAATCCTTACTCTTCTTGCTTTGGGCAGGTTATGCTGGACATGGGGTTCCTCTTCCATCAGGGCCCTCAAGGACAGACCTCATCCAAGAGCCCTCTTTCCATCCTCCACCCCAATTACTCCTGGGGAGTCAGGGTGGTTTCTCAGAAGCCTTTTGTCTGGCCCTCAGTAGAGACAGTTGCTCTCACTTTGCCAGTTGAATGAATGGAAACGGTGTAATCGCCTTCTTCCCTTCCCCCAGCCCCATCAGGGCACTTACTCCACCACACAGAAATAGCATTGACTCACACTCAAAATAAAAACAAGCGAATATTTTCCTTCTTCTTTCATTATGCCCTTTAAAAGAATCTACTCCATGAACCACCTTATTCTATGACTGAATCTCTCTCTGTGACTGCTGGGCCTGACAGACCTTGTGAGCTCCAACTCCTGCCCAGAAACAGCTCTCTCCCAAAGGAGGACTCTGTTACCTTGCTGCTCCCCTGAACTGATTCACTGGATCCAGAAAGATGCTCGTCAGGAGTCATCCAGTGTCCTGGAAATGCGGGGGCCATACAGTCACTGCTTGGCTTGGGGCCTCTGCCCCTTCCCCTTCCAGTCTCCATGGGTCTGTGAAGACAGAGGCTGAGCAGTATATTTGAAGGGAAAAAGAAGAGAGAGTTGCACTTTCTGAGGACAGACCTGTTGAGAATAAGAATCTGGCAGAGCTTTACCCTGCTAGTAGTGGAGAGGGCAGGAGAGTGTGAACTACAAAAGTAAATATATTTGAGGAGGCAGCAAGATCTAACAGCATGAGAGAAGAAGGAAAATACTCGCTTGTTTTCATTTTGAATGTGAGTAGATGGCATTTGTATGTGGTGGAGAGAGTGCCCTGATGGGGCTGGGGGAAGGGAAGAAGGCGATTACACCATTTCCATTCAATTGAGTCATGGGCCCCATGAATGGAGTTTGGGGTAAGGCAATGAAGTCACCACCCACCCTATTTCTTCGTGTTTTCCTGTCCCCTTATTTAACCCCCTCTTTTACATGACAGAAGCACATTTCTTTGTGCTCCTGAAGAACAAAATCAAAGCTCACATCACAAAATGGCCACTGCAAAAAAGGCAATCAATCCCAAACTTAGAAATATAAGGGGGATTGGCTGGTTAGCTCAGTTGGTTAGAGCGCAGCTTTCTAACACCAAGGTCAAGGGTTCAGATCCCCATACTGGCCAGCTGTCAAAAAAGAAAAAAAAAAAAGAAAGAAAGAAATATAAGGTTGGGTAGATGATGGGGTGATGCACAGAACCAAATCTAGAAATGTAAATTGCTTCAAGGACAGCTTCCTGCTGCCCAAGCTGCCCAACATCTCCCAAATAGGACAGTCTGTGTACACTTGGTTGAAAGAAGAATCCTCACTACCTCCTCCCTGTCACATTTTGAGGCTGAATGTTTGTAATGTGACCTAATTAAAAATTTAAAGAGGCTGGCTCCTTAGCTCAGTTGGTTAGAGTGTGGTGTTATAACACCAAGGTCAAGGGTTCAGATCCCTATACCAGCCAGCTGCTAAAAAAAAAAAAAAAAAAAAAATTTAAAAGAACTTCATAGGAAACAGTATAAAGGATAAACAGCAATTTGTTAACTTTGTAGGAGTTCAGGGAGAGACTTGCTTTTTATTAGAAAAGTGTTCTAAAATATTTGTTATAACAGCAGAGAATTTGCTGAATTTCTTTTATGCTATTTCTGCATTATATGACATTTCTGTGCCATAAAAAGGTATTTCTTCAAGAAAGGAAAAAAAGGCCTAGAATCACAAAATTAAAGACACATCTTATCAGTTAGTTATATGAAAATTTTAATGCTTTGTCCTTTTATCTTATATAATTATATTCAATTTTAACCAGATTTCATTAGTACCCGCTTAAACCAGTTTCCTTTTACACATTTGTTTAATTAAAAGAATATCAATTTTCGATGGCAGGCACACATTTTAAAACAAAGCCATTCGAAGTATTTAAAAAAAATTATACTAAACATGTCAATAAAATAAACTCAAATTCACCAATAATCAGAAGTATAAATTAAAGCAAACAAGAAAAAATATTCGCAACAAATGCATCAGAGAAAGAATTAATATCTTTGGCATAAAAAAGAAGCATTGCAAAAAGCAAAAGAAAATAACACCCACGGGCAATGGACAAGCAATTCATGGAAGTGGAAATACAAATAGCCAGTAAATGTAGGAAAACATGATTGACTTCACTAATAATCAACAAACAAAATAATCTTTTTTTTTTTTTTGCAAACAGATTAGCTAAGATGCAAAGGACTAATACTCCATGTTGATAAGAGTTAAGAATGAGAAGTAGATTTTTTCATTTTCCGGTTTTTAGTGTCAAAGCACACAACTTTTCTGGAAGTAATTGGCATTATGTACCAAAATTATAAATGTATTTACACTTTGATTCAGCAATTCTGTTGTTAGGAAACAATCAAGTGTGTGCCCCAATGTATGTACAGCATATTTATTGAAGAGTTGTTTGTAGTAGGGAATATGGGAAAAATCTAAATTACTATATCAGTGCTGATTAGAAATATTGTGGTATATTTATACAACGGATTACTGTAAAGCCATGTAAAAGGATGATTTAAACCTATACTTGTGCACATGAAAAGTGTTCACAATATCACATTATGTGAGAAAAAGCAGATTGCAACACAGAATAATAGGCAGTTATTCTCTTTTAATTAACAATATAAATATTGTTAGTATCACTAAATATGCACAGGAAATAATTTGAAATTATACACCAAACTATCTCTGGCTGTTAGATTGTGGGGTTCTTTATGCTTCTGTATTTTTAAAATGTTTATATTAGTTTAAACAATTTCTAAACAAAAACAGCAAAGCTATTGCCAATGTGAAAAACAGAGGAGACAAATATGAAAGCACGTAGTTACAAGGTTTTTTATTGCAGCAGAATTTATAACGATAAAATGATTAAACACAACCTAAAAGACCAACAAGAATAGATTGGATTATTCCAAACAGTGGGATACTGTTGTCAATAATTTTTACTTATTATTTATTTTTAATTGACAAATAATATTTGTGTATATTTATGGGGTACGATGTGAGCTAATTAACATATTCATCACCTCACCAACTTACTTTTGTGTAGTGAGAACGTTAAAATCTATTCTTTTAGCAATTTTTTAAATGTTCATTATTTTAACTGGGGGCACCATATAGTGCAATAGATCACTAAAACTTATTTCTCCAGTCTAATCGAATCTTTGTACACTTTGATTGACATTTAAACCCTTTCCCCATCCTACCCCCACCCCCACTAGCCTCTGGTTTTTTTGAAATCAACATTGTTAGATTCCACATATAAGTAAAATCATACAGAATTGTCTTTCTGTGTCTGACTTATTTCACTTGGCATAATATTCTCTAGATTCATCTAAGTTGTCACAATTGACATAATTTCATTCTTTTTAAAGGCTGAATAGTATTTTATTGTGTATATATATCATATTTTCTGTATTCATTCATCTGTTGACGGACACTTAGGTTGCTTCCATATCTTGGCTATTTTGAATAATGATAAAATGAACATGGGAGTGTAGATATTTCTTCGACGTATTGATTTTATTTTTTTTTTGGATATATACCCATAAGTGGAATTGCTGGATCATATGATAATTTTATTTTTAGTTTTTTGAGGAACCTTCATACTATTTTCCAAAATGACTGTACTAATTTAAATTCTCACCAACAGTGTACGAGAGTTCCCTTTTCTCTCCATCCTCACCAACACTTATCATTTGTCTTTTTGATAATGGCCATTCTAACAGGTGTGAGGTGATATCTCATTATGGTTTTAATTTACATTTCCCTAATGATTAGAGATGTTGAGCATTTTTTATGTATCTGTTGGTCATTCTTATCTCTTCTTCTGAGAAATGTCTATTCAGATCCTTTGCCCATTTTTAATGAGGTTATTTGTTTTCTTGCTGTTGAGTTGAGTTCTTATATATTTAGATATTAGCCCCTTGTCAGATGTATGGTTTGCAACTATTTTCTCCCAATCTGTGGGTTGTCTCTTCACTCTGTTAATTGTTTCCTTTGCTGTGCAGAAGCTTTTTAGTTTGATGCAATCCCATTTGTCTGGACAATAATATTTTCAAGTATATTATTTACATGGTATATTGTTTTCAAAAATCAAGCAAAAATACTGTATTTTCAATATGATGTCAGTTTGATGAATATGTGTTTTGCAGAGAATATATTGAGATATCAATTTACTATTTTGTGTTTTGTTCACTATATTTTTCTTCGCTTTCAGTCTCCACCCTCAACTCCAGAAAGATAATCAGACCCATTGTACTTTTGTTACCAGTGGGGAAGTTGGTGCTATAGGGCTGAAAATAGATGTTGTCTGTGAACGCGCTCCCTTCCTGGCTTTTGTTTTCTGAAAGCCTGAGTTCCTAGGGAGGATTGTGCTATGAGGAAAGGGGTAGAGGTGATTGAGAGGGAGAGGAAAAGCAGCAAGAGAGGTTTTCCCAAGACTAGGAAAAGGGACAGAAATCTGCAGATCCTCTGTTAAGTGGAAATACCATTCCCAAACAGTGACCAAAGCAGATAGCAAAAGCTTGGAAGAAAACACCTCTATCATACAGTTAAAAGGGTTGGTTCTTGAACATCAAAACTTCCAGCCTCAACAAGGAGTCCTGGAACCAATCCTGGCGAAGAAGCAGCACAGCTCCCTGCTTTCTAGGCTTGGACAACGAACATAGCAGTAGAGACCACTGTACCCCATTTTCTCGGTACTCTTGGACTCTGGTGAGAACTTAGGGAGGGAGAATTCCACCCCAACTACAACAAAAACTAATCAACTGAAATTGAATTTTCCACCAGTCAAGTGGGATGGAAGGAAGCTTGAAGTTAGATTTAATTTGGTATTTTTAAAATTACAATGTGGCATTTCTTATACACCCAAGTTTTTTAAGTAGGATCCATCCCAGCTACACATGTATATTAAAAAGAAAGAACTCTGGAAAGTTAAACATCAAAATGATAATAGTAGCTATCTCTGGGTAATGAGATTATGGATATTTGCATTTTGCTTATCTTACTTTCTAGCTTTTCTATAAAGGATAGATAATTAAATACTTTTAAAGTTTATATTCAAAATATGCAGAAAATCATGTTTAGCAAAATCATGCTTATACTTTTCTTTACATTTTATGTTTATATTTATTCTCTACATGTATATTTAAATTAGTCCTGTTTTCTGTATGTATGGTTTAGAGCAGGAAACTAGGCAAATTAGCTAAGATTATGTACTTAAAAGTAACACAGCCTTGAGTTTCACACACAACTTCACAACTTACTACCTGTCTCAGATGGCAATTTCTAGAAGCAGACCTGCGATAAGGATTCATGTGTGAGTGATTTATTAAGGAAATGCTCCCAGGGGAAATCAGTAAGAGAAAGGGTAAAGCAGGACAGGGAAAGGAAAGAAGCCAAGCAAGGGTCAGGTTTCAGGTGAAGTGGAAGCCTCAGGCTGATCCTGAAGAGGGCTCTGAAGTGTAAATTATGCCTCACAGTTTGGCCTGCCTTGAGGCTTTTAAAAAAAATTTTTATCTCCAAACCAGTCAGTCACTGCCTATGGGGCCACCCTGGGAAACATAAACTCACAGGATTTCTGGCTTCCTGCACACTCAAGTGAAGCAACTCCAGTAGCCCAAGGGCAGAAGAGTCACAGGTGTCAGCCATTAGAAACAAAGGGTGAAGAAGCTGGGGGACAGATGCACAGAACCAGCAGGGACAAGAGGGATGAAAGGAGATCTGGATGTAGGAATGACAGTGTCCTCTATACTACCTCAGGGTCTTTTCCCTGGCTGTTACCTTCACCTGGATCTTTCTATACCCAGGTATCTGTATGGCTCATTCGCTCTCCTCCTTCAAATCTTTGAGTAAATGTCACCTTCTCAATGAGGTCTATCTACTACTTCTTTTTAAATTTTCAGTCCCTTTCCTGACTTTCCAACCCCTTTTAACATGTTCCATTTTTATTTCATAGTTCTTAAAATATTCTGTAAGGGTACTTCAAAAAGTTCATGGAAAGATTTGTATTATCTTTAAATCCTAATTTTCCATGAACTTTTCAAAGTACCCTCTTATAATGTACTCATTCACTGTGTTTACTAATTAATGTGTGTCTTCTCCCACTAAAATGTAAGCTCCACAAGGGCACAGATTTTTGTTTTGTTCCCTATGCACCTGTAACAGTTGCCTAGGACATAGTAAGCACTCAATAAATATTCATTGAATGAACTAGTGCATGAATCTAGGAATTTATCCTAAAGAAATAATCAATAATTTGGAGAAATCAAAGTGCACAATGAATACCTGCAAGTCTGTTACCAGATGAATGTGATTTGGCTGACATCTTTCAGTATATAAATCAATATATCTATTATTAACTCCCTATTCTCAATAGCAGAATAATTATTTCATGCAAAATAGGCAATGAATTAAAAAAATAAGCCCACAAAATAAAGTGATGTTTAAGTCTTTTTTGTCCTTACTGACAATTTGTCTGCTTATGCTATCAATTATTAAGAAGTATATTAAAATTTCTCACTATTATTGTGAATTTATCTATTTTTCATTATACTTCTCTCAAGTTTTGCTTATAATTTTTGAGGCTATGTTATTAGGGGCAAACAAATTTAAAATGTCTACTTAGTCCTGGTGAATTGAAACTGTTAACTTTATGAATGTCTCTCTTTATCTCCAGTAATGTTTTTTGCTTTAAAGTCTACTTTTTTTAGCAACATGAGGTTTTTCAACCACCAGGTGTTAGATTTTGGGTTGCAAATTTCACGAGAGCACCTCTAGAGTCTGCAACATCCTCAGTGTTTCCCGTCTGTTCAGTGCCAAGAAAACTTTCCCAGGAGTGGGGAAGATTGCCCTAATACTTTTGGCATCACAGCTTTATCGGAGGATGTCTGCTTTTACACTATTAGACTGCTCACTGTAAGCAGATTCTGGATTTTGTCTTCTGTCCTTCAAACCTCACTAGTCCACGAAAATTTTAACTCAAGTTCACTAGTTTGGTAAATATCTTCAGGGTAAAAACAGTTCCTGTGCTTTCCTTACCTACTGAGTTTTTTCTTTCACTTAGATTTTGTTCTGGCAATTTCTTAAAATCTTGTCAACTTTTTGATACTTTTAGGAAGAGTTTTAAAATATTTTATCCAACATTTTTCATTGTTTTTGGTGAGAGGATGATCTGATTTATTGGAAACAGAATTCTACCATTTATCTTCCTTTGACATGAACTTAAATTAATAAAGTAGCAGAGAAACCACAAGAAAAGCACAGCAATAAAATTGCAAAAAGAAACAACAGGAACTTGTCTGAGCAGCAACTTTTTTTCTTGTCAGTTATAGTACCTCCCCAAGAATGATAATAAAATTTGACATGGAAATATGTGCAAATGTATGTTAAGGACTTTGCACTTGGTGTTGGAAGCTTTGGAGAGCAAGGAGATGGCTTATAGTGTCTTATTGATTAGGAAAGTGAATTTACTAGGGAAATGTCGTAGGGTTGCCAGGCAATGTTCAGTGCCCACGTGTCAAAATTTACAAGAGGGAACAGTTAGTGGAACTGAGTGATTTTAGGTGGTCAGAGACAGAAGAGTAGAAATGTTGGGTTTAAGTAAGGTTTAGATTTTCCCACATATGTAACCATAGAGGTAAAGAGAGGCAAAGGAATTAAGGGTGTATGCAAAAGAGTGATTATGAAATTGGACCATAGATATAAGCTGGGAATGGAAGGAAGTAAGAATAGGAGAAGGGGCATGAATAGTGAAACATGGTAGCAGGGTCAATGGATTGGAGATGCCAGTGGAATTGAAGAATTTTTGAGGTAAAGATACAAGAGCAAGTGACCTGGAAAGAGAGAACGGATGGTTGAAGAGGGGACTCTCAAAATCAGTATTTCAGAGATTATGCCATTATTGGTGATAAGAAGGTCTGGAGTATGACAAATGGGAGTAGTCAGCTGATGTGAAGTGGAGGATAAGGCCCATGGAGATGAGAAGTGTTTGATGGATGGTTTACATGGCATTGAAGCCACCAAGAATGATAACAAGATTAATAGAGAAGAGAAAAGCATATGGTGAGCCAAGTGTTAAAGTCTTCAGTGAATGAGAGGTAACAGCCAGAAAGACTGTAGATGACTGCAACAAAGAGGGGTAGTGGGTTGTTCCGTCTAGTAGCTTAGGGTTCAAAGGAGCTGGGATGTGTGAAAGATGAGAAGAGATATGGTCTTGAAATGGCAAGAAAGAGCAGTGAAAGACAAGTACCTCACGTCCAGGACCAGTGGTACCATGGGAATAGGAGAAAAACAGTGAGAGAAAATTGCTTTAATTTATACATTTCATAGATTCTTTCATTTATTCATTTAACAATGTACTGAGTAGCTACTGTGTGATAAGCAGTTTACCAGACTGGTGTAGGGGGGAATCGGGGTGGGAGGGGGGGGTGTTGGGCAGGGTTAGGAGGAGTTAATTAGACAAAGAGAGTGATAATTTGCTAGCGACTATGTCTAACAGAAGCTAGAATTGATTCTCCTCTTGTGAATAAGTAAATTGGTCTAGCCCACACACTTATGCCTGGTGAAATGTCCCTGGGCCTAAAATGTTGCTGCCTGAAGGTAAAAGTAAGAATAGATTTGGCAACTGTCCAGTCATAAAGGAAAGCAAGTGTTATCTTCATTAAGCACAGCTGAACCTGGTTTTAAAACTTAACTTGTACAGCTACAGTAATCAAAATAGTGTGGTATAAGTACAGACATATAGATCAATGGAACAGAATAGACAATCCAGAAACAGACACAAACTTATATGGTCGATTGTTAAAGTAGTCCCATGGGAGACAAGATAGTCTTTGAAATGTGGTGCTAAAACAATTGAACATCCATATGCAAAAAAAAAAAAAAAAGCACTTCATATCACATGAAAAAATCAACTGAAAATGGATCATAGACCTAAATGTAACATAAAAACTCTAAAATTCTTAGAAGAAAACATAGAATATATCTTGACTTTGGGCTAGACAAAGCATTCTTTGTCATGATATGAAAAGCATAATCTATTAAAAATTTGATAAATTTTATCTTAACAAAATTCAAAACTATTGCTCTGTGAGAACATAGTGTTAAAAAAATAAAAAGACAAGCCATAGACCAAGAGAAAACATTAAAAGTCATATATCTAAATCTTGTATCCAGAATACATAAAGAATTGTCAAAATTCTATAATAAGAAAATAAACACCCCAATGTTAAAATGGGCAAAAGATTGGAACAAACACTTCACCAAATAAGGTATATAAATGGCAGATAAGTACATGAAAAGATGCTCAACATTATTAGTCATTAGGAAAATGGAAAGTAATACCACAACGAAATCACAATTACCCCCTAGGATGACTATAATTAAAAGGCTACCAGTACCAAGTGTTGGAGAGGATGTGGGGCAACTGGAACCCTTATACATTGCTGGTGGGAATGTAAAATGGTGCAGCCACTGGGGGAAATAGTTCAGCAGTTCCTCAGAATGTTAAACACAGAATTACTATATGACTCAGCAA
Source organism: Cynocephalus volans (assembly GCF_027409185.1). Taxonomy (NCBI): domain Eukaryota; kingdom Metazoa; phylum Chordata; class Mammalia; order Dermoptera; family Cynocephalidae; genus Cynocephalus; species Cynocephalus volans. The sequence continues at coordinate 111,830,534 of NC_084478.1, read as the reverse complement.
TTCCACTCCTAGATATATAACCGAGAAATGAAAATATGTGTCTACACAAAAACAATGTTTATACACAATGTTTATAGCAGCATTATTCACAATAGCCCAAAAGTAGAAAAAACTCAATTGCTCATCAATTGACAGATGGATTAATAAGATATGGTACATTCATACAATTGAATATTATTTGGCAATAAAAAGGAATGAAGCACTGATAAATGGTAAACATAAATGAACTTTGAAAACATTATGGTAAGTGAAAGAAGCCAGGCACAAAAGGCTACATATTGTATGATTCATTTATATAAAATATATAGAATAGGCCAATGAATAGACAGAGAAAGTAGATTGGTGATTGCTTAGGGGGAAATGGGGCGTGACTGCTAATAGGTTCCTACTGGAGTTATGGGAATATTTTATATCTTGATTGTGGGGGTTTTTATGTTACTGGATACATTTGCCAGAGTTTCTCAAACTTTGAGTATATTCAAAGATAGTTAATTTCATTGTATATAAATTATACCTCAATAAAGCTGATTTTTTTTTAAAGGATCCAAAAGTAACCCACATTGATTAATGGGCAAGGATTCATACTTTCACATGACAGTTTTTGACTACACATCTCACAAAACACTTTTAGAGAATAAACTGAATTGGGCTATGACATTTTTTCACAGAAACAAAATATTTGTCATTCGAGAAACAGTAATGGAGGATTTGAACTATTTATACTCTACCAATGGGGCAAAAGCTATGCATGCCATTGAGGCATATTTTGATTGAGTAAAACTTATTTTGTTACAAGTTTGGTATTATCATTTCGACCTATATAAATGGTGATTACATATGGTTCAATCTAACAGATTTGGAATGTCAATGTAATTGTGAATATAACATTCAAATTAGAATTTAGACAAACTAGAACTCAAATTTAGAGAAATATGCTCTTGGAATTTAAGTAACTACCAGTGGTATGAGTACTGATTAGATTTGCTTAGAGGGCAAATTACTAAAAACTCATTTACCTGAGAACAAACCCCAGATTACAGCCAGAGGGTGATAGTTAGATAAGGCCTTCTGTTTGGGTATGTCTGATAATTATTAGCTTGAATACACCTAACCTCTATTAGTTTGATTTTCAAAATTAACTTATTATGAACTTTTTGATATGCTGAAAGTCTTATTATCTTGTAAATTAAGGAATTATTTGTTACACGCAATGAAAATTTTTAATTGAAAGTTTTAATATTAGGCCCATACAGTCAATGTTAATAGAACAGTTTTATTATGATTTAATTAATAATGTAGGGTTGTGATACTGATCATGTGCTGCTGAGTTAATTATGCATGCAGTTCATTCCAGAATTTACAAAAGTTGAGCTGGGACATTCGGTGAATGCTTTGCATACACTACTCAGAAAAACTTCAGCGTCTTCTAGCCTGTAGTGTCCAAGTATACTCCAAATTGCTGTATCTAAGAATATGCAAGTGTGCTGGCTAATACACTAAGTCAGTGGTTTCCCCAAATTTTTTTTTATCATGGGCTCCTATTGGCATAAAAAAATTAGCATGGCTGGCCAGTTAGCTATGTTGGTTAGAGCACAGCTTTATAACCCCAAGGTCATGGGTTCAGATCCCTGTACTGGACAGCTGCCAAAAAAAAAAAAAAAAGAAAGAAAGAAAATTAGCATGTAAACCAATGTGTGTATATTTATATTTTTTATAAATAATAAATGTATAGTATTATACTAATACATTATGTACATTATAAAACAGAAAACTTAATCGCTTGAAAGGGTAGATAAAAAATAAAAAGCATATTATACATTTACCAGAGCCTACATACCCCACTTGGAAGACCACTGATTCTAAATAAGAGAGGTACATACAGTTACCCTTGCTTGGGAGCAACAGACAGGCATTAGTCCACGTGAAAAAGGGCAACACAAAAATTAATGTCAAATCTAGAAAGTGGGGAAAATAAATATTAAAGATTTGAAGTAAGCAATCACTAAAGAAACAATACACTCTATTATTTTTTTGCTTTTAATTTTTATTTATTTATTTATTTATTTATTTTTATTTTATTAATATTATTTTTTTACATTCTATGATGTTTCAGAGCAGTTGGGAGGGAGGGTGAGAGGGGAAAAGGGGGAAGAAATGGGGTGGAAGAAGGAGGAAGGAGGAGGGGCAGGATTGAGTTCTGTGGCACCTGCCACATTCCCACTGGGGAGACCAGGGGGCTTCCAGCATTGGCTTGGTCATTGCTGGGCTGGGTGCAGATGTCAGAGGGGTGAGGCAAAAGCCCTCGCCTCCCACCACCCCAGCTCAGGAACCCGGGGCCCTTTTTGCTGCAGCTTGGTGGTTGTTGCTGAGCTGGTTGCATGTGTTGGGGGGCACGGCTTAGGCACTCTGCCCCCCATGGCCCCAGCTTGGGAGAGCCCAGGGCGCTTCCTGTGGTGATTCGGTGGTCATTGCTGGGCTGGCTGTGGGTGTAGGGTGGGCATGGCCAAGGCCCTCAGCACCCCCACAGACCCAGCTTGGGAGAGCCCCAGGCATTTCCTGTGGTGGCTCTGTGATTGTTGCTGTGGTTGAGCGTGTTGCGAGAATGTGACTGAGGCCCTCAGCCTACACCCTCGGGACTGGTTGCAGGTGTTGGGAGGCATGGCTGAGGCCCCCAGCCGTCCTCCCTTTCTGGCTCGGTAGCCCAGGGACTTCCAGTCCTTCTAGATGTTACAGGTGTTCTTTGGTGACATGAGACCTTTACTAGTTACTATCAAACTTTGTCTCTGGTTTTGGGTACTTTGCTTGTTCTTTCGGTTCTGTGTTGCATTATTTGCTGTTCCCACCACTTAAACTCTGCACTGGAACTAATTTTTTGTCCTTTGCTTACTTCAAGTACTGGTGGGGACCAGTACTTGAGCTCTGTGGTTGAGCTAAATTGCTGCTTTGATGCTGGTTCCCTAGGGAAGGCTTTTTGTGCAGTTCAGGTTTTAATGGTTGACTTTATAGGTACTTCTGGATCTGGTGAGATCCGGTGCACCTGGGTTGTGTAGAAAATCTGGTCTGGGCCTGAGTCTTTACATCAAACTGCACCCCATGCAATTCTATATTGCTGACTAGTCTCCTCTGAGTGGTCCTGTGCTGATTGGGGGGCAGATCAGCTGTCCTTGCTGTGCCCCAGTGTACTCCCAGTGGGCCCATCTCCCCCATGGCCTGTGCTCCAAACACTTCCTGTGGAACGGCCCATGTGCTGGTCCCTTGCGATGACTCACTGGCCTCTGAGTGGCTCCTTTTTTTCAGTTGTGGCTCCTCACTCCTATGTAGGTCCATGGGAAACCTATTAATCATCCTGCTGACCTGGGGGCCACCAAGGCCCTCTTCTCCCCTGCTACCTCCAAGCAACTTCATCTGAAAGGCACAGCTGTGGCTTTTTGCCAGCTTCTGCTCCATACACTTAGCAGCTCCAGGCTGGAAGCAGCTGGGATTCGAAATAGTCTGAGAGGTTTTTTTCTTTCTCTCATTGTGGCTTCTCCCATCTTCATGAACTCCGTAGGCCTCTCCTCCTCTTCCCCTGAGCTCTAGCAGCCCCAGCTAGGCTATCGTTGATTTCTTATAGCTGTAAATTGGTTGATTTGTGGGAGAGAGTGACGCTGGGGACCATGTATTCTGCCATCTTGCCGGAAGTAAAAACAATACACTTTAATCAGAAATAAGAGAGTCTTAATATAATGAGGACGTTGTTTTACTAGCTTGTGAAACCAAAATATTCTGCTTAGCACAATGTAAAACAAATGAGGGCACAATCTCAGAAAAAGAGTGAATTAACTGGGACTAGCCCTGAAGAGAAGTTATAAGAGGTAGAATTTAACTTGTAGCCAGGGTAAGACAGGATCAAACTTGCTTATGAAAGTTAAAAACTAAGGAAACATAAAGATGAATTTGTGCCTAATAGCATTTTCCATACAAAGAAAATCAGATTCATAAACAATGCCACCTACATAGCAAGATATTTAAGACAGAAGACACTCCTGCTCGAGTACTTATTGGAAAACAAAAAGGAAGGTGTTTAGACATAAAAATAAGACAAAAAGCTACTCAAAGATATGATGGACAGAGATTCTAGAGGTAAAAATTACAAAAAGAACAGCTGGTATGGGGACTTAAAAAAAAACTTACATAGCTGAAAAAAGTGGCATCTAGGCTGACAAAGCTGATACAATGCAGACATGAGTTACCAGATCATAACATACCCCTGGGTATCAATAATGACCAGTAATGAGAAAGCACAGTAGGTAATTAAAGAAATGTTTGTACAGAGACAGCTAGCTAAAATCTGCTTCTGGTAGTAAATTGTGAAATCATTGTGTCACCCAGTTTGATGGGACAGATTACACACCTATAGTCAATATTTTTAGAACTGAAAGGAGGGGTGTAACACACACACACACACTCAGGTCAGGGCTTGGAAATAAGGATTCCCTCTGAAAACTAAACAAGTAAAAGCCAGCCACAACGGATGTGAAGAGTAGACTGGGACACAATCAAAGGGCTGCCCATCCAGGTACAACAACAGAATACACACACACGCCTTTGCCAGTCAAGGCTGCGTGGGGACCAGCCAGACAAAAGGGAAGAAAGGGCATGTCCAAGCAGAGGCACAACATGTACAAAAGCTAGGAGGGGAGAGAGCATGATGCATTCAGAGAACATGGAAAAGTTCAGTATGGCCCAAGCAGGGAAGATGGAGAAGTAGGCAGGGGCAGGGCTATGGCAGGACTTGTCTGCCACGTTAAGGCTGTTCGGACCTTAACCTAGCACGGTGGGAAGCCAGCCCTGCTGAGAAGTTTCAAGTGAGACGTGAAAGAACTGAGATTTAGGAAGATCTCTTTGGCTTCAAAGAGATTGGAGCCATCTCCACCCTCACCCCACAGCAGAGGAGACTGCTGCAGTTATCCAGGACAGAGATGGCCAGGGCAAGGTGGGCCGGTATGGCATCCACAGGAGTGGACTGATGAGAGACACTGCACAGGCAGATGGATGGTGGTGTAGTCCATTCGGGCTGCTGTAACCAAATACTTTGAACTGGGTAATGTGTAAACAACAGAACGGTATTGCTTACAGTTCTGGAGGCTGGCAAGTCGAAGATCAAGTCTCCAGAAAATGCAGTGCTTCGTGGATGGTGCCCTGTTGCTGTGTCCTCACATGGCAAAAGGGGGCAAGGGAGCTCAGTGGAGCCTCTTATAAGGGCACTAATCCCATTCATGAGGGTGGAGCCCTCATGACTTAATCACTCCCCAAAGGCCCCACCTCTTAATACTATCACAGTGGGTATTGGGTTCCAATGTATGAGTTTTGTGGGGACACACACACTCAGACCATAGCTGATGGGACATGGGGGTGAGGCAAGAGAAGGGAGTCTGGTTTGGTCAGTGGGGTGGATTGTGGTGCCCTTCACTGAGACTGAGAACAGGAGGATGAAGAGGGAGGGAAAGGGGAGGGGGCGAGGAAGAGGAGGAGGAGAGGGAGGAGGAGGAACAGGTGTGAGAAGGAAGTTGAGTTGTAGGAGCTGGTGAGTTATCCAAATGGAGTGCTTCAGTGGGCAGTTCATCACATGAATCTGGAGTTCGGGTGTGATGTCTGCCCTGGGAGATGAAGGTGTGGGTGTCCTCAGCCTTGAGAACCCAAGGGAGGATCAGCTGGCTAGAGGAAGCCAGGCCATGAAAATGGAGAAGAGAAATGGGAGATGGGAAAATCCATGAGGCACAGAGAGCAGAGGCCAGGTGTTTCTCTCATGGTGTGGGAAAGGAGGACATTGTAACACCCCAAAGGCAGTCTTATTTCTTTCCTTACCAGTGTGGTTTCCTACTTCTTGTGTGCCTGTGCTTTGGCGGGTGGGGTGGGCTGGGGAATTGTCATCCTTTTACTGTCCTTGTGTTCTTTAGGCCTTTGAGGGCTCTCAGTGTTCCTCCTCTTTTGAGGAAGGTAGTCTCCTTTCCCTTTTTAGTTTTCCCTCTTCAAGGATGTTTGTGCAGTTCTATGTTCCAGATCCTGCCACCCGGGACTTAGTCATGCACATTAAGAGGCTTTTGATGTCAGAGTCTTGATGGTTGTCATGGTTACCTAGTCACTGTCATGGCTAAACAAGCAATGCTTGGGACACAGACCATTGCCTGGGACTTGGGAATCCTTGTCCTATAGATGCAATTGATTTTCTGTAATGTGGTGTAACTCAGTTTATTCTTTCAAGCACCAGATATATGCCTTTTAATTATAAGAAGAAGCTTCATAGAGATGTTGGAATAAAATGAATTATAGGAAAAAATTTCGACATGAAATGATTTTCACAATGAAGTAGTAGTGATATTCCCAAGGGCTCAAGGATCTAGTAGTATCACCTGACCTTCACTCCAATGTCTTGTCCATCAGACCATAACTGTGCTTTGTGATCCTGTAGCATCTTAATATTCCGGGATCCAAAGGCATCCAATTCATCTGCATCTTTTAAAGGAACAGGAAGTCACTCTGATTCAATAGGAAAGGGGTGAGGATTTTCCTCCAACCCAACTCTGCTAGACAACACACTGTGTATTATGTAGATGAGGGTGGTTCTTTTTCTTTTTGCTGTTACATTTCAAATACTCTCTATGTGATGGTTTAGCTAGTTGATTGAAAAATTGGCTGTTTGTGGATGGGAAGAGTTCAGGATAATAGTGAAGGGCACTAACTTTAGCAAAGTGCGTACTACATGCCAGAAACTGAATAGATGCTTTTCATTGACTCTCTTTTCAACTGCTACCAATCAACTGAGCGGTGTTTATCTTTCTAGTCTTTTTCTGCCAATATCTATTTAAAGAAAATTTGAATATATCTGTACATATTGGTTCTTAGCCTGCTGAGAAAGGAACTTTTTATTGCTTTATGTTGTCCTTGTACTAAGCATGCATGTGCATTGGGAAACATTTAGAAAATACAGATGAGTGCCACTCGGAGTCCTGAGTCAGAACTGCAGCCTGAACATCAGGGAGCAGGAATGCTGGGAGGGAAGGCAGGAAGGAGGGAGTGAAGGGGTGAGGAGGCGCTGCTGCTCTGACCTCCAGACAGAGCTTTCCAGAAGTTTGCGTGGCATAGGAAGCACATCAGTGGCAGGCAGTCTCTGCTGAGATTTTCACGAGACAAGTCAGCTAGGCCTCTAGTCTACACTTTGTTTATCCTTCTCTCCCTTCTCCTTTCCTTCCGCCCCCCTCCTCTCTCCTGCCCCTTTTCTCCCGCTTCTCCCTCCTTTCTCTCTCTCTCCCTCCTCTTGTCTCTTCCTCTTCAGCCTACTCCTCCTACATAAATCAGGTTGGGAACAACTGCCAAGGTCTGTCCAGAGCAGGCAGGGAGCCATCTCAGTCCTATGGAATCTTTCACCCTTAGCTAAAGAGAAGCTCTGTGTGTGCATGCGTGCATGTTCATGTACATGTGTGCACACACAGGCATGAGTTTAAACTAAAAAAAGAATCATGCCATTTGCAGCTTTTTTCTGATTGCCAAAGTTATACTTTCTCCTTGAGAAAAATCTATAAGATTCAGAAAAGTGTAAAGACGAAAATATAAACTACCTAGAATCCTGTAATTCAAATGTTCAGTTGTAACCATCATCATTAATTTAACCATGTGTTATGAATACCTTTCAACGTCAATAAAAAGTTTGTGCCTTATTTTCTGAATCACTTTAAGATTTTTCATGTTTCAAACTTTAATCTCTATTTTTCTGATTTCAAAGGTAAAAAATCCTTGTAAAATAAAATAATATAGAAACATATAACATAGATAATGAAATTTTCTTGCTTCTCCTTTACCTGTCAAATCCGTAGAAACATTCTCTATTAATAGCTTGGAGTACATTCCTTCAGAAATTTTTCTTTAGTGATACACACATATTCTTTTGCAAAAGTGAAGCCATACTGAAAACATATTACTCTGCACATATCTTTTCAACTTTATCTCATGCTTACAATGTTTGCAGGCTGCTCTTTTCACTTAGCAATAAATTGTCAACATATTTCAGGTCAATAAATACATTTCTATATCATTTTATGAGTCACTATTCAATAAGATTTTCTCCAATTTATGAAATTTTACAAGTTATATATGCTTGCTGCAAAAATTCAAACGATACATGTAAAATTGTATAAATTAGAAATTAAAATTTCCCTGTTTCTCTCTGTTGCCCTGTGATGATAGCTACGGGTGAGTATTCTTCCAGCTTTTTTTTTGCAAAGTATTTCTGTTTCTCTCTCTCTCTCTCTCTCTCTCTCTCTCTCTCTCTCTCTCTCTCTCTCTCTCTCTCTCTCTCACACACACACACACACACACAATTTCTTTTGCAAAAAATGGGACATACTGGGTGTATGGTTTAGCAACTTGCTTTTCTTTTTTACTTAATATATATTAGACATTTTTCCGTGACAGTACATATTAGCTTCACCTCATTTCCTTTAACCCAGTCAGAAGATTCCATTGCATTAATGTATATTTTTTATGTAACCAATCAGCTATAAATGCCCTTTAAGTTCTTTTAAAATTGTTCACTATCACAATCTTGCCGAAATGTACAATGTAGTTGATTTTCGTGTCCCTTTACCAATTCCTCTTTCCCACTTTCCTCTCCCTTCTCTCCCTATCAACATCATATCTGTTCACTTGTCTTAACAAGTTCAAGGAATTGTAATCATTGGCTGAAATGGGCATTTTTAATGAATATCTTTAGTTATGTGTGCCATTATTTTTGTATGATAAATTTTTAGGAGTAAAATTGTTGTCTTCAAGACCACACAAATTTTCTATTTTTATGCATATCACCAAATTTGCCTCCAAAAGATTGAAGCAGTTTATGGTCCTACCAAGGATGTAAAGCATGCCAGTTTTTCCATACTGTCTGCAAAGCCATGTATCATCAACATATTAAAAAAAATTTTGCCCCTGTTACATTGTGAAATGGATATTTGGCCTTCTTTCCTGTTTCCTGACATAAAGCTCCTAAAACCCTTGGAATCTCTAGACTGATTAGTGTCTTTTTTTTGCTAATGAGATGACTGATAGCTGGTGGCCCCTAGGTAGCTTCAAGATGGCGGCTGGTCACTGAAATGACGGAGGCATGATTAGAGGGTTGGAACTTTCAGCCCGAACTCCCAATCTTCAGGGAGGGGACAGAGGCTGAAGATTGAGTTGGTTTCCAATGGCCAATGATGTAATCAATCATGCCTACAAAACGAAGCCTCCGTAAAACCCCGAAAGGCCTGGGTTCAGAGGGCTTCCGGACAACTGAACATGTGGAAGTTCCTAAATGGTGGTGTGCCAGAGAGAGCATGAAAGCTCTGTGCCCCTTCCCCCATACCTTGCCCTAGGCATCTGTTCCATCTAGCTGTTCATTTGTGTCCTTTATAATAAGCCAGTAAATATAAGTATGTGTTTCCGTGAATTCTGTGAGTGGCTGTAACAAATTAATTGAATCTGAGGAAGGGGTCATGGGAACCTAGATTTATAAGTGGTCAGCCAGGAGCTCAGGTCATATCCTGTCTTTGTGACTGGCATCTGAAGGGGGAGGGGAGGGCAGTCTTGGAGACCGAGTCCTTAACCTGTGGGATCTGATGCAATTTACAGGTAGATAGTGTCAGAGTTGAATTGAATTAGGACACCCAGCTGGTGTCCACTGGGGAATCTGCTGCAGCATTGGTTGCTGGTGGGGAGAAATCCCCACATATTTTGGTGACTAGAGGTCACAGAAGTATTCTGTGTTGTACTGTACTGAGTGAGTGAGAGTATGAATAAACACACTTTGTCTTTTTCTCTTTAACATTGACACCCCACCCTCCCACATCAAAATCAGCCATGTTAAATCCTAGGATTGTGAGGATAGAACTTGACCATTGTTATTGGTGGTGTTGCTGGTACTGCTGGCATGTTTGTGCAGATGTTTGCAGCTGCTTAGAACTCTTCCCTCTTTCCTTTTGCACCTTTGCTGCTGTTCATATGTATTAATTGCTGCTCTAAATTCAGGTCCCTGACAAAATATTGAAATTAAGGATTTACAGAAATGAGCAATCCTGTAGCTTTATCCTTATGCACATCCTGAACTACTTTCTTGGATAAATTTCTAGAAATGGGATTGCTGGATGTTGGGAAAATGGAACAATTTGGTCAGGCTCCCCTCACCTCGGAGCTGGTTCAGGGCAGTTCAGTAAGCATTGTGTGTTTGTGGGTGGAGTAAGTGTGCCTGCAAGGTGGTGCCACTTTGGCTGGTGTTTTACTGCCTCAGGCACCCACCTTGTGCGGCCATGTTTTTCCAGACCTGCAGCTTCCAAGGACTGTGTGGCCAGTTGCCTAGCTTATAGACCTGCATGAAGGGTTCTGGTGACTCAGCCTGGTGTGGAGGGTTCTGGTGACCCAGCCTGGCATGTGATGGGTTTGTGACCCAGTCTGTGAATGGGCTTGAGAGGTGTGGGAGCTCCAGACCCAGCCCTAGCTCAACCATCGGCCCAGTCGATGCAGGATTACCAGCAGGTAAAAGAGCCTGACAAGTGGCATGGTCGCCTAGCTTTACAACTGGCATCACGAGCAGGATTAAGACCTAGACAATTGGCACTGTGAGCAGAATTTGCAATATCAGCCTTAGCCTCACAGTAGCCCTTGTGGTAGCTAGACACTGGATGAAAGGCTACATATATTTTAAAGCCAAATGCTTTTATTTATATGCTTATAACTCCTAAGTTTATATCTTGTCCAGACTTTCCTCTGAGTTTCAGACCTGGTATTAAACAACATACTTTTCACTTTAACATCTCAGGCAAAAGATGCCCCCAAACTAAATTCATCATCTCTGCTTTCTACCATCCTCCAACATGGCCCTTCCCCACCTTCCTTATCTCAATGAATCACAGGCATCTTCAACCATTTTTACAAACCAGAAACTGACTCTGATCTCTCTGTCACCTTCACATGCAGTTTACCCAAGTTCTATTAATTCAATCTCTTAAATACATCTTAAATCTGTCTGTTTCTCTCCAACTTCATTGCTACCTCAGTAGTCTGAACTAACATTTTTTCTTAGCCAAACTACTATAAAGTCCTCCTAATTGGCTTTATTTGTTTGTTTATTTATTTATTTTTGAGAGTAAATGGCATTTATTATTTCAGGAATATGAAACTGTGGCAGGAGAATTCCAGGTCCCACTGGCTAGGTCTGGGTTCTTGGTGTCTCGAATAAAGATTGGACAAGACACACCAGAAATGAAACGTAAAGGCAGTTTTATTTAGTAAAGAAAGAGGGAAGAGTACACTCCGGAGAAAATGGAGTGGACTCGAGCAAGAGAGAAGAGTGCTCAAGAGCCCCTATAGTCACATTCCTGGGGTTTTAAGTACTCTTAGTTGGATTAGTGCCATTTTGTCATTGGTTGAGCCCTGAACGTATTCTCTGTCATATTGGTTAAAGAGATTGGGGCCCTAGCGGTGAGAACTCGTTGGTCTAACCAAAAGGTGCCCAAGGTGGGGGGAGGGGGGCTCCCTGTCTGGAATTGTCTTTGTCTCCACTTCTGCGCATGTGCATGCCTTGCTCAGGAAACCAGTTTGTCCCATTTGCAAATAACCAGTTTTTCCTTTTCCCATTCTTTTCTCTATCTAGCTTCCTGCCTCAAAACACTAGGCAAATTGTGTCGCCATCAGTATTTTCACATTGAAACACTGAATTTCTCTATTTCATGCTATTCTTAACATTTAGCTTTGCTTTACTTTTTGCATATCAAAATGTGCAAAAGACACTGACTTGTATGGGCTGAATGTTTGTGACCTCCCCCTCCCCCTTTCATATATTGAAACCCTCTCCTCCTCCATTTGATGGTATTAGGAGGTGGGGCCTTTGGGAGGTAATTAAAATTAGATGAGGTCACGTACATGGAGCCCTCATGAGTGGGATTAGTGCCTTTATAAGAGTCAGAGGGAGCTTGCTTCTCCTCTCTGCTCTCCACCGTGGGAGGATACAATGAGAAGTCAGCAGTCTGCAACCTGGAATAGGACCCTCTGCATAACCAACTATGCCGGCACCCTGATCTCAGACTTCCAGCCTCCAGAACTGTGAAAAATAAATTTCTGTTGTTTAAGGCACCTAGTCTAAGTATTTCGTTATAGCAGCCTGAGCTAAGACAATTTCTTTTACTCTTTGAAACTCGATGCCACTCTTAAGCAAAGTGACAGAGTGAATGATGGAAACTAAACGTTGTAATAGCTACATTTTTGGGGGAAAAAACTAGGGGTTCCCAAAATAAGTGATAAAACAATTTAGAATTCTCTCTGAGTTTTAGAAACACCAGTAGACACTTGATCACATACAAATCTTAACTGTTCTGATAACACTGTGGACATGGGGGCAATCTAGAATTCATAATACAAATTTAATGTTTTTTTCTGGTTTTAGAAAAAGCAGTAATTTCCTCTTCTAAAATGTCTAAGATGAATGACAAAAAGTACATAAATGAAATTTTTCTTTTAAGTGAGAAATTGCAGAGAGCAAATGCTTATTTTTCTCTATCCCTAATTTTAGCCAAATTTTCTGTCCTGTTTCTTTCCTTTTTCTTTCCTTCCCTCCTCCCTTCCATCCTCCTTCCTTCCTTCCTCCCTTCCTACCTTCTCCCTCTTTCTTCCTCCCTTTCCTCCTCCATTCCTTCTCTTCTTTTCCATCTTTTCCTTTTCATTAAGATATAATTTACACTCCGTAAAATGCACCATGTTAAATTGCACAGTTAAGTGGTTTTTAACATATTCACAAAGTTTTGCAACCCTCATCACTATCTAATTCCAGAATATTTTCATCACGCCAAAAAAAAAAAACCTGTACGCATTAGCAGTCACTCCCCATTGTCTTCACTCCCCATCTCCTGCAAACCATTAATCTATTTTCTGCTTCCCTGGATTTGCTTATTTTGAAATCTTCATATAAATGGAGTCACACAATATGAGGTTTTTTGAGTCTGGTTTCTTTCGCTTAGCATTATGTTTTTGAGGTTCATTCACCTTGTAGCATGCATCAGTACTTCATTTCTTTTTAAAGCTAAGTATTTCATGTATGAATATACTATATTTTGTTTACCTATGCATCAATTAATGGACATTTGCATTGCATCCACCCTTGAGATACTATGAATAATGCTGTGATAAACATTCATGTACAAATTTTTGAGTGGACATATATTTTCTTTTTTTTTCAAATTTTAGATTTATTTATTTATTTTTGGCAGCTGGCCAGTGCGGGGATCTGAATCCGTAACCTTGGCATTGTAAGACTGTGGTCTAACCAACTGACCTAACCAGCCAGCCCACATTTTAGAATTATATTTATTTATTTATTTATTTTTTATTTTTTTATTTTTTTATTTTTTAAATTTTATTTTGTCGATATACATTGTGGCTGATTATTGCTCCCCATCACCAAAACCTCCCTCCCTTCTGCCTCCCCCCTCCCCCCAACAATGTCCTTTCTGTTTGCTTGTCGTATCAACTTCAAGTAATTGTGGTTGTAATATCTTCTTCCCCCCCCCCGTTTTTTTTTTTTTGGTTGTTTTTTGTTTTGTGTGTGTGTGTGTGTGTGTGTGTGTGTGTGTGTGTGTGTGAATTTATATATTAATTTTTAGCTCCCACCAATAAGTGAGAACATGTGGTATTTCTCTTTCTGTGCCTGACTTGTTTCACTTAATATAATTCTCTCAAGGTCCATCCATGTTGTTGCAAATGGCAGTATTTCATTCGTTTTTATAGCTGAGTAGTATTCCATTGTGTAGATGTACCACATTTTCCGTATGAGTGGACATATATTTTCAAGGCCCTAGGGTACATATAGCTATGAGTAGAATTGTGGGTCATATGGCACCTCTATATTTGACTTTTTGAAGAACTGCAAACTGTTTTCCAAAGTAGCTGCACCATTTCATATTTCCACCAGAAATGTGTGAGGGTTCCAATTTATCCATATCCTTGCCTTCATTTGTTACAGTCCATCTTTTTTATTGGAGCTATCCTACTGGGTGCTGAGTGGTATCTCATTGTGGTTTTGATATGCATTTTCCTAATCAGTAATGATGCTGAGTAGCTTTTCATGTGCTTTTTGGCCATTTGTATATCTTCTTTGGAGAAATATCTATTCAAATTCTTTCCCCATTTTTAAATTCGGTTATTTGTCTTTTTATGGTTGAGTTGTAGGGGTTCTTTGTGTATTCTTGATACTAAACCCTTTTCAAATATATGACTTGCAAATATTTTCTCTCATCTATGGATTGTCTTTTGTTTTCTTGATGTTATCCTTTGAAGCACAAACATGTTTATTTTTGATGAAGGCAAATTTATCTATTTTCTCTTTTGTTGCCTGTGATTTTGGTGTCATATCTGAGAAACCATTGCCTAGGTCAGGTTCATGAGGATTTCTCCCTATATTTTCTTCTAAGACTTTTATAGTTTTAGTTCTTATACTTATCTTTTTGATCCACTTTGGATTAACTTTAGTATATGGTGTGATGTAGGGATTCATATTGATGCTCATGCACGAGGATATCCACTTATCCCAGTGCCATTGGTTTAAGACTATTCTTTTCCCATTGAATGGTCTTGGGACCCTTGTTGAAAGTTAATTGACCATAAATGTCATAGTTTATTTCTGGATTCTTAATTCTGTTCTATTGATCTATATGTCTGTCCTTTCATACTAGTGTCACACAGTCTTGATTACAATAGCTTTGTAGTAAGTTTGAAATTGGGATGTGTGAGCCCCAACTTTGTTCTTTTTCAAGGTGGTTTTAACGATTCTGTGTCCCCAGAATTTTCATGTTAATTGTGGGATCAGCTTGTGCATCTTTGCAAAAAAGTCAGCTGGGATTTTGAGAGGGATTGTGAGAATGTGTTAATCGATTTGAGGTGTACTGCTATCTTAACAATATCAAGTCTTTCAATCCATGAACACAGATTGAAAGACCTTTCCACTTATTTATGTCTTTTAAAAATTTCTTAACAATGTTTTGTAGTTTTCAATGTACAATTCTTACAATTCCTTGGTTAAAATTATTCCTAAGAATTCTTTTTAATGGCATTGTAAATGAATTTGTTTTCTGAATTTTGTCTTTGGATAGTTTATTCCTGGTGTATTAAAATATAAATGATTTTTTCATATTGATCTTTCTGCCTGCAACCTTGCTAAACTTGATTATTAAATCTAGTAGTTTATTTGTGGATTCCTTAGGATTTTCTATACACAAGGTCATGTCATATGAAAATGAGAGTTTTACTTCTTCTCTGATTTGTATGCCTTTGATTTCTTTTTCTTCCCTAAGTTCCCTTGGCTAGAACATCAATGCAATGGTGAATAGAAGTGGTGAGAGTGGGCATTCTTGTCTTGTTTCTCATCTTAGTGAATGAATATTAATCTTGATTCATTCTCCATCTAGAGAAATCATTTAAAAAGTTAAATTATATGAGTCACTACCTTTCTTAAATGCTCCAGTGGATTTCTACTGTATGTAGAATAAAATCCAAATTCTTTTTCTTGGCCTACAACACTCTCCATGCTCTTTTTCTCCAACCATATCTTATATTGCTTTTCTTTTTAAAAAAATAATTAATTGATTTTTAAATTGACAAATAAAAATTGTATATGTTTATCATTTACACCATGATGTTTGAAATATTTGTACATTGTGGAATGTCTAAATTGAGGTAATTACCATAAGCATTACCTCACAGGCTTATCATTTTTTCATGATGAGAACACTTGAAATCTACTCTCTTAGCAATTTTCAAGAATACAGTACCAAGATACTTCAAAAAGTTTATGGAAAAATAGAATTAAAAGATAATACGAACCTTTCCACAAACTTTTCAAAGTACCCTTGTATATTTTATTAACTATAGTCACAAGATCTCTTTAACTTATTCCTCCTATTTTCATATTACTTTTCTTACTCTCTGCACACTAGCCACATGGGCCATTTTTAGGACCTAAAATGCATCATACTATCTCCTTCCATAGCCCTATACACATACTATCCCTCTCCATCAATGAGCCAATTTCTTCAATTCCCTTGCCCCTTTCCCCTAATTCAGAACCACCTGGAAAAACCTTATCCATGAATAATAAGTCAATCCAGTTTCCTCCCTTTTGTTCCTAATATTGTTTCTGAAGTGCTGCTGAGACAAATCACACAGCCTCAAGATTTGGTCTCAAACTCCAGTTGTGCCCAGTGTTTTTCTTCAGTGTTTCACTGCTATCATCTTTTAGAAAATTTTTACAGTGAACATGTCACTTTTTTCCCACTATTCTCAAACCTCTGTACCTTCTCCACCATCTCATCCTTCTTCCTGTTTAGTGCTAAGCCCTTCATCTTTGTTTTGGATCCCTTTCCCTCCTATCACCTTATTCCCTCAATTATTCTCAATTTCTTCTGTGGTTTCAAACTCTCTTCCAGCTCCTTTCCCAATAGATTTTAAATATATTTACATTGCTTCTATTAAAAAAAGGGCAAAAAAACCTAACCAATTAAATGAACCCTTCCCTGTCCCTACACCCCTCTCCTGCTATTGCCCTAGCTCCCTCCTGCCCTTCCCCCCCAAACTACTAGAAAGAATTGTGTACATTCTCTATTTTCACTTTCCTACCCTCCACTTTTGACTCTCTGGTTTGGATCACTGCCTTCCTATAAAATTGCTCCCACTGAGGTCGTAAATTACCTCATTGTTGAAATGGATAACTCTTAGTCTCTACATTGAAGTGATCTCTTCGTAGCATGTAGTCACTCCTCCTTTCTGAGTGATTTTTCTTTTTCTGTGTACAAGAGAAATCTATGATTCTTGTTTAAAAATATAAACATTTTAGAAATATATAATACAGAGATGGAAGAGCCCTTTAATTCCATTCCCCTGCCATCAGGACCGTTAGATCAGTGTTTATTCTTCTAGACATTTTTTTTTCTGTGCCAAAACTAATATACTGTATATAATGATAATTTTTGGTGAAAAGGGCTTATATTATTCCTAATTTACTTGCAACCTTCTTTTTCATTTAATATGTCTTGGACTACTTTCTATGCTAGTCCATATATTTCTACTTCATTTCTTTTAAGTGTTTCATCATTTTTCCACCTCAAGGATTTACGGTAATTTATGGAACTCTTCTGTATTGGTGGATGTTTACCAATGCTTGCTGTTACAGACAATGCTGCAGTAAATATTCTTGTAACTTGTGCAAGTGTTTCTGTGGGACAAATTGGTAGAGCTAGAATTAAAATATGTCAATGTTGTAAAAGGATCATTTTTATTTTAGTACAAATACATGGTTATTTAGAAGTTTGGGTAATACATAAAATTTTAAAGAAAGTAAAAATCATCACCAATTTCCCATTCATAGATAACCAATTTTGTCTGTCATTTAGTGTGTATCTACAGTGGTACTGAACTATCATTTTATATACATTCACTCATTTAAATACTATGACAGTTCTGAAGGGTCAACATTATTATACCCAATTTTATAGATGAAGAAACTAAGTCTTGGAGAAAATTAAGACATTTATTGATGATTGCATGACTAGTAGGTAATAGAGTTAGCTTTCTGGCCAAAGTGCTGTGCTAGCATCCCTATTTGTTCAAGTTTAGATAAGAAAATGTACACGACAAATAGCCCCAAACCCCCTTATAACTACTATTTTGGTGTATTTCCTTCTATTATTCTCTATACACACTCCTTTCCTTTCCTGCCTTATGGCCTTTGTATACTCGTTCCTTCTTTTATTTTTTAAAGACTAGCCAAGGGCAGTAGTGAGAAGGGGGACTTGTTTCTTCTATTTGCCCTCTTCTTCCAGATACTCACTTGGCAGGTTCCTTGTCATACAGGGCTTAGTTTAAATCTCACCCTCTCAGAGAATGCTTTCTTGACCATTTAACTTAAAGTTGCCCCAACTTACTTTTATCCCTTGCCCTGTATCATATCCTTCACACTACTTATTGTTTTTGTTTTTACTTTATTTTTAATTTTTTACTTTATGTCCCAACCCCAGAAGCAAGACAATAATATACAGAAAGGAGAGGGCTGTGTTTATCTTCATCCCTTCTGTGTATCTTCTGTGCTTAAAATGGTGCCTGGTACATGGTAGGCACTCAATAAATGTTTTTGAACTTGACAATTGATGAATACTCCTAGAACAAAAGTACAAGTAAGAGAAGTTTACAGATATTCTTTAGTAAGTTCAGCTGTCCAGACGCTGTTCCCACACAACTCTCTGTTTGAATGACTTTTCTTGAGCTATCCCTAACCTTCTGAAAAGTTTGAACCCTAAAACCATAATTTGCTCTCTTAACTACCACAGTACAGTGCCTCATTCTCTAACACATTATTAAATTGCTGTTTATTGCATGTTTGCCCCAATTAGAATATAAGCTCTAAACGGGCAGATGCTCTTCCATTTTTTTTTAATTACTGTACCCCAGCACCTAGAATGATGCCTGGCACATAGAATGTGCCCAATAAATATTTGTTGAGTGAATGACTAAGTATCCCTTGATATCAATGGTAGATTTGCAATCCTGCCCCTTGGGCTAAGAAACTTGAATCTATGGGCCACATGGATTGGATGGTCTCCAGTCAGTTTTCAGGTATGTAAATGGCCTTAAGAAGACGGCATGAGGGGAAAGGAAGCTGACATTTATCAAATCCCAAACATGTATAAGGCACCTAAATTTTCTCTTCTCAAGCTTAGAAAAGTTTAGAAAAGCTTAGAAAAGTTGAGTAACTTGATCTAGGTTACCCAGCTGGGCAGTGACTGAACAGGGAATTAATAATATGAAATGTGACTGTGAAGCGCAATGACCTGATATTCACCCACAGACTGTCAAAAAGTTAGTGCAGTCCTCATTCTGGTCACCACCAGCTATGGATCCAGTTGCACCTTCATATAGGGACTGTTACAGTACTATGAAGTCTATAGATTGGTAACATTGTTTATGAATATATGTAAGTGTATTGTTAAATATTTTTCAATGAGATGTGTTTTTAGTCAGAAAAGAAATAAAAAACACTTTCAGCCTAAACCACCATTAAAGGCATATGAAAAACAGTAATAAGACATTTGCATTGTATATTACTGGCAAAGGATTAATACGTTTGATATGTAAAGATCTTTTACATCCCCCACCATAGTCACACTAGATGAACAAGAGATTTAGAGAAAAAAACAATATAAAGAGATGCTCAATAGCATTAATAATTCAAAAATTGTAAATGAAAATAAAATTACTTCTTGTGCCTGTCAAGCTGACAAAGATGAAGAACATAATCGACAGCCAGCACTATGCAGGATGTGGCAGAACAGGCATTTTCATACTCTGTGGAAGGCATGTACATTACTGGATTTTTTTCTGGAAGATAATTTGGCATTATCTACTACAATAAAATATATTCATACCTTTTGATTCAGAAATTGCACTTTTAAGAATTTATCCTACAAAAATCCTCTTTTAAATATTCAAATATGTATGTACAAAAATTAATCACAGCAGTACTTATAACATTGAAAAATTAGAACAGTGAAACACCAGAAAAAAATAGTGAAAGACAGAAATGACCAAATCTTTACCAATGGGAGTAAGAATAGCTATATTTCAGTATAGTACATTCAAACAATAAAATATTCCACAGATCCGAAGAGAAATGAAGAAGCTTTCTTCGTTTGAAAGCTGCATTGACAATAATATGTTCAAGATATATAACGTGGGAAAAAAATCTTGCCATAGAGTTGTAATTGTTTTGTAGAAAAATATATATTTAAATCCATATATGCACCCTCAAATTAATGAAACCTGTGCATAAAATATTAATAATATTTTTAACTAAGAGGTAGGAAAGAGTGATTTTTCCCTTTTTGCTTTCCACAATTTTCTATATGTGTTTTCCACATTTTCTATAATGAACATGTACTATTTGTGTAATTAAAATAAATTAAAGAATGAGGATTATTTTCATCAGAAATTATTAGGATGTATTAATATAAGCCTAGGTTATACAATATCCGATAGATTTAACATGCTGTAAATGCCTTTTTGGCACCATGCAATATAGACGAGGGTATAATTTCAGAGAAATTATATGTGAAACATTAAGAGAGTAAGGCCACACCTTGGTGACAGTATAAAGTGTACCCAAAGCCATTTTCAAGAATTGGCACTATTTCAGAAAATAAAATAAAAAATAAATAGGAAAGTTTAAATTCTCCAGACTATGCAAATCAGATGCAGGAGCAATGCCAGTGGTCTCATCAAGATGCAAATGGTGGGGGAAATCTCATATAAGACTTTCCACTAAGAAGCTGACTGGATAAAGAGCACTTGAAAAACAGCCCTAGATCCCACAGAGACTTACTGACCACAGACAGTGAAAGTGGAAAATATCAAGAGAAAAGCTGGTCTGTTCTCTGGAAAAAAGGGTGAAGGATAGGGAGAGGGTCAGGGATGGTAGTTACGTACTTAGCTTGGTAATAAAAAACAGTCTTTTGACATTCAACACTGACATTTTGAAGCAGCCTTTGCATAACAGCTGCATTCAATTAGCCTTGTCAAAATGTCCTGTCTTTCTCTGAGAGAAGGGGACTCTGCAAGAGGAAATAGCATGCAGGACGACAACAAGCATGCTATGAGAGAATTGGGAATGAACAGAAACCTGTAATAAGAAGACCTACCAGATCAGTAGAGTAATACTTGCCCAAACTCTGCCTCTAGTGACTAGGAAAATATGACCATTTCCTAAACTGATTTGATGGAACTGGCCATAAGCTTGTCTTCAATTATTTCTTTTTAAAAAGAAGGATAACAGTAAGGTGGAATAATATAAATTATTATTTATATTATTTAGCTCACCTAGGAGCTACAGTGAGATGCTTTCCCAAACCCCCAAATAATTTGGAAATAAGCATACAACCTGAGAGTTAAACAATAACAATCTACGGACAATGCTGATTGTTATTCAATTCTGGGACTACAGATGGAGATGATCACTACATGTATACTGAAGGATTTGTGGGCCACTCCTCCAACCAAGGAGAACTGGCAGTAATCCTTTGGTGGGATGAAAGGCACTTGCATTTTTTGAGCGAAATCTAAGCCGTGTCCAGGAGACACGTTAGAAGGCTTGGGATAAAAACAGACATCAGAAGTTCTCAGGAAAATGTGGAAAGATATTTTTGGAAGAAAACTGAGGAATAGATGGCATAAGTATGACTCACAAGGAAAGATACAAAGAGGGAAATAAGTTGTAAACCAACTCAAGCATATCTGCAAAGAAGATGGCCATTGTGAGGCACCAGACTACACAGCATTCTGTGGATAAATGGAGACCCATGATGAGAAAGACTATTAGGTAATCAGAGGAAGCCTGGCACAGAGACAATAGGTGGAACTTTGTTGCAAAGAACTGTGTATTTGGGATTATTAAATCCAATGCCCATGGAATACCATGCACTGGTATAAACAGATGACCAAGCAATACATGGGATAGAGTTGTCTCAGCAGATTCCTTCTTGGACAAGAAATTTCGATACAGAAGGCCCTCCCTAACAGTGTTCTCATACTGTATAAGACTCCACACCCCAGACCTTACACCCAGCTCCAGAAAATGAGGGCAAAGTGATTTAAGAGAAGTGTGTATTCATCTGGCCCAACATAGGCAATGTATCAGACTGAAAATTGATCAGTGGCTGCTCAAGACCAAAGAAAGGTCTGTTTAAGAAGAAACTGTAAGGGGGATAACATACTTCTGCACTATTGTTAAAGCAAACACCCTCCCTCTAACTTCAAAATAAAATGAAAGGCAAAGAAGTAAAATCCACACAATATATATGTGAACAGCAGCCAGTGTGTTTAAATGTCATAGGTAGGATTCCCTAAGTTGAGAACAAAAATTACAGTAGCGTGATAGGTGAATCTTGAAATAAATGGAAGGAAACAGAAAATAACATTTTATCATTATTATCTCTAAGTTTTATTCTTTATCTGACATTCAGAATTCGAGGTTCTATTCTAACAGTAACATAATATTAGACACCTTTGTAGGTGAAAAGGAGTCAAGAATACTACCAACTGGAAAATAAATCTAAGGCTATTTATGTTTGCATTTTGCAGTAGCAGCAGAAATAGGTGGCTGGTCTGGAATATTACTTCTGTGTGCTGTTACTATACTAAAGAGTTATTTATAGGAGTGGTACCAAGTGTTTGGAAATGGAAAAGCCCCTGTTTTCCCCTGTTACCTTTTAGTGTCCTGAACCCTTTCCACTTGTGAAGAGATAATGATTCCAGATTCCAAGAGATACTGTAGTGATTTCCAGCTACCTGTGTGATAGAGTTTGGATGTGTTGTACCCCAAAGCTCATGTCAAAATCTGATCCCCAACTTGGCAGTGTTGGGAGGTGTTTGGGTTATGGGGATGGATCCCTTATGATTAGATTAATGCTCTCACTGAGAGGGGGATAGTGAGTGAGTTCTCACTGTATTAGTTCCCATGAGAGCTGGTTATTTAAAGGACCCTGGCACCTCCCCCCTCCCTCTCTTGCTTCCTCTTGCTATGAGATCTGCTTGTACCCACTCACTTCCTGCCTGCCTGCCATTTTCTGCAATGAGTAGAAGCAGCCTGAGGCCAGCGCCAGATGCACCTGTCCCAGAATTGTAATCTGAATAAACCTCTGTTCTTTATAAATTACCCAGTCTCAGGTGATCTGTTATAAGCAACAGAATGGACTAATACACCATGGAACCTCAGCATCCACTACAGTGAAAAATACTGAGCATTAACCAATGGTAAGGTTAAACCAACATGAATCAGTGAGTGAGTGGCACTGAATTGAGGAATAAAAACCTTATATATCAAACAGCACCTAGGATTTGAATATTGATTGCCTGGATGTGCAGGTACATGTGCTTCAAAGCCCTTTCCTTACTTGTGGTTCAATCTTTTAATGGACTATACCATGTGGTAGAGCAGAGGTTTGTAACATAGCCTGTGGGTCAAATCCAGCCCTCCCTCTGTTTTTGTAAGTAAAGCTTTATTGGAACATGTTGCTTTGCCTCCCATGGATTTGTCACCCCTTTTCCCCTGGGTGATGGAGCCGCCAAAGATTACTGAAAGACCATCTCTTCTGAGCAGTGAGAAGCCCCTGTAAAGGGGTTAATCTCCTGGAACCCTCAAGAGCGAGGCATTTCTTCCATTTCAGAAATTAACCACGAATTGGGGTTCTCTTCCTGCATTTATTCTCCAGACCAGGAAGTTACAGGAAGAGAACACAGGTGGGGTTTTTGCTAAGTATAGTTTAATAAGTTTAACAATAGAAGCTGGTAACATTCAGTAAGACAGGCAAAGTGACATTCCATAATCCAATTTGCAGCAAAAGCTTGATTTTAGCAAACATTCTCTTCTTACAGCAATTTCCCAGTATCTTTACATATCAATCAGTAACCTGTCTGTCTTTGAGCCAGCAACCTTGCTGTGTCACAACTCTTTATCTTATAACAGAGACTGTAGCCTGGGGAAAATTTCCTGTCCTTTGCAAGGTCAATATTTGAAACTGCAAGGCTTTGGAAAACCAGGCCCTGTGAAGTACATTTGCTTTATGCATACTTCATAGGAACACATCCAAACCCGTTCATTTATATATGGTCTCTTTCTGCTTTTGCACTACAACAGCAGAGTTGAATAGTTGAGAAAGAGATAGCATGATGCAAAAAGACCAAAATGTTCACTATCTGGCCCTTTACTGAAAAAAGTTTTCCAATTCCTGGGCTAGATGGTCCAAACAGATATGAAACAACCAATTTAAATTATTTCAGAAGGTCCACTCCCTGGTCAGTCTGCCAAATTCTATGTTAGGTCTTCTGTTTTTTCTGTTCACATTTTCCCCCCAGGAATTATTTACACAAAGCTGGGGACTGGGGTGTTCAATTTCAATCTCAGTGATTTACAGTCATCTTTTTTTAAAAATTGTGGCAAAACATATATAACATAAGAATTTTCATTTTAAGCATTTTAAAACAACAATTGCAAGGAATTAATTACATTCACAATGCTGTACAACCACTACAAAACTTTTTCATCATCCTAAACACAAACTCTGTGCCCACTAAGCAATAACTTCTCATTATTCCTCCTCACCCACTCCCCTCCCCCATTTCTGGTAATGTATAATCTAATCTACTTCTGTCTCTGAAATTTTATTTCTTGTTAATTTATTTTTTCTTAATTGACCCATGATAATTGTATATATTTATGGAATATAGTGTGATATTTAAGTACATTTATTTATACAGTGTGCAATGATCATATCAGGGAATTTAGCACATCCATCACCTCCAACATTTGTCACCTCCTTGTGTTGGGAACAGTCTACATCCTCTCGACTATCTAATTGAAGTCATACAGTAGTTTGTTGTTACTGTATTCTCCCTATATTGCTATAGAACACTAGTTCTTGTTCTTTCTGTCTCTCTACAATTTTGTTTCCATTGATTGCCCTCTCCTCTTCCCCCTCCGTGTCCCCTTATCAGTCTCTAATAACCACTATTCTACTCTCCACTTCTATGAGATTGACTTTTTTAGCTTCCACATATGTGCGAAAACATGTGGTATTTCTCCTTCTGTGCCTGGCTTATTTCACTTAACATTCTTTTCTCCAAGCTCATCCATGTTGCCCCAAATGGCAGAATTTCATTCGTTTTTATGGCTGAAAAGTATTCTATCATGTATGTATGCCACATTTTCTATATCCAGTCATCTGTTCATGGATATTTAGGTTGGTTCCAACTTTTGGCTGTTGTGAATACAGTCATGATAAACATGGGAGTACAGGTACTCCTTTGACAGTCTTCTTAAGGACAATAGGTTTAAGGAATTTATACAACCCTATTTTTTCTAAAGAATATTTTAAAAGCAAGCAAACAAAAATAGTATGAAACCTGGATGAGAGGCCATTGAATCTGAACATTCTGTCATTGTGTCATGCAACACTTAATTTACAGGTATGGATGACTGAGGCCTGAGGATGTCTAGGAGAGGGGAAAGCTTGATTGCCTCTGGATGAGGGTGAGGAGAAGAGGTGGGATCTCTGTGGCAGAAGCTTGAAGTGGATGGTGGGATAAAAGACTTTGTAGGAATCTGGGAGAGATGGTGCTTCTGATTGAATTAATACATTTGGAGAAAAACTTAACTTTGTGAAGGCCCTCAAGTTTAAAAAACTATGCAACATTCTACTGAACCAGGGGCTCTCTGGCTCACCTCATGCAAGGCTCTCATACACAGGGGCCTCTCAGAAGGGGAGACACCAGCTGTGGGTTATATTTTAATGTTCCAGAAAATAGGCTACACAGAGGGTCTGTGTTTATATTATGAGTCACAGCAAGGACAGGTGGTGTGTCTGGAGTTTAGCATCTGCATACTATGCCTGTGACTGCCAGGATTGTTCTAAAGAGTTATTTGTTTGTACGAGCGAGTTTGGGAAAGAAATGAGAAAATGAAAAGGCCTCTTTTTCTCCGTGACCATTTTATATTTTGTACTCTTTCCTTCCGTTTGTTAAGGAAAAATGATACCAATATACAAGGGATGTTGTAGCAACTTAAACTCATCAGAAAAAAGTCAGCAGAACCTCCAGTGAAAAGTCCTGAACAGTAGACATGACTAGGGCTGGGAATAATATAAGAATGAATAAAATGATAAATGAATGAATGATAGGGGATACCCTGAATAATGAAAAACAAATAAACATCATTCTTCTTAAGTGGAGAGTCAGAATTCAAACACTGGCTGCCTGAAAACTTCACTATCTTGGTCTTACAGCTCTCCCTTTGATTCCTGAACTTATATCTCTGGAATTTTATGTGCCATCTGCCAGATAGCATCCTAGTATCTATCAGCATTCCATAGGTCCACTCCTCAATCAGTAAAGATTGACATCAAGGCCATATTACAAACTGAACTGCCAAGGAAGCAAGGCCAGTTATGATTTCCTATCGCCACTCAAATTACTGCCTTAATTTCTTTGACAAAGACCTGAATTTGAGAACAGGAGAGAAACCTTGAGAGAATGGCAACAACAAAGAAATAGAAAGGCACAGAACTGCTTTAGGCAGAAACACACACAGACGTGCACATACAGAGAGAAAAATAAGCAGCAGGACTTGTTCTGGACAGCTGAGGGAATGAGCACCCCCTGCAATGATGAGGCTTTCATCTCACAGCCCATTATTAAGCCAGGGGAGTTTGGTGAGGAGTAAGGACATATTCCACAGTTCTATGGGAAAATTCAACCTGTAATTTGAGTTAGAGGGCAGCAACAAACATATAAGCACCCAATGGAGTATCTGACCCATTAGTTCTATTTCTATTGACTAGAAGTAGTGCTTAGAAGTAATGACTATTACTCCGTCCTATTCTTATTAAAATTTTATCTTTCAATTTGAACTAATTTACAGGTGTGGAACTGATAGTGGAGATCATCAAGCCTCAAATAGTGTTTACAACTCACTAGCCTTCCAGTTTTGCTATACTGTTTTTTAATTTTTCTTTTTGTACTGGCACGATCAACCAGGCATAGTTGTGCTATTTGTGCTATACTGTTGCCTGAGGTACATAGTTGGATTTGTGACTGATGAGACTATTCTAGACCAAATAACTCCTTTCTACAGAGTGTCAAGCCCCAGTAGCCTAGTTCCAGTTCTCAAGTAGGTCAAGCTTTCCTTTGAATGCCATGTCTTTGCTTATTGCTTTGTGTTGCTTCACCCCCCACGGATTTGTTGCCCCTCTTCCCCTGGGTGACAGAGACCCAAAGGATTACTCAAGGCCCATCTCTTCCAAGCAGTAAGAAGCCCCAAAGTGGTTAACTTCCTTGGGAATGCTCAAGTGAGAGCCAACCCTTCCATTTGGGAAATTAACACCGAATTGGGGTTCTCTTCCTGCATTTATTTTTCAGACCAGGAAGATACAGGAAGAGAACAAAGGTGGGGTTATGGTTTAACAGTATAGGCTGGTAACTTTCAGTTGGTCTGGCAGTTCCTTTACTCAGTGTACAGTAAATATTTGTTGAATGAATATGAGAGAAAGAGAGAAATGAATATTTGTCAGTCATCACCAAATCAGCAAATAAAACTGAATGAATTTCTTTCCTTTATTTAATTCATGTGATTGAAAACAGACTCAGGATAATTCTTTACATGCTGTTTCACAGAATGATTTTTGCAAATAAAGCAAAGTATATTTCTCTTTTCTTCTGAAAAATCGTGTTTTAAATAGATATGATAGACTGTACACTCATAGAGCTATGGTAGGACGAAAATGGCAGCATCGTTAGTACTGCCTAGCACATGGTAGACAGAACAAGTGTTATTACTGCCTCCCTGCTTTCTCTTTTCCCTTAAAGATTTATTTTAATATAAATTAAATAGCAAAATTATTATATAGAATATTTGAAAATGTAACAGCAATAAGTAAAATGTAGATACATTTTAAATAATCTGTGAGGTTCAGTGTCATTTCTGTGTTGTGGGATGGATTACCTGGTGAATAAGGGAAAAGGGAAAAATAATCATTATGCTGTTTCCTTTAGGTTCATGTGCTTTCCTGTCCCTAATGTTACCTTCTAGTGGATCATCAGAGAAACAGTTTTCTATTGAGTCCAAGAAATAAATGATAGTAAGGGCGCTGCTGGTTAGAGGACTGTAGATAGAAGATCTAGGATACAGATACCAAACCATTACCAATTACTGGACCATGGGTGTGTATCTTCCTCTGGGATGGCCTCATTTCTAAAATACAAAATACTGTATGTTAGATTGAATAATAAGTAATTGACATTTTTGCTGGTTAAAATGTTTCAATATTGACTAT
The DNA here is from genome assembly GCF_027409185.1 of Cynocephalus volans. Classification (NCBI taxonomy): domain Eukaryota; kingdom Metazoa; phylum Chordata; class Mammalia; order Dermoptera; family Cynocephalidae; genus Cynocephalus; species Cynocephalus volans. The sequence continues at coordinate 111,802,614 of NC_084478.1, read as the reverse complement.
TTCTTACAGTTTATTTTAATGTAACAGTGGTTAGGAGTACGGGCTTGCTATGATAAGACCTGGGCTTGAGATAATATTTCAGGTCAGACTAGTTGAGTCTTCTGTACCTGAAGTTTCTCATCTTTTCAGTTGGGATAAGAATAGCATCTGCACCTTTGTGTGTAATTGAAAATTAAATGTGATAATGCAAGTACAGTGTTAGGTACATAGCAAATGCTCAATAAATGTTACCTGCATTTGTTGCTCTTATTGTTATTCTTAACTTTATGAGAGCAAATAATGGGGGAAACATTATATTTTTTAGCTATTAAAATGTTTTATAAAGCAACAATATTAAAATAGGATATGACTGAGATACAGTTCAATGAAATGGAATAAAAGCTCAGTCCCGTGAAGGTTTTAAAATGTGATAAACTTGACATTTTCAATCAGTGAGTAACATAGTTTATTCAGGAAATGGTGTTGGGTCAGTTGGTAAATTTTTTCATTTAAAAACATAAATTTTGATCCTTTTCTCACTCCATAAAATGTGAAGGGAAACCCCCCCCCCACCATAATACTGGTACAACTAATACACAGCTTGGCTGTAAATACTAAACGAAACTAGAAATATGACCAAATTACACAGTACATATTTTAACTATTTAGCATTCAAATTTCTTAGTAGTTTTCAATTAAACAACAATGAAATAACACTTACCTATAGAAAGGCCAAAGTTAGAGTGGTGGGTAATGCCAAGTGCTGTTGGGGGTTATGGTGACCTGCACACACTGCTGGTAGAAGTATATTCTGGAGAGCAGTATGGAAGTGCTCTGTCATGTCAAGAGGACACATGCTCAATGACCCAGCAGCTCTGCTCCAGGATGTGTATCTCAGAATCATTTCTTATACAACTAAATAAGGGAATTTGTACAAGGATATGTTTGTGGTGGTGGGAAGCTGAAGGCAACTTGGGTGTCTATCACAGGGATGGTGGAAAATACTTGTTTGTTGTTGAGAATCATTAGAAGTCTGTTACCACAACTCAGCTGTGTCATGAGCGAGTCATTGAACCTCTCTCAGCTCCTGTTTCCTCAATCACCAAAATAAGGGAACTGGCTTGATCATCATGGTGGCTTTATCCTTTTTACTTCCTCTGATGTATGAGTCCAGTGACCTTCCATATAACTTTAAATTTTTGTGCCTCTACCCTTTAGATATTATGGTAATGGGCAATGACTTTGAACAGTGCTTTAAACATTAGGGGTTTGGCTCTCTTTGAAAGAAATCTTTGCTGCAAGATCTTTAAGTAATAATAAAGATAATCAGGCCATAATTCACTTATTTGGAATGCCAGAAGTGGAGATGTCTTAATACAGAGTATATCTATCTACTGAAAACCATAGAAAATGAGAGGGTAGAAAAATGTCATTTCTTTCAGCACTACAATTTTACTTGAAAACTGATATAAAAGCCCGTTCATCATGGTGCTTTTCCTCCTTATTTTCCCTCTTATGTTATATTTTGATATTTTAAAAACTTTACTTTAAATTTCAAATTACAAAATGTAGTATGTAGTAGTTAAAGAATGAAAAGATATTGATGGTAATTGTAAAATTTTCAGTTACTGTAGGAGTGTCTGAAGTAAAATGTGAAAGTCTAGCCCTTATGACTGAAGAGCATTTTGTAATGCCTGTATCTACCCCTTGTAAATTCTCATGTAATAAAATAGAACAAATCTGCTTTTTCAGGCCTCTTGCTCCAGCATCTGGCTGAGTCATACTGTTTTCAGAGGGACATTGCCGTGCTGAACTATGTCTGCTGAAAAAGAGAAAAAAGAGCTTGCCTTAAAGTAGAAAAAAGAAATGGCTCTCTCTTTCCAGGATCTAAGGCAGAGTGCTTGGAATTGCTTAATTGCTTTCTGCATCAATTGCCAGCCTTTACATAAACCTTTTACTGTTCAGAGGTTTCTTTTGGGGACCAAGCTGGGCCAAGTCTAGCACCAAAATCAGCATCTCTACCTAGTTATTTGTTTGAAACTTTCTTTCTCTTGGACACCAAAACATGAGACCAACAACTTTTAGGTTTCAAGAAAGGTGCAAAGCATTCAGAACAGGCCTCTATAGAATCTTGCAAAGTGTAAGCATCCTTCTCTTTATCAAGGAATCCTTGGCAATGGGTGTTCTGGTAATGAGGAAGGATCCTCTTTTCAGAAGAGTCTTGTGATCAGTGGACAGAACAGTCTCCTTCTGCTGAGGAGACGGGAAGGAGAGAAGTTGGTATCTCTCAGAATAATATCCACGCATGGGTTCAGTGAGCCCTTGAGTCAATTTTGCCTAAATGTCGTGCTGATCTGGGGGTACAATTTGTTTCATATTAATGGTAATGCAAGGATCTAAAAACAGTTTTACATATTCTCCATCAAACTGTAACTATAATCCAGGGCTAGTGACGCAAATTCTGTGCTCTTGCCATCAATTACCCCATGCTGCTTCACGATGTACTTATGTTTAATTTTACCATTCACTACTGACCACTCTGAGCTGTATTTATTGTTATTGTAGCCTCACAGCTTCTACTCAGTGGAATCTAAGGCTTGCACTTTCTAACAGGACATCAGTACAACAATGCTCCTCACTTCCCTGAGGCTTTTTTTCCCTTAATTCCAGTTTATGGACTTTAAATTGTTACAACCTTTCTGGGTGGCAGATGGAGAATTAAATTAAGCATTTGAGGTAGAAATTCTATGTCCTGAAATGTACCCTAAGGAAATAGTTAAGGATGTTCACAAGAGTACAGAAACAATAAAATTCATTAACCTAAATACCTAGTTTTGGCCTTTTCTACAAATGCAAATTTATTGAAGGATAAAGAGAACACAAAGGATAGCTATCATTGAAAGGGGCATATGGGCATATGGGAATGGGGTATAAGCATTCTAGGGACACACAGACACACACACTCACAAGCACTCATGCACACACATCACACTGGTCATCAGGGTCTATTCATAAAAGCCTAAAAAGTACCCATATGAGTTTCAGAGGCACAGAGAAGGCAAACTCATAAATGAGCTAGAATCTATTCTAAATGCAAGTTTGAAGTACACCCTTTAGCAATAGGAAAGGACTAAATGTCATTCATCTCACCATTGTTTATTATAGGAAAAGTGTATTAGTTGTTAGATAGGATTATGAAAGATTTGCGTTTTTCTACCTTTTGTATTAATTTTTTTTCTGTCATTGATGGGTGTTACTCATGACATAAAACATAAAATTAAAGAAGGATAAAAGTCTGCCAATCCAAAATTGTAAGGTTCTCATTAATATAAGTACATAAGTACCTGTAATTTTAATAGTATGTGGAAACTCATTTGGAATGAGCTAAATCGATTCAAATGGCAATGAAATTGTAAAAGGGTAAGGCCACTCTTTGGTGTAGCAAAAGTTATCATTAAGAATTGACAACACTTTGGAACTTAAATAAAAACATAGATGGGAAACCTTAGAGGTGTAACAAGTTAGAGTGGTAAACAAAACACAGACGTGGTCCCCGCCCTCCTGGAGCTTGTAACCTAGAGGGGAAGATAGTGAAACCAGCAATAATAACGAAATTTTCTCCAACAATGGATTAAAAAAACTGTGGTATGAATACACAATAAAATACTACTCAGCTATAAAAAAAACGAATCCTATCATTTGCAGCAACATGGATGGAACTGGAAACCATCATTCTAGGTGAAGTAAATCGGGCACAGAAAAACAAATACTGCATGAGAGCACTCATGTGGAAACTAAAAAAATATTGTTCTCATAGAAGTAGAGAGTAGAATAATGGTTGCCAGAGACTGAGAAGGGAGGTGGGGCAGGGAGGAGAAGTGGTGGACTAATGGGTACAAAACTGTGCTACCTAAGTGATTCATTGTGCAGTATATGCATGTATTGAAACAACACACTGTACCCCACAGTAATGCTTAAAATAAAAATAAACAAATTATAAAGTAATGAAGTTTTGTAGGTGCTATCATAGCGGAAGTCAGAGTGCTATGGGATCAAAGCAGATAGCAAAAGCACCCAACTGGTCTTAGGTGTGTTGGGGAAGCTTCCCATGGGAAGTGATGTTTAAACTGAGACCTGAGGGATAAGGAGGCATTACCCAGAAGAAGAGAGGATGAAGCTAATATGAGACCCTAGCCAGATATAACAGGCAGGAAATACTCTATGACCTGGTTCATCCCTGGGGATATCCTGTGTGGAAATCCACTACCCAGCAGTTTGGCATGTCCGGAAAACTTTGTGAAACTTAATAGGACAATTGTATGAAGTACCCTTGCTTTGTAGTTCATGCCCATGAGAAAAACCACGGGTGAGACCTGAGAGTTGTCTCATTCTTAACTCTTTCTACACTATCTTGACAGTGAGCTCCAATCAAGGGAAGGAATCAAATCATTAGTATGTAGAAAACGAATGCTTAAGTGAGAAGGTAGCTGAAATGCTCAAAGCATCAGGATGTCTCTACCCCTCTCCCTTTCCCTTTAAAAGGTGGTCTTCTAGGGTTCCTAGACTCTTTGGTGGGCTACAATGGCTGAGTCTGTTCATGTGTGTATAGGTGAACACTAACACTGGGCATCTCTAGTGGAGCATAGACTATATAGTTCTAGAGCTCAGGGAAGAGGTCAGGTGGCAGTGATAGAGTTAGGCTGGCAGCAACTGGCACACAGGAGACATTCACACGCTATATGATGAATGAATGAATGAGTGAATGAAAGTGACAGATTTATGGAGACAGCAGAAAATGAAACGTCTTCAGGGTGTTTCTATCCATATTTGTCTTTTGAAAACGATTGAGATTCTGTTATATATATTTGGTTTCTAATCGGATTTTTAAAATACTCCTGATTTTCATCATTAGAAAGTCATTATTTTTTTCCTATCAATAAAACTTAGATAAATACCCATTGACATTAATGAGAGTTACAGTTTGAATATTATAGAGCAGGAAGTTTAGGAATGAGGGAGCTATCTGTGTTCCCTCTTGCCAGACAGCTTTCTGAAAGTCTCATGTAACAAAAATACTGCTAAGGAATTTAGCAACTGCCTCAGACTTGGGAGAAGAGGAAAGGAAGAGACAGCCCAAGCCCCATCTCAAGAGGAGATGTGTGTGTGTGTGTGTGTGTGTGTGTGTGTGTGTGTGTGTGTGTGTGTGTGTGTGTGTGTGTGTGTGTTGTTAATATTTGGGGTTATACCTTTTAACATACTTTAAACGTGTATTGTTTTCTTTTGGAATAATAGGAAATTCCTGTATAGTTTGTAATGGGATTATTTTCCAATTTGAGAGTATATTGTGAACATCTTTCTATGTCAATGAACACACATTATCAGTTATATGATTCGGTTTAAAACAAGCTGATTTCTGTGTGTTGACAGTGCCAATACAATTATCTTTTGTGATTATGAAATCAATATGTGGTTATTTAAACAAGATGAAACAATATAGCAATACACTTAGAAGGTAAAATTTAACCTCTCTCTCTCACCTCAGAGCCCTTTACTCCATGATACCACTGTTGCTAGTAGGCTATGTGTCATTTCAGATGTTTCCCTTGACAATTAGATACTAATGAAGATATACCAATAAATTATACAGATACACATATAATTTTATATTCCTTTGCATATATGAGATCATATATCCACAATATTCTGAATTTTTTACTTAATATAATGTCTTTGCCTTTATTTTCATTTCTATAATTATCAGTCGTGGTAGAATTATTTTCACATTTTATTGCCAGTGGTATTCTTCTGTGAAATTTCTGCCTCTCAATAAGTATTTATGAATCTCCATTTAGATTTTGTGATTTAGAAGGCAACACAGCAGATATTTGAAAATGTACTGGAGTGCATTCTCTACTGTACTGACCATCTCTAGGGAAAGTCCAGCACCCTGAACAATTAGAGTCAAAGCCTAGGAGACTGCAGGTCACTTGGGAGAGAGCTCCAGCCTTAGGGACAAGGCAGGTTTTGCCTCTCCACTTTGTTGCTTAGGAGCCTTGAGAATTAGGGCAAGCACCTAAACCACAAAATTTAAGAAGACACTCACCCTCAGGGTTATGCAAATGCTGACCCTGCACCTGCACAATCACAAGTGTGAGTACCTTTCTAAGAGGAAGTGCCTCTTATGGGCATGCCTCACCCTAGTCTGTGGCAGAATTTCAGCTGGGTGTTTTGGTTTTGCCCACTATGAAATCCAAGGAACTTTGAGCAACTGCGGTGTGCTTTGAACTGTGATTCCTCCCTTCTATATTTTACCTAATCTATTCATCACTCATAGCTCTGGTGTGAGGAATTTTCACCTCCATTCCACAGATTAGGAGACTAAGGTATAGAGAAGTGAAGTAATTGTTTTTGGACCACACATTCACTAAGTGGAAACACAGAGGTGGGGACTGTAAATTCCACATTTAAAAACCAGGCAATGTTTTCTTGTGTTAATGTGTAACGAAATGGAAATGCTTGTGTTTATTTTTGACATGCTTGAAAGATCCTAGTCCTTTCTCTTTCATTCATTAGCTGTCTGATCTTTGGGCAAGTCATTGAATCTCTTTGGGCTCCATTTTGTCACCTGTGAAAATAAGTGAGTTAAATGCCACTGTCAAGAACTCTTTAAATATTTTGCATCCTATAATTTATTATTTCATTCTACCTACTACTAAGCCTTATGTTTTCTTGTTCCTTCTCTCTAAAGTGGACAAAAATAAGATGCCCTTAAACACTTTGGGGGTGCTACTCTTTTTGAAAGGAGCCTTTAAAAATAAGAAATTCATAAAAATAAGACCATATGCCATCTATTTTATATAACAGAATGTTATATGTGGAGATAGAGCAACACAGGGTATATTTATCTGGAAATGTTCAGGAAATAGGAAATATGTTTGGCTCTAAGTTGGGATTTTTCCTGACACTGACAGAAAGTTAAGTAGCAAATCAAGCAAAACCTGAGTGTATTGGCTGTGACTGTAAAATAATGACCCTCATGTTCTTGTGAGGGCCATAAACTGGTTTTGAAGCTAGTTGCCAATATCTTGATCAATGACAATCTAATCCCACAGGTGTGTAGCTTCATGGGAATGGAGGTCTATTTTGAAGAGCAATCTTGGTCTTCTTTTTAAATTCTCAATTTTTTTTTTTTTTTTTGGCAGTGGCTGGTACAGGGATTCAAACCCTTCACCTTGCCGTTATAAGGCCACGCTCTAACCAATGAGTTAACCAGCCAGCCCACTCTTCGTTTTAAATTCTGGTGTTGGTAAGGAAATACAGAAGTATACTTCATTACTTCATTGTCACTTGAGTATAGTTAAGGGCCCTCCTATTGAGAAGAAGACACCACAGATGAGATGGGAGGGCAGCTTGATGAAATCTCTTAAGGCAGTAGGTGTACTCTGGTTTGATGGGGACTTAAGTGAATTCTGATTGAATACAATGCTTATGTGGGTTTCGTTTTGTAGTAAAATGATAACCAAAAACTTCAGTTCAGGGGCCTTTAAAACTTGGAAGATGAGACAGGTAGATGGGCAAAAGCAGAGGAAGGAGCTAAACATACAGCTTAGGCAGGTAATCCACCAAGCCACTACTTCAGCCCCGAGAAATCTCGTATAGAAATGCAACACAGCTCAGAGGGAAGTGTTTTTTCCTCTGAATAAGTGTTTCTTGAATGAATGAATGAACAGGGGAGATGCAGATTTCCAAGTTATCATCAGCAAATTAAATAAAACACACCCTTTCGATATTTCTCCAGGCAAACACATTTTTCAAATATATTTTGTATCACAGTTTAAATACTGTTTCATTATCTGTTATTAATAAGTCAGTATTGCTCGTGTTTCTCCTTGGAGAAACCCATGCTTTTTTGTTGCAGTAAAGGTAAAATATTGAGATAAGCGCCACCTGCTGGTCAGATCCTGAACTACATCTCTGAATGTCTGGGAGGACGCTCTACAAGAATTTGGCGAGGGCGGGGCCTCTGGCCTGACCCACCAAACGGTGCTCGCTGGAGGCTTGAATGGCACAGGCAGCCCTTCCTGCAGAATCAATTGCTGCCTGGCTCTCTGAGCTCCTGGCAGGAAGTTCCACCTTTGTCTCGGATGAAGAGAAAGCCGCCAGTGAGTGTCTCTGAGTGATGTGTATGAGTGGGTATCAGTGTGTGTGTGCATGCGTGGATATTTTGTATTTTAGGTCATATCCATTTAGGAGCATTTGCTTATAACATGTTCTCACTCATACACGTAGGAATATTCTCATCAATAAGTGGAACCAATCATATTGTACATACAATGTGTAATCTTCTTTTTATGCTTAATAATGAATACCTCTCTAAGTGAATATTTCTATAATATCAGTTGTGTGAATCAGACTGTAACAAAATTTCTCCCGTGCTTTGAAAATTGTATCATTATTACCTTTCTGAATTACACTATTGATACATATTTGTACTTTAAGGACATCAAACCATAGAAAAATGTATAAATGGAAAAGGAAATTGTGCTTTGTTTACCTTCTTGAGACAAACATTCTTAATGGAGTGCTAATATATTTTATAAATGTTTCTATTCCCATGTAATGTGCTAGCATATATAAGTACTTGTATGTAAAAGCACTAAATACCTGCATAAACACAATATAGACGTATTCCTACATCTATTCTTCAGTTAAAAAAGTGTGACATGTTAATCTGGCCCTTTTCTTTTTTTCACTCATAAAAGCATAGGATTTTTATTTGTGTTTCTTGTATTATTGTGTTTGAGTTATCTTTTAATAGGTTTGTGGGGCATTTATATTGCTTTTTATGAAAATTGGAAGTTATCTTTTATTCATCTTTAACTAGTCAAAAAGAATTCTTTACATCAAAGATGACCATATAATTTATTGTTAGAACTGACACTTTTTGGAGTAAAAGGTGCAGTGTTAAACAATAGACATGAATTGAAATCATATCAAGCCGTATGGTCACCCCCTTATATATCATGAACATTAGCTCAATGTCTGTAATGTATGTGAACAATTTTTCTTCCCACTTTATATTTCTTTTCATCATTTTTTGCAATGCAAGTGTTTTAAAATCTCATTGATTTTTATTATTAAAAGACAGTATGGTTAATTATAAATCTTTGAAGAATACACTGGAGTGGAGTAATTGCCAGTCTACTGGGAGATAGACATAGAGAGCATTCAAAGCCCAAGAGGCCACAGGATGCAGTGGGAAAAGCTTGAGTTTTGAACAGTTACAGGCTTAGAGTCCCTGGTCTGTAATTTATGATAGTGGTGACCTGGGTCTATTGGCTTGATCTCTAGGATAAAAAGAGGATAGTAATCTCTACACAGAATGTTTGTTTTCAGGATTAAAGGAGATGAGATCTAAAGTTACCATGATGTAGAATGATTTTGATGTTCATTTCTGTCCTATAGGTCGCTTTCCTGGTCTTTACAACTCTTGAGCTTCTGCCTGACCCCACTCTCCACTTCAGGGATCAGCCAACTCATGTGGCTCTACACCCAGGTCTCTTGGCACAAAGGGCAGGATTTCATCACCTCTATCTTCTTTATCACCAAGAGGGTTGTTGAGTGAGGACGTGTGGGACCACAATAGCAGGGGAGTGTAATGAGACCATTTCTCAAGCCCTGGGAGCCCATCTACTAAAAGGGAGGCTGCTCAGAGTCCTTTAGGAAGGGTGAGGGGTGGAACCCCATTCCTGCTTCTTAACAGATGTGTGACAATGGAAAACGGATTTACTCTCTGCGAGCAAGAACTTGTCTTCTGTAAAATGGGAAACAGTTGATATTTTCCCCATAGAATTGTGTGGGGAAAATGGCAAAACTTAAATAAATGTCTAGCACATAGTATGACTTCAACAAATGTTTGTCCTGCCCACCATGACTCCTCTTCATCGTAAAAGAGACTTCGACATAAAACAAAGAACAGAAGTGTCAGAGAGAGCATTTGGAAATGTAGCAATAAGAAATAACATGTATAAGCATTTACATAATGTATGAATTTGGGTGCTGTCTCTGAATTGTGAGATGAGTTATCTGAGGAATTTGGAGAAAAGTAAGACAACATTGCACTATTTCCTTTCATTACACGTGATTTCCTGTCCCTGTTACTTCACTTTCTAATTGAACATCCAAAGAAACAGCTTTCCACTAAGCCCTGGAAAGAGGAGACAGTACAGAGAAACCAAGCATAATAGCAGACCATAGGACCTTGGGTGAATCACTTCCCCTGTGCTGGCCTTACTTCTAATACCGAGTCACACGCAGTACAACTGGTTAGTGGATTTGGGCCTTGGGTGCTACTATTTTGTGGCTTCATGACCTTTGGCAAATCACTTAACTTCTCTAAACTCCATTAAAAAAAAATCTTTCAAATGGCTATTATAAAGGCAACAGCCTCATGAGGTTGTACTGAAAATTAAATGAGAAAATGCGTGTAAACCATTTAGTAAAATGTCTGGCACTAAATGCTCAGTTAATGTTATCTTCATGTTTCTTTACTGTTAGCCCTTTCAAGCCAGTCAGGAGAAGAATAAAGGGCTTGGGCTGGGAGAGAGGTAGTGTATCACCTTAGGTGACAAGGTTCTGTGAGGATGCAGTATTAAAACAGTTCAGTACTGGCTCAAGAACTGACATGTATTTAATGGGACAGAAGAGAAAAATAAGAAGCAGAACCAAATGCATGTAAACGTTGAGTATTTTATAAAAATGTGGTATTTTCTATTACTTGAGAATGCATAGACAACAAGAATTAGTGCTGGGTCATTTGCAAACTGTTCACTAACAAAGGAATGTGAGTTCATATCCTCATGCCACATGATATAATGTGAAGGTCAAGCATTAATACACCATATTTCCATCCAGTATGGTTCCAGTTACATAAGATGCATATTCAGCTGGACATGTATGTGCATATATGAAGGTACTTCAAAAAAGTTCATAGGAAATCAAAATTAAAAGATAACACAAATCTTTCCATGAACTTTTTGAAGTACCCTCATATGTGGATGTTTCTGGTTGCAATGGGATTCAACAAGCTATGAACAGTTTAGCAATGAGAGTGTGATCGGAGGTTATTTGTATCTTTTTATCCTTGTCTGTACTTTTGATAATTTCCTAAATGGACATGAATTACTTTTATAATCTGAATCAAAGCCCATAAAAGATTTTATAGTTGAGGAACACAAGGCAGTGTGATGGGTTGGAAAGAGCAAAGGCTTTGGGATCATTCACACCTTGTGTTCTCATCTACCTCTGTCCATTACTAGGGAGTGACCCAAAAGTAAGGTACTTAACCCAGTTTCTTCTGTTTCTTCATTCTGAAAAGGAGGGAAGTAATCCTTTCTTTATAAGGTAATTTGATGGAATTACCAAAATATAGATTAATGTGCTGTGCTTATTTCCAAGTACACTTGAGTTCCCATGTCAACTCTCTAACTTACTCCTACAAATTTCTTCACCCTCTGAACCTCAGTTTCCTCATCTTTAAATGTGGTGATAGTATTGATCTTGAAATATTATATTAGCTGTCAAGCACAGTGTCACAATAGGCACACACACTGCCAGGTAACTATTTCCATGAATATTATATATTGTAGTAATAGAAAAGAAAGAGCTTGTTACTTCTAAGTAGTAGCTGAAGAATTACTGGTAATTCTTATTTTCTTCAAGTAATTCTGATTTTCTTCTATTTAATTAAATATTTCATACCCCAAGAAGCCTTGATCCAGCCATTCTGCCCTGAGGAATTTATCTTACAACAAAACATGTTTCAAGAATTTCTTATTTAAAACAATGGTATGATCATGGTGATTATGAATGTATTTTGGGAACTTGTGTAAGATTTTCCGTAGGATAAGTTCCCGAAACTGAAAAATTTTAATCAAAGTATATATGGCATTGCCAGATGCAGATTTAAAATGCTCAATAGCAATGTCCACTCCCACTCACAGAGTGAGTTCCTCCTTCCCTACAGTCATCCCATCAGTTATGCAGTTTGACCCAGCAATTCCTTCTGCAAGAATTTGTCCAGTAGGACAAAATGTACAGAGCTATATATTGCAGGGCTTGCTGTTTACCTTGTGGTTGAAGCAGAAGGACCAAGGGACAAGAGATTTGAGGATCACTGATGCAAAACAGTTGAAGTAATGAGTCATGCAGTCTAGGCTGCCTTGGGAAGGAGAATGCAGATTTAAGGGGACTGATGCACTGGGAAAAATTAGGGTTCAGTGGATGGGCTCTATGGTCCTTGCCCACTTGCCCCACCTGCTCCTCCCTCTGCCCCCCAGGGAACTGTGGGCTCTGCTCTGTACCAGGTGCTGGGATTGCTGCCGTACACAGTTTTACCTCCCTTAATCCTCACAGCACTTCTGTGAAAGGGGACATTTTCAGCTTCATTCTCTAGGTGAGGAAACTAAGGCTCTGACATATGAAGAACTGTATTTCATTGAATCTAAGATACCATAACTCTTAAGACATGTGCTATTTTAGGCACTACTAAGAAGACAAAATTCTTGCTATTATGCTGGTGAGATACCAATGATTAGGATGTTAAAAAGTGGAAAAAAATGAGTCTTAGGATCAGTGAAATGTAATAGCTTGTGTAGGGCCACGTAACTATTATGTTAAAAAATTGAGATTGGTGTCTATTTTTTCCTAATATCAAACTCCATGTTCTTGCCGTAATACAAAACCTTACTGGTAAGTTAAACTTGTACAAATCAGGTAATTTTCTCTTCTATTTTCCTATTGTGTAGTACAGTAGAAAGATTTATATTCGTTTCTGATAGCTAGATGCTAGTCTTTCTCTCCTGTATAGTGGTTGTGTGACCTTGGGCAAGTCACTGCATATCTGTGTGTCACATCTCCTCAGCTGCAAGTGTTAAGAAGATGGACTCTGACACCAGAATCACTTTAAGCCACTCACACTCTATTATCTGCTATTCTTACCTGCCTGACACAAACCCTTCCTTTACTCTGCCTCCCTCTCATCTGTTAATTACAGAACAATTTAAAAAATGCACTTAGTGCACTCTGGTCAGGGGCCAGGGTGGGGTGGGGTGGGATGTTGGAGGGTGTTCTCTTTGAAAGACAGCTGCAGTATCATTGCCAAGTAATGAGACTTACCCTTTCATTCTTCTACTTAATAGAATCCACATTGTCCAGGGTTCAATCCCTGTACTGGCCAGCTGCCCCCAGAAAAGAAAAGGAATCCACATTGCCATTTATGAAGTTTTAGTGCAGAACACATACATACAGAAATAAAGGGAAAGCACCAGGATGTTGGAAATAACTCAAGCAAAACCTTGTAAAGGGCATGACCATAAAAGACATGGAAAGTTTACTAAAAAGTAGAAAATAAATGGTTTTGGTTGGGCTGTAAAATTCCAGTTGACCTTTTAACTCTTCCGGTCAAGATGGTGGAGTAGACGGTTCCTAGCATCACTCTCTCCCACAAGTCAACCAGCTTGCAACTATTAAAAAGCAACAACAGGAGGCCCAAGAGCCACACTGGAACAGGCAGGAGCTGTGGGACCCCCAGCCCAGGTAAGTGTCCACTGCATAGAGAGGGCTAAGAGCCAATGGGCCCACATGCCCTGAGTCAGCCACGCTGGAGCAGGCAGGCACTGTGGGACCCCCAGCCCAGGTGAATCCCCACTGCCAAGAAATGGCAGTCCATTCAGGATCAAGGCCAGACATCAGGGTGGAATGAGTGGACCTTGATACCCCCTGCCACAATGACTAAACACCAAAGGAAACATAGCAGAAGTATGAAAGATCAAGAAAGTACATCACCACCAAAGGAAAATAATTACTCTCAAGCTCTACATCCTATAGAACAGGAAGTCCTTGAAATGACTGACAAGGAATTTTGAGCAACAATTCTAGGGAAACTAAATGAGATACAAGAAAACTCAGTTAGACAACACAATGCAATGACAAAAAGTATGCAGGACTGGAAAGAAGAAATGTACAAAGAAATCAATGCCATGAAAAAGAGTGTAGCAGAGCTTGTGGAGTTGAAGGACTCATTCAAGAAATAAAAAACACCACAGAGAGTCTAACCAGCAGACTAGAATAAACAGAAAAGAGAATTTATGACCTTGAAGACAGGCTGTCTGAATTAACACAGGCAGACCATAAAAAAGGAAAAAAAATTTAAAAAATTGAAAAAAATCTAAGAGAAATAACAGACAACCTTAAGTGCTCAAATATCCAAATCATGGGTATTCCAGAAGGGGAGGAAAAAAGAAATGGCATTGAAAATATATTCAATGAAATAATAGGAGAAAACTTACCAGGTAAAGGGAAAGTCACAGATCTTCAGACTCAGGAGGCCCAAAGATCCCCAAACATATTCAACCCAAAAAGGTCCCCTCCAAGACACGTTATAGTCGAACTGTCAAAACTCAAAGACAAAGAGAAAATCTTAAAAGCTGCAAGAGAGAAGTGGCAAGTCACATATAAGGGAGCGCCAATCAAACTAACAGCAGACTTTTCATCAGAAACCCTAAAAGCCAGAAAAGAATGGGATGATATATTCAAATACTAAAGGGCAAAAATTGCCAGCCAAGAATACTTTACCCAACAAGGCTATCCTTCCAAAATGAAGGACAAATAGTATATTTCTCAGACAAACAAAAACTGTGGGAGTTCACTACCACAAGACTAGCCTTACAAGAAATTCTCAAAGGAGTTCTGGTTTTTATGCCTGAAAAACAACCATCACTGTCATGGATACTCAAGAAAGAACAAAACCTACCAGAAAAACAAATGATAATGATAATGATAAAGAGAAAAAATAGTTTATCTACCAGCCCAAGAAACCAACAAACACAGAAGACAAACAGAAAATCAGAAAAAAAGGAACAAAAGATACGTAAGACCTCTAAATAAAAATCAATAAAATGCTAGGAGTAAATCAACACCTTTCAATAATAACTCTGAATGTAAACGGATAAAATTCTCCACTCAAAAGACACAGACTGACTGACTGGACTAAAAAGATGGACCCAACAATATGCTGCCTTCAAGAGACTCACCTCACCTGTAAAGACACACATAGACTAAGTGTGAAAGGATGGAAAAAGATATACCATGCAAATAGAAAGGAAAAACAAGATGGAGTAGCTATTCTTACTTCAGATAAAATAGGCTTTAAACCAAAAACCATAAAAAGAGATAAAGAAGACCACAATATAATGATAAAAGGATCTATCCATCAAGAAGACAAAACAATCATAAATATATACGCAGCTAATGTTGGAGCAGCCAGATTTATAAGTCAAACACTATGAGATCTAAAGAATGAGACAGACACTAACACTATAATAGCAGGGGACATGAACACCCCCCTCTCAACATTGCACAGATCATCTATCCAAAAAATCAATAGAGAAACACAAGATCTAAACAACACTTTAGAGCAATTGGACTTGGCTGATATCTACAGAACATTCCATCCAAAAACCTCAGAATATTCATTCTTCTCATCAGCACATGGAACATTCTCCAGGATAGGTCACATGTTAGGTCACAAATCAACTCTCAAAAAATTCAAAAAAATTGGAATTTTCCATATATTTTTTCAAATCACAGTGGATTAAAATTAGAAACCAATAACAAATGAAACTCTGGAAATTATAAAAACACATGGAAATTAAACAACATTCTACTTAATGACATATGGGTCCAAGAAGAAATTAAACAGGAAATCAAAAAATTTCTTGAAGCTAATGAAGTTAATGACACATCATACCAAAACCTGTGGGATACTGAAAAAGCAGTACTGAGGGGAAAATTTATCTCATTAAATGCTTACTACAGAAGAATGGAAAGATGAACCTAACACTTCACTTTAAAGAACTAGAAAAACAAGAACAATTCAAACCCAAAGTTAGTAGACGGAAAGAAAGAATTAAGATCAGAGGAGAAGTAAATGAAATAGAAACACCCAAAATGATACAAAAGATCAATGGAACAAAAAATTGGTTTTTTGAAAAGGTAAATAAAATTGACAAACCTTTACCAAGGCTAACCAAGAAAAGAAGAGAGAAGACCCAAAGAACAAAACTTACAAATGAAAAAGGTGATATTACAACTGATATCTCAGAAATACAAGGAATCATTAGAGACTACTATAAACAACAATATGCCAACAAATTTGAAAATATGGAGGAAATGGATAAATTTCTGGACACATACAAACTACCAAAACTGAGTCAAGAAGATATAGAAAATCTGAACAGACCAATAAAAATAAAAGAGATTGAAGCCATTATCAGAAGGCTCCCAACGAAGAAAAGCCCAGGACTGGATGGGATCATTGTGGAGTTCTACCAAATCTTCAAAGAGGAATTGATACCAATTCTCTATCAACTATTCTAAAAGATTGAAACAGAAGCCAAACTCACTCTATGAGGCAAACATCACCCTGATACCAAAATCAAAGAAAGATACATCAAAAATAGAAAATGACAGTCCACTATCCTTGATGAATATAGATGCAAAAATCCTCAATAAAATACTCACTAACAGAATACAGTGACAAGTACACTAAATTATACACCATGATCAAGTGGGATTCATCCCAGGGATGCAAGGTTGGTTCAACATGCACAAATCAATAAATGTGATACACCACATCAATAAAAGCACAGACCAAATTCATATGATCATCTCTATAGATGCTGAAAAGGCATTTGACAAAATTCAATACTTGTTTATGATAAAGACTCTCTACAAGTTAGGTATAGATGGAAAGTATCTCAACACAGTTAAAGCCCATTGCTAATATTATCTGGAATGGGGAAAAGTTTCCCTTAAGAACAGAAACTAGTCAAGGATGCCCACTCTCACCAGTCCTTTTCAACCATAGTGTTGGAAGTACTAGCAAGAGCAATCAGAGAAGAGAAGGAAATAAAGGGCATCCAGATTGGAAAAGATGAAGTCAAACTGTCCCTGTTTGTGGATGATATGATCCTATATATTGAACAGCCTGAAGCCTCTACAGAAAAAACTCTTAGAGTTGATAAATGATTTCAACAAAGTTGCAGGATATAAAAACAAAACACAAAAATCAGTAGCATTTATGTACTCCAACAGTGAACATGCAGAAAAAGAAATCAAGAAAGCTAGCCCATTAACAATAGCCACCCAAAACATTAAATACTTAGGAGTAAAGTTAACTAAGGATGTGAAAAATCTCTATAATGAGAACTACAAACCACTGTTGAGAGAAATTAAAGAGGACACAAGAAGATGGAAAGATATCCCATGCTCTTGGATAGGAAGAATTAACATTGTGAAAATGTCCATATACCCAAAGTAATCTACAGATTCAATGCAAGCCTCATCAAAATTCCAATGACATTTTCTCAGAAATGGAAAAAAACTATCCAGACATTTATATAGAATAACAAAAGACCATACATAGTCAAAGTATGACTTTAAACTATACTACAAAGCTATAATAACCAAAACAGCATGGTACTGGCATAAAAACAGACACACTAATCAATGGAATAGAATAGAGAACCTAGAAATCAACCTATACACTTACAACCATCTGATCTTTGACAAAGGCACCAAATCTACACACTGGGGAAGAGACTGCCTCTTCACCAAATGGTGCTGGCAAAGCTGGATATTCATATGTAGGAGAATGAAACTAGACCCGTTCCCCTTACCATATACCAAAATCAACTCCAAATGGATTAAAGAATTAAATGTACATCCTGAAACAATAAAACTCCTTAAAGAAAACATAGGGGAA
The DNA here is from genome assembly GCF_027409185.1 of Cynocephalus volans. Taxonomy (NCBI): domain Eukaryota; kingdom Metazoa; phylum Chordata; class Mammalia; order Dermoptera; family Cynocephalidae; genus Cynocephalus; species Cynocephalus volans. The sequence continues at coordinate 111,784,811 of NC_084478.1, read as the reverse complement.
ACACTCCAGGAAGTAGGAGTGGGTACAGACTTCATGAATATAATCCCAAAAGCATGGGTAACCAAAGGAAAAATAAACAAATGGGATTATATCAAACTAAAAAGCTTCTGCACAGCAAAAGAAACAATCAACAGAGTGAAAAGACAACCAACAGAGTGGGAGAAAATATTTGTAAAATATACATCTGACAAAGGATTAATATCCAGAATATACAAGGAACTCAAACAACTTTGCAATGGAAAAACAAGTAACCCAGTTAAAAAATGGGCAAAGGAGCTGAATAGGCATTTCTCAAAGGAAGATATATGAATGGCCAGCAGACACATGAAAAAATGTTCGACATCACTCAGCATTCAGGAAATGCAAATCGAGACCACTTTGAGATACGATCTCACTCCAGTTAGGATAGCTAATATCCAAAAGATTGAGAATGATAAATGCTAGAGAGGTTGCAGAGGAAAAAATACTCTCATACACTGTTGGTGGGGCTGCAAAATGGTGCAGCCTCTATGGAAAATGGTATGGAGGTTCCTCAAACAATTACAGATAGATCTACCATATGACCCAGCTATTCCACTGCTGGGTATATACCCAGAGGAATGGAAATCATCATGCCCGAAGAGATACCTGCACTCCCATGTTTATTGCAGCACTATTTACAACAGCCAAGAGTTGGAACCAGCCCAAATGTCCATCATCAGATGAGTGAATAAGGAAACAGTGGTATATCTACACAATGGAATACTACTCTGCTATTAAAAAGAATGAAATAACTACCATTTGCAACAACATGGATGGACTTAGAGAAAATCATATTAAGTGAAACACATCAGACCCAGAAAGAGAAATACCACATACTCTCCACTTATTTGTGGGAGCTAAAAAATAAATAAATAAATAAATAAATAAATAAATAAATAAATAAATAAATAAATAAATAAATTTACAAACAAATAAAGGGTGGGAAGGGGAAGAAAACACAACAATCTCGACAATTCCTTGAACTTAAGTGAACAGATATGATGTAGTGTTGTGGGAGGGGACAAAGGGAGGGGGGAAAGAGGAACCGGACACAAAAAGCAACTACAATGTATATTGAGAAGTTAAAATAATAAAAAATTCCATTTGAAAAGACTGAGGGAGAATGCAAGCAAGGCTGAATTCGGATGGCTAAGACTTTAATTTCAGAATTTTGATTTTCGTTTTCTTTGCATACTGTTATTTTAATAATAAAAACATTACTTATCCTGTTAAATGCCAATGATACAGACATGTGTAAAGTAAAACGTAAAAGTCTCCCTGTCTGTATGTTCCTAAACACTGCGGACTGCTAAGTGCCTCCCTATGGAATTGACCCTCAAATGAGATTAGTTGCTATTGTCTATTTTTAAATGAAATCTAAATTTCTTGAAATGAGTGGGCATATTTCTCTCCTAAAAATCTAGGGACTCAGCTGCTAAATATGCTGAAGTGAGATACCTCACAAAATGCACCTTCAGAAAGGGGGAGAGAGCAGAATGTTAAAGGGCAAAGACAAATGGGAAAGCTTTGAAATACATGATAAGGCCATTTTTATGTTTATATTGTGTGAATTTTAAAATGATAATTTTTATTGTTGCCCCTTACCAAAACCTCCCTCCCCTAATCAACCACAATGTATATCGACAAAATAATATTAAAAATAAATAAATAAATAAACTTAAAAATAAAATAAAATAAAATAAATAAATTTAAAAAAATAAAATAAAATGATAATTTTTGCTATATATGCCTTTAACAATTCAAAAACTAAGAGTAGAAAGAAAAATCTGAAAGTATTCATCGCTTGCCAAGACCTGCTGTGTGATGCTACATATCTGCTTCTGCAGGCCTGCAGGTAAAAGCCTTTGGCTGATTCAGACTGTTTTTACAACGTACTTTGCAAAACTGTTTTTTGCTTAAAAAAATAAGTGGGGCATAATGTTGTCAGTTACTCGTATAAAGGCATTCTTACCACTCAGAGCAACCACTCAGAGAAAGAAGCTTCACAGAACTTCACATTCCATCCCTTTTCAGGCTAAGAGGCTTCTAGAAGTCCATTACCAACCAGAGGTATGTGATGAAGACCAGTGGCCACTCCAAAAATGGAAGCGGTCAAGATATTTGAATCTTCTAGAATCTTTCATAGGTGGTGTGGTGTATTTTTCTTATTGATTTATATAATACATTACATATTCTTCATGAATTCTGGATATTAATCCTTTGTTTATTGTATTTTTTTGTTTTGGTTTTGTTTATTGTATTTGTTGCTAATATATTTTTCTTGTTTGGGGTTTGCCTTTTCATGTGTTTTAAAATGAATGTTTTAATACTCTAAAGTTGTATATTATTATACTTTAATTATCAGTCATTTTATTTGTAATTTGCATTTTTTCATGTCTTGTTTTAGAAGGTTTTCCTACCCCAAGATTAAAAAGTAAATTTGTATATTTACTTCTAAATGTTTCAAATTCGTTTTTCACATTTAAATCGTTAATCTGCCTGGGATCAAATTTTGACTGATGTGAGATACAGATGTGGTTTTATTTTATTTTTACGTATAAATGAACAATTGTTCCAATATTATATGTTGGATGTTCCATCTTTTCCCACTGACTTGATCAGCTACCTCTGTCTTATGCTGAGATTTCATTTGTGTAAAGTTCTGTTTCTAGGCACTTTCTAGTTAGGTTCCATGGACTGATTTATTTATAGGATTGGCAGATTTAGCACATAAAATACATGCCTGTTGTTTATCTGAAATTCTAACTTAACTGGGCTTTCTATATTTTATCTGGTAAGCCTATTTGTTCCCGTGCCTATATCAAACTGTCTTAATTACTATGGCTTTTAATAGGTCTTGATGTCTGGTAGGGCAAGTCTCCCTACCTTGTTTTGAGCTTCAGAATTATCTTGGCTATTTCTGGCACTTTTGCTCTGTCAAGTACACTTTAGAATGAGCTTGTTTCATGGACTAGTATAATGTCAATGTCTACAGATGTTCAATTTACAAAATATTTCAGAATAATTTGATTTCTCTAATTGTTGGTACAGAAACCTATGTCCATTAGATCAAGCTTGTTAATTTTGTTTCTCAAATCTTCTATATTTTTACTGGTTTTTGTCTGCTTGATCTATCAATTACTGAGAGAGGAATGTTAAATCTCACAGTAATGATAGATTTGTCAATTTCTCTTTGTAATTCAATGATTTGTTGCTCTGTAGGTGTTGAAGCTATGTTATTAGGAGGCATAAAAGCATTTAACTGTGAGACTTTTCTGGAGAATTATACCTTTCGTCATTCTGTACTGACCCTCATTATCCTTAATAATACTTTTTGCCTTAAAGACGATTTTTTTTCTGATAATAATATAGCTACACTAGGTTTCTTTTGTTCAGTATTTGCCTGGTATATCTTTTCCTGTCCCTTTACTTTCATCATTTTTATGCTGTCACATTTAAGTTGTAAATCTTGTTAACTCCATATATCTAAAATTATTTTTTCTTTTTGTGCTATTGTATTTTAGCTGTGTCTCTTGTAAATTGCATATAACTGGACTTTAATCAGATGTTGTCTTTTTAAAAATTGGCTGGATTTGTTTATACTTGGCATGATTTCTTACATATTTGGATTTATTTCTGGCATTTTATTTTGTGTTTTCTATTTTTCTGCCTTTTGTATGCTCCTCTTTTTTTTCTACTTTCCTGGCATTTTTTGGATTCTTTCAGGCTTTTTTTCCCTTTTGAATCTTTGGTTTAATCGTATTCCTCTGGAAACTATATATTAACTTACTATTAGTTTAGTCATTATTATTATATTTTTCTTTTCTTTTCTTTTTTTCTTTTTTTACCATATTCTTTCTTTATTTTAAACCAGAAAGTTTGCTTAGAGGGGAAATAGCCAAAAGTGTTACTGTCTTAGCCGTTTTAAAATATTTCCTGTCGTCTTTGACAACTATTATTCTCTGAGTGTTCCACGAGCCTGTTCAACTGAGAACTGGTCATAAATGTGGTTCCTTTTTTTCCCCCAACCCAGGTTATTGGGATATATTTTACCTATAGTCAATCTGACTGTTTTTAGATGTTCAGTTCTCTAAGTTTGACAAATAAATACAGTTTGCAGCCGCCACCATGACAGAATCATAAACATTTTTATCCCTGGTTAAGTTCAGTTGTGCTCTTTTTGTGATCAATCTCCTCCTCCGTCTCACCAGTCCCCGGCAAACTCTGATCTGATTTTGTCCCTATAGTTTTACATTTCCCACAAAGTTATGGTAAATATGATAAATATTCTTTTTGTTTTTGTCTGGTTTCTTTCATTTAGCAGTATATTTTTCAGGTTCATCCACATTATAACATGTGTCAGTACTTCGTTTCTTCTTAAGGCTGAATAATATTTTATTGTATGGATATATCATATTTTGTTTATTCATTCATCAATGGATGGACATTTGGGTTTTTCCCACTTTTTATCTATTATGAATAATGCTGCTACGGATGTTCACGTACAAATATTTGTGTGGACTTCAGTTTTTATGTCTATTGGATAAAAACTTAGGGGTGAGATTGTGGGTTGTATGCTAAATGTATGTTTTAGTTTATAAAAAACTGACAAATTGTTTTCCAAAGTTGTACCATTTTGAATTCCCACCAGTAATGTATGAGTATTCAGTTGCTCTGCATCTTTGTTAGCTCTTTGTGTAGTCTTTTTTAAACCATAAAACAAAACAAGACACAAATTTATTTTCTGTCCCAGAATTTCCACTTCTGAGAATTTATATGATCATTTATTATATTACATCAAAATTTGCATTTGCAGTTCTGTAGTTATTGTGGCCAGACAGATGTTGATGATTTTATTTGGCATTTCTGTTGCTTTTAATGAGAATTGTAGGTTGATTTCATTTTTGCATCTCTCAATGGCGTTATTTATATGTGAAGGATAGTAACCTTTTGTCTGTAATAAATATGGTGTTTTTTCCCCCAAGTTTTTTATATACCTTTTTTAAAGGTAAAATTAACGTAACATAAAACTAACCTTTTAAAGTGTATAGTTCAGTGGCATTTGGTACATTCACATTGCTGTTCAACTATCACCTCTATCTAGTTCCAAAAGGTTTTCATCACCCCAAATGAAAACCTGTGACCATTAAGTAATAACTTCCTATCTCTCCTTCCCCTAGCCTCTGGCAACTACCTATCTGTTTTCTGTCTCCATAGATTTACCTATTTTAGATATTTCATATAAATGGAATCACACGATATGTGATCTTTTGTGTCTGGCTTCTTCCACTTAACATAGTAATTTTGAGGTTCATGAACATGCACACTGCAGCATGTATCAATACGTCATTCCCTTTTATGGCTGATTAATATTCTATTGCATGTATTTACCACATTTGTTTATTCATTTATCTGTTGATGGACATTTGGGTTGTTTCCACCTTTTGGCTATGGTGAATAGTGCTGCTGATGCCAGCGGGGAGGGTCTGGGAGGCCTGATAGCTGGCGTCAACCCATCCCATCCTCTTAACTTGTTCTTGACCTCATCACAAGAAAGAATTCAAGAACAGAGTCACAGTAGAAAGTGAGAATAGGTTTAATGTAATGTATAAGAGATACAGACTTCACAGACAGAGTGTGGCATAGCTCCACAGAGTGAGCAGGGCCCCACAACAAATTTAATACAAAAGTAAGAAATATACACTTAAAGTTTAGTACAGAGTACAGGCTGGCTCAAGAGAGTGAGCAGCTGCTTGCTGAACGTTTGATATAAAAAGAAAGAAATACACACTCCACAGGCAGAGTGCAGGCTGGCTCTAGGAGAGTGAGCAACAGCCCCGCCTTCTGCTGGGATTCGGATTTTATAGTTTTGCTATTTAATGCATGTTCATGGTATCTAATGAATATTCAATTCAGGTGTGGTTCCCTAGTATGTAACATAGTCTTGCACATGCTCAGTTGGTCTCTTTTGGGAGCATGCTCATTGGTCAAATCCTATCACATATTCAAGAATATTCTGTGCTCTTTAGCACCTCTAGTGCAAGGTCATTCAAAGGATAAACTCCCTTCCACTGAGCATGCTTGGTCACTGAGGTCATATAAGCCAGTATAATTTCCTTTTACTGAGCATGCTCAACTACTGGTTTGCATAAGTCTGCCCCTTCTAGTCTCAGTCTCTCCCTGTTGGTGCCAAAAATAGGTCCAACAAGCAACACTAACTCTCCTCTAGGGGAGGGGCCTGAGATCTTGGGGAGTGGCTTGAAACCCAGAGGTGTGTCCTGAAATCCATGCCTGGGGAAACTGAGCATCTCTTATCTCACTGCTATGATCATCTGAGTGCAAGTATTTAAGTGCCTATTTTCATTTCTGGAAGGTATATATGTATCTAGGAGTTGAATGGCTGGGTGTTTTAGTCCGTTTTGTGTTGCTATAACAGAATTACCTGAGACTGGGTAATTTATAAGGAAAAGAGGTTTATTTGGCTTACGATTCGGGGACAGTTGCATCTGGCATGGGCCTCAGGCTGCTTCTACTTATGGCGGAAAGTGGCAGGGAGCTGGTGGGTACAAGCAGATCACATGGCAAGAGAGGAAGCAAGAGGGAGAGAGAGGAGGTGCCAGTGTCCTATAAACAACAAGCTCTCATGGGAACTAATAGAGCAAGAACTCACTCATTACTCCCCCCTCCCCCAGGGAGAGCATTAATCCATTCATAAGGGATCTGCCCCATGACTCAATCAGTTTCCAACACTGCCACATTGGGGATCAAATTTCCACATGAGTTTTGGAGGGGACAACACATCCAAACTCCATCACTGGGTCTTATGGTAATTCTATGTTTAATTTTTTGAGGAACTACCAAAATGTTTTGCACAGCCGCTGCACCATATTACATTCCTTTGTCAAAACTTATTATTATTTTTTAATTATAGCTATCCTAGGAATGCGAAGTGGTATCTCATTGTGGGTTTGATTTGCACTTCCCTAATGACTAATGATGTTGAGGGTCTTTTTATGTGCTTTTTATATTTTTGGAGAAAATGCATATTCAAGTCCTTTGCCTGTTCTTTTTATTGGGTTGTTTGTCTTTTTGTTGAGTTTTAAGAGTCCTTTATGTATTCTGGGCACTAGAGTCTTATCAGATATATGATCTGCAAATATTTTTTCCCATTCTGGAGGTTGCCTTTTTACTTCCTTGATAGTGTCCTTTGGTGCACAAAAGTTTTAAATTTTGATGAAGTCCAATTTATCTATTTTTTCTTTTATTGCTTGTGCTTTTGGTATCATTTCTAAAAATCCATTGTCAAATCTGAGGTCATGAAGATTTGCTTGTGTGGTTTCTTCTAAGAGTTTTATACTTTTGGCTCTTAGATTAAGTCTTTGATCTATTTTGAGTTAATTTTTATATATAGCATGATATGAGGTCTAACTTTATTATTTGCATGAAGATATCCAGTTGTCCCAGCACCATTTGTTGAAGATACTATTCTTTTCCCATTGAAAGGCTTGGCATTCTTGTCAAAAATCAATGGGCCATAGATGTATGGGTTTATTTCTAAAATCTCAATTTTATTCCATTGGTCGATATGTCTATCCTTATAATAGTACCACACTGTTTTAATTACAGTAGATTCGTAGTAAGTTTAGAAACCGGTAAGTGTGGTAGTCCTCCCACTTTGTTCTAACTAAAATTTATTGTTTTGGCTATTTGGGTCCCCTTACAATTCCATATGAATTTGAGAATCAATTTTTCCATTTCTGCAAAAAAAAGACAGTTGGATTAGTATTGAATTTGTAGTCTGCTTTGAATAATATTGTACCTGCCACCTTAATAATATTAAGTCTTCCAATCCATGAAGAAAGAAGGGATGCCTTTCCATTTATTTAGGTCTTCTTTAATTTCTTTCAGCAATGTTTTGTAGTTTTCATTGTATAAGTCTTTCACCTTGTTAAAATTTATTTCCAAGTATTTTACTTGTTTGGATGCTGTGGCAAATGGAATTGTTTTCTTAATTTCCTTTTCAGATTGTTCATTGTTGGTGTATAAAAATGCAACTGATTATTGTGTGTTGATCTTGTACCCTGAAAGTTTGTTGAATTAGTTTATTAGCTACAGTAGTGTTTTTGTGGATTCTTTGCAATTTTCTGTATATAGGATCATGTCACCTGTGAGTAGAGGTAGTTTTAATTTTTCCTTTCTAATGTCTTTTACTTATTTTTTTGCCTAATTGCTCTGGCTAGAATTTCCCGTAAAATATCAAATAGCAGTGGTGAAAGTGGGCATCCTTCTCTTGTCACTCATCTTAGGGGAAAAGCTTTCAGTCTTTCACCATTGAGTGTTAAATGTGGTGGGTTTTTCATCAATTCCCTTTATAATGATGGGGAAGTTTCCTTCTATGTCTAGTTTTCTGAGTGCTTTTATAATGAAGTGTTGTTCAATTTTGTCAAATGATTTTTCTGTATCAATTGAGATAATCATGGGTTTGTTTTCTTTTTTTTTCTATTAATGCATTGTATTGCATTGATTTTCTTATGTTGTATCACGTTGATTTCCTTATGTTGATCCACTCTTTCATTCATAAGATAGATCCCACTTGGTCATAGTGTATAATCCTCTTAACATGCTTTTAGACTCAGTTTGCTAGTACTTTGTTGAGGATTTTTGCATCTGTATTCATAAAGGATATTAGGCTATAGTTTTCTTGTGGTATAAGATTAATATTGGTTTCGTAGAATGAGTTAGGAAGTGCTTCTTCCTGTTCTATTTTTTGGAAGAGTTTGAGAAGGATTGGTGTTGATTTTTCTTTATATATTTGGTAGTGTGATGGTTAATTTTAGGTGTCAACTTAACAAGATTAAGAAATACATAGAAACCAGTTAAAGCATTATTTTTGTATGTGTCTGGGAAGTTGTGTCCAGAGATTAGCATGTGAGCCTGAGTGGACCAGGTGGGAAAAATCCGCCCTCAATATAAGCTGTCACCGTCCAATCTGCTGGGGGCCTGGATGCACCAAAAACAGCAAAAGAGGAATCTCTTTCTCTCTTGGAGCTGGGATAGATACAATTTTTCCTCTCATCTGTGGGCATCAGAACTCCAGGCTCTTCAGCCTTTGGGTTCCAGGACTTAGATGAGTGGCACCTCTGGGCTCTTAGGCTTTTGGTCTTGGACTGGGAATCACACCATTGGCTTCCCTGGTTCTGAGGCTGTTGGATTTGGGCTGAGCCATACTACCAACATCCGGTTTGCAGATGTCCTATTGTAGGATTTCTTAGCCTTCGTAATCTCATGAGCCAATTCCCCTAATAAATCTCCTCTCATATACTTATATACATATCCTATTGGTTCTGTCTTGCTGGAGAACCCTGACTAATACAGGTAATATTCACCAATAGTGCCATCCGGTCCTTGACCTCTCTTTTTTGGGAGGTTTTTGATTACTGATTCAATCTCTTTACTTGTTATAGATCTGTATAGATTTTCTTTTGTTTTTGAGTCAGTCATGGTTATTTGTTTTTCTAAAAATTTTTCCATTTCACACAGATTATATAATTTGTTGGCATACCATTGTTCATAGTATTCTTTTATAATTCTTTTTATTTTTGTAAGGTCAGTGGTAATACCCTTACTTTCATTAATGATTTTAGTTATTCAAGCCTTCTCTTTTTTGTTCTGTCATTCTAGCTAAAGATTTGTCAATTTTATGGATCTTTTTCAAAGAGCCAACTTTTGGTTTTTTTGATTCTACCGTCTTTCTGTTACCTATTTGTTTATCTCTGCTTTAATATTTTCTATTTCCTTCCTTCTGTTAGGTCTGGGTTTAGTTTGCTCTTCTTTTTCTAATTCTCTAAGGTGTAAAGGTGAGTTACTATTTGAAATCTTTTTTCTTTTTTAATGTAGGCATTTATGGCTATCAATTACCCTCTGAGCACTGTTTTCACTTCCTCCCATAAATTGTGGTATGTTGTAGTTTTGTTCTCATTTGTCTCTAAGTATTTTCTAATTTTTCTTGTGATTTCTTCTTTGACCCATTGGTGGTTTATGAGTGTATTGTTTAAGACATATTTGTTTAATACATATTGTTTAATATATTAATTCAACATATTTGTGAATATTCCAGTTTTCTTTGTATTACTGATTTCTAGTTCTAGTCCATTGTGGTCGGAGAAGATACTTAGGATCCTTTTGATCTTTTAAAAAGTTATTGAGGCTTGTACTGTGGTCTAACATATGGTCTATTCTGGAAAATGTTCCATGTGCACTTTGAGATAAATGACAGCAAAAACACAACATACCAAACTTCCGAGATGCAGGTTGTGAGGAAAATGGAGTTGGTTTGGTCAGGCCCTCTTGCCTTATATCTGGGTGGGTATGATTCAGCACATCCTTTATAAACAAGTTAGGTAAGAGTAGAGTTAGTGCACATGTGTGCCTGTGTATCCTTGGCTCATTGCTGCTATTGTGCACCTTTGGTGTGGAAGACAGCAGCTCTGAACCACTGGCTGGTAGAGCTTGAGTCTGAAGCATAAAGCATGTCCGCTTTGCTGGTGGCCACTCGGTATTTCTTTCACTGACTCAGGACCTGCACAGGACTGGGTAGAAGGGTCTGTGGTCCAGCCCAGCAATTGGCATAGTTTCGGCAGGATTCTGAGCCGGTAAGGGAGCCACGAGCCTCTAGGGAGGGGAAGGAGATGTGGCTACCCTTGAGCATGTGGTGCATGGTGGCAGAGTTCCTGTGGACTTGGGCTCCACTGGAAACATGGGACCAAGTGGATGGGTCTCCCGAGAGCAAAGGGTATTGAGCTCCATTGTGAAGAATGAGGAGTCCAAGAGAATGGCTGGCCAGATGGGCTGGTTGTGGTTTGCTGTACTGTCAGCCAATATGGACCGGGCACTCCATGAGGCAGCACGGCAAAAGGCAGACATGCTGGAGAATGAAGTACAGTGATAGGTCACCCCCGTTCCTGAAGCTGAGGATGATGATGACCCTGAGGGTGAGTTGGGAGAACCTGTGTGTCTCTTTGCATGACCTGTTGTGCATCAGACACAGGCAAACCCATAACTGCTTGGCTCCTACAGTTGAGGGACCTAGGGGTAGATGGCAAACGTACAGCGTGTGTTAGTATTAGTGGATGCCAGCACAGAATGTAGCCTGATACATGGCAACCCAGAGAAGTTTCCAGGGGCCACAGCAAATGTTGATGGTTATGGAGGACAGACTATTACACTCAAAGCTGTGTCTTTGCCACTAAGCATTGAACGATTGCCCCCTGTGTATATACTGTGCATGTATCTCCTGCATCTGAATGCATCTTGGGTATAGATGTGCTTTATGGGTTACACCTGTGAACAATGGTTGGAGAATTCCAGCTGTGGATATGGACAGTAAAACCTGTGCTCCAGGAACATGTCAAGCATGATCCACAGGTGTTATCCATGCCAAGGTGTGTGGTCAATGTGAAAGAGTATCGTCTGCTGGGAGGACATGCAGAGATAGGTGCCACTATATTGGAATTAGAAAATGTCGGCATCATTCGTCCTGCACCTAATCCCTTTAACACTCCGGTATGGCCAGTGAAAAAAACCTGATGGCACCTGGAGGATTACTGTGGACTATCAGAACTGAACGAGATAGTGCCTCCTTTGCATGCGGCTGTGCCTTCGGTTCACGACTTGATGGATCAGTTGATGACTCAGCTAAGAATTTATCCTTATGTGCTGGATCTTGCAAATGGTTTTTCTCTATCCCAATCTCAGCTGATAGCCAAGATCAATTTGTCTTCACCTGGGAGGGAAGGCACTGGACTTTTCAGTTGTTCCAAGGCTACCTGCATAGCCTAACCATCTGTCATGGTTTAGTGGCTGGGGACCTAGTCAGGTGGACTAGGCCCAGCATGGTTACAATGTTTCATTACATGGATGATGTCTTACTAACCTCTGATTCTCTTGCAGATTTAACCAAGGTGGTTCCAACCTAAGTGTCCATCAGGAACCAACCTAAGTGTCCATCAGTGGACGACTGGATACAGAAAATGTGGTATATTTACACAGTGGATTACTACTCACCATAGAAAGGAATGAAATCCTGCCATTTGCAGCAACATGGATGAGTCTGGAAAAAATTATGTTAAGTGAAATAAGCCAAACTAGGAAAGAGAAATACCACATGTTCTCACTTATAACTTGATGCAAAGAAGGAAGGAAGGACGGAAGGAAGGAAAGAAAGAAAGAAAAGACAACAACAATTCATTGAACTTTCAGAAGGAGAGAACAAATCTGAGGTTACTGGAGATGGGAGGAGGGAGGAAGGGAGTTTGGGCAGGAATAGGTCGGGTATAGGCCATAAGGAAAAATCATGATTTCTAATAATGAATATGCTAATAATAATAAAAATATACTAAAAATAAAAAAATAAAAAATGCATTGAATGTCTATTAAAAAATAAAGAAAGCAATCTCATTACAGTAGCAATAACAACAACAAAACAGCTATGAATAAATTTAACCAAGGTGGTGAAAAATATCTACAATGAAAACTATAAATCACTGATTAAAGAAACTAAAGACACACACACACACACACAAAATGGGAAGACATCCCAAGTTCACAGATTGGAGGAATCAATATTGTCAAAATGACCACACTACTCAAAGCAATCGATAGATTCAATGCAATCCCAATCAAATCACCAAAGATATACGTCAAAGAAATAGAAAAACAATCCAAGAATGTATATAGGACAACAAAAGATCCCAAATAGCCAAAGCAATCCTGAGCAAAAAGAGCAAAGCATCACACTCCCTGATTTCAAATTATACCACAAAGCTGTAGTAAGCAAAACAGCAAAATACTGGTGCAAAAACAGACACATAGACCAGTGGAAAGTAATAGAAAATCCAGAAATACATCACTTACCTACAGTCAACTGATTTCGACAAAGGAGCCAAGAACATACATTGGAGAAAGGGCAGTCTCTTAATAAATGGTTCTGGGAAAACTGGAGGTCCATATGCAGAACAATGCTGCTAGATCATTTGGAACAATATGAGTGGGCTGTATATAAGGGTCTTACCCTTTGGATATCTACTTGGAAGTATCAGCAGTGGCTGGTAGGTCACTGACCCCTGTGGGGACAAGCCATGTGGCAGGAATTATGGGATTTAGGACAGGAAAAGGAAGTAAGTCTTCTCCATGTCACAGGACATTCCCCCTTAGCCAGTCTGGGCAATGATGAAGCTGATTCGCTGCCTAAGACTGCTGGAGAGAGAGCTCCAGCAGCTGGTGTAGCTGGGTGGCTACACTGAAGTATGCAGCATGCTGGCTGTTAGACTGTGTGGTCAATGACCTGCCAGGTGTCACATAAACCCAAGAAAGAATGCCCCTGATGGGCAGATATGCTCCTGATGAGTAGACGGGTACCCCTGATGGGCAGATAACCCATGTGAGAGTGTCTCTGACATGGTGGCAGGTGGATTTTGTGGGATCAGTGCCAAAGTCAGAGAATTACTAGTCTTTTGTTTGTATGGCCTTGTGGGGCCCCAGACCAGGTAAGCACTGTGAAGGCATTGAGTAGCCTTATGGCCATGTACAGTCTTTTGAAAAGGGGATCAAGGCTGTCTGCCAGCCGCCCATTGTTGAAGGGATGGACATGGTGGTTATGGCCAACAGGATCTTAAATGAGAGACTCTGCAAGGGCAGGCCCTCTCCAGTGGAGGCTTTGTTGCATAGAGCCACAGCACCTGTTCCTGCAACCATTCTTTCCAGGATGGTAAGCTGGCATGTATTCGGCCAGAGGGATGAGAATTACCTCTATTGGTGCCAATAACCTTTTTGTCTTTTTGCCCATAGTATTGTGGCTGCAGGCACTAGGGTCGACTGAACAAATACATACATTCATGTGGCTAATGTGTTGGCTTGCTGAATATGCACCAAGTTTCCTACCAGTGTGGCTGCAGGATTCCTGTGGATAATCACCCCAATGATGACTACTAACTGGACATGTATATGGGTGGGGTTTTTGTTGCTAACAGTTGAAAGTATAGAGCTACAAGGACGAGCCTCAAGGTGTATCAAATGTACAATAAGTATGGAGGTTCTATGGATGCATGGGTCAGCCATCCTTGCTAAGGGAACACAGCAGAAGATTCTGAATTCGCAAATTGTACGGTGAGAGACCCTGAAGGGGTGGAATGTGAGGAAAATGGAGTTGGTTTGGTCAGGACCCCTCACCTCATATCTGGCTGGGTATGAGTCAGCACATCATTTGTAAACAAGTTACATAAGAGTAGAGTTAGTGCACATGCGTGCCCAGGTACCCCTTGTCTCGTTGCCGCTATTGTGTACTATTGATGTGGAAGGCAGCGGCTCTGAACTGCTGGTTGGCAGAGCTCGTGTCTGAAGCATAAAGCGTGTCCACTTTGCCGGTGGCCACTCTGTATTTCTCTCACTTACCTGACTCAGGACCTGCACAGGATGGGGTAGAAGGGTCTGTGATCCAGCCCAACACAGGTAAAGTACTTTGAGAGGGAAATTTATAGCTGTAATTACATTGGAAACCCACTGTCCACTCTTCTCTGATTGTACTTTCCCATTTCCCAGAGGCAAACAGTGTTGAAATTGGTTTTCATGATTCCCATGCTTTTCTTGATACTATCAGTTCCAGTGACTGCATCCCTGATCAGAATGAAGTACTCTTTTGTATGGGTTTAACTACAGATGTGTTGGAATTCTTAATGTAGAGGTCCCTATTTCCCTTGCTATTGCCATCCCACCTTCTGTTTTTGAGATGCTGTATGTGCTGATTGCTATAGTTCTATTCCATTCATGTTTCACCACTATGCGTGATTCCAGTGTATGAAAATATCCAATGTATTTTTCAGTGTCCTATTAATGAATATTTTCCGCCCGCAGATTTATTATCACAAATAATGTGGCAATAAATCTTCTTTGTTTCCTTGAGCTCACACATCAGCTGTTTTTCAGGTTGCATACCAAGAGTGCAGCTGCTATATCATTATGTAGAATAACTTGACTTTACCAGATATATGCTAGGTGTTGCCATATTGCTCTGCAGAGTGGCTTCACACTCCAGTGGCACATACCAGTTCATCTTGTCCAAATCATGCATCTAAAGGGGAGGCTGTGTTCATGGTTCCAAACATGGGCCCTGGAGTCAGACAAACAGAGGAGATGATATTGGTTATGTCTCTTAGTAGCTGTGTGAACCTGAAAAATTTACTTAATCTTCCTGAGCCTCACATTCCTGATATGTAAAAGGAAATCTTGACTCCTACTTCAAGGGAGTATTGTGAGTTCAGTAGGGAACCCTTGTAACAATACCAGCACAATATTTGGTCAGTATTCTACAAGGGCAATGTTTGCTTTCTTCACATTTCAACTACTCCAATCTTTTACAGGAATGTTGTTTCTTCACCTCAGTAGTGTTACTATACAGTTTAGTGAGTATTTGGGAATGTAAGAAGAAGGAACCAAACACAATCCTCTATATTATGTAGAACATTCAGTGCTATCTCTGCTATGCAGTGTAATGAAGTTGCGGGGGGGAGTTGGGAAAAGTGCTCATCCTTTTCCCATTGAATAACTGTGCTTTTTATGTCCTGTTGGGGCCCTCTGTGTTCACATCAGGTGTGCACATGACCTGGGGCTGTGGGATCTTGGAGCTCCTGGAAGAGGTGACTTAGTCTGCAGGGAAGGACACTGGAAGAAGAGTCAGGAGCTCTTCTTGGGCCCCAATGCCTGAGCCATCCAGCTTGAGCTCCTTCTGCCTTGACCTGCAGCGTCACACAGGTGTTCACTGAACATCTGTCACTCTTCACACCTCCAGTGGCCCAGGGGAGGAAGGGATCACGGTAATCATTACACAAGGGCCAGGTCCTTGTGGAAGTTATGGTGACCTCTGTAGAACCACCTTAATATATAAAAGGAGGAGGAAGTCCTCACTGGAGTCATCGGAGATTCCTCAAAGGGGAGCTGGACCTGGCACCATGGCCAGGACTTATAGGGGCTGTGTAGGGGGAGGAGACAGGGAGTCCAGCCTGACTGGAGTAAAGAGAGGGAGCCTCCCAGTCAGCACACAGGATTCTGAGGTAACTGACTGGACGCTCCAGGGTTTGAGGCCATCCAGATCTGGAGCTAATTATAGAATTATTATTTATTTGCTACTTTGTTATATTGCAGGAGCTTCCAGGAAATGGAACCATTACCTTACCACCTTTCTTTGATGCAGGTTAGGACGCGAACAGCCAGCTGCCACTTCCCACCACTTTAATTCTATTGGGAGTGAGGGACAGTGTCTAAACTTGCCTGTTCCAGGTTTGAGGTTTCTGTACTTGGATATAACTACTGAGGAGGTGAAGTGTTTACAATCAGACCCTGGCTTCCTCCAGCACAGGGGTAACAGGAGGGTGGGATCACAAGGGACAGTGCCTGGAGTGGAATTCTGTGATCATTAAGGGAATAATGTCATTAAAGCCTTGTGAGCAGCCAAATAGGGTCAATGGAACCCATATTTACAAAGATAAGCAGCAGCTATGTGCTAGGGCTGAAGGCAGGAGCTATAGGCAGGGATCCCAGGGGTAAAGGTATCAGTTCAGAGACAAATTATGGGACAAAGTGTTGGGAGTGGAGATTAATACACAGGAGCCAGAGGTATTCTGAAGGAAGGCACACAAGTCAGTTGGAGATGAGGGGTGGAAAATGGCATCATCAAGGCCACTCCCCCTGTAGGTCCTGTTGCTGTTTCTGGGGCTTCTTTCCCGCAGAGGTTCCTGGACTCTGATGAGGCATGCGGTGGGTTCCACCACCCACCCCCACCAGCAATCCTTGTAAGAAGTGCACCTCATTGGAGGTGTCCGTGAACTTGATGCTTTCATCTGTGATGGGCAGGGTGGGAAGTGGCAGACTGGCAATAGTGCCTTTTCTCAGAGCTAAGCCCATGTGAATTCCACAGTCCCAGCCTCCCTTCCACACTGTCCCTAAGCAGAGTGTGCCAGGGCTCCGGAAAATGAAGAGAGCAGCTGAGGCTGGATCTTCCTGGCCGTGGCTGCCATTGGTTTTCTTCCTTCCAAATCAGCTCTTCCACTCCACGCTCCATACCTTACCACAGTTAGTATACGCACACCTGGTACGGACATCTACAGTAGACTCTGTTCCTCACAAATCAGCATGGAGCACAGATGCTGTGGAGACAAGGAGTGACAGGGCTTAGGAACCCCTGTATTGTTACCCTGTTGTGGCCAACCAATTCAGGACCCTCGTGTAGCCAAAGTTGGGCTTTTACTCATTGCAGTGAGGAAGAATGCACATCATGGAGAACCATGGGGTGTCTCAAAATGAGTATCAGGGATGACTTATAGGATTTGAACTTGTGTCAGGTGATTTTAGAAAGGGTTCAAGGAAGTGGGGCATTTCTCCAGATTGGGTGCTGTCATGAAGTGAGAGCAATTCTATAACTGGGTATCTTAATGAACTTTATCTGGAAGAAGAGAATGCAGTAAGGGTAAAACTGTGCTTGTAAACAAGCAGCAGTCACTGGTATAAGCCAGGAGAAGGGGATATTTGGTCATTTTTGTGGTTTGCGTGGTCATCTTGCTTATTGTCACACTTCATCATACTCACAGAATGACTTTGTCTGATGTCGATATTCTGTGAGATGGTCTGTGTTCCACAGCAGAACAACTCAACCCAGCTGTCAGTGCCAGGCCACTTCATGATGGAGAATGGTTGGGTGCTGGGGAAGACAAACCTGAGAGCTCATGAGTATTCTCAACAGGACAGACAGAGAGTGCTGGACTAGACAAAGCCAGGTGTAGATGGAGACAACGAGGAGGACCAGACCAGTTGTACAGACTAAAAAGCCCTACATATTGTTGCTTATCTGCATGCATGGTGAGAAAACAAGGCAACCGCTGCGCTTGAAAGTAATGAAACCAGGACTCAGACCCAGCTCTGCCTCACCCCCCTGTGCACTTTCCTGAACAGTGAGATTTGGAGCTATCCTCCTTTACAGATGGGGCCAGCACAGGGGGAGGAAGGAAACTCAGTTCATGGGTCATGGGGGGGGGGGGCAGTTTTTATGTAAAGAAGATTTTTTAAAAAAATTTTATTTTGTCGATATACATTGTGGTTGATTATTGTTGCCCCTTACCATAACCTCCCTCCCTCCTCCCTCTCCTCCCTCCCCTCCAGCAATGACCTTTCTGTTTGCTTGTCGTATCAACTTCAAGTAATTGTGGTTGTTATATCTTCTTCTCCCACCCCCCCGGTTTTCTTTGTGTGTGTGTGTGTGTGTGTGTGTGTGTGTGTGTGTGTGTGTGTGTGTGTGTGAATTTATATATTAATTTTTAGCTCCCACCAATAAGTGAGAACATGTAGTATTTCTCTTTCTGTGCCTGACTTGTTTCACTTAATATAATTCTCTCAAGGCCCATCCATGTTGTTGCAAATGGCAGTATTTCATTCGTTTTTATAGCTGAGTAGTATTCCATTGTGTAGATGTACCACATTTTCCGTATCCACTCATCTGATGATGGGCATTTGGGCTGGTTCCAACTCTTGGCTATTGTAAAGAGTGCTGCGATAAACATTGGGGAACAGGTATACCTTCGACTTGATGATTTCCATTCCTCTGGGTATATTCTCAACAGTGGGATAGCTGGGTCATATGGTAGATCTATCTGCAATTGTTTGAGGAACCTCCATACCATTTTCCATAGAGGCTGCACCATTTTGCAGTCCCACCAACAATGTATGAGAGTTCCTTTTTCTCCGCAGCCTCACCAGCATTTATTGTTCAAAGTCTTTTGGATTTTAGCCATCCTAACTGGGGTTAGATGGTATCTCAATGTGGTTTTGATTTGCATTTCCCGGATGCTGAGTGATGTTGAGCATTTTTTCATATGTCTGTTGGCCATTTGTATATCTTCCTTAGAGAAATGCCTACTTAGCTCTATTGCCCATTTTTTAATTGGGTTGCTTGTTTTCTTCTTGTAAAGTTGTTTGAGTTCCTTATATATTCTGGATATTAATCCTTTGTCAGATATATATTTTGCAAATATTTTCTCCCACTCTGTTGGTTGTCTTTTAACTCTGTTAATTGTTTCTTTTGCTGTGCAGAAGCTTTTTAGTTTGATATAATCCCATTTGTTTATTTTTCTTTTGGTTGCCCGTGCTTTTGGGGTCGTATTCATGAAGTATGTGTCCAGTCCTATTTCCTGAAGTGTTTCTCCTATGTTTTCTTTAAGTAGTCTTATTGTTTCAGGGTGTATATTTAAATCCTTAATCCATTTTGAGTTGATTTTAGTATAAGGTGAGAGGTATGGATCTAGTTTCATTCTCCTGCATATGGATATCCAGTTATCCCAGCACCATTTGCAGAAGAGGCAGTCACTTCCCCAGTGAATAGGCTTGGTGCCTTTGTCAATGATCAGATGGCTGTAGGTGTGTGGGTTGATTTCTGGATTCTCTATTCTATTCTATTGATCAGTGTGTCTGTTTTTATGCCAGTACCATTCTGTTTTGGTTATTATAGCTTTGTAGTATAGTTTAAAGTCAGGTAGTGTTATGCCTCCAGCTTTATTTATTTTGCTCAGCATTGCTTTGGCTATGCGTGGTCTTTTGCTATTCCATATAAATGTCTGGATAGTTCTTTCCATTTCTGAGAAAAATGTCTTCGGAATTTTGATGGGGATTGAATTGAATTTGTATATAACTTTGGGTAGTATGGACATTTTCACTATATTGATTCTTCCAATCCAAGAGCATGGGATATCTTTCCATCTTCTTGTATCCTCTCTAATTTCTCTCAGCAGTGGTTTGTAGTTCTCATTATAGAGATTTTTCACATCCTTGGTTAACTCAGTTCCTAAGTATTTTATTTTATTGGTGGCTATTTTAAATGAGCCGGCTTTCTTGATTTCTCGTTCTGCATGTTCACTATTGAAGAAAAGAAATGCTACTGATTTTTGTGTGTTGATTTTGTATCCTGCTACTGTGCTGAAACCATTTATCAAATCCAAGAGCTTTTTGTAGAGGTTTCAAGCTGTTCAATATATAGGATCATGTCATCTGCAAACAGGGACAGTTTGACTTCATCTTTTCCAATCTGGATGCCCTTTATTTCCTTCTCTTCTCTGATTGCTCTGGCTAGTACTTTCAACACTCTTTTGAATAGGAGTGTTGAGAGTGGGCATTCTTGTCTAGTTCCTGTTCTTAAAGGAAAAGCTTTCAGCTTTTCCCCTTTCAGGATGATATTGGCAGTGGGTTTGTCACATATGGCTTTAATGATGTTGAGATACTTTCCCTCTATACCTAACTTATAGAGGGTCTTTGTCATGAATGAGTGCTGAATTTCATCAAATGCTTTTTCAGCATCTATAGAGATGATCATATGGTATTTGTGTTTGACTTTATTAATATGGTGTATCACATTTATTGATTTGCGTATGTTGAACCAACCTTGCATCCCTGGGATGAATCCCACCTGATCGTGGTGAATAATTTTACGTATGTGTTGCTGTATTCTGTTTGCTAGTATTTTAGTGAGGATTTTTGCATCTATATTCATCAAGGATAACAGCCTGTCATTTTCTTTTTTGCTTATATCTTCACCTGGTTTTGGTATCAGGATGATGTTTGCTTCATAGAATGAGTTTGGGAGATTTGCGTCTGTTTCAATCTTTTGGAATAGTTTGTAAAGAATCGGTGTCAATTCCTCTTTGCATGTTTGGTAAAATTCTGCTGTGAATCCATCTGGTCCTGGGCTTTTCTTTGTTGGGAGCCTTCTGATAACAGCTTCAATCTCCTTTATGGTTATTGGACTGTTCAAATTTTCTCCGTCTTCATGGTTCAGTTGTGGGAGCTTGTGTGTGTCCAGAAATTTATCTATTTCCTCCAGATTTTCAAATTTGTTGGCGTATCGTTGTTTTTAGTAGTCTTGAATGATTTCTTGTATTTCAGATGAATCAGTTGTAATATCGCCTTTTTCATTTCTAATTTTTGTTTTTTGTTATTTTAATCTTCTCTCTTCTTTTTTTTGTTAGCCATGCTAATGGTTTGTCCATTTTATCTTTTAATAAAACCAACTTTTTGATTCATTGATCTTTTGTATTGTTTTTTGGGTTTCAATTTCATTCAGTTCTGCTCTGATCTTAATGATTTCTTTCTGTCTGCTAACTTTAGGTTTGGATTGTTCTTGTTTTTCTAGTTCTTTAAGGTGAAGTATTAGGTTGTTCACTTGCCATCTTTCCATTCTTCTGAGGTGAGCATTTAATGCAATAAATTTCCCCCTTAATACTGCTTGTGCAGTATCCCACAGGTTTTGGTATGATGTATCATTGTTTTCAAATTTATTAGTTTCAATACCTTTTTTGATTTCCTGCTTGATTTCTTCTTGGACCCATATGTCATTAAGTAGAATGCTGTTTAATTTCCATGTGTTTGTATAGTTTCCACAATTTTGTTTGTTATTAATTTCTAGTTTTAATCCATTGTGGTCTGAGAAAATACATGGGATTATTCCAATTTTTGTGAATTTATTGAGACTTGATTTGTGACCTAATATTTGATCTATCCTGGAGAATGATCCATGTGATGATGAGAAGAATGAATATTCTGAGGTTGTTGGATGGAATGTTCTGTAGATATCTGCCAATTCCAATTGGTCTAGAGTATTGTTTAGATCTTGTGTTTCTCTACTGATTCTTTGCCTAGATGATCTGTCTAATATTGACAGTGGGGTATTCAGGTCCCCTGCTATTATGGTATTAGTGTCTATTTCCTTCTTTAGGTCTAATAGAGTTTGTTTTATAAATCTGGCTGCTAAAACATTGGGTGCGTACATATTTATGATTGTTATGTCTTCTTGATGGATCAGTCCTCTTATGAATAAGTAGTGTCCCTCATTGTCTCTTTTTATGGTTTTTAGTTTAAAGTCTATTTTGTCAGATATAAGAATAGCTCCTCCAGCTCGTTTTTCTTTTCTGTTTGCATGGTAAATGCTTTTCCATCCTTTCACTCTTAGTCTATGTGAATTTTTATGGGTGAGGTGGGTCTCTTGTAGGCAGCATATAGTTGGGTCCTCCTTTTTAATCCAGTCAGCCAGTCTGTGTCTTTTGATTGGAGAATTTAAGCCTTTTACTTTAAGAGTTGTTATTGAAAGGTGTTGATTCATTTCTAGCATTTTATTGGTTGTTTGGTTGTATAAGGTGTCTTTTGTTCCTTGCTTTCTGATTTCCTGTTTGGTTTCTGTGTTTGTTGGATCCTTAGGTTGTAGATAGCGTTTTTGTTTGTTTTCTCTTCATGAATGCCATTTTTGTTTTACTAGTGGGTTTTGATTTCTCTTTGGTTTTTAAGGCAGTGATAGTTATTTTTCAGGAACCAAACCCAGTACTCCCTTGAGGATTTCTTGTAACGGTGGTCATGTGGTAGTGTACTCCCACTGTTTTTGTTTGTCTGAGAAATATACTATTTGTCCTTCATTTCGGAAGGATAGCCTTGCAGGGTAGAGTATTCTTGGCTGGCAATCTTTTTCTTTTAGTATTTTGAATATATCATCCCATTCCTTTCTAGCTTTTAGGGTTTGTGATGAAAAGTCTGATGTTAGCCTGATTGGGGCTCCTTATAGGTGATTTGACGCTTCTCTCTTGCAGCTTTTAAGATTCTCTCTTTGTCTCTGAGTTTTGCCAATTTGACTATAACATTCTTGGAGATGGCCTTTTTGGGTTGAATACATTTGGAGATTGTTGAGCTTCCTGGATCTGAAGATCTGTGATTTTTCCTATACCTGGGAAGTTTTCTGCCACTATTTTGTTGAATATGTTTTCAATGCAATCTCCATTTTCCTCCCGTTCTGGAATACCCATGACTTGGATATTTGAGCACTTAAAGTTGTCTGATATCTCTCTCAGATTTTCTTCAATGTCTTTGATTCTTTTTTCTTTATTTTTGTAAGCTTGTTGTATTTCAAACAGCCCATCTTCAAGTTCAGAGGTTCCGTCTTCAACTTCGACAAGCCTGATGGGTAAACTCTCCATTGTGTTTTTTATTTCGCTGAATAACTTCTTCAGTTCAGCAAGTTCTGCTACATTTTTTTCCAGGACATTGATTTCTTTGTACATTTCCTCTTTCAGATCCTGTATACTTTTCCTCGTTTCATTATGATGTCTAGCTGAGTTTTCTTGTATCTCATTCAGTTTCCTTAGAATTATCACTTGAAGTTCCTTGTCAGTCATTTCAAGGGCTTCTTGTTCTATAGGATCTAGAGTTTGAGATTTATTAACTTTTGGTGGTGTACTTTCTTGATTTTTTGTATTTCTGGTATCTTTTTTTTATGTTTATTCATTGTGGCAGGGGGTTTCACAGTCCACCGGTTTGAGACTATTGAGTAACTAAGATGTTGCTGTGGTTGCCAATTTGTTATGGCTACCTCCTTGACTGCTCAGGTGGCCTCTAGTGCCTTGTGTGTGTGGATGCCTCGGGTCTTGGGCCTCTCCGCGGGGCCACCTTTCTGGTCAGCTTGGACTCTGCTGGGCTGCTGGATCATGGGGCGGTACCGCAGGGTGTGTGGTCTCTGCTGAGCTTCCACTTCCTGTGCAGGACTTCTCCCTGTTCCGTGCACTCTGTCCCGGGCTGCTGGATCACACAGTGGCAGCCCCACAGGGTGTGTGGTTTCTGTTGAGCCTCTGCCTCCCTAGCCGGACATCTCCCCACTCTGTGCACACTAGGCTGGCCTGCTGGATCTTGCAGTAGCGGCCCCACAGGGTGTGTGTTTTCTGCCGAGTCTCCGCTTCCCTAGCCGGACGTTTCCCCACTCTGTGCGCACTGGGCTGGGCTGGGACTTGTCTTCTGCAATCCTCGTCTATCAGCTGGGCCTTCAAGACTCTGCTCAGCACTGCCTCACCCAGGAAGTCTATCAGGTTTCTGCTAGGTGCAGACGACTGGTCACTCTGGGTACCTCTGTAACATTGTGTTGATCTTTCTCGGGACTTATCACCTTCCTCCTGTTATCACGGTTATTTGTGTACTTGTCTTATCTCCCACACCAGAGTGTGAGCTCCTTGGGGGAGGAGCCCGCAGCACATGGTTCACCTTTGAATCCCCCTGGCGTGTACCGACTCCGGTGCCCACCTGCAGTCAGCTCTCCGGCAGGTTCAAGCAAACTTGGGAACGCTCCGACCACACTATTCCTAACCAGAAATCGGTTAGGCGTTTTTCCGAACTGGTGGCCGCAGAGATGGTATCTGCCTCCCGGTAACAGGAAGTTTACCGGGGGGCCAGAGCCCAGGGTGCGGTGGAGTGACAGTCGGCCCAGCCCGTACTTCCTTGCCCTCCCGATGCTGGCCGGGGATGCCTCATGCCACGAGCCCCACCAGAGAACCGCAGAGGGTGTGGGAGGGGAAGCCGGCCCGCAGGCCCCGGGAAGCCCTGCGCCGGGGCAAACAAGTGGGAAGGCTCAGTGAGGAGCCGAGCTGGGCGAGGAGGACAGGCCTGGCCAAGCCGGGCCGGAGCCACCACCACCTGAGAAAATGGAGGCAGCCCCGGGGCTGGTGAGTTGTCCGGTGAGGCTGGCAGAAGCCGGGCTAGCGTCTGCCCCCTGAGCAGGGCCGGGCCGAGGGTCACTCATGGGGCTGGCCCGAGCCGGGCGGCTCCTTCTCTGCCTCCACGTCATCGCTGTCCCCATCCTCTGGCTGCTCACTCGGTCCCACGGCTCGGCTCAGGCATTCCCAGGAATCTTCTTTTATGCCGGCCTGAAACCTTGAATCCTGAATAGGGCAGGCGGCTGCTGCAGCTAAAATACAGTTCTTTTCCTGCTCCACACTTCAAAGCTGTTGCCTGTAAACGAGGCAGCCTCTCCTGCCAAGGGCAAAGTGGCGGTCAGCCCCCACGACCGGCCACCAGCAGCAGTCCTCCCTTAAGAGACGGCAAGAGGAAGGTCCACAAGTTTCCCGGCTGCCTAAGGCCCAGTGGCCGCCTTTTCCACCACAGCTACTCAGCGCCAACTGCTGCAGCCACCGCCATCTTAGGATCCCTAAAGTCTATCCATGTAAAGAAGATTTTGTTTGCTTCTTTTTTTTTCCTTCTTTTCAAAATTCACTTAAATATTTTGGAATTATTATATTTAACAGAGCATTCCACATAGTAAATCACTTAAAAGCTCTGATACCTACAATTCTACCTCTAGAAAGTTCACAGGAACTGTAGGCTCAGATCTGGGGACCGGATCCCACTCCTACTTCCAGGCAAACTGCAGCAGTGCCTTGGGGCCAGCCTGAAGCATGAAGAAGGGGACTGGACCCCCCTCCCACAACCAGGCACTCCACACCAGCAGCTTGGGGCCTGCCCAGGGACCCGAGGCAAGGCGAAGGGGAATGGACCTCTCTCCCACAACCAGGCATACTGAGCCAGCGCTTCAGGGCCAATCCGAGGACCTGAGGCATGGAGAAGGTGACTGGACCTCTCTCCCACAACCAGGCACACCAAGCCAGCACCTTGGGCCCCACCCAGGGACCCAGGGAATGGAGAAGGGGACTGGACCACCCTCCCACAACCAGGCACAACATGCCAGCAACTTGGAGCCCACCCAGGGACCCCGGGCAAGGAGAAGAAACCGGACCTCTCTCCCACAACCAGGCATACTGAGCCAGCGCCTTGGAGCCCACTCAGAGACTAAGGGTATGGAGTCAGGGACCAGACCATCTTCCCATAACCAGGCACACCATGCCAGCACCTCAGAGCCCACCCAGGGACCCAGAGCATGGAGAAGGGGACCGGACCTCTCTCCCACAACTAGGCACACCATGCCAGTGCCTCAGGCCCTGCCTGGGGACCTGAGGCATGGATAAGGGGTCTGGACCTCTCTCCCACAACCAGGTACACCAAGCCAGTGCCTCAGGTCCTGCCCAGTGACCTGAGGTATGGAGCCAGGGACTGGACCCTCCTCCCACAGCAAGCACCAAACGCCAGCACGTCGGGGCTCACCTGGGTACCCAAGGCATGAAGAAGGGGACCAGAACATCCTCCCACAACGAGGCACTTGGTGCTAGCGCCTTGGGGCCTGCCCAGGGACGAGAGGCATGGAGAAGGGAACCAAAGACACCCCACAACCAGGCATACCGCCAGTATCCAGGAGCATACCAAAAACAGCACCTCCACGTGGGTGGCCCACCACAGCCACCACAATAAACATGGCTGCTGCAAAAGTGGCTAGACACAACCATTGTGCTGATGGTCTGCCAGCCACTGGAGTGCATTGACACAAGGAGAGTCACCAGCAAAGACAAAGAAAAGAAGAGGATGTCTCTCTCCAGAAAGCCCATTTCAGAGTGACAGAAGAAGCAACTGCTCTATGATAATACTGGGGGACCAGATCACACCTCTCAGCACTGGACAGATCATCTAGGCAACAAATCAACAGAGTAACCATTATTTTTTCAGAAGGAGAGAAGAAATCTAGGGCAATTAGAGGAGGGAGGGGGAGGGAATGGAGAAAGGGGAGAGGATGGACAAGGGGCATAAAGAATAATTACGATTTGTAACAATATATATGCTAGTAATATCGATTTAATCAATATATCTCAATGTTCAACCCCCAAAATATGTATAAACGATTTTGATTTAATAAATAAAATAAATTTAAAAGAAGAAAATCTTTTTTAAAAAAATTATTTATTTTTGATTATACATATTTATGGGGTACAGAGTTGACTATCAGTATTTTTGTACAGTATATGATGATGTTCTCCCTTTTGGAAAGTTCAATCTATTGTAATTATTGTATCTTTCTTTCCTTATTTGTTTATTTTTTTTAGCTCCCAATTATAAGTGAGAACATGTGGTATTTCTCTTTCTGTGTCTGGTTTGTTTCACTTCACATAATTTTCTCCAAGTTCATCCATGTTGCTTTGAATGGCAGAATTTCATTCTCTTTCATGGCAGAGTAATATTCCATTGTGTACATATACCACGTTTTCCTTATCCAGTCATCCATTGACAGATATTTAGTTTGGTTAAACTCCAAGCTACTGTCAAAAGAGCTGCAATAAACATGAGAGTGCAGGTATCCCTTCAACATGATGACTTCCATTCCTTTTGCTATACACCCAGCAGTGGGATTGCTGGAGTGCATGGCAGTTCTATCTTTAGTTGTTTGAGGAAGTTCCATACTGTTTTCCATAATGGCTGTGCTAATTTACAGTCTCACTAACAGTGTATGAGGACTCCCCTTTCTCCACATCCTTGCCAGCATTTGTTATTCTCTGTATTTTTGATAATGGCAAGTCTAACTGAGATGAGATATCTCAATGTGGTTTTGATTTGCATTTCCCTGATGCTTAGTGATGTTGAGCATTTTTTCATGTGTCTGTTGGCCATTTGTATATCTTCCTTTGAGAAATGCCTATTCAGATCCTTGGCCCATATTTTAATTGGGTTACTTTTTTTTATTGTTGAGTTCATTGTATATTTTGGATATTAATCCCTTGTGAGATGCATAGTGTGGAAATTTTTTCTCCCAATCTATACATTGTGTTTTGACTCTGTTAATTTTTTCCTTTGTTGCGCAGAAGCTTTTTAGTTTAGTATAATCCCATTTGTTTATTTTTTCTTTTGTTGCCTGTGCTTTTGGGGTCTTATTCATTAAATCTTTGCCCAGTCATACATCCTGAAGTGTTTCCCCTATGTTTTCTTCTATGCATTTTATAGTTTCAGGTCTTATATTTAAGTCTTTAATCTATTTTTAGTTAATTTTGGTATGGTGAGAGGTGCAGGTCTAGTCTCATTCTTCTGCATGTGGATGTCCAGTTTTCCCAGTACCATTTATTGAAGAGACAGTCTTTTTGCCAATGTATGTTCTTGGTGCCTTTGTTGAAGATCAGTTGGGTGTACATAGTTGGGTTGATTTCTGGATTCTCTGTTCTGTTACATTGGTACATGTGTTTGTTTTTATGCCAGTGTCATGCTGTTTTGTTTACTATTGCTTTGTATTATAATTTGAAACCAGGTGGTTTAATGCCTCCAGCTTCATTTTTTTTTTTTTTTTTTTTGTTAAGGATTGCTTTAGCTATTCATGGTCTTTTGTTGTTCCATATGAATGTTAGGATTGTTTTTACTATTTCTGTGAAGAATGTCATTGATATTTTGATGGGGATTGCATTGAACCTGTAGGTTGCTTTGAGTAGTGTGGACATTTTCACAATGTCAATTCTTCCAATCCATAAACATGAAATGACTTTCCATCTTTCTGTGTCCTCTTTAATTTCTTTCAGCAGTGATTCATAGTTCTCATTGTAGAACTCTTTCACCTCCTTGGTTAAATTTATTCCTACATATTTTACTTTTTTGGTGACTATTGTAAATGGGCTTGCTTTCTTGATTTCTTTTCTGTTAGTTTGTCATTGGAGTATAAAAACACCACTGATTTTTGTGTGTTGATTTTACATCCTGAGATTTTACTGAAATCATTTATCAGCTCTAAAAGTTTTTTTGTAGAGCCTTTAATTTTTTCTATGTATAAGATTAGGTCATCTGTAAACAGAGACAGTTTGACTTTTTCTTTTCCAATCTGGGTGCTCTTTATTTCTTTCTTTTGTCTGATTGCTCTGGCTAGTCCTTCCAATACTATGTTAAACGGGAGTGGTGAGACTGGGTATCAGCTCATTCTTGCTCCAGGGTGATATCGGCAGTTGGTTTTTTGCATTTGGCTCTTACTGTGTTGAGATACTTTCCTTCTATGTCTAATTTGCTGATTGTCTTTATCATGAAGGATGCTGAATTTTATCGAATGCTTTTGCTGCATCTATTGAGGTAATCATATGGTTTTTGTCCTTGATTTGGCTAATGTGGTGCATAACATTTATTGACTTGGAAGTGTTGAACCATCTTTGCAACCCTGGGATGAATCCCACTTGATCATGGTGTATAATTTTTTTGATGTGTTGCTGTATTCTGTATGCTAACATTTTGTTGAGGAGTTTTGCATCTATGTTCATCAAAGGTATTGGCCTGTAGTTTTTGTTGTTGTTGTATCTTTGTCTGGTTTTGGTATCAGGGTGCTGCTGGCCTCATAGAATGAGTTTGGGAGAATGGCCCTTGTTTCAATTTTTTGGAATAGTTTGAAGAGAATTGGTATTAACTCCTCCATAAAAGTTTGGTAGAATTCAGCAGTAAAGCCATCCAGTCCTGGGCTTTTCTTTATTGGGAGACTTCTAATTAATGCTTCAATCTTGTTGCTTGTTATTGGTCTGTTCAGGTTCTCTATGTTTTCTTGGTTCAGTCTTGATATTGTGTTGTTCCAGAAATTTATCCATTTCCTCCAGGTTTTCAAATTTGTTGGCGCATAGTCTCTAATAATTCCTTATATTTCTGTGGTATTGGTGTAATGTCTCCTCTTTCATTTCTGATTTTTGTTATTTAGATCTTCCCTTTTATTTATTTATTTATTTATTTTTTATTATTTTATTTTATTTTATTTTATTTTGTCATTTTTTCATGACCGGCACTCAGCCCGTGAGTGCACCGGTCATTCCTACATAGGATCCGAACCCGCGGCGGGAGCGTCGCCGCGCTCCCAGCGCAGCACTCTACCGAGTGCGCCACAGGCTCGGCCCTAGATCTTCCCTTTTAACAGTTTGTCTGTTTTGATTATCATCTCAAAAAACTAACTTTTTATTTCTTTGATCTTTTTTATCATTTTGTGCATTTCTATTTCATTTAATTCTGCTCTGATTTTAATTATTTCTTTCCGTCTATTAAGGTTGGGATTGGATTTTTAAAAAATTTTTTCTAGGTCTTTGAGATGTAGCATTAGGTTGTTCAGTTGAAATCTTTCTATTCTTTTGATGCGAGCATTTATTGCAATAAACTTTCCTCTTATTACTGCTTTTGCAGTATCCCATAGGTGTTGGTATGAAGTCTCTTTATTTTCAGTAGTTTCAAGAATGTTTTTGATTTCCTGTTTAATTTCTTCTTCAACCTATAGGTCATTCAGGAGCATGTTTAATATCCATGTATCTGTCTAGTTCCCAGAGTTTTGTTTATTATTGATTTCTAGTTTTAATCTGTTGTGGTCTGAAAAGATACTTGAAATGACTTCAACTTTTAAAAATTTGTTGAGTCTTGATTTGTGACCTAACATGTGGTCTCTCCTGGAGAATGTTCCATGTGCTGATTGGAAGAAAGTATATCCTGTAGTTATTGGATTAAATGTTCAGACTAATTGCCATAAAGAAATTAAAAGCACTATCAAAAACATAAGTTTAAATAAAAGTGGTCTCATAAACAAATTTTAGTAAAATATGAGAGGGTGTTGACTTATTTTAGAGGATAAAAAAAATACCGAATAGTTCAATTCATAAAAAAATAAAATAAAAAAAAATAAATAAATGTTCTGTAGATATCTGACAAATCCAATTGGTCTAACATGTAGTTTAAATGCTGTGTTTCTCTGTTGATTTGTTGCCTAAATGACCTGTCCGAAGTTGAGAGAGGGGTCTGAAGTGCCCCAGTATTATTGTATTGGGGTCTATCTCTCTCTTTAGGTCTAGTAGTGTTTGCTTTATATATCTGGGTTCTATGGTGTTGGCTGCATATATATTATGATATGTCTTCTTGCTGTATAGATCCCTTTATTATTATATAATGGCCTTCTTTGTCTCTTTTTATGGGTTTTGGTTTAAAGTCTATTTTATCTAATATAAGAATAGCTACTCTTGCTCATTTTTGGTTTCCATTTGCCTAGTATATCTTTCTCCTTCCCTTCAGTATTAGTCTGTGTGTGTCTTTAGAGTGTACTGTAGACAGCATATAGTTGGTTTTAATCCAGTCAGCTAGTCTGCCTCTTTTGAGTGGGGAATTTAATCCATTTACATTTAGGGTTGTTACTGAAAAGTACTGTCTTACTCCTGTCATTTCATCAGTTTTCATTTTGATGTTTTAAATATCTTTTGTTCCTTTCTTTCCTTTTCATTGTCCCAGCAGTAGCTAGGTGTCCCTCACACAACTGATTTGACTGGTGTGGCAGCAGCAGTGGTGTGGACTGATTTAATTCTACTATTTTGCTATTTTTAATCTATCTCCTTTATAAAAATCCCATTTTCCCTTTTTGCCTTCTTTTGTATTAAATGAGTATATTTTAAAATTTCATTTTGCTTTCTCTATTGACTTTTTAGCTATACCTGCTTGCATTTTTAAATGGTTGTTTTAGGGATTCCAATATAAATCACTGACCTTTCACAGTTTTCATAGAGTTAACATTGTAACACTTCACATAAAGTTAAAAAAAAAAAACCATGAAGTCAGTCATTCATTTCTTTTTACCACCCCTCTTTTTTATGCTGTAGTTGTCATATAATACATATGACATATCCACATACATTAAGCCTCACAATACATGTTATAAGTTTTCTTTAGACAGTCACTTATATTTTAAAGAAATTAAGATAGAAATAAAGAAGGTGCGTTATATCTACCTATTTATGTACAATTTCTTATAATTTTTATTTCTTCCTATAGATTTGGTTTTGCATCTGGTATCATTTCTCCTTAGCCTGAAACACATTCTTTAGCATATCTTGTACTGCAGATATACTGACAATGTACTTTTAAAATTTTTGTTTATATGGCATTATCTTTGTTTTGCTTTGACTAGTGATCTATATTTTTGCTAGATTGAGAATTATAGATTGACAAGTTTCTTTATCAGTACTTTAAAGATGTTTTCCCACTGTCTTCTGGTCTTTATTGTTTTCAGTCACCATTTGTATTGTTTCTTCTTTGTATATAATGTCTCATCTTGATCTGACGTCTTTCAAGATTTTTCTCTTTATCTTTGGCATTCATCAGTTTGATTGTGATGATCTTAGATGTATTTTTTTTGTCTCTGTCTTGCATGGGATTTTCTCAGCTTCTTGAATCTGTAAATACATATCTCTCACCAAATTGGGGAAATTTCCATCATCATTTATTCAGATACATTTTATTCTCCATTGTCTCTCTTGTCCCCTTCTGGAACTCCAGGTACATGTTAGACCTTTTCACATTATCCACAGGTCACTGTGACTTTTTAATTTTTTTTCAAATGTTTTTCTCCTTGTTTTCCAGATTGTATACTTTCTATTGATCTAACTTTAAGTTAGCTGACTGTTTCCTCCATCATTTTTAGTCTTCTGTGATGCTCATCTAAAGAATTTTTCCTTTTAGATATACTTTCCAGTTCTCACATTTTCATTTAAAATATTTCCTATTTCTTTGTTGAGATTTCTTATGTGTTCATGCACTATGAGAATATTTTTCTTCGTGTTTTTGAGCATCACTATAATAGCTTGTCTGCTAATTCCAACATCTAGCTCATCTTGGGGTTGGTTCTGTTAATTGCCTTTTCACTTTAGTATAGGTTATGTTTTCTTGTTTCTTCATATGCACAATACTTTTGGATTGTATCATAGACAATGTGAATGACACCTTGTAGATTTCAAATCTTTTTCCTCTAAAGAGTACTTTAATTTGTTTGTTTGTTACAGCAACAAATTAATTCAACTTCTGTCCATCCAGCAGTAAGCATTGGCTGAAAGATTTTAGCTAAGGCTAAAAGAAGTAAAACTTAGTGTTTGTGTTTTCTCCACCATGTGTTTGGGCCAAGGTTTCACACAGACTTTGTAGCACTCTCTTTATGGCTTTCACCCTTCAGTGAGTTACTTTCTCAATTTCCAACTGCTGCGGTTGCTCCCAAATCTGTCCATTGATTCCTAAACTGGTAAGACTACAGATTTATCTCAGTTTTAGACACTCCACATGTAACTAGGCAAAGAGCCAAAAAACCAAAAAAACAAAAAACAAGCCAGGCAGCTAGAAACATTCCCTCTTCCAAATATCAACTTCCCTCCAATGTTTGCCTGCTTCCAATCTTTCTCAAGTGCTTTTAGATAGTTATTTTAATTTTTCCCAGAGCTAATAATTGGGAGAATTGGTCCAATATGGGATACTCTGCCATTTTTGGAAATGAAACATGCACTGTGCCTTTAATTATGAAGGAATGAAGCATTGGCTTTCTTGCCTGAAGAGGTTGGATACAACTTAATTTTGAGAGTGAGGGCTGTCTACTTTACTGGAGACAGAGAACACAAATACGGATGAATTCTTCAGTTACCATAGGCAAATAAAAGGTTATATATCTCTACCTATATCTATATCTATCTATCTATCTATCTATCTATATAGAGAGATCTATCTATATAGAGATCTACATATTTAGAAAAGTGAAACATTAATTAAAATAAATCCCCCTTTTTTCTATCTGAATGCCTTGAATTAGAGATATTTGAGCTCTTCCAATAAATTATTGGAATTGACTTTCCTCCATGACATGCACTGTCCTAAACCATAACAAGTTCCCTTAATCTATGCTTTCAGCTGAAGAAAACTTTGCATACGTGTGTGTATACATGTGTGAGATATTAACATGTATGAGATATACACAGATATAAATACATTTTCAAGGGAAAATGCAATCTTACCATAACGCATGTTTACAATGTGCTTTTCTCATATAGCAGCATATTTTCCAAGTAATTGAATACATTCCTTAAATGTGATTTTTGTGGTTTGATTCACAAGTTTAACCTATGTCTTCAAAAATATTATTTTACTTTCACTGATTAGAAAATTAATGTAATTTTTTTTTCCCAAACAAGTAATTATCTTGTATTTTCATTTCCCTCTATCCATACTATGGCATTAATCTAGTTATATAAATTATAAATCAATACATGCATTTTGTGTGTAGATAGATGCATTAATACATAAGAAAATAAAATGCATATAAATATCAATTTTGTTCATGAGTTGGCAGTTGGATTGCTGGTTATTTATATTATTGTTTCTATGTTGGATTGTATTTTCCAGCAATTTACTGCTGTGTTACTATTGCTATTTAAATGTCCACTGGCACATGGCTCCACTGCAGGTGGATACTATGGTCCCTGCCCTGTAGGAAACCCAGGGAACATTGAGCATGTATCCCATATAGGTTATTTCATTTATTTCCATGAGGAAGATAATTATCATCTTCATTCTCTAGATGAGGAAACTGAAGCTCTGAAAGGAGATGCATATTGTCTAGGGTCACACAGCCACTGAAGGGACAGATAAAGATAGTAACTAATGCCTTTCTGAATGCAAACCCCATATTCCCTCCAGGATACCAGCAAGTTCAGCTGTAGTTTATAAAATCTGATATTGGAAGTGAGGTCCTCTTGAACCTAAACTCCCCTTTTCTTGTCTTTATTATGTAATCCCCTGATTACAAATCACATACTTACAAAATTGATAGATGTTTTCATTGGAAAAGCAGCAGGATGCTATGAAAGGAGCTTATGTTTTAGGCCTGGTTCAGCATTAGAGAAGCTTACTCTCTTTATCCTTTCCTTATCTGTGTAACAGGAATGTAGGTTTGGCCTCCATCAGCTGTGGTTAGGATTAAAGGGTCTCAGACGTGCTGGTGCTTTAAAATTGCATCAGCTTGGACAGTTCATTGGACCTCTTCAGACCCCAGTTAAATTACATGTAAAAAGCCCTGGATTTGGGGTGGGTCTTCAAGTTCTCTTTGACCTTTTTACATCATTTTTATGTTTCACTGTCTCCTCCTGATGGTAATCAAGGTATCAATGCACAGATACTCACTTGAGAACAGCAGGTGTGGACCTGCTGAACTAAATCTCATCTGATGAACAGATGTGATGAGAGGTTCTGTTTGAAGTGGGTCTCCAAGGCCTGGATCTGATTAATTCCACAGCAGACATGTAAGCACATGCACACACACACACATACATGTATGCACACACCTCCCAATGAGGGTGTCAAGTGTAAGGAGGAGAGGAGAGAACTTGGATGTGTGAAATGTGTGACAACCAAGCACCTCCATCAGGAAAGTCAGCTATCTGGACCACCATTAACACATCTCCAGTTTTGCCAGGGATGTGTCTGCCTGTCCATCTGGGTGACTGTATATCTGTTGGGGAGGCATAAACTGAATATCTTAGTGTGGTGACAGAAGCTGTAGTTTCAGTGAGTGCACAGAACAGGGTCAGCCTGCACTTTGTACTCATTCAATTCTTTTAATTGTTAAGAAGTTTGGAAAAATTTTCACACGTTTGATTGCTATTTCTTTTTCTTTAATGGTCTGTTTATATTCATTGCCAATTCCTTTTCTTTCATGTACTTTCCTCTCCCACCATTTTACTGCTTGATTGAATGTTAAACACAGTTTCCCACTGAGCTTGAAGAAGCAGTACATTCATTTCACAAATATTTGTTGAGTGCCCACTTTGTGCCAGGCATTGCTTAAGGTCAGGAGCAACAGTGGTGAAGAAAGCAGACAAAAAGCCTCGCCATCTTGAAGCTTACATTTTGGTGGGAAATGATTTTAAATGGAGAATTACCCATGATGTTCAAAAGGTAATTCACTGGGTTCAGTAAATGACAGGCACTGTTCTAGGCATAGCAGATATAGTGGTAATCATAATGAACACAAATCTCTGCACTACTGGAGCTGCACTGGGAGTCAATCTGAAAACTTGAACATGGTGGACTCAAGTATTCCTTGAGTTACAAAGTTCAGTGATGAAAACCAGTAAGCTCATGTGTTCATTTTTAAAGTTGTATTTTTGTAACAGCTTTATTGAGATATAATTGAAGTACTATATCATTCACCAATTTGAAGTGTACAATTCAAAGGTTTTTAATATATTCACATATATGTGCAACCATCACCAGTTAATTTTAGAATTTTCATCACCACCATATACAGAAACCTTTAGAGATCGCCCCATCCTCCCTCCAACCCCAGTCCTAAGCAAGCACTAATCTACTTTATGTCTCTATAATTAAGTTTATTCTGGACATGTCATATAAATAGTGTTATACAATATGTGACCTTCTGCATTGGCTTATTTCACTTAGCATAATGTTTCCAAGGTTCATCCAAGTTGTAGCATAAATAGTACTTTTTATGATTGAATAATATTCCATTGTATAGGTATACCACATTTCATATATGCATTTGTCCATTGACAAATATTGGGCTGTATCCACCTTTTAGCTATTAGGAATAATGTTTCTATAAACATTCATGTACAAGTTTTTTATTTGCAATTCTTTTGTGTATATACCTAGGAGTGGAATTGCAGGCCATGTATTCACTTTCAAACAAAGCAAATAGGACCTGCACAAAATTGATTAAAATAAATGAACAAACAAATAAATAAACCTATTTTCATGGTTTGTTTCAAATGGCTGCATATGAGCAGGGACCAGCAGAAAATATGGACAAATAAAATACTTGAAAGTTTGAGAGCAGGCATTTAGCAGTTCATGCTTTTTTCCCCAGTGGTTCACAAATAAAAATTACATTCATAGAAAGCAGCAGAAGTTGCTTCTGTTACCTGCACTCCAGTGCCATTAAATTCATTCCCTAAGCTTTTAAGCACTTAGGGTTATGTCGAATATTTGTAACGCAATTCTTATAATGGCATTAAGCAAACCATTATGAAAACAGGCAAAGACTGTCCAGACCAATACCTACCTCTAATTTGAGTGGGTACAATTGAGATGTTGTCCCCACATCACTCATTGTGATGTCAGAGGAAAATATTATGGCCAGAGGTAACTTGGCACAAAACTGAATTTATCTAAGATGGATTATCTTCAAATAACCCATTGTGACCCACTAGCAGGAGATCACATAAGAAAATATGATAGCTGTAAATATGGCAAATGAAAGTTCATTATATCCTATCAAACCTTTTTCTAATGTCTCATTAAAAAATTCCTTCAGATATGATTTTCCTTTATTTGTTTAAAAATGCTAAAACGTGCATATTTGTTATATTTTCCTCAAAAAGGCTGTGTGGCACATTAGTGATATGACATGGAAAACTTTTTAACTCCAAGAAGGCCAAATTCAAAGGCCTATGGGGAAGCAGGTGTACTTGCATATAAAAATCATAGGAAGAGCCTTTGCTACCACAAGTAAATGCTCTCTCCTCGGTTTTCTTGAAATCAACAGCACTCAGTCTTTTTTCCTTTTTTTCAATTTTTTAAAAAATTGTATTTTTAATTGACAAATAATAATTGTATATTTTTATGGGGGTACAATGCGATGTTTAGATCTATGTACACATTGTAGAATGATTAAATCAAGGTAATTAACATATTTATTGCCTCACCTACTTATCAATTTTTTGGGGTAAGAACATTTAATGTCTACTCTTTTAGCAAGAAATATTCCACTTTTCTCTTTACTGTAAGAAAAGTAAAAGCAATAATAGTACAATGAAAACAAATACTCTGTGTCAGTGTTGGGAGTCACAGAGTAGGGAGTGGCAGGACTCAGCTTCAGCCAGTGGTTTCCTTGAGGGCATGTAGAAATGTAGGCCCCATGTGGCCGAACCTTCTCATTTCTCAAGATTATCCAGGGAGCTGTATTTATATATAAAATCTTCCAATTTTTACTATTAGAAAAATTAAACATTACCTGAACAAAATTGTTTCTTGAATCACCAATTTTAACCTCTGCTATAAACTAACATTAATTGAATGAATATGACATCTAAAAGCAGATAAGCTAATATTTCACAATTACCTTTATATGAACGAAATGTCTAATTAGAGAATTAGATGTAAAAAAAGCACAGGGATAAAATTATGAGCAGAACACAGGTGATATTACATGCTTTATCCAGACATTGGAGGTGAGTTTTTTTTTTTTTTTTTTTTGCTTCGGTTATTATGGAGATTAATGAAAATCTTTACCAGAAAGTCAGAACTATCAAGGATAAATATAATATTTAATGAGAAGAATGGGGACACTATGGCTGGTCCCCAAGAGCCTTCCTAAAATAAGAACAGCTGTTGTTTTTGGCCTGCCATGTTGATATCACTTGTACAGGGATTCTTAGTTTGTGTGGACTCTTGTTGGATAAGCACAATCCCCTTTTTGACCAAGAGTGATAATCTGCATTTCACAGGTCAGGAAATTAATGGCATAAAACATGTTGTGGAGAAACAACTAGGAATAAGTAACCTTCTATTCATATAAATCTCAGTTACAGGTTCACATAGTGAAGGAAGAAATGTCAACCGGGTGTCTAGAACACAGAAAATCAGCACTAGTCTTTGATGAGCCTTGAGCACTATTTTCAAAATCCTACAAATGTGAGACTCAGAATTCCTTTTAACCTCGTTTATAAAGTTCTTTCTGCTAATGCATGAACAATGTTTACAGAGAGAAAAAACTATTTGTCATTTGACTCTGAGAAAAATATACCCAGAGGAATGGAAATCATCAAGTCGAAGGTATACCTGTTCCCCAATGTTCATCGCAGCACTCTTTACAATAGCTGGGAGTTGGAACCAGCCCAAATATCCATCATCAGATGAGTGGATACGGAAAATGTGGTACATCTACACAATGGAATACTACTCAGCTATAAAAACGAATGAAATACTGCCATTTGCAACAACATGGATGGGCCTTGAGAGAATTATATTAAGTGAAACAAGTCAGGCACAGAAAGAGAAATACCACGTTCTCACTTATTGGTGGGAGCTAAAAATTAATATATAAATTCACACACACACACACACACACACACACACACACACACACACACAAACCGGGGTGTGTGGGGGAAGAAGATATAACAACCACAACTACTTGAAGTTGATACGACAAGCAAACAGAAAGGATATTGTTGGGGGGGGAGGGGGGGAGGGAGAAGGGAGGGAGGTTTTGGTGATGGGGAGCAATAATCAGCCACAATGTATATCGACAAAATAAAACTTAAAAAAAAAAAAAGAAAGAAAGAAAAGAAAAATATCCACCAATGCAAAAATCTTATTGTTAAAACTAGGCAGAAAACAAACAGAAAATATAATTTTCTACTGAATGATGTTTCTGGAAATCGAGTATTTTTATTTTAGTGCAATTACCAATATAAGACTGAATGAAAACATTTATTTACAGGTAATATAAATTCAAACCATGCAAATTGAGAACAAAATTAAGTTGTCTGAATTCCTATTCGAGGGATGTTTGACACAAAATACCCCAGTTCCAGTATAAATACTCTATTAAATTCTCAAAATAAATATGGCTGAATTCTTTTATCCTTGTTCTCCTGTTGACATGATCCATTTTCACCACTGGGAGGAAAAAAAAAAGATTTGGCAAAAGGCGTAATTACAGGGTGTTATTTTAAAGTGAAGAGGTAAATGTATACATGGAGAGGCAATAGACTTTCTACTTGAAAAGATGATGAACTTGTATGTTGAACAATAAACTGAGAATTCTGATTTAATTACCTTTTAGCATAGTGGTGCCCAAGTTGCACATCATGCACTCAGATGTGAAAAGTTATGCAGTGCCTTTATCTCTGTATAACTGGTCTGGACGTCTTCGTTGTCTCCATCTATACCTGCACTCTGTTCTGTTAAGAATACTCACAGTCCCTCAGGTTGGCTTTGTCCTCCACCCAGCCATTCTTTATCGTGAGGTTTTGGGCACATGGGTGGTTTTGGGGTCGGGGAGGCAAGGGGCAGTGGTAGCTCATTTGTCCCTGTGGCACTAGGCTGCTCCCTGCACTGGTGACTGCTGAGGTGTGACAGATCTTGGTCATGACCTTTTTGCTTTGCCCCCAGCCCTTTCATCAGCACAGCATTTTCATAAATAGTAAATTATATTTTAATTATCATATGCATATATATACAATGTTTTATTATATGTAGAAATAAATGAAAAATAATAAAGAAATAGATTATTGCTCAGTAGCAAAAATCCTGCCTAACAAGATTTAAATTTTTTTTATTATTTTTATTTATATGTACTTATGGGGTACCGAGTTGCCTATCAGTATCTGTGTACAGTATGTGATGATCAAATCAGTATTATCAGCATGTTCATCATTACAAATGGTAATTACTTTTTGTGTCCCTTTCTCAATTACTCCCATACCCCGTCCCCCTCCCCCTTTCCCATCTCTAGTAACTATAGATCTGTCCCCTCCTTCTGAAAGTTCAATGTTTTATTGTGGTCTTTCTTTCTTTTGTTTCATAGCTCCCCGTTATGAATGAGGACATGCGGTATTTCTCTTTCTGTGTCTGGCTTATTTCACTTAACATAATTTTCTCCAAGCTCATTCATGTTGCTTCAATTGGAAGATTTTCATTCGTTTTTATGGCTGAGTAGTATGAGAGAAGATCAGATAAACTATAGAAAGTGTCTGAAACATACTAGACCTTTAAGAAATACTAGAAATGTTAGTCCCAGAGTCCTTCCTTCAATAAATGAGGGGATTTTGATGTAGAATAAATAGCATAACTGTGTTAGAGAGTATTTGAAAATACACACTCAAGACCTGCGATGTACACACATTTATGTAATGTATGAGCTTTGGTGCTATTTTTTGTAGCATGTCTCCTGATGGAGTTTGAAAGAGGAAAAGATATTTGTGTCTTATCATTTTATTATTTAATGAGTTATCCTGTCTGATTCTTTACTCTTCAGTTTAACGTTACAGAAACACACACTCACTCAGCACATGTAGAAAGAAATTGTAGTCGTCTTTCTCCATGCAAATATATCCTGTGGGCAGTTGGGAAAGAGAGTCTGGGCATCGGAGAGAAGAGTGGGATGGACGAACAAATTCAACCTGGCAGTGCCCCGCAAATGTGTACTAAAAATGAACGGTTGTGAGAGACTCACCTTTGGGAATCATTATCAACAAATGAAACTGCACATATACTTTCAGTTTTTTTATCTTCATATACATTTTTCAAATGTATTTAGGAGTATTCATTTCATGTTGTCTTTGTCTCCCTTTGCAAAAATTGATACCTTTCTGTTGCGCAAAGGTAGAATATTGAGATAATCGCCACCTGCTGGTCCGATCCTGAACTACATCTCTGAATGTCTGGGAGGACGCTCTACAAGAATTTGGCGAGGGCGGGGCCTCTGGCCTGACCCACCAAACGGTGCTCGCTGGAGGCTTGAATGGCACAGGCAGCCCTTCCTGCAGAATCAATTGCTGCCTGGCTCTCTGAGCTCCTGGCAGGAAGTTCCACCTCTGTCTCAGATGAAGAGAAAGCCGCCAGTGTGAGTGTCTCTGAATGAGGTGTATGAGTGGGTGTCAGTGTGTGTGTGCGTGTGCGTGTGCGTGTGTGGATATTTTGTATTTTGAGTCATATCCTTTTAGGCACATTTGCTTCATAACATGTTCTCAGTCGTACACATGGGAATGTTCTCAACTATAAATGGAACTAATCATATTGTACATAAAATGTGTAATCTGCTTTTTAAAAAAAACATTAACTGAATTCTTTTTTTAAAATAAATTTAATTGTGTATATTTAAAGTACACAACATTATGTTATAAGATACTTATATATAGTAAAACAGTTACTGTAGTGGAACAAATTAACATGTCCATCATCTCACATAGTTACTCATTCCCCGCCGCCCCGCCGTGGCAAGAGCAGCTATAATCTACTCATTTAGCAAAAATCCTGAATACAACACACTGTTATTAACTGTAGTTCTCGTGCTGTACATTAAATCTTTTGATTTGTTCATCCTACGTATTTGGTACTTTGTATTCTTTGACCTACACCTCCCCATTTCTTCTCTCCACCCCAATCCCGACTCTGGTAACCACTGTTTTATTCTCTGTCCCTATATATTTGACCTTTTTTTAAAAAAAAGAAAAGAAAAGAAACGATTCCACATATGAGTGAAATTATGAAATTTTTTTTTTTCTGTGTCTGGCTTATTTCATTTAGCATAATGTCCACATTCATTCATGTTGTGGCAAATGGCAAGATCTCTTCTTAAGGCTGAACATTCCATTGGGAGTGTGTGTGTGTGTGTGTGTGTGTGTAAGTGTATGTCTGTATATGTGTGTGTGTGTGTGTGTGTATATATATATATATATATATATATATATATACACACACACACCACTAACTGTGAATTTCTTTCCACTCTATATATACCACTATGAATTCCTTTCCTGGCTGGTAGACCTATACAAAATCAGTTTCTGAAATCAGATTACAAGTTTTTTCCCTGTATTAAAAACTTTATCTCAGTTGCTTTCCTAAATCATAAGACATATTATATGTGTTTGTAATTGGAAAAAAAATCAAATGATAAAGACATATACATGTGGAAAATGAAATGATCCTGTCTACCTCCTCTTCCCCAGCTGAGGAATCCTTTCTTAATGGTGTGGAGCATATTCTGCAGATGATTTTTTCTCTATAGAGAGAAAATGTTTCTGAGAATATATTTATATGGAAATATATATGCACAAATTACAAGAAGATACAAAATATGTATGAACAAGTGTCATGAGATGAATGTTAGTGTTCCCCCAAATTCATAAGTTGAAGATTTAACACCCTGGTTCTTGATGGTATCTGAAGATGGGGCCCTTGGGAGGTAATTAGGTTTAGATTATGCCATGAGAGTGGAACTCTCATGATGGAGTTATAATGCCCTTATAAGAAGAGGAGGAGAGAGAGAGGTCTCTTTCTCTCTCCAGGAACATGCACTGAGGAGAGGCCATGTGAGCACACCATAAGAAAGCGGCTGTTTACAAGCCATGAATAGAGCCCTCACCAGACACTAAATCTGCCAACACCTTGATCTCGGACTTTCCAGCCTCCGAGAAATGTGAGAAATAAATTTCTGTTGTTTATAAGCTACATACCCAGTCTATGGTATTTTGTTATAGCAGCCCAAACAGACAAAGACAACATGCATATTGCCACGGTTTGAATGTGTCCCCCAAAGTTTGTGAATTGGGAACTTAATCCCCAATGCAACAGTGTTGGGAGGTGGAGCCTAACTAGAGGTGATTGGCCCTCATGAATGCATTAATGTCGTCATTGTGGGAGTGGGTTATTTATCACTAGGGTGTTTTTTTTTTTT
The DNA here is from genome assembly GCF_027409185.1 of Cynocephalus volans. Taxonomy (NCBI): domain Eukaryota; kingdom Metazoa; phylum Chordata; class Mammalia; order Dermoptera; family Cynocephalidae; genus Cynocephalus; species Cynocephalus volans. The sequence goes on along the minus strand of NC_084478.1, from coordinate 111,741,799 downwards.
TTTTTTAATAAAAGTGAATTTGGCACTCTCTAGTCATGTGATGCCTTCTGCCGTTTTATGACAAAGCAAAAGTCCCTCATCAAATGCAGCCCCTTGATCTTGACTTCCCAGCTGACAGAACTGTAAGAAATAATTTTCTTTTCTTTATATGTTACCCAGTCTGTAGCATTCTGTTATAGAAACACAGAATGGACTAAAACATACACACACACATTTTTTGTAAAAATGGGATGACTGCAAACATTATCATGCAATATACCTTTTTGGACTGAGGATAAAGTTACAGAGACTTTTATTTGTGTGTTCATTGTAATTGGATATTTTCTCATAAGCTTAGTTGCATTCCTGCAGTTTTCTATGACATTAAAAATTTTCATTTTGTTTGTCTCTCTCCTGGTCAAAGCGAGTTCCTGGTATACAAAATGTTTTCTGAGGTATATATGGATAATTTCTCCCCGATTTTTCACACGTTTAAAGATTTTTGTCTCGATTTTTATGATGAAGAAATCAATACAGCTCATTGTAGAAGATTTGAAGAATCACAGGAATTTAAAGATTGCCACTCTATGGGAAGATTTGAGATTAAGACCATCCAAAGCCCAGGAAGAGACACAGCAGAAAAAGCTGGGGTTTAGAGTCCCTGGCCTGTGTTTTGCAGGCTTGGCACTGGGGGTAACTTGCTTAGCCTCATGGAGTCTTAGTTTTTCTCATTTCTAATAAGGGATCTTATTACGTACCTTGAATGTTTATCATCATGATTAGAGGAGATGAAATATAAATTTCCCCAGATATAATCCAAGCTTTGGTCTATAAGAATTTCCTTCCTCCAAGTCACTTTCCCAATGCCTGAAACCTGTGCTTTTGTCTGAATTATTCCCCACTTCAGAAACTTCCAATCGTCATGCCTCCTAGCCCACGGGGCAGGATTTTCTCTTCATCATCATCTTCCTCACTAAGTGGAGTTGTATAGTATGTACCCATGTGGGCATGTCACAGTTCAGGTATAATACCAGAAAAGTTTACAACTGCCAGTTTGTAATCCCTGGAAGCCCTCATCTATGATGGAGGCTGCTGGGCATTGAGGAGGTCCAGAGGCTGAACTCATTCTTGCCACTTCCTGGAAATGTGGTTTATCCTTGGCAGGCCTGGGGCTGACCATCAGTAAAATGAGAATAATGATGCTTTCTTCCCAGAGTTGTTTTAGGGAAATGAGAAATCCATGGGAAGCTTCAGTGGTTACTATCTTAGCCCTACCCTGCCTTCTATCTCATGCAGCAGAGATAACTGTGATAGAAACTAAATGGCATTTCTCTTAGAACAGTTAGGACACTCAGGGTATTGAGAGAAATGTGTACAGAATTTCTTGATGTATTAGGTATGGTGACTGTCCAGTGCTGTAGAATGAGTTAACTGGGAGACTTGGCAAGAGAACAGAAAATCCTCACGCCATTTCCTACCAATCCATGTGCTTTCCCATCCTTGGTATTTTGCCTTTTATGTTGTAAGAGAGGAAAAACTGTAAGAGGTGTAAGAGTAGGAGATTTCCACTAAGACTTGGAATGAGACAGCACAGAGGAACCAATCCTAATAACATGTGCTGGCAGAATGCTACAGTCAGGGGACCTGTGTCCTGATAGCAATCCCATCACTTCCCCAGAAATGGAAGTATCTATCTTTGTGGATGCATATGAAATTATAGGAAAAATACTGTAACAAAATGCACCAAAATGTTGACTGTGTTTACCATGAGGGGGCGGGAGTGCTGGTTAATTATATTTTCTTCTCTGTATTTGACAGTATTTTCCACATGCTCCAAAATGAGTGTGGATTACTTTTATAATAATAAACAGAGCCTATAAAATGTGTTTTATTTTTAACTGATAAAGAGCACCAGGTTGAGAGTTTCCTTGGAAAGAGCAGGCACGTTACATGCCTGCCAGGGCTGGGTGAGGCAATAGAGTGTGATCTGGGTAGTTAGTTTAGATCCCTGTGCCTCAGGCTTTCTATCATGGGAGACTGGATCTTAATCCCTCAATCACAGGGCTCCCAGGGTGAGAGGTGTGATGAAATCACCAGTGTCATTGTGGGGGATCTGTGCTGTTCTATTGATCAGTGATTAGTCCCCTCACACTTTAGAGGGAGTGACACTGTATCATCCATTGCTTGAGTCCGTGGTTCCACTACACACAATGATCTTATTGCCCTGATCCCCAAACCACAAAACTCTACCAGCACTCTCAGCACAGTGTGATTCTCTAGGTATTCTCTAAAGGGTTAGTGCTGTTTTGTTTTGTTTTTGTTTCTATGATCTGCATTGGTGGTTCTCAAAGTCTGGCCCCCAGGCACCACCTGGGAGCTTGCTAGAAAGTGCTGATTCTTAGGCTCCATCCCAGACCTACTGAATTAGAAACTCTTGAGGCGGGTTCTAGCAATCGTTTAACAAGCTTCTCAGGTGATTCTGATGAAAGCTGCCGTTTGAGAATCATACTCCACAAAACTTAAAACTAATGTAGTAAATGAAAAGTGTTAATCTCTGAGTTAAGGAATTAATCATGCTTTTATTTCACATACTTTTTTATAACCTTCATTCAAAGTAGAATTTGTTCATTTTGCCAAATGGTTTTTCATTGGGGAAAAAAAATTGAAGTTGACAGTCAGTGCCATCTAGTGACCAGATCCATAATTGCAGCATTGCAATGAAGCAGGGATGGGGGAAGGAAGGTCTCCCTTGCAGAAGCCCACCAGAAGAAACTTTCTGGGAGTTACATACCAAAGGAAGCGTTAGGCGGTGATGCAGACAGAGCTCATGGACATTAACTCATATGGCAGGATGTTTCCCTTGGCCCTTCTTTAAATTAAACACAACTGAGTGAAGGGCTGTGTGTGGCTATACACATAAAGATGTATTAACCTCCTTTTCATGTTACGATATATTTAACATCTTCTAATCTCCAGGAATATATTTTTTCAGCATTAGTTTTGAAAATTAAATCACAACTAGGCTTTTGCTATGCTGTCATAATATTATCTTAGTTATTTTTATTTTGCTAACGAAAAATTAATGTACATTTCTCCCCAGCCCTTGAAAACACTGGAGAAATACACATTTATATGAGGCATTATCTTGTATCTACCTTCTTACTATGTCCTGCCTCAAGATAACCACTCAATTGATTTGTAAATATTTTCCAGATGTTTATGTTGCTTGTTTATATTTAAAAATAATATATGTATGTTCTTATGAAAATATACATTCCTCAAAAATCAGATCAAGTTGTACATTGTGTTCTGTATGTTGCTTTTATATTTATACATCTCAATGCTTTTGGTTACATTTCTTTAATTTTTGGTGTGGCTGAGCAATTTTACATATACTGATTTGTCATTCACTCTTCTTCTTTGAATTACCTGAATGTGAACATGACTCTTTTAGCTAGTTAGATTTTCCTACGTGTTAGGCATATTATGTCTGTAAATTATGTTGCAAATATGTTTTGTCAATGTAGAACGTTCACTCTGGTGTCCTAATATGAGCAGACACTTTATGGATGCTCTCCTGGAAAGTGGTTGTCTGGCGTCCACGCTAAACTTGTCACTGCTGAGCTGTAAATTGTCCCTTCTGCATGAGGGAGGTGACATATACTGGCACCCACTGCTTACTTCTGCGATCCTGACCACTGCCCTAGGAGCATTACATCTGTGCACATTGTGGCCTCTTTGCTCTGACTCTAGGCAATTTCATTCACCAGCTTTCTCAGCACAGGGTTGTAGCCAGCTAAATATAATAGCTGTTAATATGAATTATACATTTTAAAGTAAGAAAGAAGAAGGAAACGATCATTTCAAGATAGGGGTAATCATTTTATTGAAAGAACTGTTTTATAACCAGTATTTGAAAATACATTTCTGGGGTTTATTCATTTTGCCAAATTAATACATCACGATATTAATAGTCCTGCTCACACTCGCACCCCAACCAGAAGATATTCATTAATAATTTGATGTATATTCTATTCATTTTTGTCTCTATCTTAATAAAATGCACAGACATTTATCCAAGTGTAAAAGCATATTCTTTTACAAACTTGTGATCGTCCTCTTCATACTGTGTTGCTATTTACCTGTTTCATGTAGTATGAAAGCTTTTTTGGCATTTCATCAGTTATATTGTTGGGCATGATTTCTTTCTTTTCTTTTCTTTTTTTTTTTTACTGATTATATATACTTGTGGGGTACAGAATCAAATATCAATACATGTGTACAATATGTGGTGATCAAATGAGGATAATTAGTATATTCATGTTGACAAAATGTAATCAATCTTTGTGACCCTTAACTAATTTCTCGCCAACCCTCACCCCCTTTCCCACCTCTAATAATCACAGTTCTGTTCTCTCCTTTTTTTGAAAGTTTAATGCATTATTGTGATTCTTTCTTTCTTTCTTTCTTTTCTTTCTTTCATTCTTTTAGCTCACACTTGTGAGTGAGGACATGCGGTATTTCTATTTCTGTACCTGGCTTATTTCACTTAACATAACTTTCTCTAAGCTCGTCCATGTTGCTGTGAGTGGCAGGATTTCATTCTTTTTTATGGCTGAGTAGTATTCCATTGTGTACATATACCACATTTTCTTTATCCAGTCATCTGTTAATGGATATTTAGGTTAATTCCAGCTCTTGGCCATTGTAAACAAAGCTGCGATAAACGTGGGAGTGCAGGTATTCCTTCGACATAATGATTCCCATTCCTCTGGGTATATATCCAGCAGTGGCATTGCTGGATCGTACGGTAGTTCTATCTGTAGTTTTCTGAGGAACTTCCATACTATTTTCCACAAAGGCTGCACTAGTTTACAGTGTCCCCAGCAGTGTAGGAGGGTTCCCCTTTCTCCACATCCTTGCCAGCATTTGTTATTCTCTGTCTTTTTGATAGTAGCCAGTCTAACTGAGGTGAGATGATACCTCAGTGTGGTTTTGATTTGCATTTCCCTGATACTGAGTGATGTTGAGCATTTTCCCATGTGTCTGTTCTTCAGCTCCTTTTCCTACTTTTTAATTGGGTTATTTGTTTTCTTACTGTTGAGTTGTTTGAGTTCCTTGTATATTCTGGATGTTAATCCCTTGTTGGATGCATATTTTGCAAATATTTTCTCCCATTCTGTAGGTTGTCTTTTCACTCTGTTAATTGTTTCTTTTGCTGTGCAAAAGCTTTTTAGTTTGATATGTTCCCATTTGTTTATTTTTTTCTTTTGTTGCCTGTGCTTTTGGGGTCATATTCATAAAGTCTTTGCCCAATCCTACTTCCTGAAGTGTTTCCCCCTATGTTTTTTTGAGGAGTTTTATAGTTTCAGGTCTTATATTTAAGTCTTTAATACACTTTGAGTTGATTTTGGTATATGGTGAGAGGTACAGGTTCAGTTTCATTCTTTTGCATATGGATGGCCAGTTTTCCCAGCACCATTTATTGAAGAAGCAGTCTTTTCCCCAATGTACGTTCTTGTTGCCTTTGTCAAAGATCAGTTGGGTGTAAGTATGTGGGTTGATTTCTGGGTTCTCTATTCTGTTCCACTGGTCTGAGTGTCTGTTTTTATGCCAGTTGCCATGCTGTTTTGTTTACTATAGCTTTGTAGTATACTTTGAAGTCAGGGAGTGTTATGCCTCCAGCTTTATTTTTTTGCTCAGGATTGGTTTGGCTATTTAGGGTCTTTTGTTGTTCCATATGAATGTTAGGATTGTTTTTTCTATTTCTGTGAAGAATGTCATTGGTATTTTGATGAGGATTACATTGAACATGTAGATTGCTTTGAGTAACATGGACATTAGACAATGTTAATTCTTCCAATCCAAGAGCATGGAATGTCTTTCAGGTTTTTTCTGTGTCTTCTTGGTTCAGTCTTGGTAATTTGTATGTGTTGAGAAATTTATTCAAATTTGTTGGTGTATAGTTGTTTGTAATAGTCTCTAATGATTCTTTGTATTTCTGTGGTATCAGTTGTAATGTCTCCTTTTTCATTTCTGATTTTTGTTATTTGGATCCTCTCTCTTCTTTTTTTAGTTAGCCTTGCTAATGGTTTGTTTATTTTGTTTATCTTCTCAAAAAACTAACTTTTTGTTTCATTGATCTTTTGTATCATTTTTTTGGTCTCTATTTCACTTAGTTCTGCTCTGATTTAATTATTTCTTTTTGTCTGTAATTTTGGGATTAGATTGTCCTTGTTTCTCTGTTCTTTGATGTGTAGCATTTAGGTTTTTTATTTGAAAAGTTTCTATTCTTTTGATTTAAGCATTTATTGCAATAAACTTCCCTCTTGGGCATGATTTCAAATGTTTCATTGGGTTAATATATTATTTTAAATCTGCGTTCTCTGTTTAATCTTAATTTCTCTGTTTATTAAGAGATCAGGATATTAACCTCATAGCTGCAATACAGGTTGCATATATTTCCTCCCAGCTTTTTATATACTTTGCACTTTTTTTTATTATTTGAGATATTGGTTTTTATTCACTTAAATCTATATTTATTACCACAGTTAAAAATCACTTAAAATTTCTCATATGCTTTTGCTTTCTGCCAGCAACATAAAACTAAAACAAATACAAATAGCTTTTTTAAACAACAAGAATAAAGCCTTGCTCTGCATTCTTAATTCACTCAGAATTAGGTTCAAAGACCTTGCCTTACCTACAAGGGCGCACTTGATCTGCATCTGCTGCTCCTCATCTCTCCTCTCCCCTTTGGTTTACTGGGCTGGGAGTTTCAGACATGCTGAGGGTGCTTCCCTCTCAGGGACTGGGCTCTTGCCTTCCTCTCTGGGATGCTCTTTCCCCAGTAGCCATATGGAATACTCCCTCACTTCCTCGAGTTCTTCTTTCACTCCCTCACTTCCTTCAGGCACATGGGGGCCCACTCCGGGGTGCCAGGAGTGTGGGCCAATCTGATGGCGGGGGCAGGCGCAGGGCTGCCTCGCTCATGCCTCGCTCATGCCTCGCTCATGCCTCGCTCATGCCTCGCTCATGCCTCGCTCATGCCTCGCTCATGCCTCGCTCCGAGTTGGCATCAGCAACCTCCCTGGCCCTGAGGATCTTGATGGGCAGTGCAGCCAGTTCGGTGCCCTGGGTCAGTCCACCATGAAGGAAGATGGTCTCCTTTCTCGAGAGTCACTATGCCGAGTCCATAGCCACCTGAGCCCATCATCACCAGTCCATGCCTGCATCCCACTTGTCTCCTGTCCCTGCAGCTCTGCTCAAGGCAGTCCAAGCCACCAACTCCTGAACTCTGAGCCGGAGACCTGCCACTGACACCCTGAGGAGCAGGATCCGCCTCTGCCACTCACAGCCAAGTGACAGTGAGACCTACTTTGTACTTTTAAATTTTGCTGTACAAATGGTGTTTTAGTATCTTTCTATACATTTATCTATTTATATAGATATAAAAGCAGTAAAGCTCATTGTTAAAGAGAAAATCTAAACAATACACTTAGGTTTATTGACTGTCTGCTCCGATAACAGGCAAGAAAAATATTGGCACTCTGTCTAATTACAAGTTTTGAGTTTCTGAGCATTAATTTACAAGGTTCTTTCTTTGGGTAAAGTTATTTAACTTCTCATAATGCCTGCACGCTGATCTGAATAATGCCAGCAATGAACAATACCTTGAATAGCTCTGAGGATTAAGTTAGATAAAGTATAAAGTACCTATTGATTAAAGTCCTTGTGGGGCCGAGCCCCTGGCACACTCGTGAGAGTGCAGCGCTGGGAGTGCAGAGACGCTCCCGCCCCGGGTTCGGATCCTATATAGGAATGGCCAGTGCACTCACTGGCTGAGTGCCGGTCACGAAAAAGACCAAAAAAAATAAAAAAATAAAAAAATAAAGTCCTGTGAAATGTCAATAACCTTTTTGCAAGTCACCTTCCAGAGAAAGCTTTCAAATAAACCTTGCTTAACACCTCAGAGACCAGCTCAACCATGTGGTTCCTACACCCAGGCTTCCAGGCACAAGATTTCATCTCTATAATTAATATTATGTTGAAGGAATACCCATGTGGACACAATTCTAGGAGAGCTTAAAACAATCAGTCATTAAGCTTTGGAAACCCATCATCTGAAAGGGAGGCTGATGGGCATATTGTGAGGAGAGAATAAAGGAGAAGCCAGTTTTCACTCCTGACTTGATGTGTGACCCTGGAAAAGTGTAGTACCCAATGGTCCTGTCCTTGATAATCTGTAAAATGGGAAAAATGATACTGTTAACCGAATTGAGGCTGCAGAGGCAAATTTGAAAATTTATTATGTCATTTATGAGCCAAATTTGAGGATTGACCCTGGAAACACAAGCCAACAGAGTTGGGAAGTGCCGTGGGGCTTTTCCACCAGTTTGAAGACTTCATTGAGAAAGGAGAACAAAGAATGAGAGAGGGGAGCTTTCCTTCAACATAGTTTTCTCATTTTCATTGGCTATTACATTTCATAAGAGGGGCTGTTACATATCATAAAAGTACAAAGTAGGTCTCACTGTCACTTGGCTGTGATTGATTGGTTCTAAGTTACAACATACAGTCTTAAATCTATAACATAGTTACAAGATAAATTCTAGGCAATTTTTAGATAAATTGATAACTTTCTATGATGCCTGTAATTCTGGGTTGAGGTCTTTGTTGTCAGTAATTCTGGAAATTTACAAAAAGCGTTTCTGAGAACAGGATGTCTCACCCAAGTCATGAGGTCCCCTTCAAGGCAATTAATATTTTTAGAACTGTTTGTGTATGAGTCAGCTACAAGTCATCAATACCTTCCTCAGAGAGCTCGGGTGGGAGAAAAGGAGAAAACCTATAGAAATGTCTGGCTCATTGTATGACTTGGACAAACTGCCCAGTCTGCCTCCTCACTCCCAAGAAAGAGATGACTTTTAAATAAACCGAAGAGTATATCTCTCATAGAGAACATCTGGAAATGTAGCCACAAAAGAGAAACCTACAGATATTTACCTAATGCATGAGATTTCGGGTTATTTTCATGTTGCGGGATGAATTAAGCAAGGAGTTTTGAGAAAAAGAAAAGGATAATTTGCTATTATTTCAGGTGATTTCCTATCTCCTTATTTTCCTTCTAGTTTGATACTGGAGGAGCAGTTTCCAACTAAGCTTTAAAAAAAAAAGAGCATAAACTTGAACAAAGAGTAGTATCTGCGCCCATGCTGGACCACAAGACATTGGGTGAGTCCCCTCTGTGTTGACCTCATCCCTAACACAGAGGAACACTCAATACAGAAATAGTGTTTAGGGGCATGGGCTTTGGGATGAGATACATGTGGATTTGATCTTGGGCTCCTTTAGTGTGGGATGCATGATCTTGAGTAAGCAATTTCCTTTCTCTGAGTCTCACCTTTTCTCTTGTGCTGAATGGAAATTGGGATGGTTCCTGCCCTTTAAGGTTGTAGTGAAGATTAAATGAATTGCTATATTGAAAGCACTCAGAGCAATGTCCGGCATCTTCTAGCACCGAATACATGTTTGCATCATTCATTGTGATCATCATTACTCCTCCTAACTATCCAAAAGGAGAGTCATGTAGGTGGGGTTTGCATTGCCAGGTAGTGTGATTGTTCTGTGGTGCTGCAATGTTATTGTTGAGAACAGATTGGTTGACATACAGACTAAAGGAAGGCTATAGAAAACTCGTGAACAGACCTAGACGTATAACAGCATTTAATGTGAAATAGATGTGGCACTTGCAATCAGTGCCTTCAGATGCATGGTTCGAGAAATGGGACAAATGAAGCTGTAAAAGGTTCAATAAAAATCAAAGTTCAATAGTTTCCCCATAACATAAGTGATTTAATATTAATTAAAAGTCGACAATACAATAATAGCATAAAAACTACATATATCACAGCTCTATGAAATGTATACACAATCTATTTGGACATATACAAGCAAACAAAAATAATGGAATGAAACACAACAAAATGTTAACAATTTTTTTTTCCCCATGATGGTGGGATTGGTGGTTATTGATATTTTCATCTCTGTAATTAACTGTCTTTTAGTCACTTGGTAAAATGAGTACATATTACATTTACGATAAAAAAACCTTCAGCCCTTAAAAGCTTTGTTTGTTACTTATTAAACATATCAAATATACAAAATGTTACAGAGTGCTGTAAAATGAACACTTGTATACCCAGCTACCCAGGTTAAGCAACAAACTTGATAAATGCCTTGAGCCCATCCACTTAATTGTACCTTGTCGTTCCTTCACCCTTCAGATGTAACTTATAACCGGAATGAGGTGTTCATATTTGTATTAGTAAGGGTTCTCTAGAGATAGAATCAGTAGGATATGTTATAATTATATGAGAGGGACTTATTAGGGGAATTAGCTCACGTGACTATGAAGAAAAGTCCCACAACAGGCCATCTATAAACTGGATGCCGGTAGTGTGGCTCAGTCCTGGAACCCAAAAGCTGAAGAGTCTCATAGCTCACGCGACTATGAAGAAAAGTCCCACGTTAGGCCATCTGCAAACTGGATGCTGGTAGCGTGGCTCAGTCCAAGTCCTAAGGCCTCAAAACCAGGGAAGATGATGGTGTTCTTGGTGTAAATCCTGGAACCCAAAAGCTGAAGCGTCTCGAGCTCTGATGTCCATGGACAGGAGAGAAGAGTGTATCCCAGCTCCAGAGGATCAAGAGAGAGCTTCACCTCTTCCCTCTGTCTTTTGTTCTCTCTGGATCCCCAGTGGATTGGATGGCTCCCATCCACATTGAGGGTGGGTTTTTCACACCCAGGCCGCTCAGACTCTCATACTAATCTCCGCTGGAAACACTCTCATGGACACACCTGAAAAAATTGCTTTACCAGGTTTCTCAGCATTCCTTCATCTAACCAAGTTGACATCTAGAATTAACCCTCACCATACTCTTCATAAATTGCTTTATACTTATTAATGTGAATGAAAGCATCCTTAAAATATATATATATATATATATATTTCTTACTGTAGGTGCCCTTATCCTCCATTTGACACTTTGATTTAACATTACCTTTTTCAGATGTATACTGTATATGGCCTGATTCCTATAGGTCTAGAGCATTTATATTCACTGCTATATAATGCTCCATTGTAAGAATGGACCGCAATGTATTTTCTGGACTACTGTAGATGGACATTTTGGGTTTTTCTACAGTTTTGCTTCCACAAACAATGCTGAAAGGAGCATTATTATAGATGAGGCCATGTGCCAATATGCCAGATATTCTCTAGTTTCTTGCTATTTAAAGTGTAATCCATGAAATAACAATTTGAACATTACCTGGTGTTTTAGTCAGGGTTCTCCATAGAAACAGAACCATTAGGATGTTTGTGTGCATTTGCAAGTGTGCATTTTTTTTTTTTAAGGAATTGGTTCATATGAATGTGAAATCTTGAAAGTCCAAAATCTTTAGGGAAAGCCAGCAGGCTGGAAAATCAACGAAAAGCTGCAGTTTGAGTCTGAAGGCAGTCTGCTGGTAGAATTCCCCCTTCCTCAGGAGAGGTCAGTCTTTTTTCTGTTAAGGCTTTCAACTGATTGCATGAGACTCACCCACATTATGGAGGATAATCTATTTTACTCAAAGTCTACTGATTTAGATAATAATTACATCTAAAAATGCCTTCACAGAAATATTTGGAATAATGTTTGACCACATATCTGGGTACTGTGGTCTAGCCAAGTTGACACAAAAAATTACCTGTCACAACTGGGATCCTGTTACAAATGCAGATTTTAAAGCCCTGCCACAGACACTCACCCTCTGCAACTCCCAGAAAGTGTGCCCTCTTAGCATTATGTCAGTATGTTCCATAGATGCGGGCTTATTTTGGTGGGAGTAGGGGACAGTTTCTAACCTTGCCTGCTCCAGGTTTGAGGTTTCTACACTTGGATATGGCCACTGAGGAGGTGAAGTGTTTGCATTCACACACTAGCTTTCTCCAGCACAAGGGTTACAGGAGGTTGGGATCACAAGGGACGGTGCTTGGAGTGGAATTCTGTGATCATTAAGAGAATAATCTCATTAAAGCTTTATGAGCAGCCAAATAGGGTTAATGGAATCCATATTTACAAAGATAAGCAGCAGTTATGTGCCAGGGCTGAGGGCAGGAGCTATAGGCAGGGATCCTAGGGGTAAAGGTATCAGTTCAAACTATTCCAAAAGGTTAAAACAGAGGCAATTCTCCCAAACTCATTCAATGAGGTTGCGGAGAAAATGAAACTCTCATACACTGTTGGCCATACTGCAAAATGGTGCATCCTCTATGGAAAATGGTCTGGAGGTTCCTCACACAATTGCATGAAATACTACCATTTGCAACAACATGGATGGACCTATAGAAAATTATTTTAAGTGAAATGAGTCAGGCACAGAAAGAGAAACTTCACATGTTCTCACTTATTTGTGGGAGCTAAAAATAAACAAATAAATACACAAATATACAGGGGTCGGGGCGGGAGGGAAGAAGACACAACAATCACAATTCCTTGAAGTTGTTACGACAAACGAACAGATATGAGGTTGTTAGGAGGGATGGGGGAGAGGGAGGAGGCGAGGGAGGGGGCGAGGGAGGGGGAAGGGAGGTTTCAGTAATGGGCCACAATAATCAACCACATTGTATACTGATAAAATTTTAAAAAATAATAAAAGTAAATAAATTTTAAAAAATCTTTGTGCTTAAAGGACACTACCAAGAGAGCAAAAAGACAACTAGAGAGTGGGAGAAAATATTTGAAAATCATATATTTGATAAGGGTCTAGTATCTAGAGTATATAAATAACTCTTGCAATTCAACAATAAAAAGACAAATAACCCAATTTTTAAATGAGCGAACGATCTGCATAGGCATTTATCCAAGGAATATATACTTGTACAAATGGCCAGTAAGCACATGAACGATGCTCAACATCGTTAGCCATCAGAGAAATGCAAATCAAAACTACAATGAGATGTCATTATACACACCCACTGAAGTGGCTATAGTCGAAGAGATGAACAATAACAAATGTGGGTGAAGATGTGGAGAAACTGGATCTCTCATACGCTGTTGCAGGGAATGTAAGATGTTGCCAACACTTTGGAAAAGAGTCAAACAGTCACTAGACTAGAGTGATTAGTAGTCACTCAAAAGTTAAAACTTACAGTTTCCATATGACCCAGCAGTTCCACTCCTAGGTATATACCTAAGAGACGTGAAAACATATAGCCACACAAAAACTTGCACACAAATGTTCATAGCAACATTATTTGTAATAGAAAAAAGTTGGAAATAATCCAAATGTCCATCAAACTGATCAATAAACAAAATGTGGTATATCCATACAATGGAATATTATTCATCCATAAAAAAGAATGAAGTACTGGTTCATGCTACAACCTGCATGAACCTTCAAATATGCTAAATGAAAGAAGCCACTTACAAAATACCACATACTATGATGCTATTTATATGAAAATGTCCAGATAGGCAAATCCCCAGAGACCGAAAGTATGTTAGTGTTTGACAGATGCTAGAGAAGAAGGGAATGAAGATGACTGATAATGGGCATGGGGTTTCTTCCAGTGTGGTGACGAAAAGTTCTCGAATTAAATAGAGGTGATGGATTGAATTGTATACTCAATAAAAAAAGAAAGAAACCCCTTCAAAGACGATGTACATATGGCAAATAAGCATATTAAAATATCCTCATCATCATATGCCATTAGGGCACTACAATTTTAAACAGTAAGATAGCACTACACATCTACTAGAAGGGTGAAAATCCAAAACAATGACACCACCAAGTGCTGTCAAGGATGTGGAGCAATGGGAGGACCTCTCATTTGTTGCTAGTGGGGATACAAAATGGCACAGCCACTTTGAAAGACAGCTTGTCAGTTTCCTTCAAAACTAAACATACTCTTACCTTACGATCCAGCAATTGTGCTCCTCGGTATTGACTCAAAATTGAAAAACTTAGATTGATCCAAAAAGCCTGTACGTGAAAGTTTATAACAGCTTTATTCATAATTGCTGAAACTGGGAAGCAACCAAGATGTCCTTTAGTAAGTGAGTGGATGAATCAACTATGGTACATCTATGCAGTGGAATATTATTTGGCATTAAAAAGAAGCGAGCTATCAAGCCATTAAAAGACATGAAGAGGCCATAAGGGCATATTACTAAGTGAAAGAAGTCAATATTAAATGGCTAAAAACTGCGTGATTCCAAGTATATGACATTCTGAAAAGCAAAACTATGGAGACAGTAAAAATAGAAAAACAAACAAACAAACAAAAATCAGTGGTTGCCAGGCTTTGAGGGGAGAGAGAGTTGAATAAGCAGAGCACAGAGGAGTTTTAGGACAGTGAAACTGTTCTGTATAATACTGTAATGGTAGATACATGTCATTATATATTTGTCAAAACCCCTAGAATGCACAACATGGAGTGAACTCTAATGCAGCTTATGGACTTTGGTGATAATAATGTGTCAACACAGGGTCATCAAGTGTAACAAATGTACACTCTTGTATGGGACATTGATAGTGGGAGAGGCTGTGTGTATTGGGGATGGGAAAGAAGAAACAGGAGATTTATGAGAACTCTCTATACTTTCTGCTCAACTTTGCTGTGAAACCAAAACTTCTCTAAAATATAAAGTTCATTAAAAATACATTGCCCAACTTAACCTTTGAGATCTCTTCATCAAAACTGAACAAAACAAAAATTGGAGACAAGAGACGTTAAATTATATTCACAAATGGAAAAGAAGTTCGGGATATTTCAAATAAAAGTATGAAATTAGGGGCCAGGTGAGATGATGAGAGCTTGAGTATTTCTAAGGGAAAATATGAAATTATGGAAACAAGGTGTGAAGATAAGAAGAAATATTTTCAAAGAATGTTGAGATAGTGGAGGGGCCAAAGGCCAATGGGCTAGAAGTCCCAATGGTATTAAGATATAATTACGAGTAGGCACGAGATCAAGCCAGTTGGAAAGATAAAAGATTGTGCCAGCGAGTTGGAAGTTTGAATTAGTTGTGTCAGATGTAGTAAAGCAGCTTTGACTTATATTCCTTTATTCATTTAATACATATTTATTGCATGCCTTCTATGTGCCAGACACTATTCTAGGTAATTGAGATACATCAATTAGAAAACAAACAACAAAACACAGATCCATGCCCTTGTGGAACTGATATGCTAGCAATCTACTGCTGCCTGACAGATTACTCTAAAATTTATCAGTCTTCAATGCCATACATTCATTATCTCATGAAGTTTATAAGGGTTAAGAATCCGGGAGCAGCTGTGCTGGGTGGCTCTGGCTGAGATTCTCTCATGAGCTTGCTATTAAGTTGTCTGCCAGGGCTGCAGTCATTTGAAGGCTTGATGGGCTGGAGGATCTGTTTTCAAGTTCACTCACATAGCTGTTAGTAAAATACCTTAATCAAGCCCTTGCTGGCTGTTAGCCAGAGACCTCATCTCCTCACTACATGGGCCTTTCCCTAGGGCTTCTCATGACAGGGAAGCTGGCTTTTCCCAGAATGAATGATCCAAGAGAATGAGAGAGAGCAACTGATGTGGAAACTGCAAGCTCTTCTATAACCAAATTTCAGAAGTGGTATTCTATCACTTCAGTCACTTGTAGACACTGGGGATAGAGCAGTTAGCAAAGAAGTAAATATCCCAGCCGTCTTTCAGGAGATTTGGGAGGCATGTGGGCCTAGAGATGTACAGTCAGTTATGGTAGCAACAGGGCAGAAAAATAAGAGCAGAGACAGTCAAAGCACTCTCCTCAGACTAGGGTCAATTTGGGGGTTGAGAGGCCTTGGTCACGAATACTCTACAGCCTTAGGGATTCAGGCACCAGATCTTAAGATTCAGAAGGCTGAATCTCTGAAGGCTAGGAATTGTCAACGGATGGCACAAATATGAACAAGGGCTTATTGTGTAGGCCCTGCCCCTGCCTGCATGCACAATGGGAAATGCTGCCCCGACACAGGCGTGAGAAAACCCCTCACCCCTAACTACAGGTTATGGTCAGGCATAAGCTGTTTGAGAACAAAGCCTTTCGCTGTGTCCCTACTGCCTACTACAGGGTCTCCCATATCGTAGATGCATGATCCATTTCACATAGTAGGTGCTCAACCAAAATTTGGTGAATGAATGAATCAATGAATGAGATTCAAGGATTTCTACACAACATGTTTCAGCTGCATCAGAGAAGAGCCAAGAATGGACAGGAAAGATCGGTCCAGATAGGGTCTCTATTTATTGATTTTACTAAGTGAATGATGGGAGCTAGGGCAACACTACTGAAACTAACTGACTGACTTTCTGTCTGGGAGTTCCATTGAGACAAAAAACTAAAACATAAAAGTGAGTTGTTACTATATATTTAATTTTATTTCATTTAAACTGTATTTATTGACTTCTTCAAGGCTGGCCCTGGTGAACACATGGAGTGGGAGCTGGCAAAAGCCGCAGATGTGCCCTTCAGATGAAGTTGCTTGGAGGCCGCATGGGAGAAGAGGGTCTTGATGGCCTCCAGGCCAGCCAGACCACTAGCAGGGTTCCCATGGATGCACATAGGAGAGAAGAGCCATAGACAGCTGAAAAAAGGAGCCACTCAGAGGCCAGTGAGTCATCGCAAGGGACCAGCACATGGGCCGTTCCATGGGAAGTGTTTGGAGTGCGGGTGGTCAGGGAGACAGTCCCATCAGGGGAACACTGGGGCACAGCACGGACAGCTGACTTGCCCTCCAATCAGCACAGGACGACTCAGTGGAGACTGGCCTGGAGTGTAGACTGCAGGGGATGCAGTTTGCTGAAGGGACTCAGGCCCAGACTGGAGTTTCCACACAACCCGGGTGTACCAGACCTCACAAGACCCAGAAGTACTTGCAAGGTCAACAATTAAAACCTGAGCCATACAAATAGCCTTCCCCAGGGAATCAGCAGCAAAGCAGCAATTTAGGTCAACCACAGGGCTCCAGTGCTGGTTCCCTTAGGAAGTTCCCCCGTTTTAGAAGTAAACAAAGGACAACAAATTAGTTTAAGTGCAGAGCTGAAGTGATGGGAACAGCGAATCATCCAAAGCAGGACTGAAAGAAAAAACAAAAAACCCACAGATCAGAGACAAATTTCTGATATGAACCAGTAAAGGACTAACACCACCAAAGAACACCTATAAAACCTAGAATGGCCGGAAGCCCCCTGGCTCCCAAGCTGGGATGGGGAGAGGGCCAAGGACCTCAGCCATACACCACAATGACCGCATCCAGCTATGACCACCGGGCCACCACCGGAAGCGACTCAGGCTCTCGAGCCAGGATGGGGGATTGCCAAGGGCCTCAGACATGCCCAGACCAGCAACAACCACATAGCCCCTGCCGAAGTGCCCTGGGCTCCTGAGATGGGGTGGTGGCAGCCCAGGGCCTCAGTCACGTGCTCCCGACGTCCGCACCCAGTCAAGTGACCACTGAGCCACCACCGCTGCTGGATGTCCCCTGGGCTCCCCTGCCAGAATGATGGGGGTGCCACAGGTCTTGATCACAACCTCCTCCTTCCTTCTCTTCCTATCCTATCCCCCTCCCCCTTCCCCTCTCCCCCTTTCCCCCCAACTGCTCTGCAAACACATCTTAGAATTAAAATAATAATAATAACAATTAATAATTTTTTTAAGAAAGTAAAAGTTACTCCCCCAATTTTTTTTAAAAAAACTATATTTTTTAATAATGTTCACATAAATATGTTGCAACAAGATTGGGAACCTATTACCTAGAGCCATTAATTTTAAGATTTGTTGGCTATAGCTCCTAAAAATAATTTACATATTGAAATGTAGTTTTCATACTCCTCTAGCTCTAACCTTTGTAAACTAAATATGCCAGAAATATTAACTACACCACATTTGATATCCAATTATCATCTCCAGAAATATTTCCCCCAAAAGATTGCCTTACAGCTAGTGAAATTGTATGCTATTTTCCTGAGTTTACGTATCCTGATTGGAACTTTCCTTACAAAACAGGAGATTACATTTTGAAACTAATCAAAAAAACTTAAAACCTTTTCAGTAATCTTTTGAACAAAATAAACACCGATTACTGCTTCATTTTCGATATAGCTCTGATATTCGGTGATTTTTTTTTTTTTTTTGATTCCACATTTCTCAATGTGTAATCACCTGATTACAAGCAATACTGTTATTAGTACCTATGTTAGTTCAGGTTCTATGAGAAGCAGATACCAAGAAAAGACTTCTGTAGAAAAGATTAACCATGGGAAAAGCTTGGGAAGGATAAAGTGGAAGGAGCAGCAGAAGACAGGAAGAGCCCTCAGACTACCCACAAGAAGGATGTTTTTGAAAGCAGAGGGGGAAGAAAGAAGGATTAGATGGGAAGACTTTCAAACTGTCCCACAGTTCTAAGGTTTCTGACAGGTTGATGGAGATACTATGAGCCAAAGTTGCCTGTTAGAAGAGTCCCCCATCCCAAAAGAACAGACCTGCACTGGTACCCACTAACTGCACTAGTACCCCCCAGTCAGTGATTATCTGGAAGCAGTCTGAGGGAACCATGGCTTTGGTGCAAATGCAATGGTAGATTCAGAGGGGCAGCAGCTGGGGCTGTCAGTCAACTGTGCTCCCCATAGCAGGATATTCAAGTGGCACATTTTCATAGTCACCACAGTCCGTCTTTGTACTGCATGGATCTACTTCTCCATGCAGGTCCAGAGAACAGCTCCTCCCTCATTCCTGTGGGCCGCTGTTCACGAAGGGAAACTTAACAGGGGAAGGACAGGGGACGAACTGCAGCCCCTGTTGCCGCATTTGGTCTTTGGGCCAGAACTGGTAATTATTCTCTTTCTTTTCCACTACCCATTTTAAATTTCCCTCATCCTCACTTATTATCTCAACAGGTCTTGAAGGCTTACCTTGTCATGTGAACCCAACCTTTATTCCTGAGGGGTTCGAACCCTTGGCAATGACATTATCCATTCACAGGTAAATGGAGCAAGAGAGTACCAGGAGGCACCCAGGTAGATTACCTGGTTCCACGTGTATTTCTCCCTGATCCATTGTATGAATGCAGTTCTACCTTCTCCTACTGATCATAGTCAGTAATTTCTGGCACAATGTGCATTCCTCTTCTTGCCTGCTGGTTTCTAAACGCCAGTGCTCGTTGTTCATAAGTTGTTATGAATGCCAATGCTTGTAGTTCAATGCTGGTTGTTCAAACCCCTGCTGTAAACCTTGTGGGCCATTGTGATGGAAAGTAGGCACTTTCCTTCTTCCACCCTTGATTCCCGATCTCATTTTTCCACTTAGGTCCAAAGCCCAATAGAGAGGTCTTTGGTTTAATACACATACTGTATCATGGACGATGGCATGTGGAGTGTAGTAACATTAATAAAGCAAATGTATTTCACAGGGCCTAGCTTCCAAAGCCCTGTAGTTTCAGGTATAGCCTAATTTTTAAAATTTACATATAGAAATGTCAAGCTTGCAAAATACAGGAAACTTTCCCTAGGCTAAAGTCTCTGTTGTAGATAAAGAATTGCAACACACAAAATTGCTGGCTCAACAACAGATGTCCTTGGTTAACCTAGTGATTGATATGTTAAGAAAGTTGCTTGATTTTTGTGTAAAAATGCTAAGTAAATTGCTGTAAGAAAAGACAGTGTTTGCTAAAAACAAGCTTTTGTCGGTGGATTGACTTAACCTTTTGCAAATTGCATTATGGAATGTCACTTTGTTTATTTCACTGATATAACTAGTTTCCATTTGTTAAAACGATACTTAGCCATAATTCTGCCCATATCCTTGTGTTCTTTGTAATGATTAAATCAACTGAATTTTCTTGTGAAACTTCCTTGTGTTTACAATAGAAGCGAGAGGCTAACTTTGAATTGCCGCTGTCACATTCAGTTTTCTCTTCCTAATGGGGAAATTACTGAAGTGCAGTCCTTCCGGGCCTCTTGATGCATACATAGGGCTTTGAGTAATTGCATAATTCTTTTTTTTTTTGTCTCCGTTATGCAGGGGGAAGTGTAACAATGGCACCCGATTTTCACAGTGTTGTCTTTTTTTTTTTTTTTAATTTTATTTTGTCGATATACATTGTAGCTGATTAATGCTCCCCATCACCAAAACCTCCCTCCCTTCTCCCTCCCCCCCTCCCCCCCAACCATGTCCTTTCTGTTTGTTTGTTGTATCAACTTCAAATAATTGTGGTTGTTATATCTTCTTCCCCCCCCCCGGTTTGTGTGTGTATGTGTGTATGTGTGTGTGAATTTATATATTAATTTTTAGCTCCCTCCAATAAGTGAGAACATGTGGTATTTCTCTTTCTGTGCCTGACTTGTTTCACTTAATATAATTCTCTCGAGGTCCATCCATGTTGTTGCAAATGGCAGTATTTCATTCGTTTTTATAGCTGAGTAGTATTCCATTGTGTAGATGTACCACATCACAGTGTTGTCTTTGATTGGTGCTTTAGCTTTGTTCTGTGAGGTCAGTTGCTTCCAGATGGTTCAGTATGTGATGTGATCAGTGGATCCCCTCTTCATGGACCCATTTCTGCACCTTCTCTATGGTGAAACGGCTACCATGTTCCAATGCTCTGCTGTGTGAGATTCTATGCTTGTGGATCAGGCACCCCAAAAGCCCCCAGATAATGGTTCTTAATGAGGCTGTTCAGGCAAAAAGGCAAACCCATACCCAGAATAGGCATGTATCCCTGTAAGCATGAACCACTGACCTTTCCAGGATGAAAAGCATCCAACATAGTCAACTTGCCACTAAGTGGTGCCCTATTAGTCTGCTTGGATTTGTTTGTTTGTTTGTTTGTTTGTTTGTTTGTTTGTTTTTACTGTTGTTTGAGTTCCTTGTATATTCTAGATATTAATCCCTTGTGGGATTCATAGTTTGTGAATATTTTCTCCCATTCTGTCGGTTGTCTTTTCACTCTGTTAATTGTTTCTTTGGCTGTGCAGAAGCTTTTTAGTCCATTTCTATTTTTATATTTTTATAAATATTCTGATCCGAGGTAGGTCTCATATCCTCAAATGCTTGTTTGAATATGATTAATTCTGTTTGAACTGTTCACTTAGTTTCTTTCCGCTTTATGGTTGTTTGCTTTGTGAGAAGTTTTGTTTCCTCATCTTTTTTTAAGAATGTTTTTGTATGGAATTTCTTTCTTCCTTTGGTGTATTTGTATGATATTGGTTTGTTTTACAAAAATCCTACTTTAACGATGCCAATTTTTGTCGGGATAGCAAAGTCCAGGCCTTTAAGCCTTTTTCTTTGCTTGTTTTGGTGGCAGAGGGAGAAGTTTTGAGTGCTCTGATTCTGTGGTTCTCTCATGTCCTGCAAGAGCATTTTTCTTTTCCATTTTTGTTTTTTCCCCCTTTTGTTTCTTTTCCCCATCATTACTAAATGCCAAAGGATGCTTCACCCTTCCTCTTTGCCGTTTCTCTTCTTCTTCCATTTTTTTTTTTTTTTTTGTGGTGGGCTGATATGGGGATCCAAACCCTTGACTTTGGTGTTATAACACTGTGAAGCTATTTTTAAGTCTTGTAAGTCTTCCCTACCTCTTTAAATGTCACATATTTTGAAGTCTCTTCTCTATAGACCCTGCTCTTATCTTCCAGGATATCTTTTTGGTATTTTCAGACTTATCATGGGCCTAGTCATTCTGGCCGTACTTTTAGATCAACTTTAAGCTTGCCATCTTTCTTCCTCAGTATCTCTTGCAGCTCTTCTTGGTCTGTCTTTGCTTGCCACTAAGCCCACTGATGAGCGTGTGACAGATCATGTGCTGGAATATCGTGCTTTTTCTCGTTTTACTCACAATTATTTTGAAGTTTTGTCATCTGTTTCTAAGTGATGATGAGTATGTGCTTTTGGACAGATTTACATTTGTTTTTTCTTGGTGATTTGCATCATTTTGGAAGGAAGTATTGAGAGGCAGGTAGATAGATGGTCAATGTTGTCTTCTGCTCACTTACCCCTGATTTCTACTGACATTTTATCTTATGCCAATATGTATATGTATGAAGGCACACACAAACGTAAACACTTACACACACACTCGAGTCTATTCCTATTCTATGTCTACAGTGGAGGTCTCCTGAGGTGGATGCCTGATTCACCATCTACAAGGGTACTTCAAAAAGTTCATGGAAAAACAGAATTAAAAGATAATACGGATCTTTTCATGAACTGTCTGAAATACCCAAGTATTTATTCAATAAATATTTTCTCCACTGCTAACCTTGGTGGCAGATAAGGGACTGTGGATGTCTTCTCAGGATTTGTAAATATTCTTCACTCTGAAGCAGGTTCATAAAGATGGACAAAAACGCCCCAGCCACACTACTAGACCTTGCTGTACGAAGTCTGCTGAGTAATGAACGTGTAGCTATCCATGCCCTTGAAGAGCTCCCAAGAGTCATGTTCGCTCCGTTTTTCACTGCCGCCTTCTTGGGTGGTCATAAGAAGGTACTGAGGGAAATGGTGAGGATTTGGCCCTATCCCTGTCTCCACGTCGGGACATTGAGAGTACGGGAGTCACAATATGACAATTTCGAAGCTATGATTGACGGTCTACAGATCCTTCCTGCCCAGAACTCTTCTTCTTGGTAAGACTATGTATAATAGAGACATAGTGAGTCAGCAGGAGGGTATGAGACGGGCGTAGGAGACGGCCTAACAGTCTTTCAAAGGTAGTTAATGGTGAATGCTGAGGATCTCTGTGAGGCTGTTGGTGGAACATTTGGGGTCACTTTAAGGACTCTGATGTCTTACAGAGTTGATTATGGAACAGAAGGGATTGAGGATACTATTAATAGATTATGCCTCCTGGGTATGATTACATGGAAAAAGGACATGGGCATTGAGACTGGGATCATCAGAAGAGAAGAAAAGATGGGGAAAAGAAAGAAAGGCGCTAAATTTTTATGGAAAAGGCTTTGTTGGTAAATGGTGTATGGACTGAAGACCAGGGATAAAGGGATTTTGTTTCAGCTTCCCATCATTGATCCTGCTGGGTTGTATTAAAATCAGCTACCTCTCAGATATTCTGTCTTCTCCTCTCCTTACAGGGAGCCAAAACTGAGGATTCTAGATTTAAGTCAGAATCCAGGCTGCAGGACCACATGCTCTGAGATCAGGACCACATTCCCTTTCTGTTTTCGTTCATGTGTTCACTCTCAGCACTCTATCGTGAAAACAGAAGAAGCCCCACAAAGAGTTAGGTGCCCCGGAACTGTAAATTCAGAGTCTGAGCCTCAGTCATCCAGGGAACCTGTGGAATTATTAGTGAACATTTCCCTAGATAGTACCTGGAGAACAGGGCGATTTCTTTCTTTACTTCGAAATAAAGTAGAGCAGAGCTTTGGGTCCTTGCACCTCTGCTGCAGAGTTTTGCAATTTGATGGAAGGCTTGCCCACGAACACATCCTGCAGCTTCTGGATATGGGATGCATTGGTCACCTGAAAGTGGATGACATTTATCTGAGTCAAGTCACCACCCTTTTGGCTCAGATGACCCACCTCCACAGCCTTAGTATGTCTCACATCCGTTTTACATCTTGTGTGAGGAGACGCTTTGGGACTTTTCTCACCCATCTTGGGCAGATGAACACCCTTCAGCAGATCCGTTTGTATTCCTGCCGCACGCATCCGCTTCAGGAACTGCTCAGGTGAGGAGCTGCGGAAAGACCTGGGTTCCCTGAACCACCCCGTTGTTAAGACAGGAGAGCAACCATTCTTGGATATTCCTAATCTCCTTGTAACCCATTCCTCCTTCCACCTCAATATGGGCACTGCTGGGTGTATGAAACTGGCCAGGCTAGAGAAGCTAGAAAATTATGATGTGATCATTCATTCTTTCAGTCAGTCAGTCGACCATGTGCAGACACCATGATAAGTCTGTAGATACATTGGTGAAAAAGACCCAGTCTTTCTCCCCTTGGAGTTTACAGCCTTTTAGGGAGGAAGGGGAGACGTTCAGATGGAGAAATGTTTTATGCTGTGGCACTGATGCACCTCATCATGGTCTGGCTAGAACAGTTAATACTGCCAGATCATTTTGCTCCTGTATTTTACCCAAGCGTTAGGCCCTGAGTAGAGAGCTTGTCATTTGGGTTTTGGTCAAAGGGAATCCTTAGTTGACTGCTTTCCCAGTTCCCTCCCCACCAAATAAGTAAACTAAATCCACCATTGATTTCATTGTAAGTACTAAGTGCATTAAATTTTTTTCCACTTAATCTTTCCCACAACTCTACATAATAGTTGCTATTGTGCATGTTTTAAAGATTTAAGAAACTGTATCTGAGAGTGGAAAAGTAATTTTCTTAGAGTCTGATTCCAAAGCCCACATTGTTAACTGCTGTTGCAACATATGTGCAAATTAGTTTATTCTAGAGCCGTAGATACCTCTAACTCAGGACTCCTTGTCCTGGTCCAATCCTCATTGTGCAGAAATAACTTTCTTTTTTCTGTCTACAGATACCTGCCACCTCAGTTGGATGCATTGTATCTCTCTTTCTGTGGACTTTCTAACAGAGGCATCACTGTCCTGTCCCAGAGCCCTGCAGCCACCCATCTAAGATTGCTGAGTCTCAGCAACGTCGAGATATCCCGGGAACTTTCTGAGTCCTTCCAGACTCTGCTGGCAAGTGTCTCAGGCACCCTGGAGTATCTACAGATAACTAGTTGCCTGATAACTGATTCTACTCTCACTGCTGTCATTCCGGCCCTGAGCCGCTGTTCCCACCTCTGTGTCTTTAGCTTCGCCTCCAACCCCATTACAATGCGTGTGCTCACCAGTCTTCTGCAGCACTTAACAAACCTGACGGAGCTGAAGCGTGTAATTTATCCTGTCCCTGTCCATT
Organism: Cynocephalus volans; assembly: GCF_027409185.1. Taxonomy (NCBI): domain Eukaryota; kingdom Metazoa; phylum Chordata; class Mammalia; order Dermoptera; family Cynocephalidae; genus Cynocephalus; species Cynocephalus volans. The sequence continues at coordinate 111,716,883 of NC_084478.1, read as the reverse complement.
GCTATGAACAATTGCATAATCCTCGCAGTTTGAACCGACAGAAGCTTTCTGAAGTGCAGGCCCAATTGAAGGCGATGCTGCAGGTGGTAAAGCGGAATGACATGCGCTGGACCAGTTCTCCTGAGTGATTTTCATGGTACAAGGACTTGATTTAACACTGACGTGCGGCCATTAAAGCACGTAGTGTTCTCACCTGTAGCCCAAGTTTTAGAGACACATATGTAAAATTTTATAGTTCCAGGAACCTCGCGTTAGGAAGATTCCATGTGTAACTGACCTCTATAAAAATAAAGAACTCTAAAGAAAACAGAGGGCTTTGAGAGGTCCTATGGGTCTCTTACCCATTGTCCTCCAAATCCTCCTCCTTGCTCCTGACCACAGTGTTGGGTATGTGACATTGGCTGACCTAGTCATGGTATACCATTTCCCTGTCCAGACTAATTGGTTCACTTACAGGTACTTGACACAAGTCAAAAGAGTTGAAACCTTTTCTTGATGATATTTTGGAATAGTTGGTGGTTATTGAAGCCAATAATTTTACCCTCCAAGGTCCTTTAAACTTCTCATATTTATGACGGCCTTAGGCTGCTTATGAGAAACTATTTGCATCTAAAAGGAAAAAAACCAAACCAAAACAAACAAGCCAAACCTATGTCCACTACCTACTGGTGTCTTTATCAGTCCGTTGCTACCTCCTTTCTTAGGTCTTAGAAACCTGTGGCTCAGTCGTTCCTTATATCACACCCATTCACCAAGGATCTCTTATTAGTTCAGTACTGTTCCAGGTGCTAAGAATAAAAAGGCAAATAAGACAAAGCCCCTACTTCCAGCCACTCAGAATACAGCTGTTCCTATGATTTGTCTGTTCCCCTACTCTTTCTTAGGGCGTTTGGGAAAGTTATTTAAACCCCCTGTACCCCAGGTTTTTTTTTTTTTTTCCACACACTCTGTTCAATCCACGCTGGCCTCTTTATGCTGTTGGATAGCTCCTCAACACTCAGGTCATGGCTTTAATGTTACCTCCTCGGAGAGGTTTTCTCTTACTTCCCTTTACTTATTGTACTTCCCTTACTTCCTTTGCTTCCCTTACTTTACCATGTTGTAGCTCTCTCTCAATGTACCATGTATGTTCCCTTCATGGTACCCATCGTTCCATATGCATTTGCTCCCTCTGCTCTTACAGCAATAATTTGTGCATATCGTTTACCCGTTGAAGTGAAAGCACTGCACTTCAAAGACTTAGTAAGAGAATAGAATGTTAAAATAACTAATTAAATATCTGTTTGTATGATTACACATTAAAATGGTAAAACATTGCATTTCAACGACTTAGTAAGAAAAAGATGTAATATTAATTAATAACTTTTTCTAATCGTTTACATGCTGAAATGCCAACAGACTGAATGTCAATGAGTCAGTAACAAAAATGAATGAAAAGTTACTAATTAAAAATTAATGTACAGCATTCCCTGTTGAAATGAAATCAGACCACAATTTAAAGACTTAGTAAGAAACAAGTTGCAAGGTAGTTAATGTGTTTATACTGTTTCCATGTTAAAATGATAACATACTTTTTTCAGACTCAGTTAAAAAAATAATTAAAATTAAATAATTTTGTTCTTGTTGGTTACATGTTGGAATAACATACTGTATTCCAAAGACTTAGAGAAAAGAATGTAAAAAATAATAATTAATAAAAATAGTTAATAATGTTTTTATTGCTTTCATTGTGTAATGACAACATACTGCATTTCCAACTTAGAAAGTAAAACATGTTAAAATAACCAAAACAGAATTTGTATGTGTTTTTTTCTTGGTGGAATAACAGATGTGGTTTTAGTTTGCATTTCCCTGATGATAAGTGATGTTGGGCATTTTTTCATGTATCTGTTGGCCATTTGTGGGTCTTCCTTTGAAAAATGCCTATTCAGCTCCTTTGCCCATTTTTTAATTGGGTTACTTGTTTTTCTGTTGCAAAGTTGTTTGAGTTCATTGTGTATTCTGGATATTGATCCTTTGTCCAATGTATATTTTGCAAATGTTTTCTCCCACTATGTTGGTTGTCTTTAACTCTGTTAATTGTTTCTTTTGCTGTGCAGAGCCTTTTTAGTTTGATATAATCCCACTTGTTTATTTTTCCTTTAGTAGCCCATGCTTTGGGGGTTGTATTCACGACGTCAGTGCCCAGTCGCACTTCCTGGAGTGCTTCTCCTATGTTTTCTTTAAGTAGTCTTATTGTTTCAGGGTGTATATTTAATTCTTTAATCCATTTTGAGTTGATATTGGTATATGATGAGAGATATGGGTCTAGTTTCGTTCTCCTGCATATGGATATCCAGTTATCCCAGCACCATTTGCTGAAGAGGCAGTCTCTTCCCGAATGTATAGGCTTGGTGTCTTTGTCAAAGATCAGATGGCTGTAGGTGGGTGGGTTGATTTCCGGATTCTCTATTCTATTCCATTGATCACTCTGTCTGTTTTTATGCCAGTCCCATGCTGTTTTGGTTATTATAGCTTTGTATTATAGCTTGAAGTCAGGTAGTGTTATGACTCCAGCTTTATTTTTATATTTCTTTCTTTCTTTCTTTCTTTCTTTCGTTCGTTCTTTCTTTCTTTCTTTCTTTCTTTCTTTCTTTCTTTCTTTCTTTCTTTCTTTCTTTCTTTCTTTCTTTCTTTCTTTCTTTCCCTCCCTCCTTCCTTCCTTCCTTCCTTCCTTCCTTCCTTCCTTCCTTCCTTCCTTCCTTCCTTCCTTCCTTCCTTCCTTCCTTCCTTCCTTCCTTCTTTCTTTCTTTTTGCTCAGAACTGCTTTGACTATGAATGGTCTTTTGTTATTCCGTATAAATGTCTAGATAGCTTTTTCCTTTTCTGAGAAAAATGTAATTGGAATTTTCGTGGGGATTGCATTGAATTTGTATAGCACTTTGGGTAGTATGGACATTTTCACAATGTTGATTCTTCCAATCCAAGTGCATGGGATATCTTTCCATCTTCTTGTGTCCTCTTTAATTTCTCTCAACAGTGGTTTGTAATTCTCAGTATAGAGCTTTTTCACATCCTTGGTTAACTCTATTCCTAAGTATTTTATTTTATGGGTGGCTATCGTAAATGGGCAAGCTTTCTTGATTTCTCTTTCTGCATGTTCACTACTGGAGAATAGAAATGCTACCGATTTTTCTGTGTTGATTTTGTATCCTGCAACTTTGCTGAAATCATTTATCAACTCCAAGAGTTTTTTTGTAGAGGCTTTAGGCTGTTTCATGTCATCTGCAAACAGGGACAGTTTGACTTCATCTTTTCCAATCTGGATGCCCTTTATTTCCTTCTCTTCTCTGATTGATCTGGCTAGTACTTCCAACACTATGTTCAATAGGAGAGGTGAGAGTGGGCATCCTTGTCTAGTTCCTGTTCTTAAGGGAAAGCTTTTCCCCATTCAGAATGATATTGGCAGTGGGTTTATCATAAATGGCTTTAATTATGTTGAGATACTTTCCGTCTCTACCTAAATTGTAGAGAGTCTTTATCACGAACGAGTGTTGAATTTTGTCAAATGCTTTTTCAGCATCAATAGAGATGATCATATGGTCCTCGTGTTTGATTTGGTTGATGTGGTGTATCACATTTATTGCTTTGCATATGTTGAACCAACCTTGCATCCCTGGGACGAATCCCACTTGATCACGTTGTATAATTTTGCGTATGTGCTGCTGTACTCTGTTAGCTAGTATTTTATGGAGGATTTTTGCATCTATATTCATCAAAGATATTGGCCTGCAGTTTTCTTTTCTTATTATATCTTTGTCTGGTTTTGGTATCAGGGTGATGTTTGCTTCATAGAATGAGTTTGGGAGAATTGCCTCTGTTTCAACCTTTTGGAATAGTTTGTAGAGAACTGGTGTCAATTGCTCTTTGAATATTTGGTAGAATTCTGCAGTGAACCCATCTGGTCCTGGGCTTTTCTTTGTTGGGAGCCTTCTGATAACAGCTTCAATCTCTTTTAGTGTTATTGGTCTGTTCAGATTTTCTACATCATCATGGCTCAGTTTTGGCAGTTTGCGTGGGTCCCGAAATTTAGCCATTTCCTCCAGATTTTCAAATTTGTTGGCATATAGTGGTTTATAGTAGTCAATAATGATTTCTTGTATTTCTGCAGTATCAGTTGTAATACCACCTTTTTCATTTCTAATTTTTGTTATTTGGGGCTTCTGTCATCTCCTTTTAGTTAGCCATGCTAGTGGTTTGTCAATTTTATTTATCTTTTCAAAAAACCAACTTTTTGTTTCATGGATCTTTTGTATCATTTTTCAGATTTCTATTTCATTTAGTTCTCCTCTGATCTTAATGATTTCTGTCCATCTGCTAAATCTGGGTTTGGATGGTTCTTGTTTTTCTAGTTCTTTAAGTTGAAGTATTCGATTGTTTACTTGCCATCTTTCCATTCTTCTGAAGTAAGCATTTAATGTGAGAAATTTCCCAGTTAGTACTGCTTTTGCAGTATCCCACAGGTTTTGGTATGATGTATCATTGTTTTGATTAGTTTCAATAAATTTTTGATTTCCTGTTTGATTTCTTCTTGGACCCATATGTCATTAAGTAGAATGCTCTTTAATTTCCATGTGTTTGTATTGTTTCCAGAATTTCGTTTGTTATTGATTTCTAGTTTTAATCCATTGTGATCTGAAAAAATACATGGGATAATTCCAATTTTTTTGAATTTGCTGAGACTTGATTTTGACCTAACATGTGATCTATCCTGGAGAATGATCCATGTGCTGATGAGGAGAATGAATATTCTGAGGTTTCTGGATGGAATGTTCTGTAGATATCTGCCAAGTCCAATTGGTCTAGAGTGTTGTTTAGATCTTGTGTTTCTCTGCTGATTCTTTGCCTAGATGATCTGCCCAATATTGATAGTAGGGTGCTCAGGTCCCCTGCTGTTATGGTATTATTGTCTATCTCCTTCTTTAGGCCAATTAGAGTTTGCTTTATAAATCTGGCTGCTCCAACATTGGGTGCATATATAGTTATGGTTGTTATGTCTTCTTGATGGATGAATCCTTTTATCCTTATGTAGTGGCCCTCTTTATCTCTTTTTATGGTTTTTAGTTTAAAGTCTATTTTATCAGATATAAGAATAGCTACTCTGGCTCATTTTTCATTTCTATTTGCATGGTATATCTTTTTCCATCCTTTCACTCTCAGTCTATGTGTGTCTTTATGGGTGAGGTGAGTCTCTTGAAGGCAGCAAACAGTTGGGTCCATACTTTTACTCCAGTCAGTCAGTGTCTGTCTTTTGAGTGAGGAATTTAATCCTTTTACATTAAGAGTTGTTATTGAAAAGTGTTGATTTACTCCTAGCATTTTATTGATTTTTGTTTGGATGTCTTAAGTGTCTTTTGTTCATTTCTTTCTGATTTAATGTTTGTCTTCTGTTTTTGTTGGTTTCCTGGGTTGTAGATAAACTTTTTTTTTTCCTCATTGTTAGCATTTTTATTTAACTAGTGGGTTTTGAATTTTCTTGAGTTTTTATGGCAGTGGCAGTTATTATTCAGGTACCAAAAAAGAAAGACAGTGTCTTTTGCAAAGTAGACGTTTTCAATTTTAATGAAGTCCAAGTTATTAAAGACTTCTTTCATAGATTGTGCCTTCGGCGTTATATATAAAAACCCCAAATCATCTGGGTTTTCTCCTATGTTCTATAACTTGCCTTTTGCTGGGTCTGTGATCCAGTTTGAGCTATTATTTACAAAGACTTAACGGGTCTGTGTCTAGATTCAGGTTGTTGCATTTGGGTGTGCAGTTGTTTCAGCACCATTTGTTTTAGAGACTATCTTTTCTCCATTGCATTGCCTTTGTCCCTTTTTCAAAGTTCAGTTGACTATATTTGTGTGGATCTGTTTCTGGCCTCTCAATTATATTCCAATGCTCGATCTGCTTATTCTTTCACCAATACCACAGTGTCTGGAACACCGTTGCTTTAAAGTGAGTCTTGACATTGGGTAGTGTCAGTCATTTGACTTTCTTCTTCCTCTTCAGTATGGTATTGGGTATTCTGGGTCTTTGCTTCTCCATGTAAGCATTAGAATCCATTTGATCATATTCACAAAATAACTTGCTTTGATGGTGATGAATCTATAGGTCCGTTGGGAAGAACTGATATCCTGATAACATCTTGAGTTTGTACCCAAAAACACAGAATATGTCATTTATTCAGTTCTTTGACTTCTTTCTTTGGAGTTTTGTAGATTTCCTCATACAGATCTTATGGGTGTGCATGTGTGCGTGTGCGTGTGCGTGTGTGTCTGTGTGTGTGTGTGTGTGTGTGTGTGAGAGTGTCAGTATAAGTGTGTATATCTAGGTGATCCCTAAGTCTTTTGCATTGTGGGGTGCTAATGTAAATTATATTGTGTTTTTAATTTCAAATTCCAATTGTTCGTTTCTGGTATGAAGGAGAACGATTAACTTCTTTATATTAACCTTGTAACCTGCAACCTTGATTTAATTGCTTATTAGTTCCATGAGCATTTTTTAAATATGTTTATTTAATCCTTCTGATTTTCTACACAGACAAACATGTCATCTCTGAGCAAAGACAGTTTTATTTTTTCCCTCCCAATCCGTATACTTTTTATGTCCCCTTCTTGTGATATTGTGTTACCCAGGATTTCTAGTATGATGATGAAAAAAATTGGCGAGCAGGAACATCTTTGTTTTGTTCCTCATCTTAGCAGGAAAGCTTCCAGTTTTTAACCATTAGGTATGATGTTAGCTGTAGGGGTTTTGTACATGTACCCCTCTATTTCAAGTTTGGTTTTTGTTTTTTTGGTTTTTTATTTTAAATCAACTTTATTGAGTCATAATCTATACATAAAATGTGTCCATTGTAAAACTGTAATTTGAGGAGTTTTGTTTTGTTTTGTGTTTTTACCCCACCCAATTATGCCCCAACTTTCCTCCCCATCTCCCCCCCCGACCCCCACTCCACTTTGTGGCCTTAGGAATGTTCCCTCCATCTGTAAGACCAGCACACTATTGTGGTCTTTCTTTCCTTCTTTCCTTCTCTCTTAGCTCCCACATATGAGTGAACACATGTGGTATGTGTTCATATCCCTATGTGCTTTGCTTATTTCAGTCAAAATAAGTTACTCCAGGTTCATCCATGTTGTTGCTATCGGGAGTGTTTCATTCTTTTTTACGTCAGGGTAGTATTCCACAGTGTATATATACCCCAGTTTCCTGACCAGTCATCCATTGATGGACATTTCCTTTTGCTCCATATCTTGGCTGTTGCAAACAGAGGTGCTCTGAGGTTTTTCTTTCTTTTTTTTAAAGTCATGAGTGGCTGTTGGATTTTCTCTAATGTTTTTTATGCATCCATTGATATGATCGTGTGGTTTTCCTTCAACAGCCTGTTGTTGTGGTAGATTACATTAATTGATTTTCAAATGTCACATCAGCCTTGCATACCTGGAATAAATTCCACTTGGTCTGGGTGTAGAATTATTTTTACACATTGGTGGATTTGATTTGCCAGTATTTTGTTGAGGATGTTTGCATCTATGTTCACGAGAGATATTGGTATGTAGTTTTATTTTCTTTTTATGTCTTTGCCTGGTTTTGCTATTTAATGCTGGCTACATAGAATGAGTCAGGAAGAACAGATTAAGCATCCCTAATCCAAAAAATTCAAACCCCAAATGCACCAAAACCTAAAACTTTTTGAGTGCTGACATGACACTCAAAGCAAGTGCTCACTGGAGCATTCCAGATTTTGGATTTTTGAATTAGGGATGTTCAAATTGTATGTGTTCTGCAAATATTCCAAAATATGAAAAAAGAAATCCCAAATCCAAAACACTTCAGGCCCCAAGCATTTTGGATAAAAGATACTCAATCTCTATTCCCTCTGCTTCTTCTATCGTCTGGAAGAGATTGTACAGAATTGGTATAATTTCTTCTATGTTTGGCAGAATACACAATTGAACCCATCTGGGCCTGGTGCTTTCTGCTTCAGAAGGTTATTAATTATAGATTCATTTGAAATAAATGTAGGCTTATTAAGATTGTCTATTCAAAATGGATTTTAAGTTGTGAAATAGATGGGTTTATGATCTTTTATTGTTTTGTGTTTTGTGTATTTAATTGCTTGATTGAGATATATTTACAAATTTAAATTGTACAATTTAGTGGCTTTTAGGGTATTCACATATATGTGCAATGACCACCCTAGTCTGTCCCGCGCTACCGTCTCGCCAGCAAGAACGACGCGGCACACAAAGGATCCTTCTGCAGATCAGCTTTAATGCATCTTGAGAGGGAGAGCATAAGCTTGCCAAAAATGGAGACCCCGAGCGAGGGAACCCGCGCCCTTTATATAGAGACTGCTCCTCGCCTAGGACGTGCTCCTACCTTATTGGTGGCTGCCTAATCGGCCCAGGCGTGTTACCGAGCAGCCCTGCCCTCCACCGGAAATCAGCGCCATCTTGTAATGGCGATTTCGGGCAGCTCCTCACATCTCCCCCTTTTTTATCATTTAAAGCGGCTGGTACAAGCTCGGCGGTCGCGGACAAATTAGCCAGCGTTCCTCTCCTAGGTCGTCCCTCCACAGACTTTGACCTTACCCGTCATAGGTTGACCCTATCGCCACCGGGCACCATGTCTTAGGTTGGTTCAAGTCTGGGGGAAGTTGCCCGTCTCTGGACACACTGGAGCCTGTTGTTACACATAGACCTGTTTGAGCAAGGGCGAACTCCTCTGAACAAGCTTCAGGGAGGCCAGCCAACAGGAAGGGGGAAGGGGAGTCAGAGCAGGCTAATCCTTAAGCATGGACAGCCAAACGTCAGGGTTGGCCCCCTGTTCCAGGGCTAGAAATGCCTGGGCAATGACTACCCTGTCTCTCTGGGTCTGGGCTTTTAATCTGCAGACCAACCATAGTAGGAGCACAGTTCCCCCACATAAGAACATGCCAACCCCAATCACTCCTGCCCACTCCTTGAAGTGGGACACGGCCGTTTTAATCCATGAGGACAGTCCGACTGCGAAGGAGACATCCACTCTTGTTGAATTCACGGACACAATGGCCGTGCGCAGCAAGGTCATCAGATCGTCAAATTGTCCCGTCCAATTTCCTAAAAGATACTGAGATAATCTGTTAGACAAATTTGCAGCCTTGGTAAAATTTTCATATTGGACACTAGTGACACACAATCCTGAATATTTCCATTGACACCCCAATTGAGCAATTTGCCATAAAACGTCTATTTGTTCCTGCACAAGATCTACCCGCTGGTTAACCACCATTAATCCTCCCTTCAGCTGAGCGTTTAGCGCAGTCTGTGTTTCTAGGGCCTGTGTTACCGCGGAGGACAAATTATTCAACGTGGTGGCAGTCTGTACCGTGGTAGTCAAGGAGACGGCAGCAGCTGTGGCTGCACCTGCCGCCAGGGATACGGCGGCGACTATTGCCGCAGTGAGACCAAAATCCCTCCTCTGCCTGAACAAGACCATAGTATTGGGAGCTTCTACTGGGACAGGAATCCATCTAGGCATTCGAGCAACTATGGCCAAATTGAACAGCGTAGCATTCCAGCACTGTGCATAAAAGCAAGTATAGTTATCACAAGCAATCTGACTCCTCTCATCACTAATATTAGTTAAAATAAACATGAAAGGAGGATAAAGGCAAACTGGTGTTGGCGGGACAGAGTAATTTGTTCCAAGCTGTTTTATGGACACAGTGGATTCAAAGGACTCAGTCACATTCCACTCAAAAGAGGCATTTCCCCAACCACCGCCTTTTGAAAAGGCAAACGGTGAAAGGTCCGTGCAGCTGCCATTTACCCCACACAACAGCCAAACATCAAATGGGTTGGAACGGATCGCCATCGTGGGGTTTTGATATGTCCAATTTAGGCCTGAAGAGGTAGCATTATACTGGGTACCCATATAAGGCGAAAAGGTAAAGTAATTTTTTAGTGCCCACCCCGCCTTTTTAGACTGGCAGCCCGTCCAGGGCGGGGTATCTCCCTCCCTTCTGGGGCTCAGGCAATACGGGGCCCATTTTGCCTGAGAGGGAATACTGGTATTGTTCTTTGGATCAAAAGCAGGCCACACTCCAGACAGCCAAGAAGCATTGGCCGAACCTGGATGTTCTGGCCTATCAAACCACGCCGCGGTTTGATTATAAAGCTTTATGCATGGAATCTCAGACCAGGACCGATTAGAAACCATCCAAAAACATAGACTGCCTGTTAAAGAAAAATTTCGACTTTTTCCAATACCCGCTATCTCCGTGTCTTCAGGTAGATAAGGTAGATCCAAAGTCTTATTAGAACTGAAAAACCGAGGAAACAACCTAGTATCATGATGAACTGGCATCGGGAGGGGGAAGGTCGACAGTATCCCCCAGCGCGGCTCGCCCAAGGCCGTTGGGGTCTTGATCATCACCATCAGAATAGGGAGGAACAGCCAGATCTTCCAGCTCAGATGGGGTCTTGGCGCCATCCTTCCGTTCTGGGACCGTCCTGGTAAGCCTCTCAGGGACCCAGAAAGGGTTATCTTCATTCTGTGGGAAAACACACACAGCTCCCCTGGATCTTATAAGAATAGGATCCGGTCCTTTCCATTCGTTAGACAACACATCTTTCCATTTTACCATTTCTTTTGGCCTGTCTGGCTCTGAGCAATGACGCTCGGCCGCTGTTTGTCCATGCTCATCTAAATTCAGGTAATTTAAAGTAAATAATGCCAGGGAAATCACTGTCCTTGGTACTGGAGGAAGTTCCTTCATAATTCCCCCTTTTTGTTTTTGTAAGTATGATTTTAATGTGCGATGGGCACGTTCTACGATACCTTGTCCTTGGGGGTTATAGGGTAGGCCAGTCAAATGGGTTACTTCCATATAATGGCAGAACTGTCTGAATTTTTGGGAAGTGTAGGCAGGTCCATTATCTGTTTTAAGGACCCTGGGCTTGCCCCAGGCACTCCAGGCCTCGAGACAATGTTGGATTACATGGGAAGCCTTCTCTCCCGATAGGGGAGAAGCATGTAAAATACCAGAACAAGTGTCAATGGACACATGTAAATACTGGAGTTTTCCAAAAGAGGCAACATGGGTAACATCCATTTGCCAAACCTGCAGCGGTCTTACGCCTCTTGGGTTGACCCCCACATGAGATATAGGCAAAAATTGGCAACAGTTTTGACATTGGGTCACTATTTCTCTAGCTTCTTTTCTAGTTAAGGAAAACTGACGGCGCAAGGTTTCGGCCGTTACATGAAACCGTTCATGGAAGCTTTTAGCAGCTTCCAGATTGGAAGACATGGCAACAGCAATCAGCTTTGTAGCTTTGTCGGCCAGGTCATTTCCTAGTGCCATAGGGCCAGGGAGACCTGAATGTGCCCGTATATGAGTTATATAAAATGGGTGTCGCCGAGCTAACAAGCAATTTTGAATTTGTTGAAAGACGCAAGCCACCCTACTGGATGGCTTGATGATACCAGCAAGCTCAAGATGATTAACTGCATTTACTACATAATTAGAATCAGAGACAACATTTACAGGGCCAGAAAAGGTCTGTAAAACCTCTAGGACTACCAAACATTCAACAACCTGGGGGGAGGTTTCAATATACCTTTTGGAGACAACCTGACCGTCAATCACATAGGCTCCAATCCCCGTCTTGGAGCCATCAGTATAGACTACCAAGCCATCTATTAAGGGCACAGAGGATGTTACCCGGGGAAAAACCACTGCTTGGGACAAGGCAAAATGCAAAAGAGGGTGTTGGGGATAATGATTGTCTATCTGCCCTGGAAACGAGGCGACCAATATGGCCCATTCATTGGAGGCAGCCGTCAGGGCTTGAACCTGAGGCAAAGTATAGGGAACTATCATCATTTCTGGATATTTGCCAAAGTGAGTGAGAGAGGCCTTAAGTCCACGTAAGGCAAGCCGGGCCACAGCATCGGGATACCAATCAATGATTTTCCCTGGTGAAGCATTGGGATGGACCCACAAAAGGGGGCCATTTTGCCAAAGCACGGCAGTTGGCAGTCCCTTTGTTTTACAAAGGCACAAGGAAAAGGGCAATGTGTCATCAAGACGTGTCAATTGAGCTCCCCGTATGGCCTGTTCTACCAACCGCAAGGCCTGTTCTGCTGGCGGAGTGAGGGACCTGGGAGAAGTCAGATGGCTATCACCCTCAAGAATGTCAAACAGCGGCTTCAGGGCCGCAGAGGGGATTTTTAGAAAGGGTCTGAGCCAGTTGATGTCTCCCAACAATTTTTGAAAATCATTTAGAGTTTGTAAGTGGTCCCTTCTTATCTCCACCTTTTGTGGGACAATCTTATCAGGAAAGATAATAGACCCCAAAAAATGTCCAGTATTTGCAATCTGAACTTTATCAGCAGCAATTTGTAGGCCCCAGTGTAACAAGATGGACTGTAAGCAAGGATATGCCTTTTGTAAAACTGTCAAATCTTTGTGGCATAACAGGACATCATCCATATAATGAATCAGGATTAGGGAGGGAAACCGGTGCCTTAAAGGGCTCAGAGCTTCTTGAACATATAGTTGACACATGGTGGGGCTATTTGCCATACCCTGAGGCAAAACCTTCCATTGGAACCTCTTATCAGGTTCCATATGATTAAGTGAAGGGAGAGTAAATGCAAAGCGGGGCTTATCTAGGGGACATAAGGGGATGGAAAAAAAGCAATCCTTAATATCTATAATAACTAAAGGCCAACCTTTAGGTAAGGCAGAGAGAAGCGGAAGACCCCTTTGTACGGGGCCAAAAGAGTTCATCTGTTTATTAATGGCTCTCAGGTCGTGGAGCAATCTCCATTTTCCCGACCTTTTTTTGATTACAAATATCGGGGTATTCCAGGGAGAGGTGGACGGTTCAAGATGTCCAAGCCTTAGCTGCTCCTGTACTATCTGTGTTGCTGCCCTCAATTTCTCAGAGGACAATGGTCATTGAGGAACCCACACCGGATCCTCCGTTTTCCACGGAATGGGTCGTGCTGCCTCAATGGCGCCTAGGAAAAACCCAGACCCTGTCTACCTGGGTTGCCTTCAGGGAGAATGGGTTCAACCCGGCCCTGTTCCCTGGCTCCTAAACCCCTTCCCTGTTTATGACCCATCTTGGCCATTATCTCCTTAGCTTGAGAGGAGTATTCATTAGACAACTTAACTCCCATCTTTTGTAAAATATCACGCCCCCAGAGGTTAACGGGGAGCGGAAGCACGTAGGGAGTAAAATGTCCCTCTTGTCCCTCTGTCGTTTTCCAGGACAAGGTAGCGGAACTAATAGTAGGACTGGCCTGATAACCGAGGCCTTGTAGAGAATGTGAGGACTTAATGACAGGCCAAGACTTTGGCCACCAATGGGTGGAAATAATACTCTTATCTGCACCAGTATCCATAATGCCTTCAAACAATTTTCCCTCAACCCACAACTTTAGCTTAGGTCTCTCATTTAGGGAGACCATCAGGTAGGCGGAATCCATGCCCGAGGAGCCCATTTTTTCTCGCCCAGGCTCTGAAGGTCCGGCGACCTCTGGGAGGAGCAGCAATTGAGCTATCCTGTCTCCTTTGGTAATAGAAAAAACTCCTCCTGGGCATGTGCACAGGACTTGGATCTCGGGGCTATGTTGACAGTCAACTACCCCAGGGTAGACAATAAGACCGTTTAAAGTTAACGATCCTCTGCCAATTATAAGGCCCACGGTTCCAGGCAGTAGGGGTCGAATAGGCTGCACAGGAACCGGCTGGACGCCCATTTGTGGCATTAATAAGAAGTCGGAGGAGGCGTGCAGGTCCAATCCTGTGTGTCTTCCGACAGGCTCTCCTCCCTTTCTCCTCGACTCTGGTTGGCCTTGTCCCCATACTTGTGGGGGCCCTGGGAACGGGGGCCCATCTTCACGTTTTTTTGAACCACTTGGTGTTGTTCTGTGAGTGGCGGAAGGAGTCGCCCTTTGATATCTCTAATGGAACGGCAGAGAGCAGCCTTATGATATCCCTTGGAACAGCGGGAACAGAGGGAGTCTGTACTCTGGGGGCCCTTATCCCTGTCCGGGGCTTGGCAGTCCTTTTTTAAATGTCCCGGTTGACCGCATTTAAAACAAACTCTCTGGTTCCGCCCCTGTCTTGGCTGTCCCTGTCTAGGCAGTCTCTGCGACTGGAGGATGGCAGCTGCCAGCCCTGCATTGGTCAGGGGTCCCCCGAGTTCTCGACAAACTCTGAGCCAATCCTGTACACCTTTACCTTTTCTGGGCGCTATGGCCGCGCGGCATTCCTGGGTCGCCTGCTCAAAAATCAGTTGTTCAACAAGAGGCGCAGCCTGATCAGGGTCCCCAAAGATGCGCCCCGCTGCTTCTGTCATTCGAGCCACAAAATCTGAGAATGGTTCCTGAGGTCCCTGAATGATCTTAGTAAGTTGTCCAGAAGCTTCCCCTTTTTGGGGGAGTGCCTTCCAAGCCTTAATGGCAGTGCTAGAAACTTGAACATAAGCACCCCATGGGAAAGCCGTCTGATCAGCGGCAAATGGGCCCTGGCCTGTTAACATATCAAAGGTCCAATCTCGCTGCTCGGGGGTCAGTGCAGCAGCGTTTGCCCTGGCTTGAGCTTGTGCAGCCTCATGCCATAGCGCCTTCCATTCCATGTATTGACCCATGGTAGGGAGCGCTGCCTTAGCCAACATTTGCCAGTCAGCGGGTGTCATAGCCACACCAGCAAACCTTTCTAGCATTACTAGAGTAAAATTGGCATTTACACCATATTTTCTAACCGCCTCTGCTAGATCCTTAATTTGGGTGTACTCGACGGGGGCATGAACTCTCCCTCCGCCCTCAACCTCAAAAACTGGGAAGGCAGCTTGAACCTTTTTCCTCACTTTATCAGAGAGGAATGAGAAGGGATTAGAAGACTGCACATAAGGAGGAGGCGCCGAAGGCGCAGGCCGTGCGGGGGCCACTGGGGGCGGCCGGCATTTCCACTCCCCGAGTGGTCTCCGCCGCCTGTCGGGATGATATCTCTCCTCCTCGTACCTGGCAGCTTCCTCCTCCAAATCGGATTCCTCACTAGGGCTGAGGGGATCGGAGTCGGACTCATCCAGATTTAAATCTTCTAATTCTTGTTTTAAGGCCCCCAGCTCTTGCATAGGGTAGAGGCCTCCTTCTTTCCCTTCCAACTTTTGTCTGGGTTTTGAAATCCCTCCTTTACCGGCAGATGTGCCGGGAGTGTCACCCTGTTGTTTTATAATCTCTCCCTCGTCCGTAGACTTACCGGGAGGGCCCTTTCTTTTATGGGAGATGTCTCTCCTCCTGCGGGTACCCATCCTCTCACTCCGTTCAGTTTCTGACATGCTGTCTTGGACCTCCTCTAATGTATTTTGCCCTACTATCACTACCGGTTTACAGCCCTCATCTTCTAAGCAATTTTTAATAAACTTCCAAATGGTCTTGGTGCCCTGACGGAGGTCTCCCTCTGCGTACTTGCGGTCAAGGTCTCTGCCTAGTTTGTTCCAAGAGCTCAAAGTCAAGGAGCCGGAACAAGCAAACCACGGCGCTACACGATCTACCTCTTTTACAAAATTTTTGAGCACACGGCCCCCTACCTTTATATCACGTTGTCTCAGCACGGCCTCTAACGCGGTAACCATGGACTGAGTGGAACCCATAACGCGCCCCACTCCGTGGGAGGCGCTGTGAGACGCACCGTTCCCTTACGTACTAGAGGCTCACACAGGTCTCTGGTGCAGCTGCTTATCTACGTCAGTCTGACCACACCAACGGGCGATTTCAAAACCTTTTAAACCAACCGGATTAACCCCAGACCAAGAACAGGCATACCTCTCCGAACTTACCCTCCTGCAGTTCTGAATCCTCCCTGTCTCCAGGGGGTCTCCGAAGGTGCTGACGATGACACAAGTTCCCGGGTTTCGGCACCAAATGTCCCGCGCTACCGTCTCGCCAGCAAGAACGACGCGGCACACAAAGGATCCTTCTGCAGATCAGCTTTAATGCATCTTGAGAGGGAGAGCATAAGCTTGCCAAAAATGGAGACCCCGAGCGAGGGAACCCGCGCCCTTTATATAGAGACTGCTCCTCGCCTAGGACGTGCTCCTACCTTATTGGTGGCGGCCTAATCGGCCCAGGCGTGTTACCGAGCAGCCCTGCCCTCCACCAGAAATCAGCGCCATCTTGTAATGGCGATTTCGGGCAGCTCCTCACACTAGTCAATTTTAGAATATTTTTATTCCCTCAAAAAGAAATCTCTTACCTTTGAGCAATCGCCTCCTATACTCCCATTCCACAAGCCTTAAGCAACTACTCATCTACATCGTCTTGTTAGATTTCCCTATGTGGGACATTTTGTTAGAACAAAATCATATAATACATGATCTTTTGCGACTGGCTTCTTTCACTTAGCATGGTGTTTTCAAAGTTGATCCATGAATAATATTCAATACATATACCACACTTGGTTTATCTGTTAGTTGATGAATGTTGGGATTATTTCCACTTTTGGCTATAATGACTAATGCTGCTATAAATATCCAACTATAATTTTTGTGTGAGCATGTGTTTTCCTTTCTCTTAGGCATAAACATAGAGTGGAATTGTTGGGTCATATGGCAACTCTGTGTTTTTTTCTTTTAGGAAGTTCCATACAGTTGTTCAAAGCGACCAGCAGTGTTTGAGCGTTCTGATTTCCCCACATCCCTGCCAGTACTTGGTATTAAACGATGTTTTCATTTCAGCCACCATGTTGGGTTTGAAGTAGTATCTTATTGTTTTTCATTTGAATTTTCTCAGTGATTAATGATGTTGACCATCTTTTCATACGATTATTGCCTAGTTTTATATCTTCTTCAGAGTAATGTCAATTCAGATCATTTGCCCATTTTTTAATAGTTATTCATCCTTTTATTCTTCACATATTCTAGGCACAAGTCCCTTATCACATATATGTCTTGTAAATATTTTTCCCATTGTGTAGATTGTATTTTCACTTTATTGACGGTGTTCTTTGAGAGCATGAACCTTTTCACTGTTGGTAAAGTCCTAATTATCTATTTTTTCATTTGTTGCTCATGTTTTTGTTGTCACCATCTGAGAATCCTTTGACAAATCTGAGGTCACAAAGATTTATTCTTATATTTTCTTATAAGAATTTATAGCTTTAGCTCTTACATTTAGTTTTTTATCCATTTGGTGTTAATTTTTTTATATGATGTGAAGTAAAGTTGCAAGTTCATTTTCTTCCTTGTGGCTTTCTAATTGTCCCTAAAAAATTTGTAAAAAAGAATATTCTTTTTCACCACTGAATGGCCTTGGAACCCTTGTCAAATATCAACTGGCTGTATATACTTGTTTTTTTTTCTGCCCTCTCAGCTCCATTTCATTGATTTATATGCATATCCCTATGGTCGAACCACAGTTTCTTGATTACTGTTGCTTTGTGTTAAGTTTTGAAGTAGGGAACTGCAAATCTTCCTGCTCTGTGCTTTCTCAAGATTATTCTGGCTAATCTGGGTCTCTTGCAATTATGTATGCATTTTAAAATAAGCTTGTCAATTTCTACAGAAAAATCTGCTGGGTTTGTGATAGATATTGCATTGAATCTGGAGGTTGACTTGGGGGGTATTGCCATCTTAATAATTTGTCTTCTGATCCATGATCACAGGATGTTTTACCATCTACTTAGATCTTGTTTAATTTCTTTCAAAAGTCTTTTATGGTTTTCAGATGTAAAGTTTGCAACCCTTTTGTTAAATTTACTTGTAAACATTTTCCTCTTTTTGGTGCAATTGTAAATGGACTTATTTTCTTAATTTTTATTTTTAAGTATAGTATTTAGAAATCAAGTGTTTAGAGAGACAAATGATTGTTGTATACTGATCTCGTATCTGCCTATTTTGCTGAGCTTGTTTATTAGTTCTAACAGTTTTTTAGTGGATTTCTTCAGATTTTTTATGTACAAGTTTACGTCATCTTTAGATAGAGACAGTTTTACTACTTCCCTTCCATTCCTGATGGCTCTTCTTTTTTTCTTTCTTTCTTTTTTTTTTAAATTTTAACTTATCAATATTCAGTGTAGTTGATTTTCATGTCCCTTTATCAATTCCTCCTTTTCCCTCTTCCCGCTACCCCCTCAATCAACATCATATCTGTTTACATGTCCTAACATGTTTAAGGAATTGTTGATTGTTGTACACTCTTCCCCACCGCCCTCCCTCCCATTGATTTGTTTGTATATTTATGGATTTATTTTTATTAACTCCTACAAATAAGTGACAATATGCAGCATTTCTCTTTCTTTGCCTGGCTTATTTCACTTAATATAATTTTCTCTAAGTCAATCCATGGTGCTGTGAACGGTAGTATTTCATTTTTTTTTAATAGCAGAGTAGTATTCCACTGTGTAGGTATGCCACATTTTCCTTATCCACTTGTCCGACGATGGGCATTTAGGCTTGTTCCAACTCTTGGCTATTGTAAATAGCACTGCAATAAACATGAGGGTATAGGTATCCTTTGAACATGATGATTTCCACTCCTCTGGGTATATTCCCAGCAGCGGAATAGCTGGGTCATATGGTAGATCTATCTGTAATTGTTTGAGGAATCTCCATACCATTTTCCATAAAGGCTGCACCATTTCACAGTCCCACCAACAGTGTGAGAGTGTTCCTTTTTCTCTGCAACCTCATCAGGATTTATCATTCTCACTCTGGATATTAGCCACCCTAACTGGAATGAGATGATATCTCAAGGTGGTTTGGATTTGCATTTCCCAAATGCTGAGTGATGTTGAGTATATTTCTTGTGAGAGTGGCCTACTAGCAATAAATTTTCTCAGTTTTCGTTTTTTGTGGGAATGTCTTTATTTCACCTTCATTTTTGAGATAGTTTTTCTGGATGTAGTATTATGTGGGTGTAATGTGAGGTTATATAACCAGTAAAACTGGTATAGGTAATTTAAAACACTTAGATCAACTAGGCTCCACCTGAGAATACAAATTCAAAAAATAAAATGTATATTTTTATTATATTCTACATTATCATCAGAGAGAAGACAAATACCTGTTCTTATTCGCCTAAGGATTCACATACGCAAGGATTCTTATTAAAAATGCTTCTGAGGTGAAGTTTATTTGAGAAGGGTTTTTGTTTGAGTGTGTGCTTATGTGTGTATTTATATGTGTGTGTATAGTGGAAGATCAAGCTCTTCTCTGGGAATTCCTGTGTTCCCTGTTGTGAGAATTATGTAAGCATTTTCAGGTGTAATAAATTAAACCGACTACAATATGAATTTGTATGTAAGAAAATTTATTAAATTTATAAATTTTATTATAAAAATTTACCAAATTTATTAAACCCTTTCAGGTGCAGAAAAAATATTATACCTTCATAGCCTTAGGAAAAAATACTTTTTCACTTTCTCACCCATAGACATACAGAGAACTTTGAACTTCAGTTCTACAATCTGAGCAAGGAGTCAAATGCAAATACAGACACAAGTACATATGCAAACAAGCCTTGTGGGGAAAAAAAGGTGAATCATTGTATGGAGATGACTGAGAATGGGTACTGGGTCACTTTCATCATTTTATTTGGAGTTTTCTCCATTCTTCAGGTAATCGTGTCCTTTCCCATTCACTTTGGAATTCCCTCACCCCAAACCACTGAATTAATTAAACAAAAGATACATTTCCAACACACTATTTCACATTCTGAAGGTATCACAGGGTTTCTCTGTTGAGCCTTGTTAGCAAAGCTAGAAAAACAATCACTGAACCGAGAGAGAAGTTTACCAGTCTCTTCCCTGGAGATGAAAATTTTATTCATGAATTCCATCAGAAAACCAGACCAGGCCTTTCAGAATCCAACTTGAAAAAAAAAAAACTTGAATAAGCCAAACTTACCAGTTTGCAGCCAGTGTTTTGTCACCACTGAGAAAAACAGTCAAAAAAAATATGTATATATATATGTGCCTGAGAGCGTTGAGTAGGCACCATACTCGGAAACATGAAAGCATAGAAATTGAATTTAGTCCTCTACATCTTGCTGAGAATGCCTCATGAGTCATAATAGCTCAGGAATCAGGGAGTTCAGGGAGAAGTGCAAACAATCACAAAGGCAAGCTGCTCATTAAATTTACTAATCAAGTAACTGCTCTCCAATTCAGTGGATGATCAAGAGATGAGCAGATCTTGGTAGGTCCACGAGAGACATCAAACTATAATTTTAAAAAAATCAGTGTCCCAGAGACCTCCAGTTCTGGCCAAGCTAGAGTATGTCCACTCCTCCTAGGTGGTCCCTCTACGTCAAAACACTCTGGATACAACAGAGCAGACAAGCAAATGGAACTCCAGAGTGTGGGAAAGAGGAGGCAGACCGGCTAGTGCACTCAAGACTTGAGTAAGGACACAGCAGTGATTTCTTTTGTTTTTCTTATCTCCTACCAAATGTCCCAGACAGGGCACTACGGAAGTCTCCAACCAAGAACCACCAACACTCACAGACATGAACCTCTAAGTAAAGCCCATTCCCTTACACAAAACAAAAACAAAAGCAAAGACAGAAAAAGGGTGTTCTAAAAACCAAAAACCCTGTTTTTGGCAAATATCCCTCCTCCACTGCAGACAAACTCCAGTGGAAAGCCTCAGCTCTAACTCCTGAGGTTTTAGAGACCAAAAGGGAAGCTGATCTTCTGCCCTAACCAGCCTCTCTGACGCCAGTGGTCATGATCCCATTCCCCTGTCAGGGTATTGTCAGTGAGGTCCAGCAACAAGCTGAGCCTTTACCTCCACCCAACATCAATGATCCTGAACAAGGCAGTGCAAGTTGGGACTAGTATGCATTCCATTTATCCCCATCTCTGGTGTCAGTGATGGCCAGTAGAAAGTTGAACCTCCACACCCATCCAACATCAATGAGGTGGTATGAGGTGGGGCTAGTCAACACTCCACCTTCCCTCTTACCACTCCTGTGTGAGCTAGGCCTGATTCAGAGCTGAGCTTCTTTCTTCCTCCACCTCTCATCAGGGTGGAATGAGGTGACAGCAGGCAGGGTAGGTTGACACTCTGCTTTCCCCCTTCTTCCCCTGATGTCCTCAGAGACCAGTGGGGAACTAGGTTTCTGACTCGCACCCTATAGCAACAAATTATTGAGTCAGCAACCCAGTTCCCCCTTTCCGAGTGCCAGCAGGCCCTGTGGAGATGGAGCTTACGTTCCCTACATTGAGGCAACCAATGTGTTGTGAATTGGTGCCCCTCTTTCATTGGAAAGATGTCACTGCAACTGGGGTAACAGTTCATCTCTCACCCTAGCCAACTGCAAAGAGGTAAGGAAACTCAGAAATCCATTTTTTCAGTGTGGTATCAGAACACAAATCTCTGTGTTACACCAAAGACTCATGCCAAAAGTGGAGATTAAACTTAGGATCCAGGGTCTCACAAAGTGGTTTCCAAATATCCAGGATGCAATAGAAATTCACCACACCAAGAAGCAAGAAAATGACATGCTGAATAATAAAAGACAACCTACAGATGACAACACTAAAGTGAATAAGATGTTGGAATTATCTGACAAGCTTTGGAAGTGACCTTGAAATAATTCCTCAGCAAGCAATTACAAATTCTCTTGAAATGAGTGACAAAACTGGAAACCTCAGCCAAAAAAAATTGAAGTTATAAAAAAGAAACGAGTGGAAATTACAAAACTCAAAAAATACAAAAACGAAAAAAAAGAAAGAAAGAAATGTTGCCAGATGGGATCAATCGTAGAGTGGAGATGACAGAAGATAGAACCAGTGAAATTGAGGACATGTCATTAGAATGTACCTAATGTAAACAACACAGGAAGAATAGACTGAACAAAAATATCATGGCCTCAGAGAATTGTGGAAACATAACAAAAAAGCTCACATTCATACTGTCTGATTTGTAGAAGGAGAAGAGAGAGAGAGAGAGAGAGAGAGAGAGCGAGGAATAAAAAAAGTATTGGAAGAAATAACGGTTGAAAACTTCCCAGATAAGGCATAATGATTGGAAAGAAAGAAATAAAAATATCCCTATTTTCAGATGACATGCTATATATTCTAAAGACTCTTCAAAAACAAAATTCTAGAACTAGTATGTAAGTTCAGCAAATTGGTGGGATACAAGGTTCACACACACAAATCAATTGCATTTGTATACAGTAACAACGAAACTGTGGAAACTGCAATGTAAAGCACAATACCATTTACAAATGCTCTAGAGAAAATAAAATTGTGGTTTATAAATGTAACAAAACATGTATAGGCCCTATATCCTGCACATTCCAAAACACCGATGAAAAAAATCAGAGACCTAAATAAATGTAGACACATATGTGGTTGTGGATTAGAAGACTCAATACAGCAAAGATGTCAATTCTCCCCAAGCAGAGCTATAAGTCTAATGTAATTTCTATCAAAATTCCAGCAAGGTATTTCAGACATAGAGAAGCTTATTCTAAACTTTATATGGAAATACGCAAACCCTAGAATAGCTAGAAACATGCTTGATGAAAAATAATAAAGTGAAAGAAATTACTCCGTTTTATGTTGATCGTACTGCATAGCTACAGCAATCTAGACAGTGTGGCACTGGCAGAGGAGTGAACACATACATCAACAGAACAGAATGTAGAACCCAGAAATAAACCTACTCAAATACGTTCAACTGATTTTTGAGAAGAACACATAAGCAATTTAATGCAGGAAAGATAGACTATTGCACAAATGATGCCGAAGTGCTTGGACATCCATAGGCAAAAGTAAAATGAGCCTTTAATAAAAAAGTAAAAATGAGCCTTTATCGAAACCTCACAACTTATACAAAATTTAACACACAATGGGCCACAGGCTTAAATGTAAAATGTAACACTGTAATAGTTTTGAAAACATCAAAGGAGAAACTCTTTGGGATCTAGGGCTAGGCAGAGTTCTTTGACTTGACATCAAAAGCACAATAAAAAAAAATCAATAAATTAGACCTCACTGAAATTAAAAACTTTGGCACTGTTAAAGACCTTGTGAAAGGGATGAAAATAAAAGCTACAGGCTGGGAAAAGTATTTGCAAGCCACTTATCCAACAAAAGAGTAGTATCTAGAAAGTTAAAATAACTCCCAAAACTCAACAATAAACAGTCAAAGAATCCAAGTAGAAAATGGGTGTCTCAGTCCAATTTCTGTTGCTTGTAAGAGAATACCTAAAACTGGTTAATGTAGAAAGAAACGGAATTTATTTCTTTCAGTTTTGAAGGCTGGGAAGCCTAAGGTCTAGGGGGCACAACTGGTGAGGGCCTTCTTCCTGGTGGAAACTATCTACGGAGTCCTGCGGCAGCATAGGCAATCACCAGTCCACACCCATGAGAACCCATTAAACCATTAATCCATTATTTCATAAATGGGTTAAACCATTCATGAGATCACAGTCCTCACAAGCTTATCACCTCTTAGAGGCTCCACCTTTCAACACTGCCAAATTGGGGGAATCAAGTTCCCATGTGAGCTTTGGAGGGGACAAACGTTCAGATCTTAGTAATGGGCAGAAGACACGAAAACATTTTTTTTTTTTCACGGAAGAAGTTATACAGGTGGCAAATAAGCACACGAAAATGTCTCCAATATCATTAGACATCAGAGAAATACAATTTAATAGAATGGTGAGATATCACTACGCACATATTAGAACAGCTAAAAAAAAATAGTGATAACACCAAATACTGTTGAAGATTTGGGGAAATTAGATCACTCATACATTGCCGGTGGAAATGTAAAATGTTTCAGCCACTTTGGAAAGCAGCATGGCAATTACTTTAAAAATTAAACATGAACTTAATATGCCAGCCAGAAATCTGTCTTGTGGGCTTTTAGACCAGAGAATTGAAAGCTTAATTTCGTACAGAAACTTGTACATGATTGTTCACGGCAGCTTTATTTGTAAATAGCTAACAAGTGGAAATAACCCAAATGTCCTTGAACGGATGAATGGCAAAACAAACTGTGTTGCATGTGTACCATGGAATACCCCTCAACAATAAAAAGTGACAGACTCTTGACAAATGCAGAAATTTTGATGGATCACCTGGGAATTAAGGTGAGAAAAAAAAAAAAAAAGCCTATCCCCCAAATTACATGCAATTCCATTTATTTATTTTTGTAATGGCAAAATATTGGAAATGGAGACAGTTTGTAGTTTCCAGGCGGTAGGTATGGGGAATTGTTCTGGGAAGGAGATGGGTGTGGTAATAAAATGGCACCAGTCGAGGGACTTTTTCGGTCATAAAACTGTTTATTACCTTGTCTATTGTGGTGTATACATGGACCTGTGCATGTGATAGAACTTCATAGAACTAAATACACGCACACATACAGACACACACTCAAGTAAAACTGGGAAGATCTGAATAAGATCAATGGATATCATTGGTGTCAGTATCCTGGTTCTGATATTATACTATAACTTTACAATATGCTAGCATTGGCGGAAATTGGATAAAATGTACCTTGGATCCCGATGCAATATTTCTTGCAATTGCATGTAAATCTACGGTTATTTTGAAATAAAAAGTTAAAAAATCTCCTCATCCACCTGGAATCTATGGTGCATTCCTTTCCTATTGAAATTGCATGGATCCTGAGATAAAGTTTTGCGGCAGAAAAGTAAATTTCCTTTATTTAAATTTCTTTCTTTCTTATTATCTCACTACTAACCTTAGAATTACGATTCAGAAGGAAGATGTCATAAGGAGTCATTCACACAATTTAATTAAACTGAAAAATGAAATTAGAGCTTTTCTTACAAAGAGTAATTCTGATTAGATTTAATATTGTTTTTTCAGTGAGGCCTAAATTTCCAAATAAGTCGTCTGCTGAACATTTTCCATAAATTGATTAAACTATATTTGCAGCACCAAGGTTTAGAAAAAGTGTAATTTTAGCACATATAAATATACAAGATGCCATAAATTACATCCTTTAAAAAAAAATGAGAAGTCTGTCTTAAAAATTCTTTTAGGGGTTATAAGAGAGAAGGAAACATAAAAAAACAACACTACCTTAAAATTCGAATTATATTTCTTTATTTTATTTCTTTCTTTATTTTTTTTCTTGTCACCGCACCAGTATCCCTACATAGGATCCGAACCCTCGGCCTCGGCGCTCCCAGCGCCGCTGTGCTCCCAGCAGCGCACTCTCCCGAGTGAGCCACCGGGTTGGCCCAAAGCTCTACTTTGAAAAAGTCTCTGTGCTGTTCTGACCAACCAATGATTCACCTAGAGACAGGGTTAAGTGCTTTCTCATCCTACCCTGCCTGGCTGCCCTCAGTACAAGGGGCACTCTAATCTCACCTTTCAAAATTGCTTTCTGTTCAGGGTTCCCCAGGCAGTATCTGACATTAGGTTGGGCTGGTGTCCTGTCCTTCGAGGGAAGGAGAACAGGCTTTCTAATCATCCATTCCAAGGGTTTTTTTTTTTTCTTCTTGACACCCTAAGCACTTCAACTCTGTATCATTTAAAAAGTAATACCGAGTTCACAGTGAGTTAAAGATTTATATTGTCTTTAACATTCTTCTGATAAATAGTATTGACAAGGCTTACTGTTCCTTTCCACTGAAGCACAATTTAAAGCGCAGTGTGGTTTAAGGCTTACGGCAACTTCTTGGAATTCGCAAAATACGTTCAAGAGATAGAGACTGGGAAGAAACCCAGACCTCCTGACCCTCAATCCTGATAACTTGACCAATGACAATTATTATAATCATCCACTTATCAATCGCATTGTAATTGCCACGAGGAAACGTAAGACACATCTGATAAGGTGACCAGAGGTGTGAATTAAATAAGGAAGGTGGCTATAGGGACCTGTGGGGGCAGAGTGTTACAGGAAAACTCGTAATGGGATAGGGGTATGCTTGGTGAGTATGTGTTAGAGGAACAAAGGAAGCTAGTGTGGCTGGAGAAAAAAATCATTCATTCATTTCACAAATATTCAAGTATCCATTGAACCAGGGACTGCTCTGGGCACTTAGAATACATTAATGAGCAATGGACAAAGATTATTGCCCTCCTGGAATTTGTATTTTCCAGCACGGGAGACAAGATAATAAAAAACAAAGACAGCATATGAGTAAAATAAATGGTATCCCAAAGGTGGTAAATTCTGTTTAAGAGAAATAAAAACCAGATAGGGAAGAAGTGGAACCAGGAGTGAGAGGTGAGGATTGGACATGTAAACAAATATCCTGCAACTGATAGTACCATTATTAGACGGGTGGAAGTTTTCTCCTTTGTGCTGTCTTTGTCAGGCGCAAGTGTAAATGCTATGCTGGCTTCACTGCACAGAGGTCAGAACACACTTTTCCTGTCTTTGGTCTGGTCTCGATTCCCTTCTTAATACACCAGAGAACCAGGGACACCACTGCCTGATAGCCTTTTGTCATCGAGTGCCTACTCATTTTGAAGTTATCACCCCCTGCTACACGTCCACTAAATTTGGGCGTTAGTTGTCTGGGCTTGAGACCCTGCCTGGTAGAAGCCCTGGCCAGGCAGTGCGCAGACCACAGGCAGTGACACTTTTCCCGGAAGATCTTAGCCGGTGGGGCAGGCACGTGCTCAGAATCTTTCCACCAGCTCTGAGCTGAAGGGAACGCGGCTCCTTACCGCAGGCCACGAGCTTGGCCCCCCCGCTTCCCTGTATGGAACTGATTGGTCGAGGCAGGTCACGTGACCCAGGGTTAGCCAATGGAAGTCCTCTCCAGGATGCTTTAGCCTGGAGAAGAAACTGACGGTTAAAACGTGGGGGCCACCAAGGCTGGGGCCTTGTTTGCGGCAAGTTCCTGGGGACTCCAACTGCTGCGGTCCTGGATGCTTCCCAAGTTTTTTCTGACTCTTCTTCATCCAATTAGGTTAATTACAGCAATATTTTTTTTGTAAATTAAACCCATTTTGGCGTAAATTACCTATGGTCAAGGTTTACGGATTAAAAGGAAAGGCCGTCCAGCTGTTCAGTGGTCCACTTTCCACTCCACCCTCTATGAGTCCTCATGTGTGATTAGCTCCAATTGCATGGATAATCAGTTCATGCGCGCTCTAAAATTCTTCAAACAGCCTTTGTCTTCTTCAAAAAGTTAAGCTTCTCCTTTGCACCTTGGTTTTGTTTGTGGTTAATTTTGATATGTTAGCGTTTTAAATGTGAGATATTTCCCTTTCTATTGTATTTCATTTCTTTTATGCTTAAAAATGATTTTCTCATCTGAAGAGCAGCTGCATGTTGAAGATGACTGGTTTCATTTCTTTGCTATAATGGCCTCTCTAAAGCAATTTGATTTTGTAATTATAGGTGGGGGGCACGGGGTATAATCACAATTTGTGGAAATGAACGATATGTAGTGAGCCTTTATCCATCTTTCTATCCATCCCTCTAACTTTGTTTCAATTGGTTAAACTATTAAACAGTGTGGTTTATAGAAAACCATCCCTTTAGCCACAGATTTGGTCCATTTTTAATTCTTTGTTTTGAAATAATTTTAAACTTACAGAACAGTTGCAAAAGAAATTGTACAGGGAGCGTTCGTCCAGATTTCCCTAATGTTAACATCTCATATAGCCATAGAAAAACTACTGAAACTAAAAAAATTAATATCAGTGCAATATTACTATATCTAATATACAGAATTTATTTGAATTTCACCAGTTATCCCATAATGTCCTTTTCTATCCTAGGATCCCATTCAGGATACCTCGTTGTATTTTTCTGTCATTTCTCCTTACTCTCCTCCAGGTTCACAGTTCCTCAGTCTTCACTGGTCTTTCAGAAGCCTGACACTTTTGAAGATACCGGTCAGGTATTTTGTAGAATGTCTCTCAACTTGGGGTCGTCTGATGTTTTCTTATAATTAGATTGAAGTTATGCATTTGTGGCCAAAATACATGTTTTATTCTCCTCTTCACTCTGAAGCAGGTTCATAAAGATGGACCAAAAGACCCCAGCCGCACTACTAGAGCTTGCTACAAAAAGTCTGCTGAGTAATGAGCCTGCAGCTATCCATGCCCTTGAAGAGCTCCCAAGAGACACGTTCGTTCAGTTTCTCACTGCTGCGTTCTTGGGTGGTCATAAGAAGGTACTGAAGGCAATGGTGAGGATTTGGCCCTTTCCCTGTCTCCACGTAGGAACATTGAGAGTATGCGAGTCACAATATGATAATTTGGAAGCCATGATTGATGGCCTGCAGATCCTTCCTGCCCAGATCTCTTCTTTCAGGTAAGACTATGTATAATAGAGACACAGTGAGTCAGCAGGAGGGTATGCTGGAGCCTGGAGTAGGAGAGGGCTTAACCGTCTTTGAAAAGTAGTTATTGGTGAATCCTGAGGATCTCTGTGAAGCAGTCAGTGGAACATTTGGGGTCACATTAAGGACTCTAATGTCTTACCGAGTTGATTATGGTATATAAGGAACTGAGGATACTATTAATAGATTTACCTATCGGATATGATTACACAGAAGAAGGAAATGGGCATTGAGGCTGGGGATTATCAGAAGAGAAAAAAGGTGGGGAAAAGACAGAAAGATGCTAAATTTTTGTGGAAAAAGACTTGTTGGTAAATGGTGTATGGAATGAAGACCAGGGATAAAGGGATTTTGTTTCTGCTTCCCCTGATTGATCCTGTTGGTTTGTATTAAAATCAACTGCCTCTCAGATATTCTGTCTCCTCCTCTTCTTACAGGGGGCCGAAACTGAGGATTCTAGATTTAAGGCAGGATCCAGGCTGCAGGACCACATGCTCTGAGATCAGGACCACATTCCCTTTCTGTTTTCATTCATGTGCTTACTCTCAGCACTCTATCACGAAAATAGAAGAAGCCCAGCACAGTGTTAGGTGCCCCGGAACTGTAAATTCAGAGTCTGAGCCTCAGTCATCCAGGAAATCCATGGAATTATTAGTGGATGTTTCCCTTGATGGTACCTGGAGAACGGCGCGATTTCTTTCTTTACTTCGGAGTAAAGTTGAGCAGAGCTTTGGGACTTTGCACCTCTGCTGCAGATATAGGCAAATTGATAAAATGCCTGTTTGTGAATGTGTCCTGCAGTTTCTGGATATGGGATGCATTGATCACCTGGAAGTGGATGAGATTTATCTGAATGAAATCACCACATTTTTGGCTCAGATGACCCACCTCCACAGGCTTAGTATGTCTCACATCCCTTTTACATCTTTTATGAGGAGAAGCTTTGAGATGTTTCTCAACCATCTTGTGCAGATGGACACCCTTCAGGAGATCAGCTTGTCTTACTGCCACACACATCGCCTTCACAAACTGCTCAGGTGAGGAGCTGGGGGAACACCTGGGTTCCCTCAACCACGCCAATGTCCCTCAAGCAACCATTCTGGGATATTCCTAATCTCCTCGTAACACATTTCTTCTTCCACCTCAACATGGCCACTGCTGGGAATATGAAACTGGCCAGGCTAGAGAAACTAGAAAAGTAAGCTGTGCTTATTCATTCAGTCAGTCGACCATGTGCAGACACCATGATAAGTCTGTAGATACATTGGTAAAAAGGACACAGTCCTTCTCCCCTTGGAGTTTACAGCCTTTTAGGGAGGAAGGGGTGGCATTCAGATGGGGAAATGATTTATGCTCTAGCACTGATGCATTTCCTTGTGGTCTGGCCACAATAGTTAACACTGCCAGATCATTTTGCTCCTATATTTTACCCAAGCGTTAGGTCCTGAATAGAGAACTTGTCATTTGGGTTTTGGTCAAAGGGAATCCTTAGTTGACTGCTTTCCCAGATCCATCCCCGCAACTAAATCCACCATTGATTACATTGTAAGTATTAAGTGCACTAAAATTTTTTCCACTTAATCTTTCAAACAACTCTGCATAATAGTTGCTATTGTGCATGTTTTAAAGATTTTAAAAACTGTATCTCCAAATAGAAAAGTAACTTTCTTAGAGTCTGATTCCAAAGCCTACATTGTTAACTGCTGTTGCAACATATGTGCAAGTTAGTTTATTCTAGAGCCGTAGATACCTCTAACTCAGGACTCTTTGTCCTGGTCCAATCCTCATTGAGCAGAAATAACTTTCTGTTTTCTGTCTACAGATGCCTGCCACCTCAGTTGGATGCATTGTATCTCTCTTTCTGTCGACTTTCTAACAGAGACATCACTGTCCTGTCCCAGAGCCCTGCAGCCACCCATCTAAGATTGCTGAGTCTCAGCAACGTCGAGATATCCTGGGAACTTTCTGAGTCCTTCCAGACTCTGCTGGCAAGTGTCTCAGGCACCCTGGAGTATCTACAGATAACTAGTTGCCTGATAACTGATTCTACTCTCACTGCTGTCATTCCGGCCCTGAGCCGCTGTTCCCACCTCCGTGTCTTTAGCTTCGCCTCCAACCCCATTACAATGCGTGTGCTCACCAGTCTTCTGCAGCACTTAACAAACCTGATGGAGTTGAAGCGTGTAATTTATTCTGTCCCTGTCCATTGCTATGAACAATTACATGATCTTAGCAGTTTGAACCAACAGAAGCTTTCTGAAGTGCAGGCCCAATTGAAGGCGATGCTGCAGGCGGTAAAGAGGCATGACATGCGCTGGACCACTTCTCCTGAGTGATTTTTGCGGTACAAGGACTTCTTTTAACACTGACGTGTGGCCGTTAAAGCACGTAGTGTTCTCACCTGATGCCCAAGCTTTAGAGACACATATGTAAAAATTTATAGTTCCAGGAAACTGGTGTTAGGAAGATTCCATGTGTAACTGACCTCTATAAAAATAAAGAACTCTAAAGAAAACAGAGGGCTTTGAGAGTTCCTATGGGTCTCTTACCCATTGTCCTCCAAATCCTCCTCCTTGCTCCTGACCACAGTGTTGGGTATGTGACATTGGCTGACCTAGTCATGGTATACCATTTCCCTGTCCAGACTAATTGGTTCACTTGTGGGTACTTGACACAGGTCAAAAGAGTTGAAACCTTTTCTTGATGATATTTTGGAATAGCTGGTGGTTATTGAAGCCAATAATTTTACCCTCCAAGGTCCTTTAAACTTCTCATATTTATGATGGCCTTAGGCTGCTTATGAGAAACTATTTGCATCTAAAAGGAAAAAAACAAAACAAAAACCTATGTCCATATCTACTGATGTCTTTATCAGTCCGTTGCTACCTCCTTTCTTAGGTCTTAGTACCCTGTGGCTCAGTCGTTCCTTATATCACACCCATTCACCAAGGATCTCTTATTAGTTCAGTACTGTTCCAGGTGCTGAGAATAAAAAGGCAAATAAGACAAAGCCCCTACTTCCAGCCACTCAGAATACAGCTGTTCCTATGATTTGTCTGTTCCCCTACTCTTTCTTAGGGCGTTTGGGAAAGTTATTTAAACCCCCTGGACCCCAGGGTTTTTTTTTTCACACACTCTGTTCAATCCACGCTGGCCTCTTTATGCTGTTGGATAGCTCCTCAACACTCAGGTCATGGCTTTAATGTTACCTCCTCGGAGAGGTTTTCTCTTACTTCCCTTTACTTATTGTACTTCCCTTACTTCCTTTGCTTCCCTTACTTTACCATGTTGTAGCTCTCTCTCAATGTACCATGTATGTTCCCTTCATGGTACCCATCGCTCCATATGCATTTGCTCCCTCTGCTCTTACAGCAATAATTTGTGCATATCGTTTACCCGTTGAAGTGAAAGCACTGCCCTTCAAAGACTTAGTAAGAGAATAGAATGTTAAAATAACTAATTAAATATCTGTTTGTATGATTACACATTAAAATGGTAAAACATTGTGTTTCAAAGACTTAGTAAGAAAAATGTAAAGTCAATAATTTTTTCTAATTGTTTACATGCTGAAATGTCAAGAGACTGAATGTCAGTGACTTAATAAGAGAAATGAATGTAAAGTAACAAATTAAAAATTAATGTATAGTGTTCCCTCGTTGAAATGAAATCAGACTGCATTTTATTTATTTTTTAATTAGTTAATTAATTAATTAGTTAATTAATTTCAAATATTTGTGAGGTACAAAGATGATTGTCCCCCATCCTGCCCATGATGTTGTGACCAGATTCCTATTAGGGACATACCCATTACCAGAAATTGCTTTTGTACCCTTTGTCCCCTTCCAATTATCCCCCAACCTCCCTCCCCGTCCCCCTCTCCCCTCAACTTCAATTTGTAGCCCTAGGAATGTTCCCTCCCTCTATTGGATCATGGGACTACTGTGGTCTTTCTTTCTTGCCTTCCTTTCTCTCTTAGCTCCCACATATGAGTGATCACATGAGGTATTTATCCCTCTGTGCTTTGCTTGTTTCACTCAACTTAAGTTTCTCCAGGTTTATCCATGTTATTGCAAATGGGAGTATTTCATTCTTTTTTATGGCAGAGTAGTATTCCATAGTGTATATATACAACAGTTTCCTTATCTGATCATCTATTAATGGACATTTAGGTTGCTTCCATATCTTGGCTATTGTAAACAGAGCTGCAATAAACACGGGAGTGCAGTTATCTCTTCGAATGCAATCCCCATCAAAATACCAATGACGTTCTTCACAGAAATGGAAAAAAAAATCTTACCTTTCATGTGGAAAAACAAGAGACCCCGAATAGCCAAAGCAATCCTGAGCAAAAAAAAAAAAAAAAACAAAGCCAAAGGCATAACTCTGCCTGACTTCAAATTATACTACAAAGCTGTTGTAACCCAAACAGCATGGTGCTGGTATAAAAATAGACATTCAGACCAGTGGAGTAGAATAGAGAACCCAGAAATCACTCCTCAGACTTATAGCCATCTGATATTAGACAAAGGCAACAAAAATGGACATTGGGGAAAAGATTACCTCTTCAACAATTGGCGCTGGGAAAACTGGATATCCATATGCATAAGAATGAAACTAGATTTTCATTTCTCACCATACACTAAAATCAACTCCAAATGGATTAAAGACCTAGGTATAAGACCCCAAACTGTAAAATTACTAAGGGAAAATATAGGTGAAACACTTAAGCAGTTAGGTCAAAGCATCGGCTTTATGAACATGAGCCCAAAAGCCAAGGAGCAAAAGAAAAAATAAACAAATATCAAACTAAAAAGTTTCTGCACAGCAAAAGAAACAATCAAGAGTGAAAAGACAACCTATAGAGTGGGAGAAAATTTTTGCCAACTATGCTTCCGACAAAGGACTAACATCCAGAATATACATAGAACTCAAGCAATTATACAGCAAAAAAAAAAAAAAAATGACCCAATTAACAAATGGGCAAAGGAACTGAATAGACATTTTTCAAAGGAAGGAATACATATGGCCAACAGGTACAAGAAAAAATGCTCAACATCACTAGTCATCAGGGAAATGGAAATTAAAACCTCATTGAGATACCACCTCACTCCAGTTAGCCTGGCTATGATCAAAAAGATGGTGAATAACAAATGCTGGCAAAGGTGTGGAGAGAAGGGAACACTACTGCACTGTTGGTGGAACTGTAAATTAGTACAACCATTTTGGAAAACAATTTGGAGGTTTCTCATACAACTACAGATAGATCTTCCATATGATCCAGCAATCCCTCTTCTGGGTATATATCCAGAGGAATGGAAATCATCATGTCGAACAGACTGCATTTTAAAGACTTAGTAAGAAAGAAGAATGTAGAAGTAGTTAATGTGTTTATACTGTCTCCCTGTTAAAATGATAACATACTGCTTTTCATACTCAGTAAAAAAATAATTAATATTAAATAAATTTTGTTCTTATTGCTTACATGTTGGAATAACATACTGTATTACAAAGACTTAGAGAAAAGAATGTAAAAATTAATAATTAATAAAAATAGTTAATAATGTTTTTATTGCTTCCATTGTGTAATGATAACACACTGCATTTCCAACTTAGAAAGAAAAGCATGTTAAAAAAAACCAAAGCAGGATTTGTGTGTATTGTTTTCTTGGTGAAATAACAGATGGCATTTCAAAGACTTATGTCTGAGTGTGAGCCACCTGTATAATGCCCACCAAACTGAGGAGGTATCCTGAGACCAAAGAATGAAACAGGCGACTCCATACAGTTTACAAGTTTATTATTGTTGTCATTATTATTCGACGGGTGGTTACTTACAGGGATCAGGAGGAATATCGATCCATCTGAATGCTGTGCAGCTGCTTTCTCCACAACCCCACGGGGGAGCAGTTGAAGCTTATAAAGGACTTTGGGATAAAAGTGGAGCTCTGCCAAAGAGAGAAACGCTGTGGAGGTGGAAGATTCCCAGCTGCCTCACAGCCTCCTGTTCCTTATCCTTGGGGTTGCTAGCATCATTCCCCTTATCTTACACAAGGATAGCATTTCTGTTACTTTCCTTTCCTCAATTTCTAAGCAACTATTGGGAAAGATGGCAACTATTGAAGCCAGAGCTCTGAAGGCCATGAGAATAGAGTGAGTTCTGACCAGCATGCCTACACTCCACCTCCCAACACCCAAGTGGCCTGCACAATCTTATCTGCCAATCTCTGTGAGGGCCCTAGGACCAGGTATCTGGAGGTGATTTATTCTTTCAATGTAGAAATTGGCTATGGAACCCAAAATTCCATGTTCAGCTCATATCAATCCTAGTCCATCCCAAACATGATAGGTTCTACGTACCTTTGAAACACTAGCTCTCTGTCTAACTAAAGAATATACATATTATTTTGTGTCATTCAGATTAAACAGTGTGGTGGATTTTGTATTAGTATTTAAGGTTCTTAAAGGGTCCTTAGGGTGAGTAGTCAACATTTCCACCCAGAGTTCCCATTCAGTTCTGTTAAAGGGGATAACCTTCCATGGCATCCCTTCTGAACTGGACATTGGCAGCAAACCACACACCCAGCAGTCCGATAGGTTGTGAGCTTCAGCAAAGATGGCAGCCCAGGACAGAAAGTCATTCCCTGATGTTGCAGAAGGGAACCAGGAAATGAGGAAGCTAAGGGCGATAAGACAAATGTTCTTAAAGGTATTAGACAAGGTAAGTCTCTATCTGATAATAACATAGTTGCTGTTTGATCACCATTGGCCAACAGCACCCCTGGTTTGGGCATTTCCCTGAGTGGGCAATACCATACATTTTGGCCTTTGATATTATCAGTAAGTACAAGCATATCATATAGATGGGGGCCTCAGTTAGAACCCATGACAGTAAGCTAACTTCTGTCCCCTTCTTTATGAATCCTGAGGAGGCTATAGTGGCCAATGCAGGGCTCCCATTTGAATAAAAAGGGGGATTGAGTGTGATGCCAGAGGTAAGGCCATCCCCACGTGGAATGAGAATTGTGGAGGATACCAACATTAATAAAGCAAATGTATTTCACAGGGCCTAGCACATAGAAATGGTAAGCCTGGGAAAGACAGAAAACTTTCCCAGGGCTGAAGTCTTTGTTGTAGATTAAAAAAAATTGTAACACAGCAGCAAAAATGCTTGCTCTAAGGGCAGATGTCCTTGGTGTAGCTAAACCTAATGATGGGAAAGTCTTCAGCTGCTTCTTTGAGATTCTTAGGGAACTAAGTGCTGCCATGAAAATTATCTTACTGTTATTTTTGTAACCACCTGTGTTCCTTTTCTGTAACTTTCTTGCCCGGACAGAGAGAAAATCTGATTCAGGGTTATTTCTGAGGAATGCTTCTCTCTTGAAGGTTCTGGAATTAACCCTTTTGGGCCTCTCCCTGCTCAGGACAAATGGGCTTTGAGTAATATCTCTGTCTCCCTCGGAGAGGTGACAGAGAATACCAAGCCACCTGAGAGAGATACCATTTTAGGGAGGCCCTGTGGCAAATGCAGAACAAGTCCCTCCTCCCGCTGGATGAGCCACAGTTCTCCTTCTTGTACATGTACCTTTAGAGTTCTGGTTACTAGTGTGCATTCTGCAAACCAGTTGTATGCAGACATGTGCATTGTGGGTGCAGCATTTATGACTCTGATGGCTACAGTCAGTTGGGGAGACCATCACTTCAAGGTCCCCTTCAGTGACAAAATTTTCAGTGTGGCTTTGATCTGCCATTCATCTGTTCAATGAGTCTGGTGGTGGTAGGGTGATAAAGCAGATGAAAAGTCTACAATATGTTGTGGGCCTCGGCCCACTCCTGCACATCATGTCTGGTGAAAAGAGTCCTTTGATTACTGTCTACTTGGGCAGGGTCCCATACATGTGTTCTAACTTGGTCAGTCCCTTTATAGTAGTAGCCTGATTTGCCCTTTTACAGGCAAATGCCTGAACAAGTCCAATGGCAGCGTCTGCACAAGTGAAAATGTACTTGTGCCCGTCTGATTTTGGCAGTGGTCCAATGTAGTCTATCTGCCATCGAGTGACAGAGCAGGTAGAACACCCAATATGCCTTAGCATGTGTCTTATGGGGCGTCATCTCAAGTGACACTGTGGACTGTCCTCGTCTGCAGCCTGAAGATCTGAGTATTTTATGGGAAGATGTAGTCTCTTCAGTATTTCCCATGTTGTTTGTGGGCCCTGATGGCCAGACTTACTGTGGGGAAAATAGGATAATTTAGTCAGGCTCCCTCAGCTCAGGTCTGGCTGCAGGGGTCCAGCAGCACATTTCTTGTAAACAAGATGTGTGTGGGTGGAGTTAGTGCAAATGTGTGCCAATGTATCTTCTTAGTTTTGTAGCTATTGTGTGTTCTGCAGCTTGAAGCAGGCTGGCTGGCAGAGCTCATGTCTACAAATAGAGCATGTTTACTCTGCTGGCAGCTGCTCAGTTTCTCTTTGGACTTCGCCAGTAGCAGTTGAGTTTCTGAGTTTGTCTTCCTACTGCCTAGCTCCTAGATGTGTGTGTGCTGAATAAAGACTATTCCTTCTTCAACCAAGGCTCCAAGGACCTTTTTGCCAGTTGCCTAGCTCATAGACCTATGTGTGAAGGGTTTGTGAATGGGCTCGAGGGGTCTGGGAGCTCCAGACCCTAGCCCTAGCTCTACAATTGGCATAGTCTGTGACAGGATTCTGAGAAGGTACAGGTGCCAAGAGGCCCTTGGAGAAGGAGGAGATGTGGCTGCTTTTGAACATGTTGTTCCCTACGGCTACCTTCCTGTTGACCGGGATCTGGTTGCTGCTCACTGTATTGCAAGGCAGCATGGATCAGGCCCTGAAGCAGAAAGCCCCTTGGGAGGGGAAGGAAACGTGGCTGTCTTTGAGCGTGTGGTGCACAGTGGCCACTTTTCTGCTGAACGGAGCCTGGCTTTTGCTCACTCCGCTGCAAACTGATCAAGATTTGAAGCAGAAAGTGGAGTTGTTGGAAGCACGGATAGATGACCTGGAGGATGACATGCGGCAACTGGCCACTCCAGCTTCTCACACCAGGGAAGACGACGAACCCAGTGGTGAGTTGGGAGAGACCATGCGTCCCCAGCTATGACCTGTCGTGCAACAGAAAGTAAAACTCAAGCAGCCTATGGGACTGGGCAGACAACCAGTGGGCAATTCACAGGTGACCCAATTTACCACCGATGTCCCATATACCCAGGTTGAGTTAGTTGACTTGGGGAGACAGTTTTGGCAGAAACAAGGGGAGCCCCTGGCTGCTTGGCTGTTGTGGTTATGGGACCTAGGGGTGGATAGTGTGATATGCTGTGGTGAGGAAATGGAGAATTTGGCCTCCATCAGCACGCACCCATCCCTGAGGCAGCGGTTGCAAAATAGCCGCACGCGTGCACAAGGGCCTGGTAATCACTCCTTAATGGAATGGGTGAGTACAGCTGCCTGAACCATGTGGGCAAATTCTGGAGAAATGCCCAAGATTGTTAGAAAAAGGCAAACATGCTGAATTGGCCCAATTAATTTGAGAGCTGGGGATGCGGCAGTCCATGTTTGATGTGAACACTCGGGGCCCAGACGATGAAAATTTTACAGGCAGCATGAGAAGCACAGTGCTACAAAATGCCCTGTCAACATCCTTCGGGTCACTGATGGCCATACTGGACCCATACATTGGTCATCCTATACATAAGGTAACGACCATGATAGCCAGCCTGGGTGAAGTAGAGGATAGAAGACAAGCAAAAGGGGTCCAAAAGGTGGCTAAGACCAAACGCCCAAGAAAAGTTAGGGTTTTATCCCAAAGGGACCAAGCAAGACTAGCTGTAAGCAGATATGGCTTTACTTGCTTGCAGCAGGGGTTGATAAAAAGAAAATTGACTGGCAGCCAAATGCAGTTCTGTTTGCCTTGTGGCAGCAATTGCGCCCTGAACGTTTCAATAAACGTCTGGAAACAGGTAGCAAGGTACGATTGGTGGATTTATAGGACTTTATGATTGCTCCTGAAGAGGCAGATGAACTGTTCCATTCTGATCAGGGAGCAAGCCAAGGTGCTTGTCTTTTGGGGGCAGGCGAGGTCTGGAGGCCTCATGTTGAATTGGCAATGGTGAAACAGATGCACTGGCTAAGGTAAGGTGGCTGGAGAGAGCTCCAGCAGCTGATGTAGCTGGGTGGCTACATTGGAGAATGCAGCATGCTGGCTGCAAGACCGGGTGGTCGATGGCTCGCTGGGTGCTGCATAAACTGGAGAAAGAATGCCTCTGATGGGCAGATATGCTCCTGATGAGCAGACAAGTGCTCTGATGGGCAGATAACTCGTGTGAGAGTGCCCCTTACACGGTGGCAGGTGGATCTTGTGGGACCACTGCCAAAGTCAGAGAGTTACCAGTCTTCTGTTTGTATGGACTTGTGGGGCCCCAAACCACGTAAAATACCTATTCCTGCAACCATCATTTCTCAGGATGCAAACTGGCATGTATCTTACCAGAGGGGCGAGATAACCCTTCTGTCTTTTTGCCCATAGTGTTCTGGCTGCAGGAACTGCACCGGAGTCGACTGAGTACATAAATACATTGGCGTGATCATCTGCTGAATGTGCATTGAACTTCACATCAATATGACTACAAGATTCCCATGGAAAATCACACCAATGATGACTACTAACCGGACATGTGTGGCTAAAGGACAAAACTACAGGACAAGCCTTAAGCCATATTGAACAGAGGATAGGTTGTATAAATAAAAGGGTCATTTATCCTTGCTAAGGGAACATTGCAGAAGATTTTGAATGCATAGATTGCATGGCGAGGGACCCTGAAGGGGTGGATTGTGGGAAAAATAGGATAATTTAGTCAGGCTCCCTCAGCTCATGTTTGGCTGCAGGGGTCAAGCAGCACATTTCTTGTAAACAAGATGTGTGTGGGTGGAGTTAGTGCAAATGTGTGCCAATGTATCTTCTTAGTTTTGTAGCTATTGTGTGTTCTGCAGCTTGAAGCAGGCTGGCTGGCAGAGCTCATGTCTACAAATAGAGCATGTTTACTCTGCTGGCAGCTGCTCAGTTTCTCTTTGGACTTCGCCAGTAGCAGTTGAGTTTCTGAGTTTGTCTTCCTACTGCCTAGCTCCTAGATGTGTGTGTGCTGAATAAAGACTATTCCTTCTTCAACCAAGGCTCCAAGGACCTTTTTGCCAGTTGCCTAGCTCATAGACCTATGTGTGAAGGGTTTGTGAATGGGCTCGAGGGGTCTGGGAGCTCCAGACCCTAGCCCTAGCTCTACACTTACCATGAACCCAGTGGACCACATCAGAGAGTGCTAGCAAGTTCTCTAGCAAAATGGCTCAGGCTCGATTTTAGAAAAACCAAGTGTCAGATCTCATTAGAGTCAGTGTACTTTTAATTACTAAATGCTTGAATCCAAATCTATTGAATCTACATTCTATAAGAATAGGACTTAGAAATTATTATAAATACGGGAAGGGACTTTCAAGATGGCGGTGGCTGTGGTGGTTGGCGCGGAGTAGCTGAGGTGGAAAAGGCGGCCACTGGGCCTCAGGCAGCCGGGAAACTTGTGGACCTTCCTCTCACCATCTCTTAAGGGAGGACCACAGCTGCTGGCCGGTCGTGGGGGTGACCACCACTTTGCCCCCGGCAGGAGAGGCTGCCTCATTTACAGGCAACAGCTTTGAAGTGTGGATCAGGAAAAGAAATGTTTCTTAGCTGCAAAAGCGAGTCTCGAAAAAGGGAACACGGTGCCAGGGCTGCTGTGGATGCAGACAGGATCCCGGAGGCCGGGGCGGCGCTGAAGGCGGCCAGCTGCCTTATTCAGGATTCGAGGTTTCAAGCCAACATTAAAGAAGATTCCCGGGAGCGCCCGAGCCGCGCCGCAACTGAACAGCCCAAGGTGGCAGCGGCCGAGAAAGGGAAAGGTGACAAACCAGAGGCAGAGAGTGAGCACCCAACGTGGCACAGCACTGTGAGTGACCACTGGCCCAGCTCTGTTCGGGGGGCTGACGCCCACCTGGCGCCTGCCTGCATCACCGGTTCACTCATTGCCCAGGGGCTGCCTCCATTGTCCCAGGTGCTGGCAGCTCCCCCCGTCTCGGCCGTCACTGAGCCTTCCCACTTGCTTGGCGCGGCGCAGGACTTTCCGGAGCCTGCGGGCCGGACTCCCCTCCCACTCCCTCCACGGTTCTCTGGCGGGGCTGGGGGCATGGGGCGTCCCCGGCCAGTGTCTGGAGGGCAAGGAATTACGGGCGGGGCTGACTGTCAATCCACCACACCCTGGACTCCGGCCCCCGGTAAACTTCCTGTTACTGGGAGGCAGATACCATCTCTGCAGCCACCAGTTCGGAAAAAAGCCTAACCAATTTCTGGTTGGGAATAGTGTGGTAGGAGAGTTCCCAGGTCCGCTTGAACCTGCCAGAGAGCTGGCTGCAGGTGGGCGCTAGATTCGGTCTATGCCGGGGGGATACAAAGGTGAACAAGCCCCGAAAAAGATCTACACAGTGCTACAAAGGCACCCAGAGTGACCGGTCGTCTGTGCCTACCAGAAACCTGGTAGACTTCCTGGGCGAGGCGGTGCCGAGCAGGGCCTTGAAGGCCCAGCTGATAGACGAGGGGTGCAGAAGACACGCCCCAGCCCAGCACAGTGCACACACAGTGGGGAGACGTGCGGCCAGGGAGACGGAGACTCGACAGAAACCACACACCCGGTGGGGTCGCCACTGCACGATCCAACAGCCTGGGCCAGAGCACAGGAACAGGGAGAAGTCCTGCACAGGAAGTGAAAGCTCAACAGAGATCACACACCCTGTGGTACGTGACCCACCAGCCCAACAGAGTCCAAGCTGACCAGAAAGGTGGCTCCCCGGAGAAGCCCAAGACCTGAGGCAACCACACACACAAGGCACTAGATGCCAACTGAGCAGTCACGGAGGGAGCCATACGAAATTGGCAACCACAGCAACATCCTAGTTAGTCATTAGTCTCAAACCAGTGGACTGTGAAACCCCCTGCCACAATGAATAAACATCAAAAACAAGATACCAGAAATACAAAAAATCAAGAAAGTACACCACCAAAAGTTAATAAATCTCAAACTCTAGATCCTATAGAACAAGAAGGCCTTGAAATGACTGACAAGGAATTTCGAGTGATAATTCTAAGGACACTGAATGAGATACAAGAAAACGCAGCTAGACATCATGATGAAATGAGGAAAAGTATACAGGATCTGAAAGAGGAAATGTACAAGGAAATCAATGTCCTGAAAAAAAATGTAGCAGAACTTGCTGAACTGAAGAAGTTATTCAGCGAAATAAAAAACACAACGGAGAGTTTAACCAGCAGGCTTGTCGAAGTTGAAGAGAGAACCTCTGAAGTTGAAGATGGGCTGGTTGAAATAACACAAACAGACAAAAAGAAAGAAAAAAGAATCAAGGACATTGAAGAAAATCTGAGAGAGATATCAGACAACCTTAAGCGCTCAAATTTCCGAGTCATGGGTATTCGAGAAGGGGAGGAAAATGGAGATTCCATTGAAAACATATTCAACAAAATAGTGGCAGAAAACTTCCCAGGTATAGGAAAAGTCACAGATCTTCAGATCCAGGAAGCTCAACGATCTCCAAACGTATTCAACCCAAAAAGGCCTTCTCCAAGACATGTCATAGTCAAATTGGCAAAACTCAGAGACAAAGAGAGAATCTTAAAAGCTGCAACAGAGAAGTGTCAAATCACCTATAAGGGAGCCCCAATCAGGCTAACATCAGACCTTTCATCACAAACCCTAAAAGCTAGAAAGGAATGGGATGATATTTTCAAAATACTAAAAGACAAAGATTGCCAGCCAAGAATACTCTACCCTGCAAGGCTATCCTTCCGAAATGAAGGGCAAACAGTATATTTCTCAGACAAACAAAAACTGTGGGAGTTCACTACCACACGACCACCCTTACAAGAAATCCTACAGGGAGTACTGGGTTTGGTTCCTGAAAAATAACTACCACTGCCATAAAAACCCAAGAAAAATCAATACACACTAGTATAATAAAAATGGCATTCATGAAGAGAAAACAAGCAAAGAAAAATGCTATCTACAACCTAAGGATCCAACAAACACAGAAACCAAACAGTAAATCAGAAAGCAAGGAACAAAAGACACCTAAGACGACCAAACAACCAATAAAATGCTAGGAATAAATCAACACCTTTCAATAACAACTCTTAATGTAAAAGGCTTAAATTCCCCAATCAAAAGACACAGACTGGCTGACTGGATCAAAAAGGAGGACCCAACTATATGCTGCCTACAAGAGACCCACCTCACCCATAAAGATTCACACAGACTAAGAGTGAAAGGATGGAAAAAGTTTTACCATGCAAACAGAAAAGAAAAACGAGCTGGAGTAGCTATTCTTATATCTGACAAAATAGACTTTAAACTAAAAACCATAAAAAGAGACAATGAGGGACACTACTTAATGATAAAAGGACTGATCCATCAAGAAGACATAACAATCATAAATATATACGCACCCAATGTTGGAGCAGCCAGATTTATAAAACAAACTCTATTAGACCTAAAGAAGGAAATAGACACAAATACCATAATAGAAGGGGACCTGAACACCCCACTGTCAATATTAGACAGATCATCTAGGCAAAGAATCAGTAGAGAAGCACAAGATCTAAACAATACTCTAGACCAATTGGAATTGGCAGATATCTACAGAACATTCCACCCAACAACCTCAGAATATTCATTCTTCTCAGCAGCACATGGATCATTCTCCAGGATAGATCACATATTAGGTCACAAATCAAGTCTCAATAAATTCACAAAAATTGGAATTATCCCATGTATCTTCTCAGACCACAATGGATTAAAACTAGAAATTAATAACAAACGAACCTCTGGAAACTATACAAACACATGGAAATTAAACAGCATTCTACTTAATGACATATGGGTCCAAGAAGAAATCAAGCAGGAAATCAAAAAATTTCTTGAAACTAATGAAAACAATGATACATCATACCAAAACCTGTGGGATACTGCAAAAGCAGTATTGAGGGGAAAATTTATTGCATTAAACGCTCACTTCAGAAGAATGGAAAGATGGCAAGTGAACAACCTAACACTTCACCTTAAAGAACTAGAAAAACAAGAACAATCCAAACCTAAAGTTAGCAGACGGAAAGAAATCATTAAGATCAGAGCAGAACTAAATGAAATTGAAAATGAAAAAACAATTCAAAAGATCAATGAATCAAAAAGTTCATTTTTTGAATAGATAAATAAAATTGACAAACCATTAGCATGGCTAACAAAAAACAGAAGAGAGAAGACTCAAATAACAAAAATTAGAAATGAAAAAGGCGATATTACAACTGATTCATCTGAAATACAAGGAATCATTCGAGACTACTACAAACAACTATACGCCAACAAATTTGAAAATCGGGAGGAAATGGATAAATTTCTGGACACACACAAGCTCCCAAAACTGAACCATGAAGACGTAGAAAATTTGAACAGACCAATAACAATAAAGGAGATTGAAGCTGTTATCAGAAGGCTCCCAACAAAGAAAACCCAAGGACCAGATGGATTCACAGCAGAATTTTACCAAACATTCAAAGAGGAATTGACACCGATTCTTTACAAACTATTCCAAAAGATTGAAACAGACGCAAATCTCCCAAACTCATTCTATGAAGCAAACATCATCCTGATACCAAAACCAGGTAAAGATATAACCAAAAAACAAAACTACAGGCCGATATCCTTGATGAATATAGATGCAAAAATCCTCACTAAAATACTAGCAAACAGAATACAGCAACACATACGTAAAATTATTCATCACGATCAAGTGGGATTCATCCCAGGGATGCAAGTTTGGTTCAACATATGCAAATCAATAAATGTGATACACCATATTAATAAACTCAAACAAAAGGACCATATGATCATCTCTATAGATGCTGAAAAAGCATTTGATAAAGTTCAGCACTCATTCATGACAAAGACCCTCTATAAGTTAGGTATAGAGGGAAAGTATCACAACATAATTAAAGCCATATATGCCAAACCCACTGCCAATATCATCCTGAATGGGGAAAAGCTGAAAGCTTTTCCTTTAAGTATAGGAACTAGACAAGGATGCCCACTCTCAACACTCCTATTCAACATAGTGTTGGAAGTACTAGCCAGAGCAATCAGAGAAGAGAAGGAAATAAAGGGCATCCAGATTGGAAAAGATGAAGTCAAACTGTCCCTGTTTGCAGATGACATGATCCTATATATCAAACAGCCTAAAACCTCTACAAAAAAACTGTTGGAATTGATAAATGATTTCAGCACAGTAGCAGGATACAAAATCAACACACAAAAATCAGTAGCATTTCTTTTCTCCAATAGTGAACATACAGAACGAGAAATCAAGAAAGCCTGCCCATTTACAATAGCCACCAAAAAATAAAATACTTAGGAATTGAGTTAACCAAGGAGGTGAAAAATCTCTATAATGAGAACTACAAACCACTGCTGAGAGAAATTAGAGAGGATACAATAAGATGGAAAGATATCCCATGCTCTTGGATTGG
Source organism: Cynocephalus volans (assembly GCF_027409185.1). Classification (NCBI taxonomy): domain Eukaryota; kingdom Metazoa; phylum Chordata; class Mammalia; order Dermoptera; family Cynocephalidae; genus Cynocephalus; species Cynocephalus volans. The sequence continues at coordinate 111,671,940 of NC_084478.1, read as the reverse complement.
AAGAATCAACATAGTGAAAATGTCCATACTACCCAAAGTGATGTACAAATTCAATGCAATCCCCATCAAAATTCCAAAGACATTTTTCTCAGAAATGGAAAAAACTCTCCAGACATTTATTTTTTTAAAAATTTTTTTTAATTTTTTTATTTTTTAAAGAATGGGTGAGAAAGCCCGAGCAAGACAGAGAGCAAAGGGAGGCTGAAGTCACTTTTATTTTTATTTTTTGGCATTTTTGTGACCGGCCACACCGCGCTCAGGCAGTGAGCTCACCGGCCATCCTTATATAGGATCCGAACCCGCGGCGGGAGCGCTGCTGCGCTCCCAGCACTGCACTCTCCCGAGTGCGCCACCGGGTCGGCCCTCTCCAGACATTTATATGGAACAATAAAAGACCACGCATAGCCAAAGCAATGCTGAGCAAAAAAAAATAAAGCTGGAGGCATAACACTACCTGACATTAAGCTATACTACAAAGCTATAATAACCAAAACAGTGTGGTACTGGCATAACAACAGACACACTGACCAATGGAATAGAATAGAGAATCCAGAAATCAACCCACACACTTACTGCCATCTGATCTTTGACAAAGGCACCAAGCCTATTCACTGGGGAAGGGACTGCCTCTTCAGCAAATGGTGCTGGGATAACTGGATATCCATATGCAGGAGAATGAAACTAGATCCATACCTCTCACCATATACTAAAATCAACTCAAAATGGATTAAGGATTTAAATATACACCCTGAAACAATAAAACATCTTAAAGAAAACTTAGGAGAAACACTTCAGGAAACAGGACTGGGCACAGACTTCATGAATACGACCCCAAAAGCACGGGCAACCAAAGGAAAAATAAACAAATGGGATTATATGACACTAAAAAGCTTCTGCACAGCAAAAGAAACAATTAACAGAGTTAAAAGACAACCAACAGAGTGGGAGAAAATATTTGTAAAATATACATCTGACAAAGGATTAATATCCAGAATATATAAGGAACTGAAACAACTTTACAAGAAGAAAACAAACAACCCAATTAAAAAATGGGCAAAAGAGCTAAGTAGGCATTTCTCTAAGGAAGATATACAAATGGCCAACAGACATATGAAAAAGTGCTCAACATCACTCAGCATCCGGGAAATGCAAATCAAAACCACATTGAGATACCATCTAACCCCAGTTAGGATGGCTAAAATCCAAAAGACTCTGAACGTAAATGCTGGAGAGGTTGCAGAGAAAAAGGAACTCTCATACATTGTTGGTGGGACTGCAAAATGGTGCCGCCTCTATGGAAAATGGTATGGAGGTTCCTCAAACAATTGCAGATAGATCTACCATACGACCCAGCTATCCCACTGTTGGGAATATACCCAGAGGAATGGAAATCATCAAGTCGAAGGTATACCTGTTCCCCAGTGTTCATTGCAGCACTCTTTACAATAGCCAAGAGTTGGAACCAGCCCAAATGTCCATCATCAGATGAGTGGATACGGAAAATGTGGTACATCTACACAATGGAATACTACTCAGCTATAAAAACGAATGAAATACTGCCATTTGCAACAACATGGATGGACCTTGAGAGAATTATATTAAGTGAAACAAGTCAGGCACAGAAAGAGAAATACCACATGTTCTCACTTATTGGAGGGAGCTAAAAATTAATATATAAATTCACACACACACACACACAAAAAAAAAAAAAACGGGGGGGGGTAAGAAGATATAACAACCACAATTACTTGAAGTTGATACGACAAGCAAACAGAAAGGACATTGTTGGGGGGAGGGGGGAGGGAGAAGGGAGGGAGGTTCTGGTGATGGGGAGCAATAATCAGCCACAATGTATATCGACAAAATAAAATTTAAAAAAAAAATGGCTCAGGCTCTAGCTAAGGCATCGGCCTCCTGATTGCCTGGCCAGTTGATTGAGGAGTGAGTTGACACATGCCATATAGACACCTGGGCTGTTGGCTGGGTGCAGAATTTGCACATGTCTCTCCACAATTCGGCACCCCATAGTGGCTTACCAAGCATTGTCCAGTTCTCTTGGTGCCACTGTGGCATCCAAGTAGTCAGGCCTCTCCAACAGCCCAGCTATATTAACCGGCATCGATTTGTGGGTCAATGTGATCCACACTGCTTATAGTTCAGAAAACTGGCTGCTCTGTTTAGTTCCCTCCTCAAACCAGATAATGTCAGAGTCCAACCATATGGCAGAGGAATGCCAGATGGGTGGATTTCCCTGGCTGCCACCATCCGTGTACCAGATATTTGGGGGAGGAGTGCTTACACCTTCCCGTACTTGTGCGAGAGATCTAGCAATGTCTGCTAGTGTTGGGGTGGGGTCTGGATCCATATGTAACCAGCCCCAACAGCATGTGTAATTCTTGCAACAATGGACTAGGTTATAAGAGCTCCATTGCTGTAAGTAGGTATGTCATTTCTGTAATGTCCTTACTTGAGCACAGCCACTCTTCAGTTTCAAAAACATGCCTTAATCCATCTACATGCTGGCAAGGAGGTGTGCACTTCCATCAGCAAGTTGATTGTCAAGCCTTTGATCTGCTAAAATGCCAGACAGGCAGCCAGGAGCTGTTGTTCAATAAAGCTGTGCCTGGTTTCTGCACCTTTCCATAGTTGTGACCAGAATCCTCATGGGATGTGTTTCCCATTCTGTTTCCACCACAGTCCCCAACCAAATTCCTCTAAATAGACACTGGCATCCAATTTATATTTTATGTGTCTGGCATGAGCACTCCTAAGGCTTGTAGTTGTCTGACAAATACCTTAGTTTTACCAAGGCCTTTAGCTGGGGAATATTTCAATACAATCTAGCCCCCTTCTTCACTATAGTATAGAGGAGTCTCAAGATTTGTGCTATGTGAGAGATAAATAGGCACCAGTAGTCTAATAAGCCTACAAAAATGTATAAGTCCTTCACAGTTTGGGGTATGGTAAAAGGCTGTGTTTTATCAGTCACAGACTCTAGCATAACTTTTGTCTTACCCGCCCTGATAACTCCTAAGAATTTTGCCAACTACCTAGGGCCTGGTATCTAGTTGGCATGTACCTTCCGTCCCTGGGTCTTCAAGTGTACCTGTAGCAACACTGCTGCTTGGGAGAGAGAAGGCAAATCATCATTGTTTAACATGACATCATCAATATAGTGATACATTTTTAGGCACACATCCATTCTCCATTTTCTTTTACCTAATTTACTAATTCTTGACAATTATATTTGAATTGCTCACAGAAAAAAAAGCTAGCCATTTAAGACATGTGTACAGCTCTGGAGGAGGGCCAGCAGCCAGACCTCACAGCTTTAGTTCTGGAAGAAATCAAGCATCTATCAAGAATATCACAGAAGCAGCAATTTAAAACTAGTTTCATTTATCAATGATTACTAGAGTCAAGTGACCTTAAAAAGCAGTTAGACTTATTTAAATAATAAATGATGCATGCTCATTTATAAGCCAATTTGATACCTTTGGTACCATGTAGACAATATACAAATACATGTATCGACATTAACATACATGTAGTCGTAATATATAGCTTACATATACTTATATATGCATGCATAAAAATACAGAAGCTTTAAAACAAGGTAGAAAATTTACATCTCAAAGCACATAGAAAGAATGCAACTCTTTCTAAAAAGAAATTTGGGCGTGTGTCAGAGAAGGCACAGCAGAAGATTAAAAGTCAATGTCAGGACAAAACAAAATCATAAAACTTCACCATGAGACTCTACAAGGACTGAACCTATTAGCAACTTTTCGTGCCTCGAGAGGAAGGCAGCAGATGCCAAAATAGGTCATTGGCACCATGGCTACATTTCTCTCCAGAGTCTCCAGAAGCCCTTGACGGGAATCATACTAATAGGAGAAGCAGATAGAAAGAGTACATATTCCTACCGGGAGAAGCAAAATACGATGAAGAGGAATAAAGAGGCTAAAAGGAAAATATACTCAAACAAACTTTGAAAGTTGCAAAGAAGCCCTTCTCAGGATCCAGGGCCACTTCCTGAAGTCAGCTAGGTTTAGCCAAAGCAAAGGTAGTTTACATCTCTAAAGGACTGTCACCCTCTCTGGTGGGGATCAAACCCAGCCTGCCACTTTCTTTAACAAACTAAGCCATGGCACCACCTGAGTGAAAGTTCAGAGTCTTAACCATTTAATTACCAGTTGGGAAAGTCCTTTCACAAGTCTTTTAGTGGATTCAAAGCAGGCAGTTTGAGTTTCTTTAAAATAGACAGCTGTTGGGCCGAGCCCGTGGCGCACTCGGGAGAGTGCGGCGCTGGGAGCGCAGCGACGCTCCCGCCGCGGGCTCGGATCCTATATAGGAATGGCCGGTGCACTCACTGGCTGAGTGCCACTCACGAAAAAGACAAAAAAAAAAAAAAAAAAAAAAAAAAAAAAAAAAAAAAAAAACAAAGACAGCTGTTTGCGAGAGGAGCTTTTTTTTTTTTTTTTTGTCTTTTTGTGACCGGTAAGGGGATCTCAACCCTTGGTGTGGTTTTGCCTGCACCGCGCTCAGCCAGTGAGCGCACCGGCCATTCCTATATAGGATCCGAACCGTGGCGGGAGCACCGCTGACGCTCCCAAGCGCTGCACTCTCCCGAGTGCGCCACGAGGCCGGCCCGACAGGAGCTCTTTAGGAAAAAAAAAAAAAAAGTTTCCACTTGAACATAGTCAAGACTGTTCATGCTGAGGAGCCTGCCAGTTCTGGCACCCAAGCCTGCAGCCACATCAGGGTCTATGCTCTACCCCTCCTTCCTGGTCGACAGTTCTTTCTCTGTGCTGAGTGTACAGAGCAGAAGCCAGGCCACTGCTGCTACAAGCGCACTCGCTTTCCCTTCTCCACCACTTTCCATTGCTTCCGTTAGGAATGTAGCAATCCCTTGGGCACTTGGGGGACATTCCCCTACTCACACACCAGTCCGAAGCACCAATGCTCCTTGCCAGTACCCCCTCCCCACATGGAGTTTGCTGGCTGACGTGGGGTTCCCCGCAGAGACAATGATAAATAATGAGATTCCCCTCCAACCCAAGACAACAATAAATAACAGGATTCCCCCAAGTAGACAAGAATAAATAATGAGATTCCCCCCAGAGACAACAAACCTAGCCAAGTCTCCTCACGTGGAAGTCACTGGCTATCCTGGGCTTTCCCCAAGGCACAGTCCCTTCACCCACGCCTGTGTCATTCTCTAGCCTCCTACCCAGCTCGTAAACTGTCCGAGTGTGAGCTAACAGTATAATGCCCAACAAACTGAGAAGGTATCTTGAGACCAAAGAACGAAGCAGGCAACTCCATACGGTTTACAAGGAGTTTAATTATTATTGTCGTTATTACTGAAGGGCGGTTACTTATACAGATGGGGAGGAGTATCAGACCATCCAAAGGCGGTTACTTACAGGGCTCGGGAGGAGTATCGATCCATCCCAGTGCTGTGCAGCTGCTTCTTCCACAACCTCAGGGGGGAGCTGTTGAAGCTTATAAGGGACTTCAGGACGAAAGTGTAGCTCTGCCAAAGAGAGAAAGGCTGCGGAAGTGGAAGATTCCCAGGGAACTCGCAGCCTCCTGTTGCTTATCCTCGGGGTTGCTGGCATCATTCTCCTTATCTTACAGGAACATAGCATTCTGTTACTTTTCCTCCCTCGGTTTCTGTGCAAGGGAAGGATTGCAACTATTGAAGCCAGAGCTCTGAAGGCCATGAGGATGGAGTGAGTTCTGACCAGCTTTCCTACAACTTAGAAATAGAAAATAATGCAAAATTAACTGATAATTTGCTCATATATTCCACGTGGTAATGAAAATGCACAGTATTTTAAAGACCAACTAAAAACTAATTAACAATTTATGTATATTGATTTCATGTTGAAATTATATCATTTTTTGACATTGTGTGAGATAAAATATGCTATTAAAATTAAACTCACCCACTCCTTTAAACTTTTTCTTTTGGTTTTTACTTTCGCCACTGTGGCTCTTACTATATATTGTCTACATCAGCTGGATTCCCTTGTCTGAATTACAGTTTGGGTCAGTCAATGGAAAAGTGTAGCAGGGTATTGGGAAGGGCACAAATGAGGAGACATTGGAACATTTCTTCCCCTGCCCCATCCTGTTTTGGTGCTATGGTTCTGTCAGTGGCTGGATCCCACCATATCCCGAGGTGAAAAGTAGAGCACTAACCAAAGGGATAATTAGGAATACTATTGATGTAGTATTGAAAATGAGAATGACAAGTTTAGAATGACGTTTAGAAATTCCTTTTGCAGGATTACTGGTGTGCAATTCTTTGCTTTCAGCAGATTGGAAGAATGACCTAAATGACTCAGCTAGGTGTATTAGTTCATTTCTGTTGTTTATAACAGAATACCTGAAACTGAGTAATTTATAAGAAATAAAATTTATTTCTTACAGTTTCGTAGGCTGGACAGTCCAAGGTCCAGGGGACACATGTGGTGAGGGCCTTCATGGTGGAGGCTTTGCACAGCAAGACAGGGTATCACATGGCAAGAACAGGCTGAGCAAGAGAGTAAACTCCTCACTCTTTGTCCTTTGAAAGCCATCAGAACCACGTCCATTACTCCATGAATGGATCAATCCATTCACAAGGGCATAGTCTTCACAATCTAATTGAATCTATTAGATCTAATGAGATTTCTAATTAACCCTCTTAACACTGTTACCGTGGGAATTAAGTTTCCATGACCTGAACTTTTAGGAGATGTATTTGACCCATAGCGCTAGGGGATGATTAAAAATAATTTTTAAGTAAGTCATAAAATATTCAAAGAACTAGACTGCTGATTTTACAACAAAGGTCCTCTGTCACTATTGGTAAGTGTCACAGACACAGACTGGCATAAGTCCAGGAATTCATTTTGCTTCCTGTAGAAGGCTTTATTCTTTAGGACTCATTTTAACAGCATACTTTATTAGAAACCTGGAGCTACTACACTACATCCCATTAGAGTTTTAAAGTAAAATAAGAGAGTCTCAAGGATAAGGAAGCTTCAGAGTTAAGAGTTCCACTTTCATATAAGCTATAGTAATCTAGAAAGGGCATCATTCTCACCTTATCAAGGAGAAAAATCAAATAAATTACAATCATAGTATTACTTGAACCCAGCAGAAAGCTAAGGTCGTTATAGTGCAACCAAGTAGACTGAATTCCAACCAGGGTCAGGTCTTGCCAGGGAGAGACTGGATGCATAAACCTGTGGTACAGTATAGGAAGAAGGGGCACTAGCCGCCATACCAGTGGGTTAGAAGAAATTAGCTGAACTTTTAGTGAATTGCTAGAGTATGGGCTGGCATGACAGTATAAAACCCCTGAGAGCACCACACACAAGGAGAGTTCACACTCATTTTCAGGCTTGGGTCCATGGACCTCTACTAGTTGTTCACAAGAAAAATCATATGCGGAGTGGGAGATCAAAGAGCCCTTTCCTGGGCTTTTCAGGCCTACAGGAGGGGATAAGTCACTGCTTCAGAAAAATTATGTGGTACATCTACACAATGGAATACTACTCAGCTATAAAAACGAATGAAATACTGCCATTTGCAACAACATGGATGGACCTTGAGAGAATTATATTAAGTGAAACAAGTCAGGCACAGAAAGAGAAATACCACATGTTCTCACTCACTGGTGGGAGCTAAAAATTAATATATAAATTCACACACACACACACACACACACACACACACACAAACCGCGGGGGTGGGGGAAGAAGATATAACAACCACAACTACTTGAAGTTGATACGACAAGCAAACAGAAAGGACATTGTTTGGGGGGAGGGGGGAGGGAGAAGGGAGGGAGGTTTTGGTGATGGGGAGCAATAATTAGCCACAATGTATATCGACAAAATAAAACCTAAAAAAAAAAAAAAGAAAGAAAAATTATGAATTCTCAAGCCCTGCCCATACCCTTCCTTCTCTCATATAAATCAAAACTACTGAGCAAACTTTATCACCCACAGGTCACAGGTAACAAACATTGCAGCCTTGAGATGGGTAGAAGAAAAGAACACTCTACCATTGGAAATGGGGCAGGAAAGTGTCCTGGGCTCATATCTTTTACCAATAGCACTGAGACTGTGCAGGCAGAAAACTCTTCTGCACACAATCCATCACAAATATAAAGCACTTTGGCATCCATATGGAGTCTCCCCCCCAAACCTGTATACACAGGGCTTACTTAAGATTGAGCCTGAACCAAGAGAATGAAGAAAAACCCTGCCCACCAACATCAGGCTAGTAAGCACCACATAAAAAGCAACAGAAGTTTACTACTGTGGGAGGTGTGAAAGTGAGGAACCAGACCCTGTCTGTGGTACAGACATGCAGAGATGGCTGAAAACAGAGGATGGAGCAGGAATTTTGAAGGAAAAGAAAAAAACAAAAAACAAAAAAAAACTTCTGGCAGCCCATAACTCTAAGAACAAGAGAACACTAGAAGAATTTGCAACCTGTGGTGCACTAAAGATAATCACATCAACAAGAAAAACAAAACCCAAGTAAACTCTTAATTATATTTGAATCCAATCTATAATATGAACAGACATTAATGGTGTTAGAAAGCAATTCTCTGTGAGTATCTCACATTTATGCATGTATTCTGTACTGAACCACATTTTCAAGGGTTTTCTTTTTAGCGAATGATATTAGAAGAGACAGTGTTTTCCTCCAGGACAGAAGGCAGAGTTTTTTGCTGTCTAGGATAATGAAGACATTGTTTCCCTTTGGCATAGAAGACAGGCATGGTTGCTATTAGTCCCTTTGTAAAAGATTTCGGTTTCCTAAAATGATGCTTTTTTATTTGTGATGCAAACCCACTGTGTGCTGTTTTGCCTGAGACATTCAACATCACTCCTGTGGGACTTGGAGGAGTGGGGAACAAGGAGAAACAGCACAAACACAAAGGTCATGTTGCCTGCTGTGCTGTAAGTGATAAAGTCCTCCTCCTCTGACCCAGAAGTCTCATTTCTTCTGTCAGAATCTGTGAGACTGTGGCAAGCTAACATTTTACTTGCAAGTAGGATAAAATCACACATCCTTCCCAGTTCTCAAGAATTTTGATGATGATGATGTTGATGGGATGTTGACAGAGACATGGTTTTCTCAAAGAAGAAAATACAAGTGTTTTATTGTGGGTTAGGAGATATGCGAAGGCTCTGTAGGATGCAGTAGTGAATGCCATCTCCCTAAGTGATTCTGTGGATTATGAAGTGTTTTTAACTCTCTTTCCTGCTAATAAGTGCATAGAGAATGAGTAACAAAAGGTAGGATTGAAACGAGCTGCATTAAATGTTTTTTTTTGCCTGCTACTCACTCTCATCCAGGGGAGAGGACAAAGGGATTTTATAATGATAATAAGGCAGCAAGCCCTTCAGCCCCTTTCAAAAGGCAACAAGGCTGTGGCTGTTGAGTCAAGCGGTCCAACAGTCGAATAATATGGTGTCAACAGTGAGAATATAAGAACTTTGGGTGGACCATAAAGACAATGCTGAGCTTTGACCACTAAGGCAAATTGAAAGCAATAATAAATGCAAAGCCTTTCTTGCTGATGGGATGCTACTCTCGCTCTTTCCTCCATGCCACTCATTTGTCCCTCCTCTTGTAACCCACTCTTGCATTAATAAAAAATCTGAGTGTACCGAGAAAGCTTGGGAAAGAAAGGGACTTAAACTTCTTTTTAATGTGGTAAAATAAAATATAATGTAAAATTCACAATTTAACCATTTTTTGAGTGTACAATTCAGTGGTGTTAACAATATTCACTTTTTCCTCCCAAGATGGCCAATTACAGAGCTCTGGTGCTAGTCTTCATCCCCCCAAAAAAGAATAGACAAAAATAACAGACAAACCCACATATTTTGAACAGAACGACTGAGCAAATATGCTGCAGAACACCGGGAGAGTAATGAGATCCTTGTGAAGCACAGGAGATGAGAATGGCACCATAAGGAAGAGAGCAGTGCATCCAACCTCTGCCCTGCTGCAGGGATCAGCTCTGAATCAGGTGGAGAGAAGGTAAGCTGGAAAAGACCCCAGCTGTTACCATACCCACCACAAATACCAGCGATCCCCAACATGAGAGAGTCCCCCAGGCTTTTGGGGACCAAGGACAAATTGGAGAGTATCTGGGAGTAGGTGTAGATGCACAGTCTTCTAGTGGAAGCTGAAAGAGAGGACAGCTCCTCCTGCCCAGAGTAGCTGTGATCGAGCACAGTCCTGGAGCTGAACCTATGGCTAGAGTACACCCTGCCCCAGACACAGTGAGACTGACTCCCTTTGTCTGCAGGCCCTGCCTGCATTCTACCATGGTCACATGGGCGCTGTTGTGACCACAGACCAGGGAGCTTGGGGCCTAGGACAGACAGGAAGAATAAGGCCCCAGTGTCTTAATCCACACAGCACCCCCTCCCATCGTCCCGCAGGTGAGCAGGCAGACCAGTTGACTGGAAAAGCCACCAAGGTGCAGAGGTTCCTCATATTTGAAGCCGTTCCTGCAGGGCCCACATAGCTGATGAACCCATAGATGCACCCACTGGCCCTCAGCCAGCCTGGCATTAGCCTCACCTCCCCCTGTGACCCTCCACATGTTCAGACAAGTGCTGTCAGGATCAAAACCCTGGTTGCCTAGAGCCTAGGTCAGACAGAGAGTCCAAGACCCCAGCATCTGAGCCTGTGTGATACTCCCTCCCTTCCCTTTCTGCACAAGCAGGCAAACCACCTGGGTGGGAAAGCCGCCATTAAGCGGTTACTCCTCACACTTGCATGTACTTGCCCTGTTCAAAATTTAGACCTTCTATGTCCAGGGGATCCTGCACAGGTGGCCAGCCCATGGGTGGCCCCTTCTTTCCTTGCAGCCCTCCACAGAGCCATCTGGGATTGCTGCTTCCTTGAATGTTTCCTATGGGCTCAATAGCTGATCCGGTAGCCCTTGGCGGAGCTGCCAGGACCTGTTGCACCATTGTATACCTGCTCCCAGATGGACAGCAGGCTAGTTACAGGCTTTGACACTTCAAGGCAGGCCTCGACACAGATTCAGGCTTTGGCTGCACACTTACAGGCTTGCACTAGGCTCAACAGCTGATCCAGCAGCCTACTGCAGAGCTGCCAGGTCCTATCGCACTGCTCTACATGTACGACTGGATCAACGGCTGATTGAGTAGCAGCATTTTATGCCCACATCATGCCTTTAGAGAGCCACTGGCTCCTGTGACATCCATTCAGGCTTGCTATAGGCTCTACAGCTGATCTAGCAGCTCTCTACAGAGCCTGGACTTGCTGAACCACTGTACATCTGTTCACTGACTGACATCTAATCTATGGCCCAACAATAAACTGCTGAAGACCCCATTGCCTACGCCACAAAGACACCCATAGACAACTCCAAGATTAAATACAGTTGAAGAAGTTACACAAAGGCAACTCACCCAGATCGAAACTTAAAATACCCAACCCAAATGTCAACACAGAACACTTCTGCAGGGCAAGGTCTCTCACTTCAAAAACCACTCCAAAAATTAAAAGAAGCAATTACACCTACAGATGCCTAGACTTCAACTATCAACATAGAGATACAAGAAGAATTTTTAAAAAGAAGGAAAACATGAATCCCTCAAAAGAAGAATATAATTCTCCAATACTAGATCCCAAAAAACCAAGAAATTGATAAATAGCCTAAAGGAGAATCCCAAATGGCAATACTAAGGAGTCTAAACATGATGCATGAAAAAATAGATAGAAATCACAATGAGGTTTAAGAAAAAGTAAAGAAAGAAAGAAAAACACCACAACATGTATGAGAAATTCAACAAAGAGATAGAGACAATAACAAAGAACCAAGCAGAAATCCTGGAACTGAAGAATTCATTCAATGAAATTAAAAGTACAACCAAGAGCATAAGTAGCAGGCTGGAACAAGCAGAAAAAATAACTTCTGAACTAGAAGGCAGTCTTTTTGAATTAACACAGTTGAGCCAAAATAAAAAAAGAAAAAATGAAATAATAATTTTAAAAAATGAAGAAAACTTAGGAGATCTTCCCTATAACCTTAAGTGTACAAAACCCCTCTTATGGGTGTACCCGAAGGGAAAGAGAAAGGAAAAGGCATTGAAAGATTATTTGATGCAATAATAAGCAAAACCTTCCCAAGTATTTGGAGAGATGCAATCTTACATATCTAAGAAGCTCAAAGATGACTAAACAGATTCAATCCAAAAAGGACTTCCCTGAATCACATTATACTCAAATTGTCAAAAGTCAAAGACAAATAAAGAATACTAAAAACAGCGGGAGAAAAGTGTCAAATCACCTATAAGGGAATCCCCATCAGACTAACAACAGACTTCTCAAAAGAATCCCTAACAAGCCAGGAGAGAGTGGGATGACGTATTCAAAGTGCTATGTGGTATCTGATACCAAAACCAGATAAAGATACAATAAAAAAGGAAAACTACAGGCCAATATCCTTGCTGAATATAGATGCAAAAATCCTCATTACAAGACTAGCTAACAGAATACAGCAACACATAGGCAAAGTTATACACCATGATCAAGTGGGATTCATCCTAGGGATGTAAGGTTGGTTCAACATTGGCAAATCAATAAATGAGATACATCATATCAATCAAACCAAACACAAGGACCATGCGATCATCTCTATGGATGCTGAAAAAACATTTGACAAAATTCAAAACTAGTTCATGATAAAGACTCTCTACAAGTTAGGTATAGATGGAAAGTATCTCAACATAATTAAAGCCATATATGAAAAACCCACTGCCAATACCATCCTGAATGCCCTTAAGAACAGGAACTAGGCAAGGATGCCCACTCTCACCACTCCTATTCAACTTAGTGCTGGAAGTATTAGCCAGAGCAATCAAAGAAGAGAAGGAAATAAAGGGCATCTAGATTGGAAAAGATAAAGTCAAACTGTCCCTCTTTGCAGATGACATGATCCTATATATAGAACAGGCTCTTCAAAAATCTCTTGGAGTTGATAAATGATTTCAGCAAAGTAGCAGGATACAAAATCAACACACAAAAATCAGTAGCATTTCTATTCTCCAATAGTGAATATGCAGAAAGAGAAATCAAGAAAGCTTGCCAATTTACAATAACCACCAAAAAAAAAAAAAAAAAAAAAACTTAGGAATTGAGTTAACCAAGGATGTGAAAAATCTCTATAATGGTAACTACAAACTGTTCAGAGAAATTAAAAAGGACACAAGATGATGGAAAGATCCCTTGCTCTTTGATTGGAAGAATCGACATTGTGAAAATGTCCATACTACCCAAAGTGATACTCAAATTCAATGCAATCCCCATCAAAATTCCAATGACATTATTCTCAGAAATGGAAAAAACTATCCAGACATTTATATGGAATAAAAAAAGACCACACATAGCCAAAGCAATTCTGAGCCTAAATAAATAAATAATAATGAATAATAAATAAATAAATCTGGAAACATAACATTACCTAACTTTAAACTATACTGCAAAGCTATAATGAACAAAACAGCATGGTAGTGGCATAAAAACAGACACACTGACCAATAGAATAGAATAGAGAATCCAGAAATCAACCCACACACCTACAGCCATCTGATCTTTGACAAAGGCACCAAGTCTATACACCAGGGAAGAGATTGCCTCTTCAGCAAATGGTGCTGGGATAACTGGATATCCACATGCGGGAGAATGAAACTAGACCCATATCTCTCACCATATATCAAAATCAACTCAAAATGGATTAAAGAATTAAATATATACCCTGAAACAATAAAACTTCTTAAAGAAAACATAGGAGAAACACTCCAGGAAGTGGGACTAGGCACAGACCTCATGAATATGACCCCAAAAGCATGGACAACCAAGGGAAAAATAAATAAATGGGATTGTATCAAACTAAAAAGCTTCTGCACAGCAAAAGAAACAATTGAGAATTAAAAGACAACCAACAGAGTGGGTGAAAATATTTGCAAAATATACATCTGACAAAGGATTATTGTCCAGAACATACAAGGAACTGAATCAACTTTACAACAAAACAAGTAACCCAATTAAAAATGGGCAAAAGAGCTAAATAGGCATTTCTCAAAGAAAGATATATGAATAGTCGACAGACAAATGGAAATATGCTCAACATCACTCAGCATTCGGGAAATGCAAATCAAAACCACACTGAGATAAAGTCTCACCCCAGTTAGGATGGCTAATTTCGAAACGACTGTGAGTGATAAATGCTGGTGACGTTGTGGAGAAAAAGGAACTCTCATACATTGCTGGTGGGCCTGCAAAATGGTGGAGCCTCTATGGAAAGTGGTATGGAGGTTCCTCAAACAATTGCAGTTAGATCTACCATATGACCCAGCTATCCCACTGCTGGGAATATACCCAGAGGAATGGAAATCAACAAGTCGAAGGCACAGCTGTTCTCCAATGCTCATTGCAGCACTATTTACAATAGCTAAGTGTTGGAACCAGCCCAAATGTCCATCATCAGATGAGTGGATATGGAAAAAGTGGTATATCTATACAATGAAATACTACTCTGCTATGAAGAAGAATGAAATACTGCCATTTGCAATGACATGGATGGACCTAGAGAAAGTTATATTAAGTGAAATGAGTCAGGCACATAAAGAGAAATATCACATGTTCTCACTTATTTGTGGGAGCTAAAAATAAACAAATAAATACACATATAACCGGGGGGTGGGAAGAAGACACAACAATCACAATTCCTTGAAGTTGTTATGACAAAGGAACAGACATGAGGTAGTTGGGAGGGAGGGGGGAAAGGGAGGGGCAAGGGAGGTTTCAGTCGTGGGCCACAATAATCAACCACATTGTATATTGATAAAATTAAATTAAATTAAAAAAATAAAAATAAAAAAAGAAATAAAGAGACAAAGAAAAATAATTTGCAACCTGGGATAAAACCAAAATTCCAATGTAATTTCAGCCTGATCCCCAAATAATGAAATCTTAAATATTTGGTGTAAACAATGAATCCCTAACAAAAGCAATTGTATCCCTGACTTTGTTAGGGTAGTATCTGAGAATAAATCATGCCATTTGTGAATATCATCATCACAGTCTACTATATACATATTCATGTACACCTAATTTAAAAAAAACTGCCTCCTGAGAACATGATATCCACGAAAGCTTTCCTTCATAAATGAAAGAGAATTAGTCCCTTTAGCAGTCAAACAAAAACTGTAGGAATTCACCACTACAAGACCAGGCCTTCAACAAATCCTCAAAGGAGTCCTACACCTGGAATCAAAAGAGTGATGTATGCACTATAAATACTTGAGAAAGAATAAAAACTCTTAGGACAGCAGATACGCAAATGAGAAAGGGAAAGAAAATGTATCTCATCACTACAAAAGAACACCAAACACCAAAGACAAACAGCAAAAATGAAAGAAAGAAACAAAAGAAATGTAAATCAACCATAAAACAATTAATAAAATGGCAAGAACAAGGCAATGCCTTTCAAAAACAACCCCAAATGTAAATGGATTAAATTTCCCACTTAGAAGACACAGACTGGCTGAATGAATTAAAAACTATACCCAACTGTATGCTGCCTGCAAGAAACTCACATCACCAGTAAAGACACACATAGACTAATAGTGAAAGGATGGAAGAAGACATTCCACGCAAATGGAGGCCAGAAACGAGCAGAAATTGTCAAACTTATATGAGATAAGGTAGACATCAAATCAAGAAATGGAAAAAGAGACAAAGAAGGACATTACATAATGATAAAAAGATCAAAGATGCAACAAGAAGATATAACAATGATAAATATAAATGCATCCAGTATCAAAGTATACAAGTATACAAAGCAACCGTTATTGGATCAAAGGAGAGGGATAGAGCACAACATGGTAATAGATGGGAATTTTAATATGCCATTCTCAGCATTGGGCAGATCATCTAGAAAAGTAATTGGCAAAGAAAGATTAGATTAACTAATTAATTAATGATTGATTGATTTTTACAGGATATACACATTTATTTGTTCAAATAAATACATAACAAAGTACTCTATAGAAAGTTGAGCTTCAAAGTTTCACAGAAACTGGAGATGTAAGCATATTAAAATTTACATATTTTATTTTATAATCTATACAATTATCTGAGACAGTGTTCTGAAATCTTCAAAAAACATGTGAGTCCAAATTAATTTCAACAGAGGAAGATGAAAAAACTTTTCAAAGGGAAATCAATCTCTAAGCAAATCAACAAAAGCCAAGAAAAGAAATTAAATATCTATGTTTAGCAACATAAATTGCTTTAAAAAAAGAAAATAAAGCAATGTAAACACAAGGGCACTTCAAAAGTCTCATAGAAAAATAGGGTTGAAAAATAATGGAAATTTTTCCATGAACTTTTTTTGGTTAAATTTTTCTTTTCTTTTCTTTTTTTTTTTAAAAAAGAACAGGTTATATAAAATATGTTCTCTGAGCACAGTAACAGAAGGAAATTTACAAAACTCACAAATGGGTAAAAAGAAAAATCAGAGGGAAATTTGAGAGTACTTTGAGATAAAGATCAAAGTGCAAAATATTAAAATTTATAGGATGCAGGGCTCATGCAGCAATTGGAGAAAATTTTATATTTGTAAACACCTATACCAAAAATAAGAAAAATCACAAGCCAGTAATGGAAACTTTTACCTTAAGAAAATAGGAAAAGTAGACCTAACTCAACCTTAAGCAAATATAAGTAGGAAATAACAAAGATTACAACAGAAATATATGAAATAGGGAATTAAAAAGCAAGAGAGAAAATCAATAAAATCAAAAGTTGATTCAAACAAAATTTGCAAACCTTTATCTACACTTTCCAAGAAGAAAAGAGAGAAGGCAGAAATTACTAAAATCAGGACTAAAATAGGGCGATTATTATATTGTCACTATGCCTTTTTGTGGCGGTAAAATTTAGTTTCTTTCTCTTTCTACTTTGCATTTTTGTTTAACCAGTGCATTTTATTCTTTTTTGTGCATTTATGATAGTGATTATTATTTCTTGGATTCCAGTGTCAGGACTTCCTTCAAGATTTTTTGTAGGGCTGGTCATGTGGTGGTGAACTCCCACAGCTTTTGTTTGTTTGGAAAATACACTATTTTCCCCTCATTTCTGAAAGATAGCCTTGCTAGGTACATTATTCTTGTCTGGCAGTTTCTTTCTTTTAGTATTTTGAATATATCATCACTTTTTCTTCTGGCGTGTAGAGTTTCTGTTGAGAAGTCTGTTGTTAGTTGGATAGGGGCTCCCTTATTTGTGACTCGACACTTTTCTCTTGCTTCTTCTAAGATTCTCTCTTCATCTCTGAGTTTGCCAGTTTGACTATAATGTGTCTTGGAGACTATCTTCTCAGTTTGAATGTGTTTGGCGATCTTTGAGCCTCCTGGATCTGAGGGCCCATGTCTCTCCCTATACCTGGGAAATATTCTATTAGTATTTCATTAAATAGGTTTTCCATGCCTTTACCTTTCTCCTCCCCTTGTGGAACACCCGTGATTCAGATGTCCATGTGCCGAAGTTTGCCTGCTGTCTCTCTTAGATTTTCCTCATTTTTAAAAATTCATTTTCCTTTTTTTTTCTTTTTTTTTTTGTCCACATGAGTTATTTTGAAAAGACTATCTTTGAGATCAGAAATTCTTTTGTTTGCTTGTTCTAGCCTGCTGCTTGAGCTATCAGTTGTTCTTGTTGTTTATTTATTTTTTTTATTTTGTTGACTGAGTTTTTCAGTTCCATGTGTCTTGCTACATTCTTTTGTTAAGGTATTAGTCTCTTTATGAATTTCCTACTTCATATCCTCATTTTTTTTTCTCATTTCATTATGTTGTCTATCTGAGTCTTCTTGTATCTCAGGGAGTTTCCTTAAGATTGTTGTTTGAAATTCTTTTTCATTCATTTCAAGGTTTTCCTGCTCTATAGAGTCTGGTATTTGAGAAGTACTGTATTCTTTTGGTGGTGTCATATTTTCTTGTGTTTTTGTATTTCTAGTGTCTCTACATTAGTGTCTGGTCATCTGGTAGAGCAGTTTCTCCATCTATTATTCTGGAGTGGGCTCTGAGGACAGAGATGTCCTCTTCTTGTACCAGTCTCTGTCCGTGACTATCCTTGTGTCAGTGCAGTCATAAGTCTGGTAGGCCACCTGCATGGTGGCTGTGGCTGCTGTGGTGGTAGCAAGCCACTTTTTCAGCAGCCATGGCTGTGGTACTGGCCATGGTGGGCTCCCGGCATGGAGGTTGTGTTTTCAGTGTGTTCTCTTGCCTACTTTTGGGTTGGGGATACTGCCCTTGGCTCCTTGCCTAGGATCCCAGGTGTGCTCACTTACTTGCTTCTGGGAGGAGGGAAAATATTGGATTTAAACAGTGCTTTAGACCAAATGACTTAGACATGTACTGAACATTTCGTGCAATAACTGAAGAATATATATTCACCTCATCAGTACATGGATCCTTCTCCAGTACAGACCACATGTTACACCACAAATTAAGTCTCAACAAATGTAAAAAGGTTGAAATTATATCAAGTACATTTTCGTACCACAATGGAATAAAACTAGAAGTTAACAACAAATACAACATTGGAAACTACATAAACATATGTGAATTAAACTAAATGTTCTTGATGGCCAAACGTCAAAGAAAAAATAAAGCAGGAAATAAAAAAATTTCCTTTAAACTAATGAAAATACAAGCATACTCTACCACAATCCATGGAATCCTTCAAAAGCAGTCCTAACATGGGAGTTTATTGCAATAAATGCTTACATCAAGAGAATGGAAAGACATCAGATAAACAACCTAATATTACACCCCAAAGAACTAGAAAAACAAGAACAATCCAATCCACCAGTTAGTAGATGAAACTAAATATTTACTATTAGAGCAGAACTAAATGAAGTAGAGATGAAAAGAAAGATACAAAAGATCAATGAAACAAAATGTTGGTATTTCGAGAAGATAAACAAAATAGAGAAGCTGTTGCCTAGACCAACTAAAGAAAGAAGAGAAAACACCCAAATAACAAAAATTAGAACTGAAAAAGGAGACATTACAACTGATACCACTGAAATACAAAGAATGATTAGAGACTATTATGAACAACTATACAACAATAACTTTGAAAATCTCAAGGAAATGACTAAATTCCTGGACACATGAAAACTACCAAGACTGAATCAAGAAGAAACAGAAAACCTGAAGAGACCAATAACAAGCAACAAGATTGAGCAGTAATCAGCAGTCTCCAAACAAACTAAAGCCCAGGACCAGATGGCTTCACTGCTGAATTCTACCAAACCTTTAAAGATGTAGTAATAAGAATATTTTGAAACTATTTCAAGAAATTAAACCAGAGTTCACCCTCCCATAACTCATTGTATGAGGACAGCCTCACCCCGACACCAAAAATAGACAAAAAATTACCAAAAAAAAAAAAAAAAGAAAAGAAAGAAAGAAAGAAAGAATGAGAAGAAAAGAAAAGAAAAAAGAGTAAAAGAAAGCTACAGGCCAATATCCTTGATTAACATAGACTCAGAAGTCCTGAACAGAACATTAACAAACAGAATGCAGCAGCACATCAAATATTATACACTATGATCAAATGGGACGCATCCCATGGATGCAAGGATGGTTCATAGGCAAATCAATAAATGTGATATGCCACATCGACAAAATCAAGGACAAAAACCATATGATTATCTCAACAGATGCAGAGAAAGCATTTGACAACATTCAGCATCACCTCATGATTAAGACTCTCAACAAATTAGGTAAAGAAGGAAGCTATCTCAGCACAATAAGCGCCATATACAACAAACCCATTGCCAACATCATCCTGAATGGGGAAAGGCTGAAAGATTTTCCTTTAAGAATGAGAATGTAGTGAGTGTGTCCACTCTCACCACTCCTATTCAACACAGTATTGGCAGTATTAGCTTTAGCAACTGAGTGAGAGAAAGAAATAAACGGCATTCAAATTGGAAAAGACAAAGCCAAATTGTCCCTGTTTACAGATGACATGATCATATATATAGAAAACCTATAAGCTCTACCAAAAAAACTTGTAGAGGTGATAAATGAATTCAGTAAATGTGTAGGACAAAAAATCAATACACAAAAAACAGTAGCAATTTTATACACCAACAATGAACTAGCAGAAAAAGAAATCAAAAAACCAAACTGACTTATAATAGCTATGAACAGAATAAAATACCTAGGAAGAAAATTTAAACAGGTAGGTGAGAGATCTCTACAATGAAAACCGCAGAACACTGCTGAAAGAAATTAAACAGGACACAAAAGATGAAAAGACATTCTATGTTCACGGATTGGAAGAATTAACATTGTGAAAATATCCATACTACCTGTTTTAGTCCGTTTTGTGTTGCTATAACAGAAGTACCTGAGACTGGGTAATTTATAAAGGAAAGAGGTTTATTTGGCTTATGATTCTGGGACAGCTGCATCTGGCACAGGCCTCGGGCTGCTTCTACTCATGGCAGAAAGTGGCAGGGAGCCAGTGGGTACAAGCAGATTACATGGCGAGAGGAAGCAAAAGAGAGAGAGAGGAGGTGCCAGGGTCCTATATACAAAAAGCTCTCGTTGGAACTAATAGAGTGAGAACTTACTCATTAATCCCACCTCCCACAGGGAGAGCATTAATCCATTCATGAGGGATCCGCCCCCATGACTCAATCAGATTCCAACACTGCCACATTGGAGATCAAATTTCCACATGAGTTTTGGAGGGGACAACATATCCAAACTCCATCAATTCTACCAAAAGTGATTTACAGATTCAATGCAATCCCCATCAAAATACCATTGACATGCTTCATAGAAAAAAAAAAAAAAACCAATCCTTGCATTCATATGGAACAACAGAAAACACCAAAAAGCTAAGCAATTATGAGCAAAAGTAATAATAATAATAATAACAGTAACAGTAACAATTCTGGAGACATTACACTACCTGACTTCAAATTACACTACAAAGCTGTAGTGACCAAAACAGCATGGTACTAACATAAAAACAGACACATGGGCCAATGGAACAGAATAGAAAACCCAGAAATCAACCTGCACATGTACAGGCAACTGGTCTTCAACAAAGGTACCAAGAACATACCTTGGGGAAAGAGCAGCCTGTTCAGCAAATGGTGCTAGGAAAAGTCAATATCCATGTGTAGAAGAATGAAACTAGACCTGTTCATCTTGCCATATAACAAAATCAACTCAAAATGAATTAAAGACTAAAATGTAAGACCTGAAACTATATAACTCCTATAAGAAACACTTCAGAATGTAGGACTTGGCAAATACTTTACAAAGACCTCAAAAGCACAGACAACAGAAGAAAAAATAAACAAATGGGATTATATCAAACTAAAAAGCCTCTGCACAGTAAAGGAAACAATAAACAGAGTGAAGAGACAATTTACTGAATGGGATAAAATATTTGCTAACTGTGCATCCAACAATGGATTAATATCCAGAATATAAAAGGAATTTAAACAACTTAACAGTAAAAAAGCAAATAATCCAATTTAAAAAATGGGCAAGGGAGCTGAATAGGCCTTTCTCAAAAGAAGACAGACAGATGGCCAACACGTGTAGATATAAAAGCTTAACATCACTAGTCATCAGGGAAACGCAAATGAAAACTACATTGAGATATCATCTCACCTCCATTAGAATGGCTACTATCAATGACAGAGAATAACAGATGCTGGTGAGGATGTGGAGAAAGGTGAACAATTCTACACTGTTGGTGGCACTATAAATTAGCATAGCTGCTATGGAAAACAGTATGGTGGTTTTTCAAACAACTACAGATAGAACTGCCATAAGATCCAGCAATCTTTCTACTGGGTATAAACCCAAAGGAATGGAAATCATCAAGTGGAACGGTTACCTGCACTCTCATGTTTATCACAGCTCTATTTACAATAGCCAAGATAGGGAATCAACCTAAATGTCCATCGATGGATGACTGGATAAAGAAAATGTGGCATATATACACAATGAAATATTGTCAGGCATGAGAAGAATGAAATTCTCCCATTTGCAGCTACATGGTTGAGCTTGGAGAAATTTATATTAAAGTGAAACAAGCCAGGCACAGAAAGAGAAATACAGCATGTCCTCCATCATATCTTGGAGCTAAGAAAAGAAAGAAAGGGAAGAGAGAGAGGAAGGAAGGGAAGTCAGGGGAGGGAGGGAGAGAAGGGAGGAAGAGAGAGAGAGAGAGAGAGGGAGGGAGAGAAAGAAGGAAAAAAGAAGGAAAGAAAGAAAAAAAAGAATCACGATAATACATTGAACTTTCAGGAGAGAACAGAACTGTGGTTACTAGAGGTGGGAAAGTGGAAGGCAGAGGGGGATAGGGAGAAATTGGTTAATGGACACAGGAGTAATTACATTTTGTAATGAAGAACATGCTAATTATTCTACTTTGGTCATCACACATTGCACACAGGTATTGATATTCAACTCTGTACCATACAAATATCTTTAATTCATTATTTTTCAATAAACAAAAACATTCACACATTTTTGTCAAACCATCTCCATTATACATCTCCAGTAGTTTTTCTTCATCAGAAACTGAAATTCTGTGCCCATTAAATATTAAATCACCATTTCCCTCTTTCCCCAGTCCCAGATAACCACTATCCCACTTTCTGTCTCTATTAATTTTACTAATCTATACCTCATATAAATGGAATTCTACAATATTGGTCTTTTTGTGCCTGTCATTTCTTTTAGTGTAGTGTTTTCAAGCCTCATTCATGTAGCATATATCAGAATCGCATTCCTTTTTAAGGCAGAATAATATTCCATTGTACACACATGCCATATTTTTTATCCACTTATAAATAGATGGAAATTTGAAGTATTTCCACTTTTTGGTTATTTTGAATAATGCTGCTATGAATATTGGTGTGCAAATATCTGTTCAAATTTCTGCTTTCAACACTTTCAAATATAAACTTAGAAATGGAATTATTGGATCATATGGCAATTTTATGTTTCATTTTTTGACTAATGGCCATACTTTCTTTCCCAGTGGATGCACCATTATAATTTCCACAAGCAAGGCATAAGTGTGCCAATTTCTTCACATAGTCGTCAACACTTGTTATTACTTTTTTTATACCAGTCATCTTAATGAATGTAAACTGGTATGTCACTGTGGTTATGATTTGTATTTCCTTAATAATTATCAATGTTGAGCATCTTTTCATATGCTTATTTGAAATCTGTATAACTTCTACGGAGAAATGTCTGTTCATGTCCTTTGCCCATTTTTTAATTGGGTTATTTGTGGGGTTTTTTGTTGTTGTTGTTCAGTTGTAGTAGTCCTTTACATAGTTCCAGATATCAATACCCTGTCAAATATGTAAATTACAAATACTTTCTTCCATTCTGTGGGTGGCTTTTTACTTTGTTGATAGGGTCCTTTCACAAGCAAAATTTTAATTTACAAAGTCCAATTTATCTGTTTTTTCTCTTGTTGCCCCTGCTTTTGGTACCATAGTCAAGAAATTATCACCAAATCGATTGTCATGAAGATTTCCCCCTATTTTTTCTTTTAAGCATTTTTATAATTTTAGCTGTTATGTTAGGTCTTTGATCCGTTTTAAGTTAATTTTAGTATGTGGTATATGGTAACAGTCCATCTTCATTCTTTTGCCTGTGGATATCCAGTATTTACAGCACCATTTGCTCAAGACTATGCTATCCCTGCTAAACGGCCATGGCACCATTGGTGAAAATCACTTGACCAAATACGCAAAGATTTATTTATTTAACTTTTCAAATTTATTTATTAATTCATTTTAAACTGACAAGTAAAACATGACGTTTTGAAGTATATAAACATTGTGGAATGGTTAAATCTAGGTAATTAAAATATGTGTCACCTCACATACTTATCATTTTTCTGGTGAGAACATTTAACATCCACTGTCTTAGCATTTTTCAGGAATACAATATGTCGTCATTAACAAGTCACCATGCTATACAAGAGATATCTTGAATTTATTCCTCTTATGTAACTAATTTTGTAGCCTTTCATAAATCCCCCCTGCCGACAGCCCCAGACTCTTGCAGCCAGCATCCTACCCTTTATTTCTGTTAGAAAAATTGTTTTAGATTCCACGTATGAGTGAGGTCATGTGCTATTAGTCTTTCTGTGCCTAGCTTATTTCGCTTAAGGTAATGTCCTCCAGGTTCATCCATGTTATCGTAAAAGAAAAGGTTCCCTTCATTTTTATGGCTGAATAGCATTCCACTGTGTATACATACCACATTTTCTTTATACATTCATTAGTTGATGGACACTTAGCATGATTTCATATCTTTACTATTGTGAATAACGCTGCAATAAACATGCGAGTGCAGATATCTCTTTGAGACACTGATTTGATTTTCTTTGGATACATACCCAGTGGTACTGCTGGATAATATGCTAGTTCTAGTTTTTAATTGTTTTTTTATTTTTGGAGGCACCTCCATAATGGGTTCTGCTACATTCTTTTGAAAGGCATTAATCTCTTTATAAATTTTCTCCATCATATCCTGCTTTTATCCATTTTATTATGTTGTCTGAATTTTCTCGAATCTTATTGATTTTCTTTAAGATTATTACTTGAAATTCCTTTTCAGTCATTTCTAGGGATTCCTTCTCTAGTGTCTGGTATTAGAGAATCACTGTATTTGTTTGGGGGAGTAATATTTTCTTGTGTTTTTGTATTTCTAGTACCTCTACATTGATGTCTGGTCATCTGGTACAGCAGTTGCTTCTTCTATCATTCTGGAGTGGGCTGTGAGGACAGAGATATCCTCTTCTTTTACCAGGCTCTGCTGGTGACTCTCTTTGTGGCAATCCAATCATGTGTGGTGAGTCACCTGCATGGTGGCTGCAGCTGCTGCTAGGGTGGCAAGCTGCTTTTTCAGCCACCTTGGCTGTGGTGGGACACCAGCATTGAAGGGGGGCTTTTGGTGTGCTCTTTTGCCTGATTGTGGGTTGGGGGTACTGACTTTGGCTCTGTGCCTAAGACTCAGGGTGTGTTCACTTGCTTGTTTCTTAGAGGAGGGAAAACATTGGATATGAACAGCACTTTACACCTAATGGACTTGACAGACAAGTACAGAACATTTCATGCAATAACTGCAAAATACACATTCATCTCATCAGTACACGAGAGAGGGAAAGAGAGAAGAGAGAGGACTGAGGAAAAGGGAGAGAGAGACAGAGAGACAGAGAGACAGAGAGACATCAGGGTTAGCATTCGCCTGGGAGCACAGGGCCAAAGGGAACCGTGAGAATCAGCAGGAGGAGGAGTGAAAGGCAGACATTGGCATCCAAACTGGCTGGGGAAGGAAGTCAAGGATGTGGAAGCCTGACAATGTAGAGAGAGTAAGTGGAGGGGCCATGTGATGAGTTCAATGGTCTCTGCCCACAAGCGAACCCAGGCAGTTCTCAGAGCCTAAGTTGAGCCAGACACTGAAAATATTCCATAACATGTGAGACAGTCTCTATTGCTCTCAATGCGGCTGAGAAGGGGACAGTATGATCTCTTTACTGTGGGTGAGAAGCCTGAGACTTAGAGAGGTATGGGAGCTTGTCTTTGACTATCGAGGCACTAAATGGAAGGACAATTCAGGCATTATTCTTTATGGATTGGCAAATATATGCTTTGCTCATATTTTTAAGAAAACCACACTCCAACATATGGCTCCCTAATGTAAATGTCCATAAAGCTTTGAAAAGTGCCACGTGGTCAGAAACAACTTAGGCCAAGCCCGAAATTGAGGGCAAAATTAGTAAGCTGGTGTTATCTCACTATGTCATTGTTTATAGAATTATAGCTTGAAAACTTTGTACTGCCATTCATTTAAAGTCAAAAATTATGCCTGCTGGTAGTCTACGAGGGCAAGCACTATAGAAGCTTGGGAAATAAATTATGCAAATGCCCCATTGAACCCTTGCCTGCAATTTGGAAATGCCAGTCATTGAGAAAGGTGCTGCAGAACTGACCATAACATGAGATTCTGTGCTACTGTTATTTGTTTGGAAGTGGAAATAAACCTGAATCCCCTCGAGAACATGGACATGGAGCAACAGGTGTCAGCTCCCTGGGGATTCTGCTGGGCAGAGAGGCTGACTCTCCCTTACCTCACACTACTGGTGCTGAGGTGAGACTCCTCCCACAGTGCACCTTCAGGAAGGGCAGTGGGCAGGACAGTGGGTGGGAAGATAGATGGAAACATGGTGAGAGCTGTGGAAAGGCTCATTTCCCTTTCACCTGTGTGCAAATCACAAAACTGATCACAGTATGGTCTTTGAAAACATTCAAATGATTAGGAGTGAGAAGTAAAATAGCAAAGTCCTCACATTCCTTCCCTCCTTCCTTCCACAGCCCTCACTTGCCAGTAGTCATTCATTCCTTGCAAAGCTGCTTTTGTGCCAGGTAGTGTGCCTCCTTCTGTGGGCCTCCAGGTAGAGCATCTGACAGAGTCACACTGTCTCCAAAGGCCAATCCCTGGAAGCAGCGTGTGCCCTCTCTCATCAGGATTTATTGACAAACTCCCTATGGAGGCAATCCTGACGTATCTGCCAGGGCCAGCCAGGGATGAACAGGGTGGGGAGGGGGCTTGGGACATACAAGTCCTTTCAGTCCTGGCCCTGCTGGCTGGTGGCTGGGGCAGGGGAAGAGCAATCCGGGACACACAACATACAACATGCAATGTCACTCTTTATTAAGAAAGCAAACAGCAATCATAAGTGAGGAAAATACACACTAGTGAACTGGCCCTTTGGGTGGGTGCTTATGTTACCTGGTCTACAAATGAACTTTGGCTTCTTGGTCAGCCAGGCCCCCAACCCCAGTCATAGGTGTGGCTTTAGGTTGGTGCAAAGAGAAACAAAGACGGTGTGGATGAAGACAAAGACCACTTCCAAGGATTCCTTTTAGGGGATTTGTCTGAAAGCCTCCTGTGGGATCTTGCCCTCAGTCTGGAGGAAGTAAAGGGAAGGAGTTGGGACCTCAGAAGAGCCGGATGCCCTGAGTTCCATCCCCCATCCACCCAGCCTCTGCCTTCCTGGCGTTCCTGAAGGCCCAGGTACATCCATATTTTACCCACATGATTCCCAGACTTCACCTGGAGCATAGTGAAGACCTGAGCAGCCCTGGTGTAGTTCCACTCGTTGTCCTGAAGGCACCTGGGGTGGGAGAAAAACAGGTGATCTCCATTACTACAACAGGACAGACCCTGCAATGCCACCACTTAACCTATGCTACTTTTTTCATCTGACACATGTACCAGCATGAACATTGTTGTGATGATGAACAAGGACCTAGAGTAAACCAAAACACCTTTCACTACCACTTGTGCCCACTAGAATTCAAAGCAGAAAAATAGAGGTGTTCAAATCAACACAGGAGCTTAATACATATCGATAAAGAAACATGCTCAAGAAAACACAAAAGGAAATTTTTAAAAATACAAATATCCAGTAATTTTTATTGAGACATAATGCACATTCACCATTTTAAAGTGTATGAGAGGAGATCAAAAAGTTCATGGAAAAATGGAATTAAAAGATAAAAATAAAAAAAATATAAACTTTATTCCTCAACATAAGCTCCGTTGAGTTTATAACTCTTTTGTAAGTGATACTAGCCTTTTGGTTCATCCCTAAAGAACTGAGGGTCCTGGGAATTTAACCACATCAATACAGTCATTTTTACATTATTAATTGAAGAAAAATCGGTGCCCTTTAAAGATTTTTTAAAATTGGGAAACAAAAAGAAGTCCGAAGGAGCCACGTCAGAACCGTAAGGTCAATACCTAATGATTTCCCATTGAAACCCTCCCCAGATTGCCCCTGTTTGATGAGAGCAATGAGCAGAAATGTTGTGGTGGTGGAGAAGGACCCTCTGTTGAAACTTTCCTGGGTGTTTTTTTTTTTTTTTTTTTTGCTAAAACTTTGGCTAACTTGTTCCAAACACTCTCATAATAAGCAGATGTTATGGTGTTATGGTTCTTTGGCCCTCCAGAAAGTCAACCAGCAAAATGCCTTGAGCATCCCCCAAAACTGCTGCCATAATCTTTGCTCTTGACTGGTACATTTTTGCTTTGATTGGACGACTTGTTCCTCTAGGCAACCATTGCTTTGTTTGTGCTTTGTCTTCAAGATTGTACTGGTATTGCCATGTTTCATCTCCTGTTGCAATTCTTTTTATTGTTGAGTTATGAGTCCTTCATATATTCTGGATAGTAGATCTTAATCAGACATTAGATTTGCATATATTTTCTCCCAGTGTGTGGGTTTTGTTCTTACTTTCTTGGTAGTGTCCTTTGGTGCACAAAACCTTTTAATTTTAATGAAGTCCAATTTACTTATATTTTCTTTGGTTACTTGTATTTTTGGTGTCATATATAAGAAAACATTGCCTAGTTCAAGGTCATGAAGATATACACCTATGTCTTCTTTTCAGAGCTTTATAGTTTTAGCTGTTACTTTTATTTATTTACTTTTTCTAAATGAATATCACAATTTAATTAATTAATTAATTAATATTATTTTTTTAAATTCTAAGATGTGGTTGTGGAGCAATTGGGGGTGGAAAGAGAGGACGGGGGAGAGAGATAGGGTGGGAGGAGGAGAAATGAGGGGGCATCGTAGTTGAGGCTTCTGGCAGCAGCTCTGTCACGGCTGGGCTGGATGGGAACTTCTGGGGGTGTGTGGCTGAGGCCCTCAGCCTCCAAATTCCAAGTCTTGGGAACCCAGGGCACTTCTGACAGCAGCCTGGTAGTCGTTGCTGGGCTGGACAAAGATATTGGGGGAGCGTGGCTGAGGCCCTCGGCCCCACTGCTCTGGCTTAAAAGCCTAGGGCGCTTCTGGCAGCAGCATGTTGTTCATCCCTGGGCTGGGTGTGGACGACAGGGAGGTGAGGCTGAGGCCCTCAGAGCTCCCCTTAACTTGGGAACCTGGGAGCATCCGGTCCTTCTATGTTTTGTATGTGTTTTTTGGTGGTTTTAGAACTTTACTGGTTAATATCAGAACTTTGGCTCTGATCTGTGGGTGTTTTGTTTTTTCTTTCAGTTCTGTGTTGGCTTATTCACTATTTCCATCACTTAAACACTGCCCTGGGACTAAATTGTTGTTCTTTGGTTACTTCTAAAATGGGGGAACCTCTTATGGGAACGAGCACTTGAGCCCTGTGGCTGAACTAAATTGCTGCTTTGCTGCTGATTTCCTTGGAAGGCTTTTTGTGCAGCTCAGGTTTTTTACCTGTTACTTTTAGATTTTGATCCATTTTGAGTCCATTTTTTGTATATGGTATGTGGTAGGGGTCAAGGTTCATTCACTCGTTTGCTCGTGGATGTACAGTTGTCCCAGCCCCATTTGTTGAACAGACTATTTTTTCTCCATTAAATTTTTTGGTACCAGGTTGAAAATTAATTGACCATAAATGTCGCAGTTTATTTCTGGACTTTCAATTCTGTTGCATTAATCTCTGCATGTATCCAAATGTTGGTACCATGCAGTCTTTCTTTCTTTCTTTTGCATAAAAATAGAAAATTTGTGTGGTCTTGAAGACAACAATTTTACTCCTAAAAATTTATCATACAAAGATAATGGCACACATAACTAAAGATATTCATTAAAAATGCCCATTTCAGCCAATGATTACAATTCCTTGAACTTGTTAAGACAAGTGAACAGATATGATGTTGATAGGGAGAGAAGGGAGAGGAAAGTGGGAAAGAGGAATTGGTAAAGGGACATGAAAATCAACTACATTGTACATTTCGGCAAGATTGTGATAGTGAACAATTTTAAAAGAACTTAAAGGGCATTTATAGCTGATTGGTTACATAAAAAATATACATTAATGCAATTCAATCTTCTGACTGGGTTAAAGGAAATGAGGTGAAGCTAATATGTACTGTCACGGAAAAATGTCTAATATATATTAAGTAAAAAAGAAAAGCAAGTTGCTAAACCATACACCCAGGATGTCCCATTTTTTGCAAAAGAAATTGTGTGTGTGTGTGTGTGTGAGAGAGAGAGAGAGAGAGAGAGAGAAACAGAAATACTTTGCAAAAAAAAAGCTGGAAGAATACTCACCCATAGCTATCATCACAGGGCAACAGAGAGAAACAGGGAAATTTTAATTTCTAATTTGTACAATTTTACATGTATCATTTGAATTTTTGCAGCAAGCATATATAACTTGTAAAATTTCATAAATTGGAGAAAATCTTATTGAATAGTGACTCATAAAATGATATAGAAATGTATTTATTGACCTGAAATATGTTGACAATTTATTGCTAAGTGAAAAGAGCAGCCTGCAAACCTTGTAAGCATGAGATAAAGTTGAAAAGATATGTGCAGAGTAATATGTTTTTCGTATGGCTTCACTTTTGCAAAAGAATATGTGTGTATCACTAAAGAAAAATTTCTGAAGGAATGTACTCCAAGCTATTAATAGAGAATGTTTCTACGGATTTGACAGGTAAAGGAGAAGCAAGAAAATTTCATTATCTATGTTATATGTTTCTATATTATTTTATTTTACAAGGATTTTTTACCTTTGAAATCAGAAAAATAGAGATTAAAGTTTGAAACATGAAAAATCTTAAAGTGATTCAGAAAATAAGGCACAAATTTTTTATTGACGTTGAAAGGTATTCATAACACATGGTTAAATTAATGATGATGGTTACAACTGAACATTTGAATTACAGAATTCTAGGTAGTTTATATTTTCGTCTTTACACTTTTCTGAATCTTATAGATTTTTCTCAAGGAGAAAGTATAACTTTGGCAATCAGAAAAAAGCTGCAAATGGCATGATTCTTTTTTTAGTTTAAACACATGCCTGTGTGTGCACACATGTACATGAACATGCACGCATGCACACACAGAGCTTCTCTTTAGCTAAGGGTGAAAGATTCCATAGGACTGAGATGGCTCCCTGCCTGCTCTGGACAGACCTTGGCAGTTGTTCCCAACCTGATTTATGTAGGAGGAGTAGGCTGAAGAGGAAGAGACAAGAGGAGGGAGAGAGAGAGAAAGGAGGGAGAAGCGGGAGAAAAGGGGCAGGAGAGAGGAGGGGGGCGGAAGGAAAGGAGAAGGGAGAGAAGGATAAACAAAGTGTAGACTAGAGGCCTAGCTGACTTGTCTCGTGAAAATCTCAGCAGAGACTGCCTGCCACTGATGTGCTTCCTATGCCACGCAAACTTCTGGAAAGCTCTGTCTGGAGGTCAGAGCAGCAGCGCTTCCTCACCCCTTCACTCCCTCCTTCCTGCCTTCCCTCCCAGCATTCCTGCTCCCTGATGTTCAGGCTGCAGTTCTGACTCAGGACTCCGAGTGGCACTCATCTGTATTTTCTAAATGTTTCCCAATGCACATGCATGCTTAGTACAAGGACAACATAAAGCAATAAAAAGTTCCTTTCTCAGCAGGCTAAGAACCAATATGTACAGATATATTCAAATTTTCTTTAAATAGATATTGGCAGAAAAAGTCTAGAAAGATAAACACCGCTCAGTTGATTGATAGCAGTTAAAAAGAGAGTCAATGAAAAGCATCTGTTCAGTTTCTGGCATGTAGTACGCACTTTGCTAAAGTTAGTGCCCTTCACTATTATCCTGAACTCTTCCCATCCACAAACAGCCAATTTTTCAATCAACTAGCTAAACCATCACATAGAGAGTATTTGAAATGTAACAGCAAAAAGAAAAAGAACCACCCTCATCTACATAATACACAGTGTGTTGTCTAACAGAGTTGGGTTGGAGGAAAATCCTCACCCCTTTCCTATTGAATCAGAGTGACTTCCTGTTCCTTTTAAAAGATGCAGATGAATTGGATGCCTTTGGATCCCGGAATATTAAGATGCTACAGGATCACAAACCACAGTTATGGTCTGATGGACAAGACATTGGAGTGAAGGTCAGGTGATACTACTAGATCCTTGAGCCCTTGGGAATATCACTACTACTTCATTGTGAAAATCATTTCATGTCGAAATTTTTTCCTATAATTCATTTTATTCCAACATCTCTATGAAGCTTCTTCTTATAATTAAAAGGCATATATCTGGTGCTTGAAAGAATAAACTGAGTTACACCACATTACAGAAAATCAATTGCATCTATAGGACAAGGATTCCCAAGTCCCAGGCAATGGTCTGTGTCCCAAGCATTGCTTGTTTAGCCATGCCAGTGACTAGGTAACCATGACAACCATCAAGACTCTGACATCAAAAGCCTCTTAATGTGCATGACTAAGTCCCGGGTGGCAGGATCTGGAACATAGAACTGCACAAACATCCTTGAAGAGGGAAAACTAAAAAGGGAAAGGAGACTACCTTCCTCAAAAGAGGAGGAACACTGAGAGCCCTCAAAGGCCTAAAGAACACAAGGACAGTAAAAGGATGACAATTCCCCAGCCCACCCCACCCGCCAAAGCACAGGCACACAAGAAGTAGGAAACCACACTGGTAAGGAAAGAAATAAGACTGCCTTTGGGGTGTTACAATGTCCTCCTTTCCCACACCATGAGAGAAACACCTGGCCTCTGCTCTCTGTGCCTCATGGATTTTCCCATCTCCCATTTCTCTTCTCCATTTTCATGGCCTGGCTTCCTCTAGCCAGCTGATCCTCCCTTGGGTTCTCAAGGCTGAGGACACCCACACCTTCATCTCCCAGGGCAGACCTCACACCTGAACTCCAGATTCATGTGATGAACTGGCCACTGAAGCACTCCATTTGGATAACTCACCAGCTCCTACAACTCAACTTCCTTCTCACACCTGTTCCTCCTCCTCCCTCTTCTCCTCCTCTTCCTCGCCCCCTCCCCTTTCCCTCCCTCTTCATCCTCCTGTTCTCAGTCTCAGTGAAGGGCACCACAATCCACCCCACTGACCAAACCAGACTCCCTTCTCTTGCCTCACCCCCATGTCCCATCAGCTATGGTCTGAATGTGTGTGTCCCCACAAAACTCATACATTGGAACCCAATACCCACTGTGATAGTATTAAGAGGTGGGGCCTTTGGGGAGTGATTAAGTCATGAGGGCTCCACCCTCATGAATGGGATTAGTGCCCTTATAAGAGGCTCCACTGAGCTCCCTTGCCCGCTTTTGCCATGTGAGGACACAGCAACAGGGCACCATCCACGAAGCACTGCATTTTCTGGAGACTTGATCTTCGACTTGCCAGCCTCCAGAACTGTAAGCAATACCGTTCTGTTGTTTACACATTACCCGGTTCAAAGTATTTGGTTACAGCAGCCCGAATGGACTACACCACCATCCATCTGCCTGTGCAGTGTCTCTCATCAGTCCACTCCTGTGGATGCCATGCCGGCCCACCTTGCCCTGGCCATCTCTGTCCTGGATAACTGCAGCAGTCTCCTCTGCTGTGGGGTGAGGGTGGAGATGGCTCCAATCTCTTTGAAGCCAAAGAGATCTTCCTAAATCTCAGTTCTTTCACGTCTCACTTGAAACTTCTCAGCAGGGCTGGCTTCTCACCGTGCTAGGTTAAGGTCCGAACAGCCTTATCGTGGCAGACAAGTCCTGCCGTTGCCCTGCCCCTGCCTACTTCTCCATCTTCACTGCTTGGGCCATACTGAACTTTTCCATGTTCTCTGAATGCATCATGCTCTCTCCCCTCCTAGCTTTTGTTCATGTTGTGCCTCTGCTTGGACATACCCTTTCTTCCCTTTTGTCTGGCTGGTCCCCACTCAGCCTTGACTGGCAAAGGCATGTGTGTGTATTCTGTTGTCGTACCTAGATGGGGAGCCCTTTGATTGTGTCCCAGTCTACTCTTCACATCCATAGTGGCTGGCTTTTACTTGTTTAGTTTTCAGAGGGTGATAATGTGTTGTGTCCCCTAAGTTTTATGAATTAGAGGCCTGAACCCCAGTGTGACAGTGTTAAGAGGGTGGCCAATCCTATTATGGTAATTGAAAAGTGGGGCCTTGAAGAACTGATTAGATTCAGAGGACCATGCCTAGTGAATGGATTAGTAATGGTTTTTAGGGGTGTGGTTCTCGGGGCTTTAAAAGGATAGCATGTGAGACTCTCTCTGCTTCACCATTTTCTGCTATGTGAGACCCCTGCATTAACATAAAGCCACCAGCAAGGAGGACCCTGACCAGATGTGTTCCCAGGACTTTGGACTTCCCAAGCCTCTTAAACAGTAAGCAATAAATTTTGTTTTCTTATGAATCACCAAGTTCCAGGTATTTTGTTATAAGCAACAGAAATGGACTGATACAGAGGAAATCCTTATTTCCAAGACCTGTGTGGTGTGCGTGTGTGTGTGTGTGTATGTGTCTGTATTTCCCTCCTTTAAAAATATACTTGGTAATAGGATGATTTAACAATTTCTTGCTGTAACCTGGGTTTACATCTTTGTCTCTAGCTGTGCATTTCCTTAATCATCTAGTGTGCTTTTTCATTATTGGTATTTATTTGTGCCCAAGAGTTTTTGTGGTCTTATATTTCTTGTAAGAATTGCATAATAGTTATACAGTTATGAGTTTAGTCAAACTATGGAGGTACAAATCCTAGTTTTGTTGCTGTTTGTATGACTTTGAGCAAGTCGTTTAACCTCTTTATGCATTTTCCTTATGTAAAGTTAGGGTAATAAACAACCCTTTTCATAGTGTGGTTGTGAGATATGATATGATGAGTGTAAAATGCTTCTAGCAGTGCCTAGCACATAGTTAGTGCTCAATAAATTTTAACCAAAATTATCATCCTGGATGCTGCTTTCCCTTGCTTATGCCTTTTCTTCTGGAGAACAGAGCAGCTGCCTTCTCTGCGTTTTAGAATCTCCAGGCTTAGGTCTCTTCCAATTGTATTTTTTCAAATATTTCTCATTCTCTTAGCTTCCCACCTATTTATGAATTGAGAGTTAAATATATCCAAAGATTATTACAGCTTCAAAGACCACAAAGAAATTAAAGAGAACTGGTCAGTGTTTAGTTGAGAAAACACTAATTTGGGAATTAATTGTTCCTATGATTTTGGGCATTATGTATCTAATGTCTGACTAGGGTGAGAATGATAGAAATTTAGTCTTCAAAACATTGGGTAGATAATTTTTGGGGTGTTTTTAAAAATTGAAATATATTAATAATCACGGCAGGGTCAGATAATAAGGCCTGAGTACTCCAGCAAAATTTCTCCTTCTGGTTTTCAATTTCATTCAGTTCTGCTCTGATCTTAATGATTTCTTTCCGTCTGCTAACTTTAGGTTTGGATTGTTCTTGTTTTTCTAGTTCTTTAAGGTGAAGTGTTAGGTTGTTCACTTGCCATCTTTCTATTCTTCTGAAGTGAGCGTTTAATGCAATAAGTTTTCCCCTCAATACTGCTTTTGCAGTATAAAAGTTGGTTTTTTGAAAAGATAAATAAAATTGACAAACCATTAGCATGGCTAACAAAAAAAAGAAGAGAGAAGACTCAAATAACAAAAATTAGAAGTGAAAAAGGCGATATTACAACTGATTCATCTGAAATACAAGGAATCATTCGAGACTACTATAAACAACTATACGCCAACAAATTTGAAAATCGGGAGGAAATGGATAAATTTCTGGACATACACAACCTCCCAAAACTGAACCATGAAGACGTAGAAAATTTGAACAGACCAAGAACAATAAAAGAGATTGAAGCTGTTATCAGAAGGCTCCCAACAAAGAAAAGCCCCGGACCAGATGGATTCACAGCAGAATTTTACCAAACATGCAAAGAGGAATTGACACCGATTCTTTACAAACTATTCCAAAAGATTGAAACAGACGCAAATCTCCCAAACTCATTCTATGAAGCAAACATCATCCTGATACCAAAACCAGGTAAAGATATAACCAGAAAAGAAAACTACAGGCCAATATCCTTGATGAATATAGATACAAAAATCCTCACTAAAATACTAGCAAACAGAATACAGCAACACATACGTAAAATTATTCATCACGATCAAGTGGGATGCATCCCAGGGATGCAAGGTTGGTTCAACATACGCAAATCAATAAATGTGATACACCATATTAATAGACTCAAACACAAGGACCATATGATCATCTCTATAGATGCTGAAAAAGCATTTGATAAAGTTCAGCACTCATTCATGACGAAGACCCTCTATAAGTTAGGTATAGAAGGAAAGTATCTCAACATAATTAAAGCCATATATGCCAAACCCACTGCCAATATCATCCTGAATGGGGAAAAGCTGAAAGCTTTTCCTTTAAGAACAGGAACTAGACAAGGATGCCCACTCTCACCACTCCTATTCAACAGAGTGTTGGAAGTACTAGCCAGAGCAATCAGAGAAGAGAAGGAAATAAAGGGCATCCAGATTGGAAAAGATGAAGTCAAACTGTCCCTGTTTGCAGATGACATGATCCTATATATCGAACAGCCTAAAACCTCTACAAAAAAAGCTCAGCACAGTATCAGGATACAAAATCAACACACAAAAATCAGTAGCATTTCTTTTCTCCAATAGTGAACATGCAGAACGAGAAATCAAGAAAGCCTGCCCATTTACAATAGCCACCCAAAAAATAAAATACTTAGGAATTGAGTTAACCAAGGATGTGAAAAATCTCTATAATGAGAACTACAAACCACTGCTGAGAGAAATTAGAGAGGATACAAGAAGATAGAAAGATATCCCATGCTCTTGGATTGGAAGAATCAACATAGTGAAAATGTCCATACTACCCAAAGTGATATACAAATTCAATGCAATCCTGGGCCGGCCCGTGGCTCACTCGGGAGAGTGCGGTGTTGAGAACACCAAGGCCCCGGGTTCGGATCCCATATAGGGATGGCCGGTTAGCTCGCTGGCTGAGCATGGTGCTGACAAATTCAATGCAATCCCCATCAAAATTCCAAAGACATTTTTCTCAGAAATGGAAAAAACTATCCAGTCATTTATATGGAACAATAAAAGACCACGCATAGCCAAAGCAATGCTGAGCAAAAAAATAAAGCTGGAGGCATAACACTACCTGACTTTAAGCTATACTACAAAGCTATAATAACCAAAACAGTATGGTACTGGCATAAAAACAGACACACTGACCAATGGAATAGAATAGAGAATCCAGAAATCAACCCACACACTTACTGCCAGCTGATCTTTGACAAAGGCACCAAGCCTATTCCCTGGGGAAGGGACTGCCTCTTCAGCAAATGGCGCTGGGATAACTGGATATCCATATGCAGGAGAATGAAACTAGATCCATACCTCTCGCCGTATACTAAAATCAACTCAAAATGGATTAAGGATTTAAATATACACCCTGAAACAATAAAACTTCTTAAAGAAAACATAGGAGAAACACTTCAGGAAATAGGACTGGACACAGACTTCATGAATATGACCCCAAAAGCACGGGCAACCAAAGGAAAAATAAAAAATGGGATTATATCAAACTAAAAAGCTTCTGCACAGCAAAAGAAACAATTAAAAGAGTTAAAAGACAACCAACAGAGTGGGAGAAAATATTTGCAAAATATATATCTGACAAAGGATTAATATCCAGAATATATAAGGAACTCAAACAACTTTACAAGAAGAAAACAAGCAACCCAATTAAAAAATGGGCAAAAGAGCTAAATAGGCATTTCTCTAAGGAAGATATCCAAATGGCCAACAGACATATGAAAAAATGCTCAACATCACTCAGCATCCGGGAAATGCAAATCAAAACCACATTGAGATACCATCTAACCCCAGTTAGGATGGCTAAAATCCAAAAGACTATGAACGATAAATGCTGGCGAGGCTGCGGAGAAAAAGGAACTCTCATACATTGTTGGTGGGACTGCAAAGTGGTGCAGCCTCTATGGAAAATGGTATGGAGGTTCCTCAAACAATTGCAGATAGATCTACCATACGACCCAGCTATCCTACTGTTGGGAATATACCCAGAGGAATGGAAATCATCAAGTCAAAGGTATACCTGTTTCCCAATGTTCATCGCAGTACTCTTTACAATAGCCAAGAGTTGGAACCAGCCCAAATGCCCATCATCAGATGAGTGGATACAGAAAATGTGGTACATCTACACAATGGAATACTACTCAGGTATAAAAATGAATGAAATACTGCCATTTGCAACAACATGGATGGACCTTGAGAGAATTATATTAAGTGAAACAAGTCAGGCACAGAAAGAGAAATACCACATGTTCTCACTTATTGGTGGGAGCTAAAAATTAATATATAAATTCACACACACACACACACAGACACACACACACACACACAAACCGGGGGGGGGGGGAAGAAGATATAACAACCATAATTATTTGAAGTTGATACGACAAGCAAACAGAAAGGACATTGTTGAGGGGAAAGGGGGGGAGGGAGAAGGGAGGGAGGTTTTGGTGATGGGGAGCAATAACCAGCCACAATGTATATCGACAAAATAAAAGAAAAGAAAAAAAAAAAATTTCTCCTTCCCACCATCTGCTAAATAGCTGACATTTTAAGGTAAGATGGCTTTCAATGACCAGCAAAATAGGTTTCCTTTGTTCCTTTTTTCCCCTGCTAATTGAGTTAGAATAATTATATCATTAAGAAGCTTCTATGGGCAGCCAGCCAACAGGAGGGGGTAGATGAATATAGGCCACAGGAAGGGGCATTTGGAAGCATGGGTATTTAAACTGCTCCCCTTATCCTATCTCTCAGCGTACCAAAGTGTCAGAATTCTCTGGAAACCAGAAACCCCCAGCTTTAGAATGTACCTTAGTTAATCACATGGTTTCTTTCAGGTTTTTGAATGGCTCAAGACCATATTCATCAAGAAGAAACTCTAAAGATTAAAAAAGGGAGAGGAAAAAAAAAACAGGAAGAAAGACAATGAGAGAGACGTACAGAGATTGGGAAAGAGAGGGAAAGAGAGAGAGAATAAAGTTAGTTTCATACTGTATACTTTATCCTAAAATTTGGGCCTGTATTTGGTTAATACCTAATAAAATACCCTGATCACATTCCAAAAGCTTATGACTTAAAATATTTTAGAGACTACCTAGGGTTTAGTAGAATTAAGAAAAATCTAGGGAAGTGACTTGCAGCAGAGGAGCCTGCAGTTAGTGTTGGGGGCACATTGAGTAGATCCTGAAATGGGAAATGTTTGATAAGCATGGTCCTGCATCAGGAAAGATTGGTGTTAAGACTTCTGTCCTGAGGCTGTTTGAGTACCTGGTCTGCATGCTTATGTGTGTCTGTGGAATGGGGATGGCTGAAACTAGCTGGGATACTGGGGCAAACATTGCCTCTTCCACTCCATGCTACTTATCCCATCTCTTCTGAACACCTCTGCAATCTCTAATGCTATACTCTCTGTCTGTCTGTCTGTCTGTCTGTCTGTCTGCCTGCCTGCCTGCCTGCCTAGGGAATGAGCGCC
Organism: Cynocephalus volans; assembly: GCF_027409185.1. Taxonomy (NCBI): domain Eukaryota; kingdom Metazoa; phylum Chordata; class Mammalia; order Dermoptera; family Cynocephalidae; genus Cynocephalus; species Cynocephalus volans. The sequence continues at coordinate 111,632,392 of NC_084478.1, read as the reverse complement.
AGTTCAAAGTCTGGCCTCTCACTCTTATCTCCCACTCCCTGACTACTTTCCTATTCTCTACCAGTCCACTCCACACATCTGCAATTGTGAGACATTGGTGAGTGTTTCTGATCAGTGGGACGTATGAAGAGGGAGAGTGTTAGGGCAGCCCTGAAAGGAATAGCCTTTCAAGTGGGAAAAGTTTGGCAAATGTGGCCATAAATAAAGAACTCCAAGTATTTGTCTTTCCCCCAAGCATTTAATACTCAACATTTGTCTAGTTATGTTTTGAGGGAGGGGCTGCCTCAGCTGCTCCCATTTCTTCTTTTCCCATCCCTTCATACTGTTAAAATTTGTAAATGTATGTCAATCTGTAGAGAGTGGGATAATGTACATAGGAACAGTTGTCATGGAATCCCCTAAGAGCAAGACCACAAGGTAGGAAATAGTGGAAAACCAGGGCCCTGAATCAGAAATGAGAGTGGAGCTAACAGCTTGGGAAGGGTAAGTCCACAAAGCAATCTCCAGTGTCTTCTACTGTTTCTGTGTGTGTAGATTAAGAACAATCTGGATATCTCTGCATAGTTTCAGAGAGTGTTTGGAACAATTTCACCCTGTACATAAGAAAATAGAATCCTGACCCCAGATAACAGCAAGTCCCACCAGGGCTCTAAATTAGGATTGAATCCTAATCCAGCGTATGGGTATGGGGAAGAGAGGGATGAGGACAGAGATTCAAGGGGAAGAGAAGACAGTTTTGAGTTTGTCTGGGTGCCAGGTCCTCTGCTGGTCCTGACCCATCAGGACACTGAAAATCTTCCTAACCTTTAAGAAGATTCCTGGTTCACAGCTGAGATACGAGAGTCCGACTGTATCCTTAACAGCTTCCTCCTTATTCAGCAGCACTAGGTTTGCTTCTCTGTCCCAGGCTTCCCCACCCTGTCTTCTGCCTCAAGGAAAGTCTCACTGATATGCTCCCATACTTGCTTTTGATTTTCTTTCTATCTACAGCTTTGAATTTGAGTATTTAGATCTATTCTGGCTCCCATTTGCTTAGTAGAGACCACTCTCAATGACTCAACCCGGTGATAAGGCAGTAGGATACCAAGGCAGTTAACAGGTGTAACTAAGTATAAAGAAGAAGAAATTAATTCCACATTAGTCTGCAACAATCTAGGGACCTTTTTACATAGTTGAAAAAGTTCTGTATAAACAGTCTGTTTCTCTTTAACTGGAAACTTCCTGGGCTTCTGGCTAGGAAGAGTGGAGACCGGCCGTTAACCCTTCAGCCATTCATAACTTTATCATTGTGTGTGTGTGTGTCAGTGTGTGTTTGTGTGGGATAATATAGGAAGGAAGTCACAAGAAGGGTAATGGCAAGGTGATAAACATTTAAAGACCACTAACCCAAATCAGGTACTGTGTTGAGATCAGTGTTCTGGGCTGATGTTTTAACTACTTCTATTGTGGACTTGGAGACAGCCACTGTACTTTTGGGGACTGCTATCAGTGAGTTGCTGAGGAGGTGCCGATCTAAAGAGGCCCAGCCCCAGCCATTTTCTTACCAGGTCATTTATCTACAGGCATCAAGGAAGGCTCCTGTTCCATCAGAGACCTACTGTGGATCCTACTGGGGCCTTAGCTCAGAGTTGAACTCCAATTTCGGGGGGTGGAGGGTGAAGTCAGAGCTTCAGACAGAAGGAAATAACTTATTGAGCCTCAGCTGGATATCAGTTCATCACATTAGGATACTTTACTGTTTCCTAATCCTCAGGAAAATTATTGCTTTTCACCTGTTCGAGCAATGAAGCCTTAAGCGGGCTTTTAAGGAAATTCAGTAATAAAGCAAAACCTCCTTGCCCTTGTTTTCTAGCTGGTTTTTAGTCACAGGAAAGCTATTACTTTTTACATATTAATCTTATAACTGGTTCACTTACTCAACTAATGTGTTGTTTCTAATGGCTTTCTAGTTCTTTTTCTTGGATTTTTCCAGGTATTAAATCATATCATCTATGAATAAAGATAAAATTTGCTTCCTCCTTTCTAATATTTTTACCTTTTATTCCTTTCTCACATTTAATTGCATTGGGCTAGTTCTTGCAGAACCATGTTCAAAAATAATGGTAATAGCACTATTACTTTGTTCCTGATTTTGCTGAAAATGCTTCTGTAGTATTTCCTCATTAATGATTCTTGCTTTTGACTTGAGATATATTTACGAATTTTATAAAGGCCTTTTAAAAGTCAGGATTAGGTGATAAATATTGGCACATTCCTTTTCTGCATGTGTAAGGATGATCATACAATTCTCCTCCTTTAGCTATTGTTTTAATTAATTATAGCAATAGTTTTCTTAATATCACATGTTTACGTTACTGAAGTGAACCCCGACAAAGACTATTGTTTCTAATGTATGTTGGATGCTATTTGCTAATATTTTATCTGAGATTTTTGCATTGCTATTTCTAAGGACCCAAGTGTCCAATTTTGGAAGATTTGAAACTATACTCATAACATCGAAACTATTTCAAGCTTTTTATAAAGGAATCTGGAAGCTTTTTTTCTATATGTTCTAGAATAGTTTATATAACATGGGAATTATCTGTTTCTTAAAGAACCACTTAGAGTTTTAATCCGGGAAGTGGCATGACAAAAATGTCACGTGCAGAGGAGAGAGACTGGAGACAGGAAAATAATCTGAAAATTACTGTGGTATAAGCCTGAAATAAATAAGGCCTAATATAAGGAGGAAACTGTGGGAATGCTGGGTTTGGGGGAGTGGTTATGGAAGTGAAAGACACTTCCATAAAAGGAGGGAGAGAATTTGATGGAAATAGTAATCAGTAGTATACTCTATATTCTTTTTTATTATTATTATTTTATTTTAATTTGTCAATACTCTATATTCTTGATTGGAGTCACAGGATCTTTTCTTAAGATGAAAGATGTGTTGTGAGCCATAGCTTATTTTTATAATATTGATTAACCTTAAAAATAACTTATTTTACATTGAAAGGGGGAAAAATGGCAAAATACTCTGTATAGTACAACTACAAATTTCTGAAATAAAAATTATGTGTGTTTGTAAAAGAAATAGTTTACACTTATTAGTAGCAGCATCTCACTGGGGAGTTGGAGATATTTAGTCACAACTTCTAATTGATTTTTTATTTGCAACTTCTTTGTTATTCCTATCTGAGATAGAAATGTAGGTTTACAGAGACTATAATGAGTTTCTAATATGCAGTCTAAGTGTGTTGAGTAAATCCTTTCATAATTTTATACTTAATTGAGTCATAGAAACCACTGAGATCAAACAATTTCCATGAACTTTTTATTATCTTCTCAAGTTTCATCCAGAGAAGACGAAAATTACTGCTTCTATTCATTCAATTTGGAAATCAATTAAATTTCAAAGCCATTTAGAAAATAAAATTCCACATGACAAGTAAAATGTTTAAAGACCCTAATTTGCCAAGAGAGAGAGCGACAGAGACCAGACATGACACTACTCTTCATTAAAACTCATGGATCTTGAACTAACAGATACAACTACCCTGCTAGACTATCTCTAGCATCCTAAGATCGGTTCTGATTTGTTCTATCCACTAATGGCCAGCAGTGCATTCTGAATGGAATCCCCCACTTCCTTCCTCGAAGCTTCTGGCTTCTCCTCTTTACCGGAATACCAATACCAAAAATTTAATAAAGTAAAAGAAGTCTTTGGTATCTTCCAAGACGCAGCAGCTACCTGCTGTGTGTGCTGAATCCACCCCTTACCAACAAACCAAAACCAGATGCTTTCAGACTATAGTGTGCAAGAGAAGGCAGGGTACAGGCCCATGATCTGGAAGAGACTGTTTCTTCCCCAGCAGCTATTGCCCTGTTTAGGACGCTTGTGCTACAGCTCAGAGCCCAGAGAGATCCCTTGGGTGAAGTTCCGAATAGTCTCAGGAAGGAAGAAATACCCTTGTAAGTTAGCAATGGATTAGGGAAGTGAAGGATGATGGAGAAAAGTATTATTCATTTCCAAGCACTCTTCCTTGAACCCTGGAAAGAGAAAGCCATTTCCTGTCCTGCTAGAGGATGGAGCGCCATTTGATTGTGAAATGGAAATGATTATTGCAGTGGAGATAATAGACTCAACTAGCAAAGAATATTCCAGTTGACCCTACTGAAATATAACTTATTCACAGCTTGGCCCTTGAATTTTAAGAAACAAGTAGTAATCCTGTTTTACTGGAACTGTATTGACAGTGAAAATATGACATGTGACTGAAGTCAAGAGACCGATTTTCTTCTTTAACAAACATAAGAACTTAAAATGCAAACAAGCACTGACCTTCAAAATAGCCACCTTTGAAAGAAGCCATGCACTTCTGTTGTCATTGCTTTAAAAACATTGGGAATTGCTTTCAGAACTGGTTCCAAAGTTATACAGGCAGAACAAACAAACAAAACAAAAGTGAGTGTCGTACTTGTATAGATATATCTCATGGTATAGCTATGAATTTTTTAATCTGAATCTTCTATTTCACATTAAACGGATAAAAGGAAAAGCGCTCTAAAGAAAGCTGGGCTGGGGTATGCCTGGATTCCTGTGAACTTTCTATGCCATTGATCTCTACCAAGGTCCGTAAGAAATTAGCTTGGAACCTAGTTTGAACCTACTGTTTTGTATGACTGTTACTATTGTATAAAAAAATGTCACTAAGGAGAGAAAGCTCTACCAAGAAGCAGTTTTCACAAACTTGGGGTTACAAGCCTTTCACAGACTTGTGTGTAAGCATTATTTTTTCTTTTAAAAATCTAATTTAATGAGCAAGAAATAAAACTTTTAAACAAATTCAACCTAATTTTTATTTTGAGCCAATCACTCCCCTGGGGTGGCAAAAATTTAATCTCAGAAAGTTTGGGTTTTTCCCTTGTATCAGAGTTGTATTTCAATTCCAATGCGAAAAGGGAAGAGGAGCAAAGATACTGGTTGGAGGTGCACATCTGTTCCTAGAGTCACAGGTCACATAGGTCTGGGTCACTGGTCCTTGGAAATGGCTGCTGAAAGTCCCTCCTTCCTTTCTGGTGGCTCCTTCAGCTCCTTCCTCTTCAGGCCAAGGCACAGGAACTCTGTAAAGTTGTCCAGTGCTCCATCCACCTTGACAGAACCTGCATTCATTTCCTGTCTTGACTTTCAGCTCATAATGTCCTCTCCTCTCCCCCTCCGTTGGGGTGGAGGAGCTTTTATTCTCTAATCTGTGGAAAATCCTTCTCCCTGTTATTCTTGTTGTTTGCTTCAGAGGATCCTAGAATAATGGACTCAGGTTTTATAGAAACACAAAAACCAGGAAACCCTGCTGAAAACCTTCACTGAAGCACAGACATCTGCTTGAATGGCAGGAAGGCAAAAGCGTAAGATACCCAGAAAAGCAACAAGGATATAGGTTAATGTCTCAAAAATATTATTTCACACAAGGCTAAGGGAGAAGAAAGGATGCAAAATTCCTCATGTGTTATTAACATCAGTGAAAGGGCATCTAATTCTGTAGCACAGCCCTTGGATCAGGCCTTGCGAATCATCTCTATGCCATCATAAGCAGACGAGGTTTTTCATTTGTGAAACCTCGAGTGCCCTTTTCTTTCATAAACCACAGTGAAGCGAGATGACTAGGACAAGGAAAGAGATTGCAGGGTGGGACTGAGAGCCCAGCTGAACCGTGAGTTTACCAATGTGTAAATGAAGCCCCTGAGCACCATCACCAAGGTTTTCTCCAGTGGCAGCAACAGCAGCAGCAGCCGAGGCTGGGAGCCCCTGAAACACCAGAGAAAACTGATCCAGGGCTGAGGACTGGCAAAGGGACGTAAATTAAAGTGACAGTGAGTTTAGGGAATTGAAGGTACTATTATTATTATTATTATTTTTTTTTTTTTTTTTTGGCACCTGGCCAGGGAACTCTTGACCTTAGTGTTACAAGGCTGTGCTCTAACCAGCTTAGCCAACTGGCCAGCCCTTGAGGGTACTATTGAGAGGGACACTATCCACAGGTTTAGACTGAGTCAAAATTAAGGCAAGATAGGAGGTGCCTGCCAGTGTGGTAGAATAGGCAGGCTTGTTAGGTTAATGGGAAAATATACTGAGGCAAAGGTGTTGAGGTTTAAAAAAAAGATAGGTTGAAGTATTCTGCCTTAGAGAGTAGCTGTGGCTTCTAAGGCCTTTGGGTAATATAAACTGAGAAACACCGTTGGCAAGAAAATTCTTCTAACTGTCCTTCCACTTCATAACATCCTTCCATGCTGCAAGAGTGAAGTCAACTCCCAACCCAAGCTGCCTTGCCTCAGAGAGGGGTTATCATAAATATTCCATTAGACCTTTTTTCATCAGTTCCACTGCCAAGAATCCTGTCCCCCCTAAAGCCACACAAATGATCGAGAGGGGTGAGGATGGAAAGAATGAACAGAATATTATCAAAATACACCAAATAATGTAGTTATTGCTGCAACCTTTACCCCTTTTCCTGGGTGTGTGGGGATGAGAATCTCTGATCCTTTCTTGTCCAGTGAACAACTGTCTTACAATTTTATACTGTCTTATATTATACTGTGTTACACTTTTATATTTTATGTAAACCATGACCATATAGAGAATTTTTGGTCTCTCTGCCACATATAAGTTACCAGATATTTTCTATGTGATCATTACAGCAGCTAATACTTGTATGGGACTGTGTGCCAAGGCTTGTTCTAAGTGCTTTCCATTTATTAGCTCACAGAATCCTCACAACAGCCCCCCCAGGTGCACACTGCTGTAATGATCACACTTTCACTGATGAAAAAGCTGAAGCTGAGCCACACTGAGGTTAGCTAACTTATCTAACATCACACAGCTACTAAATGTTAGTTAGTTCTGGGATTTGAAAGGTAGACACAGACAGACGAACAGGCAGGAAGTATGGCTCCAGAATTCACACAATGAACTACTTCACTGTTGCTACCTATGTACCTGACTATCAGGAGGGCTGTAACTGACTCCAAGGCCTGAGGCACGTTTACTTAACAGAAATATTCCAACTCCTTTAACTGCAAAGCAAAGGAACAGAGGAATGCCTTACTTAAGCAGATGACTGGCCATTCAAAGCTATCCAGCTTTAAATGCCGGCTAATGGGGGAGGGAGCAAAGTTAGAAAAGTTTTCTTTCTCAGAGTTCACTGCAAAACCATTTTAATAGCAGTCTTCAAAATAATAATATTCCACCTCAAATTATAACTTAACAAGTGCTGAGAATATATTCTTTAACCAAGATATTAGAGATTTATCCAGAAATACTTTTACTTGGTTAGGTTAGTGTGAAATGGCTTGGCTCAGCCAGATACTGTAGAGTTGGCCGGTTCTGTTGCTGGGCAGGGGCATTTGCAGGGGAAGAGGGCGGTATTAAGTCCATCGAGGCGGTGCACGTACTAGCAAGTGGTTACTAGGCAGCGCTTTATGCAAACACAAGTAGCCTTGGTTTTGTGAAAGTCTTGGCTTTGAAAATTATTTAGAATTCTTACGGAAAGGAATAGGAAAGAAGAATAAGAAAATGGAAACGTGGGCAAGTTCAGCACGAAGTTGGAACCCGAGAAAGGGCAGAAAAAAAGGGAGGGGAGAAAGTCACTTTTTACATCATATACTTCCGCATTATTGAATTTTCATCACAAGGATTACATTTGTCATTGGAAACAATAACAAAGGGAAAAAAATGATAATCAGTGTTTTTTTTTTAAAGGGGGACGTTTTAAAAAAAAAAAAAAAAAGCAAAAGAGAAAGATTGCCAGTATAAATTGAATGTCTCTCGGATCTTTCTTTAACATTTTTCCAACTTTAATACCAATGCCCAACCAAGCACTATGTTTCACATTCCGAATACAGCTCGGTAAGGGCAGGAGGAAGCTGTCCTGTGGAATTCTACATTCCCGGGTTTGGTTCCCTGCACCACTCCTTCTCCCTTATTTCATGTTTCTAAGTTTCAGATTGACTGCATTTTCTGCAGTGCCTGTTTCTTAGTGTGGGCTAGCCTGGGAGAGGAAATTCAAAGCACAGCACTCTCCACGCAGCCATGGGAGAAAGCAAAGATAGGATCCTTAACAGTATCCCAGAGAGACTGCCAGCTTTGCCTGTCCCTGTAAGTCCTCTCACAGGACATGGGATTGTGGATATAAGCTCCCCAAGAGTTCTGAAGAGGAAAGTGCCAGACTGAGAACCGCACCAAATAGAACACCTTTAGATTTATAGTGGATGTAAAATTACAATGAATTACCCATTTTAAGGATGGGGGGGAAATGGAAGAAGGGATCTCAGTGACAGAGACCTAAACGAAAATCATTAAAAATAAAACGGGGCCGAGTCACACTAATTTGTCTAAATTGTTTCATAGGTGAATTTTGTCAAACCTTTAAAGAATTAATGCTAATTCTAGAAAATAGAAGACGAGGGAACACTTTAATTTTATGAACCTAGTATTACCCTGATACCAAAACCAGTTCAAAGACAGTACAAAAAAAGAAACTACAAACAAATATCCCCCATGAATCTAAGCACAGAAATCCTTAACAAAATACTTGCAAATAGAATTAAGCAATATATAAAAAGAATTATATACCATGATCAAGTGTGGTTTATTCCAGGGGTTCGAGGCTGGTGCAACATTAAGAACCCAATGAATGTAATTTGCACCATATCAAGAGTCTAAAAGAGAAAAATCTTATTATCATATCAACTGACAGAGATAAAGAATTGGATAGAATTCAACATCCATTCACAATAAACACTCTCATCAAGCTAGGAATAGAAAAGAAACTTCCTCACCTTGATAAAGAGCTTCTACAAAAGCTACAGCTAACACTGTACTTAATGGTGAAAGACTGAATCCTTTTTCCCCTAAAATTAGGAGCAAGGCAAGGATTTCTGCTGCTGCCACTCACATTCAACAGAGTGCTGGAAGTTCTAGCCCTTGCAATAAAGCAAAAAAAAGGGGGAAAAAAAAGGCATTCAGATCAGAAAGGAAGAAATAAAACTGTCACTATTTGCAGATGACATGATTGCCTACTTAGAAAATTTCAAAGAAATTACATTTTGTTATCTTTCACCCTCACAGAAATTTACTAAGAAGTGTATGTCAAAGAAATGTAAAAAATAAAATAAAACTAGAACATTGTTTGCTGACATGTAAAGAATTCTTCTACTCCATACAAGTGTATTATCAGGATACTTATGAAATGTTAAGAGGCTTGATTGTCTTGACTCTGGTACCAAGCTACAGCCTCACGGGAGTTCATGTTAAGTTAAGGAAAAATATAAGTAACAAGAAGAAATCATCCCATCTCACCAAGTTATACACCCAAGACCATAAAAGACTGTGACACTCTGCCTACCTGGTAACATCCCAGGGGTTGAGAGTGCATGTGTAGGGGTCATATGGTTTGGGTTTGAGTCCCAGCCTTGCCACTTACAAGTAGCTTGTGCTGCAGACCAACCCCATCAGTCTCCGCTTCCTCTTTGGTAAAACGGTCATAACAGTGGCTCCTACCTTGCAGGCTTGTGGTGAAGATTAAATGACGCGAAAGGAGGATTTAATGCTATCCCTGTCACATAGTAAAGAATACTTAAAGGTTATTTACAAAAACTGTACAAAATGAGAAATTTTAAGTAGATAATGACAAAAACATATGTAGAGGCAGAGACAAGGAAATGTGCTGTATGTTTATTTTTTCTGTTCTTATGCCAGTGGCAGGGAGATACATGTTTCCATTAGTGAAACCAGGGCCAGTTGTTAAATACCAACAGGTGATGGTAAGGGGTACATGATCTTCTACATTTTAGTCCATTCCTTGTCCTCTTCTTCTGAAAGTTGTAGATGTCCATTGAGTTTGAGAATCTCCCATCTTAAAGAGGCTGCATATCCTGGAGTTCAGTTGTCCAAAGTTATTTCCAAAATTGAAAGGCCATGCGTAATAACAATGTGATGAGGAGCAGAAGAGAGAGGATTAGCTGCAACATGAAACAACAATAGGGAATCATATCTGACCAGCTGCCCATCGTGATGGATGGATTTTTCACACACGGAAGGCTCTCTTCACTCTGCCAACAGCAGGCAGTTCATCAGTTTAAAGCTTTGTAAGAGGAGGCTTTCCACAGCCACAAACTCTTCAGGTTGTTGTCTCCTCTTTCAGTCAGTCTAAGTTCACAGTGATGGGTGGTTTGGCCCAGAAGTTTCAAGGGAGTCTGACCAGAGGAGTTCAATGTCTGTTGTCCTGACAAGGGGATGACGTCATTATTACCTACCCCGTGTTCTCTCCAAAACCTGCATTATTACCCTAGTGTTCAGAACTCCCCCTCAGACTCTTGGCTTCAGCCTCAGGTGGAGGAGCTATTGCTAGTTTGCCTAAGACCCTATTCATTGGTTGTTTAATTTGGTGTTTCCCATTTTGTGCTGAAAAGTGACTTGTGATTCATTTCTGCCAGCACATCAGGAGGGGAAAAAATGCTGCAGCATTTATCAAAATCCTCCAACCACTGATTTGCTACATGCAATTATCTCTTTCAGGGCTTTACTGCAAATCCTTACTCTTCTTGCTTTGGGCAGGTTATGCTGGACATGGGGTTCCTCTTCCATCAGGGCCCTCAAGGACAGACCTCATCCAAGAGCCCTCTTTCCATCCTCCACCCCAATTACTCCTGGGGAGTCAGGGTGGTTTCTCAGAAGCCTTTTGTCTGGCCCTCAGTAGAGACAGTTGCTCTCACTTTGCCAGTTGAATGAATGGAAACGGTGTAATCGCCTTCTTCCCTTCCCCCAGCCCCATCAGGGCACTTACTCCACCACATAGAAATAGCATTGACTCACACTCAAAATAAAAACAAGCGAATATTTTCCTTCTTCTTTCATTATGCCCTTTAAAAGAATCTACTCCATGAACCACCTTATTCTATGACTGAATCTCTCTCTGTGACTGCTGGGCCTGACAGACCTTGTGAGCTCCAACTCCTGCCCAGAAACAGCTCTCTCCCAAAGGAGGACTCTGTTACCTTGCTGCTCCCCTGAACTGATTCACTGGATCCAGAAAGATGCTCGTCAGGAGTCATCCAGTGCCCTGGAAATGCGGGGGCCATACAGTCACTGCTTGGCTTGGGGCCTCTGCCCCTTCCCCTTCCAGTCTCCATGGGTCTGTGAAGACAGAGGCTGAGCAGTATATTTGAAGGGAAAAAGAAGAGAGAGTTGCACTTTCTGAGGACAGACCTGTTGAGAATAAGAATCTGGCAGAGCTTTACCCTGCTAGTAGTGGAGAGGGCAGGAGAGTGTGAACTACAAAAGTAAATATATTTGAGGAGGCAGCAAGATCTAACAGCATGAGAGAAGAAGGAAAATACTCGCTTGTTTTCATTTTGAATGTGAGTAGATGGCATTTGTATGTGGTGGAGAGAGTGCCCTGATGGGGCTGGGGGAAGGGAAGAAGGCGATTACACCATTTCCATTCAATTGAGTCATGGGCCCCATGAATGGAGTTTGGGGTAAGGCAATGAAGTCACCACCCACCCTATTTCTTCGTGTTTTCCTGTCCCCTTATTTAACCCCCTCTTTTACATGACAGAAGCACATTTCTTTGTGCTCCTGAAGAACAAAATCAAAGCTCACATCCCAAAATGGCCACTGCAAAAAAGGCAATCAATCCCAAACTTAGAAATATAAGGGGGATTGGCTGGTTAGCTCAGTTGGTTAGAGCGCAGCTTTCTAACACCAAGGTCAAGGGTTCAGATCCCCATACTGGCCAGCTGTCAAAAAAAAAAAAAAAAGAAAGAAAGAAAGAAATATAAGGTTGGGTAGATGATGGGGTGATGCACAGAACCAAATCTAGAAATGTAAATTGCTTCAAGGACAGCTTCCTGCTGCCCAAGCTGCCCAACATCTCCCAAATAGGACAGTCTGTGTACACTTGGTTGAAAGAAGAATCCTCACTACCTCCTTCCTGTCACATTTTGAGGCTGAATGTGTGTAATGTGACCTAATTAAAAATTTAAAGAGGCTGGCTCCTTAGCTCAGTTGGTTAGAGTGTGGTGTTATAACACCAAGGTCAAGGGTTCAGATCCCTATACCAGCCAGCTGCTAAAAAAAAAAAAAAAAATTTAAAAGAACTTCATAGGAAACAGTATAAAGGATAAACAGCAATTTGTTAACTTTGTAGGAGTTCAGGGAGAGACTTGCTTTTTATTAGAAAAGTGTTCTAAAATATTTGTTATAACAGCAGAGAATTTGCTGAATTTCTTTTATGCTATTTCTGCATTATAGACATTTCTGTGCCATAAAAAGGTATTTCTTCAAGAAAGGAAAAAAAGGCCTAGAATCACAAAATTAAAGACAGATCTTATCAGTTAGTTATATGAAAATTTTAATGCTTTGTCCTTTTATCTTATATAATTATATTCAATTTTAACCAGATTTCATTAGTACCCGCTTAAACCAGTTTCCTTTTACACATTTGTTTAATTAAAAGAATATCAATTTTCGATGGCAGGCACACATTTTAAAACAAAGCCATTCGAAGTATTTAAAAAAAATTATACTAAACATGTCAATAAAATAAACTCAAATTCACCAATAATCAGAAGTATAAATTAAAGCAAACAAGAAAAAATATTCGCAACAAATGCATCAGAGAAAGAATTAATATCTTTGGCATAAAAAAGAAGCATTGCAAAAAGCAAAAGAAAATAACACCCATGGGCAATGGACAAGCAATTCATGGAAGTGGAAATACAAATAGCCAGTAAATGTAGGAAAACATGATTGACTTCACTAATAATCAACAAACAAAATAATCTTTTTTTTTTTTTTTTGCAAACAGATTAGCTAAGATGCAAAGGACTAATACTCCATGTTGATAAGAGTTAAGAATGAGAAGTAGATTTTTTCATTTTCTGGTTTTTAGTGTCAAAGCACACAACTTTTCTGGAAGTAATTGGCATTATGTACCAAAATTATAAATGTATTTACACTTTGATTCAGCAATTCTGTTGTTAGGAAACAATCAAGTGTGTGCCCCAATGTATGTACAGCATATTTATTGAAGAGTTGTTTGTAGTAGGGAATATGGGAAAAATCTAAATTACTATATCAGTGCTGATTAGAAATATTGTGGTATATTTATACAACGGATTACTGTAAAGCCATGTAAAAGGATGATTTAAACCTATACCCGTGCACGTGAAAAGTGTTCACAATATTACATTATGTGAGAAAAAGCAGATTGCAACACAGAATAATAGGCAGTTATTCTCTTTTAATTAACAATATAAATATTGTTAGTATCACTAAATATGCACAGGAAATAATTTGAAATTATACACCAAACTATCTCTGGCTGTTAGATTGTGGGGTTCTTTATGCTTCTGTATTTTTAAAATGTTTATATTAGTTTAAACAATTTCTAAACAAAAACAGCAAAGCTATTGCCAATGTGAAAAACAGAGGAGATAAATATGAAAGAACGTAGTTACAAGGTTTTTTACTGCAGCAGAATTTATAACGATAAAATCATTAAACACAACCTAAAAGACCAACAAGAATAGATTGGATTATTCCAAACAGTGGGATACTGTTGTCAATAATTTTTACTTATTATTTATTTTTAATTGACAAATAATATTTGTGTATATTTATGGGGTACGATGTGAGCTAATTAACATATTCATCACCTCACCAACTTACTTTTGTGTAGTGAGAACGTTAAAATCTATTCTTTTAGCAATTTTTTAAATGTTCATTATTTTAACTGGGGGCACCATATAGTGCAATAGATCACTAAAACTTATTTCTCCAGTCTAATCGAATCTTTGTACACTTTGATTGACATTTAAACCCTTTCCCCATCCTACCCCCACCCCCACTAGCCTCTGGTTTTTTTGAAATCAACATTGTTAGATTCCACATATAAGTAAAATCATACAGAATTGTCTTTCTGTGTCTGACTTATTTCACTTGGCATAATATTCTCTAGATTCATCTAAGTTGTCACAATTGACATAATTTCATTCTTTTTAAAGGCTGAATAGTATTTTATTGTGTATATATATCATATTTTCTGTATTCATTCATCTGTTGACGGACACTTAGGTTGCTTCCATATCTTGGCTATTTTGAATAATGATAAAATGAACATGGGAGTGTAGATATTTCTTTGACGTATTGATTTTATTTTATTTTTTTTGGATATTTACCCATAAGTGGAATTGCTGGATCATATGATAATTTTATTTTTAGTTTTTTGAGGAACCTTCATACTATTTTCCAAAATGACTGTACTAATTTAAATTCTCACCAACAGTGTAGGAGAGTTCCCTTTTCTCTCCATCCTCACCAACACTTATCATTTGTCTTTTTGATAATGGCCATTCTAACAGGTGTGAGGTGATATCTCATTATGGTTTTAATTTACATTTCCCTAATGATTAGAGATGTTGAGCATTTTTATTGTATCTGTTGGTCATTCTTATCTCTTCTTCTGAGAAATGTCTATTCAGATCCTTTGCCCATTTTTAATGAGGTTATTTGTTTTCTTGCTGTTGAGTTGAGTTCTTATATATTTAGATATTAGCCCCTTGTCAGATGTATGGTTTGCAACTATTTTCTCCCAATCTGTGGGTTGTCTCTTCACTCTGTTAATTGTTTCCTTTGCTGTGCAGAAGCTTTTTAGTTTGATGCAATCCCATTTGTCTGGACAATAATATTTTCAAGTATATTATTTACATGGTATATTGTTTTCAAAAATCAAGCAAAAATACTGTATTTTCAATATGATGTCAGTTTGATGAATATGTGTTTTGCAGAGAATATATTGAGATATCAATTTACTATTTTCTGTTTTGTTCACTATATTTTTCTTCTCTTTCAGTCTCCACCCTCAACTCCAGAAAGATAATCAGACCCATTGTACTTTTGTTACCAGTGGGGAAGTTGGTGCTATAGGGCTGAAAATAGATGTTGTCTGTGAACGCGCTCCCTTCCTGGCTTTTGTTTTCTGAAAGCCTGAGTTCCTAGGGAGGATTGTGCTATGAGGAAAGGGGTAGAGGTGATTGAGAGGGAGAGGAAAAGCAGCAAGAGAGGTTTTCCCAAGACTAGGAAAAGGGACAGAAATCTGCAGATCCTCTGTTAAGTGGAAATACCATTCCCAAACAGTGACCAAAGCAGATAGCAAAAGCTTGGAAGAAAACACCTCTATCATACAGTTAAAAGGGTTGGTTCTTGAACATCAAAACTTCCAGCCTCAACAAGGAGTCCTGGAACCAATCCTGGCGAAGAAGCAGTACAGCTCCCTGCTTTCTAGGCTTGGACAACGAACATAGCAGTAGAGACCACTGTACCCCATTTTCTCGGTACTCTTGGACTCTGGTGAGAACTTAGGGAGGGAGAATTCCACCCCAACTACAACAAAAACTAATCAACTGAAATTGAATTTTCCAACAGTCAAGTGGGATGGAAGGAAGCTTGAAGTTAGATTTAATTTGGTATTTTTAAAATTACAATGTGGCATTTCTTATACCCCCAAGTTTTTTAAGTAGGATCCATCCCAGCTACACATGTATATTAAAAAGAAAGAACTCTGGAAAGTTAAACATCAAAATGATAATAGTAGCTATCTCTGGGTAATGAGATTATGGATATTTGCATTTTGCTTATCTTACTTTCTAGCTTTTCTATAAAGGATAGATAATTAAATACTTTTAAAGTTTATATTCAAAATATGCAGAAAATCATGTTTAGCAAAATCATGCTTATACTTTTCTTTACATTTTATGTTTATATTTATTCTCTACATGTATATTTAAATTAGTCCTGTTTTCTGTATGTATGGTTTAGAGCAGGAAACTAGGCAAATTAGCTAAGATTATGTACTTAAAAGTAACACAGCCTTGAGTTTCACACACAACTTCACAACTTACTACCTGTCTCCGATGGCAATTTCTAGAAGCAGACCTGCGATAAGGATTCATGTGTGAGTGATTTATTAAGGAAATGCTCCCAGGGGAAATCAGTAAGAGAAAGGGTAAAGCAGGACAGGGAAAGGAAAGAAGCCAAGCAAGGGTCAGGTTTCAGGTGAAGTGGAAGCCTCAGGCTGATCCTGAAGAGGGCTCTGAAGTGTAAATTATGCCTCACAGTTTGGCCTGCCTTGAGGCTTTTAAAAAAATTTTTTATCTCCAAACCAGTCAGTCACTGCCTATGGGGCCACCCTGGGAAACATAAACTCACAGGATTTCTGGCTTCCTGCACACTCAAGTGAAGCAACTCCAGTAGCCCAAGGGCAGAAGAGTCACAGGTGTCAGCCATTAGAAACAAAGGGTGAAGAAGCTGGGGGACAGATGCACAGAACCAGCAGGGACAAGAGGGATGAAAGGAGATCTGGATGTAGGATTGACAATGTCCTCTATACTACCTCAGGGTCTTTTCCCTGGCTGTTACCTTCACCTGGATCTTTCTATACACAGGTATCTGTATGGCTCATTCGCTCTCCTCCTTCAAATCTTTGAGTAAATGTCACCTTCTCAATGAGGTCTATCTACTACTTCTTTTTAAATTTTCAGTCCCTTTCCTGACTTTCCAACCCCTTTGAACATGTTCCATTTTTATTTCATAGTTCTTAAAATATTCTGTAAGGGTACTTCAAAAAGTTCATGGAAAGATTTGTATTATCTTTAAATCCTAATTTTCCATGAACTTTTCAAAGTACCCTCTTATAATGTACTCATTCACTGTGTTTACTAATTAATGTCTGTCTTCTCCCACTAAAATGTAAGCTCCACAAGGGCACAGATTTTTGTTTTGTTCCCTATGCACCTGTAACAGTTGCC
The DNA here is from genome assembly GCF_027409185.1 of Cynocephalus volans. Classification (NCBI taxonomy): domain Eukaryota; kingdom Metazoa; phylum Chordata; class Mammalia; order Dermoptera; family Cynocephalidae; genus Cynocephalus; species Cynocephalus volans. The sequence continues at coordinate 111,615,547 of NC_084478.1, read as the reverse complement.
TAGGACATAGTAAGCACTCAATAAATATTCATTGAATGAACTAGTGCATGAATCTAGGAATTTATCCTAAAGAAATAATCAATAATTTGGAGAAATCAAAGTGCACAATGAATACCTGCAAGTCTGTTACCAGATGAATGTGATTTGGCTGACATCTTTCAGTATATAAATCAATATATCTATTATTAACTCCCTATTCTCAATAGCAGAATAATTATTTCATGCAAAATAGGCAATGAATTAAAAAAATAAGCCCACAAAATAAAGTGATGTTTAAGTCTTTTATGTCCTTACTGACAATTTGTCTGCTTATGCTATCAATTATTAAGAAGTATATTAAAATTTCTCACTATTATTGTGAATTTATCTATTTTTCATTATACTTCTCTCAAGTTTTGCTTATAATTTTTGAGGCTATGTTATTAGGGGCAAACAAATTTAAAATGTCTACTTAGTCCTGGTGAAATGAAACTGTTAACTTTATGAATGTCTCTCTTTATCTCCAGTAATGTTTTTTGCTTTAAAGTCTACTTTTTGTTAGCAACATGAGGTTTTTCAACCACCAGGTGTTAGATTTTGGGTTGCAAATTTCACGAGAGCACCTCTAGAGTCTGCAACATCCTCAGTGCTTCCCGTCTGTTCAGTGCCAAGAAAACTTTCCCAGGAGTGGGGAAGATTGCCCTAATACTTTTGGCATCACAGCTTTATCGGAGGATGTCTGCTTTTACACTATTAGACTGCTCACTGTAAGCAGATTCTGGATTTTGTCTTCTGTCCTTCAAACCTCACTAGTCCACGAAAATTTTAACTCAAGTTCACTAGTTTGGTAAATATCTTCAGGGTAAAAACAGTTCCTGTGCTTTCCTTACCTACTGAGTTTTTTCTTTCACTTAGATTTTGTTCTGGCAATTTCTTAAAATCTTGTCAACTTTTTGATACTTTTAGGAAGAGTTTTAAAATATTTTATCCAGCATTTTTCATTGTTTTTGGTGAGAGGAAGATCTGATTTATTGGAAACAGAATTCTACCATTTATCTTCCTTTGACATGAACTTAAATTAATAAAGTAGCAGAGAAACCACAAGAAAAGCACAGCAATAAAATTGCAAAAAGAAACAACAGGAACTTGTCTGAGCAGCAACTTTTTTTCTTGTCAGTTATAGTACCTCCCCAAGAATGATAATAAAATTTGACGTGGAAATATGTGCAAATGTATGTTAAGGACTTTGCACTTGGTGTTGGAAGCTTTGGAGAGCAAAGAGATGGCTTATAGTGTCTTACTGATTAGGAAAGTGAATTTACTAGGGAAATGTCATAGGGTTGCCAGGCAATGTTCAGTGCCCATGTGTCAAAATTTACAAGAGGGAACAGTTAGTGGAACTGAGTGATTTTAGGTGGTCAGAGACAGAAGAGTAGAAATGTTGGGTTTAAGTCAGGTTTAGATTTTCCCACATATGTAACGATAGAGGTAAAGAGAGGCAAAGGAATTAAGGGTGTATGCAAAAGAGTGATTATGAAATTGGACCATAGATATAAGCTGGGAATGGAAGGAAGTAAGAATAGGAGAAGGGGCATGAATAGTGAAACATGGTAGCAGGGTCAATGGATTGGAGATGCCAGTGGAATTGAAGAATTTTTGAGGTAAAGATACAAGAGCAAGTGACCTGGAAAGAGAGAACGGATGGTTGAAGAGGGGACTCTCAAAATCAGTATTTCAGAGATTATGCCATTATTGGTGATAAGAAGGTCTAGAGTATGACAAATGGGAGTAGTCAGCTGATGTGAAGTGGAGGATAAGGCCCATGGAGATGAGAAGTGTTTGATGGATGGTTTACATGGCATTGAAGCCACCAAGAATGATAACAAGATTAATAGAGAAGAGAAAAGCATATGGTGAGCCAAGTGTTAAAGTCTTCAGTGAATGAGAGGTAACAGCCAGAAAGACTGTAGATGACTGCAACAAAGAGGGGTAGTGGGTTGTTCGGTCTAGTAGCTTAGGGTTCAAAGGAGCTGGGATGTGTGAAAGATGAGAAGAGATATGGTCTTGAAATGGCAAGAAAGAGCAGTGAAAGACAAGTACCTCACCTCCAGGACCAGTGGTACCATGGGAGTAGGAGGAAAACAGTGAGAGAAAATTGCTTTAATTTATACATTTCATAGATTCTTTCATTTATTCATTTAACAATGTACTGAGTAGCTACTGTGTGATAAGCAGTTTACCAGACTGGTGTAGGGGGGAATCGGGGTGGGGGGGGTGTTGGGCAGGGTTAGGAGGAGTTAATTAGACAAAGACAGAGTGATAATTTTAGCGACTATGTCTAACAGAAGCTAGAATTGATTCTCCTCTTGTGAACAAGTAAATTGGTCTAGCCCACACACTTAGGCCTGGGGAATTGTCCCTGGGCCTAAAATGTTGCTGCCTGAAGGTAAAAGTAAGAATAGATTTGGCAACTGTCCAGTCATAAAGGAAAGCAAGTGTTATCTTCATTAAGCACAGCTGAACCTGGTTTTAAAACTTAACTTGTACAGCTACAGTAATCAAAATAGTGTGGTATAAGTACAGACATATAGATCAATGGAACAGAATAGACAATCCAGAAACAGACACAAACTTATATGGTCAATTGTTAAAGTAGTCCCATGGGAGACAAGATAGTCTTTGAAATGTGGTGCTAAAACAATTGAACATCCATATGCAAAAAAAAAAAAAAAAAAAAAAAAGCAATTCATATCACATGAAAAAATCAACTGAAAATGGATCATAGACCTAAATGTAAAATAAAAACTCTAAAATTCTTAGAAGAAAACATAGAAAAAATCTTGACTTTGGGCTAGACAAAGCATTCTTAGTCATGATATGAAAAGCATAATCTATTAAAAATTTGATAAATTTTATCTTAACAAAATTCAAAACTATTGCTCTGTGAGAACATAGTGTTAAAAAAATAAAAAGACAAGCCATAGACCAAGAGAAAACATTAAAAGTTATATATCTAAAAAATGTCTTGTATCCAGAATACATAAAGAATTGTCAAAATTCTATAATAAGAAAATAAACACCCAAATGTTAAAATGGGCAAAAGATTGGAACAAACACTTCACCAAATAAGGTATATGAATGGCAGATAAGTACATGAAAAGATGCTCAACATTATTAGTCATTAGGAAAATGGAAAGTAAAACCACAATGAAATCACAATTACCCCCTAGGATGACTATAATTAAAAGGCTACCAGTACCAAGTGTTGGAGAGGATGTGGGGCAACTGGAACCCTTATACATTGCTGGTGGGAATGTAAAATGGTGCAGCCACTGGGGGAAATAGTTCAGCAGTTCCTCAGAATGTTAAACACAGAGTTACTATATGACTCAGCAATTCCACTCCTAGATATATAACCGAGAAATGAAAATATGTGTCTACACAAAAACAATGTTTATACACAATGTTTATAGCAGCAATATTCACAATAGCCCAAAAGTAGAAAAAACTCAATTGCTCATCAATTGACAGATGGATTAATAAGATATGGTACATTCATACAATTGAATATTATTTGGCAATAAAAAGGAATGAAGCACTGATAAATGGTAAACATAAATGAACTTTGAAAACATTATGGTAAGTGAAAGAAGCCAGGCACAAAAGGCTACATATTGTATGATTCATTTATATAAAATATATAGAATAGGCCAATGAATAGACAGAGAAAGTAGATTTGTGATTGCTTAGGGGGACAGGGGGAGTGACTGCTAATAGGTTCCTACTGGAGTTATGGGAATATTTTATATCTTGATTGTGGGGGTTTTTATGTTACTGGATACATTTGCCAGAGTTTCTCAAACTTTGAGTATATTCAAAGATAGTTAATTTCATTGTATGTAAATTATACCTCAATAAAGCTGATTTTTTTTAAAGGATCCAAAAGTAACCCACATTGATTAATGGGCAAGTATTCATACATTCACATGACAATTTTTGACTACACATCTCACAAAACACTTTTAGAGAATAAACTGAATTGGGCCATGTCCAAGCAGAGGCACAACATGTACAAAAGTTAGGAGGGGAGAGAGCATGATGCATTCAGAGAACATGGAAAAGTTCAGTATGGCCCAAGCAGTGAAGATGGAGAAGTAGGCAGGGGCAGGGCTACGGCAGGACTTGTCTGCCACGTTAAGGCTGTTCGGACCTTAACCTAGCACGGTGGGAAGCCAGCCCTGCTGAGAAGTTTCAAGTGAGACGTGAAAGAACTGAGATTTAGGAAGATCTCTTTGGCTTCAAAGAGATTGGAGCCATCTCCACTCTCACCCCACAGCAGAGGAGACTGCTGCAGTTATCCAGGACAGAGATGGCCAGGGCAAGGTGGGCCGGAATGGCATCCACAGGAGTGGACTGATGAGAGACACTGCACAGGCAGATGGATGGTGGTGTAGTCCATTCGGGCTGCTGCAACCAAATACTTTGAACTGGGTAATGTGTAAACAACAGAACGGTATTGCTTACAGTTCTGGAGGCTGGCAAGTCGAAGATCAAGTCTCCAGAAAATGCAGTGCTTCGTGGATGGTGCCCTGTTGCTGTGTCCTCACATGGCAAAAGCGGGCAAGGGAGCTCAGTGGAGCCTCTTATAAGGGCACTAATCCCATTCATGAGGGTGGAGCCCTCATGACTTAATCACTCCCCAAAGGCCCCACCTCTTAATCCTATCACAGTGGGTATTGGGTTCCAATGTATGAGTTTTGTGGGGACACACACATTCAGACCATAGCTGATGGGACATGGGGGTGAGGCAAGAGAAGGGAGTCTGGTTTGGTCAGTGGGGTGGATTGTGGTGCCCTTCACTGAGACTGAGAACAGGAGGATGAAGAGGGAGGGAAAGGGGAGGGGGCGAGGAAGAGGAGGAGAAGAGGGAGGAGGAGGAACAGGTGTGAGAAGGAAATTGAGTTGTAGGAGCTGGTGAGTTATCCAAATGGAGTGCTTCAGTGGCCAGTTCATCACATGAATCTGGAGTTCAGGTGTGAGGTCTGCCCTGGGAGATGAAGGTGTGGGTGTCCTCAGCCTTGAGAACCCAAGGGAGGATCAGCTGGCTAGAGGAAGCCAGGCCATGAAAATGGAGAAGAGAAATGGGAGATGGGAAAATCCATGAGGCACAGAGAGCAGAGGCCAGGTGTTTCTCTCATGGTGTGGGAAAGGAGGACATTGTAACACCCCAAAGGCAGTCTTATTTCTTTCCTTACCAGTGTGGTTTCCTACTTCTTGTGTGCCTGTGCTTTGGCGGGTGGGGTGGGCTGGGGAATTGTCATCCTTTTACTGTCCTTGTGTTCTTTAGGCCTTTGAGGGCTCTCAGTGTTCCTCCTCTTTTGAGGAAGGTAGTCTCCTTTCCCTTTTTAGTTTTCCCTCTTCAAGGATGTTTGTGCAGTTCTATGTTCCAGATCCTGCCACCCGGGACTTAGTCATGCACATTAAGAGGCTTTTGATGTCAGAGTCTTGATGGTTGTCATGGTTACCTAGTCACTGGCATGGCTAAACAAGCAATGCTTGGGACACAGACCATTGCCTGGGACTTGGGAATCCTTGTCCTATAGATGCAATTGATTTTCTGTAATGTGGTGTAACTCAGTTTATTCTTTCAAGCACCAGATATATGCCTTTTAATTATAAGAAGAAGCTTCATAGAGATGTTGGAATAAAATGAATTATAGGAAAAAATTTCGACATGAAATGATTTTCACAATGAAGTAGTAGTGATATTCCCAAGGGCTCAAGGATCTAGTAGTATCACCTGACCTTCACTCCAATGTCTTGTCCATCAGACCATAACTGTGCTTTGTGATCCTGTAGCATCTTAATATTCCGGGATCCAAAGGCATCCAATTCATCTGCATCTTTTAAAAGGAACAGGAAGTCACTCTGATTCAATAGGAAAGGGGTGAGGATTTTCCTCCAACCCAACTCTGCTAGACAACACACTGTGTATTATGTAGATGAGGGTGGTTCTTTTTCTTTTTGCTGTTACATTTCAAATACTCTCTATGTGATGGTTTAGCTAGTTGATTGAAAAATTGGCTGTTTGTGGATGGGAAGAGTTCAGGATAATAGTGAAGGGCACTAACTTTAGCAAAGTGCGTACTACATGCCAGAAACTGAATAGATGCTTTTCATTGACTCTCTTTTCAACTGCTACCAATCAACTGAGCGGTGTTTATCTTTCTAGTCTTTTTCTGCCAATATCTATTTAAAGAAAATTTGAATATATCTGTACATATTGGTTCTTAGCCTGCTGAGAAAGGAACTTTTTATTGCTTTATGTTGTCCTTGTACTAAGCATGCATGTGCATTGAGAAACATTTAGAAAATACAGATGAGTGCCACTCGGAGTCCTGAGTCAGAACTGCAGCCTGAACATCAGGGAGCAGGAATGCTGGGAGGGAAGGCAGGAAGGAGGGAGTGAAGGGGTGAGGAGGCGCTGCTGCTCTGACCTCCAGACAGAGCTTTCCAGAATTTTGCGTGGCATAGGAAGCACATCAGTGGCAGGCAGTCTCTGCTGAGATTTTCACGAGACAAGTCAGCTAGGCCTCTAGTCTACACTTTGTTTATCCTTCTCTCCCTTCTCCTTTCCTTCCGCTCCCCTCCTCTCTCCTGCCCCTTTTCTCCCGCTTCTCCCTCCTTTCTCTCTCTCTCCCTCCTCTTGTCTCTTCCTCTTCAGCCTACTCCTCCTACATAAATCAGGTTGGGAACAACTGCCAAGGTCTGTCCAGAGCAGGCAGGGAGCCATCTCAGTCCTATGGAATCTTTCACCCTTAGCTAAAGAGAAGCTCTGTGTGTGCATGCGTGCATGTTCATGTACATGTGTGCACACACAGGCATGAGTTTAAACTAAAAAAAGAATCATGCCATTTGCAGCTTTTTTCTGATTGCCAAAGTTATACTTTCTCCTTGAGAAAAATCTATAAGATTCAGAAAAGTGTAAAGACGAAAATATACCTAGAATCCTGTAATTCAAATGTTCAGTTGTAACCACCATCATTAATTTAACCATGTGTTATGAATACCTTTCAACGTCAATAAAAAGTTTGTGCCTTATTTTCTGAATCACTTTAAGATTTTTCATGTTTCAAACTTTAATCTCTATTTTTCTGATTTCAAAGGTAAAAAATCCTTGTAAAATAAAATAATATAGAAACATATAACATAGATAATGAAATTTTCTTGCTTCTCCTTTACCTGTCAAATCCGTAGAAACATTCTCTATTAATAGCTTGGAGTACATTCCTTCAGAAATTTTTCTTTAGTGATACACACATATTCTTTTGCAAAAGTGAAGCGATACTGAAAACATATTACTCTGCACATATCTTTTCAACTTTATCTCATGCTTACAAGGTTTGCAGGCTGCTCTTTTCACTTAGCAATAAATTGTCAACATATTTCAGGACAATAAATACATTTCTATATCATTTTATGAGTCACTATTCAGTAAGATTTTCTCCAATTTATGAAATTTTACAAGTTATATATGCTTGCTGCAAAAATTCAAACGATACATGTAAAATTGTATAAATTAGAAATTAAAATTTCCCTGTTTCTCTCTGTTGCCCTGTGATGATAGCTACGGGTGAGTATTCTTCCAGCTTTTTTTTTGCAAAGTATTTCTGTTTCTCTCTCTCTCTCTCACACACACACACACACAATTTCTTTTGCAAAAAATGGGACATATTGGGTGTATGGTTTAGCAACTTGCTTTTCTTTTTTACTTAATATATATTAGACATTTTTCCGTGACAGTACATATTAGCTTCACCTCATTTCCTTTAACCCAGTCAGAAGATTCCATTGCATTAATGTATATTTTTTATGTAACCAATCAGCTATAAATGCCCTTTAAGTTCTTTTAAAATTGTTCACTATCACAATCTTGCCGAAATGGGCATTTTTAAAAAATTTTAAGTTATCAATGTGCAATGTAGTTGATTTTCGTGTCCCTTTACCAATTCCTCTTTCCAACTTTCCTCTCCCTTCTCTCCCTATCAACATCATATCTGTTCACTTGTCTTAACAAGTTCAAGGAATTGTAATCATTGGCTGAAATGGGCATTTTTAATGAATATCTTTAGTTATGTGTGCCATTATCTTTGTATGATAAATTTTTAGGAGTAAAATTGTTGTCTTCAAGACCACACAAATTTTCTATTTTTATGCATATCACCAAATTTGCCTCCAAAAGATTGAAGCAGTTTATGGTCCTACCAAGGATGTAAAGCATGCCAGTTTTTCCACACTGTCTGCAAAGCCATGTATCATCAACATATTAAAAAAAAATTTTGCCCCTGTTACATTGTGAAATGGATATTTGGCCTTCTTTCCTGTTTCCTGACATAAAGCTCCTAAAACCCTTGGAATCTCTAGACAGATATTTAGTTTGGTTAAACTCCAAGCTACTGTCAAAAGAGCTGCAATAAACATGAGAGTGCAGGTATCCCTTCAACATGATGACTTCCATTCCTTTTGCTATACACCCAGCAGTGGGATTGCTGGAGTGCATGGCAGTTCTATCTTTAGTTGTTTGAGGAAGTTCCATACTGTTTTCCATAATGGCTGTTCTAATTTACAGTCTCACTAACAGTGTATGAGGACTCCCCTTTCTCCACATCCTTGCCAGCATTTGTTATTCTCTGTATTTTTGATAATGGCAAGTCTAACTGAGATGAGATATCTCAATGTGGTTTTGATTTGCATTTCCCTGATGCTTAGTGATGTTGAGCATTTTTTCATGTGTCTGTTGGCCATTTGTATATCTTCCTTTGAGAAATGCCTATTCAGCTCCTTGGCCCATATTTTAATTGGGTTACTTTTTTTTATTGTTGAGTTCATTGTATATTTTGGATATTAATCCCTTGTGAGATGCATAGTGTGGAAATTTTTTCTCCCAATCTATACATTGTGTTTTGACTCTGTTAATTTTTTCCTTTGTTGCGCAGAAGCTTTTTAGTTTAGTATAATCCCATTTGTTTATTTTTTCTTTTGTTGCCTGTGCTTTTGGGGTCTTATTCATTAAATCTTTGCCCAGTTGTATATCCTGAAGTGTTTCCCCTATGTTTTCTTCTATGCATTTTATAGTTTCAGGTCTTATATTTAAGTCTTTAATCTATTTTTAGTTAATTTTGGTATGGTGAGAGGTGCAGGTCTAGTCTCATTCTTCTGCATGTGGATGTCCAGTTTTCCCAGTACCATTTATTGAAGAGGCAGTCTTTTTGCCAATGTATGTTCTTGGTGCCTTTGTTGAAGATCAGTTGGGTGTACATAGTTGGGTTGATTTCTGGTTTCTCTGTTCTGTTACATTGGTACATGTGTTTGTTTTTATGCCAGTGTCATGCTGTTTTGTTTACTATTGCTTTGTATTATAATTTGAAACCAGGTGGTTTAATGCCTCCAGCTTCATTTTTTTTTTTTTTTTTTTGTTAAGGATTGCTTTAGCTATTCATGGTCTTTTGTTGTTCCATATGAATGTTAGGATTGTTTTTACTATTTCTGTGAAGAATGTCATTGGTATTTTGATGGGGATTGCATTGAACCTGTAGGTTGCTTTGAGTAGTGTGGACATTTTCACAATGTTAATTCTTCCAATCCATAAACATGAAATGACTTTCCATCTTTCTGTGTCCTCTTTAATTTCTTTCAGCAGTGATTCATAGTTCTCATTGTAGAACTCTTTCACCTCCTTGGTTAAATTTATTCCTACATATTTTATTTTTTTGGTGACTATTGTAAATGGGCTTGCTTTCTTGGTTTCCTTTTCTGTTAGTTTGTCATTGGAGTATAAAAACACCACTGATTTTTGTGTGTTGATTTTACATCCTGAGATTTTACTGAAATCATTTATCAGCTCTAAAAGTTTTTTTGTAGAGCCTTTAATTTTTTCTATGTATAAGATTAGGTCATCTGTAAACAGAGACAGTTTGACTTTTTCTTTTCCAATCTGGGTGCTCTTTATTTCTTTCTTTTGTCTGATTGCTCTGGCTAGTCCTTCCAATGCTATGTTAAACGGGAGTGGTGAGACTGGGTATCAGCTCATTCTTGCTCCAGGGTGATATCGGCAGTTGGTTTTTTGCATTTGGCTCTTACTGTGTTGAGATACTTTCCTTCTATGTCTAATTTGCTGATTGTCTTTATCATGAAGGATGCTGAATTTTATCAAATGCTTTTGCTGCATCTATTGAGGTAATCATATGGTTTTTGTCCTTGATTTGGCTAATGTGGTGCATAACATTTATTGACTTGGAAGTGTTGAACCATCTTTGCAACCCTGGGATGAATCCCACTTGATCATGGTGTATAATTTTTTTGATGTGTTGCTGTATTCTGTATGCTAACATTTTGTTGAGGAGTTTTGCATCTATGTTCATCAAAGGTATTGGCCTGTAGTTTTTGTTGTTGTTGTATCTTTGTCTGGTTTTGGTATCAGGGTGCTGCTGGCCTCATAGAATGAGTTTGGGAGAATGGCCCTTGTTTCAATTTTTTGGAATAGTTTGAAGAGAATTGGTATTAACTCCTCCATAAAAGTTTGGTAGAATTCAGCAGTAAAGCCATCCAGTCCTGTGCTTTTCTTTATTGGGAGACTTCTAATTAATGCTTCAATCTTGTTGCTTGTTATTGGTCTGTTCAGGTTCTCTATGTTTTCTTGGTTCAGTCTTGGTATTGTGTTTTTCCAGAAATTTATCCATTTCCTCCAGGTTTTCAAATTTGTTGGCGCATAGTCTCTAATAATTCCTTATATTTCTGTGGTATTGGTGTAATGTCTCCTCTTTCATTTCTGATTTTTGTTATTTGATTTTTGTTATTTAGATCTTCCCTTTTATTTATTCATTTATTTATTTTTTATTTTTTTATTTTATTTTATTTTTTTTGGTCGTTTTTTCGTGACCGGCACTCAGCCCGTGAGTGCACCGGTCATTCCTACATAGGATCCGAACCCGCGGCGGGAGCGTCGCCGCCCTCCCAGCGCAGCACTCTACCGAGTGCGCCACAGGCTCGGCCCTAGATCTTCCCTTTTAACAGTTTGTCTGTTTTGATTATCATCTCAAAAAACTAACTTTTTGTTTCATTGATCTTTTTTATCATTTTGTGCATTTCTATTTCATTTAATTCTGCTCTGATTATAATTATTTCTTTCCGTCTATTAAGGTTGGGATTGGATTTTTAAAAAAATTTTTCTAGGTCTTTGAGATGTAGCATTAGGTTGTTCAGTTGAAATCTTTCTATTCTTTTGATGCGAGCATTTATTGCAATAAACTTCCCTCTTATTACTGCTTTTGCAGTATCCCATAGGTGTTGGTATGAAGTCTCTTTATTTTCAGTAGTTTCAAGAATGTTTTTGATTTCCTGTTTAATTTCTTCTTCAGCCTATAGGTCATTCAGGAGCATGTTTAATATCCATGTATCTGTCTAGTTCCCAGAGTTTTGTTTATTATTGATTTCTAGTTTTAATCTGTTGTGGTCTGAAAAGATACTTGAAATGACTTCAACTTTTAAAAATTTGTTGAGTCTTGATTTGTGACCTAACATGTGGTCTCTCCTGGAGAATGTTCCATGTGCTGATTGGAAGAAAGTATATCCTGTAGTTATTGGATTAAATGTTCAGACTAATTGCCATAAAGAAATTAAAAGCACTATCAAAAACATAAGTTTAAATAAAAGTGGTCTCATAAACAAATTTTAGTAAAATATGAGAGGGTGTTGACTTATTTTAGAGGATAAAAAAAATACCGAATAGTTCAATTCATAAAAAAATAAAATTAAAAAAAAATAAATAAATGTTCTGTAGATATCTGACAAATCCAATTGGTCTAACATGTAGTTTAAATGCTGTGTTTCTCTGTTGATTTGTTGCCTAAATGACCTGTCCGAAGTTGAGAGAGGGGTCTGAAGTGCCCCAGTATTATTGTATTGGGGTCTATCTCTCTCTTTAGGTCTAGTAGTGTTTGCTTTATATATCTGGGTTCTATGGTGTTGGCTGCATATATATTATGATATGTCTTCTTGCTGTATAGATCCCTTTATTATTATATAATGGCCTTCTTTGTCTCTTTTTATGGGTTTTGGTTTAAAGTCTATTTTATCTAATATAAGAATAGCTACTCTTGCTCATTTTTGGTTTCCACTTGCCTAGTATATCTTTCTCCTTCCCTTCAGTATTAGTCTGTGTGTGTCTTTAGAGTGTACTGTAGACAGCATATAGTTGGTTTTAATCCAGTCAGCCAGTCTGCCTCTTTTGAGTGGGGAATTTAATCCATTTACATTTAGGGTTGTTACTGAAAAGTACTGTCTTACTCCTGTCATTTCATCAGTTTTCATTTTGATGTTTTAAATATCTTTTGTTCCTTTCTTTCCTTTTCATTGTCCCAGCAGTAGCTAGGTGTCCCTCACACAACTGATTTGACTGGTGTGGCAGCAGCAGTGGTGTGGACTGATTTAATTCTAGTATTTTGCTATTTTTAATCTATCTCCTTTATAAAAATCCCATTTTCCCTTTTTGCCTTCTTTTGTATTAAATGAATATATTTTAAAATTTCATTTTGCTTTCTCTATTGACTTTTTAGCTATACCTGCTTGCATTTTTAAATGGTTGTTTTAGGGATTCCAATATAAATCACTGACCTTTCACAGTTTTCATAGAGTTAACATTGTAACACTTCACATAAAGTTAAAAAAAAAAACCATGAAGTCATTCATTTCCTTTTACCACCCCTCTTTTTTATGCTGTAGTTGTCATATAATACATATGACATATCCACATACATTAAGCCTCACAATACATGTTATAAGTTTTGCTTTAGACAGTCACTTATATTTTAAAGAAATTAAGATAGAAATAAAGAAGGTGCGTTATATCTACCTATTTATGTACAATTTCTTATAATTTTTATTTCTTCCTATAGATTTGGTTTTACATCTGGTATCATTTCTCCTTAGCCTGAAACACATTCTTTAGCATATCTTGTACTGCAGATATACTGACAATGTGCTTTTAAAATTTTTGTTTATATGGCATTATCTTTGTTTTGCTTTGACTAGTGATCTATATTTTTGCTAGATTGAGAATTATAGATTGACAAGTTTCTTTATCAGTACTTTAAAGATGTTTTCCCACTGTCTTCTGGTCTTTATTGTTTTCAGTCACCATTTGTATTGTTTCTTCTTTGTATATAATGTCTCATCTTAGGGAGGACTGCTGCTGCTGACCGGTCGTGGGGGGTGACCGCCACTTTGCCCCCGGCAGGAGAGGCTGCCTCATTTACAGACAACAGCTTTAAAGTGTGGAGCAGGAAAAAAACTGTTTCTTAGCTGCAAAAGTGAGTCTCGAAACAGGGAACACGGCACCAGGGCTGCTGTGGATGCAGCCAGGATCCCGGAGGCCGGGCCGCGCTGAAGGCGGCCAGCTGCCCTATTCAGGATTCGAGGTTTCAGGCCGGCATTAAAGAAGATTCCTGGGAGCGCCCGAGCCGCGCCGCGACTGAACAGCCCGAGGCGGCAGCAGCCAAGAACTGGGAAAGGTGGCAAACCAGAGACAGAGAGCGAGCACCCGACCTGGCACAGCACTGTGAGTGATCCCTGGCACAGCTCTGTTCGGGGGGTGGATGCCCAAGCGGCCCCCGCCTGCACCACCAGCCCACTCACCGCCGGTGCTGCCTCCATTTTCCCAGGTGCGGGCAGCTCCGCCCTGCTCGGCCATCACTGAGCCCTCCCACTTGCTGGCCTGGCGCCAGGCTTTCCGGAGCTTGCGGACCGGCCTTGGCTCCCACTCCCTCCGTGGTTCTCCAGCGGGGCTGGTGGCGGAGGGCGTCCCGGGCCAGTTTCGGGAGGGCAAGGAAGTACGGGCGGGCCGACTGTCACTCCACCATACCCTGGACTCCGGCCCCAGGTAAACTCCCTGTTACTGGGAGGCAGATACCATCTGTGCGGCCACCAGTTTGGAAAAAAGCCTAACGAATTTCTGGTTGGGAATAGTGTGGTAGGAGAGTTCCCAGGTCCGCTTGAACCTGCCGGAGACCAGGCTGCAAGTGGGCGCTAGACTCGGTTTATACTGGGGGGATACAAAAGTGAACAAGACCCGAGAAAGATCTACATAGTGCCACAAAGGCACCCAGAGAGACTGGTCGTCTGTGCCCAGCAGAAACCTGGTAGACTTCCTGGGCGAGGCGGTACCGAGCAGGGTCTTGAAGGCCCAGGTGTTAGACGAGGGGTGCAGAAGACACGCCCCAGCCCAGCACAGTTCGCACAGAGTGGGGAGACGTGCGGCCAGGGAGGCGGAGACTCGACAAGAACCACACACCCGGTGGGGTCGCTACTGCACGATCTAACAGCCTGGGCCAGAGCACACGGAACAGGGAGAAGTCCTGCACAGGAAGTGAAAGCTCAACAGAGATCACACACCCTGTGGTACGTGACCCACCAGCCCAGCAGAGTCCAAGCTGACCAGAAAGGTGGCTCCCCGGAGAAGCCCAAGACCCGAGGCAACCACACACACAAGGCACTAGAGGCCAACTGAGCAGTCACGGAGGGAGCCATACGAAATTGACAACCACAGCAACATCCTAGTTAGTCATTAGTCTCACACCGGTGGACTGTGAAACCCCCGGCCACAATGAATAAACACCAAAAAAAAGATACCAGAAATACAAAATATCAAGAAAGTACACCACCAAAAGTTAATAAATCTCAAACTCTAGATCCTATAGAACAAGAAGCCCTTGAAATGACTGACAAGGAATTTCGAGTGATAATTCTAAAGAAACTGAATGAGATACAAGAAAACTCATCTAGACATCATGATGAAATGAGGAAAAGTATACAGGATCTGAAAGAGGAAATGTACAAGGAAATCAATGTCCTGAAAAAAAATGTAGCAGAACTTGCTGAACTGAAGAAGTTATTCAACGAAATAAAAAACACAACGGAGAGTTTAACCAGCAGGCTTGTCGAAGTTGAAGAGAGAACCTCTGAACTTGAAGATGGGCTGATTGAAATAACACAAGCAGACAAAAAGAAAGAAAAAAGAATCAAGGACATTGAAGAAAATCTGAGAGAGATATCAGACAACCATAAGCGATCAAATATCCGAGTCATGGGTATTCCAGAAGGGGAGGAAAATGGAGATTCCATTGAAAACATATTCAACAAAATAGTGGCAGAAAACTTCCCAGGTATAGGAAAAATCACAGATCTTCAGATCCAGGAAGCTCAACGATCTCCAAACGTATTCAACCCAAAAAGGCCTTCTCCAAGACATGTCATAGTCAAATTGGCAAAACTCAGAGACAAAGAGAGAATCTTAAAAGCTGCAAGAGAGAAGCATCAAATCACCTATAAGGGAGCCCCAATCAGGTTAACATCAGACTTTTCATCACAAACCCTAAAAGCTAGAAAGGAATGGGATGATATTTTCAAAATACTAAAAGACAAAGATTGCCAGCCAAGAATACTCTACCTTGCAAGTCTATCCTTCCAAAATGAGGGGCAAATAGTATATTTCTCAGACAGACAAAAACTGCGGGAGTTCACTACCACAAGACCACCCTTACAAGAAATCCTACAGGGAGTACTGGGTTTGGTTCCTGAAAAATAACTACCACTGCCATAAAAACCCAAGAAAAATCTAAACCCGCTAGTATAATAAAAATGGCATTCATGAAGAGAAAACAAGCTAACAAAAACACTATCTACAACCTAAGGAACCAACAAACACAGAAAACAAACAGTAAATCAGAAAGCAAGGAACAAAAGACACCTAAGACAACCAAACAACCAATAAAATGCTAGGAATAAATCAACACCTTTCAATAACAACTCTTAATGTAAAAGGATGGAGATGGAATGGAGATGCCAGTGGAATTGAAGAATTTTTGAGGTAAAGATACAAGAGCAAGTGACCTGGAAAGAGAGAACGGATGGTTGAAGAGGGGACTCTCAAAATCAGTATTTCAGAGATTATGCCATTATTGATGATAAGAAGGTCTAGAGTATGACAAATGGGAGTAGTCAGCTGATGTGAAGTGGAGGATAAGGCCCATGGAGATGAGAAGTGTTTGATGGATGGTTTACATGGCATTGAAGCCACCAAGAATGATAACAAGATTAATAGAGAAGAGAAAAGCATATGGTGAGCCAAGTGTTAAAGTCTTCAGTGAATGAGAGGTAACAGCCAGAAAGACTGTAGATGACTGCAACAAAGAGGGGTAGTGGGTTGTTCGGTCTAGTAGCTTAGGGTTCAAAGGAGCTGGGATGTGTGAAAGATGAGAAGAGATATGGTCTTGAAATGGCAAGAAAGAGCAGTGAAAGACAAGTACCTCACCTCCAGGACCAGTGGTACCATGGGAGTAGGAGGAAAACAGTGAGAGAAAATTGCTTTAATTTATACATTTCATAGATTCTTTCATTTATTCATTTAACAATGTACTGAGTAGCTACTGTGTGATAAGCAGTTTACCAGACTGGTGTAGGGGGGAATCGGGGTGGGGGGGGTGTTGGGCAGGGTTAGGAGGAGTTAATTAGACAAAGACAGAGTGATAATTTTAGCGACTATGTCTAACAGAAGCTAGAATTGATTCTCCTCTTGTGAATAAGTAAATTGGTCTAGCCCACACACTTAGGCCTGGTGAATTGTCCCTGGGCCTAAAATGTTGCTGCCTGAAGGTAAAAGTAAGAATAGATTTGGCAACTGTCCAGTCATAAAGGAAAGCAAGTGTTATCTTCATTAAGCACAGCTGAACCTGGTTTTAAAACTTAACTTGTACAGCTACAGTAATCAAAATAGTGTGGTATAAGTACAGACATATAGATCAATGGAACAGAATAGACAATCCAGAAACAGACACAAACTTATATGGTCAATTGTTAAAGTAGTCCCATGGGAGACAAGATAGTCTTTGAAATGTGGTGCTAAAACAATTGAACATCCATATGCAAAAAAAAAAAAGCACTTCATATCACATGAAAAAATCAACTGAAAATGGATCATAGACCTAAATGTAAAATAAAAACTCTAAAATTCTTAGAAGAAAACATAGAAAAAATCTTGACTTTGGGCTAGACAAAGCATTCTTAGTCATGATATGAAAAGCATAATCTATTAAAAATTTGATAAATTTTATCTTAACAAAATTCAAAACTATTGCTCTGTGAGAACATAGTGTTAAAAAAATAAAAAGACAAGCCATAGACCAAGAGAAAACATTAAAAGTCATATATCTAAATCTTGTATCCAGAATACATAAAGAATTGTCAAAATTCTATAATAAGAAAATAAACACCCCAATGTTAAAATGGGCAAAAGATTGGAACAAACACTTCACCAAATAAGGTATATGAATGGCAGATAAGTACATGAAAAGATGCTCAACATTATTAGTCATTAGGAAAATGGAAAGTAAAACCACAATGAAATCACAATTACCCCCTAGGCTGACTATAATTAAAAGGCTACCAGTACCAAGTGTTGGAGAGGATGTGGGGCAACTGGAACCCTTATACATTGCTGGTGGGAATGTAAAATGGTGCAGCCACTGGGGGAAATAGTTCAGCAGTTCCTCAGAATGTTAAACACAGAGTTACTATATGACTCAGCAATTCCACTCCTAGATGTATAACCGAGAAATGAAAATATGTGTCTACACAAAAACAATGTTTATACACAATGTTTATAGCAGCAATATTCACAATAGCCCAAAAGTAGAAAAAACTCAATTGCTCATCAATTGACAGATGGATTAATAAGATATGGTACATTCATACAATTGAATATTATTTGGCAATAAAAAGGAATGAAGCACTGATAAATGGTAAACATAAATGAACTTTGAAAACATTATGGTAAGTGAAAGAAGCCAGGCACAAAAGGCTACATATTGTATGATTCATTTATATAAAATATATAGAATAGGCCAATGAATAGACAGAGAAAGTAGATTTGTGATTGCTTAGGGGGACAGGGGGAGTGACTGCTAATAGGTTCCTACTGGAGTTATGGGAATATTTTATATCTTGATTGTGGGGGTTTTTATGTTACTGGATACATTTGCCAGAGTTTCTCAAACTTTGAGTATATTCAAACATAGTTAATTTCATTGTATGTAAATTATACCTCAATAAAGCTGATTTTTTTTAAAGGATCCAAAAGTAAACCACATTGATTAATGGGCAAGGATTCATACATTCACATGACAATTTTTGACTACACATCTCACAAAACACTTTTAGAGAGTAAACTGAATTGGGCCATGTCCAAGCAGAGGCACAACATGTACAAAAGTTAGGAGGGGAGAGAGCATGATGCATTCAGAGAACATGGAAAAGTTCAGTATGGCCCAAGCAGGGAAGATGGAGAAGTAGGCAGGGGCAGGGCTACGGCAGGACTTGTCTGCCACGTTAAGGCTGTTCGGACCTTAACCTAGCACGGTGAGAAGCCAGCCCTGCTGAGAAGTTTCAAGTGAGACGTGAAAGAACTGAGATTTAGGAAGATCTCTTTGGCTTCAAAGAGATTGGAGCCATCTCCACCCTCACCCCACAGCAGAGGAGACTGCTGCAGTTATCCAGGACAGAGATGGCCAGGGCAAGGTGGGCCGGCATGGCATCCACAGGAGTGGACTGATGAGAGACACTGCACAGGCAGATGGATGGTGGTGTAGTCCCTTCGGGCTGCTGTAACCAAATACTTTGAACCGGGTAATGTGTAAACAACAGAACGGTATTGCTTACAGTTCTGGAGGCTGGCAAGTCGAAGATCAAGTCTCCAGAAAATGCAGTGCTTCGTGGATGGTGCCCTGTTGCTGTGTCCTCACATGGCAAAAGCGGGCAAGGGAGCTCAGTGGAGCCTCTTATAAGGGCACTAATCCCATTCATGAGGGTGGAGCCCTCATGACTTAATCACTCCCCAAAGGCCCCACCTCTTAATACTATCACAGTGGGTATTGGGTTCCAATGTATGAGTTTTGTGGGGACACACACATTCAGACCATAGCTGATGGGACATGGGGGTGAGGCAAGAGAAGGGAGTCTGGTTTGGTCAGTGGGGTGGATTGTGGTGCCCTTCACTGAGACTGAGAACAGGAGGATGAAGAGGGAGGGAAAGGGGAGGGGGCGAGGAAGAGGAGGAGAAGAGGGAGGAGGAGGAACAGGTGTGAGAAGGAAGTTGAGTTGTAGGAGCTGGTGAGTTATCCAAATGGAGTGCTTCAGTGGCCAGTTCATCACATGAATCTGGAGTTCAGGTGTGAGGTCTGCCCTGGGAGATGAAGGTGTGGGTGTCCTCAGCCTTGAGAACCCAAGGGAGGATCAGCTGGCTAGAGGAAGCCAGGCCATGAAAATGGAGAAGAGAAATGGGAGATGGGAAAATCCATGAGGCACAGAGAGCAGAGGCCAGGTGTTTCTCTCATGGTGTGGGAAAGGAGGACATTGTAACACCCCAAAGGCAGTCTTATTTCTTTCCTTACCAGTGTGGTTTCCTACTTCCTGTGTGCCTGTGCTTTGGCGGGTGGGGTGGGCTGGGGAATTGTCATCCTTTTACTGTCCTTGTGTTCTTTAGGCCTTTGAGGGCTCTCAGTGTTCCTCCTCTTTTGAGGAAGGTAGTCTCCTTTCCCTTTTTAGTTTTCCCTCTTCAAGGATGTTTGTGCAGTTCTATGTTCCAGATCCTGCCACCCGGGACTTAGTCATGCACATTAAGAGGCTTTTGATGTCAGAGTCTTGATGGTTGTCATGGTTACCTAGTCACTGGCATGGCTAAACAAGCAATGCTTGGGACACAGACCATTGCCTGGGACTTGGGAATCCTTGTCCTATAGACAGCTTTATAGATGCAATTGATTTTCTGTAATGTGGTGTAACTCAGTTTATTCTTTCAAGCACCAGATATATGCCTTTTAATTATAAGAAGAAGCTTCATAGAGATGTTGGAATAAAATGAATTATAGGAAAAAATTTCGACATGAAATGATTTTCACAATGAAGTAGTAGTGATATTCCCAAGGGCTCAAGGATCTAGTAGTATCACCTGACCTTCACTCCAATGTCTTGTCCATCAGACCATAACTGTGCTTTGTGATCCTGTAGCATCTTAATATTCCGGGATCCAAAGGCATCCAATTCATCTGCATCTTTTAAAAGGAACAGGAAGTCACTCTGATTCAATAGGAAAGGGGTGAGGATTTTCCTCCAACCCAACTCTGCTAGACAACACACTGTGTATTATGTAGATGAGGGTGGTTCTTTTTCTTTTTGCTGTTACATTTCAAATACTCTCTATGTGATGGTTTAGCTAGTTGATTGAAAAATTGGCTGTTTGTGAATGGGAAGAGTTCAGGATAATAGTGAAGGGCACTAACTTTAGCAAAGTGCGTACTACATGCCAGAAACTGAATAGATGCTTTTCATTGACTCTCTTTTCAACTGCTACCAATCAACTGAGCGGTGTTTATCTTTCTAGTCTTTTTCTGCCAATATCTATTTAAAGAAAATTTGAATATATCTGTACATATTGGTTCTTAGCCTGCTGAGAAAGGAACTTTTTATTGCTTTATGTTGTCCTTGTACTAAGCATGCATGTGCATTGGGAAACATTTAGAAAATACAGATGAGTGCCACTCGGAGTCCTGAGTCAGAACTGCAGCCTGAACATCAGGGAGCAGGAATGCTGGGAGGGAAGGCAGGAAGGAGGGAGTGAAGGGGTGAGGAGGCGCTGCTGCTCTGACCTCCAGACAGAGCTTTCCAGAAGTTTGCGTGGCATAGGAAGCACATCAGTGGCAGGCAGTCTCTGCTGAGATTTTCACGAGACAAGTCAGCTAGGCCTCTAGTCTACACTTTGTTTATCCTTCTCTCCCTTCTCCTTTCCTTCCGCTCCCCTCCTCTCTCCTGCCCCTTTTCTCCCGCTTCTCCCTCCTTTCTCTCTCTCTCCCTCCTCTTGTCTCTTCCTCTTCAGCCTACTCCTCCTACATAAATCAGGTTGGGAACAACTGCCAAGGTCTGTCCAGAGCAGGCAGGGAGCCATCTCAGTCCTATGGAATCTTTCACCCTTAGCTAAAGAGAAGCTCTGTGTGTGCATGCGTGCATGTTCATGTACATGTGTGCACACACAGGCATGAGTTTAAACTAAAAAAAGAATCATGCCATTTGCAGCTTTTTTCTGATTGCCAAAGTTATACTTTCTCCTTGAGAAAAATCTATAAGATTCAGAAAAGTGTAAAGACGAAAATATAAACTACCTAGAATCCTGTAATTCAAATGTTCAGTTGTAACCATCATCATTAATTTAACCATGTGTTATGAATACCTTTCAACGTCAATAAAAAATTTGTGCCTTATTTTCTGAATCACTTTAAGATTTTTCATGTTTCAAACTTTAATCTCGATTTTTCTGATTTCAAAGGTAAAAAATCCTTGTAAAATAAAATAATATAGAAACATATAACATAGATAATGAAATTTTCTTGCTTCTCCTTTACCTGTCAAATCCGTAGAAACATTCTCTATTAATAGCTTGGAGTACATTCCTTCAGAAATTTTTCTTTAGTGGTACACACATATTCTTTTGCAAAAGTGAAGCCATACTGAAAACATATTACTCTGCACATATCTTTTCAACTTTATCTCATGCTTACAAGGTTTGCAGGCTGCTCTTTTCACTTAGCAATAAATTGTCAACATGTTTCAGGACAATAAATACATTTCTATATCATTTTATGAGTCACTATTCAATAAGATTTTCTCCAATTTATGAAATTTTACAAGTTATATATGCTTGCTGCAAAAATTCAAACGATATATGTAAAATTGTATAAATTAGAAATTAAAATTTCCCTGTTTCTCTCTGTTGCCCTGTGATGATAGCTACGGGTGAGTATTCTTCCAGCTTTTTTTTTTGCAAAGTATTTCTGTTTCTCTCTCTCTCTCTCACACACACACACACACAATTTCTTTTGCAAAAAATGGGACATATTGGGTGTATGGTTTAGCAACTTGCTTTTCTTTTTTACTTAATATATATTAGACATTTTTCCGTGACAGTACATATTAGCTTCACCTCATTTCCTTTAACCCAGTCAGAAGATTCCATTGCATTAATGTATATTTTTTATGTAACCAATCAGCTATAAATGCCCTTTAAGTTCTTTTAATATTGTTCACTATCACAATCTTGCCGAAATGGGCATTTTTTAAAAATTTTAAGTTATCAATGTGCAATGTAGTTGATTTTCGTGTCCCTTTACCAATTCCTCTTTCCAACTTTCCTCTCCCTTCTCTCCCTATCAACATCATATCTGTTCACTTGTCTTAACAAGTTCAAGGAATTGTAATCATTGGCTGAAATGGGCATTTTTAATGAATATCTTTAGTTATGTGTGCCATTATCTTTGTATGATAAATTTTTAGGAGTAAAATTGTTGTCTTCAAGACCACACAAATTTTCTATTTTTATGCATATCACCAAATTTGCCTCCAAAAGACTGAAGCAGTTTATGGTCCTACCAAGGATGTAAAGCATGCCAGTTTTTCCACACTGTCTGCAAAGCCATATATCATCAACATATTAAAAAAAAATTTTGCCCCTGTTTCATTGTGAAATGGATATTTGGCCTTCTTTCCTGTTTCCTGACATAAAGCTCCTAAAATCCTTGGAATCTCTAGACAGATATTTAGTTTGGTTAAACTCCAAGCTACTGTCAAAAGAGCTGCAATAAACATGAGAGTGCAGGTATCCCTTCAACATGATGACTTCCATTCCTTTTGCTATACACCCAGCAGTGGGATTGCTGGAGTGCATGGCAGTTCTATCTTTAGTTGTTTGAGGAAGTTCCATACTGTTTTCCATAATGGCTGTTCTAATTTACAGTCTCACTAACAGTGTATGAGGGCTCCCCTTTCTCCACATCCTTGCCAGCATTTGTTATTCTCTGTATCTTTGATAATGGCAAGTCTAACTGAAATGAGATATCTCAATGTGGTTTTGATTTGCATTTCCCTGATGCTTAGTGATGTTGAGCATTTTTTCATGTGTCTGTTGGCCATTTGTATATCTTCCTTTGAGAAATGCCTATTCAGCTCCTTGGCCCATATTTTAATTGGGTTACTTTTTTTTATTGTTGAGTTCATTGTATATTTTGGATATTAATCCCTTGTGAGATGCATAGTGTGGAAATTTTTTCTCCCAATCTATACATTGTGTTTTGACTCTGTTAATTTTTTCCTTTGTTGCGCAGAAGCTTTTTAGTTTAGTATAATCCCATTTGTTTATTTTTTCTTTTGTTGCCTGTGCTTTTGGGGTCTTATTCATTAAATCTTTGCCCAGTCGTATATCCTGAAGTGTTTCCCCTATGTTTTCTTCTATGCATTTTATAGTTTCAGGTCTTATATTTAAGTCTTTAATCTATTTTTAGTTAATTTTGGTATGGTGAGAGGTGCAGGTCTAGTCTCATTCTTCTGCATGTGGATGTCCAGTTTTCCCAGTACCATTTATTGAAGAGGCAGTCTTTTTGCCAATGTATGTTCTTGGTGCCTTTGTTGAAGATCAGTTGGGTGTACATAGTTGGGTTGATTTCTGGTTTCTCTGTTCTGTTACATTGGTACATGTGTTTGTTTTTATGCCAGTGTCATGCTGTTTTGTTTACTATTGCTTTGTATTATAATTTGAAACCAGGTGGTTTAATGCCTCCAGCTTCATTTTTTTTTTTTTTTTTTTGTTAAGGATTGCTTTAGCTATTCATGGTCTTTTGTTGTTCCATATGAATGTTAGGATTGTTTTTACTATTTCTGTGAAGAATGTCATTGGTATTTTGATGGGGATTGCATTGAACCTGTAGGTTGCTTTGAGTAGTGTGGACATTTTCACAATGTCAATTCTTCCAATCCATAAACATGAAATGACTTTCCATCTTTCTGTGTCCTCTTTAATTTCTTTCAGCAGTGATTCATAGTTCTCATTGTAGATCTCTTTCACCTCCTTGGTTAAATTTATTCCTACATATTTTATTTTTTTGGTGACTATTGTAAATGGGCTTGCTTTCTTGGTTTCCTTTTCTGTTAGTTTGTCATTGGAGTATAAAAACATCACTGATTTTTGTGTGTTGATTTTACATCCTGAGATTTTACTGAAATCATTTATCAGCTCTAAAAGTTTTTTTGTAGAGCCTTTAATTTTTTCTATGTATAAGATTAGGTCATCTGTAAACAGAGACAGTTTGACTTTTTCTTTTCCAATCTGGGTGCTCTTTATTTCTTTCTTTTGTCTGATTGCTCTGGCTAGTCCTTCCAATGCTATGTTAAACGGGAGTGGTGAGACTGGGTATCAGCTCATTCTTGCTCCAGGGTGATATCGGCAGTTGGTTTTTTGCATTTGGCTCTTACTGTGTTGAGATACTTTCCTTCTATGTCTAATTTGCTGATTGTCTTTATCATGAAGGATGCTGAATTATATCAAATGCTTTTGCTGCATCTATTGAGGTAATCATATGGTTTTTGTCCTTGATTTGGCTAATGTGGTGCATAACATTTATTGACTTGGAAGTGTTGAACCATCTTTGCAACCCTGGGATGAATCCCACTTGATCATGGTGTATAATTTTTTTGATGTGTTGCTGTATTCTGTATGCTAACATTTTGTTGAGGAGTTTTGCATCTATGTTCATCAAAGGTATTGGCCTGTAGTTTTTGTTGTTGTTGTATCTTTGTCTGGTTTTGGTATCAGGGTGCTGCTGGCCTCATAGAATGAGTTTGGGAGAATGGCCCTTGTTTCAATTTTTTGGAATAGTTTGAAGAGAATTGGTATTAACTCCTCCATAAAAGTTTGGTAGAATTCAGCAGTAAAGCCATCCAGTCCTGGGCTTTTCTTTATTGGGAGACTTCTAATTAATGCTTCAATCTTGTTGCTTGTTATTGGTCTGTTCAGGTTCTCTATGTTTTCTTGGTTCAGTCTTGGTATTGTGTTTTTCCAGAAATTTATCCATTTCCTCCAGGTTTTCAAATTTGTTGGCGCATAGTCTCTAATAATTCCTTATATTTCTGTGGTATTGGTGTAATGTCTCCTCTTTCATTTCTGATTTTTGTTATTTGATTTTTGTTATTTAGATCTTCCCTTTTATTTATTCATTTATTTATTTTTTATTTTTTTATTTTATTTTATTTTTTTTGGTCGTTTTTTCGTGACCGGCACTCAGCCCGTGAGTGCACCGGTCATTCCTACATAGGATCCGAACCCGCGGCGGGAGCGTCGCCGCCCTCCCAGCGCAGCACTCTACCGAGTGCGCCACAGGCTCGGCCCTAGATCTTCCCTTTTAACAGTTTGTCTGTTTTGATTATCATCTCAAAAAACTAACTTTTTGTTTCATTGATCTTTTTTATCATTTTGTGCATTTCTATTTCATTTAATTCTGCTCTGATTTTAATTATTTCTTTCCGTCTATTAAGGTTGGGATTGGATTTTTAAAAAAATTTTTCTAGGTCTTTGAGATGTAGCATTAGGTTGTTCAGTTGAAATCTTTCTATTCTTTTGATGCGAGCATTTATTGCAATAAACTTCCCTCTTATTACTGCTTTTGCAGTATCCCATAGGTGTTGGTATGAAGTCTCTTTATTTTCAGTAGTTTCAAGAATGTTTTTGATTTCCTGTTTAATTTCTTCTTCAGCCTATAGGTCATTCAGGAGCATGTTTAATATCCATGTATCTGTCTAGTTCCCAGAGTTTTGTTTATTATTGATTTCTAGTTTTAATCTGTTGTGGTCTGAAAAGATACTTGAAATGACTTCAACTTTTAAAAATTTGTTGAGTCTTGATTTGTGACCTAACATGTGGTCTCTCCTGGAGAATGTTCCATGTGCTGATTGGAAGAAAGTATATCCTGTAGTTATTGGATTAAATGTTCAGACTAATTGCCATAAAGAAATTAAAAGCACTATCAAAAACATAAGTTTAAATAAAAGTGGTCTCATAAACAAATTTTAGTAAAATATGAGAGGGTGTTGACTTATTTTAGAGGATAAAAAAAATACCGAATAGTTCAATTCATAAAAAAATAAAATTAAAAAAAAATAAATAAATGTTCTGTAGATATCTGACAAATCCAATTGGTCTAACATGTAGTTTAAATGCTGTGTTTCTCTGTTGATTTGTTGCCTAAATGACCTGTCCGAAGTTGAGAGAGGGGTCTGAAGTGCCCCAGTATTATTGTATTGGGGTCTATCTCTCTCTTTAGGTCTAGTAGTGTTTGCTTTATATATCTGGGTTCTATGGTGTTGGCTGCATATATATTATGATATGTCTTCTTGCTGTATAGATCCCTTTATTATTATATAATGGCCTTCTTTGTCTCTTTTTATGGGTTTTGGTTTAAAGTCTATTTTATCTAATATAAGAATAGCTACTCTTGCTCATTTTTGGTTTCCACTTGCCTAGTATATCTTTCTCCTTCCCTTCAGTATTAGTCTGTGTGTGTCTTTAGAGTGTACTGTAGACAGCATATAGTTGGTTTTAATCCAGTCAGCCAGTCTGCCTCTTTTGAGTGGGGAATTTAATCCATTTACATTTAGGGTTGTTACTGAAAAGTACTGTCTTACTCCTGTCATTTCATCAGTTTTCATTTTGATGTTTTAAATATCTTTTGTTCCTTTCTTTCCTTTTCATTGTCCCAGCAGTAGCTAGGTGTCCCTCACACAACTGATTTGACTGGTGTGGCAGCAGCAGTGGTGTGGACTGATTTAATTCTAGTATTTTGCTATTTTTAATCTATCTCCTTTATAAAAATCCCATTTTCCCTTTTTGCCTTCTTTTGTATTAAATGAATATATTTTAAAATTTCATTTTGCTTTCTCTATTGACTTTTTAGCTATACCTGCTTGCATTTTTAAATGGTTGTTTTAGGGATTCCAATATAAATCACTGACCTTTCACAGTTTTCATAGAGTTAACATTGTAACACTTCACATAAAGTTAAAAAAAAAAACCATGAAGTCATTCATTTCCTTTTACCACCCCTCTTTTTTATGCTGTAGTTGTCATATAATACATATGACATATCCACATACATTAAGCCTCACAATACATGTTATAAGTTTTGCTTTAGACAGTCACTTATATTTTAAAGAAATTAAGATAGAAATAAAGAAGGTGCGTTATATCTACCTATTTATGTACAATTTCTTATAATTTTTATTTCTTCCTATAGATTTGGTTTTACATCTGGTATCATTTCTCCTTAGCCTGAAACACATTCTTTAGCATATCTTGTACTGCAGATATACTGACAATGTGCTTTTAAAATTTTTGTTTATATGGCATTATCTTTGTTTTGCTTTGACTAGTGATCTATATTTTTGCTAGATTGAGAATTATAGATTGACAAGTTTCTTTATCAGTACTTTAAAGATGTTTTCCCACTGTCTTCTGGTCTTTATTGTTTTCAGTCACCATTTGTATTGTTTCTTCTTTGTATATAATGTCTCATCTTAGGGAGGACTGCTGCTGCTGACCGGTCGTGGGGGGTGACCGCCACTTTGCCCCCGGCAGGAGAGGCTGCCTCATTTACAGACAACAGCTTTAAAGTGTGGAGCAGGAAAAAAACTGTTTCTTAGCTGCAAAAGTGAGTCTCGAAACAGGGAACACGGCACCAGGGCTGCTGTGGATGCAGCCAGGATCCCGGAGGCCGGGCTGCGCTGAAGGCGGCCAGCTGCCCTATTCAGGATTCGAGGTTTCAGGCCGGCATTAAAGAAGATTCCTGGGAGCGCCCGAGCCGCGCCGCGACTGAACAGCCCGAGGCGGCAGCAGCCAAGAACTGGGAAAGGTGGCAAACCAGAGACAGAGAGCGAGCACCCGACCTGGCACAGCACTGTGAGTGATCCCTGGCACAGCTCTGTTCGGGGGGTGGATGCCCAAGCGGCCCCCGCCTGCACCACCAGCCCACTCACCGCCGGTGCTGCCTCCATTTTCCCAGGTGCGGGCAGCTCCGCCCTGCTCGGCCATCACTGAGCCCTCCCACTTGCTGGCCTGGCGCCAGGCTTTCCGGAGCTTGCGGACCGGCCTTGGCTCCCACTCCCTCCGTGGTTCTCCAGCGGGGCTGGTGGCGGAGGGCGTCCCGGGCCAGTTTCGGGAGGGCAAGGAAGTACGGGCGGGCCGACTGTCACTCCACCATACCCTGGACTCCGGCCCCAGGTAAACTCCCTGTTACTGGGAGGCAGATACCATCTGTGCGGCCACCAGTTTGGAAAAAAGCCTAACGAATTTCTGGTTGGGAATAGTGTGGTAGGAGAGTTCCCAGGTCCGCTTGAACCTGCCGGAGACCAGGCTGCAAGTGGGCGCTAGACTCGGTTTATACTGGGGGGATACAAAAGTGAACAAGACCCGAGAAAGATCTACATAGTGGCACAAAGGCACCCAGAGAGACTGGTCGTCTGTGCCCAGCAGAAACCTGGTAGACTTCCTGGGCGAGGCGGTACCGAGCAGGGTCTTGAAGGCCCAGGTGTTAGACGAGGGGTGCAGAAGACACGCCCCAGCCCAGCACAGTGCGCACAGAGTGGGGAGACGTGCGGCCAGGGAGGCGGAGACTCGACAAGAACACACACCCGGTGGGGTCGCAACTGCATGATCTAACAGCCTGGGCCAGAGTACACGGAACAGGGAGAAGTCCTGCACAGGAAGTGAAAGCTCAACAGAGATCACACACCCTGTGGTATGTGACCCACCAGCCCAGCAGAGTCCAAGCTGACCAGAAAGGTGGATCCCCGGAGAAGCCCAAGACCCGAGGCAACCACACACACAAGGCACTAGAGGCCAACTGAGCAGTCACGGAGGGAGCCATACGAAATTGACAACCACAGCAACATCCTAGTTATTCATTAGTCTCAAACCGGTGGACTGTGAAACCCCCGGCCACAATGAATAAACACCAAAAAAAAGATACCAGAAATACAAAAAATCAAGAAAGTACACCACCAAAAGTTAATAAATCTCAAACTCTAGATCCTATAGAACAAGAAGGCCTTGAAATGACTGACAAGGAATTTTGAGTGATAATTCTAAAGAAACTGAATGAGATACAAGAAAACTCATCTAGACATCATGATGAAATGAGGAAAAGTATACAGGATCTGAAAGAGGAAATGTACAAGGAAATCAATGTCCTGAAAAAAAATGTAGCAGAACTTGCTGAACTGAAGAAGTTATTCAACGAAATAAAAAACACAACGGAGAGTTTAACCAGCAGGCTTGTCGAAGTTGAAGAGAGAACCTCTGAACTTGAAGATGGGCTGATTGAAATAACACAAGCAGACAAAAAGAAAGAAAAAAGAATCAAGGACATTGAAGAAAATCTGAGAGAGATATCAGACAACCATAAGCGATCAAATATCCGAGTCATGGGTATTCCAGAAGGGGAGGAAAATGGAGATTCCATTGAAAACATATTCAACAAAATAGTGGCAGAAAACTTCCCAGGTATAGGAAAAATCACAGATCTTCAGATCCAGGAAGCTCAACGATCTCCAAACGTATTCAACCCAAAAAGGCCTTCTCCAAGACATGTCATAGTCAAATTGGCAAAACTCAGAGACAAAGAGAGAATCTTAAAAGCTGCAAGAGAGAAGCATCAAATCACCTATAAGGGAGCCCCAATCAGGTTAACATCAGACTTTTCATCACAAACCCTAAAAGCTAGAAAGGAATGGGATGATATTTTCAAAATACTAAAAGACAAAGATTGCCAGCCAAGAATACTCTACCTTGCAAGTCTATCCTTCCAAAATGAGGGGCAAATAGTATATTTCTCAGACAGACAAAAACTGCGGGAGTTCACTACCACAAGACCACCCTTACAAGAAATCCTACAGGGAGTACTGGGTTTGGTTCCTGAAAAATAACTACCACTGCCATAAAAACCCAAGAAAAATCTAAACCCGCTAGTATAATAAAAATGGCATTCATGAAGAGAAAACAAGCTAACAAAAACACTATCTACAACCTAAGGAACCAACAAACACAGAAAACAAACAGTAAATCAGAAAGCAAGGAACAAAAGACACTTAAGACAACCAAACAACCAATAAAATGCTAGGAATAAATCAACACCTTTCAATAACAACTCTTAATGTAAAAGGATGGAGATGGAATGGAGATGCCAGTGGAATTGAAGAATTTTTGAGGTAAAGATACAAGAGCAAGTGACCTGGAAAGAGAGAACGGATGGTTGAAGAGGGGACTCTCAAAATCAGTATTTCAGAGATTATGCCATTATTGGTGATAAGAAGGTCTAGAGTATGACAAATGGGAGTAGTCAGCTGATGTGAAGTGGAGGATAAGGCCCATGGAGATGAGAAGTGTTTGATGGATGGTTTACATGGCATTGAAGCCACCAAGAATGATAACAAGATTAATAGAGAAGAGAAAAGCATATGGTGAGCCAAGTGTTAAAGTCTTCAGTGAATGAGAGGTAACAGCCAGAAAGACTGTAGATGACTGCAACAAAGAGGGGTAGTGGGTTGTTCGGTCTAGTAGCTTAGGGTTCAAAGGAGCTGGGATGTGTGAAAGATGAGAAGAGATATGGTCTTGAAATGGCAAGAAAGAGCAGTGAAAGACAAGTACCTCACCTCCAGGACCAGTGGTACCATGGGAGTAGGAGGAAAACAGTGAGAGAAAATTGCTTTAATTTATACATTTCATAGATTGTTTCATTTATTCATTTAACAATGTACTGAGTAGCTACTGTGTGATAAGCAGTTTACCAGACTGGTGTAGGGGGGAATCGGGGTGGGGGGGGTGTTGGGCAGGGTTAGGAGGAGTTAATTAGACAAAGACAGAGTGATAATTTTAGCGACTATGTCTAACAGAAGCTAGAATTGATTCTCCTCTTGTGAATAAGTAAATTGGTCTAGCCCACACACTTAGGCCTGGTGAATTGTCCCTGGGCCTAAAATGTTGCTGCCTGAAGGTAAAAGTAAGAATAGATTTGGCAACTGTCCAGTCATAAAGGAAAGCAAGTGTTATCTTCATTAAGCACAGCTGAACCTGGTTTTAAAACTTAACTTGTACAGCTACAGTAATCAAAATAGTGTGGTATAAGTACAGACATATAGATCAATGGAACAGAATAGACAATCCAGAAACAGACACAAACTTATATGGTCAATTGTTAAAGTAGTCCCATGGGAGACAAGATAGTCTTTGAAATGTGGTGCTAAAACAATTGAACATCCATATGCAAAAAAAAAAAAGCACTTCATATCACATGAAAAAATCAACTGAAAATGGATCATAGACCTAAATGTAAAATAAAAACTCTAAAATTCTTAGAAGAAAACATAGAAAAAATCTTGACTTTGGGCTAGACAAAGCATTCTTAGTCATGATATGAAAAGCATAATCTATTAAAAATTTGATAAATTTTATCTTAACAAAATTCAAAACTATTGCTCTGTGAGAACATAGTGTTAAAAAAATAAAAAGACAAGCCATAGACCAAGAGAAAACATTAAAAGTCATATATCTAAATCTTGTATCCAGAATACATAAAGAATTGTCAAAATTCTATAATAAGAAAATAAACACCCCAATGTTAAAATGGGCAAAAGATTGGAACAAACACTTCACCAAATAAGGTATATGAATGGCAGATAAGTACATGAAAAGATGCTCAACATTATTAGTCATTAGGAAAATGGAAAGTAAAACCACAATGAAATCACAATTACCCCCTAGGCTGACTATAATTAAAAGGCTACCAGTACCAAGTGTTGGAGAGGATGTGGGGCAACTGGAACCCTTATACATTGCTGGTGGGAATGTAAAATGGTGCAGCCACTGGGGGAAATAGTTCAGCAGTTCCTCAGAATGTTAAACACAGAGTTACTATATGACTCAGCAATTCCACTCCTAGATGTATAACCGAGAAATGAAAATATGTGTCTACACAAAAACAATGTTTATACACAATGTTTATAGCAGCAATATTCACAATAGCCCAAAAGTAGAAAAAACTCAATTGCTCATCAATTGACAGATGGATTAATAAGATATGGTACATTCATACAATTGAATATTATTTGGCAATAAAAAGGAATGAAGCACTGATAAATGGTAAACATAAATGAACTTTGAAAACATTATGGTAAGTGAAAGAAGCCAGGCACAAAAGGCTACATATTGTATGATTCATTTATATAAAATATATAGAATAGGCCAATGAATAGACAGAGAAAGTAGATTTGTGATTGCTTAGGGGGACAGGGGGAGTGACTGCTAATAGGTTCCTACTGGAGTTATGGGAATATTTTATATCTTGATTGTGGGGGTTTTTATGTTACTGGATACATTTGCCAGAGTTTCTCAAACTTTGAGTATATTCAAACATAGTTAATTTCATTGTATGTAAATTATACCTCAATAAAGCTGATTTTTTTTAAAGGATCCAAAAGTAAACCACATTGATTAATGGGCAAGGATTCATACATTCACATGACAATTTTTGACTACACATCTCACAAAACACTTTTAGAGAGTAAACTGAATTGGGCCATGTCCAAGCAGAGGCACAACATGTACAAAAGTTAGGAGGGGAGAGAGCATGATGCATTCAGAGAACATGGAAAAGTTCAGTATGGCCCAAGCAGGGAAGATGGAGAAGTAGGCAGGGGCAGGGCTACGGCAGGACTTGTCTGCCACGTTAAGGCTGTTCGGACCTTAACCTAGCACGGTGAGAAGCCAGCCCTGCTGAGAAGTTTCAAGTGAGACGTGAAAGAACTGAGATTTAGGAAGATCTCTTTGGCTTCAAAGAGATTGGAGCCATCTCCACCCTCACCCCACAGCAGAGGAGACTGCTGCAGTTATCCAGGACAGAGATGGCCAGGGCAAGGTGGGCCGGCATGGCATCCACAGGAGTGGACTGATGAGAGACACTGCACAGGCAGATGGATGGTGGTGTAGTCCCTTCGGGCTGCTGTAACCAAATACTTTGAACCGGGTAATGTGTAAACAACAGAACGGTATTGCTTACAGTTCTGGAGGCTGGCAAGTCGAAGATCAAGTCTCCAGAAAATGCAGTGCTTCGTGGATGGTGCCCTGTTGCTGTGTCCTCACATGGCAAAAGCGGGCAAGGGAGCTCAGTGGAGCCTCTTATAAGGGCACTAATCCCATTCATGAGGGTGGAGCCCTCATGACTTAATCACTCCCCAAAGGCCCCACCTCTTAATACTATCACAGTGGGTATTGGGTTCCAATGTATGAGTTTTGTGGGGACACACACATTCAGACCATAGCTGATGGGACATGGGGGTGAGGCAAGAGAAGGGAGTCTGGTTTGGTCAGTGGGGTGGATTGTGGTGCCCTTCACTGAGACTGAGAACAGGAGGATGAAGAGGGAGGGAAAGGGGAGGGGGCGAGGAAGAGGAGGAGAAGAGGGAGGAGGAGGAACAGGTGTGAGAAGGAAGTTGAGTTGTAGGAGCTGGTGAGTTATCCAAATGGAGTGCTTCAGTGGCCAGTTCATCACATGAATCTGGAGTTCAGGTGTGAGGTCTGCCCTGGGAGATGAAGGTGTGGGTGTCCTCAGCCTTGAGAACCCAAGGGAGGATCAGCTGGCTAGAGGAAGCCAGGCCATGAAAATGGAGAAGAGAAATGGGAGATGGGAAAATCCATGAGGCACAGAGAGCAGAGGCCAGGTGTTTCTCTCATGGTGTGGGAAAGGAGGACATTGTAACACCCCAAAGGCAGTCTTATTTCTTTCCTTACCAGTGTGGTTTCCTACTTCCTGTGTGCCTGTGCTTTGGCGGGTGGGGTGGGCTGGGGAATTGTCATCCTTTTACTGTCCTTGTGTTCTTTAGGCCTTTGAGGGCTCTCAGTGTTCCTCCTCTTTTGAGGAAGGTAGTCTCCTTTCCCTTTTTAGTTTTCCCTCTTCAAGGATGTTTGTGCAGTTCTATGTTCCAGATCCTGCCACCCGGGACTTAGTCATGCACATTAAGAGGCTTTTGATGTCAGAGTCTTGATGGTTGTCATGGTTACCTAGTCACTGGCATGGCTAAACAAGCAATGCTTGGGACACAGACCATTGCCTGGGACTTGGGAATCCTTGTCCTATAGACAGCTTTATAGATGCAATTGATTTTCTGTAATGTGGTGTAACTCAGTTTATTCTTTCAAGCACCAGATATATGCCTTTTAATTATAAGAAGAAGCTTCATAGAGATGTTGGAATAAAATGAATTATAGGAAAAAATTTCGACATGAAATGATTTTCACAATGAAGTAGTAGTGATATTCCCAAGGGCTCAAGGATCTAGTAGTATCACCTGACCTTCACTCCAATGTCTTGTCCATCAGACCATAACTGTGCTTTGTGATCCTGTAGCATCTTAATATTCCGGGATCCAAAGGCATCCAATTCATCTGCATCTTTTAAAAGGAACAGGAAGTCACTCTGATTCAATAGGAAAGGGGTGAGGATTTTCCTCCAACCCAACTCTGCTAGACAACACACTGTGTATTATGTAGATGAGGGTGGTTCTTTTTCTTTTTGCTGTTACATTTCAAATACTCTCTATGTGATGGTTTAGCTAGTTGATTGAAAAATTGGCTGTTTGTGAATGGGAAGAGTTCAGGATAATAGTGAAGGGCACTAACTTTAGCAAAGTGCGTACTACATGCCAGAAACTGAATAGATGCTTTTCATTGACTCTCTTTTCAACTGCTACCAATCAACTGAGCGGTGTTTATCTTTCTAGTCTTTTTCTGCCAATATCTATTTAAAGAAAATTTGAATATATCTGTACATATTGGTTCTTAGCCTGCTGAGAAAGGAACTTTTTATTGCTTTATGTTGTCCTTGTACTAAGCATGCATGTGCATTGGGAAACATTTAGAAAATACAGATGAGTGCCACTCGGAGTCCTGAGTCAGAACTGCAGCCTGAACATCAGGGAGCAGGAATGCTGGGAGGGAAGGCAGGAAGGAGGGAGTGAAGGGGTGAGGAGGCGCTGCTGCTCTGACCTCCAGACAGAGCTTTCCAGAAGTTTGCGTGGCATAGGAAGCACATCAGTGGCAGGCAGTCTCTGCTGAGATTTTCACGAGACAAGTCAGCTAGGCCTCTAGTCTACACTTTGTTTATCCTTCTCTCCCTTCTCCTTTCCTTCCGCTCCCCTCCTCTCTCCTGCCCCTTTTCTCCCGCTTCTCCCTCCTTTCTCTCTCTCTCCCTCCTCTTGTCTCTTCCTCTTCAGCCTACTCCTCCTACATAAATCAGGTTGGGAACAACTGCCAAGGTCTGTCCAGAGCAGGCAGGGAGCCATCTCAGTCCTATGGAATCTTTCACCCTTAGCTAAAGAGAAGCTCTGTGTGTGCATGCGTGCATGTTCATGTACATGTGTGCACACACAGGCATGAGTTTAAACTAAAAAAAGAATCATGCCATTTGCAGCTTTTTTCTGATTGCCAAAGTTATACTTTCTCCTTGAGAAAAATCTATAAGATTCAGAAAAGTGTAAAGACGAAAATATAAACTACCTAGAATCCTGTAATTCAAATGTTCAGTTGTAACCATCATCATTAATTTAACCATGTGTTATGAATACCTTTCAACGTCAATAAAAAATTTGTGCCTTATTTTCTGAATCACTTTAAGATTTTTCATGTTTCAAACTTTAATCTCGATTTTTCTGATTTCAAAGGTAAAAAATCCTTGTAAAATAAAATAATATAGAAACATATAACATAGATAATGAAATTTTCTTGCTTCTCCTTTACCTGTCAAATCCGTAGAAACATTCTCTATTAATAGCTTGGAGTACATTCCTTCAGAAATTTTTCTTTAGTGGTACACACATATTCTTTTGCAAAAGTGAAGCCATACTGAAAACATATTACTCTGCACATATCTTTTCAACTTTATCTCATGCTTACAAGGTTTGCAGGCTGCTCTTTTCACTTAGCAATAAATTGTCAACATGTTTCAGGACAATAAATACATTTCTATATCATTTTATGAGTCACTATTCAATAAGATTTTCTCCAATTTATGAAATTTTACAAGTTATATATGCTTGCTGCAAAAATTCAAACGATATATGTAAAATTGTATAAATTAGAAATTAAAATTTCCCTGTTTCTCTCTGTTGCCCTGTGATGATAGCTACGGGTGAGTATTCTTCCAGCTTTTTTTTTTGCAAAGTATTTCTGTTTCTCTCTCTCTCTCCCACACACACACACACACAATTTCTTTTGCAAAAAATGGGACATATTGGGTGTATGGTTTAGCAACTTGCTTTTCTTTTTTACTTAATATATATTAGACATTTTTCCGTGACAGTACATATTAGCTTCACCTCATTTCCTTTAACCCAGTCAGAAGATTCCATTGCATTAATGTATATTTTTTATGTAACCAATCAGCTATAAATGCCCTTTAAGTTCTTTTAATATTGTTCACTATCACAATCTTGCCGAAATGGGCATTTTTTAAAAATTTTAAGTTATCAATGTGCAATGTAGTTGATTTTCGTGTCCCTTTACCAATTCCTCTTTCCAACTTTCCTCTCCCTTCTCTCCCTATCAACATCATATCTGTTCACTTGTCTTAACAAGTTCAAGGAATTGTAATCATTGGCTGAAATGGGCATTTTTAATGAATATCTTTAGTTATGTGTGCCATTATCTTTGTATGATAAATTTTTAGGAGTAAAATTGTTGTCTTCAAGACCACACAAATTTTCTATTTTTATGCATATCACCAAATTTGCCTCCAAAAGACTGAAGCAGTTTATGGTCCTACCAAGGATGTAAAGCATGCCAGTTTTTCCACACTGTCTGCAAAGCCATATATCATCAACATATTAAAAAAAAATTTTGCCCCTGTTTCATTGTGAAATGGATATTTGGCCTTCTTTCCTGTTTCCTGACATAAAGCTCCTAAAATCCTTGGAATCTCTAGACAGATATTTAGTTTGGTTAAACTCCAAGCTACTGTCAAAAGAGCTGCAATAAACATGAGAGTGCAGGTATCCCTTCAACATGATGACTTCCATTCCTTTTGCTATACACCCAGCAGTGGGATTGCTGGAGTGCATGGCAGTTCTATCTTTAGTTGTTTGAGGAAGTTCCATACTGTTTTCCATAATGGCTGTTCTAATTTACAGTCTCACTAACAGTGTATGAGGGCTCCCCTTTCTCCACATCCTTGCCAGCATTTGTTATTCTCTGTATCTTTGATAATGGCAAGTCTAACTGAAATGAGATATCTCAATGTGGTTTTGATTTGCATTTCCCTGATGCTTAGTGATGTTGAGCATTTTTTCATGTGTCTGTTGGCCATTTGTATATCTTCCTTTGAGAAATGCCTATTCAGCTCCTTGGCCCATATTTTAATTGGGTTACTTTTTTTTATTGTTGAGTTCATTGTATATTTTGGATATTAATCCCTTGTGAGATGCATAGTGTGGAAATTTTTTCTCCCAATCTATACATTGTGTTTTGACTCTGTTAATTTTTTCCTTTGTTGCGCAGAAGCTTTTTAGTTTAGTATAATCCCATTTGTTTATTTTTTCTTTTGTTGCCTGTGCTTTTGGGGTCTTATTCATTAAATCTTTGCCCAGTCGTATATCCTGAAGTGTTTCCCCTATGTTTTCTTCTATGCATTTTATAGTTTCAGGTCTTATATTTAAGTCTTTAATCTATTTTTAGTTAATTTTGGTATGGTGAGAGGTGCAGGTCTAGTCTCATTCTTCTGCATGTGGATGTCCAGTTTTCCCAGTACCATTTATTGAAGAGGCAGTCTTTTTGCCAATGTATGTTCTTGGTGCCTTTGTTGAAGATCAGTTGGGTGTACATAGTTGGGTTGATTTCTGGTTTCTCTGTTCTGTTACATTGGTACATGTGTTTGTTTTTATGCCAGTGTCATGCTGTTTTGTTTACTATTGCTTTGTATTATAATTTGAAACCAGGTGGTTTAATGCCTCCAGCTTCATTTTTTTTTTTTTTTTTTTGTTAAGGATTGCTTTAGCTATTCATGGTCTTTTGTTGTTCCATATGAATGTTAGGATTGTTTTTACTATTTCTGTGAAGAATGTCATTGGTATTTTGATGGGGATTGCATTGAACCTGTAGGTTGCTTTGAGTAGTGTGGACATTTTCACAATGTCAATTCTTCCAATCCATAAACATGAAATGACTTTCCATCTTTCTGTGTCCTCTTTAATTTCTTTCAGCAGTGATTCATAGTTCTCATTGTAGATCTCTTTCACCTCCTTGGTTAAATTTATTCCTACATATTTTATTTTTTTGGTGACTATTGTAAATGGGCTTGCTTTCTTGGTTTCCTTTTCTGTTAGTTTGTCATTGGAGTATAAAAACATCACTGATTTTTGTGTGTTGATTTTACATCCTGAGATTTTACTGAAATCATTTATCAGCTCTAAAAGTTTTTTTGTAGAGCCTTTAATTTTTTCTATGTATAAGATTAGGTCATCTGTAAACAGAGACAGTTTGACTTTTTCTTTTCCAATCTGGGTGCTCTTTATTTCTTTCTTTTGTCTGATTGCTCTGGCTAGTCCTTCCAATGCTATGTTAAACGGGAGTGGTGAGACTGGGTATCAGCTCATTCTTGCTCCAGGGTGATATCGGCAGTTGGTTTTTTGCATTTGGCTCTTACTGTGTTGAGATACTTTCCTTCTATGTCTAATTTGCTGATTGTCTTTATCATGAAGGATGCTGAATTATATCAAATGCTTTTGCTGCATCTATTGAGGTAATCATATGGTTTTTGTCCTTGATTTGGCTAATGTGGTGCATAACATTTATTGACTTGGAAGTGTTGAACCATCTTTGCAACCCTGGGATGAATCCCACTTGATCATGGTGTATAATTTTTTTGATGTGTTGCTGTATTCTGTATGCTAACATTTTGTTGAGGAGTTTTGCATCTATGTTCATCAAAGGTATTGGCCTGTAGTTTTTGTTGTTGTTGTATCTTTGTCTGGTTTTGGTATCAGGGTGCTGCTGGCCTCATAGAATGAGTTTGGGAGAATGGCCCTTGTTTCAATTTTTTGGAATAGTTTGAAGAGAATTGGTATTAACTCCTCCATAAAAGTTTGGTAGAATTCAGCAGTAAAGCCATCCAGTCCTGGGCTTTTCTTTATTGGGAGACTTCTAATTAATGCTTCAATCTTGTTGCTTGTTATTGGTCTGTTCAGGTTCTCTATGTTTTCTTGGTTCAGTCTTGGTATTGTGTTTTTCCAGAAATTTATCCATTTCCTCCAGGTTTTCAAATTTGTTGGCGCATAGTCTCTAATAATTCCTTATATTTCTGTGGTATTGGTGTAATGTCTCCTCTTTCATTTCTGATTTTTGTTATTTGATTTTTGTTATTTAGATCTTCCCTTTTATTTATTTATTTATTTATTTTTTATTTTTTTATTTTATTTTATTTTTTTTGGTCGTTTTTTCGTGACCGGCACTCAGCCCGTGAGTGCACCGGTCATTCCTACATAGGATCCGAACCCGCGGCGGGAGCGTCGCCGCCCTCCCAGCGCAGCACTCTACCGAGTGCGCCACAGGCTCGGCCCTAGATCTTCCCTTTTAACAGTTTGTCTGTTTTGATTATCATCTCAAAAAACTAACTTTTTGTTTCATTGATCTTTTTTATCATTTTGTGCATTTCTATTTCATTTAATTCTGCTCTGATTTTAATTATTTCTTTCCGTCTATTAAGGTTGGGATTGGATTTTTAAAAAAATTTTTCTAGGTCTTTGAGATGTAGCATTAGGTTGTTCAGTTGAAATCTTTCTATTCTTTTGATGCGAGCATTTATTGCAATAAACTTCCCTCTTATTACTGCTTTTGCAGTATCCCATAGGTGTTGGTATGAAGTCTCTTTATTTTCAGTAGTTTCAAGAATGTTTTTGATTTCCTGTTTAATTTCTTCTTCAGCCTATAGGTCATTCAGGAGCATGTTTAATATCCATGTATCTGTCTAGTTCCCAGAGTTTTGTTTATTATTGATTTCTAGTTTTAATCTGTTGTGGTCTGAAAAGATACTTGAAATGACTTCAACTTTTAAAAATTTGTTGAGTCTTGATTTGTGACCTAACATGTGGTCTCTCCTGGAGAATGTTCCATGTGCTGATTGGAAGAAAGTATATCCTGTAGTTATTGGATTAAATGTTCAGACTAATTGCCATAAAGAAATTAAAAGCACTATCAAAAACATAAGTTTAAATAAAAGTGGTCTCATAAACAAATTTTAGTAAAATATGAGAGGGTGTTGACTTATTTTAGAGGATAAAAAAAATACCGAATAGTTCAATTCATAAAAAAATAAAATAAAAAAAAATAAATAAATGTTCTGTAGATATCTGACAAATCCAATTGGTCTAACATGTAGTTTAAATGCTGTGTTTCTCTGTTGATTTGTTGCCTAAATGACCTGTCCGAAGTTGAGAGAGGGGTCTGAAGTGCCCCAGTATTATTGTATTGGGGTCTATCTCTCTCTTTAGGTCTAGTAGTGTTTGCTTTATATATCTGGGTTCTATGGTGTTGGCTGCATATATATTATGATATGTCTTCTTGCTGTATAGATCCCTTTATTATTATATAATGGCCTTCTTTGTCTCTTTTTATGGGTTTTGGTTTAAAGTCTATTTTATCTAATATAAGAATAGCTACTCTTGCTCATTTTTGGTTTCCACTTGCCTAGTATATCTTTCTCCTTCCCTTCAGTATTAGTCTGTGTGTGTCTTTAGAGTGTACTGTAGACAGCATATAGTTGGTTTTAATCCAGTCAGCCAGTCTGCCTCTTTTGAGTGGGGAATTTAATCCATTTACATTTAGGGTTGTTACTGAAAAGTACTGTCTTACTCCTGTCATTTCATCAGTTTTCATTTTGATGTTTTAAATATCTTTTGTTCCTTTCTTTCCTTTTCATTGTCCCAGCAGTAGCTAGGTGTCCCTCACACAACTGATTTGACTGGTGTGGCAGCAGCAGTGGTGTGGACTGATTTAATTCTAGTATTTTGCTATTTTTAATCTATCTCCTTTATAAAAATCCCATTTTCCCTTTTTGCCTTCTTTTGTATTAAATGAATATATTTTAAAATTTCATTTTGCTTTCTCTATTGACTTTTTAGCTATACCTGCTTGCATTTTTAAATGGTTGTTTTAGGGATTCCAATATAAATCACTGACCTTTCACAGTTTTCATAGAGTTAACATTGTAACACTTCACATAAAGTTAAAAAAAAAACCATGAAGTCATTCATTTCCTTTTACCACCCCTCTTTTTTATGCTGTAGTTGTCATATAATACATATGACATATCCACATACATTAAGCCTCACAATACATGTTATAAGATTTGCTTTAGACAGTCACTTATATTTTAAAGAAATTAAGATAGAAATAAAGAAGGTGCGTTATATCTACCTATTTATGTACAATTTCTTATAATTTTTATTTCTTCCTATAGATTTGGTTTTACATCTGGTATCATTTCTCCTTAGCCTGAAACACATTCTTTAGCATATCTTGTACTGCAGATATACTGACAATGTACTTTTAAAATTTTTGTTTATATGGCATTATCTTTGTTTTGCTTTGACTAGTGATCTATATTTTTGCTAGATTGAGAATTATAGATTGACAAGTTTCTTTATCAGTACTTTAAAGATGTTTTCCCACTGTCTTCTGGTCTTTATTGTTTTCAGTCACCATTTGTATTGTTTCTTCTTTGTATATAATGTCTCATCTTAGGGAGGACTGCTGCTGCTGACCGGTCATGGGGGGTGACCGCCACTTTGCCCCCGGCAGGAGAGGCTGCCTCATTTACAGACAACAGCTTTAAAGTGTGGAGCAGGAAAAAAACTGTTTCTTAGCTGCAAAAGTGAGTCTCGAAACAGGGAACACGGCGCCAGGGCTGCTGTGGATGCAGCCAGGATCCCGGAGGCTGGGGCCGCGCTGAAGGCGGCCAGCTGCCCTATTCAGGATTCGAGGTTTCAGGCCGGCATTAAAGAAGATTCCTGGGAGCGCCCGAGCCGCGCCGCAACTGAACCGCCCGAGTCGGCAGCAGCCGAGAATTGGGAAAGGTGGCAAACCAGAGACAGAGAGCGAGCACCCGACCTGGCACAGCACTGTGAGTGATCCCTGGCACAGCTCTGTTCGGGGGGTGGATGCCCAAGCGGCCCCCGCCTGCACCACCAGCCCACTCACCGCCGGTGCTGCCTCCATTTTCCCAGGTGCGGGCAGCTCCGCCCTGCTCGGCCATCACTGAGCCCTCCCACTTGCTGGCCTGGCGCCAGGCTTTCCGGAGCTTGCGGACCGGCCTTGGCTCCCACTCCCTCCGTGGTTCTCCGGCGGGGCTGGTGACGGAGGGCGTCCCGGGCCAGTTTCAGGAGGGCAAGGAAGTACGGGCGGGCCGACTGTCACTCCACCATACCCTGGACTCCGGCCCCAGGTAAACTCCCTGTTCCTGGGAGGCAGATACCATCTGTGCGGCCACCAGTTTGGAAAAAAGCCTAACGAATTTCTGGTTGGGAATAGTGTGGTAGGAGAGTTCCCAGGTCCGCTTGAACCTGCCGGAGACCAGGCTGCAAGTGGGCGCTAGACTCGGTTTATACTGGGGGGATACAAAAGTGAACAAGACCCGAGAAAGATCTACATAGTGCCACAAAGGCACCCAGAGAGACTGGTCGTCTGTGCCCAGCAGAAACCTGGTAGACTTCCTGGGCGAGGCGGTACCGAGCAGGGTCTTGAAGGCCCAGGTGTTAGACGAGGGGTGCAGAAGACACGCCCCAGCCCAGCACAGTGCGCACAGAGTGGGGAGACGTGCGGCCAGGGAGGCGGAGACTCGACAAGAACACACACCCGGTGGGGTCGCAACTGCATGATCTAACAGCCTGGGCCAGAGTACACGGAACAGGGAGAAGTCCTGCACAGGAAGTGAAAGCTCAACAGAGATCACACACCCTGTGGTATGTGACCCACCAGCCCAGCAGAGTCCAAGCTGACCAGAAAGGTGGATCCCCGGAGAAGCCCAAGACCCGAGGCAACCACACACACAAGGCACTAGAGGCCAACTGAGCAGTCACGGAGGGAGCCATACGAAATTGACAACCACAGCAACATCCTAGTTATTCATTAGTCTCAAACCGGTGGACTGTGAAACCCCCGGCCACAATGAATAAACACCAAAAAAAAGATACCAGAAATACAAAAAATCAAGAAAGTACACCACCAAAAGTTAATAAATCTCAAACTCTAGATCCTATAGAACAAGAAGGCCTTGAAATGACTGACAAGGAATTTTGAGTGATAATTCTAAAGAAACTGAATGAGATACAAGAAAACTCATCTAGACATCATGATGAAATGAGGAAAAGTATACAGGATCTGAAAGAGGAAATGTACAAGGAAATCAATGTCCTGAAAAAAAATGTAGCAGAACTTGCTGAACTGAAGAAGTTATTCAACGAAATAAAAAACACAACGGAGAGTTTAACCAGCAGGCTTGTCGAAGTTGAAGAGAGAACCTCTGAACTTGAAGATGGGCTGATTGAAATAACACAAGCAGACAAAAAGAAAGAAAAAAGAATCAAGGACATTGAAGAAAATCTGAGAGAGATATCAGACAACCATAAGCGATCAAATATCCGAGTCATGGGTATTCCAGAAGGGGAGGAAAATGGAGATTCCATTGAAAACATATTCAACAAAATAGTGGCAGAAAACTTCCCAGGTATAGGAAAAATCACAGATCTTCAGATCCAGGAAGCTCAACGATCTCCAAATGTATTCAACCCAAAAAGGCCTTCTCCAAGACATGTCATAGTCAAATTGGCAAAACTCAGAGACAAAGAGAGAATCTTAAAAGCTGCAAGAGAGAAGCATCAAATCACCTATAAGGGAGCCCCAATCAGGTTAACATCAGACTTTTCATCACAAACCCTAAAAGCTAGAAAGGAATGGGATGATATTTTCAAAATACTAAAAGACAAAGATTGCCAGCCAAGAATACTCTACCCTGCAAGGCTATCCTTCCGAAATGAGGGGCAAATAGTATATTTCTCAGACAGACAAAAACTGCGGGAGTTCACTACCACAAGACCACCCTTACAAGAAATCCTCAAGGGAGTACTGGGTTTGGTTCCTGAAAAATAACTACCACTGCCATAAAAACCCAAGAAAAATCTA
The DNA here is from genome assembly GCF_027409185.1 of Cynocephalus volans. Lineage (NCBI taxonomy): Eukaryota > Metazoa > Chordata > Mammalia > Dermoptera > Cynocephalidae > Cynocephalus > Cynocephalus volans. Next base: position 111,571,374 of record NC_084478.1, on the reverse strand, counting down.
AACCCGCTAGTATAATAAAAATGGCATTCATGAAGAGAAAACAAGCTAACAAAAACACTATCTACAACCTAAGGAACCAACAAACACAGAAAACAAACAGTAAATCAGAAAGCAAGGAACAAAAGACACTTAAGACAACCAAACAACCAATAAAATGCTAGGAATAAATCAACACCTTTCAATAACAACTCTTAATGTAAAAGGCTTAAATTCCCCAATTAAAAGACACAGACTGGCTGGATCAAAAAGCAGGACCCAACTATATGCTGTCTACAAGAGACCCACCTCAACCATAAAGATTCACACAGATTAAGAGTGAAAGGATGGAAAAAGATTTACCATGCAAACAGAAAAGAAAAACGAGCTGGAGTAGCTATTCTTATATCTGACAAAATAGACTTTAAACTAAAAACCATAAAAAGAGACAATGAGGGACACTACCTAATGATAAAAGGACTGATCCATCAAGAAGACATAACAATCATAAATATGTATGCACCCAATGTTGGAGCAGCCAGATTTATAAAACAAACTCTATTAGACCTAAAGAAGGAAATAGACACTAATACCATAATAGCAGGGGACCTGAACACCCCACTGTCAATATTAGACAGATCATCTAGGCAAAGAATCAGTAGAGAAACACAAGATCTAAACAAGACTCTAGACCAATTGGAATTGGCAGATATCTACAGAACATTCCACCCAACAACCTCAGAATATTCATTCTTCTCATCAGCACATGGATCATTCTCCAGGATAGATCACATATTAGGTCACAAATCAAGTCTCAATAAATTCAAAAGAATTGGAATTATCCCATGTATCTTCTCAGACCACAATGGATTAAAACTAGAAATTAATAACAAACGAACCTCTGGAAACTATACAAACACATGGAAATTAAACAGCATTCTACTTAATGACATATGGGTCCAAGAAGAAATCAAGCAGGAAATCAAAAAGTTTATTGAAACTAATGAAAACAATGATACATCATACCAAAACCTGTGGGATACTGCAAAAGCAGTATTGAGGGGAAAATTTATTGCATTAAACGCTCACGTCAGAAGAATAGAAAGATGGCAAGTGAACAACCTAACACTTCACCTTAAAGAACTGGAAAAACAAGAACAATCCAAACCTAAAGTTAGCAGACGGAAAGAAATCATTAAGATCAGAGCAGAACTGAATGAAATTGAAAACCAAAAAACAATTCAAAAGATCAACGAATCAAAAAGTTGGTTTTTTGAAAAGATAAATAAAATTGACAAACCATTAGCATGGCTAACAAAAAAAAGAAGAGAGAAGACTCAAATAACAAAAATTAGAAATGAAAAAGGCGATATTACAACTGATTCATCTGAAATACAAGGAATCATTCGAGACAACTACAAACAAGTATACGCCAACAAATTTGAAAATCTGGAGGAAATGGATAAATTTCTGGACACACACAAGCTCCCAAAACTGAACCGTGAACACGTAGAAAATTTGAACAGACCAATAACAATAAAGGAGATTGAAGCTGTTATCAGAAGGCTCCCAACAAAGAAAAGCCCAGGACCAGATGGACTCACAGCAGAATTTTACCAAACATTCAAACAGGAATTGACACCGATTCTTTACAAACTATTCCAAAAGATTGAAACGGACGCAAATCTCCCAAACTCATTCTATGAAGCAAACATCATCCTGATACCAAAACCAGGTAAAGATATAACCAAAAAAGAAAACTACAGGCCAATATCCCTGATGAATATAGATGCAAAAATCCTCACTAAATTACTAGCAAACAGAATACAGCAACACATACGAAAAATTATTCATCACGATCAAGTGGGATTCATCCCAGGGACGCAAGGTTGGTTCAACATACGCAAATCAATAAATGTGATACACCATATTAATAAACTCAAACACAAGGACCATATGATCATCTCTATAGATGCTGAAAAAGCATTTGATAAAGTTCAGCACTCATTCATGACAAAGACCCTCTATAAGTTAGGTATAGAGGGAAAGTATCTCAACATAATTAAAGCCATATATGCCAAACCCACAGCCAATATCATCCTGAATGGGGAAAAGCTGAAAGCTTTTCCTTTAAGAACAGGAACTAGACAAGGATGCCCACTCTCACCACTCCTATTCAACATAGTGTTGGAAGTACTAGCCAGAGCAGTCAGAGAAGAGAAGGAAATAAAGGGCATCCAGATTGGAAAAGATGAAGTCAAACTGTCCCTGTTTGCAGATGACATGATCCTATATATCGAACAGCCTAAAACCTCTACAAAAAAACTGCTAGAATTGATAAATGATTTCAGCACAGTAGCAGGATACAAAATCAACACTGAAAAATCAGTAGCATTTCTTTTCTCCAATAGTGAACATGCAGAAAGAGAAATCAAGAAAGCCTGCCCATTTACAATAGCCACCAAAAAAATAAAATACTTAGGAATTGAGTTAACCAAGGAGGTGAAAAATCTCTATAATGAGAACTACAAACCACTGCTGAGAGAAATTAGAGAGGATACAAGAAGATGGAAAGATATCCCATGTTCTTGGATTGGAAGAATCAACATAGTGAAAATGTCCATACTACCCAAAGTCATATACAAATTCAATGCAATCCCCATCAAAATTCCAAAGACATTTTTCTCAGAAATGGAAAAAACTATCCAGACATTTATATGGAACAATAAAAGACCACGCATAGCCAAAGCAATGCTGAGCAAAAAAAATAAAGCTGGAGGCATAACACTACCTGACTTTAAGCTATACTACAAAGCTATAATAACCAAAACAGTATGGTAGTGGCATAAAAACAGACACACTGACCAATGGAATAGAATAGAGAATCCAGAAATCAACCCACACACTTACTGTCAGCTGATCTTTGACAAAGGCATCAAGCCTATTCAGTGGCGAAGGGACTGCCTCTTCAGCAAATGGTGCTGGGACAACTGGATATCCATATGCAGGATAATGAAACTTGATCCATACCTCTCGCCGTATACTAAAATCAACTCAAAATGGATTAAGGATTTAAATATACACCCTGAAACAATAAAACTTCTTAAAGAAAACATAGGAGAAACACTTCAGGAAATAGGACTGGGCACAGACTTCATGAATACGACCCCAAAAGCACGGGCAACCAAAGGAAAAATAAACAAATGGGATTATATCAAACTAAAAAGCTTCTGCACAGCAAAAGAAACAATTAAAAGAGTTAAAAGACAACCAACAGAGTGGGAGAAAATATTTGCAAAATATACATCTGACAAAGGATTAATATCCAGAATATATAAGGAACTCAAACAACTGTACAAGAAGAAAACAAGCAACCCAATTAAAAAATGGGCAAAAGAGCTAAGTAGGCATTTCTCTAAGGAAGATATCCAAATGGCCAACAGACATATGAAAAAATGCTCAACATCACTCAGCATCCGGGAAATGCAAATCAAAACCACATTGAGATACCATCTAACCCCAGTTAGGATGGCTAAAATCCAAAAGACTATGAACGATAAATGCTGGCGAGGCTGCGGAGAAAAAGGAACTCTCATACATTGTTGGTGGGACTGCAAAATGGTGCAGCCTCTATGGAAAATGGTATGGAGGTTCCTCAAACAATTGCAGATAGATCTACCATACGACCCAGCTATCCCACTGTTGGGAATATACCCAGAAGAATGGAAATCATCAAGTCGAAGGTATACCTGTTTCCCAATGTTCATCGCAGCCCTCTTTACAATAGCCAAGAGTTGGAACCAGCCCAAATGCCCATCATCGGATGAGTGGATACGGAAAATGTGGTACATCTACACAATGGAATACTACTCAGCTATAAAAACGAATGAAATACTGCCATTTGCAACAACATGGATGGACCTTGAGAGAATTATATTAAGTGAAACAAGTCAGGCACAGAAAGAGAAATACCACATGTTCTCACTTATTGGTGGGAGCTAAAAATTAATATATAAATTCACACACACACACACACACACACACACACAGACACACACACACACACACACGCACACAAACCGGGGGGGGGGGGGAAGAAGATATAACAACCACAATTATTTGAAGTTGATATGACAAGCAAACAGAAAGGACATTGTTGGGGGGGAGGGGGGGAGGGAGAAGGGAGGGAGGTTTTGGTGATGGGGAGCAATAATCAGCCACAATGTATATCGACAAAATAAAATTTAAAAAAATAAAAAATAAAAAAAATATATATATAATTTCCTGAAAAAAAAAAAAAAAAGTCTCATCTTGATCTGACGTCTTTCAAGATTTTTCTCTTTATCTTTGGCATTCATCAGTTTGATTGTGATGATCTTAGATGTATTTTTTTTTGTCTCTGTCTTGCATGGGATTTTCTCAGCTTCTTGAATCTGTAAATACATATCTCTCACCAAATTGGGGAAATTTCCATCATCATTTATTCAGATACATTTTATTCTCCATTGTCTCTCTTGTCCCCTTCTGGAACTCCAGGTACATGTTAGACCTTTTCACATTATCCACAGGTCACTGTGACTTTTTAATTTTTTTTCAAATGTTTTTCTCCTTGTTTTCCAGATTGTATAATTTCTATTGATCTAACTTTAAGTTAGCTGACTGTTTCCTCCATCATTTTTAGTCTTCTGTGATGCTCATCTAAAGAATTTTTCCTTTTAGATATACTTTCCAGTTCTCACATTTTCATTTAAAATATTTCCTATTTCTTTGTTGAGATTTCTTATGTGTTCATGCACTATGAGAATATTTTTCTTCGTGTTTTTGAGCATCACTATAATAGCTTGTCTGCTAATTCCAACATCTAACTCATCTTGGGGTTGGTTCTGTTAATTGCCTTTTCACTTTAGTATAGGTTATGTTTTCTTGTTTCTTCATATGCACAATACTTTTGGATTGTATCGTAGACAATGTGAATGACACCTTGTAGATTTCAAATCTTTTTCCTCTAAAGAGTACTTTAATTTGTTTGTTTGTTACAGCAACAAATTAATTCAACTTCTGTCCATCCAGCAGTAAGCATTGGCTGAAAGATTTTAGCTAAGGCTAAAAGAAGTAAAACTTAGTGTTTGTGTTTTCTCCACCATGTGTTTCACACAGACTTTGTAGCACTCTCTTTATGGCTTTCACCCTTCAGTGAGTTACTTTCTCAATTTCCAACTGCTGCGGTTGCTCCCAAATCTGTCCATTGATTCCTAAACTGGTAAGACTACAGATTTATCTCAGTTTTAGACACTCCACATGTAACTAGGCAAAGAGCCAAAAAACCAAAAAAACAAAAAACAAGCCAGGCAGCTAGAAACATTCCCTCTTCCAAATATCAACTTCCCTCCAATGTTTGCCTGCTTCCAATCTTTCTCAAGTGCTTTTAGATAGTTATTTTAATTTTTCCCAGAGCTAATAATTGGGAGAATTGGTCCAATATGGGATACTCTGCCATTTTTGGAAATGAAACATGCACTGTGCCTTTAATTATGAAGGAATGAAGCATTGGCTTTCTTGCCTGAAGAGGTTGGATACAACTTAATTTTGAGAGTGAGGGCTGTCTACTTTACTGGAGACAGAGAACACAAATACGGATGAATTCTTCAGTTACCATAGGCAAATAAAAGGTTATATATCTATACCTATATCTATAACTATCTATCTATCTATCTATATAGAGAGATCTATCTATCTATATAGAGATCTACATATTTAGAAAAGTGAAACATTAATTAAAATAAATCCCCCTTTTTTTCTATCTGAATGCCTTGAATTAGAGATATTTGAGCTCTTCCAATAAATTATTGGAATTGACTTTCCTCCGTGACATACACTGTCCTAAACCATAACAAGTTTCCTTAATCTATGCTTTCAGCTGAAGAAAACTTTGCATACGTGTGTGTATACATGTGTGAGATATTAACATGTATGAGATATACACAGATATAAATACATTTTCAAGGGAAAATGCAATCTTACCATAACGCATGTTTACAATGTGCTTTTCTCATATAGCAGCATATTTTCCAAGTAATTGAAAACATTCCTTAAATGTGATTTTTGTGGTTTGATTCACAAGTTTATCCTATGTCTTCAATAAAATATACTTTACTTTCACTGATTAGAAAATTAATGTAATTTTTTTTCCCAAACAAGTAATTATCTTGTATTTTCATTTCCCTCTATCTATACTATGGCATTAATCTAGTTATATAAATTATAAATCAATACATGCATTTTGTGTGTAGATAGATGCATTAATACATAAGAAAATAAAATGCATATAAATATCAATTTTGTTCATCAGTTGGCAGTTGGATTGCTGGTTATTTATATTATTGTTTCTATGTTGGATTGTATTTTCCAGCAATTTACTGCTGTGTTACTATTGCTATTTAAATGTCCACTGGCACATGGCTCCACTGCAGGTGGATACTATGGTCCCTGCCCTGTAGGAAACCCAGGGAACATTGAGCATGTATCCCATATAGGTTATTTCATTTATTTCCATGAGGAAGATAATTATCATCTTCATTCTCTAGATGAGGAAACTGAAGCTCTGAAAGGAGATGCATATTGTTTAGGGTCACACAGCCACTGAAGGGACAGATAAAGATAGTAACTAATGCCTTTCTGAATGCAAACCCCATATTCCCTCCAGGATACCAGCAAGTTCAGCTGTAGTTTATAAAATCTGATATTGGAAGTGAGGTCCTCTTGAACCTAAACTCCCCTTTTCTTGTCTTTATTATGTAATCCCTTGATTACAAATCACATACTTACAAAATTGATAGATGTTTTCATTGGAAAAGCAGCAGGATGCTATGAAAGGAGCTTATGTTTTAGGCCTGGTTCAGCATTAGAGAAGCTTACTCTCTTTATCCTTTCCTTATCTGTGTAACAGGAATGTAGGTTTGGCCTCCATCAGCTGTGGTTAGGATTAAAGGGTCTCAAACGTGCTGGTGCTTTAAAATTGCATCAGCTTGGACAGTTCATTGGACCTCTTCAGACCCCAGTTAAATTACATGTAAAAGCCCTGGATTTGGGGTGGGTCTTCAAGTTCTCTTTGACCTTTTTACATCATTTTTATGTTTCACTGTCTCCTCCTGATGGTAATCAAGGTATCAATGCACAGATACTCACTTGAGAACAGCAGGTGTGGACCTGCTGAACTAAATCTCATCTGATGAACAGATGTGATGAGAGGTTCTGTTTGAAGTGGGTCTCCAAGGCCTGGATCTGATTAATTCCACAGCAGACATGTAAGCACATGCACACACACACACACATACATGTATGCACACACCTCCCAATGAGGGTGTCAAGTGTAAGGAGGAGAGAACTTGGATGTGTGAAATGTGTGACAACCAAGTACCTCCATCAGGAAAGTCAGCTATCCGGACCACCATTAACACATCTCCAGTTTTGCCCGGGATGAAGTCCCTTGTCTGTCGTGTCTGCCTGTCCATCTGGGTGACTGTATATCTGTTGGGGAGGCATAAACTGAATATCTTAGTGTGGTGACAGAAGCTGTAGTTTCAGTGAGTGCACAGAACAGGGTCAGCCTGCACTTTGTACTCATTCAATTCTTTTAATTGTTAAGAAGTTTGGAAAAATTTTCACACGTTTGATTGCTATTTCTTTTTCTTTAATGGTCTGTTTATATTCATTGCCAATTCCTTTTCTTTCATGTACTTTCCTCTCCCACCATTTTACTGCTTGATTGAATGTTAAACACAGTTTCCCACTGAGCTTGAAGAAGCAGTACATTCATTTCACAAATATTTGTTGAGTGCCCACTTTGTGCCAGGCATTGCTTAAGGTCAGGAGCAACAGTGGTGAAGAAAACAGACAAAAAGCCTCGCCATCTTGAAGCTTACATTTTGGTGGGAAATGATTTTAAATGGAGAATTACCCATGATGTTCAAAAGGTAATTCACTGGGTTCAGTAAATGACAGGCACTGTTCTAGGCATAGCAGATATAGTGGTAAACATAATGAACACAAATCTCTGCACTACTGGAGCTGCACTGGGAGTCAATCTGAAAACTTGAACATGGTGGACTCAAGTATTCCTTGAGTTACAAAGTTCAGTGATGAAAACCAGTAAGCTCATGTGTTCATTTTTAAAGTTGTATTTTTGTAACAGCTTTATTGAGATATAATTGAAGTACTATATCATTCACCAATTTGAAGTGTACAATTCAAAGGTTTTTAATATATTCACATATATGTGCAACCATCACCAGTTAATTTTAGAATTTTCATCACCACCATATACAGAAACCTTTAGAGATCGCCCCATCCTCCCTCCAACCCCAGTCCTAAGCAGGCACTAATCTACTTTATGTCTCTATAATTAAGTTTATTCTGGACATGTCATATAAATAGTGTTATACAATATGTGACCTTCTGCATTGGCTTATTTCACTTAGCATAATGTTTTCAAGGTTCATCCAAGTTGTAGCATAAATAGTACTTTTTATGATTGAATAATATTCCATTGTATAGGTATACCACATTTCATATATGCATTTGTCCATTGACAAATATTGGGCTGTATCCACCTTTTAGCTATTAGGAATAATGTTTCTATAAACATTCATGTACAAGTTTTTTATTTGCAATTCTTTTGTGTATATACCTAGGAGTGGAATTGCAGGCCATGTATTCACTTTCAAACAAAGCAAATAGGACCTGCACAAAATTGATTAAAATAAATGAACAAACAAATAAATAAACCTATTTTCATGGTTTGTTTCAAATGGCTGCATATGAGCAGGGACCAGCAGAAAATATGGACAAATAAAATACTTGAAAGTTTGAGAGCAGGCATTTAGCAGTAAATGCTTTTTTCCCCAGTGGTTCACAAATAAAAATTACACTCATAGAAAGCAGCAGAAGTTGCTTCTGTTACCTGCACTCCAGTGCCATTAAATTCATTCCCTAAGCTTTTAAGCACTTAGGGTTATGTCGAATATTTGTAACGCAATTCTTATAATGGCATAAAGCAAACCATTATGAAAACAGGCAAAGACTGTCCAGACCAATACCTACCTCTAATTTGAGTGGGTACAATTGAGATGTTGTCCCCACATCACTCATTGTGATGTCAGAGGAAAATATTATGGCCAGAGGTAACTTGGCACAAAACTGGATTTATCTAAGATGGATTATCTTCAAATAACCCATTGTGACCCGCTAGCAGGAGATCACATAAGAAAATGTGATAGCTGTAAATATGGCAAATGAAGGTTCATTATATCCTATCAAACCTTTTTCTAATGTGTCATTAAAAAATTGCTTCAGATATGATTTTCCTTTATTTGTTTAAAAATGCTAAAACGTGCATATTTGTTATATTTTCCTCAAAAAGGCTGTGTGGCACATTAGTGATATGACATGGAAAACTTTTTAACTCCAAGAAGGCCAAATTCAAAGGCCTATGGGGAAGCAGGTGTACTTGCATATAAAAATCATAGGAAGAGCCTTTGCTACCACAAGTAAATGCTCTCTCCTCGGTTTTCTTGAAATGAACAGCACTCAGTCTTTTTTCCTTTTTTTCAATTTTTTAAAAAATTGTATTTTTAATTGACAAATAATAATTGTATATTTTTATGGGGGTACAATGTGATGTTTTGATCTATGTACACATTGTAGAATGATTAAATCAAGGTAATTAACATATTTATTGCCTCACCTACTTATCAATTTTTTGGGGTGAGAACATTTAATGTCTACTCTTTTAGCAAGAAATATTCCACTTTTCTCTTTACTGTAAGAAAAGTAAAAGCAATAATAGTACAATGAAAACAAATATTCTGTGTCAGTGTCGGGAGTCACAGAGTAGGGAGTGGCAGGACTCAGCTTCAGCCAGTGGTTTCCTTGAGGGCATGTAGAAATGTAGGCCCCATGTGGCCGAACCTTCTCATTTCTCAAGATTATCCAGGGAGCTGTATTTATATATAAAATCTTCCAATTTTTACTATTAGAAAAATTAAACATTACCTGAACAAAACTGTTTCTTGAATCACCAATTTTAACCTCTGCTATAAACTAACATTAATTGAATGAATATGACATCTAAAACCAGATAAGCTAATATTTCACAATTACCTTTATATGAACGAAATGTCTAATTAGAGAATTAGATGTAAAAAAAGCACAGGGATAAAATTATGAGCAGAAACACAGGTGATATTACATGCTTTATCCAGACATTGGAGGTGAGTTTTTTTTTTTTGCTTCGGTTATTATGGAGATTAATGAAAATCTTTACCAGAAAGTCAGAACTATCAAGGATAAATATAATATTTAATGAGAAGAATGGGGACACTATGGCTGGTCCCCAAGAGCCTTCCTAAAATAAGAACAGCTGTTGTTTTTGGCCTGCCATGTTGATATCACTTGTACAGGGATTCTTAGTTTGTGTGGACTCTTGTTGGATAAGCACAATCCCCTTTTTGACCAAGAGTGATAATCTGCATTTCACAGGTCAGGAAATTAATGGCATAAAACATGTTGTGGAGAAACAACTAGGAATAAGTAACCTTCTATTCATATAAATCTCAGTTACAGGTTCACATAGTGAAGGAAGAAATGTCAACCGGGTGTCTAGAACACAGAAAGTCAGCACTAGTCTTTGATGAGCCTTGAACACTATTTTCAAAATCCTACAAATGTGAGACTCAGAATTCCTTTTAACCTCGTTTATAAAGTTCTTTCTGCTAATGCATGAACAATGTTTACAGAGAGAAAAAACTATTTGTCATTTGACTCTGAGAAAAATATCCACCAATGCAAAAATCTTGTTGTTAAAACTAGGCAGAAAACAAACAGAAAATATAATTTTCTACTGAATGATGTTTCTGGAAATCGAGTATTTTTATTTTAGTGCAATTACCAATATAAGACTGAATGAAAACATTTATTTACAGGTAATATAAATTCAAACCATGCAAATTGAGAACAAAATTAAGTTGTCTGAATTCCTATTCGAGGGATATTTGACACAAAATACCCCAGTTCCAGTATAAATACTCTATTAAATTCTCAAAATAAATATGGCTGAATTCTTTTATCCTTGTTCTCCTGTTGACATGATCCATTTTCACCACTGGGAGGAAAAAAAAAAGATTTGGCAAAAGGCGTAATTACAGGGTGTTATTTTAAAGTGAAGAGGTAAATGTATACATGGAGAGGCAATAGACTTTCTACTTGAAAAGATGATGAACTTGTATGTTGAACAATAAACTGAGAATTCTGATTTAATTACCTTTTAGCATAGTGGTGCCCAAGTTGCACATCATGCACTCAGATGTGAAAAGTTATGCAGTGCCTTTATCTCTGTATAACTGGTCTGGACGTCTTCATTGTCTCCATCTATACCTGCACTCTGTTCTGTTAAGAATACTCACAGTCCCTCAGGTTGGCTTTGTCCTCCACCCAGCCATTCTTTATCGTGAGGTTTTGGGCACATGGGTGGTTTTGGGGTCGGGGAGGCAAGGGGCAGTGGTAGCTCACTTGTCCCTGTGGCACTAGGCTGCTCCCTGCACTGGTGACTGCTGAGGTGTGACAGATCTTGGTCATGACCTTTTTGCTTTGCCCCCAGCCCTTTCATCAGCACAGCATTTTCATAAATAGTAAATTATATTTTAATTATCATATGCATATATATACAATGTTTTATTATATGTAGAAATAAATGAAAAATAATAAAGAAATAGATTATTGCTCAGTAGCAAAAATCCTGCCTAACAAGATTTAAATTTTTTTTATTATTTTTATTTATATGTACTTATGGGGTACAGAGTTGCCTATCAGTATCTGTGTACAGTATGTGATGATCAAATCAGTATTATCAGCATGTTCATCATTACAAATGGTAATTACTTTTTGTGTCCCTTTCTCAATTACTCCCATACCCCGTCCCCCTCCCCCTTTCCCATCTCTAGTAACTATAGATCTGTCCCCTCCTTCTGAAAGTTCAATGTTTTATTGTGGTCTTTCTTTCCTTTGTTTCTTAGCTCCCCGTTATGAATGAGGACATGCGGTATTTCTCTTTCTGTGTCTGGCTTATTTCACTTAACATAATTTTCTCCAAGCTCATTCATGTTGCTTCAATTGGAAGATTTTCATTCGTTTTTATGGCTGAGTAGTATGAGAGAAGATCAGATAAACTATAGAAAGTGTCTGAAACATACTAGACCTTTAAGAAATACTAGAAATGTTAGTCCCAGAGTCCTTCCTTCAATAAATGAGGGGATTTTGATGTAGAATAAATAGCATAACTGTGTTAGAGAGTATTTGAAAATACACACTCAAGACCTGCGATGTACACACATTTATGTAATGTATGAGCTTTGGTGCTATTTTTTGTAGCATGTCTCCTGATGGAGTTTGAAAGAGGAAAAGATATTTGTGTCTTATCATTTTATTATTTAATGAGTTATCCTGTCTGATTCTTTACTCTTCAGTTTAACGTTACAGAAACACACAGTCACTCAGCACATGTAGAAAGAAATTGTAGTCGTCTTTCTCCATGCAAATATATCCTGTGGGCAGTTGGAAAAGAGAGTCTGGGCATCGGAGAGAAGAGTGGGATGGACGAACAAATTCAACCTGGCAGTGCCCCGCAAATGTGTACTAAAAATGAACGGTTGTGAGAGACTCACCTTTGGGAATCATTATCAACAAATGAAACTGCACATATACTTTCAGTTTTTTTATCTTCATATACATTTTTCAAATGTATTTAGGACTATTCATTTCATGTTGTCTTTGTCTCCCTTTGCAAAAATTGATACCTTTCTGTTGCGCAAAGGTAGAATATTGAGATAATCGCCACCTGCTGGTCAGATCCTGAACTACATCTCTGAATGTCTGGGAGGACGCTCTACAAGAATTTGGCGAGGGCGGGGCCTCTGGCCTGACCCACCAAACGGTGCTCGCTGGAGGCTTGAATGGCACAGGCAGCCCTTCCTGCAGAATCAATTGCTGCCTGGCTCTCTGAGCTCCTGGCAGGAAGTTCCACCTCTGTCTCAGATGAAGAGAAAGCCGCCAGTGTGAGTGTCTCTGAATGAGGTGTATGAGTGGGTGTCAGTGTGTGTGTGCGTGTGCGTGTGCGTGTGTGGATATTTTGTATTTTGAGTCATATCCTTTTAGGCACATTTGCTTCATAACATGTTCTCAGTCGTACACATGGGAATGTTCTCAACTATAAATGGAACCAATCATATTGTACATAAAATGTGTAATCTGCTTTTTTAAAAAAACATTAACTGAATTCTTTTTTTAAAATAAATTTAATTGTGTATATTTAAAGTACACACCATTATGTTATAAGATACTTATATATAGTAAAACAGTTACTGTAGTGGAACAAATTAACATGTCCATCATCTCACATAGTTACTCATTCCCCGCCGCCCCGCCGTGGCAAGAGCAGCTATAATCTACTCATTTAGCAAAAATCCCGAATACAACACACTGTTATTAACTGTAGTTCTCGTGCTGTACATTAAATCTTTTGATTTGTTCATCCTACGTATTTGGTACTTTGTATTCTTTGACCTACACCTCCCCATTTCTTCTCTCCACCCCAATCCCGACTCTGGTAACCACTGTTTTATTCTCTGTCCCTATATATTTGACCTTTTTTTAAAAAAAAGAAAAGAAAAGAAACGATTCCACATATAAGTGAAATTATGAAATTTTTTTTTTTCTGTGTCTGGCTTATTTCATTTAGCATAATGTCCACATTCATTCATGTTGTGGCAAATGGCAAGATCTCTTCTTAAGGCTGAACATTCCATTGGGTGTGTGTGTGTGTGTGTGTGTGTGTGTGTGTGTAAGTGTATGTCTGTATATGAGTGTGTGTGTGTGTGTGTGTGTAAGTGTATGTCTGTGTGTGTGTGTGTGTATATATATATATATATATACACACACACACCACTAACTGTGAATTTCTTTCCACTCTATATATACCACTATGAATTCCTTTCCTGGCTGGTAGACCTATACAAAATCAGTTTCTGAAATCAGATTACAAGTTTTTTCCCTGTATTAAAAACTTTATCTCAGTTGCTTTCCTAAATCATAAGACATATTATATGTGTTTGTAATTGGAAAAAAAATCAAATGATAAAGACATATACATGTGGAAAATGAAATGATCTTGTCTACCTCCTCTTCCCCAGCTGAGGAATCCTTTCTTAATGGTGTGGAGCATATTCTGCAGATGATTTTTTCTCTATAGAGAGAAAATGTTTCTGAGAATATATTTATATGGAAATATATATGCACAAATTACAAGAAGATACAAAATATGTATGAACAAGTGTCATGAGATGAATGTTAGTGTTCCCCCAAATTCATAAGTTGAAGACTTAACACCCTGGTTCTTGATGGTATCTGAAGATGGGGCCTTTGGGAGGTAATTAGGTTTAGATTACGCCATGAGAGTGGAACTCTCATGATGGAGTTGTAATGCCCTTATAAGAAGAGGAGGAGAGAGAGAGGTCTCTTTCTCTCTCCAGGAACATGCACTGAGGAGAGGCCATGTGAGCACACCATAAGAAAGCGGCTGTTTACAAGCCATGAATAGAGCCCTCACCAGACACTAAATCTGCCAACACCTTGATCTCGGACTTTCCAGCCTCCGAGAAATGTGAGAAATAAATTTCTGTTGCTTATAAGCTACATACCCAGTCTATGGTATTTTGTTATAGCAGCCCAAACAGACAAAGACAACATGCATATTGCCACGGTTTGAATGTGTCCCCCAAAGTTTGTGAATTGGGAACTTAATCCCCAATGCAACAGTGTTGGGAGGTGGAGCCTAACTAGAGGTGATTGGCCCTCATGAATGCATTAATGTCGTCATTGTGGGAGTGGGTTATTTATCACTAGGGTGTTTTGTTTTTTTTTTTTAATAAAAGTGAATTTGGCACTCTCTAGTCATGTGATGCCTTCTGCCGTTTTATGACAAAGCAAAAGTCCCTCATCAAATGCAGCCCCTTGATCTTGACTTCCCAGCTGACAGAACTGTAAGAAATAATTTTCTTTTCTTTATATGTTACCCAGTCTGTAGCATTCTGTTATAGAAACACAGAATGGACTAAAACATACACACACACATTTTTTGTAAAAATGGGATGACTGCAAACATTATCATGCAATATACCTTTTTGGACTGAGGATAAAGTTACAGAGACTTTTATTTGTGTGTTCATTGTAATTGGATATTTTCTCATAAGCTTAGTTGCATTCCTGCAGTTTTCTATGACATTAAAAATTTTCATTTTGTTTGTCTCTCTCCTGGTCAAAGCGAGTTCCTGGTATACAAAATGTTTTCTGAGGTATATATGGATAATTTCTCCCCGATTTTTCACACGTTTAAAGATTTTTGTCTCGATTTTTATGATGAAGAAATCAATACAGCTCATTGTAGAAGTTTTGAAGAATCACAGGAATTTAAAGATTGCCACTCTATGGGAAGATTTGAGATTAAGACCATCCAAAGCCCAGGAAGAGACACAGCAGAAAAAGCTGGGGTTTAGAGTCCCTGGCCTGTGTTTTGCAGGCTTGGCACTGGGGGTAACTTGCTTAGCCTCATGGAGTCTTAGTTTTTCTCATTTCTAATAAGGGATCTTATTACGTACCTTGAATGTTTATCATCATGATTAGAGGACATGAAATATAAATTTCCCCAGATATAATCCAAGCTTTGGTCTATAAGAATTTCCTTCCTCCAAGTCACTTTCCCAATGCCTGAAACCTGTGCTTTTGTCTGAATTATTCCCCACTTCAGAAACTTCCAATCGTCATGCCTCCTAGCCCACGGGGCAGGATTTTCTCTTCATCATCATCTTCCTCACTAAGTGGAGTTGTATAGTATGTACCCATGTGGGCATGTCACAGTTCAGGTATAATACCAGAAAAGTTTACAACTGCCAGTTTGTAATCCCTGGAAGCCCTCATCTATGATGGAGGCTGCTGGGCATTGAGGAGGTCCAGAGGCTGAACTCATTCTTGCCACTTCCTGGAAATGTGGTTTATCCTTGGCAGGCCTGGGGCTGACCATCAGTAAAATGAGAATAATGATGCTTTCTTCCCAGAGTTGTTTTAGGGAAATGAGAAATCCATGGGAAGCTTCAGTGGTTACTATCTTAGCCCTACCCTGCCTTCTATCTCATGCAGCAGAGATAACTGTGATAGAAACTAAATGGCATTTCTCTTAGAACAGTTAGGACACTCAGGGTATTGAGAGAAATGTGTACAGAATTTCTTGATGTATTAGGTATGGTGACTGTCCAGTGCTGTAGAATGAGTTAACTGGGAGACTTGGCAAGAGAACAGAAAATCCTCACGCCATTTCCTACCAATCCATGTGCTTTCCCATCCTTGGTATTTTGCCTTTTATGTTGTAAGAGAGGAAAAACTGTAAGAGGTGTAAGAGTAGGAGATTTCCACTAAGACTTGGAATGAGACAGCACAGAGGAACCAATCCTAATAACATGTGCTGGCAGAATGCTACAGTCAGGGGACCTGTGTCCTGATAGCAATCCCATCACTTCCCCAGAAATGGAAGTATCTATCTTTGTGGATGCATATGAAATTATAGGAAAAATACTGTAACAAAATGCACCAAAATGTTGACTGTGTTTACCATGAGGGGGCGGGAGTGCTGGTTAATTATATTTTCTTCTCTGTATTTGACAGTATTTTCCACATGCTCCAAAATGAGTGTGGATTACTTTTATAATAATAAACAGAGCCTATAAAATGTGTTTTATTTTTAACTGATAAAGAGCACCAGGTTGAGAGTTTCCTTGGAAAGAGCAGGCACGTTACATGCCTGCCAGGGCTAGGTGAGGCAATAGAGTGTGATCTGGGTAGTTAGTTTAGATCCCTGTGCCTCAGGCTTTCTATCATGGGAGACTGGATCTTAATCCCTCAATCACAGGGCTCCCAGGGTGAGAGGTGTGATGAAATCACCAGTGTCATTGTGGGGGATCTGTGCTGTTCTATTGATCAGTGATTAGTCCCCTCACACTTTAGAGGGAGTGACACTGTATCATCCATTGCTTGAGTCCGTGGTTCCACTACAAACAATGATCTTATTGCCCTGATCCCCAAACCACAGCACTCTACCAGCACTCTCAGCACAGTGTGATTCTCTAGGTATTCTCTAAAGGGTTAGTGCTGTTTTGTTTTGTTTTTGTTTCTATGATCTGCATTGGTGGTTCTCAAAGTCTGGCCCCCAGGCACCACCTGGGAGCTTGCTAGAAAGTGCTGATTCTTAGGCTCCATCCCAGACCTACTGAATTAGAAACTCTTGAGGCGGGTTCTAGCAATCGTTTAACAAGCTTCTCAGGTGATTCTGATGAAAGCTGACGTTTGAGAATCATACTCCACAAAACTTAAAACTAATGTAGTAAATGAAAAGTGTTAATCTCTGAGTTAAGGAATTAATCATGCTTTTATTTCACATACTTTTTTATAACCTTCATTCAAAGTAGAATTTGTTCATTTTGCCAAATGGTTTTTCATTGGGAAAAAAAAATTGAAGTTGACAGTCAGTGCCATCTAGTGACCAGATCCATAATTGCAGCATTGCAATGAAGCAGGGATGGGGGAAGGAAGGTCTCCCTTGCAGAAGCCCACCAGAAGAAACTTTCTGGGAGTTATAGACCAAAGGAAGCGTTAGGCGGTGATGCAGAAAGAGCTCATGGACATTAACTCATATGGCAGGATGTTTCCCTTGGCCCTTCTTTAAATTAAATACAACTGAGTGAAGGGCTGTGTGTGGCTATACACATAAAGATGTATTAACCTCCTTTTCATGTTACGATATATTTAACATCTTCTAATCTCCAGGAATATATTTTTTCAGCATTAGTTTTGAAAATTAAATCACAACTAGGCTTTTGCTATGCTGTCATAATTTTATCTTAGTTATTTTTATTTTGCTAATGAAAAATTAATGTACATTTCTCCCCAGCCCTTGAAAACACTGGAGAAATACACATTTATATGAGGCATTATCTTGTATCTACCTTCTTACTATGTCCTGCCTCAAGATAACCACTCAATTGATTTGTAAATATTTTCCAGATGTTTATGTGGCTTGTTTATATTTAAAAATAATATATGTATGTTCTTATGAAAATATACATTCCTCAAAAATCAGATCAAGTTGTACATTGTGTTCTGTATGTTGCTTTTATATTTATACATCTCAATGCTTTTGGTTACATTTCTTTAATTTTTGGTGTGGCTGAGCAATTTTACATATACTGATTTGTCATTCACTTTTCTTCTTTGAATTACCTGAATGTGAACATGACTCTTTTAGCTAGTTAGATTTTCCTACGTGTTAGGCATATTATGTCTGTAAATTATGTTGCAAATATGTTTTGTCAATGTAGAACTTTCACTCTGGTGTCCTAATATGAGCAGACACTTTATGGATGCTCTCCTGGAAAGTGGTTGTCTGGCGTCCACGCTAAACTTGTCACTGCTGAGCTGTAAATTGTCCCTTCTGCATGAGGGAGGTGACATATACTGGCACCCACTGCTTACTTCTGCGATCCTGACCACTGCCCTAGGAGCATTACATCTGTGCACATTGTGGCCTCTTTGCTCTGACTCTGGGCAATTTCATTCACCAGCTTTCTCAGCACAGGGTTGTAGCCAGCTAAATATAATAGCTGTTAATATGAATTATACATTTTAAAGTAAGAAAGAAGAAGGAAACGATCATTTCAAGATAGGGGTAATCATTTTATTGAAAGAACTGTTTTATAACCAGTATTTGAAAATACATTTCTGGGGTTTATTCATTTTGCCAAATTAATACATCACGATATTAATAGTCCTGCTCACACTCGCACCCCAACCAGAAGATATTCATTAATAATTTGATGTATATTCTATTCATTTTTGTCTCTATCTTAATAAAATGCACAGACATTTATCCAAGTGTAAAAGCATATTCTTTTACAAACTTGTGATCGTCCTCTTCATACTGTGTTGCTATTTACCTGTTTCATGTAGTATGAAAGCTTTTTTGGCATTTCATCAATTATATTGTTGGGCATGATTTCTTTCTTTTCTTTTCTTTTTTTTTTTTTTTTACTGATTATATATACTTGTGGGGTACAGAATCAAATATCAATACATGTGTACAATATGTGGTGATCAAATGAGGATAATTAGTATATTCATGTTGACAAAATGTAATCAATCTTTGTGACCCTTAACTAATTTCTCGCCAACCCTCACCCCCTTTCCCACCTCTAATAATCACAGTTCTGTTCTCTCCTTTTTTTGAAAGTTTAATGCATTATTGTGATTCTTTCTTTCTTTCTTTCTTTTCTTTCTTTCATTCTTTTAGCTCACACTTGTGAGTGAGGACATGCGGTATTTCTATTTCTGTACCTGGCTTATTTCACTTAACATAACTTTCTCTAAGCTCGTCCATGTTGCTGTGAGTGGCAGGATTTCATTCTTTTTTATGGCTGAGTAGTATTCCATTGTGTACATATACCACATTTTCTTTATCCAGTCATCTGTTAATGGACATTTAGGTTAATTCCAACTCTTGGCCATTGTAAACAAAGCTGCGATAAACGTGGGAGTGCAGGTATTCCTTCGACATAATGATTCCCATTCCTCTGGGTATATACCCAGCAGTGGCATTGCTGGATCGTATGGTAGTTCTATCTGTAGTTTTCTGAGGAACTTCCATACTATTTTCCACAAAGGCTGCACTAGTTTACAGTGTCCCCAGCAGTGTAGGAGGGTTCCCCTTTCTCCACATCCTTGCCAGCATTTGTTATTCTCTGTCTTTTTGATAGTAGCCAGTCTAACTGAGGTGAGATGATACCTCAGTGTGGTTTTGATTTGCATTTCCCTGATACTGAGTGATGTTGAGCATTTTCCCATGTGTCTGTTCTTCAGCTCCTTTTCCTACTTTTTAATTGGGTTATTTGTTTTCTTACTGTTGAGTTGTTTGAGTTCCTTGTATATTGTGGATGTTAATCCCTTGTTGGATGCATATTTTGCAAATATTTTCTCCCATTCTGTAGGTTGTCTTTTCACTCTGTTAATTGTTTCTTTTGCTGTGCAAAAGCTTTTTAGTTTGATATGTTCCCATTTGTTTATTTTTTTCTTTTGTTGCCTGTGCTTTTGGGGTCATATTCATAAAGTCTTTGCCCAATCCTACTTCCTGAAGTGTTTCCCCTATGTTTTTTTGAGGAGTTTTATAGTTTCAGGTCTTATATTTAAGTCTTTAATACACTTTGAGTTGATTTTGGTATATGGTGAGAGGTACAGGTTCAGTTTCATTCTTTTGCATATGGATGGCCAGTTTTCCCAGCACCATTTATTGAAGAAGCATTCTTTTCCCCAATGTACGTTCTTGTTGCCTTTGTCAAAGATCAGTTGGGTGTAAGTATGTGGGTTGATTTCTGGGTTCTCTATTCTGTTCCACTGGTCTGAGTGTCTGTTTTTATGCCAGTTGCCATGCTGTTTTGTTTACTATAGCTTTGTAGTATACTTTGAAGTCAGGGAGTATTATGCCTCCAGCTTTATTTTTTTGCTCAGGATTGGTTTGGCTATTTAGGGTCTTTTGTTGTTCCATATGAATGTTAGGATTGTTTTTTCTATTTCTGTGAAGAATGTCATTAGTATTTTGATGAGGATTACATTGAACATGTAGATTGCTTTGAGTAACATGGACATTAGACAATGTTAATTCTTCCAATCCAAGAGCATGGAATGTCTTTCAGGTTTTTTCTGTGTCTTCTTGGTTCAGTCTTGGTAATTTGTATGTGTTGAGAAATTTATTCAAATTTGTTGGTGTATAGTTGTTTGTAATAGTCTCTAATGATTCTTTGTATTTCTGTGCTATCAGTTGTAATGTCTCCTTTTTCATTTCTGATTTTTGTTATTTGGATCCTCTCTCTTCTTTTTTTAGTTAGCCTTGCTAATGGTTGGTTTATTTTGTTTATCTTCTCAAAAAACTAACTTTTTGTTTCATTGATCTTTTGTATCATTTTTTTGGTCTCTATTTCACTTAGTTCTGCTCTGATTTAATTATTTCTTTTTGTCTGTAATTTTGGGATTAGATTGTCCTTGTTTCTCTGTTCTTTGATGTGTAGCATTTAGGTTTTTTATTTGAAAAGTTTCTATTCTTTTGATTTAAGCATTTATTGCAATAAACTTCCCTCTTGGGCATGATTTCAAATGTTTCATTGGGTTAATATATTATTTTAAATCTGCGTTCTCTGTTTAATCTTAATTTCTCTGTTTATTAAGAGATCAGGATATTAACCTCATAGCTGCAATACAGGTTGCATATATTTCCTCCCAGCTTTTTATATACTTTGCACTTTTTTTTATTATTTGAGATATTGGTTTTTATTCACTTAAATCTATATTTATTACCACAGTTAAAAATCACTTAAAATTTCTCATATGCTTTTGCTTTCTGCCAGCAACATAAAACTAAAACAAATACAAATAGCTTTTTTAAACAACAAGAATAAAGCCTTGCTCTGCATTCTTAATTCACTCAGAATTAGGTTCAAAGACCTTGCCTTACCTACAAGGGCGCACTTGATCTGCATCTGCTGCTCCTCATCTCTCCTCTCCCCTTTGGTTTACTGGGCTGGGAGTTTCAGACATGCTGAGGGTGCTTCCCTCTCAGGGACTGGGCTCTTGCCTTCCTCTCTGGGATGCTCTTTCCCCAGTAGCCATATGGAATACTCCCTCACTTCCTCGAGTTCTTCTTTCACTCCCTCACTTCCTTCAGGCACATGGGGGCCCACTCCGGGGTGCCAGGAGTGTGGGCCAATCTGATGGCAGGGGCATGCGCAGGGCTGCCTCGCTCATGCCTCGCTCATGCCTCGCTCCGAGTTGGCATCAGCAACCTCCCTGGCCCTGAGGATCTTGATGGGCAGTGCAGCCAGTTCGGTGCCCTGGGTCAGTCCACCATGAAGGAAGATGGTCTCCTTTCTCGAGAGTCACTATGCCGAGTCCATAGCCACCTGAGCCCATCATCACCAGTCCATGCCTGCATCCCACTTGCCTCCTGTTCCTGCAGCTCTGCTCAAGGCAGTCCAAGCCACCAACTCCTGAACTCTGAGCCGGAGACCTGCCACTGACACCCTGAGGAGCAGGATCCGCCTCTGCCACTCACAGCCAAGTGACAGTGAGACCTACTTTGTACTTTTAAATTTTGCTGTACAAATGGTGTTTTAGTATCTCTCTATACATTTATCTATTTATATAGATATAAAAGCAGTAAAGCTCATTGTTAAAGAGAAAATCTAAACAATACACTTAGGTTTATTGACTGTCTGCTCCGATAACAGGCAAGAAAAATATTGGCACTCTGTCTAATTACAAGTTTTGAGTTTCTGAGCATTAATTTACAAGGTTCTTTCTTTGGGTAAAGTTATTTAACTTCTCATAATGCCTGCACGCTGATCTGAATAATGCCAGCAATGAACAATACCTTGAATAGCTCTGAGGATTAAGTTAGATAAAGTATAAAGTACCTATTGATTAAAGTCCTTGTGGGGCCGAGCCCCTGGCGCACTCGTGAGAGTGCAGCGCTGGGAGTGCAGCGACGCTCCCGCCCCAGGTTCGGATCCTATATAGGAATGGCCAGTGCACTCACTGGCTGAGTGCCGGTCACGAAAAAGACCAAAAAAAATAAAAAAATAAAAAAATAAAGTCCTGTGAAATGTCAATAACCTTTTTGCAAGTCACCTTCCAGAGAAAGCTTTCAAATAAACCTTGCTTATCACCTCAGAGACCAGCTCAACCATGTGGTTCCTACACCCAGGCTTCCAGGCACAAGATTTCATCTCTATAATTAATATTATGTTGAAGGAATACCCATGTGGACACAATTCTAGGAGAGCTTAAAACAATCAGTCATTAAGCTTTGGAAACCCATCATCTGAAAGGGAGGCTGATGGGCATATTGTGAGGAGAGAATAAAGGAGAAGCCAGTTTTCACCCCTGACTTGATGTGTGACCCTGGAAAAGTGTAGTACCCAATGGTCCTGTCCTTGATAATCTGTAAAATGGGAAAAATGATACTGTTAACCGAATTGAGGCTGCAGAGGCAAATTTGAAAATTTATTATGTCATTTATGAGCCAAATTTGAGGATTGACCCTGGAAACACAAGCCAACAGAGTTGGGAAGTGCCGTGGGGCTTTTCCACCAGTTTGAAGACTTCATTGAGAAAGGAGAACAAAGAATGAGAGAGGGGAGCTTTCCTTCAACATAGTTTTCTCATTTTCATTGGCTATTACATTTCATAAGAGGGGCTGTTACATATCATAAAAGTACAAAGTAGGTCTCACTGTCACTTGACTGTGATTGAATGGTTCTAAGTTACAACATACAGTCTTAAATCTATAACATAGTTACAAGATAAATTCTAGGCAATTTTTAGATAAATTGATAACTTTCTATGATGCCTGTAATTCTGGGTTGAGGTCTTTGTTGTCAGTAATTCTGGAAATTTACAAAAAGCGTTTCTGAGAACAGGATGTCTCACCCAAGTCATGAGGTCCCCTTCAAGGCAATTAATATTTTTAGAACTGTTTGTGTATGAGTCAGCTACAAGTCATCAATACCTTCCTCAGAGAGCTCGGGTGGGAGAAAAGGAGAAAACCTATAGAAATGTCTGGCTCATTGTATGACTTGGACAAACTGCCCAGTCTGCCTCCTCACTCCCAAGAAAGAGATGACTTTTAAATAAACCGAAGAGTATATCTCTCATAGAGAACATCTGGAAATGTAGCCACAAAAGAGAAACCTACAGATATTTACCTAATGCATGAGATTTCATGTTATTTTCGTGTTGCGGGATGAATTAAGCAAGGAGTTTTGAGAAAAAGAAAAGGTTAATTTGCTATTATTTCAGGTGATTTCCTATCTCCTTATTTTCCTTCTAGTTTGATACTGGAGGAGCAGTTTCCAACTAAGCTTTAAAAAAAAAAAGAGCATAAACTTGAACAAAGAGTAGTATCTGCGCCCATGCTGGACCACAAGACATTGGGTGAGTCCCCTCTGTGTTGACCTCATCCCTAACACAGAGGAACACTCAATACAGAAATAGTGTTTAGGGGCATGGGCTTTGGGATGAGATACATGTGGATTTGATCTTGGGCTCCTTTAGTGTGGGATGCATGATCTTGAGTAAGCAATTTCCTTTCTCTGAGTCTCACCTTTTCTCTTGTGCTGAATGGAAATTGGGATGGTTCCTGCCCTTTAAGGTTGTAGTGAAGATTAAATGAATTGCTATATTGAAAGCACTCAGAGCAATGTCCGGCATCTTCCAACACCGAATACATGTTTGCATCATTCATTGTGATCATCATTACTCCTCCTAACCATCCAAAAGGAGAGTCATGTAGGTGGGGTTTGCATTGCCAGGTAGCGTGATTGTTCTGTGGTGCTGCAATGTTATTGTTGAGAACAGATTGGTTGACATACAGACTAAAGGAAGGCTATAGAAAATTCGTGAACAGACCTAGACGTATAACAGCATTTAATGTGAAATAGATGTGGCACTTGCAATCACTGCCTTCAGATGCATGGTTCGAGAAATGGGACAAATGAAGCTGTAAAAGTTTCAATAAAAATCAAAGTTCAATAGTTTCCCCATAACATAAGTGATTTAATATTAATTAAAAGTCGACAATACAATAATAGCATAAAAACTACATATATCACAGCTCTATGAAATGTATACACAATCTATTTGGACATATACAAGCAAACAAAAATAATGGAATGAAACACAACAAAATGTTAACAATTTTTTTTTCCCCATGATGGTGGGATTGGTGGTTATTGATATTTTCATCTCTGTAATTAACTGTCTTTTAGTCACTTGGTAAAATGAGTACATATTACATTTACGATAAAAAAACCTTCAGCCCTTAAAAGCTTTGTTTGTTACTTATTAAACATATCAAATATACAAAATGTTACAGAGTGCTGTAAAATGAACACTTGTATACCCAGCTACCCAGGTTAAGCAACAAACTTGATAAATGCCTTGAGCCCATCCACTTAATTGTACCTTGTCGTTCCTTCACCCTTCAGATGTAACTTATAACCGGAATGAGGTGTTCATATTTGTATTAGTAAGGGTTCTCTAGAGATAGAATCAGTAGGATATGTTATAATTATATGAGAGGGACTTATTAGGGGAATTAGCTCACGTGACTATGAAGAAAAGTCCCACAACAGGCCGTCTATAAACTGGATGCCGGTAGCGTGGCTCAGTCCTGGAACCCAAAAGCTGAAGAGTCTCATAGCTCACGCGACTATGAAGAAAAGTCCCACGTTAGGCCATCTGCAAACTGGATGCTGGTAGCGTGGCTCAGTCCAAGTCCTAAGGCCTCAAAACCAGGGAAGATGATGGTGTTCTTGGTGTAAATCCTGGAACCCAAAAGCTGAAGCGTCTCGAGCTCTGATGTCCATGGACAGGAGAGAAGAGTGTATCCCAGCTCCAGAGGATCAAGAGAGAGCTTCACCTCTTCCCTCTGTCTTTTGTTCTCTCTGGATCCCCAGTGGATTGGATGGCTCCCATCCACACTGAGGGTGGGTCTTTCACACCCAGGCCGCTCAGACTCTCATACTAATCTCCGCTGGAAACACCCTCATGGACACACCTGAAAAAATTGCTTTACCAGGTTTCTCAGCATTCCTTCATCTAACCAAGTTGACATCTAGAATTAACCCTCACCATACTCTTCATAAATTGCTTTATACTTATTAATGTGAATGAAAGCATCCTTAAAATATATATATATATATATATTTCTTACTGTAGGTGCCCTTATCCTCCATTTGACACTTTGATTTAACATTACCTTTTTCAGATGTATACTGTATATGGCCTGATTCCTATAGGTCTAGAGCATTTATATTCACTGCTATATAATGCTCCATTGTAAGAATGGACCGCAATGTATTTTCTGGACTACTGTAGATGGACATTTTGGGTTTTTCTACAGTTTTGCTTCCACAAACAATGCTGAAAGGAGCATTATTATAGATGAGGCCATGTGCCAATATGCCAGATATTCTCTAGTTTCTTGCTATTTAAAGTGTAATCCATGAAATAACAATTTGAACATTACCTGGTGTTTTAGTCAGGGTTCTCCATAGAAACAGAACCATTAGGATGTTTGTGTGCATTTGCAAGTGTGTATTTTTTTTTTTAAGGAATTGGTTCATATGAATGTGAAATCTTGAAAGTCCAAAATCTTTAGGGAAAGCCAGCAGGCTGGAAAATCAACGAAAAGCTGCAGTTTGAGTCTGAAGGCAGTCTGCTGGTAGAATTCCCCCTTCCTCAGGAGAGGTCAGTCTTTTTTCTGTTAAGGCTTTCAACTGATTGCATGAGACTCACCCACATTATGGAGGATAATCTGTTTTACTCAAAGTCTACTGATTTAGATAATAATTACATCTAAAAATGCCTTCACAGAAATATTTGGAATAATGTTTGACCACATATCTGGGTACTGTGGTCTAGCCAAGTTGACACAAAAAATTACCTGTCACAACTGGGATCCTGTTACAAATGCAGATTTTAAAGCCCTGCCACAGACACTCACCCTCTGCAACTCCCAGAAAGTGTGCCCTCTTAGCATTATGTCAGTATGTTCCATAGATGCGGGCTTATTTTGGTGGGAGTAGGGGACAGTTTCTAACCTTGCCTGCTCCAGGTTTGAGGTTTCTACACTTGGATATGGCCACTGAGGAGGTGAAGTGTTTGCATTCACACACTAGCTTTCTCCAGCACAAGGGTTACAGGAGGTTGGGATCACAAGGGACGGTGCTTGGAGTGGAATTCTGTGATCATTAAGAGAATAATCTCATTAAAGCTTTATGAGCAGCCAAATAGGGTTAATGGAATCCATATTTACAAAGATAAGCAGCAGTTATGTGCCAGGGCTGAGGGCAGGAGCTATAGGCAGGGATCCTAGGGGTAAAGGTATCAGTTCAAACTATTCCAAAAGGTTAAAACAGAGGCAATTCTCCCAAACTCATTCAATGAGGTTGCGGAGAAAATGAAACTCTCATACACTGTTGGCCATACTGCAAAATGGTGCATCCTCTATGGAAAATGGTCTGGAGGTTCCTCACACAATTGCATGAAATACTACCATTTGCAACAACATGGATGGACCTATAGAAAATTATATTAAGTGAAATGAGTCAGGCACAGAAAGAGAAACTTCACATGTTCTCACTTATTTGTGGGAGCTAAAAATAAACAAATAAATACACAAATATACAGGGGTCGGGGCGGGAGGGAAGAAGACACAACAATCACAATTCCTTGAAGTTGTTACGACAAACGAACAGATATGAGGTTGTTAGGAGGGATGGGGGAGAGGGAGGAGGCGAGGGAGGGGGCGAGGGAGGGGGAAGGGAGGTTTCAGTAATGGGCCACAATAATCAACCACATTGTATACTGATAAAATTTTAAAAAATAATAAAAGTAAATAAATTTTAAAAAATCTTTGTGCTTAAAGGACACTACCAAGAGAGCAAAAAGACAACTAGAGAGTGGGAGAAAATATTTGAAAATCATATATTTGATAAGGGTCTAGTATCTAGAGTATATAAATAACTCTTGCAATTCAACAATAAAAAGACAAATAACCCAATTTTTAAATGAGCGAACGATCTGCATAGGCATTTATCCAAGGAATATATACTTGTACAAATGGCCAGTAAGCACATGAACGATGCTCAACATCGTTAGCCATCAGAGAAATGCAAATCAAAACTACAATGAGATGTCATTATACACACCCACTGAAGTGGCTATAGTCGAAGAGATGAACAATAACAAATGTGGGTGAAGATGTGGAGAAACTGGATCTCTCATACGCTGTTGCAGGGAATGTAAGATGTTGCCAACACTTTGGAAAAGAGTCAAACAGTCACTAGACTAGAGTGATTAGTAGTCACTCAAAAGTTAAAACTTACAGTTTCCATATGACCCAGCAGTTCCACTCCTAGGTATATACCAAAGAGACGTGAAAACATATAGCCACACAAAAACTTGCACACAAATGTTCATAGCAACATTATTTGTAATAGAAAAAAGTTGGAAATAATCCAAATGTCCATCAAACTGATCAATAAACAAAATGTGGTATGTCCATACAATGGAATATTATTCATCCATAAAAAAGAATGAAGTACTGGTTCATGCTACAACCTGCATGAACCTTCAAATATGCTAAATGAAAGAAGCCACTTACAAAATACCACATACTATGATGCTATTTATATGAAAATGTCCAGATAGGCAAATCCCCAGAGACCGAAAGTATGTTAGTGTTTGACAGATGCTAGAGAAGAAGGGAATGAAGATGACTGATAATGGGCATGGGGTTTCTTCCAGTGTGGTGACGAAAAGTTCTCGAATTAAATAGAGGTGATGGATTGAATTGTATACTCAATAAAAAAAGAAAGAAACCCCTTCAAAGACGATGTACATATGGCAAATAAGCATATTAAAATATCCTCATCATCATATGCCATTAGGGCACTACAATTTTAAACAGTAAGATAGCACTACACATCTACTAGAAGGGTGAAAATCCAAAACAATGACACCACCAAGTGCTGTCAAGGATGTGGAGCAATGGGAGGACCTCTCATTTGTTGCTAGTGGGGATACAAAATGGCACAGCCACTTTGAAAGACAGCTTGTCAGTTTCCTTCAAAACTAAACATACTCTTACCTTACGATCCAGCAATTGTGCTCCTCGGTATTGACTCAAAATTGAAAAACTTAGATTGATCCAAAAAGCCTGTACGTGAAAGTTTATAACAGCTTTATTCATAATTGCTGAAACTGGGAAGCAACCAAGATGTCCTTTAGTAAGTGAGTGGATGAATCAACTATGGTACACCTATGCAGTGGAATATTATTTGGCATTAAAAAGAAGCGAGCTATCAAGCCATTAAAAGACATGAAGAGGCCATAAGGGCATATTACTAAGTGAAAGAAGTCAATATTAAATGGCTAAAAACTGCGTGATTCGAAGTATATGACATTCTGAAAAGCAAAACTATGGAGACAGTAAAAATAGAAAAACAAACAAACAAACAAAAATCAGTGGTTGCCAGGCTTTGAGGGGAGAGAGAGTTGAATAAGCAGAGCACAGAGGAGTTTTAGGACAGTGAAACTGTTCTGTATAATACTGTAATGGTAGATACATGTCATTATATATTTGTCAAAACCCCTAGAATGCACAACATGGAGTGAACTCTAATGCAGCTTATGGACTTTGGTGATAATAATGTGTCAACACAGGGTCATCAAGTGTAACAAATGTACACTCTTGTATGGGACATTGATAGTGGGAGAGGCTGTGTGTATTGGGGATGGGAAAGAAGAAACAGGAGATTTATGAGAACTCTCTATACTTTCTGCTCAACTTTGCTGTGAAACCAAAACTTCTCTAAAATATAAAGTTCATTAAAAATACATTGCCCAACTTAACCTTTGAGATCTCTTCATCAAAACTGAACAAAACAAAAATTGGAGACAAGAGACGTTAAATTATATTCACAAATGGAAAAGAAGTTCGGGATATTTCAAATAAAAGTATGAAATTAGGGGCCAGGTGAGATGATGAGAGCTTGAGTATTTCTAAGGGAAAATATGAA
Source organism: Cynocephalus volans (assembly GCF_027409185.1). Taxonomy (NCBI): domain Eukaryota; kingdom Metazoa; phylum Chordata; class Mammalia; order Dermoptera; family Cynocephalidae; genus Cynocephalus; species Cynocephalus volans. The sequence goes on along the minus strand of NC_084478.1, from coordinate 111,541,618 downwards.
ATTATGGAAACAAGGTGTGAAGATAAGAAGAAATATTTTCAAAGAATGTTGAGATAGTGGAGGGGCCAAAGGCCAATGGGCTAGAAGTCCCAATGGTATTAAGATATAATTACGAGTAGGCACAAGATCAAGCCAGTTGGAAAGATAAAAGATTGTGCCAGCGAGTTGGAAGTTTGAATTAGTTGTGTCAGATGTAGTAAAGCAGCTTTGACTTATATTCCTTTATTCATTTAATACATATTTATTGCATGCCTTCTATGTGCCAGACACTATTCTAGGTAATTGAGATACATCAATTAGAAAACAAACAACAAAACACAGATCCATGCCCTTGTGGAACTGATATGCTAGCAATCTACTGCTGCCTGACAGATTACTCTAAAATTTATCAGTCTTCAATGCCATACATTCATTATCTCATGAAGTTTATAAGGGTTAAGAATCCGGGAGCAGCTGTGCTGGGTGGCTCTGGCTGAGATTCTCTCATGAGCTTGCTATTAAGTTGTCTGCCAGGGCTGCAGTCATTTGAAGGCTTGATGGGCTGGAGGATCTGTTTTCAAGTTCACTCACATAGCTGTTAGTAAAATACCTTAATCAAGCCCTTGCTGGCTGTTAGCCAGAGACCTCATCTCCTCACTACATGGGCCTTTCCCTAGGGCTTCTCATGACAGGGAAGCTGGCTTTTCCCAGAATGAATGATCCAAGAGAATGAGAGAGAGCAACTGATGTGGAAACTGCAAGCTCTTCTATAACCAAATTTCAGAAGTGGTATTCTATCACTTCAGTCACTTGTAGACACTGGGGATAGAGCAGTTAGCAAAGAAGTAAATATCCCAGCCGTCTTTCAGGAGATTTGGGAGGCATGTGGGCCTAGAGATGTACAGTCAGTTATGGTAGCAACAGGGCAGAAAAATAAGAGCAGAGACAGTCAAAGCACTCTCCTCAGACTAGGGTCAATTTGGGGGTTGAGAGGCCTTGGTCACGAATACTCTACAGCCTTAGGGATTCAGGCACCAGATCTTAAGATTCAGAAGGCTGAATCTCTGAAGGCTAGGAATTGTCAACGGATGGCACAAATACGAACAAGGGCTTATTGTGTAGGCCCTGCCCCTGCCTGCATGCACAATGGGAAATGCTGCCCCGACACAGGCGTGAGAAAACCCCTCACCCCTAACTACAGGTTATGGTCAGGCATAAGCTGTTTGAGAACAAAGCCTTTCGCTGTGTCCCTACTGCCTACTACAGGGTCTCCCATATCGTAGATGCATGATCCATTTCACATAGTAGGTGCTCAACCAAAATTTGGTGAATGAATGAATCAATGAATGAGATTCAAGGATTTCTACACAACATGTTTCAGCTGCATCAGAGAAGAGCCAAGAATGGACAGGAAAGATCGGTCCAGATGGGGTCTCTATTTATTGATTTTACTAAGTGAATGATGGGAGCTAGGGCAACACTACTGAAACTAACTGACTGACTTTCTGTCTGGGAGTTCCATTGAGACAAAAAACTAAAACATAAAAGTGAGTTGTTACTATATATTTAATTTTATTTCATTTAAACTGTATTTATTGACTTCTTCAAGGCTGGCCCTGGTGAACACATGGAGTGGGAGCTGGCAAAAGCCGCAGATGTGCCCTTCAGATGAAGTTGCTTGGAGGCCGCATGGGAGAAGAGGGTCTTGATGGCCTCCAGGCCAGCCAGACCACTAGCAGGGTTCCCATGGATGCACATAGGAGAGAAGAGCCATAGACAGCTGAAAAAAGGAGCCACTCAGAGGCCAGTGAGTCATCGCAAGGGACCAGCACATGGGCCGTTCCATGGGAAGTGTTTGGAGTGCGGGTGGTCAGGGAGACAGTCCCATCAGGGGAACACTGGGGCACAGCACGGACAGCTGACTTGCCCTCCAATCAGCACAGGACCACTCAGTGGAGACTGGCCTGGAGTGTAGACTGCAGGGGATGCAGTTTGCTGAAGGGACTCAGGCCCAGATTGGAGTTTCCACACAACCCGGGTGTACCAGACCTCACAAGACCCAGAAGTACTTGCAAGGTCAACAATTAAAACCTGAGCCATACAAATAGCCTTCCCCAGGGAATCAGCAGCAAAGCAGCAATTTAGGTCAACCACAGGGCTCCAGTGCTGGTTCCCTTAGGAAGTTCCCCCGTTTTAGAAGTAAACAAAGGACAACAAATTAGTTTAAGTGCAGAGCTGAAGTGATGGGAACAGCGAATCATCCAAAGCAGGACTGAAAGAAAAAACAAAAAACCCACAGATCAGAGACAAATTTCTGATATGAACCAGTAAAGGACTAACACCACCAAAGAACACCTATAAAACCTAGAATGGCCGGAAGCCCCCTGGCTCCCAAGCTGGGATGGGGAGAGGGCCAAGGACCTCAGCCATACACCCCAATGACCGCATCCAGCTATGACCACCGGGCCACCACCGGAAGCGACTCAGGCTCTCGAGCCAGGATGGGGGATTGCCAAGGGCCTCAGACATGCCCAGACCAGCAACAACCACATAGCCCCTGCCGAAGTGCCCTGGGCTCCTGAGATGGGGTGGTGGCAGCCCAGGGCCTCAGTCACGTGCTCCCGACGTCCGCACCCAGTCAAGTGACCACTTAGCCACCACCGCTGCTGGATGTCCCCTGGGCTCCCCTGCCAGAATGATGGGGGTGCCACAGGTCTTGATCACAACCTCCTCCTTCCTTCTCTTGCTATCCTATCCCCCTCCCCCTTCCCCTCTCCCCCTTTCCCCCCAACTGCTCTGCAAACACATCTTAGAATTAAAATAATAATAATAACAATTAATAATTTTTTTAAGAAAGTAAAAGTTACTCCCCCAATTTTTTTTAGAAAAAACTATATTTATTAATAATGTTCACATAAATATGTTGCAACAAGATTGGGAACCTATTACCTAGAGCCATTAATTTTAAGATTTGTTGGCTATAGCTCCTAAAAATAATTTACATATTGAAATGTAGTTTTCATACTCCTCTAGCTCTAACCTTTGTAAACTAAATATGCCAGAAATATTAACTACACCACATTTGATATCCAATTATCATCTCCAGAAATATTTCCCCCAATAGATTGCCTTACAGCTAGTGAAATTGTATGCTATTTTCCTGAGTTTACGCATCCTGATTGGAACTTTCCTTACAAAACAGGAGATTACATTTTGAAACTAATCAAAAAAACTTAAAACCTTTTCAGTAATCTTTTGAACAAAATAAACACCGATTACTGCTTCATTTTCGATATAGCTCTGATATTCGGTGATTTTTTTTTTTTTTTTTGATTCCACATTTCTCAATGTGTAATCACCTGATTACAAGCAATACTGTTATTAGTACCTATGTTAGTTCAGGTTCTATGAGAAGCAGATACCAAGAAAAGACTTCTGTAGAAAAGATTAACCATGGGAAAAGCTTGGGAAGGATAAAGTGGAAGGAGCAGCAGAAGACAGGAAGAGCCCTCAGACTACCCACAAGAAGGATGTTTTTGAAAGCAGAGGGGGAAGAAAGAAGGATTAGATGGGAAGACTTTCAAACTGTCCCACAGTTCTAAGGTTTCTGACAGGTTGATGGAGATACTATGAGCCAAAGTTGCCTGTTAGAAGAGTCCCCCATCCCAAAAGAACAGACCTGCACTGGTACCCACTAACTGCACTAGTACCCCCCAGTCAGTGATTATCTGGAAGCAGTCTGAGGGAACCATGGCTTTGGTGCAAATGCAATGGTAGATTCAGAGGGGCAGCAGCTGGGGCTGTCAGTCAACTGTGCTCCCCATAGCAGGATATTCAAGTGGCACATTTTCATAGTCACCACAGTCCGTCTTTGTACTGCATGGATCTACTTCTCCATGCAGGTCCAGAGAACAGCTCCTCCCTCATTCCTGTGGGCCGCTGTTCACGAAGGGAAACTTAACAGGGGAAGGACAGGGGACGAACTGCAGCCCCTGTTGCCGCATTTGGTCTTTGGGCCAGAACTGGTAATTATTCTCTTTCTTTTCCACTACCCATTTTAAATTTCCCTCATCCTCACTTATTATCTCAACAGGTCTTGAAGGCTTACCTTGTCATGTGAACCCAACCTTTATTCCTGAGGGGTTCGAACCCTTGGCAATGACATTATCCATTCACAGGTAAATGGAGCAAGAGAGTACCAGGAGGCACCCAGGTAGATTACCTGGTTCCACGTGTATTTCTCCCTGATCCATTGTATGAATGCAGTTCTACCTTCTCCTACTGATCATAGTCAGTAATTTCTGGCACAATGTGCATTCCTCTTCTTGCCTGCTGGTTTCTAAACGCCAGTGCTCGTTGTTCATAAGTTGTTATGAATGCCAATGCTTGTAGTTCAATGCTGGTTGTTCAAACCCCTGCTGTAAACCTTGTGGGCCATTGTGATGGAAAGTAGGCACTTTCCTTCTTCCACCCTTGATTCCAGATCTCATTTTTCCACTTAGGTCCAAAGCCCAATAGAGAGGTCTTTGGTTTAATACACATACTGTATCATGGACGATGGCATGTGGAGTGTAGTAACATTAATAAAGCAAATGTATTTCACAGGGCCTAGCTTCCAAAGCCCTGTAGTTTCAGGTATAGCCTAATTTTTAAAATTTACATATAGAAATGTCAAGCTTGCAAAATACAGGAAACTTTCCCTAGGCTAAAGTCTCTGTTGTAGATAAAGAATTGCAACACAGCAAAATTGCTGGCTCAACAACAGATGTCCTTGGTTAACCTAGTGATTGATATGTTAAGAAAGTTGCTTGATTTTTGTGTAAAAATGCTAAGTAAATTGCTGTAAGAAAAGACAGTGTTTGCTAAAAACAAGCTTTTGTCGGTGGATTGACTTAACCTTTTGCAAATTGCATTATGGAATGTCACTTTGTTTATTTCACTGATATAACTAGTTTCCATTTGTTAAAACGATACTTAGCCATAATTCTGCCCATATCCTTGTGTTCTTTGTAATGATTAAATCAACTGAATTTTCTTGTGAAACTTCCTTGTGTTTACAATAGAAGCGAGAGGCTAACTTTGAATTGCCGCTGTCACATTCAGTTTTCTCTTCCTAATGGGGAAATTACTGAAGTGCAGTCCTTCCGGGCCTCTTGATGCATACATAGGGCTTTGAGTAATTGCATAATTCTTTTTTTTTTTTGTCTCCGTTATGCAGGGGGAAGTGTAACAATGGCACCCGATTTTCACAGTGTTGTCTTTTTTTTTTTTTTTTTTAATTTTATTTTGTCGATATACATTGTAGCTGATTAATGCTCCCCATCACCAAAACCTCCCTCCCTTCTCCCTCCCCCCCTCCCCCCCAACCATGTCCTTTCTGTTTGTTTGTTGTATCAACTTCAAATAATTGTGGTTGTTATATCTTCTTCCCCCCCCCCCAGTTTGTGTGTGTATGTGTGTGTGAATTTATATATTAATTTTTAGCTCCCTCCAATAAGTGAGAACATGTGGTATTTCTCTTTCTGTGCCTGACTTGTTTCACTTAATATAATTCTCTCGAGGTCCATCCATGTTGTTGCAAATGGCAGTATTTCATTCGTTTTTATAGCTGAGTAGTATTCCATTGTGTAGATGTACCACATCACAGTGTTGTCTTTGATTGGTGCTTTAGCTTTGTTCTGTGAGGTCAGTTGCTTCCAGATGGTGCAGTATGTGATGTGATCAGTGGATCCCCTCTTCATGGACCCATTTCTGCACCTTCTCTATGGTGAAACGGCTACCATGTTCCAATGCTGTGCTGTGTGAGATTCTATGCTTGTGGATCAGGCACCCCAAAAGCCCCCAGATAATGGTTCTTAATGAGGCTGTTCAGGCAAAAAGGCAAACCCATACCCAGAATAGGCATGTATCCCTGTAAGCATGAACCACTGACCTTTCCAGGATGAAAAGCATCCAACATAGTCAACTTGCCACTAAGTGGTGCCCTATTAGTCTGCTTGGATTTGTTTGTTTGTTTGTTTGTTTTTACTGTTGTTTGAGTTCCTTGTATATTCTAGATATTAATCCCTTGTGGGATTCATAGTTTGTGAATATTTTCTCCCATTCTGTCGGTTGTCTTTTCACTCTGTTAATTGTTTCTTTGGCTGTGCAGAAGCTTTTTAGTCCATTTCTATTTTTATATTTTTATAAATATTCTGATCCGAGGTAGGTCTCATATCCTCAAATGCTTGTTTGAATATGATTAATTCTGTTTGAACTGTTCACTTAGTTTCTTTCCGCTTTATGGTTGTTTGCTTTGTGAGAAGTTTTGTTTCCTCATCTTTTTTTAAGAATGTTTTTGTATGGAATTTCTTTCTTCCTTTGGTGTATTTGTATGATATTGGTTTGTTTTACAAAAATCCTACTTTAACGATGCCAATTTTTGTCGGGATAGCAAAGTCCAGGCCTTTAAGCCTTTTTCTTTGCTTGTTTTGGTGGCAGAGGGAGAAGTTTTGAGTGCTCTGATTCTGTGGTTCTCTCATTTCCTGCAAGAGCATTTTTCTTTTCCATTTTTGTTTTTCCCCCTTTTGTTTCTTTTCCCCATCATTACTAAATGCCAAAGGATGCTTCACCCTTCCTCTTTGCCTTTTCTCTTCTTCTTCCATTTTTTTTTTTTTTTTTTTTTTTTTTTGTGGTGGGCTGATATGGGGATCCAAACCCTTGACTTTGGTGTTATAACACTGTGAAGCTATTTTTAAGTCTTGTAAGTCTTCCCTACCTCTTTAAATGTCACATATTTTGAAGTCTCTTCTCTATAGACCCTGCTCTTATCTTCCAGGATATCTTTTTGGTATTTTCAGACTTATCATGGGCCTAGTCATTCTGGCCGTACTTTTAGATCAACTTTAAGCTTGCCATCTTTCTTCCTCAGTATCTCTTGCAGCTCTTCTTGGTCTGTCTTTGCTTGCCACTAAGCCCACTGATGAGCGTGTGACAGATCATGTGCTGGAATATCGTGCTTTTTCTCGTTTTACTCACAATTATTTTGAAGTTTTGTCATCTGTTTCTAAGTGATGATGAGTATGTGCTTTTGGACAGATTTACATTTGTTTTTTCTTGGTGATTTGCATCATTTTGGAAGGAAGTATTGAGAGGCAGGTAGATAGATGGTCAATGTTGTCTTCTGCTCACTTACCCCTGATTTCTACTGACATTTTATCTTATGCCAATATGTATATGTATGAAGGCACACACAAACGTAAACTCTTACACACACACTCGAGTCTATTCCTATTCTATGTCTACAGTGGAGGTCTCCTGAGGTGGCTGCCTGATTCACCATCTACAAGGGTACTTCAAAAAGTTCATGGAAAAACAGAATTAAAAGATAATACGGATCTTTTCATGAACTGTCTGAAATACCCAAGTATTTATTCAATAAATATTTTGTCCACTGCTAACCTTGGTGGCAGATAAGGGACTGTGGATGTCTTCTCAGGATTTGTAAATATTCTTCACTCTGAAGCAGGTTCATAAAGATGGACAAAAACGCCCCAGCCACACTACTAGACCTTGCTGTACGAAGTCTGCTGAGTAATGAACGTGTAGCTATCCATGCCCTTGAAGAGCTCCCAAGAGTCATGTTCGCTCCGTTTTTCACTGCCGCCTTCTTGGGTGGTCATAAGAAGGTACTGAAGGCAATGGTGAGGATTTGGCCCTATCCCTGTCTCCACGTCGGGACATTGAGAGTACGGGAGTCACAATATGACAATTTCGAAGCTATGATTGACGGTCTACAGATCCTTCCTGCCCAGAACTCTTCTTCTTGGTAAGACTATGTATAATAGAGACATAGTGAGTCAGCAGGAGGGTACGAGACGGGCGTAGGAGACGGCCTAACAGTCTTTCAAAGGTAGTTAATGGTGAATGCTGAGGATCTCTGTGAGGCTGTTGGTGGAACATTTGGGGTCACCTTAAGGACTCTAATGTCTTACAGAGTTGATTATGGAACAGAAGGGATTGAGGATACTATTAATAGATTTGCCTCCTGGGTATGATTACATGGAAAAAGGACATGGGCATTGAGACTGGGATCATCAGAAGAGAAGAAAAGATGGGGAAAAGAAAGAAAGGCGCTAAATTTTTATGGAAAAGGCTTTGTTGGTAAATGGTGTATGGACTGAAGACCAGGGATAAAGGGATTTTGTTTCAGCTTCCCATCATTGATCCTGCTGGGTTGTATTAAAATCAGCTACCTCTCAGATATTGTGTCTTCTCCTCTCCTTACAGGGCGCCAAAACTGAGGATTCTAGATTTAAGTCAGAATCCAGGCTGCAGGACCACATGCTCTGAGATCAGGACCACATTCCCTTTCTGTTTTCGTTCATGTGTTCACTCTCAGCACTCTATCGTGAAAACAGAAGAAGCCCCACAAAGAGTTAGGTGCCCCGGAACTGTAAATTCAGAGTCTGAGCCTCAGTCATCCAGGGAACCTGTGGAATTATTAGTGAACATTTCCCTAGATAGTACCTGGAGAACAGGGCGATTTCTTTCTTTACTTCGAAATAAAGTAGAGCAGAGCTTTGGGTCCTTGCACCTCTGCTGCAGAGTTTTGCAATTTGATGGAAGGCTTGCCCACGAACACATCCTGCAGCTTCTGGATATGGGATGCATTGGTCACCTGAAAGTGGATGACATTTATCTGAGTCAAGTCACCACCCTTTTGGCTCAGATGACCCACCTCCACAGCCTTAGTATGTCTCACATCCGTTTTACATCTTGTGTGAGGAGACGCTTTGGGACTTTTCTCACCCATCTTGGGCAGATGAACACCCTTCAGCAGATCCGTTTGTATTCCTGCCGCACGCATCCGCTTCAGGAACTGCTCAGGTGAGGAGCTGGGGAAAGACCTGGGTTCCCTGAACCACCCCGTTGTTAAGACAGGAGAGCAACCATTCTTGGATATTCCTAATCTCCTTGTAACCCATTCCTCCTTCCACCTCAATATGGGCACTGCTGGGTGTATGAAACTGGCCAGGCTAGAGAAGCTAGAAAATTATGATGTGATCATTCATTCTTTCAGTCAGTCAGTCGACCATGTGCAGACACCATGTTAAGTCTGTAGATACATTGGTGAAAAAGACCCAGTCCTTCTCCCCTTGGAGTTTACAGCCTTTTAGGGAGGAAGGGGAGACGTTCAGATGGAGAAATGTTTTATGCTGTGGCACTGATGCACCTCATCATGGTCTGGCTAGAACAGTTAATACTGCCAGATCATTTTGCTCCTGTATTTTACCCAAGCGTTAGGCCCTGAGTAGAGAGCTTGTCATTTGGGTTTTGGTCAAAGGGAATCCTTAGTTGACTGCTTTCCCAGTTCCCTCCCCACCAAATAAGTAAACTAAATCCACCATTGATTTCATTGTAAGTACTAAGTGCATTAAATTTTTTTCCACTTAATCTTTCCCACAACTCTACATAATAGTTGCTATTGTGCATGTTTTAAAGATTTAAGAAACTGTATCTGAGAGTGGAAAAGTAATTTTCTTAGAGTCTGATTCCAAAGCCCACATTGTTAACTGCTGTTGCAACATATGTGCAAATTAGTTTATTCTAGAGCCGTAGATACCTCTAACTCAGGACTCCTTGTCCTGGTCCAATCCTCATTGTGCAGAAATAACTTTCTTTTTTCTGTCTACAGATACCTGCCACCTCAGTTGGATGCATTGTATCTCTCTTTCTGTGGACTTTCTAACAGAGGCATCACTGTCCTGTCCCAGAGCCCTGCAGCCACCCATCTAAGATTGCTGAGTCTAAGTAACAACGAGATATCCTGGGAACTTTCTGAGTCCTTCCAGACTCTGCTGGTGAGTGTCTCAGGCACCCTGCAGTATCTAGAGATAGATGATTGCCTGATGACTGATTCTACTCTCACTGCTGTCATTCCGGCCCTGAGCCGCTGTTCCCACCACCGTGTCTTTAGCTTCGCCTCCAACCCCATTACAATGCGTGTGCTCACCAGTCTTCTGCAGCACTTAACAAACCTGACGGAGCTGAAGCGTGTAATTTATCCTGTCCCTGTCCATTGCTATGAACAATTGCATAATCCTCGCAGTTTGAACCGACAGAAGCTTTCTGAAGTGCAGGCCCAATTGAAGGCGATGCTGCAGGTGGTAAAGCGGAATGACATGCGCTGGACCAGTTCTCCTGAGTGATTTTCATGGTACAAGGACTTGATTTAACACTGACGTGTGGCCATTAAAGCACGTAGTGTTCTCACCTGTAGCCCAAGCTTTAGAGACACATATGTAAAATTTTATAGTTCCAGGAACCTCGCGTTAGGAAGATTCCATGTGTAACTGACCTCTATAAAAATAAAGAACTCTAAAGAAAACAGAGGGCTTTGAGAGGTCCTATGGGTCTCTTACCCATTGTCCTCCAAATCCTCCTCCTTGCTCCTGACCACAGTGTTGGGTATGTGACATTGGCTGACCTAGTCATGGTATACCATTTCCCTGCCCAGACTAATTGGTTCACTTACGGGTACCTGACACAAGTCAAAAGAGTTGAAACCTTTTCTTGATGATATTTTGGAATAGCTGGTGGTTATTGAAGCCAATAATTTTACCCTCCAAGGTCCTTTAAACTTCTCATATTTATGACGGCCTTAGGCTGCTTATGAGAAACTATTTGCATCTAAAAGGAAAAAAACCAAACCAAAACAAACAAACCAAACCTATGTCCACTACCTACTGGTGTCTTTATCAGTCTGTTGCTACCTCCTTTCTTAGGTCTTAGAACCCTGTGGCTCAGTCGTTCCTTATATCACACCCATTCACCAAGGATCTCTTATTAGTTCAGTACTGTTCCAGGTGCTGAGAATAAAAAGGCAAATAAGACAAAGCCCCTACTTCCAGCCACTCAGAATACAGCTGTTCCTATGATTTGTCTGTTCCCCTACTCTTTCTTAGGGCGTTTGGGAAAGTTATTTAAACCCCCTGTACCCCAGGTTTTTTTTTTTTTTTTCCACACACTCTGTTCAATCCACGCTGGCCTCTTTATGCTGTTGGATAGCTCCTCAACACTCAGGTCATGGCTTTAATGTTACCTCCTCGGAGAGGTTTTCTCTTACTTCCCTTTACTTATTGTACTTCCCTTACTTCCTTTGCTTCCCTTACTTTACCATGTTGTAGCTCTCTCTCAATGTACCATGTATGTTCCCTTCATGGTACCCATCGTTCCATATGCATTTGCTCCCTCTGCTCTTACAGCAATAATTTGTGCATATCGTTTACCCGTTGAAGTGAAAGCACTGCACTTCAAAGACTTAGTAAGAGAATAGAATGTTAAAATAACTAATTAAATATCTGTTTGTATGATTACACATTAAAATGGTAAAACATTGCATTTCAACGACTTAGTAAGAAAAAGATGTAATATTAATTAATAACTTTTTCTAATCGTTTACATGCTGAAATGCCAACAGACTGAATGTAAATGAGTCAGTAACAAAAATGAATGAAAAGTTACTAATTAAAAATTAATGTACAGCGTTCCCTGTTGAAATGAAATCAGACCACAATTTAAAGACTTAGTAAGAAACAAGTTGCAAGGTAGTTAATGTGTTTATACTGTTTCCATGTTAAAATGATAACATACTGCTTTTCAGACTCAGTTAAAAAAATAATTAAAATTAAATAATTTTGTTCTTGTTGGTTACATGTTGGAATAACATACTGTATTACAAAGACTTAGAGAAAAGAATGTAAAAAATAATAATTAATAAAAATAGTTAATAATGTTTTTATTGCTTTCATTGTGTAATGACAACATACTGCATTTCCAACTTAGAAAGTAAAACATGTTAAAATAACCAAAACAGAATTTGTATGTGTTTTTTTCTTGGTGGAATAACAGATGTGGTTTTAGTTTGCATTTCCCTGATGACAAGTGATGTTGGGCATTTTTTCATGTATCTGTTGGCCATTTGTGGGTCTTCCTTTGAAAAATGCCTAGTCAGCTCCTTCGCCCATTTTTTAATTGGGTTACTTGTTTTTCCGTTGCAAAGTTGTTTGAGTTCATTGTGTATTCTGGATATTGATCCTTTGTCCAATGTATATTTTGCAAATGTTTTCTCCCACTATGTTGGTTGTCTTTAACTCTGTTAATTGTTTCTTTTGCTGTGCAGAGCCTTTTTAGTTTGATATAATCCCACTTGTTTATTTTTCCTTTAGTAGCCCATGCTTTGGGGGTTGTATTCACGACGTCAGTGCCCAGTCCCACTTCCTGGAGTGCTTCTCCTAAGTTTTCTTTAAGTAGTCTTATTGTTTCAGGGTGTATATTTAATTCTTTAATCCATTTTGAGTTGATATTGGTATATGATGAGAGATATGGGTCTAGTTTCGTTCTCCTGCATATGGATATCCAGTTATCCCAGCACCATTTGCTGAAGAGGCAGTCTCTTCCCGAATGTATAGGCTTGGTGTCTTTGTCAAAGATCAGATGGCTGTAGGTGGGTGGGTTGATTTCCGGATTCTCTATTCTATTCCATTGATCACTCTGTCTGTTTTTATGCCAGTCCCATGCTGTTTTGGTTATTATAGCTTTGTATTATTGCTTGAAGTCAGGTAGTGTTATGACTCCAGCTTTATTTATATAGTTCTTTCTTTCTTTCTTTCTTTCTTTCTTTCTTTCTTTCTTTCTTTCTTTCTTTCTTTCTTTCTTTCTTTCTTTCCCTCCCTCCTTCCTTCCTTCCTTCCTTCCTTCCTTCCTTCCTTCCTTCCTTCCTTCCTTCCTTCCTTCCTTCCTTCCTTCCTTCCTTCCTTCCTTCCTTCCTTCCTTCCTTCCTTCCTTCTTTCTTTCTTTTTGCTCAGAATTGCTTTGACTATGAATGGTCTTTTGTTATTCCGTATAAATGTCTAGATAGCTTTTTCCTTTTCTGAGAAAAATGTAATTGGAATTTTCGTGGGGATTGCATTGAATTTGTATAGCACTTTGGGTAGTATGGACATTTTCACAATGTTGATTCTTCCAATCCAAGTGCATGGGATATCTTTCCATCTTCTTGTGTCCTCTTTAATTTCTCTCAACAGTGGTTTGTAATTCTCAGTATAGAGCTTTTTCACATCCTTGGTTAACTCTATTCCTAAGTATTTTATTTTGGGGGTGGCTATCGTAAATGGGCAAGCTTTCTTGATTTCGCTTTCTGCATGTTCACTACTGGAGAATAGAAATGCTACCGATTTTTCTGTGTTGATTTTGTATCCTGCAACTTTGCTGAAATCATTTATCAACTCCAAGAGTTTTTTTGTAGACGCTTTAGGCTGTTTCATGTCATCTGCAAACAGGGACAGTTTGACTTCATCTTTTCCAATCTGGATGCCCTTTATTTCCTTCTCTTCTCTGATTGATCTGGCTAGTACTTCCAACACTATGTTCAATAGGAGAGGTGAGAGTGGGCATCCTTGTCTAGTTCCTGTTCTTAAGGGAAAGCTTTTCCCCATTCAGAATGATATTGGCAGTGGGTTTATCATAAATGGCTTTAATTATGTTGAGATACTTTCCGTCTCTACCTAAATTGTAGAGAGTCTTTATCACGAACGAGTGTTGAATTTTGTCAAATGCTTTTTCAGCATCAATAGAGATGATCATATGGTCCTCATGTTTGATTTGGTTGATGTGGTGTATCACATTTATTGCTTTGCATATGTTGAACCAACCTTGCATCCCTGGGACGAATCCCACTTGATCACGTTGTATAATTTTGCGTATGTGCTGCTGTACTCTGTTAGCTAGTATTTTATGGAGGATTTTTGCATCTATATTCATCAAGGATATTGGCCTGCAGTTTTCTTTTCTTATTATATCTTTGTCTGGTTTTGGTATCAGGGTGATGTTTGCTTCATAGAATTAGTTTGGGAGAATTGCCTCTGTTTCAACCTTTTGGAATAGTTTGTAGAGAACTGGTGTCAATTGCTCTTTGAATATTTGGTAGAATTCTGCAGTGAACCCATCTGGTCCTGGGCTTTTCTTTGTTGGGAGCCTTCTGATAACAGCTTCAATCTCTTTTAGTGTTATTGGTCTGTTCAGATTTTCTACATCATCATGGCTCAGTTTTGGCAGTTTGCGTGGGTCCCGAAATTTAGCCATTTCCTCCAGATTTTCAAATTTGTTGGCATATAGTGGTTTATAGTAGTCAATGATGATTTCTTGTATTTCTGCAGTATCAGTTGTAATACCACCTTTTTCATTTCTAATTTTTGTTATTTGGGGCGTCTGTCATCTCCTTTTAGTTAGCCATGCTAGTGGTTTGTCAATTTTATTTATCTTTTCAAAAAACCAACTTTTTGTTTCATGGATCTTTTGTATCATTTTTCAGATTTCTATTTCATTTAGTTCTCCTCTGATCTTAATGATTTCTGTCCATCTGCTAAATCTGGGTTTGGATGGTTCTTGTTTTTCTAGTTCTTTAAGTTGAAGTATTCGATTGTTTACTTGCCATCTTTCCATTCTTCTGAAGTAAGCATTTAATGTGAGAAATTTCCCAGTTAGTACTGCTTTTGCAGTATCCCACAGGTTTTGGTATGATGTATCATTGTTTTGATTAGTTTCAATAAATTTTTGATTTCCTGTTTGATTTCTTCTTGGACCCAATTGTCATTAAGTAGAATGCTCTTTAATTTCCATGTGTTTGTATTGTTTCCAGAATTTCGTTTGTTATTGATTTCTAGTTTTAATCCATTGTGATCTGAAAAAATACATGGGATAATTCCAATTTTTTTGAATTTGCTGAGACTTGATTGTGACCTAACATGTGATCTATCCTGGAGAATGATCCATGTGCTGATGAGGAGAATGAATATTCTGAGGTTTCTGGATGGAATGTTCTGTAGATATCTGCCAAGTCCAATTGGTCTAGAGTGTTGTTTAGATCTTGTGTTTCTCTGCTGATTCTTTGCCTAGATGATCTGCCCAATATTGATAGTAGGGTGCTCAGGTCCCCTGCTGTTATGGTATTATTGTCTATCTCCTTCTTTAGGCCAATTAGAGTTTGCTTTATAAATCTGGCTGCTCCAACATTGGGTGCATATATAGTTATGGTTGTTATGTCTTCTTGATGGATGAATCCTTTTATCCTTATGTAGTGGCCCTCTTTATCTCTTTTTATGGTTTTTAGTTTAAAGTCTATTTTATCAGATATAAGAATAGGTACTCTGGCTCATTTTTCATTTCTATTTGCATGGTATATCTTTTTCCATCCTTTCACTCTCAGTCTATGTGTGTCTTTATGGGTGAGGTGAGTCTCTTGAAGGCAGCAAACAGTTGGGTCCATACTTTTACTCCAGTCAGTCAGTCTCTGTCTTTTGAGTGAGGAATTTAATCCTTTTACATTAAGAGTTGTTATTGAAAAGTGTTGATTTACTCCTAGCATTTTATTGATTTTTGTTTGGATGTCTTAAGTGTCTTTTGTTCATTTCTTTCTGATTTAATGTTTGTCTTCTGTTTTTGTTGGTTTCCTGGGTTGTAGATAAACTTTTTTTTCCCTCATTGTTAGCATTTTTATTTAACTAGTGGGTTTTGAATTTTCTTGAGTTTTTATGGCAGTGGCAGTTATTATTCAGGTACCAAAAAAGAAAGACAGTGTCTTTTGCAAAGTAGAAGTTTTCAATTTTAATGAAGTCCAAGTTATTAAAGACTTCTTTCATAGATTGTGCCTTCGGCGTTATATATAAAAACCCCAAATCATCTGGGTTTTCTCCTATGTTCTATAACTTGCCTTTTGCTGGGTCTGTGATCCAGTTTGAGCTATTATTTACAAAGACTTAACGGGTCTGTGTCTAGATTCAGGTTGTTGCATTTGGGTGTGCAGTTGTTTCAGCACCATTTGTTTTAGAGACTATCTTTTCTCCATTGCATTGCCTTTGTCCCTTTTTCAAAGTTCAGTTGACTATATTTGTGTGGATCTGTTTCTGGCCTCTCAATTATATTCCAATGCTCGATCTGCTTATTCTTTCACCAATACCACAGTGTCTGGAACACCGTTGCTTTAAAGTGAGTCTTGACATTGGGTAGTGTCAGTCATTTGACTTTCTTCTTCCTCTTCAGTATGGTATTGGGTATTCTGGGTCTTTGCTTCTCCATGTAAGCATTAGAATCCATTTGATCATATTCACAAAATAACTTGCTTTGATGGTGATGAATCTATAGGTCCGTTGGGAAGAACTGATATCCTGACAACATCTTGAGTTTGTACCCAAAAACACAGAATATGTCATTTATTCAGTTCTTTGACTTCTTTCTTTGGAGTTTTGTAGATTTCCTCATACAGATCTTATGGGTGTGCATGTGTGCGTGTGCGTGTGCGTGTGTGTCTGTGTGTGTGTGTGTGTGTGTGTGTGTGTGTGTGTGAGAGTGTCAGTATAAGTGTGTATATCTAGGTGATCCCTAAGTCTTTTGCATTGTGGGGTGCTAATGTAAATTATATTGTGTTTTTAATTTCAAATTCCAATTGTTCGTTTCTGGTATGAAGGAGAACGATTAACTTCTTTATATTAACCTTGTAACCTGCAACCTTGATTTAATTGCTTATTAGTTCCATGAGCATTTTTAAAATATGTTTATTTATTCCTTCTGATTTTCTACACAGACAAACATGTCATCTCTGAGCAAAGACAGTTTTATTTTTTCCCTCCCAATCCGTATACTTTTTATGTCCCCTTCTTGTGATATTGTGTTACCCAGGATTTCTAGTATGATGATGAAAAAAATTGGCGAGCAGGAACATCTTTGTTTTGTTCCTCATCTTAGCAGGAAAGCTTCCAGTTTTTAACCATTAGGTATGATGTTAGCTGTAGGGGTTTTGTACATGTACCCCTCTATTTCAAGTTTGGTTTTTGTTTTTTTGGTTTTTTATTTTAAATCAACTTTATTGAGTCATAATCTATACATAAAATGTGTCCATTGTAAAACTGTAATTTGAGGAGTTTTGTTTTGTTTTGTGTTTTTACCCCACGCAATTATGCCCCAACTTTCCTCCCCATCTCCCCCCCCGACCCCCACTCCACTTTGTGGCCTTAGGAATGTTCCCTCCATCTGTAAGACCAGCACACTATTGTGGTCTTTCTTTCCTTCTTTCCTTCTCTCTTAGCTCCCACATATGAGTGAACACATGTGGTATGTGTTCATATCCCTATGTGCTTTGCTTATTTCAGTCAAAATAAGTTACTCCAGGTTCATCCATGTTGTTGCTATCGGGAGTGTTTCATTCTTTTTTACGTCAGGGTAGTATTCCACAGTGTATATATACCCCAGTTTCCTGACCAGTCATCCATTGATGGACATTTCCTTTTGCTCCATATCTTGGCTGTTGCAAACAGAGGTGCTCTGAGGTTTTTCTTTCTTTTTTTTAAAGTCATGAGTGGCTGTTGGATTTTCTCTAATGTTTTTTATGCATCCATTGATATGATCGTGTGGTTTTCCTTCAACAGCCTGTTGTTGTGGTAGATTACATTAATTGATTTTCAAATGTCACATCAGCCTTGCATACCTGGAATAAATTCCACTTGGTCTGGGTGTAGAATTATTTTTACACATTGGTGGATTTGATTTGCCAGTATTTTGTTGAGGATGTTTGCATCTATGTTCACGAGAGATATTGGTATGTAGTTTTATTTTCTTTTTATGTCTTTGCCTGGTTTTGCTATTTAATGCTGGCTACATAGAATGAGTCAGGAAGAACAGATTAAGCATCCCTAATCCAAAAAATTCAAACCCCAAATGCACCAAAACCTAAAACTTTTTGAGTGCTGACATGACACTCAAAGCAAGTGCTCACTGGAGCATTCCAGATTTTGGATTTTTGAATTAGGGATGTTCAAATTGTATGTGTTCTGCAAATATTCCAAAATATGAAAAAAGAAATCCCAAATCCAAAACACTTCAGGCCCCAAGCATTTTGGATAAAAGATACTCAATCTCTATTCCCTCTGCTTCTTCTATCGTCTGGAAGAGATTGTACAGAATTGGTATAATTTCTTCTATGTTTGGCAGAATACACAATTGAACCCATCTGGGCCTGGTGCTTTCTGCTTCAGAAGGTTATTAATTATAGATTCATTTGAAATAAATGTAGGCTTATTAAGATTGTCTATTCAAAATGGATTTTAAGTTGTGAAATAGATGGGTTTATGATCTTTTATTGTTTTGTGTTTTGTGTATTTAATTGCTTGATTGAGATATATTTACAAATTTAAATTGTACAATTTAGTGGCTTTTAGGGTATTCACATATATGTGCAATGACCACCCTAGTCTGTCCCGCGCTACCGTCTCGCCAGCAAGAACGACGCGGCACACAAAGGATCCTTCTGCAGATCAGCTTTAATGCATCTTGAGAGGGAGAGCATAAGCTTGCCAGAAATGGAGACCCCGAGCGAGGGAACCCGCGCCCTTTATATAGAGACTGCTCCTCGCCTAGGACGTGCTCCTACCTTATTGGTGGCTGCCTAATCGGCCCAGGTGTGTTACCGAGCAGCCCTGCCCTCCACCGGAAATCAGCGCCATCTTGTAATGGCGATTTCGGGCAGCTCCTCACATCTCCCCCTTTTTTATCATTTAAAGCGGCTGGTACAAGCTCGGCGGTCGCGGACAAATTAGCCAGCGTTCCTCTCCTAGGTCGTCCCTCCACAGACTTTGACCTTACCCGTCATAGGTTGACCCTATCGCCACCGGGCACCATGTCTTAGGTTGGTTCAAGTCTGGGGGAAGTTGCCCGTCTCTGGACACACTGGAGCCTGTTGTTACACATAGACCTGTTTGAGCAAGGGCGAACTCCTCTGAACAAGCTTCAGGGAGGCCAGCCAACAGGAAGGGGGAAGGGGAGTCAGAGCAGGCTAATCCTTAAGCATGGACAGCCAAACGTCAGGGTTGGCCCCCTGTTCCAGGGCTAGAAATGCCTGGGCGATGACTACCCTGTCTCTCTGGGTCTGGGCTTTTAATCTGCAGACCAACCATAGTAGGAGCACAGTTCCCCCACATAAGAACATGCCAACCCCAATCACTCCTGCCCACTCCTTGAAGTGGGACACGGCCGTTTTAATCCATGAGGACAGTCCGACTGCGAAGGAGACATCCACTCTTGTTGAATTCACGGACACAATGGCCGTGCGCAGCAAGGTCATCAGATCGTCAAATTGTCCCGTCCAATTTCCTAAAAGATACTGAGATAATCTGTTAGACAAATTTGCAGCCTTGGTAAAATTTTCATATTGGACACTAGTGACACACAATCCTGAATATTTCCATTGACACCCCAATTGAGCAATTTGCCATAAAACGTCTATTTGTTCCTGCACAAGATCCACCCGCTGGTTAACCACCATTAATCCTCCCTTCAGCTGAGCGTTTAGCGCAGTCTGTGTTTCTAGGGCCTGTGTTACCGCGGAGGACAAATTATTCAACGTGGTGGCAGTCTGTACCGTGGTAGTCAAGGAGACGGCAGCAGCTGTGGCTGCACCTGCCGCCAGGGATACGGCGGCGACTATTGCCGCAGTGAGACCAAAATCCCTCCTCTGCCTGAACAAGACCATAGTATTGGGAGCTTCTACTGGGACAGGAATCCATCTAGGCATTCGAGCAACTATGGCCAAATTGAACAGCGTAGCATTCCAGCACTGTGCATAAAAGCAAGTATAGTTATCACAAGCAATCTGACTCCTCTCATCACTAATATTAGTTAAAATAAACATGAAAGGAGGATAAAGGCAAACTGGTGTTGGCGGGACAGAGTAATTTGTTCCAAGCTGTTTTATGGACACAGTGGATTCAAAGGACTCAGTCACATTCCACTCAAAAGAGGCATTTCCCCAACCACCGCCTTTTGAAAAGGCAAACGGTGAAAGGTCTGTGCAGCTGCCATTTACCCCACACAACAGCCAAACATCAAATGGGTTGGAACGGATCGCCATCGTGGGGTTTTGATATGTCCAATTTAGGCCTGAAGAGGTAGCATTATACTGGGTACCCATATAAGGCGAAAAGGTAAAGTAATTTTTTAGTGCCCACCCCGCCTTTTTAGACTGGCAGCCCGTCCAGGGCGGGGTATCTCCCTCCCTTCTGGGGCTCAGGCAATACGGGGCCCATTTTGCCTGAGAGGGAATACTGGTATTGTTCTTTGGATCAAAAGCAGGCCACACTCCAGACAGCCAAGAAGCATTGGCCGAACCTGGATGTTCTGGCCTATCAAACCACGCCGCGGTTTGATTATAAAGCTTTATGCATGGAATCTCAGACCAGGACCGATTAGAAACCATCCAAAAACATAGACTGCCTGTTAAAGAAAAATTTCGACTTTTTCCAATACCCGCTATCTCCGTGTCTTCAGGTAGATAAGGTAGATCCAAAGTCTTATTAGAACTGAAAAACCGAGGAAACAACCTAGTATCATGATGAACTGGCATCGGGAGGGGGAAGGTCGACAGTATCCCCCAGCGCGGCTCGCCCAAGGCCGTTGGGGTCTTGATCATCACCATCAGAATAGGGAGGAACAGCCAGATCTTCCAGCTCAGATGGGGTCTTGGCGCCATCCTTCCGTTCTGGGACCGTCCTGGTAAGCCTCTCAGGGACCCAGAAAGGGTTATCTTCATTCTGTGGGAAAACACACACAGCTCCCCTGGATCTTATAAGAATAGGATCCGGTCCTTTCCATTCGTTAGACAACACATCTTTCCATTTTACCATTTCTTTTGGCCTGTCTGGCTCTGAGCAATGACGCTCGGCCGCTGTTTGTCCATGCTCATCTAAATTCAGGTAATTTAAAGTAAATAATGCCAGGGAAATCACTGTCCTTGGTACTGGAGGAAGTTCCTTCATAATTCCCCCTTTTTGTTTTTGTAAGTATGATTTTAATGTGCGATGGGCACGTTCTACGATACCTTGTCCTTGGGGGTTATAGGGAAGGCCAGTCAAATGGGTTACTTCCATATAATGGCAGAACTGTCTGAATTTTTGGGAAGTGTAGGCAGGTCCATTATCTGTTTTAAGGACCCTGGGCTTACCCCAGGCACTCCAGGCCTCGAGACAATGTTGGATTACATGGGAAGCCTTCTCTCCCGATAGGGGAGAAGCATGTAAAATACCAGAACAAGTGTCAATGGACACATGTAAATACTGGAGTTTTCCAAAAGAGGCAACATGGGTAACATCCATTTGCCAAACCTGCAGCGGTCTTACGCCTCTTGGGTTGACCCCCACATGAGATATAGGCAAAAATTGGCAACAGTTTTGACATTGGGTCACTATTTCTCTAGCTTCTTTTCTAGTTAAGGAAAACTGACGGCGCAAGGTTTCGGCCGTTACATGAAACCGTTCATGGAAGCTTTTAGCAGCTTCCAGATTGGAAGACATGGCAACAGCAATCAGCTTTGTAGCTTTGTCGGCCAGGTCATTTCCTAGTGCCATAGGGCCAGGGAGACCTGAATGTGCCCGTATATGAGTTATATAAAATGGGTGTCGCCGAGCTAACAAGCAATTTTGAATTTGTTGAAAGACGCAAGCCACCCTACTGGATGGCTTGATGATACCAGCAAGCTCAAGATGATTAACTGCATTTACTACATAATTAGAATCAGAGACAACATTTACAGGGCCAGAAAAGGTCTGTAAAACCTCTAGGACTACCAAACATTCAACAACCTGGGGGGAGGTTTCAATATACCTTTTGGAGACAACCTGACCGTCAATCACATAGGCTCCAATCCCCGTCTTGGAGCCATCAGTATAGACTACCAAGCCATCTATTAAGGGCACAGAGGATGTTACCCGGGGAAAAACCACCGCTTGGGACAAGGCAAAATGCAAAAGAGGGTGTTGGGGATAATGATTGTCTATCTGCCCTGGAAACGAGGCGACCAATATGGCCCATTCATTGGAGGCAGCCGTCAGGGCTTGAACCTGAGGCAAAGTATAGGGAACTATCATCATTTCTGGATATTTGCCAAAGTGAGTGAGAGAGGCCTTAAGTCCACGTAAGGCAAGCCGGGCCACAGCATCGGGATACCAATCAATGATTTTCCCTGGTGAAGCATTGGGATGGACCCACAAAAGGGGGCCATTTTGCCAAAGCACGGCAGTTGGCAGTCCCTTTGTTTTACAAAGGCACAAGGAAAAGGGCAATGTGTCATCAAGACGTGTCAATTGAGCTCCCCGTATGGCCTGTTCTACCAACCGCAAGGCCTGTTCTGCTGGCGGAGTGAGGGACCTGGGAGAAGTCAGATGGCTATCACCCTCAAGAATGTCAAACAGTGGCTTCAGGGCCGCAGAGGGGATTTTTAGAAAGGGTCTGAGCCAGTTGATGTCTCCCAACAATTTTTGAAAATCATTTAGAGTTTGTAAGTGGTCCCTTCTTATCTCCACCTTTTGTGGGACGATCTTATCAGGAAAGATAATAGACCCCAAAAAATGTCCAGTATTTGCAATCTGAACTTTATCAGCAGCAATTTGTAGGCCCCAGTGTAACAAGATGGACTGTAAGCAAGGATATGCCTTTTGTAAAACTGTCAAATCTTTGTGGCATAACAGGACATCATCCATATAATGAATCAGGATTAGGGAGGGAAACCGGTGCCTTAAAGGGCTCAGAGCTTCTTGAACATATAGTTGACACATGGTGGGGCTATTTGCCATACCCTGAGGCAAAACCTTCCATTGGAACCTCTTATCAGGTTCCATATGATTAAGTGAAGGGAGAGTAAATGCAAAGCGGGGCTTATCTAGGGGACATAAGGGGATGGAAAAAAAGCAATCCTTAATATCTATAATAACTAAAGGCCAACCTTTAGGTAAGGCGGAGAGAAGCGGAAGACCCCTTTGTACGGGGCCAAAAGAGTTCATCTGTTTATTAATGGCTCTCAGGTCGTGGAGCAATCTCCATTTTCCCGACCTTTTTTTGATTACAAATATCGGGGTATTCCAGGGAGAGGTGGACGGTTCAAGATGTCCAAGCCTTAGCTGCTCCTGTACTATCTGTGTTGCTGCCCTCAATTTCTCAGAGGACAATGGCCATTGAGGAACCCACACCGGATCCTCCGTTTTCCACGGAATGGGTCGTGCTGCCTCAATGGCGCCTAGGAAAAACCCAGACCCTGTCTACCTGGGTTGCCTTCAGGGAGAATGGGTTCAACCCGGCCCTGTTCCCTGGCTCCTAAACCCCTTCCCTGTTTATGACCCATCTTGGCCATTATCTCCTTAGCTTGAGAGGAGTATTCATTAGACAACTTAACTCCCATCTTTTGTAAAATATCACGCCCCCAGAGGTTAACGGGGAGCGGAAGCACGTAGGGAGTAAAATGTCCCTCTTGTCCCTCTGTCGTTTTCCAGGACAAGGTAGCGGAACTAATAGTAGGACTGGCCTGATAACCGAGGCCTTGTAGAGAATGTGAGGACTTAATGACAGGCCAAGACTTTGGCCACCAATGGGTGGAAATAATACTCTTATCTGCACCAGTATCCATAATGCCTTCAAACAATTTTCCCTCAACCCACAACTTTAGCTTAGGTCTCTCATTTAGGGAGACCATCAGGTAGGCGGAATCCATGCCCGAGGAGCCCATTTTTTCTCGCCCAGGCTCTGAAGGTCCGGCGACCTCTGGGAGGAGCAGCAATTGAGCTATCCTGTCTCCTTTGGTAATAGAAAAAACTCCTCCTGGGCATGTGCACAGGACTTGGATCTCGGGGCTATGTTGACAGTCAACTACCCCAGGGTAGACAATAAGACCGTTTAAAGTTAACGATCCTCTGCCAATTATAAGGCCCACGGTTCCAGGCAGTAGGGGTCGAATAGGCTGCACAGGAACCGGCTGGACGCCCATTTGTGGCATTAATAAGAAGTCGGAGGAGGCGTGCAGGTCCAATCCTGTGTGTCTTCCGACAGGCTCTCCTCCCTTTCTCCTCGACTCTGGTTGGCCTTGTCCCCATACTTGTGGGGGCCCTGGGAACGGGGGCCCATCTTCACGTTTTTTTGAACCACTTGGTGTTGTTCTGTGAGCGGCGGAAGGAGTCGCCCTTTGATATCTCTAATGGAACGGCAGAGAGCAGCCTTATGATATCCCTTGGAACAGCGGGAACAGAGGGAGTCTGTACTCTGGGGGCCCTTATCCCTGTCCGGGGCTTGGCAGTCCTTTTTTAAATGTCCCGGTTGACCGCATTTAAAACAAACTCTCTGGTTCCGCCCCTGTCTTGGCTGTCCCTGTCTAGGCAGTCTCTGCGACTGGAGGATGGCAGCTGCCAGCCCTGCATTGGTCAGGGGTCCCCCGAGTTCTCGACAAACTCTGAGCCAATCCTGTACACCTTTACCTTTTCTGGGCGCTATGGCCGCGCGGCATTCCTGGGTCGCCTGCTCAAAAATCAGTTGTTCAACAAGAGGCGCAGCCTGATCAGGGTCCCCAAAGATGCGCCCCGCTGCTTCTGTCATTCGAGCCACAAAATCTGAGAATGGTTCCTGAGGTCCCTGAATGATCTTAGTAAGTTGTCCAGAAGCTTCCCCTTTTTTGGGGAGTGCCTTCCAAGCCTTAATGGCAGTGCTAGAAACTTGAACATAAGCACCCCATGGGAAAGCCGTCTGATCAGCGGCAAATGGGCCCTGGCCTGTTAACATATCAAAGGTCCAATCTCGCTGCTCGGGGGTCAGTGCAGCAGCGTTTGCCCTGGCTTGAGCTTGTGCAGCCTCATGCCATAGCGCCTTCCATTCCATGTATTGACCCATGGTAGGGAGCGCTGCCTTAGCCAACATTTGCCAGTCAGCGGGTGTCATAGCCACACCAGCAAACCCTTCTAGCATTACTAGAGTAAAATTGGCATTTACACCATATTTTCTAACCGCCTCTGCTAGATCCTTAATTTGGGTGTACTCGACGGGGGCATGAACTCTCCCTCCGCCCTCAACCTCAAAAACTGGGAAGGCAGCTTGAACCTTTTTCCTCACTTTATCAGAGAGGAATGAGAAGGGATTAGAAGACTGCACGTAAGGAGGAGGCGCCGAAGGCGCAGGCCGTGCGGGGGCCACTGGGGGCGGCCGGCATTTCCACTCCCCGAGTGGTCTCCGCCGCCTGTCGGGATGATATCTCTCCTCCTCGTACCTGGCAGCTTCCTCCTCCAAATCGGATTCCTCACTAGGGCTGAGGGGATCGGAGTCGGACTCATCCAGATTTAAATCTTCTAATTCTTGTTTTAAGGCCCCCAGCTCTTGCATAGGGTAGAGGCCTCCTTCTTTCCCTTCCAACTTTTGTCTGGGTTTTGAAATCCCTCCTTTACCGGCAGATGTGCCGGGAGTGTCACCCTGTTGTTTTATAATCTCTCCCTCGTCCGTAGACTTACCGGGAGGGCCCTTTCTTTTATGGGAGATGTCTCTCCTCCTGCGGGTACCCATCCTCTCACTCCGTTCAGTTTCTGACATGCTGTCTTGGACCTCCTCTAATGTATTTTGCCCTACTATCACTACCGGTTTACAGCCCTCATCTTCTAAGCAATTTTTAATAAACTTCCAAATGGTCTTGGTGCCCTGACGGAGGTCTCCCTCTGCGTACTTGCGGTCAAGGTCTCTGCCTAGTTTGTTCCAAGAGCTCAAAGTCAAGGAGCCGGAACAAGCAAACCACGGCGCTACACGATCTACCTCTTTTACAAAATTTTTGAGCACACGGCCCCCTACCTTTATATCACGTTGTCTCAGCACGGCCTCTAACGCGGTAACCATGGACTGAGTGGAACCCATAACGCGCCCCACTCCGTGGGAGGCGCTGTGAGACGCACCGTTCCCTTACGTACTAGAGGCTCACACAGGTCTCTGGTGCAGCTGCTTATCTACGTCAGTCTGACCACACCAACGGGCGATTTCAAAACCTTTTAAACCAACCGGATTAACCCCAGACCAAGAACAGGCATACCTCTCCGAACTTACCCTCCTGCAGTTCTGAATCCTCCCTGTCTCCAGGGGGTCTCCGAAGGTGCTGACGATGACACAAGTTCCCGGGTTTCGGCACCAAATGTCCCGCGCTACCGTCTCGCCAGCAAGAACGACGCGGCACACAAAGGATCCTTCTGCAGATCAGCTTTAATGCATCTTGAGAGGGAGAGCATAAGCTTGCCAAAAATGGAGACCCCGAGCGAGGGAACCCGCGCCCTTTATATAGAGACTGCTCCTCGCCTAGGACGTGCTCCTACCTTATTGGTGGCGGCCTAATCGGCCCAGGCGTGTTACCGAGCAGCCCTGCCCTCCACCAGAAATCAGCGCCATCTTGTAATGGCGATTTCGGGCAGCTCCTCACACTAGTCAATTTTAGAATATTTTTATTCCCTCAAAAAGAAATCTCTTACCTTTGAGCAATCGCCTCCTATACTCCCATTCCACAAGCCTTAAGCAACTACTCATCTACATCGTCTTGTTAGATTTCCCTATGTGGGACATTTTGTTAGAACAAAATCATATAATACATGATCTTTTGCGACTGGCTTCTTTCACTTAGCATGGTGTTTTCAAAGTTGATCCATGAATAATATTCAATACATATACCACACTTGGTTTATCTGTTAGTTGATGAATGTTGGGATTATTTCCACTTTTGGCTATAATGACTAATGCTGCTATAAATATCCAACTATAATTTTTGTGTGAGCATGTGTTTTCCTTTCTCTTAGGCATAAACATAGAGTGGAATTGTTGGGTCATATGGCAACTCTGTGTTTTTTTCTTTTAGGAAGTTCCATACAGTTGTTCAAAGCGACCAGCAGTGTTTGAGCGTTCTGATTTCCCCACATCCCTGCCAGTACTTGGTATTAAACGATGTTTTCATTTCAGCCACCATGTTGGGTTTGAAGTGGTATCTTATTGTTTTTCATTTGAATTTTCTCAGTGATTAATGATGTTGACCATCTTTTCATACGATTATTGCCTAGTTTTATATCTTCTTCAGAGTAATGTCAATTCAGATCATTTGCCCATTTTTTAATAGTTATTCATCCTTTTATTCTTCACATATTCTAGGTACAAGTCCCTTATAAGATATATGTCTTGTAAATATTTTTCCCATTGTGTAGATTGTATTTTCACTTTATTGACGGTGTTCTTTGAGAGCATGAACCTTTTCACTGTTGGTAAAGTCCTAATTATCTATTTTTTCATTTGTTGCTCATGTTTTTGTTGTCACCATCTGAGAATCCTTTGACAAATCTGAGGTCACAAAGATTTATTCTTATATTTTCTTATAAGAATTTATAGCTTTAGCTCTTACATTTAGTTTTTTATCCATTTGGTGTTAATTTTTTTATATGATGTGAAGTAAAGTTGCAAGTTCATTTTCTTCCTTGTGGCTTTCTAATTGTCCCTAAAAAATTTGTAAAAAAGAATATTCTTTTTCACCACTGAATGGCCTTGGAACCCTTGTCAAATATCAACTGGCTGTATATACTTGTTTTTTTTTCTGCCCTCTCAGCTCCATTTCATTGATTTATATGCATATCCCTATGGTCGAACCACAGTTTCTTGATTACTGTTGCTTTGTGTTAAGTTTTGAAGTAGGGAACTGCAAATCTTCCTGCTCTGTGCTTTCTCAAGATTATTCTGGCTAATCTGGGTCTCTTGCAATTATGTATGCATTTTAAAATAAGCTTGTCAATTTCTACAGAAAAATCTGCTGGGTTTGTGATAGATATTGCATTGAATCTGGAGGTTGACTTGGGGGGTATTGCCATCTTAATAATTTGTCTTCTGATCCATGATCACAGGATGTTTTACCATCTACTTAGATCTTGTTTAATTTCTTTCAAAAGTCTTTTATGGTTTTCAGATGTAAAGTTTGCAACCCTTTTGTTAAATTTACTTGTAAACATTTTCCTCTTTTTGGTGCAATTGTAAATGGACTTATTTTCTTAATTTTTATTTTTAAGTATAGTATTTAGAAATCAAGTGTTTAGAGAGACAAATGATTGTTGTATACTGATCTCGTATCTGCCTATTTTGCTGAGCTTGTTTATTAGTTCTAACAGTTTTTTAGTGGATTTCTTCAGATTTTTTATGTACAAGTTTACATCATCTTTAGATAGAGACAGTTTTACTACTTCCCTTCCATTCCTGATGGCTCTTCTTTTTTTCTTTCTTTCTTTTTTTTTTAAATTTTAACTTATCAATATTCAGTGTAGTTGATTTTCATGTCCCTTTATCAATTCCTCCTTTTCCCTCTTCCCGCTACCCCCTCAATCAACATCATATCTGTTTACATGTCCTAACATGTTTAAGGAATTGTTGATTGTTGTACACTCTTCCCCACCGCCCTCCCTCCCATTGATTTGTTTGTATATTTATGGATTTATTTTTATTAACTCCTACAAATAAGTGACAATATGCAGCATTTCTCTTTCTTTGCCTGGCTTATTTCACTTAATATAATTTTCTCTAAGTCAATCCATGGTGCTGTGAACGGTAGTATTTCATTTTTTTTTAATAGCAGAGTAGTATTCCACTGTGTAGGTATGCCACATTTTCCTTATCCACTTGTCCGACGATGGGCATTTAGGCTTGTTCCAACTCTTGGCTATTGTAAATAGCACTGCAATAAACATGAGGGTATAGGTATCCTTTGAACATGATGATTTCCACTCCTCTGGGTATATTCCCAGCAGCGGAATAGCTGGGTCATATGGTAGATCTATCTGTAATTGTTTGAGGAATCTCCATACCATTTTCCATAAAGGCTGCACCATTTCACAGTCCCACCAACAGTGTGAGAGTGTTCCTTTTTCTCTGCAACCTCATCAGGATTTATCATTCTCACTCTGGATATTAGCCACCCTAACTGGAATGAGATGATATCTCAAGGTGGTTTGGATTTGCATTTCCCAAATGCTGAGTGATGTTGAGTATATTTCTTGTGAGAGTGGCCTACTAGCAATAAATTTTCTCAGTTTTCGTTTTTTGTGGGAATGTCTTTATTTCACCTTCATTTTTGAGATAGTTTTTCTGGATGTAGTATTATGTGGGTGTAATGTGAGGTTATATAACCAGTAAAACTGGTATAGGTAATTTAAAACACTTAGATCAACTAGGCTCCACCTGAGAATACAAATTCAAAAAATAAAATGTATATTTTTATTATATTCTACATTATCATCAGAGAGAAGACAAATACCTGTTCTTATTCGCCTAAGGATTCACATACGCAAGGATTCTTATTAAAAATGCTTCTGAGGTGAAGTTTATTTGAGAAGGGTTTTTGTTTGAGTGTGTGCTTATGTGTGTATTTATATGTGTGTGTATAGTGGAAGATCAAGCTCTTCTCTGGGAATTCCTGTGTTCCCTGTTGTGAGAATTATGTAAGCATTTTCAGGTGTAATAAATTAAACCGACTACAATATGAATTTGTATGTAAGAAAATTTATTAAATTTATAAATTTTATTATAAAAATTTACCAAATTTATTAAACCCTTTCAGGTGCAGAAAAAATATTATACCTTCATAGCCTTAGGAAAAAATACTTTTTCACTTTCTCACCCATAGACATACAGAGAACTTTGAACTTCAGTTCTACAATCTGAGCAAGGAGTCAAATGCAAATACAGACACAAGTACATATGCAAACAAGCCTTGTGGGGAAAAAAAGGTGAATCATTGTATGGAGATGACTGAGAATGGGTACTGGGTCACTTTCATCATTTTATTTGGAGTTTTCTCCATTCTTCAGGTAATCGTGTCCTTTCCCATTCACTTTGGAATTCCCTCACCCCAAACCACTGAATTAATTAAACAAAAGATACATTTCCAACACACTATTTCACATTCTGAAGGTATCACAGGGTTTCTCTGTTGAGCCTTGTTAGCAAAGCTAGAAAAACAATCACTGAACCGAGAGAGAAGTTTACCAGTCTCTTCCCTGGAGATGAAAATTTTATTCATGAATTCCATCAGAAAACCAGACCAGGCCTTTCAGAATCCAACTTGAAAAAAAAAAAACTTGAATAAGCCAAACTTACCAGTTTGCAGCCAGTGTTTTGTCACCACTGAGAAAAACAGTCAAAAAAAATATGTATATATATATGTGCCTGAGAGCGTTGAGTAGGCACCATACTCGGAAACATGAAAGCATAGAAATTGAATTTAGTCCTCTACATCTTGCTGAGAATGCCTCATGAGTCATAATAGCTCAGGAATCAGGGAGTTCAGGGAGAAGTGCAAACAATCACAAAGGCAAGCTGCTCATTAAATTTACTAATCAAGTAACTGCTCTCCAATTCAGTGGATGATCAAGAGATGAGCAGATCTTGGTAGGTCCACGAGAGACATCAAACTATAATTTTAAAAAAATCAGTGTCCCAGAGACCTCCAGTTCTGGCCAAGCTAGAGTATGTCCACTCCTCCTAGGTGGTCCCTCTACGTCAAAACACTCTGGATACAACAGAGCAGACAAGCAAATGGAACTCCAGAGTGTGGGAAAGAGGAGGCAGACCGGCTAGTGCACTCAAGACTTGAGTAAGGACACAGCAGTGATTTCTTTTGTTTTTCTTATCTCCTACCAAATGTCCCAGACAGGGCACTACGGAAGTCTCCAACCAAGAACCACCAACACTCACAGACATGAACCTCTAAGTAAAGCCCATTCCCTTACACAAAACAAAAACAAAAGCAAAGACAGAAAAAGGGTGTTCTAAAAACCAAAAACCCTGTTTTTGGCAAATATCCCTCCTCCACTGCAGACAAACTCCAGTGGAAAGCCTCAGCTCTAACTCCTGAGGTTTTAGAGACCAAAAGGGAAGCTGATCTTCTGCCCTAACCAGCCTCTCTGACGCCAGTGGTCATGATCCCATTCCCCTGTCAGGGTATTGTCAGTGAGGTCCAGCAACAAGCTGAGCCTTTACCTCCACCCAACATCAATGATCCTGAACAAGGCAGTGCAAGTTGGGACTAGTATGCATTCCATTTATCCCCATCTCTGGTGTCAGTGATGGCCAGTAGAAAGTTGAACCTCCACACCCATCCAACATCAATGAGGTGGTATGAGGTGGGGCTAGTCAACACTCCACCTTCCCTCTTACCACTCCTGTGTGAGCTAGGCCTGATTCAGAGCTGAGCTTCTTTCTTCCTCCACCTCTCATCAGGATGGAATGAGGTGACAGCAGGCAGGGTAGGTTGACACTCTGCTTTCCCCCTTCTTCCCCTGATGTCCTCAGAGACCAGTGGGGAACTAGGTTTCTGACTCGCACCCTATAGCAACAAATTATTGAGTCAGCAACCCAGTTCCCCCTTTCTGAGTGATAGCAGGCCCTGTGGAGATGGAGCTTACGTTCCCTACGTTGAGGCAACCAATGTGTTGTGAATTGGTGCCCCTCTTTCATTGGAAAGATGTCACTGCAACTGGGGTAACAGTTCATCTCTCACCCTAGCCAACTGCAAAGAGGTAAGGAAACTGAGAAATCCATTTTTTCAGTGTGGTATCAGAACACAAATCTCTATGTTACACCAAAGACTCACGCCAAAAGTGGAGATTAAACTTAGGATCCAGGGTCTCACAAAGTGGTTTCCAAATATCCAGGATGCAATAGAAATTCACCACACCAAGAACCAAGAAAATGACATGCTGAATAATAAAAGACAACCTACAGATGCCAACACTAAAGTGAATAAGATGTTGGAATTTTCTGACGAGCTTTGGAAGTGACCTTGAAATAATTCTTCAGCAAGCAATTACAAATTCTCTTGAAATGAGTGACAAAATTGGAAACCTCAGCCAAAAAAAATTGAAGTTATGAAAAAGAAACAAGTGGAAATTACAAAACTCAAAAAATACAAAAACGAAAAAAAAAAAAAAAGAAAGAAATGTTGCCAGATGGGATCAATCGTAGAGTGGAGATGACAGAAGATAGAACCAGTGAAATTGAGGACATGTCATTAGAATGTACCTAATGTAAACAACACAGGAAGAATAGACTGAACAAAAATATCATGGCCTCAGAGAATTGTGGAAACATAACAAAAAAGCTCACATTCATACTGTCTGATTTGTAGAAGGAGAAGAGAGAGAGAGAGAGAGAGAGAGAGCGAGGAATAAAAAAAGTATTGGAAGAAATAACGGTTGAAAACTTCCCAGATAAGGCATAATGATTGGAAAGAAAGAAATAAAAATATCCCTATTTTCAGATGACATGCTATATATTCTAAAGACTCTTCAAAAACAAAATTCTAGAACTAGTATGTAAGTTCAGCAAATTGGTGGGATACAAGGTTCACACACACAAATCAATTGCATTTGTATACAGTAACAACGAAACTGTGGAAACTGCAATGTAAAGCACAATACCATTTACAAATGCTCTAGAGAAAATAAAATTGTGGTTTATAAATGTAACAAAACATGTATAGGCCCTATATCCTGCACATTCCAAAACACCGATGAAAAAAATCAGAGACCTAAATAAATGTAGACACATATGTGGTTGTGGATTAGAAGACTCAATACAGCAAAGATGTCAATTCTCCCCAAGCAGAGCTATAAGTCTAATGTAATTTCTATCAAAATTCCAGCAAGGTATTTCAGACATAGAGAAGCTTATTCTAAACTTTATATGGAAATACGCAAACCCTAGAATAGCTAGAAACATGCTTGATGAAAAATAATAAAGTGAAAGAAATTACTCCGTTTTATGTTGATCGTACTGCATAGCTACAGCAATCTAGACAGTGTGGCACTGGCAGAGGAGTGAACACATATATCAACAGAACAGAATGTAGAACCCAGAAATAAACCTACTCAAATACGTTCAACTGATTTTTGAGAAGAACACATAAGCAATTTAATGCAGGAAAGATAGACTATTGCACAAATGATGCCGAAGTGCTTGGACATCCATAGGCAAAAGTAAAATGAGCCTTTAATAAAAAAGTAAAAATGAGCCTTTATCGAAACCTCACAACTTATACAAAATTTAACACACAATGGGCCACAGGCTTAAATGTAAAATGTAACACTGTAATAGTTTTGAAAACATCAAAGGAGAAACTCTTTGGGATCTAGGGCTAGGCAGAGTTCTTTGACTTGACATCAAAAGCACAATAAAAAACAATCAATAAATTAGACCTCACTGAAATTAAAAACTTTGGCACTGTTAAAGACCTTGTGAAAGGGATGAAAATAAAAGCTACAGGCTGGGAAAAGTATTTGCAAGCCACTTATCCAACAAAAGAGTAGTATCTAGAAAGTTAAAATAACTCCCAAAACTCAACAATAAACAGTCAAAGAATCCAAGTAGAAAATGGGTGTCTCAGTCCAATTTCTGTTGCTTGTAAGAGAATACCTAAAACTGGTTAATGTAGAAAGAAACGGAATTTATTTCTTTCAGTTTTGAAGGCTGGGAAGCCTAAGGTCTAGGGGGCACAACTGGTGAGGGCCTTCTTCCTGGTGGAAACTATCTACGGAGTCCTGCGGCAGCATAGGCAATCACCAGTCCACACCCATGAGAACCCATTAAACCATTAATCCATTATTTCATAAATGGGTTAAACCATTCACGAGATCACAGTCCTCACAAGCTTATCACCTCTTAGAGGCTCCACCTTTCAACACTGCCAAATTGGGGGAATCAAGTTCCCATGTGAGCTTTGGAGGGGACAAACGTTCAGATCTTAGTAATGGGCAGAAGACACGAAAACATTTTTTTTTTTTCACGGAAGAAGTTATACAGGTGGCAAATAAGCACACGAAAATGTCTCCAATATCATTAGACATCAGAGAAATACAATTTAATAGAATGGTGAGATATCACTACGCACATATTAGAACAGCTAAAAAAAAATAGTGATAACACCAAATACTGTTGAAGATTTGGGGAAATTAGATCACTCATACATTGCCGGTGGAAATGTAAAATGTTTCAGCCACTTTGGAAAGCAGCATGGCAATTACTTTAAAAATTAAACATGAACTTAATATGCCAGCCAGAAATCTGTCTTGTGGGCTTTTAGACCAGAGAATTGAAAGCTTAATTTCGTACAGAAACTTGTACATGATTGTTCACGGCAGCTTTATTTGTAAATAGCTAACAAGTGGAAATAACCCAAATGTCCTTGAACGGATGAATGGCAAAACAAACTGTGTTGCATGTGTACCATGGAATACCCCTCAACAATAAAAAGTGACAGACTCTTGACAAATGCAGAAATTTTGATGGATCACCTGGGAATTAAGGTGAGAAAAAAAAAAAAAAAGCCTATCCCCCAAATTACATGCAATTCCATTTATTTATTTTTGTAATGGCAAAATATTGGAAATGGAGACAGTTTGTAGTTTCCAGGCGGTAGGTATGGGGAATTGTTCTGGGAAGGAGATGGGTGTGGTAATAAAATGGCACCAGTCGAGGGACTTTTTCGGTCATAAAACTGTTTATTACCTTGTCTATTGTGGTGTATACATGGACCTGTGCATGTGATAGAACTTCATAGAACTAAATACACGCACACATACAGACACACACTCAAGTAAAACTGGGAAGATCTGAATAAGATCAATGGATATCATTGGTGTCAGTATCCTGGTTCTGATATTATACTATAACTTTACAATATGCTAGCATTGGCGGAAATTGGATAAAATGTACCTTGGATCCCGATGCAATATTTCTTGCAATTGCATGTAAATCTACGGTTATTTTGAAATAAAAAGTTAAAAAATCTCCTCATCCACCTGGAATCTATGGTGCATTCCTTTCCTATTGAAATTGCATGGATCCTGAGATAAAGTTTTGCGGCAGAAAAGTAAATTTCCTTTATTTAAATTTCTTTCTTTCTTATTATCTCACTACTAACCTTAGAATTACGATTCAGAAGGAAGATGTCATAAGGAGTCATTCACACAATTTAATTAAACTGAAAAATGAAATTAGAGCTTTTCTTACAAAGAGTAATTCTGATTAGATTTAATATTGTTTTTTCAGTGAGGCCTAAATTTCCAAATAAGTCGTCTGCTGAACATTTTCCATAAATTGATTAAACTATATTTGCAGCACCAAGGTTTAGAAAAAGTGTAATTTTAGCACATATAAATATACAAGATGCCATAAATTACATCCTTTAAAAAAAAATGAGAAGTCTGTCTTAAAAATTCTTTTAGGGGTTATAAGAGAGAAGGAAACATAAAAAAACAACACTACCTTAAAATTCGAATTATATTTCTTTATTTTATTTCTTTCTTTATTTTTTTTCTTGTCACCGCACCAGTATCCCTACATAGGATCCGAACCCTCGGCCTCGGCGCTCCCAGCGCCGCTGTGCTCCCAGCAGCGCACTCTCCCGAGTGAGCCACCGGGTTGGCCCAAAGCTCTACTTTGAAAAAGTCTCTGTGCTGTTCTGACCAACCAATGATTCACCTAGAGACAGGGTTAAGTGCTTTCTCATCCTACCCTGCCTGGCTGCCCTCAGTACAAGG
The DNA here is from genome assembly GCF_027409185.1 of Cynocephalus volans. Classification (NCBI taxonomy): domain Eukaryota; kingdom Metazoa; phylum Chordata; class Mammalia; order Dermoptera; family Cynocephalidae; genus Cynocephalus; species Cynocephalus volans. Next base: position 111,506,210 of record NC_084478.1, on the reverse strand, counting down.
GGCACTCTAATCTCACCTTTCAAAATTGCTTTCTGTTCAGGGTTCCCCAGGCAGTATCTGACATTAGGTTGGGCTGGTGTCCTGTCCTTCGAGGGAAGGAGAACAGGCTTTCTAATCATCCATTCCAAGGGTTTTTTTTTTTTCTTCTTGACACCCTAAGCACTTCAACTCTGTATCATTTAAAAAGTAATACCGAGTTCACAGTGAGTTAAAGATTTATATTGTCTTTAACATTCTTCTGATAAATAGTATTGACAAGGCTTACTGTTCCTTTCCACTGAAGCACAATTTAAAGCGCAGTGTGGTTTAAGGCTTACGGCAACTTCTTGGAATTCGCAAAATACGTTCAAGAGATAGAGACTGGGAAGAAACCCAGACCTCCTGACCCTCAATCCTGATAACTTGACCAATGACAATTATTATAATCATCCACTTATCAATCGCATTGTAATTGCTACGAGGAAACGTAAGACACATCTGATAAGGTGACCAGAGGTGTGAATTAAATAAGGAAGGTGGCTATAGGGACCTGTGGGGGCAGAGTGTTACAGGAAAACTCGTAATGGGATAGGGGTATGCTTGGTGAGTATGTGTTAGAGGAACAAAGGAAGCTAGTGTGGCTGGAGAAAAAAATCATTCATTCATTTCACAAATATTCAAGTATCCATTGAACCAGGGACTGCTCTGGGCACTTAGAATACATTAATGAGCAATGGACAAAGATTATTGCCCTCCTGGAATTTGTATTTTCCAGCACGGGAGACAAGATAATAAAAAACAAAGACAGCATATGAGTAAAATAAATGGTATCCCAAAGGTGGTAAATTCTGTTTAAGAGAAATAAAAACCAGATAGGGAAGAAGTGGAACCAGGAGTGAGAGGTGAGGATTGGACGTGTAAACAAATATCCTGCAACTGATAGTACCATTATTAGATGGGTGGAAGTTTTCTCCTTTGTGCTGTCTTTGTCAGGCGCAAGTGTAAATGCTATGCTGGCTTCACTGCACAGAGGTCAGAACACACTTTTCCTGTCTTTGGTCTGGTCTCGATTCCCTTCTTAATACACCAGAGAACCAGGGACACCACTGCCTGATAGCCTTTTGTCATCGAGTGCGTACTCATTTTGAAGTTATCACCCCCTGCTACACGTCCACTAAATTTGGGCGTTAGTTGTCTGGGCTTGAGACCCTGCCTGGTAGAAGCCCTGGCCACGCAGTGCCCAGACCACAGGCAGTGACACTTTTCCCGGAAGATCTTAGCCGGTGGGGCAGGCACGTGCTCAGAATCTTTCCACCAGCTCCGAGCTGAAGGGAACGCGGCTCCTTACCGCAGGCCACGAGCTTGGCCCCCCGCTTCCCTGTATGGAACTGATTGGTCGAGGCAGGTCACGTGACCCAGGGTTAGCCAATGGAAGTCCTCTCCAGGATGCTTTAGCCTGGAGAAGAAACTGACGGTTAAAACGTGGGGGCCACCAAGGCTGGGGCCTTGTTTGCGGCAAGTTCCTGGGGACTCCAACTGCTGCGGTCCTGGATGCTTCCCAAGTTTTTTCTGACTCTTCTTCATCCAATTAGGTTAATTACAGCAATATTTTTTTTGTAAATTAAACCCATTTTGGCGTAAATTACCTAGGGTCAAGGTTTACGGATTAAAAGGAAAGGCCGTCCAGCTGTTCAGTGGTCCACTTTCCACTCCACCCTCTATGAGTCCTCATGTGTGATTAGCTCCAATTGCATGGATAATCAGTTCATGCGCGCTCTAAAATTCTTCAAACAGCCTTTGTCTTCTTCAAAAAGTTAAGCTTCTCCTTTGCACCTTGGTTTTGTTTGTGGTTAATTTTGATATGTTAGCGTTTTAAATGTGAGATATTTCCCTTTCTATTGTATTTCATTTCTTTTATGCTTAAAAATGATTTTCTCATCTGAAGAGCAGCTGCATGTTGAAGATGACTGGTTTCATTTCTTTGCTATAATGGCCTCTCTAAAGCAATTTGATTTTGTAATTATAGGTGGGGGGCACGGGGTATAATCACAATTTGTGGAAATGAACGATATGTAGTGAGCCTTTATCCATCTTTCTATCCATCCCTCTAACTTTGTTTCAATTGGTTAAACTATTAAACAGTGTGGTTTATAGAAAACCATCCCTTTAGCCACAGATTTGGTCCATTTTTAATTCTTTGTTTTGAAATAATTTTAAACTTACAGAACAGTTGCAAAAGAAATTGTACAGGGAGCGTTCGTCCAGATTTCCCTAATGTTAACATCTCATATAGCCATAGAAAAACTACTGAAACTAAAAAAATTAATATCAGTGCAATATTACTATATCTAATATACAGAATTTATTTGAATTTCACCAGTTATCCCATAATGTCCTTTTCTATCCTAGGATCCCATTCAGGATACCTCGTTGTATTTGTCTGTCATTTCTCCTTACTCTCCTCCAGGTTCACAGTTCCTCAGTCTTCACTGGTCTTTCAGAAGCCTGACACTTTTGAAGATACCGGTCAGGTATTTTGTAGAATGTCTCTCAACTTGGGGTCGTCTGATGTTTTCTTATAATTAGATTGAAGTTATGCATTTGTGGCCAAAATACATGTTTTATTCTCCTCTTCACTCTGAAGCAGGTTCATAAAGATGGACCAAAAGACCCCAGCCACACTACTAGAGCTTGCTACAAAAAGTCTGCTGAGTAATGAGCCTGCAGCTATCCATGCCCTTGAAGAGCTCCCAAGAGACACGTTCGTTCAGTTTCTCACTGCTGCGTTCTTGGGTGGTCATAAGAAGGTACTGAAGGCAATGGTGAGGATTTGGCCCTTTCCCTGTCTCCACGTAGGAACATTGAGAGTATGCGAGTCACAATATGATAATTTGGAAGCCATGATTGATGGCCTGCAGATCCTTCCTGCCCAGATCTCTTCTTTCAGGTAAGACTATGTATAATAGAGACACAGTGAGTCAGCAGGAGGGTATGCTGGAGCCTGGAGTAGGAGAGGGCTTAACCGTCTTTGAAAAGTAGTTATTGGTGAATCCTGAGGATCTCTGTGAAGCAGTCAGTGGAACATTTGGGGTCACATTAAGGACTCTAATGTCTTACCGAGTTGATTATGGTATATAAGGAACTGAGGATACTATTAATAGATTTACCTATCGGATATGATTACACAGAAGAAGGAAATGGGCATTGAGGCTGGGGATTATCAGAAGAGAAAAAAGGTGGGGAAAAGACAGAAAGATGCTAAATTTTTGTGGAAAAAGACTTGTTGGTAAATGGTGTATGGAATGAAGACCAGGGATAAAGGGATTTTGTTTCTGCTTCCCCTGATTGATCCTGTTGGTTTGTATTAAAATCAACTGCCTCTCAGATATTCTGTCTCCTCCTCTTCTTACAGGGGGCCGAAACTGAGGATTCTAGATTTAAGGCAGGATCCAGGCTGCAGGACCACATGCTCTGAGATCAGGACCACATTCCCTTTCTGTTTTCATTCATGTGCTTACTCTCAGCACTCTATCACGAAAATAGAAGAAGCCCAGCACAGTGTTAGGTGCCCCGGAACTGTAAATTCAGAGTCTGAGCCTCAGTCATCCAGGAAATCCATGGAATTATTAGTGGATGTTTCCCTTGATGGTACCTGGAGAACGGCGCGATTTCTTTCTTTACTTCGGAGTAAAGTTGAGCAGAGCTTTGGGACTTTGCACCTCTGCTGCAGATATAGGCAAATTGATAAAATGCCTGTTTGTGAATGTGTCCTGCAGTTTCTGGATATGGGATGCATTGATCACCTGGAAGTGGATGAGATTTATCTGAATGAAATCACCACATTTTTGGCTCAGATGACCCACCTCCACAGGCTTAGTATGTCTCACATCCCTTTTACATCTTTTATGAGGAGAAGCTTTGAGACGTTTCTCAACCATCTTGTGCAGATGGACACCCTTCAGGAGATCAGCTTGTCTTACTGCCACACACATCGCCTTCACAAACTGCTCAGGTGAGGAGCTGGGGGAACACCTGGGTTCCCTCAACCACGCCAATGTCCCTCAAGCAACCATTCTGGGATATTCCTAATCTCCTCGTAACACATTTCTTCTTCCACCTCAACATGGCCACTGCTGGGAATATGAAACTGGCCAGGCTAGAGAAACTAGAAAAGTAAGCTGTGCTTATTCATTCAGTCAGTCGACCATGTGCAGACACCATGATAACTCTGTAGATACATTGGTTAAAAAGGACACAGTCCTTCTCCCCTTGGAGTTTACAGCCTTTTAGGGAGGAAGGGGTGGCATTCAGATGGGGAAATGATTTATGCTCTAGCACTGATGCATTTCCTTGTGGTCTGGCCACAATAGTTAACACTGCCAGATCATTTTGCTCCTATATTTTACCCAAGCGTTAGGTCCTGAATAGAGAACTTGTCATTTGGGTTTTGGTCAAAGGGAATCCTTAGTTGACTGCTTTCCCAGATCCATCCCCACAACTAAATCCACCATTGATTACATTGTAAGTATTAAGTGCACTAAAATTTTTTCCACTTAATCTTTCAAACAACTCTGCATAATAGTTGCTATTGTGCATGTTTTAAAGATTTTAAAAACTGTATCTCCAAATAGAAAAGTAACTTTCTTAGAGTCTGATTCCAAAGCCTACATTGTTAACTGCTGTTGCAACATATGTGCAAGTTAGTTTATTCTAGAGCCGTAGATACCTCTAACTCAGGACTCTTTGTCCTGGTCCAATCCTCATTGAGCAGAAATAACTTTCTGTTTTCTGTCTACAGATGCCTGCCACCTCAGTTGGATGCATTGTATCTCTCTTTCTGTCGACTTTCTAACAGAGACATCACTGTCCTGTCCCAGAGCCCTGCAGCCACCCATCTAAGATTGCTGAGTCTCAGCAACGTCGAGATATCCTGGGAACTTTCTGAGTCCTTCCAGACTCTGCTGGCAAGTGTCTCAGGCACCCTGGAGTATCTACAGATAACTAGTTGCCTGATAACTGATTCTACTCTCACTGCTGTCATTCCGGCCCTGAGCCGCTGTTCCCACCTCTGTGTCTTTAGCTTCGCCTCCAACCCCATTACAATGCGTGTGCTCACCAGTCTTCTGCAGCACTTAACAAACCTGACGGAGCTGAAGCGTGTAATTTATCCTGTCCCTGTCCATTGCTATGAACAATTACATGATCTTAGCAGTTTGAACCAACAGAAGCTTTCTGAAGTGCAGGCCCAATTGAAGGCGATGCTGCAGGCGGTAAAGAGGCATGACATGCTCTGGACCACTTCTCCTGAGTGATTTTTGCGGTACAAGGACTTCTTTTAACACTGACGTGTGGCCGTTAAAGCACGTAGTGTTCTCACCTGATGCCCAAGCTTTAGAGACACATATGTAAAAATTTATAGTTCCAGGAAACTGGTGTTAGGAAGATCCCATGTGTAACTGACCTCTATAAAAATAAAGAACTCTAAAGAAAACAGAGGGCTTTGAGAGTTCCTATGGGTCTCTTACCCATTGTCCTCCAAATCCTCCTCCTTGCTCCTGACCACAGTGTTGGGTATGTGACATTGGCTGACCTAGTCATGGTATACCATTTCCCTGTCCAGACTAATTGGTTCACTTGTGGGTACTTGACACAGGTCAAAAGAGTTGAAACCTTTTCTTGATGATATTTTGGAATAGCTGGTGGTTATTGAAGCCAATAATTTTACCCTCCAAGGTCCTTTAAACTTCTCATATTTATGATGGCCTTAGGCTGCTTATGAGAAACTATTTGCATCTAAAAGGAAAAAAACAAAACAAAAACCTATGTCCATATCTACTGATGTCTTTATCAGTCCGTTGCTACCTCCTTTCTTAGGTCTTAGTACCCTGTGGCTCAGTCGTTCCTTATATCACACCCATTCACCAAGGATCTCTTATTAGTTCAGTACTGTTCCAGGTGCTGAGAATAAAAAGGCAAATAAGACAAAGCCCCTACTTCCAGCCACTCAGAATACAGCTGTTCCTATGATTTGTCTGTTCCCCTACTCTTTCTTAGGGCGTTTGGGAAAGTTATTTAAACCCCCTGGACCCCAGGGTTTTTTTTTTCACACACTCTGTTCAATCCACGCTGGCCTCTTTATGCTGTTGGATAGCTCCTCAACACTCAGGTCATGGCTTTAATGTTACCTCCTCGGAGAGGTTTTCTCTTACTTCCCTTTACTTATTGTACTTCCCTTACTTCCTTTGCTTCCCTTACTTTACCATGTTGTAGCTCTCTCTCAATGTACCATGTATGTTCCCTTCATGGTACCCATCGCTCCATATGCATTTGCTCCCTCTGCTCTTACAGCAATAATTTGTGCATATCGTTTACCCGTTGAAGTGAAAGCACTGCCCTTCAAAGACTTAGTAAGAGAATAGAATGTTAAAATAACTAATTAAATATCTGTTTGTATGATTACACATTAAAATGGTAAAACATTGTGTTTCAAAGACTTAGTAAGAAAAATGTAAAGTCAATAATTTTTTCTAATTGTTTACATGCTGAAATGTCAAGAGACTGAATGTCAGTGACTTAATAAGAGAAATGAATGTAAAGTAACAAATTAAAAATTAATGTATAGTGTTCCCTCGTTGAAATGAAATCAGACTGCATTTTATTTATTTTTTAATTAGTTAATTAATTAATTAGTTAATTAATTTCAAATATTTGTGAGGTACAAAGATGATTGTCCCCCATCCTGCCCATGATGTTGTGACCAGATTCCTATTAGGGACATACCCATTACCAGAAATTGCTTTTGTACCCTTTGTCCCCTTCCAATTATCCCCCAACCTCCCTCCCCGTCCCCCTCTCCCCTCAACTTCAATTTGTAGCCCTAGGAATGTTCCCTCCCTCTATTGGATCATGGGACTACTGTGGTCTTTCTTTCTTGCCTTCCTTTCTCTCTTAGCTCCCACATATGAGTGATCACATGAGGTATTTATCCCTCTGTGCTTTGCTTGTTTCACTCAACTTAAGTTTCTCCAGGTTTATCCATGTTATTGCAAATGGGAGTATTTCATTCTTTTTTATGGCAGAGTAGTATTCCATAGTGTATATATACAACAGTTTCCTTATCTGATCATCTATTAATGGACATTTAGGTTGCTTCCATATCTTGGCTATTGTAAACAGAGCTGCAATAAACACGGGAGTGCAGTTATCTCTTCGAATGCAATCCCCATCAAAATACCAATGACGTTCTTCACAGAAATGGAAAAAAAAATCTTACCTTTCATGTGGAAAAACAAGAGACCCCGAATAGCCAAAGCAATCCTGAGCAAAAAAAAAAAAAAAAACAAAGCCAAAGGCATAACTCTGCCTGACTTCAAATTATACTACAAAGCTGTTGTAACCCAAACAGCATGGTGCTGGTATAAAAATAGACATTCAGACCAGTGGAGTAGAATAGAGAACCCAGAAATCACTCCTCAGACTTATAGCCATCTGATATTAGACAAAGGCAACAAAAATGGACATTGGGGAAAAGATTACCTCTTCAACAATTGGCGCTGGGAAAACTGGATATCCATATGCATAAGAATGAAACTAGATTTTCATTTCTCACCATACACTAAAATCAACTCCAAATGGATTAAAGACCTAGGTATAAGACCCCAAACTGTAAAATTACTAAGGGAAAATATAGGTGAAACACTTAAGCAGTTAGGTCAAAGCATCGGCTTTATGAACATGAGCCCAAAAGCCAAGGAGCAAAAGAAAAAATAAACAAATATCAAACTAAAAAGTTTCTGCACAGCAAAAGAAACAATCAAGAGTGAAAAGACAACCTATAGAGTGGGAGAAAATTTTTGCCAACTATGCTTCCGACAAAGGACTAACATCCAGAATATACATAGAACTCAAGCAATTATACAGCAAAAAAAAAAAAAAAAATGACCCAATTAACAAATGGGCAAAGGAACTGAATAGACATTTTTCAAAGGAAGGAATACATATGGCCAACAGGTACAAGAAAAAATGCTCAACATCACTAGTCATCAGGGAAATGGAAATTAAAACCTCATTGAGATACCACCTCACTCCAGTTAGCCTGGCTATGATCAAAAAGATGGTGAATAACAAATGCTGGCAAAGGTGTGGAGAGAAGGGAACACTACTGCACTGTTGGTGGAACTGTAAATTAGTACAACCATTTTGGAAAACAATTTGGAGGTTTCTCATACAACTACAGATAGATCTTCCATATGATCCAGCAATCCCTCTTCTGGGTATATATCCAGAGGAATGGAAATCATCATGTCGAACAGACTGCATTTTAAAGACTTAGTAAGAAAGAAGAATGTAGAAGTAGTTAATGTGTTTATACTGTCTCCCTGTTAAAATGATAACATACTGCTTTTCATACTCAGTAAAAAAATAATTAATATTAAATAAATTTTGTTCTTATTGCTTACATGTTGGAATAACATACTGTATTACAAAGACTTAGAGAAAAGAATGTAAAAATTAATAATTAATAAAAATAGTTAATAATGTTTTTATTGCTTCCATTGTGTAATGATAACACACTGCATTTCCAACTTAGAAAGAAAAGCATGTTAAAAAAAACCAAAGCAGGATTTGTGTGTATTGTTTTCTTGGTGAAATAACAGATGGCATTTCAAAGACTTATGTCTGAGTGTGAGCCACCTGTATAATGCCCACCAAACTGAGGAGGTATCCTGAGACCAAAGAATGAAACAGGCGACTCCATACAGTTTACAAGTTTATTATTGTTGTCATTATTATTCGACGGGTGGTTACTTACAGGGATCAGGAGGAATATCGATCCATCTGAATGCTGTGCAGCTGCTTTCTCCACAACCCCACGGGGGAGCAGTTGAAGCTTATAAAGGACTTTGGGATAAAAGTGGAGCTCTGCCAAAGAGAGAAACGCTGTGGAGGTGGAAGATTCCCAGCTGCCTCACAGCCTCCTGTTCCTTATCCTTGGGGTTGCTAGCATCATTCCCCTTATCTTACACAAGGATAGCATTTCTGTTACTTTCCTTTCCTCAATTTCTAAGCAACTATTGGGAAAGATGGCAACTATTGAAGCCAGAGCTCTGAAGGCCATGAGAATAGAGTGAGTTCTGACCAGCATGCCTACACTCCACCTCCCAACACCCAAGTGGCCTGCACAATCTTATCTGCCAATCTCTGTGAGGGCCCTAGGACCAGGTATCTGGAGGTGATTTATTCTTTCAATGTAGAAATTGGCTATGGAACCCAAAATTCCATGTTCAGCTCATATCAATCCTAGTCCATCCCAAACATGATAGGTTCTACGTACCTTTGAAACACTAGCTCTCTGTCTAACTAAAGAATATACATATTATTTTGTGTCATTCAGATTAAACAGTGTGGTGGATTTTGTATTAGTATTTAAGGTTCTTAAAGGGTCCTTAGGGTGAGTAGTCAACATTTCCACCCAGAGTTCCCATTCAGTTCTGTTAAAGGGGATAACCTTCCATGGCATCCCTTCTGAACTGGACATTGGCAGCAAACCACACACCCAGCAGTCCGATAGGTTGTGAGCTTCAGCAAAGATGGCAGCCCAGGACAGAAAGTCATTCCCTGATGTTGCAGAAGGGAACCAGGAAATGAGGAAGCTAAGGGCGATAAGACAAATGTTCTTAAAGGTATTAGACAAGGTAAGTCTCTATCTGATAATAACATAGCTGCTGTTTGATCACCATTGGCCAACAGCACCCCTGGTTTGGGCATTTCCCTGAGTGGGCAATACCATACATTTTGGCCTTTGATATTATCAGTAAGTACAAGCATATCATATAGATGGGGGCCTCAGTTAGAACCCATGACAGTAAGCTAACTTCTGTCCCCTTCTTTATGAATCCTGAGGAGGCTATAGTGGCCAATGCAGGGCTCCCATTTGAATAAAAAGGGGGATTGAGTGTGATGCCAGAGGTAAGGCCATCCCCACGTGGAATGAGAATTGTGGAGGATACCAACATTAATAAAGCAAATGTATTTCACAGGGCCTAGCACATAGAAATGGTAAGCCTGGGAAAGACAGAAAACTTTCCCAGGGCTGAAGTCTTTGTTGTAGATTAAAAAAAATTGTAACACAGCAGCAAAAATGCTTGCTCTAAGGGCAGATGTCCTTGGTGTAGCTAAACCTAATGATGGGAAAGTCTTCAGCTGCTTCTTTGAGATTCTTAGGGAACTAAGTGCTGCCATGAAAATTATCTTACTGTTATTTTTGTAACCACCTGTGTTCCTTTTCTGTAACTTTCTTGCCCGGACAGAGAGAAAATCTGATTCAGGGTTATTTCTGAGGAATGCTTCTCTCTTGAAGGTTCTGGAATTAACCCTTTTGGGCCTCTCCCTGCTCAGGACAAATGGGCTTTGAGTAATATCTCTGTCTCCCTCGGAGAGGTGACAGAGAATACCAAGCCACCTGAGAGAGATACCATTTTAGGGAGGCCCTGTGGCAAATGCAGAACAAGTCCCTCCTCCCGCTGGATGAGCCACAGTTCTCCTTGTACATGTACCTTTAGAGTTCTGGTTACTAGTGTGCATTCTGCAAACCAGTTGTATGCAGACATGTGCATTGTGGGTGCAGCATTTATGACTCTGATGGCTACAGTCAGTTGGGGAGACCATCACTTCAAGGTCCCCTTCAGTGACAAAATTTTCAGTGTGGCTTTGATCTGCCATTCATCTGTTCAATGAGTCTGGTGGTGGTAGGGTGATAAAGCAGATGAAAAGTCTACAATATGTTGTGGGCCTCGGCCCACTCCTGCACATCATGTCTGGTGAAAAGAGTCCTTTGATTACTGTCTACTTGGGCAGGGTCCCATACATGTGTTCTAACTTGGTCAGTCCCTTTATAGTAGTAGCCTGATTTGCCCTTTTACAGGCAAATGCCTGAACAAGTCCAATGGCAGCGTCTGCACAAGTGAAAATGTACTTGTGCCCGTCTGATTTTGGCAGTGGTCCAATGTAGTCTATCTGCCATCGAGTGACAGAGCAGGTAGAACACCCAATATGCCTTAGCATGTGTCTTATGGGGCGTCATCTCAAGTGACACTGTGGACTGTCCTCGTCTGCAGCCTGAAGATCTGAGTATTTTATGGGAAGATGTAGTCTCTTCAGTATTTCCCATGTTGTTTGTGGGCCCTGATGGCCAGACTTACTGTGGGGAAAATAGGATAATTTAGTCAGGCTCCCTCAGCTCAGGTCTGGCTGCAGGGGTCCAGCAGCACATTTCTTGTAAACAAGATGTGTGTGGGTGGAGTTAGTGCAAATGTGTGCCAATGTATCTTCTTAGTTTTGTAGCTATTGTGTGTTCTGCAGCTTGAAGCAGGCTGGCTGGCAGAGCTCATGTCTACAAATAGAGCATGTTTACTCTGCTGGCAGCTGCTCAGTTTCTCTTTGGACTTCGCCAGTAGCAGTTGAGTTTCTGAGTTTGTCTTCCTACTGCCTAGCTCCTAGATGTGTGTGTGCTGAATAAAGACTATTCCTTCTTCAACCAAGGCTCCAAGGACCTTTTTGCCAGTTGCCTAGCTCATAGACCTATGTGTGAAGGGTTTGTGAATGGGCTCGAGGGGTCTGGGAGCTCCAGACCCTAGCCCTAGCTCTACAATTGGCATAGTCTGTGACAGGATTCTGAGCAGGTACAGGTGCCAAGAGGCCCTTGGAGAAGGAGGAGATGTGGCTGCTTTTGAACATGTTGTTCCCTACGGCTACCTTCCTGTTGACCGGGATCTGGTTGCTGCTCACTGTATTGCAAGGCAGCATGGATCAGGCCCTGAAGCAGAAAGCCCCTTGGGAGGGGAAGGAAACGTGGCTGTCTTTGAGCGTGTGGTGCACAGTGGCCACTTTTCTGCTGAACGGAGCCTGGCTTTTGCTCACTCCGCTGCAAACTGATCAAGATTTGAAGCAGAAAGTGGAGTTGTTGGAAGCACGGATAGATGACCTGGAGGATGACATGCGGCAACTGGCCACTCCAGCTTCTCACACCAGGGAAGACGACGAACCCAGTGGTGAGTTGGGAGAGACCATGCGTCCCCAGGTATGACCTGTCGTGCAACAGAAAGTAAAACTCAAGCAGCCTATGGGACTGGGCAGACAACCAGTGGGCAATTCACAGGTGACCCAATTTACCACCGATGTCCCATATACCCAGGTTGAGTTAGTTGACTTGGGGAGACAGTTTTGGCAGAAACAAGGGGAGCCCCTGGCTGCTTGGCTGTTGTGGTTATGGGACCTAGGGGTGGATAGTGTGATATGCTGTGGTGAGGAAATGGAGAATTTGGCCTCCATCAGCACGCACCCATCCCTGAGGCAGCGGTTGCAAAATAGCCGCACGCGTGCACAAGGGCCTGGTAATCACTCCTTAATGGAATGGGTGAGTACAGCTGCCTGAACCATGTGGGCAAATTCTGGAGAAATGCCCAAGATTGTTAGAAAAAGGCAAACATGCTGAATTGGCCCAATTAATTTGAGAGCTGGGGATGCGGCAGTCCATGTTTGATGTGAACACTCGGGGCCCAGACGATGAAAATTTTACAGGCAGCATGAGAAGCACAGTGCTACAAAATGCCCTGTCAACATCCTTCGGGTCACTGATGGCCATACTGGACCCATACATTGGTCATCCTATACATAAGGTAACGACCATGATAGCCAGCCTGGGTGAAGTAGAGGATAGAAGACAAGCAAAAGGGGTCCAAAAGGTGGCTAAGACCAAACGCCCAAGAAATGTTAGGGTTTTATCCCAAAGGGACCAAGCAAGACTAGCTGTAAGCAGATATGGCTTTACTTGCTTGCAGCAGGGGTTGATAAAAAGAAAATTGACTGGCAGCCAAATGCAGTTCTGTTTGCCTTGTGGCAGCAATTGCGCCCTGAACGTTTCAATAAACGTCTGGAAACAGGTAGCAAGGTACGATTGGTGGATTTATAGGACTTTATGATTGCTCCTGAAGAGGCAGATGAACTGTTCCATTCTGATCAGGGAGCAAGCCAAGGTGCTTGTCTTTTGGGGGCAGGCGAGGTCTGGAGGCCTCATGTTGAATTGGCAATGGTGAAACAGATGCACTGGCTAAGGTAAGGTGGCTGGAGAGAGCTCCAGCAGCTGATGTAGCTGGGTGGCTACATTGGAGAATGCAGCATGCTGGCTGCAAGACCGGGTGGTCGATGGCTCGCTGGGTGCTGCATAAACTGGAGAAAGAATGCCTCTGATGGGCAGATATGCTCCTGATGAGCAGACAAGTGCTCTGATGGGCAGATAACTCGTGTGAGAGTGCCCCTTACACGGTGGCAGGTGGATCTTGTGGGACCACTGCCAAAGTCAGAGAGTTACCAGTCTTCTGTTTGTATGGACTTGTGGGGCCCCAAACCACGTAAAATACCTATTCCTGCAACCATCATTTCTCAGGATGCAAACTGGCATGTATCTTACCAGAGGGGCGAGATAACCCTTCTGTCTTTTTGCCCATAGTGTTCTGGCTGCAGGAACTGCACCGGAGTCGACTGAGTACATAAATACATTGGCGTGATCATCTGCTGAATGTGCATTGAACTTCACATCAATATGACTACAAGATTCCCATGGAAAATCACACCAATGATGACTACTAACCGGACATGTGTGGCTAAAGGACAAAACTACAGGACAAGCCTTAAGCCATATTGAACAGAGGATAGGTTGTATAAATAAAAGGGTCATTTATCCTTGCTAAGGGAACATTGCAGAAGATTTTGAATGCATAGATTGCATGGCGAGGGACCCTGAAGGGGTGGATTGTGGGAAAAATAGGATAATTTAGTCAGGCTCCCTCAGCTCATGTTTGGCTGCAGGGGTCAAGCAGCACATTTCTTGTAAACAAGATGTGTGTGGGTGGAGTTAGTGCAAATGTGTGCCAATGTATCTTCTTAGTTTTGTAGCTATTGTGTGTTCTGCAGCTTGAAGCAGGCTGGCTGGCAGAGCTCATGTCTACAAATAGAGCATGTTTACTCTGCTGGCAGCTGCTCAGTTTCTCTTTGGACTTCGCCAGTAGCAGTTGAGTTTCTGAGTTTGTCTTCCTACTGCCTAGCTCCGAGATGTGTGTGTGCTGAATAAAGACTATTCCTTCTTCAACCAAGGCTCCAAGGACCTTTTTGCCAGTTGCCTAGCTCATAGACCTATGTGTGAAGGGTTTGTGAATGGGCTCGAGGGGTCTGGGAGCTCCAGACCCTAGCCCTAGCTCTACACTTACCATGAACCCAGTGGACCACATCAGAGAGTGCTAGCAAGTTCTCTAGCAAAATGGCTCAGGCTCGATTTTAGAAAAACCAAGTGTCAGATCTCATTAGAGTCAGTGTACTTTTAATTACTAAATGCTTGAATCCAAATCTATTGAATCTACATTCTATAAGAATAGGACTTAGAAATTATTATAAATACGGGAAGGGACTTTCAAGATGGCGGTGGCTGTGGTGGTTGGCGCGGAGTAGCTGAGGTGGAAAAGGCGGCCACTGGGCCTCAGGCAGCCGGGAAACTTGTGGACCTTCCTCTCACCATCTCTTAAGGGAGGACCACAGCTGCTGGCCGGTCGTGGGGGTGACCACCACTTTGCCCCCGGCAGGAGAGGCTGCCTCATTTACAGGCAACAGCTTTGAAGTGTGGATCAGGAAAAGAAATGTTTCTTAGCTGCAAAAGCGAGTCTCGAAAAAGGGAACACGGTGCCAGGGCTGCTGTGGATGCAGACAGGATCCCGGAGGCCGGGGCGGCGCTGAAGGCGGCCAGCTGCCTTATTCAGGATTCGAGGTTTCAAGCCAACATTAAAGAAGATTCCCGGGAGCGCCCGAGCCGCGCCGCAACTGAACAGCCCAAGGTGGCAGCGGCCGAGAAAGGGAAAGGTGACAAACCAGAGGCAGAGAGTGAGCACCCAACGTGGCACAGCACTGTGAGTGACCACTGGCCCAGCTCTGTTCGGGGGGCTGACGCCCACCTGGCGCCTGCCTGCATCACCGGTTCACTCATTGCCCAGGGGCTGCCTCCATTGTCCCAGGTGCTGGCAGCTCCCCCCGTCTCGGCCGTCACTGAGCCTTCCCACTTGCTTGGCGCGGCGCAGGACTTTCCGGAGCCTGCGGGCCGGACTCCCCTCCCACTCCCTCCACGGTTCTCTGGCGGGGCTGGGGGCATGGGGCGTCCCCGGCCAGTGTCTGGAGGGCAAGGAATTACGGGCGGGGCTGACTGTCAATCCACCACACCCTGGACTCCGGCCCCCGGTAAACTTCCTGTTACTGGGAGGCAGATACCATCTCTGCAGCCACCAGTTCGGAAAAAAGCCTAACCAATTTCTGGTTGGGAATAGTGTGGTAGGAGAGTTCCCAGGTCCGCTTGAACCTGCCAGAGAGCTGGCTGCAGGTGGGCGCTAGATTCGGTCTATGCCGGGGGGATACAAAGGTGAACAAGCCCCGAAAAAGATCTACACAGTGCTACAAAGGCACCCAGAGTGACCGGTCATCTGTGCCTACCAGAAACCTGGTAGACTTCCTGGGCGAGGCGGTGCCGAGCAGGGCCTTGAAGGCCCAGCTGATAGACGAGGGGTGCAGAAGACACGCCCCAGCCCAGCACAGTGCACACACAGTGGGGAGACGTGCGGCCAGGGAGACGGAGACTCGACAGAAACCACACACCCGGTGGGGTCGCCACTGCACGATCCAACAGCCTGGGCCAGAGCACAGGAACAGGGAGAAGTCCTGCACAGGAAGTGAAAGCTCAACAGAGATCACACACCCTGTGGTACGTGACCCACCAGCCCAACAGAGTCCAAGCTGACCAGAAAGGTGGCTCCCCGGAGAAGCCCAAGGCCTGAGGCAACCACACACACAAGGCACTAGATGCCAACTGAGCAGTCACGGAGGGAGCCATACGAAATTGGCAACCACAGCAACATCCTAGTTAGTCATTAGTCTCAAACCAGTGGACTGTGAAACCCCCTGCCACAATGAATAAACATCAAAAACAAGATACCAGAAATACAAAAAATCAAGAAAGTACACCACCAAAAGTTAATAAATCTCAAACTCTAGATCCTATAGAACAAGAAGGCCTTGAAATGACTGACAAGGAATTTCGAGTGATAATTCTAAGGACACTGAATGAGATACAAGAAAACGCAGCTAGACATCATGATGAAATGAGGAAAAGTATACAGGATCTGAAAGAGGAAATGTACAAGGAAATCAATGTCCTGAAAAAAAATGTAGCAGAACTTGCTGAACTGAAGAAGTTATTCAGCGAAATAAAAAACACAACGGAGAGTTTAACCAGCAGGCTTGTCGAAGTTGAAGAGAGAACCTCTGAAGTTGAAGATGGGCTGGTTGAAATAACACAAACAGACAAAAAGAAAGAAAAAAGAATCAAGGACATTGAAGAAAATCTGAGAGAGATATCAGACAACCTTAAGCGCTCAAATTTCCGAGTCATGGGTATTCGAGAAGGGGAGGAAAATGGAGATTCCATTGAAAACATATTCAACAAAATAGTGGCAGAAAACTTCCCAGGTATAGGAAAAGTCACAGATCTTCAGATCCAGGAAGCTCAACGATCTCCAAACGTATTCAACCCAAAAAGGCCTTCTCCAAGACATGTCATAGTCAAATTGGCAAAACTCAGAGACAAAGAGAGAATCTTAAAAGCTGCAACAGAGAAGTGTCAAATCACCTATAAGGGAGCCCCAATCAGGCTAACATCAGACCTTTCATCACAAACCCTAAAAGCTAGAAAGGAATGGGATGATATTTTCAAAATACTAAAAGACAAAGATTGCCAGCCAAGAATACTCTACCCTGCAAGGCTATCCTTCCGAAATGAAGGGCAAACAGTATATTTCTCAGACAAACAAAAACTGTGGGAGTTCACTACCACACGACCACCCTTACAAGAAATCCTACAGGGAGTACTGGGTTTGGTTCCTGAAAAATAACTACCACTGCCATAAAAACCCAAGAAAAATCAATACACACTAGTATAATAAAAATGGCATTCATGAAGAGAAAACAAGCAAAGAAAAATGCTATCTACAACCTAAGGATCCAACAAACACAGAAACCAAACAGTAAATCAGAAAGCAAGGAACAAAAGACACCTAAGACGACCAAACAACCAATAAAATGCTAGGAATAAATCAACACCTTTCAATAACAACTCTTAATGTAAAAGGCTTAAATTCCCCAATCAAAAGACACAGACTGGCTGACTGTATCAAAAAGGAGGACCCAACTATATGCTGCCTACAAGAGACCCACCTCACCCATAAAGATTCACACAGACTAAGAGTGAAAGGATGGAAAAAGTTTTACCATGCAAACAGAAAAGAAAAACGAGCTGGAGTAGCTATTCTTATATCTGACAAAATAGACTTTAAACTAAAAACCATAAAAAGAGACAATGAGGGACACTACTTAATGATAAAAGGACTGATCCATCAAGAAGACATAACAATCATAAATATATACGCACCCAATGTTGGAGCAGCCAGATTTATAAAACAAACTCTATTAGACCTAAAGAAGGAAATAGACACAAATACCATAATAGAAGGGGACCTGAACAACCCACTGTCAATATTAGACAGATCATCTAGGCAAAGAATCAGTAGAGAAGCACAAGATCTAAACAATACTCTAGACCAATTGGAATTGGCAGATATCTACAGAACATTCCACCCAACAACCTCAGAATATTCATTCTTCTCAGCAGCACATGGATCATTCTCCAGGATAGATCACATATTAGGTCACAAATCAAGTCTCAATAAATTCACAAAAATTGGAATTATCCCATGTATCTTCTCAGACCACAATGGATTAAAACTAGAAATTAATAACAAACGAACCTCTGGAAACTATACAAACACATGGAAATTAAACAGCATTCTACTTAATGACATATGGGTCCAAGAATAAATCAAGCAGGAAATCAAAAAATTTCTTGAAACTAATGAAAACAATGATACATCATACCAAAACCTGTGGGATACTGCAAAAGCAGTATTGAGGGGAAAATTTATTGCATTAAACGCTCACTTCAGAAGAATGGAAAGATGGCAAGTGAACAACCTAACACTTCACCTTAAAGAACTAGAAAAACAAGAACAATCCAAACCTAAAGTTAGCAGACGGAAAGAAATCATTAAGATCAGAGCAGAACTAAATGAAATTGAAAATGAAAAAACAATTCAAAAGATCAATGAATCAAAAAGTTCATTTTTTGAATAGATAAATAAAATTGACAAACCATTAGCATGGCTAACAAAAAACAGAAGAGAGAAGACTCAAATAACAAAAATTAGAAATGAAAAAGGCGATATTACAACTGATTCATCTGAAATACAAGGAATCATTCGAGACTACTACAAACAACTATACGCCAACAAATTTGAAAATCTGGAGGAAATGGATAAATTTCTGGACACACACAAGCTCCCAAAACTGAACCATGAAGACGTAGAAAATTTGAACAGACCAATAACAATAAAGGAGATTGAAGCTGTTATCAGAAGGCTCCCAACAAAGAAAACCCAAGGACCAGATGGATTCACAGCAGAATTTTACCAAACATTCAAAGAGGAATTGACACCGATTCTTTACAAACTATTCCAAAAGATTGAAACGGACGCAAATCTCCCAAACTCATTCTATGAAGCAAACATCATCCTGATACCAAAACCAGGTAAAGATATAACCAAAAAACAAAACTACAGGCCGATATCCTTGATGAATATAGATGCAAAAATCCTCACTAAAATACTAGCAAACAGAATACAGCAACACATACGTAAAATTATTCATCACGATCAAGTGGGATTCATCCCAGGGATGCAAGTTTGGTTCAACATATGCAAATCAATAAATGTGATACACCATATTAATAAACTCAAACACAAGGACCATATGATCATCTCTATAGATGCTGAAAAAGCATTTGATAAAGTTCAGCACTCATTCATGACAAAGACCCTCTATAAGTTAGGTATAGAGGGAAAGTATCACAACATAATTAAAGCCATATATGCCAAACCCACTGCCAATATCATCCTGAATGGGGAAAAGCTGAAAGCTTTTCCTTTAAGTATAGGAACTAGACAAGGATGCCCACTCTCAACACTCCTATTCAACATAGTGTTGGAAGTACTAGCCAGAGCAATCAGAGAAGAGAAGGAAATAAAGGGCATCCAGATTGGAAAAGATGAAGTCAAACTGTCCCTGTTTGCAGATGACATGATCCTATATATCAAACAGCCTAAAACCTCTACAAAAAAACTGTTGGAATTGATAAATGATTTCAGCACAGTAGCAGGATACAAAATCAACACACAAAAATCAGTAGCATTTCTTTTCTCCAATAGTGAACATACAGAACGAGAAATCAAGAAAGCCTGCCCATTTACAATAGCCACCAAAAAATAAAATACTTAGGAATTGAGTTAACCAAGGAGGTGAAAAATCTCTATAATGAGAACTACAAACCACTGCTGAGAGAAATTAGAGAGGATACAATAAGATGGAAAGATATCCCATGCTCTTGGATTGGAAGAATCAACATAGTGAAAATGTCCATACTACCCAAAGTGATGTACAAATTCAATGCAATCCCCATCAAAATTCCAAAGACATTTTTCTCAGAAATGGAAAAAACTCTCCAGACATTTATTTTTTTTTAAATTTTTTTTAATTTTTTTATTTTTTAAAGAATGGGTGAGAAAGCCCGAGCAAGACAGAGAGCAAAGGGAGGCTGAAGTCACTTTTATTTTTATTTTTTGGCATTTTTGTGACCGGCCACACCGCGCTCAGGCAGAGAGCTCACCGGCCATCCTTATATAGGATCCGAACCCGCGGCGGGAGCGCTGCTGCGCTCCCAGCACTGCACTCTCCCGAGTGCGCCACCGGGTCGGCCCTCTCCAGACATTTATATGGAACAATAAAAGACCACGCATAGCCAAAGCAATGCTGAGCAAAAAAAAATAAAGCTGGAGGCATAACACTACCTGACATTAAGCTATACTACAAAGCTATAATAACCAAAACAGTGTGGTACTGGCATAACAACAGACACACTGACCAATGGAATAGAATAGAGAATCCAGAAATCAACCCACACACTTACTGCCATCTGATCTTTGACAAAGGCACCAAGCCTATTCACTGGGGAAGGGACTGCCTCTTCAGCAAATGGTGCTGGGATAACTGGATATCCATATGCAGGAGAATGAAACTAGATCCATACCTCTCACCATATACTAAAATCAACTCAAAATGGATTAAGGATTTAAATATACACCCTGAAACAATAAAACATCTTAAAGAAAACTTAGGAGAAACACTTCAGGAAACAGGACTGGGCACAGACTTCATGAATACGACCCCAAAAGCACGGGCAACCAAAGGAAAAATAAACAAATGGGATTATATGACACTAAAAAGCTTCTGCACAGCAAAAGAAACAATTAACAGAGTTAAAAGACAACCAACAGAGTGGGAGAAAATATTTGTAAAATATACATCTGACAAAGGATTAATATCCAGAATATATAAGGAACTCAAACAACTTTACAAGAAGAAAACAAACAACCCAATTAAAAAATGGGCAAAAGAGCTAAGTAGGCATTTCTCTAAGGAAGATATACAAATGGCCAACAGCCATATGAAAAAGTGCTCAACATCACTCAGCATCCGGGAAATGCAAATCAAAACCACATTGAGATACCATCTAACCCCAGTTAGGATGGCTAAAATCCAAAAGACTCTGAACGTAAATGCTGGAGAGGTTGCAGAGAAAAAGGAACTCTCATACATTGTTGGTGGGACTGCAAAATGGTGCCGCCTCTATGGAAAATGGTATGGAGGTTCCTCAAACAATTGCAGATAGATCTACCATACGACCCAGCTATCCCACTGTTGGGAATATACCCAGAGGAATGGAAATCATCAAGTCGAAGGTATACCTGTTCCCCAGTGTTCATTGCAGCACTCTTTACAATAGCCAAGAGTTGGAACCAGCCCAAATGTCCATCATCAGATGAGTGGATACGGAAAATGTGGTACATCTACACAATGGAATACTACTCAGCTATAAAAACGAATGAAATACTGCCATTTGCAACAACATGGATGGACCTTGAGAGAATTATATTAAGTGAAACAAGTCAGGCACAGAAAGAGAAATACCACATGTTCTCACTTATTGGAGGGAGCTAAAAATTAATATATAAATTCACACACACACACACACACACACAAAAAAAAAAAACGGGGGGGGGTAAGAAGATATAACAACCACAATTACTTGAAGTTGATACGACAAGCAAACAGAAAGGACATTGTTGGGGGGAGGGGGGAGGGAGAAGGGAGGGAGGTTCTGGTGATGGGGAGCAATAATCAGCCACAATGTATATCGACAAAATAAAATTTAAAAAAAAAATGGCTCAGGCTCTAGCTAAGGCATCGGCCTCCTGATTGCCTGGCCAGTTGATTGAGGAGTGAGTTGACACATGCCATATAGACACCTGGGCTGTTGGCTGGGTGCAGAATTTGCACATGTCTCTCCACAATTCGGCACCCCATAGTGGCTTACCAAGCATTGTCCAGTTCTCTTGGTGCCACTGTGGCATCCAAGTAGTCAGGCCTCTCCAACAGCCCAGCTATATTAACCGGCATCGATTTGTGGGTCAATGTGATCCACACTGCTTATAGTTCAGAAAACTGGCTGCTCTGTTTAGTTCCCTCCTCAAACCAGATAATGTCAGAGTCCAACCATATGGCAGAGGAATGCCAGATGGGTGGATTTCCCTGGCTGCCACCATCCGTGTACCAGATATTTGGGGGAGGAGTGCTTACACCTTCCCGTACTTGTGCGAGAGATCTAGCAATGTCTGCTAGTGTTGGGGTGGGGTCTGGATCCATATGTAACCAGCCCCAACAGCATGTGTAATTCTTGCAACAATGGACTAGGTTATAAGAGCTCCATTGCTGTAAGTAGGTATGTCATTTCTGTAATGTCCTTACTTGAGCACAGCCACTCTTCAGTTTCAAAAACATGCCTTAATCCATCTACATGCTGGCAAGGAGGTGTGCACTTCCATCAGCAAGTTGATTGTCAAGCCTTTGATCTGCTAAAATGCCAGACAGGCAGCCAGGAGCTGTTGTTCAATAAAGCTGTGCCTGGTTTCTGCACCTTTCCATAGTTGTGACCAGAATCCTCATGGGATGTGTTTCCCATTCTGTTTCCACCACAGTCCCCAACCAAATTCCTCTAAATAGACACTGGCATCCAATTTATATTTTATGTGTCTGGCATGAGCACTCCTAAGGCTTGTAGTTGTCTGACAAATACCTTAGTTTTACCAAGGCCTTTAGCTGGGGAATATTTCAATACAATCTAGCCCCCTTCTTCACTATAGTATAGAGGAGTCTCAAGATTTGTGCTATGTGAGAGATAAATAGGCACCAGTAGTCTAATAAGCCTACAAAAATGTATAAGTCCTTCACAGTTTGGGGTATGGTAAAAGGCTGTGTTTTATCAGTCACAGACTCTAGCATAACTTTTGTCTTACCCGCCCTGATAACTCCTAAGAATTTTGCCAACTACCTAGGGCCTGGTATCTAGTTGGCATGTACCTTCCGTCCCTGGGTCTTCAAGTGTACCTGTAGCAACACTGCTGCTTGGGAGAGAGAAGGCAAATCATCATTGTTTAACATGACATCATCAATATAGTGATACATTTTTAGGCACACATCCATTCTCCATTTTCTTTTACCTAATTTACTAATTCTTGACAATTATATTTGAATTGCTCACAGAAAAAAAAGCTAGCCATTTAAGACATGTGTACAGCTCTGGAGGAGGGCCAGCAGCCAGACCTCACAGCTTTAGTTCTGGAAGAAATCAAGCATCTATCAAGAATATCACAGAAGCAGCAATTTAAAACTAGTTTCATTTATCAATGATTACTAGAGTCAAGTGACCTTAAAAAGCAGTTAGACTTATTTAAATAATAAATGATGCATGCTCATTTATAAGCCAATTTGATACCTTTGGTACCATGTAGACAATATACAAATACATGTATCGACATTAACATACATGTAGTCGTAATATATAGCTTACATATACTTATATATGCATGCATAAAAATACAGAAGCTTTAAAACAAGGTAGAAAATTTACACCTCAAAGCACATAGAAAGAATGCAACTCTTTCTAAAAAGAAATTTGGGCGTGTGTCAGAGAAGGCACAGCAGAAGATTAAAAGTCAATGTCAGGACAAAACAAAATCATAAAACTTCACCATGAGACTCTACAAGGACTGAACCTATTAGCAACTTTTCGTGCCTCGAGAGGAAGGCAGCAGATGCCAAAATAGGTCATTGGCACCATGGCTACATTTCTCTCCAGAGTCTCCAGAAGCCCTTGACGGGAATCATACTAATAGGAGAAGCAGATAGAAAGAGTACATATTCCTACCGGGAGAAGCAAAATACGATGAAGAGGAATAAAGAGGCTAAAAGGAAAATATACTCAAACAAACTTTGAAAGTTGCAAAGAAGCCCTTCTCAGGATCCAGGGCCACTTCCTGAAGTCAGCTAGGTTTAGCCAAAGCAAAGGTAGTTTACATCTCTAAAGGACTGTCACCCTCTCTGGTGGGGATCAAACCCAGCCTGCCACT
Source organism: Cynocephalus volans (assembly GCF_027409185.1). Lineage (NCBI taxonomy): Eukaryota > Metazoa > Chordata > Mammalia > Dermoptera > Cynocephalidae > Cynocephalus > Cynocephalus volans. The sequence continues at coordinate 111,482,508 of NC_084478.1, read as the reverse complement.
TTCTTTAACAAACTAAGCCATGGCACCACCTGAGTGAAAGTTCAGAGTCTTAACCATTTAATTACCAGTTGGGAAAGTCCTTTCACAAGTCTTTTAGTGGATTCAAAGCAGGCAGTTTGAGTTTCTTTAAAATAGACAGCTGTTGGGCCGAGCCCGTGGCGCACTCGGGAGAGTGCGGCGCTGGGAGCGCAGCGACGCTCCCACCGCGGGTTCGGATCCTATATAGGAATGGCCGGTGCACTCACTGGCTGAGTGCCACTCACGAAAAAGACAAAAAAAAAAAAAAAAAAAAAAACAAAGACAGCTGTTTGCGACAGGAGCTTTTTTTTTTTTTTTTTTTTTGTCTTTTTGTGACCGGTAAGGGGATCTCAACCCTTGGTGTGGTTTTGCCTGCACCGCGCTCAGCCAGTGAGCGCACCGGCCATTCCTATATAGGATCCGAACCGTGGCGGGAGCACCGCTGACGCTCCCAAGCGCTGCACTCTCCCGAGTGCGCCACGAGGCCGGCCCGACAGGAGCTCTTTAGGAAAAAAAAAAAAAAAGTTTCCACTTGAACATAGTCAAGACTGTTCATGCTGAGGAGCCTGCCAGTTCTGGCACCCAAGCCTGCAGCCACATCAGGGTCTATGCTCTACCCCTCCTTCCTGGTCGACAGTTCTTTCTCTGTGCTGAGTGTACAGAGCAGAAGCCAGGCCACTGCTGCTACAAGCGCACTCGCTTTCCCTTCTCCACCACTTTCCATTGCTTCCGTTAGGAATGTAGCAATCCCTTGGGCACTTGGGGGACATTCCCCTACTCACACACCAGTCCGAAGCACCAATGCTCCTTGCCAGTACCCCCTCCCCACATGGAGTTTGCTGGCTGACGTGGGGTTCCCCGCAGAGACAATGATAAATAATGAGATTCCCCTCCAACCCAAGACAACAATAAATAACAGGATTCCCCCAAGTAGACAAGAATAAATAATGAGATTCCCCCCAGAGACAACAAACCTAGCCAAGTCTCCTCACGTGGAAGTCACTGGCTATCCTGGGCTTTCCCCAAGGCACAGTCCCTTCACCCACGCCTGTGTCATTCTCTAGCCTCCTACCCAGCTCGTAAACTGTCCGAGTGTGAGCTAACAGTATAATGCCCAACAAACTGAGAAGGTATCTTGAGACCAAAGAACGAAGCAGGCAACTCCATACGGTTTACAAGGAGTTTAATTATTATTGTCGTTATTACTGAAGGGCGGTTACTTATACAGATGGGGAGGAGTATCAGACCATCCAAAGGCGGTTACTTACAGGGCTCGGGAGGAGTATCGATCCATCCCAGTGCTGTGCAGCTGCTTCTTCCACAACCTCAGGGGGGAGCTGTTGAAGCTCATAAGGGACTTCAGGACGAAAGTGTAGCTCTGCCAAAGAGAGAAAGGCTGCGGAAGTGGAAGATTCCCAGGGAACTCGCAGCCTCCTGTTGCTTATCCTCGGGGTTGCTGGCATCATTCCCCTTATCTTACAGGAACATAGCATTCTGTTACTTTTCCTCCCTCGGTTTCTGTGCAAGGGAAGGATTGCAACTATTGAAGCCAGAACTCTGAAGGCCATGAGGATGGAGTGAGTTCTGACCAGCTTTCCTACAACTTAGAAATAGAAAATAATGCAAAATTAACTGATAATTTGCTCATATATTCCACGTGGTAATGAAAATGCACAGTATTTTAAAGACCAACTAAAAACTAATTAACAATTTATGTATATTGATTTCATGTTGAAATTATATCATTTTTTGACATTGTGTGAGATAAAATATGCTATTAAAATTAAACTCACCCACTCCTTTAAACTTTTTCTTTTGGTTTTTACTTTCGCCACTGTGGCTCTTACTATATATTGTCTACATCAGCTGGATTCCCTTGTCTGAATTACAGTTTGGGTCAGTCAATGGAAAAGTGTAGCAGGGTATTGGGAAGGGCACAAATGAGGAGACATTGGAACATTTCTTCCCCTGCCCCATCCTGTTTTGGTGCTATGGTTCTGTCAGTGGCTGGATCCCACCATATCCCGAGGTGAAAAGTAGAGCACTAACCAAAGGGATAATTAGGAATACTATTGATGTAGTATTGAAAATGAGAATGACAAGTTTAGAATGACGTTTAGAAATTCCTTTTGCAGGATTACTGGTGTGCAATTCTTTGCTTTCAGCAGATTGGAAGAATGACCTAAATGACTCAGCTAGGTGTATTAGTTCATTTCTGTTGTTTATAACAGAATACCTGAAACTGAGTAATTTATAAGAAATAAAATTTATTTCTTACAGTTTCGTAGGCTGGACAGTCCAAGGTCCAGGGGACACATGTGGTGAGGGCCTTCATGGTGGAGGCTTTGCACAGCAAGACAGGGTATCACATGGCAAGAACAGGCTGAGCAAGAGAGTAAACTCCTCACTCTTTGTCCTTTGAAAGCCATCAGAACCACGTCCATTACTCCATGAATGGATCAATCCATTCACAAGGGCATAGTCTTCACAATCTAATTGAATCTATTAGATCTAATGAGATTTCTAATTAACCCTCTTAACACTGTTACCGTGGGAATTAAGTTTCCATGACCTGAACTTTTAGGAGATGTATTTGACCCATAGCGCTAGGGGATGATTAAAAATAATTTTTAAGTAAGTCATAAAATATTCAAAGAACTAGACTGCTGATTTTACAACAAAGGTCCTCTGTCACTATTGGTAAGTGTCACAGACACAGACTGGCATAAGTCCAGGAATTCATTTTGCTTCCTGTAGAAGGCTTTATTCTTTAGGACTCATTTTAACAGCATACTTTATTAGAAACCTGGAGCTACTACACTACATCCCATTAGAGTTTTAAAGTAAAATAAGAGAGTCTCAAGGATAAGGAAGCTTCAGAGTAAAGAGTTCCACTTTCATATAAGCTATAGTAATCTAGAAAGGGCATCATTCTCACCTTATCAAGGAGAAAAATCAAATAAATTACAATCATAGTATTACTTGAACCCAGCAGAAAGCTAAGGTCGTTATAGTGCAACCAAGTAGACTGAATTCCAACCAGGGTCAGGTCTTGCCAGGGAGAGACTGGATGCATAAACCTGTGGTACAGTATAGGAAGAAGGGGCACTAGCCGCCATACCAGTGGGTTAGAAGAAATTAGCTGAACTTTTAGTGAATTGCTAGAGTATGGGCTGGCATGACAGTATAAAATCCCTGAGAGCACCACACACAAGGAGAGTTCACACTCATTTTCAGGCTTGGGTCCATGGACCTCTACTAGTTGTTCACAAGAAAAATCATATGCAGAGTGGGAGATCAAAGAGCCCTTTCCTGGGCTTTTCAGGCCTACAGGAGGGGATAAGTCACTGCTTCAGAAAAATTATGTGGTACATCTACACAATGGAATACTACTCAGCTATAAAAACGAATGAAATACTGCCATTTGCAACAACATGGATGGACCTTGAGAGAATTATATTAAGTGAAACAAGTCAGGCACAGAAAGAGAAATACCACATGTTCTCACTCACTGGTGGGAGCTAAAAATTAATATATAAATTCACACACACACACACACACACACACACACACACACACACACAAACCGCGGGGGGGGGAAGAAGATATAACAACCACAACTACTTGAAGTTGATACGACAAGCAAACAGAAAGGACATTGTTTGGGGGGAGGGGGGAGGGAGAAGGGAGGGAGGTTTTGGTGATGGGGAGCAATAATTAGCCACAATGTATATCGACAAAATAAAACCTAAAAAAAAAAAAAAGAAAGAAAAATTATGAATTCTCAAGCCCTGCCCATACCCTTCCTTCTCTCATATAAATCAAAAGTACTGAGCAAACTTTATCACCCACAGGTCACAGGTAACAAACATTGCAGCCTTGAGATGGGTAGAAGAAAAGAACACTCTACCATTGGAAATGGGGCAGGAAAGTGTCCTGGGCTCATATCTTTTACCAATAGCACTGAGACTGTGCAGGCAGAAAACTCTTCTGCACACAATCTATCACAAATATAAAGCACTTTGGCATCCATATGGAGTCTCCCCCCCAAACCTGTATACACAGGGCTTACTTAAGATTGAGCCTGAACCAAGAGAATGAAGAAAAACCCTGCCCACCAACATCAGGCTAGTAAGCACCACATAAAAAGCAACAGAAGTTTACTACTGTGGGAGGTGTGAAAGTGAGGAACCAGACCCTGTCTGTGGTACAGACATGCAGAGATGGCTGAAAACAGAGGATGGAGCAGGAATTTTGAAGGAAAAGAAAAAAACAAAAAACAAAAAAAAACTTCTGGCAGCCCATAACTCTAAGAACAAGAGAACACTAGAAGAATTTGCAACCTGTGGTGCACTAAAGATAATCACATCAACAAGAAAAACAAAACCCAAGTAAACTCTTAATTATATTTGAATCCAATCTATAATATGAACAGACATTAATGGTGTTAGAAAGCAATTCTCTGTGAGTATCTCACATTTATGCATGTATTCTGTACTGAACCACATTTTCAAGGGTTTTCTTTTTAGCGAATGATATTAGAAGAGACAGTGTTTTCCTCCAGGACAGAAGGCAGAGTTTTTTGCTGTCTAGGATAATGAAGACATTGTTTCCCTTTGGCATAGAAGACAGGCATGGTTGCTATTAGTCCCTTTGTAAAAGATTTCGGTTTCCTAAAATGATGCTTTTTTATTTGTGATGCAAACCCACTGTGTGCTGTTTTGCCTGAGACATTCAACATCACTCCTGTGGGACTTGGAGGAGTGGGGAACAAGGAGAAACAGCACAAACACAAAGGTCATGTTGCCTGCTGTGCTGTAAGTGATAAAGTCCTCCTCCTCTGACCCAGAAGTCTCATTTCTTCTGTCAGAATCTGTGAGACTGTGGCAAGCTAACATTTTACTTGCAAGTAGGATAAAATCACACATCCTTCCCAGTTCTCAAGAATTTTGATGATGATGATGTTGATGGGATGTTGACAGAGACATGGTTTTCTCAAAGAAGAAAATACAAGTGTTTTATTGTGGGTTAGGAGATATGCGAAGGCTCTGTAGGATGCAGTAGTGAATGCCATCTCCCTAAGTGATTCTGTGGATTATGAAGTGTTTTTAACTCTCTTTCCTGCTAATAAGTGCATAGAGAATGAGTAACAAAAGGTAGGATTGAAACGAGCTGCATTAAATGTTTTTTTTTGCCTGCTACTCACTCTCATCCAGGGGAGAGGACAAAGGGATTTTATAATGATAATAAGGCAGCAAGCCCTTCAGCCCCTTTCAAAAGGCAACAAGGCTGTGGCTGTTGAGTCAAGCGGTCCAACAGTCGAATAATATGGTGTCAACAGTGAGAATATAAGAACTTTGGGTGGACCATAAAGACAATGCTGAGCTTTGACCACTAAGGCAAATTGAAAGCAATAATAAATGCAAAGCCTTTCTTGCTGATGGGATGCTACTCTCGCTCTTTCCTCCATGCCACTCATTTGTCCCTCCTCTTGTAACCCACTCTTGCATTAATAAAAAATCTGAGTGTACCGAGAAAGCTTGGGAAAGAAAGGGACTTAAACTTCTTTTTAATGTGGTAAAATAAAATATAATGTAAAATTCACAATTTAACCATTTTTTGAGTGTACAATTCAGTGGTGTTAACAATATTCACTTTTTCCTCCCAAGATGGCCAATTACAGAGCTCTGGTGCTAGTCTTCATCCCCCCAAAAAAGAATAGACAAAAATAACAGACAAACCCACATATTTTGAACAGAACGACTGAGCAAATATGCTGCAGAACACCGGGAGAGTAATGAGATCCTTGTGAAGCACAGGAGATGAGAATGGCACCATAAGGAAGAGAGCAGTGCATCCAACCTCTGCCCTGCTGCAGGGATCAGCTCTGAATCAGGTGGAGAGAAGGTAAGCTGGAAAAGACCCCAGCTGTTACCATACCCACCACAAATACCAGCGATCCCCAACATGAGAGAGTCCCCCAGGCTTTTGGGGACCAAGGACAAATTGGAGAGTATCTGGGAGTAGGTGTAGATGCACAGTCTTCTAGTGGAAGCTGAAAGAGAGGACAGCTCCTCCTGCCCAGAGTAGCTGTGATCGAGCACAGTCCTGGAGCTGAACCTATGGCTAGAGTACACCCTGCCCCAGACACAGTGAGACTGACTCCCTTTGTCTGCAGGCCCTGCCTGCATTCTACCATGGTCACATGGGCGCTGTTGTGACCACAGACCAGGGAGCTTGGGGCCTAGGACAGACAGGAAGAATAAGGCCCCAGTGTCTTAATCCACACAGCACCCCCTCCCATCGTCCCGCAGGTGAGCAGGCAGACCAGTTGACTGGAAAAGCCACCAAGGTGCAGAGGTTCCTCATATTTGAAGCCGTTCCTGCAGGGCCCACATAGCTGATGAACCCATAGATGCACCCACTGGCCCTCAGCCAGCCTGGCATTAGCCTCACCTCCCCCTGTGACCCTCCACATGTTCAGACAAGTGCTGTCAGGATCAAAACCCTGGTTGCCTAGAGCCTAGGTCAGACAGAGAGTCCAAGACCCCAGCATCTGAGCCTGTGTGATACTCCCTCCCTTCCCTTTCTGCACAAGCAGGCAAACCACCTGGGTGGGAAAGCCGCCATTAAGCGGTTACTCCTCACACTTGCATGTACTTGCCCTGTTCAAAATTTAGACCTTCTATGTCCAGGGGATCCTGCACAGGTGGCCAGCCCATGGGTGGCCCCTTCTTTCCTTGCAGCCCTCCACAGAGCCATCTGGGATTGCTGCTTCCTTGAATGTTTCCTATGGGCTCAATAGCTGATCCGGTAGCCCTTGGCGGAGCTGCCAGGACCTGTTGCACCATTGTATACCTGCTCCCAGATGGACAGCAGGCTAGTTACAGGCTTTGACACTTCAAGGCAGGCCTCGACACAGATTCAGGCTTTGGCTGCACACTTACAGGCTTGCACTAGGCTCAACAGCTGATCCAGCAGCCTACTGCAGAGCTGCCAGGTCCTATCGCACTGCTCTACATGTACGACTGGATCAACGGCTGATTGAGTAGCAGCATTTTATGCCCACATCATGCCTTTAGAGAGCCACTGGCTCCTGTGACATCCATTCAGGCTTGCTATAGGCTCTACAGCTGATCTAGCAGCTCTCTACAGAGCCTGGACTTGCTGAACCACTGTACATCTGTTCACTGACTGACATCTAATCTATGGCCCAACAATAAACTGCTGAAGACCCCATTGCCTACGCCACAAAGACACCCATAGACAACTCCAAGATTAAATACAGTTGAAGAAGTTACACAAAGGCAACTCACCCAGATCGAAACTTAAAATACCCAACCCAAATGTCAACACAGAACACTTCTGCAGGGCAAGGTCTCTCACTTCAAAAACCACTCCAAAAATTAAAAGAAGCAATTACACCTACAGATGCCTAGACTTCAACTATCAACATAGAGATACAAGAAGAATTTTTAAAAAGAAGGAAAACATGAATCCCTCAAAAGAAGAATATAATTCTCCAATACTAGATCCCAAAAAACCAAGAAATTGATAAATAGCCTAAAGGAGAATCCCAAATGGCAATACTAAGGAGTCTAAACATGATGCATGAAAAAATAGATAGAAATCACAATGAGGTTTAAGAAAAAGTAAAGAAAGAAAGAAAAACACCACAACATGTATGAGAAATTCAACAAAGAGATAGAGACAATAACAAAGAACCAAGCAGAAATCCTGGAACTGAAGAATTCATTCAATGAAATTAAAAGTACAACCAAGAGCATAAGTAGCAGGCTGGAACAAGCAGAAAAAATAACTTCTGAACTAGAAGGCAGTCTTTTTGAATTAACACAGTTGAGCCAAAATAAAAAAAGAAAAAATGAAATAATAATTTTAAAAAATGAAGAAAACTTAGGAGATCTTCCCTATAACCTTAAGTGTACAAAACCCCTCTTATGGGTGTACCCGAAGGGAAAGAGAAAGGAAAAGGCATTGAAAGATTATTTGATGCAATAATAAGCAAAACCTTCCCAAGTATTTGGAGAGATGCAATCTTACATATCTAAGAAGCTCAAAGATGACTAAACAGATTCAATCCAAAAAGGACTTCCCTGAATCACATTATACTCAAATTGTCAAAAGTCAAAGACAAATAAAGAATACTAAAAACAGCGGGAGAAAAGTGTCAAATCACCTATAAGGGAATCCCCATCAGACTAACAACAGACTTCTCAAAAGAATCCCTAACAAGCCAGGAGAGAGTGGGATGACGTATTCAAAGTGCTATGTGGTATCTGATACCAAAACCAGATAAAGATACAATAAAAAAGGAAAACTACAGGCCAATATCCTTGCTGAATATAGATGCAAAAATCCTCATTACAAGACTAGCTAACAGAATACAGCAACACATAGGCAAAGTTATACACCATGATCAAGTGGGATTCATCCTAGGGATGTAAGGTTGGTTCAACATTGGCAAATCAATAAATGAGATACATCATATCAATCAAACCAAACACAAGGACCATGTGATCATCTCTATGGATGCTGAAAAAACATTTGACAAAATTCAAAACTAGTTCATGATAAAGACTCTCTACAAGTTAGGTATAGATGGAAAGTATCTCAACATAATTAAAGCCATATATGAAAAACCCACTGCCAATACCATCCTGAATGCCCTTAAGAACAGGAACTAGGCAAGGATGCCCACTCTCACCACTCCTATTCAACTTAGTGCTGGAAGTATTAGCCAGAGCAATCAAAGAAGAGAAGGAAATAAAGGGCATCTAGATTGGAAAAGATAAAGTCAAACTGTCCCTCTTTGCAGATGACATGATCCTATATATAGAACAGGCTCTTCAAAAATCTCTTGGAGTTGATAAATGATTTCAGCAAAGTAGCAGGATACAAAATCAACACACAAAAATCAGTAGCATTTCTATTCTCCAATAGTGAATATGCAGAAAGAGAAATCAAGAAAGCTTGCCAATTTACAATAACCACCAAAAAAAAAAAAAAAAAAAAAAACTTAGGAATTGAGTTAACCAAGGATGTGAAAAATCTCTATAATGGTAACTACAAACTGTTCAGAGAAATTAAAAAGGACACAAGATGATGGAAAGATCCCTTGCTCTTTGATTGGAAGAATCGACATTGTGAAAATGTCCATACTACCCAAAGTGATACTCAAATTCAATGCAATCCCCATCAAAATTCCAATGACATTATTCTCAGAAATGGAAAAAACTATCCAGACATTTATATGGAATAAAAAAAGACCACACATAGCCAAAGCAATTCTGAGCCTAAATAAATAAATAATAATGAATAATAAATAAATAAATCTGGAAACATAACATTACCTAACTTTAAACTATACTGCAAAGCTATAATGAACAAAACAGCATGGTAGTGGCATAAAAACAGACACACTGACCAATAGAATAGAATAGAGAATCCAGAAATCAACCCACACACCTACAGCCATCTGATCTTTGACAAAGGCACCAAGTCTATACACTGGGGAAGAGATTGCCTCTTCAGCAAATGGTGCTGGGATAACTGGATATCCACATGCGGGAGAATGAAACTAGACCCATATCTCTCACCATATATCAAAATCAACTCAAAATGGATTAAAGAATTAAATATATACCCTGAAACAATAAAACTTCTTAAAGAAAACATAGGAGAAACACTCCAGGAAGTGGGACTAGGCACAGACCTCATGAATATGACCCCAAAAGCATGGACAACCAAGGGAAAAATAAATAAATGGGATTGTATCAAACTAAAAAGCTTCTGCACAGCAAAAGAAACAATTGAGAATTAAAAGACAACCAACAGAGTGGGTGAAAATATTTGCAAAATATACATCTGACAAAGGATTATTGTCCAGAACATACAAGGAACTGAATCAACTTTACAACAAAACAAGTAACCCAATTAAAAATGGGCAAAAGAGCTAAATAGGCATTTCTCAAAGAAAGATATATGAATAGTCGACAGACAAATGGAAATATGCTCAACATCACTCAGCATTCGGGAAATGCAAATCAAAACCACACTGAGATAAAGTCTCACCCCAGTTAGGATGGCTAATTTCGAAACGACTGTGAGTGATAAATGCTGGTGACGTTGTGGAGAAAAAGGAACTCTCATACATTGCTGGTGGGCCTGCAAAATGGTGGAGCCTCTATGGAAAGTGGTATGGAGGTTCCTCAAACAATTGCAGTTAGATCTACCATATGACCCAGCTATCCCACTGCTGGGAATATACCCAGAGGAATGGAAATCAACAAGTCGAAGGCACAGCTGTTCTCCAATGCTCATTGCAGCACTATTTACAATAGCTAAGTGTTGGAACCAGCCCAAATGTCCATCATCAGATGAGTGGATATGGAAAAAGTGGTATATCTATACAATGAAATACTACTCTGCTATGAAGAAGAATGAAATACTGCCATTTGCAATGACATGGATGGACCTAGAGAAAGTTATATTAAGTGAAATGAGTCAGGCACATAAAGAGAAATATCACATGTTCTCACTTATTTGTGGGAGCTAAAAATAAACAAATAAATACACATATAACCGGGGGGTGGGAAGAAGACACAACAATCACAATTCCTTGAAGTTGTTATGACAAAGGAACAGACATGAGGTAGTTGGGAGGGAGGGGGGAAAGGGAGGGGCAAGGGAGGTTTCAGTCGTGGGCCACAATAATCAACCACATTGTATATTGATAAAATTAAATTAAATTAAAAAAATAAAAATAAAAAAAGAAATAAAGAGACAAAGAAAAATAATTTGCAACCTGGGATAAAACCAAAATTCCAATGTAATTTCAGCCTGATCCCCAAATAATGAAATCTTAAATATTTGGTGTAAACAATGAATCCCTAACAAAAGCAATTGTATCCCTGACTTTGTTAGGGTAGTATCTGAGAATAAATCATGCCATTTGTGAATATCATCATCACAGTCTACTATATACATATTCATGTACACCTAATTTAAAAAAAACTGCCTCCTGAGAACATGATATCCACGAAAGCTTTCCTTCATAAATGAAAGAGAATTAGTCCCTTTAGCAGTCAAACAAAAACTGTAGGAATTCACCACTACAAGACCAGGCCTTCAACAAATCCTCAAAGGAGTCCTACACCTGGAATCAAAAGAGTGATGTATGCACTATAAATACTTGAGAAAGAATAAAAACTCTTAGGACAGCAGATACGCAAATGAGAAAGGGAAAGAAAATGTATCTCATCACTACAAAAGAACACCAAACACCAAAGACAAACAGCAAAAATGAAAGAAAGAAACAAAAGAAATGTAAAACAACCATAAAACAATTAATAAAATGGCAAGAACAAGGCAATGCCTTTCAAAAACAACCCCAAATGTAAATGGATTAAATTTCCCACTTAGAAGACACAGACTGGCTGAATGAATTAAAAACTATACCCAACTGTATGCTGCCTGCAAGAAACTCACATCACCAGTAAAGACACACATAGACTAATAGTGAAAGGATGGAAGAAGACATTCCACGCAAATGGAGGCCAGAAACGAGCAGAAATTGTCAAACTTATATGAGATAAGGTAGACATCAAATCAAGAAATGGAAAAAGAGACAAAGAAGGACATTACATAATGATAAAAAGATCAAAGATGCAACAAGAAGATATAACAATGATAAATATAAATGCATCCAGTATCAAAGTATACAAGTATACAAAGCAACCGTTATTGGATCAAAGGAGAGGGATAGAGCACAACATGGTAATAGATGGGAATTTTAATATGCCATTCTCAGCATTGGGCAGATCATCTAGAAAAGTAATTGGCAAAGAAAGATTAGATTAACTAATTAATTAATGATTGATTGATTTTTACAGGATATACACATTTATTTGTTCAAATAAATACATAACAAAGTACTCTATAGAAAGTTGAGCTTCAAAGTTTCACAGAAACTGGAGATGTAAGCATATTAAAATTTACATATTTTATTTTATAATCTATACAATTATCTGAGACAGTGTTCTGAAATCTTCAAAAAACATGTGAGTACAAATTAATTTCAACAGAGGAAGATGAAAAAACTTTTCAAAGGGAAATCAATCTCTAAGCAAATCAACAAAAGCCAAGAAAAGAAATTAAATATCTATGTTTAGCAACATAAATTGCTTTAAAAAAAGAAAATAAAGCAATGTAAACACAAGGGCACTTCAAAAGTCTCATAGAAAAATAGGGTTGAAAAATAATGGAAATTTTTCCATGAACTTTTTTTGGTTAAATTTTTCTTTTCTTTTCTTTTTTTTTTTAAAAAAGAACAGGTTATATAAAATATGTTCTCTGAGCACAGTAACAGAAGGAAATTTACAAAACTCACAAATGGGTAAAAAGAAAAATCAGAGGGAAATTTGAGAGTACTTTGAGATAAAGATCAAAGTGCAAAATATTAAAATTTATAGGATGCAGGGCTCATGCAGCAATTGGAGAAAATTTTATATTTGTAAACACCTATACCAAAAATAAGAAAAATCACAAGCCAGTAATGGAAACTTTTACCTTAAGAAAATAGGAAAAGTAGACCTAACTCAACCTTAAGCAAATATAAGTAGGAAATAACAAAGATTATAACAGAAATATATGAAATAGGGAATTAAAAAGCAAGAGAGAAAATCAATAAAATCAAAAGTTGATTCAAACAAAATTTGCAAACCTTTATCTAGACTTTCCAAGAAGAAAAGAGAGAAGGCAGAAATTACTAAAATCAGGACTAAAATAGGGCGATTATTATATTGTCACTATGCCTTTTTGTGGCAGTAAAATTTAGTTTCTTTCTCTTTCTACTTTGCATTTTTGTTTAACCAGTGCATTTTATTCTTTTTTGTGCATTTGTGATAGTGATTATTATTTCTTGGATTCCAGTGTCAGGACTTCCTTCAAGATTTTTTGTAGGGCTGGTCATGTGGTGGTGAACTCCCACAGCTTTTGTTTGTTTGGAAAATACACTATTTTCCCCTCATTTCTGAAAGATAGCCTTGCTAGGTACATTATTCTTGTCTGGCAGTTTCTTTCTTTTAGTATTTTGAATATATCATCACTTTTTCTTCTGGCGTGTAGAGTTTCTGTTGAGAAGTCTGTTGTTAGTTGGATAGGGGCTCCCTTATTTGTGACTCGACACTTTTCTCTTGCTTCTTTTAAGATTCTCTCTTCATCTCTGAGTTTGCCAGTTTGACTATAATGTGTCTTGGAGACTATCTTCTCAGTTTGAATGTGTTTGGCGATCTTTGAGCCTCCTGGATCTGAGGGCCCATGTCTCTCCCTACACCTGGGAAATATTCTATTAGTATTTCATTAAATAGGTTTTCCATGCCTTTACCTTTCTCCTCCCCTTGTGGAACACCCGTGATTCAGATGTCCATGTGCCGAAGTTTGCCTGCTGTCTCTCTTAGATTTTCCTCATTTTTAAAAATTCATTTTCCTTTTTTTTTCTTTTTTTTTTTTGTCCACATGAGTTATTTTGAAAAGACTATCTTTGAGATCAGAAATTCTTTTGTTTGCTTGTTCTAGCCTGCTGCTTGAGCTATCAGTTGTTCTTGTTGTTTATTTATTTTTTTTATTTTGTTGACTGAGTTTTTCAGTTCCATGTGTCTTGCTACATTCTTTTGTTAAGGTATTAGTCTCTTTATGAATTTCCTACTTCATATCCTCATTTTTTTTTCTCATTTCATTATGTTGTCTATCTGAGTCTTCTTGTATCTCAGGGAGTTTCCTTAAGATTGTTGTTTGAAATTCTTTTTCATTCATTTCAAGGTTTTCCTGCTCTATAGAGTCTGGTATTTGAGAAGTACTGTATTCTTTTGGTGGTGTCATATTTTCTTGTGTTTTTGTATTTCTAGTGTCTCTACATTAGTGTCTGGTCATCTGGTAGAGCAGTTTCTCCATCTATTATTCTGGAGTGGGCTCTGAGGACAGAGATGTCCTCTTCTTGTACCAGTCTCTGTCCGTGACTATCCTTGTGTCAGTGCAGTCATAAGTCTGGTAGGCCACCTGCATGGTGGCTGTGGCTGCTGTGGTGGTAGCAAGACACTTTTTCAGCAGCCATGGCTGTGGTACTGGCCATGGTGGGCTCCCGGCATGGAGGTTGTGTTTTCAGTGTGTTCTCTTGCCTACTTTTGGGTTGGGGATACTGCCCTTGGCTCCTTGCCTAGGATCCCAGGTGTGCTCACTTACTTGCTTCTGGGAGGAGGGAAAATATTGGATTTAAACAGTGCTTTAGACCAAATGACTTAGACATCTACTGAACATTTCGTGCAATAACTGAAGAATATATATTCACCTCATCAGTACATGGATCCTTCTCCAGTACAGACCACATGTTACACCACAAATTAAGTCTCAACAAATGTAAAAAGGTTGAAATTATATCAAGTACATTTTCATACCACAATGGAATAAAACTAGAAGTTAACAACAAATACAACATTGGAAACTACATAAACATATGTGAATTAAACTAAATGCTCTTGATGGCCAAACGTCAAAGAAAAAATAAAGCAGGAAATAAAAAAATTTCCTTTAAACTAATGAAAATACAAGCATAATCTACCACAATCCATGGAATCCTTCAAAAGCAGTGCTAACATGGGTGTTTATTGCAATAAATGCTTACATCAAGAGAATGGAAAGACATCAGATAAACAACCTAATATTACACCCCAAAGAACTAGAAAAACAAGAACAATCCAATCCACCAGTTAGTAGATGAAACTAAATATTTACTATTAGAGCAGAACTAAATGAAGTAGAGATGAAAAGAAAGATACAAAAGATCAATGAAACAAAATGTTGGTATTTCGAGAAGATAAACAAAATAGAGAAGCTGTTGCCTAGACCAACTAAAGAAAGAAGAGAAAACACCCAAATAACAAAAATTAGAACTGAAAAAGGAGACATTACAACTGATACCACTGAAATACAAAGAATGATTAGAGACTATTATGAACAACTATACAACAATAACTTTGAAAATCTCAAGGAAATGACTAAATTCCTGGACACATGAAAACTACCAAGACTGAATCAAGAAGAAACAGAAAACCTGAAGAGACCAATAACAAGCAACAAGATTGAGCAGTAATCAGCAGTCTCCAAACAAACTAAAGCCCAGGACCAGATGGCTTCACTGCTGAATTCTACCAAACCTTTAAAGATGTAGTAATAAGAATATTTTGAAACTATTTCAAGAAATTAAACCAGAGTTCACCCTCCCATAACTCATTGTATGAGGACAGCCTCACCCCGACACCAAAAATAGACAAAAAATTACCAAAAAAAAAAAAAAAAGAAAAGAAAGAAAGAAAGAAAGAATGAGAAGAAAAGAAAAGAAAAAAGAGTAAAAGAAAGCTACAGGCCAATATCCTTGATTAACATAGACTCAGAAGTCCTGAACAGAACATTAACAAACAGAATGCAGCAGCACATCAAATATTATACACTATGATCAAATGGGACGCATCCCATGGATGCAAGGATGGTTCATAGGCAAATCAATAAATGTGATATGCCACATCGACAAAATCAAGGACAAAAACCATATGATTATCTCAACAGACGCAGAGAAAGCATTTGACAACATTCAGCATCACCTCATGATTAAGACTCTCAACAAATTAGGTAAAGAAGGAAGCTATCTCAGCACAATAAGCGCCATATACAACAAACCCATTGCCAACATCATCCTGAATGGGGAAAGGCTGAAAGATTTTCCTTTAAGAATGAGAATGTAGTGAGTGTGTCCACTCTCACCACTCCTATTCAACACAGTATTGGCAGTATTAGCTTTAGCAACTGAGTGAGAGAAAGAAATAAACGGCATTCAAATTGGAAAAGACAAAGCCAAATTGTCCCTGTTTACAGATGACATGATCATATATATAGAAAACCTATAAGCTCTACCAAAAAAACTTGTAGAGGTGATAAATGAATTCAGTAAATGTGTAGGACAAAAAATCAATACACAAAAAACAGTAGCAATTTTATACACCAACAATGAACTAGCAGAAAAAGAAATCAAAAAACCAAACTGACTTATAATAGCTATGAACAGAATAAAATACCTAGGAAGAAAATTTAAACAGGTAGGTGAGAGATCTCTACAATGAAAACCGCAGAACACTGCTGAAAGAAATTAAACAGGACACAAAAGATGAAAAGACATTCTATGTTCACGGATTGGAAGAATTAACATTGTGAAAATATCCATACTACTTGTTTTAGTCCGTTTTGTGTTGCTATAACAGAAGTACCTGAGACTGGGTAATTTATAAAGGAAAGAGGTTTATTTGGCTTATGATTCTGGGACAGCTGCATCTGGCACAGGCCTCGGGCTGCTTCTACTCATGGCAGAAAGTGGCAGGGAGCCAGTGGGTACAAGCAGATTACATGGCGAGAGGAAGCAAAAGAGAGAGAGAGGAGGTGCCAGGGTCCTATATACAAAAAGCTCTCGTTGGAACTAATAGAGTGAGAACTTACTCATTAATCCCACCTCCCACAGGGAGAGCATTAATCCATTCATGAGGGATCCGCCCCCATGACTCAATCAGATTCCAACACTGCCACATTGGAGATCAAATTTCCACATGAGTTTTGGAGGGGACAACATATCCAAACTCCATCAATTCTACCAAAAGTGATTTACAGATTCAATGCAATCCCCATCAAAATACCATTGACATGCTTCATAGAAAAAAAAAAAAAAACCAATCCTTGCATTCATATGGAACAACAGAAAACACCAAAAAGCTAAGCAATTATGAGCAAAAGTAATAATAATAATAATAACAGTAACAGTAACAATTCTGGAGACATTACACTACCTGACTTCAAATTACACTACAAAGCTGTAGTGACCAAAACAGCATGGTACTAACATAAAAACAGACACATGGGCCAATGGAACAGAATAGAAAACCCAGAAATCAACCTGCACATGTACAGGCAACTGGTCTTCAACAAAGGTACCAAGAACATACCTTGGGGAAAGAGCAGCCTGTTCAGCAAATGGTGCTAGGAAAAGTCGATGTCCATGTGTAGAAGAATGAAACTAGACCTGTTCATCTTGCCATATAACAAAATCAACTCAAAATGAATTAAAGACTAAAATGTAAGACCTGAAACTATATAACTCCTATAAGAAACACTTCAGAATGTAGGACTTGGCAAATACTTTACAAAGACCTCAAAAGCACAGACAACAGAAGAAAAAATAAACAAATGGGATTATATCAAACTAAAAAGCCTCTGCACAGTAAAGGAAACAATAAACAGAGTGAAGAGACAATTTACTGAATGGGATAAAATATTTGCTAACTGTGCATCCAACAATGGATTAATATCCAGAATATAAAAGGAATTTAAACAACTTAACAGTAAAAAAGCAAATAATCCAATTTAAAAAATGGGCAAGGGAGCTGAATAGGCCTTTCTCAAAAGAAGACAGACAGATGGCCAACACGTGTAGATATAAAAGCTTAACATCACTAGTCATCAGGGAAACGCAAATGAAAACTACATTGAGATATCATCTCACCTCCGTTAGAATGGCTACTATCAATGACAGAGAATAACAGATGCTGGTGAGGATGTGGAGAAAGGTGAACAATTCTACACTGTTGGTGGCACTATAAATTAGCATAGCTGCTATGGAAAACAGTATGGTGGTTTTTCAAACAACTACAGATAGAACTGCCATAAGATCCAGCAATCTTTCTACTGGGTATAAACCCAAAGGAATGGAAATCATCAAGTGGAACGGTTACCTGCACTCTCATGTTTATCACAGCTCTATTTACAATAGCCAAGATAGGGAATCAACCTAAATGTCCATCGATGGATGACTGGATAAAGAAAATGTGGCATATATACACAATGAAATATTGTCAGGCATGAGAAGAATGAAATTCTCCCATTTGCAGCTACATGGTTGAGCTTGGAGAAATTTATATTAAAGTGAAACAAGCCAGGCACAGAAAGAGAAATACAGCATGTCCTCCATCATATCTTGGAGCTAAGAAAAGAAAGAAAGGAAAGAGAGAGAGGAAGGAAGGGAAGTCAGGGGAGGGAGGGAGAGAAGGGAGGAAGAGAGAGAGAGAGAGAGAGGGAGGGAGAGAAAGAAGGAAAAAAGAAGGAAAGAAAGAAAAAAAAAGAATCACGATAATACATTGAACTTTCAGGAGAGAACAGAACTGTGGTTACTAGAGGTGGGAAAGTGGAAGGCAGAGGGGGATAGGGAGAAATTGGTTAATGGACACAGGAGTAATTACATTTTGTAATGAAGAACATGCTAATTATTCTACTTTGGTCATCACACATTGCACACAGGTATTGATATTCAACTCTGTACCATACAAATATCTTTAATTCATTATTTTTCAATAAACAAAAACATTCACACATTTTTGTCAAACCATCTCCATTATACATCTCTAGTAGTTTTTCTTCATCAGAAACTGAAATTCTGTGCCCATTAAATATTAAATCACCATTTCCCTCTTTCCCCAGTCCCAGATAACCACTATCCCACTTTCTGTCTCTATTAATTTTACTAATCTAAATACCTCATATAAATGGAATTCTACAATATTGGTCTTTTTGTGCCTGTCATTTCTTTTAGTGTAGTGTTTTCAAGCCTCATTCATGTAGCATATATCAGAATCGCATTCCTTTTTAAGGCAGAATAATATTCCATTGTACACACATGCCATATTTTTTATCCACTTATAAATAGATGGAAATTTGAAGTATTTCCACTTTTTGGTTATTTTGAATAATGCTGCTATGAATATTGGTGTGCAAATATCTGTTCAAATTTCTGCTTTCAACACTTTCAAATATAAACTTAGAAATGGAATTATTGGATCATATGGCAATTTTATGTTTCATTTTTTGACTAATGGCCATACTTTCTTTCCCAGTGGATGCACCATTATAATTTCCACAAGCAAGGCATAAGTGTGCCAATTTCTTCACATAGTCGTCAACACTTGTTATTATTTTTTTTATACCAGTCATCTTAATGAATGTAAACTGGTATGTCACTGTGGTTATGATTTGTATTTCCTTAATAATTATCAATGTTGAGCATCTTTCCATATGCTTATTTGAAATCTGTATAACTTCTACGGAGAAATGTCTGTTCATGTCCTTTGCCCATTTTTTAATTGGGTTATTTGTGGGGTTTTTTGTTGTTGTTGTTCAGTTGTAGTAGTCCTTTACATAGTTCCAGATATCAATACCCTGTCAAATATGTAAATTACAAATACTTTCTTCCATTCTGTGGGTGGCTTTTTACTTTGTTGATAGGGTCCTTTCACAAGCAAAATTTTAATTTACAAAGTCCAATTTATCTGTTTTTTCTCTTGTTGCCCCTGCTTTTGGTACCATAGTCAAGAAATTATCACCAAATCGATTGTCATGAAGATTTCCCCCTATTTTTTCTTTTAAGCATTTTTATAATTTTAGCTGTTATGTTAGGTCTTTGATCCGTTTTAAGTTAATTTTAGTATGTGGTATATGGTAACAGTCCATCTTCATTCTTTTGCCTGTGGATATCCAGTATTTACAGCACCATTTGCTCAAGACTATGCTATCCCTGCTAAACGGCCATGGCACCATAGGTGAAAATCATTTGACCAAATACGCAAAGATTTATTTATTTAACTTTTCAAATTTATTTATTAATTCATTTTAAACTGACAAGTAAAACATGACGTTTTGAAGTATATAAACATTGTGGAATGGTTAAATCTAGCTAATTAAAATATGTGTCACCTCACATACTTATCATTTTTCTGGTGAGAACATTTAACATCCACTGTCTTAGCATTTTTCAGGAATACAATATGTCGTCATTAACAAGTCACCATGCTATACAAGAGATATCTTGAATTTATTCCTCTTATGTAACTAATTTTGTAGCCTTTCTTAAATCCCCCCTGCCGACAGCCCCAGACTCTTGCAGCCAGCATCCTACCCTTTATTTCTGTTAGAAAAATTGTTTTAGATTCCAAGTATGAGTGAGGTCATGTGCTATTAGTCTTTCTGTGCCTAGCTTATTTCGCTTAAGGTAATGTCCTCCAGGTTCATCCATGTTATCGTAAAAGAAAAGGTTCCCTTCATTTTTATGGCTGATTAGCATTCCACTGTGTATACATACCACATTTTCTTTATACATTCATTAGTTGATGGACACTTAGCATGATTTCATATCTTTACTATTGTGAATAACGCTGCAATAAACATGCGAGTGCAGATATCTCTTTGAGACACTGATTTGATTTTCTTTGGATACATACCCAGTGGTACTGCTGGATAATATGCTAGTTCTAGTTTTTAATTGTTTTTTTTATTTTTGGAGGCACCTCCATAATGGGTTCTGCTACATTATTTTGAAAGGCATTAATCTCTTTATAAATTTTCTCCATCATATCCTGCTTTTATCCATTTTATTATGTTGTCTGAATTTTCTCGAATCTTATTGATTTTCTTTAAGATTATTACTTGAAATTCCTTTTCAGTCATTTCTAGGGATTCCTTCTCTAGTGTCTGGTATTAGAGAATCACTGTATTTGTTTGGGGGAGTAATATTTTCTTGTGTTTTTGCATTTCTAGTACCTCTACATTGATGTCTGGTCATCTGGTACAGCAGTTGCTTCTTCTATCATTCTGGAGTGGGCTGTGAGGACAGAGATATCCTCTTCTTTTACCAGGCTCTGCTGGTGACTCTCTTTGTGGCAATCCAATCATGTGTGGTGAGTCACCTGCATGGTGGCTGCAGCTGCTGCTAGGGTGGCAAGCTGCTTTTTCAGCCACCTTGGCTGTGGTGGGACACCAGCATTGAAGGGGGGCTTTTGGTGTGCTCTTTTGCCTGATTGTGGGTTGGGGGTACTGACTTTGGCTCTGTGCCTAAGACTCAGGGTGTGTTCACTTGCTTGTTTCTGAGAGGAGGGAAAACATTGGATATGAACAGCACTTTACACCTAATGGACTTGACAGACAAGTACAGAACATTTCATGCAATAACTGCAAAATACACATTCATCTCATCAGTACACGAGAGAGGGAAAGAGAGAAGAGAGAGGACTGAGGAAAAGGGAGAGAGAGACAGACAGACAGAGAGACAGAGAGACATCAGGGTTAGCATTCGCCTGGGAGCACAGGGCCAAAGGGAACCGTGAGAATCAGCAGGAGGAGGAGTGAAAGGAAGACCTTGGCATCCAAACTGGCTGGGGAAGGAAGTCAAGGATGTGGAAGCCTGACAATGTAGAGAGAGTAAGTGGAGGGGCCATGTGATGAGTTCAATGGTCTCTGCCCACAAGCGAACCCAGGCAGTTCTCAGAGCCTAAGTTGAGCCAGACACTGAAAATATTCCATAACATGTGAGACAGTCTCTATTGCTCTCAATGCGGCTGAGAAGGGGACAGTATGATCTCTTTACTGTGGGTGAGAAGCCTGAGGCTTAGAGAGGTATGGGAGCTTGTCTTTGACTATCGAGGCACTAAATGGAAGGACAATTCAGGCATTATTCTTTATGGATTGGCAAATATATGCTTTGCTCATATTTTTAAGAAAACCACACTCCAACATATGGCTCCCTAATGTAAATGTCCATAAAGCTTTGAAAAGTGCCACGTGGTCAGAAACAACTTAGGCCAAGCCCGAAATTGAGGGCAAAATTAGTAAGCTGGTGTTATCTCACTATGTCATTGTTTATAGAATTATAGCTTGAAAACTTTGTACTGCCATTCATTTAAAGTCAAAAATTATGCCTGCTGGTAGTCTAAGAGGGCAAGCACTATAGAAGCTTGGGAAATAAATTATGCAAATGCCCCATTGAACCCTTGCCTGCAATTTGGAAATGCCAGTCATTGAGAAAGGTGCTGCAGAACTGACCATAACATGAGATTCTGTGCTACTGTTATTTGTTTGGAAGTGGAAAGAAACCTGAATCCCCTCGAGAACATGGACATGGAGCAACAGGTGTCAGCTCCCTGGGGATTCTGCTGGGCAGAGAGGCTGACTCTCCCTTACCTCACACTACTGGTGCTGAGGTGAGACTCCTCCCACAGTGCACCTTCAGGAAGGGCAGCGGGCAGGACAGTGGGTGGGAAGATAGATGGAAACATGGTGAGAGCTGTGGAAAGGCTCATTTCCCTTTCACCTGTGTGCAAATCACAAAACTGATCACAGTATGGTCTTTGAAAACATTCAAATGATTAGGAGTGAGAAGTAAAATAGCAAAGTCCTCACATTCCTTCCCTCCTTCCTTCCACAGCCCTCACTTGCCAGTAGTCATTCATTCCTTGCAAAGCTGCTTTTGTGCCAGGTAGTGTGCCTCCTTCTGTGGGCCTCCAGGTAGAGCATCTGACAGAGTCACACTGTCTCCAAAGGCCAATCCCTGGAAGCAGCGTGTGCCCTCTCTCATCAGGATTTATTGACAAACTCCCTATGGAGGCAATCCTGACGTATCTGCCAGGGCCAGCCAGGGATGAACAGGGTGGGGAGGGGGCTTGGGACATACAGGTCCTTTCAGTCCTGGCCCTGCTGGCTGGTGGCTGGGGCAGGGGAAGAGCAATCCGGGACACACAACATACAACATGCAATGTCACTCTTTATTAAGAAAGCAAACAGCAATCATAAGTGAGGAAAATACACACTAGTGAACTGGCCCTTTGGGTGGGTGCTTATGTTACCTGGTCTACAAATGAACTTTGGCTTCTTGGTCAGCCAGGCCCCCAACCCCAGTCATAGGTGTGGCTTTAGGTTGGTGCAAAGAGAAACAAAGACGGTGTGGATGAAGACAAAGACCACTTCCAAGGATTCCTTTTAGGGGATTTGTCTGAAAGCCTCCTGTGGGATCTTGCCCTCAGTCTGGAGGAAGTAAAGGGAAGGAGTTGGGACCTCAGAAGAGCCGGATGCCCTGAGTTCCATCCCCCATCCACCCAGCCTCTGCCTTCCTGGCGTTCCTGAAGGCCCAGGTACATCCATATTTTACCCACATGATTCCCAGACTTCACCTGGAGCATAGTGAAGACCTGAGCAGCCCTGGTGTAGTTCCACTCGTTGTCCTCAAGGCACCTGGGGTGGGAGAAAAACAGGTGATCTCCATTACTACAACAGGACAGACCCTGCAATGCCACCACTTAACCTATGCTACTTTTTTCGTCTGACACATGTACCAGCATGAACATTGTTGTGATGATGAACAAGGACCTAGAGTAAACCAAAACACCTTTCACTACCACTTGTGCCCACTAGAATTCAAAGCAGAAAAATAGAGGTGTTCAAATCAACACAGGAGCTTAATACATATCGATAAAGAAACATGCTCAAGAAAACACAAAAGGAAATTTTTAAAAATACAAATATCCAGTAATTTTTATTGAGACATAACGCACATTCACCATTTTAAAGTGTATGAGAGGAGATCAAAAAGTTCATGGAAAAATGGAATTAAAAGATAAAAATAAAAAAAATATAAACCTTATTCCTCAACATAAGCTCCGTTGAGTTTATAACTCTTTTGTAAGTGATACTAGCCTTTTGGTTCATCCCTAAAGAACTGAGGGTCCTGGGAATTTAACCACATCAATACAGTCATTTTTACATTATTAATTGAAGAAAAATCAGTGCCCTTTAAAGATTTTTTAAAATTGGGAAACAAAAAGAAGTCCGAAGGAGCCACGTCAGAACCGTAAGGTCAATACCTAATGATTTCCCATTGAAACCCTCCCCAGATTGCCCCTGTTTGATGAGAGCAATGAGCAGAAATGTTGTGGTGGTGGAGAAGGACCCTCTGTTGAAACTTTCCTGGGTGTTTTTTTTTTTGCTAAAACTTTGGCTAACTTGTTCCAAACACTCTCATAATAAGCAGATGCTATGGTGTTATGGTTCTTTGGCCCTCCAGAAAGTCAACCAGCAAAATGCCTTGAGCATCCCCAAAAACTGCTGTCATAATCTTTGCTCTTGACTGGTACATTTTTGCTTTGATTGGACGACTTGTTCCTCTAGGCAACCATTGCTTTGTTTGTGCTTTGTCTTCAAGATTGTACTGGTATTGCCATGTTTCATCTCCTGTTGCAATTCTTTGTTGAGTTATGAGTCCTTCATATATTCTGGATAGTAGATCTTAATCAGACATTAGATTTGCATATATTTTCTCCCAGTGTGTGGGTTTTGTTCTTACTTTCTTGGTAGTGTCCTTTGGTGCACAAAACCTTTTAATTTTAATGAAGTCCAATTTACTTATATTTTCTTTGGTTACTTGTATTTTTGGTGTCATATATAAGAAAACATTGCCTAGTTCAAGGTCATGAAGATATACACCTATGTCTTCTTTTCAGAGATTTATAGTTTTAGCTGTTACTTTTATTTATTTACTTTTTCTAAATGAATATCACAATTTAATTAATTAATTAATTAATATTATTTTTTTAAATTCTAAGATGTGGTTGTGGAGCAATTGGGGGTGGAAAGAGAGGACGGGGGAGAGAGATAGGGAGGGAGGAGGAGAAATGAGGGGGCATCGTAGTTGAGGCTTCTGGCAGCAGCTCTGTCACGGCTGGGCTGGATGGGAACTTCTGGGGGTGTGTGGCTGAGGCCCTCAGCCTCCAAATTCCAAGTCTTGGGAACCCAGGGCACTTCTGACAGCAGCCTGGTAGTCGTTGCTGGGCTGGACAAAGATATTGGGGGAGCGTGGCTGAGGCCCTCGGCCCCACTGCTCTGGCTTAAAAGCCTAGGGCGCTTCTGGCAGCAGCATGTTGTTCATCCCTGGGCTGGGTGTGGACGACAGGGGGGTGAGGCTGAGGCCCTCAGAGCTCCCCTTAACTTGGGAACCTGGGAGCATCCGGTCCTTCTATGTTTTGTATGTGTTTTTTGGTGGTTTTAGAACTTTACTGGTTAATATCAGAACTTTGGCTCTGATCTGTGAGTGTTTTGTTTTTTCTTTCAGTTCTGTGTTGGCTTATTCACTATTTCCATCACTTAAACACTGCCCTGGGACTAAATTGTTGTTCTTTGGTTACTTCTAAAATGGGGGAACCTCTTATGGGAACGAGCACTTGAGCCCTGTGGCTGAACTAAATTGCTGCTTTGCTGCTGATTTCCTTGGAAGGCTTTTTGTGCAGCTCAGGTTTTTTACCTGTTACTTTTAGATTTTGATCCATTTTGAGTCCATTTTTTGTATATGGTATGTGGTAGGGGTCAAGGTTCATTCACT
This sequence comes from Cynocephalus volans, assembly GCF_027409185.1. Classification (NCBI taxonomy): domain Eukaryota; kingdom Metazoa; phylum Chordata; class Mammalia; order Dermoptera; family Cynocephalidae; genus Cynocephalus; species Cynocephalus volans. The sequence goes on along the minus strand of NC_084478.1, from coordinate 111,457,187 downwards.
CGTTTGCTTGTGGATGTACAGTTGTCCCAGCCCCATTTGTTGAACAGACTATTTTTTCTCCATTAAATTTTTTGGTACCAGGTTGAAAATTAATTGACCATAAATGTCGCAGTTTATTTCTGGACTTTCAATTCTGTTGCATTAATCTCTGCATGTATCCAAATGTTGGTACCATGCAGTCTTTCTTTCTTTCTTTTGCATAAAAATAGAAAATTTGTGTGGTCTTGAAGACAACAATTTTACTCCTAAAAAATTATCATACAAAAATAATGGCACACATAACTAAAGATATTCATTAAAAATGCCCATTTCAGCCAATGATTACAATTCCTTGAACTTGTTAAGACAAGTGAACAGATATGATGTTGATAGGGAGAGAAGGGAGAGGAAAGTGGGAAAGAGGAATTGGTAAAGGGACACGAAAATCAACTACATTGTACATTTCGGCAAGATTGTGATAGTGAACAATTTTAAAAGAACTTAAAGGGCATTTATAGCTGATTGGTTACATAAAAAATATACATTAATGCAATGGAATCTTCTGACTGGGTTAAAGGAAATGAGGTGAAGCTAATATGTACTGTCACGGAAAAATGTCTAATATATATTAAGTAAAAAAGAAAAGCAAGTTGCTAAACCATACACCCAGTATGTCCCATTTTTTGCAAAAGAAATTGTGTGTGTGTGTGTGTGTGAGAGAGAGAGAGAGAGAGAGAGAGAGAGAGAGAGAGAGAGAGAGAGAGAGAGAGAGAGAGAGAGAAACAGAAATACTTTGCAAAAAAAAAGCTGGAAGAATACTCACCCGTAGCTATCATCACAGGGCAACAGAGAGAAACAGGGAAATTTTAATTTCTAATTTATACAATTTTACATGTATCATTTGAATTTTTGCAGCAAGCATATATAACTTGTAAAATTTCATAAATTGGAGAAAATCTTATTGAATAGTGACTCATAAAATGATATAGAAATGTATTTATTGTCCTGAAATATGTTGACAATTTATTGCTAAGTGAAAAGAGCAGCCTGCAAACCTTGTAAGCATGAGATAAAGTTGAAAAGATATGTGCAGAGTAATAAGTTTTCAGTATGGCTTCACTTTTGCAAAAGAATATGTGTGTATCACTAAAGAAAAATTTCTGAAGGAATGTACTCCAAGCTATTAATAGAGAATGTTTCTACGGATTTGACGGGTAAAGGAGAAGCAAGAAAATTTCATTATCTATGTTATATGTTTCTATATTATTTTATTTTACAAGGATTTTTTACCTTTGAAATCAGAAAAATAGAGATTAAAGTTTGAAACATGAAAAATCTTAAAGTGATTCAGAAAATAAGGCACAAACTTTTTATTGACGTTGAAAGGTATTCATAACACATGGTTAAATTAATGATGATGGTTACAACTGAACATTTGAATTACAGGATTCTAGGTAGTTTATATTTTCGTCTTTACACTTTTCTGAATCTTATAGATTTTTCTCAAGGAGAAAGTATAACTTTGGCAATCAGAAAAAAGCTGCAAATGGCATGATTCTTTTTTTAGTTTAAACTCATGCCTGTGTGTGCACACATGTACATGAACATGCACGCATGCACACACAGAGCTTCTCTTTAGCTAAGGGTGAAAGATTCCATAGGACTGAGATGGCTCCCTGCCTGCTCTGGACAGACCTTGGCAGTTGTTCCCAACCTGATTTATGTAGGAGGAGTAGGCTGAAGAGGAAGAGACAAGAGGAGGGAGAGAGAGAGAAAGGAGGGAGAAGCGGGAGAAAAGGGGCAGGAGAGAGGAGGGGGGCGGAAGGAAAGGAGAAGGGAGAGAAGGATAAACAAAGTGTAGACTAGAGGCCTAGCTGACTTGTCTCGTGAAAATCTCAGCAGAGACTGCCTGCCACTGATGTGCTTCCTATGCCACGCAAAATTCTGGAAAGCTCTGTCTGGAGGTCAGAGCAGCAGCGCCTCCTCACCCCTTCACTCCCTCCTTCCTGCCTTCCCTCCCAGCATTCCTGCTCCCTGATGTTCAGGCTGCAGTTCTGACTCAGGACTCCGAGTGGCACTCATCTGTATTTTCTAAATGTTTCCCAATGCACATGCATGCTTAGTACAAGGACAACATAAAGCAATAAAAAGTTCCTTTCTCAGCAGGCTAAGAACCAATATGTACAGATATATTCAAATTTTCTTTAAATAGATATTGGCAGAAAAAGACTAGAAAGATAAACACCGCTCAGTTGATTGGTAGCAGTTGAAAAGAGAGTCAATGAAAAGCATCTATTCAGTTTCTGGCATGTAGTACGCACTTTGCTAAAGTTAGTGCCCTTCACTATTATCCTGAACTCTTCCCATCCACAAACAGCCAATTTTTCAATCAACTAGCTAAACCATCACATAGAGAGTATTTGAAATGTAACAGCAAAAAGAAAAAGAACCACCCTCATCTACATAATACACAGTGTGTTGTCTAGCAGAGTTGGGTTGGAGGAAAATCCTCACCCCTTTCCTATTGAATCAGAGTGACTTCCTGTTCCTTTTAAAAGATGCAGATGAATTGGATGCCTTTGGATCCCGGAATATTAAGATGCTACAGGATCACAAAGCACAGTTATGGTCTGATGGACAAGACATTGGAGTGAAGGTCAGGTGATACTACTAGATCCTTGAGCCCTTGGGAATATCACTACTACTTCATTGTGAAAATCATTTCATGTCGAAATTTTTTCCTATAATTCATTTTATTCCAACATCTCTATGAAGCTTCTTCTTATAATTAAAAGGCATATATCTGGTGCTTGAAAGAATAAACTGAGTTACACCACATTACAGAAAATCAATTGCATCTATAGGACAAGGATTCCCAAGTCCCAGGCAATGGTCTGTGTCCCAAGCATTGCTTGTTTAGCCATGCCAGTGACTAGGTAACCATGACAACCATCAAGACTCTGACATCAAAAGCCTCTTAATGTGCATGACTAAGTCCCGGGTGGCAGGATCTGGAACATAGAACTGCACAAACATCCTTGAAGAGGGAAAACTAAAAAGGGAAAGGAGACTACCTTCCTCAAAAGAGGAGGAACACTGAGAGCCCTCAAAGGCCTAAAGAACACAAGGACAGTAAAAGGATGACAATTCCCCAGCCCACCCCACCCGCCAAAGCACAGGCACACAAGAAGTAGGAAACCACACTGGTAAGGAAAGAAATAAGACTGCCTTTGGGGTGTTACAATGTCCTCCTTTCCCACACCATGAGAGAAACACCTGGCCTCTGCTCTCTGTGCCTCATGGATTTTCCCATCTCCCATTTCTCTTCTCCATTTTCATGGCCTGGCTTCCTCTAGCCAGCTGATCCTCCCTTGGGTTCTCAAGGCTGAGGACACCCACACCTTCATCTCCCAGGGCAGACCTCACACCTGAACTCCAGATTCATGTGATGAACTGGCCACTGAAGCACTCCATTTGGATAACTCACCAGCTCCTACAACTCAACTTCCTTCTCACACCTGTTCCTCCTCCTCCCTCTTCTCCTCCTCTTCCTCGCCCTCTCCCCTTTCCCTCCCTCTTCATCCTCCTGTTCTCAGTCTCAGTGAAGGGCACCACAATCCACCCCACTGACCAAACCAGACTCCCTTCTCTTGCCTCACCCCCATGTCCCATCAGCTATGGTCTGAATGTGTGTGTCCCCACAAAACTCATACATTGGAACCCAATACCCACTGTGATAGTATTAAGAGGTGGGGCCTTTGGGGAGTGATTAAGTCATGAGGGCTCCACCCTCATGAATGGGATTAGTGCCCTTATAAGAGGCTCCACTGAGCTCCCTTGCCCGCTTTTGCCATGTGAGGACACAGCAACAGGGCACCATCCACGAAGCACTGCATTTTCTGGAGACTTGATCTTCGACTTGCCAGCCTCCAGAACTGTAAGCAATACTGTTCTGTTGTTTACACATTACCCAGTTCAAAGTATTTGGTTACAGCAGCCCGAATGGACTACACCACCATCCATATGCCTGTGCAGTGTCTCTCATCAGTCCACTCCTGTGGATGCCATGCCGGCCCACCTTGCCCTGGCCATCTCTGTCCTGGATAACTGCAGCAGTCTCCTCTGCTGTGGGGTGAGAGTGGAGATGGCTCCAATCTCTTTGAAGCCAAAGAGATCTTCCTAAATCTCAGTTCTTTCACGTCTCACTTGAAACTTCTCAGCAGGGCTGGCTTCTCACCGTGCTAGGTTAAGGTCCGAACAGCCTTATCGTGGCAGACAAGTCCTGCCGTTGCCCTGCCCCTGCCTACTTCTCCATCTTCACTGCTTGGGCCATACTGAACTTTTCCATGTTCTCTGAATGCATCATGCTCTCTCCCCTCCTAGCTTTTGTTCATGTTGTGCCTCTGCTTGGACATACCCTTTCTTCCCTTTTGTCTGGCTGGTCCCCACTCAGCCTTGACTGGCAAAGGCATGTGTGTGTATTCTGTTGTCGTACCTAGATGGGGAGCCCTTTGATTGTGTCCCAGTCTACTCTTCACATCCATTGTGGCTGGCTTTTACTTGTTTAGTTTTCAGAGGGTGATAATGTGTTGTGTCCCCAAAATTTTATGAATTAGAGGCCTGAACCCCAGTGTGACAGTGTTAAGAGGGTGGCCAATCCTATTATGGTAATTGAAAAGTGGGGCCTTGAAGAACTGATTAGATTCAGAGGACCATGCCTAGTGAATGGATTAGTAATGGTTTTTAGGGGTGTGGTTCTCGGGGCTTTAAAAGGATAGCATGTGAGACTCTCTCTGCTTCACCATTTTCTGCTATGTGAGACCCCTGCATTAACATAAAGCCACCAGCAAGGAGGACCCTGACCAGATGTGTTCCCAGGACTTTGGACTTCCCAAGCCTCTTAAACAGTAAGCAATAAATTTTGTTTTCTTATGAATCACCAAGTTCCAGGTATTTTGTTATAAGCAACAGAAATGGACTGATACAGAGGAAATCCTTATTTCCAAGACCTGTGTGGTGTGCGTGTGTGTGTGTGTGTATGTGTCTGTATTTCCCTCCTTTAAAAATATACTTGGTAATAGGATGATTTAACAATTTCTTGCTGTAACCTGGGTTTACATCTTTGTCTCTAGCTGTGCATTTCCTTAATCATCTAGTGTGCTTTTTCATTATTGGTATTTATTTGTGCCCAAGAGTTTTTGTGGTCTTATATTTCTTGTAAGAATTGCATAATAGTTATACAGTTATGAGTTTAGTCAAACTATGGAGGTACAAATCCTAGTTTTGTTGCTGTTTGTATGACTTTGAGCAAGTCGTTTAACCTCTTTATGCATTTTCCTTATGTAAAGTTAGGGTAATAAACAACCCTTTTCATAGTGTGGTTGTGAGATATGATATGATGAGTGTAAAATGCTTCTAGCAGTGCCTAGCACATAGTTAGTGCTCAATAAATTTTAACCAAAATTATCATCCTGGATGCTGCTTTCCCTTGCTTATGCCTTTTCTTCTGGAGAACAGAGCAGCTGCCTTCTCTGCATTTTAGAATCTCCAGGCTTAGGTCTCTTCCAATTGTATTTTTTCAAATATTTCTCATTCTCCTAGCTTCCCACCTATTTATGAATTGAGAGTTAAATATATCCAAAGATTATTACAGCTTCAAAGACCACAAAGAAATTAAAGAGAACTGGTCAGTGTTTAGTTGAGAAAACACTAATTTGGGAATTAATTGTTCCTATGATTTGGGGCATTATGTATCTAATGTCTGACTAGGGTGAGAATGATAGAAATTTAGTCTTCAAAACATTGGGTAGATAATTTTGGGGTTTTTTTTAAAAATTGAAATATATTAATAATCACGGCAGGGTCAGATAATAAGGCCTGAGTACTCCAGCAAAATTTCTCCTTCTGGTTTTCAATTTCATTCAGTTCTGCTCTGATCTTAATGATTTCTTTCCGTCTGCTAACTTTAGGTTTGGATTGTTCTTGTTTTTCTAGTTCTTTAAGGTGAAGTGTTAGGTTGTTCACTTGCCATCTTTCTATTCTTCTGAAGTGAGCGTTTAATGCAATAAGTTTTCCCCTCAATACTGCTTTTGCAGTATAAAAGTTGGTTTTTTGAAAAGATAAATAAAATTGACAAACCATTAGCATGGCTAACAAAAAAAAGAAGAGAGAAGACTCAAATAACAAAAATTAGAAATGAAAAAGGCGATATTACAACTGATTCATCTGAAATACAAGGAATCATTCGAGACTACTATAAACAACTATACGCCAACAAATTTGAAAATCTGGAGGAAATGGATAAATTTCTGGACATACACAACCTCCCAAAACTGAACCGTGAACACGTAGAAAATTTGAACAGACCAAGAACAATAAAGGAGATTGAAGCTGTTATCAGAAGGCTCCCAACAAAGAAAAGCCCAGGACCAGATGGATTCACAGCAGAATTTGACCAAACATTCAAAGAGGAATTGACACCGATTCTTTACAAACTATTCCAAAAGATTGAAACAGACGCAAATCTCCCAAACTCATTCTATGAAGCAAACATCATCCTGATACCAAAACCAGGTAAAGATATAACCAGAAAAGAAAACTACAGGCCAATATCCTTGATGAATATAGATACAAAAATCCTCACTAAAATACTAGCAAACAGAATACAGCAACACATACGTAAAATTATTCATCACGATCAAGTGGGATGCATCCCAGGGATGCAAGGTTGGTTCAACATACGCAAATCAATAAATGTGATACACCATATTAATAAACTCAAACACAAGGACCATATGATCATCTCTATAGATGCTGAAAAAGCATTTGATAAAGTTCAGCACTCATTCATGACAAAGACCCTCTATAAGTTAGGTATAGAGGGAAAGTATCTCAACATAATTAAAGCCATATATGCCAAACCCACTGCCAATATCATCCTGAATGGGGAAAAGCTGAAAGCTTTTCCTTTAAGAACAGGAACTAGACAAGGATGCCCACTCTCACCACTCCTATTCAACAGAGTGTTGGAAGTACTAGCCAGAGCAATCAGAGAAGAGAAGGAAATAAAGGGCATCCAGATTGGAAAAGATGAAGTCAAACTGTCCCTGTTTGCAGATGACATGATCCTATATATCGAACAGCCTAAAACCTCTACAAAAAAAACTCAGCACAGTATCAGGATACAAAATCAACACACAAAAATCAGTAGCATTTCTTTTCTCCAATAGTGAACATGCAGAACGAGAAATCAAGAAAGCCTGCCCATTTACAATAGCCACCCAAAAAATAAAATACTTAGGAATTGAGTTAACCAAGGATGTGAAAAATCTCCATAATGAGAACTACAAACCACTGCTGAGAGAAATTAGAGAGGATAGAAGAAGATAGAAAGATATCCCATGCTCTTGGATTGGAAGAATCAACATAGTGAAAATGTCCATACTACCCAAAGTGATATACAAATTCAATGCAATCCTGGGCCGGCCCGTGGCTCACTCGGGAGAGTGCGGTGTTGAGAACACCAAGGCCCCGGGTTCAGATCCCATATAGGGATGGCCGGTTAGCTCGCTGGCTGAGCATGGTGCTGACAAATTCAATGCAATCCCCATCAAAATTCCAAAGACATTTTTCTCAGAAATGGAAGAAATTATCCAGTCATTTATATGGAACAATAAAAGACCACGCATAGCCAAAGCAATGCTGAGCAAAAAAATAAAGCTGGAGGTATAACACTACCTGACTTTAAGCTATACTACAAAGCTATAATAACCAGAACAGTATGGTACTGGAATAAAAACAGACACACTGACCAATGGAATAGAATAGAGAATCCAGAAATCAACCCACACACTTACTGCCATCTGATCTTTGACAAAGGCACCAAGCATATTCCCTGGGGAAGGGACTGCCTCTTCAGCAAATGGTGCTGGGATAACTGGATATCCATATGCAGGAGAATGAAACTAGATCCATACCTCTCGCTGTATACTAAAATCAACTCAAAATGGATTAAGGATTTAAATATACACCCTGAAACAATAAAACATCTTAAAGAAAACATAGGAGAAACACTTCAGGAAATAGGACTGGACACAGACTTCATGAATATGACCCCAAAAGCACGGGCAACCAAAGGAAAAATAAAAAAATGGGATTATATCAAACTAAAAAGCTTCTGCACAGCAAAAGAAACAATTAAAAGAGTTAAAAGACAACCAACAGAGTGGGAGAAAATATTTGCAAAATATATATCTGACAAAGGTTTAATATCCAGAATATATAAGGAACTCAAACAACTTTACAAGAAGAAAACAAGCAACCCAATTAAAAAATGGGCAAAAGAGCTAAATAGGCATTTCTCTAAGGAAGATATCCAAATGGCCAACAGACATATGAAAAAATGCTCAACATCACTCAGCATCCGGGAAATGCAAATCAAAACCACATTGAGATACCATCTAACCCCAGTTAGGATGGCTAAAATCCAAAAGACTATGAACGATAAATGCTGGCGAGGCTGCAGAGAAAAAGGAACTCTCATACATTGTTGGTGGGACTGCAAAGTGGTGCAGCCTCTATGGAAAATGGTATGGAGGTTCCTCAAACAATTGCAGATAGATCTACCATACGACCCAGCTATCCTACTGTTGGGAATATACCCAGAGGAATGGAAATCATCAAGTCAAAGGTATACCTGTTTCCCAATGTTCATCGCAGTACTCTTTACAATAGCCAAGAGTTGGAACCAGCCCAAATGCCCATCATCAGATGAGTGGATACAGAAAATGTGGTACATCTACACAATGGAATACTACTCAGCTATAAAAATGAATGAAATACTGCCATTTGCAACAACATGGATGGACCTTGAGAGAGTTATATTAAGTGAAACAAGTCAGGCACAGAAAGAGAAATACCACATGTTCTCACTTATTGGTGGGAGCTAAAAATTAATATAGAAATTCACACACACACACACACACACACACACACACACACACACACACACACAAACCGGGGGGGGGGAAGAAGATATAACAACCATAATTATTTGAAGTTGATACGACAAGCAAACAGAAAGGACATTGTTGAGGGGAAAGGGGGGGAGGGAGAAGGGAGGGAGGTTTTGGTGATGGGGAGCAATAACCAGCCACAATGTATATCGACAAAATAAAAGAAAAGAAAAAAAAAAATTTCTCCTTCCCACCATCTGCTAAATAGCTGACATTTTAAGGTAAGATGGCTTTCAATGACCAGCAAAATAGGTTTCCTTTGTTCCTTTTTTCCCCTGCTAATTGAGTTAGAATAATTATATCATTAAGAAGCTTCTATGGGCAGCCAGCCAACAGGAGGGGGTAGATGAATGTAGGCCACAGGAAGGGGCATTTGGAAGCATGGGTATTTAAACTGCTCCCCTTATCCTATCACTCAGTGTACCAAAGTGTCAGAATTCTCTGGAAACCAGAAACCCCCAGCTTTAGAATGCACCTTAGTTAATCACATGGTTTCTTTCAGGTTTTTGAATGGCTCAAGACCATATTCATCAAGAAGAAACTCTAAAGATTAAAAAAGGGAGAGAAAAAAAAAACAGGAAGAAAGACAATGAGAGAGACGTACAGAGATTGGGAAAGAGAGGGAAAGAGAGAGAGAATAAAGTTAGTTTCATACTGTATACTTTATCCTAAAATTTGGGCCTGTATTTGGTTAATACCTAATAAAATACCCTGATCACATTCCAAAAGCTTATGACTTAAAATATTTTAGAGACTACCTAGGGTTTAGTAGAATTAAGAAAAATCTAGGGAAGTGACTTGCAGCAGAGGAGCCTGCAGTTAGTGTTGGGGGCACATTGAGTAGATCCTGAAATGGGAAATGTTTGATAAGCATGGTCCTGCATCAGGAAAGATTGGTGTTAAGACTTCTGTCCTGAGGCTGTTTGAGTACCTGGTCTGCATGCTTATGTGTGTCTGTGGAATGGGGATGGCTGAAACTAGCTGGGATACTGGGGCAACCATTGCCTCTTCCACTCCATGCTACTTATCCCATCTTTTCTGAACACCTCTGCAATCTCTAATGCTATACTCTCTGTCTGTCTGTCTGTCTGTCTGTCTGCCTGCCTGCCTGCCTGCCTAGGGAATGAGCGCCAGTTCAAAGTCTGGCCTCTCACTCTTATCTCCCACTCCCTGACTACTTTCCTATTCTCTACCAGTCCACTCCACACATCTGCAATTGTGAGACATTGGTGAGTGTTTCTGATCAGTGGGACGTATGAAGAGGGAGAGTGTTAGGGCAGCCCTGAAAGGAATAGCCTTTCAAGTGGGAAAAGTTTGGCAAATGTGGCCATAAATAAAGAACTCCAAGTATTTGTCTTTCCCCCAAGCATTTAATACTCAACATTTGTCTAGTTATGTTTTGAGGGAGGGGCTGCCTCAGCTGCTCCCATTTCTTCTTTTCCCATCCCTTCATACTGTTAAAATTTGTAAATGTATGTCAATCTGTAGAGAGTGGGATAATGTACATAGGAACAGTTGTCATGGAATCCCCTAAGAGCAAGACCACAAGGTAGGAAATAGTGGAAAACCAGGGCCCTGAATCAGAAATGAGAGTGGAGCTAACAGCTTGGGAAGGGTAAGTCCACAAAGCAATCTCCAGTGTCTTCTACTGTTTCTGTGTGTGTAGATTAAGAACAATCTGGATATCTCTGCATAGTTTCAGAGAGTGTTTGGAACAATTTCACCCTGTACATAAGAAAATAGAATCCTGACCCCAGATAACAGCAAGTCCCACCAGGGCTCTAAATTAGGATTGAATCCTAATCCAGCGTATGGGTATGGGGAAGAGAGGGATGAGGACAGAGATTCAAGGGGAAGAGAAGACAGTTTTGAGTTTGTCTGGGTGCCAGGTCCTCTGCTGGTCCTGACCCATCAGGACACTGAAAATCTTCCTAACCTTTAAGAAGATTCCTGGTTCACAGCTGAGATACGAGAGTCCGACTGTATCCTTAACAGCTTCCTCCTTATTCAGCAGCACTAGGTTTGCTTCTCTGTCCCAGGCTTCCCCACCCTGTCTTCTGCCTCAAGGAAAGTCTCACTGATATGCTCCCATACTTGCTTTTGATTTTCTTTCTATCTACAGCTTTGAATTTGAGTATTTAGATCTATTCTGGCTCCCATTTGCTTAGTAGAGACCACTCTCAATGACTCAACCCGGTGATAAGGCAGTAGGATACCAAGGCAGTTAACAGGTGTAACTAAGTATAAAGAAGAAGAAATTAATTCCACATTAGTCTGCAACAATCTAGGGACCTTTTTACATAGTTGAAAAAGTTCTGTATAAACAGTCTGTTTCTCTTTAACTGGAAACTTCCTGGGCTTCTGGCTAGGAAGAGTGGAGACCGGCCGTTAACCCTTCAGCCATTCATAACTTTATCATTGTGTGTGTGTGTGTCAGTGTGTGTTTGTGTGGGATAATATAGGAAGGAAGTCACAAGAAGGGTAATAGCAAGGTGATAAACATTTAAAGACCACTAACCCAAATCAGGTACTGTGTTGAGATCAGTGTTCTGGGCTGATGTTTTAACTACTTCTATTGTGGACTTGGAGACAGCCACTGTACTTTTGGGGACTGCTATCAGTGAGTTGCTGAGGAGGTGCCGATCTAAAGAGTCCCAGCCCCAGCCATTTTCTTACCAGGTCATTTATCTACAGGCATCAAGGAAGGCTCCTGTTCCATCAGAGACCTACTGTGGATCCTACTGGGGCCTTAGCTCAGAGTTGAACTCCAATTTCGGGGGGTGGAGGGTGAAGTCAGAGCTTCAGACAGAAGGAAATAACTTTTATTGAGCCTCAGCTGGATATCAGTTCATCACATTAGGATACTTTACTGTTTCCTAATCCTCAGGAAAATTATTGCTTTTCACCTGTTCGAGCAATGAAGCCTTAAGCGGGCTTTTAAGGAAATTCAGTAATAAAGCAAAACCTCCTTGCCCTTGTTTTCTAGCTGGTTTTTAGTCACAGGAAAGCTATTACTTTTTACATATTAATCTTATAACTGGTTCACTTACTCAACTAATGTGTTGTTTCTAATGGCTTTCTAGTTCTTTTTCTTGGATTTTTCCAGGTATTAAATCATATCATCTATGAATAAAGATAAAATTTGCTTCCTCCTTTCTAATATTTTTACCTTTTATTCCTTTCTCACATTTAATTGCATTGGGCTAGTTCTTGCAGAACCATGTTCAAAAATAATGGTAATAGCACTATTGCTTTGTTCCTGATTTTGCTGAAAATGCTTCTGTAGTATTTCCTCATTAATGATTCTTGCTTTTGACTTGAGATATATTTACGAATTTTATAAAGGCCTTTTAAAAGTCAGGATTAGGTGATAAATATTGGCACATTCCTTTTCTGCATGTGTAAGGATGATCATACAATTTTCCTCCTTTAGCTATTGTTTTAATTAATTATAGCAATAGTTTTCTTAATATCACATGTTTACGTTACTGAAGTGAACCCCGACAAAGACTATTGTTTCTAATGTATGTTGGATGCTATTTGCTAATATTTTATCTGAGATTTTTGCATTGCTATTTCTAAGGACCCAAGTGTCCAATTTTGGAAGATTTGAAACTATACTCATAACATCGAAACTATTTCAAGCTTTTTATAAAGGAATCTGGAAGCTTTTTTTCTATATGTTCTAGAATAGTTTATATAACATGGGAATTATCTGTTTCTTAAAGAACCACTTAGAGTTTTAATCCGGGAAGTGGCATGACAAAAATGTGACGTGCAGAGGAGAGAGACTGGAGACAGGAAAATAATCTGAAAATTACTGTGGTATAAGCCTGAAATAAATAAGGCCTAATATAAGGAGGAAACTGTGGGAATGCTGGGTTTGGGGGAGTGGTTATGGAAGTGAAAGACACTTCCATAAAAGGAGGGAGAGAATTTGATGGAAATAGTAATCAGTAGTATACTCTATATTCTTTTTTATTATTATTATTTGATTTTAATTTGTCAATACTCTATATTCTTGATTGGAGTCACAGGATCTTTTTTTAAGATGAAAGATGTGTTGTGAGCCATAGCTTATTTTTATAATATTGATTAACCTTAAAAATAACTTATTTTACATTGAAAGGGGGGAAAATGGCAAAATACTCTGTATAGTACAACTACAAATTTCTGAAATAAAAATTATGTGTGTTTGTAAAAGAAATAGTTTACACTTATTAGTAGCAGCATCTCACTGGGGAGTTGGAGATATTTAGTCACAACTTCTAATTGATTTTTTATTTGCAACTTCTTTGTTATTCCTATCCGAGATAGAAATGTAGGTTTACAGAGACTATAATGAGTTTCTAATATGCAGTCTAAGTGTGTTGAGTAAATCCTTTCATAATTTTATACTTAATTGAGTCATTGAAACCACTGAGCTCAAACAATTTCCATGAACTTTTTATTATCTTCTCAAGTTTCATCCAGAGAAGACGAAAATTACTGCTTCTATTCATTCAATTTGGAAATCAATTAAATTTCAAAGCCATTTAGAAAATAAAATTCCACATGACAAGTAAAATGTTTAAAGACCCTAATTTGCCAAGAGAGAGAGCAACAGAGACCAGACATGACACTACTCTTCATTAAAACTCATGGATCTTGAACTAACAGATACAACTACCCTGCTAGACTATCTCTAGCATCCTACGATCAGTTCTGATTTGTTCTATCCACTAATGGCCAGCAGTGCATTCTGAATGGAATCCCCCACTTCCTTCCTCGAAGCTTCTGGCTTCTCCTCTTTACCGGAATACCAATACCAAAAATTTAATAAAGTAAAAGAAGTCTTTGGTATCTTCCAAGACGCAGCAGCTACCTGCTGTGTGTGCTGAATCCACCCCTTACCAACAAACCAAAACCAGATGCTTTCAGACTATAGTGTGCAAGAGAAGGCAGGGTACAGGCCCATGATCTGGAAGAGACTGTTTCTTCCCCAGCAGCTATTGCCCTGTTTAGGACGCTTGTGCTACAGCTCAGAGCCCAGAGAGATCCCTTGGGTGAAGTTCCGAATAGTCTCAGGAAGGAAGAAATACCCTTGTAAGTTAGCAATGGATTAGGGAAGTGAAGGATGATGGAGAAAAGTATTATTCATTTCCAAGCACTCTTCCTTGAACCCTGGAAAGAGAAAGCCATTTCCTGTCCTGCTAGAGGATGGAGCGCCATTTGATTGTGAAATGGAAATGATTATTGCAGTGGAGATAATAGACTCAACTAGCAAAGAATATTCCAGTTGACCCTACTGAAATATAACTTATTCACAGCTTGGCCCTTGAATTTTAAGAAACAAGTAGTAATCCTGTTTTACTGGAACTGTATTGACAGTGAAAATATGACATGTGACTGAAGTCAAGAGACCGATTTTCTTCTTTAACAAACATAGGAACTTAAAATGCAAACAAGCACTGACCTTCAAAATAGCCACCTTTGAAAGAAGCCATGCACTTCTGTTGTCATTGCTTTAAAAACATTGGGAATTGCTTTCAGAACTGGTTCCAAAGTTATACAGGCAGAACAAACAAACAAAACAAAAGTGAGTGTCGTACTTGTATAGATATATCTCATGGTATAGCTATAAACTTTTTAATCTGAATCTTCTATTTCACATTAAACAGATAAAAGGAAAAGCGCTCTAAAGAAAGCTGGGCTGGGGTATGCCTGGATTCCTGTGAACTTTCTATGCCATTGGTCTCTACCAAGGTCCGTAAGAAATTAGCTTGGAACCTAGTTTGAACCTACTGTTTTGTATGACTGTTACTATTGTATAAAAAAATGTTACTAAGGAGAGAAAGCTCTACCAAGAAGCAGTTTTCACAAACTTGGGGTTACAAGCCTTTCACAGACTTGTGTGTAAGCATTATTTTTTCTTTTAAAAATCTAATTTAATGAGCAAGAAATAAAACTTTTAAACAAATTCAACCTAATTTTTATTTTGAGCCAATCACTCCCCTGGGGTGGCAAAAATTTAATCTCAGAAAGTTTGGGTTTTTCCCTTTTATCAGAGTTGTATTTCAATTCCAATGCGAAAAGGGAAGAGGAGCAAAGATACTGGTTGGAGGTGCACATCTGTTCCTAGAGTCACAGGTCACATAGGTCTGGGTCACTGGTCCTTGGAAATGGCTGCTGAAAGTCCCTCCTTCCTTTCTGGTGGCTCCTTCAGCTCCTTCCTCTTCAGGCCAAGGCACAGGAACTCTGTAAAGTTGTCCAGTGCTCCATCCACCTTGACAGAACCTGCATTCATTTCCTGTCTTGACTTTCAGCTCATAATGTCCTCTCCTCTCCCCCTCCGTTGGGGTGGAGGAGCTTTTATTCTCTAATCTGTGGAAAATCCTTCTCCCTGTTATTCTTGTTGTTTGCTTCAGAGGATCCTAGAATAATGGACTCAGGTTTTATAGAAACACAAAAACCAGGAAACCCTGCTGAAAACCTTCACTGAAGCACAGACATCTGCTTGAATGGCAGGAAGGCAAAAGCGTAAGATACCCAGAAAAGCAACAAGGATATAGGTTAATGTCTCAAAAATATTATTTCACACAAGGCTAAGGGAGAAGAAAGGATGCAAAATTCCTCATGTGTTATTAACATCAGTGAAAGGGCATCTAATTCTGTAGCACAGCCCTTGGATCAGGCCTTGCGAATCATCTCTATGCCATCATAAGCAGACGAGGTTTTTCACTTGTGAAACCTCGAGTGCCCTTTTCTTTCATAAACCACAGTGAAGCGAGATGACTAGGACAAGGAAAGAGATTGCAGGGTGGGACTGAGAGCCCAGCTGAACCGTGAGTTTACCAATGTGTAAATGAAGCCCCTGAGCACCATCACCAAGGTTTTCTCCAGTGGCAGCAACAGCAGCAGCAGCCGAGGCTGGGAGCCCCTGAAACACCAGAGAAAACTGATCCAGGGCTGAGGACTGGCAAAGGGACGTAAATTAAAGTGACAGTGAGTTTAGGGAATTGAAGGTACTATTATTATTATTATTATTATTTTTTTTTTTTTTTTGGCACCTGGCCAGGGAACTCTTGACCTTAGTGTTACAAGGCTGTGCTCTAACCAGCTTAGCCAACTGGCCAGCCCTTGAGGGTACTATTGAGAGGGACACTATCCACAGGTTTAGACTGAGTCAAAATTAAGGCAAGATAGGAGGTGCCTGCCAGTGTGGTAGAATAGGCAGGCTTGTTAGGTTAATGGGAAAATATACTGAGGCAAAGGTGTTGAGGTTTAAAAAAAAGATAGGTTGAAGTATTCTGCCTTAGAGAGTAGCTGTGGCTTCTAAGGCCTTTGGGTAATATAAACTGAGAAACACCGTTGGCAAGAAAATTCTTCTAACTGTCCTTCCACTTCATAACATCCTTCCATGCTGCAAGAGTGAAGTCAACTCCCAACCCAAGCTGCCTTGCCTCAGAGAGGGGTTATCATAAATATTCCATTAGACCTTTTTTCATCAGTTCCACTGCCAAGAATCCTGTCCCCCCTAAAGCCACACAAATGATCGAGAGGGGTGAGGATGGAAAGAATGAACAGAATATTATCAAAATACACCAAATAATGTAGTTATTGCTGCAACCTTTACCCCTTTTCCTGGGTGTGTGGGGATGAGAATCTCTGATCCTTTCTTGTCCAGTGAACAACTGTCTTACAATTTTATACTGTCTTATATTATACTGTGTTACACTTTTATATTTTATGTAAACCATGACCATATAGAGAATTTTTGGTCTCTCTGCCACATATAAGTTACCAGATATTTTCTATGTGATCATTACAGCAGCTAATACTTGTATGGGACTGTGTGCCAAGGCTTGTTCTAAGTGCTTTCCATTTATTAGCTCACAGAATCCTCACAACAACCCCCCCGAGGTGCACACTGCTGTAATGATCACACTTTCACTGATGAAAAAGCTGAAGCTGAGCCACACTGAGGTTAGCTAACTTATCTAACATCACACAGCTACTAAATGTTAGTTAGTTCTGGGATTTGAAAGGTAGACACAGACAGACGAACAGGCAGGAAGTATGGCTCCAGAATTCACACAATGAACTACTTCACTGTTGCTACCTATGTACCTGACTATCAGGAGGGCTGTAACTGACTCCAAGGCCTGAGGCACGTTTACTTAACAGAAATATTCCAACTCCTTTAACTGCAAAGCAAAGGAACAGAGGAATGCCTTACTTAAGCAGATGACTGGCCATTCAAAGCTATCCAGCTTTAAATGCCGGCTAATGGGGCAGGGAGCAAAGTTAGAAAAGTTTTCTTTCTCAGAGTTCACTGCAAAACCATTTTAATAGCAGTCTTCAAAATAATAATATTCCACCTCAAATTATAACTTAACAAGTGCTGAGAATATATTCTTTAACCAAGATATTAGAGATTTATCCAGAAATACTTTTACTTGGTTAGGTTAGTGTGAAATGGCTTGGCTCAGCCAGATACTGTAGAGTTGGCCGGTTCTGTTGCTGGGCAGGGGCATTTGCAGGGGAAGAGGGCGGTATTAAGTCCATCGAGGCGGTGCACGTACTAGCAAGTGGTTACTAGGCAGCGCTTTATGCAAACACAAGTAGCCTTGGTTTTGTGAAAGTCTTGGCTTTGAAAATTATTTAGAATTCTTACGGAAAGGAATAGGAAAGAAGAATAAGAAAATGGAAACGTGGGCAAGTTCAGCACGAAGTTGGAACCCGAGAAAGGGCAGAAAAAAAGGGAGGGGAGAAAGTCACTTTTTACATCATATACTTCCGCATTATTGAATTTTCATCACAAGGATTACATTTGTCATTGGAAACAATAACAAAGGAAAAAAAATGATAATCAGTGTTTTTTTTTAAAGGGGGACGTTTAAAAAAAAAAAAAAAAAAGCAAAAGAGAAAGATTGCCAGTATAAATTGAATGTCTCTCGGATCTTTCTTTAACATTTTTCCAACTTTAATACCAATGCCCAACCAAGCACTATGTTTCACATTCCGAATACAGCTCGGTAAGGGCAGGAGGAAGCTGTCCTGTGGAATTCTACATTCCCGGGTTTGGTTCCCTGCACCACTCCTTCTCCCTTATTTCATGTTTCTAAGTTTCAGATTGACTGCATTTTCTGCAGTGCCTGTTTCTTAGTGTGGGCTAGCCTGGGAGAGGAAATTCAAAGCACAGCACTCTCCACGCAGCCATGGGAGAAAGCAAAGATAGGATCCTTAACAGTATCCCAGAGAGACTGCCAGCTTTGCCTGTCCCTGTAAGTCCTCTCACAGGACATGGGATTGTGGATATAAGCTCCCCAAGAGTTCTGAAGAGGAAAGTGCCAGACTGAGAACCGCACCAAATAGAACACCTTTAGATTTATAGTGGATGTAAAATTACAATGAATTACCCATTTTAAGGATGGGGGGGAAATGGAAGAAGGGATCTCAGTGACAGAGACCTAAACGAAAATCATTAAAAATAAAACGGGACCGAGTCACACTAATTTGCCTAAATTGTTTCATAGGTGAATTTTGTCAAACCTTTAAAGAATTAATGCTAATTCTAGAAAATAGAAGACGAGGGAACACTTTAATTTTATGAAGCTAGTATTACCCTGATACCAAAACCAGTTCAAAGACAGTACAAAAAAAGAAACTACAAACAAATATCCCCCATGAATCTAAGCACAGAAATCCTTAACAAAACACTTGCAAATAGAATTAAGCAATATATAAAAAGAATTATATACCATGATCAAGTGTGGTTTATTCCAGGGGTTCGAGGCTGGTGCAACATTAAGAACCCAATGAATGTAATTTGCACCATATCAAGAGTCTAAAAGAGAAAAATCTTATTATCATATCAACTGACAGAGATAAAGAATTGGATAGAATTCAACATCCATTCACAATAAACACTCTCATCAAGCTAGGAATAGAAAAGAAACTTCCTCACCTTGATAAAGAGCTTCTACAAAAGATCTACAGCTAACACTGTACTAAATGGTGAAAGACTGAATCCTTTTTCCCCTAAAATTAGGAGCAAGGCAAGGATTTCTGCTGCTGCCACTCACATTCAACAGAGTGCTGGAAGTTCTAGCCCTTGCAATAAAGCAAAAAAAGGGGGGAAAAAAAAGGCATTCAGATCAGAAAGGAAGAAATAAAACTGTCACTATTTGCAGATGACATGATTGCCTACTTAGAAAATTTCAAAGAAATTACATTTTGTTATCTTTCACCCTCACAGAAATTTACTAAGAAGTGTATGTCAAAGAAATGTAAAAAATAAAATAAAACTAGAACATTGTTTGCTGACATGTAAAGAATTCTTCTACTCCATACAAGTGTATTATCATGATACTTATGAAATGTTAAGAGGCTTGATTGTCTTGACTCTGGTACCAAGCTACAGCCTCACGGAAGTTCATGTTAAGTTAAGGAAAAATATAAGTAACAAGAAGAAATCATCCCATCTCACCAAGTTATACACCCAAGACCATAAAAGACTGTGACACTCTGCCTACCAGGTAACATCCCAGGGGTTGAGAGTGCATGTGTAGGGGTCATATGGTTTGGGTTTGAGTCCCAGCCTTGCCACTTACAAGTAGCTTGTGCTGCAGACCAACCCCATCAGTCTCCGCTTCCTCTTTGGTAAAACGGTCATAACAGTGGCTCCTACCTTGCAGGCTTGTGGTGAAGATTAAATGACGCGAGAGGAGGATTTAACGCTATCCCTGTCACATAGTAAAGAATACTTAAAGGTTATTTACAAAAACTGTACAAAATGAGAAATTTTAAGTAGATAATGACAAAAACATATGTAGAGGCAGAGACAAGGAAATGTGCTGTATGTTTATTTTTTCTGTTCTTATGCCAGTGGCAGGGAGATACATGTTTCCATTAGTGAAACCAGGGCCAGTTGTTAAATACCAACAGGTGATGGTAAGGGGTACATGATCTTCTACATTTTAGTCCATTCCTTGTCCTCTTCTTCTGAAAGTTGTAGATGTCCATTGAGTTTGAGAATCTCCCATCTTAAAGAGGCTGCATATCCTGGAGTTAAGTTGTCCAAAGTTATTTCCAAAATTGAAAGGCCATGCGTAATAACAATGTGATGAGGAGCAGAAGAGAGAGGATTAGCTGCAACATGAAACAACAATAGGGAATCATATCTGACCAGCTGCCCATCGTGATGGATGGATTTTTCACACACGGAAGGCTCTCTTCACTCTGCCAACAGCAGGCAGTTCATCAGTTTAAAGCTTTGTAAGAGGAGGCTTTCCACAGCCACAAACTCTTCAGGTTGTTGTCTCCTCTTTCAGTCAGTCTAAGTTCACAGTGATGGGTGGTTTGGCCCAGAAGTTTCAAGGGAGTCTGACCAGAGGAGTTCAATGTCTGTTGTCCTGACAAGGGGATGACGTCATTATTACCTACCCCGTGTTCTCTCCAAAACCTGCATTATTACCCTAGTGTTCAGAACTCCCCCTCAGACTCTTGGCTTCAGCCTCAGGTGGAGGAACTATTGCTAGGTTGCCTAAGACCCTATTCATTGGTTGTTTTATTTGGTGTTTCCCATTTTGTGCTGAAAAGTGACTTGTGATTCATTTCTGCCAGCACATCAGGAGGGGAAAAAATGCTGCAGCATTTATCAAAATCCTCCAACCACTGATTTGCTACATGCAATTATCTCTTTCAGGGCTTTACTGCAAATCCTTACTCTTCTTGCTTTGGGCAGGTTATGCTGGACATGGGGTTCCTCTTCCATCAGGGCCCTCAAGGACAGACCTCATCCAAGAGCCCTCTTTCCATCCTCCACCCCAATTACTCCTGGGGAGTCAGGGTGGTTTCTCAGAAGCCTTTTGTCTGGCCCTCAGTAGAGACAGTTGCTCTCTCACTTTGCCAGTTGAATGAATGGAAACGGTGTAATCGCCTTCTTCCCTTCCCCCGGCCCCATCAGGGCACTTACTCCACCACATAGAAATAGCATTGACTCACACTCAAAATAAAAACAAGCGAATATTTTCCTTCTTCTTTCATTATGCCCTTTAAAAGAATCTACTCCATGAACCACCTTATTCTCTGACTGAATCTCTCTCTGTGACTGCTGGGCCTGACAGACCTTGTGAGCTCCAACTCCTGCCCAGAAACAGCTCTCTCCCAAAGGAGGACTCTGTTACCTTGCTGCTCCCCTGAACTGATTCACTGGATCCAGAAAGATGCTCCTCAGGAGTCATCCAGTGCCCTGGAAATGCGGGGACCATACAGTCACTGCTTGGCTTGGGGCCTCTGCCCCTTCCCCTTCCAGTCTCCATGGGTCTGTGAAGACAGAGGCTGAGCAGTATATTTGAAGGGAAAAAGAAGAGAGAGTTGCACTTTCTGAGGACAGACCTGTTGAGAATAAGAATCTGGCAGAGCTTTACCCTGCTAGTAGTGGAGAGGGCAGGAGAGTGTGAACTACAAAAGTAAATATATTTGAGGAGGCAGCAAGATCTAACAGCATGAGAGAAGAAGGAAAATACTCGCTTGTTTTCATTTTGAATGTGAGTAGATGGCATTTGTATGTGGTGGAGAGAGTGCCCTGATGGGGCTGGGGGAAGGGAAGAAGGCGATTACACCATTTCCATTCAATTGAGTCATGGGCCCCATGAATGGAGTTTGGGGTAAGGCAATGAAGTCACCACCCACCCTATTTCTTCGTGTTTTCCTGTCCCCTTATTTAACCCCCTCTTTTACATGACAGAAGCACATTTCTTTGTGCTCCTGAAGAACAAAATCAAAGCTCACATCACAAAATGGCCACTGCAAAAAAGGCAATCAATCCCAAACTTAGAAATATAAGGGGGATTGGCTGGTTAGCTCAGTTGGTTAGAGCGCAGCTTTCTAACACCAAGGTCAAGGGTTCAGATCCCCATACTGGCCAGCTGTCAAAAAAAAAAAAAAAAAAAGAAAGAAAGAAATATAAGGTTGGGTAGATGATGGGGTGATGCACAGAACCAAATCTAGAAATGTAAATTGCCTCAAGGACAGCTTCCTGCTGCCCAAGCTGCCCAACATCTCCCAAATAGGACAGTCTGTGTACACTTGGTTGAAAGAAGAATCCTCACTACCTCCTCCCTGTCACATTTTGAGGCTGAATGTGTGTAATGTGACCTAATTAAAAATTTAAAGAGGCTGGCTCCTTAGCTCAGTTGGTTAGAGTGTGGTGTTATAACACCAAGGTCAAGGGTTCAGATCCCTATACCAGCCAGCTGCTAAAAAAAAAAAAAAAAAATGTAAAAGAACTTCATAGGAAACAGTATAAAGGATAAACAGCAATTTGTTAACTTTGTAGGAGTTCAGGGAGAGACTTGCTTTTTATTAGAAAAGTGTTCTAAAATATTTGTTATAACAGCAGAGAATTTGCTGAATTTCTTTTATGCTATTTCTGCATTATATGACATTTCTGTGCCATAAAAAGGTATTTCTTCAAGAAAGGAAAAAAAGGCCTAGAATCACAAAATTAAAGACACATCTTATCAGTTAGTTATATGAAAATTTTAATGCTTTATCCTTTTATCTTATATAATTATATTCAATTTTAACCAGATTTCATTAGTACCCGCTTAAACCAGTTTCCTTTTACACATTTGTTTAATTAAAAGAATATCAATTTTCGATGGCAGGCACACATTTTAAAACAAAGCCATTCGAAGTATTTAAAAAAAATTATACTAAACATGTCAATAAAATAAACTTAAATTCACCAATAATCAGAAGTATAAATTAAAGCAAACAAGAAAAAATATTCGCAACAAATGCATCAGAGAAAGAATTAATATCTTTGGCATAAAAAAGAAGCATTGCAAAAAGCAAAAGAAAATAACACCCACGGGCAATGGACAAGCAATTCATGGAAGTGGAAATACAAATAGCCAGTAAATGTAGGAAAACATGATTGACTTCACTAATAATCAACAAACAAAATAATCTTTTTTTTTTTTTTGGCAAACAGATTAGCTAAGATGCAAAGGACTAATACTCCATGTTGATAAGAGTTAAGAATGAGAAGTAGATTTTTTCATTTTCTGGTTTTTAGTGTCAAAGCACACAACTTTTCTGGAAGTAATTGGCATTATGTACCAAAATTATAAATGTATTTACACTTTGATTCAGCAATTCTGTTGTTAGGAAACAATCAAGTGTGTGCCCCAATGTATGTACAGCATATTTATTGAAGAGTTGTTTGTAGTAGGGAATATGGGAAAAATCTAAATTACTATATCAGTGCTGATTAGAAATATTGTGGTATATTTATACAACGGATTACTGTAAAGCCATGTAAAAGGATGATTTAAACCTATACCTGTGCACGTGAAAAGTGTTCACAATATTACATTATGTGAGAAAAAGCAGATTGCAACACAGAATAATAGGCAGTTATTCTCTTTTAATTAACAATATAAATATTGTTAGTATCACTAAATATGCACAGGAAATAATTTGAAATTATACACCAAACTATCTCTGGCTGTTAGATTGTGGGGTTCTTTATGCTTCTGTATTTTTAAAATGTTTATATTAGTTTAAACAATTTCTAAACAAAAACAGCAAAGCTATTGCCAATGTGAAAAACACAGGAGATAAATATGAAAGAACGTAGTTACAAGGTTTTTTACTGCAGCAGAATTTATAACGATAAAATCATTAAACACAACCTAAAAGACCAACAAGAATAGATTGGATTATTCCAAACAGTGGGATACTGTTGTCAATAATTTTTACTTATTATTTATTTTTAATTGACAAATAATATTTGTGTATATTTATGGGGTACGATGTGAGCTAATTAACATATTCATCACCTCACCAACTTACTTTTGTGTAGTGAGAACATTAAAATCTATTCTTTTAGCAATTTTTTAAATGTTCATTATTTTAACTGGGGGCACCATATAGTGCAATAGATCACTAAAACTTATTTCTCCAGTCTAATCGAATCTTTGTACACTTTGATTGACATTTAAACCCTTTCCCCATCCTACCCCCACCCCCACTAGCCTCTGGTTTTTTTGAAATCAACATTGTTAGATTCCACATATAAGTAAAATCATACAGAATTGTCTTTCTGTGTCTGACTTATTTCACTTGGCATAATATTCTCTAGATTCATCTAAGTTGTCACAATTGACATAATTTCATTCTTTTTAAAGGCTGAATAGTATTTTATTGTGTATATATATCATATTTTCTGTATTCATTCATCTGTTGACAGACACTTAGGTTGCTTCCATATCTTGGCTATTTTGAATAATGATAAAATGAACATGGGAGTGTAGATATTTCTTTGACGTATTGATTTTATTTT
This sequence comes from Cynocephalus volans, assembly GCF_027409185.1. NCBI lineage: Eukaryota > Metazoa > Chordata > Mammalia > Dermoptera > Cynocephalidae > Cynocephalus > Cynocephalus volans. The sequence continues at coordinate 111,432,857 of NC_084478.1, read as the reverse complement.
ATTTTTTTTGGATATATACCCATAAGTGGAATTGCTGGATCATATGATAATTTTATTTTTAGTTTTTTGAGGAACCTTCATACTATTTTCCAAAATGACTGTACTAATTTAAATTCTCACCAACAGTGTAGGAGAGTTCCCTTTTCTCTCCATCCTCACCAACACTTATCATTTGTCTTTTTGATAATGGCCATTCTAACAGGTGTGAGGTGATATCTCATTATGGTTTTAATTTACATTTCCCTAATGATTAGAGATGTTGAGCATTTTTATTGTATCTGTTGGTCATTCTTATCTCTTCTTCTGAGAAATGTCTATTCAGATCCTTTGCCCATTTTTAATGAGGTTATTTGTTTTCTTGCTGTTGAGTTGAGTTCTTATATATTTAGATATTAGCCCCTTGTCAGATGTATGGTTTGCAACTATTTTCTCCCAATCTGTGGGTTGTCTCTTCACTCTGTTAATTGTTTCCTTTGCTGTGCAGAAGCTTTTTAGTTTGATGCAATCCCATTTGTCTGGACAATAATATTTTCAAGTATATTATTTACATGGTATATTGTTTTCAAAAATCAAGCAAAAATACTGTATTTTCAATATGACGTCAGTTTGATGAATATGTGTTTTGCAGAGAATATATTGAGATATCAATTTACTATTTTGTGTTTTGTTCACTATATTTTTCTTCTCTTTCAGTCTCCACCCTCAACTCCAGAAAGATAATCAGACCCATTGTACTTTTGTTACCAGTGGGGAAGTTGGTGCTATAGGGCTGAAAATAGATGTTGTCTGTGAACACGCTCCCTTCCTGGCTTTTGTTTTCTGAAAGCCTGAGTTCCTAGGGAGGATTGTGCTATGAGGAAAGGGGTAGAGGTGATTGAGAGGGAGAGGAAAAGCAGCAAGAGAGGTTTTCCCAAGACTAGGAAAAGGGACAGAAATCTGCAGATCCTCTGTTAAGTGGAAATACCATTCCCAAACAGTGACCAAAGCAGATAGCAAAAGCTTGGAAGAAAACACCTCTATCATACAGTTAAAAGGGTTGGTTCTTGAACATCAAAACTTCCAGCCTCAACAAGGAGTCCTGGAACCAATCCTCGCGAAGAAGCAGTACAGCTCCCTGCTTTCTAGGCTTGGACAACGAACATAGCAGTAGAGACCACTGTACCCCATTTTCTCGGTACTCTTGGACTCTGGTGAGAACTTAGGGAGGGAGAATTCCACCCCAACTACAACAAAAACTAATCAACTGAAATTGAATTTTCCACCAGTCAAGTGGGATGGAAGGAAGCTTGAAGTTAGATTTAATTTGGTATTTTTAAAATTACAATGTGGCATTTCTTATACCCCCAAGTTTTTTAAGTAGGATCCATCCCAGCTACACATGTATATTAAAAAGAAAGAACTCTGGAAAGTTAAACACCAAAATGATAATAGTAGCTATCTCTGGGTAATGAGATTATGGATATTTGCATTTTGCTTATCTTACTTTCTAGCTTTTCTATAAAGGATAGATAATTAAATACTTTTAAAGTTTATATTCAAAATATGCAGAAAATCATGTTTAGCAAAATCATGCTTATACTTTTCTTTACATTTTATGTTTATATTTATTCTCTACATGTATATTTAAATTAGTCCTGTTTTCTGTATGTATGGTTTAGAGCAGGAAACTAGGCAAATTAGCTAAGATTATGTACTTAAAAGTAACACAGCCTTGAGTTTCACACACAACTTCACAACTTACTACCTGTCTCTGATGGCAATTTCTAGAAGCAGACCTGCGATAAGGATTCATGTGTGAGTGATTTATTAAGGAAATGCTCCCAGGGGAAATCAGTAAGAGAAAGGGTAAAGCAGGACAGGGAAAGGAAAGAAGCCAAGCAAGGGTCAGGTTTCAGGTGAAGTGGAAGCCTCAGGCTGATCCTGAAGAGGGCTCTGAAGTGTAAATTATGCCTCACAGTTTGGCCTGCCTTGAGGCTTTTAAAAAAATTTTTTATCTCCAAACCAGTCAGTCACTGCCTATGGGGCCACCCTGGGAAACATAAACTCACAGGATTTCTGGCTTCCTGCACACTCAAGTGAAGCAACTCCAGTAGCCCAAGGGCAGAAGAGTCACAGGTGTCAGCCATTAGAAACAAAGGGTGAAGAAGCTGGGGGACAGATGCACAGAACCAGCAGGGACAAGAGGGATGAAAGGAGAACTGGATGTAGGATTGACAATGTCCTCTATACTACCTCAGGGTCTTTTCCCTGGCTGTTACCTTCACCTGGATCTTTCTATACACAGGTATCTGTATGGTTCATTCGCTCTCCTCCTTCAAATCTTTGAGTAAATGTCACCTTCTCAATGAGGTCTATCTACTACTTCTTTTTAAATTTTCAGTCCCTTTCCTGACTTTCCAACCCCTTTGAACATGTTCCATTTTTATTTCATAGTTCTTAAAATATTCTGTAAGGGTACTTCAAAAAGTTCATGGAAAGATTTGTATTATCTTTAAATCCTAATTTTCCATGAACTTTTCAAAGTACCCTCGTATAATGTACTCATTCACTGTGTTTACTAATTAATGTGTGTCTTCTCCCACTAAAATGTAAGCTCCACAAGGGCACAGATTTTTGTTTTGTTCCCTATGCACCTGTAACAGTTGCCTAGGACATAGTAAGCACTCAATAAATATTCATTGAATGAACTAGTGCATGAATCTAGGAATTTATCCTAAAGAAATAATCAATAATTTGGAGAAATCAAAGTGCACAATGAATACCTGCAAGTCTGTTACCAGATGAATGTGATTTGGCTGACATCTTTCAGTATATAAATCAATATATCTATTATTAACTCCCTATTCTCAATAGCAGAATAATTATTTCATGCAAAATAGGCAATGAATTAAAAAAATAAGCCCACAAAATAAAGTGATGTTTAAGTCTTTTATGTCCTTATTGACAATTTGTCTGCTTATGCTATCAATTATTAAGAAGTATATTAAAATTTCTCACTATTATTGTGCATTTATCTATTTTTCATTATACTTCTCTCAAGTTTTGCTTATAATTTTTGAGGCTATGTTATTAGGGGCAAACAAATTTAAAATGTCTACTTAGTCCTGGTGAAATGAAACTGTTAACTTTATGAATGTCTCTCTTTATCTCCAGTAATGTTTTTTGCTTTAAAGTCTACTTTTTGTTAGCAACATGAGGTTTTTCAACCACCAGGTGTTAAATTTTGGGTTGCAAATTTCACGAGAGCACCTCTAGAGTCTGCAACATCCTCAGTGCTTCCCGTCTGTTCAGTGCCAAGAAAACTTTCCCAGGAGTGGGGAAGATTGCCCTAATACTTTTGGCATCACAGCTTTATCGGAGGATGTCTGCTTTTACACTATTAGACTGCTCACTGTAAGCAGATTCTGGATTTTGTCTTCTGTCCTTCAAACCTCACTAGTCCACGAAAATTTTAACTCAAGTTCACTAGTTTGGTAAATATCTTCAGGGTAAAAACAGTTCCTGTGCTTTCCTTACCTACTGAGTTTTTTCTTTCACTTAGATTTTGTTCTGGCAATTTCTTAAAATCTTGTCAACTTTTTGATACTTTTAGGAAGAGTTTTAAAATATTTTATCCAGCATTTTTCATTGTTTTTGGTGAGAGGAAGATCTGATTTATTGGAAACAGAATTCTACCATTTATCTTCCTTTGACATGAACTTAAATTAATAAAGTAGCAGAGAAACCACAAGAAAAGCACAGCAATAAAATTGCAAAAAGAAACAACAGGAACTTGTCTGAGTAGCAACTTTTTTTCTTGTCAGTTATAGTACCTCCCCAAGAATGATAATAAAATTTGACGTGGAAATATGTGCAAATGTATGTTAAGGACTTTGCACTTGGTGTTGGAAGCTTTGGAGAGCAAAGAGATGGCTTATAGTGTCTTATTGATTAGGAAAGTGAATTTACTAGGGAAATGTCATAGGGTTGCCAGGCAATGTTCAGTGCCCATGTGTCAAAATTTACAAGAGGGAACAGTTAGTGGAACTGAGTGATTTTAGGTGGTCAGAGACAGAAGAGTAGAAATGTTGGGTTTAAGTCAGGTTTAGATTTTCCCACATATGTAACGATAGAGGTAAAGAGAGGCAAAGGAATTAAGGGTGTATGCAAAAGAGTGATTATGAAATTGGACCATAGATATAAGCTGGGAATGGAAGGAAGTAAGAATAGGAGAAGGGGCATGAATAGTGAAACATGGTAGCAGGGTCAATGGATTGGAGATGCCAGTGGAATTGAAGAATTTTTGAGGTAAAGATACAAGAGCAAGTGACCTGGAAAGAGAGAACGGATGGTTGAAGAGGGGACTCTCAAAATCAGTATTTCAGAGATTATGCCATTATTGGTGATAAGAAGGTCTAGAGTATGACAAATGGGAGTAGTCAGCTGATGTGAAGTGGAGGATAAGGCCCATGGAGATGAGAAGTGTTTGATGGATGGTTTACATGGCATTGAAGCCACCAAGAATGATAACAAGATTAATAGAGAAGAGAAAAGCATATGGTGAGCCAAGTGTTAAAGTCTTCAGTGAATGAGAGGTAACAGCCAGAAAGACTGTAGATGACTGCAACAAAGAGGGGTAGTGGGTTGTTCGGTCTAGTAGCTTAGGGTTCAAAGGAGCTGGGATGTGTGAAAGATGAGAAGAGATATGGTCTTGAAATGGCAAGAAAGAGCAGTGAAAGACAAGTACCTCACGTCCAGGACCAGTGGTACCATGGGAGTAGGAGGAAAACAGTGAGAGAAAATTGCTTTAATTTATACATTTCATAGATTGTTTCATTTATTCATTTAACAATGTACTGAGTAGCTACTGTGTGATAAGCAGTTTACCAGACTGGTGTAGGGGGGAATCGGGGTGGGGGGGTTGTTGGGCAGGGTTAGGAGGAGTTAATTAGACAAAGACAGAGTGATAATTTTAGCGACTATGTCTAACAGAAGCTAGAATTGATTCTCCTCTTGTGAACAAGTAAATTGGTCTAGCCCACACACTTAGGCCTGGGGAATTGTCCCTGGGCCTAAAATGTTGCTGCCTGAAGGTAAAAGTAAGAATAGATTTGGCAACTGTCCAGTCATAAAGGAAAGCAAGTGTTATCTTCATTAAGCACAGCTGAACCTGGTTTTAAAACTTAACTTGTACAGCTACAGTAATCAAAATAGTGTGGTATAAGTACAGACATATAGATCAATGGAACAGAATAGACAATCCAGAAACAGACACAAACTTATATGGTCAATTGTTAAAGTAGTCCCATGGGAGACAAGATAGTCTTTGAAATGTGGTGCTAAAACAATTGAACATCCATATGCAAAAAAAAAAAAAAAAAAAAAAAAGCAATTCATATCACATGAAAAAATCAACTGAAAATGGATCATAGACCTAAATGTAAAATAAAAACTCTAAAATTCTTAGAAGAAAACATAGAAAAAATCTTGACTTTGGGCTAGACAAAGCATTCTTAGTCATGATATGAAAAGCATAATCTATTAAAAATTTGATAAATTTTATCTTAACAAAATTCAAAACTATTGCTCTGTGAGAACATAGTGTTAAAAAAATAAAAAGACAAGCCATAGACCAAGAGAAAACATTAAAAGTTATATATCTAAAAAATGTCTTGTATCCAGAATACATAAAGAATTGTCAAAATTCTATAATAAGAAAATAAACACCCAAATGTTAAAATGGGCAAAAGATTGGAACAAACACTTCACCAAATAAGGTATATGAATGGCAGATAAGTACATGAAAAGATGCTCAACATTATTAGTCATTAGGAAAATGGAAAGTAAAACCACAATGAAATCACAATTACCCCCTAGGATGACTATAATTAAAAGGCTACCAGTACCAAGTGTTGGAGAGGATGTGGGGCAACTGGAACCCTTATACATTGCTGGTGGGAATGTAAAATGGTGCAGCCACTGGGGGAAATAGTTCAGCAGTTCCTCAGAATGTTAAACACAGAGTTACTATATGACTCAGCAATTCCACTCCTAGATATATAACCGAGAAATGAAAATATGTGTCTACACAAAAACAATGTTTATACACAATGTTTATAGCAGCAATATTCACAATAGCCCAAAAGTAGAAAAAACTCAATTGCTCATCAATTGACAGATGGATTAATAAGATATGGTACATTCATACAATTGAATATTATTTGGCAATAAAAAGGAATGAAGCACTGATAAATGGTAAACATAAATGAACTTTGAAAACATTATGGTAAGTGAAAGAAGCCAGGCACAAAAGGCTACATATTGTATGATTCATTTATATAAAATATATAGAATAGGCCAATGAATAGACAGAGAAAGTAGATTGGTGATTGCTTAGGGGGACAGGGGGAGTGACTGCTAATAGGTTCCTACTGGAGTTATGGGAATATTTTATATCTTGATTGTGGGGGTTTTTATGTTACTGGATACATTTGCCAGAGTTTCTCAAACTTTGAGTATATTCAAAGATAGTTAATTTCATTGTATGTAAATTATACCTCAATAAAGCTGATTTTTTTTAAAGGATCCAAAAGTAACCCACATTGATTAATGGGCAAGTATTCATACATTCACATGACAATTTTTGACTACACATCTCACAAAACACTTTTAGAGAATAAACTGAATTGGGCCATGTCCAAGCAGAGGCACAACATGTACAAAAGTTAGGAGGGGAGAGAGCATGATGCATTCAGAGAACATGGAAAAGTTCAGTATGGCCCAAGCAGTGAAGATGGAGAAGTAGGCAGGGGCAGGGCTACGGCAGGACTTGTCTGCCACGTTAAGGCTGTTCGGACCTTAACCTAGCACGGTGGGAAGCCAGCCCTGCTGAGAAGTTTCAAGTGAGACGTGAAAGAACTGAGATTTAGGAAGATCTCTTTGGCTTCAAAGAGATTGGAGCCATCTCCACTCTCACCCCACAGCAGAGGAGACTGCTGCAGTTATCCAGGACAGAGATGGCCAGGGCAAGGTGGGCCGGAATGGCATCCACAGGAGTGGACTGATGAGAGACACTGCACAGGCAGATGGATGGTGGTGTAGTCCATTCGGGCTGCTGCAACCAAATACTTTGAACTGGGTAATGTGTAAACAACAGAACGGTATTGCTTACAGTTCTGGAGGCTGGCAAGTCGAAGATCAAGTCTCCAGAAAATGCAGTGCTTCGTGGATGGTGCCCTGTTGCTGTGTCCTCACATGGCAAAAGCGGGCAAGGGAGCTCAGTGGAGCCTCTTATAAGGGCACTAATCCCATTCATGAGGGTGGAGCCCTCATGACTTAATCACTCCCCAAAGGCCCCACCTCTTAATCCTATCACAGTGGGTATTGGGTTCCAATGTATGAGTTTTGTGGGGACACACACATTCAGACCATAGCTGATGGGACATGGGGGTGAGGCAAGAGAAGGGAGTCTGGTTTGGTCAGTGGGGTGGATTGTGGTGCCCTTCACTGAGACTGAGAACAGGAGGATGAAGAGGGAGGGAAAGGGGAGGGGGCGAGGAAGAGGAGGAGAAGAGGGAGGAGGAGGAACAGGTGTGAGAAGGAAATTGAGTTGTAGGAGCTGGTGAGTTATCCAAATGGAGTGCTTCAGTGGCCAGTTCATCACATGAATCTGGAGTTCAGGTGTGAGGTCTGCCCTGGGAGATGAAGGTGTGGGTGTCCTCAGCCTTGAGAACCCAAGGGAGGATCAGCTGGCTAGAGGAAGCCAGGCCATGAAAATGGAGAAGAGAAATGGGAGATGGGAAAATCCATGAGGCACAGAGAGCAGAGGCCAGGTGTTTCTCTCATGGTGTGGGAAAGGAGGACATTGTAACACCCCAAAGGCAGTCTTATTTCTTTCCTTACCAGTGTGGTTTCCTACTTCTTGTGTGCCTGTGCTTTGGCGGGTGGGGTGGGCTGGGGAATTGTCATCCTTTTACTGTCCTTGTGTTCTTTAGGCCTTTGAGGGCTCTCAGTGTTCCTCCTCTTTTGAGGAAGGTAGTCTCCTTTCCCTTTTTAGTTTTCCCTCTTCAAGGATGTTTGTGCAGTTCTATGTTCCAGATCCTGCCACCCGGGACTTAGTCATGCACATTAAGAGGCTTTTGATGTCAGAGTCTTGATGGTTGTCATGGTTACCTAGTCACTGGCATGGCTAAACAAGCAATGCTTGGGACACAGACCATTGCCTGGGACTTGGGAATCCTTGTCCTATAGATGCAATTGATTTTCTGTAATGTGGTGTAACTCAGTTTATTCTTTCAAGCACCAGATATATGCCTTTTAATTATAAGAAGAAGCTTCATAGAGATGTTGGAATAAAATGAATTATAGGAAAAAATTTCGACATGAAATGATTTTCACAATGAAGTAGTAGTGATATTCCCAAGGGCTCAAGGATCTAGTAGTATCACCTGACCTTCACTCCAATGTCTTGTCCATCAGACCATAACTGTGCTTTGTGATCCTGTAGCATCTTAATATTCCGGGATCCAAAGGCATCCAATTCATCTGCATCTTTTAAAAGGAACAGGAAGTCACTCTGATTCAATAGGAAAGGGGTGAGGATTTTCCTCCAACCCAACTCTGCTAGACAACACACTGTGTATTATGTAGATGAGGGTGGTTCTTTTTCTTTTTGCTGTTACATTTCAAATACTCTCTATGTGATGGTTTAGCTAGTTGATTGAAAAATTGGCTGTTTGTGGATGGGAAGAGTTCAGGATAATAGTGAAGGGCACTAACTTTAGCAAAGTGCGTACTACATGCCAGAAACTGAATAGATGCTTTTCATTGACTCTCTTTTCAACTGCTACCAATCAACTGAGCGGTGTTTATCTTTCTAGTCTTTTTCTGCCAATATCTATTTAAAGAAAATTTGAATATATCTGTACATATTGGTTCTTAGCCTGCTGAGAAAGGAACTTTTTATTGCTTTATGTTGTCCTTGTACTAAGCATGCATGTGCATTGGGAAACATTTAGAAAATACAGATGAGTGCCACTCGGAGTCCTGAGTCAGAACTGCAGCCTGAACATCAGGGAGCAGGAATGCTGGGAGGGAAGGCAGGAAGGAGGGAGTGAAGGGGTGAGGAGGCGCTGCTGCTCTGACCTCCAGACAGAGCTTTCCAGAATTTTGCGTGGCATAGGAAGCACATCAGTGGCAGGCAGTCTCTGCTGAGATTTTCACGAGACAAGTCAGCTAGGCCTCTAGTCTACACTTTGTTTATCCTTCTCTCCCTTCTCCTTTCCTTCCGCTCCCCTCCTCTCTCCTGCCCCTTTTCTCCCGCTTCTCCCTCCTTTCTCTCTCTCTCCCTCCTCTTGTCTCTTCCTCTTCAGCCTACTCCTCCTACATAAATCAGGTTGGGAACAACTGCCAAGGTCTGTCCAGAGCAGGCAGGGAGCCATCTCAGTCCTATGGAATCTTTCACCCTTAGCTAAAGAGAAGCTCTGTGTGTGCATGCGTGCATGTTCATGTACATGTGTGCACACACAGGCATGAGTTTAAACTAAAAAAAGAATCATGCCATTTGCAGCTTTTTTCTGATTGCCAAAGTTATACTTTCTCCTTGAGAAAAATCTATAAGATTCAGAAAAGTGTAAAGACGAAAATATAAACTACCTAGAATCCTGTAATTCAAATGTTCAGTTGTAACCACCATCATTAATTTAACCATGTGTTATGAATACCTTTCAACGTCAATAAAAAGTTTGTGCCTTATTTTCTGAATCACTTTAAGATTTTTCATGTTTCAAACTTTAATCTCTATTTTTCTGATTTCAAAGGTAAAAAATCCTTGTAAAATAAAATAATATAGAAACATATAACATAGATAATGAAATTTTCTTGCTTCTCCTTTACCTGTCAAATCCGTAGAAACATTCTCTATTAATAGCTTGGAGTACATTCCTTCAGAAATTTTTCTTTAGTGATACACACATATTCTTTTGCAAAAGTGAAGCGATACTGAAAACATATTACTCTGCACATATCTTTTCAACTTTATCTCATGCTTACAAGGTTTGCAGGCTGCTCTTTTCACTTAGCAATAAATTGTCAACATATTTCAGGACAATAAATACATTTCTATATCATTTTATGAGTCACTATTCAGTAAGATTTTCTCCAATTTATGAAATTTTACAAGTTATATATGCTTGCTGCAAAAATTCAAACGATACATGTAAAATTGTATAAATTAGAAATTAAAATTTCCCTGTTTCTCTCTGTTGCCCTGTGATGATAGCTACGGGTGAGTATTCTTCCAGCTTTTTTTTTGCAAAGTATTTCTGTTTCTCTCTCTCTCTCTCACACACACACACACACAATTTCTTTTGCAAAAAATGGGACATATTGGGTGTATGGTTTAGCAACTTGCTTTTCTTTTTTACTTAATATATATTAGACATTTTTCCGTGACAGTACATATTAGCTTCACCTCATTTCCTTTAACCCAGTCAGAAGATTCCATTGCATTAATGTATATTTTTTATGTAACCAATCAGCTATAAATGCCCTTTAAGTTCTTTTAAAATTGTTCACTATCACAATCTTGCCGAAATGGGCATTTTTAAAAAATTTTAATTTATCAATGTGCAATGTAGTTGATTTTCGTGTCCCTTTACCAATTCCTCTTTCCAACTTTCCTCTCCCTTCTCTCCCTATCAACATCATATCTGTTCACTTGTCTTAACAAGTTCAAGGAATTGTAATCATTGGCTGAAATGGGCATTTTTAATGAATATCTTTAGTTATGTGTGCCATTATCTTTGTATGATAAATTTTTAGGAGTAAAATTGTTGTCTTCAAGACCACACAAATTTTCTATTTTTATGCATATCACCAAATTTGCCTCCAAAAGATTGAAGCAGTTTATGGTCCTACCAAGGATGTAAAGCATGCCAGTTTTTCCACACTGTCTGCAAAGCCATGTATCATCAACATATTAAAAAAAAATTTTGCCCCTGTTACATTGTGAAATGGATATTTGGCCTTCTTTCCTGTTTCCTGACATAAAGCTCCTAAAACCCTTGGAATCTCTAGACAGATATTTAGTTTGGTTAAACTCCAAGCTACTGTCAAAAGAGCTGCAATAAACATGAGAGTGCAGGTATCCCTTCAACATGATGACTTCCATTCCTTTTGCTATACACCCAGCAGTGGGATTGCTGGAGTGCATGGCAGTTCTATCTTTAGTTGTTTGAGGAAGTTCCATACTGTTTTCCATAATGGCTGTTCTAATTTACAGTCTCACTAACAGTGTATGAGGACTCCCCTTTCTCCACATCCTTGCCAGCATTTGTTATTCTCTGTATTTTTGATAATGGCAAGTCTAACTGAGATGAGATATCTCAATGTGGTTTTGATTTGCATTTCCCTGATGCTTAGTGATGTTGAGCATTTTTTCATGTGTCTGTTGGCCATTTGTATATCTTCCTTTGAGAAATGCCTATTCAGCTCCTTGGCCCATATTTTAATTGGGTTACTTTTTTTTATTGTTGAGTTCATTGTATATTTTGGATATTAATCCCTTGTGAGATGCATAGTGTGGAAATTTTTTCTCCCAATCTATACATTGTGTTTTGACTCTGTTAATTTTTTCCTTTGTTGCGCAGAAGCTTTTTAGTTTAGTATAATCCCATTTGTTTATTTTTTCTTTTGTTGCCTGTGCTTTTGGGGTCTTATTCATTAAATCTTTGCCCAGTTGTATATCCTGAAGTGTTTCCCCTATGTTTTCTTCTATGCATTTTATAGTTTCAGGTCTTATATTTAAGTCTTTAATCTATTTTTAGTTAATTTTGGTATGGTGAGAGGTGCAGGTCTAGTCTCATTCTTCTGCATGTGGATGTCCAGTTTTCCCAGTACCATTTATTGAAGAGGCAGTCTTTTTGCCAATGTATGTTCTTGGTGCCTTTGTTGAAGATCAGTTGGGTGTACATAGTTGGGTTGATTTCTGGTTTCTCTGTTCTGTTACATTGGTACATGTGTTTGTTTTTATGCCAGTGTCATGCTGTTTTGTTTACTATTGCTTTGTATTATAATTTGAAACCAGGTGGTTTAATGCCTCCAGCTTCATTTTTTTTTTTTTTTTTTTTGTTAAGGATTGCTTTAGCTATTCATGGTCTTTTGTTGTTCCATATGAATGTTAGGATTGTTTTTACTATTTCTGTGAAGAATGTCATTGGTATTTTGATGGGGATTGCATTGAACCTGTAGGTTGCTTTGAGTAGTGTGGACATTTTCACAATGTTAATTCTTCCAATCCATAAACATGAAATGACTTTCCATCTTTCTGTGTCCTCTTTAATTTCTTTCAGCAGTGATTCATAGTTCTCATTGTAGAACTCTTTCACCTCCTTGGTTAAATTTATTCCTACATATTTTATTTTTTTGGTGACTATTGTAAATGGGCTTGCTTTCTTGGTTTCCTTTTCTGTTAGTTTGTCATTGGAGTATAAAAACACCACTGATTTTTGTGTGTTGATTTTACATCCTGAGATTTTACTGAAATCATTTATCAGCTCTAAAAGTTTTTTTGTAGAGCCTTTAATTTTTTCTATGTATAAGATTAGGTCATCTGTAAACAGAGACAGTTTGACTTTTTCTTTTCCAATCTGGGTGCTCTTTATTTCTTTCTTTTGTCTGATTGCTCTGGCTAGTCCTTCCAATGCTATGTTAAACGGGAGTGGTGAGACTGGGTATCAGCTCATTCTTGCTCCAGGGTGATATCGGCAGTTGGTTTTTTGCATTTGGCTCTTACTGTGTTGAGATACTTTCCTTCTATGTCTAATTTGCTGATTGTCTTTATCATGAAGGATGCTGAATTTTATCAAATGCTTTTGCTGCATCTATTGAGGTAATCATATGGTTTTTGTCCTTGATTTGGCTAATGTGGTGCATAACATTTATTGACTTGGAAGTGTTGAACCATCTTTGCAACCCTGGGATGAATCCCACTTGATCATGGTGTATAATTTTTTTGATGTGTTGCTGTATTCTGTATGCTAACATTTTGTTGAGGAGTTTTGCATCTATGTTCATCAAAGGTATTGGCCTGTAGTTTTTGTTGTTGTTGTATCTTTGTCTGGTTTTGGTATCAGGGTGCTGCTGGCCTCATAGAATGAGTTTGGGAGAATGGCCCTTGTTTCAATTTTTTGGAATAGTTTGAAGAGAATTGGTATTAACTCCTCCATAAAAGTTTGGTAGAATTCAGCAGTAAAGCCATCCAGTCCTGTGCTTTTCTTTATTGGGAGACTTCTAATTAATGCTTCAATCTTGTTGCTTGTTATTGGTCTGTTCAGGTTCTCTATGTTTTCTTGGTTCAGTCTTGGTATTGTGTTTTTCCAGAAATTTATCCATTTCCTCCAGGTTTTCAAATTTGTTGGCGCATAGTCTCTAATAATTCCTTATATTTCTGTGGTATTGGTGTAATGTCTCCTCTTTCATTTCTGATTTTTGTTATTTGATTTTTGTTATTTAGATCTTCCCTTTTATTTATTCATTTATTTATTTTTTATTTTTTTATTTTATTTTATTTTTTTTGGTCGTTTTTTCGTGACCGGCACTCAGCCCGTGAGTGCACCGGTCATTCCTACATAGGATCCGAACCCGCGGCGGGAGCGTCGCCGCGCTCCCAGCGCAGCACTCTACCGAGTGCGCCACAGGCTCGGCCCTAGATCTTCCCTTTTAACAGTTTGTCTGTTTTGATTATCATCTCAAAAAACTAACTTTTTGTTTCATTGATCTTTTTTATCATTTTGTGCATTTCTATTTCATTTAATTCTGCTCTGATTATAATTATTTCTTTCCGTCTATTAAGGTTGGGATTGGATTTTTAAAAAAATTTTTCTAGGTCTTTGAGATGTAGCATTAGGTTGTTCAGTTGAAATCTTTCTATTCTTTTGATGCGAGCATTTATTGCAATAAACTTCCCTCTTATTACTGCTTTTGCAGTATCCCATAGGTGTTGGTATGAAGTCTCTTTATTTTCAGTAGTTTCAAGAATGTTTTTGATTTCCTGTTTAATTTCTTCTTCAGCCTATAGGTCATTCAGGAGCATGTTTAATATCCATGTATCTGTCTAGTTCCCAGAGTTTTGTTTATTATTGATTTCTAGTTTTAATCTGTTGTGGTCTGAAAAGATACTTGAAATGACTTCAACTTTTAAAAATTTGTTGAGTCTTGATTTGTGACCTAACATGTGGTCTCTCCTGGAGAATGTTCCATGTGCTGATTGGAAGAAAGTATATCCTGTAGTTATTGGATTAAATGTTCAGACTAATTGCCATAAAGAAATTAAAAGCACTATCAAAAACATAAGTTTAAATAAAAGTGGTCTCATAAACAAATTTTAGTAAAATATGAGAGGGTGTTGACTTATTTTAGAGGATAAAAAAAATACCGAATAGTTCAATTCATAAAAAAATAAAATTAAAAAAAAATAAATAAATGTTCTGTAGATATCTGACAAATCCAATTGGTCTAACATGTAGTTTAAATGCTGTGTTTCTCTGTTGATTTGTTGCCTAAATGACCTGTCCGAAGTTGAGAGAGGGGTCTGAAGTGCCCCAGTATTATTGTATTGGGGTCTATCTCTCTCTTTAGGTCTAGTAGTGTTTGCTTTATATATCTGGGTTCTATGGTGTTGGCTGCATATATATTATGATATGTCTTCTTGCTGTATAGATCCCTTTATTATTATATAATGGCCTTCTTTGTCTCTTTTTATGGGTTTTGGTTTAAAGTCTATTTTATCTAATATAAGAATAGCTACTCTTGCTCATTTTTGGTTTCCACTTGCCTAGTATATCTTTCTCCTTCCCTTCAGTATTAGTCTGTGTGTGTCTTTAGAGTGTACTGTAGACAGCATATAGTTGGTTTTAATCCAGTCAGCCAGTCTGCCTCTTTTGAGTGGGGAATTTAATCCATTTACATTTAGGGTTGTTACTGAAAAGTACTGTCTTACTCCTGTCATTTCATCAGTTTTCATTTTGATGTTTTAAATATCTTTTGTTCCTTTCTTTCCTTTTCATTGTCCCAGCAGTAGCTAGGTGTCCCTCACACAACTGATTTGACTGGTGTGGCAGCAGCAGTGGTGTGGACTGATTTAATTCTAGTATTTTGCTATTTTTAATCTATCTCCTTTATAAAAATCCCATTTTCCCTTTTTGCCTTCTTTTGTATTAAATGAATATATTTTAAAATTTCATTTTGCTTTCTCTATTGACTTTTTAGCTATACCTGCTTGCATTTTTAAATGGTTGTTTTAGGGATTCCAATATAAATCACTGACCTTTCACAGTTTTCATAGAGTTAACATTGTAACACTTCACATAAAGTTAAAAAAAAAAACCATGAAGTCATTCATTTCCTTTTACCACCCCTCTTTTTTATGCTGTAGTTGTCATATAATACATATGACATATCCACATACATTAAGCCTCACAATACATGTTATAAGTTTTGCTTTAGACAGTCACTTATATTTTAAAGAAATTAAGATAGAAATAAAGAAGGTGCGTTATATCTACCTATTTATGTACAATTTCTTATAATTTTTATTTCTTCCTATAGATTTGGTTTTACATCTGGTATCATTTCTCCTTAGCCTGAAACACATTCTTTAGCATATCTTGTACTGCAGATATACTGACAATGTGCTTTTAAAATTTTTGTTTATATGGCATTATCTTTGTTTTGCTTTGACTAGTGATCTATATTTTTGCTAGATTGAGAATTATAGATTGACAAGTTTCTTTATCAGTACTTTAAAGATGTTTTCCCACTGTCTTCTGGTCTTTATTGTTTTCAGTCACCATTTGTATTGTTTCTTCTTTGTATATAATGTCTCATCTTAGGGAGGACTGCTGCTGCTGACCGGTCGTGGGGGGTGACCGCCACTTTGCCCCCGGCAGGAGAGGCTGCCTCATTTACAGACAACAGCTTTAAAGTGTGGAGCAGGAAAAAAACTGTTTCTTAGCTGCAAAAGTGAGTCTCGAAACAGGGAACACGGCACCAGGGCTGCTGTGGATGCAGCCAGGATCCCGGAGGCCGGGGCCGCGCTGAAGGCGGCCAGCTGCCCTATTCAGGATTCGAGGTTTCAGGCCGGCATTAAAGAAGATTCCTGGGAGCGCCCGAGCCGCGCCGCGACTGAACAGCCCGAGGCGGCAGCAGCCAAGAACTGGGAAAGGTGGCAAACCAGAGACAGAGAGCGAGCACCCGACCTGGCACAGCACTGTGAGTGATCCCTGGCACAGCTCTGTTCGGGGGGTGGATGCCCAAGCGGCCCCCGCCTGCACCACCAGCCCACTCACCGCCGGTGCTGCCTCCATTTTCCCAGGTGCGGGCAGCTCCGCCCTGCTCGGCCATCACTGAGCCCTCCCACTTGCTGGCCTGGCGCCAGGCTTTCCGGAGCTTGCGGACCGGCCTTGGCTCCCACTCCCTCCGTGGTTCTCCAGCGGGGCTGGTGGCGGAGGGCGTCCCGGGCCAGTTTCGGGAGGGCAAGGAAGTACGGGCGGGCCGACTGTCACTCCACCATACCCTGGACTCCGGCCCCAGGTAAACTCCCTGTTACTGGGAGGCAGATACCATCTGTGCGGCCACCAGTTTGGAAAAAAGCCTAACGAATTTCTGGTTGGGAATAGTGTGGTAGGAGAGTTCCCAGGTCCGCTTGAACCTGCCGGAGACCAGGCTGCAAGTGGGCGCTAGACTCGGTTTATACTGGGGGGATACAAAAGTGAACAAGACCCGAGAAAGATCTACATAGTGCCACAAAGGCACCCAGAGAGACTGGTCGTCTGTGCCCAGCAGAAACCTGGTAGACTTCCTGGGCGAGGCGGTACCGAGCAGGGTCTTGAAGGCCCAGGTGTTAGACGAGGGGTGCAGAAGACACGCCCCAGCCCAGCACAGTTCGCACAGAGTGGGGAGACGTGC
Source organism: Cynocephalus volans (assembly GCF_027409185.1). Taxonomy (NCBI): domain Eukaryota; kingdom Metazoa; phylum Chordata; class Mammalia; order Dermoptera; family Cynocephalidae; genus Cynocephalus; species Cynocephalus volans. The sequence goes on along the minus strand of NC_084478.1, from coordinate 111,415,913 downwards.
GGCCAGGGAGGCGGAGACTCGACAAGAACCACACACCCGGTGGGGTCGCTACTGCACGATCTAACAGCCTGGGCCAGAGCACACGGAACAGGGAGAAGTCCTGCACAGGAAGTGAAAGCTCAACAGAGATCACACACCCTGTGGTACGTGACCCACCAGCCCAGCAGAGTCCAAGCTGACCAGAAAGGTGGCTCCCCGGAGAAGCCCAAGACCCGAGGCAACCACACACACAAGGCACTAGAGGCCAACTGAGCAGTCACGGAGGGAGCCATACGAAATTGACAACCACAGCAACATCCTAGTTAGTCATTAGTCTCACACCGGTGGACTGTGAAACCCCCGGCCACAATGAATAAACACCAAAAAAAAGATACCAGAAATACAAAATATCAAGAAAGTACACCACCAAAAGTTAATAAATCTCAAACTCTAGATCCTATAGAACAAGAAGCCCTTGAAATGACTGACAAGGAATTTCGAGTGATAATTCTAAAGAAACTGAATGAGATACAAGAAAACTCATCTAGACATCATGATGAAATGAGGAAAAGTATACAGGATCTGAAAGAGGAAATGTACAAGGAAATCAATGTCCTGAAAAAAAATGTAGCAGAACTTGCTGAACTGAAGAAGTTATTCAACGAAATAAAAAACACAACGGAGAGTTTAACCAGCAGGCTTGTCGAAGTTGAAGAGAGAACCTCTGAACTTGAAGATGGGCTGATTGAAATAACACAAGCAGACAAAAAGAAAGAAAAAAGAATCAAGGACATTGAAGAAAATCTGAGAGAGATATCAGACAACCATAAGCGATCAAATATCCGAGTCATGGGTATTCCAGAAGGGGAGGAAAATGGAGATTCCATTGAAAACATATTCAACAAAATAGTGGCAGAAAACTTCCCAGGTATAGGAAAAATCACAGATCTTCAGATCCAGGAAGCTCAACGATCTCCAAACGTATTCAACCCAAAAAGGCCTTCTCCAAGACATGTCATAGTCAAATTGGCAAAACTCAGAGACAAAGAGAGAATCTTAAAAGCTGCAAGAGAAAAGCATCAAATCACCTATAAGGGAGCCCCAATCAGGTTAACATCAGACTTTTCATCACAAACCCTAAAAGCTAGAAAGGAATGGGATGATATTTTCAAAATACTAAAAGACAAAGATTGCCAGCCAAGAATACTCTACCTTGCAAGGCTATCCTTCCAAAATGAGGGGCAAATAGTATATTTCTCAGACAGACAAAAACTGCGGGAGTTCACTACCACAAGACCACCCTTACAAGAAATCCTACAGGGAGTACTGGGTTTGGTTCCTGAAAAATAACTACCACTGCCATAAAAACCCAAGAAAAATCTAAACCCGCTAGTATAATAAAAATGGCATTCATGAAGAGAAAACAAGCTAACAAAAACACTATCTACAACCTAAGGAACCAACAAACACAGAAAACAAACAGTAAATCAGAAAGCAAGGAACAAAAGACACTTAAGACAACCAAACAACCAATAAAACGCTAGGAATAAATCAACACCTTTCAATAACAACTCTTAATGTAAAAGGCTTAAATTCCCCAATTAAAAGACACAGACTGGCTGAATGGATCAAAAAGCAGGACCCAACTATATGCTGTCTGCAAGAGACCCACCTCAACCATAAAGATTCACACAGATTAAGAGTGAAAGGATGGAAAAAGATTTACCATGCAAACAGAAAAGAAAAACGAGCTGGAGTAGCTATTCTTATATCTGACAAAATAGACGTTAAACTAAAAACCATAAAAAGAGACAATGAGGGACACTACTTAATGATAAAAGGACTGATCCATCAAGAAGACATAACGATCATAAATATGTATGCACCCAATGTTGGAGCAGCCAGATTTATAAAACAAACTCTATTAGACCTAAAGAAGGAAATAGACACTAATACCATAATAGCAGGGGACCTGAACACCCCACTGTCAATATTAGACAGATCATCTAGGCAAAGAATCAGTAGAGAAACACAAGATCTAAACAAGACTCTAGACCAATTGGAATTGGCAGATATCTACAGAACATTCCACCCAACAACCTCAGAATATTCATTCTTCTCATCTGCACATGGATCATTCTCCAGGATAGATCACATATTAGGTCACAAATCAAGTCTCAATAAATTCAAAAAAATTGGAATTATCCCATGTATCTTCTCAGACCACAATGGATTAAAACTAGAAATTAATAACAAACGAACCTCTGGAAACTATACAAACACATGGAAATTAAACAGCATTCTACTTAATGACATATGGGTCCAAGAAGAAATCAAGCAGGAAATCAAAAAATTTATTGAAACTAATGAAAACAATGATACATCATACCAAAACCTGTGGGATACTGCAAAAGCAGTATTGAGGGGAAAATTTATTGCATTAAACGCTCACTTCAGAAGAATAGAAAGATGGCAAGTGAACAACCTAACACTTCACCTTAAAGAACTAGAAAAACAAGAACAATCCAATCCTAAAGTTAGCAGACGGAAAGAAATCATTAAGATCAGAGCAGAACTGAATGAAATTGAAAACCAAAAAACAATTCAAAAGATCAACGAATCAAAAAGTTGGTTTTTTGAAAAGATAAATAAAATTGACAAACCATTAGCATGGCTAACAAAAAAAAGAAGAGAGAAGACTCAAATAACAAAAATTAGAAATGAAAAAGGCGATATTACAACTGATTCATCTGAAATACAAGGAATCATTCGAGACAACTACAAACAACTATACGCCAACAAATTTGAAAATCTGGAGGAAATGGATACATTTCTGGACACACACAAGCTCCCAAAACTGAACCGTGAAGACGTAGAAAATTTGAACAGACCAATAACAATAAAGGAGATTGAAGCTGTTATCAGAAGGCTCCCAACAAAGAAAAGCCCAGGAGCATATGGATTCACAGCAGAATTTTACCAAACATTCAAAGAGGAATTGACACCGATTCTTTACAAACTATTCCAAAAGATTGAAACGGACGCAAATCTCCCAAACTCATTCTATGAAGCAAACATCATCCTGATACCAAAACCAGGTAAAGATATAACCAAAAAAGAAAACTACAGGCCAATATCCCTGATGAATTTAGATGCAAAAATCCTCACTAAATTACTAGCAAACAGAATACAGCAACACATACGAAAAATTATTCATCACGATCAAGTGGGATTCATCCCAGGGACGCAAGGTTGGTTCAACATATGCAAATCAATAAATGTGATACACCATATTAATAAACTCAAACACAAGGACCATATGATCATCTCTATAGATGCTGAAAAAGCATTTGATAAAGTTCAGCACTCATTCATGACAAAGACCCTCTATAAGTTAGGTATAGAGGGAAAGTATCTCAACATAATTAAAGCCATATATGCCAAACCCACAGCCAATATCATTCTGAATGGGGAAAAGCTGAAAGCTTTTTCCTTTAAGAACAGGAACTAGACAAGGATGCCCACTCTCACCACTCCTATTCAACATAGTGTTGGAAGTACTAGCCAGAGCAATCAGAGAAGAGAAGGAAATAAAGGGCATCCAGATTGGAAAAGATGAAGTCAAACTGTCCCTGTTTGCAGATGACATGATCCTATATATCGAACAGCCTAAAACCTCTACAAAAAAACTGCTAGAATTGATAAATGATTTCAGCACAGTAGCAGGATACAAAATCAACACTGAAAAATCAGTAGCATTTCTTTTCTCCAATAGTGAACATGCAGAAAGAGAAATCAAGAAAGCCTGCCCATTTACAATAGCCACCAAAAAATAAAATACTTAGGAATTGAGTTAACCAAGGAGGTGAAAAATCTCTATAATGAGAACTACAAAACACTGCTGAGAAAAATTAGAGAGGATACAAGAAGATGGAAAGATATCCCATGCTCTTGGATTGGAAGAATCAACATAGTGAAAATGTCCATACTACCCAAAGTCATATACAAATTCAATGCAATCCCCATCAAAATTCCAAAGACATTTTTCTCAGAAATGGAAAAAACTATCCAGACATTTATATGGAACAATAAAAGACCACGCATAGCCAAAGCAACGCTGAGCAAAAAAAATAAAGCTGGAGGCATAACACTACCTGACTTTAAGCTATACTACAAAGCTATAATAACCAAAACAGTATGGTAGTGGCATAAAAACAGACACACTGACCAATGGAATAGAATAGAGAATCCAGAAATCAACCCACACACTTACTGTCAGCTGATCTTTGACAAAGGCATCAAGCCTATTCAGTGGCGAAGGGACTGCCTCTTCAGCAAATGGTGCTGGGACAACTGGATATCCATATGCAGGATAATGAAACTTGATCCATACCTCTCGCCGTATACTAAAATCAACTCAAAATGGATTAAGGATTTAAATATACACCCTGAAACAATAAAACTTCTTAAAGAAAACATAGGAGAAACACTTCAGGAAATAGGACTGGGCACAGACTTCATGAATATGACCCCAAAAGCACGGGCAACCAAAGGAAAAATAAAAAATGGGATTATATCAAACTAAAAAGCTTCTGCACAGCAAAAGAAACAATTAAAAGAGTTAAAAGACAACCAACAGAGTGGGAGAAAATATTTGCAAAATATACATCTGACAAAGGATTAATATCCAGAATATATAAGGAACTCAAACAACTGTACAAGAAGAAAACAAGCAACCCAATTAAAAAATGGGCAAAAGAGCTAAGTAGGCATTTCTCTAAGGAAGATATCCAAATGGCCAACAGACATATGAAAAAATGCTCAACATCACTCAGCATCCGGGAAATGCAAATCAAAACCACATTGAGATACCATCTAACCCCAGTTAGGATGGCTAAAATCCAAAAGACTATGAACGATAAATGCTGGCGAGGCTGCGGAGAAAAAGGAACTCTCATACATTGTTGGTGGGACTGCAAAATGGTGCAGCCTCTATGGAAAATGGTATGGAGGTTCCTCAAACAATTGCAGATAGATCTACCATACGACCCAGCTATCCCACTGTTGGGAATATACCCAGAAGAATGGAAATCATCAAGTCGAAGGTATACCTGTTTCCCAATGTTCATCGCAGCCCTCTTTACAATAGCCAAGAGTTGGAACCAGCCCAAATGCCCATCATCGGATGAGTGGATACGGAAAATGTGGTACATCTACACAATGGAATACTACTCAGCTATAAAAACGAATGAAATACTGCCATTTGCAACAACATGAATGGACCTTGAGAGAATTATATTAAGTGAAACAAGTCAGGCACAGAAAGAGAAATACCACATGTTCTCACTTATTGGTGGGAGCCAAAAATTAATATATAAATTCACACACACACACACACACACACACAGACACACACACACACACACACACGCACACAAACCGGGGGGTGGGGGGAAGAAGATATAACAACCACAATTATTTGAAGTTGATATGACAAGCAAACAGAAAGGACATTGTTGGGGGGGAGGGGGGGAGGGAGAAGGGAGGGAGGTTTTGGTGATGGGGAGCAATAATCAGCCACAATGTATATCGACAAAATAAAATTTAAAAAAATAAAAAATAAAAAAATATATATATATAATTTCCTGAAAAAAAAAAAATAATGTCTCATCTTGATCTGACGTCTTTCAAGATTTTTCTCTTTATCTTTGGCATTCATCAGTTTGATTGTGATGATCTTAGATGTATTTTTTTTTGTCTCTGTCTTGCATGGGATTTTCTCAGCTTCTTGAATCTGTAAATACATATCTCTCACCAAATTGGGGAAATTTCCATCATCATTTATTCAGATACATTTTATTCTCCATTGTCTCTCTTGTCCCCTTCTGGAACTCCAGGTACATGTTAGACCTTTTCACATTATCCACAGGTCACTGTGACTTTTTAATTTTTTTTCAAATGTTTTTCTCCTTGTTTTCCAGATTGTATACTTTCTATTGATCTAACTTTAAGTTAGCTGACTGTTTCCTCCATCATTTTTAGTCTTCTGTGATGCTCATCTAAAGAATTTTTCCTTTTAGATATACTTTCCAGTTCTCACATTTTCATTTAAAATATTTCCTATTTCTTTGTTGAGATTTCTTATGTGTTCATGCACTATGAGAATATTTTTCTTCGTGTTTTTGAGCATCACTATAATAGCTTGTCTGCTAATTCCAACATCTAGCTCATCTTGGGGTTGGTTCTGTTAATTGCCTTTTCACTTTAGTATAGGTTATGTTTTCTTGTTTCTTCATATGCACAATACTTTTGGATTGTATCGTAGACAATGTGAATGACACCTTGTAGATTTCAAATCTTTTTCCTCTAAAGAGTACTTTAATTTGTTTGTTTGTTACAGCAACAAATTAATTCAACTTCTGTCCATCCAGCAGTAAGCATTGGCTGAAAGATTTTAGCTAAGGCTAAAAGAAGTAAAACTTAGTGTTTGTGTTTTCTCCACCATGTGTTTCACACAGACTTTGTAGCACTCTCTTTATGGCTTTCACCCTTCAGTGAGTTACTTTCTCAATTTCCAACTGCTGCGGTTGCTCCCAAATCTGTCCATTGATTCCTAAACTGGTAAGACTACAGATTTATCTCAGTTTTAGACACTCCACATGTAACTAGGCAAAGAGCCAAAAAAACAAAAAAACAAAAAACAAAAAACAAGCCAGGCAGCTAGAAACATTCCCTCTTCCAAATATCAACTTCCCTCCAATGTTTGCCTGCTTTCAATCTTTCTCAAGTGCTTTTAGATAGTTATTTTAATTTTTCCCAGAGCTAATAATTAGGAGAATTGGTCCAATATGGGATACTCTGCCATTTGTGGAAATGAAACATGCACTGTGCCTTTAATTATGAAGGAATGAAGCATTGGTTTTCTTGCCTGAAGAGGTTGGATACAACTTAATTTTGAGAGTGAGGGCTGTCTACTTTACTGGAGACAGAGAACACAAATACGGATGAATTCTTCAGTTACCATAGGCAAATAAAAGGTTATATATCTATACCTATATCTATACCTATCTATCTATCTATCTATATAGAGAGATCTATCTATCTATATAGAGATCTACATATTTAGAAAAGTGAAACATTAATTAAAATAAATCCCCCTTTTTTTCTATCTGAATGCCTTGAATTAGAGATATTTGAGCTCTTCCAATAAATTATTGGAATTGACTTTCCTCCGTGACATACACTGTCCTAAACCATAACAAATTTCCTTAATCTATGCTTTCAGCTGAAGAAAACTTTGCATACGTGTGTGTATACATGTGTGAGATATTAACATGTATGAGATATACACAGATATAAATACATTTTCAAGGGAAAATGCAATCTTACCATAACGCATGTTTACAATGTGCTTTTCTCATATAGCAGCATATTTTCCAAGTAATTGAATACATTCCTTAAATGTGATTTTTGTGGTTTGATTCACAAGTTTATCCTATGTCTTCAAAAATATACTTTACTTTCACTGATTAGAAAATTAATGTAATTTTTTTTCCCAAACAAGTAATTATCTTGTATTTTCATTTCCCTCTATCTATACTATGGCATTAATCTAGTTATATAAATTATAAATCAATACATGCATTTTGTGTGTAGATAGATGCATTAATACATAAGAAAATAAAATGCATATAAATATCAATTTTGTTCATCAGTTGGCAGTTGGATTGCTGGTTATTTATATTATTGTTTCTATGTTGGATTGTATTTTCCAGCAATTTACTGCTGTGTTACTATTGCTATTTAAATGTCCACTGGCACATGGCTCCACTGCAGGTGGATACTATGGTCCCTGCCCTGTAGGAAACCCAGGGAACATTGAGCATGTATCCCATATAGGTTATTTCATTTATTTCCATGAGGAAGATAATTATCATCTTCATTCTCTAGATGAGGAAACTGAAGCTCTGAAAGGAGATGCATATTGTTTAGGGTCACACAGCCACTGAAGGGACAGATAAAGATAGTAACTAATGCCTTTCTGAATGCAAACCCCATATTCCCTCCAGGATACCAGCAAGTTCAGCTGTAGTTTATAAAATCTGATATTGGAAGTGAGGTCCTCTTGAACCTAAACTCCCCTTTTCTTGTCTTTATTATGTAATCCCTTGATTACAAATCACATACTTACAAAATTGATGGATGTTTTCATTGGAAAAGCAGCAGGATGCTATGAAAGGAGCTTATGTTTTAGGCCTGGTTCAGCATTAGAGAAGCTTACTCTCTTTATCCTTTCCTTATCTGTGTAACAGGAATGTAGGTTTGGCCTCCATCAGCTGTGGTTAGGATTAAAGGGTCTCAAACGTGCTGGTGCTTTAAAATTGCATCAGCTTGGACAGTTCATTGGACCTCTTCAGACCCCAGTTAAATTACATGTAAAAGCCCTGGATTTGGGGTGGGTCTTCAAGTTCTCTTTGACCTTTTTACATCATTTTTATGTTTCACTGTCTCCTCCTGATGGTAATCAAGGTATCAATGCACAGATACTCACTTGAGAACAGCAGGTGTGGACCTGCTGAACTAAATCTCATCTGATGAACAGATGTGATGAGAGGTTCTGTTTGAAGTGGGTCTCCAAGGCCTGGATCTGATTAATTCCACAGCAGACATGTAAGCACATGCACACACACACACACATACATGTATGCACACACCTCCCAATGAGGGTGTCAAGTGTAAGGAGGAGAGAACTTGGATGTGTGAAATGTGTGACAACCAAGTACCTCCATCAGGAAAGTCAGCTATCCGGACCACCATTAACACATCTCCAGTTTTGCCCGGGATGAAGTCCCTTGTCTGTCGTGTCTGCCTGTCCATCTGGGTGACTGTATATCTGTTGGGGAGGCATAAACTGAATATCTTAGTGTGGTGACAGAAGCTGTAGTTTCAGTGAGTGCACAGAACAGGGTCAGCCTGCACTTTGTACTCATTCAATTCTTTTAATTGTTAAGAAGTTTGGAAAAATTTTCACACGTTTGATTGCTATTTCTTTTTCTTTAATGGTCTGTTTATATTCATTGCCAATTCCTTTTCTTTCATGTACTTTCCTCTCCCACCATTTTACTGCTTGATTGAATGTTAAACACAGTTTCCCACTGAGCTTGAAGAAGCAGTACATTCATTTCACAAATATTTGTTGAGTGCCCACTTTGTGCCAGGCATTGCTTAAGGTCAGGAGCAACAGTGGTGAAGAAAACAGACAAAAAGCCTCGCCATCTTGAAGCTTACATTTTGGTGGGAAATGATTTTAAATGGAGAATTACCCATGATGTTCAAAAGGTAATTCACTGGGTTCAGTAAATGACAGGCACTGTTCTAGGCATAGCAGATATAGTGGTAAACATAATGAACACAAATCTCTGCACTACTGGAGCTGCACTGGGAGTCAATCTGAAAACTTGAACATGGTGGACTCAAATATTCCTTGAGTTACAAAGTTCAGTGATGAAAACCAGTAAGCTCATGTGTTCATTTTTAAAGTTGTATTTTTGTAACAGCTTTATTGAGATATAATTGAAGTACTATATCATTCACCAATTTGAAGTGTACAATTCAAAGGTTTTTAATATATTCACATATATGTGCAACCATCACCAGTTAATTTTAGAATTTTCATCACTACCATATACAGAAACCTTTAGAGATCGCCCCATCCTCCCTCCAACCCCAGTCCTAAGCAAGCACTAATCTACTTTATGTCTCTATAATTAAGTTTATTCTGGACATGTCATATAAATAGTGTTATACAATATGTGACCTTCTGCATTGGCTTATTTCACTTAGCATAATGTTTTCAAGGTTCATCCAAGTTGTAGCATAAATAGTACTTTTTATGATTGAATAATATTCCATTGTATAGGTATACCACATTTCATATATGCATTTGTCCATTGACAAATATTGGGCTGTATCCACCTTTTAGCTATTAGGAATGATGTTTCTATAAACATTCATGTACAAGTTTTTTATTTGCAATTCTTTTGTGTATATACCTAGGAGTGGAATTGCAGGCCATGTATTCACTTTCAAACAAAGCAAATAGGACCTGCACAAAATTGATTAAAATAAATGAACAAACAAATAAATAAACCTATTTTCATGGTTTGTTTCAAATGGCTGCATATGAGCAGGGACCAGCAGAAAATATGGACAAATAAAATACTTGAAAGTTTGAGAGCAGGCATTTAGCAGTTAATGCTTTTTTCCCCAGTGGTTCACAAATAAAAATTACACTCATAGAAAGCAGCAGAAGTTGCTTCTGTTACCTGCACTCCAGTGCCATTAAATTCATTCCCTAAGCTTTTAAGCACTTAGGGTTATGTCGAATATTTGTAACGCAATTCTTATAATGGCATTAAGCAAACCATTATGAAAACAGGCAAAGACTGTCCAGACCAATACCTACCTCTAATTTGAGTGGGTACAATTGAGATGTTGTCCCCACATCACTCATTGTGATGTCAGAGGAAAATATTATGGCCAGAGGTAACTTGGCACAAAACTGGATTTATCTAAGATGGATTATCTTCAAATAACCCATTGTGACCCGCTAGCAGGAGATCACATAAGAAAATGTGATAGCTGTAAATATGGCAAATGAAGGTTCATTATATCCTATCAAACCTTTTTCTAATGTCTCATTAAAAAATTGCTTCAGATATGATTTTCCTTTATTTGTTTAAAAATGCTAAAACGTGCATATTTGTTATATTTTCCTCAAAAAGGCTGTGTGGCACATTAGTTATATGACATGGAAAACTTTTTAACTCCAAGAAGGCCAAATTCAAAGGCCCATGGGGAAGCAGGTGTACTTGCATATAAAAATCATAGGAAGAGCCTTTGCTACCACAAGTAAATGCTCTCTCCTCAGTTTTCTTGAAATGAACAGCACTCAGTCTTTTTTCCTTTTTTTCATTTTTTAAAAAAATTGTATTTTTAATTGACAAATAATAATTGTATATTTTTATGGGGGTACAATGCGATGTTTTGATCTATGTACACATTGTAGAATGATTAAATCAAGGTAATTAACATATTTATTGCCTCACCTACTTATCAATTTTTTGGGGTGAGAACATTTAATGTCTACTCTTTTAGCAAGAAATATTCCACTTTTCTCTTTACTGTAAGAAAAGTAAAAGCAATAATAGTACAATGAAAACAAATACTCTGTGTCAGTGTCGGGAGTCACAGAGTAGGGAGTGGCAGGACTCAGCTTCAGCCAGTGGTTTCCTTGAGGGCATGTAGAAATGTAGGCCCCATGTGGCCGAACCTTCTCATTTCTCAAGATTATCCAGGGAGCTGTATTTATATATAAAATCTTCCAATTTTTACTATTAGAAAAATTAAACATTACCTGAACAAAACTGTTTCTTGAATCACCAATTTTAACCTCTGCTATAAACTAACATTAATTGAATGAATATGACATCTAAAACCAGATAAGCTAATATTTCACAATTACCTTTATATGAACGAAATGTCTAATTAGAGAATTAGATGTAAAAAAAGCACAGGGATAAAATTATGAGCAGAAACACAGGTGATATTACATGCTTTATCCAGACATTGGAGGTGAGTTTTTTTTTTTGCTTCGGTTATTATGGAGATTAATGAAAATCTTTACCAGAAAGTCAGAACTATCAAGGATAAATATAATATTTAATGAGAAGAATGGGGACACTATGGCTGGTCCCCAAGAGCCTTCCTAAAATAAGAACAGCTGTTGTTTTTGGCCTGCCATGTTGATATCACTTGTACAGGGATTCTTAGTTTGTGTGGACTCTTGTTGGATAAGCACAATCCCCTTTTTGACCAAGAGTGATAATCTGCATTTCACAGGTCAGGAAATTAATGGCATAAAACATGTTGTGGAGAAACAACTAGGAATAAGTAACCTTCTATTCATATAAATCTCAGTTACAGGTTCACATAGTGAAGGAAGAAATGTCAACCGGGTGTCTAGAACACAGAAAGTCAGCACTAGTCTTTGATGAGCCTTGAACACTATTTTCAAAATCCTACAAATGTGAGACTCAGAATTCCTTTTAACCTCGTTTATAAAGTTCTTTCTGCTAATGCATGAACAATGTTTACAGAGAGAAAAAACTATTTGTCATTTGACTCTGAGAAAAATATCCACCAATGCAAAAATCTTGTTGTTAAAACTAGGCAGAAAACAAACAGAAAATATAATTTTCTACTGAATGATGTTTCTGGAAATCGAGTATTTTTATTTTAGTGCAATTACCAATATAAGACTGAATGAAAACATTTATTTACAGGTAATATAAATTCAAACCATGCAAATTGAGAACAAAATTAAGTTGTCTGAATTCCTATTCGAGGGATGTTTGACACAAAATACCCCAGTTCCAGTATAAATACTCTATTAAATTCTCAAAATAAATATGGCTGAATTCTTTTATCCTTGTTCTCCTGTTGACATGATCCATTTTCACCACTGGGAGGAAAAAAAAAAGATTTGGCAAAAGGCGTAATTACAGGGTGTTATTTTAAAGTGAAGAGGTAAATGTATACATGGAGAGGCAATAGACTTTCTACTTGAAAAGATGATGAACTTGTATGTTGAACAATAAACTGAGAATTCTGATTTAATTACCTTTTAGCATAGTGGTGCCCAAGTTGCACATCATGCACTCAGATGTGAAAAGTTATGCAGTGCCTTTATCTCTGTATAACTGGTCTGGCCGTCTTCGTTGTCTCCATCTATACCTGCACTCTGTTCTGTTAAGAATACTCACAGTCCCTCAGGTTGGCTTTGTCCTCCACCCAGCCATTCTTTATCGTGAGGTTTTGGGCACATGGGTGGTTTTGGGGTCGGGGAGGCAAGGGGCAGTGGTAGCTCACTTGTCCCTGTGGCACTAGGCTGCTCCCTGCACTGGTGACTGCTGAGGTGTGACAGATCTTGGTCATGACCTTTTTGCTTTGCCCCCAGCCCTTTCATCAGCACAGCATTTTCATAAATAGTAAATTATATTTTAATTATCATATGCATATATATACAATGTTTTATTATATGTAGAAATAAATGAAAAATAATAAAGAAATAGATTATTGCTCAGTAGCAAAAATCCTGCCTAACAAGATTTAAATTTTTTTTATTATTTTTATTTATATGTACTTATGGGGTACCGAGTTGCCTATCAGTATCTGTGTACAGTATGTGATGATCAAATCAGTATTATCAGCATGTTCATCATTACAAATGGTAATTACTTTTTGTGTCCCTTTCTCAATTACTCCCATACCCCGTCCCCCTCCCCCTTTCCCATCTCTAGTAACTATAGATCTGTCCCCTCCTTCTGAAAGTTCAATGTTTTATTGTGGTCTTTCTTTCCTTTGTTTCTTAGCTCCCCGTTATGAATGAGGACATGCGGTATTTCTCTTTCTATGTCTGGCTTATTTCACTTAACATAATTTTCTCCAAGCTCATTCATGTTGCTTCAATTGGAAGATTTTCATTCGTTTTTATGGCTGAGTAGTATGAGAGAAGATCAGATAAACTATAGAAAGTGTCTGAAACATACTAGACCTTTAAGAAATACTAGAAATGTTAGTCCCAGAGTCCTTCCTTCAATAAATGAGGGGATTTTGATGTAGAATAAATAGCATAACTGTGTTAGAGAGTATTTGAAAATACACACTCAAGACCTGCGATGTACACACATTTATGTAATGTATGAGCTTTGGTGCTATTTTTTGTAGCATGTCTCCTGATGGAGTTTGAAAGAGGAAAAGATATTTGTGTCTTATCATTTTATTATTTAATGAGTTATCCTGTCTGATTCTTTACTCTTCAGTTTAACGTTACAGAAACACACAGTCACTCAGCACATGTAGAAAGAAATTGTAGTCGTCTTTCTCCATGCAAATATATCCTGTGGGCAGTTGGAAAAGAGAGTCTGGGCATCGGAGAGAAGAGTGGGATGGACGAACAAATTCAACCTGGCAGTGCCCCGCAAATGTGTACTAAAAATGAACGGTTGTGAGAGACTCACCTTTGGGAATCATTATCAACAAATGAAACTGCACATATACTTTCAGTTTTTTTATCTTCATATACATTTTTCAAATGTATTTAGGACTATTCATTTCATGTTGTCTTTGTCTCCCTTTGCAAAAATTGATACCTTTCTGTTGCGCAAAGGTAGAATATTGAGATAATCGCCACCTGCTGGTCCGATCCTGAACTACATCTCTGAATTTCTGGGAGGACGCTCTACAAGAATTTGGCGAGGGCGGGGCCTCTGGCCTGACCCACCAAACGGTGCTCGCTGGAGGCTTGAATGGCACAGGCAGCCCTTCCTGCAGAATCAATTGCTGCCTGGCTCTCTGAGCTCCTGGCAGGAAGTTCCACCTCTGTCTCAGATGAAGAGAAAGCCGCCAGTGTGAGTGTCTCTGAATGAGGTGTATGAGTGGGTGTCAGTGTGTGTGTGCGTGTGCGTGTGCGTGTGTGGATATTTTGTATTTTGAGTCATATCCTTTTAGGCACATTTGCTTCATAACATGTTCTCAGTCGTACACATGGGAATGTTCTCAACTATAAATGGAACCAATCGTATTGTACATAAAATGTGTAATCTGCTTTTTAAAAAAAACATTAACTGAATTCTTTTTTTAAAATAAATTTAATTGTGTATATTTAAAGTACACACCATTATGTTATAAGATACTTATATATAGTAAAACAGTTACTGTAGTGGAACAAATTAACATGTCCATCATCTCACATAGTTACTCATTCCCCGCCGCCCCGCCGTGGCAAGAGCAGCTATAATCTACTCATTTAGCAAAAATCCTGAATACAACACACTGTTATTAACTGTAGTTCTCGTGCTGTACATTAAATCTTTTGATTTGTTCATCCTACGTATTTGGTACTTTGTATTCTTTGACCTACACCTCCCCATTTCTTCTCTCCACCCCAATCCCGACTCTGGTAACCACTGTTTTATTCTCTGTCCCTATATATTTGACCTTTTTTTAAAAAAAAGAAAAGAAAAGAAACGATTCCACATATAAGTGAAATTATGAAATTTTTTTTTTTCTGTGTCTGGCTTATTTCATTTAGCATAATGTCCACATTCATTCATGTTGTGGCAAATGGCAAGATCTCTTCTTAAGGCTGAACATTCCATTGGGTGTGTGTGTGTGTGTGTGTGTGTGTGTGTGTGTGTGTGTGTGTGTGTGTGTGTGTGTGTGTATGTCTGTATATGTGTGTGTGTGTGTGTATATATATATATATATATATATATATATATATATATACACACACCACTAACTGTGAATTTCTTTCCACTCTATATATACCACTATGAATTCCTTTCCTGGCTGGTAGACCTATACAAAATCAGTTTCTGAAATCAGATTACAAGTTTTTTCCCTGTATTAAAAACTTTATCTCAGTTGCTTTCCTAAATCATAAGACATATTATATGTGTTTGTAATTAGAAAAAAAAATCAAATGATAAAGACATATACATATGGAAAATGAAATGATCCTGTCTACCTCCTCTTCCCCAGCTGAGGAATCCTTTCTTAATGGTGTGGAGCATATTCTGCAGATGATTTTTTCTCTATAGAGAGAAAATGTTTCTGAGAATATATTTATATGGAAATATATATGCACAAATTACAAGAAGATACAAAATATGTATGAACAAGTGTCATGAGATGAATGTTAGTGTTCCCCCAAATTCATAAGTTGAAGACTTAACACCCTGGTTCTTGATGGTATCTGAAGATGGGGCCCTTGGGAGGTAATTAGGTTTAGATTACGCCATGAGAGTGGAACTCTCATGATGGAGTTGTAATGCCCTTATAAGAAGAGGAGGAGAGAGAGAGGTCTCTTTCTCTCTCCAGGAACATGCACTGAGGAGAGGCCATGTGAGCACACCATAAGAAAGCGGCTGTTTACAAGCCATGAATAGAGCCCTCACCAGACACTAAATCTGCCAACACCTTGATCTCGGACTTTCCAGCCTCCGAGAAATGTGAGAAATAAATTTCTGTTGTTTATAAGCTACATACCCAGTCTATGGTATTTTGTTATAGCAGCCCAAACAGACAAAGACAACATGCATATTGCCACGGTTTGAATGTGTCCCCCAAAGTTTGTGAATTGGGAACTTAATCCCCAATGCAACAGTGTTGGGAGGTGGAGCCTAACTAGAGGTGATTGGCCCTCATGAATGCATTAATGTCGTCATTGTGGGAGTGGGTTATTTATCACTAGGGTGTTTTTTTTTTTTTTTTTTTTTTTTAATAAAAGTGAATTTGGTACTCTCTAGTCATGTGATGCCTTCTGCCGTTTTATGACAAAGCAAAAGTCCCTCATCAAATGCAGCCCCTTGATCATGACTTCCCAGCTGACAGAACTGTAAGAAATAATTTTCTTTTCTTTATATGTTACCCAGTCTGTAGCATTCTGTTATAGAAACACAGAATGGACTAAAACATACACACACACATTTTTTGTAAAAATGGGATGACTGCAAACATTATCATGCAATATACCTTTTTGGACTGAGGATAAAGTTACAGAGACTTTTATTTGTGTGTTCATTGTAATTGGATATTTTCTCATAAGCTTAGTTGCATTCCTGCAGTTTTCTATGACATTAAAAATTTTCATTTTGTTTGTCTCTCTCCTGGTCAAAGCGAGTTCCTGGTATACAAAATGTTTTCTGAGGTATATATGGATAATTTCTCCCCGATTTTTCACACGTTTAAAGATTTTTGTCTCGATTTTTATGATGAAGAAATCAATACAGCTCATTGTAGAAGTTTTGAAGAATCACAGGAATTTAAAGATTGCCACTCTATGGGAAGATTTGAGATTAAGACCATCCAAAGCCCAGGAAGAGACACAGCAGAAAAAGCTGGGGTTTAGAGTCCCTGGCCTGTGTTTTGCAGGCTTGGCACTGGGGGTAACTTGCTTAGCCTCATGGAGTCTTAGTTTTTCTCATTTCTAATAAGGGATCTTATTACGTACCTTGAATGTTTATCATCATGATTAGAGGACATGAAATATAAATTTCCCCAGATATAATCCAAGCTTTGGTCTATAAGAATTTCCTTCCTCCAAGTCACTTTCCCAATGCCTGAAACCTGTGCTTTTGTCTGAATTATTCCCCACTTCAGAAACTTCCAATCGTCATGCCTCCTAGCCCACGGGGCAGGATTTTCTCTTCATCATCATCTTCCTCACTAAGTGGAATTGTATAGTATGTACCCATGTGGGCATGTCACAGTTCAGGTATAATACCAGAAAAGTTTACAACTGCCAGTTTGTAATCCCTGGAAGCCCTCATCTATGATGGAGGCTGCTGGGCATTGAGGAGGTCCAGAGGCTGAACTCATTCTTGCCACTTCCTGGAAATGTGGTTTATCCTTGGCAGGCCTGGGGCTGACCATCAGTAAAATGAGAATAATGATGCTTTCTTCCCAGAGTTGTTTTAGGGAAATGAGAAATCCATGGGAAGCTTCAGTGGTTACTATCTTAGCCCTACCCTGCCTTCTATCTCATGCAGCAGAGATAACTGTGATAGAAACTAAATGGCATTTCTCTTAGAACAGTTAGGACACTCAGGGTATTGAGAGAAATGTGTACAGAATTTCTTGATGTATTAGGTATGGTGACTGTCCAGTGCTGTAGAATGAGTTAACTGGGAGACTTGGCAAGAGAACAGAAAATCCTCACGCCATTTCCTACCAATCCATGTGCTTTCCCATCCTTGGTATTTTGCCTTTTATGTTGTAAGAGAGGAAAAACTGTAAGAGGTGTAAGAGTAGGAGATTTCCACTAAGACTTGGAATGAGACAGCACAGAGGAACCAATCCTAATAACATGTGCTGGCAGAATGCTACAGTCAGGGGACCTGTGTCCTGATAGCAATCCCATCACTTCCCCAGAAATGGAAGTATCTATCTTTGTGGATGCATATGAAATTATAGGAAAAATACTGTAACAAAATGCACCAAAATGTTGACTGTGTTTACCATGAGGGGGCGGGAGTGCTGGTTAATTATATTTTCTTCTCTGTATTTGACAGTATTTTCCACATGCTCCAAAATGAGTGTGGATTACTTTTATAATAATAAACAGAGCCTATAAAATGTGTTTTATTTTTAACTGATAAAGAGCACCAGGTTGAGAGTTTCCTTGGAAAGAGCAGGCACGTTACATGCCTGCCAGGGCTGGGTGAGGCAATAGAGTGTGATCTGGGTAGTTAGTTTAGATCCCTGTACCTCAGGCTTTCTATCATGGGAGACTGGATCTTAATCCCTCAATCACAGGGCTCCCAGGGTGAGAGGTGTGATGAAATCACCAGTGTCATTGTGGGGGATCTGTGCTGTTCTATTGATCAGTGATTAGTCCCCTCACACTTTAGAGGGAGTGACACTGTATCATCCATTGCTTGAGTCCGTGGTTCCACTACAAACAATGATCTTATTGCCCTGATCCCCAAACCACAGCACTCTACCAGCACTCTCAGCACAGTGTGATTCTCTAGGTATTCTCTAAAGGGTTAGTGCTGTTTTGTTTTGTTTTTGTTTCTATGATCTGCATTGGTGGTTCTCAAAGTCTGGCCCCCAGGCACCACCTGGGAGCTTGCTAGAAAGTGCTGATTCTTAGGCTCCATCCCAGACCTACTGAATTAGAAACTCTTGAGGCGGGTTCTAGCAATCGTTTAACAAGCTTCTCAGGTGATTCTGATGAAAGCTGACGTTTGAGAATCATACTCCACAAAACTTAAAACTAATGTAGTAAATGAAAAGTGTTAATCTCTGAGTTAAGGAATTAATCATGCTTTTATTTCACATACTTTTTTATAACCTTCATTCAAAGTAGAATTTGTTCATTTTGCCAAATGGTTTTTCATTGGGAAAAAAAATTGAAGTTGACAGTCAGTGCCATCTAGTGACCAGATCCATAATTGCAGCATTGCAATGAAGCAGGGATGGGGGAAGGAAGGTCTCCCTTGCAGAAGCCCACCAGAAGAAACTTTCTGGGAGTTATAGACCAAAGGAAGCGTTAGGCGGTGATGCAGACAGAGCTCATGGACATTAACTCATATGGCAGGATGTTTCCCTTGGCCCTTCTTTAAATTAAATACAACTGAGTGAAGGGCTGTGTGTGGCTATACACATAAAGATGTATTAACCTCCTTTTCATGTTACGATATATTTAACATCTTCTAATCTCCAGGAATATATTTTTTCAGCATTAGTTTTGAAAATTAAATCACAACTAGGCTTTTGCTATGCTGTCATAATTTTATCTTAGTTATTTTTATTTTGCTAATGAAAAATTAATGTACATTTCTCCCCAGCCCTTGAAAACACTGGAGAAATACACATGTATATGAGGCATTATCTTGTATCTACCTTCTTACTATGTCCTGCCTCAAGATAACCACTCAATTGATTTGTAAATATTTTCCAGATGTTTATGTGGCTTGTTTATATTTAAAAATAATATATGTATGTTCTTATGAAAATATACATTCCTCAAAAATCAGATCAAGTTGTACATTGTGTTCTGTATGTTGCTTTTATATTTATACATCTCAATGCTTTTGGTTACATTTCTTTAATTTTTGGTGTGGCTGAGCAATTTTACATATACTGATTTGTCATTCACTTTTCTTCTTTGAATTACCTGAATGTGAACATGACTCTTTTAGCTAGTTAGATTTTCCTAAGTGTTAGGCATATTATGTCTGTAAATTATGTTGCAAATATGTTTTGTCAATGTAGAACTTTCACTCTGGTGTCCTAATATGAGCAGACACTTTATGGATGCTCTCCTGGAAAGTGGTTGTCTGGCGTCCACGCTAAACTTGTCACTGCTGAGTTGTAAATTGTCCCTTCTGCATGAGGGAGGTGACATATACTGGCACCCACTGCTTACTTCTGCGATCCTGACCACTGCCCTAGGAGCATTACATCTGTGCACATTGTGGCCTCTTTGCTCTGACTCTAGGCAATTTCATTCACCAGCTTTCTCAGCACAGGGTTGTAGCCAGCTAAATATAATAGCTGTTAATATGAATTATACATTTTAAAGTAAGAAAGAAGAAGGAAACGATCATTTCAAGATAGGGGTAATCATTTTATTGAAAGAACTGTTTTATAACCAGTATTTGAAAATACATTTCTGGGGTTTATTCATTTTGCCAAATTAATACATCACGATATTAATAGTCCTGCTCACACTCGCACCCCAACCAGAAGATATTCATTAATAATTTGATGTATATTCTATTCATTTTTGTCTCTATCTTAATAAAATGCACAGACATTTATCCAAGTGTAAAAGCATATTCTTTTACAAACTTGTGATCGTCCTCTTCATACTGTGTTGCTATTTACCTGTTTCATGTAGTATGAAAGCTTTTTTGACATTTCATCAGTTATATTGTTGGGCATGATTTCTTTCTTTTCTTTTCTTTTCTTTTTTTTTACTGATTATATATACTTGTGGGGTACGGAATCAAATATCAATACATGTGTACAATATGTGGTGATCAAATGAGGATAATTAGTATATTCATGTTGACAAAATGTAATCAATCTTTGTGACCCTTAACTAATTTCTCGCCAACCCTCACCCCCTTTCCCACCTCTAATAATCACAGTTCTGTTCTCTCCTTTTTTTGAAAGTTTAATGCATTATTTGCATTATTGTGATTCTTTCTTTCTTTCTTTCTTTCTTTCTTTCTTTCTTTCTTTCTTTCTTTCTTTCTTTCTTTCTTTCTTTCTTTCTTTCTTTTCTTTCTTTCATTCTTTTAGCTCACACTTGTGAGTGAGGACATGCGGTATTTCTATTTCTGTACCTGGCTTATTTCACTTAACATAACTTTCTCTAAGCTCGTCCATGTTGCTGTGAGTGGCAGGATTTCATTCTTTTTTATGGCTGAGTAGTATTCCATTGTGTACATATACCACATTTTCTTTATCCAGTCATCTGTTAATGGACATTTAGGTTAATTCCAACTCTTGGCCATTGTAAACAAAGCTGCGATAAACGTGGGAGTGCAGGTATTCCTTCGACATAATGATTCCCATTCCTCTGGGTATATACCCAGCAGTGGCATTGCTGGATCGTATGGTAGTTCTATCTGTAGTTTTCTGAGGAACTTCCATACTATTTTCCACAAAGGCTGCACTAGTTTACAGTGTCCCCAGCAGTGTAGGAGGGTTCCCCTTTCTCCACATCCTTGCCAGCATTTGTTATTCTCTGTCTTTTTGATAGTAGCCAGTCTAACTGAGGTGAGATGATACCTCAGTGTGGTTTTGATTTGCATTTCCCTGATACTGAGTGATGTTGAGCATTTTCCCATGTGTCTGTTCTTCAGCTCCTTTTCCTACTTTTTAATTGGGTTATTTGTTTTCTTACTGTTGAGTTGTTTGAGTTCCTTGTATATTCTGGATGTTAATCCCTTGTTGGATGCATATTTTGCAAATATTTTCTCCCATTCTGTAGGTTGTCTTTTCACTCTGTTAATTGTTTCTTTTGCTGTGCAAAAGCTTTTTAGTTTGATATGTTCCCATTTGTTTATTTTTTTCTTTTGTTGCCTGTGCTTTTGGGGTCATATTCATAAAGTCTTTGCCCAATCCTACTTCCTGAAGTGTTTCCCCCTATGTTTTTTTGAGGAGTTTTATAGTTTCAGGTCTTATATTTAAGTCTTTAATACACTTTGAGTTGATTTTGGTATATGGTGAGAGGTACAGGTTCAGTTTCATTCTTTTGCATATGGATGGCCAGTTTTCCCAGCACCATTTATTGAAGAAGCATTCTTTTCCCCAATGTACGTTCTTGTTGCCTTTGTCAAAGATCAGTTGGGTGTAAGTATGTGGGTTGATTTCTGGGTTCTCTATTCTGTTCCACTGGTCTGAGTGTCTGTTTTTATGCCAGTTGCCATGCTGTTTTGTTTACTATAGCTTTGTAGTATACTTTGAAGTCAGGGAGTGTTATGCCTCCAGCTTTATTTTTTTGCTCAGGATTGGTTTGGCTATTTAGGGTCTTTTGTTGTTCCATATGAATGTTAGGATTGTTTTTTCTATTTCTGTGAAGAATGTCATTGGTATTTTGATGAGGATTACATTGAACATGTAGATTGCTTTGAGTAACATGGACATTAGACAATGTTAATTCTTCCAATCCAAGAGCATGGAATGTCTTTCAGGTTTTTTCTGTGTCTTCTTGGTTCAGTCTTGGTAATTTGTATGTGTTGAGAAATTTATTCAAATTTGTTGGTGTATAGTTGTTTGTAATAGTCTCTAATGATTCTTTGTATTTCTGTGGTATCAGTTGTAATGTCTCCTTTTTCATTTCTGATTTTTGTTATTTGGATCCTCTCTCTTCTTTTTTTAGTTAGCCTTGCTAATGGTTTGTTTATTTTGTTTATCTTCTCAAAAAACTAACTTTTTGTTTCATTGATCTTTTGTATCATTTTTTTGGTCTCTATTTCACTTAGTTCTGCTCTGATCTTGATTATTTCTTTTTGTCTGTAATTTTCGGATTAGATTGTCCTTGTTTCTCTGTTCTTTGATGTGTAGCATTTAGGTTTTTTATTTGAAAAGTTTCTATTCTTTTGATTTAAGCATTTATTGCAATAAACTTCCCTCTTGGGCATGATTTCAAATGTTTCATTGGGTTAATATATTATTTTAAATCTGCGTTCTCTGTTTAATCTTAATTTCTCTGTTTATTAAGAGATCAGGATATTAACCTCATAGCTGCAATACAGGTTGCATATATTTCCTCCCAGCTTTTTATATACTTTGCACTTTTTTTTTATTATTTGAGATATTGGTTTTTATTCACTTAAATCTATATTTATTACCACAGTTAAAAATCACTTAAAATTTCTCATATGCTTTTGCTTTCTGCCAGCAACATAAAACTAAAACAAATACAAATAGCTTTTTTAAACAACAAGAATAAAGCCTTGCTCTGCATTCTTAATTCACTCAGAATTAGGTTCAAAGACCTTGCCTTACCTACAAGGGCGCACTTGATCTGCATCTGCTGCTCCTCATCTCTCCTCTCCCCTTTGGTTTACTGGGCTGGGAGTTTCAGACATGCTGAGGGTGCTTCCCTCTCAGGGACTGGGCTCTTGCCTTCCTCTCTGGGATGCTCTTTCCCCAGTAGCCATATGGAATACTCCCTCACTTCCTCGAGTTCTTCTTTCACTCCCTCACTTCCTTCAGGCACATGGGGGCCCACTCCGGGGTGCCAGGAGTGTGGGCCAATCTGATGGCGGGGGCAGGCGCAGGGCTGCCTCGCTCATGCCTCGCTCATGCCTCGCTCATGCCTCGCTCATGCCTCGCTCATGCCTCGCTCCGAGTTGGCATCAGCAACCTCCCTGGCCCTGAGGATCTTGATGGGCAGTGCAGCCAGTTCGGTGCCCTGGGTCAGTCCACCATGAAGGAAGATGGTCTCCTTTCTCGAGAGTCACTATGCCGAGTCCATAGCCACCTGAGCCCATCATCACCAGTCCATTCCTGCATCCCACTTGCCTCCTGTCCCTGCAGCTCTGCTCAAGGCAGTCCAAGCCACCAACTCCTGAACTCTGAGCCGGAGACCTGCCACTGACACCCTGAGGAGCAGGATGCGCCTCTGCCACTCACAGCCAAGTGACAGTGAGACCTACTTTGTACTTTTAAATTTTGCTGTACAAATGGTGTTTTAGTATCTCTCTATACATTTATCTATTTATATAGATATAAAAGCAGTAAAGCTCATTGTTAAAGAGAAAATCTAAGCAATACACTTAGGTTTATTGACTGTCTGCTCCGATAACAGGCAAGAAAAATATTGGCACTCTGTCTAATTACAAGTTTTGAGTTTCTGAGCATTAATTTACAAGGTTCTTTCTTTGGGTAAAGTTATTTAACTTCTCATAATGCCTGCACGCTGATCTGAATAATGCCAGCAATGAACAATACCTTGAATAGCTCTGAGGATTAAGTTAGATAAAGTATAAAGTACCTATTGATTAAAGTCCTTGTGGGGCCGAGCCCCTGGCGCACTCGTGAGAGTGCAGCGCTGGGAGTGCAGCGACGCTCCCGCCCCGGGTTCGGATCCTATATAGGAATGGCCAGTGCACTCACTGGCTGAGTGCCGGTCACGAAAAAGACCAAAAAAAATAAAAAAATAAAAAAATAAAGTCCTGTGAAATGTCAATAACCTTTTTGCAAGTCACCTTCCAGAGAAAGCTTTCAAATAAACCTTGCTTAACACCTCAGAGACCAGCTCAACCATGTGGTTCCTACACCCAGGCTTCCAGGCACAAGATTTCATCTCTATAATTAATATTATGTTGAAGGAATACCCATGTGGACACAATTCTAGGAGAGCTTAAAACAATCAGTCATTAAGCTTTGGAAACCCATCATCTGAAAGGGAGGCTGATGGGCATATTGTGAGGAGAGAATAAAGGAGAAGCCAGTTTTCACTCCTGACTTGATGTGTGACCCTGGAAAAGTGTAGTACCCAATGGTCCTGTCCTTGATAATCTGTAAAATGGGAAAAATGATACTGTTAACCGAATTGAGGCTGCAGAGGCAAATTTGAAAATTTATTATGTCATTTATGAGCCAAATTTGAGGATTGACCCTGGAAACACAAGCCAACAGAGTTGGGAAGTGCCGTGGGGCTTTTCCACCAGTTTGAAGACTTCATTGAGAAAGGAGAACAAAGAATGAGAGAGGGGAGCTTTCCTTCAACATAGTTTTCTCATTTTCATTGGCTATTACATTTCATAAGAGGGGCTGTTACATATCATAAAAGTACAAAGTAGGTCTCACTGTCACTTGGCTGTGATTGATTGGTTCTAAGTTACAACATACAGTCTTAAATCTATAACATAGTTACAAGATAAATTCTAGGCAATTTTTAGATAAATTGATAACTTTCTATGATGCCTGTAATTCTGGGTTGAGGTCTTTGTTGTCAGTAATTCTGGAAATTTACAAAAAGCGTTTCTGAGAACAGGATGTCTCACCCAAGTCATGAGGTCCCCTTCAAGGCAATTAATATTTTTTAGAACTGTTTGTGTATGAGTCAGCTACAAGTCATCAATACCTTCCTCAGAGAGCTCGGGTGGGAGAAAAGGAGAAAACCTATAGAAATGTCTGGCTCATTGTATGACTTGGACAAACTGCCCAGTCTGCCTCCTCACTCCCAAGAAAGAGATGACTTTTAAATAAACCGAAGAGTATATCTCTCATAGAGAACATCTGGAAATGTAGCCACAAAAGAGAAACCTACAGATATTTACCTAATGCATGAGATTTCGTGTTATTTTCGTGTTGCGGGATGAATTAAGCAAGGAGTTTTGAGAAAAAGAAAAGGATAATTTGCTATTATTTCAGGTGATTTCCTATCTCCTTATTTTCCTTCTAGTTTGATACTGGAGGAGCAGTTTCCAACTAAGCTTTAAAAAAAAAAAGAGCATAAACTTGAACAAAGAGTAGTACCTGCGCCCATGCTGGACCACAAGACATTGGGTGAGTCCCCTCTGTGTTGACCTCATCCCTAACACAGAGGAACACTCAATACAGAAATAGTGTTTAGGGGCATGGGCTTTGGGATGAGATACATGTGGATTTGATCTTGGGCTCCTTTAGTGTGGGATGCATGATCTTGAGTAAGCAATTTCCTTTCTCTGAGTCTCACCTTTTCTCTTGTGCTGAATGGAAATTGGGATGGTTCCTGCCCTTTAAGGTTGTAGTGAAGATTAAATGAATTGCTATATTGAAAGCACTCAGAGCAATGTCCGGCATCTTCTAGCACCGAATACATGTTTGCATCATTCATTGTGATCATCATTACTCCTCCTAACTATCCAAAAGGAGAGTCATGTAGGTGGGGTTTGCATTGCCAGGTAGCGTGATTGTTCTGTGGTGCTGCAATGTTATTGTTGAGAACAGATTGGTTGACATACAGACTAAAGGAAGGCTATAGAAAACTCGTGAACAGACCTAGACGTATAACAGCATTTAATGTGAAATAGATGTGGCACTTGCAATCAGTGCCTTCAGATGCATGGTTCGAGAAATGGGACAAATGAAGCTGTAAAAGGTTCAATAAAAATCAAAGTTCAATAGTTTCCCCATAACATAAGTGATTTAATATTAATTAAAAGTCGACAATACAATAATAGCATAAAAACTACATATATCACAGCTCTATGAAATGTATACACAATCTATTTGGACATATACAAGCAAACAAAAATAATGGAATGAAACACAACAAAATGTTAACAATTTTTTTTTCCCCATGATGGTGGGATTGGTGGTTATTGATATTTTCATCTCTGTAATTAACTGTCTTTTAGTCACTTGGTAAAATGAGTACATATTACATTTACGATAAAAAAACCTTCAGCCCTTAAAAGCTTTGTTTGTTACTTATTAAACATATCAAATATACAAAATGTTACAGAGTGCTGTAAAATGAACACTTGTATACCCAGCTACCCAGGTTAAGCAACAAACTTGATAAATGCCTTGAGCCCATCCACTTAATTGTACCTTGTCGTTCCTTCACCCTTCAGATGTAACTTATAACCGGAATGAGGTGTTCATATTTGTATTAGTAAGGGTTCTCTAGAGATAGAATCAGTAGGATATGTTATAATTATATGAGAGGGACTTATTAGGGGAATTAGCTCACGTGACTATGAAGAAAAGTCCCACAACAGGCCATCTATAAACTGGATGCCGGTAGTGTGGCTCAGTCCTGGAACCCAAAAGCTGAAGAGTCTCATAGCTCACGCGACTATGAAGAAAAGTCCCACGTTAGGCCATCTGCAAACTGGATGCTGGTAGCGTGGCTCAGTCCAAGTCCTAAGGCCTCAAAACCAGGGAAGATGATGGTGTTCTTGGTGTAAATCCTGGAACCCAAAAGCTGAAGCGTCTCGAGCTCTGATGTCCATGGACAGGAGAGAAGAGTGTATCCCAGCTCCAGAGGATCAAGAGAGAGCTTCACCTCTTCCCTCTGTCTTTTGTTCTCTCTGGATCCCCAGTGGATTGGATGGCTCCCATCCACATTGAGGGTGGGTTTTTCACACCCAGGCCGCTCAGACTCTCATACTAATCTCCGCTGGAAACACTCTCATGGACACACCTGAAAAAATTGCTTTACCAGGTTTCTCAGCATTCCTTCATCTAACCAAGTTGACATCTAGAATTAACCCTCACCATACTCTTCATAAATTGCTTTATACTTATTAATGTGAATGAAAGCATCCTTAAAATATATATATATATATATATATTTCTTACTGTAGGTGCCCTTATCCTCCATTTGACACTTTGATTTAACATTACCTTTTTCAGATGTATACTGTATATGGCCTGATTCCTATAGGTCTAGAGCATTTATATTCACTGCTATATAATGCTCCATTGTAAGAATGGACCGCAATGTATTTTCTGGACTACTGTAGATGGACATTTTGGGTTTTTCTACAGTTTTGCTTCCACAAACAATGCTGAAAGGAGCATTATTATAGATGAGGCCATGTGCCAATATGACAGATATTCTCTAGTTTCTTGCTATTTAAAGTGTAATCCATGAAATAACAATTTGAACATTACCTGGTGTTTTAGTCAGGGTTCTCCATAGAAACAGAACCATTAGGATGTTTGTGTGCATTTGCAAGTGTGCATTTTTTTTTTTTAAGGAATTGGTTCATATGAATGTGAAATCTTGAAAGTCCAAAATCTTTAGGGAAAGCCAGCAGGCTGGAAAATCAACGAAAAGCTGCAGTTTGAGTCTGAAGGCAGTCTGCTGGTAGAATTCCCCCTTCCTCAGGAGAGGTCAGTCTTTTTTCTGTTAAGGCTTTCAACTGATTGCATGAGACTCACCCACATTATGGAGGATAATCTATTTTACTCAAAGTCTACTGATTTAGATAATAATTACATCTAAAAATGCCTTCACAGAAATATTTGGAATAATGTTTGACCACATATCTGGGTACTGTGGTCTAGCCAAGTTGACACAAAAAATTACCTGTCACAACTGGGATCCTGTTACAAATGCAGATTTTAAAGCCCTGCCACAGACACTCACCCTCTGCAACTCCCAGAAAGTGTGCCCTCTTAGCATTATGTCAGTATGTTCCATAGATGCGGGCTTATTTTGGTGGGAGTAGGGGACAGTTTCTAACCTTGCCTGCTCCAGGTTTGAGGTTTCTACACTTGGATATGGCCACTGAGGAGGTGAAGTGTTTGCATTCACACACTAGCTTTCTCCAGCACAAGGGTTACAGGAGGTTGGGATCACAAGGGACGGTGCTTGGAGTGGAATTCTGTGATCATTAAGAGAATAATCTCATTAAAGCTTTATGAGCAGCCAAATAGGGTTAATGGAATCCATATTTACAAAGATAAGCAGCAGTTATGTGCCAGGGCTGAGGGCAGGAGCTATAGGCAGGGATCCTAGGGGTAAAGGTATCAGTTCAAACTATTCCAAAAGGTTAAAACAGAGGCAATTCTCCCAAACTCATTCAATGAGGTTGCGGAGAAAATGAAACTCTCATACACTGTTGGCCATACTGCAAAATGGTGCATCCTCTATGGAAAATGGTCTGGAGGTTCCTCACACAATTGCATGAAATACTACCATTTGCAACAACATGGATGGACCTATAGAAAATTATATTAAGTGAAATGAGTCAGGCACAGAAAGAGAAACTTCACATGTTCTCACTTATTTGTGGGAGCTAAAAATAAACAAATAAATACACAAATATACAGGGGTCGGGGCGGGAGGGAAGAAGACACAACAATCACAATTCCTTGAAGTTGTTACGACAAACGAACAGATATGAGGTTGTTAGGAGGGATGGGGGAGAGGGAGGAGGCGAGGGAGGGGGCGAGGGAGGGGGAAGGGAGGTTTCAGTAATGGGCCACAATAATCAACCACATTGTATACTGATAAAATTTTAAAAAATAATAAAAGTAAATAAATTTTAAAAAATCTTTGTGCTTAAAGGACACTACCAAGAGAGCAAAAAGACAACTAGAGAGTGGGAGAAAATATTTGAAAATCATATATTTGATAAGGGTCTAGTATCTAGAGTATATAAATAACTCTTGCAATTCAACAATAAAAAGACAAATAACCCAATTTTTAAATGAGCGAACGATCTGCATAGGCATTTATCCAAGGAATATATACTTGTACAAATGGCCAGTAAGCACATGAACGATGCTCAACATCGTTAGCCATCAGAGAAATGCAAATCAAAACTACAATGAGATGTCATTATACACACCCACTGAAATGGCTATAGTCGAAGAGATGAACAATAACAAATGTGGGTGAAGATGTGGAGAAACTGGATCTCTCATACGCTGTTGCAGGGAATGTAAGATGTTGCCAAC
The DNA here is from genome assembly GCF_027409185.1 of Cynocephalus volans. Lineage (NCBI taxonomy): Eukaryota > Metazoa > Chordata > Mammalia > Dermoptera > Cynocephalidae > Cynocephalus > Cynocephalus volans. The sequence goes on along the minus strand of NC_084478.1, from coordinate 111,386,438 downwards.
ACTTTGGAAAAGAGTCAAACAGTCACTAGACTAGAGTGATTAGTAGTCACTCAAAAGTTAAAACTTACAGTTTCCATATGACCCAGCAGTTCCACTCCTAGGTATATACCTAAGAGACGTGAAAACATATAGCCACACAAAAACTTGCACACAAATGTTCATAGCAACATTATTTGTAATAGAAAAAAGTTGGAAATAATCCAAATGTCCATCAAACTGATCAATAAACAAAATGTGGTATATCCATACAATGGAATATTATTCATCCATAAAAAAGAATGAAGTACTGGTTCATGCTACAACCTGCATGAACCTTCAAATATGCTAAATGAAAGAAGCCACTTACAAAATACCACATACTATGATGCTATTTATATGAAAATGTCCAGATAGGCAAATCCCCAGAGACCGAAAGTATGTTAGTGTTTGACAGATGCTAGAGAAGAAGGGAATGAAGATGACTGATAATGGGCATGGGGTTTCTTCCAGTGTGGTGACGAAAAGTTCTCGAATTAAATAGAGGTGATGGATTGAATTGTATACTCAATAAAAAAAGAAAGAAACCCCTTCAAAGACGATGTACATATGGCAAATAAGCATATTAAAATATCCTCATCATCATATGCCATTAGGGCACTACAATTTTAAACAGTAAGATAGCACTACACATCTACTAGAAGGGTGAAAATCCAAAACAATGACACCACCAAGTGCTGTCAAGGATGTGGAGCAATGGGAGGACCTCTCATTTGTTGCTAGTGGGGATACAAAATGGCACAGCCACTTTGAAAGACAGCTTGTCAGTTTCCTTCAAAACTAAACATACTCTTACCTTACGATCCAGCAATTGTGCTCCTCGGTATTGACTCAAAATTGAAAAACTTAGATTGATCCAAAAAGCCTGTACGTGAAAGTTTATAACAGCTTTATTCATAATTGCTGAAACTGGGAAGCAACCAAGATGTCCTTTAGTAAGTGAGTGGATGAATCAACTATGGTACATCTATGCAGTGGAATATTATTTGGCATTAAAAAGAAGCGAGCTATCAAGCCATTAAAAGACATGAAGAGGCCATAAGGGCATATTACTAAGTGAAAGAAGTCAATATTAAATGGCTAAAAACTGCGTGATTCGAAGTATATGACATTCTGAAAAGCAAAACTATGGAGACAGTAAAAATAGAAAAACAAACAAACAAACAAAAATCAGTGGTTGCCAGGCTTTGAGGGGAGAGAGAGTTGAATAAGCAGAGCACAGAGGAGTTTTAGGACAGTGAAACTGTTCTGTATAATACTGTAATGGTAGATACATGTCATTATATATTTGTCAAAACCCCTAGAATGCACAACATGGAGTGAACTCTAATGCAGCTTATGGACTTTGGTGATAATAATGTGTCAACACAGGGTCATCAAGTGTAACAAATGTACACTCTTGTATGGGACATTGATAGTGGGAGAGGCTGTGTGTATTGGGGATGGGAAAGAAGAAACAGGAGATTTATGAGAACTCTCTATACTTTCTGCTCAACTTTGCTGTGAAACCAAAACTTCTCTAAAATGTAAAGTTCATTAAAAATACATTGCCCAACTTAACCTTTGAGATCTCTTCATCAAAACTGAACAAAACAAAAATTGGAGACAAGAGACGTTAAATTATATTCACAAATGGAAAAGAAGTTCGGGATATTTCAAATAAAAGTATGAAATTAGGGGCCAGGTGAGATGATGAGAGCTTGAGTATTTCTAAGGGAAAATATGAAATTATGGAAACAAGGTGTGAAGATAAGAAGAAATATTTTCAAAGAATGTTGAGATAGTGGAGGGGCCAAAGGCCAATGGGCTAGAAGTCCCAATGGTATTAAGATATAATTACGAGTAGGCACGAGATCAAGCCAGTTGGAAAGATAAAAGATTGTGCCAGCGAGTTGGAAGTTTGAATTAGTTGTGTCAGATGTAGTAAAGCAGCTTTGACTTATATTCCTTTATTCATTTAATACATATTTATTGCATGCCTTCTATGTGCCAGACACTATTCTAGGTAATTGAGATACATCAATTAGAAAACAAACAACAAAACACAGATCCATGCCCTTGTGGAACTGATATGCTAGCAATCTACTGCTGCCTGACAGATTACTCTAAAATTTATCAGTCTTCAATGCCATACATTCATTATCTCATGAAGTTTATAAGGGTTAAGAATCCGGGAGCAGCTGTGCTGGGTGGCTCTGGCTGAGATTCTCTCATGAGCTTGCTATTAAGTTGTCTGCCAGGGCTGCAGTCATTTGAAGGCTTGATGGGCTGGAGGATCTGTTTTCAAGTTCACTCACATAGCTGTTAGTAAAATACCTTAATCAAGCCCTTGCTGGCTGTTAGCCAGAGACCTCATCTCCTCACTACATGGGCCTTTCCCTAGGGCTTCTCATGACAGGGAAGCTGGCTTTTCCCAGAATGAATGATCCAAGAGAATGAGAGAGAGCAACTGATGTGGAAACTGCAAGCTCTTCTATAACCAAATTTCAGAAGTGGTATTCTATCACTTCAGTCACTTGTAGACACTGGGGATAGAGCAGTTAGCAAAGAAGTAAATATCCCAGCCGTCTTTCAGGAGATTTGGGAGGCATGTGGGCCTAGAGATGTACAGTCAGTTATGGTAGCAACAGGGCAGAAAAATAAGAGCAGAGACAGTCAAAGCACTCTCCTCAGACTAGGGTCAATTTGGGGGTTGAGAGGCCTTGGTCACGAATACTCTACAGCCTTAGGGATTCAGGCACCAGATCTTAAGATTCAGAAGGCTGAATCTCTGAAGGCTAGGAATTGTCAACGGATGGCACAAATACGAACAAGGGCTTATTGTGTAGGCCCTGCCCCTGCCTGCATGCACAATGGGAAATGCTGCCCCGACACAGGCGTGAGAAAACCCCTCACCCCTAACTACAGGTTATGGTCAGGCATAAGCTGTTTGAGAACAAAGCCTTTCGCTGTGTCCCTACTGCCTACTACAGGGTCTCCCATATCGTAGATGCATGATCCATTTCACATAGTAGGTGCTCAACCAAAATTTGGTGAATGAATGAATCAATGAATGAGATTCAAGGATTTCTACACAACATGTTTCAGCTGCATCAGAGAAGAGCCAAGAATGGACAGGAAAGATCGGTCCAGATGGGGTCTCTATTTATTGATTTTACTAAGTGAATGATGGGAGCTAGGGCAACACTACTGAAACTAACTGACTGACTTTCTGTCTGGGAGTTCCATTGAGACAAAAAACTAAAACATAAAAGTGAGTTGTTACTATATATTTAATTTTATTTCATTTAAACTGTATTTATTGACTTCTTCAAGGCTGGCCCTGGTGAACACATGGAGTGGGAGCTGGCAAAAGCCGCAGATGTGCCCTTCAGATGAAGTTGCTTGGAGGCCGCATGGGAGAAGAGGGTCTTGATGGCCTCCAGGCCAGCCAGACCACTAGCAGGGTTCCCATGGATGCACATAGGAGAGAAGAGCCATAGACAGCTGAAAAAAGGAGCCACTCAGAGGCCAGTGAGTCATCGCAAGGGACCAGCACATGGGCCGTTCCATGGGAAGTGTTTGGAGTGCGGGTGGTCAGGGAGACAGTCCCATCAGGGGAACACTGGGGCACAGCACGGACAGCTGACTTGCCCTCCAATCAGCACAGGACCACTCAGTGGAGACTGGCCTGGAGTGTAGACTGCAGGGGATGCAGTTTGCTGAAGGGACTCAGGCCCAGATTGGAGTTTCCACACAACCCGGGTGTACCAGACCTCACAAGACCCAGAAGTACTTGCAAGGTCAACAATTAAAACCTGAGCCATACAAATAGCCTTCCCCAGGGAATCAGCAGCAAAGCAGCAATTTAGGTCAACCACAGGGCTCCAGTGCTGGTTCCCTTAGGAAGTTCCCCCGTTTTAGAAGTAAACAAAGGACAACAAATTAGTTTAAGTGCAGAGCTGAAGTGATGGGAACAGCGAATCATCCAAAGCAGGACTGAAAGAAAAAACAAAAAACCCACAGATCAGAGACAAATTTCTGATATGAACCAGTAAAGGACTAACACCACCAAAGAACACCTATAAAACCTAGAATGGCCGGAAGCCCCCTGGCTCCCAAGCTGGGATGGGGAGAGGGCCAAGGACCTCAGCCATACACCCCAATGACCGCATCCAGCTATGACCACCGGGCCACCACCGGAAGCGACTCAGGCTCTCGAGCCAGGATGGGGGATTGCCAAGGGCCTCAGACATGCCCAGACCAGCAACAACCACATAGCCCCTGCCGAAGTGCCCTGGGCTCCTGAGATGGGGTGGTGGCAGCCCAGGGCCTCAGTCACGTGCTCCCGACGTCCGCACCCAGTCAAGTGACCACTGAGCCACCACCGCTGCTGGATGTCCCCTGGGCTCCCCTGCCAGAATGATGGGGGTGCCACAGGTCTTGATCACAACCTCCTCCTTCCTTCTCTTGCTATCCTATCCCCCTCCCCCTTCCCCTCTCCCCCTTTCCCCCCAACTGCTCTGCAAACACATCTTAGAATTAAAATAATAATAATAACAATTAATAATTTTTTTAAGAAAGTAAAAGTTACTCCCCCAATTTTTTTTAAAAAAACTATATTTATTAATAATGTTCACATAAATATGTTGCAACAAGATTGGGAACCTATTACCTAGAGCCATTAATTTTAAGATTTGTTGGCTATAGCTCCTAAAAATAATTTACATATTGAAATGTAGTTTTCATACTCCTCTAGCTCTAACCTTTGTAAACTAAATATGCCAGAAATATTAACTACACCACATTTGATATCCAATTATCATCTCCAGAAATATTTCCCCCAAAAGATTGCCTTACAGCTAGTGAAATTGTATGCTATTTTCCTGAGTTTACGCATCCTGATTGGAACTTTCCTTACAAAACAGGAGATTACATTTTGAAACTAATCAAAAAAACTTAAAACCTTTTCAGTAATCTTTTGAACAAAATAAACACCGATTACTGCTTCATTTTCGATATAGCTCTGATATTCGGTGATTTTTTTTTTTTTTTTTTGATTCCACATTTCTCAATGTGTAATCACCTGATTACAAGCAATACTGTTATTAGTACCTATGTTAGTTCAGGTTCTATGAGAAGCAGATACCAAGAAAAGACTTCTGTAGAAAAGATTAACCATGGGAAAAGCTTGGGAAGGATAAAGTGGAAGGAGCAGCAGAAGACAGGAAGAGCCCTCAGACTACCCACAAGAAGGATGTTTTTGAAAGCAGAGGGGGAAGAAAGAAGGATTAGATGGGAAGACTTTCAAACTGTCCCACAGTTCTAAGGTTTCTGACAGGTTGATGGAGATACTATGAGCCAAAGTTGCCTGTTAGAAGAGTCCCCCATCCCAAAAGAACAGACCTGCACTGGTACCCACTAACTGCACTAGTACCCCCCAGTCAGTGATTATCTGGAAGCAGTCTGAGGGAACCATGGCTTTGGTGCAAATGCAATGGTAGATTCAGAGGGGCAGCAGCTGGGGCTGTCAGTCAACTGTGCTCCCCATAGCAGGATATTCAAGTGGCACATTTTCATAGTCACCACAGTCCGTCTTTGTACTGCATGGATCTACTTCTCCATGCAGGTCCAGAGAACAGCTCCTCCCTCATTCCTGTGGGCCGCTGTTCACGAAGGGAAACTTAACAGGGGAAGGACAGGGGACGAACTGCAGCCCCTGTTGCCGCATTTGGTCTTTGGGCCAGAACTGGTAATTATTCTCTTTCTTTTCCACTACCCATTTTAAATTTCCCTCATCCTCACTTATTATCTCAACAGGTCTTGAAGGCTTACCTTGTCATGTGAACCCAACCTTTATTCCTGAGGGGTTCGAACCCTTGGCAATGACATTATCCATTCACAGGTAAATGGAGCAAGAGAGTACCAGGAGGCACCCAGGTAGATTACCTGGTTCCACGTGTATTTCTCCCTGATCCATTGTATGAATGCAGTTCTACCTTCTCCTACTGATCATAGTCAGTAATTTCTGGCACAATGTGCATTCCTCTTCTTGCCTGCTGGTTTCTAAACGCCAGTGCTCGTTGTTCATAAGTTGTTATGAATGCCAATGCTTGTAGTTCAATGCTGGTTGTTCAAACCCCTGCTGTAAACCTTGTGGGCCATTGTGATGGAAAGTAGGCACTTTCCTTCTTCCACCCTTGATTCCAGATCTCATTTTTCCACTTAGGTCCAAAGCCCAATAGAGAGGTCTTTGGTTTAATACACATACTGTATCATGGACGATGGCATGTGGAGTGTAGTAACATTAATAAAGCAAATGTATTTCACAGGGCCTAGCTTCCAAAGCCCTGTAGTTTCAGGTATAGCCTAATTTTTAAAATTTACATATAGAAATGTCAAGCTTGCAAAATACAGGAAACTTTCCCTAGGCTAAAGTCTCTGTTGTAGATAAAGAATTGCAACACAGCAAAATTGCTGGCTCAACAACAGATGTCCTTGGTTAACCTAGTGATTGATATGTTAAGAAAGTTGCTTGATTTTTGTGTAAAAATGCTAAGTAAATTGCTGTAAGAAAAGACAGTGTTTGCTAAAAACAAGCTTTTGTCGGTGGATTGACTTAACCTTTTGCAAATTGCATTATGGAATGCCACTTTGTTTATTTCACTGATATAACTAGTTTCCATTTGTTAAAACGATACTTAGCCATAATTCTGCCCATATCCTTGTGTTCTTTGTAATGATTAAATCAACTGAATTTTCTTGTGAAACTTCCTTGTGTTTACAATAGAAGCGAGAGGCTAACTTTGAATTGCCGCTGTCACATTCAGTTTTCTCTTCCTAATGGGGAAATTACTGAAGTGCAGTCCTTCCGGGCCTCTTGATGCATACATAGGGCTTTGAGTAATTGCATAATTCTTTTTTTTTTTGTCTCCGTTATGCAGGGGGAAGTGTAACAATGGCACCCGATTTTCACAGTGTTGTCTTTTTTTTTTTTTTTTTAATTTTATTTTGTCGATATACATTGTAGCTGATTAATGCTCCCCATCACCAAAACCTCCCTCCCTTCTCCCTCCCCCCCTCCCCCCCAACCATGTCCTTTCTGTTTGTTTGTTGTATCAACTTCAAATAATTGTGGTTGTTATATCTTCTTCCCCCCCCCCGGTTTGTGTGTGTATGTGTGTGTGAATTTATATATTAATTTTTAGCTCCCTCCAATAAGTGAGAACATGTGGTATTTCTCTTTCTGTGCCTGACTTGTTTCACTTAATATAATTCTCTCGAGGTCCATCCATGTTGTTGCAAATGGCAGTATTTCATTCGTTTTTATAGCTGAGTAGTATTCCATTGTGTAGATGTACCACATCACAGTGTTGTCTTTGATTGGTGCTTTAGCTTTGTTCTGTGAGGTCAGTTGCTTCCAGATGGTGCAGTATGTGATGTGATCAGTGGATCCCCTCTTCATGGACCCATTTCTGCACCTTCTCTATGGTGAAACGGCTACCATGTTCCAATGCTGTGCTGTGTGAGATTCTATGCTTGTGGATCAGGCACCCCAAAAGCCCCCAGATAATGGTTCTTAATGAGGCTGTTCAGGCAAAAAGGCAAACCCATACCCAGAATAGGCATGTATCCCTGTAAGCATGAACCACTGACCTTTCCAGGATGAAAAGCATCCAACATAGTCAACTTGCCACTAAGTGGTGCCCTATTAGTCTGCTTGGATTTGTTTGTTTGTTTGTTTGTTTTTACTGTTGTTTGAGTTCCTTGTATATTCTAGATATTAATCCCTTGTGGGATTCATAGTTTGTGAATATTTTCTCCCATTCTGTCGGTTGTCTTTTCACTCTGTTAATTGTTTCTTTGGCTGTGCAGAAGCTTTTTAGTCCATTTCTATTTTTATATTTTTATAAATATTCTGATCCGAGGTAGGTCTCATATCCTCAAATGCTTGTTTGAATATGATTAATTCTGTTTGAACTGTTCACTTAGTTTCTTTCCGCTTTATGGTTGTTTGCTTTGTGAGAAGTTTTGTTTCCTCATCTTTTTTTAAGAATGTTTTTGTATGGAATTTCTTTCTTCCTTTGGTGTATTTGTATGATATTGGTTTGTTTTACAAAAATCCTACTTTAACGATGCCAATTTTTGTCGGGATAGCAAAGTCCAGGCCTTTAAGCCTTTTTCTTTGCTTGTTTTGGTGGCAGAGGGAGAAGTTTTGAGTGCTCTGATTCTGTGGTTCTCTCATGTCCTGCAAGAGCATTTTTCTTTTCCATTTTTGTTTTTTCCCCCTTTTGTTTCTTTTCCCCATCATTACTAAATGCCAAAGGATGCTTCACCCTTCCTCTTTGCCGTTTCTCTTCTTCTTCCTTTTTTTTTTTTTTTTTTTTTTTTTTTTTTTTTTTTTTGTGGTGGGCTGATATGGGGATCCAAACCCTTGACTTTGGTGTTATAACACTGTGAAGCTATTTTTAAGTCTTGTAAGTCTTCCCTACCTCTTTAAATGTCACATATGTCACATATTTTGAAGTCTCTTCTCTATAGACCCTGCTCTTATCTTCCAGGATATCTTTTTGGTATTTTCAGACTTATCATGGGCCTAGTCATTCTGGCCGTACTTTTAGATCAACTTTAAGCTTGCCATCTTTCTTCCTCAGTATCTCTTGCAGCTCTTCTTGGTCTGTCTTTGCTTGCCACTAAGCCCACTGATGAGCGTGTGACAGATCATGTGCTGGAATATCGTGCTTTTTCTCGTTTTACTCACAATTATTTTGAAGTTTTGTCATCTGTTTCTAAGTGATGATGAGTATGTGCTTTTGGACAGATTTACATTTGTTTTTTCTTGGTGATTTGCATCATTTTGGAAGGAAGTATTGAGAGGCAGGTAGATAGATGGTCAATGTTGTCTTCTGCTCACTTACCCCTGATTTCTACTGACATTTTATCTTATGCCAATATGTATATGTATGAAGGCACACACAAACGTAAACTCTTACACACACACTCGAGTCTATTCCTATTCTATGTCTACAGTGGAGGTCTCCTGAGGTGGCTGCCTGATTCACCATCTACAAGGGTACTTCAAAAAGTTCATGGAAAAACAGAATTAAAAGATAATACGGATCTTTTCATGAACTGTCTGAAATACCCAAGTATTTATTCAATAAATATTTTGTCCACTGCTAACCTTGGTGGCAGATAAGGGACTGTGGATGTCTTCTCAGGATTTGTAAATATTCTTCACTCTGAAGCAGGTTCATAAAGATGGACAAAAACGCCCCAGCCACACTACTAGACCTTGCTGTACGAAGTCTGCTGAGTAATGAACGTGTAGCTATCCATGGCCTTGAAGAGCTCCCAAGAGTCATGTTCGCTCCGTTTTTCACTGCCGCCTTCTTGGGTGGTCATAAGAAGGTACTGAGGGAAATGGTGAGGATTTGGCCCTATCCCTGTCTCCACGTCGGGACATTGAGAGTACGGGAGTCACAATATGACAATTTCGAAGCTATGATTGACGGTCTACAGATCCTTCCTGCCCAGAACTCTTCTTCTTGGTAAGACTATGTATAATAGAGACATAGTGAGTCAGCAGGAGGGTACGAGACGGGCGTAGGAGACGGCCTAACAGTCTTTCAAAGGTAGTTAATGGTGAATGCTGAGGATCTCTGTGAGGCTGTTGGTGGAACATTTGGGGTCACCTTAAGGACTCTAATGTCTTACAGAGTTGATTATGGAACAGAAGGGATTGAGGATACTATTAATAGATTTGCCTCCTGGGTATGATTACATGGAAAAAGGACATGGGCATTGAGACTGGGATCATCAGAAGAGAAGAAAAGATGGGGAAAAGAAAGAAAGGCGCTAAATTTTTATGGAAAAGGCTTTGTTGGTAAATGGTGTATGGACTGAAGACCAGGGATAAAGGGATTTTGTTTCAGCTTCCCATCATTGATCCTGCTGGGTTGTATTAAAATCAGCTACCTCTCAGATATTCTGTCTTCTCCTCTCCTTACAGGGCGCCAAAACTGAGGATTCTAGATGTAAGTCAGAATCCAGGCTGCAGGACCACATGCTCTGAGATCAGGACCACATTCCCTTTCTGTTTTCATTCATGTGTTCACTCTCAGCACTCTATTGTGAAAACAGAAGAAGCCCCACAAAGAGTTAGGTGCCCCGGAACTGTAAATTCAGAGTCTGAGCCTCAGTCATCCAGGGAACCTGTGGAATTATTAGTGAACATTTCCCTAGATAGTACCTGGAGAACAGGGCGATTTCTTTCTTTACTTCGAAATAAAGTAGAGCAGAGCTTTGGGTCCTTGCACCTCTGCTGCAGAGTTTTGCAATTTGATGGAAGGCTTGCCCACGAACACATCCTGCAGCTTCTGGATATGGGATGCATTGGTCACCTGAAAGTGGATGACATTTATCTGAGTCAAGTCACCACCCTTTTGGCTCAGATGACCCACCTCCACAGCCTTAGTATGTCTCACATCCGTTTTACATCTTGTGTGAGGAGACGCTTTGGGACTTTTCTCACCCATCTTGGGCAGATGAACACCCTTCAGCAGATCCGTTTGTATTCCTGCCGCACGCATCCGCTTCAGGAACTGCTCAGGTGAGGAGCTGGGGAAAGACCTGGGTTCCCTGAACCACCCCATTGTTAAGACAGGAGAGCAACCATTCTTGGATATTCCTAATCTCCTTGTAACCCATTCCTCCTTCCACCTCAATATGGGCACTGCTGGGTGTATGAAACTGGCCAGGCTAGAGAAGCTAGAAAATTATGATGTGATCATTCATTCTTTCAGTCAGTCAGTCGACCATGTGCAGACACCATGATAAGTCTGTAGATACATTGGTGAAAAAGACCCAGTCCTTCTCCCCTTGGAGTTTACAGCCTTTTAGGGAGGAAGGGGAGACGTTCAGATGGAGAAATGTTTTATGCTGTGGCACTGATGCACCTCATCATGGTCTGGCTAGAACAGTTAATACTGCCAGATCATTTTGCTCCTGTATTTTACCCAAGCGTTAGGCCCTGAGTAGAGTGCTTGTCATTTGGGTTTTGGTCAAAAGGAATCCTTAGTTGACTGCTTTCCCAGTTCCCTCCCCACCAAATAAGTAAACTAAATCCACCATTGATTTCATTGTAAGTACTAAGTGCATTAAATTTTTTTCCACTTAATCTTTCCCACAACTCTACATAATAGTTGCTATTGTGCATGTTTTAAAGATTTAAGAAACTGTATCTGAGAGTGGAAAAGTAATTTTCTTAGAGTCTGATTCCAAAGCCCACATTGTTAACTGCTGTTGCAACATATGTGCAAATTAGTTTATTCTAGAGCCGTAGATACCTCTAACTCAGGACTCCTTGTCCTGGTCCAATCCTCATTGTGCAGAAATAACTTTCTTTTTTCTGTCTACAGATACCTGCCACCTCAGTTGGATGCATTGTATCTCTCTTTCTGTGGACTTTCTAACAGAGGCATCACTGTCCTGTCCCAGAGCCCTGCAGCCACCCATCTAAGATTGCTGAGTCTAAGTAACAACGAGATATCCTGGGAACTTTCTGAGTCCTTCCAGACTCTGCTGGTGAGTGTCTCAGGCACCCTGCAGTATCTAGAGATAGATGATTGCCTGATGACTGATTCTACTCTCACTGCTGTCATTCCGGCCCTGAGCCGCTGTTCCCACCACCGTGTCTTTAGCTTCGCCTCCAACCCCATTACAATGCGTGTGCTCACCAGTCTTCTGCAGCACTTAACAAACCTGACGGAGCTGAAGCGTGTAATTTATCCTGTCCCTGTCCATTGCTATGAACAATTGCATAATCCTCGCAGTTTGAACCGACAGAAGCTTTCTGAAGTGCAGGCCCAATTGAAGGCGATGCTGCAGGTGGTAAAGCGGAATGACATGCGCTGGACCAGTTCTCCTGAGTGATTTTCATGGTACAAGGACTTGATTTAACACTGACGTGTGGCCATTAAAGCACGTAGTGTTCTCACCTGTAGCCCAAGCTTTAGAGACACATATGTAAAATTTTATAGTTCCAGGAACCTCGCGTTAGGAAGATTCCATGTGTAACTGACCTCTATAAAAATAAAGAACTCTAAAGAAAACAGAGGGCTTTGAGAGGTCCTATGGGTCTCTTACCCATTGTCCTCCAAATCCTCCTCCTTGCTCCTGACCACAGTGTTGGGTATGTGACATTGGCTGACCTAGTCATGGTATACCATTTCCCTGCCCAGACTAATTGGTTCACTTACGGGTACTTGACACAAGTCAAAAGAGTTGAAACCTTTTCTTGATGATATTTTGGAATAGCTGGTGGTTATTGAAGCCAATAATTTTACCCTCCAAGGTCCTTTAAACTTCTCATATTTATGACGGCCTTAGGCTGCTTATGAGAAACTATTTGCATCTAAAAGGAAAAAAACCAAACCAAAAAAAAAAACCAAACCTATGTCCACTACCTACTGGTGTCTTTATCAGTCCGTTGCTACCTCCTTTCTTAGGTCTTAGAACCCTGTGGCTCAGTCGTTCCTTATATCACACCCATTCACCAAGGATCTCTTATTAGTTCAGTACTGTTCCAGGTGCTGAGAATAAAAAGGCAAATAAGACAAAGCCCCTACTTCCAGCCACTCAGAATACAGCTGTTCCTATGATTTGTCTGTTCCCCTACTCTTTCTTAGGGCGTTTGGGAAAGTTATTTAAACCCCCTGTACCCCAGGTTTTTTTTTTTTTTTTTCCACACACTCTGTTCAATCCACGCTGGCCTCTTTATGCTGTTGGATAGCTCCTCAACACTCAGGTCATGGCTTTAATGTTACCTCCTCGGAGAGGTTTTCTCTTACTTCCCTTTACTTATTGTACTTCCCTTACTTCCTTTGCTTCCCTTACTTTACCATGTTGTAGCTCTCTCTCAATGTACCATGTATGTTCCCTTCATGGTACCCATCGTTCCATATGCATTTGCTCCCTCTGCTCTTACAGCAATAATTTGTGCATATCGTTTACCCTTTGAAGTGAAAGCACTGCACTTCAAAGACTTAGTAAGAGAATAGAATGTTAAAATAACTAATTAAATATCTGTTTGTATGATTACACATTAAAATGGTAAAACATTGCATTTCAACGACTTAGTAAGAAAAAGATGTAATATTAATTAATAACTTTTTCTAATCGTTTACATGCTGAAATGCCAACAGACTGAATGTAAATGAGTCAGTAACAAAAATGAATGAAAAGTTACTAATTAAAAATTAATGTACAGCGTTCCCTGTTGAAATGAAATCAGACCACAATTTAAAGACTTAGTAAGAAACAAGTTGCAAGGTAGTTAATGTGTTTATACTGTTTCCATGTTAAAATGATAACATACTGCTTTTCAGACTCAGTTAAAAAAATAATTAAAATTAAATAATTTTGTTCTTGTTGGTTACATGTTGGAATAACATACTGTATTACAAAGACTTAGAGAAAAGAATGTAAAAAATAATAATTAATAAAAATAGTTAATAATGTTTTTATTGCTTTCATTGTGTAATGACAACATACTGCATTTCCAACTTAGAAAGTAAAACATGTTAAAATAACCAAAACAGAATTTGTATGTGTTTTTTTCTTGGTGGAATAACAGATGTGGTTTTAGTTTGCATTTCCCTGATGACAAGTGATGTTGGGCATTTTTTCATGTATCTGTTGGCCATTTGTGGGTCTTCCTTTGAAAAATGCCTATTCAGCTCCTTCGCCCATTTTTTAATTGGGTTACTTGTTTTTCCGTTGCAAAGTTGTTTGAGTTCATTGTGTATTCTGGATATTGATCCTTTGTCCAATGTATATTTTGCAAATGTTTTCTCCCACTATGTTGGTTGTCTTTAACTCTGTTAATTGTTTCTTTTGCTGTGCAGAGCCTTTTTAGTTTGATATAATCCCACTTGTTTATTTTTCCTTTAGTAGCCCATGCTTTGGGGGTTGTATTCACGACGTCAGTGCCCAGTCCCACTTCCTGGAGTGCTTCTCCTAAGTTTTCTTTAAGTAGTCTTATTGTTTCAGGGTGTATATTTAATTCTTTAATCCATTTTGAGTTGATATTGGTATATGATGAGAGATATGGGTCTAGTTTCATTCTCCTGCATATGGATATCCAGTTATCCCAGCACCATTTGCTGAAGAGGCAGTCTCTTCCCGAATGTATAGGCTTGGTGTCTTTGTCAAAGATCAGATGGCTGTAGGTGGGTGGGTTGATTTCCGGATTCTCTATTCTATTCCATTGATCACTCTGTCTGTTTTTATGCCAGTCCCATGCTGTTTTGGTTATTATAGCTTTGTATTATTGCTTGAAGTCAGGTAGTGTTATGACTCCAGCTTTATTTATATATTTATTTCTTTCTTTCTTTCTTTCTTTCTTTCTTTCTTTCTTTCTTTCTTTCTTTCTTTCTTTCTTTCTTTCTTTCTTTCTTTCTTTCCCTCCCTCCTTCCTTCCTTCCTTCCTTCCTTCCTTCCTTCCTTCCTTCCTTCCTTCCTTCCTTCTTTCTTTCTTTTTGCTCAGAATTGCTTTGACTATGAATGGTCTTTTGTTATTCCGTATAAATGTCTAGATAGCTTTTTCCTTTTCTGAGAAAAATGTAATTGGAATTTTCGTGGGGATTGCATTGAATTTGTATAGCACTTTGGGTAGTATGGACATTTTCACAATGTTGATTCTTCCAATCCAAGTGCATGGGATATCTTTCCATCTTCTTGTGTCCTCTTTAATTTCTCTCAACAGTGGTTTGTAATTCTCAGTATAGAGCTTTTTCACATCCTTGGTTAACTCTATTCCTAAGTATTTTATTTTGGGGGTGGCTATCGTAAATGGGCAAGCTTTCTTGATTTCGCTTTCTGCATGTTCACTACTGGAGAATAGAAATGCTACCGATTTTTCTGTGTTGATTTTGTATCCTGCAACTTTGCTGAAATCATTTATCAACTCCAAGAGTTTTTTTGTAGACGCTTTAGGCTGTTTCATGTCATCTGCAAACAGGGACAGTTTGACTTCATCTTTTCCAATCTGGATGCCCTTTATTTCCTTCTCTTCTCTGATTGATCTGGCTAGTACTTCCAACACTATGTTCAATAGGAGAGGTGAGAGTGGGCATCCTTGTCTAGTTCCTGTTCTTAAGGGAAAGCTTTTCCCCATTCAGAATGATATTGGCAGTGGGTTTATCATAAATGGCTTTAATTATGTTGAGATACTTTCCGTCTCTACCTAAATTGTAGAGAGTCTTTATCACGAACGAGTGTTGAATTTTGTCAAATGCTTTTTCAGCATCAATAGAGATGATCATATGGTCCTCGTGTTTGATTTGGTTGATGTGGTGTATCACATTTATTGCTTTGCATATGTTGAACCAACCTTGCATCCCTGGGACGAATCCCACTTGATCACGTTGTATAATTTTGCGTATGTGCTGCTGTACTCTGTTAGCTAGTATTTTATGGAGGATTTTTGCATCTATATTCATCAAGGATATTGGCCTGCAGTTTTCTTTTCTTATTATATCTTTGTCTGGTTTTGGTATCAGGGTGATGTTTGCTTCATAGAATGAGTTTGGGAGAATTGCCTCTGTTTCAACCTTTTGGAATAGTTTGTAGAGAACTGGTGTCAATTGCTCTTTGAATATTTGGTAGAATTCTGCAGTGAACCCATCTGGTCCTGGGCTTTTCTTTGTTGGGAGCCTTCTGATAACAGCTTCAATCTCTTTTAGTGTTATTGGTCTGTTCAGATTTTCTACATCATCATGGCTCAGTTTTGGCAGTTTGCGTGGGTCCCGAAATTTAGCCATTTCCTCCAGATTTTCAAATTTGTTGGCATATAGTGGTTTATAGTAGTCAATGATGATTTCTTGTATTTCTGCAGTATCAGTTGTAATACCACCTTTTTCATTTCTAATTTTTGTTATTTGGGGCTTCTGTCATCTCCTTTTAGTTAGCCATGCTAGTGGTTTGTCAATTTTATTTATCTTTTCAAAAAACCAACTTTTTGTTTCATGGATCTTTTGTATCATTTTTCAGATTTCTATTTCATTTAGTTCTCCTCTGATCTTAATGATTTCTGTCCATCTGCTAAATCTGGGTTTGGATGGTTCTTGTTTTTCTAGTTCTTTAAGTTGAAGTATTCGATTGTTTACTTGCCATCTTTCCATTCTTCTGAAGTAAGCATTTAATGTGAGAAATTTCCCAGTTAGTACTGCTTTTGCAGTATCCCACAGGTTTTGGTATGATGTATCATTGTTTTGATTAGTTTCAATAAATTTTTGATTTCCTGTTTGATTTCTTCTTGGACCCAATTGTCATTAAGTAGAATGCTCTTTAATTTCCATGTGTTTGTATTGTTTCCAGAATTTCGTTTGTTATTGATTTCTAGTTTTAATCCATTGTGATCTGAAAAAATACATGGGATAATTCCAATTTTTTTGAATTTGCTGAGACTTGATTGTGACCTAACATGTGATCTATCCTGGAGAATGATCCATGTGCTGATGAGGAGAATGAATATTCTGAGGTTTCTGGATGGAATGTTCTGTAGATATCTGCCAAGTCCAATTGGTCTAGAGTGTTGTTTAGATCTTGTGTTTCTCTGCTGATTCTTTGCCTAGATGATCTGCCCAATATTGATAGTAGGGTGCTCAGGTCCCCTGCTGTTATGGTATTATTGTCTATCTCCTTCTTTAGGCCAATTAGAGTTTGCTTTATAAATCTGGCTGCTCCAACATTGGGTGCATATATAGTTATGGTTGTTATGTCTTCTTGATGGATGAATCCTTTTATCCTTATGTAGTGGCCCTCTTTATCTCTTTTTATGGTTTTTAGTTTAAAGTCTATTTTATCAGATATAAGAATAGGTACTCTGGCTCATTTTTCATTTCTATTTGCATGGTATATCTTTTTCCATCCTTTCACTCTCAGTCTATGTGTGTCTTTATGGGTGAGGTGAGTCTCTTGAAGGCAGCAAACAGTTGGGTCCATACTTTTACTCCAGTCAGTCAGTCTCTGTCTTTTGAGTGAGGAATTTAATCCTTTTACATTAAGAGTTGTTATTGAAAAGTGTTGATTTACTCCTAGCATTTTATTGATTTTTGTTTGGATGTCTTAAGTGTCTTTTGTTCATTTCTTTCTGATTTAATGTTTGTCTTCTGTTTTTGTTGGTTTCCTGGGTTGTAGATAAACTTTTTTTTTCCTCATTGTTAGCATTTTTATTTAACTAGTGGGTTTTGAATTTTCTTGAGTTTTTATGGCAGTGGCAGTTATTATTCAGGTACCAAAAAAGAAAGACAGTGTCTTTTGCAAAGTAGAAGTTTTCAATTTTAATGAAGTCCAAGTTATTAAAGACTTCTTTCATAGATTGTGCCTTCGGCGTTATATATAAAAACCCCAAATCATCTGGGTTTTCTCCTATGTTCTATAACTTGCCTTTTGCTGGGTCTGTGATCCAGTTTGAGCTATTATTTACAAAGACTTAACGGGTCTGTGTCTAGATTCAGGTTGTTGCATTTGGGTGTGCAGTTGTTTCAGCACCATTTGTTTTAGAGACTATCTTTTCTCCATTGCATTGCCTTTGTCCCTTTTTCAAAGTTCAGTTGACTATATTTGTGTGGATCTGTTTCTGGCCTCTCAATTATATTCCAATGCTCGATCTGCTTATTCTTTCACCAATACCACAGTGTCTGGAACACCGTTGCTTTAAAGTGAGTCTTGACATTGGGTAGTGTCAGTCATTTGACTTTCTTCTTCCTCTTCAGTATGGTATTGGGTATTCTGGGTCTTTGCTTCTCCATGTAAGCATTAGAATCCATTTGATCATATTCACAAAATAACTTGCTTTGATGGTGATGAATCTATAGGTCCGTTGGGAAGAACTGATATCCTGACAACATCTTGAGTTTGTACCCAAAAACACAGAATATGTCATTTATTCAGTTCTTTGACTTCTTTCTTTGGAGTTTTGTAGATTTCCTCATACAGATCTTATGGGTGTGCATGTGTGCGTGTGCGTGTGCGTGTGTGTCTGTGTGTGTGTGTGTGTGTGTGTGTGTGTGTGTGAGAGTGTCAGTATAAGTGTGTATATCTAGGTGATCCCTAAGTCTTTTGCATTGTGGGGTGCTAATGTAAATTATATTGTGTTTTTAATTTCAAATTCCAATTGTTCGTTTCTGGTATGAAGGAGAACGATTAACTT
This sequence comes from Cynocephalus volans, assembly GCF_027409185.1. Lineage (NCBI taxonomy): Eukaryota > Metazoa > Chordata > Mammalia > Dermoptera > Cynocephalidae > Cynocephalus > Cynocephalus volans. The sequence continues at coordinate 111,368,206 of NC_084478.1, read as the reverse complement.
CTTTATATTAACCTTGTAACCTGCAACCTTGATTTAATTGCTTATTAGTTCCATGAGCATTTTTTAAATATGTTTATTTATTCCTTCTGATTTTCTACACAGACAAACATGTCATCTCTGAGCAAAGACAGTTTTATTTTTTCCCTCCCAATCCGTATACTTTTTATGTCCCCTTCTTGTGATATTGTGTTACCCAGGATTTCTAGTATGATGATGAAAAAAATTGGCGAGCAGGAACATCTTTGTTTGGTTCCTCATCTTAGCAGGAAAGCTTCCAGTTTTTAACCATTAGGTATGATGTTAGCTGTAGGGGTTTTGTACATGTACCCCTCTATTTCAAGTTTGGTTTTTGTTTTTTTGGTTTTTTATTTTAAATCAACTTTATTGAGTCATAATCTATACATAAAATGTGTCCATTGTAAAACTGTAATTTGAGGAGTTTTGTTTTGTTTTGTGTTTTTACCCCACCCAATTATGCCCCAACTTTCCTCCCCATCTCCCCCCCCCGACCCCCACTCCACTTTGTGGCCTTAGGAATGTTCCCTCCATCTGTAAGACCAGCACACTATTGTGGTCTTTCTTTCCTTCTTTCCTTCTCTCTTAGCTCCCACATATGAGTGAACACATGTGGTATGTGTTCATATCCCTATGTGCTTTGCTTATTTCAGTCAAAATAAGTTACTCCAGGTTCATCCATGTTGTTGCTATCGGGAGTGTTTCATTCTTTTTTACGTCAGGGTAGTATTCCACAGTGTATATATACCCCAGTTTCCTGACCAGTCATCCATTGATGGACATTTCCTTTTGCTCCATATCTTGGCTGTTGCAAACAGAGGTGCTCTGAGGTTTTTCTTTCTTTTTTTTAAAGTCATGAGTGGCTGTTGGATTTTCTCTAATGTTTTTTATGCATCCATTGATATGATCGTGTGGTTTTCCTTCAACAGCCTGTTGTTGTGGTAGATTACATTAATTGATTTTCAAATGTCACATCAGCCTTGCATACCTGGAATAAATTCCACTTGGTCTGGGTGTAGAATTATTTTTACACATTGGTGGATTTGATTTGCCAGTATTTTGTTGAGGATGTTTGCATCTATGTTCACGAGAGATATTGGTATGTAGTTTTATTTTCTTTTTATGTCTTTGCCTGGTTTTGCTATTTAATGCTGGCTACATAGAATGAGTCAGGAAGAACAGATTAAGCATCCCTAATCCAAAAAATTCAAACCCCAAATGCACCAAAACCTAAAACTTTTTGAGTGCTGACATGACACTCAAAGCAAGTGCTCACTGGAGCATTCCAGATTTTGGATTTTTGAATTAGGGATGTTCAAATTGTATGTGTTCTGCAAATATTCCAAAATATGAAAAAAGAAATCCCAAATCCAAAACACTTCAGGCCCCAAGCATTTTGGATAAAAGATACTCAATCTCTATTCCCTCTGCTTCTTCTATCGTCTGGAAGAGATTATACAGAATTGGTATAATTTCTTCTATGTTTGGCAGAATACACAATTGAACCCATCTGGGCCTGGTGCTTTCTGCTTCAGAAGGTTATTAATTATAGATTCATTTGAAATAAATGTAGGCTTATTAAGATTGTCTATTCAAAATGGATTTTAAGTTGTGAAATAGATGGGTTTATGATCTTTTATTGTTTTGTGTTTTGTGTATTTAATTGCTTGATTGAGATATATTTACAAATTTAAATTGTACAATTTAGTGGCTTTTAGGGTATTCACATATATGTGCAATGACCACCCTAGTCTGTCCCGCGCTACCGTCTCGCCAGCAAGAACGACGCGGCACACAAAGGATCCTTCTGCAGATCAGCTTTAATGCATCTTGAGAGGGAGAGCATAAGCTTGCCAAAAATGGAGACCCCGAGCGAGGGAACCCGCGCCCTTTATATAGAGACTGCTCCTCGCCTAGGACGTGCTCCTACCTTATTGGTGGCTGCCTAATCGGCCCAGGTGTGTTACCGAGCAGCCCTGCCCTCCACCGGAAATCAGCGCCATCTTGTAATGGCGATTTCGGGCAGCTCCTCACATCTCCCCCTTTTTTATCATTTAAAGCGGCTGGTACAAGCTCGGCGGTCGCGGACAAATTAGCCAGCGTTCCTCTCCTAGGTCGTCCCTCCACAGACTTTGACCTTACCCGTCATAGGTTGACCCTATCGCCACCGGGCACCATGTCTTAGGTTGGTTCAAGTCTGGGGGAAGTTGCCCGTCTCTGGACACACTGGAGCCTGTTGTTACACATAGACCTGTTTGAGCAAGGGCGAACTCCTCTGAACAAGCTTCAGGGAGGCCAGCCAACAGGAAGGGGGAAGGGGAGTCAGAGCAGGCTAATCCTTAAGCATGGACAGCCAAACGTCAGGGTTGGCCCCCTGTTCCAGGGCTAGAAATGCCTGGGCGATGACTACCCTGTCTCTCTGGGTCTGGGCTTTTAATCTGCAGACCAACCATAGTAGGAGCACAGTTCCCCCACATAAGAACATGCCAACCCCAATCACTCCTGCCCACTCCTTGAAGTGGGACACGGCCGTTTTAATCCATGAGGACAGTCCGACTGCGAAGGAGACATCCACTCTTGTTGAATTCACGGACACAATGGCCGTGCGCAGCAAGGTCATCAGATCGTCAAATTGTCCCGTCCAATTTCCTAAAAGATACTGAGATAATCTGTTAGACAAATTTGCAGCCTTGGTAAAATTTTCATATTGGACACTAGTGACACACAATCCTGAATATTTCCATTGACACCCCAATTGAGCAATTTGCCATAAAACGTCTATTTGTTCCTGCACAAGATCCACCCGCTGGTTAACCACCATTAATCCTCCCTTCAGCTGAGCGTTTAGCGCAGTCTGTGTTTCTAGGGCCTGTGTTACCGCGGAGGACAAATTATTCAACGTGGTGGCAGTCTGTACCGTGGTAGTCAAGGAGACGGCAGCAGCTGTGGCTGCACCTGCCGCCAGGGATACGGCGGCGACTATTGCCGCAGTGAGACCAAAATCCCTCCTCTGCCTGAACAAGACCATAGTATTGGGAGCTTCTACTGGGACAGGAATCCATCTAGGCATTCGAGCAACTATGGCCAAATTGAACAGCGTAGCATTCCAGCACTGTGCATAAAAGCAAGTATAGTTATCACAAGCAATCTGACTCCTCTCATCACTAATATTAGTTAAAATAAACATGAAAGGAGGATAAAGGCAAACTGGTGTTGGCGGGACAGAGTAATTTGTTCCAAGCTGTTTTATGGACACAGTGGATTCAAAGGACTCAGTCACATTCCACTCAAAAGAGGCATTTCCCCAACCACCGCCTTTTGAAAAGGCAAACGGTGAAAGGTCCGTGCAGCTGCCATTTACCCCACACAACAGCCAAACATCAAATGGGTTGGAACGGATCGCCATCGTGGGGTTTTGATATGTCCAATTTAGGCCTGAAGAGGTAGCATTATACTGGGTACCCATATAAGGCGAAAAGGTAAAGTAATTTTTTAGTGCCCACCCCGCCTTTTTAGACTGGCAGCCCGTCCAGGGCGGGGTATCTCCCTCCCTTCTGGGGCTCAGGCAATACGGGGCCCATTTTGCCTGAGAGGGAATACTGGTATTGTTCTTTGGATCAAAAGCAGGCCACACTCCAGACAGCCAAGAAGCATTGGCCGAACCTGGATGTTCTGGCCTATCAAACCACGCCGCGGTTTGATTATAAAGCTTTATGCATGGAATCTCAGACCAGGACCGATTAGAAACCATCCAAAAACATAGACTGCCTGTTAAAGAAAAATTTCGACTTTTTCCAATACCCGCTATCTCCGTGTCTTCAGGTAGATAAGGTAGATCCAAAGTCTTATTAGAACTGAAAAACCGAGGAAACAACCTAGTATCATGATGAACTGGCATCGGGAGGGGGAAGGTCGACAGTATCCCCCAGCGCGGCTCGCCCAAGGCCGTTGGGGTCTTGATCATCACCATCAGAATAGGGAGGAACAGCCAGATCTTCCAGCTCAGATGGGGTCTTGGCGCCATCCTTCCGTTCTGGGACCGTCCTGGTAAGCCTCTCAGGGACCCAGAAAGGGTTATCTTCATTCTGTGGGAAAACACACACAGCTCCCCTGGATCTTATAAGAATAGGATCCGGTCCTTTCCATTCGTTAGACAACACATCTTTCCATTTTACCATTTCTTTTGGCCTGTCTGGCTCTGAGCAATGACGCTCGGCCGCTGTTTGTCCATGCTCATCTAAATTCAGGTAATTTAAAGTAAATAATGCCAGGGAAATCACTGTCCTTGGTACTGGAGGAAGTTCCTTCATAATTCCCCCTTTTTGTTTTTGTAAGTATGATTTTAATGTGCGATGGGCACGTTCTACGATACCTTGTCCTTGGGGGTTATAGGGAAGGCCAGTCAAATGGGTTACTTCCATATAATGGCAGAACTGTCTGAATTTTTGGGAAGTGTAGGCAGGTCCATTATCTGTTTTAAGGACCCTGGGCTTACCCCAGGCACTCCAGGCCTCGAGACAATGTTGGATTACATGGGAAGCCTTCTCTCCCGATAGGGGAGAAGCATGTAAAATACCAGAACAAGTGTCAATGGACACATGTAAATACTGGAGTTTTCCAAAAGAGGCAACATGGGTAACATCCATTTGCCAAACCTGCAGCGGTCTTACGCCTCTTGGGTTGACCCCCACATGAGACATAGGCAAAAATTGGCAACAGTTTTGACATTGGGTCACTATTTCTCTAGCTTCTTTTCTAGTTAAGGAAAACTGACGGCGCAAGGTTTCGGCCGTTACATGAAACCGTTCATGGAAGCTTTTAGCAGCTTCCAGATTGGAAGACATGGCAACAGCAATCAGCTTTGTAGCTTTGTCGGCCAGGTCATTTCCTAGTGCCATAGGGCCAGGGAGACCTGAATGTGCCCGTATATGAGTTATATAAAATGGGTGTCGCCGAGCTAACAAGCAATTTTGAATTTGTTGAAAGACGCAAGCCACCCTACTGGATGGCTTGATGATACCAGCAAGCTCAAGATGATTAACTGCATTTACTACATAATTAGAATCAGAGACAACATTTACAGGGCCAGAAAAGGTCTGTAAAACCTCTAGGACTACCAAACATTCAACAACCTGGGGGGAGGTTTCAATATACCTTTTGGAGACAACCTGACCGTCAATCACATAGGCTCCAATCCCCGTCTTGGAGCCATCAGTATAGACTACCAAGCCATCTATTAAGGGCACAGAGGATGTTACCCGGGGAAAAACCACCGCTTGGGACAAGGCAAAATGCAAAAGAGGGTGTTGGGGATAATGATTGTCTATCTGCCCTGGAAACGAGGCGACCAATATGGCCCATTCATTGGAGGCAGCCGTCAGGGCTTGAACCTGAGGCAAAGTATAGGGAACTATCATCATTTCTGGATATTTGCCAAAGTGAGTGAGAGAGGCCTTAAGTCCACGTAAGGCAAGCCGGGCCACAGCATCGGGATACCAATCAATGATTTTCCCTGGTGAAGCATTGGGATGGACCCACAAAAGGGGGCCATTTTGCCAAAGCACGGCAGTTGGCAGTCCCTTTGTTTTACAAAGGCACAAGGAAAAGGGCAATGTGTCATCAAGACGTGTCAATTGAGCTCCCCGTATGGCCTGTTCTACCAACCGCAAGGCCTGTTCTGCTGGCGGAGTGAGGGACCTGGGAGAAGTCAGATGGCTATCACCCTCAAGAATGTCAAACAGTGGCTTCAGGGCCGCAGAGGGGATTTTTAGAAAGGGTCTGAGCCAGTTGATGTCTCCCAACAATTTTTGAAAATCATTTAGAGTTTGTAAGTGGTCCCTTCTTATCTCCACCTTTTGTGGGACGATCTTATCAGGAAAGATAATAGACCCCAAAAAATGTCCAGTATTTGCAATCTGAACTTTATCAGCAGCAATTTGTAGGCCCCAGTGTAACAAGATGGACTGTAAGCAAGGATATGCCTTTTGTAAAACTGTCAAATCTTTGTGGCATAACAGGACATCATCCATATAATGAATCAGGATTAGGGAGGGAAACCGGTGCCTTAAAGGGCTCAGAGCTTCTTGAACATATAGTTGACACATGGTGGGGCTATTTGCCATACCCTGAGGCAAAACCTTCCATTGGAACCTCTTATCAGGTTCCATATGATTAAGTGAAGGGAGAGTAAATGCAAAGCGGGGCTTATCTAGGGGACATAAGGGGATGGAAAAAAAGCAATCCTTAATATCTATAATAACTAAAGGCCAACCTTTAGGTAAGGCGGAGAGAAGCGGAAGACCCCTTTGTACGGGGCCAAAAGAGTTCATCTGTTTATTAATGGCTCTCAGGTCGTGGAGCAATCTCCATTTTCCCGACCTTTTTTTGATTACAAATATCGGGGTATTCCAGGGAGAGGTGGACGGTTCAAGATGTCCAAGCCTTAGCTGCTCCTGTACTATCTGTGTTGCTGCCCTCAATTTCTCAGAGGACAATGGCCATTGAGGAACCCACACCGGATCCTCCGTTTTCCACGGAATGGGTCGTGCTGCCTCAATGGCGCCTAGGAAAAACCCAGACCCTGTCTACCTGGGTTGCCTTCAGGGAGAATGGGTTCAACCCGGCCCTGTTCCCTGGCTCCTAAACCCCTTCCCTGTTTATGACCCATCTTGGCCATTATCTCCTTAGCTTGAGAGGAGTATTCATTAGACAACTTAACTCCCATCTTTTGTAAAATATCACGCCCCCAGAGGTTAACGGGGAGCGGAAGCACGTAGGGAGTAAAATGTCCCTCTTGTCCCTCTGTCGTTTTCCAGGACAAGGTAGCGGAACTAATAGTAGGACTGGCCTGATAACCGAGGCCTTGTAGAGAATGTGAGGACTTAATGACAGGCCAAGACTTTGGCCACCAATGGGTGGAAATAATACTCTTATCTGCACCAGTATCCATAATGCCTTCAAACAATTTTCCCTCAACCCACAACTTTAGCTTAGGTCTCTCATTTAGGGAGACCATCAGGTAGGCGGAATCCATGCCCGAGGAGCCCATTTTTTCTCGCCCAGGCTCTGAAGGTCCGGCGACCTCTGGGAGGAGCAGCAATTGAGCTATCCTGTCTCCTTTGGTAATAGAAAAAACTCCTCCTGGGCATGTGCACAGGACTTGGATCTCGGGGCTATGTTGACAGTCAACTACCCCAGGGTAGACAATAAGACCGTTTAAAGTTAACGATCCTCTGCCAATTATAAGGCCCACGGTTCCAGGCAGTAGGGGTCGAATAGGCTGCACAGGAACCGGCTGGACGCCCATTTGTGGCATTAATAAGAAGTCGGAGGAGGCGTGCAGGTCCAATCCTGTGTGTCTTCCGACAGGCTCTCCTCCCTTTCTCCTCGACTCTGGTTGGCCTTGTCCCCATACTTGTGGGGGCCCTGGGAACGGGGGCCCATCTTCACGTTTTTTTGAACCACTTGGTGTTGTTCTGTGAGCGGCGGAAGGAGTCGCCCTTTGATATCTCTAATGGAACGGCAGAGAGCAGCCTTATGATATCCCTTGGAACAGCGGGAACAGAGGGAGTCTGTACTCTGGGGGCCCTTATCCCTGTCCGGGGCTTGGCAGTCCTTTTTTAAATGTCCCGGTTGACCGCATTTAAAACAAACTCTCTGGTTCCGCCCCTGTCTTGGCTGTCCCTGTCTAGGCAGTCTCTGCGACTGGAGGATGGCAGCTGCCAGCCCTGCATTGGTCAGGGGTCCCCCGAGTTCTCGACAAACTCTGAGCCAATCCTGTACACCTTTACCTTTTCTGGGCGCTATGGCCGCGCGGCATTCCTGGGTCGCCTGCTCAAAAATCAGTTGTTCAACAAGAGGCGCAGCCTGATCAGGGTCCCCAAAGATGCGCCCCGCTGCTTCTGTCATTCGAGCCACAAAATCTGAGAATGGTTCCTGAGGTCCCTGAATGATCTTAGTAAGTTGTCCAGAAGCTTCCCCTTTTTTGGGGAGTGCCTTCCAAGCCTTAATGGCAGTGCTAGAAACTTGAACATAAGCACCCCATGGGAAAGCCGTCTGATCAGCGGCAAATGGGCCCTGGCCTGTTAACATATCAAAGGTCCAATCTCGCTGCTCGGGGGTCAGTGCAGCAGCGTTTGCCCTGGCTTGAGCTTGTGCAGCCTCATGCCATAGCGCCTTCCATTCCATGTATTGACCCATGGTAGGGAGCGCTGCCTTAGCCAACATTTGCCAGTCAGCGGGTGTCATAGCCACACCAGCAAACCCTTCTAGCATTACTAGAGTAAAATTGGCATTTACACCATATTTTCTAACCGCCTCTGCTAGATCCTTAATTTGGGTGTACTCGACGGGGGCATGAACTCTCCCTCCGCCCTCAACCTCAAAAACTGGGAAGGCAGCTTGAACCTTTTTCCTCACTTTATCAGAGAGGAATGAGAAGGGATTAGAAGACTGCACGTAAGGAGGAGGCGCCGAAGGCGCAGGCCGTGCGGGGGCCACTGGGGGCGGCCGGCATTTCCACTCCCCGAGTGGTCTCCGCCGCCTGTCGGGATGATATCTCTCCTCCTCGTACCTGGCAGCTTCCTCCTCCAAATCGGATTCCTCACTAGGGCTGAGGGGATCGGAGTCGGACTCATCCAGATTTAAATCTTCTAATTCTTGTTTTAAGGCCCCCAGCTCTTGCATAGGGTAGAGGCCTCCTTCTTTCCCTTCCAACTTTTGTCTGGGTTTTGAAATCCCTCCTTTACCGGCAGATGTGCCGGGAGTGTCACCCTGTTGTTTTATAATCTCTCCCTCGTCCGTAGACTTACCGGGAGGGCCCTTTCTTTTATGGGAGATGTCTCTCCTCCTGCGGGTACCCATCCTCTCACTCCGTTCAGTTTCTGACATGCTGTCTTGGACCTCCTCTAATGTATTTTGCCCTACTATCACTACCGGTTTACAGCCCTCATCTTCTAAGCAATTTTTAATAAACTTCCAAATGGTCTTGGTGCCCTGACGGAGGTCTCCCTCTGCGTACTTGCGGTCAAGGTCTCTGCCTAGTTTGTTCCAAGAGCTCAAAGTCAAGGAGCCGGAACAAGCAAACCACGGCGCTACACGATCTACCTCTTTTACAAAATTTTTGAGCACACGGCCCCCTACCTTTATATCACGTTGTCTCAGCACGGCCTCTAACGCGGTAACCATGGACTGAGTGGAACCCATAACGCGCCCCACTCCGTGGGAGGCGCTGTGAGACGCACCGTTCCCTTACGTACTAGAGGCTCACACAGGTCTCTGGTGCAGCTGCTTATCTACGTCAGTCTGACCACACCAACGGGCGATTTCAAAACCTTTTAAACCAACCGGATTAACCCCAGACCAAGAACAGGCATACCTCTCCGAACTTACCCTCCTGCAGTTCTGAATCCTCCCTGTCTCCAGGGGGTCTCCGAAGGTGCTGACGATGACACAAGTTCCCGGGTTTCGGCACCAAATGTCCCGCGCTACCGTCTCGCCAGCAAGAACGACGCGGCACACAAAGGATCCTTCTGCAGATCAGCTTTAATGCATCTTGAGAGGGAGAGCATAAGCTTGCCAAAAATGGAGACCCCGAGCGAGGGAACCCGCGCCCTTTATATAGAGACTGCTCCTCGCCTAGGACGTGCTCCTACCTTATTGGTGGCGGCCTAATCGGCCCAGGCGTGTTACCGAGCAGCCCTGCCCTCCACCAGAAATCAGCGCCATCTTGTAATGGCGATTTCGGGCAGCTCCTCACACTAGTCAATTTTAGAATATTTTTATTCCCTCAAAAAGAAATCTCTTACCTTTGAGCAATCGCCTCCTATACTCCCATTCCACAAGCCTTAAGCAACTACTGATCTACATCGTCTTGTTAGATTTCCCTATGTGGGACATTTTGTTAGAACAAAATCATATAATACATGATCTTTTGCGACTGGCTTCTTTCACTTAGCATGGTGTTTTCAAAGTTGATCCATGAATAATATTCAATACATATACCACACTTGGTTTATCTGTTAGTTGATGAATGTTGGGATTATTTCCACTTTTGGCTATAATGACTAATGCTGCTATAAATATCCAACTATAATTTTTGTGTGAGCATGTGTTTTCCTTTCTCTTAGGCATAAACATAGAGTGGAATTGTTGGGTCATATGGCAACTCTGTGTTTTTTTCTTTTAGGAAGTTCCATACAGTTGTTCAAAGCGACCAGCAGTGTTTGAGCGTTCTGATTTCCCCACATCCCTGCCAGTACTTGGTATTAAACGATGTTTTCATTTCAGCCACCATGTTGGGTTTGAAGTGGTATCTTATTGTTTTTCATTTGAATTTTCTCAGTGATTAATGATGTTGACCATCTTTTCATACGATTATTGCCTAGTTTTATATCTTCTTCAGAGTAATGTCAATTCAGATCATTTGCCCATTTTTTAATAGTTATTCATCCTTTTATTCTTCACATATTCTAGGTACAAGTCCCTTATAAGATATATGTCTTGTAAATATTTTTCCCATTGTGTAGATTGTATTTTCACTTTATTGACGGTGTTCTTTGAGAGCATGAACCTTTTCACTGTTGGTAAAGTCCTAATTATCTATTTTTTCATTTGTTGCTCATGTTTTTGTTGTCACCATCTGAGAATCCTTTGACAAATCTGAGGTCACAAAGATTTATTCTTATATTTTCTTATAAGAATTTATAGCTTTAGCTCTTACATTTAGTTTTTTATCCATTTGGTGTTAATTTTTTTATATGATGTGAAGTAAAGTTGCAAGTTCATTTTCTTCCTTGTGGCTTTCTAATTGTCCCTAAAAAATTTGTAAAAAAGAATATTCTTTTTCACCACTGAATGGCCTTGGAACCCTTGTCAAATATCAACTGGCTGTATATACTTGTTTTTTTTTCTGCCCTCTCAGCTCCATTTCATTGATTTATATGCATATCCCTATGGTCGAACCACAGTTTCTTGATTACTGTTGCTTTGTGTTAAGTTTTGAAGTAGGGAACTGCAAATCTTCCTGCTCTGTGCTTTCTCAAGATTATTCTGGCTAATCTGGGTCTCTTGCAATTATGTATGCATTTTAAAATAAGCTTGTCAATTTCTACAGAAAAATCTGCTGGGTTTGTGATAGATATTGCATTGAATCTGGAGGTTGACTTGGGGGGTATTGCCATCTTAATAATTTGTCTTCTGATCCATGATCACAGGATGTTTTACCATCTACTTAGATCTTGTTTAATTTCTTTCAAAAGTCTTTTATGGTTTTCAGATGTAAAGTTTGCAACCCTTTTGTTAAATTTACTTGTAAACATTTTCCTCTTTTTGGTGCAATTGTAAATGGACTTATTTTCTTAATTTTTATTTTTAAGTATAGTATTTAGAAATCAAGTGTTTAGAGAGACAAATGATTGTTGTATACTGATCTCGTATCTGCCTATTTTGCTGAGCTTGTTTATTAGTTCTAACAGTTTTTTAGTGGATTTCTTCAGATTTTTTATGTACAAGTTTACGTCATCTTTAGATAGAGACAGTTTTACTACTTCCCTTCCATTCCTGATGGCTCTTCTTTTTTTCTTTCTTTCTTTTTTTTTTAAATTTTAACTTATCAATATTCAGTGTAGTTGATTTTCATGTCCCTTTATCAATTCCTCCTTTTCCCTCTTCCCGCTACCCCCTCAATCAACATCATATCTGTTTACATGTCCTAACATGTTTAAGGAATTGTTGATTGTTGTACACTCTTCCCCACCGCCCTCCCTCCCATTGATTTGTTTGTATATTTATGGATTTATTTTTATTAACTCCTACAAATAAGTGACAATATGCAGCATTTCTCTTTCTTTGCCTGGCTTATTTCACTTAATATAATTTTCTCTAAGTCAATCCATGGTGCTGTGAACGGTAGTATTTCATTTTTTTTTAATAGCAGAGTAGTATTCCACTTTGTAGGTATGCCACATTTTCCTTATCCACTTGTCCGACGATGGGCATTTAGGCTTGTTCCAACTCTTGGCTATTGTAAATAGCACTGCAATAAACATGAGGGTATAGGTATCCTTTGAACATGATGATTTCCACTCCTCTGGGTATATTCCCAGCAGCGGAATAGCTGGGTCATATGGTAGATCTATCTGTAATTGTTTGAGGAATCTCCATACCATTTTCCATAAAGGCTGCACCATTTCACAGTCCCACCAACAGTGTGAGAGTGTTCCTTTTTCTCTGCAACCTCATCAGGATTTATCATTCTCACTCTGGATATTAGCCACCCTAACTGGAATGAGATGATATCTCAAGGTGGTTTGGATTTGCATTTCCCAAATGCTGAGTGATGTTGAGTATATTTCTTGTGAGAGTGGCCTACTAGCAATAAATTTTCTCAGTTTTCGTTTTTTGTGGGAATGTCTTTATTTCACCTTCATTTTTGAGATAGTTTTTCTGGATGTAGTATTATGTGGGTGTAATGTGAGGTTATATAACCAGTAAAACTGGTATAGGTAATTTAAAACACTTAGATCAACTAGGCTCCACCTGAGAATACAAATTCAAAAAATAAAATGTATATTTTTATTATATTCTACATTATCATCAGAGAGAAGACAAATACCTGTTCTTATTCGCCTAAGGATTCACATACGCAAGGATTCTTATTAAAAATGCTTCTGAGGTGAAGTTTATTTGAGAAGGGTTTTTGTTTGAGTGTGTGCTTATGTGTGTATTTATATGTGTGTGTATAGTGGAAGATCAAGCTCTTCTCTGGGAATTCCTGTGTTCCCTGTTGTGAGAATTATGTAAGCATTTTCAGGTGTAATAAATTAAACCGACTACAATATGAATTTGTATGTAAGAAAATTTATTAAATTTATAAATTTTATTATAAAAATTTACCAAATTTATTAAACCCTTTCAGGTGCAGAAAAAATATTATACCTTCATAGCCTTAGGAAAAAATACTTTTTCACTTTCTCACCCATAGACATACAGAGAACTTTGAACTTCAGTTCTACAATCTGAGCAAGGAGTCAAATGCAAATACAGACACAAGTACATATGCAAACAAGCCTTGTGGGGAAAAAAAGGTGAATCATTGTATGGAGATGACTGAGAATGGGTACTGGGTCACTTTCATCATTTTATTTGGAGTTTTCTCCATTCTTCAGGTAATCGTGTCCTTTCCCATTCACTTTGGAATTCCCTCACCCCAAACCACTGAATTAATTAAACAAAAGATACATTTCCAACACACTATTTCACATTCTGAAGGTATCACAGGGTTTCTCTGTTGAGCCTTGTTAGCAAAGCTAGAAAAACAATCACTGAACCGAGAGAGAAGTTTACCAGTCTCTTCCCTGGAGATGAAAATTTTATTCATGAATTCCATCAGAAAACCAGACCAGGCCTTTCAGAATCCAACTTGAAAAAAAAAAACTTGAATAAGCCAAACTTACCAGTTTGCAGCCAGTGTTTTGTCACCACTGAGAAAAACAGTCAAAAAAAATATGTATATATATATGTGCCTGAGAGCGTTGAGTAGGCACCATACTCGGAAACATGAAAGCATAGAAATTGAATTTAGTCCTCTACATCTTGCTGAGAATGCCTCATGAGTCATAATAGCTCAGGAATCAGGGAGTTCAGGGAGAAGTGCAAACAATCACAAAGGCAAGCTGCTCATTAAATTTACTAATCAAGTAACTGCTCTCCAATTCAGTGGATGATCAAGAGATGAGCAGATCTTGGTAGGTCCATGAGAGACATCAAACTATAATTTTAAAAAAATCAGTGTCCCAGAGACCTCCAGTTCTGGCCAAGCTAGAGTATGTCCACTCCTCCTAGGTGGTCCCTCTACGTCAAAACACTCTGGATACAACAGAGCAGACAAGCAAATGGAACTCCAGAGTGTGGGAAAGAGGAGGCAGACCGGCTAGTGCACTCAAGACTTGAGTAAGGACACAGCAGTGATTTCTTTTGTTTTTCTTATCTCCTACCAAATGTCCCAGACAGGGCACTACGGAAGTCTCCAACCAAGAACCACCAACACTCACAGACATGAACCTCTAAGTAAAGCCCATTCCCTTACACAAAACAAAAACAAAAGCAAAGACAGAAAAAGGGTGTTCTAAAAACCAAAAACCCTGTTTTTGGCAAATATCCCTCCTCCACTGCAGACAAACTCCAGTGGAAAGCCTCAGCTCTAACTCCTGAGGTTTTAGAGACCAAAAGGGAAGCTGATCTTCTGCCCTAACCAGCCTCTCTGACGCCAGTGGTGATGATCCCATTCCCCTGTCAGGGTATTGTCAGTGAGGTCCAGCAACAAGCTGAGCCTTTACCTCCACCCAACATCAATGATCCTGAACAAGGCAGTGCAAGTTGGGACTAGTATGCATTCCATTTATCCCCATCTCTGGTGTCAGTGATGGCCAGTAGAAAGTTGAACCTCCACACCCATCCAACATCAATGAGGTGGTATGAGGTGGGGCTAGTCAACACTCCACCTTCCCTCTTACCACTCCTGTGTGAGCTAGGCCTGATTCAGAGCTGAGCTTCTTTCTTCCTCCACCTCTCATCAGGATGGAATGAGGTGACAGCCGGCAGGGTAGGTTGACACTCTGCTTTCCCCCTTCTTCCCCTGATGTCCTCAGAGACCAGTGGGGAACTAGGTTTCTGACTCGCACCCTATAGCAACAAATTATTGAGTCAGCAACCCAGTTCCCCCTTTCTGAGTGATAGCAGGCCCTGTGGAGATGGAGCTTACGTTCCCTACGTTGAGGCAACCAATGTGTTGTGAATTGGTGCCCCTCTTTCATTGGAAAGATGTCACTGCAACTGGGGTAACAGTTCATCTCTCACCCTAGCCAACTGCAAAGAGGTAAGGAAACTGAGAAATCCATTTTTTCAGTGTGGTATCAGAACACAAATCTCTATGTTACACCAAAGACTCACGCCAAAAGTGGAGATTAAACTTAGGATCCAGGGTCTCACAAAGTGGTTTCCAAATATCCAGGATGCAATAGAAATTCACCACACCAAGAACCAAGAAAATGACATGCTGAATAATAAAAGACAACCTACAGATGCCAACACTAAAGTGAATAAGATGTTGGAATTTTCTGACGAGCTTTGGAAGTGACCTTGAAATAATTCTTCAGCAAGCAATTACAAATTCTCTTGAAATGAGTGACAAAATTGGAAACCTCAGCCAAAAAAAATTGAAGTTATGAAAAAGAAACAAGTGGAAATTACAAAACTCAAAAAATACAAAAACGAAAAAAAAAAAAAAAAGAAAGAAATGTTGCCAGATGGGATCAATCGTAGAGTGGAGATGACAGAAGATAGAACCAGTGAAATTGAGGACATGTCATTAGAATGTACCTAATGTAAACAACACAGGAAGAATAGACTGAACAAAAATATCATGGCCTCAGAGAATTGTGGAAACATAACAAAAAAGCTCACATTCATACTGTCTGATTTGTAGAAGGAGAAGAGAGAGAGAGAGAGAGAGAGCGAGGAATAAAAAAAGTATTGGAAGAAATAACGGTTGAAAACTTCCCAGATAAGGCATAATGATTGGAAAGAAAGAAATAAAAATATCCCTATTTTCAGATGACATGCTATATATTCTAAAGACTCTTCAAAAACAAAATTCTAGAACTAGTATGTAAGTTCAGCAAATTGGTGGGATACAAGGTTCACACACACAAATCAATTGCATTTGTATACAGTAACAACGAAACTGTGGAAACTGCAATGTAAAGCACAATACCATTTACAAATGCTCTAGAGAAAATAAAATTGTGGTTTATAAATGTAACAAAACATGTATAGGCCCTATATCCTGCACATTCCAAAACACCGATGAAAAAAATCAGAGACCTAAATAAATGTAGACACATATGTGGTTGTGGATTAGAAGACTCAATACAGCAAAGATGTCAATTCTCCCCAAGCAGAGCTATAAGTCTAATGTAATTTCTATCAAAATTCCAGCAAGGTATTTCAGACATAGAGAAGCTTATTCTAAACTTTATATGGAAATACGCAAACCCTAGAATAGCTAGAAACATGCTTGATGAAAAATAATAAAGTGAAAGAAATTACTCCGTTTTATGTTGATCGTACTGCATAGCTACAGCAATCTAGACAGTGTGGCACTGGCAGAGGAGTGAACACATATATCAACAGAACAGAATGTAGAACCCAGAAATAAACCTACTCAAATACGTTCAACTGATTTTTGAGAAGAACACATAAGCAATTTAATGCAGGAAAGATAGACTATTGCACAAATGATGCCGAAGTGCTTGGACATCCATAGGCAAAAGTAAAATGAGCCTTTAATAAAAAAGTAAAAATGAGCCTTTCTCGAAACCTCACAACTTATACAAAATTTAACACACAATGGGCCACAGGCTTAAATGTAAAATGTAACACTGTAATAGTTTTGAAAACATCAAAGGAGAAACTCTTTGGGATCTAGGGCTAGGCAGAGTTCTTTGACTTGACATCAAAAGCACAATAAAAAACAATCAATAAATTAGACCTCACTGAAATTAAAAACTTTGGCACTGTTAAAGACCTTGTGAAAGGGATGAAAATAAAAGCTACAGGCTGGGAAAAGTATTTGCAAGCCACTTATCCAACAAAAGAGTAGTATCTAGAAAGTTAAAATAACTCCCAAAACTCAACAATAAACAGTCAAAGAATCCAAGTAGAAAATGGGTGTCTCAGTCCAATTTCTGTTGCTTGTAAGAGAATACCTAAAACTGGTTAATGTAGAAAGAAACGGAATTTATTTCTTTCAGTTTTGAAGGCTGGGAAGCCTAAGGTCTAGGGGGCACAACTGGTGAGGGCCTTCTTCCTGGTGGAAACTATCTACGGAGTCCTGCGGCAGCATAGGCAATCACCAGTCCACACCCATGAGAACCCATTAAACCATTAATCCATTATTTCATAAATGGGTTAAACCATTCACGAGATCACAGTCCTCACAAGCTTATCACCTCTTAGAGGCTCCACCTTTCAACACTGCCAAATTGGGGGAATCAAGTTCCCATGTGAGCTTTGGAGGGGACAAACGTTCAGATCTTAGTAATGGGCAGAAGACACGAAAACATTTTTTTTTTTTCACGGAAGAAGTTATACAGGTGGCAAATAAGCACACGAAAATGTCTCCAATATCATTAGACATCAGAGAAATACAATTTAATAGAATGGTGAGATATCACTACGCACATATTAGAACAGCTAAAAAAAAATAGTGATAACACCAAATACTGTTGAAGATTTGGGGAAATTAGATCACTCATACATTGCCGGTGGAAATGTAAAATGTTTCAGCCACTTTGGAAAGCAGCATGGCAATTACTTTAAAAATAGAAATCTGTCTTGTGGGCTTTTAGACCAGAGAATTGAAAGCTTAATTTCGTACAGAAACTTGTACATGATTGTTCACGGCAGCTTTATTTGTAAATAGCTAACAAGTGGAAATAACCCAAATGTCCTTGAACGGATGAATGGCAAAACAAACTGTGTTGCATGTGTACCATGGAATACCCCTCAACAATAAAAAGTGACAGACTCTTGACAAATGCAGAAATTTTGATGGATCACCTGGGAATTAAGGTGAGAAAAAAAAAAAAAAAGCCTATCCCCCAAATTACATGCAATTCCATTTATTTATTTTTGTAATGGCAAAATATTGGAAATGGAGACAGTTTGTAGTTTCCAGGCGGTAGGTATGGGGAATTGTTCTGGGAAGGAGATGGGTGTGGTAATAAAATGGCACCAGTCGAGGGACTTTTTCGGTCATAAAACTGTTTATTACCTTGTCTATTGTGGTGTATACATGGACCTGTGCATGTGATAGAACTTCATAGAACTAAATACACGCACACATACAGACACACACTCAAGTAAAACTGGGAAGATCTGAATAAGATCAATGGATATCATTGGTGTCAGTATCCTGGTTCTGATATTATACTATAACTTTACAATATGCTAGCATTGGCGGAAATTGGATAAAATGTACCTTGGATCCCGATGCAATATTTCTTGCAATTGCATGTAAATCTACGGTTATTTTGAAATAAAAAGTTAAAAAATCTCCTCATCCACCTGGAATCTATGGTGCATTCCTTTCCTATTGAAATTGCATGGATCCTGAGATAAAGTTTTGCGGCAGAAAAGTAAATTTCCTTTATTTAAATTTCTTTCTTTCTTATTATCTCACTACTAACCTTAGAATTACGATTCAGAAGGAAGATGTCATAAGGAGTCATTCACACAATTTAATTAAACTGAAAAATGAAATTAGAGCTTTTCTTACAAAGAGTAATTCTGATTAGATTTAATATTGTTTTTTCAGTGAGGCCTAAATTTCCAAATAAGTCGTCTGCTGAACATTTTCCATAAATTGATTAAACTATATTTGCAGCACCAAGGTTTAGAAAAAGTGTAATTTTAGCACATATAAATATACAAGATGCCATAAATTACATCCTTTAAAAAAAAATGAGAAGTCTGTCTTAAAAATTCTTTTAGGGGTTATAAGAGAGAAGGAAACATAAAAAAACAACACTACCTTAAAATTCGAATTATATTTCTTTATTTTATTTCTTTCTTTATTTTTTTTCTTGTCACCGCACCAGTATCCCTACATAGGATCCGAACCCTCGGCCTCGGCGCTCCCAGCGCCGCTGTGCTCCCAGCAGCGCACTCTCCCGAGTGAGCCACCGGGTTGGCCCAAAGCTCTACTTTGAAAAAGTCTCTGTGCTGTTCTGACCAACCAATGATTCACCTAGAGACAGGGTTAAGTGCTTTCTCATCCTACCCTGCCTGGCTGCCCTCAGTACAAGGGGCACTCTAATCTCACCTTTCAAAATTGCTTTCTGTTCAGGGTTCCCCAGGCAGTATCTGACATTAGGTTGGGCTGGTGTCCTGTCCTTCGAGGGAAGGAGAACAGGCTTTCTAATCATCCATTCCAAGGGTTTTTTTTTTTTCTTCTTGACACCCTAAGCACTTCAACTCTGTATCATTTAAAAAGTAATACCGAGTTCACAGTGAGTTAAAGATTTATATTGTCTTTAACATTCTTCTGATAAATAGTATTGACAAGGCTTACTGTTCCTTTCCACTGAAGCACAATTTAAAGCGCAGTGTGGTTTAAGGCTTACGGCAACTTCTTGGAATTCGCAAAATACGTTCAAGAGATAGAGACTGGGAAGAAACCCAGACCTCCTGACCCTCAATCCTGATAACTTGACCAATGACAATTATTATAATCATCCACTTATCAATCGCATTGTAATTGCTACCAGGAAACGTAAGACACATCTGATAAGGTGACCAGAGGTGTGAATTAAATAAGGAAGGTGGCTATAGGGACCTGTGGGGGCAGAGTGTTACAGGAAAACTCGTAATGGGATAGGGGTATGCTTGGTGAGTATGTGTTAGAGGAACAAAGGAAGCTAGTGTGGCTGGAGAAAAAAATCATTCATTCATTTCACAAATATTCAAGTATCCATTGAACCAGGGACTGCTCTGGGCACTTAGAATACATTAATGAGCAATGGACAAAGATTATTGCCCTCCTGGAATTTGTATTTTCCAGCACGGGAGACAAGATAATAAAAAACAAAGACAGCATATGAGTAAAATAAATGGTATCCCAAAGGTGGTAAATTCTGTTTAAGAGAAATAAAAACCAGATAGGGAAGAAGTGGAACCAGGAGTGAGAGGTGAGGATTGGACGTGTAAACAAATATCCTGCAACTGATAGTACCATTATTAGACGGGTGGAAGTTTTCTCCTTTGTGCTGTCTTTGTCAGGCGTAAGTGTAAATGCTATGCTGGCTTCACTGCACAGAGGTCAGAACACACTTTTCCTGTCTTTGGTCTGGTCTCGATTCCCTTCTTAATACACCAGAGAACCAGGGACACCACTGCCTGATAGCCTTTTGTCATCGAGTGCGTACTCATTTTGAAGTTATCACCCCCTGCTACACGTCCACTAAATTTGGGCGTTAGTTGTCTGGGCTTGAGACCCTGCCTGGTAGAAGCCCTGGCCACGCAGTGCCCAGACCACAGGCAGTGACACTTTTCCCGGAAGATCTTAGCCGGTGGGGCAGGCACGTGCTCAGAATCTTTCCACCAGCTCCGAGCTGAAGGGAACGCGGCTCCTTACCGCAGGCCACGAGCTTGGCCCCCCGCTTCCCTGTATGGAACTGATTGGTCGAGGCAGGTCACGTGACCCAGGGTTAGCCAATGGAAGTCCTCTCCAGGATGCTTTAGCCTGGAGAAGAAACTGACGGTTAAAACGTGGGGGCCACCAAGGCTGGGGCCTTGTTTGCGGCAAGTTCCTGGGGACTCCAACTGCTGCGGTCCTGGATGCTTCCCAAGTTTTTTCTGACTCTTCTTCATCCAATTAGGTTAATTACAGCAATATTTTTTTTGTAAATTAAACCCATTTTGGCGTAAATTACCTAGGGTCAAGGTTTACGGATTAAAAGGAAAGGCCGTCCAGCTGTTCAGTGGTCCACTTTCCACTCCACCCTCTATGAGTCCTCATGTGTGATTAGCTCCAATTGCATGGATAATCAGTTCATGCGCGCTCTAAAATTCTTCAAACAGCCTTTGTCTTCTTCAAAAAGTTAAGCTTCTCCTTTGCACCTTGGTTTTGTTTGTGGTTAATTTTGATATGTTAGCGTTTTAAATGTGAGATATTTCCCTTTCTATTGTATTTCATTTCTTTTATGCTTAAAAATGATTTTCTCATCTGAAGAGCAGCTGCATGTTGAAGATGACTGGTTTCATTTCTTTGCTATAATGGCCTCTCTAAAGCAATTTGATTTTGTAATTATAGGTGGGGGGCACGGGGTATAATCACAATTTGTGGAAATGAACGATATGTAGTGAGCCTTTATCCATCTTTCTATCCATCCCTCTAACTTTGTTTCAATTGGTTAAACTATTAAACAGTGTGGTTTATAGAAAACCATCCCTTTAGCCACAGATTTGGTCCATTTTTAATTCTTTGTTTTGAAATAATTTTAAACTTACAGAACAGTTGCAAAAGAAATTGTACAGGGAGCGTTCGTCCAGATTTCCCTAATGTTAACATCTCATATAGCCATAGAAAAACTACTGAAACTAAAAAAATTAATATCAGTGCAATATTACTATATCTAATATACAGAATTTATTTGAATTTCACCAGTTATCCCATAATGTCCTTTTCTATCCTAGGATCCCATTCAGGATACCTCGTTGTATTTGTCTGTCATTTCTCCTTACTCTCCTCCAGGCTGACAGTTCCTCAGTCTTCACTGGTCTTTCAGAAGCCTGACACTTTTGAAGATACCGGTCAGGTATTTTGTAGAATGTCTCTCAACTTGGGGTCGTCTGATGTTTTCTTATAATTAGATTGAAGTTATGCATTTGTGGCCAAAATACATGTTTTATTCTCCTCTTCACTCTGAAGCAGGTTCATAAAGATGGACCAAAAGACCCCAGCCACACTACTAGAGCTTGCTACAAAAAGTCTGCTGAGTAATGAGCCTGCAGCTATCCATGCCCTTGAAGAGCTCCCAAGAGACACGTTCGTTCAGTTTCTCACTGCTGCGTTCTTGGGTGGTCATAAGAAGGTACTGAAGGCAATGGTGAGGATTTGGCCCTTTCCCTGTCTCCACGTAGGAACATTGAGAGTATGCGAGTCACAATATGATAATTTGGAAGCCATGATTGATGGCCTGCAGATCCTTCCTGCCCAGATCTCTTCTTTCAGGTAAGACTATGTATAATAGAGACACAGTGAGTCAGCAGGAGGGTATGCTGGAGCCTGGAGTAGGAGAGGGCTTAACCGTCTTTGAAAAGTAGTTATTGGTGAATCCTGAGGATCTCTGTGAAGCAGTCAGTGGAACATTTGGGGTCACATTAAGGACTCTAATGTCTTACCGAGTTGATTATGGTATATAAGGAACTGAGGATACTATTAATAGATTTACCTATCGGATATGATTACACAGAAGAAGGAAATGGGCATTGAGGCTGGGGATTATCAGAAGAGAAAAAAGGTGGGGAAAAGACAGAAAGATGCTAAATTTTTGTGGAAAAAGACTTGTTGGTAAATGGTGTATGGAATGAAGACCAGGGATAAAGGGATTTTGTTTCTGCTTCCCCTGATTGATCCTGTTGGTTTGTATTAAAATCAACTGCCTCTCAGATATTCTGTCTCCTCCTCTTCTTACAGGGGGCCGAAACTGAGGATTCTAGATTTAAGGCAGGATCCAGGCTGCAGGACCACATGCTCTGAGATCAGGACCACATTCCCTTTCTGTTTTCATTCATGTGCTTACTCTCAGCACTCTATCACGAAAATAGAAGAAGCCCAGCACAGTGTTAGGTGCCCCGGAACTGTAAATTCAGAGTCTGAGCCTCAGTCATCCAGGAAATCCATGGAATTATTAGTGGATGTTTCCCTTGATGGTACCTGGAGAACGGCGCGATTTCTTTCTTTACTTCGGAGTAAAGTTGAGCAGAGCTTTGGGACTTTGCACCTCTGCTGCAGATATAGGCAAATTGATAAAATGCCTGTTTGTGAATGTGTCCTGCAGTTTCTGGATATGGGATGCATTGATCACCTGGAAGTGGATGAGATTTATCTGAATGAAATCACCACATTTTTGGCTCAGATGACCCACCTCCACAGGCTTAGTATGTCTCACATCCCTTTTACATCTTTTATGAGGAGAAGCTTTGAGACGTTTCTCAACCATCTTGTGCAGATGGACACCCTTCAGGAGATCAGCTTGTCTTACTGCCACACACATCGCCTTCACAAACTGCTCAGGTGAGGAGCTGGGGGAACACCTGGGTTCCCTCAACCACGCCAATGTCCCTCAAGCAACCATTCTGGGATATTCCTAATCTCCTCGTAACACATTTCTTCTTCCACCGCAACATGGCCACTGCTGGGAATATGAAACTGGCCAGGCTAGAGAAACTAGAAAAGTAAGCTGTGCTTATTCATTCAGTCAGTCGACCATGTGCAGACACCATGATAACTCTGTAGATACATTGGTTAAAAAGGACACAGTCCTTCTCCCCTTGGAGTTTACAGCCTTTTAGGGAGGAAGGGGTGGCATTCAGATGGGGAAATGATTTATGCTCTAGCACTGATGCATTTCCTTGTGGTCTGGCCACAATAGTTAACACTGCCAGATCATTTTGCTCCTATATTTTACCCAAGCGTTAGGTCCTGAATAGAGAACTTGTCATTTGGGTTTTGGTCAAAGGGAATCCTTAGTTGACTGCTTTCCCAGATCCATCCCCACAACTAAATCCACCATTGATTACATTGTAAGTATTAAGTGCACTAAAATTTTTTCCACTTAATCTTTCAAACAACTCTGCATAATAGTTGCTATTGTGCATGTTTTAAAGATTTTAAAAACTGTATCTCCAAATAGAAAAGTAACTTTCTTAGAGTCTGATTCCAAAGCCTACATTGTTAACTGCTGTTGCAACATATGTGCAAGTTAGTTTATTCTAGAGCCGTAGATACCTCTAACTCAGGACTCTTTGTCCTGGTCCAATCCTCATTGAGCAGAAATAACTTTCTGTTTTCTGTCTACAGATGCCTGCCACCTCAGTTGGATGCATTGTATCTCTCTTTCTGTCGACTTTCTAACAGAGACATCACTGTCCTGTCCCAGAGCCCTGCAGCCACCCATCTAAGATTGCTGAGTCTCAGCAACGTCGAGATATCCTGGGAACTTTCTGAGTCCTTCCAGACTCTGCTGGCAAGTGTCTCAGGCACCCTGGAGTATCTACAGATAACTAGTTGCCTGATAACTGATTCTACTCTCACTGCTGTCATTCCGGCCCTGAGCCGCTGTTCCCACCTCTGTGTCTTTAGCTTCGCCTCCAACCCCATTACAATGCGTGTGCTCACCAGTCTTCTGCAGCACTTAACAAACCTGATGGAGCTGAAGCGTGTAATTTATCCTGTCCCTGTCCATTGCTATGAACAATTACATGATCTTAGCAGTTTGAACCAACAGAAGCTTTCTGAAGTGCAGGCCCAATTGAAGGCGATGCTGCAGGCGGTAAAGAGGCATGACATGCGCTGGACCACTTCTCCTGAGTGATTTTTGCGGTACAAGGACTTCTTTTAACACTGACGTGTGGCCGTTAAAGCACGTAGTGTTCTCACCTGATGCCCAAGCTTTAGAGACACATATGTAAAAATTTATAGTTCCAGGAAACTGGTGTTAGGAAGATCCCATGTGTAACTGACCTCTATAAAAATAAAGAACTCTAAAGAAAACAGAGGGCTTTGAGAGTTCCTATGGGTCTCTTACCCATTGTCCTCCAAATCCTCCTCCTTGCTCCTGACCACAGTGTTGGGTATGTGACATTGGCTGACCTAGTCATGGTATACCATTTCCCTGTCCAGACTAATTGGTTCACTTGTGGGTACTTGACACAGGTCAAAAGAGTTGAAACCTTTTCTTGATGATATTTTGGAATAGCTGGTGGTTATTGAAGCCAATAATTTTACCCTCCAAGGTCCTTTAAACTTCTCATATTTATGATGGCCTTAGGCTGCTTATGAGAAACTATTTGCATCTAAAAGGAAAAAAACAAAACAAAAACCTATGTCCATATCTACTGATGTCTTTATCAGTCCGTTGCTACCTCCTTTCTTAGGTCTTAGTACCCTGTGGCTCAGTCGTTCCTTATATCACACCCATTCACCAAGGATCTCTTATTAGTTCAGTACTGTTCCAGGTGCTGAGAATAAAAAGGCAAATAAGACAAAGCCCCTACTTCCAGCCACTCAGAATACAGCTGTTCCTATGATTTGTCTGTTCCCCTACTCTTTCTTAGGGCGTTTGGGAAAGTTATTTAAACCCCCTGGACCCCAGGGTTTTTTTTTTCACACACTCTGTTCAATCCACGCTGGCCTCTTTATGCTGTTGGATAGCTCCTCAACACTCAGGTCATGGCTTTAATGTTACCTCCTCGGAGAGGTTTTCTCTTACTTCCCTTTACTTATTGTACTTCCCTTACTTCCTTTGCTTCCCTTACTTTACCATGTTGTAGCTCTCTCTCAATGTACCATGTATGTTCCCTTCATGGTACCCATCGCTCCATATGCATTTGCTCCCTCTGCTCTTACAGCAATAATTTGTGCATATCGTTTACCCGTTGAAGTGAAAGCACTGCCCTTCAAAGACTTAGTAAGAGAATAGAATGTTAAAATAACTAATTAAATATCTGTTTGTATGATTACACATTAAAATGGTAAAACATTGTGTTTCAAAGACTTAGTAAGAAAAATGTAAAGTCAATAATTTTTTCTAATTGTTTACATGCTGAAATGTCAAGAGACTGAATGTCAGTGACTTAATAAGAGAAATGAATGTAAAGTAACAAATTAAAAATTAATGTATAGTGTTCCCTCGTTGAAATGAAATCAGACTGCATTTTATTTATTTTTTAATTAGTTAATTAATTAATTAGTTAATTAATTTCAAATATTTGTGAGGTACAAAGATGATTGTCCCCCATCCTGCCCATGATGTTGTGACCAGATTCCTATTAGGGACATACCCATTACCAGAAATTGCTTTTGTACCCTTTGTCCCCTTCCAATTATCCCCCAACCTCCCTCCCCGTCCCCCTCTCCCCTCAACTTCAATTTGTAGCCCTAGGAATGTTCCCTCCCTCTATTGGATCATGGGACTACTGTGGTCTTTCTTTCTTGCCTTCCTTTCTCTCTTAGCTCCCACATATGAGTGATCACATGAGGTATTTATCCCTCTGTGCTTTGCTTGTTTCACTCAACTTAAGTTTCTCCAGGTTTATCCATG
The DNA here is from genome assembly GCF_027409185.1 of Cynocephalus volans. Classification (NCBI taxonomy): domain Eukaryota; kingdom Metazoa; phylum Chordata; class Mammalia; order Dermoptera; family Cynocephalidae; genus Cynocephalus; species Cynocephalus volans. Next base: position 111,342,305 of record NC_084478.1, on the reverse strand, counting down.
TTATTGCAAATGGGAGTATTTCATTCTTTTTTATGGCAGAGTAGTATTCCATAGTGTATATATACAACAGTTTCCTTATCTGATCATCTATTAATGGACATTTAGGTTGCTTCCATATCTTGGCTATTGTAAACAGAGCTGCAATAAACACGGGAGTGCAGTTATCTCTTCGAATGCAATCCCCATCAAAATACCAATGACGTTCTTCACAGAAATGGAAAAAAAAATCTTACCTTTCATGTGGAAAAACAAGAGACCCCGAATAGCCAAAGCAATCCTGAGCAAAAAAAAAAAAAAAAAAAAAACAAAGCCAAAGGCATAACTCTGCCTGACTTCAAATTATACTACAAAGCTGTTGTAACCCAAACAGCATGGTGCTGGTATAAAAATAGACATTCAGACCAGTGGAGTAGAATAGAGAACCCAGAAATCACTCCTCAGACTTATAGCCATCTGATATTAGACAAAGGCAACAAAAATGGACATTGGGGAAAAGATTACCTCTTCAACAATTGGCGCTGGGAAAACTGGATATCCATATGCATAAGAATGAAACTAGATTTTCATTTCTCACCATACACTAAAATCAACTCCAAATGGATTAAAGACCTAGGTATAAGACCCCAAACTGTAAAATTACTAAGGGAAAATATAGGTGAAACACTTAAGCAGTTAGGTCAAAGCATCGGCTTTATGAACATGAGCCCAAAAGCCAAGGAGCAAAAGAAAAAATAAACAAATATCAAACTAAAAAGTTTCTGCACAGCAAAAGAAACAATCAAGAGTGAAAAGACAACCTATAGAGTGGGAGAAAATTTTTGCCAACTATGCTTCCGACAAAGGACTAACATCCAGAATATACATAGAACTCAAGCAATTATACAGCAAAAAAAAAAAAAAAAATGACCCAATTAACAAATGGGCAAAGGAACTGAATAGACATTTTTCAAAGGAAGGAATACATATGGCCAACAGGTACAAGAAAAAATGCTCAACATCACTAGTCATCAGGGAAATGGAAATTAAAACCTCATTGAGATACCACCTCACTCCAGTTAGCCTGGCTATGATCAAAAAGATGGTGAATAACAAATGCTGGCAAAGGTGTGGAGAGAAGGGAACACTACTGCACTGTTGGTGGAACTGTAAATTAGTACAACCATTTTGGAAAACAATTTGGAGGTTTCTCATACAACTACAGATAGATCTTCCATATGATCCAGCAATCCCTCTTCTGGGTATATATCCAGAGGAATGGAAATCATCATGTCGAACAGACTGCATTTTAAAGACTTAGTAAGAAAGAAGAATGTAGAAGTAGTTAATGTGTTTATACTGTCTCCCTGTTAAAATGATAACATACTGCTTTTCATACTCAGTAAAAAAATAATTAATATTAAATAAATTTTGTTCTTATTGCTTACATGTTGGAATAACATACTGTATTACAAAGACTTAGAGAAAAGAATGTAAAAATTAATAATTAATAAAAATAGTTAATAATGTTTTTATTGCTTCCATTGTGTAATGATAACACACTGCATTTCCAACTTAGAAAGAAAAGCATGTTAAAAAAAACCAAAGCAGGATTTGTGTGTATTGTTTTCTTGGTGAAATAACAGATGGCATTTCAAAGACTTATGTCTGAGTGTGAGCCACCTGTATAATGCCCACCAAACTGAGGAGGTATCCTGAGACCAAAGAATGAAACAGGCGACTCCATACAGTTTACAAGTTTATTATTGTTGTCATTATTATTCGACGGGTGGTTACTTACAGGGATCAGGAGGAATATCGATCCATCTGAATGCTGTGCAGCTGCTTTCTCCACAACCCCACGGGGGAGCAGTTGAAGCTTATAAAGGACTTTGGGATAAAAGTGGAGCTCTGCCAAAGAGAGAAACGCTGTGGAGGTGGAAGATTCCCAGCTGCCTCACAGCCTCCTGTTCCTTATCCTTGGGGTTGCTAGCATCATTCCCCTTATCTTACACAAGGATAGCATTTCTGTTACTTTCCTTTCCTCAATTTCTAAGCAACTATTGGGAAAGATGGCAACTATTGAAGCCAGAGCTCTGAAGGCCATGAGAATAGAGTGAGTTCTGACCAGCATGCCTACACTCCACCTCCCAACACCCAAGTGGCCTGCACAATCTTATCTGCCAATCTCTGTGAGGGCCCTAGGACCAGGTATCTGGAGGTGATTTATTCTTTCAATGTAGAAATTGGCTATGGAACCCAAAATTCCATGTTCAGCTCATATCAATCCTAGTCCATCCCAAACATGATAGGTTCTACGTACCTTTGAAACACTAGCTCTCTGTCTAACTAAAGAATATACATATTATTTTGTGTCATTCAGATTAAACAGTGTGGTGGATTTTGTATTAGTATTTAAGGTTCTTAAAGGGTCCTTAGGGTGAGTAGTCAACATTTCCACCCAGAGTTCCCATTCAGTTCTGTTAAAGGGGATAACCTTCCATGGCATCCCTTCTGAACTGGACATTGGCAGCAAACCACACACCCAGCAGTCCGATAGGTTGTGAGCTTCAGCAAAGATGGCAGCCCAGGACAGAAAGTCATTCCCTGATGTTGCAGAAGGGAACCAGGAAATGAGGAAGCTAAGGGCGATAAGACAAATGTTCTTAAAGGTATTAGACAAGGTAAGTCTCTATCTGATAATAACATAGCTGCTGTTTGATCACCATTGGCCAACAGCACCCCTGGTTTGGGCATTTCCCTGAGTGGGCAATACCATACATTTTGGCCTTTGATATTATCAGTAAGTACAAGCATATCATATAGATGGGGGCCTCAGTTAGAACCCATGACAGTAAGCTAACTTCTGTCCCCTTCTTTATGAATCCTGAGGAGGCTATAGTGGCCAATGCAGGGCTCCCATTTGAATAAAAAGGGGGATTGAGTGTGATGCCAGAGGTAAGGCCATCCCCACGTGGAATGAGAATTGTGGAGGATACCAACATTAATAAAGCAAATGTATTTCACAGGGCCTAGCACATAGAAATGGTAAGCCTGGGAAAGACAGAAAACTTTCCCAGGGCTGAAGTCTTTGTTGTAGATTAAAAAAAATTGTAACACAGCAGCAAAAATGCTTGCTCTAAGGGCAGATGTCCTTGGTGTAGCTAAACCTAATGATGGGAAAGTCTTCAGCTGCTTCTTTGAGATTCTTAGGGAACTAAGTGCTGCCATGAAAATTATCTTACTGTTATTTTTGTAACCACCTGTGTTCCTTTTCTGTAACTTTCTTGCCCGGACAGAGAGAAAATCTGATTCAGGGTTATTTCTGAGGAATGCTTCTCTCTTGAAGGTTCTGGAATTAACCCTTTTGGGCCTCTCCCTGCTCAGGACAAATGGGCTTTGAGTAATATCTCTGTCTCCCTCGGAGAGGTGACAGAGAATACCAAGCCACCTGAGAGAGATACCATTTTAGGGAGGCCCTGTGGCAAATGCAGAACAAGTCCCTCCTCCCGCTGGATGAGCCACAGTTCTCCTTGTACATGTACCTTTAGAGTTCTGGTTACTAGTGTGCATTCTGCAAACCAGTTGTATGCAGACATGTGCATTGTGGGTGCAGCATTTATGACTCTGATGGCTACAGTCAGTTGGGGAGACCATCACTTCAAGGTCCCCTTCAGTGACAAAATTTTCAGTGTGGCTTTGATCTGCCATTCATCTGTTCAATGAGTCTGGTGGTGGTAGGGTGATAAAGCAGATGAAAAGTCTACAATATGTTGTGGGCCTCGGCCCACTCCTGCACATCATGTCTGGTGAAAAGAGTCCTTTGATTACTGTCTACTTGGGCAGGGTCCCATACATGTGTTCTAACTTGGTCAGTCCCTTTATAGTAGTAGCCTGATTTGCCCTTTTACAGGCAAATGCCTGAACAAGTCCAATGGCAGCGTCTGCACAAGTGAAAATGTACTTGTGCCCGTCTGATTTTGGCAGTGGTCCAATGTAGTCTATCTGCCATCGAGTGACAGAGCAGGTAGAACACCCAATATGCCTTAGCATGTGTCTTATGGGGCGTCATCTCAAGTGACACTGTGGACTGTCCTCGTCTGCAGCCTGAAGATCTGAGTATTTTATGGGAAGATGTAGTCTCTTCAGTATTTCCCATGTTGTTTGTGGGCCCTGATGGCCAGACTTACTGTGGGGAAAATAGGATAATTTAGTCAGGCTCCCTCAGCTCAGGTCTGGCTGCAGGGGTCCAGCAGCACATTTCTTGTAAACAAGATGTGTGTGGGTGGAGTTAGTGCAAATGTGTGCCAATGTATCTTCTTAGTTTTGTAGCTATTGTGTGTTCTGCAGCTTGAAGCAGGCTGGCTGGCAGAGCTCATGTCTACAAATAGAGCATGTTTACTCTGCTGGCAGCTGCTCAGTTTCTCTTTGGACTTCGCCAGTAGCAGTTGAGTTTCTGAGTTTGTCTTCCTACTGCCTAGCTCCTAGATGTGTGTGTGCTGAATAAAGACTATTCCTTCTTCAACCAAGGCTCCAAGGACCTTTTTGCCAGTTGCCTAGCTCATAGACCTATGTGTGAAGGGTTTGTGAATGGGCTCGAGGGGTCTGGGAGCTCCAGACCCTAGCCCTAGCTCTACAATTGGCATAGTCTGTGACAGGATTCTGAGCAGGTACAGGTGCCAAGAGGCCCTTGGAGAAGGAGGAGATGTGGCTGCTTTTGAACATGTTGTTCCCTACGGCTACCTTCCTGTTGACCGGGATCTGGTTGCTGCTCACTGTATTGCAAGGCAGCATGGATCAGGCCCTGAAGCAGAAAGCCCCTTGGGAGGGGAAGGAAACGTGGCTGTCTTTGAGCGTGTGGTGCACAGTGGCCACTTTTCTGCTGAACGGAGCCTGGCTTTTGCTCACTCCGCTGCAAACTGATCAAGATTTGAAGCAGAAAGTGGAGTTGTTGGAAGCACGGATAGATGACCTGGAGGATGACATGCGGCAACTGGCCACTCCAGCTTCTCACACCAGGGAAGACGACGAACCCAGTGGTGAGTTGGGAGAGACCATGCGTCCCCAGGTATGACCTGTCGTGCAACAGAAAGTAAAACTCAAGCAGCCTATGGGACTGGGCAGACAACCAGTGGGCAATTCACAGGTGACCCAATTTACCACCGATGTCCCATATACCCAGGTTGAGTTAGTTGACTTGGGGAGACAGTTTTGGCAGAAACAAGGGGAGCCCCTGGCTGCTTGGCTGTTGTGGTTATGGGACCTAGGGGTGGATAGTGTGATATGCTGTGGTGAGGAAATGGAGAATTTGGCCTCCATCAGCACGCACCCATCCCTGAGGCAGCGGTTGCAAAATAGCCGCACGCGTGCACAAGGGCCTGGTAATCACTCCTTAATGGAATGGGTGAGTACAGCTGCCTGAACCATGTGGGCAAATTCTGGAGAACTGCCCAAGATTGTTAGAAAAAGGCAAACATGCTGAATTGGCCCAATTAATTTGAGAGCTGGGGATGCGGCAGTCCATGTTTGATGTGAACACTCGGGGCCCAGACGATGAAAATTTTACAGGCAGCATGAGAAGCACAGTGCTACAAAATGCCCTGTCAACATCCTTCGGGTCACTGATGGCCATACTGGACCCATACATTGGTCATCCTATACATAAGGTAACGACCATGATAGCCAGCCTGGGTGAAGTAGAGGATAGAAGACAAGCAAAAGGGGTCCAAAAGGTGGCTAAGACCAAACGCCCAAGAAATGTTAGGGTTTTATCCCAAAGGGACCAAGCAAGACTAGCTGTAAGCAGATATGGCTTTACTTGCTTGCAGCAGGGGTTGATAAAAAGAAAATTGACTGGCAGCCAAATGCAGTTCTGTTTGCCTTGTGGCAGCAATTGCGCCCTGAACGTTTCAATAAACGTCTGGAAACAGGTAGCAAGGTACGATTGGTGGATTTATAGGACTTTATGATTGCTCCTGAAGAGGCAGATGAACTGTTCCATTCTGATCAGGGAGCAAGCCAAGGTGCTTGTCTTTTGGGGGCAGGCGAGGTCTGGAGGCCTCATGTTGAATTGGCAATGGTGAAACAGATGCACTGGCTAAGGTAAGGTGGCTGGAGAGAGCTCCAGCAGCTGATGTAGCTGGGTGGCTACATTGGAGAATGCAGCATGCTGGCTGCAAGACCGGGTGGTCGATGGCTCGCTGGGTGCTGCATAAACTGGAGAAAGAATGCCTCTGATGGGCAGATATGCTCCTGATGAGCAGACAAGTGCTCTGATGGGCAGATAACTCGTGTGAGAGTGCCCCTTACACGGTGGCAGGTGGATCTTGTGGGACCACTGCCAAAGTCAGAGAGTTACCAGTCTTCTGTTTGTATGGACTTGTGGGGCCCCAAACCACGTAAAATACCTATTCCTGCAACCATCATTTCTCAGGATGCAAACTGGCATGTATCTTACCAGAGGGGCGAGATAACCCTTCTGTCTTTTTGCCCATAGTGTTCTGGCTGCAGGAACTGCACCGGAGTCGACTGAGTACATAAATACATTGGCGTGATCATCTGCTGAATGTGCATTGAACTTCACATCAATATGACTACAAGATTCCCATGGAAAATCACACCAATGATGACTACTAACCGGACATGTGTGGCTAAAGGACAAAACTACAGGACAAGCCTTAAGCCATATTGAACAGAGGATAGGTTGTATAAATAAAAGGGTCATTTATCCTTGCTAAGGGAACATTGCAGAAGATTTTGAATGCATAGATTGCATGGCGAGGGACCCTGAAGGGGTGGATTGTGGGAAAAATAGGATAATTTAGTCAGGCTCCCTCAGCTCATGTTTGGCTGCAGGGGTCAAGCAGCACATTTCTTGTAAACAAGATGTGTGTGGGTGGAGTTAGTGCAAATGTGTGCCAATGTATCTTCTTAGTTTTGTAGCTATTGTGTGTTCTGCAGCTTGAAGCAGGCTGGCTGGCAGAGCTCATGTCTACAAATAGAGCATGTTTACTCTGCTGGCAGCTGCTCAGTTTCTCTTTGGACTTCGCCAGTAGCAGTTGAGTTTCTGAGTTTGTCTTCCTACTGCCTAGCTCCTAGATGTGTGTGTGCTGAATAAAGACTATTCCTTCTTCAACCAAGGCTCCAAGGACCTTTTTGCCAGTTGCCTAGCTCATAGACCTATGTGTGAAGGGTTTGTGAATGGGCTCGAGGGGTCTGGGAGCTCCAGACCCTAGCCCTAGCTCTACACTTACCATGAACCCAGTGGACCACATCAGAGAGTGCTAGCAAGTTCTCTAGCAAAATGGCTCAGGCTCGATTTTAGAAAAACCAAGTGTCAGATCTCATTAGAGTCAGTGTACTTTTAATTACTAAATGCTTGAATCCAAATCTATTGAATCTACATTCTATAAGAATAGGACTTAGAAATTATTATAAATACGGGAAGGGACTTTCAAGATGGCGGTGGCTGTGGTGGTTGGCGCGGAGTAGCTGAGGTGGAAAAGGCGGCCACTGGGCCTCAGGCAGCCGGGAAACTTGTGGACCTTCCTCTCACCATCTCTTAAGGGAGGACCACAGCTGCTGGCCGGTCGTGGGGGTGACCACCACTTTGCCCCCGGCAGGAGAGGCTGCCTCATTTACAGGCAACAGCTTTGAAGTGTGGATCAGGAAAAGAAATGTTTCTTAGCTGCAAAAGCGAGTCTCGAAAAAGGGAACACGGTGCCAGGGCTGCTGTGGATGCAGACAGGATCCCGGAGGCCGGGGCGGCGCTGAAGGCGGCCAGCTGCCTTATTCAGGATTCGAGGTTTCAAGCCAACATTAAAGAAGATTCCCGGGAGCGCCCGAGCCGCGCCGCAACTGAACAGCCCAAGGTGGCAGCGGCCGAGAAAGGGAAAGGTGACAAACCAGAGGCAGAGAGTGAGCACCCAACGTGGCACAGCACTGTGAGTGACCACTGGCCCAGCTCTGTTCGGGGGGCTGACGCCCACCTGGCGCCTGCCTGCATCACCGGTTCACTCATTGCCCAGGGGCTGCCTCCATTGTCCCAGGTGCTGGCAGCTCCCCCCGTCTCGGCCGTCACTGAGCCTTCCCACTTGCTTGGCGCGGCGCAGGACTTTCCGGAGCCTGCGGGCCGGACTCCCCTCCCACTCCCTCCACGGTTCTCTGGCGGGGCTGGGGGCATGGGGCGTCCCCGGCCAGTGTCTGGAGGGCAAGGAATTACGGGCGGGGCTGACTGTCAATCCACCACACCCTGGACTCCGGCCCCCGGTAAACTTCCTGTTACTGGGAGGCAGATACCATCTCTGCAGCCACCAGTTCGGAAAAAAGCCTAACCAATTTCTGGTTGGGAATAGTGTGGTAGGAGAGTTCCCAGGTCCGCTTGAACCTGCCAGAGAGCTGGCTGCAGGTGGGCGCTAGATTCGGTCTATGCCGGGGGGATACAAAGGTGAACAAGCCCCGAAAAAGATCTACACAGTGCTACAAAGGCACCCAGAGTGACCGGTCATCTGTGCCTACCAGAAACCTGGTAGACTTCCTGGGCGAGGCGGTGCCGAGCAGGGCCTTGAAGGCCCAGCTGATAGACGAGGGGTGCAGAAGACACGCCCCAGCCCAGCACAGTGCACACACAGTGGGGAGACGTGCGGCCAGGGAGACGGAGACTCGACAGAAACCACACACCCGGTGGGGTCGCCACTGCACGATCCAACAGCCTGGGCCAGAGCACAGGAACAGGGAGAAGTCCTGCACAGGAAGTGAAAGCTCAACAGAGATCACACACCCTGTGGTACGTGACCCACCAGCCCAACAGAGTCCAAGCTGACCAGAAAGGTGGCTCCCCGGAGAAGCCCAAGGCCTGAGGCAACCACACACACAAGGCACTAGATGCCAACTGAGCAGTCACGGAGGGAGCCATACGAAATTGGCAACCACAGCAACATCCTAGTTAGTCATTAGTCTCAAACCAGTGGACTGTGAAACCCCCTGCCACAATGAATAAACATCAAAAACAAGATACCAGAAATACAAAAAATCAAGAAAGTACACCACCAAAAGTTAATAAATCTCAAACTCTAGATCCTATAGAACAAGAAGGCCTTGAAATGACTGACAAGGAATTTCGAGTGATAATTCTAAGGACACTGAATGAGATACAAGAAAACGCAGCTAGACATCATGATGAAATGAGGAAAAGTATACAGGATCTGAAAGAGGAAATGTACAAGGAAATCAATGTCCTGAAAAAAAATGTAGCAGAACTTGCTGAACTGAAGAAGTTATTCAGCGAAATAAAAAACACAACGGAGAGTTTAACCAGCAGGCTTGTCGAAGTTGAAGAGAGAACCTCTGAAGTTGAAGATGGGCTGGTTGAAATAACACAAACAGACAAAAAGAAAGAAAAAAGAATCAAGGACATTGAAGAAAATCTGAGAGAGATATCAGACAACCTTAAGCGCTCAAATTTCCGAGTCATGGGTATTCGAGAAGGGGAGGAAAATGGAGATTCCATTGAAAACATATTCAACAAAATAGTGGCAGAAAACTTCCCAGGTATAGGAAAAGTCACAGATCTTCAGATCCAGGAAGCTCAACGATCTCCAAACGTATTCAACCCAAAAAGGCCTTCTCCAAGACATGTCATAGTCAAATTGGCAAAACTCAGAGACAAAGAGAGAATCTTAAAAGCTGCAACAGAGAAGTGTCAAATCACCTATAAGGGAGCCCCAATCAGGCTAACATCAGACCTTTCATCACAAACCCTAAAAGCTAGAAAGGAATGGGATGATATTTTCAAAATACTAAAAGACAAAGATTGCCAGCCAAGAATACTCTACCCTGCAAGGCTATCCTTCCGAAATGAAGGGCAAACAGTATATTTCTCAGACAAACAAAAACTGTGGGAGTTCACTACCACACGACCACCCTTACAAGAAATCCTACAGGGAGTACTGGGTTTGGTTCCTGAAAAATAACTACCACTGCCATAAAAACCCAAGAAAAATCAATACACACTAGTATAATAAAAATGGCATTCATGAAGAGAAAACAAGCAAAGAAAAATGCTATCTACAACCTAAGGATCCAACAAACACAGAAACCAAACAGTAAATCAGAAAGCAAGGAACAAAAGACACCTAAGACGACCAAACAACCAATAAAATGCTAGGAATAAATCAACACCTTTCAATAACAACTCTTAATGTAAAAGGCTTAAATTCCCCAATCAAAAGACACAGACTGGCTGACTGGATCAAAAAGGAGGACCCAACTATATGCTGCCTACAAGAGACCCACCTCACCCATAAAGATTCACACAGACTAAGAGTGAAAGGATGGAAAAAGTTTTACCATGCAAACAGAAAAGAAAAACGAGCTGGAGTAGCTATTCTTATATCTGACAAAATAGACTTTAAACTAAAAACCATAAAAAGAGACAATGAGGGACACTACTTAATGATAAAAGGACTGATCCATCAAGAAGACATAACAATCATAAATATATACGCACCCAATGTTGGAGCAGCCAGATTTATAAAACAAACTCTATTAGACCTAAAGAAGGAAATAGACACAAATACCATAATAGAAGGGGACCTGAACACCCCACTGTCAATATTAGACAGATCATCTAGGCAAAGAATCAGTAGAGAAGCACAAGATCTAAACAATACTCTAGACCAATTGGAATTGGCAGATATCTACAGAACATTCCACCCAACAACCTCAGAATATTCATTCTTCTCAGCAGCACATGGATCATTCTCCAGGATAGATCACATATTAGGTCACAAATCAAGTCTCAATAAATTCACAAAAATTGGAATTATCCCATGTATCTTCTCAGACCACAATGGATTAAAACTAGAAATTAATAACAAACGAACCTCTGGAAACTATACAAACACATGGAAATTAAACAGCATTCTACTTAATGACATATGGGTCCAAGAAGAAATCAAGCAGGAAATCAAAAAATTTCTTGAAACTAATGAAAACAATGATACATCATACCAAAACCTGTGGGATACTGCAAAAGCAGTATTGAGGGGAAAATTTATTGCATTAAATGCTCACTTCAGAAGAATGGAAAGATGGCAAGTGAACAACCTAACACTTCACCTTAAAGAACTAGAAAAACAAGAACAATCCAAACCTAAAGTTAGCAGACGGAAAGAAATCATTAAGATCAGAGCAGAACTAAATGAAATTGAAAATGAAAAAACAATTCAAAAGATCAATGAATCAAAAAGTTCATTTTTTGAATAGATAAATAAAATTGACAAACCATTAGCATGGCTAACAAAAAACAGAAGAGAGAAGACTCAAATAACAAAAATTAGAAATGAAAAAGGCGATATTACAACTGATTCATCTGAAATACAAGGAATCATTCGAGACTACTACAAACAACTATACGCCAACAAATTTGAAAATCTGGAGGAAATGGATAAATTTCTGGACACACACAAGCTCCCAAAACTGAACCATGAAGACGTAGAAAATTTGAACAGACCAATAACAATAAAGGAGATTGAAGCTGTTATCAGAAGGCTCCCAACAAAGAAAACCCAAGGACCAGATGGATTCACAGCAGAATTTTACCAAACATTCAAAGAGGAATTGACACCGATTCTTTACAAACTATTCCAAAAGATTGAAACGGACGCAAATCTCCCAAACTCATTCTATGAAGCAAACATCATCCTGATACCAAAACCAGGTAAAGATATAACCAAAAAACAAAACTACAGGCCGATATCCTTGATGAATATAGATGCAAAAATCCTCACTAAAATACTAGCAAACAGAATACAGCAACACATACGTAAAATTATTCATCACGATCAAGTGGGATTCATCCCAGGGATGCAAGTTTGGTTCAACATATGCAAATCAATAAATGTGATACACCATATTAATAAACTCAAACACAAGGACCATATGATCATCTCTATAGATGCTGAAAAAGCATTTGATAAAGTTCAGCACTCATTCATGACGAAGACCCTCTATAAGTTAGGTATAGAGGGAAAGTATCACAACATAATTAAAGCCATATATGCCAAACCCACTGCCAATATCATCCTGAATGGGGAAAAGCTGAAAGCTTTTCCTTTAAGTATAGGAACTAGACAAGGATGCCCACTCTCAACACTCCTATTCAACATAGTGTTGGAAGTACTAGCCAGAGCAATCAGAGAAGAGAAGGAAATAAAGGGCATCCAGATTGGAAAAGATGAAGTCAAACTGTCCCTGTTTGCAGATGACATGATCCTATATATCAAACAGCCTAAAACCTCTACAAAAAAACTGTTGGAATTGATAAATGATTTCAGCACAGTAGCAGGATACAAAATCAACACACAAAAATCAGTAGCATTTCTTTTCTCCAATAGTGAACATACAGAACGAGAAATCAAGAAAGCCTGCCCATTTACAATAGCCACCAAAAAATAAAATACTTAGGAATTGAGTTAACCAAGGAGGTGAAAAATCTCTATAATGAGAACTACAAACCACTGCTGAGAGAAATTAGAGAGGATACAATAAGATGGAAAGATATCCCATGCTCTTGGATTGGAAGAATCAACATAGTGAAAATGTCCATACTACCCAAAGTGATGTACAAATTCAATGCAATCCCCATCAAAATTCCAAAGACATTTTTCTCAGAAATGGAAAAAACTCTCCAGACATTTATTTTTTTTAAAATTTTTTTTAATTTTTTTATTTTTTAAAGAATGGGTGAGAAAGCCCGAGCAAGACAGAGAGCAAAGGGAGGCTGAAGTCACTTTTATTTTTATTTTTTGGCATTTTTGTGACCGGCCACACCACGCTCAGGCAGTGAGCTCACCGGCCATCCTTATATAGGATCCGAACCCGTGGCGGGAGCGCTGCTGCGCTCCCAGCACCGCACTCTCCCGAGTGCGCCACCGGGTCGACCCTCTCCAGACATTTATATGGAACAATAAAAGACCACGCATAGCCAAAGCAATGCTGAGCAAAAAAAAATAAAGCTGGAGGCATAACACTACCTGACATTAAGCTATACTACAAAGCTATAATAACCAAAACAGTGTGGTACTGGCATAACAACAGACACACTGACCAATGGAATAGAATAGAGAATCCAGAAATCAACCCACACACTTACTGCCATCTGATCTTTGACAAAGGCACCAAGCCTATTCACTGGGGAAGGGACTGCCTCTTCAGCAAATGGTGCTGGGATAACTGGATATCCATATGCAGGAGAATGAAACTAGATCCATACCTCTCACCATATACTAAAATCAACTCAAAATGGATTAAGGATTTAAATATACACCCTGAAACAATAAAACATCTTAAAGAAAACTTAGGAGAAACACTTCAGGAAACAGGACTGGGCACAGACTTCATGAATACGACCCCAAAAGCACGGGCAACCAAAGGAAAAATAAACAAATGGGATTATATGACACTAAAAAGCTTCTGCACAGCAAAAGAAACAATTAACAGAGTTAAAAGACAACCAACAGTGTGGGAGAAAATATTTGTAAAATATACATCTGACAAAGGATTAATATCCAGAATATATAAGGAACTCAAACAACTTTACAAGAAGAAAACAAACAACCCAATTAAAAAATGGGCAAAAGAGCTAAGTAGGCATTTCTCTAAGGAAGATATACAAATGGCCAACAGCCATATGAAAAAGTGCTCAACATCACTCAGCATCCGGGAAATGCAAATCAAAACCACATTGAGATACCATCTAACCCCAGTTAGGATGGCTAAAATCCAAAAGACTCTGAACGTAAATGCTGGAGAGGTTGCAGAGAAAAAGGAACTCTCATACATTGTTGGTGGGACTGCAAAATGGTGCCGCCTCTATGGAAAATGGTATGGAGGTTCCTCAAACAATTGCAGATAGATCTACCATACGACCCAGCTATCCCACTGTTGGGAATATACCCAGAGGAATGGAAATCATCAAGTCGAAGGTATACCTGTTCCCCAGTGTTCATTGCAGCACTCTTTACAATAGCCAAGAGTTGGAACCAGCCCAAATGTCCATCATCAGATGAGTGGATACGGAAAATGTGGTACATCTACACAATGGAATACTACTCAGCTATAAAAACGAATGAAATACTGCCATTTGCAACAACATGGATGGACCTTGAGAGAATTATATTAAGTGAAACAAGTCAGGCACAGAAAGAGAAATACCACATGTTCTCACTTATTGGAGGGAGCTAAAAATTAATATATAAATTCACACACACACACACACACACACACAAAAAAAAAACGGGGGGGGGGTAAGAAGATATAACAACCACAATTACTTGAAGTTGATACGACAAGCAAACAGAAAGGACATTGTTGGGGGGAGGGGGGAGGGAGAAGGGAGGGAGGTTCTGGTGATGGGGAGCAATAATCAGCCACAATGTATATCGACAAAATAAAATTTAAAAAAAAAATGGCTCAGGCTCTAGCTAAGGCATCGGCCTCCTGATTGCCTGGCCAGTTGATTGAGGAGTGAGTTGACACATGCCATATAGACACCTGGGCTGTTGGCTGGGTGCAGAATTTGCACATGTCTCTCCACAATTCGGCACCCCATAGTGGCTTACCAAGCATTGTCCAGTTCTCTTGGTGCCACTGTGGCATCCAAGTAGTCAGGCCTCTCCAACAGCCCAGCTATATTAACCGGCATCGATTTGTGGGTCAATGTGATCCACACTGCTTATAGTTCAGAAAACTGGCTGCTCTGTTTAGTTCCCTCCTCAAACCAGATAATGTCAGAGTCCAACCATATGGCAGAGGAATGCCAGATGGGTGGATTTCCCTGGCTGCCACCATCCGTGTACCAGATATTTGGGGGAGGAGTGCTTACACCTTCCCGTACTTGTGCGAGAGATCTAGCAATGTCTGCTAGTGTTGGGGTGGGGTCTGGATCCATATGTAACCAGCCCCAACAGCATGTGTAATTCTTGCAACAATGGACTAGGTTATAAGAGCTCCATTGCTGTAAGTAGGTATGTCATTTCTGTAATGTCCTTACTTGAGCACAGCCACTCTTCAGTTTCAAAAACATGCCTTAATCCATCTACATGCTGGCAAGGAGGTGTGCACTTCCATCAGCAAGTTGATTGTCAAGCCTTTGATCTGCTAAAATGCCAGACAGGCAGCCAGGAGCTGTTGTTCAATAAAGCTGTGCCTGGTTTCTGCACCTTTCCATAGTTGTGACCAGAATCCTCATGGGATGTGTTTCCCATTCTGTTTCCACCACAGTCCCCAACCAAATTCCTCTAAATAGACACTGGCATCCAATTTATATTTTATGTGTCTGGCATGAGCACTCCTAAGGCTTGTAGTTGTCTGACAAATACCTTAGTTTTACCAAGGCCTTTAGCTGGGGAATATTTCAATACAATCTAGCCCCCTTCTTCACTATAGTATAGAGGAGTCTCAAGATTTGTGCTATGTGAGAGATAAATAGGCACCAGTAGTCTAATAAGCCTACAAAAATGTATAAGTCCTTCACAGTTTGGGGTATGGTAAAAGGCTGTGTTTTATCAGTCACAGACTCTAGCATAACTTTTGTCTTACCCGCCCTGATAACTCCTAAGAATTTTGCCAACTACCTAGGGCCTGGTATCTAGTTGGCATGTACCTTCCGTCCCTGGGTCTTCAAGTGTACCTGTAGCAACACTGCTGCTTGGGAGAGAGAAGGCAAATCATCATTGTTTAACATGACATCATCAATATAGTGATACATTTTTAGGCACACATCCATTCTCCATTTTCTTTTACCTAATTTACTAATTCTTGACAATTATATTTGAATTGCTCACAGAAAAAAAAGCTAGCCATTTAAGACATGTGTACAGCTCTGGAGGAGGGCCAGCAGCCAGACCTCACAGCTTTAGTTCTGGAAGAAATCAAGCATCTATCAAGAATATCACAGAAGCAGCAATTTAAAACTAGTTTCATTTATCAATGATTACTAGAGTCAAGTGACCTTAAAAAGCAGTTAGACTTATTTAAATAATAAATGATGCATGCTCATTTATAAGCCAATTTGATACCTTTGGTACCATGTAGACAATATACAAATACATGTATCGACATTAACATACATGTAGTCGTAATATATAGCTTACATATACTTATATATGCATGCATAAAAATACAGAAGCTTTAAAACAAGGTAGAAAATTTACACCTCAAAGCACATAGAAAGAATGCAACTCTTTCTAAAAAGAAATTTGGGCGTGTGTCAGAGAAGGCACAGCAGAAGATTAAAAGTCAATGTCAGGACAAAACAAAATCATAAAACTTCACCATGAGACTCTACAAGGACTGAACCTATTAGCAACTTTTCGTGCCTCGAGAGGAAGGCAGCAGATGCCAAAATAGGTCATTGGCACCATGGCTACATTTCTCTCCAGAGTCTCCAGAAGCCCTTGACGGGAATCATACTAATAGGAGAAGCAGATAGAAAGAGTACATATTCCTACCGGGAGAAGCAAAATACGATGAAGAGGAATAAAGAGGCTAAAAGGAAAATATACTCAAACAAACTTTGAAAGTTGCAAAGAAGCCCTTCTCAGGATCCAGGGCCACTTCCTGAAGTCAGCTAGGTTTAGCCAAAGCAAAGGTAGTTTACATCTCTAAAGGACTGTCACCCTCTCTGGTGGGGATCAAACCCAGCCTGCCACTTTCTTTAACAAACTAAGCCATGGCACCACCTGAGTGAAAGTTCAGAGTCTTAACCATTTAATTACCAGTTGGGAAAGTCCTTTCACAAGTCTTTTAGTGGATTCAAAGCAGGCAGTTTGAGTTTCTTTAAAATAGACAGCTGTTGGGCCGAGCCCGTGGCGCACTCGGGAGAGTGCGGCGCTGGGAGCGCAGCGGCGCTGGGAGCGCAGCGACGCTCCCACCGCGGGTTCGGATCCTATATAGGAATGGCCGGTGCACTCACTGGCTGAGTGCCACTCACGAAAAAGACAAAAAAAAAAAAAAAAAAAAAAAAAAAAAAAAAAAAAACAAAGACAGCTGTTTGCGACAGGAGCTTTTTTTTTTTTTTTTTTTTTGTCTTTTTGTGACCGGTAAGGGGATCTCAACCCTTGGTGTGGTTTTGCCTGCACCGCGCTCAGCCAGTGAGCGCACCGGCCATTCCTATATAGGATCCGAACCGTGGCGGGAGCACCGCTGACGCTCCCAAGCGCTGCACTCTCCCGAGTGCGCCACGAGGCCGGCCCGACAGGAGCTCTTTAGGAAAAAAAAAAAAAAAAGTTTCCACTTGAACATAGTCAAGACTGTTCATGCTGAGGAGCCTGCCAGTTCTGGCACCCAAGCCTGCAGCCACATCAGGGTCTATGCTCTACCCCTCCTTCCTGGTCGACAGTTCTTTCTCTGTGCTGAGTGTACAGAGCAGAAGCCAGGCCACTGCTGCTACAAGCGCACTCGCTTTCCCTTCTCCACCACTTTCCATTGCTTCCGTTAGGAATGTAGCAATCCCTTGGGCACTTGGGGGACATTCCCCTACTCACACACCAGTCCGAAGCACCAATGCTCCTTGCCAGTACCCCCTCCCCACATGGAGTTTGCTGGCTGACGTGGGGTTCCCCGCAGAGACAATGATAAATAATGAGATTCCCCTCCAACCCAAGACAACAATAAATAACAGGATTCCCCCAAGTAGACAAGAATAAATAATGAGATTCCCCCCAGAGACAACAAACCTAGCCAAGTCTCCTCACGTGGAAGTCACTGGCTATCCTGGGCTTTCCCCAAGGCACAGTCCCTTCACCCACGCCTGTGTCATTCTCTAGCCTCCTACCCAGCTCGTAAACTGTCCGAGTGTGAGCTAACAGTATAATGCCCAACAAACTGAGAAGGTATCTTGAGACCAAAGAACGAAGCAGGCAACTCCATACGGTTTACAAGGAGTTTAATTATTATTGTCGTTATTACTGAAGGGCGGTTACTTATACAGATGGGGAGGAGTATCAGACCATCCAAAGGCGGTTACTTACAGGGCTCGGGAGGAGTATCGATCCATCCCAGTGCTGTGCAGCTGCTTCTTCCACAACCTCAGGGGGGAGCTGTTGAAGCTTATAAGGGACTTCAGGACGAAAGTGTAGCTCTGCCAAAGAGAGAAAGGCTGCGGAAGTGGAAGATTCCCAGGGAACTCGCAGCCTCCTGTTGCTTATCCTCGGGGTTGCTGGCATCATTCCCCTTATCTTACAGGAACATAGCATTCTGTTACTTTTCCTCCCTCGGTTTCTGTGCAAGGGAAGGATTGCAACTATTGAAGCCAGAACTCTGAAGGCCATGAGGATGGAGTGAGTTCTGACCAGCTTTCCTACAACTTAGAAATAGAAAATAATGCAAAATTAACTGATAATTTGCTCATATATTCCACGTGGTAATGAAAATGCACAGTATTTTAAAGACCAACTAAAAACTAATTAACAATTTATGTATATTGATTTCATGTTGAAATTATATCATTTTTTGACATTGTGTGAGATAAAATATGCTATTAAAATTAAACTCACCCACTCCTTTAAACTTTTTCTTTTGGTTTTTACTTTCGCCACTGTGGCTCTTACTATATATTGTCTACATCAGCTGGATTCCCTTGTCTGAATTACAGTTTGGGTCAGTCAATGGAAAAGTGTAGCAGGGTATTGGGAAGGGCACAAATGAGGAGACATTGGAACATTTCTTCCCCTGCCCCATCCTGTTTTGGTGCTATGGTTCTGTCAGTGGCTGGATCCCACCATATCCCGAGGTGAAAAGTAGAGCACTAACCAAAGGGATAATTAGGAATACTATTGATGTAGTATTGAAAATGAGAATGACAAGTTTAGAATGACGTTTAGAAATTCCTTTTGCAGGATTACTGGTGTGCAATTCTTTGCTTTCAGCAGATTGGAAGAATGACCTAAATGACTCAGCTAGGTGTATTAGTTCATTTCTGTTGTTTATAACAGAATACCTGAAACTGAGTAATTTATAAGAAATAAAATTTATTTCTTACAGTTTCGTAGGCTGGACAGTCCAAGGTCCAGGGGACACATGTGGTGAGGGCCTTCATGGTGGAGGCTTTGCACAGCAAGACAGGGTATCACATGGCAAGAACAGGCTGAGCAAGAGAGTAAACTCCTCACTCTTTGTCCTTTGAAAGCCATCAGAACCACGTCCATTACTCCATGAATGGATCAATCCATTCACAAGGGCATAGTCTTCACAATCTAATTGAATCTATTAGATCTAATGAGATTTCTAATTAACCCTCTTAACACTGTTACCGTGGGAATTAAGTTTCCATGACCTGAACTTTTAGGAGATGTATTTGACCCATAGCACTAGGGGATGATTAAAAATAATTTTTAAGTAAGTCATAAAATATTCAAAGAACTAGACTGCTGATTTTACAACAATGGTCCTCTGTCACTATTGGTAAGTGTCACAGACACAGACTGGCATAAGTCCAGGAATTCATTTTGCTTCCTGTAGAAGGCTTTATTCTTTAGGACTCATTTTAACAGCATACTTTATTAGAAACCTGGAGCTACTACACTACATCCCATTAGAGTTTTAAAGAAAAATAAGAGAGTCTCAAGGATAAGGAAGCTTCAGAGTAAAGAGTTCCACTTTCATATAAGCTATAGTAATCTAGAAAGGGCATCATTCTCACCTTATCAAGGAGAAAAATCAAATAAATTACAATCATAGTATTACTTGAACCCAGCAGAAAGCTAAGGTCGTTATAGTGCAACCAAGTAGACTGAATTCCAACCAGGGTCAGGTCTTGCCAGGGAGAGACTGGATGCATAAACCTGTGGTACAGTATAGGAAGAAGGGGCACTAGCCGCCATACCAGTGGGTTAGAAGAAATTAGCTGAACTTTTAGTGAATTGCTAGAGTATGGGCTGGCATGACAGTATAAAACCCCTGAGAGCACCACACACAAGGAGAGTTCACACTCATTTTCAGGCTTGGGTCCATGGACCTCTACTAGTTGTTCACAAGAAAAATCATATGCAGAGTGGGAGATCAAAGAGCCCTTTCCTGGGCTTTTCAGGCCTACAGGAGGGGATAAGTCACTGCTTCAGAAAAATTATGTGGTACATCTACACAATGGAATACTACTCAGCTATAAAAACGAATGAAATACTGCCATTTGCAACAACATGGATGGACCTTGAGAGAATTATATTAAGTGAAACAAGTCAGGCACAGAAAGAGAAATACCACATGTTCTCACTCACTGGTGGTAGCTAAAAATTAATATATAAATTCACACACACACACACACACACACACACACACACACACACACACAAACCGCGGGGAGGGGGGAAGAAGATATAACAACCACAACTACTTGAAGTTGATACGACAAGCAAACAGAAAGGACATTGTTTGGGGGGAGGGGGGAGGGAGAAGGGAGGGAAGTTTTGGTGATGGGGAGCAATAATTAGCCACAATGTATATCGACAAAATAAAACCTAAAAAAAAAAAAAGAAAGAAAAATTATGAATTCTCAAGCCCTGCCCATACCCTTCCTTCTCTCATATAAATCAAAAGTACTGAGCAAACTTTATCACCCACAGGTCACAGGTAACAAACATTGCAGCCTTGAGATGGGTAGAAGAAAAGAACACTCTACCATTGGAAATGGGGCAGGAAAGTGTCCTGGGCTCATATCTTTTACCAATAGCACTGAGACTGTGCAGGCAGAAAACTCTTCTGCACACAATCTATCACAAATATAAAGCACTTTGGCATCCATATGGAGTCTCCCCCCCAAACCTGTATACACAGGGCTTACTTAAGATTGAGCCTGAACCAAGAGAATGAAGAAAAACCCTGCCCACCAACATCAGGCTAGTAAGCGCCACATAAAAAGCAACAGAAGTTTACTACTGTGGGAGGTGTGAAAGTGAGGAACCAGACCCTGTCTGTGGTACAGACATGCAGAGATGGCTGAAAACAGAGGATGGAGCAGGAATTTTGAAGGAGAAGAAAAAAACAAAAAACAAAAAAAAACTTCTGGCAGCCCATAACTCTAAGAACAAGAGAACACTAGAAGAATTTGCAACCTGTGGTGCACTAAAGATAATCACATCAACAAGAAAAACAAAACCCAAGTAAACTCTTAATTATATTTGAATCCAATCTATAATATGAACAGACATTAATGGTGTTAGAAAGCAATTCTCTGTGAGTATCTCACATTTATGCATGTATTCTGTACTGAACCACATTTTCAAGGGTTTTCTTTTTAGCGAATGATATTAGAAGAGACAGTGTTTTCCTCCAGGACAGAAGGCAGAGTTTTTTGCTGTCTAGGATAATGAAGACATTGTTTCCCTTTGGCATAGAAGACAGGCATGGTTGCTATTAGTCCCTTTGTAAAAGATTTCGGTTTCCTAAAATGATGCTTTTTTATTTGTGATGCAAACCCACTGTGTGCTGTTTTGCCTGAGACATTCAACATCACTCCTGTGGGACTTGGAGGAGTGGGGAACAAGGAGAAACAGCACAAACACAAAGGTCATGTTGCCTGCTGTGCTGTAAGTGATAAAGTCCTCCTCCTCTGACCCAGAAGTCTCATTTCTTCTGTCAGAATCTGTGAGACTGTGGCAAGCTAACATTTTACTTGCAAGTAGGATAAAATCACACATCCTTCCCAGTTCTCAAGAATTTTGATGATGATGATGTTGATGGGATGTTGACAGAGACATGGTTTTCTCAAAGAAGAAAATACAAGTGTTTTATTGTGGGTTAGGAGATATGCGAAGGCTCTGTAGGATGCAGTAGTGAATGCCATCTCCCTAAGTGATTCTGTGGATTATGAAGTGTTTTTAACTCTCTTTCCTGCTAATAAGTGCATAGAGAATGAGTAACAAAAGGTAGGATTGAAACGAGCTGCATTAAATGTTTTTTTTTGCCTGCTACTCACTCTCATCCAGGGGAGAGGACAAAGGGATTTTATAATGATAATAAGGCAGCAAGCCCTTCAGCCCCTTTCAAAAGGCAACAAGGCTGTGGCTGTTGAGTCAAGCGGTCCAACAGTCGAATAATATGGTGTCAACAGTGAGAATATAAGAACTTTGGGTGGACCATAAAGACAATGCTGAGCTTTGACCACTAAGGCAAATTGAAAGCAATAATAAATGCAAAGCCTTTCTTGCTGATGGGATGCTACTCTCGCTCTTTCCTCCATGCCACTCATTTGTCCCTCCTCTTGTAACCCACTCTTGCATTAATAAAAAATCTGAGTGTACCGAGAAAGCTTGGGAAAGAAAGGGACTTAAACTTCTTTTTAATGTGGTAAAATAAAATATAATGTAAAATTCACAATTTAACCATTTTTTGAGTGTACAATTCAGTGGTGTTAACAATATTCACTTTTTCCTCCCAAGATGGCCAATTACAGAGCTCTGGTGCTAGTCTTCATATCCCCAAAAAAGAATAGACAAAAATAACAGACAAACCCACATATTTTGAACAGAACGACTGAGCAAATATGCTGCAGAACACCGGGAGAGTAATGAGATCCTTGTGAAGCACAGGAGATGAGAATGGCACCATAAGGAAGAGAGCAGTGCATCCAACCTCTGCCCTGCTGCAGGGATCAGCTCTGAATCAGGTGGAGAGAAGGTAAGCTGGAAAAGACCCCAGCTGTTACCATACCCACCACAAATACCAGCGATCCCCAACATGAGAGAGTCCCCCAGGCTTTTGGGGACCAAGGACAAATTGGAGAGTATCTGGGAGTAGGTGTAGATGCACAGTCTTCTAGTGGAAGCTGAAAGAGAGGACAGCTCCTCCTGCCCAGAGTAGCTGTGATCGAGCACAGTCCTGGAGCTGAACCTATGGCTAGAGTACACCCTGCCCCAGACACAGTGAGACTGACTCCCTTTGTCTGCAGGCCCTGCCTGCATTCTACCATGGTCACATGGGCGCTGTTGTGACCACAGACCAGGGAGCTTGGGGCCTAGGACAGACAGGAAGAATAAGGCCCCAGTGTCTTAATCCACACAGCACCCCCTCCCATCGTCCCGCAGGTGAGCAGGCAGACCAGTTGACTGGAAAAGCCACCAAGGTGCAGAGGTTCCTCATATTTGAAGCTGTTCCTGCAGGGCCCACATAGCTGATGAACCCATAGATGCACCCACTGGCCCTCAGCCAGCCTGGCATTAGCCTCACCTCCCCCTGTGACCCTCCACATGTTCAGACAAGTGCTGTCAGGATCAAAACCCTGGTTGCCTAGAGCCTAGGTCAGACAGAGAGTCCAAGACCCCAGCATCTGAGCCTGTGTGATACTCCCTCCCTTCCCTTTCTGCACAAGCAGGCAAACCACCTGGGTGGGAAAGCCGCCATTAAGCGGTTACTCCTCACACTTGCATGTACTTGCCCTGTTCAAAATTTAGACCTTCTATGTCCAGGGGATCCTGCACAGGTGGCCAGCCCATGGGTGGCCCCTTCTTTCCTTGCAGCCCTCCACAGAGCCATCTGGGATTGCTGCTTCCTTGAATGTTTCCTATGGGCTCAATAGCTGATCCGGTAGCCCTTGGCGGAGCTGCCAGGACCTGTTGCACCATTGTATACCTGCTCCCAGATGGACAGCAGGCTAGTTACAGGCTTTGACACTTCAAGGCAGGCCTCGACACAGATTCAGGCTTTGGCTGCACACTTACAGGCTTGCACTAGGCTCAACAGCTGATCCAGCAGCCTACTGCAGAGCTTCCAGGTCCTATCGCACTGCTCTACATGTACGACTGGATCAACGGCTGATTGAGTAGCAGCATTTTATGCCCACATCATGCCTTTAGAGAGCCACTGGCTCCTGTGACATCCATTCAGGCTTGCTATAGGCTCTACAGCTGATCTAGCAGCTCTCTACAGAGCCTGGACTTGCTGAACCACTGTACATCTGTTCACTGACTGACATCTAATCTATGGCCCAACAATAAACTGCTGAAGACCCCATTGCCTACGCCACAAAGACACCCATAGACAACTCCAAGATTAAATACAGTTGAAGAAGTTACACAAAGGCAACTCACCCAGATCGAAACTTAAAATACCCAACCCAAATGTCAACACAGAACACTTCTGCAGGGCAAGGTCTCTCACTTCAAAAACCACTCCAAAAATTAAAAGAAGCAATTACACCTACAGATGCCTAGACTTCAACTATCAACATAGAGATACAAGAAGAATTTTTAAAAAGAAGGAAAACATGAATCCCTCAAAAGAAGAATATAATTCTCCAATACTAGATCCCAAAAAACCAAGAAATTGATAAATAGCCTAAAGGAGAATCCCAAATGGCAATACTAAGGAGTCTAAACATGATGCATGAAAAAATAGATAGAAATCACAATGAGGTTTAAGAAAAAGTAAAGAAAGAAAGAAAAACACCACAACATGTATGAGAAATTCAACAAAGAGATAGAGACAATAACAAAGAACCAAGCAGAAATCCTGGAACTGAAGAATTCATTCAATGAAATTAAAAGTACAACCAAGAGCATAAGTAGCAGGCTGGAACAAGCAGAAAAAATAACTTCTGAACTAGAAGGCAGTCTTTTTGAATTAACACAGTTGAGCCAAAATAAAAAAAGAAAAAATGAAATAATAATTTTAAAAAATGAAGAAAACTTAGGAGATCTTCCCTATAACCTTAAGTGTACAAAACCCCTCTTATGGGTGTACCCGAAGGGAAAGAGAAAGGAAAAGGCATTGAAAGATTATTTGATGCAATAATAAGCAAAACCTTCCCAAGTATTTGGAGAGATGCAATCTTACATATCTAAGAAGCTCAAAGATGACTAAACAGATTCAATCCAAAAAGGACTTCCCTGAATCACATTATACTCAAATTGTCAAAAGTCAAAGACAAATAAAGAATACTAAAAACAGCGGGAGAAAAGTGTCAAATCACCTATAAGGGAATCCCCATCAGACTAACAACAGACTTCTCAAAAGAATCCCTAACAAGCCAGGAGAGAGTGGGATGACGTATTCAAAGTGCTATGTGGTATCTGATACCAAAACCAGATAAAGATACAATAAAAAAGGAAAACTACAGGCCAATATCCTTGCTGAATATAGATGCAAAAATCCTCATTACAAGACTAGCTAACAGAATACAGCAACACATAGGCAAAGTTATACACCATGATCAAGTGGGATTCATCCTAGGGATGTAAGGTTGGTTCAACATTGGCAAATCAATAAATGAGATACATCATATCAATCAAACCAAACACAAGGACCATGTGATCATCTCTATGGATGCTGAAAAAACATTTGACAAAATTCAAAACTAGTTCATGATAAAGACTCTCTACAAGTTAGGTATAGATGGAAAGTATCTCAACATAATTAAAGCCATATATGAAAAACCCACTGCCAATACCATCCTGAATGCCCTTAAGAACAGGAACTAGGCAAGGATGCCCACTCTCACCACTCCTATTCAACTTAGTGCTGGAAGTATTAGCCAGAGCAATCAAAGAAGAGAAGGAAATAAAGGGCATCTAGATTGGAAAAGATAAAGTCAAACTGTCCCTCTTTGCAGATGACATGATCCTATATATAGAACAGGCTCTTCAAAAATCTCTTGGAGTTGATAAATGATTTCAGCAAAGTAGCAGGATACAAAATCAACACACAAAAATCAGTAGCATTTCTATTCTCCAATAGTGAATATGCAGAAAGAGAAATCAAGAAAGCTTGCCAATTTACAATAACCACCAAAAAAAAAAAAAAAAAAAAAAAACTTAGGAATTGAGTTAACCAAGGATGTGAAAAATCTCTATAATGGTAACTACAAACTGTTCAGAGAAATTAAAAAGGACACAAGATGATGGAAAGATCCCTTGCTCTTTGATTGGAAGAATCGACATTGTGAAAATGTCCATACTACCCAAAGTGATACTCAAATTCAATGCAATCCCCATCAAAATTCCAATGACATTATTCTCAGAAATGGAAAAAACTATCCAGACATTTATATGGAATAAAAAAAGACCACACATAGCCAAAGCAATTCTGAGCCTAAATAAATAAATAATAATGAATAATAAATAAATAAATCTGGAAACATAACATTACCTAACTTTAAACTATACTGCAAAGCTATAATGAACAAAACAGCATGGTAGTGGCATAAAAACAGACACACTGACCAATAGAATAGAATAGAGAATCCAGAAATCAACCCACACACCTACAGCCATCTGATCTTTGACAAAGGCACCAAGTCTATACACCGGGGAAGAGATTGCCTCTTCAGCAAATGGTGCTGGGATAACTGGATATCCACATGCGGGAGAATGAAACTAGACCCATATCTCTCACCATATATCAAAATCAACTCAAAATGGATTAAAGAATTAAATATATACCCTGAAACAATAAAACTTCTTAAAGAAAACATAGGAGAAACACTCCAGGAAGTGGGACTAGGCACAGACCTCATGAATATGACCCCAAAAGCATGGACAACCAAGGGAAAAATAAATAAATGGGATTGTATCAAACTAAAAAGCTTCTGCACAGCAAAAGAAACAATTGAGAATTAAAAGACAACCAACAGAGTGGGTGAAAATATTTGCAAAATATACATCAGACAAAGGATTATTGTCCAGAACATACAAGGAACTGAATCAACTTTACAACAAAACAAGTAACCCAATTAAAAATGGGCAAAAGAGCTAAATAGGCATTTCTCAAAGAAAGATATATGAATAGTCGACAGACAAATGGAAATATGCTCAACATCACTCAGCATTCGGGAAATGCAAATCAAAACCACACTGAGATAAAGTCTCACCCCAGTTAGGATGGCTAATTTCGAAACGACTGTGAGTGATAAATGCTGGTGACGTTGTGGAGAAAAAGGAACTCTCATACATTGCTGGTGGGCCTGCAAAATGGTGGAGCCTCTATGGAAAGTGGTATGGAGGTTCCTCAAACAATTGCAGTTAGATCTACCATATGACCCAGCTATCCCACTGCTGGGAATATACCCAGAGGAATGGAAATCAACAAGTCGAAGGCACAGCTGTTCTCCAATGCTCATTGCAGCACTATTTACAATAGCTAAGTATTGGAACCAGCCCAAATGTCCATCATCAGATGAGTGGATATGGAAAAAGTGGTATATCTATACAATGAAATACTACTCTGCTATGAAGAAGAATGAAATACTGCCATTTGCAATGACATGGATGGACCTAGAGAAAGTTATATTAAGTGAAATGAGTCAGGCACATAAAGAGAAATATCACATGTTCTCACTTATTTGTGGGAGCTAAAAATAAACAAATAAATACACATATAACCGGGGGGTGGGAAGAAGACACAACAATCACAATTCCTTGAAGTTGTTATGACAAAGGAACAGACATGAGGTAGTTGGGAGGGAGGGGGGAAAGGGAGGGGCAAGGGAGGTTTCAGTCGTGGGCCACAATAATCAACCACATTGTATATTGATAAAATTAAATTAAATTAAAAAAATAAAAATAAAAAAAGAAATAAAGAGACAAAGAAAAATAATTTGCAACCTGGGATAAAACCAAAATTCCAATGTAATTTCAGCCTGATCCCCAAATAATGAAATCTTAAATATTTGGTGTAAACAATGAATCCCTAACAAAAGCAATTGTATCCCTGACTTTGTTAGGGTAGTATCTGAGAATAAATCATGCCATTTGTGAATATCATCATCACAGTCTACTATATACATATTCATGTACACCTAATTTAAAAAAAACTGCCTCCTGAGAACATGATATCCACGAAAGCTTTCCTTCATAAATGAAAGAGAATTAGTCCCTTTAGCAGTCAAACAAAAACTGTAGGAATTCACCACTACAAGACCAGGCCTTCAACAAATCCTCAAAGGAGTCCTACACCTGGAATCAAAAGAGTGATGTATGCACTATAAATACTTGAGAAAGAATAAAAACTCTTAGGACAGCAGATACGCAAATGAGAAAGGGAAAGAAAATGTATCTCATCACTACAAAAGAACACCAAACACCAAAGACAAACAGCAAAAATGAAAGAAAGAAACAAAAGAAATGTAAAACAACCATAAAACAATTAATAAAATGGCAAGAACAAGGCAATGCCTTTCAAAAACAACCCCAAATGTAAATGGATTAAATTTCCCACTTAGAAGACACAGACTGGCTGAATGAATTAAAAACTATACCCAACTGTATGCTGCCTGCAAGAAACTCACATCACCAGTAAAGACACACATAGACTAATAGTGAAAGGATGGAAGAAGACATTCCACGCAAATGGAGGCCAGAAACGAGCAGAAATTGTCAAACTTATATGAGATAAGGTAGACATCAAATCAAGAAATGGAAAAAGAGACAAAGAAGGACATTACATAATGATAAAAAGATCAAAGATGCAACAAGAAGATATAACAATGATAAATATAAATGCATCCAGTATCAAAGTATACAAGTATACAAAGCAACCGTTATTGGATCAAAGGAGAGGGATAGAGCACAACATGGTAATAGATGGGAATTTTAATATGCCATTCTCAGCATTGGGCAGATCATCTAGAAAAGTAATTGGCAAAGAAAGATTAGATTAACTAATTAATTAATGATTGATTGATTTTTACAGGATATACACATTTATTTGTTCAAATAAATACATAACAAAGTACTCTATAGAAAGTTGAGCTTCAAAGTTTCACAGAAACTGGAGATGTTAGCATATTAAAATTTACATATTTTATTTTATAATCTATACAATTATCTGAGACAGTGTTCTGAAATCTTCAAAAAACATGTGAGTACAAATTAATTTCAACAGAGGAAGATGAAAAAACTTTTCAAAGGGAAATCAATCTCTAAGCAAATCAACAAAAGCCAAGAAAAGAAATTAAATATCTATGTTTAGCAACATAAATTGCTTTAAAAAAAGAAAATAAAGCAATGTAAACACAAGGGCACTTCAAAAGTCTCATAGAAAAATAGGGTTGAAAAATAATGGAAATTTTTCCATGAACTTTTTTTGGTTAAATTTTTCTTTTCTTTTCTTTTTTTTTTTTAAAAAAGAACAGGTTATATAAAATATGTTCTCTGAGCACAGTAACAGAAGGAAATTTACAAAACTCACAAATGGGTAAAAAGAAAAATCAGAGGGAAATTTGAGAGTACTTTGAGATAAAGATCAAAGTGCAAAATATTAAAATTTATAGGATGCAGGGCTCATGCAGCAATTGGAGAAAATTTTATATTTGTAAACACCTATACCAAAAATAAGAAAAATCACAAGCCAGTAATGGAAACTTTTACCTTAAGAAAATAGGAAAAGTAGACCTAACTCAACCTTAAGCAAATATAAGTAGGAAATAACAAAGATTATAACAGAAATATATGAAATAGGGAATTAAAAAGCAAGAGAGAAAATCAATAAAATCAAAAGTTGATTCAAACAAAATTTGCAAACCTTTATCTAGACTTTCCAAGAAGAAAAGAGAGAAGGCAGAAATTACTAAAATCAGGACTAAAATAGGGCGATTATTATATTGTCACTATGCCTTTTTGTGGCAGTAAAATTTAGTTTCTTTCTCTTTCTACTTTGCATTTTTGTTTAACCAGTGCATTTTATTCTTTTTTGTGCATTTGTGATAGTGATTATTATTTCTTGGATTCCAGTGTCAGGACTTCCTTCAAGATTTTTTGTAGGGCTGGTCATGTGGTGGTGAACTCCCACAGCTTTTGTTTGTTTGGAAAATACACTATTTTCCCCTCATTTCTGAAAGATAGCCTTGCTAGGTACATTATTCTTGTCTGGCAGTTTCTTTCTTTTAGTATTTTGAATATATCATCACTTTTTCTTCTGGCGTGTAGAGTTTCTGTTGAGAAGTCTGTTGTTAGTTGGATAGGGGCTCCCTTATTTGTGACTCGACACTTTTCTCTTGCTTCTTTTAAGATTCTCTCTTCATCTCTGAGTTTGCCAGTTTGACTATAATGTGTCTTGGAGACTATCTTCTCAGTTTGAATGTGTTTGGCGATCTTTGAGCCTCCTGGATCTGAGGGCCCATGTCTCTCCCTACACCTGGGAAATATTCTATTAGTATTTCATTAAATAGGTTTTCCATGCCTTTACCTTTCTCCTCCCCTTGTGGAACACCCGTGATTCAGATGTCCATGTGCCGAAGTTTGCCTGCTGTCTCTCTTAGATTTTCCTCATTTTTAAAAATTCATTTTCCTTTTTTTTTCTTTTTTTTTTTTTGTCCACATGAGTTATTTTGAAAAGACTATCTTTGAGATCAGAAATTCTTTTGTTTGCTTGTTCTAGCCTGCTGCTTGAGCTATCAGTTGTTCTTGTTGTTTATTTATTTTTTTTATTTTGTTGACTGAGTTTTTCAGTTCCATGTGTCTTGCTACATTCTTTTGTTAAGGTATTAGTCTCTTTATGAATTTCCTACTTCATATCCTCATTTTTTTTTCTCATTTCATTATGTTGTCTATCTGAGTCTTCTTGTATCTCAGGGAGTTTCCTTAAGATTGTTGTTTGAAATTCTTTTTCATTCATTTCAAGGTTTTCCTGCTCTATAGAGTCTGGTATTTGAGAAGTACTGTATTCTTTTGGTGGTGTCATATTTTCTTGTGCTTTTGTATTTCTAGTGTCTCTACATTAGTGTCTGGTCATCTGGTAGAGCAGTTTCTCCATCTATTATTCTGGAGTGGGCTCTGAGGACAGAGATGTCCTCTTCTTGTACCAGTCTCTGTCCGTGACTATCCTTGTGTCAGTGCAGTCATAAGTCTGGTAGGCCACCTGCATGGTGGCTGTGGCTGCTGTGGTGGTAGCAAGACACTTTTTCAGCAGCCATGGCTGTGGTACTGGCCATGGTGGGCTCCCGGCATGGAGGTTGTGTTTTCAGTGTGTTCTCTTGCCTACTTTTGGGTTGGGGATACTGCCCTTGGCTCCTTGCCTAGGATCCCAGGTGTGCTCACTTACTTGCTTCTGGGAGGAGGGAAAATATTGGATTTAAACAGTGCTTTAGACCAAATGACTTAGACATCTACTTAACATTTCGTGCAATAACTGAAGAATATATATTCACCTCATCAGTACATGGATCCTTCTCCAGTACAGACCACATGTTACACCACAAATTAAGTCTCAACAAATGTAAAAAGGTTGAAATTATATCAAGTACATTTTCATACCACAATGGAATAAAACTAGAAGTTA
Source organism: Cynocephalus volans (assembly GCF_027409185.1). Classification (NCBI taxonomy): domain Eukaryota; kingdom Metazoa; phylum Chordata; class Mammalia; order Dermoptera; family Cynocephalidae; genus Cynocephalus; species Cynocephalus volans. The sequence goes on along the minus strand of NC_084478.1, from coordinate 111,311,063 downwards.
ACAACAAATACAACATTGGAAACTACATAAACATATGTGAATTAAACTAAATGCTCTTGATGGCCAAACGTCAAAGAAAAAATAAAGCAGGAAATAAAAAAATTTCCTTTAAACTAATGAAAATACAAGCATAATCTACCACAATCCATGGAATCCTTCAAAAGCAGTGCTAACATGGGAGTTTATTGCAATAAATGCTTACATCAAGAGAATGGAAAGACATCAGATAAACAACCTAATATTACACCCCAAAGAACTAGAAAAACAAGAATAATCCAATCCACCAGTTAGTAGATGAAACTAAATATTTACTATTAGAGCAGAACTAAATGAAGTAGAGATGAAAAGAAAGATACAAAAGATCAATGAAACAAAATGTTGGTATTTCGAGAAGATAAACAAAATAGAGAAGCTGTTGCCTAGACCAACTAAAGAAAGAAGAGAAAACACCCAAATAACAAAAATTAGAACTGAAAAAGGAGACATTACAACTGATACCACTGAAATACAAAGAATGATTAGAGACTATTATGAACAACTTTACAACAATAACTTTGAAAATCTCAAGGAAATGACTAAATTCCTGGACACATGAAAACTACCAAGACTGAATCAAGAAGAAACAGAAAACCTGAAGAGACCAATAACAAGCAACAAGACTGAGCAGTAATCAGCAGTCTCCAAACAAACTAAAGCCCAGGACCAGATGGCTTCACTGCTGAATTCTACCAAACCTTTAAAGATGTAGTAATAAGAATATTTTGAAACTATTTCAAGAAATTAAACCAGAGTACACCCTCCCATAACTCATTGTATGAGGACAGCCTCACCCCGACACCAAAAACAGACAAAAAATTACCAAAAAAAAAAAAAAAAAAGAAAGAAAGAATGAAAGAAAGAAAGAATGAGAAGAAACGAAAAGAAAAAAGAGTAAAAGAAAGCTACAGGCCAATATCCTTGATTAACATAGACTCAGAAGTCCTGAACAGAACATTAACAAACAGAATGCAACAGCACATCAAATATTATACACTATGATCAAATGGGACGCATCCCATGGATGCAAGGATGATTCATAGGCAAATCAATAAATGTGATATGCCACATCAACAAAATCAAGGACAAAAACCATATGATTATCTCAACAGACGCAGAGAAAGCATTTGACAACATTCAGCATCACCTCATGATTAAGACTCTCAACAAATTAGGTAAAGAAGGAAGCTATCTCAGCACAGTAAGCGCCATATACAACAAACCCATTGCCAACATCATCCTGAATGGGGAAAGGCTGAAAGATTTTCCTTTAAGAATGAGAATGTAGTGAGTGTGTCCACTCTCACCACTCCTATTCAACACAGTATTGGCAGTATTAGCTTTAGCAACTGAGTGAGAGAAAGAAATAAACGTCATTCAAATTGGAAAAGACAAAGCCAAATTGTCCCTGTTTACAGATGACATGATCATATATATAGAAAACCTATAAGCTCTACCAAAAAAACTTGTAGAGGTGATAAATGAATTCAGTAAATGTGCAGGACAAAAAATCAATACACAAAAAACAGTAGCAATTTTATACACCAACAATGAACTAGCAGAAAAAGAAATCAAAAAACCAAACTGACTTATAATAGCTATGAACAGAATAAAATACCTAGGAAGAAAATTTAAACAGGTAGGTGAGAGATCTCTACAATGAAAACCGCAGAACACTGCTGAAAGAAATTAAACAGGACACAAAAGATGAAAAGACATTCTATGTTCACGGATTGGAAGAATTAACATTGTGAAAATGTCCATACTACCTGTTTTAGTCCGTTTTGTGTTGCTATAACAGAAGTACCTGAGACTGGGTAATTTATAAAGGAAAGAGGTTTATTTGGCTTATGATTCTGGGACAGCTGCATCTGGCACAGGCCTCGGGCTGCTTCTACTCATGGCAGAAAGTGGCAGGGAGCCAGTGGGTACAAGCAGATTACATGGCGAGAGGAAGCAAAAGAGAGAGAGAGGAGGTGCCAGGGTCCTATATACAAAAAGCTCTCGTTGGAACTAATAGAGTGAGAACTTATTCATTAATCCCACCTCCCACAGGGAGAGCATTAATCCATTCATGAGGGATCCGCCCCCATGACTCAATCAGATTCCAACACTGCCACATTGGAGATCAAATTTCCACATGAGTTTTGGAGGGGACAACATATCCAAACTCCGTCAATTCTACCAAAAGTGATTTACAGATTCAATGCAATCCCCATCAAAATACCATTGACATGCTTCATAGAAAAAAAAAAAAAAAAACAATCCTTGCATTCATATGGAACAACAGAAAACACCAAAAAGCTAAGCAATTATGAGCAAAAGTAATAATAATAATAATAACAGTAACAGTAACAATTCTGGAGACATTACACTACCTGACTTCAAATTATACTACAAAGCTGTAGTGACCAAAACAGCATGGTACTAACATAAAAACAGACACATGGGCCAATGGATCAGAATAGAAAACCCAGAAATCAACCTGCACATGTACAGGCAACTGGTCTTCAACAAAGGTACCAAGAACATACCTTGGGGAAAGAGCAGCCTGTTCAGCAAATGGTGCTGGGAAAAGTCGATATCCATGTGTAGAAGAAATGAAACTAGACCTGTTCATCTTGCCATATAACAAAATTAACTCAAAATGAATTAAAGACTAAAATGTAAGACCTGAAACTATATAACTCCTATAAGAAACACTTCAGAATGTAGGACTTGGCAAATACTTTACAAAGACCTCAAAAGCACAGACAACAGAAGAAAAAATAAACAAATGGGATTATATCAAACTAAAAAGCCTCTGCACAGTAAAGGAAACAATAAACAGAGTGAAGAGACAATTTACTGAATGGGATAAAATATTTGCTAACTGTGCATCCAACAATGGATTAATATCCAGAATATAAAAGGAATTTAAACAACTTAACAGTAAAAAAGAAAATAATCCAATTTAAAAAATGGGCAAGGGAGCTGAATAGGCCTTTCTCAAAAGAAGACAGACAGATGGCCAACACGTGTAGATATAAAAGCTTAACATCACTAGTCATCAGGGAAACGCAAATGAAAACTACATTGAGATATCATCTCACCCCCGTTAGAATGGCTACTATCAATGACAGAGAATAACAGATGCAGGTGAGGATGTGGAGAAAGGTGAACAATTTTACACTGTTGGTGGCACTATAAATTAGCATAGCTGCTATGGAAAACAGTATGGTGGTTTTTCAAACAACTACAGATAGAACTGCTATAAGATCCAGCAATCCTTCTACTGGGTATAAACCCAAAGGAATGGAAATCATCAAGTGGAACGGTTACCTGCACTCTCATGTTTATCACAGCTCTATTTACAATAGCCAAGATAGGGAATCAACCTAAATGTCCATCAATGGATGACTGGATAAAGAAAATGTGGCATATATACACAATGAAATATTGTCAGGCATGAGAAGAATGAAATTCTCCCATTTGCAGCTACATGGATGAGCTTGGAGAAATTTATATTAAAGTGAAACAAGCCAGGCACAGAAAGAGAAATACAGCATGTCCTCCATCATATCTTGGAGCTAAGAAAAGAAAGAAAGGAAAGAGAGAGAGGAAGGAAGGGAAGTCAGGGTAGGGAGAGAGAGAAGGGAGGAAGAGAGAGAGAGAGAGAGAGAGAGAGAGGGAGGGAGGGAGGGAGGGAGGGAGAGAGGGAGGGAAAGAAGGAAAGAAGAAGGAAAGAAAGAAAAAAAAGAAATATGATGATACATTGAACTTTCAGGAGAGAACAGAACTGTGGTTACTAGAGGTGGGAAAGTGGAAGGCAGAGGGGGATAGGGAGAAATTGGTTAATGGACACAGGAGTAATTACATTTTGTAATGAAGAACATGCTAATTATTCTACTTTGGTCATCACACATTGCACACAGGTATTGATATTCAACTCTGTACCATACAAATATCTTTAATTCATTATTTTTCAATAAACAAAAACATTCACACATTTTTGTCAAACCATCACCATTATACACCTCCAGTAGTTTTTCTTCATCAGAAACTGAAATTCTGTGCGCATTAAATATTAAATCACCATTTCCCCCTTTCCCCAGTCCCAGATAACCACTATCCCACTTTCTGTCTCTATTAATTTTACTAATCTAAATACCTCATATAAATGGAATTCTACAATATTGGTCTTTTTGTGCCTGTCATTTCTTTTAGTGTAGTGTTTTCAAGCCTCATTCATGTAGCATATATCAGAATCGCATTCCTTTTTAAGGCAGAATAATATTCCATTGTACACACATGCCATATTTTTTATCCACTTATAAATAGATGGAAATTTGAAGTATTTCCACTTTTTGGTTATTTTGAATAATGCTGCTATGAATATTGGTGTGCAAATATCTGTTCAAATTTCTGCTTTCAACACTTTCAAATATAAACTTAGAAATGGAATTATTGGATCATATGGCAATTTTATGTTTCATTTTTTGACTAATGGCCATACTTTCTTTCCCAGTGGATGCACCATTATAATTTCCACAAGCAAGGCATAAGTGTGCCAATTTCTTCACATAGTCGTCAACACTTGTTATTATTTTTTTTATACCAGTCATCTTAATGAATGTAAACTGGTATGTCACTGTGGTTATGATTTGTATTTCCTTAATAATTATCAATGTTGAGCATCTTTTCATATGCTTAATTTGAAATTTGTATAACTTCTACGGAGAAATGTCTGTTCATGTCCTTTGCCCATTTTTTAATTGGGTTATTTGTGGGGTTTTTTGTTGTTGTTGTTCAGTTGTAGTAGTCCTTTACATAGTTCCAGATATCAATACCCTGTCAAATATGTAAATTACAAATACTTTCTTCCATTCTGTGGGTGGCTTTTTACTTTGTTGATAGGGCCCTTTCACAAGCAAAATTTTAATTTACAAAGTCCAATTTATCTGTTTTTTCTCTTGTTGCCCCTGCTTTTGGTACCATAGTCAAGAAATTATCACCAAATCGATTGTCATGAAGATTTCCCCCTATTTTTTCTTTTAAGCATTTTTATAATTTTAGCTGTTATGTTAGGTCTTTGATCCGTTTTAAGTTAATTTTAGTATGTGGTATATGGTAACAGTCCATCTTCATTCTTTTGCCTGTGGATATCCAGTATTTACAGCACCATTTGCTCAAGACTATGCTATCCCTGCTAAACGGCCATGGCACCATTGGTGAAAATCATTTGACCAAATACGCAAAGATTTATTTATTTAACTTTTCAAATTTATTTATTAATTCATTTTAAACTGACAAGTAAAACATGACGTTTTGAAGTATATAAACATTGTGGAATGGTTAAATCTAGCTAATTAAAATATGTGTCACCTCACATACTTATCATTTTTCTGGTGAGAACATTTAACATCCACTGTCTTAGCATTTTTCAGGAATACAATATGTCGTCATTAACAAGTCACCATGCTATACAAGAGATATCTTGAATTTATTCCTCTTATGTAACTAATTTTGTAGCCTTTCATAAATCCCCCCTGCCGACAGCCCCAGACTCTTGCAGCCAGCATCCTACCCTTTATTTCTGTTAGAAAAATTGTTTTAGATTCCACATATGAGTGAGGTCATGTGCTATTAGTCTTTCTGTGCCTAGCTTATTTCGCTTAAGGTAATGTCCTCCAGGTTCATCCATGTTATCGTAAAAGAAAAGGTTCCCTTCATTTTTATGGCTGAATAGCATTCCACTGTGTATACATACCACATTTTCTTTATACATTCATTAGTTGATGGACACTTAGCATGATTTCATATCTTTACTATTGTGAATAACGCTGCAATAAACATGCGAGTGCAGATATCTCTTTGAGACACTGATTTGATTTTCTTTGGACACATACCCAGTGGTACTGCTGGATAATATGCTAGTTCTAGTTTTTAATTGTTTTTTTATTTTTGGAGGCACCTCCATAATGGGTTCTGCTACATTCTTTTGAAAGGCATTAATCTCTTTATAAATTTTCTCCATCATATCCTGCTTTTATCCATTTTATTATGTTGTCTGAATTTTCTCGAATCTTATTGATTTTCTTTAAGATTATTACTTGAAATTCCTTTTCAGTCATTTCTAGGGATTCCTTCTCTAGTGTCTGGTATTAGAGAATCACTGTATTTGTTTGGGGGAGTAATATTTTCTTGTGTTTTTGTATTTCTAGTACCTCTACATTGATGTCTGGTCATCTGGTACAGCAGTTGCTGCTTCTATCATTCTGGAGTGGGCTGTGAGGACAGAGATATCCTCTTCTTTTACCAGGCTCTGCTGGTGACTCTCTTTGTGGCAATCCAATCATGTGTGGTGAGTCACCTGCATGGTGGCTGCAGCTGCTGCTAGGGTGGCAAGCTGCTTTTTCAGCCACCTTGGCTGTGGTGGGACACCAGCATTGAAGGGGGGCTTTTGGTGTGCTCTTTTGCCTGATTGTGGGTTGGGGGTACTGACTTTGGCTCTGTGCCTAAGACTCAGGGTGTGTTCACTTGCTTGTTTCTTAGAGGAGGGAAAACATTGGATATGAACAGCACTTTACACCTAATGGACTTGACAGACAAGTACAGAACATTTCATGCAATAACTGCAAAATACACATTCATCTCATCAGTACACGAGAGAGGGAAAGAGAGAAGAGAGAGGACTGAGGAAAAGGGAGAGAGAGACAGACAGACAGAGAGACAGAGAGACATCAGGGTTAGCATTCGCCTGGGAGCACAGGGCCAAAGGGAACCGTGAGAATCAGCAGGAGGAGGAGTGAAAGGAAGACCTTGGCATCCAAACTGGCTGGGGAAGGAAGTCAAGGATGTGGAAGCCTGACAATGTAGAGAGAGTAAGTGGAGGGGCCATGTGATGAGTTCAATGGTCTCTGCCCACAAGCGAACCCAGGCAGTTCTCAGAGCCTAAGTTGAGCCAGACACTGAAAATATTCCATAACATGTGAGACAGTCTCTATTGCTCTCAATGCGGCTGAGAAGGGGACAGTATGATCTCTTTACTGTGGGTGAGAAGCCTGAGGCTTAGAGAGGTATGGGAGCTTGTCTTTGACTATCGAGGCACTAAATGGAAGGACAATTCAGGCATTATTCTTTATGGATTGGCAAATATATGCTTTGCTCATATTTTTAAGAAAACCACACTCCAACATATGGCTCCCTAATGTAAATGTCCATAAAGCTTTGAAAAGTGCCACGTGGTCAGAAACAACTTAGGCCAAGCCCGAAATTGAGGGCAAAATTAGTAAGCTGGTGTTATCTCACTATGTCATTGTTTATAGAATTATAGCTTGAAAACTTTGTACTGCCATTCATTTAAAGTCAAAAATTATGCCTGCTGGTAGTCTAAGAGGGCAAGCACTATAGAAGCTTGGGAAATAAATTATGCAAATGCCCCATTGAACCCTTGCCTGCAATTTGGAAATGCCAGTCATTGAGAAAGGTGCTGCAGAACTGACCATAACATGAGATTCTGTGCTACTGTTATTTGTTTGGAAGTGGAAAGAAACCTGAATCCCCTCGAGAACATGGATATGGAGCAACAGGTGTCAGCTCCCTGGGGATTCTGCTGGGCAGAGAGGCTGACTCTCCCTTACCTCACGCTACTGGTGCTGAGGTGAGACTCCTCCCACAGTGCACCTTCAGGAAGGGCAGCGGGCAGGACAGTGGGTGGGAAGATAGATGGAAACATGGTGAGAGCTGTGGAAAGGCTCATTTCCCTTTCACCTGTGTGCAAATCACAAAACTGATCACAGTATGGTCTTTGAAAACATTCAAATGATTAGGAGTGAGAAGTAAAATAGCAAAGTCCTCACATTCCTTCCCTCCTTCCTTCCACAGCCCTCACTTGCCAGTAGTCATTCATTCCTTGCAAAGCTGCTTTTGTGCCAGGTAGTGTGCCTCCTTCTGTGGGCCTCCAGGTAGAGCATCTGACAGAGTCACACTGTCTCCAAAGGCCAATCCCTGGAAGCAGCGTGTGCCCTCTCTCATCAGGATTTATTGACAAACTCCCTATGGAGGCAATCCTGACGTATCTGCCAGGGCCAGCCAGGGATGAACAGGGTGGAGAGGGGGCTTGGGACATACAGGTCCTTTCAGTCCTGGCCCTGCTGGCTGGTGGCTGGGGCAGGGGAAGAGCAATCCGGGACACACAACATACAACATGCAATGTCACTCTTTATTAAGAAAGCAAACAGCAATCATAAGTGAGGAAAATACACACTAGTGAACTGGCCCTTTGGGTGGGTGCTTATGTTACCTGGTCTACAAATGAACTTTGGCTTCTTGGTCAGCCAGGCCCCCAACCCCAGTCATAGGTGTGGCTTTAGGTTGGTGCAAAGAGAAACAAAGACGGTGTGGATGAAGACAAAGACCACTTCCAAGGATTCCTTTTAGGGGATTTGTCTGAAAGCCTCCTGTGGGATCTTGCTCTCAGTCTGGAGGAAGTAAAGGGAAGGAGTTGGGACCTCAGAAGAGCCGGATGCCCTGAGTTCCATCCCCCATCCACCCAGCCTCTGCCTTCCTGGCGTTCCTGAAGGCCCAGGTACATCCATATTTTACCCACATGATTCCCAGACTTCACCTGGAGCATAGTGAAGACCTGAGCAGCCCTGGTGTAGTTCCACTCGTTGTCCTGAAGGCACCTGGGGTGGGAGAAAAACAGGTGATCTCCATTACTACAACAGGACAGACCCTGCAATGCCACCACTTAACCTATGCTACTTTTTTCGTCTGACACATGTACCAGCATGAACAGTGTTGTGATGATGAACAAGGACCTAGAGTAAACCAAAACACCTTTCACTACCACTTGTGCCCACTAGAATTCAAAGCAGAAAAATAGAGGTGTTCAAATCAACACAGGAGCTTAATACATATCGATAAAGAAACATGCTCAAGAAAACACAAAAGGAAATTTTTAAAAATACAAATATCCAGTAATTTTTATTGAGACATAACGCACATTCACCATTTTAAAGTGTATGAGAGGAGATCAAAAAGTTCATGGAAAAATGGAATTAAAAGATAAAAATAAAAAAAATATAAACCTTATTCCTCAACATAAGCTCCGTTGAGTTTATAACTCTTTTGTAAGTGATACTAGCCTTTTGGTTCATCCCTAAAGAACTGAGGGTCCTGGGAATTTAACCACATCAATACAGTCATTTTTACATTATTAATTGAAGAAAAATCAGTGCCCTTTAAAGATTTTTTAAAATTGGGAAACAAAAAGAAGTCCGAAGGAGCCACGTCAGAACCGTAAGGTCAATACCTAATGATTTCCCATTGAAACCCTCCCCAGATTGCCCCTGTTTGATGAGAGCAATGAGCAGAAATGTTGTGGTGGTGGAGAAGGACCCTCTGTTGAAACTTTCCTGGGTGTTTTTTTTTTTTGCTAAAACTTTGGCTAACTTGTTCCAAACACTCTCATAATAAGCAGATGCTATGGTGTTATGGTTCTTTGGCCCTCCAGAAAGTCAACCAGCAAAATGCCTTGAGCATCCCCAAAAACTGCTGTCATAATCTTTGCTCTTGACTGGTACATTTTTGCTTTGATTGGACGACTTGTTCCTCTAGGCAACCATTGCTTTGTTTGTGCTTTGTCTTCAAGATTGTACTGGTATTGCCATGTTTCATCTCCTGTTGCAATTCTTTTTATTGTTGAGTTATGAGTCCTTCATATATTCTGGATAGTAGATCTTAATCAGACATTAGATTTGCATATATTTTCTCCCAGTGTGTGGGTTTTGTTCTTACTTTCTTGGTAGTGTCCTTTGGTGCACAAAACCTTTTAATTTTAATGAAGTCCAATTTACTTATATTTTCTTTGGTTACTTGTATTTTTGGTGTCATATATAAGAAAACATTGCCTAGTTCAAGGTCATGAAGATATACACCTATGTCTTCTTTTCAGAGCTTTATAGTTTTAGCTGTTACTTTTATTTATTTACTTTTTCTAAATGAATATCACAATTTAATTAATTAATTAATTAATATTATTTTTTTAAATTCTAAGATGTGGTTGTGGAGCAATTGGGGGTGGAAAGAGAGGACGGGGGAGAGAGATAGGGTGGGAGGAGGAGAAATGAGGGGGCATCGTAGTTGAGGCTTCTGGCAGCAGCTCTGTCACGGCTGGGCTGGATGGGAACTTCTGGGGGTGTGTGGCTGAGGCCCTCAGCCTCCAAATTCCAAGTCTTGGGAACCCAGGGCACTTCTGACAGCAGCCTGGTAGTCGTTGCTGGGCTGGACAAAGATATTGGGGGAGCGTGGCTGAGGCCCTCGGCCCCACTGCTCTGGCTTAAAAGCCTAGGGCGCTTCTGGCAGCAGCATGTTGTTCATCCCTGGGCTGGGTGTGGACGACAGGGGGGTGAGGCTGAGGCCCTCAGAGCTCCCCTTAACTTGGGAACCTGGGAGCATCCGGTCCTTCTATGTTTTGTATGTGTTTTTTGGTGGTTTTAGAACTTTACTGGTTAATATCAGAACTTTGGCTCTGATCTGTGAGTGTTTTGTTTTTTCTTTCAGTTCTGTGTTGGCTTATTCACTATTTCCATCACTTAAACACTGCCCTGGGACTAAATTGTTGTTCTTTGGTTACTTCTAAAATGGGGGAACCTCTTATGGGAACGAGCACTTGAGCCCTGTGGCTGAACTAAATTGCTGCTTTGCTGCTGATTTCCTTGGAAGGCTTTTTGTGCAGCTCAGGTTTTTTACCTGTTACTTTTAGATTTTGATCCATTTTGAGTCCATTTTTTGTATATGGTATGTGGTAGGGGTCAAGGTTCATTCACTCGTTTGCTTGTGGATGTACAGTTGTCCCAGCCCCATTTGTTGAACAGACTATTTTTTCTCCATTAAATTTTTTGGTACCAGGTTGAAAATTAATTGACCATAAATGTCGCAGTTTATTTCTGGACTTTCAATTCTGTTGCATTAATCTCTGCATGTATCCAAATGTTGGTACCATGCAGTCTTTCTTTCTTTCTTTTGCATAAAAATAGAAAATTTGTGTGGTCTTGAAGACAACAATTTTACTCCTAAAAATTTATCATACAAAAATAATGGCACACATAACTAAAGATATTCATTAAAAATGCCCATTTCAGCCAATGATTACAATTCCTTGAACTTGTTAAGACAAGTGAACAGATATGATGTTGATAGGGAGAGAAGGGAGAGGAAAGTGGGAAAGAGGAATTGGTAAAGGGACACGAAAATCAACTACATTGTACATTTCGGCAAGATTGTGATAGTGAACAATTTTAAAAGAACTTAAAGGGCATTTATAGCTGATTGGTTACATAAAAAATATACATTAATGCAATGGAATCTTCTGACTGGGTTAAAGGAAATGAGGTGAAGCTAATATGTACTGTCACGGAAAAATGTCTAATATATATTAAGTAAAAAAGAAAAGCAAGTTGCTAAACCATACACCCAGTATGTCCCATTTTTTGCAAAAGAAATTGTGTGTGTGTGTGTGTGTGTGTGTGTGTGAGAGAGAGAGAGAGAGAGAGAGAGAGAGAGAGAGAGAGAAACAGAAATACTTTGCAAAAAAAAAGCTGGAAGAATACTCACCCGTAGCTATCATCACAGGGCAACAGAGAGAAACAGGGAAATTTTAATTTCTAATTTATACAATTTTACATGTATCATTTGAATTTTTGCAGCAAGCATATATAACTTGTAAAATTTCATAAATTGGAGAAAATCTTATTGAATAGTGACTCATAAAATGATATAGAAATGTATTTATTGTCCTGAAATATGTTGACAATTTATTGCTAAGTGAAAAGAGCAGCCTGCAAACCTTGTAAGCATGAGATAAAGTTGAAAAGATATGTGCAGAGTAATAAGTTTTCAGTATGGCTTCACTTTTGCAAAAGAATATGTGTGTATCACTAAAGAAAAATTTCTGAAGGAATGTACTCCAAGCTATTAATAGAGAATGTTTCTACGGATTTGACGGGTAAAGGAGAAGCAAGAAAATTTCATTATCTATGTTATATGTTTCTATATTATTTTATTTTACAAGGATTTTTTACCTTTGAAATCAGAAAAATAGAGATTAAAGTTTGAAACATGAAAAATCTTAAAGTGATTCAGAAAATAAGGCACAAACTTTTTATTGACGTTGAAAGGTATTCATAACACATGGTTAAATTAATGATGATGGTTACAACTGAACATTTGAATTACAGGATTCTAGGTAGTTTATATTTTCGTCTTTACACTTTTCTGAATCTTATCGATTTTTCTCAAGGAGAAAGTATAACTTTGGCAATCAGAAAAAAGCTGCAAATGGCATGATTCTTTTTTTAGTTTAAACTCATGCCTGTGTGTGCACACATGTACATGAACATGCACGCATGCACACACAGAGCTTCTCTTTAGCTAAGGGTGAAAGATTCCATAGGACTGAGATGGCTCCCTGCCTGCTCTGGACAGACCTTGGCAGTTGTTCCCAACCTGATTTATGTAGGAGGAGTAGGCTGAAGAGGAAGAGACAAGAGGAGGGAGAGAGAGAGAAAGGAGGGAGAAGCGGGAGAAAAGGGGCAGGAGAGAGGAGGGGGGCGGAAGGAAAGGAGAAGGGAGAGAAGGATAAACAAAGTGTAGACTAGAGGCCTAGCTGACTTGTCTCGTGAAAATCTCAGCAGAGACTGCCTGCCACTGATGTGCTTCCTATGCCACGCAAAATTCTGGAAAGCTCTGTCTGGAGGTCAGAGCAGCAGCGCCTCCTCACCCCTTCACTCCCTCCTTCCTGCCTTCCCTCCCAGCATTCCTGCTCCCTGATGTTCAGGCTGCAGTTCTGACTCAGGACTCCGAGTGGCACTCATCTGTATTTTCTAAATGTTTCTCAATGCACATGCATGCTTAGTACAAGGACAACATAAAGCAATAAAAAGTTCCTTTCTCAGCAGGCTAAGAACCAATATGTACAGATATATTCAAATTTTCTTTAAATAGATATTGGCAGAAAAAGACTAGAAAGATAAACACCGCTCAGTTGATTGGTAGCAGTTGAAAAGAGAGTCAATGAAAAGCATCTATTCAGTTTCTGGCATGTAGTACGCACTTTGCTAAAGTTAGTGCCCTTCACTATTATCCTGAACTCTTCCCATCCACAAACAGCCAATTTTTCAATCAACTAGCTAAACCATCACATAGAGAGTATTTGAAATGTAACAGCAAAAAGAAAAAGAACCACCCTCATCTACATAATACACAGTGTGTTGTCTAGCAGAGTTGGGTTGGAGGAAAATCCTCACCCCTTTCCTATTGAATCAGAGTGACTTCCTGTTCCTTTTAAAAGATGCAGATGAATTGGATGCCTTTGGATCCCGGAATATTAAGATGCTACAGGATCACAAAGCACAGTTATGGTCTGATGGACAAGACATTGGAGTGAAGGTCAGGTGATACTACTAGATCCTTGAGCCCTTGGGAATATCACTACTACTTCATTGTGAAAATCATTTCATGTCGAAATTTTTTCCTATAATTCATTTTATTCCAACATCTCTATGAAGCTTCTTCTTATAATTAAAAGGCATATATCTGGTGCTTGAAAGAATAAACTGAGTTACACCACATTACAGAAAATCAATTGCATCTATAGGACAAGGATTCCCAAGTCCCAGGCAATGGTCTGTGTCCCAAGCATTGCTTGTTTAGCCATGCCAGTGACTAGGTAACCATGACAACCATCAAGACTCTGACATCAAAAGCCTCTTAATGTGCATGACTATGTCCCGGGTGGCAGGATCTGGAACATAGAACTGCACAAACATCCTTGAAGAGGGAAAACTAAAAAGGGAAAGGAGACTACCTTCCTCAAAAGAGGAGGAACACTGAGAGCCCTCAAAGGCCTAAAGAACACAAGGACAGTAAAAGGATGACAATTCCCCAGCCCACCCCACCCGCCAAAGCACAGGCACACAAGAAGTAGGAAACCACACTGGTAAGGAAAGAAATAAGACTGCCTTTGGGGTGTTACAATGTCCTCCTTTCCCACACCATGAGAGAAACACCTGGCCTCTGCTCTCTGTGCCTCATGGATTTTCCCATCTCCCATTTCTCTTCTCCATTTTCATGGCCTGGCTTCCTCTAGCCAGCTGATCCTCCCTTGGGTTCTCAAGGCTGAGGACACCCACACCTTCATCTCCCAGGGCAGACCTCACACCTGAACTCCAGATTCATGTGATGAACTGGCCACTGAAGCACTCCATTTGGATAACTCACCAGCTCCTACAACTCAACTTCCTTCTCACACCTGTTCCTCCTCCTCCCTCTTCTCCTCCTCTTCCTCGCCCTCTCCCCTTTCCCTCCCTCTTCATCCTCCTGTTCTCAGTCTCAGTGAAGGGCACCACAATCCACCCCACTGACCAAACCAGACTCCCTTCTCTTGCCTCACCCCCATGTCCCATCAGCTATGGTCTGAATGTGTGTGTCCCCACAAAACTCATACATTGGAACCCAATACCCACTGTGATAGTATTAAGAGGTGGGGCCTTTGGGGAGTGATTAAGTCATGAGGGCTCCACCCTCATGAATGGGATTAGTGCCCTTATAAGAGGCTCCACTGAGCTCCCTTGCCCGCTTTTGCCATGTGAGGACACAGCAACAGGGCACCATCCACGAAGCACTGCATTTTCTGGAGACTTGATCTTCGACTTGCCAGCCTCCAGAACTGTAAGCAATACTGTTCTGTTGTTTACACATTACCCAGTTCAAAGTATTTGGTTACAGCAGCCCGAATGGACTACACCACCATCCATATGCCTGTGCAGTGTCTCTCATCAGTCCACTCCTGTGGATGCCATGCCGGCCCACCTTGCCCTGGCCATCTCTGTCCTGGATAACTGCAGCAGTCTCCTCTGCTGTGGGGTGAGAGTGGAGATGGCTCCAATCTCTTTGAAGCCAAAGAGATCTTCCTAAATCTCAGTTCTTTCACGTCTCACTTGAAACTTCTCAGCAGGGCTGGCTTCTCACCGTGCTAGGTTAAGGTCCGAACAGCCTTATCGTGGCAGACAAGTCCTGCCGTTGCCCTGCCCCTGCCTACTTCTCCATCTTCACTGCTTGGGCCATACTGAACTTTTCCATGTTCTCTGAATGCATCATGCTCTCTCCCCTCCTAGCTTTTGTTCATGTTGTGCCTCTGCTTGGACATACCCTTTCTTCCCTTTTGTCTGGCTGGTCCCCACTCAGCCTTGACTGGCAAAGGCATGTGTGTGTATTCTGTTGTCGTACCTAGATGGGGAGCCCTTTGATTGTGTCCCAGTCTACTCTTCACATCCATTGTGGCTGGCTTTTACTTGTTTAGTTTTCAGAGGGTGATAATGTGTTGTGTCCCCAAAATTTTATGAATTAGAGGCCTGAACCCCAGTGTGACAGTGTTAAGAGGGTGGCCAATCCTATTATGGTAATTGAAAAGTGGGGCCTTGAAGAACTGATTAGATTCAGAGGACCATGCCTAGTGAATGGATTAGTAATGGTTTTTAGGGGTGTGGTTCTCGGGGCTTTAAAAGGATAGCATGTGAGACTCTCTCTGCTTCACCATTTTCTGCTATGTGAGACCCCTGCATTAACATAAAGCCACCAGCAAGGAGGACCCTGACCAGATGTGTTCCCAGGACTTTGGACTTCCCAAGCCTCTTAAACAGTAAGCAATAAATTTTGTTTTCTTATGAATCACCAAGTTCCAGGTATTTTGTTATAAGCAACAGAAATGGACTGATACAGAGGAAATCCTTATTTCCAAGACCTGTGTGGTGTGCGTGTGTGTGTGTGTGTATGTGTCTGTATTTCCCTCCTTTAAAAATATACTTGGTAATAGGATGATTTAACAATTTCTTGCTGTAACCTGGGTTTACATCTTTGTCTCTAGCTGTGCATTTCCTTAATCATCTAGTGTGCTTTTTCATTATTGGTATTTATTTGTGCCCAAGAGTTTTTGTGGTCTTATATTTCTTGTAAGAATTGCATAATAGTTATACAGTTATGAGTTTAGTCAAACTATGGAGGTACAAATCCTAGTTTTGTTGCTGTTTGTATGACTTTGAGCAAGTCGTTTAACCTCTTTATGCATTTTCCTTATGTAAAGTTAGGGTAATAAACAACCCTTTTCATAGTGTGGTTGTGAGATATGATATGATGAGTGTAAAATGCTTCTAGCAGTGCCTAGCACATAGTTAGTGCTCAATAAATTTTAACCAAAATTATCATCCTGGATGCTGCTTTCCCTTGCTTATGCCTTTTCTTCTGGAGAACAGAGCAGCTGCCTTCTCTGCATTTTAGAATCTCCAGGCTTAGGTCTCTTCCAATTGTATTTTTTCAAATATTTCTCATTCTCCTAGCTTCCCACCTATTTATGAATTGAGAGTTAAATATATCCAAAGATTATTACAGCTTCAAAGACCACAAAGAAATTAAAGAGAACTGGTCAGTGTTTAGTTGAGAAAACACTAATTTGGGAATTAATTGTTCCTATGATTTGGGGCATTATGTATCTAATGTCTGACTAGGGTGAGAATGATAGAAATTTAGTCTTCAAAACATTGGGTAGATAATTTTGGGGTTTTTTTTAAAAATTGAAATATATTAATAATCACGGCAGGGTCAGATAATAAGGCCTGAGTACTCCAGCAAAATTTCTCCTTCTGGTTTTCAATTTCATTCAGTTCTGCTCTGATCTTAATGATTTCTTTCCGTCTGCTAACTTTAGGTTTGGATTGTTCTTGTTTTTCTAGTTCTTTAAGGTGAAGTGTTAGGTTGTTCACTTGCCATCTTTCTATTCTTCTGAAGTGAGCGTTTAATGCAATAAGTTTTCCCCTCAATACTGCTTTTGCAGTATAAAAGTTGGTTTTTTGAAAAGATAAATAAAATTGACAAACCATTAGCATGGCTAACAAAAAAAAGAAGAGAGAAGACTCAAATAACAAAAATTAGAAATGAAAAAGGCGATATTACAACTGATTCATCTGAAATACAAGGAATCATTCGAGACTACTATAAACAACTATACGCCAACAAATTTGAAAATCTGGAGGAAATGGATAAATTTCTGGACATACACAACCTCCCAAAACTGAACCGTGAACACGTAGAAAATTTGAACAGACCAAGAACAATAAAGGAGATTGAAGCTGTTATCAGAAGGCTCCCAACAAAGAAAAGCCCAGGACCAGATGGATTCACAGCAGAATTTGACCAAACATTCAAAGAGGAATTGACACCGATTCTTTACAAACTATTCCAAAAGATTGAAACAGACGCAAATCTCCCAAACTCATTCTATGAAGCAAACATCATCCTGATACCAAAACCAGGTAAAGATATAACCAGAAAAGAAAACTACAGGCCAATATCCTTGATGAATATAGATGCAAAAATCCTCACTAAAATACTAGCAAACAGAATACAGCAACACATACGTAAAATTATTCATCACGATCAAGTGGGATGCATCCCAGGGATGCAAGGTTGGTTCAACATACGCAAATCAATAAATGTGATACACCATATTAATAAACTCAAACACAAGGACCATATGATCATCTCTATAGATGCTGAAAAAGCATTTGATAAAGTTCAGCACTCATTCATGACAAAGACCCTCTATAAGTTAGGTATAGAGGGAAAGTATCTCAACATAATTAAAGCCATATATGCCAAACCCACTGCCAATATCATCCTGAATGGGGAAAAGCTGAAAGCTTTTCCTTTAAGAACAGGAACTAGACAAGGATGCCCACTCTCACCACTCCTATTCAACAGAGTGTTGGAAGTACTAGCCAGAGCAATCAGAGAAGAGAAGGAAATAAAGGGCATCCAGATTGGAAAAGATGAAGTCAAACTGTCCCTGTTTGCAGATGACATGATCCTATATATCGAACAGCCTAAAACCTCTACAAAAAAAACTCAGCACAGTATCAGGATACAAAATCAACACACAAAAATCAGTAGCATTTCTTTTCTCCAATAGTGAACATGCAGAACGAGAAATCAAGAAAGCCTGCCCATTTACAATAGCCACCCAAAAAATAAAATACTTAGGAATTGAGTTAACCAAGGATGTGAAAAATCTCCATAATGAGAACTACAAACCACTGCTGAGAGAAATTAGAGAGGATAGAAGAAGATAGAAAGATATCCCATGCTCTTGGATTGGAAGAATCAACATAGTGAAAATGTCCATACTACCCAAAGTGATATACAAATTCAATGCAATCCTGGGCCGGCCCGTGGCTCACTCGGGAGAGTGCGGTGTTGAGAACACCAAGGCCCCGGGTTCAGATCCCATATAGGGATGGCCGGTTAGCTCGCTGGCTGAGCATGGTGCTGACAAATTCAATGCAATCCCCATCAAAATTCCAAAGACATTTTTCTCAGAAATGGAAGAAACTATCCAGTCATTTATATGGAACAATAAAAGACCACGCATAGCCAAAGCAATGCTGAGCAAAAAAATAAAGCTGGAGGTATAACACTACCTGACTTTAAGCTATACTACAAAGCTATAATAACCAGAACAGTATGGTACTGGAATAAAAACAGACACACTGACCAATGGAATAGAATAGAGAATCCAGAAATCAACCCACACACTTACTGCCAGCTGATCTTTGACAAAGGCACCAAGCCTATTCCCTGGGGAAGGGACTGCCTCTTCAGCAAATGGTGCTGGGATAACTGGATATCCATATGCAGGAGAATGAAACTAGATCCATACCTCTCGCTGTATACTAAAATCAACTCAAAATGGATTAAGGATTTAAATATACACCCTGAAACAATAAAACATCTTAAAGAAAACATAGGAGAAACACTTCAGGAAATAGGACTGGACACAGATTTCATGAATATGACCCCAAAAGCACGGGCAACCAAAGGAAAAATAAAAAAATGGGATTATATCAAACTAAAAAGCTTCTGCACAGCAAAAGAAACAATTAGAAGAGTTAAAAGACAACCAACAGAGTGGGAGAAAATATTTGCAAAATATATATCTGACAAAGGTTTAATATCCAGAATATATAAGGAACTCAAACAACTTTACAAGAAGAAAACAAGCAACCCAATTAAAAAATGGGCAAAAGAGCTAAATAGGCATTTCTCTAAGGAAGATATCCAAATGGCCAACAGACATATGAAAAAATGCTCAACATCACTCAGCATCCGGGAAATGCAAATCAAAACCACATTGAGATACCATCTAACCCCAGTTAGGATGGCTAAAATCCAAAAGACTATGAACGATAAATGCTGGCGAGGCTGCGGAGAAAAAGGAACTCTCATACATTGTTGGTGGGACTGCAAAGTGGTGCAGCCTCTACGGAAAATGGTATGGAGGTTCCTCAAACAATTGCAGATAGATCTACCATACGACCCAGCTATCCTACTGTTGGGAATATACCCAGAGGAATGGAAATCATCAAGTCAAAGGTATACCTGTTTCCCAATGTTCATCGCAGTACTCTTTACAATAGCCAAGAGTTGGAACCAGCCCAAATGCCCATCATCAGATGAGTGGATACAGAAAATGTGGTACATCTACACAATGGAATACTACTCAGCTATAAAAATGAATGAAATACTGCCATTTGCAACAACATGGATGGACCTTGAGAGAATTATATTAAGTGAAACAAGTCAGGCACAGAAAGAGAAATACCACATGTTCTCACTTATTGGTGGGAGCTAAAAATTAATATATAAATTCACACACACACACACACACACACACACACACACAAACCGGGGGGGGGGAAGAAGATATAACAACCATAATTATTTGAAGTTGATACGACAAGCAAACAGAAAGGACATTGTTGAGGGGAAAGGGGGGGAGGGAGAAGGGAGGGAGGTTTTGGTGATGGGGAGCAATAACCAGCCACAATGTATATCGACAAAATAAAAGAAAAGAAAAAAAAAAATTTCTCCTTCCCACCATCTGCTAAATAGCTGACATTTTAAGGTAAGATGGCTTTCAATGACCAGCAAAATAGGTTTCCTTTGTTCCTTTTTTCCCCTGCTAATTGAGTTAGAATAATTATATCATTAAGAAGCTTCTATGGGCAGCCAGCCAACAGGAGGGGGTAGATGAATGTAGGCCACAGGAAGGGGCATTTGGAAGCATGGGTATTTAAACTGCTCCCCTTATCCTATCACTCAGTGTACCAAAGTGTCAGAATTCTCTGGAAACCAGAAACCCCCAGCTTTAGAATGCACCTTAGTTAATCACATGGTTTCTTTCAGGTTTTTGAATGGCTCAAGACCATATTCATCAAGAAGAAACTCTAAAGATTAAAAAAGGGAGAGAAAAAAAAAACAGGAAGAAAGACAATGAGAGAGACGTACAGAGATTGGGAAAGAGAGGGAAAGAGAGAGAGAATAAAGTTAGTTTCATACTGTATACTTTATCCTAAAATTTGGGCCTGTATTTGGTTAATACCTAATAAAATACCCTGATCACATTCCAAAAGCTTATGACTTAAAATATTTTAGAGACTACCTAGGGTTTAGTAGAATTAAGAAAAATCTAGGGAAGTGACTTGCAGCAGAGGAGCCTGCAGTTAGTGTTGGGGGCACATTGAGTAGATCCTGAAATGGGAAATGTTTGATAAGCATGGTCCTGCATCAGGAAAGATTGGTGTTAAGACTTCTGTCCTGAGGCTGTTTGAGTACCTGGTCTGCATGCTTATGTGTGTCTGTGGAATGGGGATGGCTGAAACTAGCTGGGATACTGGGGCAACCATTGCCTCTTCCACTCCATGCTACTTATCCCATCTTTTCTGAACACCTCTGCAATCTCTAATGCTATACTCTCTGTCTGTCTGTCTGTCTGTCTGTCTGTCTGCCTGCCTGCCTGCCTGCCTAGGGAATGAGCGCCAGTTCAAAGTCTGGCCTCTCACTCTTATCTCCCACTCCCTGACTACTTTCCTATTCTCTACCAGTCCACTCCACACATCTGCAATTGTGAGACATTGGTGAGTGTTTCTGATCAGTGGGACGTATGAAGAGGGAGAGTGTTAGGGCAGCCCTGAAAGGAATAGCCTTTCAAGTGGGAAAAGTTTGGCAAATGTGGCCATAAATAAAGAACTCCAAGTATTTGTCTTTCCCCCAAGCATTTAATACTCAACATTTGTCTAGTTATGTTTTGAGGGAGGGGCTGCCTCAGCTGCTCCCATTTCTTCTTTTCCCATCCCTTCATACTGTTAAAATTTGTAAATGTATGTCAATCTGTAGAGAGTGGGATAATGTACATAGGAACAGTTGTCATGGAATCCCCTAAGAGCAAGACCACAAGGTAGGAAATAGTGGAAAACCAGGGCCCTGAATCAGAAATGAGAGTGGAGCTAACAGCTTGGGAAGGGTAAGTCCACAAAGCAATCTCCAGTGTCTTCTACTGTTTCTGTGTGTGTAGATTAAGAACAATCTGGATATCTCTGCATAGTTTCAGAGAGTGTTTGGAACAATTTCACCCTGTACATAAGAAAATAGAATCCTGACCCCAGATAACAGCAAGTCCCACCAGGGCTCTAAATTAGGATTGAATCCTAATCCAGCGTATGGGTATGGGGAAGAGAGGGATGAGGACAGAGATTCAAGGGGAAGAGAAGACAGTTTTGAGTTTGTCTGGGTGCCAGGTCCTCTGCTGGTCCTGACCCATCAGGACACTGAAAATCTTCCTAACCTTTAAGAAGATTCCTGGTTCACAGCTGAGATACGAGAGTCCGACTGTATCCTTAACAGCTTCCTCCTTATTCAGCAGCACTAGGTTTGCTTCTCTGTCCCAGGCTTCCCCACCCTGTCTTCTGCCTCAAGGAAAGTCTCACTGATATGCTCCCATACTTGCTTTTGATTTTCTTTCTATCTACAGCTTTGAATTTGAGTATTTAGATCTATTCTGGCTCCCATTTGCTTAGTAGAGACCACTCTCAATGACTCAACCCGGTGATAAGGCAGTAGGATACCAAGGCAGTTAACAGGTGTAACTAAGTATAAAGAAGAAGAAATTAATTCCACATTAGTCTGCAACAATCTAGGGACCTTTTTACATAGTTGAAAAAGTTCTGTATAAACAGTCTGTTTCTCTTTAACTGGAAACTTCCTGGGCTTCTGGCTAGGAAGAGTGGAGACCGGCCGTTAACCCTTCAGCCATTCATAACTTTATCATTGTGTGTGTGTGTGTCAGTGTGTGTTTGTGTGGGATAATATAGGAAGGAAGTCACAAGAAGGGTAATAGCAAGGTGATAAACATTTAAAGACCACTAACCCAAATCAGGTACTGTGTTGAGATCAGTGTTCTGGGCTGATGTTTTAACTACTTCTATTGTGGACTTGGAGACAGCCACTGTACTTTTGGGGACTGCTATCAGTGAGTTGCTGAGGAGGTGCCGATCTAAAGAGTCCCAGCCCCAGCCATTTTCTTACCAGGTCATTTATCTACAGGCATCAAGGAAGGCTCCTGTTCCATCAGAGACCTACTGTGGATCCTACTGGGGCCTTAGCTCAGAGTTGAACTCCAATTTCGGGGGGTGGAGGGTGAAGTCAGAGCTTCAGACAGAAGGAAATAACTTTTATTGAGCCTCAGCTGGATATCAGTTCATCACATTAGGATACTTTACTGTTTCCTAATCCTCAGGAAAATTATTGCTTTTCACCTGTTCGAGCAATGAAGCCTTAAGCGGGCTTTTAAGGAAATTCAGTAATAAAGCAAAACCTCCTTGCCCTTGTTTTCTAGCTGGTTTTTAGTCACAGGAAAGCTATTACTTTTTACATATTAATCTTATAACTGGTTCACTTACTCAACTAATGTGTTGTTTCTAATGGCTTTCTAGTTCTTTTTCTTGGATTTTTCCAGGTATTAAATCATATCATCTATGAATAAAGATAAAATTTGCTTCCTCCTTTCTAATATTTTTACCTTTTATTCCTTTCTCACATTTAATTGCATTGGGCTAGTTCTTGCAGAACCATGTTCAAAAATAATGGTAATAGCACTATTGCTTTGTTCCTGATTTTGCTGAAAATGCTTCTGTAGTATTTCCTCATTAATGATTCTTGCTTTTGACTTGAGATATATTTACGAATTTTATAAAGGCCTTTTAAAAGTCAGGATTAGGTGATAAATATTGGCACATTCCTTTTCTGCATGTGTAAGGATGATCATACAATTTTCCTCCTTTAGCTATTGTTTTAATTAATTATAGCAATAGTTTTCTTAATATCACATGTTTACGTTACTGAAGTGAACCCCGACAAAGACTATTGTTTCTAATGTATGTTGGATGCTATTTGCTAATATTTTATCTGAGATTTTTGCATTGCTATTTCTAAGGACCCAAGTGTCCAATTTTGGAAGATTTGAAACTATACTCATAACATCGAAACTATTTCAAGCTTTTTATAAAGGAATCTGGAAGCTTTTTTTCTATATGTTCTAGAATAGTTTATATAACATGGGAATTATCTGTTTCTTAAAGAACCACTTAGAGTTTTAATCCGGGAAGTGGCATGACAAAAATGTGACGTGCAGAGGAGAGAGACTGGAGACAGGAAAATAATCTGAAAATTACTGTGGTATAAGCCTGAAATAAATAAGGCCTAATATAAGGAGGAAACTGTGGGAATGCTGGGTTTGGGGGAGTGGTTATGGAAGTGAAAGACACTTCCATAAAAGGAGGGAGAGAATTTGATGGAAATAGTAATCAGTAGTATACTCTATATTCTTTTTTATTATTATTATTTGATTTTAATTTGTCAATACTCTATATTCTTGATTGGAGTCACAGGATCTTTTTTTAAGATGAAAGATGTGTTGTGAGCCATAGCTTATTTTTATAATATTGATTAACCTTAAAAATAACTTATTTTACATTGAAAGGGGGGAAAATGGCAAAATACTCTGTATAGTACAACTACAAATTTCTGAAATAAAAATTATGTGTGTTTGTAAAAGAAATAGTTTACACTTATTAGTAGCAGCATCTCACTGGGGAGTTGGAGATATTTAGTCACAACTTCTAATTGATTTTTTATTTGCAACTTCTTTGTTATTCCTATCCGAGATAGAAATGTAGGTTTACAGAGACTATAATGAGTTTCTAATATGCAGTCTAAGTGTGTTGAGTAAATCCTTTCATAATTTTATACTTAATTGAGTCATTGAAACCACTGAGCTCAAACAATTTCCATGAACTTTTTATTATCTTCTCAAGTTTCATCCAGAGAAGACGAAAATTACTGCTTCTATTCATTCAATTTGGAAATCAATTAAATTTCAAAGCCATTTAGAAAATAAAATTCCACATGACAAGTAAAATGTTTAAAGACCCTAATTTGCCAAGAGAGAGAGCAACAGAGACCAGACATGACACTACTCTTCATTAAAACTCATGGATCTTGAACTAACAGATACAACTACCCTGCTAGACTATCTCTAGCATCCTACGATCAGTTCTGATTTGTTCTATCCACTAATGGCCAGCAGTGCATTCTGAATGGAATCCCCCACTTCCTTCCTCGAAGCTTCTGGCTTCTCCTCTTTACCGGAATACCAATACCAAAAATTTAATAAAGTAAAAGAAGTCTTTGGTATCTTCCAAGACGCAGCAGCTACCTGCTGTGTGTGCTGAATCCACCCCTTACCAACAAACCAAAACCAGATGCTTTCAGACTATAGTGTGCAAGAGAAGGCAGGGTACAGGCCCATGATCTGGAAGAGACTGTTTCTTCCCCAGCAGCTATTGCCCTGTTTAGGACGCTTGTGCTACAGCTCAGAGCCCAGAGAGATCCCTTGGGTGAAGTTCCGAATAGTCTCAGGAAGGAAGAAATACCCTTGTAAGTTAGCAATGGATTAGGGAAGTGAAGGATGATGGAGAAAAGTATTATTCATTTCCAAGCACTCTTCCTTGAACCCTGGAAAGAGAAAGCCATTTCCTGTCCTGCTAGAGGATGGAGCGCCATTTGATTGTGAAATGGAAATGATTATTGCAGTGGAGATAATAGACTCAACTAGCAAAGAATATTCCAGTTGACCCTACTGAAATATAACTTATTCACAGCTTGGCCCTTGAATTTTAAGAAACAAGTAGTAATCCTGTTTTACTGGAACTGTATTGACAGTGAAAATATGACATGTGACTGAAGTCAAGAGACCGATTTTCTTCTTTAACAAACATAGGAACTTAAAATGCAAACAAGCACTGACCTTCAAAATAGCCACCTTTGAAAGAAGCCATGCACTTCTGTTGTCATTGCTTTAAAAACATTGGGAATTGCTTTCAGAACTGGTTCCAAAGTTATACAGGCAGAACAAACAAACAAAACAAAAGTGAGTGTCGTACTTGTATAGATATATCTCATGGTATAGCTATAAACTTTTTAATCTGAATCTTCTATTTCACATTAAACAGATAAAAGGAAAAGCGCTCTAAAGAAAGCTGGGCTGGGGTATGCCTGGATTCCTGTGAACTTTCTATGCCATTGGTCTCTACCAAGGTCCGTAAGAAATTAGCTTGGAACCTAGTTTGAACCTACTGTTTTGTATGACTGTTACTATTGTATAAAAAAATGTTACTAAGGAGAGAAAGCTCTACCAAGAAGCAGTTTTCACAAACTTGGGGTTACAAGCCTTTCACAGACTTGTGTGTAAGCATTATTTTTTCTTTTAAAAATCTAATTTAATGAGCAAGAAATAAAACTTTTAAACAAATTCAACCTAATTTTTATTTTGAGCCAATCACTCCCCTGGGGTGGCAAAAATTTAATCTCAGAAAGTTTGGGTTTTTCCCTTTTATCAGAGTTGTATTTCAATTCCAATGCGAAAAGGGAAGAGGAGCAAAGATACTGGTTGGAGGTGCACATCTGTTCCTAGAGTCACAGGTCACATAGGTCTGGGTCACTGGTCCTTGGAAATGGCTGCTGAAAGTCCCTCCTTCCTTTCTGGTGGCTCCTTCAGCTCCTTCCTCTTCAGGCCAAGGCACAGGAACTCTGTAAAGTTGTCCAGTGCTCCATCCACCTTGACAGAACCTGCATTCATTTCCTGTCTTGACTTTCAGCTCATAATGTCCTCTCCTCTCCCCCTCCGTTGGGGTGGAGGAGCTTTTATTCTCTAATCTGTGGAAAATCCTTCTCCCTGTTATTCTTGTTGTTTGCTTCAGAGGATCCTAGAATAATGGACTCAGGTTTTATAGAAACACAAAAACCAGGAAACCCTGCTGAAAACCTTCACTGAAGCACAGACATCTGCTTGAATGGCAGGAAGGCAAAAGCGTAAGATACCCAGAAAAGCAACAAGGATATAGGTTAATGTCTCAAAAATATTATTTCACACAAGGCTAAGGGAGAAGAAAGGATGCAAAATTCCTCATGTGTTATTAACATCAGTGAAAGGGCATCTAATTCTGTAGCACAGCCCTTGGATCAGGCCTTGCGAATCATCTCTATGCCATCATAAGCAGACGAGGTTTTTCATTTGTGAAACCTCGAGTGCCCTTTTCTTTCATAAACCACAGTGAAGCGAGATGACTAGGACAAGGAAAGAGATTGCAGGGTGGGACTGAGAGCCCAGCTGAACCGTGAGTTTACCAATGTGTAAATGAAGCCCCTGAGCACCATCACCAAGGTTTTCTCCAGT
Source organism: Cynocephalus volans (assembly GCF_027409185.1). Taxonomy (NCBI): domain Eukaryota; kingdom Metazoa; phylum Chordata; class Mammalia; order Dermoptera; family Cynocephalidae; genus Cynocephalus; species Cynocephalus volans. The sequence goes on along the minus strand of NC_084478.1, from coordinate 111,284,362 downwards.
GGCAGCAACAGCAGCAGCAGCCGAGGCTGGGAGCCCCTGAAACACCAGAGAAAACTGATCCAGGGCTGAGGACTGGCAAAGGGACGTAAATTAAAGTGACAGTGAGTTTAGGGAATTGAAGGTACTATTATTATTATTATTATTTTTTTTTTTTTTTTTTGGCACCTGGCCAGGGAACTCTTGACCTTAGTGTTACAAGGCTGTGCTCTAACCAGCTTAGCCAACTGGCCAGCCCTTGAGGGTACTATTGAGAGGGACACTATCCACAGGTTTAGACTGAGTCAAAATTAAGGCAAGATAGGAGGTGCCTGCCAGTGTGGTAGAATAGGCAGGCTTGTTAGGTTAATGGGAAAATATACTGAGGCAAAGGTGTTGAGGTTTAAAAAAAAGATAGGTTGAAGTATTCTGCCTTAGAGAGTAGCTGTGGCTTCTAAGGCCTTTGGGTAATATAAACTGAGAAACACCGTTGGCAAGAAAATTCTTCTAACTGTCCTTCCACTTCATAACATCCTTCCATGCTGCAAGAGTGAAGTCAACTCCCAACCCAAGCTGCCTTGACTCAGAGAGGGGTTATCATAAATATTCCATTAGACCTTTTTTCATCAGTTCCACTGCCAAGAATCCTGTCCCCCCTAAAGCCACACAAATGATCGAGAGGGGTGAGGATGGAAAGAATGAACAGAATATTATCAAAATACACCAAATAATGTAGTTATTGCTGCAACCTTTACCCCTTTTCCTGGGTGTGTGGGGATGAGAATCTCTGATCCTTTCTTGTCCAGTGAACAACTGTCTTACAATTTTATACTGTCTTATATTATACTGTGTTACACTTTTATATTTTATGTAAACCATGACCATATAGAGAATTTTTGGTCTCTCTGCCACATATAAGTTACCAGATATTTTCTATGTGATCATTACAGCAGCTAATACTTGTATGGGACTGTGTGCCAAGGCTTGTTCTAAGTGCTTTCCATTTATTAGCTCACAGAATCCTCACAACAACCCCCCCGAGGTGCACACTGCTGTAATGATCACACTTTCACTGATGAAAAAGCTGAAGCTGAGCCACACTGAGGTTAGCTAACTTATCTAACATCACACAGCTACTAAATGTTAGTTAGTTCTGGGATTTGAAAGGTAGACACAGACAGACGAACAGGCAGGAAGTATGGCTCCAGAATTCACACAATGAACTACTTCACTGTTGCTACCTATGTACCTGACTATCAGGAGGGCTGTAACTGACTCCAAGGCCTGAGGCACGTTTACTTAACAGAAATATTCCAACTCCTTTAACTGCAAAGCAAAGGAACAGAGGAATGCCTTACTTAAGCAGATGACTGGCCATTCAAAGCTATCCAGCTTTAAATGCCGGCTAATGGGGGAGGGAGCAAAGTTAGAAAAGTTTTCTTTCTCAGAGTTCACTGCAAAACCATTTTAATAGCAGTCTTCAAAATAATAATATTCCACCTCAAATTATAACTTAACAAGTGCTGAGAATATATTCTTTAACCAAGATATTAGAGATTTATCCAGAAATACTTTTACTTGGTTAGGTTAGTGTGAAATGGCTTGGCTCAGCCAGATACTGTAGAGTTGGCCGGTTCTGTTGCTGGGCAGGGGCATTTGCAGGGGAAGAGGGCGGTATTAAGTCCATCGAGGCGGTGCACGTACTAGCAAGTGGTTACTAGGCAGCGCTTTATGCAAACACAAGTAGCCTTGGTTTTGTGAAAGTCTTGGCTTTGAAAATTATTTAGAATTCTTACGGAAAGGAATAGGAAAGAAGAATAAGAAAATGGAAACGTGGGCAAGTTCAGCACGAAGTTGGAACCCGAGAAAGGGCAGAAAAAAAGGGAGGGGAGAAAGTCACTTTTTACATCATATACTTCCGCATTATTGAATTTTCATCACAAGGATTACATTTGTCATTGGAAACAATAACAAAGGAAAAAAAATGATAATCAGTGTTTTTTTTTAAAGGGGGACGTTTAAAAAAAAAAAAAAAAAAGCAAAAGAGAAAGATTGCCAGTATAAATTGAATGTCTCTCGGATCTTTCTTTAACATTTTTCCAACTTTAATACCAATGCCCAACCAAGCACTATGTTTCACATTCCGAATACAGCTCGGTAAGGGCAGGAGGAAGCTGTCCTGTGGAATTCTACATTCCCGGGTTTGGTTCCCTGCACCACTCCTTCTCCCTTATTTCATGTTTCTAAGTTTCAGATTGACTGCATTTTCTGCAGTGCCTGTTTCTTAGTGTGGGCTAGCCTGGGAGAGGAAATTCAAAGCACAGCACTCTCCACGCAGCCATGGGAGAAAGCAAAGATAGGATCCTTAACAGTATCCCAGAGAGACTGCCAGCTTTGCCTGTCCCTGTAAGTCCTCTCACAGGACATGGGATTGTGGATATAAGCTCCCCAAGAGTTCTGAAGAGGAAAGTGCCAGACTGAGAACCGCACCAAATAGAACACCTTTAGATTTATAGTGGATGTAAAATTACAATGAATTACCCATTTTAAGGATGGGGGGGAAATGGAAGAAGGGATCTCAGTGACAGAGACCTAAACGAAAATCATTAAAAATAAAACGGGACCGAGTCACACTAATTTGCCTAAATTGTTTCATAGGTGAATTTTGTCAAACCTTTAAAGAATTAATGCTAATTCTAGAAAATAGAAGACGAGGGAACACTTTAATTTTATGAAGCTAGTATTACCCTGATACCAAAACCAGTTCAAAGACAGTACAAAAAAAGAAACTACAAACAAATATCCCCCATGAATCTAAGCACAGAAATCCTTAACAAAACACTTGCAAATAGAATTAAGCAATATATAAAAAGAATTATATACCATGATCAAGTGTGGTTTATTCCAGGGGTTCGAGGCTGGTGCAACATTAAGAACCCAATGAATGTAATTTGCACCATATCAAGAGTCTAAAAGAGAAAAATCTTATTATCATATCAACTGACAGAGATAAAGAATTGGATAGAATTCAACATCCATTCACAATAAACACTCTCATCAAGCTAGGAATAGAAAAGAAACTTCCTCACCTTGATAAAGAGCTTCTACAAAAGATCTACAGCTAACACTGTACTAAATGGTGAAAGACTGAATCCTTTTTCCCCTAAAATTAGGAGCAAGGCAAGGATTTCTGCTGCTGCCACTCACATTCAACAGAGTGCTGGAAGTTCTAGCCCTTGCAATAAAGCAAAAAAAGGGGGAAAAAAAAAGGCATTCAGATCAGAAAGGAAGAAATAAAACTGTCACTATTTGCAGATGACATGATTGCCTACTTAGAAAATTTCAAAGAAATTACATTTTGTTATCTTTCACCCTCACAGAAATTTACTAAGAAGTGTATGTCAAAGAAATGTAAAAAATAAAATAAAACTAGAACATTGTTTGCTGACATGTAAAGAATTCTTCTACTCCATACAAGTGTATTATCATGATACTTATGAAATGTTAAGAGGCTTGATTGTCTTGACTCTGGTACCAAGCTACAGCCTCACGGAAGTTCATGTTAAGTTAAGGAAAAATATAAGTAACAAGAAGAAATCATCCCATCTCACCAAGTTATACACCCAAGACCATAAAAGACTGTGACACTCTGCCTACCAGGTAACATCCCAGGGGTTGAGAGTGCATGTGTAGGGGTCATATGGTTTGGGTTTGAGTCCCAGCCTTGCCACTTACAAGTAGCTTGTGCTGCAGACCAACCCCATCAGTCTCCGCTTCCTCTTTGGTAAAACGGTCATAACAGTGGCTCCTACCTTGCAGGCTTGTGGTGAAGATTAAATGACGCGAGAGGAGGATTTAACGCTATCCCTGTCACATAGTAAAGAATACTTAAAGGTTATTTACAAAAACTGTACAAAATGAGAAATTTTAAGTAGATAATGACAAAAACATATGTAGAGGCAGAGACAAGGAAATGTGCTGTATGTTTATTTTTTCTGTTCTTATGCCAGTGGCAGGGAGATACATGTTTCCATTAGTGAAACCAGGGCCAGTTGTTAAATACCAACAGGTGATGGTAAGGGGTACATGATCTTCTACATTTTAGTCCATTCCTTGTCCTCTTCTTCTGAAAGTTGTAGATGTCCATTGAGTTTGAGAATCTCCCATCTTAAAGAGGCTGCATATCCTGGAGTTAAGTTGTCCAAAGTTATTTCCAAAATTGAAAGGCCATGCGTAATAACAATGTGATGAGGAGCAGAAGAGAGAGGATTAGCTGCAACATGAAACAACAATAGGGAATCATATCTGACCAGCTGCCCATCGTGATGGATGGATTTTTCACACACGGAAGGCTCTCTTCACTCTGCCAACAGCAGGCAGTTCATCAGTTTAAAGCTTTGTAAGAGGAGGCTTTCCACAGCCACAAACTCTTCAGGTTGTTGTCTCCTCTTTCAGTCAGTCTAAGTTCACAGTGATGGGTGGTTTGGCCCAGAAGTTTCAAGGGAGTCTGACCAGAGGAGTTCAATGTCTGTTGTCCTGACAAGGGGATGACGTCATTATTACCTACCCCGTGTTCTCTCCAAAACCTGCATTATTACCCTAGTGTTCAGAACTCCCCCTCAGACTCTTGGCTTCAGCCTCAGGTGGAGGAACTATTGCTAGGTTGCCTAAGACCCTATTCATTGGTTGTTTTATTTGGTGTTTCCCATTTTGTGCTGAAAAGTGACTTGTGATTCATTTCTGCCAGCACATCAGGAGGGGAAAAAATGCTGCAGCATTTATCAAAATCCTCCAACCACTGATTTGCTACATGCAATTATCTCTTTCAGGGCTTTACTGCAAATCCTTACTCTTCTTGCTTTGGGCAGGTTATGCTGGACATGGGGTTCCTCTTCCATCAGGGCCCTCAAGGACAGACCTCATCCAAGAGCCCTCTTTCCATCCTCCACCCCAATTACTCCTGGGGAGTCAGGGTGGTTTCTCAGAAGCCTTTTGTCTGGCCCTCAGTAGAGACAGTTGCTCTCTCACTTTGCCAGTTGAATGAATGGAAACGGTGTAATCGCCTTCTTCCCTTCCCCCGGCCCCATCAGGGCACTTACTCCACCACATAGAAATAGCATTGACTCACACTCAAAATAAAAACAAGCGAATATTTTCCTTCTTCTTTCATTATGCCCTTTAAAAGAATCTACTCCATGAACCACCTTATTCTATGACTGAATCTCTCTCTGTGACTGCTGGGCCTGACAGACCTTGTGAGCTCCAACTCCTGCCCAGAAACAGCTCTCTCCCAAAGGAGGACTCTGTTACCTTGCTGCTCCCCTGAACTGATTCACTGGATCCAGAAAGATGCTCCTCAGGAGTCATCCAGTGCCCTGGAAATGCGGGGACCATACAGTCACTGCTTGGCTTGGGGCCTCTGCCCCTTCCCCTTCCAGTCTCCATGGGTCTGTGAAGACAGAGGCTGAGCAGTATATTTGAAGGGAAAAAGAAGAGAGAGTTGCACTTTCTGAGGACAGACCTGTTGAGAATAAGAATCTGGCAGAGCTTTACCCTGCTAGTAGTGGAGAGGGCAGGAGAGTGTGAACTACAAAAGTAAATATATTTGAGGAGGCAGCAAGATCTAACAGCATGAGAGAAGAAGGAAAATACTCGCTTGTTTTCATTTTGAATGTGAGTAGATGGCATTTGTATGTGGTGGAGAGAGTGCCCTGATGGGGCTGGGGGAAGGGAAGAAGGCGATTACACCATTTCCATTCAATTGAGTCATGGGCCCCATGAATGGAGTTTGGGGTAAGGCAATGAAGTCACCACCCACCCTATTTCTTCGTGTTTTCCTGTCCCCTTATTTAACCCCCTCTTTTACATGACAGAAGCACATTTCTTTGTGCTCCTGAAGAACAAAATCAAAGCTCACATCACAAAATGGCCACTGCAAAAAAGGCAATCAATCCCAAACTTAGAAATATAAGGGGGATTGGCTGGTTAGCTCAGTTGGTTAGAGCGCAGCTTTCTAACACCAAGGTCAAGGGTTCAGATCCCCATACTGGCCAGCTGTCAAAAAAAAAAAAAAAAAAAGAAAGAAAGAAATATAAGGTTGGGTAGATGATGGGGTGATGCACAGAACCAAATCTAGAAATGTAAATTGCCTCAAGGACAGCTTCCTGCTGCCCAAGCTGCCCAACATCTCCCAAATAGGACAGTCTGTGTACACTTGGTTGAAAGAAGAATCCTCACTACCTCCTCCCTGTCACATTTTGAGGCTGAATGTGTGTAATGTGACCTAATTAAAAATTTAAAGAGGCTGGCTCCTTAGCTCAGTTGGTTAGAGTGTGGTGTTATAACACCAAGGTCAAGGGTTCAGATCCCTATACCAGCCAGCTGCTAAAAAAAAAAAAAAAAAATGTAAAAGAACTTCATAGGAAACAGTATAAAGGATAAACAGCAATTTGTTAACTTTGTAGGAGTTCAGGGAGAGACTTGCTTTTTATTAGAAAAGTGTTCTAAAATATTTGTTATAACAGCAGAGAATTTGCTGAATTTCTTTTATGCTATTTCTGCATTATATGACATTTCTGTGCCATAAAAAGGTATTTCTTCAAGAAAGGAAAAAAAGGCCTAGAATCACAAAATTAAAGACACATCTTATCAGTTAGTTATATGAAAATTTTAATGCTTTATCCTTTTATCTTATATAATTATATTCAATTTTAACCAGATTTCATTAGTACCCGCTTAAACCAGTTTCCTTTTACACATTTGTTTAATTAAAAGAATATCAATTTTCGATGGCAGGCACACATTTTAAAACAAAGCCATTCGAAGTATTTAAAAAAAATTATACTAAACATGTCAATAAAATAAACTTAAATTCACCAATAATCAGAAGTATAAATTAAAGCAAACAAGAAAAAATATTCGCAACAAATGCATCAGAGAAAGAATTAATATCTTTGGCATAAAAAAGAAGCATTGCAAAAAGCAAAAGAAAATAACACCCACGGGCAATGGACAAGCAATTCATGGAAGTGGAAATACAAATAGCCAGTAAATGTAGGAAAACATGATTGACTTCACTAATAATCAACAAACAAAATAATCTTTTTTTTTTTTTTGGCAAACAGATTAGCTAAGATGCAAAGGACTAATACTCCATGTTGATAAGAGTTAAGAATGAGAAGTAGATTTTTTCATTTTCTGGTTTTTAGTGTCAAAGCACACAACTTTTCTGGAAGTAATTGGCATTATGTACCAAAATTATAAATGTATTTACACTTTGATTCAGCAATTCTGTTGTTAGGAAACAATCAAGTGTGTGCCCCAATGTATGTACAGCATATTTATTGAAGAGTTGTTTGTAGTAGGGAATATGGGAAAAATCTAAATTACTATATCAGTGCTGATTAGAAATATTGTGGTATATTTATACAACGGATTACTGTAAAGCCATGTAAAAGGATGATTTAAACCTATACCTGTGCACGTGAAAAGTGTTCACAATATTACATTATGTGAGAAAAAGCAGATTGCAACACAGAATAATAGGCAGTTATTCTCTTTTAATTAACAATATAAATATTGTTAGTATCACTAAATATGCACAGGAAATAATTTGAAATTATACACCAAACTATCTCTGGCTGTTAGATTGTGGGGTTCTTTATGCTTCTGTATTTTTAAAATGTTTATATTAGTTTAAACAATTTCTAAACAAAAACAGCAAAGCTATTGCCAATGTGAAAAACACAGGAGATAAATATGAAAGAACGTAGTTACAAGGTTTTTTACTGCAGCAGAATTTATAACGATAAAATGATTAAACACAACCTAAAAGACCAACAAGAATAGATTGGATTATTCCAAACAGTGGGATACTGTTGTCAATAATTTTTACTTATTATTTATTTTTAATTGACAAATAATATTTGTGTATATTTATGGGGTACGATGTGAGCTAATTAACATATTCATCACCTCACCAACTTACTTTTGTGTAGTGAGAACATTAAAATCTATTCTTTTAGCAATTTTTTAAATGTTCATTATTTTAACTGGGGGCACCATATAGTGCAATAGATCACTAAAACTTATTTCTCCAGTCTAATCGAATCTTTGTACACTTTGATTGACATTTAAACCCTTTCCCCATCCTACCCCCACCCCCACTAGCCTCTGGTTTTTTTGAAGTCAACATTGTTAGATTCCACATATAAGTAAAATCATACAGAATTGTCTTTCTGTGTCTGACTTATTTCACTTGGCATAATATTCTCTAGATTCATCTAAGTTGTCACAATTGACATAATTTCATTCTTTTTAAAGGCTGAATAGTATTTTATTGTGTATATATATCATATTTTCTGTATTCATTCATCTGTTGACAGACACTTAGGTTGCTTCCATATCTTGGCTATTTTGAATAATGATAAAATGAACATGGGAGTGTAGATATTTCTTTGACGTATTGATTTTATTTTATTTTTTTTGGATATATACCCATAAGTGGAATTGCTGGATCATATGATAATTTTATTTTTAGTTTTTTGAGGAACCTTCATACTATTTTCCAAAATGACTGTACTAATTTAAATTCTCACCAACAGTGTAGGAGAGTTCCCTTTTCTCTCCATCCTCACCAACACTTATCATTTGTCTTTTTGATAATGGCCATTCTAACAGGTGTGAGGTGATATCTCATTATGGTTTTAATTTACATTTCCCTAATGATTAGAGATGTTGAGCATTTTTATTGTATCTGTTGGTCATTCTTATCTCTTCTTCTGAGAAATGTCTATTCAGATCCTTTGCCCATTTTTAATGAGGTTATTTGTTTTCTTGCTGTTGAGTTGAGTTCTTATATATTTAGATATTAGCCCCTTGTCAGATGTATGGTTTGCAACTATTTTCTCCCAATCTGTGGGTTGTCTCTTCACTCTGTTAATTGTTTCCTTTGCTGTGCAGAAGCTTTTTAGTTTGATGCAATCCCATTTGTCTGGACAATAATATTTTCAAGTATATTATTTACATGGTATATTGTTTTCAAAAATCAAGCAAAAATACTGTATTTTCAATATGACGTCAGTTTGATGAATATGTGTTTTGCAGAGAATATATTGAGATATCAATTTACTATTTTGTGTTTTGTTCACTATATTTTTCTTCTCTTTCAGTCTCCACCCTCAACTCCAGAAAGATAATCAGACCCATTGTACTTTTGTTACCAGTGGGGAAGTTGGTGCTATAGGGCTGAAAATAGATGTTGTCTGTGAACGCGCTCCCTTCCTGGCTTTTGTTTTCTGAAAGCCTGAGTTCCTAGGGAGGATTGTGCTATGAGGAAAGGGGTAGAGGTGATTGAGAGGGAGAGGAAAAGCAGCAAGAGAGGTTTTCCCAAGACTAGGAAAAGGGACAGAAATCTGCAGATCCTCTGTTAAGTGGAAATACCATTCCCAAACAGTGACCAAAGCAGATAGCAAAAGCTTGGAAGAAAACACCTCTATCATACAGTTAAAAGGGTTGGTTCTTGAACATCAAAACTTCCAGCCTCAACAAGGAGTCCTGGAACCAATCCTGGCGAAGAAGCAGTACAGCTCCCTGCTTTCTAGGCTTGGACAACGAACATAGCAGTAGAGACCACTGTACCCCATTTTCTCGGTACTCTTGGACTCTGGTGAGAACTTAGGGAGGGAGAATTCCACCCCAACTACAACAAAAACTAATCAACTGAAATTGAATTTTCCACCAGTCAAGTGGGATGGAAGGAAGCTTGAAGTTAGATTTAATTTGGTATTTTTAAAATTACAATGTGGCATTTCTTATACCCCCAAGTTTTTTAAGTAGGATCCATCCCAGCTACACATGTATATTAAAAAGAAAGAACTCTGGAAAGTTAAACACCAAAATGATAATAGTAGCTATCTCTGGGTAATGAGATTATGGATATTTGCATTTTGCTTATCTTACTTTCTAGCTTTTCTATAAAGGATAGATAATTAAATACTTTTAAAGTTTATATTCAAAATATGCAGAAAATCATGTTTAGCAAAATCATGCTTATACTTTTCTTTACATTTTATGTTTATATTTATTCTCTACATGTATATTTAAATTAGTCCTGTTTTCTGTATGTATGGTTTAGAGCAGGAAACTAGGCAAATTAGCTAAGATTATGTACTTAAAAGTAACACAGCCTTGAGTTTCACACACAACTTCACAACTTACTACCTGTCTCCGATGGCAATTTCTAGAAGCAGACCTGCGATAAGGATTCATGTGTGAGTGATTTATTAAGGAAATGCTCCCAGGGGAAATCAGTAAGAGAAAGGGTAAAGCAGGACAGGGAAAGGAAAGAAGCCAAGCAAGGGTCAGGTTTCAGGTGAAGTGGAAGCCTCAGGCTGATCCTGAAGAGGGCTCTGAAGTGTAAATTATGCCTCACAGTTTGGCCTGCCTTGAGGCTTTTAAAAAAATTTTTTATCTCCAAACCAGTCAGTCACTGCCTATGGGGCCACCCTGGGAAACATAAACTCACAGGATTTCTGGCTTCCTGCACACTCAAGTGAAGCAACTCCAGTAGCCCAAGGGCAGAAGAGTCACAGGTGTCAGCCATTAGAAACAAAGGGTGAAGAAGCTGGGGGACAGATGCACAGAACCAGCAGGGACAAGAGGGATGAAAGGAGATCTGGATGTAGGATTGACAATGTCCTCTATACTACCTCAGGGTCTTTTCCCTGGCTGTTACCTTCACCTGGATCTTTCTATACACAGGTATCTGTATGGCTCATTCGCTCTCCTCCTTCAAATCTTTGAGTAAATGTCACCTTCTCAATGAGGTCTATCTACTACTTCTTTTTAAATTTTCAGTCCCTTTCCTGACTTTCCAACCCCTTTGAACATGTTCCATTTTTATTTCATAGTTCTTAAAATATTCTGTAAGGGTACTTCAAAAAGTTCATGGAAAGATTTGTATTATCTTTAAATCCTAATTTTCCATGAACTTTTCAAAGTACCCTCTTATAATGTACTCATTCACTGTGTTTACTAATTAATGTCTGTCTTCTCCCACTAAAATGTAAGCTCCACAAGGGCACAGATTTTTGTTTTGTTCCCTATGCACCTGTAACAGTTGCCTAGGACATAGTAAGCACTCAATAAATATTCATTGAATGAACTAGTGCATGAATCTAGGAATTTATCCTAAAGAAATAATCAATAATTTGGAGAAATCAAAGTGCACAATGAATACCTGCAAGTCTGTTACCAGATGAATGTGATTTGGCTGACATCTTTCAGTATATAAATCAATATATCTATTATTAACTCCCTATTCTCAATAGCAGAATAATTATTTCATGCAAAATAGGCAATGAATTAAAAAAATAAGCCCACAAAATAAAGTGATGTTTAAGTCTTTTATGTCCTTACTGACAATTTGTCTGCTTATGCTATCAATTATTAAGAAGTATATTAAAATTTCTCACTATTATTGTGAATTTATCTATTTTTCATTATACTTCTCTCAAGTTTTGCTTATAATTTTTGAGGCTATGTTATTAGGGGCAAACAAATTTAAAATGTCTACTTAGTCCTGGTGAAATGAAACTGTTAACTTTATGAATGTCTCTCTTTATCTCCAGTAATGTTTTTTGCTTTAAAGTCTACTTTTTGTTAGCAACATGAGGTTTTTCAACCACCAGGTGTTAGATTTTGGGTTGCAAATTTCACGAGAGCACCTCTAGAGTCTGCAACATCCTCAGTGCTTCCCGTCTGTTCAGTGCCAAGAAAACTTTCCCAGGAGTGGGGAAGATTGCCCTAATACTTTTGGCATCACAGCTTTATCGGAGGATGTCTGCTTTTACACTATTAGACTGCTCACTGTAAGCAGATTCTGGATTTTGTCTTCTGTCCTTCAAACCTCACTAGTCCATGAAAATTTTAACTCAAGTTCACTAGTTTGGTAAATATCTTCAGGGTAAAAACAGTTCCTGTGCTTTCCTTACCTACTGAGTTTTTTCTTTCACTTAGATTTTGTTCTGGCAATTTCTTAAAATCTTGTCAACTTTTTGATACTTTTAGGAAGAGTTTTAAAATATTTTATCCAGCATTTTTCATTGTTTTTGGTGAGAGGAAGATTTGATTTAATGGAAACAGAATTCTACCATTTATCTTCCTTTGACATGAACTTAAATTAATAAAGTAGCAGAGAAACCACAAGAAAAGCACAGCAATAAAATTGCAAAAAGAAACAACAGGAACTTGTCTGAGCAGCAACTTTTTTTCTTGTCAGTTATAGTACCTCCCCAAGAATGATAATAAAATTTGACATGGAAATATGTGCAAATGTATGTTAAGGACTTTGCACTTGGTGTTGGAAGCTTTGGAGAGCAAGGAGATGGCTTATAGTGTCTTACTGATTAGGAAAGTGAATTTACTAGGGAAATGTCATAGGGTTGCCAGGCAATGTTCAGTGCCCATGTGTCAAAATTTACAAGAGGGAACAGTTAGTGGAACTGAGTGATTTTAGGTGGTCAGAGACAGAAGAGTAGAAATGTTGGGTTTAAGTCAGGTTTAGATTTTCCCACATATGTAACCATAGAGGTAAAGAGAGGCAAAGGAATTAAGGGTGTATGCAAAAGAGTGATTATGAAATTGGACCATAGATATAAGCTGGGAATGGAAGGAAGTAAGAATAGGAGAAGGGGCATGAATAGTGAAACATGGTAGCAGGGTCAATGGATTGGAGATGCCAGTGGAATTGAAGAATTTTTGAGGTAAAGATACAAGAGCAAGTGACCTGGAAAGAGAGAACGGATGGTTGAAGAGGGGACTCTCAAAATCAGTATTTCAGAGATTATGCCATTATTGGTGATAAGAAGGTCTAGAGTATGACAAATGGGAGTAGTCAGCTGATGTGAAGTGGAGGATAAGGCCCATGGAGATGAGAAGTGTTTGATGGATGGTTTACATGGCATTGAAGCCACCAAGAATGATAACAAGATTAATAGAGAAGAGAAAAGCATATGGTGAGCCAAGTGTTAAAGTCTTCAGTGAATGAGAGGTAACAGCCAGAAAGACTGTAGATGACTGCAACAAAGAGGGGTAGTGGGTTGTTCGGTCTAGTAGCTTAGGGTTCAAAGGAGCTGGGATGTGTGAAAGATGAGAAGAGATATGGTCTTGAAATGGCAAGAAAGAGCAGTGAAAGACAAGTACCTCACGTCCAGGACCAGTGGTACCATGGGAGTAGGAGGAAAACAGTGAGAGAAAATTGCTTTAATTTATACATTTCATAGATTGTTTCATTTATTCATTTAACAATGTACTGAGTAGCTACTGTGTGATAAGCAGTTTACCAGACTGGTGTAGGGGGGAATCGGGGTGGGGGGGTTGTTGGGCAGGGTTAGGAGGAGTTAATTAGACAAAGACAGAGTGATAATTTGCTAGCGACTATGTCTAACAGAAGCTAGAATTGATTCTCCTCTTGTGAATAAGTAAATTGGTCTAGCCCACACACTTAGGCCTGGTGAAATGTCCCTGGGCCTAAAATGTTGCTGCCTGAAGGTAAAAGTAAGAATAGATTTGGCAACTGTCCAGTCATAAAGGAAAGCAAGTGTTATCTTCATTAAGCACAGCTGAACCTGGTTTTAAAACTTAACTTGTACAGCTACAGTAATCAAAATAGTGTGGTATAAGTACAGACATATAGATCAATGGAACAGAATAGACAATCCAGAAACAGACACAAACTTATATGGTCGATTGTTAAAGTAGTCCCATGGGAGACAAGATAGTCTTTGAAATGTGGTGCTAAAACAATTGAACATCCATATGCAAAAAAAAAAAAAAAAAAAAAAAAAAAAAGCACTTCATATCACATGAAAAAATCAACTGAAAATGGATCATAGACCTAAATGTAAAATAAAAACTCTAAAATTCTTAGAAGAAAACATAGAAAAAATCTTGACTTTGGGCTAGACAAAGCATTCTTAGTCATGATATGAAAAGCATAATCTATTAAAAATTTGATAAATTTTATCTTAACAAAATTCAAAACTATTGCTCTGTGAGAACATAGTGTTAAAAAAATAAAAAGACAAGCCATAGACCAAGAGAAAACATTAAAAGTCATATATCTAAATCTTGTATCCAGAATACATAAAGAATTGTCAAAATTCTATAATAAGAAAATAAACACCCCAATGTTAAAATGGGCAAAAGATTGGAACAAACACTTCACCAAATAAGGTATATGAATGGCAGATAAGTACATGAAAAGATGCTCAACATTATTAGTCATTAGGAAAATGGAAAGTAAAACCACAATGAAATCACAATTACCCCCTAGGATGACTATAATTAAAAGGCTACCAGTACCAAGTGTTGGAGAGGATGTGGGGCAACTGGAACCCTTATACATTGCTGGTGGGAATGTAAAATGGTGCAGCCACTGGGGGAAATAGTTCAGCAGTTCCTCAGAATGTTAAACACAGAGTTACTATATGACTCAGCAATTCCACTCCTAGATGTATAACCGAGAAATGAAAATATGTGTCTACACAAAAACAATGTTTATACACAATGTTTATAGCAGCAATATTCACAATAGCCCAAAAGTAGAAAAAACTCAATTGCTCATCAATTGACAGATGGATTAATAAGATATGGTACATTCATACAATTGAATATTATTTGGCAATAAAAAGGAATGAAGCACTGATAAATGGTAAACATAAATGAACTTTGAAAACATTATGGTAAGTGAAAGAAGCCAGGCACAAAAGGCTACATATTGTATGATTCATTTATATAAAATATATAGAATAGGCCAATGAATAGACAGAGAAAGTAGATTTGTGATTGCTTAGGGGGACAGGGGGAGTGACTGCTAATAGGTTCCTACTGGAGTTATGGGAATATTTTATATCTTGATTGTGGGGGTTTTTATGTTACTGGATACATTTGCCAGAGTTTCTCAAACTTTGAGTATATTCAAACATAGTTAATTTCATTGTATGTAAATTATACCTCAATAAAGCTGATTTTTTTAAAAGATCCAAAAGTAACCCACATTGATTAATGGGCAAGGATTCATACATTCACATGACAATTTTTGACTACACATCTCACAAAACACTTTTAGAGAATAAACTGAATTGGGCCATGTCCAAGCAGAGGCACAACATGTACAAAAGTTAGGAGGGGAGAGAGCATGATGCATTCAGAGAACATGGAAAAGTTCAGTATGGCCCAAGCAGTGAAGATGGAGAAGTAGGCAGGGGCAGGGCTACGGCAGGACTTGTCTGCCACGTTAAGGCTGTTCGGACCTTAACCTAGCACGGTGGGAAGCCAGCCCTGCTGAGAAGTTTCAAGTGAGACGTGAAAGAACTGAGATTTAGGAAGATCTCTTTGGCTTCAAAGAGATTGGAGCCATCTCCACCCTCACCCCACAGCAGAGGAGACTGCTGCAGTTATCCAGGACAGAGATGGCCAGGGCAAGGTGGGCCGGCATGGCATCCACAGGAGTGGACTGATGAGAGACACTGCACAGGCAGATGGATGGTGGTGTAGTCCATTCGGGCTGCTGTAACCAAATACTTTGAACCGGGTAATGTGTAAACAACAGAACGGTATTGCTTACAGTTCTGGAGGCTGGCAAGTCGAAGATCAAGTCTCCAGAAAATGCAGTGCTTCGTGGATGGTGCCCTGTTGCTGTGTCCTCACATGGCAAAAGCGGGCAAGGGAGCTCAGTGGAGCCTCTTATAAGGGCACTAATCCCATTCATGAGGGTGGAGCCCTCATGACTTAATCACTCCCCAAAGGCCCCACCTCTTAATACTATCACAGTGGGTATTGGGTTCCAATGTATGAGTTTTGTGGGGACACACACATTCAGACCATAGCTGATGGGACATGGGGGTGAGGCAAGAGAAGGGAGTCTGGTTTGGTCAGTGGGGTGGATTGTGGTGCCCTTCACTGAGACTGAGAACAGGAGGATGAAGAGGGAGGGAAAGGGGAGGTGGCGAGGAAGAGGAGGAGAAGAGGGAGGAGGAGGAACAGGTGTGAGAAGGAAGTTGAGTTGTAGGAGCTGGTGAGTTATCCAAATGGAGTGCTTCAGTGGCCAGTTCATCACATGAATCTGGAGTTCAGGTGTGAGGTCTGCCCTGGGAGATGAAGGTGTGGGTGTCCTCAGCCTTGAGAACCCAAGGGAGGATCAGCTGGCTAGAGGAAGCCAGGCCATGAAAATGGAGAAGAGAAATGGGAGATGGGAAAATCCATGAGGCACAGAGAGCAGAGGCCAGGTGTTTCTCTCATGGTGTGGGAAAGGAGGACATTGTAACACCCCAAAGGCAGTCTTATTTCTTTCCTTACCAGTGTGGTTTCCTACTTCCTGTGTGCCTGTGCTTTGGCGGGTGGGGTGGGCTGGGGAATTGTCATCCTTTTACTGTCCTTGTGTTCTTTAGGCCTTTGAGGGCTCTCAGTGTTCCTCCTCTTTTGAGGAAGGTAGTCTCCTTTCCCTTTTTAGTTTTCCCTCTTCAAGGATGTTTGTGCAGTTCTATGTTCCAGATCCTGCCACCCGGGACTTAGTCATGCACATTAAGAGGCTTTTGATGTCAGAGTCTTGATGGTTGTCATGGTTACCTAGTCACTGGCATGGCTAAACAAGCAATGCTTGGGACACAGACCATTGCCTGGGACTTGGGAATCCTTGTCCTATAGACAGCTTTATAGATGCAATTGATTTTCTGTAATGTGGTGTAACTCAGTTTATTCTTTCAAGCACCAGATATATGCCTTTTAATTATAAGAAGAAGCTTCATAGAGATGTTGGAATAAAATGAATTATAGGAAAAAATTTCGACATGAAATGATTTTCACAATGAAGTAGTAGTGATATTCCCAAGGGCTCAAGGATCTAGTAGTATCACCTGACCTTCACTCCAATGTCTTGTCCATCAGACCATAACTGTGCTTTGTGATCCTGTAGCATCTTAATATTCCGGGATCCAAAGGCATCCAATTCATCTGCATCTTTTAAAAGGAACAGGAAGTCACTCTGATTCAATAGGAAAGGGGTGAGGATTTTCCTCCAACCCAACTCTGCTAGACAACACACTGTGTATTATGTAGATGAGGGTGGTTCTTTTTCTTTTTGCTGTTACATTTCAAATACTCTCTATGTGATGGTTTAGCTAGTTGATTGAAAAATTGGCTGTTTGTGGATGGGAAGAGTTCAGGATAATAGTGAAGGGCACTAACTTTAGCAAAGTGCGTACTACATGCCAGAAACTGAATAGATGCTTTTCATTGACTCTCTTTTCAACTGCTACCAATCAACTGAGCGGTGTTTATCTTTCTAGTCTTTTTCTGCCAATATCTATTTAAAGAAAATTTGAATATATCTGTACATATTGGTTCTTAGCCTGCTGAGAAAGGAACTTTTTATTGCTTTATGTTGTCCTTGTACTAAGCATGCATGTGCATTGGGAAACATTTAGAAAATACAGATGAGTGCCACTCGGAGTCCTGAGTCAGAACTGCAGCCTGAACATCAGGGAGCAGGAATGCTGGGAGGGAAGGCAGGAAGGAGGGAGTGAAGGGGTGAGGAGGCGCTGCTGCTCTGACCTCCAGACAGAGCTTTCCAGAAGTTTGCGTGGCATAGGAAGCACATCAGTGGCAGGCAGTCTCTGCTGAGATTTTCACGAGACAAGTCAGCTAGGCCTCTAGTCTACACTTTGTTTATCCTTCTCTCCCTTCTCCTTTCCTTCCGCCCCCCTCCTCTCTCCTGCCCCTTTTCTCCCGCTTCTCCCTCCTTTCTCTCTCTCTCCCTCCTCTTGTCTCTTCCTCTTCAGCCTACTCCTCCTACATAAATCAGGTTGGGAACAACTGCCAAGGTCTGTCCAGAGCAGGCAGGGAGCCATCTCAGTCCTATGGAATCTTTCACCCTTAGCTAAAGAGAAGCTCTGTGTGTGCATGCGTGCATGTTCATGTACATGTGTGCACACACAGGCATGAGTTTAAACTAAAAAAAGAATCATGCCATTTGCAGCTTTTTTCTGATTGCCAAAGTTATACTTTCTCCTTGAGAAAAATCTATAAGATTCAGAAAAGTGTAAAGACGAAAATATAAACTACCTAGAATCCTGTAATTCAAATGTTCAGTTGTAACCATCATCATTAATTTAACCATGTGTTATGAATACCTTTCAACGTCAATAAAAAGTTTGTGCCTTATTTTCTGAATCACTTTAAGATTTTTCATGTTTCAAACTTTAATCTCGATTTTTCTGATTTCAAAGGTAAAAAATCCTTGTAAAATAAAATAATATAGAAACATATAACATAGATAATGAAATTTTCTTGCTTCTCCTTTACCTGTCAAATCCGTAGAAACATTCTCTATTAATAGCTTGGAGTACATTCCTTCAGAAATTTTTCTTTAGTGATACACACATATTCTTTTGCAAAAGTGAAGCCATACTGAAAACATATTACTCTGCACATATCTTTTCAACTTTATCTCATGCTTACAAGGTTTGCAGGCTGCTCTTTTCACTTAGCAATAAATTGTCAACATATTTCAGGACAATAAATACATTTCTATATCATTTTATGAGTCACTATTCAATAAGATTTTCTCCAATTTATGAAATTTTACAAGTTATATATGCTTGCTGCAAAAATTCAAACGATACATGTAAAATTGTATAAATTAGAAATTAAAATTTCCCTGTTTCTCTCTGTTGCCCTGTGATGATAGCTACGGGTGAGTATTCTTCCAGCTTTTTTTTTTGCAAAGTATTTCTGTTTCTCTCTCTCTCTCTCACACACACACACACACAATTTCTTTTGCAAAAAATGGGACATATTGGGTGTATGGTTTAGCAACTTGCTTTTCTTTTTTACTTAATATATATTAGACATTTTTCCGTGACAGTACATATTAGCTTCACCTCATTTCCTTTAACCCAGTCAGAAGATTCCATTGCATTAATGTATATTTTTTATGTAACCAATCAGCTATAAATGCCCTTTAAGTTCTTTTAAAATTGTTCACTATCACAATCTTGCCGAAATGGGCATTTTTAAAAAATTTTAAGTTATCAATGTGCAATGTAGTTGATTTTCGTGTCCCTTTACCAATTCCTCTTTCCAACTTTCCTCTCCCTTCTCTCCCTATCAACATCATATCTGGTCACTTGTCTTAACAAGTTCAAGGAATTGTAATCATTGGCTGAAATGGGCATTTTTAATGAATATCTTTAGTTATGTGTGCCATTATCTTTGTATGATAAATTTTTAGGAGTAAAATTGTTGTCTTCAAGACCACACAAATTTTCTATTTTTATGCATATCACCAAATTTGCCTCCAAAAGATTGAAGCAGTTTATGGTCCTACCAAGGATGTAAAGCATGCCAGTTTTTCCACACTGTCTGCAAAGCCATATATCATCAACATATTAAAAAAAAATTTTGCCCCTGTTTCATTGTGAAATGGATATTTGGCCTTCTTTCCTGTTTCCTGACATAAAGCTCCTAAAATCCTTGGAATCTCTAGACAGATATTTAGTTTGGTTAAACTCCAAGCTACTGTCAAAAGAGCTGCAATAAACATGAGAGTGCAGGTATCCCTTCAACATGATGACTTCCATTCCTTTTGCTATACACCCAGCAGTGGGATTGCTGGAGTGCATGGCAGTTCTATCTTTAGTTGTTTGAGGAAGTTCCATACTGTTTTCCATAATGGCTGTTCTAATTTACAGTCTCACTAACAGTGTATGAGGGCTCCCCTTTCTCCACATCCTTGCCAGCATTTGTTATTCTCTGTATCTTTGATAATGGCAAGTCTAACTGAGATGAGATATCTCAATGTGGTTTTGATTTGCATTTCCCTGATGCTTAGTGATGTTGAGCATTTTTTCATGTGTCTGTTGGCCATTTGTATATCTTCCTTTGAGAAATGCCTATTCAGCTCCTTGGCCCATATTTTAATTGGGTTACTTTTTTTTATTGTTGAGTTCATTGTATATTTTGGATATTAATCCCTTGTGAGATGCATAGTGTGGAAATTTTTTCTCCCAATCTATACATTGTGTTTTGACTCTGTTAATTTTTTCCTTTGTTGCGCAGAAGCTTTTTAGTTTAGTATAATCCCATTTGTTTATTTTTTCTTTTGTTGCCTGTGCTTTTGGGGTCTTATTCATTAAATCTTTGCCCAGTCGTATATCCTGAAGTGTTTCCCCTATGTTTTCTTCTATGCATTTTATAGTTTCAGGTCTTATATTTAAGTCTTTAATCTATTTTTAGTTAATTTTGGTATGGTGAGAGGTGCAGGTCTAGTCTCATTCTTCTGCATGTGGATGTCCAGTTTTCCCAGTACCATTTATTGAAGAGGCAGTATTTTTGCCAATGTATGTTCTTGGTGCCTTTGTTGAAGATCAGTTGGGTGTACATAGTTGGGTTGATTTCTGGTTTCTCTGTTCTGTTACATTGGTACATGTGTTTGTTTTTATGCCAGTGTCATGCTGTTTTGTTTACTATTGCTTTGTATTATAATTTGAAACCAGGTGGTTTAATGCCTCCAGCTTCATTTTTTTTTTTTTTTTGTTAAGGATTGCTTTAGCTATTCATGGTCTTTTGTTGTTCCATATGAATGTTAGGATTGTTTTTACTATTTCTGTGAAGAATGTCATTGGTATTTTGATGGGGATTGCATTGAACCTGTAGGTTGCTTTGAGTAGTGTGGACATTTTCACAATGTCAATTCTTCCAATCCATAAACATGAAATGACTTTCCATCTTTCTGTGTCCTCTTTAATTTCTTTCAGCAGTGATTCATAGTTCTCATTGTAGATCTCTTTCACCTCCTTGGTTAAATTTATTCCTACATATTTTATTTTTTTGGTGACTATTGTAAATGGGCTTGCTTTCTTGGTTTCCTTTTCTGTTAGTTTGTCATTGGAGTATAAAAACATCACTGATTTTTGTGTGTTGATTTTACATCCTGAGATTTTACTGAAATCATTTATCAGCTCTAAAAGTTTTTTTGTAGAGCCTTTAATTTTTTCTATGTATAAGATTAGGTCATCTGTAAACAGAGACAGTTTGACTTTTTCTTTTCCAATCTGGGTGCTCTTTATTTCTTTCTTTTGTCTGATTGCTCTGGCTAGTCCTTCCAATGCTATGTTAAACGGGAGTGGTGAGACTGGGTATCAGCTCATTCTTGCTCCAGGGTGATATCGGCAGTTGGTTTTTTGCATTTGGCTCTTACTGTGTTGAGATACTTTCCTTCTATGTCTAATTTGCTGATTGTCTTTATCATGAAGGATGCTGAATTTTATCAAATGCTTTTGCTGCATCTATTGAGGTAATCATATGGTTTTTGTCCTTGATTTGGCTAATGTGGTGCATAACATTTATTGACTTGGAAGTGTTGAACCATCTTTGCAACCCTGGGATGAATCCCACTTGATCATGGTGTATAATTTTTTTGATGTGTTGCTGTATTCTGTATGCTAACATTTTGTTGAGGAGTTTTGCATCTATGTTCATCAAAGGTATTGGCCTGTAGTTTTTGTTGTTGTTGTATCTTTGTCTGGTTTTGGTATCAGGGTGCTGCTGGCCTCATAGAATGAGTTTGGGAGAATGGCCCTTGTTTCAATTTTTTGGAATAGTTTGAAGAGAATTGGTATTAACTCCTCCATAAAAGTTTGGTAGAATTCAGCAGTAAAGCCATCCAGTCCTGGGCTTTTCTTTATTGGGAGACTTCTAATTAATGCTTCAATCTTGTTGCTTGTTATTGGTCTGTTCAGGTTCTCTATGTTTTCTTGGTTCAGTCTTGGTATTGTGTTTTTCCAGAAATTTATCCATTTCCTCCAGGTTTTCAAATTTGTTGGCGCATAGTCTCTAATAATTCCTTATATTTCTGTGGTATTGGTGTAATGTCTCCTCTTTCATTTCTGATTTTTGTTATTTGATTTTTGTTATTTAGATCTTCCCTTTTATTTATTTATTTATTTATTTATTTATTTTTTTATTTTATTTTATTTTTTTTGGTCGTTTTTTCGTGACCGGCACTCAGCCCGTGAGTGCACCGGTCATTCCTACATAGGATCCGAACCCGCGGCGGGAGCGTCGCCGCCCTCCCAGCGCAGCACTCTACCGAGTGCGCCACAGGCTCGGCCCTAGATCTTCCCTTTTAACAGTTTGTCTGTTTTGATTATCATCTCAAAAAACTAACTTTTTGTTTCATTGATCTTTTTTATCATTTTGTGCATTTCTATTTCATTTAATTCTGCTCTGATTTTAATTATTTCTTTCCGTCTATTAAGGTTGGGATTGGATTTTTAAAAAAAATTTTCTAGGTCTTTGAGATGTAGCATTAGGTTGTTCAGTTGAAATCTTTCTATTCTTTTGATGCGAGCATTTATTGCAATAAACTTCCCTCTTATTACTGCTTTTGCAGTATCCCATAGGTGTTGGTATGAAGTCTCTTTATTTTCAGTAGTTTCAAGAATGTTTTTGATTTCCTGTTTAATTTCTTCTTCAGCCTATAGGTCATTCAGGAGCATGTTTAATATCCATGTATCTGTCTAGTTCCCAGAGTTTTGTTTATTATTGATTTCTAGTTTTAATCTGTTGTGGTCTGAAAAGATACTTGAAATGACTTCAACTTTTAAAAATTTGTTGAGTCTTGATTTGTGACCTAACATGTGGTCTCTCCTGGAGAATGTTCCATGTGCTGATTGGAAGAAAGTATATCCTGTAGTTATTGGATTAAATGTTCAGACTAATTGCCATAAAGAAATTAAAAGCACTATCAAAAACATAAGTTTAAATAAAAGTGGTCTCATAAACAAATTTTAGTAAAATATGAGAGGGTGTTGACTTATTTTAGAGGATAAAAAAAATACCGAATAGTTCAATTCATAAAAAAATAAAATAAAAAAAAATAAATAAATGTTCTGTAGATATCTGACAAATCCAATTGGTCTAACATGTAGTTTAAATGCTGTGTTTCTCTGTTGATTTGTTGCCTAAATGACCTGTCCGAAGTTGAGAGAGGGGTCTGAAGTGCCCCAGTATTATTGTATTGGGGTCTATCTCTCTCTTTAGGTCTAGTAGTGTTTGCTTTATATATCTGGGTTCTATGGTGTTGGCTGCATATATATTATGATATGTCTTCTTGCTGTATAGATCCCTTATTATTATATAATGGCCTTCTTTGTCTCTTTTTATGGGTTTTGGTTTAAAGTCTATTTTATCTAATATAAGAATAGCTACTCTTGCTCATTTTTGGTTTCCACTTGCCTAGTATATCTTTCTCCTTCCCTTCAGTATTAGTCTGTGTGTGTCTTTAGAGTGTACTGTAGACAGCATATAGTTGGTTTTAATCCAGTCAGCCAGTCTGCCTCTTTTGAGTGGGGAATTTAATCCATTTACATTTAGGGTTGTTACTGAAAAGTACTGTCTTACTCCTGTCATTTCATCAGTTTTCATTTTGATGTTTTAAATATCTTTTGTTCCTTTCTTTCCTTTTCATTGTCCCAGCAGTAGCTAGGTGTCCCTCACACAACTGATTTGACTGGTGTGGCAGCAGCAGTGGTGTGGACTGATTTAATTCTAGTATTTTGCTATTTTTAATCTATCTCCTTTATAAAAATCCCATTTTCCCTTTTTGCCTTCTTTTGTATTAAATGAATATATTTTAAAATTTCATTTTGCTTTCTCTATTGACTTTTTAGCTATACCTGCTTGCATTTTTAAATGGTTGTTTTAGGGATTCCAATATAAATCACTGACCTTTCACAGTTTTCATAGAGTTAACATTGTAACACTTCACATAAAGTTAAAAAAAAAACCATGAAGTCATTCATTTCCTTTTACCACCCCTCTTTTTTATGCTGTAGTTGTCATATAATACATATGACATATCCACATACATTAAGCCTCACAATACATGCTATAAGTTTTGCTTTAGACAGTCACTTATATTTTAAAGAAATTAAGATAGAAATAAAGAAGGTGCGTTATATCTACCTATTTATGTACAATTTCTTATAATTTTTATTTCTTCCTATAGATTTGGTTTTACATCTGGTATCATTTCTCCTTAGCCTGAAACACATTCTTTAGCATATCTTGTACTGCAGATATACTGACAATGTACTTTTAAAATTTTTGTTTATATGGCATTATCTTTGTTTTGCTTTGACTAGTGATCTATATTTTTGCTAGATTGAGAATTATAGATTGACAAGTTTCTTTATCAGTACTTTAAAGATGTTTTCCCACTGTCTTCTGGTCTTTATTGTTTTCAGTCACCATTTGTATTGTTTCTTCTTTGTATATAATGTCTCATCTTAGGGAGGACTGCTGCTGCTGACCGGTCGTGGGGGGTGACCGCCACTTTGCCCCCGGCAGGAGAGGCTGCCTCATTTACAGACAACAGCTTTAAAGTGTGGAGCAGGAAAAAAACTGTTTCTTAGCTGCAAAAGTGAGTCTCGAAACAGGGAACACGGCGCCAGGGCTGCTGTGGATGCAGCCAGGATCCCGGAGGCTGGGGCCGCGCTGAAGGCGGCCAGCTGCCCTATTCAGGATTTGAGGTTTCAGGCCGGCATTAAAGAAGATTCCTGGGAGCGCCCGAGCCGCGCCGCGACTGAACAGCCCGAGGCGGCAGCAGCCGAGAACTGGGAAAGGCGGCAAACCAGAGACAGAGAGCGAGCACCCGACCTGGCACAGCACTGTGAGTGATCCCTGGCACAGCTCTGTTCGGGGGGTGGATGCCCAAGCGGCCCCCGCCTGCACCACCAGCCCACTCACCGCCGGTGCTGCCTCCATTTTCCCAGGTGCGGGCAGCTCCGCCCTGCTCGGCCATCACTGAGCCCTCCCACTTGCTGGCCTGGCGCCAGGCTTTCCGGAGCTTGCGGACCGGCCTTGGCTCCCACTCCCTCCGTGGTTCTCCGGCGGGGCTGGTGACGGAGGGCGTCCCGGGCCAGTTTCAGGAGGGCAAGGAAGTACGGGCGGGCCGACTGTCACTCCACCATACCCTGGACTCCGGCCCCAGGTAAACTCCCTGTTCCTGGGAGGCAGATACCATCTGTGCGGCCACCAGTTTGGAAAAAAGCCTAACGAATTTCTGGTTGGGAATAGTGTGGTAGGAGAGTTCCCAGGTCCGCTTGAACCTGCCGGAGACCAGGCTGCAAGTGGGCGCTAGACTCGGTTTATACTGGGGGGATACAAAAGTGAACAAGACCCGAGAAAGATCTACATAGTGCCACAAAGGCACCCAGAGAGACTGGTCGTCTGTGCCCAGCAGAAACCTGGTAGACTTCCTGGGCGAGGCGGTACCGAGCAGGGTCTTGAAGGCCCAGGTGTTAGAGGAGGGGTGCAGAAGACACGCCCCAGCCCAGCACAGTGCGCACAGAGTGGGGAGACGTGCGGCCAGGGAGGCGGAGACTCGACAAGAACACACACCCGGTGGGGTCGCTACTGCACGATCTAACAGCCTGGGCCAGAGCACACGGAACAGGGAGAAGTCCTGCACAGGAAGTGAAAGCTCAACAGAGATCACACACCCTGTGGTATGTGACCCACCAGCCCAGCAGAGTCCAAGCTGACCAGAAAGGTGGATCCCCGGAGAAGCCCAAGACCCGAGGCAACCACACACACAAGGCACTAGAGGCCAACTGAGCAGTCACGGAGGGAGCCATACGAAATTGACAACCACAGCAACATCCTAGTTAGTCATTAGTCTCAAACCGGTGGACTGTGAAACCCCCGGCCACAATGAATAAACACCAAAAAAAAGATACCAGAAATACAAAAAATCAAGAAAGTACACCACCAAAAGTTAATAAATCTCAAACTCTAGATCCTATAGAACAAGAAGCCCTTGAAATGACTGACAAGGAATTTCGAGTGATAATTCTAAAGAAACTGAATGAGATACAAGAAAACTCATCTAGACATCATGATGAAATGAGGAAAAGTATACAGGATCTGAAAGAGGAAATGTACAAGGAAATCAATGTCCTGAAAAAAAATGTAGCAGAACTTGCCGAACTGAAGAAGTTATTCAACGAAATAAAAAACACAACGGAGAGTTTCACCAGCAGGCTTGTCGAAGTTGAAGAGAGAACCTCTGAACTTGAAGATGGGCTGATTGAAATAACACAAGCAGACAAAAAGAAAGAAAAAAGAATCAAGGACATTGAAGAAAATCTGAGAGAGATATCAGACAACCATAAGCGATCAAATATCCGAGTCATGGGTATTCCAGAAGGGGAGGAAAATGGAGATTCCATTGAAAACATATTCAACAAAATAGTGGCAGAAAACTTCCCAGGTATAGGAAAAATCACAGATCTTCAGATCCAGGAAGCTCAACGATCTCCAAACGTATTCAACCCAAAAAGGCCTTCTCCAAGACATGTCATAGTCAAATTGGCAAAACTCAGAGACAAAGAGAGAATCTTAAAAGCTGCAAGAGAGAAGCATCAAATCACCTATAAGGGAGCCCCAATCAGGTTAACATCAGACTTTTCATCACAAACCCTAAAAGCTAGAAAGGAATGGGATGATATTTTCAAAATACTAAAAGACAAAGATTGCCAGCCAAGAATACTCTACCCTGCAAGGCTATCCTTCCGAAATGAGGGGCAAATAGTATATTTCTCAGACAGACAAAAACTGCGGGAGTTCACTACCACAAGACCACCCTTACAAGAAATCCTCAAGGGAGTACTGGGTTTGGTTCCTGAAAAATAACTACCACTGCCATAAAAACCCAAGAAAAATCTAAACCCGCTAGTATAATAAAAATGGCATTCATGAAGAGAAAACAAGCTAACAAAAACACTATCTACAACCTAAGGAACCAACAAACACAGAAAACAAACAGTAAATCAGAAAGCAAGGAACAAAAGACACTTAAGACAACCAAACAACCAATAAAATGCTAGGAATAAATCAACACCTTTCAATAACAACTCTTAATGTAAAAGGCTTAAATTCCCCAATTAAAAGACACAGACTGGCTGACTGGATCAAAAAGCAGGACCCAACTATATGCTGTCTACAAGAGACCCACCTCAACCATAAAGATTCACACAGATTAAGAGTGAAAGGATGGAAAAAGATTTACCATGCAAACAGAAAAGAAAAACGAGCTGGAGTAGCTATTCTTATATCTGACAA
The DNA here is from genome assembly GCF_027409185.1 of Cynocephalus volans. Classification (NCBI taxonomy): domain Eukaryota; kingdom Metazoa; phylum Chordata; class Mammalia; order Dermoptera; family Cynocephalidae; genus Cynocephalus; species Cynocephalus volans. The sequence continues at coordinate 111,257,200 of NC_084478.1, read as the reverse complement.
AATAGACTTTAAACTAAAAACCATAAAAAGAGACAATGAGGGACACTACTTAATGATAAAAGGACTGATCCATCAAGAAGACATAACAATCATAAATATGTATGCACCCAATGTTGGAGCAGCCAGATTTATAAAACAAACTCTATTAGACCTAAAGAAGGAAATAGACACTAATACCATAATAGCAGGGGACCTGAACACCCCACTGTCAATATTAGACAGATCATCTAGGCAAAGAATCAGTAGAGAAACACAAGATCTAAACAATACTCTAGACCAATTGGAATTGGCAGATATCTACAGAACATTCCACCCAACAACCTCAGAATATTCATTCTTCTCATCAGCACATGGATCATTCTCCAGGATAGATCACATATTAGGTCACAAATCAAGTCTCAATAAATTCAAAAAAATTGGAATTATCCCATGTATCTTCTCAGACCACAATGGATTAAAACTAGAAATTAATAACAAACGAACCTCTGGAAACTATACAAACACATGGAAATTAAACAGCATTCTACTTAATGACATATGGGTCCAAGAAGAAATCAAGCAGGAAATCAAAAAATTTCTTGAAACTAATGAAAACAATGATACATCATACCAAAACCTGTGGGATACTGCAAAAGCAGTATTGAGGGGAAAATTTATTGCATTAAACGCTCACTTCAGAAGAATAGAAAGATGGCAAGTGAACAACCTAACACTTCACCTTAAAGAACTAGAAAAACAAGAACAATCCAAACCTAAAGTTAGCAGACGGAAAGAAATCATTAAGATCAGAGCAGAACTGAATGAAATTGAAAACCAAAAAACAATTCAAAAGATCAACGAATCAAAAAGTTGGTTTTTTGAAAAGATAAATAAAATTGACAAACCATTAGCATGGCTAACAAAAAAAAGAAGAGAGAAGACTCAAATAACAAAAATTAGAAATGAAAAAGGCGATATTACAACTGATTCATCTGAAATACAAGGAATCATTCGAGACTACTATAAACAACTATACGCCAACAAATTTGAAAATCTGGAGGAAATGGATAAATTTCTGGACACACACAAGCTCCCAAAACTGAACCGTGAAGACGTAGAAAATTTGAACAGACCAATAACAATAAAGGAGATTGAAGCTGTTATCAGAAGGCTCCCAACAAAGAAAAGCCCAGGACCAGATGGATTCACAGCAGAATTTTACCAAACATTCAAACAGGAATTGACACCGATTCTTTACAAACTATTCCAAAAGATTGAAACGGACGCAAATCTCCCAAACTCATTCTATGAAGCAAACATCATCCTGATACCAAAACCAGGTAAAGATATAACCAAAAAAGAAAACTACAGGCCAATATCCCTGATGAATATAGATGCAAAAATCCTCACTAAATTACTAGCAAACAGAATACAGCAACACATACGAAAAATTATTCATCACGATCAAGTGGGATTCATCCCAGGGACGCAAGGTTGGTTCAACATACGCAAATCAATAAATGTGATACACCATATTAATAAACTCAAACACAAGGACCATATGATCATCTCTATAGATGCTGAAAAAGCATTTGATAAAGTTCAGCACTCATTCATGACAAAGACCCTCTATAAGTTAGGTATAGAGGGAAAGTATCTCAACATAATTAAAGCCATATATGCCAAACCCACAGCCAATATCATCCTGAATGGGGAAAAGCTGAAAGCTTTTCCTTTAAGAACAGGAACTAGACAAGGATGCCCACTCTCACCACTCCTATTCAACATAGTGTTGGAAGTACTAGCCAGAGCAGTCAGAGAAGAGAAGGAAATAAAGGGCATCCAGATTGGAAAAGATGAAGTCAAACTGTCCCTGTTTGCAGATGACATGATCCTATATATCGAACAGCCTAAAACCTCTACAAAAAAACTGCTAGAATTGATAAATGATTTCAGCACAGTAGCAGGATACAAAATCAACACTGAAAAATCAGTAGCATTTCTTTTCTCCAATAGTGAACATGCAGAAAGAGAAATCAAGAAAGCCTGCCCATTTACAATAGCCACCAAAAAAATAAAATACTTAGGAATTGAGTTAACCAAGGAGGTGAAAAATCTCTATAATGAGAACTACAAACCACTGCTGAGAGAAATTAGAGAGGATACAAGAAGATGGAAAGATATCCCATGCTCTTGGATTGGAAGAATCAACATAGTGAAAATGTCCATACTACCCAAAGTCATATACAAATTCAATGCAATCCCCATCAAAATTCCAAAGACATTTTTCTCAGAAATGGAAAAAACTATCCAGACATTTATATGGAACAATAAAAGACCACGCATAGCCAAAGCAATGCTGAGCAAAAAAAATAAAGCTGGAGGCATAACACTACCTGACTTTAAGCTATACTACAAAGCTATAATAACCAAAACAGTATGGTAGTGGCATAAAAACAGACACACTGACCAATGGAATAGAATAGAGAATCCAGAAATCAACCCACACACTTACTGTCAGCTGATCTTTGACAAAGGCATCAAGCCTATTCAGTGGCGAAGGGACTGCCTCTTCAGCAAATGGTGCTGGGACAACTGGATATCCATATGCAGGATAATGAAACTTGATCCATACCTCTCGCCGTATACTAAAATCAACTCAAAATGGATTAAGGATTTAAATATACACCCTGAAACAATAAAACTTCTTAAAGAAAACATAGGAGAAACACTTCAGGAAATAGGACTGGGCACAGACTTCATGAATACGACCCCAAAAGCACGGGCAACCAAAAGAAAAATAAACAAATGGGATTATATCAAACTAAAAAGCTTCTGCACAGCAAAAGAAACAATTAAAAGAGTTAAAAGACAACCAACAGAGTGGGAGAAAATATTTGCAAAATATACATCTGACAAAGGATTAATATCCAGAATATATAAGGAACTCAAACAACTGTACAAGAAGAAAACAAGCAACCCAATTAAAAAGTGGGCAAAAGAGCTAAGTAGGCATTTCTCTAAGGAAGATATCCAAATGGCCAACAGACATATGAAAAAATGCTCAACATCACTCAGCATCCGGGAAATGCAAATCAAAACCACATTGAGATACCATCTAACCCCAGTTAGGATGGCTAAAATCCAAAAGACTATGAACAATAAATGCTGGCGAGGCTGCGGAGAAAAAGGAACTCTCATACATTGTTGGTGGGACTGCAAAATGGTGCAGCCTCTATGGAAAATGGTATGGAGGTTCCTCAAACAATTGCAGATAGATCTACCATACGACCCAGCTATCCCACTGTTGGGAATATACCCAGAAGAATGGAATTCATCAAGTCGAAGGTATACCTGTTTCCCAATGTTCATCGCAGCCCTCTTTACAATAGCCAAGAGTTGGAACCAGCCCAAATGCCCATCATCGGATGAGTGGATACGGAAAATGTGGTACATCTACACAATGGAATACTACTCAGCTATAAAAACGAATGAAATACTGCCATTTGCAACAACATGGATGGACCTTGAGAGAATTATATTAAGTGAAACAAGTCAGGCACAGAAAGAGAAATACCACATGTTCTCACTTATTGGTGGGAGCTAAAAATTAATATATAAATTCACACACACACACGCACACAAACCGGGGGGGGGGGGGAAGAAGATATTACAACCACAATTATTTGAAGTTGATATGACAAGCAAACAGAAAGGACATTGTTGGGGGGGAGGGGGTGAGGGAGAAGGGAGGGAGGTTTTGGTGATGGGGAGCAATAATCAGCCACAATGTATATCGACAAAATAAAATTTAAAAAAATAAAAAATAAAAAAAATATATATATAATTTCCTGAGAAAAAAAAAATAATGTCTCATCTTGATCTGACGTCTTTCAAGATTTTTCTCTTTATCTTTGGCATTCATCAGTTTGATTGTGATGATCTTAGATGTATTTTTTTTTGTCTCTGTCTTGCATGGGATTTTCTCAGCTTCTTGAATCTGTAAATACATATCTCTCACCAAATTGGGGAAATTTCCATCATCATTTATTCAGATACATTTTATTCTCCATTGTCTCTCTTGTCCCCTTCTGGAACTCCAGGTACATGTTAGACCTTTTCACATTATCCACAGGTCACTGTGACTTTTTAATTTTTTTTCAAATGTTTTTCTCCTTGTTTTCCAGATTGTATAATTTCTATTGATCTAACTTTAAGTTAGCTGACTGTTTCCTCCATCATTTTTAGTCTTCTGTGATGCTCATCTAAAGAATTTTTCCTTTTAGATATACTTTCCAGTTCTCACATTTTCATTTAAAATATTTCCTATTTCTTTGTTGAGATTTCTTATGTGTTCATGCACTATGAGAATATTTTTCTTCGTGTTTTTGAGCATCACTATAATAGCTTGTCTGCTAATTCCAACATCTAGCTCATCTTGGGGTTGGTTCTGTTAATTGCCTTTTCACTTTAGTATAGGTTATGTTTTCTTGTTTCTTCATATGCACAATACTTTTGGATTGTATCGTAGACAATGTGAATGACACCTTGTAGATTTCAAATCTTTTTCCTCTAAAGAGTACTTTAATTTGTTTGTTTGTTACAGCAACAAATTAATTCAACTTCTGTCCATCCAGCAGTAAGCATTGGCTGAAAGATTTTAGCTAAGGCTAAAAGAAGTAAAACTTTGTGTTTTCTCCACCATGTGTTTCACACAGACTTTGTAGCACTCTCTTTATGGCTTTCACCCTTCAGTGAGTTACTTTCTCAATTTCCAACTGCTGCGGTTGCTCCCAAATCTGTCCATTGATTCCTAAACTGGTAAGACTACAGATTTATCTCAGTTTTAGACACTCCACATGTAACTAGGCAAAGAGCCAAAAAAACAAAAAAACAAAAAACAAAAAACAAGCCAGGCAGCTAGAAACATTCCCTCTTCCAAATATCAACTTCCCTCCAATGTTTGCCTGCTTTCAATCTTTCTCAAGTGCTTTTAGATAGTTATTTTAATTTTTCCCAGAGCTAATAATTAGGAGAATTGGTCCAATATGGGATACTCTGCCATTTCTGGAAATGAAACATGCACTGTGCCTTTAATTATGAAGGAATGAAGCATTGGTTTTCTTGCCTGAAGAGGTTGGATACAACTTAATTTTGAGAGTGAGGGCTGTCTACTTTACTGGAGACAGAGAACACAAATACGGATGAATTCTTCAGTTACCATAGGCAAATAAAAGGTTATATATCTATACCTATATCTATAACTATCTATCTATCTATCTATATAGAGAGATCTATCTATCTATATAGAGATCTACATATTTAGAAAAGTGAAACATTAATTAAAATAAATCCCCCTTTTTTTCTATCTGAATGCCTTGAATTAGAGATATTTGAGCTCTTCCAATAAATTATTGGAATTGACTTTCCTCCGTGACATACACTGTCCTAAACCATAACAAGTTTCCTTAATCTATGCTTTCAGCTGAAGAAAACTTTGCATACGTGTGTGTATACATGTGTGAGATATTAACATGTATGAGATATACACAGATATAAATACATTTTCAAGGGAAAATGCAATCTTACCATAACGCATGTTTACAATGTGCTTTTCTCATATAGCAGCATATTTTCCAAGTAATTGAATACATTCCTTAAATGTGATTTTTGTGGTTTGATTCACAAGTTTATCCTATGTCTTCAATAAAATATACTTTACTTTCACTGATTAGAAAATTAATGTAATTTTTTTTCCCAAACAAGTAATTATCTTGTATTTTCATTTCCCTCTATCTATACTATGGCATTAATCTAGTTATATAAATTATAAATCAATACATGCATTTTGTGTGTAGATAGATGCATTAATACATAAGAAAATAAAATGCATATAAATATCAATTTTGTTCATCAGTTGGCAGTTGGATTGCTGGTTATTTATATTATTGTTTCTATGTTGGATTGTATTTTCCAGCAATTTACTGCTGTGTTACTATTGCTATTTAAATGTCCACTGGCACATGGCTCCACTGCAGGTGGATACTATGGTCCCTGCCCTGTAGGAAACCCAGGGAACATTGAGCATGTATCCCATATAGGTTATTTCATTTATTTCCATGAGGAAGATAATTATCATCTTCATTCTCTAGATGAGGAAACTGAAGCTCTGAAAGGAGATGCATATTGTTTAGGGTCACACAGCCACTGAAGGGACAGATAAAGATAGTAACTAATGCCTTTCTGAATGCAAACCCCATATTCCCTCCAGGATACCAGCAAGTTCAGCTGTAGTTTATAAAATCTGATATTGGAAGTGAGGTCCTCTTGAACCTAAACTCCCCTTTTCTTGTCTTTATTATGTAATCCCTTGATTACAAATCACATACTTACAAAATTGATGGATGTTTTCATTGGAAAAGCAGCAGGATGCTATGAAAGGAGCTTATGTTTTAGGCCTGGTTCAGCATTAGAGAAGCTTACTCTCTTTATCCTTTCCTTATCTGTGTAACAGGAATGTAGGTTTGGCCTCCATCAGCTGTGGTTAGGATTAAAGGGTCTCAAACGTGCTGGTGCTTTAAAATTGCATCAGCTTGGACAGTTCATTGGACCTCTTCAGACCCCAGTTAAATTACATGTAAAAGCCCTGGATTTGGGGTGGGTCTTCAAGTTCTCTTTGACCTTTTTACATCATTTTTATGTTTCACTGTCTCCTCCTGATGGTAATCAGGGTATCAATGCACAGATACTCACTTGAGAACAGCAGGTGTGGACCTGCTGAACTAAATCTCATCTGATGAACAGATGTGATGAGAGGTTCTGTTTGAAGTGGGTCTCCAAGGCCTGGATCTGATTAATTCCACAGCAGACATGTAAGCACATGCACACACACACACACATACATGTATGCACACACCTCCCAATGAGGGTGTCAAGTGTAAGGAGGAGAGAACTTGGATGTGTGAAATGTGTGACAACCAAGTACCTCCATCAGGAAAGTCAGCTATCCGGACCACCATTAACACATCTCCAGTTTTGCCCGGGATGAAGTCCCTTGTCTGTCGTGTCTGCCTGTCCATCTGGGTGACTGTATATCTGTTGGGGAGGCATAAACTGAATATCTTAGTGTGGTGACAGAAGCTGTAGTTTCAGTGAGTGCACAGAACAGGGTCAGCCTGCACTTTGTACTCATTCAATTCTTTTAATTGTTAAGAAGTTTGGAAAAATTTTCACACGTTTGATTGCTATTTCTTTTTCTTTAATGGTCTGTTTATATTCATTGCCAATTCCTTTTCTTTCATGTACTTTCCTCTCCCACCATTTTACTGCTTGATTGAATGTTAAACACAGTTTCCCACTGAGCTTGAAGAAGCAGTACATTCATTTCACAAATATTTGTTGAGTGCCCACTTTGTGCCAGGCATTGCTTAAGGTCAGGAGCAACAGTGGTGAAGAAAACAGACAAAAAGCCTCGCCATCTTGAAGCTTACATTTTGGTGGGAAATGATTTTAAATGGAGAATTACCCATGATGTTCAAAAGGTAATTCACTGGGTTCAGTAAATGACAGGCACTGTTCTAGGCATAGCAGATATAGTGGTAAACATAATGAACACAAATCTCTGCACTACTGGAGCTGCACTGGGAGTCAATCTGAAAACTTGAACATGGTGGACTCAAGTATTCCTTGAGTTACAAAGTTCAGTGATGAAAACCAGTAAGCTCATGTGTTCATTTTTAAAGTTGTATTTTTGTAACAGCTTTATTGAGATATAATTGAAGTACTATATCATTCACCAATTTGAAGTGTACAATTCAAAGGTTTTTAATATATTCACATATATGTGCAACCATCACCAGTTAATTTTAGAATTTTCATCACTACCATATACAGAAACCTTTAGAGATCGCCCCATCCTCCCTCCAACCCCAGTCCTAAGCAAGCACTAATCTACTTTATGTCTCTATAATTAAGTTTATTCTGGACATGTCATATAAATAGTGTTATACAATATGTGACCTTCTGCATTGGCTTATTTCACTTAGCATAATGTTTCCAAGGTTCATCCAAGTTGTAGCATAAATAGTACTTTTTATGATTGAATAATATTCCATTGTATAGGTATACCACATTTCATATATGCATTTGTCCATTGACAAATATTGGGCTGTATCCACCTTTTAGCTATTAGGAATAATGTTTCTATAAACATTCATGTACAAGTTTTTTATTTGCAATTCTTTTGTGTATATACCTAGGAGTGGAATTGCAGGCCATGTATTCACTTTCAAACAAAGCAAATAGGACCTGCACAAAATTGATTAAAATAAATGAACAAACAAATAAATAAACCTATTTTCATGGTTTGTTTCAAATGGCTGCATATGAGCAGGGACCAGCAGAAAATATGGACAAATAAAATACTTGAAAGTTTGAGAGCAGGCATTTAGCAGTAAATGCTTTTTTCCCCAGTGGTTCACAAATAAAAATTACACTCATAGAAAGCAGCAGAAGTTGCTTCTGTTACCTGCACTCCAGTGCCATTAAATTCATTCCCTAAGCTTTTAAGCACTTAGGGTTATGTCGAATATTTGTAACGCAATTCTTATAATGGCATAAAGCAAACCATTATGAAAACAGGCAAAGACTGTCCAGACCAATACCTACCTCTAATTTGAGTGGGTACAATTGAGATGTTGTCCCCACATCACTCATTGTGATGTCAGAGGAAAATATTATGGCCAGAGGTAACTTGGCACAAAACTGGATTTATCTAAGATGGATTATCTTCAAATAACCCATTGTGACCCGCTAGCAGGAGATCACATAAGAAAATGTGATAGCTGTAAATATGGCAAATGAAGGTTCATTATATCCTATCAAACCTTTTTCTAATGTGTCATTAAAAAATTGCTTCAGATATGATTTTCCTTTATTTGTTTAAAAATGCTAAAACGTGCATATTTGTTATATTTTCCTCAAAAAGGCTGTGTGGCACATTAGTGATATGACATGGAAAACTTTTTAACTCCAAGAAGGCCAAATTCAAAGGCCTATGGGGAAGCAGGTGTACTTGCATATAAAAATCATAGGAAGAGCCTTTGCTACCACAAGTAAATGCTCTCTCCTCGGTTTTCTTGAAATGAACAGCACTCAGTCTTTTTTCCTTTTTTTCAATTTTTTAAAAAATTGTATTTTTAATTGACAAATAATAATTGTATATTTTTATGGGGGTACAATGTGATGTTTTGATCTATGTACACATTGTAGAATGATTAAATCAAGGTAATTAACATATTTATTGCCTCACCTACTTATCAATTTTTTGGGGTGAGAACATTTAATGTCTACTCTTTTAGCAAGAAATATTCCACTTTTCTCTTTACTGTAAGAAAAGTAAAAGCAATAATAGTACAATGAAAACAAATATTCTGTGTCAGTGTCGGGAGTCACAGAGTAGGGAGTGGCAGGACTCAGCTTCAGCCAGTGGTTTCCTTGAGGGCATGTAGAAATGTAGGCCCCATGTGGCCGAACCTTCTCATTTCTCAAGATTATCCAGGGAGCTGTATTTATATATAAAATCTTCCAATTTTTACTATTAGAAAAATTAAACATTACCTGAACAAAACTGTTTCTTGAATCACCAATTTTAACCTCTGCTATAAACTAACATTAATTGAATGAATATGACATCTAAAACCAGATAAGCTAATATTTCACAATTACCTTTATATGAACGAAATGTCTAATTAGAGAATTAGATGTAAAAAAAGCACAGGGATAAAATTATGAGCAGAAACACAGGTGATATTACATGCTTTATCCAGACATTGGAGGTGAGTTTTTTTTTTTTGCTTCGGTTATTATGGAGATTAATGAAAATCTTTACCAGAAAGTCAGAACTATCAAGGATAAATATAATATTTAATGAGAAGAATGGGGACACTATGGCTGGTCCCCAAGAGCCTTCCTAAAATAAGAACAGCTGTTGTTTTTGGCCTGCCATGTTGATATCACTTGTACAGGGATTCTTAGTTTGTGTGGACTCTTGTTGGATAAGCACAATCCCCTTTTTGACCAAGAGTGATAATCTGCATTTCACAGGTCAGGAAATTAATGGCATAAAACATGTTGTGGAGAAACAACTAGGAATAAGTAACCTTCTATTCATATAAATCTCAGTTACAGGTTCACATAGTGAAGGAAGAAATGTCAACCGGGTGTCTAGAACACAGAAAGTCAGCACTAGTCTTTGATGAGCCTTGAACACTATTTTCAAAATCCTACAAATGTGAGACTCAGAATTCCTTTTAACCTCGTTTATAAAGTTCTTTCTGCTAATGCATGAACAATGTTTACAGAGAGAAAAAACTATTTGTCATTTGACTCTGAGAAAAATATCCACCAATGCAAAAATCTTGTTGTTAAAACTAGGCAGAAAACAAACAGAAAATATAATTTTCTACTGAATGATGTTTCTGGAAATCGAGTATTTTTATTTTAGTGCAATTACCAATATAAGACTGAATGAAAACATTTATTTACAGGTAATATAAATTCAAACCATGCAAATTGAGAACAAAATTAAGTTGTCTGAATTCCTATTCGAGGGATGTTTGACACAAAATACCCCAGTTCCAGTATAAATACTCTATTAAATTCTCAAAATAAATATGGCTGAATTCTTTTATCCTTGTTCTCCTGTTGACATGATCCATTTTCACCACTGGGAGGAAAAAAAAAAGATTTGGCAAAAGGCGTAATTACAGGGTGTTATTTTAAAGTGAAGAGGTAAATGTATACATGGAGAGGCAATAGACTTTCTACTTGAAAAGATGATGAACTTGTATGTTGAACAATAAACTGAGAATTCTGATTTAATTACCTTTTAGCATAGTGGTGCCCAAGTTGCACATCATGCACTCAGATGTGAAAAGTTATGCAGTGCCTTTATCTCTGTATAACTGGTCTGGACGTCTTCATTGTCTCCATCTATACCTGCACTCTGTTCTGTTAAGAATACTCACAGTCCCTCAGGTTGGCTTTGTCCTCCACCCAGCCATTCTTTATCGTGAGGTTTTGGGCACATGGGTGGTTTTGGGGTCGGGGAGGCAAGGGGCAGTGGTAGCTCACTTGTCCCTGTGGCACTAGGCTGCTCCCTGCACTGGTGACTGCTGAGGTGTGACAGATCTTGGTCATGACCTTTTTGCTTTGCCCCCAGCCCTTTCATCAGCACAGCATTTTCATAAATAGTAAATTATATTTTAATTATCATATGCATATATATACAATGTTTTATTATATGTAGAAATAAATGAAAAATAATAAAGAAATAGATTATTGCTCAGTAGCAAAAATCCTGCCTAACAAGATTTAAATTTTTTTTATTATTTTTATTTATATGTACTTATGGGGTACAGAGTTGCCTATCAGTATCTGTGTACAGTATGTGATGATCAAATCAGTATTATCAGCATGTTCATCATTACAAATGGTAATTACTTTTTGTGTCCCTTTCTCAATTACTCCCATACCCCGTCCCCCTCCCCCTTTCCCATCTCTAGTAACTATAGATCTGTCCCCTCCTTCTGAAAGTTCAATGTTTTATTGTGGTCTTTCTTTCCTTTGTTTCTTAGCTCCCCGTTATGAATGAGGACATGCGGTATTTCTCTTTCTGTGTCTGGCTTATTTCACTTAACATAATTTTCTCCAAGCTCATTCATGTTGCTTCAGTTGGAAGATTTTCATTCGTTTTTATGGCTGAGTAGTATGAGAGAAGATCAGATAAACTATAGAAAGTGTCTGAAACATACTAGACCTTTAAGAAATACTAGAAATGTTAGTCCCAGAGTCCTTCCTTCAATAAATGAGGGGATTTTGATGTAGAATAAATAGCATAACTGTGTTAGAGAGTATTTGAAAATACACACTCAAGACCTGCGATGTACACACATTTATGTAATGTATGAGCTTTGGTGCTATTTTTTGTAGCATGTCTCCTGATGGAGTTTGAAAGAGGAAAAGATATTTGTGTCTTATCATTTTATTATTTAATGAGTTATCCTGTCTGATTCTTTACTCTTCAGTTTAACGTTACAGAAACACACACTCACTCAGCACATGTAGAAAGAAATTGTAGTCGTCTTTCTCCATGCAAATATATCCTGTGGGCAGTTGGAAAAGAGAGTCTGGGCATCGGAGAGAAGAGTGGGATGGACGAACAAATTCAACCTGGCAGTGCCCCGCAAATGTGTACTAAAAATGAACGGTTGTGAGAGACTCACCTTTGGGAATCATTATCAACAAATGAAACTGCACATATACTTTCAGTTTTTTTATCTTCATATACATTTTTCAAATGTATTTAGGAGTATTCATTTCATGTTGTCTTTGTCTCCCTTTGCAAAAATTGATACCTTTCTGTTGCGCAAAGGTAGAATATTGAGATAATCGCCACCTGCTGGTCCGATCCTGAACTACATCTCTGAATGTCTGGGAGGACGCTCTACAAGAATTTGGCGAGGGCGGGGCCTCTGGCCTGACCCACCAAACGGTGCTCGCTGGAGGCTTGAATGGCACAGGCAGCCCTTCCTGCAGAATCAATTGCTGCCTGGCTCTCTGAGCTCCTGGCAGGAAGTTCCACCTCTGTCTCAGATGAAGAGAAAGCCGCCAGTGTGAGTGTCTCTGAATGAGGTGTATGAGTGGGTGTCAGTGTGTGTGTGCGTGTGCGTGTGCGTGTGTGGATATTTTGTATTTTGAGTCATATCCTTTTAGGCACATTTGCTTCATAACATGTTCTCAGTCGTACACATGGGAATGTTCTCAACTATAAATGGAACCAATCATATTGTACATAAAATGTGTAATCTGCTTTTTAAAAAAAACATTAACTGAATTCTTTTTTTAAAATAAATTTAATTGTGTATATTTAAAGTACACACCATTATGTTATAAGATACTTATATATAGTAAAACAGTTACTGTAGTGGAACAAATTAACATGTCCATCATCTCACATAGTTACTCATTCCCCGCCGCCCCGCCGTGGCAAGAGCAGCTATAATCTACTCATTTAGCAAAAATCCTGAATACAACACACTGTTATTAACTGTAGTTCTCGTGCTGTACATTAAATCTTTTGATTTGTTCATCCTACGTATTTGGTACTTTGTATTCTTTGACCTACACCTCCCCATTTCTTCTCTCCACCCCAATCCCGACTCTGGTAACCACTGTTTTATTCTCTGTCCCTATATATTTGACCTTTTTTTAAAAAAAAGAAAAGAAAAGAAACGATTTCACATATAAGTGAAATTATGAAATTTTTTTTTTCTGTGTCTGGCTTATTTCATTTAGCATAATGTCCACATTCATTCATGTTGTGGCAAATGGCAAGATCTCTTCTTAAGGCTGAACATTCCATTGGGTGTGTGTGTGTGTGTGTGTGTGTGTGTGTGTGTGTAAGTGTATGTCTGTATATGAGTGTGTGTGTGTGTGTGTGTGTGTGTAAGTGTATGTCTGTGTGTGTGTGTGTGTGTATATATATATATATATATATATATATATATATATACACACACACACCACTAACTGTGAATTTCTTTCCACTCTATATATACCACTATGAATTCCTTTCCTGGCTGGTAGACCTATACAAAATCAGTTTCTGAAATCAGATTACAAGTTTTTTCCCTGTATTAAAAACTTTATCTCAGTTGCTTTCCTAAATCATAAGACATATTATATGTGTTTGTAATTGGAAAAAAAATCAAATGATAAAGACATATACATGTGGAAAATGAAATGATCCTGTCTACCTCCTCTTCCCCAGCTGAGGAATCCTTTCTTAATGGTGTGGAGCATATTCTGCAGATGATTTTTTCTCTATAGAGAGAAAATGTTTCTGAGAATATATTTATATGGAAATATATATGCACAAATTACAAGAAGATACAAAATATGTATGAACAAGTGTCATGAGATGAATGTTAGTGTTCCCCCAAATTCATAAGTTGAAGACTTAACACCCTGGTTCTTGATGGTATCTGAAGATGGGGCCCTTGGGAGGTAATTAGGTTTAGATTACGCCATGAGAGTGGAACTCTCATGATGGAGTTGTAATGTCCTTATAAGAAGAGGAGGAGAGAGAGAGGTCTCTTTCTCTCTCCAGGAACATGCACTGAGGAGAGGCCATGTGAGCACACCATAAGAAAGCGGCTGTTTACAAGCCATGAATAGAGCCCTCACCAGACACTAAATCTGCCAACACCTTGATCTCGGACTTTCCAGCCTCCGAGAAATGTGAGAAATAAATTTCTGTTGTTTATAAGCTACATACCCAGTCTATGGTATTTTGTTATAGCAGCCCAAACAGACAAAGACAACATGCATATTGCCACGGTTTGAATGTGTCCCCCAAAGTTTGTGAATTGGGAACTTAATCCCCAATGCAACAGTGTTGGGAGGTGGAGCCTAACTAGAGGTGATTGGCCCTCATGAATGCATTAATGTCGTCATTGTGGGAGTGGGTTATTTATCACTAGGGTGTTTTGTTTTTTTTTTTTAATAAAAGTGAATTTGGCACTCTCTAGTCATGTGATGCCTTCTGCCGTTTTATGACAAAGCAAAAGTCCCTCATCAAATGCAGCCCCTTGATCTTGACTTCCCAGCTGACAGAACTGTAAGAAATAATTTTCTTTTCTTTATATGTTACCCAGTCTGTAGCATTCTGTTATAGAAACACAGAATGGACTAAAACATACACACACACATTTTTTGTAAAAATGGGATGACTGCAAACATTATCATGCAATATACCTTTTTGGACTGAGGATAAAGTTACAGAGACTTTTATTTGTGTGTTCATTGTAATTGGATATTTTCTCATAAGCTTAGTTGCATTCCTGCAGTTTTCTATGACATTAAAAATTTTCATTTTGTTTGTCTCTCTCCTGGTCAAAGCGAGTTCCTGGTATACAAAATGTTTTCTGAGGTATATATGGATAATTTCTCCCCGATTTTTCACACGTTTAAAGATTTTTGTCTCGATTTTTATGATGAAGAAATCAATACAGCTCATTGTAGAAGTTTTGAAGAATCACAGGAATTTAAAGATTGCCACTCTATGGGAAGATTTGAGATTAAGACCATCCAAAGCCCAGGAAGAGACACAGCAGAAAAAGCTGGGGTTTAGAGTCCCTGGCCTGTGTTTTGCAGGCTTGGCACTGGGGGTAACTTGCTTAGCCTCATGGAGTCTTAGTTTTTCTCATTTCTAATAAGGGATCTTATTACGTACCTTGAATGTTTATCATCATGATTAGAGGAGATGAAATATAAATTTCCCCAGATATAATCCAAGCTTTGGTCTATAAGAATTTCCTTCCTCCAAGTCACTTTCCCAATGCCTGAAACCTGTGCTTTTGTCTGAATTATTCCCCACTTCAGAAACTTCCAATCGTCATGCCTCCTAGCCCACGGGGCAGGATTTTCTCTTCATCATCATCTTCCTCACTAAGTGGAGTTGTATAGTATGTACCCATGTGGGCATGTCACAGTTCAGGTATAATACCAGAAAAGTTTACAACTGCCAGTTTGTAATCCCTGGAAGCCCTCATCTATGATGGAGGCTGCTGGGCATTGAGGAGGTCCAGAGGCTGAACTCATTCTTGCCACTTCCTGGAAATGTGGTTTATCCTTGGCAGGCCTGGGGCTGACCATCAGTAAAATGAGAATAATGATGCTTTCTTCCCAGAGTTGTTTTAGGGAAATGAGAAATCCATGGGAAGCTTCAGTGGTTACTATCTTAGCCCTACCCTGCCTTCTATCTCATGCAGCAGAGATAACTGTGATAGAAACTAAATGGCATTTCTCTTAGAACAGTTAGGACACTCAGGGTATTGAGAGAAATGTGTACAGAATTTCTTGATGTATTAGGTATGGTGACTGTCCAGTGCTGTAGAATGAGTTAACTGGGAGACTTGGCAAGAGAACAGAAAATCCTCACGCCATTTCCTACCAATCCATGTGCTTTCCCATCCTTGGTATTTTGCCTTTTATGTTGTAAGAGAGGAAAAACTGTAAGAGGTGTAAGAGTAGGAGATTTCCACTAAGACTTGGAATGAGACAGCACAGAGGAACCAATCCTAATAACATGTACTGGCAGAATGCTACAGTCAGGGGACCTGTGTCCTGATAGCAATCCCATCACTTCCCCAGAAATGGAAGTATCTATCTTTGTGGATGCATATGAAATTATAGGAAAAATACTGTAACAAAATGCACCAAAATGTTGACTGTGTTTACCATGAGGGGGCGGGAGTGCTGGTTAATTATATTTTCTTCTCTGTATTTGACAGTATTTTCCACATGCTCCAAAATGAGTGTGGATTACTTTTATAATAATAAACAGAGCCTATAAAATGTGTTTTATTTTTAACTGATAAAGAGCACCAGGTTGAGAGTTTCCTTGGAAAGAGCAGGCACGTTACATGCCTGCCAGGGCTAGGTGAGGCAATAGAGTGTGATCTGGGTAGTTAGTTTAGATCCCTGTGCCTCAGGCTTTCTATCATGGGAGACTGGATCTTAATCCCTCAATCACAGGGCTCCCAGGGTGAGAGGTGTGATGAAATCACCAGTGTCATTGTGGGGGATCTGTGCTGTTCTATTGATCAGTGATTAGTCCCCTCACACTTTAGAGGGAGTGACACTGTATCATCCATTGCTTGAGTCCGTGGTTCCACTACAAACAATGATCTTATTGCCCTGATCCCCAAACCACAGCACTCTACCAGCACTCTCAGCACAGTGTGATTCTCTAGGTATTCTCTAAAGGGTTAGTGCTGTTTTGTTTTGTTTTTGTTTCTATGATCTGCATTGGTGGTTCTCAAAGTCTGGCCCCCAGGCACCACCTGGGAGCTTGCTAGAAAGTGCTGATTCTTAGGCTCCATCCCAGACCTACTGAATTAGAAACTCTTGAGGCGGGTTCTAGCAATCGTTTAACAAGCTTCTCAGGTGATTCTGATGAAAGCTGACGTTTGAGAATCATACTCCACAAAACTTAAAACTAATGTAGTAAATGAAAAGTGTTAATCTCTGAGTTAAGGAATTAATCATGCTTTTATTTCACATACTTTTTTATAACCTTCATTCAAAGTAGAATTTGTTCATTTTGCCAAATGGTTTTTCATTGGGAAAAAAAAATTGAAGTTGACAGTCAGTGCCATCTAGTGACCAGATCCATAATTGCAGCATTGCAATGAAGCAGGGATGGGGGAAGGAAGGTCTCCCTTGCAGAAGCCCACCAGAAGAAACTTTCTGGGAGTTATAGACCAAAGGAAGCGTTAGGCGGTGATGCAGACAGAGCTCATGGACATTAACTCATATGGCAGGATGTTTCCCTTGGCCCTTCTTTAAATTAAATACAACTGAGTGAAGGGCTGTGTGTGGCTATACACATAAAGATGTATTAACCTCCTTTTCATGTTACGATATATTTAACATCTTCTAATCTCCAGGAATATATTTTTTCAGCATTAGTTTTGAAAATTAAATCACAACTAGGCTTTTGCTATGCTGTCATAATTTTATCTTAGTTATTTTTATTTTGCTAATGAAAAATTAATGTACATTTCTCCCCAGCCCTTGAAAACACTGGAGAAATACACATTTATATGAGGCATTATCTTGTGTCTACCCTCTTACTATGTCCTGCCTCAAGATAACCACTCAATTGATTTGTAAATATTTTCCAGATGTTTATGTGGCTTGTTTATATTTAAAAATAATATATGTATGTTCTTATGAAAATATACATTCCTCAAAAATCAGATCAAGTTGTACATTGTGTTCTGTATGTTGCTTTTATATTTATACATCTCAATGCTTTTGGTTACATTTCTTTAATTTTTGGTGTGGCTGAGCAATTTTACATATACTGATTTGTCATTCACTTTTCTTCTTTGAATTACCTGAATGTGAACATGACTCTTTTAGCTAGTTAGATTTTCCTACGTGTTAGGCATATTATGTCTGTAAATTATGTTGCAAATATGTTTTGTCAATGTAGAACTTTCACTCTGGTGTCCTAATATGAGCAGACACTTTATGGATGCTCTCCTGGAAAGTGGTTGTCTGGCGTCCAGGCTAAACTTGTCACTTCTGAGCTGTAAATTGTCCCTTCTGCATGAGGGAGGTGACATATACTGGCACCCACTGCTTACTTCTGCGATCCTGACCACTGCCCTAGGAGCATTACATCTGTGCACATTGTGGCCTCTTTGCTCTGACTCTAGGCAATTTCATTCACCAGCTTTCTCAGCACAGGGTTGTAGCCAGCTAAATATAATAGCTGTTAATATGAATTATACATTTTAAAGTAAGAAAGAAGAAGGAAACGATCATTTCAAGATAGGGGTAATCATTTTATTGAAAGAACTGTTTTATAACCAGTATTTGAAAATACATTTCTGGGGTTTATTCATTTTGCCAAATTAATACATCACGATATTAATAGTCCTGCTCACACTCGCACCCCAACCAGAAGATATTCATTAATAATTTGATGTATATTCTATTCATTTTTGTCTCTATCTTAATAAAATGCACAGACATTTATCCAAGTGTAAAAGCATATTCTTTTACAAACTTGTGATCGTCCTCTTCATACTGTGTTGCTATTTACCTGTTTCATGTAGTATGAAAGCTTTTTTGGCATTTCATCAGTTATATTGTTGGGCATGATTTCTTTCTTTTCTTTTCTTTTTTTTTTTTTTTTACTGATTATATATACTTGTGGGGTACAGAATCAAATATCAATACATGTGTACAATATGTGGTGATCAAATGAGGATAATTAGTATATTCATGTTGACAAAATGTAATCAATCTTTGTGACCCTTAACTAATTTCTCGCCAACCCTCACCCCCTTTCCCACCTCTAATAATCACAGTTCTGTTCTCTCCTTTTTTTGAAAGTTTAATGCATTATTGTGATTCTTTCTTTCTTTCTTTCTTTTCTTTCTTTCATTCTTTTAGCTCACACTTGTGAGTGAGGACATGCGGTATTTCTATTTCTGTACCTGGCTTATTTCACTTAACATAACTTTCTCTAAGCTCGTCCATGTTGCTGTGAGTGGCAGGATTTCATTCTTTTTTATGGCTGAGTAGTATTCCATTGTGTACATATACCACATTTTCTTTATCCAGTCATCTGTTAATGGACATTTAGGTTAATTCCAACTCTTGGCCATTGTAAACAAAGCTGCGATAAACGTGGGAGTGCAGGTATTCCTTCGACATAATGATTCCCATTCCTCTGGGTATATACCCAGCAGTGGCATTGCTGGATCGTATGGTAGTTCTATCTGTAGTTTTCTGAGGAACTTCCATACTATTTTCCACAAAGGCTGCACTAGTTTACAGTGTCCCCAGCAGTGTAGGAGGGTTCCCCTTTCTCCACATCCTTGCCAGCATTTGTTATTCTCTGTCTTTTTGATAGTAGCCAGTCTAACTGAGGTGAGATGATACCTCAGTGTGGTTTTGATTTGCATTTCCCTGATACTGAGTGATGTTGAGCATTTTCCCATGTGTCTGTTCTTCAGCTCCTTTTCCTACTTTTTAATTGGGTTATTTGTTTTCTTACTGTTGAGTTGTTTGAGTTCCTTGTATATTCTGGATGTTAATCCCTTGTTGGATGCATATTTTGCAAATATTTTCTCCCATTCTGTAGGTTGTCTTTTCACTCTGTTAATTGTTTCTTTTGCTGTGCAAAAGCTTTTTAGTTTGATATGTTCCCATTTGTTTATTTTTTTCTTTTGTTGCCTGTGCTTTTGGGGTCATATTCATAAAGTCTTTGCCCAATCCTACTTCCTGAAGTGTTTCCCCCTATGTTTTTTTGAGGAGTTTTATAGTTTCAGGTCTTATATTTAAGTCTTTAATACACTTTGAGTTGATTTTGGTATATGGTGAGAGGTACAGGTTCAGTTTCATTCTTTTGCATATGGATGGCCAGTTTTCCCAGCACCATTTATTGAAGAAGCATTCTTTTCCCCAATGTACGTTCTTGTTGCCTTTGTCAAAGATCAGTTGGGTGTAAGTATGTGGGTTGATTTCTGGGTTCTCTATTCTGTTCCACTGGTCTGAGTGTCTGTTTTTAAGCCAGTTGCCATGCTGTTTTGTTTACTATAGCTTTGTAGTATACTTTGAAGTCAGGGAGTGTTATGCCTCCAGCTTTATTTTTTTGCTCAGGATTGGTTTGGCTATTTAGGGTCTTTTGTTGTTCCATATGAATGTTAGGATTGTTTTTTCTATTTCTGTGAAGAATGTCATTGGTATTTTGATGAGGATTACATTGAACATGTAGATTGCTTTGAGTAACATGGACATTAGACAATGTTAATTCTTCCAATCCAAGAGCATGGAATGTCTTTCAGGTTTTTTCTGTGTCTTCTTGGTTCAGTCTTGGTAATTTGTATGTGTTGAGAAATATATTCAAATTTGTTGGTGTATAGTTGTTTGTAATAGTCTCTAATGATTCTTTGTATTTCTGTGGTATCAGTTGTAATGTCTCCTTTTTCATTTCTGATTTTTGTTATTTGGATCCTCTCTCTTCTTTTTTTAGTTAGCCTTGCTAATGGTTTGTTTATTTTGTTTATCTTCTCAAAAAACTAACTTTTTGTTTCATTGATCTTTTGTATCATTTTTTTGGTCTCTATTTCACTTAGTTCTGCTCTGATTTAATTATTTCTTTTTGTCTGTAATTTTGGGATTAGATTGTCCTTGTTTCTCTGTTCTTTGATGTGTAGCATTTAGGTTTTTTATTTGAAAAGTTTCTATTCTTTTGATGTAAGCATTTATTGCAATAAAGTTCCCTCTTGGGCATGATTTCAAATGTTTCATTGGGTTAATATATTATTTTAAATCTGCGTTCTCTGTTTAATCTTAATTTCTCTGTTTATTAAGAGATCAGGATATTAACCTCATAGCTGCAATACAGGTTGCATATATTTCCTCCCAGCTTTTTATATACTTTGCACTTTTTTTATTATTTGAGATATTGGTTTTTATTCACTTAAATCTATATTTATTACCACAGTTAAAAATCACTTAAAATTTCTCATATGCTTTTGCTTTCTGCCAGCAACATAAAACTAAAACAAATACAAATAGCTTTTTTAAACAACAAGAATAAAGCCTTGCTCTGCATTCTTAATTCACTCAGAATTAGGTTCAAAGACCTTGCCTTACCTACAAGGGCGCACTTGATCTGCATCTGCTGCTCCTCATCTCTCCTCTCCCCTTTGGTTTACTGGGCTGGGAGTTTCAGACATGCTGAGGGTGCTTCCCTCTCAGGGACTGGGCTCTTGCCTTCCTCTCTGGGATGCTCTTTCCCCAGTAGCCATATGGAATACTCCCTCACTTCCTCGAGTTCTTCTTTCACTCCCTCACTTCCTTCAGGCACATGGGGGCCCACTCCGGGGTGCCAGGAGTGTGGGCCAATCTGATGGCAGGGGCAGGCGCAGGGCTGCCTCGCTCATGCCTCGCTCCGAGTTGGCATCAGCAACCTCCCTGGCCCTGAGGATCTTGATGGGCAGTGCAGCCAGTTCGGTGCCCTGGGTCAGTCCACCATGAAGGAAGATGGTCTCCTTTCTCGAGAGTCACTATGCCGAGTCCATAGCCACCTGAGCCCATCATCACCAGTCCATGCCTGCATCCCACTTGCCTCCTGTTCCTGCAGCTCTGCTCAAGGCAGTCCAAGCCACCAACTCCTGAACTCTGAGCCGGAGACCTGCCACTGACACCCTGAGGAGCAGGATCCGCCTCTGCCACTCACAGCCAAGTGACAGTGAGACCTACTTTGTACTTTTAAATTTTGCTGTACAAATGGTGTTTTAGTATCTCTCTATACATTTATCTATTTATATAGATATAAAAGCAGTAAAGCTCATTGTTAAAGAGAAAATCTAAGCAATACACTTAGGTTTATTGACTGTCTGCTCCGATAACAGGCAAGAAAAATATTGGCACTCTGTCTAATTACAAGTTTTGAGTTTCTGAGCATTAATTTACAAGGTTCTTTCTTTGGGTAAAGTTATTTAACTTCTCATAATGCCTGCACGCTGATCTGAATAATGCCAGCAATGAACAATACCTTGAATAGCTCTGAGGATTAAGTTAGATAAAGTATAAAGTACCTATTGATTAAAGTCCTTGTGGGGCCGAGCCCCTGGTGCACTCGTGAGAGTGCAGCGCTGGGAGTGCAGCGACGCTCCCGCCCCGGGTTCGGATCCTATATAGGAATGGCCAGTGCACTCACTGGCTGAGTGCCGGTCACGAAAAAGACCAAAAAAAATAAAAAAATAAAAAAATAAAGTCCTGTGAAATGTCAATAACCTTTTTGCAAGTCACCTTCCAGAGAAAGCTTTCAAATAAACCTTGCTTATCACCTCAGAGACCAGCTCAACCATGTGGTTCCTACACCCAGGCTTCCAGGCACAAGATTTCATCTCTATAATTAATATTATGTTGAAGGAATACCCATGTGGACACAATTCTAGGAGAGCTTAAAACAATCAGTCATTAAGCTTTGGAAACCCATCATCTGAAAGGGAGGCTGATGGGCATATTGTGAGGAGAGAATAAAGGAGAAGCCAGTTTTCACCCCTGACTTGATGTGTGACCCTGGAAAAGTGTAGTACCCAATGGTCCTGTCCTTGATAATCTGTAAAATGGGAAAAATGATACTGTTAACCGAATTGAGGCTGCAGAGGCAAATTTGAAAATTTATTCTGTCATTTATGAGCCAAATTTGAGGATTGACCCTGGAAACACAAGCCAACAGAGTTGGGAAGTGCCGTGGGGCTTTTCCACCAGTTTGAAGACTTCATTGAGAAAGGAGAACAAAGAATGAGAGAGGGGAGCTTTCCTTCAACATAGTTTTCTCATTTTCATTGGCTATTACATTTCATAAGAGGGGCTGTTACATATCATAAAAGTACAAAGTAGGTCTCACTGTCACTTGACTGTGATTGAATGGTTCTAAGTTACAACATACAGTCTTAAATCTATAACATAGTTACAAGATAAATTCTAGGCAATTTTTAGATAAATTGATAACTTTCTATGATGCCTGTAATTCTGGGTTGAGGTCTTTGTTGTCAGTAATTCTGGAAATTTACAAAAAGCGTTTCTGAGAACAGGATGTCTCACCCAAGTCATGAGGTCCCCTTCAAGGCAATTAATATTTTTAGAACTGTTTGTGTATGAGTCAGCTACAAGTCATCAATACCTTCCTCAGAGAGCTCGGGTGGGAGAAAAGGAGAAAACCTATAGAAATGTCTGGCTCATTGTATGACTTGGACAAACTGCCCAGTCTGCCTCCTCACTCCCAAGAAAGAGATGACTTTTAAATAAACCGAAGAGTATATCTCTCATAGAGAACATCTGGAAATGTAGCCACAAAAGAGAAACCTACAGATATTTACCTAATGCATGAGATTTCATGTTATTTTCGTGTTGCGGGATGAATTAAGCAAGGAGTTTTGAGAAAAAGAAAAGGATAATTTGCTATTATTTCAGGTGATTTCCTATCTCCTTATTTTCCTTCTAGTTTGATACTGGAGGAGCAGTTTCCAACTAAGCTTTAAAAAAAAAAAGAGCATAAACTTGAACAAAGAGTAGTATCTGCGCACATGCTGGACCACAAGACATTGGGTGAGTCCCCTCTGTGTTGACCTCATCCCTAACACAGAGGAACACTCAATACAGAAATAGTGTTTAGGGGCATGGGCTTTGGGATGAGATACATGTGGATTTGATCTTGGGCTCCTTTAGTGTGGGATGCATGATCTTGAGTAAGCAATTTCCTTTCTCTGAGTCTCACCTTTTCTCTTGTGCTGAATGGAAATTGGGATGGTTCCTGCCCTTTAAGGTTGTAGTGAAGACTAAATGAATTGCTATATTGAAAGCACTCAGAGCAATGTCCGGCATCTTCTAGCACCGAATACATGTTTGCATCATTCATTGTGATCATCATTACTCCTCCTAACTATCCAAAAGGAGAGTCATGTAGGTGGGGTTTGCATTGCCAGGTAGCGTGATTGTTCTGTGGTGCTGCAATGTTATTGTTGAGAACAGATTGGTTGACATACAGACTAAAGGAAGGCTATAGAAAACTCGTGAACAGACCTAGACGTATAACAGCATTTAATGTGAAATAGATGTGGCACTTGCAATCAGTGCCTTCAGATGCATGGTTCGAGAAATGGGACAAATGAAGCTGTAAAAGGTTCAATAAAAATCAAAGTTCAATAGTTTCCCCATAACATAAGTGATTTAATATTAATTAAAAGTCGACAATACAATAATAGCATAAAAACTACATATATCACAGCTCTATGAAATGTATACACAATCTATTTGGACATATACAAGCAAACAAAAAATAATGGAATGAAACACAACAAAATGTTAACAATTTTTTTTTCCCCATGATGGTGGGATTGGTGGTTATTGATATTTTCATCTCTGTAATTAACTGTCTTTTAGTCACTTGGTAAAATGAGTACATATTACATTTACGATAAAAAAACCTTCAGCCCTTAAAAGCTTTGTTTGTTACTTATTAAACATATCAAATATACAAAATGTTACAGAGTGCTGTAAAATGAACACTTGTATACCCAGCTACCCAGGTTAAGCAACAAACTTGATAAATGCCTTGAGCCCATTCACTTAATTGTACCTTGTCGTTCCTTCACCCTTCAGATGTAACTTATAACCGGAATGAGGTGTTCATATTTGTATTAGTAAGGGTTCTCTAGAGACAGAATCAGTAGGATATGTTATAATTATATGAGAGGGACTTATTAGGGGAATTAGCTCACGTGACTATGAAGAAAAGTCCCACAACAGGCCGTCTATAAACTGGATGCCGGTAGCGTGGCTCAGTCCTGGAACCCAAAAGCTGAAGAGTCTCATAGCTCACGCGACTATGAAGAAAAGTCCCACGTTAGGCCATCTGCAAACTGGATGCTGGTAGCGTGGCTCAGTCCAAGTCCTAAGGCCTCAAAACCAGGGAAGATGATGGTGTTCTTGGTGTAAATCCTGGAACCCAAAAGCTGAAGCGTCTCGAGCTCTGATGTCCATGGACAGGAGAGAAGAGTGTATCCCAGCTCCAGAGGATCAAGAGAGAGCTTCACCTCTTCCCTCTGTCTTTTGTTCTCTCTGGATCCCCAGTGGATTGGATGGCTCCCATCCACACTGAGGGTGGGTCTTTCACACCCAGGCCGCTCAGACTCTCATACTAATCTCCGCTGGAAACACCCTCATGGACACACCTGAAAAAATTGCTTTACCAGGTTTCTCAGCATTCCTTCATCTAACCAAGTTGACATCTAGAATTAACCCTCACCATACTCTTCATAAATTGCTTTATACTTATTAATGTGAATGAAAGCATCCTTAAAATATATATATATATATATTTCTTACTGTAGGTGCCCTTATCCTCCATTTGACACTTTGATTTAACATTACCTTTTTCAGATGTATACTGTATATGGCCTGATTCCTATAGGTCTAGAGCATTTATATTCACTGCTATATAATGCTCCATTGTAAGAATGGACCGCAATGTATTTTCTGGACTACTGTAGATGGACATTTTGGGTTTTTCTACAGTTTTGCTTCCACAAACAATGCTGAAAGGAGCATTATTATAGATGAGGCCATGTGCCAATATGCCAGATATTCTCTAGTTTCTTGCTATTTAAAGTGTAATCCATGAAATAACAATTTGAACATTACCTGGTGTTTTAGTCAGGGTTCTCCATAGAAACAGAACCATTAGGATGTTTGTGTGCATTTGCAAGTGTGCATTTTTTTTTTTAAGGAATTGGTTCATATGAATGTGAAATCTTGAAAGTCTAAAATCTTTAGGGAAAGCCAGCAGGCTGGAAAATCAACGAAAAGCTGCAGTTTGAGTCTGAAGGCAGTCTGCTGGTAGAATTCCCCCTTCCTCAGGAGAGGTCAGTCTTTTTTCTGTTAAGGCTTTCAACTGATTGCATGAGACTCACCCACATTATGGAGGATAATCTGTTTTACTCAAAGTCTACTGATTTAGATAATAATTACATCTAAAAATGCCTTCACAGAAATATTTGGAATAATGTTTGACCACATATCTGGGTACTGTGGTCTAGCCAAGTTGACACAAAAAATTACCTGTCACAACTGGGATCCTGTTACAAATGCAGATTTTAAAGCCCTGCCACAGACACTCACCCTCTGCAACTCCCAGAAAGTGTGCCCTCTTAGCATTATGTCAGTATGTTCCATAGATGCGGGCTTATTTTGGTGGGAGTAGGGGACAGTTTCTAACCTTGCCTGCTCCAGGTTTGAGGTTTCTACACTTGGATATGGCCACTGAGGAGGTGAAGTGTTTGCATTCACACACTAGCTTTCTCCAGCACAAGGGTTACAGGAGGTTGGGATCACAAGGGACGGTGCTTGGAGTGGAATTCTGTGATCATTAAGAGAATAATCTCATTAAAGCTTTATGAGCAGCCAAATAGGGTTAATGGAATCCATATTTACAAAGATAAGCAGCAGTTATGTGCCAGGGCTGAGGGCAGGAGCTATAGGCAGGGATCCTAGGGGTAAAGGTATCAGTTCAGAGACAAGTTCTGGGAGAAAGTGTTGTGAGTGGAGATTAATACACAGGAGTCAGAGGTATTCTGAGGGAAGGCACACAAGTCAGTTGGAGATGAGGGGTGGAAAAACTGCCCCATCAAGGCCATTCCCCCTGGAGGTCCTGCCACTGCGTATGGGGCTCTTTCCCCACAGAGGCTCCTGGAGTCTAATGGGGCATGGTGTGGGGTCCACCACCCACCCCAACCAACAACCCTTGTAAGAAGTGCACCTTGTTGGAGGTGTCCGTGAATTTGATGCTTTCATATGTGATGGTCAGGATGGGAAGCGACATCCCTGTAATAATGCCTTTTCTCAGAGCTAAGCCCATGTGAACTCCACAGTCCCAGCCTAGCTTCCACTTATGCCTAAGCAGAGTGTGCCAGGGCCCAGGGAAATGAACAGAGCAGCTGTGGCTGGGCCGTCCTGGCCAAGGCTGCCATTTGCTGTCTCCTGTCCTGAAAAGCTCTCCTATCCCATACTCCACGGAATTAAGACATAAATTAACACTGACAAGAATTAAAAAAAAAAAAGATCACTGCAGATTCTACAAAAACCTATAGCATAAGGAACGATTATAAATAGCTTTATGTCACACACACACATACACACACGCACACACACAGACAGACTTAGCATTCGCCCGGGAGCACAGGGCTAACGGGAACTGTGAGAATCAGCAGGAAGAGGAGTGAAAGGAAGACATTGGCATCCAAACTGGCTGGGGAAGGAGGTCAAGGATGTGAAAGCCTGACGATGAAGAGAGAGGAAGTGGAGGGGCCATGCGATGGGTTCTGTGGTCCCTGCCCACAAGAGAACCCAGGCAGCTCTCAGATCCCAAGTTAAGCCAGACACAGAGATTGTCCCATAACACGTGAGACAGTCTCTATTGCTCACAGTGAGGCTGAGAAGGGCACAGTAAGGTCTCTGTTAGGTGAGGTCACCTTCCTAGGTGAGAAGCCTGAGGCTTAGAGAGGTATGGGAGTTTATCTTTGACCATCTAGGCACTACATGGAAGAACACGGCAGGCATTATTCTTTATGGATTGGCAACTATCCCCTTAGCTCATATTCTTAAGAAATACACACTCCAACACAGGTCTCCCTAATGTAAATGTCCATAAAGTATTGAAAAGTGCCACGTGGTCAGAAATAACTTAGGCCAAACCTGAAAGTGGAGGCATAATTTGTAAACTGGTGCTACCTCTCCATGTCATTGTTTATAAGATTGTAACTTGAAAACTTTGTACTGCTCTTCCTTTAATGTCAAAAATTATGCCTGCTTGTTGTCTAAAGTGCAAGCACTATGGGAGCATGAGAAATAAATTGTGCACATGCCCTGTTCGACTCTTGCCTACAATTAAGAAATGCCAGTCACTGAGAAAGATTCCTGCATAATGGACCATAACGTTGGATTCTGTGCTACCATTTTTTCTCTGGAAGTGAAAAAAGCTGAACCCCCTCAAGAACATGGACATGGAGCAGCAGGTGTCAGCTCCCTGGGCAACACGCTAGGCAGACAGGCTGACTCTCCCTCAGGCTGCATGTGCTGAGGCGAGACCCCTTCCACAGTGCACCTTCAGGAGGGGTAGGGGGTGGGACGGTGGGTGGGAAGACAGATGGAAGCATGGTGAGAGCTGTGGAAAGGCTCATTTCACTTTCACCTGTGTGCAGATCACAAAACTGATCACAGTATGGTCTTTGAAAACATTCAAATGATTAGCAGTGAGAGGTAAATAGCAAAGTCCTTACTTTCCTTCCCTCCTTCCTTGCACAGCCCTCACTTGCCAGTAGACAGTCACCCCTTGCAAAGCTGCTTTTGTGCCAGGTAGCATGCCTCCTTCTGTGGGCCTCCAGGTAGAGCATCTGACAGAGTCACACAGTCTCCAAAGGCCAATCCCTGGAAGCAGCGTGTGCCCTCTCTCATCAGGATTTATTGACAAACTCCCTATGGAAGCAAGCCTGATGTATCTGCCAGGGCCAGCCAGGGATGAACAGGGTGAGGAGGGGGCTTGGAACATACAGGTCCTTTCAGTCCTGGCCCTGCTGGCTGGTGGCTGGGGCAGGGGAAGAGCAATCCAGGACACACAACATACAACATGCAATGTCACTCTTTATTAAGAAAGCAAACAGCAATCATAAGTGGGGAAAATACACACTAGTCAACTGGGGTATGTTGTCGTCACCCTGATGTGGGCTACCAACCACCCTCAACCCAAATTTGATCTGACTGTGGGGGCCTTCTCTATAATGTCAGACAGACCATCCAGCTGAGTCAGGGGACCAGAAGTGATCCACCGCCAGTGACAGGAGTCAGAGTGACGGTTACTATCTAGGGCCTCAGACACAAATCTGCCCTCCACCCCATCTCTTCACCCCTCCACCTACATACCAGCACTGGGCCTAAGGCTTCACCTCAGGGAAATCCCTTTCAATGATCTGCAGGGTGGCAGCCATGCAGTTTCTTCGATTCAGGATTATGTCAATATCATGGCCCATCCAGTCTTCAGGAAAACGAGAGAAGAGAATCAGAAGGCTGAGAGGGGTCCGGCTGGACCAGCACCAGCACTAATCCCTCCCCAGGTTGCCATCCCTAAGTCTCCCTCGCAGGCAGACCCCTCTGACCTCACCCATCCTAGAATTACTGCTGTCAGCTGTATCTGGGTCAAAGCGCAGCCTCTGGAGGTTTAGGGCTTGCTGGGAGACATATTGTTTGTTCATGGTCAGCTGCAGAGACAGAGGTGGACAGAGCAATTCTGAGGCTGTGGTGCTGGTGGTGGTGACAGGGAGATTGGGGGGTGGGGGAAGAAGAGGTGGGTCTGGGAAGTGGGCACACAACGTGCTTTGAGTCTGTGTTACCTTTAGCTGCTCCATTTGTTCTGGCTTCAACTTATTCTGCACAGAGTAGGGTACAGCAGAAGGACTGACAAAGACACATATCTGCAGGAAGGAGAGCAGGGTAAGCACCGGGACCTGTAATCCCAAAGATGATGACCAGCCACTGGCCAGTGCTCCTGCCCCAGGACTAGGTACACGGAATGCCCTCGGCACACACCTTTCGATTCTTCTCACCACAAATCTTATAGCTGAAATTCTTCAGTGCAGAAGCAGTACTAGCGTCCTGGACAAAGAACTGGTCCCGATTTTTGACATAGTGGAACTACAGGGAGTGTAGGCAAGAGCAATAGTGTCACAGGCCAACAGCCCTCGACGAGCCAGGCCTCTCCCCCTCCCCTGTGCCCACTCATCTGGCTTCACCACTGTCCTCTCTTACATCGACCGGGCTGAAGTGGACACTGCAGTGGCTCTGGATTGAATTCATTAGCCATGTCTTGTCATACTTTCTCCCATATGGAATCTAAGGGTGAAAAGAGGAATAGGAGGGAGAAGAGAGACAACGTGGAATAAAGGATGGAAAACAGACTCAACCACGTGTTATTTTACAACCTTCTCCCTACTTCTGAAGAACTTCTAAAAAAGGGACTGCCAATTTCTTATACTTGTGCCAAATATAGATTTCCTAATCCCTCTTCTCTCCAATGAGAAGCCTTCTTCCCTATAACCAACTGAAAGTGTTTATTGCAGTCTTTCTTCTGCATGTTCCAGAATATCCTACCTAGTGCAGAAGTTCCTGTCACACTCAATGTGACCTTGAACCAACTCCCCATGGTTCCATCTTGTGTGTTCTCCCCCATTCCTCTCCTTGGAGGTTTTCTATTTCTCCACACAGTAATATGGATAGGGTCTTCATTATTCCCTTTCCCTCTCCTCTTGTTGCATCTGATGGCATGAGTGCTGTGGGAAAGGGGAGAAAAGCAGGGTGTCCAGCAATGCTAAAAAAGTCTTCTGTACACCCTCCCCTCACTGATAACCAGGTCTCCTATTAGTATCCAAACATTACACAGCACCCCGTATATATGTAAGTCTAGTGTGTTTTAATTAAACTTAATTTTAAAAAACAAAAAAGTAATTTAAAGAAAATTGCCCAACGTTTATTCCACTAGTAGCATGCTTCAGTTTTCCAGTCAGAGAAGAAAAAGAAGAGCACAGAGAATGAAAGAGTTTCACGGTCCCAGGGGCCACTACTTGCAAACCAGGCTGCCTGGTCACCTCCTGTCTTACGTGAGAGTCCTCATGGACATCCCTCATCACCACGTTTCCACTGTCCTCCTGGCGGTGTGAAGTCGGATGCTCCCACCCACCATGTTCGTACAAAGGTTCCTCTTGTTAAAGTTATTCCAGAAATAACTCTTGTCTTTCTTTCTTCCGTGAAGAGCATTACCATCGTCACTGTATTCGGAAATTGGGAACGGAAATACAAGCTTGAAGATGCATCAATGGTCCACTTACCAAGTACCACATTGTGGGCTAGCACCATGTTAGGGCAAGCCATGTGCCATTCTGCACTGAGGGACTAATCACCCAAACCCACAAAAGCAAACTCCTCTGCCTGTCCAGATATGAGAGCCTCATCACACAGGTGGCACAATCAGGGGAGAAAAACTGGAAAAGCAAGCAAGTATATCAAATCTTTTGAAAAATGGAGCAGGGTTTATGAAGAACTGACATGTGTGCATCCATTGGTTACACCAGATACCAGACACGCACCAGGAAGCTGTCCTAACCTTGCCTTCTCTCAGGCTTCTCTAACAACTACACCAATACCTGGGAGGCAACCTTTCTCACACCTCCCAAATCCAGTCGGCCACCAAACGGATTCTGTGAACAACCAGCAAGCTGTACTTCCCTTGCTGGTGTAGTACAAGGTTTTACAACAGGAGGGACTGCAGTAACCACCTCCTAAACTGTTTTCCTGCCCCCAGACTTGCCTTCAAAACTACTCTGCTTCACATGTCCAGAGTGAGCTTTCCTTTTGCTCACCTTGAAATGTTTTCAGCAGAAGAGACAACTCTTCCTAAACTCGACTCTTCTATGACAAAGGTCAAAGCAAAGAACTGGAATGATGAGTCCACTACAATTTGCAAATGTTTAAAGATTTTTCTGCAATCTTTCTGTTATTGATTTCTAGTTGGATTCCATTATGGTCAAAGAACATACTCTGTCTGTTTTCATTTCTTGTAAATTGGTTGAGGAATACTACAATACACTTGAAAAAAAATAATAAGTGTGCTCGGCTGTCGTTGGCTGGGTGTTCTATTTATGTCGTTTAGATGCTGTCATTTTATTGACTCTATTGGTCACATCTTCTACAGCCTTGCTGATTTTCTGTCTAGTGATTGTATCACTTGCTGAGAGGGGGATGTTGAAGGCAACAACTATAAGTGTGGATGTAGCTATTTCTCCTTTCAGCTCCATCAGTGTTTCCTTCGCATGTACTTTCAGGCTCTGCTGTTTGGTGCGTACACACTCAGGATCATTACGTCTTCATGGTGGATCGACTCTTTTATTGGTATGTAATGCACGTCTTTGTCTCATTAATTTTCTTTGCTCTGACATCTAGTTTATTGGAAAATGTAGCCCATACAATACAGCTTGTATTTCCCCCTGTATTCACTCCTAGGGGCTGCGCTGCTGTTTGACTCCTCACGCTTCATGCCAACACACCTCATTCACCAGGAGCAAGGTTTGAAGGGATTTTTTTGGCAACTACAGAAATTAGGTAGTCTTCTGTCTCCCTCCCATAGGTAGATTCACTAAGGGTATTTTATTTTTACCATAGTCAACTGAAACAATGTACCAGCAGGTGGTAATAGTAGTGTTTTGGGAAGATGGGGATTAAGGTATATAGACCACTAGAAACCAGCTCCCTCTCAGGCTCTAACACTTAAGGTTCTCTGGCTTTGCGTGTTACACATTTTGTACATTAATGACTCCACATCGTCTCAGGGCACACTTATGAATAAAAGTCCGTTCACTCCTGATCACTCCAGGATGTACTGATTATGACCAGGCTTCAGATAAACTCCTGCTTTCACTGTGTATGTAACCCACTGTCAGGACAGTCCTGCTACTCACAACTTTTGAGAGTTTCCATGTGCGGCATTGGAAGTGAAATTAAATGTGGGCAGAACTTTTGACCCTCAAATTCCATAGGCTCTGTCCCCAAAATTTGGAGGTGGCCTGGAGTGCCCTCTTTCTCACACACTCCAAATCCAACTGATCAGCAAATTCTCTTGGCTCTACCTTCAGAATATATTTAGAATCTACCCGCTTCTCACCTCCTCCATTGCTACCATCCTGGCTAGGTCACCAGCTCCTATCTCCCAGATTATACTGCCTTCCAACTCATCCCTCTTCTCTTACTTTTGCTCCATTACGACATCAACTTTTGACATAGCAGGCAGAAAGATTTTTTAAAGCATAAGTCAAATCCTGTCATTCCTCTCCTCACAATCCTGTAACAGGGGTTTGAAGCCCATCAATATGTTAAAAAGCCTTGGGTCCATAATGATACTCAGAAATAACACCAGAAAAGAACCTTATTGGTGACACTTGGAGAATGCCAGGAAACCAATTTATTTTCATGAAAGTTCATAGATGATAGGGAAAAATCCCATGTTAATGTAAGAGATAAGGTCAGATGGTCAATGTCTGCAGTATGGGAAGTCAGAGTCATCTTTGAGAACCGACATTCCTTCAGAAATGATGTCACTGAGGGGAAAGGGTAAAAAGAAGTGAGTTATCGAACAGCTACAGCTACAAGCTCAGGCAAGGCCTCACGCTGGGAATCGCATGGTAGAGTGGGCATGTGATAGAAAGCCACAGAGAGACTCGATGGACAGAGACACTCAGGACAAAACCCACACAGGCGCACATCCACTTACTGAACATTTGCATCTCAAAAGCACAACCCCTGTCTCACAGCTGTGCTGCTGGAATCCACGGTGATAATAGGAGTATTATCAAACTTCTAGTGCCCCTCACCCAGACTGCCTGAGTCTGTGTTGCTACTGGTACTTTCTGTATCATTTTGGAATTTTCCCTATGTCGTTGACATGCCTTTGAGTACATGGCACCAGCATCCCTGCTGTGGTAGGGAAGGAATGGAGTAAGAAGGCAACCAGCACTTGCCCAGTGGCAACCAACATTTGCTCAGTGTTGGGCAGACTCACTAGGTTTCTTCTGACCTACTCACCGAAATCCCATGAGAATTGTATCAACAGTCCCTTTTCAGATCATGAATATTAGGTCCATGGACTTTCGGTACATTCCCCAGGATTTCTCAGTCAAGTAAGGGGCAGGGCAGGAATTGTGTTCTCACCTATTGGTCTGCCTCCACACCCTGAGTGCTCCTCAACAGACTGCACTGGTTCCCCCTTAATGATGAGCTCTCAGTTCTCAAGGACAGATATCTGTGAGCAGGCCAGTGATGAGGTTGTGTGCTAGTCACTCCTGTTGGGGTGGTAACCAGGAGTCTTGGACCTGATGGCAGAAATCTGTTCAGGTCACAGGGCTGGCAGATTATAAGTCACTTTGGGCTGGCAGTGTCTGGCACAGAATAGGAGCCTAGTAAATATTTGTTACATAAATGCATGTGATATAGATTTAGGATCATCAACAAAACCACTTTTGAGAATACATTCATCTCAACCATTTCTACCTACATCTATGTTTTCCAGGAAATTTGGGTGCAGAACTGTTTCATAGACCTGCTTGTAAAGCTAGCACAAATTGATCTTTTCTTTTGCAAAATTAGTATTTTTCATTAGTATACCCTTAGAAATTGAACTAAGTACCTCCCTGTAGACTAATGCTAAAACTTCGGCTTTGATGATCTCAGAGAAGGAGGCTTTTGCAAACAATGGTGACAGAAATGAGAAGAAGCTTTCCCTGAATCCAGCACACAGAGCCTTCTGGACATCTGGCATGTGTATAGGAAGAATGCTCTGGAGTTGCAGGGATGTCTGGTTGCTCAGGCTTGTGACAGACAGAAAGCACCGTCTCTGTCTCAGAGGTAAAAAAGAGCATGTGTGTGTGTACATGTGAGCATGGGTGTGTACTGATTTTTTTTTTATTATATGCTTGTGTAGTTAGGTTACAGATGCACATATTCCAAATCATGTTGGTAGATGCATTGCCACACACAGCTGGATCCCACTGCAAATTTTCTTCTGTTATGTATTTTTTTTATGACTGCCTTTCTAGTGTGGTTGAAGTGGTATCTCATTGTGATTTCCCTTTGCATTTACCTAATAACTAATGATTGAGTATCTTTTCATGTGATTGTTGGAAACATGTATATCTTCTTTGGAGAAATGACTAAGTCTCTTGCCAATGTTTCAATTAGGTTGTTTGCCTTTTTGTTGTTGAGTTGAAAGAGTTTTCTATATACTCTAGATACTAGGCAGATGTGAGTTTTAATTAATTTTTTTATGAACATACTGATTATACATATTTATAGAGTGCAGTTCAATACATGTATACAATGTGGGATGATCTAATCAGGGTAATTAGCATATTCCTCATTGCAAAACTTAATCATTTCTTTGTGATGTGAAGATTTGATCTTCTCTCTCCTAGTCGTTTGATAACATGCAGTTAATCATTATTAATTATAGATTCCTGGGTCGACGGTACACCAATAGAACTTATTTCTTCTATCTAGCTGTAATTGTGTATACACTGATCAGCCTATCACTATCCACTTCCCCCACCCCTTTCACACCTCTAACAACCACAGTTCTCTCTCCTTTTAACAGTTCAACTTATTATTATATATTTATTTATCTGTTTGTTGTTTCTGTCTTTGTTTTTTGTTAGCTCCCACATATGAGTGAGGACACGCAGTATGTCTCTTTCTGTGCCTGGCTTATTTCACTTAGCATAATTTTCTCCAACTTCATCCATGTTGCTGCAAACAGCAGAATTCCATTCTTTTTTTATGGCTGAGTACTACTCCATTGTGTATATATACAACATTTTCCTTATCCAGTCATCTGTTGATGGACATTTAGGTTAGTTCCAGCTTTTCACTATTGTAACTAGAGCTGCAATAAACATCGGAGTGTAGGTATTTCTTCCACATGATGGTTTCCTTTCCTTTGGATATATACCCAGCAGCGGGATAGCTGGATAGTATGGGAGTTCTATCTGTAGTTGTTTCAGAAAGCTCAACTCTGTTTTCCATAATGGCTGTACTAATTTACCATCCCAACA
Source organism: Cynocephalus volans (assembly GCF_027409185.1). NCBI lineage: Eukaryota > Metazoa > Chordata > Mammalia > Dermoptera > Cynocephalidae > Cynocephalus > Cynocephalus volans. The sequence continues at coordinate 111,221,420 of NC_084478.1, read as the reverse complement.
ACAATGCATAAGGGTTCCCCTTTTTCCCGATCCTCACCAGCATTTGTTATTTTCTGTCCAATGTGATTTTCATTTGCATTTCCCTCTTGACTAGTGATGCTGAGCATTTTTTCAAGTGTTGATATATTTGTATGTCTTCTTTTGAGAAATATCTATTCAGCTCCGTTTCCCTGATTTTTGTTTTTCTGTTTTTTTTTTTTTTCTTCAGACCTACTGAATCAGAAACTCTGAGGGTGGGGTACAGACACCTGTGTTTTCACAAGTCTCCTGGTGATTCTGATGCTCCTGAACTTTTAAGAACCACTGATCTGAAGAAATGGAATAGCTTGTCTATCAACAGAGAGCTGATGCTCCTGCTATTGTATTTGCTGATGTTTGGAGATGTGATTTCAAACTTCAGCACAACGAAGACAGCTAACAACTCCTCCCAGGTAACATAGGTGTGTTTGAAGCAGGTATCTTAACTAGAATGGGTAGCTGATTTGGGATATATCAGGTACTGTGACAGGGAATTGTGAGGATTGTTTTAGTCAAGATGACTTCGTAGGGCCTTAATCACATCACCTTGGAAAATGCCTAATCCACCATCATATATTGGGCAGAAAACTACACAAATCAGTGATCTGAACCCAGAAGGAGGATTGGTTCTACTTAGGTTTGATTTTAACAATTAGCCAGCTGATAAGAGCAAGGATTTTATTTATTAGTTTATTTATTGGTTATGAATATTCAGGGATACAAAGCTAATTGTCACCACAAGTGACCAAGATTTGATAACCAGATCCATATGGCAGCATGCCCATTACCACAAATTGTAATTATACCCCGTGTCCCTCACCCAATTATCCCCGGCCTCCCTTCACCTTCCCCTGCCCCCCCCCACTCCACTTTGTATCCCTAGGTGTGTTCCTGCCCTCTGCAGGTCCAATATACAACTGTGGTCTTTCTTTCCTTCCTTCTTTCTCTCTTAACTCCCACTTATGAATGAGTACACGTGGTATTTATCCCTCTGTGCTTTGCTTATTTCACTCAACATAAGTTTCTCCAAGCTCATCCATGTTGTTGCAAATAGGAGAATTTCGTTCTTTTTCATGGCATAGTTGTATTCCATGGTGTATAAGTACCACATTTTCCTTATCCAATCATCCATCAATGGACATTTAGCTTGGTTCCATATCTTGGCTATTGGAAAAAGAGTTGCGATGAACATGGGAGTGCAGGTTTCCCTTCGACATGATGATTTCCATTCCTTTGGGTATATACCCAGAAGTGGGATTGCTGGGTCATTCAGTAAATTTATCTGTAGTTGTTTGAGAAAACTCTATACTGTTTTCCATAGTGGTTGGACTAATTTACAGTCCTACCCAACAGTGTAGGAACGTTCCCTTCTCTCCACATCCTCGCCAGCATTTGTTATTCTCTGTCTTTTTGATTATAGCCAGTCCAGCTGGGGTGAGGTGATATCTCAGTGTAGTTTTAATTTGCATTTACCTGATGACTAGTGATGTTGAACATTTTTTCATGTACCTGTTGGCCATTTGTAGGTCTTCCTTTGAAAAATGTATTCAGTTCCTTTACCCATTTTTTAATTGGGTTATTTGTTTTTTTACTCAGTAATTGCTTACATTCCTTGTATATTATGGATATTAATTCCTTGTCAGATGCATAGTTAGCAAAAATATTCTCCCACTCTGTACGCTGTCATTTCACTCCGTTGATTGTTTCCTTTGCTGTGCAGAAGCTTTTTAGTTTGATGTACTCCTGTTTGATTATTTTTTCTTTTGTTGTTTGTGCCATTGGGCTCATGTTCATAAAGTCTGTTCCCAGACATAGTTCCTGAAGTGTTTCACCTATACTTTTTCTTAGTAATTTTACAGTTTCAGGTCTTATACTTAAGTCTTTAATCCATTTTGAGTTGATTTTTGTATATGGTAAGAGGTGCATGTCTAGTTCCATTCTTCTACATATGGATATCTGATTTTTCCCAGCACAACTTATTAAAGAGGCAGTCTTTTCCCCAATGTATGTTTTTGTTGCCTTTGTTAAATATCAGATGGCTGTAAGCCTGAGGGGTGATTTCTGGGTTCTCTGTTTTGCTCCACTGGTCTGAGTGTCCATTTTTATGCCAGGACCATGAGGTTTTAGTTACTATAGCATTGTGGTATAATTTGAAGTCAGGTAGTGTTATGCTTCCAGCTTTATTTTTTGGCTCAGGATTGCTTTGGCTATTCGGGGTCTTTTGTTGTTCCATATGAAAGGTAAGGTTGTTTTTCCCATTTCTGTGAAGATTATCAATGGTATATTGATGGGGATTGCATTGAATCTGTAGATTGCTTTGGGAAATACAGACATTTTCACAATGTTAATTCTTCCAATCCAAGAGCATGGAATGTCTTTCCTTCTTTTTGTGTCTTCTTTAATTTAATTTCTTTCAGTAATCTTTGTACTTCTCATTGTAGAAATCTTTCACCTCCTTGGTTAAATTGATTCCTATGTATTTTGGTTTTTGTGTGACTGTTTAAATGGGCTTACTTTCCCTTTACCTTTTTTAAATTGCTTTATTTATTATTATTATTATTATTATTATTGAGTTGTTTGAGTTCCTTCTATATTCTGGACATTAGTCCCTTGTCAGATGTGCAGTTTGCAAATATTTTCTCCCATTCTGCAGGTCGTCTCTTTGCTCTATTTATTGTTTCCTTTCTTGTGCAGAAGATTTTTACTTTGATAAAATCCCATTTGTTCATTTTTGCTTTTGTTGCCCATGATTTTGAGGTTTTACTCATAAAATCTTTGCCCAGTCCTATGACTTGAAGCATTTTCCCTGTGTTTTCTTCTACAAGTTTTATAATTTTAGGACTTACATTTAAGTCTTTAATCCATTTTGAGTTGATTTTTGCACATGGTGAGAGATAGGGCTCTTTTTCCATTCTTCTACACATAGATATCCTGTTTTCCCAGCACCATTTATTGAAGAGGCTGTCCTTTCCCCAATATATGTTTTTGGCAACTTTGTCAAAGATCAGTTGGCTATAAGTACATGGACTTATTTGGAGATTTTCTGTTCTGATCCATCAGTCCATATGTCTGTTTTTGTGCCAGCACCATGGTTACAACCAGCTGCTTTAGTTACTATAGATTTGCAGTATATTTTAAAGTCAGATTGTGCAATGACCCCCGCTTTATTCTTTTTGCTCTTCTCTGGATATGCTTTCTAGTGCTTTAAAAAATGTCTTTGTGTTTTAACATTTGAATTGATTATTTTTAATTAAGAAAATACTGCACCTCTCCTGAAAGTGGACCAGCAAGGTGCCCCACCCCCATGGGAACAGTGCCCAAGCAGAGACGCCAGCCGCTAGCCTTGTGCCTTTCCTGAGCATGGATGAACCAGGTGCCCCTTCTTCAGTGGAGCAGCATCCAAGTTGAGAAACAGTGCAACCAGCCCCATTATTATCCTGAGAGCAGAACAGCCCAGTGCCCTGCCCCCAGGGAAGCAGCATTGAGGCAAAACACCAGCCAACTAGCCCCATGATTTTTCACAGCAGAGACCAGCCTGGTGCCCCACACCTAGGATCCCAGACCCCAAATATGCGAACCAGCCACACAAACCTCTGCAGCCTAAGCCACTGAGATACTTTCAGGCACTGCTGACACTGTCCATAGCTGAAGAAACTGCATTAAGATTACACTACTGCACGCATTGAGAACAAAAACAGCACTTCCTATCCAAACAACACCCTAGGACCCATCTCCAGGTAAAAGTCATTCCCCATGCAAGCTGCTGTACAAAATTGCAAGTCTTGGGAGAGGTATGAGCATCCAGATCCAGGAAGCTCAAAGTTCCCCAAACAGATTCAATCCAAAAACATCCTCCACTATACACATTATAGTTAAATTTGCAAAGCTCAAAGACAAAGAGAGAATTTGACAAGCAGTATGAGAAAAGCATCAGGTCACTTATAGGGGAACCCCCATCAAACTAACAGCAGACTTCTCAACCAAAACCCTATGGGCCAGAAGAAAGTGAAATGATATATTCAAAATACTAAAAGAAAAATATTGCCAGCCAAGAATTCTTTACCCAGAAGGTCTCTCCTTCAGAAATGAGGGAGAAATAGTGTATTTCCCAGACAAACAGAAGTTGTGGGAGTTCACCACCACATGACCAGCTCTGCAAGAAATTCTCAAGGGAGTCATTCATCTGTAACCTGAATAATGGTGACCACTATCATAAATACACAAGCAAGAGCAAAACCCACCATTCAAGCAAAAATGCCAGCAAGAAAGAGAAAGAAGCTGAATCATCCCACCTCAAATTTCCAAGTTACATGGAAGAAGAGAAATAAAAAGAGAAATAATGATTACAGCATATTTAAACCATCTATACAAGTAGCAATTAAATTACAGGAATTAAGCAACACGTCAATAAATACCCAAAATGTGAATGGACTAAACTCCCCATTCAAAAGACACAGACTGACTGATTGGATTAAAAAGCTAGACCCAACTATATGCTGTCTTCAGGAGACCCATCTCATCTGTAGAGACACACATAGACTAAAAGTGAAGGAATGGAAAAAGATATAACATGCAAATGGAAACCAAAAACGAGCAGGAGTAGTTATTTTTATATGGGACAAAAAAGACTTTAAACCAAAAAACATAAAAAGAGACAAAGAAGGCCACTATATAATGATAAAGTGATCTATCCAGCTAGAAGACATAACAATCATAAACATGTATGTACTAAATACTGCAGCACCCAGATCTATAAAGCAAACACTCTTAGACCTAAAGAAAGAAATAGGACCTAATACATTAATAGTGGGTGATCTGAACACCCCTCTCTCAGTATGGGACAGGTCTTCCAGGCAACAAGTCAACAAAGAGACACAGGATTTAATCCATACCCTAGACCAACTGGACTTGGCAGATATATACAGAACATTTCACCCAACAGCTAAAGAATACACTTTCTTTTCATCAGTTGGTACATTCTCCAGGATAAAACACATATTAGGTCACAAAACTAGTCTCAGCAAATTTTAAAAAATTAAAATCATTCCAAGTATCTTTACAGGCTGCAATGAGCTAAAACTGGAATTAAAAAATAAGCAAAACTCTGGAAGCTATACAAATACATGGAAACTAAATAATAGGCTCCTGAATGACCTATGGTTCCAAGAAGAAATTAAAAGGGAAATCAAAAAATTTCTAGAAACTAATGAAAATAAAGACACATCATACCAAAACCTGTGGGATACTGCAAAAGCAGTACTAAGAGGTATTTTTTTGCAATAGATGCTTATATCAAAAGAATGGAAAGACTTCGAATAAACGACCTAACACTATGCCTCAAAGAACTTGAAAAACAGCAGCAATCCAAACCTAAAGGTAGTAGACGGAAAGAAATAATTAAGATCAGAGCAGAACTATTTGAAATAGAGACCAAAAATATAGAAAAGATCAACAAAACAAAAAGTTGGTTTTTCAGGAAGATAAATAAAATAGACAGACCAATACCTAGGTTAACAAAAAAAAGAAGAGAGAGGACCCAAATAACAAAAATCAGATATGAAAAGGGAGACATTTCAACCAATACCACAGAAATACAAAAATCATTAGAGACTATTATAAACAACTGTTTGACAACAAATATGAGAATCTGGAAGATATGGATAAGTATCTAGACACATACAAACTACCAAGACTGAACGAAAAAGAGATAGAAAACCTGAATAGACCAATAACAAGCAAGGAGATGGAAGCGGTAATTAGCAGTCTTCCAACAAAGAAAAGGCCCAGTCTGGATTGCTTTACAGCTGAATTATATCAAACTTTTAAAGAGGAATTAATACCAATTCTCCTGGAACCATTCTAAACAATTGAAACAGAAGCTACTCTCCCAAACTCATTCTATGAGGCCAACAAAACTCTGAGACCAAAATAAGAGAAAGACAGAACAAAAAAAGAAAATTATAGGCCAATATACTTGATGAACATAGATGCTAAAATCTTCAACAAAATATTAGCAATCAGAATACAGAAGCATATTAAAAAATTATACACTATGATCAAGTGGGATTAATCCCAGGAATTCAAGAAATTTCAACATATGAAAGTAAATAAATGTGATACACCACATCACTAACTCAAGGGCAAAGACCATATGATTATCTCAATAGATGCTGTAAATTTGACAAAATTCAACATTGCTTCATGATAAAGACTCTCAACAAATTAGGTATAGAAGGAAAATATCTCAATACATAAAAGCCATTTATGACAAGCCTGCCACCAGTATAATTCTGAATGGGGAAAAACTGAGGGCCTTTCCCTTAAGAATAGGAATAAGACAAGGATGCCCACTCTCACCACTTCTATTCAACATAGTACTGGCAGTACTAGCCAGAGCAATCAGGCAAGAGAAAGAAATAAAGGGAATCCAGATTGGAAAAGATGAAGTCAAACTTTCTCTATCTGCGGATGACATGATACTATATGTAGAAAACCTTAAAGACTCTATCAAAAAACTCCTAGAGCTGGTTAATAACTTCAGTAACATTGCAGGGTACAAAATAAATGCCCCCAAATCAGTTACACTTATATACTAAAATAATGAATTAACACAAAGAGAAATAAAGAAAGTAAGCGCATTTATAATTGTCATGAAAAAAATAAGATACTTAGGGATCAACTTAACCAAGAAGATGAAAGACCTCTACAGTGAGAACTACAAACCACTTCTGAAAGAAATTAAAGAAGACACAAAAAGATGGAAAGATATTCCATGCTCTTAGATTGGAAGAATTAACATTGTGAAAAATCTATACTACCCAAAGCAATCTACAGATTCAATGCAATCTCCATCAAAATACCAATGACATTCTTCACAGAAATGGAAAAACCAATCTTACCTTTCATATGGAAAAACAAAAGACCCCGAATAGCCAAAGCAATCCTGAGCTAAAAAAATAAAGCTGGAGGCATAACACTACCTGAATTCAAGTTATACTACAAAGCTATTGTAACCAATATATCATGGTACTGGTATAAAAATAGACATTCAGAACAGTGGAGTAGAATTGAGAACCCAGAAATCACCCCTCAGGCTTGTAGCCATCTGATATTGGACAAAGGCAACAAAAATCTATATTAGGGAAAAGACTGCCTCTTCAACAAGTGGTGCTGGGAAAGCTGGATATCCATATGCAGAAGAATGAAACTAGAAAAGCATCTCTCACCATACACTAAAATCAACTCAAAATGGATTAAAGACTGAAGTATAAGACCTGAAACTGTAAAATTACTAAGGAAAAATACATGTGAAACATTTCATCAACTAGGTCTGGGCACAGGTGTTAGGAATATGAGCCTAAAAGCACAAGCAGCAGAAGAAAAAATAAATGGGAGTATATCAAACTAAAAAGATTCTGCACAGCAGAGGAAACAACCGAATAAAAAGACAACCTACAGATTGGGAGAAAATTTTTGCTAACTATGCATTCAACAAGGGATTAATGTCCAGAATATATATAGAACTAAAGCAATTATTCAGTAAAAAACAAATGACCCAATTAAAAAATGGGTAAAGGAGCTGAATAGATATTTTTCAGAGAAAGACATACAAATGGCTAACAGGTACATGAAAAAATGCTCAACATCCCTAGTCATCAGGGAAATGCAAATTAAAACTACATTGAGATAACCATCTCACCACAGTTAGACTGGCTATAATCAAAAAGACGATGAATAACAAATGCGGGCGAGGGTGTGGAGAGAAGGGAACACTTCTGCACTTTTGGTGGGACAGTAAATTAGTACAGCCACTATGGAAAACAGTATGGAGGTTTCTCAAACCACTACAGATAGGTCTTCCATATGATCCAGCAATCCCTCTTCTGGGTATACACTCAGAGGAATGGAAATCATCATGTCGAAGGGATACCTGCTCTCCCATATACATCGCAGCTCTGTTTACAATAGCCAAGACATGGGACCAACCCAAAGTTCCATCAATGGATGATTGGATAAGGAAACTATGGTATATATACACCATGGAATACTACTTTGCCATAAAAAAGAATGAAATAATCCCAGTTGCAACAACATGGATGAACCTGTAGATACTTATGTTGAGTGATATAAGCAAAGCACCAATTGATAAATACTGCATGCACTCATATGTAGGAGCTAAGGGAGAAAGAAGGAAGGAAAGAAAAACCACAGTAGTGCATTGGTCTTACAAAGGGAAAGAGCATTCCTTGGGCTACAAAGTGGAGTGGGGGGAAAAGTTAGAGTGGGAGGGAGGGTGGAGGATAATTGGGTGGGGGACATGGGGTACAAAAGCAATTTCTGGTCATGGGTATGCTGCCAGTATGAATCTGGCCTTCACATCATTGGCATGCGGAGTGACAATTAGCTTTGTATCTCATGAATATTCATAATAAAAATATGAAAGAAAGAAAGAGACAGAGAGAGAGAGAGGGAAAGAGAAAGAAAGAAAGAAAGAAAGAAAGAAAGAAAGAAAGAAAGAAAGAAAGAAAGAAAGAAAGAAAGAAAGAAAGAAAGAAAGAAAGAAAGAAAGAAAGAAAGAAAGAAAGAAAGAAAGAAAAAGAAAGAATTCATTGAGTTAGTAGTACTTTGTGTAAACATGGGGTTTAATGCTCTAGCAAGGACCACAGGGAATGGGGCAAACATGCTGTTTGTGTGGTTCTTAGAAGTGTGGGCAAAGCAATGGACCCTCCTGAGTGGCGTGGAAATGCCCGAGGTACCCTGGCATAAAATAGAGGAAGAAATACAAAGTCTCAGCGAGGTGGGCAGGCTTGAGTTTCTATAATGTGGGAGGCCAGAATACCTAGCTGAGGATAGTGTTCCACAGGAGGGCCTAGAGGACACACCATTCGCCGAGGCCATCAGCAATGCGGTCCTGAGAGGGGCAACAGCATCACTAAGAAGTTCAGTGGTGGTTCTACTCTGAAGACCAGGCATGATGGTAGGAGAGGTGGTCACAGACCTGGGCTCATTAATATCCAGGGGGATGACAGGGCCCTGAAGTAACAGAGGAGAAGGAACAGAGCTTAATTGCCAGAAGCCAGGAGGCCACAATTATGACAACAACCAGCAACATCAAGGGGCAGCCAAGGGGACATTACCCAGGGAGTTGTAAAGACGGTTAATGAAACATGGTGTCCCTAGTTGCAACATAGATGAACAGCCAACAACGGTGTTTCTCAACATGTACATGCTGAACAAGACAAGAATCTAGGACCAGCAGGCTTAGGGAAGTTTTTCCAGTAAGAAGTCATAATGCTTTGTTCATTTGCTGGACCTAAGCCAATTTTCAGATCCATAATGCATTTATGAGAGGCAGCCAGATCTCTAAAATAGAGAACTGTGCAGCATCACAATACGTTTATACTATAATGATTCTGCCAGTCCTTCCACAAAGGGAACGATAGCCATTCACTAGGTGACTGGATACAAGGGGAATGAGAATACTCAGACAGTTCAACAACTACTGAACACAGGGACTGATATCAGGAGACCCAAAGCATCATCATGTCTCTACTATTCCAGTGGGAGCTTACAGAGGCCAGGTAATAAATGAACTCCTGTGTAAAGCCTGGCTCAAAGGAGTTCCACAGCTCCCATGTTCTTTCCCCCCACTCCCTGATTGTATAATTGGAATTTATATACCTGGCATTTGGAGTAACCACCTTATTGAGTCACTGGCCAGTCGGGGGCAAGGTCTCGTAATTGGGAAGGTCAAGTGAAAATTTCTGGAAATGCCCTTCTCCAAGGTCAAGGTGGCAAATCATAAGTAATACAGCATCTTCAGGGTAAAGAAGGAAATTACTGGCACTGTTAAAGACCTAATGGATACAAGGGCTACGGTCTCTATCAAACTTACTCTGCAAAAACTGGCTGGATCCTGGAAAATAACAATATAGGGCCACAAGTTAACCAGGTAGTATCTGTGATCACATCTGCTGAGCTGGGTATAGAATTAGCAACAGCAGATTAACAAGACCTAAGACACATGGTGTGTGGCCATTGATTTGGTGAATGTGTCCCTTTGCATCCACTTAGAAAAGAGGATCACAAAGAGTTCACATCCACATGGAAAAGATAAAATGTTTACAATTTTGCCTCAGGGCAAATGAAATCTGGATTACCAAGGCATCTAACAGAACGTCACACTGATTCATTATAGCCATGACATGCTGGATGGACAGGAGGAGCAACATGTGATTATTACACTAGAGACCTTGGTAGGACACATGTCGTCTACAGGGTTGGGAGGAAGCCCTGTGAAGATTTAGAGACCTATTATTTTACTAAAAAATTTAAAAAGCTCAGTAGAGAGGAGAATGGCATATCTACTGCAGAGAAAAAACAAGTTGGTGCAACTTGTAACACGTCCCACAAAGAAGAAAGTACAGCACTGGGCAGGCCTCTTTAGGTTTTGGAAGCAACACATTCCACTCCTAGGGATACTTCCCTGGCCCATATTCCAGGTGACATGGAAGGATTCCAGCTTTGAATGTGGCCATCCGGGCAGGAAGAGCCTGTGCAATAGGTGCAGCCCATGGTGCAATCAGCTTTGCCACTTGGACCATATGATTCAACACACTCTGTGGTGTGACTACTAAAAAGTGCAGTGTGGAGCTTATGAAAAGCTCCAAGATTCTGTAGTAAAGCCATGCCACCCACAGCTGATAAGTATACACTTTTGGGAAACAGCTACTGTTTTGGTAGTTCTGGTATAGAGGGAATGGTTGACCAATAGGGCACCAAATGACCATGCATCTGGGACTACCGATTGAGAAGTAGATTCTGTCATACCCACTAAGTGATAGAGTAAGGTGGGCCTAGCAGTAGTCCATAAAAAGGTGGAAACAAAACATCCTGAATTAAGTCCAAGGAGGACCCGAGGACACAGGTAAGGTATATGAGCATATAGCAGATCCCCATGTTACCCGCACAGTTGTGCCAGTGCCTCTCCCAAAATTTGAACCTATAACTGTATGGGGGTGGGGTGGGGTTCTCATATACCAGTTGAAGAAAGAGGGAAAAGCTCAAGCTTGGCTTACAGGTGCGTCAGCTCGGTATGTGGATGCAAGTCAGAATGGATGGTGGCACCCATATAGACACATTTAGGGGTGGTCCTGAAAGGTGGCAGAGAGAAAAATATTCTCCCAGTGGGTAGGGCTGCAAGAAGTGTACCTGGTCATCCACTATTTGTGGGAGGAGAAGTAGCCCAAGGTTAGAATATATATGGATTCCTGGGTAGTAGCCAATGATCTGGTGATCTGGTCAGGAGCCTGAAAGGAAAAGATCAAAGAAAAGGAAGTCTGGAGTAGAGGCATGTGGATGTACATATGCTAGTGGCATGAAAAAGGAAGATTTTTGTATCAGTGCTATTTTAGTGCCCAAGGGAAAGCATTCATCAGGAAAGAGTAACTGAAGAACTAATAGACAAAGTGACTTAGCGAATTGACATTAACCAGCATTCATTTTGGCCATATCATCAGAATTGGTCTGATGGGCATCTCAAAAGAGTGACCATGGTGCCAGAAATGGAGGCTATCTATGGACACAACAGCATAGACTTCTATATACCAAGACAATTTAGCTGCTTCCCTGTATGAATATCCAACCTGCAGCAACAGAGACCAAGGCTGTGTTTTAAATATGACACTATTTATCCAGCAGACTAATAGGGCACCACTTAGTGGCAAGTTGACTATGTTGGATGCTTTTCATCCTGGAAAGGTCAGTGGTTCATGCTTACAGGGATACATGCCTATTCTGGGTATGGGTTTGCCTTTTTGCCTGAACAGCCTCATTAAGAACCATTATCTGGGGGCTTTTGGGGTGCCTGATCCACAAGCATAGAATCTCACACAGCACAGCATTGGAACATGGTAGCCGTTTCACCATAGAGAAGGTGCAGAAATGGGTCCATGAAGAGGGGATCCACTGATCACATCACATACTGCACCATCTGGAAGCAACTGACCTCACAGAACAAAGCTAAAGCACCAATCAAAGACAACACTGTGAAAATTGGGTGCCATTGTTACACTTCCCCCTGCATAACGGAGACAAAAAAAAAAAGAATTATGCAATTACTCAAAGCCCTATGTATGCATCAAGAGGCCCGGAAGGACTGCACTTCAGTAATTTCCCCATTAGGAAGAGAAAACTGAATGTGACAGCGGCAATTCAAAGTTAGCCTCTCCCTTCTATTGTAAACACAAGGAAGTTTCACAAGAAAATTCAGTTGATTTAATCATTACAAAGAACACAAGGATATGGGCAGAATTATGGCTAAGTATAGTTTTAACAAATGGAAACTAGTTATATCAGTGAAATAAACAAAGTGACATTTCATAATGCAATTTGCAAAAGGTTAAGTCAATCCACCGACAAAAGCTTGTTTTTAGCAAACACTGTCTTTTCTTACAGCAATTTACTTAGCATTTTTACACAAAAATCAAGCAACTTTCTTAACATATCAATCACTAGGTTAACCAAGGACATCTGTTGTTGAGCCAGCAATTTTGCTGTGTTGCAATTCTTTATCTACAACAGAGACTTTAGCCTAGGGAAAGTTTCCTGTATTTTGCAAGCTTGACATTTCTATATGTAAATTTTAAAAATTAGGCTATACCTGAAACTACAGGGCTTTGGAAGCTAGGCCCTGTGAAATACATTTGCTTTATTAATGTTACTACACTCCACATGCCATCGTCCATGATACAGTATGTGTATTAAACCAAAGACCTCTCTATTGGGCTTTGGACCTAAGTGGAAAAATGAGATCTGGAATCAAGGGTGGAAGAAGGAAAGTGCCTACTTTCCATCACAATGGCCCACAAGGTTTACAGCAGGGGTTTGAACAACCAGCATTGAACTACAAGCATTGGCATTCATAACAACTTATGAACAACGAGCACTGGCGTTTAGAAACCAGCAGGCAAGAAGAGGAATGCACATTGTGCCAGAAATTACTGACTATGATCAGTAGGAGAAGGTAGAACTGCATTCATACAATGGATCAGGGAGAAATACACGTGGAACCAGGTAATCTACCTGGGTGCCTCCTGGTACTCTCTTGCTCCATTTACCTGTGAATGGATAATGTCATTGCCAAGGGTTCGAACCCCTCAGGAATAAAGGTTGGGTTCACATGACAAGGTAAGCCTTCAAGACCTGTTGAGATAATAAGTGAGGATGAGGGAAATTTAAAATGGGTAGTGGAAAAGAAAGAGAATAATTACCAGTTCTGGCCCAAAGACCAAATGCGGCAACAGGGGCTGCAGTTCGTCCCCTGTCCTTCCCCTGTTAAGTTTCCCTTCGTGAACAGCGGCCCACAGGAATGAGGGAGGAGCTGTTCTCTGGACCTGCATGGAGAAGTAGATCCATGCAGTACAAAGACGGACTGTGGTGACTATGAAAATGTGCCACTTGAATATCCTGCTATGGGGAGCATAGTTGACTGACAGCCCCAGCTGCTGCCCCTCTGAATCTACCATTGCATTTGCACCAAAGCCATGGTTCCCTCAGACTGCTTCCAGATAATCACTGACTGGGGGGTACTAGTGCAGTTAGTGGGTACCAGTGCAGGTCTGTTCTTTTGGGATGGGGGACTCTTCTAACAGGCAACTTTGGCTCATAGTATCTCCATCAACCTGTCAGAAACCTTAGAACTGTGGGACAGTTTGAAAGTCTTCCCATCTAATTCTTCTTTCTTCCCCCTCTGCTTTCAAAAACATCCTTCTTGTGGGTAGTCTGAGGGCTCTTCCTGTCTTCTGCTGCTCCTTCCACTTTATCCTTCCCAAGCTTTTCCCATGGTTAATCTTTTTTACAGAAGTCTTTTCTTGGTATCTGCTTCTCATAGAACCTGACCTAACATAGGTACTAATAACAGTATTACTTGTAATCAGGTGATTACACATTGAGAAATGTGGAATCAAAAAAAAAAAAAAATCACCGAATATCAGAGCTATATCGAAAATGAAGCAGTAATCGGTGTTTGTTTTGTTCAAAAGATTACTGAAAAGGTTTTAAGTTTTTTTGATTAGTTTCAAAATGTAATCTCCTGTTTTGTAAGGAAAGTTCCAATCAGGATGCGTAAACTCAGGAAAATAGCATACAATTTCACTAGCTGTAAGGCAATCTTTTGGGGGAAATATTTCTGGAGATGATAATTGGATATCAAATGTGGTGTAGTTAATATTTCTGGCATATTTAGTTTACAAAGGTTAGAGCTAGAGGAGTATGAAAACTACATTTCAATATGTAAATTATTTTTAGGAGCTATAGCCAACAAATCTTAAAATTAATGGCTCTAGGTAATAGGTTCCCAATCTTGTTGCAACATATTTATGTGAACATTATTAAAAAATATAGTTTTTTTTAAAAAAATTGGGGGAGTAACTTTTACTTTCTTAAAAAAATTATTAATTGTTATTATTATTATTTTAATTCTAAGATGTGTTTGCAGAGCAGTTGGGGGGAAAGGGGGAGAGGGGAAGGGGGAGGGGGATAGGATAGGAAGAGAAGGAAGGAGGAGGTTGTGATCAAGACCTGTGGCACCCCCATCATTCTGGCAGGGGAGCCCAGGGGACATCCAGCAGCGGTGGTGGCTCAGTGGTCACTTGACTGGGTGCGGACGTCGGGAGCACGTGACTGAGGCCCTGGGCTGCCACCACCCCATCTCAGGAGCCCAGGGCACTTCGGCAGGGGCTATGTGGTTGTTGCTGGTCTGGGCATGTCTGAGGCCCTTGGCAATCCCCCATCCTGGCTCGAGAGCCTGAGTCGCTTCCGGTGGTGGCCCGGTGGTCATAGCTGGATGCGGTCATCGGGGTGTATGGCTGAGGTCCTTGGCCCTCTCCCCATCCCAGCTTGGGAGCCAGGGGGCTTCCGGCCATTCTAGGTTTTATAGGTGTTCTTTGGTGGTGTTAGTCCTTTACTGGTTCATATCAGAAATTTGTCTCTGATCTGTGGGTTTTTTGTTTTTTCTTTCAGTCCTGCTTTGGATGATTCGCTGTTCCCATCACTTCAGCTCTGCACTTAAACTAATTTGTTGTCCTTTGTTTACTTCTAAAACGGGGGAACTTCCTTAGGGAACCAGCACTGGAGCCCTGTGGTTGACCTAAATTGCTGCTTTGCTGCTGATTCCCTGGGGAAGGCTATTTGTATGGCTCAGGTTTTAATTGTTGACCTTGCAAGTACTTCTGGGTCTTGTGAGGTCTGGTACACCCGGGTTGTGTGGAAACTCCAGTCTGGGCCTGAGTCCCTTCAGCAAACTGCATCCCCTGCAGTCTACACTCCAGGCCAGTCTCCACTGAGTCGTCCTGTGCTGATTGGAGGGAAAATCAGCTGTCTGTGCTGTGCCCCAGTGTTCCCCTGATGGGACTGTCTCCCTGACCACCCGCACTCCAAACACTTCCCATGGAACGGCCCATGTGCTGGTCCCTTGCGATGACTCACTGGCCTCTGAGTGGCTCCTTTTTTCAGCTGTCTATGGCTCTTCTCTCCTATGTGCATCCATGGGAACCCTGCTAGTGGTCTGGCTGGCCTGGAGGCCATCAAGACCCTCTTCTCCAATGCGGCCTCCAAGCAACTTCATCTGAAGGGCACATCTGCGGCTTTTGCCAGCTCCCACTCCATGTGTTCACCAGGGCCAGCCTTGAAGAAGTCAATAAATACAGTTTAAATGAAATAAAATTAAATATATAGTAACAACTCACTTTTATGTTTTAGTTTTTTGTCTCAATGGAACTCCCAGACAGAAAGTCAGTCAGTTAGTTTCAGTAGTGTTGCCCTAGCTCCCATCATTCACTTAGTAAAATCAATAAATAGAGACCCCATCTGGACCGATCTTTCCTGTCCATTCTTGGCTCTTCTCTGATGCAGCTGAAACATGTTGTGTAGAAATCCTTGAATCTCATTCATTGATTCATTCATTCACCAAATTTTGGTTGAGCACCTACTATGTGAAATGGATCATGCATCTACGATATGGGAGACCCTGTAGTAGGCAGTAGGGACACAGCGAAAGGCTTTGTTCTCAAACAGCTTATGCCTGACCATAACCTGTAGTTAGGGGTGAGGGGTTTTCTCACGCCTGTGTCGGGGCAGCATTTCCCATTGTGCATGCAGGCAGGAGCAGGGCCTACACAATAAGCCCTTGTTCGTATTTGTGCCATCCGTTGACAATTCCTAGCCTTCAGAGATTCAGCCTTCTGAATCTTAAGATCTGGTGCCTGAATCCCTAAGGCTGTAGAGTATTCGTGACCAAGGCCTCTCAACCCCCAAATTGACCCTAGTCTGAGGAGAGTGCTTTGACTGTCTCTGCTCTTATTTTTCTGCCCTGTTGCTACCATAACTGACTGTACATCTCTAGGCCCACATGCCTCCCAAATCTCCTGAAAGACGGCTGGGATATTTACTTCTTTGCTAACTGCTCTATGCCCAGTGTCTACAAGTGACTGAAGTGATAGAATACCACTTCTGAAATTTGGTTATAGAAGAGCTTGCAGTTTCCACATCAGTTGCTCTCTCTCATTCTCTTGGATCATTCATTCTGGGAAAAGCCAGCTTCCCTGTCATGAGAAGCCCTAGGGAAAGGCCCATGTAGTGAGGAGATGAGGTCTCTGGCTAACAGCCAGCAAGGGCTTGATTAAGGTATTTTACTAACAGCTACGTGAGTGAACTTGAAAACAGATCCTCCAGCCCATCAAGCCTTCAAATGACTGCAGCCCTGGCAGACAACTTAATAGCAAGCTCATGAGAGAATCTCAGCCAGAGCCACCCAGCACAGCTGCTCCCGGATTCTTAACCCTTATAAACTTCATGAGATAATGAATGTATGGCATTGAAGACTGATAAATTTTAGAGTAATTTGTCAGGCAGCAGTAGATTGCTAGCATATCAGTTCCACAAGGGCATGGATCTGTGTTTTGTTGTTTGTTTTCTAATTGATGTATCTCAATTACCTAGAATAGTGTCTGGCGCATAGAAGGCATGCAATAAATATGTATTAAATGAATAAAGGAATATAAGTCAAAGCTGCTTTACTACATCTGACACAACTAATTCAAACTTCCAACTCGCTGGCACAATCTTTTATCTTTCCAACTGGCTTGATCTCGTGCCTACTCGTAATTATATCTTAATACCATTGGGACTTCTAGCCCATTGGCCTTTGGCCCCTCCACTATCTCAACATTCTTTGAAAATATTTCTTCTTATCTTCACACCTTGTTTCCATAATTTCATATTTTCCCTTAGAAATACTCAAGCTCTCATCATCTCACCTGGCCCCTAATTTCATACTTTTATTTGAAATATCCCGAACTTCTTTTCCATTTGTGAATATAATTTAACGTCTCTTGTCTCCAATTTTTGTTTTGTTCAGTTTTGATGAAGAGATCTCAAAGGTTAAGTTGGGCAATGTATTTTTAATGAACTTTATATTTTAGAGAAGTTTTGGTTTCACAGCAAAGTTGAGCAGAAAGTATAGAGAGTTCTCATAAATCTCCTGTTTCTTCTTTCCCATCCCCAATACACACAGCCTCTCCCACTATCAATGTCCCATACAAGAGTGTACATTTGTTACACTTGATGACCCTGTGTTGACACATTATTATCACCAAAGTCCATAAGCTGCATTAGAGTTCACTCCATGTTGTGCATTCTAGGGGTTTTGACAAATATATAATGACATGTATCTACCATTACAGTATTATACAGAACAGTTTCACTGTCCTAAAACTCCTCTGTGCTCTGCTTATTCAACTCTCTCTCCCCTCAAAGCCTGGCAACCACTGATTTTTGTTTGTTTGTTTGTTTTTCTATTTTTACTGTCTCCATAGTTTTGCTTTTCAGAATGTCATATACTTGGAATCACGCAGTTTGTAGCCATTTAATATTGACTTCTTTCACTTAGTAATATGCCCTTATGGCCTCTTCATGTCTTTTAATGGCTTGATAGCTCGCTTCTTTTTAATGCCAAATAATATTCCACTGCATAGATGTACCATAGTTGATTCATCCACTCACTTACTAAAGGACATCTTGGTTGCTTCCCAGTTTCAGCAATTATGAATAAAGCTGTTATAAACTTTCACGTACAGGCTTTTTGGATCAATCTAAGTTTTTCAATTTTGAGTCAATACCGAGGAGCACAATTGCTGGATCGTAAGGTAAGAGTATGTTTAGTTTTGAAGGAAACTGACAAGCTGTCTTTCAAAGTGGCTGTGCCATTTTGTATCCCCACTAGCAACAAATGAGAGGTCCTCCCATTGCTCCACATCCTTGACAGCACTTGGTGGTGTCATTGTTTTGGATTTTCACCCTTCTAGTAGATGTGTAGTGCTATCTTACTGTTTAAAATTGTAGTGCCCTAATGGCATATGATGATGAGGATATTTTAATATGCTTATTTGCCATATGTACATCGTCTTTGAAGGGGTTTCTTTCTTTTTTTATTGAGTATACAATTCAATCCATCACCTCTATTTAATTCGAGAACTTTTCGTCACCACACTGGAAGAAACCCCATGCCCATTATCAGTCATCTTCATTCCCTTCTTCTCTAGCATCTGTCAAACACTAACATACTTTCGGTCTCTGGGGATTTGCCTATCTGGACATTTTCCTATAAATAGCATCATAGTATGTGGTATTTTGTAAGTGGCTTCTTTCATTTAGCATATTTGAAGGTTCATGCAGGTTGTAGCATGAACCAGTACTTCATTCTTTTTTATGGATGAATAATATTCCATTGTATGGATATACCACATTTTGTTTATTGATCAGTTTGATGGACATTTGGATTATTTCCAACTTTTTTCTATTACAAATAATGTTGCTATGAACATTTGTGTGCAAGTTTTTGTGTGGCTATATGTTTTCACGTCTCTTAGGTATATACCTAGGAGTGGAACTGCTGGGTCATATGGAAACTGTAAGTTTTAACTTTTGAGTGACTACTAATCACTCTAGTCTAGTGACTGTTTGACTCTTTTCCAAAGTGTTGGCAACATCTTACATTCCCTGCAACAGCGTATGAGAGATCCAGTTTCTCCACATCTTCACCCACATTTGTTATTGTTCATCTCTTCGACTATAGCCACTTCAGTGGGTGTGTATAATGACATCTCATTGTAGTTTTGATTTGCATTTCTCTGATGGCTAACGATGTTGAGCATCGTTCATGTGCTTACTGGCCATTTGTACAAGTATATATTCCTTGGATAAATGCCTATGCAGATCGTTCGCTCATTTAAAAATTGGGTTATTTGTCTTTTTATTGTTGAATTGCAAGAGTTATTTATATACTCTAGATACTAGACCCTTATCAAACATATGATTTTCAAATATTTTCTCCCACTCTCTAGTTGTCTTTTTGCTCTCTTGGTAGTGTCCTTTAAGCACAAAGATTTTTTAAAATTTATTTACTTTTATTATTTTTTAAAATTTTATCAGTATACAATGTGGTTGATTATTGTGGCCCATTACTGAAACCTCCCTTCCCCCTCCCTCGCCCCCTCCCTCGCCTCCTCCCTCTCCCCCATCCCTCCTAACAACCTCATATCTGTTCGTTTGTCGTAACAACTTCAAGGAATTGTGATTGTTGTGTCTTCTTCCCTCCCGCCCCGACCCCTGTATATTTGTGTATTTATTTGTTTATTTTTAGCTCCCACAAATAAGTGAGAACATGTGAAGTTTCTCTTTCTGTGCCTGACTCATTTCACTTAATATAATTTTCTATAGGTCCATCCATGTTGTTGCAAATGGTAGTATTTCATGCTTTATTTTTTATAGCTGAGTAGTGTTCCATTGTGTAGTTGTACCACATTTTCCGTATCTGCACTCACCTGATGATGGACATTGGGGCTGGTTCCAACTCTTGGCTATTGTAAAGAGTGCTGCAATGAACATTGGAGAACAGGTATACTTTCCACTTGACGATTTCCATTCCTCTGGGTATATTCCCAGCAGTGGGATAGCTTGTTCATACAGTAGGTCTTCCTGCAATTGTGTGAGGAACCTCCAGACCATTTTCCATAGAGAATGCACCATTTTGCAGTATGGCCAACAGTGTATGAGAGTTTCATTTTCTCCGCAACCTCACCGGCATTTATCATTCGCAGTCTTTTGGATATTAGCCATCCTAACTGGGGTGAGATGGTATCTCAGTGTGGTTTTGATTTGCATTTCCCAAATGCTGAGTGATGTTGAGCATTTTTTCAAGTGTCTGTTGGCCATTCGTATATCTTCCTTTGAGAAATGCCTATTCAGCTCCTTTGCCCATTTTTTAATTGGGTTACTTGTTTTTACTTTGTAAAGTTGTTTGAGTTCCTTGTATATTCTAGATATTAATCCTTTGTCCAATGTATATTTTGCAAATATTTTTTCCCACTCTGTTGGTTGTCTTTAACTCTGTTAATTGTTTCTTTTGCTGTGCAGAGTCTTTTTAGTTTCATATAATCCCACTTGTTTATTTTTCCTTTGGTAGCCCATGCTTTGGGGGTTGTATTCATGACGTCAGTGCGCAGTCCCACTTCCTGGAGTGCTTCTCCTATGTTTTCTTTAAGTAGTCTTATTGTTTCAGGGTGTATATTTAATTCTTTAATCCATTTTGAGTTGATATTGGTATATGATGAGAGATATGGGTCTAGTTTCGTTCTCCTGCATATGGATATCCAGTTATCCCAGCACCATTTGCTGAAGAGGCAGTCTCTTCCCGAATGTATAGGCTTGGTGTCTTTGTCAAAGATCAGATGGCTGTAGGTGGATGGGTTGATTTCTGGATTCTCTATTCTATTCCATTGATCAGTGTGTCTGTTTTTATGCCAGCCCCATGCTGTTTTGGTTATTATAGCTTTTTATTATTGCTTAAAGTCAGGTAGTGTTATGACTCCAGCTTTATTTATTTATTTATTTATTTATTTATTTATTTTTGCTCAGAATTGCTTTGACTATGAATGGTCTTTTGTTACTCTGTATAAATGTTAAGATAGCTTTTTCCTTTTCTGAGAAAAATGTAATTGGAATTTTCGTGGGGATTGCATTGAATTTGTATAGCACTTTGGGTAGTATGGACATTTTCACAATGTTGATTCTTCCAATCCAAGTGCATGGGATATCTTTCCATCTTCTTGTGTCCTCTTTAATTTCTCTCAACAGTGGTTTGTAGTTCTCAGTATAGAGCTTTTTCACATCCTTGGTTACCTCTATTCCTAAGTATTTTATTTTGGGGGTGGCTATCGTAAATGGGCAAGCTTTCTTGATTTCTCTTTCTGCATGTTCACTACTGGAGAATAGAAATGCTACCGATTTTTCTGTGTTGATTTTGTATCCTGCAACTTTGCTGAAATCATTTATCAACTCCAAGAGTTTTTTTTGTAGAGGCTTTAGGGTGTTCGATATATAGGATCACGTCATCTGAAAACAGGGACAGTTTGACTTCATCTTTTCCAATCTCTGTGCTCTTTATTTCCTTCTCTTCTCTGATTGATCTGGCTAGTACTTCCAACACTGTGTTCAATAGGAGAGGTGAGAGTGGGCATCCGTGTCTAGTTCCTGTTCTTAAGGGAAAGCTTTTCCCCATTCAGAATGATATTGGCAGTGGGTTTATCATAAATGGCTTTAATTATGTTGAGATACTTTCCGTCTATACCTAAATTGTAGAGAGTCTTCATCACGAACGAGTGTTGAATTTTGTCAAATGCTTTTTCAGCATCGATAGAGATGATCATATGGTCCTCATGTTTGATTTGGTTGATGTGGTGTATCACATTTATTGCTTTGCATATGTTGAACCAACCTTGCATCCCTGGGACGAATCCCACTTGATCACGTTGTATAATTTTGCGTATGTGCTGCTGTACTCTGTTAGCTAGTATTTTATGGAGGATTTTTGCATCTAAATTCATCAAGGATATTGGCCTGCAGTTTTCTTTTCTTATTATATCTTTGTCTGGTTTTGGTATCAGGGTGATGTTTGCTTCATAGAATGAGTTTGGGAGAATTGCCTCTGTTTCAACCTTTTGGAATAGTTTGTAGAGAACTGGTGTCAATTGCTCTTTGAATATTAGGTAGAATTCTGCAGTGAACCCATCTGGTCCTGGGCTTTTCTTTGTTGGGAGCCTTCTGATAACAGCTTCAATCTCTTTTAGTGTTATTGGTCTGTTCAGATTTTCTACATCATCATGGCTCAGTTTTGGCAGTTTGCGTGGGTCCCGAAATTTAGCCATTTCCTCCAGATTTTCAAATTTGTTGGCATATAGTGGTTTATAGTAGTCAGTAATGATTTCTTGTATTTCTGCAGTATCAGTTGTAATACCACCTTTTTCATTTCTAATTTTTGTTATTTGGGGCTTCTGTCATCTCCTTTTAGTTAGCCATGCTAGTGGTTTGTCAATTTTCTTTATCTTTTCAAAAAACCAACTTTTTGTTTCATGGATCTTTTGTATCATTTTTCAGATTTCTATTTCATTTAGTTCTCCTCTGATCTTAATGATTTCTGTCCATCTGCTAAATCTGGGTTTGGATGGTTCTTGTTTTTCTAGTTCTTTAAGTTGAAGTATTCGATTGTTTACTTGCCATCTTTCCATTCTTCTGAAGTAAGCATTTAATGTGATAAATTTCCCAGTTAGTACTGCTTTTGCAGTATCCCACAGGTTTTGGTATGATGTATCATTGTTTTGATTAGTTTCAATAAATTTTTGATTTCCTGTTTGATTTCTTCTTGGACCCATATGTCATTAAGTAGAATGCTCTTTAATTTCCATGTGTTTGTATTGTTTCCAGAATTTCGTTTGTTATTGATTTCTAGTTTTAATCCATTGTGATCTGAAAAAAATACATGGGATAATTCCAATTTTTTTGAATTTGCTGAGACTTGATTGTGACCTAACATGTGATCTATCCTGGAGAATGATCCATGTGCTGATGAGGAGAATGAATATTCTGAGGTTTCTGGATGGAATGTTCTGTAGATATCTGCCAAGTCCAATTGGTCTAGAGTGTTGTTTAGATCTTGTGTTTCTCTGCTGATTCTTTGCCTAGATGATCTGCCCAATATTGATAGTAGGGTGCTCAGGTCCCCTGCTGTTATGGTATTATTGTCTATCTCCTTCTTTAGGCCAATTAGAGTTTGCTTTATAAATCTGGCTGCTCCAACATTGGGTGCATATATAGTTATGGTTGTTATGTCTTCTTGATGGATGAATCCTTTTATCCTTATGTAGTGGCCCTCTTTATCTCTTTTTATGGTTTTTAGTTTAAAGTCTATTTTATCAGATATAAGAATAGCTACTCTGTCTCATTTTTCATTTCTATTTGCATGGTATATCTTTTTTCCATCCTTTCACTCTCAGTCTGTGTGTCTTTATGGGTGAGGTGAGTCTCTTGAAGGCAGCAAACAGTTGGGTCCATACTTTTACTCCAGTCAGTCAGTCTCTGTCTTTTGAGTGAGGAATTTAATCCTTTTACATTAAGAGTTGTTATTGAAAAGTGTTGATTTACTCCTAGCATTTTATTGATTTTTGTTTGGATGTCTTAAGTGTCTTTTGTTCATTTCTTTCTGATTTAATGTTTGTCTTCTGTTTTTGTTGGTTTCCTGGGTTGTAGATAAACTTTTTTTTCCCTCATTGTTAGCATTTTTATTTAACTAGTGGGTTTTGAATTTTCTTGAGTTTTTATGGCAGTGGCAGTTATTATTCAGGTACCAAAAAAGAAAGACAGTGTCTTTTGCAAAGTAGAAGTTTTCAATTTTAATGAAGTCCAAGTTATTAAAGACTTCTTTCATAGATTGTGCCTTCGGCGTTATATATAAAAACCCCAAATCATCTGGGTTTTCTCCTATGTTCTATAACTTGCCTTTTGCTGGGTCTGTGATCCAGTTTGAGCTATTATTTACAAAGACTTAACAGGTCTGTGTCTAGATTCAGGTTGTTGCATTTGGGTGTGCAGTTGTTTCAGCACCATTTGTTTTAGAGACTATCTTTTCTCCATTGCATTGCCTTTGTCCCTTTTTCAAAGTTCAGTTGACTATATTTGTGTGGATCTGTTTCTGGCCTCTCAATTATATTCCAATGCTTGATCTGCTTATTCTTTCACCAATACCACAGTGTCTGGAACACCGTTGCTTTAAAGTGAGTCTTGACATTGGGTAGTGTCAGTCATTTGACTTTCTTCTTCCTCTTCAGTATGGTATTGGGTATTCTGGGTCTTTGCTTCTCCATGTAAGCATTAGAATCCATTTGATCATATTCACAAAATAACTTGCTTTGATGGTGATGAATCTATAGATCCAGTTGGGAAGAACTGATATCCTGACAACATCTTGAGTTTCTACCCACAAACACAGAATATGTCATTTATTCAGTTCTTTGACTTCTTTCTTTGGAGTTTTGTAGATTTCCTCTTACAGATCTTATGGGTGTGCATGTGTGCGTGTGCGTGTGCGTGTGTGTGTGTGTGTGTGTGTGTGTGTGAGAGTGTCAGTATAAGTGTGTGTATCTAGGTGACCCCTAAGTCTTTTGCATTGTGGGGTGCTAATGTAAATTATATTGTGTTTTTAATTTCAAATTCTAATTGTTCGTTTCTGGTATGAAGGAGAACGATTAACTTCTTTATATTAACCTTGTAACCTGCAACCTTGATTTAATTGCTTATTAGTTCCATGAGCATTTTTTAAATATGTTTATTTATTCCTTCTGATTTTCTACACAGACAAACATGTCATCTCTGAGCAAAGACAGTTTTATTTTTTCCCTCCCAATCCGTATACTTTTTATGTCCCCTTCTTGTGATATTGTGTTACCCAGGATTTCTAGTATGATGATGAAAAAAATTGGCGAGCAGGAACATCTTTGTTTTGTTCCTCATCTTAGCAGGAAAGCTTCCAGTTTTTAACCATTAGGTATGATGTTAGCTGTAGGGGTTTTGTACATGTACCCCTCTATTCCAAGTTTGGTTTTTGTTTTTTTGGTTTTTTATTTTAAATCAACTTTATTGAGTCATAATCTATACATAAAATGTGTCCATTGTAAAACTGTAATTTGAGGAGTTTTGTTTTGTTTTGTGTTTTTACCCCACGCAATTATGCCCCAACTTTCCTCCCCATCTCCCCCCCCCACCCCCACTCCACTTTGTGGCCTTAGGAATGTTCCCTCCATCTGTAAGACCAGCACACTATTGTGGTCTTTCTTTCCTTCTTTCCTTCTCTCTTAGCTCCCAAATATGAGTGAACACATGTGGTATGTGTTCATATCCCTATGTGCTTTGCTTATTTCAGTCAAAATAAGTTACTCCAGGTTCATCCATGTTGTTGCTATTGGGAGTGTTTCATTCTTTTTTACGTCAGGGTAGTATTCCACAGTGTATATATACCCCAGTTTCCTGACCAGTCATCCATTGATGGACATTTCCTTTTGCTCCATATCTTGGCTGTTGCAAACAGAGGTGCTCTGAGGTTTTTCTTTCTTTTTTTTAAAGTCATGAGTGGCTGTTGGATTTTCTCTAATGTTTTTTATGCATCCATTGATATGATCGTGTGGTTTTCCTTCAACAGCCTGTTGTTGTGGTAGATTACATTAATTGATTTTCAAATGTCACATCAGCCTTGCATACCTGGAATAAATTCCACTTGGTCTGGGTGTAGAATTATTTTTACACATTGGTGGATTTGATTTGCCAGTATTTTGTTGAGGATGTTTGCATCTATGTTC
Organism: Cynocephalus volans; assembly: GCF_027409185.1. Lineage (NCBI taxonomy): Eukaryota > Metazoa > Chordata > Mammalia > Dermoptera > Cynocephalidae > Cynocephalus > Cynocephalus volans. The sequence goes on along the minus strand of NC_084478.1, from coordinate 111,195,660 downwards.
ACGAGAGATATTGGTATGTAGTTTTATTTTCTTTTTATGTCTTTGCCTGGTTTTGCTATTTAATGCTGGCTACATAGAATGAGTCAGGAAGGACAGATTAAGCATCCCTAATCCAAAAAATTCAAACCCCAAATGCACCAAAACCTAAAACTTTTTGAGTGCTGACATGACACTCAAAGCAAGTGCTCACTGGAGCATTCCAGATTTTGGATTTTTGAATTAGGGATGTTCACATTGTATGTGTTCTGCAAATATTCCAAAATATGAAAAAAGAAATCCCAAATCCAAAACACTTCTGGCCCCAAGCATTTTGGATAAAAGATACTCAATCTCTATTCCCTCTGCTTCTTCTATCGTCTGGAAGAGATTGAACAGAATTGGTATAATTTCTTCTATGTTTGGCAGAATACATAATTGAACCCATCTGGGCCTGGTGCTTTCTGCTTCAGAAGGTTATTAATTATAGATTCATTTGAAATAAATGTAGGCTTATTAAGATTGTCTATTCAAAATGGATTTTAAGTTGTGAAATAGACGGGTTTATGATCTTTTATTGTTTTGTGTTTTGTGTATTTAATTGCTTGATTGAGATATATTTACAAATTTAAATTGTACAATTTAGTGGCTTTTAGGGTATTCACATATATGTGCAATGACCACCCTAGTCAATTTTAGAATATTTTTATTCCCTCAAAAAGAAATCTCTTACCTTTGAGCAATCGCCTCCTATACTCCCATTCCACAAGCCTTAAGCAACTACTGATCTACATCGTCTTGTTAGATTTCCCTATTTGGGACATTTTGTTAGAACAAAATCATATAATACATGATCTTTTGCGACTGGCTTCTTTCACTTAGCATGGTATTTTCAAAGTTGATCCATGAATAATATTCAATACATATACCACACTTGGTTTATCTGTTAGTTGATGAATGTTGGGATTATTTCCACTTTTGGCTATAATGACTAATGCTGCTATAAATATCCAACTATAATTTTGGTGTGAGCATGTGTTTTCCTTTCTCTTAGGTATAAACCTAGAGTGGAATTGTTGGGTCATATGGCAACTCTGTGTTTTTTTCTTTTAGGAAGTTCCATACAGTTGTTCAAAGCGACCAGCAGTGTTTGAGCGTTCTGATTTCCCCACATCCCTGCCAGTACTTGGTATTAAACGATGTTTTCATTTCAGCCACCATGTTGGGTTTGAAGTGGTATCTTATTGTTTTTCATTTGAATTTTCTCAGTGATTAATGATGTTGACCATCTTTTCATACGATTATTGCCTAGTTTTATATCTTCTTCAGAGTAATGTCAATTCAGATCATTTGCCCATTTTTTAATAGTTATTCATCCTTTTATTCTTCACATATTCTAGGTACAAGTCCCTTATAAGATATATGTCTTGTAAATATTTTTCCCATTGTGTAGATTGTATTTTCACTTTATTGACGGTGTTCTTTGAGAGCATGAAACTTTTCACTGTTGGTAAAGTCCTAATTATCTATTTTTTCATTTGTTGCTCATGTTTTTGTTGTCACCATCTGAGAATCCTTTGACAAATCTGAGGTCACAAAGATTTATTCTTATATTTTCTTATAAGAATTTATAGCTTTAGCTCTTACATTTAGTTTTTTTGATCCATTTGGTGTTAATTTTTTTATATGATGTGAAGTAAAGTTGCAAGTCCATTTTCTTCCATGTGGCTTTCTAATTGTCCCTAAAAAATTTGTAAAAAAGAATATTCTTTTTCACCACTGAATGGCCTTGGAACCCTTGTCAAATATCAACTGGCTGTATATACTTGTTTTTTTTTTTCTGCCCTCTCAGCTCCATTTCATTGATTTATATGCATATCCCTATGGTCGAACCACAGTTTCTTGATTACTGTTGCTTTGTGTTAAGTTTTGAAGTAGGGAACTGCAAATCTTCCTGCTCTGTGCTTTCTCAAGATTATTCTGGCTAATCTGGGTCTCTTGCAATTATGTATGCATTTTAAAATAAGCTTGTCAATTTCTACAGAAAAATCTGCTGGGTTTGTGATAGATATTGCATTGAATCTGGAGGTTGACTTGGGGGGTATTGCCATCTTAATAATTTGTCTTCTGATCCATGATCACAGGATGTTTTACCATCTACTTAGATCTTGTTTAATTTCTTTCAAAAATCTTTTATGGTTTTCAGATGTAAAGTTTGCAACCCTTTTGTTAAATTTACTTGTAAACATTTTCCTCTTTTTGGTGCAATTGTAAATGGACTTATTTTCTTAATTTTTATTTTTAAGTATAGTATTTAGAAATCAAGTGTTTAGAGAGACAAATGATTGTTGTATACTGATCTCGTATCTGCCTATTTTGCTGAGCTTGTTTATTAGTTCTAACAGTTTTTTAGTGGATTTCTTCAGATTTTTTATGTACAAGTTTACGTCATCTTTAGATAGAGACAGTTTTATTACTTCCCTTCCATTCCTGATGGATCTTCTTTTTTTCTTTCTTTCATTTTTTAAAAAATTTTAACTTATCAATATTCAGTGTAGTTGATTTTCATGTCCCTTTATCAATTCCTCCTTTTCCCTCTTCCCGCTACCCACTCAATCAACATCATATCTGTTCACATGTCCTAACATGTTTAAGGAATTGTTGATTGTTGTACATTCTTCCCCACCGCCCTCCCCCCCATTGATTTGTTTGTATATTTATGGATTTATTTTTATTAACTCCTACAAATAAGTGATAATATGCAGCATTTCTCTTTCTTTGCCTGGCTTATTTCACTTAATATAATTTTCTCTAAGTCAATCCATGGTGCTGTGAACGGTAGTATTTCATTTTTTTTAATAGCAGAGTAGTATTCCACTGTGTAGGTATGCCACATTTTCCTTATCTACTTGTCCGACGATGGGCATTTAGGCTTGTTCCAACTCTTGGCTATTGTAAATAGCACTGCAATAAACATGAGGGTATAGGTATCCTTTGAACATGATGATTTCCACTCCTCTGGGTATATTCCCAGCAGTGGAATAGCTGGGCCATATGGTAGATCTATCTGTAATTGTTTGAGGAATCTCCATACCATTTTCCATAAAGGCTGCACCATTTCACAGTCCCACCAACAGTGTGAGAGTGTTCCTTTTTCTCTGCAACCTCATCAGGATTTATCATTCTCACTCTGGATATTAGCCACCCTAACTGGAATGAGATGATATCTCAAGGTGGTTTGGATTTGCATTTCCCAAATGCTGAGTGATGTTGAGTATATTTCTTGTGAGAGTGGCCTACTAGCAATAAATTTTCTCAGTTTTCGTTTTTTGTGGGAATGTCTTTATTTCACCTTCATTTTTGAGATAGTTTTTCTGGATGTAGTATTATGTGGGTGTAATGTGAGGTTATATAACCAGTAAAACTGGTATAGGTAATTTAAAACACTTAGATCAACTAGGCTCCACCTGAGAATACAAATTCAAAAAATAAAATGTATATTTTTATTATATTCTACATTATCATCAGAGAGAAGACAAATACCTGTTCTTATTCGCCTAAGGATTCACATACGCAAGGATTCTTATTAAAAATGCTTCTGAGGTGAAGTTTATTTGAGAAGGGTTGTTGTTTGAGTGTGTGCTTATGTGTGTATTTATATATGTGTGTATAGTGGAAGATCAAGCTCTTCTCTGGGAATTCCTGTGTTCCCTTTTGTGAGAATTATGTAAGCATTTTCAGGTGTAATAAATTAAACCGACTACAATATGAATTGTATGTAAGAAAATTTATTAAATTTATAAATTTTATTATAAAAATTTACCAAATTTATTAAACCCTTTCAGGTGCAGAAAAAATATTATACCTTCATAGCCTTAGGAAAAAATACTTTTTCACTTTCTCACCCATAGACATACAGAGAACTTTGAACTTCAGTTCTACAATCTGAGCAAGGAGTCAAATGCAAATACAGACACAAGTACATATGCAAACAAGCCTTGTGGGGAAAAAAAGGTGAATCATTGTATGGAGATGACTGCGAATGGGTACTGGGTCACTTTAATCATTTTATTTGGAGTTTTCTCCATTCTTCAGGTAATCCTGTCCTTTCCCATTCACTTTGGAATTCCCTCACCCCAAACCACTGAATTAATTAAACAAAAGATACATTTCCAACACACTATTTCACATTTTGAAGGTATCACAGGGTTTCTCTGTTGAGCCTTGTTAGCGAAGCTAGAAAAACAATCACTGAACCGAGAGAGAAGTTTACCAGTCTCTTCCCTGGAGATGAAAATTTTATTCATGAATTCCATCAGAAAACCAGACCAGGCCTTTCAGAATCCAACTTGAAAAAAAAAACTTGAATAAGCCAAACTTACCAGTTTGCAGCCAGTGTTTTGTCACCACTGAGAAAAACAGTCAAAAAAAATATGTATATATATATGTGCCTGAGAGCGTTGAGTAGGCACCATACTCGGAAACATGAAAGCATAGAAATTGAATTTAGTCCTCTACATCTTGCTGAGAATGCCTCATGAGTCATAATAGCTCAGGAATCAGGGAGTTCAGGGAGAAGTGCAAACAATCACAAAGGCAAGCTGCTCATTAAATTTACTAATCAAGTAACTGCTCTCCAATTCAGTGGATGATCAAGAGATGAGCAGATCTTGGTAGGTCCACGAGAGACATCAAACTATAATTTTAAAAAAATCAGTGTCCCAGAGACCTCCAGTTCTGGCCAAGCTAGAGTATGTCCACTCCTCCTAGGTGGTCCCTCTACGTCAAAACACTCTGGATACAACAGAGCAGACAAGCAAATGGAACTCCAGAGTGTGGGAAAGAGGAGGCAGACCGGCTAGTGCACTCAAGACTTGAGTAAGGACACAGCAGTGATTTCTTTTGTTTTTCTTATCTCCTACCAAATGTCCCAGACAGGGCACTACGGAAGTCTCCAACCAAGAACCACCAACACTCACAGACATGAACCTCTAAATAAAGCCCATTCCCTTACACAAAACAAAAACAAAAGCAAAGACAGAAAAAGGGTGTTCTAAAAACCAAAAACCCTGTTTTTGGCAAATATCCCTCCTCCACTGCAGACAAACTCCAGTGGAAAGCCTCAGCTCTAACTCCTGAGGTTTTAGAGACCAAAAGGGAAGCTGATCTTCTGCCCTAACCAGCCTCTCTGACGCCAGTGGTGATGATCCCATTCCCCTGTCAGGGTATTGTCAGTGAGGTCCAGCAACAAGCTGAGCCTTTACCTCCACCCAACATCAATGATCCTGAACAAGGCAGTGCAAGTTGGGACTAGTATGCATTCCATTTATCCCCATCTCTGGTGTCAGTGATGGCCAGTAGAAAGTTGAACCTCCACACCCATCCAACATCAATGAGGTGGTATGAGGTGGGGCTAGTCAACACTCCACCTTCCCTCTTACCACTCCTGTGTGAGCTAGGCCTGATTCAGAGCTGAGCTTCTTTCTTCCTCCACCTCTCATCAGGGTGGAATGAGGTGACAGCAGGCAGGGTAGGTTGACACTCTGCTTTCCCCCTTCTTCCCCTGATGTCCTCAGAGACCAGTGGGGAACTAGGTTTCTGACTCGCACCCTATAGCAACAAATTATTGAGTCAGCAACCCAGTTCCCCCTTTCCGAGTGCCAGCAGGCCCTGTGGAGATGGAGCTTACGTTCCCTACGTTGAGGCAACCAATGTGTTGTGAATTGGTGCCCCTCTTTCATTGGAAAGATGTCACTGCAACTGGGGTAACAGTTCATCTCTCACCCTAGCCAACTGCAAAGAGGTAAGGAAACTCAGAAATCCATTTTTTCAGTGTGGTATCAGAACACAAATCTCTGTGTTACACCAAAGACTCACGCCAAAAGTGGAGATTAAACTTAGGATCCAGGGTCTCACAAAGTGGTTTCCAAATATCCAGGATGCAGTAGAAATTCACCACACCAAGAACCAAGAAAATGACATGCTGAATAATAAAAGACAACCTACAGATGACAACACTAAAGTGAATAAGATGTTGGAATTATCTGACAAGCTTTGGAAGTGACCTTGAAATAATTCCTCAGCAAGCAATTACAAATTCTCTTGAAATGAGTGACAAAATTGGAAACCTCAGCCAAAAAAAATTGAAGTTATAAAAAAGAAACGAGTGGAAATTACAAAACTCAAAAAATACAAAAACGAAAAAAAAGAAAGAAAGAAATGTTGCCAGATGGGATCAATCGTAGAGTGGAGATGACAGAAGATAGAACCAGTGAAATTGAGGACATGTCATTAGAATGTACCTAATGTAAACAACACAGGAAGAATAGACTGAACAAAAAGATCATGGCCTCAGAGAATTGTGGAAACATAACAAAAAAGCTCACATTCATACTGTCCGATTTGTAGAAGGAGAAGAGAGAGAGAGAGAGAGAGAGAGAGAGAGAGAGAGAGAGAGAGGAATAAAAAAAGTATTGGAAGAAATAACGGTTGAAAACTTCCCAGATAAGGCATAATGATTGGAAAGAAAGAAATAAAAATATCCCTATTTTCAGATGACATGCTATATATTATAAAGACTCTTCAAAAACAAAATTCTAGAACTAGTATGTAAGTTCAGCAAATTGGTGGGATACAAGGTTCACACACACAAATCAATTGCATTTGTATACAGTAACAACGAAACTGTGGAAACTGCAATGTAAAGCACAATACCATTTACAAATGCTCTAGAGAAAATAAAATTGTGGTTTATAAATGTAACAAAACATGTATAGGACCTATATCCTGCACATTCCAAAACACCGATGAAAAAAATCAGAGACCTAAATAAATGTAGACAAATATGTGGTTGTGGATTAGAAGACTCAATACAGCAAAGATGTCAATTCTCCCCAAGCAGAGCTATAAGTCTAATGTAATTTCTATCAAAATTCCAGCAAGGTATTTCAGACATAGAGAAGCTTATTCTAAACTTTATATGGAAATACGCAAACCCTAGAATAGCTAGAAACATGCTTGATGAAAAATAATAAAGTGAAAGAAATTACTCCGTTTTATGTTGATCTTACTGCATACCTACAGCAATCTAGACAGTGTGGCACTGGCAGAGGAGTGAACACATATATCAACAGAACAGAATGTAGAACCCAGAAATAAACCTACTCAAATACGTTCAACTGATTTTTGAGAAGAGCACATAAGCAATTTAATGGAGGAAAGATAGACTATTGCACAAATGATGCCGAAGTGGTTGGACATCCATAGGCAAAAGTAAAATGAGCCTTTAATAAAAAAGTAAAAATGAGCCTTTATCGAAACCTCACAACTTATACAAAATTTAACACACAATGGGCCACAGGCTTAAATGTAAAATGTAACACTGTAATAGTTTTGAAAACATCAAAGGAGAAGCTCTTTGGGATCTAGGGCTAGGCAGAGTTCTTTGACTTGACATCAAAAGCACAATAAAAAAAAAATCAATAAATTAGACCTCACTGAAATTAGAAACTTTGGCACTGTTAAAGACCTTGTGAAAGGGATGAAAATAAAAGCTACAGGCTGGGAAAAGTATTTGCAAGCCACTTATCCAACAAAAGAGTAGTATCTAGAAAGTTAAAATAACTCCCAAAACTCAACAATAAACAGTCAAAGAATCCAAGTAGAAAATGGGTGTCTCAGTCCAATTTCTCTTGCTTGTAAGAGAATACCTAAAACTGGGTAATGTAGAAAGAAACGGAATTTATTTCTTTCAGTTTTGAAGGCTGGGAAGCCCAAGGTCTAGGGGGCACAACTGGTGAGGGCCTTCTTCCTTGTGGAAACTCTCTACAGAGTCCTGTGGCAGCATAGGCAATCACCAGTCCACACCCATGAGAACCCATTAAACCATTAACCCATTATTTCATAAATGGGTTAAACCATTCACGAGATCATAGTCCTCACAACCTTATCACCTCTTAGAGGCTCCACCTTTCAACACTGCCACATTGGGGGAATCAAGTTCCCACGTGAGCTTTGGAGGGGACAAACGTTCAGATCCTAGTAATGGGCAGAAGAAGCGAAAACATTTTTTTTTTCATGGAAGAAGTTATACAGGTGGCAAATAAGCACACGAAAATGTCTCCAATATCATTAGACATCTGAGAAATACAATTTAATAGAATGGTGAGATATCACTATGCACATATTAGAACAGCTAAAAAAAAAATAGTGATAACACCAAATACTGTTGGAGATTTGGGGAAATTAGATCACTCATACATTGCTGGTGGAAATGTAAAATGTTTCAGCCACTTTGGAAAGCAGCATGGCAATTACTTTAAAAATTAAACATGAACTTAATATGCCAGCCAGAAATCTGTCTTGTGGGCTTTTAGACCAGAGAATTGAAAGCTTAATTTCGTACAGAAACTTGTACATGATTGTTCACGGCAGCTTTATTTGTAAATAGCTAACAAGTGGAAATAACCCAAATGTCTTTGAATGGATGAATGGCTAAACAAACTGTGGTGCATGTGTACCATGGAATACCCCTCAACAATAAAAAGTGACAGACTCTTGACAAATGCAGAAATTTTGATGGATCACCTGGGAATTATGGTGAGAAAAAAAAAAAAAAGCCAATCCCCCAAATTACATACAATTCCATTTATTTATTTTTGTAATGGCAATATATTGGAAATGGAGACAGTTTGTAGTTTCCAGGCGGTAGGTATGGGGAATTGTTCTGGGAAGGAGATGGGTGTGGTAATAAAATGGCACCAGTCGAGGGACTTTTTCGGTCATAAAACTGTTTATTACCTTGTCTATTGTGGTGTATACATGGACCTGTGCATGTGATAGAACTTCATAGAACTAAATACACGCACACATACAGACACACACTCAAGTAAAACTGGGAAGATCTGAATAAGATCAATGGATATCATTGGTGTCAGTATCCTGGTTCTGATATTATACTATAACTTTACAATATTCTAGCATTGGCGGAAATTGGATAAAATGTACCTTGGATCCCTATGCAATATTTCTTGCAATTGCATGTAAATCTACGGTTATTTTGAAATAAAAAGTTAAAAAATCTCCTCATCCACCTGGAATCTATGGTGCATTCCTTTCCTATTGAAATTGCATGGATCCTGAGATAAAGTTTTGCGGCAGAAAAGTAAATTTCCTTTATTTAAATTTCTTTCTTTCTTATTATCTCACTACTAACCTTAGAATTACGATTCAGAAGGAAGATGTCATAAGGAGTCATTCACACAATTTAATTAAACTGAAAAATGAAATTAGAGTTTTTCTTACAAAGAGTAATTCTGATTAGATTTAATATTGTTTTTTCAGTGAGGCCTAAATTTCCAAATAAGTCGTCTGCTGAACATTTTCCATAAATTGATTAAACTATATTTGCAGCACCAAGGTTTAGAAAAAGTGTAATTTTAGCACATATAAATATACAAGATGCCATAAATTACATCCTTTAAAAAAAAATGAGAAGTCTGTCTTAAAAATTCTTTTAGGGGATATAAGAGAGAAGGAAACATAAAAAAACAACACTACCTTAAAATTCTACTTTTATCTTTTTATTTCATTTATTTTTTGTGTGTGTGACCGCTAAGGGGATCGCAACCCTTGGCTTGGTGTCGCCCGCACCGCGCTCAGCCAGTGAGCTCACCAGTATCCCTACATAGGATCCGAACCCGCAGCCTCGGCGCTCCCAAGCGCCGCTGTGCTCCCAGCAGCGCACTCTCCCGAGTGAGCCACGGGGTTGGTCCAAATTTCTACATTTGAAAATGTCTCTGTGCTGTTCTGACCAACCAATGATTCACCTAGAGACAGGGTTAAGTGCTTTCTCATCCTACCCTGCCTGGCTGCCCTCAGTACAAGGGGCACTCTAATCTCACCTTTCAAAATTGCTTTTTGTTCAGGGTTCCCCAGGCACTATCTGACATTAGGTTGGGCTGGTGTCCTGTCCTTCGAGGGAAGGAGAACAGGCTTTCTAATCATCCCTTCCAAGGTTTTTTTTTTTTTTCTTCTTGACACCCTAAGCACTTCAACTCTCTATCACCCATTTAAAAAGTAATACCGAGTTCACAGTGAGTTAAAGATTTATATTGTCTTTAACATTCTTCTGATAAATAGTATTGACAAGGCTTATTGTTCCTTTCGACTGAAGCACAATTTAAAGCGCAGTGTGGTTTAAGGCTTACGGCAACTTCTTGGAATTCGCAAAATACGTTCAAGAGATAGAGACTGGGAAGAAACCGAGACCTCCTGACCCTCAATCCTGATAACTTGACCAATGACAATTATTATAATCATCCACTTATCAATCGCATTGTAATTGCTAGGAGGAAACGTAAGACACATCTGATAAGGTGACCAGAGGTGTGAATTAAATAAGGAAGGTGGCTATAGGGACATGTGGGGGCAGAGTGTTACAGGAAATCTCGTAATGGGATAGGGGTATGCTTGGTGAGTATGTGTGAGAGGAACAAAGGAGGCTAGTGTGGCTGGAGAAAAGAATCATTCATTCATTTCACAAATATTCAAGTATCCATTGAACCAGGGACTGCTCTGGGCACTTAGAATACATTAATGAGCAATGGACAAAGATTATTGCCCTCCTGGAATTTGTATTTTCCAGCACGGGAGACAAGACAATAAAAAACAAAGACAGCATATGAGTAAAATAAATTGTATCCCAAAGGTGGTAAATTCTGTTTAAGAGAAATAAAAACCAGATAGGGAAGAAGTGGAACCCGGAGTGAGAGGTGAGGATTGGACATGTAAACAAATATCCTGCAACTGATAGTACCATTATTAGATGGGTGGAAGTTTTCTCCTTTGTGCTGTCTTTGTCAGGCGTAAGTGTAAATGCTATGCTGGCTTCACTGCACAGAGGTCAGAACACACTTTTCCTGTCTTTGGTCTGGTCTCGATTCCCTTCTTAATACACCAGAGAACCAGGGACACCACTGCCTGATAGCCTTTTGTCATCGAGTGCCTACTCATTTTGAAGTTATCACCCCCTGCTACACGTCCACTAAATTTGGATTTTAGTTGTCTGGGCTTGAGACCCTGCCTGGTAGAAGCTCTGGCCAGGCAGTGCCCAGACCACAGGCAGTGACACTTTTCCCGGAAGATCTTAGCCGGTGGGGCAGGCACGTGCTCAGAATCTTTCCTCCAGCGCCGAGCTGAAGGGAACGCGGTTCCTATCAGTATGAAGCTGATTGGTCGAGGCAGGTCACGTGACTCCGGGTTAGCCAATGCAAGTCCTCTCCAGGATGCTTTAGCTTGGAGAAGAAACTGACGGTTAAGATGCGGGGGCCACCTAGACTGGGGACTTGTTTGTGACCATCTCGTAAGAGGAAGAAAGGGACTCCAACTGCTGCGGTCCTGGACGTTTCCCAAGGTTTTTCTGATGCTTCTTCTTCCAATTAGGTTAATTACAACAATATCTTTTCTGTAAATTAAACCTATTTTGGCATAAATTACCTAGGGTCAAGGTTTACGGATTAGTAGGAAAGGCAGTCCAGCTGTTCAGTGGTCCACTTTCTTTCCACCCTCTATGAGACCTCACGTGCTAAGATTAGCTTCAATTGCATGGCTAATCAGTTCATGCGCGCTCTAAAATTCTTCAAAAAGCCTTTCTCCTCTCCAAAAAGTTATGCTTCTCCTTTGCACCTTGGTTTTGTTTGTGGTGACTTTTGATATGTCAGGGTTTTAAATGTGAGATATTTCCCTTTCTATTGTATTTCATTTATTTTATGCTCAAAAACGATTTTCTCATCTGAAGAGTGAATAAATATTCAGCTGCATGTTGAAGATGACTGCTTTCATTTCTTTCTTATAATGGCCTCTCTAAAGCAATTTGATTTTGTAATTGTAATAAACGATGTGATGATGTGAGTTTTTATCCATCTTTCTATCCATCCCCCTAACTTTGTTTCAAGTGGTTAAACTGTTAAACAGTGTGGTTTATAGATAACCATCCCTTTAGCCACTGATTTTGTCTGTTTTTCATTCTGTATTTTGAAATAATTTAGACTTACAGAACAGTTGCCGAAAAAATTGTACAGGGAGCCTTCACCCAGATTTCCCTAATGTTGACATCTTATATAGCCATCGAAAAATTACCAAAACTAAAACATTACTATCAATGTAATACTACGATATCTAATATATAGAATTTATTTGAATTTCACCAGTTATCACATAATGTCCTTTTCTATCCTAGGATCCCATTCAGGATACCTCGTTGTATTTGTCTGTCATTTCTGCCTACTCTGCTCCAGGCTGACAGTTCCTCAGTCTTCACTGGTCTTTCAGAAGCCTGACACTTTTGAAGATACCGGTCAGGTATTTTGTAGAATGTCTCTCAACTTGGGGTCATCTGATGTTTTCTTATGATTAGATTGAAGCTCTGCATTTGTGGCAAAAATACATGTTTTATTCTCCTCCCCTTCACCCCATTGGTGAGCGTGCGCTTCCCACCCTAGTGTTGTGGGGGTGGCCAAACACATGGCACCCAACATTGGACAGATGAAATCCACAGCAGTTTATTAGTCACATCTACTCACAGCCTGGGAGAGTAGGACACCACAGGCCAGGCAGAGCCACACAGCATCACAGTCTGGAAGAAAGTGGACAAGCAGGGTCTGTAGGGCGCAGTATTGTAGTAAGAGGATTAAGTGCCCCTCGGTTCATGGGAGGATGACTGGCTTCTTTGCATAATTCTGTGGGCTGGGTGAGAACTGAAACCTGCTACTTAGGGATAAGTAAGCACTGTGCCCGGTCCACATGATAAGGAGGGTACTTTGGCTAGGGGACCTTTTTCTGTGGGAACACAACAGGGAGCAGAACCTGTGGGTAAGCCATAAACGGTCATCCCCTCTCTCCTAGATGTCAAGGCACACATATTATTAGGCCTTAATTTTAGGTCTTATATCACATTACTGCTAACATTATTTTGTTCCCTTCTCTGTGAATCATGTCAGGGGGTAGGTATATGATGCCCATATGTTGTATTACTACTAATGTCCACCTTGATTACTTGGTTAAAGTGGTGGCAGTTAGGCTGCTCCACCAGACCATTGCTATTTTCCCGTTTTTTAGTAATTGATAGGGTGTGGGAAATACTTTAAGGCTCCGAAAATACACTGTTTCTTCTCAGACTTTGACCCATTACTTTTGGAATCCATCTAGGTATCTTGCCTACAACAAATATGTTTCCTAATGGTAATTTTCTATTTTCCTCATTCTTACTACATGTATTCATTGGAATTCTTCTGTAAGGAAGAGCTGGTTTTTTCCCCCCATTTATTTGTTCAATTTATGTACATCAGTATGGGCTCGTGAATAATTATGTTATACTATGAGTTATAATCAAATTATATTATTATTTACTTTGTTCCTCAAACTGTTCCAGCTTTGGCCATTGGGAGCGTTCTTTGGTTGGTTCTGTGGTCTTTCGATATGCCCCCATTCTTTCTTGCACACTTCCTTATGTTCTGGCACAATAAGATGTTCACATCCATCTTGTGTTCTTTTGTTTGTTTGTTTGTTTCTTTGTTTTCCCCCACCGTACCTCTGGATTAAAACTATTTCTACAAGGAGCCCTGGTTCCTTTCCTTGGAGAATAACATTTAGAAACCTGTATTTCAGTGTATATTCATTGTTACCGAAATTTCATTGCTGCTAGGCTCTCTCCACGGACAGAGGTAGGAAATATATTGTATGTACATTCCCATGCTTATAGATACATCTATGTTTATTTCTGCATCTACCTATTTGTATAGATATTAAAAGCCAGGAACTCATACTGATATTTCTGATTCCAGACCATTCTAGCCTTATCTGTAAATTCATTCTCTGACCTGGCTTTCATTATCTATGATGCGTTTACTTATTTGTTCATTCCTGGTGTGTGCACACATAGCTTCAGAATTGCTAACCAATACCCCTGTTGGAAACAGATTTACTAACTTGTATTTGTGTACAGTTCTTTTTTGTCTTCAGCCTTAGAAGATACTGTCAAAATATGGTTTTCCAAAGTTTCCTCACTTAAATATTTTCTTTCTCACTCCTTCAGTGTGGATAAATTAATCATTTGTAATACAGTTAGCTGACTTTGCTGCTACTTGTATTCGACTTTGCGTTTCCCTCCATATCCTGGTTGATTTTAATTGTTTATTTATATTTTGGATAGAAATGTTCCTATGATTCGGAGTCAGGCCTATACAGAAACAAAGTGTACTCAGAGAAGTATCGCTTCTTCCTCATTCCTTCTACCTCATTCCCATTCCCCATTTCTTGCTATTTCTTTCCCACCCTCCCCCATAGGATAACCAATTTCTTTATTTTCTGGTTCAACCTTTTCTGTATTTATTTTGCACCAATTCGCAGATACACACATGTTTTCTTATATTCCCTTCTTACGCAAAGGATAGCATACTATTCATATTTCTTTCCATTTTGCCTTTGTCATTTAACAGCCTTCCTGAAATCACCCCACACCGTGTCATACAGATTTTCATCATTCTTTTTCTTACAGCTACACTGGACTCCATTGCATGGCTGTACTATACTTTATTCAACCACTCATCTATATGTGGGCTTTTAATGTGTTTCCAGCATTTTGCAGCTACAAACAATGCTTCAGTGAATAACCTTGGGCACAAATAACTTTGTACTGGTGAAATGGATCTTCGAAGTATATGTCCAGTAGTGAGATTATTGGGCTAAAAGTTAGGTGCATATGTAGTTTCTTTAGGCATTTCCAGATTTCTCTTTGGAAGGGTCGTATTGGTTTTCATTTCCACTAGCAATGTTATGAGAATGACCGTTTCCACACAGACTCACTAACAGAATGTGTTGCCTCACTTTTTAAACTTTCGCCTATGTGTTAGGTGAGAAACGGTATCACGCTGTTGGTTTAATGTACGTTTTTGTCTGTTGGTGAGTAAGTTTTGACACATCATGTTTGAGGACTTTCTATATTTTTTTGCATGAATTGTCTGTTCATGTCTTTTCCTCATTTTTCGATCCAGTTTTTGGTCATTTTGTCGTTCAATATTTAAGAATTCTATATATGTATTTGGAATATTATCCATTTGTCTGAGGTATATGCTGCAAATACTTTATCCCAGTTTGCCAGTTGTGTTTTGATTTATTTATGATGTATTTTTTGCAACACTTTCTTTCATTTTTATGTGGTCTAACTGGTTATTCATTTCTTTCATTGCCTCTGGAATTTGAATCATAGTTAGATGCCTTTCCCTACACCAAGGTTAAAGAAGAGCTCTGCCAGATTTTTTTCAAGAACTTGTATCGTTTCATTTTTTATGTTCAGATCCCTAATACGTGTGCAGTCTATTTTTGTGTATGGTGTATTGTATCAGTCCACTTTTATTTTTCCTAATGCCTCAATTGCTCCAACACTATTTAGTCAATGACCATCTTTGCCCTCATGATTTTACATGCCACCTTTATCATATGCTAATTTCCATATGTATTTGTACTTGGGTTGTATTTTTTGGTTTTCTCGCCTATTATTCCACTGAGCTATCTGTAATTTAAGGAAGTTTTCTCTGCCATCACATGCGGAATCAAAATCCCAGGTCTTCTTTACAATGTGAGCAAACTTTTCCTGTAAAGAGCCATATAGCAAATATTTTAAGTTTGTGGACCATAGTGTCTCTGTCATAACTACTCAACTTTGTCATTGCAGCACAAAAACATCTATAGATAAGATATAAATGAATGAGCATGGCTGTGTTCCAGTAAAACTTTATTTACAAAACCAAGAACTGGACTGTATTTGACCCAATGGGCCACAGCTTACAGACTCCTGCTCTAGTGGATTCCTCAGATAGGGTTGAGGGGTGCAGAATCTCCTAAGTTCCTGTCTGTTGAAAACTGTTTTTCTATAAGCTGTGATATTTGAAGGGTCAGCCCTGCTGGATGTAAAATCTTTACTTCAGACTTTTTAAAAAAAATTTTATCATTACACAATGCAAACATTTTTTTTTTTTGTGGCCCTTTACCAATTCCTCCTTAACCTCTCCTCCCCCTCCCCCTTTCCCACCGCTGGTGTCCTCAGTTCTGTCCTCTCCTTTTGAGAGTTCAAGGAATTTTTGTGATTGTTGCATCATTCTTCTTTCCTTCCTTTTTTCAGCTGCCGCTTATCAGTGAGGACATGTGGTATTTCTCTTTCTGTAAGTCTGGCTTATTCCACTGAACATGATTTTCTCTAAGTTCATCTATGTTGCTGTGAATGGCACAATCTCACTCCTTTTTATGGCAGAGTTGTATTCCACTGTGTCTATATACCACATTTTCCTTACCCCGTCATCTGTCAGTAGACATTTAGTTTGCTTCTGACTCTTAGCTATTGTAAATAGAGCTGCGATAAACATGGGAGTGCAGGTATGCCTTCGCCATGATGATTTCCATTCCTTTGGGTGTACACCCAACAGTGGGATTGCAGGATCATATGGCAGCTCTATCTGTAGTTGTGTGAGGAACCTCCATACTGTTTTCCGTAAGGGCTGCACTAACTTATAGTCCCACCAACAGTGTAGGAGGGCCCTTCTTTCTCCACATCCTCTCCACTATTTGTTATTCTCTGTCTTTCTGATTCTGGCCAGTCTAACTGGTGTGAGGTGATATCTCAATGTGGTTTTGATTTGCATTTCCCTGCTGCTTACTGATGTTGAGCATTCGCTTTTTCATCCGTAGGTTGGCCATTTGTGTATCTTCCTTTGAGAAATGCCTATCCAGCTCCTTTGCCCATTTTTTAGTTGGATTTGTTTGTTTGTTTGTTTGTTTGTTTTTACTGTTGTTTGAGTTCCTTGTATATTCTAGATATTAATCCCTTGTGGGATTCATAGTTTGTGAATATTTTCTCCCATTCTGTCGGTTGTCTTTTCACTCTGTTAATTGTTTCTTTGGCTGTGCAGAAGCTTTTTAGTCCATTTCTATTTTTATATTTTTATAAATATTCTGATCCGAGGTAGGTCTCATATCCTCAAATGCTTGTTTGAATATAATTAATTCTGTTTGAACTGTTCACTTAGTTTCTTTCCGCTTTATGGTTGTTTGCTTTGTGAGAAGTTTTGTTTCCTCATCTTTTTTTAAGAATGTTTTTGTATGGAATTTCTTTCTTCCTTTGGTGTATTTGTATGATATTGGTTTGTTTTACAAAAATCCTACTTTAACGATGCCAATTTTTGTCGGGATAGCAAAGTCCAGGCCTTTAAGCCTTTTTCTTTGCTTGTTTTGGTGGCAGAGGGAGAAGTTTTGAGTGCTCTGATTCTGTGGTTCTCTCATGTCCTGCAAGAGCATTTTTCTTTTCCATTTTTGTTTTTTCCCCCTTTTGTTTCTTTTCCCCATCATTCCTAAATGCCAAAGGATGCTTCACCCTTCCTCTTTGCCCTTTCTCTTCTTCTTCCATTTTTTTTTTTTTTGTGGTGGGCTGATATGGGGATCCAAACCCTTGACTTTGGTGTTATAACACTGTGAAGCTATTTTTAAGTCTTGTAAGTCTTCCCTACCTCTTTAAATGTCACATATTTTGAAGTCTCTTCTCTATAGACCCTGCTCTTATCTTCCAGGATATCTTTTTGGTATTTTCAGACTTATCATGGGCCTAGTCATTCTGGCCGTACTTTTAGATCAACTTTAAGCTTGCCATCTTTCTTCCTCAGTATCTCTTGCAGCTCTTCTTGGTCTGTCTTTGCTTGCCACTAAGCCCACTGATGAGCGTGTGACAGATCATGTGCTGGAATATCGTGCTTTTTCTCGTTTTACTCACAATTATTTTGAAGTTTTGTCATCTGTTTCTAAGTGATGATGAGTATGTGCTTTTGGACAGATTTACATTTGTTTTTTCTTGGTCATTTGCATCATTTTGGAAGGAAGTATTGAGAGGCAGGTAGATAGATGGTCAATGTTGTCTTCTGCTCACTTACCCCTGATTTCTACTGACATTTTATCTTATGCCAATATGTATATGTATGAAGGCACACACAAACGTAAACTCTTACACACACACTCGAGTCTATTCCTATTCTATGTCTACAGTGGAGGTCTCCTGAGGTGGCTGCCTGATTCACCATCTACAAGGGTACTTCAAAAAGTTCATGGAAAAACAGAATTAAAAGATAATACGGATCTTTTCATGAACTGTCTGAAATACCCAAGTATTTATTCAATAAATATTTTGTCCACTGCTAACCTTGGTGGCAGATAAGGGACTGTGGATGTCTTCTCAGGATTTGTAAATATTCTTCACTCTGAAGCAGGTTCATAAAGATGGACAAAAACGCCCCAGCCACACTACTAGACCTTGCTGTACGAAGTCTGCTGAGTAATGAACGTGTAGCTATCCATGCCCTTGAAGAGCTCCCAAGAGTCATGTTCGCTCCGTTTTTCACTGCCGCCTTCTTGGGTGGTCATAAGAAGGTACTGAGGGAAATGGTGAGGATTTGGCCCTATCCCTGTCTCCACGTCGGGACATTGAGAGTACGGGAGTCACAATATGACAATTTCGAAGCTATGATTGACGGTCTACAGATCCTTCCTGCCCAGAACTCTTCTTCTTGGTAAGACTATGTATAATAGAGACATAGTGAGTCAGCAGGAGGGTATGAGACGGGCGTAGGAGACGGCCTAACAGTCTTTCAAAGGTAGTTAATGGTGAATGCTGAGGATCTCTGTGAGGCTGTTGGTGGAACATTTGGGGTCACCTTAAGGACTCTAATGTCTTACAGAGTTGATTATGGAACAGAAGGGATTGAGGATACTATTAATAGATTTGCCTCCTGGGTATGATTACATGGAAAAAGGACATGGGCATTGAGACTGGGATCATCAGAAGAGAAGAAAAGATGGGGAAAAGAAAGAAAGGCGCTAAATTTTTATGGAAAAGGCTTTGTTGGTAAATGGTGTATGGACTGAAGACCAGGGATAAAGGGATTTTGTTTCAGCTTCCCATCATTGATCCTGCTGGGTTGTATTAAAATCAGCTACCTCTCAGATATTCTGTCTTCTCCTCTCCTTACAGGGCGCCAAAACTGAGGATTCTAGATTTAAGTCAGAATCCAGGCTGCAGGACCACATGCTCTGAGATCAGGACCACATTCCCTTTCTGTTTTCATTCATGTGTTCACTCTCAGCACTCTATCGTGAAAACAGAAGAAGCCCCACAAAGAGTTAGGTGCCCCGGAACTGTAAATTCAGAGTCTGAGCCTCAGTCATCCAGGGAACCTGTGGAATTATTAGTGAACATTTCCCTAGATAGTACCTGGAGAACAGGGCGATTTCTTTCTTTACTTCGAAATAAAGTAGAGCAGAGCTTTGGGTCCTTGCACCTCTGCTGCAGAGTTTTGCAATTTGATGGAAGGCTTGCCCACGAACACATCCTGCAGCTTCTGGATATGGGATGCATTGGTCACCTGAAAGTGGATGACATTTATCTGAGTCAAGTCACCACCCTTTTGGCTCAGATGACCCACCTCCACAGCCTTAGTATGTCTCACATCCGTTTTACATCTTGTGTGAGGAGACGCTTTGGGACTTTTCTCACCCATCTTGGGCAGATGAACACCCTTCAGCAGATCCGTTTGTATTCCTGCCGCACGCATCCGCTTCAGGAACTGCTCAGGTGAGGAGCTGGGGAAAGACCTGGGTTCCCTGAACCACCCCGTTGTTAAGACAGGAGAGCAACCATTCTTGGATATTCCTAATCTCCTTGTAACCCATTCCTCCTTCCACCTCAATATGGGCACTGCTGGGTGTATGAAACTGGCCAGGCTAGAGAAGCTAGAAAATTATGATGTGATCATTCATTCTTTCAGTCAGTCAGTCGACCATGTGCAGACACCATGATAAGTCTGTAGATACATTGGTGAAAAAGACCCAGTCCTTCTCCCCTTGGAGTTTACAGCCTTTTAGGGAGGAAGGGGAGACGTTCAGATGGAGAAATGTTTTATGCTGTGGCACTGATGCACCTCATCATGGTCTGGCTAGAACAGTTAATACTGCCAGATCATTTTGCTCCTGTATTTTACCCAAGCGTTAGGCCCTGAGTAGAGTGCTTGTCATTTGGGTTTTGGTCAAAGGGAATCCTTAGTTGACTGCTTTCCCAGTTCCCTCCCCACCAAATAAGTAAACTAAATCCACCATTGATTTCATTGTAAGTACTAAGTGCATTAAATTTTTTTCCACTTAATCTTTCCCACAACTCTACATAATAGTTGCTATTGTGCATGTTTTAAAGATTTAAGAAACTGTATCTGAGAGTGGAAAAGTAATTTTCTTAGAGTCTGATTCCAAAGCCCACATTGTTAACTGCTGTTGCAACATATGTGCAAATTAGTTTATTCTAGAGCCGTAGATACCTCTAACTCAGGACTCCTTGTCCTGGTCCAATCCTCATTGTGCAGAAATAACTTTCTTTTTTCTGTCTACAGATACCTGCCACCTCAGTTGGATGCATTGTATCTCTCTTTCTGTGGACTTTCTAACAGAGGCATCACTGTCCTGTCCCAGAGCCCTGCAGCCACCCATCTAAGATTGCTGAGTCTCAGCAATGTCGAGATATCCTGGGAACTTTCTGAGTCCTTCCAGACTCTGCTGGTGAGTGTCTCAGGCACCCTGCAGTATCTAGAGATAGATGATTGCCTGATGACTGATTCTACTCTCACTGCTGTCATTCCGGCCCTGAGCCGCTGTTCCCACCTCCGTGTCTTTAGCTTCGCCTCCAACCCCATTACAATGCGTGTGCTCACCAGTCTTCTGCAGCACTTAACAAACCTGACGGAGCTGAAGCGTGTAATTTATCCTGTCCCTGTCCATTGCTATGAACAATTGCATAATCCTCGCAGTTTGAACCGACAGAAGCTTTCTGAAGTGCAGGCCCAATTGAAGGCGATGCTGCAGGTGGTAAAGCGGAATGACATGCGCTGGACCAGTTCTCCTGAGTGATTTTCATGGTACAAGGACTTGATTTAACACTGACGTGTGGCCATTAAAGCACGTAGTGTTCTCACCTGTAGCCCAAGCTTTAGAGACACATATGTAAAATTTTATAGTTCCAGGAACCTCGCGTTAGGAAGATTCCATGTGTAACTGACCTCTATAAAAATAAAGAACTCTAAAGAAAACAGAGGGCTTTGAGAGGTCCTATGGGTCTCTTACCCATTGTCCTCCAAATCCTCCTCCTTGCTCCTGACCACAGTGTTGGGCATGTGACATTGGCTGACCTAGTCATGGTATACCATTTCCCTGCCCAGACTAATTGGTTCACTTACGGGTACTTGACACAAGTCAAAAGAGTTGAAACCTTTTCTTGACGATATTTTGGAATAGCTGGTGGTTATTGAAGCCAATAATTTTACCCTCCAAGGTCCTTTAAACTTCTCATATTTATGACGGCCTTAGGCTGCTTATGAGAAACTATTTGCATCGAAAAGGAAAAAAACCAAACCAAAACAAACAAACCAAACCTATGTCCACTACCTACTGGTGTCTTTATCAGTCCGTTGCTACCTCCTTTCTTAGGTCTTAGAACCCTGTGGCTCAGTCGTTCCTTATATCACACCCATTCACCAAGGATCTCTTATTAGTTCAGTAGTGTTCCAGGTGCTAAGAATAAAAAGGCAAATAAGACAAAGCCCCTACTTCCAGCCACTCAGAATACAGCTGTTCCTATGATTTGTCTGTTCCCCTACTCTTTCTTAGGGCGTTTGGGAAAGTTATTTAAACCCCCTGTACCCCAGGTTTGTTTTTTTTTTCACACACTCTGTTCAATCCACGCTGGCCTCTTTATGCTGTTGGATAGCTCCTCAACACTCAGGTCATGGCTTTAATGTTACCTCCTCGGAGAGGTTTTCTCTTACTTCCCTTTACTTATTGTACTTCCCTTACTTCCTTTGCTTCCCTTACTTTACCATGTTGTAGCTCTCTCTCAATGTACCATGTATGTTCCCTTCATGGTACCCATCTTTCCATATGCATTTGCTCCCTCTGCTCTTACAGCAATAATTTGTGCATATCGTTTACCCGTTGAAGTGAAAGCACTGCACTTCAAAGACTTAGTAAGAGAATAGAATGTTAAAATAACTAATTAAATATCTGTTTGTATGATGACACATTAAAATGGTAAAACATTGCATTTCAACGACTTAGTAAGAAAAAGATGTAATATTAATTAATAACTTTTTCTAATCGTTTACATGCTGAAATGCCAACAGACTGAATGTAAATGAGTCAGTAACAAAAATGAATGAAAAGTTACTAATTAAAAATTAATGTACAGCGTTCCCTGTTGAAATGAAATCAGACCACAATTTAAAGACTTAGTAAGAAACAAGTTGCAAGGTAGTTAATGTGTTTATACTGTTTCCATGTTAAAATGATAACATACTGCTTTTCAGACTCAGTTAAAAAAATAATTAAAATTAAATAATTTTGTTCTTGTTGGTTACATGTTGGAATAACATACTGTATTACAAAGACTTAGAGAAAAGAATGTAAAAATAATAATTAATAAAAATAGTTAATAATGTTTTTATTGCTTTCATTGTGTAATGACAACATACTGCATTTCCAACTTAGAAAGTAAAACATGTTAAAATAACCAAAACAGAATTTGTATGTGTTTTTTTCTTGGTGGAATAACAGATGTGGTTTTAGTTTGCATTTCCCTGATGACAAGTGATGTTGGGCATTTTTTCATGTATCTGTTGGCCATTTGTGGGTCTTCCTTTGAAAAATGCCTATTCAGCTCCTTTGCCCATTTTTTAATTGGGTTACTTGTTTTTCCGTTGCAAAGTTGTTTGAGTTCATTGTGTATTCTGGATATTGATCCTTTGTCCAATGTATATTTTGCAAATGTTTTCTCCCACTATGTTGGTTGTCTTTAACTCTGTTAATTGTTTCTTTTGCTGTGCAGAGCCTTTTTAGTTTGATATAATCCCACTTGTTTATTTTTCCTTTGGTAGCCCATGCTTTGGGGGTTGTATTCACGACGTCAGTGCCCAGTCCCACTTCCTGGAGTGCTTCTCCTAAGTTTTCTTTAAGTAGTCTTATTGTTTCAGGGTGTATATTTAATTCTTTAATCCATTTTGAGTTGATATTGGTATATGATGAGAGATATGGGTCTAGTTTCGTTCTCCTGCATATGGATATCCAGTTATCCCAGCACCATTTGCTGAAGAGGCAGTCTCTTCCCGAATGTATAGGCTTGGTGTCTTTGTCAAAGATCAGATGGCTGCAGGTGGGTGGGTTGATTTCCGGATTCTCTATTCTATTCCATTGATCACTCTGTCTGTTTTTATGCCAGTGCCATGCTGTTTTGGTTATTATAGCTTTGTATTATTGCTTGAAGTCAGGTAGTGTTATGACTCCAGCTTTATTTATATATTTCTTTCTTTCTTTCTTTCTTTCTTTCTTTCTTTCTTTCTTTCTTTCTTTCTTTCTTTCTTTCTTTCCTTCTTTCCTTCTTTCTTTCTTTCTTTCTTTCTTTCTTTCTTTCTTTCTTTCTTTCTTTCTTTCTTTCTTTCTTTCCCTCCCTCCCTCCCTCCTTCCTTCCTTCCTTCCTTCCTTCCTTCCTTCCTTCCTTCCTTCCTTCCTTCTTTCTTTCTTTTTGCTCAGAATTGCTTTGACTATGAATGGTCTTTTGTTATTCCGTATAAATGTCTAGATAGCTTTTTCCTTTTCTGAGAAAAATGTAATTGGAATTTTCGTGGGGATTGCATTGAATTTGTATAGCACTTTGGGTAGTATGGACATTTTCACAATGTTGATTCTTCCAATCCAAGTGCACGGGATATCTTTCCATCTTCTTGTGTCCTCTTTAATTTCTCTCAACAGTGGTTTGTAATTCTCAGTATAGAGCTTTTTCACATCCTTGGTTAACTCTATTCCTAAGTATTTTATTTTGGGGGTGGCTATCGTAAATGGGCAAGCTTTCTTGATTTCTCTTTCTGCATGTTCACTACTGGAGAATAGAAATGCTACCGATTTTTCTGTGTTGATTTTGTATCCTGCAACTTTGCTGAAATCATTTATCAACTCCAAGAGTTTTTTTGTAGAGGCTTTAGGCTGTTTCATGTCATCTGCAAACAGGGACAGTTTGACTTCATCTTTTCCAATCTGGATGCCCTTTATTTCCTTCTCTTCTCTGATTGATCTGGCTAGTACTTCCAACACTATGTTCAATAGGAGAGGTGAGAGTGGGCATCCTTGTCTAGTTCCTGTTCTTAAGGGAAAGCTTTTCCCCATTCAGAATGATATTGGCAGTGGGTTTATCATAAATGGCTTTAATTATGTTGAGATACTTTCCGTCTATACCTAAATTGTAGAGAGTCTTTATCACGAACGAGTGTTGAATTTTGTCAAATGCTTTTTCAGCATCAATAGAGATGATCATATGGTCCTCGTGTTTGATTTGGTTGATGTGGTGTATCACATTTATTGCTTTGCATATGTTGAACCAACCTTGCATCCCTGGGACGAATCCCACTTGATCACGTTGTATAATTTTGCGTATGTGCTGCTGTACTCTGTTAGCTAGTATTTTATGGAGGATTTTTGCATCTATATTCATCAAGGATATTGGCCTGCAGTTTTCTTTTCTTATTATATCTTTGTCTGGTTTTGGTATCAGGGTGATGTTTGCTTCATAGAATGAGTTTGGGAGAATTGCCTCTGTTTCAACCTTTTGGAATAGTTTCTAGAGAACTGGTGTCAATTGCTCTTTGAATATTTGGTAGAATTCTGCAGTGAACCCATCTGGTCCTGGGCTTTTCTTTGTTGGGAGCCTTCTGATAACAGCTTCAATCTCTTTTAGTGTTATTGGTCTGTTCAGATTTTCTACATCATCATGGCTCAGTTTTGGCAGTTTGTGTGGGTCCCGAAATTTAGCCATTTCCTCCAGATTTTCAAATTTGTTGGCATATAGTGGTTTATAGTAGTCAATAATGATTTCTTGTATTTCTGCAGTATCAGTTGTAATACCACCTTTTTCATTTCTAATTTTTGTTATTTGGGGCTTCTGTCATCTCCTTTTAGTTAGCCATGCTAGTGGTTTGTCAATTTTCTTTATCTTTTCAAAAAACCAACTTTTTGTTTCATGGATCTTTTGTATCATTTTTCAGATTTCTATTTCATTTAGTTCTCCTCTGATCTTAATGATTTCTGTCCATCTGCTAAATCTGGGTTTGGATGGTTCTTGTTTTTCTAGTTCTTTAAGTTGAAGTATTCGATTGTTTACTTGCCATCTTTCCATTCTTCTGAAGTAAGCATTTAATGTGATAAATTTCCCAGTTAGTACTGCTTTTGCAGTATCCCACAGGTTTTGGTATGATGTATCATTGTTTTGATTAGTTTCAATAAATTTTTGATTTCCTGTTTGATTTCTTCTTGGACCCATATGTCATTAAGTAGAATGCTCTTTAATTTCCATGTGTTTGTATTGTTTCCAGAATTTCGTTTGTTATTGATTTCTAGTTTTAATCCATTGTGATCTGAAAAAATACATGGGATAATTCCAATTTTTTTGAATTTGCTGAGACTTGATTGTGACCTAACATGTGATCTATCCTGGAGAATGATCCATGTGCTGATGAGGAGAATGAATATTCTGAGGTTTCTGGATGGAATGTTCTGTAGATATCTGCCAAGTCCAATTGGTCTAGAGTGTTGTTTAGATCTTGTGTTTCTCTGCTGATTCTTTGCCTAGATGATCTGCCCAATATTGATAGTAGGGTGCTCAGGTCCCCTGCTGTTATGGTATTATTGTCTATCTCCTTCTTTAGGCCAGTTAGAGTTTGCTTTATAAATCTGGCTGCTCCAACATTGGGTGCATATATAGTTATGATTGTTATGTCTTCTTGATGGATGAGTCCTTTTATCCTTATGTAGTGGCCCTCTTTATCTCTTTTTATGGTTTTTAGTTTAAAGTCTATTTTATCAGATATAAGAATAGCTACTCTGGCTCATGTTTCATTTCTATTTGCATGGTATATCTTTTTCCATCCTTTCACTCTCAGTCTGTGTGTCTTTATGGGTGAGGTGAGTCTCTTGAAGGCAGCAAACAGTTGGGTCCATACTTTTACTCCAGTCAGTCAGTCTCTGTCTTTTGAGTGAGGAATTTAATCCTTTTACATTAAGAGTTGTTATTGAAAAGTGTTGATTTACTCCTAGCATTTTATTGATTTTTGTTTGGATGTCTTAAGTGTCTTTTGTTCATTTCTTTCTGATTTAATGTTTGTCTTCTGTTTTTGTTGGTTTCCTGGGTTGTAGATAAACTTTTTTTTCCTCATTGTTAGCATTTTTATTTAACTAGTGGGTTTTGAATTTTCTTGAGTTTTTATGGCAGTGGCAGTTATTATTCAGGTACCAAAAATGAAAGACAGTGTCTTTTGCAAAGTAGAAGTTTTCAATTTTAATGAAGTCCAAGTTATTAAAGACTTCTTTCATAGATTGTGCCTTCGGCGTTATATATAAAAACCCCAAATCATCTGGGTTTTCTCCTATGTTCTATAACTTGCCTTTTGATGGGTCTGTGATCCAGTTTGAGCTATTATTTACAAAGACTTAACGGGTCTGTGTCTAGATTCAGGTTGTTGCATTTGGGTGTGCAGTTGTTTCAGCACCATTTGTTTTAGAGACTATCTTTTCTCCATTGCATTGCCTTTGTCCCTTTTTCAAAGTTCAGTTGACTATATTTGTGTGGATCTGTTTCTGGCCTCTCAATTATATTCCAATGCTTGATCTGCTTATTCTTTCACCAATACCACAGTGTCTGGAACACCGTTGCTTTAAAGTGAGTCTTGACATTGGGTAGTGTCAGTCATTTGACTTTCTTCTTCCTCTTCAGTATGGTATTGGGTATTCTGGGTCTTTGCTTCTCCATGTAAGCATTAGAATCCATTTGATCATATTCACAAAATAACTTGCTTTGGTGGTGATGAATCTATAGATCCAGTTCGGAAGAACTGATATCCTGACAACATCTTGAGTTTCTACCCACAAACACAGAATATGTCATTTATTCAGTTCTTTGACTTCTTTCTTTGGAGTTTTGTAGATTTCCTCTTACAGATCTTATGGGTGTGCATGTGTGCGTGCGTGTGCATGTGTGTGTGTGTGAGAGAGAGAGTGTGTCAGTATAAGATTGTGTATCTAGGTGACCCCTAAGTCTTTTGCATTGTGGGGGGCTAATGTAAATTATATTGTGTTTTTAATTTCAAATTCCAATTGTTCGTTTCTGGTATGAAGGAGAATGATTAACTTCTTTATATTAACCCTGTAACCTGCAACCTTGATTTAATTGCTTATTAGTTCCACGAGCATTTTTTAAATATGTTTATTTATTCCTTCTGATTTTCTACACAGACAAACATGTCATCTCTGAGCAAAGACAGTTTTATTTTTTCCCTCCCAATCCGTATACTTTTTATGTCCCTTTCTTGTGATATTGTGTTAGCCAGGATATCTAGAATGATGATGAAAAAAATTGGCGAGCAGGAACATCTTTGTTTTGTTCCTCATCTTAGCAGGAAAGCTTCCAGTTTTTAACCATTAGGTATGATGTTAGCTGTAGGGGTTTTGTACATGTTCCCCTCTATTCCAAGTTTGGTTTTTGTTTTTTTTGGTTTTTTATTTTAAATCAACTTTATTGAGTCATAATCTATACATAAAATGTGTCCATTGTAAAACTGTAATTTGAGGAGTTTTGTTTTGTTTTGTGTTTTTACCCCACCCAATTATCCCCCAACTTTCCTCCCCATCTCCCCCCCACCCCCACTCCACTTTGTGGCCTTAGGAATGTTCCCTCCATCTGTAAGACCAGCACACTATTGTGGTCTTTCTTTCCTTCTTTCCTTCTCTCTTAGCTCCCACATATGAGTGAACACATGTGGTATGTGTTCATATCCCTATGTGCTTTGCTTATTTCAGTCAAAATAAGTTACTCCAGGTTCATCCATGTTGTTGCTATTGGGAGTGTTTCATTCTTTTTTACGTCAGGGTAGTATTCCACAGTGTATATATACCCCAGTTTCCTGACCAGTCATCCATTGATGGACATTTCCTTTTGCTCCATATCTTGGCTGTTGCAAACAGAGGTGCTCTGAGGTTTTTCTTTCTTTTTTTTAAAGTCATGAGTGGCTGTTGGATTTTCTCTAATGTTTTTTATGCATCCATTGATATGATCGTGTGGTTTTCCTTCAACAGCCTGTTGTTGTGGTAGATTACATTAATTGATTTTCAAATGTCACATCAGCCTTGCATACCTGGAATAAATTCCACTTGGTCTGGGTGTAGAATTATTTTTACACATTGGTGGATTTGATTTGCCAGTATTTTGTTGAGGATGTTTGCATCTATGTTCACGAGAGATATTGGTATGTAGTTTTATTTTCTTTTAATGTCTTTGCCTGGTTTTGGTATTTAATGCTGGCTACATAGAATGAGTCAGGAAGGACAGATTAAGCATCCCTAATCCAAAAAATTCAAACCCCAAATGCACCAAAACCTAAAACTTTTTGAGTGCTGACATGACACTCAAAGCAAGTGCTCACTGGAGCATTCCAGATTTTGGATTTTTGAATTAGGGATGTTCACATTGTATGTGTTCTGCAAATATTCCAAAATATGAAAAAAGAAATCCCAAATCCAAAACACTTCTGGCCCCAAGCATTTTGGATAAAAGATACTCAATCTCTATTCCCTCTGCTTCTTCTATCGTCTGGAAGAGATTGAACAGAATTGGTATAATTTCTTCTATGTTTGGCAGAATACACAATTGAACCCATCTGGGCCTGGTGCTTTCTGCTTCAGAAGGTTATTAATTATAGATTCATTTGAAATAAACGTAGGCTTATTAAGATTGTCTATTCAAAATGGATTTTAAGTTGTGAAATAGACGGGTTTATGATCTTTTATTGTATTGTGTTTTGTGTATTTAATTGCTTGATTGAGATATATTTACAAATTTAAATTGTACAATTTAGTGGCTTTTAGGGTATTCACATATATGTGCAATGACCACCCTAGTCAATTTTAGAATATTTTTATTCCCTCAAAAAGAAATCTCTTACCTTTGAGCAATCGCCTCCTATACTCCCATTCCACAAGCCTTAAGCAACTACTGATCTACATCGTCTTGTTAGATTTCCCTATTTGGGACATTTTGTTAGAACAAAATCATTTAATACATGATCTTTTGCGACTGGCTTCTTTCACTTAGCATGGTGTTTTCAAAGTTGATCCATGAATAATATTCAATACATATACCACACTTGGTTTATCTGTTAGTTGATGAATGTTGGGATTATTTCCACTTTTGGCTATAATGACTAATGCTGCTATAAATATCCAACTATAATTTTTGTGTGAGCATGTGTTTTCCTTTCTCTTAGGCATAAACATAGAGTGGAATTGTTGGGTCATATGGCAACTCTGTGTTTTTTTCTTTTAGGAAGTTCCATACAGTTGTTCAAAGCGACCAGCAGTGTTTGAGCATTCTGATTTCCCCACATCCCTGCCAGTACTTGGTATTAAACGATGTTTTCATTTCAGCCACCATGTTGGGTTTGAAGTGGTATCTTATTGTTTTTCATTTGAATTTTCTCAGTGATTAATGATGTTGACCATCTTTTCATACGATTATTGCCTAGTTTTATATCTTCTTCAGAGTAATGTCAATTCAGATCATTTGCCCATTTTTTAATAGTTATTCATCCTTTTATTCTTCACATATTCTAGGTACAAGTCCCTTATAAGATATATGTCTTGTAAATATTTTTCCCATTGTGTAGATTGTATTTTCACTTTATTGACGGTGTTCTTTGAGAGCATGAAACTTTTCACTGTTGGTAAAGTCCTAATTATCTATTTTTTCATTTGTTGCTCATGTTTTTGTTGTCACCATCTGAGAATCCTTTGACAAATCTGAGGTCACAAAGATTTATTCTTATATTTTCTTATAAGAATTTATAGCTTTAGCTCTTACATTTAGTTTTTTTGATCCATTTGGTGTTAATTTTTTTATATGGTGTGAAGTAAAGTTGCAAGTCCATTTTCTTCCATGTGGCTTTCTAATTGTCCCTAAAAAATTTGTAAAAAAGAATATTCTTTTTCACCACTGAATGGCCTTGGAACCCTTGTCAAATATCAACTGGCTGTATATACTTGTTTTTTTTTCTGCCCTCTCAGCTCCATTTCATTGATTTATATGCATATCCCTATGGTCGAACCACAGTTTCTTGATTACTGTTGCTTTGTGTTAAGTTTTGAAGTAGGGAACTGCAAATCTTCCTGCTCTGTGCTTTCTCAAGATTATTCTGGCTAATCTGGGTCTTTTGCAATTATGTATTCATTTTAAAATAAGCTTCTCAATTTCTACAGAAAAATCTGCTGGGTTTGTGATAGATATTGCATTGAATCTGGAGGTTGACTTGGGGGGTATTGCCATCTTAATAATTTGTCTTCTGATCCATGATCACAGGATGTTTTACCATCTACTTAGATCTTGTTTAATTTCTTTCAAAAATCTTTTATGGTTTTCAGATGTAAAGTTTGCAACCCTTTTGTTAAATTTACTTGTAAACATTTTCCTCTTTTGGGTGCAATTGTAAATGGACTTATTTTCTTAATTTTTATTTTTAAGTATAGTATTTAGAAATCAAGTGTTTAGAGAGACAAATGATTGTTGTATACTGATCTCGTATCTGCCTATTTTGCTGAGCTTGTTTATTAGTTCTAACAGTTTTTTAGTGGATTTCTTCAGATTTTTTATGTACAAGTTTACGTCATCTTTAGATAGAGACAGTTTTATTACTTCCCTTCCATTCCTGATGGATCTTCTTTTTTTCTTTCTTTCTTTTTTTAAAAAATTTTAACTTATCAATATTCAGTGTAGTTGATTTTCATGTCCCTTTATCAATTCCTCCTTTTCCCTCTTCCCGCTTCCCCCTCAATCAACATCATATCTGTTCACATGTCCTAACATGTTTAAGGAATTGTTGATTGTTGTACACTCTTCCCCACCACCCTCCCTCCCATTGATTTGTTTGTATATTTATGGATTTATTTTTATTAACTCCTACAAATAAGTGACAATATGCAGCATTTCTCTTTCTTTGCCTGGCTTATTTCACTTAATATAATTTTCTCTAAGTCAATCCATGGTGCTGTGAATGGTAGTATTTCATTTTTTTTTAATAGCAGAGTAGTATTCCACTGTGTAGGTATGCCACATTTTCCTTATCCACTTGTCCGACGATGGGCATTTAGGCTTGTTCCAACTCTTGGCTATTGTAAATAGCACTGCAATAAACATGAGGGTATAGGTATCCTTTGAACATGATGATTTCCACTCCTCTGGGTATATTCCCAGCAGTGGAATAGCTGGGTCATATGGTAGATCTATCTGTAATTGTTTGAGGAATATCCATACCATTTTCCATAAAGGCTGCACCATTTCACAGTCCCACCAACAGTGTGAGAGTGTTCCTTTTTCTCTGCAACCTCATCAGGATTTATCATTCTCACTCTGGATATTAGCCACCCTAACTGGAATGAGATGATATCTCAAGGTGGTTTGGATTTGCATTTCCCAAATGCTGAGTGATGTTGAGTATATTTCTTGTGAGAGTGGCCTACTAGCAATAAATTTTCTCAGTTTTCGTTTTTTGTGGGAATGTCTTTATTTCACCTTCATTTTTGAGATAGTTTTTCTGGATGTAGTATTATGTGGGTGTAATGTGAGGTTATATAACCAGTAAAACTGGTATAGGTAATTTAAAACACTTAGATCAACTAGGCTCCACCTGAGAATACAAATTCAAAAAATAAAATGTATATTTTTATTATATTCTACATTATCATCAGAGAGAAGACAAATACCTGTTCTTATTCGCCTAAGGATTCACATACGCAAGGATTCTTATTAAAAATGCTTCTGAGGTGAAGTTTATTTGAGAAGGGTTGTTGTTTGAGTGTGTGCTTATGTGTGTATTTATATGTGTGTGTATAGTGGAAGATCAAGCTCTTCTCTGGGAATTCCTGTGTTCCCTTTTGTGAGAATTATGTAAGCATTTTCAGGTGTAATAAATTAAACCGACTACAATATGAATTGTATGTAAGAAAATTTATTAAATTTATAAATTTTATTATAAAAATTTACCAAATTTATTAAACCCTTTCAGGTGCAGAAAAAATATTATACCTTCATAGCCTTAGGAAAAAATACTTTTTCACTTTCTCACCCATAGACATACAGAGAACTTTGAACTTCAGTTCTACAATCTGAGCAAGGAGTCAAATGCAAATACAGACACAAGTACATATGCAAACAAGCCTTGTGGGGGAAAAAAAGGTGAATCATTGTATGGAGATGACTGAGAATGCGTACTGGGTCACTTTAATCATTTTATTTGGAGTTTTCTCCATTCTTCAGGTAATCCTGTCCTTTCCCATTCACTTTGGAATTCCCTCACCCCAAACCACTGAATTAATTAAACAAAAGATACATTTCCAACACACTATTTCACATTCTGAAGGTATCACAGGGTTTCTCTGTTGAGCCTTGTTAGCGAAGCTAGAAAAACAATCACTGAACCGAGAGAGAAGTTTACCAGTCTCTTCCCTGGAGATGAAAATTTTATTCATGAATTCCATCAGAAAACCAGACCAGGCCTTTCAGAATCCAACTTGAAAAAAAAAACTTGAATAAGCCAAACTTACCAGTTTGCAGCCAGTGTTTTGTCACCACTGAGAAAAACAGTCAAAAAAAATATGTATATATATATATATGTGCCTGAGAGCGTTGAGTAGGCACCATACTCGGAAACATGAAAGCATAGAAATTGAATTTAGTCCTCTACATCTTGCTGAGAATGCCTCATGAGTCATAATAGCTCAGGAATCAGGGAGTTCAGGGAGAAGTGCAAACAATCACAAAGGCAAGCTGCTCATTAAATTTACTAATCAAGTAACTGCTCTCCAATTCAGTGGATGATCAAGAGATGAGCAGATCTTGGTAGGTCCACGAGAGACATCAAACTATAATTTTAAAAAAATCAGTGTCCCAGAGACCTCCAGTTCTGGCCAAGCTAGAGTATGTCCACTCCTCCTAGGTGGTCCCTCTACGTCAAAACACTCTGGATACAACAGAGCAGACAAGCAAATGGAACTCCAGAGTGTGGGAAAGAGGAGGCAGACCGGCTAGTGCACTCAAGACTTGAGTAAGGACACAGCAGTGATTTCTTTTGTTTTTCTTATCTCCTACCAAATGTCCCAGACAGGGCACTACGGAAGTCTCCAACCAAGAACCACCAACACTCACAGACATGAACCTCTAAGTAAAGCCCATTCCCTTACACAAAACAGAAACAAAAGCAAAGACAGAAAAAGGGTGTTCTAAAAACCAAAAACCCTGTTTTTGGCAAATATCCCTCCTCCACTGCAGACAAACTCCAGTGGAAAGCCTCAGCTCTAACTCCTGAGGTTTTAGAGACCAAAAGGGAAGCTGATCTTCTGCCCTAACCAGCCTCTCTGACGCCAGTGGTGATGATCCCATTCCCCTGTCAGGGTATTGTCAGTGAGGTCCAGCAACAAGCTGAGCCTTTACCTCCACCCAACATCAATGATCCTGAACAAGGCAGTGCAAGTTGGGACTAGTATGCATTCCATTTATCCCCATCTCTGGTGTCAGTGATGGCCAGTAGAAAGTTGAACCTCCACACCCATCCAACATCAATGAGGTGGTATGAGGTGGGGCTAGTCAACACTCCACCTTCCCTCTTACCACTCCTGTGTGAGCTAGGCCTGATTCAGAGCTGAGCTTCTTTCTTCCTCCACCTCTCATCAGGATGGAATGAGGTGACAGCAGGCAGGGTAGGTTGACACTCTGCTTTCCTCCTTCTTCCCCTGATGTCCTCAGAGACCAGTGGGGAACTAGGTTTCTGACTCGCACCCTATAGCAACAAATTATTGAGTCAGCAACCCAGTTCCCCCTTTCCGAGTGCCAGCAGGCCCTGTGGAGATGGAGCTTATGTTCCCTACGTTGAGGCAACCAATGTGTTGTGAATTGGTGCCCCTCTTTCATTGGAAAGATGTCACTGCAACTGGGGTAACAGTTCATCTCTCACCCTAGCCAACTGCAAAGAGGTAAGGAAACTCAGAAATCCATTTTTTCAGTGTGGTATCAGAACACAAATCTCTGTGTTACACCAAAGACTCACGCCAAAAGTGGAGATTAAACTTAGGATCCAGGGTCTCACAAAGTGGTTTCCAAATATCCAGGATGCAGTAGAAATTCACCACACCAAGAACCAAGAAAATGACATGCTGAATAATAAAAGACAACCTACAGATGCCAACACTAAAGTGAATAAGATGTTGGAATTATCTGACAAGCTTTGGAAATGACCTTGAAATAATTCTTCAACAAGCAATTACAACTTCTCTTGAAATGAGTGACAAAATTGGAAACCTCAGCCAAAAAAAATTGAAGTTATAAAAAAGAAACAAGTGGAAATTACAAAACTCAAAAAATACAAAAACAAACAAACAAACAAAATGTTGCCAGATGGGATCAATCGTAGAGTGGAGATGACAGAAGATAGAACCAGTGAAATTGAGGACATGTCATTAGAATGTACCTAATGTAAACAACGCAGGAATTATAGACTGAACAAAAAGATCATGGCCTCAGAGAATTGTAGAAACATAACAAAAAAGCTCACATTCATACTGTCTGATTTGTAGAAGGAGAAGAGAGAGAGAGAGAGAGAGAGGAATAAAAATTTATTAGAAGAAATAACGGTTGAAAACTTCCCAGATAAGGCATAATGATTGGAAAGAAAGAAATAAAACTATCCCTATTTTCAGATGACATGATATATATTCTAAAGACTCTTCAAAAACAAAATTCTAGAACTAGTATGTAAGTTCAGCAAATTGGTGGGATACAAGGTTCACACACACAAATCAATTGCATTTGTATACAGTAACAACGAAACTGTGGAAACTGCAATGTAAAGCACAATACCATTTACAAATGCTCTAGAGAAAATAAAATTGTGGTTTATAAATGTAACAAAACATGTATAGGCCCTATATCCTGCACATTCCAAAACACCGATGAAAAAAATCAGAGACCTAAATAAATGTAGACAAATATGTGGTTGTGGATTAGAAGACTCAATACAGCAAAGATGTCAATTCTCCCCAAGCAGAGCTATAAGTCTAATGTAATTTCTATCAAAATTCCAGCAAGGTATTTCAGACATAGAGAAGCTTATTCTAAACTTTATATGGAAATACGCAAACCCTAGAATAGCTAGAAACATGCTTGATGAAAAATAATAAAGTGAAAGAAATTACTCCGTTTTATGTTGATCTTACTGCATAGCTTCAGCAATCTAGACAGTGTGGCACTGGCAGAGGAGTGAACACATATATCAACAGAACAGAATGTAGAACCCAGAAATAAACCTACTCAAATACGTTCAACTGATTTTTGAGAAGAGCACATAAGCAATTTAATGGAGGAAAGATAGACTATTGCACAAATGATGCCGAAGTGGTTGGACATCCATAGGCAAAAGTAAAATGAGCCTTTAATAAAAAAGTAAAAATGAGCCTTTATCGAAACCTCACAACTTATACAAAATTTAACACACAATGGGCCACAGGCTTAAATGTAAAATGTAACACTGTAATAGTTTTGAAAACATCAAAGGAGAAGCTCTTTGGGATCTAGGGCTAGGCAGAGTTCTTTGACTTGACATCAAAAGCACAATAAAAAAAAAATCAATAAATTAGACCTCACTGAAATTAGAAACTTTGGCACTGTTAAAGACCTTGTGAAAGGGATGAAAATAAAAGCTACAGGCTGGGAAAAGTATTTGCAAGCCACTTATCCAACAAAAGAGTAGTATCTAGAAAGTTAAAATAACTCCCAAAACTCAACAATAAACAGTCAAAGAATCCAAGTAGAAAATGGGTGTCTCAGTCCAATTTCTCTTGCTTGTAAGAGAATACCTAAAACTGGGTAATGTAGAAAGAAACGGAATTTATTTCTTTCAGTTTTGAAGGCTGGGAAGCCCAAGGTCTAGGGGGCACAACTGGTGAGGGCCTTCTTCCTTGTGGAAACTCTCTACAGAGTCCTGTGGCAGCATAGGCAATCACCAGTCCACACCCATGAGAACCCATTAAACCATTAACCCATTATTTCATAAATGGGTTAAACCATTCACGAGATCATAGTCCTCACAACCTTATCACCTCTTAGAGGCTCCACCTTTCAACACTGCCACATTGGGGGAATCAAGTTCCCACGTGAGCTTTGGAGGGGACAAACGTTCAGATCCTAGTAATGGGCAGAAGAAGCGAAAACATTTTTTTTTTCATGGAAGAAGTTATACAGGTGGCAAATAAGCACACGAAAATGTCTCCAATATCATTAGACATCTGAGAAATACAATTTAATAGAATGGTGAGATATCACTATGCACATATTAGAACAGCTAAAAAAAAAATAGTGATAACACCAAATACTGTTGGAGATTTGGGGAAATTAGATCACTCATACATTGCTGGTGGAAATGTAAAATGTTTCAGCCACTTTGGAAAGCAGCATGGCAATTACTTTAAAAATTAAACATGAACTTAATATGCCAGCCAGAAATCTGTCTTGTGGGCTTTTAGACCAGAGAATTGAAAGCTTAATTTCGTACAGAAACTTGTACATGATTGTTCACGGCAGCTTTATTTGTAAATAGCTAACAAGTGGAAATAACCCAAATGTCTTTGAATGGATGAATGGCTAAACAAACTGTGGTGCATGTGTACCATGGAATACCCCTCAACAATAAAAAGTGACAGACTCTTGACAAATGCAGAAATTTTGATGGATCACCTGGGAATTATGGTGAGAAAAAAAAAAAAAAGCCAATCCCCCAAATTACATACAATTCCATTTATTTATTTTTGTAATGGCAATATATTGGAAATGGAGACAGTTTGTAGTTTCCAGGCGGTAGGTATGGGGAATTGTTCTGGGAAGGAGATGGGTGTGGTAATAAAATGGCACCAGTCGAGGGACTTTTTCGGTCATAAAACTGTTTATTACCTTGTCTATTGTGGTGTATACATGGACCTGTGCATGTGATAGAACTTCATAGAACTAAATACACGCACACATACAGACACACACTCAAGTAAAACTGGGAAGATCTGAATAAGATCAATGGATATCATTGGTGTCAGTATCCTGGTTCTGATATTATACTATAACTTTACAATATGCTAGCATTGGCGGAAATTGGATAAAATGTACCTTGGATCCCTATGCAATATTTCTTGCAATTGCATGTAAATCTACGGTTATTTTGAAATAAAAAGTTAAAAAATCTCCTCATCCACCTGGAATCTATGGTGCATTCCTTTCCTATTGAAATTGCATGGATCCTGAGATAAAGTTTTGCGGCAGAAAAGTAAATTTCCTTTATTTAAATTTCTTTCTTTCTTATTATCTCACTACTAACCTTAGAATTACGATTCAGAAGGAAGATGTCATAAGGAGTCATTCACACAATTTAATTAAACTGAAAAATGAAATTAGAGTTTTTCTTACAAAGAGTAATTCTGATTAGATTTAATATTGTTTTTTCAGTGAGGCCTAAATTTCCAAATAAGTCGTCTGCTGAACATTTTCCATAAATTGATTAAACTATATTTGCAGCACCAAGGTTTAGAAAAAGTGTAATTTTAGCACATATAAATATACAAGATGCCATAAATTACATCCTTTAAAAAAAAATGAGAAGTCTGTCTTAAAAATTCTTTTAGGGGATATAAGAGAGAAGGAAACATAAAAAAACAACACTACCTTAAAATTCGAATTATATTTCTTTATTTTATTTCTTTCTTTATTTTTTTTCTTGTCACCGCACCAGTATCCCTACATAGGATCCGAACCCTCGGCCTCGGCGCTCCCAGCGCCTCTGTGCTCCCAGCAGCGCACTCTCCCGAGTGAGCCACCGGGTTGGCCCAAAGCTCTACTTTGAAAAAGTCTCTGTGCTGTTCTGACCAACCAATGATTCACCTAGAGACAGGGTTAAGTGCTTTCTCATCCTACCCTGCCTGGCTGCCCTCAGTACAAGGGGCACTCTAATCTCACCTTTCAAAATTGCTTTCTGTTCAGGGTTCCCCAGGCACTATCTGACATTAGGTTGGGCTGGTGTCCTGTCCTTCGAGGGAGAGAGAACAGGCTTTCTAATCATCCCTTCCAAGGGTTCTTTAGGATTTTTTTTTTTTTTTCTTCTGGACACCGTAAGCACTTCAACTCTTTATCACCCATTTAAAAAGTAATACCGAGTTCACAGTGAGTTAAAGATTTATATTGTCTTTAACATTCTTCTGATAAATAGTATTGCCAAGGCTTACTGTTCCTTTCGACTGAAGCACAATTTAAAGCGCAGTGTGGTTTAAGGCTTACGGCAACTTCTTGGAATTCGCAAAATACGTTCAAGAGATAGAGACTGGGAAGAAACCCAGACCTCCTGACCCTCAATCCTGATAACTTGACCAATGACAATTATTATAATCATCCACTTATCAATAAGTTCAAGTGTTTTGCTAGGCTCTATATATACATCCTCGGAATGAAACCCTATCAACAGTCTGATGAAGTTGACATTACTATGAATATTACTATTCCCATTTTAAGGACCGATAACGAAAGCTCCGAAGAGATTACCTGGCCATGTTCACGTAGCTCCTGAGTTTTAAAGCTACGGAATCAGTCTTAAGATACCTTATGCTGTTACCCCGTCTACTAAAAGATGACGCTGTCCTGCAAAAATTAAAATAGTCGTAGCTGGTCTACTTCTTTACCAGTAATTAGAGTAAAAGAAAGAAACATTTAAGAAGGAAAACAACAGCAAAACAAAAACGCCACAATCGCATGGTAATTGCTACGAGGAAACGTAAGACACATCTGATAAGGTGACCAGAGATGTGAATTAAATAAGGAAGGTGGCTATAGGGACATATGGGGGCGGAGTGTTACAGGAAAACTCGTAATGGGATAGGGGTATGCTTGGTGAGTATGTGTTAGAGGAACAAAGGAGGCTAGTGTGGCTGGAGAAAAAAATCATTTATTCATTTCACAAATATTCAAGTATCCATTGAACCAGGGACTGCCCTGGGCACTTAGAATACATTAATGAGCAATGGACAAAGATTATTGCCCTCCTGGAATTTGTATTTTCCAGCACGGGAGACAAGACAATAAAAAACAAAGACAGCATATGAGTAAAATAAATGGTATCCCAAAGGTGGTAAATTCTGTTTAAGAGAAATAAAAACCAGATAGGGAAGAAGTGGAACCCGGAGTGAGAGGTGAGGATTGGACATGTAAACAAATATCCTGCAACTGATAGTACCATTCTTAGATGGGTGGAAGTTTTCTCCTTTGTGCTGTCTTTGTCAGGCGTAAGTGTAAATGCTATGCTGGCTTCAGTGCACAGAGGTCAGAACACACTTTTCCTGTCTTTGGTCTGGTCTCGATTCCCTTCTTAATACACCAGAGAACCAGGGACACCACTGCCTGATAGCCTTTTGTCATCGAGTGCCTACTCATTTTGAAGTTATCATCCCCTGCTACACGTCCACTAAATTTGGGCGTTAGTTGTCTGGGCTTGAGACCCTGCCTGGTAGAAGCGCTGGCCAGGCAGTGCCCAGACCACAGGCAGTGACACTTTTCCCGGAAGATCTTAGCCAGTGGGGCAGGCACGTGCTCATAATCTTTCCACCAGCGCCGAGCTGAAGGGAACGCGGCTCCTTAGGGCAGGCCACGAGCTTGCCCCCCCCCCCCCCCCCCCCGCTTCCCAGTATGGAACTGATTGGTCGAGGCAGGTCACGTGACCCAGGGTTAGCCAATGGAAGTCCTCTCCAGGATGCTTTAGCCTGGAGAAGAAACTGACGGTTAAAACGTGGGGGCCACCAAGGCTGGGGCCTTGTTTGCGGCAAGTTCCTGGGGACTCCAACTGCTGCGGTCCTGGATGCTTCCCAAGTTTTTTCTGACTCTTCTTCATCCAATTAGGTTAATTACAGCAATATTTTTTTTGTAAATTAAACCCATTTTGGCGTAAATTACCTAGGGTCAAGGTTTACGGATTAAAAGGAAAGGCCGTCCAGCTGTTCAGTGGTCCACTTTCCACTCCACCCTCTATGAGTCCTCATGTGTGATTAGCTCCAATTGCATGGATAATCAGTTCATTCACGCTGTAAAATTCTTCAAACAGCCTTTGTCTTCTTCAAAAAGTTAAGCTTCTCCTTTGCACCTTGGTTTTGTTTGTGGTTAATTTTGATATGTTAGCGTTTTAAATGTGAGATATTTCCCTTTCTATTGTATTTCATTTCTTTTATGCTTAAAAATGATTTTCACATCTGAAGAGCAGCTGCATGTTGAAGATGACTGGTTTCATTTCTTTGCTATAATGGCCTCTCTAAAGCAATTTGATTTTGTAATTATAGGTGGGGGGCACGGGGTATAATCACAATTTGTGGAAATGAACGATATGTAGTGAGCCTTTATCCATCTTTCTATCCATCCCTCTAACTTTGTTTCAATTGGTTAAACTATTAAACAGTGTGGTTTATAGAAAACCATCCCTTTAGCCACAGATTTGGTCCATTTTTAATTCTTTGTTTTGAAATAATTTTAAACTTACAGAACAGTTGCAAAAGAAATTGTACAGGGAGCATTCGTCCAGATTTCCCTAATGTTAACATCTCATATAGCCATAGAAAAACTACCGAAACTAAAAAAAATAATATCAGTGCAATATTACTATATCTAATATACAGAATTTATTTGAATTTCACCAGTTATCCCATAATGTCCTTTTCTATCCTAGGATCCCATTCAGGATACCTCGTTGTATTTGTCTGTCATTTCTCCTTACTCTCCTCCAGGTTGACAGTTCCTCAGTCTTCACTGGTCTTTCAGAAGCCTGACACTTTTGAAGATACCGGTCAGGTATTTTGTAGAATGTCTCTCAACTTGGGGTCGTCTGATGTTTTCTTATAATTAGATTGAAGTTATGCATTTGTGGCCAAAATACATGTTTTATTCTCCTCTTCACTCTGAAGCAGGTTCATAAAGATGGACCAAAAGACCCCAGCCACACTACTAGAGCTTGCTACAAAAAGTCTGCTGAGTAATGAGCCTGCAGCTATCCATGCCCTTGAAGAGCTCCCAAGAGACACGTTCGTTCAGTTTCTCACTGCTGCGTTCTTGGGTGGTCATAAGAAGGTACTGAAGGCAATGGTGAGGATTTGGCCCTTTCCCTGTCTCCACGTAGGAACATTGAGAGTATGCGAGTCACAATATGATAATTTGGAAGCCATGATTGATGGCCTGCAGATCCTTCCTGCCCAGATCTCTTCTTTCAGGTAAGACTATGTATAATAGAGACACAGTGAGTCAGCAGGAGGGTATGCTGGAGCCTGGAGTAGGAGAGGGCTTAACCGTCTTTGAAAAGTAGTTATTGGTGAATCCTGAGGATCTCTGTGAAGCAGTCAGTGGAACATTTGGGGTCACATTAAGGACTCTAATGTCTTACCGAGTTGATTATGGTATATAAGGAACTGAGGATACTATTAATAGATTTACCTATCGGATATGATTACACAGAAGAAGGAAATGGGCATTGAGGCTGGGGATTATCAGAAGAGAAAAAAGGTGGGGAAAAGACAGAAAGATGCTAAATTTTTGTGGAAAAAGACTTGTTGGTAAATGGTGTATGGAATGAAGACCAGGGATAAAGGGATTTTGTTTCTGCTTCCCCTGATTGATCCTGTTGGTTTGTATTAAAATCAACTGCCTCTCAGATATTCTGTCTCCTCCTCTTCTTACAGGGGGCCGAAACTGAGGATTCTAGATTTAAGGCAGGATCCAGGCTGCAGGACCACATGCTCTGAGATCAGGACCACATTCCCTTTCTGTTTGCATTCATGTGCTTACTCTCAGCACTCTATCACGAAAATAGAAGAAGCCCAGCACAGAGTTAGGTGCCCCGGAACTGTAAATTCAGAGTCTGAGCCTCAGTCATCCAGGAAATCCATGGAATTATTAGTGGATGTTTCCCTTGATGGTACCTGGAGAACGGCGCGATTTCTTTCTTTACTTCGGAGTAAAGTTGAGCAGAGCTTTGGGACTTTGCACCTCTGCTGCAGATATATGCAAATTGATAAAATGCCTGTTTGTGAATGTGTCCTGCAGTTTCTGGATATGGGATGCATTGATCACCTGGAAGTGGATGAGATTTATCTGAATGAAATCACCACATTTTTGGCTCAGATGACCCACCTCCACAGGCTTAGTATGTCTCACATCCCTTTTACATCTTTTATGAGGAGAAGCTTTGAGACGTTTCTCAACCATCTTGTGCAGATGGACACCCTTCAGAAGATCAGCTTGTCTTACTGCCACACACATCGCCTTCACAAACTGCTCAGGTGAGGAGCTGGGGGAACACCTGGGTTCCCTCAACCACGCCAATGTCCCTCAAGCAACCATTCTGGGATATTCCTAATCTCCTCGTAACACATTTCTTCTTCCACCTCAACATGGCCACTGCTGGGAATATGAAACTGGCCAGGCTAGAGAAACTAGAAAAGTAAGCTGTGCTTATTCATTCAGTCAGTCGACCATGTGCAGACACCATGATAAGTCTGTAGATACATTGGTAAAAAGGACACAGTCCTTCTCCCCTTGGAGTTTACAGCCTTTTAGGGAGGAAGGGGTGGCATTCAGATGGGGAAATGATTTATGCTCTAGCACTGATGCATTTCCTTGTGGTCTGGCCACAATAGTTAACACTGCCAGATCATTTTGCTCCTATATTTTACCCAAGCGTTAGGTCCTTAATAGAGAACTTGTCATTTGGGTTTTGGTCAAAGGGAATCCTTAGTTGACTGCTTTCCCAGATCCATCCCCACAACTAAATCCACCATTGATTACATTGTAAGTATTAAGTGCACTAAAATTTTTTCCACTTAATCTTTCAAACAACTCTGCATAATAGTTGCTATTGTGCATGTTTTAAAGATTTTAAAAACTGTATCTCCAAGTAGAAAAGTAACTTTCTTAGAGTCTGATTCCAAAGCCTACATTGTTAACTGCTGTTGCAACATATGTGCAAGTTAGTTTATTCTAGAGCCGTAGATACCTCTAACTCAGGACTCCTTGTCCTGGTCCAATCCTCATTGTGCAGAAATAACTTTCTTTTTTCTGTCTACAGATACCTGCCACCTCAGTTGGATGCATTGTATCTCTCTTTCTGTGGACTTTCTAACAGAGGCATCACTGTCCTGTCCCAGAGCCCTGCAGCCACCCATCTAAGATTGCTGAGTCTCAGCAACGTCGAGATATCCTGGGAACTTTCTGAGTCCTTCCAGACTCTGCTGGCAAGTGTCTCAGGCACCCTGGAGTATCTACAGATAACTAGTTGCCTGATAACTGATTCTACTCTCACTGCTGTCATTCCGGCCCTGAGCCGCTGTTCCCACCTCCGTGTCTTTAGCTTCGCCTCCAACCTCATTACAATGCGTGTGCTCACCAGTCTTCTGCAGCACTTAACAAACCTGATGGAGTTGAAGCGTGTAATTTATTCTGTCCCTGTCCATTGCTATGAACAATTACATGATCTTAGCAGTTTGAACCAACAGAAGCTTTCTGAAGTGCTGGCCCAATTGAAGGCGATGCTGCAGGCGGTAAAGAGGCATGACATGCGCTGGACCACTTCTCTTGAGTGATTTTTGCGGTACAAGGACTTCTTTTAACACTGACGTGTGGCCGTTAAAGCACGTAGTGTTCTCACCTGATGCCCAAGCTTTAGAGACACATATGTAAAAATTTATAGTTCCAGGAAACTGGTGTTAGGAAGATCCCATGTGTAACTGACCTCTATAAAAATAAAGAACTCTAAAGAAAACAGAGGGCTTTGAGAGTTCCTATGGGTCTCTTACCCATTGTCCTCCAAATCCTCCTCCTTGCTCCTGACCACAGTGTTGGGCATGTGACATTGGCTGACCTAGTCATGGTATACCATTTCCCTGTCCAGACTAATTGGTTCACTTGTGGGTACTTGACACAGGTCAAAAGAGTTGAAACCTTTTCTTGATGATATTTTGGAATAGCTGGTGGTTATTGAAGCCAATAATTTTACCCTCCAAGGTCCTTTAAACTTCTCATATTTATGATGGCCTTAGGCTGCTTATGAGAAACTATTTGCATCTAAAAGGAAAAAAACAAAACAAAAACCTATGTCCATATCTACTGATGTCTTTATCAGTCCGTTGCTACCTCCTTTCTTAGGTCTTAGTACCCTGTGGCTCAGTCGTTCCTTATATCACACCTATTCACCAAGGATCTCTTATTAGTTCAGTACTGTTCCAGGTGCTGAGAATAAAAAGGCAAATAAGACAAAGCCCCTACTTCCAGCCACTCAGAATACAGCTGTTCCTATGATTTGTCTGTTCCCCTACTCTTTCTTAGGGCGTTTGGGAAAGTTATTTAAACCCCCTGTACCCCAGGTTTTTTTTTTTTTTTTCACACACTCTGTTCAATCCACGCTGGCCTCTTTATGCTGTTGGATAGCTCCTCAACACTCAGGTCATGGCTTTAATGTTACCTCCTCGGAGAGGTTTTCTCTTACTTCCCTTTACTTATTGTACTTCCCTTACTTAATTTGCTTCCCTTACTTTACCATGTTGTAGCTCTCTCTCAATGTACCATGTATGTTCCCTTCATGGTACCCATCGCTCCATATGCATTTGCTCCCTCTGCTCTTACAGCAATAATTTGTGCATATCGATTATCTGTTGAAGTGATAGCACTGCCCTT
Source organism: Cynocephalus volans (assembly GCF_027409185.1). Lineage (NCBI taxonomy): Eukaryota > Metazoa > Chordata > Mammalia > Dermoptera > Cynocephalidae > Cynocephalus > Cynocephalus volans. The sequence goes on along the minus strand of NC_084478.1, from coordinate 111,150,746 downwards.
CAAAGACTTAGTAAAAGAATGTTAAAATAACTAATTAAAGAGCTGTGTATATGATGACACATTGAAATGGTAAAACATTGTGTTTCAAAGACTTAGTAAGAAAAATGTAAAGTCAATAATTTTTTCTAATTGTTTACATGCTGAAATGTCAAGAGACTGAATGTCAGTGACTTAATAAGAGAAATGAATGTAAAGTAACTAATTAAAAATTAATGTATAGTGTTCCCTCGTTGAAATGAAATCAGACTGCATTTTATTTATTTTTTAATTAGTTAATTAATTAATTAGTTAATTAATTTCAAATATTTGTGAGGTACAAAGATGATTGTCCCCCATCCTGCCCATGATGTTGTGACCAGATTCCTATTAGGGACATACCCATTACCAGAAATTGCTTTTGTACCCTTTGTCCCCTTCCAATTATCCCCCAACCTCCCTCCCCGTCCCCCTCTCCCCTCAACTTCAATTTGTAGCCCTAGGAATGTTCCCTCCCTCTATTGGATCATGGGACTACTGTGGTCTTTCTTTCTTGCCTTCCTTTCTCTCTTAGCTCCCACATATGAGTGATCACATGAGGTATTTATCCCTCTGTGCTTTGCTTGTTTCACTCAACTTAAGTTTCTCCAGGTTTATCCATGTTATTGCAAATGGGAGTATTTCATTCTTTTTTATCGCAGAGTAGTATTCCATAGTGTATATATACAACAGTTTCCTTATCTGATCATCTATTAATGGACATTTAGGTTGCTTCCATATCTTGGCTATTGTAAACAGAGCTGCAATAAACACGGGAGTGCAGTTATCTCTTCGAATGCAATCCCCATCAAAATACCAATGACGTTCTTCACAGAAATGGAAAAAAAAATCTTACCTTTCATGTGGAAAAACAAGAGACCCCGAATAGCCAAAGCAATCCTGAGCAAAAAAAAAAAAAAAAAAAAAAAAAAAAAGCCAAAGGCATAACTCTGCCTGACTTCAAATTATACTACAAAGCTGTTGTAACCCAAACAGCATGGTGCTGGTATAAAAATAGACATTCAGACCAGTGGAGTAGAATAGAGAACCCAGAAATCACTCCTCAGACTTATAGCCATCTGATATTAGACAAAGGCAACAAAAATGGACATTGGGGAAAAGATTACCTCTTCAACAATTGGCGCTGGGAAAACTGGATATCCATATGCATAAGAATGAAACTAGATATTCATTTCTCACCATACACTAAAATCAACTCCAAATGGATTAAAGACCCTAGGTATAAGACCCCAAACTGTAAAATTACTAAGGGAAAATATAGGTGAAACACTTAAGCAGTTAGGTCAAAGCATCGGCTTTATGAACATGAGCCCAAAAGCCAAGGAGCAAAAGAAAAAATAAACAAATATCAAACTAAAAAGTTTCTGCACAGCAAAAGAAACAATCAAGAGTGAAAAGACAACCTATAGAGTGGGAGAAAATTTTTGCCAACTATGCTTCCGACAAAGGACTAACATCCAGAATATACATAGAACTCAAGCAATTATACAGCAAAAAAAAAAAAAAAAAAATGACCCAATTAACAAATGGGCAAAGGAACTGAATAGACATTTTTCAAAGGAAGGAATACATATGGCCAACAGGTACAAGAAAAAATGCTCAACATCACTAGTCATCAGGGAAATGGAAATTAAAACCTCATTGAGATACCACCTCACTCCAGTTAGCCTGGCTATGATCAAAAAGATGGTGAATAACAAATGCTGGCAAAGGTGTGGAGAGAAGGGAACACTACTGCACTGTTGGTGGAACTGTAAATTAGTACAACCATTTTGGAAAACAATTTGGAGGTTTCTCATACAACTACAGATAGATCTTCCATATGATCCAGCAATCCCTCTTCTGGGTATATATCCAGAGGAATGGAAATCATCATGTCGAACAGACTGCATTTTAAAGACTTAGTAAGAAAGAAGAATGTAGAAGTAGTTAATGTGTTTATACTGTCTCCCTGTTAAAATGATAACATACTGCTTTTCATACTCAGTAAAAAAATAATTAATATTAAATAAATTTTGTTCTTATTGCTTACATGTTGGAATAACATACTGTATTACAAAGACTTAGAGAAAAGAATGTAAAAATTAATAATTAATAAAAATAGTTAATAATGTTTTTATTGCTTCCATTGTGTAATGATAACACACTGCATTTCCAACTTGGAAAGAAAAGCATGTTAAAAAAAACCAAAGCAGGATTTGTGTGTATTGTTTTCTTGGTGAAATAACAGATGGCATTTCAAAGACTTATGTCTGAGTGTGAGCCACCTGTATAATGCCCACCAAACTGAGGAGGTATCCTGAGACCAAAGAATGAAACAGGCGACTCCATACAGTTTACAAGTTTATTATTGTTGTCATTATTATTCGACGGGTGGTTGGTTACTTACAGGGATCAGGAGGAATATCGATCCATCTGAATGCTGTGCAGCTGCTTTCTCCACAACCCCACGGGGGAGCAGTTGAAGCTTATAAAGGACTTTGGGATAAAAGTGGAGCTCTGCCAAAGAGAGAAACGCTGTGGAGGTGGAAGATTCCCAGCTGCCTCACAGCCTCCTGTTCCTTATCCTTGGGGTTGCTAGCATCATTCCCCTTATCTTACACAAGGATAGCATTTCTGTTACTTTCCTTTCCTCAATTTCTAAGCAACTATTGGGAAAGATGGCAACTATTGAAGCCAGAGCTCTGAAGGCCATGAGAATAGAGTGAGTTCTGACCAGCATGCCTACACTCCACCTCCCAACACCCAAGTGGCCTGCACAATCTTATCTGCCAATCTCTGTGAGGGCCCTAGGACCAGGTATCTGGAGGTGATTTATTCTTTCAATGTAGAAATTGGCTATGGAACCCAAAATTCCGTGTTCAGCTCATATCAATCCTAGTCCATCCCAAACATGATAGGTTCTAGGTACCTTTGAAACACTAGCTCTCTGTCTAACTAAAGAATATACATATTATTTTGTGTCATTCAGATTAAACAGTGTGGTGGATTTTGTATTAGTATTTAAGGTTCTTAAAGGGTCCTTAGGGTGAGTAGTCAACATTTCCACCCAGAGTTCCCATTCAGTTCTGTTAAAGGGGATAACCTTCCATGGCATCCCTTCTGAACTGGACATTGGCAGCAAACCACACACCCAGCAGTCCGATAGGTTGTGAGCTTCAGCAAAGATGGCAGCCCAGGACAGAAAGTCATTCCCTGATGTTGCAGAAGGGAACCTGGAAATGAGGAAGCTAAGGGCGATAAGACAAATGTTCTTAAAGGTATTAGACAAGGTAAGTCTCTATCTGATAATAACATAGTTGCTGTTTGATCACCATTAGCCAACAGCACCCCTGGTTTGGGCATTTCCCTGAGTGGGCAATACCATACATTTTGGCCTTTGATATTATCAGTAAGTACAAGCATATCATATAGATGGGGACCTCAGTTAGAACCCATGACAGTAAGCTAACTTCTGTCCCCTTCTTTATGAATCCTGAGGAGGCTATAGTGGCCAATGCAGGGCTCCCATTTGAATAAAAAGGGGGATTGAGTGTGATGCCAGAGGTAAGGCCATCCCCACGTGGAATGAGAATTGTGGAGGATACCAACATTAATAAAGCAAATGTATTTCACAGGGCCTAGCACATAGAAATGGTAAGCCTGGGAAAGACAGAAAACTTTCCCAGGGCTGAAGTCTTTGTTGTAGATTAAAAAAAATTGTAACACAGCAGCAAAAATGCTTGCTCTAAGGGCAGATGTCCTTGGTGTAGCTAAACCTAATGATGGGAAAGTCTTCAGCTGCTTCTTTGAGATTCTTAGGGAACTAAGTGCTGCCATGAAAATTATCTTACTGTTATTTTATTTATTTATTTATTTATTTTTTAAATTTTATTTTGTCGATATACATTGTAGCTGATTATTGCTCCCCATCACCAAAACCTCCCTCCCTTCTCCCTCCCCCCTTCCCCCCCAACAATGTCCTTTCTGTTTGCTTGTCGTATCAACTTCAAATAATTGTGGTTGTTATATTACTGTTATTTTTGTAACCACCTGTGTTCCTTTTCTGTAACTTTCTTGCCCGGACAGAGAGAAAATCTGATTCAGGGTTATTTCTGAGGAATGCTTCTCTCTTGAAGGTTCTGGAATTAACCCTTTTGGGCCTCTCCCTGCTCAGGACAAATGGGCTTTGAGTAATATCTCTGTCTCCCTCGGAGAGGTGACAGAGAATACCAAGCCACCTGAGAGAGATACCATTTTAGGGAGGCCCTGTGGCAAATGCAGAACAAGTCCCTCCTCCCGCTGGATGAGCCACAGTTCTCCTTCTTGTACATGTACCTTTAGAGTTCTGGTTACTAGTGTGCATTCTGCAAACCAGTTGTATGCAGACATGTGCATTGTGGGTGCAGCATTTATGACTCTGATGGCTACAGTCAGTTGGGGAGACCATCACTTCAAGGTCCCCTTCAGTGACAAAATTTTCAGTGTGGCTTTGATCTGCCATTCATCTGTTCAATGAGTCTGGTGGTGGTAGGGTGATAAAGCAGATGAAAAGTCTACAATATGTTGTGGGCCTCGGCCCACTCCTGCACATCATGTCTGGTGAAAAGAGTCCTTTGATTACTGTCTACTTGGGCAGGGTCCCATACATGTGTTCTAACTTGGTCAGTCCCTTTATAGTAGTAGCCTGATTTGCCCTTTTACAGGCAAATGCCTGAACAAGTCCAATGGCAGCGTCTGCACAAGTGAAAATGTACTTGTGCCCGTCTGATTTTGGCAGTGGTCCAATGTAGTCTATCTGCCATCGAGTGACAGAGCAGGTAGAACACCCAATATGCCTTAGCATGTGTCTTATGGGGCGTCATCTCAAGTGACACTGTGGACTGTCCTCGTCTGCAGCCTGAAGATCTGAGTATTTTATGGGAAGATGTAGTCTCTTCACTATTTCCCATGTTGTTTGTGGGCCCTGATGGCCAGACTTACTGTGGGGAAAATAGGATAATTTAGTCAGGCTCCCTCAGCTCAGGTCTGGCTGCAGGGGTCCAGCAGCACATTTCTTGTAAACAAGATGTGTGTGGGTGGAGTTAGTGCAAATGTGTGCCAATGTATCTTCTTAGTTTTGTAGCTATTGTGTGTTCTGCAGCTTGAAGCAGGCTGGCTGGCAGAGCTCATGTCTACAAATAGAGCATGTTTACTCTGCTGGCAGCTGCTCAGTTTCTCTTTGGACTTCGCCAGTAGCAGTTGAGTTTCTGAGTTTGTCTTCCTACTGCCTAGCTCCTAGATGTGTGTGTGCTGAATAAAGACTATTCCTTCTTCAACCAAGGCTCCAAGGACCTTTTTGCCAGTTGCCTAGCTCATAGACCTATGTGTGAAGGGTTTGTGAATGGGCTCGAGGGGTCTGGGAGCTCCAGACCCTAGCCCTAGCTCTACAATTGGCATAGTCTGTGACAGGATTCTGAGCAGGTACAGGTGCCAAGAGGCCCTTGGAGAAGGAGGAGATGTGGCTGCTTTTGAACATGTTGTTCCCTACGGCTACCTTCCTGTTGACCGGGATCTGGTTGCTGCTCACTGTATTGCAAGGCAGCATGGATCAGGCCCTGAAGCAGAAAGCCCCTTGGGAAGGGAAGGAAACGTGGCTGTCTTTGAGCGTGTGGTGCACAGTGGCCACTTTTCTGCTGAACGGAGCCTGGCTTTTGATCACTCCGCTGCAAACTGATCAAGATTTGAAGCAGAAAGTGGAGTTGTTGGAAGCACAGATAGATGACCTGGAGGATGACATGCGGCAACTGGCCACTCCAGCTTCTCACACCAGGGAAGACGACGAACCCAGTGGTGAGTTGGGAGAGACCATGCGTCCCCAGGTATGACCTGTCGTGCACCAGAAAGTAAAACTCAAGCAGCCTATGGGACTGGGCAGACAACCAGTGGGCAATTCACAGGTGACCCAATTTACCACCGATGTCCCATACACCCAGGTTGAGTTAGTTGACTTGGGGAGACAGTTTTGGCAGAAACAAGGGGAGCCCCTGGCTGCTTGGCTGTTGTGGTTATGGGACCTAGGGGTGGATAGTGTGATATGCTGTGGTGAGGAGATGGAGAATTTGGCCTCCATCACCACGCACCCATCCCTGAGGCAGCGGTTGCAAAATAGCCGCACGCATGCACAAGGGCCTGGTAATCACTCCTTAATGGAATGGGTGAGTACAGCTGCCTGAACCATGTGGGCAAATTCTGGAGAACTGCCCAAGATTGTTAGAAAAAGGCAAACATGCTGAATTGGCCCAATTAATTTGAGAGCTGGCGATGCGGCAGTCCATGTTTGATGTGAACACTCGGGGCCCAGACGATGAAAATTTTACAGGCAGCATGAGAAGCACAGTGCTACAAAATGCCCTGTCAACATCCTTCGGGTCACTGATGGCCATACTGGACCCATACATTGGTCATCCTATACATAAGGTAACGACCATGATAGCCAGCCTGGGTGAAGTAGAGGATAGAAGACAAGCAAAAGGGGTCCAAAAGGTGGCTAAGACCAAACGCCCAAAAAAAGTTAGGGTTTTATCCCAAAGGGACCAAGCAAGACTAGCTGTAAGCAGATATGGCTTTACTTGCTTGCAGCAGGGGTTGATAAAAAGAAAATTGACCGGCAGCCAAATGCAGTTCTGTTTGCCTTGTGGCAGCAATTGCGCCCTGAACGTTTCAATAAACGTCTGGAAACAGGTAGCAAGGTACGATTGGTGGATTTATAGGACTTTATGATTGCTCCTGAAGAGGCAGATGAACTGTTCCATTCTGATCAGGGAGCAAGCCAAGGTGCTTGTCTTTTGGGGGCAGGCGAGGTCTGGAGGCCTCATGTTGAATTGGCAATGGTGAAACAGATGCACTGGCTAAGGTAAGGTGGCTGTAGAGAGCTCCAGCAGCTGATGTAGCTGGGTGGCTACATTGGAGAATGCAGCATGCTGGCTGCAAGACCGGGTGGTCGATGGCTCGCTGGGTGCTGTATAAACTGGAGAAAGAATGCCTCTGATGGGCAGATATGCTCCTGATGAGCAGACAAGTGCTCTGATAGGCAGATAACTCGTGTGAGAGTGCCCCTTACACGGTGGCAGGTGGATCTTGTGGGACCACTGCCAAAGTCAGAGAGTTACCAGTCTTCTGTTTGTATGGACTTGTGGGGCCCCAAACCACGTAAAATACCTATTCCTGCAACCATCATTTCTCAGGATGCAAACTGGCATGTATCTTACCAGAGGGGCGAGATAACCCTTCTGTCTTTTTGCCCATAGTGGTCTGGCTGCAGGAACTGCACTGCAGTCGACTGAGTACATAAATACATTGGCGTGATCATCTGCTGAATGTGCATTGAACTTCACATCAATATGACTACAAGATTCCCATGGAAAATCACACCAATGATGACTACTAACCGGACATGTGTGGCTAAAGGACAAAACTACAGGACAAGCCTTAAGCCATATTGAACAGAGGATAGGTTGTATAAATAAAAGGGTCATTTATCCTTGCTAAGGGAACATTGCAGAAGATTTTGAATGCATAGATTGCATGGCGAGGGACCCTGAAGGGGTGGATTGTGGGAAAAATAGGATAATTTAGTCAGGCTCCCTCAGCTCATGTTTGGCTGCAGGGGTCAAGCAGCACATTTCTTGTAAACAAGATGTGTGTGGGTGGAGTTAGTGCAAATGTGTGCCAATGTATCTTCTTAGTTTTGTAGCTATTGTGTGTTCTGCAGCTTGAAGCAGGCTGGCTGGCAGAGCTCATGTCTACAAATAGAGCATGTTTACTCTGCTGGCAGCTGCTCAGTTTCTCTTTGGACTTCGCCAGTAGCAGTTGAGTTTCTGAGTTTGTCTTCCTACTGCCTAGCTCCTAGATGTGTGTGTGCTGAATAAAGACTATTCCTTCTTCAACCAAGGCTCCAAGGACCTTTTTGCCAGTTGCCTAGCTCATAGACCTATGTGTGAAGGGTTTGTGAATGGGCTCGAGGGGTCTGGGAGCTCCAGACCCTAGCCCTAGCTCTACACTTACCATGAACCCAGTGGACCACATCAGAGAGTGCTAGCAAGTTCTCTAGCAAAATGGCTCAGGCTCGATTTTAGAAAAACCAAGTGTCAGATCTCATTAGATTCAGTGTACTTTTAATTACTAAATGCTTGAATCCAAATCTATTGAATCTACATTCTATAAGAATAGGACTTAGAAATTATTATAAATACGGGAAGGGACTTTCAAGATGGCGGTGGCTGTGGCGGTTGGCGCGGAGTAGCTGAGGTGGAAAAGGCGGCCACTGGGCCTCAGGCAGCCGGGAAACTTGTGGACCTTCCTCTCGCCATCTCTTAAGGGAGGACCACAGCTGCTGGCCGGTCGTGGGGGTGACCGCCACTTTGCCCCCGGCAGGAGAGGCTGCCTCATTTACAGGCAACAGCTTTGAAGTGTGGATCAGGAAAAGAACTGTTTCTTAGCTGCAAAAGCGAGTCTCGAAAAAGGGAACACGGTGCCAGGGCTGCTGTGGATGCAGACAGGATCCCGGAGGCCGGGGCGGCGCTGAAGGCGGCCAGCTGCCTTATTCAGGATTCGAGGTTTCAAGCCAACATTAAAGAAGATTCCCGGGAGCGCCCGAGCCGCGCCGCGACTGAACAGCCCAAGGTGGCAGCGGCCGAGAAAGGGAAAGGTGACAAACCAGAGGCAGAGAGTGAGCACCCAACGTGGCACAGCACTGTGAGTGACCACTGGCCCAGCTCTGTTCGGGGGGCTGACGCCCACCTGGCGCCTGCCTGCATCACCGGTTCACTCATTGCCCCGGGGCTGCCTCCATTTTCCCAGGTGCTGGCAGCTCCGCCCGTCTCGGCCGTCACTGAGCCTTCCCACTTGCTTGGCGCGGCGCAGGACTTTCCGGAGCCTGCGGGCCGGACTCCCCTCCCACTCCCTCCACGGTTCTCTGGCGGGGCTGGGGGCATGGGGCGTCCCCGGCCAGTGTCTGGAGGGCAAGAAATTACGGGCGGGGCTGACTGTCAATCCACCACACCCTGGACTCGGGCCCCCAGTAAACTTCCTGTTACTGGGAGGCAGATACCATCTCTGCAGCCACCAGTTCGGAAAAAAGCCTAACCAATTTCTGGTTGGGAATAGTGTGGTAGGAGAGTTCCCAGGTCCGCTTGAACCTGCCAGAGAGCTGGCTGCAGGTGGGTGCTAGATTTGGTCTATGCCGGGGGGATACAAAGGTGAACAAGCCCCGAAAAAGATCTACACAGTGCTACAAAGGCACCCAGAGTGACCGGTCGTCTGTGCCTACGAGAAACCTGGTAGACTTCCTGGGCGAGGCGGTGCCGAGCAGGGCCTTGAAGGCCCAGCTGATAGACGAGGGGTCCAGAAGACACGCCCCAGCCCAGCACAGTGCGCACACAGTGGGGAGACGTGCGGCCAGGGAGACGGAGACTCGACAGAAACCACACACCCGGTGGGGTCGCCACTGCACCATCCAACAGCCTGGGCCAGAGCACACGGAACAGGGAGAAGTCCTGCACAGGAAGTGAAAGCTCAACAGAGATCACACACCCTGTGGTACGTGACCCACCAGCCCAACAGAGTCCAAGCTGACCAGAAAGGTGGCTCCCCGGAGAAGCCCAAGACCTGAGGCAACCACACACACAAGGCACTAGATGCCAACTGAGCAGTCACGGAGGGAGCCATACGAAATTGGCAACCACAGCAACATCCTAGTTAGTCATTAGTCTCAAACCAGTGGACTGTGAAACCCCCTGCCACAATGAATAAACATCAAAAACAAGATACCAGAAATACAAAAAATCAAGAAAGTACACCACCAAAAGTTAATAAATCTCAAACTCTAGATCCTATAGAACAAGAAGGCCTTGAAATGACTGACAAGGAATTTCGAGTGATAATTCTAAGGACACTGAATGAGATACAAGAAAACGCAGCTAGACATCATGATGAAATGAGGAAAAGTATACAGGATCTGAAAGAGGAAATGTACAAGGAAATCAATGTCCTGAAAAAAAATGTAGCAGAACTTGCTGAACTGAAGAAGTTATTCAGCGAAATAAAAAACACAACGGAGAGTTTAACCAGCAGGCTTGTCGAAGTTGAAGAGAGAACCTCTGAACTTGAAGATGGGCTGGTTGAAATAACACAAACAGACAAAAAGAAAGAAAAAAGAATCAAGGACATTGAAGAAAATCTGAGAGAGATATCAGACAACCTTAAGCGCTCAGATTTCCGAGTCATGGGTATTCGAGAAGGGGAGGAAAATGGAGATTCCATTGAAAACATATTCAACAAAATAGTGGCAGAAAACTTCCCAGGTATAGGATAAGTCACAGATCTTCAGATCCAGGAAGCTCAACGATCTCCAAACGTATTCAACCCAAAAAGGCCTTCTCCAAGACATGTCATAGTCAAATTGGCAAAACTCAGAGACAAAGAGAGAATCTTAAAAGCTGCAAGAGAGAAGCGTCAAATCACCTATAAGGGAGCCCCAATCAGGCTAACATCAGACCTTTCATCACAAACCCTAAAAGCTAGAAAGGAATGGGATGATATATTCAAAATACTAAAAGACAAAGATTGCCAGCCAAGAATACTCTACCCTGCAAGGCTATCCTTCCGAAATGAAGGGCAAACAGTATATTTCTCAGACAAACAAAAACTGTGGGAGTTCACTACCACACGACCACCCTTACAAGAAATCCTACAGGGAGTACTGGGTTTGGTTCCTGAAAAATAACTACCACTGCCATAAAAACCCAAGAAAAATCAATACACACTAGTATAATCAAAATGGCATTCATGAAGAGAAAACAAGCAAAGAAAAATGCTATCTACAACCTAAGGATCCAACAAACACAGAAACCAAACAGTAAATCAGAAAGCAAGGAACAAAAGACACCTAAGACGACCAAACAACCAATAAAATGCTAGGAATAAATCAACACCTTTCAATAACAACTCTTAATGTAAAAGGCTTAAATTCCCCAATCAAAAGACACAGACTGGCTGACTGGATCAAAAAGGAGGACCCAACTATATGCTGCCTACAAGAGACCCACCTCACCCATAAAGATTCACACAGACTGAGAGTGAAAGGATGGAAAAAGATTTACCATGCAAACAGAAAAGAAAAACGAGCTGGAGTAGCTATTCTTATATCTGACAAAATAGACTTTAAACTAAAAACCATAAAAAGAGACAATGAGGGACACTACTTAATGATAAAAGGACTGATCCATCAAGAAGACATAACAATCATAAATATGTACGCACCCAATGTTGGAGCAGCCAGATTTATAAAACAAACTCTATTAGACCTAAAGAAGGAAATAGACACTAATACCATAATAGAAGGGGACCTGAACACCCCACTGTCAATATTAGACAGATCATCTAGGCAAAGAATCAGTAGAGAAGCACAAGATCTAAACAATACTCTAGACCAATTGGAATTGGCAGATATCTACAGAACATTCCACCCAACAACCTCAGAATATTCATTCTTCTCAACAGCACATGGATCATTCTCCAGGATAGATCACATATTAGGTCACAAATCAAGTCTCAATAAATTCACAAAAATTGGAATTATCCCATGTATCTTCTCAGACCACAATGGATTAAAACTAGAAATTAATAACAAACGAAACTCTGGAAACTATACAAACACATGGAAATTAAACAGCATTCTACTTAATGACATATGGGTCCAAGAAGAAATCAAGCAGGAAATCAAAAAATTTCTTGAAACTAATGAAAACAATGATACATCATACCAAAACCTGTGGGATACTGCAAAAGCAGTATTGAGGGGAAAATTTATTGCATTAAACGCTCACTTCAGAAGAATGGAAAGATGGCAAGTGAACAACCTAACACTTCACCTTAAAGAACTAGAAAAACAAGAACAATCCAAACCTAAAGTTAGCAGACGGAAAGAAATCATTAAGATCAGAGCAGAACTAAATGAAATTGAAAACGAAAAAACAATTCAAAAGATCAATGAATCAAAAAGTTCATTTTTTGAATAGATAAATAAAATTGACAAACCATTAGCATGGCTAACAAAAAACAGAAGAGAGAAGACTCAAATAACAAAAATTAGATATGAAAAAGGCGATATTACAACTGATTCATCTGAAATACAAGGAATCATTCGAGACTACTACAAACAACTATACGCCAACAAATTTGAAAATCTGGAGGAAATGGATAAATTTCTGGACACACACAAGCTCCCAAAACTGAACCATGAAGACGTAGAAAATTTGAACAGACCAATACCAATAAAGGAGATTGAAGCTGTTATCAGAAGGCTCCCAACAAAGAAAACCCAAGGACCAGATGGATTCACAGCAGAATTTTACCAAACATTCAAAGAGGAATTGACACCGATTCTTTACAAACTATTCCAAAAGATTGAAACGGACGCAAATCTCCCAAACTCATTCTATGAAGCAAACATCATCCTGATACCAAAACCAGGTAAAGATATAACCAAAAAAGAAAACTACAGGCCGATATCCTTGATGAATATAGATGCAAAAATCCTCACTAAAATACTAGCAAACAGAATACAGCAACACATACGTAAAATTATTCATCACGATCAAGTGGGATTCATCCCAGGGATGCAAGTTTGGTTCAACATATGCAAATCAATAAATGTGATACACCATATTAATAAACTCAAACACAAGGACCATATGATCATCTCTATAGATGCTGAAAAAGCATTTGATAAAGTTCAGCACTCATTCATGACAAAGACCCTCTATAAGTTAGGTATAGAGGGAAAGTATCACAACATAATTAAAGCCATATATGCCAAACCCACTGCCAATATCATCCTGAATGGGGAAAAGCTGAAAGCTTTTCCTTTAAGTATAGGAACTAGACAAGGATGCCCACTCTCACCACTCCTATTCAACAGAGTGTTGGAAGTACTAGCCAGAGCAATCAGAGAAGAGAAGGAAATAAAGGGCATCCAGATTGGAAAAGATGAAGTCAAACTGTCCCTGTTTGCAGATGACATGATCCTATATATCAAACAGCCTAAAACCTCTACAAAAAAACTGTTGGAATTGATAAATGATTTCAGCACAGTAGCAGGATACAAAATCAACACACAAAAATCAGTAGCATTTCTTTTCTCTAATAGTGAACATACAGAACGAGAAATCAAGAAAGCCTGCCCATTTACAATAGCCACCAAAAAATAAAATACTTAGGAATTGAGTTAACCAAGGAGGTGAAAAATCTCTATAATGAGAACTACAAACCACTGCTGAGAGAAATTAGAGAGGATACAATAAGATGGAAAGATATCCCATGCTCTTGGATTGGAAGAATCAACATAGTGAAAATGTCCATACTACCCAAAGTGATGTACAAATTCAATGCAATCCCCATCAAAATTCCAAAGACATTTTTCTCAGAAATGGAAAAAACTCTCCAGACATTTATTTTTTTTTAAATTTTTTTTAATTTTTTTATTTTTTAAAGAATGGGTGAGAAAGCCCGTTAAGACAGAGAGCAAAGGGAGGCTGAAGTCACTTTTATTTTTATTTTTTGGCATTTTTGTGACCGGCCACACCGCGCTCAGCCAGTGAGCTCACCGGCCATCCTTATATAGGATCCGAACCCGTGGCGGGAGCGCTGCTGCGCTCCCAGCACCGCACTCTCCCGAGTGCGCCACCGGGTCGGCCCTCTCCAGACATTTATATGGAACAATAAAAGACCACGCATAGCCAAAGCAATGCTGAGCAAAAAAAATAAAGCTGGAGGCATAACACTACCTGACATTAAGCTATACTACAAAGCTATAATAACCAAAACAGTGTGGTACTGGCATAACAACAGACACACTGACCAATGGAATAGAATAGAGAGTCCAGAAATCAACCCACACACTTACTGCCAGCTGATCTTTGACAAAGGCACCAAGCCTATTCACTGGGGAAGGGACTGCCTCTTCAGCAAATGGTGCTGGGATAACTGGATATCCATATGCAGGAGAATGAAACTAGACCCATACCTCTCACCGTATACTAAAATCAACTCAAAATGGATTAAGGATTTAAATATACACCCTGAAACAATAAAACATCTTAAAGAAAACATAGGAGAAACACTTCAGGAAACAGGACTGGGCACAGATTTCATGAATACGACCCCAAAAGCACGGGCAACCAAAGGAAAAATAAACAAATGGGATTATATGACACTAAAAAGCTTCTGCACAGCAAAAGAAACAATTAACAGAGTTAAAAGACAACCAACAGAGTGGGAGAAAATATTTGTAAAATATACATCTGACAAAGGATTAATATCCAGAATATATAAGGAACTCAAACAACTTTACAAGAAGAAAACAAAGAACCCAATTAAAAAATGGGCAAAAGAGCTAAGTAGGCATTTCTCTAAGGAAGATATACAAATGGCCAACAGACATATGAAAAAATGCTCAACATCACTCAGCATCCGGGAAATGCAAATCAAAACCACATTGAGATACCATCTAACCCCAGTTAGGATGGCTAAAATCCAAAAGACTATGAACGTAAATGCTGGAGAGGTTGCAGAGAAAAAGGAACTCTCATACATTGTTGGTGGGACTGCAAAATGGTGCCGCCTCTATGGAAAATGGTATGGAGGTTCCTCAAACAATTGCAGATAGATCTACCATACGACCCAGCTATCCCACTGTTGGGAATATACCCAGAGGAATGGAAATCATCAAGTCGAAGGTATACCTGTTCCCCAGTGTTCATTGCAGCACTCTTTACAATAGCCAAGAGTTGGAACCAGCCCAAATGTCCATCATCAGATGAGTGGATACGGAAAATGTGGTACATCTACACAATGGAATACTACTCAGCTATAAAAACGAATGAAATACTGCCATTTGCAACAACATGGATGGACCTTGAGAGAATTATATTAAGTGAAACAAGTCAGGCACAGAAAGAGAAATACCACATGTTCTCACTTATTGGAGGGAGCTAAAAATTAATATATAAATTCACACACACACACACACACACAAAAAAAAAAAAAAAACGGGGGGGGTAAGAAGATATAACAACCACAATTACTTGAAGTTGATACGACAAGCAAACAGAAAGGACATTGTTGGGGGGAGGGGGGAGGGAGAAGGGAGGGAGGTTTTGGTGATGGGGAGCAATAATCAGCCACAATGTATATCGACAAAATAAAATTAAAAAAAAAAAAAAATGGCTCAGGCTCTAGCTAAGGCATCAGCCTCCTGATTGCCTGGCCAGTTGATTGAGGAGTGAGTTGACACATGCCATATAGACACCTGGGCTGTTGGCTGGGTGCAGAATTTGCACATGTCTCTCCACAATTCGGCACCCCATAGTGGCTTACCAAGCATTGTCCAGTTCTCTTGGTGCCACTGTGGCATCCAAGTAGTCAGGCCTCTCCAACAGCCCAGCTATATTAACTGGCATCGATTTGTGGGTCAATGTGATCCACACTGCTTATAGTTCAGAAAACTGGCTGCTCTGTTTAGTTCCCTCCTCAAACCAGATAATGTCAGAGTCCAACCATATGGCAGAGGAATGCCAGATGGGTGGATTTCCCTGGCTGCCACCATCCGTGTACCAGATATTTGGGGGAGGAGTGCTTACACCTTCCCGTACTTGTGCGAGAGATCTAGCAATGTCTGCTAGTGTTGGGGTGGGGTCTGGATCCATATGTAACCAGCCCCAACAGCATGTGTAATTCTTGCAACAATGGACTAGGTTATAAGAGCTCCATTGCTGTAAGTAGGTATGTCATTTCTGTAATGTCCTTACTTGAGCACAGCCACTCTTCAGTTTCAAAAACATGCCTTAATCCATCTACATGCTGGAAAGGAGGTGTGCACTTCCATCAGCAAGTTGATTGTCAAGCCTTTGATCTGCTAAAATGCCAGACAGGCAGCCAGGAGCTGTTGTTCAATAAAGCTGTGCCTGGTTTCTGCACCTTTCCATAGTTGTGACCAGAATCCTAATGGGATGTGTTTCCCATTCTGTTTCCACCACAGTCCCAACCAAATTCCTCTAAATAGACACTGGCATCCAATTTATATTTTATGTGTCTGGCATGAGCACTCCTAAGGCTTGTAGTTGTCTGACAAATACCTTAGTTTTACCAAGGCCTTTAGCTGGGGAATATTTCAATACAATCTAGCCCCCTTCTTCACTATAGTATAGAGGAGTCTCAAGATTTGTGCTATGTGAGAGATAAATAGGCACCAGTAGTCTAATAAGCCTACAAAAATGTATAAGTCCTTCACAGTTTGGGGTATGGTAAAAGGCTGTGTTTTATCAGTCACAGACTCTAGCATAACTTTTGTCTTACCCGCCCTGATAACTCCTAAGAATTTTGCCAACTACCTAGGGCCTGGTATCTAGTTGGCATGTACCTTCCGTCCCTGGGTCTTCAAGTGTACCTGTAGCAACACTGCTGCTTGGGAGAGAGAAGGCAAATCATCATTGTTTAACATGACATCATCAATATAGTGATACATTTTTAGGCACACATCCATTCTCCATTTTCTTTTACCTAATTTACTAATTCTTGACAATTATATTTGAATTGCTCACAGAAAAAAAAGCTAGCCATTTAAGACATGTGTACAGCTCTGGAGGAGGGCCAGCAGCCAGACCTCACAGCTTTAGTTCTGGAAGAAATCAAGCATCTATCAAGAATATCACAGAAGCAGCAATTAAAAACTAGTTTCATTTATCAATGATTACTAGAGTCAAGTGACCTTAAAAAGCAGTTAGACTTATTTAAATAATAAATGATGCATGCTCATTTATAAGCCAATTTGATACCTTTGGTACCATGTAGACAATATACAAATACATGTATCGACATTAACATACATGTAGTCGTAATATACAGCTTACATATACTTATATATGCATGCATAAAAATACAGAAGCTTTAAAACAAGGTAGAAAATTTACATCTCAAAGCACATAGAAAGAATGCAACTCTTTCTAAAAAGAAATTTGGGCGTGTGTCAGAGAAGGCACAGCAGAAGATTAAAAGTCAATGTCAGGACAAAACAAAATCATAAAACTTCACCATGAGACTCTACAAGGACTGAACCTATTAGCAACTTTTCGTGCCTCGAGAGGAAGGCAGCAGATGCCAAAATAGGTCATTGGCACCATGGCTACATTTCTCTCCAGAGTCTCCAGAAGCCCTTGACGGGAATCATACTAATAGGAGAAGCAGATAGAAAGAGTACATATTCCTACCGGGAGAAGCAAAATACGATGAAGAGGAATAAAGAGGCCAAAAGGAAAATATACTCAAACAAACTTTGAAAGTTGCAAAGAAGCCCTTCTCAGGATCCAGGGCCACTTCCTGAAGTCAGCTAGGTTTAGCCAAAGCAAAGGTAGTTTACATGTCTAAAGGACTGTCACCCTCTCTGGTGGGGATCAAACCCAGCCTGCCACTTTCTTTAACAAACTAAGCCATGGCACCACCTGAGTGAAAGTTCAGAGTCTTAACCATTTAATTACCAGTTGGGAAAGTCCTTTCACAAGTCTTTTAGTGGATTCAAAGCAGGCAGTTTGAGTTTCTTTAAAATAGACAGCTGTTGGGCCGAGCCCGTGGCGCACTCGGGAGAGTGCGGCGCTGGGAGCGCAGCGATGCTCCCGCCGCGGGTTCGGATCCTATATAGGAATGGCCGGTGCACTCACTGGCTGAGTGCCACTCACGAAAAAGACAAAAAAAAAAAAAAAAAAAAACCAAAAAACAAACACAGCTGTTTGCGACAGGAGCTTTTTTTTTTTTTCTTGTCTTTTTGTGACCGGTAAGGGGATCTCAACCCTTGGTGTGGTTTTGCCTGCACCGCGCTCAGCCAGTGAGCGCACCGGCCATTCCTATATAGGATCCGAACCGTGGCGGGAGCACCGCTGACGCTCCCAAGCGCTGCACTCTCCCGAGTGCGCCACGAGGCCGGCCCGACAGGAGCTCTTTAGGAAAAAAAAAAAAAAAAAGTTTCCACTTGAACATAGTCAAGACTGTTCATGCTGAGGAGCCTGCCAGTTCTGGCACCCAAGCCTGCAGCCACATCAGGGTCTATGCTCTACCCCTCCTTCCTGGTCGACAGTTCTTTCTCTGTGCTGAGTGTACAGAGCAGAAGCCAGGCCACTGCTGCTACAAGCGCACTCGCTTTCCCTTCTCCACCACTTTCCATTGCTTCCGTTAGGAATGTAGCAATCCCTTGGGCACTTGGGGGACATTCCCCTACTCACACACCAGTCCGAAGCACCAATGCTCCTTGCCAGTTCCCCCTCCCCACATGGAGTTTGCTGGCTGACCTGGGGTTCCCCGCAGAGACAATGATAAATAATGAGATTCCCCTCCAACCCAAGACAACAATAAATAACAGGATTCCCCCAAGTAGACAAGAATAAATAATGAGATTCCCCCCAGAGACAACAAACCTAGCCAAGTCTCCTCACGTGGAAGTCACTGGCTATCCTGGGCTTTCCCCAAGGCACAGTCCCTTCACCCACGCCTGTGTCATTCTCTAGCCTCCTACCCAGCTCGTAAACTGTCCGAGTGTGAGCTAACAGTATAATGCCCAACAAACTGAGAAGGTATCTTGAGACCAAAGAACGAAGCAGGCAACTCCATACGGTTTACAAGGAGTTTAATTATTATTGTCGTTATTACTGAAGGGCGGTTACTTATACAGATGGGGAGGAGTATCAGACCATCCAAAGGCGGTTACTTACAGGGCTCGGGAGGAGTATCGATCCATCCCAGTGCTGTGCAGCTGCTTCTTCCACAACCTCAGGGGGGAGCTGTTGAAGCTTATAAGGGACTTCAGGACGAAAGTGTAGCTCTGCCAAAGAGAGAAAGGCTGCGGAAGTGGAAGATTCCCAGGGAACTCGCAGCCTCCTGTTGCTTATCCTCGGGGTTGCTGGCATCATTCCCCTTATCTTACAGGAACATAGCATTCTGTTACTTTTCCTCCCTCGGTTTCTGTGCAAGGGAAGGATTGCAACTATTGAAGCCAGAGCTCTGAAGGCCATGAGGATGGAGTGAGTTCTGACCAGCATTCCTACAACTTAGAAATAGAAAATAATGCAAAATTAACTGATAATTTGCTCATATATTCCACGTGGTAATGAAAATGCACAGTATTTTAAAGACCAACTAAAAACTAATTAACAATTTATGTATATTGATTTCATGTTGAAATTATATCATTTTTTGACATTGTGTGAGATAAAATATGCTATTAAAATTAAACTCACCCACTCCTTTAAACTTTTTCTTTTGGTTTTTACTTTCGCCACTGTGGCTCTTACTATATATTGTCTACATCAGCTGGATTCCCTTGTCTGAATTACAGTTTGGGTCAGTCAATGGAAAAGTGTAGCAGGGTATTGGGAAGGGCACAAATGAGGAGACATTGGAACATTTCTTCCCCTGCCCCATCCTGTTTTGGTGCTATGGTTCTGTCAGTGGCTGGATCCCACCATATCCCGAGGTGAAAAGTAGAGCACTAACCAAAGGGATAATTAGGAATACTATTGATGTAGTATTGAAAATGAGAATGACAAGTTTAGAATGACGTTTAGAAATTCCTTTTGCAGGATTACTGGTGTGCAATTCTTTGCTTTCAGCAGATTGGAAGAATGACCTAAATGACTCAGCTAGGTGTATTAGTTCATTTCTGTTGTTTATAACAGAATACCTGAAACTGAGTAATTTATAAGAAATAAAATTTATTTCTTACAGTTTCGTAGGCTGGACAGTCCAAGGTCCAGGGGACACATGTGGTGAGGGCCTTCATGGTGGAGGCTTTGCACAGCAAGACAGGGTATCACATGGCAAGAACAGGCTGAGCAAGAGAGTAAACTCCTCACTCTTTGTCCTTTGAAAGCCATCAGAATCACGTCCATTACTCCATGAATGGATCAATCCATTCACAAGGGCATAGTCTTCACAATCTAATTGAATCTATTAGATCTAATGAGATTTCTAATTAACCCTCTTAACACTGTTACCGTGGGAATTAAGTTTCCATTACCTGAACTTTTAGGAGATGTATTTGACCCATAGCACTAGGGGATGATTAAAAATAATTTTTAAGTAAGTCATAAAATATTCAAAGAACTAGACTGCTGATTTTACAACAAAGGTCCTCTGTCACTATTGGTTAGTGTCACAAACACAGACTGGCATAAGTCCAGGAATTCATTTTGCTTCCTGTAGAAGGCTTTATTCTTTAGGACTCATTTTAACAGCATACTTTATTAGAAACCTGGAGCTACCACACTACATCCCATTAGAGTTTTAAAGTAAAAGAAGAGAGTCTCAAGGATAAGGAAGCTTCAGAGTAAAGAGTTCCACTTTCATATAAGCTATAGTAATCTAGAAAGGGCATCATTCTCACCCTATCAAGGAGAAAAAATCAAATAAATTACAATCATAGTATTACTTGAACCCATCAGAAAGCTGAGGTCGTTATAGTGCAACCAAGTAGACTGAATTCCAACCAGGGTCAGGTCTTGCCAGGGAGAGACTGGATGCATAAACCTGTGGTACAGTATAGGAAGAAGGGGCACTAGCCGCCATACCAGTGGGTTAGAAGAAATTAGCTGAACTTTTAGTGAACTGCTAGAGTATGGGCTGGCATGACAGTATAAAACCCCTGAGAGCACCACACACAAGGAGAGTTCACACTCATTTTCAGGCTTGGGTCCATGGACCTCTACTAGTTGTTCACAAGAAAAATCATATTCAGAGTGGGAGATCAAAGAGCCCTTTCCTGGGCTTTTCAGGCCTACAGGAGGGGATAAGTCACTGCTTCAGAAAAATTATGTGGTACATCTACACAATGGAATACTACTCAGCTATAAAAACGAATGAAATACTGCCATTTGCAACAACATGGATGGACCTTGAGAGAATTATATTAAGTGAAACAAGTCAGGCACAGAAAGAGAAATACCACATGTTCTCACTTACTGGTGGGAGCTAAAAACTAATATATAAATTCACACACACACACACACACACACACACACACACACAAAAACCGCGGGGGGGGGGGGAAGAAGATATAACAACCACAACTACTTGAAGTTGATACGACAAGCAAACAGAAAGGACATTGTTTGGGGGGAGGGGGGAGGGAGAAGGGAGGGAGGTTTTGGTGATGGGGAGCAATAATTAGCCACAATGTATATCGACAAAATAAAACCTAAAAAAAAAAAAAAAAGAAAGAAAAATTATGAATTCTCAAGCCCTGCCCATACCCTTCCTTCTCTCATATAAATCAAAAGTACTGAGCAAACTTTATCACCCACAGGTTACAGGTAACAAACATTGCTGCCTTGAGATGGGTAGAAGAAAAGAACACTCTACCATTGGAAATGGGGCAGGAAAGAGTCCTGGGCTCATATCTTTTACCAATAGCACTGAGACTGTGCAGGCAGAAAACTCTTCTGCACACAATCTATCACAAATATAAAGCACTTTGGAATCCATATGGAGTCTCCCCCCCAGAAACCTGTATACACAGGGCTTACTTAAGATTGAGCCTGAACCAATAGAATGAAGAAAATCCTGCCCACCAACATCAGGCTAGTAAGCACCACATAAAAAGCAACAGAAGTTTACTACTGTGGGAGGTGTGAAAGTGTGGAACCAGACCCTGTCTGTGGTACAGACATGCAAAGATGGCTGAAAACAGAGGATGGAGCAGGAATTTTGAAGGAAAAGAAAAAAAAAAAAAAAAAAAAAAAACTTCTGGCAGCCCATAACTCTAAGAACAAGAGAACACTAGAAGAATTTGCAACCTGTGGTGCACTAAAGATAATCACATCAACAAGAAAAACAAAACCCAAGTAAACTCTTAATTATATTTGAATCCAATCTATAATATGAACAGACATTAATGGTGTTAGAAAGCAATTCTCTGTGAGTATCTCACATTTATGCATGTATTCTGTACTGAACCACATTTTCAAGGGTTTTCTTTTTAGCGAATGGTATTAGAAGAGACAGTGTTTTCCTCCAGGACAGAAGGCAGAGTTTTTTGCTGTCTAGGATAATGAAGACATTGTTTCCCTTTGGCATAGAAGACAGGCGTGGTTGCTATTAGTCCCTTTGTAAAAGATTTCGGTTTCCTAAAATGATGCTTTTTTATCTGTGATGCAAACCCACTGTGTGCTGTTTTGCCTGAGACATTCAACATCACTCCTGTGGGACTTGGAGGAGTGGGGAACAAGGAGAAACAGCAAAAACACAAAGGTCATGTTGCCTGCTGTGCTGTAAGTGATAAAGTCCTCCTCCTCTGACCCAGAAGTCTCATTTCTTCTGTCAGAATCTGTGAGACTGTGGCAAGCTAACATTTAACTTGCAAGTAGGATAAAATCACACATCCTTCCCAGTTCTCAAGAATTTTGATGATGATGATGTTGATGGGATGTTGACAGAGACATGGTTTTCTCAAAGAAGAAAATACAAGTGTTTTATTGTGGGTTAGGAGATATGCGAAGGCTCTGTAGGATGCAGTAGTGAATGCCATCTCCCTAAGTGATACTGTGGATAATGAAGTGTTTTTAACTCTCTTTCCTGCTAATAAGTGCATAGAGAATGAGTAACAAAAGGTAGGATTGAAACGAGCTGCATTAAATGGTTTTTTTTGCCTGCTACTCACTCTCATCCAGGGGAGAGGACAAAGGGATTTTATAATGATAATAAGGCAGCAAGCCCTTCAGCCCCTTTCAAAAGGCAACAAGGCTGTGGCTGTTGAGTCAAGCGGTCCAACAGTCGAATAATATGGTGTCAACAGTGAGAATATAAGAACTTTGGGTGGACCATAAAGACAATGCTGAGCTTGGGCCACTAAGGCAAATTGAAAGCAATAATAAATGCAAAGCCTTTCTTGCTGATGGGATGCTACTCTCGCTCTTTCCTCCATGCCACTCATTTGTCCCTCCTCTTGTAACCCACTCTTGCATTAATAAAAAATCTGAGTGTACCGAGAAAGCTTGGGAAAGAAAGGGACTTAAACTTCTTTTTAATGTGGTAAAATAAAATATAATGTAAAATTCACAATTTAACCATTTTTTGAGTGTACAATTCAGTGGTGTTAACAATATTCACTTTTTCCTCCCAAGATGGCCAATTACAGAGCTCTGGTGCTAGTCTTCATCCCCCCAAAAAAGAATAGACAAAAATAACAGACAAACCCACATATTTTGAACAGAACGACTGAGCAAATATGCTGCAGAACACCGGGAGAGTAATGAGATCCTTGTGAAGCACAGGAGATGAGAATGGCACCATAAGGAAGAGAGCAGTGCATCCAACCTCTGCCCTGCTGCAGGGATCAGCTCTGAATCAGGTGGAGAGAAGGTAAGCTGGAAAAGACCCCAGCTGTTACCATACCCACCACAAATACCAGCGATCCCCAACATGAGAGAGTCCCCCAGGCTTTTGGGGACCAAGGACAAATTGGAGAGTATCTGGGAGTAGGTGTAGATGCACAGTCTTATAGTGGAAGCCGAAAGAGAGGACAGCTCCTCCTGCCCAGAGTAGCTGTGATCGAGCACAGTCCTGGAGCTGAACCTATGGCTAGAGTACACCCTGCCCCAGACACAGTGAGACTGACTCCCTTTGTCTGCAGGCCCTGCCTGCATTCTACCATGGTCACATGGGCGCTGTTGTGACCACAGACCAGGGAGCTTGGGGCCTAGGACAGACAGGAAGAATAAGGCCCCAGTGTCTTAATCCACACAGCACCCCCTCCCATCGTCCCGCAGGTGAGCAGGCAGACCAGTTGACTGGAAAAGCCACCAAGGTGCAGAGGTACCTCATATCTGAAGCCGTTCCTGCAGGGCCCACATAGCTGATGAACCCATAGATGCACCCACTGGCCCTCAGCCAGCCTGGCATTAGCCTCACCTCCCCCTGTGACCCTCCACATGTTCAGAAAAGTGCTGTCAGGATCAAAACCCTGGTTGCCTAGAGCCTAGGTCAGACAGAGAGTCCAAGACCCCAGCATCTGAGCCTGTGTGATACTCCCTCCCTTCCCTTTCTGCACAAGCAGGCAAACCACCTGGGTGGGAAAGCCGCCATTAAGCGGTTACTCCTCACACTTGCATGTACTTGCCCTGTTCAAAATTTAGACCTTCTATGTCCAGGGGATCCTGCACAGGTGGCCAGCCCATGGGTGGCCCCTTCTTTCCTTGCAGCCCTCCACAGAGCCATCTGGGATTGCTGCTTCCTTGAATGTTTCCTATGGGCTCAATAGCTGATCCGGTAGCCCTTGGCGGAGCTGCCAGGACCTGTTGCACCATTGTATACCTGCTCCCAGATGGACAGCAGGCTAGTTACAGGCTTTGACACTTCAAGGCAGGCCTCGACACAGATTCAGGCTTTGGCTGCACACTTACAGGCTTGCACCAGGCTCAACAGCTGATCCAGCAGCCTACTGCAGAGCTTCCAGGTCCTATCGCACTGCTCTACATGTACGACTGGATCAACGGCTGATTGAGTAGCAGCATTTTATGCCCACATCATGCCTTTAGAGAGCCACTGGCTCCTGTGACATCCATTCAGGCTTGCTATAGGCTCTACAGCTGATCTAGCAGCTCTCTACAGAGCCTGGACTTGCTGAACCACTGTACATCTGTTCACTGACTGACATCTAATCTATGGCCCAACAATAAACTGCTGAAGACCCCATTGCCTACGCCACAAAGACACCCATAGACAACTCCAAGATTAAATACAGTTGAAGAAGTTACACAAAGGCAACTCACCCAGATCGAAACTTAAAATACCCAACCCAAATGTCAACATAGAACACTTCTGCAGGGCAAGGTCTCTCACTTCAAAAACCACTCCAAAAATTAAAAGAAGCAAATACACCTACAGATGCCTAGACTTCAACTATCAACATAGAGATACAAGAAGAATTTTTAAAAAGAAGGAAAACATGAATCCCTCAAAAGAAGAATATAATTCTCCAATACTAGATCCCAAAAAACCAAGAAATTGATAAATAGCCTAAAGGAGAATCCCAAATGGCAATACTAAGGAGTCTAAACATGATGCATGAAAAAATAGATAGAAATCACAATGAGGTTTAAGAAAAAGTAAAGAAAGAAAGAAAAACACCACAACATGTATGAGAAATTCAACAAAGAGATAGAGACAATAACAAAGAACCAAGCAGAAATCCTGGAACTGAAGAATTCATTCAATGAAATTAAAAGTACAACCAAGAGCATAAGTAGCAGGCTGGAACAAGCAGAAAAAATAACTTCTGAACTAGAAGGCAGTCTTTTTGAATTAACACAGTTGAGCCAAAATAAAAAAAGAAAAAATGAAATAATAATTTTAAAAAATGAAGAAAACTTAGGAGATCTTCCCTATAACCTTAAGTGTACAAAACCCCTCTTATGGGTGTACCCGAAGGGAAAGAGAAAGGAAAAGGCATTGAAAGATTATTTGATGCAATAATAAGCAAAACCTTCCCAAGTATTGGGAGAGATGCAATCTTACATATCTAAGAAGCTCAAAGATGACTAAACAGATTCAATCCAAAAAGGACTTCCCTGAATCACATTATACTCAAATTGTCAAAAGTCAAAGACAAATAAAGAATACTAAAAACAGCGGGAGAAAAGTGTCAAATCACCTATAAGGGAATCCCCATCAGACTAACAACAGACTTCTCAAAAGAATCCCTAACAAGCCAGGAGAGAGTGGGATGACGTATTCAAAGTGCTATGTGGTATCTGATACCAAAACCAGATAAAGATACAATAAAAAAGGAAAACTACAGGCCAATATCCTTGCTGAATATAGATGCAAAAATCCTCATTACAAGACTAGCTAACAGAATACAGCAACACATAGGCAAAGTTATACACCATGATCAAGTGGGATTCATCCTAGGGATGTAAGGTTGGTTCAACATTGGCAAATCAATAAATGAGATACATCATATCAATCAAACCAAACACAAGGACCATGCGATCATCTCTATGGATGCTGAAAAAACATTTGACAAAATTCAAAACTAGTTCATGATAAAGACTCTCTACAAGTTAGGTATAGATGGAAAGTATCTCAACATAATTAAAGCCATATATGAAAAACCCACTGCCAATACCATCCTGAATGCCCTTAAGAACAGGAATTAGGCAAGGATGCCCACTCTCACCACTCCTATTCAACTTAGTGTTGGAAGTATTAGCCAGAGCAATCAAAGAAGAGAAGGAAATAAAGGGCATCTAGATTGGAAAAGATAAAGTCAAACTGTCCCTCTTTGCAGATGACATGATCCTATATATAGAACAGGCTCTTCAAAAATCTCTTGGAGTTGATAAATGATTTCAGCAAAGTAGCAGGATACAAAATCAACACACAAAAATCAGTAGCATTTCTATTCTCCAATAGTGAATATGCAGAAAGAGAAATCAAGAAAGCTTGCCAATTTACAATAACCACCAAAAAAAAAAAAAAAAACAAAAAAAACTTAGGAATTGAGTTAACCAAGGATGTGAAAAATCTCTATAATGGTAACTACAAACTGTTCAGAGAAATTAAAAAGGACACAAGATGATGGAAAGATCCCTTGCTCTTTGATTGGAAGAATCGACATTGTGAAAATGTCCATACTACCCAAAGTGATACTCAAATTCAATGCAATCCCCATCAAAATTCCAATAACATTATTCTCAGAAATGGAAAAAACTATCCAGACATTTATATGGAATAAAAAAAGACCACACATAGCCAAAGCAATTCTGAGCCTAAATAAATAAATAATAATGAATAATAAATAAATAAATCTGGAAACATAACATTACCTAACTTTAAACTATACTGCAAAGCTATAATGAACAAAACAGCATGGTACAGGCATAAAAACAGACACACTGACCAATAGAATAGAATAGAGAATCCAGAAATCAACCCACACACCTACAGCCATCTGATCTTTGACAAAGGCACCAAGTCTATACACCGGGGAAGAGATTGCCTCTTCAGCAAATGGTGCTGGGATAACTGGATATCCACATGCGGGAGAATGAAACTAGACCCATATCTCTCACCATATATCAAAATCAACTCAAAATGGATTAAAGAATTAAATATATACCCTGAAACAATAAAACTTCTTAAAGAAAACATAGGAGAAACACTCCAGGAAGTGGGACTAGGCACAGACCTCATGAATATGACCCCAAAAGCATGGACAACCAAGGGAAAAATAAATAAATGGGATTGTATCAAACTAAAAAGCTTCTGCACAGCAAAAGAAACAATTGAGAATTAAAAGACAACCAACAGAGTGGGTGAAAATATTTGCAAAATATACATCTGACAGAGGATTATTGTCCAGAACATACAAGGAACTGAATCAACTTTACAACAAAACAAGTAACCCAATTAAAAATGGGCAAAAGAGCTAAATAGGCATTTCTCAAAGAAAGATATATGAATAGTCGACAGACAAATGGAAATATGCTCAACATCAGTCAGCATTCGGGAAATGCAAATCAAAACCACACTGAGATAAAGTCTCACCCCAGTTAGGATGGCTAATTTCGAAACGACTGTGAGTGATAAATGCTGGTGAGGTTGTGGAGAAAAAGGAACTCTCATACATTGCTGGTGGGCCTGCAAAATGGTGGAGCCTCTATGGAAAGTGGTATGGAGGTTCCTCAAACAATTGCAGTTAGATCTACCATATGACCCAGCTATCCCACTGCTGGGAATATACCCAGAGGAATGGAAATCAACAAGTCGAAGGCACAGCTGTTCTCCAATGCTCATTGCAGCACTATTTACAATAGCTAAGTGTTGGAACCAGCCCAAATGTCCATCATCGGATGAGTGGATATGGAAAAAGTGGTATATCTATACAATGAAATACTACTCTGCTATGAAGAAGAATGAAATACTGCCATTTGCAATGACATGGATGGACCTAGAGAAAGTTATATTAAGTGAAATGAGTCAGGCACATAAAGAGAAATATCACATGTTCTCACTTATTTGTGGGAGCTAAAAATAAACAAATAAATACACATATAACCGGGGGGTGGGAAGAAGACACAACAATCACAATTCCTTGAAGTTGTTATGACAAAGGAACAGACATGAGGTAGTTGGGAGGGAGGGGGGAAAGGGAGGGGCAAGGGAGGTTTCAGTCGTGGGCCACAATAATCAACCACATTGTATATTGATAAAATTAAATTAAATTAAAAAAATAAAAATAAAAAAAGAAATAAAGAGACAAAGAAAAATAATTTGCAACCTGGGATAAAACCAAAATTCCAATGTAATTTCAGCCTGATCCCCAAATAATGAAATCTTAAATATTTGGTGTAAACAATGAATCCCTAACAAAAGCAATTGTATCCCTGACTTTGTTAGGGTAGTATCTGAGAATAAATCATGCCATTTGTGAATATCATCATCACAGTCTACTATATACATATTCATGTACACCTAATTTAAAAAAAACTGCCTCCTGAGAACATGATATCCACGAAAGCTTTCCTTCATAAATGAAAGAGAATTAGTCCCTTTAGCAGTCAAACAAAAACTGTAGGAATTCACCACTACAAGACCAGGCCTTCAACAAATCCTCAAAGGAGTCCTACACCTGGAATCAAAAGAGTGATGTATGCACTATAAATACTTGAGAAAGAATAAAAACTCTTAGGACAGCAGATACGCAAATGAGAAAGGGAAAGAAAATGTATCTCATCACTACAAAAGAACACCAAACACCAAAGACAAACAGCAAAAATGAAAGAAAGAAACAAAAGAAATGTAAAACAACCATAAAACAATTAATAAAATGGCAAGAACAAGGCAATGCCTTTCAAAAACAACCCCAAATGTAAATGGATTAAATTTCCCACTTAGAAGACACAGACTGGCTGAATGAATTAAAAACTATACCCAACTGTATGCTGCCTGCAAGAAACTCACATCACCAGTAAAGACACACATAGACTAATAGTGAAAGGATGGAAGAAGACATTCCACGCAAATGGAGGCCAGAAACGAGCAGAAATTGTCAAACTTATATGAGATAAGGTAGACATCAAATCAAGAAATGTAAAAAGAGACAAAGAAGGACATTACATAATGATAAAAAGATCAAAGATGCAACAAGAAGATATAACAATGATAAATATAAACGCATCCAGTATCAAAGTATACAAGTATACAAAGCAACCGTTATTGGATCAAAGGAGAGGGATAGAGCACAACATGGTAATAGATGGGAATTTTAATATGCCATTCTCAGCATTGGGCAGATCATCTAGAAAAGGAATTGGCAAAGAAAGATTAGATTAACTAATTAATTAATGATTGATTGATTTTTAGAGGATATACACATTTATTTGTTCAAATAAATACATAACAAAGTACTCTATAGAAAGTTGAGCTTCAAAGTTTCACAGAAACTGGAGATGTAAGCATATTAAAATTTACATATTTTATTTTATAATCTATACAATTATCTGAGACAGTGTTCTGAAATCTTCAAAAAACATGTGAGTACAAATTAATTTCAACAGAGGAAGATGAAAAAACTTTTCGAAGGGAAATCAATTTCTAAGCAAATCAACAAAAGCCAAGAAAAGAAATTAAATATCTATGTTTAGCAACATAAATTGCTTTAAAAAAAGAAAATAAAGCAATGTAAACACAAGGGCACTTCAAAAGTCTCATAGAAAAATAGGGTTGAAAAATAATGGAAATTTTTCCATGAACTTTTTTTGGTTAAATTTTTCTTTTCTTTTCTTTTTTTTTTTAAAAAAGAACAGGTTATATAAAATATGTTCTCTGAGCACAGTAACAGAAGGAAATTTACAAAACTCACAAATGGGTAAAAAGAAAAATCAGAAGGAAATTTGAGAGTACTTTGAGATAAAGATCAAAGTGCAAAATATTAAAATTTATAGGATGCAGGGCTCATGCAGCAATTGGAGAAAATTTTATATTTGTAAACACCTATACCAAAAATAAGAAAAATCACAAGCCAGTAATGGAAACTTTTACCTTAAGAAAATAGGAAAAGTAGACCTAACTCAACCTTAAGCAAATATAAGTAGGAAATAACAAAGATTACAACAGAAATATATGAAATAGGGAATTAAAAAGCAAGAGAGAAAATCAATAAAATCAAAAGTTGATTCAAACAAAATTTGCAAACCTTTATCTAGACTTTCCAAGAAGAAAAGAGAGAAGGCAGAAATTACTAAAATCAGGACTAAAATAGGGCGATTATTATATTGTCACTATGCCTTTTTGTGGCGGTAAAATTTAGTTTCTTTCTCTTTCTACTTTGCATTTTTGTTTAACCAGTGCATTTTATTCTTTTTTGTGCATTTGTGATAGTGATTATTATTTCTTGGATTCCAGTGTCAGGACTTCCTTCAAGATTTTTTGTAGGGCTGGTCATGTGGTGGTGAACTCCCACAGCTTTTGTTTGTTTGGAAAATACACTATTTTCCCCTCATTTCTGAAAGATAGCCTTGCTAGGTACATTATTCTTGTCTGGCAGTTTCTTTCTTTTAGTATTTTGAATATATCATCACTTTTTCTTCTGGCGTGTAGAGTTTCTGTTGAGAAGTCTGTTGTTAGTTGGATAGGGGCTCCCTTATTTGTGACTCGACACTTTTCTCTTGCTTCTTTTAAGATTCTCTCTTCATCTCTGAGTTTGCCAGTTTGACTATAATGTGTCTTGGAGACTATCTTCTCAGTTTGAATGTGTTTGGCGATCTTTGAGCCTCCTGGATCTGAGGGCCCATGTCTCTCCCTATACCTGGGAAATATTCTATTAGTATTTCATTAAATAGGTTTTCCATGCCTTTACCTTTCTCCTCCCCTTGTGGAACACCCGTGATTCAGATGTCCATGTGCCGAAGTTTGCCTGCTGTCTCTCTTAGATTTTCCTCATTTTTAAAAATTCATTTTCCTTTTTTTTTCTTTTTTTTTTTTTTTGTCCACATGAGTTATTTTGAAAAGACTATCTTTGAGATCAGAAATTCTTTTGTTTGCTTGTTCTAGCCTGCTGCTTGAGCTATCAGTTGTTCTTGTTGTTTATTATTTTTTTTTTATTTTGTTGACTGAGTTTTTCAGTTCCATGTGTCTTGCTACATTCTTTTGTTAAGGTATTAGTCTCTTTATGAATTTCCTACTTCATATCCTCATTTTTTTTCTCATTTCATTATGTTGTCTATCTGAGTCTTCTTGTATCTCAGGGAGTTTCCTTAAGATTGTTGTTTGAAATTCTTTTTCATTCATTTCAAGGTTTTCCTGCTCTATAGAGTCTGGTATTTGAGAAGTACTGTATTCTTTTGGTGGTGTCATATTTTCTTGTGTTTTTGTATTTCTAGTGTCTCTACATTAGTGTCTGGTCATCTGGTAGAGCAGTTTCTCCATCTATTATTCTGGAGTGGGCTCTGAGGACAGAGATGTCCTCTTCTTGTACCAGTCTCTGTCCGTGACTATCCTTGTGTCAGTGCAGTCATAAGTCTGGTAGGCCACCTGCATGGTGGCTGTGGCTGCTGTGGTGGTAGCAAGCCACTTTTTCAGCAGCCATGGCTGTGGTACTGGCCATGGTGGGCTCCCGGCATGGAGGTTGTGTTTTCAGTGTGTTCTCTTGCCTACTTTTGGGTTGGGGATACTGCCCTTGGCTCCTTGCCTAGGATCCCAGGTGTGCTCACTTACTTGCTTCTGGGAGGAGGGAAAATATTGGATTTAAACAGTGCTTTAGACCAAATGACTTAGACATGTACTGAACATTTCGTGCAATAACTGAAGAATATATATTCACCTCATCAGTACATGGATCCTTCTCCAGTACAGACCTCATGTTACACCACAAATTAAGTCTCAACAAATGTAAAAAGGTTGAAATTATATCAAGTACATTTTCGTACCACAATGGAATAAAACTAGAAGTTAACAACAAATACAACATTGGAAACTACATAAACATATGTGAATTAAACTAAATGTTCTTGATGGCCAAACGTCAAAGAAAAAATAAAGCAGGAAATAAAAAAATTTCCTTTAAACTAATGAAAATACAAGCATACTCTACCACAATCCATGGAATCCTTCAAAAGCAGTGCTAACATGGGAGTTTATTGCAATAAATGCTTACATCAAGAGAATGGAAAGACATCAGATAAACAACCTAATATTACACCCCAAAGAACTAGAAAAACAAGAACAATCCAATCCACCAGTTAGTAGATGAAACTAAATATTTACTATTAGAGCAGAACTAAATGAAGTAGAGATGAAAAGAAAGATACAAAAGATCAATGAAACAAAATGTTGGTATTTCGAGAAGATAAACAAAATAGAGAAGCTGTTGCCTAGACCAACTAAAGAAAGAAGAGAAAACACCCAAATAACAAAAATTAGAACTGAAAAAGGAGACATTACAACTGATACCACTGAAATACAAAGAATGATTAGAGACTATTATGAACAACTTTACAACAATAACTTTGAAAATCTCAAGGAAATGACTAAATTCCTGGACACATGAAAACTACCAAGACTGAATCAAGAAGAAACAGAAAACCTGAAGAGACCAATAACAAGCAACAAGATTGAGCAGTAATCAGCAGTCTCCAAACAAACTAAAGCCCAGGACCAGATGGCTTCACTGCTGAATTCTACCAAACCTTTAAAGATGTAGTAATAAGAATATTTTGAAACTATTTCAAGAAATTAAACCAGAGTTCACCCTCCCATAACTCATTGTATGAGGACAGCCTCACCCCGACACCAAAAACAGACAAAAAATTACCAAAAAAAAAAAAAAGAAAGAAAGAATGAAAGAAAGAAAGAATGAGAAGAAAAGAAAAGAAAAAAGAGTAAAAGAAAGCTACAGGCCAATATCCTTGATTAACATAGACTCAGAAGTCCTGAACAGAACATTAACAAACAGAATGCAACAGCACATCAAATATTATACACTATGATCAAATGGGACGCATCCCATGGATGCAAGGATGGTTCATAGGCAAATCAATAAATGTGATATGCCACATCGACAAAATCAAGGACAAAAACCATATGAATATCTCAACAGACGCAGAGAAAGCATTTGACAACATTCAGCATCACCTCATGATTAAGACTCTCAACAAATTAGGTAAAGAAGGAAGCTATCTCAGCACAATAAGCGCCATATACAACAAACCCATTGCCAACATCATCCTGAATGGGGAAAGGCTGAAAGATTTTCCTTTAAGAATGAGAATGTAGTGAGTGTGTCCACTCTCACCACTCCTATTCAACACAGTATTGGCAGTATTAGCTTTAGCAACTGAGTGAGAGAAAGAAATAAACGGCATTCAAATTGGAAAAGACAAAGCCAAATTGTCCCTGTTTACAGATGACATGATCATATATATAGAAAACCTATAAGCTCTACCAAAAAAACTTGTAGAGGTGATAAATGAATTCAGTAAATGTGCAGGACAAAAAATCAATACACAAAAAACAGTAGCAATTTTATACACCAACAATGAACTAGCAGAAAAAGAAATCAAAAAACCAAACTGACTTATAATAGCTATGAACAGAATAAAATACCTAGGAAGAAAATTTAAACAGGTAGGTGAGAGATCTCTACAATGAAAACCGCAGAACACTGCTGAAAGAAATTAAACAGGACACAAAAGATGAAAAGACATTCTATGTTCACGGATTGGAAGAATTAACATTGTGAAAATGTCCATACTACCTGTTTTAGTCCGTTTTGTGTTGCTATAACAGAAGTACCTGAGACTGGGTAATTTATAAAGGAAAGAGGTTTATTTGGCTTATGATTCTGGGACAGCTGCATCTGGCACAGGCCTCGGGCTGCTTCTACTCATGGCAGAAAGTGGCAGGGAGCCAGTGGGTACAAGCAGATTACATGGCGAGAGGAAGCAAAAGAGAGAGAGAGGAGGTGCCAGGGTCCTATATACAAAAAGCTCTCGTTGGAACTAATAGAGTGAGAACTTATTCATTAATCCCACCTCCCACAGGGAGAGCATTAATCCATTCATGAGGGATCCGCCCCCATGACTCAATCAGATTCCAACACTGCCACATTGGAGATCAAATTTCCACATGAGTTTTGGAGGGGACAACTTATCCAAACTCCGTCAATTCTACCAAAAGTGATTTACAGATTCAATGCAATCCCCATCAAAATACCATTGACATGCTTCATAGAAAAAAAAAAAAAAAAACAATACTTGCATTCATATGGAACAACAGAAAACACCAAAAAGCTAAGCAATTATGAGCAAAAGTAATAATAATAATAATAACAGTAACAGTAACAATTCTGGAGACATTACACTACCTGACTTCAAATTATACTACAAAGCTGTAGTGACCAAAACAGCATGGTACTAACATAAAAACAGACACATGGGCCAATGGATCAGAATAGAAAACCCAGAAATCAACCTGCACATGTACAGGCAACTGATCTTCAACAAAGGTACCAAGAACATACCTTGGGGAAAGAGCAGCCTGTTCAGCAAATGGTGCTGGGAAAAGTCGATATCCATGTGTAGAAGAAATGAAACTAGACCTGTTCATCTTGCCATATAACAAAATTAACTCAAAATGAATTAAAGACTAAAATTTAAGACCTGAAACTATATAACTCCTATAAGAAACACTTCAGAATGTAGGACTTGGCAAATACTTTACAAAGACCTCAAAAGCACAGACAACAGAAGAAAAAATAAACAAATGGGATTATATCAAACTAAAAAGCCTCTGCACAGTAAAGGAAACAATAAACAGAGTGAAGAGACAATTTACTGAATGGGATAAAATATTTGCTAACTGTGCATCCAACAATGGATTAATATCCAGAATATAAAAGGAATTTAAACAACTTAACAGTAAAAAAGAAAATAATCCAATTTAAAAAATGGGCAAGGGAGCTGAATAGGCCTTTCTCAAAAGAAGACAGACAGATGGCCAACACGTGTAGATATAAAAGCTTAACATCACTAGTCATCAGGGAAACGCAAATGAAAACTACATTGAGATATCATCTCACCCCCGTTAGAATGGCTACTATCAATGACAGAGAATAACAGATGCAGGTGAGGATGTGGAGAAAGGTGAACAATTTTACACTGTTGGTGGCACTATAAATTAGCATAGCTGCTATGGAAAACAGTATGGTGGTTTTTCAAACAACTACAGATAGAACTGCTATAAGATCCAGCAATCCTTCTACTGGGTATAAACCCAAAAGAATGGAAATCATCAAGTGGAACGGTTACCTGCACTCTCATGTTTATCACAGCTCTATTTGCAATAGCCAAGATAGGGAATCAACCTAAATGTCCATCAATGGATGACTGGATAAAGAAAATGTGGCATATATACACAATGAAATATTGTCAGGCATGAGAAGAATGAAATTCTCCCATTTGCAGCTACATGGATGAGCTTGGAGAAATTTATATTAAAGTGAAACAAGCCAGGCACAGAAAGAGAAATACAGCATGTCCTCCATCATATCTTGGAGCTAAGAAAAGAAAGAAAGGAAAGAGAGAGAGGAAGGAAGGGAAGTCAGGGTAGGGAGAGAGAGAAGGGAGGAAGAGAGAGAGAGAGAGAGGGAGGGAGGGAGGGAGGGAGGGAGAGAGGGAGGGAAAGAAGGAAAGAAGAAGGAAAGAAAGAAAAAAAAGAATCATGATAATACATTGAACTTTCAGGAGAGAACAGAACTGTGGTTACTAGAGGTGGGAAAGTGGAAGGCAGAGGGGGATAGGGAGAAATTGGTTAATGGACACAGGAGTAATTACATTTTGTAATGAAGAACATGCTAATTATTCTACTTTGGTCATCACACATTGCACACAGGTATTGATATTCAACTCTGTACCATACAAATATCTTTAATTCATTATTTTTCAATAAACAAAAACATTCACACATTTTTGTCAAACCATCACCATTATACACCTCCAGTAGTTTTTCTTCATCAGAAACTGAAATTCTGTGCGCATTAAATATTAAATCACCATTTCCCCCTTTCCCCAGTCCCAGATAACCACTATCCCACTTTCTGTCTCTATTAATTTTACTAATCTAAATACCTCATATAAATTGAATTCTACAATATTGGTCTTTTTGTGCCTGTCATTTCTTTTAGTGCAGTGTTTTCAAGCCTCATTCATGTAGCATATATCAGAATCGCATTCCTTTTTAAGGCAGAATAATATTCCATTGTACACACATGCCATATTTTTTATCCACTTATAAATAGATGGAAATTTGAAGTATTTCCACTTTTTGGTTATTTTGAATAATGCTGCTATGAATATTGGTGTGCAAATATCTGTTCAAATTTCTGCTTTCAACACTTTCAAATATAAACTTAGAAATGGAATTATTGGATCATATGGCAATTTTATGTTTCATTTTTTGACTAATGGCCATACTTTCTTTCCCAGTGGATGCACCATTATAATTTCCACAAGCAAGGCATAAGTGTGCCAATTTCTTCACATAGTCGTCAACACTTGTTATTATTTTTTTTATACCAGTCATCTTAATGAATGTAAACTGGTATGTCACTGTGGTTATGATTTGTATTTCCTTAATAATTATCAATGTTGAGCATCTTTCCATATGCTTATTTGAAATCTGTATAACTTCTACGGAGAAATGTCTGTTCATGTCCTTTGCCCATTTTTTAATTGGGTTATTTGTGGGGTTTTTTGTTGTTGTTGTTCAGTTGTAGTAGTCCTTTACATAGTTCCAGATATCAATACCCTGTCAAATATGTAAATTACAAATACTTTCTTCCATTCTGTGGGTGGCTTTTTACTTTGTTGATAGGGCCCTTTCACAAGCAAAATTTTAATTTACAAAGTCCAATTTATCTGTTTTTTCTCTTGTTGCCCCTGCTTTTGGTACCATAGTCAAGAAATTATCACCAAATCGATTGTCATGAAGATTTCCCCCTATTTTTTCTTTTAAGCATTTTTATAATTTTAGCTGTTATGTTAGGTCTTTGATCCGTTTTAAGTTAATTTTAGTATGTGGTATATGGTAACAGTCCATCTTCATTCTTTTGCCTGTGGATATCCAGTATTTACAGCACCATTTGCTCAAGACTATGCTAGCCCTGCTAAATGGCCATGGCACCATTGGTGAAAATCATTTGACCAAATACACAAAGATTTATTTATTTAACTTTTCAAATTTATTTATTAATTCATTTTAAACTGACAAGTAAAACATGACGTTTTGAAGTATATAAACATTGTGGAATGGTTAAATCTAGCTAATTAAAATATGTGTCACCTCACATACTTATCATTTTTCTGGTGAGAACATTTAACATCCACTGTCTTAGCATTTTTCAGGAATACAATATGTCGTCATTAACAAGTCACCATGCTATACAAGAGATATCTTGAATTTATTCCTCTTATGTAACTAATTTTGTAGCCTTTCATAAATCCCCCCTGCCGACAGCCCCAGACTCTTGCAGCCAGCATCCTACCCTTTATTTCTGTTAGAAAAATTGTTTTAGATTCCACATATGAGTGAGGTCATGTGCTATTAGTCTTTCTGTGCCTAGCTTATTTCGCTTAAGGTAATGTCCTCCAGGTTCATCCATGTTATCGTAAAAGAAAAGGTTCCCTTCATTTTTATGGCTGAATAGCATTCCACTGTGTATACATACCACATTTTCTTTATACATTCATTAGTTGATGGACACTTAGCATGATTTCATATCTTTACTATTGTGAATAACGCTGCAATAAACATGCGAGTGCAGATATCTCTTTGAGACACTGATTTGATTTTCTTTGGATACATACCCAGTGGTACTGCTGGATAATATGCTAGTTCTAGTTTTTAATTGTTTTTTTATTTTTGGAGGCACCTCCATAATGGGTTCTGCTACATTCTTTTGAAAGGCATTAATCTCTTTATAAATTTTCTCCATCATATCCTGCTTTTATCCATTTTATTATGTTGTCTGAATTTTCTCGAATCTTATTGATTTTCTTTAAGATTATTACTTGAAATTCCTTTTCAGTCATTTCTAGGGATTCCTTCTCTAGTGTCTGGTATTAGAGAATCACTGTATTTGTTTGGGGGAGTAATATTTTCTTGTGTTTTTGTATTTCTAGTACCTCTACATTGATGTCTGGTCATCTGGTACAGCAGTTGCTTCTTCTATCATTCTGGAGTGGGCTGTGAGGACAGAGATATCCTCTTCTTTTACCAGGCTCTGCTGGTGACTCTCTTTGTGGCAATCCAATCATGTGTGGTGAGTCACCTGCATGGCGGCTGCAGCTGCTGCTAGGGTGGCAAGCTGCTTTTTCAGCCACCTTGGCTGTGGTGGGACACCAGCATTGAAGGGGGGCTTTTGGTATGCTCTTTTGCCTGATTGTGGGTTGGGGGTACTGACTTTGGCTCTGTGCCTAAGACTCAGTGTGTGTTCACTTGCTTGTTTCTGAGAGGAGGGAAAACATTGGATATGAACAGCACTTTACACCTAATGGACTTGACAGACAAGTACAGAACATTTCATGCAATAACTGCAAAATACACATTCATCTCATCAGTACACGAGAGAGGGAAAGAGAGAAGAGAGAGGACTGAGGAAAAGGGAGAGAGAGACAGACAGACAGAGAGACAGAGAGACATCAGGGTTAGCATTCGCCTGGGAGCACAGGGCCAAAGGGAACCGTGAGAATCAGCAGGAGGAGGAGTGAAAGGAAGACCTTGGCATCCAAACTGGCTGGGGAAGGAAGTCAAGGATGTGGAAGCCTGACAATGTAGAGAGAGTAAGTGGAGGGGCCATGTGATGAGTTCAATGGTCTCTGCCCACAAGCGAACCCAGGCAGTTCTCAGAGCCTAAGTTGAGCCAGACACTGAAAATATTCCATAACATGTGAGACAGTCTCTATTGCTCTCAATGCGGCTGAGAAGGGGACAGTATGATCTCTTTACTGTGGGTGAGAAGCCTGAGGCTTAGAGAGGTATGGGAGCTTGTCTTTGACTATCGAGGCACTAAATGGAAGGACAATTCAGGCATTATTCTTTATGGATTGGCAAATATATGCTTTGCTCATATTTTTAAGAAAACCACACTCCAACATATGGCTCCCTAATGTAAATGTCCATAAAGCTTTGAAAAGTGCCACGTGGTCAGAAACAACTTAGGCCAAGCCCGAAATTGAGGGCAAAATTAGTAAGCTGGTGTTATCTCACTATGTCATTGTTTATAGAATTATAGCTTGAAAACTTTGTACTGCCATTCATTTAAAGTCAAAAATTATGCCTGCTGGTAGTCTAAGAGGGCAAGCACTATAGAAGCTTGGGAAATAAATTATGCAAATGCCCCATTGAACCCTTGCCTGCAATTTGGAAATGCCAGTCATTGAGAAAGGTGCTGCAGAACTGACCATAACATGAGATTCTGTGCTACTGTTATTTGTTTGGAAGTGGAAATAAACCTGAATCCCCTCGAGAACATGGACATGGAGCAACAGGTGTCAGCTCCCTGGGGATTCTGCTGGGCAGAGAGGCTGACTCTCCCTTACCTCACGCTACTGGTGCTGAGGTGAGACTCCTCCCACAGTGCACCTTCAGGAAGGGCAGGGGGCAGGACAGTGGGTGGGAAGATAGATGGAAACATGGTGAGAGCTGTGGAAAGGCTCATTTCCCTTTCACCTGTGTGCAAATCACAAAACTGATCACAGTATGGTCTTTGAAAACATTCAAATGATTAGGAGTGAGAAGTAAAATAGCAAAGTCCTCACATTCCTTCCCTCCTTCCTTCCACAGCCCTCACTTGCCAGTAGTCATTCATTCCTTGCAAAGCTGCTTTTGTGCCAGATAGTGTGCCTCCTTCTG
The DNA here is from genome assembly GCF_027409185.1 of Cynocephalus volans. Classification (NCBI taxonomy): domain Eukaryota; kingdom Metazoa; phylum Chordata; class Mammalia; order Dermoptera; family Cynocephalidae; genus Cynocephalus; species Cynocephalus volans. The sequence goes on along the minus strand of NC_084478.1, from coordinate 111,110,741 downwards.
TGGGCCTCCAGGTAGAGCATCTGACAGAGTCACACTGTCTCCAAAGGCCAATCCCTGGAAGCAGCGTGTGCCCTCTCTCATCAGGATTTATTGACAAACTCCCTATGGAGGCAATCCTGACGTATCTGCCAGGGCCAGCCAGGGATGAACAGGGTGGGGAGGGGGCTTGGGACATACAGGTCCTTTCAGTCCTGGCCCTGCTGGCTGGTGGCTGGGGCAGGGGAAGAGCAATCCGGGACACACAACATACAACATGCAATGTCACTCTTTATTAAGAAAGCAAACAGCAATCATAAGTGAGGAAAATACACACTAGTGAACTGGCCCTTTGGGTGGGTGCTTATGTTACCTGGTCTACAAATGAACTTTGGCTTCTTGGTCAGCCAGGCCCCCAACCCCAGTCATAGGTGTGGCTTTAGGTTGGTGCAAAGAGAAACAAAGACGGTGTGGATGAAGACAAAGACCACTTCCAAGGATTCCTTTTAGGGGATTTGTCTGAAAGCCTCCTGTGGGATCTTGCCCTCAGTCTGGAGGAAGTAAAGGGAAGGAGTTGGGACCTCAGAAGAGCCGGATGCCCCGAGTTCCATCCCCCATCCACCCAGCCTCTGCCTTCCTGGCGTTCCTGAAGGCCCAGGTACATCCATATTTTACCCACATGATTCCCAGACTTCACCTGGAGTATAGTGAAGACCTGAGCAGCCCTGGTGTAGTTCCACTCGTTGTCCTCAAGGCACCCGGGGTGGGAGAAAAACAGGTGATCTCCATTACTACAACAGGACAGACCCTGCAATGCCACCACTTAACCTATGCTACTTTTTTCATCTGACACATGTACCAGCATGAACATTGTTGTGATGATGAACAAGGACCTAGAGTAAACCAAAACACCTTTCACTACCACTTGTGCCCACTAGAATTCAAAGCAGAAAAATAGAGGTGTTCAAATCAACACAGGAGCTTAATACATATCGATAAAGAAACATGCTCAAGAAAACACAAAAGGAAATTTTTAAAAATACAAATATCCAGTAATTTTTATTGAGACATAACGCACATTCACCATTTTAAAGTGTATGAGAGGAGATCAAAAAGTTCATGGAAAAATGGAATTAAAAGATAAAAATAAAAAAAATATAAACTTTATTCCTCAACATAAGCTCCGTTGAGTTTATAACTCTTTTGTAAGTGATACTAGCCTTTTGGTTCATCCCTAAAGAACTGAGGGTCCTGGGAATTTAACCACATCAATACAGTCATTTTTACATTATTAATTGAAGAAAAATCGGTGCCCTTTAAAGATTTTTTAAAATTGGGAAACAAAAAGAAGTCCGAAGGAGCCACGTCAGAACCGTAAGGTCAATACCTAATGATTTCCCATTGAAACCCTCCCCAGATTGCCCCTGTTTGATGAGAGCAATGAGCAGAAATGTTGTGGTGGTGGAGAAGGACCCTCTGTTGAAACTTTCCTGGGTGTTTTTTTTTTTTTTTTTTTTGCTAAAACTTTGGCTAACTTGTTCCAAACACTCTCATAATAAGCAGATGTTATGGTGTTATGGTTCTTTGGCCCTCCAGAAAGTCAACCAGCAAAATGCCTTGAGCATCCCCAAAAACTGCTGTCATAATCTTTGCTCTTGACTGGTACATTTTTGCTTTGATTGGACGACTTGTTCCTCTAGGCAACCATTGCTTTGTTTGTGCTTTGTCTTCAAGATTGTACTGGTATTGCCATGTTTCATCTCCTGTTGCAATTCTTTTTATTGTTGAGTTATGAGTCCTTCATATATTCTGGATAGTAGATCTTAATCAGACATTAGATTTGCATATATTTTCTCCCAGTGTGTGGGTTTTGTTCTTACTTTCTTGGTAGTGTCCTTTGGTGCACAAAACCTTTTAATTTTAATGAAGTCCAATTTACTTATATTTTCTTTGGTTACTTGTATTTTTGGTGTCATATATAAGAAAACATTGCCTAGTTCAAGGTCATGAAGATATACACCTATGTCTTCTTTTCAGAGCTTTATAGTTTTAGCTGTTACTTTTATTTATTTACTTTTTCTAAATGAATATCACAATTTAATTAATTAATTAATTAATATTATTTTTTTAAATTCTAAGATGTGGTTGTGGAGCAATTGGGGGTGGAAAGAGAGGACGGGGGAGAGAGATAGGGTGGGAGGAGGAGAAATGAGGGGGCATCGTAGTTGAGGCTTCTGGCAGCAGCTCTGTCACGGCTGGGCTGGATGGGAACTTCTGGGGGTGTGTGGCTGAGGCCCTCAGCCTCCAAATTCCAAGTCTTGGGAACCCAGGGCACTTCTGACAGCAGCCTGGTAGTCGTTGCTGGGCTGGACAAAGATATTGGGGGAGCGTGGCTGAGGCCCTCGGCCCCACTGCTCTGGCTTAAAAGCCTAGGGCGCTTCTGGCAGCAGCATGTTGTTCATCCCTGGGCTGGGTGTGGACGACAGGGGGGTGAGGCTGAGGCCCTCAGAGCTCCCCTTAACTTGGGAACCTGGGAGCATCCGGTCCTTCTATGTTTTGTATGTGTTTTTTGGTGGTTTTAGAACTTTACTGGTTAATATCAGAACTTTGGCTCTGATCTGTGGGTGTTTTGTTTTTTCTTTCAGTTCTGTGTTGGCTTATTCACTATTTCCATCACTTAAACACTGCCCTGGGACTAAATTGTTGTTCTTTGGTTACTTCTAAAATGGGGGATCCTCTTATGGGAACGAGCACTTGAGCCCTGTGGCTGAACTAAATTGCTGCTTTGCTGCTGATTTCCTTGGAAGGCTTTTTGTGCAGCTCAGGTTTTTTACCTGTTACTTTTAGATTTTGATCCATTTTGAGTCAATTTTTTGTATATGGTATGTGGTAGGGGTCAAGGTTCATTCACTCGTTTGCTTGTGGATGTACAGTTGTCCCAGCCCCATTTGTTGAACAGACTATTTTTTCTCCATTAAATTTTTTGGTACCAGGTTGAAAATTAATTGACCATAAATGTCGCAGTTTATTTCTGGACTTTCAATTCTGTTGCATTAATCTCTGCATGTATCCAAATGTTGGTACCATGCAGTCTTTCTTTCTTTCTTTTGCATAAAAATAGAAAATTTGTGTGGTCTTGAAGACAACAATTTTACTCCTAAAAATTTATCATACAAAAATAATGGCACACATAACTAAAGATATTCATTAAAAATGCCCATTTCAGCCAATGATTACAATTCCTTGAACTTGTTAAGAAAAGTGAACAGATATGATGTTGATAGGGAGAGAAGGAAGAGGAAAGTGGGAAAGAGGAATTGGTAAAGGGACACGAAAATCAACTACATTGTACATTTCGGCAAGATTGTGATAGTGAACAATTTTAAAAGAACTTAAAGGGCATTTATAGCTGATTGGTTACATAAAAAATATACATTAATGCAATGGAATCTTCTGACTGGGTTAAAGGAAATGAGGTGAAGCTAATATGTACTGTCACGGAAAAATGTCTAATATATATTAAGTAAAAAAGAAAAGCAAGTTGCTAAACCATACACCCAGTATGTCCCATTTTTTGCAAAAGAAATTGTGTGTGTGTGTGTGTGTGTGTGAGAGAGAGAGAGAGAGAGAGAGAGAGAGAGAGAGAGAGAGAGAAACAGAAATACTTTGCAAAAAAAAAGCTGGAAGAATACTCACCCGTAGCTATCATCACAGGGCAACAGAGAGAAACAGGGAAATTTTAATTTCTAATTTATACAATTTTACATGTATCATTTGAATTTTTGCAGCAAGCATATATAACTTGTAAAATTTCATAAATTGGAGAAAATCTTATTGAATAGTGACTCATAAAATGATATAGAAATGTATTTATTGACCTGAAATATGTTGACAATTTATTGCTAAGTGAAAAGAGCAGCCTGCAAACCTTGTAAGCATGAGATAAAGTTGAAAAGATATGTGCAGAGTAATATGTTTTTCGTATGGCTTCACTTTTGCAAAAGAATATGTGTGTATCACTAAAGAAAAATTTCTGAAGGAATGTACTCCTAGCTATTAATAGAGAATGTTTCTACGGATTTGACAGGTAAAGGAGAAGCAAGAAAATTTCATTATCTATGTTATATGTTTCTATATTATTTTATTTTACAAGGATTTTTTACCTTTGAAATCAGAAAAATAGAGATTAAAGTTTGAAACATGAAAAATCTTAAAGTGATTCAGAAAATGAGGCACAAATTTTTTATTGACGTTGAAAGGTATTCATAACACATGGTTAAATTAATGATGATGGTTACAACTGAACATTTGAATTACAGAATTCTAGGTAGTTTATATTTTCGTCTTTACACTTTTCTGAATCTTATAGATTTTTCTCAAGGAGAAAGTATAACTTTGGCAATCAGAAAAAAGCTGCAAATGGCATGATTCTTTTTTTAGTTTAAACTCATGCCTGTGTGTGCACACATGTACATGAACATGCACGCATGCACACACAGAGCTTCTCTTTAGCTAAGGGTGAAAGATTCCATAGGACTGAGATGGCTCCCTGCCTGCTCTGGACAGACCTTGGCAGTTGTTCCCAACCTGATTTATGTAGGAGGAGTAGGCTGAAGAGGAAGAGACAAGAGGAGGGAGAGAGAGAGAAAGGAGGGAGAAGCGGGAGAAAAGGGGCAGGAGAGAGGAGGGGGGCGGAAGGAAAGGAGAAGGGAGAGAAGGATAAACAAAGTGTAGACTAGAGGCCTAGCTGACTTGTCTCGTGAAAATCTCAGCAGAGACTGCCTGCCACTGATGTGCTTCCTATGCCACGCAAACTTCTGGAAAGCTCTGTCTGGAGGTCAGAGCAGCAGGGCTTCCTCACCCCTTCACTCCCTCCTTCCTGCCTTCCCTCCCAGCATTCCTGCTCCCTGATGTTCAGGCTGCAGTTCTGACTCAGGACTCCGAGTGGCACTCATCTGTATTTTCTAAATGTTTCCCAATGCACATGCATGCTTAGAACAAGGACAACATAAAGCAGTAAAAAGTTCCTTTCTCAGCAGGCTAAGAACCAATATGTACAGATATATTCAAATTTTCTTTAAATAGATATTGGCAGAAAAAGACTAGAAAGATAAACACCGCTCAGTTGATTGATAGCAGTTGAAAAGAGAGTCAATGAAAAGCATCTATTCAGTTTCTGGCATGTAGTACGCACTTTGCTAAAGTTAGTGCCCTTCACTATTATCCTGAACTCTTCCCATCCACAAACAGCCAATTTTTCAATCAACTAGCTAAACCATCACATAGAGAGTATTTGAAATGTAACAGCAAAAAGAAAAAGAACCACCCTCATCTACATAATACACAGTGTGTTGTCTAACAGAGTTGGGTTGGAGGAAAATCCTCACCCCTTTCCTATTGAATCAGAGTGACTTCCTGTTCCTTTTAAAAGATGCAGATGAATTGGATGCCTTTGGATCCCGGAATATTAAGATGCTACAGGATCACAAAGCACAGTTATGGTCTGATGGACAAGACATTGGAGTGAAGGTCAGGTGATACTACTAGATCCTTGAGCCCTTGGGAATATCACTACTACTTCATTGTGAAAATCATTTCATGTCGAAATTTTTTCCTATAATTCATTTTATTCCAACATCTCTATGAAGCTTCTTCTTATAATTAAAAGGCATATATCTGGTGCTTGAAAGAATAAACTGAGTTACACCACATTACAGAAAATCAATTGCATCTATAAAGCTGTCTATAGGACAAGGATTCCCAAGTCCCAGGCAATGGTCTGTGTCCCAAGCATTGCTTGTTTAGCCATGCCAGTGACTAGGTAACCATGACAACCATCAAGACTCTGACATCAAAAGCCTCTTAATGTGCATGACTAAGTCCCGGGTGGCAGGATCTGGAACATAGAACTGCACAAACATCCTTGAAGAGGGAAAACTAAAAAGGGAAAGGAGACTACCTTCCTCAAAAGAGGAGGAACACTGAGAGCCCTCAAAGGCCTAAAGAACACAAGGACAGTAAAAGGATGACAATTCCCCAGCCCACCCCACCCGCCAAAGCACAGGCGCACAAGAAGTAGGAAACCACACTGGTAAGGAAAGAAATAAGACTGCCTTTGGGGTGTTACAATGTCCTCCTTTCCCACACCATGAGAGAAACACCTAGCCTCTGCTCTCTGTGCCTCATGGATTTTCCCATCTCCCATTTCTCTTCTCCATTTTCATGGCCTGGCTTCCTCTAGCCAGCTGATCCTCCCTTGGGTTCTCAAGGCTGAGGACACCCACACCTTCATCTCCCAGGGCAGACCTCACACCTGAACTCCAGATTCATGTGATGAACTGGCCACTGAAGCACTCCATTTGGATAACTCACCAGCTCCTACAACTCAACTTCCTTCTCACACCTGTTCCTCCTCCTCCCTCTTCTCCTCCTCTTCCTCGCCCCCTCCCCTTTCCCTCCCTCTTCATCCTCCTGTTCTCAGTCTCAGTGAAGGGCACCACAATCCACCCCACTGACCAAACCAGACTCCCTTCTCTTGCCTCACCCCCATGTCCCATCAGCTATGGTCTGAATGTGTGTGTCCCCACAAAACTCATACATTGGAACCCAATACCCACTGTGATAGTATTAAGAGGTGGGGCCTTTGGGGAGTGATTAAGTCATGAGGGCTCCACCCTCATGAATGGGATTAGTGCCCTTATAAGAGGCTCCACTGAGCTCCCTTGCCCCCTTTTGCCATGTGAGGACACAGCAACAGGGCACCATCCACGAAGCACTGCATTTTCTGGAGACTTGATCTTCGACTTGCCAGCCTCCAGAACTGTAAGCAATACCGTTCTGTTGTTTACACATTACCCAGTTCAAAGTATTTGGTTACAGCAGCCCGAATGGACTACACCACCATCCATCTGCCTGTGCAGTGTCTCTCATCAGTCCACTCCTGTGGATGCCATGCCGGCCCACCTTGCCCTGGCCATCTCTGTCCTGGATAACTGCAGCAGTCTCCTCTGCTGTGGGGTGAGGGTGGAGATGGCTCCAATCTCTTTGAAGCCAAAGAGATCTTCCTAAATCTCAGTTCTTTCACGTCTCACTTGAAACTTCTCAGCAGGGCTGGCTTCCCACCGTGCTAGGTTAAGGTCCGAACAGCCTTAACGTGGCAGACAAGTCCTGCTGTAGCCCTGCCCCTGCCTACTTCTCCATCTTCACTGCTTGGGCCATACTGAACTTTTCCATGTTCTCTGAATGCATCATGCTCTCTCCCCTCCTAGCTTTTGTTCATGTTGTGCCTCTGCTTGGACATACCCTTTCTTCCCTTTTGTCTGGCTGGTCCCCACTCAGCCTTGACTGGCAAAGGCATGTGTGTGTATTCTGTTGTCGTACCTAGATGGGGAGCCCTTTGATTGTGTCCCAGTCTACTCTTCACATCCATTGTGGCTGGCTTTTACTTGTTTAGTTTTCAGAGGGTGATAATGTGTTGTGTCCCCTAAGTTTTATGAATTAGAGGCCTGAACCCCAGTGTGACAGTGTTAAGAGGGTGGCCAATCCTATTATGGTAATTGAAAAGTGGGGCCTTGAAGAACTGATTAGATTCAGAGGACCATGCCTAGTGAATGGATTAGTAATGGTTTTTAGGGGTGTGGTTCTCGGGGCTTTAAAAGGATAGCATGTGAGACTCTCTCTGCTTCACCATTTTCTGCTATGTGAGACCCCTGCATTAACATAAAGCCACCAGCAAGGAGGACCCTGACCAGATGTGTTCCCAGGACTTTGGACTTCCCAAGCCTCTTAAACAGTAAGCAATAAATTTTGTTTTCTTATGAATCACCAAGTTCCAGGTATTTTGTTATAAGCAACAGAAATGGACTGATACAGAGGAAATCCTTATTTCCAAGACCTGTGTGGTGTGCGTGTGTGTGTGTGTGTATGTGTCTGTATTTCCCTCCTTTAAAAATATACTTGGTAATAGGATGATTTAACAATTTCTTGCTGTAACCTGGGTTTACATCTTTGTCTCTAGCTGTGCATTTCCTTAATCATCTAGTGTGCTTTTTCATTATTGGTATTTATTTGTGCCCAAGAGTTTTTGTGGTCTTATATTTCTTGTAAGAATTGCATAATAGTTATACAGTTATGAGTTTAGTCAAACTATGGAGGTACAAATCCTAGTTTTGTTGCTGTTTGTATGACTTTGAGCAAGTCGTTTAACCTCTTTATGCATTTTCCTTATGTAAAGTTAGGGTAATAAACAACCCTTTTCATAGTGTGGTTGTGAGATATGATATGATGAGTGTAAAATGCTTCTAGCAGTGCCTAGCACATAGTTAGTGCTCAATAAATTTTAACCGAAATTATCATCCTGGATGCTGCTTTCCCTTGCTTATGCCTTTTCTTCTGGAGAACAGAGCAGCTGCCTTCTCTGCGTTTTAGAATCTCCAGGCTTAGGTCTCTTCCAATTGTATTTTTTCAAATATTTCTCATTCTCTTAGCTTCCCACCTATTTATGAATTGAGAGTTAAATATATCCAAAGATTATTACAGCTTCAAAGACCACAAAGAAATTAAAGAGAACTGGTCAGTGTTTAGTTGAGAAAACACTAATTTGGGAATTAATTGTTCCTATGATTTTGGGCATTATGTATCTAATGTCTGACTAGGGTGAGAATGATAGAAATTTAGTCTTCAAAACATTGGGTAGATAATTTTCGGGGTGTTTTTAAAAATTGAAATATATTAATAATCACGGCAGGGTCAGATAATAAGGCCTGAGTACTCCAGCAAAATTGCTCCTTCTGGTTTTCAATTTCATTCAGTTCTGCTCTGATCTTAATGATTTCTTTCCGTCTGCTAACTTTAGGTTTGGATTGTTCTTGTTTTTCTAGTTCTTTAAGGTGAAGTGTTAGGTTGTTCACTTGCCATCTTTCTATTCTTCTGAAGTGAGCGTTTAATGCAATAAGTTTTCCCCTCAATACTGCTTTTGCAGTATAAAAGTTGGTTTTTTGAAAAGATAAATAAAATTGACAAACCATTAGCATGGCTAACAAAAAAGAGAAGAGAGAAGACTCAAATAACAAAAATTAGAAATGAAAAAGGCGATATTACAACTGATTCATCTGAAATACAAGGAATCATTCGAGACTACTATAAACAACTATACGCCAACAAATTTGAAAATCTGGAGGAAATGGATAAATTTCTGGACATACACAACCTCCCAAAACTGAACCGTGAAGACGTAGAAAATTTGAACAGACCAAGAACAATAAAAGAGATTGAAGCTGTTATCAGAAGGCTCCCAACAAAGAAAAGCCCAGGACAAGATGGATTAACAGCAGAATTTTACGAAACATTCAAAGAGGAATTGACACCGATTCTTTACAAACTATTCCAAAAGATTGAAACAGACGCAAATCTCCCAAACTCATTCTATGAAGCAAACATCATCCTGATACCAAAACCAGGTAAAGATATAACCAGAAAAGAAAACTACAGGCCAATATCCTTGATGAATATAGATACAAAAATCCTCACTAAAATACTAGCCAACAGAATACAGCAACACATACGTAAAATTATTCATCACGATCAAGTGGGATGCATCCCAGGGATGCAAGGTTGGTTCAACATACGCAAATCAATAAATGTGATACACCATATTAATAAACTCAAACACAAGGACCATATGATCATCTCTATAGATGCTGAAAAAGCATTTGATAAAGTTCAGCACTCATTCATGACAAAGACCCTCTATAAGTTAGGTATAGAGGGAAAGTATCTCAACATAATTAAAGCCATATATGCCAAACCCACTGCCAATATCATCCTGAATGGGGAAAAGCTGAAAGCTTTTCCTTTAAGAACAGGAACTAGACAAGGATGCCCACTCTCACCACTCCTATTCAACAGAGTGTTGGAAGTACTAGCCAGAGCAATCAGAGAAGAGAAGGAAATAAAGGGCATCCAGATTGGAAAAGATGAAGTCAAACTGTCCCTGTTTGCAGATGACATGATCCTATATATCGAACAGCCTAAAACCTCTACAAAAAAAACTCAGCACAGTATCAGGATACAAAATCAACACACAAAAATCAGTAGCATTTCTTTTCTCCAATAGTGAACATGCAGAACGAGAAATCAAGAAAGCCTGCCCATTTACAATAGCCACCCAAAAAATAAAATACTTAGGAATTGAGTTAACCAAGGATGTGAAAAATCTCTATAATGAGAACTACAAACCACTGCTGAGAGAAATTAGAGAGGATACAAGAAGATAGAAAGATATCCCATGCTATTGGATTGGAAGAATCAACATAGTGAAAATGTCCATACTACCCAAAGTGATATACAAATTCAATGCAATCCTGGGCCGGCCCGTGGCTCACTCGGGAGAGTGCGGTGTTGAGAACACCAAGGCCCCGGGTTCGGATCCCATATAGGGATGGCCGGTTAGCTCGCTGGCTGAGCATGGTGCTGACAAATTCAATGCAATCCCCATCAAAATTCCAAAGACATTTTTCTCAGAAATGGAAAAAACTATCCAGTCATTTATATGGAACAATAAAAGACCACGCATAGCCAAAGCAATGCTGAGCAAAAAAATAAAGCTGGAGGCATAACACTACCTGACTTTAAGCTATACTACAAAGCTATAATAACCAAAACAGTATGGTACTGGCATAAAAACAGACACACTGACCAATGGAATAGAATAGAGAATCCAGAAATCAACCCACACACTTACTGCCAGCTGATCTTTGACAAAGACACCAAGCCTATTCCCTGGGGAAGGGACTGCCTCTTCAGCAAATGGTGCTGGGATAACTGGATATCCATATGCAGGAGAATGAAACTAGATCCATACCTCTCGCCGTATACTAAAATCAACTCAAAATGGATTAAGGATTTAAATATACACCCTGAAACAATAAAACTTCTTAAAGAAAACATAGGAGAAACACTTCAGGAAATAGGACTGGACACAGACTTCATGAATATGACCCCAAAAGCACGGGCAACCAAAGGAAAAATAAACAAATGGGATTATATCAAACTAAAAAGCTTCTGCACAGCAAAAGAAACAATTAAAAGAGTTAAAAGACAACCAACAGAGTGGGAGAAAATATTTGCAAAATATATATCTGGCAAAGGATTAATATCCAGAATATATAAGGAACTCAAACAACTTTACAAGAAGAAAACAAGCAACCCAATTAAAAAATGGGCAAAAGAGCTAAATAGGCATTTCTCTAAGGAAGATATCCAAATGCCCAACAGACATATGAAAAAATGCTCAACATCACTCAGCATCCGGGAAATGCAAATCAAAACCACATTGAGATACCATCTAACCCCCGTTAGGATGGCTAAAATCCAAAAGACTATGAACGATAAATGCTGGCGAGGCTGCGGAGAAAAAGGAACTCTCATACATTGTTGGTGGGACTGCAAAGTGGTGCAGCCTCTATGGAAAATGGTATGGAGGTCCCTCAAACAATTGCAGATAGATCTACCATACGACCCAGCTATCCTACTGTTGGGAATATACCCAGAGGAATGGAAATCATCAAGTCAAAGGTATACCTGTTTCCCAATGTTCATCTCAGTACTCTACAATAGCCAAGAGTTGGAACCAGCCCAAATGCCCATCATCAGATGAGTGGATACGGAAAATGTGGTACATCTACACAATGGAATACTACTCAGCTATAAAAATGAATGAAATACTGCCATTTGCAACAACATGGATGGACCTTGAGAGAATTATATTAAGTGAAACAAGTCAGGCACAGAAAGAGAAATACCACATGTTCTCACTTATTGGTGGGAGCTAAAAATTAATATATAAATTCACACACACACACACACACACACACACACACACACACACACAATAACCGGGGGGGTGGGGGGAAGAAGATATAACAACCACAATTATTTGAAGTTGATACGACAAGCAAACAGAAAGGACATTGTTGGGGGGAAAGTGGGGTAGGGAGAAGTGCGGGAGGTTTTGGTGATGGGGAGCAATAACCAGCCACAATATATATCGACAAAATAAAAGAAAAGAAAAAAAAAAAAGAAAAAAAAAATTTCTCCTTCCCACCATGTGCTAAATAGCTGACATTTTAAGGTAAGATGGCTTTCAATGACCAGCAAAATAGGTTTCCTTTGTTCCTTTTTTCCCCTGCTAATTGAGTTAGAATAATTATATCATTAAGAAGCTTCTATGGGCAGCCAGCCAACAGGAGGGGGTAGATGAATGTAGGCCACAGGAAGGGGCATTTGGAAGCATGGGTATTTAAACTGCTCCCCTTATCCTATCACTCAGTGTACCAAAGTGTCAGAATTCTCTGGAAACCAGAAACCCCCAGCTTTAGAATGCACCTTAGTTAATCACATGGTTTCTTTCAGGTTTTTGAATGGCTCAAGACCATATTCATCAAGAAGAAACTCTAAAGATTAAAAAAGGGAGAGAAAAAAAAACAGGAAGAAAGACAATGAGAGAGACGTACAGAGATTGGGAAAGAGAGGGAAAGAGAGAGAGAATAAAGTTAGTTTCATACTGTATACTTTATCCTAAAATTTGGGTCTGTATTTGGTTAATACCTAATAAAATACCCTGATCACATTCCAAAAGCTTATGACTTAAAATATTTTAGAGACTACCTAGGGTTTAGTAGAATTAAGAAAAATCTAGGGAAGTGACTTGCAGCAGAGGAGCCTGCAGTTAGTGTTGGGGGCACATTGAGTAGATCCTGAAATGGGAAATGTTTGATAAGCATGGTCCTGCATCAGGAAAGATTGGTGTTAAGACTTCTGTCCTGAGGCTGTTTGAGTACCTGGTCTGCATGCTTATGTGTGTCTGTGGAATGGGGATGGCTGAAACTAGCTGGGATACTGGGGCAACCATTGCCTCTTCCACTCCATGCTACTTATCCCATCTTTTCTGAACACCTCTGCAATCTCTAATGCTATACTCTCTGTCTGTCTGTCTGTCTGTCTGTCTGTCTGCCTGCCTGCCTGCCTGCCTAGGGAATGAGCGCCAGTTCAAAGTCTGGCCTCTCACTCTTATCTCCCACTCCCTGACTACTTTCCTATTCTCTACCAGTCCACTCCACACATCTGCAATTGTGAGACATTGGTGAGTGTTTCTGATCAGTGGGACGTATGAAGAGGGAGAGTGTTAGGGCAGCCCTGAAAGGAATAGCCTTTCAAGTGGGAAAAGTTTGGCAAATGTGGCCATAAATAAAGAACTCCAAGTATTTGTCTTTCCCCCAAGCATTTAATGCTCAACATTTGTCTAGTTATGTTTTGAGGGAGGGGCTGCCTCAGCTGCTCCCATTTCTTCTTTTCCCATCCCTTCATACTGTTAAAATTTGTAAATGTATGTCAATCTGTAGAGAGTGGGATAATGTACATAGGAACAGTTGTCATGGAATCCCCTAAGAGCAAGACCACAAGGTAGGAAATAGTGGAAAACCAGGGCCCTGAATCAGAAATGAGAGTGGAGCTAACAGCTTGGGAAGGGTAAGTCCACAAAGCAATCTCCAGTGTCTTCTACTGTTTCTGTGTGTGTAGATTAAGAACAATCTGGATATCTCTGCATAGTTTCAGAGAGTGTTTGGAACAATTTCACCCTGTACATAAGAAAATAGAATCCTGACCCCAGATAACAGCAAGTCCCACCAGGGCTCTAAATTAGGATTGAATCCTAATCCAGCGTATGGGTATGGGGAAGAGAGGGATGAGGACAGAGATTCAAGGGGAAGAGAAGACAGTTTTGAGTTTGTCTGGGTGCCAGGTCCTCTGCTGGTCCTGACCCATCAGGACACTGAAAATCTTCCTAACCTTTAAGAAGATTCCTGGTTCACAGCTGAGATACGAGAGTCCGACTGTATCCTTAACAGCTTCCTCCTTATTCAGCAGCACTAGGTTTGCTTCTCTGTCCCAGGCTTCCCCACCCTGTCTTCTGCCTCAAGGAAAGTCTCACTGATATGCTCCCATACTTGCTTTTGATTTTCTTTCTATCTACAGCTTTGAATTTGAGTATTTAGATCTATTCTGGCTCCCATTTGCTTAGTAGAGACCACTCTCAATGACTCAACCCGGTGATAAGGCAGTAGGATACCAAGGCAGTTAACAGGTGTAACTAAGTATAAAGAAGAAGAAATTAATTCCACATTAGTCTGCAACAATCTAGGGACCTTTTTACATAGTTGAAAAAGTTCTGTATAAACAGTCTGTTTCTCTTTAACTGGAAACTTCCTGGGCTTCTGGCTAGGAAGAGTGGAGACCGGCCGTTAACCCTTCAGCCATTCATAACTTTATCATTGTGTGTGTGTGCGTCAGTGTGTGTTTGTGTGGGATAATATAGGAAGGAAGTCACAAGAAGGGTAATAGCAAGGTGATAAACATTTAAAGACCACTAACCCAAATCAGGTACTGTGTTGAGATCAGTGTTCTGGGCTGATGTTTTAACTACTTCTATTGTGGACTTGGAGACAGCCACTGTACTTTTGGGGACTGCTATCAGTGAGTTGCTGAGGAGGTGCCGATCTAAAGAGTCCCAGCCCCAGCCATTTTCTTACCAGGTCATTTATCTACAGGCATCAAGGAAGGCTCCTGTTCCATCAGAGACCTACTGTGGATCCTACTGGGGCCTTAGCTCAGAGTTGAACTCCAATTTCGGGGGGTGGAGGGTGAAGTCAGAGCTTCAGACAGAAGGAAATAACTTTTATTGAGCCTCAGCTGGATATCAGTTCATCACATTAGGATACTTTACTGTTTCCTAATCCTCAGGAAAATTATTGCTTTTCACCTGTTCGAGCAATGAAGCCTTAAGCGGGCTTTTAAGGAAATTCAGTAATAAAGCAAAACCTCCTTGCCCTTGTTTTCTAGCTGGTTTTTAGTCACAGGAAAGCTATTACTTTTTACATATTAATCTTATAACTGGTTCACTTACTCAACTAATGTGTTGTTTCTAATGGCTTTCTAGTTCTTTTTCTTGGATTTTTCCAGGTATTAAATCATATCATCTATGAATAAAGATAAAATTTGCTTCCTCCTTTCTAATATTTTTACCTTTTATTCCTTTCTCACATTTAATTGCATTGGGCTAGTTCTTGCAGAACCATGTTCAAAAATAATGGTAATAGCACTATTACTTTGTTCCTGATTTTGCTGAAAATGCTTCTGTAGTATTTCCTCATTAATGATTCTTGCTTTTGACTTGAGATATATTTACGAATTTTATAAAGGCCTTTTAAAAGTCAGGATTAGGTGATAAATATTGGCACATTCCTTTTCTGCATGTGTAAGGATGATCATACAATTCTCCTCCTTTAGCTATTGTTTTAATTAATTATAGCAATAGTTTTCTTAATATCACATGTTTACGTTACTGAAGTGAACCCTGACAAAGACTATTGTTTCTAATGTATGTTGGATGCTATTTGCTAATATTTTATCTGAGATTTTTGCATTGCTATTTCTAAGGACCCAAGTGTCCAATTTTGGAAGATTTGAAACTATACTCATAACATCGAAACTATTTCAAGCTTTTTATAAAGGAATCTGGAAGCTTTTTTTCTATATGTTCTAGAATAGTTTATATAACATGGGAATTATCTGTTTCTTAAAGAACCACTTAGAGTTTTAATCCGGGAAGTGGCATGACAAAAATGTGACGTGCAGAGGAGAGAGACTGGAGACAGGAAAATAATCTGAAAATTACTGTGGTATAAGCCTGAAATAAATAAGGCCTAATATAAGGAGGAAACTGTGGGAATGCTGGGTTTGGGGGAGTGGTTATGGAAGTGAAAGACACTTCCATAAAAGGAGGGAGAGAATTTGATGGAAATAGTAATCAGTAGTATACTCTATATTCTTTTTTATTATTATTATTTTATTTTAATTTGTCAATACTCTATATTCTTGATTGGAGTCACAGGATCTTTTTTTAAGATGAAAGATGTGTTGTGAGCCATAGCTTATTTTTATAATATTGATTAACCTTAAAAATAACTTATTTTACATTGAAAGGGGGAAAAATGGCAAAATACTCTGTATAGTACAACTACAAATTTCTGAAATAAAAATTATGTGTGTTTGTAAAAGAAATAGTTTACACTTATTAGTAGCAGCATCTCACTGGGGAGTTGGAGATATTTAGTCACAACTTCTAATTGATTTTTTATTTGCAACTTCTTTGTTATTCCTATCCGAGATAGAAATGTAGGTTTACAGAGACTATAATGAGTTTCTAATATGCAGTCTAAGTGTGTTGAGTAAATCCTTTCATAATTTTATACTTAATTGAGTCATTGAAACCACTGAGCTCAAACAATTTCCATGAACTTTTTATTATCTTCTCAAGTTTCATCCAGAGAAGACGAAAATTACTGCTTCTGTTCATTCAATTTGGAAATCAATTAAATTTCAAAGCCATTTAGAAAATAAAATTCCACATGACAAGTAAAATGTTTAAAGACCCTAATTTGCCAAGAGAGAGAGCAACAGAGACCAGACATGACACTACTCTTCATTAAAACTCATGGATCTTGAACTAACAGATACAACTACCCTGCTAGACTATCTCTAGCATCCTACGATCGGTTCTGATTTGTTCTATCCACTAATGGCCAGCAGTGCATTCTGAATGGAATCCCCCACTTCCTTCCTCGAAGCTTCTGGCTTCTCCTCTTTACCGGAATACCAATACCAAAAATTTAATAAAGTAAAAGAAGTCTTTGGTATCTTCCAAGACGCAGCAGCTACCTGCTGTGTGTGCTGAATCCACCCCTTACCAACAAACCAAAACCAGATGCTTTCAGACTATAGTGTGCAAGAGAAGGCAGGGTACAGGCCCATGATCTGGAAGAGACTGTTTCTTCCCCAGCAGCTATTGCCCTGTTTAGGACGCTTGTGCTACAGCTCAGAGCCCAGAGAGATCCCTTGGGTGAAGTTCCGAATAGTCTCAGGAAGGAAGAAATACCCTTGTAAGTTAGCAATGGATTAGGGAAGTGAAGGATGATGGAGAAAAGTATTATTCATTTCCAAGCACTCTTCCTTGAACCCTGGAAAGAGAAAGCCATTTCCTGTCCTGCTAGAGGATGGAGCGCCATTTGATTGTGAAATGGAAATGATTATTGCAGTGGAGATAATAGACTCAACTAGCAAAGAATATTCCAGTTGACCCTACTGAAATATAACTTATTCACAGCTTGGCCCTTGAATTTTAAGAAACAAGTAGTAATCCTGTTTTACTGGAACTGTATTGACAGTGAAAATATGACATGTGACTGAAGTCAAGAGACCGATTTTCTTCTTTAACAAACATAAGAACTTAAAATGCAAACAAGCACTGACCTTCAAAATAGCCACCTTTGAAAGAAGCCATGCACTTCTGTTGTCATTGCTTTAAAAACATTGGGAATTGCTTTCAGAACTGGTTCCAAAGTTATACAGGCAGAACAAACAAACAAAACAAAAGTGAGTGTCGTACTTGTATAGATATATCTCATGGTATAGCTATGAATTTTTTAATCTGAATCTTCTATTTCACATTAAACAGATAAAAGGAAAAGCGCTCTAAAGAAAGCTGGGCTGGGGTATGCCTGGATTCCTGTGAACTTTCTATGCCATTGATCTCTACCAAGGTCCATAAGAAATTAGCTTGGAACCTAGTTTGAACCTACTGTTTTGTATGACTGTTACTATTGTATAAAAAAATGTCACTAAGGAGAGAAAGCTCTACCAAGAAGCAGTTTTCACAAACTTGGGGTTACAAGCCTTTCACAGACTTGTGTGTAAGCATTATTTTTTCTTTTAAAAATCTAATTTAATGAGCAAGAAATAAAACTTTTAAACAAATTCAACCTAATTTTTATTTTGAGCCAATCACTCCCCTGGGGTGGCAAAAATTTAATCTCAGAAAGTTTGGGTTTTTCCCTTGTATCAGAGTTGTATTTCAATTCCAATGCGAAAAGGGAAGAGGAGCAAAGATACTGGTTGGAGGTGCACATCTGTTCCTAGAGTCACAGGTCACATAGGTCTGGGTCACTGGTCCTTGGAAATGGCTGCTGAAAGTCCCTCCTTCCTTTCTGGTGGCTCCTTCAGCTCCTTCCTCTTCAGGCCAAGGCACAGGAACTCTGTAAAGTTGTCCAGTGCTCCATCCACCTTGACAGAACCTGCATTCATTTCCTGTCTTGACTTTCAGCTCATAATGTCCTCTCCTCTCCCCCTCCGTTGGGGTGGAGGAGCTTTTATTCTCTAATCTGTGGAAAATCCTTCTCCCTGTTATTCTTGTTGTTTGCTTCAGAGGATCCTAGAATAATGGACTCAGGTTTTATAGAAACACAAAAACCAGGAAACCCTGCTGAAAACCTTCACTGAAGCACAGACATCTGCTTGAATGGCAGGAAGGCAAAAGCGTAAGATACCCAGAAAAGCAACAAGGATATAGGTTAATGTCTCAAAAATATTATTTCACACAAGGCTAAGGGAGAAGAAAGGATGCAAAATTCCTCATGTGTTATTAACATCAGTGAAAGGGCATCTAATTCTGTAGCACAGCCCTTGGATCAGGCCTTGCAAATCATCTCTATGCCATCATAAGCAGACGAGGTTTTTCATTTGTGAAACCTCGAGTGCCCTTTTCTTTCCTAAACCACAGTGAAGCGAGATGACTAGGACAAGGAAAGAGATTGCAGGGTGGGACTGAGAGCCCAGCTGAACCGTGAGTTTACCAATGTGTAAATGAAGCCCCTGAGCACCATCACCAAGGTTTTCTCCAGTGGCAGCAACAGCAGCAGCAGCAGAGGCTGGGAGCCCCTGAAACACCAGAGAAAACTGATCCAGGGCTGAGGACTGGCAAAGGGACGTAAATTAAAGTGACAGTGAGTTTAGGGAATTGAAGGTACTATTATTATTATTATTATTATTTTATTTATTTTTTTGGCAGCTGGCCAGGGAACTCTTGACCTTAGTGTTACAAGGCTGTGCTCTAACCAGCTTAGCCAACTGGCCAGCCCTTGAGGGTACTATTGAGAGGGACACTATCCACAGGTTTAGACTGAGTCAAAATTAAGGCAAGATAGGAGGTGCCTGCCAGTGTGGTAGAATAGGCAGGCTTGTTAGGTTAATGGGAAAATATACTGAGGCAAAGGTGTTGAGGTTTAAAAAAAAGATATGTTGAAGTATTCTGCCTTAGAGAGTAGCTGTGGCTTCTAAGGCCTTTGGGTAATATAAACTGAGAAACACCGTTGGCAAGAAAATTCTTCTAACTGTCCTTCCACTTCATAACATCCTTCCATGCTGCAAGAGTGAAGTCAACTCCCAACCCAAGCTGCCTTGCCTCAGAGAGGGGTTATCATAAATATTCCATTAGACCTTTTTTCATCAGTTCCACTGCCAAGAATCCTGTCCCCCCTAAAGCCACACAAATGATCGAGAGGGGTGAGGATGGAAAGAATGAACAGAATATTATCAAAATACACCAAATAATGTAGTTATTGCTGCAACCTTTACCCCTTTTCCTGGGTGTGTGGGGATGAGAATCTCTGATCCTTTCTTGTCCAGTGAACAACTGTCTTACAATTTTATACTGTCTTATATTATACTGTGTTACACTTTTATATTTTATGTAAACCATGACCATATAGAGAATTTTTGGTCTCTCTGCCACATATAAGTTACCAGATATTTTCTATGTGATCATTACAGCAGCTAATACTTGTATGGGACTGTGTGCCAAGGCTTGTTCTAAGTGCTTTCCATTTATTAGCTCACAGAATCCTCACAACAACCCCCCCCAGGTGCACACTGCTGTAATGATCGCACTTTCACTGATGAAAAAGCTGAAGCTGAGCCACACTGAGGTTAGCTAACTTATCTAACATCACACAGCTACTAAATGTTAGTTAGTTCTGGGATTTGAAAGGTAGACACAAACAGACGAACAGGCAGGAAGTATGGCTCCAGAATTCACACAATGAACTACTTCACTGTTGCTACCTATGTACCTGACTATCAGGAGGGCTGTAACTGACTCCAAGGCCTGAGGCATGTTTACTTAACAGAAATATTCCAACTCCTTTAACTGCAAAGCAAAGGAACAGAGGAATGCCTTACTTAAGCAGATGACTGGCCATTCAAAGCTATCCAGCTTTAAATGCCGGCTAATGGGGGAGGGAGCAAAGTTAGAAAAGTTTTCTTTCTCAGAGTTCACTGCAAAACCATTTTAATAGCAGTCTTCAAAATAATAATATTCCACCTCAAATTATAACTTAACAAGTGCTGAGAATATATTCTTTAACCAAGATATTAGAGATTTATCCAGAAATACTTTTACTTGGTTAGGTTAGTGTGAAATGGCTTGGCTCAGCCAGATACTGTAGAGCTGGCCGGTTCTGTTGCTGGGCAGGGGCATTTGCAGGGGAAGAGGGCGGTATTAAGTCCATCCAGGCGGTGCACGTACTAGCAAGTGGTTACTAGGCAGCGCTTTATGCAAACACAAGTAGCCTTGGTTTTGTGAAAGTCTTGGCTTTGAAAATTATTTAGAATTCTTACGGAAAGGAATAGGAAAGAAGAATAAGAAAATGGAAACGTGGGCAAGTTCAGCACGAAGTTGGAACCCGAGAAAGGGCAGAAAAAAAGGGAGGGGAGAAAGTCACTTTTTACATCATATACTTCCGCATTATTGAATTTTCATCACAAGGATTACATTTGTCATTGGAAACAATAACAAAGGAAAAAAAATGATAATCAGTGTTTTTTTTTAAAGGGGGACGTTTAAAAAAAAAAAAAAAAAAGCAAAAGAGAAAGATTGCCAGTATAAATTGAATGTCTCTCGGATCTTTCTTTAACATTTTTCCAACTTTAATACCAATGCCCAACCAAGCACTATGTTTCACATTCCGAATACAGCTCGGTAAGGGCAGGAGGAAGCTGTCCTGTGGAATTCTACATTCCCGGGTTTGGTTCCCTGCACCACTCCTTCTCCCTTATTTCATGTTTCTAAGTTTCAGATTGACTGCATTTTCTGCAGTGCCTGTTTCTTAGTGTGGGCTAGCCTGGGAGAGGAAATTCAAAGCACAGCACTCTCCACGCAGCCATGGGAGAAAGCAAAGATAGGATCCTTAACAGTATCCCAGAGAGACTGCCAGCTTTGCCTGTCCCTGTAAGTCCTCTCACAGGACATGGGATTGTGGATATAAGCTCCCCAAGAGTTCTGAAGAGGAAAGTGCCAGACTGAGAACCGCACCAAATAGAACACCTTTAGATTTATAGTGGATGTAAAATTACAATGAATTACCCATTTTAAGGATGGGGGGGAAATGGAAGAAGGGATCTCAGTGACAGAGACCTAAACGAAAATCATTAAAAATAAAACGGGGCCGAGTCACACTAATTTGCCTAAATTGTTTCATAGGTGAATTTTGTCAAACCTTTAAAGAATTAATGCTAATTCTAGAAAATAGAAGACGAGGGAACACTTTAATTTTATGAACCTAGTATTACCCTGATACCAAAACCAGTTCAAAGACAGTACAAAAAAAGAAACTACAAACAAATATCCCCCATGAATCTAAGCACAGAAATCCTTAACAAAATACTTGCAAATAGAATTAAGCAATATATAAAAAGAATTATATACCATGATCAAGTGTGGTTTATTCCAGGGGTTCGAGGCTGGTGCAACATTAAGAACCCAACAAATGTAATTTGCACCATATCAAGAGTCTAAAAGAGAAAAATCTTATTATCATATCAACTGACAGAGATAAAGAATTGGATAGAATTCAACATCCATTCACAATAAACACTCTCATCAAGCTAGGAATAGAAAAGAAACTTCCTCACCTTGATAAAGAGCTTCTACAAAAGATCTACAGCTAACACTGTACTAAATGATGAAAGACTGAATCCTTTTTCCCCTAAAATTAGGAGCAAGGCAAGGATTTCTGCTGCTGCCACTCACATTCAACAGAGTGCTGGAAGTTCTAGCCCTTGCAATAAAGCAAAAAAGGGGGGGAAAAAAAAGGCATTCAGATCAGAAAGGAAGAAATAAAACTGTCACTATTTGCAGATGACATGATTGCCTACTTAGAAAATTTCAAAGAAATTACATTTTGTTATCTTTCACCCTCACAGAAATTTACTAAGAAGTGTATTTCAAAGAAATGTAAAAAATAAAATAAAACTAGAACATTGTTTGCTGACATGTAAAGAATTCTTCTACTCCATACAAGTGTATTATCATGATACTTATGAAATGTTAAGAGGCTTGATTGTCTTGACTCTGGTACCAAGCTACAGCCTCACGGAAGTTCATGTTAAGTTAAGGAAAAATATAAGTAACAAGAAGAAATCATCCCATCTCACCAAGTTATACACCCAAGACCATAAAAGACTGTGACACTCTGCCTACCTGGTAACATCCCAGGGGTTGAGAGTGCATGTGTAGGGGTCATATGGTTTGGGTTTGAGTCCCAGCCTTGCCACTTACAAGTACCTTGTGCTGCAGACCAACCCCATCAGTCTCCGCTTCCTCTTTGGTAAAACGGTCATAACAGTGGCTCCTACCTTGCAGGCTTGTGGTGAAGATTAAATGACACGAAAGGAGGATTTAATGCTATCCCTGTCACATAGTAAAGAATACTTAAAGGTTATTTACAAAAACTGTACAAAATGAGAAATTTTAAGTAGATAATGACAAAAACATATGTAGAGGCAGAGACAAGGAAATGTGCTGTATGTTTATTTTTTCTGTTCTTATGCCAGTGGCAGGGAGATACATGTTTCCATTAGTGAAACCAGGGCCAGTTGTTAAATACCAACAGGTGATGGTAAGGGGTACATGATCTTCTACATTTTAGTCCATTCCTTGTCCTCTTCTTCTGAAAGTTGTAGATGTCCATTGAGTTTGAGAATCTCCCATCTTAAAGAGGCTGCATATCCTGGAGTTAAGTTGTCCAAAGTTATTTCCAAAATTGAAAGGCCATGCGTAATAACAATGTGATGAGGAGCAGAAGAGAGAGGATTAGCTGCAACATGAAACAACAATAGGGAATCATATCTGACCAGCTGCCCATCGTGATGGATGGATTTTTCACACACGGAAGGCTCTCTTCACTCTGCCAACAGCAGGCAGTTCATCAGTTTAAAGCTTTGTAAGAGGAGGCTTTCCACAGCCACAAACTCTTCAGGTTGTTGTCTCCTCTTTCAGTCAGTCTAAGTTCACAGTGATGGGTGGTTTGGCCCAGAAGTTTCAAGGGAGTCTGACCAGAGGAGTTCAATGTCTGTTGTCCTGACAAGGGGATGACGTCATTATTACCTACCCCGTGTTCTCTCCAAAACCTGCATTATTACCCTAGTGTTCAGAACTCCCCCTCAGACTCTTGGCTTCAGCCTCAGGTGGAGGAACTATTGCTAGTTTGCCTAAGACCCTATTCATTGGTTGTTTTATTTGGTGTTTCCCATTTTGTGCTGAAAAGTGACTTGTGATTCATTTCTGCCAGCACATCAGGAGGGGAAAAAATGCTGCAGCATTTATCAAAATCCTCCAACCACTGATTTGCTACATGCAATTATCTCTTTCAGGGCTTTACTGCAAATCCTTACTCTTCTTGCTTTGGGCAGGTTATGCTGGACATGGGGTTCCTCTTCCATCAGGGCCCTCAAGGACAGACCTCATCCAAGAGCCCTCTTTCCATCCTCCACCCCAATTACTCCTGGGGAGTCAGGGTGGTTTCTCAGAAGCCTTTTGTCTGGCCCTCAGTAGAGACAGTTGCTCTCTCACTTTGCCAGTTGAATGAATGGAAACGGTGTAATCGCCTTCTTCCCTTCCCCCGGCCCCATCAGGGCACTTACTCCACCACATAGAAATAGCATTGACTCACACTCAAAATAAAAACAAGCGAATATTTTCCTTCTTCTTTCATTATGCCCTTTAAAAGAATCTACTCCATGAACCACCTTATTCTATGACTGAATCTCTCTCTGTGACTGCTGGGCCTGACAGACCTTGTGAGCTCCAACTCCTGCCCAGAAACAGCTCTCTCCCAAAGGAGGACTCTGTTACCTTGCTGCTCCCCTGAACTGATTCACTGGATCCAGAAAGATGCTCCTCAGGAGTCATCCAGTGCCCTGGAAATGCGGGGACCATACAGTCACTGCTTGGCTTGGGGCCTCTGCCCCTTCCCCTTCCAGTCTCCATGGGTCTGTGAAGACAGAGGCTGAGCAGTATATTTGAAGGGAAAAAGAAGAGAGAGTTGCACTTTCTGAGGACAGACCTGTTGAGAATAAGAATCTGGCAGAGCTTTACCCTGCTAGTAGTGGAGAGGGCAGGAGAGTGTGAACTACAAAAGTAAATATATTTGAGGAGGCAGCAAGATCTAACAGCATGAGAGAAGAAGGAAAATACTCGCTTGTTTTCATTTTGAATGTGAGTAGATGGCATTTGTATGTGGTGGAGAGAGTGCCCTGATGGGGCTGGGGGAAGGGAAGAAGGCGATTACACCATTTCCATTCAATTGAGTCATGGGCTCCATGAATGGAGTTTGGGGTAAGGCAATGAAGTCACCACCCACCCTATTTCTTCGTGTTTTCCTGTCCCCTTATTTAACCCCCTCTTTTACATGACAGAAGCACATTTCTTTGTGCTCCTGAAGAACAAAATCAAAGCTCACATCACAAAATGGCCACTGCAAAAAAGGCAATCAATCCCAAACTTAGAAATATAAGGGGGATTGGCTGGTTAGCTCAGTTGGTTAGAGCGCAGCTTTCTAACACCAAGGTCAAGGGTTCAGATCCCCATACTGGCCAGCTGTCAAAAAAAAAAGAAAGAAAGAAATATAAGGTTGGGTAGATGATGGGGTGATGCACAGAACCAAATCTAGAAATGTAAATTGCTTCAAGGACAGCTTCCTGCTGCCCAAGCTGCCCAACATCTCCCAAATAGGACAGTCTGTGTACACTTGGTTGAAAGAAGAATCCTCACTACCTCCTCCCTGTCACATTTTGAGGCTGAATGTGTGTAATGTGACCTAATTAAAAATTTAAAGAGGCTGGCTCCTTAGCTCAGTTGGTTAGAGTGTGGTGTTATAACACCAAGGTCAAGGGTTCAGATCCCTATACCAGCCAGCTGCTAAAAAAAAAAAAAAAAAATTTAAAAGAACTTCATAGGAAACAGTATAAAGGATAAACAGCAATTTGTTAACTTTGTAGGAGTTCAGGGAGAGACTTGCTTTTTATTAGAAAAGTGTTCTAAAATATTTGTTATAACAGCAGAGAATTTGCTGAATTTCTTTTATGCTATTTCTGCATTATATGACATTTCTGTGCCATAAAAAGGTATTTCTTCAAGAAAGGAAAAAAAAGGCCTAGAATCACAAAATTAAAGACAGATCTTATCAGTTAGTTATATGAAAATTTTAATGCTTTGTCCTTTTATCTTATATAATTATATTCAATTTTAACCAGATTTCATTAGTACCCGCTTAAACCAGTTTCCTTTTACACATTTGTTTAATTAAAAGAATATCAATTTTCGATGGCAGGCACACATTTTAAAACAAAGCCATTCGAAGTATTTAAAAAAAATTATACTAAACATGTCAATAAAATAAACTCAAATTCACCAATAATCAGAAGTATAAATGAAAGCAAACAAGAAAAAATATTCGCAACAAATGCATCAGAGAAAGAATTAATATCTTTGGCATAAAAAGGAAGCATTGCAAAAAGCAAAAGAAAATAACACCCACGGGCAATGGACAAGCAATTCATGGAAGTGGAAATACAAATAGCCAGTAAATGTAGGAAAACATGATTGACTTCACTAATAATCAACAAACAAAATAATCTTTTTTTTTTTTTTTTTTTGCAAACAGATTAGCTAAGATGCAAAGGACTAATACTCCATGTTGATAAGAGTTAAGAATGAGAAGTAGATTTTTTCATTTTCCGGTTTTTAGTGTCAAAGCACACAACTTTTCTGGAAGTAATTGGCATTATGTACCAAA
The DNA here is from genome assembly GCF_027409185.1 of Cynocephalus volans. Classification (NCBI taxonomy): domain Eukaryota; kingdom Metazoa; phylum Chordata; class Mammalia; order Dermoptera; family Cynocephalidae; genus Cynocephalus; species Cynocephalus volans. Next base: position 111,084,741 of record NC_084478.1, on the reverse strand, counting down.
ATTATAAATGTATTTACACTTTGATTCAGCAATTCTGTTGTTAGGAAACAATCAAGTGTGTGCCCCAATGTATGTACAGCATATTTATTGAAGAGTTGTTTGTAGTAGGGAATATGGGAAAAATCTAAATTACTATATCAGTGCTGATTAGAAATATTGTGGTATATTTATACAACGGATTACTGTAAAGCCATGTAAAAGGATGATTTAAACCTATACTTGTGCACATGAAAAGTGTTCACAATATTACATTATGTGTGAAAAAGCAGATTGCAACACAGAATAATAGGCAGTTATTCTCTTTTAATTAACAATATAAATATTGTTAGTATCACTAAATATGCACAGGAAATAATTTGAAATTATACACCAAACTATCTCTGGCTGTTAGATTGTGGGGTTCTTTATGCTTCTGTATTTTTAAAATGTTTATATTAGTTTAAACAATTTCTAAACAAAAACAGCAAAGTTATTGCCAATGTGAAAAACAGAGGAGACAAATATGAAAGCACGTAGTTACAAGGTTTTTTATTGCAGCAGAATTTATAACGATAAAATGATTAAACACAACCTAAAAGACCAACAAGAATAGATTGGATTATTCCAAACAGTGGGATACTGTTGTCAATAATTTTTACTTATTATTTATTTTTAATTGACAAATAATATTTGTGTATATTTATGGGGTACGATGTGAGCTAATTAACATATTCATCACCTCACCAACTTACTTTTGTGTAGTGAGAACGTTAAAATCTATTCTTTTAGCAATTTTTTAAATGTTCATTATTTTAACTGGGGGCACCATATAGTGCAATAGATCACTAAAACTTATTTCTCCAGTCTAATCGAATCTTTGTACACTTTGATTGACATTTAAACCCTTTCCCCATCCTACCCCCACCCCCACTAGCCTCTGGTTTTTTTGAAATCAACATTGTTAGATTCCACATATAAGTAAAATCATACAGAATTGTCTTTCTGTGTCTGACTTATTTCACTTGGCATAATATTCTCTAGATTCATCTAAGTTGTCACAATTGACATAATTTCATTCTTTTTAAAGGCTGAATAGTATTTTATTGTGTATATATATCATATTTTCTGTATTCATTCATCTGTTGACGGACACTTAGGTTGCTTCCATATCTTGGCTATTTTGAATAATGATAAAATGAACATGGGAGTGTAGATATTTCTTCGACGTATTGATTTTATTTTTTTTTTGGATATATACCCATAAGTGGAATTGCTGGATCATATGATAATTTTATTTTTAGTTTTTTGAGGAACCTTCATACTATTTTCCAAAATGACTGTACTAATTTAAATTCTCACCAACAGTGTACGAGAGTTCCCTTTTCTCTCCATCCTCACCAACACTTATCATTTGTCTTTTTGATAATGGCCATTCTAACAGGTGTGAGGTGATATCTCATTATGGTTTTAATTTACATTTCCCTAATGATTAGAGATGTTGAGCATTTTTTATGTATCTGTTGGTCATTCTTATCTCTTCTTCTGAGAAATGTCTATTCAGATCCTTTGCCCATTTTTAATGAGGTTATTTGTTTTCTTGCTGTTGAGTTGAGTTCTTATATATTTAGATATTAGCCCCTTGTCAGATGTATGGTTTGCAACTATTTTCTCCCAATCTGTGGGTTGTCTCTTCACTCTGTTAATTGTTTCCTTTGCTGTGCAGAAGCTTTTTAGTTTGATGCAATCCCATTTGTCTGGACAATAATATTTTCAAGTATATTATTTACATGGTATATTGTTTTCAAAAATCAAGCAAAAATACTGTATTTTCAATATGATGTCAGTTTGATGAATATGTGTTTTGCAGAGAATATATTGAGATATCAATTTACTATTTTGTGTTTTGTTCACTATATTTTTCTTCGCTTTCAGTCTCCACCCTCAACTCCAGAAAGATAATCAGACCCATTGTACTTTTGTTACCAGTGGGGAAGTTGGTGCTATAGGGCTGAAAATAGATGTTGTCTGTGAACGCGCTCCCTTCCTGGCTTTTGTTTTCTGAAAGCCTGAGTTCCTAGGGAGGATTGTGCTATGAGGAAAGGGGTAGAGGTGATTGAGAGGGAGAGGAAAAGCAGCAAGAGAGGTTTTCCCAAGACTAGGAAAAGGGACAGAAATCTGCAGATCCTCTGTTAAGTGGAAATACCATTCCCAAACAGTGACCAAAGCAGATAGCAAAAGCTTGGAAGAAAACACCTCTATCATACAGTTAAAAGGGTTGGTTCTTGAACATCAAAACTTCCAGCCTCAACAAGGAGTCCTGGAACCAATCCTGGCGAAGAAGCAGCACAGCTCCCTGCTTTCTAGGCTTGGACAACGAACATAGCAGTAGAGACCACTGTACCCCATTTTCTCGGTACTCTTGGACTCTGGTGAGAACTTAGGGAGGGAGAATTCCACCCCAACTACAACAAAAAGTAATCAACTGAAATTGAATTTTCCACCAGTCAAGTGGGATGGAAGGAAGCTTGAAGTTAGATTTAATTTGGTATTTTTAAAATTACAATGTGGCATTTCTTATACACCCAAGTTTTTTAAGTAGGATCCATCCCAGCTACACATGTATATTAAAAAGAAAGAACTCTGGAAAGTTAAACATCAAAATGATAATAGTAGCTATCTCTGGGTAATGAGATTATGGATATTTGCATTTTGCTTATCTTACTTTCTAGCTTTTCTATAAAGGATAGATAATTAAATACTTTTAAAGTTTATATTCAAAATATGCAGAAAATCATGTTTAGCAAAATCATGCTTATACTTTTCTTTACATTTTATGTTTATATTTATTCTCTACATGTATATTTAAATTAGTCCTGTTTTCTGTATGTATGGTTTAGAACAGGAAACTAGGCAAATTAGCTAAGATTATGTACTTAAAAGTAACACAGCCTTGAGTTTCACACACAACTTCACAACTTACTACCTGTCTCAGATGGCAATTTCTAGAAGCAGACCTGCGATAAGGATTCATGTGTGAGTGATTTATTAAGGAAATGCTCCCAGGGGAAATCAGTAAGAGAAAGGCTAAAGCAGGACAGGGAAAGGAAAGAAGCCAAGCAAGGGTCAGGTTTCAGGTGAAGTGGAAGCCTCAGGCTGATCCTGAAGAGGGCTCTGAAGTGTAAATTATGCCTCACAGTTTGGCCTGCCTTGAGGCTTTTAAAAAAAATTTTTATCTCCAAACCAGTCAGTCACTGCCTATGGGGCCACCCTGGGAAACATAAACTCACAGGATTTCTGGCTTCCTGCACACTCAAGTGAAGCAACTCCAGTAGCCCAAGGGCAGAAGAGTCACAGGTGTCAGCCATTAGAAACAAAGGGTGAAGAAGCTGGGGGACAGATGCACAGAACCAGCAGGGACAAGAGGGATGAAAGGAGATCTGGATGTAGGAATGACAGTGTCCTATATACTACCTCAGGGTCTTTTCCCTGGCTGTTACCTTCACCTGGATCTTTCTATACCCAGGTATCTGTATGGCTCATTCGCTCTCCTCCTTCAAATCTTTGAGTAAATGTCACCTTCTCAATGAGGTCTATCTACTACTTCTTTTTAAATTTTCAGTCCCTTTCCTGACTTTCCAACCCCTTTTAACAAGTTCCATTTTTATTTCATAGTTCTTAAAATATTCTGTAAGGGTACTTCAAAAAGTTCATGGAAAGATTTGTATTATCTTTAAATCCTAATTTTCCATGAACTTTTCAAAGTACCCTCGTATAATGTACTCATTCACTGTGTTTACTAATTAATGTCTGTCTTCTCCCACTAAAATGTAAGCTCCACAAGGGCACAGATTTTTGTTTTGTTCCCTATGCACCTGTAACAGTTGCCTAGGACATAGTAAGCACTCAATAAATATTCATTGAATGAACTAGTGCATGAATCTAGGAATTTATCCTAAAGAAATAATCAATAATTTGGAGAAATCAAAGTGCACAATGAATACCTGCAAGTCTGTTACCAGATGAATGTGATTTGGCTGACATCTTTCAGTATATAAATCAATATATCTATTATTAACTCCCTATTCTCAATAGCAGAATAATTATTTCATGCAAAATAGGCAATGAATTAAAAAAATAAGCCCACAAAATAAAGTGATGTTTAAGTCTTTTTTGTCCTTACTGACAATTTGTCTGCTTATGCTATCAATTATTAAGAAGTATATTAAAATTTCTCACTATTATTGTGAATTTATCTATTTTTCATTATACTTCTCTCAAGTTTTGCTTATAATTTTTGAGGCTATGTTATTAGGGGCAAACAAATTTAAAATGTCTACTTAGTCCTGGTGAATTGAAACTGTTAACTTTATGAATGTCTCTCTTTATCTCCAGTAATGTTTTTTGCTTTAAAGTCTACTTTTTTTTAGCAACATGAGGTTTTTCAACCACCAGGTGTTAGATTTTGGGTTGCAAATTTCACGAGAGCACCTCTAGAGTCTGCAACATCCTCAGTGTTTCCCGTCTGTTCAGTGCCAAGAAAACTTTCCCAGGAGTGGGGAAGATTGCCCTAATACTTTTGGCATCACAGCTTTATCGGAGGATGTCTGCTTTTACACTATTAGACTGCTCACTGTAAGCAGATTCTGGATTTTGTCTTCTGTCCTTCAAACCTCACTAGTCCACGAAAATTTTAACTCAAGTTCACTAGTTTGGTAAATATCTTCAGGGTAAAAACAGTTCCTGTGCTTTCCTTACCTACTGAGTTTTTTCTTTCACTTAGATTTTGTTCTGGCAATTTCTTAAAATCTTGTCAACTTTTTGATACTTTTAGGAAGAGTTTTAAAATATTTTATCCAACATTTTTCATTGTTTTTGGTGAGAGGATGATCTGATTTATTGGAAACAGAATTCTACCATTTATCTTCCTTTGACATGAACTTAAATTAATAAAGTAGCAGAGAAACCACAAGAAAAGCACAGCAATAAAATTGCAAAAAGAAACAACAGGAACTTGTCTGAGCAGCAACTTTTTTTCTTGTCAGTTATAGTACCTCCCCAAGAATGATAATAAAATTTGACATGGAAATATGTGCAAATGTATGTTAAGGACTTTGCACTTGGTGTTGGAAGCTTTGGAGAGCAAGGAGATGGCTTATAGTGTCTTACTGATTAGGAAAGTGAATTTACTAGGGAAATGTCGTAGGGTTGCCAGGCAATATTCAGTGCCCATGTGTCAAAATTTACAAGAGGGAACAGTTAGTGGAACTGAGTGATTTTAGGTGGTCAGAGACAGAAGAGTAGAAATGTTGGGTTTAAGTAAGGTTTAGATTTTCCCACATATGTAACCATAGAGGTAAAGAGAGGCAAAGGAATTAAGGGTGTATGCAAAAGAGTGATTATGAAATTGGACCATAGATATAAGCTGGGAATGGAAGGAAGTAAGAATAGGAGAAGGGGCATGAATAGTGAAACATGGTAGCAGGGTCAATGGATTGGAGATGCCAGTGGAATTGAAGAATTTTTGAGGTAAAGATACAAGAGCAAGTGACCTGGAAAGAGAGAACGGATGGTTGAAGAGGGGACTCTCAAAATCAGTATTTCAGAGATTATGCCATTATTGGTGATAAGAAGGTCTAGAGTATGACAAATGGGAGTAGTCAGCTGATGTGAAGTGGAGGATAAGGCCCATGGAGATGAGAAGTGTTTGATGGATGGTTTACATGGCATTGAAGCCACCAAGAATGATAACAAGATTAATAGAGAAGAGAAAAGCATATGGTGAGCCAAGTGTTAAAGTCTTCAGTGAATGAGAGGTAACAGCCAGAAAGACTGTAGATGACTGCAACAAAGAGGGGTAGTGGGTTGTTCGGTCTAGTAGCTTAGGGTTCAAAGGAGCTGGGATGTGTGAAAGATGAGAAGAGATATGGTCTTGAAATGGCAAGAAAGAGCAGTGAAAGACAAGTACCTCACGTCCAGGACCAGTGGTACCATGGGAGTAGGAGGAAAACAGTGAGAGAAAATTGCTTTAATTTATACATTTCATAGATTGTTTCATTTATTCATTTAACAATGTACTGAGTAGCTACTGTGTGATAAGCAGTTTACCAGACTGGTGTAGGGGGGAATCGGGGTGGGGGGGGTTGTTGGGCAGGGTTAGGAGGAGTTAATTAGACAAAGACAGAGTGATAATTTGCTAGCGACTATGTCTAACAGAAGCTAAAATTGATTCTCCTCTTGTGAATAAGTAAATTGGTCTAGCCCACACACTTATGCCTGGTGAAATGTCCCTGGGCCTAAAATGTTGCTGCCTGAAGGTAAAAGTAAGAATAGATTTGGCAACTGTCCAGTCATAAAGGAAACCAAGTGTTATCTTCATTAAGCACAGCTGAACCTGGTTTTAAAACTTAACTTGTACAGCTACAGTAATCAAAATAGTGTGGTATAAGTACAGACATATAGATCAATGGAACAGAATAGACAATCCAGAAACAGACACAAACTTATATGGTCGATTGTTAAAGTAGTCCCATGGGAGACAAGATAGTCTTTGAAATGTGGTGCTAAAACAATTGAACATCCATATGCAAAAAAAAAAAAAAAGCACTTCATATCACATGAAAAAATCAACTGAAAATGGATCATAGACCTAAATGTAACATAAAAACTCTAAAATTCTTAGAAGAAAACATAGAATATATCTTGACTTTGGGCTAGACAAAGCATTCTTAGTCATGATATGAAAAGCATAATCTATTAAAAATTTGATAAATTTTATCTTAACAAAATTCAAAACTATTGCTCTGTGAGAACATAGTGTTAAAAAAATAAAAAGACAAGCCATAGACCAAGAGAAAACATTAAAAGTCATATATCTAAATCTTGTATCCAGAATACATAAAGAATTGTCAAAATTCTATAATAAGAAAATAAACACCCCAATGTTAAAATGGGCAAAAGATTGGAACAAGCACTTCACCAAATAAGGTATATAAATGGCAGATAAGTACATGAAAAGATGCTCAACATTATTAGTCATTAGGAAAATGGAAAGTAATACCACAACGAAATCACAATTACCCCCTAGGATGACTATAATTAAAAGGCTACCAGTACCAAGTGTTGGAGAGGATGTGGGGCAACTGGAACCCTTATACATTGCTGGTGGGAATGTAAAATGGTGCAGCCACTGGGGGAAATAGTTCAGCAGTTCCTCAGAATATTAAACACAGAATTACTATATGACTCAGCAATTCCACTCCTAGATATATAACCGAGAAATGAAAATATGTGTCTACACAAAAACAATGTTTATACACAATGTTTATAGCAGCATTATTCACAATAGCCCAAAAGTAGAAAAAACTCAATTGCTCATCAATTGACAGATGGATTAATAAGATATGGTACATTCATACAATTGAATATTATTTGGCAATAAAAAGGAATGAAGCACTGATAAATGGTAAACATAAATGAACTTTGAAAACATTATGGTAAGTGAAAGAAGCCAGGCACAAAAGGCTACATATTGTATGATTCATTTATATAAAATATATAGAATAGGCCAATGAATAGACAGAGAAAGTAGATTGGTGATTGCTTAGGGGGAAATGGGGCGTGACTGCTAATAGGTTCCTACTGGAGTTATGGGAATATTTTATATCTTGATTGTGGGGGTTTTTATGTTACTGGATACATTTGCCAGAGTTTCTCAAACTTTGAGTATATTCAAAGATAGTTAATTTCATTGTATGTAAATTATACCTCAATAAAGCTGATTTTTTTAAAAGATCCAAAAGTAACCCACATTGATTAATGGGCAAGGATTCATACTTTCACATGACAGTTTTTGACTACACATCTCACAAAACACTTTTAGAGAATAAACTGAATTGGGCTATGACATTTTTTCACAGAAACAAAATATTTGTCATTCGAGAAACAGTAATTGGAGGATTTGAACTATTTATACTCTACCAATGGGGCAAAAGCTATGCATGCCATTGAGGCATATTTTGATTGAGTAAAACTTATTTTGTTACAAGTTTGGTATTATCATTTCGACCTATATAAATGGTGATTACATATGGTTCAATCTAACAGATTTGGAATGTCAATGTAATTGTGAATATAACATTCAAATTAGAATTTAGACAAACTAGAACTCAAATTTAGAGAAATATGCTCTTGGAATTTAAGTAACTACCAGTGGTACGAGTACTGATTAGATTTGCTTAGAGGGCAAATTACTAAAAACTCATTTACCTGAGAACAAACCCCAGATTACAGCCAGAGGGTGATAGTTAGATAAGGCCTTCTGTTTGGGTATGTCTGATAATTATTAGCTTGAATACACCTAACCTCTATTAGTTTGATTTTCAAAATTAACTTATTATGAACTTTTTGATATGCTGAAAGTCTTATTATCTTGTAAATTAAGGAATTATTTGTTACACGCAATGAAAATTTTTAATTGAAAGTTTTAATATTAGGCCCATACAGTCAATGTTAATAGAACAGTTTTATTATGATTTAATTAATAATGTAGGGTTGTGATACTGATCATGTGCTGCTGAGTTAATTATGCATGCAGTTCATTCCAGAATTTACAAAAGTTGAGCTGGGACATTCGGTGAATGCTTTGCATACACTACTCAGAAAAACTTCAGTGTCTTCTAGCCTGTAGTGTCCAAGTATACTCCAAATTGCTGTATCTAAGAATATGCAAGTGTGCTGGCTAATACACTAAGTCAGTGGTTTCCCCCAATTTTTTTTTATCATGGGCTCCTATTGGCATAAAAAATTTAGCATGGCTGGCCAGTTAGCTATGTTGGTTAGAGCACAGCTTTATAACCCCAAGGTCATGGGTTCAGATCCCTGTACTGGACAGCTGCCAAAAAAAAAAAAAAAAAGAAAGAAAGAAAATTAGCATGTAAACCAATGTGTGTATATTTATATTTTTTATAAATAATAAATGTATAGTATTATACTAATACATTATGTACATTATAAAACAGAAAACTTAATCGCTTGAAAGGGTAGATAAAAAATAAAAAGCATATTATACATTTACCAGAGCCTACATACCCCACTTGGAAGACCACTGATTCTAAATAAGAGAGGTACATACAGTTACCCTTGCTTGGGAGCAACAGACAGGCATTAGTCCACGTGAAAAAGGGCAACACAAAAATTAATGTCAAATCTAGAAAGTGGGGAAAATAAATATTAAAGATTTGAAGTAAGCAATCACTAAAGAAACAATACACTCTATTATTTTTTTGCTTTTAATTTTTATTTATTTATTTATTTATTTATTTTTATTTTATTAATATTATTTTTTTACATTCTATGATGTTTCAGAGCAGTTGGGAGGGAGGGTGAGAGGGGAAAAGGGGGAAGAAATGGGGTGGAAGAAGGAGGAAGGAGGAGGGGCAGGATTGAGTTCTGTGGCACCTGCCACATTCCCACTGGGGAGACCAGGGGGCTTCCAGCATTGGCTTGGTCATTGCTGGGCTGGGTGCAGATGTCAGAGGGGTGAGGCAAAAGCCCTCGCCTCCCACCACCCCAGCTCAGGAACCCGGGGCCCTTTTTGCTGCAGCTTGGTGGTTGTTGCTGAGCTGGTTGCATGTGTTGGGGGGCACGGCTTAGGCACTCTGCCCCCCATGGCCCCAGCTCGGGAGAGCCCAGGGCGCTTCCTGTGGTGATTCGGTGGTCATTGCTGGGCTGGCTGTGGGTGTAGGGTGGGCATGGCCAAGGCCCTCAGCACCCCCACAGACCCAGCTTGGGAGAGCCCCAGGCATTTCCTGTGGTGGCTCTGTGATTGTTGCTGTGGTTGAGCGTGTTGCGAGAATGTGACTGAGGCCCTCAGCCTACACCCTCGGGACTGGTTGCAGGTGTTGGGAGGCATGGCTGAGGCCCCCAGCCGTCCTCCCTTTCTGGCTCGGTAGCCCAGGGACTTCCAGTCCTTCTAGATGTTACAGGTGTTCTTTGGTGACATGAGACCTTTACTAGTTACTATCAAACTTTGTCTCTGGTTTTGGGTACTTTGCTTGTTCTTTCGGTTCTGTGTTGCATTATTTGCTGTTCCCACCACTTAAACTCTGCACTGGAACTAATTTTTTGTCCTTTGCTTACTTCAAGTACTGGTGGGGACCAGTACTTGAGCTCTGTGGTTGAGCTAAATTGCTGCTTTGATGCTGGTTCCCTAGGGAAGGCTTTTTGTGCAGTTCAGGTTTTAATGGTTGACTTTATAGGTACTTCTGGATCTGGTGAGATCCGGTGCACCTGGGTTGTGTAGAAAATCTGGTCTGGGCCTGAGTCTTTACATCAAACTGCACCCCATGCAATTCTATATTGCTGACTAGTCTCCTCTGAGTGGTCCTGTGCTGATTGGGGGGCAGATCAGCTGTCCTTGCTGTGCCCCAGTGTTCTCCCTGTGGGCCCATCTCCCCCATGGCCTGTGCTCCAAACACTTCCTGTGGAACGGCCCATGTGCTGGTCCCTTGTGATGACTCACTGGCCTCTGAGTGGCTCCTTTTTTTCAGTTGTGGCTCCTCACTCCTATGTAGGTCCATGGGAAACCTATTAATCATCCTGCTGACCTGGGGGCCACCAAGGCCCTCTTCTCCCCTGCTACCTCCAAGCAACTTCATCTGAAAGGCACAGCTGTGGCTTTTTGCCAGCTTCTGCTCCATACACTTAGCAGCTCCAGGCTGGAAGCAGCTGGGATTCGAAATAGTCTGAGAGGTTTTTTTCTTTCTCTCATTGTGGCTTCTCCCATCTTCATGAACTCCGTAGGCCTCTCCTCCTCTTCCCCTGAGCTCTAGCAGCCCCAGCTTGGCTATCGTTGATTTCTTATAGCTGTAAATTGGTTGATTTGTGGGAGAGAGTGACGCTGGGGACCATGTATTCTGCCATCTTGCCGGAAGTAAAAACAATACACTTTAATCAGAAATAAGAGAGTCTTAATATAATGAGGACGTTGTTTTACTAGCTTGTGAAACCAAAATATTCTGCTTAGCACAATGTAAAACAAATGAGGGCACAATCTCAGAAAAAGAGTGAATTAACTGGGACTAGCCCTGAAGAGAAGTTATAAGAGGTAGAATTTAACTTGTAGCCAAGGTAAGACAGGATCAAACTTGCTTATGAAAGTTAAAAACTAAGGAAACATAAAGATGAATTTGTGCCTAATAGCATTTTCCATACAAAGAAAATCAGATTCATAAACAATGCCACCTACATAGCAAGATATTTAAGACAGAAGACACTCCTGCTCGAGTACTTATTGGAAAACAAAAAGGAAGGTGTTTAGACATAAAAATAAGACAAAAAGCTACTCAAAGATATGATGGACAGAGATTCTAGAGGTAAAAATTACAAAAAGAACAGCTGGTATGGGGACTTAAAAAAAAACTTACATAGCTGAAAAAAGTGGCATCTAGGCTGACAAAGCTGATACAATGCAGACATGAGTTACCAGATCATAACATACCCCTGGGTATCAATAATGACCAGTAATGAGAAAGCACAGTAGGTAATTAAAGAAATGTTTGTACAGAGACAGCTAGCTAAAATCTGCTTCTGGTAGTAAATTGTGAAATCATTGTGTCACCCAGTTTGATGGGACAGATTACACACCTATAGTCAATATTTTTAGAACTGAAAGGAGGGGTGTAACACACACACACACACACACACACACACACACACACACACACACTCAGGTCAGGGCTTGGAAATAAGGATTCCCTCTGAAAACTAAACAAGTAAAAGCCAGCCACAATGGATGTGAAGAGTAGACTGGGACACAATCAAAGGGCTGCCCATCCAGGTACAACAACAGAATACACACACACGCCTTTGCCAGTCAAGGCTGCGTGGGGACCAGCCAGACAAAAGGGAAGAAAGGGCATGTCCAAGCAGAGGCACAACATGTACAAAAGCTAGGAGGGGAGAGAGCATGATGAATTCAGAGAACATGGAAAAGTTCAGTATGGCCCAAGCAGGGAAGATGGAGAAGTAGGCAGGGGCAGGGCTATGGCAGGACTTGTCTGCCACGTTAAGGCTGTTCGGACCTTAACCTAGCACGGTGGGAAGCCAGCCCTGCTGAGAAGTTTCAAGTGAGACGTGAAAGAACTGAGATTTAGGAAGATCTCTTTGGCTTCAAAGAGATTGGAGCCATCTCCACCCTCACCCCACAGCAGAGGAGACTGCTGCAGTTATCCAGGACAGAGATGGCCAGGGCAAGGTGGGCCGGCATGGCATCCACAGTAGTGGACTGATGAGAGACACTGCACAGGCAGATGGATGGTGGTGTAGTCCATTTGGGCTGCTGTAACCAAATACTTTGAACTGGGTAATGTGTAAACAACAGAACGGTATTGCTTACAGTTCTGGAGGCTGGCAAGTCGAAGATCAAGTCTCCAGAAAATGCAGTGCTTCGTGGATGGTGCCCTGTTGCTGTGTCCTCACATGGCAAAAGGGGGCAAGGGAGCTCAGTGGAGCCTCTTATAAGGGCACTAATCCCATTCATGAGGGTGGAGCCCTCATGACTTAATCACTCCCCAAAGGCCCCACCTCTTAATACTATCACAGTGGGTATTGGGTTCCAATGTATGAGTTTTGTGGGGACACACACACTCAGACCATAGCTGATGGGACATGGGGGTGAGGCAAGAGAAGGGAGTCTGGTTTGGTCAGTGGGGTGGATTGTGGTGCCCTTCACTGAGACTGAGAACAGGAGGATGAAGAGGGAGGGAAAGGGGAGGGGGCGAGGAAGAGGAGGAGGAGAGGGAGGAGGAGGAACAGGTGTGAGAAGGAAGTTGAGTTGTAGGAGCTGGTGAGTTATCCAAATGGAGTGCTTCAGTGGCCAGTTCATCACATGAATCTGGAGTTCGGGTGTGAGGTCTGCCCTGGGAGATGAAGGTGTGGGTGTCCTCAGCCTTGAGAACCCAAGGGAGGATCAGCTGGCTAGAGGAAGCCAGGCTATGAAAATGGAGAAGAGAAATGGGAGATGGGAAAATCCATGAGGCACAGAGAGCAGAGGCCAGGTGTTTCTCTCATGGTGTGGGAAAGGAGGACATTGTAACACCCCAAAGGCAGTCTTATTTCTTTCCTTACCAGTGTGGTTTCCTACTTCTTGTGCGCCTGTGCTTTGGCGGGTGGGGTGGGCTGGGGAATTGTCATCCTTTTACTGTCCTTGTGTTCTTTAGGCCTTTGAGGGCTCTCAGTGTTCCTCCTCTTTTGAGGAAGGTAGTCTCCTTTCCCTTTTTAGTTTTCCCTCTTCAAGGATGTTTGTGCAGTTCTATGTTCCAGATCCTGCCACCCGGGACTTAGTCATGCACATTAAGAGGCTTTTGATGTCAGAGTCTTGATGGTTGTCATGGTTACCTAGTCACTGGCATGGCTAAACAAGCAATGCTTGGGACACAGACCATTGCCTGGGACTTGGGAATCCTTGTCCTATAGATGCAATTGATTTTCTGTAATGTGGTGTAACTCAGTTTATTCTTTCAAGCACCAGATATATGCCTTTTAATTATAAGAAGAAGCTTCATAGAGATGTTGGAATAAAATGAATTATAGGAAAAAATTTCGACATGAAATGATTTTCACAATGAAGTAGTAGTGATATTCCCAAGGGCTCAAGGATCTAGTAGTATCACCTGACCTTCACTCCAATGTCTTGTCCATCAGACCATAACTGTGCTTTGTGATCCTGTAGCATCTTAATATTCCGGGATCCAAAGGCATCCAATTCATCTGCATCTTTTAAAAGGAACAGGAAGTCACTCTGATTCAATAGGAAAGGGGTGAGGATTTTCCTCCAACCCAACTCTGCTAGACAACACACTGTGTATTATGTAGATGAGGGTGGTTCTTTTTCTTTTTGCTGATGGTTTAGCTAGTTGATTGAAAAATTGGCTGTTTGTGGATGGGAAGAGTTCAGGATAATAGTGAAGGGCACTAACTTTAGCAAAGTGCGTACTACATGCCAGAAACTGAATAGATGCTTTTCATTGACTCTCTTTTCAACTGCTACCAATCAACTGAGCGGTGTTTATCTTTCTAGTCTTTTTCTGCCAATATCTATTTAAAGAAAGTTTGAATATATCTGTACATATTGGTTCTTAGCCTGCTGAGAAAGGAACTTTTTACTGCTTTATGTTGTCCTTGTACTAAGCATGCATGTGCATTGGGAAACATTTAGAAAATACAGATGAGTGCCACTCGGAGTCCTGAGTCAGAACTGCAGCCTGAACATCAGGGAGCAGGAATGCTGGGAGGGAAGGCAGGAAGGAGGGAGTGAAGGGGTGAGGAGGCCCTGCTGCTCTGACCTCCAGACAGAGCTTTCCAGAAGTTTGCGTGGCATAGGAAGCACATCAGTGGCAGGCAGTCTCTGCTGAGATTTTCACGAGACAAGTCAGCTAGGCCTCTAGTCTACACTTTGTTTATCCTTCTCTCCCTTCTCCTTTCCTTCCGCCCCCCTCCTCTCTCCTGCCCCTTTTCTCCCGCTTCTCCCTCCTTTCTCTCTCTCTCCCTCCTCTTGTCTCTTCCTCTTCAGCCTACTCCTCCTACATAAATCAGGTTGGGAACAACTGCCAAGGTCTGTCCAGAGCAGGCAGGGAGCCATCTCAGTCCTATGGAATCTTTCACCCTTAGCTAAAGAGAAGCTCTGTGTGTGCATGCGTGCATGTTCATGTACATGTGTGCACACACAGGCATGAGTTTAAACTAAAAAAAGAATCATGCCATTTGCAGCTTTTTTCTGATTGCCAAAGTTATACTTTCTCCTTGAGAAAAATCTATAAGATTCAGAAAAGTGTAAAGACGAAAATATAAACTACCTAGAATTCTGTAATTCAAATGTTCAGTTGTAACCATCATCATTAATTTAACCATGTGTTATGAATACCTTTCAACGTCAATAAAAAATTTGTGCCTCATTTTCTGAATCACTTTAAGATTTTTCATGTTTCAAACTTTAATCTCTATTTTTCTGATTTCAAAGGTAAAAAATCCTTGTAAAATAAAATAATATAGAAACATATAACATAGATAATGAAATTTTCTTGCTTCTCCTTTACCTGTCAAATCCGTAGAAACATTCTCTATTAATAGCTAGGAGTACATTCCTTCAGAAATTTTTCTTTAGTGATACACACATATTCTTTTGCAAAAGTGAAGCCATACGAAAAACATATTACTCTGCACATATCTTTTCAACTTTATCTCATGCTTACAAGGTTTGCAGGCTGCTCTTTTCACTTAGCAATAAATTGTCAACATATTTCAGGTCAATAAATACATTTCTATATCATTTTATGAGTCACTATTCAATAAGATTTTCTCCAATTTATGAAATTTTACAAGTTATATATGCTTGCTGCAAAAATTCAAATGATACATGTAAAATTGTATAAATTAGAAATTAAAATTTCCCTGTTTCTCTCTGTTGCCCTGTGATGATAGCTACGGGTGAGTATTCTTCCAGCTTTTTTTTTGCAAAGTATTTCTGTTTCTCTCTCTCTCTCTCTCTCTCTCTCTCTCTCTCTCTCTCTCTCACACACACACACACACACACAATTTCTTTTGCAAAAAATGGGACATACTGGGTGTATGGTTTAGCAACTTGCTTTTCTTTTTTACTTAATATATATTAGACATTTTTCCGTGACAGTACATATTAGCTTCACCTCATTTCCTTTAACCCAGTCAGAAGATTCCATTGCATTAATGTATATTTTTATGTAACCAATCAGCTATAAATGCCCTTTAAGTTCTTTTAAAATTGTTCACTATCACAATCTTGCCGAAATGTACAATGTAGTTGATTTTCGTGTCCCTTTACCAATTCCTCTTTCCCACTTTCCTCTCCCTTCTCTCCCTATCAACATCATATCTGTTCACTTGTCTTAACAAGTTCAAGGAATTGTAATCATTGGCTGAAATGGGCATTTTTAATGAATATCTTTAGTTATGTGTGCCATTATTTTTGTATGATAAATTTTTAGGAGTAAAATTGTTGTCTTCAAGACCACACAAATTTTCTATTTTTATGCATATCACCAAATTTGCCTCCAAAAGATTGAAGCAGTTTATGGTCCTACCAAGGATGTAAAGCATGCCAGTTTTTCCATACTGTCTGCAAAGCCATGTATCATCAACATATTAAAAAAAATTTTGCCCCTGTTACATTGTGAAATGGATATTTGGCCTTCTTTCCTGTTTCCTGACATAAAGCTCCTAAAACCCTTGGAATCTCTAGACTGATTAGTGTCTTTTGTTTGCTAATGAGATGACTGATAGCTGGTGGCCCCTAGGTAGCTTCAAGATGGGGGCTGGTCACTGAAATGACGGAGGCATGATTAGAGGGTTGGAACTTTCAGCCCGAACTCCCAATCTTCAGGGAGGGGACAGAGGCTGAAGACTGAGTTGGTTTCCAATGGCCAATGATGTAATCAATCATGCCTACAAAACGAAGCCTCCGTAAAACCCCGAAAGGCCTGGGTTCAGAGGGCTTCCGGACAACTGAACATGTGGAAGTTCCTAAATGGTGGTGTGCCAGAGAGAGCATGAAAGCTCTGTGCCCCTTCCCCCATACCTTGCCCTAGGCATCTGTTCCATCTAGCTGTTCATTTGTGTCCTTTATAATAAGCCAGTAAATATAAGTATGTGTTTCCGTGAATTCTGTGAGTGGCTGTAACAAATTAATTGAATCTGAGGAAGGGGTCATGGGAACCTAGATTTATAAGTGGTCAGCCAGGAGCTCAGGTCATATCCTGTCTTTGTGACTGGCATCTGAAGGGGGAGGGGAGGGCAGTCTTGGAGACCGAGTCCTTAACCTGTGGGATCTGATGCAATTTACAGGTAGATAGTGTCAGAGTTGAATTGAATTAGGACACCCAGCTGGTGTCCACTGGGGAATCTGCTGTAGCATTGGTTGCTGGTGGGGAGAAATCCCCACATATTTTGGTGACTAGAGGTCACAGAAGTATTCTGTGTTGTACTGTACTGAGTGAGTGAGAGTATGAATAAACACACTTTGTCTTTTTCTCTTTAACATTGACACCCCACCCTCCCACATCAAAATCAGCCATGTTAAATCCTAGGATTGTGAGGATAGAACTTGACCATTGTTATTGGTGGTGTTGCTGGTACTGCTGGCATGTTTGTGCAGATGTTTGCAGCTGCTTAGAACTCTTCCCTCTTTCCTTTTGCACCTTTGCTGCTGTTCATATGTATTAATTGCTGCTCTAAATTCAGGTCCCTGACAAAATATTGAAATTAAGGATTTACAGAAATGAGCAATCCTGTAGCTTTATCCTTATGCACATCCTGAACTACTTTCTTGGATAAATTTCTAGAAATGGGATTGCTGGATGTTGGGAAAATGGAACAATTTGGTCAGGCTCCCCTCACCTCGGAGCTGGTTCAGGGCAGTTCAGTAAGCATTGTGTGTTTGTGGGTGGAGTAAGTGTGCCTGCAAGGTGGTGCCACTTTGGCTGGTGTTTTACTGCCTCAGGCACCCACCTTGTGCGGCCATGTTTTTCCAGACCTGCAGCTTCCAAGGACTGTGTGGCCAGTTGCCTAGCTTATAGACCTGCATGAAGGGTTCTGGTGACTCAGCCTGGTGTGGAGGGGTCTGGTGACCCAGCCTGGCATGTGATGGGTTTGTGACCCAGTCTGTGAATGGGCTTGAGAGGTGTGGGAGCTCCAGACCCAGCCCTAGCTCAACCATCGGCCCAGTCGATGCAGGATTACCAGCAGGTAAAAGAGCCTGACAAGTGGCATGGTCGCCTAGCTTTACAACTGGCATCACAAGCAGGATTAAGACCTAGACAATTGGCACTGTGAGCAGAATTTGCAATATCAGCCTTAGCCTCACAGTAGCCCTTGTGGTAGCTAGACACTGGATGAAAGGCTACATATATTTTAAAGCCAAATGCTTTTATTTATATGCTTATAACTCCTAAGTTTATATCTTGTCCAGACTTTCCTCTGAGTTTCAGACCTGGTATTAAACAACATACTTTTCACTTTAACATCTCAGGCAAAAGATGCCCCCAAACTAAATTCATCATCTCTGCTTTCTACCACCCTCCAACATGGCCCTTCCCCACCTTCCTTATCTCAATGAATCACAGGCATCTTCAACCATTTTTACAAACCAGAAACTGACTCTGATCTCTCTGTCACCTTCACATGCAGTTTACCCAAGTTCTATTAATTCAATCTCTTAAATACATCTTAAATCTGTCTGTTTCTCTCCAACTTCATTGCTACCTCAGTAGTCTGAACTAACATTTTTTTTTAGCCAAACTACTATAAAGGCCTCCTAATTGGCTTTATTTGTTTGTTTATTTATTTATTTTTGAGAGTAAATGGCATTTATTATTTCAGGAATATGAAACTGTGGCAGGAGAATTCCAGGTCCCACTGGCTAGGTCTGGGTTCTTGGTGTCTCGAATAAAGATTGGACAAGACACACCAGAAATGAAACGTAAAGGCAGTTTTATTTAGCAAAGAAAGAGGGAAGAGTACACTCCGGAGAAAATGGAGTGGACTCGAGCAAGAGAGAAGAGTGCTCAAGAGCCCCTATAGTCACATTCCTGGGGTTTTAAGTACTCTTAGTTGGATTAGTGCCATTTTGTCATTGGTTGAGCCCTGAACGTATTCTCTGTCATATTGGTTAAAGAGATTGGGGCCCTAGCGGTGAGAACTCATTGGTCTAACCAAAAGGTGCCCAAGGTGGGGGGAGGGGGGCTCCCTGTCTGGAATTGTCTTTGTCTCCACTTCTGCGCATGTGCATGCCTTGCTCAGGAAACCAGTTTGTCCCATTTGCAAATAACCAGTTTTTCCTTTTCCCATTCTTTTCTCTATCTAGCTTCCTGCCTCAAAACACTAGGCAAATTGTGTCGCCATCAGTATTTTCACATTGAAACACTGAATTTCTCTATTTCATGCTATTCTTAACATTTAGCTTTGCTTTACTTTTTGCATATCAAAATGTGCAAAAGACACTGACTTGTATGGGCTGAATGTTTGTGACCTCCCCCTCCCCCTTTCATATATTGAAACCCTCTCCTCCTCCATTTGATGGTATTAGGAGGTGGGGCCTTTGGGAGGTAATTAAAATTAGATGAGGTCACGTACATGGAGCCCTCATGAGTGGGATTAGTGCCTTTATAAGAGTCAGAGGGAGCTTGCTTCTCCTCTCTGCTCTCCACCGTGGGAGGATACAATGAGAAGTCAGCAGTCTGCAACCTGGAATAGGACCCTCTGCATAACCAACTATGCCGGCACCCTGATCTCAGACTTCCAGCCTCCAGAACTGTGAAAAATAAATTTCTGTTGTTTAAGGCACCTAGTCTAAGTATTTCGTTATAGCAGCCTGAGCTAAGACAATTTCTTTTACTCTTTGAAACTCGATGCCACTCTTAAGCAAAGTGACAGAGTGAATGATGGAAACTAAACGTTGTAATAGCTACATTTTTGGGGGAAAAAACTAGGGGTTCCCAAAATAAGTGATAAAACAATTTAGAATTCTCTCTGAGTTTTAGAAACACCAGTAGACACTTGATCACATACAAATCTTAACTGTTCTGATAACACTGTGGACATGGGGGCAATCTAGAATTCATAATACAAATTTAATGTTTTTTTCTGGTTTTAGAAAAAGCAGTAATTTCCTCTTCTAAAATGTCTAAGATGAATGACAAAAAGTACATAAATGAAATTTTTCTTTTAAGTGAGAAATTGCAGAGAGCAAATGCTTATTTTTCTCTATCCCTAATTTTAGCCAAATTTTCTGTCCTGTTTCTTTCCTTTTTCTTTCCTTCCCTCCTCCCTTCCATCCTCCTTCCTTCCTTCCTCCCTTCCTACCTTCTCCCTCTTTCTTCCTCCCTTTCCTCCTCCATTCCTTCTCTTCTTTTCCATCTTTTCCTTTTCATTAAGATATAATTTACACTCCGTAAAATGCACCATGTTAAATTGCACAGTTAAGTGGTTTTTAACATATTCACAAAGTTTTGCAACCATCATCACTATCTAATTCCAGAATATTTTCATCACGCCAAAAAAAAAAAAACCCTGTACGCATTAGCAGTCACCCCCCATTGTCTTCACTCCCCATCTCCTGCAAACCATTAATCTATTTTCTGCTTCCCTGGATTTGCTTATTTTGAAATCTTCATATAAATGGAGTCACACAATATGAGGTTTTTTGAGTCTGGTTTCTTTCGCTTAGCATTATGTTTTTGAGGTTCATTCACCTTGTAGCATGCATCAGTACTTCATTTCTTTTTAAAGCTAAGTATTTCATGTATGAATATACTATATTTTGTTTACCTATGAATCAATTAATGGACATTTGCATTGCATCCACCCTTGAGATACTATGAATAATGCTGTGATAAACATTCATGTACAAATTTTTGAGTGGACATATATTTTCTTTTTTTTTCAAATTTTAGATTTATTTATTTATTTTTGGCAGCTGGCCAGTGCGGGGATCTGAATCCGTAACCTTGGCATTGTAAGACTGTGGTCTAACCAACTGACCTAACCAGCCAGCCCACATTTTAGATTTATATTTATTTATTTATTTATTTTTTATTTTTTTATTTTTTTATTTTTTAAATTTTATTTTGTCGATATACATTGTGGCTGATTATTGCTCCCCATCACCAAAACCTCCCTCCCTTCTGCCTCCCCCCCTCCCCCCAACAATGTCCTTTCTGTTTGCTTGTCGTATCAACTTCAAGTAATTGTGGTTGTAATATCTTCTTCCCCACCCTCGTTTTTTTTTTTTTGGTTGTTTTTTGTTGTGTGTGTGTGTGTGTGTGTGTGTGTGTGTGTGTGTGTGTGTGTGTGTGTGAATTTATATATTAATTTTTAGCTCCCACCAATAAGTGAGAACATGTGGTATTTCTCTTTCTGTGCCTGACTTGTTTCACTTAATATAATTCTCTCAAGGTCCATCCATGTTGTTGCAAATGGCAGTATTTCATTCGTTTTTATAGCTGAGTAGTATTCCATTGTGTAGATGTACCACATTTTCCGTATGAGTGGACATATATTTTCAAGGCCCTAGGGTACATATAGCTATGAGTAGAATTGTGGGTCATATGGCACCTCTATATTTGACTTTTTGAAGAACTGCAAACTGTTTTCCAAAGTAGCTGCACCATTTCATATTTCCACCAGAAATGTGTGAGGGTTCCAATTTATCCATATCCTTGCCTTCATTTGTTACAGTCCATCTTTTTTATTGGAGCTATCCTACTGGGTGCTGAGTGGTATCTCATTGTGGTTTTGATATGCATTTTCCTAATCAGTAATGATGCTGAGTAGCTTTTCATGTGCTTTTTGGCCATTTGTATATCTTCTTTGGAGAAATATCTATTCAAATTCTTTCCCCATTTTTAAATTCGGTTATTTGTCTTTTTATGGTTGAGTTGTAGGGGTTCTTTGTGTATTCTTGATACTAAACCCTTTTGAAATATATGACTTGCAAATATTTTCTCTCATCTATGGATTGTCTTTTATTTTCTTGATGTTATCCTTTGAAGCACAAACATGTTTATTTTTGATGAAGGCAAATTTATCTATTTTCTCTTTTGTTGCCTGTGATTTTGGTGTCATATCTGAGAAACCATTGCCTAGGTCAGGTTCATGAGGATTTCTCCCTATATTTTCTTCTAAGACTTTTATAGTTTTAGTTCTTATACTTATCTTTTTGATCCACTTTGGATTAACTTTAGTATATGGTGTGATGTAGGGATTCATATTGATGCTCATGCACGAGGATATCCACTTATCCCAGTGCCATTGGTTTAAGACTATTCTTTTCCCATTGAATGGTCTTGGGACCCTTGTTGAAAGTTAATTGACCATAAATGTCATAGTTTATTTCTGGATTCTTAATTCTGTTCTATTGATCTATATGTCTGTCCTTTCATACTAGTGTCACACAGTCTTGATTACAATAGCTTTGTAGTAAGTTTGAAATTGGGATGTGTGAGCCCCAACTTTGTTCTTTTTCAAGGTGGTTTTAACGATTCTGTGTCCCCAGAATTTTCATGTTAATTGTGGGATCAGCTTGTGCATCTTTGCAAAAAAGTCAGCTGGGATTTTGAGAGGGATTGTGAGAATGTGTTAATCGATTTGAGGTGTACTGCTATCTTAACAATATCAAGTCTTTCAATCCATGAACACAGATTGAAAGACCTTTCCATTTATTTATGTCTTTTAAAAATTTCTTAACAATGTTTTGTAGTTTTCAATGTACAATTCTTACAATTCCTTGGTTAAAATTATTCCTAAGAATTCTTTTTAATGGCATTGTAAATGAATTTGTTTTCTGAATTTTGTCTTTGGATAGTTTATTCCTGGTGTATTAAAATATAAATGATTTTTTCATATTGATCTTTCTGCCTGCAACCTTGCTAAACTTGATTATTAAATCTAGTAGTTTATTTGTGGATTCCTTAGGATTTTCTATACACAAGGTCATGTCATATGAAAATGAGAGTTTTACTTCTTCTCTGATTTGTATGCCTTTGATTTCTTTTTCTTCCCTAAGTTCCCTTGGCTAGAACATCAATGCAATGGTGAATAGAAGTGGTGAGAGTGGGCATTCTTGTCTTGTTTCTCATCTTAGTGAATGAATATTAATCTTGATTCATTCTCCATCTAAAGAAATCATTTAAAAAGTTAAATTATATGAGTCACTACCTTTCTTAAATGCTCCAGTGGATTTCTACTGTATGTAGAATAAAATCCAAATTCTTTTTCTTGGCCTACAACACCCTCCATGCTCTTTTTCTCCAACCATATCTTATATTGCTTTTCTTTTTAAAAAAATAATTAATTGATTTTTAAATTGACAAATAAAAATTGTATATGTTTATCATTTACACCATGATGTTTGAAATATTTGTACATTGTGGAATGTCTAAATTGAGGTAATTACCATAAGCATTACCTCACAGGCTTATCATTTTTTCATGATGAGAACACTTGAAATCTACTCTCTTAGCAATTTTCAAGAATACAGTACCAAGATACTTCAAAAAGTTTATGGAAAAATAGAATTAAAAGATAATACGAACCTTTCCACAAACTTTTCAAAGTACCCTTGTATATTTTATTAACTATAGTCACAAGATCTCTTTAACTTATTCCTCCTATTTTCATATTACTTTTCTTACTCTCTGCACACTAGCCACATGGGCCATTTTTAGGACCTAAAATGCATCATACTATCTCCTTCCATAGCCCTATACACATACTATCCCTCTCCATCAATGAGCCAATTTCTTCAATTCCCTTGCCCCTTTCCCCTAATTCAGAACCACCTGGAAAAACCTTATCCATGAATAATAAGTCAATCCAGTTTCCTCCCTTTTGTTCCTAATATTGTTTCTGAAGTGCTGCTGAGACAAATCACACAGCCTCAAGATTTGGTCTCAAACTCCAGTTGTGCCCAGTGTTTTTCTTCAGTGTTTCACTGCTATCATCTTTTAGAAAATTTTTACAGTGAACATGTCACTTTTTTCCCACTATTCTCAAACCTCTGTACCTTCTCCACCATCTCATCCTTCTTCCTGTTTAGTGCTAAGCCCTTCATCTTTGTTTTGGATCCCTTTCCCTCCTATCACCTTATTCCCTCAATTATTCTCAATTTCTTCTGTGGTTTCAAACTCTCTTCCAGCTCCTTTCCCAATAGATTTTAAATATATTTACATTGCTTCTATTAAAAAAAAAGGCAAAAAAACCTAACCAATTAAATGAACCCTTCCCTGTCCCTACACCCCTCTCCTGCTATTGCCCTAGCTCCCTCCTGCCCTTCCCCCCCAAACTACTAGAAAGAATTGTGTACATTCTCTATTTTCACTTTCCTACCCTCCACTTTTGACTCTCTGGTTTGGATCACTGCCTTCCTATAAAATTGCTCCCACTGAGGTCGTAAATTACCTCATTGTTGAAATGGATAACTCTTAGTCTCTACATTGAAGTGATCTCTTCGTAGCATGTAGTCACTCCTCCTTTCTGAGTGATTTTTCTTTTTCTGTGTACAAGAGAAATCTATGATTCTTGTTTAAAAATATAAACATTTTAGAAATATATAATACAGAGATGGAAGAGCCCTTTAATTCCATTCCCCTGCCATCAGGACCGTTAGATCAGTGTTTATTCTTCTAGACATTTTTTTTTCTGTGCCAAAACTAATATACTGTATATAATGATAATTTTTGGTGAAAAGGGCTTATATTATTCCTAATTTACTTGCAACCTTCTTTTTCATTTAATATGTCTTGGACTACTTTCTATGCTAGTCCATATATTTCTACTTCATTTCTTTTAAGTGTTTCATCATTTTTCCACCTCAAGGATTTACGGTAATTTATGGAACTCTTCTGTATTGGTGGATGTTTACCAATGCTTGCTGTTACAGACAATGCTGCAGTAAATATTCTTGTAACTTGTGCAAGTGTTTCTGTGGGACAAATTGGTAGAGCTAGAATTAAAATATGTCAATGTTGTAAAAGGATCATTTTTATTTTAGTACAAATACATGGTTATTTAGAAGTTTGGGTAATACATAAAATTTTAAAGAAAGTAAAAATCATCACCAATTTCCCATTCATAGATAACCAATTTTGTCTGTCATTTAGTGTGTATCTACAGTGGTACTGAACTATCATTTTATATACATTCACTCATTTAAATACTATGACAGTTCTGAAGGGTCAACATTATTATACCCAATTTTATAGATGAAGAAACTAAGTCTTGGAGAAAATTAAGACATTTATTGATGATTGCATGACTAGTAGGTAATAGAGTTAGCTTTCTGGCCAAAGTGCTGTGCTAGCATCCCTATTTGTTCAAGTTTAGATAAGAAAATGTACACGACAAATAGCCCCAAACCCCCTTATAACTACTATTTTGGTGTATTTCCTTCTATTATTCTCTATACACACTCCTTTCCTTTCCTGCCTTATGGCCTTTGTATACTCGTTCCTTCTTTTATTTTTTAAAGACTAGCCAAGGGCAGTAGTGAGAAGGGGGACTTGTTTCTTCTATTTGCCCTCTTCTTCCAGATACTCACTTGGCAGGTTCCTTGTCATACAGGGCTTAGTTTAAATCTCACCCTCTCAGAGAATGCTTTCTTGACCATTTAACTTAAAGTTGCCCCAACTTACTTTTATCCCTTGCCCTGTATCATATCCTTCACACTACTTATTGTTTTTGTTTTTACTTTATTTTTAATTTTTTACTTTATGTCCCAACCCCAGAAGCAAGACAATAATATACAGAAAGGAGAGGGCTGTGTTTATCTTCATCCCTTCTGTGTATCTTCTGTGCTTAAAATGGTGCCTGGTACATGGTAGGCACTCAATAAATGTTTTTGAACTTGACAATTGATGAATACTCCTAGAACAAAAGTACAAGTAAGAGAAGTTTACAGATATTCTTTAGTAAGTTCAGCTGTCCAGACGCTGTTCCCACACAACTCTCTGTTTGAATGACTTTTCTTGAGCTATCCCTAACCTTCTGAAAAGTTTGAACCCTAAAACCATAATTTGCTCTCTTAACTACCACAGTACAGTGCCTCATTCTCTAACACATTATTAAATTGCTGTTTATTGCATGTTTGCCCCAATTAGAATATAAGCTCTAAACGGGCAGATGCTCTTCCATTTTTTTTTAATTACTGTACCCCAGCACCTAGAATGATGCCTGGCACATAGAATGTGCCCAATAAATATTTGTTGAGTGAATGACTAAGTATCCCTTGATATCAATGGTAGATTTGCAATCCTGCCCCTTGGGCTAAGAAACTTGAATCTATGGGCCACATGGATTGGATGGTCTCCAGTCAGTGTTCAATTCAGGTATGTAAATGGCCTTAAGAAGACGGCATGAGGGGAAAGGAAGCTGACATTTATCAAATCCCAAACATGTATAAGGCACCTAAATTTTCTCTTCTCAAGCTTAGAAAAGTTTAGAAAAGCTTAGAAAAGTTGAGTAACTTGATCTAGGTTACCCAGCTGGGCAGTGACTGAACAGGGAATTAATAATATGAAATGTGACTGTGAAGCGCAATGACCTGATATTCACCCACAGACTGTCAAAAAGTTAGTGCAGTCCTCATTCTGGTCACCACCAGCTATGGATCCAGTTGCACCTTCATATAGGGACTGTTACAGTACTATGAAGTCTATAGATTGGTAACATTGTTTATGAATATATGTAAGTGTATTGTTAAATATTTTTCAATGAGATGTGTTTTTAGTCAGAAAAGAAATAAAAAACACTTTCAGCCTAAACCACCATTAAAGGCATATGAAAAACAGTAATAAGACATTTGCATTGTATATTACTGGCAAAGGATTAATACGTTTGATATGTAAAGATCTTTTACATCCCCCACCATAGTCACACTAGATGAACAAGAGATTTAGAGAAAAAAACAATATAAAGAGATGCTCAATAGCATTAATAATTCAAAAATTGTAAATGAAAATAAAATTACTTCTTGTGCCTGTCAAGCTGACAAAGATGAAGAACATAATCGACAGCCAGCACTATGCAGGATGTGGCAGAACAGGCATTTTCATACTCTGTGGAAGGCATGTACATTACTGGATTTTTTTCTGGAAGATAATTTGGCATTATCTACTACAATAAAATATATTCATACCTTTTGATTCAGAAATTGCACTTTTAAGAATTTATCCTACAAAAATCCTCTTTTAAATATTCAAATATGTATGTACAAAAATTAATCGCAGCAGTGCTTATAACATTGAAAAATTAGAACAGTGAAACACCAGAAAAAAATAGTGAAAGACAGAAATGACCAAATCTTTACCAATGGGAGTAAGAATAGCTATATTTCAGTATAGTACATTCAAACAATAAAATATTCCACAGATCCGAAGAGAAATGAAGAAGCTTTCTTCGTTTGAAAGCTGCATTGACAATAATATGTTCAAGATATATAACGTGGGAAAAAAATCTTGCCATAGAGTTGTAATTGTTTTGTAGAAAAATATATATTTAAATCCATATATGCACCCTCAAATTAATGAAACCTGTGCATAAAATATTAATAATATTTTTAACTAAGAGGTAGGAAAGAGTGATTTTTCCCTTTTTGCTTTCCACAGTTTTCTATATGTGTTTTCCACATTTTCTATAATGAACATGTACTATTTGTGTAATTAAAATAAATTAAAGAATGAGGATTATTTTCATCAGAAATTATTAGGATGTATTAATATAAGCCTAGGTTATACAATATCCAATAGGTTTAACATGCTGTAAATGCCTTTTTGGCACCATGCAATATAGACGAGGGTATAATTTCAGAGAAATTATATGTGAAACATTAAGAGAGTAAGGCCACACCTTGACGACAGTATAAGGTGTACCCAAAGCCATTTTCAAGAATTGGCACCATTTCAGAAAATAAAATAAAAAATAAATAGGAAAGTTTAAATTCTCCAGACTATGCAAATCAGATGCAGGAGCAATGCCAGTGGTCTCATCAAGATGCAAATGGTGGGGGAAATCTCATGTAAGACTTTCCACTAAGAAGCTGACTGGATAAAGAGCACTTGAAAAACAGCCCCAGATCCCACAGAGACTTACTGACCACAGACAGTGAAAGTGGAAAATATCAAGAGAAAAGCTGGTCTGTTATCTGGAAAAAAGGGTCAAGGATAGGGTGAGGGTCAGGGATGGTAGTTACGTACTTAGCTTGGTAATAAAAAACAGTCTTTTGACATTCAACACTGACATTTTGAAGCAGCCTTTGCATAACAGCTGCATTCAATTAGCCTTGTCAAAATGTCCTGTCTTTCTCTGAGAGAAGGGGACTCTGCAAGAGGAAATAGCATGCAGGACGACAACAAGCATGCTATGAGAGACTTGGGAATGAACAGAAACCTGTAATAAGAAGACCTACCAGATCAGTAGAGTAATACTTGCCCAAACTCTGCCTCTAGTGACTAGGAAAATATGACCATTTCCTAAACTGATTTGATGGAACTGGCCATAAGCTTGTCTTCAATTATTTCTTTTTAAAAAGAAGGATAACAGTAAGGTGGAATAATATAAATTATTATTTATATTATTTAGCTCACCTAGGAGCTACATTGAGATGCTTTCCCAAACCCCCAAATAATTTGGAAATAAGCATACAACCTGAGAGTTAAACAATAACAATCTACGGACAATGCTGATTGTTATTCAATTCTGGGACTACAGATGGAGATGATCACTACATGTATACTGAAGGATTTGTGGGCCACTCCTCCAACCAAGGAGAACTGGCAGTAATCCTTTGGTGGGATGAAAGGCACTTGCATTTTTTGAGCGAAATCTAAGCCGTGTCCAGGAGACACGTTAGAAGGCTTGGGATAAAAACAGACATCAGAAGTTCTCAGGAAAATGTGGAAAGATATTTTTGGAAGAAAACTGAGGAATAGATGGCATAAGTATGACTCACAAGGAAAGATACAAAGAGGGAAATAAGTTGTAAACCAACTCAAGCATATCTGCAAAGAAGATGGCCATTGTGAGGCACCAGACTACACAGCATTCTGTGGATAAATGGAGACCCATGATGAGAAAGACTATTAGGTAATCAGAGGAAGCCTGGCACAGAGACAATAGGTGGAACTTTGTTGCAAAGAACTGTGTATTTGGGATTATTAAATCCAATGCCCATGGAATACCATGCACTGGTATAAACAGATGACCAAGCAATACATGGGATAGAGTTGTCTCAGCAGATTCCTTCTTGGACAAGAAATTTCGATACAGAAGGCCCTCCCTAACAGTGTTCTCATACTGTATAAGACTCCACACCCCAGACCTTACACCCAGCTCCAGAAAATGAGGGCAAAGTGATGTAAGAGAAGTGTGTATTCATCTGGCCCAACATAGGCAATGTATCAGACTGAAAATTGATCAGTGGCTGCTCAAGACCAAAGAAAGGTCTGTTTAAGAAGAAACTGTAAGGGGGATAACATACTTCTGCACTATTGTTAAAGCAAACACCCTCCCTCTAACTTCAAAATAAAATGAAAGGCAAAGAAGTAAAATCCACACAATATATATGTGAACAGCAGCCAGTGTGTTTAAATGTCATAGGTAGGATTCCCTAAGTTGAGAACAAAAATTACAGTAGCGTGATAGGTGAATCTTGAAATAAATGGAAGGAAACAGAAAATAACATTTTATCATTATTATCTCTAAGTTTTATTCTTTATCTGACATTCAGAATTCGAGGTTCTATTCTAACAGTAACATAATATTAGACACCTTTGTAGGTGAAAAGGAGTCAAGAATACTACCAACTGGAAAATAAATCTAAGGCTATTTATGTTTGCATTTTGCAGTAGCAGCAGAAATAGGTGGCTGGTCTGGAATATTACTTCTGTGTGCTGTTACTATACTAAAGAGTTATTTATAGGAGTGGTACCAAGTGTTTGGAAATGGAAAAGCCCCTGTTTTCCCCTGTTACCTTTTAGTGTCCTGAACCCTTTCCACTTGTGAAGAGATAATGATTCCAGCTTCCAAGAGATACTGTGGTGATTTCCAGCTACCTGTGTGATAGAGTTTGGATGTGTTGTACCCCAAAGCTCATGTCAAAATCTGATCCCCAACTTGGCAGTGTTGGGAGGTGTTTGGGTTATGGGGATGGATCCCTTATGATTAGATTAATGCTCTCACTGAGAGGGGGATAGTGAGTGAGTTCTCACTGTATTAGTTCCCATGAGAGCTGGTTATTTAAAGGACCCTGGCACCTCCCCCCTCCCTCTCTTGCTTCCTCTTGCTATGAGATCTGCTTGTACCCACTCACTTCCTGCCTGCCTGCCATTTTCTGCAATGAGTAGAAGCAGCCTGAGGCCAGCGCCAGATGCACCTGTCCCAGAATTGTAATCTGAATAAACCTCTGTTCTTTATAAATTACCCAGTCTCAGGTGATCTGTTATAAGCAACAGAATGGACTAATACACCATGGAACCTCAGCATCCACTACAGTGAAAAATACTGAGCATTAACCAATGGTAAGGTTAAACCAACATGAATCAGTGAGTGAGTGGCACTGAATTGAGGAATAAAAACCTTATATATCAAACAGCACCTAGGATTTGAATATTGATTGCCTGGATGTGCAGGTACATGTGCTTCAAAGCCCTTTCCTTACTTGTGGTTCAATCTTTTAATGGACTATACCATGTGGTAGAGCAGAGGTTTGTAACATAGCCTGTGGGTCAAATCCAGCCCTCCCTCTGTTTTTGTAAGTAAAGCTTTATTGGAACATGTTGCTTTGCCTCCCATGGATTTGTCACCCCTTTTCCCCTGGGTGATGGAGCCGCCAAAGATTACTGAAAGACCATCTCTTCTGAGCAGTGAGAAGCCCCTGTAAAGGGGTTAATCTCCTGGAACCCTCAAGAGCGAGGCATTTCTTCCATTTCAGAAATTAACCACGAATTGGGGTTCTCTTCCTGCATTTATTCTCCAGACCAGGAAGTTACAGGAAGAGAACACAGGTGGGGTTTTTGCTAAGTATAGTTTAATAAGTTTAACAATAGAAGCTGGTAACATTCAGTAAGACAGGCAAAGTGACATTCCATAATCCAATTTGCAGCAAAAGCTTGATTTTAGCAAACATTCTCTTCTTACAGCAATTTCCCAGTATCTTTACATATCAATCAGTAACCTGTCTGTCTTTGAGCCAGCAACCTTGCTGTGTCACAACTCTTTATCTTATAACAGAGACTGTAGCCTGGGGAAAATTTCCTGTCCTTTGCAAGGTCAATATTTGAAACTGCAAGGCTTTGGAAAACCAGGCCCTGTGAAGTACATTTGCTTTATGCATACTTCATAGGAACACATCCAAACCCGTTCATTTATATATGGTCTCTTTCTACTTTTGCACTACAACAGCAGAGTTGAATAGTTGAGAAAGAGATAGCATGATGCAAAAAGACCAAAATATTCACTATCTGGCCCTTTACTGAAAAAAGTTTTCCAATTCCTGGGCTAGATGGTCCAAACAGATATGAAACAACCAATTTAAATTATTTCAGAAGGTCCACTCCCTGGTCAGTCTGCCAAATTCTATGTTAGGTCTTCTGTTTTTTCTGTTCACATTTTCCCCCCAGGAATTATTTACACAAAGCTGGGGACTGGGGTGTTCAATTTCAATCTCAGTGATTTACAGTCATCTTTTTTTAAAAATTGTGGCAAAACATATATAACATAAGAATTTTCATTTTAAGCATTTTAAAACAACAATTGCAAGGAATTAATTACATTCACAATGCTGTACAACCACTACAAAACTTTTTCATCATCCTAAACACAAACTCTGTGCCCACTAAGCAATAACTTCTCATTATTCCTCCTCACCCACTCCCCCTCCCCCATTTCTGGTAATGTATAATCTAATCTACTTCTGTCTCTGAAATTTTATTTCTTGTTAATTTATTTTTTCTTAATTGACCCATGATAATTGTATATATTTATGGAATATAGTGTGATATTTAAGTACATTTATTTATACAGTGTGCAATGATCATATCAGGGAATTTAGCACATCCATCACCTCCAACATTTGTCACCTCCTTGTGTTGGGAACAGTCTACATCCTCTCGACTATCTAATTGAAGTCATACAGTAGTTTGTTGTTTACTGTATTCTCCCTATATTGCTATAGAACACTAGTTCTTGTTCTTTCTGTCTCTCTACAATTTTGTATCCATTGATTGCCCTCTCCTCTTCCCCCTCCGTGTCCCCTTATCAGTCTCTAATAACCACTATTCTACTCTCCACTTCTATGAGATTGACTTTTTTAGCTTCCACATATGTGGGAAAACATGTGGTATTTCTCCTTCTGTGCCTGGCTTATTTCACTTAACATTCTTTTCTCCAAGCTCATCCATGTTGCCCCAAATGGCAGAATTTCATTCTTTTTTATGGCTGAAAAGTATTCTATCATGTATGTATGCCACATTTTCTATATCCAGTCATCTGTTCATGGATATTTAGGTTGGTTCCAACTTTTGGCTGTTGTGAATACAGTCATGATAAACATGGGAGTACAGGTACTCCTTTGACAGTCTTCTTAAGGACAATAGGTTTAAGGAATTTATACAACCCTATTTTTTCTAAAGAATATTTTAAAAGCAAGCAAACAAAAATAGTATGAAACCTGGATGAGAGGCCATTGAATCTGAACATTCTGTCATTGTGTCATGCAACACTTAATTTACAGGTATGGATGACTGAGGCCTGAGGATGTCTAGGAGAGGGGAAAGCTTGATTGCCTCTGGATGAGGGTGAGGAGAAGAGGTGGGATCTCTGTGGCAGAAGCTTGAAGTGGATGGTGGGATAAAAGACTTTGTAGGAATCTGGGAGAGATGGTGCTTCTGATTGAATTAATACATTTGGAGAAAAACTTAACTTTGTGAAGGCCCTCAAGTTTAAAAAACTATGCAACATTCTACTGAACCAGGGGCTCTCTGGCTCACCTCATGCAAGGCTCTCATACACAGGGGCCTCTCAGAAGGGGAGACACCAGCTGTGGGTTATATTTTAATGTTCCAGAAAATAGGCTACACAGAGGGTCTGTGTTTATATTATGAGTCACAGCAAGGACAGGTGGTGTGTCTGGAGTTTAGCATCTGCATACTATGCCTGTGACTGCCAGGATTGTTCTAAAGAGTTATTTGTTTGTACGAGCGAGTTTGGGAAAGAAATGAGAAAATGAAAAGGCCTCTTTTTCTCCGTGACCATTTTATATTTTGTACTCTTTCCTTCCGTTTGTTAAGGAAAAATGATACCAATATACAAGGGATGTTGTAGCAACTTAAACTCATCAGAAAAAAGTCAGCAGAACCTCCAGTGAAAAGTCCTGAACAGTAGACATGACTAGGGCTGGGAATAATATAAGAATGAATAAAATGATAAATGAATGAATGATAGGGGATACCCTGAATAATGAAAAACAAATAAACATCATTCTTCTTAAGTGGAGAGTCAGAATTCAAACACTGGCTGCCTGAAAACTTCACTATCTTGGTCTTACAGCTCTCCCTTTGATTCCTGAACTTATATCTCTGGAATTTTATGTGCCATCTGCCAGATAGCATCCTAGTATCTATCAGCATTCCATAGGTCCACTCCTCAATCAGTAAAGATTGACATCAAGGCCATATTACAAACTGAACTGCCAAGGAAGCAAGGCCAGTTATGATTTCCTATCGCCACTCAAATTACTGCCTTAATTTCTTTGACAAAGACCTGAATTTGAGAACAGGAGAGAAACCTTGAGAGAATGGCAACAACAAAGAAATAGAAAGGCACAGAACTGCTTTAGGCAGAAACACACACAGACGTGCACATACAGAGAGAAAAATAAGCAGCAGGACTTGTTCTGGACAGCTGAGGGAATGAGCACCCCCTGCAATGATGAGGCTTTCATCTCACAGCCCATTATTAAGCCAGGGGAGTTTGGTGAGGAGTAAGGACATATTCCACAGTTCTATGGGAAAATTCAACCTGTAATTTGAGTTAGAGGGCAGCAACAAACATATAAGCACCCAATGGAGTATCTGACCCATTAGTTCTATTTCTATTGACTAGAAGTAGTGCTTAGAAGTAATGACTATTACTCCGTCCTATTCTTATTAAAATTTTATCTTTCAATTTGAACTAATTTACAGGTGTGGAACTGATAGTGGAGATCATCAAGCCTCAAATAGTGTTTACAACTCACTAGCCTTCCAGTTTTGCTATACTGTTTTTTAATTTTTCTTTTTGTACTGGCACGATCAACCAGGCATAGTTGTGCTATTTGTGCTATACTGTTGCCTGAGGTACATAGTTGGATTTGTGACTGATGAGACTATTCTAGACCAAATAACTCCTTTCTACAGAGTGTCAAGCCCCAGTAGCCTAGTTCCAGTTCTCAAGTAGGTCAAGCTTTCCTTTGAATGCCATGTCTTTGCTTATTGCTTTGTGTTGCTTCACCCCCCACGGATTTGTTGCCCCTCTTCCCCTGGGTGACAGAGACCCAAAGGATTACTCAAGGCCCATCTCTTCCAAGCAGTAAGAAGCCCCAAAGTGGTTAACTTCCTTGGGAATGCTCAAGTGAGAGCCAACCCTTCCATTTGGGAAATTAACACCGAATTGGGGTTCTCTTCCTGCATTTATTTTTCAGACCAGGAAGATACAGGAAGAGAACAAAGGTGGGGTTATGGTTTAACAGTATAGGCTGGTAACTTTCAGTTGGTCTGGCAGTTCCTTTACTCAGTGTACAGTAAATATTTGTTGAATGAATATGAGAGAAAGAGAGAAATGAATATTTGTCAGTCATCACCAAATCAGCAAATAAAACTGAATGAATTTCTTTCCTTTATTTAATTCATGTGATTGAAAACAGACTCAGGATAATTCTTTACATGCTGTTTCACAGAATGATTTTTGCAAATAAAGCAAAGTATATTTCTCTTTTCTTCTGAAAAATCGTGTTTTAAATAGATATGATAGACTGTACACTCATAGAGCTATGGTCGGACGAAAATGGCAGCATCGTTAGTACTGCCTAGCACATGGTAGACAGAACAAGTGTTATTACTGCCTCCCTGCTTTCTCTTTTCCCTTAAAGATTTATTTTAATATAAATTAAATAGCAAAATTATTATATAGAATATTTGAAAATGTAACAGCAATAAGTAAAATGTAGATACATTTTAAATAATCTGTGAGGTTCAGTGTCATTTCTGTGTTGTGGGATGGATTACCTGGTGAATAAGGGAAAAGGGAAAAATAATCATTATGCTGTTTCCTTTAGGTTCATGTGCTTTCCTGTCCCTAATGTTACCTTCTAGTGGATCATCAGAGAAACAGTTTTCTATTGAGTCCAAGAAATAAATGATAGTAAGGGCGCTGCTGGTTAGAGGACTGTAGATAGAAGATCTAGGATACAGATACCAAACCATTACCAATTACTGGACCATGGGTGTGTATCTTCCTCTGGGATGGCCTCATTTCTAAAATACAAAATACTGTATGTTAGATTGAATAATAAGTAATTGACATTTTTGCTGGTTAAAATGTTTCAATATTGACTATTTCTTACAGTTTATTTTAATGTAACAGTGGTTAGGAGTACGGGCTTGCTATGATAAGACCTGGGCTTGAGATAATATTTCAGGTCAGACTAGTTGAGTCTTCTGTACCTGAAGTTTCTCATCTTTTCAGTTGGGATAAGAATAGCATCTGCACCTTTGTGTGTAATTGAAAATTAAATGTGATAATGCAAGTACAGTGTTAGGTACATAGCAAATGCTCAATAAATGTTACCTGCATTTGTTGCTCTTATTGTTATTCTTAACTTTATGAGAGCAAATAATGGGGGAAACATTATATTTTTTAGCTATTAAAATGTTTTATAAAGCAACAATATTAAAATAGGATATGACTGAGATACAGTTCAATGAAATGGAATAAAAGCTCAGTCCCGTGAAGGTTTTAAAATGTGATAAACTTGACATTTTCAATCAGTGAGTAACATAGTTTATTCAGGAAATGGTGTTGGGTCAGTTGGTAAATTTTTTCATTTAAAAACATAAATTTTGATCCTTTTCTCACTCCATAAAATGTGAAGGGAAACCCCCCCCCCACCATAATACTGGTACAACTAATACACAGCTTGGCTGTAAATACTAAACGAAACTAGAAATATGACCAAATTACACAGTACATATTTTAACTATTTAGCATTCAAATTTCTTAGTAGTTTTCAATTAAACAACAATGAAATAACACTTACCTATAGAAAGGCCAAAGTTAGAGTGGTGGGTAATGCCAAGTGCTGTTGGGGGTTATGGTGACCTGCACACACTGCTGGTAGAAGTATATTCTGGAGAGCAGTATGGAAGTGCTCTGTCATGTCAAGAGGACACATGCTCAATGACCCAGCAGCTCTTCTCCAGGATGTGTATCTCAGAATCATTTCTTATACAACTAAATAAGGGAATTTGTACAAGGATATGTTTGTGGTGGTGGGAAGCTGAAGGCAACTTGGGTGTCTATCACAGGGATGGTGGAAAATACTTGTTTGTTGTTGAGAATCATTAGAAGTCTGTTACCACAACTCAGCTGTGTCATGAGCGAGTCATTGAACCTCTCTCAGCTCCTGTTTCCTCAATCACCAAAATAAGGGAACTGGCTTGATCATCATGGTGGCTTTATCCTTTTTACTTCCTCTGATGTATGAGTCCAGTGACCTTCCATATAACTTTAAATTTTTGTGCCTCTACCCTTTAGATATTATGGTAATGGGCAATGACTTTGAACAGTGCTTTAAACATTAGGGGTTTGGCTCTCTTTGAAAGAAATCTTTGCTGCAAGATCTTTAAGTAATAATAAAGATAATCAGGCCATAATTCACTTATTTGGAATGCCAGAAGTGGAGATGTCTTAATACAGAGTATATCTATCTACTGAAAACCATAGAAAATGAGAGGGTAGAAAAATGTCATTTCTTTCAGCACTACAATTTTACTTGAAAACTGATATAAAAGCCCGTTCATCATGGTGCTTTTCCTCCTTATTTTCCCTCTTATGTTATATTTTGATATTTTAAAAACTTTACTTTAAATTTCAAATTACAAAATGTAGTATGTAGTAGTTAAAGAATGAAAAGATATTGATGGTAATTGTAAAATTTTCAGTTACTGTAGGAGTGTCTGAAGTAAAATTTGAAAGTCTAGCCCTTATGACTGAAGAGCATTTTGTAATGCCTGTATCTACCCCTTGTAAATTCTCATGTAATAAAATAGAACAAATCTGCTTTTTCAGGCCTCTTTCTCCAGCATCTGGCTGAGTCATACTGTTTTCAGAGGGACATTGCCGTGCTGAACTATGTCTGCTGAAAAAGAGAAAAAAGAGCTTGCCTTAAAGTAGAAAAAAGAAATGGCTCTCTCTTTCCAGGATCTAAGGCAGAGTGCTTGGAATTGCTTAATTGCTTTCTGCATCAATTGCCAGCCTTTACATAAACCTTTTACTGTTCAGAGGTTTCTTTTGGGGACCAAGCTGGGCCAAGTCTAGCACCAAAATCAGCATCTCTACCTAGTTATTTGTTTGAAACTTTCTTTCTCTTGGACACCAAAACATGAGACCAACAACTTTTAGGTTTCAAGAAAGGTGCAAAGCATTCAGAACAGGCCTCTATAGAATCTTGCAAAGTGTAAGCATCCTTCTCTTTATCAAGGAATCCTTGGCAATGGGTGTTCTGGTAATGAGGAAGGATCCTCTTTTCAGAAGAGTCTTGTGATCAGTGGACAGAACAGTCTCCTTCTGCTGAGGAGACGGGAAGGAGAGAAGTTGGTATCTCTCAGAATAATATCCACGCATGGGTTCAGTGAGCCCTTGAGTCAATTTTGCCTAAATGTCGTGCTGATCTGGGGGTACAATTTGTTTCATATTAATGGTAATGCAAG
This sequence comes from Cynocephalus volans, assembly GCF_027409185.1. Lineage (NCBI taxonomy): Eukaryota > Metazoa > Chordata > Mammalia > Dermoptera > Cynocephalidae > Cynocephalus > Cynocephalus volans. The sequence continues at coordinate 111,047,218 of NC_084478.1, read as the reverse complement.
GATCTAAAAACAGTTTTACATATTCTCCATCAAACTGTAACTATAATCCAGGGCTAGTGACGCAAATTCTGTGCTCTTGCCATCAATTACCCCATGCTGCTTCACGATGTACTTATGTTTAATTTTACCATTCACTACTGACCACTCTGAGCTGTATTTATTGTTATTGTAGCCTCACAGCTTCTACTCAGTGGAATCTAAGGCTTGCACTTTCTAACAGGACATCAGTACAACAATGCTCCTCACTTCCCTGAGGCTTTTTTTCCCTTAATTCCAGTTTATGGACTTTAAATTGTTACAACCTTTCTGGGTGGCAGATGGAGAATTAAATTAAGCATTTGAGGTAGAAATTCTATGTCCTGAAATGTACCCTAAGGAAATAGTTAAGGATGTTCACAAGAGTACAGAAACAATAAAATTCATTAACCTAAATACCTAGTTTTGGCCTTTTCTACAAATGCAAATTTATTGAAGGATAAAGAGAACACAAAGGATAGCTATCATTGAAAGGGGCATATGGGCATATGGGAATGGGGTATAAGCATTCTAGGGACACACAGACACACACACTCACAAGCACTCATGCACACACATCACACTGGTCATCAGGGTCTATTCATAAAAGCCTAAAAAGTACCCATATGAGTTTCAGAGGCACAGAGAAGGCAAACTCATAAATGAGCTAGAATCTATTCTAAATGCAAGTTTGAAGTACACCCTTTAGCAATAGGAAAGGACTAAATGTCATTCATCTCACCATTGTTTATTATAGGAAAAGTGTATTAGTTGTTAGATAGGATTATGAAAGATTTGCATTTTTCTACCTTTTGTATTAATTTTTTTTCTGTCATTGATGGGTGTTACTCATGACATAAAACATAAAATTAAAGAAGGATAAAAGTCTGCCAATCCAAAATTGTAAGGTTCTCATTAATATAAGTACATAAGTACCTGTAATTTTAATAGTATGTGGAAACTCATTTGGAATGAGCTAAATCGATTCAAATGGCAATGAAACTGTAAAAGGGTAAGGCCACTCTTTGGTGTAGCAAAAGTTATCATTAAGAATTGACAACACTTTGGAACTTAAATAAAAACATAGATGGGAAACCTTAGAGGTGTAACAAGTTAGAGTGGTAAACAAAACACAGACGTGGTCCCCGCCCTCCTGGAGCTTGTAACCTAGAGGGGAAGATAGTGAAACCAGCAATAATAACGAAATTTTCTCCAACAATGGATTAAAAAAACTGTGGTATGAATACACAATAAAATACTACTCAGCTATAAAAAAAACGAATCCTATCATTTGCAGCAACATGGATGGAACTGGAAACCATCATTCTAGGTGAAGTAAATCGGGCACAGAAAAACAAATACTGCATGAGAGCACTCATGTGGAAACTAAAAAAATATTGTTCTCATAGAAGTAGAGAGTAGAATAATGGTTGCCAGAGACTGAGAAGGGAGGTGGGGCAGGGAGGAGAAGTGGTGGACTAATGGGTACAAAACTGTGCTACCTAAGTGATTCATTGTGCAGTATATGCATGTATTGAAACAACACACTGTACCCCACAGTAATGCTTAAAATAAAAATAAACAAATTATAAAGTAATGAAGTTTTGTAGGTGCTATCATAGCGGAAGTCAGAGTGCTATGGGATCAAAGCAGATAGCAAAAGCACCCAACTGGTCTTAGGTGTGTTGGGGAAGCTTCCCATGGGAAGTGATGTTTAAACTGAGACCTGAGGGATAAGGAGGCATTACCCAGAAGAAGAGAGGATGAAGCTAATATGAGACCCTAGCCAGATATAACAGGCAGGAAATACTCTATGACCTGGTTCATCCCTGGGGATATCCTGTGTGGAAATCCACTACCCAGCAGTTTGGCATGTCCGGAAAACTTTGTGAAACTTAATAGGACAATTGTATGAAGTACCCTTGCTTTGTAGTTCATGCCCATGAGAAAAACCACGGGTGAGACCTGAGAGTTGTCTCATTCTTAACTCTTTCTACACTATCTTGACAGTGAGCTCCAATCAAGGGAAGGAATCAAATCATTAGTATGTAGAAAACGAATGCTTAAGTGAGAAGGTAGCTGAAATGCTCAAAGCATCAGGATGTCTCTACCCCTCTCCCTTTCCCTTTAAAAGGTGGTCTTCTAGGGTTCCTAGACTCTTTGGTGGGCTACAATGGCTGAGCCTGTTCATGTGTGTATAGGTGAACACTAACACTGGGCATCTCTAGTGGAGCATAGACTATATAGTTCTAGAGCTCAGGGAAGAGGTCAGGTGGCAGTGATAGAGTTAGGCTGGCAGCAACTGGCACACAGGAGACATTCACACGCTATATGATGAATGAATGAATGAGTGAATGAAAGTGACAGATTTATGGAGACAGCAGAAAATGAAACGTCTTCAGGGTGTTTCTATCCATATTTGTCTTTTGAAAACGATTGAGATTGTGTTATATATATTTGGTTTCTAATCGGATTTTTAAAATACTCCTGATTTTCATCATTAGAAAGTCATTATTTTTTTCCTATCAATAAAACTTAGATAAATACCCATTGACATTAATGAGAGTTACAGTTTGAATATTATAGAGCAGGAAGTTTAGGAATGAGGGAGCTATCTGTGTTCCCTCTTGCCAGACAGCTTTCTGAAAGTCTCATGTAACAAAAATACTGCTAAGGAATTTAGCAACTGCCTCAGACTTGGGAGAAGAGGAAAGGAAGAGACAGCCCAAGCCCCATCTCAAGAGGAGATGTGTGTGTGTGTGTGTGTGTGTGTGTGTGTGTGTGTGTGTGTGTGTGTGTGTGTGTGTGTTAATATTTGGGGTTATACCTTTTAACATACTTTAAACGTGTATTGTTTTCTTTTGGAATAATAGGAAATTCCTGTATAGTTTGTAATCGGATTATTTTCCAATTTGAGAGTATATTGTGAACATCTTTCTATGTCAATGAACACACATTATCAGTTATATGATTCGGTTTAAAACAAGCTGATTTCTGTGTGTTGACAGTGCCAATACAATTATCTTTTGTGATTATGAAATCAATATGTGGTTATTTAAACAAGATGAAACAATATAGCAATACACTTAGAAGGTAAAATTTAACCTCTCTCTCTCACCTCAGAGCCCTTTACTCCATGATACCACTGTTGCTAGTAGGCTATGTGTCATTTCAGATGTTTCCCTTGACAATTAGATACTAATGAAGATATACCAATAAATTATACAGATACACATATAATTTTATATTCCTTTGCATATATGAGATCATATATCCACAATATTCTGAATTTTTTTACTTAATATAATGTCTTTGCCTTTATTTTCATTTCTATAATTATCAGTCGTGGTAGAATTATTTTCACATTTTATTGCCAGTGGTATTCTTCTGTGAAATTTCTGCCTCTCAATAAGTATTTATGAATCTCCATTTAGATTTTGTGATTTAGAAGGCAACACAGCAGATATTTGAAAATGTACTGGAGTGCATTCTCTACTGTACTGACCATCTCTAGGGAAAGTCCAGCACCCTGAACAATTAGAGTCAAAGCCTAGGAGACTGCAGGTCACTTGGGAGAGAGCTCCAGCCTTAGGGACAAGGCAGGTTTTGCCTCTCCACTTTGTTGCTTAGGAGCCTTGAGAATTAGGGCAAGCACCTAAACCACAAAATTTAAGAAGACACTCACCCTCAGGGTTATGCAAATGCTGACCCTGCACCTGCACAATCACAAGTGTGAGTACCTTTCTAAGAGGAAGTGCCTCTTATGGGCATGCCTCACCCTAGTCCGTGGCAGAATTTCAGCTGGGTGTTTTGGTTTTGCCCACTATGAAATCCAAGGAACTTTGAGCAACTGCGGTGTGCTTTGAACTGTGATTCCTCCCTTCTATATTTTACCTAATCTATTCGTCACTCATAGCTCTGGTGTGAGGAATTTTCACCTCCATTCCACAGATTAGGAGACTAAGGTATAGAGAAGTGAAGTAATTGTTTTTGGACCACACATTCACTAAGTGGAAACACAGAGGTGGGGACTGTAAATTCCACATTTAAAAACCAGGCAATGTTTTCTTGTGTTAATGTGTAACGAAATGGAAATGCTTGTGTTTATTTTTGACATGCTTGAAAGATCCTAGTCCTTTCTCTTTCATTCATTAGCTGTCTGATCTTTGGGCAAGTCATTGAATCTCTTTGGGCTCCATTTTGTCACCTGTGAAAATAAGTGAGTTAAATGCCACTGTCAAGAACTCTTTAAATATTTTGCATCCTATAATTTATTATTTCATTCTACCTACTACTAAGCCTTATGTTTTCTTGTTCCTTCTCTCTAAAGTGGACAAAAATAAGATGCCCTTAAACACTTTGGGGGTGCTACTCTTTTTGAAAGGAGCCTTTAAAAATAAGAAATTCATAAAAATAAGACCATATGCCATCTATTTTATATAACAGAATGTTATATGTGGAGATAGAGCAACACAGGGTATATTTATCTGGAAATGTTCAGGAAATAGGAAATATGTTTGGCTCTAAGTTGGGATTTTTCCTGACACTGACAGAAAGTTAAGTAGCAAATCAAGCAAAACCTGAGTGTATTGGCTGTGACTGTAAAATAATGACCCTCGTGTTCTTGTGAGGGCCATAAACTGGTTTTGAAGCTAGTTGCCAATATCTTGATCAATGACAATCTAATCCCACAGGTGTGTAGCTTCATGGGAATGGAGGTCTATTTTGAAGAGCAATCTTGGTCTTCTTTTTAAATTCTCAATTTTTTTTTTTTTTTTTTTTTTTTTGGCAGTGGCTGGTACAGGGATTCAAACCCTTCACCTTGCCGTTATAAGGCCACGCTCTAACCAATGAGTTAACCAGCCAGCCCACTCTTCGTTTTAAATTCTGGTGTTGGTAAGGAAATACAGAAGTATACTTCATTACTTCATTGTCACTTGAGTATAGTTAAGGGCCCTCCTATTGAGAAGAAGACACCACAGATGAGATGGGAGGGCAGCTTGATGAAATCTCTTAAGGCAGTAGATGTACTCTGGTTTGATGGGGACTTAAGTGAATTCTGATTGAATACAATGCTTATGTGGGTTTCGTTCTGTAGTAAAATGATAACCAAAAACTTCAGTTCAGGGGCCTTTAAAACTTGGAAGATGAGACAGGTAGATGGGCAAAAGCAGAGGAAGGAGCTAAACATACAGCTTAGGCAGGTAATCCACCAAGCCACTACTTCAGCCCCGAGAAATCTTGTATAGAAATGCAACACAGCTCAGAGGGAAGTGTTTTTTCCTCTGAATAAGTGTTTCTTGAATGAATGAATGAACAGGGGAGATGCAGATTTCCAAGTTATCATCAGCAAATTAAATAAAACACACCCTTTCGATATTTCTCCAGGCAAACACATTTTTCAAATATATTTTGTATCACAGTTTAAATACTGTTTCATTATCTGTTATTAATAAGTCAGTATTGCTCGTGTTTCTCCTTGGAGAAACCCATGCTTTTTTGTTGCAGTAAAGGTAAAATATTGAGATAGCGCCACCTGCTGGTCAGATCCTGAACTACATCTCTGAATGTCTGGGAGGACGCTCTACAAGAATTTGGCGAGGGCGGGGCCTCTGGCCTGACCCACCAAACGGTGCTCGCTGGAGGCTTGAATGGCACAGGCAGCCCTTCCTGCAGAATCAATTGCTGCCTGGCTCTCTGAGCTCCTGGCAGGAAGTTCCACCTTTGTCTCGGATGAAGAGAAAGCCGCCAGTGAGTGTCTCTGAGTGATGTGTATGAGTGGGTATCAGTGTGTGTGTGCATGCGTGGATATTTTGTATTTTAGGTCATATCCATTTAGGAGCATTTGCTTATAACATGTTCTCACTCATACACGTAGGAATATTCTCATCAATAAGTGGAACCAATCATATTGTACATACAATGTGTAATCTTCTTTTTATGTTTAATAATGAATACCTCTCTAAGTGAATATTTCTATAATATCAGTTGTGTGAATCAGACTGTAACAAAATTTCTCCCGTGCTTTGAAAATTGTATCATTATTACCTTTCTGAATTACACTATTGATACATATTTGTACTTTAAGGACATCAAACCATAGAAAAATGTATAAATGGAAAAGGAAATTGTGCTTTGTTTACCTTCTTGAGACAAACATTCTTAATGGAGTGCTAATATATTTTATAAATGTTTCTATTCCCATGTAATGTGCTAGCATATATAAGTACTTGTATGTAAAAGCACTAAATACCTGCATAAACACAATATAGACGTATTCCTACATCTATTCTTCAGTTAAAAAAGTGTGACATGTTAATCTGGCCCTTTTCTTTTTTTCACTCATAAAAGCATAGGATTTTTATTTGTGTTTCTTGTATTATTGTGTTTGAGTTATCTTTTAATAGGTTTGTGGGGCATTTATATTGCTTTTTATGAAAATTGGAAGTTATCTTTTATTCATCTTTAACTAGTCAAAAAGAATTCTTTACATCAAAGATGACCATATAATTTATTGTTAGAACTGACACTTTTTGGAGTAAAAGGTGCAGTGTTAAACAATAGACATGAATTGAAATCATATCAAGCCGTATGGTCACCCCCTTATATATCATGAACATTAGCTCAATGTCTGTAATGTATGTGAACAATTTTTCTTCCCACTTTATATTTCTTTTCATCATTTTTTGCAATGCAAGTGTTTTAAAATCTCATTGATTTTTATTATTAAAAGACAGTATGGTTAATTATAAATCTTTGAAGAATACACTGGAGTGGAGTAATTGCCAGTCTACTGGGAGATAGACATAGAGAGCATTCAAAGCCCAAGAGGCCACAGGATGCAGTGGGAAAAGCTTGAGTTTTGAACAGTTACAGGCTTAGAGTCCCTGGTCTGTAATTTATGATAGTGGTGACCTGGGTCTATTGGCTTGATCTCTAGGATAAAAAGAGGATAGTAATCTCTACACAGAATGTTTGTTTTCAGGATTAAAGGAGATGAGATCTAAAGTTACCATGATGTAGAATGATTTTGATGTTCATTTCTGTCCTATAGGTCGCTTTCCTGGTCTTTACAACTCTTGAGCTTCTGCCTGACCCCACTCTCCACTTCAGGGATCAGCCAACTCATGTGGCTCTACACCCAGGTCTCTTGGCACAAAGGGCAGGATTTCATCACCTCTATCTTCTTTATCACCAAGAGGGTTGTTGAGTGAGGACGTGTGGGACCATAATAGCAGGGGAGTGTAATGAGACCATTTCTCAAGCCCTGGGAGCCCATCTACTAAAAGGGAGGCTGCTCAGAGTCCTTTAGGAAGGGTGAGGGGTGGAACCCCATTCCTGCTTCTTAACAGATGTGTGACAATGGAAAACGGATTTACTCTCTGCGAGCAAGAACTTGTCTTCTGTAAAATGGGAAACAGTTGATATTTTCCCCATAGAATTGTGTGGGGAAAATGGCAAAACTTAAATAAATGTCTAGCACATAGTATGACTTCAACAAATGTTTGTCCTGCCCACCATGACTCCTCTTCATCGTAAAAGAGACTTCGACATAAAACAAAGAACAGAAGTGTCAGAGAGAGCATTTGGAAATGTAGCAATAAGAAATAAAATGTATAAGCATTTACATAATGTATGAATTTGGGTGCTGTCTCTGAATTGTGAGATGAGTTATCTGAGGAATTTGGAGAAATGTAAGACAACATTGCACTATTTCCTTTCATTACACGTGATTTCCTGTCCCTGTTACTTCACTTTCTAATTGAACATCCAAAGAAACAGCTTTCCACTAAGCCCTGGAAAGAGGAGACAGTACAGAGAAACCAAGCATAATAGCAGACCATAGGACCTTGGGTGAATCACTTCCCCTGTGCTGGCCTTACTTCTAATACCGAGTCACACGCAGTACAACTGGTTAGTGGATTTGGGCCTTGGGCGCTACTATTTTGTGGCTTCATGACCTTTGGCAAATCACTTAACTTCTCTAAACTCCATTAAAAAAAAAATCTTTCAAATGGCTATTATAAAGGCAACAGCCTCATGAGGTTGTACTGAAAATTAAATGAGAAAATGCGTGTAAACCATTTAGTAAAATGTCTGGCACTAAATGCTCAGTTAATGTTATCTTCATGTTTCTTTACTGTTAGCCCTTTCAAGCCAGTCAGGAGAAGAATAAAGGGCTTGGGCTGGGAGAGAGGTAGTGTATCACCTTAGGTGACAAGGTTCTGTGAGGATGCAGTATTAAAACAGTTCAGTACTGGCTCAAGAACTGACATGTATTTAATGGGACAGAATAGAAAAATAAGAAGCAGAACCAAATGCATGAAAACATTGAGTATTTTATAAAAATGTGGTATTTTCTATTACTTGAGAATGCATAGACAACAAGAATTAGTGCTGGGTCATTTGCAAACTGTTCACTAACAAAAGAATGTGAGTTCATATCCTCATGCCACATGATATAATGTGAAGGTCAAGCATTAATACACCATATTTCCATCCAGTATGGTTCCAGTTACATAAGATGCATATTCAGCTGGACATGTATGTGCATATATGAAGGTACTTCAAAAAAGTTCATAGGAAATCAAAATTAAAAGATAACACAAATCTTTCCATGAACTTTTTGAAGTACCCTCCTATGTGGATGTTTCTGGTTGCAATGGGATTCAACAAGCTATGAACAGTTTAGCAATGAGAGTGTGATCGGAGGTTATTTGTATCTTTCTATCCTTGTCTGTACTTTTGATAATTTCCTAAATGGACATGAATTACTTTTATAATCTGAATCAAAGCCCATAAAAGATTTTATAGTTGAGGAACACAAGGCAGTGTGATGGGTTGGAAAGAGCAAAGGCTTTGGGATCATTCACACCTTGTGTTCTCATCTACCTCTGTCCATTACTAGGGAGTGACCCAAAAGTAAGGTACTTAACCCAGTTTCTTCTGTTTCTTCATTCTGAAAAGGAGGGAAGTAATCCTTTCTTTATAAGGTAATTTGATGGAATTACCAAAATATAGATTAATGTGCTGTGCTTATTTCCAAGTACACTTGAGTTCCCATGTCAACTCTCTAACTTACTCCTACAAATTTCTTCACCCTCTGAACCTCAGTTTCCTCATCTTTAAATGTGGTGATAGTATTGATCTTGAAATATTATATTAGCTGTCAAGCACAGTGTCACAATAGGCACACACACTGCCAGGTAACTATTTCCATGAATATTATATATTGTAGTAATAGAAAAGAAAGAGCTTGTTACTTCTAACTAGTAGCTGAAGAATTACTGGTAATTCTTATTTTCTTCAAGTAATTCTGATTTTCTTCTATTTAATTAAATATTTCATACCCCAAGAAGCCTTGATCCAGCCATTGTGCCCTGAGGAATTTATCTTACAACAAAACATGTTTCAAGAATTTCTTATTTAAAACAATGGTATGATCATGGTGATTATGAATGTATTTTGGGAACTTGTGTAAGATTTTCCATAGGATAAGTTCCCGAAACTGAAAAATTTTAATCAAAGTATATATGGCATTGCCAGATGCAGATTTAAAATGCTCAATAGCAATGTCCACTCCCACTCACAGAGTGAGTTCCTCCTTCCCTACAGTCATCCCATCAGTTATGCAGTTTGACCCAGCAATTCCTTCTGCAAGAATTTGTCCAGTAGGACAAAATGTACAGAGCTATATATTGCAGGGCTTGCTGTTTACCTTGTGGTTGAAGCAGAAGGACCAAGGGACAAGAGATTTGAGGATCACTGATGCAAAACAGTTGAAGTAATGAGTCATGCAGTCTAGGCTGCTTTGGGAAGGAGAATGCAGATTTAAGGGGACTGATGCACTGGGAAAAATTAGGGTTCAGTGGATGGGCTCTATGGTCCTTGCCCACTTGCCCCACCTGCTCCTCCCTCTGCCCCCCAGGGAACTGTGGGCTCTGCTCTGTACCAGGTGCTGGGATTGCTGCCGTACACAGTTTTACCTCCCTTAATCCTCACAGCACTTCTGTGAAAGGGGACATTTTCAGCTTCATTCTCTAGGTGAGGAAACTAAGGCTCTGACATATGAAGAACTGTATTTCATTGAATCTAAGATACCATAACTCTTAAGACGTGCTATTTTAGGCACTACTAAGAAGACAAAATTCTTGCTATTATGCTGGTGAGATACCAATGATTAGGATGTTAAAAAGTGGAAAAAAATGAGTCTTAGGATCAGTGAGATGTAATAGCTTGTGTAGGGCCACGTAACTATTATGTTAAAAAATTGAGATTGGTGTCTATTTTTTCCTAATATCAAACTCCATGTTCTTGCCGTAATACAAAACCTTACTGGTAAGTTAAACTTGTACAAATCAGGTAATTTTTCTCTTCTATTTTCCTATTGTGTAATACAATAGAAAGGTTTATATTCATTTCTGATAGCTAGATGCTAGTCTTTCTCTCCTGTATAGTGGTTGTGTGACCTTGGGCAAGTCACTGCATATCTGTGTGTCACATCTCCTCAGCTGCAAGTGTTAAGAAGATGGACTCTGACACCAGAATCACTTTAAGCCACTCACACTCTATTATCTGCTATTCTTACCTGCCTGACACAAACCCTTCCTTTACTCTGCCTCCCTCTCATCTGTTAATTACAGAACAATTTAAAAAATGCACTTAGTGCACTCTGGTCAGGGGCCAGGGTGGGGTGGGGTGGGATGTTGGAGGGTGTTCTCTTTGAAAGACAGCTGCAGTATCATTGCCAAGTAATGAGACTTACCCTTTCATTCTTCTACTTAATAGAATCCACATTGTCCAGGGTTCAATCCCTGTACTGGCCAGCTGCCCCCAGAAAAGAAAAGGAATCCACATTGCCATTTATGAAGTTTTAGTGCAGAACACATACATACAGAAATAAAGGGAAAGCACCAGGATGTTGGAAATAACTCAAGCAAAACCTTGTAAAGGGCATGACCATAAAAGACATGGAAAGTTTACTAAAAAGTAGAAAATAAATGGTTTTGGTTGGGCTTTAAAATTCCAGTTGACCTTTTAACTCTTCCGGTCAAGATGGTGGAGTAGACGGTTCCTAGCATCACTCTCTCCCACAAGTCAACCAGCTTGCAACTATTAAAAAGCAACAACAGGAGGCCCAAGAGCCACACTGGAACAGGCAGGAGCTGTGGGACCCCCAGCCCAGGTAAGTGTCCACTGCATAGAGAGGGCTAAGAGCCAATGGGCCCACATGCCCTGAGTCAGCCACGCTGGAGCAGGCAGGCACTGTGGGACCCCCAGCCCAGGTGAATCCCCACTGCCAAGAAATGGCAGTCCATTCAGGATCCAGGCCAGACATCAGGGTGGAATGAGTGGACCTTGATACCCCCTGCCACAATGACTAAACACCAAAGGAAACATAGCAGAAGTATGAAAGATCAAGAAAGTACATCACCACCAAAGGATAATAATTACTCTCAAGCTCTACATTCTATAGAACAGGAAGTCCTTGAAATGACTGACAAGGAATTTTGAGCAACAATTCTAGGGAAACTAAATGAGATACAAGAAAACTCAGTTAGACAACACAATGCAATGACAAAAAGTATGCAGGACTGGAAAGAAGAAATGTACAAAGAAATCAATGCCATGAAAAAGAGTGTAGCAGAGCTTGTGGAGTTGAAGGACTCATTCAAGAAATAAAAAACACCACAGAGAGTCTAACCAGCAGACTAGAATAAACTGAAAAGAGAATTTATGACCTTGAAGACAGGCTGTCTGAATTAACACAGGCAGACCATAAAAAAGGAAAAAAAATTTTAAAAATTGAAAAAAATCTAAGAGAAATAACAGACAACCTTAAGTGCTCAAATATCCAAATCATGGGTATTCCAGAAGGGGAGGAAAAAAGAAATGGCATTGAAAATATATTCAATGAAATAATAGGAGAAAACTTACCAGGTAAAGGGAAAGTCACAGATCTTCAGACTCAGGAGGCCCAAAGATCCCCAAACATATTCAACCCAAAAAGGTCCCCTCCAAGACACGTTATAGTCGAACTGTCAAAACTCAAAGACAAAGAGAAAATCTTAAAAGCTGCAAGAGAGAAGTGGCAAGTCACATATAAGGGAGCGCCAATCAAACTAACAGCAGACTTTTCATCAGAAACCCTAAAAGCCAGAAAAGAATGGGATGATATATTCAAATACTAAAGGGCAAAAATTGCCAGCCAAGAATACTTTACCCAACAAGGCTATCCTTCCAAAATGAAGGACAAATAGTATATTTCTCAGACAAACAAAAACTGTGGGAGTTCACTACCACAAGACTAGCCTTACAAGAAATTCTCAAAGGAGTTCTGGTTTTTATGCCTGAAAAACAACCATCACTGTCATGGATACTCAAGAAAGAACAAAACCTACCAGAAAAACAAATGATAATGATAATGATAAAGAGAAAAAATAGTTTATCTACCAGCCCAAGAAACCAACAAACACAGAAGACAAACAGAAAATCAGAAAAAAAGGAACAAAAGATACGTAAGACCTCTAAATAAAAATCAATAAAATGCTAGGAGTAAATCAACACCTTTCAATAATAACTCTGAATGTAAATGGATAAAATTCTCCACTCAAAAGACACAGACTGACTGACTGGACTAAAAAGATGGACCCAACAATATGCTGCCTTCAAGAGACTCACCTCACCTGTAAAGACACACATAGACTAAGTGTGAAAGGATGGAAAAAGATATACCATGCAAATAGAAAGGAAAAACAAGATGGAGTAGCTATTCTTACTTCAGATAAAATAGGCTTTAAACCAAAAACCATAAAAAGAGATAAAGAAGACCACAATATAATGATAAAAGGATCTATCCATCAAGAAGACAAAACAATCATAAATATATACGCAGCTAATGTTGGAGCAGCCAGATTTATAAATCAAACACTATGAGATCTAAAGAATGAGACAGACACTAACACTATAATAGCAGGGGACATGAACACCCCCCTCTCAACATTGCACAGATCATCTATCCAAAAAATCAATAGAGAAACACAAGATCTAAACAACACTTCAGAGCAATTGGACTTGGCTGATATCTACAGAACATTCCATCCAAAAACCTCAGAATATTCATTCTTCTCATCAGCACATGGAACATTCTCCAGGATAGGTCACATGTTAGGTCACAAATCAACTCTCAAAAAATTCAAAAAAATTGGAATTTTCCATATATTTTTTCAAATCACAGTGGATTAAAATTAGAAACCAATAACAAATGAAACTCTGGAAATTATAAAAACACATGGAAATTAAACAACATTCTACTTAATGACATATGGGTCCAAGAAGAAATTAAACAGGAAATCAAAAAATTTCTTGAAACTAATGAAGTTAATGACACATCATACCAAAACCTGTGGGATACTGAAAAAGCAGTACTGAGGGGAAAATTTATCTCATTAAATGCTTACTACAGAAGAATGGAAAGATGAACCTAACACTTCACTTTAAAGAACTAGAAAAACAAGAACAATTCAAACCCAAAGTTAGTAGACGGAAAGAAAGAATTAAGATCAGAGGAGAAGTAAATGAAATAGAAACACCCAAAATGATACAAAAGATCAATGGAACAAAAAATTGGTTTTTTGAAAAGGTAAATAAAATTGACAAACCTTTACCAAGGCTAACCAAGAAAAGAAGAGAGAAGACCCAAAGAACAAAACTTACAAATGAAAAAGGTGATATTACAACTGATATCTCAGAAATACAAGGAATCATTAGAGACTACTATAAACAACAATATGCCAACAAATTTGAAAATATGGAGGAAATGGATAAATTTCTGGACACATACAAACTACCAAAACTGAGTCAAGAAGATATAGAAAATCTGAACAGACCAATAAAAATAAAAGAGATTGAAGCCATTATCAGAAGGCTCCCAACGAAGAAAAGCCCAGGACTGGATGGGATCATTGTGGAGTTCTACCAAATCTTCAAAGAGGAATTGATACCAATTCTCTATCAACTATTCTAAAAGATTGAAACAGAAGCCAAACTCACTCTATGAGGCAAACATCACCCTGATACCAAAATCAAAGAAAGATACATCAAAAATAGAAAATGACAGTCCACTATCCTTGATGAATATAGATGCAAAAATCCTCAATAAAATACTCACTAACAGAATACAGTGACAAGTACACTAAATTATACACCATGATCAAGTGGGATTCATCCCAGGGATGCAAGGTTGGTTCAACATGCACAAATCAATAAATGTGATACACCACATCAATAAAAGCACAGACCAAATCCATATGATCATCTCTATAGATGCTGAAAAGGCATTTGACAAAATTCAATACTTGTTTATGATAAAGACTCTCTACAAGTTAGGTATAGATGGAAAGTATCTCAACACAGTTAAAGCCCATTGCTAATATTATCTGGAATGGGGAAAAGTTTCCCTTAAGAACAGAAACTAGTCAAGGATGCCCACTCTCACCAGTCCTTTTCAACCATAGTGTTGGAAGTACTAGCAAGAGCAATCAGAGAAGAGAAGGAAATAAAGGGCATCCAGATTGGAAAAGATGAAGTCAAACTGTCCCTGTTTGTGGATGATATGATCCTATATATTGAACAGCCTGAAGCCTCTACAGAAAAAACTCTTAGAGTTGATAAATGATTTCAACAAAGTTGCAGGATATAAAAACAAAACACAAAAATCAGTAGCATTTATGTACTCCAACAGTGAACATGCAGAAAAAGAAATCAAGAAAGCTAGCCCATTAACAATAGCCACCAAAAACATTAACTACTTAGGAGTAAAGTTAACTAAGGATGTGAAAAATCTCTATAATGAGAACTACAAACCACTGTTGAGAGAAATTAAAGAGGACACAAGAAGATGGAAAGATATCCCATGCTCTTGGATAGGAAGAATTAACATTGTGAAAATGTCCATATACCCAAAGTAATCTACAGATTCAATGCAAGCCTCATCAAAATTCCAATGACATTTTTCTCAGAAATGGAAAAAAACTATCCAGACATTTATATAGAATAACAAAAGACCATACATAGTCAAAGTATGACTTTAAACTATACTACAAAGCTATAATAACCAAAACAGCATGGTACTGGCATAAAAACAGACACACTAATCAATGGAATAGAATAGAGAACCTAGAAATCAACCTATACACTTACAACCATCTGATCTTTGACAAAGGCACCAAATCTACACACTGGGGAAGAGACTGCCTCTTCACCAAATGGTGCTGGCAAAGCTGGATATTCATATGTAGGAGAATGAAACTAGACCCGTTCCCCTTACCATATACCAAAATCAACTCCAAATGGATTAAAGAATTAAATGAACATCCTGAAACAATAAAACTCCTTAAAGAAAACATAGGGGAAACACTCCAGGAAGTAGGAGTGGGTACAGTCTTCATGAATATAATCCCAAAAGCATGGGTAACCAAAGGAAAAATAAACAAATGGGATTATATCAAACTAAAAAGCTTCTGCACAGCAAAAGAAACAATCAACAGAGTGAAAAGACAACCAACAGAGTGGGAGAAAATATTTGTAAAATATACATCTGACAAAGGATTAATATCCAGAATATACAAGGAACTCAAACAACTTTGCAACGGAAAAACAAGTAACCCAATTAAAAAATGGGCAAAGGAGCTGAATAGGCATTTCTCAAAGGAAGATATATGAATGGCCAGCAGACACATGAAAAAATGTTCAACATCACTCAGCATTCAGGAAATGCAAATCGAGACCACTTTGAGAAACGATCTCACTCCAGTTAGGATAGCTAATATCCAAAAGATTGAGAATGATAAATGCTAGAGAGGTTGCAGAGGAAAAAATACTCTCATACACTGTTGGTGGGGCTGCAAAATGGTGCAGCCTCTATGGAAAATGGTATGGAGGTTCCTCAAACAATTACAGATAGATCTACCATATGACCCAGCTATTCCACTGCTGGGTATATACCCAGAGCAATAGAAATCATCATGCCGGAAGAGATACCTGCACTCCCATGTTTATTGCAGCACTATTTACAATAGCCAAGAGTTGGAACCAGCCCAAATGTCCATCATCAGATAAGTGAATAAGGAAACAGTGGTATATCTACACAATGGAATACTACTCTGCTATTAAAAAGAATGAAATAACTACCATTTGCAACAACATGGATGGACTTAGAGAAAATCATATTAAGTGAAACACATCAGACCCAGAAAGAGAAATACCACATACTCTCCACTTATTTGTGGGAGCTAAAAAATAAATAAATAAATAAATAAATAAATAAATAAATAAATAAATAAATAAATAAATAAATAAATTTACAAACAAATAAAGGGTGGGAAGGGGAAGAAAACACAACAATCTCGACAATTCCTTGAACTTAAGTGAACAGATATGATGTAGTGTTGTGCGAGGGGACAAAGGGAGGGGGGAAAGAGGAACCGGACACAAAAAGCAACTACAATGTATATTGAGAAGTTAAAATAATAAAAAATTCCATTTGAAAAGACTGAGGGAGAATGCAAGCAAGGCTGAATTCGGATGGCTAAGACTTTAATTTCAGAATTTTGATTTTCGTTTTCTTTGCATACTGTTATTTTAATAATAAAAACATTACTTATCCTGTTAAATGCCAATGATACAGACATGTGTAAAGTAAAACGTAAAAGTCTCCCTGTCTGTATGTTCCTAAACACTGCGGACTGCTAAGTGCCTCCCTATGGAATTGACCCTCAAATGAGATTAGTTGCTATTGTCTATTTTTAAATGAAATCTAAATTTCTTGAAATGAGTGGGCATATTTCTCTCCTAAAAATCTAGGGACTCAGCTGCTAAATATGCTGAAGTGAGATACCTCACAAAATGCACCTTCAGAAAAGGGGAGAGAGCAGAATGTTAAAGGGCAAAGACAAATGGGAAAGCTTTGAAATACATGATAAGGCCATTTTTATGTTTATATTGTGTGAATTTTAAAATGATAGCTTTTATTGTTGCCCCTTACCAAAACCTCCCTCCCCTAATCAACCACAATGTATATCGACAAAATAATATTAAAAATAAATAAATAAATAAACTTAAAAATAAAATAAAATAAAATAAATAAATTAAAAAAAATAAAATAAAATGATAATTTTTGCTATATATGCCTTTAACAATTCAAAAACTAAGAGTAGAAAGAAAAATCTGAAAGTATTCATCGCTTGCCAAGACCTGCTGTGTGATGCTACATATCTGCTTCTGCAGGCCTGCAGGTAAAAGCCTTTGGCTGATTCAGACTGTTTTTACAACGTACTTTGCAAAACTGTTTTTTGCTTAAAAAAATAAGTGGGGCATAATGTTGTCAGTTACTCGTATAAAGGCATTCTTACCACTCAGAGCAACCACTCAGAGAAAGAAGCTTCACAGAACTTCACATTCCATCCCTTTTCAGGCTAAGCAGCTTCTAGAAGTCCATTACCAACCAGAGGTATGTGATGAAGACCAGGGGCCACTCCAAAAATGGAAGCGGTCAAGATATTTGAATCTTCTAGAATCTTTCATAGGTGGTGTGGTGTATTTTTCTTATTGATTAATATAATACATTGCATATTCTTCATGAACTCTGGATATTAATCCTTTGTTTATTGTATTTTTTTGTTTTGGTTTTGTTTATTGTATTTGTTGCTAATATATTTTTCTTGTTTGGGGTTTGCCTTTTCATGTGTTTTAAAATGAATGTTTTAATACTCTAAAGTTGTATATTATTATACTTTAATTATCAGTCATTTTATTTGTAATTTGCATTTTTTCATGTCTTGTTTTAGAAGGTTTTCCTACCCCAAGATTAAAAAGTAAATTTGTATATTTACTTCTAAATGTTTCAAATTCGTTTTTCACATTTAAATCGTTAATCTGCCTGGGATCAAATTTTGACTGATGTGAGATACAGATGTGGTTTTATTTTATTTTTACGTATAAATGAACAATTGTTCCAATATTATATGTTGGATGTTCCATCTTTTCCCACTGACTTGATCAGCTACCTCTGTCTTATGCTGAGATTTCATTTGTGTAAAGTTCTGTTTCTAGGCACTCTCTAGTTAGGTTCCATGGACTGATTTATTTATAGGATTGGCAGATTTAGCACATAAAATACATGCCTGTTGTTTATCTGAAATTCTAACTTAACTGGGCTTTCTATATTTTATCTGGTAAGCCTATTTGTTCCCGTGCCTATATCAAACTGTCTTAATTACTATGGCTTTTAATAGGTCTTGATGTCTGGTAGGGCAAGTCTCCCTACCTTGTTTTGAGCTTCAGAATTATCTTGGCTATTTCTGGCACTTTTGCTCTGTCAAGTACACTTTAGAATGAGCTTGTTTCATGGACTAGTATAATGTCAATGTCTACAGATGTTCAATTTACAAAATATTTCAGAATAATTTGATTTCTCTAATTGTTGGTACAGAAACCTATGTCCATTAGATCAAGATTGTTAATTTTGTTTCTCAAATCTTCTATATTTTTACTGGTTTTTGTCTGCTTGATCTATCAATTACTGAGAGAGGAATGTTAAATCTCACAGTAATGATAGATTTGTCAATTTCTCTTTGTAATTCAATGATTTGTTGCTCTGTAGGTGTTGAAGCTATGTTATTAGGAGGCATAAAAGCATTTAACTGTGAGACTTTTCTGGAGAATTATACCTTTCTTCATTCTGTACTGACCCTCATTATCCTTAATAATACTTTTTGCCTTAAAGACGATTTTTTTTCTGATAATAATATAGCTACACTAGGTTTCTTTTGTTCAGTATTTGCCTGGTATATCTTTTCCTGTCCCTTTACTTTCATCATTTTTATGCTGTCACATTTAAGTTGTAAATCTTGTTAACTCCATATATCTAAAATTATTTTTTCTTTTTGTGCTATTGTATTTTAGCTGTGTCTCTTGTAAATTGCATATAACTGGACTTTAATCAGATATTGTCTTTTTAAAAATTGGCTGGATTTGTTTATACTTGGCATGATTTCTTACATATTTGGATTTATTTCTGGCATTTTATTTTGTGTTTTCTATTTTTCTGCCTTTTGTATGCTCCTCTTTTTTTTCTACTTTCCTGGCATCTTTTGGATTCTTTCAGGCTTTTTTTCCCTTTTGAATCTTTGGTTTAATCGTATTCCTCTGGAAACTATATATTAACTTACTATTAGTTTAGTCATTATTATTATATTTTTCTTTTCTTTTCTTTTTTTCTTTTTTTACCATATTCTTTCCTTATTTTAAACCAGAAAGTTTGCTTAGAGGGGAAATAGCCAAATGTGTTGCTGTCTTAGCCGTTTTAAAATATTTCCTGTCGTCTTTGACAACTATTATTCTCTGAGTGTTCCACGAGCCTGTTCAACTGAGAACTGGTCATAAATGTGGTTCCTTTTTTTCCCCCAACCCAGGTTATTGGGATATATTTTACCTATAGTCAATCTGACTGTTTTTAGATGTTCAGTTCTCTAAGTTTGACAAATAAATACAGTTTGCAGCCGCCACCATGACAGAATCATAAACATTTTTATCCCTGGTTAAGTTCAGTTGTGCTCTTTTTGTGATCAATCTCCTCCTCCGTCTCACCAGTCCCCGGCAAACTCTGATCTGATTTTGTCCCTATAGTTTTACATTTCCCACAAAGTTATGGTAAATATGATAAATATTCTTTTTGTTTTTGTCTGGTTTCTTTCATTTAGCATAATATTTTTCAGGTTCATCCACATTATAACATGTGTCAGTACTTCGTTTCTTCTTAAGGCTGAATAATATTTTATTGTATGGATATATCATATTTTGTTTATTCATTCATCAATGGATGGACATTTGGGTTTTTCCCACTTTTTATCTATTATGAATAATGCTGCTACGGATGTTCACGTACAAATATTTGTGTGGACTTCAGTTTTTATGTCTATTGGATAAAAACTTAGGGGTGAGATTGTGGGTTGTATGCTAAATGTATGTTTTAGTTTATAAAAAACTGACAAATTGTTTTCCAGAGTTGTACCATTTTGAATTCCCACCAGTAATGTATGAGTATTCAGTTGCTCTGCATCTTTGTTAGCTCTTTGTGTAGTCTTTTTTAAACCATAAAACAAAACAAGACACAAATTTATTTTCTGTCCCAGAATTTCCACTTCTGAGAATTTATATGATCATTTATTATATTACATCAAAATTTGCATTTGCAGTTCTGTAGTTATTGTGGCCAGACAGATGTTGATGATTTTATTTGGCATTTCTGTTGCTTTTAATGAGAATTGTAGGTTGATTTCATTTTTGCATCTCTCAATGGCGTTATTTATATGTGAAGGATAGTAACCTTCTGTCTGTAATAAATATGGTGTTTTTTCCCCCAAGTTTTTTATATACATTTTTTAAAGGCAAAATTAACGTAACATAAAACTAACCTTTTAAAGTGTATAGTTCAGTGGCATTTGGTACATTCACATTGCTGTTCAACTACCACCTCTATCTAGTTCCAAAAGGTTTTCATCACCCCAAATGAAAACCTGTGACCATTAAGTAATAACTTCCTATCTCTCCTTCCCCTAGCCTCTGGCAACTACCTATCTGTTTTCTGTCTCCATAGATTTACCTATTTTAGATATTTCATATAAATGGAATCATAGGATATGTGATCTTTTGTGTCTGGCTTCTTCCACTTAGCATAGTCATTTTAAGGTCCTTGAACATGCACACTGCAGCATGTATCAATACGTCATTCCCTTTTATGGCTGATTAATATTCTATTGCATGTATTTACCACATTTGTTTATTCATTTATCTGTTGATGGACATTTGGGTTGTTTCCACCTTTTGGCTATGGTGAATAGTGCTGCTGATGCCAGCGGGGAGGGTCTGGGAGGCCTGATAGCTGGCGTCAACCCATCCCATCCTCTTAACTTGTTCTTGACCACATCACAAGAAAGAATTCAAGAACAGAGTCACAGTAGAAAGTGAGAATAGGTTTAATGTAATGTATAAGAGATACAGACTTCACAGACAGAGTGTGGCATAGCTCCACAGAGTGAGCAGGGCCCCACAACAAATTTAATACAAAAATAAGAAATATACACTTAAAGTTTAGTACAGAGTACAGGCTGGCTCAAGAGAGTGAGCAGCTGCTTGCTGAATGTTTGATATAAAAAGAAAGAAATACACACTCCACAGGCAGAGTGCAGGCTGGCTCTAGGAGAGTGAGCAACAGCCCCGCCTTCTGCTGGGATTCGGATTTTATAGTTTTGCTATTTAATGCATGTTCATGGTATCTAATGAATATTCAATTCAGGTGTGGTTCCCTAGTATGTAACATAGTCTTGCACATGCTCAGTTGGTCTCTTTTGGGAGCATGCTCATTGGTCAAATCCTATCACATATTCAAGAATATTCTGTGCTCTTTAGCACCTCTAGTACAAGGTCATTCAAAGGATAAACTCCCTTCCACTGAGCATGCTTGGTCACTGAGGTCATATAAGCCAGTATAATTTCCTTTTACTGAGCATGCTCAACTACTGGTTTGCATAAGTCTGCCCCTTCTAGTCTCAGTCTCTCCCTGTTGGTGCCAAAAATAGGTCCAACAAGCAACACTAACTCTCCTCTAGGGGAGGGGCCTGAGATCTTGGGGAGTGGCTTGAAACCCAGAGGTGTGTCCTGAAATCCATGCCTGGGGAAACTGAGCATCTCTTATCCCAACTGACCCTGAGGGTGAGTTGGGAGAACCTGTGTGTCTCTTTGCATGACCTGCTGTGCATCAGACACAGGCAAACCCATAACTGCTTGGCTCCTACAGTTGAGGGACCTAGGGGTAGATGGCAAACGTACAGCATGTGTTAATATTAGTGGATACCAGCACAGAATGTAGCCTGATACATGGCAACCCAGAGAAGTTTCCAGGGGCCACAGCGAATGTTGATGGTTATGGAGGACAGACTATTACAGTCAAAGCTGTGTCTTTGCCGCTAAGCATTGAACGATTGCCCCCTGTGTATATACTGTGCATGTATCTCCTGCATCTGAATGCATCTTGGGTATAGATGTGCTTTATGGGTTACACCTGTGAACAATGGTTGGAGAATTCCAGCTGTGGATATGGACAGTAAAACCTGTGCTCCAGGAACATGTCAAGCATGATCCACAGGTGTTATCCATGCCAAGGTGTGTGGTCAATGTGAAAGGGTATCGTCTGCTGGGAGGACATGCAGAGATAGGTGCCACTATATTGGAATTAGAAAATGTCGGCATCATTCGTCCTGCACCTAATCCCTTTAACACTCTGGTATGGCCAGTGAAAAAAACCTGATGGCACCTGGAGGATTACTGTGGTCTATCAGAACTGAACGAGATAGTGCCTCCTTTGCATGCGGCTGTGCCTTCAGTTCACGACTTGATGGATCAGTTGATGACTCAGCTAAGAATTTATCCTTATGTGCTGGATCTTGCAAATGGTTTTTCTCTATCCAAATCTCAGCTGATAGCCAAGATCAATTTGTCTTCACCTGGGAGGGAAGGCACTGGACTTTTCAGTTGTTCCCAGGCTACCTGCATAGCCTAACCATCTGTCATGGTTTAGTGGCTGGGGACCTAGTCAGGTGGACTAGGCCCAGCATGGTTACAATGTTTCATTACATGGATGATGTCTTACTAACCTCTGATTCTCTTGCAGATTTAACCAAGGTGGTTCCAACCTAAGTGTCCATCAGGAACCAACCTAAGTGTCCATCAGTGGACGACTGGATACAGAAAATGTGGTATATTTACACAGTGGATTACTACTCACCATAGAAAGGAATGAAATCCTGCCATTTGCAGCAACATGGATGAGTCTGGAAAAAATTATGTTAAGTGAAATAAGCCAAACTAGGAAAGAGAAATACCACATGTTCTCACTTATAACTTGATGCAAAGAAGGAAGGAAGGAAGGAAGGAAGGAAAGAAAGAAAGAAAGAAAGAAAAGACAACAACAATTCATTGAACTTTCAGAAGGAGAGAACAAATCTGAGGTTACTGGAGATGGGGGGAGGGAGGAAGGGAGTTTGGGGTGGAATAGGTCGAGTCTAGGCCATAAGGAAAAATCATGATTTCTAATAATGAATATGCTAATAATAATAAAAATATACTAAAAATAAAAAAATAAAAAATGCATTGAATGTCTATTAAAAAATAAAGAAAGCAATCTCATTTACAGTAGCAATAACAACAACAAAACAGCTATGAATAAATTTAACCAAGGTGGTGAAAAATATCTACAATGAAAACTATAAATCACTGATTAAAGAAACTAAAGACACACACACACACACACACAAAATGGGAAGACATCCCAAGTTCACAGATTGGAGGAATCAATATTGTCAAAATGACCACACTACTCAAAGCAATCGATAGATTCAATGCAACCCCAATCAAATCACCAAAGATATACGTCAAAGAAATAGAAAAACAATCCAAGAATGTATATAGGACAACAAAAGATCCCAAATAGCCAAAGCAATCCTGAGCAAAAAGAGCAAAGCATCACACTCCCTGATTTCAAATTATACCACAAAGCTGTAGTAAGCAAAACAGCAAAATACTGGTGCAAAAACAGACACATAGACCAGTGGAAAGTAATAGAAAATCCAGAAATACATCACTTACCTACAGTCAACTGATTTTGACAAAGGAGCCAAGAACATACATTGGAGAAAGGGCAGTCTCTTAATAAATGGTTCTGGGAAAACTGGAGGTCCATATGCAGAACAATGCTGCTAGATCATTTGGAACAATATGAGTGGGCTGTATATAAGGGTCTTACCCTTTGGATATCTACTTGGAAGTATCAGCAGTGGCTGGTAGGTCACTGACCCCTGTGGAGACAAGCCATGTGGCAGGAATTATGGGATTTAGGACAGGAAAAGGAAGTAAGTCTTCTCCATGTCACAGGACATTCCCCCTTAGCCAGTCTGGGCAATGATGAAGCTGATTCGCTGCCTAAGACTGCTGGAGAGAGAGCTCCAGCAGCTGGTGTAGCTGGGTGGCTACACTGAAGTATGCAGCATGCTGGCTGTTAGACTGTGTGGTCAATGACCTGCCAGGTCCCACATAAACCCAAGAAAGAATGCCCCTGATGGGCAGATATGCTCCTGATGAGTAGACGGGTACCCCTGATGGGCAGATAACCCATGTGAGAGTGTCTCTGACATGGTGGCAGGTGGATTTTGTGGGATCAGTGCCAAAGTCAGAGAATTACTAGTCTTTTGTTTGTATGGCCTTGTGGGGCCCCAGACCAGGTAAGCACTGTGAAGGCATTGAGTAGCCTTATGGCCATGTACAGTCTTTTGAAAAGGGGATCAAGGCTGTCTGCCAGCCGCCCATTGTTGAAGGGGTGGACATGGTGGTTATGGCCAACAGGATCTTAAATGAGAGACTCTGCAAGGGCAGGCCCTCTCCAGTGGAGGCTTTGTTGCATAGAGCCACAGCACCTGTTCCTGCAACCATTCTTTCCAGGATGGTAAGCTGGCATGTATTCGGCCAGAGGGATGAGAATTACCTCTATTGGTGCCAATAACCTTTTTGTCTTTTTGCCCATAGTATTGTGGCTGCAGGCACTAGGGTCGACTGAACAAATACATGCATTCATGTGGCTAATGTGTTGGCTTGCTGAATATGCACCAAGTTTCCTACCAGTGTGGCTGCAGGATTCCTGTGGATAATCACCCCAATGATGACTACTAACTGGACATGTATATGGGTGGGGTTTTTGTTGCTAACAGTTGAAAGTATAGAGCTACAAGGACAAGCCTCAAGGTGTATCAAATGTACAATAAGTACGGAGGTTCTATGGATGCATGGGTCAGCCATCCTTACTAAGGGAACACAGCAGAAGATTCTGAATTCGCAAATTGTACGGTGAGAGACCCTGAAGGGGTGGAATGTGAGGAAAATGGAGTTGGTTTGGTCAGGACCCCTCACCTCATATCTGGCTGGGTATGAGTCAGCACATCCTTTGTAAACAAGTTACATAAGAGTAGAGTTAGTGCACATGCGTGCCCAGGTACCCCTTGTCTCGTTGCCGCTATTGTGTACTTTTGATGTGGAAGGCAGCGGCTCTGAACTGCTGGTTGGCAGAGCTTGTGTCTGAAGCATAAAGCGTGTCCACTTTGCCGGTGGCCACTCTGTATTTCTCTCACTTACCTGACTCAGGACCTGCACAGGATGGGGTAGAAGGGTCTGTGATCCAGCCCAACACAGGTAAAGTACTTTAAGAGGGAAATTTATAGCTGTAATTACATTGGAAACCCACTGTCCACTCTTCTCTGATTGTACTTTCCCATTTCCCAGAGGCAAACAGTGTTGAAATTGGTTTTCATGATTCCCATGCTTTTCTTGATACTATCAGTTCCAGTGACTGCATCCCTGATCAGAATGAAGTACTCTTTTGTATGGGTTTAACTACAGATGTGTTGGAATTCTTAATGTAGAGGTCCCTATCTCCCTTGCTATTGCCATCCCACCTTCTGTTTTTGAGATGCTGTATGTGCTGATTGCTATAGTTCTATTCCATTCATGTTTCACCACTATGCGTGATTCCAGTGTATGAAAATATCCAATGTATTTTTCAGTGTCCTATTAATGAATATTTTCCCCCCGCAGATTTATTATCACAAATAATGTGGCAATAAATCTTCTTTGTTTCCTTGAGCTCACACATCAGCTGTTTTTCAGGTTGCATACCAAGAGTGCAGCTGCTATATCATTATGTAGAATCACTTGACTTTACCAGATATATGCTAGGTGTTGCCATATTGCTCTGCAGAGTGGCTTCACACTCCAGTGGCACATGCCAGTTCATCTTGTCCAAATCATGCATCTAAAGGGGAGGCTGTGTTCATGGTTCCAAACATGGGCCCTGGAGTCAGACAAACAGAGGAGATGATATTGGTTATGTCTCTTAGTAGCTGTGTGAACCTGAAAAATTTACTTAATCTTCCTGAGCCTCACATTCCTGATATGTAAAAGGAAATCTTGACTCCTACTTCAAGGGAGTATTGTGAGTTCAGTAGGGAACCCTTGTAACAATACCAGCACAATATTTGGTCAGTATTCTACCAGGGCAATGTTTGCTTTCTTCACATTTCAACTACTCCAATCTTTTACAGGAATGTTTTTTCTTCACCTCAGTAGTGTTACTATACAGTTTAGTGAGTATTTGGGAACGTAAGAAGAAGGAACCAAACACAATCCTCTATATTATGTAGAACATTCAGTGCTATCTCTGCTTTGCAGTGTAATGAAGTTGCGGGGGGGAGTTGGGAAAAGTGCTCATCCTTTTCCCATTGAATAACTGTGCTTTTTATGTCCTGTTGGGGCCCTCTATGTTCACATCAGGTGTGCACATGACCTGGGGCTGTGGGATCTTGGAGCTCCTGGAAGAGGTGACTTAGTCTGCAGGGAAGGACACTGGAAGAAGAGTCAGGAGCTCTTCTTGGGCCCCAATGCCTGAGCCATCCAGGTTGAGTTCCTTCTGCCTTGACCTGCAGCGTCACACAGGTGTTCACTGAACATCTGTCACTCTTCACACCTCCAGTGGCCCAGGGGAGGAAGGGATCACGGTAATCATTACACAAGGGCCAGGTCCTTGTGGAAGTTATGGTGACCTCTGTAGAACCACCTTAATATATAAAAGGAGGAGGAAGTCCTCACTGGAGTCATCGGAGATTCCTCAAAGGGGAGCTTAACCTGGCACCATGGCCAGGACTTATAGGGGCTGTGTAGGGGGAGGAGACAGGGAGTCCAGCCTGACTGGAGTAAAGAGAGGGAGCCTCCCAGTCAGCACACAGGATTCTGAGGTAACTGACTGGACGCTCCAGGGTTTGAGGCCATCCAGATCTGGAGCTAATTATAGAATTATTATTTATTTGCTACTTTGTTATATTGCAGGAGCTTCCAGGAAATGGAACCATTACCTTACCACCTTTCTTTGATGCAGGTTAGGACGCGAACAGCCAGCTGCCACTTCCCACCACTTTAATTCTATTGGGAGTGAGGGACAGTGTCTAAACTTGCCTGTTCCAGGTTTGAGGTTTCTGTACTTGGATATAACTACTGAGGAGGTGAAGTGTTTACAATCAGACCCTGGCTTCCTCCAGCACAGGGGTAACAGGAGGGTGGGATCACAAGGGACAGTGCCTGGAGTGGAATTCTGTGATCATTAAGGGAATAATGTCATTAAAGCCTTGTGAGCAGCCAAATAGGGTCAATGGAACCCATATTTACAAAGATAAGCAGCAGCTATGTGCTAGGGCTGAAGGCAGGAGCTATAGGCAGGGATCCCAGGGGTAAAGGTATCAGTTCAGAGACAAATTATGGGACAAAGTGTTGGGAGTGGAGATTAATACACAGGAGCCAGAGGTATTCTGAAGGAAGGCACACAAGTCAGTTGGAGATGAGGGGTGGAAAATGGCATCATCAAGGCCACTCCCCCTGTAGGTCCTGTTGCTGTTTCTGGGGCTTCTTTCCCGCAGAGGTTCCTGGACTCTGATGAGGCATGCGGTGGGTTCCACCACCCACCCCCACCAGCAATCCTTGTAAGAAGTGCACCTCATTGGAGGTGTCCGTGAACTTGATGCTTTCATCTGTGATGGGCAGGGTGGGAAGTGGCAGACTGGCAATAGTGCCTTTTCTCAGAGCTAAGCCCATGTGAATTCCACAGTCCCAGCCTCCCTTCCACACTGTCCCTAAGCAGAGTGTGCCAGGGCTCCGGAAAATGAAGAGAGCAGCTGAGGCTGGATCTTCCTGGCCGTGGCTGCCATTGGTTTTCTTCCTTCCAAATCAGCTCTTCCACTCCACGCTCCATACCTTACCACAGTTAGTATACGCACACCTGGTACGGACATCTACAGTAGACTCTGTTCCTCACAAATCAGCATGGAGCACAGATGCTGTGGAGACAAGGAGTGACAGGGCTTAGGAACCCCTGTATTGTTACCCTGTTGTGGCCAACCAATTCAGGACCCTCGTGTAGCCAAAGTTGGGCTTTTACTCATTGCAGTGAGGAAGAATGCACATCATGGAGAACCATGGGGTGTCTCAAAATGAGTATCAGGGATGACTTATAGGATTTGAACTTGTGTCAGGTGATTTTAGAAAGGGTTCAAGGAAGTGGGGCATTTCTCCAGATTGGGTGCTGTCATGAAGTGAGAGCAATTCTATAACTGGGTATCTTAATGAACTTTATCTGGAAGAAGAGAATGCAGTAAGGGTAAAACTGTGCTTGTAAACAAGCAGCAGTCACTGGTATAAGCCAGGAGAAGGGGATATTTGGTCATTTTTGTGGTTTGCGTGGTCGTCTTGCTTATTGTCACACTTCATCATACTCACAGAATGACTTTGTCTGATGTCGATATTCTGTGAGATGGTCTGTGTTCCACAGCAGAACAACTCAACCCAGCTGTCAGTGCCAGGCCACTTCATGATGGAGAATGGTTGGGTGCTAGGGAAGGCAAACCTGAGAGCTCATGAGTATTCTCAACAGGACAGACAGAGAGTGCTGGACTAGACAAAGCCAGGTGTAGATGGAGACAACGAGGAGGACCAGACCAGTTGTACAGACTAAAAAGCCCTACATATTGTTGCTTATCTGCATGCATGGTGAGAAAACAAGGCAACCGCTGCGCTTGAAAGTAATGAAACCAGGACTCAGACCCAGCTCTGCCTCACCCCCCTGTGCACTTTCCTGAACAGTGAGATTTGGAGCTATCCTCCTTTACAGATGGCGCCAGCACAGGGGGAGGAAGGAAACTCAGGTCACGGGTCATGGGGGGGGGGGCAGTTTTTATGTAAAGAAGATTTTTTTAAAAAATTTTATTTTGTCGATATACATTGTGGTTGATTATTGTTGCCCCTTACCAAAACCTCCCTCCCTCCTCCCTCTCCTCCCTCCCCTCCAGCAATGACCTTTCTGTTTGCTTGTCGTATCAACTTCAAGTAATTGTGGTTGTTATATCTTCTTCTCCCACCCCCCCGGTTTTCTTTTTGTGTGTGTGTGTGTGTGTGTGTGTGTGTGTGTGTGTGAATTTACATATTAATTTTTAGCTCCCACCAATAAGTGAGAACATGTAGTATTTCTCTTTCTGTGCCTGACTTGTTTCACTTAATATAATTCTCTCAAGGTCCATCCATGTTGTTGCAAATGGCAGTATTTCATTCGTTTTTATAGCTGAGTAGTATTCCATTGGGTAGATGTACCACATTTTCCGTATCCACTCATCTGATGATGGGCATTTGGGCTGGTTCCAACTCTTGGCTATTGTAAAGAGTGCTGCGATAAACATTGGGGAACAGGTATACCTTCGACTTGATGATTTCCATTCCTCTGGGTATATTCTCAACAGTGGGATAGCTGGGTCATATGGTAGATCTATCTGCAATTGTTTGAGGAACCTCCATACCATTTTCCATAGAGGCTGCACCATTTTGCAGTCCCACCAACAATGTATGAGAGTTCCTTTTTCTCCGCAGCCTCACCAGCATTTATTGTTCAGAGTCTTTTGGATTTTAGCCATCCTAACTGGGGTTAGATGGTATCT
Organism: Cynocephalus volans; assembly: GCF_027409185.1. NCBI lineage: Eukaryota > Metazoa > Chordata > Mammalia > Dermoptera > Cynocephalidae > Cynocephalus > Cynocephalus volans. The sequence goes on along the minus strand of NC_084478.1, from coordinate 111,017,570 downwards.
CAATGTGGTTTTGATTTGCATTTCCCGGATGCTGAGTGATGTTGAGCATTTTTTCATATGTCTGTTGGCCATTTGTATATCTTCCTTAGAGAAATGCCTACTTAGCTCTATTGCCCATTTTTTAATTGGGTTGCTTGTTTTCTTCTTGTAAAGTTGTTTGAGTTACTTATATATTCTGGATATTAATCCTTTGTCAGATATATATTTTGCAAATATTTTCTCCCACTCTGTTGGTTGTCTTTTAACTCTGTTAATTGTTTCTTTTGCTGTGCAGAAGCTTTTTAGTTTGATATAATCCCATTTGTTTATTTTTCTTTTGGTTGCCCGTGCTTTTGGGGTCGTATTCATGAAGTATGTGTCCAGTCCTATTTCCTGAAGTGTTTCTCCTATGTTTTCTTTAAGTAGTCTTATTGTTTCAGGGTGTATATTTAAATCCTTAATCCATTTTGAGTTGATTTTAGTATAAGGTGAGAGGTATGGATCTAGTTTCATTCTCCTGCATATGGATATCCAGTTATCCCAGCACCATTTGCTGAAGAGGCAGTCATTTCCCCAGTGAATAGGCTTGGTGCCTTTGTCAATGATCAGATGGCTGTAGGTGTGTGGGTTGATTTCTGGATTCTCTATTCTATTCTATTGATCAGTGTGTCTGTTTTTATGCCAGTACCATTCTGTTTTGGTTATTATAGCTTTGTAGTATAGTTTAAAGTCAGGTAGTGTTATGCCTCCAGCTTTATTTATTTTGCTCAGCATTGCTTTGGCTATGCGTGGTCTTTTGCTATTCCATATAAATGTCTGGATAGTTCTTTCCATTTCTGAGAAAAATGTCTTCGGAATTTTGATGGGGATTGAATTGAATTTGTATATAACTTTGGGTAGTATGGACATTTTCACTATATTGATTCTTCCAATCCAAGAGCATGGGATATCTTTCCATCTTCTTGTATCCTCTCTAATTTCTCTCAGCAGTGGTTTGTAGTTCTCATTATAGAGATTTTTCACATCCTTGGTTAACTCAGTTCCTAAGTATTTTATTTTATTGGTGGCTATTTTAAATGAGCCGGCTTTCTTGATTTCTCGTTCTGCATGTTCGCTATTGAAGAAAAGAAATGCTACTGATTTTTGTGTGTTGATTTTGTATCCTGCTACTGTGCTGAAACCATTTATCAAATCCAAGAGTTTTTTGTAGAGGTTTCAAGCTGTTCAATATATAGGATCATGTCATCTGCAAACAGGGACAGTTTGACTTCATCTTTTCCAATCTGGATGCCCTTTATTTCCTTCTCTTCTCTGATTGCTCTGGCTAGTACTTTCAACACTCTTTTGAATAGGAGTGTTGAGAGTGGGCATCCTTGTCTAGTTCCTGTTCTTAAAGGAAAAGCTTTCAGCTTTTCCCCATTCAGGATGATATTGGCAGTGGGTTTGTCACATATGGCTTTAATGATGTTGAGATACTTTCCCTCTATACCTAACTTATAGAGGGTTTTTGTCATGAATGAGTGCTGAATTTCATCAAATGCTTTTTCAGCATCTATAGAGATGATCATATGGTATTTGTGTTTGACTTTATTAATATGGTGTATCACATTTATTGATTTGCGTATGTTGAACCAACCTTGCATCCCTGGGATGAATCCCACTTGATCGTGGTGAATAATTTTACGTATGTGTTGCTGTATTCTGTTTGCTAGTATTTTAGTGAGGATTTTTGCATCTATATTCATCAAGGATAACAGCCTGTCATTTTCTTTTTTGCTTATATCTTCACCTGGTTTTGGTATCAGGATAATGTTTGCTTCATAGAATGAGTTTGGGAGATTTGCGTCTGTTTCAATCTTTTGGAATAGTTTGTAAAGAATCGGTGTCAATTCCTCTTTGCATGTTTGGTAAAATTCTGCTGTGAATCCATCTGGTCCTGGGCTTTTCTTTGTTGGGAGCCTTCTGATAACAGCTTCAATCTCCTTTATGGTTATTGGACTGTTCAAATTTTCTACGTCTTCATGGTTCAGTTGTGGGAGCTTGTGTGTGTCCAGAAATTTATCTATTTCCTCCAGATTTTCAAATTTGTTGGCGTATCGTTGTTTTTAGTAGTCTTGAATGATTTCTTGTATTTCAGATGAATCAGTTGTAATGTCGCCTTTTTCATTTCTAATTTTTGTTTTTTGTTATTTTAATCTTCTCTCTTCTTTTTTTTGTTAGCCATGCTAATGGTTTGTCCATTTTATCTTTTAATAAAACCAACTTTTTGATTCATTGATCTTTTGTATTGTTTTTTGGGTTTCAATTTCATTCAGTTCTGCTCTGATCTTAATGATTTCTTTCCGTCTGCTAACTTTAGGTTTGGATTGTTCTTGTTTTTCTAGTTCTTTAAGGTGAAGTATTAGGTTGTTCACTTGCCATCTTTCCATTCTTCTGAGGTGAGCATTTAATGCAATAAATTTCCCCCTTAATACTGCTTGTGCAGTATCCCACAGGTTTTGGTATGATGTATCATTGTTTTCAAATTTATTACTTTCAATACCTTTTTTGATTTCCTGCTTGATTTCTTCTTGGACCCATATGTCATTAAGTAGAATGCTGTTTAATTTCCATGTGTTTGTATAGTTTCCACAATTTTGTTTGTTATTAATTTCTAGTTTTAATCCATTGTGGTCTGAGAAAATACATGGGATTATTCCAATTTTTTTGAATTTATTGAGACTTGATTTGTGACCTAATATTTGATCTATCCTGGAGAATGATCCATGTGATGATGAGAAGAATGAATATTCTGAGGTTGTTGGATGGAATGTTCTGTAGATATCTGCCAATTCCAATTGGTCTAGAGTCTTGTTTAGATCTTGTGTTTCTCTACTGATTCTTTGCCTAGATGCTCTGTCTAATATTGTCAGTGGGGTGTTCAGGTCCCCTGCTATTATGGTATTTGTGTCTATTTCCTTCTTTAGGTCTAATAGAGTTTGTTTTATAAATCTGGCTCCTCCAACATTGGGTGCGTACATATTTATGATTGTTATGTCTTCTTGATGGATCAGTCCTTTTATGAATAAGTAGTGTCCCTCATTGTCTCTTTTTATGGTTTTTAGTTTAAAGTCTATTTTGTCAGATATAAGAATAGCTCCTCCAGCTCATTTTTCTTTTCTGTTTGCATGGTAAATGTTTTTCCATCCTTTCACTCTTAGTCTATGTGAATCTTTATGGGTGAGGTGGGTCTCTTGTAGGCAGCATATAGTTGGGTCCTCCTTTTTAATCCAGTCAGCCAGTCTGTGTCTTTTGATTGGAGAATTTAAGCCTTTTACTTTAAGAGTTGTTATTGAAAGGTGTTGATTCATTTCTAGCATTTTATTGGTTGTTTGGTTGTATAAGGTGTCTTTTGTTCCTTGCTTTCTGATTTCCTGTTTGGTTTCTGTGTTTGTTGGATCCTTAGGTTGTAGATAGCGTTTTTGTTTGTTTTCTCTTCATGAATGCCATTTTTGTTTTACTAGTGGGTTTTGATTTCTCTTTGGTTTTTATGGCAGTGGTAGTTATTTTTCAGGAACCAAACCCAGTACTCCCTTGAGGATTTCTTGTAATGGTGGTCATGTGGTAGTGTACTCCCGCTGTTTTTGTTTGTCTGAGAAATATACTATTTGCCCTTCATTTCGGAAGGATAGCCTTGCAGGGTAGAGTATTCTTGGCTGGCAATCTTTTTCTTTTAGTATTTTGAATATATCATCCCATTCCTTTCTAGCTTTTAGGGTTTGTGATGAAAAGTCTGATGTTAGCTTGATTGGGGCTCCCTTATAGGTGATTTGACGCTTCTCTCTTGCAGCTTTTAAGATTCTCTCTTTGTCTCTGAGTTTTGCCAATTTGACTATAACATTCTTGGAGAAGGCCTTTTTGGGTTGAATACATTTGGAGATTGTTGAGCTTCCTGGATCTGAAGATCTGTGATTTTTCCTATACCTCGGAAGTTTTCTGCCACTATTTTGTTGAATATGTTTTCAATGCAATCTCCATTTTCCTCCCGTTCTGGAATACCCATGACTTGGATATTTGAGCACTTAAAGTTGTCTGATATCTCTCTCAGATTTTCTTCAATGTCTTTGATTCTTTTTTCTTTATTTTTGTAAGCTTGTTCTATTTCAAACAGCCCATCTTCAAGTTCAGAGGTTCCGTCTTCAACTTCGACAAGCCTGATGGGTAAACTCTCCATTGTGTTTTTTATTTCGCTGAATAACTTCTTCAGTTCAGCAAGTTCTGCTACATTTTTTCCAGGACATTGATTTCTTTGTACATTTCCTCTTTCAGATCCTGTATACTTTTTCTCGTTTCATTATGATGTCTAGCTGAGTTTTCTTGTATCTCATTCAGTTTCCTTAGAATTATCACTTGAAATTCCTTGTCAGTCATTTCAAGGGCTTCTTGTTCTATAGGATCTAGAGTTTGAGATTTATTAACTTTTGGAGGTGTACTTTCTTGATTTTTTGTATTTCTGGTATCTTTTTTTTATGTTTATTCATTGTGGCAGGGGGTTTCACAGTCCACCGGTTTGAGACTATTGAGTAACTAAGATGTTGCTGTGGTTGCCAATTTGGTATGGCTACCTCCGTGACTGCTCAGGTGGCCTCTAGTGCCTTGTGTGTGTGGATGCCTCGGGTCTTGGGCCTCTCCGTGGGGCCACCTTTCTGGTCAGCTTGGACTCTGCTGGGCTGCTGGATCATGGGGCGGTACCGCAGGGTGTGTGGTCTCTGCTGAGCTTCCACTTCCTGTGCAGGACTTCTCCCTGTTCCGTGCACTCTGTCCCGGGCTGCTGGATCACGCAGTGGCAGCCCCACAGGGTGTGTGGTTTCTGTTGAGCCTCTGCCTCCCTAGCCGGACATCTCCCCACTCTGTGCACACTAGGCTGGCCTGCTGGATCTTGCAGTAGCGGCCCCACAGGGTGTGTGTTTTCTGCCGAGTCTCCGCTTCCCTAGCCGGACGTTTCCCCACTCTGTGCGCACTGGGCTGGGCTGGGACTTGTCTTCTGCAATCCTCGTCTATCAGCTGGGCCTTCAAGACTCTGCTCAGCACTGCCTCGCCCAGGAAGTCTATCAGGTTTCTGCTAGGTGCAGACGACTTGTCACTCTGGGTACCTCTGTAACATTGTGTTGATCTTTCTCGGGACTTATCACCTTCCTCCTGGTATCACGGTTATTTGTGTACTTGTATTATCTCCCACACCAGAGTGTGAGCTCCTTGGGGGAGGAGCCCGCAGCACATGGTTCACCTTTGAATCCCCCTGGCGTGTACCGACTCCGGTGCCCACCTGCAGTCAGCTCTCCGGCAGGTTCAAGCAAACTTGGGAACGCTCCGACCACACTATTCCTAACCAGAAATCGGTTAGGCGTTTTTCCGAACTGGTGGCCGCAGAGATGGTATCTGCCTCCCGGTAACAGGAAGTTTACCGGGGGCCAGAGCCCAGGGTGCGGTGGAGTGACAGTCGGCCCAGCCCGTACTTCCTTGCCCTCCCGATGCTGGCCGGGGATGCCTCATGCCACGAGCCCCACCAGAGAACCGCAGAGGGTGTGGGAGGGGAAGCCGGCCCGCAGGCCCCGGGAAGCCCTGCGCCGGGGCAAACAAGTGGGAAGGCTCAGTGAGGAGCCGAGCTGGGCGAGGAGGACAGGCCTGGCCAAGCCGGGCCGGAGCCGCCACCACCTGAGAAAATGGAGGCAGCCCCGGGGCTGGTGAGTTGTCCGGTGAGGCTGGCGGAAGCCGGGCTAGCGTCTGCCCCCTGAGCACGGCCGGGCCGGGGGTCACTCATGGGGCTGGGCTGGGCCGGGCGGCTCCCTCTCTGCCTCCACGTCATCGCTGTCCCCATCCTCTGGCTGCTCACTCGGTCCCACGGCTCGGCTCAGGCATTCCCAGGAATCTTCTTTTATGCCGGCCTGAAACCTCGAATCCTGAATAGGGCAGGCGGCTGCTGCAGCTAAAATACAGTTCTTTTCCTGCTCCACACTTCAAAGCTGTTGCCTGTAAACGAGGCAGCCTCTCCTGCCAAGGGCAAAGTGGCGGTCAGCCCCCACGACCGGCCACCAGCAGCAGTCCTCCCTTAAGAGACGGCAAGAGGAAGGTCCACAAGTTTCCCGGCTGCCTAAGGCCCAGTGGCCGCCTTTTCCACCACAGCTACTCAGCGCCAACTGCTGCAGCCACCGCCATCTTAGGATCCCTAAAGTCTATCCATGTAAAGAAGATTTTGTTTGCTTCTTTTTTTTTCCTTCTTTTCAAAATTCACTTAAATATTTTGGAATTATTATATTTAACAGAGCATTCCACATAGTAAATCACTTAAAAGCTCTGATACCTACAATTCTACCTCTAGAAAGTTCACAGGAACTGTAGGCTCAGATCTGGGGACCGGATCCCACTCCTACTTCCAGGCAAACTGCAGCAGTGCCTTGGGGCCAGCCTGAAGCATGAAGAAGGGGACTGGACCCCCCTCCCACAACCAGGCACTCCACACCAGCAGCTTGGGGCCTGCCCAGGGACCCGAGGCAAGGCGAAGGGGAATGGACCTCTCTCCCACAACCAGGCATACTGAGCCAGCGCTTCAGGGCCAATCCGAGGACCTGAGGCATGGAGAAGGGGACTGGACCTCTCTCCCACAACCAGGCACACCAAGCCAGCACCTTGGGCCCCACCCAGGGACCCAGGGAATGGAGAAGGGGACTGGACCACCCTCCCACAACCAGGCACAACATGCCAGCAACTTGGAGCCCACCCAGGGACCCCGGGCAAGGAGAAGAAACCGGACCTCTCTCCCACAACCAGGCATACTGAGCCAGCGCCTTGGAGCCCACTCAGAGACTAAGGGTATGGAGTCAGGGACCAGACCATCTTCCCATAACCAGGCACACCATGCCAGCACCTCAGAGCCCACCCAGGGACCCAGAGCATGGAGAAGGGGACCGGACCTCTCTCCCACAACTAGGCACACCATGCCAGTGCCTCAGGCCCTGCCTGGGGACCTGAGGCATGGATAAGGGGTCTGGACCTCTCTCCCACAACCAGATACACCAAGCCAGTGCCTCAGGTCCTGCCCAGTGACCTGAGGTATGGAGCCAGGGACTGGACCCTCCTCCCACAGCAAGCACCAAACGCCAGCACGTCGGGGCTCACCTGGGTACCCAAGGCATGAAGAAGGGGACCAGAACATCCTCCCACAACGAGGCACTTGGTGCCAGCGCCTTGGGGCCTGCCCAGGGACGAGAGGCATGGAGAAGGGAACCAAAGACACCCCACAACCAGGCATACCGCCAGTATCCAGGAGCATACCAAAAACAGCACCTCCACGTGGGTGGCCCACCACAGCCACCACAATAAACATGGCTGCTGCAAAAGTGGCTAGACACAACCATTGTGCTGATGGTCTGCCAGCCACTGGAGTGCATTGACACAAGGAGAGTCACCAGCAAAGACAAAGAAAAGAAGAGGATGTCTCTCTCCAGAAAGCCCATTTCAGAGTGACAGAAGAAGCAACTGCTCTATGATAATACTGGGGGACCTGATCACACCTCTCAGCACTGGACAGATCATCTAGGCAACAAATCAACAGAGTAACCATTATTTTTTCAGAAGGAGAGAAGAAATCTAGGGCAATTAGAGGAGGGAGGGGGAGGGAATGGAGAAAGGGGAGAGGATGGACAAGGGGCATAAAGAATAATTACGATTTGTAACAATATATATGCTAGTAATATCGATTTAATCAATATATCTCAATGTTCAACCCCCAAAATATGTATAAACGATTTTGATTTAATAAATAAAATAAATTTAAAAGAAGAAAATCTTTTTAAAAAAATTATTTATTTTTGATTATACATATTTATGGGGTACAGAGTTGACTATCAGTATTTTTGTACAGTATATGATGATGTTCTCCCTTTTTGAAAGTTCAATCTATTGTAATTATTGTATCTTTCTTTCCTTATTTGTTTGTTTTTTTTAGCTCCCAATTATAAGTGAGAACATGTGGTATTTCTCTTTCTGTGTCTGGTTTGTTTCACTTCACATAATTTTCTCCAAGTTCATCCATGTTGCTTTGAATGGCAGAATTTCATTCTCTTTCATGGCAGAGTAATATTCCATTGTGTACATATACCACGTTTTCCTTATCCAGTCATCCATTGACAGATATTTAGTTTGGTTAAACTCCAAGCTACTGTCAAAAGAGCTGCAATAAACATGAGAGTGCAGGTATCCCTTCAGCATGATGACTTCCATTCCTTTTGCTATACACCCAGCAGTGGGATTGCTGGAGTGCATGGCAGTTCTATCTTTAGTTGTTTGAGGAAGTTCCATACTGTTTTCCATAATGGCTGTGCTAATTTACAGTCTCACTAACAGTGTATGAGGACTCCCCTTTCTCCACATCCTTGCCAGCATTTGTTATTCTCTGTATTTTTGATAATGGCAAGTCTAACTGAGATGAGATATCTCAATGTGGTTTTGATTTGCATTTCCCTGATGCTTAGTGATGTTGAGCATTTTTTCATGTGTCTGTTGGCCATTTGTATATCTTCCTTTGAGAAATGCCTATTCAGCTCCTTGGCCCATATTTTAATTGGGTTACTTTTTTTTATTGTTGAGTTCATTGTATATTTTGGATATTAATCCCTTGTGAGATGCATAGTGTGGAAATTTTTTCTCCCAATCTATACATTGTGTTTTGACTCTGTTAATTTTTTCCTTTGTTGCGCAGAAGCTTTTTAGTTTAGTATAATCCCATTTGTTTATTTTTTCTTTTGTTGCCTGTGCTTTTGGGGTCTTATTCATTAAATCTTTGCCCAGTCATACATCCTGAAGTGTTTCCCCTATGTTTTCTTCTATGCATTTTATAGTTTCAGGTCTTATATTTAAGTCTTTAATCTATTTTTAGTTAATTTTGGTATGGTGAGAAGTGCAGGTCTAGTCTCATTCTTCTGCATGTGGATGTCCAGTTTTCCCAGTACCATTTATTGAAGAGACAGTCTTTTTGCCAATGTATGTTCTTGGTGCCTTTGTTGAAGATCAGTTGGGTGTACATAGTTGGGTTGATTTCTGGTTTCTCTGTTCTGTTACATTGGTACATGTGTTTGTTTTTATGCCAGTGTCATGCTGTTTTGTTTACTATTGCTTTGTATTATAATTTGAAACCAGGTGGTTTAATGCCTCCAGCTTCATTTTTTTTTTTTTTTTTTGTTAAGGATTGCTTTAGCTATTCATGGTCTTTTGTTGTTCCATATGAATGTTAGGATTGTTTTTACTATTTCTGTGAAGAATGTCATTGATAATTTGATGGGGATTGCATTGAACCTGTAGGTTGCTTTGAGTAGTGTGGACATTTTCACAATGTCAATTCTTCCAATCCATAAACATGAAATGACTTTCCATCTTTCTGTGTCCTCTTTAATTTCTTTCAGCAGTGATTCATATTTCTCATTGTAGAACTCTTTCACCTCCTTGGTTAAATTTATTCCTACATATTTTATTTTTTTGGTGACTATTGTAAATGGGCTTGCTTTCTTGGTTTCTTTTCTGTTAGTTTGTCATTGGAGTATAAAAACACCACTGATTTTTGTGTGTTGATTTTACATCCTGAGATTTTACTGAAATCATTTATCAGCTCTAAAAGTTTTTTTGTAGAGCCTTTAATTTTTTCTATGTATAAGATTAGGTCATCTGTAAACAGAGACAGTTTGACTTTTTCTTTTCCAATCTGGGTGCTCTTTATTTCTTTCTTTTGTCTGATTGCTCTGGCTAGTCCTTCCAATACTATGTTAAACGGGAGTGGTGAGACTGGGTATCAGCTCATTCTTGCTCCAGGGTGATATCGGCAGTTGGTTTTTTGCATTTGGCTCTTACTGTGTTGAGATACTTTCCTTCTATGTCTAATTTGCTGATTGTCTTTATCATGAAGGATGCTGAATTTTATCGAATGCTTTTGCTGCATCTATTGAGGTAATCATATGGTTTTTGTCCTTGATTTGGCTAATGTGGTGCATAACATTTATTGACTTGGAAGTGTTGAACCATCTTTGCAACCCTGGGATGAATCCCACTTGATCATGGTGTATAATTTTTTTGATGTGTTTCTGTATTCTGTATGCTAACATTTTGTTGAGGAGTTTTGCATCTATGTTCATCAAAGGTATTGGCCTGTAGTTTTTGTTGTTGTTGTATCTTTGTCTGGTTTTGGTATCAGGGTGCTGCTGGCCTCATAGAATGAGTTTGGGAGAATGGCCCTTGTTTCAATTTTTTGGAATAGTTTGAAGAGAATTGGTATTAACTCCTCCATAAAAGTTTGGTAGAATTCAGCAGTAAAGCCATCCAGTCCTGGGCTTTTCTTTATTGGGAGACTTCTAATTAATGCTTCAATCTTGTTGCTTGTTATTGGTCTGTTCAGGTTCTCTATGTTTTCTTGGTTCAGTCTTGATATTGTGTTTTTCCAGAAATTTATCCATTTCCTCCAGGTTTTCAAATTTGTTGGCGCATAGTCTCTAATAATTCCTTATATTTCTGTGGTATTGGTGTAATGTCTCCTCTTTCATTTCTGATTTTTGTTATTTAGATCTTCCCTTTTATTTATTTATTTATTTATTTTTTATTTTTTTATTTTATTTTATTTTATTTTGTCGTTTTTTCGTGACCGGCACTCAGCCCGTGAGTGCACCGGTCATTCCTACATAGGATCCGAACCCGCGGCGGGAGCGTCGCCGCGCTCCCAGCGCAGCACTCTACCGAGTGCGCCACAGGCTCGGCCCTAGATCTTCCCTTTTAACACTTTGTCTGTTTTGATTATCATCTCAAAAAACTAACTTTTTATTTCTTTGATCTCTTTTATCATTTTGTGCATTTCTATTTCATTTAATTCTGCTCTGATTTTAATTATTTCTTTCCGTCTATTAAGGTTGGGATTGGATTTTTTAAAAATTTTTTCTAGGTCTTTGAGATGTAGCATTAGGTTGTTCAGTTGAAATCTTTCTATTCTTTTGATGCGAGCATTTATTGCAATAAACTTTCCTCTTATTACTGCTTTTGCAGTATCCCATAGGTGTTGGTATGAAGTCTCTTTATTTTCAGTAGTTTCAAGAATGTTTTTGATTTCCTGTTTAATTTCTTCTTCAACCTATAGGTCATTCAGGAGCATGTTTAATATCCATGTATCTGTCTAGTTCCCAGAGTTTTGTTTATTATTGATTTCTAGTTTTAATCTGTTGTGGTCTGAAAAGATACTTGAAATGACTTCAACTTTTAAAAATTTGTTGAGTCTTGATTTGTGACCTAACATGTGGTCTCTCCTGGAGAATGTTCCATGTGCTGATTGGAAGAAAGTATATCCTGTAGTTATTGGATTAAATGTTCAGACTAATTGCCATAAAGAAATTAAAAGCACTATCAAAAACATAAGTTTAAATAAAAGTGGTCTCATAAACAAATTTTAGTAAAATATGAGAGGGTGTTGACTTATTTTAGAGGATAAAAAAAATACCGAATAGTTCAATTCATAAAAAAATAAAATAAAAATAAATAAATAAATGTTCTGTAGATATCTGACAAATCCAATTGGTCTAACATGTAGTTTAAATGCTGTGTTTCTCTGTTGATTTGTTGCCTAAATGATCTGTCCGAAGTTGAGAGAGGGGTCTGAAGTGCCCCAGTATTATTGTATTGGGGTCTATCTCTCTCTTTAGGTCTAGTAGTGTTTGCTTTATATATCTGGGTTCTATGGTGTTGGCTGCATATATATTATGATATGTCTTCTTGCTGTATAGATCCCTTTATTATTATATAATGGCCTTCTTTGTCTCTTTTTATGGGTTTTGGTTTAAAGTCTATTTTATCTAATATAAGAATAGCTACTCTTGCTCATTTTTGGTTTCCATTTGCCTAGTATATCTTTCTCCTTCCCTTCAGTATTAGTCTGTGTGTGTCTTTAGAGTGTACTGTAGACAGCATATAGTTGGTTTTAATCCAGTCAGCTAGTCTGCCTCTTTTGAGTGGGGAATTTAATCCATTTACATTTAGGGTTGTTACTGAAAAGTACTGTCTTACTCCTGTCATTTCATCAGTTTTCATTTTGATGTTTTAAATATCTTTTGTTCCTTTCTTTCCTTTTCATTGTCCCAGCAGTAGCTAGGTGTCCCTCACACAACTGATTTGACTGGTGTGGCAGCAGCAGTGGTGTGGACTGATTTAATTCTACTATTTTGCTATTTTTAATCTATCTCCTTTATAAAAATCCCATTTTCCCTTTTTGCCTTCTTTTGTATTAAATGAGTATATTTTAAAATTTCATTTTGCTTTCTCTATTGACTTTTTAGTTATACCTGCTTGCATTTTTAAATGGTTGTTTTAGGGATTCCAATATAAATCACTGACCTTTCACAGTTTTCATAGAGTTAACATTGTAACACTTCACATAAAGTTAAAAAAAAAAAACCATGAAGTCATTCATTTCTTTTTACCACCCCTCTTTTTTATGCTGTAGTTGTCATATAATACATATGACATATCCACATACATTAAGCCTCACAATACATGTTATAAGTTTTCTTTAGACAGTCACTTATATTTTAAAGAAATTAAGATAGAAATAAAGAAGGTGCGTTATATCTACCTATTTATGTACAATTTCTTATAATTTTTATTTCTTCCTATAGATTTGGTTTTGCATCTGGTATCATTTCTCCTTAGCCTGAAACACATTCTTTAGCATATCTTGTACTGCAGATATACTGACAATGTACTTTTAAAATTTTTGTTTATATGGCATTATCTTTGTTTTGCTTTGACTAGTGATCTATATTTTTGCTAGATTGAGAATTATAGATTGACAAGTTTCTTTATCAGTACTTTAAAGATGTTTTCCCACTGTCTTCTGGTCTTTATTGTTTTCAGTCACCATTTGTATTGTTTCTTCTTTGTATATAATGTCTCATCTTGATCTGACGTCTTTCAAGATTTTTCTCTTTATCTTTGGCATTCATCAGTTTGATTGTGATGATCTTAGATGTATTTTTTTTGTCTCTGTCTTGCATGGGATTTTCTCAGCTTCTTGAATCTGTAAATACATATCTCTCACCAAATTGGGGAAATTTCCATCATCATTTATTCAGATACATTTTATTCTCCATTGTCTCTCTTGTCCCCTTCTGGAACTCCAGGTACATGTTAGACCTTTTCACATTATCCACAGGTCACTGTGACTTTTTAATTTTTTTTCAAATGTTTTTCTCCTTGTTTTCCAGATTGTATACTTTCTATTGATCTAACTTTAAGTTAGCTGACTGTTTCCTCCATCATTTTTAGTCTTCTGTGATGCTCATCTAAAGAATTTTTCCTTTTAGATATACTTTCCAGTTCTCACATTTTCATTTAAAATATTTCCTATTTCTTTGTTGAGATTTCTTATGTGTTCATGCACTATGAGAATATTTTTCTTCGTGTTTTTGAGCATCACTATAATAGCTTGTCTGCTAATTCCAACATCTAGCTCATCTTGGGGTTGGTTCTGTTAATTGCCTTTTCACTTTAGTATAGGTTATGTTTTCTTGTTTCTTCATATGCACAATACTTTTGGATTGTATCATAGACAATGTGAATGACACCTTGTAGATTTCAAATCTTTTTCCTCTAAAGAGTACTTTAATTTGTTTGTTTGTTACAGCAACAAATTAATTCAACCTCTGTCCATCCAGCAGTAAGCATTGGCTGAAAGATTTTAGCTAAGGCTAAAAGAAGTAAAACTTAGTGTTTGTGTTTTCTCCACCATGTGTTTGGGCCAAGGTTTCACACAGACTTTGTAGCACTCTCTTTATGGCTTTCACCCTTCAGTGAGTTACTTTCTCAATTTCCAACTGCTGCGGTTGCTCCCAAATCTGTCCATTGATTCCTAAACTGGTAAGACTACAGATTTATCTCAGTTTTAGACACTCCACATGTAACTAGGCAAAGAGCCAAAAAACCAAAAAAACAAAAAACAAGCCAGGCAGCTAGAAACATTCCCTCTTCCAAATATCAACTTCCCTCCAATGTTTGCCTGCTTCCAATCTTTCTCAAGTGCTTTTAGATAGTTATTTTAATTTTTCCCAGAGCTAATAATTGGGAGAATTGGTCCAATATGGGATACTCTGCCATTTCTGGAAATGAAACATGCACTGTGCCTTTAATTATGAAGGAATGAAGCATTGGCTTTCTTGCCTGAAGAGGTTGGATACAACTTAATTTTGAGAGTGAGGGCTGTCTACTTTACTGGAGACAGAGAACACAAATACGGATGAATTCTTCAGTTACCATAGGCAAATAAAAGGTTATATATCTATACCTATATCTATATCTATCTATCTATCTATCTATCTATATAGAGAGATCTATCTATATAGAGATCGACATATTTAGAAAAGTGAAACATTAATTAAAATAAATCCCCCTTTTTTTCTATCTGAATGCCTTGAATTAGAGATATTTGAGCTCTTCCAATAAATTATTGGAATTGACTTTCCTCCATGACATGCACTGTCCTAAACCATAACAAGTTTCCTTAATCTATGCTTTCAGCTGAAGAAAACTTTGCATACGTGTGTGTATACATGTGTGAGATATTAACATGTATGAGATATACACAGATATAAATACATTTTCAAGGGAAAATGCAATCTTACCATAACGCATGTTTACAATGTGCTTTTCTCATATAGCAGCATATTTTCCAAGTAATTGAATACATTCCTTAAATGTGATTTTTGTGGTTTGATTCACAAGTTTAACCTATGTCTTCAAAAATATTATTTTACTTTCACTGATTAGAAAATTAATGTAATTTTTTTTCCCAAACAAGTAATTATCTTGTATTTTCATTTCCCTCTATCTATACTATGGCATTAATCTAGTTATATAAATTATAAATCAATACATGCATTTTGTGTGTAGATAGATGCATTAATACATAAGAAAATAAAATGCATATAAATATCAATTTTGTTCATCAGTTGGCAGTTGGATTGCTGGTTATTTATATTATTGTTTCTATGTTGGATTGTATTTTCCAGCAATTTACTGCTGTGTTACTATTGCTATTTAAATGTCCACTGGCACATGGCTCCACTGCAGGTGGATACTATGGTCCCTGCCCTGTAGGAAACCCAGGGAACATTGAGCATGTATCCCATATAGGTTATTTCATTTATTTCCATGAGGAAGATAATTATCATCTTCATTCTCTAGATGAGGAAACTGAAGCTCTGAAAGGAGATGCATATTGTCTAGGGTCACACAGCCACTGAAGGGACAGATAAAGATAGTAACTAATGCCTTTCTGAATGCAAACCCCATATTCCCTCCAGGATACCAGCAAGTTCAGCTGTAGTTTATAAAATCTGATATTGGAAGTGAGGTCCTCTTGAACCTAAACTCCCCTTTTCTTGTCTTTATTATGTAATCCCTTGATTACAAATCACATACTTACAAAATTGATAGATGTTTTCATTGGAAAAGCAGCAGGATGCTATGAAAGGAGCTTATGTTTTAGGCCTGGTTCAGCATTAGAGAAGCTTACTCTCTTTATCCTTTCCTTATCTGTGTAACAGGAATGTAGGTTTGGCCTCCATCAGCTGTGGTTAGGATTAAAGGGTCTCAGACGTGCTGGTGCTTTAAAATTGCATCAGCTTGGACAGTTCATTGGACTTCTTCAGACCCCAGTTAAATTACATGTAAAAAGCCCTGGATTTGGGGTGGGTCTTCAAGTTCTCTTTGACCTTTTTACATCATTTTTATGTTTCACTGTCTCCTCCTGATGGTAATCAAGGTATCAATGCACAGATACTCACTTGAGAACAGCAGGTGTGGACCTGCTGAACTAAATCTCATCTGATGAACAGATGTGATGAGAGGTTCTGTTTGAAGTGGGTCTCCAAGGCCTGGATCTGATTAATTCCACAGCAGACATGTAAGCACATGCACACACACACACATACATGTATGCACACACCTCCCAATGAGGGTGTCAAGTGTAAGGAGGAGAGGAGAGAACTTGGATGTGTGAAATGTGTGACAACCAAGCACCTCCATCAGGAAAGTCAGCTATCTGGACCACCATTAACACATCTCCAGTTTTGCCAGGGATGTGTCTGCCTGTCCATCTGGGTGACTGTATATCTGTTGGGGAGGCATAAACTGAATATCTTAGTGTGGTGACAGAAGCTGTAGTTTCAGTGAGTGCACAGAACAGGGTCAGCCTGCACTTTGTACTCATTCAATTCTTTTAATTGTTAAGAAGTTTGGAAAAATTTTCACACGTTTGATTGCTATTTCTTTTTCTTTAATGGTCTGTTTATATTCATTGCCAATTCCTTTTCTTTCATGTACTTTCCTCTCCCACCATTTTACTGCTTGATTGAATGTTAAACACAGTTTCCCACTGAGCTTGAAGAAGCAGTACATTCATTTCACAAATATTTGTTGAGTGCCCACTTTGTGCCAGGCATTGCTTAAGGTCAGGAGCAACAGTGGTGAAGAAAGCAGACAAAAAGCCTCGCCATCTTGAAGCTTACATTTTGGTGGGAAATGATTTTAAATGGAGAATTACCCATGATGTTCAAAAGGTAATTCACTGGGTTCAGTAAATGACAGGCACTGTTCTAGGCATAGCAGATATAGTGGTAATCATAATGAACACAAATCTCTGCACTACTGGAGCTGCACTGGGAGTCAATCTGAAAACTTGAACATGGTGGACTCAAGTATTCCTTGAGTTACAAAGTTCAGTGATGAAAACCAGTAAGCTCATGTGTTCATTTTTAAAGTTGTATTTTTGTAACAGCTTTATTGAGATATAATTGAAGTACTATATCATTCACCAATTTGAAGTGTACAATTCAAAGGTTTTTAATATATTCACATATATGTGCAACCATCACCAGTTAATTTTAGAATTTTCATCACTACCATATACAGAAACCTTTAGAGATCGCCCCATCCTCCCTCCAACCCCAGTCCTAAGCAAGCACTAATCTACTTTATGTCTCTATAATTAAGTTTATTCTGGACATGTCATATAAATAGTGTTATACAATATGTGACCTTCTGCATTGGCTTATTTCACTTAGCATAATGTTTCCAAGGTTCATCCAAGTTGTAGCATAAATAGTACTTTTTATGATTGAATAATATTCCATTGTATAGGTATACCACATTTCATATATGCATTTGTCCATTGACAAATATTGGGCTGTATCCACCTTTTAGCTATTAGGAATAATGTTTCTATAAACATTCATGTACAAGTTTTTTATTTGCAATTCTTTTGTGTATATACCTAGGAGTGGAATTGCAGGCCATGTATTCACTTTCAAACAAAGCAAATAGGACCTGCACAAAATTGATTAAAATAAATGAACAAACAAATAAATAAACCTATTTTCATGGTTTGTTTCAAATGGCTGCATATGAGCAGGGACCAGCAGAAAATATGGACAAATAAAATACTTGAAAGTTTGAGAGCAGGCATTTAGCAGTTAATGCTTTTTTCCCCAGTGGTTCACAAATAAAAATTACATTCATAGAAAGCAGCAGAAGTTGCTTCTGTTACCTGCACTCCAGTGCCATTAAATTCATTCCCTAAGCTTTTAAGCACTTAGGGTTATGTCGAATATTTGTAACGCAATTCTTATAATGGCATTAAGCAAACCATTATGAAAACAGGCAAAGACTGTCCAGACCAATACCTACCTCTAATTTGAGTGGGTACAATTGAGATGTTGTCCCCACATCACTCATTGTGATGTCAGAGGAAAATATTATGGCCAGAGGTAACTTGGCACAAAACTGAATTTATCTAAGATGGATTATCTTCAAATAACCCATTGTGACCCACTAGCAGGAGATCACATAAGAAAATATGATAGCTGTAAATATGGCAAATGAAAGTTCATTATATCCTATCAAACCTTTTTCTAATGTCTCATTAAAAAATTCCTTCAGATATGATTTTCCTTTATTTGTTTAAAAATGCTAAAACGTGCATATTTGTTATATTTTCCTCAAAAAGGCTGTGTGGCACATTAGTGATATGACATGGAAAACTTTTTAACTCCAAGAAGGCCAAATTCAAAGGCCTATGGGGAAGCAGGTGTACTTGCATATAAAAATCATAGGAAGAGCCTTTGCTACCACAAGTAAATGCTCTCTCCTCGGTTTTCTTGAAATCAACAGCACTCAGTCTTTTTTCCTTTTTTTCAATTTTTTAAAAAATTGTATTTTTAATTGACAAATAATAATTGTATATTTTTATGGGGGTACAATGCGATGTTTAGATCTATGTACACATTGTAGAATGATTAAATCAAGGTAATTAACATATTTATTGCCTCACCTACTTATCAATTTTTTGGGGTAAGAACATTTAATGTCTACTCTTTTAGCAAGAAATATTCCACTTTTCTCTTTACTGTAAGAAAAGTAAAAGCAATAATAGTACAATGAAAACAAATACTCTGTGTCAGTGTTGGGAGTCACAGAGTAGGGAGTGGCAGGACTCAGCTTCAGCCAGTGGTTTCCTTGAGGGCATGTAGAAATGTAGGCCCCATGTGGCCGAACCTTCTCATTTCTCAAGATTATCCAGGGAGCTGTATTTATATATAAAATCTTCCAATTTTTACTATTAGAAAAATTAAACATTACCTGAACAAAATTGTTTCTTGAATCACCAATTTTAACCTCTGCTATAAACTAACATTAATTGAATGAATATGACATCTAAAAGCAGATAAGCTAATATTTCACAATTACCTTTATATGAACGAAATGTCTAATTAGAGAATTAGATGTAAAAAAAGCACAGGGATAAAATTATGAGCAGAACACAGGTGATATTACATGCTTTATCCAGACATTGGAGGTGAGTTTTTTTTTTTTTTTTTTTTGCTTCGGTTATTATGGAGATTAATGAAAATCTTTACCAGAAAGTCAGAACTATCAAGGATAAATATAATATTTAATGAGAAGAATGGGGACACTATGGCTGGTCCCCAAGAGCCTTCCTAAAATAAGAACAGCTGTTGTTTTTGGCCTGCCATGTTGATATCACTTGTACAGGGATTCTTAGTTTGTGTGGACTCTTGTTGGATAAGCACAATCCCCTTTTTGACCAAGAGTGATAATCTGCATTTCACAGGTCAGGAAATTAATGGCATAAAACATGTTGTGGAGAAACAACTAGGAATAAGTAACCTTCTATTCATATAAATCTCAGTTACAGGTTCACATAGTGAAGGAAGAAATGTCAACCGGGTGTCTAGAACACAGAAAATCAGCACTAGTCTTTGATGAGCCTTGAGCACTATTTTCAAAATCCTACAAATGTGAGACTCAGAATTCCTTTTAACCTCGTTTATAAAGTTCTTTCTGCTAATGCATGAACAATGTTTACAGAGAGAAAAAACTATTTGTCATTTGACTCTGAGAAAAATATACCCAGAGGAATGGAAATCATCAAGTCGAAGGTATACCTGTTCCCCAATGTTCATCGCAGCACTCTTTACAATAGCTGGGAGTTGGAACCAGCCCAAATATCCATCATCAGATGAGTGGATACGGAAAATGTGGTACATCTACACAATGGAATACTACTCAGCTATAAAAACGAATGAAATACTGCCATTTGCAACAACATGGATGGGCCTTGAGAGAATTATATTAAGTGAAACAAGTCAGGCACAGAAAGAGAAATACCACGTTCTCACTTATTGGTGGGAGCTAAAAATTAATATATAAATTCACACACACACACACACACACACACACACACACACACACACACACACACACACACACAAACCGGGGTGTGGGGGGGAAGAAGATATAACAACCACAACTACTTGAAGTTGATACGACAAGCAAACAGAAAGGATATTGTTGGGGGGGGAGGGGGGGAGGGAGAAGGGAGGGAGGTTTTGGTGATGGGGAGCAATAATCAGCCACAATGTATATCGACAAAATAAAACTTAAAAAAAAAAAAGAAAGAAAGAAAAGAAAAATATCCACCAATGCAAAAATCTTATTGTTAAAACTAGGCAGAAAACAAACAGAAAATATAATTTTCTACTGAATGATGTTTCTGGAAATCGAGTATTTTTATTTTAGTGCAATTACCAATATAAGACTGAATGAAAACATTTATTTACAGGTAATATAAATTCAAACCATGCAAATTGAGAACAAAATTAAGTTGTCTGAATTCCTATTCGAGGGATGTTTGACACAAAATACCCCAGTTCCAGTATAAATACTCTATTAAATTCTCAAAATAAATATGGCTGAATTCTTTTATCCTTGTTCTCCTGTTGACATGATCCATTTTCACCACTGGGAGGAAAAAAAAAAGATTTGGCAAAAGGCGTAATTACAGGGTGTTATTTTAAAGTGAAGAGGTAAATGTATACATGGAGAGGCAATAGACTTTCTACTTGAAAAGATGATGAACTTGTATGTTGAACAATAAACTGAGAATTCTGATTTAATTACCTTTTAGCATAGTGGTGCCCAAGTTGCACATCATGCACTCAGATGTGAAAAGTTATGCAGTGCCTTTATCTCTGTATAACTGGTCTGGACGTCTTCGTTGTCTCCATCTATACCTGCACTCTGTTCTGTTAAGAATACTCACAGTCCCTCAGGTTGGCTTTGTCCTCCACCCAGCCATTCTTTATCGTGAGGTTTTGGGCACATGGGTGGTCTTGGGGTCGGGGAGGCAAGGGGCAGTGGTAGCTCATTTGTCCCTGTGGCACTAGGCTGCTCCCTGCACTGGTGACTGCTGAGGTGTGACAGATCTTGGTCATGACCTTTTTGCTTTGCCCCCAGCCCTTTCATCAGCACAGCATTTTCATAAATAGTAAATTATATTTTAATTATCATATGCATATATATACAATGTTTTATTATATGTAGAAATAAATGAAAAATAATAAAGAAATAGATTATTGCTCAGTAGCAAAAATCCTGCCTAACAAGATTTAAATTTTTTTTATTATTTTTATTTATATGTACTTATGGGGTACCGAGTTGCCTATCAGTATCTGTGTACAGTATGTGATGATCAAATCAGTATTATCAGCATGTTCATCATTACAAATGGTAATTACTTTTTGTGTCCCTTTCTCAATTACTCCCATACCCCGTCCCCCTCCCCCTTTCCCATCTCTAGTAACTATAGATCTGTCCCCTCCTTCTGAAAGTTCAATGTTTTATTGTGGTCTTTCTTTCCTTTGTTTCATAGCTCCCCGTTATGAATGAGGACATGCGGTATTTCTCTTTCTGTGTCTGGCTTATTTCACTTAACATAATTTTCTCCAAGCTCATTCATGTTGCTTCAATTGGAAGATTTTCATTCGTTTTTATGGCTGAGTAGTATGAGAGAAGATCAGATAAACTATAGAAAGTGTCTGAAACATACTAGACCTTTAAGAAATACTAGAAATGTTAGTCCCAGAGTCCTTCCTTCAATAAATGAGGGGATTTTGATGTAGAATAAATAGCATAACTGTGTTAGAGAGTATTTGAAAATACACACTCAAGACCTGCGATGTACACACATTTATGTAATGTATGAGCTTTGGTGCTATTTTTTGTAGCATGTCTCCTGATGGAGTTTGAAAGAGGAAAAGATATTTGTGTCTTATCATTTTATTATTTAATGAGTTATCCTGTCTGATTCTTTACTCTTCAGTTTAACGTTACAGAAACACACACTCACTCAGCACATGTAGAAAGAAATTGTAGTCGTCTTTCTCCATGCAAATATATCCTGTGGGCAGTTGGAAAAGAGAGTCTGGGCATCGGAGAGAAGAGTGGGATGGACGAACAAATTCAACCTGGCAGTGCCCCGCAAATGTGTACTAAAAATGAACGGTTGTGAAAGACTCACCTTTGGGAATCATTATCAACAAATGAAACTGCACATATACTTTCAGTTTTTTTATCTTCATATACATTTTTCAAATGTATTTAGGACTATTCATTTCATGTTGTCTTTGTCTCCCTTTGCAAAAATTGATACCTTTCTGTTGCGCAAAGGTAGAATATTGAGATAAGCGCCACCTGCTGGTCAGATCCTGAACTACATCTCTGAATGTCTGGGAGGACGCTCTACAAGAATTTGGCGAGGGCGGGGCCTCTGGCCTGACCCACCAAACGGTGCTCGCTGGAGGCTTGAATGGCACAGGCAGCCCTTCCTGCAGAATCAATTGCTGCCTGGCTCTCTGAGCTCCTGGCAGGAAGTTCCACCTCTGTCTCAGATGAAGAGAAAGCCGCCAGTGTGAGTGTCTCTGAATGAGGTGTATGAGTGGGTGTCAGTGTGTGTGTGCGTGTGCGTGTGCGTGTGTGGATATTTTGTATTTTGAGTCATATCCTTTTAGGCACATTTGCTTCATAACATGTTCTCAGTCGTACACATGGGAATGTTCTCAACTATAAATGGAACCAATCATATTGTACATAAAATGTGTAATCTGCTTTTTAAAAAAAACATTAACTGAATTCTTTTTTTAAAATAAATTTAATTGTGTATATTTAAAGTACACAACATTATGTTATAAGATACTTATATATAGTAAAACAGTTACTGTAGTGGAACAAATTAACATGTCCATCATCTCACATAGTTACTCATTCCCCGCCGCCCCGCCGTGGCAAGAGCAGCTATAATCTACTCATTTAGCAAAAATCCTGAATACAACACACTGTTATTAACTGTAGTTCTCGTGCTGTACATTAAATCTTTTGATTTGTTCATCCTACGTATTTGGTACTTTGTATTCTTTGACCTACACCTCCCCATTTCTTCTCTCCACCCCAATCCCGACTCTGGTAACCACTGTTTTATTCTCTGTCCCTATATATTTGACCTTTTTTTTAAAAAAAAGAAAAGAAAAGAAACGATTCCACATATAAGTGAAATTATGAAATATTTTTTTTTCAGTGTCTGGCTTATTTCATTTAGCATAATGTCCACATTCATTCATGTTGTGGCAAATGGCAAGATCTCTTCTTAAGGCTGAACATTCCATTGGGTGTACGTGTGTGTGTGTGTGTGTGTGTGTGTGTGTGTGTGTGTGTGTGTGTAAGTGTATGTCTGTATATGTGTGTATATATACACACACCACTAACTGTGAATTTCTTTCCACTCTATATATACCACTATGAATTCCTTTCCTGGCTGGTAGACCTATACAAAATCAGTTTCTGAAATCAGATTACAAGTTTTTTCCCTGTATTAAAAACTTTATCTCAGTTGCTTTCCTAAATCATAAGACATATTATATGTGTTTGTAATTGGAAAAAAAATCAAATGATAAAGACATATACATGTGGAAAATGAAATGATCCTGTCTACCTCCTCTTCCCCAGCTGAGGAATCCTTTCTTAATGGTGTGGAGCATATTCTGCAGATGATTTTTTCTCTATAGAGAGAAAATGTTTCTGAGAATATATTTATATGGAAATATATATGCACAAATTACAAGAAGATACAAAATATGTATGAACAAGTGTCATGAGATGAATGTTAGTGTTCCCCCAAATTCATAAGTTGAAGATTTAACACCCTGGTTCTTGATGGTATCTGAAGATGGGGCCCTTGGGAGGTAATTAGGTTTAGATTATGCCATGAGAGTGGAACTCTCATGATGGAGTTATAATGCCCTTATAAGAAGAGGAGGAGAGAGAGAGGTCTCTTTCTCTCTCCAGGAACATGCACTGAGGAGAGGCCATGTGAGCACACCATAAGAAAGCGGCTGTTTACAAGCCATGAATAGAGCCCTCACCAGACACTAAATCTGCCAACACCTTGATCTCGGACTTTCCAGCCTCCGAGAAATGTGAGAAATAAATTTCTGTTGTTTATAAGCTACATACCCAGTCTATGGTATTTTGTTATAGCAGCCCAAACAGACAAAGACAACATGCATATTGCCACGGTTTGAATGTGTCCCCCAAAGTTTGTGAATTGGGAACTTAATCCCCAATGCAACAGTGTTGGGAGGTGGAGCCTAACTAGAGGTGATTGGCCCTCATGAATGCATTAATGTCGTCATTGTGGGAGTGGGTTATTTATCACTAGGGTGTTTTTTTTTTTTTTTTTTTAATAAAAGTGAATTTGGCACTCTCTAGTCATGTGATGCCTTCTGCCGTTTTATGACAAAGCAAAAGTCCCTCATCAAATGCAGCCCCTTGATCTTGACTTCCCAGCTGACAGAACTGTAAGAAATAATTTTCTTTTCTTTATATGTTACCCAGTCTGTAGCATTCTGTTATAGAAACACAGAATGGACTAAAACATACACACACACATTTTTTGTAAAAATGGGATGACTGCAAACATTATCATGCAATATACCTTTTTGGACTGAGGATAAAGTTACAGAGACTTTTATTTGTGTGTTCATTGTAATTGGATATTTTCTCATAAGCTTAGTTGCATTCCTGCAGTTTTCTATGACATTAAAAATTTTCATTTTGTTTGTCTCTCTCCTGGTCAAAGCGAGTTCCTGGTATACAAAATGTTTTCTGAGGTATATATGGATAATTTCTCCCCGATTTTTCACACGTTTAAAGATTTTTGTCTCGATTTTTATGATGAAGAAATCAATACAGCTCATTGTAGAAGATTTGAAGAATCACAGGAATTTAAAGATTGCCACTCTATGGGAAGATTTGAGATTAAGACCATCCAAAGCCCAGGAAGAGACACAGCAGAAAAAGCTGGGGTTTAGAGTCCCTGGCCTGTGTTTTGCAGGCTTGGCACTGGGGGTAACTTGCTTAGCCTCATGGAGTCTTAGTTTTTCTCATTTCTAATAAGGGATCTTATTACGTACCTTGAATGTTTATCATCATGATTAGAGGAGATGAAATATAAATTTCCCCAGATATAATCCAAGCTTTGGTCTATAAGAATTTCCTTCCTCCAAGTCACTTTCCCAATGCCTGAAACCTGTGCTTTTGTCTGAATTATTCCCCACTTCAGAAACTTCCAATCGTCATGCCTCCTAGCCCACGGGGCAGGATTTTCTCTTCATCATCATCTTCCTCACTAAGTGGAGTTGTATAGTATGTACCCATGTGGGCATGTCACAGTTCAGGTATAATACCAGAAAAGTTTACAACTGCCAGTTTGTAATCCCTGGAAGCCCTCATCTATGATGGAGGCTGCTGGGCATTGAGGAGGTCCAGAGGCTGAACTCATTCTTGCCACTTCCTGGAAATGTGGTTTATCCTTGGCAGGCCTGGGGCTGACCATCAGTAAAATGAGAATAATGATGCTTTCTTCCCAGAGTTGTTTTAGGGAAATGAGAAATCCATGGGAAGCTTCAGTGGTTACTATCTTAGCCCTACCCTGCCTTCTATCTCATGCAGCAGAGATAACTGTGATAGAAACTAAATGGCATTTCTCTTAGAACAGTTAGGACACTCAGGGTATTGAGAGAAATGTGTACAGAATTTCTTGATGTATTAGGTATGGTGACTGTCCAGTGCTGTAGAATGAGTTAACTGGGAGACTTGGCAAGAGAACAGAAAATCCTCACGCCATTTCCTACCAATCCATGTGCTTTCCCATCCTTGGTATTTTGCCTTTTATGTTGTAAGAGAGGAAAAACTGTAAGAGGTGTAAGAGTAGGAGATTTCCACTAAGACTTGGAATGAGACAGCACAGAGGAACCAATCCTAATAACATGTGCTGGCAGAATGCTACAGTCAGGGGACCTGTGTCCTGATAGCAATCCCATCACTTCCCCAGAAATGGAAGTATCTATCTTTGTGGATGCATATGAAATTATAGGAAAAATACTGTAACAAAATGCACCAAAATGTTGACTGTGTTTACCATGAGGGGGCGGGAGTGCTGGTTAATTATATTTTCTTCTCTGTATTTGACAGTATTTTCCACATGCTCCAAAATGAGTGTGGATTACTTTTATAATAATAAACAGAGCCTATAAAATGTGTTTTATTTTTAACTGATAAAGAGCACCAGGTTGAGAGTTTCCTTGGAAAGAGCAGGCACGTTACATGCCTGCCAGGGCTGGGTGAGGCAATAGAGTGTGATCTGGGTAGTTAGTTTAGATCCCTGTGCCTCAGGCTTTCTATCATGGGAGACTGGATCTTAATCCGTCAATCACAGGGCTCCCAGGGTGAGAGGTGTGATGAAATCACCAGTGTCATTGTGGGGGATCTGTGCTGTTCTATTGATCAGTGATTAGTCCCCTCACACTTTAGAGGGAGTGACACTGTATCATCCATTGCTTGAGTCCGTGGTTCCACTACACACAATGATCTTATTGCCCTGATCCCCAAACCACAAAACTCTACCAGCACTCTCAGCACAGTGTGATTCTCTAGGTATTCTCTAAAGGGTTAGTGCTGTTTTGTTTTGTTTTTGTTTCTATGATCTGCATTGGTGGTTCTCAAAGTCTGGCCCCCAGGCACCACCTGGGAGCTTGCTAGAAAGTGCTGATTCTTAGGCTCCATCCCAGACCTACTGAATTAGAAACTCTTGAGGCGGGTTCTAGCAATCGTTTAACAAGCTTCTCAGGTGATTCTGATGAAAGCTGCCGTTTGAGAATCATACTCCACAAAACTTAAAACTAATGTAGTAAATGAAAAGTGTTAATCTCTGAGTTAAGGAATTAATCATGCTTTTATTTCACATACTTTTTTATAACCTTCATTCAAAGTAGAATTTGTTCATTTTGCCAAATGGTTTTTCATTGGGGAAAAAAAATTGAAGTTGACAGTCAGTGCCATCTAGTGACCAGATCCATAATTGCAGCATTGCAATGAAGCAGGGATGGGGGAAGGAAGGTCTCCCTTGCAGAAGCCCACCAGAAGAAACTTTCTGGGAGTTATAGACCAAAGGAAGCGTTAGGCGGTGATGCAGACAGAGCTCATGGACATTAACTCATATGGCAGGATGTTTCCCTTGGCCCTTCTTTAAATTAAATACAACTGAGTGAAGGGCTGTGTGTGGCTATACACATAAAGATGTATTAACCTCCTTTTCATGTTACGATATATTTAACATCTTCTAATCTCCAGGAATATATTTTTTCAGCATTAGTTTTGAAAATTAAATCACAACTAGGCTTTTGCTATGCTGTCATAATTTTATCTTAGTTATTTTTATTTTGCTAATGAAAAATTAATGTACATTTCTCCCCAGCCCTTGAAAACACTGGAGAAATACACATTTATATGAGGCATTATCTTGTATCTACCTTCTTACTATGTCCTGCCTCAAGATAACCACTCAATTGATTTGTAAATATTTTCCAGATGTTTATGTTGCTTGTTTATATTTAAAAATAATATATGTATGTTCTTATGAAAATATACATTCCTCAAAAATCAGATCAAGTTGTACATTGTGTTCTGTATGTTGCTTTTATATTTATACATCTCAATGCTTTTGGTTACATTTCTTTAATTTTTGGTGTGGCTGAGCAATTTTACATATACTGATTTGTCATTCACTCTTCTTCTTTGAATTACCTGAATGTGAACATGACTCTTTTAGCTAGTTAGATTTTCCTACGTGTTAGGCATATTATGTCTGTAAATTATGTTGCAAATATGTTTTGTCAATGTAGAACGTTCACTCTGGTGTCCTAATATGAGCAGACACTTTATGGATGCTCTCCTGGAAAGTGGTTGTCTGGCGTCCACGCTAAACTTGTCACTGCTGAGCTGTAAATTGTCCCTTCTGCATGAGGGAGGTGACATATACTGGCACCCACTGCTTACTTCTGCGATCCTGACCACTGCCCTAGGAGCATTACATCTGTGCACATTGTGGCCTCTTTGCTCTGACTCTAGGCAATTTCATTCACCAGCTTTCTCAGCACAGGGTTGTAGCCAGCTAAATATAATAGCTGTTAATATGAATTATACATTTTAAAGTAAGAAAGAAGAAGGAAACGATCATTTCAAGATAGGGGTAATCATTTTATTGAAAGAACTGTTTTATAACCAGTATTTGAAAATACATTTCTGGGGTTTATTCATTTTGCCAAATTAATACATCACGATATTAATAGTCCTGCTCACACTCGCACCCCAACCAGAAGATATTCATTAATAATTTGATGTATATTCTATTCATTTTTGTCTCTATCTTAATAAAATGCACAGACATTTATCCAAGTGTAAAAGCATATTCTTTTACAAACTTGTGATCGTCCTCTTCATACTGTGTTGCTATTTACCTGTTTCATGTAGTATGAAAGCTTTTTTGGCATTTCATCAGTTATATTGTTGGGCATGATTTCTTTCTTTTCTTTTCTTTTTTTTTTTTACTGATTATATATACTTGTGGGGTACAGAATCAAATATCAATACATGTGTACAATATGTGGTGATCAAATGAGGATAATTAGTATATTCATGTTGACAAAATGTAATCAATCTTTGTGACCCTTAACTAATTTCTCGCCAACCCTCACCCCCTTTCCCACCTCTAATAATCACAGTTCTGTTCTCTCCTTTTTTTGAAAGTTTAATGCATTATTGTGATTCTTTCTTTCTTTCTTTCTTTTCTTTCTTTCATTCTTTTAGCTCACACTTGTGAGTGAGGACATGCGGTATTTCTATTTCTGTACCTGGCTTATTTCACTTAACATAACTTTCTCTAAGCTCGTCCATGTTGCTGTGAGTGGCAGGATTTCATTCTTTTTTATGGCTGAGTAGTATTCCATTGTGTACATATACCACATTTTCTTTATCCAGTCATCTGTTAATGGATATTTAGGTTAATTCCAGCTCTTGGCCATTGTAAACAAAGCTGCGATAAACGTGGGAGTGCAGGTATTCCTTCGACATAATGATTCCCATTCCTCTGGGTATATATCCAGCAGTGGCATTGCTGGATCGTACGGTAGTTCTATCTGTAGTTTTCTGAGGAACTTCCATACTATTTTCCACAAAGGCTGCACTAGTTTACAGTGTCCCCAGCAGTGTAGGAGGGTTCCCCTTTCTCCACATCCTTGCCAGCATTTGTTATTCTCTGTCTTTTTGATAGTAGCCAGTCTAACTGAGGTGAGATGATACCTCAGTGTGGTTTTGATTTGCATTTCCCTGATACTGAGTGATGTTGAGCATTTTCCCATGTGTCTGTTCTTCAGCTCCTTTTCCTACTTTTTAATTGGGTTATTTGTTTTCTTACTGTTGAGTTGTTTGAGTTCCTTGTATATTCTGGATGTTAATCCCTTGTTGGATGCATATTTTGCAAATATTTTCTCCCATTCTGTAGGTTGTCTTTTCACTCTGTTAATTGTTTCTTTTGCTGTGCAAAAGCTTTTTAGTTTGATATGTTCCCATTTGTTTATTTTTTTCTTTTGTTGCCTGTGCTTTTGGGGTCATATTCATAAAGTCTTTGCCCAATCCTACTTCCTGAAGTGTTTCCCCCTATGTTTTTTTGAGGAGTTTTATAGTTTCAGGTCTTATATTTAAGTCTTTAATACACTTTGAGTTGATTTTGGTATATGGTGAGAGGTACAGGTTCAGTTTCATTCTTTTGCATATGGATGGCCAGTTTTCCCAGCACCATTTATTGAAGAAGCAGTCTTTTCCCCAATGTACGTTCTTGTTGCCTTTGTCAAAGATCAGTTGGGTGTAAGTATGTGGGTTGATTTCTGGGTTCTCTATTCTGTTCCACTGGTCTGAGTGTCTGTTTTTATGCCAGTTGCCATGCTGTTTTGTTTACTATAGCTTTGTAGTATACTTTGAAGTCAGGGAGTGTTATGCCTCCAGCTTTATTTTTTTGCTCAGGATTGGTTTGGCTATTTAGGGTCTTTTGTTGTTCCATATGAATGTTAGGATTGTTTTTTCTATTTCTGTGAAGAATGTCATTGGTATTTTGATGAGGATTACATTGAACATGTAGATTGCTTTGAGTAACATGGACATTAGACAATGTTAATTCTTCCAATCCAAGAGCATGGAATGTCTTTCAGGTTTTTTCTGTGTCTTCTTGGTTCAGTCTTGGTAATTTGTATGTGTTGAGAAATTTATTCAAATTTGTTGGTGTATAGTTGTTTGTAATAGTCTCTAATGATTCTTTGTATTTCTGTGGTATCAGTTGTAATGTCTCCTTTTTCATTTCTGATTTTTGTTATTTGGATCCTCTCTCTTCTTTTTTTAGTTAGCCTTGCTAATGGTTTGTTTATTTTGTTTATCTTCTCAAAAAACTAACTTTTTGTTTCATTGATCTTTTGTATCATTTTTTTGGTCTCTATTTCACTTAGTTCTGCTCTGATTTAATTATTTCTTTTTGTCTGTAATTTTGGGATTAGATTGTCCTTGTTTCTCTGTTCTTTGATGTGTAGCATTTAGGTTTTTTATTTGAAAAGTTTCTATTCTTTTGATTTAAGCATTTATTGCAATAAACTTCCCTCTTGGGCATGATTTCAAATGTTTCATTGGGTTAATATATTATTTTAAATCTGCGTTCTCTGTTTAAT
The DNA here is from genome assembly GCF_027409185.1 of Cynocephalus volans. Taxonomy (NCBI): domain Eukaryota; kingdom Metazoa; phylum Chordata; class Mammalia; order Dermoptera; family Cynocephalidae; genus Cynocephalus; species Cynocephalus volans. Next base: position 110,987,073 of record NC_084478.1, on the reverse strand, counting down.
CTTAATTTCTCTGTTTATTAAGAGATCAGGATATTAACCTCATAGCTGCAATACAGGTTGCATATATTTCCTCCCAGCTTTTTATATACTTTGCACTTTTTTTTATTATTTGAGATATTGGTTTTTATTCACTTAAATCTATATTTATTACCACAGTTAAAAATCACTTAAAATTTCTCATATGCTTTTGCTTTCTGCCAGCAACATAAAACTAAAACAAATACAAATAGCTTTTTTAAACAACAAGAATAAAGCCTTGCTCTGCATTCTTAATTCACTCAGAATTAGGTTCAAAGACCTTGCCTTACCTACAAGGGCGCACTTGATCTGCATCTGCTGCTCCTCATCTCTCCTCTCCCCTTTGGTTTACTGGGCTGGGAGTTTCAGACATGCTGAGGGTGCTTCCCTCTCAGGGACTGGGCTCTTGCCTTCCTCTCTGGGATGCTCTTTCCCCAGTAGCCATATGGAATACTCCCTCACTTCCTCGAGTTCTTCTTTCACTCCCTCACTTCCTTCAGGCACATGGGGGCCCACTCCGGGGTGCCAGGAGTGTGGGCCAATCTGATGGCGGGGGCAGGCGCAGGGCTGCCTCGCTCATGCCTCGCTCATGCCTCGCTCATGCCTCGCTCATGCCTCGCTCATGCCTCGCTCATGCCTCGCTCATGCCTCGCTCATGCCTCGCTCCGAGTTGGCATCAGCAACCTCCCTGGCCCTGAGGATCTTGATGGGCAGTGCAGCCAGTTCGGTGCCCTGGGTCAGTCCACCATGAAGGAAGATGGTCTCCTTTCTCGAGAGTCACTATGCCGAGTCCATAGCCACCTGAGCCCATCATCACCAGTCCATGCCTGCATCCCACTTGTCTCCTGTCCCTGCAGCTCTGCTCAAGGCAGTCCAAGCCACCAACTCCTGAACTCTGAGCCGGAGACCTGCCACTGACACCCTGAGGAGCAGGATCCGCCTCTGCCACTCACAGCCAAGTGACAGTGAGACCTACTTTGTACTTTTAAATTTTGCTGTACAAATGGTGTTTTAGTATCTTTCTATACATTTATCTATTTATATAGATATAAAAGCAGTAAAGCTCATTGTTAAAGAGAAAATCTAAACAATACACTTAGGTTTATTGACTGTCTGCTCCGATAACAGGCAAGAAAAATATTGGCACTCTGTCTAATTACAAGTTTTGAGTTTCTGAGCATTAATTTACAAGGTTCTTTCTTTGGGTAAAGTTATTTAACTTCTCATAATGCCTGCACGCTGATCTGAATAATGCCAGCAATGAACAATACCTTGAATAGCTCTGAGGATTAAGTTAGATAAAGTATAAAGTACCTATTGATTAAAGTCCTTGTGGGGCCGAGCCCCTGGCACACTCGTGAGAGTGCAGCGCTGGGAGTGCAGAGACGCTCCCGCCCCGGGTTCGGATCCTATATAGGAATGGCCAGTGCACTCACTGGCTGAGTGCCGGTCACGAAAAAGACCAAAAAAAATAAAAAAATAAAAAAATAAAGTCCTGTGAAATGTCAATAACCTTTTTGCAAGTCACCTTCCAGAGAAAGCTTTCAAATAAACCTTGCTTAACACCTCAGAGACCAGCTCAACCATGTGGTTCCTACACCCAGGCTTCCAGGCACAAGATTTCATCTCTATAATTAATATTATGTTGAAGGAATACCCATGTGGACACAATTCTAGGAGAGCTTAAAACAATCAGTCATTAAGCTTTGGAAACCCATCATCTGAAAGGGAGGCTGATGGGCATATTGTGAGGAGAGAATAAAGGAGAAGCCAGTTTTCACTCCTGACTTGATGTGTGACCCTGGAAAAGTGTAGTACCCAATGGTCCTGTCCTTGATAATCTGTAAAATGGGAAAAATGATACTGTTAACCGAATTGAGGCTGCAGAGGCAAATTTGAAAATTTATTATGTCATTTATGAGCCAAATTTGAGGATTGACCCTGGAAACACAAGCCAACAGAGTTGGGAAGTGCCGTGGGGCTTTTCCACCAGTTTGAAGACTTCATTGAGAAAGGAGAACAAAGAATGAGAGAGGGGAGCTTTCCTTCAACATAGTTTTCTCATTTTCATTGGCTATTACATTTCATAAGAGGGGCTGTTACATATCATAAAAGTACAAAGTAGGTCTCACTGTCACTTGGCTGTGATTGATTGGTTCTAAGTTACAACATACAGTCTTAAATCTATAACATAGTTACAAGATAAATTCTAGGCAATTTTTAGATAAATTGATAACTTTCTATGATGCCTATAATTCTGGGTTGAGGTCTTTGTTGTCAGTAATTCTGGAAATTTACAAAAAGCGTTTCTGAGAACAGGATGTCTCACCCAAGTCATGAGGTCCCCTTCAAGGCAATTAATATTTTTAGAACTGTTTGTGTATGAGTCAGCTACAAGTCATCAATACCTTCCTCAGAGAGCTCGGGTGGGAGAAAAGGAGAAAACCTATAGAAATGTCTGGCTCATTGTATGACTTGGACAAACTGCCCAGTCTGCCTCCTCACTCCCAAGAAAGAGATGACTTTTAAATAAACCGAAGAGTATATCTCTCATAGAGAACATCTGGAAATGTAGCCACAAAAGAGAAACCTACAGATATTTACCTAATGCATGAGATTTCGGGTTATTTTCATGTTGCGGGATGAATTAAGCAAGGAGTTTTGAGAAAAAGAAAAGGATAATTTGCTATTATTTCAGGTGATTTCCTATCTCCTTATTTTCCTTCTAGTTTGATACTGGAGGAGCAGTTTCCAACTAAGCTTTAAAAAAAAAAGAGCATAAACTTGAACAAAGAGTAGTATCTGCGCCCATGCTGGACCACAAGACATTGGGTGAGTCCCCTCTGTGTTGACCTCATCCCTAACACAGAGGAACACTCAATACAGAAATAGTGTTTAGGGGCATGGGCTTTGGGATGAGATACATGTGGATTTGATCTTGGGCTCCTTTAGTGTGGGATGCATGATCTTGAGTAAGCAATTTCCTTTCTCTGAGTCTCACCTTTTCTCTTGTGCTGAATGGAAATTGGGATGGTTCCTGCCCTTTAAGGTTGTAGTGAAGATTAAATGAATTGCTATATTGAAAGCACTCAGAGCAATGTCCGGCATCTTCTAGCACCGAATACATGTTTGCATCATTCATTGTGATCATCATTACTCCTCCTAACTATCCAAAAGGAGAGTCATGTAGGTGGGGTTTGCATTGCCAGGTAGTGTGATTGTTCTGTGGTGCTGCAATGTTATTGTTGAGAACAGATTGGTTGACATACAGACTAAAGGAAGGCTATAGAAAACTCGTGAACAGACCTAGACGTATAACAGCATTTAATGTGAAATAGATGTGGCACTTGCAATCAGTGCCTTCAGATGCATGGTTCGAGAAATGGGACAAATGAAGCTGTAAAAGGTTCAATAAAAATCAAAGTTCAATAGTTTCCCCATAACATAAGTGATTTAATATTAATTAAAAGTCGACAATACAATAATAGCATAAAAACTACATATATCACAGCTCTATGAAATGTATACACAATCTATTTGGACATATACAAGCAAACAAAAATAATGGAATGAAACACAACAAAATGTTAACAATTTTTTTTTCCCCATGATGGTGGGATTGGTGGTTATTGATATTTTCATCTCTGTAATTAACTGTCTTTTAGTCACTTGGTAAAATGAGTACATATTACATTTACGATAAAAAAACCTTCAGCCCTTAAAAGCTTTGTTTGTTACTTATTAAACATATCAAATATACAAAATGTTACAGAGTGCTGTAAAATGAACACTTGTATACCCAGCTACCCAGGTTAAGCAACAAACTTGATAAATGCCTTGAGCCCATCCACTTAATTGTACCTTGTCGTTCCTTCACCCTTCAGATGTAACTTATAACCGGAATGAGGTGTTCATATTTGTATTAGTAAGGGTTCTCTAGAGATAGAATCAGTAGGATATGTTATAATTATATGAGAGGGACTTATTAGGGGAATTAGCTCACGTGACTATGAAGAAAAGTCCCACAACAGGCCATCTATAAACTGGATGCCGGTAGTGTGGCTCAGTCCTGGAACCCAAAAGCTGAAGAGTCTCATAGCTCACGCGACTATGAAGAAAAGTCCCACGTTAGGCCATCTGCAAACTGGATGCTGGTAGCGTGGCTCAGTCCAAGTCCTAAGGCCTCAAAACCAGGGAAGATGATGGTGTTCTTGGTGTAAATCCTGGAACCCAAAAGCTGAAGCGTCTCGAGCTCTGATGTCCATGGACAGGAGAGAAGAGTGTATCCCAGCTCCAGAGGATCAAGAGAGAGCTTCACCTCTTCCCTCTGTCTTTTGTTCTCTCTGGATCCCCAGTGGATTGGATGGCTCCCATCCACATTGAGGGTGGGTTTTTCACACCCAGGCCGCTCAGACTCTCATACTAATCTCCGCTGGAAACACTCTCATGGACACACCTGAAAAAATTGCTTTACCAGGTTTCTCAGCATTCCTTCATCTAACCAAGTTGACATCTAGAATTAACCCTCACCATACTCTTCATAAATTGCTTTATACTTATTAATGTGAATGAAAGCATCCTTAAAATATATATATATATATATATATTTCTTACTGTAGGTGCCCTTATCCTCCATTTGACACTTTGATTTAACATTACCTTTTTCAGATGTATACTGTATATGGCCTGATTCCTATAGGTCTAGAGCATTTATATTCACTGCTATATAATGCTCCATTGTAAGAATGGACCGCAATGTATTTTCTGGACTACTGTAGATGGACATTTTGGGTTTTTCTACAGTTTTGCTTCCACAAACAATGCTGAAAGGAGCATTATTATAGATGAGGCCATGTGCCAATATGCCAGATATTCTCTAGTTTCTTGCTATTTAAAGTGTAATCCATGAAATAACAATTTGAACATTACCTGGTGTTTTAGTCAGGGTTCTCCATAGAAACAGAACCATTAGGATGTTTGTGTGCATTTGCAAGTGTGCATTTTTTTTTTTTAAGGAATTGGTTCATATGAATGTGAAATCTTGAAAGTCCAAAATCTTTAGGGAAAGCCAGCAGGCTGGAAAATCAACGAAAAGCTGCAGTTTGAGTCTGAAGGCAGTCTGCTGGTAGAATTCCCCCTTCCTCAGGAGAGGTCAGTCTTTTTTCTGTTAAGGCTTTCAACTGATTGCATGAGACTCACCCACATTATGGAGGATAATCTATTTTACTCAAAGTCTACTGATTTAGATAATAATTACATCTAAAAATGCCTTCACAGAAATATTTGGAATAATGTTTGACCACATATCTGGGTACTGTGGTCTAGCCAAGTTGACACAAAAAATTACCTGTCACAACTGGGATCCTGTTACAAATGCAGATTTTAAAGCCCTGCCACAGACACTCACCCTCTGCAACTCCCAGAAAGTGTGCCCTCTTAGCATTATGTCAGTATGTTCCATAGATGCGGGCTTATTTTGGTGGGAGTAGGGGACAGTTTCTAACCTTGCCTGCTCCAGGTTTGAGGTTTCTACACTTGGATATGGCCACTGAGGAGGTGAAGTGTTTGCATTCACACACTAGCTTTCTCCAGCACAAGGGTTACAGGAGGTTGGGATCACAAGGGACGGTGCTTGGAGTGGAATTCTGTGATCATTAAGAGAATAATCTCATTAAAGCTTTATGAGCAGCCAAATAGGGTTAATGGAATCCATATTTACAAAGATAAGCAGCAGTTATGTGCCAGGGCTGAGGGCAGGAGCTATAGGCAGGGATCCTAGGGGTAAAGGTATCAGTTCAAACTATTCCAAAAGGTTAAAACAGAGGCAATTCTCCCAAACTCATTCAATGAGGTTGCGGAGAAAATGAAACTCTCATACACTGTTGGCCATACTGCAAAATGGTGCATCCTCTATGGAAAATGGTCTGGAGGTTCCTCACACAATTGCATGAAATACTACCATTTGCAACAACATGGATGGACCTATAGAAAATTATATTAAGTGAAATGAGTCAGGCACAGAAAGAGAAACTTCACATGTTCTCACTTATTTGTGGGAGCTAAAAATAAACAAATAAATACACAAATATACAGGGGTCGGGGCGGGAGGGAAGAAGACACAACAATCACAATTCCTTGAAGTTGTTACGACAAACGAACAGATATGAGGTTGTTAGGAGGGATGGGGGAGAGGGAGGAGGCGAGGGAGGGGGCGAGGGAGGGGGAAGGGAGGTTTCAGTAATGGGCCACAATAATCAACCACATTGTATACTGATAAAATTTTAAAAAATAATAAAAGTAAATAAATTTTAAAAAATCTTTGTGCTTAAAGGACACTACCAAGAGAGCAAAAAGACAACTAGAGAGTGGGAGAAAATATTTGAAAATCATATATTTGATAAGGGTCTAGTATCTAGAGTATATAAATAACTCTTGCAATTCAACAATAAAAAGACAAATAACCCAATTTTTAAATGAGCGAACGATCTGCATAGGCATTTATCCAAGGAATATATACTTGTACAAATGGCCAGTAAGCACATGAACGATGCTCAACATCGTTAGCCATCAGAGAAATGCAAATCAAAACTACAATGAGATGTCATTATACACACCCACTGAAGTGGCTATAGTCGAAGAGATGAACAATAACAAATGTGGGTGAAGATGTGGAGAAACTGGATCTCTCATACGCTGTTGCAGGGAATGTAAGATGTTGCCAACACTTTGGAAAAGAGTCAAACAGTCACTAGACTAGAGTGATTAGTAGTCACTCAAAAGTTAAAACTTACAGTTTCCATATGACCCAGCAGTTCCACTCCTAGTTATATACCTAAGAGACGTGAAAACATATAGCCACACAAAAACTTGCACACAAATGTTCATAGCAACATTATTTGTAATAGAAAAAAGTTGGAAATAATCCAAATGTCCATCAAACTGATCAATAAACAAAATGTGGTATATCCATACAATGGAATATTATTCATCCATAAAAAAGAATGAAGTACTGGTTCATGCTACAACCTGCATGAACCTTCAAATATGCTAAATGAAAGAAGCCACTTACAAAATACCACATACTATGATGCTATTTATATGAAAATGTCCAGATAGGCAAATCCCCAGAGACCGAAAGTATGTTAGTGTTTGACAGATGCTAGAGAAGAAGGGAATGAAGATGACTGATAATGGGCATGGGGTTTCTTCCAGTGTGGTGACGAAAAGTTCTCGAATTAAATAGAGGTGATGGATTGAATTGTATACTCAATAAAAAAAGAAAGAAACCCCTTCAAAGACGATGTACATATGGCAAATAAGCATATTAAAATATCCTCATCATCATATGCCATTAGGGCACTACAATTTTAAACAGTAAGATAGCACTACACATCTACTAGAAGGGTGAAAATCCAAAACAATGACACCACCAAGTGCTGTCAAGGATGTGGAGCAATGGGAGGACCTCTCATTTGTTGCTAGTGGGGATACAAAATGGCACAGCCACTTTGAAAGACAGCTTGTCAGTTTCCTTCAAAACTAAACATACTCTTACCTTACGATCCAGCAATTGTGCTCCTCGGTATTGACTCAAAATTGAAAAACTTAGATTGATCCAAAAAGCCTGTACGTGAAAGTTTATAACAGCTTTATTCATAATTGCTGAAACTGGGAAGCAACCAAGATGTCCTTTAGTAAGTGAGTGGATGAATCAACTATGGTACATCTATGCAGTGGAATATTATTTGGCATTAAAAAGAAGCGAGCTATCAAGCCATTAAAAGACATGAAGAGGCCATAAGGGCATATTACTAAGTGAAAGAAGTCAATATTAAATGGCTAAAAACTGCGTGATTCCAAGTATATGACATTCTGAAAAGCAAAACTATGGAGACAGTAAAAATAGAAAAACAAACAAACAAACAAAAATCAGTGGTTGCCAGGCTTTGAGGGGAGAGAGAGTTGAATAAGCAGAGCACAGAGGAGTTTTAGGACAGTGAAACTGTTCTGTATAATACTGTAATGGTAGATACATGTCATTATATATTTGTCAAAACCCCTAGAATGCACAACATGGAGTGAACTCTAATGCAGCTTATGGACTTTGGTGATAATAATGTGTCAACACAGGGTCATCAAGTGTAACAAATGTACACTCTTGTATGGGACATTGATAGTGGGAGAGGCTGTGTGTATTGGGGATGGGAAAGAAGAAACAGGAGATTTATGAGAACTCTCTATACTTTCTGCTCAACTTTGCTGTGAAACCAAAACTTCTCTAAAATATAAAGTTCATTAAAAATACATTGCCCAACTTAACCTTTGAGATCTCTTCATCAAAACTGAACAAAACAAAAATTGGAGACAAGAGACGTTAAATTATATTCACAAATGGAAAAGAAGTTCGGGATATTTCAAATAAAAGTATGAAATTAGGGGCCAGGTGAGATGATGAGAGCTTGAGTATTTCTAAGGGAAAATATGAAATTATGGAAACAAGGTGTGAAGATAAGAAGAAATATTTTCAAAGAATGTTGAGATAGTGGAGGGGCCAAAGGCCAATGGGCTAGAAGTCCCAATGGTATTAAGATATAATTACGAGTAGGCACGAGATCAAGCCAGTTGGAAAGATAAAAGATTGTGCCAGCGAGTTGGAAGTTTGAATTAGTTGTGTCAGATGTAGTAAAGCAGCTTTGACTTATATTCCTTTATTCATTTAATACATATTTATTGCATGCCTTCTATGTGCCAGACACTATTCTAGGTAATTGAGATACATCAATTAGAAAACAAACAACAAAACACAGATCCATGCCCTTGTGGAACTGATATGCTAGCAATCTACTGCTGCCTGACAGATTACTCTAAAATTTATCAGTCTTCAATGCCATACATTCATTATCTCATGAAGTTTATAAGGGTTAAGAATCCGGGAGCAGCTGTGCTGGGTGGCTCTGGCTGAGATTCTCTCATGAGCTTGCTATTAAGTTGTCTGCCAGGGCTGCAGTCATTTGAAGGCTTGATGGGCTGGAGGATCTGTTTTCAAGTTCACTCACATAGCTGTTAGTAAAATACCTTAATCAAGCCCTTGCTGGCTGTTAGCCAGAGACCTCATCTCCTCACTACATGGGCCTTTCCCTAGGGCTTCTCATGACAGGGAAGCTGGCTTTTCCCAGAATGAATGATCCAAGAGAATGAGAGAGAGCAACTGATGTGGAAACTGCAAGCTCTTCTATAACCAAATTTCAGAAGTGGTATTCTATCACTTCAGTCACTTGTAGACACTGGGGATAGAGCAGTTAGCAAAGAAGTAAATATCCCAGCCGTCTTTCAGGAGATTTGGGAGGCATGTGGGCCTAGAGATGTACAGTCAGTTATGGTAGCAACAGGGCAGAAAAATAAGAGCAGAGACAGTCAAAGCACTCTCCTCAGACTAGGGTCAATTTGGGGGTTGAGAGGCCTTGGTCACGAATACTCTACAGCCTTAGGGATTCAGGCACCAGATCTTAAGATTCAGAAGGCTGAATCTCTGAAGGCTAGGAATTGTCAACGGATGGCACAAATATGAACAAGGGCTTATTGTGTAGGCCCTGCCCCTGCCTGCATGCACAATGGGAAATGCTGCCCCGACACAGGCGTGAGAAAACCCCTCACCCCTAACTACAGGTTATGGTCAGGCATAAGCTGTTTGAGAACAAAGCCTTTCGCTGTGTCCCTACTGCCTACTACAGGGTCTCCCATATCGTAGATGCATGATCCATTTCACATAGTAGGTGCTCAACCAAAATTTGGTGAATGAATGAATCAATGAATGAGATTCAAGGATTTCTACACAACATGTTTCAGCTGCATCAGAGAAGAGCCAAGAATGGACAGGAAAGATCGGTCCAGATAGGGTCTCTATTTATTGATTTTACTAAGTGAATGATGGGAGCTAGGGCAACACTACTGAAACTAACTGACTGACTTTCTGTCTGGGAGTTCCATTGAGACAAAAAACTAAAACATAAAAGTGAGTTGTTACTATATATTTAATTTTATTTCATTTAAACTGTATTTATTGACTTCTTCAAGGCTGGCCCTGGTGAACACATGGAGTGGGAGCTGGCAAAAGCCGCAGATGTGCCCTTCAGATGAAGTTGCTTGGAGGCCGCATGGGAGAAGAGGGTCTTGATGGCCTCCAGGCCAGCCAGACCACTAGCAGGGTTCCCATGGATGCACATAGGAGAGAAGAGCCATAGACAGCTGAAAAAAGGAGCCACTCAGAGGCCAGTGAGTCATCGCAAGGGACCAGCACATGGGCCGTTCCATGGGAAGTGTTTGGAGTGCGGGTGGTCAGGGAGACAGTCCCATCAGGGGAACACTGGGGCACAGCACGGACAGCTGACTTGCCCTCCAATCAGCACAGGACGACTCAGTGGAGACTGGCCTGGAGTGTAGACTGCAGGGGATGCAGTTTGCTGAAGGGACTCAGGCCCAGACTGGAGTTTCCACACAACCCGGGTGTACCAGACCTCACAAGACCCAGAAGTACTTGCAAGGTCAACAATTAAAACCTGAGCCATACAAATAGCCTTCCCCAGGGAATCAGCAGCAAAGCAGCAATTTAGGTCAACCACAGGGCTCCAGTGCTGGTTCCCTTAGGAAGTTCCCCCGTTTTAGAAGTAAACAAAGGACAACAAATTAGTTTAAGTGCAGAGCTGAAGTGATGGGAACAGCGAATCATCCAAAGCAGGACTGAAAGAAAAAACAAAAAACCCACAGATCAGAGACAAATTTCTGATATGAACCAGTAAAGGACTAACACCACCAAAGAACACCTATAAAACCTAGAATGGCCGGAAGCCCCCTGGCTCCCAAGCTGGGATGGGGAGAGGGCCAAGGACCTCAGCCATACACCACAATGACCGCATCCAGCTATGACCACCGGGCCACCACCGGAAGCGACTCAGGCTCTCGAGCCAGGATGGGGGATTGCCAAGGGCCTCAGACATGCCCAGACCAGCAACAACCACATAGCCCCTGCCGAAGTGCCCTGGGCTCCTGAGATGGGGTGGTGGCAGCCCAGGGCCTCAGTCACGTGCTCCCGACGTCCGCACCCAGTCAAGTGACCACTGAGCCACCACCGCTGCTGGATGTCCCCTGGGCTCCCCTGCCAGAATGATGGGGGTGCCACAGGTCTTGATCACAACCTCCTCCTTCCTTCTCTTCCTATCCTATCCCCCTCCCCCTTCCCCTCTCCCCCTTTCCCCCCAACTGCTCTGCAAACACATCTTAGAATTAAAATAATAATAATAACAATTAATAATTTTTTTAAGAAAGTAAAAGTTACTCCCCCAATTTTTTTAAAAAAAACTATATTTATTAATAATGTTCACATAAATATGTTGCAACAAGATTGGGAACCTATTACCTAGAGCCATTAATTTTAAGATTTGTTGGCTATAGCTCCTAAAAATAATTTACATATTGAAATGTAGTTTTCATACTCCTCTAGCTCTAACCTTTGTAAACTAAATATGCCAGAAATATTAACTACACCACATTTGATATCCAATTATCATCTCCAGAAATATTTCCCCCAAAAGATTGCCTTACAGCTAGTGAAATTGTATGCTATTTTCCTGAGTTTACGTATCCTGATTGGAACTTTCCTTACAAAACAGGAGATTACATTTTGAAACTAATCAAAAAAACTTAAAACCTTTTCAGTAATCTTTTGAACAAAATAAACACCGATTACTGCTTCATTTTCGATATAGCTCTGATATTCGGTGATTTTTTTTTTTTTTTTGATTCCACATTTCTCAATGTGTAATCACCTGATTACAAGCAATACTGTTATTAGTACCTATGTTAGTTCAGGTTCTATGAGAAGCAGATACCAAGAAAAGACTTCTGTAGAAAAGATTAACCATGGGAAAAGCTTGGGAAGGATAAAGTGGAAGGAGCAGCAGAAGACAGGAAGAGCCCTCAGACTACCCACAAGAAGGATGTTTTTGAAAGCAGAGGGGGAAGAAAGAAGGATTAGATGGGAAGACTTTCAAACTGTCCCACAGTTCTAAGGTTTCTGACAGGTTGATGGAGATACTATGAGCCAAAGTTGCCTGTTAGAAGAGTCCCCCATCCCAAAAGAACAGACCTGCACTGGTACCCACTAACTGCACTAGTACCCCCCAGTCAGTGATTATCTGGAAGCAGTCTGAGGGAACCATGGCTTTGGTGCAAATGCAATGGTAGATTCAGAGGGGCAGCAGCTGGGGCTGTCAGTCAACTGTGCTCCCCATAGCAGGATATTCAAGTGGCACATTTTCATAGTCACCACAGTCCGTCTTTGTACTGCATGGATCTACTTCTCCATGCAGGTCCAGAGAACAGCTCCTCCCTCATTCCTGTGGGCCGCTGTTCACGAAGGGAAACTTAACAGGGGAAGGACAGGGGACGAACTGCAGCCCCTGTTGCCGCATTTGGTCTTTGGGCCAGAACTGGTAATTATTCTCTTTCTTTTCCACTACCCATTTTAAATTTCCCTCATCCTCACTTATTATCTCAACAGGTCTTGAAGGCTTACCTTGTCATGTGAACCCAACCTTTATTCCTGAGGGGTTCGAACCCTTGGCAATGACATTATCCATTCACAGGTAAATGGAGCAAGAGAGTACCAGGAGGCACCCAGGTAGATTACCTGGTTCCACGTGTATTTCTCCCTGATCCATTGTATGAATGCAGTTCTACCTTCTCCTACTGATCATAGTCAGTAATTTCTGGCACAATGTGCATTCCTCTTCTTGCCTGCTGGTTTCTAAACGCCAGTGCTCGTTGTTCATAAGTTGTTATGAATGCCAATGCTTGTAGTTCAATGCTGGTTGTTCAAACCCCTGCTGTAAACCTTGTGGGCCATTGTGATGGAAAGTAGGCACTTTCCTTCTTCCACCCTTGATTCCCGATCTCATTTTTCCACTTAGGTCCAAAGCCCAATAGAGAGGTCTTTGGTTTAATACACATACTGTATCATGGACGATGGCATGTGGAGTGTAGTAACATTAATAAAGCAAATGTATTTCACAGGGCCTAGCTTCCAAAGCCCTGTAGTTTCAGGTATAGCCTAATTTTTAAAATTTACATATAGAAATGTCAAGCTTGCAAAATACAGGAAACTTTCCCTAGGCTAAAGTCTCTGTTGTAGATAAAGAATTGCAACACACAAAATTGCTGGCTCAACAACAGATGTCCTTGGTTAACCTAGTGATTGATATGTTAAGAAAGTTGCTTGATTTTTGTGTAAAAATGCTAAGTAAATTGCTGTAAGAAAAGACAGTGTTTGCTAAAAACAAGCTTTTGTCGGTGGATTGACTTAACCTTTTGCAAATTGCATTATGGAATGTCACTTTGTTTATTTCACTGATATAACTAGTTTCCATTTGTTAAAACGATACTTAGCCATAATTCTGCCCATATCCTTGTGTTCTTTGTAATGATTAAATCAACTGAATTTTCTTGTGAAACTTCCTTGTGTTTACAATAGAAGCGAGAGGCTAACTTTGAATTGCCGCTGTCACATTCAGTTTTCTCTTCCTAATGGGGAAATTACTGAAGTGCAGTCCTTCCGGGCCTCTTGATGCATACATAGGGCTTTGAGTAATTGCATAATTCTTTTTTTTTTTGTCTCCGTTATGCAGGGGGAAGTGTAACAATGGCACCCGATTTTCACAGTGTTGTCTTTTTTTTTTTTTTTTAATTTTATTTTGTCGATATACATTGTAGCTGATTAATGCTCCCCATCACCAAAACCTCCCTCCCTTCTCCCTCCCCCCCTCCCCCCCAACCATGTCCTTTCTGTTTGTTTGTTGTATCAACTTCAAATAATTGTGGTTGTTATATCTTCTCCCCCCCCCCCCGGTTTGTGTGTGTATGTGTGTATGTGTGTGTGAATTTATATATTAATTTTTAGCTCCCTCCAATAAGTGAGAACATGTGGTATTTCTCTTTCTGTGCCTGACTTGTTTCACTTAATATAATTCTCTCGAGGTCCATCCATGTTGTTGCAAATGGCAGTATTTCATTCGTTTTTATAGCTGAGTAGTATTCCATTGTGTAGATGTACCACATCACAGTGTTGTCTTTGATTGGTGCTTTAGCTTTGTTCTGTGAGGTCAGTTGCTTCCAGATGGTTCAGTATGTGATGTGATCAGTGGATCCCCTCTTCATGGACCCATTTCTGCACCTTCTCTATGGTGAAACGGCTACCATGTTCCAATGCTCTGCTGTGTGAGATTCTATGCTTGTGGATCAGGCACCCCAAAAGCCCCCAGATAATGGTTCTTAATGAGGCTGTTCAGGCAAAAAGGCAAACCCATACCCAGAATAGGCATGTATCCCTGTAAGCATGAACCACTGACCTTTCCAGGATGAAAAGCATCCAACATAGTCAACTTGCCACTAAGTGGTGCCCTATTAGTCTGCTTGGATTTGTTTGTTTGTTTGTTTGTTTGTTTGTTTGTTTGTTTTTACTGTTGTTTGAGTTCCTTGTATATTCTAGATATTAATCCCTTGTGGGATTCATAGTTTGTGAATATTTTCTCCCATTCTGTCGGTTGTCTTTTCACTCTGTTAATTGTTTCTTTGGCTGTGCAGAAGCTTTTTAGTCCATTTCTATTTTTATATTTTTATAAATATTCTGATCCGAGGTAGGTCTCATATCCTCAAATGCTTGTTTGAATATGATTAATTCTGTTTGAACTGTTCACTTAGTTTCTTTCCGCTTTATGGTTGTTTGCTTTGTGAGAAGTTTTGTTTCCTCATCTTTTTTTAAGAATGTTTTTGTATGGAATTTCTTTCTTCCTTTGGTGTATTTGTATGATATTGGTTTGTTTTACAAAAATCCTACTTTAACGATGCCAATTTTTGTCGGGATAGCAAAGTCCAGGCCTTTAAGCCTTTTTCTTTGCTTGTTTTGGTGGCAGAGGGAGAAGTTTTGAGTGCTCTGATTCTGTGGTTCTCTCATGTCCTGCAAGAGCATTTTTCTTTTCCATTTTTGTTTTTTCCCCCTTTTGTTTCTTTTCCCCATCATTACTAAATGCCAAAGGATGCTTCACCCTTCCTCTTTGCCGTTTCTCTTCTTCTTCCATTTTTTTTTTTTTTTTTTTTTTTTTTTTTGTGGTGGGCTGATATGGGGATCCAAACCCTTGACTTTGGTGTTATAACACTGTGAAGCTATTTTTAAGTCTTGTAAGTCTTCCCTACCTCTTTAAATGTCACATATTTTGAAGTCTCTTCTCTATAGACCCTGCTCTTATCTTCCAGGATATCTTTTTGGTATTTTCAGACTTATCATGGGCCTAGTCATTCTGGCCGTACTTTTAGATCAACTTTAAGCTTGCCATCTTTCTTCCTCAGTATCTCTTGCAGCTCTTCTTGGTCTGTCTTTGCTTGCCACTAAGCCCACTGATGAGCGTGTGACAGATCATGTGCTGGAATATCGTGCTTTTTCTCGTTTTACTCACAATTATTTTGAAGTTTTGTCATCTGTTTCTAAGTGATGATGAGTATGTGCTTTTGGACAGATTTACATTTGTTTTTTCTTGGTGATTTGCATCATTTTGGAAGGAAGTATTGAGAGGCAGGTAGATAGATGGTCAATGTTGTCTTCTGCTCACTTACCCCTGATTTCTACTGACATTTTATCTTATGCCAATATGTATATGTATGAAGGCACACACAAACGTAAACACTTACACACACACTCGAGTCTATTCCTATTCTATGTCTACAGTGGAGGTCTCCTGAGGTGGATGCCTGATTCACCATCTACAAGGGTACTTCAAAAAGTTCATGGAAAAACAGAATTAAAAGATAATACGGATCTTTTCATGAACTGTCTGAAATACCCAAGTATTTATTCAATAAATATTTTCTCCACTGCTAACCTTGGTGGCAGATAAGGGACTGTGGATGTCTTCTCAGGATTTGTAAATATTCTTCACTCTGAAGCAGGTTCATAAAGATGGACAAAAACGCCCCAGCCACACTACTAGACCTTGCTGTACGAAGTCTGCTGAGTAATGAACGTGTAGCTATCCATGCCCTTGAAGAGCTCCCAAGAGTCATGTTCGCTCCGTTTTTCACTGCCGCCTTCTTGGGTGGTCATAAGAAGGTACTGAGGGAAATGGTGAGGATTTGGCCCTATCCCTGTCTCCACGTCGGGACATTGAGAGTACGGGAGTCACAATATGACAATTTCGAAGCTATGATTGACGGTCTACAGATCCTTCCTGCCCAGAACTCTTCTTCTTGGTAAGACTATGTATAATAGAGACATAGTGAGTCAGCAGGAGGGTATGAGACGGGCGTAGGAGACGGCCTAACAGTCTTTCAAAGGTAGTTAATGGTGAATGCTGAGGATCTCTGTGAGGCTGTTGGTGGAACATTTGGGGTCACTTTAAGGACTCTGATGTCTTACAGAGTTGATTATGGAACAGAAGGGATTGAGGATACTATTAATAGATTATGCCTCCTGGGTATGATTACATGGAAAAAGGACATGGGCATTGAGACTGGGATCATCAGAAGAGAAGAAAAGATGGGGAAAAGAAAGAAAGGCGCTAAATTTTTATGGAAAAGGCTTTGTTGGTAAATGGTGTATGGACTGAAGACCAGGGATAAAGGGATTTTGTTTCAGCTTCCCATCATTGATCCTGCTGGGTTGTATTAAAATCAGCTACCTCTCAGATATTCTGTCTTCTCCTCTCCTTACAGGGAGCCAAAACTGAGGATTCTAGATTTAAGTCAGAATCCAGGCTGCAGGACCACATGCTCTGAGATCAGGACCACATTCCCTTTCTGTTTTCGTTCATGTGTTCACTCTCAGCACTCTATCGTGAAAACAGAAGAAGCCCCACAAAGAGTTAGGTGCCCCGGAACTGTAAATTCAGAGTCTGAGCCTCAGTCATCCAGGGAACCTGTGGAATTATTAGTGAACATTTCCCTAGATAGTACCTGGAGAACAGGGCGATTTCTTTCTTTACTTCGAAATAAAGTAGAGCAGAGCTTTGGGTCCTTGCACCTCTGCTGCAGAGTTTTGCAATTTGATGGAAGGCTTGCCCACGAACACATCCTGCAGCTTCTGGATATGGGATGCATTGGTCACCTGAAAGTGGATGACATTTATCTGAGTCAAGTCACCACCCTTTTGGCTCAGATGACCCACCTCCACAGCCTTAGTATGTCTCACATCCGTTTTACATCTTGTGTGAGGAGACGCTTTGGGACTTTTCTCACCCATCTTGGGCAGATGAACACCCTTCAGCAGATCCGTTTGTATTCCTGCCGCACGCATCCGCTTCAGGAACTGCTCAGGTGAGGAGCTGCGGAAAGACCTGGGTTCCCTGAACCACCCCGTTGTTAAGACAGGAGAGCAACCATTCTTGGATATTCCTAATCTCCTTGTAACCCATTCCTCCTTCCACCTCAATATGGGCACTGCTGGGTGTATGAAACTGGCCAGGCTAGAGAAGCTAGAAAATTATGATGTGATCATTCATTCTTTCAGTCAGTCAGTCGACCATGTGCAGACACCATGATAAGTCTGTAGATACATTGGTGAAAAAGACCCAGTCTTTCTCCCCTTGGAGTTTACAGCCTTTTAGGGAGGAAGGGGAGACGTTCAGATGGAGAAATGTTTTATGCTGTGGCACTGATGCACCTCATCATGGTCTGGCTAGAACAGTTAATACTGCCAGATCATTTTGCTCCTGTATTTTACCCAAGCGTTAGGCCCTGAGTAGAGAGCTTGTCATTTGGGTTTTGGTCAAAGGGAATCCTTAGTTGACTGCTTTCCCAGTTCCCTCCCCACCAAATAAGTAAACTAAATCCACCATTGATTTCATTGTAAGTACTAAGTGCATTAAATTTTTTTCCACTTAATCTTTCCCACAACTCTACATAATAGTTGCTATTGTGCATGTTTTAAAGATTTAAGAAACTGTATCTGAGAGTGGAAAAGTAATTTTCTTAGAGTCTGATTCCAAAGCCCACATTGTTAACTGCTGTTGCAACATATGTGCAAATTAGTTTATTCTAGAGCCGTAGATACCTCTAACTCAGGACTCCTTGTCCTGGTCCAATCCTCATTGTGCAGAAATAACTTTCTTTTTTCTGTCTACAGATACCTGCCACCTCAGTTGGATGCATTGTATCTCTCTTTCTGTGGACTTTCTAACAGAGGCATCACTGTCCTGTCCCAGAGCCCTGCAGCCACCCATCTAAGATTGCTGAGTCTCAGCAACGTCGAGATATCCCGGGAACTTTCTGAGTCCTTCCAGACTCTGCTGGCAAGTGTCTCAGGCACCCTGGAGTATCTACAGATAACTAGTTGCCTGATAACTGATTCTACTCTCACTGCTGTCATTCCGGCCCTGAGCCGCTGTTCCCACCTCTGTGTCTTTAGCTTCGCCTCCAACCCCATTACAATGCGTGTGCTCACCAGTCTTCTGCAGCACTTAACAAACCTGACGGAGCTGAAGCGTGTAATTTATCCTGTCCCTGTCCATTGCTATGAACAATTGCATAATCCTCGCAGTTTGAACCGACAGAAGCTTTCTGAAGTGCAGGCCCAATTGAAGGCGATGCTGCAGGTGGTAAAGCGGAATGACATGCGCTGGACCAGTTCTCCTGAGTGATTTTCATGGTACAAGGACTTGATTTAACACTGACGTGCGGCCATTAAAGCACGTAGTGTTCTCACCTGTAGCCCAAGTTTTAGAGACACATATGTAAAATTTTATAGTTCCAGGAACCTCGCGTTAGGAAGATTCCATGTGTAACTGACCTCTATAAAAATAAAGAACTCTAAAGAAAACAGAGGGCTTTGAGAGGTCCTATGGGTCTCTTACCCATTGTCCTCCAAATCCTCCTCCTTGCTCCTGACCACAGTGTTGGGTATGTGACATTGGCTGACCTAGTCATGGTATACCATTTCCCTGTCCAGACTAATTGGTTCACTTACAGGTACTTGACACAAGTCAAAAGAGTTGAAACCTTTTCTTGATGATATTTTGGAATAGTTGGTGGTTATTGAAGCCAATAATTTTACCCTCCAAGGTCCTTTAAACTTCTCATATTTATGACGGCCTTAGGCTGCTTATGAGAAACTATTTGCATCTAAAAGGAAAAAAACCAAACCAAAACAAACAAGCCAAACCTATGTCCACTACCTACTGGTGTCTTTATCAGTCCGTTGCTACCTCCTTTCTTAGGTCTTAGAAACCTGTGGCTCAGTCGTTCCTTATATCACACCCATTCACCAAGGATCTCTTATTAGTTCAGTACTGTTCCAGGTGCTAAGAATAAAAAGGCAAATAAGACAAAGCCCCTACTTCCAGCCACTCAGAATACAGCTGTTCCTATGATTTGTCTGTTCCCCTACTCTTTCTTAGGGCGTTTGGGAAAGTTATTTAAACCCCGTGTACCCCAGGTTTTTTTTTTTTTTTTCCACACACTCTGTTCAATCCACGCTGGCCTCTTTATGCTGTTGGATAGCTCCTCAACACTCAGGTCATGGCTTTAATGTTACCTCCTCGGAGAGGTTTTCTCTTACTTCCCTTTACTTATTGTACTTCCCTTACTTCCTTTGCTTCCCTTACTTTACCATGTTGTAGCTCTCTCTCAATGTACCATGTATGTTCCCTTCATGGTACCCATCGTTCCATATGCATTTGCTCCCTCTGCTCTTACAGCAATAATTTGTGCATATCGTTTACCCGTTGAAGTGAAAGCACTGCACTTCAAAGACTTAGTAAGAGAATAGAATGTTAAAATAACTAATTAAATATCTGTTTGTATGATTACACATTAAAATGGTAAAACATTGCATTTCAACGACTTAGTAAGAAAAAGATGTAATATTAATTAATAACTTTTTCTAATCGTTTACATGCTGAAATGCCAACAGACTGAATGTCAATGAGTCAGTAACAAAAATGAATGAAAAGTTACTAATTAAAAATTAATGTACAGCATTCCCTGTTGAAATGAAATCAGACCACAATTTAAAGACTTAGTAAGAAACAAGTTGCAAGGTAGTTAATGTGTTTATACTGTTTCCATGTTAAAATGATAACATACTTTTTTCAGACTCAGTTAAAAAAATAATTAAAATTAAATAATTTTGTTCTTGTTGGTTACATGTTGGAATAACATACTGTATTCCAAAGACTTAGAGAAAAGAATGTAAAAAATAATAATTAATAAAAATAGTTAATAATGTTTTTATTGCTTTCATTGTGTAATGACAACATACTGCATTTCCAACTTAGAAAGTAAAACATGTTAAAATAACCAAAACAGAATTTGTATGTGTTTTTTTCTTGGTGGAATAACAGATGTGGTTTTAGTTTGCATTTCCCTGATGATAAGTGATGTTGGGCATTTTTTCATGTATCTGTTGGCCATTTGTGGGTCTTCCTTTGAAAAATGCCTATTCAGCTCCTTTGCCCATTTTTTAATTGGGTTACTTGTTTTTCTGTTGCAAAGTTGTTTGAGTTCATTGTGTATTCTGGATATTGATCCTTTGTCCAATGTATATTTTGCAAATGTTTTCTCCCACTATGTTGGTTGTCTTTAACTCTGTTAATTGTTTCTTTTGCTGTGCAGAGCCTTTTTAGTTTGATATAATCCCACTTGTTTATTTTTCCTTTAGTAGCCCATGCTTTGGGGGTTGTATTCACGACGTCAGTGCCCAGTCGCACTTCCTGGAGTGCTTCTCCTATGTTTTCTTTAAGTAGTCTTATTGTTTCAGGGTGTATATTTAATTCTTTAATCCATTTTGAGTTGATATTGGTATATGATGAGAGATATGGGTCTAGTTTCGTTCTCCTGCATATGGATATCCAGTTATCCCAGCACCATTTGCTGAAGAGGCAGTCTCTTCCCGAATGTATAGGCTTGGTGTCTTTGTCAAAGATCAGATGGCTGTAGGTGGGTGGGTTGATTTCCGGATTCTCTATTCTATTCCATTGATCACTCTGTCTGTTTTTATGCCAGTCCCATGCTGTTTTGGTTATTATAGCTTTGTATTATAGCTTGAAGTCAGGTAGTGTTATGACTCCAGCTTTATTTTTATATTTCTTTCTTTCTTTCTTTCTTTCTTTCGTTCTTTCTTTCTTTCTTTCTTTCTTTCTTTCTTTCTTTCTTTCTTTCTTTCTTTCTTTCTTTCTTTCTTTCTTTCTTTCTTTCCCTCCCTCCTTCCTTCCTTCCTTCCTTCCTTCCTTCCTTCCTTCCTTCCTTCCTTCCTTCCTTCCTTCCTTCCTTCCTTCCTTCCTTCCTTCCTTCCTTCCTTCCTTCCTTCCTTCTTTCTTTCTTTTTGCTCAGAACTGCTTTGACTATGAATGGTCTTTTGTTATTCCGTATAAATGTCTAGATAGCTTTTTCCTTTTCTGAGAAAAATGTAATTGGAATTTTCGTGGGGATTGCATTGAATTTGTATAGCACTTTGGGTAGTATGGACATTTTCACAATGTTGATTCTTCCAATCCAAGTGCATGGGATATCTTTCCATCTTCTTGTGTCCTCTTTAATTTCTCTCAACAGTGGTTTGTAATTCTCAGTATAGAGCTTTTTCACATCCTTGGTTAACTCTATTCCTAAGTATTTTATTTTATGGGTGGCTATCGTAAATGGGCAAGCTTTCTTGATTTCTCTTTCTGCATGTTCACTACTGGAGAATAGAAATGCTACCGATTTTTCTGTGTTGATTTTGTATCCTGCAACTTTGCTGAAATCATTTATCAACTCCAAGAGTTTTTTTGTAGAGGCTTTAGGCTGTTTCATGTCATCTGCAAACAGGGACAGTTTGACTTCATCTTTTCCAATCTGGATGCCCTTTATTTCCTTCTCTTCTCTGATTGATCTGGCTAGTACTTCCAACACTATGTTCAATAGGAGAGGTGAGAGTGGGCATCCTTGTCTAGTTCCTGTTCTTAAGGGAAAGCTTTTCCCCATTCAGAATGATATTGGCAGTGGGTTTATCATAAATGGCTTTAATTATGTTGAGATACTTTCCGTCTCTACCTAAATTGTAGAGAGTCTTTATCACGAACGAGTGTTGAATTTTGTCAAATGCTTTTTCAGCATCAATAGAGATGATCATATGGTCCTCGTGTTTGATTTGGTTGATGTGGTGTATCACATTTATTGCTTTGCATATGTTGAACCAACCTTGCATCCCTGGGACGAATCCCACTTGATCACGTTGTATAATTTTGCGTATGTGCTGCTGTACTCTGTTAGCTAGTATTTTATGGAGGATTTTTGCATCTATATTCATCAAGGATATTGGCCTGCAGTTTTCTTTTCTTATTATATCTTTGTCTGGTTTTGGTATCAGGGTGATGTTTGCTTCATAGAATGAGTTTGGGAGAATTGCCTCTGTTTCAACCTTTTGGAATAGTTTGTAGAGAACTGGTGTCAATTGCTCTTTGAATATTTGGTAGAATTCTGCAGTGAACCCATCTGGTCCTGGGCTTTTCTTTGTTGGGAGCCTTCTGATAACAGCTTCAATCTCTTTTAGTGTTATTGGTCTGTTCAGATTTTCTACATCATCATGGCTCAGTTTTGGCAGTTTGCGTGGGTCCCGAAATTTAGCCATTTCCTCCAGATTTTCAAATTTGTTGGCATATAGTGGTTTATAGTAGTCAATAATGATTTCTTGTATTTCTGCAGTATCAGTTGTAATACCACCTTTTTCATTTCTAATTTTTGTTATTTGGGGCTTCTGTCATCTCCTTTTAGTTAGCCATGCTAGTGGTTTGTCAATTTTATTTATCTTTTCAAAAAACCAACTTTTTGTTTCATGGATCTTTTGTATCATTTTTCAGATTTCTATTTCATTTAGTTCTCCTCTGATCTTAATGATTTCTGTCCATCTGCTAAATCTGGGTTTGGATGGTTCTTGTTTTTCTAGTTCTTTAAGTTGAAGTATTCGATTGTTTACTTGCCATCTTTCCATTCTTCTGAAGTAAGCATTTAATGTGAGAAATTTCCCAGTTAGTACTGCTTTTGCAGTATCCCACAGGTTTTGGTATGATGTATCATTGTTTTGATTAGTTTCAATAAATTTTTGATTTCCTGTTTGATTTCTTCTTGGACCCATATGTCATTAAGTAGAATGCTCTTTAATTTCCATGTGTTTGTATTGTTTCCAGAATTTCGTTTGTTATTGATTTCTAGTTTTAATCCATTGTGATCTGAAAAAATACATGGGATAATTCCAATTTTTTTGAATTTGCTGAGACTTGATTTTGACCTAACATGTGATCTATCCTGGAGAATGATCCATGTGCTGATGAGGAGAATGAATATTCTGAGGTTTCTGGATGGAATGTTCTGTAGATATCTGCCAAGTCCAATTGGTCTAGAGTGTTGTTTAGATCTTGTGTTTCTCTGCTGATTCTTTGCCTAGATGATCTGCCCAATATTGATAGTAGGGTGCTCAGGTCCCCTGCTGTTATGGTATTATTGTCTATCTCCTTCTTTAGGCCAATTAGAGTTTGCTTTATAAATCTGGCTGCTCCAACATTGGGTGCATATATAGTTATGGTTGTTATGTCTTCTTGATGGATGAATCCTTTTATCCTTATGTAGTGGCCCTCTTTATCTCTTTTTATGGTTTTTAGTTTAAAGTCTATTTTATCAGATATAAGAATAGCTACTCTGGCTCATTTTTCATTTCTATTTGCATGGTATATCTTTTTCCATCCTTTCACTCTCAGTCTATGTGTGTCTTTATGGGTGAGGTGAGTCTCTTGAAGGCAGCAAACAGTTGGGTCCATACTTTTACTCCAGTCAGTCAGTGTCTGTCTTTTGAGTGAGGAATTTAATCCTTTTACATTAAGAGTTGTTATTGAAAAGTGTTGATTTACTCCTAGCATTTTATTGATTTTTGTTTGGATGTCTTAAGTGTCTTTTGTTCATTTCTTTCTGATTTAATGTTTGTCTTCTGTTTTTGTTGGTTTCCTGGGTTGTAGATAAACTTTTTTTTTTCCTCATTGTTAGCATTTTTATTTAACTAGTGGGTTTTGAATTTTCTTGAGTTTTTATGGCAGTGGCAGTTATTATTCAGGTACCAAAAAAGAAAGACAGTGTCTTTTGCAAAGTAGACGTTTTCAATTTTAATGAAGTCCAAGTTATTAAAGACTTCTTTCATAGATTGTGCCTTCGGCGTTATATATAAAAACCCCAAATCATCTGGGTTTTCTCCTATGTTCTATAACTTGCCTTTTGCTGGGTCTGTGATCCAGTTTGAGCTATTATTTACAAAGACTTAACGGGTCTGTGTCTAGATTCAGGTTGTTGCATTTGGGTGTGCAGTTGTTTCAGCACCATTTGTTTTAGAGACTATCTTTTCTCCATTGCATTGCCTTTGTCCCTTTTTCAAAGTTCAGTTGACTATATTTGTGTGGATCTGTTTCTGGCCTCTCAATTATATTCCAATGCTCGATCTGCTTATTCTTTCACCAATACCACAGTGTCTGGAACACCGTTGCTTTAAAGTGAGTCTTGACATTGGGTAGTGTCAGTCATTTGACTTTCTTCTTCCTCTTCAGTATGGTATTGGGTATTCTGGGTCTTTGCTTCTCCATGTAAGCATTAGAATCCATTTGATCATATTCACAAAATAACTTGCTTTGATGGTGATGAATCTATAGGTCCGTTGGGAAGAACTGATATCCTGATAACATCTTGAGTTTGTACCCAAAAACACAGAATATGTCATTTATTCAGTTCTTTGACTTCTTTCTTTGGAGTTTTGTAGATTTCCTCATACAGATCTTATGGGTGTGCATGTGTGCGTGTGCGTGTGCGTGTGTGTCTGTGTGTGTGTGTGTGTGTGTGTGTGTGAGAGTGTCAGTATAAGTGTGTATATCTAGGTGATCCCTAAGTCTTTTGCATTGTGGGGTGCTAATGTAAATTATATTGTGTTTTTAATTTCAAATTCCAATTGTTCGTTTCTGGTATGAAGGAGAACGATTAACTTCTTTATATTAACCTTGTAACCTGCAACCTTGATTTAATTGCTTATTAGTTCCATGAGCATTTTTTAAATATGTTTATTTAATCCTTCTGATTTTCTACACAGACAAACATGTCATCTCTGAGCAAAGACAGTTTTATTTTTTCCCTCCCAATCCGTATACTTTTTATGTCCCCTTCTTGTGATATTGTGTTACCCAGGATTTCTAGTATGATGATGAAAAAAATTGGCGAGCAGGAACATCTTTGTTTTGTTCCTCATCTTAGCAGGAAAGCTTCCAGTTTTTAACCATTAGGTATGATGTTAGCTGTAGGGGTTTTGTACATGTACCCCTCTATTTCAAGTTTGGTTTTTGTTTTTTTGGTTTTTTATTTTAAATCAACTTTATTGAGTCATAATCTATACATAAAATGTGTCCATTGTAAAACTGTAATTTGAGGAGTTTTGTTTTGTTTTGTGTTTTTACCCCACCCAATTATGCCCCAACTTTCCTCCCCATCTCCCCCCCCGACCCCCACTCCACTTTGTGGCCTTAGGAATGTTCCCTCCATCTGTAAGACCAGCACACTATTGTGGTCTTTCTTTCCTTCTTTCCTTCTCTCTTAGCTCCCACATATGAGTGAACACATGTGGTATGTGTTCATATCCCTATGTGCTTTGCTTATTTCAGTCAAAATAAGTTACTCCAGGTTCATCCATGTTGTTGCTATCGGGAGTGTTTCATTCTTTTTTACGTCAGGGTAGTATTCCACAGTGTATATATACCCCAGTTTCCTGACCAGTCATCCATTGATGGACATTTCCTTTTGCTCCATATCTTGGCTGTTGCAAACAGAGGTGCTCTGAGGTTTTTCTTTCTTTTTTTTAAAGTCATGAGTGGCTGTTGGATTTTCTCTAATGTTTTTTATGCATCCATTGATATGATCGTGTGGTTTTCCTTCAACAGCCTGTTGTTGTGGTAGATTACATTAATTGATTTTCAAATGTCACATCAGCCTTGCATACCTGGAATAAATTCCACTTGGTCTGGGTGTAGAATTATTTTTACACATTGGTGGATTTGATTTGCCAGTATTTTGTTGAGGATGTTTGCATCTATGTTCACGAGAGATATTGGTATGTAGTTTTATTTTCTTTTTATGTCTTTGCCTGGTTTTGCTATTTAATGCTGGCTACATAGAATGAGTCAGGAAGAACAGATTAAGCATCCCTAATCCAAAAAATTCAAACCCCAAATGCACCAAAACCTAAAACTTTTTGAGTGCTGACATGACACTCAAAGCAAGTGCTCACTGGAGCATTCCAGATTTTGGATTTTTGAATTAGGGATGTTCAAATTGTATGTGTTCTGCAAATATTCCAAAATATGAAAAAAGAAATCCCAAATCCAAAACACTTCAGGCCCCAAGCATTTTGGATAAAAGATACTCAATCTCTATTCCCTCTGCTTCTTCTATCGTCTGGAAGAGATTGTACAGAATTGGTATAATTTCTTCTATGTTTGGCAGAATACACAATTGAACCCATCTGGGCCTGGTGCTTTCTGCTTCAGAAGGTTATTAATTATAGATTCATTTGAAATAAATGTAGGCTTATTAAGATTGTCTATTCAAAATGGATTTTAAGTTGTGAAATAGATGGGTTTATGATCTTTTATTGTTTTGTGTTTTGTGTATTTAATTGCTTGATTGAGATATATTTACAAATTTAAATTGTACAATTTAGTGGCTTTTAGGGTATTCACATATATGTGCAATGACCACCCTAGTCTGTCCCGCGCTACCGTCTCGCCAGCAAGAACGACGCGGCACACAAAGGATCCTTCTGCAGATCAGCTTTAATGCATCTTGAGAGGGAGAGCATAAGCTTGCCAAAAATGGAGACCCCGAGCGAGGGAACCCGCGCCCTTTATATAGAGACTGCTCCTCGCCTAGGACGTGCTCCTACCTTATTGGTGGCTGCCTAATCGGCCCAGGCGTGTTACCGAGCAGCCCTGCCCTCCACCGGAAATCAGCGCCATCTTATAATGGCGATTTCGGGCAGCTCCTCACATCTCCCCCTTTTTTATCATTTAAAGCGGCTGGTACAAGCTCGGCGGTCGCGGACAAATTAGCCAGCGTTCCTCTCCTAGGTCGTCCCTCCACAGACTTTGACCTTACCCGTCATAGGTTGACCCTATCGCCACCGGGCACCATGTCTTAGGTTGGTTCAAGTCTGGGGGAAGTTGCCCGTCTCTGGACACACTGGAGCCTGTTGTTACACATAGACCTGTTTGAGCAAGGGCGAACTCCTCTGAACAAGCTTCAGGGAGGCCAGCCAACAGGAAGGGGGAAGGGGAGTCAGAGCAGGCTAATCCTTAAGCATGGACAGCCAAACGTCAGGGTTGGCCCCCTGTTCCAGGGCTAGAAATGCCTGGGCAATGACTACCCTGTCTCTCTGGGTCTGGGCTTTTAATCTGCAGACCAACCATAGTAGGAGCACAGTTCCCCCACATAAGAACATGCCAACCCCAATCACTCCTGCCCACTCCTTGAAGTGGGACACGGCCGTTTTAATCCATGAGGACAGTCCGACTGCGAAGGAGACATCCACTCTTGTTGAATTCACGGACACAATGGCCGTGCGCAGCAAGGTCATCAGATCGTCAAATTGTCCCGTCCAATTTCCTAAAAGATACTGAGATAATCTGTTAGACAAATTTGCAGCCTTGGTAAAATTTTCATATTGGACACTAGTGACACACAATCCTGAATATTTCCATTGACACCCCAATTGAGCAATTTGCCATAAAACGTCTATTTGTTCCTGCACAAGATCTACCCGCTGGTTAACCACCATTAATCCTCCCTTCAGCTGAGCGTTTAGCGCAGTCTGTGTTTCTAGGGCCTGTGTTACCGCGGAGGACAAATTATTCAACGTGGTGGCAGTCTGTACCGTGGTAGTCAAGGAGACGGCAGCAGCTGTGGCTGCACCTGCCGCCAGGGATACGGCGGCGACTATTGCCGCAGTGAGACCAAAATCCCTCCTCTGCCTGAACAAGACCATAGTATTGGGAGCTTCTACTGGGACAGGAATCCATCTAGGCATTCGAGCAACTATGGCCAAATTGAACAGCGTAGCATTCCAGCACTGTGCATAAAAGCAAGTATAGTTATCACAAGCAATCTGACTCCTCTCATCACTAATATTAGTTAAAATAAACATGAAAGGAGGATAAAGGCAAACTGGTGTTGGCGGGACAGAGTAATTTGTTCCAAGCTGTTTTATGGACACAGTGGATTCAAAGGACTCAGTCACATTCCACTCAAAAGAGGCATTTCCCCAACCACCGCCTTTTGAAAAGGCAAACGGTGAAAGGTCCGTGCAGCTGCCATTTACCCCACACAACAGCCAAACATCAAATGGGTTGGAACGGATCGCCATCGTGGGGTTTTGATATGTCCAATTTAGGCCTGAAGAGGTAGCATTATACTGGGTACCCATATAAGGCGAAAAGGTAAAGTAATTTTTTAGTGCCCACCCCGCCTTTTTAGACTGGCAGCCCGTCCAGGGCGGGGTATCTCCCTCCCTTCTGGGGCTCAGGCAATACGGGGCCCATTTTGCCTGAGAGGGAATACTGGTATTGTTCTTTGGATCAAAAGCAGGCCACACTCCAGACAGCCAAGAAGCATTGGCCGAACCTGGATGTTCTGGCCTATCAAACCACGCCGCGGTTTGATTATAAAGCTTTATGCATGGAATCTCAGACCAGGACCGATTAGAAACCATCCAAAAACATAGACTGCCTGTTAAAGAAAAATTTCGACTTTTTCCAATACCCGCTATCTCCGTGTCTTCAGGTAGATAAGGTAGATCCAAAGTCTTATTAGAACTGAAAAACCGAGGAAACAACCTAGTATCATGATGAACTGGCATCGGGAGGGGGAAGGTCGACAGTATCCCCCAGCGCGGCTCGCCCAAGGCCGTTGGGGTCTTGATCATCACCATCAGAATAGGGAGGAACAGCCAGATCTTCCAGCTCAGATGGGGTCTTGGCGCCATCCTTCCGTTCTGGGACCGTCCTGGTAAGCCTCTCAGGGACCCAGAAAGGGTTATCTTCATTCTGTGGGAAAACACACACAGCTCCCCTGGATCTTATAAGAATAGGATCCGGTCCTTTCCATTCGTTAGACAACACATCTTTCCATTTTACCATTTCTTTTGGCCTGTCTGGCTCTGAGCAATGACGCTCGGCCGCTGTTTGTCCATGCTCATCTAAATTCAGGTAATTTAAAGTAAATAATGCCAGGGAAATCACTGTCCTTGGTACTGGAGGAAGTTCCTTCATAATTCCCCCTTTTTGTTTTTGTAAGTATGATTTTAATGTGCGATGGGCACGTTCTACGATACCTTGTCCTTGGGGGTTATAGGGTAGGCCAGTCAAATGGGTTACTTCCATATAATGGCAGAACTGTCTGAATTTTTGGGAAGTGTAGGCAGGTCCATTATCTGTTTTAAGGACCCTGGGCTTACCCCAGGCACTCCAGGCCTCGAGACAATGTTGGATTACATGGGAAGCCTTCTCTCCCGATAGGGGAGAAGCATGTAAAATACCAGAACAAGTGTCAATGGACACATGTAAATACTGGAGTTTTCCAAAAGAGGCAACATGGGTAACATCCATTTGCCAAACCTGCAGCGGTCTTACGCCTCTTGGGTTGACCCCCACATGAGATATAGGCAAAAATTGGCAACAGTTTTGACATTGGGTCACTATTTCTCTAGCTTCTTTTCTAGTTAAGGAAAACTGACGGCGCAAGGTTTCGGCCGTTACATGAAACCGTTCATGGAAGCTTTTAGCAGCTTCCAGATTGGAAGACATGGCAACAGCAATCAGCTTTGTAGCTTTGTCGGCCAGGTCATTTCCTAGTGCCATAGGGCCAGGGAGACCTGAATGTGCCCGTATATGAGTTATATAAAATGGGTGTCGCCGAGCTAACAAGCAATTTTGAATTTGTTGAAAGACGCAAGCCACCCTACTGGATGGCTTGATGATACCAGCAAGCTCAAGATGATTAACTGCATTTACTACATAATTAGAATCAGAGACAACATTTACAGGGCCAGAAAAGGTCTGTAAAACCTCTAGGACTACCAAACATTCAACAACCTGGGGGGAGGTTTCAATATACCTTTTGGAGACAACCTGACCGTCAATCACATAGGCTCCAATCCCCGTCTTGGAGCCATCAGTATAGACTACCAAGCCATCTATTAAGGGCACAGAGGATGTTACCCGGGGAAAAACCACTGCTTGGGACAAGGCAAAATGCAAAAGAGGGTGTTGGGGATAATGATTGTCTATCTGCCCTGGAAACGAGGCGACCAATATGGCCCATTCATTGGAGGCAGCCGTCAGGGCTTGAACCTGAGGCAAAGTATAGGGAACTATCATCATTTCTGGATATTTGCCAAAGTGAGTGAGAGAGGCCTTAAGTCCACGTAAGGCAAGCCGGGCCACAGCATCGGGATACCAATCAATGATTTTCCCTGGTGAAGCATTGGGATGGACCCACAAAAGGGGGCCATTTTGCCAAAGCACGGCAGTTGGCAGTCCCTTTGTTTTACAAAGGCACAAGGAAAAGGGCAATGTGTCATCAAGACGTGTCAATTGAGCTCCCCGTATGGCCTGTTCTACCAACCGCAAGGCCTGTTCTGCTGGCGGAGTGAGGGACCTGGGAGAAGTCAGATGGCTATCACCCTCAAGAATGTCAAACAGCGGCTTCAGGGCCGCAGAGGGGATTTTTAGAAAGGGTCTGAGCCAGTTGATGTCTCCCAACAATTTTTGAAAATCATTTAGAGTTTGTAAGTGGTCCCTTCTTATCTCCACCTTTTGTGGGACAATCTTATCAGGAAAGATAATAGACCCCAAAAAATGTCCAGTATTTGCAATCTGAACTTTATCAGCAGCAATTTGTAGGCCCCAGTGTAACAAGATGGACTGTAAGCAAGGATATGCCTTTTGTAAAACTGTCAAATCTTTGTGGCATAACAGGACATCATCCATATAATGAATCAGGATTAGGGAGGGAAACCGGTGCCTTAAAGGGCTCAGAGCTTCTTGAACATATAGTTGACACATGGTGGGGCTATTTGCCATACCCTGAGGCAAAACCTTCCATTGGAACCTCTTATCAGGTTCCATATGATTAAGTGAAGGGAGAGTAAATGCAAAGCGGGGCTTATCTAGGGGACATAAGGGGATGGAAAAAAAGCAATCCTTAATATCTATAATAACTAAAGGCCAACCTTTAGGTAAGGCGGAGAGAAGCGGAAGACCCCTTTGTACGGGGCCAAAAGAGTTCATCTGTTTATTAATGGCTCTCAGGTCGTGGAGCAATCTCCATTTTCCCGACCTTTTTTTGATTACAAATATCGGGGTATTCCAGGGAGAGGTGGACGGTTCAAGATGTCCAAGCCTTAGCTGCTCCTGTACTATCTGTGTTGCTGCCCTCAATTTCTCAGAGGACAATGGTCATTGAGGAACCCACACCGGATCCTCCGTTTTCCACGGAATGGGTCGTGCTGCCTCAATGGCGCCTAGGAAAAACCCAGACCCTGTCTACCTGGGTTGCCTTCAGGGAGAATGGGTTCAACCCGGCCCTGTTCCCTGGCTCCTAAACCCCTTCCCTGTTTATGACCCATCTTGGCCATTATCTCCTTAGCTTGAGAGGAGTATTCATTAGACAACTTAACTCCCATCTTTTGTAAAATATCACGCCCCCAGAGGTTAACGGGGAGCGGAAGCACGTAGGGAGTAAAATGTCCCTCTTGTCCCTCTGTCGTTTTCCAGGACAAGGTAGCGGAACTAATAGTAGGACTGGCCTGATAACCGAGGCCTTGTAGAGAATGTGAGGACTTAATGACAGGCCAAGACTTTGGCCACCAATGGGTGGAAATAATACTCTTATCTGCACCAGTATCCATAATGCCTTCAAACAATTTTCCCTCAACCCACAACTTTAGCTTAGGTCTCTCATTTAGGGAGACCATCAGGTAGGCGGAATCCATGCCCGAGGAGCCCATTTTTTCTCGCCCAGGCTCTGAAGGTCCGGCGACCTCTGGGAGGAGCAGCAATTGAGCTATCCTGTCTCCTTTGGTAATAGAAAAAACTCCTCCTGGGCATGTGCACAGGACTTGGATCTCGGGGCTATGTTGACAGTCAACTACCCCAGGGTAGACAATAAGACCGTTTAAAGTTAACGATCCTCTGCCAATTATAAGGCCCACGGTTCCAGGCAGTAGGGGTCGAATAGGCTGCACAGGAACCGGCTGGACGCCCATTTGTGGCATTAATAAGAAGTCGGAGGAGGCGTGCAGGTCCAATCCTGTGTGTCTTCCGACAGGCTCTCCTCCCTTTCTCCTCGACTCTGGTTGGCCTTGTCCCCATACTTGTGGGGGCCCTGGGAACGGGGGCCCATCTTCACGTTTTTTTGAACCACTTGGTGTTGTTCTGTGAGTGGCGGAAGGAGTCGCCCTTTGATATCTCTAATGGAACGGCAGAGAGCAGCCTTATGATATCCCTTGGAACAGCGGGAACAGAGGGAGTCTGTACTCTGGGGGCCCTTATCCCTGTCCGGGGCTTGGCAGTCCTTTTTTAAATGTCCCGGTTGACCGCATTTAAAACAAACTCTCTGGTTCCGCCCCTGTCTTGGCTGTCCCTGTCTAGGCAGTCTCTGCGACTGGAGGATGGCAGCTGCCAGCCCTGCATTGGTCAGGGGTCCCCCGAGTTCTCGACAAACTCTGAGCCAATCCTGTACACCTTTACCTTTTCTGGGCGCTATGGCCGCGCGGCATTCCTGGGTCGCCTGCTCAAAAATCAGTTGTTCAACAAGAGGCGCAGCCTGATCAGGGTCCCCAAAGATGCGCCCCGCTGCTTCTGTCATTCGAGCCACAAAATCTGAGAATGGTTCCTGAGGTCCCTGAATGATCTTAGTAAGTTGTCCAGAAGCTTCCCCTTTTTGGGGGAGTGCCTTCCAAGCCTTAATGGCAGTGCTAGAAACTTGAACATAAGCACCCCATGGGAAAGCCGTCTGATCAGCGGCAAATGGGCCCTGGCCTGTTAACATATCAAAGGTCCAATCTCGCTGCTCGGGGGTCAGTGCAGCAGCGTTTGCCCTGGCTTGAGCTTGTGCAGCCTCATGCCATAGCGCCTTCCATTCCATGTATTGACCCATGGTAGGGAGCGCTGCCTTAGCCAACATTTGCCAGTCAGCGGGTGTCATAGCCACACCAGCAAACCTTTCTAGCATTACTAGAGTAAAATTGGCATTTACACCATATTTTCTAACCGCCTCTGCTAGATCCTTAATTTGGGTGTACTCGACGGGGGCATGAACTCTCCCTCCGCCCTCAACCTCAAAAACTGGGAAG
The DNA here is from genome assembly GCF_027409185.1 of Cynocephalus volans. Taxonomy (NCBI): domain Eukaryota; kingdom Metazoa; phylum Chordata; class Mammalia; order Dermoptera; family Cynocephalidae; genus Cynocephalus; species Cynocephalus volans. Next base: position 110,953,616 of record NC_084478.1, on the reverse strand, counting down.
GCAGCTTGAACCTTTTTCCTCACTTTATCAGAGAGGAATGAGAAGGGATTAGAAGACTGCACGTAAGGAGGAGGCGCCGAAGGCGCAGGCCGTGCGGGGGCCACTGGGGGCGGCCGGCATTTCCACTCCCCGAGTGGTCTCCGCCGCCTGTCGGGATGATATCTCTCCTCCTCGTACCTGGCAGCTTCCTCCTCCAAATCGGATTCCTCACTAGGGCTGAGGGGATCGGAGTCGGACTCATCCAGATTTAAATCTTCTAATTCTTGTTTTAAGGCCCCCAGCTCTTGCATAGGGTAGAGGCCTCCTTCTTTCCCTTCCAACTTTTGTCTGGGTTTTGAAATCCCTCCTTTACCGGCAGATGTGCCGGGAGTGTCACCCTGTTGTTTTATAATCTCTCCCTCGTCCGTAGACTTACCGGGAGGGCCCTTTCTTTTATGGGAGATGTCTCTCCTCCTGCGGGTACCCATCCTCTCACTCCGTTCAGTTTCTGACATGCTGTCTTGGACCTCCTCTAATGTATTTTGCCCTACTATCACTACCGGTTTACAGCCCTCATCTTCTAAGCAATTTTTAATAAACTTCCAAATGGTCTTGGTGCCCTGACGGAGGTCTCCCTCTGTGTACTTGCGGTCAAGGTCTCTGCCTAGTTTGTTCCAAGAGCTCAAAGTCAAGGAGCCGGAACAAGCAAACCACGGCGCTACACGATCTACCTCTTTTACAAAATTTTTGAGCACACGGCCCCCTACCTTTATATCACGTTGTCTCAGCACGGCCTCTAACGCGGTAACCATGGACTGAGTGGAACCCATAACGCGCCCCACTCCGTGGGAGGCGCTGTGAGACGCACCGTTCCCTTACGTACTAGAGGCTCACACAGGTCTCTGGTGCAGCTGCTTATCTACGTCAGTCTGACCACACCAACGGGCGATTTCAAAACCTTTTAAACCAACCGGATTAACCCCAGACCAAGAACAGGCATACCTCTCCGAACTTACCCTCCTGCAGTTCTGAATCCTCCCTGTCTCCAGGGGGTCTCCGAAGGTGCTGACGATGACACAAGTTCCCGGGTTTCGGCACCAAATGTCCCGCGCTACCGTCTCGCCAGCAAGAACGACGCGGCACACAAAGGATCCTTCTGCAGATCAGCTTTAATGCATCTTGAGAGGGAGAGCATAAGCTTGCCAAAAATGGAGACCCCGAGCGAGGGAACCCGCGCCCTTTATATAGAGACTGCTCCTCGCCTAGGACGTGCTCCTACCTTATTGGTGGCGGCCTAATCGGCCCAGGCGTGTTACCGAGCAGCCCTGCCCTCCACCAGAAATCAGCGCCATCTTGTAATGGCGATTTCGGGCAGCTCCTCACACTAGTCAATTTTAGAATATTTTTATTCCCTCAAAAAGAAATCTCTTACCTTTGAGCAATCGCCTCCTATACTCCCATTCCACAAGCCTTAAGCAACTACTCATCTACATCGTCTTGTTAGATTTCCCTATGTGGGACATTTTGTTAGAACAAAATCATATAATACATGATCTTTTGCGACTGGCTTCTTTCACTTAGCATGGTGTTTTCAAAGTTGATCCATGAATAATATTCAATACATATACCACACTTGGTTTATCTGTTAGTTGATGAATGTTGGGATTATTTCCACTTTTGGCTATAATGACTAATGCTGCTATAAATATCCAACTATAATTTTTGTGTGAGCATGTGTTTTCCTTTCTCTTAGGCATAAACATAGAGTGGAATTGTTGGGTCATATGGCAACTCTGTGTTTTTTTCTTTTAGGAAGTTCCATACAGTTGTTCAAAGCGACCAGCAGTGTTTGAGCGTTCTGATTTCCCCACATCCCTGCCAGTACTTGGTATTAAACGATGTTTTCATTTCAGCCACCATGTTGGGTTTGAAGTAGTATCTTATTGTTTTTCATTTGAATTTTCTCAGTGATTAATGATGTTGACCATCTTTTCATACGATTATTGCCTAGTTTTATATCTTCTTCAGAGTAATGTCAATTCAGATCATTTGCCCATTTTTTAATAGTTATTCATCCTTTTATTCTTCACATATTCTAGGCACAAGTCCCTTATCACATATATGTCTTGTAAATATTTTTCCCATTGTGTAGATTGTATTTTCACTTTATTGACTGTGTTCTTTGAGAGCATGAACCTTTTCACTGTTGGTAAAGTCCTAATTATCTATTTTTTCATTTGTTGCTCATGTTTTTGTTGTCACCATCTGAGAATCCTTTGACAAATCTGAGGTCACAAAGATTTATTCTTATATTTTCTTATAAGAATTTATAGCTTTAGCTCTTACATTTAGTTTTTTATCCATTTGGTGTTAATTTTTTTATATGATGTGAAGTAAAGTTGCAAGTTCATTTTCTTCCTTGTGGCTTTCTAATTGTCCCTAAAAAATTTGTAAAAAAGAATATTCTTTTTCACCACTGAATGGCCTTGGAACCCTTGTCAAATATCAACTGGCTGTATATACTTGTTTTTTTTTCTGCCCTCTCAGCTCCATTTCATTGATTTATATGCATATCCCTATGGTCGAACCACAGTTTCTTGATTACTGTTGCTTTGTGTTAAGTTTTGAAGTAGGGAACTGCAAATCTTCCTGCTCTGTGCTTTCTCAAGATTATTCTGGCTAATCTGGGTCTCTTGCAATTATGTATGCATTTTAAAATAAGCTTGTCAATTTCTACAGAAAAATCTGCTGGGTTTGTGATAGATATTGCATTGAATGTGGAGGTTGACTTGGGGGGTATTGCCATCTTAATAATTTGTCTTCTGATCCATGATCACAGGATGTTTTACCATCTACTTAGATCTTGTTTAATTTCTTTCAAAAGTCTTTTATGGTTTTCAGATGTAAAGTTTGCAACCCTTTTGTTAAATTTACTTGTAAACATTTTCCTCTTTTTGGTGCAATTGTAAATGGACTTATTTTCTTAATTTTTATTTTTAAGTATAGTATTTAGAAATCAAGTGTTTAGAGAGACAAATGATTGTTGTATACTGATCTCGTATCTGCCTATTTTGCTGAGCTTGTTTATTAGTTCTAACAGTTTTTTAGTGGATTTCTTCAGATTTTTTATGTACAAGTTTACGTCATCTTTAGATAGAGACAGTTTTACTACTTCCCTTCCATTCCTGATGGCTCTTCTTTTTCTTTCTTTCTTTTTTTTTTAAATTTTAACTTATCAATATTCAGTGTAGTTGATTTTCATGTCCCTTTATCAATTCCTCCTTTTCCCTCTTCCCGCTACCCCCTCAATCAACATCATATCTGTTTACATGTCCTAACATGTTTAAGGAATTGTTGATTGTTGTACACTCTTCCCCACCGCCCTCCCTCCCATTGATTTGTTTGTATATTTATGGATTTATTTTTATTAACTCCTACAAATAAGTGACAATATGCAGCATTTCTCTTTCTTTGCCTGGCTTATTTCACTTAATATAATTTTCTCTAAGTCAATCCATGGTGCTGTGAACGGTAGTATTTCATTTTTTTTTAATAGCAGAGTAGTATTCCACTGTGTAGGTATGCCACATTTTCCTTATCCACTTGTCCGACGATGGGCATTTAGGCTTGTTCCAACTCTTGGCTATTGTAAATAGCACTGCAATAAACATGAGGGTATAGGTATCCTTTGAACATGATGATTTCCACTCCTCTGGGTATATTCCCAGCAGCGGAATAGCTGGGTCATATGGTAGATCTATCTGTAATTGTTTGAGGAATCTCCATACCATTTTCCATAAAGGCTGCACCATTTCACAGTCCCACCAACAGTGTGAGAGTGTTCCTTTTTCTCTGCAACCTCATCAGGATTTATCATTCTCACTCTGGATATTAGCCACCCTAACTGGAATGAGATGATATCTCAAGGTGGTTTGGATTTGCATTTCCCAAATGCTGAGTGATGTTGAGTATATTTCTTGTGAGAGTGGCCTACTAGCAATAAATTTTCTCAGTTTTCGTTTTTTGTGGGAATGTCTTTATTTCACCTTCATTTTTGAGATAGTTTTTCTGGATGTAGTATTATGTGGGTGTAATGTGAGGTTATATAACCAGTAAAACTGGTATAGGTAATTTAAAACACTTAGATCAACTAGGCTCCACCTGAGAATACAAATTCAAAAAATAAAATGTATATTTTTATTATATTCTACATTATCATCAGAGAGAAGACAAATACCTGTTCTTATTCGCCTAAGGATTCACATACGCAAGGATTCTTATTAAAAATGCTTCTGAGGTGAAGTTTATTTGAGAAGGGTTTTTGTTTGAGTGTGTGCTTATGTGTGTATTTATATGTGTGTGTATAGTGGAAGATCAAGCTCTTCTCTGGGAATTCCTGTGTTCCCTGTTGTGAGAATTATGTAAGCATTTTCAGGTGTAATAAATTAAACCGACTACAATATGAATTTGTATGTAAGAAAATTTATTAAATTTATAAATTTTATTATAAAAATTTACCAAATTTATTAAACCCTTTCAGGTGCAGAAAAAATATTATACCTTCATAGCCTTAGGAAAAAATACTTTTTCACTTTCTCACCCATAGACATACAGAGAACTTTGAACTTCAGTTCTACAATCTGAGCAAGGAGTCAAATGCAAATACAGACACAAGTACATATGCAAACAAGCCTTGTGGGGAAAAAAAGGTGAATCATTCTATGGAGATGACTGAGAATGGGTACTGGGTCACTTTCATCATTTTATTTGGAGTTTTCTCCATTCTTCAGGTAATCGTGTCCTTTCCCATTCACTTTGGAATTCCCTCACCCCAAACCACTGAATTAATTAAACAAAAGATACATTTCCAACACACTATTTCACATTCTGAAGGTATCACAGGGTTTCTCTGTTGAGCCTTGTTAGCAAAGCTAGAAAAACAATCACTGAACCGAGAGAGAAGTTTACCAGTCTCTTCCCTGGAGATGAAAATTTTATTCATGAATTCCATCAGAAAACCAGACCAGGCCTTTCAGAATCCAACTTGAAAAAAAAAAAACTTGAATAAGCCAAACTTACCAGTTTGCAGCCAGTGTTTTGTCACCACTGAGAAAAACAGTCAAAAAAAATATGTATATATATATGTGCCTGAGAGCGTTGAGTAGGCACCATACTCGGAAACATGAAAGCATAGAAATTGAATTTAGTCCTCTACATCTTGCTGAGAATGCCTCATGAGTCATAATAGCTCAGGAATCAGGGAGTTCAGGGAGAAGTGCAAACAATCACAAAGGCAAGCTGCTCATTAAATTTACTAATCAAGTAACTGCTCTCCAATTCAGTGGATGATCAAGAGATGAGCAGATCTTGGTAGGTCCACGAGAGACATCAAACTATAATTTTAAAAAAATCAGTGTCCCAGAGACCTCCAGTTCTGGCCAAGCTAGAGTATGTCCACTCCTCCTAGGTGGTCCCTCTACGTCAAAACACTCTGGATACAACAGAGCAGACAAGCAAATGGAACTCCAGAGTGTGGGAAAGAGGAGGCAGACCGGCTAGTGCACTCAAGACTTGAGTAAGGACACAGCAGTGATTTCTTTTGTTTTTCTTATCTCCTACCAAATGTCCCAGACAGGGCACTACGGAAGTCTCCAACCAAGAACCACCAACACTCACAGACATGAACCTCTAAGTAAAGCCCATTCCCTTACACAAAACAAAAACAAAAGCAAAGACAGAAAAAGGGTGTTCTAAAAACCAAAAACCCTGTTTTTGGCAAATATCCCTCCTCCACTGCAGACAAACTCCAGTGGAAAGCCTCAGCTCTAACTCCTGAGGTTTTAGAGACCAAAAGGGAAGCTGATCTTCTGCCCTAACCAGCCTCTCTGACGCCAGTGGTCATGATCCCATTCCCCTGTCAGGGTATTGCCAGTGAGGTCCAGCAACAAGCTGAGCCTTTACCTCCACCCAACATCAATGATCCTGAACAAGGCAGTGCAAGTTGGGACTAGTATGCATTCCATTTATCCCCATCTCTGGTGTCAGTGATGGCCAGTAGAAAGTTGAACCTCCACACCCATCCAACATCAATGAGGTGGTATGAGGTGGGGCTAGTCAACACTCCACCTTCCCTCTTACCACTCCTGTGTGAGCTAGGCCTGATTCAGAGCTGAGCTTCTTTCTTCCTCCACCTCTCATCAGGGTGGAATGAGGTGACAGCAGGCAGGGTAGGTTGACACTCTGCTTTCCCCCTTCTTCCCCTGATGTCCTCAGAGACCAGTGGGGAACTAGGTTTCTGACTCGCACCCTATAGCAACAAATTATTGAGTCAGCAACCCAGTTCCCCCTTTCCGAGTGCCAGCAGGCCCTGTGGAGATGGAGCTTACGTTCCCTACATTGAGGCAACCAATGTGTTGTGAATTGGTGCCCCTCTTTCATTGGAAAGATGTCACTGCAACTGGGGTAACAGTTCATCTCTCACCCTAGCCAACTGCAAAGAGGTAAGGAAACTCAGAAATCCATTTTTTCAGTGTGGTATCAGAACACAAATCTCTGTGTTACACCAAAGACTCATGCCAAAAGTGGAGATTAAACTTAGGATCCAGGGTCTCACAAAGTGGTTTCCAAATATCCAGGATGCAATAGAAATTCACCACACCAAGAAGCAAGAAAATGACATGCTGAATAATAAAAGACAACCTACAGATGACAACACTAAAGTGAATAAGATGTTGGAATTATCTGACAAGCTTTGGAAGTGACCTTGAAATAATTCCTCAGCAAGCAATTACAAATTCTCTTGAAATGAGTGACAAAACTGGAAACCTCAGCCAAAAAAAATTGAAGTTATAAAAAAGAAACGAGTGGAAATTACAAAACTCAAAAAATACAAAAACGAAAAAAAAGAAAGAAAGAAATGTTGCCAGATGGGATCAATCGTAGAGTGGAGATGACAGAAGATAGAACCAGTGAAATTGAGGACATGTCATTAGAATGTACCTAATGTAAACAACACAGGAAGAATAGACTGAACAAAAATATCATGGCCTCAGAGAATTGTGGAAACATAACAAAAAAGCTCACATTCATACTGTCTGATTTGTAGAAGGAGAAGAGAGAGAGAGAGAGAGAGAGAGAGAGCGAGGAATAAAAAAAGTATTGGAAGAAATAACGGTTGAAAACTTCCCAGATAAGGCATAATGATTGGAAAGAAAGAAATAAAAATATCCCTATTTTCAGATGACATGCTATATATTCTAAAGACTCTTCAAAAACAAAATTCTAGAACTAGTATGTAAGTTCAGCAAATTGGTGGGATACAAGGTTCACACACACAAATCAATTGCATTTGTATACAGTAACAACGAAACTGTGGAAACTGCAATGTAAAGCACAATACCATTTACAAATGCTCTAGAGAAAATAAAATTGTGGTTTATAAATGTAACAAAACATGTATAGGCCCTATATCCTGCACATTCCAAAACACCGATGAAAAAAATCAGAGACCTAAATAAATGTAGACACATATGTGGTTGTGGATTAGAAGACTCAATACAGCAAAGATGTCAATTCTCCCCAAGCAGAGCTATAAGTCTAATGTAATTTCTATCAAAATTCCAGCAAGGTATTTCAGACATAGAGAAGCTTATTCTAAACTTTATATGGAAATACGCAAACCCTAGAATAGCTAGAAACATGCTTGATGAAAAATAATAAAGTGAAAGAAATTACTCCGTTTTATGTTGATCGTACTGCATAGCTACAGCAATCTAGACAGTGTGGCACTGGCAGAGGAGTGAACACATATATCAACAGAACAGAATGTAGAACCCAGAAATAAACCTACTCAAATACGTTCAACTGATTTTTGAGAAGAACACATAAGCAATTTAATGCAGGAAAGATAGACTATTGCACAAATGATGCCGAAGTGGTTGGACATCCATAGGCAAAAGTAAAATGAGCCTTTAATAAAAAAGTAAAAATGAGCCTTTATCGAAACCTCACAACTTATACAAAATTTAACACACAATGGGCCACAGGCTTAAATGTAAAATGTAACACTGTAATAGTTTTGAAAACATCAAAGGAGAAACTCTTTGGGATCTAGGGCTAGGCAGAGTTCTTTGACTTGACATCAAAAGCACAATAAAAAACAATCAATAAATTAGACCTCACTGAAATTAAAAACTTTGGCACTGTTAAAGACCTTGTGAAAGGGATGAAAATAAAAGCTACAGGCTGGGAAAAGTATTTGCAAGCCACTTATCCAACAAAAGAGTAGTATCTAGAAAGTTAAAATAACTCCCAAAACTCAACAATAAACAGTCAAAGAATCCAAGTAGAAAATGGGTGTCTCAGTCCAATTTCTGTTGCTTGTAAGAGAATACCTAAAACTGGTTAATGTAGAAAGAAACGGAATTTATTTCTTTCAGTTTTGAAGGCTGGGAAGCCTAAGGTCTAGGGGGCACAACTGGTGAGGGCCTTCTTCCTGGTGGAAACTATCTACGGAGTCCTGCGGCAGCATAGGCAATCACCAGTCCACACCCATGAGAACCCATTAAACCATTAATCCATTATTTCATAAATGGGTTAAACCATTCATGAGATCACAGTCCTCACAAGCTTATCACCTCTTAGAGGCTCCACCTTTCAACACTGCCAAATTGGGGGAATCAAGTTCCCATGTGAGCTTTGGAGGGGACAAACGTTCAGATCTTAGTAATGGGCAGAAGACACGAAAACATTTTTTTTTTTTCACGGAAGAAGTTATACAGGTGGCAAATAAGCACACGAAAATGTCTCCAATATCATTAGACATCAGAGAAATACAATTTAATAGAATGGTGAGATATCACTACGCACATATTAGAACAGCTAAAAAAAAATAGTGATAACACCAAATACTGTTGAAGATTTGGGGAAATTAGATCACTCATACATTGCCGGTGGAAATGTAAAATGTTTCAGCCACTTTGGAAAGCAGCATGGCAATTACTTTAAAAATTAAACATGAACTTAATATGCCAGCCAGAAATCTGTCTTGTGGGCTTTTAGACCAGAGAATTGAAAGCTTAATTTCGTACAGAAACTTGTACATGATTGTTCACGGCAGCTTTATTTGTAAATAGCTAACAAGTGGAAATAACCCAAATGTCCTTGAACGGATGAATGGCAAAACAAACTGTGTTGCATGTGTACCATGGAATACCCCTCAACAATAAAAAGTGACAGACTCTTGACAAATGCAGAAATTTTGATGGATCACCTGGGAATTAAGGTGAGAAAAAAAAAAAAAAAGCCTATCCCCCAAATTACATGCAATTCCATTTATTTATTTTTGTAATGGCAAAATATTGGAAATGGAGACAGTTTGTAGTTTCCAGGCGGTAGGTATGGGGAATTGTTCTGGGAAGGAGATGGGTGTGGTAATAAAATGGCACCAGTCGAGGGACTTTTTCGGTCATAAAACTGTTTATTACCTTGTCTATTGTGGTGTATACATGGACCTGTGCATGTGATAGAACTTCATAGAACTAAATACACGCACACATACAGACACACACTCAAGTAAAACTGGGAAGATCTGAATAAGATCAATGGATATCATTGGTGTCAGTATCCTGGTTCTGATATTATACTATAACTTTACAATATGCTAGCATTGGCGGAAATTGGATAAAATGTACCTTGGATCCCGATGCAATATTTCTTGCAATTGCATGTAAATCTACGGTTATTTTGAAATAAAAAGTTAAAAAATCTCCTCATCCACCTGGAATCTATGGTGCATTCCTTTCCTATTGAAATTGCATGGATCCTGAGATAAAGTTTTGCGGCAGAAAAGTAAATTTCCTTTATTTAAATTTCTTTCTTTCTTATTATCTCACTACTAACCTTAGAATTACGATTCAGAAGGAAGATGTCATAAGGAGTCATTCACACAATTTAATTAAACTGAAAAATGAAATTAGAGCTTTTCTTACAAAGAGTAATTCTGATTAGATTTAATATTGTTTTTTCAGTGAGGCCTAAATTTCCAAATAAGTCGTCTGCTGAACATTTTCCATAAATTGATTAAACTATATTTGCAGCACCAAGGTTTAGAAAAAGTGTAATTTTAGCACATATAAATATACAAGATGCCATAAATTACATCCTTTAAAAAAAAATGAGAAGTCTGTCTTAAAAATTCTTTTAGGGGTTATAAGAGAGAAGGAAACATAAAAAAACAACACTACCTTAAAATTCGAATTATATTTCTTTATTTTATTTCTTTCTTTATTTTTTTTCTTGTCACCGCACCAGTATCCCTACATAGGATCCGAACCCTCGGCCTCGGCGCTCCCAGCGCCGCTGTGCTCCCAGCAGCGCACTCTCCCGAGTGAGCCACCGGGTTGGCCCAAAGCTCTACTTTGAAAAAGTCTCTGTGCTGTTCTGACCAACCAATGATTCACCTAGAGACAGGGTTAAGTGCTTTCTCATCCTACCCTGCCTGGCTGCCCTCAGTACAAGGGGCACTCTAATCTCACCTTTCAAAATTGCTTTCTGTTCAGGGTTCCCCAGGCAGTATCTGACATTAGGTTGGGCTGGTGTCCTGTCCTTCGAGGGAAGGAGAACAGGCTTTCTAATCATCCATTCCAAGGGTTTTTTTTTTTTCTTCTTGACACCCTAAGCACTTCAACTCTGTATCATTTAAAAAGTAATGCCGAGTTCACAGTGAGTTAAAGATTTATATTGTCTTTAACATTCTTCTGATAAATAGTATTGACAAGGCTTACTGTTCCTTTCCACTGAAGCACAATTTAAAGCGCAGTGTGGTTCAAGGCTTACGGCAACTTCTTGGAATTCGCAAAATACGTTCAAGAGATAGAGACTGGGAAGAAACCCAGACCTCCTGACCCTCAATCCTGATAACTTGACCAATGACAATTATTATAATCATCCACTTATCAATCGCATTGTAATTGCTACGAGGAAACGTAAGACACATCTGATAAGGTGACCAGAGGTGTGAATTAAATAAGGAAGGTGGCTATAGGGACCTGTGGGGGCAGAGTGTTACAGGAAAACTCGTAATGGGATAGGGGTATGCTTGGTGAGTATGTGTTAGAGGAACAAAGGAAGCTAGTGTGGCTGGAGAAAAAAATCATTCATTCATTTCACAAATATTCAAGTATCCATTGAACCAGGGACTGCTCTGGGCACTTAGAATACATTAATGAGCAATGGACAAAGATTATTGCCCTCCTGGAATTTGTATTTTCCAGCACGGGAGACAAGATAATAAAAAACAAAGACAGCATATGAGTAAAATAAATGGTATCCCAAAGGTGGTAAATTCTGTTTAAGAGAAATAAAAACCAGATAGGGAAGAAGTGGAACCAGGAGTGAGAGGTGAGGATTGGACATGTAAACAAATATCCTGCAACTGATAGTACCATTATTAGACGGGTGGAAGTTTTCTCCTTTGTGCTGTCTTTGTCAGGCGCAAGTGTAAATGCTATGCTGGCTTCACTGCACAGAGGTCAGAACACACTTTTCCTGTCTTTGGTCTGGTCTCGATTCCCTTCTTAATACACCAGAGAACCAGGGACACCACTGCCTGATAGCCTTTTGTCATCGAGTGCCTACTCATTTTGAAGTTATCACCCCCTGCTACACGTCCACTAAATTTGGGCGTTAGTTGTCTGGGCTTGAGACCCTGCCTGGTAGAAGCCCTGGCCAGGCAGTGCACAGACCACAGGCAGTGACACTTTTCCCGGAAGATCTTAGCCGGTGGGGCAGGCACGTGCTCAGAATCTTTCCACCAGCTCTGAGCTGAAGGGAACGCGGCTCCTTACCGCAGGCCACGAGCTTGGCCCCCCCGCTTCCCTGTATGGAACTGATTGGTCGAGGCAGGTCACGTGACCCAGGGTTAGCCAATGGAAGTCCTCTCCAGGATGCTTTAGCCTGGAGAAGAAACTGACGGTTAAAACGTGGGGGCCACCAAGGCTGGGGCCTTGTTTGCGGCAAGTTCCTGGGGACTCCAACTGCTGCGGTCCTGGATGCTTCCCAAGTTTTTTCTGACTCTTCTTCATCCAATTAGGTTAATTACAGCAATATTTTTTTTGTAAATTAAACCCATTTTGGCGTAAATTACCTATGGTCAAGGTTTACGGATTAAAAGGAAAGGCCGTCCAGCTGTTCAGTGGTCCACTTTCCACTCCACCCTCTATGAGTCCTCATGTGTGATTAGCTCCAATTGCATGGATAATCAGTTCATGCGCGCTCTAAAATTCTTCAAACAGCCTTTGTCTTCTTCAAAAAGTTAAGCTTCTCCTTTGCACCTTGGTTTTGTTTGTGGTTAATTTTGATATGTTAGCGTTTTAAATGTGAGATATTTCCCTTTCTATTGTATTTCATTTCTTTTATGCTTAAAAATGATTTTCTCATCTGAAGAGCAGCTGCATGTTGAAGATGACTGGTTTCATTTCTTTGCTATAATGGCCTCTCTAAAGCAATTTGATTTTGTAATTATAGGTGGGGGGCACGGGGTATAATCACAATTTGTGGAAATGAACGATATGTAGTGAGCCTTTATCCATCTTTCTATCCATCCCTCTAACTTTGTTTCAATTGGTTAAACTATTAAACAGTGTGGTTTATAGAAAACCATCCCTTTAGCCACAGATTTGGTCCATTTTTAATTCTTTGTTTTGAAATAATTTTAAACTTACAGAACAGTTGCAAAAGAAATTGTACAGGGAGCGTTCGTCCAGATTTCCCTAATGTTAACATCTCATATAGCCATAGAAAAACTACTGAAACTAAAAAAATTAATATCAGTGCAATATTACTATATCTAATATACAGAATTTATTTGAATTTCACCAGTTATCCCATAATGTCCTTTTCTATCCTAGGATCCCATTCAGGATACCTCGTTGTATTTTTCTGTCATTTCTCCTTACTCTCCTCCAGGTTCACAGTTCCTCAGTCTTCACTGGTCTTTCAGAAGCCTGACACTTTTGAAGATACCGGTCAGGTATTTTGTAGAATGTCTCTCAACTTGGGGTCGTCTGATGTTTTCTTATAATTAGATTGAAGTTATGCATTTGTGGCCAAAATACATGTTTTATTCTCCTCTTCACTCTGAAGCAGGTTCATAAAGATGGACCAAAAGACCCCAGCCGCACTACTAGAGCTTGCTACAAAAAGTCTGCTGAGTAATGAGCCTGCAGCTATCCATGCCCTTGAAGAGCTCCCAAGAGACACGTTCGTTCAGTTTCTCACTGCTGCGTTCTTGGGTGGTCATAAGAAGGTACTGAAGGCAATGGTGAGGATTTGGCCCTTTCCCTGTCTCCACGTAGGAACATTGAGAGTATGCGAGTCACAATATGATAATTTGGAAGCCATGATTGATGGCCTGCAGATCCTTCCTGCCCAGATCTCTTCTTTCAGGTAAGACTATGTATAATAGAGACACAGTGAGTCAGCAGGAGGGTATGCTGGAGCCTGGAGTAGGAGAGGGCTTAACCGTCTTTGAAAAGTAGTTATTGGTGAATCCTGAGGATCTCTGTGAAGCAGTCAGTGGAACATTTGGGGTCACATTAAGGACTCTAATGTCTTACCGAGTTGATTATGGTATATAAGGAACTGAGGATACTATTAATAGATTTACCTATCGGATATGATTACACAGAAGAAGGAAATGGGCATTGAGGCTGGGGATTATCAGAAGAGAAAAAAGGTGGGGAAAAGACAGAAAGATGCTAAATTTTTGTGGAAAAAGACTTGTTGGTAAATGGTGTATGGAATGAAGACCAGGGATAAAGGGATTTTGTTTCTGCTTCCCCTGATTGATCCTGTTGGTTTGTATTAAAATCAACTGCCTCTCAGATATTCTGTCTCCTCCTCTTCTTACAGGGGGCCGAAACTGAGGATTCTAGATTTAAGGCAGGATCCAGGCTGCAGGACCACATGCTCTGAGATCAGGACCACATTCCCTTTCTGTTTTCATTCATGTGCTTACTCTCAGCACTCTATCACGAAAATAGAAGAAGCCCAGCACAGTGTTAGGTGCCCCGGAACTGTAAATTCAGAGTCTGAGCCTCAGTCATCCAGGAAATCCATGGAATTATTAGTGGATGTTTCCCTTGATGGTACCTGGAGAACGGCGCGATTTCTTTCTTTACTTCGGAGTAAAGTTGAGCAGAGCTTTGGGACTTTGCACCTCTGCTGCAGATATAGGCAAATTGATAAAATGCCTGTTTGTGAATGTGTCCTGCAGTTTCTGGATATGGGATGCATTGATCACCTGGAAGTGGATGAGATTTATCTGAATGAAATCACCACATTTTTGGCTCAGATGACCCACCTCCACAGGCTTAGTATGTCTCACATCCCTTTTACATCTTTTATGAGGAGAAGCTTTGAGATGTTTCTCAACCATCTTGTGCAGATGGACACCCTTCAGGAGATCAGCTTGTCTTACTGCCACACACATCGCCTTCACAAACTGCTCAGGTGAGGAGCTGGGGGAACACCTGGGTTCCCTCAACCACGCCAATGTCCCTCAAGCAACCATTCTGGGATATTCCTAATCTCCTCGTAACACATTTCTTCTTCCACCTCAACATGGCCACTGCTGGGAATATGAAACTGGCCAGGCTAGAGAAACTAGAAAAGTAAGCTGTGCTTATTCATTCAGTCAGTCGACCATGTGCAGACACCATGATAAGTCTGTAGATACATTGGTAAAAAGGACACAGTCCTTCTCCCCTTGGAGTTTACAGCCTTTTAGGGAGGAAGGGGTGGCATTCAGATGGGGAAATGATTTATGCTCTAGCACTGATGCATTTCCTTGTGGTCTGGCCACAATAGTTAACACTGCCAGATCATTTTGCTCCTATATTTTACCCAAGCGTTAGGTCCTGAATAGAGAACTTGTCATTTGGGTTTTGGTCAAAGGGAATCCTTAGTTGACTGCTTTCCCAGATCCATCCCCGCAACTAAATCCACCATTGATTACATTGTAAGTATTAAGTGCACTAAAATTTTTTCCACTTAATCTTTCAAACAACTCTGCATAATAGTTGCTATTGTGCATGTTTTAAAGATTTTAAAAACTGTATCTCCAAATAGAAAAGTAACTTTCTTAGAGTCTGATTCCAAAGCCTACATTGTTAACTGCTGTTGCAACATATGTGCAAGTTAGTTTATTCTAGAGCCGTAGATACCTCTAACTCAGGACTCTTTGTCCTGGTCCAATCCTCATTGAGCAGAAATAACTTTCTGTTTTCTGTCTACAGATGCCTGCCACCTCAGTTGGATGCATTGTATCTCTCTTTCTGTCGACTTTCTAACAGAGACATCACTGTCCTGTCCCAGAGCCCTGCAGCCACCCATCTAAGATTGCTGAGTCTCAGCAACGTCGAGATATCCTGGGAACTTTCTGAGTCCTTCCAGACTCTGCTGGCAAGTGTCTCAGGCACCCTGGAGTATCTACAGATAACTAGTTGCCTGATAACTGATTCTACTCTCACTGCTGTCATTCCGGCCCTGAGCCGCTGTTCCCACCTCCGTGTCTTTAGCTTCGCCTCCAACCCCATTACAATGCGTGTGCTCACCAGTCTTCTGCAGCACTTAACAAACCTGATGGAGTTGAAGCGTGTAATTTATTCTGTCCCTGTCCATTGCTATGAACAATTACATGATCTTAGCAGTTTGAACCAACAGAAGCTTTCTGAAGTGCAGGCCCAATTGAAGGCGATGCTGCAGGCGGTAAAGAGGCATGACATGCGCTGGACCACTTCTCCTGAGTGATTTTTGCGGTACAAGGACTTCTTTTAACACTGACGTGTGGCCGTTAAAGCACGTAGTGTTCTCACCTGATGCCCAAGCTTTAGAGACACATATGTAAAAATTTATAGTTCCAGGAAACTGGTGTTAGGAAGATTCCATGTGTAACTGACCTCTATAAAAATAAAGAACTCTAAAGAAAACAGAGGGCTTTGAGAGTTCCTATGGGTCTCTTACCCATTGTCCTCCAAATCCTCCTCCTTGCTCCTGACCACAGTGTTGGGTATGTGACATTGGCTGACCTAGTCATGGTATACCATTTCCCTGTCCAGACTAATTGGTTCACTTGTGGGTACTTGACACAGGTCAAAAGAGTTGAAACCTTTTCTTGATGATATTTTGATATAGCTGGTGGTTATTGAAGCCAATAATTTTACCCTCCAAGGTCCTTTAAACTTCTCATATTTATGATGGCCTTAGGCTGCTTATGAGAAACTATTTGCATCTAAAAGGAAAAAAACAAAACAAAAACCTATGTCCATATCTACTGATGTCTTTATCAGTCCGTTGCTACCTCCTTTCTTAGGTCTTAGTACCCTGTGGCTCAGTCGTTCCTTATATCACACCCATTCACCAAGGATCTCTTATTAGTTCAGTACTGTTCCAGGTGCTGAGAATAAAAAGGCAAATAAGACAAAGCCCCTACTTCCAGCCACTCAGAATACAGCTGTTCCTATGATTTGTCTGTTCCCCTACTCTTTCTTAGGGCGTTTGGGAAAGTTATTTAAACCCCCTGGACCCCAGGGTTTTTTTTTTCACACACTCTGTTCAATCCACGCTGGCCTCTTTATGCTGTTGGATAGCTCCTCAACACTCAGGTCATGGCTTTAATGTTACCTCCTCGGAGAGGTTTTCTCTTACTTCCCTTTACTTATTGTACTTCCCTTACTTCCTTTGCTTCCCTTACTTTACCATGTTGTAGCTCTCTCTCAATGTACCATGTATGTTCCCTTCATGGTACCCATCGCTCCATATGCATTTGCTCCCTCTGCTCTTACAGCAATAATTTGTGCATATCGTTTACCCGTTGAAGTGAAAGCACTGCCCTTCAAAGACTTAGTAAGAGAATAGAATGTTAAAATAACTAATTAAATATCTGTTTGTATGATTACACATTAAAATGGTAAAACATTGTGTTTCAAAGACTTAGTAAGAAAAATGTAAAGTCAATAATTTTTTCTAATTGTTTACATGCTGAAATGTCAAGAGACTGAATGTCAGTGACTTAATAAGAGAAATGAATGTAAAGTAACAAATTAAAAATTAATGTATAGTGTTCCCTCGTTGAAATGAAATCAGACTGCATTTTATTTATTTTTTAATTAGTTAATTAATTAATTAGTTAATTAATTTCAAATATTTGTGAGGTACAAAGATGATTGTCCCCCATCCTGCCCATGATGTTGTGACCAGATTCCTATTAGGGACATACCCATTACCAGAAATTGCTTTTGTACCCTTTGTCCCCTTCCAATTATCCCCCAACCTCCCTCCCCGTCCCCCTCTCCCCTCAACTTCAATTTGTAGCCCTAGGAATGTTCCCTCCCTCTATTGGATCATGGGACTACTGTGGTCTTTCTTTCTTGCCTTCCTTTCTCTCTTAGCTCCCACATATGAGTGATCACATGAGGTATTTATCCCTCTGTGCTTTGCTTGTTTCACTCAACTTAAGTTTCTCCAGGTTTATCCATGTTATTGCAAATGGGAGTATTTCATTCTTTTTTATGGCAGAGTAGTATTCCATAGTGTATATATACAACAGTTTCCTTATCTGATCATCTATTAATGGACATTTAGGTTGCTTCCATATCTTGGCTATTGTAAACAGAGCTGCAATAAACACGGGAGTGCAGTTATCTCTTCGAATGCAATCCCCATCAAAATACCAATGACGTTCTTCACAGAAATGGAAAAAAAAATCTTACCTTTCATGTGGAAAAACAAGAGACCCCGAATAGCCAAAGCAATCCTGAGCAAAAAAAAAAAAAAAAACAAAGCCAAAGGCATAACTCTGCCTGACTTCAAATTATACTACAAAGCTGTTGTAACCCAAACAGCATGGTGCTGGTATAAAAATAGACATTCAGTCAGACCAGTGGAGTAGAATAGAGAACCCAGAAATCACTCCTCAGACTTATAGCCATCTGATATTAGACAAAGGCAACAAAAATGGACATTGGGGAAAAGATTACCTCTTCAACAATTGGCGCTGGGAAAACTGGATATCCATATGCATAAGAATGAAACTAGATTTTCATTTCTCACCATACACTAAAATCAACTCCAAATGGATTAAAGACCTAGGTATAAGACCCCAAACTGTAAAATTACTAAGGGAAAATATAGGTGAAACACTTAAGCAGTTAGGTCAAAGCATCGGCTTTATGAACATGAGCCCAAAAGCCAAGGAGCAAAAGAAAAAATAAACAAATATCAAACTAAAAAGTTTCTGCACAGCAAAAGAAACAATCAAGAGTGAAAAGACAACCTATAGAGTGGGAGAAAATTTTTGCCAACTATGCTTCCGACAAAGGACTAACATCCAGAATATACATAGAACTCAAGCAATTATACAGCAAAAAAAAAAAAAAAATGACCCAATTAACAAATGGGCAAAGGAACTGAATAGACATTTTTCAAAGGAAGGAATACATATGGCCAACAGGTACAAGAAAAAATGCTCAACATCACTAGTCATCAGGGAAATGGAAATTAAAACCTCATTGAGATACCACCTCACTCCAGTTAGCCTGGCTATGATCAAAAAGATGGTGAATAACAAATGCTGGCAAAGGTGTGGAGAGAAGGGAACACTACTGCACTGTTGGTGGAACTGTAAATTAGTACAACCATTTTGGAAAACAATTTGGAGGTTTCTCATACAACTACAGATAGATCTTCCATATGATCCAGCAATCCCTCTTCTGGGTATATATCCAGAGGAATGGAAATCATCATGTCGAACAGACTGCATTTTAAAGACTTAGTAAGAAAGAAGAATGTAGAAGTAGTTAATGTGTTTATACTGTCTCCCTGTTAAAATGATAACATACTGCTTTTCATACTCAGTAAAAAAATAATTAATATTAAATAAATTTTGTTCTTATTGCTTACATGTTGGAATAACATACTGTATTACAAAGACTTAGAGAAAAGAATGTAAAAATTAATAATTAATAAAAATAGTTAATAATGTTTTTATTGCTTCCATTGTGTAATGATAACACACTGCATTTCCAACTTAGAAAGAAAAGCATGTTAAAAAAAACCAAAGCAGGATTTGTGTGTATTGTTTTCTTGGTGAAATAACAGATGGCATTTCAAAGACTTATGTCTGAGTGTGAGCCACCTGTATAATGCCCACCAAACTGAGGAGGTATCCTGAGACCAAAGAATGAAACAGGCGACTCCAGACAGTTTACAAGTTTATTATTGTTGTCATTATTATTCGACGGGTGGTTACTTACAGGGATCAGGAGGAATATCGATCCATCTGAATGCTGTGCAGCTGCTTTCTCCACAACCCCACGGGGGAGCAGTTGAAGCTTATAAAGGACTTTGGGATAAAAGTGGAGCTCTGCCAAAGAGAGAAACGCTGTGGAGGTGGAAGATTCCCAGGTGCCTCACAGCCTCCTGTTCCTTATCCTTGGGGTTGCTAGCATCATTCCCCTTATCTTACACAAGGATAGCATTTCTGTTACTTTCCTTTCCTCAATTTCTAAGCAACTATTGGGAAAGATGGCAACTATTGAAGCCAGAGCTCTGAAGGCCATGAGAATAGAGTGAGTTCTGACCAGCATGCCTACACTCCACCTCCCAACACCCAAGTGGCCTGCACAATCTTATCTGCCAATCTCTGTGAGGGCCCTAGGACCAGGTATCTGGAGGTGATTTATTCTTTCAATGTAGAAATTGGCTATGGAACCCAAAATTCCATGTTCAGCTCATATCAATCCTAGTCCATCCCAAACATGATAGGTTCTACGTACCTTTGAAACACTAGCTCTCTGTCTAACTAAAGAATATACATATTATTTTGTGTCATTCAGATTAAACAGTGTGGTGGATTTTGTATTAGTATTTAAGGTTCTTAAAGGGTCCTTAGGGTGAGTAGTCAACATTTCCACCCAGAGTTCCCATTCAGTTCTGTTAAAGGGGATAACCTTCCATGGCATCCCTTCTGAACTGGACATTGGCAGCAAACCACACACCCAGCAGTCCGATAGGTTGTGAGCTTCAGCAAAGATGGCAGCCCAGGACAGAAAGTCATTCCCTGATGTTGCAGAAGGGAACCAGGAAATGAGGAAGCTAAGGGCGATAAGACAAATGTTCTTAAAGGTATTAGACAAGGTAAGTCTCTATCTGATAATAACATAGTTGCTGTTTGATCACCATTGGCCAACAGCACCCCTGGTTTGGGCATTTCCCTGAGTGGGCAATACCATACATTTTGGCCTTTGATATTATCAGTAAGTACAAGCATATCATATAGATGGGGGCCTCAGTTAGAACCCATGACAGTAAGCTAACTTCTGTCCCCTTCTTTATGAATCCTGAGGAGGCTATAGTGGCCAATGCAGGGCTCCCATTTGAATAAAAAGGGGGATTGAGTGTGATGCCAGAGGTAAGGCCATCCCCACGTGGAATGAGAATTGTGGAGGATACCAACATTAATAAAGCAAATGTATTTCACAGGGCCTAGCACATAGAAATGGTAAGCCTGGGAAAGACAGAAAACTTTCCCAGGGCTGAAGTCTTTGTTGTAGATTAAAAAAAATTGTAACACAGCAGCAAAAATGCTTGCTCTAAGGGCAGATGTCCTTGGTGTAGCTAAACCTAATGATGGGAAAGTCTTCAGCTGCTTCTTTGAGATTCTTAGGGAACTAAGTGCTGCCATGAAAATTATCTTACTGTTATTTTTGTAACCACCTGTGTTCCTTTTCTGTAACTTTCTTGCCCGGACAGAGAGAAAATCTGATTCAGGGTTATTTCTGAGGAATGCTTCTCTCTTGAAGGTTCTGGAATTAACCCTTTTGGGCCTCTCCCTGCTCAGGACAAATGGGCTTTGAGTAATATCTCTGTCTCCCTCGGAGAGGTGACAGAGAATACCAAGCCACCTGAGAGAGATACCATTTTAGGGAGGCCCTGTGGCAAATGCAGAACAAGTCCCTCCTCCCGCTGGATGAGCCACAGTTCTCCTTCTTGTACATGTACCTTTAGAGTTCTGGTTACTAGTGTGCATTCTGCAAACCAGTTGTATGCAGACATGTGCATTGTGGGTGCAGCATTTATGACTCTGATGGCTACAGTCAGTTGGGGAGACCATCACTTCAAGGTCCCCTTCAGTGACAAAATTTTCAGTGTGGCTTTGATCTGCCATTCATCTGTTCAATGAGTCTGGTGGTGGTAGGGTGATAAAGCAGATGAAAAGTCTACAATATGTTGTGGGCCTCGGCCCACTCCTGCACATCATGTCTGGTGAAAAGAGTCCTTTGATTACTGTCTACTTGGGCAGGGTCCCATACATGTGTTCTAACTTGGTCAGTCCCTTTATAGTAGTAGCCTGATTTGCCCTTTTACAGGCAAATGCCTGAACAAGTCCAATGGCAGCGTCTGCACAAGTGAAAATGTACTTGTGCCCGTCTGATTTTGGCAGTGGTCCAATGTAGTCTATCTGCCATCGAGTGACAGAGCAGGTAGAACACCCAATATGCCTTAGCATGTGTCTTATGGGGCGTCATCTCAAGTGACACTGTGGACTGTCCTCGTCTGCAGCCTGAAGATCTGAGTATTTTATGGGAAGATGTAGTCTCTTCAGTATTTCCCATGTTGTTTGTGGGCCCTGATGCCCAGATTTACTGTGGGGAAAATAGGATAATTTAGTCAGGCTCCCTCAGCTCAGGTCTGGCTGCAGGGGTCCAGCAGCACATTTCTTGTAAACAAGATGTGTGTGGGTGGAGTTAGTGCAAATGTGTGCCAATGTATCTTCTTAGTTTTGTAGCTATTGTGTGTTCTGCAGCTTGAAGCAGGCTGGCTGGCAGAGCTCATGTCTACAAATAGAGCATGTTTACTCTGCTGGCAGCTGCTCAGTTTCTCTTTGGACTTCGCCAGTAGCAGTTGAGTTTCTGAGTTTGTCTTCCTACTGCCTAGCTCCTAGATGTGTGTGTGCTGAATAAAGACTATTCCTTCTTCAACCAAGGCTCCAAGGACCTTTTTGCCAGTTGCCTAGCTCATAGACCTATGTGTGAAGGGTTTGTGAATGGGCTCGAGGGGTCTGGGAGCTCCAGACCCTAGCCCTAGCTCTACAATTGGCATAGTCTGTGACAGGATTCTGAGCAGGTACAGGTGCCAAGAGGCCCTTGGAGAAGGAGGAGATGTGGCTGCTTTTGAACATGTTGTTCCCTACGGCTACCTTCCTGTTGACCGGGATCTGGTTGCTGCTCACTGTATTGCAAGGCAGCATGGATCAGGCCCTGAAGCAGAAAGCCCCTTGGGAGGGGAAGGAAACGTGGCTGTCTTTGAGCGTGTGGTGCACAGTGGCCACTTTTCTGCTGAACGGAGCCTGGCTTTTGCTCACTCCGCTGCAAACTGATCAAGATTTGAAGCAGAAAGTGGAGTTGTTGGAAGCACGGATAGATGACCTGGAGGATGACATGCGGCAACTGGCCACTCCAGCTTCTCACACCAGGGAAGACGACGAACCCAGTGGTGAGTTGGGAGAGACCATGCGTCCCCAGCTATGACCTGTCGTGCAACAGAAAGTAAAACTCAAGCAGCCTATGGGACTGGGCAGACAACCAGTGGGCAATTCACAGGTGACCCAATTTACCACCGATGTCCCATATACCCAGGTTGAGTTAGTTGACTTGGGGAGACAGTTTTGGCAGAAACAAGGGGAGCCCCTGGCTGCTTGGCTGTTGTGGTTATGGGACCTAGGGGTGGATAGTGTGATATGCTGTGGTGAGGAAATGGAGAATTTGGCCTCCATCAGCACGCACCCATCCCTGAGGCAGCGGTTGCAAAATAGCCGCACGCGTGCACAAGGGCCTGGTAATCACTCCTTAATGGAATGGGTGAGTACAGCTGCCTGAACCATGTGGGCAAATTCTGGAGAAATGCCCAAGATTGTTAGAAAAAGGCAAACATGCTGAATTGGCCCAATTAATTTGAGAGCTGGGGATACGGCAGTCCATGTTTGATGTGAACACTCGGGGCCCAGACGATGAAAATTTTACAGGCAGCATGAGAAGCACAGTGCTACAAAATGCCCTGTCAACATCCTTCGGGTCACTGATGGCCATACTGGACCCATACATTGGTCATCCTATACATAAGGTAACGACCATGATAGCCAGCCTGGGTGAAGTAGAGGATAGAAGACAAGCAAAAGGGGTCCAAAAGGTGGCTAAGACCAAACGCCCAAGAAAAGTTAGGGTTTTATCCCAAAGGGACCAAGCAAGACTAGCTGTAAGCAGATATGGCTTTACTTGCTTGCAGCAGGGGTTGATAAAAAGAAAATTGACTGGCAGCCAAATGCAGTTCTGTTTGCCTTGTGGCAGCAATTGCGCCCTGAACGTTTCAATAAACGTCTGGAAACAGGTAGCAAGGTACGATTGGTGGATTTATAGGACTTTATGATTGCTCCTGAAGAGGCAGATGAACTGTTCCATTCTGATCAGGGAGCAAGCCAAGGTGCTTGTCTTTTGGGGGCAGGCGAGGTCTGGAGGCCTCATGTTGAATTGGCAATGGTGAAACAGATGCACTGGCTAAGGTAAGGTGGCTGGAGAGAGCTCCAGCAGCTGATGTAGCTGGGTGGCTACATTGGAGAATGCAGCATGCTGGCTGCAAGACCGGGTGGTCGATGGCTCGCTGGGTGCTGCATAAACTGGAGAAAGAATGCCTCTGATGGGCAGATATGCTCCTGATGAGCAGACAAGTGCTCTGATGGGCAGATAACTCGTGTGAGAGTGCCCCTTACACGGTGGCAGGTGGATCTTGTGGGACCACTGCCAAAGTCAGAGAGTTACCAGTCTTCTGTTTGTATGGACTTGTGGGGCCCCAAACCACGTAAAATACCTATTCCTGCAACCATCATTTCTCAGGATGCAAACTGGCATGTATCTTACCAGAGGGGCGAGATAACCCTTCTGTCTTTTTGCCCATAGTGTTCTGGCTGCAGGAACTGCACCGGAGTCGACTGAGTACATAAATACATTGGCGTGATCATCTGCTGAATGTGCATTGAACTTCACATCAATATGACTACAAGATTCCCATGGAAAATCACACCAATGATGACTACTAACCGGACATGTGTGGCTAAAGGACAAAACTACAGGACAAGCCTTAAGCCATATTGAACAGAGGATAGGTTGTATAAATAAAAGGGTCATTTATCCTTGCTAAGGGAACATTGCAGAAGATTTTGAATGCATAGATTGCATGGCGAGGGACCCTGAAGGGGTGGATTGTGGGAAAAATAGGATAATTTAGTCAGGCTCCCTCAGCTCATGTTTGGCTGCAGGGGTCAAGCAGCACATTTCTTGTAAACAAGATGTGTGTGGGTGGAGTTAGTGCAAATGTGTGCCAATGTATCTTCTTAGTTTTGTAGCTATTGTGTGTTCTGCAGCTTGAAGCAGGCTGGCTGGCAGAGCTCATGTCTACAAATAGAGCATGTTTACTCTGCTGGCAGCTGCTCAGTTTCTCTTTGGACTTCGCCAGTAGCAGTTGAGTTTCTGAGTTTGTCTTCCTACTGCCTAGCTCCTAGATGTGTGTGTGCTGAATAAAGACTATTCCTTCTTCAACCAAGGCTCCAAGGACCTTTTTGCCAGTTGCCTAGCTCATAGACCTATGTGTGAAGGGTTTGTGAATGGGCTCGAGGGGTCTGGGAGCTCCAGACCCTAGCCCTAGCTCTACACTTACCATGAACCCAGTGGACCACATCAGAGAGTGCTAGCAAGTTCTCTAGCAAAATGGCTCAGGCTCGATTTTAGAAAAACCAAGTGTCAGATCTCATTAGAGTCAGTGTACTTTTAATTACTAAATGCTTGAATCCAAATCTATTGAATCTACATTCTATAAGAATAGGACTTAGAAATTATTATAAATACGGGAAGGGACTTTCAAGATGGCGGTGGCTGTGGTGGTTGGCGCGGAGTAGCTGAGGTGGAAAAGGCGGCCACTGGGCCTCAGGCAGCCGGGAAACTTGTGGACCTTCCTCTCACCATCTCTTAAGGGAGGACCACAGCTGCTGGCCGGTCGTGGGGGTGACCACCACTTTGCCCCCGGCAGGAGAGGCTGCCTCATTTACAGGCAACAGCTTTGAAGTGTGGATCAGGAAAAGAAATGTTTCTTAGCTGCAAAAGCGAGTCTCGAAAAAGGGAACACGGTGCCAGGGCTGCTGTGGATGCAGACAGGATCCCGGAGGCCGGGGCGGCGCTGAAGGCGGCCAGCTGCCTTATTCAGGATTCGAGGTTTCAAGCCAACATTAAAGAAGATTCCCGGGAGCGCCCGAGCCGCGCCGCAACTGAACAGCCCAAGGTGGCAGCGGCCGAGAAAGGGAAAGGTGACAAACCAGAGGCAGAGAGTGAGCACCCAACGTGGCACAGCACTGTGAGTGACCACTGGCCCAGCTCTGTTCGGGGGGCTGACGCCCACCTGGCGCCTGCCTGCATCACCGGTTCACTCATTGCCCAGGGGCTGCCTCCATTGTCCCAGGTGCTGGCAGCTCCCCCCGTCTCGGCCGTCACTGAGCCTTCCCACTTGCTTGGCGCGGCGCAGGACTTTCCGGAGCCTGCGGGCCGGACTCCCCTCCCACTCCCTCCACGGTTCTCTGGCGGGGCTGGGGGCATGGGGCGTCCCCGGCCAGTGTCTGGAGGGCAAGGAATTACGGGCGGGGCTGACTGTCAATCCACCACACCCTGGACTCCGGCCCCCGGTAAACTTCCTGTTACTGGGAGGCAGATACCATCTCTGCAGCCACCAGTTCGGAAAAAAGCCTAACCAATTTCTGGTTGGGAATAGTGTGGTAGGAGAGTTCCCAGGTCCGCTTGAACCTGCCAGAGAGCTGGCTGCAGGTGGGCGCTAGATTCGGTCTATGCCGGGGGGATACAAAGGTGAACAAGCCCCGAAAAAGATCTACACAGTGCTACAAAGGCACCCAGAGTGACCGGTCGTCTGTGCCTACCAGAAACCTGGTAGACTTCCTGGGCGAGGCGGTGCCGAGCAGGGCCTTGAAGGCCCAGCTGATAGACGAGGGGTGCAGAAGACACGCCCCAGCCCAGCACAGTGCACACACAGTGGGGAGACGTGCGGCCAGGGAGACGGAGACTCGACAGAAACCACACACCCGGTGGGGTCGCCACTGCACGATCCAACAGCCTGGGCCAGAGCACAGGAACAGGGAGAAGTCCTGCACAGGAAGTGAAAGCTCAACAGAGATCACACACCCTGTGGTACGTGACCCACCAGCCCAACAGAGTCCAAGCTGACCAGAAAGGTGGCTCCCCGGAGAAGCCCAAGACCTGAGGCAACCACACACACAAGGCACTAGATGCCAACTGAGCAGTCACGGAGGGAGCCATACGAAATTGGCAACCACAGCAACATCCTAGTTAGTCATTAGTCTCAAACCAGTGGACTGTGAAACCCCCTGCCACAATGAATAAACATCAAAAACAAGATACCAGAAATACAAAAAATCAAGAAAGTACACCACCAAAAGTTAATAAATCTCAAACTCTAGATCCTATAGAACAAGAAGGCCTTGAAATGACTGACAAGGAATTTCGAGTGATAATTCTAAGGACACTGAATGAGATACAAGAAAACGCAGCTAGACATCATGATGAAATGAGGAAAAGTATACAGGATCTGAAAGAGGAAATGTACAAGGAAATCAATGTCCTGAAAAAAAATGTAGCAGAACTTGCTGAACTGAAGAAGTTATTCAGCGAAATAAAAAACACAACGGAGAGTTTAACCAGCAGGCTTGTCGAAGTTGAAGAGAGAACCTCTGAAGTTGAAGATGGGCTGGTTGAAATAACACAAACAGACAAAAAGAAAGAAAAAAGAATCAAGGACATGGAAGAAAATCTGAGAGAGATATCAGACAACCTTAAGCGCTCAAATTTCCGAGTCATGGGTATTCGAGAAGGGGAGGAAAATGGAGATTCCATTGAAAACATATTCAACAAAATAGTGGCAGAAAACTTCCCAGGTATAGGAAAAGTCACAGATCTTCAGATCCAGGAAGCTCAACGATCTCCAAACGTATTCAACCCAAAAAGGCCTTCTCCAAGACATGTCATAGTCAAATTGGCAAAACTCAGAGACAAAGAGAGAATCTTAAAAGCTGCAACAGAGAAGTGTCAAATCACCTATAAGGGAGCCCCAATCAGGCTAACATCAGACCTTTCATCACAAACCCTAAAAGCTAGAAAGGAATGGGATGATATTTTCAAAATACTAAAAGACAAAGATTGCCAGCCAAGAATACTCTACCCTGCAAGGCTATCCTTCCGAAATGAAGGGCAAACAGTATATTTCTCAGACAAACAAAAACTGTGGGAGTTCACTACCACACGACCACCCTTACAAGAAATCCTACAGGGAGTACTGGGTTTGGTTCCTGAAAAATAACTACCACTGCCATAAAAACCCAAGAAAAATCAATACACACTAGTATAATAAAAATGGCATTCATGAAGAGAAAACAAGCAAAGAAAAATGCTATCTACAACCTAAGGATCCAACAAACACAGAAACCAAACAGTAAATCAGAAAGCAAGGAACAAAAGACACCTAAGACGACCAAACAACCAATAAAATGCTAGGAATAAATCAACACCTTTCAATAACAACTCTTAATGTAAAAGGCTTAAATTCCCCAATCAAAAGACACAGACTGGCTGACTGGATCAAAAAGGAGGACCCAACTATATGCTGCCTACAAGAGACCCACCTCACCCATAAAGATTCACACAGACTAAGAGTGAAAGGATGGAAAAAGTTTTACCATGCAAACAGAAAAGAAAAACGAGCTGGAGTAGCTATTCTTATATCTGACAAAATAGACTTTAAACTAAAAACCATAAAAAGAGACAATGAGGGACACTACTTAATGATAAAAGGACTGATCCATCAAGAAGACATAACAATCATAAATATATACGCACCCAATGTTGGAGCAGCCAGATTTATAAAACAAACTCTATTAGACCTAAAGAAGGAAATAGACACAAATACCATAATAGAAGGGGACCTGAACACCCCACTGTCAATATTAGACAGATCATCTAGGCAAAGAATCAGTAGAGAAGCACAAGATCTAAACAATACTCTAGACCAATTGGAATTGGCAGATATCTACAGAACATTCCACCCAACAACCTCAGAATATTCATTCTTCTCAGCAGCACATGGATCATTCTCCAGGATAGATCACATATTAGGTCACAAATCAAGTCTCAATAAATTCACAAAAATTGGAATTATCCCATGTATCTTCTCAGACCACAATGGATTAAAACTAGAAATTAATAACAAACGAACCTCTGGAAACTATACAAACACATGGAAATTAAACAGCATTCTACTTAATGACATATGGGTCCAAGAAGAAATCAAGCAGGAAATCAAAAAATTTCTTGAAACTAATGAAAACAATGATACATCATACCAAAACCTGTGGGATACTGCAAAAGCAGTATTGAGGGGAAAATTTATTGCATTAAACGCTCACTTCAGAAGAATGGAAAGATGGCAAGTGAACAACCTAACACTTCACCTTAAAGAACTAGAAAAACAAGAACAATCCAAACCTAAAGTTAGCAGACGGAAAGAAATCATTAAGATCAGAGCAGAACTAAATGAAATTGAAAATGAAAAAACAATTCAAAAGATCAATTAATCAAAAAGTTCATTTTTTGAATAGATAAATAAAATTGACAAACCATTAGCATGGCTAACAAAAAACAGAAGAGAGAAGACTCAAATAACAAAAATTAGAAATGAAAAAGGCGATATTACAACTGATTCATCTGAAATACAAGGAATCATTCGAGACTACTACAAACAACTATACGCCAACAAATTTGAAAATCTGGAGGAAATGGATAAATTTCTGGACACACACAAGCTCCCAAAACTGAACCATGAAGACGTAGAAAATTTGAACAGACCAATAACAATAAAGGAGATTGAAGCTGTTATCAGAAGGCTCCCAACAAAGAAAACCCAAGGACCAGATGGATTCACAGCAGAATTTTACCAAACATTCAAAGAGGAATTGACACCGATTCTTTACAAACTATTCCAAAAGATTGAAACGGACGCAAATCTCCCAAACTCATTCTATGAAGCAAACATCATCCTGATACCAAAACCAGGTAAAGATATAACCAAAAAACAAAACTACAGGCCGATATCCTTGATGAATATAGATGCAAAAATCCTCACTAAAATACTAGCAAACAGAATACAGCAACACATACGTAAAATTATTCATCACGATCAAGTGGGATTCATCCCAGGGATGCAAGTTTGGTTCAACATATGCAAATCAATAAATGTGATACACCATATTAATAAACTCAAACAAAAGGACCATATGATCATCTCTATAGATGCTGAAAAAGCATTTGATAAAGTTCAGCACTCATTCATGACAAAGACCCTCTATAAGTTAGGTATAGAGGGAAAGTATCACAACATAATTAAAGCCATATATGCCAAACCCACTGCCAATATCATCCTGAATGGGGAAAAGCTGAAAGCTTTTCCTTTAAGTATAGGAACTAGACAAGGATGCCCACTCTCAACACTCCTATTCAACATAGTGTTGGAAGTACTAGCCAGAGCAATCAGAGAAGAGAAGGAAATAAAGGGCATCCAGATTGGAAAAGATGAAGTCAAACTGTCCCTGTTTGCAGATGACATGATCCTATATATCAAACAGCCTAAAACCTCTACAAAAAAACTGTTGGAATTGATAAATGATTTCAGCACAGTAGCAGGATACAAAATCAACACACAAAAATCAGTAGCATTTCTTTTCTCCAATAGTGAACATACAGAACGAGAAATCAAGAAAGCCTGCCCATTTACAATAGCCACCAAAAAATAAAATACTTAGGAATTGAGTTAACCAAGGAGGTGAAAAATCTCTATAATGAGAACTACAAACCACTGCTGAGAGAAATTAGAGAGGATACAATAAGATGGAAAGATATCCCATGCTCTTGGATTGGAAGAATCAACATAGTGAAAATGTCCATACTACCCAAAGTGATGTACAAATTCAATGCAATCCCCATCAAAATTCCAAAGACATTTTTCTCAGAAATGGAAAAAACTCTCCAGACATTTATTTTTTTTAAAATTTTTTTTAATTTTTTTATTTTTTAAAGAATGGGTGAGAAAGCCCGAGCAAGACAGAGAGCAAAGGGAGGCTGAAGTCACTTTTATTTTTATTTTTTGGCATTTTTGTGACCGGCCACACCGCGCTCAGGCAGTGAGCTCACCGGCCATCCTTATATAGGATCCGAACCCGCGGCGGGAGCGCTGCTGCGCTCCCAGCACTGCACTCTCCCGAGTGCGCCACCGGGTCGGCCCTCTCCAGACATTTATATGGAACAATAAAAGACCACGCATAGCCAAAGCAATGCTGAGCAAAAAAAAATAAAGCTGGAGGCATAACACTACCTGACATTAAGCTATACTACAAAGCTATAATAACCAAAACAGTGTGGTACTGGCATAACAACAGACACACTGACCAATGGAATAGAATAGAGAATCCAGAAATCAACCCACACACTTACTGCCATCTGATCTTTGACAAAGGCACCAAGCCTATTCACTGGGGAAGGGACTGCCTCTTCAGCAAATGGTGCTGGGATAACTGGATATCCATATGCAGGAGAATGAAACTAGATCCATACCTCTCACCATATACTAAAATCAACTCAAAATGGATTAAGGATTTAAATATACACCCTGAAACAATAAAACATCTTAAAGAAAACTTAGGAGAAACACTTCAGGAAACAGGACTGGGCACAGACTTCATGAATACGACCCCAAAAGCACGGGCAACCAAAGGAAAAATAAACAAATGGGATTATATGACACTAAAAAGCTTCTGCACAGCAAAAGAAACAATTAACAGAGTTAAAAGACAACCAACAGAGTGGGAGAAAATATTTGTAAAATATACATCTGACAAAGGATTAATATCCAGAATATATAAGGAACTGAAACAACTTTACAAGAAGAAAACAAACAACCCAATTAAAAAATGGGCAAAAGAGCTAAGTAGGCATTTCTCTAAGGAAGATATACAAATGGCCAACAGACATATGAAAAAGTGCTCAACATCACTCAGCATCCGGGAAATGCAAATCAAAACCACATTGAGATACCATCTAACCCCAGTTAGGATGGCTAAAATCCAAAAGACTCTGAACGTAAATGCTGGAGAGGTTGCAGAGAAAAAGGAACTCTCATACATTGTTGGTGGGACTGCAAAATGGTGCCGCCTCTATGGAAAATGGTATGGAGGTTCCTCAAACAATTGCAGATAGATCTACCATACGACCCAGCTATCCCACTGTTGGGAATATACCCAGAGGAATGGAAATCATCAAGTCGAAGGTATACCTGTTCCCCAGTGTTCATTGCAGCACTCTTTACAATAGCCAAGAGTTGGAACCAGCCCAAATGTCCATCATCAGATGAGTGGATACGGAAAATGTGGTACATCTACACAATGGAATACTACTCAGCTATAAAAACGAATGAAATACTGCCATTTGCAACAACATGGATGGACCTTGAGAGAATTATATTAAGTGAAACAAGTCAGGCACAGAAAGAGAAATACCACATGTTCTCACTTATTGGAGGGAGCTAAAAATTAATATATAAATTCACACACACACACACACAAAAAAAAAAAAAAGGGGGGGGGTAAGAAGATATAACAACCACAATTACTTGAAGTTGATACGACAAGCAAACAGAAAGGACATTGTTGGGGGGAGGGGGGAGGGAGAAGGGAGGGAGGTTCTGGTGATGGGGAGCAATAATCAGCCACAATGTATATCGACAAAATAAAATTTAAAAAAAAAATGGCTCAGGCTCTAGCTAAGGCATCGGCCTCCTGATTGCCTGGCCAGTTGATTGAGGAGTGAGTTGACACATGCCTTATAGACACCTGGGCTGTTGGCTGGGTGCAGAATTTGCACATGTCTCTCCACAATTCGGCACCCCATAGTGGCTTACCAAGCATTGTCCAGTTCTCTTGGTGCCACTGTGGCATCCAAGTAGTCAGGCCTCTCCAACAGCCCAGCTATATTAACCGGCATCGATTTGTGGGTCAATGTGATCCACACTGCTTATAGTTCAGAAAACTGGCTGCTCTGTTTAGTTCCCTCCTCAAACCAGATAATGTCAGAGTCCAACCATATGGCAGAGGAATGCCAGATGGGTGGATTTCCCTGGCTGCCACCATCCGTGTACCAGATATTTGGGGGAGGAGTGCTTACACCTTCCCGTACTTGTGCGAGAGATCTAGCAATGTCTGCTAGTGTTGGGGTGGGGTCTGGATCCATATGTAACCAGCCCCAACAGCATGTGTAATTCTTGCAACAATGGACTAGGTTATAAGAGCTCCATTGCTGTAAGTAGGTATGTCATTTCTGTAATGTCCTTACTTGAGCACAGCCACTCTTCAGTTTCAAAAACATGCCTTAATCCATCTACATGCTGGCAAGGAGGTGTGCACTTCCATCAGCAAGTTGATTGTCAAGCCTTTGATCTGCTAAAATGCCAGACAGGCAGCCAGGAGCTGTTGTTCAATAAAGCTGTGCCTGGTTTCTGCACCTTTCCATAGTTGTGACCAGAATCCTCATGGGATGTGTTTCCCATTCTGTTTCCACCACAGTCCCCAACCAAATTCCTCTAAATAGACACTGGCATCCAATTTATATTTTATGTGTCTGGCATGAGCACTCCTAAGGCTTGTAGTTGTCTGACAAATACCTTAGTTTTACCAAGGCCTTTAGCTGGGGAATATTTCAATACAATCTAGCCCCCTTCTTCACTATAGTATAGAGGAGTCTCAAGATTTGTGCTATGTGAGAGATAAATAGGCACCAGTAGTCTAATAAGCCTACAAAAATGTATAAGTCCTTCACAGTTTGGGGTATGGTAAAAGGCTGTGTTTTATCAGTCACAGACTCTAGCATAACTTTTGTCTTACCCGCCCTGATAACTCCTAAGAATTTTGCCAACTACCTAGGGCCTGGTATCTAGTTGGCATGTACCTTCCGTCCCTGGGTCTTCAAGTGTACCTGTAGCAACACTGCTGCTTGGGAGAGAGAAGGCAAATCATCGTTGTTTAACATGACATCATCAATATAGTGATACATTTTTAGGCACACATCCATTCTCCATTTTCTTTTACCTAATTTACTAATTCTTGACAATTATATTTGAATTGCTCACAGAAAAAAAAGCTAGCCATTTAAGACATGTGTACAGCTCTGGAGGAGGGCCAGCAGCCAGACCTCACAGCTTTAGTTCTGGAAGAAATCAAGCATCTATCAAGAATATCACAGAAGCAGCAATTTAAAACTAGTTTCATTTATCAATGATTACTAGAGTCAAGTGACCTTAAAAAGCAGTTAGACTTATTTAAATAATAAATGATGCATGCTCATTTATAAGCCAATTTGATACCTTTGGTACCATGTAGACAATATACAAATACATGTATCGACATTAACATACATGTAGTCGTAATATATAGCTTACATATACTTATATATGCATGCATAAAAATACAGAAGCTTTAAAACAAGGTAGAAAATTTACATCTCAAAGCACATAGAAAGAATGCAACTCTTTCTAAAAAGAAATTTGGGCGTGTGTCAGAGAAGGCACAGCAGAAGATTAAAAGTCAATGTCAGGACAAAACAAAATCATAAAACTTCACCATGAGACTCTACAAGGACTGAACCTATTAGCAACTTTTCGTGCCTCGAGAGGAAGGCAGCAGATGCCAAAATAGGTCATTGGCACCATGGCTACATTTCTCTCCAGAGTCTCCAGAAGCCCTTGACGGGAATCATACTAATAGGAGAAGCAGATAGAAAGAGTACATATTCCTACCGGGAGAAGCAAAATACGATGAAGAGGAATAAAGAGGCTAAAAGGAAAATATACTCAAACAAACTTTGAAAGTTGCAAAGAAGCCCTTCTCAGGATCCAGGGCCACTTCCTGAAGTCAGCTAGGTTTAGCCAAAGCAAAGGTAGTTTACATCTCTAAAGGACTGTCACCCTCTCTGGTGGGGATCAAACCCAGCCTGCCACTTTCTTTAACAAACTAAGCCATGGCACCACCTGAGTGAAAGTTCAGAGTCTTAACCATTTAATTACCAGTTGGGAAAGTCCTTTCACAAGTCTTTTAGTGGATTCAAAGCAGGCAGTTTGAGTTTCTTTAAAATAGACAGCTGTTGGGCCGAGCCCGTGGCGCACTCGGGAGAGTGCGGCGCTGGGAGCGCAGCGACGCTCCCGCCGCGGGCTCGGATCCTATATAGGAATGGCCGGTGCACTCACTGGCTGAGTGCCACTCACGAAAAAGACAAAAAAAAAAAAAAAAAAAAAAAAAAAAAAAAAAAAAAAAAAAAACAAAGACAGCTGTTTGCGAGAGGAGCTTTTTTTTTTTTTTTTTGTCTTTTTGTGACCGGTAAGGGGATCTCAACCCTTGGTGTGGTTTTGCCTGCACCGCGCTCAGCCAGTGAGCGCACCGGCCATTCCTATATAGGATCCGAACCGTGGCGGGAGCACCGCTGACGCTCCCAAGCGCTGCACTCTCCCGAGTGCGCCACGAGGCCGGCCCGACAGGAGCTCTTTAGGAAAAAAAAAAAAAAAAGTTTCCACTTGAACATAGTCAAGACTGTTCATGCTGAGGAGCCTGCCAGTTCTGGCACCCAAGCCTGCAGCCACATCAGGGTCTATGCTCTACCCCTCCTTCCTGGTCGACAGTTCTTTCTCTGTGCTGAGTGTACAGAGCAGAAGCCAGGCCACTGCTGCTACAAGCGCACTCGCTTTCCCTTCTCCACCACTTTCCATTGCTTCCGTTAGGAATGTAGCAATCCCTTGGGCACTTGGGGGACATTCCCCTACTCACACACCAGTCCGAAGCACCAATGCTCCTTGCCAGTACCCCCTCCCCACATGGAGTTTGCTGGCTGACGTGGGGTTCCCCGCAGAGACAATGATAAATAATGAGATTCCCCTCCAACCCAAGACAACAATAAATAACAGGATTCCCCCAAGTAGACAAGAATAAATAATGAGATTCCCCCCAGAGACAACAAACCTAGCCAAGTCTCCTCACGTGGAAGTCACTGGCTATCCTGGGCTTTCCCCAAGGCACAGTCCCTTCACCCACGCCTGTGTCATTCTCTAGCCTCCTACCCAGCTCGTAAACTGTCCGAGTGTGAGCTAACAGTATAATGCCCAACAAACTGAGAAGGTATCTTGAGACCAAAGAACGAAGCAGGCAACTCCATACGGTTTACAAGGAGTTTAATTATTATTGTCGTTATTACTGAAGGGCGGTTACTTATACAGATGGGGAGGAGTATCAGACCATCCAAAGGCGGTTACTTACAGGGCTCGGGAGGAGTATCGATCCATCCCAGTGCTGTGCAGCTGCTTCTTCCACAACCTCAGGGGGGAGCTGTTGAAGCTTATAAGGGACTTCAGGACGAAAGTGTAGCTCTGCCAAAGAGAGAAAGGCTGCGGAAGTGGAAGATTCCCAGGGAACTCGCAGCCTCCTGTTGCTTATCCTCGGGGTTGCTGGCATCATTCTCCTTATCTTACAGGAACATAGCATTCTGTTACTTTTCCTCCCTCGGTTTCTGTGCAAGGGAAGGATTGCAACTATTGAAGCCAGAGCTCTGAAGGCCATGAGGATGGAGTGAGTTCTGACCAGCTTTCCTACAACTTAGAAATAGAAAATAATGCAAAATTAACTGATAATTTGCTCATATATTCCACGTGGTAATGAAAATGCACAGTATTTTAAAGACCAACTAAAAACTAATTAACAATTTATGTATATTGATTTCATGTTGAAATTATATCATTTTTTGACATTGTGTGAGATAAAATATGCTATTAAAATTAAACTCACCCACTCCTTTAAACTTTTTCTTTTGGTTTTTACTTTCGCCACTGTGGCTCTTACTATATATTGTCTACATCAGCTGGATTCCCTTGTCTGAATTACAGTTTGGGTCAGTCAATGGAAAAGTGTAGCAGGGTATTGGGAAGGGCACAAATGAGGAGACATTGGAACATTTCTTCCCCTGCCCCATCCTGTTTTGGTGCTATGGTTCTGTCAGTGGCTGGATCCCACCATATCCCGAGGTGAAAAGTAGAGCACTAACCAAAGGGATAATTAGGAATACTATTGATGTAGTATTGAAAATGAGAATGACAAGTTTAGAATGACGTTTAGAAATTCCTTTTGCAGGATTACTGGTGTGCAATTCTTTGCTTTCAGCAGATTGGAAGAATGACCTAAATGACTCAGCTAGGTGTATTAGTTCATTTCTGTTGTTTATAACAGAATACCTGAAACTGAGTAATTTATAAGAAATAAAATTTATTTCTTACAGTTTCGTAGGCTGGACAGTCCAAGGTCCAGGGGACACATGTGGTGAGGGCCTTCATGGTGGAGGCTTTGCACAGCAAGACAGGGTATCACATGGCAAGAACAGGCTGAGCAAGAGAGTAAACTCCTCACTCTTTGTCCTTTGAAAGCCATCAGAACCACGTCCATTACTCCATGAATGGATCAATCCATTCACAAGGGCATAGTCTTCACAATCTAATTGAATCTATTAGATCTAATGAGATTTCTAATTAACCCTCTTAACACTGTTACCGTGGGAATTAAGTTTCCATGACCTGAACTTTTAGGAGATGTATTTGACCCATAGCGCTAGGGGATGATTAAAAATAATTTTTAAGTAAGTCATAAAATATTCAAAGAACTAGACTGCTGATTTTACAACAAAGGTCCTCTGTCACTATTGGTAAGTGTCACAGACACAGACTGGCATAAGTCCAGGAATTCATTTTGCTTCCTGTAGAAGGCTTTATTCTTTAGGACTCATTTTAACAGCATACTTTATTAGAAACCTGGAGCTACTACACTACATCCCATTAGAGTTTTAAAGTAAAATAAGAGAGTCTCAAGGATAAGGAAGCTTCAGAGTTAAGAGTTCCACTTTCATATAAGCTATAGTAATCTAGAAAGGGCATCATTCTCACCTTATCAAGGAGAAAAATCAAATAAATTACAATCATAGTATTACTTGAACCCAGCAGAAAGCTAAGGTCGTTATAGTGCAACCAAGTAGACTGAATTCCAACCAGGGTCAGGTCTTGCCAGGGAGAGACTGGATGCATAAACCTGTGGTACAGTATAGGAAGAAGGGGCACTAGCCGCCATACCAGTGGGTTAGAAGAAATTAGCTGAACTTTTAGTGAATTGCTAGAGTATGGGCTGGCATGACAGTATAAAACCCCTGAGAGCACCACACACAAGGAGAGTTCACACTCATTTTCAGGCTTGGGTCCATGGACCTCTACTAGTTGTTCACAAGAAAAATCATATGCGGAGTGGGAGATCAAAGAGCCCTTTCCTGGGCTTTTCAGGCCTACAGGAGGGGATAAGTCACTGCTTCAGAAAAATTATGTGGTACATCTACACAATGGAATACTACTCAGCTATAAAAACGAATGAAATACTGCCATTTGCAACAACATGGATGGACCTTGAGAGAATTATATTAAGTGAAACAAGTCAGGCACAGAAAGAGAAATACCACATGTTCTCACTCACTGGTGGGAGCTAAAAATTAATATATAAATTCACACACACACACACACACACACACACACACACACAAACCGCGGGGGTGGGGGAAGAAGATATAACAACCACAACTACTTGAAGTTGATACGACAAGCAAACAGAAAGGACATTGTTTGGGGGGAGGGGGGAGGGAGAAGGGAGGGAGGTTTTGGTGATGGGGAGCAATAATTAGCCACAATGTATATCGACAAAATAAAACCTAAAAAAAAAAAAAAGAAAGAAAAATTATGAATTCTCAAGCCCTGCCCATACCCTTCCTTCTCTCATATAAATCAAAACTACTGAGCAAACTTTATCACCCACAGGTCACAGGTAACAAACATTGCAGCCTTGAGATGGGTAGAAGAAAAGAACACTCTACCATTGGAAATGGGGCAGGAAAGTGTCCTGGGCTCATATCTTTTACCAATAGCACTGAGACTGTGCAGGCAGAAAACTCTTCTGCACACAATCTATCACAAATATAAAGCACTTTGGCATCCATATGGAGTCTCCCCCCCAAACCTGTATACACAGGGCTTACTTAAGATTGAGCCTGAACCAAGAGAATGAAGAAAAACCCTGCCCACCAACATCAGGCTAGTAAGCACCACATAAAAAGCAACAGAAGTTTACTACTGTGGGAGGTGTGAAAGTGAGGAACCAGACCCTGTCTGTGGTACAGACATGCAGAGATGGCTGAAAACAGAGGATGGAGCAGGAATTTTGAAGGAAAAGAAAAAAACAAAAAACAAAAAAAAACTTCTGGCAGCCCATAACTCTAAGAACAAGAGAACACTAGAAGAATTTGCAACCTGTGGTGCACTAAAGATAATCACATCAACAAGAAAAACAAAACCCAAGTAAACTCTTAATTATATTTGAATCCAATCTATAATATGAACAGACATTAATGGTGTTAGAAAGCAATTCTCTGTGAGTATCTCACATTTATGCATGTATTCTGTACTGAACCACATTTTCAAGGGTTTTCTTTTTAGCGAATGATATTAGAAGAGACAGTGTTTTCCTCCAGGACAGAAGGCAGAGTTTTTTGCTGTCTAGGATAATGAAGACATTGTTTCCCTTTGGCATAGAAGACAGGCATGGTTGCTATTAGTCCCTTTGTAAAAGATTTCGGTTTCCTAAAATGATGCTTTTTTATTTGTGATGCAAACCCACTGTGTGCTGTTTTGCCTGAGACATTCAACATCACTCCTGTGGGACTTGGAGGAGTGGGGAACAAGGAGAAACAGCACAAACACAAAGGTCATGTTGCCTGCTGTGCTGTAAGTGATAAAGTCCTCCTCCTCTGACCCAGAAGTCTCATTTCTTCTGTCAGAATCTGTGAGACTGTGGCAAGCTAACATTTTACTTGCAAGTAGGATAAAATCACACATCCTTCCCAGTTCTCAAGAATTTTGATGATGATGATGTTGATGGGATGTTGACAGAGACATGGTTTTCTCAAAGAAGAAAATACAAGTGTTTTATTGTGGGTTAGGAGATATGCGAAGGCTCTGTAGGATGCAGTAGTGAATGCCATCTCCCTAAGTGATTCTGTGGATTATGAAGTGTTTTTAACTCTCTTTCCTGCTAATAAGTGCATAGAGAATGAGTAACAAAAGGTAGGATTGAAACGAGCTGCATTAAATGTTTTTTTTTGCCTGCTACTCACTCTCATCCAGGGGAGAGGACAAAGGGATTTTATAATGATAATAAGGCAGCAAGCCCTTCAGCCCCTTTCAAAAGGCAACAAGGCTGTGGCTGTTGAGTCAAGCGGTCCAACAGTCGAATAATATGGTGTCAACAGTGAGAATATAAGAACTTTGGGTGGACCATAAAGACAATGCTGAGCTTTGACCACTAAGGCAAATTGAAAGCAATAATAAATGCAAAGCCTTTCTTGCTGATGGGATGCTACTCTCGCTCTTTCCTCCATGCCACTCATTTGTCCCTCCTCTTGTAACCCACTCTTGCATTAATAAAAAATCTGAGTGTACCGAGAAAGCTTGGGAAAGAAAGGGACTTAAACTTCTTTTTAATGTGGTAAAATAAAATATAATGTAAAATTCACAATTTAACCATTTTTTGAGTGTACAATTCAGTGGTGTTAACAATATTCACTTTTTCCTCCCAAGATGGCCAATTACAGAGCTCTGGTGCTAGTCTTCATCCCCCCAAAAAAGAATAGACAAAAATAACAGACAAACCCACATATTTTGAACAGAACGACTGAGCAAATATGCTGCAGAA
Organism: Cynocephalus volans; assembly: GCF_027409185.1. Classification (NCBI taxonomy): domain Eukaryota; kingdom Metazoa; phylum Chordata; class Mammalia; order Dermoptera; family Cynocephalidae; genus Cynocephalus; species Cynocephalus volans. The sequence continues at coordinate 110,913,598 of NC_084478.1, read as the reverse complement.
CACCGGGAGAGTAATGAGATCCTTGTGAAGCACAGGAGATGAGAATGGCACCATAAGGAAGAGAGCAGTGCATCCAACCTCTGCCCTGCTGCAGGGATCAGCTCTGAATCAGGTGGAGAGAAGGTAAGCTGGAAAAGACCCCAGCTGTTACCATACCCACCACAAATACCAGCGATCCCCAACATGAGAGAGTCCCCCAGGCTTTTGGGGACCAAGGACAAATTGGAGAGTATCTGGGAGTAGGTGTAGATGCACAGTCTTCTAGTGGAAGCTGAAAGAGAGGACAGCTCCTCCTGCCCAGAGTAGCTGTGATCGAGCACAGTCCTGGAGCTGAACCTATGGCTAGAGTACACCCTGCCCCAGACACAGTGAGACTGACTCCCTTTGTCTGCAGGCCCTGCCTGCATTCTACCATGGTCACATGGGCGCTGTTGTGACCACAGACCAGGGAGCTTGGGGCCTAGGACAGACAGGAAGAATAAGGCCCCAGTGTCTTAATCCACACAGCACCCCCTCCCATCGTCCCGCAGGTGAGCAGGCAGACCAGTTGACTGGAAAAGCCACCAAGGTGCAGAGGTTCCTCATATTTGAAGCCGTTCCTGCAGGGCCCACATAGCTGATGAACCCATAGATGCACCCACTGGCCCTCAGCCAGCCTGGCATTAGCCTCACCTCCCCCTGTGACCCTCCACATGTTCAGACAAGTGCTGTCAGGATCAAAACCCTGGTTGCCTAGAGCCTAGGTCAGACAGAGAGTCCAAGACCCCAGCATCTGAGCCTGTGTGATACTCCCTCCCTTCCCTTTCTGCACAAGCAGGCAAACCACCTGGGTGGGAAAGCCGCCATTAAGCGGTTACTCCTCACACTTGCATGTACTTGCCCTGTTCAAAATTTAGACCTTCTATGTCCAGGGGATCCTGCACAGGTGGCCAGCCCATGGGTGGCCCCTTCTTTCCTTGCAGCCCTCCACAGAGCCATCTGGGATTGCTGCTTCCTTGAATGTTTCCTATGGGCTCAATAGCTGATCCGGTAGCCCTTGGCGGAGCTGCCAGGACCTGTTGCACCATTGTATACCTGCTCCCAGATGGACAGCAGGCTAGTTACAGGCTTTGACACTTCAAGGCAGGCCTCGACACAGATTCAGGCTTTGGCTGCACACTTACAGGCTTGCACTAGGCTCAACAGCTGATCCAGCAGCCTACTGCAGAGCTGCCAGGTCCTATCGCACTGCTCTACATGTACGACTGGATCAACGGCTGATTGAGTAGCAGCATTTTATGCCCACATCATGCCTTTAGAGAGCCACTGGCTCCTGTGACATCCATTCAGGCTTGCTATAGGCTCTACAGCTGATCTAGCAGCTCTCTACAGAGCCTGGACTTGCTGAACCACTGTACATCTGTTCACTGACTGACATCTAATCTATGGCCCAACAATAAACTGCTGAAGACCCCATTGCCTACGCCACAAAGACACCCATAGACAACTCCAAGATTAAATACAGTTGAAGAAGTTACACAAAGGCAACTCACCCAGATCGAAACTTAAAATACCCAACCCAAATGTCAACACAGAACACTTCTGCAGGGCAAGGTCTCTCACTTCAAAAACCACTCCAAAAATTAAAAGAAGCAATTACACCTACAGATGCCTAGACTTCAACTATCAACATAGAGATACAAGAAGAATTTTTAAAAAGAAGGAAAACATGAATCCCTCAAAAGAAGAATATAATTCTCCAATACTAGATCCCAAAAAACCAAGAAATTGATAAATAGCCTAAAGGAGAATCCCAAATGGCAATACTAAGGAGTCTAAACATGATGCATGAAAAAATAGATAGAAATCACAATGAGGTTTAAGAAAAAGTAAAGAAAGAAAGAAAAACACCACAACATGTATGAGAAATTCAACAAAGAGATAGAGACAATAACAAAGAACCAAGCAGAAATCCTGGAACTGAAGAATTCATTCAATGAAATTAAAAGTACAACCAAGAGCATAAGTAGCAGGCTGGAACAAGCAGAAAAAATAACTTCTGAACTAGAAGGCAGTCTTTTTGAATTAACACAGTTGAGCCAAAATAAAAAAAGAAAAAATGAAATAATAATTTTAAAAAATGAAGAAAACTTAGGAGATCTTCCCTATAACCTTAAGTGTACAAAACCCCTCTTATGGGTGTACCCGAAGGGAAAGAGAAAGGAAAAGGCATTGAAAGATTATTTGATGCAATAATAAGCAAAACCTTCCCAAGTATTTGGAGAGATGCAATCTTACATATCTAAGAAGCTCAAAGATGACTAAACAGATTCAATCCAAAAAGGACTTCCCTGAATCACATTATACTCAAATTGTCAAAAGTCAAAGACAAATAAAGAATACTAAAAACAGCGGGAGAAAAGTGTCAAATCACCTATAAGGGAATCCCCATCAGACTAACAACAGACTTCTCAAAAGAATCCCTAACAAGCCAGGAGAGAGTGGGATGACGTATTCAAAGTGCTATGTGGTATCTGATACCAAAACCAGATAAAGATACAATAAAAAAGGAAAACTACAGGCCAATATCCTTGCTGAATATAGATGCAAAAATCCTCATTACAAGACTAGCTAACAGAATACAGCAACACATAGGCAAAGTTATACACCATGATCAAGTGGGATTCATCCTAGGGATGTAAGGTTGGTTCAACATTGGCAAATCAATAAATGAGATACATCATATCAATCAAACCAAACACAAGGACCATGCGATCATCTCTATGGATGCTGAAAAAACATTTGACAAAATTCAAAACTAGTTCATGATAAAGACTCTCTACAAGTTAGGTATAGATGGAAAGTATCTCAACATAATTAAAGCCATATATGAAAAACCCACTGCCAATACCATCCTGAATGCCCTTAAGAACAGGAACTAGGCAAGGATGCCCACTCTCACCACTCCTATTCAACTTAGTGCTGGAAGTATTAGCCAGAGCAATCAAAGAAGAGAAGGAAATAAAGGGCATCTAGATTGGAAAAGATAAAGTCAAACTGTCCCTCTTTGCAGATGACATGATCCTATATATAGAACAGGCTCTTCAAAAATCTCTTGGAGTTGATAAATGATTTCAGCAAAGTAGCAGGATACAAAATCAACACACAAAAATCAGTAGCATTTCTATTCTCCAATAGTGAATATGCAGAAAGAGAAATCAAGAAAGCTTGCCAATTTACAATAACCACCAAAAAAAAAAAAAAAAAACTTAGGAATTGAGTTAACCAAGGATGTGAAAAATCTCTATAATGGTAACTACAAACTGTTCAGAGAAATTAAAAAGGACACAAGATGATGGAAAGATCCCTTGCTCTTTGATTGGAAGAATCGACATTGTGAAAATGTCCATACTACCCAAAGTGATACTCAAATTCAATGCAATCCCCATCAAAATTCCAATGACATTATTCTCAGAAATGGAAAAAACTATCCAGACATTTATATGGAATAAAAAAAGACCACACATAGCCAAAGCAATTCTGAGCCTAAATAAATAAATAATAATGAATAATAAATAAATAAATCTGGAAACATAACATTACCTAACTTTAAACTATACTGCAAAGCTATAATGAACAAAACAGCATGGTAGTGGCATAAAAACAGACACACTGACCAATAGAATAGAATAGAGAATCCAGAAATCAACCCACACACCTACAGCCATCTGATCTTTGACAAAGGCACCAAGTCTATACACCAGGGAAGAGATTGCCTCTTCAGCAAATGGTGCTGGGATAACTGGATATCCACATGCGGGAGAATGAAACTAGACCCATATCTCTCACCATATATCAAAATCAACTCAAAATGGATTAAAGAATTAAATATATACCCTGAAACAATAAAACTTCTTAAAGAAAACATAGGAGAAACACTCCAGGAAGTGGGACTAGGCACAGACCTCATGAATATGACCCCAAAAGCATGGACAACCAAGGGAAAAATAAATAAATGGGATTGTATCAAACTAAAAAGCTTCTGCACAGCAAAAGAAACAATTGAGAATTAAAAGACAACCAACAGAGTGGGTGAAAATATTTGCAAAATATACATCTGACAAAGGATTATTGTCCAGAACATACAAGGAACTGAATCAACTTTACAACAAAACAAGTAACCCAATTAAAAATGGGCAAAAGAGCTAAATAGGCATTTCTCAAAGAAAGATATATGAATAGTCGACAGACAAATGGAAATATGCTCAACATCACTCAGCATTCGGGAAATGCAAATCAAAACCACACTGAGATAAAGTCTCACCCCAGTTAGGATGGCTAATTTCGAAACGACTGTGAGTGATAAATGCTGGTGACGTTGTGGAGAAAAAGGAACTCTCATACATTGCTGGTGGGCCTGCAAAATGGTGGAGCCTCTATGGAAAGTGGTATGGAGGTTCCTCAAACAATTGCAGTTAGATCTACCATATGACCCAGCTATCCCACTGCTGGGAATATACCCAGAGGAATGGAAATCAACAAGTCGAAGGCACAGCTGTTCTCCAATGCTCATTGCAGCACTATTTACAATAGCTAAGTGTTGGAACCAGCCCAAATGTCCATCATCAGATGAGTGGATATGGAAAAAGTGGTATATCTATACAATGAAATACTACTCTGCTATGAAGAAGAATGAAATACTGCCATTTGCAATGACATGGATGGACCTAGAGAAAGTTATATTAAGTGAAATGAGTCAGGCACATAAAGAGAAATATCACATGTTCTCACTTATTTGTGGGAGCTAAAAATAAACAAATAAATACACATATAACCGGGGGGTGGGAAGAAGACACAACAATCACAATTCCTTGAAGTTGTTATGACAAAGGAACAGACATGAGGTAGTTGGGAGGGAGGGGGGAAAGGGAGGGGCAAGGGAGGTTTCAGTCGTGGGCCACAATAATCAACCACATTGTATATTGATAAAATTAAATTAAATTAAAAAAATAAAAATAAAAAAAGAAATAAAGAGACAAAGAAAAATAATTTGCAACCTGGGATAAAACCAAAATTCCAATGTAATTTCAGCCTGATCCCCAAATAATGAAATCTTAAATATTTGGTGTAAACAATGAATCCCTAACAAAAGCAATTGTATCCCTGACTTTGTTAGGGTAGTATCTGAGAATAAATCATGCCATTTGTGAATATCATCATCACAGTCTACTATATACATATTCATGTACACCTAATTTAAAAAAAACTGCCTCCTGAGAACATGATATCCACGAAAGCTTTCCTTCATAAATGAAAGAGAATTAGTCCCTTTAGCAGTCAAACAAAAACTGTAGGAATTCACCACTACAAGACCAGGCCTTCAACAAATCCTCAAAGGAGTCCTACACCTGGAATCAAAAGAGTGATGTATGCACTATAAATACTTGAGAAAGAATAAAAACTCTTAGGACAGCAGATACGCAAATGAGAAAGGGAAAGAAAATGTATCTCATCACTACAAAAGAACACCAAACACCAAAGACAAACAGCAAAAATGAAAGAAAGAAACAAAAGAAATGTAAATCAACCATAAAACAATTAATAAAATGGCAAGAACAAGGCAATGCCTTTCAAAAACAACCCCAAATGTAAATGGATTAAATTTCCCACTTAGAAGACACAGACTGGCTGAATGAATTAAAAACTATACCCAACTGTATGCTGCCTGCAAGAAACTCACATCACCAGTAAAGACACACATAGACTAATAGTGAAAGGATGGAAGAAGACATTCCACGCAAATGGAGGCCAGAAACGAGCAGAAATTGTCAAACTTATATGAGATAAGGTAGACATCAAATCAAGAAATGGAAAAAGAGACAAAGAAGGACATTACATAATGATAAAAAGATCAAAGATGCAACAAGAAGATATAACAATGATAAATATAAATGCATCCAGTATCAAAGTATACAAGTATACAAAGCAACCGTTATTGGATCAAAGGAGAGGGATAGAGCACAACATGGTAATAGATGGGAATTTTAATATGCCATTCTCAGCATTGGGCAGATCATCTAGAAAAGTAATTGGCAAAGAAAGATTAGATTAACTAATTAATTAATGATTGATTGATTTTTACAGGATATACACATTTATTTGTTCAAATAAATACATAACAAAGTACTCTATAGAAAGTTGAGCTTCAAAGTTTCACAGAAACTGGAGATGTAAGCATATTAAAATTTACATATTTTATTTTATAATCTATACAATTATCTGAGACAGTGTTCTGAAATCTTCAAAAAACATGTGAGTCCAAATTAATTTCAACAGAGGAAGATGAAAAAACTTTTCAAAGGGAAATCAATCTCTAAGCAAATCAACAAAAGCCAAGAAAAGAAATTAAATATCTATGTTTAGCAACATAAATTGCTTTAAAAAAAGAAAATAAAGCAATGTAAACACAAGGGCACTTCAAAAGTCTCATAGAAAAATAGGGTTGAAAAATAATGGAAATTTTTCCATGAACTTTTTTTGGTTAAATTTTTCTTTTCTTTTCTTTTTTTTTTTAAAAAAGAACAGGTTATATAAAATATGTTCTCTGAGCACAGTAACAGAAGGAAATTTACAAAACTCACAAATGGGTAAAAAGAAAAATCAGAGGGAAATTTGAGAGTACTTTGAGATAAAGATCAAAGTGCAAAATATTAAAATTTATAGGATGCAGGGCTCATGCAGCAATTGGAGAAAATTTTATATTTGTAAACACCTATACCAAAAATAAGAAAAATCACAAGCCAGTAATGGAAACTTTTACCTTAAGAAAATAGGAAAAGTAGACCTAACTCAACCTTAAGCAAATATAAGTAGGAAATAACAAAGATTACAACAGAAATATATGAAATAGGGAATTAAAAAGCAAGAGAGAAAATCAATAAAATCAAAAGTTGATTCAAACAAAATTTGCAAACCTTTATCTACACTTTCCAAGAAGAAAAGAGAGAAGGCAGAAATTACTAAAATCAGGACTAAAATAGGGCGATTATTATATTGTCACTATGCCTTTTTGTGGCGGTAAAATTTAGTTTCTTTCTCTTTCTACTTTGCATTTTTGTTTAACCAGTGCATTTTATTCTTTTTTGTGCATTTATGATAGTGATTATTATTTCTTGGATTCCAGTGTCAGGACTTCCTTCAAGATTTTTTGTAGGGCTGGTCATGTGGTGGTGAACTCCCACAGCTTTTGTTTGTTTGGAAAATACACTATTTTCCCCTCATTTCTGAAAGATAGCCTTGCTAGGTACATTATTCTTGTCTGGCAGTTTCTTTCTTTTAGTATTTTGAATATATCATCACTTTTTCTTCTGGCGTGTAGAGTTTCTGTTGAGAAGTCTGTTGTTAGTTGGATAGGGGCTCCCTTATTTGTGACTCGACACTTTTCTCTTGCTTCTTCTAAGATTCTCTCTTCATCTCTGAGTTTGCCAGTTTGACTATAATGTGTCTTGGAGACTATCTTCTCAGTTTGAATGTGTTTGGCGATCTTTGAGCCTCCTGGATCTGAGGGCCCATGTCTCTCCCTATACCTGGGAAATATTCTATTAGTATTTCATTAAATAGGTTTTCCATGCCTTTACCTTTCTCCTCCCCTTGTGGAACACCCGTGATTCAGATGTCCATGTGCCGAAGTTTGCCTGCTGTCTCTCTTAGATTTTCCTCATTTTTAAAAATTCATTTTCCTTTTTTTTTCTTTTTTTTTTTGTCCACATGAGTTATTTTGAAAAGACTATCTTTGAGATCAGAAATTCTTTTGTTTGCTTGTTCTAGCCTGCTGCTTGAGCTATCAGTTGTTCTTGTTGTTTATTTATTTTTTTTATTTTGTTGACTGAGTTTTTCAGTTCCATGTGTCTTGCTACATTCTTTTGTTAAGGTATTAGTCTCTTTATGAATTTCCTACTTCATATCCTCATTTTTTTTTCTCATTTCATTATGTTGTCTATCTGAGTCTTCTTGTATCTCAGGGAGTTTCCTTAAGATTGTTGTTTGAAATTCTTTTTCATTCATTTCAAGGTTTTCCTGCTCTATAGAGTCTGGTATTTGAGAAGTACTGTATTCTTTTGGTGGTGTCATATTTTCTTGTGTTTTTGTATTTCTAGTGTCTCTACATTAGTGTCTGGTCATCTGGTAGAGCAGTTTCTCCATCTATTATTCTGGAGTGGGCTCTGAGGACAGAGATGTCCTCTTCTTGTACCAGTCTCTGTCCGTGACTATCCTTGTGTCAGTGCAGTCATAAGTCTGGTAGGCCACCTGCATGGTGGCTGTGGCTGCTGTGGTGGTAGCAAGCCACTTTTTCAGCAGCCATGGCTGTGGTACTGGCCATGGTGGGCTCCCGGCATGGAGGTTGTGTTTTCAGTGTGTTCTCTTGCCTACTTTTGGGTTGGGGATACTGCCCTTGGCTCCTTGCCTAGGATCCCAGGTGTGCTCACTTACTTGCTTCTGGGAGGAGGGAAAATATTGGATTTAAACAGTGCTTTAGACCAAATGACTTAGACATGTACTGAACATTTCGTGCAATAACTGAAGAATATATATTCACCTCATCAGTACATGGATCCTTCTCCAGTACAGACCACATGTTACACCACAAATTAAGTCTCAACAAATGTAAAAAGGTTGAAATTATATCAAGTACATTTTCGTACCACAATGGAATAAAACTAGAAGTTAACAACAAATACAACATTGGAAACTACATAAACATATGTGAATTAAACTAAATGTTCTTGATGGCCAAACGTCAAAGAAAAAATAAAGCAGGAAATAAAAAAATTTCCTTTAAACTAATGAAAATACAAGCATACTCTACCACAATCCATGGAATCCTTCAAAAGCAGTCCTAACATGGGAGTTTATTGCAATAAATGCTTACATCAAGAGAATGGAAAGACATCAGATAAACAACCTAATATTACACCCCAAAGAACTAGAAAAACAAGAACAATCCAATCCACCAGTTAGTAGATGAAACTAAATATTTACTATTAGAGCAGAACTAAATGAAGTAGAGATGAAAAGAAAGATACAAAAGATCAATGAAACAAAATGTTGGTATTTCGAGAAGATAAACAAAATAGAGAAGCTGTTGCCTAGACCAACTAAAGAAAGAAGAGAAAACACCCAAATAACAAAAATTAGAACTGAAAAAGGAGACATTACAACTGATACCACTGAAATACAAAGAATGATTAGAGACTATTATGAACAACTATACAACAATAACTTTGAAAATCTCAAGGAAATGACTAAATTCCTGGACACATGAAAACTACCAAGACTGAATCAAGAAGAAACAGAAAACCTGAAGAGACCAATAACAAGCAACAAGATTGAGCAGTAATCAGCAGTCTCCAAACAAACTAAAGCCCAGGACCAGATGGCTTCACTGCTGAATTCTACCAAACCTTTAAAGATGTAGTAATAAGAATATTTTGAAACTATTTCAAGAAATTAAACCAGAGTTCACCCTCCCATAACTCATTGTATGAGGACAGCCTCACCCCGACACCAAAAATAGACAAAAAATTACCAAAAAAAAAAAAAAAAGAAAAGAAAGAAAGAAAGAAAGAATGAGAAGAAAAGAAAAGAAAAAAGAGTAAAAGAAAGCTACAGGCCAATATCCTTGATTAACATAGACTCAGAAGTCCTGAACAGAACATTAACAAACAGAATGCAGCAGCACATCAAATATTATACACTATGATCAAATGGGACGCATCCCATGGATGCAAGGATGGTTCATAGGCAAATCAATAAATGTGATATGCCACATCGACAAAATCAAGGACAAAAACCATATGATTATCTCAACAGACGCAGAGAAAGCATTTGACAACATTCAGCATCACCTCATGATTAAGACTCTCAACAAATTAGGTAAAGAAGGAAGCTATCTCAGCACAATAAGCGCCATATACAACAAACCCATTGCCAACATCATCCTGAATGGGGAAAGGCTGAAAGATTTTCCTTTAAGAATGAGAATGTAGTGAGTGTGTCCACTCTCACCACTCCTATTCAACACAGTATTGGCAGTATTAGCTTTAGCAACTGAGTGAGAGAAAGAAATAAACGGCATTCAAATTGGAAAAGACAAAGCCAAATTGTCCCTGTTTACAGATGACATGATCATATATATAGAAAACCTATAAGCTCTACCAAAAAAACTTGTAGAGGTGATAAATGAATTCAGTAAATGTGTAGGACAAAAAATCAATACACAAAAAACAGTAGCAATTTTATACACCAACAATGAACTAGCAGAAAAAGAAATCAAAAAACCAAACTGACTTATAATAGCTATGAACAGAATAAAATACCTAGGAAGAAAATTTAAACAGGTAGGTGAGAGATCTCTACAATGAAAACCGCAGAACACTGCTGAAAGAAATTAAACAGGACACAAAAGATGAAAAGACATTCTATGTTCACGGATTGGAAGAATTAACATTGTGAAAATATCCATACTACCTGTTTTAGTCCGTTTTGTGTTGCTATAACAGAAGTACCTGAGACTGGGTAATTTATAAAGGAAAGAGGTTTATTTGGCTTATGATTCTGGGACAGCTGCATCTGGCACAGGCCTCGGGCTGCTTCTACTCATGGCAGAAAGTGGCAGGGAGCCAGTGGGTACAAGCAGATTACATGGCGAGAGGAAGCAAAAGAGAGAGAGAGGAGGTGCCAGGGTCCTATATACAAAAAGCTCTCGTTGGAACTAATAGAGTGAGAACTTACTCATTAATCCCACCTCCCACAGGGAGAGCATTAATCCATTCATGAGGGATCCGCCCCCATGACTCAATCAGATTCCAACACTGCCACATTGGAGATCAAATTTCCACATGAGTTTTGGAGGGGACAACATATCCAAACTCCATCAATTCTACCAAAAGTGATTTACAGATTCAATGCAATCCCCATCAAAATACCATTGACATGCTTCATAGAAAAAAAAAAAAAAACCAATCCTTGCATTCATATGGAACAACAGAAAACACCAAAAAGCTAAGCAATTATGAGCAAAAGTAATAATAATAATAATAACAGTAACAGTAACAATTCTGGAGACATTACACTACCTGACTTCAAATTACACTACAAAGCTGTAGTGACCAAAACAGCATGGTACTAACATAAAAACAGACACATGGGCCAATGGAACAGAATAGAAAACCCAGAAATCAACCTGCACATGTACAGGCAACTGGTCTTCAACAAAGGTACCAAGAACATACCTTGGGGAAAGAGCAGCCTGTTCAGCAAATGGTGCTAGGAAAAGTCAATATCCATGTGTAGAAGAATGAAACTAGACCTGTTCATCTTGCCATATAACAAAATCAACTCAAAATGAATTAAAGACTAAAATGTAAGACCTGAAACTATATAACTCCTATAAGAAACACTTCAGAATGTAGGACTTGGCAAATACTTTACAAAGACCTCAAAAGCACAGACAACAGAAGAAAAAATAAACAAATGGGATTATATCAAACTAAAAAGCCTCTGCACAGTAAAGGAAACAATAAACAGAGTGAAGAGACAATTTACTGAATGGGATAAAATATTTGCTAACTGTGCATCCAACAATGGATTAATATCCAGAATATAAAAGGAATTTAAACAACTTAACAGTAAAAAAGCAAATAATCCAATTTAAAAAATGGGCAAGGGAGCTGAATAGGCCTTTCTCAAAAGAAGACAGACAGATGGCCAACACGTGTAGATATAAAAGCTTAACATCACTAGTCATCAGGGAAACGCAAATGAAAACTACATTGAGATATCATCTCACCTCCATTAGAATGGCTACTATCAATGACAGAGAATAACAGATGCTGGTGAGGATGTGGAGAAAGGTGAACAATTCTACACTGTTGGTGGCACTATAAATTAGCATAGCTGCTATGGAAAACAGTATGGTGGTTTTTCAAACAACTACAGATAGAACTGCCATAAGATCCAGCAATCTTTCTACTGGGTATAAACCCAAAGGAATGGAAATCATCAAGTGGAACGGTTACCTGCACTCTCATGTTTATCACAGCTCTATTTACAATAGCCAAGATAGGGAATCAACCTAAATGTCCATCGATGGATGACTGGATAAAGAAAATGTGGCATATATACACAATGAAATATTGTCAGGCATGAGAAGAATGAAATTCTCCCATTTGCAGCTACATGGTTGAGCTTGGAGAAATTTATATTAAAGTGAAACAAGCCAGGCACAGAAAGAGAAATACAGCATGTCCTCCATCATATCTTGGAGCTAAGAAAAGAAAGAAAGGGAAGAGAGAGAGGAAGGAAGGGAAGTCAGGGGAGGGAGGGAGAGAAGGGAGGAAGAGAGAGAGAGAGAGAGAGGGAGGGAGAGAAAGAAGGAAAAAAGAAGGAAAGAAAGAAAAAAAAGAATCACGATAATACATTGAACTTTCAGGAGAGAACAGAACTGTGGTTACTAGAGGTGGGAAAGTGGAAGGCAGAGGGGGATAGGGAGAAATTGGTTAATGGACACAGGAGTAATTACATTTTGTAATGAAGAACATGCTAATTATTCTACTTTGGTCATCACACATTGCACACAGGTATTGATATTCAACTCTGTACCATACAAATATCTTTAATTCATTATTTTTCAATAAACAAAAACATTCACACATTTTTGTCAAACCATCTCCATTATACATCTCCAGTAGTTTTTCTTCATCAGAAACTGAAATTCTGTGCCCATTAAATATTAAATCACCATTTCCCTCTTTCCCCAGTCCCAGATAACCACTATCCCACTTTCTGTCTCTATTGATTTTACTAATCTATACCTCATATAAATGGAATTCTACAATATTGGTCTTTTTGTGCCTGTCATTTCTTTTAGTGTAGTGTTTTCAAGCCTCATTCATGTAGCATATATCAGAATCGCATTCCTTTTTAAGGCAGAATAATATTCCATTGTACACACATGCCATATTTTTTATCCACTTATAAATAGATGGAAATTTGAAGTATTTCCACTTTTTGGTTATTTTGAATAATGCTGCTATGAATATTGGTGTGCAAATATCTGTTCAAATTTCTGCTTTCAACACTTTCAAATATAAACTTAGAAATGGAATTATTGGATCATATGGCAATTTTATGTTTCATTTTTTGACTAATGGCCATACTTTCTTTCCCAGTGGATGCACCATTATAATTTCCACAAGCAAGGCATAAGTGTGCCAATTTCTTCACATAGTCGTCAACACTTGTTATTATTTTTTTTATACCAGTCATCTTAATGAATGTAAACTGGTATGTCACTGTGGTTATGATTTGTATTTCCTTAATAATTATCAATGTTGAGCATCTTTTCATATGCTTATTTGAAATCTGTATAACTTCTACGGAGAAATGTCTGTTCATGTCCTTTGCCCATTTTTTAATTGGGTTATTTGTGGGGTTTTTTTTTGTTGTTGTTCAGTTGTAGTAGTCCTTTACATAGTTCCAGATATCAATACCCTGTCAAATATGTAAATTACAAATACTTTCTTCCATTCTGTGGGTGGCTTTTTACTTTGTTGATAGGGTCCTTTCACAAGCAAAATTTTAATTTACAAAGTCCAATTTATCTGTTTTTTCTCTTGTTGCCCCTGCTTTTGGTACCATAGTCAAGAAATTATCACCAAATCGATTGTCATGAAGATTTCCCCCTATTTTTTCTTTTAAGCATTTTTATAATTTTAGCTGTTATGTTAGGTCTTTGATCCGTTTTAAGTTAATTTTAGTATGTGGTATATGGTAACAGTCCATCTTCATTCTTTTGCCTGTGGATATCCAGTATTTACAGCACCATTTGCTCAAGACTATGCTATCCCTGCTAAACGGCCATGGCACCATTGGTGAAAATCACTTGACCAAATACGCAAAGATTTATTTATTTAACTTTTCAAATTTATTTATTAATTCATTTTAAACTGACAAGTAAAACATGACGTTTTGAAGTATATAAACATTGTGGAATGGTTAAATCTAGGTAATTAAAATATGTGTCACCTCACATACTTATCATTTTTCTGGTGAGAACATTTAACATCCACTGTCTTAGCATTTTTCAGGAATACAATATGTCGTCATTAACAAGTCACCATGCTATACAAGAGATATCTTGAATTTATTCCTCTTATGTAACTAATTTTGTAGCCTTTCATAAATCCCCCCTGCCGACAGCCCCAGACTCTTGCAGCCAGCATCCTACCCTTTATTTCTGTTAGAAAAATTGTTTTAGATTCCACGTATGAGTGAGGTCATGTGCTATTAGTCTTTCTGTGCCTAGCTTATTTCGCTTAAGGTAATGTCCTCCAGGTTCATCCATGTTATCGTAAAAGAAAAGGTTCCCTTCATTTTTATGGCTGAATAGCATTCCACTGTGTATACATACCACATTTTCTTTATACATTCATTAGTTGATGGACACTTAGCATGATTTCATATCTTTACTATTGTGAATAACGCTGCAATAAACATGCGAGTGCAGATATCTCTTTGAGACACTGATTTGATTTTCTTTGGATACATACCCAGTGGTACTGCTGGATAATATGCTAGTTCTAGTTTTTAATTGTTTTTTTATTTTTGGAGGCACCTCCATAATGGGTTCTGCTACATTCTTTTGAAAGGCATTAATCTCTTTATAAATTTTCTCCATCATATCCTGCTTTTATCCATTTTATTATGTTGTCTGAATTTTCTCGAATCTTATTGATTTTCTTTAAGATTATTACTTGAAATTCCTTTTCAGTCATTTCTAGGGATTCCTTCTCTAGTGTCTGGTATTAGAGAATCACTGTATTTGTTTGGGGGAGTAATATTTTCTTGTGTTTTTGTATTTCTAGTACCTCTACATTGATGTCTGGTCATCTGGTACAGCAGTTGCTTCTTCTATCATTCTGGAGTGGGCTGTGAGGACAGAGATATCCTCTTCTTTTACCAGGCTCTGCTGGTGACTCTCTTTGTGGCAATCCAATCATGTGTGGTGAGTCACCTGCATGGTGGCTGCAGCTGCTGCTAGGGTGGCAAGCTGCTTTTTCAGCCACCTTGGCTGTGGTGGGACACCAGCATTGAAGGGGGGCTTTTGGTGTGCTCTTTTGCCTGATTGTGGGTTGGGGGTACTGACTTTGGCTCTGTGCCTAAGACTCAGGGTGTGTTCACTTGCTTGTTTCTTAGAGGAGGGAAAACATTGGATATGAACAGCACTTTACACCTAATGGACTTGACAGACAAGTACAGAACATTTCATGCAATAACTGCAAAATACACATTCATCTCATCAGTACACGAGAGAGGGAAAGAGAGAAGAGAGAGGACTGAGGAAAAGGGAGAGAGAGACAGAGAGACAGAGAGACAGAGAGACATCAGGGTTAGCATTCGCCTGGGAGCACAGGGCCAAAGGGAACCGTGAGAATCAGCAGGAGGAGGAGTGAAAGGAAGACCTTGGCATCCAAAGTGGCTGGGGAAGGAAGTCAAGGATGTGGAAGCCTGACAATGTAGAGAGAGTAAGTGGAGGGGCCATGTGATGAGTTCAATGGTCTCTGCCCACAAGCGAACCCAGGCAGTTCTCAGAGCCTAAGTTGAGCCAGACACTGAAAATATTCCATAACATGTGAGACAGTCTCTATTGCTCTCAATGCGGCTGAGAAGGGGACAGTATGGTCTCTTTACTGTGGGTGAGAAGCCTGAGGCTTAGAGAGGTATGGGAGCTTGTCTTTGACTATCGAGGCACTAAATGGAAGGACAATTCAGGCATTATTCTTTATGGATTGGCAAATATATGCTTTGCTCATATTTTTAAGAAAACCACACTCCAACATATGGCTCCCTAATGTAAATGTCCATAAAGCTTTGAAAAGTGCCACGTGGTCAGAAACAACTTAGGCCAAGCCCGAAATTGAGGGCAAAATTAGTAAGCTGGTGTTATCTCACTATGTCATTGTTTATAGAATTATAGCTTGAAAACTTTGTACTGCCATTCATTTAAAGTCAAAAATTATGCCTGCTGGTAGTCTACGAGGGCAAGCACTATAGAAGCTTGGGAAATAAATTATGCAAATGCCCCATTGAACCCTTGCCTGCAATTTGGAAATGCCAGTCATTGAGAAAGGTGCTGCAGAACTGACCATAACATGAGATTCTGTGCTACTGTTATTTGTTTGGAAGTGGAAATAAACCTGAATCCCCTCGAGAACATGGACATGGAGCAACAGGTGTCAGCTCCCTGGGGATTCTGCTGGGCAGAGAGGCTGACTCTCCCTTACCTCACACTACTGGTGCTGAGGTGAGACTCCTCCCACAGTGCACCTTCAGGAAGGGCAGTGGGCAGGACAGTGGGTGGGAAGATAGATGGAAACATGGTGAGAGCTGTGGAAAGGCTCATTTCCCTTTCACCTGTGTGCAAATCACAAAACTGATCACAGTATGGTCTTTGAAAACATTCAAATGATTAGGAGTGAGAAGTAAAATAGCAAAGTCCTCACATTCCTTCCCTCCTTCCTTCCACAGCCCTCACTTGCCAGTAGTCATTCATTCCTTGCAAAGCTGCTTTTGTGCCAGGTAGTGTGCCTCCTTCTGTGGGCCTCCAGGTAGAGCATCTGACAGAGTCACACTGTCTCCAAAGGCCAATCCCTGGAAGCAGCGTGTGCCCTCTCTCATCAGGATTTATTGACAAACTCCCTATGGAGGCAATCCTGACGTATCTGCCAGGGCCAGCCAGGGATGAACAGGGTGGGGAGGGGGCTTGGGACATACAAGTCCTTTCAGTCCTGGCCCTGCTGGCTGGTGGCTGGGGCAGGGGAAGAGCAATCCGGGACACACAACATACAACATGCAATGTCACTCTTTATTAAGAAAGCAAACAGCAATCATAAGTGAGGAAAATACACACTAGTGAACTGGCCCTTTGGGTGGGTGCTTATGTTACCTGGTCTACAAATGAACTTTGGCTTCTTGGTCAGCCAGGCCCCCAACCCCAGTCATAGGTGTGGCTTTAGGTTGGTGCAAAGAGAAACAAAGACGGTGTGGATGAAGACAAAGACCACTTCCAAGGATTCCTTTTAGGGGATTTGTCTGAAAGCCTCCTGTGGGATCTTGCCCTCAGTCTGGAGGAAGTAAAGGGAAGGAGTTGGGACCTCAGAAGAGCCGGATGCCCTGAGTTCCATCCCCCATCCACCCAGCCTCTGCCTTCCTGGCGTTCCTGAAGGCCCAGGTACATCCATATTTTACCCACATGATTCCCAGACTTCACCTGGAGCATAGTGAAGACCTGAGCAGCCCTGGTGTAGTTCCACTCGTTGTCCTGAAGGCACCTGGGGTGGGAGAAAAACAGGTGATCTCCATTACTACAACAGGACAGACCCTGCAATGCCACCACTTAACCTATGCTACTTTTTTCATCTGACACATGTACCAGCATGAACATTGTTGTGATGATGAACAAGGACCTAGAGTAAACCAAAACACCTTTCACTACCACTTGTGCCCACTAGAATTCAAAGCAGAAAAATAGAGGTGTTCAAATCAACACAGGAGCTTAATACATATCGATAAAGAAACATGCTCAAGAAAACACAAAAGGAAATTTTTAAAAATACAAATATCCAGTAATTTTTATTGAGACATAATGCACATTCACCATTTTAAAGTGTATGAGAGGAGATCAAAAAGTTCATGGAAAAATGGAATTAAAAGATAAAAATAAAAAAAATATAAACTTTATTCCTCAACATAAGCTCCGTTGAGTTTATAACTCTTTTGTAAGTGATACTAGCCTTTTGGTTCATCCCTAAAGAACTGAGGGTCCTGGGAATTTAACCACATCAATACAGTCATTTTTACATTATTAATTGAAGAAAAATCGGTGCCCTTTAAAGATTTTTTAAAATTGGGAAACAAAAAGAAGTCCGAAGGAGCCACGTCAGAACCGTAAGGTCAATACCTAATGATTTCCCATTGAAACCCTCCCCAGATTGCCCCTGTTTGATGAGAGCAATGAGCAGAAATGTTGTGGTGGTGGAGAAGGACCCTCTGTTGAAACTTTCCTGGGTGTTTTTTTTTTTTTTTTTTTGCTAAAACTTTGGCTAACTTGTTCCAAACACTCTCATAATAAGCAGATGTTATGGTGTTATGGTTCTTTGGCCCTCCAGAAAGTCAACCAGCAAAATGCCTTGAGCATCCCCCAAAACTGCTGCCATAATCTTTGCTCTTGACTGGTACATTTTTGCTTTGATTGGACGACTTGTTCCTCTAGGCAACCATTGCTTTGTTTGTGCTTTGTCTTCAAGATTGTACTGGTATTGCCATGTTTCATCTCCTGTTGCAATTCTTTTTATTGTTGAGTTATGAGTCCTTCATATATTCTGGATAGTAGATCTTAATCAGACATTAGATTTGCATATATTTTCTCCCAGTGTGTGGGTTTTGTTCTTACTTTCTTGGTAGTGTCCTTTGGTGCACAAAACCTTTTAATTTTAATGAAGTCCAATTTACTTATATTTTCTTTGGTTACTTGTATTTTTGGTGTCATATATAAGAAAACATTGCCTAGTTCAAGGTCATGAAGATATACACCTATGTCTTCTTTTCAGAGCTTTATAGTTTTAGCTGTTACTTTTATTTATTTACTTTTTCTAAATGAATATCACAATTTAATTAATTAATTAATTAATATTATTTTTTTAAATTCTAAGATGTGGTTGTGGAGCAATTGGGGGTGGAAAGAGAGGACGGGGGAGAGAGATAGGGTGGGAGGAGGAGAAATGAGGGGGCATCGTAGTTGAGGCTTCTGGCAGCAGCTCTGTCACGGCTGGGCTGGATGGGAACTTCTGGGGGTGTGTGGCTGAGGCCCTCAGCCTCCAAATTCCAAGTCTTGGGAACCCAGGGCACTTCTGACAGCAGCCTGGTAGTCGTTGCTGGGCTGGACAAAGATATTGGGGGAGCGTGGCTGAGGCCCTCGGCCCCACTGCTCTGGCTTAAAAGCCTAGGGCGCTTCTGGCAGCAGCATGTTGTTCATCCCTGGGCTGGGTGTGGACGACAGGGAGGTGAGGCTGAGGCCCTCAGAGCTCCCCTTAACTTGGGAACCTGGGAGCATCCGGTCCTTCTATGTTTTGTATGTGTTTTTTGGTGGTTTTAGAACTTTACTGGTTAATATCAGAACTTTGGCTCTGATCTGTGGGTGTTTTGTTTTTTCTTTCAGTTCTGTGTTGGCTTATTCACTATTTCCATCACTTAAACACTGCCCTGGGACTAAATTGTTGTTCTTTGGTTACTTCTAAAATGGGGGAACCTCTTATGGGAACGAGCACTTGAGCCCTGTGGCTGAACTAAATTGCTGCTTTGCTGCTGATTTCCTTGGAAGGCTTTTTGTGCAGCTCAGGTTTTTTACCTGTTACTTTTAGATTTTGATCCATTTTGAGTCCATTTTTTGTATATGGTATGTGGTAGGGGTCAAGGTTCATTCACTCGTTTGCTCGTGGATGTACAGTTGTCCCAGCCCCATTTGTTGAACAGACTATTTTTTCTCCATTAAATTTTTTGGTACCAGGTTGAAAATTAATTGACCATAAATGTCGCAGTTTATTTCTGGACTTTCAATTCTGTTGCATTAATCTCTGCATGTATCCAAATGTTGGTACCATGCAGTCTTTCTTTCTTTCTTTTGCATAAAAATAGAAAATTTGTGTGGTCTTGAAGACAACAATTTTACTCCTAAAAATTTATCATACAAAGATAATGGCACACATAACTAAAGATATTCATTAAAAATGCCCATTTCAGCCAATGATTACAATTCCTTGAACTTGTTAAGACAAGTGAACAGATATGATGTTGATAGGGAGAGAAGGGAGAGGAAAGTGGGAAAGAGGAATTGGTAAAGGGACATGAAAATCAACTACATTGTACATTTCGGCAAGATTGTGATAGTGAACAATTTTAAAAGAACTTAAAGGGCATTTATAGCTGATTGGTTACATAAAAAATATACATTAATGCAATTCAATCTTCTGACTGGGTTAAAGGAAATGAGGTGAAGCTAATATGTACTGTCACGGAAAAATGTCTAATATATATTAAGTAAAAAAGAAAAGCAAGTTGCTAAACCATACACCCAGGATGTCCCATTTTTTGCAAAAGAAATTGTGTGTGTGTGTGTGTGTGTGAGAGAGAGAGAGAGAGAGAGAGAAACAGAAATACTTTGCAAAAAAAAAGCTGGAAGAATACTCACCCATAGCTATCATCACAGGGCAACAGAGAGAAACAGGGAAATTTTAATTTCTAATTTGTACAATTTTACATGTATCATTTGAATTTTTGCAGCAAGCATATATAACTTGTAAAATTTCATAAATTGGAGAAAATCTTATTGAATAGTGACTCATAAAATGATATAGAAATGTATTTATTGACCTGAAATATGTTGACAATTTATTGCTAAGTGAAAAGAGCAGCCTGCAAACCTTGTAAGCATGAGATAAAGTTGAAAAGATATGTGCAGAGTAATATGTTTTTCGTATGGCTTCACTTTTGCAAAAGAATATGTGTGTATCACTAAAGAAAAATTTCTGAAGGAATGTACTCCAAGCTATTAATAGAGAATGTTTCTACGGATTTGACAGGTAAAGGAGAAGCAAGAAAATTTCATTATCTATGTTATATGTTTCTATATTATTTTATTTTACAAGGATTTTTTACCTTTGAAATCAGAAAAATAGAGATTAAAGTTTGAAACATGAAAAATCTTAAAGTGATTCAGAAAATAAGGCACAAATTTTTTATTGACGTTGAAAGGTATTCATAACACATGGTTAAATTAATGATGATGGTTACAACTGAACATTTGAATTACAGAATTCTAGGTAGTTTATATTTTCGTCTTTACACTTTTCTGAATCTTATAGATTTTTCTCAAGGAGAAAGTATAACTTTGGCAATCAGAAAAAAGCTGCAAATGGCATGATTCTTTTTTTAGTTTAAACACATGCCTGTGTGTGCACACATGTACATGAACATGCACGCATGCACACACAGAGCTTCTCTTTAGCTAAGGGTGAAAGATTCCATAGGACTGAGATGGCTCCCTGCCTGCTCTGGACAGACCTTGGCAGTTGTTCCCAACCTGATTTATGTAGGAGGAGTAGGCTGAAGAGGAAGAGACAAGAGGAGGGAGAGAGAGAGAAAGGAGGGAGAAGCGGGAGAAAAGGGGCAGGAGAGAGGAGGGGGGCGGAAGGAAAGGAGAAGGGAGAGAAGGATAAACAAAGTGTAGACTAGAGGCCTAGCTGACTTGTCTCGTGAAAATCTCAGCAGAGACTGCCTGCCACTGATGTGCTTCCTATGCCACGCAAACTTCTGGAAAGCTCTGTCTGGAGGTCAGAGCATCAGCGCTTCCTCACCCCTTCACTCCCTCCTTCCTGCCTTCCCTCCCAGCATTCCTGCTCCCTGATGTTCAGGCTGCAGTTCTGACTCAGGACTCCGAGTGGCACTCATCTGTATTTTCTAAATGTTTCCCAATGCACATGCATGCTTAGTACAAGGACAACATAAAGCAATAAAAAGTTCCTTTCTCAGCAGGCTAAGAACCAATATGTACAGATATATTCAAATTTTCTTTAAATAGATATTGGCAGAAAAAGTCTAGAAAGATAAACACCGCTCAGTTGATTGATAGCAGTTAAAAAGAGAGTCAATGAAAAGCATCTGTTCAGTTTCTGGCATGTAGTACGCACTTTGCTAAAGTTAGTGCCCTTCACTATTATCCTGAACTCTTCCCATCCACAAACAGCCAATTTTTCAATCAACTAGCTAAACCATCACATAGAGAGTATTTGAAATGTAACAGCAAAAAGAAAAAGAACCACCCTCATCTACATAATACACAGTGTGTTGTCTAACAGAGTTGGGTTGGAGGAAAATCCTCACCCCTTTCCTATTGAATCAGAGTGACTTCCTGTTCCTTTTAAAAGATGCAGATGAATTGGATGCCTTTGGATCCCGGAATATTAAGATGCTACAGGATCACAAACCACAGTTATGGTCTGATGGACAAGACATTGGAGTGAAGGTCAGGTGATACTACTAGATCCTTGAGCCCTTGGGAATATCACTACTACTTCATTGTGAAAATCATTTCATGTCGAAATTTTTTCCTATAATTCATTTTATTCCAACATCTCTATGAAGCTTCTTCTTATAATTAAAAGGCATATATCTGGTGCTTGAAAGAATAAACTGAGTTACACCACATTACAGAAAATCAATTGCATCTATAGGACAAGGATTCCCAAGTCCCAGGCAATGGTCTGTGTCCCAAGCATTGCTTGTTTAGCCATGCCAGTGACTAGGTAACCATGACAACCATCAAGACTCTGACATCAAAAGCCTCTTAATGTGCATGACTAAGTCCCGGGTGGCAGGATCTGGAACATAGAACTGCACAAACATCCTTGAAGAGGGAAAACTAAAAAGGGAAAGGAGACTACCTTCCTCAAAAGAGGAGGAACACTGAGAGCCCTCAAAGGCCTAAAGAACACAAGGACAGTAAAAGGATGACAATTCCCCAGCCCACCCCACCCGCCAAAGCACAGGCACACAAGAAGTAGGAAACCACACTGGTAAGGAAAGAAATAAGACTGCCTTTGGGGTGTTACAATGTCCTCCTTTCCCACACCATGAGAGAAACACCTGGCCTCTGCTCTCTGTGCCTCATGGATTTTCCCATCTCCCATTTCTCTTCTCCATTTTCATGGCCTGGCTTCCTCTAGCCAGCTGATCCTCCCTTGGGTTCTCAAGGCTGAGGACACCCACACCTTCATCTCCCAGGGCAGACCTCACACCTGAACTCCAGATTCATGTGATGAACTGGCCACTGAAGCACTCCATTTGGATAACTCACCAGCTCCTACAACTCAACTTCCTTCTCACACCTGTTCCTCCTCCTCCCTCTTCTCCTCCTCTTCCTCGCCCCCTCCCCTTTCCCTCCCTCTTCATCCTCCTGTTCTCAGTCTCAGTGAAGGGCACCACAATCCACCCCACTGACCAAACCAGACTCCCTTCTCTTGCCTCACCCCCATGTCCCATCAGCTATGGTCTGAATGTGTGTGTCCCCACAAAACTCATACATTGGAACCCAATACCCACTGTGATAGTATTAAGAGGTGGGGCCTTTGGGGAGTGATTAAGTCATGAGGGCTCCACCCTCATGAATGGGATTAGTGCCCTTATAAGAGGCTCCACTGAGCTCCCTTGCCCGCTTTTGCCATGTGAGGACACAGCAACAGGGCACCATCCACGAAGCACTGCATTTTCTGGAGACTTGATCTTCGACTTGCCAGCCTCCAGAACTGTAAGCAATACCGTTCTGTTGTTTACACATTACCCGGTTCAAAGTATTTGGTTACAGCAGCCCGAATGGACTACACCACCATCCATCTGCCTGTGCAGTGTCTCTCATCAGTCCACTCCTGTGGATGCCATGCCGGCCCACCTTGCCCTGGCCATCTCTGTCCTGGATAACTGCAGCAGTCTCCTCTGCTGTGGGGTGAGGGTGGAGATGGCTCCAATCTCTTTGAAGCCAAAGAGATCTTCCTAAATCTCAGTTCTTTCACGTCTCACTTGAAACTTCTCAGCAGGGCTGGCTTCTCACCGTGCTAGGTTAAGGTCCGAACAGCCTTATCGTGGCAGACAAGTCCTGCCGTTGCCCTGCCCCTGCCTACTTCTCCATCTTCACTGCTTGGGCCATACTGAACTTTTCCATGTTCTCTGAATGCATCATGCTCTCTCCCCTCCTAGCTTTTGTTCATGTTGTGCCTCTGCTTGGACATACCCTTTCTTCCCTTTTGTCTGGCTGGTCCCCACTCAGCCTTGACTGGCAAAGGCATGTGTGTGTATTCTGTTGTCGTACCTAGATGGGGAGCCCTTTGATTGTGTCCCAGTCTACTCTTCACATCCATAGTGGCTGGCTTTTACTTGTTTAGTTTTCAGAGGGTGATAATGTGTTGTGTCCCCTAAGTTTTATGAATTAGAGGCCTGAACCCCAGTGTGACAGTGTTAAGAGGGTGGCCAATCCTATTATGGTAATTGAAAAGTGGGGCCTTGAAGAACTGATTAGATTCAGAGGACCATGCCTAGTGAATGGATTAGTAATGGTTTTTAGGGGTGTGGTTCTCGGGGCTTTAAAAGGATAGCATGTGAGACTCTCTCTGCTTCACCATTTTCTGCTATGTGAGACCCCTGCATTAACATAAAGCCACCAGCAAGGAGGACCCTGACCAGATGTGTTCCCAGGACTTTGGACTTCCCAAGCCTCTTAAACAGTAAGCAATAAATTTTGTTTTCTTATGAATCACCAAGTTCCAGGTATTTTGTTATAAGCAACAGAAATGGACTGATACAGAGGAAATCCTTATTTCCAAGACCTGTGTGGTGTGCGTGTGTGTGTGTGTGTATGTGTCTGTATTTCCCTCCTTTAAAAATATACTTGGTAATAGGATGATTTAACAATTTCTTGCTGTAACCTGGGTTTACATCTTTGTCTCTAGCTGTGCATTTCCTTAATCATCTAGTGTGCTTTTTCATTATTGGTATTTATTTGTGCCCAAGAGTTTTTGTGGTCTTATATTTCTTGTAAGAATTGCATAATAGTTATACAGTTATGAGTTTAGTCAAACTATGGAGGTACAAATCCTAGTTTTGTTGCTGTTTGTATGACTTTGAGCAAGTCGTTTAACCTCTTTATGCATTTTCCTTATGTAAAGTTAGGGTAATAAACAACCCTTTTCATAGTGTGGTTGTGAGATATGATATGATGAGTGTAAAATGCTTCTAGCAGTGCCTAGCACATAGTTAGTGCTCAATAAATTTTAACCAAAATTATCATCCTGGATGCTGCTTTCCCTTGCTTATGCCTTTTCTTCTGGAGAACAGAGCAGCTGCCTTCTCTGCGTTTTAGAATCTCCAGGCTTAGGTCTCTTCCAATTGTATTTTTTCAAATATTTCTCATTCTCTTAGCTTCCCACCTATTTATGAATTGAGAGTTAAATATATCCAAAGATTATTACAGCTTCAAAGACCACAAAGAAATTAAAGAGAACTGGTCAGTGTTTAGTTGAGAAAACACTAATTTGGGAATTAATTGTTCCTATGATTTTGGGCATTATGTATCTAATGTCTGACTAGGGTGAGAATGATAGAAATTTAGTCTTCAAAACATTGGGTAGATAATTTTTGGGGTGTTTTTAAAAATTGAAATATATTAATAATCACGGCAGGGTCAGATAATAAGGCCTGAGTACTCCAGCAAAATTTCTCCTTCTGGTTTTCAATTTCATTCAGTTCTGCTCTGATCTTAATGATTTCTTTCCGTCTGCTAACTTTAGGTTTGGATTGTTCTTGTTTTTCTAGTTCTTTAAGGTGAAGTGTTAGGTTGTTCACTTGCCATCTTTCTATTCTTCTGAAGTGAGCGTTTAATGCAATAAGTTTTCCCCTCAATACTGCTTTTGCAGTATAAAAGTTGGTTTTTTGAAAAGATAAATAAAATTGACAAACCATTAGCATGGCTAACAAAAAAAAGAAGAGAGAAGACTCAAATAACAAAAATTAGAAGTGAAAAAGGCGATATTACAACTGATTCATCTGAAATACAAGGAATCATTCGAGACTACTATAAACAACTATACGCCAACAAATTTGAAAATCGGGAGGAAATGGATAAATTTCTGGACATACACAACCTCCCAAAACTGAACCATGAAGACGTAGAAAATTTGAACAGACCAAGAACAATAAAAGAGATTGAAGCTGTTATCAGAAGGCTCCCAACAAAGAAAAGCCCCGGACCAGATGGATTCACAGCAGAATTTTACCAAACATGCAAAGAGGAATTGACACCGATTCTTTACAAACTATTCCAAAAGATTGAAACAGACGCAAATCTCCCAAACTCATTCTATGAAGCAAACATCATCCTGATACCAAAACCAGGTAAAGATATAACCAGAAAAGAAAACTACAGGCCAATATCCTTGATGAATATAGATACAAAAATCCTCACTAAAATACTAGCAAACAGAATACAGCAACACATACGAAAAATTATTCATCACGATCAAGTGGGATGCATCCCAGGGATGCAAGGTTGGTTCAACATACGCAAATCAATAAATGTGATACACCATATTAATAGACTCAAACACAAGGACCATATGATCATCTCTATAGATGCTGAAAAAGCATTTGATAAAGTTCAGCACTCATTCATGACGAAGACCCTCTATAAGTTAGGTATAGAAGGAAAGTATCTCAACATAATTAAAGCCATATATGCCAAACCCACTGCCAATATCATCCTGAATGGGGAAAAGCTGAAAGCTTTTCCTTTAAGAACAGGAACTAGACAAGGATGCCCACTCTCACCACTCCTATTCAACAGAGTGTTGGAAGTACTAGCCAGAGCAATCAGAGAAGAGAAGGAAATAAAGGGCATCCAGATTGGAAAAGATGAAGTCAAACTGTCCCTGTTTGCAGATGACATGATCCTATATATCGAACAGCCTAAAACCTCTACAAAAAAAGCTCAGCACAGTATCAGGATACAAAATCAACACACAAAAATCAGTAGCATTTCTTTTCTCCAATAGTGAACATGCAGAACGAGAAATCAAGAAAGCCTGCCCATTTACAATAGCCACCCAAAAAATAAAATACTTAGGAATTGAGTTAACCAAGGATGTGAAAAATCTCTATAATGAGAACTACAAACCACTGCTGAGAGAAATTAGAGAGGATACAAGAAGATAGAAAGATATCCCATGCTCTTGGATTGGAAGAATCAACATAGTGAAAATGTCCATACTACCCAAAGTGATATACAAATTCAATGCAATCCTGGGCCGGCCCGTGGCTCACTCGGGAGAGTGCGGTGTTGAGAACACCAAGGCCCCGGGTTCGGATCCCATATAGGGATGGCCGGTTAGCTCGCTGGCTGAGCATGGTGCTGACAAATTCAATGCAATCCCCATCAAAATTCCAAAGACATTTTTCTCAGAAATGGAAAAAACTATCCAGTCATTTATATGGAACAATAAAAGACCACGCATAGCCAAAGCAATGCTGAGCAAAAAAATAAAGCTGGAGGCATAACACTACCTGACTTTAAGCTATACTACAAAGCTATAATAACCAAAACAGTATGGTACTGGCATAAAAACAGACACACTGACCAATGGAATAGAATAGAGAATCCAGAAATCAACCCACACACTTACTGCCAGCTGATCTTTGACAAAGGCACCAAGCCTATTCCCTGGGGAAGGGACTGCCTCTTCAGCAAATGGCGCTGGGATAACTGGATATCCATATGCAGGAGAATGAAACTAGATCCATACCTCTCGCCGTATACTAAAATCAACTCAAAATGGATTAAGGATTTAAATATACACCCTGAAACAATAAAACTTCTTAAAGAAAACATAGGAGAAACACTTCAGGAAATAGGACTGGACACAGACTTCATGAATATGACCCCAAAAGCACGGGCAACCAAAGGAAAAATAAAAAAATGGGATTATATCAAACTAAAAAGCTTCTGCACAGCAAAAGAAACAATTAAAAGAGTTAAAAGACAACCAACAGAGTGGGAGAAAATATTTGCAAAATATATATCTGACAAAGGATTAATATCCAGAATATATAAGGAACTCAAACAACTTTACAAGAAGAAAACAAGCAACCCAATTAAAAAATGGGCAAAAGAGCTAAATAGGCATTTCTCTAAGGAAGATATCCAAATGGCCAACAGACATATGAAAAAATGCTCAACATCACTCAGCATCCGGGAAATGCAAATCAAAACCACATTGAGATACCATCTAACCCCAGTTAGGATGGCTAAAATCCAAAAGACTATGAACGATAAATGCTGGCGAGGCTGCGGAGAAAAAGGAACTCTCATACATTGTTGGTGGGACTGCAAAGTGGTGCAGCCTCTATGGAAAATGGTATGGAGGTTCCTCAAACAATTGCAAATAGATCTACCATACGACCCAGCTATCCTACTGTTGGGAATATACCCAGAGGAATGGAAATCATCAAGTCAAAGGTATACCTGTTTCCCAATGTTCATCGCAGTACTCTTTACAATAGCCAAGAGTTGGAACCAGCCCAAATGCCCATCATCAGATG
Source organism: Cynocephalus volans (assembly GCF_027409185.1). NCBI lineage: Eukaryota > Metazoa > Chordata > Mammalia > Dermoptera > Cynocephalidae > Cynocephalus > Cynocephalus volans. The sequence continues at coordinate 110,885,365 of NC_084478.1, read as the reverse complement.
AGTGGATACAGAAAATGTGGTACATCTACACAATGGAATACTACTCAGCTATAAAAATGAATGAAATACTGCCATTTGCAACAACATGGATGGACCTTGAGAGAATTATATTAAGTGAAACAAGTCAGGCACAGAAAGAGAAATACCACATGTTCTCACTTATTGGTGGGAGCTAAAAATTAATATATAAATTCACACACACACACACACAGACACACACACACACACACAAACCGGGGGGGGGGGGAAGAAGATATAACAACCATAATTATTTGAAGTTGATACGACAAGCAAACAGAAAGGACATTGTTGAGGGGAAAGGGGGGGAGGGAGAAGGGAGGGAGGTTTTGGTGATGGGGAGCAATAACCAGCCACAATGTATATCGACAAAATAAAAGAAAAGAAAAAAAAAAAATTTCTCCTTCCCACCATCTGCTAAATAGCTGACATTTTAAGGTAAGATGGCTTTCAATGACCAGCAAAATAGGTTTCCTTTGTTCCTTTTTTCCCCTGCTAATTGAGTTAGAATAATTATATCATTAAGAAGCTTCTATGGGCAGCCAGCCAACAGGAGGGGGTAGATGAATATAGGCCACAGGAAGGGGCATTTGGAAGCATGGGTATTTAAACTGCTCCCCTTATCCTATCTCTCAGCGTACCAAAGTGTCAGAATTCTCTGGAAACCAGAAACCCCCAGCTTTAGAATGTACCTTAGTTAATCACATGGTTTCTTTCAGGTTTTTGAATGGCTCAAGACCATATTCATCAAGAAGAAACTCTAAAGATTAAAAAAGGGAGAGGAAAAAAAAAACAGGAAGAAAGACAATGAGAGAGACGTACAGAGATTGGGAAAGAGAGGGAAAGAGAGAGAGAATAAAGTTAGTTTCATACTGTATACTTTATCCTAAAATTTGGGCCTGTATTTGGTTAATACCTAATAAAATACCCTGATCACATTCCAAAAGCTTATGACTTAAAATATTTTAGAGACTACCTAGGGTTTAGTAGAATTAAGAAAAATCTAGGGAAGTGACTTGCAGCAGAAGAGCCTGCAGTTAGTGTTGGGGGCACATTGAGTAGATCCTGAAATGGGAAATGTTTGATAAGCATGGTCCTGCATCAGGAAAGATTGGTGTTAAGACTTCTGTCCTGAGGCTGTTTGAGTACCTGGTCTGCATGCTTATGTGTGTCTGTGGAATGGGGATGGCTGAAACTAGCTGGGATACTGGGGCAAACATTGCCTCTTCCACTCCATGCTACTTATCCCATCTCTTCTGAACACCTCTGCAATCTCTAATGCTATACTCTCTGTCTGTCTGTCTGTCTGTCTGTCTGTCTGCCTGCCTGCCTGCCTGCCTAGGGAATGAGCGCCAGTTCAAAGTCTGGCCTCTCACTCTTATCTCCCACTCCCTGACTACTTTCCTATTCTCTACCAGTCCACTCCACACATCTGCAATTGTGAGACATTGGTGAGTGTTTCTGATCAGTGGGACGTATGAAGAGGGAGAGTGTTAGGGCAGCCCTGAAAGGAATAGCCTTTCAAGTGGGAAAAGTTTGGCAAATGTGGCCATAAATAAAGAACTCCAAGTATTTGTCTTTCCCCCAAGCATTTAATACTCAACATTTGTCTAGTTATGTTTTGAGGGAGGGGCTGCCTCAGCTGCTCCCATTTCTTCTTTTCCCATCCCTTCATACTGTTAAAATTTGTAAATGTATGTCAATCTGTAGAGAGTGGGATAATGTACATAGGAACAGTTGTCATGGAATCCCCTAAGAGCAAGACCACAAGGTAGGAAATAGTGGAAAACCAGGGCCCTGAATCAGAAATGAGAGTGGAGCTAACAGCTTGGGAAGGGTAAGTCCACAAAGCAATCTCCAGTGTCTTCTACTGTTTCTGTGTGTGTAGATTAAGAACAATCTGGATATCTCTGCATAGTTTCAGAGAGTGTTTGGAACAATTTCACCCTGTACATAAGAAAATAGAATCCTGACCCCAGATAACAGCAAGTCCCACCAGGGCTCTAAATTAGGATTGAATCCTAATCCAGCGTATGGGTATGGGGAAGAGAGGGATGAGGACAGAGATTCAAGGGGAAGAGAAGACAGTTTTGAGTTTGTCTGGGTGCCAGGTCCTCTGCTGGTCCTGACCCATCAGGACACTGAAAATCTTCCTAACCTTTAAGAAGATTCCTGGTTCACAGCTGAGATACGAGAGTCCGACTGTATCCTTAACAGCTTCCTCCTTATTCAGCAGCACTAGGTTTGCTTCTCTGTCCCAGGCTTCCCCACCCTGTCTTCTGCCTCAAGGAAAGTCTCACTGATATGCTCCCATACTTGCTTTTGATTTTCTTTCTATCTACAGCTTTGAATTTGAGTATTTAGATCTATTCTGGCTCCCATTTGCTTAGTAGAGACCACTCTCAATGACTCAACCCGGTGATAAGGCAGTAGGATACCAAGGCAGTTAACAGGTGTAACTAAGTATAAAGAAGAAGAAATTAATTCCACATTAGTCTGCAACAATCTAGGGACCTTTTTACATAGTTGAAAAAGTTCTGTATAAACAGTCTGTTTCTCTTTAACTGGAAACTTCCTGGGCTTCTGGCTAGGAAGAGTGGAGACCGGCCGTTAACCCTTCAGCCATTCATAACTTTATCATTGTGTGTGTGTGTGTCAGTGTGTGTTTGTGTGGGATAATATAGGAAGGAAGTCACAAGAAGGGTAATGGCAAGGTGATAAACATTTAAAGACCACTAACCCAAATCAGGTACTGTGTTGAGATCAGTGTTCTGGGCTGATGTTTTAACTACTTCTATTGTGGACTTGGAGACAGCCACTGTACTTTTGGGGACTGCTATCAGTGAGTTGCTGAGGAGGTGCCGATCTAAAGAGGCCCAGCCCCAGCCATTTTCTTACCAGGTCATTTATCTACAGGCATCAAGGAAGGCTCCTGTTCCATCAGAGACCTACTGTGGATCCTACTGGGGCCTTAGCTCAGAGTTGAACTCCAATTTCGGGGGGTGGAGGGTGAAGTCAGAGCTTCAGACAGAAGGAAATAACTTATTGAGCCTCAGCTGGATATCAGTTCATCACATTAGGATACTTTACTGTTTCCTAATCCTCAGGAAAATTATTGCTTTTCACCTGTTCGAGCAATGAAGCCTTAAGCGGGCTTTTAAGGAAATTCAGTAATAAAGCAAAACCTCCTTGCCCTTGTTTTCTAGCTGGTTTTTAGTCACAGGAAAGCTATTACTTTTTACATATTAATCTTATAACTGGTTCACTTACTCAACTAATGTGTTGTTTCTAATGGCTTTCTAGTTCTTTTTCTTGGATTTTTCCAGGTATTAAATCATATCATCTATGAATAAAGATAAAATTTGCTTCCTCCTTTCTAATATTTTTACCTTTTATTCCTTTCTCACATTTAATTGCATTGGGCTAGTTCTTGCAGAACCATGTTCAAAAATAATGGTAATAGCACTATTACTTTGTTCCTGATTTTGCTGAAAATGCTTCTGTAGTATTTCCTCATTAATGATTCTTGCTTTTGACTTGAGATATATTTACGAATTTTATAAAGGCCTTTTAAAAGTCAGGATTAGGTGATAAATATTGGCACATTCCTTTTCTGCATGTGTAAGGATGATCATACAATTCTCCTCCTTTAGCTATTGTTTTAATTAATTATAGCAATAGTTTTCTTAATATCACATGTTTACGTTACTGAAGTGAACCCCGACAAAGACTATTGTTTCTAATGTATGTTGGATGCTATTTGCTAATATTTTATCTGAGATTTTTGCATTGCTATTTCTAAGGACCCAAGTGTCCAATTTTGGAAGATTTGAAACTATACTCATAACATCGAAACTATTTCAAGCTTTTTATAAAGGAATCTGGAAGCTTTTTTTCTATATGTTCTAGAATAGTTTATATAACATGGGAATTATCTGTTTCTTAAAGAACCACTTAGAGTTTTAATCCGGGAAGTGGCATGACAAAAATGTCACGTGCAGAGGAGAGAGACTGGAGACAGGAAAATAATCTGAAAATTACTGTGGTATAAGCCTGAAATAAATAAGGCCTAATATAAGGAGGAAACTGTGGGAATGCTGGGTTTGGGGGAGTGGTTATGGAAGTGAAAGACACTTCCATAAAAGGAGGGAGAGAATTTGATGGAAATAGTAATCAGTAGTATACTCTATATTCTTTTTTATTATTATTATTTTATTTTAATTTGTCAATACTCTATATTCTTGATTGGAGTCACAGGATCTTTTCTTAAGATGAAAGATGTGTTGTGAGCCATAGCTTATTTTTATAATATTGATTAACCTTAAAAATAACTTATTTTACATTGAAAGGGGGAAAAATGGCAAAATACTCTGTATAGTACAACTACAAATTTCTGAAATAAAAATTATGTGTGTTTGTAAAAGAAATAGTTTACACTTATTAGTAGCAGCATCTCACTGGGGAGTTGGAGATATTTAGTCACAACTTCTAATTGATTTTTTATTTGCAACTTCTTTGTTATTCCTATCCGAGATAGAAATGTAGGTTTACAGAGACTATAATGAGTTTCTAATATGCAGTCTAAGTGTGTTGAGTAAATCCTTTCATAATTTTATACTTAATTGAGTCATAGAAACCACTGAGATCAAACAATTTCCATGAACTTTTTATTATCTTCTCAAGTTTCATCCAGAGAAGACGAAAATTACTGCTTCTATTCATTCAATTTGGAAATCAATTAAATTTCAAAGCCATTTAGAAAATAAAATTCCACATGACAAGTAAAATGTTTAAAGACCCTAATTTGCCAAGAGAGAGAGCGACAGAGACCAGACATGACACTACTCTTCATTAAAACTCATGGATCTTGAACTAACAGATACAACTACCCTGCTAGACTATCTCTAGCATCCTAAGATCGGTTCTGATTTGTTCTATCCACTAATGGCCAGCAGTGCATTCTGAATGGAATCCCCCACTTCCTTCCTCGAAGCTTCTGGCTTCTCCTCTTTACCGGAATACCAATACCAAAAATTTAATAAAGTAAAAGAAGTCTTTGGTATCTTCCAAGACGCAGCAGCTACCTGCTGTGTGTGCTGAATCCACCCCTTACCAACAAACCAAAACCAGATGCTTTCAGACTATAGTGTGCAAGAGAAGGCAGGGTACAGGCCCATGATCTGGAAGAGACTGTTTCTTCACCAGCAGCTATTGCCCTGTTTAGGACGCTTGTGCTACAGCTCAGAGCCCAGAGAGATCCCTTGGGTGAAGTTCCGAATAGTCTCAGGAAGGAAGAAATACCCTTGTAAGTTAGCAATGGATTAGGGAAGTGAAGGATGATGGAGAAAAGTATTATTCATTTCCAAGCACTCTTCCTTGAACCCTGGAAAGAGAAAGCCATTTCCTGTCCTGCTAGAGGATGGAGCGCCATTTGATTGTGAAATGGAAATGATTATTGCAGTGGAGATAATAGACTCAACTAGCAAAGAATATTCCAGTTGACCCTACTGAAATATAACTTATTCACAGCTTGGCCCTTGAATTTTAAGAAACAAGTAGTAATCCTGTTTTACTGGAACTGTATTGACAGTGAAAATATGACATGTGACTGAAGTCAAGAGACCGATTTTCTTCTTTAACAAACATAAGAACTTAAAATGCAAACAAGCACTGACCTTCAAAATAGCCACCTTTGAAAGAAGCCATGCACTTCTGTTGTCATTGCTTTAAAAACATTGGGAATTGCTTTCAGAACTGGTTCCAAAGTTATACAGGCAGAACAAACAAACAAAACAAAAGTGAGTGTCGTACTTGTATAGATATATCTCATGGTATAGCTATGAATTTTTTAATCTGAATCTTCTATTTCACATTAAACGGATAAAAGGAAAAGCGCTCTAAAGAAAGCTGGGCTGGGGTATGCCTGGATTCCTGTGAACTTTCTATGCCATTGATCTCTACCAAGGTCCGTAAGAAATTAGCTTGGAACCTAGTTTGAACCTACTGTTTTGTATGACTGTTACTATTGTATAAAAAAATGTCACTAAGGAGAGAAAGCTCTACCAAGAAGCAGTTTTCACAAACTTGGGGTTACAAGCCTTTCACAGACTTGTGTGTAAGCATTATTTTTTCTTTTAAAAATCTAATTTAATGAGCAAGAAATAAAACTTTTAAACAAATTCAACCTAATTTTTATTTTGAGCCAATCACTCCCCTGGGGTGGCAAAAATTTAATCTCAGAAAGTTTGGGTTTTTCCCTTGTATCAGAGTTGTATTTCAATTCCAATGCGAAAAGGGAAGAGGAGCAAAGATACTGGTTGGAGGTGCACATCTGTTCCTAGAGTCACAGGTCACATAGGTCTGGGTCACTGGTCCTTGGAAATGGCTGCTGAAAGTCCCTCCTTCCTTTCTGGTGGCTCCTTCAGCTCCTTCCTCTTCAGGCCAAGGCACAGGAACTCTGTAAAGTTGTCCAGTGCTCCATCCACCTTGACAGAACCTGCATTCATTTCCTGTCTTGACTTTCAGCTCATAATGTCCTCTCCTCTCCCCCTCCGTTGGGGTGGAGGAGCTTTTATTCTCTAATCTGTGGAAAATCCTTCTCCCTGTTATTCTTGTTGTTTGCTTCAGAGGATCCTAGAATAATGGACTCAGGTTTTATAGAAACACAAAAACCAGGAAACCCTGCTGAAAACCTTCACTGAAGCACAGACATCTGCTTGAATGGCAGGAAGGCAAAAGCGTAAGATACCCAGAAAAGCAACAAGGATATAGGTTAATGTCTCAAAAATATTATTTCACACAAGGCTAAGGGAGAAGAAAGGATGCAAAATTCCTCATGTGTTATTAACATCAGTGAAAGGGCATCTAATTCTGTAGCACAGCCCTTGGATCAGGCCTTGCGAATCATCTCTATGCCATCATAAGCAGACGAGGTTTTTCATTTGTGAAACCTCGAGTGCCCTTTTCTTTCATAAACCACAGTGAAGCGAGATGACTAGGACAAGGAAAGAGATTGCAGGGTGGGACTGAGAGCCCAGCTGAACCGTGAGTTTACCAATGTGTAAATGAAGCCCCTGAGCACCATCACCAAGGTTTTCTCCAGTGGCAGCAACAGCAGCAGCAGCCGAGGCTGGGAGCCCCTGAAACACCAGAGAAAACTGATCCAGGGCTGAGGACTGGCAAAGGGACGTAAATTAAAGTGACAGTGAGTTTAGGGAATTGAAGGTACTATTATTATTTTTTTTTTTTTTTTTTTTTTTTGGCACCTGGCCAGGGAACTCTTGACCTTAGTGTTACAAGGCTGTGCTCTAACCAGCTTAGCCAACTGGCCAGCCCTTGAGGGTACTATTGAGAGGGACACTATCCACAGGTTTAGACTGAGTCAAAATTAAGGCAAGATAGGAGGTGCCTGCCAGTGTGGTAGAATAGGCAGGCTTGTTAGGTTAATGGGAAAATATACTGAGGCAAAGGTGTTGAGGTTTAAAAAAAAGATAGGTTGAAGTATTCTGCCTTAGAGAGTAGCTGTGGCTTCTAAGGCCTTTGGGTAATATAAACTGAGAAACACCGTTGGCAAGAAAATTCTTCTAACTGTCCTTCCACTTCATAACATCCTTCCATGCTGCAAGAGTGAAGTCAACTCCCAACCCAAGCTGCCTTGCCTCAGAGAGGGGTTATCATAAATATTCCATTAGACCTTTTTTCATCAGTTCCACTGCCAAGAATCCTGTCCCCCCTAAAGCCACACAAATGATCGAGAGGGGTGAGGATGGAAAGAATGAACAGAATATTATCAAAATACACCAAATAATGTAGTTATTGCTGCAACCTTTACCCCTTTTCCTGGGTGTGTGGGGATGAGAATCTCTGATCCTTTCTTGTCCAGTGAACAACTGTCTTACAATTTTATACTGTCTTATATTATACTGTGTTACACTTTTATATTTTATGTAAACCATGACCATATAGAGAATTTTTGGTCTCTCTGCCACATATAAGTTACCAGATATTTTCTATGTGATCATTACAGCAGCTAATACTTGTATGGGACTGTGTGCCAAGGCTTGTTCTAAGTGCTTTCCATTTATTAGCTCACAGAATCCTCACAACAGCCCCCCCAGGTGCACACTGCTGTAATGATCACACTTTCACTGATGAAAAAGCTGAAGCTGAGCCACACTGAGGTTAGCTAACTTATCTAACATCACACAGCTACTAAATGTTAGTTAGTTCTGGGATTTGAAAGGTAGACACAGACAGACGAACAGGCAGGAAGTATGGCTCCAGAATTCACACAATGAACTACTTCACTGTTGCTACCTATGTACCTGACTATCAGGAGGGCTGTAACTGACTCCAAGGCCTGAGGCACGTTTACTTAACAGAAATATTCCAACTCCTTTAACTGCAAAGCAAAGGAACAGAGGAATGCCTTACTTAAGCAGATGACTGGCCATTCAAAGCTATCCAGCTTTAAATGCCGGCTAATGGGGGAGGGAGCAAAGTTAGAAAAGTTTTCTTTCTCAGAGTTCACTGCAAAACCATTTTAATAGCAGTCTTCAAAATAATAATATTCCACCTCAAATTATAACTTAACAAGTGCTGAGAATATATTCTTTAACCAAGATATTAGAGATTTATCCAGAAATACTTTTACTTGGTTAGGTTAGTGTGAAATGGCTTGGCTCAGCCAGATACTGTAGAGTTGGCCGGTTCTGTTGCTGGGCAGGGGCATTTGCAGGGGAAGAGGGCGGTATTAAGTCCATCGAGGCGGTGCACGTACTAGCAAGTGGTTACTAGGCAGCGCTTTATGCAAACACAAGTAGCCTTGGTTTTGTGAAAGTCTTGGCTTTGAAAATTATTTAGAATTCTTACGGAAAGGAATAGGAAAGAAGAATAAGAAAATGGAAACGTGGGCAAGTTCAGCACGAAGTTGGAACCCGAGAAAGGGCAGAAAAAAAGGGAGGGGAGAAAGTCACTTTTTACATCATATACTTCCGCATTATTGAATTTTCATCACAAGGATTACATTTGTCATTGGAAACAATAACAAAGGGAAAAAAATGATAATCAGTGTTTTTTTTTTAAAGGGGGACGTTTTAAAAAAAAAAAAAAAAAGCAAAAGAGAAAGATTGCCAGTATAAATTGAATGTCTCTCGGATCTTTCTTTAACATTTTTCCAACTTTAATACCAATGCCCAACCAAGCACTATGTTTCACATTCCGAATACAGCTCGGTAAGGGCAGGAGGAAGCTGTCCTGTGGAATTCTACATTCCCGGGTTTGGTTCCCTGCACCACTCCTTCTCCCTTATTTCATGTTTCTAAGTTTCAGATTGACTGCATTTTCTGCAGTGCCTGTTTCTTAGTGTGGGCTAGCCTGGGAGAGGAAATTCAAAGCACAGCACTCTCCACGCAGCCATGGGAGAAAGCAAAGATAGGATCCTTAACAGTATCCCAGAGAGACTGCCAGCTTTGCCTGTCCCTGTAAGTCCTCTCACAGGACATGGGATTGTGGATATAAGCTCCCCAAGAGTTCTGAAGAGGAAAGTGCCAGACTGAGAACCGCACCAAATAGAACACCTTTAGATTTATAGTGGATGTAAAATTACAATGAATTACCCATTTTAAGGATGGGGGGGAAATGGAAGAAGGGATCTCAGTGACAGAGACCTAAACGAAAATCATTAAAAATAAAACGGGGCCGAGTCACACTAATTTGCCTAAATTGTTTCATAGGTGAATTTTGTCAAACCTTTAAAGAATTAATGCTAATTCTAGAAAATAGAAGACGAGGGAACACTTTAATTTTATGAACCTAGTATTACCCTGATACCAAAACCAGTTCAAAGACAGTACAAAAAAAGAAACTACAAACAAATATCCCCCATGAATCTAAGCACAGAAATCCTTAACAAAATACTTGCAAATAGAATTAAGCAATATATAAAAAGAATTATATACCATGATCAAGTGTGGTTTATTCCAGGGGTTCGAGGCTGGTGCAACATTAAGAACCCAATGAATGTAATTTGCACCATATCAAGAGTCTAAAAGAGAAAAATCTTATTATCATATCAACTGACAGAGATAAAGAATTGGATAGAATTCAACATCCATTCACAATAAACACTCTCATCAAGCTAGGAATAGAAAAGAAACTTCCTCACCTTGATAAAGAGCTTCTACAAAAGCTACAGCTAACACTGTACTTAATGGTGAAAGACTGAATCCTTTTTCCCCTAAAATTAGGAGCAAGGCAAGGATTTCTGCTGCTGCCACTCACATTCAACAGAGTGCTGGAAGTTCTAGCCCTTGCAATAAAGCAAAAAAAAGGGGGAAAAAAAAGGCATTCAGATCAGAAAGGAAGAAATAAAACTGTCACTATTTGCAGATGACATGATTGCCTACTTAGAAAATTTCAAAGAAATTACATTTTGTTATCTTTCACCCTCACAGAAATTTACTAAGAAGTGTATGTCAAAGAAATGTAAAAAATAAAATAAAACTAGAACATTGTTTGCTGACATGTAAAGAATTCTTCTACTCCATACAAGTGTATTATCAGGATACTTATGAAATGTTAAGAGGCTTGATTGTCTTGACTCTGGTACCAAGCTACAGCCTCACGGGAGTTCATGTTAAGTTAAGGAAAAATATAAGTAACAAGAAGAAATCATCCCATCTCACCAAGTTATACACCCAAGACCATAAAAGACTGTGACACTCTGCCTACCTGGTAACATCCCAGGGGTTGAGAGTGCATGTGTAGGGGTCATATGGTTTGGGTTTGAGTCCCAGCCTTGCCACTTACAAGTAGCTTGTGCTGCAGACCAACCCCATCAGTCTCCGCTTCCTCTTTGGTAAAACGGTCATAACAGTGGCTCCTACCTTGCAGGCTTGTGGTGAAGATTAAATGACGCGAAAGGAGGATTTAATGCTATCCCTGTCACATAGTAAAGAATACTTAAAGGTTATTTACAAAAACTGTACAAAATGAGAAATTTTAAGTAGATAATGACAAAAACATATGTAGAGGCAGAGACAAGGAAATGTGCTGTATGTTTATTTTTTCTGTTCTTATGCCAGTGGCAGGGAGATACATGTTTCCATTAGTGAAACCAGGGCCAGTTGTTAAATACCAACAGGTGATGGTAAGGGGTACATGATCTTCTACATTTTAGTCCATTCCTTGTCCTCTTCTTCTGAAAGTTGTAGATGTCCATTGAGTTTGAGAATCTCCCATCTTAAAGAGGCTGCATATCCTGGAGTTCAGTTGTCCAAAGTTATTTCCAAAATTGAAAGGCCATGCGTAATAACAATGTGATGAGGAGCAGAAGAGAGAGGATTAGCTGCAACATGAAACAACAATAGGGAATCATATCTGACCAGCTGCCCATCGTGATGGATGGATTTTTCACACACGGAAGGCTCTCTTCACTCTGCCAACAGCAGGCAGTTCATCAGTTTAAAGCTTTGTAAGAGGAGGCTTTCCACAGCCACAAACTCTTCAGGTTGTTGTCTCCTCTTTCAGTCAGTCTAAGTTCACAGTGATGGGTGGTTTGGCCCAGAAGTTTCAAGGGAGTCTGACCAGAGGAGTTCAATGTCTGTTGTCCTGACAAGGGGATGACGTCATTATTACCTACCCCGTGTTCTCTCCAAAACCTGCATTATTACCCTAGTGTTCAGAACTCCCCCTCAGACTCTTGGCTTCAGCCTCAGGTGGAGGAGCTATTGCTAGTTTGCCTAAGACCCTATTCATTGGTTGTTTAATTTGGTGTTTCCCATTTTGTGCTGAAAAGTGACTTGTGATTCATTTCTGCCAGCACATCAGGAGGGGAAAAAATGCTGCAGCATTTATCAAAATCCTCCAACCACTGATTTGCTACATGCAATTATCTCTTTCAGGGCTTTACTGCAAATCCTTACTCTTCTTGCTTTGGGCAGGTTATGCTGGACATGGGGTTCCTCTTCCATCAGGGCCCTCAAGGACAGACCTCATCCAAGAGCCCTCTTTCCATCCTCCACCCCAATTACTCCTGGGGAGTCAGGGTGGTTTCTCAGAAGCCTTTTGTCTGGCCCTCAGTAGAGACAGTTGCTCTCACTTTGCCAGTTGAATGAATGGAAACGGTGTAATCGCCTTCTTCCCTTCCCCCAGCCCCATCAGGGCACTTACTCCACCACATAGAAATAGCATTGACTCACACTCAAAATAAAAACAAGCGAATATTTTCCTTCTTCTTTCATTATGCCCTTTAAAAGAATCTACTCCATGAACCACCTTATTCTATGACTGAATCTCTCTCTGTGACTGCTGGGCCTGACAGACCTTGTGAGCTCCAACTCCTGCCCAGAAACAGCTCTCTCCCAAAGGAGGACTCTGTTACCTTGCTGCTCCCCTGAACTGATTCACTGGATCCAGAAAGATGCTCGTCAGGAGTCATCCAGTGCCCTGGAAATGCGGGGGCCATACAGTCACTGCTTGGCTTGGGGCCTCTGCCCCTTCCCCTTCCAGTCTCCATGGGTCTGTGAAGACAGAGGCTGAGCAGTATATTTGAAGGGAAAAAGAAGAGAGAGTTGCACTTTCTGAGGACAGACCTGTTGAGAATAAGAATCTGGCAGAGCTTTACCCTGCTAGTAGTGGAGAGGGCAGGAGAGTGTGAACTACAAAAGTAAATATATTTGAGGAGGCAGCAAGATCTAACAGCATGAGAGAAGAAGGAAAATACTCGCTTGTTTTCATTTTGAATGTGAGTAGATGGCATTTGTATGTGGTGGAGAGAGTGCCCTGATGGGGCTGGGGGAAGGGAAGAAGGCGATTACACCATTTCCATTCAATTGAGTCATGGGCCCCATGAATGGAGTTTGGGGTAAGGCAATGAAGTCACCACCCACCCTATTTCTTCGTGTTTTCCTGTCCCCTTATTTAACCCCCTCTTTTACATGACAGAAGCACATTTCTTTGTGCTCCTGAAGAACAAAATCAAAGCTCACATCCCAAAATGGCCACTGCAAAAAAGGCAATCAATCCCAAACTTAGAAATATAAGGGGGATTGGCTGGTTAGCTCAGTTGGTTAGAGCGCAGCTTTCTAACACCAAGGTCAAGGGTTCAGATCCCCATACTGGCCAGCTGTCAAAAAAAAAAAAAAAAGAAAGAAAGAAAGAAATATAAGGTTGGGTAGATGATGGGGTGATGCACAGAACCAAATCTAGAAATGTAAATTGCTTCAAGGACAGCTTCCTGCTGCCCAAGCTGCCCAACATCTCCCAAATAGGACAGTCTGTGTACACTTGGTTGAAAGAAGAATCCTCACTACCTCCTTCCTGTCACATTTTGAGGCTGAATGTGTGTAATGTGACCTAATTAAAAATTTAAAGAGGCTGGCTCCTTAGCTCAGTTGGTTAGAGTGTGGTGTTATAACACCAAGGTCAAGGGTTCAGATCCCTATACCAGCCAGCTGCTAAAAAAAAAAAAAAAAATTTAAAAGAACTTCATAGGAAACAGTATAAAGGATAAACAGCAATTTGTTAACTTTGTAGGAGTTCAGGGAGAGACTTGCTTTTTATTAGAAAAGTGTTCTAAAATATTTGTTATAACAGCAGAGAATTTGCTGAATTTCTTTTATGCTATTTCTGCATTATAGACATTTCTGTGCCATAAAAAGGTATTTCTTCAAGAAAGGAAAAAAAGGCCTAGAATCACAAAATTAAAGACAGATCTTATCAGTTAGTTATATGAAAATTTTAATGCTTTGTCCTTTTATCTTATATAATTATATTCAATTTTAACCAGATTTCATTAGTACCCGCTTAAACCAGTTTCCTTTTACACATTTGTTTAATTAAAAGAATATCAATTTTCGATGGCAGGCACACATTTTAAAACAAAGCCATTCGAAGTATTTAAAAAAAATTATACTAAACATGTCAATAAAATAAACTCAAATTCACCAATAATCAGAAGTATAAATTAAAGCAAACAAGAAAAAATATTCGCAACAAATGCATCAGAGAAAGAATTAATATCTTTGGCATAAAAAAGAAGCATTGCAAAAAGCAAAAGAAAATAACACCCATGGGCAATGGACAAGCAATTCATGGAAGTGGAAATACAAATAGCCAGTAAATGTAGGAAAACATGATTGACTTCACTAATAATCAACAAACAAAATAATCTTTTTTTTTTTTTTTTGCAAACAGATTAGCTAAGATGCAAAGGACTAATACTCCATGTTGATAAGAGTTAAGAATGAGAAGTAGATTTTTTCATTTTCTGGTTTTTAGTGTCAAAGCACACAACTTTTCTGGAAGTAATTGGCATTATGTACCAAAATTATAAATGTATTTACACTTTGATTCAGCAATTCTGTTGTTAGGAAACAATCAAGTGTGTGCCCCAATGTATGTACAGCATATTTATTGAAGAGTTGTTTGTAGTAGGGAATATGGGAAAAATCTAAATTACTATATCAGTGCTGATTAGAAATATTGTGGTATATTTATACAACGGATTACTGTAAAGCCATGTAAAAGGATGATTTAAACCTATACCCGTGCACGTGAAAAGTGTTCACAATATTACATTATGTGAGAAAAAGCAGATTGCAACACAGAATAATAGGCAGTTATTCTCTTTTAATTAACAATATAAATATTGTTAGTATCACTAAATATGCACAGGAAATAATTTGAAATTATACACCAAACTATCTCTGGCTGTTAGATTGTGGGGTTCTTTATGCTTCTGTATTTTTAAAATGTTTATATTAGTTTAAACAATTTCTAAACAAAAACAGCAAAGCTATTGCCAATGTGAAAAACAGAGGAGATAAATATGAAAGAACGTAGTTACAAGGTTTTTTACTGCAGCAGAATTTATAACGATAAAATCATTAAACACAACCTAAAAGACCAACAAGAATAGATTGGATTATTCCAAACAGTGGGATACTGTTGTCAATAATTTTTACTTATTATTTATTTTTAATTGACAAATAATATTTGTGTATATTTATGGGGTACGATGTGAGCTAATTAACATATTCATCACCTCACCAACTTACTTTTGTGTAGTGAGAACGTTAAAATCTATTCTTTTAGCAATTTTTTAAATGTTCATTATTTTAACTGGGGGCACCATATAGTGCAATAGATCACTAAAACTTATTTCTCCAGTCTAATCGAATCTTTGTACACTTTGATTGACATTTAAACCCTTTCCCCATCCTACCCCCACCCCCACTAGCCTCTGGTTTTTTTGAAATCAACATTGTTAGATTCCACATATAAGTAAAATCATACAGAATTGTCTTTCTGTGTCTGACTTATTTCACTTGGCATAATATTCTCTAGATTCATCTAAGTTGTCACAATTGACATAATTTCATTCTTTTTAAAGGCTGAATAGTATTTTATTGTGTATATATATCATATTTTCTGTATTCATTCATCTGTTGACGGACACTTAGGTTGCTTCCATATCTTGGCTATTTTGAATAATGATAAAATGAACATGGGAGTGTAGATATTTCTTTGACGTATTGATTTTATTTTATTTTTTTTGGATATTTACCCATAAGTGGAATTGCTGGATCATATGATAATTTTATTTTTAGTTTTTTGAGGAACCTTCATACTATTTTCCAAAATGACTGTACTAATTTAAATTCTCACCAACAGTGTAGGAGAGTTCCCTTTTCTCTCCATCCTCACCAACACTTATCATTTGTCTTTTTGATAATGGCCATTCTAACAGGTGTGAGGTGATATCTCATTATGGTTTTAATTTACATTTCCCTAATGATTAGAGATGTTGAGCATTTTTATTGTATCTGTTGGTCATTCTTATCTCTTCTTCTGAGAAATGTCTATTCAGATCCTTTGCCCATTTTTAATGAGGTTATTTGTTTTCTTGCTGTTGAGTTGAGTTCTTATATATTTAGATATTAGCCCCTTGTCAGATGTATGGTTTGCAACTATTTTCTCCCAATCTGTGGGTTGTCTCTTCACTCTGTTAATTGTTTCCTTTGCTGTGCAGAAGCTTTTTAGTTTGATGCAATCCCATTTGTCTGGACAATAATATTTTCAAGTATATTATTTACATGGTATATTGTTTTCAAAAATCAAGCAAAAATACTGTATTTTCAATATGATGTCAGTTTGATGAATATGTGTTTTGCAGAGAATATATTGAGATATCAATTTACTATTTTCTGTTTTGTTCACTATATTTTTCTTCTCTTTCAGTCTCCACCCTCAACTCCAGAAAGATAATCAGACCCATTGTACTTTTGTTACCAGTGGGGAAGTTGGTGCTATAGGGCTGAAAATAGATGTTGTCTGTGAACGCGCTCCCTTCCTGGCTTTTGTTTTCTGAAAGCCTGAGTTCCTAGGGAGGATTGTGCTATGAGGAAAGGGGTAGAGGTGATTGAGAGGGAGAGGAAAAGCAGCAAGAGAGGTTTTCCCAAGACTAGGAAAAGGGACAGAAATCTGCAGATCCTCTGTTAAGTGGAAATACCATTCCCAAACAGTGACCAAAGCAGATAGCAAAAGCTTGGAAGAAAACACCTCTATCATACAGTTAAAAGGGTTGGTTCTTGAACATCAAAACTTCCAGCCTCAACAAGGAGTCCTGGAACCAATCCTGGCGAAGAAGCAGTACAGCTCCCTGCTTTCTAGGCTTGGACAACGAACATAGCAGTAGAGACCACTGTACCCCATTTTCTCGGTACTCTTGGACTCTGGTGAGAACTTAGGGAGGGAGAATTCCACCCCAACTACAACAAAAACTAATCAACTGAAATTGAATTTTCCAACAGTCAAGTGGGATGGAAGGAAGCTTGAAGTTAGATTTAATTTGGTATTTTTAAAATTACAATGTGGCATTTCTTATACCCCCAAGTTTTTTAAGTAGGATCCATCCCAGCTACACATGTATATTAAAAAGAAAGAACTCTGGAAAGTTAAACATCAAAATGATAATAGTAGCTATCTCTGGGTAATGAGATTATGGATATTTGCATTTTGCTTATCTTACTTTCTAGCTTTTCTATAAAGGATAGATAATTAAATACTTTTAAAGTTTATATTCAAAATATGCAGAAAATCATGTTTAGCAAAATCATGCTTATACTTTTCTTTACATTTTATGTTTATATTTATTCTCTACATGTATATTTAAATTAGTCCTGTTTTCTGTATGTATGGTTTAGAGCAGGAAACTAGGCAAATTAGCTAAGATTATGTACTTAAAAGTAACACAGCCTTGAGTTTCACACACAACTTCACAACTTACTACCTGTCTCCGATGGCAATTTCTAGAAGCAGACCTGCGATAAGGATTCATGTGTGAGTGATTTATTAAGGAAATGCTCCCAGGGGAAATCAGTAAGAGAAAGGGTAAAGCAGGACAGGGAAAGGAAAGAAGCCAAGCAAGGGTCAGGTTTCAGGTGAAGTGGAAGCCTCAGGCTGATCCTGAAGAGGGCTCTGAAGTGTAAATTATGCCTCACAGTTTGGCCTGCCTTGAGGCTTTTAAAAAAATTTTTTATCTCCAAACCAGTCAGTCACTGCCTATGGGGCCACCCTGGGAAACATAAACTCACAGGATTTCTGGCTTCCTGCACACTCAAGTGAAGCAACTCCAGTAGCCCAAGGGCAGAAGAGTCACAGGTGTCAGCCATTAGAAACAAAGGGTGAAGAAGCTGGGGGACAGATGCACAGAACCAGCAGGGACAAGAGGGATGAAAGGAGATCTGGATGTAGGATTGACAATGTCCTCTATACTACCTCAGGGTCTTTTCCCTGGCTGTTACCTTCACCTGGATCTTTCTATACACAGGTATCTGTATGGCTCATTCGCTCTCCTCCTTCAAATCTTTGAGTAAATGTCACCTTCTCAATGAGGTCTATCTACTACTTCTTTTTAAATTTTCAGTCCCTTTCCTGACTTTCCAACCCCTTTGAACATGTTCCATTTTTATTTCATAGTTCTTAAAATATTCTGTAAGGGTACTTCAAAAAGTTCATGGAAAGATTTGTATTATCTTTAAATCCTAATTTTCCATGAACTTTTCAAAGTACCCTCTTATAATGTACTCATTCACTGTGTTTACTAATTAATGTCTGTCTTCTCCCACTAAAATGTAAGCTCCACAAGGGCACAGATTTTTGTTTTGTTCCCTATGCACCTGTAACAGTTGCCTAGGACATAGTAAGCACTCAATAAATATTCATTGAATGAACTAGTGCATGAATCTAGGAATTTATCCTAAAGAAATAATCAATAATTTGGAGAAATCAAAGTGCACAATGAATACCTGCAAGTCTGTTACCAGATGAATGTGATTTGGCTGACATCTTTCAGTATATAAATCAATATATCTATTATTAACTCCCTATTCTCAATAGCAGAATAATTATTTCATGCAAAATAGGCAATGAATTAAAAAAATAAGCCCACAAAATAAAGTGATGTTTAAGTCTTTTATGTCCTTACTGACAATTTGTCTGCTTATGCTATCAATTATTAAGAAGTATATTAAAATTTCTCACTATTATTGTGAATTTATCTATTTTTCATTATACTTCTCTCAAGTTTTGCTTATAATTTTTGAGGCTATGTTATTAGGGGCAAACAAATTTAAAATGTCTACTTAGTCCTGGTGAAATGAAACTGTTAACTTTATGAATGTCTCTCTTTATCTCCAGTAATGTTTTTTGCTTTAAAGTCTACTTTTTGTTAGCAACATGAGGTTTTTCAACCACCAGGTGTTAGATTTTGGGTTGCAAATTTCACGAGAGCACCTCTAGAGTCTGCAACATCCTCAGTGCTTCCCGTCTGTTCAGTGCCAAGAAAACTTTCCCAGGAGTGGGGAAGATTGCCCTAATACTTTTGGCATCACAGCTTTATCGGAGGATGTCTGCTTTTACACTATTAGACTGCTCACTGTAAGCAGATTCTGGATTTTGTCTTCTGTCCTTCAAACCTCACTAGTCCACGAAAATTTTAACTCAAGTTCACTAGTTTGGTAAATATCTTCAGGGTAAAAACAGTTCCTGTGCTTTCCTTACCTACTGAGTTTTTTCTTTCACTTAGATTTTGTTCTGGCAATTTCTTAAAATCTTGTCAACTTTTTGATACTTTTAGGAAGAGTTTTAAAATATTTTATCCAGCATTTTTCATTGTTTTTGGTGAGAGGAAGATCTGATTTATTGGAAACAGAATTCTACCATTTATCTTCCTTTGACATGAACTTAAATTAATAAAGTAGCAGAGAAACCACAAGAAAAGCACAGCAATAAAATTGCAAAAAGAAACAACAGGAACTTGTCTGAGCAGCAACTTTTTTTCTTGTCAGTTATAGTACCTCCCCAAGAATGATAATAAAATTTGACGTGGAAATATGTGCAAATGTATGTTAAGGACTTTGCACTTGGTGTTGGAAGCTTTGGAGAGCAAAGAGATGGCTTATAGTGTCTTACTGATTAGGAAAGTGAATTTACTAGGGAAATGTCATAGGGTTGCCAGGCAATGTTCAGTGCCCATGTGTCAAAATTTACAAGAGGGAACAGTTAGTGGAACTGAGTGATTTTAGGTGGTCAGAGACAGAAGAGTAGAAATGTTGGGTTTAAGTCAGGTTTAGATTTTCCCACATATGTAACGATAGAGGTAAAGAGAGGCAAAGGAATTAAGGGTGTATGCAAAAGAGTGATTATGAAATTGGACCATAGATATAAGCTGGGAATGGAAGGAAGTAAGAATAGGAGAAGGGGCATGAATAGTGAAACATGGTAGCAGGGTCAATGGATTGGAGATGCCAGTGGAATTGAAGAATTTTTGAGGTAAAGATACAAGAGCAAGTGACCTGGAAAGAGAGAACGGATGGTTGAAGAGGGGACTCTCAAAATCAGTATTTCAGAGATTATGCCATTATTGATGATAAGAAGGTCTAGAGTATGACAAATGGGAGTAGTCAGCTGATGTGAAGTGGAGGATAAGGCCCATGGAGATGAGAAGTGTTTGATGGATGGTTTACATGGCATTGAAGCCACCAAGAATGATAACAAGATTAATAGAGAAGAGAAAAGCATATGGTGAGCCAAGTGTTAAAGTCTTCAGTGAATGAGAGGTAACAGCCAGAAAGACTGTAGATGACTGCAACAAAGAGGGGTAGTGGGTTGTTCGGTCTAGTAGCTTAGGGTTCAAAGGAGCTGGGATGTGTGAAAGATGAGAAGAGATATGGTCTTGAAATGGCAAGAAAGAGCAGTGAAAGACAAGTACCTCACCTCCAGGACCAGTGGTACCATGGGAGTAGGAGGAAAACAGTGAGAGAAAATTGCTTTAATTTATACATTTCATAGATTGTTTCATTTATTCATTTAACAATGTACTGAGTAGCTACTGTGTGATAAGCAGTTTACCAGACTGGTGTAGGGGGGAATCGGGGTGGGGGGGGTGTTGGGCAGGGTTAGGAGGAGTTAATTAGACAAAGACAGAGTGATAATTTTAGCGACTATGTCTAACAGAAGCTAGAATTGATTCTCCTCTTGTGAATAAGTAAATTGGTCTAGCCCACACACTTAGGCCTGGTGAATTGTCCCTGGGCCTAAAATGTTGCTGCCTGAAGGTAAAAGTAAGAATAGATTTGGCAACTGTCCAGTCATAAAGGAAAGCAAGTGTTATCTTCATTAAGCACAGCTGAACCTGGTTTTAAAACTTAACTTGTACAGCTACAGTAATCAAAATAGTGTGGTATAAGTACAGACATATAGATCAATGGAACAGAATAGACAATCCAGAAACAGACACAAACTTATATGGTCAATTGTTAAAGTAGTCCCATGGGAGACAAGATAGTCTTTGAAATGTGGTGCTAAAACAATTGAACATCCATATGCAAAAAAAAAAAAGCACTTCATATCACATGAAAAAATCAACTGAAAATGGATCATAGACCTAAATGTAAAATAAAAACTCTAAAATTCTTAGAAGAAAACATAGAAAAAATCTTGACTTTGGGCTAGACAAAGCATTCTTAGTCATGATATGAAAAGCATAATCTATTAAAAATTTGATAAATTTTATCTTAACAAAATTCAAAACTATTGCTCTGTGAGAACATAGTGTTAAAAAAATAAAAAGACAAGCCATAGACCAAGAGAAAACATTAAAAGTCATATATCTAAATCTTGTATCCAGAATACATAAAGAATTGTCAAAATTCTATAATAAGAAAATAAACACCCCAATGTTAAAATGGGCAAAAGATTGGAACAAACACTTCACCAAATAAGGTATATGAATGGCAGATAAGTACATGAAAAGATGCTCAACATTATTAGTCATTAGGAAAATGGAAAGTAAAACCACAATGAAATCACAATTACCCCCTAGGATGACTATAATTAAAAGGCTACCAGTACCAAGTGTTGGAGAGGATGTGGGGCAACTGGAACCCTTATACATTGCTGGTGGGAATGTAAAATGGTGCAGCCACTGGGGGAAATAGTTCAGCAGTTCCTCAGAATGTTAAACACAGAGTTACTATATGACTCAGCAATTCCACTCCTAGATGTATAACCGAGAAATGAAAATATGTGTCTACACAAAAACAATGTTTATACACAATGTTTATAGCAGCAATATTCACAATAGCCCAAAAGTAGAAAAAACTCAATTGCTCATCAATTGACAGATGGATTAATAAGATATGGTACATTCATACAATTGAATATTATTTGGCAATAAAAAGGAATGAAGCACTGATAAATGGTAAACATAAATGAACTTTGAAAACATTATGGTAAGTGAAAGAAGCCAGGCACAAAAGGCTACATATTGTATGATTCATTTATATAAAATATATAGAATAGGCCAATGAATAGACAGAGAAAGTAGATTTGTGATTGCTTAGGGGGACAGGGGGAGTGACTGCTAATAGGTTCCTACTGGAGTTATGGGAATATTTTATATCTTGATTGTGGGGGTTTTTATGTTACTGGATACATTTGCCAGAGTTTCTCAAACTTTGAGTATATTCAAACATAGTTAATTTCATTGTATGTAAATTATACCTCAATAAAGCTGATTTTTTTTAAAGGATCCAAAAGTAAACCACATTGATTAATGGGCAAGGATTCATACATTCACATGACAATTTTTGACTACACATCTCACAAAACACTTTTAGAGAGTAAACTGAATTGGGCCATGTCCAAGCAGAGGCACAACATGTACAAAAGTTAGGAGGGGAGAGAGCATGATGCATTCAGAGAACATGGAAAAGTTCAGTATGGCCCAAGCAGGGAAGATGGAGAAGTAGGCAGGGGCAGGGCTACGGCAGGACTTGTCTGCCATGTTAAGGCTGTTCGGACCTTAACCTAGCACGGTGAGAAGCCAGCCCTGCTGAGAAGTTTCAAGTGAGACGTGAAAGAACTGAGATTTAGGAAGATCTCTTTGGCTTCAAAGAGATTGGAGCCATCTCCACCCTCACCCCACAGCAGAGGAGACTGCTGCAGTTATCCAGGACAGAGATGGCCAGGGCAAGGTGGGCCGGCATGGCATCCACAGGAGTGGACTGATGAGAGACACTGCACAGGCAGATGGATGGTGGTGTAGTCCATTCGGGCTGCTGTAACCAAATACTTTGAACCGGGTAATGTGTAAACAACAGAACGGTATTGCTTACAGTTCTGGAGGCTGGCAAGTCGAAGATCAAGTCTCCAGAAAATGCAGTGCTTCGTGGATGGTGCCCTGTTGCTGTGTCCTCACATGGCAAAAGCGGGCAAGGGAGCTCAGTGGAGCCTCTTATAAGGGCACTAATCCCATTCATGAGGGTGGAGCCCTCATGACTTAATCACTCCCCAAAGGCCCCACCTCTTAATACTATCACAGTGGGTATTGGGTTCCAATGTATGAGTTTTGTGGGGACACACACATTCAGACCATAGCTGATGGGACATGGGGGTGAGGCAAGAGAAGGGAGTCTGGTTTGGTCAGTGGGGTGGATTGTGGTGCCCTTCACTGAGACTGAGAACAGGAGGATGAAGAGGGAGGGAAAGGGGAGGGGGCGAGGAAGAGGAGGAGAAGAGGGAGGAGGAGGAACAGGTGTGAGAAGGAAGTTGAGTTGTAGGAGCTGGTGAGTTATCCAAATGGAGTGCTTCAGTGGCCAGTTCATCACATGAATCTGGAGTTCAGGTGTGAGGTCTGCCCTGGGAGATGAAGGTGTGGGTGTCCTCAGCCTTGAGAACCCAAGGGAGGATCAGCTGGCTAGAGGAAGCCAGGCCATGAAAATGGAGAAGAGAAATGGGAGATGGGAAAATCCATGAGGCACAGAGAGCAGAGGCCAGGTGTTTCTCTCATGGTGTGGGAAAGGAGGACATTGTAACACCCCAAAGGCAGTCTTATTTCTTTCCTTACCAGTGTGGTTTCCTACTTCCTGTGTGCCTGTGCTTTGGCGGGTGGGGTGGGCTGGGGAATTGTCATCCTTTTACTGTCCTTGTGTTCTTTAGGCCTTTGAGGGCTCTCAGTGTTCCTCCTCTTTTGAGGAAGGTAGTCTCCTTTCCCTTTTTAGTTTTCCCTCTTCAAGGATGTTTGTGCAGTTCTGTGTTCCAGATCCTGCCACCCGGGACTTAGTCATGCACATTAAGAGGCTTTTGATGTCAGAGTCTTGATGGTTGTCATGGTTACCTAGTCACTGGCATGGCTAAACAAGCAATGCTTGGGACACAGACCATTGCCTGGGACTTGGGAATCCTTGTCCTATAGACAGCTTTATAGATGCAATTGATTTTCTGTAATGTGGTGTAACTCAGTTTATTCTTTCAAGCACCAGATATATGCCTTTTAATTATAAGAAGAAGCTTCATAGAGATGTTGGAATAAAATGAATTATAGGAAAAAATTTCGACATGAAATGATTTTCACAATGAAGTAGTAGTGATATTCCCAAGGGCTCAAGGATCTAGTAGTATCACCTGACCTTCACTCCAATGTCTTGTCCATCAGACCATAACTGTGCTTTGTGATCCTGTAGCATCTTAATATTCCGGGATCCAAAGGCATCCAATTCATCTGCATCTTTTAAAAGGAACAGGAAGTCACTCTGATTCAATAGGAAAGGGGTGAGGATTTTCCTCCAACCCAACTCTGCTAGACAACACACTGTGTATTATGTAGATGAGGGTGGTTCTTTTTCTTTTTGCTGTTACATTTCAAATACTCTCTATGTGATGGTTTAGCTAGTTGATTGAAAAATTGGCTGTTTGTGAATGGGAAGAGTTCAGGATAATAGTGAAGGGCACTAACTTTAGCAAAGTGCGTACTACATGCCAGAAACTGAATAGATGCTTTTCATTGACTCTCTTTTCAACTGCTACCAATCAACTGAGCGGTGTTTATCTTTCTAGTCTTTTTCTGCCAATATCTATTTAAAGAAAATTTGAATATATCTGTACATATTGGTTCTTAGCCTGCTGAGAAAGGAACTTTTTATTGCTTTATGTTGTCCTTGTACTAAGCATGCATGTGCATTGGGAAACATTTAGAAAATACAGATGAGTGCCACTCGGAGTCCTGAGTCAGAACTGCAGCCTGAACATCAGGGAGCAGGAATGCTGGGAGGGAAGGCAGGAAGGAGGGAGTGAAGGGGTGAGGAGGCGCTGCTGCTCTGACCTCCAGACAGAGCTTTCCAGAAGTTTGCGTGGCATAGGAAGCACATCAGTGGCAGGCAGTCTCTGCTGAGATTTTCACGAGACAAGTCAGCTAGGCCTCTAGTCTACACTTTGTTTATCCTTCTCTCCCTTCTCCTTTCCTTCCGCTCCCCTCCTCTCTCCTGCCCCTTTTCTCCCGCTTCTCCCTCCTTTCTCTCTCTCTCCCTCCTCTTGTCTCTTCCTCTTCAGCCTACTCCTCCTACATAAATCAGGTTGGGAACAACTGCCAAGGTCTGTCCAGAGCAGGCAGGGAGCCATCTCAGTCCTATGGAATCTTTCACCCTTAGCTAAAGAGAAGCTCTGTGTGTGCATGCGTGCATGTTCATGTACATGTGTGCACACACAGGCATGAGTTTAAACTAAAAAAAGAATCATGCCATTTGCAGCTTTTTTCTGATTGCCAAAGTTATACTTTCTCCTTGAGAAAAATCTATAAGATTCAGAAAAGTGTAAAGACGAAAATATAAACTACCTAGAATCCT
Organism: Cynocephalus volans; assembly: GCF_027409185.1. Lineage (NCBI taxonomy): Eukaryota > Metazoa > Chordata > Mammalia > Dermoptera > Cynocephalidae > Cynocephalus > Cynocephalus volans. Next base: position 110,860,160 of record NC_084478.1, on the reverse strand, counting down.
GTAATTCAAATGTTCAGTTGTAACCATCATCATTAATTTAACCATGTGTTATGAATACCTTTCAACGTCAATAAAAAATTTGTGCCTTATTTTCTGAATCACTTTAAGATTTTTCATGTTTCAAACTTTAATCTCGATTTTTCTGATTTCAAAGGTAAAAAATCCTTGTAAAATAAAATAATATAGAAACATATAACATAGATAATGAAATTTTCTTGCTTCTCCTTTACCTGTCAAATCCGTAGAAACATTCTCTATTAATAGCTTGGAGTACATTCCTTCAGAAATTTTTCTTTAGTGGTACACACATATTCTTTTGCAAAAGTGAAGCCATACTGAAAACATATTACTCTGCACATATCTTTTCAACTTTATCTCATGCTTACAAGGTTTGCAGGCTGCTCTTTTCACTTAGCAATAAATTGTCAACATGTTTCAGGACAATAAATACATTTCTATATCATTTTATGAGTCACTATTCAATAAGATTTTCTCCAATTTATGAAATTTTACAAGTTATATATGCTTGCTGCAAAAATTCAAACGATATATGTAAAATTGTATAAATTAGAAATTAAAATTTCCCTGTTTCTCTCTGTTGCCCTGTGATGATAGCTACGGGTGAGTATTCTTCCAGCTTTTTTTTTTGCAAAGTATTTCTGTTTCTCTCTCTCTCTCTCACACACACACACACACAATTTCTTTTGCAAAAAATGGGACATATTGGGTGTATGGTTTAGCAACTTGCTTTTCTTTTTTACTTAATATATATTAGACATTTTTCCGTGACAGTACATATTAGCTTCACCTCATTTCCTTTAACCCAGTCAGAAGATTCCATTGCATTAATGTATATTTTTTATGTAACCAATCAGCTATAAATGCCCTTTAAGTTCTTTTAATATTGTTCACTATCACAATCTTGCCGAAATGGGCATTTTTAAAAAATTTTAAGTTATCAATGTGCAATGTAGTTGATTTTCGTGTCCCTTTACCAATTCCTCTTTCCAACTTTCCTCTCCCTTCTCTCCCTATCAACATCATATCTGTTCACTTGTCTTAACAAGTTCAAGGAATTGTAATCATTGGCTGAAATGGGCATTTTTAATGAATATCTTTAGTTATGTGTGCCATTATCTTTGTATGATAAATTTTTAGGAGTAAAATTGTTGTCTTCAAGACCACACAAATTTTCTATTTTTATGCATATCACCAAATTTGCCTCCAAAAGACTGAAGCAGTTTATGGTCCTACCAAGGATGTAAAGCATGCCAGTTTTTCCACACTGTCTGCAAAGCCATATATCATCAACATATTAAAAAAAAATTTTGCCCCTGTTTCATTGTGAAATGGATATTTGGCCTTCTTTCCTGTTTCCTGACATAAAGCTCCTAAAATCCTTGGAATCTCTAGACAGATATTTAGTTTGGTTAAACTCCAAGCTACTGTCAAAAGAGCTGCAATAAACATGAGAGTGCAGGTATCCCTTCAACATGATGACTTCCATTCCTTTTGCTATACACCCAGCAGTGGGATTGCTGGAGTGCATGGCAGTTCTATCTTTAGTTGTTTGAGGAAGTTCCATACTGTTTTCCATAATGGCTGTTCTAATTTACAGTCTCACTAACAGTGTATGAGGGCTCCCCTTTCTCCACATCCTTGCCAGCATTTGTTATTCTCTGTATCTTTGATAATGGCAAGTCTAACTGAAATGAGATATCTCAATGTGGTTTTGATTTGCATTTCCCTGATGCTTAGTGATGTTGAGCATTTTTTCATGTGTCTGTTGGCCATTTGTATATCTTCCTTTGAGAAATGCCTATTCAGCTCCTTGGCCCATATTTTAATTGGGTTACTTTTTTTTATTGTTGAGTTCATTGTATATTTTGGATATTAATCCCTTGTGAGATGCATAGTGTGGAAATTTTTTCTCCCAATCTATACATTGTGTTTTGACTCTGTTAATTTTTTCCTTTGTTGCGCAGAAGCTTTTTAGTTTAGTATAATCCCATTTGTTTATTTTTTCTTTTGTTGCCTGTGCTTTTGGGGTCTTATTCATTAAATCTTTGCCCAGTCGTATATCCTGAAGTGTTTCCCCTATGTTTTCTTCTATGCATTTTATAGTTTCAGGTCTTATATTTAAGTCTTTAATCTATTTTTAGTTAATTTTGGTATGGTGAGAGGTGCAGGTCTAGTCTCATTCTTCTGCATGTGGATGTCCAGTTTTCCCAGTACCATTTATTGAAGAGGCAGTCTTTTTGCCAATGTATGTTCTTGGTGCCTTTGTTGAAGATCAGTTGGGTGTACATAGTTGGGTTGATTTCTGGTTTCTCTGTTCTGTTACATTGGTACATGTGTTTGTTTTTATGCCAGTGTCATGCTGTTTTGTTTACTATTGCTTTGTATTATAATTTGAAACCAGGTGGTTTAATGCCTCCAGCTTCATTTTTTTTTTTTTTTTTTTGTTAAGGATTGCTTTAGCTATTCATGGTCTTTTGTTGTTCCATATGAATGTTAGGATTGTTTTTACTATTTCTGTGAAGAATGTCATTGGTATTTTGATGGGGATTGCATTGAACCTGTAGGTTGCTTTGAGTAGTGTGGACATTTTCACAATGTCAATTCTTCCAATCCATAAACATGAAATGACTTTCCATCTTTCTGTGTCCTCTTTAATTTCTTTCAGCAGTGATTCATAGTTCTCATTGTAGATCTCTTTCACCTCCTTGGTTAAATTTATTCCTACATATTTTATTTTTTTGGTGACTATTGTAAATGGGCTTGCTTTCTTGGTTTCCTTTTCTGTTAGTTTGTCATTGGAGTATAAAAACATCACTGATTTTTGTGTGTTGATTTTACATCCTGAGATTTTACTGAAATCATTTATCAGCTCTAAAAGTTTTTTTGTAGAGCCTTTAATTTTTTCTATGTATAAGATTAGGTCATCTGTAAACAGAGACAGTTTGACTTTTTCTTTTCCAATCTGGGTGCTCTTTATTTCTTTCTTTTGTCTGATTGCTCTGGCTAGTCCTTCCAATGCTATGTTAAACGGGAGTGGTGAGACTGGGTATCAGCTCATTCTTGCTCCAGGGTGATATCGGCAGTTGGTTTTTTGCATTTGGCTCTTACTGTGTTGAGATACTTTCCTTCTATGTCTAATTTGCTGATTGTCTTTATCATGAAGGATGCTGAATTATATCAAATGCTTTTGCTGCATCTATTGAGGTAATCATATGGTTTTTGTCCTTGATTTGGCTAATGTGGTGCATAACATTTATTGACTTGGAAGTGTTGAACCATCTTTGCAACCCTGGGATGAATCCCACTTGATCATGGTGTATAATTTTTTTGATGTGTTGCTGTATTCTGTATGCTAACATTTTGTTGAGGAGTTTTGCATCTATGTTCATCAAAGGTATTGGCCTGTAGTTTTTGTTGTTGTTGTATCTTTGTCTGGTTTTGGTATCAGGGTGCTGCTGGCCTCATAGAATGAGTTTGGGAGAATGGCCCTTGTTTCAATTTTTTGGAATAGTTTGAAGAGAATTGGTATTAACTCCTCCATAAAAGTTTGGTAGAATTCAGCAGTAAAGCCATCCAGTCCTGGGCTTTTCTTTATTGGGAGACTTCTAATTAATGCTTCAATCTTGTTGCTTGTTATTGGTCTGTTCAGGTTCTCTATGTTTTCTTGGTTCAGTCTTGGTATTGTGTTTTTCCAGAAATTTATCCATTTCCTCCAGGTTTTCAAATTTGTTGGCGCATAGTCTCTAATAATTCCTTATATTTCTGTGGTATTGGTGTAATGTCTCCTCTTTCATTTCTGATTTTTGTTATTTGATTTTTGTTATTTAGATCTTCCCTTTTATTTATTTATTTATTTATTTTTTATTTTTTTATTTTATTTTATTTTTTTTGGTCGTTTTTTCGTGACCAGCACTCAGCCCGTGAGTGCACCGGTCATTCCTACATAGGATCCGAACCCGCGGCGGGAGCGTCGCCGCCCTCCCAGCGCAGCACTCTACCGAGTGCGCCACAGGCTCGGCCCTAGATCTTCCCTTTTAACAGTTTGTCTGTTTTGATTATCATCTCAAAAAACTAACTTTTTGTTTCATTGATCTTTTTTATCATTTTGTGCATTTCTATTTCATTTAATTCTGCTCTGATTTTAATTATTTCTTTCCGTCTATTAAGGTTGGGATTGGATTTTTAAAAAAATTTTTCTAGGTCTTTGAGATGTAGCATTAGGTTGTTCAGTTGAAATCTTTCTATTCTTTTGATGCGAGCATTTATTGCAATAAACTTCCCTCTTATTACTGCTTTTGCAGTATCCCATAGGTGTTGGTATGAAGTCTCTTTATTTTCAGTAGTTTCAAGAATGTTTTTGATTTCCTGTTTAATTTCTTCTTCAGCCTATAGGTCATTCAGGAGCATGTTTAATATCCATGTATCTGTCTAGTTCCCAGAGTTTTGTTTATTATTGATTTCTAGTTTTAATCTGTTGTGGTCTGAAAAGATACTTGAAATGACTTCAACTTTTAAAAATTTGTTGAGTCTTGATTTGTGACCTAACATGTGGTCTCTCCTGGAGAATGTTCCATGTGCTGATTGGAAGAAAGTATATCCTGTAGTTATTGGATTAAATGTTCAGACTAATTGCCATAAAGAAATTAAAAGCACTATCAAAAACATAAGTTTAAATAAAAGTGGTCTCATAAACAAATTTTAGTAAAATATGAGAGGGTGTTGACTTATTTTAGAGGATAAAAAAAATACCGAATAGTTCAATTCATAAAAAAATAAAATAAAAAAAAATAAATAAATGTTCTGTAGATATCTGACAAATCCAATTGGTCTAACATGTAGTTTAAATGCTGTGTTTCTCTGTTGATTTGTTGCCTAAATGACCTGTCCGAAGTTGAGAGAGGGGTCTGAAGTGCCCCAGTATTATTGTATTGGGGTCTATCTCTCTCTTTAGGTCTAGTAGTGTTTGCTTTATATATCTGGGTTCTATGGTGTTGGCTGCATATATATTATGATATGTCTTCTTGCTGTATAGATCCCTTTATTATTATATAATGGCCTTCTTTGTCTCTTTTTATGGGTTTTGGTTTAAAGTCTATTTTATCTAATATAAGAATAGCTACTCTTGCTCATTTTTGGTTTCCACTTGCCTAGTATATCTTTCTCCTTCCCTTCAGTATTAGTCTGTGTGTGTCTTTAGAGTGTACTGTAGACAGCATATAGTTGGTTTTAATCCAGTCAGCCAGTCTGCCTCTTTTGAGTGGGGAATTTAATCCATTTACATTTAGGGTTGTTACTGAAAAGTACTGTCTTACTCCTGTCATTTCATCAGTTTTCATTTTGATGTTTTAAATATCTTTTGTTCCTTTCTTTCCTTTTCATTGTCCCAGCAGTAGCTAGGTGTCCCTCACACAACTGATTTGACTGGTGTGGCAGCAGCAGTGGTGTGGACTGATTTAATTCTAGTATTTTGCTATTTTTAATCTATCTCCTTTATAAAAATCCCATTTTCCCTTTTTGCCTTCTTTTGTATTAAATGAATATATTTTAAAATTTCATTTTGCTTTCTCTATTGACTTTTTAGCTATACCTGCTTGCATTTTTAAATGGTTGTTTTAGGGATTCCAATATAAATCACTGACCTTTCACAGTTTTCATAGAGTTAACATTGTAACACTTCACATAAAGTTAAAAAAAAAACCATGAAGTCATTCATTTCCTTTTACCACCCCTCTTTTTTATGCTGTAGTTGTCATATAATACATATGACATATCCACATACATTAAGCCTCACAATACATGTTATAAGATTTGCTTTAGACAGTCACTTATATTTTAAAGAAATTAAGATAGAAATAAAGAAGGTGCGTTATATCTACCTATTTATGTACAATTTCTTATAATTTTTATTTCTTCCTATAGATTTGGTTTTACATCTGGTATCATTTCTCCTTAGCCTGAAACACATTCTTTAGCATATCTTGTACTGCAGATATACTGACAATGTACTTTTAAAATTTTTGTTTATATGGCATTATCTTTGTTTTGCTTTGACTAGTGATCTATATTTTTGCTAGATTGAGAATTATAGATTGACAAGTTTCTTTATCAGTACTTTAAAGATGTTTTCCCACTGTCTTCTGGTCTTTATTGTTTTCAGTCACCATTTGTATTGTTTCTTCTTTGTATATAATGTCTCATCTTAGGGAGGACTGCTGCTGCTGACCGGTCATGGGGGGTGACCGCCACTTTGCCCCCGGCAGGAGAGGCTGCCTCATTTACAGACAACAGCTTTAAAGTGTGGAGCAGGAAAAAAACTGTTTCTTAGCTGCAAAAGTGAGTCTCGAAACAGGGAACACGGCGCCAGGGCTGCTGTGGATGCAGCCAGGATCCCGGAGGCTGGGGCCGCGCTGAAGGCGGCCAGCTGCCCTATTCAGGATTCGAGGTTTCAGGCCGGCATTAAAGAAGATTCCTGGGAGCGCCCGAGCCGCGCCGCAACTGAACCGCCCGAGTCGGCAGCAGCCGAGAATTGGGAAAGGTGGCAAACCAGAGACAGAGAGCGAGCACCCGACCTGGCACAGCACTGTGAGTGATCCCTGGCACAGCTCTGTTCGGGGGGTGGATGCCCAAGCGGCCCCCGCCTGCACCACCAGCCCACTCACCGCCGGTGCTGCCTCCATTTTCCCAGGTGCGGGCAGCTCCGCCCTGCTCGGCCATCACTGAGCCCTCCCACTTGCTGGCCTGGCGCCAGGCTTTCCGGAGCTTGCGGACCGGCCTTGGCTCCCACTCCCTCCGTGGTTCTCCGGCGGGGCTGGTGACGGAGGGCGTCCCGGGCCAGTTTCAGGAGGGCAAGGAAGTACGGGCGGGCCGACTGTCACTCCACCATACCCTGGACTCCGGCCCCAGGTAAACTCCCTGTTCCTGGGAGGCAGATACCATCTGTGCGGCCACCAGTTTGGAAAAAAGCCTAACGAATTTCTGGTTGGGAATAGTGTGGTAGGAGAGTTCCCAGGTCCGCTTGAACCTGCCGGAGACCAGGCTGCAAGTGGGCGCTAGACTCGGTTTATACTGGGGGGATACAAAAGTGAACAAGACCCGAGAAAGATCTACATAGTGCCACAAAGGCACCCAGAGAGACTGGTCGTCTGTGCCCAGCAGAAACCTGGTAGACTTCCTGGGCGAGGCGGTACCGAGCAGGGTCTTGAAGGCCCAGGTGTTAGACGAGGGGTGCAGAAGACACGCCCCAGCCCAGCACAGTGCGCACAGAGTGGGGAGACGTGCGGCCAGGGAGGCGGAGACTCGACAAGAACACACACCCGGTGGGGTCGCAACTGCATGATCTAACAGCCTGGGCCAGAGTACACGGAACAGGGAGAAGTCCTGCACAGGAAGTGAAAGCTCAACAGAGATCACACACCCTGTGGTATGTGACCCACCAGCCCAGCAGAGTCCAAGCTGACCAGAAAGGTGGATCCCCGGAGAAGCCCAAGACCCGAGGCAACCACACACACAAGGCACTAGAGGCCAACTGAGCAGTCACGGAGGGAGCCATACGAAATTGACAACCACAGCAACATCCTAGTTATTCATTAGTCTCAAACCGGTGGACTGTGAAACCCCCGGCCACAATGAATAAACACCAAAAAAAAGATACCAGAAATACAAAAAATCAAGAAAGTACACCACCAAAAGTTAATAAATCTCAAACTCTAGATCCTATAGAACAAGAAGGCCTTGAAATGACTGACAAGGAATTTTGAGTGATAATTCTAAAGAAACTGAATGAGATACAAGAAAACTCATCTAGACATCATGATGAAATGAGGAAAAGTATACAGGATCTGAAAGAGGAAATGTACAAGGAAATCAATGTCCTGAAAAAAAATGTAGCAGAACTTGCTGAACTGAAGAAGTTATTCAACGAAATAAAAAACACAACGGAGAGTTTAACCAGCAGGCTTGTCGAAGTTGAAGAGAGAACCTCTGAACTTGAAGATGGGCTGATTGAAATAACACAAGCAGACAAAAAGAAAGAAAAAAGAATCAAGGACATTGAAGAAAATCTGAGAGAGATATCAGACAACCATAAGCGATCAAATATCCGAGTCATGGGTATTCCAGAAGGGGAGGAAAATGGAGATTCCATTGAAAACATATTCAACAAAATAGTGGCAGAAAACTTCCCAGGTATAGGAAAAATCACAGATCTTCAGATCCAGGAAGCTCAACGATCTCCAAATGTATTCAACCCAAAAAGGCCTTCTCCAAGACATGTCATAGTCAAATTGGCAAAACTCAGAGACAAAGAGAGAATCTTAAAAGCTGCAAGAGAGAAGCATCAAATCACCTATAAGGGAGCCCCAATCAGGTTAACATCAGACTTTTCATCACAAACCCTAAAAGCTAGAAAGGAATGGGATGATATTTTCAAAATACTAAAAGACAAAGATTGCCAGCCAAGAATACTCTACCCTGCAAGGCTATCCTTCCGAAATGAGGGGCAAATAGTATATTTCTCAGACAGACAAAAACTGCGGGAGTTCACTACCACAAGACCACCCTTACAAGAAATCCTCAAGGGAGTACTGGGTTTGGTTCCTGAAAAATAACTACCACTGCCATAAAAACCCAAGAAAAATCTAAACCCGCTAGTATAATAAAAATGGCATTCATGAAGAGAAAACAAGCTAACAAAAACACTATCTACAACCTAAGGAACCAACAAAAACAGAAAACAAACAGTAAATCAGAAAGCAAGGAACAAAAGACACTTAAGACAACCAAACAACCAATAAAATGCTAGGAATAAATCAACACCTTTCAATAACAACTCTTAATGTAAAAGGCTTAAATTCCCCAATTAAAAGACACAGACTGGCTGGATCAAAAAGCAGGACCCAACTATATGCTGTCTACAAGAGACCCACCTCAACCATAAAGATTCACACAGATTAAGAGTGAAAGGATGGAAAAAGATTTACCATGCAAACAGAAAAGAAAAACGAGCTGGAGTAGCTATTCTTATATCTGACAAAATAGACTTTAAACTAAAAACCATAAAAAGAGACAATGAGGGACACTACCTAATGATAAAAGGACTGATCCATCAAGAAGACATAACAATCATAAATATGTATGCACCCAATGTTGGAGCAGCCAGATTTATAAAACAAACTCTATTAGACCTAAAGAAGGAAATAGACACTAATACCATAATAGCAGGGGACCTGAACACCCCACTGTCAATATTAGACAGATCATCTAGGCAAAGAATCAGTAGAGAAACACAAGATCTAAACAAGACTCTAGACCAATTGGAATTGGCAGATATCTACAGAACATTCCACCCAACAACCTCAGAATATTCATTCTTCTCATCAGCACATGGATCATTCTCCAGGATAGATCACATATTAGGTCACAAATCAAGTCTCAATAAATTCAAAAGAATTGGAATTATCCCATGTATCTTCTCAGACCACAATGGATTAAAACTAGAAATTAATAACAAACGAACCTCTGGAAACTATACAAACACATGGAAATTAAACAGCATTCTACTTAATGACATATGGGTCCAAGAAGAAATCAAGCAGGAAATCAAAAAGTTTATTGAAACTAATGAAAACAATGATACATCATACCAAAACCTGTGGGATACTGCAAAAGCAGTATTGAGGGGAAAATTTATTGCATTAAACTCTCACGTCAGAAGAATAGAAAGATGGCAAGTGAACAACCTAACACTTCACCTTAAAGAACTGGAAAAACAAGAACAATCCAAACCTAAAGTTAGCAGACGGAAAGAAATCATTAAGATCAGAGCAGAACTGAATGAAATTGAAAACCAAAAAACAATTCAAAAGATCAACGAATCAAAAAGTTGGTTTTTTGAAAAGATAAATAAAATTGACAAACCATTAGCATGGCTAACAAAAAAAAGAAGAGAGAAGACTCAAATAACAAAAATTAGAAATGAAAAAGGCGATATTACAACTGATTCATCTGAAATACAAGGAATCATTCGAGACAACGACAAACAAGTATACGCCAACAAATTTGAAAATCTGGAGGAAATGGATAAATTTCTGGACACACACAAGCTCCCAAAACTGAACCGTGAACATGTAGAAAATTTGAACAGACCAATAACAATAAAGGAGATTGAAGCTGTTATCAGAAGGCTCCCAACAAAGAAAAGCCCAGGACCAGATGGACTCACAGCAGAATTTTACCAAACATTCAAACAGGAATTGACACCGATTCTTTACAAACTATTCCAAAAGATTGAAACGGACGCAAATCTCCCAAACTCATTCTATGAAGCAAACATCATCCTGATACCAAAACCAGGTAAAGATATAACCAAAAAAGAAAACTACAGGCCAATATCCCTGATGAATATAGATGCAAAAATCCTCACTAAATTACTAGCAAACAGAATACAGCAACACATACGAAAAATTATTCATCACGATCAAGTGGGATTCATCCCAGGGACGCAAGGTTGGTTCAACATACGCAAATCAATAAATGTGATACACCATATTAATAAACTCAAACACAAGGACCATATGATCATCTCTATAGATGCTGAAAAAGCATTTGATAAAGTTCAGCACTCATTCATGACAAAGACCCTCTATAAGTTAGGTATAGAGGGAAAGTATCTCAACATAATTAAAGCCATATATGCCAAACCCACAGCCAATATCATCCTGAATGGGGAAAAGCTGAAAGCTTTTCCTTTAAGAACAGGAACTAGACAAGGATGCCCACTCTCACCACTCCTATTCAACATAGTGTTGGAAGTACTAGCCAGAGCAGTCAGAGAAGAGAAGGAAATAAAGGGCATCCAGATTGGAAAAGATGAAGTCAAACTGTCCCTGTTTGCAGATGACATGATCCTATATATCGAACAGCCTAAAACCTCTACAAAAAAACTGCTAGAATTGATAAATGATTTCAGCACAGTAGCAGGATACAAAATCAACACTGAAAAATCAGTAGCATTTCTTTTCTCCAATAGTGAACATGCAGAAAGAGAAATCAAGAAAGCCTGCCCATTTACAATAGCCACCAAAAAAATAAAATACTTAGGAATTGAGTTAACCAAGGAGGTGAAAAATCTCTATAATGAGAACTACAAACCACTGCTGAGAGAAATTAGAGAGGATACAAGAAGATGGAAAGATATCCCATGTTCTTGGATTGGAAGAATCAACATAGTGAAAATGTCCATACTACCCAAAGTCATATACAAATTCAATGCAATCCCCATCAAAATTCCAAAGACATTTTTCTCAGAAATGGAAAAAACTATCCAGACATTTATATGGAACAATAAAAGACCACGCATAGCCAAAGCAATGCTGAGCAAAAAAAATAAAGCTGGAGGCATAACACTACCTGACTTTAAGCTATACTACAAAGCTATAATAACCAAAACAGTATGGTAGTGGCATAAAAACAGACACACTGACCAATGGAATAGAATAGAGAATCCAGAAATCAACCCACACACTTACTGTCAGCTGATCTTTGACAAAGGCATCAAGCCTATTCAGTGGCGAAGGGACTGCCTCTTCAGCAAATGGTGCTGGGACAACTGGATATCCATATGCAGGATAATGAAACTTGATCCATACCTCTCGCCGTATACTAAAATCAACTCAAAATGGATTAAGGATTTAAATATACACCCTGAAACAATAAAACTTCTTAAAGAAAACATAGGAGAAACACTTCAGGAAATAGGACTGGGCACAGACTTCATGAATACGACCCCAAAAGCACGGGCAACCAAAGGAAAAATAAACAAATGGGATTATATCAAACTAAAAAGCTTCTGCACAGCAAAAGAAACAATTAAAAGAGTTAAAAGACAACCAACAGAGTGGGAGAAAATATTTGCAAAATATACATCTGACAAAGGATTAATATCCAGAATATATAAGGAACTCAAACAACTGTACAAGAAGAAAACAAGCAACCCAATTAAAAAATGGGCAAAAGAGCTAAGTAGGCATTTCTCTAAGGAAGATATCCAAATGGCCAACAGACATATGAAAAAATGCTCAACATCACTCAGCATCCGGGAAATGCAAATCAAAACCACATTGAGATACCATCTAACCCCAGTTAGGATGGCTAAAATCCAAAAGACTATGAACGATAAATGCTGGCGAGGCTGCGGAGAAAAAGGAACTCTCATACATTGTTGGTGGGACTGCAAAATGGTGCAGCCTCTATGGAAAATGGTATGGAGGTTCCTCAAACAATTGCAGATAGATCTACCATACGACCCAGCTATCCCACTGTTGGGAATATACCCAGAAGAATGGAAATCATCAAGTCGAAGGTATACCTGTTTCCCAATGTTCATCGCAGCCCTCTTTACAATAGCCAAGAGTTGGAACCAGCCCAAATGCCCATCATCGGATGAGTGGATACGGAAAATGTGGTACATCTACACAATGGAATACTACTCAGCTATAAAAACGAATGAAATACTGCCATTTGCAACAACATGGATGGACCTTGAGAGAATTATATTAAGTGAAACAAGTCAGGCACAGAAAGAGAAATACCACATGTTCTCACTTATTGGTGGGAGCTAAAAATTAATATATAAATTCACACACACACACACACACACACACACACACAGACACACACACACACACACACGCACACAAACCGGGGGGGGGGGGGGGAAGAAGATATAACAACCACAATTATTTGAAGTTGATATGACAAGCAAACAGAAAGGACATTGTTGGGGGGGAGGGGGGGAGGGAGAAGGGAGGGAGGTTTTGGTGATGGGGAGCAATAATCAGCCACAATGTATATCGACAAAATAAAATTTAAAAAAATAAAAAATAAAAAAAATATATATATAATTTCCTGAAAAAAAAAAAAAAAAGTCTCATCTTGATCTGACGTCTTTCAAGATTTTTCTCTTTATCTTTGGCATTCATCAGTTTGATTGTGATGATCTTAGATGTATTTTTTTTTGTCTCTGTCTTGCATGGGATTTTCTCAGCTTCTTGAATCTGTAAATACATATCTCTCACCAAATTGGGGAAATTTCCATCATCATTTATTCAGATACATTTTATTCTCCATTGTCTCTCTTGTCCCCTTCTGGAACTCCAGGTACATGTTAGACCTTTTCACATTATCCACAGGTCACTGTGACTTTTTAATTTTTTTTCAAATGTTTTTCTCCTTGTTTTCCAGATTGTATAATTTCTATTGATCTAACTTTAAGTTAGCTGACTGTTTCCTCCATCATTTTTAGTCTTCTGTGATGCTCATCTAAAGAATTTTTCCTTTTAGATATACTTTCCAGTTCTCACATTTTCATTTAAAATATTTCCTATTTCTTTGTTGAGATTTCTTATGTGTTCATGCACTATGAGAATATTTTTCTTCGTGTTTTTGAGCATCACTATAATAGCTTGTCTGCTAATTCCAACATCTAACTCATCTTGGGGTTGGTTCTGTTAATTGCCTTTTCACTTTAGTATAGGTTATGTTTTCTTGTTTCTTCATATGCACAATACTTTTGGATTGTATCGTAGACAATGTGAATGACACCTTGTAGATTTCAAATCTTTTTCCTCTAAAGAGTACTTTAATTTGTTTGTTTGTTACAGCAACAAATTAATTCAACTTCTGTCCATCCAGCAGTAAGCATTGGCTGAAAGATTTTAGCTAAGGCTAAAAGAAGTAAAACTTAGTGTTTGTGTTTTCTCCACCATGTGTTTCACACAGACTTTGTAGCACTCTCTTTATGGCTTTCACCCTTCAGTGAGTTACTTTCTCAATTTCCAACTGCTGCGGTTGCTCCCAAATCTGTCCATTGATTCCTAAACTGGTAAGACTACAGATTTATCTCAGTTTTAGACACTCCACATGTAACTAGGCAAAGAGCCAAAAAACCAAAAAAACAAAAAACAAGCCAGGCAGCTAGAAACATTCCCTCTTCCAAATATCAACTTCCCTCCAATGTTTGCCTGCTTCCAATCTTTCTCAAGTGCTTTTAGATAGTTATTTTAATTTTTCCCAGAGCTAATAATTGGGAGAATTGGTCCAATATGGGATACTCTGCCATTTTTGGAAATGAAACATGCACTGTGCCTTTAATTATGAAGGAATGAAGCATTGGCTTTCTTGCCTGAAGAGGTTGGATACAACTTAATTTTGAGAGTGAGGGCTGTCTACTTTACTGGAGACAGAGAACACAAATACGGATGAATTCTTCAGTTACCATAGGCAAATAAAAGGTTATATATCTATACCTATATCTATAACTATCTATCTATCTATCTATATAGAGAGATCTATCTATCTATATAGAGATCTACATATTTAGAAAAGTGAAACATTAATTAAAATAAATCCCCCTTTTTTTCTATCTGAATGCCTTGAATTAGAGATATTTGAGCTCTTCCAATAAATTATTGGAATTGACTTTCCTCCGTGACATACACTGTCCTAAACCATAACAAGTTTCCTTAATCTATGCTTTCAGCTGAAGAAAACTTTGCATACGTGTGTGTATACATGTGTGAGATATTAACATGTATGAGATATACACAGATATAAATACATTTTCAAGGGAAAATGCAATCTTACCATAACGCATGTTTACAATGTGCTTTTCTCATATAGCAGCATATTTTCCAAGTAATTGAAAACATTCCTTAAATGTGATTTTTGTGGTTTGATTCACAAGTTTATCCTATGTCTTCAATAAAATATACTTTACTTTCACTGATTAGAAAATTAATGTAATTTTTTTTCCCAAACAAGTAATTATCTTGTATTTTCATTTCCCTCTATCTATACTATGGCATTAATCTAGTTATATAAATTATAAATCAATACATGCATTTTGTGTGTAGATAGATGCATTAATACATAAGAAAATAAAATGCATATAAATATCAATTTTGTTCATCAGTTGGCAGTTGGATTGCTGGTTATTTATATTATTGTTTCTATGTTGGATTGTATTTTCCAGCAATTTACTGCTGTGTTACTATTGCTATTTAAATGTCCACTGGCACATGGCTCCACTGCAGGTGGATACTATGGTCCCTGCCCTGTAGGAAACCCAGGGAACATTGAGCATGTATCCCATATAGGTTATTTCATTTATTTCCATGAGGAAGATAATTATCATCTTCATTCTCTAGATGAGGAAACTGAAGCTCTGAAAGGAGATGCATATTGTTTAGGGTCACACAGCCACTGAAGGGACAGATAAAGATAGTAACTAATGCCTTTCTGAATGCAAACCCCATATTCCCTCCAGGATACCAGCAAGTTCAGCTGTAGTTTATAAAATCTGATATTGGAAGTGAGGTCCTCTTGAACCTAAACTCCCCTTTTCTTGTCTTTATTATGTAATCCCTTGATTACAAATCACATACTTACAAAATTGATAGATGTTTTCATTGGAAAAGCAGCAGGATGCTATGAAAGGAGCTTATGTTTTAGGCCTGGTTCAGCATTAGAGAAGCTTACTCTCTTTATCCTTTCCTTATCTGTGTAACAGGAATGTAGGTTTGGCCTCCATCAGCTGTGGTTAGGATTAAAGGGTCTCAAACGTGCTGGTGCTTTAAAATTGCATCAGCTTGGACAGTTCATTGGACCTCTTCAGACCCCAGTTAAATTACATGTAAAAGCCCTGGATTTGGGGTGGGTCTTCAAGTTCTCTTTGACCTTTTTACATCATTTTTATGTTTCACTGTCTCCTCCTGATGGTAATCAAGGTATCAATGCACAGATACTCACTTGAGAACAGCAGGTGTGGACCTGCTGAACTAAATCTCATCTGATGAACAGATGTGATGAGAGGTTCTGTTTGAAGTGGGTCTCCAAGGCCTGGATCTGATTAATTCCACAGCAGACATGTAAGCACATGCACACACACACACACATACATGTATGCACACACCTCCCAATGAGGGTGTCAAGTGTAAGGAGGAGAGAACTTGGATGTGTGAAATGTGTGACAACCAAGTACCTCCATCAGGAAAGTCAGCTATCCGGACCACCATTAACACATCTCCAGTTTTGCCCGGGATGAAGTCCCTTGTCTGTCGTGTCTGCCTGTCCATCTGGGTGACTGTATATCTGTTGGGGAGGCATAAACTGAATATCTTAGTGTGGTGACAGAAGCTGTAGTTTCAGTGAGTGCACAGAACAGGGTCAGCCTGCACTTTGTACTCATTCAATTCTTTTAATTGTTAAGAAGTTTGGAAAAATTTTCACACGTTTGATTGCTATTTCTTTTTCTTTAATGGTCTGTTTATATTCATTGCCAATTCCTTTTCTTTCATGTACTTTCCTCTCCCACCATTTTACTGCTTGATTGAATGTTAAACACAGTTTCCCACTGAGCTTGAAGAAGCAGTACATTCATTTCACAAATATTTGTTGAGTGCCCACTTTGTGCCAGGCATTGCTTAAGGTCAGGAGCAACAGTGGTGAAGAAAACAGACAAAAAGCCTCGCCATCTTGAAGCTTACATTTTGGTGGGAAATGATTTTAAATGGAGAATTACCCATGATGTTCAAAAGGTAATTCACTGGGTTCAGTAAATGACAGGCACTGTTCTAGGCATAGCAGATATAGTGGTAAACATAATGAACACAAATCTCTGCACTACTGGAGCTGCACTGGGAGTCAATCTGAAAACTTGAACATGGTGGACTCAAGTATTCCTTGAGTTACAAAGTTCAGTGATGAAAACCAGTAAGCTCATGTGTTCATTTTTAAAGTTGTATTTTTGTAACAGCTTTATTGAGATATAATTGAAGTACTATATCATTCACCAATTTGAAGTGTACAATTCAAAGGTTTTTAATATATTCACATATATGTGCAACCATCACCAGTTAATTTTAGAATTTTCATCACCACCATATACAGAAACCTTTAGAGATCGCCCCATCCTCCCTCCAACCCCAGTCCTAAGCAAGCACTAATCTACTTTATGTCTCTATAATTAAGTTTATTCTGGACATGTCATATAAATAGTGTTATACAATATGTGACCTTCTGCATTGGCTTATTTCACTTAGCATAATGTTTTCAAGGTTCATCCAAGTTGTAGCATAAATAGTACTTTTTATGATTGAATAATATTCCATTGTATAGGTATACCACATTTCATATATGCATTTGTCCATTGACAAATATTGGGCTGTATCCACCTTTTAGCTATTAGGAATAATGTTTCTATAAACATTCATGTACAAGTTTTTTATTTGCAATTCTTTTGTGTATATACCTAGGAGTGGAATTGCAGGCCATGTATTCACTTTCAAACAAAGCAAATAGGACCTGCACAAAATTGATTAAAATAAATGAACAAACAAATAAATAAACCTATTTTCATGGTTTGTTTCAAATGGCTGCATATGAGCAGGGACCAGCAGAAAATATGGACAAATAAAATACTTGAAAGTTTGAGAGCAGGCATTTAGCAGTTAATGCTTTTTTCCCCAGTGGTTCACAAATAAAAATTACACTCATAGAAAGCAGCAGAAGTTGCTTCTGTTACCTGCACTCCAGTGCCATTAAATTCATTCCCTAAGCTTTTAAGCACTTAGGGTTATGTCGAATATTTGTAACGCAATTCTTATAATGGCATAAAGCAAACCATTATGAAAACAGGCAAAGACTGTCCAGACCAATACCTACCTCTAATTTGAGTGGGTACAATTGAGATGTTGTCCCCACATCACTCATTGTGATGTCAGAGGAAAATATTATGGCCAGAGGTAACTTGGCACAAAACTGAATTTATCTAAGATGGATTATCTTCAAATAACCCATTGTGACCCGCTAGCAGGAGATCACATAAGAAAATGTGATAGCTGTAAATATGGCAAATGAAGGTTCATTATATCCTATCAAACCTTTTTCTAATGTCTCATTAAAAAATTGCTTCAGATATGATTTTCCTTTATTTGTTTAAAAATGCTAAAACGTGCATATTTGTTATATTTTCCTCAAAAAGGCTGTGTGGCACATTAGTTATATGACATGGAAAACTTTTTAACTCCAAGAAGGCCAAATTCAAAGGCCCATGGGGAAGCAGGTGTACTTGCATATAAAAATCATAGGAAGAGCCTTTGCTACCACAAGTAAATGCTCTCTCCTCGGTTTTCTTGAAATGAACAGCACTCAGTCTTTTTTCCTTTTTTTCATTTTTTAAAAAAATTGTATTTTTAATTGACAAATAATAATTGTATATTTTTATGGGGGTACAATGCGATGTTTTGATCTATGTACACATTGTAGAATGATTAAATCAAGGTAATTAACATATTTATTGCCTCACCTACTTATCAATTTTTTGGGGTGAGAACATTTAATGTCTACTCTTTTAGCAAGAAATATTCCACTTTTCTCTTTACTGTAAGAAAAGTAAAAGCAATAATAGTACAATGAAAACAAATACTCTGTGTCAGTGTCGGGAGTCACAGAGTAGGGAGTGGCAGGACTCAGCTTCAGCCAGTGGTTTCCTTGAGGGCATGTAGAAATGTAGGCCCCATGTGGCCGAACCTTCTCATTTCTCAAGATTATCCAGGGAGCTGTATTTATATATAAAATCTTCCAATTTTTACTATTAGAAAAATTAAACATTACCTGAACAAAACTGTTTCTTGAATCACCAATTTTAACCTCTGCTATAAACTAACATTAATTGAATGAATATGACATCTAAAACCAGATAAGCTAATATTTCACAATTACCTTTATATGAACGAAATGTCTAATTAGAGAATTAGATGTAAAAAAAGCACAGGGATAAAATTATGAGCAGAAACACAGGTGATATTACATGCTTTATCCAGACATTGGAGGTGAGTTTTTTTTTTTGCTTCGGTTATTATGGAGATTAATGAAAATCTTTACCAGAAAGTCAGAACTATCAAGGATAAATATAATATTTAATGAGAAGAATGGGGACACTATGGCTGGTCCCCAAGAGCCTTCCTAAAATAAGAACAGCTGTTGTTTTTGGCCTGCCATGTTGATATCACTTGTACAGGGATTCTTAGTTTGTGTGGACTCTTGTTGGATAAGCACAATCCCCCTTTTTGACCAAGAGTGATAATCTGCATTTCACAGGTCAGGAAATTAATGGCATAAAACATGTTGTGGAGAAACAACTAGGAATAAGTAACCTTCTATTCATATAAATCTCAGTTACAGGTTCACATAGTGAAGGAAGAAATGTCAACCGGGTGTCTAGAACACAGAAAGTCAGCACTAGTCTTTGATGAGCCTTGAACACTATTTTCAAAATCCTACAAATGTGAGACTCAGAATTCCTTTTAACCTCGTTTATAAAGTTCTTTCTGCTAATGCATGAACAATGTTTACAGAGAGAAAAAACTATTTGTCATTTGACTCTGAGAAAAATATCCACCAATGCAAAAATCTTGTTGTTAAAACTAGGCAGAAAACAAACAGAAAATATAATTTTCTACTGAATGATGTTTCTGGAAATCGAGTATTTTTATTTTAGTGCAATTACCAATATAAGACTGAATGAAAACATTTATTTACAGGTAATATAAATTCAAACCATGCAAATTGAGAACAAAATTAAGTTGTCTGAATTCCTATTCGAGGGATGTTTGACACAAAATACCCCAGTTCCAGTATAAATACTCTATTAAATTCTCAAAATAAATATGGCTGAATTCTTTTATCCTTGTTCTCCTGTTGACATGATCCATTTTCACCACTGGGAGGAAAAAAAAAAGATTTGGCAAAAGGCGTAATTACAGGGTGTTATTTTAAAGTGAAGAGGTAAATGTATACATGGAGAGGCAATAGACTTTCTACTTGAAAAGATGATGAACTTGTATGTTGAACAATAAACTGAGAATTCTGATTTAATTACCTTTTAGCATAGTGGTGCCCAAGTTGCACATCATGCACTCAGATGTGCAAAGTTATGCAGTGCCTTTATCTCTGTATAACTGGTCTGGCCGTCTTCGTTGTCTCCATCTATACCTGCACTCTGTTCTGTTAAGAATACTCACAGTCCCTCAGGTTGGCTTTGTCCTCCACCCAGCCATTCTTTATCGTGAGGTTTTGGGCACATGGGTGGTTTTGGGGTCGGGGAGGCAAGGGGCAGTGGTAGCTCACTTGTCCCTGTGGCACTAGGCTGCTCCCTGCACTGGTGACTGCTGAGGTGTGACAGATCTTGGTCATGACCTTTTTGCTTTGCCCCCAGCCCTTTCATCAGCACAGCATTTTCATAAATAGTAAATTATATTTTAATTATCATATGCATATATATACAATGTTTTATTATATGTAGAAATAAATGAAAAATAATAAAGAAATAGATTATTGCTCAGTAGCAA
Source organism: Cynocephalus volans (assembly GCF_027409185.1). Lineage (NCBI taxonomy): Eukaryota > Metazoa > Chordata > Mammalia > Dermoptera > Cynocephalidae > Cynocephalus > Cynocephalus volans. The sequence goes on along the minus strand of NC_084478.1, from coordinate 110,839,734 downwards.
AAATCCTGCCTAACAAGATTTAAATTTTTTTTATTATTTTTATTTATATGTACTTATGGGGTACAGAGTTGCCTATCAGTATCTGTGTACAGTATGTGATGATCAAATCAGTATTATCAGCATGTTCATCATTACAAATGGTAATTACTTTTTGTGTCCCTTTCTCAATTACTCCCATACCCCGTCCCCCTCCCCCTTTCCCATCTCTAGTAACTATAGATCTGTCCCCTCCTTCTGAAAGTTCAATGTTTTATTGTGGTCTTTCTTTCCTTTGTTTCTTAGCTCCCCGTTATGAATGAGGACATGCGGTATTTCTCTTTCTGTGTCTGGCTTATTTCACTTAACATAATTTTCTCCAAGCTCATTCATGTTGCTTCAGTTGGAAGATTTTCATTCGTTTTTATGGCTGAGTAGTATGAGAGAAGATCAGATAAACTATAGAAAGTGTCTGAAACATACTAGACCTTTAAGAAATACTAGAAATGTTAGTCCCAGAGTCCTTCCTTCAATAAATGAGGGGATTTTGATGTAGAATAAATAGCATAACTGTGTTAGAGAGTATTTGAAAATACACACTCAAGACCTGCGATGTACACACATTTATGTAATGTATGAGCTTTGGTGCTATTTTTTGTAGCATGTCTCCTGATGGAGTTTGAAAGAGGAAAAGATATTTGTGTCTTATCATTTTATTATTTAATGAGTTATCCTGTCTGATTCTTTACTCTTCAGTTTAACGTTACAGAAACACACACTCACTCAGCACATGTAGAAAGAAATTGTAGTCGTCTTTCTCCATGCAAATATATCCTGTGGGCAGTTGGAAAAGAGAGTCTGGGCATCGGAGAGAAGAGTGGGATGGACGAACAAATTCAACCTGGCAGTGCCCCGCAAATGTGTACTAAAAATGAACGGTTGTGAGAGACTCACCTTTGGGAATCATTATCAACAAATGAAACTGCACATATACTTTCAGTTTTTTTATCTTCATATACATTTTTCAAATGTATTTAGGACTATTCATTTCATGTTGTCTTTGTCTCCCTTTGCAAAAATTGATACCTTTCTGTTGCGCAAAGGTAGAATATTGAGATAAGCGCCACCTGCTGGTCCGATCCTGAACTACATCTCTGAATGTCTGGGAGGACGCTCTACAAGAATTTGGCGAGGGCGGGGCCTCTGGCCTGACCCACCAAACGGTGCTCGCTGGAGGCTTGAATGGCACAGGCAGCCCTTCCTGCAGAATCAATTGCTGCCTGGCTCTCTGAGCTCCTGGCAGGAAGTTCCACCTCTGTCTCAGATGAAGAGAAAGCCGCCAGTGTGAGTGTCTCTGAATGAGGTGTATGAGTGGGTGTCAGTGTGTGTGTGCGTGTGCGTGTGCGTGTGTGGATATTTTGTATTTTGAGTCATATCCTTTTAGGCACATTTGCTTCATAACATGTTCTCAGTCGTACACATGGGAATGTTCTCAACTATAAATGGAACCAATCATATTGTACATAAAATGTGTAATCTGCTTTTTAAAAAAAACATTAACTGAATTCTTTTTTTAAAATAAATTTAATTGTGTATATTTAAAGTACACACCATTATGTTATAAGATACTTATATATAGTAAAACAGTTACTGTAGTGGAACAAATTAACATGTCCATCATCTCACATAGTTACTCATTCCCCGCCGCCCCGCCGTGGCAAGAGCAGCTATAATCTACTCATTTAGCAAAAATCCTGAATACAACACACTGTTATTAACTGTAGTTCTCGTGCTGTACATTAAATCTTTTGATTTGTTCATCCTACGTATTTGGTACTTTGTATTCTTTGACCTACACCTCCCCATTTCTTCTCTCCACCCCAATCCCGACTCTGGTAACCACTGTTTTATTCTCTGTCCCTATATATTTGACCTTTTTTTTAAAAAAAGAAAAGAAAAGAAACGATTCCACATATAAGTGAAATTATGAAATTTTTTTTTTTCTGTGTCTGGCTTATTTCATTTAGCATAATGTCCACATTCATTCATGTTGTGGCAAATGGCAAGATCTCTTCTTAAGGCTGAACATTCCATTGGGTGTGTGTGTGTGTGTGTGTGTGTGTGTGTAAGTGTATGTCTGTATATGAGTGTGTGTGTGTGTGTGTGTAAGTGTATGTCTGTGTGTGTGTGTGTGTGTGTGTATATATACACACACACACCACTGACTGTGAATTTCTTTCCACTCTATATATACCACTATGAATTCCTTTCCTGGCTGGTAGACCTATACAAAATCAGTTTCTGAAATCAGATTACAAGTTTTTTCCCTGTATTAAAAACTTTATCTCAGTTGCTTTCCTAAATCATAAGACATATTATATGTGTTTGTAATTGGAAAAAAAATCAAATGATAAAGACATATACATGTGGAAAATGAAATGATCCTGTCTACCTCCTCTTCCCCAGCTGAGGAATCCTTTCTTAATGGTGTGGAGCATATTCTGCAGATGATTTTTTCTCTATAGAGAGAAAATGTTTCTGAGAATATATTTATATGGAAATATATATGCACAAATTACAAGAAGATACAAAATATGTATGAACAAGTGTCATGAGATGAATGTTAGTGTTCCCCCAAATTCATAAGTTGAAGACTTAACACCCTGGTTCTTGATGGTATCTGAAGATGGGGCCCTTGGGAGGTAATTAGGTTTAGATTACGCCATGAGAGTGGAACTCTCATGATGGAGTTGTAATGCCCTTATAAGAAGAGGAGGAGAGAGAGAGGTCTCTTTCTCTCTCCAGGAACATGCACTGAGGAGAGGCCATGTGAGCACACCATAAGAAAGCGGCTGTTTACAAGCCATGAATAGAGCCCTCACCAGACACTAAATCTGCCAACACCTTGATCTCGGACTTTCCAGCCTCCGAGAAATGTGAGAAATAAATTTCTGTTGTTTATAAGCTACATACCCAGTCTATGGTATTTTGTTATAGCAGCCCAAACAGACAAAGACAACATGCATATTGCCACGGTTTGAATGTGTCCCCCAAAGTTTGTGAATTGGGAACTTAATCCCCAATGCAACAGTGTTGGGAGGTGGAGCCTAACTAGAGGTGATTGGCCCTCATGAATGCATTAATGTCGTCATTGTGGGAGTGGGTTATTTATCACTAGGGTGTTTTGTTTTTTTTTTTTAATAAAAGTGAATTTGGCACTCTCTAGTCATGTGATGCCTTCTGCCGTTTTATGACAAAGCAAAAGTCCCTCATCAAATGCAGCCCCTTGATCTTGACTTCCCAGCTGACAGAACTGTAAGAAATAATTTTCTTTTCTTTATATGTTACCCAGTCTGTAGCATTCTGTTATAGAAACACAGAATGGACTAAAACATACACACACACATTTTTTGTAAAAATGGGATGACTGCAAACATTATCATGCAATATACCTTTTTGGACTGAGGATAAAGTTACAGAGACTTTTATTTGTGTGTTCATTGTAATTGGATATTTTCTCATAAGCTTAGTTGCATTCCTGCAGTTTTCTATGACATTAAAAATTTTCATTTTGTTTGTCTCTCTCCTGGTCAAAGCGAGTTCCTGGTATACAAAATGTTTTCTGAGGTATATATGGATAATTTCTCCCCGATTTTTCACACGTTTAAAGATTTTTGTCTCGATTTTTATGATGAAGAAATCAATACAGCTCATTGTAGAAGTTTTGAAGAATCACAGGAATTTAAAGATTGCCACTCTATGGGAAGATTTGAGATTAAGACCATCCAAAGCCCAGGAAGAGACACAGCAGAAAAAGCTGGGGTTTAGAGTCCCTGGCCTGTGTTTTGCAGGCTTGGCACTGGGGGTAACTTGCTTAGCCTCATGGAGTCTTAGTTTTTCTCATTTCTAATAAGGGATCTTATTACGTACCTTGAATGTTTATCATCATGATTAGAGGAGATGAAATATAAATTTCCCCAGATATAATCCAAGCTTTGGTCTATAAGAATTTCCTTCCTCCAAGTCACTTTCCCAATGTCTGAAACCTGTGCTTTTGTCTGAATTATTCCCCACTTCAGAAACTTCCAATCGTCATGCCTCCTAGCCCACGGGGCAGGATTTTCTCTTCATCATCATCTTCCTCACTAAGTGGAGTTGTATAGTATGTACCCATGTGGGCATGTCACAGTTCAGGTATAATACCAGAAAAGTTTACAACTGCCAGTTTGTAATCCCTGGAAGCCCTCATCTATGATGGAGGCTGCTGGGCATTGAGGAGGTCCAGAGGCTGAACTCATTCTTGCCACTTCCTGGAAATGTGGTTTATCCTTGGCAGGCCTGGGGCTGACCATCAGTAAAATGAGAATAATGATGCTTTCTTCCCAGAGTTGTTTTAGGGAAATGAGAAATCCATGGGAAGCTTCAGTGGTTACTATCTTAGCCCTACCCTGCCTTCTATCTCATGCAGCAGAGATAACTGTGATAGAAACTAAATGGCATTTCTCTTAGAACAGTTAGGACACTCAGGGTATTGAGAGAAATGTGTACAGAATTTCTTGATGTATTAGGTATGGTGACTGTCCAGTGCTGTAGAATGAGTTAACTGGGAGACTTGGCAAGAGAACAGAAAATCCTCACGCCATTTCCTACCAATCCATGTGCTTTCCCATCCTTGGTATTTTGCCTTTTATGTTGTAAGAGAGGAAAAACTGTAAGAGGTGTAAGAGTAGGAGATTTCCACTAAGACTTGGAATGAGACAGCACAGAGGAACCAATCCTAATAACATGTGCTGGCAGAATGCTACAGTCAGGGGACCTGTGTCCTGATAGCAATCCCATCACTTCCCCAGAAATGGAAGTATCTATCTTTGTGGATGCATATGAAATTATAGGAAAAATACTGTAACAAAATGCACCAAAATGTTGACTGTGTTTACCATGAGGGGGCGGGAGTGCTGGTTAATTATATTTTCTTCTCTGTATTTGACAGTATTTTCCACATGCTCCAAAATGAGTGTGGATTACTTTTATAATAATAAACAGAGCCTATAAAATGTGTTTTATTTTTAACTGATAAAGAGCACCAGGTTGAGAGTTTCCTTGGAAAGAGCAGGCACGTTACATGCCTGCCAGGGCTGGGTGAGGCAATAGAGTGTGATCTGGGTAGTTAGTTTAGATCCCTGTGCCTCAGGCTTTCTATCATGGGAGACTGGATCTTAATCCCTCAATCACAGGGCTCCCAGGGTGAGAGGTGTGATGAAATCACCAGTGTCATTGTGGGGGATCTGTGCTGTTCTATTGATCAGTGATTAGTCCCCTCACACTTTAGAGGGAGTGACACTGTATCATCCATTGCTTGAGTCCGTGGTTCCACTACAAACAATGATCTTATTGCCCTGATCCCCAAACCACAGCACTCTACCAGCACTCTCAGCACAGTGTGATTCTCTAGGTATTCTCTAAAGGGTTAGTGCTGTTTTGTTTTGTTTTTGTTTCTATGATCTGCATTGGTGGCTCTCAAAGTCTGGCCCCCAGGCACCACCTGGGAGCTTGCTAGAAAGTGCTGATTCTTAGGCTCCATCCCAGACCTACTGAATTAGAAACTCTTGAGGCGGGTTCTAGCAATCGTTTAACAAGCTTCTCAGGTGATTCTGATGAAAGCTGACGTTTGAGAATCATACTCCACAAAACTTAAAACTAATGTAGTAAATGAAAAGTGTTAATCTCTGAGTTAAGGAATTAATCATGCTTTTATTTCACATACTTTTTTATAACCTTCATTCAAAGTAGAATTTGTTCATTTTGCCAAATGGTTTTTCATTGGGAAAAAAAAATTGAAGTTGACAGTCAGTGCCATCTAGTGACCAGATCCATAATTGCAGCATTGCAATGAAGCAGGGAGGGGGGAAGGAAGGTCTCCTTTGCAGAAGCCCACCAGAAGAAACTTTCTGGGAGTTATAGACCAAAGGAAGCGTTAGGCGGTGATGCAGACAGAGCTCATGGACATTAACTCATATGGCAGGATGTTTCCCTTGGCCCTTCTTTAAATTAAATACAACTGAGTGAAGGGCTGTGTGTGGCTATACACATAAAGATGTATTAACCTCCTTTTCATGTTACGATATATTTAACATCTTCTAATCTCCAGGAATATATTTTTTCAGCATTAGTTTTGAAAATTAAATCACAACTAGGCTTTTGCTATGCTGTCATAATTTTATCTTAGTTATTTTTATTTTGCTAATGAAAAATTAATGTACATTTCTCCCCAGCCCTTGAAAACACTGGAGAAATACACATTTATATGAGGCATTATCTTGTATCTACCTTCTTACTATGTCCTGCCTCAAGATAACCACTCAATTGATTTGTAAATATTTTCCAGATGTTTATGTGGCTTGTTTATATTTAAAAATAATATATGTATGTTCTTATGAAAATATACATTCCTCAAAAATCAGATCAAGTTGTACATTGTGTTCTGTATGTTGCTTTTATATTTATACATCTCAATGCTTTTGGTTACATTTCTTTAATTTTTGGTGTGGCTGAGCAATTTTACATATACTGATTTGTCATTCACTTTTCTTCTTTGAATTACCTGAATGTGAACATGACTCTTTTAGCTAGTTAGATTTTCCTACGTGTTAGGCATATTATGTCTGTAAATTATGTTGCAAATATGTTTTGTCAATGTAGAACTTTCACTCTGGTGTCCTAATATGAGCAGACACTTTATGGATGCTCTCCTGGAAAGTGGTTGTCTGGCGTCCACGCTAAACTTGTCACTTCTGAGCTGTAAATTGTCCCTTCTGCATGAGGGAGGTGACATATACTGGCACCCACTGCTTACTTCTGCGATCCTGACCACTGCCCTAGGAGCATTGCATCTGTGCACATTGTGGCCTCTTTGCTCTGACTCTAGGCAATTTCATTCACCAGCTTTCTCAGCACAGGGTTGTAGCCAGCTAAATATAATAGCTGTTAATATGAATTATACATTTTAAAGTAAGAAAGAAGAAGGAAACGATCATTTCAAGATAGGGGTAATCATTTTATTGAAAGAACTGTTTTATAACCAGTATTTGAAAATACATTACTGGGGTTTATTCATTTTGCCAAATTAATACATCACGATATTAATAGTCCTGCTCACACTCGCACCCCAACCAGAAGATATTCATTAATAATTTGATGTATATTCTATTCATTTTTGTCTCTATCTTAATAAAATGCACAGACATTTATCCAAGTGTAAAAGCATATTCTTTTACAAACTTGTGATCGTCCTCTTCATACTGTGTTGCTATTTACCTGTTTCATGTAGTATGAAAGCTTTTTTGGCATTTCATCAGTTATATTGTTGGGCATGATTTCTTTCTTTTCTTTTCTTTTTTTTTTTTTTTTTTACTGATTATATATACTTGTGGGGTACAGAATCAAATATCAATACATGTGTACAATATGTGGTGATCAAATGAGGATAATTAGTATATTCATGTTGACAAAATGTAATCAATCTTTGTGACCCTTAACTAATTTCTCGCCAACCCTCACCCCCTTTCCCACCTCTAATAATCACAGTTCTGTTCTCTCCTTTTTTTGAAAGTTTAATGCATTATTGTGATTCTTTCTTTCTTTCTTTCTTTTCTTTCTTTCATTCTTTTAGCTCACACTTGTGAGTGAGGACATGCGGTATTTCTATTTCTGTACCTGGCTTATTTCACTTAACATAACTTTCTCTAAGCTCGTCCATGTTGCTGTGAGTGGCAGGATTTCATTCTTTTTTATGGCTGAGTAGTATTCCATTGTGTACATATACCACATTTTCTTTATCCAGTCATCTGTTAATGGACATTTAGGTTAATTCCAACTCTTGGCCATTGTAAACAAAGCTGCGATAAACGTGGGAGTGCAGGTATTCCTTCGACATAATGATTCCCATTCCTCTGGGTATATACCCAGCAGTGGCATTGCTGGATCGTATGGTAGTTCTATCTGTAGTTTTCTGAGGAACTTCCATACTATTTTCCACAAAGGCTGCACTAGTTTACAGTGTCCCCAGCAGTGTAGGAGGGTTCCCCTTTCTCCACATCCTTGCCAGCATTTGTTATTCTCTGTCTTTTTGATAGTAGCCAGTCTAACTGAGGTGAGATGATACCTCAGTGTGGTTTTGATTTGCATTTCCCTGATACTGAGTGATGTTGAGCATTTTCCCATGTGTCTGTTCTTCAGCTCCTTTTCCTACTTTTTAATTGGGTTATTTGTTTTCTTACTGTTGAGTTGTTTGAGTTTCTTGTATATTGTGGATGTTAATCCCTTGTTGGATGCATATTTTGCAAATATTTTCTCCCATTCTGTAGGTTGTCTTTTCACTCTGTTAATTGTTTCTTTTGCTGTGCAAAAGCTTTTTAGTTTGATATGTTCCCATTTGTTTATTTTTTTCTTTTGTTGCCTGTGCTTTTGGGGTCATATTCATAAAGTCTTTGCCCAATCCTACTTCCTGAAGTGTTTCCCCTATGTTTTTTTGAGGAGTTTTATAGTTTCAGGTCTTATATTTAAGTCTTTAATACACTTTGAGTTGATTTTGGTATATGGTGAGAGGTACAGGTTCAGTTTCATTCTTTTGCATATGGATGGCCAGTTTTCCCAGCACCATTTATTGAAGAAGCAGTCTTTTCCCCAATGTACGTTCTTGTTGCCTTTGTCAAAGATCAGTTGGGTGTAAGTATGTGGGTTGATTTCTGGGTTCTCTATTCTGTTCCACTGGTCTGAGTGTCTGTTTTTATGCCAGTTGCCATGCTGTTTTGTTTACTATAGCTTTGTAGTATACTTTGAAGTCAGGGAGTATTATGCCTCCAGCTTTATTTTTTTGCTCAGGATTGGTTTGGCTATTTAGGGTCTTTTGTTGTTCCATATGAATGTTAGGATTGTTTTTTCTATTTCTGTGAAGAATGTCATTGGTATTTTGATGAGGATTACATTGAACATGTAGATTGCTTTGAGTAACATGGACATTAGACAATGTTAATTCTTCCAATCCAAGAGCATGGAATGTCTTTCAGGTTTTTTCTGTGTCTTCTTGGTTCAGTCTTGGTAATTTGTATGTGTTGAGAAATTTATTCAAATTTGTTGGTGTATAGTTGTTTGTAATAGTCTCTAATGATTCTTTGTATTTCTGTGGTATCAGTTGTAATGTCTCCTTTTTCATTTCTGATTTTTGTTATTTGGATCCTCTCTCTTCTTTTTTTAGTTAGCCTTGCTAATGGTTTGTTTATTTTGTTTATCTTCTCAAAAAACTAACTTTTTGTTTCATTGATCTTTTGTATCATTTTTTTGGTCTCTATTTCACTTAGTTCTGCTCTGATTTAATTATTTCTTTTTGTCTGTAATTTTGGGATTAGATTGTCCTTGTTTCTCTGTTCTTTGATGTGTAGCATTTAGGTTTTTTATTTGAAAAGTTTCTATTCTTTTGATTTAAGCATTTATTGCAATAAACTTCCCTCTTGGGCATGATTTCAAATGTTTCATTGGGTTAATATATTATTTTAAATCTGCGTTCTCTGTTTAATCTTAATTTCTCTGTTTATTAAGAGATCAGGATATTAACCTCATAGCTGCAATACAGGTTGCATATATTTCCTCCCAGCTTTTTATATACTTTGCACTTTTTTTTATTATTTGAGATATTGGTTTTTATTCACTTAAATCTATATTTATTACCACAGTTAAAAATCACTTAAAATTTCTCATATGCTTTTGCTTTCTGCCAGCAACATAAAACTAAAACAAATACAAATAGCTTTTTTAAACAACAAGAATAAAGCCTTGCTCTGCATTCTTAATTCACTCAGAATTAGGTTCAAAGACCTTGCCTTACCTACAAGGGCGCACTTGATCTGCATCTGCTGCTCCTCATCTCTCCTCTCCCCTTTGGTTTACTGGGCTGGGAGTTTCAGACATGCTGAGGGTGCTTCCCTCTCAGGGACTGGGCTCTTGCCTTCCTCTCTGGGATGCTGTTTCCCCAGTAGCCATATGGAATACTCCCTCACTTCCTCGAGTTCTTCTTTCACTCCCTCACTTCCTTCAGGCACATGGGGGCCCACTCCGGGGTGCCAGGAGTGTGGGCCAATCTGATGGCAGGGGCAGGCGCAGGGCTGCCTCGCTCATGCCTCGCTCCGAGTTGGCATCAGCAACCTCCCTGGCCCTGAGGATCTTGATGGGCAGTGCAGCCAGTTCGGTGCCCTGGGTCAGTCCACCATGAAGGAAGATGGTCTCCTTTCTCGAAAGTCACTATGCCGAGTCCATAGCCACCTGAGCCCATCATCACCAGTCCATGCCTGTATCCCACTTGCCTCCTGTTCCTGCAGCTCTGCTCAAGGCAGTCCAAGCCACCAACTCCTGAACTCTGAGCCGGAGACCTGCCACTGACACCCTGAGGAGCAGGATCCGCCTCTGCCACTCACAGCCAAGTGACAGTGAGACCTACTTTGTACTTTTAAATTTTGCTGTACAAATGGTGTTTTAGTATCTCTCTATACATTTATCTATTTATATAGATATAAAAGCAGTAAAGCTCATTGTTAAAGAGAAAATCTAAACAATACACTTAGGTTTATTGACTGTCTGCTCCGATAACAGGCAAGAAAAATATTGGCACTCTGTCTAATTACAAGTTTTGAGTTTCTGAGCATTAATTTACAAGGTTCTTTCTTTGGGTAAAGTTATTTAACTTCTCATAATGCCTGCACGCTGATCTGAATAATGCCAGCAATGAACAATACCTTGAATAGCTCTGAGGATTAAGTTAGATAAAGTATAAAGTACCTATTGATTAAAGTCCTTGTGGGGCCGAGCCCCTGGCGCACTCGTGAGAGTGCAGCGCTGGGAGTGCAGCGACGCTCCCGCCCCAGGTTCGGATCCTATATAGGAATGGCCAGTGCACTCACTGGCTGAGTGCCGGTCACGAAAAAGACCAAAAAAAATAAAAAAATAAAAAAATAAAGTCCTGTGAAATGTCAATAACCTTTTTGCAAGTCACCTTCCAGAGAAAGCTTTCAAATAAACCTTGCTTATCACCTCAGAGACCAGCTCAACCATGTGGTTCCTACACCCAGGCTTCCAGGCACAAGATTTCATCTCTATAATTAATATTATGTTGAAGGAATACCCATGTGGACACAATTCTAGGAGAGCTTAAAACAATCAGTCATTAAGCTTTGGAAACCCATCATCTGAAAGGGAGGCTGATGGGCATATTGTGAGGAGAGAATAAAGGAGAAGCCAGTTTTCACCCCTGACTTGATGTGTGACCCTGGAAAAGTGTAGTACCCAATGGTCCTGTCCTTGATAATCTGTAAAATGGGAAAAATGATACTGTTAACCGAATTGAGGCTGCAGAGGCAAATTTGAAAATTTATTATGTCATTTATGAGCCAAATTTGAGGATTGACCCTGGAAACACAAGCCAACAGAGTTGGGAAGTGCCGTGGGGCTTTTCCACCAGTTTGAAGACTTCATTGAGAAAGGAGAACAAAGAATGAGAGAGGGGAGCTTTCCTTCAACATAGTTTTCTCATTTTCATTGGCTATTACATTTCATAAGAGGGGCTGTTACATATCATAAAAGTACAAAGTAGGTCTCACTGTCACTTGACTGTGATTGAATGGTTCTAAGTTACAACATACAGTCTTAAATCTATAACATAGTTACAAGATAAATTCTAGGCAATTTTTAGATAAATTGATAACTTTCTATGATGCCTGTAATTCTGGGTTGAGGTCTTTGTTGTCAGTAATTCTGGAAATTTACAAAAAGCGTTTCTGAGAACAGGATGTCTCACCCAAGTCATGAGGTCCCCTTCAAGGCAATTAATATTTTTAGAACTGTTTGTGTATGAGTCAGCTACAAGTCATCAATACCTTCCTCAGAGAGCTCGGGTGGGAGAAAAGGAGAAAACCTATAGAAATGTCTGGCTCATTGTATGACTTGGACAAACTGCCCAGTCTGCCTCCTCACTCCCAAGAAAGAGATGACTTTTAAATAAACCGAAGAGTATATCTCTCATAGAGAACATCTGGAAATGTAGCCACAAAAGAGAAACCTACAGATATTTACCTAATGCATGAGATTTCATGTTATTTTCGTGTTGCGGGATGAATTAAGCAAGGAGTTTTGAGAAAAAGAAAAGGATAATTTGCTATTATTTCAGGTGATTTCCTATCTCCTTATTTTCCTTCTAGTTTGATACTGGAGGAGCAGTTTCCAACTAAGCTTTAAAAAAAAAAAGAGCATAAACTTGAACAAAGAGTAGTATCTGCGCACATGCTGGACCACAAGACATTGGGTGAGTCCCCTCTGTGTTGACCTCATCCCTAACACAGAGGAACACTCAATACAGAAATAGTGTTTAGGGGCATGGGCTTTGGGATGAGATACATGTGGATTTGATCTTGGGCTCCTTTAGTGTGGGATGCATGATCTTGAGTAAGCAATTTCCTTTCTCTGAGTCTCACCTTTTCTCTTGTGCTGAATGGAAATTGGGATGGTTCCTGCCCTTTAAGGTTGTAGTGAAGATTAAATGAATTGCTATATTGAAAGCACTCAGAGCAATGTCCGGCATCTTCCAACACCGAATACATGTTTGCATCATTCATTGTGATCATCATTACTCCTCCTAACCATCCAAAAGGAGAGTCATGTAGGTGGGGTTTGCATTGCCAGGTAGCGTGATTGTTCTGTGGTGCTGCAATGTTATTGTTGAGAACAGATTGGTTGACATACAGACTAAAGGAAGGCTATAGAAAACTCGTGAACAGACCTAGACGTATAACAGCATTTAATGTGAAATAGATGTGGCACTTGCAATCAGTGCCTTCAGATGCATGGTTCGAGAAATGGGACAAATGAAGCTGTAAAAGGTTCAATAAAAATCAAAGTTCAATAGTTTCCCCATAACATAAGTGATTTAATATTAATTAAAAGTCGACAATACAATAATAGCATAAAAACTACATATATCACAGCTCTATGAAATGTATACACAATCTATTTGGACATATACAAGCAAACAAAAATAATGGAATGAAACACAACAAAATGTTAACAATTTTTTTTTCCCCATGATGGTGGGATTGGTGGTTATTGATATTTTCATCTCTGTAATTAACTGTCTTTTAGTCACTTGGTAAAATGAGTACATATTACATTTACGCTAAAAAAACCTTCAGCCCTTAAAAGCTTTGTTTGTTACTTATTAAACATATCAAATATACTAAATGTTACAGAGTGCTGTAAAATGAACACTTGTATACCCAGCTACCCAGGTTAAGCAACAAACTTGATAAATGCCTTGAGCCCATCCACTTAATTGTACCTTGTCGTTCCTTCACCCTTCAGATGTAACTTATAACCGGAATGAGGTGTTCATATTTGTATTAGTAAGGGTTCTCTAGAGACAGAATCAGTAGGATATGTTATAATTATATGAGAGGGACTTATTAGGGGAATTAGCTCACGTGACTATGAAGAAAAGTCCCACAACAGGCCATCTATAAACTGGATGCCGGTAGCGTGGCTCAGTCCTGGAACCCAAAAGCTGAAGAGTCTCATAGCTCACGCGACTATGAAGAAAAGTCCCACGTTAGGCCATCTGCAAACTGGATGCTGGTAGCGTGGCTCAGTCCAAGTCCTAAGGCCTCAAAACCAGGGAAGATGATGGTGTTCTTGGTGTAAATCCTGGAACCCAAAAGCTGAAGCGTCTCGAGCTCTGATGTCCATGGACAGGAGAGAAGAGTGTATCCCAGCTCCAGAGGATCAAGAGAGAGCTTCACCTCTTCCCTCTGTCTTTTGTTCTCTCTGGATCCCCAGTGGATTGGATGGCTCCCATCCACACTGAGGGTGGGTCTTTCACACCCAGGCCGCTCAGACTCTCATACTAATCTCCGCTGGAAACACCCTCATGGACACACCTGAAAAAATTGCTTTACCAGGTTTCTCAGCATTCCTTCATCTAACCAAGTTGACATCTAGAATTAACCCTCACCATACTCTTCATAAATTGCTTTATACTTATTAATGTGAATGAAAGCATCCTTAAAATATATATATATATATATTTCTTACTGTAGGTGCCCTTATCCTCCATTTGACACTTTGATTTAACATTACCTTTTTCAGATGTATACTGTATATGGCCTGATTCCTATAGGTCTAGAGCATTTATATTCACTGCTATATAATGCTCCATTGTAAGAATGGACCGCAATGTATTTTCTGGACTACTGTAGATGGACATTTTGGGTTTTTCTACAGTTTTGCTTCCACAAACAATGCTGAAAGGAGCATTATTATAGATGAGGCCATGTGCCAATATGCCAGATATTCTCTAGTTTCTTGCTATTTAAAGTGTAATCCATGAAATAACAATTTGAACATTACCTGGTGTTTTAGTCAGGGTTCTCCATAGAAACAGAACCATTAGGATGTTTGTGTGCATTTGCAAGTGTGTATTTTTTTTTTTAAGGAATTGGTTCATATGAATGTGAAATCTTGAAAGTCCAAAATCTTTAGGGAAAGCCAGCAGGCTGGAAAATCAACGAAAAGCTGCAGTTTGAGTCTGAAGGCAGTCTGCTGGTAGAATTCCCCCTTCCTCAGGAGAGGTCAGTCTTTTTTCTGTTAAGGCTTTCAACTGATTGCATGAGACTCACCCACATTATGGAGGATAATCTGTTTTACTCAAAGTCTACTGATTTAGATAATAATTACATCTAAAAATGCCTTCACAGAAATATTTGGAATAATGTTTGACCACATATCTGGGTACTGTGGTCTAGCCAAGTTGACACAAAAAATTACCTGTCACAACTGGGATCCTGTTACAAATGCAGATTTTAAAGCCCTGCCACAGACACTCACCCTCTGCAACTCCCAGAAAGTGTGCCCTCTTAGCATTATGTCAGTATGTTCCATAGATGCAGGCTTATTTTGGTGGGAGTAGGGGACATTTTCTAACCTTGCCTGCTCCAGGTTTGAGGTTTCTGCACTTGGATATGGCCACTGAGGAGGTGAAGTGTTTGCATTCACACACTAGCTTTCTCCAGCACAAGGGTTACAGGAGGTTGGGATCACAAGGGATGGTGCTTGGAGTGGAATTCTGTGATCATTAAGAGAATAATCTCATTAAAGCTTTATGAGCAGCCAAATAGGGTTAATGGAATCCATATTTACAAAGATAAGCAGCAGTTATGTGCCAGGGCTGAGGGCAGGAGCTATAGGCAGGGATCCTAGGGGTAAAGGTATCAGTTCAGAGACAAGTTCTGGGAGAAAGTGTTGTGAGTGGAGATTAATACACAGGAGTCAGAGGTATTCTGAGGGAAGGCACACAAGTCAGTTGGAGATGAGGGGTGGAAAAACTGCCCCATCAAGGCCATTCCCCCTGGAGGTCCTGCCACTGCGTATGGGGCTCTTTCCCCACAGAGGCTCCTGGAGTCTAATGGGGCATGGTGTGGGGTCCACCACCCACCCCAACCAACAACCCTTGTAAGAAGTGCACCTTGTTGGAGGTGTCCGTGAATTTGATGCTTTCATATGTGATGGTCAGGATGGGAAGCGACATCCCTGTAATAATGCCTTTTCTCAGAGCTAAGCCCATGTGAACTCCACAGTCCCAGCCTAGCTTCCACTTATGCCTAAGCAGAGTGTGCCAGGGCCCAGGGAAATGAACAGAGCAGCTGTGGCTGGGCCGTCCTGGCCAAGGCTGCCATTTGTTGTCTCCTGTCCTGAAAAGCTCTCCTATCCCATACTCCACGGAATTAAGACATAAATTAACACTGACAAGAATTAAAAAAAAAAAAAAGATCACTGCAGATTCTACAAAAACCTATAGCATAAGGAACGATTATAAATAGCTTTATGTCACACACACACACATACACACACGCACACACACAGACAGACTTAGCATTCGCCTGGGAGCACAGGGCTAACGGGAACTGTGAGAATCAGCAGGAAGAGGAGTGAAAGGAAGACATTGGCATCCAAACTGGCTGGGGAAGGAGGTCAAGGATGTGAAAGCCTGACGATGAAGAGAGAGGAGGTGGAGGGGCCATGCGATGGGTTCTGTGGTCCCTGCCCACAAGAGAACCCAGGCAGCTCTCAGATCCCAAGTTAAGCCAGACACAGAGATTGTCCCATAACACATGAGACAGTCGCTATTGCTCACAGTGAGGCTGAGAAGGGCACAGTAAGGTCTCTGTTAGGTGAGGTCACCTTCCTAGGTGAGAAGCCTGAGGCTTAGAGAGGTATGGGAGTTTGTCTTTGACCATCTAGGCACTACATGGAAGAACAAGGCAGGCATTATTCTTTATGGATTGGCAACTATCCCCTTAGCTCATATTCTTAAGAAATCCACACTCCAACACAGGTCTCCCTAATGTAAATGTCCATAAATTATTGAAAAGTGCCACGTGGTCAGAAATAACTTAGGCCAAACCTGAAAGTGGAGGCATAATTTGTAAACTGGTGCTACCTCTCCATGTCATTGTTTATAAGATTGTAACTTGAAAACTTTGTACTGCTCTTCCTTTAATGTCAAAAATTATGCCTGCTTGTTGTCTAAAGTGCAAGCACTATGGGAGCATGAGAAATAAATTGTGCACATGCCCTGTTCGACTCTTGCCTGCAATTAAGAAATGCCAGTCACTGAGAAAGATTCTTGCATAATGGACCATAACGTTGGATTCTGTGCTACCATTTTTTCTCTGGAAGTGAAAAAAGCTGAACCCCCTCAAGAACATGGACATGAAGCAGCAGGTGTCAGCTCCCTGGGCAACACGCTAGGCAGACAGGCTGACTCTCCCTCAGGCTGCATGTGCTGAGGCGAGACTCCTTCCACAGTGCACCTTCAGGAGGGGCAGGGGGTGGGACGGTGGGTGGGAAGACAGATGGAAGCATGGTGAGAGCTGTGGAAAGGCCCATTTTCCATTCACCTGTGTGCAGATCACAAAACTGATCACAGTATGGTCTTTGAAAACATTCAAATGATTAGCAGTGAGAGGTAAATAGCAAAGTCCTCACATTCCTTCCCTCCTTCCTTGCACAGCCCTCACTTGCCAGTAGACAGTCACCCCTTGCAAAGCTGCTTTTGTGCCAGGTAGCATGCCTCCTTCTGTGGGCCTCCAGGTAGAGCATCTGACAGAGTCACAGAGTCTCCAAAGGCCAATCCCTGGAAGCAGCGTGTGCCCTCTCTCATCAGGATTTATTGACAAACTCCCTATGGAAGCAAGCCTGATGTATCTGCCAGGGCCAGCCAGGGATGAACAGGGTGAGGAGGGGGCTTGGAACATACAGGTCCCTTCAGTCCTGGCCCTGCTGGCTGGTGGCTGGGGCAGGGGAAGAGCAATCCAGGACACACAACATACAACATGCAATGTCACTCTTTATTAAGAAAGCAAACAGCAATCATAAGTGGGGAAAATACACACTAGTCAACTGGGGTATGTTGTCATCACCCTGATGTGGGCTACCAACCACCCTCAACCCAAATTTGATCTGACTGTGGGGGCCTTCTCTATAATGTCAGACAGACCATCCAGCCGAGTCAGGGGACCAGAAGTGATCCACCGCCAGTGACAGGAGTCAGAGTGACGGTTACTATCTAGGGCCTCAGACACAAATCTGCCCTCCACCCCATCTCTTCACCCCTCCACCTACATACCAGCACTGGGCCTAAGGCTTCACCTCAGGGAAATCCCTTTCAATGATCTGCAGGGTGGCAGCCATGCAGTTTCTTCGATTCAGGATTATGTCAATATCATGGCCCATCCAGTCTTCAGGAAAACGAGAGAAGAGAATCAGAAGGCTGAGAGGGGTCCGGCTGGACCAGCACCAGCACTAATCCCTCCCCAGGTTGCCATCCCTAAGTCTCCCTCGCAGGCAGACCCCTCTGACCTCACCCATCCTAGAATTACTGCTGTCAGCTGTATCTGGGTCAAAGCCCAGCCTCTGGAGGTTTAGGGCTTGCTGGGAGACATATTGTTTGTTCATGGTCAGCTGCAGAGACAGAGGTGGACAGAGCAATTCTGAGGCTGTGGTGCTGGTGGTGGTGACAGGGAGATTGGGGGGTGGGGGAAGAAGAGGTGGGTCTGGGAAGTGAGCACACAACGTGCTTTGAGTCTGTGTTACCTTTAGCTGCTCCATTTGTTCTGGCTTCAACTTATTCTGCACAGAGTAGGGTACAGCAGAAGGACTGACAAAGACACATATCTGCAGGAAGGAGAGCAGGGTAAGCACCGGGACCTGTAATCCCAAAGATGATGACCAGCCACTGGCCAGTGCTCCTGCCCCAGGACTAGGTACACGGAATGCCCTCGGCACACACCTTTCGATTCTTCTCACCACAAATCTTATAGCTGAAATTCTTCAGTGCAGAAGCAGTACTAGCGTCCTGGACAAAGAACTGGTCCCGATTTTTGACATAGTGGAACTACAGGGAGTGTAGGCAAGAGCAATAGTGTCACAGGCCAACAGCCCTCGACGAGCCAGGCCTCTCCCCCTCCCCTGTGCCCACTCATCTGGCTTCACCACTGTCCTCTCTTACATCGACCGGGCTGAAGTGGACACTGCAGTGGCTCTGGATTGAATTCATTAGCCATGTCTTGTCATACTTTCTCCCATATGGAATCTAAGGGTGAAAAGAGGAATAGGAGGGAGAAGAGAGACAACGTGGAATAAAGGATGGAAAACAGACTCAACCACGTGTTATTTTACAACCTTCTCCCTACTTCTGAAGAACTTCTAAAAAAGGGACTGCCAATTTCTTATACTTGTGCCAAATATAGATTTCCTAATCCCTCTTCTCTCCAATGAGAAGCCTTCTTCCCTATAACCAACTGAAAGTGTTTATTGCGGTCTTTCTTCTGCATGTTCCAGAATATCCTACCTAGTGCAGAAGTTCCTGTCACACTCAATGTGACCTTGAACCAACTCCCCATGGTTCCATCTTGTGTGTTCTTCCCCATTCCTCTCCTTGGAGGTTTTCTATTTCTCCACACAGTAATATGGATAGGGTCTTCATTATTCCCTTTCCCTCTCCTCTTGTTGCATCTGATGGCATGAGTGCTGTGGGGAAGAGGAGAAAAGCAGGGTGTCCAGCAATGCTAAAAAAGTCTTCTGTACACCCTCCCCTCACTGATAACCAGGTCTCCTATTAGTATCCAAACATTACACAGCACCCCGTATATATGTAAGTCTAGTGTGTTTTAATTAAACTTAATTTTAAAAAACAAAAAAGTAATTTAAAGAAAATTGCCCAACGTTTATTCCACTAGTAGCATGCTTCAGTTTTCCAGTCAGAGAAGAAAAAGAAGAGCACAGAGAATGAAAGAGTTTCACGGTCCCAGGGGCCACTACTTGCAAACCAGGCTGCCTGGTCACCTCCTGTCTTACGTGAGAGTCCTCATGGACATCCCTCATCACCACGTTTCCACTGTCCTCCTGGCGGTGTGAAGGCGGATGCTCCCACCCACCATGTTCGTATAAAGGTTCCTCTTGTTAAAGTTATTCCAGAAATAACTCTTGTCTTTCTTTCTTCCGTGAAGAGCATTACCATCGTCACTGTATTCGGAAATTGGGAACGGAAATACAAGCTTGAAGATGCATCAATGGTCCACTTACCAAGTACCACATTGTGGGCTAGCACCATGTTAGGGCAAGCCATGTGCCATTCTGCACTGAGGGACTAATCACCCAAACCCACAAAAGCAAACTCCTCTGCCTGTCCAGATATGAGAGCCTCATCTCACAGGTGGCACAATCAGGGGAGAAAAACTGGAAAAGCAAGCAAGTATATCAAATCTTTTGAAAAATGGAGCAGGGTTTATGAAGAACTGACATGTGTGCATCCATTGGTTACACCAGATACCAGACACACACCAGGAAGCTGTCCTAACCTTGCCTTCTCTCAGGCTTCTCTAACAACTACACCAATACCTGGGAGGCAACCTTTCTCACACCTCCCAAATCCAGTCGGCCACCAAACTGATTCTGTGAACAACCAGCAAGCTGTACTTCCCTTGCCGGTGTAGTACAAGGTTTTACAACAGGAGGGACTGCAGTAACCACCTCCTAAACTGTTTTCCTGCCCCCAGACTTGCCTTCAAAACTACTCTGCTTCACATGTCCAGAGTGAGCTTTCCTTTTGCTCACCTTGAAATGTTTTCAGCAGAAGAGACAACTCTTCCTAAACGCGACTCTTCTATGACAAAGGTCAAAGCAAAGAACTGGAATGATGAGTCCACTACAATTTGCAAATGTTTAAAGATTTTTCTGCAATCTTTCTGTTATTGATTTCTAGTTGGATTCCATTATGGTCAAAGAACATAATCTGTCTGTTTTCAGTTCTTGTAAATTGGTTGAGGAATACTACAATACACTTGAAAAAAATAATAAGTGTGCTCTGCTGTCGTTGGCTGGGTGTTCTATTTATGTCGTTTAGATGCTGTCATTTTATTGACTCTATTGGTCACATCTTCTACAGCCTTGCTGATTTTCTGTCTAGTGATTGTATCACTTGCTGAGAGGGGGATGTTGAAGGCAACAACTATAAGTGTGGATGTAGCTATTTCTCCTTTCAGCTCCATCAGTGTTTCCTTCGCATGTACTTTCAGGCTCTGCTGTTTGGTGCGTACACACTCAGGATCATTACGTCTTCATGGTGGATCGACTCTTTTATTGGTATGTAATGCACTTCTTTGTCTCATTAATTTTCTTTGCTCTGACGTCTAGTTTATTGGAAAATGTAGCCCATACAATACAGCTTGTATTTCCCCCTGTATTCACTCCTAGGGGCTGCGCTGCTGTTTGACTCCTCACGCTTCATGCCAACACACCTCTTTCACCAGGAGCAAGGTTTGAAGGGATTTTTTTGGCAACTACAGAAATTAGGTAGTCTTCTGTCTCCCTCCCATAGGTAGATTCACTAAGGGTATTTTATTTTTACCATAGTCAACTGAAACAATGTACCAGCAGGTGGTAATAATAGTGTTTTGGGAAGATGGGGATTAAGGTATATAGACCACTAGAAACCAGCTCCCTCTCAGGCTCTAACACTTAAGGTTCTCTGGCTTTGCGTGTTACACATTTTGTACATTAATGACTCCACATCGTCTCAGGGCACACTTATGAATAAAAGTCCGTTCACTCCTGATCACTCCAGGATGTACTGATTATGACCAGGCTTCAGATAAACTCCTGCTTTCACTGTGTATGTAACCCACTGTCAGGACAGTCCTGCTACTCACAACTTTTGAGAGTTTCCATGTGCGGCATTGGAAGTGAAATTAAATGTGGGCAGAACTTTTGACCCTCAAATTCCATAGGCTCTGTCCCCAAAATTTGGAGGTGGCCTGGAGTGCCCTCTTTCTCACACACTCCAAATCCAACTGATCAGCAAATTCTCTTGGCTCTACCTTCAGAATATATTTAGAATCTACCCGCTTCTCACCTCCTCCATTGCTACCACCCTGGCTAGGTCACCAGCTCCTATCTCCCAGATTATACTGCCTTCCAACTCATCCCTCTTCTCTTACTTTTGCTCCCTTACGACATCAACTTTTGACACAGCAGGCAGAAAGATTTTTTAAAGCATAAGTCAAATCCTGTCATTCCTCTCCTCACAATCCTGTAACAGGGGTTAGAAGCCCATCAATATGTTAAAAAGCCACAAGTCCATAATGATACTCAGAAATAACACCAGAAAAGAACCTTATTGGTGACACTTGGAGAATGCCAGGAAACCAATTTATTTTCATGAAAGTTCATAGATGATAGGGAAAAATCCCATGTTAATGTAAGAGATAAGGTCAGATGGTCAATGTCTGCAGTATGGGAAGTCAGAGTCATCTTTGAGAACCGACATTCCTTCAGAAATGATGTCACTGAGGGGAAAGGGTAAAAAGAAGTGAGTTATCGAACAGCTACAGCTACAAGCTCAGGCAAGGCCTCACGCTGGGAATCGCATGGTAGAGTGGGCATGTGATAGAAAGCCACAGAGAGACTCGATGGACAGAGACACTCAGGACAAAACCCACACAGGCGCACATCCACTTACTGAACATTTGCATCTCAAAAGCACAACCCCTGTCTCACAGCTGTGCTGCTGGAATCCACGGTGATAATAGGAGTATTATCAAACTTCTAGTGCCCCTCACCCAGACTGCCTGAGTCTGTGTTGCTACTGGTACTTTCTGTATCATTTTGGAATTTTCCCTATGTCGTTGACATGCCTTTGAGTACATGGCACCAGCATCCCTGCTGTGGTAGGGAAGGAATGGAGTAAGAAGGCAACCAGCACTTGCCCAGTGGCAACCAACATTTGCTCAGTGTTGGGCAGACTCACTAGGTTTCTTCTGACCTACTCACCGAAATCCCATGAGAATTGTATCAACAGTCCCTTTTCAGATCATGAATATTAGGTCCATGGACTTTCGGTACATTCCCCAGGATTTCTCAGTCAAGTAAGGGGCAGGGCAGGAATTGTGTTCTCACCTATTGGTCTGCCTCCACACCCTGAGTGCTCCTCAACAGACTGCACTGGTTCCCCCTTAATGATGAGCTCTCAGTTCTCAAGGACAGATATCTGTGAGCAGGCCAGTGATGAGGTTGTGTGCTAGTCACTCCTGTTGGGGTGGTAACCAGGAGTCTTGGACCTGATGGCAGAAATCTGTTCAGGTCACAGGGCTGGCAGATTATAAGTCACTTTGGGCTGGCAGTGTCTGGCACAGAATAGGAGCCTAGTAAATATTTGTTACATAAATGCATGTGATATAGATTTAGGATCATCAACAAAACCACTTTTGAGAATACATTCATCTCAACCATTTCTACCTACATCTATGTTTTCCAGGAAATTTGGGTGCAGAACTGTTTCATAGACCTGCTTGTAAAGCTAGCACAAATTGATCTTTTCTTTTGCAAAATTAGTATTTTTCATTAGTATACCCTTAGAAATTGAACTAAGTACCTCCCTGTAGACTAATGCTAAAACTTCGGCTTTGATGATCTCAGAGAAGGAGGCTTTTGCAAACAATGGTGACAGAAATGAGAAGAAGCTTTCCCTGAATCCAGCACACAGAGCCTTCTGGACATCTGGCATGTGTATAGGAAGAATGCTCTGGAGTTGCAGGGATGTCTGGTTGCTCAGGCTTGTGACAGACAGAAAGCACCGTCTCTGTCTCAGAGGTAAAAAAGAGCATGTGTGTGTGTACATGTGAGCATGGGTGTGTACTGATTTTTTTTTATTATATGCTTGTGTAGTTAGGTTACAGATGCACGTATTCCAAATCATGTTGGTAGATGCATTGCCACACACAGCTGGATCCCACTGCAAATTTTCTTCTGTTATGTATTTTTTTTATGACTGCCTTTCTAGTGTGGTTGAAGTGGTATCTCATTGTGATTTCCCTTTGCATTTACCTAATAACTAATGATTGAGTATCTTTTCATGTGATTGTTGGAAACATGTATATCTTCTTTGGAGAAATGACTAAGTCTCTTGCCAATGTTTCAATTAGGTTGTTTGCCTTTTTGTTGTTGAGTTGAAAGAGTTTTCTATATACTCTAGATACTAGGCAGATGTGAGTTTTAATTAATTTTTTTATGAACATACTGATTATACATATTTATAGAGTGCAGTTCAATACATGTATACAATGTGGGATGATCTAATCAGGGTAATTAGCATATTCCTCATTGCAAAACTTAATCATTTCTTTGTGATGTGAAGATTTGATCTTCTCTCTTCTAGTCGTTTGATAACATGCAGTTAATCATTATTAATTATAGATTCCTGGGTCGACGGTACACCAATAGAACTTATTTCTTCTATCTAGCTGTAATTGTGTATACACTGATCAGCCTATCACTATCCACTTCCCCCACCCCTTTCACACCTCTAACAACCACAGTTCTCTCTCCTTTTAACAGTTCAACTTACTATTATATATTTATTTATCTGTTTGTTGTTTCTGTCTTTGTTTTTTGTTAGCTCCCACATATGAGTGAGGACACGCAGTATGTCTCTTTCTGTGCCTGGCTTATTTCACTTAGCATAATTTTCTCCAACTTCATCCATGTTGCTGCAAACAGCAGAATTCCATTCTTTTTTTATGGCTGAGTACTACTCCATTGTGTATATATACAACATTTTCCTTATCCAGTCATCTGTTGATGGACATTTAGGTTAGTTCCAGCTTTTCACTATTGTAACTAGAGCTGCAATAAACATCGTAGTGTAGGTATTTCTTCCACATGATGGTTTCCTTTCCTTTGGATATATACCCAGCAGCGGGATAGCTGGATAGTATGGGAGTTCTATCTGTAGTTGTTTCAGAAAGCTCAACTCTGTTTTCCATAATGGCTGTACTAATTTACCATCCCAACAACAATGCATAAGGGTTCCCCTTTTTCCCGATCCTCACCAGCATTTGTTATTTTCTGTCCAATGTGATTTTCATTTGCATTTCCCTCTTGACTAGTGATGCTGAGCATTTTTTCAAGTGTTGATATATTTGTATGTCTTCTTTTGAGAAATATCTATTCAGCTCCCTTTCCCTGTTTTTCTGTTTGTTTTTTTTTTCTTCAGACCTACTGAATCAGAAACTCTGAGGGTGGGGTACAGACACCTGTGTTTTCACAAGTCTCCTGGTGATTCTGATGCTCCTGAACTTTTAAGAACCACTGATCTGAAGAAATGGAATAGCTTGTCTATCAACAGAGAGCTGATGCTCCTGCTATTGTATTTGCTGATGTTTGGAGATGTGATTTCAAACTTCAGCACAACGAAGACAGCTAACAACTCCTCCCAGGTAACATAGGTGTGTTTGAAGCAGGCATCTTAACTAGAATGGGTAGCTGATTTGGGATATATCAGGTACTGTGACAGGGAATTGTGAGGATTGTTTTAGTCAAGATGACTTCGTAGGGCCTTAATCACATCACCTTGGAAAATGCCTAATCCACCATCATATATTGGGCAGAAAACTACACAAATCAGTGATCTGAACCCAGAAGGAGGATTGGTTCTACTTAGGTTTGATTTTAACAATTAGCCAGCTGATAAGAGCAAGGATTTTATTTATTAGTTTATTTATTGGTTATGAATATTCAGGGATACAAAGCTAATTGTCACCACAAGTGACCAAGATTTGATAACCAGATCCATATGGCAGCATGCCCATTACCACAAATTGTAATTATACCCCGTGTCCCTCACCCAATTATCCCCGGCCTCCCTTCACCTTCCCCTGCCCCCCCCCCCACTCCACTTTGTATCCCTAGGTGTGTTCCTGCCCTCTGCAGGTCCAATATACAACTGTGGTCTTTCTTTCCTTCCTTCTTTCTCTCTTAACTCCCACTTATGAATGAGTACACGTGGTATTTATCCCTCTGTGCTTTGCTTATTTCACTCAACATAAGTTTCTCCAAGCTCATCCATGTTGTTGCAAATAGGAGAATTTCGTTCTTTTTCATGGCATAGTTGTATTCCATGGTGTATAAGTACCACATTTTCCTTATCCAATCATCCATCAATGGACATTTAGGTTGGTTCCATATCTTGGCTATTGGAAAAAGAGTTGCGATGAACATGGGAGTGCAGGTTTCCCTTCGACATGATGATTTCCATTCCTTTGGGTATATACCCAGAAGTGGGATTGCTGGGTCATTCAGTAAATTTATCTGTAGTTGTTTGAGAAAACTCTATACTGTTTTCCATAGTGGTTGGACTAATTTACAGTCCTACCCAACAGTGTAGGAACGTTCCCTTCTCTCCACATCCTCGCCAGCATTTGTTATTCTCTGTCTTTTTGATTATAGCCAGTCCAGCTGGGGTGAGGTGATATCTCAGTGTAGTTTTAATTTGCATTTACCTGATGACTAGTGATGTTGAACATTTTTTCATGTACCTGTTGGCCATTTGTAGGTCTTCCTTTGAAAAATGTATTCAGTTCCTTTACCCATTTTTTAATTGGGTTATTTGTTTTTTTACTCAGTAATTGCTTACATTCCTTGTATATTATGGATATTAATTCCTTGTCAGATGCATAGTTAGCAAAAATATTCTCCCACTCTGTACGCTGTCATTTCACTCCGTTGATTGTTTCCTTTGCTGTGCAGAAGCTTTTTAGTTTGATGTACTCCTGTTTGATTATTTTTTCTTTTGTTGTTTGTGCCATTGGGCTCATGTTCATAAAGTCTGTTCCCAGACATAGTTCCTGAAGTGTTTCACCTATACTTTTTCTTAGTAATTTTACAGTTTCAGGTCTTATACTTAAGTCTTTAATCCATTTTGAGTTGATTTTTGTATATGGTAAGAGGTGCATGTCTAGTTCCATTCTTCTACATATGGATATCTGATTTTTCCCAGCACAACTTATTAAAGAGGCAGTCTTTTCCCCAATGTATGTTTTTGTTGCCTTTGTTAAATATCAGATGGCTGTAAGCCTGAGGGGTGATTTCTGGGTTCTCTGTTTTGCTCCACTGGTCTGAGTGTCCATTTTTATGCCAGGACCATGAGTTACTATAGCATTGTGGTATAATTTGAAGTCAGGTAGTGTTATGCTTCCAGCTTTATTTTTTGGCTCAGGATTGCTTTGGCTATTCGGGGTCTTTTGTTGTTCCATATGAAAGGTAAGGTTGTTTTTCCCATTTCTGTGAAGATTATCAATGGTATATTGATGGGGATTGCATTGAATCTGTAGATTGCTTTGGGAAATACAGACATTTTCACAATGTTAATTCTTCCAATCCAAGAGCATGGAATGTCTTTCCTTCTTTTTGTGTCTTCTTTAATTTAATTTCTTTCAGTAATCTTTGTACTTCTCATTGTAGAAATCTTTCACCTCCTTGGTTAAATTGATTCCTATGTATTTTGGTTTTTGTGTGACTGTTTAAATGGGCTTACTTTCCCTTTACCTTTTTTAAATTGCTTTATTTATTATTATTATTATTATTATTATTGAGTTGTTTGAGTTCCTTCTATATTCTGGACATTAGTCCCTTGTCAGATGTGCAGTTTGCAAATATTTTCTCCCATTCTGCAGGTCGTCTCTTTGCTCTATTTATTGTTTCCTTTCTTGTGCAGAAGATTTTTACTTTGATAAAATCCCATTTGTTCATTTTTGCTTTTGTTGCCCATGATTTTGAGGTTTTACTCATAAAATCTTTGCCCAGTCCTATGACTTGAAGCATTTTCCCTGTGTTTTCTTCTACAAGTTTTATAATTTTAGGACTTACATTTAAGTCTTTAATCCATTTTGAGTTGATTTTTGCACATGGTGAGAGATAGGGCTCTTTTTCCATTCTTCTACACATAGATATCCTGTTTTCCCAGCACCATTTATTGAAGAGGCTGTCCTTTCCCCAATATATGTTTTTGGCAACTTTGTCAAAGATCAGTTGGCTATAAGTACATGGACTTATTTGGAGATTTTCTGTTCTGATCCATCAGTCCATATGTCTGTTTTTGTGCCAGCACCATGGTTACAACCAGCTGCTTTAGTTACTATAGATTTGCAGTATATTTTAAAGTCAGATTGTGCAATGACCCCCGCTTTATTCTTTTTGCTCTTCTCTGGATATGCTTTCTAGTGCTTTAAAAAATGTCTTTGTGTTTTAACATTTGAATTGATTATTTTTAATTAAGAAAATACTGCACCTCTCCTGAAAGTGGACCAGCAAGGTGCCCCACCCCCATGGGAACAGTGCCCAAGCAGAGACGCCAGCCGCTAGCCTTGTGCCTTTCCTGAGCATGGATGAACCAGGTGCCCCTTCTTCAGTGGAGCAGCATCCAAGTTGAGAAACAGTGCAACCAGCCCCATTATTATCCTGAGAGCAGAACAGCCCAGTGCCCTGCCCCCAGGGAAGCAGCATTGAGGCAAAACACCAGCCAACTAGCCCCATGATTTTTCACAGCAGAGACCAGCCTGGTGCCCCACACCTAGGATCCCAGACCCCAAATATGCGAACCAGCCACACAAACCTCTGCAGCCTAAGCCACTGAGATACTTTCAGGCACTGCTGACACTGTCCATAGCTGAAGAAACTGCATTAAGATTACACTACTGCACGCATTGAGAACAAAAACAGCACTTCCTATCCAAACAACACCCTAGGACCCATCTCCAGGTAAAAGTCATTCCCCATGCAAGCTGCTGTACAAAATTGCAAGTCTTGGGAGAGGTATGAGCATCCAGATCCAGGAAGCTCAAAGTTCCCCAAACAGATTCAATCCAAAAACATCCTCCACTATACACATTATAGTTAAATTTGCAAAGCTCAAAGACAAAGAGAGAATTTGACAAGCAGTATGAGAAAAGCATCAGGTCACTTATAGGGGAACCCCCATCAAACTAACAGCAGACTTCTCAACCAAAACCCTATGGGCCAGAAGAAAGTGAAATGATATATTCAAAATACTAAAAGAAAAATATAGCCAGCCAAGAATTCTTTACCCAGAAAGTCTCTCCTTCAGAAATGAGGGAGAAATAGTGTATTTCCCAGACAAACAGAAGTTGTGGGAGTTCACCACCACATGACCAGCTCTGCAAGAAATTCTCAAGGGAGTCATTCATCTGTAACCTGAATAATGGTGACCACTATCATAAATACACAAGCAAGAGCAAAACCCACCATTCAAGCAAAAATGCCAGCAAGAAAGAGAAAGAAGCTGAATCATCCCACCTCAAATTTCCAAGTTACATGGAAGAAGAGAAATAAAAAGAGAAATAATGATTACAGCATATTTAAACCATCTATACAAGTAGCAATTAAATTACAGGAATTAAGCAACACGTCAATAAATACCCAAAATGTGAATGGACTAAACTCCCCATTCAAAAGACACAGACTGACTGATTGGATTAAAAAGCTAGACCCAACTATATGCTGTCTTCAGGAGACCCATCTCATCTGTAGAGACACACATAGACTAAAAGTGAAGGAATGGAAAAAGATATAACATGCAAATGGAAACCAAAAACGAGCAGGAGTAGTTATTTTTATATGGGACAAAAAAGACTTTAAACCAAAAAACATAAAAAGAGACAAAGAAGGCCACTATATAATGATAAAGTGATCTATCCAGCTAGAAGACATAACAATCATAAACATGTATGTACTAAATACTGCAGCACCCAGATCTATAAAGCAAACACTCTTAGACCTAAAGAAAGAAATAGGACCTAATACATTAATAGTGGGTGATCTGAACACCCCTCTCTCAGTATGGGACAGGTCTTCCAGGCAACAAGTCAACAAAGAGACACAGGATTTAATCCATACCCTAGACCAACTGGACTTGGCAGATATATACAGAACATTTCACCCAACAGCTAAAGAATACACTTTCTTTTCATCAGTTGGTACATTCTCCAGGATAAAACACATATTAGGTCACAAAACTAGTCTCAGCAAATTTTAAAAAATTAAAATCATTCCAAGTATCTTTACAGGCTGCAATGAGCTAAAATTGGAATTAAACAATAAGCAAAACTCTGGAAGCTATACAAATACATGGAAACTAAATAATAGGCTCCTGAATGACCTATGGTTCCAAGAAGAAATTAAAAGGGAAATCAAAAAATTTCTAGAAACTAATGAAAATAAAGACACATCATACCAAAACCTGTGGGATACTGCAAAAGCAGTACTAAGAGGTATTTTTTTGCAATAGATGCTTATATCAAAAGAATGGAAAGACTTCGAATAAACGACCTAACACTATGCCTCAAAGAACTTGAAAAACAGCAGCAATCCAAACCTAAAGGTAGTAGACGGAAAGAAATAATTAAGATCAGAGCAGAACTATTTGAAATAGAGACCAAAAATATAGAAAAGATCAACAAAACAAAAAGTTGGTTTTTCAGGAAGATAAATAAAATAGACAGACCAATACCTAGGTTAACAAAAAAAAGAAGAGAGAGGACCCAAATAACAAAAATCAGATATGAAAAGGGAGACATTTCAACCAATACCACAGAAATACAAAAATCATTAGAGACTAT
Source organism: Cynocephalus volans (assembly GCF_027409185.1). NCBI lineage: Eukaryota > Metazoa > Chordata > Mammalia > Dermoptera > Cynocephalidae > Cynocephalus > Cynocephalus volans. The sequence continues at coordinate 110,809,699 of NC_084478.1, read as the reverse complement.
TATAAACAACTGTTTGACAACAAATATGAGAATCTGGAAGATATGGATAAGTATCTAGACACATACAAACTACCAAGACTGAACGAAAAAGAGATAGAAAACCTGAATAGACCAATAACAAGCAAGGAGATGGAAGCGGTAATTAGCAGTCTTCCAACAAAGAAAAGGCCTAGTCTGGATTGCTTTACAGCTGAATTATATCAAACTTTTAAAGAGGAATTAATACCAATTCTCCTGGAACCATTCTAAACAATTGAAACAGAAGCTACTCTCCCAAACTCATTCTATGAGGCCAACAAAACTCTGAGACCAAAATAAGAGAAAGACAGAACAAAAAAAGAAAATTATAGGCCAATATACTTGATGAACATAGATGCTAAAATCTTCAACAAAATATTAGCAATCAGAATACAGAAGCATATTAAAAAATTATACACTATGATCAAGTGGGATTAATCCCAGGAATTCAAGAAATTTCAACATATGAAAGTAAATAAATGTGATACACCACATCACTAACTCAAGGGCAAAGACCATATGATTATCTCAATAGATGCTGTAAATTTGACAAAATTCAACATTGCTTCATGATAAAGACTCTCAACAAATTAGGTATAGAAGGAAAATATCTCAATACATAAAAGCCATTTATGACAAGCCTGCCACCAGTATAATTCTGAATGGGGAAAAACTGAGGGCCTTTCCCTTAAGAACAGGAATAAGACAAGGATGCCCACTCTCACCACTTCTATTCAACATAGTACTGGCAGTACTAGCCAGAGCAATCAGGCAAGAGAAAGAAATAAAGGGAATCCAGATTGGAAAAGATGAAGTCAAACTTTCTCTATCTGCGGATGACATGATACTATATGTAGAAAACCTTAAAGACTCTATCAAAAAACTCCTAGAGCTGGTTAATAACTTCAGTAACATTGCAGGGTACAAAATAAATGCCCCCAAATCAGTTACACTTATATACTAAAATAATGAATTAACACAAAGAGAAATAAAGAAAGTAAGCGCATTTATAATTGTCATGAAAAAAATAAGATACTTAGGGATCAACTTAACCAAGAAGATGAAAGACCTCTACAGTGAGAACTACAAACCACTTCTGAAAGAAATTAAAGAAGACACAAAAAGATGGAAAGTTATTCCATGCTCTTGGATTGGAAGAATTAACATTGTGAAAAATCTATACTACCCAAAGCAATCTACAGATTCAATGCAATCTCCATCAAAATACCAATGACATTCTTCACAGAAATGGAAAAACCAATCTTACCTTTCATATGGAAAAACAAAAGACCCCGAATAGCCAAAGCAATCCTGAGCTAAAAAAATAAAGCTGGAGGCATAACACTACCTGAATTCAAGTTATACTACAAAGCTATTGTAACCAATATATCATGGTACTGGTATAAAAATAGACATTCAGAACAGTGGAGTAGAATTGAGAACCCAGAAATCACCCCTCAGGCTTGTAGCCATCTGATATTGGACAAAGGCAACAAAAATCTATATTAGGGAAAAGACTGCCTCTTCAACAAGTGGTGCTGGGAAAGCTGGATATCCATATGCAGAAGAATGAAACTAGAAAAGCATCTCTCACCATACACTAAAATCAACTCAAAATGGATTAAAGACTGAAGTATAAGACCTGAAACTGTAAAATTACTAAGGAAAAATACATGTGAAACATTTCATCAACTAGGTCTGGGCACAGGTGTTAGGAATATGAGCCTAAAAGCACAAGCAGCAGAAGAAAAAATAAATGGGAGTATATCAAACTAAAAAGATTCTGCACAGCAGAGGAAACAACCGAATAAAAAGACAACCTACAGATTGGGAGAAAATTTTTGCTAACTATGCATTCAACAAGGGATTAATGTCCAGAATATATATAGAACTAAAGCAATTATTCAGTAAAAAACAAATGACCCAATTAAAAAATGGGTAAAGGAGCTGAATAGATATTTTTCAGAGAAAGACATACAAATGGCTAACAGGTACATGAAAAAATGCTCAACATCCCTAGTCATCAGGGAAATGCAAATTAAAACTACATTGAGATAACCATCTCACCACAGTTAGACTGGCTATAATCAAAAAGACGATGAATAACAAATGCTGGCGAGGGTGTGGAGAGAAGGGAACACTTCTGCACTTTTGGTGGGACAGTAAATTAGTACAGCCACTATGGAAAACAGTATGGAGGTTTCTCAAACCACTACAGATAGATCTTCCATATGATCCAGCAATCCCTCTTCTGGGTATACACTCAGAGGAATGGAAATCATCATGTCGAAGGGATACCTGCTCTCCCATATACATCGCAGCTCTGTTTACAATAGCCAAGACATGGGACCAACCCAAAGTTCCATCAATGGATGATTGGATAAGGAAACTATGGTATATATACACCATGGAATACTACTTTGCCATAAAAAAGAATGAAATAATCCCAGTTGCAACAACATGGATGAACCTGTAGATACTTATGTTGAGTGATATAAGCAAAGCACCAATTGATAAATACTGCATGCACTCATATGTAGGAGCTAAGGGAGAAAGAAGGAAGGAAAGAAAAACCACAGTAGTGCATTGGTCTTACAAAGGGAAAGAGCATTCCTTGGGCTACAAAGTGGAGTGGGGGGAAAAGTTAGAGTGGGAGGGAGGGTGGAGGATAATTGGGTGGGGGACATGGGGTACAAAAGCAATTTCTGGTCATGGGTATGCTGCCAGTATGAATCTGGCCTTCACATCATTGGCATGCGGAGTGACAATTAGCTTTGTATCTCATGAATATTCATAATAAAAATATGAAAGAAAGAAAGAGAGAGAGAGAGAGGGAAAGAGAAAGGAAGAAAGAAAGAAAGAAAGAAAGAAAGAAAGAAAGAAAGAAAGAAAGAAAGAAAGAAAGAAAGAAAGAAAGAAAGAAAGAAAGAAAGAAAGAAAGAAAGAAAGAAAGAAAGAAAGAAAAAGAAAGAATTCATTGAGTTAGTAGTACTTTGTGTAAACATGGGGTTTAATGCTCTAGCAAGGACCACAGGGAATGGGGCAAACATGCTGTTTGTGTGGTTCTTAGAAGTGTGGGCAAAGCAATGGACCCTCCTGAGTGGCGTGGAAATGCCCGAGGTACCCTGGCATAAAATAGAGGAAGAAATACAAAGTCTCAGCGAGGTGGGCAGGCTTGAGTTTCTATAATGTGGGAGGCCAGAATACCTAGCTGAGGATAGTGTTCCACAGGAGGGCCTAGAGGACACACCATTCGCCGAGGCCATCAGCAATGCGGTCCTGAGAGGGGCAACAGCATCACTAAGAAGTTCAGTGGTGGTTCTACTCTGAAGACCAGGCATGATGGTAGGAGAGGTGGTCACAGACCTGGGCTCATTAATATCCAGGGGGATGACAGGGCCCTGAAGTAACAGAGGAGAAGGAACAGAGCTTAATTGCCAGAAGCCAGGAGGCCACAATTATGACAACAACCAGCAACATCAAGGGGCAGCCAAGGGGACATTACCCAGGGAGTTGTAAAGACGGTTAATGAAACATGGTGTCCCTAGTTGCAACATAGATGAACAGCCAACAACGGTGTTTCTCAACATGTACATGCTGAACAAGACAAGAATCTAGGACCAGCAGGCTTAGGGAAGTTTTTCCAGTAAGAAGTCATAATGCTTTGTTCATTTGCTGGACCTAAGCCAATTTTCAGATCCATAATGCATTTATGAGAGGCAGCCAGATCTCTAAAATAGAGAACTGTGCAGCATCACAATAAGTTTATACTATAATGATTCTGCCAGTCCTTCCACAAAGGGAACGATAGCCATTCACTAGGTGACTGGATACAAGGGGAATGAGAATACTCAGACAGTTCAACAACTACTGAACACAGGGACTGATATCAGGAGACCCAAAGCATCATCATGTCTCTACTATTCCAGTGGGAGCTTACAGAGGCCAGGTAATAAATGAACTCCTGTGTAAAGCCTGGCTCAAAGGAGTTCCACAGCTCCCATGTTCTTTCCCCCCACTCCCTGATTGTATAATTGGAATTTATATACCTGGCATTTGGAGTAACCACCTTATTGAGTCACTGGCCAGTCGGGGGCAAGGTCTCGTAATTGGGAAGGTCAAGTGAAAATTTCTGGAAATGCCCTTCTCCAAGGTCAAGGTGGCAAATCATAAGTAATACAGCATCTTCAGGGTAAAGAAGGAAATTACTGGCACTGTTAAAGACCTAATGGATACAAGGGCTACGGTCTCTATCAAACTTACTCTGCAAAAACTGGCTGGATCCTGGAAAATAACAATATAGGGCCACAAGTTAACCAGGTAGTATCTGTGATCACATCTGCTGAGCTGGGTATAGAATTAGCAACAGCAGATTAACAAGACCTAAGACACATGGTGTGTGGCCATTGATTTGGTGAATGTGTCCCTTTGCATCCACTTAGAAAAGAGGATCACAAAGAGTTCACATCCACATGGAAAAGATAAAATGTTTACAATTTTGCCTCAGGGCAAATGAAATCTGGATTACCAAGGCATCTAACAGAACGTCACACTGATTCATTATAGCCATGACATGCTGGATGGACAGGAGGAGCAACATGTGATTATTACACTAGAGACCTTGGTAGGACACATGTCATCTACACGGTTGGGAGGAAGCCCTGTGAAGATTTAGAGACCTATTATTTTACTAAAAAATTTAAAAAGCTCAGTAGAGAGGAGAATGGCATATCTACTGCAGAGAAAAAACAAGTTGGTGCAACTTGTAACACGTCCCACAAAGAAGAAAGTACAGCACTGGGCAGGCCTCTTTAGGTTTTGGAAGCAACACATTCCACTCCTAGGGATACTTCCCTGGCCCATATTCCAGGTGACATGGAAGGATTCCAGCTTTGAATGTGGCCATCCGGGCAGGAAGAGCCTGTGCAATAGGTGCAGCCCATGGTGCAATCAGCTTTGCCACTTGGACCATATGATTCAACACACTCTGTGGTGTGACTACTAAAAAGTGCAGTGTGGAGCTTATGAAAAGCTCCAAGATTCTGTAGTAAAGCCATGCCACCCACAGCTGATACGTATACACTTTTGGGAAACAGCTACTGTTTTGGTAGTTCTGGTATAGAGGGAATGGTTGACCAATAGGGCACCAAATGACCATGCATCTGGGACTACCGATTGAGAAGTAGATTCTGTCATACCCACTAAGTGATAGAGTAAGGTGGGCCTAGCAGTAGTCCATAAAAAGGTGGAAACAAAACATCCTGAATTAAGTCCAAGGAGGACCTGAGGACACAGGTAAGGTATATGAGCATATAGCAGATCCCCATGTTACCCGCACAGTCGTGCCAGTGCCTCTCCCAAAATTTGAACCTATAACTGTATGGGGGTGGGGTGGGGTTCTCATATACCAGTTGAAGAAAGAGGGAAAAGCTCAAGCTTGGCTTACAGGTGCGTCAGCTCGGTATGTGGATGCAAGTCAGAATGGATGGTGGCACCCATATAGACACATTTAGGGGTGGTCCTGAAAGGTGGCAGAGAGAAAAATATTCTCCCAGTGGGTAGGGCTGCAAGAAGTGTACCTGGTCATCCACTATTTGTGGGAGGAGAAGTAGCCCAAGGTTAGAATATATATGGATTCCTGGGTAGTAGCCAATGATCTGGTGATCTGGTCAGGAGCCTGAAAGGAAAAGATCAAAGAAAAGGAAGTCTGGAGTAGAGGCATGTGGATGTACATATGCTAGTGGCATGAAAAAGGAAGATTTTTGTATCAGTGCTATTTTAGTGCCCAAGGGAAAGCATTCATCAGGAAAGAGTAACTGAAGAACTAATAGACAAAGTGACTTAGCGAATTGACATTAACCAGCATTCATTTTGGCCATATCATCAGAATTGGTCTGATGGGCATCTCAAAAGAGTGACCATGGTGCCAGAAATGGAGGCTATCTATGGACACAACAGCATAGACTTCTATATACCAAGACAATTTAGCTGCTTCCCTGTATGAATATCCAACCTGCAGCAACAGAGACCAAGGCTGTGTTTTAAATATGACACTATTTATCCAGCAGACTAATAGGGCACCACTTAGTGGCAAGTTGACTATGTTGGATGCTTTTCATCCTGGAAAGGTCAGTGGTTCATGCTTACAGGGATACATGCCTATTCTGGGTATGGGTTTGCCTTTTTGCCTGAACAGCCTCATTAAGAACCATTATCTGGGGGCTTTTGGGGTGCCTGATCCACAAGCATAGAATCTCACACAGCACAGCATTGGAACATGGTAGCCGTTTCACCATAGAGAAGGTGCAGAAATGGGTCCATGAAGAGGGGATCCACTGATCACATCACATACTGCACCATCTGGAAGCAACTGACCTCACAGAACAAAGCTAAAGCACCAATCAAAGACAACACTGTGAAAATTGGGTGCCATTGTTACACTTCCCCCTGCATAACGGAGACAAAAAAAAAAAAGAATTATGCAATTACTCAAAGCCCTATGTATGCATCAAGAGGCCCGGAAGGACTGCACTTCAGTAATTTCCCCATTAGGAAGAGAAAACTGAATGTGACAGCGGCAATTCAAAGTTAGCCTCTCCCTTCTATTGTAAACACAAGGAAGTTTCACAAGAAAATTCAGTTGATTTAATCATTACAAAGAACACAAGGATATGGGCAGAATTATGGCTAAGTATAGTTTTAACAAATGGAAACTAGTTATATCAGTGAAATAAACAAAGTGACATTCCATAATGCAATTTGCAAAAGGTTAAGTCAATCCACCGACAAAAGCTTGTTTTTAGCAAACACTGTCTTTTCTTACAGCAATTTACTTAGCATTTTTACACAAAAATCAAGCAACTTTCTTAACATATCAATCACTAGGTTAACCAAGGACATCTGTTGTTGAGCCAGCAATTTTGCTGTGTTGCAATTCTTTATCTACAACAGAGACTTTAGCCTAGGGAAAGTTTCCTGTATTTTGCAAGCTTGACATTTCTATATGTAAATTTTAAAAATTAGGCTATACCTGAAACTACAGGGCTTTGGAAGCTAGGCCCTGTGAAATACATTTGCTTTATTAACGTTACTACACTCCACATGCCATCGTCCATGATACAGTATGTGTATTAAACCAAAGACCTCTCTATTGGGCTTTGGACCTAAGTGGAAAAATGAGATCTGGAATCAAGGGTGGAAGAAGGAAAGTGCCTACTTTCCATCACAATGGCCCACAAGGTTTACAGCAGGGGTTTGAACAACCAGCATTGAACTACAAGCATTGGCATTCATAACAACTTATGAACAACGAGCACTGGCGTTTAGAAACCAGCAGGCAAGAAGAGGAATGCACATTGTGCCAGAAATTACTGACTATGATCACTAGGAGAAGGTAGAACTGCATTCATACAATGGATCAGGGAGAAATACACGTGGAACCAGGTAATCTACCTGGGTGCCTCCTGGTACTCTCTTGCTCCATTTACCTGTGAATGGATAATGTCATTGCCAAGGGTTCGAACCCCTCAGGAATAAAGGTTGGGTTCACATGACAAGGTAAGCCTTCAAGACCTGTTGAGATAATAAGTGAGGATGAGGGAAATTTAAAATGGGTAGTGGAAAAGAAAGAGAATAATTACCAGTTCTGGCCCAAAGACCAAATGCGGCAACAGGGGCTGCAGTTCGTCCCCTGTCCTTCCCCTGTTAAGTTTCCCTTCGTGAACAGCGGCCCACAGGAATGAGGGAGGAGCTGTTCTCTGGACCTGCATGGAGAAGTAGATCCATGCAGTACAAAGACGGACTGTGGTGACTATGAAAATGTGCCACTTGAATATCCTGCTATGGGGAGCATAGTTGACTGACAGCCCCAGCTGCTGCCCCTCTGAATCTACCATTGCATTTGCACCAAAGCCATGGTTCCCTCAGACTGCTTCCAGATAATCACTGACTGGGGGGTACTAGTGCAGTTAGTGGGTACCAGTGCAGGTCTGTTCTTTTGGGATGGGGGACTCTTCTAACAGGCAACTTTGGCTCATAGTATCTCCATCAACCTGTCAGAAACCTTAGAACTGTGGGACAGTTTGAAAGTCTTCCCATCTAATTCTTCTTTCTTCCCCCTCTGCTTTCAAAAACATCCTTCTTGTGGGTAGTCTGAGGGCTCTTCCTGTCTTCTGCTGCTCCTTCCACTTTATCCTTCCCAAGCTTTTCCCATGGTTAATCTTTTTTACAGAAGTCTTTTCTTGGTATCTGCTTCTCATAGAACCTGACCTAACATAGGTACTAATAACAGTATTACTTGTAATCAGGTGATTACACATTGAGAAATGTGGAATCAAAAAAAAAAAAAAATCACCGAATATCAGAGCTATATCGAAAATGAAGCAGTAATCGGTGTTTGTTTTGTTCAAAAGATTACTGAAAAGGTTTTAAGTTTTTTTTATTAGTTTCAAAATGTAATCTCCTGTTTTGTAAGGAAAGTTCCAATCAGGATGCGTAAACTCAGGAAAATAGCATACAATTTCACTAGCTGTAAGGCAATCTTTTGGGGGAAATATTTCTGGAGATGATAATTGGATATCAAATGTGGTGTAGTTAATATTTCTGGCATATTTAGTTTACAAAGGTTAGAGCTAGAGGAGTATGAAAACTACATTTCAATATGTAAATTATTTTTAGGAGCTATAGCCAACAAATCTTAAAATTAATGGCTCTAGGTAATAGGTTCCCAATCTTGTTGCAACATATTTATGTGAACATTATTAAAAAATATAGTTTTTTTAAAAAAAATTGGGGGAGTAACTTTTACTTTCTTAAAAAAATTATTAATTGTTATTATTATTATTTTAATTCTAAGATGTGTTTGCAGAGCAGTTGGGGGGAAAGGGGGAGAGGGGAAGGGGGAGGGGGATAGGATAGGAAGAGAAGGAAGGAGGAGGTTGTGATCAAGACCTGTGGCACCCCCATCATTCTGGCAGGGGAGCCCAGGGGACATCCAGCAGCGGTGGTGGCTCAGTGGTCACTTGACTGGGTGCGGACGTCGGGAGCACGTGACTGAGGCCCTGGGCTGCCACCACCCCATCTCAGGAGCCCAGGGCACTTCGGCAGGGGCTATGTGGTTGTTGCTGGTCTGGGCATGTCTGAGGCCCTTGGCAATCCCCCATCCTGGCTCGAGAGCCTGAGTCGCTTCCGGTGGTGGCCCGGTGGTCATAGCTGGATGCGGTCATCGGGGTGTATGGCTGAGGTCCTTGGCCCTCTCCCCATCCCAGCTTGGGAGCCAGGGGGCTTCCGGCCATTCTAGGTTTTATAGGTGTTCTTTGGTGGTGTTAGTCCTTTACTGGTTCATATCAGAAATTTGTCTCTGATCTGTGGGTTTTTTGTTTTTTCTTTCAGTCCTGCTTTGGATGATTCGCTGTTCCCATCACTTCAGCTCTGCACTTAAACTAATTTGTTGTCCTTTGTTTACTTCTAAAACGGGGGAACTTCCTAAGGGAACCAGCACTGGAGCCCTGTGGTTGACCTAAATTGCTGCTTTGCTGCTGATTCCCTGGGGAAGGCTATTTGTATGGCTCAGGTTTTAATTGTTGACCTTGCAAGTACTTCTGGGTCTTGTGAGGTCTGGTACACCCGGGTTGTGTGGAAACTCCAGTCTGGGCCTGAGTCCCTTCAGCAAACTGCATCCCCTGCAGTCTACACTCCAGGCCAGTCTCCACTGAGTCGTCCTGTGCTGATTGGAGGGCAAATCAGCTGTCTGTGCTGTGCCCCAGTGTTCCCCTGATGGGACTGTCTCCCTGACCACCCGCACTCCAAACACTTCCCATGGAACGGCCCATGTGCTGGTCCCTTGCGATGACTCACTGGCCTCTGAGTGGCTCCTTTTTTCAGCTGTCTATGGCTCTTCTCTCCTATGTGCATCCATGGGAACCCTGCTAGTGGTCTGGCTGGCCTGGAGGCCATCAAGACCCTCTTCTCCCATGCGGCCTCCAAGCAACTTCATCTGAAGGGCACATCTGCGGCTTTTGCCAGCTCCCACTCCATGTGTTCACCAGGGCCAGCCTTGAAGAAGTCAATAAATACAGTTTAAATGAAATAAAATTAAATATATAGTAACAACTCACTTTTATGTTTTAGTTTTTTGTCTCAATGGAACTCCCAGACAGAAAGTCAGTCAGTTAGTTTCAGTAGTGTTGCCCTAGCTCCCATCATTCACTTAGTAAAATCAATAAATAGAGACCCCATCTGGACCGATCTTTCCTGTCCATTCTTGGCTCTTCTCTGATGCAGCTGAAACATGTTGTGTAGAAATCCTTGAATCTCATTCATTGATTCATTCATTCACCAAATTTTGGTTGAGCACCTACTATGTGAAATGGATCATGCATCTACGATATGGGAGACCCTGTAGTAGGCAGTAGGGACACAGCGAAAGGCTTTGTTCTCAAACAGCTTATGCCTGACCATAACCTGTAGTTAGGGGTGAGGGGTTTTCTCACGCCTGTGTCGGGGCAGCATTTCCCATTGTGCATGCAGGCAGGGGCAGGGCCTACACAATAAGCCCTTGTTCGTATTTGTGCCATCCGTTGACAATTCCTAGCCTTCAGAGATTCAGCCTTCTGAATCTTAAGATCTGGTGCCTGAATCCCTAAGGCTGTAGAGTATTCGTGACCAAGGCCTCTCAACCCCCAAATTGACCCTAGTCTGAGGAGAGTGCTTTGACTGTCTCTGCTCTTATTTTTCTGCCCTGTTGCTACCATAACTGACTGTACATCTCTAGGCCCACATGCCTCCCAAATCTCCTGAAAGACGGCTGGGATATTTACTTCTTTGCTAACTGCTCTATGCCCAGTGTCTACAAGTGACTGAAGTGATAGAATACCACTTCTGAAATTTGGTTATAGAAGAGCTTGCAGTTTCCACATCAGTTGCTCTCTCTCATTCTCTTGGATCATTCATTCTGGGAAAAGCCAGCTTCCCTGTCATGAGAAGCCCTAGGGAAAGGCCCATGTAGTGAGGAGATGAGGTCTCTGGCTAACAGCCAGCAAGGGCTTGATTAAGGTATTTTACTAACAGCTACGTGAGTGAACTTGAAAACAGATCCTCCAGCCCATCAAGCCTTCAAATGACTGCAGCCCTGGCAGACAACTTAATAGCAAGCTCATGAGAGAATCTCAGCCAGAGCCACCCAGCACAGCTGCTCCCGGATTCTTAACCCTTATAAACTTCATGAGATAATGAATGTATGGCATTGAAGACTGATAAATTTTAGAGTAATGTGTCAGGCAGCAGTAGATTGCTAGCATATCAGTTCCACAAGGGCATGGATCTGTGTTTTGTTGTTTGTTTTCTAATTGATGTATCTCAATTACCTAGAATAGTGTCTGGCGCATAGAAGGCATGCAATAAATATGTATTAAATGAATAAAGGAATATAAGTCAAAGCTGCTTTACTACATCTGACACAACTAATTCAAACTTCCAACTCGCTGGCACAATCTTTTATCTTTCCAACTGGCTTGATCTCGTGCCTACTCGTAATTATATCTTAATACCATTGGGACTTCTAGCCCATTGGCCTTTGGCCCCTCCACTATCTCAACATTCTTTGAAAATATTTCTTCTTATCTTCACACCTTGTTTCCATAATTTCATATTTTCCCTTAGAAATACTCAAGCTCTCATCATCTCACCTGGCCCCTAATTTCATACTTTTATTTGAAATATCCCGAACTTCTTTTCCATTTGTGAATATAATTTAACGTCTCTTGTCTCCAATTTTTGTTTTGTTCAGTTTTGATGAAGAGATCTCAAAGGTTAAGTTGGGCAATGTATTTTTAATGAACTTTATATTTTAGAGAAGTTTTGGTTTCACAGCAAAGTTGAGCAGAAAGTATAGAGAGTTCTCATAAATCTCCTGTTTCTTCTTTCCCATCCCCAATACACACAGCCTCTCCCACTATCAATGTCCCATACAAGAGTGTACATTTGTTACACTTGATGACCCTGTGTTGACACATTATTATCACCAAAGTCCATAAGCTGCATTAGAGTTCACTCCATGTTGTGCATTCTAGGGGTTTTGACAAATATATAATGACATGTATCTACCATTACAGTATTATACAGAACAGTTTCACTGTCCTAAAACTCCTCTGTGCTCTGCTTATTCAACTCTCTCTCCCCTCAAAGCCTGGCAACCACTGATTTTTGTTTGTTTGTTTGTTTTTCTATTTTTACTGTCTCCATAGTTTTGCTTTTCAGAATGTCATATACTTGGAATCACGCAGTTTGTAGCCATTTAATATTGACTTCTTTCACTTAGTAATATGCCCTTATGGCCTCTTCATGTCTTTTAATGGCTTGATAGCTCGCTTCTTCTTAATGCCAAATAATATTCCACTGCATAGATGTACCATAGTTGATTCATCCACTCACTTACTAAAGGACATCTTGGTTGCTTCCCAGTTTCAGCAATTATGAATAAAGCTGTTATAAACTTTCACGTACAGGCTTTTTGGATCAATCTAAGTTTTTCAATTTTGAGTCAATACCGAGGAGCACAATTGCTGGATCGTAAGGTAAGAGTATGTTTAGTTTTGAAGGAAACTGACAAGCTGTCTTTCAAAGTGGCTGTGCCATTTTGTGTCCCCACTAGCAACAAATGAGAGGTCCTCCCATTGCTCCACATCCTTGACAGCACTTGGTGGTGTCATTGTTTTGGATTTTCACCCTTCTAGTAGATGTGTAGTGCTATCTTACTGTTTAAAATTGTAGTGCCCTAATGGCATATGATGATGAGGATATTTTAATATGCTTATTTGCCATATGTACATCGTCTTTGAAGGGGTTTCTTTCTTTTTTTATTGAGTATACAATTCAATCCATCACCTCTATTTAATTCGAGAACTTTTCGTCACCACACTGGAAGAAACCCCATGCCCATTATCAGTCATCTTCATTCCCTTCTTCTCTAGCATCTGTCAAACACTAACATACTTTCGGTCTCTGGGGATTTGCCTATCTGGACATTTTCCTATAAATAGCATCATAGTATGTGGTATTTTGTAAGTGGCTTCTTTCATTTAGCATATTTGAAGGTTCATGCAGGTTGTAGCATGAACCAGTACTTCATTCTTTTTTATGGATGAATAATATTCCATTGTATGGATATACCACATTTTGTTTATTGATCAGTTTGATGGACATTTGGATTATTTCCAACTTTTTTCTATTACAAATAATGTTGCTATGAACATTTGTGTGCAAGTTTTTGTGTGGCTATATGTTTTCACGTCTCTTAGGTATATACCTAGGAGTGGAACTGCTGGGTCATATGGAAACTGTAAGTTTTAACTTTTGAGTGACTACTAATCACTCTAGTCTAGTGACTGTTTGACTCTTTTCCAAAGTGTTGGCAACATCTTACATTCCCTGCAACAGCGTATGAGAGATCCAGTTTCTCCACATCTTCACCCACATTTGTTATTGTTCATCTCTTCGACTATAGCCACTTCAGTGGGTGTGTATAATGACATCTCATTGTAGTTTTGATTTGCATTTCTCTGATGGCTAACGATGTTGAGCATCGTTCATGTGCTTACTGGCCATTTGTACAAGTATATATTCCTTGGATAAATGCCTATGCAGATCGTTCGCTCATTTAAAAATTGGGTTATTTGTCTTTTTATTGTTGAATTGCAAGAGTTATTTATATACTCTAGATACTAGACCCTTATCAAACATATGATTTTCAAATATTTTCTCCCACTCTCTAGTTGTCTTTTTGCTCTCTTGGTAGTGTCCTTTAAGCACAAAGATTTTTAAAAATTTATTTACTTTTATTATTTTTTAAAATTTTATCAGTATACAATGTGGTTGATTATTGTGGCCCATTACTGAAACCTCCCTTCCCCCTCCCTCGCCCCCTCCCTCGCCTCCTCCCTCTCCCCCATCCCTCCTAACAACCTCATATCTGTTCGTTTGTCGTAACAACTTCAAGGAATTGTGATTGTTGTGTCTTCTTCCCTCCCGCCCCGACCCCTGTATATTTGTGTATTTATTTGTTTATTTTTAGCTCCCACAAATAAGTGAGAACATGTGAAGTTTCTCTTTCTGTGCCTGACTCATTTCACTTAATATAATTTTCTATAGGTCCATCCATGTTGTTGCAAATGGTAGTATTTCATGCTTTATTTTTTATAGCTGAGTAGTGTTCCATTGTGTAGTTGTACCACATTTTCCGTATCTGCACTCACCTGATGATGGACATTGGGGCTGGTTCCAACTCTTGGCTATTGTAAAGAGTGCTGCAATGAACATTGGAGAACAGGTATACTTTCCACTTGACGATTTCCATTCCTCTGGGTATATTCCCAGCAGTGGGATAGCTTGTTCATATAGTAGGTCTTCCTGCAATTGTGTGAGGAACCTCCAGACCATTTTCCATAGAGAATGCACCATTTTGCAGTATGGCCAACAGTGTATGAGAGTTTCATTTTCTCCGCAACCTCACCGGCATTTATCATTCGCAGTCTTTTGGATATTAGCCATCCTAACTGGGGTGAGATGGTATCTCAGTGTGGTTTTGATTTGCATTTCCCAAATGCTGAGTGATGTTGAGCATTTTTTCAAGTGTCTGTTGGCCATTCGTATATCTTCCTTTGAGAAATGCCTATTCAGCTCCTTTGCCCATTTTTTAATTGGGTTACTTGTTTTTTCTTTGTAAAGTTGTTTGAGTTCCTTGTATATTCTGGATATTAATCCTTTGTCCAATGTATATTTTGCAAATATTTTTTCCCACTCTGTTGGTTGTCTTTAACTCTGTTAATTGTTTCTTTTGCTGTGCAGAGTCTTTTTAGTTTGATATAATCCCACTTGTTTATTTTTCCTTTGGTAGCCCATGCTTTGGGGGTTGTATTCATGACGTCAGTACGCAGTCCCACTTCCTGGAGTGCTTCTCCTATGTTTTCTTTAAGTAGTCTTATTGTTTCAGGGTGTATATTTAATTCTTTAATCCATTTTGAGTTGATATTGGTATATGATGAGAGATATGGGTCTAGTTTCGTTCTCCTGCATATGGATATCCAGTTATCCCAGCACCATTTGCTGAAGAGGCAGTCTCTTCCCGAATGTATAGGCTTGGTGTCTTTGTCAAAGATCAGATGGCTGTAGGTGGATGGGTTGATTTCTGGATTCTCTATTCTATTCCATTGATCAGTGTGTCTGTATTTATGCCAGCCCCATGCAGTT
Organism: Cynocephalus volans; assembly: GCF_027409185.1. Taxonomy (NCBI): domain Eukaryota; kingdom Metazoa; phylum Chordata; class Mammalia; order Dermoptera; family Cynocephalidae; genus Cynocephalus; species Cynocephalus volans. The sequence goes on along the minus strand of NC_084478.1, from coordinate 110,794,438 downwards.
TTGGTTATTATAGCTTTGTATTATTGCTTAAAGTCAGGTAGTGTTATGACTCCAGCTTTATTTATTTATTTATTTATTTATTTATTTTTGCTCAGAATTGCTTTGACTATGAATGGTCTTTTGTTACTCTGTATAAATGTTAAGATAGCTTTTTCCTTTTCTGAGAAAAATGTAATTGGAATTTTCGTGGGGATTGCATTGAATTTGTATAGCACTTTGGGTAGTATGGACATTTTCACAATGTTGATTCTTCCAATCCAAGTGCATGGGATATCTTTCCATCTTCTTGTGTCCTCTTTAATTTCTCTCAACAGTGGTTTGCAGTTCTCAGTATAGAGCTTTTTCACATCCTTGGTTACCTCTATTCCTAAGTATTTTATTTTGGGGGTGGCTATCGTAAATGGGCAAGCTTTCTTGATTTCTCTTTCTGCATGTTCACTACTGGAGAATAGAAATGCTACCGATTTTTCTGTGTTGATTTTGTATCCTGCAACTTTGCTGAAATCATTTATCAACTCCAAGAGTTTTTTTTGTAGAGGCTTTAGGGTGTTCGATATATAGGATCACGTCATCTGAAAACAGGGACAGTTTGACTTCATCTTTTCCAATCTGTGTGCTCTTTATTTCCTTCTCTTCTCTGATTGATCTGGCTAGTACTTCCAACACTGTGTTCAATACGAGAGGTGAGAGTGGGCATCCGTGTCTAGTTCCTGTTCTTAAGGGAAAGCTTTTCCCCATTCAGAATGATATTGGCAGTGGGTTTATCATAAATGGCTTTAATTATGTTGAGATACTTTCCGTCTATACCTAAATTGTAGAGAGTCTTCATCACGAACGAGTGTTGAATTTTGTCAAATGCTTTTTCAGCATCGATAGAGATGATCATATGGTCCTCATGTTTGATTTGGTTGATGTGGTGTATCACATTTATTGATTTGCATATGTTGAACCAACCTTGCATCCCTGGGACGAATCCCACTTGATCACGTTGTATAATTTTGCGTATGTGCTGCTGTACTCTGTTAGCTAGTATTTTATGGAGGATTTTTGCATCTAAATTCATCAAGGATATTGGCCTGCAGTTTTCTTTTCTTATTATATCTTTGTCTGGTTTTGGTATCAGGGTGATGTTTGCTTCATTGAATGAGTTTGGGAGAATTGCCTCTGTTTCAACCTTTTGGAATAGTTTGTAGAGAACTGGTGTCAATTGCTCTTTGAATATTAGGTAGAATTCTGCAGTGAACCCATCTGGTCCTGGGCTTTTCTTTGTTGGGAGCCTTCTGATAACAGCTTCAATCTCTTTTAGTGTTATTGGTCTGTTCAGATTTTCTACACCATCATGGCTCAGTTTTGGCAGTTTGCGTGGGACCTGAAATTTAGCCATTTCCTCCAGATTTTCAAATTTGTTGGCATATAGTGGTTTATAGTAGTCAATAATGATTTCTTGTATTTCTGCAGTATCAGTTGTAATACCACCTTTTTCATTTCTAATTTTTGTTATTTGGGGCTTCTGTCATCTCCTTTTAGTTAGCCATGCTAGTGGTTTGTCAATTTTATTTATCTTTTCAAAAAACCAACTTTTTGTTTCATGGATCTTTTGTATCATTTTTCAGATTTCTATTTCATTTAGTTCTCCTCTGATCTTAATGATTTCTGTCCATCTGCTAAATCTGGGTTTGGATGGTTCTTGTTTTTCTAGTTCTTTAAGTTGAAGTATTCGATTGTTTACTTGCCATCTTTCCATTCTTCTGAAGTAAGCATTTAATGTGATAAATTTCCCAGTTAGTACTGCTTTTGCAGTATCCCACAGGTTTTGGTATGATGTATCATTGTTTTGATTGGTTTCAATAAATTTTTGATTTCCTGTTTGATTTCTTCTTGGACCCATATGTCATTAAGTAGAATGCTCTTTAATTTCCATGTGTTTGTATTGTTTCCAGAATTTCGTTTGTTATTGATTTCTAGTTTTAATCCATTGTGATCTGAAAAAATACATGGGATAATTCCAATTTTTTTGAATTTGCTGAGACTTGATTGTGACCTAACATGTGATCTATCCTGGAGAATGATCCATGTGCTGATGAGAAGAATGAATATTCTGAGGTTTCTGGATGGAATGTTCTGTAGATATCTGCCAAGTCCAATTGGTCTAGAGTGTTGTTTAGATCTTGTGTTTCTCTGCTGATTCTTTGCCTAGATGATCTGCCCAATATTGATAGTAGGGTGCTCAGGTCCCCTGCTGTTATGGTATTATTGTCTATCTCCTTCTTTAGGCCAATTAGAGTTTGCTTTATAAATCTGGCTGCTCCAACATTGGGTGCATATATAGTTATGGTTGTTATGTCTTCTTGATGGATGAATCCTTTTATCCTTATGTAGTGGCCCTCTTTATCTCTTTTTATGGTTTTTAGTTTAAAGTCTATTTTATCAGATATAAGAATAGCTACTCTGGCTCATTTTTCATTTCTATTTGCATGGTATATCTTTTTTCCATCCTTTCACTCTCAGTCTGTGTGTCTTTATGGGTGAGGTGAGTCTCTTGAAGGCAGCAAACAGTTGGGTCCATACTTTTACTCCAGTCAGTCAGTCTCTGTCTTTTGAGTGAGGAATTTAATCCTTTTACATTAAGAGTTGTTATTGAAAAGTGTTGATTTACTCCTAGCATTTTATTGATTTTTGTTTGGATGTCTCAAGTGTCTTTTGTTCATTTCTTTCTGATTTAATGTTTGTCTTCTGTTTTTGTTGGTTTCCTGGGTTGTAGATAAACTTTTTTTTTCCTCATTGTTAGCATTTTTATTTAACTAGTGGGTTTTGAATTTTGTTGAGTTTTTATGGCAGTGGCAGTTATTATTCAGGTACCAAAAAAGAAAGACAGTGTCTTTTGCAAAGTAGAAGTTTTCAATTTTAATGAAGTCCAAGTTATTAAAGACTTCTTTCATAGATTGTGCCTTCGGCGTTATATATAAAAACCCCAAATCATCTGGGTTTTCTCCTATGTTCTATAACTTGCCTTTTGCTGGGTCTGTGATCCAGTTTGAGCTATTATTTACAAAGACTTAACGGGTCTGTGTCTAGATTCAGGTTGTTGCATTTGGGTGTGCAGTTGTTTCAGCACCATTTGTTTTAGAGACTATCTTTTCTCCATTGCATTGCCTTTGTCCCTTTTTCAAAGTTCAGTTGACTATATTTGTGTGGATCTGTTTCTGGCCTCTCAATTATATTCCAATGCTTGATCTGCTTATTCTTTCACCGGTACCACAGTGTCTGGAACACTGTTGCTTTAAAGTGAGTCTTGACATTGGGTAGTGTCAGTCATTTGACTTTCTTCTTCCTCTTCAGTATGGTATTGGGTATTCTGGGTCTTTGCTTCTCCATGTAAGCATTAGAATCCATTTGATCATATTCACAAAATAACTTGCTTTGATGGTGATGAATCTATAGATCCAGTTGGGAAGAACTGATATCCTGACAACATCTTGAGTTTCTACCCACAAACACAGAATATGTCATTTATTCAGTTCTTTGACTTCTTTCTTTGGAGTTTTGTAGATTTCCTCTTACAGATCTTATGGGTGTGCATGTGTGCGTGTGCGTGTGCGTGTGTGTCTGTGTGTGTGTGTGTGTGAGAGTGTCAGTATAAGTGTGTGTATCTAGGTGACCCCTAAGTCTTTTGCATTGTGGGGTGCTAATGTAAATTATATTGTGTTTTTAATTTCAAATTCCAATTGTTCGTTTCTGGTATGAAGGAGAACGATTAACTTCTTTATATTAACCTTGTAACCTGCAACCTTGATTTAATTGCTTATTAGTTCCATGAGCATTTTTTAAATATGTTTATTTATTCCTTCTGATTTTCTACACAGACAAACATGTCATCTCTGAGCAAAGACAGTTTTATTTTTTCCCTCCCAATCCGTATACTTTTTATGTCCCCTTCTTGTGATATTGTGTTACCCAGGATTTCTAGTATGATGATGAAAAAAATTGGCGAGCAGGAACATCTTTGTTTTGTTCCTCATCTTAGCAGGAAAGCTTCCAGTTTTTAACCATTAGGTATGATGTTAGCTGTAGGGGTTTTGTACATGTACCCCTCTATTCCAAGTTTGGTTTTTGTTTTTTTGGTTTTTTATTTTAAATCAACTTTATTGAGTCATAATCTATACATAAAATGTGTCCATTGTAAAACTGTAATTTGAGGAGTTTTGTTTTGTTTTGTGTTTTTACCCCACGCAATTATGCCCCAACTTTCCTCGCCATCTCCCCCCCCACCCCCACTCCACTTTGTGGCCTTAGGAATGTTCCCTCCATCTGTAAGACCAGCACACTATTGTGGTCTTTCTTTCCTTCTTTCCTTCTCTCTTAGCTCCCACATATGAGTGAACACATGTGGTATGTGTTCATATCCCTATGTGCTTTGCTTATTTCAGTCAAAATAAGTTACTCCAGGTTCATCCATGTTGTTGCTATTGGGAGTGTTTCATTCTTTTTTACGTCAGGGTAGTATTCCACAGTGTATATGTACCCCAGTTTCCTGACCAGTCATCCATTGATGGACATTTCCTTTTGCTCCATATCTTGGCTGTTGCAAACAGAGGTGCTCTGAGGTTTTTCTTTCTTTTTTTTAAAGTCATGAGTGGCTGTTGGATTTTCTCTAATGTTTTTTATGCATCCATTGATATGATCGTGTGGTTTTCCTTCAACAGCCTGTTGTTGTGGTAGATTACATTAATTGATTTTCAAATGTCACATCAGCCTTGCATACCTGGAATAAATTCCACTTGGTCTGGGTGTAGAATTATTTTTACACATTGGTGGATTTGATTTGCCAGTATTTTGTTGAGGATGTTTGCATCTATGTTCACGAGAGATATTGGTATGTAGTTTTATTTTCTTTTTATGTCTTTGCCTGGTTTTGCTATTTAATGCTGGCTACATAGAATGAGTCAGGAAGGACAGATTAAGCATCCCTAATCCAAAAATTCAAACCCCAAATGCACCAAAACCTAAAACTTTTTGAGTGCTGACATGACACTCAAAGCAAGTGCTCACTGGAGCATTCCAGATTTTGGATTTTTGAATTAGGGATGTTCAAATTGTATGTGTTCTGCAAATATTCCAAAATATGAAAAAAGAAATCCCAAATCCAAAACACTTCTGGCCCCAAGCATTTTGGATAAAAGATACTCAATCTCTATTCCCTCTGCTTCTTCTATCATCTGGAAGAGATTGAACAGAATTGGTATAATTTCTTCTATGTTTGGCAGAATACACAATTGAACCCATCTGGGCCTGGTGCTTTCTGCTTCAGAAGGTTATTAATTATAGATTCATTTGAAATAAACGTAGGCTTATTAAGATTGTCTATTCAAAATGGATTTTAAGTTGTGAAATAGACGGGTTTATGATCTTTTATTGTATTGTGTTTTGTGTATTTAATTGCTTGATTGAGATATATTTACAAATTTAAATTGTACAATTTAGTGGCTTTTAGGGTATTCACATATATGTGCAATGACCACCGTAGTCAATTTTAGAATATTTTTATTCCCTCAAAAAGAAATCTCTTACCTTTGAGCAATCGCCTCCTATACTCCCATTCCACAAGCCTTAAGCAACTACTGATCTACATCGTCTTGTTAGATTACCCTATTTGGGACATTTTGTTAGAACAAAATCATATAATACATGATCTTTTGCGACTGGCTTCTTTCACTTAGCATGGTGTTTTCAAAGTTGATCCATGAATAATATTCAATACATATACCACACTTGGTTTATCTGTTAGTTGATGAATGTTGGGATTATTTCCACTTTTGGCTATAATGACTAATGCTGCTATAAATATCCAACTATAATTTTTGTGTGAGCATGTGTTTTCCTTTCTCTTAGGCATAAACATAGAGTGGAATTGTTGGGTCATATGGCAACTCTGTGTTTTTTTCTTTTAGGAAGTTCCATACAGTTGTTCAAAGCGACCAGCAGTGTTTGAGCGTTCTGATTTCCCCACATCCCTGCCAGTACTTGGTATTAAACGATGTTTTCATTTCAGCCACCATGTTGGGTTTGAAGTGGTATCTTATTGTTTTTCATTTGAATTTTCTCAGTGATTAATGATGTTGACCATCTTTTCATACGATTATTGCCTAGTTTTATATCTTCTTCAGAGTAATGTCAATTCAGATCATTTGCCCATTTTTTAATAGTTATTCATCCTTTTATTCTTCACATATTCTAGGAACAAGTCCCTTATAAGATATATGTCTTGTAAATATTTTTCCCATTGTGTAGATTGTATTTTCACTTTATTGACGGTGTTCTTTGAGAGCATGAAACTTTTCACTGTTGGTAAAGTCCTAATTATCTATTTTTTCATTTGTTGCTCATGTTTTTGTTGTCACCATCTGAGAATCCTTTGACAAATCTGAGGTCACAAAGATTTATTCTTATATTTTCTTATAAGAATTTATAGCTTTAGCTCTTACATTTAGTTTTTTTATCCATTTGGTGTTAATTTTTTTATATGATGTGAAGTAAAGTTGCAAGTCCATTTTCTTCCATGTGGCTTTCTAATTGTCCCTAAAAAATTTGTAAAAAAGAATATTCTTTTTCACCACTGAATGGCCTTGGAACCCTTGTCAAATATCAACTGGCTGTATATACTTGTTTTTTTTTTCTGCCCTCTCAGCTCCATTTCATTGATTTATATGCATATCCCTATGGTCGAACCACAGTTTCTTGATTACTGTTGCTTTGTGTTAAGTTTTGAAGTAGGGAACTGCAAATCTTCCTGCTCTGTGCTTTCTCAAGATTATTCTGGCTAATCTGGGTCTCTTGCAATTATGTATGCATTTTAAAATAAGCTTGTCAATTTCTACAGAAAAATCTGCTGGGTTTGTGATAGATATTGCATTGAATCTGGAGGTTGACTTGGGGGGTATTGCCATCTTAATAATTTGTCTTCTGATCCATGATCACAGGATGTTTTACCATCTACTTAGATCTTGTTTAATTTCTTTCAAAAATCTTTTATGGTTTTCAGATGTAAAGTTTGCGACCCTTTTGTTAAATTTACTTGTAAACATTTTCCTCTTTTTGGTGCAATTGTAAATGGACTTATTTTCTTAATTTTTATTTTTAAGTATAGTATTTAGAAATCAAGTGTTTAGAGAGACAAATGATTGTTGTATACTGATCTCGTATCTGCCAATTTTGCTGAGCTTGTTTATTAGTTCTAACAGTTTTTTAGTGGATTTCTTCAGATTTTTTATGTACAAGTTTACGTCATCTTTAGATAGAGACAGTTTTATTACTTCCCTTCCATTCCTGATGGATCTTCTTTTTTTCTTTCTTTCTTTTTTTAAAAAATTTTAACTTATCAATATTCAGTGTAGTTGATTTTCATGTCCCTTTATCAATTCCTCCTTTTCCCTCTTCCCGCTACCCACTCAATCAACATCATATCTGTTCACATGTCCTAACATGTTTAAGGAATTGTTGATTGTTGTACATTCTTCCCCACTGCCCTCCCCCCCATTGATTTGTTTGTATATTTATGGATTTATTTTTATTAACTCCTACAAATAAGTGATAATATGCAGCATTTCTCTTTCTTTGCCTGGCTTATTTCACTTAATATAATTTTCTCTAAGTCAATCCATGGTGCTGTGAACGGTAGTATTTCATTTTTTTTAATAGCAGAGTAGTATTCCACTGTGTAGGTATGCCACATTTTCCTTATCTACTTGTCCGACGATGGGCATTTAGGCTTGTTCCAACTCTTGGCTATTGTAAATAGCACTGCAATAAACATGAGGGTATAGGTATCCTTTGAACATGATGATTTCCACTCCTCTGGGTATATTCCCAGCAGTGGAATAGCTGGGTCATATGGTAGATCTATCTGTAATTGTTTGAGGAATCTCCATACCATTTTCCATAAAGGCTGCACCATTTCACAGTCCCACCAACAGTGTGAGAGTGTTCCTTTTTCTCTGCAACCTCATCAGGATTTATCATTCTCACTCTGGATATTAGCCACCCTAACTGGAATGAGATGATATCTCAAGGTGGTTTGGATTTGCATTTCCCAAATGCTGAGTGATGTTGAGTATATTTCTTGTGAGAGTGGCCTACTAGCAATAAATTTTCTCAGTTTTCGTTTTTTGTGGGAATGTCTTTATTTCACCTTCATTTTTGAGATAGTTTTTCTGGATGTAGTATTATGTGGGTGTAATGTGAGGTTATATAACCAGTGAAACTGGTATAGGTAATTTAAAACACTTAGATCAACTAGGCTCCACCTGAGAATACAAATTCAAAAAATAAAATGTATATCTTTATTATATTCTACATTATCATCAGAGAGAAGACAAATACCTGTTCTTATTCGCCTAAGGATTCACATACGGAAGGATTCTTATTAAAAATGCTTCTGAGGTGAAGTTTATTTGAGAAGGGTTGTTGTTTGAGTGTGTGCTTATGTGTGTATTTATATATGTGTGTATAGTGGAAGATCAAGCTCTTCTCTGGGAATTCCTGTGTTCCCTTTTGTGAGAATTATGTAAGCATTTTCAGGTGTAATAAATTAAACCGACTACAATATGAATTGTATGTAAGAAAATTTATTAAATTTATAAATTTTATTATAAAAATTTACCAAATTTATTAAACCCTTTCAGGTGCAGAAAAAATATTATACCTTCATAGCCTTAGGAAAAAATACTTTTTCACTTTCTCACCCATAGACATACAGAGAACTTTGAACTTCAGTTCTACAATCTGAGCAAGGAGTCAAATGCAAATACAGACACAAGTACATATGCAAACAAGCCTTGTGGGGAAAAAAAGGTGAATCATTGTATGCAGATGACTGAGAATGGGTACTGGGTCACTTTAATCATTTTATTTGGAGTTTTCTCCATTCTTCAGGTAATCCTGTCCTTTCCCATTCACTTTGGAATTCCCTCACCCCAAACCACTGAATTAATTAAACAAAAGATACATTTCCAACACACTATTTCACATTCTGAAGGTATCACAGGGTTTCTCTGTTGAGCCTTGTTAGCAAAGCTAGAAAAACAATCACTGAACCGAGAGAGAAGTTTACCAGTCTCTTCCCTGGAGATGAAAATTTTATTCATGAATTCCATCAGAAAACCAGACCAGGCCTTTCAGAATCCAACTTGAAAAAAAAAACTTGAATAAGCCAAACTTACCAGTTTGCAGCCAGTGTTTTGTCACCACTGAGAAAAACAGTCAAAAAAAATATGTATATATATATATGTGCCTGAGAGCGTTGAGTAGGCACCATACTCGGAAACATGAAAGCATAGAAATTGAATTTAGTCCTCTACATCTTGCTGAGAATGCCTCATGAGTCATAATAGCTCAGGAATCAGGGAGTTCAGGGAGAAGTGCAAACAATCACAAAGGCAAGCTGCTCATTAAATTTACTAATCAAGTAACTGCTCTCCAATTCAGTGGATGATCAAGAGATGAGCAGATCTTGGTAGGTCCACGAGAGACATCAAACTATAATTTTAAAAAAATCAGTGTCCCAGAGACCTCCAGTTCTGGCCAAGCTAGAGTATGTCCACTCCTCCTAGGTGGTCCCTCTACGTCAAAACACTCTGGATACAACAGAGCAGACAAGCAAATGGAACTCCAGAGTGTGGGAAAGAGGAGGCAGACCGGCTAGTGCACTCAAGACTTGAGTAAGGACACAGCAGTGATTTCTTTTGTTTTTCTTATCTCCTACCAAATGTCCCAGACAGGGCACTACGGAAGTCTCCAACCAAGAACCACCAACACTCACAGACATGAACCTCTAAGTAAAGCCCATTCCCTTACACAAAACAAAAACAAAAGCAAAGACAGAAAAAGGGTGTTCTAAAAACCAAAAACCCTGTTTTTGGCAAATATCCCTCCTCCACTGCAGACAAACTCCAGTAGAAAGCCTCAGCTCTAACTCCTGAGGTTTTAGTGACCAAAAGGGAAGCTGATCTTCTGCCCTAACCAGCCTCTCTGACGCCAGTGGTGATGATCCCATTCCCCTGTCAGGGTATTGTCAGTGAGGTCCAGCAACAAGCTGAGCCTTTACCTCCACCCAACATCAATGATCCTGAACAAGGCAGTGCAAGTTGGGACTAGTATGCATTCCATTTATCCCCATCTCTGGTGTCAGTGATGGCCAGTAGAAAGTTGAACCTCCACACCCATCCAACATCAATGAGGTGGTATGAGGTGGGGCTAGTCAACACTCCACCTTCCCTCTTACCACTCCTGTGTGAGCTAGGCCTGATTCAGAGCTGAGCTTCTTTCTTCCTCCACCTCTCATCAGGGTGGAATGAGGTGACAGCAGGCAGGGTAGGTTGACACTCTGCTTTCCTCCTTCTTCCCCTGATGTCCTCAGAGACCAGTGGGGAACTAGGTTTCTGACTCGCACCCTATAGCAACAAATTATTGAGTCAGCAACCCAGTTCCCCCTTTCCGAGTGCCAGCAGGCCCTGTGGAGATGGAGCTTACGTTCCCTACGTTGAGGCAACCAATGTGTTGTGAATTGGTGCCCCTCTTTCATTGGAAAGATGTCACTGCAACTGGGGTAACAGTTCATCTCTCACCCTAGCCAACTGCAAAGAGGTAAGGAAACTCAGAAATCCATTTTTTCAGTGTGGTATCAGAACACAAATCTCTGTGTTACACCAAAGACTCACGCCAAAAGTGGAGATTAAACTTAGGATCCAGGGTCTCACAAAGTGGTTTCCAAATATCCAGGATGCAATAGAAATTCACCACACCAAGAACCAAGAAAATGACATGCTGAATAATAAAAGACAACCTACAGATGACAACACTAAAGTGAATAAGATGTTGGAATTATCTGACAAGCTTTGGAAGTGACCTTGAAATAATTCCTCAGCAAGCAATTACAAATTCTCTTGAAATGAGTGACAAAATTGGAAACCTCAGCCAAAAAAAATTGAAGTTATAAAAAAGAAACGAGTGGAAATTACAAAACTCAAAAAATACAAAAACGAAAAAAAGAAAGAAAGAAATGTTGCCAGATGGGATCAATTGTAGAGTGGAGATGACAGAAGATAGAACCAGTGAAATTGAGGACATGTCATTAGAATGTACCTAATGTAAACAACACAGGAAGAATAGACTGAACAAAAAGATCATGGCCTCAGAGAATTGTGGAAACATAACAAAAAAGCTCACATTCATACTGTCTGATTTGTAGAAGGAGAAGAGAGAGAGAGAGAGAGAGAGAGAGAGAGAGAGAGAGGAATAAAAAAAGTATTGGAAGAAATAACGGTTGAAAACTTCCCAGATAAGGCATAATGATTGGAAAGAAAGAAATAAAAATATCCCTATTTTCAGATGACATGCTATATATTCTAAAGACTCTTCAAAAACAAAATTCTAGAACTAGTATGTAAGTTCAGCAAATTGGTGGGATACAAGGTTCACACACACAAATCAATTGCATTTGTATACAGTAACAACGAAACTGTGGAAACTGCAATGTAAAGCACAATACCATTTACAAATGCTCTAGAGAAAATAAAATTGTGGTTTATAAATGTAACAAAACATGTATAGGACCTATATCCTGCACATTCCAAAACACCGATGAAAAAAATCAGAGACCTAAATAAATGTAGACACATATGTGGTTGTGGATTAGAAGACTCAATACAGCAAAGATGTCAATTCTCCCCAAGCAGAGCTATAAGTCTAATGTAATTTCTATCAAAATTCCAGCAAGGTATTTCAGACATAGAGAAGCTTATTCTAAACTTTATATGGAAATACGCAAACCCTAGAATAGCTAGACACATGCTTGATGAAAAATAATAAAGTGAAAGAAATTACTCCGTTTTATGTTGATCTTACTGCATAGCTACAGCAATCTAGACAGTGTGGCACTGGCAGAGGAGTGAACACATATATCAACAGAACAGAATGTAGAACCCAGAAATAAACCTACTCAAATACGTTCAACTGATTTTTGAGAAGAGCACATAAGCAATTTAATGGAGGAAAGATAGACTATTTCACAAATGATGCCGAAGTGGTTGGACATCCATAGGCAAAAGTAAAATGAGCCTTTAATAAAAAAGTAAAAATGAGCCTTTCTCGAAACCTCACAACTTATACAAAATTTAACACACAATGGGCCACAGGCTTAAATGTAAAATGTAACACTGTAATAGTTTTGAAAACATCAAAGGAGAAACTCTTTGGGATCTAGGGCTAGGCAGAGTTCTTTGACTTGACATCAAAAGCACAATAAAAAAAAAATCAATAAATTAGACCTCACTGAAATTAGAAACTTTGACACTGTTAAAGACCTTGTGAAAGGGATGAAAATAAAAGCTACAGGCTGGGAAAAGTATTTGCAAGCCACTTATCCAACAAAAGAGTAGTATCTAGAAAGTTAAAATAACTCCCAAAACTCAACAATAAACAGTCAAAGAATCCAAGTAGAAAATGGGTGTCTCAGTCCAATTTCTGTTGCTTGTAAGAGAATACCTAAAACTGGGTAATGTAGAAAGAAACGGAATTTATTTCTTTCAGTTTTGAAGGCTGGGAAGCCCAAGGTCTAGGGGGCACAACTGGTGAGGGCCTTCTTCCTGGTGGAAACTCTCTACAGAGTCCTGTGGCAGCATAGGCAATCACCAGTCCACACCCATGAGAACCCATTAAACCATTAACCCATTATTTCATAAATGGGTTAAACCATTCACGAGATCATAGTCCTCACAACCTTATCACCTCTTAGAGGCTCCACCTTTCAACACTGCCACATTGGGGGAATCAAGTTCCCACGTGAGCTTTGGAGGGGACAAACGTTCAGATCCTAGTAATGGGCAGAAGAAGCGAAAACATTTTTTTTTTTCATGGAAGAAGTTATACAGGTGGCAAATAAGCACACGAAAATGTCTCCAATATCATTAGACATCTGAGAAATACAATTTAATAGAATGGTGAGATATCACTATGCACATATTAGAACAGCTAAAAAAAAAATAGTGATAACACCAAATACTGTTGGAGATTTGGGGAAATTAGATCACTCATACATTGCTGGTGGAAATGTAAAATGTTTCAGCCACTTTGGAAAGCAGCATGGCAATTACTTTAAAAATTAAACATGAACTTAATATGCCAGCCAGAAATCTGTCTTGTGGGCTTTTAGACCAGAGAATTGAAAGCTTAATTTCGTACAGAAACTTGTACATGATTGTTCACGGCAGCTTTATTTGTAAATAGCTAACAAGTGGAAATAACCCAAATGTCTTTGAATGGATGAATGGCTAAACAAACTGTGGTGCATGTGTACCATGGAATACCCCTCAACAATAAAAAGTGACAGACTCTTGACAAATGCAGAAATTTTGATGGATCACCTGGGAATTATGGTGAGAAAAAAAAAAAAAAAAGCCAATCCCCCAAATTACATACAATTCCATTTATTTATTTTTGTAATGGCAATATATTGGAAATGGAGACAGTTTGTAGTTTCCAGGCGGTAGGTATGGGGAATTGTTCTGGGAAGGAGATGGGTGTGGTAATAAAATGGCACCAGTCGAGGGACTTTTTCGGTCATAAAACTGTTTATTACCTTGTCTATTGTGGTGTATACATGGACCTGTGCATGTGATAGAACTTCATAGAACTAAATACACGCACACATACAGACACACACTCAAGTAAAACTGGGAAGATCTGAATAAGATCAATGGATATCATTGGTGTCAGTATCCTGGTTCTGATATTATACTATAACTTTACAATATGCTAGCATTGGCGGAAATTGGATAAAATGTACCTTGGATCCCTATGCAATATTTCTTGCAATTGCATGTAAATCTACGGTTATTTTGAAATAAAAAGTTAAAAAATCTCCTCATCCACCTGGAATCTATGGTGCATTCCTTTCCTATTGAAATTGCATAGATCCTGAGATAAAGTTTTGCAGCAGAAAAGTAAATTTCCTTTATTTAGCTTTCTGTCTTTCTTACTATCTCACTATTAACCTTAGCCTTAGGATTCAGAAGGAAGATGTCATAATGAGTCATTCACACAATTTACTTAAACTGAAAAAAGAAATTAGAGTTTTTCTTACAAAGAGTAATTCTGATTAGATTTAATATTGTTTTTTCAGTGAGGCCTAACTTTCCAAATAATTCGTCTGCTGAACATTTTCCATAAATTGATTAAACTATATTTGCAGCACCAAGGTATAGAAAAAGTGTAATTTTAGCACATATAAATATACACGATGCCATAAATTACATCCTTTAAAAAAAAATGAGTAGTCTGTCTTAAAAATTCTTTTAGGGGATATAAGAGAGAAGGAAACATAAAAAAACAACACTACCTTAAAATTCTACTTTTATCTTTTTATTTTATTTATTTTGTGTGTGTGTGACCGCTAAGGGGATCGCAACCATCGGCTTGGTGTCGCCCGCACCGCGCTCAGCCAGTGAGCTCACCAGTATCCCTACATAGGATCCGAACCCGCAGCCTCGGCGCTCCCAAGCGCCGCTGTGCTCCCAGCAGCGCACTCTCCCGAGTGAGCCACGGGGTTGGTCCAAATTTCTACCTTTGAAAAAGTCTCTGTGCTGTTCTGACCAACCAATGATTCACCTAGAGACAGGGTTAAGTGCTTTCTCATCCTACCCTGCCTGGCTGCCCTCAGTACAAGGGGCACTCTAATCTCACCTTTCAAAATTGCTTTCTGTTCAGGGTTCCCCAGGCACTATCTGACATTAGGTTGGGCTGGTGTCCTGTCCTTCGAGGGAAGGAGAACAGGCTTTCTAATCATCCCTTCCAAGGTTTTTTTTTTTTTTTCTTCTTGACACCCTAAGCACTTCAACTCTCTATCACCCATTTAAAAAGTAATACCGAGTTCACAGTGAGTTAAAGATTTATATTGTCTTTAACATTCTTCTGATAAATAGTATTGACAAGGCTTATTGTTCCTTTCGACTGAAGCACAATTTAAAGCGCAGTGTGGTTTAAGGCTTACGGCAACTTCTTGGAATTCGCAAAATACGTTCAAGAGATAGAGACTGGGAAGAAACCGAGACCTCCTGACCCTCAATCCTGATAACTTGACCAATGACAATTATTATAATCATCCACTTATCAATCGCATTGTAATTGCTACGAGGAAACGTAAGACACATCTGATAAGGTGACCAGAGGTGTGAATTAAATAAGGAAGGTGGCTATAGGGACATGTGGGGGCAGAGTGTTACAGGAAATCTCGTAATGGGATAGGGGTATGCTTGGTGAGTATGTGTTAGAGGAACAAAGGAGGCTAGTGTGGCTGGAGAAAAGAATCATTCATTCATTTCACAAATATTCAAGTATCCATTGAACCAGGGACTGCTCTGGGCACTTAGAATACATTAATGAGCAATGGACAAAGATTATTGCCCTCCTGGAATTTGTATTTTCCAGCACGGGAGACAAGACAATAAAAAACAAAGACAGCATATGAGTAAAATAAATTGTATCCCAAAGGTGGTAAATTCTGTTTAAGAGAAATAAAAACCAGATAGGGAAGAAGTGGAACCCGGAGTGAGAGGTGAGGATTGGACATGTAAACAAATATCCTGCAACTGATAGTACCATTATTAGATGGGTGGAAGTTTTCTCCTTTGTGCTGTCTTTGTCAGGCGTAAGTGTAAATGCTATGCTGGCTTCACTGCACAGAGGTCAGAACACACTTTTCCTGTCTTTGGTCTGGTCTCGATTCCCTTCTTAATACACCAGAGAACCAGGGACACCACTGCCTGATAGCCTTTTGTCATCGAGTGCCTACTCATTTTGAAGTTATCACCCCCTGCTACACGTCCACTAAATTTGGATTTTAGTTGTCTGGGCTTGAGACCCTGCCTGGTAGAAGCCCTGGCCAGGCAGTGCCCAGACCACAGGCAGTGACACTTTTCCCGGAAGATCTTAGCCGGTGGGGCAGGCACGTGCTCAGAATCTTTCCTCCAGCGCCGAGCTGAAGGGAACGCGGTTCCTATCAGTATGAAGCTGATTGGTCGAGGCAGGTCACGTGACTCCGGGTTAGCCAATGCAAGTCCTCTCCAGGATGCTTTAGCTTGGAGAAGAAACTGACGGTTAAGATGCGGGGGCCACCTAGACTGGGGACTTGTTTGTGACCAGCTCGTAAGAGGAAGAAAGGGACTCCAACTGCTGCGGTCCTGGACGTTTCCCAAGGTTTTTCTGATGCTTCTTCTTCCAATTAGGTTAATTACAACAATATCTTTTCTGTAAATTAAACCTATTTTGGCATAAGTTACCTAGGGTCAAGGTTTACGGATTAGTAGGAAAGGCAGTCCAGCTGTTCAGTGGTCCACTTTCTTTCCACCCTCTATGAGTCCTCACGTGTTAAGATTAGCTTCAATTGCATGGCTAATCAGTTCATGCGCGCTCTAAAATTCTTCAAAAAGCCTTTCTCCTCTCCAAAAAGTTATGCTTCTCCTTTGCACCTTGGTTTTGTTTGTGGTGACTTTTGATATGTCAGGGTTTTAAATGTGAGATATTTCCCTTTCTATTGTATTTCATTTATTTTATGCTCAAAAACGATTTTCTCATCTGAAGAGTGAATAAATATTCAGCTGCATGTTGAAGATGACTGCTTTCATTTCTTTCTTATAATGGCCTCTCTAAAGCAATTTGATTTTGTAATTGTAATAAACGATGTGATGATGTGAGTTTTTATCCATCTTTCTATCCATCCCCCTAACTTTGTTTCAAGTGGTTAAACTGTTAAACAGTGTGGTTTATAGATAACCATCCCTTTAGCCACTGATTTTGTCTGTTTTTCATTCTGTATTTTGAAATAATTTAGACTTACAGAACAGTTGCCGAAAAAATTGTACAGGGAGCCTTCACCCAGATTTCCCTAATGTTGACATCTTATATAGCCATCGAAAAATTACCAAAACTAAAACATTACTATCAATGTAATACTACGATATCTAATATATAGAATTTATTTGAATTTCACCAGTTATCACATAATGTCCTTTTCTATCCTAGGATCCCATTCAGGATACCCCGTTGTATTTGTCTGTCATTTCTGCCTACTCTGCTCCAGGCTGACAGTTCCTCAGTCTTCACTGGTCTTTCAGAAGCCTGACACTTTTGAAGATACCGGTCAGGTATTTTGTAGAATGTCTCTCAACTTGGGGTCATCTGATGTTTTCTTATGATTAGATTGAAGCTCTGCATTTGTGGCAAAAATACATGTTTTATTCTCCTCCCCTTCACCCCATTGGTGAGCGTGTGCTTCCCACCCTAGTGTTGTGGGGGTGGCCAAACACATGGCACCCAACATTGGACAGATGAAATCCACAGCAGTTTATTAGTCACATCTACTCACAGCCTGGGAGAGTAGGACACCACAGGCCAGGCAGAGCCACACAGCATCACAGTCTGGAAGAAAGTGGACAAGCAGGGTCTGTAGGGCGCAGTATTGTAGTAAGAGGATTAAGTGCCCCTCGGTTCATGGGAGGATGACTGGCTTCTTTGCATAATTCTGTGGGCTGGGTGAGAACTGAAACCTGCTACTTAGGGATAAGTAAGCACTGTGCCCGGTCCACATGATAAGGAGGGTACTTTGGCTAGGGGACCTTTTTCTGTGGGAACACAACAGGGAGCAGAACCTGTGGGTAAGCCATAAACGGTCATCCCCTCTCTCCTAGATGTCAAGGCACACATATTATTAGGCCTTAATTTTAGGTCTTATATCACATTACTGCTAACATTATTTTGTTCCCTTCTCTGTGAATCATGTCAGGGGGTAGGTATATGATGCCCATATGTTGTATTACTACTAATGTCCACCTTGATTACTTGGTTAAAGTGGTGGCAGTTAGGCTGCTCCACCATACCATTGCTATTTTCCCGTTTTTTAGTAATTGATAGGGTGTGGGAAATACTTTAAGGCTCCGAAAATATACTGTTTCTTCTCAGACTTTGACCCATTACTTTTGGAATCCATCTAGGTATCTTGCCTACAACAAATATGTTTCCTAATGGTAATTTTCTATTTTCCTCATTCTTACTACATGTATTCATTGGAATTCTTCTGTAAGGAAGAGCTGGTTTTTTCCCCCCATTTATTTGTTCAATTTATGTACATCAGTATGGGCTCGTGAATAATTATGTTATACTATGAGTTATAATCAAATTATATTATTATTTACTTTGTTCCTCAAACTGTTCCAGCTTTGGCCATTGGGAGCGTTCTTTGGTTGGTTCTGTGGTCTTTCGATATGCCCCCATTCTTTCTTGCACACTTCCTTATGTTCTGGCACAATAAGATGTTCACATCCATCTTGTGTTCTTTTGTTTGTTTGTTTGTTTCTTTGTTTTCCCCCACCGTACCTCTGGATTAAAACTATTTCTACAAGGAGCCCTGGTTCCTTTCCTTGGAGAATAACATTTAGAAACCTGTATTTCAGTGTATATTCATTGTTACCGAAATTTCATTGCTGCTAGGCTCTCTCCACGGACAGAGGTAGGAAATATATTGTATGTACATTCCCATGCTTATAGATACATCTATGTTTATTTCTGCATCTACCTATTTGTATAGATATTAAAAGCCAGGAACTCATACTGATATTTCTGATTCCAGACCATTCTAGCCTTATCTGTAAATTCATTCTCTGACCTGGCTTTCATTATCTATGATGCGTTTACTTATTTGTTCATTCCTGGTGTGTGCACACATAGCTTCAGAATTGCTAACCAATACCCCTGTTGGAAACAGATTTACTAACTTGTATTTGTGTACAGTTCTTTTTTGTCTTCAGCCTTAGAAGATACTGTCAAAATATGGTTTTCCAAAGTTTCCTCACTTAAATATTTTCTTTCTCACTCCTTCAGTGTGGATAAATTAATCATTTGTAATACAGTTAGCTGACTTTGCTGCTACTTGTATTCGACTTTGCGTTTCCCTCCATATCCTGGTTGATTTTAATTGTTTATTTATATTTTGGATAGAAATGTTCCTATGATTCGGAGTCAGGCCTATACAGAAACAAAGTGTACTCAGAGAAGTATCGCTTCTTCCTCATTCCTTCTACCTCATTCCCATTCCCCATTTCTTGCTATTTCTTTCCCACCCTCCCCCATAGGATAACCAATTTCTTTATTTTCTGGTTCAACCTTTTCTGTATTTATTTTGCACCAATTCGCAGATACACACATGTTTTCTTATATTCCCTACTTACGCAAAGGATAGCATACTATTCATATTTCTTTCCATTTTGCCTTTGTCATTTAACAGCCTTCCTGAAATCACCCCACACCGTGTCATACAGATTTTCATCATTCTTTTTCTTACAGCTACACTGGACTCCATTGCATGGCTGTACTATACTTTATTCAACCACTCATCTATATGTGGGCTTTTAATGTGTTTCCAGCATTTTGCAGCTACAAACAATGCTTCAGTGAATAACCTTGGGCACAAATAACTTTGTACTGGTGAAATGTATCTTCGAAGTATATGTCCAGTAGTGAGATTATTGGGCTAAAAGTTAGGTGCATATGTAGTTTCTTTAGGCATTTCCAGATTTCTCTTTGGAAGGGTCGTATTGGTTTTCATTTCCACTAGCAATGTTATGAGAATGACCGTTTCCACACAGACTCACTAACAGAATGTGTTGCCTCACTTTTTAAACTTTCGCCTATGTGTTAGGTGAGAAACGGTATCACGCTGTTGGTTTAATGTACGTTTTTGTCTGTTGGTGAGTAAGTTTTGACACATCATGTTTGAGGACTTTCTATATTTTTTTGCATGAATTGTCTGTTCATGTCTTTTCCTCATTTTTCGATCCAGTTTTTGGTCATTTTGTCGTTCAATATTTAAGAATTCTATATATGTATTTGGAATATTATCCATTTGTCTGAGGTATATGCTGCAAATACTTTATCCCAGTTTGCCAGTTGTGTTTTGATTTATTTATGATGTATTTTTTGCAACACTTTCTTTCGTTTTTATGTGGTCTAACTGGTTATTCATTTCTTTCATTGCCTCTGGAATTTGAATCATAGTTAGATGCCTTTCCCTACACCAAGGTTAAAGAAGAGCTCTGCCAGATTTTTTTCAAGAACTTGTATCGTTTCATTTTTTATGTTCAGATCCCTAATACGTGTGCAGTCTATTTTTGTGTATGGTGTATTGTATCAGTCCACTTTTATTTTTCCTAATGCCTCAATTGCTCCAACACTATTTAGTCAATGACCATCTTTGCCCTCATGATTTTACATGCCACCTTTATCATATGCTAATTTCCATATGTATTTGTACTTGGGTTGTATTTTTTGGTTTTCTCGCCTATTATTCCACTGAGCTATCTGTAATTTAAGGAAGTTTTCTCTGCCATCACATGCGGAATCAAAATCCCAGGTCTTCTTTACAATGTGAGCAAACTTTTCCTGTAAAGAGCCATATAGCAAATATTTTAAGTTTGTGGACCATAGTGTCTCTGTCATAACTACTCAACTTTGTCATTGCAGCACAAAAACATCTATAGATAAGATATAAATGAATGTGCATGGCTGTGTTCCAGTAAAACTTTATTTACAAAACCAAGAACTGGACTGTATTTGACCCAATGGGCCACAGCTTACAGACTCCTGCTCTAGTGGATTCCTCAGATAGGGTTGAGGGGTGCAGAATCTCCTAAGTTCCTGTCTGTTGAAAACTGTTTTTCTATAAGCTGTGATATTTGAAGGGTCAGCCCTGCTGGATGTAAAATCTTTACTTCAGACTTTTTAAAAAAAATTTTATCATTACACAATGTAAACATTTTTTTTTTTTGTGGCCCTTTACCAATTCCTCCTTAACCTCTCCTCCCCCTCCCCCTTTCCCACCGCTGGTGTCCTCAGTTCTGTCCTCTCCTTTTGAGAGTTCAAGGAATTTTTGTGATTGTTGCATCATTCTTCTTTCCTTCCTTTTTTCAGCTGCCGCTTATCAGTGAGGACATGTGGTATTTCTCTTTCTGTAAGTCTGGCTTATTCCACTGAACATGATTTTCTCTAAGTTCATCTATGTTGCTGTGAATGGCACAATCTCACTCCTTTTTATGGCAGAGTTGTATTCCACTGTGTCTATATACCACATTTTCCTTACCCCGTCATCTGTCAGTAGACATTTAGTTTGCTTCTGACTCTTAGCTATTGTAAATAGAGCTGCGATAAACATGGGAGTGCAGGCATGCCTTCGCCATGATGATTTCCATTCCTTTGGGTGTACACCCAACAGTGGGATTGCAGGATCATATGGCAGCTCTATCTGTAGTTGTGTGAGGAACCTCCATACTGTTTTCCGTAAGGGCTGCACTAACTTATAGTCCCACCAACAGTGTAGGAGGGCCCTTCTTTCTCCACATCCTCTCCACTATTTGTTATTCTCTGTCTTTCTGATTCTGGCCAGTCTAACTGGTGTGAGGTGATATCTCAATGTGGTTTTGATTTGCATTTCCCTGCTGCTTACTGATGTTGAGCATTCGCTTTTTCATCCGTAGGTTGGCCATTTGTGTATCTTCCTTTGAGAAATGCCTATCCAGCTCCTTTGCCCATTTTTTAGTTGGATTTGTTTGTTTGTTTGTTTGTTTGTTTTTACTGTTGTTTGAGTTCCTTGTATATTCTAGATATTAATCCCTTGTGGGATTCATAGTTTGTGAATATTTTCTCCCATTCTGTCGGTTGTCTTTTCACTCTGTTAATTGTTTCTTTGGCTGTGCAGAAGCTTTTTAGTCCATTTCTATTTTTATATTTTTATAAATATTCTGATCCGAGGTAGGTCTCATATCCTCAAATGCTTGTTTGAATATGATTAATTCTGTTTGAACTGTTCACTTAGTTTCTTTCCGCTTTATGGTTGTTTGCTTTGTGAGAAGTTTTGTTTCCTCATCTTTTTTTAAGAATGTTTTTGTATGGAATTTCTTTCTTCCTTTGGTGTATTTGTATGATATTGGTTTGTTTTACAAAAATCCTACTTTAACGATGCCAATTTTTGTCGGGATAGCAAAGTCCAGGCCTTTAAGCCTTTTTCTTTGCTTGTTTTGGTGGCAGAGGGAGAAGTTTTGAGTGCTCTGATTCTGTGGTTCTCTCATGTCCTGCAAGAGCATTTTTCTTTTCCATTTTTGTTTTTTCCCCCTTTTGTTTCTTTTCCCCATCATTACTAAATGCCAAAGGATGCTTCACCCTTCCTCTTTGCCGTTTCTCTTCTTCTTCCATTTTTTTTTTTTTTTTTTTTTTTTTTTTGTGGTGGGCTGATATGGGGATCCAAACCCTTGACTTTGGTGTTATAACACTGTGAAGCTATTTTTAAGTCTTGTAAGTCTTCCCTACCTCTTTAAATGTCACATATTTTGAAGTCTCTTCTCTATAGACCCTGCTCTTATCTTCCAGGATATCTTTTTGGTATTTTCAGACTTATCATGGGCCTAGTCATTCTGGCCGTACTTTTAGATCAACTTTAAGCTTGCCATCTTTCTTCCTCAGTATCTCTTGCAGCTCTTCTTGGTCTGTCTTTGCTTGCCACTAAGCCCACTGATGAGCGTGTGACAGATCATGTGCTGGAATATCGTGCTTTTTCTCGTTTTACTCACAATTATTTTGAAGTTTTGTCATCTGTTTCTAAGTGATGATGAGTATGTGCTTTTGGACAGATTTACATTTGTTTTTTCTTGGTGATTTGCATCATTTTGGAAGGAAGTATTGAGAGGCAGGTAGATAGATGGTCAATGTTGTCTTCTGCTCACTTACCCCTGATTTCTACTGACATTTTATCTTATGCCAATATGTATATGTATGAAGGCACACACAAACGTAAACTCTTACACACACACTCGAGTCTATTCCTATTCTATGTCTACAGTGGAGGTCTCCTGAGGTGGCTGCCTGATTCACCATCTACAAGGGTACTTCAAAAAGTTCATGGAAAAACAGAATTAAAAGATAATACGGATCTTTTCATGAACTGTCTGAAATACCCAAGTATTTATTCAATAAATATTTTGTCCACTGCTAACCTTGGTGGCAGATAAGGGACTGTGAATGTCTTCTCAGGATTTGTAAATATTCTTCACTCTGAAGCAGGTTCATAAAGATGGACAAAAACGCCCCAGCCACACTACTAGACCTTGCTGTACGAAGTCTGCTGAGTAATGAACGTGTAGCTATCCATGCCCTTGAAGAGCTCCCAAGAGTCATGTTCGCTCCGTTTTTCACTGCCGCCTTCTTGGGTGGTCATAAGAAGGTACTGAGGGAAATGGTGAGGATTTGGCCCTATCCCTGTCTCCACGTCGGGACATTGAGAGTACGGGAGTCACAATATGACAATTTCGAAGCTATGATTGACGGTCTACAGATCCTTCCTGCCCAGAACTCTTCTTCTTGGTAAGACTATGTATAATAGAGACATAGTGAGTCAGCAGGAGGGTATGAGACGGGCGTAGGAGACGGCCTAACAGTCTTTCAAAGGTAGTTAATGGTGAATGCTGAGGATCTCTGTGAGGCTGTTGGTGGAACATTTGGGGTCACCTTAAGGACTCTAATGTCTTACAGAGTTGATTATGGAACAGAAGGGATTGAGGATACTATTAATAGATTTGCCTCCTGGGTATGATTACATGGAAAAAGGACATGGGCATTGAGACTGGGATCATCAGAAGAGAAGAAAAGATGGGGAAAAGAAAGAAAGGCGCTAAATTTTTATGGAAAAGGCTTTGTTGGTAAATGGTGTATGGACTGAAGACCAGGGATAAAGGGATTTTGTTTCAGCTTCCCATCATTGATCCTGCTGGGTTGTATTAAAATCAGCTACCTCTCAGATATTCTGTCTTCTCCTCTCCTTACAGGGCGCCAAAACTGAGGATTCTAGATTTAAGTCAGAATCCAGGCTGCAGGACCACATGCTCTGAGATCAGGACCACATTCCCTTTCTGTTTTCATTCATGTGTTCACTCTCAGCACTCTATTGTGAAAACAGAAGAAACCCCACAAAGAGTTAGGTGCCCCGGAACTGTAAATTCAGAGTCTGAGCCTCAGTCATCCAGGGAACCTGTGGAATTATTAGTGAACATTTCCCTAGATAGTACCTGGAGAACAGGGCGATTTCTTTCTTTACTTCGAAATAAAGTAGAGCAGAGCTTTGGGTCCTTGCACCTCTGCTGCAGAGTTTTGCAATTTGATGGAAGGCTTGCCCACGAACACATCCTGCAGCTTCTGGATATGGGATGCATTGGTCACCTGAAAGTGGATGACATTTATCTGAGTCAAGTCACCACCCTTTTGGCTCAGATGACCCACCTCCACAGCCTTAGTATGTCTCACATCCGTTTTACATCTTGTGTGAGGAGACGCTTTGGGACTTTTCTCACCCATCTTGGGCAGATGAACACCCTTCAGCAGATCCGTTTGTATTCCTGCCGCACGCATCCGCTTCAGGAACTGCTCAGGTGAGGAGCTGGGGAAAGACCTGGGTTCCCTGAACCACCCCGTTGTTAAGACAGGAGAGCAACCATTCTTGGATATTCCTAATCTCCTTGTAACCCATTCCTCCTTCCACCTCAATATGGGCACTGCTGGGTGTATGAAACTGGCCAGGCTAGAGAAGCTAGAAAATTATGATGTGATCATTCATTCTTTCAGTCAGTCAGTCGACCATGTGCAGACACCATGATAAGTCTGTAGATACATTGGTGAAAAAGACCCAGTCCTTCTCCCCTTGGAGTTTACAGCCTTTTAGGGAGGAAGGGGAGACGTTCAGATGGAGAAATGTTTTATGCTGTGGCACTGATGCACCTCATCATGGTCTGGCTAGAACAGTTAATACTGCCAGATCATTTTGCTCCTGTATTTTACCCAAGCGTTAGGCCCTGAGTAGAGTGCTTGTCATTTGGGTTTTGGTCAAAGGGAATCCTTAGTTGACTGCTTTCCCAGTTCCCTCCCCACCAAATAAGTAAACTAAATCCACCATTGATTTCATTGTAAGTACTAAGTGCATTAAATTTTTTTCCACTTAATCTTTCCCGCAACTCTACATAATAGTTGCTATTGTGCATGTTTTAAAGATTTAAGAAACTGTATCTGAGAGTGGAAAAGTAATTTTCTTAGAGTCTGATTCCAAAGCCCACATTGTTAACTGCTGTTGCAACATATGTGCAAATTAGTTTATTC
Source organism: Cynocephalus volans (assembly GCF_027409185.1). Classification (NCBI taxonomy): domain Eukaryota; kingdom Metazoa; phylum Chordata; class Mammalia; order Dermoptera; family Cynocephalidae; genus Cynocephalus; species Cynocephalus volans. Next base: position 110,769,205 of record NC_084478.1, on the reverse strand, counting down.
TAGAGCCGTAGATACCTCTAACTCAGGACTCCTTGTCCTGGTCCAATCCTCATTGTGCAGAAATAACTTTCTTTTTTCTGTCTACAGATACCTGCCACCTCAGTTGGATGCATTGTATCTCTCTTTCTGTGGACTTTCTAACAGAGGCATCACTGTCCTGTCCCAGAGCCCTGCAGCCACCCATCTAAGATTGCTGAGTCTCAGCAATGTCGAGATATCCTGGGAACTTTCTGAGAACTTCCAGACTCTGCTGGTGAGTGTCTCAGGCACCCTGCAGTATCTAGAGATAGATGATTGCCTGATGACTGATTCTACTCTCACTGCTGTCATTCCGGCCCTGAGCCGCTGTTCCCACCTCCGTGTCTTTAGCTTTGCCTCCAACCCCATTACAATGAGTGTGCTCACCAGTCTTCTGCAGCACTTAACAAACCTGACGGAGCTGAAGCGTGTAATTTATCCTGTCCCTGTCCATTGCTATGAACAATTGCATAATCCTCGCAGTTTGAACCGACAGAAGCTTTCTGAAGTGCAGGCCCAATTGAAGGCGATGCTGCAGGTGGTAAAGCGGAATGACATGCGCTGGACCAGTTCTCCTGAGTGATTTTCATGGTACAAGGACTTGATTTAACACTGACGTGTGGCCATTAAAGCACGTAGTGTTCTCACCTGTAGCCCAAGCTTTAGAGACACATATGTAAAATTTTATAGTTCCAGGAACCTCGCGTTAGGAAGATTCCATGTGTAACTGACCTCTATAAAAATAAAGAACTCTAAAGAAAACAGAGGGCTTTGAGAGGTCCTATGGGTCTCTTACCCATTGTCCTCCAAATCCTCCTCCTTGCTCCTGACCACAGTGTTGGGCATGTGACATTGGCTGACCTAGTCATGGTATACCATTTCCCTGCCCAGACTAATTGGTTCACTTACGGGTACTTGACACAAGTCAAAAGAGTTGAAACCTTTTCTTGATGATATTTTGGAATAGCTGGTGGTTATTGAAGCCAATAATTTTACCCTCCAAGGTCCTTTAAACTTCTCATATTTATGACGGCCTTAGGCTGCTTATGAGAAACTATTTGCATCGAAAAGGAAAAAAACCAAACCAAAACAAACAAACCAAACCTATGTCCACTACCTACTGGTGTCTTTATCAGTCCGTTGCTACCTCCTTTCTTAGGTCTTAGAACCCTGTGGCTCAGTCGTTCCTTATATCACACCCATTCACCAAGGATCTCTTATTAGTTCAGTACTGTTCCAGGTGCTAAGAATAAAAAGGCAAATAAGACAAAGCCCCTACTTCCAGCCACTCAGAATACAGCTGTTCCTATGATTTGTCTGTTCCCCTACTCTTTCTTAGGGCGTTTGGGAAAGTTATTTAAACCCCCTGTACCCCAGGTTTTTTTTTTTTTTTCACACACTCTGTTCAATCCACGCTGGCCTCTTTATGCTGTTGGATAGCTCCTCAACACTCAGGTCATGGCTTTAATGTTACCTCCTCGGAGAGGTTTTCTCTTACTTCCCTTTACTTATTGTACTTCCCTTACTTCCTTTGCTTCCCTTACTTTACCATGTTGTAGCTCTCTCTCAATGTACCATGTATGTTCCCTTCATGGTACCCATCGTTCCATATGCATTTGCTCCCTCTGCTCTTACAGCAATAATTTGTGCATATAGTTTACCCGTTGAAGTGAAAACACTGCACTTCAAAGACTTAGTAAGAGAATAGAATGTTAAAATAACTAATTAAATATCTGTTTGTATGATTACACATTAAAATGGTAAAACATTGCATTTCAACGACTTAGTAAGAAAAAGATGTAATATTAATTAATAACTTTTTCTAATCGTTTACATGCTGAAATGCCAACAGACTGAATGTAAATGAGTCAGTAACAAAAATGAATGAAAAGTTACTAATTAAAAATTAATGTACAGCGTTCCCTGTTGAAATGAAATCAGACCACAATTTAAAGACTTAGTAAGAAACAAGTTGCAAGGTAGTTAATGTGTTTATACTGTTTCCATGTTAAAATGATAACATACTGCTTTTCAGACTCAGTTAAAAAAATAATTAAAATTAAATAATTTTGTTCTTGTTGGTTACATGTTGGAATAACATACTGTATTACAAAGACTTAGAGAAAAGAATGTAAAAAATAATAATTAATAAAAATAGTTAATAATGTTTTTATTGCTTTCATTGTGTAATGACAACATACTGCATTTCCAACTTAGAAAGTAAAACATGTTAAAATAACCAAAACAGAATTTGTATGTGTTTTTTTCTTGGTGGAATAACAGATGTGGTTTTAGTTTGCATTTCCCTGATGACAAGTGATGTTGGGCATTTTTTCATGTATCTGTTGGCCATTTGTGGGTCTTCCTTTGAAAAATGCCTATTCAGCTCCTTTGCCCATTTTTTAATTGGGTTACTTGTTTTTCCGTTGCAAAGTTGTTTGAGTTCATTGTGTATTCTGGATATTTATTCCTTTGTCCAATGTTTATTTTGCAAATGTTTTCTCCCACTATGTTGGTTGTCTTTAACTCTGTTAATTGTTTCTTTTGCTGTGCAGAGCCTTTTTAGTTTGATATAATCCCACTTGTTTATTTTTCCTTTGGTAGCCCATGCTTTGGGGGTTGTATTCACGACGTCAGTGCCCAGTCCCACTTCCTGGAGTGCTTCTCCTAAGTTTTCTTTAAGTAGTCTTATTGTTTCAGGGTGTATATTTAATTCTTTAATCCATTTTGAGTTGATATTGGTATATGATGAGAGATATGGGTCTAGTTTCGTTCTCCTGCATATGGATATCCAGTTATCCCAGCACCATTTGCTGAAGAGGCAGTCTCTTCCCGAATGTATAGGCTTGGTGTCTTTGTCAAAGATCAGATGGCTGCAGGTGGGTGGGTTGATTTCCGGATTCTCTATTCTATTCCATTGATCACTCTGTCTGTTTTTATGCCAGTGCCATGCTGTTTTGGTTATTATAGCTTTGTATTATTGCTTGAAGTCAGGTAGTGTTATGACTCCAGCTTTATTTATATATTTCTTTCTTTCTTTCTTTCTTTCTTTCTTTCTTTCTTTCTTTCTTTCCTTCTTTCTTTCTTTCTTTCTTTCTTTCTTTCTTTCTTTCTTTCTTTCTTTCTTTCTTTCTTTCTTTCTTTCTTTCTTTCTTTCTTTCCCTCCCTCCTTCCTTCCTTCCTTCCTTCGTTCCTTCCTTCCTTCCTTCCTTCCTTCCTTCTTTCTTTCTTTTTGCTCAGAATTGCTTTGACTATGAATGGTCTTTTGTTATTCCATATAAATGTCTAGATAGCTTTTTCCTTTTCTGAGAAAAATGTAATTGGAATTTTCGTGGGGATTGCATTGAATTTGTATAGCACTTTGGGTAGTATGGACATTTTCACAATGTTAATTCTTCCAATCCAAGTGCATGGGATATCTTTCCATCTTCTTGTGTCCTCTTTAATTTCTCTCAACAGTGGTTTGTAATTCTCAGTATAGAGCTTTTTCACATCCTTGGTTAACTCTATTCCTAAGTATTTTATTTTGGGGGTGGCTATCGTAAATGGGCAAGCTTTCTTGATTTCTCTTTCTGCATGTTCACTACTGGAGAATAGAAATGCTACCGATTTTTCTGTGTTGATTTTGTATCCTGCAACTTTGCTGAAATCATTTATCAACTCCAAGAGTTTTTTTGTAGAGGCTTTAGGCTGTTTCATGTCATCTGCAAACAGGGACAGTTTGACTTCATCTTTTCCAATCTGGATGCCCTTTATTTCCTTCTCTTCTCTGATTGATCTGGCTAGTACTTCCAACACTATGTTCAATAGGAGAGGTGAGAGTGGGCATCCTTGTCTAGTTCCTGTTCTTAAGGGAAAGCTTTTCCCCATTCAGAATGATATTGGCAGTGGGTTTATCATAAATGGCTTTAATTATGTTGAGATACTTTCCGTCTCTACCTAAATTGTAGAGAGTCTTTATCACGAACGAGTGTTGAATTTTGTCAAATGCTTTTTCAGCATCAATAGAGATGATCATATGGTCCTCGTGTTTGATTTGGTTGATGTGGTGTATCACATTTATTGCTTTGCATATGTTGAACCAACCTTGCATCCCTGGGATGAATCCCACTTGATCACGTTGTATAATTTTGCATATGTGCTGCTGTACTCTGTTAGCTAGTATTTTATGGAGGATTTTTGCATCTATATTCATCAAGGATATTGGCCTGCAGTTTTCTTTTCTTATTATATCTTTGTCTGGTTTTGGTATCAGGGTGATGTTTGCTTCATAGAATTAGTTTGGGAGAATTGCCTCTGTTTCAACCTTTTGGAATAGTTTGTAGAGAACTGGTGTCAATTGCTCTTTGAATATTTGGTAGAATTCTGCAGTGAACCCATCTGGTCCTGGGCTTTTCTTTGTTGGGAGCCTTCTGATAACAGCTTCAATCTCTTTTAGTGTTATTGGTCTGTTCAGATTTTCTACATCATCATGGCTCAGTTTTGGCAGTTTGTGTGGGTCCCGAAATTTAGCCATTTCCTCCAGATTTTCAAATTTGTTGGCATATAGTGGTTTATAGTAGTCAATAATGATTTCTTGTATTTCTGCAGTATCAGTTGTAATACCACCTTTTTCATTTCTAATTTTTGTTATTTGGGGCTTCTGTCATCTCCTTTTAGTTAGCCATGCTAGTGGTTTGTCAATTTTATTTATCTTTTCAAAAAACCAACTTTTTGTTTCATGGATCTTTTGTATCATTTTTCAGATTTCTATTTCATTTAGTTCTCCTCTGATCTTAATGATTCCTGTCCATCTGCTAAATCTGGGTTTGGATGGTTCTTGTTTTTCTAGTTCTTTAAGTTGAAGTATTCGATTGTTTACTTGCCATCTTTCCATTCTTCTGAAGTAAGCATTTAATGTGAGAAATTTCCCAGTTAGTACTGCTTTTGCAGTATCCCACAGGTTTTGGTATGATGTATCATTGTTTTGATTAGTTTCAATAAATTTTTGATTTCCTGTTTGATTTCTTCTTGGACCCATATGTCATTAAGTAGAATGCTCTTTAATTTCCATGTGTTTGTATTGTTTCCAGAATTTCGTTTGTTATTGATTTCTAGTTTTAATCCATTGTGATCTGAAAAAATACATGGGATAATTCCAATTTTTTTGAATTTGCTGAGACTTGATTGTGACCTAACATGTGATCTATCCTGGAGAATGATCCATGTGCTGATGAGGAGAATGAATATTCTGAGGTTTCTGGATGGAATGTTCTGTAGATATCTGCCAAGTCCAATTGGTCTAGAGTGTTGTTTAGATCTTGTGTTTCTCTGCTGATTCTTTGCCTAGATGATCTGCCCAATATTGATAGTAGGGTGCTCAGGTCCCCTGCTGTTATGGTATTATTGTCTATCTCCTTCTTTAGGCCAGTTAGAGTTTGCTTTATAAATCTGGCTGCTCCAACATTGGGTGCATATATAGTTATGATTGTTATGTCTTCTTGATGGATGAGTCCTTTTATCCTTATGTAGTGGCCCTCTTTATCTCTTTTTATGGTTTTTAGTTTAAAGTTTATTTTATCAGATATAAGAATAGCTACTCTGGCTCATGTTTCATTTCTATTTGCATGGTATATCTTTTTCCATCCTTTCACTCTCAGTCTGTGTGTCTTTATGGGTGAGGTGAGTCTCTTAAAGGCAGCAAACAGTTGGGTCCATACTTTTACTCCAGTCAGTCAGTCTCTGTCTTTTGAGTGAGGAATTTAATCCTTTTACATTAAGAGTTGTTATTGAAAAGTGTTGATTTACTCCTAGCATTTTATTGATTTTTGTTTGGATGTCTTAAGTGTCTTTTGTTCATTTCTTTCTGATTTAATGTTTGTCTTCTGTTTTTGTTGGTTTCCTGGGTTGTAGATAAACTTTTTTTTTCCTCATTGTTAGCATTTTTATTTAACTAGTGGGTTTTGAATTTTCCTGAGTTTTTATGGCAGTGGCAGTTATTATTCAGGTACCAAAAATGAAAGACAGTGTCTTTTGCAAAGTAGAAGTTTTCAATTTTAATGAAGTCCAAGTTATTAAAGACTTCTTTCATAGATTGTGCCTTCGGCGTTATATATAAAAACCCCAAATCATCTGGGTTTTCTCCTATGTTCTATAACTTGCCTTTTGCTGGGTCTGTGATCCAGTTTGAGCTATTATTTACAAAGACTTAACGGGTCTGTGTCTAGATTCAGGTTGTTGCATTTGGGTGTGCAGTTGTTTCAGCACCATTTGTTTTAGAGACTATCTTTTCTCCATTGCATTGCCTTTGTCCCTTTTTCAAAGTTCAGTTGACTATATTTGTGTGGATCTGTTTCTGGCCTCTCAATTATATTCCAATGCTTGATCTGCTTATTCTTTCACCGGTACCACAGTGTCTGGAACACCGTTGCTTTAAAGTGAGTCTTGACATTGGGTAGTGTCAGTCATTTGACTTTCTTCTTCCTCTTCAGTATGGTATTGGGTATTCTGGGTCTTTGCTTCTCCATGTAAGCATTAGAATCCATTTGATCATATTCACAAAATAACTTGCTTTGATGGTGATGAATCTATAGATCCAGTTGGGAAGAACTGATATCCTGACAACATCTTGAGTTTCTACCCACAAACACAGAATATGTCATTTATTCAGTTCTTTGACTTCTTTCTTTGGAGTTTTGTAGATTTCCTCTTACAGATCTTATGGGTGTGCATGTGTGCGTGTGCGTGTGCGTGTGTGTCTGTGTGTGTGTGTGTGTGAGAGTGTCAGTATAAGTGTGTGTATCTAGGTGACCCCTAAGTCTTTTGCATTGTGGGGTGCTAATGTAAATTATATTGTGTTTTTAATTTCAAATTCCAATTGTTCGTTTCTGGTATGAAGGAGAACGATTAACTTCTTTATATTAACCTTGTAACCTGCAACCTTGATTTAATTGCTTATTAGTTCCATGAGCATTTTTTAAATATGTTTATTTATTCCTTCTGATTTTCTACACAGACAAACATGTCATCTCTGAGCAAAGACAGTTTTATTTTTTCCCTCCCAATCCGTATACTTTTTATGTCCCCTTCTTGTGATATTGTGTTACCCAGGATTTCTAGTATGATGATGAAAAAAATTGGCGAGCAGGAACATCTTTGTTTTGTTCCTCATCTTAGCAGGAAAGCTTCCAGTTTTTAACCATTAGGTATGATGTTAGCTGTAGGGGTTTTGTACATGTACCCCTCTATTCCAAGTTTGGTTTTTGTTTTTTTGGTTTTTTATTTTAAATCAACTTTATTGAGTCATAATCTATACATAAAATGTGTCCATTGTAAAACTGTAATTTGAGGAGTTTTGTTTTGTTTTGTGTTTTTACCCCACGCAATTATGCCCCAACTTTCCTCGCCATCTCCCCCCCCACCCCCACTCCACTTTGTGGCCTTAGGAATGTTCCCTCCATCTGTAAGACCAGCACACTATTGTGGTCTTTCTTTCCTTCTTTCCTTCTCTCTTAGCTCCCACATATGAGTGAACACATGTGGTATGTGTTCATATCCCTATGTGCTTTGCTTATTTCAGTCAAAATAAGTTACTCCAGGTTCATCCATGTTGTTGCTATTGGGAGTGTTTCATTCTTTTTTACGTCAGGGTAGTATTCCACAGTGTATATGTACCCCAGTTTCCTGACCAGTCATCCATTGATGGACATTTCCTTTTGCTCCATATCTTGGCTGTTGCAAACAGAGGTGCTCTGAGGTTTTTCTTTCTTTTTTTTAAAGTCATGAGTGGCTGTTGGATTTTCTCTAATGTTTTTTATGCATCCATTGATATGATCGTGTGGTTTTCCTTCAACAGCCTGTTGTTGTGGTAGATTACATTAATTGATTTTCAAATGTCACATCAGCCTTGCATACCTGGAATAAATTCCACTTGGTCTGGGTGTAGAATTATTTTTACACATTGGTGGATTTGATTTGCCAGTATTTTGTTGAGGATGTTTGCATCTATGTTCACGAGAGATATTGGTATGTAGTTTTATTTTCTTTTTATGTCTTTGCCTGGTTTTGCTATTTAATGCTGGCTACATAGAATGAGTCAGGAAGGACAGATTAAGCATCCCTAATCCAAAAAATTCAAACCCCAAATGCACCAAAACCTAAAACTTTTTGAGTGCTGACATGACACTCAAAGCAAGTGCTCACTGGAGCATTCCAGATTTTGGATTTTTGAATTAGGGATGTTCAAATTGTATGTGTTCTGCAAATATTCCAAAATATGAAAAAAGAAATCCCAAATCCAAAACACTTCTGGCCCCAAGCATTTTGGATAAAAGATACTCAATCTCTATTCCCTCTGCTTCTTCTATCGTCTGGAAGAGATTGAACAGAATTGGTATAATTTCTTCTATGTTTGGCAGAATACACAATTGAACCCATCTGGGCCTGGTGCTTTCTGCTTCAGAAGGTTATTAATTATAGATTCATTTGAAATAAACGTAGGCTTATTAAGATTGTCTATTCAAAATGGATTTTAAGTTGTGAAATAGACGGGTTTATGATCTTTTATTGTATTGTGTTTTGTGTATTTAATTGCTTGATTGAGATATATTTACAAATTTAAATTGTACAATTTAGTGGCTTTTAGGGTATTCACATATATGTGCAATGACCACCGTAGTCAATTTTAGAATATTTTTATTCCCTCAAAAAGAAATCTCTTACCTTTGAGCAATCGCCTCCTATACTCCCATTCCACAAGCCTTAAGCAACTACTGATCTACATCGTCTTGTTAGATTACCCTATTTGGGACATTTTGTTAGAACAAAATCATATAATACATGATCTTTTGCGACTGGCTTCTTTCACTTAGCATGGTGTTTTCAAAGTTGATCCATGAATAATATTCAATACATATACCACACTTGGTTTATCTGTTAGTTGATGAATGTTGGGATTATTTCCACTTTTGGCTATAATGACTAATGCTGCTATAAATATCCAACTATAATTTTTGTGTGAGCATGTGTTTTCCTTTCTCTTAGGCATAAACATAGAGTGGAATTGTTGGGTCATATGGCAACTCTGTGTTTTTTTCTTTTAGGAAGTTCCATACAGTTGTTCAAAGCGACCAGCAGTGTTTGAGCGTTCTGATTTCCCCACATCCCTGCCAGTACTTGGTATTAAACGATGTTTTCATTTCAGCCACCATGTTGGGTTTGAAGTGGTATCTTATTGTTTTTCATTTGAATTTTCTCAGTGATTAATGATGTTGACCATCTTTTCATACGATTATTGCCTAGTTTTATATCTTCTTCAGAGTAATGTCAATTCAGATCATTTGCCCATTTTTTAATAGTTATTCATCCTTTTATTCTTCACATATTCTAGGAACAAGTCCCTTATAAGATATATGTCTTGTAAATATTTTTCCCATTGTGTAGATTGTATTTTCACTTTATTGACGGTGTTCTTTGAGAGCATGAAACTTTTCACTGTTGGTAAAGTCCTAATTATCTATTTTTTCATTTGTTGCTCATGTTTTTGTTGTCACCATCTGAGAATCCTTTGACAAATCTGAGGTCACAAAGATTTATTCTTATATTTTCTTATAAGAATTTATAGCTTTAGCTCTTACATTTAGTTTTTTTATCCATTTGGTGTTAATTTTTTTATATGATGTGAAGTAAAGTTGCAAGTCCATTTTCTTCCATGTGGCTTTCTAATTGTCCCTAAAAAATTTGTAAAAAGAATATTCTTTTTCACCACTGAATGGCCTTGGAACCCTTGTCAAATATCAACTGGCTGTATATACTTGTTTTTTTTTTCTGCCCTCTCAGCTCCATTTCATTGATTTATATGCATATCCCTATGGTCGAACCACAGTTTCTTGATTACTGTTGCTTTGTGTTAAGTTTTGAAGTAGGGAACTGCAAATCTTCCTGCTCTGTGCTTTCTCAAGATTATTCTGGCTAATCTGGGTCTCTTGCAATTATGTATGCATTTTAAAATAAGCTTGTCAATTTCTACAGAAAAATCTGCTGGGTTTGTGATAGATATTGCATTGAATCTGGAGGTTGACTTGGGGGGTATTGCCATCTTAATAATTTGTCTTCTGATCCATGATCACAGGATGTTTTACCATCTACTTAGATCTTGTTTAATTTCTTTCAAAAATCTTTTATGGTTTTCAGATGTAAAGTTTGCGACCCTTTTGTTAAATTTACTTGTAAACATTTTCCTCTTTTTGGTGCAATTGTAAATGGACTTATTTTCTTAATTTTTATTTTTAAGTATAGTATTTAGAAATCAAGTGTTTAGAGAGACAAATGATTGTTGTATACTGATCTCGTATCTGCCTATTTTGCTGAGCTTGTTTATTAGTTCTAACAGTTTTTTAGTGGATTTCTTCAGATTTTTTATGTACAAGTTTACGTCATCTTTAGATAGAGACAGTTTTATTACTTCCCTTCCATTCCTGATGGATCTTCTTTTTTTCTTTCTTTCTTTTTTTAAAAAATTTTAACTTATCAATATTCAGTGTAGTTGATTTTCATGTCCCTTTATCAATTCCTCCTTTTCCCTCTTCCCGCTACCCACTCAATCAACATCATATCTGTTCACATGTCCTAACATGTTTAAGGAATTGTTGATTGTTGTACATTCTTCCCCACTGCCCTCCCCCCCATTGATTTGTTTGTATATTTATGGATTTATTTTTATTAACTCCTACAAATAAGTGATAATATGCAGCATTTCTCTTTCTTTGCCTGGCTTATTTCACTTAATATAATTTTCTCTAAGTCAATCCATGGTGCTGTGAACGGTAGTATTTCATTTTTTTTAATAGCAGAGTAGTATTCCACTGTGTAGGTATGCCACATTTTCCTTATCTACTTGTCCGACGATGGGCATTTAGGCTTGTTCCAACTCTTGGCTATTGTAAATAGCACTGCAATAAACATGAGGGTATAGGTATCCTTTGAACATGATGATTTCCACTCCTCTGGGTATATTCCCAGCAGTGGAATAGCTGGGTCATATGGTAGATCTATCTGTAATTGTTTGAGGAATCTCCATACCATTTTCCATAAAGGCTGCACCATTTCACAGTCCCACCAACAGTGTGAGAGTGTTCCTTTTTCTCTGCAACCTCATCAGGATTTATCATTCTCACTCTGGATATTAGCCACCCTAACTGGAATGAGATGATATCTCAAGGTGGTTTGGATTTGCATTTCCCAAATGCTGAGTGATGTTGAGTATATTTCTTGTGAGAGTGGCCTACTAGCAATAAATTTTCTCAGTTTTCGTTTTTTGTGGGAATGTCTTTATTTCACCTTCATTTTTGAGATAGTTTTTCTGGATGTAGTATTATGTGGGTGTAATGTGAGGTTATATAACCAGTGAAACTGGTATAGGTAATTTAAAACACTTAGATCAACTAGGCTCCACCTGAGAATACAAATTCAAAAAATAAAATGTATATTTTTATTATATTCTACATTATCATCAGAGAGAAGACAAATACCTGTTCTTATTCGCCTAAGGATTCACATACGGAAGGATTCTTATTAAAAATGCTTCTGAGGTGAAGTTTATTTGAGAAGGGTTGTTGTTTGAGTGTGTGCTTATGTGTGTATTTATATATGTGTGTATAGTGGAAGATCAAGCTCTTCTCTGGGAATTCCTGTGTTCCCTTTTGTGAGAATTATGTAAGCATTTTCAGGTGTAATAAATTAAACCGACTACAATATGAATTGTATGTAAGAAAATTTATTAAATTTATAAATTTTATTATAAAAATTTACCAAATTTATTAAACCCTTTCAGGTGCAGAAAAAATATTATACCTTCATAGCCTTAGGAAAAAATACTTTTTCACTTTCTCACCCATAGACATACAGAGAACTTTGAACTTCAGTTCTACAATCTGAGCAAGGAGTCAAATGCAAATACAGACACAAGTACATATGCAAACAAGCCTTGTGGGGAAAAAAAGGTGAATCATTGTATGGAGATGACTGAGAATGGGTACTGGGTCACTTTAATCATTTTATTTGGAGTTTTCTCCATTCTTCAGGTAATCCTGTCCTTTCCCATTCACTTTGGAATTCCCTCACCCCAAACCACTGAATTAATTAAACAAAAGATACATTTCCAACACACTATTTCACATTCTGAAGGTATCACAGGGTTTCTCTGTTGAGCCTTGTTAGCAAAGCTAGAAAAACAATCACTGAACCGAGAGAGAAGTTTACCAGTCTCTTCCCTGGAGATGAAAATTTTATTCATGAATTCCATCAGAAAACCAGACCAGGCCTTTCAGAATCCAACTTGAAAAAAAAAACTTGAATAAGCCAAACTTACCAGTTTGCAGCCAGTGTTTTGTCACCACTGAGAAAAACAGTCAAAAAAAATATGTATATATATATATGTGCCTGAGAGCGTTGAGTAGGCACCATACTCGGAAACATGAAAGCATAGAAATTGAATTTAGTCCTCTACATCTTGCTGAGAATGCCTCATGAGTCATAATAGCTCAGGAATCAGGGAGTTCAGGGAGAAGTGCAAACAATCACAAAGGCAAGCTGCTCATTAAATTTACTAATCAAGTAACTGCTCTCCAATTCAGTGGATGATCAAGAGATGAGCAGATCTTGGTAGGTCCACGAGAGACATCAAACTATAATTTTAAAAAAATCAGTGTCCCAGAGACCTCCAGTTCTGGCCAAGCTAGAGTATGTCCACTCCTCCTAGGTGGTCCCTCTACGTCAAAACACTCTGGATACAACAGAGCAGACAAGCAAATGGAACTCCAGAGTGTGGGAAAGAGGAGGCAGACCGGCTAGTGCACTCAAGACTTGAGTAAGGACACAGCAGTGATTTCTTTTGTTTTTCTTATCTCCTACCAAATGTCCCAGACAGGGCACTACGGAAGTCTCCAACCAAGAACCACCAACACTCACAGACATGAACCTCTAAGTAAAGCCCATTCCCTTACACAAAACAAAAACAAAAGCAAAGACAGAAAAAGGGTGTTCTAAAAACCAAAAACCCTGTTTTTGGCAAATATCCCTCCTCCACTGCAGACAAACTCCAGTGGAAAGCCTCAGCTCTAACTCCTGAGGTTTTAGTGACCAAAAGGGAAGCTGATCTTCTGCCCTAACCAGCCTCTCTGACGCCAGTGGTGATGATCCCATTCCCCTGTCAGGGTATTGTCAGTGAGGTCCAGCAACAAGCTGAGCCTTTACCTCCACCCAACATCAATGATCCTGAACAAGGCAGTGCAAGTTGGGACTAGTATGCATTCCATTTATCCCCATCTCTGGTGTCAGTGATGGCCAGTAGAAAGTTGAACCTCCACACCCATCCAACATCAATGAGGTGGTATGAGGTGGGGCTAGTCAACACTCCACCTTCCCTCTTACCACTCCTGTGTGAGCTAGGCCTGATTCAGAGCTGAGCTTCTTTCTTCCTCCACCTCTCATCAGGGTGGAATGAGGTGACAGCAGGCAGGGTAGGTTGACACTCTGCTTTCCTCCTTCTTCCCCTGATGTCCTCAGAGACCAGTGGGGAACTAGGTTTCTGACTCGCACCCTATAGCAACAAATTATTGAGTCAGCAACCCAGTTCCCCCTTTCCGAGTGCCAGCAGGCCCTGTGGAGATGGAGCTTACGTTCCCTACGTTGAGGCAACCAATGTGTTGTGAATTGGTGCCCCTCTTTCATTGGAAAGATGTCACTGCAACTGGGGTAACAGTTCATCTCTCACCCTAGCCAACTGCAAAGAGGTAAGGAAACTCAGAAATCCATTTTTTCAGTGTGGTATCAGAACACAAATCTCTGTGTTACACCAAAGACTCACGCCAAAAGTGGAGATTAAACTTAGGATCCAGGGTCTCACAAAGTGGTTTCCAAATATCCAGGATGCAATAGAAATTCACCACACCAAGAAGCAAGAAAATGACATGCTGAATAATAAAAGACAACCTACAGATGACAACACTAAAGTGAATAAGATGTTGGAATTATCTGACAAGCTTTGGAAGTGACCTTGAAATAATTCCTCAGCAAGCAATTACAAATTCTCTTGAAATGAGTGACAAAATTGGAAACCTCAGCCAAAAAAAATTGAAGTTATAAAAAAGAAACGAGTGGAAATTACAAAACTCAAAAAATACAAAAACGAAAAAAAAGAAAGAAAGAAATGTTGCCAGATGGGATCAATCATAGAGTGGAGATGACAGAAGATAGAACCAGTGAAATTGAGGACATGTCATTAGAATGTACCTAATGTAAACAACACAGGAAGAATAGACTGAACAAAAAGATCATGGCCTCAGAGAATTGTGGAAACATAACAAAAAAGCTCACATTCATACTGTCTGATTTGTAGAAGGAGAAGAGAGAGAGAGAGAGAGAGAGAGAGAGAGAGAGAGGAATAAAAAAAGTATTGGAAGAAATAACGGTTGAAAACTTCCCAGATAAGGCATAATGATTGGAAAGAAAGAAATAAAAATATCCCTATTTTCAGATGACATGCTATATATTCTAAAGACTCTTCAAAAACAAAATTCTAGAACTAGTATGTAAGTTCAGCAAATTGGTGGGATACAAGGTTCACACACACAAATCAATTGCATTTGTATACAGTAACAACGAAACTGTGGAAACTGCAATGTAAAGCACAATACCATTTACAAATGCTCTAGAGAAAATAAAATTGTGGTTTATAAATGTAACAAAACATGTATAGGACCTATATCCTGCACATTCCAAAACACCGATGAAAAAAATCAGAGACCTAAATAAATGTAGACACATATGTGGTTGTGGATTAGAAGACTCAATACAGCAAAGATGTCAATTCTCCCCAAGCAGAGCTATAAGTCTAATGTAATTTCTATCAAAATTCCAGCAAGGTATTTCAGACATAGAGAAGCTTATTCTAAACTTTATATGGAAATACGCAAACCCTAGAATAGCTAGACACATGCTTGATGAAAAATAATAAAGTGAAAGAAATTACTCCGTTTTATGTTGATCTTACTGCATAGCTACAGCAATCTAGACAGTGTGGCACTGGCAGAGGAGTGAACACATATATCAACAGAACAGAATGTAGAACCCAGAAATAAACCTACTCAAATACGTTCAACTGATTTTTGAGAAGAGCACATAAGCAATTTAATGGAGGAAAGATAGACTATTTCACAAATGATGCCGAAGTGGTTGGACATCCATAGGCAAAAGTAAAATGAGCCTTTAATAAAAAAGTAAAAATGAGCCTTTCTCGAAACCTCACAACTTATACAAAATTTAACACACAATGGGCCACAGGCTTAAATGTAAAATGTAACACTGTAATAGTTTTGAAAACATCAAAGGAGAAACTCTTTGGGATCTAGGGCTAGGCAGAGTTCTTTGACTTGACATCAAAAGCACAATAAAAAAAAAATCAATAAATTAGACCTCACTGAAATTAGAAACTTTGACACTGTTAAAGACCTTGTGAAAGGGATGAAAATAAAAGCTACAGGCTGGGAAAAGTATTTGCAAGCCACTTATCCAACAAAAGAGTAGTATCTAGAAAGTTAAAATAACTCCCAAAACTCAACAATAAACAGTCAAAGAATCCAAGTAGAAAATGGGTGTCTCAGTCCAATTTCTGTTGCTTGTAAGAGAATACCTAAAACTGGGTAATGTAGAAAGAAACGGAATTTATTTCTTTCAGTTTTGAAGGCTGGGAAGCCCAAGGTCTAGGGGGCACAACTGGTGAGGGCCTTCTTCCTGGTGGAAACTCTCTACAGAGTCCTGTGGCAGCATAGGCAATCACCAGTCCACACCCATGAGAACCCATTAAACCATTAACCCATTATTTCATAAATGGGTTAAACCATTCACGAGATCATAGTCCTCACAACCTTATCACCTCTTAGAGGCTCCACCTTTCAACACTGCCACATTGGGGGAATCAAGTTCCCACGTGAGCTTTGGAGGGGACAAACGTTCAGATCCTAGTAATGGGCAGAAGAAGCGAAAACATTTTTTTTTTTCATGGAAGAAGTTATACAGGTGGCAAATAAGCACACGAAAATGTCTCCAATATCATTAGACATCTGAGAAATACAATTTAATAGAATGGTGAGATATCACTATGCACATATTAGAACAGCTAAAAAAAAAATAGTGATAACACCAAATACTGTTGGAGATTTGGGGAAATTAGATCACTCATACATTGCTGGTGGAAATGTAAAATGTTTCAGCCACTTTGGAAAGCAGCATGGCAATTACTTTAAAAATTAAACATGAACTTAATATGCCAGCCAGAAATCTGTCTTGTGGGCTTTTAGACCAGAGAATTGAAAGCTTAATTTCGTACAGAAACTTGTACATGATTGTTCACGGCAGCTTTATTTGTAAATAGCTAACAAGTGGAAATAACCCAAATGTCTTTGAATGGATGAATGGCTAAACAAACTGTGGTGCATGTGTACCATGGAATACCCCTCAACAATAAAAAGTGACAGACTCTTGACAAATGCAGAAATTTTGATGGATCACCTGGGAATTATGGTGAGAAAAAAAAAAAAAAAAGCCAATCCCCCAAATTACATACAATTCCATTTATTTATTTTTGTAATGGCAATATATTGGAAATGGAGACAGTTTGTAGTTTCCAGGCGGTAGGTATGGGGAATTGTTCTGGGAAGGAGATGGGTGTGGTAATAAAATGGCACCAGTCGAGGGACTTTTTCGGTCATAAAACTGTTTATTACCTTGTCTATTGTGGTGTATACATGGACCTGTGCATGTGATAGAACTTCATAGAACTAAATACACGCACACATACAGACACACACTCAAGTAAAACTGGGAAGATCTGAATAAGATCAATGGATATCATTGGTGTCAGTATCCTGGTTCTGATATTATACTATAACTTTACAATATGCTAGCATTGGCGGAAATTGGATAAAATGTACCTTGGATCCCTATGCAATATTTCTTGCAATTGCATGTAAATCTACGGTTATTTTGAAATAAAAAGTTAAAAAATCTCCTCATCCACCTGGAATCTATGGTGCATTCCTTTCCTATTGAAATTGCATAGATCCTGAGATAAAGTTTTGCAGCAGAAAAGTAAATTTCCTTTATTTAGCTTTCTGTCTTTCTTACTATCTCACTATTAACCTTAGCCTTAGGATTCAGAAGGAAGATGTCATAATGAGTCATTCACACAATTTACTTAAACTGAAAAAAGAAATTAGAGTTTTTCTTACAAAGAGTAATTCTGATTAGATTTAATATTGTTTTTTCAGTGAGGCCTAACTTTCCAAATAATTCGTCTGCTGAACATTTTCCATAAATTGATTAAACTATATTTGCAGCACCAAGGTATAGAAAAAGTGTAATTTTAGCACATATAAATATACACGATGCCATAAATTACATCCTTTAAAAAAAAATGAGTAGTCTGTCTTAAAAATTCTTTTAGGGGATATAAGAGAGAAGGAAACATAAAAAAACAACACTACCTTAAAATTCTACTTTTATCTTTTTATTTTATTTATTTTGTGTGTGTGTGACCGCTAAGGGGATCGCAACCATCGGCTTGGTGTCGCCCGCACCGCGCTCAGCCAGTGAGCTCACCAGTATCCCTACATAGGATCCGAACCCGCAGCCTCGGCGCTCCCAAGCGCCGCTGTGCTCCCAGCAGCGCACTCTCCCGAGTGAGCCACGGGGTTGGTCCAAATTTCTACCTTTGAAAATGTCTCTGTGCTGTTCTGACCAACCAATGATTCACCTAGAGACAGGGTTAAGTGCTTTCTCATCCTACCCTGCCTGGCTGCCCTCAGTACAAGGGGCACTCTAATCTCACCTTTCAAAATTGCTTTCTGTTCAGGGTTCCCCAGGCACTATCTGACATTAGGTTGGGCTGGTGTCCTGTCCTTCGAGGGAAGGAGAACAGGCTTTCTAATCATCCCTTCCAAGGTTTTTTTTTTTTTTTCTTCTTGACACCCTAAGCACTTCAACTCTCTATCACCCATTTAAAAAGTAATACCGAGTTCACAGTGAGTTAAAGATTTATATTGTCTTTAACATTCTTCTGATAAATAGTATTGACAAGGCTTATTGTTCCTTTCGACTGAAGCACAATTTAAAGCGCAGTGTGGTTTAAGGCTTACGGCAACTTCTTGGAATTCGCAAAATACGTTCAAGAGATAGAGACTGGGAAGAAACCGAGACCTCCTGACCCTCAATCCTGATAACTTGACCAATGACAATTATTATAATCATCCACTTATCAATCGCATTGTAATTGCTACGAGGAAACGTAAGACACATCTGATAAGGTGACCAGAGGTGTGAATTAAATAAGGAAGGTGGCTATAGGGACATGTGGGGGCAGAGTGTTACAGGAAATCTCGTAATGGGATAGGGGTATGCTTGGTGAGTATGTGTTAGAGGAACAAAGGAGGCTAGTGTGGCTGGAGAAAAGAATCATTCATTCATTTCACAAATATTCAAGTATCCATTGAACCAGGGACTGCTCTGGGCACTTAGAATACATTAATGAGCAATGGACAAAGATTATTGCCCTCCTGGAATTTGTATTTTCCAGCACGGGAGACAAGACAATAAAAAACAAAGACAGCATATGAGTAAAATAAATTGTATCCCAAAGGTGGTAAATTCTGTTTAAGAGAAATAAAAACCAGATAGGGAAGAAGTGGAACCCGGAGTGAGAGGTGAGGATTGGACATGTAAACAAATATCCTGCAACTGATAGTACCATTATTAGATGGGTGGAAGTTTTCTCCTTTGTGCTGTCTTTGTCAGGCGTAAGTGTAAATGCTATGCTGGCTTCACTGCACAGAGGTCAGAACACACTTTTCCTGTCTTTGGTCTGGTCTCGATTCCCTTCTTAATACACCAGAGAACCAGGGACACCACTGCCTGATAGCCTTTTGTCATCGAGTGCCTACTCATTTTGAAGTTATCACCCCCTGCTACACGTCCACTAAATTTGGATTTTAGTTGTCTGGGCTTGAGACCCTGCCTGGTAGAAGCCCTGGCCAGGCAGTGCCCAGACCACAGGCAGTGACACTTTTCCCGGAAGATCTTAGCCGGTGGGGCAGGCACGTGCTCAGAATCTTTCCACCAACGCCGAGCTGAAGGGAACGCGGTTCCTATCAGTATGAAGCTGATTGGTCGAGGCAGGTCACGTGACTCCGGGTTAGCCAATGCAAGTCCTCTCCAGGATGCTTTAGCTTGGAGAAGAAACTGACGGTTAAGATGCGGGGGCCACCTAGACTGGGGACTTGTTTGTGACCAGCTCGTAAGAGGAAGAAAGGGACTCCAACTGCTGCGGTCCTGGACGTTTCCCAAGGTTTTTCTGATGCTTCTTCTTCCAATTAGGTTAATTACAACAATATCTTTTCTGTAAATTAAACCTATTTTGGCATAAGTTACCTAGGGTCAAGGTTTACGGATTAGTAGGAAAGGCAGTCCAGCTGTTCAGTGGTCCACTTTCTTTCCACCCTCTATGAGTCCTCACGTGTTAAGATTAGCTTCAATTGCATGGCTAATCAGTTCATGCGCGCTCTAAAATTCTTCAAAAAGCCTTTCTCCTCTCCAAAAAGTTATGCTTCTCCTTTGCACCTTGGTTTTGTTTGTGGTGACTTTTGATATGTCAGGGTTTTAAATGTGAGATATTTCCCTTTCTATTGTATTTCATTTATTTTATGCTCAAAAACGATTTTCTCATCTGAAGAGTGAATAAATATTCAGCTGCATGTTGAAGATGACTGCTTTCATTTCTTTCTTATAATGGCCTCTCTAAAGCAATTTGATTTTGTAATTGTAATAAACGATGTGATGATGTGAGTTTTTATCCATCTTTCTATCCATCCCCCTAACTTTGTTTCAAGTGGTTAAACTGTTAAACAGTGTGGTTTATAGATAACCATCCCTTTAGCCACTGATTTTGTCTGTTTTTCATTCTGTATTTTGAAATAATTTAGACTTACAGAACAGTTGCCGAAAAAATTGTACAGGGAGCCTTCACCCAGATTTCCCTAATGTTGACATCTTATATAGCCATCGAAAAATTACCAAAACTAAAACATTACTATCAATGTAATACTACGATATCTAATATATAGAATTTATTTGAATTTCACCAGTTATCACATAATGTCCTTTTCTATCCTAGGATCCCATTCAGGATACCCCGTTGTATTTGTCTGTCATTTCTGCCTACTCTGCTCCAGGCTGACAGTTCCTCAGTCTTCACTGGTCTTTCAGAAGCCTGACACTTTTGAAGATACCGGTCAGGTATTTTGTAGAATGTCTCTCAACTTGGGGTCATCTGATGTTTTCTTATGATTAGATTGAAGCTCTGCATTTGTGGCAAAAATACATGTTTTATTCTCCTCCCCTTCACCCCATTGGTGAGCGTGTGCTTCCCACCCTAGTGTTGTGGGGGTGGCCAAACACATGGCACCCAACATTGGACAGATGAAATCCACAGCAGTTTATTAGTCACATCTACTCACAGCCTGGGAGAGTAGGACACCACAGGCCAGGCAGAGCCACACAGCATCACAGTCTGGAAGAAAGTGGACAAGCAGGGTCTGTAGGGCGCAGTATTGTAGTAAGAGGATTAAGTGCCCCTCGGTTCATGGGAGGATGACTGGCTTCTTTGCATAATTCTGTGGGCTGGGTGAGAACTGAAACCTGCTACTTAGGGATAAGTAAGCACTGTGCCCGGTCCACATGATAAGGAGGGTACTTTGGCTAGGGGACCTTTTTCTGTGGGAACACAACAGGGAGCAGAACCTGTGGGTAAGCCATAAACGGTCATCCCCTCTCTCCTAGATGTCAAGGCACACATATTATTAGGCCTTAATTTTAGGTCTTATATCACATTACTGCTAACATTATTTTGTTCCCTTCTCTGTGAATCATGTCAGGGGGTAGGTATATGATGCCCATATGTTGTATTACTACTAATGTCCACCTTGATTACTTGGTTAAAGTGGTGGCAGTTAGGCTGCTCCACCATACCATTGCTATTTTCCCGTTTTTTAGTAATTGATAGGGTGTGGGAAATACTTTAAGGCTCCGAAAATATACTGTTTCTTCTCAGACTTTGACCCATTACTTTTGGAATCCATCTAGGTATCTTGCCTACAACAAATATGTTTCCTAATGGTAATTTTCTATTTTCCTCATTCTTACTACATGTATTCATTGGAATTCTTCTGTAAGGAAGAGCTGGTTTTTTCCCCCCATTTATTTGTTCAATTTATGTACATCAGTATGGGCTCGTGAATAATTATGTTATACTATGAGTTATAATCAAATTATATTATTATTTACTTTGTTCCTCAAACTGTTCCAGCTTTGGCCATTGGGAGCGTTCTTTGGTTGGTTCTGTGGTCTTTCGATATGCCCCCATTCTTTCTTGCACACTTCCTTATGTTCTGGCACAATAAGATGTTCACATCCATCTTGTGTTCTTTTGTTTGTTTGTTTGTTTCTTTGTTTTCCCCCACCGTACCTCTGGATTAAAACTATTTCTACAAGGAGCCCTGGTTCCTTTCCTTGGAGAATAACATTTAGAAACCTGTATTTCAGTGTATATTCATTGTTACCGAAATTTCATTGCTGCTAGGCTCTCTCCACGGACAGAGGTAGGAAATATATTGTATGTACATTCCCATGCTTATAGATACATCTATGTTTATTTCTGCATCTACCTATTTGTATAGATATTAAAAGCCAGGAACTCATACTGATATTTCTGATTCCAGACCATTCTAGCCTTATCTGTAAATTCATTCTCTGACCTGGCTTTCATTATCTATGATGCGTTTACTTATTTGTTCATTCCTGGTGTGTGCACACATAGCTTCAGAATTGCTAACCAATACCCCTGTTGGAAACAGATTTACTAACTTGTATTTGTGTACAGTTCTTTTTTGTCTTCAGCCTTAGAAGATACTGTCAAAATATGGTTTTCCAAAGTTTCCTCACTTAAATATTTTCTTTCTCACTCCTTCAGTGTGGATAAATTAATCATTTGTAATACAGTTAGCTGACTTTGCTGCTACTTGTATTCGACTTTGCGTTTCCCTCCATATCCTGGTTGATTTTAATTGTTTATTTATATTTTGGATAGAAATGTTCCTATGATTCGGAGTCAGGCCTATACAGAAACAAAGTGTACTCAGAGAAGTATCGCTTCTTCCTCATTCCTTCTACCTCATTCCCATTCCCCATTTCTTGCTATTTCTTTCCCACCCTCCCCCATAGGATAACCAATTTCTTTATTTTCTGGTTCAACCTTTTCTGTATTTATTTTGCACCAATTCGCAGATACACACATGTTTTCTTATATTCCCTACTTACGCAAAGGATAGCATACTATTCATATTTCTTTCCATTTTGCCTTTGTCATTTAACAGCCTTCCTGAAATCACCCCACACCGTGTCATACAGATTTTCATCATTCTTTTTCTTACAGCTACACTGGACTCCATTGCATGGCTGTACTATACTTTATTCAACCACTCATCTATATGTGGGCTTTTAATGTGTTTCCAGCATTTTGCAGCTACAAACAATGCTTCAGTGAATAACCTTGGGCACAAATAACTTTGTACTGGTGAAATGTATCTTCGAAGTATATGTCCAGTAGTGAGATTATTGGGCTAAAAGTTAGGTGCATATGTAGTTTCTTTAGGCATTTCCAGATTTCTCTTTGGAAGGGTCGTATTGGTTTTCATTTCCACTAGCAATGTTATGAGAATGACCGTTTCCACACAGACTCACTAACAGAATGTGTTGCCTCACTTTTTAAACTTTCGCCTATGTGTTAGGTGAGAAACGGTATCACGCTGTTGGTTTAATGTACGTTTTTGTCTGTTGGTGAGTAAGTTTTGACACATCATGTTTGAGGACTTTCTATATTTTTTTGCATGAATTGTCTGTTCATGTCTTTTCCTCATTTTTCGATCCAGTTTTTGGTCATTTTGTCGTTCAATATTTAAGAATTCTATATATGTATTTGGAATATTATCCATTTGTCTGAGGTATATGCTGCAAATACTTTATCCCAGTTTGCCAGTTGTGTTTTGATTTATTTATGATGTATTTTTTGCAACACTTTCTTTCGTTTTTATGTGGTCTAACTGGTTATTCATTTCTTTCATTGCCTCTGGAATTTGAATCATAGTTAGATGCCTTTCCCTACACCAAGGTTAAAGAAGAGCTCTGCCAGATTTTTTTCAAGAACTTGTATCGTTTCATTTTTTATGTTCAGATCCCTAATACGTGTGCAGTCTATTTTTGTGTATGGTGTATTGTATCAGTCCACTTTTATTTTTCCTAATGCCTCAATTGCTCCAACACTATTTAGTCAATGACCATCTTTGCCCTCATGATTTTACATGCCACCTTTATCATATGCTAATTTCCATATGTATTTGTACTTGGGTTGTATTTTTTGGTTTTCTCGCCTATTATTCCACTGAGCTATCTGTAATTTAAGGAAGTTTTCTCTGCCATCACATGCGGAATCAAAATCCCAGGTCTTCTTTACAATGTGAGCAAACTTTTCCTGTAAAGAGCCATATAGCAAATATTTTAAGTTTGTGGACCATAGTGTCTCTGTCATAACTACTCAACTTTGTCATTGCAGCACAAAAACATCTATAGATAAGATATAAATGAATGAGCATGGCTGTGTTCCAGTAAAACTTTATTTACAAAACCAAGAACTGGACTGTATTTGACCCAATGGGCCACAGCTTACAGACTCCTGCTCTAGTGGATTCCTCAGATAGGGTTGAGGGGTGCAGAATCTCCTAAGTTCCTGTCTGTTGAAAACTGTTTTTCTATAAGCTGTGATATTTGAAGGGTCAGCCCTGCTGGATGTAAAATCTTTACTTCAGACTTTTTAAAAAAAATTTTATCATTACACAATGTAAACATTTTTTTTTTTTGTGGCCCTTTACCAATTCCTCCTTAACCTCTCCTCCCCCTCCCCCTTTCCCACCGCTGGTGTCCTCAGTTCTGTCCTCTCCTTTTGAGAGTTCAAGGAATTTTTGTGATTGTTGCATCATTCTTCTTTCCTTCCTTTTTTCAGCTGCCGCTTATCAGTGAGGACATGTGGTATTTCTCTTTCTGTAAGTCTGGCTTATTCCACTGAACATGATTTTCTCTAAGTTCATCTATGTTGCTGTGAATGGCACAATCTCACTCCTTTTTATGGCAGAGTTGTATTCCACTGTGTCTATATACCACATTTTCCTTACCCCGTCATCTGTCAGTAGACATTTAGTTTGCTTCTGACTCTTAGCTATTGTAAATAGAGCTGCGATAAACATGGGAGTGCAGGCATGCCTTCGCCATGATGATTTCCATTCCTTTGGGTGTACACCCAACAGTGGGATTGCAGGATCATATGGCAGCTCTATCTGTAGTTGTGTGAGGAACCTCCATACTGTTTTCCGTAAGGGCTGCACTAACTTATAGTCCCACCAACAGTGTAGGAGGGCCCTTCTTTCTCCACATCCTCTCCACTATTTGTTATTCTCTGTCTTTCTGATTCTGGCCAGTCTAACTGGTGTGAGGTGATATCTCAATGTGGTTTTGATTTGCATTTCCCTGCTGCTTACTGATGTTGAGCATTCGCTTTTTCATCCGTAGGTTGGCCATTTGTGTATCTTCCTTTGAGAAATGCCTATCCAGCTCCTTTGCCCATTTTTTAGTTGGATTTGTTTGTTTGTTTGTTTGTTTGTTTTTACTGTTGTTTGAGTTCCTTGTATATTCTAGATATTAATCCCTTGTGGGATTCATAGTTTGTGAATATTTTCTCCCATTCTGTCGGTTGTCTTTTCACTCTGTTAATTGTTTCTTTGGCTGTGCAGAAGCTTTTTAGTCCATTTCTATTTTTATATTTTTATAAATATTCTGATCCGAGGTAGGTCTCATATCCTCAAATGCTTGTTTGAATATGATTAATTCTGTTTGAACTGTTCACTTAGTTTCTTTCCGCTTTATGGTTGTTTGCTTTGTGAGAAGTTTTGTTTCCTCATCTTTTTTTAAGAATGTTTTTGTATGGAATTTCTTTCTTCCTTTGGTGTATTTGTATGATATTGGTTTGTTTTACAAAAATCCTACTTTAACGATGCCAATTTTTGTCGGGATAGCAAAGTCCAGGCCTTTAAGCCTTTTTCTTTGCTTGTTTTGGTGGCAGAGGGAGAAGTTTTGAGTGCTCTGATTCTGTGGTTCTCTCATGTCCTGCAAGAGCATTTTTCTTTTCCATTTTTGTTTTTTCCCCCTTTTGTTTCTTTTCCCCATCATTACTAAATGCCAAAGGATGCTTCACCCTTCCTCTTTGCCGTTTCTCTTCTTCTTCCATTTTTTTTTTTTTTTTTTTTTTTTTTTTGTGGTGGGCTGATATGGGGATCCAAACCCTTGACTTTGGTGTTATAACACTGTGAAGCTATTTTTAAGTCTTGTAAGTCTTCCCTACCTCTTTAAATGTCACATATTTTGAAGTCTCTTCTCTATAGACCCTGCTCTTATCTTCCAGGATATCTTTTTGGTATTTTCAGACTTATCATGGGCCTAGTCATTCTGGCCGTACTTTTAGATCAACTTTAAGCTTGCCATCTTTCTTCCTCAGTATCTCTTGCAGCTCTTCTTGGTCTGTCTTTGCTTGCCACTAAGCCCACTGATGAGCGTGTGACAGATCATGTGCTGGAATATCGTGCTTTTTCTCGTTTTACTCACAATTATTTTGAAGTTTTGTCATCTGTTTCTAAGTGATGATGAGTATGTGCTTTTGGACAGATTTACATTTGTTTTTTCTTGGTGATTTGCATCATTTTGGAAGGAAGTATTGAGAGGCAGGTAGATAGATGGTCAATGTTGTCTTCTGCTCACTTACCCCTGATTTCTACTGACATTTTATCTTATGCCAATATGTATATGTATGAAGGCACACACAAACGTAAACTCTTACACACACACTCGAGTCTATTCCTATTCTATGTCTACAGTGGAGGTCTCCTGAGGTGGCTGCCTGATTCACCATCTACAAGGGTACTTCAAAAAGTTCATGGAAAAACAGAATTAAAAGATAATACGGATCTTTTCATGAACTGTCTGAAATACCCAAGTATTTATTCAATAAATATTTTGTCCACTGCTAACCTTGGTGGCAGATAAGGGACTGTGAATGTCTTCTCAGGATTTGTAAATATTCTTCACTCTGAAGCAGGTTCATAAAGATGGACAAAAACGCCCCAGCCACACTACTAGACCTTGCTGTACGAAGTCTGCTGAGTAATGAACGTGTAGCTATCCATGCCCTTGAAGAGCTCCCAAGAGTCATGTTCGCTCCGTTTTTCACTGCCGCCTTCTTGGGTGGTCATAAGAAGGTACTGAGGGAAATGGTGAGGATTTGGCCCTATCCCTGTCTCCACGTCGGGACATTGAGAGTACGGGAGTCACAATATGACAATTTCGAAGCTATGATTGACGGTCTACAGATCCTTCCTGCCCAGAACTCTTCTTCTTGGTAAGACTATGTATAATAGAGACATAGTGAGTCAGCAGGAGGGTATGAGACGGGCGTAGGAGACGGCCTAACAGTCTTTCAAAGGTAGTTAATGGTGAATGCTGAGGATCTCTGTGAGGCTGTTGGTGGAACATTTGGGGTCACCTTAAGGACTCTAATGTCTTACAGAGTTGATTATGGAACAGAAGGGATTGAGGATACTATTAATAGATTTGCCTCCTGGGTATGATTACATGGAAAAAGGACATGGGCATTGAGACTGGGATCATCAGAAGAGAAGAAAAGATGGGGAAAAGAAAGAAAGGCGCTAAATTTTTATGGAAAAGGCTTTGTTGGTAAATGGTGTATGGACTGAAGACCAGGGATAAAGGGATTTTGTTTCAGCTTCCCATCATTGATCCTGCTGGGTTGTATTAAAATCAGCTACCTCTCAGATATTCTGTCTTCTCCTCTCCTTACAGGGCGCCAAAACTGAGGATTCTAGATTTAAGTCAGAATCCAGGCTGCAGGACCACATGCTCTGAGATCAGGACCACATTCCCTTTCTGTTTTCATTCATGTGTTCACTCTCAGCACTCTATTGTGAAAACAGAAGAAACCCCACAAAGAGTTAGGTGCCCCGGAACTGTAAATTCAGAGTCTGAGCCTCAGTCATCCAGGGAACCTGTGGAATTATTAGTGAACATTTCCCTAGATAGTACCTGGAGAACAGGGCGATTTCTTTCTTTACTTCGAAATAAAGTAGAGCAGAGCTTTGGGTCCTTGCACCTCTGCTGCAGAGTTTTGCAATTTGATGGAAGGCTTGCCCACGAACACATCCTGCAGCTTCTGGATATGGGATGCATTGGTCACCTGAAAGTGGATGACATTTATCTGAGTCAAGTCACCACCCTTTTGGCTCAGATGACCCACCTCCACAGCCTTAGTATGTCTCACATCCGTTTTACATCTTGTGTGAGGAGACGCTTTGGGACTTTTCTCACCCATCTTGGGCAGATGAACACCCTTCAGCAGATCCGTTTGTATTCCTGCCGCACGCATCCGCTTCAGGAACTGCTCAGGTGAGGAGCTGGGGAAAGACCTGGGTTCCCTGAACCACCCCGTTGTTAAGACAGGAGAGCAACCATTCTTGGATATTCCTAATCTCCTTGTAACCCATTCCTCCTTCCACCTCAATATGGGCACTGCTGGGTGTATGAAACTGGCCAGGCTAGAGAAGCTAGAAAATTATGATGTGATCATTCATTCTTTCAGTCAGTCAGTCGACCATGTGCAGACACCATGATAAGTCTGTAGATACATTGGTGAAAAAGACCCAGTCCTTCTCCCCTTGGAGTTTACAGCCTTTTAGGGAGGAAGGGGAGACGTTCAGATGGAGAAATGTTTTATGCTGTGGCACTGATGCACCTCATCATGGTCTGGCTAGAACAGTTAATACTGCCAGATCATTTTGCTCCTGTATTTTACCCAAGCGTTAGGCCCTGAGTAGAGTGCTTGTCATTTGGGTTTTGGTCAAAGGGAATCCTTAGTTGACTGCTTTCCCAGTTCCCTCCCCACCAAATAAGTAAACTAAATCCACCATTGATTTCATTGTAAGTACTAAGTGCATTAAATTTTTTTCCACTTAATCTTTCCCGCAACTCTACATAATAGTTGCTATTGTGCATGTTTTAAAGATTTAAGAAACTGTATCTGAGAGTGGAAAAGTAATTTTCTTAGAGTCTGATTCCAAAGCCCACATTGTTAACTGCTGTTGCAACATATGTGCAAATTAGTTTATTCTAGAGCCGTAGATACCTCTAACTCAGGACTCCTTGTCCTGGTCCAATCCTCATTGTGCAGAAATAACTTTCTTTTTTCTGTCTACAGATACCTGCCACCTCAGTTGGATGCATTGTATCTCTCTTTCTGTGGACTTTCTAACAGAGGCATCACTGTCCTGTCCCAGAGCCCTGCAGCCACCCATCTAAGATTGCTGAGTCTCAGCAATGTCGAGATATCCTGGGAACTTTCTGAGAACTTCCAGACTCTGCTGGTGAGTGTCTCAGGCACCCTGCAGTATCTAGAGATAGATGATTGCCTGATGACTGATTCTACTCTCACTGCTGTCATTCCGGCCCTGAGCCGCTGTTCCCACCTCCGTGTCTTTAGCTTTGCCTCCAACCCCATTACAATGAGTGTGCTCACCAGTCTTCTGCAGCACTTAACAAACCTGACGGAGCTGAAGCGTGTAATTTATCCTGTCCCTGTCCATTGCTATGAACAATTGCATAATCCTCGCAGTTTGAACCGACAGAAGCTTTCTGAAGTGCAGGCCCAATTGAAGGCGATGCTGCAGGTGGTAAAGCGGAATGACATGCGCTGGACCAGTTCTCCTGAGTGATTTTCATGGTACAAGGACTTGATTTAACACTGACGTGTGGCCATTAAAGCACGTAGTGTTCTCACCTGTAGCCCAAGCTTTAGAGACACATATGTAAAATTTTATAGTTCCAGGAACCTCGCGTTAGGAAGATTCCATGTGTAACTGACCTCTATAAAAATAAAGAACTCTAAAGAAAACAGAGGGCTTTGAGAGGTCCTATGGGTCTCTTACCCATTGTCCTCCAAATCCTCCTCCTTGCTCCTGACCACAGTGTTGGGCATGTGACATTGGCTGACCTAGTCATGGTATACCATTTCCCTGCCCAGACTAATTGGTTCACTTACGGGTACTTGACACAAGTCAAAAGAGTTGAAACCTTTTCTTGATGATATTTTGGAATAGCTGGTGGTTATTGAAGCCAATAATTTTACCCTCCAAGGTCCTTTAAACTTCTCATATTTATGACGGCCTTAGGCTGCTTATGAGAAACTATTTGCATCTAAAAGGAAAAAAACCAAACCAAAACAAACAAACCAAACCTATGTCCACTACCTACTGGTGTCTTTATCAGTCCGTTGCTACCTCCTTTCTTAGGTCTTAGAACCCTGTGGCTCAGTCGTTCCTTATATCACACCCATTCACCAAGGATCTCTTATTAGTTCAGTACTGTTCCAGGTGCTAAGAATAAAAAGGCAAATAAGACAAAGCCCCTACTTCCAGCCACTCAGAATACAGCTGTTCCTATGATTTGTCTGTTCCCCTACTCTTTCTTAGGGCGTTTGGGAAAGTTATTTAAACCCCCTGTACCCCAGGTTTTTTTTTTTTTTTTCACACACTCTGTTCAATCCACGCTGGCCTCTTTATGCTGTTGGATAGCTCCTCAACACTCAGGTCATGGCTTTAATGTTACCTCCTCGGAGAGGTTTTCTCTTACTTCCCTTTACTTATTGTACTTCCCTTACTTCCTTTGCTTCCCTTACTTTACCATGTTGTAGCTCTCTCTCAATGTACCATGTATGTTCCCTTCATGGTACCCATCGTTCCATATGCATTTGCTCCCTCTGCTCTTACAGCAATAATTTGTGCATATAGTTTACCCGTTGAAGTGAAAACACTGCACTTCAAAGACTTAGTAAGAGAATAGAATGTTAAAATAACTAATTAAATATCTGTTTGTATGATTACACATTAAAATGGTAAAACATTGCATTTCAACGACTTAGTAAGAAAAAGATGTAATATTAATTAATAACTTTTTCTAATCGTTTACATGCTGAAATGCCAACAGACTGAATGTAAATGAGTCAGTAACAAAAATGAATGAAAAGTTACTAATTAAAAATTAATGTACAGCGTTCCCTGTTGAAATGAAATCAGACCACAATTTAAAGACTTAGTAAGAAACAAGTTGCAAGGTAGTTAATGTGTTTATACTGTTTCCATGTTAAAATGATAACATACTGCTTTTCAGACTCAGTTAAAAAAATAATTAAAATTAAATAATTTTGTTCTTGTTGGTTACATGTTGGAATAACATACTGTATTACAAAGACTTAGAGAAAAGAATGTAAAAAATAATAATTAATAAAAATAGTTAATAATGTTTTTATTGCTTTCATTGTGTAATGACAACATACTGCATTTCCAACTTAGAAAGTAAAACATGTTAAAATAACCAAAACAGAATTTGTATGTGTTTTTTTCTTGGTGGAATAACAGATGTGGTTTTAGTTTGCATTTCCCTGATGACAAGTGATGTTGGGCATTTTTTCATGTATCTGTTGGCCATTTGTGGGTCTTCCTTTGAAAAATGCCTATTCAGCTCCTTTGCCCATTTTTTAATTGGGTTACTTGTTTTTCCGTTGCAAAGTTGTTTGAGTTCATTGTGTATTCTGGATATTTATTCCTTTGTCCAATGTTTATTTTGCAAATGTTTTCTCCCACTATGTTGGTTGTCTTTAACTCTGTTAATTGTTTCTTTTGCTGTGCAGAGCCTTTTTAGTTTGATATAATCCCACTTGTTTATTTTTCCTTTGGTAGCCCATGCTTTGAGGGTTGTATTCACGACGTCAGTGCCCAGTCCCACTTCCTGGAGTGCTTCTCCTAAGTTTTCTTTAAGTAGTCTTATTGTTTCAGGGTGTATATTTAATTCTTTAATCCATTTTGAGTTGATATTGGTATATGATGAGAGATATGGGTCTAGTTTCGTTCTCCTGCATATGGATATCCAGTTATCCCAGCACCATTTGCTGAAGAGGCAGTCTCTTCCCGAATGTATAGGCTTGGTGTCTTTGTCAAAGATCAGATGGCTGCAGGTGGGTGGGTTGATTTCCGGATTCTCTATTCTATTCCATTGATCACTCTGTCTGTTTTTATGCCAGTGCCATGCTGTTTTGGTTATTATAGCTTTGTATTATTGCTTGAAGTCAGGTAGTGTTATGACTCCAGCTTTATTTATATATTTCTTTCTTTCTTTCTTTCTTTCTTTCTTTCTTTCTTTCCTTCTTTCTTTCTTTCTTTCTTTCTTTCTTTCTTTCTTTCTTTCTTTCTTTCTTTCTTTCTTTCTTTCTTTCTTTCTTTCTTTCTTTCTTTCCCTCCCTCCTTCCTTCCTTCCTTCCTTCGTTCCTTCCTTCCTTCCTTCCTTCCTTCCTTCTTTCTTTCTTTTTGCTCAGAATTGCTTTGACTATGAATGGTCTTTTGTTATTCCATATAAATGTCTAGATAGCTTTTTCCTTTTCTGAGAAAAATGTAATTGGAATTTTCGTGGGGATTGCATTGAATTTGTATAGCACTTTGGGTAGTATGGACATTTTCACAATGTTAATTCTTCCAATCCAAGTGCATGGGATATCTTTCCATCTTCTTGTGTCCTCTTTAATTTCTCTCAACAGTGGTTTGTAATTCTCAGTATAGAGCTTTTTCACATCCTTGGTTAACTCTATTCCTAAGTATTTTATTTTGGGGGTGGCTATCGTAAATGGGCAAGCTTTCTTGATTTCTCTTTCTGCATGTTCACTACTGGAGAATAGAAATGCTACCGATTTTTCTGTGTTGATTTTGTATCCTGCAACTTTGCTGAAATCATTTATCAACTCCAAGAGTTTTTTTGTAGAGGCTTTAGGCTGTTTCATGTCATCTGCAAACAGGGACAGTTTGACTTCATCTTTTCCAATCTGGATGCCCTTTATTTCCTTCTCTTCTCTGATTGATCTGGCTAGTACTTCCAACACTATGTTCAATAGGAGAGGTGAGAGTGGGCATCCTTGTCTAGTTCCTGTTCTTAAGGGAAAGCTTTTCCCCATTCAGAATGATATTGGCAGTGGGTTTATCATAAATGGCTTTAATTATGTTGAGATACTTTCCGTCTCTACCTAAATTGTAGAGAGTCTTTATCACGAACGAGTGTTGAATTTTGTCAAATGCTTTTTCAGCATCAATAGAGATGATCATATGGTCCTCGTGTTTGATTTGGTTGATGTGGTGTATCACATTTATTGCTTTGCATATGTTGAACCAACCTTGCATCCCTGGGATGAATCCCACTTGATCACGTTGTATAATTTTGCATATGTGCTGCTGTACTCTGTTAGCTAGTATTTTATGGAGGATTTTTGCATCTATATTCATCAAGGATATTGGCCTGCAGTTTTCTTTTCTTATTATATCTTTGTCTGGTTTTGGTATCAGGGTGATGTTTGCTTCATAGAATTAGTTTGGGAGAATTGCCTCTGTTTCAACCTTTTGGAATAGTTTGTAGAGAACTGGTGTCAATTGCTCTTTGAATATTTGGTAGAATTCTGCAGTGAACCCATCTGGTCCTGGGCTTTTCTTTGTTGGGAGCCTTCTGATAACAGCTTCAATCTCTTTTAGTGTTATTGGTCTGTTCAGATTTTCTACATCATCATGGCTCAGTTTTGGCAGTTTGTGTGGGTCCCGAAATTTAGCCATTTCCTCCAGATTTTCAAATTTGTTGGCATATAGTGGTTTATAGTAGTCAATAATGATTTCTTGTATTTCTGCAGTATCAGTTGTAATACCACCTTTTTCATTTCTAATTTTTGTTATTTGGGGCTTCTGTCATCTCCTTTTAGTTAGCCATGCTAGTGGTTTGTCAATTTTATTTATCTTTTCAAAAAACCAACTTTTTGTTTCATGGATCTTTTGTATCATTTTTCAGATTTCTATTTCATTTAGTTCTCCTCTGATCTTAATGATTCCTGTCCATCTGCTAAATCTGGGTTTGGATGGTTCTTGTTTTTCTAGTTCTTTAAGTTGAAGTATTCGATTGTTTACTTGCCATCTTTCCATTCTTCTGAAGTAAGCATTTAATGTGAGAAATTTCCCAGTTAGTACTGCTTTTGCAGTATCCCACAGGTTTTGGTATGATGTATCATTGTTTTGATTAGTTTCAATAAATTTTTGATTTCCTGTTTGATTTCTTCTTGGACCCATATGTCATTAAGTAGAATGCTCTTTAATTTCCATGTGTTTGTATTGTTTCCAGAATTTCGTTTGTTATTGATTTCTAGTTTTAATCCATTGTGATCTGAAAAAATACATGGGATAATTCCAATTTTTTTGAATTTGCTGAGACTTGATTGTGACCTAACATGTGATCTATCCTGGAGAATGATCCATGTGCTGATGAGGAGAATGAATATTCTGAGGTTTCTGGATGGAATGTTCTGTAGATATCTGCCAAGTCCAATTGGTCTAGAGTGTTGTTTAGATCTTGTGTTTCTCTGCTGATTCTTTGCCTAGATGATCTGCCCAATATTGATAGTAGGGTGCTCAGGTCCCCTGCTGTTATGGTATTATTGTCTATCTCCTTCTTTAGGCCAGTTAGAGTTTGCTTTATAAATCTGGCTGCTCCAACATTGGGTGCATATATAGTTATGATTGTTATGTCTTCTTGATGGATGAGTCCTTTTATCCTTATGTAGTGGCCCTCTTTATCTCTTTTTATGGTTTTTAGTTTAAAGTTTATTTTATCAGATATAAGAATAGCTACTCTGGCTCATGTTTCATTTCTATTTGCATGGTATATCTTTTTCCATCCTTTCACTCTCAGTCTGTGTGTCTTTATGGGTGAGGTGAGTCTCTTAAAGGCAGCAAACAGTTGGGTCCATACTTTTACTCCAGTCAGTCAGTCTCTGTCTTTTGAGTGAGGAATTTAATCCTTTTACATTAAGAGTTGTTATTGAAAAGTGTTGATTTACTCCTAGCATTTTATTGATTTTTGTTTGGATGTCTTAAGTGTCTTTTGTTCATTTCTTTCTGAT
The DNA here is from genome assembly GCF_027409185.1 of Cynocephalus volans. Classification (NCBI taxonomy): domain Eukaryota; kingdom Metazoa; phylum Chordata; class Mammalia; order Dermoptera; family Cynocephalidae; genus Cynocephalus; species Cynocephalus volans. The sequence goes on along the minus strand of NC_084478.1, from coordinate 110,734,959 downwards.
TTAATGTTTGTCTTCTGTTTTTGTTGGTTTCCTGGGTTGTAGATAAACTTTTTTTTTCCTCATTGTTAGCATTTTTATTTAACTAGTGGGTTTTGAATTTTCCTGAGTTTTTATGGCAGTGGCAGTTATTATTCAGGTACCAAAAATGAAAGACAGTGTCTTTTGCAAAGTAGAAGTTTTCAATTTTAATGAAGTCCAAGTTATTAAAGACTTCTTTCATAGATTGTGCCTTCGGCGTTATATATAAAAACCCCAAATCATCTGGGTTTTCTCCTATGTTCTATAACTTGCCTTTTGCTGGGTCTGTGATCCAGTTTGAGCTATTATTTACAAAGACTTAACGGGTCTGTGTCTAGATTCAGGTTGTTGCATTTGGGTGTGCAGTTGTTTCAGCACCATTTGTTTTAGAGACTATCTTTTCTCCATTGCATTGCCTTTGTCCCTTTTTCAAAGTTCAGTTGACTATATTTGTGTGGATCTGTTTCTGGCCTCTCAATTATATTCCAATGCTTGATCTGCTTATTCTTTCACCGGTACCACAGTGTCTGGAACACCGTTGCTTTAAAGTGAGTCTTGACATTGGGTAGTGTCAGTCATTTGACTTTCTTCTTCCTCTTCAGTATGGTATTGGGTATTCTGGGTCTTTGCTTCTCCATGTAAGCATTAGAATCCATTTGATCATATTCACAAAATAACTTGCTTTGATGGTGATGAATCTATAGATCCAGTTGGGAAGAACTGATATCCTGACAACATCTTGAGTTTCTACCCACAAACACAGAATATGTCATTTATTCAGTTCTTTGACTTCTTTCTTTGGAGTTTTGTAGATTTCCTCTTACAGATCTTATGGGTGTGCATGTGTGCGTGTGCGTGTGCGTGTGTGTCTGTGTGTGTGTGTGTGTGAGAGTGTCAGTATAAGTGTGTGTATCTAGGTGACCCCTAAGTCTTTTGCATTGTGGGGTGCTAATGTAAATTATATTGTGTTTTTAATTTCAAATTCCAATTGTTCGTTTCTGGTATGAAGGAGAACGATTAACTTCTTTATATTAACCTTGTAACCTGCAACCTTGATTTAATTGCTTATTAGTTCCATGAGCATTTTTTAAATATGTTTATTTATTCCTTCTGATTTTCTACACAGACAAACATGTCATCTCTGAGCAAAGACAGTTTTATTTTTTCCCTCCCAATCCGTATACTTTTTATGTCCCCTTCTTGTGATATTGTGTTACCCAGGATTTCTAGTATGATGATGAAAAAAATTGGCGAGCAGGAACATCTTTGTTTTGTTCCTCATCTTAGCAGGAAAGCTTCCAGTTTTTAACCATTAGGTATGATGTTAGCTGTAGGGGTTTTGTACATGTACCCCTCTATTCCAAGTTTGTTTTTTGTTTTTTTGGTTTTTTATTTTAAATCAACTTTATTGAGTCATAATCTATACATAAAATGTGTCCATTGTAAAACTGTAATTTGAGGAGTTTTGTTTTGTTTTGTGTTTTTACCCCACGCAATTATGCCCCAACTTTCCTCGCCATCTCCCCCCCCACCCCCACTCCACTTTGTGGCCTTAGGAATGTTCCCTCCATCTGTAAGACCAGCACACTATTGTGGTCTTTCTTTCCTTCTTTCCTTCTCTCTTAGCTCCCACATATGAGTGAACACATGTGGTATGTGTTCATATCCCTATGTGCTTTGCTTATTTCAGTCAAAATAAGTTACTCCAGGTTCATCCATGTTGTTGCTATTGGGAGTGTTTCATTCTTTTTTACGTCAGGGTAGTATTCCACAGTGTATATGTACCCCAGTTTCCTGACCAGTCATCCATTGATGGACATTTCCTTTTGCTCCATATCTTGGCTGTTGCAAACAGAGGTGCTCTGAGGTTTTTCTTTCTTTTTTTTAAAGTCATGAGTGGCTGTTGGATTTTCTCTAATGTTTTTTATGCATCCATTGATATGATCGTGTGGTTTTCCTTCAACAGCCTGTTGTTGTGGTAGATTACATTAATTGATTTTCAAATGTCACATCAGCCTTGCATACCTGGAATAAATTCCACTTGGTCTGGGTGTAGAATTATTTTTACACATTGGTGGATTTGATTTGCCAGTATTTTGTTGAGGATGTTTGCATCTATGTTCACGAGAGATATTGGTATGTAGTTTTATTTTCTTTTTATGTCTTTGCCTGGTTTTGCTATTTAATGCTGGCTACATAGAATGAGTCAGGAAGGACAGATTAAGCATCCCTAATCCAAAAAATTCAAACCCCAAATGCACCAAAACCTAAAACTTTTTGAGTGCTGACATGACACTCAAAGCAAGTGCTCACTGGAGCATTCCAGATTTTGGATTTTTGAATTAGGGATGTTCAAATTGTATGTGTTCTGCAAATATTCCAAAATATGAAAAAAGAAATCCCAAATCCAAAACACTTCTGGCCCCAAGCATTTTGGATAAAAGATACTCAATCTCTATTCCCTCTGCTTCTTCTATCGTCTGGAAGAGATTGAACAGAATTGGTATAATTTCTTCTATGTTTGGCAGAATACACAATTGAACCCATCTGGGCCTGGTGCTTTCTGCTTCAGAAGGTTATTAATTATAGATTCATTTGAAATAAACGTAGGCTTATTAAGATTGTCTATTCAAAATGGATTTTAAGTTGTGAAATAGACGGGTTTATGATCTTTTATTGTATTGTGTTTTGTGTATTTAATTGCTTGATTGAGATATATTTACAAATTTAAATTGTACAATTTAGTGGCTTTTAGGGTATTCACATATATGTGCAATGACCACCGTAGTCAATTTTAGAATATTTTTATTCCCTCAAAAAGAAATCTCTTACCTTTGAGCAATCGCCTCCTATACTCCCATTCCACAAGCCTTAAGCAACTACTGATCTACATCGTCTTGTTAGATTACCCTATTTGGGACATTTTGTTAGAACAAAATCATATAATACATGATCTTTTGCGACTGGCTTCTTTCACTTAGCATGGTGTTTTCAAAGTTGATCCATGAATAATATTCAATACATATACCACACTTGGTTTATCTGTTAGTTGATGAATGTTGGGATTATTTCCACTTTTGGCTATAATGACTAATGCTGCTATAAATATCCAACTATAATTTTTGTGTGAGCATGTGTTTTCCTTTCTCTTAGGCATAAACATAGAGTGGAATTGTTGGGTCATATGGCAACTCTGTGTTTTTTTCTTTTAGGAAGTTCCATACAGTTGTTCAAAGCGACCAGCAGTGTTTGAGCGTTCTGATTTCCCCACATCCCTGCCAGTACTTGGTATTAAACGATGTTTTCATTTCAGCCACCATGTTGGGTTTGAAGTGGTATCTTATTGTTTTTCATTTGAATTTTCTCAGTGATTAATGATGTTGACCATCTTTTCATACGATTATTGCCTAGTTTTATATCTTCTTCAGAGTAATGTCAATTCAGATCATTTGCCCATTTTTTAATAGTTATTCATCCTTTTATTCTTCACATATTCTAGGAACAAGTCCCTTATAAGATATATGTCTTGTAAATATTTTTCCCATTGTGTAGATTGTATTTTCACTTTATTGACGGTGTTCTTTGAGAGCATGAAACTTTTCACTGTTGGTAAAGTCCTAATTATCTATTTTTTCATTTGTTGCTCATGTTTTTGTTGTCACCATCTGAGAATCCTTTGACAAATCTGAGGTCACAAAGATTTATTCTTATATTTTCTTATAAGAATTTATAGCTTTAGCTCTTACATTTAGTTTTTTTATCCATTTGGTGTTAATTTTTTTATATGATGTGAAGTAAAGTTGCAAGTCCATTTTCTTCCATGTGGCTTTCTAATTGTCCCTAAAAAATTTGTAAAAAGAATATTCTTTTTCACCACTGAATGGCCTTGGAACCCTTGTCAAATATCAACTGGCTGTATATACTTGTTTTTTTTTTCTGCCCTCTCAGCTCCATTTCATTGATTTATATGCATATCCCTATGGTCGAACCACAGTTTCTTGATTACTGTTGCTTTGTGTTAAGTTTTGAAGTAGGGAACTGCAAATCTTCCTGCTCTGTGCTTTCTCAAGATTATTCTGGCTAATCTGGGTCTCTTGCAATTATGTATGCATTTTAAAATAAGCTTGTCAATTTCTACAGAAAAATCTGCTGGGTTTGTGATAGATATTGCATTGAATCTGGAGGTTGACTTGGGGGGTATTGCCATCTTAATAATTTGTCTTCTGATCCATGATCACAGGATGTTTTACCATCTACTTAGATCTTGTTTAATTTCTTTCAAAAATCTTTTATGGTTTTCAGATGTAAAGTTTGCGACCCTTTTGTTAAATTTACTTGTAAACATTTTCCTCTTTTTGGTGCAATTGTAAATGGACTTATTTTCTTAATTTTTATTTTTAAGTATAGTATTTAGAAATCAAGTGTTTAGAGAGACAAATGATTGTTGTATACTGATCTCGTATCTGCCTATTTTGCTGAGCTTGTTTATTAGTTCTAACAGTTTTTTAGTGGATTTCTTCAGATTTTTTATGTACAAGTTTACGTCATCTTTAGATAGAGACAGTTTTATTACTTCCCTTCCATTCCTGATGGATCTTCTTTTTTTCTTTCTTTCTTTTTTTAAAAAATTTTAACTTATCAATATTCAGTGTAGTTGATTTTCATGTCCCTTTATCAATTCCTCCTTTTCCCTCTTCCCGCTACCCACTCAATCAACATCATATCTGTTCACATGTCCTAACATGTTTAAGGAATTGTTGATTGTTGTACATTCTTCCCCACTGCCCTCCCCCCCATTGATTTGTTTGTATATTTATGGATTTATTTTTATTAACTCCTACAAATAAGTGATAATATGCAGCATTTCTCTTTCTTTGCCTGGCTTATTTCACTTAATATAATTTTCTCTAAGTCAATCCATGGTGCTGTGAACGGTAGTATTTCATTTTTTTTAATAGCAGAGTAGTATTCCACTGTGTAGGTATGCCACATTTTCCTTATCTACTTGTCCGACGATGGGCATTTAGGCTTGTTCCAACTCTTGGCTATTGTAAATAGCACTGCAATAAACATGAGGGTATAGGTATCCTTTGAACATGATGATTTCCACTCCTCTGGGTATATTCCCAGCAGTGGAATAGCTGGGTCATATGGTAGATCTATCTGTAATTGTTTGAGGAATCTCCATACCATTTTCCATAAAGGCTGCACCATTTCACAGTCCCACCAACAGTGTGAGAGTGTTCCTTTTTCTCTGCAACCTCATCAGGATTTATCATTCTCACTCTGGATATTAGCCACCCTAACTGGAATGAGATGATATCTCAAGGTGGTTTGGATTTGCATTTCCCAAATGCTGAGTGATGTTGAGTATATTTCTTGTGAGAGTGGCCTACTAGCAATAAATTTTCTCAGTTTTCGTTTTTTGTGGGAATGTCTTTATTTCACCTTCATTTTTGAGATAGTTTTTCTGGATGTAGTATTATGTGGGTGTAATGTGAGGTTATATAACCAGTGAAACTGGTATAGGTAATTTAAAACACTTAGATCAACTAGGCTCCACCTGAGAATACAAATTCAAAAAATAAAATGTATATTTTTATTATATTCTACATTATCATCAGAGAGAAGACAAATACCTGTTCTTATTCGCCTAAGGATTCACATACGGAAGGATTCTTATTAAAAATGCTTCTGAGGTGAAGTTTATTTGAGAAGGGTTGTTGTTTGAGTGTGTGCTTATGTGTGTATTTATATATGTGTGTATAGTGGAAGATCAAGCTCTTCTCTGGGAATTCCTGTGTTCCCTTTTGTGAGAATTATGTAAGCATTTTCAGGTGTAATAAATTAAACCGACTACAATATGAATTGTATGTAAGAAAATTTATTAAATTTATAAATTTTATTATAAAAATTTACCAAATTTATTAAACCCTTTCAGGTGCAGAAAAAATATTATACCTTCATAGCCTTAGGAAAAAATACTTTTTCACTTTCTCACCCATAGACATACAGAGAACTTTGAACTTCAGTTCTACAATCTGAGCAAGGAGTCAAATGCAAATACAGACACAAGTACATATGCAAACAAGCCTTGTGGGGAAAAAAAGGTGAATCATTGTATGGAGATGACTGAGAATGGGTACTGGGTCACTTTAATCATTTTATTTGGAGTTTTCTCCATTCTTCAGGTAATCCTGTCCTTTCCCATTCACTTTGGAATTCCCTCACCCCAAACCACTGAATTAATTAAACAAAAGATACATTTCCAACACACTATTTCACATTCTGAAGGTATCACAGGGTTTCTCTGTTGAGCCTTGTTAGCAAAGCTAGAAAAACAATCACTGAACCGAGAGAGAAGTTTACCAGTCTCTTCCCTGGAGATGAAAATTTTATTCATGAATTCCATCAGAAAACCAGACCAGGCCTTTCAGAATCCAACTTGAAAAAAAAAACTTGAATAAGCCAAACTTACCAGTTTGCAGCCAGTGTTTTGTCACCACTGAGAAAAACAGTCAAAAAAAATATGTATATATATATATGTGCCTGAGAGCGTTGAGTAGGCACCATACTCGGAAACATGAAAGCATAGAAATTGAATTTAGTCCTCTACATCTTGCTGAGAATGCCTCATGAGTCATAATAGCTCAGGAATCAGGGAGTTCAGGGAGAAGTGCAAACAATCACAAAGGCAAGCTGCTCATTAAATTTACTAATCAAGTAACTGCTCTCCAATTCAGTGGATGATCAAGAGATGAGCAGATCTTGGTAGGTCCACGAGAGACATCAAACTATAATTTTAAAAAAATCAGTGTCCCAGAGACCTCCAGTTCTGGCCAAGCTAGAGTATGTCCACTCCTCCTAGGTGGTCCCTCTACGTCAAAACACTCTGGATACAACAGAGCAGACAAGCAAATGGAACTCCAGAGTGTGGGAAAGAGGAGGCAGACCGGCTAGTGCACTCAAGACTTGAGTAAGGACACAGCAGTGATTTCTTTTGTTTTTCTTATCTCCTACCAAATGTCCCAGACAGGGCACTACGGAAGTCTCCAACCAAGAACCACCAACACTCACAGACATGAACCTCTAAGTAAAGCCCATTCCCTTACACAAAACAAAAACAAAAGCAAAGACAGAAAAAGGGTGTTCTAAAAACCAAAAACCCTGTTTTTGGCAAATATCCCTCCTCCACTGCAGACAAACTCCAGTGGAAAGCCTCAGCTCTAACTCCTGAGGTTTTAGTGACCAAAAGGGAAGCTGATCTTCTGCCCTAACCAGCCTCTCTGACGCCAGTGGTGATGATCCCATTCCCCTGTCAGGGTATTGTCAGTGAGGTCCAGCAACAAGCTGAGCCTTTACCTCCACCCAACATCAATGATCCTGAACAAGGCAGTGCAAGTTGGGACTAGTATGCATTCCATTTATCCCCATCTCTGGTGTCAGTGATGGCCAGTAGAAAGTTGAACCTCCACACCCATCCAACATCAATGAGGTGGTATGAGGTGGGGCTAGTCAACACTCCACCTTCCCTCTTACCACTCCTGTGTGAGCTAGGCCTGATTCAGAGCTGAGCTTCTTTCTTCCTCCACCTCTCATCAGGGTGGAATGAGGTGACAGCAGGCAGGGTAGGTTGACACTCTGCTTTCCTCCTTCTTCCCCTGATGTCCTCAGAGACCAGTGGGGAACTAGGTTTCTGACTCGCACCCTATAGCAACAAATTATTGAGTCAGCAACCCAGTTCCCCCTTTCCGAGTGCCAGCAGGCCCTGTGGAGATGGAGCTTACGTTCCCTACGTTGAGGCAACCAATGTGTTGTGAATTGGTGCCCCTCTTTCATTGGAAAGATGTCACTGCAACTGGGGTAACAGTTCATCTCTCACCCTAGCCAACTGCAAAGAGGTAAGGAAACTCAGAAATCCATTTTTTCAGTGTGGTATCAGAACACAAATCTCTGTGTTACACCAAAGACTCACGCCAAAAGTGGAGATTAAACTTAGGATCCAGGGTCTCACAAAGTGGTTTCCAAATATCCAGGATGCAATAGAAATTCACCACACCAAGAAGCAAGAAAATGACATGCTGAATAATAAAAGACAACCTACAGATGACAACACTAAAGTGAATAAGATGTTGGAATTATCTGACAAGCTTTGGAAGTGACCTTGAAATAATTCCTCAGCAAGCAATTACAAATTCTCTTGAAATGAGTGACAAAATTGGAAACCTCAGCCAAAAAAAATTGAAGTTATAAAAAAGAAACGAGTGGAAATTACAAAACTCAAAAAATACAAAAACGAAAAAAAAGAAAGAAAGAAATGTTGCCAGATGGGATCAATCATAGAGTGGAGATGACAGAAGATAGAACCAGTGAAATTGAGGACATGTCATTAGAATGTACCTAATGTAAACAACACAGGAAGAATAGACTGAACAAAAAGATCATGGCCTCAGAGAATTGTGGAAACATAACAAAAAAGCTCACATTCATACTGTCTGATTTGTAGAAGGAGAAGAGAGAGAGAGAGAGAGAGAGAGAGAGAGAGAGGAATAAAAAAAGTATTGGAAGAAATAACGGTTGAAAACTTCCCAGATAAGGCATAATGATTGGAAAGAAAGAAATAAAAATATCCCTATTTTCAGATGACATGCTATATATTCTAAAGACTCTTCAAAAACAAAATTCTAGAACTAGTATGTAAGTTCAGCAAATTGGTGGGATACAAGGTTCACACACACAAATCAATTGCATTTGTATACAGTAACAACGAAACTGTGGAAACTGCAATGTAAAGCACAATACCATTTACAAATGCTCTAGAGAAAATAAAATTGTGGTTTATAAATGTAACAAAACATGTATAGGACCTATATCCTGCACATTCCAAAACACCGATGAAAAAAATCAGAGACCTAAATAAATGTAGACACATATGTGGTTGTGGATTAGAAGACTCAATACAGCAAAGATGTCAATTCTCCCCAAGCAGAGCTATAAGTCTAATGTAATTTCTATCAAAATTCCAGCAAGGTATTTCAGACATAGAGAAGCTTATTCTAAACTTTATATGGAAATACGCAAACCCTAGAATAGCTAGACACATGCTTGATGAAAAATAATAAAGTGAAAGAAATTACTCCGTTTTATGTTGATCTTACTGCATAGCTACAGCAATCTAGACAGTGTGGCACTGGCAGAGGAGTGAACACATATATCAACAGAACAGAATGTAGAACCCAGAAATAAACCTACTCAAATACGTTCAACTGATTTTTGAGAAGAGCACATAAGCAATTTAATGGAGGAAAGATAGACTATTTCACAAATGATGCCGAAGTGGTTGGACATCCATAGGCAAAAGTAAAATGAGCCTTTAATAAAAAAGTAAAAATGAGCCTTTCTCGAAACCTCACAACTTATACAAAATTTAACACACAATGGGCCACAGGCTTAAATGTAAAATGTAACACTGTAATAGTTTTGAAAACATCAAAGGAGAAACTCTTTGGGATCTAGGGCTAGGCAGAGTTCTTTGACTTGACATCAAAAGCACAATAAAAAAAAAATCAATAAATTAGACCTCACTGAAATTAGAAACTTTGACACTGTTAAAGACCTTGTGAAAGGGATGAAAATAAAAGCTACAGGCTGGGAAAAGTATTTGCAAGCCACTTATCCAACAAAAGAGTAGTATCTAGAAAGTTAAAATAACTCCCAAAACTCAACAATAAACAGTCAAAGAATCCAAGTAGAAAATGGGTGTCTCAGTCCAATTTCTGTTGCTTGTAAGAGAATACCTAAAACTGGGTAATGTAGAAAGAAACGGAATTTATTTCTTTCAGTTTTGAAGGCTGGGAAGCCCAAGGTCTAGGGGGCACAACTGGTGAGGGCCTTCTTCCTGGTGGAAACTCTCTACAGAGTCCTGTGGCAGCATAGGCAATCACCAGTCCACACCCATGAGAACCCATTAAACCATTAACCCATTATTTCATAAATGGGTTAAACCATTCACGAGATCATAGTCCTCACAACCTTATCACCTCTTAGAGGCTCCACCTTTCAACACTGCCACATTGGGGGAATCAAGTTCCCACGTGAGCTTTGGAGGGGACAAACGTTCAGATCCTAGTAATGGGCAGAAGAAGCGAAAACATTTTTTTTTTTCATGGAAGAAGTTATACAGGTGGCAAATAAGCACACGAAAATGTCTCCAATATCATTAGACATCTGAGAAATACAATTTAATAGAATGGTGAGATATCACTATGCACATATTAGAACAGCTAAAAAAAAAATAGTGATAACACCAAATACTGTTGGAGATTTGGGGAAATTAGATCACTCATACATTGCTGGTGGAAATGTAAAATGTTTCAGCCACTTTGGAAAGCAGCATGGCAATTACTTTAAAAATTAAACATGAACTTAATATGCCAGCCAGAAATCTGTCTTGTGGGCTTTTAGACCAGAGAATTGAAAGCTTAATTTCGTACAGAAACTTGTACATGATTGTTCACGGCAGCTTTATTTGTAAATAGCTAACAAGTGGAAATAACCCAAATGTCTTTGAATGGATGAATGGCTAAACAAACTGTGGTGCATGTGTACCATGGAATACCCCTCAACAATAAAAAGTGACAGACTCTTGACAAATGCAGAAATTTTGATGGATCACCTGGGAATTATGGTGAGAAAAAAAAAAAAAAAAGCCAATCCCCCAAATTACATACAATTCCATTTATTTATTTTTGTAATGGCAATATATTGGAAATGGAGACAGTTTGTAGTTTCCAGGCGGTAGGTATGGGGAATTGTTCTGGGAAGGAGATGGGTGTGGTAATAAAATGGCACCAGTCGAGGGACTTTTTCGGTCATAAAACTGTTTATTACCTTGTCTATTGTGGTGTATACATGGACCTGTGCATGTGATAGAACTTCATAGAACTAAATACACGCACACATACAGACACACACTCAAGTAAAACTGGGAAGATCTGAATAAGATCAATGGATATCATTGGTGTCAGTATCCTGGTTCTGATATTATACTATAACTTTACAATATGCTAGCATTGGCGGAAATTGGATAAAATGTACCTTGGATCCCTATGCAATATTTCTTGCAATTGCATGTAAATCTACGGTTATTTTGAAATAAAAAGTTAAAAAATCTCCTCATCCACCTGGAATCTATGGTGCATTCCTTTCCTATTGAAATTGCATAGATCCTGAGATAAAGTTTTGCAGCAGAAAAGTAAATTTCCTTTATTTAGCTTTCTGTCTTTCTTACTATCTCACTATTAACCTTAGCCTTAGGATTCAGAAGGAAGATGTCATAATGAGTCATTCACACAATTTACTTAAACTGAAAAAAGAAATTAGAGTTTTTCTTACAAAGAGTAATTCTGATTAGATTTAATATTGTTTTTTCAGTGAGGCCTAACTTTCCAAATAATTCGTCTGCTGAACATTTTCCATAAATTGATTAAACTATATTTGCAGCACCAAGGTATAGAAAAAGTGTAATTTTAGCACATATAAATATACACGATGCCATAAATTACATCCTTTAAAAAAAAATGAGTAGTCTGTCTTAAAAATTCTTTTAGGGGATATAAGAGAGAAGGAAACATAAAAAAACAACACTACCTTAAAATTCTACTTTTATCTTTTTATTTTATTTATTTTGTGTGTGTGTGACCGCTAAGGGGATCGCAACCATCGGCTTGGTGTCGCCCGCACCGCGCTCAGCCAGTGAGCTCACCAGTATCCCTACATAGGATCCGAACCCGCAGCCTCGGCGCTCCCAAGCGCCGCTGTGCTCCCAGCAGCGCACTCTCCCGAGTGAGCCACGGGGTTGGTCCAAATTTCTACCTTTGAAAATGTCTCTGTGCTGTTCTGACCAACCAATGATTCACCTAGAGACAGGGTTAAGTGCTTTCTCATCCTACCCTGCCTGGCTGCCCTCAGTACAAGGGGCACTCTAATCTCACCTTTCAAAATTGCTTTCTGTTCAGGGTTCCCCAGGCACTATCTGACATTAGGTTGGGCTGGTGTCCTGTCCTTCGAGGGAAGGAGAACAGGCTTTCTAATCATCCCTTCCAAGGTTTTTTTTTTTTTTTCTTCTTGACACCCTAAGCACTTCAACTCTCTATCACCCATTTAAAAAGTAATACCGAGTTCACAGTGAGTTAAAGATTTATATTGTCTTTAACATTCTTCTGATAAATAGTATTGACAAGGCTTATTGTTCCTTTCGACTGAAGCACAATTTAAAGCGCAGTGTGGTTTAAGGCTTACGGCAACTTCTTGGAATTCGCAAAATACGTTCAAGAGATAGAGACTGGGAAGAAACCGAGACCTCCTGACCCTCAATCCTGATAACTTGACCAATGACAATTATTATAATCATCCACTTATCAATCGCATTGTAATTGCTACGAGGAAACGTAAGACACATCTGATAAGGTGACCAGAGGTGTGAATTAAATAAGGAAGGTGGCTATAGGGACATGTGGGGGCAGAGTGTTACAGGAAATCTCGTAATGGGATAGGGGTATGCTTGGTGAGTATGTGTTAGAGGAACAAAGGAGGCTAGTGTGGCTGGAGAAAAGAATCATTCATTCATTTCACAAATATTCAAGTATCCATTGAACCAGGGACTGCTCTGGGCACTTAGAATACATTAATGAGCAATGGACAAAGATTATTGCCCTCCTGGAATTTGTATTTTCCAGCACGGGAGACAAGACAATAAAAAACAAAGACAGCATATGAGTAAAATAAATTGTATCCCAAAGGTGGTAAATTCTGTTTAAGAGAAATAAAAACCAGATAGGGAAGAAGTGGAACCCGGAGTGAGAGGTGAGGATTGGACATGTAAACAAATATCCTGCAACTGATAGTACCATTATTAGATGGGTGGAAGTTTTCTCCTTTGTGCTGTCTTTGTCAGGCGTAAGTGTAAATGCTATGCTGGCTTCACTGCACAGAGGTCAGAACACACTTTTCCTGTCTTTGGTCTGGTCTCGATTCCCTTCTTAATACACCAGAGAACCAGGGACACCACTGCCTGATAGCCTTTTGTCATCGAGTGCCTACTCATTTTGAAGTTATCACCCCCTGCTACACGTCCACTAAATTTGGATTTTAGTTGTCTGGGCTTGAGACCCTGCCTGGTAGAAGCCCTGGCCAGGCAGTGCCCAGACCACAGGCAGTGACACTTTTCCCGGAAGATCTTAGCCGGTGGGGCAGGCACGTGCTCAGAATCTTTCCACCAACGCCGAGCTGAAGGGAACGCGGTTCCTATCAGTATGAAGCTGATTGGTCGAGGCAGGTCACGTGACTCCGGGTTAGCCAATGCAAGTCCTCTCCAGGATGCTTTAGCTTGGAGAAGAAACTGACGGTTAAGATGCGGGGGCCACCTAGACTGGGGACTTGTTTGTGACCAGCTCGTAAGAGGAAGAAAGGGACTCCAACTGCTGCGGTCCTGGACGTTTCCCAAGGTTTTTCTGATGCTTCTTCTTCCAATTAGGTTAATTACAACAATATCTTTTCTGTAAATTAAACCTATTTTGGCATAAGTTACCTAGGGTCAAGGTTTACGGATTAGTAGGAAAGGCAGTCCAGCTGTTCAGTGGTCCACTTTCTTTCCACCCTCTATGAGTCCTCACGTGTTAAGATTAGCTTCAATTGCATGGCTAATCAGTTCATGCGCGCTCTAAAATTCTTCAAAAAGCCTTTCTCCTCTCCAAAAAGTTATGCTTCTCCTTTGCACCTTGGTTTTGTTTGTGGTGACTTTTGATATGTCAGGGTTTTAAATGTGAGATATTTCCCTTTCTATTGTATTTCATTTATTTTATGCTCAAAAACGATTTTCTCATCTGAAGAGTGAATAAATATTCAGCTGCATGTTGAAGATGACTGCTTTCATTTCTTTCTTATAATGGCCTCTCTAAAGCAATTTGATTTTGTAATTGTAATAAACGATGTGATGATGTGAGTTTTTATCCATCTTTCTATCCATCCCCCTAACTTTGTTTCAAGTGGTTAAACTGTTAAACAGTGTGGATTATAGATAACCATCCCTTTAGCCACTGATTTTGTCTGTTTTTCATTCTGTATTTTGAAATAATTTAGACTTACAGAACAGTTGCCGAAAAAATTGTACAGGGAGCCTTCACCCAGATTTCCCTAATGTTGACATCTTATATAGCCATCGAAAAATTACCAAAACTAAAACATTACTATCAATGTAATACTACGATATCTAATATATAGAATTTATTTGAATTTCACCAGTTATCACATAATGTCCTTTTCTATCCTAGGATCCCATTCAGGATACCCCGTTGTATTTGTCTGTCATTTCTGCCTACTCTGCTCCAGGCTGACAGTTCCTCAGTCTTCACTGGTCTTTCAGAAGCCTGACACTTTTGAAGATACCGGTCAGGTATTTTGTAGAATGTCTCTCAACTTGGGGTCATCTGATGTTTTCTTATGATTAGATTGAAGCTCTGCATTTGTGGCAAAAATACATGTTTTATTCTCCTCCCCTTCACCCCATTGGTGAGCGTGTGCTTCCCACCCTAGTGTTGTGGGGGTGGCCAAACACATGGCACCCAACATTGGACAGATGAAATCCACAGCAGTTTATTAGTCACATCTACTCACAGCCTGGGAGAGTAGGACACCACAGGCCAGGCAGAGCCACACAGCATCACAGTCTGGAAGAAAGTGGACAAGCAGGGTCTGTAGGGCGCAGTATTGTAGTAAGAGGATTAAGTGCCCCTCGGTTCATGGGAGGATGACTGGCTTCTTTGCATAATTCTGTGGGCTGGGTGAGAACTGAAACCTGCTACTTAGGGATAAGTAAGCACTGTGCCCGGTCCACATGATAAGGAGGGTACTTTGGCTAGGGGACCTTTTTCTGTGGGAACACAACAGGGAGCAGAACCTGTGGGTAAGCCATAAACGGTCATCCCCTCTCTCCTAGATGTCAAGGCACACATATTATTAGGCCTTAATTTTAGGTCTTATATCACATTACTGCTAACATTATTTTGTTCCCTTCTCTGTGAATCATGTCAGGGGGTAGGTATATGATGCCCATATGTTGTATTACTACTAATGTCCACCTTGATTACTTGGTTAAAGTGGTGGCAGTTAGGCTGCTCCACCATACCATTGCTATTTTCCCGTTTTTTAGTAATTGATAGGGTGTGGGAAATACTTTAAGGCTCCGAAAATATACTGTTTCTTCTCAGACTTTGACCCATTACTTTTGGAATCCATCTAGGTATCTTGCCTACAACAAATATGTTTCCTAATGGTAATTTTCTATTTTCCTCATTCTTACTACATGTATTCATTGGAATTCTTCTGTAAGGAAGAGCTGGTTTTTTCCCCCCATTTATTTGTTCAATTTATGTACATCAGTATGGGCTCGTGAATAATTATGTTATACTATGAGTTATAATCAAATTATATTATTATTTACTTTGTTCCTCAAACTGTTCCAGCTTTGGCCATTGGGAGCGTTCTTTGGTTGGTTCTGTGGTCTTTCGATATGCCCCCATTCTTTCTTGCACACTTCCTTATGTTCTGGCACAATAAGATGTTCACATCCATCTTGTGTTCTTTTGTTTGTTTGTTTGTTTCTTTGTTTTCCCCCACCGTACCTCTGGATTAAAACTATTTCTACAAGGAGCCCTGGTTCCTTTCCTTGGAGAATAACATTTAGAAACCTGTATTTCAGTGTATATTCATTGTTACCGAAATTTCATTGCTGCTAGGCTCTCTCCACGGACAGAGGTAGGAAATATATTGTATGTACATTCCCATGCTTATAGATACATCTATGTTTATTTCTGCATCTACCTATTTGTATAGATATTAAAAGCCAGGAACTCATACTGATATTTCTGATTCCAGACCATTCTAGCCTTATCTGTAAATTCATTCTCTGACCTGGCTTTCATTATCTATGATGCGTTTACTTATTTGTTCATTCCTGGTGTGTGCACACATAGCTTCAGAATTGCTAACCAATACCCCTGTTGGAAACAGATTTACTAACTTGTATTTGTGTACAGTTCTTTTTTGTCTTCAGCCTTAGAAGATACTGTCAAAATATGGTTTTCCAAAGTTTCCTCACTTAAATATTTTCTTTCTCACTCCTTCAGTGTGGATAAATTAATCATTTGTAATACAGTTAGCTGACTTTGCTGCTACTTGTATTCGACTTTGCGTTTCCCTCCATATCCTGGTTGATTTTAATTGTTTATTTATATTTTGGATAGAAATGTTCCTATGATTCGGAGTCAGGCCTATACAGAAACAAAGTGTACTCAGAGAAGTATCGCTTCTTCCTCATTCCTTCTACCTCATTCCCATTCCCCATTTCTTGCTATTTCTTTCCCACCCTCCCCCATAGGATAACCAATTTCTTTATTTTCTGGTTCAACCTTTTCTGTATTTATTTTGCACCAATTCGCAGATACACACATGTTTTCTTATATTCCCTACTTACGCAAAGGATAGCATACTATTCATATTTCTTTCCATTTTGCCTTTGTCATTTAACAGCCTTCCTGAAATCACCCCACACCGTGTCATACAGATTTTCATCATTCTTTTTCTTACAGCTACACTGGACTCCATTGCATGGCTGTACTATACTTTATTCAACCACTCATCTATATGTGGGCTTTTAATGTGTTTCCAGCATTTTGCAGCTACAAACAATGCTTCAGTGAATAACCTTGGGCACAAATAACTTTGTACTGGTGAAATGTATCTTCGAAGTATATGTCCAGTAGTGAGATTATTGGGCTAAAAGTTAGGTGCATATGTAGTTTCTTTAGGCATTTCCAGATTTCTCTTTGGAAGGGTCGTATTGGTTTTCATTTCCACTAGCAATGTTATGAGAATGACCGTTTCCACACAGACTCACTAACAGAATGTGTTGCCTCACTTTTTAAACTTTCGCCTATGTGTTAGGTGAGAAACGGTATCACGCTGTTGGTTTAATGTACGTTTTTGTCTGTTGGTGAGTAAGTTTTGACACATCATGTTTGAGGACTTTCTATATTTTTTTGCATGAATTGTCTGTTCATGTCTTTTCCTCATTTTTCGATCCAGTTTTTGGTCATTTTGTCGTTCAATATTTAAGAATTCTATATATGTATTTGGAATATTATCCATTTGTCTGAGGTATATGCTGCAAATACTTTATCCCAGTTTGCCAGTTGTGTTTTGATTTATTTATGATGTATTTTTTGCAACACTTTCTTTCGTTTTTATGTGGTCTAACTGGTTATTCATTTCTTTCATTGCCTCTGGAATTTGAATCATAGTTAGATGCCTTTCCCTACACCAAGGTTAAAGAAGAGCTCTGCCAGATTTTTTTCAAGAACTTGTATCGTTTCATTTTTTATGTTCAGATCCCTAATACGTGTGCAGTCTATTTTTGTGTATGGTGTATTGTATCAGTCCACTTTTATTTTTCCTAATGCCTCAATTGCTCCAACACTATTTAGTCAATGACCATCTTTGCCCTCATGATTTTACATGCCACCTTTATCATATGCTAATTTCCATATGTATTTGTACTTGGGTTGTATTTTTTGGTTTTCTCGCCTATTATTCCACTGAGCTATCTGTAATTTAAGGAAGTTTTCTCTGCCATCACATGCGGAATCAAAATCCCAGGTCTTCTTTACAATGTGAGCAAACTTTTCCTGTAAAGAGCCATATAGCAAATATTTTAAGTTTGTGGACCATAGTGTCTCTGTCATAACTACTCAACTTTGTCATTGCAGCACAAAAACATCTATAGATAAGATATAAATGAATGTGCATGGCTGTGTTCCAGTAAAACTTTATTTACAAAACCAAGAACTGGACTGTATTTGACCCAATGGGCCACAGCTTACAGACTCCTGCTCTAGTGGATTCCTCAGATAGGGTTGAGGGGTGCAGAATCTCCTAAGTTCCTGTCTGTTGAAAACTGTTTTTCTATAAGCTGTGATATTTGAAGGGTCAGCCCTGCTGGATGTAAAATCTTTACTTCAGACTTTTTAAAAAAAATTTTATCATTACACAATGTAAACATTTTTTTTTTTTGTGGCCCTTTACCAATTCCTCCTTAACCTCTCCTCCCCCTCCCCCTTTCCCACCGCTGGTGTCCTCAGTTCTGTCCTCTCCTTTTGAGAGTTCAAGGAATTTTTGTGATTGTTGCATCATTCTTCTTTCCTTCCTTTTTTCAGCTGCCGCTTATCAGTGAGGACATGTGGTATTTCTCTTTCTGTAAGTCTGGCTTATTCCACTGAACATGATTTTCTCTAAGTTCATCTATGTTGCTGTGAATGGCACAATCTCACTCCTTTTTATGGCAGAGTTGTATTCCACTGTGTCTATATACCACATTTTCCTTACCCCGTCATCTGTCAGTAGACATTTAGTTTGCTTCTGACTCTTAGCTATTGTAAATAGAGCTGCGATAAACATGGGAGTGCAGGCATGCCTTCGCCATGATGATTTCCATTCCTTTGGGTGTACACCCAACAGTGGGATTGCAGGATCATATGGCAGCTCTATCTGTAGTTGTGTGAGGAACCTCCATACTGTTTTCCGTAAGGGCTGCACTAACTTATAGTCCCACCAACAGTGTAGGAGGGCCCTTCTTTCTCCACATCCTCTCCACTATTTGTTATTCTCTGTCTTTCTGATTCTGGCCAGTCTAACTGGTGTGAGGTGATATCTCAATGTGGTTTTGATTTGCATTTCCCTGCTGCTTACTGATGTTGAGCATTCGCTTTTTCATCCGTAGGTTGGCCATTTGTGTATCTTCCTTTGAGAAATGCCTATCCAGCTCCTTTGCCCATTTTTTAGTTGGATTTGTTTGTTTGTTTGTTTGTTTGTTTTTACTGTTGTTTGAGTTCCTTGTATATTCTAGATATTAATCCCTTGTGGGATTCATAGTTTGTGAATATTTTCTCCCATTCTGTCGGTTGTCTTTTCACTCTGTTAATTGTTTCTTTGGCTGTGCAGAAGCTTTTTAGTCCATTTCTATTTTTATATTTTTATAAATATTCTGATCCGAGGTAGGTCTCATATCCTCAAATGCTTGTTTGAATATGATTAATTCTGTTTGAACTGTTCACTTAGTTTCTTTCCGCTTTATGGTTGTTTGCTTTGTGAGAAGTTTTGTTTCCTCATCTTTTTTTAAGAATGTTTTTGTATGGAATTTCTTTCTTCCTTTGGTGTATTTGTATGATATTGGTTTGTTTTACAAAAATCCTACTTTAACGATGCCAATTTTTGTCGGGATAGCAAAGTCCAGGCCTTTAAGCCTTTTTCTTTGCTTGTTTTGGTGGCAGAGGGAGAAGTTTTGAGTGCTCTGATTCTGTGGTTCTCTCATGTCCTGCAAGAGCATTTTTCTTTTCCATTTTTGTTTTTTCCCCCTTTTGTTTCTTTTCCCCATCATTACTAAATGCCAAAGGATGCTTCACCCTTCCTCTTTGCCGTTTCTCTTCTTCTTCCATTTTTTTTTTTTTTTTTTTTTTTTTGTGGTGGGCTGATATGGGGATCCAAACCCTTGACTTTGGTGTTATAACACTGTGAAGCTATTTTTAAGTCTTGTAAGTCTTCCCTACCTCTTTAAATGTCACATATTTTGAAGTCTCTTCTCTATAGACCCTGCTCTTATCTTCCAGGATATCTTTTTGGTATTTTCAGACGTATCATGGGCCTAGTCATTCTGGCCGTACTTTTAGATCAACTTTAAGCTTGCCATCTTTCTTCCTCAGTATCTCTTGCAGCTCTTCTTGGTCTGTCTTTGCTTGCCACTAAGCCCACTGATGAGCGTGTGACAGATCATGTGCTGGAATATCGTGCTTTTTCTCGTTTTACTCACAATTATTTTGAAGTTTTGTCATCTGTTTCTAAGTGATGATGAGTATGTGCTTTTGGACAGATTTACATTTGTTTTTTCTTGGTGATTTGCATCATTTTGGAAGGAAGTATTGAGAGGCAGGTAGATAGATGGTCAATGTTGTCTTCTGCTCACTTACCCCTGATTTCTACTGACATTTTATCTTATGCCAATATGTATATGTATGAAGGCACACACAAACGTAAACTCTTACACACACACTCGAGTCTATTCCTATTCTATGTCTACAGTGGAGGTCTCCTGAGGTGGCTGCCTGATTCACCATCTACAAGGGTACTTCAAAAAGTTCATGGAAAAACAGAATTAAAAGATAATACGGATCTTTTCATGAACTGTCTGAAATACCCAAGTATTTATTCAATAAATATTTTGTCCACTGCTAACCTTGGTGGCAGATAAGGGACTGTGGATGTCTTCTCAGGATTTGTAAATATTCTTCACTCTGAAGCAGGTTCATAAAGATGGACAAAAACGCCCCAGCCACACTACTAGACCTTGCTGTACGAAGTCTGCTGAGTAATGAACGTGTAGCTATCCATGCCCTTGAAGAGCTCCCAAGAGTCATGTTCGCTCCGTTTTTCACTGCCGCCTTCTTGGGTGGTCATAAGAAGGTACTGAGGGAAATGGTGAGGATTTGGCCCTATCCCTGTCTCCACGTCGGGACATTGAGAGTACGGGAGTCACAATATGACAATTTCGAAGCTATGATTGACGGTCTACAGATCCTTCCTGCCCAGAACTCTTCTTCTTGGTAAGACTATGTATAATAGAGACATAGTGAGTCAGCAGGAGGGTATGAGACGGGCGTAGGAGACGGCCTAACAGTCTTTCAAAGGTAGTTAATGGTGAATGCTGAGGATCTCTGTGAGGCTGTTGGTGGAACATTTGGGGTCACCTTAAGGACTCTAATGTCTTACAGAGTTGATTATGGAACAGAAGGGATTGAGGATACTATTAATAGATTTGCCTCCTGGGTATGATTACATGGAAAAAGGACATGGGCATTGAGACTGGGATCATCAGAAGAGAAGAAAAGATGGGGAAAAGAAAGAAAGGCGCTAAATTTTTATGGAAAAGGCTTTGTTGGTAAATGGTGTATGGACTGAAGACCAGGGATAAAGGGATTTTGTTTCAGCTTCCCATCATTGATCCTGCTGGGTTGTATTAAAATCAGCTACCTCTCAGATATTCTGTCTTCTCCTCTCCTTACAGGGCGCCAAAACTGAGGATTCTAGATTTAAGTCAGAATCCAGGCTGCAGGACCACATGCTCTGAGATCAGGACCACATTCCCTTTCTGTTTTCATTCATGTGTTCACTCTCAGCACTCTATTGTGAAAACAGAAGAAACCCCACAAAGAGTTAGGTGCCCCGGAACTGTAAATTCAGAGTCTGAGCCTCAGTCATCCAGGGAACCTGTGGAATTATTAGTGAACATTTCCCTAGATAGTACCTGGAGAACAGGGCGATTTCTTTCTTTACTTCGAAATAAAGTAGAGCAGAGCTTTGGGTCCTTGCACCTCTGCTGCAGAGTTTTGCAATTTGATGGAAGGCTTGCCCACGAACACATCCTGCAGCTTCTGGATATGGGATGCATTGGTCACCTGAAAGTGGATGACATTTATCTGAGTCAAGTCACCACCCTTTTGGCTCAGATGACCCACCTCCACAGCCTTAGTATGTCTCACATCCGTTTTACATCTTGTGTGAGGAGACGCTTTGGGACTTTTCTCACCCATCTTGGGCAGATGAACACCCTTCAGCAGATCCGTTTGTATTCCTGCCGCACGCATCCGCTTCAGGAACTGCTCAGGTGAGGAGCTGGGGAAAGACCTGGGTTCCCTGAACCACCCCGTTGTTAAGACAGGAGAGCAACCATTCTTGGATATTCCTAATCTCCTTGTAACCCATTCCTCCTTCCACCTCAATATGGGCACTGCTGGGTGTATGAAACTGGCCAGGCTAGAGAAGCTAGAAAATTATGATGTGATCATTCATTCTTTCAGTCAGTCAGTCGACCATGTGCAGACACCATGATAAGTCTGTAGATACATTGGTGAAAAAGACCCAGTCCTTCTCCCCTTGGAGTTTACAGCCTTTTAGGGAGGAAGGGGAGACGTTCAGATGGAGAAATGTTTTATGCTGTGGCACTGATGCACCTCATCATGGTCTGGCTAGAACAGTTAATACTGCCAGATCATTTTGCTCCTGTATTTTACCCAAGCGTTAGGCCCTGAGTAGAGTGCTTGTCATTTGGGTTTTGGTCAAAGGGAATCCTTAGTTGACTGCTTTCCCAGTTCCCTCCCCACCAAATAAGTAAACTAAATCCACCATTGATTTCATTGTAAGTACTAAGTGCATTAAATTTTTTTCCACTTAATCTTTCCCGCAACTCTACATAATAGTTGCTATTGTGCATGTTTTAAAGATTTAAGAAACTGTATCTGAGAGTGGAAAAGTAATTTTCTTAGAGTCTGATTCCAAAGCCCACATTGTTAACTGCTGTTGCAACATATGTGCAAATTAGTTTATTCTAGAGCCGTAGATACCTCTAACTCAGGACTCCTTGTCCTGGTCCAATCCTCATTGTGCAGAAATAACTTTCTTTTTTCTGTCTACAGATACCTGCCACCTCAGTTGGATGCATTGTATCTCTCTTTCTGTGGACTTTCTAACAGAGGCATCACTGTCCTGTCCCAGAGCCCTGCAGCCACCCATCTAAGATTGCTGAGTCTCAGCAATGTCGAGATATCCTGGGAACTTTCTGAGAACTTCCAGACTCTGCTGGTGAGTGTCTCAGGCACCCTGCAGTATCTAGAGATAGATGATTGCCTGATGACTGATTCTACTCTCACTGCTGTCATTCCGGCCCTGAGCCGCTGTTCCCACCTCCGTGTCTTTAGCTTTGCCTCCAACCCCATTACAATGAGTGTGCTCACCAGTCTTCTGCAGCACTTAACAAACCTGACGGAGCTGAAGCGTGTAATTTATCCTGTCCCTGTCCATTGCTATGAACAATTGCATAATCCTCGCAGTTTGAACCGACAGAAGCTTTCTGAAGTGCAGGCCCAATTGAAGGCGATGCTGCAGGTGGTAAAGCGGAATGACATGCGCTGGACCAGTTCTCCTGAGTGATTTTCATGGTACAAGGACTTGATTTAACACTGACGTGTGGCCATTAAAGCACGTAGTGTTCTCACCTGTAGCCCAAGCTTTAGAGACACATATGTAAAATTTTATAGTTCCAGGAACCTCGCGTTAGGAAGATTCCATGTGTAACTGACCTCTATAAAAATAAAGAACTCTAAAGAAAACAGAGGGCTTTGAGAGGTCCTATGGGTCTCTTACCCATTGTCCTCCAAATCCTCCTCCTTGCTCCTGACCACAGTGTTGGGCATGTGACATTGGCTGACCTAGTCATGGTATACCATTTCCCTGCCCAGACTAATTGGTTCACTTACGGGTACTTGACACAAGTCAAAAGAGTTGAAACCTTTTCTTGATGATATTTTGGAATAGCTGGTGGTTATTGAAGCCAATAATTTTACCCTCCAAGGTCCTTTAAACTTCTCATATTTATGACGGCCTTAGGCTGCTTATGAGAAACTATTTGCATCTAAAAGGAAAAAAACCAAACCAAAACAAACAAACCAAACCTATGTCCACTACCTACTGGTGTCTTTATCAGTCCGTTGCTACCTCCTTTCTTAGGTCTTAGAACCCTGTGGCTCAGTCGTTCCTTATATCACACCCATTCACCAAGGATCTCTTATTAGTTCAGTACTGTTCCAGGTGCTAAGAATAAAAAGGCAAATAAGACAAAGCCCCTACTTCCAGCCACTCAGAATACAGCTGTTCCTATGATTTGTCTGTTCCCCTACTCTTTCTTAGGGCGTTTGGGAAAGTTATTTAAACCCCCTGTACCCCAGGTTTTTTTTTTTTTTTTCACACACTCTGTTCAATCCACGCTGGCCTCTTTATGCTGTTGGATAGCTCCTCAACACTCAGGTCATGGCTTTAATGTTACCTCCTCGGAGAGGTTTTCTCTTACTTCCCTTTACTTATTGTACTTCCCTTACTTCCTTTGCTTCCCTTACTTTACCATGTTGTAGCTCTCTCTCAATGTACCATGTATGTTCCCTTCATGGTACCCATCGTTCCATATGCATTTGCTCCCTCTGCTCTTACAGCAATAATTTGTGCATATAGTTTACCCGTTGAAGTGAAAACACTGCACTTCAAAGACTTAGTAAGAGAATAGAATGTTAAAATAACTAATTAAATATCTGTTTGTATGATTACACATTAAAATGGTAAAACATTGCATTTCAACGACTTAGTAAGAAAAAGATGTAATATTAATTAATAACTTTTTCTAATCGTTTACATGCTGAAATGCCAACAGACTGAATGTAAATGAGTCAGTAACAAAAATGAATGAAAAGTTACTAATTAAAAATTAATGTACAGCGTTCCCTGTTGAAATGAAATCAGACCACAATTTAAAGACTTAGTAAGAAACAAGTTGCAAGGTAGTTAATGTGTTTATACTGTTTCCATGTTAAAATGATAACATACTGCTTTTCAGACTCAGTTAAAAAAATAATTAAAATTAAATAATTTTGTTCTTGTTGGTTACATGTTGGAATAACATACTGTATTACAAAGACTTAGAGAAAAGAATGTAAAAAATAATAATTAATAAAAATAGTTAATAATGTTTTTATTGCTTTCATTGTGTAATGACAACATACTGCATTTCCAACTTAGAAAGTAAAACATGTTAAAATAACCAAAACAGAATTTGTATGTGTTTTTTTCTTGGTGGAATAACAGATGTGGTTTTAGTTTGCATTTCCCTGATGACAAGTGATGTTGGGCATTTTTTCATGTATCTGTTGGCCATTTGTGGGTCTTCCTTTGAAAAATGCCTATTCAGCTCCTTTGCCCATTTTTTAATTGGGTTACTTGTTTTTCCGTTGCAAAGTTGTTTGAGTTCATTGTGTATTCTGGATATTTATTCCTTTGTCCAATGTTTATTTTGCAAATGTTTTCTCCCACTATGTTGGTTGTCTTTAACTCTGTTAATTGTTTCTTTTGCTGTGCAGAGCCTTTTTAGTTTGATATAATCCCACTTGTTTATTTTTCCTTTGGTAGCCCATGCTTTGAGGGTTGTATTCACGACGTCAGTGCCCAGTCCCACTTCCTGGAGTGCTTCTCCTAAGTTTTCTTTAAGTAGTCTTATTGTTTCAGGGTGTATATTTAATTCTTTAATCCATTTTGAGTTGATATTGGTATATGATGAGAGATATGGGTCTAGTTTCGTTCTCCTGCATATGGATATCCAGTTATCCCAGCACCATTTGCTGAAGAGGCAGTCTCTTCCCGAATGTATAGGCTTGGTGTCTTTGTCAAAGATCAGATGGCTGCAGGTGGGTGGGTTGATTTCCGGATTCTCTATTCTATTCCATTGATCACTCTGTCTGTTTTTATGCCAGTGCCATGCTGTTTTGGTTATTAT
This sequence comes from Cynocephalus volans, assembly GCF_027409185.1. Taxonomy (NCBI): domain Eukaryota; kingdom Metazoa; phylum Chordata; class Mammalia; order Dermoptera; family Cynocephalidae; genus Cynocephalus; species Cynocephalus volans. Next base: position 110,709,464 of record NC_084478.1, on the reverse strand, counting down.
AGCTTTGTATTATTGCTTGAAGTCAGGTAGTGTTATGACTCCAGCTTTATTTATATATTTCTTTCTTTCTTTCTTTCTTTCTTTCTTTCTTTCTTTCCTTCTTTCTTTCTTTCTTTCTTTCTTTCTTTCTTTCTTTCTTTCTTTCTTTCTTTCTTTCTTTCTTTCTTTCTTTCTTTCTTTCTTTCTTTCCCTCCCTCCTTCCTTCCTTCCTTCCTTCGTTCCTTCCTTCCTTCCTTCCTTCCTTCCTTCTTTCTTTCTTTTTGCTCAGAATTGCTTTGACTATGAATGGTCTTTTGTTATTCCATATAAATGTCTAGATAGCTTTTTCCTTTTCTGAGAAAAATGTAATTGGAATTTTCGTGGGGATTGCATTGAATTTGTATAGCACTTTGGGTAGTATGGACATTTTCACAATGTTAATTCTTCCAATCCAAGTGCATGGGATATCTTTCCATCTTCTTGTGTCCTCTTTAATTTCTCTCAACAGTGGTTTGTAATTCTCAGTATAGAGCTTTTTCACATCCTTGGTTAACTCTATTCCTAAGTATTTTATTTTGGGGGTGGCTATCGTAAATGGGCAAGCTTTCTTGATTTCTCTTTCTGCATGTTCACTACTGGAGAATAGAAATGCTACCGATTTTTCTGTGTTGATTTTGTATCCTGCAACTTTGCTGAAATCATTTATCAACTCCAAGAGTTTTTTTGTAGAGGCTTTAGGCTGTTTCATGTCATCTGCAAACAGGGACAGTTTGACTTCATCTTTTCCAATCTGGATGCCCTTTATTTCCTTCTCTTCTCTGATTGATCTGGCTAGTACTTCCAACACTATGTTCAATAGGAGAGGTGAGAGTGGGCATCCTTGTCTAGTTCCTGTTCTTAAGGGAAAGCTTTTCCCCATTCAGAATGATATTGGCAGTGGGTTTATCATAAATGGCTTTAATTATGTTGAGATACTTTCCGTCTCTACCTAAATTGTAGAGAGTCTTTATCACGAACGAGTGTTGAATTTTGTCAAATGCTTTTTCAGCATCAATAGAGATGATCATATGGTCCTCGTGTTTGATTTGGTTGATGTGGTGTATCACATTTATTGCTTTGCATATGTTGAACCAACCTTGCATCCCTGGGATGAATCCCACTTGATCACGTTGTATAATTTTGCATATGTGCTGCTGTACTCTGTTAGCTAGTATTTTATGGAGGATTTTTGCATCTATATTCATCAAGGATATTGGCCTGCAGTTTTCTTTTCTTATTATATCTTTGTCTGGTTTTGGTATCAGGGTGATGTTTGCTTCATAGAATTAGTTTGGGAGAATTGCCTCTGTTTCAACCTTTTGGAATAGTTTGTAGAGAACTGGTGTCAATTGCTCTTTGAATATTTGGTAGAATTCTGCAGTGAACCCATCTGGTCCTGGGCTTTTCTTTGTTGGGAGCCTTCTGATAACAGCTTCAATCTCTTTTAGTGTTATTGGTCTGTTCAGATTTTCTACATCATCATGGCTCAGTTTTGGCAGTTTGTGTGGGTCCCGAAATTTAGCCATTTCCTCCAGATTTTCAAATTTGTTGGCATATAGTGGTTTATAGTAGTCAATAATGATTTCTTGTATTTCTGCAGTATCAGTTGTAATACCACCTTTTTCATTTCTAATTTTTGTTATTTGGGGCTTCTGTCATCTCCTTTTAGTTAGCCATGCTAGTGGTTTGTCAATTTTATTTATCTTTTCAAAAAACCAACTTTTTGTTTCATGGATCTTTTGTATCATTTTTCAGATTTCTATTTCATTTAGTTCTCCTCTGATCTTAATGATTCCTGTCCATCTGCTAAATCTGGGTTTGGATGGTTCTTGTTTTTCTAGTTCTTTAAGTTGAAGTATTCGATTGTTTACTTGCCATCTTTCCATTCTTCTGAAGTAAGCATTTAATGTGAGAAATTTCCCAGTTAGTACTGCTTTTGCAGTATCCCACAGGTTTTGGTATGATGTATCATTGTTTTGATTAGTTTCAATAAATTTTTGATTTCCTGTTTGATTTCTTCTTGGACCCATATGTCATTAAGTAGAATGCTCTTTAATTTCCATGTGTTTGTATTGTTTCCAGAATTTCGTTTGTTATTGATTTCTAGTTTTAATCCATTGTGATCTGAAAAAATACATGGGATAATTCCAATTTTTTTGAATTTGCTGAGACTTGATTGTGACCTAACATGTGATCTATCCTGGAGAATGATCCATGTGCTGATGAGGAGAATGAATATTCTGAGGTTTCTGGATGGAATGTTCTGTAGATATCTGCCAAGTCCAATTGGTCTAGAGTGTTGTTTAGATCTTGTGTTTCTCTGCTGATTCTTTGCCTAGATGATCTGCCCAATATTGATAGTAGGGTGCTCAGGTCCCCTGCTGTTATGGTATTATTGTCTATCTCCTTCTTTAGGCCAGTTAGAGTTTGCTTTATAAATCTGGCTGCTCCAACATTGGGTGCATATATAGTTATGATTGTTATGTCTTCTTGATGGATGAGTCCTTTTATCCTTATGTAGTGGCCCTCTTTATCTCTTTTTATGGTTTTTAGTTTAAAGTTTATTTTATCAGATATAAGAATAGCTACTCTGGCTCATGTTTCATTTCTATTTGCATGGTATATCTTTTTCCATCCTTTCACTCTCAGTCTGTGTGTCTTTATGGGTGAGGTGAGTCTCTTAAAGGCAGCAAACAGTTGGGTCCATACTTTTACTCCAGTCAGTCAGTCTCTGTCTTTTGAGTGAGGAATTTAATCCTTTTACATTAAGAGTTGTTATTGAAAAGTGTTGATTTACTCCTAGCATTTTATTGATTTTTGTTTGGATGTCTTAAGTGTCTTTTGTTCATTTCTTTCTGATTTAATGTTTGTCTTCTGTTTTTGTTGGTTTCCTGGGTTGTAGATAAACTTTTTTTTTCCTCATTGTTAGCATTTTTATTTAACTAGTGGGTTTTGAATTTTCCTGAGTTTTTATGGCAGTGGCAGTTATTATTCAGGTACCAAAAATGAAAGACAGTGTCTTTTGCAAAGTAGAAGTTTTCAATTTTAATGAAGTCCAAGTTATTAAAGACTTCTTTCATAGATTGTGCCTTCGGCGTTATATATAAAAACCCCAAATCATCTGGGTTTTCTCCTATGTTCTATAACTTGCCTTTTGCTGGGTCTGTGATCCAGTTTGAGCTATTATTTACAAAGACTTAACGGGTCTGTGTCTAGATTCAGGTTGTTGCATTTGGGTGTGCAGTTGTTTCAGCACCATTTGTTTTAGAGACTATCTTTTCTCCATTGCATTGCCTTTGTCCCTTTTTCAAAGTTCAGTTGACTATATTTGTGTGGATCTGTTTCTGGCCTCTCAATTATATTCCAATGCTTGATCTGCTTATTCTTTCACCGGTACCACAGTGTCTGGAACACCGTTGCTTTAAAGTGAGTCTTGACATTGGGTAGTGTCAGTCATTTGACTTTCTTCTTCCTCTTCAGTATGGTATTGGGTATTCTGGGTCTTTGCTTCTCCATGTAAGCATTAGAATCCATTTGATCATATTCACAAAATAACTTGCTTTGATGGTGATGAATCTATAGATCCAGTTGGGAAGAACTGATATCCTGACAACATCTTGAGTTTCTACCCACAAACACAGAATATGTCATTTATTCAGTTCTTTGACTTCTTTCTTTGGAGTTTTGTAGATTTCCTCTTACAGATCTTATGGGTGTGCATGTGTGCGTGTGCGTGTGCGTGTGTGTCTGTGTGTGTGTGTGTGTGAGAGTGTCAGTATAAGTGTGTGTATCTAGGTGACCCCTAAGTCTTTTGCATTGTGGGGTGCTAATGTAAATTATATTGTGTTTTTAATTTCAAATTCCAATTGTTCGTTTCTGGTATGAAGGAGAACGATTAACTTCTTTATATTAACCTTGTAACCTGCAACCTTGATTTAATTGCTTATTAGTTCCATGAGCATTTTTTAAATATGTTTATTTATTCCTTCTGATTTTCTACACAGACAAACATGTCATCTCTGAGCAAAGACAGTTTTATTTTTTCCCTCCCAATCCGTATACTTTTTATGTCCCCTTCTTGTGATATTGTGTTACCCAGGATTTCTAGTATGATGATGAAAAAAATTGGCGAGCAGGAACATCTTTGTTTTGTTCCTCATCTTAGCAGGAAAGCTTCCAGTTTTTAACCATTAGGTATGATGTTAGCTGTAGGGGTTTTGTACATGTACCCCTCTATTCCAAGTTTGTTTTTTGTTTTTTTGGTTTTTTATTTTAAATCAACTTTATTGAGTCATAATCTATACATAAAATGTGTCCATTGTAAAACTGTAATTTGAGGAGTTTTGTTTTGTTTTGTGTTTTTACCCCACGCAATTATGCCCCAACTTTCCTCGCCATCTCCCCCCCCACCCCCACTCCACTTTGTGGCCTTAGGAATGTTCCCTCCATCTGTAAGACCAGCACACTATTGTGGTCTTTCTTTCCTTCTTTCCTTCTCTCTTAGCTCCCACATATGAGTGAACACATGTGGTATGTGTTCATATCCCTATGTGCTTTGCTTATTTCAGTCAAAATAAGTTACTCCAGGTTCATCCATGTTGTTGCTATTGGGAGTGTTTCATTCTTTTTTACGTCAGGGTAGTATTCCACAGTGTATATGTACCCCAGTTTCCTGACCAGTCATCCATTGATGGACATTTCCTTTTGCTCCATATCTTGGCTGTTGCAAACAGAGGTGCTCTGAGGTTTTTCTTTCTTTTTTTTAAAGTCATGAGTGGCTGTTGGATTTTCTCTAATGTTTTTTATGCATCCATTGATATGATCGTGTGGTTTTCCTTCAACAGCCTGTTGTTGTGGTAGATTACATTAATTGATTTTCAAATGTCACATCAGCCTTGCATACCTGGAATAAATTCCACTTGGTCTGGGTGTAGAATTATTTTTACACATTGGTGGATTTGATTTGCCAGTATTTTGTTGAGGATGTTTGCATCTATGTTCACGAGAGATATTGGTATGTAGTTTTATTTTCTTTTTATGTCTTTGCCTGGTTTTGCTATTTAATGCTGGCTACATAGAATGAGTCAGGAAGGACAGATTAAGCATCCCTAATCCAAAAAATTCAAACCCCAAATGCACCAAAACCTAAAACTTTTTGAGTGCTGACATGACACTCAAAGCAAGTGCTCACTGGAGCATTCCAGATTTTGGATTTTTGAATTAGGGATGTTCAAATTGTATGTGTTCTGCAAATATTCCAAAATATGAAAAAAGAAATCCCAAATCCAAAACACTTCTGGCCCCAAGCATTTTGGATAAAAGATACTCAATCTCTATTCCCTCTGCTTCTTCTATCGTCTGGAAGAGATTGAACAGAATTGGTATAATTTCTTCTATGTTTGGCAGAATACACAATTGAACCCATCTGGGCCTGGTGCTTTCTGCTTCAGAAGGTTATTAATTATAGATTCATTTGAAATAAACGTAGGCTTATTAAGATTGTCTATTCAAAATGGATTTTAAGTTGTGAAATAGACGGGTTTATGATCTTTTATTGTATTGTGTTTTGTGTATTTAATTGCTTGATTGAGATATATTTACAAATTTAAATTGTACAATTTAGTGGCTTTTAGGGTATTCACATATATGTGCAATGACCACCGTAGTCAATTTTAGAATATTTTTATTCCCTCAAAAAGAAATCTCTTACCTTTGAGCAATCGCCTCCTATACTCCCATTCCACAAGCCTTAAGCAACTACTGATCTACATCGTCTTGTTAGATTACCCTATTTGGGACATTTTGTTAGAACAAAATCATATAATACATGATCTTTTGCGACTGGCTTCTTTCACTTAGCATGGTGTTTTCAAAGTTGATCCATGAATAATATTCAATACATATACCACACTTGGTTTATCTGTTAGTTGATGAATGTTGGGATTATTTCCACTTTTGGCTATAATGACTAATGCTGCTATAAATATCCAACTATAATTTTTGTGTGAGCATGTGTTTTCCTTTCTCTTAGGCATAAACATAGAGTGGAATTGTTGGGTCATATGGCAACTCTGTGTTTTTTTCTTTTAGGAAGTTCCATACAGTTGTTCAAAGCGACCAGCAGTGTTTGAGCGTTCTGATTTCCCCACATCCCTGCCAGTACTTGGTATTAAACGATGTTTTCATTTCAGCCACCATGTTGGGTTTGAAGTGGTATCTTATTGTTTTTCATTTGAATTTTCTCAGTGATTAATGATGTTGACCATCTTTTCATACGATTATTGCCTAGTTTTATATCTTCTTCAGAGTAATGTCAATTCAGATCATTTGCCCATTTTTTAATAGTTATTCATCCTTTTATTCTTCACATATTCTAGGAACAAGTCCCTTATAAGATATATGTCTTGTAAATATTTTTCCCATTGTGTAGATTGTATTTTCACTTTATTGACGGTGTTCTTTGAGAGCATGAAACTTTTCACTGTTGGTAAAGTCCTAATTATCTATTTTTTCATTTGTTGCTCATGTTTTTGTTGTCACCATCTGAGAATCCTTTGACAAATCTGAGGTCACAAAGATTTATTCTTATATTTTCTTATAAGAATTTATAGCTTTAGCTCTTACATTTAGTTTTTTTATCCATTTGGTGTTAATTTTTTTATATGATGTGAAGTAAAGTTGCAAGTCCATTTTCTTCCATGTGGCTTTCTAATTGTCCCTAAAAAATTTGTAAAAAGAATATTCTTTTTCACCACTGAATGGCCTTGGAACCCTTGTCAAATATCAACTGGCTGTATATACTTGTTTTTTTTTTCTGCCCTCTCAGCTCCATTTCATTGATTTATATGCATATCCCTATGGTCGAACCACAGTTTCTTGATTACTGTTGCTTTGTGTTAAGTTTTGAAGTAGGGAACTGCAAATCTTCCTGCTCTGTGCTTTCTCAAGATTATTCTGGCTAATCTGGGTCTCTTGCAATTATGTATGCATTTTAAAATAAGCTTGTCAATTTCTACAGAAAAATCTGCTGGGTTTGTGATAGATATTGCATTGAATCTGGAGGTTGACTTGGGGGGTATTGCCATCTTAATAATTTGTCTTCTGATCCATGATCACAGGATGTTTTACCATCTACTTAGATCTTGTTTAATTTCTTTCAAAAATCTTTTATGGTTTTCAGATGTAAAGTTTGCGACCCTTTTGTTAAATTTACTTGTAAACATTTTCCTCTTTTTGGTGCAATTGTAAATGGACTTATTTTCTTAATTTTTATTTTTAAGTATAGTATTTAGAAATCAAGTGTTTAGAGAGACAAATGATTGTTGTATACTGATCTCGTATCTGCCTATTTTGCTGAGCTTGTTTATTAGTTCTAACAGTTTTTTAGTGGATTTCTTCAGATTTTTTATGTACAAGTTTACGTCATCTTTAGATAGAGACAGTTTTATTACTTCCCTTCCATTCCTGATGGATCTTCTTTTTTTCTTTCTTTCTTTTTTTAAAAAATTTTAACTTATCAATATTCAGTGTAGTTGATTTTCATGTCCCTTTATCAATTCCTCCTTTTCCCTCTTCCCGCTACCCACTCAATCAACATCATATCTGTTCACATGTCCTAACATGTTTAAGGAATTGTTGATTGTTGTACATTCTTCCCCACTGCCCTCCCCCCCATTGATTTGTTTGTATATTTATGGATTTATTTTTATTAACTCCTACAAATAAGTGATAATATGCAGCATTTCTCTTTCTTTGCCTGGCTTATTTCACTTAATATAATTTTCTCTAAGTCAATCCATGGTGCTGTGAACGGTAGTATTTCATTTTTTTTAATAGCAGAGTAGTATTCCACTGTGTAGGTATGCCACATTTTCCTTATCTACTTGTCCGACGATGGGCATTTAGGCTTGTTCCAACTCTTGGCTATTGTAAATAGCACTGCAATAAACATGAGGGTATAGGTATCCTTTGAACATGATGATTTCCACTCCTCTGGGTATATTCCCAGCAGTGGAATAGCTGGGTCATATGGTAGATCTATCTGTAATTGTTTGAGGAATCTCCATACCATTTTCCATAAAGGCTGCACCATTTCACAGTCCCACCAACAGTGTGAGAGTGTTCCTTTTTCTCTGCAACCTCATCAGGATTTATCATTCTCACTCTGGATATTAGCCACCCTAACTGGAATGAGATGATATCTCAAGGTGGTTTGGATTTGCATTTCCCAAATGCTGAGTGATGTTGAGTATATTTCTTGTGAGAGTGGCCTACTAGCAATAAATTTTCTCAGTTTTCGTTTTTTGTGGGAATGTCTTTATTTCACCTTCATTTTTGAGATAGTTTTTCTGGATGTAGTATTATGTGGGTGTAATGTGAGGTTATATAACCAGTGAAACTGGTATAGGTAATTTAAAACACTTAGATCAACTAGGCTCCACCTGAGAATACAAATTCAAAAAATAAAATGTATATTTTTATTATATTCTACATTATCATCAGAGAGAAGACAAATACCTGTTCTTATTCGCCTAAGGATTCACATACGGAAGGATTCTTATTAAAAATGCTTCTGAGGTGAAGTTTATTTGAGAAGGGTTGTTGTTTGAGTGTGTGCTTATGTGTGTATTTATATATGTGTGTATAGTGGAAGATCAAGCTCTTCTCTGGGAATTCCTGTGTTCCCTTTTGTGAGAATTATGTAAGCATTTTCAGGTGTAATAAATTAAACCGACTACAATATGAATTGTATGTAAGAAAATTTATTAAATTTATAAATTTTATTATAAAAATTTACCAAATTTATTAAACCCTTTCAGGTGCAGAAAAAATATTATACCTTCATAGCCTTAGGAAAAAATACTTTTTCACTTTCTCACCCATAGACATACAGAGAACTTTGAACTTCAGTTCTACAATCTGAGCAAGGAGTCAAATGCAAATACAGACACAAGTACATATGCAAACAAGCCTTGTGGGGAAAAAAAGGTGAATCATTGTATGGAGATGACTGAGAATGGGTACTGGGTCACTTTAATCATTTTATTTGGAGTTTTCTCCATTCTTCAGGTAATCCTGTCCTTTCCCATTCACTTTGGAATTCCCTCACCCCAAACCACTGAATTAATTAAACAAAAGATACATTTCCAACACACTATTTCACATTCTGAAGGTATCACAGGGTTTCTCTGTTGAGCCTTGTTAGCAAAGCTAGAAAAACAATCACTGAACCGAGAGAGAAGTTTACCAGTCTCTTCCCTGGAGATGAAAATTTTATTCATGAATTCCATCAGAAAACCAGACCAGGCCTTTCAGAATCCAACTTGAAAAAAAAAACTTGAATAAGCCAAACTTACCAGTTTGCAGCCAGTGTTTTGTCACCACTGAGAAAAACAGTCAAAAAAAATATGTATATATATATATGTGCCTGAGAGCGTTGAGTAGGCACCATACTCGGAAACATGAAAGCATAGAAATTGAATTTAGTCCTCTACATCTTGCTGAGAATGCCTCATGAGTCATAATAGCTCAGGAATCAGGGAGTTCAGGGAGAAGTGCAAACAATCACAAAGGCAAGCTGCTCATTAAATTTACTAATCAAGTAACTGCTCTCCAATTCAGTGGATGATCAAGAGATGAGCAGATCTTGGTAGGTCCACGAGAGACATCAAACTATAATTTTAAAAAAATCAGTGTCCCAGAGACCTCCAGTTCTGGCCAAGCTAGAGTATGTCCACTCCTCCTAGGTGGTCCCTCTACGTCAAAACACTCTGGATACAACAGAGCAGACAAGCAAATGGAACTCCAGAGTGTGGGAAAGAGGAGGCAGACCGGCTAGTGCACTCAAGACTTGAGTAAGGACACAGCAGTGATTTCTTTTGTTTTTCTTATCTCCTACCAAATGTCCCAGACAGGGCACTACGGAAGTCTCCAACCAAGAACCACCAACACTCACAGACATGAACCTCTAAGTAAAGCCCATTCCCTTACACAAAACAAAAACAAAAGCAAAGACAGAAAAAGGGTGTTCTAAAAACCAAAAACCCTGTTTTTGGCAAATATCCCTCCTCCACTGCAGACAAACTCCAGTGGAAAGCCTCAGCTCTAACTCCTGAGGTTTTAGTGACCAAAAGGGAAGCTGATCTTCTGCCCTAACCAGCCTCTCTGACGCCAGTGGTGATGATCCCATTCCCCTGTCAGGGTATTGTCAGTGAGGTCCAGCAACAAGCTGAGCCTTTACCTCCACCCAACATCAATGATCCTGAACAAGGCAGTGCAAGTTGGGACTAGTATGCATTCCATTTATCCCCATCTCTGGTGTCAGTGATGGCCAGTAGAAAGTTGAACCTCCACACCCATCCAACATCAATGAGGTGGTATGAGGTGGGGCTAGTCAACACTCCACCTTCCCTCTTACCACTCCTGTGTGAGCTAGGCCTGATTCAGAGCTGAGCTTCTTTCTTCCTCCACCTCTCATCAGGGTGGAATGAGGTGACAGCAGGCAGGGTAGGTTGACACTCTGCTTTCCTCCTTCTTCCCCTGATGTCCTCAGAGACCAGTGGGGAACTAGGTTTCTGACTCGCACCCTATAGCAACAAATTATTGAGTCAGCAACCCAGTTCCCCCTTTCCGAGTGCCAGCAGGCCCTGTGGAGATGGAGCTTACGTTCCCTACGTTGAGGCAACCAATGTGTTGTGAATTGGTGCCCCTCTTTCATTGGAAAGATGTCACTGCAACTGGGGTAACAGTTCATCTCTCACCCTAGCCAACTGCAAAGAGGTAAGGAAACTCAGAAATCCATTTTTTCAGTGTGGTATCAGAACACAAATCTCTGTGTTACACCAAAGACTCACGCCAAAAGTGGAGATTAAACTTAGGATCCAGGGTCTCACAAAGTGGTTTCCAAATATCCAGGATGCAATAGAAATTCACCACACCAAGAAGCAAGAAAATGACATGCTGAATAATAAAAGACAACCTACAGATGACAACACTAAAGTGAATAAGATGTTGGAATTATCTGACAAGCTTTGGAAGTGACCTTGAAATAATTCCTCAGCAAGCAATTACAAATTCTCTTGAAATGAGTGACAAAATTGGAAACCTCAGCCAAAAAAAATTGAAGTTATAAAAAAGAAACGAGTGGAAATTACAAAACTCAAAAAATACAAAAACGAAAAAAAAGAAAGAAAGAAATGTTGCCAGATGGGATCAATCATAGAGTGGAGATGACAGAAGATAGAACCAGTGAAATTGAGGACATGTCATTAGAATGTACCTAATGTAAACAACACAGGAAGAATAGACTGAACAAAAAGATCATGGCCTCAGAGAATTGTGGAAACATAACAAAAAAGCTCACATTCATACTGTCTGATTTGTAGAAGGAGAAGAGAGAGAGAGAGAGAGAGAGAGAGAGAGAGAGGAATAAAAAAAGTATTGGAAGAAATAACGGTTGAAAACTTCCCAGATAAGGCATAATGATTGGAAAGAAAGAAATAAAAATATCCCTATTTTCAGATGACATGCTATATATTCTAAAGACTCTTCAAAAACAAAATTCTAGAACTAGTATGTAAGTTCAGCAAATTGGTGGGATACAAGGTTCACACACACAAATCAATTGCATTTGTATACAGTAACAACGAAACTGTGGAAACTGCAATGTAAAGCACAATACCATTTACAAATGCTCTAGAGAAAATAAAATTGTGGTTTATAAATGTAACAAAACATGTATAGGACCTATATCCTGCACATTCCAAAACACCGATGAAAAAAATCAGAGACCTAAATAAATGTAGACACATATGTGGTTGTGGATTAGAAGACTCAATACAGCAAAGATGTCAATTCTCCCCAAGCAGAGCTATAAGTCTAATGTAATTTCTATCAAAATTCCAGCAAGGTATTTCAGACATAGAGAAGCTTATTCTAAACTTTATATGGAAATACGCAAACCCTAGAATAGCTAGACACATGCTTGATGAAAAATAATAAAGTGAAAGAAATTACTCCGTTTTATGTTGATCTTACTGCATAGCTACAGCAATCTAGACAGTGTGGCACTGGCAGAGGAGTGAACACATATATCAACAGAACAGAATGTAGAACCCAGAAATAAACCTACTCAAATACGTTCAACTGATTTTTGAGAAGAGCACATAAGCAATTTAATGGAGGAAAGATAGACTATTTCACAAATGATGCCGAAGTGGTTGGACATCCATAGGCAAAAGTAAAATGAGCCTTTAATAAAAAAGTAAAAATGAGCCTTTCTCGAAACCTCACAACTTATACAAAATTTAACACACAATGGGCCACAGGCTTAAATGTAAAATGTAACACTGTAATAGTTTTGAAAACATCAAAGGAGAAACTCTTTGGGATCTAGGGCTAGGCAGAGTTCTTTGACTTGACATCAAAAGCACAATAAAAAAAAAATCAATAAATTAGACCTCACTGAAATTAGAAACTTTGACACTGTTAAAGACCTTGTGAAAGGGATGAAAATAAAAGCTACAGGCTGGGAAAAGTATTTGCAAGCCACTTATCCAACAAAAGAGTAGTATCTAGAAAGTTAAAATAACTCCCAAAACTCAACAATAAACAGTCAAAGAATCCAAGTAGAAAATGGGTGTCTCAGTCCAATTTCTGTTGCTTGTAAGAGAATACCTAAAACTGGGTAATGTAGAAAGAAACGGAATTTATTTCTTTCAGTTTTGAAGGCTGGGAAGCCCAAGGTCTAGGGGGCACAACTGGTGAGGGCCTTCTTCCTGGTGGAAACTCTCTACAGAGTCCTGTGGCAGCATAGGCAATCACCAGTCCACACCCATGAGAACCCATTAAACCATTAACCCATTATTTCATAAATGGGTTAAACCATTCACGAGATCATAGTCCTCACAACCTTATCACCTCTTAGAGGCTCCACCTTTCAACACTGCCACATTGGGGGAATCAAGTTCCCACGTGAGCTTTGGAGGGGACAAACGTTCAGATCCTAGTAATGGGCAGAAGAAGCGAAAACATTTTTTTTTTTCATGGAAGAAGTTATACAGGTGGCAAATAAGCACACGAAAATGTCTCCAATATCATTAGACATCTGAGAAATACAATTTAATAGAATGGTGAGATATCACTATGCACATATTAGAACAGCTAAAAAAAAAATAGTGATAACACCAAATACTGTTGGAGATTTGGGGAAATTAGATCACTCATACATTGCTGGTGGAAATGTAAAATGTTTCAGCCACTTTGGAAAGCAGCATGGCAATTACTTTAAAAATTAAACATGAACTTAATATGCCAGCCAGAAATCTGTCTTGTGGGCTTTTAGACCAGAGAATTGAAAGCTTAATTTCGTACAGAAACTTGTACATGATTGTTCACGGCAGCTTTATTTGTAAATAGCTAACAAGTGGAAATAACCCAAATGTCTTTGAATGGATGAATGGCTAAACAAACTGTGGTGCATGTGTACCATGGAATACCCCTCAACAATAAAAAGTGACAGACTCTTGACAAATGCAGAAATTTTGATGGATCACCTGGGAATTATGGTGAGAAAAAAAAAAAAAAAAGCCAATCCCCCAAATTACATACAATTCCATTTATTTATTTTTGTAATGGCAATATATTGGAAATGGAGACAGTTTGTAGTTTCCAGGCGGTAGGTATGGGGAATTGTTCTGGGAAGGAGATGGGTGTGGTAATAAAATGGCACCAGTCGAGGGACTTTTTCGGTCATAAAACTGTTTATTACCTTGTCTATTGTGGTGTATACATGGACCTGTGCATGTGATAGAACTTCATAGAACTAAATACACGCACACATACAGACACACACTCAAGTAAAACTGGGAAGATCTGAATAAGATCAATGGATATCATTGGTGTCAGTATCCTGGTTCTGATATTATACTATAACTTTACAATATGCTAGCATTGGCGGAAATTGGATAAAATGTACCTTGGATCCCTATGCAATATTTCTTGCAATTGCATGTAAATCTACGGTTATTTTGAAATAAAAAGTTAAAAAATCTCCTCATCCACCTGGAATCTATGGTGCATTCCTTTCCTATTGAAATTGCATAGATCCTGAGATAAAGTTTTGCAGCAGAAAAGTAAATTTCCTTTATTTAGCTTTCTGTCTTTCTTACTATCTCACTATTAACCTTAGCCTTAGGATTCAGAAGGAAGATGTCATAATGAGTCATTCACACAATTTACTTAAACTGAAAAAAGAAATTAGAGTTTTTCTTACAAAGAGTAATTCTGATTAGATTTAATATTGTTTTTTCAGTGAGGCCTAACTTTCCAAATAATTCGTCTGCTGAACATTTTCCATAAATTGATTAAACTATATTTGCAGCACCAAGGTATAGAAAAAGTGTAATTTTAGCACATATAAATATACACGATGCCATAAATTACATCCTTTAAAAAAAAATGAGTAGTCTGTCTTAAAAATTCTTTTAGGGGATATAAGAGAGAAGGAAACATAAAAAAACAACACTACCTTAAAATTCTACTTTTATCTTTTTATTTTATTTATTTTGTGTGTGTGTGACCGCTAAGGGGATCGCAACCATCGGCTTGGTGTCGCCCGCACCGCGCTCAGCCAGTGAGCTCACCAGTATCCCTACATAGGATCCGAACCCGCAGCCTCGGCGCTCCCAAGCGCCGCTGTGCTCCCAGCAGCGCACTCTCCCGAGTGAGCCACGGGGTTGGTCCAAATTTCTACCTTTGAAAATGTCTCTGTGCTGTTCTGACCAACCAATGATTCACCTAGAGACAGGGTTAAGTGCTTTCTCATCCTACCCTGCCTGGCTGCCCTCAGTACAAGGGGCACTCTAATCTCACCTTTCAAAATTGCTTTCTGTTCAGGGTTCCCCAGGCACTATCTGACATTAGGTTGGGCTGGTGTCCTGTCCTTCGAGGGAAGGAGAACAGGCTTTCTAATCATCCCTTCCAAGGTTTTTTTTTTTTTTTCTTCTTGACACCCTAAGCACTTCAACTCTCTATCACCCATTTAAAAAGTAATACCGAGTTCACAGTGAGTTAAAGATTTATATTGTCTTTAACATTCTTCTGATAAATAGTATTGACAAGGCTTATTGTTCCTTTCGACTGAAGCACAATTTAAAGCGCAGTGTGGTTTAAGGCTTACGGCAACTTCTTGGAATTCGCAAAATACGTTCAAGAGATAGAGACTGGGAAGAAACCGAGACCTCCTGACCCTCAATCCTGATAACTTGACCAATGACAATTATTATAATCATCCACTTATCAATCGCATTGTAATTGCTACGAGGAAACGTAAGACACATCTGATAAGGTGACCAGAGGTGTGAATTAAATAAGGAAGGTGGCTATAGGGACATGTGGGGGCAGAGTGTTACAGGAAATCTCGTAATGGGATAGGGGTATGCTTGGTGAGTATGTGTTAGAGGAACAAAGGAGGCTAGTGTGGCTGGAGAAAAGAATCATTCATTCATTTCACAAATATTCAAGTATCCATTGAACCAGGGACTGCTCTGGGCACTTAGAATACATTAATGAGCAATGGACAAAGATTATTGCCCTCCTGGAATTTGTATTTTCCAGCACGGGAGACAAGACAATAAAAAACAAAGACAGCATATGAGTAAAATAAATTGTATCCCAAAGGTGGTAAATTCTGTTTAAGAGAAATAAAAACCAGATAGGGAAGAAGTGGAACCCGGAGTGAGAGGTGAGGATTGGACATGTAAACAAATATCCTGCAACTGATAGTACCATTATTAGATGGGTGGAAGTTTTCTCCTTTGTGCTGTCTTTGTCAGGCGTAAGTGTAAATGCTATGCTGGCTTCACTGCACAGAGGTCAGAACACACTTTTCCTGTCTTTGGTCTGGTCTCGATTCCCTTCTTAATACACCAGAGAACCAGGGACACCACTGCCTGATAGCCTTTTGTCATCGAGTGCCTACTCATTTTGAAGTTATCACCCCCTGCTACACGTCCACTAAATTTGGATTTTAGTTGTCTGGGCTTGAGACCCTGCCTGGTAGAAGCCCTGGCCAGGCAGTGCCCAGACCACAGGCAGTGACACTTTTCCCGGAAGATCTTAGCCGGTGGGGCAGGCACGTGCTCAGAATCTTTCCACCAACGCCGAGCTGAAGGGAACGCGGTTCCTATCAGTATGAAGCTGATTGGTCGAGGCAGGTCACGTGACTCCGGGTTAGCCAATGCAAGTCCTCTCCAGGATGCTTTAGCTTGGAGAAGAAACTGACGGTTAAGATGCGGGGGCCACCTAGACTGGGGACTTGTTTGTGACCAGCTCGTAAGAGGAAGAAAGGGACTCCAACTGCTGCGGTCCTGGACGTTTCCCAAGGTTTTTCTGATGCTTCTTCTTCCAATTAGGTTAATTACAACAATATCTTTTCTGTAAATTAAACCTATTTTGGCATAAGTTACCTAGGGTCAAGGTTTACGGATTAGTAGGAAAGGCAGTCCAGCTGTTCAGTGGTCCACTTTCTTTCCACCCTCTATGAGTCCTCACGTGTTAAGATTAGCTTCAATTGCATGGCTAATCAGTTCATGCGCGCTCTAAAATTCTTCAAAAAGCCTTTCTCCTCTCCAAAAAGTTATGCTTCTCCTTTGCACCTTGGTTTTGTTTGTGGTGACTTTTGATATGTCAGGGTTTTAAATGTGAGATATTTCCCTTTCTATTGTATTTCATTTATTTTATGCTCAAAAACGATTTTCTCATCTGAAGAGTGAATAAATATTCAGCTGCATGTTGAAGATGACTGCTTTCATTTCTTTCTTATAATGGCCTCTCTAAAGCAATTTGATTTTGTAATTGTAATAAACGATGTGATGATGTGAGTTTTTATCCATCTTTCTATCCATCCCCCTAACTTTGTTTCAAGTGGTTAAACTGTTAAACAGTGTGGATTATAGATAACCATCCCTTTAGCCACTGATTTTGTCTGTTTTTCATTCTGTATTTTGAAATAATTTAGACTTACAGAACAGTTGCCGAAAAAATTGTACAGGGAGCCTTCACCCAGATTTCCCTAATGTTGACATCTTATATAGCCATCGAAAAATTACCAAAACTAAAACATTACTATCAATGTAATACTACGATATCTAATATATAGAATTTATTTGAATTTCACCAGTTATCACATAATGTCCTTTTCTATCCTAGGATCCCATTCAGGATACCCCGTTGTATTTGTCTGTCATTTCTGCCTACTCTGCTCCAGGCTGACAGTTCCTCAGTCTTCACTGGTCTTTCAGAAGCCTGACACTTTTGAAGATACCGGTCAGGTATTTTGTAGAATGTCTCTCAACTTGGGGTCATCTGATGTTTTCTTATGATTAGATTGAAGCTCTGCATTTGTGGCAAAAATACATGTTTTATTCTCCTCCCCTTCACCCCATTGGTGAGCGTGTGCTTCCCACCCTAGTGTTGTGGGGGTGGCCAAACACATGGCACCCAACATTGGACAGATGAAATCCACAGCAGTTTATTAGTCACATCTACTCACAGCCTGGGAGAGTAGGACACCACAGGCCAGGCAGAGCCACACAGCATCACAGTCTGGAAGAAAGTGGACAAGCAGGGTCTGTAGGGCGCAGTATTGTAGTAAGAGGATTAAGTGCCCCTCGGTTCATGGGAGGATGACTGGCTTCTTTGCATAATTCTGTGGGCTGGGTGAGAACTGAAACCTGCTACTTAGGGATAAGTAAGCACTGTGCCCGGTCCACATGATAAGGAGGGTACTTTGGCTAGGGGACCTTTTTCTGTGGGAACACAACAGGGAGCAGAACCTGTGGGTAAGCCATAAACGGTCATCCCCTCTCTCCTAGATGTCAAGGCACACATATTATTAGGCCTTAATTTTAGGTCTTATATCACATTACTGCTAACATTATTTTGTTCCCTTCTCTGTGAATCATGTCAGGGGGTAGGTATATGATGCCCATATGTTGTATTACTACTAATGTCCACCTTGATTACTTGGTTAAAGTGGTGGCAGTTAGGCTGCTCCACCATACCATTGCTATTTTCCCGTTTTTTAGTAATTGATAGGGTGTGGGAAATACTTTAAGGCTCCGAAAATATACTGTTTCTTCTCAGACTTTGACCCATTACTTTTGGAATCCATCTAGGTATCTTGCCTACAACAAATATGTTTCCTAATGGTAATTTTCTATTTTCCTCATTCTTACTACATGTATTCATTGGAATTCTTCTGTAAGGAAGAGCTGGTTTTTTCCCCCCATTTATTTGTTCAATTTATGTACATCAGTATGGGCTCGTGAATAATTATGTTATACTATGAGTTATAATCAAATTATATTATTATTTACTTTGTTCCTCAAACTGTTCCAGCTTTGGCCATTGGGAGCGTTCTTTGGTTGGTTCTGTGGTCTTTCGATATGCCCCCATTCTTTCTTGCACACTTCCTTATGTTCTGGCACAATAAGATGTTCACATCCATCTTGTGTTCTTTTGTTTGTTTGTTTGTTTCTTTGTTTTCCCCCACCGTACCTCTGGATTAAAACTATTTCTACAAGGAGCCCTGGTTCCTTTCCTTGGAGAATAACATTTAGAAACCTGTATTTCAGTGTATATTCATTGTTACCGAAATTTCATTGCTGCTAGGCTCTCTCCACGGACAGAGGTAGGAAATATATTGTATGTACATTCCCATGCTTATAGATACATCTATGTTTATTTCTGCATCTACCTATTTGTATAGATATTAAAAGCCAGGAACTCATACTGATATTTCTGATTCCAGACCATTCTAGCCTTATCTGTAAATTCATTCTCTGACCTGGCTTTCATTATCTATGATGCGTTTACTTATTTGTTCATTCCTGGTGTGTGCACACATAGCTTCAGAATTGCTAACCAATACCCCTGTTGGAAACAGATTTACTAACTTGTATTTGTGTACAGTTCTTTTTTGTCTTCAGCCTTAGAAGATACTGTCAAAATATGGTTTTCCAAAGTTTCCTCACTTAAATATTTTCTTTCTCACTCCTTCAGTGTGGATAAATTAATCATTTGTAATACAGTTAGCTGACTTTGCTGCTACTTGTATTCGACTTTGCGTTTCCCTCCATATCCTGGTTGATTTTAATTGTTTATTTATATTTTGGATAGAAATGTTCCTATGATTCGGAGTCAGGCCTATACAGAAACAAAGTGTACTCAGAGAAGTATCGCTTCTTCCTCATTCCTTCTACCTCATTCCCATTCCCCATTTCTTGCTATTTCTTTCCCACCCTCCCCCATAGGATAACCAATTTCTTTATTTTCTGGTTCAACCTTTTCTGTATTTATTTTGCACCAATTCGCAGATACACACATGTTTTCTTATATTCCCTACTTACGCAAAGGATAGCATACTATTCATATTTCTTTCCATTTTGCCTTTGTCATTTAACAGCCTTCCTGAAATCACCCCACACCGTGTCATACAGATTTTCATCATTCTTTTTCTTACAGCTACACTGGACTCCATTGCATGGCTGTACTATACTTTATTCAACCACTCATCTATATGTGGGCTTTTAATGTGTTTCCAGCATTTTGCAGCTACAAACAATGCTTCAGTGAATAACCTTGGGCACAAATAACTTTGTACTGGTGAAATGTATCTTCGAAGTATATGTCCAGTAGTGAGATTATTGGGCTAAAAGTTAGGTGCATATGTAGTTTCTTTAGGCATTTCCAGATTTCTCTTTGGAAGGGTCGTATTGGTTTTCATTTCCACTAGCAATGTTATGAGAATGACCGTTTCCACACAGACTCACTAACAGAATGTGTTGCCTCACTTTTTAAACTTTCGCCTATGTGTTAGGTGAGAAACGGTATCACGCTGTTGGTTTAATGTACGTTTTTGTCTGTTGGTGAGTAAGTTTTGACACATCATGTTTGAGGACTTTCTATATTTTTTTGCATGAATTGTCTGTTCATGTCTTTTCCTCATTTTTCGATCCAGTTTTTGGTCATTTTGTCGTTCAATATTTAAGAATTCTATATATGTATTTGGAATATTATCCATTTGTCTGAGGTATATGCTGCAAATACTTTATCCCAGTTTGCCAGTTGTGTTTTGATTTATTTATGATGTATTTTTTGCAACACTTTCTTTCGTTTTTATGTGGTCTAACTGGTTATTCATTTCTTTCATTGCCTCTGGAATTTGAATCATAGTTAGATGCCTTTCCCTACACCAAGGTTAAAGAAGAGCTCTGCCAGATTTTTTTCAAGAACTTGTATCGTTTCATTTTTTATGTTCAGATCCCTAATACGTGTGCAGTCTATTTTTGTGTATGGTGTATTGTATCAGTCCACTTTTATTTTTCCTAATGCCTCAATTGCTCCAACACTATTTAGTCAATGACCATCTTTGCCCTCATGATTTTACATGCCACCTTTATCATATGCTAATTTCCATATGTATTTGTACTTGGGTTGTATTTTTTGGTTTTCTCGCCTATTATTCCACTGAGCTATCTGTAATTTAAGGAAGTTTTCTCTGCCATCACATGCGGAATCAAAATCCCAGGTCTTCTTTACAATGTGAGCAAACTTTTCCTGTAAAGAGCCATATAGCAAATATTTTAAGTTTGTGGACCATAGTGTCTCTGTCATAACTACTCAACTTTGTCATTGCAGCACAAAAACATCTATAGATAAGATATAAATGAATGTGCATGGCTGTGTTCCAGTAAAACTTTATTTACAAAACCAAGAACTGGACTGTATTTGACCCAATGGGCCACAGCTTACAGACTCCTGCTCTAGTGGATTCCTCAGATAGGGTTGAGGGGTGCAGAATCTCCTAAGTTCCTGTCTGTTGAAAACTGTTTTTCTATAAGCTGTGATATTTGAAGGGTCAGCCCTGCTGGATGTAAAATCTTTACTTCAGACTTTTTAAAAAAAATTTTATCATTACACAATGTAAACATTTTTTTTTTTTGTGGCCCTTTACCAATTCCTCCTTAACCTCTCCTCCCCCTCCCCCTTTCCCACCGCTGGTGTCCTCAGTTCTGTCCTCTCCTTTTGAGAGTTCAAGGAATTTTTGTGATTGTTGCATCATTCTTCTTTCCTTCCTTTTTTCAGCTGCCGCTTATCAGTGAGGACATGTGGTATTTCTCTTTCTGTAAGTCTGGCTTATTCCACTGAACATGATTTTCTCTAAGTTCATCTATGTTGCTGTGAATGGCACAATCTCACTCCTTTTTATGGCAGAGTTGTATTCCACTGTGTCTATATACCACATTTTCCTTACCCCGTCATCTGTCAGTAGACATTTAGTTTGCTTCTGACTCTTAGCTATTGTAAATAGAGCTGCGATAAACATGGGAGTGCAGGCATGCCTTCGCCATGATGATTTCCATTCCTTTGGGTGTACACCCAACAGTGGGATTGCAGGATCATATGGCAGCTCTATCTGTAGTTGTGTGAGGAACCTCCATACTGTTTTCCGTAAGGGCTGCACTAACTTATAGTCCCACCAACAGTGTAGGAGGGCCCTTCTTTCTCCACATCCTCTCCACTATTTGTTATTCTCTGTCTTTCTGATTCTGGCCAGTCTAACTGGTGTGAGGTGATATCTCAATGTGGTTTTGATTTGCATTTCCCTGCTGCTTACTGATGTTGAGCATTCGCTTTTTCATCCGTAGGTTGGCCATTTGTGTATCTTCCTTTGAGAAATGCCTATCCAGCTCCTTTGCCCATTTTTTAGTTGGATTTGTTTGTTTGTTTGTTTGTTTGTTTTTACTGTTGTTTGAGTTCCTTGTATATTCTAGATATTAATCCCTTGTGGGATTCATAGTTTGTGAATATTTTCTCCCATTCTGTCGGTTGTCTTTTCACTCTGTTAATTGTTTCTTTGGCTGTGCAGAAGCTTTTTAGTCCATTTCTATTTTTATATTTTTATAAATATTCTGATCCGAGGTAGGTCTCATATCCTCAAATGCTTGTTTGAATATGATTAATTCTGTTTGAACTGTTCACTTAGTTTCTTTCCGCTTTATGGTTGTTTGCTTTGTGAGAAGTTTTGTTTCCTCATCTTTTTTTAAGAATGTTTTTGTATGGAATTTCTTTCTTCCTTTGGTGTATTTGTATGATATTGGTTTGTTTTACAAAAATCCTACTTTAACGATGCCAATTTTTGTCGGGATAGCAAAGTCCAGGCCTTTAAGCCTTTTTCTTTGCTTGTTTTGGTGGCAGAGGGAGAAGTTTTGAGTGCTCTGATTCTGTGGTTCTCTCATGTCCTGCAAGAGCATTTTTCTTTTCCATTTTTGTTTTTTCCCCCTTTTGTTTCTTTTCCCCATCATTACTAAATGCCAAAGGATGCTTCACCCTTCCTCTTTGCCGTTTCTCTTCTTCTTCCATTTTTTTTTTTTTTTTTTTTTTTTTGTGGTGGGCTGATATGGGGATCCAAACCCTTGACTTTGGTGTTATAACACTGTGAAGCTATTTTTAAGTCTTGTAAGTCTTCCCTACCTCTTTAAATGTCACATATTTTGAAGTCTCTTCTCTATAGACCCTGCTCTTATCTTCCAGGATATCTTTTTGGTATTTTCAGACGTATCATGGGCCTAGTCATTCTGGCCGTACTTTTAGATCAACTTTAAGCTTGCCATCTTTCTTCCTCAGTATCTCTTGCAGCTCTTCTTGGTCTGTCTTTGCTTGCCACTAAGCCCACTGATGAGCGTGTGACAGATCATGTGCTGGAATATCGTGCTTTTTCTCGTTTTACTCACAATTATTTTGAAGTTTTGTCATCTGTTTCTAAGTGATGATGAGTATGTGCTTTTGGACAGATTTACATTTGTTTTTTCTTGGTGATTTGCATCATTTTGGAAGGAAGTATTGAGAGGCAGGTAGATAGATGGTCAATGTTGTCTTCTGCTCACTTACCCCTGATTTCTACTGACATTTTATCTTATGCCAATATGTATATGTATGAAGGCACACACAAACGTAAACTCTTACACACACACTCGAGTCTATTCCTATTCTATGTCTACAGTGGAGGTCTCCTGAGGTGGCTGCCTGATTCACCATCTACAAGGGTACTTCAAAAAGTTCATGGAAAAACAGAATTAAAAGATAATACGGATCTTTTCATGAACTGTCTGAAATACCCAAGTATTTATTCAATAAATATTTTGTCCACTGCTAACCTTGGTGGCAGATAAGGGACTGTGGATGTCTTCTCAGGATTTGTAAATATTCTTCACTCTGAAGCAGGTTCATAAAGATGGACAAAAACGCCCCAGCCACACTACTAGACCTTGCTGTACGAAGTCTGCTGAGTAATGAACGTGTAGCTATCCATGCCCTTGAAGAGCTCCCAAGAGTCATGTTCGCTCCGTTTTTCACTGCCGCCTTCTTGGGTGGTCATAAGAAGGTACTGAGGGAAATGGTGAGGATTTGGCCCTATCCCTGTCTCCACGTCGGGACATTGAGAGTACGGGAGTCACAATATGACAATTTCGAAGCTATGATTGACGGTCTACAGATCCTTCCTGCCCAGAACTCTTCTTCTTGGTAAGACTATGTATAATAGAGACATAGTGAGTCAGCAGGAGGGTATGAGACGGGCGTAGGAGACGGCCTAACAGTCTTTCAAAGGTAGTTAATGGTGAATGCTGAGGATCTCTGTGAGGCTGTTGGTGGAACATTTGGGGTCACCTTAAGGACTCTAATGTCTTACAGAGTTGATTATGGAACAGAAGGGATTGAGGATACTATTAATAGATTTGCCTCCTGGGTATGATTACATGGAAAAAGGACATGGGCATTGAGACTGGGATCATCAGAAGAGAAGAAAAGATGGGGAAAAGAAAGAAAGGCGCTAAATTTTTATGGAAAAGGCTTTGTTGGTAAATGGTGTATGGACTGAAGACCAGGGATAAAGGGATTTTGTTTCAGCTTCCCATCATTGATCCTGCTGGGTTGTATTAAAATCAGCTACCTCTCAGATATTCTGTCTTCTCCTCTCCTTACAGGGCGCCAAAACTGAGGATTCTAGATTTAAGTCAGAATCCAGGCTGCAGGACCACATGCTCTGAGATCAGGACCACATTCCCTTTCTGTTTTCATTCATGTGTTCACTCTCAGCACTCTATTGTGAAAACAGAAGAAACCCCACAAAGAGTTAGGTGCCCCGGAACTGTAAATTCAGAGTCTGAGCCTCAGTCATCCAGGGAACCTGTGGAATTATTAGTGAACATTTCCCTAGATAGTACCTGGAGAACAGGGCGATTTCTTTCTTTACTTCGAAATAAAGTAGAGCAGAGCTTTGGGTCCTTGCACCTCTGCTGCAGAGTTTTGCAATTTGATGGAAGGCTTGCCCACGAACACATCCTGCAGCTTCTGGATATGGGATGCATTGGTCACCTGAAAGTGGATGACATTTATCTGAGTCAAGTCACCACCCTTTTGGCTCAGATGACCCACCTCCACAGCCTTAGTATGTCTCACATCCGTTTTACATCTTGTGTGAGGAGACGCTTTGGGACTTTTCTCACCCATCTTGGGCAGATGAACACCCTTCAGCAGATCCGTTTGTATTCCTGCCGCACGCATCCGCTTCAGGAACTGCTCAGGTGAGGAGCTGGGGAAAGACCTGGGTTCCCTGAACCACCCCGTTGTTAAGACAGGAGAGCAACCATTCTTGGATATTCCTAATCTCCTTGTAACCCATTCCTCCTTCCACCTCAATATGGGCACTGCTGGGTGTATGAAACTGGCCAGGCTAGAGAAGCTAGAAAATTATGATGTGATCATTCATTCTTTCAGTCAGTCAGTCGACCATGTGCAGACACCATGATAAGTCTGTAGATACATTGGTGAAAAAGACCCAGTCCTTCTCCCCTTGGAGTTTACAGCCTTTTAGGGAGGAAGGGGAGACGTTCAGATGGAGAAATGTTTTATGCTGTGGCACTGATGCACCTCATCATGGTCTGGCTAGAACAGTTAATACTGCCAGATCATTTTGCTCCTGTATTTTACCCAAGCGTTAGGCCCTGAGTAGAGTGCTTGTCATTTGGGTTTTGGTCAAAGGGAATCCTTAGTTGACTGCTTTCCCAGTTCCCTCCCCACCAAATAAGTAAACTAAATCCACCATTGATTTCATTGTAAGTACTAAGTGCATTAAATTTTTTTCCACTTAATCTTTCCCGCAACTCTACATAATAGTTGCTATTGTGCATGTTTTAAAGATTTAAGAAACTGTATCTGAGAGTGGAAAAGTAATTTTCTTAGAGTCTGATTCCAAAGCCCACATTGTTAACTGCTGTTGCAACATATGTGCAAATTAGTTTATTCTAGAGCCGTAGATACCTCTAACTCAGGACTCCTTGTCCTGGTCCAATCCTCATTGTGCAGAAATAACTTTCTTTTTTCTGTCTACAGATACCTGCCACCTCAGTTGGATGCATTGTATCTCTCTTTCTGTGGACTTTCTAACAGAGGCATCACTGTCCTGTCCCAGAGCCCTGCAGCCACCCATCTAAGATTGCTGAGTCTCAGCAATGTCGAGATATCCTGGGAACTTTCTGAGAACTTCCAGACTCTGCTGGTGAGTGTCTCAGGCACCCTGCAGTATCTAGAGATAGATGATTGCCTGATGACTGATTCTACTCTCACTGCTGTCATTCCGGCCCTGAGCCGCTGTTCCCACCTCCGTGTCTTTAGCTTTGCCTCCAACCCCATTACAATGAGTGTGCTCACCAGTCTTCTGCAGCACTTAACAAACCTGACGGAGCTGAAGCGTGTAATTTATCCTGTCCCTGTCCATTGCTATGAACAATTGCATAATCCTCGCAGTTTGAACCGACAGAAGCTTTCTGAAGTGCAGGCCCAATTGAAGGCGATGCTGCAGGTGGTAAAGCGGAATGACATGCGCTGGACCAGTTCTCCTGAGTGATTTTCATGGTACAAGGACTTGATTTAACACTGACGTGTGGCCATTAAAGCACGTAGTGTTCTCACCTGTAGCCCAAGCTTTAGAGACACATATGTAAAATTTTATAGTTCCAGGAACCTCGCGTTAGGAAGATTCCATGTGTAACTGACCTCTATAAAAATAAAGAACTCTAAAGAAAACAGAGGGCTTTGAGAGGTCCTATGGGTCTCTTACCCATTGTCCTCCAAATCCTCCTCCTTGCTCCTGACCACAGTGTTGGGCATGTGACATTGGCTGACCTAGTCATGGTATACCATTTCCCTGCCCAGACTAATTGGTTCACTTACGGGTACTTGACACAAGTCAAAAGAGTTGAAACCTTTTCTTGATGATATTTTGGAATAGCTGGTGGTTATTGAAGCCAATAATTTTACCCTCCAAGGTCCTTTAAACTTCTCATATTTATGACGGCCTTAGGCTGCTTATGAGAAACTATTTGCATCGAAAAGGAAAAAAACCAAACCAAAACAAACAAACCAAACCTATGTCCACTACCTACTGGTGTCTTTATCAGTCCGTTGCTACCTCCTTTCTTAGGTCTTAGAACCCTGTGGCTCAGTCGTTCCTTATATCACACCCATTCACCAAGGATCTCTTATTAGTTCAGTACTGTTCCAGGTGCTAAGAATAAAAAGGCAAATAAGACAAAGCCCCTACTTCCAGCCACTCAGAATACAGCTGTTCCTATGATTTGTCTGTTCCCCTACTCTTTCTTAGGGCGTTTGGGAAAGTTATTTAAACCCCCTGTACCCCAGGTTTTTTTTTTTTTTTTCACACACTCTGTTCAATCCACGCTGGCCTCTTTATGCTGTTGGATAGCTCCTCAACACTCAGGTCATGGCTTTAATGTTACCTCCTCGGAGAGGTTTTCTCTTACTTCCCTTTACTTATTGTACTTCCCTTACTTCCTTTGCTTCCCTTACTTTACCATGTTGTAGCTCTCTCTCAATGTACCATGTATGTTCCCTTCATGGTACCCATCGTTCCATATGCATTTGCTCCCTCTGCTCTTACAGCAATAATTTGTGCATATAGTTTACCCGTTGAAGTGAAAACACTGCACTTCAAAGACTTAGTAAGAGAATAGAATGTTAAAATAACTAATTAAATATCTGTTTGTATGATTACACATTAAAATGGTAAAACATTGCATTTCAACGACTTAGTAAGAAAAAGATGTAATATTAATTAATAACTTTTTCTAATCGTTTACATGCTGAAATGCCAACAGACTGAATGTAAATGAGTCAGTAACAAAAATGAATGAAAAGTTACTAATTAAAAATTAATGTACAGTGTTCCCTGTTGAAATGAAATCAGACCACAATTTAAAGACTTAGTAAGAAACAAGTTGCAAGGTAGTTAATGTGTTTATACTGTTTCCATGTTAAAATGATAACATACTGCTTTTCAGACTCAGTTAAAAAAATAATTAAAATTAAATAATTTTGTTCTTGTTGGTTACATGTTGGAATAACATACTGTATTACAAAGACTTAGAGAAAAGAATGTAAAAAATAATAATTAATAAAAATAGTTAATAATGTTTTTATTGCTTTCATTGTGTAATGACAACATACTGCATTTCCAACTTAGAAAGTAAAACATGTTAAAATAACCAAAACAGAATTTGTATGTGTTTTTTTCTTGGTGGAATAACAGATGTGGTTTTAGTTTGCATTTCCCTGATGACAAGTGATGTTGGGCATTTTTTCATGTATCTGTTGGCCATTTGTGGGTCTTCCTTTGAAAAATGCCTATTCAGCTCCTTTGCCCATTTTTTAATTGGGTTACTTGTTTTTCCGTTGCAAAGTTGTTTGAGTTCATTGTGTATTCTGGATATTTATTCCTTTGTCCAATGTTTATTTTGCAAATGTTTTCTCCCACTATGTTGGTTGTCTTTAACTCTGTTAATTGTTTCTTTTGCTGTGCAGAGCCTTTTTAGTTTGATATAATCCCACTTGTTTATTTTTCCTTTGGTAGCCCATGCTTTGGGGGTTGTATTCACGACGTCAGTGCCCAGTCCCACTTCCTGGAGTGCTTCTCCTAAGTTTTCTTTAAGTAGTCTTATTGTTTCAGGGTGTATATTTAATTCTTTAATCCATTTTGAGTTGATATTGGTATATGATGAGAGATATGGGTCTAGTTTCGTTCTCCTGCATATGGATATCCAGTTATCCCAGCACCATTTGCTGAAGAGGCAGTCTCTTCCCGAATGTATAGGCTTGGTGTCTTTGTCAAAGATCAGATGGCTGCAGGTGGGTGGGTTGATTTCCGGATTCTCTATTCTATTCCATTGATCACTCTGTCTGTTTTTATGCCAGTGCCATGCTGTTTTGGTTATTATAGCTTTGTATTATTGCTTGAAGTCAGGTAGTGTTATGACTCCAGCTTTATTTATATATTTCTTTCTTTCTTTCTTTCTTTCTTTCTTTCTTTCTTTCTTTCCTTCTTTCTTTCTTTCTTTCTTTCTTTCTTTCTTTCTTTCTTTCTTTCTTTCTTTCTTTCTTTCTTTCTTTCTTTCTTTCTTTCTTTCCCTCCCTCCTTCCTTCCTTCCTTCCTTCCTTCCTTCCTTCCTTCCTTCTTTCTTTCTTTTTGCTCAGAATTGCTTTGACTATGAATGGTCTTTTGTTATTCCATATAAATGTCTAGATAGCTTTTTCCTTTTCTGAGAAAAATGTAATTGGAATTTTCGTGGGGATTGCATTGAATTTGTATAGCACTTTGGGTAGTATGGACATTTTCACAATGTTGATTCTTCCAATCCAAGTGCATGGGATATCTTTCCATCTTCTTGTGTCCTCTTTAATTTCTCTCAACAGTGGTTTGTAATTCTCAGTATAGAGCTTTTTCACATCCTTGGTTAACTCTATTCCTAAGTATTTTATTTTGGGGGTGGCTATCGTAAATGGGCAAGCTTTCTTGATTTCTCTTTCTGCATGTTCACTACTGGAGAATAGAAATGCTACCGATTTTTCTGTGTTGATTTTGTATCCTGCAACTTTGCTGAAATCATTTATCAACTCCAAGAGTTTTTTTGTAGAGGCTTTAGGCTGTTTCATGTCATCTGCAAACAGGGACAGTTTGACTTCATCTTTTCCAATCTGGATGCCCTTTATTTCCTTCTCTTCTCTGATTGATCTGGCTAGTACTTCCAACACTATGTTCAATAGGAGAGGTGAGAGTGGGCATCCTTGTCTAGTTCCTGTTCTTAAGGGAAAGCTTTTCCCCATTCAGAATGATATTGGCAGTGGGTTTATCATAAATGGCTTTAATTATGTTGAGATACTTTCCGTCTCTACCTAAATTGTAGAGAGTCTTTATCACGAACGAGTGTTGAATTTTGTCAAATGCTTTTTCAGCATCAATAGAGATGATCATATGGTCCTCGTGTTTGATTTGGTTGATGTGGTGTATCACATTTATTGCTTTGCATATGTTGAACCAACCTTGCATCCCTGGGATGAATCCCACTTGATCACGTTGTATAATTTTGCGTATGTGCTGCTGTACTCTGTTAGCTAGTATTTTATGGAGGATTTTTGCATCTATATTCATCAAGGATATTGGCCTGCAGTTTTCTTTTCTTATTATATCTTTGTCTGGTTTTGGTATCAGGGTGATGTTTGCTTCATAGAATGAGTTTGGGAGAATTGCCTCTGTTTCAACCTTTTGGAATAGTTTGTAGAGAACTGGTGTCAATTGCTCTTTGAATATTTGGTAGAATTCTGCAGTGAACCCATCTGGTCCTGGGCTTTTCTTTGTTGGGAGCCTTCTGATAACAGCTTCAATCTCTTTTAGTGTTATTGGTCTGTTCAGATTTTCTACATCATCATGGCTCAGTTTTGGCAGTTTGTGTGGGTCCCGAAATTTAGCCATTTCCTCCAGATTTTCAAATTTGTTGGCATATAGTGGTTTATAGTAGTCAATAATGATTTCTTGTATTTCTGCAGTATCAGTTGTAATACCACCTTTTTCATTTCTAATTTTTGTTATTTGGGGCTTCTGTCATCTCCTTTTAGTTAGCCATGCTAGTGGTTTGTCAATTTTATTTATCTTTTCAAAAAACCAACTTTTTGTTTCATGGATCTTTTGTATCATTTTTCAGATTTCTATTTCATTTAGTTCTCCTCTGATCTTAATGATTTCTGTCCATCTGCTAAATCTGGGTTTGGATGGTTCTTGTTTTTCTAGTTCTTTAAGTTGAAGTATTCGATTGTTTACTTGCCATCTTTCCATTCTTCTGAAGTAAGCATTTAATGTGAGAAATTTCCCAGTTAGTACTGCTTTTGCAGTATCCCACAGGTTTTGGTATGATGTATCATTGTTTTGATTAGTTTCAATAAATTTTTGATTTCCTGTTTGATTTCTTCTTGGACCCATATGTCATTAAGTAGAATGCTCTTTAATTTCCATGTGTTTGTATTGTTTCCAGAATTTCGTTTGTTATTGATTTCTAGTTTTAATCCATTGTGATCTGAAAAAATACATGGGATAATTCCAATTTTTTTGAATTTGCTGAGACTTGATTGTGACCTAACATGTGATCTATCCTGGAGAATGATCCATGTGCTGATGAGGAGAATGAATATTCTGAGGTTTCTGGATGGAATGTTCTGTAGATATCTGCCAAGTCCAATTGGTCTAGAGTGTTGTTTAGATCTTGTGTTTCTCTGCTGATTCTTTGCCTAGATGATCTGCCCAATATTGATAGTAGGGTGCTCAGGTCCCCTGCTGTTATGGTATTATTGTCTATCTCCTTCTTTAGGCCAGTTAGAGTTTGCTTTATAAATCTGGCTGCTCCAACATTGGGTGCATATATAGTTATGATTGTTATGTCTTCTTGATGGATGAGTCCTTTTATCCTTATGTAGTGGCCCTCTTTATCTCTTTTTATGGTTTTTAGTTTAAAGTTTATTTTATCAGATATAAGAATAGCTACTCTGGCTCATGTTTCATTTCTATTTGCATGGTATATCTTTTTCCATCCTTTCACTCTCAGTCTGTGTGTCTTTATGGGTGAGGTGAGTCTCTTAAAGGCAGCAAACAGTTGGGTCCATACTTTTACTCCAGTCAGTCAGTCTCTGTCTTTTGAGTGAGGAATTTAATCCTTTTACATTAAGAGTTGTTATTGAAAAGTGTTGATTTACTCCTAGCATTTTATTGATTTTTGTTTGGATGTCTTAAGTGTCTTTTGTTCATTTCTTTCTGATTTAATGTTTGTCTTCTGTTTTTGTTGGTTTCCTGGGTTGTAGATAAACTTTTTTTTTCCTCATTGTTAGCATTTTTATTTAACTAGTGGGTTTTGAATTTTCCTGAGTTTTTATGGCAGTGGCAGTTATTATTCAGGTACCAAAAATGAAAGACAGTGTCTTTTGCAAAGTAGAAGTTTTCAATTTTAATGAAGTCCAAGTTATTAAAGACTTCTTTCATAGATTGTGCCTTCGGCGTTATATATAAAAACCCCAAATCATCTGGGTTTTCTCCTATGTTCTATAACTTGCCTTTTGCTGGGTCTGTGATCCAGTTTGAGCTATTATTTACAAAGACTTAACGGGTCTGTGTCTAGATTCAGGTTGTTGCATTTGGGTGTGCAGTTGTTTCAGCACCATTTGTTTTAGAGACTATCTTTTCTCCATTGCATTGCCTTTGTCCCTTTTTCAAAGTTCAGTTGACTATATTTGTGTGGATCTGTTTCTGGCCTCTCAATTATATTCCAATGCTTGATCTGCTTATTCTTTCACCGGTACCACAGTGTCTGGAACACCGTTGCTTTAAAGTGAGTCTTGACATTGGGTAGTGTCAGTCATTTGACTTTCTTCTTCCTCTTCAGTATGGTATTGGGTATTCTGGGTCTTTGCTTCTCCATGTAAGCATTAGAATCCATTTGATCATATTCACAAAATAACTTGCTTTGGTGGTGATGAATCTGTAGATCCAGTTCGGAAGAACTGATATCCTGACAACATCTTGAGTTTCTACCCACAAACACAGAATATGTCATTTGTTCAGTTCTTTGACTTCTTTCTGTGGAGTTTTGTAGATTTCCTCTTACAGATCTTATGGGTGTGCATGTGTACGTATGCCTGTGCGTGTGTGTGTGTGTGTGTGTGTGTGTGTGTGTGTGTGTGTGTGAGAGTGTCAGTATAAGTGTGTGTATCTAGGTGATCCCTAAGTCTTTTGCATTGTGGGGTGCTAATGTAAATTATATTGTGTTTTTAATTTCAAATTCCAATTGTTCGTTTCTGGTATGAAGGAGAACGATTAACTTCTTTATATTAACCTTGTAACCTGCAACCTTGATTTAATTGCTTATTAGTTCCATGAGCATTTTTTAAATATGTTTATTTATTCCTTCTGATTTTCTACACAGACAAACATGTCATCTCTGAGCAAAGACAGATTTATTTTTTCCCTCCCAATCCGTATACTTTTTATGTCCCCTTCTTGTGATATTGTGTTACCCAGGATTTCTAGTATGATGATGCAAAAAATTGGCGAGCAGGAACATCTTTGTTTTGTTCCTCATCTTAGCAGGAAAGCTTCCAGTTTTTAACCATTAGGTATGATGTTAGCTGTAGGGGTTTTGTACATGTACCCCTCTATTCCAAGTTTGTTTTTTGTTTTTTTGGTTTTTTATTTTAAATCAACTTTATTGAGTCATAATCTATACATAAAATGTGTCCATTGTAAAACTGTAATTTGAGGAGTTTTGTTTTGTGTTTTTACCCCACCCAATTATCCCCCAACTTTCCTCCCCATCTCCCCCCCCACCCCCACTCCACTTTGTGGCCTTAGGAATGTTCCCTCCATCTGTAAGACCAGCACACTATTGTGGTCTTTCTTTCCTTCTTTCCTTCTCTCTTAGCTCCCACATATGAGTGAACACATGTGGTATGTGTTCATATCCCTATGTGCTTTGCTTATTTCAGTCAAAATAAGTTACTCCAGGTTCATCCATGTTGTTGCTATTGGGAGTGTTTCATTCTTTTTTACGTCAGGGTAGTATTCCACAGTGTATATATACCCCAGTTTCCTGACCAGTCATCCATTGATGGACATTTCCTTTTGCTCCATATCTTGGCTGTTGCAAACAGAGGTGCTCTGAGGTTTTTCTTTCTTTTTTTTAAAGTCATGAGTGGCTGTTGGATTTTCTCTAATGTTTTTTATGCATCCATTGATATGATCGTGTGGTTTTCCTTCAACAGCCTGTTGTTGTGGTAGATTACATTAATTGATTTTCAAATGTCACATCAGCCTTGCATACCTGGAATAAATTCCACTTGGTCTGGGTGTAGAATTATTTTTACACATTGGTGGATTTGATTTGCCAGTATTTTGTTGAGGATGTTTGCATCTATGTTCACGAGAGATATTGGTATGTAGTTTTATTTTCTTTTTATGTCTTTGCCTGGTTTTGCTATTTAATGCTGGCTACATAGAATGAGTCAGGAAGGACAGATTAAGCATCCCTAATCCAAAAAATTCAAACCCCAAATGCACCAAAACCTAAAACTTTTTGAGTGCTGACATGACACTCAAAGCAAGTGCTCACTGGAGCATTCCAGATTTTGGATTTTTGAATTAGGGATGTTCAAATTGTATGTGTTCTGCAAATATTCCAAAATATGAAAAAAGAAATCCCAAATCCAAAACACTTCTGGCCCCAAGCATTTTGGATAAAAGATACTCAATCTCTATTCCCTCTGCTTCTTCTATCGTCTGGAAGAGATTGTAAGAATTGGTATAATTTCTTCTATGTTTGGCAGAATACACAATTGAACCCATCTGGGCCTGGTGCTTTCTGCTTCAGAAGGTTATTAATTATAGATTCATTTGAAATAAATGTAGGCTTATTAAGATTGTCTATTCAAAATGGATTTTAAGTTGTGAAATAGATGGGTTTATGATCTTTTATTGTTTTGTGTTTTGTGTATTTAATTGCTTGATTGAGATATATTTACAAATTTAAATTGTACAATTTAGTGGCTTTTAGGGTATTCACATATATGTGCAATGACCACCCTAGTCAATTTTAGAATATTTTTATTCCCTCAAAAAGAAATCTCTTACCTTTGAGCAATCGCCTCCTATACTCCCATTCCACAAGCCTTAAGCAACTACTCATCTACATCGTCTTGTTAGATTTCCCTATTTGGGACATTTTGTTAGAACAAAATCATATAATACATGATCTTTTGCGACTGGCTTCTTTCACTTAGCATGGTGTTTTCAAAGTTGATCCATGAATAATATTCAATACATATACCACACTTGGTTTATCTGTTAGTTGATGAATGTTGGGATTATTTCCACTTTTGGCTATAATGACTAATGCTGCTATAAATATCCAACTATAATTTTTGTGTGAGCATGTGTTTTCCTTTCTCTTAGGTATAAACCTAGAGTGGAATTGTTGGGTCATATGGCAACTCTGTGTTTTTTTCTTTTAGGAAGTTCCATACAGTTGTTCAAAGCGACCAGCAGTGTTTGAGCGTTCTGATTTCCCCACACCCCTGCCAGTACTTGGTATTAAACGATGTTTTCATTTCAGCCACCATGTTGGGTTTGAAGTGGTATCTTATTGTTTTTCATTTGAATTTTCTCAGTGATTAATGATGTTGACCATCTTTTCATACGATTATTGCCTAGTTTTATATCTTCTTCAGAGTAATGTCAATTCAGATCATTTGCCCATTTTTTAATAGTTATTCATCCTTTTATTCTTCACATATTCTAGGTACAAGTCCCTTATAAGATATATGTCTTGTAAATATTTTTCCCATTGTGTAGATTGTATTTTCACTTTATTGACGGTGTTCTTTGAGAGCATGAAACTTTTCACTGTTGGTAAAGTCCTAATTATCTATTTTTTCATTTGTTGCTCATGTTTTTGTTGTCACCATCTGAGAATCCTTTGACAAATCTGAGGTCACAAAGATTTATTCTTATATTTTCTTATAAGAATTTATAGCTTTAGCTCTTACATTTAGTTTTTTTATCCATTTGGTGTTAATATTTTTATATGATGTGAAGTAAAGTTGCAAGTCCATTTTCTTCCATGTGGCATTCTATTTGTCCCTAAAAAATTTGTAAAAAAGAATATTCTTTTTCACCACTGAATGGCCTTGGAACCCTTGTCAAATATCAACTGGCTGTATATACTTGTTTTTTTTTTTCTGCCCTCTCAGCTCCATTTCATTGATTTATATGCATATCCCTATGGTCGAACCACAGTTTCTCGATTACTGTTGCTTTGTGTTAAGTTTTGAAGTAGGGAACTGCAAATCTTCCTGCTCTGTGCTTTCTCAAGATTATTCTGGCTAATCTGGGTCTCTTGCAATTATGTATGCATTTTAAAATAAGCTTGTCAATTTCTACAGAAAAATCTGCTGGGTATGTGATAGATATTGCATTGAATCTGGAGGTTGATTTGGGGGGTATTGCCATCTTAATAATTTGTCTTCTGATCCATGATCACAGGATGTTTTACCATCTACTTAGATCTTGTTTAATTTCTTTCAAAAATCTTTTATGGTTTTCAGATGTAAAGTTTGCAACCCTTTTGTTAAATTTACTTGTAAACATTTTCCTCTTTTTGGTGCAATTGTAAATGGACTTATTTTCTTAATTTTTATTTTTAAGTATAGTATTTAGAAATCAAGTGTTTAGAGAGACAAATGATTGTTGTATACTGATCTCGTATCTGCCTATTTTGCTGAGCTTGTTTATTAGTTCTAACAGTCTTTTAGTGGATTTCTTCAGATTTTTTATGTACAAGTTTACGTCATCTTTAGATAGAGACAGTTTTACTACTTCCCTTCCATTCCTGATGGCTCTTCTTTTTTTCTTTCTTTCTTCTTTTTTTAAATTTTAACTTATCAATATTCAGTGTAGTTGATTTTCATGTCCCTTTATCAATTCCTCCTTTTCCCTCTTCCCGCTACCCCCTCAATCAACATCATATCTGTTCACATGTCCTAACATGTTTAAAGAATTGTTGATTGTTGTACACTCTTCCCCACCGCCCTCCCTCCCATTGATTTGTTTGTATATTTATGGATTTATTTTTATTAACTCCTACAAATAAGTGATAATATGCAGCATTTCTCTTTCTGTCCCTGGCTTATTTCACTTAATATAATTTTCTCTAAGTCAATCCATGGTGCTGTGAACGGTAGTATTTCATTTTTTTTTGATAGCAGAGTACTATTCCACTGTGTAGGTATGCCACATTTTCCTTATCCACTTGTCCGACGATGGGCATTTAGGCTTGTTCCAACTCTTGGCTATTGTAAATAGCACTGCAATAAACATGAGGGTATAGGTATCCTTTGAACATGATGATTTCCACTCCTCTGGGTATATTCCCAGCAGTGGAATAGCTGGGTCATATGGTAGATCTATCTGTAATTGTTTGAGGAATCTCCATACCATTTTCCATAAAGGCTGCACCATTTCACAGACCCACCAACAGTGTGAGAGTGTTCCTTTTTCTCTGCAACCTCATCAGGATTTATCATTCTCACTC
Source organism: Cynocephalus volans (assembly GCF_027409185.1). NCBI lineage: Eukaryota > Metazoa > Chordata > Mammalia > Dermoptera > Cynocephalidae > Cynocephalus > Cynocephalus volans. The sequence goes on along the minus strand of NC_084478.1, from coordinate 110,672,907 downwards.
TGGATATTAGCCACCCTAACTGGAATCAGATGATATCTCAAGGGAGTTTGGATTTGCATTTCCCAAATGCTGAGTGATGTTGAGTATATTTCTTGTGAGAGTGGCCTACTAGCAATAATTTTTCTCAGTTTTCGTTTTTTGTGGGAATGTCTTTATTTCACCTTCATTTTTGAGATCGTTTTGCTGGATGTAGTATTATGTGGGTGTAATGTGAGGTTATATAACTAGTGAAACTGGTATAGGTAATTTAAAACACTTAGATCAACTAGGCTCCACCTGAGAATACAAATTCAAAAAATAAAATGTATATTTTTATTATATTCTACATTATCATCAGAGAGAAGACAAATACCTGTTCTTATTCGCCTAAGGATTCACATACGCAAGGATTCTTATTAAAAATGCTTCTGAGGTGAAGTTTATTTGAGAAGGGTTGTTGTTTGAGTGTGTGCTTATGTGTGTATTTATATGTGTGTGTATAGTGGAAGATCAAGCTCTTCTCTGGGAATTCCTGTGTTCCCTTTTGTGAGAATTATGTAAGCATTTTCAGGTGTAATAAATTAAACCGACTACAATATGAATTGTATGTAAGAAAATTTATTAAATTTATAAATTTTATTATAAAAATTTACCAAATTTATTAAACCCTTTCAGGTTCAGAAAAAATATTATACCTTCATAGCCTTAGGAAAAAATACTTTTTCACTTTCTCACCCATAGACATACAGAGAACTTTGAACTTCAGTTCTACAATCTGAGCAAGGAGTCAAATGCAAATACAGACACAAGTACATATGCAAACAAGCCTTGTGGGGAAAAAAAGGTGAATCATTGTATGCAGATGACTGAGAATGGGTACTGGGTCACTTTAATCATTCTATTTGGAGTTTTCTCCATTCTTCAGCTAATCCTGTCCTTTCCCATTCACTTTGGAATTCCCTCACCCCAAACCACTGAATTAATTAAACAAAAGATACATTTCCAACACACTATTTCACATTCTGAAGGTATCACAGGGTTTCTCTGTTGAGCCTTGTTAGCAAAGCTAGAAAAGCAATCACTGAACTGAGAGAGAAGTTTACCAGTCTCTTCCCTGGAGATGAAAATTTTATTCATGAATTCCATCAGAAAACCAGACCAGGCCTTTCAGAATCCAACTTGAAAAAAAAAACTTGAATACGCCAAACTTACCAGTTTGCAGCCAGTGTTTTGTCACTACTGAGAAAAACAGTCAAAATTATATATATATATATATATATATATATATATATATGTGCCTAAGAGCGTTGAGTAGGCACCATACTCGGAAACATGAAAGCATAGAAATTGAATTTAGTCCTCTACATCTTGCTGAGAATGCCTCATGAGTCATAATAGCTCAGGAATCAGGGAGTTCAGGGAGAAGTGCAAACAATCACAAAGGCAAGCTGCTCATTAAATTTACTAATCAAGTAACTGCTCTCCAATTCAGTGGATGATCAAGAGATGAGCAGATCTTGGTAGGTCCACGAGAGACATCAAAGTATAATTTTAAAAAAATCAGTGTCCCAGAGACCTCCAGTTCTGGCCAAGCTAGGGTATGTCCACTCCTCCTAGGTGGTCCCTCTACGTCAAAACACTCTGGATACAACAGAGCAGACAAGCAAATGGAACTCCAGAGTGTGGGAAAGAGGAGGCAGACCGGCTAGTGCACTCAAGACTTGAGTAAGGACACAGCAGTGATTTCTTTTGTTTTTCTTATCTCCTACCAAATGTCCCAGACAGGGCACTACGGAAGTCTCCAACCAAGAACCACCAACACTCACAGACATGAACCTCTAAGTAAAGCCCATTCCCTTACACAAAACAAAAACAAAAGCAAAGACAGAAAAAGGGTGTTCTAAAAACCAAAAACCCTGTTTTTGGCAAATATCCCTCCTCCACTGCAGACAAACTCCAGTGGAAAGCCTCAGCTCTAACTCCTGAGGTTTTAGAGACCAAAAGGGAAGCTGATCTTCTGCCCTAACCAGCCTCTCTGACGCCAGTGGTGATGATCCCATTCCCCTGTCAGGGTATTGTCAGTGAGGTCCAGCAACAAGCTGAGCCTTTACCTCCACCCAACATCAATGATCCTGAACAAGGCAGTGCAAGTTGGGACTAGTATGCATTCCATTTATCCCCATCTCTGGTGTCAGTGATGGCCAGTAGAAAGTTGAACCTCCACACCCATCCAACATCAATGAGGTGGTATGAGGTGGGGCTAGTCAATACTCCACCTTCCCTCTCACCACTCCTGTGTGAGCTAGGCCTGATTCAGAGCTGAGCTTCTTTCTTCCTCCACCTCTCATCAGGGTGGAATGAGGTGACAGCAGGCAGGGTAGGTTGACACTCTGCTTTCCCCCTTCTTCCCCTGATGTCCTCAGAGAACACTGGGGAACTAGGTTTCTGACTCGCACCCTATAGCAACAAATTATTGAGTCAGCAACCCAGTTCCCCCTTTCTGAGTGCCAGCAGGCCCTGTGGAGATGGAGCTTACGTTCCCTACGTTGAGGCAACCAATGTGTTGTGAATTGGTGCCCCTCTTTCATTGGAAAGATGTCACTGCAACTGGGGTAACAGTTCATCTCTCACCCTAGCCAACTGCAAAGAGGTAAGGAAACTCAGAAATCCATTTTTTCAGTGTGGTATCAGAACACAAATCTCTGTGTTACACCAAAGACTCACGCCAAAAGTGGAGATTAAACTTAGGATCCAGGGTCTCACAAAGTGGTTTCCAAATATCCAGGATGCAATAGAAATTCACCACACCAAGAACCAAGAAAATGACATGCTGAATAATAAAAGACAACCTACAGATGCCAACACTAAAGTGAATAAGATGTTGGAATTATCTGACGAGCTTTGGAAGTGACGTTGAAATAATTCTTCAGCAAGCAATTACAAATTCTCTTGAAATGAGTGACAAAATTGGAAACCTCAGCCAAAAAATATTGAAGTTATAATAAAGAAACGAGTGGAAATTATAAAACTCAAAAAATACAAAAATGAAAAAAAAAGAAAGAAAGAAATGTTGCCATATGGGATCAATCGTAGAGTGGAGATGACAGAAGATAGAACCAGTGAAATTGAGGACATGTCATTAGAATGTACCTAATGTAAACAACACAGGAAGAATAGACTGAACAAAAAGATCATGGCCTCAGAGAATTGTGGAAACATAACAAAAAAGCTCACATTCATACTGTCCGATTTGTAGAAGGAGAAGAGAGAGAGAGAGAGAGAGAGAGAGAGAGAGAGGAATAAAAAAAGTATTGGAAGAAATAACGGTTGAAAACTTCCCAGATAAGGCATAATGATTGGAAAGAAAGAAATAAAAATATCCCTATTTTCAGATGACATGCTATATATTCTAAAGACTCTTCAAAAACAAAGTTCTAGAACTAGTATGTAAGTTCAGCAAATTGGTGGGATACAAGGTTCACACACACAAATCAATTGCATTTGTATACAGTAACAACGAAACTGTGGAAACTGCAATGTAAAGCACAATACCATTTACAAATGCTCTAGAGAAAATAAAATTGTTGTTTATAAATGTCACAAAACATGTATAGGAAATATATCCTGCACATTCCAAAACACCGATGAAAAAAATCAGAGACCTAAATAAATGTAGACACATATGTGGTCGTGGATTAGAAGACTCAATACAGCAAAGATGTCAATTCTCCCCAAGCAGAGCTATAAGTCTAATGTAATTTCTATCAAAATTCCAGCAAGGTATTTCAGACATAGAGAAGCTTATTCTAAACTTTATATGGAAATACGCAAACCCTAGAATAGCTAGACACATGCTTGATGAAAAATAATAAAGTGAAAGAAATTACTCCGTTTTATGTTGATCTTACTGCATAGCTACAGCAATCTAGACAGTGTGGCACTGGCAGAGGAGTGAACACATATATCAACAGAACAGAATGTAGAACCCAGAAATAAACCTACTCAAATACGTTCAACTGATTTTTGAGAAGAGCACATAAGCAATTTAATGGAGGAAAGATAGACTATTGCACAAATGATGCCGAAGTGGTTGGACATCCATAGGCAAAAATAATAGTAATAATTGATTAATAAAAAAGGAAAAATGAGCCTTTATCGAAACCTCACAACTTATACAAAATTTAACACACAATGGGCCACAGGCTTAAATGTAAAATGTAACACTGTAATAGTTTTGAAAACATCAAAGGAGAAACTCTTTGGGATCTAGGGCTAGGCAGAGTTCTTTGACTTGACATCAAAAGCACAATAAAAAACAATCAATAAATTAGACCTCACTGAAATTAAAAACTTTGGCACTGTTAAAGACCTTGTGAAAGGGATGAAAATAAAAGCTACAGGCTGGGAAAAGTATTTGCAAGCCACTTATCCAACAAAAGAGTAGTATCTAGAAAGTTAAAATAACTCCCAAAACTCAACAATAAACAGTCAAAGAATCCAAGTAGAAAATGGGTGTCTCAGTCCAATTTCTGTTGCTTGTAAGAGAATACCTAAAACTGGTTAATGTAGAAAGAAACGGAATTTATTTCTTTCAGTTTTGAAGGCTGGGAAGCCTAAGGTCTAGGGGGCACAACTGGTGAGGGCCTTCTTCCTGGTGGAAACTATCTACGGAGTCCTGCGGCAGCATAGGCAATCACCAGTCCACACCCATGAGAACCCATAAAATCATTAATCCATTATTTCATAAATGGGTTAAACCATTCACGAGATCACAGTCCTCACAAGCTTATCACCTCTTAGAGGCTCCACCTTTCAACACTGCCACATTGGGGGAATCAAGTTCCCATGTGAGCTTTGGAGGGGACAAACGTTCAGATCTTAGTAATGGGCAGAAGACACGAAAACATTTTTTTTTTTTCACGGAAGAAGTTATACAGGTGGCAAATAAGCACACGAAAATGTCTCCAATATCATTAGACATCAGAGAAATACAATTTAATAGAATGGTGAGATATCACTACGCACATATTAGAACAGCTAAAAAAAAAATAGTGATAACACCAAATACTGTTGAAGATTTGGGGAAATTAGAGCACTCATACATTGCCGGTGGAAATGTAAAACTGTTTCAGCCACTTTGGAAAGCAGCATGGCAATTACTTTAAAAATTAAACATGAACTTAATATGCCAGCCAGAAATCTGTCTTGTGGGCTTTTAGACCAGAGAATTGAAAGCTTAATTTCGTACAGAAACTTGTACATGATTGTTCATGGCAGCTTTACTTGTAAATAGCTAACAAGTGGAAATAACCCAAATGTCCTTGAACGGATGAATGGCGAAACAAACTGTGTTGCATGTGTACCATGGAATACCCCTCAACAATAAAAAGTGACAGACTCTTGACAAATGCAGAAATTTTGATGGATCGCCTGGGAATTAAGGTGAGAAAAAAAAAAAAAAAGAGGAAATCCCCCAAATTACATGCAATTCCATTTATTTATTTTTGTAATGGCAAAATATTGGAAATGGAGACAGTTTGTAGTTTCCAGGCGGTAGGTATGGGGAATTGTTCTGGGAAGGAGATGGGTGTGGTAATAAAATGGCACCAGTCGAGGGACTTTTTCGGTCATAAAACTGTTTATTACCCTGTCTATTGTGGTGTATACATGGACCTGTGCATGTGATAGAACTTCATAGAACTAAATACACGCACACATACAGACACACACACAAGTAAAACTGGGAAGATCTGAATAAGATCATTGGATATCATTGGTGTCAGTATCCTGGTTCTGATATTATACTATAACTTTACAATATGCTAGCATTGGCGGAAATTGGATAAAATGTACCTTGGATCCCGATGCAATATTTCTTGCAACTGCATGTAAATCTACATTTATTTTGAAGTAAAAAGTTAAAAAATCTCCTCATCCACCTGGAATCTATGGTGCATTCCTTTCCTATTGAAATTGCATAGATCCTGAGATAAAGTTTTGCAGCAGAAAAGTAAATTTCCTTTATTTAGCTTTCTGTCTTTCTTACTATCTCACTATTAACCTTAGCCTTAGGATTCAGAAGGAAGATGTCATAATGAGTCATTCACACAATTTACTTAAACTGAAAAAAGAAATTAGAGTTTTTCTTACAAAGAGTAATTCTGATTAGATTTAATATTGTTTTTTCAGTGAGGCCTAACTTTCCAAATAATTCGTCTGCTGAACATTTTCCATAAATTGATTAAACTATATTTGCAGCACCAAGGTATAGAAAAAGTGTAATTTTAGCACATATAAATATACACGATGCCATAAATTACATCCTTTAAAAAAAAATGAGTAGTCTGTCTTAAAAATTCTTTTAGGGGATATAAGAGAGAAGGAAACATAAAAAAACAACACTACCTTAAAATTCTACTTTTATCTTTTTATTTTATTTATTTTGTGTGTGTGTGACCGCTAAGGGGATCGCAACCATCGGCTTGGTGTCGCCCGCACCGCGCTCAGCCAGTGAGCTCACCAGTATCCCTACATAGGATCCGAACCCGCAGCCTCGGCGCTCCCAAGCGCCGCTGTGCTCCCAGCAGCGCACTCTCCCGAGTGAGCCACGGGGTTGGTCCAAATTTCTACCTTTGAAAAAGTCTCTGTGCTGTTCTGACCAACCAATGATTCACCTAGAGACAGGGTTAAGTGCTTTCTCATCCTACCCTGCCTGGCTGCCCTCAGTACAAGGGGCACTCTAATCTCACCTTTCAAAATTGCTTTCTGTTCAGGGTTCCCCAGGCACTATCTGACATTAGGTTGGGCTGGTGTCCTGTCCTTCGAGGGAAGGAGAACAGGCTTTCTAATCATCCCTTCCAAGGTTTTTTTTTTTTTTTCTTCTTGACACCCTAAGCACTTCAACTCTCTATCACCCATTTAAAAAGTAATACCGAGTTCACAGTGAGTTAAAGATTTATATTGTCTTTAACATTCTTCTGATAAATAGTATTGACAAGGCTTATTGTTCCTTTCGACTGAAGCACAATTTAAAGCGCAGTGTGGTTTAAGGCTTACGGCAACTTCTTGGAATTCGCAAAATACGTTCAAGAGATAGAGACTGGGAAGAAACCGAGACCTCCTGACCCTCAATCCTGATAACTTGACCAATGACAATTATTATAATCATCCACTTATCAATCGCATTGTAATTGCTACGAGGAAACGTAAGACACATCTGATAAGGTGACCAGAGGTGTGAATTAAATAAGGAAGGTGGCTATAGGGACATGTGGGGGCAGAGTGTTACAGGAAATCTCGTAATGGGATAGGGGTATGCTTGGTGAGTATGTGTTAGAGGAACAAAGGAGGCTAGTGTGGCTGGAGAAAAGAATCATTCATTCATTTCACAAATATTCAAGTATCCATTGAACCAGGGACTGCTCTGGGCACTTAGAATACATTAATGAGCAATGGACAAAGATTATTGCCCTCCTGGAATTTGTATTTTCCAGCACGGGAGACAAGACAATAAAAAACAAAGACAGCATATGAGTAAAATAAATTGTATCCCAAAGGTGGTAAATTCTGTTTAAGAGAAATAAAAACCAGATAGGGAAGAAGTGGAACCCGGAGTGAGAGGTGAGGATTGGACATGTAAACAAATATCCTGCAACTGATAGTACCATTATTAGACGTGTGGAAGTTTTCTCCTTTGTGCTGTCTTTGTCAGGCGTAAGTGTAAATGCTATGCTGGCTTCACTGCACAGAGGTCAGAACACACTTTTCCTGTCTTTGGTCTGGTCTCGATTCCCTTCTTAATACACCAGAGAACCAGGGACACCACTGCCTGATAGCCTTTTGTCATCGAGTGCCTACTCATTTTGAAGTTATCACCCCCTGCTACACGTCCACTAAATTTGGATTTTAGTTGTCTGGGCTTGAGACCCTGCCTGGTAGAAGCCCTGGCCAGGCAGTGCCCAGACCACAGGCAGTGACACTTTTCCCGGAAGATCTTAGCCGGTGGGGCAGGCACGTGCTCAGAATCTTTCCACCAACGCCGAGCTGAAGGGAACGCGGTTCCTATCAGTATGAAGCTGATTGGTCGAGGCAGGTCACGTGACTCCGGGTTAGCCAATGCAAGTCCTCTCCAGGATGCTTTAGCTTGGAGAAGAAACTGACGGTTAAGATGCGGGGGCCACCTAGACTGGGGACTTGTTTGTGACCAGCTCCTAAGAGGAAGAAAGGGACTCCAACTGCTGCGGTCCTGGACGTTTCCCAAGGTTTTTCTGATGCTTCTTCTTCCAATTAGGTTAATTACAACAATATCTTTTCTGTAAATTAAACCTATTTTGGCATAAGTTACCTAGGGTCAAGGTTTACGGATTAGTAGGAAAGGCAGTCCAGCTGTTCAGTGGTCCACTTTCTTTCCACGCTCTATGAGTCCTCACGTGTTAAGATTAGCTTCAATTGCATGGCTAATCAGTTCATGCGCGCTCCAAAATTCTTCAAAAAGCCTTTCTCCTCTCCAAAAAGTTATGCTTCTCCTTTGCACTTTGGTTTTGTTTGTGGTGACTTTTGATATGTCAGGGTTTTAAATGTGAGATATTTCCCTTTCTATTGTATTTCATTTATTTTATGCTCAAAAACGATTTTCTCATCTGAAGAGTGAATAAATATTCAGCTGCATGTTGAAGATGACTGCTTTCATTTCTTTCTTATAATGGCCTCTCTAAAGCAATTTGATTTTGTAATTATAATAAACGATGTGATGATGTGAGTTTTTATCCATCTTTCTATCCATCCCCCTAACTTTGTTTCAAGTGGTTAAACTGTTAAACAGTGTGGTTTATAGATAACCATCCCTTTAGCCACTGGTTTTGTCTGTTTTTCATTCTGTATTTTGAAATAATTTAGACTTACAGAACAGTTGCCGAAAAAATTGTACAGGGAGCCTTCACCCAGATTTCCCTAATGTTGACATCTTATATAGCCATCGAAAAATTACCAAAACTAAAACATTGCTATCAATGTAATACTACGATATCTAATATATAGAATTTATTTGAATTTCACCAGTTATCACATAATGTCCTTTTCTATCGTAGGATCCCATTCAGGATACCTCGTTGTATTTGTCTGTCATTTCTGCCTACTCTGCTCCAGGCTGACAGTTCCTCAGTCTTCACTGGTCTTTCAGAAGCCTGACACTTTTGAAGATACCGGTCAGGTATTTTGTAGAATGTCTCTCAACTTGGGGTCATCTGATGTTTTCTTATGATTAGATTGAAGCTCTGCATTTGTGGCAAAAATACATGTTTTATTCTCCTCCCCTTCACCCCATTGGTGAGCGTGCGCTTCCCACCCTAGTGTTGTGGGGGTGGCCAAACACATGGCACCCAACATTGGACAGATGAAATCCACAGCAGTTTATTAGTCACATCTACTCACAGCCTGGGACAGGAGGACCCCACAGGCCAGGCAGAGCCACACAGCATCACAGTCTGGAAGAAAGTGGACAAGCAGGGTCTGTAGGGCGCAGTATTGTAGTAAGAGGATTAAGTGCCCCTCGGTTCATGGGAGGATGACTGGCTTCTTTGGATAATTCTGTGGGCTGGGTGAGAACTGAAACCTGCTACTTAGGGATAAGTAAGCACTGTGCCCGGTCCACATGATAAGGAGGGTACTTTGGCTAGGGGACCTTTTTCTGTGGGAACACAACAGGGAGCAGAACCTGTGGGTAAGCCATAAACGGTCATCCCCTCTCTCCTAGATGTCAAGGCACACATATTATTAGGCCTTAATTTTAGGTCTTATATCACATTACTGCTAACATTATTTTGTTCCCTTCTCTGTGAATCATGTCAGGGGGTAGGTATATGATGCCCATATGTTGTATTACTACTAATGTTCACCTTGATTACTTGGTTAAAGTGGTGGCAGTTAGGCTGCTCCACCAGACCATTGCTATTTTCCCGTTTTTTAGTAATAGATAGGGTGTGCGAAATACTTTAAGGCTCCGAAAATACACTGTTTCTTCTCAGACTTTGACCCATTACTTTTGGAATCCATCTAGGTATCTTGCCTACAACAAATATGTTTCCTAATGGTAATTTTCTATTTTCCTCATTCTTACTACATGTATTCATTGGAATTCTTCTGTAAGGAAGAGCTGGTTTTTTCCCCCCATTTATTTGTTCAATTTATGTACATCAGTATGGGCTCATGAATAATTATGTTATACTATGAGTTATAATCAAATTATATTATTATTTACTTTGTTCCTCAAACTGTTCCAGCTTTGGCCATTGGGAGCGTTCTTTGGTTGGTTCTGTGGTCTTTCGCTATGCCCCCATTCTTTCTTGCACACTTCCTAATGTTCTGGCACAATAAGATGTTCACATCCATCTTGTGTTCTTTTGTTTGTTTGTTTGTTTGTTTGTTTTCCCCCACCGTACCCCTGGATTAAAACTATTTCTACAAGGAGCCCTGGTTCCTTTCCTTGGAGAATAACATTTAGAAACCTGTATTTCAGTGTATATTCATTGTTACCGAAATTTCATTGCTGCTAGGCTCTCTCCACGGACAGAAGTAGGAAATATATTGTATGTACATTCCCATGCTTATAGATACATCTATGTTTATTTCTGCATCTACCTATTTGTATAGACATTAAAAGCCAGGAACTCATACTGATATTTCTGATTCCAGACCATTCTAGCCTTATCTGTAAATTCATTCTCCGACCTGGCTTTCATTATCTATGATGCGTTTACTTATTTGTTCATTCCTGGTGTGTGTACACATAGCTTCAGAATTGCTAACCAATACCCCTGTTGGAAACAGATTTACTAACTTGTGTTTGTGTACAGTTCTCTTTTGTCTTCAGCCTTAGAAGATACTGTCAAAATATGGTTTTCCAAAGTTTCCTCACTTAAATATTTTCTTCCTCACTCCTTCAGTGTGGATAAGTTAATCATTTGTAATACAGTTAGCTGACTTTGCTGCTACTTGTATTCGACTTTGCGTTTCCCCCCATATCCTGGTTGATTTTAATTGTTTATTTATATTTTGGATAGAAATGTTCCTATGATTCGGAGTCAGGCCTATACAGAAACAAAGTGTACTCAGAGAAGTATCGCTTCTTCCTCATTCCTTCTACCTCATTCCCATTCCCCATTTCTTGCTATTTCTTTCCCACCCTCCCCCATAGGATAACCAATTTCTTTAGTTTCTGGTTCAACCTTTTCTGTATTTATTTTGCACCAATTCGCAGATACACACATGTTTTCTTATATTCCCTTCTTACACAAAGGATAGCATACTATTCATATTTCTTTCCATTTTGCCTTTGTCATTTAACAGCCTTCCTGAAATCACCCCACACCGTGTCATACAGATTTTCATCATTCTTTTTCTTACAGCTACACTGGACTCCATTGCATGGCTGTACTATACTTTATTCAACCACTCATCTATATGTGGGCTTTTAATGTGTTTCCAGCATTTTGCAGCTACAAACAATGCTTCAGTGAATAACCTTGGGCACAAATAACTTTGTACTGGTGAAATGGATCTTCGAAGTATATGTCCAGTAGTGAGATTATTGGGCTAAAAGTTAGGTACATATGTAGTTTCTTTAGGCATTTCCAGATTTCTCTTTGGAAGGGTCGTATTGGTTTTCATTTCCACTAGCAATGTTATGAGAATGACCGTTTCCACACAGACTCACTAACAGAATGTGTTGCCTCACTTTTTAAACTTTCGCCTATGTGTTAGGTGAGAAACGGTATCACGCTGTTGGTTTAATGTACGTTTTTGTCTGTTGGTGAGTAAGTTTTGACACATCATGTTTGAGGACTTTCTATATTTTTTTGCATGAATTGCCTGTTCATGTCTTTTCCTCATTTTTCGATCCAGTTTTTGGTCATTTTGTCGTTCAATATTTAAGAATTCTATATATGTATTTGGAATATTATCCATTTGTCTGAGGTATATGCTGCAAATACTTTATCCCAGTTTGCCAGTTGTGTTTTGATTTATTTATGATGTATTTTTTGCAACACTTTCTTTCGTTTTTATGTGGTCTAACTCGTTATTCATTTCTTTCATTGCCTCTGGAATTTGAATCATAGTTAGATGCCTTTCCCTACACCAAGGTTAAAGAAGAGCTCTGCCAGATTTTTTTCAAGAACTTGTATCGTTTCATTTTTTATGTTCAGATCCCTAATACGTGTGCAGTCTATTTTTGTGTATGGTGTATTGTATCAGTCCACTTTTATTTTTCCTAATGCCTCAATTGCTCCAACACTATTTAGTCAATGACCATCTTTGCCCTCATGATTTTACATGCCACCTTTATCATATGCTAATTTCCATATGTATTTGTACTTGGGTTGTATTTTTTGGTTTTCTCGCCTATTATTCCACTGAGCTATCTATAATTTAAGGAAGTTTTCTCTGCCATCACATGCGGAATCAAAATCCCAGGTCTTCTTTACAATGTGAGCAAACTTTTCCTGTAAAGAGCCATATAGCAAATATTTTAAGTTTGTGGACCATAGTGTCTCTGTCATAACTACTCAACTTTGTCATTGCAGCACAGAAACATCTATAGATAAGATATAAATGAATGAGCATGGCTGTGTTCCAGTGAATCTTTATTTACAAAACCAAGAACTGGACTGTATTTGACCCAATGGGCCACAGCTTACAGACCCCTGCTCTAGTGGATTCCTCAGATAGGGCTGAGGGGTGCAGAATCTCCTAAGTTCCTGTCTGTTGAAAACTGTTTTTCTATAAGCTGTGATATTTGAAGGGTCAGCCCTGCTGGATGTAAAATCTTTACTTCAGACTTTTTTTAAAAATTTTATCATTACACAATGTAAATATTTTTCTTTTTTGTGGCCCTTTACCAATTCCTCCTTAACCTCTCCTCCCCCTCCCCCTTTCCCACCGCTGGTGTCCTCAGTTCTGTCCTCTCCTTTTGAGAGTTCAAGGAATTTTTGTGATTGTTGCATCATTCTTCTTTCCTTCCTTTTTTCAGCTGCCGCTTATCAGTGAGGACATGTGGTATTTCTCTTTCTGTAAGTCTGGCTTATTCCACTGAACATGATTTTCTCTAAGTTCATCTATGTTGATGTGAATGGCACAATCTCACTCCTTTTTATGGCAGAGTTGTATTCCATTGTGTCTATATACCACATTTTCCTTACCCCGTCATCTGTCAGTAGACATTTAGTTTGCTTCTGACTCTTAGCTATTGTAAATAGAGCTGCGATAAACATGGGAGTGCAGGTATGCCTTCGACATGATGATTTCCATTCCTTTGGGTGTACACCCAACAGTGGGATTGCAGGATCATATGGCAGCTCTATCTGTAGTTGTGTGAGGAACCTCCATACTGTTTTCCGTAAGGGCTGCACTAACTTATAGTCCCACCAACAGTGTAGGAGGGCCCTTCTTTCTCCACATCCTCTCCACTATTTGTTATTCTCTGTCTTTCTGATTCTGGCCAGTCTAACTGGTGTGAGGTGATATCTCAATGTGGTTTTGATTTGCATTTCCCTGCTGCTTACTGATGTTGAGCATTCGCTTTTTCATCCGTAGGTTGGCCATTTGTGTATCTTCCTTTGAGAAATGCCTATCCAGCTCCTTTGCCCATTTTTTAGTTGGATTTGTTTGTTTGTTTGTTTGTTTGTTTTTACTGTTGTTTGCGTTCCTTGTATATTCTAGATATTAATCCCTTGTGGAATTCATAGTTTGTGAATATTTTCTCCCATTCTGTCGGTTGTCTTTTCACTCTGTTAATTGTTTCTTTGGCTGTGCAGAAGCTTTTTAGTCCATTTCTATTTTTATATTTTTATAAATATTCTGATCCGAGGTAGGTCTCATATCCTCAAATGCTTGTTTGAATATGATTAATTCTGTTTGAACTGTTCACTTAGTTTCTTTCCGCTTAATGGTTGTTTGCTTTGTGAGAAGTTGTGTTTCCTCATCTTTTTTTAGGAATGTTTTTGTATGGAATTTTTTTCTTTCTTTTGTGTATTTGTATGATATTGGTTTGTTTTACAAAAATCCTACTTTATCGATGCCAATTTTTGTCGGGATAGCAAAGTCCAGGCCTTTAAGCCTTTTTCTTTGCTTGTTTTGGTGGCAGAGGGAGAAGTTTTGAGTGCTCTGATTCTGTGGTCCTCTCATGTCCTGCAAGAGCATTTTTCTTTTCCATTAATGTTTTTTCCCCCTTTTGTTTCTTTTCCCCATCATTACTAAATGCCAAAGGATGCTTCACCCTTCCTCTTTGCCTTTTCTCTTCTTCTTCCATTTTTTTTTTTTTTTTTTTTTTTGTGGTGGGCTGATATGGGGATCCAAACCCTTGACTTTGGTGTTATAACACTGTGAAGCTATTTTTAAGTCTTGTAAGTCTTCCTTACCTCTTTAAATGTCACATATTTTGAAGTCTCTTCTCTATAGACCCTGCTCTTATCTTCCAGGATATCTTTTTGGTATTTTCAGACGTATCATGGGCCTAGTCATTCTGGCCGTACTTTTAGATCAACTTTAAGCTTGCCATCTTTCTTCCTCAGTATCTCTTGCAGCTCTTCTTGGTCTGTCTTTGCTTGCCACTAAGCCCACTGATGAGCGTGTGACAGATCATGTGCTGGAATATCGTGCTTTTTCTCGTTTTACTCACAATTATTTTGAAGTTTTGTCATCTGTTTCTAAGTGATGATGAGTATGTGCTTTTGGACAGATTTACATTTGTTTTTTCTTGGTGATTTGCATCATTTTGGAAGGAAGTATTGAGAGGCAGGTAGATAGATGGTCAATGTTGTCTTCTGCTCACTTACCCCTGATTTCTACTGACATTTTATCTTATGCCAATATGTATATGTATGAAGGCACACACAAACGTAAACACTTACACACACACTCGAGTCTATTCCTATTCTATGTCTACAGTGGAGGTCTCCTGAGGTGGCTGCCTGATTCACCATCTACAAGGGTACTTCAAAAAGTTCATGGAAAAACAGAATTAAAAGATAATACGGATCTTTTCATGAACTGTCTGAAATACCCAAGTATTTATTCAATAAATATTTTCTCCACTGCTAACCTTGGTGGCAGATAAGGGACTGTGGATGTCTTCTAAGGATTTGTAAATATTCTTCACTCTGAAGCAGGTTCATAAAGATGGACAAAAACGCCCCAGCCACACTACTAGACCTTGCTGTACGAAGTCTGCTGAGTAATGAATGTGTAGCTATCCATGCCCTTGAAGAGCTCCCAAGAGTCATGTTCGCTCCGTTTTTCACTGCCGCCTTCTTGGGTGGTCATAAGAAGGTACTGAGGGAAATGGTGAGGATTTGGCCCTATCCCTGTCTCCACGTCGGGACATTGAGAGTACGGGAGTCACAATATGACAATTTCGAAGCTATGATTGACGGTCTACAGATCCTTCCTGCCCAGAACTCTTCTTCTTGGTAAGACTATGTATAATAGAGACATAGTGAGTCAGCAGGAGGGTATGAGACGGGCGTAGGAGACGGCCTAACAGTCTTTCAAAGGTAGTTAATGGTGAATGCTGAGGATCTCTGTGAGGCTGTTGGTGGAACATTTGGGGTCACCTTAAGGACTCTAATGTCTTACAGAGTTGATTATGGAACAGAAGGGATTGAGGATACTATTAATAGATTTGCCTCCTGGGTATGATTACATGGAAAAAGGACATGGGCATTGAGACTGGGATCATCAGAAGAGAAGAAAAGATGGGGAAAAGAAAGAAAGGCGCTAAATTTTTATGGAAAAGGCTTTGTTGGTAAATGGTGTATGGACTGAAGACCAGGGATAAAGGGATTTTGTTTCAGCTTCCCATCATTGATCCTGCTGGGTTGTATTAAAATCAGCTACCTCTCAGATATTCTGTCTTCTCCTCTCTTTACAGGGGGCCAAAACTGAGGATTCTAGATTTAAGGCAGAATCCAGGCTGCAGGACCACATGCTCTGAGATCAGGACCACATTCCCTTTCTGTTTTCATTCATGTGTTCACTCTCAGCACTCTATCGTGAAAACAGAAGAAGCCCCACAAAGAGTTAGGTGCCCCGGAACTGTAAATTCAGAGTCTGAGCCTCAGTCATCCAGGGAACCTGTGGAATTATTAGTGAACATTTCCCTAGACGGTACCTGGAGAACAGGGCGATTTCTTTCTTTACTTCGAAATAAAGTAGAGCAGAGCTTTGGGTCCTTGCACCTCTGCTGCAGAGTTTTGCAATTTGATGGAAGGCTTGCCCATGAACACATCCTGCAGCTTCTGGATATGGGATGCATTGGTCACCTGAAAGTGGATGACATTTATCTGAGTCAAGTCACCACCCTTTTGGCTCAGATGACCCACCTCCACAGCCTTAGTATGTCTCACATCCGTTTTACATCTTGTGTGAGGAGAAGCTTTGGGACTTTTCTCACCCATCTTGGGCAGATAAACACCCTTCAGCAGATCCGTTTGCATTCCTGCCGCACGCATCCGCTTCAGGAACTGCTCAGGTGAGGAGCTGGGGAAAGACCTGGGTTCCCTGAACCACCCCGTTGTTAAGACAGGAGAGCAACCATTCTTGGATATTCCTAATCTCCTTGTAACCCATTCCTCCTTCCACCTCAATATGGGCACTGCTGGGTGTATGAAACTGGCCAGGCTAGAGAAACTAGAAAAGTAAGATGTGATCATTCATTCATTCAGTCAGTCAGTCGACCATGTGCAGACACCATGATAAGTCTGTAGATACATTGGTGAAAAAGACCCAGTCCTTCTCCCCTTGGAGTTTACAGCCTTTTAGGGAGGAAGGGGAGACGTTCAGATGGAGAAATGTTTTATGCTGTGGCACTGATGCACCTCATCATGGTCTGGCTAGAACAGTTAATACTGCCAGATCATTTTGCTCCTGTATTTTACCCAAGCATTAGGCCCTGAGTAGAGAGCTCGTCATTTGGGTTTTGGTCAAAGGGAATCCTTAGTTGACTGCTTTCCCAGTTCCCTCCCCACCAAATAAGTAAACTAAATCCACCATTGATTTCATTGTAAGTACTAAGTGCATTAAATTTTTTTCCACTTAATCTTTCCCACAACTCTACATAATAGTTGCTATTGTGAATGTTTAAAAATTTAAGAAACTGTATCTGAGAGTGGAAAAGTAATTTTCTTAGAGTCTGATTCCAAAGCCCACATTGTTAACTGCTGTTGCAACATATGTGCAAATTAGTTTATTCTAGAGCCGTAGATACCTCTAACTCAGGACTCCTTGTCCTCGTCCAATCCTCATTGTGCAGAAATAACTTTCTTTTTTCTGTCTACAGATGCCTGCCACCTCAGTTGGATGCATTGTATCTCTCTTTCTGTGGACTTTCTAACAGTGGCATCACTGTCCTGTCCCAGAGCCCTGCAGCCACCCATCTAAGATTGCTGAGTCTCAGCAACGTCGAGATATCCTGGGAACTTTCTGAGTCCTTCCAGACTCTGCTGGCAAGTGTCTCAGGCACCCTGGAGTATCTACAGATAACTAGTTGCCTGATAACTGATTCTACTCTCACTGCTGTCATTCCGGCCCTGAGCCGCTGTTCCCACCTCTGTGTCTTTAGCTTCGCCTCCAACCCCATTACAATGCGTGTGCTCACCAGTCTTCTGCAGCACTTAACAAACCTGACGGAGCTGAAGCGTGTAATTTATCCTGTCCCTGTCCATTGCTATGAACAATTGCATAATCCTCGCAGTTTGAACCGACAGAAGCTTTCTGAAGTGCAGGCCCAATTGAAGGCGATGCTGCAGGTGGTAAAGCGGAATGACATGCGCTGGACCAGTTCTCCTGAGTGATTTTCATGGTACAAGGACTTGATTTAACACTGACGTGTGGCCATTAAAGCACGTAGTGTTCTCACCTGATGCCCAAGTTTTGAGACACATATGTAAAATTTTATAGTTCCAGGAACCTCGCGTTAGGAAGATTCCATGTGTAACTGACCTCTATAAAAATAAAGAAATCTAAAGAAAACAGAGGGCTTTGAGAGGTCCTATGGGTCTCTTACCCATTGTCCTCCAAATCCTCCTCCTTGCTCCTGACCACAGTGTTGGGTATGTGACCTTGGCTGACCTAGTCATGGTATACCATTTCCCTGTCCAGACTAATTGGTTCACTTACGGGTACTTGACACAAGTCAAAAGAGTTGAAACCTTTTCTTGATGATATTTTGGAATAGTTGGTGGTTATTGAAGCCAATAATTTTACCCTCCAAGGTCCTTTAAACTTCTCATATTTATGACGGCCTTAGGCTGCTTATGAGAAACTATTTGCATCGAAAAGGAAAAAAAAACAAACCAAAACAAACAAACCAAACCTATGTCCACTACCTACTGGTGTCTTTATCAGTCCGTTGCTACCTCCTTTCTTAGGTCTTAGAAACCTGTGGCTCAGTCGTTCCTTATATCACACCCATTCACCAAGGATCTCTTATTAGTTCAGTACTGTTCCAGGTGCTAAGAATAAAAAGGCAAATAAGACAAAGCCCCTACTTCCAGCCACTCAGAATACAGCTGTTCCTATGATTTGTCTGTTCCCCTACTCTTTCTTAGGGCGTTTGGGAAAGTTATTTAAACCCCCTGTACCCCAGGTTTTTTTTTTTTTCACACACTCTGTTCAATCCACGCTGGCCTCTTTATGCTGTTGGATAGCTCCTCAACACTCAGGTCATGGCTTTAATGTTACCTCCTCGGAGAGGTTTTCTCTTACTTCCCTTTACTTATTGTACTTCCCTTGCTTCCTTTGCTTCCCTTACTTTACCATGTTGTAGCTCTCTCTCAATGTACCATGTATGTTCCCTTCATGGTACCCATCGTTCCATATGCATTTGCTCCCTCTGCTCTTACAGCAATAATTTGTGCATATCGTTTACCAGTTGAAGTGAAAGCACTGCACTTCAAAGACTTAGTAAGAGAATAGAATGTTAAAATAACTAATTAAATATCTGTTTGTATGATGACACATTAAAATGGTAAAACATTGCATTTCAACGACTTAGTAAGAAAAAGATGTAATATTAATTAATAACTTTTTCTAATCGTTTACATGCTGAAATGCCAACAGACTGAATGTCAATGAGTCAGTAACAAAAATGAATGAAAAGTTACTAATTAAAAATTAATGTACAGCGTTCCCTGTTGAAATGAAATCAGACCACAATTTAAAGACTTAGTAAGAAACAAGTTGCAAAGTAGTTAATGTGTTTATACTGTTTCCATGTTAAAATGATAACATACTGCTTTTCAGACTCAGTTAAAAAAATAATTAAAATTAAATAAATTTTGTTCTTGTTGGTTACATGTTGGAATAACATACTGTATTACAAAGACTTAGAGAAAAGAATGTAAAAAATAATAATTAATAAAAATAGTTAATAACGTTTTTATTGCTTCCATTGTGTAATGACAACATACTGCATTTCCAACTTAGAAAGTAAAACATGTTAAAATAACCAAAACAGAATTTGTATGTGTTTTTTTCTTGGTGGAATAACAGATGTGGTTTTAGTTTGCATTTCCCTGATGACAAGTGATGTTGGGCATTTTTTCATGTATCTGTTGGCCATTTGTGGGTCTTCCTTTGAAAAATGCCTATTCAGCTCCTTTGCCCATTTTTTAATTGGGTTACTTGTTTTTCCGTTGCAAAGTTGTTTGAGTTCATTGTGTATTCTGGATATTGATCCTTTGTCCAATGTTTATTTTGCAAATGTTTTCTCCCACTATGTTGGTTGTCTTTAACTCTGTTAATTGTTTCTTTTGCTGTGCAGAGCCTTTTTAGTTTGATATAATCCCACTTGTTTATTTTTCCTTTGGTAGCCCATGCTTTGGGGGTTGTATTCACGACATCAGTGCCCAGTCCCACTTCCTGGAGTGCTTCTCCTATGTTTTCTTTAAGTAGTCTTATTGTTTCAGGGTGTATATTTAATTCTTTAATCCATTTTGAGTTGATATTGGTATATGATGAGAGATATGGGTCTAGTTTCGTTCTCCTGCATATGGATATCCAGTTATCCCAGCACCATTTGCTGAAGAGGCAGTCTCTTCCCGAATGTATAGGCTTGGTGTCTTTGTCAAAGATCAGATGGCTGTAGGTGGGTGGGTTGATTTCCGGATTCTCTATTCTATTCCATTGATCACTCTGTCTGTTTTTATGCCAGTGCCATGCTGTTTTGGTTATTATAGCTTTGTATTATTGCTTGAAGTCAGGTAGTGTTATGACTCCAGCTTTATTTATATATTTCTTTCTTTCTTTCTTTCTTTCTTTCTTTCTTTCTTTCTTTCTTTCTTTCTTTCTTTCTTTCTTTCTTTCCTTCCCTCCCTCCCTCCCTCCCTCCTTCCTTCCTTCCTTCCTTCCTTCCTTCCTTCCTTCCTTCCTTCCTTCCTTCTTTCTTTCTTTTTGCTCAGAATTGCTTTGACTATGAATGGTCTTTTGTTATTCCATATAAATGGCTAGATAGCTTTTTCCTTTTCTGAGAAAAATGTAATTGGAATTTTCGTGGGGATTGCATTGAATTTGTATAGCACTTTGGGTAGTATGGACATTTTCACAATGTTGATTCTTCCAATCCAAGTGCATGGGATATCTTTCCATCTTCTTGTGTCCTCTTTAATTTCTCTCAACAGTGGTTTGTAATTCTCAGTATAGAGCTTTTTCACATCCTTGGTTAACTCTATTCCTAAGTATTTTATTTTGGGGGTGGCTATCGTAAATGGGCAAGCTTTCTTGATTTCTCTTTCTGCATGTTCACTACTGGAGAATAGAAATGCTACCGATTTTTCTGTGTTGATTTTGTATCCTGCAACTTTGCTGAAATCATTTATCAACTCCAAGAGTTTTTTTGTAGAGGCTTTAGGCTGTTTCATGTCATCTGCAAACAGGGACAGTTTGACTTCATCTTTTCCAATCTGGATGCCCTTTATTTCCTTCTCTTCTCTGATTGATCTGGCTAGTACTTCCAACACTATGTTCAATAGGAGAGGTGAGAGTGGGCATCCTTGTCTAGTTCCTGTTCTTAAGGGAAAGCTTTTCCCCATTCAGAATGATATTGGCAGTGGGTTTATCATAAATGGCTTTAATTATGTTGAGATACTTTCCGTCTCTACCTAAATTGTAGAGAGTCTTTATCACGAACGAGTGTTGAATTTTGTCAAATGCTTTTTCAGCATCAATAGAGATGATCATATGGTCCTCGTGTTTGATTTGGTTGATGTGGTGTATCACATTTATTGCTTTGCATATGTTGAACCAACCTTGCATCCCTGGGACGAATCCCACTTGATCACGTTGTATAATTTTGCGTATGTGCTGCTGTACTCTGTTAGCTAGTATTTTATGGAGGATTTTTGCATCTATATTCATCAAGGATATTGGCCTGCAGTTTTCTTTTCTTATTATATCTTTGTCTGGTTTTGGTATCAGGGTGATGTTTGCTTCATAGAATGTGTTTGGGAGAATTGCCTCTGTTTCAACCTTTTGGAATAGTTTGTAGAGAACTGGTGTCAATTGCTCTTTGAATATTTGGTAGAATTCTGCAGTGAACCCATCTGGTCCTGGGCTTTTCTTTGTTGGGAGCCTTCTGATAACAGCTTCAATCTCTTTTAGTGTTATTGGTCTGTTCAGATTTTCTACATCATCATGGCTCAGTTTTGGCAGTTTGCGTGGGTCCCGAAATTTAGCCATTTCCTCCAGATTTTCAAATTTGTTGGCATATAGTGGTTTATAGTAGTCAATAATGATTTCTTGTATTTCTGCAGTATCAGTTGTAATACCACCTTTTTCATTTCTAATTTTTGTTATTTGGGGCTTCTGTCATCTCCTTTTAGTTAGCCATACTAGTGGTTTGTCAATTTTATTTATCTTTTCAAAAAACCAACTTTTTGTTTCATGGATCTTTTGTATCATTTTTCAGATTTCTATTTCATTTAGTTCTCCTCTGATCTTAATGATTTCTGTCCATCTGCTAAATCTGGGTTTGGATGGTTCTTGTTTTTCTAGTTCTTTAAGTTGAAGTATTAGACTGTTTACTTGCCATCTTTCCATTCTTCTGAAGTAAGCATTTAATGTGAGAAATTTCCCAGTTAGTACTGCTTTTGCAGTATCCCACAGGTTTTGGTATGATGTATCATTGTTTTGATTAGTTTCAATAAATTTTTGATTTCCTGTTTGATTTCTTCTTGGACCCATATGTCATTAAGTAGAATGCTCTTTAATTTCCATGTGTTTGTATTGTTTCCAGAATTTCGTTTGTTATTGATTTCTAGTTTTAAGCCATTGTGATCTGAAAAAATACATGGGATAATTCCAATTTTTTTGAATTTGCTGAGACTTGATTTGTGACCTAACATGTGATCTATCCTGGAGAATGATCCATGTGCTGATGAGAAGAATGTATATTCTGAGGTTTCTGGATGGAATGTTCTGTAGATATCTGCCAAGTCCAATTGGTCTTGAGTGTTGTTTAGATCTTGTGTTTCTCTGCTGATTCTTTGCCTAGATGATCTGCCCAATATTGATAGTAGGGTGCTCAGGTCCCCTGCTGTTATGGTATTATTGTCTATCTCCTTCTTTAGGCCAATTAGAGTTTGCTTTATAAATCTGGCTGCTCCAACATTGGGTGCATATATATTTATGATTGTTATGTCTTCTTGATGGATGAGTCCTTTTATCCTTATGTAGTGGCCCTCTTTACCTCTTTTTATGGTTTTTAGTTTAAAGTCTATTTTATCAGATATAAGAATAGCTACTCTGGCTCATTTTTCATTTCTATTTGCATGGTATATCTTTTTCCATCCTTTCACTCTCAGTCTATGTGTGTCTTTATGGGTGAGGTGAGTCTCTTGAAGGCAGCAAACAGTTGGGTCCATACTTTTACTCCAGTCAGTCAGTCTCTGTCTTTTGAGTGAGGAATTTAATCCTTTTACATTAAGAGTTGTTATTGAAAAGTGTTGATTTACTCCTAGCATTTTATTGATTTTTATTTGGATGTCTTAAGTGTCTTTTGTTCATTTCTTTCTGATTTAATGTTTGTCTTCTGTTTTTTTTGGTTTCCTGGGTTGTAGATAAACTTTTTTTTTCCTCATTGTTAGCATTTTTATTTAACTAGTGGGTTTTGAATTTTCTTGAGTTTTTATGGCAGTGGCAGTTATTATTCAGGTACCAAAAAAGAAAGACAGTGTCTTTTGCAAAGTAGAAGTTTTCAATTTTAATGAAGTCCAAGTTATTAAAGACTTCTTTCATAGATAGTGCCTTCGGCGTTATATATAAAAACCCCAAATCATCTGGGTTTTCTCCTATGTTCTATAACTTGCCTTTTGCTGGGTCTGTGATCCAGTTTGAGCTATTATTTACAAAGACTTAACGGGTCTGTGTCTAGATTCAGGTTGTTGCATTTGGGTGTGCAGTTGTTTCAGCACCATTTGTTTTAGAGACTATCTTTTCTCCATTGCATTGCCTTTGTCCCTTTTTCAAAGTTCAGTTGACTATATTTGTGTGGATCTGTTTCTGGCCTATCAATTATATTCCAATGCTTGATCTGCTTATTCTTTCACCAATACCACAGTGTCTGGAACACCGTTGCTTTAAAGTGAGTCTTGACATTGGGTAGTGTCAGTCATTTGACTTTCTTCTTCCTCTTCAGTATGGTATTGGGTATTCTGGGTCTTTGCTTCTCCATGTAAGCATTAGAATCCATTTGATCATATTCACAAAATAACTTGCTTTGATGGTGATGAATCTATAGATCCAGTTGGGAAGAACTGATATCCTGACAACATCTTGAGTTTCTACCCACAAACAAAGAATATGTCATTTATTCAGTTCTTTGACTTCTTTCTTTGGAGTTTTGTAGATTTCCTCTTACAGATCTTATGGGTGTGCATGTGTGCGTGTGCGTGTGCGTGTGTATCTGTGTGTGTGTGTGTGTGTGTGTGTGTGTGTGTGTGAGAGTGTCAGTATAAGTGTGTGTATCTAGGTGACCCCTAAGTCTTTTGCATTGTGGGGTGCTAATGTAAATTATATTGTGTTTTTAATTTCAAATTCCAATTGTTCGTTTCTGGTATGAAGGAGAACGATTAACTTCTTTATATTAACCTTGTAACCTGCAACCTTGATTTAATTGCTTATTAGTTCCACGAGCATTTTTTAAATATGTTTATTTATTCCTTCTGATTTTCTACACAGACAAACATGTCATCTCTGAGCAAAGACAGTTTTATTTTTTCCCTCCCAATCCGTATACTTTTTATGTCCCTTTCTTGTGATATTGTGTTAGCCAGGATATCTAGTATGATGATGAAAAAAATTGGCGAGCAGGAACATCTTTGTTTTGTTCCTCATCTTAGCAGGAAAGCTTCCAGTTTTTAACCATTAGGTATGATGTTAGCTGTAGGGGTTTTGTACATGTACCCCTCTATTCCAAGTTTGTTTTTTGTTTTTTTGGTTTTTTATTTTAAATCAACTTTATTGAGTCATAATCTATACATAAAATGTGTCCATTGTAAAACTGTAATTTGAGGAGTTTTGTTTTGTTTTGTGTTTTTACCCCACCCAATTATCCCCCAACTTTCCTCCCCATCTCCCCCCCCACCCCCACTCCACTTTGTGGCCTTAGGAATGTTCCCTCCGTCTATAAGACCAGCACACTATTGTGGTCTTTCTTTCCTTCTTTCCTTCTCTCTTAGCTCCCACATATGAGTGAACACATGTGGTATGTGTTCATATCCCTATGTGCTTTGCTTATTTCAGTCAAAATAAGTTACTCCAGGTTCATCCATGTTGTTGCTATTGGGAGTGTTTCATTCTTTTTTACGTCAGGGTAGTATTCCACAGTGTATATATACCCCAGTTTCCTGACCAGTCATCCATTGATGGACATTTCCTTTTGCTCCATATCTTGGCTGTTGCAAACAGAGGTGCTCTGAGGTTTTTCTTTCTTTTTTTTAAAGTCATGAGTGGCTGTTGGATTTTCTCTAATGTTTTTTATGCATCCATTGATATGATCGTGTGGTTTTCCTTCAACAGCCTGTTGTTGTGGTAGATTACATTAATTGATTTTCAAATGTCACATCAGCCTTGCATACCTGGAATAAATTCCACTTGGTCTGGGTGTAGAATTATTTTTACACATTGGTGGATTTGATTTGCCAGTATTTTGTTGAGGATGTTTGCATCTATGTTCACGAGAGATATTGGTATGTAGTTTTATTTTCTTTTTATGTCTTTGCCTGGTTTTGCTATTTAATGCTGGCTACATAGAATGAGTCAGGAAGGGCAGATTAAGCATCCCTAATCCAAAAAATTCAAACCCCAAATGCACCAAAACCTAAAACTTTTTGAGTGCTGACATGACACTCAAAGCAAGTGCTCACTGGAGCATTCCAGATTTTGGATTTTTGAATTAGGGATGTTCAAATTGTATGTGTTCTGCAAATATTCCAAAATATGAAAAAAGAAATCCCAAATCCAAAACACTTCTGGCCCCAAGCATTTTGGATAAAAGATACTCAATCTCTATTCCCTCTGCTTCTTCTATCGTCTGGAAGAGATTGTACAGAATTGGTATAATTTCTTCTATGTTTGGCAGAATACACAGTGGAACCCATCTGGGCCTTGTGCTTTCTGCTTCAGAAGGTTATTAATTATAGATTCATTTGAAATAAATGTAGGCTTATTAAGATTGTCTATTCAAAATGGATTTTAAGTTGTGAAATAGACGGGTTTATGATCTTTTATTGTTTTGTGTTTTGTGTATTTAATTGCTTGATTGAGATATATTTACCCATTTAAATTGTACAGTTTAGTGGCTTTTAGGGTATTCACATATATGTGCAATGACCACCCTAGTCAATTTTAGAATATTTTTATTCCCTCAAAAAGAAATCTCTTACCTTTGAGCAATCGCCTCCTATACTCCCATTCCACAAGCCTTAAGCAACTACTCATCTACATCGTCTTGTTAGATTTCCCTATTTGGGACATTTTGTTGGAACAAAATCATATAATACATGATCTTTTGCGACTGGCTTCTTTCACTTAGCATGGTGTTTTCAAAGTTGATCCATGAATAATATTCAATTGTGTACATATACCACACTTGGTTTATCTGTTAGTTGATGAACGTTTGGATTATTTCCACTTTTGGCTAAAATGACTAATGCTGCTATAAATATCCAACTATAATTTTTGTGTGAGCATGTGTTTTCCTTTCTCTTAGGTATAAACCTAGAGTGGAATTGTTGGGTCATATGGCAACTCTGTGTTTTTTTCTTTTAGGAAGTTCCACACAGTTGTTCAAAGCGACCAGCAGTGTTTGAGCATTCTGATTTCCCCACATCCCTGCCCGTACTTGGTATTAAACGACGATTTCATTTCGGCCACCATGTTGGGTTTGAAGTGGTATCTTATTGTTTTTCATTTGAATTTTCTCAGTGATTAATGATGTTGACCATCTTTTCATACGATTATTGCCTAGTTTTATATCTTCTTCAGAGTAATGTCAATTCAGATCATTTGCCCATTTTTTAATAGTTATTCATCCTTTTATTCTTCACATATTCTAGGCACAAGTCCCTTATCACATATATGTCTTGTAAATATTTTTCCCATTGTGTAGATTGTATTTTCACTTTATTGACGGTGTCCTTTGAAAGCATGAAACTTTTCACTATTGATAAAATCCTAATTATCTATTTTTTCATTTGTTGCTCATGTTTTTGTTGTCACCATCTGAGAATCCTTTGACAAATCTGAGGTCACAAAGATTTATTCTTATATTTTCTTATAAGAATTTATAGCTTTAGCTCTTACATTTAGTTTTTTTATCCATTTGGTGTTAATTTTTTTATATGATGTGAAGTAAAGTTGCAATTTCATTTTCTTCCACGTGGCCTTCTAATTGTCCCTAAATCATTTGTAAAAAAGAATATTCTTTTTCACCACTGAATGGCCTTGGAACCCTTGTCAAATATCAACTGGCTGTATATACTTGGTTTTGTTTCTGCCCTCTCAGCTCCGTTTCATTGATTTATATGCATATCCCTATGGTCGTACCACAGTTTCTTGATTACTGTTGCTTTGTGTTAAGTTTTGAAGTAGGGAACTGCAAATCTTCCTTCTCTGTGCTTTTTCAAGATTATTCTGGCTAATCTGGGTCTCTTGCAATTATGTATGCATTTTAAAATAAGCTTGTCAATGTCTACAGAAAAATCTGCTGGGTTTGTGATAGATATTGCATTGAATCTGGAGGTTGACTTGGGGGTTATTGCCATCTTAATAATTTGTCTTCTGATCCATGATCACAGGATGTTTTACCATCTACTTAGATCTTGTTTAATTTCTTTCAAAAATCTTTTATGGTTTTCAGATGTAAAGTCTGCAACCCTTTTGTTAAATTTACTTGCAAACATTTTACTCTTTTTGGTGCAATTGTAAGTGGACTTATTTTCTTAATTTTCATTTTAAAATATAGTATTTAGAAATCAAGTGTTTAGAGTGACAATTGATTGTTGTATACTGATCTCGTATCTGCCAATTTTGCTGAGCTTGTTTATTAGTTCTAACAGTCTTTTAGTGGATTTCTTCAGATTTTTTATGTACAAGTTTACGTCATCTTTAGATAGAGACAGTTTTACTACTTCCCTTCCATTCTTCATGGCTCTTCTTTCTTTCTTTCTTTCTTCTTTTTTAAATTTTATTTTATCAATATACAGTGTAGTTGATTTTCATGTCCCTTTATCAATTCCTCCTTTTCCCTCTTCCCGCTACCCCCTCAATCAGCATCATATCTGTTCACGTGTCCTAACATGTTTAAGGAATTGTTGATTGTTGTACGCTCTTCCCTACCACCCTCCCTCCCATTGATTTGTTTGTATATTTATGGATTTATTTTTATTAACTCCTACAAATAAGTGATAATATGCAGCATTTCTCTTTCTGTCCCTGGCTTATTTCACTTAATATAATTTTCTCTAAGTCAATCCATGGTGCTGTGAACGGTAGTATTTCATTTTTTTTAATAGCAGAGTAGTATTCCACTGTGTAGGTATGCCACATTTTCCTTATCCACTTGTCCGACGATGGGCATTTAGGCTTGTTCCAACTCTTGGCTATTGTAAATAGCACTGCAATAAACATGAGGGTATAGGTATCCTTTGAACATGATGATTTCCACTCCTCTGGGTATATTCCCAGCAGTGGAATAGCTGGGTCATATGGTAGATCTATCTGTAATTGTTTGAGGAATCTCCATACCATTTTCCATAAAGGCTGCACCATTTCACAGACCCACCAACAGTGTGAGAGTGTTCCTTTTTCTCTGCAACCTCGTCAGGATTTATCATTCTCATTCTTTGGATATTAGCCACCCTAACTGGAATGAGATGATATCTCAAGGTGGTTTGGATTTGCATTTCCCAAATACTGAGTGATGTTGCGTATATTTCTTGTGAGAGTGGCCTACTAGCAACAAATTTTCTCAGTTTTCGTTTTATGTGGGAATGTCTTTATTTCACCTTCATTTTTGAGATCGTTTTGCTGGATGTAGTATTATGTGGGTGTAATGTGAGGTTATATAACCAGTGAAACTGGTATAGGTAATTTAAAACACTTAGATCAACTAGGCTCCACCTGAGAATACAAATTCAAAAAATAAAATATCTATTTTTATTATATTCTACATTATCATCAGAGAGAAGATAAATACCTGTTCTTATTCGCCTAAGGATTCACATACGCAAGGAGTCTTATTAAAAATGCTTCCGAGGTGAAGTTTCTTTGAGAAGGGTTGTTGTTTGAGTGTGTGTTTATGTGTGTATTTATATGTGTGTGTATAGTGGAAGATCAAGTTCTTCTCTGGGAATTCTTGTGTTCCATTTTGTGAGAATTATATAAGCATTTTCAGGTGTAATAAATTAAACTGACTACATATGAATTGTATGTAAGAAAATTTATTAAATTTATAAAATTTATTATAAAAATTTACCAAATTTATTCAACCCTTTCAGGTGCAGAAAAAATATTATACCTTCATAGCCTTAGGAAAAAATACTTTTTCACTTTCTCACCCATAGACATACAGAGAGTTTGAACTTCAGTTCTACAATCTGAGCAAGGTGTCAAATGCAAATACAGACACAAGTACATATGCAAACAAGCCTTGTGGGGAAGAAAAGGTGAATCATTGTATGGAGATGACTGAGAATGGGTACTGGGTCACTTTCATCATTTTATTTGGAGTTTTCTCCATTCTTCAGGTAATCGTGTCCTTTCCCATTCACTTTGGAATTCCCTCACCCCAAACCACTGAATTAATTAAACAAAAGATACATTTCCAACACACTATTTCACATTCTGAAGTATCACAGGGTTTCTCTGTTGAGCCTTGTTAGCAAAGCTAGAAAAGCAAATCACTGAACCGAGAGAGAAGTTTACCAGTCTCTTCCCTGGAGATGAAAATTTTATTCATGAATTCCATCAGAAAACCAGACCAGGCCTTTCAGAATCCAACTTGAAAAAAAAAACTTGAATAAGCCAAACTTACCAGTTTGCAACCAGTGTTTTGTCACCACTGAGAAAAACAGTCAAAAAAAAAAAATATATATATATATATGTGCCTGAGAGCATTGATTAGGCACCATACTCGGAAACATGAAAGCATAGAAATTGAATTTAGTCCTCTACATCTTGCTGAGAATGCCTCATGAGTCATAATAGCTCAGGAATCAGGGAGTTCAGGGAGAAGTGCAAACAATCACAAAGGCAAGCTGCTCATTAAATTTACTAATCAAGTAACTGCTCTCCAATTCAGTGGATGATCAAGAGATGAGCAGATCTTGGTAGGTCCACCAGAGACATCAAACTATAATTTTAAAAAAAATCAGTGTCCCAGAGACCTCCAGTTCTGGCCAAGCTAGAGTATGTCCACTCCTCCTAGGTGGTCCCTCTACGTCAAAACACTCTGGGTACAACAGAGCAGACAAGCAAATGGAACTCCAGAGTGTGGGAAGGAGGAGACAGACTGGCTAGAGCACTCAAGACTTGAGTAAGGACACAGCAGTGATTTCTTTTGTTTTTCTTATCTCCTCCCAAATGTCCCAGACAGGGCACTACGGAAGTCTCCAATGAAGAACCACCAGCACTCACAGACATGAACCTCTAAGTAAAGCCCATTCCCTTACACAAAACAAAAACAAAAGCAAAGACAGAAAAAGGGTGTTCTAAATACCAAAAACCCTGTTTTTGGCAAATATCCCTCCCCCACGGCAGACAAACACCAGTGGAAAGCCTCAGCTCTAACTCCTGAGGTTTTAGAGACCAAAAGGGAAGGTGATCTTCTGCCCTAAACAGCCTCTCTGACGCCAGTGGTGATGATCCCATTCCCCTGTCAGGGTATTGTCAGTGAGGTCCAGCAACAAGCTGAGCCTTTACCTCCAACCAACATCAATGATCCTGAACAAGGCAGTGCAAGTTGGGACTAGTATGCATTCCATTTATCCCCATCTCTGGTGTCAGTGATGGCCAGTAGAAAGTTGAACCTCCACACCCATCCAACATCAATGAGGTGGTATGAGGTGGGGCTAGTCAACACTCCACCTTCCCTCTCACCACTCCTGTGTGAGCTAGGCCTGATTCAGAGCTGAGCTTCTTTCTTCCTCTACCTCTCATCAGGATGGAATGAGGTGACAGCAGGCAGGGTAGGTTGGCACTCTGCTTTCCCCCTTCTTCCCCTGATGTCCTCAGAGACCAGTGGGGAACTAGGTTTCTGACTCGCACCCTATAGCAACAAATTATTGAGTCAGCAACCCAGTTCCCCCTTTCCGAGTGCCAGCAGGCCCTGTGGAGACGGAGCTTATGTTCCCTACGTTGAGGCAACCAATGTGTTGTGAATTGGTGCCCCTCTTTCATTGGAAAGATGTCACTGCAACTGGGGTAACAGTTCATCTCTCACCCTAGCCAACTGCAAAGAGGTAAGGAACCTCAGAAATCCATTTTTTCAGTGTGGTATCAGAACACAAATCTCTGTGTTACACCAAAGACTCAAGCCAAAAGTGGAGATTAAACTTAGGATCCAGGGTCTCACGAAGTGGTTTCCAAATATCCAGGATGCAATAGAAATTCACCACACCAAGAACCAAGAAAATGACATGCTGAATAATAAAAGACAACCTACAGATGCCAACACTAAAGTGAATAAGATGTTGGAATTATCTGACGAGCTTTGGAAGTGACCTTGAAATAATTCTTCAGCAAGCAATTACAAATTCTCTTGAAATGAGTGAAAAAATTGGAAACCTCAGCCAAAAAATATTGAAGTTATAAGAAAGAAACGAGTGGAAATTATAAAACTCAAAAAATACAAAAACGAAAAAAAAAGAAAGAAAGAAATGTTGCCAGATGGGATCAATCATAGAGTGGAGATGACAGAAGATAGAACCAGTGAAATTGAGGACATGTCATTAGAATGTACCTAATGTAAACAACACAGGAAGAATAGACTGAACAAAAAGATCATGGCCTCAGAGAATTGTGGAAACATAACAAAAAAGCTCACATTCATACTGTCCGATTTGTAGAAGGAGAAGAGAGAGAGAGAGAGAGAGAGAGAGAGAGAGAGAGGAATAAAAAAAGTATTGGAAGAAATAACGGTTGAAAACTTCCCAGATAAGGCATAATGATTGGAAAGAAAGAAATAAAAATATCCCTATTTTCAGATGACATGCTATATATTCTAAAGACTCTTCAAAAACAAAATTCTAGAACTAGTATGTAAGTTCAGCAAATTGGTGGGATACAAGGTTCACACACACAAATCAATTGCATTTGTATACAGTAACAACGAAACTGTGGAAACTTCAATGTAAAGCACAATACCATTTACAAATGCTCTAGAGAAAATAAAATTGTTGTTTATAAATGTAACAAAACATGTATAGGACCTATATCCTGCACATTCCAAAACACCGATGAAAAAAATCAGAGACCTAAATAAATGTAGACACATAAGTGGTCGTGGATTAGAAGACTCAATACAGCAAAGATGTCAATTCTCCCCAAGCAGAGCTATAAGTCTAATGTAATTTCTATCAAAATTCCAGCAAGGTATTTCAGACATAGAGAAGCTTATTCTAAACTTTATATGGAAATACGCAAACCCTAGAATAGCTAGACACATGCTTGATGAAAAATAATAAAGTGAAAGAAATTACTCCGTTTTATGTTGATCTTACTGCATAGCTACAGCAATCTAGACAGTGTGGCACTGGCAGAGGAGTGAACACATATATCAACAGAACAGAATGTAGAACCCAGAAATAAACCTACTCAAATACGTTCAACTGATTTTTGAGAAGAGCACATAAGCAATTTAATGGAGGAAAGATAGACTATTGCACAAATGATGCCGAAGTGGTTGGACATCCATAGGCAAAAATAATAGTAATAATTGATTAATAAAAAAGGAAAAATGAGCCTTTATCGAAACCTCACAACTTATACAAAATTTAACACACAATGGGCCACAGGCTTAAATGTAAAATGTAACACTGTAATAGTTTTGAAAACATCAAAGGAGAAACTCTTTGGGATCTAGGGCTAGGCAGAGTTCTTTGACTTGACATCAAAAGCACAATAAAAAACAATCAATAAATTAGACCTCACTGAAATTAAAAACTTTGGCACTGTTAAAGACCTTGTGAAAGGGATGAAAATAAAAGCTACAGGCTGGGAAAAGTATTTGCAAGCCACTTATCCAACAAAAGAGTAGTATCTAGAAAGTTAAAATAACTCCCAAAACTCAACAATAAACAGTCAAAGAATCCAAGTAGAAAATGGGTGTCTCAGTCCAATTTCTGTTGCTTGTAAGAGAATACCTAAAACTGGGTAATGTAGAAAGAAACGGAATTTATTTCTTTCAGTTTTGAAGGCTGGGAAGCCTAAGGTCTAGGGGGCACAACTGGTGAGGGCCTTCTTCCTGGTGGAAACTATCTACGGAGTCCTGCGGCAGCATAGGCAATCACCAGTCCACACCCATGAGAACCCATTAAACCATTAATCCATTATTTCATAAATGGGTTAAACCATTCACGAGATCACAGTCCTCACAAGCTTATCACCTCTTAGAGGCTCCACCTTTCAACACTGCCACATTGGGGGAATCAAGTTCCCATGTGAGCTTTGGAGGGGACAAACGTTCAGATCTTAGTAATGGGCAGAAGACACGAAAACATTTATTTTTTTTCACGGAAGAAGTTATACAGGTGGCAAATAAGCACACGAAAATGTCTCCAATATCATTAGACATCAGAGAAATACAATTTAATAGAATGGTGAGATATCACTACGCACATATTAGAACAGCTAAAAAAAAAATAGTGATAACACCAAATACTGTTGAAGATTTGGGGAAATTAGATCACTCATACATTGCTGGTGGAAATGTAAAACTGTTTCAGCCACTTTGGAAAGCAGCATGGCAATTACTTTAAAAATTAAACATGAACTTAATATGCCAGCCAGAAATCTGTCTTGTGGGCTTTTAGACCAGAGAATTGAAAGCTTAATTTCGTACAGAAACTTGTACATGATTGTTCACGGCAGCTTTATTTGTAAATAGCTAACAAGTGGAAATAACCCAAATGTCCTTGAATGGATGAATGGCTAAACAAACTGTGGTGCATGTGTACCATGGAATACCCCTCAACAATAAAAAGTGACAGACTCTTGACAAATGCAGAAATTTTGATGGATCGCCTGGGAATTAAGGTGAGAAAAAAAAAAAAGAGGAAATCCCCCAAATTACATGCAATTCCATTTATTTATTTTTGTAATGGCAAAATATTGGAAATGGAGACAGTTTGTAGTTTCCAGGCGGTAGGTATGGGGAATTGTTCTGGGAAGGAGATGGGTGTGGTAATAAAATGGCACCAGTCGAGGGACTTTTTCGGTCATAAAACTGTTTATTACCCTGTCTATTGTGGTGTATACATGGACCTGTGCATGTGATAAAACTTCATAGAACTAAATACACGCACACATACAGACACACACTCAAGTAAAACTGGGAAGATCTGAATAAGATCATTGGATATCATTGGTGTCAGTATCCTGGTTCTGATATTATACTATAACTTTACAATATGCTAGCATTGGCGGAAATTAGATAAAATGTACCTTGGATCCCGATGCAATATTTCTTGCAACTGCATGTAAATCTACATTTATTTTGAAGTAAAAAGTTAAAAAATCTCCTCAACCACCTGGAATCTATGGTGCATTCCTTTCCTATTGAAATTGCATAGATCCTGAGATAAAGTTTTGCAGCAGAAAAGTAAATTTCCTTTATTTAGCTTTCTGTCTTTCTTACTATCTCACTATTAACCTTAGCCTTAGGATTCAGAAGGAAGATGTCATAATGAGTCATTCACACAATTTACTTAAACTGAAAAAAGAAATTAGAGTTTTTCTTACAAAGAGTAATTCTGATTAGATTTAATATTGTTTTTTCAGTGAGGCCTAACTTTCCAAATAATTCGTCTGCTGAACATTTTCCATAAATTGATTAAACTATATTTGCAGCACCAAGGTATAGAAAAAGTGTAATTTTAGCACATATAAATATACACGATGCCATAAATTACATCCTTTAAAAAAAAATGAGTAGTCTGTCTTAAAAATTCTTTTAGGGGATATAAGAGAGAAGGAAACATAAAAAAACAACACTACCTTAAAATTCTACTTTTATCTTTTTATTTTATTTATTTTGTGTGTGTGTGACCGCTAAGGGGATCGCAACCCTTGGCTTGGTGTCGCCCGCACCGCGCTCAGCCAGTGAGCTCACCAGTATCCCTACATAGGATCCGAACCCGCAGCCTCGGCGCTCCCAAGCGCCGCTGTGCTCCCAGCAGCGCACTCTCCTGAGTGAGCCACGGGGTTGGTCCAAATTTCTACCTTTGAAAATGTCTCTGTGCTGTTCTGACCAACCAATGATTCACCTAGAGACAGGGTTAAGTGCTTTCTCATCCTACCCTGCCTGGCTGCCCTCAGTACAAGGGCACTCTAATCTCACCTTTCAAAATTGCTTTCTGTTCAGGGTTCCCCAGGCACTATCTGACATTAGGTTGG
Organism: Cynocephalus volans; assembly: GCF_027409185.1. Classification (NCBI taxonomy): domain Eukaryota; kingdom Metazoa; phylum Chordata; class Mammalia; order Dermoptera; family Cynocephalidae; genus Cynocephalus; species Cynocephalus volans. Next base: position 110,637,768 of record NC_084478.1, on the reverse strand, counting down.
GCTGGTGTCCTGTCCTTCGAGGGAAGGAGAACAGGCTTTCTAATCATCCCTTCCAAGGTTTTTTTTTTTTTTTCTTCTTGACACCCTAAGCACTTCAGATGCGGGGGCCACCTAGACTGGGGACTTGTTTGTGACCAGCTCCTAAGAGGAAGAAAGGGACTCCAACTGCTGCGGTCCTGGACGTTTCCCAAGGTTTTTCTGATGCTTCTTCTTCCAATTAGGTTAATTACAACAATATCTTTTCTGTAAATTAAACCTATTTTGGCATAAATTACCTAGGGTCAAGGTTTACGGATTAGTAGGAAAGGCAGTCCAGCTGTTCAGTGGTCCACTTTCTTTCCACCCTCTATGAGTCCTCACGTGTTAAGATTAGCTTCAATTGCATGGCTAATTAGTTCATGCGCGCTCCAAAATTCTTCAAAAAGCCTTTCTCCTCTCCAAAAAGTTATGCTTCTCCTTTGCACTTTGGTTTTGTTTGTGGTGACTTTTGATATGTCAGGGTTTTAAATGTGAGATATTTCCCTTTCTATTGTATTTCATTTATTTTATGCTCAAAAACGATTTTCTCATCTGAAGAGTGAATAAATATTCAGCTGCATGTTGAAGATGACTGCTTTCATTTCTTTCTTATAATGGCCTCTCTAAAGCAATTTGATTTTGTAATTATAATAAACGATGTGATGATGTGAGTTTTTATCCATCTTTCTATCCATCCCCCTAACTTTGTTTCAAGTGGTTAAACTGTTAAACAGTGTGGTTTATAGATAACCATCCCTTTAGCCACTGGTTTTGTCTGTTTTTCATTCTGTATTTTGAAATAATTTAGACTTACAGAACAGTTGCCGAAAAAATTGTACAGGGAGCCTTCACCCAGATTTCCCTAATGTTGACATCTTATATAGCCATCGAAAAATTACCAAAACTAAAACATTGCTATCAATGTAATACTACGATATCTAATATATAGAATTTATTTGAATTTCACCAGTTATCACATAATGTCCTTTTCTATCGTAGGATCCCATTCAGGATACCTCGTTGTATTTGTCTGTCATTTCTGCCTACTCTGCTCCAGGCTGACAGTTCCTCAGTCTTCACTGGTCTTTCAGAAGCCTGACACTTTTGAAGATACCGGTCAGGTATTTTGTAGAATGTCTCTCAACTTGGGGTCATCTGATGTTTTCTTATGATTAGATTGAAGCTCTGCATTTGTGGCAAAAATACATGTTTTATTCTCCTCCCCTTCACCCCATTGGTGAGCGTGCGCTTCCCACCCTAGTGTTGTGGGGGTGGCCAAACACATGGCACCCAACATTGGACAGATGAAATCCACAGCAGTTTATTAGTCACATCTACTCACAGCCTGGGACAGGAGGACCCCACAGGCCAGGCAGAGCCACACAGCATCACAGTCTGGAAGAAAGTGGACAAGCAGGGTCTGTAGGGCGCAGTATTGTAGTAAGAGGATTAAGTGCCCCTCGGTTCATGGGAGGATGACTGGCTTCTTTGGATAATTCTGTGGGCTGGGTGAGAACTGAAACCTGCTACTTAGGGATAAGTAAGCACTGTGCCCGGTCCACATGATAAGGAGGGTACTTTGGCTAGGGGACCTTTTTCTGTGGGAACACAACAGGGAGCAGAACCTGTGGGTAAGCCATAAACGGTCATCCCCTCTCTCCTAGATGTCAAGGCACACATATTATTAGGCCTTAATTTTAGGTCTTATATCACATTACTGCTAACATTATTTTGTTCCCTTCTCTGTGAATCATGTCAGGGGGTAGGTATATGATGCCCATATGTTGTATTACTACTAATGTTCACCTTGATTACTTGGTTAAAGTGGTGGCAGTTAGGCTGCTCCACCAGACCATTGCTATTTTCCCGTTTTTTAGTAATAGATAGGGTGTGCGAAATACTTTAAGGCTCCGAAAATACACTGTTTCTTCTCAGACTTTGACCCATTACTTTTGGAATCCATCTAGGTATCTTGCCTACAACAAATATGTTTCCTAATGGTAATTTTCTATTTTCCTCATTCTTACTACATGTATTCATTGGAATTCTTCTGTAAGGAAGAGCTGGTTTTTTCCCCCCATTTATTTGTTCAATTTATGTACATCAGTATGGGCTCATGAATAATTATGTTATACTATGAGTTATAATCAAATTATATTATTATTTACTTTGTTCCTCAAACTGTTCCAGCTTTGGCCATTGGGAGCGTTCTTTGGTTGGTTCTGTGGTCTTTCGCTATGCCCCCATTCTTTCTTGCACACTTCCTAATGTTCTGGCACAATAAGATGTTCACATCCATCTTGTGTTCTTTTGTTTGTTTGTTTGTTTGTTTGTTTTCCCCCACCGTACCCCTGGATTAAAACTATTTCTACAAGGAGCCCTGGTTCCTTTCCTTGGAGAATAACATTTAGAAACCTGTATTTCAGTGTATATTCATTGTTACCGAAATTTCATTGCTGCTAGGCTCTCTCCACGGACAGAAGTAGGAAATATATTGTATGTACATTCCCATGCTTATAGATACATCTATGTTTATTTCTGCATCTACCTATTTGTATAGACATTAAAAGCCAGGAACTCATACTGATATTTCTGATTCCAGACCATTCTAGCCTTATCTGTAAATTCATTCTCCGACCTGGCTTTCATTATCTATGATGCGTTTACTTATTTGTTCATTCCTGGTGTGTGTACACATAGCTTCAGAATTGCTAACCAATACCCCTGTTGGAAACAGATTTACTAACTTGTGTTTGTGTACAGTTCTCTTTTGTCTTCAGCCTTAGAAGATACTGTCAAAATATGGTTTTCCAAAGTTTCCTCACTTAAATATTTTCTTCCTCACTCCTTCAGTGTGGATAAGTTAATCATTTGTAATACAGTTAGCTGACTTTGCTGCTACTTGTATTCGACTTTGCGTTTCCCCCCATATCCTGGTTGATTTTAATTGTTTATTTATATTTTGGATAGAAATGTTCCTATGATTCGGAGTCAGGCCTATACAGAAACAAAGTGTACTCAGAGAAGTATCGCTTCTTCCTCATTCCTTCTACCTCATTCCCATTCCCCATTTCTTGCTATTTCTTTCCCACCCTCCCCCATAGGATAACCAATTTCTTTAGTTTCTGGTTCAACCTTTTCTATATTTATTTTGCACCAATTCGCAGATACACACATGTTTTCTTATATTCCCTTCTTACACAAAGGATAGCATACTATTCATATTTCTTTCCATTTTGCCTTTGTCATTTAACAGCCTTCCTGAAATCACCCCACACCGTGTCATACAGATTTTCATCATTCTTTTTCTTACAGCTACACTGGACTCCATTGCATGGCTGTACTATACTTTATTCAACCACTCATCTATATGTGGGCTTTTAATGTGTTTCCAGCATTTTGCAGCTACAAACAATGCTTCAGTGAATAACCTTGGGCACAAATAACTTTGTACTGGTGAAATGGATCTTCGAAGTATATGTCCAGTAGTGAGATTATTGGGCTAAAAGTTAGGTACATATGTAGTTTCTTTAGGCATTTCCAGATTTCTCTTTGGAAGGGTCGTATTGGTTTTCATTTCCACTAGCAATGTTATGAGAATGACCGTTTCCACACAGACTCACTAACAGAATGTGTTGCCTCACTTTTTAAACTTTCGCCTATGTGTTAGGTGAGAAACGGTATCACGCTGTTGGTTTAATGTACGTTTTTGTCTGTTGGTGAGTAAGTTTTGACACATCATGTTTGAGGACTTTCTATATTTTTTTGCATGAATTGCCTGTTCATGTCTTTTCCTCATTTTTCGATCCAGTTTTTGGTCATTTTGTCGTTCAATATTTAAGAATTCTATATATGTATTTGGAATATTATCCATTTGTCTGAGGTATATGCTGCAAATACTTTATCCCAGTTTGCCAGTTGTGTTTTGATTTATTTATGATGTATTTTTTGCAACACTTTCTTTCGTTTTTATGTGGTCTAACTCGTTATTCATTTCTTTCATTGCCTCTGGAATTTGAATCATAGTTAGATGCCTTTCCCTACACCAAGGTTAAAGAAGAGCTCTGCCAGATTTTTTTCAAGAACTTGTATCGTTTCATTTTTTATGTTCAGATCCCTAATACGTGTGCAGTCTATTTTTGTGTATGGTGTATTGTATCAGTCCACTTTTATTTTTCCTAATGCCTCAATTGCTCCAACACTATTTAGTCAATGACCATCTTTGCCCTCATGATTTTACATGCCACCTTTATCATATGCTAATTTCCATATGTATTTGTACTTGGGTTGTATTTTTTGGTTTTCTCGCCTATTATTCCACTGAGCTATCTGTAATTTAAGGAAGTTTTCTCTGCCATCACATGCGGAATCAAAATCCCAGGTCTTCTTTACAATGTGAGCAAACTTTTCCTGTAAAGAGCCATATAGCAAATATTTTAAGTTTGTGGACCATAGTGTCTCTGTCATAACTACTCAACTTTGTCATTGCAGCACAGAAACATCTATAGATAAGATATAAATGAATGAGCATGGCTGTGTTCCATTGAAACTTTATTTACAAAACCAAGAACTGGACTGTATTTGACCCAATGGCCACAGCTTACAGACCCCTGCTCTAGTGGATTCCTCAGATAGGGTTGAGGGGTGCAGAATCTCCTAAGTTCCTGTCTGTTGAAAACTGTTTTTCTATAAGCTGTGATATTTGAAGGGTCAGCCCTGCTGGATGTAAAATCTTTACTTCAGACTTTTTAAAAAAAATTTTATCATTACACAATGTAAACATTTTATTTTTTGTGGCCCTTTACCAATTCCTCCTTAACCTCTCCTCCCCCTCCCCCTTTCCCACCGCTGGTGTCCTCAGTTCTGTCCTCTCCTTTTGAGAGTTCAAGGAATTTTTGTGATTGTTGCATCATTCTTCTTTCCTTCCTTTTTTCAGCTGCCGCTTATCAGTGAGGACATGTGGTATTTCTCTTTCTGTAAGTCTGGCTTATTCCACTGAACATGATTTTCTCTAAGTTCATCTATGTTGATGTGAATGGCACAATCTCACTCCTTTTTATGGCAGAGTTGTATTCCATTGTGTCTATATACCACATTTTCCTTACCCCGTCATCTGTCAGTAGACATTTAGTTTGCTTCTGACTCTTAGCTATTGTAAATAGAGCTGCGATAAACATGGGAGTGCAGGTATGCCTTCGACATGATGATTTCCATTCCTTTGGGTGTACACCCAACAGTGGGATTGCAGGATCATATGGCAGCTCTATCTGTAGTTGTGTGAGGAACCTCCATACTGTTTTCCGTAAGGGCTGCACTAACTTATAGTCCCACCAACAGTGTAGGAGGGCCCTTCTTTCTCCACATCCTCTCCACTATTTGTTATTCTCTGTCTTTCTGATTCTGGCCAGTCTAACTGGTGTGAGGTGATATCTCAGTGTGGTTTTGATTTGCATTTCCCTGCTGCTTACTGATGTTGAGCATTCGCTTTTTCATCCGTAGGTTGGCCATTTGTGTATCTTCCTTTGAGAAATGCCTATCCAGCTCCTTTGCCCATTTTTTAGTTGGATTTGTTTGTTTGTTTGTTTGTTTGTTTTTACTGTTGTTTGCGTTCCTTGTATATTCTAGATATTAATCCCTTGTGGGATTCATAGTTTGTGAATATTTTCTCCCATTCTGTCGGTTGTCTTTTCACTCTGTTAAATGTTTCTTTGGCTGTGCAGAAGCTTTTTAGTCCATTTCTATTTTTATATTTTTATAAATATTCTGATCCGAGGTAGGTCTCATATCCTCAAATGCTTGTTTGAATATGATTAATTCTGTTTGAACTGTTCACTTAGTTTCTTTCCGCTTTATGGTTGTTTGCTTTGTGAGAAGTTTCGTTTCCTCATCTTTTTTAAAGAATGTTTTTGTATGGAATTTTTTTCTTCCTTTTGTGTATTTGTATGATATTGGTTTGTTTTACAAAAATCCTACTTTAACGATGCCAATTTTTGTCGGGATAGCAAAGTCCAGGCCTTTAAGCCTTTTTCTTTGCTTGTTTTGGTGGCAGAGGGAGAAGTTTTGAGTGCTCTGATTCTGTGGTTCTCTCATGTCCTGTAAGAGCATTTTTCTTTTCCATTTTTGTTTTTTCCCCCTTTTGTTTCTTTTCCCCATCATTACTAAATGCCAAAGGATGCTTCACCCTTCCTCTTTGCCTTTTCTCTTCTTCTTCCATTTTTTTTTTTTTTTTTTTTTTGGGGTGGGCTGATATGGGGATCCAAACCCTTGACTTTGGTGTTATAACACTGTGAAGCTATTTTTAAGTCTTGTAAGTCTTCCCTACCTCTTCAAATGGCACATATTTTGAAGTCTCTTCTCTATAGACCCTGCTCTTATCTTCCAGGATATCTTTTTGGTATTTTCAGACGTATCATGGGCCTAGTCATTCTGGCCGTACTTTTAGATCAACTTTAAGCTTGCCATCTTTCTTCCTCAGTATCTCTTGCAGCTCTTCTTGGTCTGTCTTTGCTTGAAACTAAGCCCACTGATGAGCGTGTGACAGATCATGTGCTGGAATATCGTGCTTTTTCTCGTTTTACTCACAATTATTTTGAAGTTTTGTCATCTGTTTCTAAGTGATGATGAGTATGTGCTTTTGGACAGATTTACATTTGTTTTTTCTTGGTGATTTGCATCATTTTGGAAGGAAGTATTGAGAGGCAGGTAGATAGATGGTCAATGTTGTCTTCTGCTCACTTACCCCTGATTTCTACTGACATTTTATCTTATGCCAATATGTATATGTATGAAGGCATACACAAACGTAAACACTTACACACACACTCGAGTCTATTCCTATTCTATGTCTACAGTGGAGGTCTCCTGAGGTGGCTGCCTGATTCACCATCTACAAGGGTACTTCAAAAAGTTCATGGAAAAACAGAATTAAAAGATAATACGGATCTTTTCATGAACTGTCTGAAATACCCAAGTATTTATTCAATAAATATTTTGTCCACTGCTAACCTTGGTGGCAGATAAGGGACTGTGGATGTCTTCTCAGGATTTGTAAATATTCTTCACTCTGAAGCAGGTTCATAAAGATGGACAAAAACGCCCCAGCCACACTACTAGACCTTGCTGTACGAAGTCTGCTGAGTAATGAACGTGTAGCTATCCATGCCCTTGAAGAGCTCCCAAGAGTCATGTTCGCTCCGTTTTTCACTGCCGCCTTCTTGGGTGGTCATAAGAAGGTACTGAGGGAAATGGTGAGGATTTGGCCCTATCCCTGTCTCCACGTCGGGACATTGAGAGTACGGGAGTCACAATATGACAATTTCGAAGCTATGATTGACGGTCTACAGATCCTTCCTGCCCAGAACTCTTCTTCTTGGTAAGACTATGTATAATAGAGACATAGTGAGTCAGCAGGAGGGTATGAGACGGGGGTAGGAGATGGCCTAACAGTCTTTCAAAGGTAGTTAATGGTGAATGCTGAGGATCTCTGTGAGGCTGTTGGTGGAACATTTGGGGTCACCTTAAGGACTCTAATGTCTTACAGAGTTGATTATGGAACAGAAGGGATTGAGGATACTATTAATAGATTTGCCTCCTGGGTATGATTACATGGAAAAAGGACATGGGCATTGAGACTGGGATCATCAGAAGAGAAGAAAAGATGGGGAAAAGAAAGAAAGGCGCTAAATTTTTATGGAAAAGGCTTTGTTGGTAAATGGTGTATGGAGTGAAGACCAGGGATAAAGGGATTTTGTTTCAGCTTCCCATCATTGATCCTGCTGGGTTGTATTAAAATCAGCTGCCTCTCAGATATTCTGTCTTCTCCTCTACTTACAGGGCGCCAAAACTGAGGATTCTAGATTTAAGGCAGAATCCAGGCTGCAGGACCACATGCTCTGAGATCAGGACCACATTCCCTTTCTGTTTTCGTTCATGTGTTCACTCTCAGCACTCTATCGTGAAAACAGAAGAAGCCCCACAAAGAGTTAGGTGCCCCGGAACTGTAAATTCAGAGTCTGAGCCTCAGTCATCCAGGGAACCTGTGGAATTATTAGTGAACATTTCCCTAGACGGTACCTGGAGAACAGGGCGATTTCTTTCTTTACTTCGAAATAAAGTAGAGCAGAGCTTTGGGTCCTTGCACCTCTGCTGCAGAGTTTTGCAATTTGATGGAAGGCTTGCCCACGAACACATCCTGCAGCTTCTGGATATGGGATGCATTGGTCACCTGAAAGTGGATGACATTTATCTGAGTCAAGTCACCACCCTTTTGGCTCAGATGACCCACCTCCACAGCCTTAGTATGTCTCACATCCGTTTTACATCTTGTGTGAGGAGACGCTTTGGGACTTTTCTCACCCATCTTGGGCAGATGAACACCCTTCAGCAGATCCGTTTGCATTCCTGCCGCACGCATCCGCTTCAGGAACTGCTCAGGTGAGGAGCTGGGGAAAGACCTGGGTTCCCTGAACCACCCCGTTGTTAAGACAGGAGAGCAACCATTCTTGGATATTCCTAATCTCCTTGTAACCCATTCCTCCTTCCACCTCAATATGGGCACTGCTGGGTGTATGAAACTGGCCAGGCTAGAGAAACTAGAAAAGTAAGCTGTGATCATTCATTCATTCAGTCAGTCAGTCGACCATGTGCAGACACCATGATAAGTCTGTAGATACATTGGTGAAAAAGACCCAGTCCTTCTCCCCTTGGAGTTTACAGCCTTTTAGGGAGGAAGGGGAGACGTTCAGATGGAGAAATGTTTTATGCTGTGGCACTGATGCACCTCATCATGGTCTGGCTAGAACAGTTAATACTGCCAGATCATTTTGCTCCTGTATTTTACCCAAGCGTTAGGCCCTGAGTAGAGAGCTTGTCATTTGGGTTTTGGTCAAAGGGAATCCTTAGTTGACTGCTTTCCCAGTTCCCTCCCCACCAAATAAGTAAACTAAATCCACCACTGATTTCATTGTAAGTACTAAGTGCATTAAATTTTTTTCCACTTAATCTTTCCCACAACTCTACATAATAGTTGCCATTGTGCATGTTTTAAAGATTTAAGAAACTGTATCTGAGAGTGGAAAAGTAATTTTCTTAGAGTCTGATTCCAAAGCCCACATTGTTAACTGCTGTTGCAACATATGTGCAAATTAGTTTATTCTAGAGCCATAGATACCTCTAACTCAGGACTCCTTGTCCTGGTCCAATCCTCATTGTGCAGAAATAACTTTCTTTTTTCTGTCTACAGATACCTGCCACCTCAGTTGGATGCATTGTATCTCTCTTTCTGTGGACTTTCTAACAGAGGCATCACTGTCCTGTCCCAGAGCCCTGCAGCCACCCATCTAAGATTGCTGAGTCTCAGCAACGTCGAGATATCCCGGGAACTTTCTGAGTCCTTCCAGACTCTGCTGGCAAGTGTCTCAGGCACCCTGGAGTATCTACAGATAACTAGTTGCCTGATAACTGATTCTACTCTCACTGCTGTCATTCCGGCCCTGAGCCGCTGTTCCCACCTCTGTGTCTTTAGCTTCGCCTCCAACCCCATTACAATGCGTGTGCTCACCAGTCTTCTGCAGCACTTAACAAACCTGACGGAGCTGAAGCGTGTAATTTATCCTGTCCCTGTCCGTTGCTATGAACAATTGCATAATCCTCGCAGTTTGAACCGACAGAAGCTTTCTGAAGTGCAGGCCCAATTGAAGGCGATGCTGCAGGTGGTAAAGCGGAATGACATGCGCTGGACCAGTTCTCCTGAGTGATTTTCATGGTACAAGGACTTGATTTAACACTGACGTGTGGCCATTAAAGCACGTAGTGTTCTCACCTGATGCCCAAGTTTTAGAGACACATATGTAAAATTTTATAGTTCCAGGAACCTCGCGTTAGGAAGATTCCATGTGTAACTGACCTCTATAAAAATAAAGAACTCTAAAGAAAACAGAGGGCTTTGAGAGGTCCTATGGGTCTCTTACCCATTGTCCTCCAAATCCTCCTCCTTGCTCCTGACCACAGTGTTGGGTATGTGACCTTGGCTGACCTAGTCATGGTATACCATTTCCCTGCCCAGACTAATTGGTTCACTTACGGGTACTTGACACAAGTCCAAAGAGTTGAAACCTTTTCTTGATGATATTTTGGAATAGCTGGTGGTTATTGAAGCCAATAATTTTACCCTCCAAGGTCCTTTAAACTTCTCATATTTATGACGGCCTTAGGCTGCTTATGAGAAACTATTTGCATCTAAAAGGAAAAAAACCAAACCAAAACAAACAAACCAAACCTATGTCCACTACCTACTGGTGTCTTTATCAGTCCGTTGCTACCTCCTTTCTTAGGTCTTAGAAACCTGTGGCTCAGTCGTTCCTTATATCACACCCATTCACCAAGGATCTCTTATTAGTTCAGTACTGTTCCAGGTGCTGAGAATAAAAAGGCAAATAAGACAAAGCCCCTACTTCCAGCCACTCAGAATACAGCTGTTCCTATGATTTGTCTGTTCCCCTACTCTTTCTTAGGGCGTTTGGGAAAGTTATTTAAACCCCCTGTACCCCAGGTTTTTTTTTTTTTTTTTCACACACTCTGTTCAATCCACGCTGGCCTCTTTATGCTGTTGGATAGCTCCTCAACACTCAGGTCATGGCTTTAATGTTACCTCCTCGGAGAGGTTTTCTCTTACTTCCCTTTACTTATTGTACTTCCCTTACTTCCTTTGCTTCCCTTACTTTACCATGTTGTAGCTCTCTCTCAATGTACCATGTATGTTCCCTTCATGGTACCCATCGTTCCATATGCATTTGCTCCCTCTGCTCTTACAGCAATAATTTGTGCATATCGTTTACCCGTTGAAGTGAAAGCACTGCACTTCAAAGACTTAGTAAGAGAATAGAATGTTAAAATAACTAATTAAATATCTGTTTGTATGATTACACATTAAAATGGTAAAACATTGCATTTCAACGACTTAGTAAGAAAAAGATGTAATATTAATTAATAACTTTTTCTAATCGTTTACATGCTGAAATGCCAACAGACTGAATGTCAATGAGTCAGTAACAAAAATGAATGAAAAGTTACTAATGAAAAATTAATGTACAGCGTTCCCTGTTGAAATGAAATCAGACCACAATTTAAAGACTTAGTAAGAAACAAGTTGCAAGGTAGTTAATGTGTTTATACTGTTTCCATGTTAAAATGATAACATACTGCTTTTCAGACTCAGTTAAAAAAATAATTAAAATTAAATAATTTTGTTCTTGTTGGTTACATGTTGGAATAACATACTGTATTACAAAGACTTAGAGAAAAGAATGTAAAAAATAATAATTAATAAAAATAGTTAATAATGTTTTTATTGCTTTCATTGTGTAATGACAACATACTGCATTTCCAACTTAGAAAGTAAAACATGTTAAAATAACCAAAACAGAATTTGTATGTGTTTTTTTCTTGGTGGAATAACAGATGTGGTTTTAGTTTGCATTTCCCTGATGACAAGTGATGTTGGGCATTTTTTCATGTATCTGTTGGCCATTTGTGGGTCTTCCTTTGAAAAATGCCTATTCAGCTCCTTTGCCCATTTTTTAATTGGGTTACTTGTTTTTCCGTTGCAAAGTTGTTTGAGTTCATTGTGTATTCTGGATATTGATCCTTTGTCCAATGTATATTTTGCAAATGTTTTCTCCCACTATGTTGGTTGTCTTTAACTCTGTTAATTGTTTCTTTTGCTGTGCAGAGCCTTTTTAGTTTGATATAATCCCACTTGTTTATTTTTCCTTTGGTAGCCCATGCTTTGGGGGTTGTATTCACGACGTCAGTGCCCAGTCCCACTTCCTGGAGTGCTTCTCCTATGTTTTCTTTAAGTAGTCTTATTGTTTCAGGGTGTATATTTAATTCTTTAATCCATTTTGAGTTGATATTGGTATATGATGAGAGATATGGGTCTAGTTTCGTTCTCCTGCATATGGATATCCAGTTATCCCAGCACCATTTGCTGAAGAGGCAGTCTCTTCCCGAATGTATAGGCTTGGTGTCTTTGTCAAAGATCAGATGGCTGTAGGTGGGTGGGTTGATTTCCGGATTCTCTATTCTATTCCATTGATCACTCTGTCTGTTTTTATGCCAGTCCCATGCTGTTTTGGTTATTATAGCTTTGTATTATTGCTTGAAGTCAGGTAGTGTTATGACTCCAGCTTTATTTATATAGTTCTTTCTTTCTTTCTTTCTTTCTTTCTTTCTTTCTTTCTTTCTTTCTTTCTTTCTTTCCTTCCCTCCTTCCTTCCTTCCTTCCTTCCTTCCTTCCTTCCTTCCTTCCTTCCTTCCTTCCTTCCTTCCTTCCTTCTTTCTTTCTTTTTGCTCAGAATTGCTTTGACTATGAATGGTCTTTTGTTATTCCGTATAAATGGCTAGATAGCTTTTTCCTTTTCTGAGAAAAATGTAATTGGAATTTTCGTGGGGATTGCATTGAATTTGTATAGCACTTTGGGTAGTATGGACATTTTCACAATGTTGATTCTTCCAATCCAAGTGCATGGGATATCTTTCCATCTTCTTGTGTCCTCTTTAATTTCTCTCAACAGTGGTTTGTAATTCTCAGTATAGAGCTTTGTCACATCCTTGGTTAACTCTATTCCTAAGTATTTTATTTTGGGGGTGGCTATCGTAAATGGGCAAGCTTTCTTGATTTCTTTTTCTGCATGCTCACTACTGGAGAATAGAAATGCTACCGATTTTTCTGTGTTGATTTTGTATCCTGCAACTTTGCTGAAATCATTTATCAACTCCAAGAGTTTTTTTGTAGAGGCTTTAGGCTGTTTCATGTCATCTGCAAACAGGGACAGTTTGACTTCATCTTTTCCAATCTGGATGCCCTTTATTTCCTTCTCTTCTCTGATTGATCTGGCTAGTACTTCCAACACTATGTTCAATAGGAGAGGTGAGAGTGGGCATCCTTGTCTAGTTCCTGTTCTTAAGGGAAAGCTTTTCCCCATTCAGAATGATATTGGCAGTGGGTTTATCATAAATGGCTTTAATTATGTTGAGATACTTTCCGTCTCTACCTAAATTGTAGAGAGTCTTTATCACGAACGAGTGTTGAATTTTGTCAAATGCTTTTTCAGCATCAATAGAGATGATCATATGGTCCTCGTGTTTGATTTGGTTGATGTGGTGTATCACATTTATTGCTTTGCATATGTTGAACCAACCTTGCATCCCTGGGACGAATCCCACTTGATCACGTTGTATAATTTTGCGTATGTGCTGCTGTACTCTGTTAGCTAGTATTTTATGGAGGATTTTTGCATCTATATTCATCAAGGATATTGGCCTGCAGTTTTCTTTTCTTATTATATCTTTGTCTGGTTTTGGTATCAGGGTGATGTTTGCTTCATAGAATGAGTTTGGGAGAATTGCCTCTGTTTCAACCTTTTGGAATAGTTTGTAGAGAACTGGTGTCAATTGCTCTTTGAATATTTGGTAGAATTCTGCAGTGAACCCATCTGGTCCTGGGCTTTTCTTTGTTGGGAGCCTTCTGATAACAGCTTCAATCTCTTTTAGTGTTATTGGTCTGTTCAGATTTTCTACATCATCATGGCTCAGTTTTGGCAGTTTGCGTGGGTCCCGAAATTTAGCCATTTCCTCCAGATTTTCAAATTTGTTGGCATATAGTGGTTTATAGTAGTCAATGATGATTTCTTGTATTTCTGCAGTATCAGTTGTAATACCACCTTTTTCATTTCTAATTTTTGTTATTTGGGGCTTCTGTCATCTCCTTTTAGTTAGCCATGCTAGTGGTTTGTCAATTTTATTTATCTTTTCAAAAAACCAACTTTTTGTTTCATGGATCTTTTGTATCATTTTTCAGATTTCTATTTCATTTAGTTCTCCTCTGATCTTAATGATTTCTGTCCATCTGCTAAATCTGGGTTTGGATGGTTCTTGTTTTTCTAGTTCTTTAAGTTGAAGTATTCGATTGTTTACTTGCCATCTTTCCATTCTTCTGAAGTAAGCATTTAATGTGAGAAATTTCCCAGTTAGTACTGCTTTTGCAGTATCCCACAGGTTTTGGTATGATGTATCATTGTTTTGATTAGTTTCAATAAATTTTTGATTTCCTGTTTGATTTCTTCTTGGACCCAATTGTCATTAAGTAGAATGCTCTTTAATTTCCATGTGTTTGTATTGTTTCCAGAATTTCGTTTGTTATTGATTTCTAGTTTTAATCCATTGTGATCTGAAAAAATACATGGGATAATTCCAATTTTTTTGAATTTGCTGAGACTTGATTGTGACCTAACATGTGATCTATCCTGGAGAATGATCCATGTGCTGATGAGGAGAATGAATATTCTGAGGTTTCTGGATGGAATGTTCTGTAGATATCTGCCAAGTCCAATTGGTCTAGAGTGTTGTTTAGATCTTGTGTTTCTCTGCTGATTCTTTGCCTAGATGATCTGCCCAATATTGATAGTAGGGTGCTCAGGTCCCCTGCTGTTATGGTATTATTGTCTATCTCCTTCTTTAGGCCAATTAGAGTTTGCTTTATAAATCTGGCTGCTCCAACATTGGGTGCATATATAGTTATGGTTGTTATGTCTTCTTGATGGATGAATCCTTTTATCCTTATGTAGTGGCCCTCTTTATCTCTTTTTATGGTTTTTAGTTTAAAGTCTATTTTATCAGATATAAGAATAGCTACTCTGGCTCATTTTTCATTTCTATTTGCATGGTATATCTTTTTCCATCCTTTCACTCTCAGTCTATGTGTGTCTTTATGGGTGAGGTGAGTCTCTTGAAGGCAGCAAACAGTTGGGTCCATACTTTTACTCCAGTCAGTCAGTCTCTGTCTTTTGAGTGAGGAATTTAATCCTTTTACATTAAGAGTTGTTATTGAAAAGTGTTGATTTACTCCTAGCATTTTATTGATTTTTGTTTGGATGTCTTAAGTGTCTTTTGTTCATTTCTTTCTGATTTAATGTTTGTCTTCTGTTTTTGTTGGTTTCCTGGGTTGTAGATAAACTTTTTTTTTCCTCATTGTTAGCATTTTTATTTAACTAGTGGGTTTTGAATTTTCCTGAGTTTTTATGGCAGTGGCAGTTATTATTCAGGTACCAAAAAAGAAAGACAGTGTCTTTTGCAAAGTAGAAGTTTTCAATTTTAATGAAGTCCAAGTTATTAAAGACTTCTTTCATAGATTGTGCCTTCGGCGTTATATATAAAAACCCCAAATCATCTGGGTTTTCTCCTATGTTCTATAACTTGCCTTTTGCTGGGTCTGTGATCCAGTTTGAGCTATTATTTACAAAGACTTAACGGGTCTGTGTCTAGATTCAGGTTGTTGCATTTGGGTGTGCAGTTGTTTCAGCACCATTTGTTTTAGAGACTATCTTTTCTCCATTGCATTGCCTTTGTCCCTTTTTCAAAGTTCAGTTGACTATATTTGTGTGGATCTGTTTCTGGCCTCTCAATTATATTCCAATGCTTGATCTGCTTATTCTTTCACCAGTACCACAGTGTCTGGAACACCCTTGCTTTAAAGTGAGTCTTGACATTGGGTAGTGTCAGTCATTTGACTTTCTTCTTCCTCTTCAGTATGGTATTGGGTATTCTGGGTCTTTGCTTCTCCATGTAAGCATTAGAATCCATTTGATCATATTCAAAAAATAACTTGCTTTGATGGTGATGAATCTATAGATCCAGTTGGGAAGAACTGATATCCTGACAACATCTTGAGTTTCTACACAAAAACACAGAATATGTCATTTATTCAGTTCTTTGACTTCTTTCTTTGGAGTTTTGTAGATTTCCTCTTACAGATCTTATGGGTGTGCATGTGTGCGTGTGCGTGTGCGTGTGTGTCTGTGTGTGTGTGTGTGTGTGTGTGTGTGTGAGAGTGTCAGTATAAGTGTGTGTATCTAGGTGATCCCTAAGTGTTTTGCATTGTGGGGTGCTAATGTAAATTATATTGTGTTTTTAATTTCAAATTCCAATTGTTCGTTTCTGGTATGAAGGAGAACAATTAACTTCTTTATATTAACCTTGTAACCTGCAACCTTGATTTAATTGCTTATTAGTTCCACGAGCATTTTTTAAATATGTTTATTTATTCCTTCTGATTTTCTACACAAACATGTCATCTCTGAGCAAAGACAGTTTTAT
The DNA here is from genome assembly GCF_027409185.1 of Cynocephalus volans. Classification (NCBI taxonomy): domain Eukaryota; kingdom Metazoa; phylum Chordata; class Mammalia; order Dermoptera; family Cynocephalidae; genus Cynocephalus; species Cynocephalus volans. The sequence continues at coordinate 110,621,598 of NC_084478.1, read as the reverse complement.
TTTTTCCCTCCCAATCCGTATACTTTTTATGTCCCTTTCTTGTGATATTGTGTTAGCCAGGATATCTAGAATGATGATGAAAAAAATTGGCGAGCAGGAACATCTTTGTTTTGTTCCTCATCTTAGCAGGAAAGCTTCCAGTTTTTAACCATTAGGTATGATGTTAGCTGTAGGGGTTTTGTACATGTTCCCCTCTATTCCAAGTTTGTTTTTTGTTTTTTTGGTTTTTTATTTTAAATCAACTTTATTGAGTCATAATCTATACATAAAATGTGTCCATTGTAAAACTGTAATTTGAGGAGTTTTGTTTTGTTTTGTGTTTTTACCCCACCCAATTATCCCCCAACTTTCCTCCCCCTCTCCCTCCCCCGCCAACTCCACTTTGTGGCCTTAGGAATGTTCCCTCCATCTGTAAGACCAGCACACTATTGTGGTCTTTCTTTCCTTCTTTCCTTCTCTCTTAGCTCCCACATATGAGTGAACACATGTGGTATGTGTTCATATCCCTATGTGCTTTGCTTATTTCAGTCAAAATAAGTTACTCCAGGTTCATCCATGTTGTTGCTATCGGGAGTGTTTCATTCTTTTTTACGTCAGGGTAGTATTCCACAGTGTATATATACCCCAGTTTCCTGACCAGTCATCCATTGATGGACATTTCCTTTTGCTCCATATCTTGGCTGTTGCAAACAGAGGTGCTCTGAGGTTTTTCTTTCTTTTTTTTAAAGTCATGAGTGGCTGTTGGATTTTCTCTAATGTTTTTTATGCATCCATTGATATGATCGTGTGGTTTTCCTTCAACAGCCTGTTGTTGTGGTAGATTACATTAATTGATTTTCAAATGTCACATCAGCCTTGCATACCTGGAATAAATTCCACTTGGTCTGGGTGTAGAATTATTTTTACACATTGGTGGATTTGATTTGCCAGTATTTTGTTGAGGATGTTTGCATCTATGTTCACGAGAGATATTGGTATGTAGTTTTATTTTCTTTTTATGTCTTTGCCTGGTTTTGCTATTTAATGCTGGCTACATAGAATGAGTCAGGAAGAACAGATTAAGCATCCCTAATCCAAAAAATTCAAACCCCAAATGCACCAAAACCTAAAACTTTTTGAGTGCTGACATGACACTCAAAGCAAGTGCTCACTGGAGCATTCCAGATTTTGGATTTTTGAATTAGGGATGTTCAAATTGTATGTGTTCTGCAAATATTCCAAAATATGAAAAAAGAAATCCCAAATCCAAAACACTTCAGGCCCCAAGCATTTTGGATAAAAGATACTCAATCTCTATTCCCTCTGCTTCTTCTATCGTCTGGAAGAGATTGTACAGAATTGGTATAATTTCTTCTATGTTTGGCAGAATACACAATTGAACCCATCTGGGCCTGGTGCTTTCTGCTTCAGAAGGTTATTAATTATAGATTCATTTGAAATAAATGTAGGCTTATTAAGATTGTCTATTCAAAATGGATTTTAAGTTGTGAAATAGATGGCTTTATGATCTTTTATTGTTTTGTGTTTTGTGTATTTAATTGCTTGATTGAGATATATTTACCCATTTAAATTGTACAATTTAGTGGCTTTTAGGGTATTCACATATATGTGCAATGACCACCCTAGTCTGTCCCGCGCTACCGTCTCGCCAGCAAGAACGACGCGGCACACAAAGGATCCTTCTGCAGATCAGCTTTAATGCATCTTGAGAGGGAGAGCATAAGCTTGCCAAAAATGGAGACCCCGAGCGAGGGAACCCGCGCCCTTTATATAGAGACTGCTCCTCGCCTAGGACGTGCTCCTACCTTATTGGTGGCTGCCTAATCGGCCCAGGTGTGTTACCGAGCAGCCCTGCCCTCCACCGGAAATCAGCGCCATCTTGTAATGGCGATTTCGGGCAGCTCCTCACATCTCCCCCTTTTTTATCATTTAAAGTGGCTGGTACAAGCTCGGCGGTCGCGGACAAATTAGCCAGCGTTCCTCTCCTAGGTCGTCCCTCCACAGACTTTGACCTTACCCGTCATAGGTTGACCCTATCGCCACCGGGCACCATGTCTTAGGTTGGTTCAAGTCTGGGGGAAGTTGCCCGTCTCTGGACACACTGGAGCCTGTTGTTACACATAGACCTGTTTGAGCAAGGGCGAACTCCTCTGAACAAGCTTCAGGGAGGCCAGCCAACAGGAAGGGGGAAGGGGAGTCAGAGCAGGCTAATCCTTAAGCATGGACAGCCAAACGTCAGGGTTGGCCCCCTGTTCCAGGGCTAGAAATGCCTGGGCGATGACTACCCTGTCTCTCTGGGTCTGGGCTTTTAATCTGCAGACCAACCATAGTAGGAGCACAGTTCCCCCACATAAGAACATGCCAACCCCAATCACTCCTGCCCACTCCTTGAAGTGGGACACGGCCGTTTTAATCCATGAGGACAGTCCGACTGCGAAGGAGACATCCACTCTTGTTGAATTCACGGACACAATGGCCGTGCGCAGCAAGGTCATCAGATCGTCAAATTGTCCCGTCCAATTTCCTAAAAGATACTGAGATAATCTGTTAGACAAATTTGCAGCCTTGGTAAAATTTTCATATTGGACACTAGTGACACACAATCCTGAATATTTCCATTGACACCCCAATTGAGCAATTTGCCATAAAACGTCTATTTGTTCCTGCACAAGATCCACCCGCTGGTTAACCACCATTAATCCTCCCTTCAGCTGAGCGTTTAGCGCAGTCTGTGTTTCTAGGGCCTGTGTTACCGCGGAGGACAAATTATTCAACGTGGTGGCAGTCTGTACCGTGGTAGTCAAGGAGACGGCAGCAGCTGTGGCTGCACCTGCCGCCAGGGATACGGCGGCGACTATTGCCGCAGTGAGACCAAAATCCCTCCTCTGCCTGAACAAGACCATAGTATTGGGAGCTTCTACTGGGACAGGAATCCATCTAGGCATTCGAGCAACTATGGCCAAATTGAACAGCGTAGCATTCCAGCACTGTGCATAAAAGCAAGTATAGTTATCACAAGCAATCTGACTCCTCTCATCACTAATATTAGTTAAAATAAACATGAAAGGAGGATAAAGGCAAACTGGTGTTGGCGGGACAGAGTAATTTGTTCCAAGCTGTTTTATGGACACAGTGGATTCAAAGGACTCAGTCACATTCCACTCAAAAGAGGCATTTCCCCAACCACCGCCTTTTGAAAAGGCAAACGGTGAAAGGTCCGTGCAGCTGCCATTTACCCCACACAACAGCCAAACATCAAATGGGTTGGAACGGATCGCCATCGTGGGGTTTTGATATGTCCAATTTAGGCCTGAAGAGGTAGCATTATACTGGGTACCCATATAAGGCGAAAAGGTAAAGTAATTTTTTAGTGCCCACCCCGCCTTTTTAGACTGGCAGCCCGTCCAGGGCGGGGTATCTCCCTCCCTTCTGGGGCTCAGGCAATACGGGGCCCATTTTGCCTGAGAGGGAATACTGGTATTGTTCTTTGGATCAAAAGCAGGCCACACTCCAGACAGCCAAGAAGCATTGGCCGAACCTGGATGTTCTGGCCTATCAAACCACGCCGCGGTTTGATTATAAAGCTTTATGCATGGAATCTCAGACCAGGACCGATTAGAAACCATCCAAAAACATAGACTGCCTGTTAAAGAAAAATTTCGACTTTTTCCAATACCCGCTATCTCCGTGTCTTCAGGTAGATAAGGTAGATCCAAAGTCTTATTAGAACTGAAAAACCGAGGAAACAACCTAGTATCATGATGAACTGGCATCGGGAGGGGGAAGGTCGACAGTATCCCCCAGCGCGGCTCGCCCAAGGCCGTTGGGGTCTTGATCATCACCATCAGAATAGGGAGGAACAGCCAGATCTTCCAGCTCAGATGGGGTCTTGGCGCCATCCTTCCGTTCTGGGACCGTCCTGGTAAGCCTCTCAGGGACCCAGAAAGGGTTATCTTCATTCTGTGGGAAAACACACACAGCTCCCCTGGATCTTATAAGAATAGGATCCGGTCCTTTCCATTCGTTAGACAACACATCTTTCCATTTTACCATTTCTTTTGGCCTGTCTGGCTCTGAGCAATGACGCTCGGCCGCTGTTTGTCCATGCTCATCTAAATTCAGGTAATTTAAAGTAAATAATGCCAGGGAAATCACTGTCCTTGGTACTGGAGGAAGTTCCTTCATAATTCCCCCTTTTTGTTTTTGTAAGTATGATTTTAATGTGCGATGGGCACGTTCTACGATACCTTGTCCTTGGGGGTTATAGGGTAGGCCAGTCAAATGGGTTACTTCCATATAATGGCAGAACTGTCTGAATTTTTGGGAAGTGTAGGCAGGTCCATTATCTGTTTTAAGGACCCTGGGCTTACCCCAGGCACTCCAGGCCTCGAGACAATGTTGGATTACATGGGAAGCCTTCTCTCCCGATAGGGGAGAAGCATGTAAAATACCAGAACAAGTGTCAATGGACACATGTAAATACTGGAGTTTTCCAAAAGAGGCAACATGGGTAACATCCATTTGCCAAACCTGCAGCGGTCTTACGCCTCTTGGGTTGACCCCCACATGAGATATAGGCAAAAATTGGCAACAGTTTTGACATTGGGTCACTATTTCTCTAGCTTCTTTTCTAGTTAAGGAAAACTGACGGCGCAAGGTTTCGGCCGTTACATGAAACCGTTCATGGAAGCTTTTAGCAGCTTCCAGATTGGAAGACATGGCAACAGCAATCAGCTTTGTAGCTTTGTCGGCCAGGTCATTTCCTAGTGCCATAGGGCCAGGGAGACCTGAATGTGCCCGTATATGAGTTATATAAAATGGGTGTCGCCGAGCTAACAAGCAATTTTGAATTTGTTGAAAGACGCAAGCCACCCTACTGGATGGCTTGATGATACCAGCAAGCTCAAGATGATTAACTGCATTTACTACATAATTAGAATCAGAGACAACATTTACAGGGCCAGAAAAGGTCTGTAAAACCTCTAGGACTACCAAACATTCAACAACCTGGGGGGAGGTTTCAATATACCTTTTGGAGACAACCTGACCGTCAATCACATAGGCTCCAATCCCCGTCTTGGAGCCATCAGTATAGACTACCAAGCCATCTATTAAGGGCACAGAGGATGTTACCCGGGGAAAAACCACCGCTTGGGACAAGGCAAAATGCAAAAGAGGGTGTTGGGGATAATGATTGTCTATCTGCCCTGGAAACGAGGCGACCAATATGGCCCATTCATTGGAGGCAGCCGTCAGGGCTTGAACCTGAGGCAAAGTATAGGGAACTATCATCATTTCTGGATATTTGCCAAAGTGAGTGAGAGAGGCCTTAAGTCCACGTAAGGCAAGCCGGGCCACAGCATCGGGATACCAATCAATGATTTTCCCTGGTGAAGCATTGGGATGGACCCACAAAAGGGGGCCATTTTGCCAAAGCACGGCAGTTGGCAGTCCCTTTGTTTTACAAAGGCACAAGGAAAAGGGCAATGTGTCATCAAGACGTGTCAATTGAGCTCCCCGTATGGCCTGTTCTACCAACCGCAAGGCCTGTTCTGCTGGCGGAGTGAGGGACCTGGGAGAAGTCAGATGGCTATCACCCTCAAGAATGTCAAACAGTGGCTTCAGGGCTGCAGAGGGGATTTTTAGAAAGGGTCTGAGCCAGTTGATGTCTCCCAACAATTTTTGAAAATCATTTAGAGTTTGTAAGTGGTCCCTTCTTATCTCCACCTTTTGTGGGACGATCTTATCAGGAAAGATAATAGACCCCAAAAAATGTCCAGTATTTGCAATCTGAACTTTATCAGCAGCAATTTGTAGGCCCCAGTGTAACAAGATGGACTGTAAGCAAGGATATGCCTTTTGTAAAACTGTCAAATCTTTGTGGCATAACAGGACATCATCCATATAATGAATCAGGATTAGGGAGGGAAAGCGGTGCCTTAAAGGGCTCAGAGCTTCTTGAACATATAGTTGACACATGGTGGGGCTATTTGCCATACCCTGAGGCAAAACCTTCCATTGGAACCTCTTATCAGGTTCCATATGATTAAGTGAAGGGAGAGTAAATGCAAAGCGGGGCTTATCTAGGGGACATAAGGGGATGGAAAAAAAGCAATCCTTAATATCTATAATAACTAAAGGCCAACCTTTAGGTAAGGCGGAGAGAAGCGGAAGACCCCTTTGTACGGGGCCAAAAGAGTTCATCTGTTTATTAATGGCTCTCAGGTCGTGGAGCAATCTCCATTTTCCCGACCTTTTTTTGATTACAAATATCGGGGTATTCCAGGGAGAGGTGGACGGTTCAAGATGTCCAAGCCTTAGCTGCTCCTGTACTATCTGTGTTGCTGCCCTCAATTTCTCAGAGGACAATGGCCATTGAGGAACCCACACCGGATCCTCCGTTTTCCACGGAATGGGTCGTGCTGCCTCAATGGCGCCTAGGAAAAACCCAGACCCTGTCTACCTGGGTTGCCTTCAGGGAGAATGGGTTCAACCCGGCCCTGTTCCCTGGCTCCTAAACCCCTTCCCTGTTTATGACCCATCTTGGCCATTATCTCCTTAGCTTGAGAGGAGTATTCATTAGACAACTTAACTCCCATCTTTTGTAAAATATCACGCCCCCAGAGGTTAACGGGGAGCGGAAGCACGTAGGGAGTAAAATGTCCCTCTTGTCCCTCTGTCGTTTTCCAGGACAAGGTAGCGGAACTAATAGTAGGACTGGCCTGATAACCGAGGCCTTGTAGAGAATGTGAGGACTTAATGACAGGCCAAGACTTTGGCCACCAATGGGTGGAAATAATACTCTTATCTGCACCAGTATCCATAATGCCTTCAAACAATTTTCCCTCAACCCACAACTTTAGCTTAGGTCTCTCATTTAGGGAGACCATCAGGTAGGCGGAATCCATGCCCGAGGAGCCCATTTTTTCTCGCCCAGGCTCTGAAGGTCCGGCGACCTCTGGGAGGAGCAGCAATTGAGCTATCCTGTCTCCTTTGGTAATAGAAAAAACTCCTCCTGGGCATGTGCACAGGACTTGGATCTCGGGGCTATGTTGACAGTCAACTACCCCAGGGTAGACAATAAGACCGTTTAAAGTTAACGATCCTCTGCCAATTATAAGGCCCACGGTTCCAGGCAGTAGGGGTCGAATAGGCTGCACAGGAACCGGCTGGACGCCCATTTGTGGCATTAATAAGAAGTCGGAGGAGGCGTGCAGGTCCAATCCTGTGTGTCTTCCGACAGGCTCTCCTCCCTTTCTCCTCGACTCTGGTTGGCCTTGTCCCCATACTTGTGGGGGCCCTGGGAACGGGGGCCCATCTTCACGTTTTTTTGAACCACTTGGTGTTGTTCTGTGAGCGGCGGAAGGAGTCGCCCTTTGATATCTCTAATGGAACGGCAGAGAGCAGCCTTATGATATCCCTTGGAACAGCGGGAACAGAGGGAGTCTGTACTCTGGGGGCCCTTATCCCTGTCCGGGGCTTGGCAGTCCTTTTTTAAATGTCCCGGTTGACCGCATTTAAAACAAACTCTCTGGTTCCGCCCCTGTCTTGGCTGTCCCTGTCTAGGCAGTCTCTGCGACTGGAGGATGGCAGCTGCCAGCCCTGCATTGGTCAGGGGTCCCCCGAGTTCTCGACAAACTCTGAGCCAATCCTGTACACCTTTACCTTTTCTGGGCGCTATGGCCGCGCGGCATTCCTGGGTCGCCTGCTCAAAAATCAGTTGTTCAACAAGAGGCGCAGCCTGATCAGGGTCCCCAAAGATGCGCCCCGCTGCTTCTGTCATTCGAGCCACAAAATCTGAGAATGGTTCCTGAGGTCCCTGAATGATCTTAGTAAGTTGTCCAGAAGCTTCCCCTTTTTTGGGGAGTGCCTTCCAAGCCTTAATGGCAGTGCTAGAAACTTGAACATAAGCACCCCATGGGAAAGCCGTCTGATCAGCGGCAAATGGGCCCTGGCCTGTTAACATATCAAAGGTCCAATCTCGCTGCTCGGGGGTCAGTGCAGCAGCGTTTGCCCTGGCTTGAGCTTGTGCAGCCTCATGCCATAGCGCCTTCCATTCCATGTATTGACCCATGGTAGGGAGCGCTGCCTTAGCCAACATTTGCCAGTCAGCGGGTGTCATAGCCACACCAGCAAACCTTTCTAGCATTACTAGAGTAAAATTGGCATTTACACCATATTTTCTAACCGCCTCTGCTAGATCCTTAATTTGGGTGTACTCGACGGGGGCATGAACTCTCCCTCCGCCCTCAACCTCAAAAACTGGGAAGGCAGCTTGAACCTTTTTCCTCACTTTATCAGAGAGGAATGAGAAGGGATTAGAAGACTGCACGTAAGGAGGAGGCGCCGAAGGTGCAGGCCGTGCGGGGGCCACTGGGGGCGGCCGGCATTTCCACTCCCCGAGTGGTCTCCGCCGCCTGTCGGGATGATATCTCTCCTCCTCGTACCTGGCAGCTTCCTCCTCCAAATCGGATTCCTCACTAGGGCTGAGGGGATCGGAGTCGGACTCATCCAGATTTAAATCTTCTAATTCTTGTTTTAAGGCCCCCAGCTCTTGCATAGGGTAGAGGCCTCCTTCTTTCCCTTCCAACTTTTGTCTGGGTTTTGAAATCCCTCCTTTACCGGCAGATGTGCCGGGAGTGTCACCCTGTTGTTTTATAATCTCTCCCTCGTCCGTAGACTTACCGGGAGGGCCCTTTCTTTTATGGGAGATGTCTCTCCTCCTGCGGGTACCCATCCTCTCACTCCGTTCAGTTTCTGACATGCTGTCTTGGACCTCCTCTAATGTATTTTGCCCTACTATCACTACCGGTTTACAGCCCTCATCTTCTAAGCAATTTTTAATAAACTTCCAAATGGTCTTGGTGCCCTGACGGAGGTCTCCCTCTGCGTACTTGCGGTCAAGGTCTCTGCCTAGTTTGTTCCAAGAGCTCAAAGTCAAGGAGCCGGAACAAGCAAACCACGGCGCTACACGATCTACCTCTTTTACAAAATTTTTGAGCACACGGCCCCCTACCTTTATATCACGTTGTCTCAGCACGGCCTCTAACGCGGTAACCATGGACTGAGTGGAACCCATAACGCGCCCCACTCCGTGGGAGGCGCTGTGAGACGCACCGTTCCCTTACGTACTAGAGGCTCACACAGGTCTCTGGTGCAGCTGCTTATCTACGTCAGTCTGACCACACCAACGGGCGATTTCAAAACCTTTTAAACCAACCGGATTAACCCCAGACCAAGAACAGGCATACCTCTCCGAACTTACCCTCCTGCAGTTCTGAATCCTCCCTGTCTCCAGGGGGTCTCCGAAGGTGCTGACGATGACACAAGTTCCCGGGTTTCGGCACCAAATGTCCCGCGCTACCGTCTCGCCAGCAAGAACGACGCGGCACACAAAGGATCCTTCTGCAGATCAGCTTTAATGCATCTTGAGAGGGAGAGCATAAGCTTGCCAAAAATGGAGACCCCGAGCGAGGGAACCCGCGCCCTTTATATAGAGACTGCTCCTCGCCTAGGACGTGCTCCTACCTTATTGGTGGCGGCCTAATCGGCCCAGGCGTGTTACCGAGCAGCCCTGCCCTCCACCAGAAATCAGCGCCATCTTGTAATGGCGATTTCGGGCAGCTCCTCACACTAGTCAATTTTAGAATATTTTTATTCCCTCAAAAAGAAATCTCTTACCTTTGAGCAATCGCCTCCTATACTCCCATTCCACAAGCCTTAAGCAACTACTGATCTACATCGTCTTGTTAGATTACCCTATGTGGGACATTTTGTTAGAACAAAATCATATAATACATGATCTTTTGCGACTGGCTTCTTTCACTTAGCATGGTGTTTTCAAAGTTGATCCATGAATAATATTCAATACATATACCACACTTGGTTTATCTGTTAGTTGATGAATGTTGGGATTATTTCCACTTTTGGCTATAATGACTAATGCTGCTATAAATATCCAACTATAATTTTTGTGTGAGCATGTGTTTTCCTTTCTCTTAGGCATAAACATAGAGTGGAATTGTTGGGTCATATGGCAACTCTGTGTTTTTTTCTTTTAGGAAGTTCCATACAGTTGTTCAAAGCGACCAGCAGTGTTTGAGCGTTCTGATTTCCCCACATCCCTGCCAGTACTTGGTATTAAACGATGTTTTCATTTCAGCCACTATGTTGGGTTTGAAGTAGTATCTTATTGTTTTTCATTTGAATTTTCTCAGTGATTAATGATGTTGACCATCTTTTCATACGATTATTGCCTAGTTTTATATCTTCTTCTGAGTAATGTCAATTCAGATCATTTGCCCATTTTTTAATAGTTATTCATCCTTTTATTCTTCACATATTCTAGGCACAAGTCCCTTATCACATATATGTCTTGTAAATATTTTTCCCATTGTGTAGATTGTATTTTCACTTTATTGACGGTGTTCTTTGAGAGCATGAACCTTTTCACTGTTGGTAAAGTCCTAATTATCTATTTTTTCATTTGTTGCTCATGTTTTTGTTGTCACCATCTGAGAATCCTTTGACAAATCTGAGGTCACAAAGATTTATTCTTATATTTTCTTATAAGAATTTATAGCTTTAGCTCTTACATTTAGTTTTTTATCCATTTGGTGTTAATTTTTTTATATGATGTGAAGTAAAGTTGCAAGTTCATTTTCTTCCTTGTGGCTTTCTAATTGTCCCTAAAAAATTTGTAAAAAAGAATATTCTTTTTCACCACTGAATGGCCTTGGAACCCTTGTCAAATATCAACTGGCTGTATATACTTGTTTTTTTTTCTGCCCTCTCAGCTCCATTTCATTGATTTATATGCATATCCCTATGGTCGAACCACAGTTTCTTGATTACTGTTGCTTTGTGTTAAGTTTTGAAGTAGGGAACTGCAAATCTTCCTGCTCTGTGCTTTCTCAAGATTATTCTGGCTAATCTGGGTCTCTTGCAATTATGTATGCATTTTAAAATAAGCTTGTCAATTTCTACAGAAAAATCTGCTGGGTTTGTGATAGATATTGCATTGAATCTGGAGGTTGACTTGGGGGGTATTGCCATCTTAATAATTTGTCTTCTGATCCATGATCACACGATGTTTTACCATCTACTTAGATCTTGTTTAATTTCTTTCAAAAGTCTTTTATGGTTTTCAGATGTAAAGTTTGCAACCCTTTTGTTAAATTTACTTGTAAACATTTTCCTCTTTTTGGTGCAATTGTAAATGGACTTATTTTCTTAATTTTTATTTTTAAGTATAGTATTTAGAAATCAAGTGTTTAGAGAGACAAATGATTGTTGTATACTGATCTCGTATCTGCCTATTTTGCTGAGCTTGTTTATTAGTTCTAACAGTTTTTTAGTGGATTTCTTCAGATTTTTTATGTACAAGTTTACGTCATCTTTAGATAGAGACAGTTTTACTACTTCCCTTCCATTCCTGATGGCTCTTCTTTTTTTTTTTCTTTCTTTTTTTTTTAAATTTTAACTTATCAATATTCAGTGTAGTTGATTTTCATGTCCCTTTATCAATTCCTCCTTTTCCCTCTTCCCGCTACCCCCTCAATCAACATCATATCTGTTTACATGTCCTAACATGTTTAAGGAATTGTTGATTGTTGTACACTCTTCCCCACCGCCCTCCCTCCCATTGATTTGTTTGTATATTTATGGATTTATTTTTATTAACTCCTACAAATAAGTGACAATATGCAGCATTTCTCTTTCTTTGCCTGGCTTATTTCACTTAATATAATTTTCTCTAAGTCAATCCATGGTGCTGTGAACGGTAGTATTTCATTTTTTTTTAATAGCAGAGTAGTATTCCACTGTGTAGGTATGCCACATTTTCCTTATCCACTTGTCCGACGATGGGCATTTAGGCTTGTTCCAACTCTTGGCTATTGTAAATAGCACTGCAATAAACATGAGGGTATAGGTATCCTTTGAACATGATGATTTCCACTCCTCTGGGTATATTCCCAGCAGCGGAATAGCTGGGTCATATGGTAGATCTATCTGTAATTGTTTGAGGAATCTCCATACCATTTTCCATAAAGGCTGCACCATTTCACAGTCCCACCAACAGTGTGAGAGTGTTCCTTTTTCTCTGCAACCTCATCAGGATTTATCATTCTCACTCTGGATATTAGCCACCCTAACTGGAATGAGATGATATCTCAAGGTGGTTTGGATTTGCATTTCCCAAATGCTGAGTGATGTTGAGTATATTTCTTGTGAGAGTGGCCTACTAGCAATAAATTTTCTCAGTTTTCGTTTTTTGTGGGAATGTCTTTATTTCACCTTCATTTTTGAGATAGTTTTTCTGGATGTAGTATTATGTGGGTGTAATGTGAGGTTATATAACCAGTAAAACTGGTATAGGTAATTTAAAACACTTAGATCAACTAGGCTCCACCTGAGAATACAAATTCAAAAAATAAAATGTATATTTTTATTATATTCTACATTATCATCAGAGAGAAGACAAATACCTGTTCTTATTCGCCTAAGGATTCACATACGCAAGGATTCTTATTAAAAATGCTTCTGAGGTGAAGTTTATTTGAGAAGGGTTTTTGTTTGAGTGTGTGCTTATGTGTGTATTTATATGTGTGTGTATAGTGGAAGATCAAGCTCTTCTCTGGGAATTCCTGTGTTCCCTGTTGTGAGAATTATGTAAGCATTTTCAGGTGTAATAAATTAAACCGACTACAATATGAATTTGTATGTAAGAAAATTTATTAAATTTATAAATTTTATTATAAAAATTTACCAAATTTATTAAACCCTTTCAGGTGCAGAAAAAATATTATACCTTCATAGCCTTAGGAAAAAATACTTTTTCACTTTCTCACCCATAGACATACAGAGAACTTTGAACTTCAGTTCTACAATCTGAGCAAGGAGTCAAATGCAAATACAGACACAAGTACATATGCAAACAAGCCTTGTGGGGAAAAAAAGGTGAATCATTGTATGGAGATGACTGAGAATGGGTACTGGGTCACTTTAATCATTTTATTTGGAGTTTTCTCCATTCTTCAGGTAATCGTGTCCTTTCCCATTCACTTTGGAATTCCCTCACCCCAAACCACTGAATTAATTAAACAAAAGATACATTTCCAACACACTATTTCACATTCTGAAGGTATCACAGGGTTTCTCTGTTGAGCCTTGTTAGCAAAGCTAGAAAAACAATCACTGAACCGAGAGAGAAGTTTACCAGTCTCTTCCCTGGAGATGAAAATTTTATTCATGAATTCCATCAGAAAACCAGACCAGGCCTTTCAGAATCCAACTTGAAAAAAAAAAACTTGAATAAGCCAAACTTACCAGTTTGCAGCCAGTGTTTTGTCACCACTGAGAAAAACAGTCAAAAAAAATATGTATATATATATGTGCCTGAGAGCGTTGAGTAGGCACCATACTCGGAAACATGAAAGCATAGAAATTGAATTTAGTCCTCTACATCTTGCTGAGAATGCCTCATGAGTCATAATAGCTCAGGAATCAGGGAGTTCAGGGAGAAGTGCAAACAATCACAAAGGCAAGCTGCTCATTAAATTTACTAATCAAGTAACTGCTCTCCAATTCAGTGGATGATCAAGAGATGAGCAGATCTTGGTAGGTCCACGAGAGACATCAAACTATAATTTTAAAAAAATCAGTGTCCCAGAGACCTCCAGTTCTGGCCAAGCTAGAGTATGTCCACTCCTCCTAGGTGGTCCCTCTACGTCAAAACACTCTGAATACAACAGAGCAGACAAGCAAATGGAACTCCAGAGTGTGGGAAAGAGGAGGCAGACCGGCTAGTGCACTCAAGACTTGAGTAAGGACACAGCAGTGATTTCTTTTGTTTTTCTTATCTCCTACCAAATGTCCCAGACAGGGCACTACGGAAGTCTCCAACCAAGAACCACCAACACTCACAGACATGAACCTCTAAGTAAAGCCCATTCCCTTACACAAAACAAAAACAAAAGCAAAGACAGAAAAAGGGTGTTCTAAAAACCAAAAACCCTGTTTTTGGCAAATATCCCTCCTCCACTGCAGACAAACTCCAGTGGAAAGCCTCAGCTCTAACTCCTGAGGTTTTAGAGACCAAAAGGGAAGCTGATCTTCTGCCCTAACCAGCCTCTCTGACGCCAGTGGTCATGATCCCATTCCCCTGTCAGGGTATTGTCAGTGAGGTCCAGCAACAAGCTGAGCCTTTACCTCCACCCAACATCAATGATCCTGAACAAGGCAGTGCAAGTTGGGACTAGTATGCATTCCATTTATCCCCATCTCTGGTGTCAGTGATGGCCAGTAGAAAGTTGAACCTCCACACCCATCCAACATCAATGAGGTGGTATGAGGTGGGGCTAGTCAACACTCCACCTTCCCTCTTACCACTCCTGTGTGAGCTAGGCCTGATTCAGAGCTGAGCTTCTTTCTTCCTCCACCTCTCATCAGGATGGAATGAGGTGACAGCAGGCAGGGTAGGTTGACACTCTGCTTTCCCCCTTCTTCCCCTGATGTCCTCAGAGACCAGTGGGGAACTAGGTTTCTGACTCGCACCCTATAGCAACAAATTATTGAGTCAGCAACCCAGTTCCCCCTTTCTGAGTGATAGCAGGCCCTGTGGAGATGGAGCTTACGTTCCCTACGTTGAGGCAACCAATGTGTTGTGAATTGGTGCCCCTCTTTCATTGGAAAGATGTCACTGCAACTGGGGTAACAGTTCATCTCTCACCCTAGCCAACTGCAAAGAGGTAAGGAAACTCAGAAATCCATTTTTTCAGTGTGGTATCAGAACACAAATCTCTATGTTACACCAAAGACTCACGCCAAAAGTGGAGATTAAACTTAGGATCCAGGGTCTCACAAAGTGGTTTCCAAATATCCAGGATGCAATAGAAATTCACCACACCAAGAACCAAGAAAATGACATGCTGAATAATAAAAGACAACCTACAGATGCCAACACTAAAGTGAATAAGATGTTGGAATTTTCTGACGAGCTTTGGAAGTGACCTTGAAATAATTCTTCAGCAAGCAATTACAAATTCTCTTGAAATGAGTGACAAAATTGGAAACCTCAGCCAAAAAAAATTGAAGTTATGAAAAAGAAACAAGTGGAAATTACAAAACTCAAAAAATACAAAAACGAAAAAAAAAAAAAAAAGAAAGAAATGTTGCCAGATGGGATCAATCGTAGAGTGGAGATGACAGAAGATAGAACCAGTGAAATTGAGGACATGTCATTAGAATGTACCTAATGTAAACAACACAGGAAGAATAGACTGAACAAAAAGATCATGGCCTCAGAGAATTGTGGAAACATAACAAAAAAGCTCACATTCATACTGTCTGATTTGTAGAAGGAGAAGAGAGAGAGAGAGAGAGAGAGAGAGCGAGGAATAAAAAAAGTATTGGAAGAAATAACGGTTGAAAACTTCCCAGATAAGGCATAATGATTGGAAAGAAAGAAATAAAAATATCCCTATTTTCAGATGACATGCTATATATTCTAAAGACTCTTCAAAAACAAAATTCTAGAACTAGTATGTAAGTTCAGCAAATTGGTGGGATACAAGGTTCACACACACAAATCAATTGCATTTGTATACAGTAACAACGAAACTGTGGAAACTGCAATGTAAAGCACAATACCATTTACAAATGCTCTAGAGAAAATAAAATTGTGGTTTATAAATGTAACAAAACATGTATAGGCCCTATATCCTGCACATTCCAAAACACCGATGAAAAAAATCAGAGACCTAAATAAATGTAGACACATATGTGGTTGTGGATTAGAAGACTCAATACAGCAAAGATGTCAATTCTCCCCAAGCAGAGCTATAAGTCTAATGTAATTTCTATCAAAATTCCAGCAAGGTATTTCAGACATAGAGAAGCTTATTCTAAACTTTATATGGAAATACGCAAACCCTAGAATAGCTAGAAACATGCTTGATGAAAAATAATAAAGTGAAAGAAATTACTCCGTTTTATGTTGATCGTACTGCATACCTACAGCAATCTAGACAGTGTGGCACTGGCAGAGGAGTGAACACATATATCAACAGAACAGAATGTAGAACCCAGAAATAAACCTACTCAAATACGTTCAACTGATTTTTGAGAAGAACACATAAGCAATTTAATGCAGGAAAGATAGACTATTGCACAAATGATGCCGAAGTGCTTGGACATCCATAGGCAAAAGTAAAATGAGCCTTTAATAAAAAAGTAAAAATGAGCCTTTATCGAAACCTCACAACTTATACAAAATTTAACACACAATGGGCCACAGGCTTAAATGTAAAATGTAACACTGTAATAGTTTTGAAAACATCAAAGGAGAAACTCTTTGGGATCTAGGGCTAGGCAGAGTTCTTTGACTTGACATCAAAAGCACAATAAAAAACAATCAATAAATTAGACCTCACTGAAATTAAAAACTTTGGCACTGTTAAAGACCTTGTGAAAGGGATGAAAATAAAAGCTACAGGCTGGGAAAAGTATTTGCAAGCCACTTATCCAACAAAAGAGTAGTATCTAGAAAGTTAAAATAACTCCCAAAACTCAACAATAAACAGTCAAAGAATCCAAGTAGAAAATGGGTGTCTCAGTCCAATTTCTGTTGCTTGTAAGAGAATACCTAAAACTGGTTAATGTAGAAAGAAACGGAATTTATTTCTTTCAGTTTTGAAGGCTGGGAAGCCTAAGGTCTAGGGGGCACAACTGGTGAGGGCCTTCTTCCTGGTGGAAACTATCTACGGAGTCCTGCGGCAGCATAGGCAATCACCAGTCCACACCCATGAGAACCCATTAAACCATTAATCCATTATTTCATAAATGGGTTAAACCATTCATGAGATCACAGTCCTCACAAGCTTATCACCTCTTAGAGGCTCCACCTTTCAACACTGCCAAATTGGGGGAATCAAGTTCCCATGTGAGCTTTGGAGGGGACAAACGTTCAGATCTTAGTAATGGGCAGAAGACACGAAAACATTTTTTTTTTTTCACGGAAGAAGTTATACAGGTGGCAAATAAGCACACGAAAATGTCTCCAATATCATTAGACATCAGAGAAATACAATTTAATAGAATGGTGAGATATCACTACGCACATATTAGAACAGCTAAAAAAAAATAGTGATAACACCAAATACTGTTGAAGATTTGGGGAAATTAGATCACTCATACATTGCCGGTGGAAATGTAAAATGTTTCAGCCACTTTGGAAAGCAGCATGGCAATTACTTTAAAAATTAAACATGAACTTAATATGCCAGCCAGAAATCTGTCTTGTGGGCTTTTAGACCAGAGAATTGAAAGCTTAATTTCGTACAGAAACTTGTACATGATTGTTCACGGCAGCTTTATTTGTAAATAGCTAACAAGTGGAAATAACCCAAATGTCCTTGAACGGATGAATGGCAAAACAAACTGTGTTGCATGTGTACCATGGAATACCCCTCAACAATAAAAAGTGACAGACTCTTGACAAATGCAGAAATTTTGATGGATCACCTGGGAATTAAGGTGAGAAAAAAAAAAAAAGCCTATCCCCCAAATTACATGCAATTCCATTTATTTATTTTTGTAATGGCAAAATATTGGAAATGGAGACAGTTTGTAGTTTCCAGGCGGTAGGTATGGGGAATTGTTCTGGGAAGGAGATGGGTGTGGTAATAAAATGGCACCAGTCGAGGGACTTTTTCGGTCATAAAACTGTTTATTACCTTGTCTATTGTGGTGTATACATGGACCTGTGCATGTGATAGAACTTCATAGAACTAAATACACGCACACATACAGACACACACTCAAGTAAAACTGGGAAGATCTGAATAAGATCAATGGATATCATTGGTGTCAGTATCCTGGTTCTGATATTATACTATAACTTTACAATATGCTAGCATTGGCGGAAATTGGATAAAATGTACCTTGGATCCCGATGCAATATTTCTTGCAATTGCATGTAAATCTACGGTTATTTTGAAATAAAAAGTTAAAAAATCTCCTCATCCACCTGGAATCTATGGTGCATTCCTTTCCTATTGAAATTGCATGGATCCTGAGATAAAGTTTTGCGGCAGAAAAGTAAATTTCCTTTATTTAAATTTCTTTCTTTCTTATTATCTCACTACTAACCTTAGAATTACGATTCAGAAGGAAGATGTCATAAGGAGTCATTCACACAATTTAATTAAACTGAAAAATGAAATTAGAGCTTTTCTTACAAAGAGTAATTCTGATTAGATTTAATATTTTTTTTTCAGTGAGGCCTAAATTTCCAAATAAGTCGTCTGCTGAACATTTTCCATAAATTGATTAAACTATATTTGCAGCACCAAGGTTTAGAAAAAGTGTAATTTTAGCACATATAAATATACAAGATGCCATAAATTACATCCTTTAAAAAAAAATGAGAAGTCTGTCTTAAAAATTCTTTTAGGGGTTATAAGAGAGAAGGAAACATAAAAAAACAACACTACCTTAAAATTCGAATTATATTTCTTTATTTTATTTCTTTCTTTATTTTTTTTCTTGTCACCGCACCAGTATCCCTACATAGGATCCGAACCCTCGGCCTCGGCGCTCCCAGCGCCGCTGTGCTCCCAGCAGCGCACTCTCCCGAGTGAGCCACCGGGTTGGCCCAAAGCTCTACTTTGAAAAAGTCTCTGTGCTGTTCTGACCAACCAATGATTCACCTAGAGACAGGGTTAAGTGCTTTCTCATCCTACCCTGCCTGGCTGCCCTCAGTACAAGGGGCACTCTAATCTCACCTTTCAAAATTGCTTTCTGTTCAGGGTTCCCCAGGCAGTATCTGACATTAGGTTGGGCTGGTGTCCTGTCCTTCGAGGGAAGGAGAACAGGCTTTCTAATCATCCATTCCAAGGGTTTTTTTTTTTTCTTCTTGACACCCTAAGCACTTCAACTCTGTATCATTTAAAAAGTAATACCGAGTTCACAGTGAGTTAAAGATTTATATTGTCTTTAACATTCTTCTGATAAATAGTATTGACAAGGCTTACTGTTCCTTTCGACTGAAGCACAATTTAAAGCGCAGTGTGGTTTAAGGCTTACGGCAACTTCTTGGAATTCGCAAAATACGTTCAAGAGATAGAGACTGGGAAGAAACCCAGACCTCCTGACCCTCAATCCTGATAACTTGACCAATGACAATTATTATAATCATCCACTTATCAATCGCATTGTAATTGCTACGAGGAAACGTAAGACACATCTGATAAGGTGACCAGAGGTGTGAATTAAATAAGGAAGGTGGCTATAGGGACCTGTGGGGGCAGAGTGTTACAGGAAAACTCGTAATGGGATAGGGGTATGCTTGGTGAGTATGTGTTAGAGGAACAAAGGAAGCTAGTGTGGCTGGAGAAAAAAATCATTCATTCATTTCACAAATATTCAAGTATCCATTGAACCAGGGACTGCTCTGGGCACTTAGAATACATTAATGAGCAATGGACAAAGATTATTGCCCTCCTGGAATTTGTATTTTCCAGCACGGGAGACAAGATAATAAAAAACAAAGACAGCATATGAGTAAAATAAATGGTATCCCAAAGGTGGTAAATTCTGTTTAAGAGAAATAAAAACCAGATAGGGAAGAAGTGGAACCAGGAGTGAGAGGTGAGGATTGGACATGTAAACAAATATCCTGCAACTGATAGTACCATTATTAGACGGGTGGAAGTTTTCTCCTTTGTGCTGTCTTTGTCAGGCGTAAGTGTAAATGCTATGCTGGCTTCACTGCACAGAGGTCAGAACACACTTTTCCTGTCTTTGGTCTGGTC
This sequence comes from Cynocephalus volans, assembly GCF_027409185.1. NCBI lineage: Eukaryota > Metazoa > Chordata > Mammalia > Dermoptera > Cynocephalidae > Cynocephalus > Cynocephalus volans. Next base: position 110,601,784 of record NC_084478.1, on the reverse strand, counting down.
TCGATTCCCTTCTTAATACACCAGAGAACCAGGGACACCACTGCCTGATAGCCTTTTGTCATCGAGTGCGTACTCATTTTGAAGTTATCACCCCCTGCTACACGTCCACTAAATTTGGGCGTTAGTTGTCTGGGCTTGAGATCCTGCCTGGTAGAAGCCCTGGCCAGGCAGTGCGCAGACCACAGGCAGTGACACTTTTCCCGGAAGATCTTAGCCGGTGGGGCAGGCACGTGCTCAGAATCTTTCCACCAGCTCCGAGCTGAAGGGAACGCGGCTCCTTACCGCAGGCCACGAGCTTGGCCCCCCGCTTCCCTGTATGGAACTGATTGGTCGAGGCAGGTCACGTGACCCAGGGTTAGCCAATGGAAGTCCTCTCCAGGATGCTTTAGCCTGGAGAAGAAACTGACGGTTAAAACGTGGGGGCCACCAAGGCTGGGGCCTTGTTTGCGGCAAGTTCCTGGGGACTCCAACTGCTGCGGTCCTGGATGCTTCCCAAGTTTTTTCTGACTCTTCTTCATCCAATTAGGTTAATTACAGCAATATTTTTTTTGTAAATTAAACCCATTTTGGCGTAAATTACCTAGGGTCAAGGTTTACGGATTAAAAGGAAAGGCCGTCCAGCTGTTCAGTGGTCCACTTTCCACTCCACCCTCTATGAGTCCTCATGTGTGATTAGCTCCAATTGCATGGATAATCAGTTCATGCGCGCTCTAAAATTCTTCAAACAGCCTTTGTCTTCTTCAAAAAGTTAAGCTTCTCCTTTGCACCTTGGTTTTGTTTGTGGTTAATTTTGATATGTTAGCGTTTTAAATGTGAGATATTTCCCTTTCTATTGTATTTCATTTCTTTTATGCTTAAAAATGATTTTCTCATCTGAAGAGCAGCTGCATGTTGAAGATGACTGGTTTCATTTCTTTGCTATAATGGCCTCTCTAAAGCAATTTGATTTTGTAATTATAGGTGGGGGGCACGGGGTATAATCACAATTTGTGGAAATGAACGATATGTAGTGAGCCTTTATCCATCTTTCTATCCATCCCTCTAACTTTGTTTCAATTGGTTAAACTATTAAACAGTGTGGTTTATAGAAAACCATCCCTTTAGCCACAGATTTGGTCCATTTTTAATTCTTTGTTTTGAAATAATTTTAAACTTACAGAACAGTTGCAAAAGAAATTGTACAGGGAGCGTTCGTCCAGATTTCCCTAATGTTAACATCTCATATAGCCATAGAAAAACTACTGAAACTAAAAAAATTAATATCAGTGCAATATTACTATATCTAATATACAGAATTTATTTGAATTTCACCAGTTATCCCATAATGTCCTTTTCTATCCTAGGATCCCATTCAGGATACCTCGTTGTATTTGTCTGTCATTTCTCCTTACTCTCCTCCAGGTTCACAGTTCCTCAGTCTTCACTGGTCTTTCAGAAGCCTGACACTTTTGAAGATACCGGTCAGGTATTTTGTAGAATGTCTCTCAACTTGGGGTCGTCTGATGTTTTCTTATAATTAGATTGAAGTTATGCATTTGTGGCCAAAATACATGTTTTATTCTCCTCTTCACTCTGAAGCAGGTTCATAAAGATGGACCAAAAGACCCCAGCCACACTACTAGAGCTTGCTACAAAAAGTCTGCTGAGTAATGAGCCTGCAGCTATCCATGCCCTTGAAGAGCTCCCAAGAGACACGTTCGTTCAGTTTCTCACTGCTGCGTTCTTGGGTGGTCATAAGAAGGTACTGAAGGCAATGGTGAGGATTTGGCCCTTTCCCTGTCTCCACGTAGGAACATTGAGAGTATGCGAGTCACAATATGATAATTTGGAAGCCATGATTGATGGCCTGCAGATCCTTCCTGCCCAGATCTCTTCTTTCAGGTAAGACTATGTATAATAGAGACACAGTGAGTCAGCAGGAGGGTATGCTGGAGCCTGGAGTAGGAGAGGGCTTAACCGTCTTTGAAAAGTAGTTATTGGTGAATCCTGAGGATCTCTGTGAAGCAGTCAGTGGAACATTTGGGGTCACATTAAGGACTCTAATGTCTTACCGAGTTGATTATGGTATATAAGGAACTGAGGATACTATTAATAGATTTACCTATCGGATATGATTACACAGAAGAAGGAAATGGGCATTGAGGCTGGGGATTATCAGAAGAGAAAAAAGGTGGGGAAAAGACAGAAAGATGCTAAATTTTTGTGGAAAAAGACTTGTTGGTAAATGGTTTATGGAATGAAGACCAGGGATAAAGGGATTTTGTTTCTGCTTCCCCTGATTGATCCTGTTGGTTTGTATTAAAATCAACTGCCTCTCAGATATTCTGTCTCCTCCTCTTCTTACAGGGGGCCGAAACTGAGGATTCTAGATTTAAGGCAGGATCCAGGCTGCAGGACCACATGCTCTGAGATCAGGACCACATTCCCTTTCTGTTTTCATTCATGTGCTTACTCTCAGCACTCTATCACGAAAATAGAAGAAGCCCAGCACAGTGTTAGGTGCCCCGGAACTGTAAATTCAGAGTCTGAGCCTCAGTCATCCAGGAAATCCATGGAATTATTAGTGGATGTTTCCCTTGATGGTACCTGGAGAACGGCGCGATTTCTTTCTTTACTTCGGAGTAAAGTTGAGCAGAGCTTTGGGACTTTGCACCTCTGCTGCAGATATATGCAAATTGATAAAATGCCTGTTTGTGAATGTGTCCTGCAGTTTCTGGATATGGGATGCATTGATCACCTGGAAGTGGATGAGATTTATCTGAATGAAATCACCACATTTTTGGCTCAGATGACCCACCTCCACAGGCTTAGTATGTCTCACATCCCTTTTACATCTTTTATGAGGAGAAGCTTTGAGACGTTTCTCAACCATCTTGTGCAGATGGACACCCTTCAGGAGATCAGCTTGTCTTACTGCCACACACATCGCCTTCACAAACTGCTCAGGTGAGGAGCTGGGGGAACACCTGGGTTCCCTCAACCACGCCAATGTCCCTCAAGCAACCATTCTGGGATATTCCTAATCTCCTCGTAACACATTTCTTCTTCCACCTCAACATGGCCACTGCTGGGAATATGAAACTGGCCAGGCTAGAGAAACTAGAAAAGTAAGCTGTGCTTATTCATTCAGTCAGTCGACCATGTGCAGACACCATGATAAGTCTGTAGATACATTGGTAAAAAGGACACAGTCCTTCTCCCCTTGGAGTTTACAGCCTTTTAGGGAGGAAGGGGTGGCATTCAGATGGGGAAATGATTTATGCTCTAGCACTGATGCATTTCCTTGTGGTCTGGCCACAATAGTTAACACTGCCAGATCATTTTGCTCCTATATTTTACCCAAGCGTTAGGTCCTGAATAGAGAACTTGTCATTTGGGTTTTGGTCAAAGGGAATCCTTAGTTGACTGCTTTCCCAGATCCATCCCCACAACTAAATCCACCATTGATTACATTGTAAGTATTAAGTGCACTAAAATTTTTTCCACTTAATCTTTCAAACAACTCTGCATAATAGTTGCTATTGTGCATGTTTTAAAGATTTTAAAAACTGTATCTCCAAATAGAAAAGTAACTTTCTTAGAGTCTGATTCCAAAGCCTACATTGTTAACTGCTGTTGCAACATATGTGCAAGTTAGTTTATTCTAGAGCCGTAGATACCTCTAACTCAGGACTCTTTGTCCTGGTCCAATCCTCATTGAGCAGAAATAACTTTCTGTTTTCTGTCTACAGATGCCTGCCACCTCAGTTGGATGCATTGTATCTCTCTTTCTGTCGACTTTCTAACAGAGACATCACTGTCCTGTCCCAGAGCCCTGCAGCCACCCATCTAAGATTGCTGAGTCTCAGCAACGTCGAGATATCCTGGGAACTTTCTGAGTCCTTCCAGACTCTGCTGGCAAGTGTCTCAGGCACCCTGGAGTATCTACAGATAACTAGTTGCCTGATAACTGATTCTACTCTCACTGCTGTCATTCCGGCCCTGAGCCGCTGTTCCCACCTCCGTGTCTTTAGCTTCGCCTCCAACCCCATTACAATGCGTGTGCTCACCAGTCTTCTGCAGCACTTAACAAACCTGATGGAGTTGAAGCGTGTAATTTATTCTGTCCCTGTCCATTGCTATGAACAATTACATGATCTTAGCAGTTTGAACCAACAGAAGCTTTCTGAAGTGCAGGCCCAATTGAAGGCGATGCTGCAGGCGGTAAAGAGGCATGACATGCGCTGGACCACTTCTCCTGAGTGATTTTTGCGGTACAAGGACTTCTTTTAACACTGACGTGTGGCCGTTAAAGCACGTAGTGTTCTCACCTGATGCCCAAGCTTTAGAGACACATATGTAAAAATTTATAGTTCCAGGAAACTGGTGTTAGGAAGATCCCATGTGTAACTGACCTCTATAAAAATAAAGAACTCTAAAGAAAACAGAGGGCTTTGAGAGGTCCTATGGGTCTCTTACCCATTGTCCTCCAAATCCTCCTCCTTGCTCCTGACCACAGTGTTGGGTATGTGACATTGGCTGACCTAGTCATGGTATACCATTTCCCTGTCCAGACTAATTGGTTCACTTGTGGGTACTTGACACAGGTCAAAAGAGTTGAAACCTTTTCTTGATGATATTTTGGAATAGCTGGTGGTTATTGAAGCCAATAATTTTACCCTCCAAGGTCCTTTAAACTTCTCATATTTATGATGGCCTTAGGCTGCTTATGAGAAACTATTTGCATCTAAAAGGAAAAAAACAAAACAAAAACCTATGTCCATATCTACTGATGTCTTTATCAGTCCGTTGCTACCTCCTTTCTTAGGTCTTAGTACCCTGTGGCTCAGTCGTTCCTTATATCACACCCATTCACCAAGGATCTCTTATTAGTTCAGTACTGTTCCAGGTGCTGAGAATAAAAAGGCAAATAAGACAAAGCCCCTACTTCCAGCCACTCAGAATACAGCTGTTCCTATGATTTGTCTGTTCCCCTACTCTTTCTTAGGGCGTTTGGGAAAGTTATTTAAACCCCCTGGACCCCAGGGTTTTTTTTTTCACACACTCTGTTCAATCCACGCTGGCCTCTTTATGCTGTTGGATAGCTCCTCAACACTCAGGTCATGGCTTTAATGTTACCTCCTCGGAGAGGTTTTCTCTTACTTCCCTTTACTTATTGTACTTCCCTTGCTTCCTTTGCTTCCCTTACTTTACCATGTTGTAGCTCTCTCTCAATGTACCATGTATGTTCCCTTCATGGTACCCATCGCTCCATATGCATTTGCTCCCTCTGCTCTTACAGCAATAATTTGTGCATATCGTTTACCCGTTGAAGTGAAAGCACTGCCCTTCAAAGACTTAGTAAGAGAATAGAATGTTAAAATAACTAATTAAATATCTGTTTGTATGATTACACATTAAAATGGTAAAACATTGTGTTTCAAAGACTTAGTAAGAAAAATGTAAAGTCAATAATTTTTTCTAATTGTTTACATGCTGAAATGTCAAGAGACTGAATGTCAGTGACTTAATAAGAGAAATGAATGTAAAGTAACTAATTAAAAATTAATGTATAGTGTTCCCTCGTTGAAATGAAATCAGACTGCATTTTATTTATTTTTTAATTAGTTAATTAATTAATTAGTTAATTAATTTCAAATATTTGTGAGGTACAAAGATGATTGTCCCCCATCCTGCCCATGATGTTGTGACCAGATTCCTATTAGGGACATACCCATTACCAGAAATTGCTTTTGTACCCTTTGTCCCCTTCCAATTATCCCCCAACCTCCCTCCCCGTCCCCCTCTCCCCTCAACTTCAATTTGTAGCCCTAGGAATGTTCCCTCCCTCTATTGGATCATGGGACTACTGTGGTCTTTCTTTCTTGCCTTCCTTTCTCTCTTAGCTCCCACATATGAGTGATCACATGAGGTATTTATCCCTCTGTGCTTTGCTTGTTTCACTCAACTTAAGTTTCTCCAGGTTTATCCATGTTATTGCAAATGGGAGTATTTCATTCTTTTTTATGGCAGAGTAGTATTCCATAGTGTATATATACAACAGTTTCCTTATCTGATCATCTATTAATGGACATTTAGGTTGCTTCCATATCTTGGCTATTGTAAACAGAGCTGCAATAAACACGGGAGTGCAGTTATCTCTTCGAATGCAATCCCCATCAAAATACCAATGACGTTCTTCACAGAAATGTAAAAAAAAATCTTACCTTTCATGTGGAAAAACAAGAGACCCCGAATAGCCAAAGCAATCCTGAGCAAAAAAAAAAAAAAAAAACAAAGCCAAAGGCATAACTCTGCCTGACTTCAAATTATACTACAAAGCTGTTGTAACCCAAACAGCATGGTGCTGGTATAAAAATAGACATTCAGACCAGTGGAGTAGAATAGAGAACCCAGAAATCACTCCTCAGACTTATAGCCATCTGATATTAGACAAAGGCAACAAAAATGGACATTGGGGAAAAGATTACCTCTTCAACAATTGGCGCTGGGAAAACTGGATATCCATATGCATAAGAATGAAACTAGATTTTCATTTCTCACCATACACTAAAATCAACTCCAAATGGATTAAAGACCTAGGTATAAGACCCCAAACTGTAAAATTACTAAGGGAAAATATAGGTGAAACACTTAAGCAGTTAGGTCAAAGCATCGGCTTTATGAACATGAGCCCAAAAGCCAAGGAGCAAAAGAAAAAATAAACAAATATCAAACTAAAAAGTTTCTGCACAGCAAAAGAAACAATCAAGAGTGAAAAGACAACCTATAGAGTGGGAGAAAATTTTTGCCAACTATGCTTCCGACAAAGGACTAACATCCAGAATATACATAGAACTCAAGCAATTATACAGCAAAAAAAAAAAAAAAATGACCCAATTAACAAATGGGCAAAGGAACTGAATAGACATTTTTCAAAGGAAGGAATACATATGGCCAACAGGTACAAGAAAAAATGCTCAACATCACTAGTCATCAGGGAAATGGAAATTAAAACCTCATTGAGATACCACCTCACTCCAGTTAGCCTGGCTATGATCAAAAAGATGGTGAATAACAAATGCTGGCAAAGGTGTGGAGAGAAGGGAACACTACTGCACTGTTGGTGGAACTGTAAATTAGTACAACCATTTTGGAAAACAATTTGGAGGTTTCTCATACAACTACAGATAGATCTTCCATATGATCCAGCAATCCCTCTTCTGGGTATATATCCAGAGGAATGGAAATCATCATGTCGAACAGACTGCATTTTAAAGACTTAGTAAGAAAGAAGAATGTAGAAGTAGTTAATGTGTTTATACTGTCTCCCTGTTAAAATGATAACATACTGCTTTTCATACTCAGTAAAAAAATAATTAATATTAAATAAATTTTGTTCTTATTGCTTACATGTTGGAATAACATACTGTATTACAAAGACTTAGAGAAAAGAATGTAAAAATTAATAATTAATAAAAATAGTTAATAATGTTTTTATTGCTTCCATTGTGTAATGATAACACACTGCATTTCCAACTTAGAAAGAAAAGCATGTTAAAAAAAACCAAAGCAGGATTTGTGTGTATTGTTTTCTTGGTGAAATAACAGATGGCATTTCAAAGACTTATGTCTGAGTGTGAGCCACCTGTATAATGCCCACCAAACTGAGGAGGTATCCTGAGACCAAAGAATGAAACAGGCGACTCCATACAGTTTACAAGTTTATTATTGTTGTCATTATTATTCGACGGGTGGTTACTTACAGGGATCAGGAGGAATATCGATCCATCTGAATGCTGTGCAGCTGCTTTCTCCACAACCCCACGGGGGAGCAGTTGAAGCTTATAAAGGACTTTGGGATAAAAGTGGAGCTCTGCCAAAGAGAGAAACGCTGTGGAGGTGGAAGATTCCCAGCTGCCTCACAGCCTCCTGTTCCTTATCCTTGGGGTTGCTAGCATCATTCCCCTTATCTTACACAAGGATAGCATTTCTGTTACTTTCCTTTCCTCAATTTCTAAGCAACTATTGGGAAAGATGGCAACTATTGAAGCCAGAGCTCTGAAGGCCATGAGAATAGAGTGAGTTCTGACCAGCATGCCTACACTCCACCTCCCAACACCCAAGTGGCCTGCACAATCTTATCTGCCAATCTCTGTGAGGGCCCTAGGACCAGGTATCTGGAGGTGATTTATTCTTTCAATGTAGAAATTGGCTATGGAACCCAAAATTCCATGTTCAGCTCATATCAATCCTAGTCCATCCCAAACATGATAGGTTCTACGTACCTTTGAAACACTAGCTCTCTGTCTAACTAAAGAATATACATATTATTTTGTGTCATTCAGATTAAACAGTGTGGTGGATTTTGTATTAGTATTTAAGGTTCTTAAAGGGTCCTTAGGGTGAGTAGTCAACATTTCCACCCAGAGTTCCCATTCAGTTCTGTTAAAGGGGATAACCTTCCATGGCATCCCTTCTGAACTGGACATTGGCAGCAAACCACACACCCAGCAGTCCGATAGGTTGTGAGCTTCAGCAAAGATGGCAGCCCAGGACAGAAAGTCATTCCCTGATGTTGCAGAAGGGAACCAGGAAATGAGGAAGCTAAGGGCGATAAGACAAATGTTCTTAAAGGTATTAGACAAGGTAAGTCTCTATCTGATAATAACATAGTTGCTGTTTGATCACCATTGGCCAACAGCACCCCTGGTTTGGGCATTTCCCTGAGTGGGCAATACCATACATTTTGGCCTTTGATATTATCAGTAAGTACAAGCATATCATATAGATGGGGGCCTCAGTTAGAACCCATGACAGTAAGCTAACTTCTGTCCCCTTCTTTATGAATCCTGAGGAGGCTATAGTGGCCAATGCAGGGCTCCCATTTGAATAAAAAGGGGGATTGAGTGTGATGCCAGAGGTAAGGCCATCCCCACGTGGAATGAGAATTGTGGAGGATACCAACATTAATAAAGCAAATGTATTTCACAGGGCCTAGCACATAGAAATGGTAAGCCTGGGAAAGACAGAAAACTTTCCCAGGGCTGAAGTCTTTGTTGTAGATTAAAAAAAAATTGTAACACAGCAGCAAAAATGCTTGCTCTAAGGGCAGATGTCCTTGGTGTAGCTAAACCTAATGATGGGAAAGTCTTCAGCTGCTTCTTTGAGATTCTTAGGGAACTAAGTGCTGCCATGAAAATTATCTTACTGTTATTTTTGTAACCACCTGTGTTCCTTTTCTGTAACTTTCTTGCCCGGACAGAGAGAAAATCTGATTCAGGGTTATTTCTGAGGAATGCTTCTCTCTTGAAGGTTCTGGAATTAACCCTTTTGGGCCTCTCCCTGCTCAGGACAAATGGGCTTTGAGTAATATCTCTGTCTCCCTCGGAGAGGTGACAGAGAATACCAAGCCACCTGAGAGAGATACCATTTTAGGGAGGCCCTGTGGCAAATGCAGAACAAGTCCCTCCTCCCGCTGGATGAGCCACAGTTCTCCTTCTTGTACATGTACCTTTAGAGTTCTGGTTACTAGTGTGCATTCTGCAAACCAGTTGTATGCAGACATGTGCATTGTGGGTGCAGCATTTATGACTCTGATGGCTACAGTCAGTTGGGGAGACCATCACTTCAAGGTCCCCTTCAGTGACAAAATTTTCAGTGTGGCTTTGATCTGCCATTCATCTGTTCAATGAGTCTGGTGGTGGTAGGGTGATAAAGCAGATGAAAAGTCTACAATATGTTGTGGGCCTCGGCCCACTCCTGCACATCATGTCTGGTGAAAAGAGTCCTTTGATTACTGTCTACTTGGGCAGGGTCCCATACATGTGTTCTAACTTGGTCAGTCCCTTTATAGTAGTAGCCTGATTTGCCCTTTTACAGGCAAATGCCTGAACAAGTCCAATGGCAGCGTCTGCACAAGTGAAAATGTACTTGTGCCCGTCTGATTTTGGCAGTGGTCCAATGTAGTCTATCTGCCATCGAGTGACAGAGCAGGTAGAACACCCAATATGCCTTAGCATGTGTCTTATGGGGCGTCATCTCAAGTGACACTGTGGACTGTCCTCGTCTGCAGCCTGAAGATCTGAGTATTTTATGGGAAGATGTAGTCTCTTCAGTATTTCCCATGTTGTTTGTGGGCCCTGATGGCCAGACTTACTGTGGGGAAAATCGGATAATTTAGTCAGGCTCCCTCAGCTCAGGTCTGGCTGCAGGGGTCAAGCAGCACATTTCTTGTAAACAAGATGTGTGTGGGTGGAGTTAGTGCAAATGTGTGCCAATGTATCTTCTTAGTTTTGTAGCTATTGTGTGTTCTGCAGCTTGAAGCAGGCTGGCTGGCAGAGCTCATGTCTACAAATAGAGCATGTTTACTCTGCTGGCAGCTGCTCAGTTTCTCTTTGGACTTCGCCAGTAGCAGTTGAGTTTCTGAGTTTGTCTTCCTACTGCCTAGCTCCTAGATGTGTGTGTGCTGAATAAAGACTATTCCTTCTTCAACCAAGGCTCCAAGGACCTTTTTGCCAGTTGCCTAGCTCATAGACCTATGTGTGAAGGGTTTGTGAATGGGCTCGAGGGGTCTGGGAGCTCCAGACCCTAGCCCTAGCTCTACAATTGGCATAGTCTGTGACAGGATTCTGAGCAGGTACAGGTGCCAAGAGGCCCTTGGAGAAGGAGGAGATGTGGCTGCTTTTGAACATGTTGTTCCCTACGGCTACCTTCCTGTTGACCGGGATCTGGTTGCTGCTCACTGTATTGCAAGGCAGCATGGATCAGGCCCTGAAGCAGAAAGCCCCTTGGGAGGGGAAGGAAACGTGGCTGTCTTTGAGCGTGTGGTGCACAGTGGCCACTTTTCTGCTGAACGGAGCCTGGCTTTTGCTCACTCCGCTGCAAACTGATCAAGATTTGAAGCAGAAAGTGGAGTTGTTGGAAGCACGGATAGATGACCTGGAGGATGACATGCGGCAACTGGCCACTCCAGCTTCTCACACCAGGGAAGACGACGAACCCAGTGGTGAGTTGGGAGAGACCATGCGTCCCCAGCTATGACCTGTCGTGCAACAGAAAGTAAAACTCAAGCAGCCTATGGGACTGGGCAGACAACCAGTGGGCAATTCACAGGTGACCCAATTTACCACCGATGTCCCATATACCCAGGTTGAGTTAGTTGACTTGGGGAGACAGTTTTGGCAGAAACAAGGGGAGCCCCTGGCTGCTTGGCTGTTGTGGTTATGGGACCTAGGGGTGGATAGTGTGATATGCTGTGGTGAGGAAATGGAGAATTTGGCCTCCATCAGCACGCACCCATCCCTGAGGCAGCGGTTGCAAAATAGCCGCACGCGTGCACAAGGGCCTGGTAATCACTCCTTAATGGAATGGGTGAGTACAGCTGCCTGAACCATGTGGGCAAATTCTGGAGAACTGCCCAAGATTGTTAGAAAAAGGCAAACATGCTGAATTGGCCCAATTAATTTGAGAGCTGGGGATGCGGCAGTCCATGTTTGATGTGAACACTCGGGGCCCAGACGATGAAAATTTTACAGGCAGCATGAGAAGCACAGTGCTACAAAATGCCCTGTCAACATCCTTCGGGTCACTGATGGCCATACTGGACCCATACATTGGTCATCCTATACATAAGGTAACGACCATGATAGCCAGCCTGGGTGAAGTAGAGGATAGAAGACAAGCAAAAGGGGTCCAAAAGGTGGCTAAGACCAAACGCCCAAGAAATGTTAGGGTTTTATCCCAAAGGGACCAAGCAAGACTAGCTGTAAGCAGATATGGCTTTACTTGCTTGCAGCAGGGGTTGATAAAAAGAAAATTGACTGGCAGCCAAATGCAGTTCTGTTTGCCTTGTGGCAGCAATTGCGCCCTGAACGTTTCAATAAACGTCTGGAAACAGGTAGCAAGGTACGATTGGTGGATTTATAGGACTTTATGATTGCTCCTGAAGAGGCAGATGAACTGTTCCATTCTGATCAGGGAGCAAGCCAAGGTGCTTGTCTTTTGGGGGCAGGCGAGGTCTGGAGGCCTCATGTTGAATTGGCAATGGTGAAACAGATGCACTGGCTAAGGTAAGGTGGCTGGAGAGAGCTCCAGCAGCTGATGTAGCTGGGTGGCTACATTGGAGAATGCAGCATGCTGGCTGCAAGACCGGGTGGTCGATGGCTCGCTGGGTGCTGCATAAACTGGAGAAAGAATGCCTCTGATGGGCAGATATGCTCCTGATGAGCAGACAAGTGCTCTGATGGGCAGATAACTCGTGTGAGAGTGCCCCTTACACGGTGGCAGGTGGATCTTGTGGGACCACTGCCAAAGTCAGAGAGTTACCAGTCTTCTGTTTGTATGGACTTGTGGGGCCCCAAACCACGTAAAATACCTATTCCTGCAACCATCATTTCTCAGGATGCAAACTGGCATGTATCTTACCAGAGGGGCGAGATAACCCTTCTGTCTTTTTGCCCATAGTGTTCTGGCTGCAGGAACTGCACCGGAGTCGACTGAGTACATAAATACATTGGCGTGATCATCTGCTGAATGTGCATTGAACTTCACATCAATATGACTACAAGATTCCCATGGAAAATCACACCAATGATGACTACTAACCGGACATGTGTGGCTAAAGGACAAAACTACAGGACAAGCCTTAAGCCATATTGAACAGAGGATAGGTTGTATAAATAAAAGGGTCATTTATCCTTGCTAAGGGAACATTGCAGAAGATTTTGAATGCATAGATTGCATGGCGAGGGACCCTGAAGGGGTGGATTGTGGGAAAAATAGGATAATTTAGTCAGGCTCCCTCAGCTCATGTTTGGCTGCAGGGGTCAAGCAGCACATTTCTTGTAAACAAGATGTGTGTGGGTGGAGTTAGTGCAAATGTGTGCCAATGTATCTTCTTAGTTTTGTAGCTATTGTGTGTTCTGCAGCTTGAAGCAGGCTGGCTGGCAGAGCTCATGTCTACAAATAGAGCATGTTTACTCTGCTGGCAGCTGCTCAGTTTCTCTTTGGACTTCGCCAGTAGCAGTTGAGTTTCTGAGTTTGTCTTCCTACTGCCTAGCTCCTAGATGTGTGTGTGCTGAATAAAGACTATTCCTTCTTCAACCAAGGCTCCAAGGACCTTTTTGCCAGTTGCCTAGCTCATAGACCTATGTGTGAAGGGTTTGTGAATGGGCTCGAGGGGTCTGGGAGCTCCAGACCCTAGCCCTAGCTCTACACTTACCATGAACCCAGTGGACCACATCAGAGAGTGCTAGCAAGTTCTCTAGCAAAATGGCTCAGGCTCGATTTTAGAAAAACCAAGTGTCAGATCTCATTAGAGTCAGTGTACTTTTAATTACTAAATGCTTGAATCCAAATCTATTGAATCTACATTCTATAAGAATAGGACTTAGAAATTATTATAAATACGGGAAGGGACTTTCAAGATGGTGGTGGCTGTGGTGGTTGGCGTGGAGTAGCTGAGGTGGAAAAGGCGGCCACTGGGCCTCAGGCAGCCGGGAAACTTGTGGACCTTCCTCTCACCATCTCTTAAGGGAGGACCACAGCTGCTGGCCGGTCGTGGGGGTGACCACCACTTTGCCCCCGGCAGGAGAGGCTGCCTCATTTACAGGCAACAGCTTTGAAGTGTGGATCAGGAAAAGAAATGTTTCTTAGCTGCAAAAGCGAGTCTCGAAAAAGGGAACACGGTGCCAGGGCTGCTGTGGATGCAGACAGGATCCCGGAGGCCGGGGCGGCGCTGAAGGCGGCCAGCTGCCTTATTCAGGATTCGAGGTTTCAAGCCAACATTAAAGAAGATTCCCGGGAGCGCCCGAGCCGCGCCGCAACTGAACAGCCCAAGGTGGCAGCGGCCGAGAAAGGGAAAGGTGACAAACCAGAGGCAGAGAGTGAGCACCCAACGTGGCACAGCACTGTGAGTGACCACTGGCCCAGCTCTGTTCGGGGGGCTGACGCCCACCTGGCGCCTGCCTGCATCACCGGTTCACTCATTGCCCAGGGGCTGCCTCCATTGTCCCAGGTGCTGGCAGCTCCCCCCGTCTCGGCCGTCACTGAGCCTTCCCACTTGCTTGGCGCGGCGCAGGACTTTCCGGAGCCTGCGGGCCGGACTCCCCTCCCACTCCCTCCACGGTTCTCTGGCGGGGCTGGGGGCATGGGGCGTCCCCGGCCAGTGTCTGGAGGGCAAGGAATTACGGGCGGGGCTGACTGTCAATCCACCACACCCTGGACTCCGGCCCCCGGTAAACTTCCTGTTACTGGGAGGCAGATACCATCTCTGCAGCCACCAGTTCGGAAAAAAGCCTAACCAATTTCTGGTTGGGAATAGTGTGGTAGGAGAGTTCCCAGGTCCGCTTGAACCTGCCAGAGAGCTGGCTGCAGGTGGGCGCTAGATTCGGTCTATGCCGGGGGGATACAAAGGTGAACAAGCCCTGAAAAAGATCTACACAGTGCTACAAAGGCACCCAGAGTGACCGGTCGTCTGTGCCTACCAGAAACCTGGTAGACTTCCTGGGCGAGGCGGTGCCGAGCAGGGCCTTGAAGGCCCAGCTGATAGACGAGGGGTGCAGAAGACACGCGCCAGCCCAGCACAGTGCACACACAGTGGGGAGACGTGCGGCCAGGGAGACGGAGACTCGACAGAAACCACACACCCGGTGGGGTCGCCACTGCACGATCCAACAGCCTGGGCCAGAGCACAGGAACAGGGAGAAGTCCTGCACAGGAAGTGAAAGCTCAACAGAGATCACACACCCTGTGGTACGTGACCCACCAGCCCAACAGAGTCCAAGCTGACCAGAAAGGTGGCTCCGCGGAGAAGCCCAAGACCTGAGGCAACCACACACACAAGGCACTAGATGCCAACTGAGCAGTCACGGAGGGAGCCATACGAAATTGGCAACCACAGCAACATCCTAGTTAGTCATTAGTCTCAAACCAGTGGACTGTGAAACCCCCTGCCACAATGAATAAACATCAAAAACAAGATACCAGAAATACAAAAAATCAAGAAAGTACACCACCAAAAGTTAATAAATCTCAAACTCTACATCCTATAGAACAAGAAGGCCTTGAAATGACTGACAAGGAATTTCGAGTGATAATTCTAAGGACACTGAATGAGATACAAGAAAACGCAGCTAGACATCATGATGAAATGAGGAAAAGTATACAGGATCTGAAAGAGGAAATGTACAAGGAAATCAATGTCCTGAAAAAAAATGTAGCAGAACTTGCTGAACTGAAGAAGTTATTCAGCGAAATAAAAAACACAACGGAGAGTTTAACCAGCAGGCTTGTCGAAGTTGAAGAGAGAACCTCTGAAGTTGAAGATGGGCTGGTTGAAATAACACAAACAGACAAAAAGAAAGAAAAAAGAATCAAGGACATTGAAGAAAATCTGAGAGAAATATCAGACAACCTTAAGCGCTCAAATTTCCGAGTCATGGGTATTCGAGAAGGGGAGGAAAATGGAGATTCCATTGAAAACATATTCAACAAAATAGTGGCAGAAAACTTCCCAGGTATAGGAAAAGTCACAGATCTTCAGATCCAGGAAGCTCAACGATCTCCAAACGTATTCAACCCAAAAAGGCCTTCTCCAAGACATGTCATAGTCAAATTGGCAAAACTCAGAGACAAAGAGAGAATCTTAAAAGCTGCAACAGAGAAGTGTCAAATCACCTATAAGGGAGCCCCAATCAGGCTAACATCAGACCTTTCATCACAAACCCTAAAAGCTAGAAAGGAATGGGATGATATTTTCAAAATACTAAAAGACAAAGATTGCCAGCCAAGAATACTCTACCCTGCAAGGCTATCCTTCCGAAATGAAGGGCAAACAGTATATTTCTCAGACAAACAAAAACTGTGGGAGTTCACTACCACACGACCACCCTTACAAGAAATCCTACAGGGAGTACTGGGTTTGGTTCCTGAAAAATAACTACCACTGCCATAAAAACCCAAGAAAAATCAATACACACTAGTATAATAAAAATGGCATTCATGAAGAGAAAACAAGCAAAGAAAAATGCTATCTACAACCTAAGGATCCAACAAACACAGAAACCAAACAGTAAATCAGAAAGCAAGGAACAAAAGACACCTAAGACGACCAAACAACCAATAAAATGCTAGGAATAAATCAACACCTTTCAATAACAACTCTTAATGTAAAAGGCTTAAATTCCCCAATCAAAAGACACAGACTGGCTGACTGGATCAAAAAGGAGGACCCAACTATATGCTGCCTACAAGAGACCCACCTCACCCATAAAGATTCACACAGACTAAGAGTGAAAGGATGGAAAAAGATTTACCATGCAAACAGAAAAGAAAAACGAGCTGGAGTAGCTATTCTTATATCTGACAAAATAGACTTTAAACTAAAAACCATAAAAAGAGACAATGAGGGACACTACTTAATGATAAAAGGACTGATCCATCAAGAAGACATAACAATCATAAATATATACGCACCCAATGTTGGAGCAGCCAGATTTATAAAACAAACTCTATTAGACCTAAAGAAGGAAATAGACACAAATACCATAATAGAAGGGGACCTGAACACCCCACTGTCAATATTAGACAGATCATCTAGGCAAAGAATCAGTAGAGAAGCACAAGATCTAAACAATACTCTAGACCAATTGGAATTGGCAGATATCTACAGAACATTCCACCCAACAACCTCAGAATATTCATTCTTCTCAGCAGCACATGGATCATTCTCCAGGATAGATCACATATTAGGTCACAAATCAAGTCTCAATAAATTCACAAAAATTGGAATTATCCCATGTATCTTCTCAGACCACAATGGATTAAAACTAGAAATTAATAACAAACGAACCTCTGGAAACTATACAAACACATGGAAATTAAACAGCATTCTACTTAATGACATATGGGTCCAAGAAGAAATCAAGCAGGAAATCAAAAAATTTCTTGAAACTAATGAAAACAATGATACATCATACCAAAACCTGTGGGATACTGCAAAAGCAGTATTGAGGGGAAAATTTATTGCATTAAACGCTCACTTCAGAAGAATGGAAAGATGGCAAGTGAACAACCTAACACTTCACCTTAAAGAACTAGAAAAACAAGAACAATCCAAACCTAAAGTTAGCAGACGGAAAGAAATCATTAAGATCAGAGCAGAACTAAATGAAATTGAAAATGAAAAAACAATTCAAAAGATCAATGAATCAAAAAGTTCATTTTTTGAATAGATAAATAAAATTGACAAACCATTAGCATGGCTAACAAAAAACAGAAGAGAGAAGACTCAAATAACAAAAATTAGAAATGAAAAAGGCGATATTACAACTGATTCATCTGAAATACAAGGAATCATTCGAGACTACTACAAACAACTATACGCCAACAAATTTGAAAATCTGGAGGAAATGGATAAATTTCTGGACACACAAAAGCTCCCAAAACTGAACCATGAAGACGTAGAAAATTTGAACAGACCAATAACAATAAAGGAGATTGAAGCTGTTATCAGAAGGCTCCCAACGAAGAAAACCCAAGGACCAGATGGATTCACAGCAGAATTTTACCAAACATTCAAAGAGGAATTGACACCGATTCTTTACAAACTATTCCAAAAGATTGAAACGGACGCAAATCTCCCAAACTCATTCTATGAAGCAAACATCATCCTGATACCAAAACCAGGTAAAGATATAACCAAAAAACAAAACTACAGGCCGATATCCTTGATGAATATAGATGCAAAAATCCTCACTAAAATACTAGCAAACAGAATACAGCAACACATACGTAAAATTATTCATCACGATCAAGTGGGGGATTCATCCCAGGGATGCAAGTTTGGTTCAACATATGCAAATCAATAAATGTGATACACCATATTAATAAACTCAAACACAAGGACCATATGATCATCTCTATAGATGCTGAAAAAGCATTTGATAAAGTTCAGCACTCATTCATGACAAAGACCCTCTATAAGTTAGGTATAGAGGGAAAGTATCACAACATAATTAAAGCCATATATGCCAAACCCACTGCCAATATCATCCTGAATGGGGAAAAGCTGAAAGCTTTTTCTTTAAGTATAGGAACTAGACAAGGATGCCCACTCTCAACACTCCTATTCAACATAGTGTTGGAAGTACTAGCCAGAGCAATCAGAGAAGAGAAGGAAATAAAGGGCATCCAGATTGGAAAAGATGAAGTCAAACTGTCCCTGTTTGCAGATGACATGATCCTATATATCAAACAGCCTAAAACCTCTACAAAAAAACTGTTGGAATTGATAAATGATTTCAGCACAGTAGCAGGATACAAAATCAACACACAAAAATCAGTAGCATTTCTTTTCTCCAATAGTGAACATACAGAACGAGAAATCAAGAAAGCCTGCCCATTTACAATAGCCACCAAAAAATAAAATACTTAGGAATTGAGTTAACCAAGGAGGTGAAAAATCTCTATAATGAGAACTACAAACCACTGCTGAGAGAAATTAGAGAGGATACAATAAGATGGAAAGATATCCCATGCTCTTGGATTGGAAGAATCAACATAGTGAAAATGTCCATACTACCCAAAGTGATGTACAAATTCAATGCAATCCCCATCAAAATTCCAAAGACATTTTTCTCAGAAATGGAAAAAACTCTCCAGACATTTATTTTTTTTAAAATTTTTTTTAATTTTTTTATTTTTTAAAGAATGGGTGAGAAAGCCCGAGCAAGACAGAGAGCAAAGGGAGGCTGAAGTCACTTTTATTTTTATTTTTTGGCATTTTTGTGACCGGCCACACCGCGCTCAGGCAGTGAGCTCACCGGCCATCCTTATATAGGATCCGAACCCGCGGCGGGAGCGCTGCTGCGCTCCCAGCACCGCACTCTCCCGAGTGCGCCACCGGGTCGGCCCTCTCCAGACATTTATATGGAACAATAAAAGACCACGCATAGCCAAAGCAATGCTGAGCAAAAAAAAATAAAGCTGGAGGCATAACACTACCTGACATTAAGCTATACTACAAAGCTATAATAACCAAAACAGTGTGGTACTGGCATAACAACAGACACACTGACCAATGGAATAGAATAGAGAATCCAGAAATCAACCCACACACTTACTGCCATCTGATCTTTGACAAAGGCACCAAGCCTATTCACTGGGGAAGGGACTGCCTCTTCAGCAAATGGTGCTGGGATAACTGGATATCCATATGCAGGAGAATGAAACTAGATCCATACCTCTCACCATATACTAAAATCAACTCAAAATGGATTAAGGATTTAAATATACACCCTGAAACAATAAAACATCTTAAAGAAAACTTAGGAGAAACACTTCAGGAAACAGGACTGGGCACAGACTTCATGAATACGACCCCAAAAGCACGGGCAACCAAAGGAAAAATAAACAAATGGGATTATATGACACTAAAAAGCTTCTGCACAGCAAAAGAAACAATTAACAGAGTTAAAAGACAACCAACAGAGTGGGAGAAAATATTTGTAAAATATACATCTGACAAAGGATTAATATCCAGAATATATAAGGAACTGAAACAACTTTACAAGAAGAAAACAAACAACCCAATTAAAAAATGGGCAAAAGAGCTAAGTAGGCATTTCTCTAAGGAAGATATACAAATGGCCAACAGACATATGAAAAAGTGCTCAACATCACTCAGCATCCGGGAAATGCAAATCAAAACCACATTGAGATACCATCTAACCCCAGTTAGGATGGCTAAAATCCAAAAGACTCTGAACGTAAATGCTGGAGAGGTTGCAGAGAAAAAGGAACTCTCATACATTGTTGGTGGGACTGCAAAATGGTGCCGCCTCTATGGAAAATGGTATGGAGGTTCCTCAAACAATTGCAGATAGATCTACCATACGACCCAGCTATCCCACTGTTGGGAATATACCCAGAGGAATGGAAATCATCAAGTCGAAGGTATACCTGTTCCCCAGTGTTCATTGCAGCACTCTTTACAATAGCCAAGAGTTGGAACCAGCCCAAATGTCCATCATCAGATGAGTGGATACGGAAAATGTGGTACATCTACACAATGGAATACTACTCAGCTATAAAAACGAATGAAATACTGCCATTTGCAACAACATGGATGGACCTTGAGAGAATTATATTAAGTGAAACAAGTCAGGCACAGAAAGAGAAATACCACATGTTCTCACTTATTGGAGGGAGCTAAAAATTAATATATAAATTCACACACACACACACACAAAAAAAAAAAAAACGGGGGGGGGTAAGAAGATATAACAACCACAATTACTTGAAGTTGATACGACAAGCAAACAGAAAGGACATTGTTGGGGGGAGGGGGGAGGGAGAAGGGAGGGAGGTTTTGGTGATGGGGAGCAATAATCAGCCACAATGTATATCGACAAAATAAAATTTAAAAAAAAAATGGCTCAGGCTCTAGCTAAGGCATCGGCCTCCTGATTGCCTGGCCAGTTGATTGAGGAGTGAGTTGACACATGCCATATAGACACCTGGGCTGTTGGCTGGGTGCAGAATTTGCACATGTCTCTCCACAATTCGGCACCCCATAGTGGCTTACCAAGCATTGTCCAGTTCTCTTGGTGCCACTGTGGCATCCAAGTAGTCAGGCCTCTCCAACAGCCCAGCTATATTAACCGGCATCGATTTGTGGGTCAATGTGATCCACACTGCTTATAGTTCAGAAAACTGGCTGCTCTGTTTAGTTCCCTCCTCAAACCAGATAATGTCAGAGTCCAACCATATGGCAGAGGAATGCCAGATGGGTGGATTTCCCTGGCTGCCACCATCCGTGTACCAGATATTTGGGGGAGGAGTGCTTACACCTTCCCGTACTTGTGCGAGAGATCTAGCAATGTCTGCTAGTGTTGGGGTGGGGTCTGGATCCATATGTAACCAGCCCCAACAGCATGTGTAATTCTTGCAACAATGGACTAGGTTATAAGAGCTCCATTGCTGTAAGTAGGTATGTCATTTCTGTAATGTCCTTACTTGAGCACAGCCACTCTTCAGTTTCAAAAACATGCCTTAATCCATCTACATGCTGGCAAGGAGGTGTGCACTTCCATCAGCAAGTTGATTGTCAAGCCTTTGATCTGCTAAAATGCCAGACAGGCAGCCAGGAGCTGTTGTTCAATAAAGCTGTGCCTGGTTTCTGCACCTTTCCATAGTTGTGACCAGAATCCTCATGGGATGTGTTTCCCATTCTGTTTCCACCACAGTCCCCAACCAAATTCCTCTAAATAGACACTGGCATCCAATTTATATTTTATGTGTCTGGCATGAGCACTCCTAAGGCTTGTAGTTGTCTGACAAATACCTTAGTTTTACCAAGGCCTTTAGCTGGGGAATATTTCAATACAATCTAGCCCCCTTCTTCACTATAGTATAGAGGAGTCTCAAGATTTGTGCTATGTGAGAGATAAATAGGCACCAGTAGTCTAATAAGCCTACAAAAATGTATAAGTCCTTCACAGTTTGGGGTATGGTAAAAGGCTGTGTTTTATCAGTCACAGACTCTAGCATAACTTTTGTCTTACCCGCCCTGATAACTCCTAAGAATTTTGCCAACTACCTAGGGCCTGGTATCTAGTTGGCATGTACCTTCCGTCCCTGGGTCTTCAAGTGTACCTGTAGCAACACTGCTGCTTGGGAGAGAGAAGGCAAATCATCATTGTTTAACATGACATCATCAATATAGTGATACATTTTTAGGCACACATCCATTCTCCATTTTCTTTTACCTAATTTACTAATTCTTGACAATTATATTTGAATTGCTCACAGAAAAAAAAGCTAGCCATTTAAGACATGTGTACAGCTCTGGAGGAGGGCCAGCAGCCAGACCTCACAGCTTTAGTTCTGGAAGAAATCAAGCATCTATCAAGAATATCACAGAAGCAGCAATTTAAAACTAGTTTCATTTATCAATGATTACTAGAGTCAAGTGACCTTAAAAAGCAGTTAGACTTATTTAAATAATAAATGATGCATGCTCATTTATAAGCCAATTTGATACCTTTGGTACCATGTAGACAATATACAAATACATGTATCGACATTAACATACATGTAGTCGTAATATACAGCTTACATATACTTATATATGCATGCATAAAAATACAGAAGCTTTAAAACAAGGTAGAAAATTTACATCTCAAAGCACATAGAAAGAATGCAACTCTTTCTAAAAAGAAATTTGGGCGTGTGTCAGAGAAGGCACAGCAGAAGATTAAAAGTCAATGTCAGGACAAAACAAAATCATAAAACTTCACCATGAGACTCTACAAGGACTGAACCTATTAGCAACTTTTCGTGCCTCGAGAGGAAGGCAGCAGATGCCAAAATAGGTCATTGGCACCATGGCTACATTTCTCTCCAGAGTCTCCAGAAGCCCTTGACGGGAATCATACTAATAGGAGAAGCAGATAGAAAGAGTACATATTCCTACCGGGAGAAGCAAAATACGATGAAGAGGAATAAAGAGGCCAAAAGGAAAATATACTCAAACAAACTTTGAAAGTTGCAAAGAAGCCCTTCTCAGGATCCAGGGCCACTTCCTGAAGTCAGCTAGGTTTAGCCAAAGCAAAGGTAGTTTACATCTCTAAAGGACTGTCACCCTCTCTGGTGGGGATCAAACCCAGCCTGCCACTTTCTTTAACAAACTAAGCCATGGCACCACCTGAGTGAAAGTTCAGAGTCTTAACCATTTAGTTACCAGTTGGGAAAGTCCTTTCACAAGTCTTTTAGTGGATTCAAAGCAGGCAGTTTGAGTTTCTTTAAAATAGACAGCTGTTGGGCCGAGCCCATGGCGCACTCGGGAGAGTGCGGCGCTGGGAGCGCAGCCACGCTCCCGCCGCGGGTTCGGATCCTATATAGGAATGGCCGGTGCACTCACTGGCTGAGTGCCACTCACGAAAAAGACAAAAAAAAAAAAAAAAAAAAAAAAAAAAACAAAGACAGCTGTTTGCGACAGGAGCTTTTTTTTTTTTTTTTTTTGTCTTTTTGTGACCGGTAAGGGGATCTCAACCCTTGGTGTGGTTTTGCCTGCACCGCGCTCAGCCAGTGAGCGCACCGGCCATTCCTATATAGGATCCGAACCGTGGCGGGAGCACCGCTGACGCTCCCAAGCGCTGCACTCTCCCGAGTGCGCCACGAGGCCGGCCCGACAGGAGCTCTTTAGGAAAAAAAAAAAAAAAAGTTTCCACTTGAACATAGTCAAGACTGTTCATGCTGAGGAGCCTGCCAGTTCTGGCACCCAAGCCTGCAGCCACATCAGGGTCTATGCTCTACCCCTCCTTCCTGGTCGACAGTTCTTTCTCTGTGCTGAGTGTACAGAGCAGAAGCCAGGCCACTGCTGCTACAAGCGCACTCGCTTTCCCTTCTCCACCACTTTCCATTGCTTCCGTTAGGAATGTAGCAATCCCTTGGGCACTTGGGGGACATTCCCCTACTCACACACCAGTCCGAAGCACCAATGCTCCTTGCCAGTTCCCCCTCCCCACATGGAGTTTGCTGGCTGACGTGGGGTTCCCCGCAGAGACAATGATAAATAATGAGATTCCCCTCCAACCCAAGACAACAATAAATAACAGGATTCCCCCAAGTAGACAAGAATAAATAATGAGATTCCCCCCAGAGACAACAAACCTAGCCAAGTCTCCTCACGTGGAAGTCACTGGCTATCCTGGGCTTTCCCCAAGGCACAGTCCCTTCACCCACGCCTGTGTCATTCTCTAGCCTCCTACCCAGCTCGTAAACTGTCCGAGTGTGAGCTAACAGTATAATGCCCAACAAACTGAGAAGGTATCTTGAGACCAAAGAACGAAGCAGGCAACTCCATACGGTTTACAAGGAGTTTAATTATTATTGTCGTTATTACTGAAGGGCGGTTACTTATACAGATGGGGAGGAGTATCAGACCATCCAAAGGCGGTTACTTACAGGGCTCGGGAGGAGTATCGATCCATCCCAGTGCTGTGCAGCTGCTTCTTCCACAACCTCAGGGGGGAGCTGTTGAAGCTTATAAGGGACTTCAGGACGAAAGTGTAGCTCTGCCAAAGAGAGAAAGGCTGCGGAAGTGGAAGATTCCCAGGGAACTCGCAGCCTCCTGTTGCTTATCCTCGGGGTTGCTGGCATCATTCCCCTTATCTTACAGGAACATAGCATTCTGTTACTTTTCCTCCCTCGGTTTCTGTGCAAGGGAAGGATTGCAACTATTGAAGCCAGAGCTCTGAAGGCCATGAGGATGGAGTGAGTTCTGACCAGCTTTCCTACAACTTAGAAATAGAAAATAATGCAAAATTAACTGATAATTTGCTCATATATTCCACGTGGTAATGAAAATGCACAGTATTTTAAAGACCAACTAAAAACTAATTAACAATTTATGTATATTGATTTCATGTTGAAATTATATCATTTTTTGACATTGTGTGAGATAAAATATGCTATTAAAATTAAACTCACCCACTCCTTTAAACTTTTTCTTTTGGTTTTTACTTTCGCCACTGTGGCTCTTACTATATATTGTCTACATCAGCTGGATTCCCTTGTCTGAATTACAGTTTGGGTTAGTCAATGGAAAAGTGTAGCAGGGTATTGGGAAGGGCACAAATGAGGAGACATTGGAACATTTCTTCCCCTGCCCCATCCTGTTTTGGTGCTATGGTTCTGTCAGTGGCTGGATCCCACCATATCCCGAGGTGAAAAGTAGAGCACTAACCAAAGGGATAATTAGGAATACTATTGATGTAGTATTGAAAATGAGAATGACAAGTTTAGAATGACGTTTAGAAATTCCTTTTGCAGGATTACTGGTGTGCAATTCTTTGCTTTCAGCAGATTGGAAGAATGACCTAAATGACTCAGCTAGGTGTATTAGTTCATTTCTGTTGTTTATAACAGAATACCTGAAACTGAGTAATTTATAAGAAATAAAATTTATTTCTTACAGTTTCGTAGGCTGGACAGTCCAAGGTCCAGGGGACACATGTGGTGAGGGCCTTCATGGTGGAGGCTTTGCACAGCAAGACAGGGTATCACATGGCAAGAACAGGCTGAGCAAGAGAGTAAACTCCTCACTCTTTGTCCTTTGAAAGCCATCAGAACCACGTCCATTACTCCATGAATGGATCAATCCATTCACAAGGGCATAGTCTTCACAATCTAATTGAATCTATTAGATCTAATGAGATTTCTAATTAACCCTCTTAACACTGTTACCGTGGGAATTAAGTTTCCATGACCTGAACTTTTAGGAGATGTATTTGACCCATAGCGCTAGGGGATGATTAAAAATAATTTTTAAGTAAGTCATAAAATATTCAAAGAACTAGACTGCTGATTTTACAACAAAGGTCCTCTGTCACTATTGGTAAGTGTCACAGACACAGACTGGCATAAGTCCAGGAATTCATTTTGCTTCCTGTAGAAGGCTTTATTCTTTAGGACTCATTTTAACAGCATACTTTATTAGAAACCTGGAGCTACTACACTACATCCCATTAGAGTTTTAAAGTAAAATAAGAGAGTCTCAAGGATAAGGAAGCTTCAGAGTAAAGAGTTCCACTTTCATATAAGCTATAGTAATCTAGAAAGGGCATCATTCTCACCTTATCAAGGAGAAAAATCAAATAAATTACAATCATAGTATTACTTGAACCCAGCAGAAAGCTAAGGTCGTTATAGTGCAACCAAGTAGACTGAATTCCAACCAGGGTCAGGTCTTGCCAGGGAGAGACTGGATGCATAAACCTGTGGTACAGTATAGGAAGAAGGGGCACTAGCCGCCATACCAGTGGGTTAGAAGAAATTAGCTGAACTTTTAGTGAATTGCTAGAGTATGGGCTGGCATGACAGTATAAAACCCCTGAGAGCACCACACACAAGGAGAGTTCACACTCATTTTCAGGCTTGGGTCCATGGACCTCTACTAGTTGTTCACAAGAAAAATCATATGCAGAGTGGGAGATCAAAGAGCCCTTTCCTGGGCTTTTCAGGCCTACAGGAGGGGATAAGTCACTGCTTCAGAAAAATTATGTGGTACATCTACACAATGGAATACTACTCAGCTATAAAAACGAATGAAATACTGCCATTTGCAACAACATGGATGGACCTTGAGAGAATTATATTAAGTGAAACAAGTCAGGCACAGAAAGAGAAATACCACATGTTCTCACTCACTGGTGGGAGCTAAAAATTAATATATAAATTCACACACACACACACACACACACACACACACACACACAAACCGCGGGGGGGGGGAAGAAGATATAACAACCACAACTACTTGAAGTTGATACGACAAGCAAACAGAAAGGACATTGTTTGGGGGGAGGGGGGAGGGAGAAGGGAGGGAGGTTTTGGTGATGGGGAGCAATAATTAGCCACAATGTATATCGACAAAATAAAACCTAAAAAAAAAAAAAAGAAAGAAAAATTATGAATTCTCAAGCCCTGCCCATACCCTTCCTTCTCTCATATAAATCAAAACTACTGAGCAAACTTTATCACCCACAGGTCACAGGTAACAAACATTGCAGCCTTGAGATGGGTAGAAGAAAAGAACACTCTACCATTGGAAATGGGGCAGGAAAGTGTCCTGGGCTCATATCTTTTACCAATAGCACTGAGACTGTGCAGGCAGAAAACTCTTCTGCACACAATCTATCACAAATATAAAGCACTTTGGCATCCATATGGAGTCTCCCCCCCAAACCTGTATACATAGGGCTTACTTAAGATTGAGCCTGAACCAAGAGAATGAAGAAAAACCCTGCCCACCAACATCAGGCTAGTAAGCACCACATAAAAAGCAACAGAAGTTTACTACTGTGGGAGGTGTGAAAGTGAGGAACCAGACCCTGTCTGTGGTACAGACATGCAGAGATGGCTGAAAACAGAGGATGGAGCAGGAATTTTGAAGGAAAAGAAAAAAACAAAAAACAAAAAAAAACTTCTGGCAGCCCATAACTCTAAGAACAAGAGAACACTAGAAGAATTTGCAACCTGTGGTGCACTAAAGATAATCACATCAACAAGAAAAACAAAACCCAAGTAAACTCTTAATTATATTTGAATCCAATCTATAATATGAACAGACATTAATGGTGTTAGAAAGCAATTCTCTGTGAGTATCTCACATTTATGCATGTATTCTGTACTGAACCACATTTTCAAGGGTTTTCTTTTTAGCGAATGATATTAGAAGAGACAGTGTTTTCCTCCAGGACAGAAGGCAGAGTTTTTTGCTGTCTAGGATAATGAAGACATTGTTTCCCTTTGGCATAGAAGACAGGCATGGTTGCTATTAGTCCCTTTGTAAAAGATTTCGGTTTCCTAAAATGATGCTTTTTTATTTGTGATGCAAACCCACTGTGTGCTGTTTTGCCTGAGACATTCAACATCACTCCTGTGGGACTTGGAGGAGTGGGGAACAAGGAGAAACAGAACAAACACAAAGGTCATGTTGCCTGCTGTGCTGTAAGTGATAAAGTCCTCCTCCTCTGACCCAGAAGTCTCATTTCTTCTGTCAGAATCTGTGAGACTGTGGCAAGCTAACATTTTACTTGCAAGTAGGATAAAATCACACATCCTTCCCAGTTCTCAAGAATTTTGATGATGATGATGTTGATGGGATGTTGACAGAGACATGGTTTTCTCAAAGAAGAAAATACAAGTGTTTTATTGTGGGTTAGGAGATATGCGAAGGCTCTGTAGGATGCAGTAGTGAATGCCATCTCCCTAAGTGATTCTGTGGATTATGAAGTGTTTTTAACTCTCTTTCCTGCTAATAAGTGCATAGAGAATGAGTAACAAAAGGTAGGATTGAAACGAGCTGCATTAAATGTTTTTTTTTGCCTGCTACTCACTCTCATCCAGGGGAGAGGACAAAGGGATTTTATAATGATAATAAGGCAGCAAGCCCTTCAGCCCCTTTCAAAAGGCAACAAGGCTGTGGCTGTTGAGTCAAGCGGTCCAACAGTCGAATAATATGGTGTCAACAGTGAGAATATAAGAACTTTGGGTGGACCATAAAGACAATGCTGAGCTTTGACCACTAAGGCAAATTGAAAGCAATAATAAATGCAAAGCCTTTCTTGCTGATGGGATGCTACTCTCGCTCTTTCCTCCATGCCACTCATTTGTCCCTCCTCTTGTAACCCACTCTTGCATTAATAAAAAATCTGAGTGTACCGAGAAAGCTTGGGAAAGAAAGGGACTTAAACTTCTTTTTAATGTGGTAAAATAAAATATAATGTAAAATTCACAATTTAACCATTTTTTGAGTGTACAATTCAGTGGTGTTAACAATATTCACTTTTTCCTCCCAAGATGGCCAATTACAGAGCTCTGGTGCTAGTCTTCATCCCCCCAAAAAAGAATAGACAAAAATAACAGACAAACCCACATATTTTGAACAGAACGACTGAGCAAATATGCTGCAGAACACCGGGAGAGTAATGAGATCCTTGTGAAGCACAGGAGATGAGAATGGCACCATAAGGAAGAGAGCAGTGCATCCAACCTCTGCCCTGCTGCAGGGATCAGCTCTGAATCAGGTGGAGAGAAGGTAAGCTGGAAAAGACCCCAGCTGTTACCATACCCACCACAAATACCAGCGATCCCCAACATGAGAGAGTCCCCCAGGCTTTTGGGGACCAAGGACAAATTGGAGAGTATCTGGGAGTAGGTGTAGATGCACAGTCTTCTAGTGGAAGCTGAAAGAGAGGACAGCTCCTCCTGCCCAGAGTAGCTGTGATCGAGCACAGTCCTGGAGCTGAACCTATGGCTAGAGTACACCCTGCCCCAGACACAGTGAGACTGACTCCCTTTGTCTGCAGGCCCTGCCTGCATTCTACCATGGTCACATGGGCGCTGTTGTGACCACAGACCAGGGAGCTTGGGGCCTAGGACAGACAGGAAGAATAAGGCCCCAGTGTCTTAATCCACACAGCACCCCCTCCCATCGTCCCGCAGGTGAGCAGGCAGACCAGTTGACTGGAAAAGCCACCAAGGTGCAGAGGTTCCTCATATTTGAAGCCGTTCCTGCAGGGCCCACATAGCTGATGAACCCATAGATGCACCCACTGGCCCTCAGCCAGCCTGGCATTAGCCTCACCTCCCCCTGTGACCCTCCACATGTTCAGACAAGTGCTGTCAGGATCAAAACCCTGGTTGCCTAGAGCCTAGGTCAGACAGAGAGTCCAAGACCCCAGCATCTGAGCCTGTGTGATACTCCCTCCCTTCCCTTTCTGCACAAGCAGGCAAACCACCTGGGTGGGAAAGCCGCCATTAAGCGGTTACTCCTCACACTTGCATGTACTTGCCCTGTTCAAAATTTAGACCTTCTATGTCCAGGGGATCCTGCACAGGTGGCCAGCCCATGGGTGGCCCCTTCTTTCCTTGCAGCCCTCCACAGAGCCATCTGGGATTGCTGCTTCCTTGAATGTTTCCTATGGGCTCAATAGCTGATCCGGTAGCCCTTGGCGGAGCTGCCAGGACCTGTTGCACCATTGTATACCTGCTCCCAGATGGACAGCAGGCTAGTTACAGGCTTTGACACTTCAAGGCAGGCCTCGACACAGATTCAGGCTTTGGCTGCACACTTACAGGCTTGCACTAGGCTCAACAGCTGATCCAGCAGCCTACTGCAGAGCTGCCAGGTCCTATCGCACTGCTCTACATGTACGACTGGATCAACGGCTGATTGAGTAGCAGCATTTTATGCCCACATCATGCCTTTAGAGAGCCACTGGCTCCTGTGACATCCATTCAGGCTTGCTATAGGCTCTACAGCTGATCTAGCAGCTCTCTACAGAGCCTGGACTTGCTGAACCACTGTACATCTGTTCACTGACTGACATCTAATCTATGGCCCAACAATAAACTGCTGAAGACCCCATTGCCTACGCCACAAAGACACCCATAGACAACTCCAAGATTAAATACAGTTGAAGAAGTTACACAAAGGCAACTCACCCAGATCGAAACTTAAAATACCCAACCCAAATGTCAACACAGAACACTTCTGCAGGGCAAGGTCTCTCACTTCAAAAACCACTCCAAAAATTAAAAGAAGCAATTACACCTACAGATGCCTAGACTTCAACTATCAACATAGAGATACAAGAAGAATTTTTAAAAAGAAGGAAAACATGAATCCCTCAAAAGAAGAATATAATTCTCCAATACTAGATCCCAAAAAACCAAGAAATTGATAAATAGCCTAAAGGAGAATCCCAAATGGCAATACTAAGGAGTCTAAACATGATGCATGAAAAAATAGATAGAAATCACAATGAGGTTTAAGAAAAAGTAAAGAAAGAAAGAAAAACACCACAACATGTATGAGAAATTCAACAAAGAGATAGAGACAATAACAAAGAACCAAGCAGAAATCCTGGAACTGAAGAATTCATTCAATGAAATTAAAAGTACAACCAAGAGCATAAGTAGCAGGCTGGAACAAGCAGAAAAAATAACTTCTGAACTAGAAGGCAGTCTTTTTGAATTAACACAGTTGAGCCAAAATAAAAAAAGAAAAAATGAAATAATAATTTTAAAAAATGAAGAAAACTTAGGAGATCTTCCCTATAACCTTAAGTGTACAAAACCCCTCTTATGGGTGTACCCGAAGGGAAAGAGAAAGGAAAAGGCATTGAAAGATTATTTGATGCAATAATAAGCAAAACCTTCCCAAGTATTTGGAGAGATGCAATCTTACATATCTAAGAAGCTCAAAGATGACTAAACAGATTCAATCCAAAAAGGACTTCCCTGAATCACATTATACTCAAATTGTCAAAAGTCAAAGACAAATAAAGAATACTAAAAACAGCGGGAGAAAAGTGTCAAATCACCTATAAGGGAATCCCCATCAGACTAACAACAGACTTCTCAAAAGAATCCCTAACAAGCCAGGAGAGAGTGGGATGACGTATTCAAAGTGCTATGTGGTATCTGATACCAAAACCAGATAAAGATACAATAAAAAAGGAAAACTACAGGCCAATATCCTTGCTGAATATAGATGCAAAAATCCTCATTACAAGACTAGCTAACAGAATACAGCAACACATAGGCAAAGTTATACACCATGATCAAGTGGGATTCATCCTAGGGATGTAAGGTTGGTTCAACATTGGCAAATCAATAAATGAGATACATCATATCAATCAAACCAAACACAAGGACCATGCGATCATCTCTATGGATGCTGAAAAAACATTTGACAAAATTCAAAACTAGTTCATGATAAAGACTCTCTACAAGTTAGGTATAGATGGAAAGTATCTCAACATAATTAAAGCCATATATGAAAAACCCACTGCCAATACCATCCTGAATGCCCTTAAGAACAGGAACTAGGCAAGGATGCCCACTCTCACCACTCCTATTCAACTTAGTGCTGGAAGTATTAGCCAGAGCAATCAAAGAAGAGAAGGAAATAAAGGGCATCTAGATTGGAAAAGATAAAGTCAAACTGTCCCTCTTTGCAGATGACATGATCCTATATATAGAACAGGCTCTTCAAAAATCTCTTGGAGTTGATAAATGATTTCAGCAAAGTAGCAGGATACAAAATCAACACACAAAAATCAGTAGCATTTCTATTCTCCAATAGTGAATATGCAGAAAGAGAAATCAAGAAAGCTTGCCAATTTACAATAACCACCAAAAAAAAAAAAAAAAAAAACTTAGGAATTGAGTTAACCAAGGATGTGAAAAATCTCTATAATGGTAACTACAAACTGTTCAGAGAAATTAAAAAGGACACAAGATGATGGAAAGATCCCTTGCTCTTTGATTGGAAGAATCGACATTGTGAAAATGTCCATACTACCCAAAGTGATACTCAAATTCAATGCAATCCCCATCAAAATTCCAATGACATTATTCTCAGAAATGGAAAAAACTATCCAGACATTTATATGGAATAAAAAAAGACCACACATAGCCAAAGCAATTCTGAGCCTAAATAAATAAATAATAATGAATAATAAATAAATAAATCTGGAAACATAACATTACCTAACTTTAAACTATACTGCAAAGCTATAATGAACAAAACAGCATGGTAGTGGCATAAAAACAGACACACTGACCAATAGAATAGAATAGAGAATCCAGAAATCAACCCACACACCTACAGCCATCTGATCTTTGACAAAGGCACCAAGTCTATACACCAGGGAAGAGATTGCCTCTTCAGCAAATGGTGCTGGGATAACTGGATATCCACATGCGGGAGAATGAAACTAGACCCATATCTCTCACCATATATCAAAATCAACTCAAAATGGATTAAAGAATTAAATATATACCCTGAAACAATAAAACTTCTTAAAGAAAACATAGGAGAAACACTCCAGGAAGTGGGACTAGGCACAGACCTCATGAATATGACCCCAAAAGCATGGACAACCAAGGGAAAAATAAATAAATGGGATTGTATCAAACTAAAAAGCTTCTGCACAGCAAAAGAAACAATTGAGAATTAAAAGACAACCAACAGAGTGGGTGAAAATATTTGCAAAATATACATCTGACAAAGGATTATTGTCCAGAACATACAAGGAACTGAATCAACTTTACAACAAAACAAGTAACCCAATTAAAAATGGGCAAAAGAGCTAAATAGGCATTTCTCAAAGAAAGATATATGAATAGTCGACAGACAAATGGAAATATGCTCAACATCACTCAGCATTCGGGAAATGCAAATCAAAACCACACTGAGATAAAGTCTCACCCCAGTTAGGATGGCTAATTTCGAAACGACTGTGAGTGATAAATGCTGGTGACGTTGTGGAGAAAAAGGAACTCTCATACATTGCTGGTGGGCCTGCAAAATGGTGGAGCCTCTATGGAAAGTGGTATGGAGGTTCCTCAAACAATTGCAGTTAGATCTACCATATGACCCAGCTATCCCACTGCTGGGAATATACCCAGAGGAATGGAAATCAACAAGTCGAAGGCACAGCTGTTCTCCAATGCTCATTGCAGCACTATTTACAATAGCTAAGTGTTGGAACCAGCCCAAATGTCCATCATCAGATGAGTGGATATGGAAAAAGTGGTATATCTATACAATGAAATACTACTCTGCTATGAAGAAGAATGAAATACTGCCATTTGCAATGACATGGATGGACCTAGAGAAAGTTATATTAAGTGAAATGAGTCAGGCACATAAAGAGAAATATCACATGTTCTCACTTATTTGTGGGAGCTAAAAATAAACAAATAAATACACATATAACCGGGGGGTGGGAAGACAACACAACAATCACAATTCCTTGAAGTTGTTATGACAAAGGAACAGACATGAGGTAGTTGGGAGGGAGGGGGGAAAGGGAGGGGCAAGGGAGGTTTCAGTCGTGGGCCACAATAATCAACCACATTGTATATTGATAAAATTAAATTAAATTAAAAAAATAAAAAGAAAAAAAGAAATAAAGAGACAAAGAAAAATAATTTGCAACCTGGGATAAAACCAAAATTCCAATGTAATTTTAGCCTGATCCCCAAATAATGAAATCTTAAATATTTGGTGTAAACAATGAATCCCTAACAAAAGCAATTGTATCCCTGACTTTGTTAGGGTAGTATCTGAGAATAAATCATGCCATTTGTGAATATCATCATCACAGTCTACTATATACATATTCATGTACACCTAATTTAAAAAAAACTGCCTCCTGAGAACATGATATCCACGAAAGCTTTCCTTCATAAATGAAAGAGAATTAGTCCCTTTAGCAGTCAAACAAAAACTGTAGGAATTCACCACTACAAGACCAGGCCTTCAACAAATCCTCAAAGGAGTCCTACACCTGGAATCAAAAGAGTGATGTATGCACTATAAATACTTGAGAAAGAATAAAAACTCTTAGGACAGCAGATACGCAAATGAGAAAGGGAAAGAAAATGTATCTCATCACTACAAAAGAACACCAAACACCAAAGACAAACAGCAAAAATGAAAGAAAGAAACAAAAGAAATGTAAAACAACCATAAAACAATTAATAAAATGGCAAGAACAAGGCAATGCCTTTCAAAAACAACCCCAAATGTAAATGGATTAAATTTCCCACTTAGAAGACACAGACTGGCTGAATGAATTAAAAACTATACCCAACTGTATGCTGCCTGCAAGAAACTCACATCACCAGTAAAGACACACATAGACTAATAGTGAAAGGATGGAAGAAGACATTCCACGCAAATGGAGGCCAGAAACGAGCAGAAATTGTCAAACTTATATGAGATAAGGTAGACATCAAATCAAGAAATGTAAAAAGAGACAAAGAAGGACATTACATAATGATAAAAAGATCAAAGATGCAACAAGAAGATATAACAATGATAAATATAAATGCATCCAGTATCAAAGTATACAAGTATACAAAGCAACCGTTATTGGATCAAAGGAGAGGGATAGAGCACAACATGGTAATAGATGGGAATTTTAATATGCCATTCTCAGCATTGGGCAGATCATCTAGAAAAGTAATTGGCAAAGAAAGATTAGATTAACTAATTAATTAATGATTGATTGATTTTTACAGGATATACACATTTATTTGTTCAAATAAATACATAACAAAGTACTCTATAGAAAGTTGAGCTTCAAAGTTTCACAGAAACTGGAGATGTAAGCATATTAAAATTTACATATTTTATTTTATAATCTATACAATTATCTGAGACAGTGTTCTGAAATCTTCAAAAAACATGTGAGTACAAATTAATTTCAACAGAGGAAGATGAAAAAACTTTTCAAAGGGAAATCAATCTCTAAGCAAATCAACAAAAGCCAAGAAAAGAAATTAAATATCTATGTTTAGCAACATAAATTGCTTTAAAAAAAGAAAATAAAGCAATGTAAACACAAGGGCACTTCAAAAGTCTCATAGAAAAATAGGGCTGAAAAATAATGGAAATTTTTCCATGAACTTTTTTTGGTTAAATTTTTCTTTTCTTTTCTTTTTTTTTTTAAAAAAGAACAGGTTATATAAAATATGTTCTCTGAGCACAGTAACAGAAGGAAATTTACAAAACTCACAAATGGGTAAAAAGAAAAATCAGAGGGAAATTTGAGAGTACTTTGAGATAAAGATCAAAGTGCAAAATATTAAAATTTATAGGATGCAGGGCTCATGCAGCAATTGGAGAAAATTTTATATTTGTAAACACCTATACCAAAAATAAGAAAAATCACAAGCCAGTAATGGAAACTTTTACCTTAAGAAAATAGGAAAAGTAGACCTAACTCAACCTTAAGCAAATATAAGTAGGAAATAACAAAGATTACAACAGAAATATATGAAATAGGGAATTAAAAAGCAAGAGAGAAAATCAATAAAATCAAAAGTTGATTCAAACAAAATTTGCAAACCTTTATCTAGACTTTCCAAGAAGAAAAGAGAGAAGGCAGAAATTACTAAAATCAGGACTAAAATAGGGCGATTATTATATTGTCACTATGCCTTTTTGTGGCGGTAAAATTTAGTTTCTTTCTCTTTCTACTTTGCACTTTTGTTTAACCAGTGCATTTTATTCTTTTTTGTGCATTTGTGATAGTGATTATTATTTCTTGGATTCCAGTGTCAGGACTTCCTTCAAGATTTTTTGTAGGGCTGGTCATGTGGTGGTGAACTCCCACAGCTTTTGTTTGTTTGGAAAATACACTATTTTCCCCTCATTTCTGAAAGATAGCCTTGCTAGGTACATTATTCTTGTCTGGCAGTTTCTTTCTTTTAGTATTTTGAATATATCATCACTTTTTCTTCTGGCGTGTAGAGTTTCTGTTGAGAAGTCTGTTGTTAGTTGGATAGGGGCTCCCTTATTTGTGACTCGACACTTTTCTCTTGCTTCTTTTAAGATTCTCTCTTCATCTCTGAGTTTGCCAGTTTGACTATAATGTGTCTTGGAGACTATCTTCTCAGTTTGAATGTGTTTGGCGATCTTTGAGCCTCCTGGATCTGAGGGCCCATGTCTCTCCCTATACCTGGGAAATATTCTATTAGTATTTCATTAAATAGGTTTTCCATGCCTTTACCTTTCTCCTCCCCTTGTGGAACACCCGTGATTCAGATGTCCATGTGCCGAAGTTTGCCTGCTGTCTCTCTTAGATTTTCCTCATTTTTAAAAATTCATTTTCCTTTTTTTTTCTTTTTTTTTTTTTTGTCCACATGAGTTATTTTGAAAAGACTATCTTTGAGATCAGAAATTCTTTTGTTTGCTTGTTCTAGCCTGCTGCTTGAGCTATCAGTTGTTCTTGTTGTTTATTTATTTTTTTTATTTTGTTGACTGAGTTTTTCAGTTCCATGTGTCTTGCTACATTCTTTTGTTAAGGTATTAGTCTCTTTATGAATTTCCTACTTCATATCCTCATTTTTTTTTCTCATTTCATTATGTTGTCTATCTGAGTCTTCTTGTATCTCAGGGAGTTTCCTTAAGATTGTTGTTTGAAATTCTTTTTCATTCATTTCAAGGTTTTCCTGCTCTATAGAGTCTGGTATTTGAGAAGTACTGTATTCTTTTGGTGGTGTCATATTTTCTTGTGCTTTTGTATTTCTAGTGTCTCTACATTAGTGTCTGGTCATCTGGTAGAGCAGTTTCTCCATCTATTATTCTGGAGTGGGCTCTGAGGACAGAGATGTCCTCTTCTTGTACCAGTCTCTGTCCGTGACTATCCTTGTGTCAGTGCAGTCATAAGTCTGGTAGGCCACCTGCATGGTGGCTGTGGCTGCTGTGGTGGTAGCAAGACACTTTTTCAGCAGCCATGGCTGTGGTACTGGCCATGGTGGGCTCCCGGCATGGAGGTTGTGTTTTCAGTGTGTTCTCTTGCCTACTTTTGGGTTGGGGATACTGCCCTTGGCTCCTTGCCTAGGATCCCAGGTGTGCTCACTTACTTGCTTCTGGGAGGAGGGAAAATATTGGATTTAAACAGTGCTTTAGACCAAATGACTTAGACATCTACTGAACATTTCGTGCAATAACTGAAGAATATATATTCACCTCATCAGTACATGGATCCTTCTCCAGTACAGACCACATGTTACACCACAAATTAAGTCTCAACAAATGTAAAAAGGTTGAAATTATATCAAGTACATTTTCATACCACAATGGAATAAAACTAGAAGTTAACAACAAATACAACATTGGAAACTACATAAACATATGTGAATTAAACTAAATGCTCTTGATGGCCAAACGTCAAAGAAAAAATAAAGCAGGAAATAAAAAAATTTCCTTTAAACTAATGAAAATACAAGCATAATCTACCACAATCCATGGAATCCTTCAAAAGCAGTGCTAACATGGGAGTTTATTGCAATAAATGCTTACATCAAGAGAATTGAAAGACATCATATAAACAACCTAATATTACACCCCAAAGAACTAGAAAAACAAGAATAATCCAATCCACCAGTTAGTAGATGAAACTAAATATTTACTATTAGAGCAGAACTAAATGAAGTAGAGATGAAAAGAAAGATACAAAAGATCAATGAAACAAAATGTTGGTATTTCGAGAAGATAAACAAAATAGAGAAGCTGTTGCCTAGACCAACTAAAGAAAGAAGAGAAAACACCCAAATAACAAAAATTAGAACTGAAAAAGGAGACATTACAACTGATACCACTGAAATACAAAGAATGATTAGAGACTATTATGAACAACTTTACAACAATAACTTTGAAAATCTCAAGGAAATGACTAAATTCCTGGACACATGAAAACTACCAAGACTGAATCAAGAAGAAACAGAAAACCTGAAGAGACCAATAACAAGCAACAAGATTGAGCAGTAATCAGCAGTCTCCAAACAAACTAAAGCCCAGGACCAGATGGCTTCACTGCTGAATTCTACCAAACCTTTAAAGATGTAGTAATAAGAATATTTTGAAACTATTTCAAGAAATTAAACCAGAGTTCACCCTCCCATAACTCATTGTATGAGGACAGCCTCACCCCGACACCAAAAACAGACAAAAAATTACCAAAAAAAAAAAAAAAGAAAGAAAGAAAGAATGAGAAGAAAAGAAAAGAAAAAAGAGTAAAAGAAAGCTACAGGCCAATATCCTTGATTAACATAGACTCAGAAGTCCTGAACAGAACATTAACAAACAGAATGCAACAGCACATCAAATATTATACACTATGATCAAATGGGACGCATCCCATGGATGCAAGGATGGTTCATAGGCAAATCAATAAATGTGATATGCCACATCGACAAAATCAAGGACAAAAACCATATGATTATCTCAACAGACGCAGAGAAAGCATTTGACAACATTCAGCATCACCTCATGATTAAGACTCTCAACAAATTAGGTAAAGAAGGAAGCTATCTCAGCACAATAAGCGCCATATACAACAAACCCATTGCCAACATCATCCTGAATGGGGAAAGGCTGAAAGATTTTCCTTTAAGAATGAGAATGTAGTGAGTGTGTCCACTCTCACCACTCCTATTCAACACAGTATTGGCAGTATTAGCTTTAGCAACTGAGTGAGAGAAAGAAATAAACGGCATTCAAATTGGAAAAGACAAAGCCAAATTGTCCCTGTTTACAG
Organism: Cynocephalus volans; assembly: GCF_027409185.1. Lineage (NCBI taxonomy): Eukaryota > Metazoa > Chordata > Mammalia > Dermoptera > Cynocephalidae > Cynocephalus > Cynocephalus volans. The sequence continues at coordinate 110,563,172 of NC_084478.1, read as the reverse complement.
ATGACATGATCATATATATAGAAAACCTATAAGCTCTACCAAAAAAACTTGTAGAGGTGATAAATGAATTCAGTAAATGTGCAGGACAAAAAATCAATACACAAAAAACAGTAGCAATTTTATACACCAACAATGAACTAGCAGAAAAAGAAATCAAAAAACCAAACTGACTTATAATAGCTATGAACAGAATAAAATACCTAGGAAGAAAATTTAAACAGGTAGGTGAGAGATCTCTACAATGAAAACCGCAGAACACTGCTGAAAGAAATTAAACAGGACACAAAAGATGAAAAGACATTCTATGTTCACGGATTGGAAGAATTAACATTGTGAAAATGTCCATACTACCTGTTTTAGTCCGTTTTGTGTTGCTATAACAGAAGTACCTGAGACTGGGTAATTTATAAAGGAAAGAGGTTTATTTGGCTTATGATTCTGGGACAGCTGCATCTGGCACAGGCCTCGGGCTGCTTCTACTCATGGCAGAAAGTGGCAGGGAGCCAGTGGGTACAAGCAGATTACATGGCGAGAGGAAGCAAAAGAGAGAGAGAGAGGAGGTGCCAGGGTCCTATATACAAAAAGCTCTCGTTGGAACTAATAGAGTGAGAACTTATTCATTAATCCCACCTCCCACAGGGAGAGCATTAATCCATTCATGAGGGATCCGCCCCCATGACTCAATCAGATTCCAACACTGCCACATTGGAGATCAAATTTCCACATGAGTTTTGGAGGGGACAACTTATCCAAACTCCGTCAATTCTACCAAAATTGATTTACAGATTCAATGCAATCCCCATCAAAATACCATTGACATGCTTCATAGAAAAAAAAAAAAAAAACAATACTTGCATTCATATGGAACAACAGAAAACACCAAAAAGCTAAGCAATTATGAGCAAAAGTAATAATAATAATAATAACAGTAACAGTAACAATTCTGGAGACATTACACTACCTGACTTCAAATTATACTACAAAGCTGTAGTGACCAAAACAGCATGGTACTAACATAAAAACAGACACATGGGCCAATGGATCAGAATAGAAAACCCAGAAATCAACCTGCACATGTACAGGCAACTGATCTTCAACAAAGGTACCAAGAACATACCTTGGGGAAAGAGCAGCCTGTTCAGCAAATGGTGCTGGGAAAAGTCGATATCCATGTGTAGAAGAAATGAAACTAGACCTGTTCATCTTGCCATATAACAAAATTAACTCAAAATGAATTAAAGACTAAAATGTAAGACCTGAAACTATATAACTCCTATAAGAAACACTTCAGAATGTAGGACTTGGCAAATACTTTACAAAGACCTCAAAAGCACAGACAACAGAAGAAAAAATAAACAAATGGGATTATATCAAACTAAAAAGCCTCTGCACAGTAAAGGAAACAATAAACAGAGTGAAGAGACAATTTACTGAATGGGATAAAATATTTGCTAACTGTGTATCCAACAATGGATTAATATCCAGAATATAAAAGGAATTTAAACAACTTAACAGTAAAAAAGAAAATAATCCAATTTAAAAAATGGGCAAGGGAGCTGAATAGGCCTTTCTCAAAAGAAGACAGACAGATGGCCAACACGTGTAGATATAAAAGCTTAAAATCACTAGTCATCAGGGAAACGCAAATGAAAACTACATTGAGATATCATCTCACCCCCGTTAGAATGGCTACTATCAATGACAGAGAATAACAGATGCAGGTGAGGATGTGGAGAAAGGTGAACAATTTTACACTGTTGGTGGCACTATAAATTAGCATAGCTGCTATGGAAAACAGTATGGTGGTTTTTCAAACAACTACAGATAGAACCTCCATAAGATCCAGCAATCTTTCTACTGGGTATAAACCCAAAGGAATGGAAATCATCAAGTGGAACGGTTACCTGCACTCTCATGTTTATCACAGCTCTATTTACAATAGCCAAGATAGGGAATCAACCTAAATGTCCATCGATGGATGACTGGATAAAGAAAATGTGGCATATATACACAATGAAATATTGTCAGGCATGAGAAGAATGAAATTCTCCCATTTGCAGCTACATGGTTGAGCTTGGAGAAATTTATATTAAAGTGAAACAAGCCAGGCACAGAAAGAGAAATACAGCATGTCCTCCATCATATCTTGGAGCTAAGAAAAGAAAGAAAGGAAAGAGAGAGAGGAAGGAAGGGAAGTCAGGGTAGGGAGAGAGAGACGGGAGGAAGAGAGAGAGAGAGAGAGAGGGAGGGAGGGAGGGAGGGAGGGAGAGAGGGAGGGAAAGAAGGAAAGAAGAAGGAAAGAAAGAAAAAAAAGAATCATGATAATACATTGAACTTTCAGGAGAGAACAGAACTGTGGTTACTAGAGGTGGGAAAGTGGAAGGCAGAGGGGGATAGGGAGAAATTGGTTAATGGACACAGGAGTAATTACATTTTGTAATGAAGAACATGCTAATTATTCTACTTTGGTCATCACACATTGCACACAGGTATTGATATTCAACTCTGTACCATACAAATATCTTTAATTCATTATTTTTCAATAAACAAAAACATTCACACATTTTTGTCAAACCATCTCCATTATACATCTCCAGTAGTTTTTCTTCATCAGAAACTGAAATTCTGTGCCCATTAAATATTAAATCACCATTTCCCTCTTTCCCCAGTCCCAGATAACCACTATCCCACTTTCTGTTTCTATTAATTTTACTAATCTAAATACCTCATATAAATGGAATTCTACAATATTGGTCTTTTTGTGCCTGTCATTTCTTTTAGTGTAGTGTTTTCAAGCCTCATTCATGTAGCATATATCAGAATCGCATTCCTTTTTAAGGCAGAATAATATTCCATTGTACACACATGCCATATTTTTTATCCACTTATAAATAGATGGAAATTTGAAGTATTTCCACTTTTTGGTTATTTTGAATAATGCTGCTATGAATATTGGTGTGCAAATATCTGTTCAAATTTCTGCTTTCAACACTTTCAAATATAAACTTAGAAATGGAATTATTGGATCATATGGCAATTTTATGTTTCATTTTTTGACTAATGGCCATACTTTCTTTCCCAGTGGATGCACCATTATAATTTCCACAAGCAAGGCATAAGTGTGCCAATTTCTTCACATAGTCGTCAACACTTGTTATTATTTTTTTTATACCAGTCATCTTAATGAATGTAAACTGGTATGTCACTGTGGTTATGATTTGTATTTCCTTAATAATTATCAATGTTGAGCATCTTTCCATATGCTTATTTGAAATCTGTATAACTTCTACGGAGAAATGTCTGTTCATGTCCTTTGCCCATTTTTTAATTGGGTTATTTGTGGGGTTTTTTGTTGTTGTTGTTCAGTTGTAATAGTCCTTTACATAGTTCCAGATATCAATACCCTGTCAAATATGTAAATTACAAATACTTTCTTCCATTCTGTGGGTGGCTTTTTACTTTGTTGATAGGGTCCTTTCACAAGCAAAATTTTAATTTACAAAGTCCAATTTATCTGTTTTTTCTCTTGTTGCCCCTGCTTTTGGTACCATAGCCAAGAAATTATCACCAAATCGATTGTCATGAAGATTTCCCCCTATTTTTTCTTTTAAGATTTTTTATAATTTTAGCTGTTATGTTAGGTCTTTGATCCGTTTTAAGTTAATTTTAGTATGTGGTATATGGTAACAGTCCATCTTCATTCTTTTGCCTGTGGATATCCAGTATTTACAGCACCATTTGCTCAAGACTATGCTATCCCTGCTAAATGGCCATGGCACCATTGGTGAAAATCATTTGACCAAATACGCAAAGATTTATTTATTTAACTTTTCAAATTTATTTATTAATTCATTTTAAACTGACAAGTAAAACATGACGTTTTGAAGTATATAAACATTGTGGAATGGTTAAATCTAGCTAATTAAAATATGTGTCACCTCACATACTTATCATTTTTCTGGTGAGAACATTTAACATCCACTGTCTTAGCATTTTTCAGGAATACAATATGTCGTCATTAACAAGTCACCATGCTATACAAGAGATATCTTGAATTTATTCCTCTTATGTAACTAATTTTGTAGCCTTTCATAAATCCCCCCTGCCGACAGCCCCAGACTCTTGCAGCCAGCATCCTACCCTTTATTTCTGTTAGAAAAATTGTTTTAGATTCCACATATGAGTGAGGTCATGTGCTATTAGTCTTTCTGTGCCTAGCTTATTTCGCTTAAGGTAATGTCCTCCAGGTTCATCCATGTTATCGTAAAAGAAAAGGTTCCCTTCATTTTTATGGCTGAATAGCATTCCACTGTGTATACATACCACATTTTCTTTATACATTCATTAGTTGATGGACACTTAGCATGATTTCATATCTTTACTATTGTGAATAACGCTGCAATAAACATGCGAGTGCAGATATCTCTTTGAGACACTGATTTGATTTTCTTTGGACACATACCCAGTGGTACTGCTGGATAATATGCTAGTTCTAGTTTTTAATTGTTTTTTTATTTTTGGAGGCACCTCCATAATGGGTTCTGCTACATTCTTTTGAAAGGCATTAATCTCTTTATAAATTTTCTCCATCATATCCTGCTTTTATCCATTTTATTATGTTGTCTGAATTTTCTCGAATCTTATTGATTTTCTTTAAGATTATTACTTGAAATTCCTTTTCAGTCATTTCTAGGGATTCCTTCTCTAGTGTCTGGTATTAGAGAATCACTGTATTTGTTTGGGGGAGTAATATTTTCTTGTGTTTTTGTATTTCTAGTACCTCTACATTGATGTCTGGTCATCTGGTACAGCAGTTGCTGCTTCTATCATTCTGGAGTGGGCTGTGAGGACAGAGATATCCTCTTCTTTTACCAGGCTCTGCTGGTGACTCTCTTTGTGGCAATCCAATCATGTGTGGTGAGTCACCTGCATGGTGGCTGCAGCTGCTGCTAGGGTGGCAAGCTGCTTTTTCAGCCACCTTGGCTGTGGTGGGACACCAGCATTGAAGGGGGGCTTTTGGTGTGCTCTTTTGCCTGATTGTGGGTTGGGGGTACTGACTTTGGCTCTGTGCCTAAGACTCAGGGTGTGTTCACTTGCTTGTTTCTTAGAGGAGGGAAAACATTGGATATGAACAGCACTTTACACCTAATGGACTTGACAGACAAGTACAGAACATTTCATGCAATAACTGCAAAATACACATTCATCTCATCAGTACACGAGAGAGGGAAAGAGAGAAGAGAGAGGACTGAGGAAAAGGGAGAGAGAGACAGACAGACAGAGAGACAGAGAGACATCAGGGTTAGCATTCGCCTGGGAGCACAGGGCCAAAGGGAACCGTGAGAATCAGCAGGAGGAGGAGTGAAAGGAAGACCTTGGCATCCAAAGTGGCTGGGGAAGGAAGTCAAGGATGTGGAAGCCTGACAATGTAGAGAGAGTAAGTGGAGGGGCCATGTGATGAGTTCAATGGTCTCTGCCCACAAGCGAACCCAGGCAGTTCTCAGAGCCTAAGTTGAGCCAGACACTGAAAATATTCCATAACATGTGAGACAGTCTCTATTGCTCTCAATGCGGCTGAGAAGGGGACAGTATGATCTCTTTACTGTGGGTGAGAAGCCTGAGGCTTAGAGAGGTATGGGAGCTTGTCTTTGACTATCGAGGCACTAAATGGAAGGACAATTCAGGCATTATTCTTTATGGATTGGCAAATATATGCTTTGCTCATATTTTTAAGAAAACCACACTCCAACATATGGCTCCCTAATGTAAATGTCCATAAAGCTTTGAAAAGTGCCACGTGGTCAGAAACAACTTAGGCCAAGCCCGAAATTGAGGGCAAAATTAGTAAGCTGGTGTTATCTCACTATGTCATTGTTTATAGAATTATAGCTTGAAAACTTTGTACTGCCATTCATTTAAAGTCAAAAATTATGCCTGCTGATAGTCTAAGAGGGCAAGCACTATAGAAGCTTGGGAAATAAATTATGCAAATGCCCCATTGAACCCTTGCCTGCAATTTGGAAATGCCAGTCATTGAGAAAGGTGCTGCAGAACTGACCATAACATGAGATTCTGTGCTACTGTTATTTGTTTGGAAGTGGAAATAAACCTGAATCCCCTCGAGAACATGGACATGGAGCAACAGGTGTCAGCTCCCTGGGGATTCTGCTGGGCAGAGAGGCTGACTCTCCCTTACCTCACGCTACTGGTGCTGAGGTGAGACTCCTCCCACAGTGCACCTTCAGGAAGGGCAGGGGGCAGGACAGTGGGTGGGAAGATAGATGGAAACATGGTGAGAGCTGTGGAAAGGCTCATTTCCCTTTCACCTGTGTGCAAATCACAAAACTGATCACAGTATGGTCTTTGAAAACATTCAAATGATTAGGAGTGAGAAGTAAAATAGCAAAGTCCTCACATTCCTTCCCTCCTTCCTTCCACAGCCCTCACTTGCCAGTAGTCATTCATTCCTTGCAAAGCTGCTTTTGTGCCAGGTAGTGTGCCTCCTTCTGTGGGCCTCCAGGTAGAGCATCTGACAGAGTCACACTGTCTCCAAAGGCCAATCCCTGGAAGCAGCGTGTGCCCTCTCTCATCAGGATTTATTGACAAACTCCCTATGGAGGCAATCCTGACGTATCTGCCAGGGCCAGCCAGGGATGAACAGGGTGGAGAGGGGGCTTGGGACATACAGGTCCTTTCAGTCCTGGCCCTGCTGGCTGGTGGCTGGGGCAGGGGAAGAGCAATCCGGGACACACAACATACAACATGCAATGTCACTCTTTATTAAGAAAGCAAACAGCAATCATAAGTGAGGAAAATACACACTAGTGAACTGGCCCTTTGGGTGGGTGCTTATGTTACCTGGTCTACAAATGAACTTTGGCTTCTTGGTCAGCCAGGCCCCCAACCCCAGTCATAGGTGTGGCTTTAGGTTGGTGCAAAGAGAAACAAAGACGGTGTGGATGAAGACAAAGACCACTTCCAAGGATTCCTTTTAGGGGATTTGTCTGAAAGCCTCCTGTGGGATCTTGCCCTCAGTCTGGAGGAAGTAAAGGGAAGGAGTTGGGACGTCAGAAGAGCCGGATGCCCTGAGTTCCATCCCCCATCCACCCAGCCTCTGCCTTCCTGGCGTTCCTGAAGGCCCAGGTACATCCATATTTTACCCACATGATTCCCAGACTTCACCTGGAGCATAGTGAAGACCTGAGCAGCCCTGGTGTAGTTCCACTTGTTGTCCTGAAGGCACCTGGGGTGGGAGAAAAACAGGTGATCTCCATTACTACAACAGGACAGACCCTGCAATGCCACCACTTAACCTATGCTACTTTTTTCGTCTGACACATGTACCAGCATGAACACTGTTGTGATGATGAACAAGGACCTAGAGTAAACCAAAACACCTTTCACTACCACTTGTGCCCACTAGAATTCAAAGCAGAAAAATAGAGGTGTTCAAATCAACACAGGAGCTTAATACATATCGATAAAGAAACATGCTCAAGAAAACACAAAAGGAAATTTTTAAAAATACAAATATCCAGTAATTTTTATTGAGACATAACACACATTCACCATTTTAAAGTGTATGAGAGGAGATCAAAAAGTTCATGGAAAAATGGAATTAAAAGATAAAAATAAAAAAAATATATAAACTTTATTCCTCAACATAAGCTCCGTTGAGTTTATAACTCTTTTGTAAGTGATACTAGCCTTTTGGTTCATCCCTAAAGAACTGAGGGTCCTGGGAATTTAACCACATCAATACAGTCATTTTTACATTATTAATTGAAGAAAAATCAGTGCCCTTTAAAGATTTTTTAAAATTGGGAAACAAAAAGAAGTCCGAAGGAGCCACGTCAGAACCGTAAGGTCAATACCTAATGATTTCCCATTGAAACCCTCCCCAGATTGCCCCTGTTTGATGAGAGCAATGAGCAGAAATGTTGTGGTGGTGGAGAAGGACCCTCTGTTGAAACTTTCCCGGGTGTTTTTTTTTTTTTTTTTTTTTTTTTTTTTTTTTTGCTAAAACTTTGGCTAACTTGTTCCAAACACTCTCATAATAAGCAGATGCTATGGTGTTATGGTTCTTTGGCCCTCCAGAAAGTCAACCAGCAAAATGCCTTGAGCATCCCCAAAAACTGCTGTCATAATCTTTGCTCTTGACTGGTACATTTTTGCTTTGATTGGACGACTTGTTCCTCTAGGCAACCATTGCTTTGTTTGTGCTTTGTCTTCAAGATTGTACTGGTATTGCCATGTTTCATCTCCTGTTGCAATTCTTTTTATTGTTGAGTTATGAGTCCTTCATATATTCTGGATAGTAGATCTTAATCAGACATTAGATTTGCATATATTTTCTCCCAGTGTGTGGGTTTTGTTCTTACTTTCTTGGTAGTGTCCTTTGGTGCACAAAACCTTTTAATTTTAATGAAGTCCAATTTACTTATATTTTCTTTGGTTACTTGTATTTTTGGTGTCATATATAAGAAAACATTGCCTAGTTCAAGGTCATGAAGATATACACCTATGTCTTCTTTTCAGAGATTTATAGTTTTAGCTGTTACTTTTATTTATTTACTTTTTCTAAATGAATATCACAATTTAATTAATTAATTAATTAATATTATTTTTTTAAATTCTAAGATGTGGTTGTGGAGCAATTGGGGGTGGAAAGAGAGGACGGGGGAGAGAGATAGGGTGGGAGGAGGAGAAATGAGGGGGCATCGTAGTTGAGGCTTCTGGCAGCAGCTCTGTCACGGCTGGGCTGGATGGGAACTTCTGGGGGTGTGTGGCTGAGGCCCTCAGCCTCCAAATTCCAAGTCTTGGGAACCCAGGGCACTTCTGACAGCAGCCTGGTAGTCGTTGCTGGGCTGGACAAAGATATTGGGGGAGCGTGGCTGAGGCCCTCGGCCCCACTGCTCTGGCTTAAAAGCCTAGGGCACTTCTGGCAGCAGCATGTTGTTCATCCCTGGGCTGGGTGTGGACGACAGGGGGGTGAGGCTGAGGCCCTCAGAGCTCCCCTTAACTTGGGAACCTGGGAGCATCCGGTCCTTCTATGTTTTGTATGTGTTTTTTGGTGGTTTTAGAACTGTACTGGTTAATATCAGAACTTTGGCTCTGATCTGTGGGTGTTTTGTTTTTTCTTTCTGTTCTGTGTTGGCTTATTCACTATTTCCATCACTTAAACACTGCCCTGGGACTAAATTGTTGTTCGTTGGTTACTTCTAAAATGGGGGAACCTCTTATGGGAACGAGCACTTGAGCCCTGTGGCTGAACTAAATTGCTGCTTTGCTGCTGATTTCCTTGGAAGGCTTTTTGTGCAGCTCAGGTTTTTTACCTGTTACTTTTAGATTTTGATCCATTTTGAGTCCTTTTTTTGTATATGGTATGTGGTAGGGGTCAAGGTTCATTCACTCGTTTGCTTGTGGATGTACAGTTGTCCCAGCCCCATTTGTTGAACAGACTATTTTTTCTCCATTAAATTTTTTGGTACCAGGTTGAAAATTAATTGACCATAAATGTCGCAGTTTATTTCTGGACTTTCAATTCTGTTGCATTAATCTCTGCATGTATCCAAATGTTGGTACCATGAAGTCTTTCTTTCTTTTGCATAAAAATAGAAAATTTGTGTGGTCTTGAAGACAACAATTTTACTCCTAAAAATTTATCATACAAAAATAATGGCACACATAACTAAAGATATTCATTAAAAATGCCCATTTCAGCCAATGATTACAATTCCTTGAACTTGTTAAGACAAGTGAACAGATATGATGTTGATAGGGAGAGAAGGGAGAGGAAAGTGGGAAAGAGGAATTGGTAAAGGGACACGAAAATCAACTACATTGTACATTTCGGCAAGATTGTGATAGTGAACAATTTTAAAAGAACTTAAAGGGCATTTATAGCTGATTGGTTACATAAAAAATATACATTAATGCAATGGAATCTTCTGACTGGGTTAAAGGAAATGAGGTGAAGCTAATATGTACTGTCACGGAAAAATGTCTAATATATATTAAGTAAAAAAGAAAAGCAAGTTGCTAAACCATACACCCAGTATGTCCCATTTTTTGCAAAAGAAATTGTGTGTGTGTGTGTGTGTGTGTGTGTGTGTGAGAGAGAGAGAGAGAGAGAGAGAGAGAGAGAGAGAGAGAGAGAGAGAGAGAGAGAGAGAGAGAGAGAGAGAGAGAAACAGAAATACTTTGCAAAAAAAAAGCTGGAAGAACACTCATCCGTAGCTATCATCACAGGGCAACAGAGAGAAACAGGGAAATTTTAATTTCTAATTTATACAATTTTACATGTATCGTTTGAATTTTTGCAGTAAGCATATATAACTTGTAAAATTTCATAAATTGGAGAAAATTTTATTGAATAGTGACTCATAAAATGATATAGAAATGTATTTATTGTCCTGAAATATGGTGACAATTTATTGCTAAGTGAAAAGAGCAGCCTGCAAACCTTGTAAGCATGAGATAAAGTTGAAAAGATATGTGCAGAGTAATAAGTTTTCAGTATGGCTTCACTTTTGCAAAAGAATATGTGTGTATCACTAAAGAAAAATTTCTGAAGGAATGTACTCCAAGCTATTAATAGAGAATGTTTCTACGGATTTGACACGTAAAGGAGAAGCAAGAAAATTTCATTATCTATGTTATATGTTTCTATATTATTTTATTTTACAAGGATTTTTTACCTTTGAAATCAGAAAAATAGAGATTAAAGTTTGAAACATGAAAAATCTTAAAGTGATTCAGAAAATAAGGCACAAACTTTTTATTGACGTTGAAAGGTATTCATAACACATGGTTAAATTAATGATGATGGTTACAACTGAACATTTGAATTACAGGATTCTAGGTAGTTTATATTTTCGTCTTTACACTTTTCTGAATCTTATAGATTTTTCTCAAGGAGAAAGTATAACTTTGGCAATCAGAAAAAAGCTGCAAATGGCATGATTCTTTTTTTAGTTTAAACTCATGCCTGTGTGTGCACACATGTACATGAACATGCACGCATGCACACACAGAGCTTCTCTTTAGCTAAGGGTGAAAGATTCCATAGGACTGAGATGGCTCCCTGCCTGCTCTGGACAGACCTTGGCAGTTGTTCCCAACCTGATTTATGTAGGAGGAGTAGGCTGAAGAGGAAGAGACAAGAGGAGGGAGAGAGAGAGAAAGGAGGGAGAAGCGGGAGAAAAGGGGCAGGAGAGAGGAGGGGGGGGCGGAAGGAAAGGAGAAGGGAGAGAAGGATAAACAAAGTGTAGACTAGAGGCCTAGCTGACTTGTCTCGTGAAAATCTCAGCAGAGACTGCCTGCCACTGATGTGCTTCCTATGCCACGCAAACTTCTGGAAAGCTCTGTCTGGAGGTCAGAGCAGCAGCGCCTCCTCACCCCTTCACTCCCTCCTTCCTGCCTTCCCTCCCAGCATTCCTGCTCCCTGATGTTCAGGCTGCAGTTCTGACTCAGGACTCCGAGTGGCACTCATCTGTATTTTCTAAATGTTTCCCAATGCACATGCATGCTTAGTACAAGGACAACATAAAGCAATAAAAAGTTCCTTTCTCAGCAGGCTAAGAACCAATATGTACAGATATATTCAAATTTTCTTTAAATAGATATTGGCAGAAAAAGACTAGAAAGATAAACACCGCTCAGTTGATTGGTAGCAGTTGAAAAGAGAGTCAATGAAAAGCATCTATTCAGTTTCTGGCATGTAGTACGCACTTTGCTAAAGTTAGTGCCCTTCACTATTATCCTGAACTCTTCCCATCCACAAACAGCCAATTTTTCAATCAACTAGCTAAACCATCACATAGAGAGTATTTGAAATGTAACAGCAAAAAGAAAAAGAACAACCCTCATCTACATAATACACAGTGTGTTGTCTAGCATAGTTGGGTTGGAGGAAAATCCTCACCCCTTTCCTATTGAATCAGAGTGACTTCCTGTTCCTTTTAAAAGATGCAGATGAATTGGATGCCTTTGGATCCCGGAATATTAAGATGCTACAGGATCACAAAGCACAGTTATGGTCTGATGGACAAGACATTGGAGTGAAGGTCAGGTGATACTACTAGATCCTTGAGCCCTTGGGAATATCACTACTACTTCATTGTGAAAATCATTTCATGTCGAAATTTTTTCCTATAATTCATTTTATTCCAACATCTCTATGAAGCTTCTTCTTATAATTAAAAGGCATATATCTGGTGCTTGAAAGAATAAACTGAGTTACACCACATTACAGAAAATCAATTGCATCTATAAAGCTGTCTATAGGACAAGGATTCCCAAGTCCCAGGCAATGGTCTGTGTCCCAAGCATTGCTTGTTTAGCCATGCCAGTGACTAGGTAACCATGACAACCATCAAGACTCTGACATCAAAAACCTCTTAATGTGCATGACTAAGTCCCGGGTGGCAGGATCTGGAACATAGAACTGCACAAACATCCTTGAAGAGGGAAAACTAAAAAGGGAAAGGAGACTACCTTCCTCAAAAGAGGAAGAACACTGAGAGCCCTCAAAGGCCTAAAGAACACAAGGACAGTAAAAGGATGACAATTCCCCAGCCCACCCCGCCCGCCAAAGCACAGGCACACAAGAAGTAGGAAACCACACTGGTAAGGAAAGAAATAAGACTGCCTTTGGGGTGTTACAATGTCCTCCTTTCCCACACCATGAGAGAAACACCTGGCCTCTGCTCTCTGTGCCTCATGGATTTTCCCATCTCCCATTTCTCTTCTCCATTTTCATGGCCTGGCTTCCTCTAGCCAGCTGATCCTCCCTTGGGTTCTCAAGGCTGAGGACACCCACACCTTCATCTCCCAGGGCAGACCTCACACCTGAACTCCAGATTCATGTGATGAACTGGCCACTGAAGCACTCCATTTGGATAACTCACCAGCTCCTACAACTCAACTTCCTTCTCACACCTGTTCCTCCTCCTCCCTCTCCTCCTCCTCTTCCTCGCCCCCTCCCCTTTCCCTCCCTCTTCATCCTCCTGTTCTCAGTCTCAGTGAAGGGCACCACAATCCACCCCACTGACCAAACCAGACTCCCTTCTCTTGCCTCACCCCCATGTCCCATCAGCTATGGTCTGAATGTGTGTGTCCCCACAAAACTCATACATTGGAACCCAATACCCACTGTGATAGTATTAAGAGGTGGGGCCTTTGGGGAGTGATTAAGTCATGAGGGCTCCACCCTCATGAATGGGATTAGTGCCCTTATAAGAGGCTCCACTGAGCTCCCTTGCCCCCTTTTGCCATGTGAGGACACAGCAACAGGGCACCATCCACGAAGCACTGCATTTTCTGGAGACTTGATCTTCGACTTGCCAGCCTCCAGAACTGTAAGCAATACCGTTCTGTTGTTTACACATTACCCAGTTCAAAGTATTTGGTTACAGCAGCCCGAATGGACTACACCACCATCCATCTGCCTGTGCAGTGTCTCTCATCAGTCCACTCCTGTGGATGCCATGCCGGCCCACCTTGCCCTGGCCATCTCTGTCCTGGATAACTGCAGCAGTCTCCTCTGCTGTGGGGTGAGGGTGGAGATGGCTCCAATCTCTTTGAAGCCAAAGAGATCTTCCTAAATCTCAGTTCTTTCACGTCTCACTTGAAACTTCTCAGCAGGGCTGGCTTCTCACCGTGCTAGGTTAAGGTCCGAACAGCCTTATCGTGGCAGACAAGTCCTGCCGTTGCCCTGCCCCTGCCTACTTCTCCATCTTCACTGCTTGGGCCATACTGAACTTTTCCATGTTCTCTGAATGCATCATGCTCTCTCCCCTCCTAGCTTTTGTTCATGTTGTGCCTCTGCTTGGACATACCCTTTCTTCCCTTTTGTCTGGCTGGTCCCCACTCAGCCTTGACTGGCAAAGGCATGTGTGTGTATTCTGTTGTCGTACCTAGATGGGGAGCCCTTTGATTGTGTCCCAGTCTACTCTTCACATCCATTGTGGCTGGCTTTTACTTGTTTAGTTTTCAGAGGGTGATAATGTGTTGTGTCCCCTAAGTTTTATGAATTAGAGGCCTGAACCCCAGTGTGACAGTGTTAACAGGGTGGCCAATCCTATTATGGTAATTGAAAAGTGGGGCCTTGAAGAACTGATTAGATTCAGAGGACCATGCCTAGTGAATGGATTAGTAATGGTTTTTAGGGGTGTGGTTCTCGGGGCTTTAAAAGGATAGCATGTGAGACTCTCTCTGCTTCACCATTTTCTGCTATGTGAGACCCCTGCATTAACATAAAGCCACCAGCAAGGAGGACCCTGACCAGATGTGTTCCCAGGACTTTGGACTTCCCAAGCCTCTTAAACAGTAAGCAATAAATTTTGTTTTCTTATGAATCACCAAGTTCCAGGTATTTTGTTATAAGCAACAGAAATGGACTGATACAGAGGAAATCCTTATTTCCAAGACCTGTGTGGTGTGCGTGTGTGTGTGTGTGTGTGTATGTGTCTGTATTTCCCTCCTTTAAAAATATACTTGGTAATAAGATGATTTAACAATTTCTTGCTGTAACCTGGGTTTACATCTTTGTCTCTAGCTGTGCATTTCCTTAATCATCTAGTGTGCTTTTTCATTATTGGTATTTATTTGTGCCCAAGAGTTTTTGTGGTCTTATATTTCTTGTAAGAATTGCATAATAGTTATACAGTTATGAGTTTAGTCAAACTATGGAGGTACAAATCCTAGTTTTGTTGCTGTTTGTATGACTTTGAGCAAGTCGTTTAACCTCTTTATGCATTTTCCTTATGTAAAGTTAGGGTAATAAACAACCCTTTTCATAGTGTGGTTGTGAGATATGATATGATGAGTGTAAAATGCTTCTAGCAGTGCCTAGCACATAGTTAGTGCTCAATAAATTTTAACCAAAATTATCATCCTGGATGCTGCTTTCCCTTGCTTATGCCTTTTCTTCTGGAGAACAGAGCAGCTGCCTTCTCTGCGTTTTAGAATCTCCAGGCTTAGGTCTCTTCCAATTGTATTTTTTCAAATATTTCTCATTCTCTTAGCTTCCCACCTATTTATGAATTGAGAGTTAAATATATCCAAAGATTATTACAGCTTCAAAGACCACAAAGAAATTAAAGAGAACTGGTCAGTGTTTAGTTGAGAAAACACTAATTTGGGAATTAATTGTTCCTATGATTTTGGGCATTATGTATCTAATGTCTGACTAGGGTGAGAATGATAGAAATTTAGTCTTCAAAACATTGGGTAGATAATTTTTGGGGTTTTTTTAAAAATTGAAATATATTAATAATCACGGCAGGGTCAGATAATAAGGCCTGAGTACTCCAGCAAAATTTCTCCTTCTGGTTTTCAATTTCATTCAGTTCTGCTCTGATCTTAATGATTTCTTTCCGTCTGCTAACTTTAGGTTTGGATTGTTCTTGTTTTTCTAGTTCTTTAAGGTGAAGTGTTAGGTTGTTCACTTGCCATCTTTCTATTCTTCTGAAGTGAGCGTTTAATGCAATAAGTTTTCCCCTCAATACTGCTTTTGCAGTATAAAAGTTGGTTTTTTGAAAAGATAAATAAAATTGACAAACCATTAGCATGGCTAACAAAAAAAAGAAGAGAGAAGACTCAAATAACAAAAATTAGAAATGAAAAAGGCGATATTACAACTGATTCATCTGAAATACAAGGAATCATTCGAGACTACTATAAACAACTATACGCCAACAAATTTGAAAATCTGGAGGAAATGGATAAATTTCTGGACATACACAACCTCCCAAAACTGAACCGTGAACACGTAGAAAATTTGAACAGACCAAGAACAATAAAGGAGATTGAAGCTGTTATCAGAAGGCTCCCAACAAAGAAAAGCCCAGGACCAGATGGATTCACAGCAGAATTTTACCAAACATTCAAAGAGGAATTGACACCGATTCTTTACAAACTATTCCAAAAGATTGAAACAGACGCAAATCTCCCAAACTCATTCTATGAAGCAAACATCATCCTGATACCAAAACCAGGTAAAGATATAACCAGAAAAGAAAACTACAGGCCAATATCCTTGATGAATATAGATACAAAAATCCTCACTAAAATACTAGCAAACAGAATACAGCAACACATACGTAAAATTATTCATCACGATCAAGTGGGATGCATCCCAGGGATGCAAGGTTGGTTCAACATACGCAAATCAATAAATGTGATACACCATATTAATAAACTCAAACACAAGGACCATATGATCATCTCTATAGATGCTGAAAAAGCATTTGATAAAGTTCAGCACTCATTCATGACAAAGACCCTCTATAAGTTAGGTATAGAGGGAAAGTATCTCAACATAATTAAAGCCATATATGCCAAACCCACTGCCAATATCATCCTGAATGGGGAAAAGCTGAAAGCTTTTCCTTTAAGAACAGGAACTAGACAAGGATGCCCACTCTCACCACTCCTATTCAACAGAGTGTTGGAAGTACTAGCCAGAGCAATCAGAGAAGAGAAGGAAATAAAGGGCATCCAGATTGGAAAAGATGAAGTCAAACTGTCCCTGTTTGCAGATGACACGATCCTATATATCGAAGAGCCTAAAACCTCTACAAAAAAAACTCAGCACAGTGTCAGGATACAAAATCAACACACAAAAATCAGTAGCATTTCTTTTCTCCAATAGTGAAGATGCAGAACGAGAAATCAAGAAAGCCTGCCCATTTACAATAGCCACCCAAAAAATAAAATACTTAGGAATTGAGTTAACCAAGGATGTGAAAGATCTCTATAATGAGAACTACAAACCACTGCTGAGAGAAATTAGAGAGGATACAAGAAGATAGAAAGATATCCCATGCTCTTGGATTGGAAGAATCAACATAGTGAAAATGTCCATACTACCCAAAGTGATATACAAATCCAATGCAATCCTGGGCCGGCCCGTGGCTCACTCGGGAGAGTGCGGTGTTGAGAACACCAAGGCCCCGGGTTTGGATCCCATATAGGGATGGCCGGTTAGCTCGCTGGCTGAGCATGGTGCTGACAAATTCAATGCAATCCCCATCAAAATTCCAAAGACATTTTTCTCAGAAATGGAAAAAACTATCCAGTCATTTATATGGAACAATAAAAGACCACGCATAGCCAAAGCAATGCTGAGCAAAAAAATAAAGCTGGAGGCATAACACTACCTGACTTTAAGCTATACTACAAAGCTATAATAACCAAAACAGTATGGTACTGGCATAAAAACAGACACACTGACCAATGGAATAGAATAGAGAATCCAGAAATCAACCCACACACTTACTGCCAGCTGATCTTTGACAAAGGCACCAAGCCTATTCCCTGGGGAAGGGACTGCCTCTTCAGCAAATGGTGCTGGGATAACTGGATATCCATATGCAGGAGAATGAAACTAGATCCATACCTCTCGCCGTATACTAAAATCAACTCAAAATGGATTAAGGATTTAAATATACACCCTGAAACAATAAAACTTCTTAAAGAAAACATAGGAGAAACACTTCAGGAAATAGGACTGGACACAGACTTCATGAATATGACCCCAAAAGCACGGGCAACCAAAGGAAAAATAAAAAAATGGGATTATATCAAACTAAAAAGCTTCTGCACAGCAAAAGAAACAATTAAAAGAGTTAAAAGACAACCAACAGAGTGGGAGAAAATATTTGCAAAATATATATCTGACAAAGGATTAATATCCAGAATATATAAGGAACTCAAACAACTTTACAAGAAGAAAACAAGCAACCCAATTAAAAAATGGGCAAAAGAGCTAAATAGGCATTTCTCTAAGGAAGATATCCAAATGGCTAACAGACATATGAAAAAATGCTCAACATCACTCAGCATCCGGGAAATGCAAATCAAAACCACATTGAGATACCATCTAACCCCAGTTAGGATGGCTAAAATCCAAAAGACTATGAATGATAAATGCTGGCGAGGCTGCGGAGAAAAAGGAACTCTCATACATTGTTGGTGGGACTGCAAAGTGGTGCAGCCTCTATGGAAAATGGTATGGAGGTTCCTCAAACAATTGCAGATAGATCTACCATACGACCCAGCTATCCTACTGTTGGGAATATACCCAGAGGAATGGAAATCATCAAGTCAAATGTATACCTGTTTCCCAATGTTCATCGCAGTACTCTTTACAATAGCCAAGAGTTGGAACCAGCCCAAATGCCCATCATCAGATGAGTGGATACAGAAAATGTGGTACATCTACACAATGGAATACTACTCAGCTATAAAAATGAATGAAATACTGCCATTTGCAACAACATGGATGGACCTTGAGAGAATTATATTAAGTGAAACAAGTCAGGCACAGAAAGAGAAATACCACATGTTCTCACTTATTGGTGGGAGCTAAAAATTAATATATAAATTCACACACACACACACACACACACACACACACACACACAAACCGGGGGTGGGGGAAGAAGATATAACAACCATAATTATTTGAAGTTGATACGACAAGCAAACAGAAAGGACATTGTTGAGGGGAAAGGGGGGGAGGGAGAAGGGAGGGAGGTTTTGGTGATGGGGAGCAATAACCAGCCACAATGTATATCGACAAAATAAAAGAAAAGAAAAGAAAAAAATTTCTCCTTCCCACCATCTGCTAAATAGCTGACATTTTAAGGTAAGATGGCTTTCAATGACCAGCAAAATAGGTTTCCTTTGTTCCTTTTTTCCCCTGCTAATTGAGTTAGAATAATTATATCATTAAGAAGCTTCTATGGGCAGCCAGCCAACAGGAGGGGGTAGATGAATGTAGGCCACAGGAAGGGGCATTTGGAAGCATGGGTATTTAAACTGCTCCCCTTATCCTATCACTCAGTGTACCAAAGTGTCAGAATTCTGTGGAAACCAGAAACCCCCAGCTTTAGAATGCACCTTAGTTAATCACATGGTTTCTTTCAGGTTTTTGAATGGCTCAAGACCATATTCATCAAGAAGAAACTCTAAAGATTAAAAAAGGGAGAGAAAAAAAAAAACAGGAAGAAAGACAATGAGAGAGACGTACAGAGATTGGGAAAGAGAGGGAAAGAGAGAGAGAATAAAGTTAGTTTCATACTGTATACTTTATCCTAAAATTTGGGCCTGTATTTGGTTAATACCTAATAAAATACCCTGATCACATTCCAAAAGCTTATGACTTAAAATATTTTAGAGACTACCTAGGGTTTAGTAGAATTAAGAAAAATCTAGGGAAGTGACTTGCAGCAGAGGAGCCTGCAGTTAGTGTTGGGGGCACATTGAGTAGATCCTGAAATGGGAAATGTTTGATAAGCATGGTCCTGCATCAGGAAAGATTGGTGTTAAGACTTCTGTCCTGAGGCTGTTTGAGTACCTGGTCTGCATGCTTATGTGTGTCTGTGGAATGGGGATGGCTGAAACTAGCTGGGATACTGGGGCAACCATTGCCTCTTCCACTCCATGCTACTTATCCCATCTTTTCTGAACACCTCTGCAATCTCTAATGCTATACTCTCTGTCTGTCTGTCTGTCTGTCTGTCTGTCTGTCTGCCTGCCTGCCTGCCTGCCTAGGGAATGAGCGCCAGTTCAAAGTCTGGCCTCTCACTCTTATCTCCCACTCCCTGACTACTTTCCTATTCTCTACCAGTCCACTCCACACATCTGCAATTGTGAGACATTGGTGAGTGTTTCTGATCAGTGGGACGTATGAAGAGGGAGAGTGTTAGGGCAGCCCTGAAAGGAATAGCCTTTCAAGTGGGAAAAGTTTGGCAAATGTGGCCATAAATAAAGAACTCCAAGTATTTGTCTTTCCCCCAAGCATTTAATACTCAACATTTGTCTAGTTATGTTTTGAGGGAGGGGCTGCCTCAGCTGCTCCCATTTCTTCTTTTCCCATCCCTTCATACTGTTAAAATTTGTAAATGTATGTCAATCTGTAGAGAGTGGGATAATGTACATAGGAACAGTTGTCATGGAATCCCCTAAGAGCAAGACCACAAGGTAGGAAATAGTGGAAAACCAGGGCCCTGAATCAGAAATGAGAGTGGAGCTAACAGCTTGGGAAGGGTAAGTCCACAAAGCAATCTCCAGTGTCTTCTACTGTTTCTGTGTGTGTAGATTAAGAACAATCTGGATATCTCTGCATAGTTTCAGAGAGTGTTTGGAACAATTTCACCCTGTACATAAGAAAATAGAATCCTGACCCCAGATAACAGCAAGTCCCACCAGGGCTCTAAATTAGGATTGAATCCTAATCCAGCGTATGGGTATGGGGAAGAGAGGGATGAGGACAGAGATTCAAGGGGAAGAGAAGACAGTTTTGAGTTTGTCTGGGTGCCAGGTCGTCTGCTGGTCCTGACCCATCAGGACACTGAAAATCTTCCTAACCTTTAAGAAGATTCCTGGTTCACAGCTGAGATACGAGAGTCCGACTGTATCCTTAACAGCTTCCTCCTTATTCAGCAGCACTAGGTTTGCTTCTCTGTCCCAGGCTTCCCCACCCTGTCTTCTGCCTCAAGGAAAGTCTCACTGATATGCTCCCATACTTGCTTTTGATTTTCTTTCTATCTACAGCTTTGAATTTGAGTATTTAGATCTATTCTGGCTCCCATTTGCTTAGTAGAGACCACTCTCAATGACTCAACCCGGTGATAAGGCAGTAGGATACCAAGGCAGTTAACAGGTGTAACTAAGTATAAAGAAGAAGAAATTAATTCCACATTAGTCTGCAACAATCTAGGGACCTTTTTACATAGTTGAAAAAGTTCTGTATAAACAGTCTGTTTCTCTTTAACTGGAAACTTCCTGGGCTTCTGGCTAGGAAGAGTGGAGACCGGCCGTTAACCCTTCAGCCATTCATAACTTTATCATTGTGTGTGTGTGTGTCAGTGTGTGTTTGTGTGGGGTAATATAGGAAGGAAGTCACAAGACGGGTAATAGCAAGGTGATAAACATTTAAAGACCACTAACCCAAATCAGGTACTGTGTTGAGATCAGTGTTCTGGGCTGATGTTTTAACTACTTCTATTGTGGACTTGGAGACAGCCACTGTATTTTTGGGGACTGCTATCAGTGAGTTGCTGAGGAGGTGCCGATCTAAAGAGGCCCAGCCCCAGCCATTTTCTTACCAGGTCATTTATCTACAGGCATCAAGGAAGGCTCCTGTTCCATCAGAGACCTACTGTGGATCCTACTGGGGCCTTAGCTCAGAGTTGAACTCCAATTTCGGGGGGTGGAGGGTGAAGTCAGAGCTTCAGACAGAAGGAAATAACTTTTATTGAGCCTCAGCTGGATATCAGTTCATCACATTAGGATACTTTACTGTTTCCTAATCCTCAGGAAAATTATTGCTTTTCACCTGTTCGAGCAATGAAGCCTTAAGCGGGCTTTTAAGGAAATTCAGTAATAAAGCAAAACCTCCTTGCCCTTGTTTTCTAGCTGGTTTTTAGTCACAGGAAAGCTATTACTTTTTACATATTAATCTTATAACTGGTTCACTTACTCAACTAATGTGTTGTTTCTAATGGCTTTCTAGTTCTTTTTCTTGGATTTTTCCAGGTATTAAATCATATCATCTATGAATAAAGATAAAATTTGCTTCCTCCTTTCTAATATTTTTACCTTTTATTCCTTTCTCACATTTAATTGCATTGGGCTAGTTCTTGCAGAACCATGTTCAAAAATAATGGTAATAGCACTATTACTTTGTTCCTGATTTTGCTGAAAATGCTTCTGTAGTATTTCCTCATTAATGATTCTTGCTTTTGACTTGAGATATATTTACGAATTTTATAAAGGCCTTTTAAAAGTCAGGATTAGGTGATAAATATTGGCACATTCCTTTTCTGCATGTGTAAGGATGATCATACAATTCTCCTCCTTTAGCTATTGTTTTAATTAATTATAGCAATAGTTTTCTTAATATCACATGTTTACGTTACTGAAGTGAACCCCGACAAAGACTATTGTTTCTAATGTATGTTGGATGCTATTTGCTAATATTTTATCTGAGATTTTTGCATTGCTATTTCTAAGGACCCAAGTGTCCAATTTTGGAAGATTTGAAACTATACTCATAACATCGAAACTATTTCAAGCTTTTTATAAAGGAATCTGGAAGCTTTTTTTCTATATGTTCTAGAATAGTTTATATAACATGGGAATTATCTGTTTCTTAAAGAACCACTTAGAGTTTTAATCCGGGAAGTGGCATGACAAAAATGTGACGTGCAGAGGAGAGAGACTGGAGACAGGAAAATAATCTGAAAATTACTGTGGTATAAGCCTGAAATAAATAAGGCCTAATATAAGGAGGAAACTGTGGGAATGCTGGGTTTGGGGGAGTGGTTATGGAAGTGAAAGACACTTCCATAAAAGGAGGGAGAGAATTTGATGGAAATAGTAATCAGTAGTATACTCTATATTCTTTTTTATTATTATTATTTTATTTTAATTTGTCAATACTCTATATTCTTGATTGGAGTCACAGGATCTTTTTTTAAAATGAAAGATGTGTTGTGAGCCATAGCTTATTTTTATAATATTGATTAACCTTAAAAATAACTTATTTTACATTGAAAGGGGGAAAAATGGCAAAATACTCTGTATAGTACAACTACAAATTTCTGAAATAAAAATTATGTGTGTTTGTAAAAGAAATAGTTTACACTTATTAGTAGCAGCATCTCACTGGGGAGTTGGAGATATTTAGTCACAACTTCTAATTGATTTTTTATTTGCAACTTCTTTGTTATTCCTATCCGAGATAGAAATGTAGGTTTACAGAGACTATAATGAGTTTCTAATATGCAGTCTAAGTGTGTTGAGTAAATCCTTTCATAATTTTATACTTAATTGAGTCATTGAAACCACTGAGCTCAAACAATTTCCATGAACTTTTTATTATCTTCTCAAGTTTCATCCAGAGAAGACGAAAATTACTGCTTCTATTCATTCAATTTGGAAATCAATTAAATTTCAAAGCCATTTAGAAAATAAAATTCCACATGACAAGTAAAATGTTTAAAGACCCTAATTTGCCAAGAGAGAGAGCAACAGAGACCAGACATGACACTACTCTTCATTAAAACTCATGGATCTTGAACTAACAGATACAACTACCCTGCTAGACTATCTCTAGCATCCTACGATCGGTTCTGATTTGTTCTATCCACTAATGGCCAGCAGTGCATTCTGAATGGAATCCCCCACTTCCTTCCTCGAAGCTTCTGGCTTCTCCTCTTTACCAGAATACCAATACCAAAAATTTAATAAAGTAAAAGAAGTCTTTGGTATCTTCCAAGACGCAGCAGCTACCTGCTGTGTGTGCTGAATCCACCCCTTACCAACAAACCAAAACCAGATGCTTTCAGACTATAGTGTGCAAGAGAAGGCAGGGTACAGGCCCATGATCTGGAAGAGACTGTTTCTTCTCCAGCAGCTATTGCCCTGTTTAGGACGCTTGTGCTACAGCTCAGAGCCCAGAGAGATCCCTTGGGTGAAGTTCCGAATAGTCTCAGGAAGGAAGAAATACCCTTGTAAGTTAGCAATGGATTAGGGAAGTGAAGGATGATGGAGAAAAGTATTATTCATTTCCAAGCACTCTTCCTTGAACCCTGGAAAGAGAAAGCCATTTCCTGTCCTGCTAGAGGATGGAGCACCATTTGATTGTGAAATGGAAATGATTATTGCAGTGGAGATAATAGACTCAACTAGCAAAGAATATTCCAGTTGACCCTACTGAAATATAACTTATTCACAGCTTGGCCCTTGAATTTTAAGAAACAAGTAGTAATCCTGTTTTACTGGAACTGTATTGACAGTGAAAATATGACATGTGACTGAAGTCAAGAGACCGATTTTCTTCTTTAACAAACATAAGAACTTAAAATGCAAACAAGCACTGACCTTCAAAATAGCCACCTTTGAAAGAAGCCATGCACTTCTGTTGTCATTGCTTTAAAAACATTGGGAATTGCTTTCAGAACTGGTTCCAAAGTTATACAGGCAGAACAAACAAACAAAACAAAAGTGAGTGTCGTACTTGTATAGATATATCTCATGGTATAGCTATGAATTTTTTAATCTGAATCTTCTATTTCACATTAAACAGATAAAAGGAAAAGCACTCTAAAGAAAGCTGGGCTGGGGTATGCCTGGATTCCTGTGAACTTTCTATGCCATTGATCTCTACCAAGGTCCATAAGAAATTAGCTTGGAACCTAGTTTGAACCTACTGTTTTGTATGACTGTTACTATTGTATAAAAAAATGTCACTAAGGAGAGAAAGCTCTACCAAGAAGCAGTTTTCACAAACTTGGGGTTACAAGCCTTTCACAGACTTGTGTGTAAGCATTATTTTTTCTTTTAAAAATCTAATTTAATGAGCAAGAAATAAAACTTTTAAACAAATTCAACCTAATTTTTATTTTGAGCCAATCACTCCCCTGGGGTGGCAAAAATTTAATCTCAGAAAGTTTGGGTTTTTCCCTTTTATCAGAGTTGTATTTCAATTCCAATGCGAAAAGGGAAGAGGAGCAAAGATACTGGTTGGAGGTGCACATCTGTTCCTAGAGTCACAGGTCACATAGGTCTGGGTCACTGGTCCTTGGAAATGGCTGCTGAAAGTCCCTCCTTCCTTTCTGGTGGCTCCTTCAGCTCCTTCCTCTTCAGGCCAAGGCACAGGAACTCTGTAAAGTTGTCCAGTGCTCCATCCACCTTGACAGAACCTGCATTCATTTCCTGTCTTGACTTTCAGCTCATAATGTCCTCTCCTCTCCCCCTCCGTTGGGGTGGAGGAGCTTTTATTCTCTAATCTGTGGAAAATCTTTCTCCCTGTTATTCTTGTTGTTTGCTTCAGAGGATCCTAGAATAATGGACTCAGGTTTTATAGAAACACAAAAACCAGGAAACCCTGCTGAAAACCTTCACTGAAGCACAGACATCTGCTTGAATGGCAGGAAGGCAAAAGCGTAAGATACCCAGAAAAGCAACAAGGATATAGGTTAATGTCTCAAAAATATTATTTCACACAAGGCTAAGGGAGAAGAAAGGATGCAAAATTCCTCATGTGTTATTAACATCAGTGAAAGGGCATCTAATTCTGTAGCACAGCCCTTGGATCAGGCCTTGCAAATCTTCTCTATGCCATCATAAGCAGACGAGGTTTTTCATTTGTGAAACCTCGAGTGCCCTTTTCTTTCATGAACCACAGTGAAGCGAGATGACTAGGACAGGTAAAGAGATTGCAGGGTGGGACTGAGAGCCCAGCTGAACCGTGAGTTTACCAATGTGTAAATGAAGCCCCTGAGCACCATCACCAAGGTTTTCTCCAGTGGCAGCAACAGCAGCAGCAGCAGAGGCTGGGAGCCCCTGAAACACCAGAGAAAACTGATCCAGGGCTGAGGACTGGCAAAGGGACGTAAATTAAAGTGACAGTGAGTTTAGGGAATTGAAGGTACTATTATTATTATTATTATTATTATTTTTTTTTTTTTTTTGGCAGCTGGCCAGGGAAGTCTTGACCTTAGTGTTACAAGGCTGTGCTCTAACCAGCTTAGCCAACTGGCCAGCCCTTGAGGGTACTATTGAGAGGGACACTATCCACAGGTTTAGACTGAGTCAAAATTAAGGCAAGATAGGAGGTGCCTGCCAGTGTGGTAGAATAGGCAGGCTTGTTAGATTAATGGGAAAATATACTGAGGCAAAGGTGTTGAGGTTTAAAAAAAAGATAGGTTGAAGTATTCTGCCTTAGAGAGTAGCTGTGGCTTCTAAGGCCTTTGGGTAATATAAACTGAGAAACACCGTTGGCAAGAAAATTCTTCTAACTGTCCTTCCACTTCATAACATCCTTCCATGCTGCAAGAGTGAAGTCAACTCCCAACCCAAGCTGCCTTGCCTCAGAGAGGGGTTATCATAAATATTCCATTAGACCTTTTTTCATCAGTTCCACTGCCAAGAATCCTGTCCCCCCTAAAGCCACACAAATGATCGAGAGGGGTGAGGATGGAAAGAATGAACAGAATATTATCAAAATACACCAAATAATGTAGTTATTGCTGCAACCTTTACCCCTTTTCCTGGGTGTGTGGGGACGAGAATCTCTGATCCTTTCTTGTCCAGTGAACAACTGTCTTACAATTTTATACTGTCTTATATTATACTGTGCTACACTTTTATATTTTATGTAAACCATGACCATATAGAGAATTTTTGGTCTCTCTGCCACATATAAGTTACCAGATATTTTCTATGTAATCATTACAGCAGCTAATACTTGTATGGGACTGTGTGCCAAGGCTTGTTCTAAGTGCTTTCCATTTATTAGCTCACAGAATCCTCACAACAACCCCCCCGAGGTGCATACTGCTGTAATGATCACACTTTCACTGATGAAAAAGCTGAAGCTGAGCCACACTGAGGTTAGCTAACTTATCTAACATCACACAGCTACTAAATGTTAGTTAGTTCTGGGATTTGAAAGGTAGACACAGACAGACGAACAGGCAGGAAGTATGGCTCCAGAATTCACACAATGAACTACTTCACTGTTGCTACCTATGTACCTGACTATCAGGAGGGCTGTAACTGACTCCAAGGCCTGAGGCACGTTTACTTAACAGAAATATTCCAACTCCTTTAACTGCAAAGCAAAGGAATAGAGGAATGCCTTACTTAAGCAGATGACTGGCCATTCAAAGCTATCCAGCTTTAAATGCCGGCTAATGGGGGAGGGAGCAAAGTTAGAAAAGTTTTCTTTCTCAGAGTTCACTGCAAAACCATTTTAATAGCAGTCTTCAAAATAATAATATTCCACCTCAAATTATAACTTAACAAGTGCTGAGAATATATTCTTTAACCAAGATATTAGAGATTTATCCAGAAATACTTTTACTTGGTTAGGTTAGTGTGAAATGGCTTGGCTCAGCCAGATACTGTAGAGCTGGCCTGGCCGGTTCTGTTGCTGGGCAGGGGCATTTGCAGGGGAAGAGGGCGGTATTCAGTCCATCGAGGCGGTGCACGTACTAGCAAGTGGTTACTAGGCAGCGCTTTATGCAAACACAAGTAGCCTTGGTTTTGTGAAAGTCTTGGCTTTGAAAATTATTTAGAATTCTTACGGAAAGGAATAGGAAAGAAGAATAAGAAAATGGAAACGTGGGCAAGTTCAGCACGAAGTTGGAACCCGAGAAAGGGCAGAAAAAAAGGGAGGGGAGAAAGTCACTTTTTACATCATATACTTCCGCATTATTGAATTTTCATCACAAGGATTACATTTGTCATTGGAAACAATAACAAAGGAAAAAAATGATAATCAGTGTTTTTTTTTAAAGGGGGACGTTTAAAAAAAAAAAAAAAAGCAAAAGAGAAAGATTGCCAGTATAAATTGAATGTCTCTCGGATCTTTCTTTAACATTTTTCCAACTTTAATACCAATGCCCAACCAAGCACTATGTTTCACATTCCGAATACAGCTCGGTAAGGGCAGGAGGAAGCTATCCTGTGGAATTCTACATTCCCGGGTTTGGTTCCCTGCACCACTCCTTCTCCCTTATTTCATGTTTCTACGTTTCAGATTGACTGCATTTTCTGCAGTGCCTGTTTCTTAGTGTGGGCTAGCCTGGGAGAGGAAATTCAAAGCACAGCACTCTCCACGCAGCCATGGGAGAAAGCAAAGATAGGATCCTTAACAGTATCCCAGAGAGACTGCCAGCTTTGCCTGTCCCTGTAAGTCCTCTCACAGGACATGGGATTGTGGATATAAGCTCCCCAAGAGTTCTGAAGAGGAAAGTGCCAGACTGAGAACCGCACCAAATAGAACACCTTTAGATTTATAGTGGATGTAAAATTACAATGAATTACCCATTTTAAGGATGGGGGGGAAATGGAAGAAGGGATCTCAGTGACAGAGACCTAAACGAAAATCATTAAAAATAAAACGGGGCCGAGTCACACTAATTTGCCTAAATTGTTTCATAGGTGAATTTTGTCAAACCTTTAAAGAATTAATGCTAATTCTAGAAAATAGAAGACGAGGGAACACTTTAATTTTATGAACCTAGTATTACCCTGATACCAAAACCAGTTCAAAGACAGTACAAAAAAAGAAACTACAAACAAATATCCCCCATGAATCTAAGCACAGAAATCCTTAACAAAATACTTGCAAATAGAATTAAGCAATATATAAAAAGAATTATATACCATGATCAAGTGTGGTTTATTCCAGGGGTTCGAGGCTGGTGCAACATTAAGAACCCAACAAATGTAATTTGCACCATATCAAGAGTCTAAAAGAGAAAAATCTTATTATCATATCAACTGACAGAGATAAAGAATTGGATAGAATTCAACATCCATTCACAATAAACACTCTCATCAAGCTAGGAATAGAAAAGAAACTTCCTCACCTTGATAAAGAGCTTCTACAAAAGATCTACAGCTAACACTGTACTAAATGGTGAAAGACTGAATCCTTTTTCCCCTAAAATTAGGAGCAAGGCAAGGATTTCTGCTGCTGCCACTCACATTCAACAGAGTGCTGGAAGTTCTAGCCCTTGCAATAAAGCAAAAAAAGGGGGGAAAAAAAAGGCATTCAGATCAGAAAGGAAGAAATAAAACTGTCACTATTTGCAGATGACATGATTGCCTACTTAGAAAATTTCAAAGAAATTACATTTTGTTATCTTTCACCCTCACAGAAATTTACTAAGAAGTGTATTTCAAAGAAATGTAAAAAATAAAATAAAACTAGAACATTGTTTGCTGACATGTAAAGAATTCTTCTACTCCATACAAGTGTATTATCATGATACTTATGAAATGTTAAGAGGCTTGATTGTCTTGACTCTGGTACCAAGCTACAGCCTCACGGAAGTTCATGTTAAGTTAAGGAAAAATATAAGTAACAAGAAGAAATCATCCCATCTCACCAAGTTATACACCCAAGACCATAAAAGACTGTGACACTCTGCCTACCAGGTAACATCCCAGGGGTTGAGAGTGCATGTGTAGGGGTCATATGGTTTGGGTTTGAGTCCCAGCCTTGCCACTTACAAGTAGCTTGTGCTGCAGACCAACCCCATCAGTCTCCGCTTCCTCTTTGGTAAAACGGTCATAACAGTGGCTCCTACCTTGCAGGCTTGTGGTGAAGATTAAATGACGCGAGAGGAGGATTTAATGCTATCCCTGTCACATAGTAAAGAATACTTAAAGGTTATTTACAAAAACTGTACAAAATGAGAAATTTTAAGTAGATAATGACAAAAACATATGTAGAGGCAGAGACAAGGAAATGTGCTGTATGTTTATTTTTTCTGTTCTTATGCCTGTGGCAGGGAGATACATGTTTCCATTAGTGAAACCAGGGCCAGTTGTTAAATACCAACAGGTGATGGTAAGGGGTACATGATCTTCTACATTTTAGTCCATTCCTTGTCCTCTTCTTCTGAAAGTTGTAGATGTCCAGTGAGTTTGAGAATCTCCCATCTTAAAGAGGCTGCATATCCTGGAGTTAAGTTGTCCAAAGTTATTTCCAAAATTGAAAGGCCATGCGTAATAACAATGTGATGAGGAGCAGAAGAGAGAGGATTAGCTGCAACATGAAACAACAATAGGGAATCATATCTGACCAGCTGCCCATCGTGATGGATGGATTTTTCACACACGGAAGGCTCTCTTCACTCTGCCAACAGCAGGCAGTTCATCAGTTTAAAGCTTTGTAAGAGGAGGCTTTCCACAGCCACAAACTCTTCAGGTTGTTGTCTCCTCTTTCAGTCAGTCTAAGTTCACAGTGATGGGTGGTTTGGCCCAGAAGTTTCAAGGGAGTTTGACCAGAGGAGTTCAGTGTCTGTTGTCCTGACAAGGGGATGACGTCATTATTACCTACCCCGTGTTCTCTCCAAAACCTGCATTATTACCCTAGTGTTCGGAACTCCCCCTCAGACTCTTGGCTTCAGCCTCAGGTGGAGGAACTATTGCTAGTTTGCCTAAGACCCTATTCATTGGTTGTTTTATTTGGTGTTTCCCATTTTGTGCTGAAAAGTGACTTGTGATTCATTTCTGCCAGCACATCAGGAGGGGAAAAAATGCTGCAGCATTTATCAAAATCCTCCAACCACTGATTTGCTACATGCAATTATCTCTTTCAGGGCTTTACTGCAAATCCTTACTCTTCTTGCTTTGGGCAGGTTATGCTGGACATGGGGTTCCTCTTCCATCAGGGCCCTCAAGGACAGACCTCATCCAAGAGCCCTCTTTCCATCCTCCACCCCAATTACTCCTGGGGAGTCAGGGTGGTTTCTCAGAAGCCTTTTGTCTGGCCCTCAGTAGAGACAGTTGCTCTCTCACTTTGCCAGTTGAATGAATGGAAACGGTGTAATCGCCTTCTTCCCTTCCCCCGGCCCCATCAGGGCACTTACTCCACCACATAGAAATAGCATTGACTCACACTCAAAATAAAAACAAGCGAATATTTTCCTTCTTCTTTCATTATGCCCTTTAAAAGAATCTACTCCATGAACCACCTTATTCTATGACTGAATCTCTCTCTGTGACTGCTGGGCCTGACAGACCTTGTGAGCTCCAACTCCTGCCCAGAAACAGCTCTCTCCCAAAGGAGGACTCTGTTACCTTGCTGCTCCCCTGAACTGATTCACTGGATCCAGAAAGATGCTCGTCAGGAGTCATCCAGTGCCCTGGAAATGCGGGGGCCATACAGTCACTGCTTGGCTTGGGGCCTCTGCCCCTTCCCCTTCCAGTCTCCATGGGTCTGTGAAGACAGAGGCTGAGCAGTATATTTGAAGGGAAAAAGAAGAGAGAGTTGCACTTTCTGAGGACAGACCTGTTGAGAATAAGAATCTGGCAGAGCTTTACCCTGCTAGTAGTGGAGAGGGCAGGAGAATGTGAACTACAAAAGTAAATATATTTGAGGAGGCAGCAAGATCTAACAGCATGAGAGAAGAAGGAAAATACTCGCTTGTTTTCATTTTGAATGTGAGTAGATGGCATTTGTATGTGGTGGAGAGAGTGCCCTGATGGGGCTGGGGGAAGGGAAGAAGGCGATTACACCATTTCCATTCAATTGAGTCATGGGCCCCATGAATGGAGTTTGGGGTAAGGCAATGAAGTCACCACCCACCCTATTTCTTCGTGTTTTCCTGTCCCCTTATTTAACCCCCTCTTTTACATGACAGAAGCACATTTCTTTGTGCTCCTGAAGAACAAAATCAAAGCTCACATCCCAAAATGGCCACTGCAAAAAAGGCAATCAATCCCAAACTTAGAAATATAAGGGGGATTGGCTGGTTAGCTCAGTTGGTTAGAGCGCAGCTTTCTAACACCAAGGTCAAGGGTTCAGATCCCCATACTGGCCTGCTGTCAAAAAAAAAAAAAAAGAAAGAAAGAAAGAAATATAAGGTTGGGTAGATGATGGGGTGATGCACAGAACCAAATCTAGAAATGTAAATTGCCTCAAGGACAGCTTCCTGCTGCCCAAGCTGCCCAACATCTCCCAAATAGGACAGTCTGTGTACACTTGGTTGAAAGAAGAATCCTCACTACCTCCTCCCTGTCACATTTTGAGGCTGAATGTGTGTAATGTGACCTAATTAAAAATTTAAAGAGGCTGGCTCCTTAGCTCAGTTGGTTAGAGTGTGGTGTTATAACACCAAGGTCAAGGGTTCAGATCCCTATACCAGCCAGCTGCTAAAAAAAAAAAAAAATTTAAAAGAACTTCATAGGAAACAGTATAAAGGATAAACAGCAATTTGTTAACTTTGTAGGAGTTCAGGGAGAGACTTGCTTTTTATTAGAAAAGTGTTCTAAAATATTTGTTATAACAGCAGAGAATTTGCTGAATTTCTTTTATGCTATTTCTGCATTATATGACATTTCTGTGCCATAAAAAGGTATTTCTTCAAGAAAGGAAAAAAAGGCCTAGAATCACAAAATTAAAGACAGATCTTATCAGTTAGTTATATGAAAATTTTAATGCTTTGTCCTTTTATCTTATATAATTATATTCAATTTTAACCAGATTTCATTAGTACCCGCTTAAACCAGTTTCCTTTTACACATTTGTTTAATTAAAAGAATATCAATTTTCGATGGCAGGCACACATTTTAAAACAAAGCCATTCGAAGTATTTAAAAAAAATTATACTAAACATGTCAATAAAATAAACTCAAATTCACCAATAATCAGAAGTATAAATTAAAGCAAACAAGAAAAAATATTCGCAACAAATGCATCAGAGAAAGAATTAATATCTTTGGCATAAAAAAGAAGCATTGCAAAAAGCAAAAGAAAATAACACCCACGGGCAATGGACAAGCAATTCATGGAAGTGGAAATACAAATAGCCAGTAAATGTAGGAAAACATGATTGTCTTCACTAATAATCAACAAACAAAATAATCTTTTTTTTTTTTTTTTTTGCAAACAGATTAGCTAAGATGCAAAGGACTAATACTCCATGTTGATAAGAGTTAAGAATGAGAAGTAGATTTTTTCATTTTCTGGTTTTTAGTGTCAAAGCACACAACTTTTCTGGAAGTAATTGGCATTATGTACCAAAATTATAAATGTATTTACACTTTGATTCAGCAATTCTGTTGTTAGGAAACAATCAAGTGTGTGCCCCAATGTATGTACAGCATATTTATTGAAGAGTTGTTTGTAGTAGGGAATATGGGAAAAATCTAAATTACTATATCAGTGCTGATTAGAAATATTGTGGTATATTTATACAACGGATTACTGTAAAGCCATGTAAAAGGATGATTTAAACCTATACCTGTGCACGTGAAAAGTGTTCACAATATTACATTATGTGAGAAAAAGCAGATTGCAACACAGAATAATAGGCAGTTATTCTCTTTTAATTAACAATATAAATATTGTTAGTATCACTAAATATGCACAGGAAATAATTTGAAATTATACACCAAACTATCTCTGGCTGTTAGATTGTGGGGTTCTTTATGCTTCTGTATTTTTAAAATGTTTATATTAGTTTAAACAATTTCTAAACAAAAACAGCAAAGCTATTGCCAATGTGAAAAACAGAGGAGACAAATATGAAAGCACGTAGTTACAAGGTTTTTTATTGCAGCAGAATTTATAACGATAAAATGATTAAACACAACCTAAAAGACCAACAAGAATAGATTGGATTATTCCAAACAGTGGGATACTGTTGTCAATAATTTTTACTTATTATTTATTTTTAATTGACAAATAATATTTGTGTATATTTATGGGGTACGATGTGAGCTAATTAACATATTCATCACCTCACCAACTTACTTTTGTGTAGTGAGAACGTTAAAATCTATTCTTTTAGCAATTTTTTAAATGTTCATTATTTTAACTGGGGACACCATATAGTGCAATAGATCACTAAAACTTATTTCTCCAGTCTAATCGAATCTTTGTACACTTTGATTGACATTTAAACCCTTTCCCCATCCTACCCCCACCCCCACTAGCCTCTGGTTTTTTTGAAATCAACATTGTTAGATTCCACATATAAGTAAAATCATACAGAATTGTCTTTCTGTGTCTGACTTATTTCACTTGGCATAATATTCTCTAGATTCATCTAAGTTGTCACAATTGACATAATTTCATTCTTTTTAAAGGCTGAATAGTATTTTATTGTGTATATATATCATATTTTCTGTATTCATTCATCTGTTGACGGACACTTAGGTTGCTTCCATATCTTGGCTATTTTGAATAATGATAAAATGAACATGGGAGTGTAGATATTTCTTCGACGTATTGATTTTATTTTTTTTTTTGGATATATACCCATAAGTGGAATTGCTGGATCATATGATAATTTTATTTTTAGTTTTTTGAGGAACCTTCATACTATTTTCCAAAATGACTGTACTAATTTAAATTCTCACCAACAGTGTACGAGAGTTCCCTTTTCTCTCCATCCTCACCAACACTTATCATTTGTCTTTTTGATAATGGCCATTCTAACAGGTGTGAGGTGATATCTCATTATGGTTTTAATTTACATTTCCCTAATGATTAGAGATGTTGAGCATTTTTTATGTATCTGTTGGTCATTCTTATCTCTTCTTCTGAGAAATGTCTATTCAGATCCTTTGCCCATTTTTAATGAGGTTATTTGTTTTCTTGCTGTTGAGTTGAGTTCTTATATATTTAGATATTAGCCCCTTGTCAGATGTATGGTTTGCAACTATTTTCTCCCAATCTGTGGGTTGTCTCTTCACTCTGTTAATTGTTTCCTTTGCTGTGCAGAAGCTTTTTAGTTTGATGCAATCCCATTTGTCTGGACAATAATATTTTCAAGTATATTATTTACATGGTATATTGTTTTCAAAAATCAAGCAAAAATACTGTATTTTCAATATGATGTCAGTTTGATGAATATGTGTTTTGCAGAGAATATATTGAGATATCAATTTACTATTTTGTGTTTTGTTCACTATATTTTTCTTCGCTTTCAGTCTCCACCCTCAACTCCAGAAAGATAATCAGACCCTTTGTACTTTTGTTACCAGTGGGGAAGTTGGTGCTATAGGGCTGAAAATAGATGTTGTCTGTGAACGCACTCCCTTCCTGGCTTTTGTTTTCTGAAAGCCTGAGTTCCTAGGGAGGATTGTGCTATGAGGAAAGGGGTAGAGGTGATTGAGAGGGAGAGGAAAAGCAGCAAGAGAGGTTTTCCCAAGACTAGGAAAAGGGACAGAAATCTGCAGATCCTCTGTTAAGTGGAAATACCATTCCCAAACAGTGACCAAAGCAGATAGCAAAAGCTTGGAAGAAAACACCTCTATCATACAGTTAAAAGGGTTGGTTCTTGAACATCAAAACTTGCAGCCTCAACAAGGAGTCCTGGAACCAATCCTGGCGAAGAAGCAGCACAGCTCCCTGCTTTCTAGGCTTGGACAACGAACATAGCAGTAGAGACCACTGTACCCCATTTTCTCGGTACTCTTGGACTCTGGTGAGAACTTAGGGAGGGAGAATTCCACCCCAACTACAACAAAAACTAATCAACTGAAATTGAATTTTCCACCAGTCAAGTGGGATGGAAGGAAGCTTGAAGTTAGATTTAATTTGGTATTTTTAAAATTACAATGTGGCATTTCTTATACACCCAAGTTTTTTAAGTAGGATCCATCCCAGCTACACATGTATATTAAAAAGAAAGAACTCTGGAAAGTTAAACATCAAAATGATAATAGTAGCTATCTCTGGGTAATGAGATTATGGATATTTGCATTTTGCTTATCTTACTTTCTAGCTTTTCTATAAAGGATAGATAATTAAATACTTTTAAAGTTTATATTCAAAATATGCAGAAAATCATGTTTAGCAAAATCATGCTTATACTTTTCTTTACATTTTATGTTTATATTTATTCTCTACATGTATATTTAAATTAGTCCTGTTTTCTGTATGTATGGTTTAGAGCAGGAAACTAGGCAAATTAGCTAAGATTATGTACTTAAAAGTAACACAGCCTTGAGTTTCACACACAACTTCACAACTTACTACCTGTCTCCGATGGCAATTTCTAGAAGCAGACCTGCGATAAGGATTCATGTGTGAGTGATTTATTAAGGAAATGCTCCCAGGGGAAATCAGTAAGAGAAAGGGTAAAGCAGGACAGGGAAAGGAAAGAAGCCAAGCAAGGGTCAGGTTTCAGGTGAAGTGGAAGCCTCAGGCTGATCCTGAAGAGGGCTCTGAAGTGTAAATTATGCCTCACAGTTTGGCCTGCCTTGAGGCTTTTAAAAAAAATTTTTATCTCCAAACCAGTCAGTCACTGCCTATGGGGCCACCCTGGGAAACATAAACTCACAGGATTTCTGGTTTCCTGCACACTCAAGTGAAGCAACTCCAGTAGCCCAAGGGCAGAAGAGTCACAGGTGTCAGCCATTAGAAACAAAGGGTGAAGAAGCTGGGGGACAAATGCACAGAACCAGCAGGGACAAGAGGGATGAAAGGAGATCTGGATGTAGGAATGACAATGTCCTCTATACTACCTCAGGGTCTTTTCCCTGGCTGTTACCTTCACCTGGATCTTTCTATACCCAGGTATCTGTATGGCTCATTCGCTCTCCTCCTTCAAATCTTTGAGTAAATGTCACCTTCTCAATGAGGTCTATCTACTACTTCTTTTTAAATTTTCAGTCCCTTTCCTGACTTTCCAACCCCTTTTAACATGTTCCATTTTTATTTCATAGTTCTTAAAATATTCTGTAAGGGTACTTCAAAAAGTTCTTGGAAAGATTTGTATTATCTTTAAATCCTAATTTTCCATGAACTTTTCAAAGTACCCTCGTATAATGTACTCATTCACTGTGTTTACTAATTAATGTCTGTCTTCTCCCACTAAAATGTAAGCTCCACAAGGGCACAGATTTTTGTTTTGTTCCCTATGCACCTGTAACAGTTGCCTAGGACATAGTAAGCACTCAATAAATATTCATTGAATGAACTAGTGCATGAATCTAGGAATTTATCCTAAAGAAATAATCAATAATTTGGAGAAATCAAAGTGCACAATGAATACCTGCAAGTCTGTTACCAGATGAATGTGATTTGGCTGACATCTTTCAGTATATAAATCAATATATCTATTATTAACTCCCTATTCTCAATAGCAGAATAATTATTTCATGCAAAATAGGCAATGAATTAAAAAAATAAGCCCACAAAATAAAGTGATGTTTAAGTCTTTTATGTCCTTACTGACAATTTGTCTGCTTATGCTATCAATTATTAAGAAGTATTTTAAAATTTCTCACTATTATTGTGAATTTATCTATTTTTCATTATACTTCTCTCAAGTTTTGCTTATAATTTTTGAGGCTATGTTATTAGGGGCAAACAAATTTAAAATGTCTACTTAGTCCTGGTGAATTGAAACTGTTAACTTTATGAATGTCTCTCTTTATCTCCAGTAATGTTTTTTGCTTTAAAGTCTACTTTTTTTTAGCAACATGAGGTTTTTCAACCACCAGGTGTTAGATTTTGGGTTGCAAATTTCACGAGAGCACCTCTAGAGTCTGCAACATCCTCAGTGTTTCCCGTCTGTTCAGTGCCAAGAAAACTTTCCCAGGAGTGGGGAAGATTGCCCTAATACTTTTGGCATCACAGCTTTATCGGAGGATGTCTGCTTTTACACTATTAGACTGCTCACTGTAAGCAGATTCTGGATTTTGTCTTCTGTCCTTCAAACCTCACTAGTCCACGAAAATTTTAACTCAAGTTCACTAGTTTGGTAAATATCTTCAGGGTAAAAACAGTTCCTGTGCTTTCCTTACCTACTGAGTTTTTTCTTTCACTTAGATTTTGTTCTGGCAATTTCTTAAAATCTTGTCAACTTTTTGATACTTTTAGGAAGAGTTTTAAAATATTTTATCCAACATTTTTCATTGTTTTTGGTGAGAGGATGATCTGATTTATTGGAAACAGAATTCTACCATTTATCTTCCTTTGACATGAACTTAAATTAATAAAGTAGCAGAGAAACCACAAGAAAAGCACAGCAATAAAATTGCAAAAAGAAACAACAGGAACTTGTCTGAGCAGCAACTTTTTTTCTTGTCAGTTATAGTACCTCCCCAAGAATGATAATAAAATTTGACATGGAAATATGTGCAAATGTATGTTAAGGACTTTGCACTTGGTGTTGGAAGCTTTGGAGAGCAAGGAGATGGCTTATAGTGTCTTACTGATTAGGAAAGTGAATTTACTAGGGAAATGTCGTAGGGTTGCCAGGCAATGTTCAGTGCCCATGTGTCAAAATTTACAAGAGGGAACAGTTAGTGGAACTGAGTGATTTTAGGTGGTCAGAGACAGAAGAGTAGAAATGTTGGGTTTAAGTAAGGTTTAGATTTTCCCACATATGTAACCATAGAGGTAAAGAGAGGCAAAGGAATTAAGGGTGTATGCAAAAGAGTGATTATGAAATTGGACCATAGATATAAGCTGGGAATGGAAGGAAGTAAGAATAGGAGAAGGGGCATGAATAGTGAAACATGGTAGCAGGGTCAATGGATTGGAGATGCCAGTGGAATTGAAGAATTTTTGAGGTAAAGATACAAGAGCAAGTGACCTGGAAAGAGAGAACGGATGGTTGAAGAGGGGACTCTCAAAATCAGTATTTCAGAGATTATGCCATTATTGGTGATAAGAAGGTCTAGAGTATGACAAATGGGAGTAGTCAGCTGATGTGAAGTGGAGGATAAGGCCCATGGAGATGAGAAGTGTTTGATGGATGGTTTACATGGCATTGAAGCCACCAAGAATGATAACAAGTTAATAGAGAAGAGAAAAGCATATGGTGAGCCAAGTGTTAAAGTCTTCAGTGAATGAGAGGTAACAGCCAGAAAGACTGTAGATGACTGCAACAAAGAGGGGTAGTGGGTTGTTTGGTCTAGTAGCTTAGGGTTCAAAGGAGCTGGGATGTGTGAAAGATGAGAAGAGATATGGTCTTGAAATGGCAAGAAAGAGCAGTGAAAGACAAGTACCTCACGTCCAGGACCAGTGGTACCATGGGAGTAGGAGGAAAACAGTGAGAGAAAATTGCTTTAATTTATACATTTCATAGATTCTTTCATTTATTCATTTAACAATGTACTGAGTAGCTACTGTGTGATAAGCAGTTTACCAGACTGGTGTAGGGGGGAATCGGGGTGGGGGGGGTTGTTGGGCAGGGTTAGGAGGAGTTAATTAGACAAAGAGAGTGATAATTTGCTAGCGACTATGTCTAACAGAAGCTAGAATTGATTCTCCTCTTGTGAATAAGTAAATTGGTCTAGCCCACACACTTATGCCTGGTGAAATGTCCCTGGGCCTAAAATGTTGCTGCCTGAAGGTAAAAGTAAGAATAGATTTGGCAACTGTCCAGTCATAAAGGAAACCAAGTGTTATCTTCATTAAGCACAGCTGAACCTGGTTTTAAAACTTAACTTGTACAGCTACAGTAATCAAAATAGTGTGGTATAAGTACAGACATATAGATCAATGGAACAGAATAGACAATCCAGAAACAGACACAAACTTATATGGTCAATTGTTAAAGTAGTCCCATGGGAGACAAGATAGTCTTTGAAATGTGGTGCTAAAACAATTGAACATCCATATGCAAAAAAAAAAAAAAAGCACTTCATATCACATGAAAAAATCAACTGAAAATGGATCATAGACCTAAATGTAACATAAAAACTCTAAAATTCTTAGAAGAAAACATAGAATATATCTTGACTTTGGGCTAGACAAAGCATTCTTAGTCATGATATGAAAAGCATAATCTATTAAAAATTTGATAAATTTTATCTTAACAAAATTCAAAACTATTGCTCTGTGAGAACATAGTGTTAAAAAAATAAAAAGACAAGCCATAGACCAAGAGAAAACATTAAAAGTTATATATCTAAAAAATGTCTTGTATCCAGAATACATAAAGAATTGTCAAAATTCTATAATAAGAAAATAAACACCCCAATGTTAAAATGGGCAAAAGATTGGAACAAGCACTTCACCAAATAAGGTATATAAATGGCAGATAAGTACATGAAAAGATGCTCAACATTATTAGTCATTAGGAAAATGGAAAGTAATACCACAACGAAATCACAATTACCCCCTAGGATGACTATAATTAAAAGGCTACCAGTACCAAGTGTTGGAGAGGATGTGGGGCAACTGGAACCCTTATACATTGCTGGTGGGAACGTAAAATGGTGCAGCCACTGGGGGAAATAGTTCAGCAGTTCCTCAGAATATTAAACACAGAATTACTATATGACTCAGCAATTCCACTCCTAGATATATAACCGAGAAATGAAAATATGTGTCTACACAAAAACAATGTTTATACACAATGTTTATAGCAGCATTATTCACAATAGCCCAAAAGTAGAAAAAACTCAATTGCTCATCAATTGACAGATGGATTAATAAGATATGGTACATTCATACAATTGAATATTATTTGGCAATAAAAAGGAATGAAGCACTGATAAATGGTAAACATAAATGAACTTTGAAAACATTATGGTAAGTGAAAGAAGCCAGGCACAAAAGGCTACATATTGTATGATTCATTTATATAAAATATATAGAATAGGCCAATGAATAGACAGAGAAAGTAGATTGGTGATTGCTTAGGGGGAAATGGGGCGTGACTGCTAATAGGTTCCTACTGGAGTTATGGGAATATTTTATATCTTGATTGTGGGGGTTTTTATGTTACTGGATACATTTGCCAGAGTTTCTCAAACTTTGAGTATATTCAAAGATAGTTAATTTCATTGTATGTAAATTATACCTCAATAAAGCTGATTTTTTTTAAAGAATCCAAAAGTAACCCACATTGATTAATGGGCAAGGATTCATACTTTCACATGACAGTTTTTGACTACACATCTCACAAAACACTTTTAGAGAATAAACTGAATTGGGCTATGACATTTTTTCACAGAAACAAAATATTTGTCATTCGAGAAACAGTAATTGGAGGATTTGAACTATTTATACTCTACCAATGGGGCAAAAGCTATGCATGCCATTGAGGCATATTTTGATTGAGTAAAACTTATTTTGTTACAAGTTTGGTATTATCATTTCGACCTATATAAATGGTGATTACATATGGTTCAATCTAACAGATTTAGAATGTCAATGTAATTGTGAATATAACATTCAAATTAGAATTTAGACAAACTAGAACTCAAATTTAGAGAAATATGCTCTTGGAATTTAAGTAACTACCAGTGGTACGAGTACTGATTAGATTTGCTTAGAGGGCAAATTACTAAAAACTCATTTACCTGAGAACAAACCCCAGATTACAGCCAGAGGGTGATAGTTAGATAAGGCCTTCTGTTTGGGTATGTCTGATAATTATTAGCTTGAATACACCTAACCTCTATTAGTTTGATTTTCAAAATTAACTTATTATGAACTTTTTGATATGCTGAAAGTCTTATTATCTTGTAAATTAAGGAATTATTTGTTACACGCAATGAAAATTTTTAATTGAAAGTTTTAATATTAGGCCCATACAGTCAATGTTAATAGAACAGTTTTATTATGATTTAATTAATAATGTAGGGTTGTGATACTGATCATGTGCTGCTGAGTTAATTATGCATGCAGTTCATTCCAGAATTTACAAAAGTTGAGCTGGGACATTCGGTGAATGCTTTGCATACACTACTCAGAAAAACTTCAGTGTCTTCTAGCCTGTAGTGTCCAAGTATACTCCAAATTGCTGTATCTAAGAATATGCAAGTGTGCTGGCTAATACACTAAGTCAGTGGTTTCCCCAAATTTTTTTTTATCATGGGCTCCTATTGGCATAAAAAAATTAGCATGGCTGGCCAGTTAGCTATGTTGGTTAGAGCACAGCTTTATAACCCCAAGGTCATGGGTTCAGATCCCTGTACTGGACAGCTGCCAAAAAAAAAAAAAAGAAAGAAAGAAAATTAGCATGTAAACCAATGTGTGTATATTTATATTTTTTATAAATAATAAATGTATAGTATTATACTAATACATTATGTACATTATAAAACAGAAAACTTAATCGCTTGAAAGGGTAGATAAAAAATAAAAAGCATATTATACATTTACCAGAGCCTACATACCCCACTTGGAAGACCACTGATTCTAAATAAGAGAGGTACATACAGTTACCCTTGCTTGGGAGCAACAGACAGGCATTAGTCCACGTGAAAAAGGGCAACACAAAAATTAATGTCAAATCTAGAAAGTGGGGAAAATAAATATTAAAGATTTGAAGTAAGCAATCACTAAAGAAACAATACACTCTATTATTTTTTTGCTTTTAATTTTTATTTATTTATTTATTTATTTATTTTTATTTTATTAATATTATTTTTTTACATTCTATGATGTTTCAGAGCAGTTGGGAGGGAGGGTGAGAGGGGAAAAGGGGGAAGAAATGGGGTGGAAGAAGGAGGAAGGAGGAGGGGCAGGATTGAGTTCTGTGGCACCTGCCACATTCCCACTGGGGAGACCAGGGGGCTTCCAGCATTGGCTTGGTCATTGCTGGGCTGGGTGCAGATGTCAGAGGGGTGAGGCAAAAGCCCTCGCCTCCCACCACCCCAGCTCAGGAACCCGGGGCCCTTTTTGCTGCAGCTTGGTGGTTGTTGCTGAGCTGGTTGCATGTGTTGGGGGACACGGCTTAGGCACTCTGCCCCCCATGGCCCCAGCTCGGGAGAGCCCAGGGCGCTTCCTGTGGTGATTCGGTGGTCATTGCTGGGCTGGCTGTGGGTGTAGGGTGGGCATGGCCAAGGCCCTCAGCACCCCCACAGACCCAGCTTGGGAGAGCCCCAGGCATTTCCTGTGGTGGCTCTGTGATTGTTGCTGTGGTTGAGCGTGTTGCGAGAATGTGACTGAGGCCCTCAGCCTACACCCTCGGGACTGGTTGCAGGTGTTGGGAGGCATGGCTGAGGCCCCCAGCCGTCCTCCCTTTCTGGCTCGGTAGCCCAGGGACTTCCAGTCCTTCTAGATGTTACAGGTGTTCTTTGGTGACATGAGACCTTTACTAGTTACTATCAAACTTTGTCTCTGGTTTTGGGTACTTTGCTTGTTCTTTCGGTTCTGTGTTGCATTATTTGCTGTTCCCACCACTTAAACTCTGCACTGGAACTAATTTTTTGTCCTTTGCTTACTTCAAGTACTGGTGGGGACCAGTACTTGAGCTCTGTGGTTGAGCTAAATTGCTGCTTTGATGCTGGTTCCCTAGGGAAGGCTTTTTGTGCAGTTCAGGTTTTAATGGTTGACTTTATAGGTACTTCTGGATCTGGTGAGATCCGGTGCACCTGGGTTGTGTAGAAAATCTGGTCTGGGCCTGAGTCTTTACATCAAACTGCACCCCATGCAATTCTATATTGCTGACTAGTCTCCTCTGAGTGGTCCTGTGCTGATTGGGGGGCAGATCAGCTGTCCTTGCTGTGCCCCAGTGTTCTCCCTGTGGGCCCATCTCCCCCATGGCCTGTGCTCCAAACACTTCCTGTGGAACGGCCCATGTGCTGGTCCCTTGCGATGACTCACTGGCCTCTGAGTGGCTCCTTTTTTTCAGTTGTGGCTCCTCACTCCTATGTAGGTCCATGGGAAACCTATTAATCATCCTGCTGACCTGGGGGCCACCAAGGCCCTCTTCTCCCCTGCTACCTCCAAGCAACTTCATCTGAAAGGCACAGCTGTGGCTTTTTGCCAGCTTCTGCTCCATACACTTAGCAGCTCCAGGCTGGAAGCAGCTGGGATTCGAAATAGTCTGAGAGGTTTTTTTCTTTCTCTCATTGTGGCTTCTCCCATCTTCATGAACTCCATAGGCCTCTCCTCCTCTTCCCCTGAGCTCTAGCAGCCCCAGCTTGGCTATCGTTGATTTCTTATAGCTGTAAATTGGTTGATTTGTGGGAGAGAGTGACGCTGGGGACCATGTATTCTGCCATCTTGCCGGAAGTAAAAACAATACACTTTAATCAGAAATAAGAGAGTCTTAATATAATGAGGACGTTGTTTTACTAGCTTGTGAAACCAAAATATTCTGCTTAGCACAATGTAAAACAAATGAGGGC
This sequence comes from Cynocephalus volans, assembly GCF_027409185.1. Taxonomy (NCBI): domain Eukaryota; kingdom Metazoa; phylum Chordata; class Mammalia; order Dermoptera; family Cynocephalidae; genus Cynocephalus; species Cynocephalus volans. Next base: position 110,519,582 of record NC_084478.1, on the reverse strand, counting down.
ACAATCTCAGAAAAAGAGTGAATTAACTGGGACTAGCCCTGAAGAGAAGTTATAAGAGGTAGAATTTAACTTGTAGCCAGGGTAAGACAGCATCAAACTTGCTTATGAAAGTTAAAAACTAAGGAAACATAAAGATGAACTTGTGCCTAATAGCATTTTCCATACAAAGAAAATCAGATTCATAAACAATGCCACCTACATAGCAAGATATTTAAGACAGAAGACACTCCTGCTCGAGTACTTATTGGAAAACAAAAAGGAAGGTGTTTAGACATAAAAATAAGACAAAAAGCTACTCAAAGATATGATGGACAGAGATTCTAGAGGTAAAAATTACAAAAAGAACAGCTGGTATGGGGACTTAAAAAAAAACTTACATAGCTGAAAAAAGTGGCATCTAGGCTGACAAAGCTGATACAATGCAGACATGAGTTACCAGATCATAACATACCCCTGGGTATCAATAATGACCAGTAATGAGAAAGCACAGTAGGTAATTAAAGAAATGTTTGTACAGAGACAGCTAGCTAAAATCTGCTTCTGGTAGTAAATTGTGAAATCATTGTGTCACCCAGTTTGATGGGACAGATTACACACCTATAGTCAATATTTTTAGAACTGAAAGGAGGGGTGTAACACACACACACACACACACACACACACACACACACACACACACACACACACTCAGGTCAGGGCTTGGAAATAAGGATTCCCTCTGAAAACTAAACAAGTAAAAGCCAGCCACAATGGATGTGAAGAGTAGACTGGGACACAATCAAAGGGCTGCCCATCCAGGTACAACAACAGAATACACACACACGCCTTTGCCAGTCAAGGCTGCGTGGGGACCAGCCAGACAAAAGGGAAGAAAGGGCATGTCCAAGCAGAGGCACAACATGTACAAAAGCTAGGAGGGGAGAGAGCATGATGCATTCAGAGAACATGGAAAAGTTCAGTATGGCCCAAGCAGGGAAGATGGAGAAGTAGGCAGGGGCAGGGCTATGGCAGGACTTGTCTGCCACGTTAAGGCTGTTCGGACCTTAACCTAGCACGGTGGGAAGCCAGCCCTGCTGAGAAGTTTCAAGTGAGACGTGAAAGAACTGAGATTTAGGAAGATCTCTTTGGCTTCAAAGAGATTGGAGCCATCTCCACCCTCACCCCACAGCAGAGGAGACTGCTGCAGTTATCCAGGACAGAGATGGCCAGGGCAAGGTGGGCCGGCATGGCATCCACAGGAGTGGACTGATGAGAGACACTGCACAGGCAGATGGATGGTGGTGTAGTCCATTTGGGCTGCTGTAACCAAATACTTTGAACTGGGTAATGTGTAAACAACAGAACGGTATTGCTTACAGTTCTGGAGGCTGGCAAGTCGAAGATCAAGTCTCCAGAAAATGCAGTGCTTCGTGGATGGTGCCCTGTTGCTGTGTCCTCACATGGCAAAAGGGGGCAAGGGAGCTCAGTGGAGCCTCTTATAAGGGCACTAATCCCATTCATGAGGGTGGAGCCCTCATGACTTAATCACTCCCCAAAGGCCCCACCTCTTAATACTATCACAGTGGGTATTGGGTTCCAATGTATGAGTTTTGTGGGGACACACACACTCAGACCATAGCTGATGGGACATGGGGGTGAGGCAAGAGAAGGGAGTCTGGTTTGGTCAGTGGGGTGGATTGTGGTTCCCTTCACTGAGACTGAGAACAGGAGGATGAAGAGGGAGGGAAAGGGGAGGGGGCGAGGAAGAGGAGGAGGAGAGGGAGGAGGAGGAACAGGTGTGAGAAGGAAGTTGAGTTGTAGGAGCTGGTGAGTTATCCAAATGGAGTGCTTCAGTGGCCAGTTCATCACATGAATCTGGAGTTCGGGTGTGAGGTCTGCCCTGGGAGATGAAGGTGTGGGTGTCCTCAGCCTTGAGAACCCAAGGGAGGATCAGCTGGCTAGAGGAAGCCAGGCCATGAAAATGGAGAAGAGAAATGGGAGATGGGAAAATCCATGAGGCACAGAGAGCAGAGGCCAGGTGTTTCTCTCATGGTGTGGGAAAGGAGGACATTGTAACACCCCAAAGGCAGTCTTATTTCTTTCCTTACCAGTGTGGTTTCCTACTTCTTGTGCGCCTGTGCTTTGGCGGGTGGGGTGGGCTGGGGAATTGTCATCCTTTTACTGTCCTTGTGTTCTTTAGGCCTTTGAGGGCTCTCAGTGTTCTTCCTCTTTTGAGGAAGGTAGTCTCCTTTCCCTTTTTAGTTTTCCCTCTTCAAGGATGTTTGTGCAGTTCTATGTTCCAGATCCTGCCACCCGGGACTTAGTCATGCACATTAAGAGGCTTTTGATGTCAGAGTCTTGATGGTTGTCATGGTTACCTAGTCACTGGCATGGCTAAACAAGCAATGCTTGGGACACAGACCATTGCCTGGGACTTGGGAATCCTTGTCCTATAGACAGCATTATAGATGCAATTGATTTTCTGTAATGTGGTGTAACTCAGTTTATTCTTTCAAGCACCAGATATATGCCTTTTAATTATAAGAAGAAGCTTCATAGAGATGTTGGAATAAAATGAATTATAGGAAAAAATTTCGACATGAAATGATTTTCACAATGAAGTAGTAGTGATATTCCCAAGGGCTCAAGGATCTAGTAGTATCACCTGACCTTCACTCCAATGTCTTGTCCATCAGACCATAACTGTGCTTTGTGATCCTGTAGCATCTTAATATTCCGGGATCCAAAGGCATCCAATTCATCTGCATCTTTTAAAAGGAACAGGAAGTCACTCTGATTCAATAGGAAAGGGGTGAGGATTTTCCTCCAACCCAACTCTGTTAGACAACACACTGTGTATTATGTAGATGAGGGTGGTTCTTTTTCTTTTTGCTGTTACATTTCAAATACTCTCTATGTGATGGTTTAGCTAGTTGATTGAAAAATTGGCTGTTTGTGGATGGGAAGAGTTCAGGATAATAGTGAAGGGCACTAACTTTAGCAAAGTGCGTACTACATGCCAGAAATTGAATAGATGCTTTTCATTGACTCTCTTTTCAACTGCTACCAATCAACTGAGCGGTGTTTATCTTTCTAGTCTTTTTCTGCCAATATCTATTTAAAGAAAGTTTGAATATATCTGTACATATTGGTTCTTAGCCTGCTGAGAAAGGAACTTTTTATTGCTTTATGTTGTCCTTGTACTAAGCATGCATGTGCATTGGGAAACATTTAGAAAATACAGATGAGTGCCACTCGGAGTCCTGAGTCAGAACTGCAGCCTGAACATCAGGGAGCAGGAATGCTGGGAGGGAAGGCAGGAAGGAGGGAGTGAAGGGGTGAGGAGGCGCTGCTGCTCTGACCTCCAGACAGAGCTTTCCAGAAGTTTGCGTGGCATAGGAAGCACATCAGTGGCAGGCAGTCTCTGCTGAGATTTTCACGAGACAAGTCAGCTAGGCCTCTAGTCTACACTTTGTTTATCCTTCTCTCCCTTCTCCTTTCCTTCCGCCCCCCTCCTCTCTCCTGCCCCTTTTCTCCCGCTTCTCCCTCCTTTCTCTCTCTCTCCCTCCTCTTGTCTCTTCCTCTTCAGCCTACTCCTCCTACATAAATCAGGTTGGGAACAACTGCCAAGGTCTGTCCAGAGCAGGCAGGGAGCCATCTCAGTCCTATGGAATCTTTCACCCTTAGCTAAAGAGAAGCTCTGTGTGTGCATGCGTGCATGTTCATGTACATGTGTGCACACACAGGCATGAGTTTAAACTAAAAAAAGAATCATGCCATTTGCAGCTTTTTTCTGATTGCCAAAGTTATACTTTCTCCTTGAGAAAAATCTATAAGATTCAGAAAAGTGTAAAGACGAAAATATAAACTACCTAGAATCCTGTAATTCAAATGTTCAATTGTAACCATCATCATTAATTTAACCATGTGTTATGAATACCTTTCAACGTCAATAAAAAATTTGTGCCTTATTTTCTGAATCACTTTAACATTTTTCATGTTTCAAACTTTAATCTCTATTTTTCTGATTTCAAAGGTAAAAAATCCTTGTAAAATAAAATAATATAGAAACATATAACATAGATAATGAAATTTTCTTGCTTCTCCTTTACCTGTCAAATCCGTAGAAACATTCTCTATTAATAGCTTGGAGTACATTCCTTCAGAAATTTTTCTTTAGTGATACACACATATTCTTTTGCAAAAGTGAAGCCATACTGAAAACTTATTACTCTGCACATATCTTTTCAACTTTATCTCATGCTTACAAGGTTTGCAGGCTGCTCTTTTCACTTAGCAATAAATTGTCAACATATTTCAGGACAATAAATACATTTCTATATCATTTTATGAGTCACTATTCAATAAGATTTTCTCCAATTTATGAAATTTTACAAGTTATATATGCTTGCTGCAAAAATTCAAATGATACATGTAAAATTGTATAAATTAGAAATTAAAATTTCCCTGTTTCTCTCTGTTGCCCTGTGATGATAGCTACGGGTGAGTATTCTTCCAGCTTTTTTTTTGCAAAGTATTTCTGTTTCTCTCTCTCTCTCTCTCTCTCTCTCTCTCTCTCTCTCTCTCTCTCTCTCTCTCTCTCTCTCTCTCTCTCTCTCTCTCTCACACACACACACACACACACACACACACACACAATTTCTTTTGCAAATAATGGGACATACTGGGTGTATGGTTTAGCAACTTGCTTTTCTTTTTTACTTAATATATATTAGACATTTTTCCGTGACAGTACATATTAGCTTCACCTCATTTCCTTTAACCCAGTCAGAAGATTCCATTGCATTAATGTATATTTTTTATGTAACCAATCAGCTATAAATGCCCTTTAAGTTCTTTTAAAATTGTTCACTATCACAATCTTGCCGAAATGTACAATGTAGTTGATTTTCGTGTCCCTTTACCAATTCCTCTTTCCCACTTTCCTCTCCCTTCTCTCCCTATCAACATCATATCTGTTCACTTGTCTTAACAAGTTCAAGGAATTGTAATCATTGGCTGAAATGGGCATTTTTAATGAATATCTTTAGTTATGTGTGCCATTATTTTTGTATGATAAATTTTTAGGAGTAAAATTGTTGTCTTCAAGACCACACAAATTTTCTATTTTTATGCATATCACCAAATTTGCCTCCAAAAGATTGAAGCAGTTTATGGTCCTACCAAGGATGTAAAGCATGCCAGTTTTTCCATACTGTTTGCAAAGCCATGTATCATCAACATATTAAAAAAAATTTTGCCCCTGTTACATTGTGAAATGGATATTTGGCCTTCTTTCCTGTTTCCTGACATAAAGCTCCTAAAACCCTTGGAATCTCTAGACTGATTAGTGTCTTTTTTTTGCTAATGAGATGACTGATAGCTGGTGGCCCCTAGGTAGCTTCAAGATGGGGGCTGGTCACTGAAATGACGGAGGCATGATTAGAGGGTTGGAACTTTCAGCCCGAACTCCCAATCTTCAGGGAGGGGACAGAGGCTGAAGACTGAGTTGGTTTCCAATGGCCAATGATGTAATCAATCATGCCTACAAAACGAAGCCTCCGTAAAACCCCGAAAGGCCTGGGTTCAGAGGGCTTCCGGACAACTGAACATGTGGAAGTTCCTAAATGGTGGTGTGCCAGAGAGAGCATGAAAGCTCTGTGCCCCTTCCCCCATACCTTGCCCTAGGCATCTGTTCCATCTAGCTGTTCATTTGTGTCCTTTATAATAAGCCAGTAAATATAAGTATGTGTTTCCGTGAATTCTGTGAGTGGCTGTAACAAATTAATTGAATCTGAGGAAGGGGTCATGGGAACCTAGATTTATAAGTGGTCAGCCAGGAGCTCAGGTCATATCCTGTCTTTGTGACTGGCATCTGAAGGGGGAGGGGAGGGCAGTCTTGGAGACCGAGTCCTTAACCTGTGGGATCTGATGCAATTTACAGGTAGATAGTGTCAGAGTTGAATTGAATTAGGACACCCAGCTGGTGTCCACTGGGGAATCTGCTGCAGCATTGGTTGCTGGTGGGGAGAAATCCCCACATATTTTGGTGACTAGAGGTCACAGAAGTATTCTGTGTTGTACTGTACTGAGTGAGTGAGAGTATGAATAAACACACTTTGTCTTTTTCTCTTTAACATTGACACCCCACCCTCCCACATCAAAATCAGCCATGTTAAATCCTAGGATTGTGAGGATAGAACTTCACCATTGTTATTGGTGGTGTTGCTGGTACTGCTGGCATGTTTGTGCAGATGTTTGCAGCTGCTTAGAACTCTTCCCTCTTTCCTTTTGCACCTTTGCTGCTGTTCATATGTATTAATTGCTGCTCTAAATTCAGGTCCCTGACAAAATATTGAAATTAAGGATTTACAGAAATGAGCAATCCTGTAGCTTTATCCTTATGCACATCCTGAACTACTTTCTTGGATAAATTTCTAGAAATGGGATTGCTGGATGTTGGGAAAATGGAACAATTTGGTCAGGCTCCCCTCACCTCGGAGCTGGTTCAGGGCAGTTCAGTAAGCATTGTGTGTTTGTGGGTGGAGTAAGTGTGCCTGCAAGGTGGTGCCACTTTGGCTGGTGTTTTACTGCCTCAGGCACCCACCTTGTGCGGCCATGTTTTTCCAGACCTGCAGCTTCCAAGGACTGTGTGGCCAGTTGCCTAGCTTATAGACCTGCATGAAGGGTTCTGGTGACTCAGCCTGGTGTGGAGGGGTCTGGTGACCCAGCCTGGCATGTGATGGGTTTGTGACCCAGTCTGTGAATGGGCTTGAGAGGTGTGGGAGCTCCAGACCCAGCCCTAGCTCAACCATCGGCCCAGTCGATGCAGGATTACCAGCAGGTAAAAGAGCCTGACAAGTGGCATGGTCGCCTAGCTTTACAACTGGCATCACGAGCAGGATTAAGACCTAGACAATTGGCACTGTGAGCAGAATTTGCAATATCAGCCTTAGCCTCACAGTAGCCCTTGTGGTAGCTAGACACTGGATGAAAGGCTACATATATTTTAAAGCCAAATGCTTTTATTTATATGCTTATAACTCCTAAGTTTATATCTTGTCCAGACTTTCCTCTGAGTTTCAGACCTGGTATTAAACAACATACTTTTCACTTTAACATCTCAGGCAAAAGATGCCCCCAAACTAAATTCATCATCTCTGCTTTCTACCACCCTCCAACATGGCCCTTCCCCACCTTCCTTATCTCAATGAATCACAGGCATCTTCAACCATTTTTACAAACCAGAAACTGACTCTGATCTCTCTGTCACCTTCACATGCAGTTTACCCAAGTTCTATTAATTCAATCTCTTAAATACATCTTAAATCTGTCTGTTTCTCTCCAACTTCATTGCTACCTCAGTAGTCTGAACTAACATTTTTTCTTAGCCAAACTACTATAAAGGCCTCCTAATTGGCTTTATTTGTTTGTTTATTTATTTATTTTTGAGAGTAAATGGCATTTATTATTTCAGGAATATGAAACTGTGGCAGGAGAATTCCAGGTCCCACTGGCTAGGTCTGGGTTCTTGGTGTCTCGAATAAAGATTGGACAAGACACACCAGAAATGAAACGTAAAGGCAGTTTTATTTAGCAAAGAAAGAGGGAAGAGTACACTCCGGAGAAAATGGAGTGGACTCGAGCAAGAGAGAAGAGTGCTCAAGAGCCCCTATAGTCACATTCCTGGGGTTTTAAGTACTCTTAGTTGGATTAGTGCCATTTTGTCATTGGTTGAGCCCTGAACGTATTCTCTGTCATATTGGTTAAAGAGATTGGGGCCCTAGCGGTGAGAACTCGTTGGTCTAACCAAAAGGTGCCCAAGGTGGGGGGAGGGGGGCTCCCTGTCTGGAATTGTCTTTGTCTCCACTTCTGCGCATGTGCATGCCTTGCTCAGGAAACCAGTTTGTCCCATTTGCAAATAACCAGTTTTTCCTTTTCCCATTCTTTTCTCTATCTAGCTTCCTGCCTCAAAACACTAGGCAAATTGTGTCGCCATCAGTATTTTCACATTGAAACACTGAATTTCTCTATTTCATGCTATTCTTAACATTTAGCTTTGCTTTACTTTTTGCATATCAAAATGTGCAAAAGACACTGACTTGTATGGGCTGAATGTTTGTGACCTCCCCCTCCCCCTTTCATATATTGAAACCCTCTCCTCCTCCATTTGATGGTATTAGGAGGTGGGGCCTTTGGGAGGTAATTAAAATTAGATGAGGTCACGTACATGGAGCCCTCATGAGTGGGATTAGTGCCTTTATAAGAGTCAGAGGGAGCTTGCTTCTCCTCTCTGCTCTCCACCGTGGGAGGATACAATGAGAAGTCAGCAGTCTGCAACCTGGAATAGGACCCTCTGCATAACCAACTATGCCGGCACCCTGATCTCAGACTTCCAGCCTCCAGAACTGTGAAAAATAAATTTCTGTTGTTTAAGGCACCTAGTCTAAGTATTTCGTTATAGCAGCCTGAGCTAAGACAATTTCTTTTACTCTTTGAAACTCGATGCCACTCTTAAGCAAAGTGACAGAGTGAATGATGGAAACTAAACGTTGTAATAGCTACATTTTTGGGGGAAAAAACTAGGGGTTCCCAAAATAAGTGATAAAACAATTTAGAATTCTCTCTGAGTTTTAGAAACACCAGTAGACACTTGATCACATACAAATCTTAACTGTTCTGATAACACTGTGGACATGGGGGCAATCTAGAATTCATAATACAAATTTAATGTTTTTTTCTGGTTTTAGAAAAAGCAGTAATTTCCTCTTCTAAAATGTCTAAGATGAATGACAAAAAGTACATAAATGAAATTTTTCTTTTAAGTGAGAAATTGCAGAGAGCAAATGCTTATTTTTCTCTATCCCTAATTTTAGCCAAATTTTCTGTCCTGTTTCTTTCCTTTTTCTTTCCTTCCCTCCTCCCTTCCATCCTCCTTCCTTCCTTCCTCCCTTCCTACCTTCTCCCTCTTTCTTCCTCCCTTTCCTCCTCCATTCCTTCTCTTCTTTTCCATCTTTTCCTTTTTATTAAGATATAATTTACACTCCATAAAATGCACCATGTTAAATTGCACAGTTAAGTGGTTTTTAACATATTCACAAAGTTTTGCAACCATCATCACTATCTAATTCCAGAATATTTTCATCACGCCAAAAAAAAAAAAACCCTGTACGCATTAGCAGTCACTCCCCATTGTCTTCACTCCCCATCTCCTGCAAACCATTAATCTATTTTCTGCTTCCCTGGATTTGCTTATTTTGAAATCTTCATATAAATGGAGTCACACAATATGAGGTTTTTTGAGTCTGGTTTCTTTCGCTTAGCATTATGTTTTTGAGGTTCATTCACCTTGTAGCATGCATCAGTACTTCATTTCTTTTTAAAGCTAAGTATTTCATGTATGAATATACTATATTTTGTTTACCTATGCATCAATTAATGGACATTTGCATTGCATCCACCCTTGAGATACTATGAATAATGCTGTGATAAACATTCATGTACAAATTTTTGGGTGGACATATATTTTCTTTTTTTTTCAAATTTTAGATTTATTTATTTATTTTTGGCAGCTGGCCACTGCGGGGATCTGAATCCGTAACCTTGGCATTGTAAGACTGTGGTCTAACCAACTGACCTAACCAGCCAGCCCACATTTTAGATTTATATTTATTTATTTATTTATTTTTTATTTTTTTATTTTTTTATTTTTTAAATTTTATTTTGTCGATATACATTGTGGCTGATTATTGCTCCCCATCACCAAAACCTCCCTCCCTTCTGCCTCCCCCCCTCCCCCCAACAATGTCCTTTCTGTTTGCTTGTCGTATCAACTTCAAGTAATTGTGGTTGTAATATCTTCTTCCCCCCCCTCGTTTTTTTTTTTTTGGTTGTTTTTTGTTGTGTGTGTGTGTGTGTGTGTGTGTGTGTGTGTGTGTGTGTGTGTGTGTGAATTTATATATTAATTTTTAGCTCCCACCAATAAGTGAGAACATGTGGTATTTCTCTTTCTGTGCCTGACTTGTTTCACTTAATATAATTCTCTCAAGGTCCATCCATGTTGTTGCAAATGGCAGTATTTCATTCGTTTTTATAGCTGAGTAGTATTCCATTGTGTAGATGTACCACATTTTCCGTATGAGTGGACATATATTTTCAAGGCCCTAGGGTACATATAGCTATGAGTAGAATTGTGGGTCATATGGCACCTCTATATTTGACTTTTTGAAGAACTGCAAACTGTTTTCCAAAGTAGCTGCACCATTTCATATTTCCACCAGAAATGTGTGAGGGTTCCAATTTATCCATATCCTTGCCTTCATTTGTTACAGTCCATCTTTTTTATTGGAGCTATCCTACTGGGTGCTGAGTGGTATCTCATTGTGGTTTTGATATGCATTTTCCTAATCAGTAATGATGCTGAGTAGCTTTTCATGTGCTTTTTGGCCATTTGTATATCTTCTTTGGAGAAATATCTATTCAAATTCTTTCCCCATTTTTAAATTCGGTTATTTGTCTTTTTATGGTTGAGTTGTAGGGGTTCTTTGTGTATTCTTGATACTAAACCCTTTTCAAATATATGACTTGCAAATATTTTCTCTCATCTATGTATTGTCTTTTGTTTTCTTGATGTTATCCTTTGAAGCACAAACATGTTTATTTTTGATGAAGGCAAATTTATCTATTTTCTCTTTTGTTGCCTGTGATTTTGGTGTCATATCTGAGAAACCATTGCCTAGGTCAGGTTCATGAGGATTTCTCCCTATATTTTCTTCTAAGACTTTTATAGTTTTAGTTCTTATACTTATCTTTTTGATCCACTTTGGATTAACTTTAGTATATGGTGTGATGTAGGGATTCATATTGATGCTCATGCACGAGGATATCCACTTATCCCAGTGCCATTGGTTTAAGACTATTCTTTTCCCATTGAATGGTCTTGGGACCCTTGTTGAAAGTTAATTGACCATAAATGTCATAGTTTATTTCTGGATTCTTAATTCTGTTCTATTGATCTATATGTCTGTCCTTTCATACTAGTGTCACACAGTCTTGATTACAATAGCTTTGTAGTAAGTTTGAAATTGGGATGTGTGAGCCCCAACTTTGTTCTTTTTCAAGGTGGTTTTAACAATTCTGTGTCCCCAGAATTTTCATGTTAATTGTGGGATCAGCTTGTGCATCTTTGCAAAAAAGTCAGCTGGGATTTTGAGAGGGATTGTGAGAATGTGTTAATCGATTTGAGGTGTACTGCTATCTTAACAATATCAAGTCTTTCAATCCATGAACACAGATTGAAAGACCTTTCCACTTATTTATGTCTTTTAAAAATTTCTTAACAATGTTTTGTAGTTTTCAATGTACAATTCTTACAATTCCTTGGTTAAAATTATTCCTAAGAATTCTTTTTAATGGCATTGTAAATGAATTTGTTTTCTGAATTTTGTCTTTGGATAGTTTATTCCTGGTGTATTAAAATATAAATGATTTTTTCATATTGATCTTTCTGCCTGCAACCTTGCTAAACTTGATTATTAAATCTAGTAGTTTATTTGTGGATTCCTTAGGATTTTCTATACACAAGGTCATGTCATATGAAAATGAGAGTTTTACTTCTTCTCTGATTTGTATGCCTTTGATTTCTTTTTCTTCCCTAAGTTCCCTTGGCTAGAACATCAATGCAATGGTGAATAGAAGTGGTGAGAGTGGGCATTCTTGTCTTGTTTCTCATCTTAGTGAATGAATATTAATCTTGATTCATTCTCCATCTAGAGAAATCATTTAAAAAGTTAAATTATATGAGTCACTACCTTTCTTAAATGCTCCAGTGGATTTCTACTGTATGTAGAATAAAATCCAAATTCTTTTTCTTGGCCTACAACACCCTCCATGCTCTTTTTCTCCAACCATATCTTATATTGCTTTTCTTTTTTAAAAAATAATTAATTGATTTTTAAATTGACAAATAAAAATTGTATATGTTTATCATTTACACCATGATGTTTGAAATATTTGTACATTGTGGAATGTCTAAATTGAGGTAATTACCATAAGCATTACCTCACAGGCTTATCATTTTTTCATGATGAGAACACTTGAAATCTACTCTCTTAGCAATTTTCAAGAATACAGTACCAAGATACTTCAAAAAGTTTATGGAAAAATAGAATTAAAAGATAATACGAACCTTTCCACAAACTTTTCAAAGTACCCTTGTATATTTTATTAACTATAGTCACAAGATCTCTTTAACTTATTCCTCCTATTTTCATATTACTTTTCTTACTCTCTGCACACTAGCCACATGGGCCATTTTTAGGACCTAAAATGCATCATACTATCTCCTTCCATAGCCCTATACACATACTATCCCTCTCCATCAATGAGCCAATTTCTTCAATTCCCTTGCCCCTTTCCCCTAATTCAGAACCACCTGGAAAAACCTTATCCATGAATAATAAGTCAATCCAGTTTCCACCCTTTTGTTCCTAATATTGTTTCTGAAGTGCTGCTGAGACAAATCACACAGCCTCAAGATTTGGTCTCAAACTCCAGTTGTGCCCAGTGTTTTTCTTCAGTGTTTCACTGCTATCATCTTTTAGAAAATTTTTACAGTGAACATGTCACTTTTTTCCCACTATTCTCAAACCTCTGTACCTTCTCCACCATCTCATCCTTCTTCCTGTTTAGTGCTAAGCGCTTCATCTTTGTTTTGGATCCCATTCCCTCCTATCACCTTATTCCCTCAATTATTCTCAATTTCTTCTGTGGTTTCAAACTCTCTTCCAGCTCCTTTCCCAATAGATTTTAAATATATTTACATTGCTTCTATTTAAAAAAAGGCAAAAAAACCTAACCAATTAAATGAACCCTTCCCTGTCCCTACACCCCTCTCCTGCTATTGCCCTAGCTCCCTCCTGCCCTTCCCCCCCAAACTACTAGAAAGAATTGTGTACATTCTCTATTTTCACTTTCCTACCCTCCACTTTTGACTCTCTGGTTTGGATCACTGCCTTCCTATAAAATTGCTCCCACTGAGGTCGTAAATTACCTCATTGTTGAAATGGATAACTCTTAGTCTCTACATTGAAGTGATCTCTTCGTAGCATGTAGTCACTCCTCCTTTCTGAGTGATTTTTCTTTTTCTGTGTACAAGAGAAATCTATGATTCTTGTTTAAAAATATAAACATTTTAGAAATATATAATACAGAGATGGAAGAGCCCTTTAATTCCATTCCCCTGCCATCAGGACCGTTAGATCAGTGTTTATTCTTCTAGACATTTTTTTTCTGTGCCAAAACTAATATACTGTATATAATGATAATTTTTGGTGAAAAGGGCTTATATTATTCCTAATTTACTTGCAACCTTCTTTTTCATTTAATATGTCTTGGACTACTTTCTATGCTAGTCCATATATTTCTACTTCATTTCTTTTAAGTGTTTCATCATTTTTCCACCTCAAGGATTTACGGTAATTTATGGAACTCTTCTGTATTGGTGGATGTTTACCAATGCTTGCTGTTACAGACAATGCTGCAGTAAATATTCTTGTAACTTGTGCAAGTGTTTCTGTGGGACAAATTGGTAGAGCTAGAATTAAAATATGTCAATGTTGTAAAAGGATCATTTTTATTTTAGTACAAATACATGGTTATTTAGAAGTTTGGGTAATACATAAAATTTTAAAGAAAGTAAAAATCATCACCAATTTCCCATTCATAGATAACCAATTTTGTCTGTCATTTAGTGTGTATCTACAGTGGTACTGAACTATCATTTTATATACATTCACTCATTTAAATACTATGACAGTTCTGAAGGGTCAACATTATTATACCCAATTTTATAGATGAAGAAACTAAGTCTTGGAGAAAATTAAGACATTTATTGATGATTGCATGACTAGTAGGTAATAGAGTTAGCTTTCTGGCCAAAGTGCTGTGCTAGCATCCCTATTTGTTCAAGTTTAGATAAGAAAATGTACACGACAAATAGCCCCAAACCCCCTTATAACTACTATTTTGGTGTATTTCCTTCTATTATTCTCTATACACACTCCTTTCCTTTCCTGCCTTATGGCCTTTGTATACTCGTTCCTTCTTTTATTTTTTAAAGACTAGCCAAGGGCAGTAGTGAGAAGGGGGACTTGTTTCTTCTATTTGCCCTCTTCTTCCAGATACTCACTTGGCAGGTTCCTTGTCATACAGGGCTTAGTTTAAATCTCACCCTCTCAGAGAATGCTTTCTTGACCATTTAACTTAAAGTTGCCCCAACTTACTTTTATCCCTTGCCCTGTATCATATCCTTCACACTACTTATTGTTTTTGTTTTTACTTTATTTTTAATTTTTTACTTTATGTCCCAACCCCAGAAGCAAGACAATAATATACAGAAAGGAGAGGGCTGTGTTTATCTTCATCCCTTCTGTGTATCTTCTGTGCTTAAAATGGTGCCTGGTACATGGTAGGCACTCAATAAATGTTTTTGAACTTGACAATTGATGAATACTCCTAGAACAAAAGTACAAGTAAGAGAAGTTTACAGATATTCTTTAGTAAGTTCAGCTGTCCAGACGCTGTTCCCACACAACTCTCTGTTTGAATGACTTTTCTTGAGCTATCCCTAACCTTCTGAAAAGTTTGAACCCTAAAACCATAATTTGCTCTCTTAACTACCACAGTACAGTGCCTCATTCTCTAACACATTATTAAATTGCTGTTTATTGCATGTTTGCCCCAATTAGAATATAAGCTCTAAACGGGCAGATGCTCTTCCATTTTTTTTTAATTACTGTACCCCAGCACCTAGAATGATGCCTGGCACATAGAATGTGCCCAATAAATATTTGTTGAGTGAATGACTAAGTATCCCTTGATATCAATGGTAGATTTGCAATCCTGCCCCTTGGGCTAAGAAACTTGAATCTATGGGCCACATGGATTGGATGGTCTCCAGTCAGTGTTCAATTCAGGTATGTAAATGGCCTTAAGAAGACGGCATGAGGGGAAAGGAAGCTGACATTTATCAAATCCCAAACATGTATAAGGCACCTAAATTTTCTCTTCTCAAGCTTAGAAAAGTTTAGAAAAGCTTAGAAAAGTTGAGTAACTTGATCTAGGTTACCCAGCTGGGCAGTGACTGAACAGGGAATTAATAATATGAAATGTGACTGTGAAGCGCAATGACCTGATATTCACCCACAGACTGTCAAAAAGTTAGTGCAGTCCTCATTCTGGTCACCACCAGCTATGGATCCAGTTGCACCTTCATATAGGGACTGTTACAGTACTATGAAGTCTATAGATTGGTAACATTGTTTATGAATATATGTAAGTGTATTGTTAAATATTTTTCAATGAGATGTGTTTTTAGTCAGAAAAGAAATAAAAAACACTTTCAGCCTAAACCACCATTAAAGGCATATGAAAAACAGTAATAAGACATTTGCATTGTATATTACTGGCAAAGGATTAATACGTTTGATATGTAAAGATCTTTTACATCCCCCACCATAGTCACACTAGATGAACAAGAGATTTAGAGAAAAAAACAATATAAAGAGATGCTCAATAGCATTAATAATTCAAAAATTGTAAATGAAAATAAAATTACTTCTTGTGCCTGTCAAGCTGACAAAGATGAAGAACATAATCGACAGCCAGCACTATGCAGGATGTGGCAGAACAGGCGTTTTCATACTCTGTGGAAGGCATGTACATTACTGGATTTTTTTCTGGAAGATAATTTGGCATTATCTACTACAATAAAATATATTCATACCTTTTGATTCAGAAATTGCACTTTTAAGAATTTATCCTACAAAAATCCTCTTTTAAATATTCAAATATGTATGTACAAAAATTAATCGCAGCAGTACTTATAACATTGAAAAATTAGAACAGTGAAACACCAGAAAAAAATAGTGAAAGACAGAAATGACCAAATCTTTACCAATGGGAGTAAGAATAGCTATATTTCAGTATAGTACATTCAAACAATAAAATATTCCACAGATCCGAAGAGAAATGAAGAAGCTTTCTTCATTTGAAAGCTGCATTGACAATAATATGTTCAAGATATATAACGTGGGAAAAAAATCTTGCCATAGAGTTGTAATTGTTTTGTAGAAAAATATATATTTAAATCCATATATGCACCCTCAAATTAATGAAACCTGTGCATAAAATATTAATAATATTTTTAACTAAGAGGTAGGAAAGAGTGATTTTTCCCTTTTTGCTTTCCACAGTTTTCTATATGTGTTTTCCACATTTTCTATAATGAACATGTACTATTTGTGTAATTAAAATAAATTAAAGAATGAGGATTATTTTCATCAGAAATTATTAGGATGTATTAATATAAGCCTAGGTTATACAATATCCAATAGGTTTAACATGCTGTAAATGCCTTTTTGGCACCATGCAATATAGACGAGGGTATAATTTCAGAGAAATTATATGTGAAACATTAAGAGAGTAAGGCCACACCTTGACGACAGTATAAGGTGTACCCAAAGCCATTTTCAAGAATTGGCACCATTTCAGAAAATAAAATAAAAAATAAATAGGAAAGTTTAAATTCTCCAGACTATGCAAATCAGATGCAGGAGCAATGCCAGTGGTCTCATCAAGATGCAAATGGTGGGGGAAATCTCATGTAAGACTTTCCACTAAGAAGCTGACTGGATAAAGAGCACTTGAAAAACAGCCCCAGATCCCACAGAGACTTACTGACCACAGACAGTGAAAGTGGAAAATATCAAGAGAAAAGCTGGTCTGTTCTCTGGAAAAAAGGGTCAAGGATAGGGTGAGGGTCAGGGATGGTAGTTACGTACTTAGCTTGGTAATAAAAAACAGTCTTTTGACATTCAACACTGACATTTTGAAGCAGCCTTTGCATAACAGCTGCATTCAATTAGCCTTGTCAAAATGTCCTGTCTTTCTCTGAGAGAAGGGGACTCTGCAAGAGGAAATAGCATGCAGGACGACAACAAGCATGCTATGAGAGACTTGGGAATGAACAGAAACCTGTAATAAGAAGACCTACCAGATCAGTAGAGTAATACTTGCCCAAACTCTGCCTCTAGTGACTAGGAAAATATGACCATTTCCTAAACTGATTTGATGGAACTGGCCATAAGCTTGTCTTCAATTATTTCTTTTTAAAAAGAAGGATAACAGTAAGGTGGAATAATATAAATTATTATTTATATTATTTAGCTCACCTAGGAGCTACAGTGAGATGCTTTCCCAAACCCCCAAATAATTTGGAAATAAGCATACAACCTGAGAGTTAAACAATAACAATCTACGGACAATGCTGATTGTTATTCAATTCTGGGACTACAGATGGAGATGATCACTACATGTATACTGAAGGATTTGTGGGCCACTCCTCCAACCAAGGAGAACTGGCAGTAATCCTTTGGTGGGATGAAAGGCACTTGCATTTTTTGAGCGAAATCTAAGCCGTGTCCAGGAGACACGTTAGAAGGCTTGGGATAAAAACAGACATCAGAAGTTCTCAGGAAAATGTGGAAAGATATTTTTGGAAGAAAACTGAGGAATAGATGGCATAAGTATGACTCACAAGGAAAGATACAAAGAGGGAAATAAGTTGTAAACCAACTCAAGCATATCTGCAAAGAAGATGGCCATTGTGAGGCACCAGACTACACAGCATTCTGTGGATAAATGGAGACCCATGATGAGAAAGACTATTAGGTAATCAGAGGAAGCCTGGCACAGAGACAATAGGTGGAACTTTGTTGCAAAGAACTGTGTATTTGGGATTATTAAATCCAATGCCCATGGAATACCATGCACTGGTGTAAACAGATGACCAAGCAATACATGGGATAGAGTTGTCTCAGCAGATTCCTTCTTGGACAAGAAATTTCGATACAGAAGGCCCTCCCTAACAGTGTTCTCATACTGTATAAGACTCCACACCCCAGACCTTACACCCAGCTCCAGAAAATGAGGGCAAAGTGATTTAAGAGAAGTGTGTATTCATCTGGCCCAACATAGGCAATGTATCAGACTGAAAATTGATCAGTGGCTGCTCAAGACCAAAGAAAGGTCTGTTTAAGAAGAAACTGTAAGGGGGATAACATACTTCTGCACTATTGGTAAAGCAAACACCCTCCCTCTAACTTCAAAATAAAATGAAAGGCAAAGAAGTAAAATCCACACAATATATATGTGAACAGCAGCCAGTGTGTTTAAATGTCATAGGTAGGATTCCCTAAGTTGAGAACAAAAATTACAGTAGCGTGATAGGTGAATCTTGAAATAAATGGAAGGAAACAGAAAATAACATTTTATCATTATTATCTCTAAGTTTTATTCTTTATCTGACATTCAGAATTCGAGGTTCTATTCTAACAGTAACATAATATTAGACACCTTTGTAGGTGAAAAGGAGTCAAGAATACTACCAACTGGAAAATAAATCTAAGGCTATTTATGTTTGCATTTTGCAGTAGCAGCAGAAATAGGTGGCTGGTCTGGAATATTACTTCTGTGTGCTGTTACTATACTAAAGAGTTATTTATAGGAGTGGTACCAAGTGTTTGGAAATGGAAAAGCCCCTGTTTTCCCCTGTTACCTTTTAGTGTCCTGAACCCTTTCCACTTGTGAAGAGATAATGATTCCAGCTTCCAAGAGATACTGTAGTGATTTCCAGCTACCTGTGTGATAGAGTTTGGATGTGTTGTACCCTAAAGCTCATGTCAAAATCTGATCCCCAACTTGGCAGTGTTGGGAGGTGTTTGGGTTATGGGGATGGATCCCTTATGATTAGATTAATGCTCTCACTGAGAGGGGGATAGTGAGTGAGTTCTCACTGTATTAGTTCCCATGAGAGCTGGTTATTTAAAGGACCCTGGCACCTCCCCCCTCCCTCTCTTGCTTCCTCTTGCTATGAGATCTGCTTGTACCCACTCACTTCCTGCCTGCCTGCCATTTTCTGCAATGAGTAGAAGCAGCCTGAGGCCAGCGCCAGATGCACCTGTCCCAGAATTGTAATCTGAATAAACCTCTGTTCTTTATAAATTACCCAGTCTCAGGTGATCTGTTATAAGCAACAGAATGGACTAATACACCATGGAACCTCAGCATCCACTACAGTGAAAAATACTGAGCATTAACCAATGGTAAGGTTAAACCAACATGAATCAGTGAGTGAGTGGCACTGAATTGAGGAATAAAAACCTTATATATCAAACAGCACCTAGGATTTGAATATTGATTGCCTGGATGTGCAGGTACATGTGCTTCAAAGCCCTTTCCTTACTTGTGGTTCAATCTTTTAATGGACTATACCATGTGGTAGAGCAGAGGTTTGTAACATAGCCTGTGGGTCAAATCCAGCCCTCCCTCTGTTTTTGTAAGTAAAGCTTTATTGGAACATGTTGCTTTGCCTCCCATGGATTTGTCACCCCTTTTCCCCTGGGTGATGGAGCCGCCAAAGATTACTGAAAGACCATCTCTTCTGAGCAGTGAGAAGCCCCTGTAAAGGGGTTAATCTCCTGGAACCCTCAAGAGCGAGGCATTTCTTCCATTTCAGAAATTAACCACGAATTGGGGTTCTCTTCCTGCATTTATTCTCCAGACCAGGAAGTTACAGGAAGAGAACACAGGTGGGGTTTTTGCTAAGTATAGTTTAATAAGTTTAACAATAGAAGCTGGTAACATTCAGTAAGACAGGCAAAGTGACATTCCATAATCCAATTTGCAGCAAAAGCTTGATTTTAGCAAACATTCTCTTCTTACAGCAATTTCCCAGTATCTTTACATATCAATCAGTAACCTGTCTGTCTTTGAGCCAGCAACCTTGCTGTGTCACAACTCTTTATCTTATAACAGAGACTGTAGCCTGGGGAAAATTTCCTGTCCTTTGCAAGGTCAATATTTGAAACTGCAAGGCTTTGGAAAACCAGGCCCTGTGAAGTACATTTGCTTTATGCATACTTCATAGGAACACATCCAAACCCGTTCATTTATATATGGTCTCTTTCTGCTTTTGCACTACAACAGCAGAGTTGAATAGTTGAGAAAGAGATAGCATGATGCAAAAAGACCAAAATGTTCACTATGTGGCCCTTTACTGAAAAAAGTTTTCCAATTCCTGGGCTAGATGGTCCAAACAGATATGAAACAACCAATTTAAATTATTTCAGAAGGTCCACTCCCTGGTCAGTCTGCCAAATTCTATGTTAGGTCTTCTGTTTTTTCTGTTCACATTTTCCCCCCAGGAATTATTTACACAAAGCTGGGGACTGGGGTGTTCAATTTCAATCTCAGTGATTTACAGTCATCTTTTTTTAAAAATTGTGGCAAAACATATATAACATAAGAATTTTCATTTTAAGCATTTTAAAACAACAATTGCAAGGAATTAATTACATTCACAATGCTGTACAACCACTACAAAACTTTTTCATCATCCTAAACACAAACTCTGTGCCCACTAAGCAATAACTTCTCATTATTCCTCCTCACCCACTCCCCTCCCCCATTTCTGGTAATGTATAATCTAATCTACTTCTGTCTCTGAAATTTTATTTCTTGTTAATTTATTTTTTCTTAATTGACCCATGATAATTGTATATATTTATGGAATATAGTGTGATATTTAAGTACATTTATTTATACAGTGTGCAATGATCATATCAGGGAATTTAGCACATCCATCACCTCCAACATTTGTCACCTCCTTGTGTTGGGAACAGTCTACATCCTCTCGACTATCTAATTGAAGTCATACAGTAGTTTGTTGTTACTGTATTCTCCCTATATTGCTATAGAACACTAGTTCTTGTTCTTTCTGTCTCTCTACAATTTTGTTTCCATTGATTGCCCTCTCCTCTTCCCCCTCCGTGTCCCCTTATCAGTCTCTAATAACCACTATTCTACTCTCCACTTCTATGAGATTGACTTTTTTAGCTTCCACATATGTGCGAAAACATGTGGTATTTCTCCTTCTGTGCCTGGCTTATTTCACTTAACATTCTTTTCTCCAAGCTCATCCATGTTGCCCCAAATGGCAGAATTTCATTCGTTTTTATGGCTGAAAAGTATTCTATCATGTATGTATGCCACATTTTCTATATCCAGTCATCTGTTCATGGATATTTAGGTTGGTTCCAACTTTTGGCTGTTGCGAATACAGTCATGATAAACATGGGAGTACAGGTACTCCTTTGACAGTCTTCTTAAGGACAATAGGTTTAAGGAATTTATACAACCCTATTTTTTCTAAAGAATATTTTAAAAGCAAGCAAACAAAAATAGTATGAAACCTGGATGAGAGGCCATTGAATCTGAACATTCTGTCATTGTGTCATGCAACACTTAATTTACAGGTATGGATGACTGAGGCCTGAGGATGTCTAGGAGAGGGGAAAGCTTGATTGCCTCTGGATGAGGGTGAGGAGAAGAGGTGGGATCTCTGTGGCAGAAGCTTGAAGTGGATGGTGGGATAAAAGACTTTGTAGGAATCTGGGAGAGATGGTGCTTCTGATTGAATTAATACATTTGGAGAAAAACTTAACTTTGTGAAGGCCCTCAAGTTTAAAAAACTATGCAACATTCTACTGAACCAGGGGCTCTCTGGCTCACCTCATGCAAGGCTCTCATACACAGGGGCCTCTCAGAAGGGGAGACACCAGCTGTGGGTTATATTTTAATGTTCCAGAAAATAGGCTACACAGAGGGTCTGTGTTTATATTATGAGTCACAGCAAGGACAGGTGGTGTGTCTGGAGTTTAGCATCTGCATACTATGCCTGTGACTGCCAGGATTGTTCTAAAGAGTTATTTGTTTGTACGAGCGAGTTTGGGAAAGAAATGAGAAAATGAAAAGGCCTCTTTTTCTCCGTGACCATTTTATATTTTGTACTCTTTCCTTCCGTTTGTTAAGGAAAAATGATACCAATATACAAGGGATGTTGTAGCAACTTAAACTCATCAGAAAAAAGTCAGCAGAACCTCCAGTGAAAAGTCCTGAACAGTAGACATGACTAGGGCTGGGAATAATATAAGAATGAATAAAATGATAAATGAATGAATGATAGGGGATACCCTGAATAATGAAAAACAAATAAACATCATTCTTCTTAAGTGGAGAGTCAGAATTCAAACACTGGCTGCCTGAAAACTTCACTATCTTGGTCTTACAGCTCTCCCTTTGATTCCTGAACTTATATCTCTGGAATTTTATGTGCCATCTGCCAGATAGCATCCTAGTATCTATCAGCATTCCATAGGTCCACTCCTCAATCAGTAAAGATTGACATCAAGGCCATATTACAAACTGAACTGCCAAGGAAGCAAGGCCAGTTATGATTTCCTATCTCCACTCAAATTACTGCCTTAATTTCTTTGACAAAGACCTGAATTTGAGAACAGGAGAGAAACCTTGAGAGAATGGCAACAACAAAGAAATAGAAAGGCACAGAACTGCTTTAGGCAGAAACACACACAGACGTGCACATACAGAGAGAAAAATAAGCAGCAGGACTTGTTCTGGACAGCTGAGGGAATGAGCACCCCCTGCAATGATGAGGCTTTCATCTCACAGCCCATTATTAAGCCAGGGGAGTTTGGTGAGGAGTAAGGACATATTCCACAGTTCTATGGGAAAATTCAACATGTAATTTGAGTTAGAGGGCAGCAACAAACATATAAGCACCCAATGGAGTATCTGACCCATTAGTTCTATTTCTATTGACTAGAAGTAGTGCTTAGAAGTAATGACTATTACTCCGTCCTATTCTTATTAAAATTTTATCTTTCAATTTGAACTAATTTACAGGTGTGGAACTGATAGTGGAGATCATCAAGCCTCAAATAGTGTTTACAACTCACTAGCCTTCCAGTTTTGCTATACTGTTTTTTAATTTTTCTTTTTGTACTGGCACGATCAACCAGGCATAGTTGTGCTATTTGTGCTATACTGTTGCCTGAGGTACATAGTTGGATTTGTGACTGATGAGACTATTCTAGACCAAATAACTCCTTTCTACAGAGTGTCAAGCCCCAGTAGCCTAGTTCCAGTTCTCAAGTAGGTCAAGCTTTCCTTTGAATGCCATGTCTTTGCTTATTGCTTTGTGTTGCTTCACCCCCCACGGATTTGTTGCCCCTCTTCCCCTGGGTGACAGAGACCCAAAGGATTACTCAAGGCCCATCTCTTCCAAGCAGTAAGAAGCCCCAAAGTGGTTAACTTCCTTGGGAATGCTCAAGTGAGAGCCAACCCTTCCATTTGGGAAATTAACACCGAATTGGGGTTCTCTTCCTGCATTTATTTTTCAGTCCAGTAAGATACAGGAAGAGAACAAAGGTGGGGTTATGGTTTAACAGTATAGGCTGGTAACTTTCAGTTGGTCTGGCAGTTCCTTTACTCAGTGTACAGTAAATATTTGTTGAATGAATATGAGAGAAAGAGAGAAATGAATATTTGTCAGTCATCACCAAATCAGCAAATAAAACTGAATGAATTTCTTTCCTTTATTTAATTCATGTGATTGAAAACAGACTCAGGATAATTCTTTACATGCTGTTTCACAGAATGATTTTTGCAAATAAAGCAAAGTATATTTCTCTTTTCTTCTGAAAAATCGTGTTTTAAATAGATATGATAGACTGTACACTCATAGAGCTATGGTAGGACGAAAATGGCAGCATCGTTAGTACTGCCTAGCACATGGTAGACAGAACAAGTGTTATTACTGCCTCCCTGCTTTCTCTTTTCCCTTAAAGATTTATTTTAATATAAATTAAATAGCAAAATTATTATATAGAATATTTGAAAATGTAACAGCAATAAGTAAAATGTAGATACATTTTAAATAATCTGTGAGGTTCAGTGTCATTTCTGTGTTGTGGGATGGATTACCTGGTGAATAAGGGAAAAGGGAAAAATAATCATTATGCTGTTTCCTTTAGGTTCATGTGCTTTCCTGTCCCTAATGTTACCTTCTAGTGGATCATCAGAGAAACAGTTTTCTATTGAGTCCAAGAAATAAATGATAGTAAGGGCGCTGCTGGTTAGAGGACTGTAGATAGAAGATCTAGGATACAGATACCAAACCATTACCAATTACTGGACCATGGGTGTGTATCTTCCTCTGGGATGGCCTCATTTCTAAAATACAAAATACTGTATGTTAGATTGAATAATAAGTAATTGACATTTTTGCTGGTTAAAATGTTTCAATATTGACTATTTCTTACAGTTTATTTTAATGTAACAGTGGTTAGGAGTACGGGCTTGCTATGATAAGACCTGGGCTTGAGATAATATTTCAGGTCAGACTAGTTGAGTCTTCTGTACCTGAAGTTTCTCATCTTTTCAGTTGGGATAAGAATAGCATCTGCACCTTTGTGTGTAATTGAAAATTAAATGTGATAATGCAAGTACAGTGTTAGGTACATAGCAAATGCTCAATAAATGTTACCTGCATTTGTTGCTCTTATTGTTATTCTTAACTTTATGAGAGCAAATAATGGGGGAAACATTATATTTTTTAGCTATTAAAATGTTTTATAAAGCAACAATATTAAAATAGGATATGACTGAGATACAGTTCAATGAAATGGAATAAAAGCTCAGTCCCGTGAAGGTTTTAAAATGTGATAAACTTGACATTTTCAATCAGTGAGTAACATAGTTTATTCAGGAAATGGTGTTGGGTCAGTTGGTAAATTTTTTCATTTAAAAACATAAATTTTGATCCTTTTCTCACTCCATAAAATGTGAAGGGAAACCCCCCCCCCACCATAATACTGGTACAACTAATACACAGCTTGGCTGTAAATACTAAACGAAACTAGAAATATGACCAAATTACACAGTACATATTTTAACTATTTAGCATTCAAATTTCTTAGTAGTTTTCAATTAAACAACAATGAAATAACACTTACCTATAGAAAGGCCAAAGTTAGAGTGGTGGGTAATGCCAAGTGCTGTTGGGGGTTATGGTGACCTGCACACACTGCTGGTAGAAGTATATTCTGGAGAGCAGTATGGAAGTGCTCTGTCATGTCAAGAGGACACATGCTCAATGACCCAGCAGCTCTTCTCCAGGATGTGTATCTCAGAATCATTTCTTATACAACTAAATAAGGGAATTTGTACAAGGATATGTTTGTGGTGGTGGGAAGCTGAAGGCAACTTGGGTGTCTATCACAGGGATGGTGGAAAATACTTGTTTGTTGTTGAGAATCATTAGAAGTCTGTTACCACAACTCAGCTGTGTCATGAGCGAGTCATTGAACCTCTCTCAGCTCCTGTTTCCTCAATCACCAAAATAAGGGAACTGGCTTGATCATCATGGTGGCTTTATCCTTTTTACTTCCTCTGATGTATGAGTCCAGTGACCTTCCATATAACTTTAAATTTTTGTGCCTCTACCCTTTAGATATTATGGTAATGGGCAATGACTTTGAACAGTGCTTTAAACATTAGGGGTTTGGCTCTCTTTGAAAGAAATCTTTGCTGCAAGATCTTTAAGTAATAATAAAGATAATCAGGCCATAATTCACTTATTTGGAATGCCAGAAGTGGAGATGTCTTAATACAGAGTATATCTATCTACTGAAAACCATAGAAAATGAGAGGGTAGAAAAATGTCATTTCTTTCAGCACTACAATTTTACTTGAAAACTGATATAAAAGCCCGTTCATCATGGTGCTTTTCCTCCTTATTTTCCCTCTTATGTTATATTTTGATATTTTAAAAACTTTACTTTAAATTTCAAATTACAAAATGTAGTATGTAGTAGTTAAAGAATGAAAAGATATTGATGGTAATTGTAAAATTTTCAGTTACTGTAGGAGTGTCTGAAGTAAAATGTGAAAGTCTAGCCCTTATGACTGAAGAGCATTTTGTAATGCCTGTATCTACCCCTTGTAAATTCTCATGTAATAAAATAGAACAAATCTGCTTTTTCAGGCCTCTTTCTCCAGCATCTGGCTGAGTCATACTGTTTTCAGAGGGACATTGCCGTGCTGAACTATGTCTGCTGAAAAAGAGAAAAAAGAGCTTGCCTTAAAGTAGAAAAAAGAAATGGCTCTCTCTTTCCAGGATCTAAGGCAGAGTGCTTGGAATTGCTTAATTGCTTTCTGCATCAATTGCCAGCCTTTACATAAACCTTTTACTGTTCAGAGGTTTCTTTTGGGGACCAAGCTGGGCCAAGTCTAGCACCAAAATCAGCATCTCTACCTAGTTATTTGTTTGAAACTTTCTTTCTCTTGGACACCAAAACATGAGACCAACAACTTTTAGGTTTCAAGAAAGGTGCAAAGCATTCAGAACAGGCCTCTATAGAATCTTGCAAAGTGTAAGCATCCTTCTCTTTATCAAGGAATCCTTGGCAATGGGTGTTCTGGTAATGAGGAAGGATCCTCTTTTCAGAAGAGTCTTGTGATCAGTGGACAGAACAGTCTCCTTCTGCTGAGGAGACGGGAAGGAGAGAAGTTGGTATCTCTCAGAATAATATCCACGCATGGGTTCAGTGAGCCCTTGAGTCAATTTTGCCTAAATGTCGTGCTGATCTGGGGGTACAATTTGTTTCATATTAATGGTAATGCAAGGATCTAAAAACAGTTTTACATATTCTCCATCAAACTGTAACTATAATCCAGGGCTAGTGACGCAAATTCTGTGCTCTTGCCATCAATTACCCCATGCTGCTTCACGATGTACTTATGTTTAATTTTACCATTCACTACTGACCACTCTGAGCTGTATTTATTGTTATTGTAGCCTCACAGCTTCTACTCAGTGGAATCTAAGGCTTGCACTTTCTAACAGGACATCAGTACAACAATGCTCCTCACTTCCCTGAGGCTTTTTTTCCCTTAATTTCAGTTTATGGACTTTAAATTGTTACAACCTTTCTGGGTGGCAGATGGAGAATTAAATTAAGCATTTGAGGTAGAAATTCTATGTCCTGAAATGTACCCTAAGGAAATAGTTAAGGATGTTCACAAGAGTACAGAAACAATAAAATTCATTAACCTAAATACCTAGTTTTGGCCTTTTCTACAAATGCAAATTTATTGAAGGATAAAGAGAACACAAAGGATAGCTATCATTGAAAGGGGCATATGGGCATATGGGAATGGGGTATAAGCATTCTAGGGACACACAGACACACACACTCACAAGCACTCATGCACACACATCACACTGGTCATCAGGGTCTATTCATAAAAGCCTAAAAAGTACCCATATGAGTTTCAGAGGCACAGAGAAGGCAAACTCATAAATGAGCTAGAATCTATTCTAAATGCAAGTTTGAAGTACACCCTTTAGCAATAGGAAAGGACTAAATGTCATTCATCTCACCATTGTTTATTATAGGAAAAGTGTATTAGTTGTTAGATAGGATTATGAAAGATTTGCATTTTTCTACCTTTTGTATTAATGTTTTTTCTGTCATTGATGGGTGTTACTCATGACATAAAACATAAAATTAAAGAAGGATAAAAGTCTGCCAATCCAAAATTGTAAGGTTCTCATTAATATAAGTACATAAGTACCTGTAATTTTAATAGTATGTGGAAACTCATTTGGAATGAGCTAAATCGATTCAAATGGCAATGAAATTGTAAAAGGGTAAGGCCACTCTTTGGTGTAGCAAAAGTTATCATTAAGAATTGACAACACTTTGGAACTTAAATAAAAACATAGATGGGAAACCTTAGAGGTGTAACAAGTTAGAGTGGTAAACAAAACACAGACGTGGTCCCCGCCCTCCTGGAGCTTGTAACCTAGAGGGGAAGATAGTGAAACCAGCAATAATAACGAAATTTTCTCCAACAATGGATTAAAAAAACTGTGGTATGAATACACAATAAAATACTACTCAGCTATAAAAAAAACGAATCCTATCATTTGCAGCAACATGGATGGAACTGGAAACCATCAATCTAGGTGAAGTAAGTCGGGCACAGAAAAACAAATACTGCATGAGAGCACTCATGTGGAAACTAAAAAAATATTGTTCTCATAGAAGTAGAGAGTAGAATAATGGTTGCCAGAGACTGAGAAGGGAGGTGGGGCAGGGAGGAGAAGTGGTGGACTAATGGGTACAAAACTGTGCTACCTAAGTGATTCATTGTGCAGTATATGCATGTATTGAAACAACACACTGTACCCCACAGTAATGCTTAAAATAAAAATAAACAAATTATAAAGTAATGAAGTTTTGTAGGTGCTATCATAGCGGAAGTCAGAGTGCTATGGGATCAAAGCAGATAGCAAAAGCACCCAACTGGTCTTAGGTGTGTTGGGGAAGCTTCCCATGGGAAGTGATGTTTAAACTGAGACCTGAGGGATAAGGAGGCATTACCCAGAAGAAGAGAGGATGAAGCTAATATGAGACCCTAGCCAGATATAACAGGCAGGAAATACTCTATGACCTGGTTCATCCCTGGGGATATCCTGTGTGGAAATCCACTACCCAGCAGTTTGGCATGTCCGGAAAACTTTGTGAAACTTAATAGGACAATTGTAGGAAGTACCCTTGCTTTGTAGTTCATGCCCATGAGAAAAACCACGGGTGAGACCTGAGAGTTGTCTCATTCTTAACTCTTTCTACACTATCTTGACAGTGAGCTCCAATCAAGGGAAGGAATCAAATCATTAGTATGTAGAAAACGAATGCTTAAGTGAGAAGGTAGCTGAAATGCTCAAAGCATCAGGATGTCTCTACCCCTCTCCCTTTCCCTTTAAAAGGTGGTCTTCTAGGGTTCCTAGACTCTTTGGTGGGCTACAATGGCTGAGTCTGTTCATGTGTGTATAGGTGAACACTAACACTGGGCATCTCTAGTGGAGCATAGACTATATAGTTCTAGAGCTCAGGGAAGAGGTCAGGTGGCAGTGATAGAGTTAGGCTGGCAGCAACTGGCACACAGGAGACATTCACACGCTATATGATGAATGAATGAATGAGTGAATGAAAGTGACAGATTTATGGAGACAGCAGAAAATGAAACGTCTTCAGGGTGTTTCTATCCATATTTGTCTTTTGAAAACGATTGAGATTGTGTTATATATATTTGGTTTCTAATCGGATTTTTAAAATACTCCTGATTTTCATCATTAGAAAGTCATTATTTTTTTCCTATCAATAAAACTTAGATAAATACCCATTGACATTAATGAGAGTTACAGTTTGAATATTATAGAGCAGGAAGTTTAGGAATGAGGGAGCTATCTGTGTTCCCTCTTGCCAGACAGCTTTCTGAAAGTCTCATGTAACAAAAATACTGCTAAGGAATTTAGCAACTGCCTCAGACTTGGGAGAAGAGGAAAGGAAGAGACAGCCCAAGCCCCATCTCAAGAGGAGATGTGTGTGTGTGTGTGTGTGTGTGTGTGTGTGTGTGTGTGTGTGTGTGTGTGTGTGTGTGTGTGTGTGTGTGTTTGTTAATATTTGGGGTTATACCTTTTAACATACTTTAAACGTGTATTGTTTTCTTTTGGAATAATAGGAAATTCCTGTATAGTTTGTAATGGGATTATTTTCCAATTTGAGAGTATATTGTGAACATCTTTCTATGTCAATGAACACACATTATCAGTTATATGATTCGGTTTAAAACAAGCTGATTTCTGTGTGTTGACAGTGCCAATACAATTATCTTTTGTGATTATGAAATCAATATGTGGTTATTTAAACAAGATGAAACAATATAGCAATACACTTAGAAGGTAAAATTTAACCTCTCTCTCTCACCTCAGAGCCCTTTACTCCATGATACCACTGTTGCTAGTAGGCTATGTGTCATTTCAGATGTTTCCCTTGACAATTAGATACTAATGAAGATATACCAATAAATTATACAGATACACATATAATTTTATATTCCTTTGCATATATGAGATCATATATCCACAATATTCTGAATTTTTTACTTAATATAATGTCTTTGCCTTTATTTTCATTTCTATAATTATCAGTCGTGGTAGAATTATTTTCACATTTTATTGCCAGTGGTATTCTTCTGTGAAATTTCTGCCTCTCAATAAGTATTTATGAATCTCCATTTAGATTTTGTGATTTAGAAGGCAACACAGCAGATATTTGAAAATGTACTGGAGTGCATTCTCTACTGTACTGACCATCTCTAGGGAAAGTCCAGCACCCTGAACAATTAGAGTCAAAGCCTAGGAGACTGCAGGTCACTTGGGAGAGAGCTCCAGCCTTAGGGACAAGGCAGGTTTTGCCTCTCCACTTTGTTGCTTAGGAGCCTTGAGAATTAGGGCAAGCACCTAAACCACAAAATTTAAGAAGACACTCACCCTCAGGGTTATGCAAATGCTGACCCTGCACCTGCACAATCACAAGTGTGAGTACCTTTCTAAGAGGAAGTGCCTCTTATGGGCATGCCTCACCCTAGTCCGTGGCAGAATTTCAGCTGGGTGTTTTGGTTTTGCCCACTATGAAATCCAAGGAACTTTGAGCAACTGCGGTGTGCTTTGAACTGTGATTCCTCCCTTCTATATTTTACCTAATCTATTCATCACTCATAGCTCTGGTGTGAGGAATTTTCACCTCCATTCCACAGATTAGGAGACTAAGGTATAGAGAAGTGAAGTAATTGTTTTTGGACCACACATTCACTAAGTGGAAACACAGAGGTGGGGACTGTAAATTCCACATTTAAAAACCAGGCAATGTTTTCTTGTGTTAATGTGTAACGAAATGGAAATGCTTGTGTTTATTTTTGACATGCTTGAAAGATCCTAGTCCTTTCTCTTTCATTCATTAGCTGTCTGATCTTTGGGCAAGTCATTGAATCTCTTTGGGCTCCATTTTGTCACCTGTGAAAATAAGTGAGTTAAATGCCACTGTCAAGAACTCTTTAAATATTTTGCATCCTATAATTTATTATTTCATTCTACCTACTACTAAGCCTTATGTTTTCTTGTTCCTTCTCTCTAAAGTGGACAAAAATAAGATGCCCTTAAACACTTTGGGGGTGCTACTCTTTTTGAAAGGAGCCTTTAAAAATAAGAAATTCATAAAAATAAGACCATATGCCATCTATTTTATATAACAGAATGTTATATGTGGAGATAGAGCAACACAGGGTATATTTATCTGGAAATGTTCAGGAAATAGGAAATATGTTTGGCTCTAAGTTGGGATTTTTCCTGACACTGACAGAAAGTTAAGTAGCAAATCAAGCAAAACCTGAGTGTATTGGCTGTGACTGTAAAATAATGACCCTCGTGTTCTTGTGAGGGCCATAAACTGGTTTTGAAGCTAGTTGCCAATATCTTGATCAATGACAATCTAATCCCACAGGTGTGTAGCTTCATGGGAATGGAGGTCTATTTTGAAGAGCAATCTTGGTCTTCTTTTTAAATTCTCAATTTTTTTTTTTTTTTTTTTTTTTTTTGGCAGTGGCTGGTACAGGGATTCAAACCCTTCACCTTGCCGTTATAAGGCCACGCTCTAACCAATGAGTTAACCAGCCAGCCCACTCTTCGTTTTAAATTCTGGTGTTGGTAAGGAAATACAGAAGTATACTTCATTACTTCATTGTCACTTGAGTATAGTTAAGGGCCCTCCTATTGAGAAGAAGACACCACAGATGAGATGGGAGGGCAGCTTGATGAAATCTCTTAAGGCAGTAGATGTACTCTGGTTTGATGGGGACTTAAGTGAATTCTGATTGAATACAATGCTTATGTGGGTTTCGTTTTGTAGTAAAATGATAACCAAAAACTTCAGTTCAGGGGCCTTTAAAACTTGGAAGATGAGACAGGTAGATGGGCAAAAGCAGAGGAAGGAGCTAAACATACAGCTTAGGCAGGTAATCCACCAAGCCACTACTTCAGCCCCGAGAAATCTTGTATAGAAATGCAACACAGCTCAGAGGGAAGTGTTTTTTCCTCTGAATAAGTGTTTCTTGAATGAATGAATGAACAGGGGAGATGCAGATTTCCAAGTTATCATCAGCAAATTAAATAAAACACACCCTTTCGATATTTCTCCAGGCAAACACATTTTTCAAATATATTTTGTATCACAGTTTAAATACTGTTTCATTATCTGTTATTAATAAGTCAGTATTGCTCGTGTTTCTCCTTGGAGAAACCCATGCTTTTTTGTTGCAGTAAAGGTAAAATATTGAGATAAGCGCCACCTGCTGGTCAGATCCTGAACTACATCTCTGAATGTCTGGGAGGACGCTCTACAAGAATTTGGCGAGGGCGGGGCCTCTGGCCTGACCCACCAAACGGTGCTCGCTGGAGGCTTGAATGGCACAGGCAGCCCTTCCTGCAGAATCAATTGCTGCCTGGCTCTCTGAGCTCCTGGCAGGAAGTTCCACCTTTGTCTCGGATGAAGAGAAAGCCGCCAGTGAGTGTCTCTGAGTGATGTGTATGAGTGGGTATCAGTGTGTGTGTGCATGCGTGGATATTTTGTATTTTAGGTCATATCCATTTAGGAGCATTTGCTTATAACATGTTCTCACTCATACACGTAGGAATATTCTCATCAATAAGTGGAACCAATCATATTGTACATACAATGTGTAATCTTCTTTTTATGCTTAATAATGAATACCTCTCTAAGTGAATATTTCTATAATATCAGTTGTGTGAATCAGACTGTAACAAAATTTCTCCCGTGCTTTGAAAATTGTATCATTATTACCTTTCTGAATTACACTATTGATACATATTTGTACTTTAAGGACATCAAACCATAGAAAAATGTATAAATGGAAAAGGAAATTGTGCTTTGTTTACCTTCTTGAGACAAACATTCTTAATGGAGTGCTAATATATTTTATAAATGTTTCTATTCCCATGTAATGTGCTAGCATATATAAGTACTTGTATGTAAAAGCACTAAATACCTGCATAAACACAATATAGACGTATTCCTACATCTATTCTTCAGTTAAAAAAATGTGACATGTTAATCTGGCCCTTTTCTTTTTTTCACTCATAAAAGCATAGGATTTTTATTTGTGTTTCTTGTATTATTGTGTTTGAGTTATCTTTTAATAGGTTTGTGGGGCATTTATATTGCTTTTTATGAAAATTGGAAGTTATCTTTTATTCATCATTAACTAGTCAAAAAGAATTCTTTATATCAAAGATGACCATATAATTTATTGTTAGAACTGACACTTTTTGGAGTAAAAGGTGCAGTGTTAAACAATAGACATGAATTGAAATCATATCAAGCCGTATGGTCACCCCCTTATATATCATGAACATTAGCTCAATGTCTGTAATGTATGTGAACAATTTTTCTTCCCACTTTATATTTCTTTTCATCATTTTTTGCAATGCAAGTGTTTTAAAATCTCATTGATTTTTATTATTAAAAGACAGTATGGTTAATTATAAATCTTTGAAGAATACACTGGAGTGGAGTAATTGCCAGTCTACTGGGAGATAGACATAGAGAGCATTCAAAGCCCAAGAGGCCACAGGATGCAGT
This sequence comes from Cynocephalus volans, assembly GCF_027409185.1. NCBI lineage: Eukaryota > Metazoa > Chordata > Mammalia > Dermoptera > Cynocephalidae > Cynocephalus > Cynocephalus volans. The sequence goes on along the minus strand of NC_084478.1, from coordinate 110,486,118 downwards.
GGGAAAAGCTTGAGTTTTGAACAGTTACAGGCTTAGAGTCCCTGGTCTGTAATTTATGATAGTGGCGACCTGGGTCTATTGGCTTGATCTCTAGGATAAAAAGAGGATAGTAATCTCTACACAGAATGTTTGTTTTCAGGATTAAAGGAGATGAGATCTAAAGTTACCATGATGTAGAATGATTTTGATGTTCATTTCTGTCCTATAGGTCGCTTTCCTGGTCTTTACAACTCTTGAGCTTCTGCCTGACCCCACTCTCCACTTCAGGGATCAGCCAACTCATGTGGCTCTACACCCAGGTCTCTTGGCACAAAGGGCAGGATTTCATCACCTCTATCTTCTTTATCACCAAGAGGGTTGTTGAGTGAGGACGTGTGGGACCACAATAGCAGGGGAGTGTAATGAGACCATTTCTCAAGCCCTGGGAGCCCATCTACTAAAAGGGAGGCTGCTCAGAGTCCTTTAGGAAGGGTGAGGGGTGGAACCCCATTCCTGCTTCTTAACAGATGTGTGACAATGGAAAACGGATTTACTCTCTGCGAGCAAGAACTTGTCTTCTGTAAAATGGGAAACAGTTGATATTTTCCCCATAGAATTGTGTGGGGAAAATGGCAAAACTTAAATAAATGTCTAGCACATAGTATGACTTCAACAAATGTTTGTCCTGCCCACCATGACTCCTCTTCATCGTAAAAGAGACTTCGACATAAAACAAAGAACAGAAGTGTCAGAGAGAGCATTTGGAAATGTAGCAATAAGAAATAAAATGTATAAGCATTTACATAATGTATGAATTTGGGTGCTGTCTCTGAATTGTGAGATGAGTTATCTGAGGAATTTGGAGAAAAGTAAGACAACATTGCACTATTTCCTTTCATTACACGTGATTTCCTGTCCCTGTTACTTCACTTTCTAATTGAACATCCAAAGAAACAGCTTTCCACTAAGCCCTGGAAAGAGGAGACAGTACAGAGAAACCAAGCATAATAGCAGACCATAGGACCTTGGGTGAATCACTTCCCCTGTGCTGGCCTTACTTCTAATACCGAGTCACACGCAGTACAACTGGTTAGTGGATTTGGGCCTTGGGTGCTACTATTTTGTGGCTTCATGACCTTTGGCAAATCACTTAACTTCTCTAAACTCCATTAAAAAAAAAATCTTTCAAATGGCTATTATAAAGGCAACAGCCTCATGAGGTTGTACTGAAAATTAAATGAGAAAATGCGTGTAAACCATTTAGTAAAATGTCTGGCACTAAATGCTCAGTTAATGTTATCTTCATGTTTCTTTACTGTTAGCCCTTTCAAGCCAGTCAGGAGAAGCATAAAGGGCTTGGGCTGGGAGAGAGGTAGTGTATCACCTTAGGTGACAAGGTTCTGTGAGGATGCAGTATTAAAACAGTTCAGTACTGGCTCAAGAACTGACATGTATTTAATGGGACAGAAGAGAAAAATAAGAAGCAGAACCAAATGCATGAAAACATTGAGTATTTTATAAAAATGTGGTATTTTCTATTACTTGAGAATGCATAGACAACAAGAATTAGTGCTGGGTCATTTGCAAACTGTTCACTAACAAAGGAATGTGAGTTCATATCCTCATGCCACATGATATAATGTGAAGGTCAAGCATTAATACACCATATTTCCATCCAGTATGGTTCCAGTTACATAAGATGCATATTCAGCTGGACATGTATGTGCATATATGAAGGTACTTCAAAAAAGTTCATAGGAAATCAAAATTAAAAGATAACACAAATCTTTCCATGAACTTTTTGAAGTACCCTCCTATGTGGATGTTTCTGGTTGCAATGGGATTCAACAAGCTATGAACAGTTTAGCAATGAGAGTGTGATAGGAGGTTATTTGTATCTTTTTATCCTTGTCTGTACTTTTGATAATTTCCTAAATGGACATGAATTACTTTTATAATCTGAATCAAAGCCCATAAAAGATTTTATAGTTGAGGAACACAAGGCAGTGTGATGGGTTGGAAAGAGCAAAGGCTTTGGGATCATTCACACCTTGTGTTCTCATCTACCTCTGTCCATTACTAGGGAGTGACCCAAAAGTAAGGTACTTAACCCAGTTTCTTCTGTTTCTTCATTCTGAAAAGGAGGGAAGTAATCCTTTCTTTATAAGGTAATTTGATGGAATTACCAAAATATAGATTAATGTGCTGTGCTTATTTCCAAGTACACTTGAGTTCCCATGTCAACTCTCTAACTTACTCCTACAAATTTCTTCACCCTCTGAACCTCAGTTTCCTCATCTTTAAATGTGGTGATAGTATTGATCTTGAAATATTATATTAGCTGTCAAGCACAGTGTCACAATAGGCACACACACTGCCAGGTAACTATTTCCATGAATATTATATACTGTAGTAATAGAAAAGAAAGAGCTTGTTACTTCTAACTAGTAGCTGAAGAATTACTGGTAATTCTTATTTTCTTCAAGTAATTCTGATTTTCTTCTATTTAATTAAATATTTCATACCCCAAGAAGCCTTGATCCAGCCATTGTGCCCTGAGGAATTTATCTTACAACAAAACATGTTTCAAGAATTTCTTATTTAAAACAATGGTATGATCATGGTGATTATGAATGTATTTTGGGAACTTGTGTAAGATTTTCCATAGGATAAGTTCCCGAAACTGAAAAATTTTAATCAAAGTATATATGGCATTGCCAGATGCAGATTTAAAATGCTCAATAGCAATGTCCACTCCCACTCACAGAGTGAGTTCCTCCTTCCCTACAGTCATCCCATCAGTTATGCAGTTTGACCCAGCAATTCCTTCTGCAAGAATTTGTCCAGTAGGACAAAATGTACAGAGCTATATATTGCAGGGCTTGCTGTTTACCTTGTGGTTGAAGCAGAAGGACCAAGGGACAAGAGATTTGAGGATCACTGATGCAAAACAGTTGAAGTAATGAGTCATGCAGTCTAGGCTGCCTTGGGAAGGAGAATGCAGATTTAAGGGGACTGATGCACTGGGAAAAATTAGGGTTCAGTGGATGGGCTCTATGGTCCTTGCCCACTTGCCCCACCTGCTCCTCCCTCTGCCCCCCAGGGAACTGTGGGCTCTGCTCTGTACCAGGTGCTGGGATTGCTGCCGTACACAGTTTTACCTCCCTTAATCCTCACAGCACTTCTGTGAAAGGGGACATTTTCAGCTTCATTCTCTAGGTGAGGAAACTAAGGCTCTGACATATGAAGAACTGTATTTCATTGAATCTAAGATACCATAACTCTTAAGACATGTGCTATTTTAGGCACTACTAAGAAGACAAAATTCTTGCTATTATGCTGGTGAGATACCAATGATTAGGATGTTAAAAAGTGGAAAAAAATGAGTCTTAGGATCAGTGAAATGTAATAGCTTGTGTAGGGCCACGTAACTATTATGTTAAAAAATTGAGATTGGTGTCTATTTTTTCCTAATATCAAACTCCATGTTCTTGCCGTAATACAAAACCTTACTGGTAAGTTAAACTTGTACAAATCAGGTAATTTTTCTCTTCTATTTTCCTATTGTGTAATACAATAGAAAGGTTTATATTCGTTTCTGATAGCTAGATGCTAGTCTTTCTCTCCTGTATAGTGGTTGTGTGACCTTGGGCAAGTCACTGCATATCTGTGTGTCACATCTCCTCAGCTGCAAGTGTTAAGAAGATGGACTCTGACACCAGAATCACTTTAAGCCACTCACACTCTATTATCTGCTATTCTTACCTGCCTGACACAAACCCTTCCTTTACTCTGCCTCCCTCTCATCTGTTAATTACAGAACAATTTAAAAAATGCACTTAGTGCACTCTGGTCAGGGGCCAGGGTGGGGTGGGGTGGGATGTTGGAGGGTGTTCTCTTTGAAAGACCGCTGCAGTATCATTGCCAAGTAATGAGACTTACCCTTTCATTCTTCTACTTAATAGAATCCACATTGTCCAGGGTTCAATCCCTGTACTGGCCAGCTGCCCCCAGAAAAGAAAAGGAATCCACATTGCCATTTATGAAGTTTTAGTGCAGAACACATACATACAGAAATAAAGGGAAAGCACCAGGATGTTGGAAATAACTCAAGAAAAACCTTGTAAAGGGCATGACCATAAAAGACATGGAAAGTTTACGAAAAAGTAGAAAATAAATGGTTTTGGTTGGGCTGTAAAATTCCAGTTGACCTTTTAACTCTTCCGGTCAAGATGGTGGAGTAGACGGTTCCTAGCATCACTCTCTCCCACAAGTCAACCAGCTTGCAACTATTAAAAAGCAACAACAGGAGGCCCAAGAGCCACACTGGAACAGGCAGGAGCTGTGGGACCCCCAGCCCAGGTAAGTGTCCACTGCATAGAGAGGGCTAAGAGCCAATGGGCCCACATGCCCTGAGTCAGCCACGCTGGAGCAGGCAGGCACTGTGGGACCCCCAGCCCAGGTGAATCCCCACTGCCAAGAAATGGCAGTCCATTCAGGATCCAGGCCAGACATCAGGGTGGAATGAGTGGACCTTGATACCCCCTGCCACAATGATTAAACACCAAAGGAAACATAGCAGAAGTATGAAAGATCAAGAAAGTACATCACCACCAAAGGAAAATAATTACTCTGAAGCTCTACATCCTATAGAACAGGAAGTCCTTGAAATGACTGACAAGGAATTTTGAGCAACAATTCTAGGGAAACTAAATGAGATACAAGAAAACTCAGTTAGACAACACAATGCAATGACAAAAAGTATGCAGGACTGGAAAGAAGAAATGTACAAAGAAATCAATGCCATGAAAAAGAGTGTAGCAGAGCTTGTGGAGTTGAAGGACTCATTCAAGAAATAAAAAACACCACAGAGAGTCTAACCAGCAGACTAGAATAAACAGAAAAGAGAATTTATGACCTTGAAGACAGGCTGTCTGAATTAACACAGGCAGACCATAAAAAAGGAAAAAAAAATTTTAAAAATTGAAAAAAATCTAAGAGAAATAACAGACAACCTTAAGTGCTCAAATATCCAAATCATGGGTATTCCAGAAGGGGAGGAAAAAAGAAATGGCATTGAAAATATATTCAATGAAATAATAGGAGAAAACTTACCAGGTAAAGGGAAAGTCACAGATCTTCAGACTCAGGAGGCCCAAAGATCCCCAAACATATTCAACCCAAAAAGGTCCCCTCCAAGACACATTATAGTCGAACTGTCAAAACTCAAAGACAAAGAGAAAATCTTAAAAGCTGCAAGAGAGAAGTGGCAAGTCACATATAAGGGAGCGCCAATCAAACTAACAGCAGACTTTTCATCAGAAACCCTAAAAGCCAGAAAAGAATGGGATGATATATTCAAATACTAAAGGGCAAAAATTGCCAGCCAAGAATACTTTACCCAACAAGGCTATCCTTCCAAAATGAAGGACAAATAGTATATTTCTCAGACAAACAAAAACTGTGGGAGTTCACTACCACAAGACTAGCCTTACAAGAAATTCTCAAAGGAGTTCTGGTTTTTATGCCTGAAAAACAACCATCACTGTCATGGATACTCAAGAAAGAACAAAACCTACCAGAAAAACAAATGATAATGATAATGATAAAGAGAAAAAATACTTTATCTACCAGCCCAAGAAACCAACAAACACAGAAGACAAGCAGAAAATCAGAAAAAAAGGAACAAAAGATACGTAAGACCTCTAAATAAAAATCAATAAAATGCTAGGAGTAAATCAACACCTTTCAATAATAACTCTGAATGTAAATGGATAAAATTCTCCACTCAAAAGACACAGACTGACTGACTGGACTAAAAAGATGGACCCAACAATATGCTGCCTTCAAGAGACTCACCTCACCTGTAAAGACACACATAGACTAAGTGTGAAAGGATGGAAAAAGATATACCATGCAAATAGAAAGGAAAAACAAGATGGAGTAGCTATTCTTACTTCAGATAAAATAGGCTTTAAACCAAAAACCATAAAAAGAGATAAAGAAGACCACAATATAATGATAAAAGGATCTATCCATCAAGAAGACAAAACAATCATAAATATATACGCAGCTAATGTTGGAGCAGCCAGATTTATAAATCAAACACTATGAGATCTAAAGAATGAGACAGACACTAACACTATAATAGCAGGGGACATGAACACCCCCCTCTCAACATTGCACAGATCATCTATCCAAAAAATCAATAGAGAAACACAAGATCTAAACAACACTTTAGAGCAATTGGACTTGGCTGATATCTACAGAACATTCCATCCAAAAACCTCAGAATATTCATTCTTCTCATCAGCACATGGAACATTCTCCAGGATAGGTCACATGTTAGGTCACAAATCAACTCTCAAAAAATTCAAAAAAATTGGAATTTTCCATATATTTTTTCAAATCACAGTGGATTAAAATTAGAAACCAATAACAAATGAAACTCTGGAAATTATAAAAACACATGGAAATTAAACAACATTCTACTTAATGACATATGGGTCCAAGAAGAAATTAAACAGGAAATCAAAAAATTTCTTGAAACTAATGAAGTTAATGACACATCATACCAAAACCTGTGGGATACTGAAAAAGCAGTACTGAGGGGAAAATTTATCTCATTAAATGCTTACTACAGAAGAATGGAAAGATGAACCTAACACTTCACTTTAAAGAACTAGAAAAACAAGAACAATTCAAACCCAAAGTTAGTAGACGGAAAGAAAGAATTAAGATCAGAGGAGAAGTAAATGAAATAGAAACACCCAAAATGATACAAAAGATCAATGGAACAAAAAATTGGTTTTTTGAAAAGGTAAATAAAATTGACAAACCTTTACCAAGGCTAACCAAGAAAAGAAGAGAGAAGACCCAAAGAACAAAACTTACAAATGAAAAAGGTGATATTACAACTGATATCTCAGAAATACAAGGAATCATTAGAGACTACTATAAACAACAATATGCCAACAAATTTGAAAATATGGAGGAAATGGATAAATTTCTGGACACATACAAACTACCAAAACTGAGTCAAGAAGATATAGAAAATCTGAACAGACCAATAAAAATAAAAGAGATTGAAGCCATTATCAGAAGGCTCCCAACGAAGAAAAGCCCAGGACTGGATGGGATCATTGTGGAGTTCTACCAAATCTTCAAAGAGGAATTGATACCAATTCTCTATCAACTATTCTAAAAGATTGAAACAGAAGCCAAACTCACTCTATGAGGCAAACATCACCCTGATACCAAAATCAAAGAAAGATACATCAAAAATAGAAAATGACAGTCCACTATCCTTGATGAATATAGATGCAAAAATCCTCAATAAAATACTCACTAACAGAATACAGTGGCAAGTACACTAAATTATACACCATGATCAAGTGGGATTCATCCCAGGGATGCAAGGTTGGTTCAACATACACAAATCAATAAATGTGATACACCACATCAATAAAAGCACAGACCAAATCCATATGATCATCTCTATAGATGCTGAAAAGGCATTTGACAAAATTCAATACTTGTTTATGATAAAGACTCTCTACAAGTTAGGTATAGATGGAAAGTATCTCAACACAGTTAAAGCCCATTGCTAATATTATCTGGAATGGGGAAAAGTTTCCCTTAAGAACAGAAACTAGTCAAGGATGCCCACTCTCACCAGTCCTTTTCAACCATAGTGTTGGAAGTACTAGCCAGAGCAATCAGAGAAGAGAAGGAAATAAAGGGCATCCAGATTGGAAAAGATGAAGTCAAACTGTCCCTGTTTGTGGATGATATGATCCTATATATTGAACAGCCTGAAGCCTCTACAGAAAAAACTCTTAGAGTTGATAAATGATTTCAACAAAGTTGCAGGATATAAAAACAAAACACAAAAATCAGTAGCATTTATGTACTCCAACAGTGAACATGCAGAAAAAGAAATCAAGAAAGCTAGCCCATTAACAATAGCCACCAAAAACATTAAATACTTAGGAGTAAAGTTAACTAAGGATGTGAAAAATCTCTATAATGAGAACTACAAACCACTGCTGAGAGAAATTAAAGAGGACACAAGAAGATGGAAAGATATCCCATGCTCTTGGATAGGAAGAATTAACATTGTGAAAATGTCCATATACCCAAAGTAATCTACAGATTCAATGCAAGCCTCATCAAAATTCCAATGACATTTTTCTCAGAAATGGAAAAAAACTATCCAGACATTTATATAGAATAACAAAAGACCATACATAGTCAAAGTATGACTTTAAACTATACTACAAAGCTATAATAACCAAAACAGCATGGTACTGGCATAAAAACAGACACACTAATCAATGGAATAGAATAGAGAACCTAGAAATCAACCTATACACTTACAACCATCTGATCTTTGACAAAGGCACCAAATCTACACACTGGGGAAGAGACTGCCTCTTCACCAAATGGTGCTGGCAAAGCTGGATATTCATATGTAGGAGAATGAAACTAGACCCGTTCCCCTTACCATATACCAAAATCAACTCCAAATGGATTAAAGAATTAAATGTACATCCTGAAACAATAAAACTCCTTAAAGAAAACATAGGGGAAACACTCCAGGAAGTAGGAGTGGGTACAGACTTCATGAATATAATCCCAAAAGCATGGGTAACCAAAGGAAAAATAAACAAATGGGATTATATCAAACTAAAAAGCTTCTGCACAGCAAAAGAAACAATCAACAGAGTGAAAAGACAACCAACAGAGTGGGAGAAAATATTTGTAAAATATACATCTGACAAAGGATTAATATCCAGAATATACAAGGAACTCAAACAACTTTGCAACGGAAAAACAAGTAACCCAGTTAAAAAATGGGCAAAGGAGCTGAATAGGCATTTCTCAAAGGAAGATATATGAATGGCCAGCAGACACATGAAAAAATGTTCGACATCACTCAGCATTCAGGAAATGCAAATCGAGACCACTTTGAGATACGATCTCACTCCAGTTAGGATAGCTAATATCCAAAAGATTGAGAATGATAAATGCTAGAGAGGTTGCAGAGGAAAAAATACTCTCATACACTGTTGGTGGGGCTGCAAAATGGTGCAGCCTCTATGGAAAATGGTATGGAGGTTCCTCAAACAATTACAGATAGATCTACCATATGACCCAGCTATTCCACTGCTGGGTATATACCCAGAGCAATAGAAATCATCATGCCGGAAGAGATACCTGCACTCCCATGTTTATTGCAGCACTATTTACAATAGCCAAGAGTTGGAACCAGCCCAAATGTCCATCATCAGATAAGTGAATAAGGAAACAGTGGTATATCTACACAATGGAATACTACTCTGCTATTAAAAAGAATGAAATAACTACCATTTGCAACAACATGGATGGACTTAGAGAAAATCATATTAAGTGAAACACATCAGACCCAGAAAGAGAAATACCACATACTCTCCACTTATTTGTGGGAGCTAAAAAATAAATAAATAAATAAATAAATAAATAAATAAATAAATAAATAAATAAATAAATAAATAAATAAGTAAATAAATAAATTTACAAACAAATAAAGGGTGGGAAGGGGAAGAAAACACAACAATCTCGACAATTCCTTGAACTTAAGTGAACAGATATGATGTAGTGTTGTGCGAGGGGACAAAGGGAGGGGGGAAAGAGGAACCGGACATAAAAAGCAACTACAATGTATATTGAGAAGTTAAAATAATAAAAAATTTCATTTGAAAAGACTGAGGGAGAATGCAAGCAAGGCTGAATTCGGATGGCTAAGACTTTAATTTCAGAATTTTGATTTTCGTTTTCTTTGCATACTGTTATTTTAATAATAAAAACATTACTTATCCTGTTAAATGCCAATGATACAGACATGTGTAAAGTAAAACGTAAAAGTCTCCCTGTCTGTATGTTCCTAAACACTGCGGACTGCTAAGTGCCTCCCTATGGAATTGACCCTCAAATGAGATTAGTTGCTATTGTCTATTTTTAAATGAAATCTAAATTTCTTGAAATGAGTGGGCATATTTCTCTCCTAAAAATCTAGGGACTCAGCTGCTAAATATGCTGAAGTGAGATACCTCACAAAATGCACCTTCAGAAAAGGGGAGAGAGCAGAATGTTAAAGGGCAAAGACAAATGGGAAAGCTTTGAAATACATGATAAGGCCATTTTTATGTTTATATTGTGTGAATTTTAAAATGATAGCTTTTATTGTTGCCCCTTACCAAAACCTCCCTCCCCTAATCAACCACAATGTATATCGACAAAATAATATTAAAAATAAATAAATAAATAACCTTAAAAATAAAATAAAATAAAATAAATAAATTTTAAAAAATAAAATAAAATGATAATTTTTGCTATATATATGCCTTTAACAATTCAAAAACTAAGAGTAGAAAGAAAAATCTGAAAGTATTCATCGCTTGCCAAGACCTGCTGTGTGATGCTACATATCTGCTTCTGCAGGCCTGCAGGTAAAAGCCTTTGGATGATTCAGACTGTTTTTACAACGTACTTTGCAAAACTGTTTTTTGCTTAAAAAAATAAGTGGGGCATAATGTTGTCAGTTACTCGTATAAGGCATTCTTACCACTCAGAGCAACCACTCAGAGAAAGAAGCTTCACAGAACTTCACGTTCCATCCCTTTTCAGGCTAAGAGGCTTCTAGAAGTCCATTACCAACCAGAGGTATGTGATGAAGACCAGGGGCCACTCCAAAAATGGAAGCGGTCAAGATATTTGAATCTTCTAGAATCTTTCATAGGTGGTGTGGTGTATTTTTCTTATTGATTTATATAATACATTACATATTCTTCATGAATTCTGGATATTAATCCTTTGTTTATTGTATTTTTTTGTTTTGGTTTTGTTTATTGTATTTGTTGCTAATATATTTTTCTTGTTTGGGGTTTGCCTTTTCATGTGTTTTAAAATGAATGTTTTAATACTCTAAAGTTGTATATTATTATACTTTAATTATCAGTCATTTTATTTGTAATTTGCATTTTTTCATGTCTTGTTTTAGAAGGTTTTCCTACCCCAAGATTAAAAAGTAAATTTGTATATTTACTTCTAAATGTTTCAAATTCGTTTTTCACATTTAAATCGTTAATCTGCCTGGGATCAAATTTTGACTGATGTGAGATACAGATGTGGTTTTATTTTATTTTTACGTATAAATGAACAATTGTTCCAATATTATATGTTGGATGTTCCATCTTTTCCCACTGACTTGATCAGCTACCTCTGTCTTATGCTGAGATTTCATTTGTGTAAAGTTCTGTTTCTAGGCACTCTCTAGTTAGGTTCCATGGATTGATTTATTTATAGGATTGGCAGATTTAGCACATAAAATACATGCCTGTTGTTTATCTGAAATTCTAACTTAACTGGGCTTTCTATATTTTATCTGGTAAGCCTATTTGTTCCCGTGCCTATATCAAACTGTCTTAATTACTATGGCTTTTAATAGGTCTTGATGTCTGGTAGGGCAAGTCTCCCTACCTTGTTTTGAGCTTCAGAATTATCTTGGCTATTTCTGGCACTTTTGCTCTGTCAAGTACACTTTAGAATGAGCTTGTTTCATGGACTAGTATAATGTCAATGTCTACAGATGTTCAATTTACAAAATATTTCAGAATAATTTGATTTCTCTAATTGTTGGTACAGAAACCTATGTCCATTAGATCAAGCTTGTTAATTTTGTTTCTCAAATCTTCTATATTTTTACTGGTTTTTGTCTGCTTGATCTATCAATTACTGAGAGAGGAATGTTAAATCTCACAGTAATGATAGATTTGTCAATTTCTCTTTGTAATTCAATGATTTGTTGCTCTGTAGGTGTTGAAGCTATGTTATTAGGAGGCATAAAAGCATTTAACTGTGAGACTTTTCTGGAGAATTATACCTTTCGTCATTCTGTACTGACCCTCATTATCCTTAATAATACTTTTTGCCTTAAAGACGATTTTTTTTCTGATAATAATATAGCTACACTAGGTTTCTTTTGTTCAGTATTTGCCTGGTATATCTTTTCCTGTCCCTTTACTTTCATCATTTTTATGCTGTCACATTTAAGTTGTAAATCTTGTTAACTCCATATATCTAAAATTATTTTTTCTTTTTGTGCTATTGTATTTTAGCTGTGTCTCTTGTAAATTGCATATAACTGGACTTTAATCAGATATTGTCTTTTTAAAAATTGGCTGGATTTGTTTATACTTGGCATGATTTCTTACATATTTGGATTTATTTCTGGCATTTTATTTTGTGTTTTCTATTTTTCTGCCTTTTGTATGCTCCTCTTTTTTTTCTACTTTCCTGGAATCTTTTGGATTCTTTCAGGCTTTTTTTCCCTTTTGAATCTTTGGTTTAATCGTATTCCTCTGGAAACTATATATTAACTTACTATTAGTTTAGTCATTATTATTATATTTTTCTTTTCTTTTCTTTTTTTCTTTTTTTACCATATTCTTTCTTTATTTTAAACCAGAAAGTTTGCTTAGAGGGGAAATAGCCAAATGTGTTGCTGTCTTAGCCGTTTTAAAATATTTCCTGTCGTCTTTGACAACTATTATTCTCTGAGTGTTCCACGAGCCTGTTCAACTGAGAACTGGTCATAAATGTGGTTCCTTTTTTTCCCCCAACCCAGGTTATTGGGATATATTTTACCTATAGTCAATCTGACTGTTTTTAGATGTTCAGTTCTCTAAGTTTGACAAATAAATACAGTTTGCAGCCGCCACCATGACAGAATCATAAACATTTTTATCCCTGGTTAAGTTCAGTTGTGCTCTTTTTGTGATCAATCTCCTCCTCCGTCTCACCAGTCCCCGGCAAACTCTGATCTGATTTTGTCCCTATAGTTTTACATTTCCCACAAAGTTATGGTAAATATGATAAATATTCTTTTTGTTTTTGTCTGGTTTCTTTCATTTAGCATAATATTTTTCAGGTTCATCCACATTATAACATGTGTCAGTACTTCGTTTCTTCTTAAGGCTGAATAATATTTTATTGTATGGATATATCATATTTTGTTTATTCATTCATCAATGGATGGACATTTGGGTTTTTCCCACTTTTTATCTATTATGAATAATGCTGCTACGGATGTTCACGTACAAATATTTGTGTGGACTTCAGTTTTTATGTCTATTGGATAAAAACTTAGGGGTGAGATTGTGGGTTGTATGCTAAATGTATGTTTTAGTTTATAAAAAACTGACAAATTGTTTTCCAGAGTTGTACCATTTTGAATTCCCACCAGTAATGTATGAGTATTCAGTTGCTCTGCATCTTTGTTAGCTCTTTGTGTAGTCTTTTTTAAACCATAAAACAAAACAAGACACAAATTTATTTTCTGTCCCAGAATTTCCACTTCTGAGAATTTATATGATCATTTATTATATTACATCAAAATTTGCATTTGCAGTTCTGTAGTTATTGTGGCCAGACAGATGTTGATGATTTTATTTGGCATTTCTGTTGCTTTTAATGAGAATTGTAGGTTGATTTCATTTTTGCATCTCTCAATGGCGTTATTTATATGTGAAGGATAGTAACCTTCTGTCTGTAATAAATATGGTGTTTTTTCCCCCAAGTTTTTTATATACATTTTTTAAAGGCAAAATTAACGTAACATAAAACTAACCTTTTAAAGTGTATAGTTCAGTGGCATTTGGTACATTCACATTGCTGTTCAACTACCACCTCTATCTAGTTCCAAAAGGTTTTCATCACCCCAAATGAAAACCTGTGACCATTAAGTAATAACTTCCTATCTCTCCTTCCCCTAGCCTCTGGCAACTACCTATCTGTTTTCTGTCTCCATAGATTTACCTATTTTAGATATTTCATATAAATGGAATCATACGATATGTGATCTTTTGTGTCTGGCTTCTTCCACTTAGCATAGTCATTTTAAGGTCCATGAACATGCACACTGCAGCATGTATCAATACGTCATTCCCTTTTATGGCTGATTAATATTCTATTGCATGTATTTACCACATTTGTTTATTCATTTATCTGTTGATGGACATTTGGGTTGTTTCCACCTTTTGGCTATGGTGAATAGTGCTGCTGATGCCAGCGGGGAGGGTCTGGGAGGCCTGATAGCTGGCGTCAACCCATCCCATCCTCTTAACTTGTTCTTGACCACATCACAAGAAAGAATTCAAGAACAGAGTCACAGTAGAAAGTGAGAATAGGTTTAATGTAATGTATAAGAGATACAGACTTCACAGACAGAGTGTGGCATAGCTCCACAGAGTGAGCAGGGCCCCACAACAAATTTAATACAAAAATAAGAAATATACACTTAAAGTTTAGTACAGAGTACAGGCTGGCTCAAGAGAGTGAGCAGCTGCTTGCTGAATGTTTGATATAAAAAGAAAGAAATACACACTCCACAGGCAGAGTGCAGGCTGGCTCTAGGAGAGTGAGCAACAGCCCCGCCTTCTGCTGGGATTCGGATTTTATAGTTTTGCTATTTAATGCATGTTCATGGTATCTAATGAATATTCAATTAAGGTGTGGTTCCCTAGTATGTAACATAGTCTTGCACATGCTCAGTTGGTCTCTTTTGGGAGCATGCTCATTGGTCAAATCCTATCACATATTCAAGAATATTCTGTGCTCTTTAGCACCTCTAGTACAAGGTCATTCAAAGGATAAACTCCCTTCCACTGAGCATGCTTGGTCACTGAGGTCATATAAGCCAGTATAATTTCCTTTTACTGAGCATGCTCAACTACTGGTTTGCATAAGTCTGCCCCTTCTAGTCTCAGTCTCTCCCTGTTGGTGCCAAAAATAGGTCCAACAAGCCACACTAACTCTCCTCTAGGGGAGGGGCCTGAGATCTTGGGGAGTGGCTTGAAACCCAGAGGTGTGTCCTGAAATCCATGCCTGGGGAAACTGAGCATCTCTTATCCCAACTGACCCTGAGGGTGAGTTGGGAGAACCTGTGTGTCTCTTTGCATGACCTGCTGTGCATCAGACACAGGCAAACCCATAACTGCTTGGCTCCTACAGTTGAGGGACCTAGGGGTAGATGGCAAACGTACAGCATGTGTTAATATTAGTGGATACCAGCACAGAATGTAGCCTGATACATGGCAACCCAGAGAAGTTTCCAGGGGCCACAGCGAATGTTGATGGTTATGGAGGACAGACTATTACAGTCAAAGCTGTGTCTTTGCCGCTAAGCATTGAACGATTGCCCCCTGTGTATATACTGTGCATGTATCTCCTGCATCTGAATGCATCTTGGGTATAGATGTGCTTTATGGGTTACACCTGTGAACAATGGTTGGAGAATTCCAGCTGTGGATATGGACAGTAAAACCTGTGCTCCAGGAACATGTCAAGCATGATCCACAGGTGTTATCCATGCCAAGGTGTGTGGTCAATGTGAAAGGGTATCGTCTGCTGGGAGGACATGCAGAGATAGGTGCCACTATATTGGAATTAGAAAATATCGGCATCATTCGTCCTGCACCTAATCCCTTTAACACTCCGGTATGGCCAGTGAAAAAAACCTGATGGCACCTGGAGGATTACTGTGGTCTATCAGAACTGAACGAGATAGTGCCTCCTTTGCATGCGGCTGTGCCTTCGGTTCACGACTTGATGGATCAGTTGATGACTCAGCTAAGAATTTATCCTTATGTGCTGGATCTTGCAAATGGTTTTTCTCTATCCCAATCTCAGCTGATAGCCAAGATCAATTTGTCTTCACCTGGGAGGGAAGGCACTGGACTTTTCAGTTGTTCCCAGGCTACCTGCATAGCCTAACCATCTGTCATGGTTTAGTGGCTGGGGACCTAGTCAGGTGGACTAGGCCCAGCATGGTTACAATGTTTCATTACATGGATGATGTCTTACTAACCTCTGATTCTCTTGCAGATTTAACCAAGGTGGTTCCAACCTAAGTGTCCATCAGGAACCAACCTAAGTGTCCATCAGTGGACGACTGGATACAGAAAATGTGGTATATTTACACAGTGGATTACTACTCACCATAGAAAGGAATGAAATCCTGCCATTTGCAGCAACATGGATGAGTCTGGAAAAAATTATGTTAAGTGAAATAAGCCAAACTAGGAAAGAGAAATACCACATGTTCTCACTTATAACTTGATGCAAAGAAGGAAGGAAGGAAGGAAGGAAGGAAAGAAAGAAAGAAAAAAGACAACAACAATTCATTGAACTTTCAGAAGGAGAGAACAAATCTGAGGTTACTGGAGATGGGGGGAGGGAGGAAGGGAGTTTGGGGTGGAATAGGTCGGGTCTAGGCCATAAGGAAAAGTCATGATTTCTAATAATGAATATGCTAATAATAATAAAAATATACTAAAAATAAAAAAATAAAAAATGCATTGAATGTCTATTAAAAAATAAAGAAAGCAATCTCATTTACAGTAGCAATAACAACAACAAAACAGCTATGAATAAATTTAACCAAGGTGGTGAAAAATATCTACAATGAAAACTATAAATCACTGATTAAAGAAACTAAAGACACACACACACACACACACAAAATGGGAAGACATCCCAAGTTCACAGATTGGAGGAATCAATATTGTCAAAATGACCACACTACTCAAAGCAATCGATAGATTCAATGCAATCCCAATCAAATCACCAAAGATATACGTCAAAGAAATAGAAAAACAATCCAAGAATGTATATAGGACAACAAAAGATCCCAAATAGCCAAAGCAATCCTGAGCAAAAAGAGCAAAGCATCACACTCCCTGATTTCAAATTATACCACAAAGCTGTAGTAAGCAAAACAGCAAAATACTGGTGCAAAAACAGACACATAGACCAGTGGAAAGTAATAGAAAATCCAGAAATACATCACTTACCTACAGTCAACTGATTTTGACAAAGGAGCCAAGAACATACATTGGAGAAAGGGCAGTCTCTTAATAAATGGTTCTGGGAAAACTGGAGGTCCATATGCAGAACAATGCTGCTAGATCATTTGGAACAATATGAGTGGGCTGTATATAAGGGTCTTACCCTTTGGATATCTACTTGGAAGTATCAGCAGTGGCTGGTAGGTCACTGACCCCTGTGGAGACAAGCCATGTGGCAGGAATTATGGGATTTAGGACAGGAAAAGGAAGTAAGTCTTCTCCATGTCACAGGACATTCCCCCTTAGCCAGTCTGGGCAATGATGAAGCTGATTCGCTGCCTAAGACTGCTGGAGAGAGAGCTCCAGCAGCTGGTGTAGCTGGGTGGCTACACTGAAGTATGCAGCATGCTGGCTGTTAGACTGTGTGGTCAATGACCTGCCAGGTCCCACATAAACCCAAGAAAGAATGCCCCTGATGGGCAGATATGCTCCTGATGAGTAGACGGGTACCCCTGATGGGCAGATAACCCATGTGAGAGTGTCTCTGACATGGTGGCAGGTGGATTTTGTGGGATCAGTGCCAAAGTCAGAGAATTACTAGTCTTTTGTTTGTATGGCCTTGTGGGGCCCCAGACCAGGTAAGCACTGTGAAGGCATTGAGTAGCCTTATGGCCATGTACAGTCTTTTGAAAAGGGGATCAAGGCTGTCTGCCAGCCGCCCATTGTTGAAGGGGTGGACATGGTGGTTATGGCCAACAGGATCTTAAATGAGAGACTCTGCAAGGGCAGGCCCTCTCCAGTGGAGGCTTTGTTGCATAGAGCCACAGCACCTGTTCCTGCAACCATTCTTTCCAGGATGGTAAGCTGGCATGTATTCGGCCAGAGGGATGAGAATTACCTCTATTGGTGCCAATAACCTTTTTGTCTTTTTGCCCATAGTATTGTGGCTGCAGGCACTAGGGTCGACTGAACAAATACATACATTCATGTGGCTAATGTGTTGGCTTGCTGAATATGCACCAAGTTTCCTACCAGTGTGGCTGCAGGATTCCTGTGGATAATCACCCCAATGATGACTACTAACTGGACATGTATATGGGTGGGGTTTTTGTTGCTAACAGTTGAAAGTATAGAGCTACAAGGACAAGCCTCAAGGTGTATCAAATGTACAATAAGTACGGAGGTTCTATGGATGCATGGGTCAGCCATCCTTACTAAGGGAACACAGCAGAAGATTCTGAATTCGCAAATTGTACGGTGAGAGACCCTGAAGGGGTGGAATGTGAGGAAAATGGAGTTGGTTTGGTCAGGACCCCTCACCTCATATCTGGCTGGGTATGAGTCAGCACATCCTTTGTAAACAAGTTACATAAGAGTAGAGTTAGTGCACATGCGTGCCCAGGTACCCCTTGTCTCGTTGCCGCTATTGTGTACTTTTGATGTGGAAGGCAGCGGCTCTGAACTGCTGGTTGGCAGAGCTTGTGTCTGAAGCATAAAGCGTGTCCACTTTGCCGGTGGCCACTCTGTATTTCTCTCACTTACCTGACTCAGGACCTGCACAGGATGGGGTAGAAGGGTCTGTGATCCAGCCCAACACAGGTAAAGTACTTTAAGAGGGAAATTTATAGCTGTAATTACATTGGAAACCCACTGTCCACTCTTCTCTGATTGTACTTTCCCATTTCCCAGAGGCAAACAGTGTTGAAATTGGTTTTCATGATTCCCATGCTTTTCTTGATACTATCAGTTCCAGTGACTGCATCCCTGATCAGAATGAAGTACTCTTTTGTATGGGTTTAACTACAGATGTGTTGGAATTCTTAATGTAGAGGTCCCTATCTCCCTTGCTATTGCCATCCCACCTTCTGTTTTTGAGATGCTGTATGTGCTGATTGCTATAGTTCTATTCCATTCATGTTTCACCACTATGCGTGATTCCAGTGTATGAAAATATCCAATGTATTTTTCAGTGTCCTATTAATGAATATTTTCCCCCTGCAGATTTATTATCACAAATAATGTGGCAATAAATCTTCTTTGTTTCCTTGAGCTCACACATCAGCTGTTTTTCAGGTTGCATACCAAGAGTGCAGCTGCTATATCATTATGTAGAATCACTTGACTTTACCAGATATATGCTAGGTGTTGCCATATTGCTCTGCAGAGTGGCTTCACACTCCAGTGGCACATGCCAGTTCATCTTGTCCAAATCATGCATCTAAAGGGGAGGCTGTGTTCATGGTTCCAAACATGGGCCCTAGAGTCAGACAAACAGAGGAGATGATATTGGTTATGTCTCTTAGTAGCTGTGTGAACCTGAAAAATTTACTTAATCTTCCTGAGCCTCACATTCCTGATATGTAAAAGGAAATCTTGACTCCTACTTCAAGGGAGTATTGTGAGTTCAGTAGGGAACCCTTGTAACAATACCAGCACAATATTTGGTCAGTATTCTACCAGGGCAATGTTTTCTTTCTTCACATTTCAACTACTCCAATCTTTTACAGGAATGTTTTTTCTTCACCTCAGTAGTGTTACTATACAGTTTAGTGAGTATTTGGGAACGTAAGAACAAGGAACCAAACACAATCCTCTATATTATGTAGAACATTCAGTGCTATCTCTGCTTTGCAGTGTAATGAAGTTGCGGGGGGGAGTTGGGAAAAGTGCTCATCCTTTTCCCATTGAATAACTGTGCTTTTTATGTCCTGTTGGGGCCCTCTATGTTCACATCAGGTGTGCACATGACCTGGGGCTGTGGGATCTTGGAGCTCCTGGAAGAGGTGACTTAGTCTGCAGGGAAGGAGACTGGAAGAAGAGTCAGGAGCTCTTCTTGGGCCCCAATGCCTGAGCCATCCAGGTTGAGTTCCTTCTGCCTTGACCTGCAGCGTCACACAGGTGTTCACTGAACATCTGTCACTCTTCACACCTCCAGTGGCCCAGGGGAGGAAGGGATCACGGTAATCATTACACAAGGGCCAGGTCCTTGTGGAAGTTATGGTGACCTCTGTAGAACCACCTTAATATATAAAAGGAGGAGGAAGTCCTCACTGGAGTCATCGGAGATTCCTCAAAGGGGAGCTGGACCTGGCACCATGGCCAGGACTTATAGGGGCTGTGTAGGGGGAGGAGACAGGGAGTCCAGCCTGACTGGAGTAAAGAGAGGGAGCCTCCCAGTCAGCACACAGGATTCTGAGGTAACTGACTGGACGCTCCAGGGTTTGAGGCCATCCAGATCTGGAGCTAATTATAGAATTATTATTTATTTGCTACTTTGTTATATTGCAGGAGCTTCCAGGAAATGGAACCATTACCTTACCACCTTTCTTTGATGCAGGTTAGGACGCGAACAGCCAGCTGCCACTTCCCACCACTTTAATTCTATTGGGAGTGAGGGACAGTGTCTAAACTTGCCTGTTCCAGGTTTGAGGTTTCTGTACTTGGATATAACTACTGAGGAGGCGAAGTGTTTACAATCAGACCCTGGCTTCCTCCAGCACAGGGGTAACAGGAGGGTGGGATCACAAGGGACAGTGCCTGGAGTGGAATTCTGTGATCATTAAGGGAATAATGTCATTAAAGCCTTGTGAGCAGCCAAATAGGGTCAATGGAACCCATATTTACAAAGATAAGCAGCAGCTATGTGCTAGGGCTGAAGGCAGGAGCTATAGGCAGGGATCCCAGGGGTAAAGGTATCAGTTCAGAGACAAATTATGGGACAAAGTGTTGGGAGTGGACATTAATACACAGGAGCCAGAGATATTCTGAAGGAAGGCACACAAGTCAGTTGGAGATGAGGGGTGGAAAATGGCATCATCAAGGCCACTCCCCCTGTAGGTCCTGTTGCTGTTTTTGGGGCTTCTTTCCCGCAGAGGTTCCTGGACTCTGATGAGGCATGCGGTGGGTTCCACCACCCACCCCCACCAGCAATCCTTGTAAGAAGTGCACCTCATTGGAGGTGTCCGTGAACTTGATGCTTTCATCTGTGATGGGCAGGGTGGGAAGTGGCAGACTGGCAATAGTGCCTTTTCTCAGAGCTAAGCCCATGTGAATTCCACAGTCCCAGCCTCCCTTCCACACTGTCCCTAAGCAGAGTGTGCCAGGGCTCTGGAAAATGAAGAGAGCAGCTGAGGCTGGATCTTCCTGGCCGTGGCTGCCATTGGTTTTCTTCCTTCCAAATCAGCTCTTCCACTCCACGCTCCATACCTTACCACAGTTAGTATACGCACACCTGGTACGGACATCTACAGTAGACTCTGTTCCTCACAAATCAGCATGGAGCACAGATGCTGTGGAGACAAGGAGTGACAGGGCTTAGGAACCCCTGTATTGTTACCCTGTTGTGGCCAACCAATTCAGGACTCTCGTGTAGCCAAAGTTGGGCTTTTACTCATTGCAGTGAGGAAGAATGCACATCATGGAGAACCATGGGGTGTCTCAAAAAGAGTATCAGGGATGACTTATAGGATTTGAACTTGTGTCAGGTGATTTTAGAAAGGGTTCAAGGAAGTGGGGCATTTCTCCAGATTGGGTGCTGTCATGAAGTGAGAGCAATTCTATAACTGGGTATCTTAATGAACTTTATCTGGAAGAAGAGAATGCAGTAAGGGTAAAACTGTGCTTGTAAACAAGCAGCAGTCACTGGTATAAGCCAGGACAAGGGGATATTTGGTCATTTTTGTGGTTTGCGTGGTCGTCTTGCTTATTGTCACACTTCATCATACTCACAGAATGACTTTGTCTGATGTCGATATTCTGTGAGATGGTCTGTGTTCCACAGCAGAACAACTCAACCCAGCTGTCAGTGCCAGGCCACTTCATGATGGAGAATGGTTGGGTGCTGGGGAAGGCAAACCTGAGAGCTCATGAGTATTCTCAACAGGACAGACAGAGAGTGCTGGACTAGACAAAGCCAGGTGTAGATGGAGACAACGAGGAGGACCAGACCAGTTGTACAGACTAAAAAGCCCTACATATTGTTGCTTATCTGCATGCATGGTGAGAAAACAAGGCAACCGCTGCGCTTGAAAGTAATGAAACCAGGACTCAGACCCAGCTCTGCCTCACCCCCCTGTGCACTTTCCTGAACAGTGAGATTTGGAGCTATCCTCCTTTACAGATGGGGCCAGCACAGGGGGAGGAAGGAAACTCAGTTCATGGGTCATGGGGGGGGGGCAGTTTTTATGTAAAGAAGATTTTTAAAAAAAATTTTATTTTGTCGATATACATTGTGGTTGATTATTGTTGCCCCTTACCAAAACCTCCCTCCCTCCTCCCTCTCCTACCTCCCCTCCAGCAATGACCTTTCTGTTTGCTTGTCGTATCAACTTCAAGTAATTGTGGTTGTTAAATCTTCTTCTCCCACCCCCCCGGTTTTCTTTTTGTGTGTGTGTGTGTGTGTGTGTGTGAATTTATATATTAATTTTTAGCTCCCACCAATAAGTGAGAACATGTAGTATTTCTCTTTCTGTGCCTGACTTGTTTCACTTAATATAATTCTCTCAAGGTCCATCCATGTTGTTGCAAATGGCAGTATTTCATTCGTTTTTATAGCTGAGTAGTATTCCATTGTGTAGATGTACCACATTTTCCGTATCCACTCATCTGATGATGGGCATTTGGGCTGGTTCCAACTCTTGGCTATTGTAAAGAGTGCTGCGATAAACATTGGGGAACAGGTATACCTTCGACTTGATGATTTCCATTCCTCTGGGTATATTCTCAACAGTGGGATAGCTGGGTCATATGGTAGATCTATCTGCAATTGTTTGAGGAACCTCCATACCATTTTCCATAGAGGCTGCACCATTTTGCAGTCCCACCAACAATGTATGAGAGTTCCTTTTTCTCCGCAGCCTCACCAGCATTTATTGTTCAGAGTCTTTTGGATTTTAGCCATCCTAACTGGGGTTAGATGGTATCTCAATGTGGTTTTGATTTGCATTTCCCGGATGCTGAGTGATGTTGAGCATTTTTTCATATGTCTGTTGGCCATTTGTATATCTTCCTTAGAGAAATGCCTACTTAGCTCTATTGCCCATTTTTTAATTGGGTTGCTTGTTTTCTTCTTGTAAAGTTGTTTGAGTTCCTTATATATTCTGGATATTAATCCTTTGTCAGATATATATTTTGCAAATATTTTCTCCCACTCTGTTGGTTGTCTTTTAACTCTGTTAATTGTTTCTTTTGCTGTGCAGAAGCTTTTTAGTTTGATATAATCCCATTTGTTTATTTTTCTTTTGGTTGCCCGTGCTTTTGGGGTCGTATTCATGAAGTATGTGTCCAGTCCTATTTCCTGAAGTGTTTCTCCTATGTTTTCTTTAAGTAGTCTTATTGTTTCAGGGTGTATATTTAAATCCTTAATCCATTTGGAGTTGATTTTAGTATAAGGTGAGAGGTATGGATCTAGTTTCATTCTCCTGCATATGGATATCCAGTTATCCCAGCACCATTTGCTGAAGAGGCAGTCACTTCCCCAGTGAATAGGCTTGGTGCCTTTGTCAATGATCAGATGGCTGTAGGTGTGTGGGTTGATTTCTGGATTCTCTATTCTATTCTATTGATCAGTGTGTCTGTTTTTATGCCAGTACCATTCTGTTTTGGTTATTATAGCTTTGTAGTATAGTTTAAAGTCAGGTAGTGTTATGCCTCCAGCTTTATTTATTTTGCTCAGCATTGCTTTGGCTATGCGTGGTCTTTTGCTATTCCATATAAATGTCTGGATAGTTCTTTCCATTTCTGAGAAAAATGTCTTCGGAATTTTGATGGGGATTGAATTGAATTTGTATATAACTTTGGGTAGTATGGACATTTTCACTATATTGATTCTTCCAATCCAAGAGCATGGGATATCTTTCCATCTTCTTGTATCCTCTCTAATTTCTCTCAGCAGTGGTTTGTAGTTCTCATTATAGAGATTTTTCACCTCCTTGGTTAACTCAATTCCTAAGTATTTTATTTTATTGGTGGCTATTTTAAATGAGCCGGCTTTCTTGATTTCTCGTTCTGCATGTTCACTATTGAAGAAAAGAAATGCTACTGATTTTTGTGTGTTGATTTTGTATCCTGCTACTGTGCTGAAACCATTTATCAAATCCAAGAGTTTTTTGTAGAGGTTTCAAGCTGTTCAATATATAGGATCATGTCATCTGCAAACAGGGACAGTTTGACTTCATCTTTTCCAATCTGGATGCCCTTTATTTCCTTCTCTTCTCTGATTGCTCTGGCTAGTACTTTCAACACTCTTTTGAATAGGAGTGTTGAGAGTGGGCATCCTTGTCTAGTTCCTGTTCTTAAAGGAAAAGCTTTCAGCTTTTCCCCATTCAGGATGATATTGGCAGTGGGTTTGTCACATATGGCTTTAATGATGTTGAGATACTTTCCCTCTATACCTAACTTATAGAGGGTCTTTGTCATGAATGAGTGCTGAATTTCATCAAATGCTTTTTCAGCATCTATAGAGATGATCATATGGTATTTGTGTTTGACTTTATTAATATGGTGTATCACATTTATTGATTTGCGTATGTTGAACCAACCTTGCATCCCTGGGATGAATCCCACTTGATCGTGGTGAATAATTTTACGTATGTGTTGCTGTATTCTGTTTGCTAGTATTTTAGTGAGGATTTTTGCATCTATATTCATCAAGGATAACAGCCTGTCATTTTCTTTTTTGCTTATATCTTCACCTGGTTTTGGTATAAGGATGATGTTTGCTTCATAGAATGAGTTTGGCAGATTTGCGTCTGTTTCAATCTTTTGGAATAGTTTGTAAAGAATCGGTGTCAATTCCTCTTTGCATGTTTGGTAAAATTCTGCTGTGAATCCATCTGGTCCTGGGCTTTTCTTTGTTGGGAGCCTTCTGATAACAGCTTCAATCTCCTTTATGGTTATTGGACTGTTCAAATTTTCTACGTCTTCATGGTTCAGTTGTAGGAGCTTGTGTGTGTCCAGAAATTTATCTATTTCCTCCAGATTTTCAAATTTGTTGGCGTATTGTTGTTTTTAGTAGTCTTGAATGATTTCTTGTATTTCAGATGAATCAGTTGTAATATCGCCTTTTTCATTTCTAATTTTTGTTTTTTGTTATTTTTATCTTCTCTCTTCTTTTTTTTGTTAGCCATGCTAATGGTTTGTCCATTTTATCTTTTAATAAAACCAACTTTTTGATTCATTGATCTTTTGTATTGTTTTTTGGGTTTCAATTTCATTCAGTTCTGCTCTGATCTTAATGATTTCTTTCCGTCTGCTAACTTTAGGTTTGGATTGTTCTTGTTTTTCTAGTTCTTTAAGGTGAAGTATTAGGTTGTTCACTTGCCATCTTTCCATTCTTCTGAGGTGAGCATTTAATGCAATAAATTTCCCCCTTAATACTGCTTGTGCAGTATCCCACAGGTTTTGGTGTGATGTATCATTGTTTTCAAATTTATTAGTTTCAATACCTTTTTTGATTTCCTGCTTGATTTCTTCTTGGACCCATATGTCATTAAGTAGAATGCTGTTTAATTTCCATGTGTTTGTATAGTTTCCAGAGTTTTGTTTGTTATTAATTTCTAGTTTTAATCCATTGTGGTCTGAGAAAATACATGGGATTATTCCAATTTTTTTTAATTTATTGAGACTTGATTTGTGACCTAATATTTGATCTATCCTGGAGAATGATCCATGTGATGATGAGAAGAATGAATATTCTGAGGTTGTTGGATGGAATGTTCTGTAGATATCTGCCAATTCCAATTGGTCTAGAGTATTGTTTAGATCTTGTGTTTCTCTACTGATTCTTTGCCTAGATGATCTGTCTAATATTGACAGTGGGGTGTTCAGGTCCCCTGCTATTATGGTATTAGTGTCTATTTCCTTCTTTAGGTCTAATAGAGTTTGTTTTATAAATCTGGCTGCTCCAACATTGGGTGCGTACATATTTATGATTGTTATGTCTTCTTGATGCATCAGTCCTTTTATGAATAAGTAGTGTCCCTCATTGTCTCTTTTTATGGTTTTTAGTTTAAAGTCTATTTTGTCAGATATAAGAATAGCTCCTCCAGCTCGTTTTTCTTTTCTGTTTGCATGGTAAATGTTTTTCCATCCTTTCACTCTTAGTCTATGTGAATCTTTATGGGTGAGGTGGGTCTCTTGTAGGCAGCATATAGTTGGGTCCTCCTTTTTAATCCAGTCAGCCAGTCTGTGTCTTTTGATTGGCGAATTTAAGCCTTTTACTTTAAGAGTTGTTATTGAAAGGTGTTGATTCATTTCTAGCATTTTATTGGTTGTTTGGTTGTATAAGGTGTCTTTTGTTCCTTGCTTTCTGATTTCCTGTTTGGTTTCTGTGTTTGTTGGATCCTTAGGTTGTAGATAGCGTTTTTGTTTGTTTTCTCTTCATGAATGCCATTTTTGTTTTACTAGTGGGTTTTGATTTCTCTTTGGTTTTTATGGCAGTGGTAGTTATTTTTCAGGAACCAAACCCAGTACTCCCTTGAGGATTTCTTGTAACGGTGGTCATGTGGTAGTGTACTCCCGCTGTTTTTGTTTGTCTGAGAAATATACTATTTGCCCTTCATTTCGGAAGGATAGCCTTGCAGGGTAGAGTATTCTTGGCTGGCAATCTTTTTCTTTTAGTATTTTGAATATATCATCCCATTCCTTTCTAGCTTTTAGGGTTTGTGATGAAAAGTCTGATGTTAGCCTGATTGGAGCTCCCTTATAGGTGATTTGATGCTTCTCTCTTGCAGCTTTTAAGATTCTCTCTTTGTCTCTGAGTTTTGCCAATTTGACTATGACATGTCTTGGAGAAGGCCTTTTTGGGTTGAATACATTTGGAGATTGTTGAGCTTCCTGGATCTGAAGATCTGTGATTTTTCCTATACCTCGGAAGTTTTCTGCCACTATTTTGTTGAATATGTTTTCAATGCAATCTCCATTTTCCTCCCGTTCTGGAATACCCATGACTTGGATATTTGAGCACTTAAAGTTGTCTGATATCTCTCTCAGATTTTCTTCAATGTCTTTGATTCTTTTTTCTTTATTTTTGTAAGCTTGTTCTATTTCAAACAGCCCATCTTCAAGTTCAGAGGTTCCGTCTTCAACTTCGACAAGCCTGATGGGTAAACTCTCCATTGTGTTTTTTATTTCGCTGAATAACTTCTTCAGTTCAGCAAGTTCTGCTAGATTTTTTTCCAGGACATTGATTTCTTTGTACATTTCCTCTTTCAGATCCTGTATACTTTTCCTCGTTTCATTATGATGTCTAGCTGAGTTTTCTTGTATCTCATTCAGTTTCCTTAGAATTATCACTTGAAATTCCTTGTCAGTCATTTCAAGGGCTTCTTGTTCTATAGGATCTAGAGTATGAGATTTATTAACTTTTGGTGGTGTACTTTCTTGATTTTTTGTATTTCTGGTATCTTTTTTTTATGTTTATTCATTGTGGCAGGGGGTTTCACAGTCCACCGGTTTGAGACTATTGAGTAACTAAGATGTTGCTGTGGTTGCCAATTTGTTATGGCTACCTCCGTGACTGCTCAGGTGGCCTCTAGTGCCTTGTGTGTGTGGATGCCTCGGGTCTTGGGCCTCTCCGCGGGGCCACCTTTCTGGTCAGCTTGGACTCTGCTGGGCTGCTGGATCATGGGGCGGTACGGCAGGGTGTGTGGTCTCTGCTGAGCTTCCACTTCCTGTGCAGGACTTCTCCCTGTTCCGTGCACTCTGTCCCGGGCTGCTGGATCACGCAGTGGCAGCCCCACAGGGTGTGTGGTTTCTGTTGAGCCTCTGCCTCCCTAGCCGGACATCTCCCCACTCTGTGCACACTAGGCTGGCCTGCTGGATCTTGCAGTAGCGGCCCCACAGGGTGTGTGTTTTCTGCCGAGTCTCCACTTCCCTAGCCGGACGTTTCCCCACTCTGTGCGCACTGGGCTGGGCTGGGACTTGTCTTCTGCAATCCTCGTCTATCAGCTGGGCCTTCAAGACCCTGCTCAGCACTGCCTCGCCCAGGAAGTCTATCAGGTTTCTGCTAGGTGCAGACGACTGGTCACTCTGGGTACCTCTGTAACATTGTGTTGATCTTTCTCAGGACTTATCACCTTCCTCCTGGTATCACGGTTATTTGTGTACTTGTCTTATCTCCCACACCAGAGTGTGAGCTCCTTGGGGGAGGAGCCCGTAGCACATGGTTCACCTTTGAATCCCCCTGGCGTGTACCGACTCCGGTGCCCACCTGCAGTCAGCTCTCTGGCAGGTTCAAACAAACTTGGGAACGCTCCGACCACACTATTCCTAACCAGAAATCGGTTAGGCGTTTTTCCGAACTGGTGGCCGCAGAGATGGTATCTGCCTCCCGGTAACAGGAAGTTTACCGGGGGCCAGAGCCCAGGGTGCGGTGGAGTGACAGTCGGCCCAGCCCGTACTTCCTTGCCCTCCCGATGCTGGCCGGGGATGCCTCATGCCACGAGCCCCACCAGAGAACCGCAGAGGGTGTGGGAGGGGAAGCCGGCCCGCAGGCCCCGGGAAGCCCTGCGCCGGGGCAAACAAGTGGGAAGGCTCAGTGAGGAGCCGAGCTGGGCGAGGAGGACAGGCCTGGCCAAGCCGGGCCGGAGCCGCCACCACCTGAGAAAATGGAGGCAGCCCCGGGGCTGGTGAGTTGTCCGGTGAGGCTGGCGGAAGCCGGGCTAGCGTCTGCCCCCTGAGCAGGGCCGGGCCGGGGGTCACTCATGGGGCTGGGCTGGGCCGGGCGGCTCCCTCTCTGCCTCCACGTCATCGCTGTCCCCATCCTCTGGCTGCTCACTCGGTCCCACGGCTCGGCTCAGGCATTCCCAGGAATCTTCTTTTATGCCGGCCTGAAACCTCGAATCCTGAATAGGGCAGGCGGCTGCTGCAGCTAAAATACAGTTCTTTTCCTGCTCCACACTTCAAAGCTGTTGCCTGTAAACAAGGCAGCCTCTCCTGCCAAGGGCAAAGTGGCGGTCAGCCCCCACGACCGGCCACCAGCAGCAGTCCTCCCTTAAGAGACGGCAAGAGGAAGGTCTACAAGTTTCCCGGCTGCCTAAGGCCCAGTGGCCGCCTTTTCCACCACAGCTACTCAGCGCCAACTGCTGCAGCCACCGCCATCTTAGGATCCCTAATGTCTATCCATGTAAAGAAGATTTTGTTTGCTTCTTTTTTTTTTCCTTCTTTTCAAAATTCACTTAAATATTTTGGAATTATTATATTTAACAGAGCATTCCACATAGTAAATCACTTAAAAGCTCTGATACCTACAATTCTACCTCTAGAAAGTTCACAGGAACTGTAGGCTCAGATCTGGGGACCGGATCCCACTCCTACTTCCAGGCAAACTGCAGCAGTGCCTTGGGGCCAGCCTGAAGCATGAAGAAGGGGACTGGACCCCCCTCCCACAACCAGGCACTCCACACCAGCAGCTTGGGGCCTGCCCAGGGACCCGAGGCAAGGCGAAGGGGAATGGACCTCTCTCCCACAACCAGGCATACTGAGCCAGCACTTCAGGGCCAATCCGAGGACCTGAGGCATGGAGAAGGTGACTGGACCTCTCTCCCACAACCAGGCACACCAAGCCAGCACCTTGGGCCCCACCCAGGGACCCAGGGAATGGAGAAGGGGACTGGACCACCCTCCCACAACCAGGCACAACATGCCAGCAAGTTGGAGCCCACCCAGGGACCCCGGGCAAGGAGAAGAAACCGGACCTCTCTCCCACAACCAGGCATACTGAGCCAGCGCCTTGGAGCCCACTCAGAGACTAAGGGTATGGAGTCAGGGACCAGACCATCTTCCCATAACCAGGCACACCATGCCAGCACCTCAGAGCCCACCCAGAGACCCAGAGCATGGAGAAGGGGACCGGACCTCTCTCCCACAACTAGGCACACCATGCCAGTGCCTCAGGCCCTGCCTGGGGACCTGAGGCATGGATAAGGGGTCTGGACCTCTCTCCCACAACCAGATACACCAAGCCAGTGCCTCAGGTCCTGCCCAGTGACCTGAGGTATGGAGCCAGGGACTGGACCCTCCTCCCACAGCAAGCACCAAACGCCAGCACGTCGGGGCTCACCTGGGTACCCAAGGCATGAAGAAGGGGACCAGAACATCCTCCCACAACGAGGCACTTGGTGCCAGCGCCTTGGGGCCTGCCCAGGGACGAGAGGCATGGAGAAGGGAACCAAAGACACCCCACAACCAGGCATACCGCCAGTATCCAGGAGCATACCAAAAACAGCACCTCCACGTGGGTGGCCCACCACAGCCACCACAATAAACATGGCTGCTGCAAAAGTGGCTAGACACAACCATTGTGCTGATGGTCTGCCAGCCACTGGAGTGCATTGACACAAGGAGAGTCACCAGCAAAGACAAAGAAAAGAAGAGGATGTCTCTCTCCAGAAAGCCCATTTCAGAGTGACAGAAGAAGCAACTGCTCTATGATAATACTGGGGGACCTGATCACACCTCTCAGCACTGGACAGATCATCTAGGCAACAAATCAACAGAGTAACCATTATTTTTTCAGAAGGAGAGAAGAAATCTAGGGCAATTAGAGGAGGGAGGGGGAGGGAATGGAGAAAGGGGAGAGGATGGACAAGGGGCATAAAGAATAATTACGATTTGTAACAATATATATGCTAGTAATATCGATTTAATCAATATATCTCAATGTTCAACCCCCAAAATATGTATAAACGATTTTGATTTAATAAATAAAATAAATTTAAAAGAAGAAAATCTTTTTTAAAAAAATTATTTATTTTTGATTATACATATTTATGGGGTACAGAGTTGACTATCAGTATTTTTGTACAGTATATGATGATGTTCTCCCTTTTTGAAAGTTCAATCTATTGTAATTATTGTATCTTTCTTTCCTTATTTGTTTATTTTTTTTAGCTCCCAATTATGTGAGAACATGTGGTATTTCTCTTTCTGTGTCTGGTTTGTTTCACTTCACATAATTTTCTCCAAGTTCATCCATGTTGCTTTGAATGGCAGAATTTCATTCTCTTTCATGGCAGAGTAATATTCCATTGTGTACATATACCACGTTTTCCTTATCCAGTCATCCATTGACAGATATTTAGTTTGGTTAAACTCCAAGCTACTGTCAAAAGAGCTGCAATAAACATGAGAGTGCAGGTATCCCTTCAACATGATGACTTCCATTCCTTTTGCTATACACCCAGCAGTGGGATTGCTGGAGTGCATGGCAGTTCTATCTTTAGTTGTTTGAGGAAGTTCCATACTGTTTTCCATAATGGCTGTGCTAATTTACAGTCTCACTAACAGTGTATGAGGACTCCCCTTTCTCCACATCCTTGCCAGCATTTGTTATTCTCTGTATTTTTGATAATGGCAAGTCTAACTGAGATGAGATATCTCAATGTGGTTTTGATTTGCATTTCCCTGATGCTTAGTGATGTTGAGCATTTTTTCATGTGTCTGTTGGCCATTTGTATATCTTCCTTTGAGAAATGCCTATTCAGCTCCTTGGCCCATATTTTAATTGGGTTACTTTTTTTTATTGTTGAGTTCATTGTATATTTTGGATATTAATCCCTTGTGAGATGCATAGTGTGGAAATTTTTTCTCCCAATCTATACATTGTGTTTTGACTCTGTTAATTTTTTCCTTTGTTGCGCAGAAGCTTTATAGTTTAGTATAATCCCATTTGTTTATTTTTTCTTTTGTTGCCTGTGCTTTTGGGGTCTTATTCATTAAATCTTTGCCCAGTCATACATCCTGAAGTGTTTCCCCTATGTTTTCTTCTATGCATTTTATAGTTTCAGGTCTTATATTTAAGTCTTTAATCTATTTTTAGTTAATTTTGGTATGGTGAGAGGTGCAGGTCTAGTCTCATTCTTCTGCATGTGGATGTCCAGTTTTCCCAGTACCATTTATTGAAGAGACAGTCTTTTTGCCAATGTATGTTCTTGGTGCCTTTGTTGAAGATCAGTTGGGTTTACATAGTTGGGTTGATTTCTGGTTTCTCTGTTCTGTTACATTGGTACATGTGTTTGTTTTTATGCCAGTGTCATGCTGTTTTGTTTACTATTGCTTTGTATTATAATTTGAAACCAGGTGGTTTAATGCCTCCAGCTTCATTTTTTTTTTTTTTTGTTAAGGATTGCTTTAGCTATTCATGGTCTTTTGTTGTTCCATATGAATGTTAGGATTGTTTTTACTATTTCTGTGAAGAATGTCATTGATATTTTGATGGGGATTGCATTGAACCTGTAGGTTGCTTTGAGTAGTGTGGACATTTTCACAATGTCAATTCTTCCAATCCATAAACATGAAATGACTTTCCATCTTTCTGTGTCCTCTTTAATTTCTTTCAGCAGTGATTCATAGTTCTCATTGTAGAACTCTTTCACCTCCTTGGTTAAATTTATTCCTACATATTTTATTTTTTTGGTGACTATTGTAAATGGGCTTGCTTTCTTGGTTTCTTTTCTGTTAGTTTGTCATTGGAGTATAAAAACACCACTGAATTTTGTGTGTTGATTTTACATCCTGAGATTTTACTGAAATCATTTATCAGCTCTAAAAGTTATTTTGTAGAGCCTTTAATTTTTTCTATGTATAAGATTAGGTCATCTGTAAACAGAGACAGTTTGACTTTTTCTTTTCCAATCTGGGTGCTCTTTATTTCTTTCTTTTGTCTGATTGCTCTGGCTAGTCCTTCCAATACTATGTTAAACGGGAGTGGTGAGACTGGGTATCAGCTCATTCTTGCTCCAGGGTGATATCGGCAGTTGGTTTTTTGCATTTGGCTCTTACTGTGTTGAGATACTTTCCTTCTATGTCTAATTTGCTGATTGTCTTTATCATGAAGGATGCTGAATTTTATCGAATGCTTTTGCTGCATCTATTGAGGTAATCATATGGTTTTTGTCCTTGATTTGGCTAATGTGGTGCATAACATTTATTGACTTGGAAGTGTTGAACCATCTTTGCAACCCTGGGATGAATCCCACTTGATCATGGTGTATAATTTTTTTGATGTGTTGTTGTATTCTGTATGCTAACATTTTGTTGAGGAGTTTTGCATCTATGTTCATCAAAGGTATTGGCCTGTAGTTTTTGTTGTTGTTGTATCTTTGTCTGGTTTTGGTATCAGGGTGCTGCTGGCCTCATAGAATGAGTTTGGGAGAATGGCCCTTGTTTCAATTTTTTGGAATAGTTTGAAGAGAATTGGTATTAACTCCTCCATAAAAGTTTGGTAGAATTCAGCAGTAAAGCCATCCAGTCCTGGGCTTTTCTTTATTGGGAGACTTCTAATTAATGCTTCAATCTTGTTGCTTGTTATTGGTCTGTTCAGGTTCTCTATGTTTTCTTGGTTCAGTCTTGATATTGTGTTTTTCCAGAAATTTATCCATTTCCTCCAGGTTTTCAAATTTGTTGGCGCATAGTCTCTAATAATTCCTTATATTTCTGTGGTATTGGTGTAATGTCTCCTCTTCCATTTCTGATTTTTGTTATTTGGATCTTCCCTTTTATTTATTTATTTATTTATTTATTTTTTATTTTTTTATTTTATTTTATTTTATTTTGTCGTTTTTTCGTGACCGGCACTCAGCCCGTGAGTGCACCGGTCATTCCTACATAGGATCCGAACCCGCGGCGGGAGCGTCGCCGCGCTCCCAGCGCAGCACTCTACCGAGTGCGCCACAGGCTCGGCCCTAGATCTTCCCTTTTAACAGTTTGTCTGTTTTGATTATCATCTCAAAAAACTAACTTTTTATTTCTTTGATCTTTTTTATCATTTTGTGCATTTCTATTTCATTTCATTCTGCTCTGATTTTAATTATTTCTTTCCGTCTACTAAGGTTGGGATTGGATTTTTAAAAAATTTTTTCTAGGTCTTTGAGATGTAGCATTAGGTTGTTCAGTTGAAATCTTTCTATTCTTTTGATGCGAGCATTTATTGCAATAAACTTTCCTCTTATTACTGCTTTTGCAGTATCCCATAGGTGTTGGTATGAAGTCTCTTTAATGTTTTTGATTTCCTGTTTAATTTCTTCTTCAACCTATAGGTCATTCAGGAGCATGTTTAATATCCATGTATCTGTCTAGTTCCCAGAGTTTTGTTTATTATTGATTTCTAGTTTTAATCTGTTGTGGTCTGAAAAGATACTTGAAATGACTTCAACTTTTAAAAATTTGTTGAGTCTTGATTTGTGACCTAACATGTGGTCTCTCCTGGAGAATGTTCCATGTGCTGATTGGAAGAAAGTATATCCTGTAGTTATTGGATTAAATGTTCAGACTAATTGCCATAAAGAAATTAAAAGCACTATCAAAAACATAAGTTTAAATAAAAGTGGTCTCATAAACAAATTTTAGTAAAATATGAGAGGGTGTTGACTTATTTTAGAGGATAAAAAAAATACCGAATAGTTCAATTCATAAAAAAATAAAATAAAAAAAATAAATAAATGTTCTGTAGATATCTGACAAATCCAATTGGTCTAACATGTAGTTTAAATGCTGTGTTTCTCTGTTGATTTGTTGCCTAAATGACCTGTCCGAAGTTGAGAGAGGGGTCTGAAGTGCCCCAGTATTATTGTATTGGGGTCTATCTCTCTCTTTAGGTCTAGTAGTGTTTGCTTTATATATCTGGGTTCTATGGTGTTGGCTGCATATATATTATGATATGTCTTCTTGCTGTATAGATCCCTTTATTATTATATAATGGCCTTCTTTGTCTCTTTTTATGGGTTTTGGTTTAAAGTCTATTTTATCTAATATAAGAATAGCTACTCTTGCTCATTTTTGGTTTCCATTTGCCTAGTATATCTTTCTCCTTCCCTTCAGTATTAGTCTGTGTGTGTCTTTAGAGTGTACTGTAGACAGCATATAGTTGGTTTTAATCCAGTCAGCTAGTCTGCCTCTTTTGAGTGGGGAATTGAATCCATTTACATTTAGGGTTGTTACTGAAAAGTACTGTCTTACTCCTGTCATTTCATCAGTTTTCATTTTGATGTTTTAAATATCTTTTGTTCCTTTCTTTCCTTTTCATTGTCCCAGCAGTAGCTAGGTGTCCCTCACACAACTGATTTGACTGGTGTGGCAGCAGCAGTGGTGTGGACTGATTTAATTCTAGTATTTTGCTATTTTTAATCTATCTCCTTTATAAAAATCCCATTTTCCCTTTTTGCCTTCCTTTGTATTAAATGAGTATATTTTAAAATTTCATTTTGCTTTCTCTATTGACTTTTTAGCTATACCTGCTTGCATTTTTAAATGGTTGTTTTAGGGATTCCAATATAAATCACTGACCTTTCACAGTTTTCATAGAGTTAACATTGTAACACTTCACATAAAGTTAAAAAAAAAAACCATGAAGTCATTCATTTCTTTTTACCACCCCTCTTTTTTATGCTGTAGTTGTCATATAATACATATGACATATCCACATACATTAAGCCTCACAATACATGTTATAAGTTTTCTTTAGACAGTCACTTATATTTTAAAGAAATTAAGATAGAAATAAAGAAGGTGCGTTATATCTACCTATTTATGTACAATTTCTTATAATTTTTATTTCTTCCTATAGATTTGGTTTTGCATCTGGTATCATTTCTCCTTAGCCTGAAACACATTCTTTAGCATATCTTGTACTGCAGATATACTGACAATGTACTTTTAAAATTTTTGTTTATATGGCATTATCTTTGTTTTGCTTTGACTAGTGATCTATATTTTTGCTAGATTGAGAATTATAGATTGACAAGTTTCTTTATCAGTACTTTAAAGATGTTTTCCCACTGTCTTCTGGTCTTTATTGTTTTCAGTCACCATTTGTATTGTTTCTTCTTTGTATATAATGTCTCATCTTGATCTGACGTCTTTCAAGATTTTTCTCTTTATCTTTGGCATTCATCAGTTTGATTGTGATGATCTTAGATGTATTTTTTTTTGTCTCTGTCTTGCATGGGATTTTCTCAGCTTCTTGAATCTGTAAATACATATCTCTCACCAAATTGGGGAAATTTCCATCATCATTTATTCAGATACATTTTATTCTCCATTGTCTCTCTTGTCCCCTTCTGGAACTCCAGGTACATGTTAGACCTTTTCACATTATCCACAGGTCACTGTGACTTTTTAATTTTTTTTCAAATGTTTTTCTCCTTGTTTTCCAGATTGTATACTTTCTATTGATCTAACTTTAAGTTAGCTGACTGTTTCCTCCATCATTTTTAGTCTTCTGTGATGCTCATCTAAAGAATTTTTCCTTTTAGATATACTTTCCAGTTCTCACATTTTCATTTAAAATATTTCCTATTTCTTTGTTGAGATTTCTTATGTGTTCATGCAGTATGAGAATATTTTTCTTCGTGTTTTTGAGCATCACTATCATAGCTTGTCTGCTAATTCCAACATCTAGCTCATCTTGGGGTTGGTTCTGTTAATTGCCTTTTCACTTTAGTATAGGTTATGTTTTCTTGTTTCTTCATATGCACAATACTTTTGGATTGTATCATAGACAATGTGAATGACACCTTGTAGATTTCAAATCTTTTTCCTCTAAAGAGTACTTTAATTTGTTTGTTTGTTACAGCAACAAATTAATTCAACCTCTGTCCATCCAGCAGTAAGCATTGGCTGAAAGATTTTAGCTAAGGCTAAAAGAAGTAAAACTTAGTGTTTGTGTTTTCTCCACCATGTGTTTGGGCCAAGGTTTCACACAGACTTTGTAGCACTCTCTTTATGGCTTTCACCCTTCAGTGAGTTACTTTCTCAATTTCCAACTGCTGCGGTTGCTCCCAAATCTGTCCATTGATTCCTAAACTGGTAAGACTACAGATTTATCTCAGTTTTAGACACTCCACATGTAACTAGGCAAAGAGCCAAAAAACCAAAAAAACAAAAAACAAGCCAGGCAGCTAGAAACATTCCCTCTTCCAAATATCAACTTCCCTCCAATGTTTGCCTGCTTCCAATCTTTCTCAAGTGCTTTTAGATAGTTATTTTAATTTTTCCCAGAGCTAATAATTGGGAGAATTGGTCCAATATGGGATACTCTGCCATTTCTGGAAATGAAACATGCACTGTGCCTTTAATTATGAAGGAATGAAGCATTGGCTTTCTTGCCTGAAGAGGTTGGATACAACTTAATTTTGAGAGTGAGGGCTGTCTACTTTACTGGAGACAGAGAACACAAATACGGATGAATTCTTCAGTTACCATAGGCAAATAAAAGGTTATATATCTCTACCTATATCTATATCTATCTATCTATCTATCTATCTATCTATATAGAGAGATCTATCTATATAGAGATCTACATATTTAGAAAAGTGAAACATTAATTAAAATAAATCCCCCTTTTTTTCTATCTGAATGCCTTGAATTAGAGATATTTGAGCTCTTCCAATAAATTATTGGAATTGACTTTCCTCCATGACATGCACTGTCCTAAACCATAACAAGTTTCCTTAATCTATGCTTTCAGCTGAAGAAAACTTTGCATACGTGTGTGTATACATGTGTGAGATATTAACATGTATGAGATATACACAGATATAAATACATTTTCAAGGGAAAATGCAATCTTACCATAACGCATGTTTACAATGTGCTTTTCTCATATAGCAGCATATTTTCCAAGTAATTGAATACATTCCTTAAATGTGATTTTTGTGGTTTGATTCACAAGTTTAACCTATGTCTTCAAAAATATTATTTTACTTTCACTGATTAGAAAATTAATGTAATTTTTTTCCCAAACAAGTAATTATCTTGTATTTTCATTTCCCTCTATCTATACTATGGCATTAATCTAGTTATATAAATTATAAATCAATACATGCATTTTGTGTGTAGATAGATGCATTAATACATAAGAAAATAAAATGCATATAAATATCAATTTTGTTCATCAGTTGGCAGTTGGATTGCTGGTTATTTATATTATTGTTTCTATGTTGGATTGTATTTTCCAGCAATTTACTGCTGTGTTACTATTGCTATTTAAATGTCCACTGGCAGTTTCAAGATGGCAGCGGCTGCGGCGGCTGGCGCGGAGTAGCTGTGGTGGAAAAGGTGGCCACTGGGCCTCAGGCAGCCGGAAAACTTGTGGACCTTCCTCTGGCCATCTCTTAAGGGAGGACTGCTGCTGCTGGCCGGTCGTGGGGGCTCAACGCCACTTTGCCCCCGGCAGGAGAGGCTGCCTCATTTACAGGCAACAGCTTTGAAGTGTGGAGCAGGAAAAGAACTGATTCTTAGCTGCAAAAGTGAGTCTTGAAACAGGGAACACGGCTCCAGGGCTGCTGTGGATGCAGCCAGGATCCCGGAGGCCAGGGCCGCGCTGAAGGCGGCCAGCTGCCCTACTCATGATTCGAGGTTTCAGGCCGGCATTAAAGAAGATTCCTGGGAGCGCCCGAGCGGCGCCGCGACTGAACAGCCCGAGGCGGCAGCGCCGAGAACACGGAAGGCAACAAACCAGAGACAGAGCGAGCGCCCGACCTGGCACAGCACTGTGAGTGATCCCTGGCACAGCTCTGTTCGGGGGGTGAATGCCCACGCGGCTTCCGCCTGCACCACCAGGCCACTCACTGCCCCGGTGCTGCCTCCATTTTCCCAGGTGCGGGCAGCTCCGCCCTGCTCGGCCATCACTGAGCCCATTTGCTTGGCCTGGCGCGGGGCTTTCCGGACCCTGCGGGCCGACCTCCTCTCCCACTCCCTCCGCGGTTCTCTGGCAGGACTGGGGGTGTGGGGCGTCCTGACCAGTTTTGGGAGGGCTAGGAAGTACGGGCGGGCCGACTGTCACTCCACCACACCCTGGACTCCGGCCCCGGTAAACTTCCTGTTACTGGGAGGCAGATACCATCTCTGCGACCACCAGTTTGGAAAAAAGCCTAACGAATTTCTGGTTGGGAATAGTGCGGTAGGAGAGTTCCCAGGTCCGCTTGAACCTGCCGGAGAGCAGGCTGCAGGCGGGCACTAGACTCGGTTTATACCGGGGGGATACAAAGGTGAACAAGACCCGAGAAAGATCTACACAGTGCTACAAAGGCACCCAGAGAGACCGGTCGTCTGTGCCTAGCAGAAACCTGGTAGACTTCCTGGGCGAGGCGGTGCTGAGCAGGGTCTTGAAGGCCCAGCTGATAGACGAGGGGTGCAGAAGACATGCCCCAGCCCAGCACAGTGTGCACAGAGGGGGGAGACGTGCGGCCAGGGAGGCGGAGTCTCGACAGAAACCACACACCCGGTGGGGTCGCCACTGCACGATCTAACAGACTGGGCCAGAGCACACGGAACGGGGAGAAGTCCTGTACAGAAAGTGAAAGCTCAACAGAGATCACACACCCTGTGGTACGTGATCCACCAGCCCAGCAGAGTACAGGCTGACCAGAAAGGTGGATCCCCGGAGAAGCCCAAGACCCGAGGCAACCACACACACAAGACACTAGAGGCCAACTGAGCAGTCACGGCGGGAGCCATACCAAATTGGCAACCACAGCAACATCCTAGTTAGTCATTAGTCTTAAACCGGTGGACTGTGAAACCCCCTGCAACAATGAATAAACACCAAAAAAAAAGACACCAGAAATACAAAAAATCAAGAAAGTACACCACCAAAAGTTAATAAATCTCATACTCTAGATCCTATAGAACAAGAAGCCCTTGAAATAACTGACAAGGAATTTCGAGTGATAATTCTAAGGAAACTGAATGAGATACAAGAAAACTCAGCTAGACATCATGATGAAATGAGGAAAAGTATACAGGATCTGAAAGAGGAAATATACAAGGAAATCAATGTCCTGAAAAAAAATGTAGCAGAACTTGCTGAACTGAAGAAGTTATTCAGCGAAATAAAAAACACAACGGAGAGTTTAACCAGCAGGCTTGTCGAAGTTGAAGAGAGAACCTCTGAACTTGAAGATGGGCTGTTTGAAATAACACAAGCAGACAAAAAGAAAGAAAAAAGAATCAAGGACATGGAAGAAAATCTGAGAGAGATATCAGACAACCTCAAGCGCTCAAATATCCGAGTCATGGGTATTCCAGAAGGGGAGGAAAATGGAGATTCCATTGAAAACATATTCAACAAAATAGTGGAAGAAAACTTCCCAGGTATAGGAAAAATCACAGATCTTCAGATCCAGGAAGCTCAACGATCTCCAAACGTATTCAACCCAAAAAGGCCTTCTCCAAGACATGTCATAGTCAAATTGGCAAAACTCAGAGACAAAGAGAGAATCTTAAAAGCTGCAAGAGAGAAGCGTCAAATCACCTATAAGGGAGCCCCAATCAGGTTAACATCAGACTTTTCATCACAAACCCTAAAAGCTAGAAAGGAATGGGATGATATTTTCAAAATACTAAAAGACAAAGATTGCCAGCCAAGAATACTCTACCCTGCAAGGCTATCCTTCCGAAATGAGGGGCAAATAGTATATTTCTCAGACAAACAAAAACTGCGGGAGTTCACTACCACAAGACCACCCTTACAAGAAATCCTCAAGGGAGTACTGGGTTTGGTTCCTGAAAAATAACTACCACTGCCATAAAAACCTAAGAAAAATCTAAACCCGCTAGTACAATAAAAATGGCATTCATGAAGAGAAAACAAGCTAACAAAAACACTATCTACAACCTAAGGAACCAACAAACAAAGAAACCAAACAGTAAATCAGAAAGCAAGGAACAAAAGACACCTAAGACAACCAAACAACCAATAAAATGCCAGGAATAAATCAACACCTTTCAATAACAACTCTTAATGTTAAAGGCTTAAATTCCCCAATTAAAAGACACAGAATGGCTGACTGGATCAAAAAACAGGACCCAACTATATGCTGCCTACAAGAGACCCACCTCACCCATAAAGATTCACACAGACTAAGAGTGAAAGGATGGAAAAAGATTTACCATGCAAACAGAAAAGAAAAACGAGCTGGAGTGGCTATTCTTGTATCTGACAAAATAGACTTTAAACTAAAAACCATAAAAAGAGACAATGAGGGACACTACTTAATGATAAAAGGACTGATCCATCAAGAAGACATAACAATCATAAATATGTACGCACCCAATGTTGGAGCAGCCAGATTTATAAAACAAACTCTATTAGACCTAAAGAAGGAAATAGACACTAATACCATAATAGCAGGGGACCTGAACACTCCACTGTCAATATTAGACAGATCATCTAGGCAAAGAATCAGTAGAGAAACACAAGATCTAAACAAGACTCTAGACCAATTGGAATTGGCAGATATCTACAGAACATTCCACCCAACAACCTCAGAATATTCATTCTTCTCATCAGCACATGGATCATTCTCCAGGATAGATCACATATTAGGTCACAAATCAAGTCTCAGTAAATTCAAAAAAATTGGAATTATCCCATGTATCTTCTCAGACCACAATGGATTAAAACTAGAAATTAATAACAAACAAAACTCTGGAAACTATACAAACACATGGAAATTAAACAGCATTCTACTTAATGACATATGGGTCCAAGAAGAAATCAAGCAGGAAATCAAAAAGTTTATTGAAACTAATGAAAACAATGATACATCATACCAAAACCTGTGGGATACTGCAAAAGCAGTATTGAGGGGAAAATTTATTGCATTAAATGCTCACTTCAGAAGAATGGAAAGATGGCAAGTGAACAACCTAACACTTCACCTTAAAGAACTAGAAAAACAAGAACAATCCAATCCTAAAGTTAGCAGACGGAAAGAAATCATTAAGATCAGAGCAGAACTGAATGAAATTGAAAACCAAAAAACAATTCAAAAGATCAACGAATCAAAAAGTTGGTTTTTT
This sequence comes from Cynocephalus volans, assembly GCF_027409185.1. Lineage (NCBI taxonomy): Eukaryota > Metazoa > Chordata > Mammalia > Dermoptera > Cynocephalidae > Cynocephalus > Cynocephalus volans. Next base: position 110,444,452 of record NC_084478.1, on the reverse strand, counting down.
GAAAAGATAAATAAAATTGACAAACCATTAGCATGGCTAACAAAAAAAAGAAGAGAGAAGACTCAAATAACAAAAATTAGAAATGAAAAAGGCGATATTACAACTGATTCATCTGAAATACAAGGAATCATTCGAGACTACTATAAAGAACTGTACGCCAACAAATTTGAAAATCTGGAGGAAATGGATAAATTTCTGGACACACACAAGCTCCCAAAACTGAACCGTGAAGACGTAGAAAATCTGAACAGACCAATAACAATAAAGGAGATTGAAGCTGTTATCAGAAGGCTCCCAACAAAGAAAAGCCCAGGACCAGATGGATTCACAGCAGAATTTTACCAAACATTCAAAGAGGAATTGACACCGATTCTTTACAAACTATTCCAAAAGATTGAAACGGACGCAAATCTCCCAAACTCATTCTATGAAGCAAACATCATCCTGATACCAAAACCAGGTAAAGATATAACCAAAAAAGAAAACTACAGGCCGATATCCTTGATGAATATAGATGCAAAAATCCTCACTAAAATACTAGCAAACAGAATACAGCAACACATACGAAAAATTATTCATCACGATCAAGTGGGATTCATCCCAGGGATGCAAGGTTGGTTCAACATACGCAAATCAATAAATGTGATACACCATATTAATAAACTCAAACACAAGGACCATATGATCATCTCTATAGATGCTGAAAAAGCATTTGATAAAGTTCAGCACTCATTCATGACAAAGACCCTCTATAAGTTAGGTATAGAGGGAAAGTATCTCAACATAATTAAAGCCATATATGCCAAACCCACTGCCAATATCATCCTGAATGGGGAAAAGCTGAAAGCTTTTCCTTTAAGAACAGGCACTAGACAAGGATGCCCACTCTCACCACTCCTATTCAACATAGTGTTGGAAGTACTAGCCAGAGCAATCAGAGAAGAGAAGGAAATAAAGGGCATCCAGATTGGAAAAGATGAAGTCAAACTGTCCCTGTTTGCAGATGACATGATCCTATATATCGAACAGCCTAAAACCTCTACAAAAAAACTGTTGGAATTGAGAAATGATTTCAGCACAGTAGCAGGATACAAAATCAACACACAAAAATCAGTAGCATTTATTTTCTCCAATAGTGAACATGCAGAAGGAGAAATCAAGAAAGCCTGCCCATTTACAATAGCCACCAAAAAAAATAAAATACTTAGGAATTGAGTTAACCAAGGAGGTGAAAAATCTCTATAATGAGAACTACAAACCACTGCTGAGAGAAATTAGAGAGGATACAAGAAGATGGAAAGATATTCCATGCTCTTGGATTGGAAGAATCAACATAGTGAAAATGTCCATACTACCCAAAGTGATATACAAATTCAATGCAATCCCCATCAAAATTCCAAAGACATTTTTCTCAGAAATGGAAAAAACTATTCAGACATTTATATGGAACAATAAAAGACTACGAATAGCCAAAGCAATGCTGAGCAAAAAAAATAAAGCTGGAGGCATAACACTACCTGACTTTAAGCTATACTACAAAGCTATAATAACCAAAACAGTATGGTACTGGCATAAAAACAGACACACTGACCAATGGAATAGAATAGAGAATCCAGAAATCAACCCACACACTTACTGCCATCTGATCTTTGACAAAGGCACCAAACCTATTCACTGGGGAAGGGACTGCCTCTTCAGCAAGTGGTGCTGGGATAACTGGATATCGATATGCAGGAGAATGAAACTAGATCCATACCTCTCACCGTATACTAAAATCAACTCAAAATGGATTAAGGATTTAAATATACACCCTGAAACAATAAAACTTCTTAAAGAAAACATAGGGGAAACACTTCAGGAAATAGGACTGGGCACAGACTTCATGAATACGACCCCAAAAGCACGGGCAACCAAAGGAAAAATAAACAAATGGGATTATATCAAACTAAAAAGCTTCTGCACAGCAAAAGAAACAATTAAAAGAGTTAAAAGACAACCAACAGAGTGGGAGAAAATATTTGCAAAATATACATCTGACAAAGGATTAATATCCAGAATATATAAGGAACTCAAACAACTTTACAAGAAGAAAACAAGCAACCCAATTAAAAAATGGGCAAAAGAGCTAAGTAGGCATTTCTCTAAGGAAGATATCCAAATGGCCAACAGACATATGAAAAAATGCTCAACATCACTCAGCATCCGGGAAATGCAAATCAAAACCACATTGAGATACCATCTAACCCCAGTTAGGATGGCTAAAATCCAAAAGACTATGAACGATAAATGCTGGCGAGGCTGCGGAGAAAAAGGAACTCTCATACATTGTTGGTGGGACTGCAAAATGGTGCAGCCTCTATGGAAAATGGTATGGAGGTTCCTTAAACAATTGCAAATAGATCTACCATACGACCCAGCCATCCCACTGTTGGGAATATACCCAGAGGAATGGAAATCATCAAGTCGAAGGTATACCTGTTCCCCAATGTTCATCGCAGCACTCTTTACAATAGCCAAGAGTTGGAACCAGCCCAAATGCCCATCATCAGATGAGTGGATACGGAAAATGTGGTACATCTACACAATGGAATACTACTCAGCTATAAAAACGAATGAAATACTGCCATTTGCAACAACATGGATGGACCTTGAGAGAATTATATTAAGTGAAACAAGTCAGGCACAGAAAGAGAAATACCACATGTTCTCACTTATTGGAGGGAGCTAAAAATTAATATATAAATTCACACACACACATACACACATACACACACAAACCGGGGGGCGGGGAGGAAGAAGATATAACAACCACAATTATTTGAAGTTGATACAACAAACAAACAGAAAGGACATTGTTGGGGGGAGGGGGGGGAGGGAGAAGGGAGGGAGGTTTTGGTGTTGGGGAGCATTAATCAGCTACAATGTATATCGACAAAATAAAATTTAAAAAATAAAAAATAAAAAAATAAAAAATAAATAAAATAAATAAAAATAAAAATAAATGTCCACTGGCACATGGCTCCACTACAGGTGGATACTATGGTCCCTGCCCTGTAGGAAACCCAGGGAACATTGAGCATGTATCCCATATAGGTTATTTCATTTATTTCCATGAGGAAGATAATTATCATCTTCATTCTCTAGATGAGGAAACTGAAGCTCTGAAAGGAGATGCATATTGTCTAGGGTCACACAGCCACTGAAGGGACAGATAAAGATAGTAACTAATGCCTTTCTGAATGCAAACCCCATATTCCCTCCAGGATACCAGCAAGTTCAGCTGTAGTTTATAAAATCTGATATTGGAAGTGAGGTCCTCTTGAACCTAAACTCCCCTTTTCTTGTCTTTATTATGTAATCCCTTGATTACAAATCACATACTTACAAAATTGATAGATGTTTTCATTGGAAAAGCAGCAGGATGCTATGAAAGGAGCTTATGTTTTAGGCCTGGTTCAGCATTAGAGAAGCTTACTCTCTTTATCCTTTCCTTATCTGTGTAACAGGAATGTAGGTTTGGCCTCCATCAGCTGTGGTTAGGATTAAAGGGTCTCAGACGTGCTGGTGCTTTAAAATTGCATCAGCTTGGACAGTTCATTGGACCTCTTCAGACCCCAGTTAAATTACATGTAAAAAGCCCTGGATTTGGGGTGGGTCTTCAAGTTCTCTTTGACCTTTTTACATCATTTTTATGTTTCACTGTCTCCTCCTGATGGTAATCAAGGTATCAATGCACAGATACTCACTTGAGAACAGCAGGTGTGGACCTGCTGAACTAAATCTCATCTGATGAACAGATGTGATGAGAGGTTCTGTTTGAAGTGGGTCTCCAAGGCCTGGATCTGATTAATTCCACAGCAGACATGTAAGCACATGCACACACACACACATACATGTATGCACACACCTCCCAATGAGGGTGTCAAGTGTAAGGAGGAGAGGAGAGAACTTGGATGTGTGAAATGTGTGACAACCAAGCACCTCCATCAGGAAAGTCAGCTATCTGGACCACCATTAACACATCTCCAGTTTTGCCAGGGATGTGTCTGCCTGTCCATCTGGGTGACTGTATATCTGTTGGGGAGGCATAAACTGAATATCTTAGTGTGGTGACAGAAGCTGTAGTTTCAGTGAGTGCACAGAACAGGGTCAGCCTGCACTTTGTACTCATTCAATTCTTTTAATTGTTAAGAAGTTTGGAAAAATTTTCACACGTTTGATTGCTATTTCTTTTTCTTTAATGGTCTGTTTATATTCATTGCCAATTCCTTTTCTTTCATGTACTTTCCTCTCCCACCATTTTACTGCTTGATTGAATGTTAAACACAGTTTCCCACTGAGCTTGAAGAAGCAGTACATTCATTTCACAAATATTTGTTGAGTGCCCACTTTGTGCCAGGCATTGCTTAAGGTCAGGAGCAACAGTGGTGAAGAAAACAGACAAAAAGCCTCGCCATCTTGAAGCTTACATTTTGGTGGGAAATGATTTTAAATGGAGAATTACCCATGATGTTCAAAAGGTAATTCACTGGGTTCAGTAAATGACAGGCACTGTTCTAGGCATAGCAGATATAGTGGTAAACATAATGAACACAAATCTCTGCACTACTGGAGCTGCACTGGGAGTCAATCTGAAAACTTGAACATGGTGGACTCAAGTATTCCTTGAGTTACAAAGTTCAGTGATGAAAACCAGTAAGCTCATGTGTTCATTTTTAAAGTTGTATTTTTGTAACAGCTTTATTGAGATATAATTGAAGTACTATATCATTCACCAATTTGAAGTGTACAATTCAAAGGTTTTTAATATATTCTCATATATGTGCAACCATCACCAGTTAATTTTAGAATTTTCATCACCACCATATACAGAAACCTTTAGAGATCGCCCCATCCTCCCTCCAACCCCAGTCCTAAGCAAGCACTAATCTACTTTATGTCTCTATAATTAAGTTTATTCTGGACATGTCATATAAATAGTGTTATACAATATGTGACCTTCTGCATTGGCTTATTTCACTTAGCATAATGTTTCCAAGGTTCATCCAAGTTGTAGCATAAATAGTACTTTTTATGATTGAATAATATTCCATTGTATAGGTATACCACATTTCATATATGCATTTGTCCATTGACAAATATTGGGCTGTATCCACCTTTTAGCTATTAGGAATAATGTTTCTATAAACATTCATGTACAAGTTTTTTATTTGCAATTCTTTTGTGTATATACCTAGGAGTGGAATTGCAGGCCATGTATTCACTTTCAAACAAAGCAAATAGGACCTGCACAAAATTGATTAAAATAAATGAACAAACAAATAAATAAACCTATTTTCATGGTTTGTTTCAAATGGCTGCATATGAGCAGGGACCAGCAGAAAATATGGACAAATAAAATACTTGAAAGTTTGAGAGCAGGCATTTAGCAGTTCATGCTTTTTCCCCCAGTGGTTCACAAATAAAAATTACATTCATAGAAAGCAGTAGAAGTTGCTTCTGTTACCTGCACTCCAGTGCCATTAAATTCATTCCCTAAGCTTTTAAGCACTTAGGGTTATGTCGAATATTTGTAACGCAATTCTTATAATGGCATTAAGCAAACCATTATGAAAACAGGCAAAGACTGTCCAGACCAATACCTACCTCTAATTTGAGTGGGTACAATTGAGATGTTGTCCCCACATCACTCATTGTGATGTCAGAGGAAAATATTATGGCCAGAGGTAACTTGGCACAAAACAGAATTTATCTAAGATGGATTATCTTCAAATAACCCATTGTGACCCACTAGCAGGAGATCACATAAGAAAATATGATAGCTGTAAATATGGCACATGAAAGTTCATTATATCCTATCAAACCTTTTTCTAATGTCTCATTAAAAAATTGCTTCAGATATGATTTTCCTTTATTTGTTTAAAAATGCTAAAACGTGCATATTTGTTATATTTTCCTCAAAAAGGCTGTGTGGCACATTAGTGATATGACATGGAAAACTTTTTAACTCCAAGAAGGCCAAATTCAAAGGCCTATGGGGAAGCAGGTGTACTTGCATATAAAAATCATAGGAAGAGCCTTTGCTACCACAAGTAAATGCTCTCTCCTCGGTTTTCTTGAAATGAACAGCACTCAGTCTTTTTTCCTTTTTTCCAATTTTTTAAAAAATTGTATTTTTAATTGACAAATAATAATTGTATATTTTTATGGGGGTACAATGCGATGTTTAGATCTATGTACACATTGTAGAATGATTAAATCAAGGTAATTAACATATTTATTGCCTCACCTACTTATCAATTTTTGGGGGTAAGAACATTTAATGTCTACTCTTTTAGCAAGAAATATTCCACTTTTCTCTTTACTGTAAGAAAAGTAAAAGCAATAATAGTACAATGAAAACAAATACTCTGTGTCAGTGTTGGGAGTCACAGAGTAGGGAGTGGCAGGACTCAGCTTCAGCCAGTGGTTTCCTTGAGGGCATGTAGAAATGTAGGCCCCATGTGGCCGAACCTTCTCATTTCTCAAGATTATCCAGGGAGCTGTATTTATATATAAAATCTTCCAATTTTTACTATTAGAAAAATTAAACATTACCTGAACAAAATTGTTTCTTGAATCACCAATTTTAACCTCTGCTATAAACTAACATTAATTGAATGAATATGACATCTAAAACCAGATAAGCTAATATTTCACAATTACCTTTATATGAACGAAATGTCTAATTAGAGAATTAGATGTAAAAAAAGCACAGGGATAAAATTATGAGCAGAAACACAGGTGATATTACATGCTTTATCCAGACATTGGAGGTGAGTTTTTTTTTTTTTTTTTTTTTTTGCTTCGGTTATTATGGAGATTAATGAAAATCTTTACCAGAAAGTCAGAACTATCAAGGATAAATATAATATTTAATGAGAAGAATGGGGACACTATGGCTGGTCCCCAAGAGCCTTCCTAAAATAAGAACAGGTGTTGTTTTTGGCCTGCCATGTTGATATCACTTGTACAGGGATTCTTAGTTTGTGTGGACTCTTGTTGGATAAGCACAATCCCCTTTTTGACCAAGAGTGATAATCTGCATTTCACAGGTCAGGAAATTAATGGCATAAAACATGTTGTGGAGAAACAACTAGGAATAAGTAACCTTCTATTTATATAAATCTCAGTTACAGGTTCACATAGTGAAGGAAGAAATGTCAACCGGGTGTCTAGAACACAGAAAGTCAGCACTAGTCTTTGATGAGCCTTGAGCACTATTTTCAAAATCCTACAAATGTGAGACTCAGAATTCCTTTTAACCTCGTTTATAAAGTTCTTTCTGCTAATGCATGAACAATGTTTACAGAGAGAAAAAACTATTTGTCATTTGACTCTGAGAAAAATATCCACCAATGCAAAAATCTTGTTGTTAAAACTAGGCAGAAAACAAACAGAAAATATAATTTTCTACTGAATGATGTTTCTGGAAATCGAGTATTTTTATTTTAGTGCAATTACCAATATAAGACTGAATGAAAACATTTATTTACAGGTAATATAAATTCAAACCATGCAAATTGAGAACAAAATTAAGTTGTCTGAATTCCTATTCGAGGGATGTTTGACACAAAATACCCCAGTTCCAGTATAAATACTCTATTAAATTCTCAAAATAAATATGGCTGAATTCTTTTATCCTTGTTCTCCTGTTGACATGATCCATTTTCACCACTGGGAGGAAAAAAAAAAGATTTGGCAAAAGGCGTAATTACAGGGTGTTATTTTAAAGTGAAGAGGTAAATGTATACATGGAGAGGCAATAGACTTTCTACTTGAAAAGATGATGAACTTGTATGTTGAACAATAAACTGAGAATTCTGATTTAATTACCTTTTAGCATAGTGGTGCCCAAGTTGCACATCATGCACTCAGATGTGAAAAGTTATGCAGTGCCTTTATCTCTGTATAACTGGTCTGGACGTCTTCGTTGTCTCCATCTATACCTGCACTCTGTTCTGTTAAGAATACTCACAGTCCCTCAGGTTGGCTTTGTCCTCCACCCAGCCATTCTTTATCATGAGGTTTTGGGCACATGGGTGGTTTTGGGGTCGGGGAGGCAAGGGGCAGTGGTAGCTCACTTGTCCCTGTGGCACTAGGCTGCTCCCTGCACTGGTGACTGCTGAGGTGTGACAGATCTTGGTCATGACCTTTTTGCTTTGCCCCCAGCCCTTTCATCAGCACAGCATTTTCATAAATAGTAAATTATATTTTAATTATCATATGCATATATATACAATGTTTTATTATATGTAGAAATAAATGAAAAATAATAAAGAAATAGATTATTGCTCAGTAGCAAAAATCCTGCCTAACAAGATTTAAAATTTTTTTATTATTTTTATTTATATGTACTTATGGGGTACCGAGTTGCCTATCAGTATCTGTGTACAGTATGTGATGATCAAATCAGTATTATCAGCATGTTCATCATTACAAATGGTAATTACTTTTTGTGTCCCTTTCTCAATTACTCCCATACCCCGTCCCCCTCCCCCTTTCCCATCTCTAGTAACTATAGATCTGTCCCCTCCTTCTGAAAGTTCAATGTTTTATTGTGGTCTTTCTTTCCTTTGTTTCTTAGCTCCCCGTTATGAATGAGGACATGCGGTATTTCTCTTTCTGTGTCTGGCTTATTTCACTTAACATAATTTTCTCCAAGCTCATTCATGTTGCTTCAATTGGAAGATTTTCATTCGTTTTTATGGCTGAGTAGTATGAGAGAAGATCAGATAAACTATAGAAAGTGTCTGAAACATACTAGGCCTTTAAGAAATACTAGAAATGTTAGTCCCAGAGTCCTTCCTTCAATAAATGAGGGGATTTTGATGTAGAATAAATAGCATAACTGTGTTAGAGAGTATTTGAAAATACACACTCAAGACCTGCGATGTACACACATTTATGTAATGTATGAGCTTTGGTGCTATTTTTTGTAGCATGTCTCCTGATGGAGTTTGAAAGAGGAAAAGATATTTGTGTCTTATCATTTTATTATTTAATGAGTTATCCTGTCTGATTCTTTACTCTTCAGTTTAACGTTACAGAAACACACACTCACTCAGCACATGTAGAAAGAAATTGTAGTCGTCTTTCTCCATGCAAATATATCCTGTGGGCAGTTGGAAAAGAGAGTCTGGGCATCGGAGAGAAGAGTGGGATGGACGAACAAATTCAACCTGGCAGTGCCCCGCAAATGTGTACTAAAAATGAACGGTTGTGAGAGACTCACCTTTGGGAATCATTATCAACAAATGAAACTGCACATATACTTTCAGTTTTTTTATCTTCATATACATTTTTCAAATGTATTTAGGACTATTCATTTCATGTTGTCTTTGTCTCCCTTTGCAAAAATTGATACCTTTCTGTTGCGCAAAGGTAGAATATTGAGATAATCGCCACCTGCTGGTCAGATCCTGAACTACATCTCTGAATGTCTGGGAGGACGCTCTACAAGAATTTGGCGAGGGCGGGGCCTCTGGCCTGACCCACCAAACGGTGCTCGCTGGAGGCTTGAATGGCACAGGCAGCCCTTCCTGCAGAATCAATTGCTGCCTGGCTCTCTGAGCTCCTGGCAGGAAGTTCCACCTCTGTCTCAGATGAAGAGAAAGCCGCCAGTGTGAGTGTCTCTGAATGAGGTGTATGAGTGGGTGTCAGTGTGTGTGTGCGTGTGCGTGTGCGTGTGCGTGTGTGGATATTTTGTATTTTGAGTCATATCCTTTTAGGCACATTTGCTTCATAACATGTTCTCAGTCGTACACATGGGAATGTTCTCAACTATAAATGGAACCAATCATATTGTACATAAAATGTGTAATCTGCTTTTTAAAAAAAACATTAACTGAATTCTTTTTTTAAAATAAATTTAATTGTGTATATTTAAAGTACACAACATTATGTTATAAGATACTTATATATAGTAAAACAGTTACTGTAGTGGAACAAATTAACATGTCCATCATCTCACATAGTTACTCATTCCCCGCCGCCCCGCCGTGGCAAGAGCAGCTATAATCTACTCATTTAGCAAAAATCCTGAATACAACACACTGTTATTAACTGTAGTTCTCGTGCTGTACATTAAATCTTTTGATTTGTTCATCCTACGTATTTGGTACTTTGTATTCTTTGACCTACACCTCCCCATTTCTTCTCTCCACCCCAATCCCGACTCTGGTAACCACTGTTTTATTCTCTGTCCCTATATATTTGACCTTTTTTTTAAAAAAAAGAAAAGAAAAGAAACGATTCCACATATAAGTGAAATTATGAAATATTTTTTTTTCAGTGTCTGGCTTATTTCATTTAGCATAATGTCCACATTCATTCATGTTGTGGCAAATGGCAAGATCTCTTCTTAAGGCTGAACATTCCATTGGGTGTACGTGTGTGTGTGTGTGTGTGTGTGTGTGTGTGTGTGTGTGTGTGTGTGTAAGTGTATGTCTGTATATGTGTGTGTGTGTGTGTATATATATATATATATATATATATATATATATACACACACACCACTAACTGTGAATTTCTTTCCACTCTATATATACCACTATGAATTCCTTTCCTGGCTGGTAGACCTATACAAAATCAGTTTCTGAAATCAGATTACAAGTTTTTTCCCTGTATTAAAAACCTTATCTCAGTTGCTTTCCTAAATCATAAGACATATTATATGTGTTTGTAATTGGAAAAAAAATCAAATGATAAAGACATATACATGTGGAAAATGAAATGATCCTGTCTACCTCCTCTTCCCCAGCTGAGGAATCCTTTCTTAATGGTGTGGAGCATATTCTGCAGATGATTTTTTCTCTATAGAGAGAAAATGTTTCTGAGAATATATTTATATGGAAATATATATGCACAAATTACAAGAAGATACAAAATATGTATGAACAAGTGTCATGAGATGAATGTTAGTGTTCCCCCAAATTCATAAGTTGAAGACTTAACACCCTGGTTCTTGATGGTATCTGAAGATGGGGCCCTTGGGAGGTAATTAGGTTTAGATTACGCCATGAGAGTGGAACTCTCATGATGGAGTTGTAATGCCCTTATAAGAAGAGGAGGAGAGAGAGAGGTCTCTTTCTCTCTCCAGGAACATGCACTGAGGAGAGGCCATGTGAGCACACCATAAGAAAGCGGCTGTTTACAAGCCATGAATAGAGCCCTCACCAGACACTAAATCTGCCAACACCTTGATCTCGGACTTTCCAGCCTCCGAGAAATGTGAGAAATAAATTTCTGTTGCTTATAAGCTACATACCCAGTCTATGGTATTTTGTTATAGCAGCCCAAACAGACAAAGACAACATGCGTATTACCACGGTTTGAATGTGTCCCCCAAAGTTTGTGAATTGGGAACTTAATCCCCAATGCAACAGTGTTGGGAGGTGGAGCCTAACTAGAGGTGATTGGCCCTCATGAATGCATTAATGTCGTCATTGTGGGAGTGGGTTATTTATCACTAGGGTGTTTTTTTTTTTTTTTAATAAAAGTGAATTTGGCACTCTCTAGTCATGTGATGCCTTCTGCCGTTTTATGACAAAGCAAAAGTCCCTCATCAAATGCAGCCCCTTGATCATGACTTCCCAGCTGACAGAACTGTAAGAAATAATTTTCTTTTCTTTATATGTTACCCAGTCTGTAGCATTCTGTTATAGAAACACAGAATGGACTAAAACACACACACACACATTTTTTGTAAAAATGGGATGACTGCAAACATTATCATGCAATATTCCTTTTTGGACTGAGGATAAAGTTACAGAGACTTTTATTTGTGTGTTCATTGTAATTGGATATTTTCTCATAAGCTTAGTTGCATTCCTGCAGTTTTCTATGACATTAAAAATTTTCATTTTGTTTGTCTCTCTCCTGGTCAAAGCGAGTTCCTGGTATACAAAATGTTTTCTGAGGTATATATGGATAATTTCTCCCCGATTTTTCACACGTTTAAAGATTTTTGTCTCGATTTTTATGATGAAGAAATCAATACAGCTCATTGTAGAAGTTTTGAAGAATCACAGGAATTTAAAGATTGCCACTCTATGGGAAGATTTGAGATTAAGACCATCCAAAGCCCAGGAAGAGACACAGCAGAAAAAGCTGGGGTTTAGAGTCCCTGGCCTGTGTTTTGCAGGCTTGGCACTGGGGGTAACTTGCTTAGCCTCATGGAGTCTTAGTTTTTCTCATTTCTAATAAGGGATCTTATTACGTACCTTGAATGTTTATCATCATGATTAGAGGAGATGAAATATAAATTTCCCCAGATATAATCCAAGCTTTGGTCTATAAGAATTTCCTTCCTCCAAGTCACTTTCCCAATGCCTGAAACCTGTGCTTTTGTCTGAATTATTCCCCACTTCAGAAACTTCCAATCGTCATGCCTCCTAGCCCACGGGGCAGGATTTTCTCTTCATCATCATCTTCCTCACTAAGTGGAGTTGTATAGTATGTACCCATGTGGGCATGTCACAGTTCAGGTATAATACCAGAAAAGTTTACAACTGCCAGTTTGTAATCCCTGGAAGCCCTCATCTATGATGGAGGCTGCTGGGCATTGAGGAGGTCCAGAGGCTGAACTCATTCTTGCCACTTCCTGGAAATGTGGTTTATCCTTGGCAGGCCTGGGGCTGACCATCAGTAAAATGAGAATAATGATGCTTTCTTCCCAGAGTTGTTTTAGGGAAATGAGAAATCCATGGGAAGCTTCAGTGGTTACTATCTTAGCCCTACCCTGCCTTCTATCTCATGCAGCAGAGATAACTGTGATAGAAACTAAATGGCATTTCTCTTAGAACAGTTAGGACACTCAGGGTATTGAGAGAAATGTGTACAGAATTTCTTGATGTATTAGGTATGGTGACTGTCCAGTGCTGTAGAATGAGTTAACTGGGAGATTTGGCAAGAGAACAGAAAATCCTCACGCCATTTCCTACCAATCCATGTGCTTTCCCATCCTTGGTATTTTGCCTTTTATGTTGTAAGAGAGGAAAAACTGTAAGAGGTGTAAGAGTAGGAGATTTCCACTAAGACTTGGAATGAGACAGCACAGAGGAACCAATCCTAATAACATGTGCTGGCAGAATGCTACAGTCAGGGGACCTGTGTCCTGATAGCAATCCCATCACTTCCCCAGAAATGGAAGTATCTATCTTTGTGGATGCATATGAAATTATAGGAAAAATACTGTAACAAAATGCACCAAAATGTTGACTGTGTTTACCATGAGGGGGCGGGAGTGCTGGTTAATTATATTTTCTTCTCTGTATTTGACAGTATTTTCCACATGCTCCAAAATGAGTGTGGATTACTTTTATAATAATAAACAGAGCCTATAAAATGTGTTTTATTTTTAACTGATAAAGAGCACCAGGTTGAGAGTTTCCTTGGAAAGAGCAGGCACGTTACATGCCTGCCAGGGCTGGGTGAGGCAATAGAGTGTGATCTGGGTAGTTAGTTTAGATCCCTGTGCCTCAGGCTTTCTATCATGGGAGACTGGATCTTAATCCCTCAATCACAGGGCTCCCCAGGGTGAGAGGTGTGATGAAATCACCAGTGTCATTGTGGGGGATCTGTGCTGTTCTATTGATCAGTGATTAGTCCCCTCACACTTTAGAGGGAGTGACACTGTATCATCCATTGCTTGAGTCCGTGGTTCCACTACACACAATGATCTTATTGCCCTGATCCCCAAACCACAGCACTCTACCAGCACTCTCAGCACAGTGTGATTCTCTAGGTATTCTCTAAAGGGTTAGTGCTGTTTTGTTTTGTTTTTGTTTCTATGATCTGCATTGGTGGTTCTCAAAGTCTGGCCCCCAGGCACCACCTGGGAGCTTGCTAGAAAGTGCTGATTCTTAGGCTCCATCCCAGACCTACTGAATTAGAAACTCTTGAGGCGGGTTCTAGCAATCGTTTAACAAGCTTCTCAGGTGATTCTGATGAAAGCTGACGTTTGAGAATCATACTCCACAAAACCTAAAACTAATGTAGTAAATGAAAAGTGTTAATCTCTGAGTTAAGGAATTAATCATGCTTTTATTTCACATACTTTTTTATAACCTTCATTCAAAGTAGAATTTGTTCATTTTGCCAAATGGTTTTTCATTGGGAAAAAAAAATTGAAGTTGACAGTCAGTGCCATCTAGTGACCAGATCCATAATTGCAGCATTGCAATGAAGCAGGGATGGGGGAAGGAAGGTCTCCCTTGCAGAAGCCCACCAGAAGAAACTTTCTGGGAGTTACATACCAAAGGAAGCGTTAGGCGGTGATGCAGACAGAGCTCATGGACATTAACTCATATGGCAGGATGTTTCCCTTGGCCCTTCTTTAAATTAAACACAACTGAGTGAAGGGCTGTGTGTGGCTATACACATAAAGATGTATTAACCTCCTTTTCATGTTACGATATATTTAACATCTTCTAATCTCCAGGAATATATTTTTTCAGCATTAGTTTTGAAAATTAAATCACAACTAGGCTTTTGCTATGCTGTCATAATATTATCTTAGTTATTTTTATTTTGCTAATGAAAAATTAATGTACATTTCTCCCCAGCCCTTGAAAACACTGGAGAAATACACATTTATATGAGGCATTATCTTGTGTCTACCCTCTTACTATGTCCTGCCTCAAGATAACCACTCAATTGATTTGTAAATATTTTCCAGATGTTTATGTGGCTTGTTTATATTTAAAAATAATATATGTATGTTCTTATGAAAATATACATTCCTCAAAAATCAGATCAAGTTGTACATTGTGTTCTGTATGTTGCTTTTATATTTATACATCTCAATGCTTTTGGTTACATTTCTTTAATTTTTGGTGTGGCTGAGCAATTTTACATATACTGATTTGTCATTCACTTTTCTTCTTTGAATTACCTGAATGTGAACATGACTCTTTTAGCTAGTTAGATTTTCCTACGTGTTAGGCATATTATGTCTGTAAATTATGTTGCAAATATGTTTTGTCAATGTAGAACTTTCACTCTGGTGTCCTAATATGAGCAGACACTTTATGGATGCTCTCCTGGAAAGTGGTTGTCTGGCGTCCACGCTAAACTGCTGAGCTGTAAATTGTCCCTTCTGCATGAGGGAGGTGACATATACTGGCACCCACTGCTTACTTCTGCGATCCTGACCACTGCCCTAGGAGGATTACATCTGTGCACATTGTGGCCTCTTTGCTCTGACTCTAGGCAATTTCATTCACCAGCTTTCTCAGCACAGGGTTGTAGCCAGCTAAATATAATAGCTGTTAATATGAATTATACATTTTAAAGTAAGAAAGAAGAAGGAAACGATCATTTCAAGGTAGGGGTAATCATTTTATTGAAAGAACTGTTTTATAACCAGTATTTGAAAATACATTTCTGGGGTTTATTCATTTTGCCAAATTAATACATCACGATATTAATAGTCCTGCTCACACTCGCACCCCAACCAGAAGATATTCATTAATAATTTGATGTATATTCTATTCATTTTTGTCTCTATCTTAATAAAATGCACAGACATTTATCCAAGTGTAAAAGCATATTCTTTTACAAACTTGTGATCGTCCTCTTCATACTGTGTTGCTATTTACCTGTTTCATGTAGTATGAAAGCTTTTTTGGCATTTCATCAGTTATATTGTTGGGCATGATTTCTTTCTTTTCTTTTCTTTTCTTTTTTTTTTTTACTGATTATATATACTTGTGGGGTACAGAATCAAATATCAATACATGTGTACAATATGTGGTGATCAAATGAGGATAATTAGTATATTCATGTTGACAAAATGTAATCAATCTTTGTGACCCTTAACTAATTTCTCGCCAACCCTCACCCCCTTTCCCACCTCTAGTAATCACAGTTCTGTTCTCTCCTTTTTTTGAAAGTTTAATGCATTATTGTGATTCTTTCTTTCTTTCTTTCTTTCTTTCTTTCTTTCTTTCTTTCTTTCTTTCTTTCTTTCTTTCTTTCTTTCTTTCTTTCTTTCTTTCTTTCTTTTCTTTCTTTCATTCTTTTAGCTCACACTTGTGAGTGAGGACATGCAGTATTTCTCTTTCTGTGCCTGGCTTATTTCACTTAACATAACTTTATCTAAGCTCATCCATGTTGCTGTGAGTGGCAGGATTTCATTCTTTTTTATGGCTGAGTAGTATTCCATTGTGTACATATACCACATTTTCTTTATCCAGTCATCTGTTAATGGACATTTAGGTTAATTCCAACTCTTGGCCATTGTAAACAAAGCTGCGATAAACGTGGGAGTGCAGGTATTCCTTCGACATAATGATTCCCATTCCTCTGGGTATATACCCAGCAGTGGCATTGCTGGATCGTATGGTAGTTCTATCTGTAGTTTTCTGAGGAACTTCCATACTATTTTCCACAAAGGCTGCACTAGTTTACAGTGTCATCAGCAGTGTAGGAGGGTTCCCCTTTCTCCACATCCTTGCCAGCATTTGTTATTCTCTGTCTTTTTGATAGTAGCCAGTCTAACTGAGGTGAGATGATACCTCAGTGTGGTTTTGATTTGCATTTCCCTGATACTGAGTGATGTTGAGCATTTTCCCATGTGTCTGTTCTTCAGCTCCTTTTCCTACTTTTTAATTGGGTTATTTGTTTTCTTACTGTTGAGTTGTTTGAGTTCCTTGTATATTCTGGATGTTAATCCCTTGTTGGATGCATATTTTGCAAATATTTTCTCCCATTCTGTAGGTTGTCTTTTCACTCTGTTAATTGTTTCTTTTGCTGTGCAAAAGCTTTTTAGTTTGATATGTTCCCATTTGTTTATTTTTTTCTTTTGTTGCCTGTGCTTTTGGGGTCATATTCATAAAGTCTTTGCCCAATCCTACTTCCTGAAGTGTTTCCCCTATGTTTTTTTGAGGAGTTTTATAGTTTCAGGTCTTATATTTAAGTCTTTAATACACTTTGAGTTGATTTTGGTATATGGTGAGAGGTACAGGTTCAGTTTCATTCTTTTGCATATGGATGGCCAGTTTTCCCAGCACCATTTATTGAAGAAGCATTCTTTTCCCCAATGTACGTTCTTGTTGCCTTTGTCAAAGATCAGTTGGGTGTAAGTATGTGGGTTGATTTCTGGGTTCTCTATTCTGTGCCACTGGTCTGAGTGTCTGTTTTTATGCCAGTTGCCATGCTGTTTTGTTTACTATAGCTTTGTAGTATACTTTGAAGTCAGGGAGTGTTATGCCTCCAGCTTTATTTTTTTGCTCAGGATTGGTTTGGCTATTTAGGGTCTTTTGTTGTTCCATATGAATGTTAGGATTGTTTTTTCTATTTCTGTGAAGAATGTCATTGGTATTTTGATGAGGATTACATTGAACATGTAGATTGCTTTGAGTAACATGGACATTAGACAATGTTAATTCTTCCAATCCAAGAGCATGGAATGTCTTTCAGGTTTTTTCTGTGTCTTCTTGGTTCAGTCTTGGTAATTTGTATGTGTTGAGAAATTTATTCAAATTTGTTGGTGTATAGTTGTTTGTAATAGTCTCTAATGATTCTTTGTATTTCTGTGGTATCAGTTGTAATGTCTCCTTTTTCATTTCTGATTTTTGTTATTTGGATCCTCTCTCTTCTTTTTTTAGTTAGCCTTGCTAATGGTTTGTTTATTTTGTTTATCTTCTCAAAAAACTAACTTTTTGTTTCATTGATCTTTTGTATCATTTTTTTGGTCTCTATTTCACTTAGTTCTGCTCTGATCTTGATTATTTCTTTTTGTCTGTAATTTTCGGATTAGATTGTCCTTGTTTCTCTGTTCTTTGATGTGTAGCATTTAGGTTTTTTATTTGAAAAGTTTCTATTCTTTTGATGTAAGCATTTATTGCAATAAACTTCCCTCTTGGGCATGATTTCAAATGTTTCATTGGGTTAATATATTATTTTAAATCTGCGTTCTCTGTTTAATCTTAATTTCTCTGTTTATTAAGAGATCAGGATATTAACCTCATAGCTGCAATACAGGTTGCATATATTTCCTCCCAGCTTTTTATATACTTTGCACTTTTTTTTTATTATTTGAGATATTGGTTTTTATTCACTTAAATCTATATTTATTACCACAGTTAAAAATCACTTAAAATTTCTCATATGCTTTTGCTTTCTGCCAGCAACATAAAACTAAAACAAATACAAATAGCTTTTTTAAACAACAAGAATAAAGCCTTGCTCTGCATTCTTAATTCACTCAGAATTAGGTTCAAAGACCTTGCCTTACCTACAAGGGCGCACTTGATCTGCATCTGCTGCTCCTCATCTCTCCTCTCCCCTTTGGTTTACTGGGCTGGGAGTTTCAGACATGCTGAGGGTGCTTCCCTCTCAGGGACTGGGCTCTTGCCATCCTCTCTGGGATGCTCTTTCCCCAGTAGCCATATGGAATACTCCCTCACTTCCTCGAGTTCTTCTTTCACTCCCTCACTTCCTTCAGGCACATGGGGGCCCACTCCGGGGTGCCAGGAGTGTGGGCCAATCTGATGGCGGGGGCAGGCGCAGGGCTGCCTCGCTCATGCCTTGCTCATGCCTCGCTCCGAGTTGGCATCAGCAACCTCCCTGGCCCTGAGGATCTTGATGGGCAGTGCAGCCAGTTCGGTGCCCTGGGTCAGTCCACCATGAAGGAAGATGGTCTCCTTTCTCGAGAGCCCATCATCACCAGTCCATGCCCGCATCCCACTTGCCTCCTGTCCCTGCAGCTCTGCTCAAGGCAGTCCAAGCCACCAACTCCTGAACTCTGAGCTGGAGACCTGCCACTGACACCCTGAGGAGCAGGATCCGCCTCTGCCACTCACAGCCAAGTGACAGTGAGACCTACTTTGTACTTTTAAATTTTGCTGTACAAATGGTGTTTTAGTATCTCTCTATACATTTATCTATTTATATAGATATAAAAGCAGTAAAGCTCATTGTTAAAGAGAAAATCTAAACAATACACTTAGGTTTATTGACTGTCTGCTCCGATAACAGGCAAGAAAAATATTGGCACTCTGTCTAATTACAAGTTTTGAGTTTCTGAGCATTAATTTACAAGGTTCTTTCTTTGGGTAAAGTTATTTAACTTCTCATAATTCCTGCACGCTGATCTGAATAATGCCAGCAATGAACAATACCTTGAATAGCTCTGAGGATTAAGTTAGATAAAGTATAAAGTACCTATTGATTAAAGTCCTTGTGAAATGTCAATAACGTTTTTGCAAGTCACCTTCCAGAGAAAGCTTTCAAATAAACCTTGCTTAACACCTCAGAGACCAGCTCAACCATGTGGTTCCTACACCCAGGCTTCCAGGCACAAGATTTCATCTCTATAATTAATATTATGTTGAAGGAATACCCATGTGGACACAATTCTAGGAGAGCTTAAAACAGTCAGTCATTAAGCTTTGGAAACCCATCATCTGAAAGGGAGGCTGATGGGCATATTGTGAGGAGAGAATAAAGGAGAAGCCAGTTTTCACTCCTGACTTGATGTGTGACCCTGGAAAAGTGTAGTACCCAATGGTCCTGTCCTTGATAATCTGTAAAATGGGAAAAATGATACTGTTAACCGAATTGAGGCTGCAGAGGCAAATTTGAAAATTTATTATGTCATTTATGAGCCAAATTTGAGGATTGACCCTGCAAATACAAGCCAACAGAGTTGGGAAGTGCCGTGGGGCTTTTCCACCAGTTTGAAGACTTCATTGAGAAAGGAGAACAAAGAATGAGAGAGGGGAGCTTTCCTTCAACATAGTTTTCTCATTTTCATTGGCTATTACATTTCATAAGAGGGGCTGTTACATATCATAAAAGTACAAAGTAGGTCTCACTGTCACTTAGCTGTGATTGATTGGTTCTAAGTTACAACATACAGTCTTAAATCTATAACATAGTTACAAGATACATTCTAGGCAATTTTTAGATAAATTGATAACTTTCTATGATGCCTGTAATTCTGGGTTGAGGTCTTTGTTGTCAGTAATTCTGGAAATTTACAAAAAGCGTTTCTGAGAACAGGATGTCTCACCCAAGTCATGAGGTCCCCTTCAAGGCAATTAATATTTTTAGAACTGTTTGTGTATGAGTCAGCTACAAGTCATCAATACCTTCCTCAGAGAGCTCGGGTGGGAGAAAAGGAGAAAACCTATAGAAATGTCTGGCTCATTGTAGGACTTGGACAAACTGCCCAGTCTGCCTCCTCACTCCCAAGAAAGAGATGACTTTTAAATAAACCGAAGAGTGTATCTCTCATAGAGAACATCTGGAAATGTAGCCACAAAAGAGAAACCTACAGATATTTACCTAATGCATGAGATTTCGTGTTATTTTCGTGTTGCGGGATGAATTAAGCAAGGAGTTTTGAGAAAAAGAAAAGGATAATTTGCTATTATTTCAGGTGATTTCCTATCTCCTTATTTTCCTTCTAGTTTGATACTGGAGGAGCAGTTTCCAACTAAGCTTTAAAAAAAAAAAGAGCATAAACTTGAACAAAGAGTAGTATCTGCGCCCATGCTGGACCACAAGACATTGGGTGAGTCCCCTCTGTGTTGACCTCATCCCTAACACAGAGGAACACTCAATACAGAAATAGTGTTTAGGGGCATGGGCTTTGGGATGAGATACATGTGGATTTGATCTTGGGCTCCTTTAGTGTGGGATGCATGATCTTGAGTAAGCAATTTCCTTTCTCTGAGTCTCACCTTTTCTCTTGTGCTGAATGGAAATTGGGATGGTTCCTGCCCTTTAAGGTTGTAGTGAAGACTAAATGAATTGCTATATTGAAAGCACTCAGAGCAATGTCCGGCATCTTCTAGCACCGAATACATGTTTGCATCATTCATTGTGATCATCATTACTCCTCCTAACTATCCAAAAGGAGAGTCATGTAGGTGGGGTTTGCATTGCCAGGTAGCGTGATTGTTCTGTGGTGCTGCAATGTTATTGTTGAGAACAGATTGGTTGACATACAGACTAAAGGAAGGCTATAGAAAACTCGTGAACAGACCTAGACGTATAACAGCATTTAATGTGAAATAGATGTGGCACTTGCAATCAGTGCCTTCAGATGCATGGTTCGAGAAATGGGACAAATGAAGCTGTAAAAGGTTCAATAAAAATCAAAGTTCAATAGTTTCCCCATAACATAAGTGATTTAATATTAATTAAAAGTCGACAATACAATAATAGCATAAAAACTACATATATCACAGCTCTATGAAATGTATACACAATCTATTTGGACATATACAAGCAAACAAAAAATAATGGAATGAAACACAACAAAATGTTAACAATTTTTTTTTCCCCATGATGGTGGGATTGGTGGTTATTGATATTTTCATCTCTGTAATTAACTGTCTTTTAGTCACTTGGTAAAATGAGTACATATTACATTTACGCTAAAAAAACCTTCAGCCCTTAAAAGCTTTGTTTGTTACTTATTAAACATATCAAATATACTAAATGTTACAGAGTGCTGTAAAATGAACACTTGTATACCCAGCTACCCAGGTTAAGCAACAAACTTGATAAATGCCTTGAGCCCATCCACTTAATTGTACCTTGTCGTTCCTTCACCCTTCAGATGTAACTTATAACCGGAATGAGGTGTTCATATTTGTATTAGTAAGGGTTCTCTAGAGACAGAATCAGTAGGATATGTTATAATTATATGAGAGGGACTTATTAGGGGAATTAGCTCACGTGACTATGAAGAAAAGTCCCACAACAGGCCATCTATAAACTGGATGCCGGTAGCGTGGCTCAGTCCTGGAACCCAAAAGCTGAAGAGTCTCATAGCTCACGCGACTATGAAGAAAAGTCCCACGTTAGGCCATCTGCAAACTGGATGCTGGTAGCGTGGCTCAGTCCAAGTCCTAAGGCCTCAAAACCAGGGAAGATGATGGTGTTCTTGGTGTAAATCCTGGAACCCAAAAGCTGAAGCGTCTCGAGCTCTGATGTCCATGGACAGGAGAGAAGAGTGTATCCCAGCTCCAGAGGATCAAGAGAGAGCTTCACCTCTTCCCTCTGTCTTTTGTTCTCTCTGGATCCCCAGTGGATTGGATGGCTCCCATCCACATTGAGGGTGGGTCTTTCACACCCAGGCCGCTCAGACTCTCATACTAATCTCCGCTGGAAACACCCTCATGGACACACCTGAAAAAATTGCTTTACCAGGTTTCTCAGCATTCCTTCATCTAACCAAGTTGACATCTAGAATTAACCCTCACCATACTCTTCATAAATTGCTTTATACTTATTAATGTGAATGAAAGCATCCTTAAAATATATATATATATATTTCTTACTGTAGGTGCCCTTATCCTCCATTTGACACTTTGATTTAACATTACCTTTTTCAGATGTATACTGTATATGGCCTGATTCCTATAGGTCTAGAGCATTTATATTCACTGCTATATAATGCTCCATTGTAAGAATGGACCGCAATGTATTTTCTGGACTACTGTAGATGGACATTTTGGGTTTTTCTACAGTTTTGCTTCCACAAACAATGCTGAAAGGAGCATTATTATAGATGAGGCCATGTGCCAATATGCCAGATATTCTCTAGTTTCTTGCTATTTAAAGTGTAATCCATGAAATAACAATTTGAACATTACCTGGTGTTTTAGTCAGGGTTCTCCATAGAAACAGAACCATTAGGATGTTTGTGTGCATTTGCAAGTGTGCATTTTTTTTTTTAAGGAATTGGTTCATATGAATGTGAAATCTTGAAAGTCCAAAATCTTTAGGGAAAGCCAGCAGGCTGGAAAATCAACGAAAAGCTGCAGTTTGAGTCTGAAGGCAGTCTGCTGGTAGAATTCCCCCTTCCTCAGGAGAGGTCAGTCTTTTTTCTGTTAAGGCTTTCAACTGATTGCATGAGACTCACCCACATTATGGAGGATAATCTGTTTTACTCAAAGTCTACTGATTTAGATAATAATTACATCTAAAAATGCCTTCACAGAAATATTTGGAATAATGTTTGACCACATATCTGGGTACTGTGGTCTAGCCAAGTTGACACAAAAAATTACCTGTCACAACTGGGATCCTGTTACAAATGCAGATTTTAAAGCCCTGCCACAGACACTCACCCTCTGCAACTCCCAGAAAGTGTGCCCTCTTAGCATTATGTCAGTATGTTCCATAGATGCGGGCTTATTTTGGTGGGAGTAGGGGACAGTTTCTAACCTTGCCTGCTCCAGGTTTGAGGTTTCTACACTTGGATATGGCCACTGAGGAGGTGAAGTGTTTGCATTCACACACTAGCTTTCTCCAGCACAAGGGTTACAGGAGGTTGGGATCACAAGGGATGGTGCTTGGAGTGGAATTCTGTGATCATTAAGAGAATAATCTCATTAAAGCTTTATGAGCAGCCAAATAGGGTTAATGGAATCCATATTTACAAAGATAAGCAGCAGTTATGTGCCAGGGCTGAGGGCAGGAGCTATAGGCAGGGATCCTAGGGGTAAAGGTATCAGTTCAGAGACAAGTTCTGAGAGAAAGTGTTGTGAGTGGAGATTAATACACAGGAGTCAGAGGTATTCTGAGGGAAGGCACACAAGTCAGTTGGAGATGAGGGTTGGAAAAACTGCCCCATCAAGGCCATTCCCCCTGGAGGTCCTGCCACTGCGTATGGGGCTCTTTCCCCACAGAGGCTCCTGGAGTCTAATGGGGCATGGTGTGGGGTCCACCACCCACCCCAACCAACAACCCTTGTAAGAAGTGCACCTTGTTGGAGGTGTCCGTGAATTTGATGCTTTCATATGTGATGGTCAGGATGGGAAGCGACATCCCTGTAATAATGCCTTTTCTCAGAGCTAAGCCCATGTGAACTCCACAGTCCCAGCCTAGCTTCCACTTATGCCTAAGCAGAGTGTGCCAGGGCCCAGGGAAATGAACAGAGCAGCTGTGGCTGGGCCGTCCTGGCCAAGGCTGCCATTTGTTGTCTCCTGTCCTGAAAAGCTCTCCTATCCCATACTCCACGGAATTAAGACATAAATTAACACTGACAAGAATTAAAAAAAAAAAAAAAAGATCACTGCAGATTCTACAAAAACCTATAGCATAAGGAACGATTATAAATAGCTTTATGTCACACACACACACATACACACACGCACACACACAGACAGACTTAGCATTCGCCTGGGAGCGCAGGGCTAACGGGAACTGTGAGAATCAGCAGGAAGAGGAGTGAAAGGAAGACATTGGCATCCAAACTGGCTGGGGAAGGAGGTCAAGGATGTGAAAGCCTGACGATGAAGAGAGAGGAGGTGGAGGGGCCATGCGATGGGTTCTGTGGTCCCTGCCCACAAGAGAACCCAGGCAGCTCTCAGATCCCAAGTTAAGCCAGACACAGAGATATTGTCCCATAACACATGAGACAGTCGCTATTGCTCACAGTGAGGCTGAGAAGGGCACAGTAAGGTCTCTGTTAGGTGAGGTCACCTTCCTAGGTGAGAAGCCTGAGGCTTAGAGAGGTATGGGAGTTTGTCTTTGACCATCTAGGCACTACATGGAAGAACAAGGCAGGCATTATTCTTTATGGATTGGCAACTATCCCCTTAGCTCATATTCTTAAGAAATCCACACTCCAACACAGGTCTCCCTAATGTAAATGTCCATAAATTATTGAAAAGTGCCACGTGGTCAGAAATAACTTAGGCCAAACCTGAAAGTGGAGGCATAATTTGTAAACTGGTGCTACCTCTCCATGTCATTGTTTATAAGATTGTAACTTGAAAACTTTGTACTGCTCTTCCTTTAATGTCAAAAATTATGCCTGCTTGTTGTCTAAAGTGCAAGCACTATGGGAGCATGAGAAATAAATTGTGCACATGCCCTGTTCGACTCTTGCCTGCAATTAAGAAATGCCAGTCACTGAGAAAGATTCTTGCATAATGGACCATAACGTTGGATTCTGTGCTACCATTTTTTCTCTGGAAGTGAAAAAAGCTGAACCCCCTCAAGAACATGGACATGGAGCAGCAGGTGTCAGCTCCCTGGGCAACACGCTAGGCAGACAGGCTGACTCTCCCTCAGGCTGCATGTGCTGAGGCGAGACTCCTTCCACAGTGCACCTTCAGGAGGGGCAGGGGGTGGGACGGTGGGTGGGAAGACAGATGGAAGCATGGTGAGAGCTGTGGAAAGGCCCATTTTCCATTCACCTGTGTGCAGATCACAAAACTGATCACAGTATGGTCTTTGAAAACATTCAAATGATTAGCAGTGAGAGGTAAATAGCAAAGTCCTTACTTTCCTTCCCTCCTTCCTTGCACAGCCCTCACTTGCCAGTAGACAGTCACACCTTGCAAAGCTGCTTTTGTGCCAGGTAGCATGCCTCCTTCTGTGGGCCTCCAGGTAGAGCATCTGACAGAGTCACACAGTCTCCAAAGGCCAATCCCTGGAAGCAGCGTGTGCCCTCTCTCATCAGGATTTATTGACAAACTCCCTATGGAAGCAATCCTGACGTATCTGCCAGGGCCAGCCAGGGATGAACAGGGTGAGGAGGGGGCTTGGAACATACAGGTCCTTTCAGTCCTGGCCCTGCTGGCTGGTGGCTGGGGCAGGGGAAGAGCAATCCAGGACACACAACATACAACATGCAATGTCACTCTTTATTAAGAAAGCAAACAGCAATCATAAGTGGGGAAAATACACACTAGTCAACTGGGGTATGTTGTCGTCACCCTGATGTGGGCTACCAACCACCCTCAACCCAAATTTGATCTGACTGTGGGGGCCTTCTCTATAATGTCAGACAGACCATCCAGCCGAGTCAGGGGACCAGAAGTGATCCACCGCCAGTGACAGGAGTCAGAGTGACGGTTACTATCTAGGGCCTCAGACACAAATCTGCCCTCCACCCCATCTCTTCACCCCTCCACCTACATACCAGCACTGGGCCTAAGGCTTCACCTCAGGGAAATCCCTTTCAATGATCTGCAGGGTGGCAGCCATGCAGTTTCTTCGATTCAGGATTATGTCAATATCATGGCCCATCCAGTCTTCAGGAAAACGAGAGAAGAGAATCAGAAGGCTGAGAGGGGTCCGGCTGGACCAGCACCAGCACTAATCCCTCCCCAGGTTGCCATCCCTAAGTCTCCCTCGCAGGCAGACCCCTCTGACCTCACCCATCCTAGAATTACTGCTGTCAGCTGTATCTGGGTCAAAGCGCAGCCTCTGGAGGTTTAGGGCTTGCTGGGAGACATATTGTTTGTTCATGGTCAGCTGCAGAGACAGAGGTGGACAGAGCAATTCTGAGGCTGTGGTGCTGGTGGTGGTGACAGGGAGATTGGGGGGTGGGGGAAGAAGAGGTGGGTCTGGGAAGTGGGCACACAACGTGCTTTGAGTCTGTGTTACCTTTAGCTGCTCCATTTGTTCTGGCTTCAACTTATTCTGCACAGAGTAGGGTACAGCAGAAGGACTGACAAAGACACATATCTGCAGGAAGGAGAGCAGGGTAAGCACCGGGACCTGTAATCCCAAAGATGATGACCAGCCACTGGCCAGTGCTCCTGCCCCAGGACTAGGTACACGGAATGCCCTCGGCACACACCTTTCGATTCTTCTCACCACAAATCTTATAGCTGAAATTCTTCAGTGCAGAAGCAGTACTAGCGTCCTGGACAAAGAACTGGTCCCGATTTTTGACATAGTGGAACTACAGGGAGTGTAGGCAAGAGCAATAGTGTCACAGACCAACAGCCCTCGACGAGCCAGGCCTCTCCCCCTCCCCTGTGCCCACTCATCTGGCTTCACCACTGTCCTCTCTTACATCGACCGGGCTGAAGTGGACACTGCAGTGGCTCTGGATTGAATTCATTAGCCATGTCTTGTCATACTTTCTCCCATATGGAATCTAAGGGTGAAAAGAGGAATAGGAGGGAGAAGAGAGACAACGTGGAATAAAGGATGGAAAACAGACTCAACCACGTGTTATTTTACAACCTTCTCCCTACTTCTGAAGAACTTCTAAAAAAGGGACTGCCAATTTCTTATACTTGTGCCAAATATAGATTTCCTAATCCCTCTTCTCTCCAATGAGAAGCCTTCTTCCCTATAACCAACTGAAAGTGTTTATTGCGGTCTTTCTTCTGGATGTTCCAGAATATCCTACCTAGTGCAGAAGTTCCTGTCACACTCAATGTGACCTTGAACCAACTCCCCATGGTTCCATCTTGTGTGTTCTTCCCCATTCCTCTCCTTGGAGGTTTTCTATTTCTCCACACAGTAATATGGATAGGGTCTTCATTATTCCCTTTCCCTCTCCTCTTGTTGCATCTGATGGCATGAGTGCTGTGGGGAAGGGGAGAAAAGCAGGGTGTCCAGCAATGCTAAAAAAGTCTTCTGTACACCCTCCCCTCACTGATAACCAGGTCTCCTATTAGTATCCAAACATTACACAGCACCCCGTATATATGTAAGTCTAGTGTGTTTTAATTAAACTTAATTTTAAAAAACAAAAAAGTAATTTAAAGAAAATTGCCCAACGTTTATTCCACTAGTAGCATGCTTCAGTTTTCCAGTCAGAGAAGAAAAAGAAGAGCACAGAGAATGAAAGAGTTTCACGGTCCCAGGGGCCACTACTTGCAAACCAGGCTGCCTGGTCACCTCCTGTCTTACGTGAGAGTCCTCATGGACATCCCTCATCACCACGTTTCCACTGTCCTCCTGGCAGTGTGAAGGCGGATGCTCCCACCCACCATGTTCGTACAAAGGTTCCTCTTGTTAAAGTTATTCCAGAAATAACTCTTGTCTTTCTTTCTTCCGTGAAGAGCATTACCATCGTCACTGTATTCGGAAATTGGGAACGGAAATACAAGCTTGAAGATGCATCAATGGTCCACTTACCAAGTACCACATTGTGGGCTAGCACCATGTTAGGGCAAGCCATGTGCCATTCTGCACTGAGGGACTAATCACCCAAACCCACAAAAGCAAACTCCTCTGCCTGTCCAGATATGAGAGCCTCATCTCACAGGTGGCACAATCAGGGGAGAAAAACTGGAAAAGCAAGCAAGTATATCAAATCTTTTGAAAAATGGAGCAGGGTTTATGAAGAACTGACATGTGTGCATCCATTGGTTACACCAGATACCAGACACACACCAGGAAGCTGTCCTAACCTTGCCTTCTCTCAGGCTTCTCTAACAACTACACCAATACCTGGGAGGCAACCTTTCTCACACCTCCCAAATCCAGTCGGCCACCAAACTGATTCTGTGAACAACCAGCAAGCTGTACTTCCCTTGCTGGTGTAGTACAAGGTTTTACAACAGGAGGGACTGCAGTAACCACCTCCTAAACTGTTTTCCTGCCCCCAGACTTGCCTTCAAAACTACTCTGCTTCACATGTCCAGAGTGAGCTTTCCTTTTGCTCTCCTTGAAATGTTTTCAGCAGAAGAGACAACTCTTCCTAAACTCGACTCTTCTATGACAAAGGTCAAAGCAAAGAACTGGAATGATGAGTCCACTACAATTTGCAAATGTTTAAAGATTTTTCTGCAATCTTTCTGTTATTGATTTCTAGTTGGATTCCATTATGGTCAAAGAACATACTCTGTCTGTTTTCAGTTCTTGTAAATTGGTTGAGGAATACTACAATACACTTGAAAAAAAATAATAAGTGTGCTCTGCTGTCGTTGGCTGGGTGTTCTATTTATGTCGTTTAGATGCTGTCATTTTATTGACTCTATTGGTCACATCTTCTACAGCCTTGCTGATTTTCTGTCTAGTGATTGTATCACTTGCTGAGAGGGGGATGTTGAAGGCAACAACTATAAGTGTGGATGTAGCTATTTCTCCTTTCAGCTCCATCAGTGTTTCCTTCGCATGTACTTTCAGGCTCTGCTGTTTGGTGCGTACACACTCAGGATCATTACGTCTTTATGGTGGATCGACTCTTTTATTGGTATGTAATGCACTTCTTTGTCTCATTAATTTTCTTTGCTCTGACGTCTAGTTTATTGGAAAATGTAGCCCATACAATACAGCTTGTATTTCCCCCTGTATTCACTCCTAGGGGCTGCGCTGCTGTTTGACTCCTCACGCTTCATGCCAACACACCTCATTCACCAGGAGCAAGGTTTGAAGGGATTTTTTTGGCAACTACAGAAATTAGGTAGCCTTCTGTCTCCCTCCCATAGGTAGATTCATTAAGGGTATTTTATTTTTACCATAGTCAACTGAAACAATGTACCAGCAGGTGGTAATAGTAGTGTTTTGGGAAGATGGGGATTAAGGTATATAGACCACTAGAAACCAGCTCCCTCTCAGGCTCTAACACTTAAGGTTCTCTGGCTTTGCGTGTTACACATTTTGTACATTAATGACTCCACATCGTCTCAGGGCACACTTATGAATAAAAGTCCGTTCACTCCTGATCACTCCAGGATGTACTGATTATGACCAGGCTTCAGATAAACTCCTGCTTTCACTGTGTATGTAACCCACTGTCAGGACAGTCCTGCTACTCACAACTTTTGAGAGTTTCCATGTGCGGCATTGGAAGTGAAATTAAATGTGGGCAGAACTTTTGACCCTCAAATTCCATAGGCTCTGTCCCCAAAATTTGGAGGTGGCCTGGAGTGCCCTCTTTCTCACACACTCCAAATCCAACTGATCAGCAAATTCTCTTGGCTCTACCTTCAGAATATATTTAGAATCTACCCGCTTCTCACCTCCTCCATTGCTACCACCCTGGCTAGGTCACCAGCTCCTATCTCCCAGATTATACTGCCTTCCAACTCATCCCTCTTCTCTTACTTTTGCTCCCTTACGACATCAACTTTTGACACAGCAGGCAGAAAGATTTTTTAAAGCATAAGTCAAATCCTGTCATTCCTCTCCTCACAATCCTGTAACAGGGGTTAGAAGCCCATCAATATGTTAAAAAGCCACAAGTCCATAATGATACTCAGAAATAACACCAGAAAAGAACCTTATTGGTGACACTTGGAGAATGCCAGGAAACCAATTTATTTTCATGAAAGTTCATAGATGATAGGGAAAAATCCCATGTTAATGTAAGAGATAAGGTCAGATGGTCAATGTCTGCAGTATGGGAAGTCAGAGTCATCTTTGAGAACCGACATTCCTTCAGAAATGATGTCACTGAGGGGAAAGGGTAAAAAGAAGTGAGTTATCGAACAGCTACAGCTACAAGCTCAGGCAAGGCCTCACGCTGGGAATCGCATGGTAGAGTGGGCATGTGATAGAAAGCCACAGAGAGACTCGATGGACAGAGACACTCAGGACAAAACCCACACAGGCGCACATCCACTTACTGAACATTTGCATCTCAAAAGCACAACCCCTGTCTCACAGCTGTGCTGCTGGAATCCACGGTGATAATAGGAGTATTATCAAACTTCTAGTGCCCCTCACCCAGACTGCCTGAGTCTGTGTTGCTACTGGTACTTTCTGTATCATTTTGGAATTTTCCCTATGTCGTTGACATGCCTTTGAGTACATGGCACCAGCATCCCTGCTGTGGTAGGGAAGGAATGGAGTAAGAAGGCAACCAGCACTTGCCCAGTGGCAACCAACATTTGCTCAGTGTTGGGCAGACTCACTAGGTTTCTTCTGACCTACTCACCGAAATCCCATGAGAATTGTATCAACAGTCCCTTTTCAGATCATGAATATTAGGTCCATGGACTTTCGGTACATTCCCCAGGATTTCTCAGTCAAGTAAGGGGCAGGGCAGGAATTGTGTTCTCACCTATTGGTCTGCCTCCACACCCTGAGTGCTCCTCAACAGACTGCACTGGTTCCCCCTTAATGATGAGCTCTCAGTTCTCAAGGACAGATATCTGTGAGCAGGCCAGTGATGAGGTTGTGTGCTAGTCACTCCTGTTGGGGTGGTAACCAGGAGTCTTGGACCTGATGGCAGAAATCTGTTCAGGTCACAGGGCTGGCAGATTATAAGTCACTTTGGGCTGGCAGTGTCTGGCACAGAATAGGAGCCTAGTAAATATTTGTTACATAAATGCATGTGATATAGATTTAGGATCATCAACAAAACCACTTTTGAGAATACATTCATCTCAACCATTTCTACCTGCATCTATGTTTTCCAGGAAATTTGGGTGCAGAACTGTTTCATAGACCTGCTTGTAAAGCTAGCACAAATTGATCTTTTCTTTTGCAAAATTAGTATTTTTCATTAGTATACCCTTAGAAATTGAACTAAGTACCTCCCTGTAGACTAATGCTAAAACTTCGGCTTTGATGATCTCAGAGAAGGAGGCTTTTGCAAACAATGGTGACAGAAATGAGAAGAAGCTTTCCCTGAATCCAGCACACAGAGCCTTCTGGACATCTGGCATGTGTATAGGAAGAATGCTCTGGAGTTGCAGGGATGTCTGGTTGCTCAGTCTTGTGACAGACAGAAAGCACCATCTCTGTCTCAGAGGTAAAAAAGAGCATGTGTGTGTGTACATGTGAGCATGGGTGTGTACTGATTTTTTTTTATTATATGCTTGTGTAGTTAGGTTACAGATGCACGTATTCCAAATCATGTTGGTAGATGCATTGCCACACACAGCTGGATCCCACTGCAAATTTTCTTCTGTTATGTATTTTTTTTATGACTGCCTTTCTAATGTGGTTGAAGTGGTATCTCATTGTGATTTCCCTTTGCATTTACCTAATAACTAATGATTGAGTATCTTTTCATGTGATTGTTGGAAACATGTATATCTTCTTTGGAGAAATGACTAAGTCTCTTGCCAATGTTTCAATTAGGTTGTTTGCCTTTTTGTTGTTGAGTTGAAAGAGTTTTCTATATACTCTAGATACTAGGCAGATGTGAGTTTTAATTAATTTTTTTTTTTTTTTTTTTTTTTTTTTTTCCGTGACCGGCGCTCAGCCAGGGAGTGCACCGCTCATCCTTATACAGGATCTGAACCCGCGGCGGCGGGAGCGTCGCCGCGCTGCTAGCGCAGCACGCTACCGAGTGCGCCACGGGCTCAGCCCTTAATTAATTTTTTTATGAACATACTGATTATACATATTTATAGAGTGCAGTTCAATACATGTATACAATGTGGGATGATCTAATCAGGGTAATTAGCATATTCCTCATTGCAAAACTTAATCATTTCTTTGTGATGTGAAGATTTGATCTTCTCTCTTCTAGTCGTTTGATAACATGCAGTTAATCATTATTAATTATAGATTCCTGGGTCGACGGTACACCAATAGAACTTATTTCTTCTATCTAGCTGTAATTGTGTATACACTGATCAGCCTATCACTATCCACTTCCCCCACCCCTTTCACACCTCTAACAACCACAGTTCTCTCTCCTTTTAACAGTTCAACTTATTATTATATATTTATTTATCTGTTTGTTGTTTCTGTCTTTGTTTTTTGTTAGCTCCCACATATGAGTGAGGACACGCAGTATGTCTCTTTCTGTGCCTGGCTTATTTCACTTAGCATAATTTTCTCCAACTTCATCCATGTTGCTGCAAATAGCAGAATTCCATTCTTTTTTTTTATGGCTGAGTACTACTCCATTGTGTATATATACAACATTTTCCTTATCCAGTCATCTGTTGATGGACATTTAGGTTAGTTCCAGCTTTTCACTATTGTAACTAGAGCTGCAATAAACATCGGAGTGTAGGTATTTCTTCCACATGATGGTTTCCTTTCCTTTGGATATATACCCAGCAGCGGGATAGCTGGATAGTATGGGAGTTCTATCTGTAGTTGTTTCAGAAAGCTCAACTCTGTTTTCCATAATGGCTGTACTAATTTACCATCCCAACAACAATGCATAAGGGTTCCCCTTTTTCCCAATCCTCACCAGCATTTGTTATTTTCTGTCCAATGTGATTTTCATTTGCATTTCCCTCTTGACTAGTGATGCTGAGCATTTTTTCAAGTGTTGATATATTTGTATGTCTTCTTTTGAGAAATATCTATTCAGCTCCCTTTCCCTGATTTTTGTTTTTCTGTTTTTTTTTTTTTTTTCTTCAGACCTACTGAATCAGAAACTCTGAGGGTGGGGTACAGACACCTGTGTTTTCACAAGTCTCCTGGTGATTCTGATGCTCCTGAACTTTTAAGAACCACTGATCTGAAGAAATGGAATAGCTTGTCTATCAACAGAGAGCTGATGCTCCTGCTATTGTATTTGCTGATGTTTGGAGATGTGATTTCAAACTTCAGCACAACGAAGACAGCTAACAACTCCTCCCAGGTAACATAGGTGTGTTTGAAGCAGGTATCTTAACTAGAATGGGTAGCTGATTTGGGATATATCAGGTACTGTGACAGGGAATTGTGAGGATTGTTTTAGTCAAGATGACTTCGTAGGGCCTTAATCACATCACCTTGGAAAATGCCTAATCCACCATCATATATTGGGCAGAAAACTACACAAATCAGTGATCTGAACCCAGAAGGAGGATTGGTTCTACTTAGGTTTGATTTTAACAATTAGCCAGCTGATAAGAGCAAGGATTTTATTTATTAGTTTATTTATTGGTTATGAATATTCAGGGATACAAAGCTAATTGTCACCACAAGTGACCAAGATTTGATAACCAGATCCATATGGCAGCATGCCCATTACCACAAATTGTAATTATACCCCGTGTCCCTCACCCAATTATCCCCGGCCTCCCTTCACCTCCCCCTGCCCCCCCTCCCACTCCACTTTGTATCCCTAGGTGTGTTCCTGCCCTGTGCAGGTCCAATATACAACTGTGGTCTTTCTTTCCTTCCTTCTTTCTCTCTTAACTCCCACTTATGAATGAGTATACGTGGTATTTATCCCTCTGTGCTTTGCTTATTTCACTCAACATAAGTTTCTCCAAGCTCATCCATGTTGTTGCAAATAGGAGAATTTCGTTCTTTTTCATGGCATAGTTGTATTCCATGGTGTATAAGTACCACATTTTCCTTATCCAATCATCCATCAATGGACATTTAGGTTGGTTCCATATCTTGGCTATTGCAAAAAGAGTTGCGATGAACATGGGAGTGCAGGTTTCCCTTCGACATGATGATTTCCATTCCTTTGGGTATATACCCAGAAGTGGGATTGCTGGGTCATTCAGTAAATTTATCTGTAGTTGTTTGAGAAAACTCTATACTGTTTTCCATAGTGGTTGTACTAATTTACAGTCCTACCCAACAGTGTAGGAACGTTCCCTTCTCTCCACATCCTCGCCAGCATTTGTTATTCTCTGTCTTTTTGATTATAGCCAGTCCAGCTGGGGTGAGGTGATATCTCAGTGTAGTTTTAATTTGCATTTACCTGATGACTAGTGATGTTGAACATTTTTTCATGTACCTGTTGGCCATTTGTAGGTCTTCCTTTGAAAAATGTATTCAGTTCCTTTACCCATTTTTTAATTGGGTTATTTGTTTTTTTACTCAGTAATTGCTTACATTCCTTGTATATTATGGATATTAATTCCTTGTCAGATGCATAGTTAGCAAAAATATTCTCCCACTCTGTACGCTGTCATTTCACTCTGTTGATTGTTTCCTTTGCTGTGCAGAAGCTTTTTAGTTTGATGTACTCCTGTTTGATTATTTTTTCTTTTGTTGTTTGTGCCATTGGGCTCATGTTCATAAAGTCTGTTCCCAGACATAGTTCCTGAAGTGTTTCACCTATACCTTTTCTTAGTAATTTTACAGTTTCAGGTCTTATACTTAAGTCTTTAATCCATTTTGAGTTGATTTTTGTATATGGTAAGAGGTGCATGTCTAGTTCCATTCTTCTACATATGGATATCTGATTTTTCCCAGCACAACTTATTAAAGAGGCAGTCTTTTCCCCAATGTATGTTTTTGTTGCCTTTGTTAAATATCAGATGGCTGTAAGCCTGAGGGGTGATTTCTGGGTTCTCTGTTTTGCTCCACTGGTCTGAGTGTCCATTTTTATGCCAGGACCATGAGGTTTTAGTTACTATAGCATTGTGGTATAATTTGAAGTCAGGTAGTGTTATGCTTCCAGCTTTACTTTTTGGCTCAGGATTGCTTTGGCTATTCGGGGTCTTTTGTTGTTCCATATGAAAGGTAAGGTTGTTTTTCCCATTTCTGTGAAGATTATCATTGGTATATTGATGGGGATTGCACTGAATCTGTAGATTGCTTTGGGAAATACAGACATTTTCACAATGTTAATTCTTCCAATCCAAGAGCATGGAATGTCTTTCCTTCTTTTTGTGTCTTCTTTAATTTAATTTCTTTCAGTAATCTTTGTACTTCTCATTGTAGAAATCTTTCACCTCCTTGGTTAAATTGATTCCTATGTATTTTGGTTTTTGTGTGACTGTTTAAATGGGCTTACTTTCCCTTTACCTTTTTAAAATTGCTTTATTTATTATTATTATTATTATTGAGTTGTTTGAGTTCCTTCTATATTCTGGACATTAGTCCCTTGTCAGATGTGCAGTTTGCAAATATTTTCCCCCATTCTGCAGGTCGTCTCTTTGCTCTATTTATTGTTTCCTTTCTTGTGCAGAAGATTTTTACTTTGATAAAATCCCATTTGTTCATTTTTGCTTTTGTTGCCCATGATTTTGAGGTTTTACTCATAAAATCTTTGCCCAGTCCTATGACTTGAAGCATTTCCCCTGTGTTTTCTTCTACAAGTTTTATAATTTTAGGACTTACATTTAAGTCTTTAATCCATTTTGAGTTGATTTTTGCACATGGTGAGAGATAGGGCTCTTTTTCCATTCTTCTACACATAGATATCCTGTTTTCCCAGCACCATTTATTGAAGAGGCTGTCCTTTCCCCAATATATGTTTTTGGCAACTTTGTCAAAGATCAGTTGGCTATAAGTACATGGACTTATTTGGAGATTTTCTGTTCTGATCCATCAGTCCATATGTCTGTTTTTGTGCCAGCACCATGGTTACAACCAGCTGCTTTAGTTACTATAGATTTGCAGTATATTTTAAAGTCAGATTGTGCAATGACCCCCGCTTTATTCTTTTTGCTCTTCTCTGGATATGCTTTCTAGTGCTTTAAAAAATGTCTTTGTGTTTTAACATTTGAATTGATTATTTTTAATTAAGAAAATACTGCACCTCTCCTGAAAGTGGACCAGCAAGGTGCCCCACCCCCATGGGAACAGTGCCCAAGCAGAGACGCCAGCCGCTAGCCTTGTGCCTTTCCTGAGCATGGATGAACCAGGTGCCCCTTCTTCAGTGGAGCAGCATCCAAGTTGAGAAACAGTGCAACCAGCCCCATTATTATCCTGAGAGCAGAACAGCCCAGTGCCCTGCCCCCAGGGAAGCAGCATTGAGGCAAACCACCAGCCAACTAGCCCCATGATTTTTCACAGCAGAGACCAGCCTGGTGCCCCACACCTAGGATCCCAGACCCCAAATATGCGAACCAGCCACACAAACCTCTGCAGCCTAAGCCACTGAGATACTTTCAGGCACTGCTGACACTGTCCATAGCTGAAGAAACTGCATTAAGATTACACTACTGCACGCATCGAGAACAAAAACAGCACTTCCTATCCAAACAACACCCTAGGACCCATCTCCAGGTAAAAGTCATTCCCCATGCAAGCTGCTGTACAAAATTGCAAGTCTTGGGAGAGGTATGAGCATCCAGATCCAGGAAGCTCAAAGTTCCCCAAACAGATTCAATCCAAAAACATCCTCCACTATACACATTATAGTTAAATTTGCAAAGCTCAAAGACAAAGAGAGAATTTGACAAGCAGTATGAGAAAAGCATCAGGTCACTTATAGGGGAACCCCCATCAAACTAACAGCAGACTTCTCAACCAAAACCCTATGGGCCAGAAGAAAGTGAAATGATATATTCAAAATACTAAAAGAAAAATATTGCCAGCCAAGAATTCTTTACCCCGAAAGTCTCTCCTTCAGAAATGAGGGAGAAATAGTGTATTTCCCAGACAAACAGAAGTTGTGGGAGTTCACCACCACACGACCAGCTCTGCAAGAAATTCTCAAGGGAGTCATTCATCTGTAACCTGAATAATGGTGACCACTATCATAAATACACAAGCAAGAGCAAAACCCACCATTCAAGCAAAAATGCCAGCAAGAAAGAGAAAGAAGCTGAATCATCCCACCTCAAATTTCCAAGTTACATGGAAGAAGAGAAATAAAAAGAGAAATAATGATTACAGCATATTTAAACCATCTATACAAGTAGCAATTAAATTACAGGA
The DNA here is from genome assembly GCF_027409185.1 of Cynocephalus volans. NCBI lineage: Eukaryota > Metazoa > Chordata > Mammalia > Dermoptera > Cynocephalidae > Cynocephalus > Cynocephalus volans. Next base: position 110,407,222 of record NC_084478.1, on the reverse strand, counting down.
ATTAAGCAACACATCAATAAATACCCAAAATGTGAATGGACTAAACTCCCCATTCAAAAGACACAGACTGACTGATTGGATTAAAAAGCTAGACCCAACTATATGCTGTCTTCAGGAGACCCATCTCATCTGTAGAGACACACATAGACTAAAAGTGAAGGAATGGAAAAAGATATAACATGCAAATGGAAACCAAAAACGAGCAGGAGTAGTTATTTTTATATGGGACAAAATAGACTTTAAACCAAAAAACATAAAAAGAGACAAAGAAGGCCACTATATAATGATAAAGTGATCTATCCAGCTAGAAGACATAACAATCATAAACATGTATGTACTAAATACTGCAGCACCCAGATCTATAAAGCAAACACTCTTAGACCTAAAGAAAGAAATAGGACCTAATACATTAATAGTGGGTGATCTGAACACCCCTCTCTCAGTATGGGTCAGGTCTTCCAGGCAACAAGTCAACAAAGAGACACAGGATTTAATCCATACCCTAGACCAACTGGACTTGGCAGATATATACAGAACATTTCACCCAACAGCTAAAGAATACACTTTCTTTTCATCAGTTGGTACATTCTCCAGGATAAAACACATATTAGGTCACAAAACTAGTCTCAGCAAATTTTAAAAAATTAAAATCATTCCAAGTATCTTTACAGGCTGCAATGAGCTAAAATTGGAATTAAACAATAAGCAAAACTCTGGAAGCTATACAAATACATGGAAACTAAATAATAGGCTCCTGAATGACCTATGGTTCCAAGAAGAAATTAAAAGGGAAATCAAAAAATTTCTAGAAACTAATGAAAATAAAGACACATCATACCAAAACCTGTGGGATACTGCAAAAGCAGTACTAAGAGGTATTTTTTTGCAATAGATGCTTATATCAAAAGAATGGAAAGACTTCGAATAAACGACCTAACACTATGCCTCAAAGAACTTGAAAAACAGCAGCAATCCAAACCTAAAGGTAGTAGATGGAAAGAAATAATTAAGATCAGAGCAGAACTATTTGAAATAGAGACCAAAAATATAGAAAAGATCAACAAAACAAAAAGTTGGTTTTTCAGGAAGATAAATAAAATAGACAAACCAATACCTAGGTTAACAAAAAAAAGAAGAGAGAGGACCCAAATAACAAAAATCAGATATGAAAAGGGAGACATTTCAACCAATACCACAGAAATACAAAAATCATTAGAGACTATTATAAACAACTGTTTGACAACAAATATGAGAATCTGGAAGATATGGATAAGTATCTAGACACATACAAACTACCAAGACTGAACGAAAAAGAGATAGAAAACCTGAATAGACCAATAACAAGCAAGGAGATGGAAGCGGTAATTAGCAGTCTTCCAACAAAGAAAAGGCCCAGTCTGGATTGCTTTACAGCTGAATTATATCAAACTTTTAAAGAGGAATTAATACCAATTCTCCTGGAACCATTCTAAACAATTGAAACAGAAGCTACTCTCCCAAACTCATTCTATGAGGCCAACAAAACTCTGAGACCAAAATAAGAGAAAGACAGAACAAAAAAAGAAAATTATAGGCCAATATACTTGATGAACATAGATGCTAAAATCTTCAACAAAATATTAGCAATCAGAATACAGAAGCATATTAAAAAATTATACACTATGATCAAGTGGGATTAATCCCAGGAATTCAAGAAATTTCAACATATGAAAGTAAATAAATGTGATACACCACATCACTAACTCAAGGGCAAAGACCATATGATTATCTCAATAGATGCTGTAAATTTGACAAAATTCAACATTGCTTCATGATAAAGACTCTCAACAAATTAGGTATAGAAGGAAAATATCTCAATACATAAAAGCCATTTATGACAAGCCTGCCACCAGTATAATTCTGAATGGGGAAAAACTGAGGGCCTTTCCCTTAAGAACAGGAATAAGACAAGGATGCCCACTCTCACCACTTCTATTCAACATAGTACTGGCAGTACTAGCCAGAGCAATCAGGCAAGAGAAAGAAATAAAGGGAATCCAGATTGGAAAAGATGAAGTCAAACTTTCTCTATCTGCGGATGACATGATACTATATGTAGAAAAACTTAAAGACTCTATCAAAAAACTCCTAGAGCTGGTTAATAACTTCAGTAACATTGCAGGGTACAAAATAAATGCGCCCAAATCAGTTACACTTATATACTAAAATAATGAATTAACACAAAGAGAAATAAAGAAAGTAAGCGCATTTATAATTGTCATGAAAAAAATAAGATACTTAGGGATCAACTTAACCAAGAAGATGAAAGACCTCTACAGTGAGAACTACAAACCACTTCTGAAAGAAATTAAAGAAGACACAAAAAGATGGAAAGATATTCCATGCTCTTGGATTGGAAGAATTAACATTGTGAAAAATCTATACTACCCAAAGCAATCTACAGATTCAATGCAATCTCCATCAAAATACCAATGACATTCTTCACAGAAATGGAAAAACCAATCTTACCTTTCATATGGAAAAACAAAAGACCCCGAATAGCCAAAGCAATCCTGAGCTAAAAAAATAAAGCTGGAGGCATAACACTACCTGAATTCAAGTTATACTACAAAGCTATTGTAACCAATATATCATGGTACTGGTATAAAAATAGACATTCAGAACAGTGGAGTAGAATTGAGAACCCAGAAATCACCCCTCAGGCTTGTAGCCATCTGATATTGGACAAAGGCAACAAAAATCTATATTAGGGAAAAGACTGCCTCTTCAACAAGTGGTGCTGGGAAAGCTGGATATCCATATGCAGAAGAATGAAACTAGAAAAGCATCTCTCACCATACACTAAAATCAACTCAAAATGGATTAAAGACTGAAGTATAAGACCTGAAACTGTAAAATTACTAAGGAAAAATACATGTGAAACATTTCATCAACTAGGTCTGGGCACAGGTGTTAGGAATATGAGCCTAAAAGCACAAGCAGCAGAAGAAAAAATAAATGGGAGTATATCAAACTAAAAAGATTCTGCACAGCAGAGGAAACAACCGAATAAAAAGACAACCTACAGATTGGGAGAAAATTTTTGCTAACTATGCATTCAACAAGGGATTAATGTCCAGAATATATATAGAACTAAAGCAATTATTCAGTAAAAAACAAATGACCCAATTAAAAAATGGGTAAAGGAGCTGAATAGATATTTTTCAGAGAAAGACATACAAATGGCTAACAGGTACATGAAAAAATGCTCAACATCCCTAGTCATCAGGGAAATGCAAATTAAAACTACATTGAGATAACCATCTCACCACAGTTAGACTGCCTATAATCAAAAAGATGATGAATAACAAATGCTGGCGAGGGTGTGGAGAGAAGGGAACACTTCTGCACTTTTGGTGGGACAGTAAATTAGTACAGCCACTATGGAAAACAGTATGGAGGTTTCTCAAACCACTACAGATAGATCTTCCATATGATCCAGCAATCCCTCTTCTGGGTATACACTCAGAGGAATGGAAATCATCATGTCGAAGGGATACCTGCTCTCCCATATACATCGCAGCTCTGTTTACAATAGCCAAGACATGGGACCAACCCAAAGTTCCATCAATGGATGATTGGATAAGGAAACTATGGTATATATACACCATGGAATACTACTTTGCCATAAAAAAGAATGAAATAATCCCAGTTGCAACAACATGGATGAACCTGTAGATACTTATGTTGAGTGATATAAGCAAAGCACCAATTGATAAATACTGCATGCACTCATATGTAGGAGCTAAGGGAGAAAGAAGGAAGGAAAGAAAAACCACAGTAGTGCATTGGTCTTACAAAGGGAAAGAGCATTCCTTGGGCTACAAAGTGGAGTGGGGGGAAAAGTTAGAGTGGGAGGGAGGGTGGAGGATAATTGGGTGGGGGACATGGGGTACAAAAGCAATTTCTGGTCATGGGTATGCTGCCAGTATGAATCTGGCCTTCACATCATTGGCATGCGGAGTGACAATTAGCTTTGTATCTCATGAATATTCATAATAAAAATATGAAAGAAAGAAAGAGAGAGAGAGAGAGGGAAAGAGAAAGAAAGAAAGAAAGAAAGAAAGAAAGAAAGAAAGAAAGAAAGAAAGAAAGAAAGAAAGAAAGAAAGAAAGAAAGAAAGAAAGAAAGAAAGAAAGAAAGAAAAAGAAAGAATTCATTGAGTTAGTAGTACTTTGTGTAAACATGGGGTTTAATGCTCTAGCAAGGACCACAGGGAATGGGGCAAACATGCTGTTTGTGTGGTTCTTAGAAGTGTGGGCAAAGCAATGGACCCTCCTGAGTGGCGTGGAAATGCCCGAGGTACCCTGGCATAAAATAGAGGAAGAAATACAAAGTCTCAGCGAGGTGGGCAGGCTTGAGTTTCTATAATGTGGGAGGCCAGAATACCTAGCTGAGGATAGTGTTCCACAGGAGGGCCTAGAGGACACACCATTCGCCGAGGCCATCAGCAATGCGGTCCTGAGAGGGGCAACAGCATCACTAAGAAGTTCAGTGGTGGTTCTACTCTGAAGACCAGGCATGATGGTAGGAGAGGTGGTCACAGACCTGGGCTCATTAATATCCAGGGGGATGACAGGGCCCTGAAGTAACAGAGGAGAAGGAACAGAGCTTAATTGCCAGAAGCCAGGAGGCCACAATTATGACAACAACCAGCAACATCAAGGGGCAGCCAAGGGGACATTACCCAGGGAGTTGTAAAGACGGTTAATGAAACATGGTGTCCCTAGTTGCAACATAGATGAACAGCCAACAACGGTGTTTCTCAACATGTACATGCTGAACAAGACAAGAATCTAGGACCAGCAGGCTTAGGGAAGTTTTTCCAGTAAGAAGTCATAATGCTTTGTTCATTTGCTGGACCTAAGCCAATTTTCAGATCCATAATGCATTTATGAGAGGCAGCCAGATCTCTAAAATAGAGAACTGTGCAGCATCACAATACGTTTATACTATAATGATTCTGCCAGTCCTTCCACAAAGGGAACGATAGCCATTCACTAGGTGACTGGATACAAGGGGAATGAGAATACTCAGACAGTTCAACAACTACTGAACACAGGGACTGATATCAGGAGACCCAAAGCATCATCATGTCTCTACTATTCCAGTGGGAGCTTACAGAGGCCAGGTAATAAATGAACTCCTGTGTAAAGCCTGGCTCAAAGGAGTTCCACAGCTCCCATGTTCTTTCCCCCCACTCCCTGATTGTATAATTGGAATTTATATACCTGGCATTTGGAGTAACCACCTTATTGAGTCACTGGCCAGTCGGGGGCAAGGTCTCGTAATTGGGAAGGTCAAGTGAAAATTTCTGGAAATGCCCTTCTCCAAGGTCAAGGTGGCAAATCATAAGTAATACAGCATCTTCAGGGTAAAGAAGGAAATTACTGGCACTGTTAAAGACCTAATGGATACAAGGGCTACGGTCTCTATCAAACTTACTCTGCAAAAACTGGCTGGATCCTGGAAAATAACAATATAGGGCCACAAGTTAACCAGGTAGTATCTGTGATCACATCTGCTGAGCTGGGTATAGAATTAGCAACAGCAGATTAACAAGACCTAAGACACATGGTGTGTGGCCATTGATTTGGTGAATGTGTCCCTTTGCATCCACTTAGAAAAGAGGATCACAAAGAGTTCACATCCACATGGAAAAGATAAAATGTTTACAATTTTGCCTCAGGGCAAATGAAATCTGGATTACCAAGGCATCTAACAGAACGTCACACTGATCCATTATAGCCATGACATGCTGGATGGACAGGAGGAGCAACATGTGATTATTACACTAGAGACCTTGGTAGGACACATGTCGTCTACAGGGTTGGGAGGAAGCCCTGTGAAGATTTAGAGACCTATTATTTTACTAAAAAATTTAAAAAGCTCAGTAGAGAGGAGAATGGCATATCTACTGCAGAGAAAAAACAAGTTGGTGCAACTTGTAACACGTCCCACAAAGAAGAAAGTACAGCACTGGGCAGGCCTCTTTAGGTTTTGGAAGCAACACATTCCACTCCTAGGGATACTTCCCTGGCCCATATTCCAGGTGACATGGAAGGATTCCAGCTTTGAATGTGGCCATCCGGGCAGGAAGAGCCTGTGCAATAGGTGCAGCCCATGGTGCAATCAGCTTTGCCACTTGGACCATATGATTCAACACACTCTGTGGTGTGACTACTAAAAAGTGCAGTGTGGAGCTTATGAAAAGCTCCAAGATTCTGTAGTAAAGCCATGCCACCCACAGCTGATAAGTATACACTTTTGGGAAACAGCTACTGTTTTGGTAGTTCTGGTATAGAGGGAATGGTTGACCAATAGGGCACCAAATGACCATGCATCTGGGACTACCGATTGAGAAGTAGATTCTGTCATACCCACTAAGTGATAGAGTAAGGTGGGCCTAGCAGTAGTCCATAAAAAGGTGGAAACAAAACATCCTGAATTAAGTCCAAGGAGGACCCGAGGACACAGGTAAGGTATATGAGCATATAGCAGATCCCCATGTTACCCGCACAGTTGTGCCAGTGCCTCTCCCAAAATTTGAACCTATAACTGTATGGGGGTGGGGTGGGGTTCTCATATACCAGTTGAAGAAAGAGGGAAAAGCTCAAGCTTGGCTTACAGGTGTGTCAGCTCGGTATGTGGATGCAAGTCAGAATGGATGGTGGCACCCATATAGACACATTTAGGGGTGGCCCTGAAAGGTGGCAGAGAGAAAAATATTCTCCCAGTGGGTAGGGCTGCAAGAAGTGTACCTGGTCATCCACTATTTGTGGGAGGAGAAATAGCCCAAGGTTAGAATATATATGGATTCCTGGGTAGTAGCCAATGATCTGGTGATCTGGTCAGGAGCCTGAAAGGAAAAGATCAAAGAAAAGGAAGTCTGGAGTAGAGGCATGTGGATGTACATATGCTAGTGGCATGAAAAAGGAAGATTTTTGTATCAGTGCTATTTTAGTGCCCAAGGGAAAGCATTCATCAGGAAAGAGTAACTGAAGAACTAATAGACAAAGTGACTTAGCGAATTGACATTAACCAGCATTCATTTTGGCCATATCATCAGAATTGGTCTGATGGGCATCTCAAAAGAGTGACCATGGTGCCAGAAATGGAGGCTATCTATGGACACAACAGCATAGACTTCTATATACCAAGACAATTTAGCTGCTTCCCTGTATGAATATCCAACCTGCAGCAACAGAGACCAAGGCTGTGTTTTAAATATGACACTATTTATCCAGCAGACTAATAGGGCACCACTTAGTGGCAAGTTGACTATGTTGGATGCTTTTCATCCTGGAAAGGTCAGTGGTTCATGCTTACAGGGATACATGCCTATTCTGGGTATGGGTTTGCCTTTTTGCCTGAACAGCCTCATTAAGAACCATTATCTGGGGGCTTTTGGGGTGCCTGATCCACAAGCATAGAATCTCACACAGCACAGCATTGGAACATGGTAGCCGTTTCACCATAGAGAAGGTGCAGAAATGGGTCCATGAAGAGGGGATCCACTGATCACATCACATACTGCACCATCTGGAAGCAACTGACCTCACAGAACAAAGCTAAAGCACCAATCAAAGACAACACTGTGAAAATTGGGTGCCATTGTTACACTTCCCCCTGCATAATGGAGACAAAAAAAAAAAGAATTATGCAATTACTCAAAGCCCTATGTATGCATCAAGAGGCCCGGAAGGACTGCACTTCAGTAATTTCCCCATTAGGAAGAGAAAACTGAATGTGACAGCGGCAATTCAAAGTTAGCCTCTCCCTTCTATTGTAAACACAAGGAAGTTTCACAAGAAAATTCAGTTGATTTAATCATTACAAAGAACACAAGGATATGGGCAGAATTATGGCTAAGTATAGTTTTAACAAATGGAAACTAGTTATATCAGTGAAATAAACAAAGTGACATTCCATAATGCAATTTGCAAAAGGTTAAGTCAATCCACCGACAAAAGCTTGTTTTTAGCAAACACTGTCTTTTCTTACAGCAATTTACTTAGCATTTTTACACAAAAATCAAGCAACTTTCTTAACATATCAATCACTAGGTTAACCAAGGACATCTGTTGTTGAGCCAGCAATTTTGCTGTGTTGCAATTCTTTATCTACAACAGAGACTTTAGCCTAGGGAAAGTTTCCTGTATTTTGCAAGCTTGACATTTCTATATGTAAATTTTAAAAATTAGGCTATACCTGAAACTACAGGGCTTTGGAAGCTAGGCCCTGTGAAATACATTTGCTTTATTAACGTTACTACACTCCACATGCCATCGTCCATGATACAGTATGTGTATTAAACCAAAGACCTCTCTATTGGGCTTTGGACCTAAGTGGAAAAATGAGATCTGGAATCAAGGGTGGAAGAAGGAAAGTGCCTACTTTCCATCACAATGGCCCACAAGGTTTACAGCAGGGGTTTGAACAACCAGCATTGAACTACAAGCATTGGCATTCATAACAACTTATGAACAACGAGCACTGGCGTTTAGAAACCAGCAGGCAAGAAGAGGAATGCACATTGTGCCAGAAATTACTGACTATGATCAGTAGGAGAAGGTAGAACTGCATTCATACAATGGATCAGGGAGAAATACACGTGGAACCAGGTAATCTACCTGGGTGCCTCCTGGTACTCTCTTGCTCCATTTACCTGTGAATGGATAATGTCATTGCCAAGGGTTCGAACCCCTCAGGAATAAAGGTTGGGTTCACATGACAAGGTAAGCCTTCAAGACCTGTTGAGATAATAAGTGAGGATGAGGGAAATTTAAAATGGGTAGTGGAAAAGAAAGAGAATAATTACCAGTTCTGGCCCAAAGACCAAATGCGGCAACAGGGGCTGCAGTTCGTCCCCTGTCCTTCCCCTGTTAAGTTTCCCTTCGTGAACAGCGGCCCACAGGAATGAGGGAGGAGCTGTTCTCTGGACCTGCATGGAGAAGTAGATCCATGCAGTACAAAGACGGACTGTGGTGACTATGAAAATGTGCCACTTGAATATCCTGCTATGGGGAGCATAGTTGACTGACAGCCCCAGCTGCTGCCCCTCTGAATCTACCATTGCATTTGCACCAAAGCCATGGTTCCCTCAGACTGCTTCCAGATAATCACTGACTGGGGGGTACTAGTGCAGTTAGTGGGTACCAGTGCAGGTCTGTTCTTTTGGGATGGGGGACTCTTCTAACAGGCAACTTTGGCTCATAGTATCTCCATCAACCTGTCAGAAACCTTAGAACTGTGGGACAGTTTGAAAGTCTTCCCATCTAATTCTTCTTTCTTCCCCCTCTGCTTTGAAAAACATCCTTCTTGTGGGTAGTCTGAGGGCTCTTCCTGTCTTCTGCTGCTCCTTCCACTTTATCCTTCCCAAGCTTTTCCCATGGTTAATCTTTTTTACAGAAGTCTTTTCTTGGTATTTGCTTCTCATAGAACCTGACCTAACATAGGTACTAATAACAGTATTGCTTGTAATCAGGTGATTACACATTGAGAAATGTGGAATCAAAAAAAAAAAAAATCACCGAATATCAGAGCTATATCGAAAATGAAGCAGTAATCGGTGTTTATTTTGTTCAAAAGATTACTGAAAAGGTTTTAAGTTTTTTTGATTAGTTTCAAAATGTAATCTCCTGTTTTGTAAGGAAAGTTCCAATCAGGATGCGTAAACTCAGGAAAATAGCATATCATTTCACTAGCTGTAAGGCAATCTTTTGGGGGAAATATTTCTGGAGATGATAATTGGATATCAAATGTGGTGTAGTTAATATTTCTGGCATATTTAGTTTACAAAGGTTAGAGCTAGAGGAGTATGAAAACTACATTTCAATATGTAAATTATTTTTAGGAGCTATAGCCAACAAATCTTAAAATTAATGGCTCTAGGTAATAGGTTCCCAATCTTGTTGCAGCATATTTATGTGAACATTATTAATAAATATAGTTTTTTAAAAAAAAAATTGGGGGAGTAACTTTTACTTTCTTAAAAAAATTATTAATTGTTATTATTATTATTTTAATTCTAAGATGTGTTTGCAGAGCAGTTGGGGGGAAAGGGGGAGAGGGGAAGGGGGAGGGGGATAGGATAGGAAGAGAAGGAAGGAGGGGGTTGTGATCAAGACCTGTGGCACCCCCATCATTCTGGCAGGGGAGCCCAGGGGACATCCAGCAGCGGTGGTGGCTCAGTGGTCACTTGACTGGGTGCGGACGTCGGGAGCACGTGACTGAGGCCCTGGGCTGCCACCACCCCATCTCAGGAGCCCAGGGCACTTCGGCAGGGGCTATGTGGTTGTTGCTGGTCTGGGCATGTCTGAGGCCCTTGGCAATCCCCCATCCTGGCTCGAGAGCCTGAGTCACTTCCGGTGGTGGCCCGGTGGTCATAGCTGGATGCGGTCATCGGGGTGTATGGCTGAGGTCCTTGGCCCTCTCCCCATCCCAGCTTGGGAGCCAGGGGGCTTCCGGCCATTCTAGGTTTTATAGGTGTTCTTTGGTGGTGTTAGTCCTTTACTGGTTCATATCAGAAATTTGTCTCTGATCTGTGGGTTTTTTGTTTTTTCTTTCAGTCCTGCTTTGGATGATTCGCTGTTCCCATCACTTCAGCTCTGCACTTAAACTAATTTGTTGTCCTTTGTTTACTTCTAAAACGGGGGAACTTCCTAAGGGAACCAGCACTGGAGCCCTGTGGTTGACCTAAATTGCTGCTTTGCTGCTGATTCCCTGGGGAAGGCTATTTGTATGGCTCAGGTTTTAATTGTTGACCTTGCAAGTACTTCTGGGTCTTGTGAGGTCTGGTACACCCGGGTTGTGTGGAAACTCCAGTCTGGGCCTGAGTCCCTTCAGCAAACTGCATCCCCTGCAGTCTACACTCCAGGCCAGTCTCCACTGAGTCGTCCTGTGCTGATTGGAGGGCAAATCAGCTGTCTGTGCTGTGCCCCAGTGTTCCCCTGATGGGACTGTCTCCCTGACCACCCGCACTCCAAACACTTCCCATGGAACGGCCCATGTGCTGGTCCCTTGCGATGACTCACTGGCCTCTGAGTGGCTCCTTTTTTCAGCTGTCTATGGCTCTTCTCTCCTATGTGCATCCATGGGAACCCTGCTAGTGGTCTGGCTGGCCTGGAGGCCATCAAGACCCTCTTCTCCCATGCGGCCTCCAAGCAACTTCATCTGAAGGGCACATCTGCGGCTTTTGCCAGCTCCCACTCCATGTGTTCACCAGGGCCAGCCTTGAAGAAGTCAATAAATACAGTTTAAATGAAATAAAATTAAATATATAGTAACAACTCACTTTTATGTTTTAGTTTTTTGTCTCAATGGAACTCCCAGACAGAAAGTCAGTCAGTTAGTTTCAGTAGTGTTGCCCTAGCTCCCATCATTCACTTAGTAAAATCAATAAATAGAGACCCCATCTGGACCGATCTTTCCTGTCCATTCTTAGCTCTTCTCTGATGCAGCTGAAACATGTTGTGTAGAAATCCTTGAATCTCATTCATTGATTCATTCATTCACCAAATTTTGGTTGAGCACATACTATGTGAAATGGATCATGCATCTACGATATGGGAGACCCTGTAGTAGGCAGTAGGGACACAGCGAAAGGCTTCGTTCTCAAACAGCTTATGCCTGACCATAACCTGTAGTTAGGGGTGAGGGGTTTTCTCACGCCTGTGTCGGGGCAGCATTTCCCATTGTGCATGCAGGCAGGGGCAGGGCCTACACAATAAGCCCTTGTTCGTATTTGTGCCATCCGTTGACAATTCCTAGCCTTCAGAGATTCAGCCTTCTGAATCTTAAGATCTGGTGCCTGAATCCCTAAGGCTGTAGAGTATTCGTGACCAAGGCCTCTCAACCCCCAAATTGACCCTAGTCTGAGGAGAGTGCTTTGACTGTCTCTGCTCTTATTTTTCTGCCCTGTTGCTACCATAACTGACTGTACATCTCTAGGCCCACATGCCTCCCAAATCTCCTGAAAGACGGCTGGGATATTTACTTCTTTGCTAACTGCTCTATCCCCAGTGTCTACAAGTGACTGAAGTGATAGAATACCACTTCTGAAATTTGGTTATAGAAGAGCTTGCAGTTTCCACATCAGTTGCTCTCTCTCATTCTCTTGGATCATTCATTCTGGGAAAAGCCAGCTTCCCTGTCATGAGAAGCCCTAGGGAAAGGCCCATGTAGTGAGGAGATGAGGTCTCTGGCTAACAGCCAGCAAGGGCTTGATTAAGGTATTTTACTAACAGCTACGTGAGTGAACTTGAAAACAGAGCCTCCAGCCCATCAAGCCTTCAAATGACTGCAGCCCTGGCAGACAACTTAATAGCAAGCTCATGAGAGAATCTCAGCCAGAGCCACCCAGCACAGCTGCTCCCGGATTCTTAACCCTTATAAACTTCATGAGATAATGAACGTATGGCATTGAAGACTGATAAATTTTAGAGTAATCTGTCAGGCAGCAGTAGATTGCTAGCATATCAGTTCCACAAGGGCATGGATCTGTGTTTTGTTGTTTGTTTTCTAATTGATGTATCTCAATTACCTAGAATAGTGTCTGGCGCATAGAAGGCATGCAATAAATATGTATTAAATGAATAAAGGAATATAAGTCAAAGCTGCTTTACTACATCTGACACAACTAATTCAAACTTCCAACTCGCTGGCACAATCTTTTATCTTTCCAACTGGCTTGATCTCGTGCCTACTCGTAATTATATCTTAATACCATTGGGACTTCTAGCCCATTGGCCTTTGGCCCCTCCACTATCTCAACATTCTTTGAAAATATTTCTTCTTATCTTCACACCTTGTTTCCATAATTTCATATTTTCCCTTAGAAATACTCAAGCTCTCATCATCTCACCTGGCCCCTAATTTCATACTTTTATTTGAAATATCCCGAACTTCTTTTCCATTTGTGAATATAATTTAACGTCTCTTGTCTCCAATTTTTGTTTTGTTCAGTTTTGATGAAGAGATCTCAAAGGTTAAGTTGGGCAATGTATTTTTAATGAACTTTATATTTTAGAGAAGTTTTGGTTTCACAGCAAAGTTGAGCAGAAAGTATAGAGAGTTCTCATAAATCTCCTGTTTCTTCTTTCCCATCCCCAATACACATGGCCTCTCCCACTATCAATGTCCCATACAAGAGTGTACATTTGTTACACTTGATGACCCTGTGTTGACACATTATTATCACCAAAGTCCATAAGCTGCATTAGAGTTCACTCCATGTTGTGCATTCTAGGGGTTTTGACAAATATATAATGACATGTATCTACCATTACAGTATTATACAGAACAGTTTCACTGTCCTAAAACTCCTCTGTGCTCTGCTTATTCAACTCTCTCTCCCCTCAAAGCCTGACAACCACTGATTTTTGTTTGTTTGTTTGTTTTTCTATTTTTACTGTCTCCATAGTTTTGCTTTTCAGAATGTCATATACTTGGAATCACGCAGTTTGTAGCCATTTAATATTGACTTCTTTCACTTAGTAATATGCCCTTATGGCCTCTTCATGTCTTTTAATGGCTTGATAGCTCGCTTCTTTTTAATGCCAAATAATATTCCACTGCATAGGTGTACCATAGTTGATTCATCCACTCACTTACTAAAGGACATCTTGGTTGCTTCCCAGTTTCAGCAATTATGAATAAAGCTGTTATAAACTTTCACGTACAGGCTTTTTGGATCAATCTAAGTTTTTCAATTTTGAGTCAATACCGAGGAGCACAATTGCTGGATCGTAAGGTAAGAGTATGTTTAGTTTTGAAGGAAACTGACAAGCTGTCTTTCAAAGTGGCTGTGCCATTTTGTATCCCCACTAGCAACAAATGAGAGGTCCTCCCATTGCTCCACATCCTTGACAGCACTTGGTGGTGTCATTGTTTTGGATTTTCACCCTTCTAGTAGATGTGTAGTGCTATCTTACTGTTTAAAATTGTAGTGCCCTAATGGCATATGATGATGAGGATATTTTAATATGCTTATTTGCCATATGTACATCGTCTTTGAAGGGGTTTCTTTCTTTTTTTATTGAGTATACAATTCAATCCATCACCTCTATTTAATTCGAGAACTTTTCGTCACCACACTGGAAGAAACCCCATGCCCATTATCAGTCATCTTCATTCCCTTCTTCTCTAGCATCTGTCAAACACTAACATACTTTCGGTCTCTGGGGATTTGCCTATCTGGACATTTTCATATAAATAGCATCATAGTATGTGGTATTTTGTAAGTGGCTTCTTTCATTTAGCATATTTGAAGGTTCATGCAGGTTGTAGCATGAACCAGTACTTCATTCTTTTTTATGGATGAATAATATTCCATTGTATGGACATACCACATTTTGTTTATTGATCAGTTTGATGGACATTTGGATTATTTCCAACTTTTTTCTATTACAAATAATGTTGCTATGAACATTTGTGTGCAAGTTTTTGTGTGGCTATATGTTTTCACGTCTCTTAGGTATATACCTAGGAGTGGAACTGCTGGGTCATATGGAAACTGTAAGTTTTAACTTTTGAGTGACTACTAATCACTCTAGTCTAGTGACTGTTTGACTCTTTTCCAAAGTGTTGGCAACATCTTACATTCCCTGCAACAGCGTATGAGAGATCCAGTTTCTCCACATCTTCACCCACATTTGTTATTGTTCATCTCTTCGACTATAGCCACTTCAGTGGGTGTGTATAATGACATCTCATTGTAGTTTTGATTTGCATTTCTCTGATGGCTAACGATGTTGAGCATCGTTCATGTGCTTACTGGCCATTTGTACAAGTATATATTCCTTGGATAAATGCCTATGCAGATCGTTCGCTCATTTAAAAATTGGGTTATTTGTCTTTTTATTGTTGAATTGCAAGAGTTATTTATATACTCTAGATACTAGACCCTTATCAAATATATGATTTTCAAATATTTTCTCCCACTCTCTAGTTGTCTTTTTGCTCTCTTGGTAGTGTCCTTTAAGCACAAAGATTTTTAAAAATTTATTTACTTTTATTATTTTTTAAAATTTTATCAGTATGCAATGTGGTTGATTATTGTGGCCCATTACTGAAACCTCCCTTCCCCCTCCCTCGCCCCCTCCCTCGCCTCCTCCCTCTCCCCCATCCCTCCTAACAACCTCATATCTGTTCGTTTGTCGTAACAACTTCAAGGAATTGTGATTGTTGTGTCTTCTTCCCTCCCGCCCCGACCCCTGTATATTTGTGTATTTATTTGTTTATTTTTAGCTCCCACAAATAAGTGAGAACATGTGAAGTTTCTCTTTCTGTGCCTGACTCATTTCACTTAATATAATTTTCTATAGGTCCATCCATGTTGTTGCAAATGGTAGTATTTCATGCTTTATTTTTTATAGCTGAGTAGTGTTCCATTGTGTAGTTGTACCACATTTTCCGTATCTGCACTCACCTGATGATGGACATTGGGGCTGGTTCCAACTCTTGGCTATTGTAAAGAGTGCTGCAATGAACATTGGAGAACAGGTATACTTTCCACTTGACGATTTCCATTCCTCTGGGTATATTCCCAGCAGTGGGATAGCTTGTTCATATGGTAGGTCTTCCTGCAATTGTGTGAGGAACCTCCAGACCATTTTCCATAGAGGATGCACCATTTTGCAGTATGGCCAACAGTGTATGAGAGTTTCATTTTATCCGCAACCTCACCGGCATTTATCATTCGCAGTCTTTTGGATATTAGCCATCCTAACTGGGGTGAGATGGTATCTCAGTGTGGTTTTGATTTGCATTTCCCAAATGCTGAGTGATGTTGAGCATTTTTTCAAGTGTCTGTTGGCCATTCGTATATCTTCCTTTGAGAAATGCCTATTCAGCTCCTTTGCCCATTTTTTAATTGGGTTACTTGTTTTTTCTTTGTAAAGTTGTTTGAGTTCCTTGTATATTCTGGATATTAATCCTTTGTCCAATGTATATTTTGCAAATATTTTTTCCCACGCTGTTGGTTGTCTTTAACTCTGTTAATTGTTTCTTTTGCTGTGCAGAGTCTTTTTAGTTTGATATAATCCCACTTGTTTATTTTTCCTTTGGTAGCCCATGCTTTGGGGGTTGTATTCACGACGTCAGTGCGCAGTCCCACTTCCTGGAGTGCTTCTCCTATGTTTTCTTTAAGTAGTCTTATTGTTTCAGGGTGTATATTTAATTCTTTAATCCATTTTGAGTTGATATTGGTATATGATGAGAGATATGGGTCTAGTTTCGTTCTCCTGCATATGGATATCCAGTTATCCCAGCACCATTTGCTGAAGAGGCAGTCTCTTCCCGAATGTATAGGCTTGGTGTCTTTGTCAAAGATCAGATGGCTGTAGGTGGATGGGTTGATTTCTGGATTCTCTATTCTATTCCATTGATCAGTGTGTCTGTTTTTATGCCAGCCCCATGCTGTTTTGGTTATTATAGCTTTGTATTATTGCTTAAAGTCAGGTAGTGTTATGACTCCAGCTTTATTTATTTATTTATTTATTTATTTATTTATTTTTGCTCAGAATTGCTTTGACTATGAATGGTCTTTTGTTACTCTGTATAAATGTCAAGATAGCTTTTTCCTTTTCTGAGAAAAATGTAATTGGAATTTTCGTGGGGATTGCATTGAATTTGTATAGCACTTTGGGTAGTATGGACATTTTCACAATGTTGATTCTTCCAATCCAAGTGCATGGGATATCTTTCCATCTTCTTGTGTCCTCTTTAATTTCTCTCAACAGTGGTTTGTAATTCTCAGTATAGAGCTTTTTCACATCCTTGGTTAACTCTATTCCTAAGTATTTTATTTTGGGGGTGGCTATCGTAAATGGGCAAGCTTTCTTGATTTCTCTTTCTGCATGTTCACTACTGGAGAATAGAAATGCTACCGATTTTTCTGTGTTGATTTTGTATCCTGCAACTTTGCTGAAATCATTTATTAACTCCAAGAGGTTTTTTTGTAGAGGCTTTAGGGTGTTCGATATATAGGATCACGTCATCTGAAAACAGGGACAGTTTGACTTCATCTTTTCCAATCTGTGTGCTCTTTATTTCCTTCTCTTCTCTGATTGATCTGGCTAGTACTTCCAACACTGTGTTCAATAGGAGAGGTGAGAGTGGGCATCCGTGTCTAGTTCCTGTTCTTAAGGGAAAGCTTTTCCCCATTCAGAATGATATTGGCAGTGGGTTTATCATAAATGGCTTTAATTATGTTGAGATACTTTCCGTCTACACCTAAATTGTAGAGAGTCTTCATCACGAACGAGTGTTGAATTTTGTCAAATGCTTTTTCAGCATCGATAGAGATGATCATATGGTCCTCATGTTTGATTTGGTTGATGTGGTGTATCACATTTATTGCTTTGCATATGTTGAACCAACCTTGCATCCCTGGGACGAATCCCACTTGATCACGTTGTATAATTTTGCGTATGTGCTGCTGTACTCTGATAGCTAGTATTTTATGGAGGATTTTTGCATCTAAATTCATCAAGGATATTGGCCTGCAGTTTTCTTTTCTTATTATATCTTTGTCTGGTTTTGGTATCAGGGTGATGTTTGCTTCATTGAATGAGTTTGGGAGAATTGCCTCTGTTTCAACCTTTTGGAATAGTTTGTAGAGAACTGGTGTCAATTGCTCTTTGAATATTAGGTAGAATTCTGCAGTGAACCCATCTGGTCCTGGGCTTTTCTTTGTTGGGAGCCTTCTGATAACAGCTTCAATCTCTTTTAGTGTTATTGGTCTGTTCAGATTTTCTACATCATCATGGCTCAGTTTTGGCAGTTTGCGTGGGTCTCGAAATTTAGCCATTTCCTCCAGATTTTCAAATTTGTTGGCATATAGTGGTTTATAGTAGTCAATAATGATTTCTTGTATTTCTGCAGTATCAGTTGTAATACCACCTTTTTCATTTCTAATTTTTGTTATTTGGGGCTTCTGTCATCTCCTTTTAGTTAGCCATGCTAGTGGTTTGTCAATTTTATTTATCTTTTCAAAAAACCAACTTTTTGTTTCATGGATCTTTTGTATCATTTTTCAGATTTCTATTTCATTTAGTTCTCCTCTGATCTTAATGATTTCTGTCCATCTGCTAAATCTGGGTTTGGATGGTTCTTGTTTTTCTAGTTCTTTAAGTTGAAGTATTTGATTGTTTACTTGCCATCTTTCCATTCTTCTGAAGTAAGCATTTAATGTGAGAAATTTCCCAGTTAGTACTGCTTTTGCAGTATCCCACAGGTTTTGGTATGATGTATCATTGTTTTGATTAGTTTCAATAAATTTTTGATTTCCTGTTTGATTTCTTCTTGGACCCATATGTCATTAAGTAGAATGCTCTTTAATTTCCATGTGTTTGTATTGTTTCCAGAATTTCGTTTGTTATTGATTTCTAGTTTTAATCCATTGTGATCTGAAAAAATACATGGGATAATTCCAATTTTTTTGAATTTGCTGAGACTTGATTGTGACCTAACATGTGATCTATCCTGGAGAATGATCCATGTGCTGATGAGGAGAATGAATATTCTGAGGTTTCTGGATGGAATGTTCTGTAGATATCTGCCAAGTCCAATTGGTCTAGAGTGTTGTTTAGATCTTGTGTTTCTCTGCTGATTCTTTGCCTAGATGATCTGCCCAATATTGATAGTAGGGTGCTCAGGTCCCCTGCTGTTATGGTATTATTGTCTATCTCCTTCTTTAGGCCAATTAGAGTTTGCTTTATAAATCTGGCTGCTCCAACATTGGGTGCATATATAGTTATGGTTGTTATGTCTTCTTGATGGATGAATCCTTTTATCCTTATGTAGTGGCCCTCTTTATCTCTTTTTATGGTTTTTAGTTTAAAGTCTATTTTATCAGATATAAGAATAGCTACTCTGGCTCATTTTTCATTTCTATTTGCATGGTATATCTTTTTTCCATCCTTTCACTCTCAGTCTGTGTGTCTTTATGGGTGAGGTGAGTCTCTTGAAGGCAGCAAACAGTTGGGTCCATACTTTTACTCCAGTCAGTCAGTCTCTGTCTTTTGAGTGAGGAATTTAATCCTTTTACATTAAGAGTTGTTATTGAAAAGTGTTCATTTACTCCTAGCATTTTATTGATTTTTGTTTGGATGTCTTAAGTGTCTTTTGTTCATTTCTTTCTGATTTAATGTTTGTCTTCTGTTTTTGTTGGTTTCCTGGGTTGTAGATAAACTTTTTTTTTCCTCATTGTTAGCATTTTTATTTAACTAGTGGGTTTTGAATTTTCCTGAGTTTTTATGGCAGTGGCAGTTATTATTCAGGTACCAAAAAAGAAAGACAGTGTCTTTTGCAAAGTAGAAGTTTTCAATTTTAATGAAGTTCAAGTTATTAAAGACTTCTTTCATAGATTGTGCCTTCGGCGTTATATATAAAAACCCCAAATCATCTGGGTTTTCTCCTATGTTCTATAACTTGCCTTTTGCTGGGTCTGTGATCCAGTTTGAGCTATTATTTACAAAGACTTAACGGGTCTATGTCTAGATTCAGGTTGTTGCATTTGGGTGTGCAGTTGTTTCAGCACCATTTGTTTTAGAGACTATCTTTTCTCCATTGCATTGCCTTTGTCCCTTTTTCAAAGTTCAGTTGACTATATTTGTGTGGATCTGTTTCTGGCCTCTCAATTATATTCCAATGCTTGATCTGCTTATTCTCTCACCAATACCACAGTGTCTGGAACACCGTTGCTTTAAAGTGAGTCTTGACATTGGGTAGTGTCAGTCATTTGACTTTCTTCTTCCTCTTCAGTATGGTATTGGGTATTCTGGGTCTTTGCTTCTCCATGTAAGCATTAGAATCCATTTGATCATATTCACAAAATAACTTGCTTTGATGGTGATGAATCTATAGATCCAGTTGGGAAGAACTGATATCCTGACAACATCTTGAGTTTCTACCCACAAACACAGAATATGTCATTTATTCAGTTCTTTGACTTCTTTCTTTGGAGTTTTGTAGATTTCCTCTTACAGATCTTATGGGTGTGCATGTGTGCGTGTGCGTGTGCGTGTGTGTGTGTGTGTGAGAGTGTCAGTATAAGTGTGTGTATCTAGGTGATCCCTAAGTCTTTTGCATTGTGGGGTGCTAATGTAAATTATATTGTGTTTTTAATTTCAAATTCCAATTGTTCGTTTCTGGTATGAAGGAGAACGATTAACTTCTTTATATTAACGTTGTAACCTGCAACCTTGATTTAATTGCTTATTAGTTCCACGAGCATTTTTTAAATATGTTTATTTATTCCTTCTGATTTTCTACACATACAAACATGTCATCTCTGAGCAAAGACAGTTTTATTTTTTCCCTCCCAATCCGTATACTTTTTATGTCCCCTTCTTGTGATATTGTGTTACCCAGGATTTCTAGTATGATGATGAAAAAAATTGGCGAGCAGGAGCATCTTTGTTTTGTTCCTCATCTTAGCAGGAAAGCTTCCAGTTTTTAACCATTAGGTATGATGTTAGCTGTAGGGGTTTTGTACATGTACCCCTCTATTCCAAGTTTGGTTTTTGTTTTTTTGGTTTTTTATTTTAAATCAACTTTATTGAGTCATAATCTATACATAAAATGTGTCCATTGTAAAACTGTAATTTGAGGAGTTTTGTTTTGTTTTGTGTTTTTACCCCACCCAATTATCCCCCAACTTTCCTCCCCATCTCTCCCCCCACCCCCACTCCACTTTGTGGCCTTAGGAATGTTCCCTCCATCTGTAAGACCAGCACACTATTGTGGTCTTTCTTTCCTTCTTTCCTTCTCTCTTAGCTCCCAAATATGAGTGAACACATGTGGTATGTGTTCATATCCCTATGTGCTTTGCTTATTTCACTCAAAATAAGTTACTCCAGGTTCATCCATGTTGTTGCTATTGGGAGTGTTTCATTCTTTTTTACGTCAGGGTAGTATTCCACAGTGTATATATACCCCAGTTTCCTGACCAGTCATCCATTGATGGACATTTCCTTTTGCTCCATATCTTGGCTGTTGCAAACAGAGGTGCTCTGAGGTTTTTCTTTCTTTTTTTTAAAGTCATGAGTGGCTGTTGGATTTTCTCTAATGTTTTTTATGCATCCATTGATATGATCGTGTGGTTTTCCTTCAACAGCCTGTTGTTGTGGTAGATTACATTAATTGATTTTCAAATGTCACATCAGCCTTGCATACCTGGAATAAATTCCACTTGGTCTGGGTGTAGAATTATTTTTACACATTGGTGGATTTGATTTGCCAGTATTTTGTTGAGGATGTTTGCATCTAAGTTCACGAGAGATATTGGTATGTAGTTTTATTTTCTTTTTATGTCTTTGCCTGGTTTTGGTATTTAATGCTGGCTACATAGAATGAGTCAGGAAGGACAGATTAAGCATCCCTAATCCAAAAAATTCAAACCCCAAATGCACCAAAACCTAAAACTTTTTGAGTGCTGACATGACACTCAAAGCAAGTGCTCACTGGAGCATTCCAGATTTTGGATTTTTGAATTAGGGATGTTCAAATTGTATGTGTTCTGCAAATATTCCAAAATATGAAAAAAGAAATCCCAAATCCAAAACACTTCTGGCCCCAAGCATTTTGGATAAAAGATACTCAATCTCTATTCCCTCTGCTTCTTCTATCGTCTGGAAGAGATTGTACAGAATTGGTATAATTTCTTCTATGTTTGGCAGAATACACAATTGAACCCATCTGGGCCTGGTGCTTTCTGCTTCAGAAGGTTATTAATTATAGATTCATTTGAAATAAATGTAGGCTTATTAAGATTGTCTATTCAAAATGAATTTTAAGTTGTGAAATAGACGGGTTTATGATCTTTTATTGTTTTGTGTTTTGTGTATTTAATTGCTTGATTGAGATATATTTACCCATTTAAATTGTACAGTTTAGTGGCTTTTAGGGTATTCACATATATGTGCAATGACCACCCTAGTCAATTTTAGAATATTTTTATTCCCTCAAAAAGAAATCTCTTACCTTTGAGCAATCGCCTCCTATACTCCCATTCCACAAGCCTTAAGCAACTACTGATCTACATCGTCTTGTTAGATTTCCCTATTTGGGACATTTTGTTAGAACAAAATCATATAATACATGATCTTTTGCGACTGGCTTCTTTCACTTAGCATGGTGTTTTCAAAGTTGATCCATGAATAATATTCAATACATATACCACACTTGGTTTATCTGTTAGTTGATGAATGTTGGGATTATTTCCACTTTTGGCTATAATGACTAATGCTGCTATAAATATCCAACTATAATTTTTGTGTGAGCATGTGTTTTCCTTTCTCTTAGGCATAAACATAGAGTGGAATTGTTGGGTCATATGGCAACTCTGTGTTTTTTTCTTTTAGGAAGTTCCATACAGTTGTTCAAAGCGACCAGCAGTGTTTGAGCGTTCTGATTTCCCCACATCCCTGCCAGTACTTGGTATTAAACGATGTTTTCATTTCAGCCACCATGTTGGGTTTGAAGTGGTATCTTATTGTTTTTCATTTGAATTTTCTCAGTGATTAATGATGTTGACCATCTTTTCATACGATTATTGCCTAGTTTTATATCTTCTTCAGAGTAATGTCAATTCAGATCATTTGCCCATTTTTTAATAGTTATTCATCCTTTTATTCTTCACATATTCTAGGTACAAGTCCCTTATAAGATATATGTCTTGTAAATATTTTTCCCATTTTGTAGATTGTATTTTCACTTTATTGACGGTGTTCTTTGAGAGCATGAACCTTTTCACTGTTGGTAAAGTCCTAATTATCTATTTTTTCATTTGTTGCTCATGTTTTTGTTGTCACCATCTGAGAATCCTTTGACAAATCTGAGGTCACAAAGATTTATTCTTATATTTTCTTATAAGAATTTATAGCTTTAGCTCTTACATTTAGTTTTTTTATCCATTTGGTGTTAATTTTTTTATATGATGTGAAGTAAAGTTGCAAGTCCATTTTCTTCCATGTGGCTTTCTAATTGTCCCTAAAAAATTTGTAAAAAAGAATATTCTTTTTCACCACTGAATGGCCTTGGAACCCTTGTCAAATATCAACTGGCTGTATATACTTGTTTTTTTTTCTGCCCTCTCAGCTCCATTTCATTGATTTATATGCATATCCCTATGGTCGAACCACAGTTTCTTGATTACTGTTGCTTTGTGTTAAGTTTTGAAGTAGGGAACTGCAAATCTTCCTGCTCTGTGCTTTCTCAAGATTATTCTGGCTAATCTGGGTCTCTTGCAATTATGTATGCATTTTAAAATAAGCTTGTCAATTTCTACAGAAAAATCTGCTGGGTTTGTGATAGATATTGCATTGAATCTGGAGGTTGACTTGGGGGGTATTGCCATCTTAATAATTTGTCTTCTGATCCATGATCACAGGATGTTTTACCATCTACTTAGATCTTGTTTAATTTCTTTCAAAAATCTTTTATGGTTTTCAGATGTAAAGTTTGCAACCCTTTTGTTAAATTTACTTGTAAACATTTTCCTCTTTTTGGTGCAATTGTAAATGGACTTATTTTCTTAATTTTTATTTTTAAGTATAGTATTTAGAAATCAAGTGTTTAGAGAGACAAATGATTGTTGTATACTGATCTCGTATCTGCCCATTTTGCTGAGCTTGTTTATTAGTTCTAACAGTTTTTTAGTGGATTTCTTCAGATTTTTTATGTACAAGTTTACGTCATCTTTAGATAGAGACAGTTTTACTACTTCCCTTCCATTCCTGATGGCTCTTCTTTTTTTCTTTCTTTCTTTTTTTTAAAAATTTTAACTTATCAATATTCAGTGTAGTTGATTTTCATGTCCCTTTATCAATTCCTCCTTTTCCCTCTTCCCGCTACCCACTCAATCAACATCATATCTGTTCACATGTCCTAACATGTTTAAGGAATTGTAGATTGTTGTACATTCTTCCCCACCGCCCTCCCTCCCATTGATTTGTTTGTATATTTATGGATTTATTTTTATTAACTCCTACAAATAAGTGACAATATGCAGCATTTCTCTTTCTTTGCCTGGCTTATTTCACTTAATATAATTTTCTCTAAGTCAATCCATGGTGCTGTGAACGGTAGTATTTCATTTTTTTTAATAGCAGAGTAGTATTCCACTGTGTAGGTATGCCACATTTTCCTTATCTACTTGTCCGACGATGGGCATTTAGGCTTGTTCCAACTCTTGGCTATTGTAAATAGCACTGCAATAAACATGAGGGTATAGGTATCCTTTGAACATGATGATTTCCACTCCTCTGGGTATATTCCCAGCAGTGGAATAGCTGGGTCATATGGTAGATCTATCTGTAATTGTTTGAGGAATCTCCATACCATTTTCCATAAAGGCTGCACCATTTCACAGTCCCACCAACAGTGTGAGAGTGTTCCTTTTTCTCTGCAACCTCATCAGGATTTATCATTCTCACTCTGGATATTAGCCACCCTAACGGGAATGAGATGATATCTCAAGGTGGTTTGGATTTGCATTTCCCAAATGCTGAGTGATGTTGAGTATATTTCTTGTGAGAGTGGCCTACTAGCAATAAATTTTCTCAGTTTTCGTTTTTTGTGGGAATGTCTTTATTTCACCTTCATTTTTGAGATAGTTTTTCTGGATGTAGTATTATGTGGGTGTAATGTGAGGTTATATAACCAGTAAAACTGGTATAGGTAATTTAAAACACTTAGATCAACTAGGCTCCACCTGAGAATACAAATTCAAAAAATAAAATGTATATTTTTATTATATTCTACATTATCATCAGAGAGAAGACAAATACCTGTTCTTATTCGCCTAAGGATTCACATACGCAAGGATTCTTATTAAAAATGCTTCTGAGGTGAAGTTTATTTGAGAAGGGTTGTTGTTTGAGTGTGTGCTTATGTGTGTATTTATATGTGTGTGTATAGTGGAAGATCAAGCTCTTCTCTGGGAATTCCTGTGTTCCCTTTTGTGAGAATTATGTAAGTATTTTCAGGTGTAATAAATTAAACCGACTACAATATGAATTTGTATGTAAGAAAATTTATTAAATTTATAAATTTTATTATAAAAATTTACCAAATTTATTAAACCCTTTCAGGTGCAGAAAAAATATTATACCTTCATAGCCTTAGGAAAAAATACTTTTTCACTTTCTCACCCATAGACATACAGAGAACTTTGAACTTCAGTTCTACAATCTGAGCAAGGAGTCAAATGCAAATACAGACACAAGTACATATGCAAACAAGCCTTGTGGGGAAAAAAAGGTGAATCATTGTATGGAGATGACTGAGAATGGGTACTGGGTCACTTTAATCATTTTATTTGGAGTTTTCTCCATTCTTCAGGTAATCGTGTCCTTTCCCATTCACTCTGGAATTCCCTCACCCCAAACCACTGAATTAATTAAACAAAAGATACATTTCCAACACACTATTTCACATTCTGAAGGTATCACAGGGTTTCTCTGTTGAGCCTTGTTAGCAAAGCTAGAAAAACAATCACTGAACCGAGAGAGAAGTTTACCAGTCTCTTCCCTGGAGATGAAAATTTTATTCATGAATTCCATCAGAAAACCAGACCAGGCCTTTCAGAATCCAACTTGAAAAAAAAAACTTGAATAAGCCAAACTTACCAGTTTGCAGCCAGTGTTTTGTCACCACTGAGAAAAACAGTCAAAAAAAATATGTATATATATATGTGCCTGAGAGCGTTGAGTAGGCACCATACTCGGAAACATGAAAGCATAGAAATTGAATTTAGTCCTCTACATCTTGCTGAGAATGCCTCATGAGTCATAATAGCTCAGGAATCAGGGAGTTCAGGGAGAAGTGCAAACAATCACAAAGGCAAGCTGCTCATTAAATTTACTAATCAAGTAACTGCTCTCCAATTCAGTGGATGATCAAGAGATGAGCAGATCTTGGTAGGTCCACGAGAGACATCAAACTATAATTTTAAAAAAATCAGTGTCCCAGAGACCTCCAGTTCTGGCCAAGCTAGAGTATGTCCACTCCTCCTAGGTGGTCCCTCTACGTCAAAACACTCTGGATACAACAGAGCAGACAAGCAAATGGAACTCCAGAGTGTGGGAAAGAGGAGGCAGACCGGCTAGTGCACTCAAGACTTGAGTAAGGACACAGCAGTGATTTCTTTTGTTTTTCTTATCTCCTACCAAATGTCCCAGACAGGGCACTACGGAAGTCTCCAACCAAGAACCACCAACACTCACAGACATGAACCTCTAAGTAAAGCCCATTCCCTTACACAAAACAAAAACAAAAGCAAAGACAGAAAAAGGGTGTTCTAAAAACCAAAAACCCTGTTTTTGGCAAATATCCCTCCTCCACTGCAGACAAACTCCAGTGGAAAGCCTCAGCTCTAACTCCTGAGGTTTTAGAGACCAAAAGGGAAGCTGATCTTCTGCCCTAACCAGCCTCTCTGACACCAGTGGTGATGATCCCATTCCCCTGTCAGGGTATTGTCAGTGAGGTCCAGCAACAAGCTGAGCCTTTACCTCCACCCAACATCAATGATCCTGAACAAGGCAGTGCAAGTTGGGACTAGTATGCATTCCATTTATCCCCATCTCTGGTGTCAGTGATGGCCAGTAGAAAGTTGAACCTCCACACCCATCCAACATCAATGAGGTGGTATGAGGTGGGGCTAGTCAACACTCCACCTTCCCTCTTACCACTCCTGTGTGAGCTAGGCCTGATTCAGAGCTGAGCTTCTTTCTTCCTCCACCTCTCATCAGGGTGGAATGAGGTGACAGCAGGCAGGGTAGGTTGACACTCTGCTTTCCCCCTTCTTCCCCTGATGTCCTCAGAGACCAGTGGGGAACTAGGTTTCTGACTCGCACCCTATAGCAACAAATTATTGAGTCAGCAACCCAGTTCCCCCTTTCCGAGTGCCAGCAGGACCTGTGGAGATGGAGCTTACGTTCCCTACGTTGAGGCAACCAATGTGTTGTGAATTGGTGCCCGTCTTTCATTGGAAAGATGTCACTGCAACTGGGGTAACAGTTCATCTCTCACCCTAGCCAACTGCAAAGAGGTAAGGAAACTCAGAAATCCATTTTTTCAGTGTGGTATCAGAACACAAATCTCTGTGTTACACCAAAGACTCACGCCAAAAGTGGAGATTAAACTTAGGATCCAGGGTCTCACAAAGTGGTTTCCAAATATCCAGGATGCAATAGAAATTCACCACACCAAGAACCAAGAAAATGACATGCTGAATAATAAAAGACAACCTACAGATGACAACACTAAAGTGAATAAGATGTTGGAATTATCTGACAAGCTTTGGAAGTGACCTTGAAATAATTCCTCAGCAGGCAATTACAAATTCTCTTGAAATGAGTGACAAAATTGGAAACCTCAGCCAAAAAAAATTGAAGTTATAAAAAAGAAACGAGTGGAAATTACAAAACTCAAAAAATACAAAAACGAAAAAAAAGAAAGAAAGAAATGTTGCCAGATGGGATCAATCGTAGAGTGGAGATGACAGAAGATAGAACCAGTGAAATTGAGGACATGTCATTAGAATGTACCTAATGTAAACAACACAGGAAGAATAGACTGAACAAAAATATCATGGCCTCAGAGAATTGTGGAAACATAACAAAAAAGCTCACATTCATACTGTCTGATTTGTAGAAGGAGAAGAGAGAGAGAGAGAGAGAGAGAGAGGAATAAAAAAAGTATTGGAAGAAATAACGGTTGAAAACTTCCCAGATAAGGCATAATGATTGGAAAGAAAGAAATAAAAATATCCCTATTTTCAGATGACATGCTATATATTCTAAAGACTCTTCAAAAACAAAATTCTAGAACTAGTATGTAAGTTCAGCAAATTGGTGGGATACAAGGTTCACACACACAAATCAATTGCATTTGTATACAGTAACAACGAAACTGTGGAAACTGCAATGTAAAGCACAATACCATTTACAAATGCTCTAGAGAAAATAAAATTGTTGTTTATAAATGTAACAAAACATGTATAGGACCTATATCCTGCACATTCCAAAACACTGATGAAAAAAATCAGAGACCTAAATAAATGTAGACACATATGTGGTTGTGGATTAGAAGACTCGATACAGCAAAGACGTCAATTCTCCCCAAGCAGAGCTATAAGTCTAATGTAATTTCTATCAAAATTCCAGCAAGGTATTTCAGACATAGAGAAGCTTATTCTAAACTTTATATGGAAATACGCAAACCCTAGAATAGCTAGAAACATGCTTGATGAAAAATAATAAAGTGAAAGAAATTACTCCGTTTTATGTTGATCTTACTGCATAGCTACAGCAATCTAGACAGTGTGGCACTGGCAGAGGAGTGAACACATATATCAACAGAACAGAATGTAGAACCCAGAAATAAACCTACTCAAATACATTCAACTGATTTTTGAGAAGAGCACATAAGCAATTTAATGGAGGAAAGATAGACTATTGCACAAATGATGCCGAAGTGCTTGGACATCCATAGGCAAAAGTAAAATGAGCCTTTAATAAAAAAGTAAAAATGAGCCTTTCTCGAAACCTCACAACTTATACAAAATTTAACACACAATGGGCCACAGGCTTAAATGTAAAATGTAACACTGTAATAGTTTTGAAAACATCAAAGGAGAAACTCTTTGGGATCTAGGGCTAGGCAGAGTTCTTTGACTTGACATCAAAAGCACAATAAAAAACAATCAATAAATTAGACCTCACTGAAATTAAAAACTTTGGCACTGTTAAAGACCTTGTGAAAGGGATGAAAATAAAAGCTACAGGCTGGGAAAAGTATTTGCAAGCCACTTATCCAACAAAAGAGTAGTATCTAGAAAGTTAAAATAACTCCCAAAACTCAACAATAAACAGTCAAAGAATCCAAGTAGAAAATGGGTGTCTCAGTCCAATTTCTGTTGCTTGTAAGAGAATACCTAAAACTGGTTAATGTAGAAAGAAACGGAATTTATTTCTTTCAGTTTTGAAGGCTGGGAAGCCTAAGGTCTAGGGGGCACAACTGGTGAGGGCCTTCTTCCTGGTGGAAACTATCTACGGAGTCCTGCGGCAGCATAGGCAATCACCAGTCCACACCCATGAGAACCCATTAAACCATTAATCCATTATTTCATAAATGGGTTAAACCATTCACGAGATCACAGTCCTCACAAGCTTATCACCTCTTAGAGGCTCCACCTTTCAACACTGCCACATTGGGGGAATCAAGTTCCCATGTGAGCTTTGGAGGGGACAAACGTTCAGATCTTAGTAATGGGCAGAAGACACGAAAACATTTTTTTTTTTTTCACGGAAGAAGTTATACAGGTGGCAAATAAGCACACGAAAATGTCTCCAATATCATTAGACATCAGAGAAATACAATTTAATAGAATGGTGAGATATCACTACGCACATATTAGAACAGCTAAAAAAAAAATAGTGATAACACCAAATACTGTTGAAGATTTGGGGAAATTAGATCACTCATACATTGCCGGTGGAAATGTAAAACTGTTTCAGCCACTTTGGAAAGCAGCATGGCAATTACTTTAAAAATTAAACATGAACTTAATATGCCAGCCAGAAATCTGTCTTGTGGGCTTTTAGACCAGAGAATTGAAAGCTTAATTTCGTACAGAAACTTGTACATGATTGTTCACGGCAGCTTTACTTGTAAATAGCTAACAAGTGGAAATAACCCAAATGTCCTTGAACGGATGAATGGCGAAACAAACTGTGTTGCATGTGTACCATGGAATACCCCTCAACAATAAAAAGTGACAGACTCTTGACAAATGCAGAAATTTTGATGGATCGCCTGGGAATTAAGGTGAGAAAAAAAAAAAAAGAGGAAATCCCCCAAATTACATACAATTCCATTTATTTATTTTTGTAATGGCAAAATATTGGAAATGGAGACAGTTTGTAGTTTCCAGGCGGTAGGTATGGGGAATTGTTCTGGGAAGGAGATGGGTGTGGTAATAAAATGGCACCAGTCGAGGGACTTTTTCGGCCATAAAACTGTTTATTACCCTGTCTATTGTGGTGTATACATGGACCTGTGCATGTGATAAAACTTCATAGAACTAAATACACGCACACATACAGACACACACTCAAGTAAAACTGGGAAGATCTGAATAAGATCAATGGATATCATTGGTGTCAGTATCCTGGTTCTGATATTATACTATAACTTTACAATATGCTAGCATTGGCGGAAATTGGATAAAATGTACCTTGGATCCCGATGCAATATTTCTTGCAACTGCATGTAAATCTACATTTATTTTGAAGTAAAAAGTTAAAAAATCTCCTCAACCACCTGGAATCTATGGTGCATTCCTTTCCTATTGAAATTGCATAGATCCTGAGATAAAGTTTTGCAGCAGAAAAGTAAATTTCCTTTATTTAGCTTTCTGTCTTTCTTACTATCTCACTATTAACCTTAGCCTTAGGATTCAGAAGGAAGATGTCATAATGAGTCATTCACACAATTTACTTAAACTGAAAAAAGAAATTAGAGTTTTTCTTACAAAGAGTAATTCTGATTAGATTTAATATTGTTTTTTCAGTGAGGCCTAACTTTCCAAATAATTCGTCTGCTGAACATTTTCCATAAATTGATTAAACCATATTTGCAGCACCAAGGTATAGAAAAAGTGTAATTTTAGCACATATAAATATACAAGATGCCATAAATTACATCCTTTAAAAAAAAATGAGTAGTCTGTCTTAAAAATTCTTTTAGGGGATATAAGAGAGAAGGAAACATAAAAAAACAACACTACCTTAAAATTCTACTTTTATCTTTTTATTTTATTTATTTTTTGTGTGTGTGACCGCTAAGGGGATCGCAACCCTTGGCTTGGTGTCGCCCGCACCGCGCTCAGCCAGTGAGCTCGCCAGTATCCCTACATAGGATCCGAACCCGCAGCCTCGGCGCTCCCAAGCGCCGCTGTGCTCCCAGCAGCGCACTCTCCCGAGTGAGCCACGGGGTTGGTCCAAATTTCTACCTTTGAAAATGTCTCTGTGCTGTTCTGACCAACCAATGATTCACCTAGAGACAGGGTTAAGTGCTTTCTCATCCTACCCTGCCTGGCTGCCCTCAGTACAAGGGGCACTCTAATCTCACCTTTCAAAATTGCTTTCTGTTCAGGGTTCCCCAGGCACTATCTGACATTAGGTTGGGCTGGTGTCCTGTCCTTCGAGGGAAGGAGAACAGGCTTTCTAATCATCCCTTCCAAGGGTTTTTTTTTTTTTTTCTTCTTGACACCCTAAGCACTTCAACTCTCTATCACCCATTTAAAAAGTAATACCGAGTTCACAGTGAGTTAAAGATTTATATTGTCTTTAACATTCTTCTGATAAATAGTATTGACAAGGCTTATTGTTCCTTTCGACTGAAGCACAATTTAAAGCGCAGTGTGGTTTAAGGCTTACGGCAACTTCTTGGAATTCGCAAAATACGTTCAAGAGATAGAGACTGGGAAGAAACCCAGACCTCCTGACCCTCAATCCTGATAACTTGACCAATGACAATTATTATAATCATCCACTTATCAATCGCATTGTAATTGCTAGGAGGAAACTTAAGACACATCTGATAAGGTGACCAGAGGTGTGAATTAAATAAGGAAGTTGGCTCTAGGGACATGGGGGGGCGGAGTGTTACAGGAAAACTCGTAATGGGATAGGGGTATGCTTGGTGAGTATGTGTTAGAGGAACAAAGGAGGCTAGTGTGGCTGGAGAAAAAAATCATTCATTCATTTCACAAATATTCAAGTATCCATTGAACCAGGGACTGCTCTGGGCACTTAGAATACATTAATGAGCAATGGACAAAGATTATTGCCCTCCTGGAATTTGTACTTTCCAGCACGGGAGACAAGATAATAAAAAAACAAAGACAGCATATGAGTAAAATAAATGGTATCCCAAAGGTGGTAAATTCTGTTTAAGAGAAAGAAAAACCAGATAGGGAAGAAGTGGAACCAGGAGTGAGAGGTGAGGATTGGACATGTAAACAAATATCCTGCAACTGATAGTACCATTATTAGATGGGTGGAAGTTTTCTCCTTTGTGCTGTCTTTGTCAGGTGTAAGTGTAAATGCTATGCTGGCTTCACTGCACAGAGGTCAGAACACACTTTTCCTGTCTTTGGTCTGGTCTCGATTCCCTTCTTAATACACCAGAGAACCAGGGACACCACTGCCTGATAGCCTTTTGTCATCGAGTGCCTACTCATTTTGAAGTTATCACCCCCAGCTACACGTCCACTAAATTTGGACTTTAGTTGTCTGGGCTTGAGACCCTGCCTGGTAGAAGCCCTGGCCAGGCAGTGCCCAGACCACAGGCAGTGACACTTTTCCCGGAAGATCTTAGCCGGTGGGGCAGGCACGTGCTCAGAATCTTTCCACCAGCGCCGAGCTGAAGGGAACGCGGTTCCTCCCAGTATGAAGCTGATTGGTGGAGGCAGGTCACGTGACTCCGGGTTAGCCAATGCAAGTCCTCTCCAGGATGCTTTAGCTTGGAGAAGAAACTGACGGTTAAGATGCGGGGGCCACCTAGACTGGGGACTTGTTTGTGACCAGCTCGTAAGAGGAAGAAAAGGACTCCAACTGCTGCGGTCCTGGACGTTTCCCAAGGTTTTTCTGATGCTTCTTCTTCCAATTAGGTTAATTACAACAATATCTTTTCTGTAAATTAAACCTATTTTGGCATAAATTACCTAGGGTCAAGGTTTACGGATTAGTAGGAAAGGCAGTCCAGCTGTTCAGTGGTCCACTTTCTTTCCACCCTCTATGAGTCCTCACGTGTTAAGATTAGCTTCAATTGCATGGCTAATCAGTTCATGCGCGTTCTAAAATTCTTCAAAAAGCCTTTCTCCTCTCCAAAAAGTTATGCTTCTCCTTTGCACCTTGGTTTTGTTTGTGGTGACTTTTGATATGTCAGGGTTTTAAATGTGAGATATTTCCCTTTCTATTGTATTTCATTTATTTTATGCTCAAAAACGATTTTCTCATCTGAAGAGTGAATAAATATTCAGCTGCATGTTGAAGATGACTGCTTTCATTTCTTTCTTATAATGGCCTCTCTAAAGCAATTTGATTTTGTAATTGTAATAAACGATGTGATGATGTGATTTTTTATCCATCTTTCTATCCATCCCCCTAACTTTGTTTCAAGTGGTTAAACTGTTAAACAGTGTGGATTATAGATAACCATCCCTTTAGCCACTGATTTTGTCTGTTTTTCATTCTGTATTTTGAAATAATTTAGACTTACAGAACAGTTGCCGAAAAAATTGTACAGGGAGCCTTCACCCAGATTTCCCTAATGTTGACATCTTATATAGCCATCGAAAAATTACCAAAACTAAAACATTACTATCAATGTAATACTACGATATCTAATATATAGAATTTATTTGAATTTCACCAGTTATCACATAATGTCCTTTTCTATCCTAGGATCCCATTCAGGATACCTCGTTGTATTTGTCTGTCATTTCTGCCTACTCTGCTCCAGGCTGACAGTTCCTCAGTCTTCACTGGTCTTTCAGAAGCCTGACACTTTTGAAGATACCAGTCAGGTATTTTGTAGAATGTCTCTCAACTTGGGGTCATCTGATGTTTTCTTATGATTAGATTGAAGCTCTGCATTTGTGGCAAAAATACATGTTTTATTCTCCTCCCCTTCACCCCATTGGTGAGCGTGCGCTTCCCACCCTAGTGTTGTGGGGGTGGCCAAACACATGGCACCCAACATTGGACAGATGAAATCCACAGCAGTTTATTAGTCACATCTGCTCACAGCCTGGGAGAGGAGGACACCACAGGCCAGGCAGAGCCACACAGCATCACAGTCTGGAAGAAAGTGGACAAGCAGGGTCTGTAGGGCGCAGTATTGTAGTAAGAGGATTAAGTGCCCCTCGGTTCATGGGAGGATGACTGGTTCTTTGGATAATTCTGTGGGCTGGGTGAGAACTGAAACCTGCTACTTAGGGATAAGTAAGCACTGTGCCCGGTCCACATGATAAGGAGGGTACTTTGGCTAGGGGACCTTTTTCTGTGGGAACACAACAGGGAGCAGAACCTGTGGGTAAGCCATAAACGGTCATCCGCTCTCTCCTAGATGTCAAGGCACACATATTATTAGGCCTTAATTTTAGGTCTTATATCACATTACTGCTAACATTATTTTGTTCCCTTCTCTGTGAATCATGTCAGGGGGTAGGTATATGATGCCCATATGTTGTATTACTACTAATGTTCACCTTGATTACTTGGTTAAAGTGGTGGCAGTTAGGCTGCTCCACCATACCATTGCTATTTTCCCGTTTTTTAGTAATAGATAGGGTGTGCGAAATACTTTAAGGCTCCGAAAATACACTGTTTCTTCTCAGACTTTGACCCATTACTTTTGGAATCCATCTAGGTATCTTGCCTACAACAAATATGTTTCCTAATGGTAATTTTCTATTTTCCTCATTCTTACTACATGTATTCATTGGAATTCTTCTGTAAGGAAGAGCTGGTTTCCCCCCCCCCCATTTATTTGTTCAATTTATGTACATCAGTATGGGCTCGTGAATAATTATGTTATACTATGAGTTATAATCAAATTATATTATTATTTACTTTGTTCCTCAAACTGTTCCAGCTTTGGCCATTGGGAGCGTTCTTTGGTTGGTTCTGTGGTCTTTCGATATGCCCCCATTCTTTCTTGCACACTTCCTTATGTTCTGGCACAATAAGATGTTCACATCCATCGTGTGTTCTTTTGTTTGTTTCTTTGTTTCTTTGTTTTCCCCCACCGTACCTCTGGATTAAAACTATTTCTACAAGGAGCCCTGGTTCCTTTCCTTGGAGGATAACATTTAGAAACCTGTATTTCAGTGTATATTCATTGTTACCGAAATTTCATTGCTGCTAGGCTCTCTCCACGGACAGAGGTAGGAAATATATTGTATGTACATTCCCATGCTTATAGATACATCTATGTTTATTTCTGCATCTACCTATTTGTATAGATATTAAAAGCCAGGAACTCATACTGATATTTCTGATTCCAGTCCATTCTAGCCTTATCTGTAAATTCATTCTCTGACCTGGCTTTCATTATCTATGATGCGTTTACTTATTTGTTCATTCCTGGTGTGTGCACACATAGCTTCAGAATTGCTAACCAATACCCCTGTTGGAAACAGATTTACTAACTTGTATTTGTGTACAGTTCTTTTTTGTCTTCAGCCTTAGAAGATACTGTCAAAATATGGTTTTCCAAAGTTTCCTCACTTAAATATTTTCTTTCTCACTCCTTCAGTGTGGATAAATTAATCATTTGTAATACAGTTAGCTGACTTTGCTGCTACTTGTATTCGACTTTGCGTTTCCCTCCATATCCTGGTTGATTTTAATTGTTTATTTGTATTTTGGATAGAAATGTTCCTATGATTCGGAGTCAGGCCTATACAGAAACAAAGTGTACTCAGAGAAGTATCGCTTCTTCCTCATTCCTTCTACCTCATTCCCATTCCCCATTTCTTGCTCTTTCTTTCCCACCCTCCCCCACAGGATAACCAATTTCTTTAGTTTCTGGTTCAACCTTTTCTGTATTTATTTTGCACCAATTCGCAGATACACACATGTTTTCTTATATTCCCTTCTTACGCAAAGGATAGCATACTATTCATATTTCTTTCCATTTTGCCTTTGTCATTTAACAGCCTTCCTGAAATCACCCCACACCGTGTCATACAGATTTTCATCATTCTTTTTCTTACAGCTACACTGGACTCCATTGCATGGCTGTACTATACTTTATTCAACCACTCATCTATATGTGGCCTTTTAATGTGTTTCCAGCATTTTGCAGCTACAAACAATGCTTCAGTGAATAACCTTGGGCACAAATAACTTTGTACTGGTGAAATGTATCTTCGAAGTATATGTCCAGTAGTGAGATTATTGGGCTAAAAGTTAGGTGCATATGTAGTTTCTTTAGGCATTTCCAGATTTCTCTTTGGAAGGGTCGTATTGGTTTTCATTTCCACTAGCAATGTTATGAGAATGACCGTTTCCACACAGACTCACTAACAGAATGTGTTGCCTCACTTTTTAAACTTTCGCCTATGTGTTAGGTGAGAAACGGTATCACGGTGTTGGTTTAATGTACGTTTTTGTCTGTTGGTGAGTAAGTTTTGACACATCATGTTTGAGGACTTTCTATATTTTTTTGCATGAATTGTCTGTTCATGTCTTTTCCTCATTTTTCGATCCAGTTTTTGGTCATTTTGTCGTTCAATATTTAAGAATTCTATATATGTATTTGGAATATTATCCATTTGTCTGAGGTATATGCTGCAAATACTTTATCCCAGTTTGCCAGTTGTGTTTTGATTTATTTATGATGTATTTTTTGCAACACTTTCTTTCGTTTTTATGTGGTCTAACTGGTTATTCATTTCTTTCATTGCCTCTGGAATTTGAATCATAGTTAGATGCCTTTCCCTACACCAAGGTTAAAGAAGAGCTCTGCCAGATTTTTTTCAAGAACTTGTATCGTTTCATTTTTTATGTTCAGATCCCTAATACGTGTGCAGTCTATTTTTGTGTATGGTGTATTGTATCAGTCCACTTTTATTTTTCCTAATGCCTCAATTGCTCCAACACTATTTAGTCAATGACCATCTTGGCCCTCATGATTTTACATGCCACCTTTATCATATGCTAATTTCCATATGTATTTGTACTTGGGTTGTATTTTTTGGTTTTCTCGCCTATTATTCCACTGAGCTATCTGTAATTTAAGGAAGTTTTCTCTGCCATCACATGCGGAATCAAAATCCCAGGTCTTCTTTACAATGTGAGCAAACTTTTCCTGTAAAGAGCCATATAGCAAATATTTTAAGTTTGTGGACCATAGTGTCTCTGTCATAACTACTCAACTTTGTCATTGCAGCACAAAAACATCTATAGATAAGATATAAATGAATGAGCATGGCTGTGTTCCAGTAAAACTTTATTTACAAAACCAAGAACTGGACTGTATTTGACCCAATGGGCCACAGCTTACAGACCCCTGCTCTAGTGGATTCCTCAGATAGGGTTGAGGGGTGCAGAATCTCCTAAGTTCCTGTCTGTTGAAAACTGTTTTTCTATAAGCTGTGATATTTGAAGGGTCAGCCCTGCTGGATGTAAAATCTTTACTTCAGACTTTTTAAAAAAAATTTTATCATTACACAATGTAAACATTTTTTTTTTTTTTTGTGGCCCTTTACCAATTCCTCCTTAACCTCTCCTCCCCCTCCCCCTTTCCCACCGCTGGTGTCCTCAGTTCTGTCCTCTCCTTTTGAGAGTTCAAGGAATTTTTGTGATTGTTGCATCATTCTTCTTTCCTTCCTTTTTTCAGCTGCCGCTTATCAGTGAGGACATGTGGTATTTCTCTTTCTGTAAGTCTGGCTTATTCCACTGAACATGATTTTCTCTAAGTTCATCTATGTTGCTGTGAATGGCACAATCTCACTCCTTT
The DNA here is from genome assembly GCF_027409185.1 of Cynocephalus volans. Classification (NCBI taxonomy): domain Eukaryota; kingdom Metazoa; phylum Chordata; class Mammalia; order Dermoptera; family Cynocephalidae; genus Cynocephalus; species Cynocephalus volans. The sequence continues at coordinate 110,369,641 of NC_084478.1, read as the reverse complement.
TTATGGCAAAGTTGTATTCCATTGTGTCTATATACCACATTTTCCTTACCCCGTCATCTGTCAGTAGACATTTAGTTTGCTTCTGACTCTTAGCTATTGTAAATAGAGCTGCGATAAACATGGGAGTGCAGGTATGCCTTCGACATGATGATTTCCATTCCTTTGGGTGTACACCCAACAGTGGGATTGCAGGATCATATGGCAGCTCTATCTGTAGTTGTGTGAGGAACCTCCATACTGTTTTCCGTAAGGGCTGCACTAACTTATAGTCCCACCAACAGTGTAGGAGGGCCCTTCTTTCTCCACATCCTCTCCACTATTTGTTATTCTCTGTCTTTCTGATTCTGGCCAGTCTAACTGGTGTGAGGTGATATCTCAATGTGGTTTTGATTTGCATTTCCCTGCTGCTTACTGATGTTGAGCATTCGCTTTTTCATCCGTAGGTTGGCCATTTGTGTATCTTCCTTTGAGAAATGCCTATCCAGCTCCTTTGCCCATTTTTTAGTTGGATTTGTTTGTTTGTTTGTTTGTTTGTTTGTTTTTACTGTTGTTTGAGTTCCTTGTATATTCTAGATATTAATCCCTTGTGGGATTCATAGTTTGTGAATATTTTCTCCCATTCTGTCGGTTGTCTTTTCACTCTGTTAATTGTTTCTTTGGCTGTGCAGAAGCTTTTTAGTCCATTTCTATTTTTATATTTTTATAAATATTCTGATCCGAGGTAGGTCTCATATCCTCAAATGCTTGTTTGAATATGATTAATTCTGTTTGAACTGTTCACTTAGTTTCTTTCCGCTTTATGGTTGTTTGCTTTGTGAGAAGTTTTGTTTCCTCATCTTTTTTTAAGAATGTTTTTGTATGGAATTTCTTTCTTCCTTTGGTGTATTTGTATGATATTGGTTTGTTTTACAAAAATCCTACTTTAACGATGCCAATTTTTGTCGGGATAGCAAAGTCCAGGCCTTTAAGCCTTTTTCTTTGCTTGTTTTGGTGGCAGAGGGAGAAGTTTTGAGTGCTCTGATTCTGTGGTTCTCTCATGTCCTGCAAGAGCATTTTTCTTTTCCATTTTTGTTTTTTCCCCCTTTTGTTTCTTTTCCCCATCATTCCTAAATGCCAAAGGATGCTTCAGCCTTCCTCTTTGCCGTTTCTCTTCTTCTTCCATTTTTTTTTTTTTTTTTTGTGGTGGGCTGATATGGGGATCCAAACCCTTGACTTTGGTGTTATAACACTGTGAAGCTATTTTTAAGTCTTGTAAGTCTTCCCTACCTCTTTAAATGTCACATATTTTGAAGTCTCTTCTCTATAGACCCTGCTCTTATCTTCCAGGATATCTTTTTGGTATTTTCAGACTTATCATGGGCCTAGTCATTCTGGCCGTACTTTTAGATCAACTTTAAGCTTGCCATCTTTCTTCCTCAGTATCTCTTGCAGCTCTTCTTGGTCTGTCTTTGCTTGCCACTAAGCCCACTGATGAGCGTGTGACAGATCATGTGCTGGAATATCGTGCTTTTTCTCGTTTTACTCACAATTATTTTGAAGTTTTGTCATCTGTTTCTAAGTGATGATGAGTATGTGCTTTTGGACAGATTTACATTTGTTTTTTCTTGGTGATTTGCATCATTTTGGAAGGAAGTATTGAGAGGCAGGTAGATAGATGGTCAATGTTGTCTTCTGCTCACTTACCCCTGATTTCTACTGACATTTTATCTTATGCCAATATGTATATGTATGAAGGCACACACAAACGTAAACTCTTACACACACACTCGAGTCTATTCCTATTCTATGTCTACAGTGGAGGTCTCCTGAGGTGGCTGCCTGATTCACCATCTACAAGGGTACTTCAAAAAGTTCATGGAAAAACAGAATTAAAAGATAATACGGATCTTTTCATGAACTGTCTGAAATACCCAAGTATTTATTCAATAAATATTTTCTCCACTGCTAACCTTGGTGGCAGATAAGGGACTGTGGATGTCTTCTCAGGATTTGTAAATATTCTTCACTCTGAAGCAGGTTCATAAAGATGGACAAAAACGCCCCAGCCACACTACTAGACCTTGCTGTACGAAGTCTGCTGAGTAATGAACGTGTAGCTATCCATGCCCTTGAAGAGCTCCCAAGAGTCATGTTCGCTCCGTTTTTCACTGCCGCCTTCTTGGGTGGTCATAAGAAGGTACTGAGGGAAATGGTGAGGATTTGGCCCTATCCCTGTCTCCACGTCGGGACATTGAGAGTACGGGAGTCACAATATGACAATTTCGAAGCTATGATTGACGGTCTACAGATCCTTCCTGCCCAGAACTCTTCTTCTTGGTAAGACTATGTATAATAGAGACATAGTGAGTCAGCAGGAGGGTATGAGACGGGCGTAGGAGATGGCCTAACAGTCTTTCAAAGGTAGTTAATGGTGAATGCTGAGGATCTCTGTGAGGCTGTTGGTGGAACATTTGGGGTCACCTTAAGGACTCTAATGTCTTACAGAGTTGATTATGGAACAGAAGGGATTGAGGATACTATTAATAGATTTGCCTCCTGGGTATGATTACATGGAAAAAGGACATGGGCATTGAGACTGGGATCATCAGAAGAGAAGAAAAGATGGGGAAAAGAAAGAAAGGCGCTAAATTTTTATGGAAAAGGCTTTGTTGGTAAATGGTGTATGGACTGAAGACCAGGGATAAAGGGATTTTGTTTCAGCTTCCCATCATTGATCCTGCTGGGTTGTATTAAAATGAGCTACCTCTCAGATATTCTGTCTTCTCCTCTCCTTACAGGGCGCCAAAACTGAGGATTCTAGATTTAAGTCAGAATCCAGGCTGCAGGACCACATGCTCTGAGATCAGGACCACATTCCCTTTCTGTTTTCGTTCATGTGTTCACTCTCAGCACTCTATCGTGAAAACAGAAGAAGCCCCACAAAGAGTTAGGTGCCCCGGAACTGTAAATTCAGAGTCTGAGCCTCAGTCATCCAGGGAACCTGTGGAATTATTAGTGAACATTTCCCTAGATAGTACCTGGAGAACAGGGCGATTTCTTTCTTTACTTCGAAATAAAGTAGAGCAGAGCTTTGGGTCCTTGCACCTCTGCTGCAGAGTTTTGCAATTTGATGGAAGGCTTGCCCACGAACACATCCTGCAGCTTCTGGATATGGGATGCATTGGTCACCTGAAAGTGGATGACATTTATCTGAGTCAAGTCACCACCCTTTTGGCTCAGATGACCCACCTCCACAGCCTTAGTATGTCTCACATCCGTTTTACATCTTGTGTGAGGAGACGCTTTGGGACTTTTCTCACCCATCTTGGGCAGATGAACACCCTTCAGCAGATCCGTTTGTATTCCTGCCGCACGCATCCGCTTCAGGAACTGCTCAGGTGAGGAGCTGGGGAAAGACCTGGGTTCCCTGAACCACCCCGTTGTTAAGACAGGAGAGCAACCATTCTTGGATATTCCTAATCTCCTTGTAACCCATTCCTCCTTCCACCTCAATATGGGCACTGCTGGGTGTATGAAACTGGCCAGGCTAGAGAAGCTAGAAAAGTAAGCTGTGATCATTCATTCATTCAGTCAGTCAGTCGACCATGTGCAGACATCATGATAAGTCTGTAGATACATTGGTGAAAAAGACCCAGTCCTTCTCCCCTTGGAGTTTACAGCCTTTTAGGGAGGAAGGGGAGACGTTCAGATGGAGAAATGTTTTATGCTGTGGCACTGATGCACCTCATCATGGTCTGGCTAGAACAGTTAATACTGCCAGATCATTTTGCTCCTGTATTTTACCCAAGCGTTAGGCCCTGAGTAGAGAGCTTGTCATTTGGGTTTTGGTCAAAGGGAATCCTTAGTTGACTGCTTTCCCAGTTCCCTCCCCACCAAATAAGTAAACTAAATCCACCATTGATTTCATTGTAAGTACTAAGTGCATTAAATTTTTTTCCACTTAATCTTTCCCACAACTCTACATAATAGTTGCTATTGTGCATGTTTTAAAGATTTAAGAAACTGTATCTGAGAGTGGAAAAGTAATTTTCTTAGAGTCTGATTCCAAAGCCCACATTGTTAACTGCTGTTGCAACATATGTGCAAATTAGTTTATTCTAGAGCCGTAGATACCTCTAACTCAGGACTCCTTGTCCTGGTCCAATCCTCATTGTGCAGAAATAACTTTCTTTTTTCTGTCTACAGATACCTGCCACCTCAGTTGGATGCATTGTATCTCTCTTTCTGTGGACTTTCTAACAGTGGCATCACTGTCCTGTCCCAGAGCCCTGCAGCCACCCATCTAAGATTGCTGAGTCTCAGCAACATCGAGATATCCTGGGAACTTTCTGAGTCCTTCCAGACTCTGCTGGCAAGTGTCTCAGGCACCCTGGAGTATCTACAGATAACTAGTTGCCTGATAACTGATTCTACTCTCACTGCTGTCATTCCGGCCCTGAGCCGCTGTTCCCACCTCTGTGTCTTTAGCTTCGCCTCCAACCCCATTACAATGCGTGTGCTCACCAGTCTTCTGCAGCACTTAACAAACCTGACGGAGCTGAAGCGTGTAATTTATCCTGTCCCTGTCCATTGCTATGAACAATTGCATAATCCTCGCAGTTTGAACCGACAGAAGCTTTCTGAAGTGCAGGCCCAATTGAAGGCGATGCTGCAGGTGGTAAAGCGGAATGACATGCGCTGGACCAGTTCTCCTGAGTGATTTTCATGGTACAAGGACTTGATTTAACACTGACGTGTGGCCATTAAAGCACGTAGTGTTCTCACCTGTAGCCCAAGTTTTAGAGACACATATGTAAAATTTTATAGTTCCAGGAACCTCGCGTTAGGAAGATTCCATGTGTAACTGACCTCTATAAAAATAAAGAACTCTAAAGAAAACAGAGGGCTTTGAGAGGTCCTATGGGTCTCTTACCCATTGTCCTCCAAATCCTCCTCCTTGCTCCTGACCACAGTGTTGGGTATGTGACATTGGCTGACCTAGTCATGGTATACCATTTCCCTGTCCAGACTAATTGGTTCACTTACGGGTACTTGACACAAGTCCAAAGAGTTGAAACCTTTTCTTGATGATATTTTGGAATAGTTGGTGGTTATTGAAGCCAATAATTTTACCCTCCAAGGTCCTTTAAACTTCTCATATTTATGACGGCCTTAGGCTGCTTATGAGAAACTATTTGCATCTAAAAGGAAAAAAACCAAACCAAAACAAACAAACCAAACCTATGTCCACTACCTACTGGTGTCTTTATCAGTCCGTTGCTACCTCCTTTCTTAGGTCTTAGTACCCTGTGGCTCAGTCGTTCCTTATATCACACCCATTCACCAAGGATCTCTTATTAGTTCAGTACTGTTCCAGGTGCTAAGAATAAAAAGGCAAATAAGACAAAGCCCCTACTTCCAGCCACTCAGAATACAGCTGTTCCTATGATTTGTCTGTTCCCCTACTCTTTCTTAGGGCGTTTGGGAAAGTTATTTAAACCCCCTGTACCCCAGGTTTTTTTTTTTTTTTCACACACTCTGTTCAATCCACGCTGGCCTCTTTAGGCTGTTGGATAGCTCCTCAACACTCAGGTCATGGCTTTAATGTTACCTCCTTGGAGAGGTTTTCTCTTACTTCCCTTTACTTATTGTACTTCCCTTACTTCCTTTGCTTCCCTTACTTTACCATGTTGTAGCTCTCTCTCAATGTACCATGTATGTTCCCTTCATGGTACCCATCGTTCCATATGCATTTGCTCCCTCTGCTCTTACAGCAATAATTTGTGCATATCGTTTACCCGTTGAAGTGAAAGCACTGCATTTCAAAGACTTAGTAAGAGAATAGAATGTTAAAATAACTAATTAAATATCTGTTTGTATGATGACACATTAAAATGGTAAAACATTGCATTTCAACGACTTAGTAAGAAAAAAATGTAATAGTAATTAATAACTTTTTCTAATCGTTTACATGCTGAAATGCCAGCAGACTGAATGTCAATGAGTCAGTAACAAAAATGAATGAAAAGTTACTAATTAAAAATTAATGTACAGCGTTCCCTGTTGAAATGAAATCAGACCACAATTTAAAGACTTAGTAAGAAACAAGTTGCAAAGTAGTTAATGTGTTTATACTGTTTCCATGTTAAAATGATAACATACTGCTTTTCAGACTCAGTTAAAAAAATAATTAAAATTAAATAAATTTTGTTCTTGTTAGTTACATGTTGGAATAACATACTGTATTACAAAGACTTAGAGAAAAGAATGTAAAAAATAATAATTAATAAAAATAGTTAATAATGTTTTTATTGCTTTCATTGTGTAATGACAACATACTGCATTTCCAACTTAGAAAGTAAAACATGTTAAAATAACCAAAACAGAATTTGTATGTGTTTTTTTCTTGGTGGAATAACAGATGTGGTTTTAGTTTGCATTTCCCTGATGACAAGTGATGTTGGGCATTTTTTCATGTATCTGTTGGCCATTTGTGGGTCTTCCTTTGAAAAATGCCTATTCAGCTCGTTTGCCCATTTTTTAATTGGGTTACTTGTTTTTCCGTTGCAAAGTTGTTTGAGTTCATTGTGTATTCTGGATATTGATCCTTTGTCCAATGTTTATTTTGCAAATGTTTTCTCCCACTATGTTGGTTGTCTTTAACTCTGTTAATTGTTTCTTTTGCTGTGCAGAGCCTTTTTAGTTTGATATAATCCCACTTGTTTATTTTTCCTTTGGTAGCCCATGCTTTGGGGGTTGTATTCACGACGTCAGTGCCCAGTCCTACTTCCTGGAGTGCTTCTCCTATGTTTTCTTTAAGTAGTCTTATTGTTTCAGGGTGTATATTTAATTCTTTAATCCATTTTGAGTTGATATTGGTATATGATGAGAGATATGGGTCTAGTTTCATTCTCCTGCATATGGATATCCAGTTATCCCAGCACCATTTGCTGAAGAGGCAGTCTCTTCCCGAATGTATAGGCTTGGTGTCTTTGTCAAAGATCAGATGGCTGTAGGTGGGTGGGTTGATTTCCGGATTCTCTATTCTATTCCATTGATCACTCTGTCTGTTTTTATGCCAGTCCCATGCTGTTTTGGTTATTATAGCTTTGTATTATTGCTTGAAGTCAGGTAGTGTTATGACTCCAGCTTTATTTATATAGTTCTTTCTTTCTTTCTTTCTTTCTTTCTTTCTTTCTTTCTTTCTTTCTTTCTTTCTTTCTTTCTTTCTTTCTTTCTTTCTTTCTTTCTTCTTCCCTCCTTCCTTCCTTCCTTCCTTCCCTCCTTCCTTCCTTCCTTCCTTCCCTCCTTCCTTCCTTCCCTCCTTCCTTCCTTCCTTCCTTCCTTCCTTCCTTCCTTCCTTCCTTCCTTCCTTCCTTCCTTCCTTCCTTCCTTCTTTCTTTCTTTTTGCTCAGAATTGCTTTGACTATGAATGGTCTTTTGTTATTCCGTATAAATGTCTAGATAGCTTTTTCCTTTTCTGAGAAAAATGTAATTGGAATTTTCGTGGGGATTGCATTGAATTTGTATAACACTTTGGGTAGTATGGACATTCTCACAATGTTGATTCTTCCAATCCAAGTGCATGGGATATCTTTCCATCTTCTTGTGTCCTCTTTAATTTCTCTCAACAGTGGTTTGTAATTCTCAGTATAGAGCTTTTTCACATCCTTGGTTAACTCTATTCCTAAGTATTTTATTTTGGGGGTGGCTATCGTAAATGGGCAAACTTTCTTGATTTCTCTTTCTGCATGTTCACTACTGGAGAATAGAAATGCTACCGATTTTTCTGTGTTGATTTTGTATCCTGCAACTTTGCTGAAATCATTTATCAACTCCAAGAGTTTTTTTGTAGAGGCTTTAGGCTGTTTCATGTCATCTGCAAACAGGGACAGTTTGACTTCATCTTTTCCAATCTGGATGCCCTTTATTTCCTTCTCTTCTCTGATTGATCTGGCTAGTACTTCCAACACTATGTTCAATAGGAGAGGTGAGAGTGGGCATCCTTGTCTAGTTCCTGTTCTTAAGGGAAAGCTTTTCCCCATTCAGAATGATATTGGCAGTGGGTTTATCATAAATGGCTTTAATTATGTTGAGATACTTTCCGTCTCTACCTAAATCGTAGAGAGTCTTTATCACGAACGAGTGTTGAATTTTGTCAAATGCTTTTTCAGCATCAATAGAGATGATCATATGGTCCTCGTGTTTGATTTGGTTGATGTGGTGTATCACATTTATTGCTTTGCATATGTTGAACCAACCTTGCATCCCTGGGACGAATCCCACTTGATCACGTTGTATAATTTTGCGTATGTGCTGCTGTACTCTGTTAGCTAGTATTTTATGGAGGATTTTTGCATCTATATTCATCAAGGATATTGGCCTGCAGTTTTCTTTTCTTATTATATCTTTGTCTGGTTTTGGTATCAGGGTGATGTTTGCTTCATAGAATGAGTTTGGGAAAATTGCCTCTGTTTCAACCTTTTGGAATAGTTTGTAGAGAACTGGTGTCAATTGCTCTTTGAATATTTGGTAGAATTCTGCAGTGAACCCATCTGGTCCTGGGCTTTTCTTTGTTGGGAGCCTTCTGATAACAGCTTCAATCTCTTTTAGTGTTATTGGTCTGTTCAGATTTTCTACATCATCATGGCTCAGTTTTGGCAGTTTGCGTGGGTCCCGAAATTTAGCCATTTCCTCCAGATTTTCAAATTTGTTGGCATATAGTGGTTTATAGTAGTCAATAATGATTTCTTGTATTTCTGCAGTATCAGTTGTAATACCACCTTTTCCATTTCTAATTTTTGTTATTTGGGGCTTCTGTCATCTCCTTTTAGTTAGCCATGCTAGTGGTTTGTCAATTTTCTTTATCTTTTCAAATAACCGACTTTTTGTTTCATGGATCTTTTGTATCATTTTTCAGATTTCTATTTCATTTAGTTCTCCTCTGATCTTAATGATTTCTGTCCATCTGCTAAATCTGGGTTTGGATGGTTCTTGTTTTTCTAGTTCTTTAAGTTGAAGTATTCGATTGTTTACTTGCCATCTTTCCATTCTTCTGAAGTAAGCATTTGATGTGATAAATTTCCCAGTTAGTACTGCTTTTGCAGTATCCCACAGGTTTTGGTATGATGTATCATTGTTTTGATTAGTTTCAATAAATTTTTGATTTCCTGTTTGATTTCTTCTTGGACCCATATGTCATTAAGTAGAATGCTCTTTAATTTCCATGTGTTTGTATTGTTTCCAGAATTTCGTTTGTTATTGATTTCTAGTTTTAATCCATTGTGATCTGAAAAAATACATGGGATAATTCCAATTTTTTTGAATTTGCTGAGACTTGATTGTGACCTAACATGTGATCTATCCTAGAGAATGATCCATGTGCTGATGAGGAGAATGAATATTCTGAGGTTTCTGGATGGAATGTTCTGTAGATATCTGCCAAGTCCAATTGGTCTAGAGTGTTGTTTAGATCTTGTGTTTCTCTGCTGATTCTTTGCCTAGATGATCTGCCCAATATTGATAGTAGGGTGCTCAGGTCCCCTGCTGTTATGGTATTATTGTCTATCTCCTTCTTTAGGCCAATTAGAGTTTGCTTTATAAATCTGGCTGCTCCAACATTGGGTCCATATATAGTTATGATTGTTATGTCTTCTTGATGGATGAATCCTTTTATCCTTATGTAGTGGCCCTCTTTATCTCTTTTTATGGTTTTTAGTTTAAAGTCTTTTTTTATCAGATATAAGAATAGCTACTCTGGCTCATGTTTCATTTCTATTTGCATGGTATATCTTTTTCCATCCTTTCACTCTCAGTCTATGTGTGTCTTTATGGGTGAGGTGAATCTCTTGAAGGCAGCAAACAGTTGGGTCCATACTTTTACTCCAGTCAGTCAGTCTCTGTCTTTTGAGTGAGGAATTTAATCCTTTTACATTAAGAGTTGTTATTGAAAAGTGTTGATTTACTCCTAGCATTTTATTGATTTTTGTTTGGATGTCTTAAGTGTCTTTTGTTCATTTCTTTCTGATTTAATGTTTGTCTTCTGTTTTTGTTGGTTTCCTGGGTTGTAGATAAACTTTTTTTTCCTCATTGTTAGCATTTTTATTTAACTAGTGGGTTTTGAATTTTCCTGAGTTTTTATGGCAGTGGCAGTTATTATTCAGGTACCAAAAATGAAAGACAGTGTCTTTTGCAAAGTAGAAGTTTTCAATTTTAATGAAGTCCAAGTTATTAAAGACTTCTTTCATAGATTGTGCCTTCGGCGTTATATATAAAAACCCCAAATCATCTGGGTTTTCTCCTATGTTCTGTAACTTGCCTTTTGCTGGGTCTGTGATCCAGTTTGAGCTATTATTTACAAAGACTTAACGGGTCTGTGTCTAGATTCAGGTTGTTGCATTTGGGTGTGCAGTTGTTTCAGCACCATTTGTTTTAGAGACTATCTTTTCTCCATTGCATTGCCTTTGTCCCTTTTTCAAAGTTCAGTTGACTATATTTGTGTGGATCTGTTTCTGGCCTCTCAATTATATTCCAATGCTTGATCTGCTTATTCTTTCACCGGTACCACAGTGTCTGGAACACCGTTGCTTTAAAGTGAGTCTTGACATTGGGTAGTGTCAGTCATTTGACTTTCTTCTTCCTCTTCAGTATGGTATTGGGTATTCTGGGTCTTTGCTTCTCCATGTAAGCATTAGAATCCATTTGATCATATTCACAAAATAACTTGCTTTGATGGTGATGAATCTATAGATCCAGTTGGAAAGAACTGATATCCTGACAACATCTTGAGTTTCTACCCACAAACACAGAATATGTCATTTATTCAGTTCTTTGACTTCTTTCTTTGGAGTTTTGTAGATTTCCTCTTACAGATCTTATGGGTGTGCATGTGTGCGTGTGCGTGTGCGTGTGTGTGTGTGTGTGTGTGTGTGTGAGAGTGTCAGTATAAGTGTGTGTATCTAGGTGATCCCTAAGTCTTTTGCATTGTGGGGTGCTAATGTAAATTATATTGTGTTTTTAATTTCAAATTCCAATTGTTCGTTTCTGGTATGAAGGAGAACGATTAACTTCTTTATATTAACCTTGTAACCTGCAACCTTGATTTAATTGCTTATTAGTTCCACGAGCATTTTTTAAATATGTTTATTTATTCCTTCTGATTTTCTACACAGACAAACATGTCATCTCTGAGCAAAGACAGTTTTATTTTTTCCCTCCCAATCCGTATACTTTTTATGTCCCCTTCTTGTGATATTGTGTTACCCAGGATTTCTAGTATGATGATGAAAAAAATTGGCGAGCAGGAACATCTTTGTTTTGTTCCTCATCTTAGCAGGAAAGCTTCCAGTTTTTAACCATTAGGTATGATGTTAGCTGTAGGGGTTTTGTACATGTACCCCTCTATTCCAAGTTTGGTTTTTGTTTTTTTGGTTTTTTATTTTAAATCAACTTTATTGAGTCATAATCTATACATAAAATGTGTCCATTGTAAAACTGTAATTTGAGGAGTTTTGTTTTGTTTTGTGTTTTTACCCCACCCAATTATCCCCCAACTTTCCTCCCCATCTCTCCCCCCATCCCCACTCCACTTTGTGGCCTTAGGAATGTTCCCTCCATCTGTAAGACCAGCACACTATTGTGGTCTTTCTTTCCTTCTTTCCTTCTCTCTTAGCTCCCAAATATGAGTGAACACATGTGGTATGTGTTCATATCCCTATGTGCTTTGCTTATTTCAGTCAAAATAAGTTACTCCAGGTTCATCCATGTTGTTGCTATTGGGAGTGTTTCATTCTTTTTTACGTCAGGGTAGTATTCCACAGTGTATATATACCCCAGTTTCCTGACCAGTCATCCATTGATGGACATTTCCTTTTGCTCCATATCTTGGCTGTTGCAAACAGAGGTGCTCTGAGGTTTTTCTTTCTTTTTTTTAAAGTCATGAGTGGCTGTTGGATTTTCTCTAATGTTTTTTATGCATCCATTGATATGATCGTGTGGTTTTCCTTCAACAGCCTGTTGTTGTGGTAGATTACATTAATTGATTTTCAAATGTCACATCAGCCTTGCATACCTGGAATAAATTCCACTTGGTCTGGGTGTAGAATTATTTTTACACATTGGTGGATTTGATTTGCCAGTATTTTGTTGAGGATGTTTGCATCTAAGTTCACGAGAGATATTGGTATGTAGTTTTATTTTCTTTTTATGTCTTTGCCTGGTTTTGCTATTTAATGCTGGCTACATAGAATGAGTCAGGAAGGGCAGATTAAGCATCCCTAATCCAAAAAATTCAAACCCCAAATGCACCAAAACCTAAAACTTTTTGAGTGCTGACATGACACTCAAAGCAAGTGCTCACTGGAGCATTCCAGATTTTGGATTTTTGAATTAGGGATGTTCAAATTGTATGTGTTCTGCAAATATTCCAAAATATGAAAAAAGAAATCCCAAATCCAAAACACTTCTGGCCCCAAGCATTTTGGATAAAAGATACTCAATCTCTATTCCCTCTGCTTCTTCTATCGTCTGGAAGAGATTGTACAGAATTGGTATAATTTCTTCTATGTTTGGCAGAATACACAATTGAACCCATCTGGGCCTGGTGCTTTCTGCTTCAGAAGGTTATTAATTATAGATTCATTTGAAATAAACTTAGGCTTATTAAGATTGTCTATTCAAAATGGATTTTAAGTTGTGAAATAGACGGGTTTATGATCTTTTATTGTTTTGTGTTTTGTGTATTTAATTGCTTGATTGAGATATATTTACCCATTTAAATTGTACAGTTTAGTGGCTTTTAGGGTATTCACATATATGTGCAATGACCACCCTAGTCAATTTTAGAATATTTTTATTCCCTCAAAAAGAAATCTCTTACCTTTGAGCAATCGCCTCCTATACTCCCATTCCACAAGCCTTAAGCAACTACTGATCTACATCGTCTTGTTAGATTTCCCTATTTGGGACATTTTGTTAGAACAAAATCATATAATACATGATCTTTTGCGACTGGCTTCTTTCACTTAGCATGGTGTTTTCAAAGTTGATCCATGAATAATATTCAATACATATACCACACTTGGTTTATCTGTTAGTTGATGAATGTTGGGATTATTTCCACTTTTGGCTATAATGACTAATGCTGCTATAAATATCCAACTATAATTTTTGTGTGAGCATGTGTTTTCCTTTCTCTTAGGCATAAACATAGAGTGGAATTGTTGGGTCATATGGCAACTCTGTGTTTTTTTCTTTTAGGAAGTTCCATACAGTTGTTCAAAGCGACCAGCAGTGTTTGAGCGTTCTGATTTCCCCACATCCCTGCCAGTACTTGGTATTAAACGATGTTTTCATTTCAGCCACCATGTTGGGTTTGAAGTGGTATCTTATTGTTTTTCATTTGAATTTTCTCAGTGATTAATGATGTTGACCATCTTTTCATACGATTATTGCCTAGTTTTATATCTTCTTCAGAGTAATGTCAATTCAGATCATTTGCCCATTTTTTAATAGTTATTCATCCTTTTATTCTTCACATATTCTAGGTACAAGTCCCTTATAAGATATATGTCTTGTAAATATTTTTCCCATTTTGTAGATTGTATTTTCACTTTATTGACGGTGTTCTTTGAGAGCATGAACCTTTTCACTGTTGGTAAAGTCCTAATTATCTATTTTTTCATTTGTTGCTCATGTTTTTGTTGTCACCATCTGAGAATCCTTTGACAAATCTGAGGTCACAAAGATTTATTCTTATATTTTCTTATAAGAATTTATAGCTTTAGCTCTTACATTTAGTTTTTTTATCCATTTGGTGTTAATTTTTTTATATGATGTGAAGTAAAGTTGCAAGTCCATTTTCTTCCATGTGGCTTTCTAATTGTCCCTAAAAAATTTGTAAAAAAGAATATTCTTTTTCACCACTGAATGGCCTTGGAACCCTTGTCAAATATCAACTGGCTGTATATACTTGTTTTTTTTTCTGCCCTCTCAGCTCCATTTCATTGATTTATATGCATATCCCTATGGTCGAACCACAGTTTCTTGATTACTGTTGCTTTGTGTTAAGTTTTGAAGTAGGGAACTGCAAATCTTCCTGCTCTGTACTTTCTCAAGATTATTCTGGCTAATCTGGGTCTCTTGCAATTATGTATGCATTTTAAAATAAGCTTGTCAATTTCTACAGAAAAATCTGCTGGGTTTGTGATAGATATTGCATTGAATCTGGAGGTTGACTTGGGGGGTATTGCCATCTTAATAATTTGTCTTCTGATCCATGATCACAGGATGTTTTACCATCTACTTAGATCTTGTTTAATTTCTTTCAAAAATCTTTTATGGTTTTCAGATGTAAAGTTTGCAACCCTTTTGTTAAATTTACTTGTAAACATTTTCCTCTTTTTGGTGCAATTGTAAATGGACTTATTTTCTTAATTTTTATTTTTAAGTATAGTATTTAGAAATCAAGTGTTTAGAGAGACAAATGATTGTTGTATACTGATCTCGTATCTGCCCATTTTGCTGAGCTTGTTTATTAGTTCTAACAGTTTTTTAGTGGATTTCTTCAGATTTTTTATGTACAAGTTTACGTCATCTTTAGATAGAGACAGTTTTACTACTTCCCTTCCATTCCTGATGGCTCTTCTTTTTTTCTTTCTTTCTTTTTTTTAAAAAATTTTAACTTATCAATATTCAGTGTAGTTGATTTTCATGTCCCTTTATCAATTCCTCCTTTTCCCTCTTCCCGCTACCCACTCAATCAACATCATATCTGTTCACATGTCCTAACATGTTTAAGGAATTGTAGATTGTTGTACATTCTTCCCCACCGCCCTCCCTCCCATTGATTTGTTTGTATATTTATGGATTTATTTTTATTAACTCCTACAAATAAGTGACAATATGCAGCATTTCTCTTTCTTTGCCTGGCTTATTTCACTTAATATAATTTTCTCTAAGTCAATCCATGGTGCTGTGAACGGTAGTATTTCATTTTTTTTAATAGCAGAGTAGTATTCCACTGTGTAGGTATGCCACATTTTCCTTATCTACTTGTCCGACGATGGGCATTTAGGCTTGTTCCAACTCTTGGCTATTGTAAATAGCACTGCAATAAACATGAGGGTATAGGTATCCTTTGAACATGATGATTTCCACTCCTCTGGGTATATTCCCAGCAGTGGAATAGCTGGGTCATATGGTAGATCTATCTGTAATTGTTTGAGGAATCTCCATACCATTTTCCATAAAGGCTGCACCATTTCACAGTCCCACCAACAGTGTGAGAGTGTTCCTTTTTCTCTGCAACCTCATCAGGATTTATCATTCTCACTCTGGATATTAGCCACCCTAACGGGAATGAGATGATATCTCAAGGTGGTTTGGATTTGCATTTCCCAAATGCTGAGTGATGTTGAGTATATTTCTTGTGAGAGTGGCCTACTAGCAATAAATTTTCTCAGTTTTCGTTTTTTGTGGGAATGTCTTTATTTCACCTTCATTTTTGAGATAGTTTTTCTGGATGTAGTATTATGTGGGTGTAATGTGAGGTTACATAACCAGTAAAACTGGTATAGGTAATTTAAAACACTTAGATCAACTAGGCTCCACCTGAGAATACAAATTCAAAAAATAAAATGTATATTTTTATTATATTCTACATTATCATCAGAGAGAAGACAAATACCTGTTCTTATTCGCCTAAGGATTCACATACGCAAGGATTCTTATTAAAAATGCTTCTGAGGTGAAGTTTATTTGAGAAGGGTTGTTGTTTGAGTGTGTGCTTATGTGTGTATTTATATGTGTGTGTATAGTGGAAGATCAAGCTCTTCTCTGGGAATTCCTGTGTTCCCTTTTGTGAGAATTATGTAAGCATTTTCAGGTGTAATAAATTAAACCGACTACAATATGAATTTGTATGTAAGAAAATTTATTAAATTTATAAATTTTATTATAAAAATTTACCAAATTTATTAAACCCTTTCAGGTTCAGAAAAAATATTATACCTTCATAGCCTTAGGAAAAAATACTTTTTCACTTTCTCACCCATAGACATACAGAGAACTTTGAACTTCAGTTCTACAATCTGAGCAAGGAGTCAAATGCAAATACAGACACAAGTACATATGCAAACAAGCCTTGTGGGGAAAAAAAGGTGAATCATTGTATGGAGATGACTGAGAATGGGTACTGGGTCACTTTAATCATTTTATTTGGAGTTTTCTCCATTCTTCAGGTAATCCGGTCCTTTCCCATTCACTTTGGAATTCCCTCACCCCAAACCACTGAATTAATTAAACAAAAGATACATTTCCAACACACTATTTCACATTCTGAAGGTATCACAGGGTTTCTCTGTTGAGCCTTGTTAGCAAAGCTAGAAAAACAATCACTGAACCGAGAGAGAAGTTTACCAGTCTCTTCCCTGGAGATGAAAATTTTATTCATGAATTCCATCAGAAAACCAGACCAGGCCTTTCAGAATCCAACTTGAAAAAAAAAACTTGAATAAGCCAAACTTACCAGTTTGCAGCCAGTGTTTTGTCACCACTGAGAAAAACAGTCAAAAAAAATATGTATATATATATGTGCCTGAGAGCGTTGAGTAGGCACCATACTCGGAAACATGAAAGCATAGAAATTGAATTTAGTCCTCTACATCTTGCTGAGAATGCCTCATGAGTCATAATAGCTCAGGAATCAGGGAGTTCAGGGAGAAGTGCAAACAATCACAAAGGCAAGCTGCTCATTAAATTTACTAATCAAGTAACTGCTCTCCAATTCAGTGGATGATCAAGAGATGAGCAGATCTTGGTAGGTCCACGAGAGACATCAAACTATAATTTTAAAAAAATCAGTGTCCCAGAGACCTCCAGTTCTGGCCAAGCTAGAGTATGTCCACTCCTCCTAGGTGGTCCCTCTACGTCAAAACACTCTGGATACAACAGAGCAGACAAGCAAATGGAACTCCAGAGTGTGGGAAAGAGGAAGCAGACCGGCTAGTGCACTCAAGACTTGAGTAAGGACACAGCAGTGATTTCTTTTGTTTTTCTTATCTCCTACCAAATGTCCCAGACAGGGCACTACGGAAGTCTCCAACCAAGAACCACCAACACTCACAGACATGAACCTCTAAGTAAAGCCCATTCCCTTACACAAAACAAAAACAAAAGCAAAGACAGAAAAAGGGTGTTCTAAAAACCAAAAACCCTGTTTTTGGCAAATATCCCTCCTCCACTGCAGACAAACTCCAGTGGAAAGCCTCAGCTCTAACTCCTGAGGTTTTAGAGACCAAAAGGGAAGCTGATCTTCTGCCCTAACCAGCCTCTCTGACGCCAGTGGTGATGATCCCATTCCCCTGTCAGGGTATTGTCAGTGAGGTCCAGCAACAAGCTGAGCCTTTACCTCCACCCAACATCAATGATCCTGAACAAGGCAGTGCAAGTTGGGACTAGTATGCATTCCATTTATCCCCATCTCTGGTGTCAGTGATGGCCAGTAGAAAGTTGAACCTCCACACCCATCCAACATCAATGAGGTGGTATGAGGTGGGGCTAGTCAACACTCCACCTTCCCTCTTACCACTCCTGTGTGAGCTAGGCCTGATTCAGAGCTGAGCTTCTTTCTTCCTCCACCTCTCATCAGGGTGGAATGAGGTGACAGCAGGCAGGGTAGGTTGACACTCTGCTTTCCCCCTTCTTCCCCTGATGTCCTCAGAGACCAGTGGGGAACTAGGTTTCTGACTCGCACCCTATAGCAACAAATTATTGAGTCAGCAACCCAGTTCCCCCTTTCCGAGTGCCAGCAGGACCTGTGGAGATGGAGCTTACGTTCCCTACGTTGAGGCAACCAATGTGTTGTGAATTGGTGCCCCTCTTTCATTGGAAAGATGTCACTGCAACTGGGGTAACAGTTCATCTCTCACCCTAGCCAACTGCAAAGAGGTAAGGAAACTCAGAAATCCATTTTTTCAGTGTGGTATCAGAACACAAATCTCTGTGTTACACCAAAGACTCACGCCAAAAGTGGAGATTAAACTTAGGATCCAGGGTCTCACAAAGTGGTTTCCAAATATCCAGGATGCAATAGAAATTCACCACACCAAGAAGCAAGAAAATGACATGCTGAATAATAAAAGACAACCTACAGATGACAACACTAAAGTGAATAAGATGTTGGAATTATCTGACAAGCTTTGGAAGTGACCTTGAAATAATTCCTCAGCAAGCAATTACAAATTCTCTTGAAATGAGTGACAAAATTGGAAACCTCAGCCAAAAAAAATTGAAGTTATAAAAAAGAAACGAGTGGAAATTACAAAACTCAAAAAATACAAAAACGAAAAAAAAGAAAGAAAGAAATGTTGCCACATGGGATCAATCGTAGAGTGGAGATGACAGAAGATAGAACCAGTGAAATTGAGGACATGTCATTAGAATGTACCTAATGTAAACAACACAGGAAGAATAGACTGAACAAAAATATCATGGCCTCAGAGAATTGTGGAAACATAACAAAAAAGCTCACATTCATAC
This sequence comes from Cynocephalus volans, assembly GCF_027409185.1. Taxonomy (NCBI): domain Eukaryota; kingdom Metazoa; phylum Chordata; class Mammalia; order Dermoptera; family Cynocephalidae; genus Cynocephalus; species Cynocephalus volans. The sequence continues at coordinate 110,351,125 of NC_084478.1, read as the reverse complement.
TGTCTGATTTGTAGAAGGAGAAGAGAGAGAGAGAGAGAGAGAGAGAGAGAGAGAGAGATTGAGAGAGAGAGGAATAAAAAAAGTATTGGAAGAAATAACGGTTGAAAACTTCCCAGATAAGGCATAATGATTGGAAAGAAAGAAATAAAAATATCCCTATTTTCAGATGACATGCTATATATTCTAAAGACTCTTCAAAAACAAAATTCTAGAACTAGTATGTAAGTTCAGCAAATTGGTGGGATACAAGGTTCACACACACAAATCAATTGCATTTGTATACAGTAACAACGAAACTGTGGAAACTGCAATGTAAAGCACAATACCATTTACAAATGCTCTAGAGAAAATAAAATTGTGGTTTATAAATGTAACAAAACATGTATAGGACCTATATCCTGCACATTCCAAAACACCGATGAAAAAAATCAGAGACCTAAATAAATGTAGACACATATGTGGTTGTGGATTAGAAGACTCAATACAGCAAAGATGTCAATTCTCCCCAAGCAGAGCTATAAGTCTAATGTAATTTCTATCAAAATTCCAGCAAGGTATTTCAGACATAGAGAAGCTTATTCTAAACTTTATATGGAAATACGCAAACCCTAGAATAGCTAGACACATGCTTGATGAAAAATAATAAAGTGAAAGAAATTACTCCGTTTTATGTTGATCTTACTGCATAGCTACAGCAATCTAGACAGTGTGGCACTGGCAGAGGAGTGAACACATATATCAACAGAACAGAATGTAGAACCCAGAAATAAACCTACTCAAATACGTTCAACTGATTTTTGAGAAGAGCACATAAGCAATTTAATGGAGGAAAGATAGACTATTGCACAAATGATGCCGAAGTGGTTGGACATCCATAGGCAAAAATAATAATAATAATTGATTAATAAAAAAGTAAAAATGAGCCTTTCTCGAAACCTCACAACTTATACAAAATTTAACACACAATGGGCCACAGGCTTAAATGTAAAATGTAACACTGTAATAGTTTTGAAAACATCAAAGGAGAAACTCTTTGGGATCTAGGGCTAGGCAGAGTTCTTTGACTTGACATCAAAAGCACAATAAAAAACAATCAATAAATTAGACCTCACTGAAATTAAAAACTTTGGCACTGTTAAAGACCTTGTGAAAGGGATGAAAATAAAAGCTACAGGCTGGGAAAAGTATTTGCAAGCCACTTATCCAACAAAAGAGTAGTATCTAGAAAGTTAAAATAACTCCCAAAACTCAACAATAAACAGTCAAAGAATCCAAGTAGAAAATGGGTGTCTCAGTCCAATTTCTGTTGCTTGTAAGAGAATACCTAAAACTGGTTAATGTAGAAAGAAACGGAATTTATTTCTTTCAGTTTTGAAGGCTGGGAAGCCTAAGGTCTAGGGGGCACAACTGGTGAGGGCCTTCTTCCTGGTGGAAACTATCTACGGAGTCCTGCGGCAGCATAGGCAATCACCAGTCCACACCCATGAGAACCCATTAAACCATTAATCCATTATTTCATAAATGGGTTAAACCATTCACGAGATCACAGTCCTCACAAGCTTATCACCTCTTAGAGGCTCCACCTTTCAACACTGCCACATTGGGGGAATCAAGTTCCCATGTGAGCTTTGGAGGGGACAAACGTTCAGATCTTAGTAATGGGCAGAAGACACGAAAACATTTTTTTTTTTTCACGGAAGAAGTTATACAGGTGGCAAATAAGCACACGAAAATGTCTCCAATATCATTAGACATCAGAGAAGTACAATTTAATAGAATGGTGAGATATCACTACACACATATTAGAACAGCTAAAAAAAAAAAATAGTGATAACACCAAATACTGTTGAAGATTTGGGGAAATTAGATCACTCATACATTGCCGGTGGAAATGTAAAACTGTTTCAGCCACTTTGGAAAGCAGCATGGCAATTACTTTAAAAATTAAACATGAACTTAATATGCCAGCCAGAAATCTGTCTTGTGGGCTTTTAGACCAGAGAATTGAAAGCTTAATTTCGTACAGAAACTTGTACATGATTGTTCACGGCAGCTTTACTTGTAAATAGCTAACAAGTGGAAATAACCCAAATGTCCTTGAACGGATGAATGGCGAAACAAACTGTGTTGCATGTGTACCATGGAATACCGCTCAACAATAAAAAGTGACAGACTCTTGACAAATGCAGAAATTTTGATGGATCGCCTGGGAATTAAGGTGAGAAAAAAAAAAAAAGAGGAAATCCCCCAAATTACATGCAATTCCATTTATTTATTTTTGTAATGGCAAAATATTGGAAATGGAGACAGTTTGTAGTTTCCAGGCGGTAGGTATGGGGAATTGTTCTGGGAAGGAGATGGGTGTGGTAATAAAATGGCACCAGTCGAGGGACTTTTTCGGTCATAAAACTGTTTATTACCCTGTCTATTGTGGTGTATACATGGACCTGTGCATGTGATAAAACTTCATAGAACTAAATACACGCACACATACAGACACACACTCAAGTAAAACTGGGAAGATCTGAATAAGATCAATGGATATCATTGGTGTCAGTATCCTGGTTCTGATATTATACTATAACTTTACAATATGCTAGCATTGGCGGAAATTGGATAAAATGTACCTTGGATCCCGATGCAATATTTCTTGCAACTGCATGTAAATCTACATTTATTTTGAAGTAAAAAGTTAAAAAATCTCCTCAACCACCTGGAATCTATGGTGCATTCCTTTCCTATTGAAATTGCATAGATCCTGAGATAAAGTTTTGCAGCAGAAAAGTAAATTTCCTTTATTTAGCTTTCTGTCTTTCTTACTATCTCACTATTAACCTTAGCCTTAGGATTCAGAAGGAAGATGTCATAATGAGTCATTCACACAATTTACTTAAACTGAAAAAAGAAATTAGAGTTTTTCTTACAAAGAGTAATTCTGATTAGATTTAATATTGTTTTTTCAGTGAGGCCTAACTTTCCAAATAATTCGTCTGCTGAACATTTTCCATAAATTGATTAAACTATATTTGCAGCACCAAGGTATAGAAAAAGTGTAATTTTAGCACATATAAATATACAAGATGCCATAAATTACATCCTTTAAAAAAAAATGAGTAGTCTGTCTTAAAAATTCTTTTAGGGGATATAAGAGAGAAGGAAACATAAAAAAAACAACACTACCTTAAAATTCTACTTTTATCTTTTTATTTTATTTATTTTGTGTGTGTGTGACTGCTAAGGGGATCGCAACCCTTGGCTTGGTGTCGCCCGCACCGGGCTCAGCCAGTGAGCTCACCAGTATCCCTACATAGGATCCGAACCCGCAGCCTCGGCGCTCCCAAGCGCCGCTGTGCTCCCAGCAGCGCACTCTCCCGACTGAGCCACGGGGTTGGTCCAAATTTCTACCTTTGAAAATGTCTCTGTGCTGTTCTGACCAACCAATGATTCACCTAGAGACAGGGTTAAGTGCTTTCTCATCCTACCCTGCCTGGCTGCCCTCAGTACAAGGGGCACTCTAATCTCACCTTTCAAAATTGCTTTCTGTTCAGGGTTCCCCAGGCACTATCTGACATTAGGTTGGGCTGGTGTCCTGTCCTTCGAGGGAAGGAGAACAGGCTTTCTAATCATCCCTTCCAAGGTTTTTTTTTTTTTTTTTCTTCTTGACACCCTAAGCACTTCAACTCTCTATCACCCATTTAAAAAGTAATACCGAGTTCACAGTGAGTTAAAGATTTATATTGTCTTTAACATTCTTCTGATAAATAGTATTGACAAGGCTTATTGTTCCTTTCGACTGAAGCACAATTTAAAGCGCAGTGTGGTTTAAGGCTTACGGCAACTTCTTGGAATTCGCAAAATACGTTCAAGAGATAGAGACTGGGAAGAAACCCAGACCTCCTGACCCTCAATCCTGATAACTTGACCAATGACAATGATTATAATCATCCACTTATCAATCGCATTGTAATTGCTAGGAGGAAACTTAAGACACATCTGATAAGGTGACCAGAGGTGTGAATTAAATAAGGAAGTTGGCTATAGGGACATGGGGGGGCGGAGTGTTACAGGAAAACTCGTAATGGGATAGGGGTATGCTTGGTGAGTATGTGTTAGAGGAACAAAGGAGGCTAGTGTGGCTGGAGAAAAAAATCATTCATTCATTTCACAAATATTCAAGTATCCATTGAACCAGGGACTGCTCTGGGCACTTAGAATACATTAATGAGCAATGGACAAAGATTATTGCCCTCCTGGAATTTGTATTTTCCAGCACGGGAGACAAGATAATAAAAAAACAAAGACAGCATATGAGTAAAATAAATGGTATCCCAAAGGTGGTAAATTCTGTTTAAGAGAAATAAAAACCAGATAGGGAAGAAGTGGAACCAGGAGTGAGAGGTGAGGATTGGACATGTAAACAAATATCCTGCAACTGATAGTACCATTATTAGATGGGTGGAAGTTTTCTCCTTTGTGCTGTCTTTGTCAGGCGAAAGTGTAAATGCTATGCTGGCTTCACTGCACAGAGGTCAGAACACACTTTTCCTGTCTTTGGTCTGGTCTCGATTCCCTTCTTAATACACCAGAGAACCAGGGACACCACTGCCTGATAGCCTTTTGTCATCGAGTGCCTACTCATTTTGAAGTTATCACCCCCTGCTACACGTCCACTAAATTTGGACTTTAGTTGTCTGGGCTTGAGACCCTGCCTGGTAGAAGCCCTGGCCAGGCAGTGCCCAGACCACAGGCAGTGACACTTTTCCCGGAAGATCTTAGCCGGTGGGGCAGGCACGTGCTCAGAATCTTTCCACCAGCGCCGAGCTGAAGGGAACGCGGTTCCTCCCAGTATGAAGCTGATTGGTGGAGGCAGGTCACGTGACTCCGGGTTAGCCAATGCAAGTCCTCTCCAGGATGCTTTAGCTTGGAGAAGAAACTGACGGTTAAGATGCGGGGGCCACCTAGACTGGGGACTTGTTTGTGACCAGCTCGTAAGAGGAAGAAAGGGACTCCAACTGCTGCGGTCCTGGACGTTTCCCAAGGTTTTTCTGATGCTTCTTCTTCCAATTAGGTTAATTACAACAATATCTTTTCTGTAAATTAAACCTATTTTGGCATAAATTACCTAGGGTCAAGGTTTACGGATTAGTAGGAAAGGCAGTCCAGCTGTTCAGTGGTCCACTTTCTTTCCACCCTCTATGAGTCCTCACGTGTTAAGTTTAGCTTCAATTGCATGACTAATCAGTTCATGCGCGCTCTAAAATTCTTCAAAAAGCCTTTCTCCTCTCCAAAAAGTTATGCTTCTCCTTTGCACCTTGGTTTTGTTTGTGGTGACTTTTGATATGTCAGGGTTTTAAATGTGAGATATTTCCCTTTCTATTGTATTTCATTTATTTTATGCTCAAAAACGATTTTCTCATCTGAAGAGTGAATAAATATTCAGCTGCATGTTGAAGATGACTGCTTTCATTTCTTTCTTATAATGGCCTCTCTAAAGCAATTTGATTTTGTAATTGTAATAAACGATGTGATGATGTGAGTTTTTATCCATCTTTCTATCCATCCCCCTAACTTTGTTTCAAGTGGTTAAACTGTTAAACAGTGTGGTTTATAGATAACCATCCCTTTAGCCACTGATTTTGTCTGTTTTTCATTCTGTATTTTGAAATAATTTAGACTTACAGAACAGTTGCCGAAAAAATTGTACAGGGAGCCTTCACCCAGATTTCCCTAATGTTGACATCTTATATAGCCATCGAAAAATTACCAAAACTAAAACATTACTATCAATGTAATACTACGATATCTAATATATAGAATTTATTTGAATTTCACCAGTTATCACATAATGTCCTTTTCTATCGTAGGATCCCATTCAGGATACCTCGTTGTATTTGTCTGTCATTTCTGCCTACTCTGCTCCAGGCTGACAGTTCCTCAGTCTTCACTGGTCTTTCAGAAGCCTGACACTTTTGAAGATACCGGTCAGGTATTTTGTAGAATGTCTCTCAACTTGGGGTCATCTGATGTTTTCTTATGATTAGATTGAAGCTCTGCATTTGTGGCAAAAATACATGTTTTATTCTCCTCCCCTTCACCCCATTGGTGAGCGTGCGCTTCCCACCCTAGTGTTGTGGGGGTGGCCAAACACATGGCACCCAACATTGGACAGATGAAATCCACAGCAGTTTATTAGTCACATCTGCTCACAGCCTGGGAGAGGAGGACACCACAGGCCAGGCAGAGCCACACAGCATCACAGTCTGGAAGAAAGTGGACAAGCAGGGTCTGTAGGGCGCAGTATTGTAGTAAGAGGATTAAGTGCCCCTCGGTTCATGGGAGGATGACTGGTTCTTTGGATAATTCTGTGGGCTGGGTGAGAACTGAAACCTGCTACTTAGGGATAAGTAAGCACTGTGCCCGGTCCACATGATAAGGAGGGTAATTTGGCTAGGGGACCTTTTTCTGTGGGAACACAACAGGGAGCAGAACCTGTGGGTAAGCCATAAACGGTCATCCGCTCTCTCCTAGATGTCAAGGCACACATATTATTAGGCCTTAATTTTAGGTCTTATATCACATTACTGCTAACATTATTTTGTTCCCTTCTCTGTGAATCATGTCAGGGGGTAGGTATATGATGCCCATATGTTGTATTACTACTAATGTTCACCTTGATTACTTGGTTAAAGTGGTGGCAGTTAGGCTGCTCCACCATACCATTGCTATTTTCCCGTTTTTTAGTAATAGATAGGGTGTGCGAAATACTTTAAGGCTCCGAAAATACACTGTTTCTTCTCAGACTTTGACCCATTACTTTTGGAATCCAGCTAGGTATCTTGCCTACAACAAATATGTTTCCTAATGGTAATTTTCTATTTTCCTCATTCTTACTACATGTATTCATTGGAATTCTTCTGTAAGGAAGAGCTGGTTTCCCCCCCCCCCATTTATTTGTTCAATTTATGTACATCAGTATGGGCTCGTGAATAATTATGTTATACTATGAGTTATAATCAAATTATATTATTATTTACTTTGTTCCTCAAACTGTTCCAGCTTTGGCCATTGGGAGCGTTCTTTGGTTGGTTCTGTGGTCTTTCGATATGCCCCCATTCTTTCTTGCACACTTCCTTATGTTCTGGCACAATAAGATGTTCACATCCATCGTGTGTTCTTTTGTTTGTTTCTTTGTTTCTTTGTTTTCCCCCACCGTACCTCTGGATTAAAACTATTTCTACAAGGAGCCCTGGTTCCTTTCCTTGGAGGATAACATTTAGAAACCTGTATTTCAGTGTATATTCATTGTTACCGAAATTTCATTGCTGCTAGGCTCTCTCCACGGACAGAGGTAGGAAATATATTGTATGTACATTCCCATGCTTATAGATACATCTATGTTTATTTCTGCATCTACCTATTTGTATAGATATTAAAAGCCAGGAACTCATACTGATATTTCTGATTCCAGTCCATTCTAGCCTTATCTGTAAATTCATTCTCTGACCTGGCTTTCATTATCTATGATGCGTTTACTTATTTGTTCATTCCTGGTGTGTGCACACATAGCTTCAGAATTGCTAACCAATACCCCTGTTGGAAACAGATTTACTAACTTGTATTTGTGTACAGTTCTTTTTTGTCTTCAGCCTTAGAAGATACTGTCAAAATATGGTTTTCCAAAGTTTCCTCACTTAAATATTTTCTTTCTCACTCCTTCAGTGTGGATAAATTAATCATTTGTAATACAGTTAGCTGACTTTGCTGCTACTTGTATTCGACTTTGCGTTTCCCTCCATATCCTGGTTGATTTTAATTGTTTATTTGTATTTTGGATAGAAATGTTCCTATGATTCGAAGTCAGGCCTATACAGAAACAAAGTGTACTCAGAGAAGTATCGCTTCTTCCTCATTCCTTCTACCTCATTCCCATTCCCCATTTCTTGCTCTTTCTTTCCCACCCTCCCCCACAGGATAACCAATTTCTTTAGTTTCTGGTTCAACCTTTTCTGTATTTATTTTGCACCAATTCGCAGATACACACATGTTTTCTTATATTCCCTTCTTACGCAAAGGATAGCATACTATTCATATTTCTTTCCATTTTGCCTTTGTCATTTAACAGCCTTCCTGAAATCACCCCACACCGTGTCATACAGATTTTCATCATTCTTTTTCTTACAGCTACACTGGACTCCATTGCATGGCTGTACTATACTTTATTCAACCACTCATCTATATGTGGGCTTTTAATGTGTTTCCAGCATTTTGCAGCTACAAACAATGCTTCAGTGAATAACCTTGGGCACAAATAACTTTGTACTGGTGAAATGGATCTTCGAAGTATATGTCCAGTAGTGAGATTATTGGGCTAAAAGTTAGGTGCATATCTAGTTTCTTTAGGCATTTCCAGATTTCTCTTTGGAAGGGTCGTATTGGTTTTCATTTCCACTAGCAATGTTATGAGAATGACCGTTTCCACACAGACTCACTAACAGAATGTGTTGCCTCACTTTTTAAACTTTCGCCTATGTGTTAGGTGAGAAACGGTATCACGGTGTTGGTTTAATGTACGTTTTTGTCTGTTGGTGAGTAAGTTTTGACACATCATGTTTGAGGACTTTCTATATTTTTTTGCATGAATTGTCTGTTCATGTCTTTTCCTCATTTTTCGATCCAGTTTTTGGTCATTTTGTCGTTCAATATTTAAGAATTCTATATATGTATTTGGAATATTATCCATTTGTCTGAGGTATATGCTGCAAATACTTTATCCCAGTTTGCCAGTTGTGTTTTGATTTATTTATGATGTATTTTTTGCAACACTTTCTTTCGTTTTTATGTGGTCTAACTGGTTATTCATTTCTTTCATTGCCTCTGGAATTTGAATCATAGTTAGATGCCTTTCCCTACACCAAGGTTAAAGAAGAGCTCTGCCAGATTTTTTTCAAGAACTTGTATCGTTTCATTTTTTATGTTCAGATCACTAATACGTGTGCAGTCTATTTTTGTGTATGGTGTATTGTATCAGTCCACTTTTATTTTTCCTAATGCCTCAATTGCTCCAACACTATTTAGTCAATGACCATCTTGGCCCTCATGATTTTACATGCCACCTTTATCATATGCTAATTTCCATATGTATTTGTACTTGGGTTGTATTTTTTGGTTTTCTCGCCTATTATTCCACTGAGCTATCTGTAATTTAAGGAAGTTTTCTCTGCCATCACATGCGGAATCAAAATCCCAGGTCTTCTTTACAATGTGAGCAAACTTTTCCTGTAAAGAGCCATATAGCAAATATTTTAAGTTTGTGGACCATAGTGTCTCTGTCATAACTACTCAACTTTGTCATTGCAGCACAAAAACATCTATAGATAAGATATAAATGAATGAGCATGGCTGTGTTCCAGTAAAACTTTATTTACAAAACCAAGAACTGGACTGTATTTGACCCAATGGGCCACAGCTTACAGACCCCTGCTCTAGTGGATTCCTCAGATAGGGTTGAGGGGTGCAGAATCTCCTAAGTTCCTGTCTGTTGAAAACTGTTTTTCTATAAGCTGTGATATTTGAAGGGTCAGCCCTGCTGGATGTAAAATCTTTACTTCAGACTTTTTTAAAAAAAAATTATCATTACACAATGTAAACATTTTTTTTTTTTGTGGCCCTTTACCAATTCCTCCTTAACCTCTCCTCCCCCTCCCCCTTTCCCACCGCTGGTGTCCTCAGTTCTGTCCTCTCCTTTTGAGAGTTCAAGGAATTTTTGTGATTGTTGCATCATTCTTCTTTCCTTCCTTTTTTCAGCTGCCGCTTATCAGTGAGGACATGTGGTATTTCTCTTTCTGTAAGTCTGGCTTATTCCACTGAACATGATTTTCTCTAAGTTCATCTATGTTGCTGTGAATGGCACAATCTCACTCCTTTTTATGGCAAAGTTGTATTCCATTGTGTCTATATACCACATTTTCCTTACCCCGTCATCTGTCAGTAGACATTTAGTTTGCTTCTGACTCTTAGCTATTGTAAATAGAGCTGCGATAAACATGGGAGTGCAGGTATGCCTTCGACATGATGATTTCCATTCCTTTGGGTGTACACCCAACAGTGGGATTGCAGGATCATATGGCAGTTCTATCTGTAGTTGTGTGAGGAACCTCCATACTGTTTTCCGTAAGGGCTGCACTAACTTATAGTCCCACCAACAGTGTAGGAGGGCCCTTCTTTCTCCACATCCTCTCCACTATTTGTTATTCTCTGTCTTTCTGATTCTGGCCAGTCTAACTGGTGTGAGGTGATATCTCAATGTGGTTTTGATTTGCATTTCCCTGCTGCTTACTGATGTTGAGCATTCGCTTTTTCATCCGTAGGTTGGCCATTTGTGTATCTTCCTTTGAGAAATGCCTATCCAGCTCCTTTGCCCATTTTTTAGTTGGATTTGTTTGTTTGTTTGTTTGTTTGTTTGTTTTTACTGTTGTTTGAGTTCCTTGTATATTCTAGATATTAATCCCTTGTGGGATTCATAGTTTGTGAATATTTTCTCCCATTCTGTCGGTTGTCTTTTCACTCTGTTAATTGTTTCTTTGGCTGTGCAGAAGCTTTTTAGTCCATTTCTATTTTTATATTTTTATAAATATTCTGATCCGAGGTAGGTCTCATATCCTCAAATGCTTGTTTGAATATGATTAATTCTGTTTGAACTGTTCACTTAGTTTCTTTCCGCTTTATGGTTGTTTGCTTTGTGAGAAGTTTTGTTTCCTCATCTTTTTTTAAGAATGTTTTTGTATGGAATTTCTTTCTTCCTTTGGTGTATTTGTATGATATTGGTTTGTTTTACAAAAATCCTACTTTAACGATGCCAATTTTTGTCGGGATAGCAAAGTCCAGGCCTTTAAGCCTTTTTCTTTGCTTGTTTTGGTGGCAGAGGGAGAAGTTTTGAGTGCTCTGATTCTGTGGTTCTCTCATGTCCTGCAAGAGCATTTTTCTTTTCCATTTTTGTTTTTTCCCCCTTTTGTTTCTTTTCCCCATCATTCCTAAATGCCAAAGGATGCTTCAGCCTTCCTCTTTGCCGTTTCTCTTCTTCTTCCATTTTTTTTTTTTTTTTTTGTGGTGGGCTGATATGGGGATCCAAACCCTTGACTTTGGTGTTATAACACTGTGAAGCTATTTTTAAGTCTTGTAAGTCTTCCCTACCTCTTTAAATGTCACATATTTTGAAGTCTCTTCTCTATAGACCCTGCTCTTATCTTCCAGGATATCTTTTTGGTATTTTCAGACTTATCATGGGCCTAGTCATTCTGGCCGTACTTTTAGATCAACTTTAAGCTTGCCATCTTTCTTCCTCAGTATCTCTTGCAGCTCTTCTTGGTCTGTCTTTGCTTGCCACTAAGCCCACTGATGAGCGTGTGACAGATCATGTGCTGGAATATCGTGCTTTTTCTCGTTTTACTCACAATTATTTTGAAGTTTTGTCATCTGTTTCTAAGTGATGATGAGTATGTGCTTTTGGACAGATTTACATTTGTTTTTTCTTGGTGATTTGCATCATTTTGGAAGGAAGTATTGAGAGGCAGGTAGATAGATGGTCAATGTTGTCTTCTGCTCACTTACCCCTGATTTCTACTGACATTTTATCTTATGCCAATATGTATATGTATGAAGGCACACACAAACGTAAACTCTTACACACACACTCGAGTCTATTCCTATTCTATGTCTACAGTGGAGGTCTCCTGAGGTGGCTGCCTGATTCACCATCTACAAGGGTACTTCAAAAAGTTCATGGAAAAACAGAATTAAAAGATAATACGGATCTTTTCATGAACTGTCTGAAATACCCAAGTATTTATTCAATAAATATTTTCTCCACTGCTAACCTTGGTGGCAGATAAGGGACTGTGGATGTCTTCTCAGGATTTGTAAATATTCTTCACTCTGAAGCAGGTTCATAAAGATGGACAAAAACGCCCCAGCCACACTACTAGACCTTGCTGTACGAAGTCTGCTGAGTAATGAACGTGTAGCTATCCATGCCCTTGAAGAGCTCCCAAGAGTCATGTTCGCTCCGTTTTTCACTGCCGCCTTCTTGGGTGGTCATAAGAAGGTACTGAGGGAAATGGTGAGGATTTGGCCCTATCCCTGTCTCCACGTCGGGACATTGAGAGTACGGGAGTCACAATATGACAATTTCGAAGCTATGATTGACGGTCTACAGATCCTTCCTGCCCAGAACTCTTCTTCTTGGTAAGACTATGTATAATAGAGACATAGTGAGTCAGCAGGAGGGTATGAGACGGGCGTAGGAGATGGCCTAACAGTCTTTCAAAGGTAGTTAATGGTGAATGCTGAGGATCTCTGTGAGGCTGTTGGTGGAACATTTGGGGTCACCTTAAGGACTCTAATGTCTTACAGAGTTGATTATGGAACAGAAGGGATTGAGGATACTATTAATAGATTTGCCTCCTGGGTATGATTACATGGAAAAAGGACATGGGCATTGAGACTGGGATCATCAGAAGAGAAGAAAAGATGGGGAAAGAAAGAAAGGCGCTAAATTTTTATGGAAAAGGCTTTGTTGGTAAATGGTGTATGGACTGAAGACCAGGGATAAAGGGATTTTGTTTCAGCTTCCCATCATTGATCCTGCTGGGTTGTATTAAAATCAGCTACCTCTCAGATATTCTGTCTTCTCCTCTCCTTACAGGGCGCCAAAACTGAGGATTCTAGATTTAAGTCAGAATCCAGGCTGCAGGACCACATGCTCTGAGATCAGGACCACATTCCCTTTCTGTTTTCGTTCATGTGTTCACTCTCAGCACTCTATCGTGAAAACAGAAGAAGCCCCACAAAGAGTTAGGTGCCCCGGAACTGTAAATTCAGAGTCTGAGCCTCAGTCATCCAGGGAACCTGTGGAATTATTAGTGAACATTTCCCTAGATAGTACCTGGAGAACAGGGCGATTTCTTTCTTTACTTCGAAATAAAGTAGAGCAGAGCTTTGGGTCCTTGCACCTCTGCTGCAGAGTTTTGCAATTTGATGGAAGGCTTGCCCACGAACACATCCTGCAGCTTCTGGATATGGGATGCATTGGTCACCTGAAAGTGGATGACATTTATCTGAGTCAAGTCACCACCCTTTTGGCTCAGATGACCCACCTCCACAGCCTTAGTATGTCTCACATCCGTTTTACATCTTGTGTGAGGAGACGCTTTGGGACTTTTCTCACCCATCTTGGGCAGATGAACACCCTTCAGCAGATCCGTTTGTATTCCTGCCGCACGCATCCGCTTCAGGAACTGCTCAGGTGAGGAGCTGGGGAAAGACCTGGGTTCCCTGAACCACCCCGTTGTTAAGACAGGAGAGCAACCATTCTTGGATATTCCTAATCTCCTTGTAACCCATTCCTCCTTCCACCTCAATATGGGCACTGCTGGGTGTATGAAACTGGCCAGGCTAGAGAAGCTAGAAAAGTAAGCTGTGATCATTCATTCATTCAGTCAGTCAGTCGACCATGTGCAGACATCATGATAAGTCTGTAGATACATTGGTGAAAAAGACCCAGTCCTTCTCCCCTTGGAGTTTACAGCCTTTTAGGGAGGAAGGGGAGACGTTCAGATGGAGAAATGTTTTATGCTGTGGCACTGATGCACCTCATCATGGTCTGGCTAGAACAGTTAATACTGCCAGATCATTTTGCTCCTGTATTTTACCCAAGCGTTAGGCCCTGAGTAGAGAGCTTGTCATTTGGGTTTTGGTCAAAGGGAATCCTTAGTTGACTGCTTTCCCAGTTCCCTCCCCACCAAATAAGTAAACTAAATCCACCATTGATTTCATTGTAAGTACTAAGTGCATTAAATTTTTTTCCACTTAATCTTTCCCACAACTCTACATAATAGTTGCTATTGTGCATGTTTTAAAGATTTAAGAAACTGTATCTGAGAGTGGAAAAGTAATTTTCTTAGAGTCTGATTCCAAAGCCCACATTGTTAACTGCTGTTGCAACATATGTGCAAATTAGTTTATTCTAGAGCCGTAGATACCTCTAACTCAGGACTCCTTGTCCTGGTCCAATCCTCATTGTGCAGAAATAACTTTCTTTTTTCTGTCTACAGATACCTGCCACCTCAGTTGGATGCATTGTATCTCTCTTTCTGTGGACTTTCTAACAGTGGCATCACTGTCCTGTCCCAGAGCCCTGCAGCCACCCATCTAAGATTGCTGAGTCTCAGCAACATCGAGATATCCTGGGAACTTTCTGAGTCCTTCCAGACTCTGCTGGCAAGTGTCTCAGGCACCCTGGAGTATCTACAGATAACTAGTTGCCTGATAACTGATTCTACTCTCACTGCTGTCATTCCGGCCCTGAGCCGCTGTTCCCACCTCTGTGTCTTTAGCTTCGCCTCCAACCCCATTACAATGCGTGTGCTCACCAGTCTTCTGCAGCACTTAACAAACCTGACGGAGCTGAAGCGTGTAATTTATCCTGTCCCTGTCCATTGCTATGAACAATTGCATAATCCTCGCAGTTTGAACCGACAGAAGCTTTCTGAAGTGCAGGCCCAATTGAAGGCGATGCTGCAGGTGGTAAAGCGGAATGACATGCGCTGGACCAGTTCTCCTGAGTGATTTTCATGGTACAAGGACTTGATTTAACACTGACGTGTGGCCATTAAAGCACGTAGTGTTCTCACCTGTAGCCCAAGTTTTAGAGACACATATGTAAAATTTTATAGTTCCAGGAACCTCGCGTTAGGAAGATTCCATGTGTAACTGACCTCTATAAAAATAAAGAACTCTAAAGAAAACAGAGGGCTTTGAGAGGTCCTATGGGTCTCTTACCCATTGTCCTCCAAATCCTCCTCCTTGCTCCTGACCACAGTGTTGGGCATGTGACATTGGCTGACCTAGTCATGGTATACCATTTCCCTGTCCAGACTAATTGGTTCACTTACGGGTACTTGACACAAGTCCAAAGAGTTGAAACCTTTTCTTGATGATATTTTGGAATAGTTGGTGGTTATTGAAGCCAATAATTTTACCCTCCAAGGTCCTTTAAACTTCTCATATTTATGACGGCCTTAGGCTGCTTATGAGAAAATATTGGCATCTAAAAGGAAAAAAACCAAACCAAAACAAACAAGCCAAACCTATGTCCACTACCTACTGGTGTCTTTATCAGTCCGTTGCTACCTCCTTTCTTAGGTCTTAGTACCCTGTGGCTCAGTCGTTCCTTATATCACACCCATTCACCAAGGATCTCTTATTAGTTCAGTACTGTTCCAGGTGCTGAGAATAAAAAGGCAAATAAGACAAAGCCCCTACTTCCAGCCACTCAGAATACAGCTGTTCCTATGATTTGTCTGTTCCCCTACTCTTTCTTAGGGCGTTTGGGAAAGTTATTTAAACCCCCTGTACCCCAGGTTTTTTTTTTTTTTCACACACTCTGTTCAATCCACGCTGGCCTCTTTATGCTGTTGGATAGCTCCTCAACACTCAGGTCATGGCTTTAATGTTACCTCCTCGGAGAGGTTCCCTTTACTTATTGTACTTCCATTACTTCCTTTGCTTCCCTTACTTTACCATGTTGTAGCTCTCTCTCAATGTACCATGTATGTTCCCTTCATGGTACCCATCGTTCCATATGCATTTGCTCCCTCTGCTCTTACAGCAATAATTTGTGCATATCGTTTACCCGTTGAAGTGAAAGCACTGCACTTCAAAGACTTAGTAAGAGAATAGAATGTTAAAATAACTAATTAAATATCTGTTTGTATGATGACACATTAAAATGGTAAAACATTGCATTTCAACGACTTAGTAAGAAAAAATGTAATATTAATTAGTAACTTTTTCTAATCGTTTACATGCTGAAATGCCAACAGACTGAATGTCAATGAGTCAGTAACAAAAATGAATGAAAAGTAACTAATTAAAAATTAATGTATAGTGTTCCCTGTTGAAATGAAATCAGACCACAATTTAAAGACTTAGTAAGAAACAAGTTGCAAGGTAGTTAATGTGTTTATACTGTTTCCATGTTAAAATGATAACATACTGCTTTTCAGACTCAGTTAAAAAAATAATTAAAATTAAATAATTTTGTTCTTGTTGGTTACATGTTGGAATAACATACTGTATTCCAAAGACTTAGAGAAAAGAATGTAAAAAATAATAATTAATAAAAATAGTTAATAATGTTTTTATTGCTTTCATTGTGTAATGACAACATACTGCATTTCCAACTTAGAAAGTAAAACATGTTAAAATAACCAAAACAGAATTTGTATGTGTTTTTTTCTTGGTGGAATAACAGATGTGGTTTTAGTTTGCATTTCCCTGATGATAAGTGATGTTGGGCATTTTTTCATGTATCTGTTGGCCATTTGTGGGTCTTCCTTTGAAAAATGCCTATTCAGCTCGTTTGCCCATTTTTTAATTGGGTTACTTGTTTTTCCGTTGCAAAGTTGTTTGAGTTCATTGTGTATTCTGGATATTGATCCTTTGTCCAATGTTTATTTTGCAAATGTTTTCTCCCACTATGTTGGTTGTCTTTAACTCTGTTAATTGTTTCTTTTGCTGTGCAGAGCCTTTTTAGTTTGATATAATCCCACTTGTTTATTTTTCCTTTGGTAGCCCATGCTTTGGGGGTTGTATTCACGACATCAGTGCCCAGTCCCACTTCCTGGAGTGCTTCTCCTAAGTTTTCTTTAAGGAGTCTTATTGTTTCAGGGTGTATATTTAATTCTTTAATCCATTTTGAGTTGATATTGGTATATGATGAGAGATATGGGTCTAGTTTCGTTCTCCTGCATATGGATATCCAGTTATCCCAGCACCATTTGCTGAAGAGGCAGTCTCTTCCCGAATGTATAGGCTTGGTGTCTTTGTCAAAGATCAGATGGCTGTAGGTGGGTGGGTTGATTTCCGGATTCTCTATTCTATTCCATTGATCACTCTGTCTGTTTTTATGCCAGTCCCATGCTGTTTTGGTTATTATAGCTTTGTATTATTGCTTGAAGTCAGGTAGTGTTATGACTCCAGCTTTATTTATATAGTTTGTTCTTTCTTTCTTTCTTTCTTTCTTTCTTTCTTTCTTTCTTTCTTTCTTTCTTTCTTTCTTTCTTTCCTTCCCTCCTTCCTTCCTTCCTTCCTTCCCTCCTTCCTTCCTTCCCTCCTTCCTTCCTTCCCTCCTTCCTTCCTTCCTTCCTTCCTTCCTTCCTTCCGTCCTTCCTTCCTTCCTTCCTTCCTTCCTTCCTTCCTTCCTTCCTTCCTTCCTTCCTTCCTTCCTTCCTTCCTTCCTTCTTTCTGTCTTTTTGCTCAGAATTGCTTTGACTATGAATGGTCTTTTGTTATTCCGTATAAATGTCTAGATAGCTTTTTCCTTTTCTGAGAAAAATGTAATTGGAATTTTCGTGGGGATTGCATTGAATTTGTATAGCACTTTGGGTAGTATGGACATTTTCACAATGTTGATTCTTCCAATCCAAGTGCATGGGATATCTTTCCATCTTCTTGTGTCCTCTTTAATTTCTCTCAACAGTGGTTTGTAATTCTCAGTATAGAGCTTTTTCACATCCTTGGTTAACTCTATTCCTAAGTATTTTATTTTGGGGGTGGCTATCGTAAATGGGCAAACTTTCTTGATTTCTCTTTCTGCATGTTCACTACTGGAGAATAGAAATGCTACCAATTTTTCTGTGTTGATTTTGTATCCTGCAACTTTGCTGAAATCATTTATCAACTCCAAGAGTTTTTTTGTAGAGGCTTTAGGCTGTTTCATGTCATCTGCAAACAGGGACAGTTTGACTTCATCTTTTCCAATCTGGATGCCCTTTATTTCCTTCTCTTCTCTGATTGATCTGGCTAGTACTTCCAACACTATGTTCAATAGGAGAGGTGAGAGTGGGCATCCTTGTCTAGTTCCTGTTCTTAAGGGAAAGCTTTTCCCCATTCAGAATGATATTGGCAGTGGGTTTATCATAAATGGCTTTAATTATGTTGAGATACTTTCCGTCTCTACCTAAATCGTAGAGAGTCTTTATCACGAACGAGTGTTGAATTTTGTCAAATGCTTTTTCAGCATCAATAGAGATGATCATATGGTCCTCGTGTTTGATTTGGTTGATGTGGTGTATCACATTTATTGCTTTGCATATGTTGAACCAACCTTGCATCCCTGGGACGAATCCCACTTGATCACGTTGTATAATTTTGCGTATGTGCTGCTGTACTCTGTTAGCTAGTATTTTATGGAGGATTTTTGCATCTATATTTATCAAGGATATAGGCCTGCAGTTTTCTTTTCTTATTATATCTTTGTCTGGTTTTGGTATCAGGGTGATGTTTGCTTCATAGAATGAGTTTGGGAGAATTGCCTCTGTTTCAAACTTTTGGAATAGTTTGTAGAGAACTGGTGTCAATTGCTCTTTGAATATTTGGTAGAATTCTGCAGTGAACCCATCTGGTCCTGGGCTTTTCTTTGTTGGGAGCCTTCTGATAACAGCTTCAATCTCTTTTAGTGTTATTGGTCTGTTCAGATTTTCTACATCATCATGGCTCAGTTTTGGCAGTTTGTGTGGGTCCCGAAATTTAGCCATTTCCTCCAGATTTTCAAATTTGTTGGCATATAGTGGTTTATAGTAGTCAATAATGATTTCTTGTATTTCTGCAGTATCAGTTGTAATACCACCTTTTTCATTTCTAATTTTTGTTATTTGGGGCTTCTGTCATCTCCTTTTAGTTAGCCATGCTAGTGGTTTGTCAATTTTCTTTATCTTTTCAAAAAACCGACTTTTTGTTTCATGGATCTTTTGTATCATTTTTCAGATTTCTATTTCATTTAGTTCTCCTCTGATCTTAATGATTTCTGTCCATCTGCTAAATCTGGGTTTGGATGGTTCTTGTTTTTCTAGTTCTTTAAGTTGAAGTATTCGATTGTTTACTTGCCATCTTTCCATTCTTCTGAAGTAAGCATTTGATGTGATAAATTTCCCAGTTAGTACTGCTTTTGCAGTATCCCACAGGTTTTGGTATGATGTATCATTGTTTTGATTAGTTTCAATAAATTTTTGATTTCCTGTTTGATTTCTTCTTGGACCCATATGTCATTAAGTAGAATGCTCTTTAATTTCCATGTGTTTGTATTGTTTCCAGAATTTCGTTTGTTATTGATTTCTAGTTTTAATCCATTGTGATCTGAAAAAATACATGGGATAATTCCAATTTTTTTGAATTTGCTGAGACTTGATTGTGACCTAACATGTGATCTATCCTGGAGAATGATCCATGTGCTGATTAGGAGAATGAATATTCTGAGGTTTCTGGATGGAATGTTCTGTAGATATCTGCCAAGTCCAATTGGTCTAGAGTGTTGTTTAGATCTTGTGTTTCTCTGCTGATTCTTTGCCTAGATGATCTGCCCAATATTGATAGTAGGGTGCTCAGGTCCCCTGCTGTTATGGTATTATTGTCTATCTCCTTCTTTAGGCCAATTAGAGTTTGCTGTATAAATCTGGCTGCTCCAACATTGGGTCCATATATAGTTATGATTGTTATGTCTTCTTGATGGATGAATCCTTTTATCCTTATGTAGTGGCCCTCTTTATCTCTTTTTATGGTTTTTAGTTTAAAGTCTATTTTATCAGATATAAGAATAGCTACTCTGGCTCATGTTTCATTTCTATTTGCATGGTATATCTTTTTCCATCCTTTCACTCTCAGTCTATGTGTGTCTTTATGGGTGAGGTGAGTCTCTTGAAGGCAGCAAACAGTTGGGTCCATACTTTTATTCCAGTCAGTCAGTCTCTGTCTTTTGAGTGAGGAATTTAATCCTTTTACATTAAGAGTTGTTATTGAAAAGTGTTCATTTACTCCTAGCATTTTATTGATTTTTGTTTGGATGTCTTAAGTGTCTTTTGTTCATTTCTTTCTGATTTAATGTTTGTCTTCTGTTTTTGTTGGTTTCCTGGGTTGTAGATTAACTTTTTTTTTCCTCATTGTTAGCATTTTTATTTAACTAGTGGGTTTTGAATTTTCCTGAGTTTTTATGGCAGTGGCAGTTATTATTCAGGTACCAAAAATGAAAGACAGTGTCTTTTGCAAAGTAGAAGTTTTCAATTTTAATGAAGTCCAAGTTATTAAAGACTTCTTTCATAGATTGTGCCTTCGGCGTTATATATAAAAACCCCAAATCATCTGGGTTTTCTCCTATGTTCTATAACTTGCCTTTTGATGGGTCTGTGATCCAGTTTGAGCTATTATTTACAAAGACTTAACGGGTCTGTGTCTAGATTCAGGTTGTTGCATTTGGGTGTGCAGTTGTTTCAGCACCATTTGTTTTAGAGACTATCTTTTCTCCATTGCATTGCCTTTTTCCCTTTTCCAAAGTTCAGTTGACTATATTTGTGTGGATCTGTTTCTGGCCTCTCAATTATATTCCAATGCTTGATCTGCTTATTCTTTCACCGGTACCACAGTGTCTGGAACACCGTTGCTTTAAAGTGAGTCTTGACATTGGGTAGTGTCAGTCATTTGACTTTCTTCTTCCTCTTCAGTATGGTATTGGGTATTCTGGGTCTTTGCTTCTCCATGTAAGCATTAGAATCCATTTGATCATATTCACAAAATAACTTGCTTTGGTGGTGATGAATCTATAGATGCAGTTGGGAAGAACTGATATCCTGACAACATCTTGAGTTTCTACCCACAAACACAGAATATGTCATTTATTCAGTTCTTTGACTTCTTTCTTTGGAGTTTTGTAGATTTCCTCTTACAGATCTTATGGGTGTGCATGTGTGCGTGCGTGTGCATGTGTGTGTGTGTGAGAGAGAGAGTGTGTCAGTATAAGTTTGTGTATCTAGGTGACCCCTAAGTCTTTTGCATTGTGGGGGGCTAATGTAAATTATATTGTGTTTTTAATTTCAAATTCCAATTGTTCGTTTCTGGTATGAAGGAGAATGATTAACTTCTTTATATTAACCTTGTAACCTGAAACCTTGATTTAATTGCTTATTAGTTCCACGAGCATTTTTAAAATATGTTTATTTATTCCTTCTGATTTTCTACACAGACAAACATGTCATCTCTGAGCAAAGACAGTTTTATTTTTTCCCTCCCAATCCGTATACTTTTTATGTCCCTTTCTTGTGATATTGTGTTAGCCAGGATATCTAGAATGATGATGAAAAAAATTGGCGAGCAGGAACATCTTTGTTTTGTTCCTCATCTTAGCAGGAAAGCTTCCAGTTTTTAACCATTAGGTATGATGTTAGCTGTAGGGGTTTTGTACATGTTCCCCTCTATTCCAAGTTTGGTTTTTGTTTTTTTCGGTTTTTTATTTTAAATCAACTTTATTGAGTCATAATCTATACATAAAATGTGTCCATTGTAAAACTGTAATTTGAGGAGTTTTGTTTTGTTTTGTGTTTTTACCCCACCCAATTATCCCCCAACTTTCCTCCCCATCTCCGCCCCCACCCCCACTCCACTTTGTGGCCTTAGGAATGTTCCCTCCATCTGTAAGACCAGCACACTATTGTGGTCTTTCTTTCCTTCTTTCCTTCTCTCTTAGCTCCCACATATGAGTGAACACATGTGGTATGTGTTCATATCCCTATGTGCTTTGCTTATTTCAGTCAAAATAAGTTACTCCAGGTTCATCCATGTTGTTGCTATTGGGAGTGTTTCATTCTTTTTTACGTCAGGGTAGTATTCCACAGTGTATATATACCCCAGTTTCCTGACCAGTCATCCATTGATGGACATTTCCTTTTGCTCCATATCTTGGCTGTTGCAAACAGAGGTGCTCTGAGGTTTTTCTTTCTTTTTTTTAAAGTCATGAGTGGCTGTTGGATTTTCTCTAATGTTTTTATGCATCCATTGATATGATCGTGTGGTTTTCCTTCAACAGCCTGTTGTTGTGGTAGATTACATTAATTGATTTTCAAATGTCACATCAGCCTTGCATACCTGGAATAAATTCCACTTGGTCTGGGTGTAGAATTATTTTTACACATTGGTGGATTTGATTTGCCAGTATTTTGTTGAGGATGTTTGCATCTATGTTCACGAGAGATATTGGTATGTAGTTTTATTTTCTTTTAATGTCTTTGCCTGGTTTTGCTATTTAATGCTGGCTACATAGAATGAGTCAGGAAGGACAGATTAAGCATCCCTAATCCAAAAAATTCAAACCCCAAATGCCCCAAAACCTAAAACTTTTTGAGTGCTGACATGACACTCAAAGCAAGTGCTCACTGGAGCATTCCAGATTTTGGATTTTTGAATTAGGGATGTTCAAATTGTATGTGTTCTGCAAATATTCCAAAATATGAAAAAAGAAATCCCAAATCCAAAACACTTCTGGCCCCAAGCATTTTGGATAAAAGATACTCAATCTCTATTCCCTCTGCTTCTTCTATCGTCTGGAAGAGATTGTACAGAATTGGTATAATTTCTTCTATGTTTGGCAGAATACACAATTGAACCCATCTGGGCCTGGTGCTTTCTGCTTCAGAAGGTTATTAATTATAGATTCATTTGAAATAAACTTAGGCTTATTAAGATTGTCTATTCAAAATGGATTTTAAGTTGTGAAATAGACGGGTTTATGATCTTTTATTGTTTTGTGTTTTGTGTATTTAATTGCTTAATTGAGATATATTTACAAATTTAAATTGTACAATTTAGTGGCTTTTAGGGTATTCACATATATGTGCAATGACCACCCTAGTCAATTTTAGAATATTTTTATTCCCTCAAAAAGAAATCTCTTACCTTTGAGCAATCACCTCCTATACTCCCATTCCACAAGCCTTAAGCAACTACTGATCTACATCGTCTTGTTAGATTTCCCTATTTGGGACATTTTGTTAGAACAAAATCATATAATACATGATCTTTTGCGACTGGCTTCTTTCACTTAGCATGGTGTTTTCAAAGTTGATCCATGAATAATATTCAATACATATACCACACTTGGTTTATCTGTTAGTTGATGAATGTTGGGATTATTTCCACTTTTGGCTATAATGACTAATGCTGCTATAAATATCCAACTATAATTTTTGTGTGAGCATGTGTTTTCCTTTCTCTTAGGTATAAACATAGAGTGGAATTGTTGGGTCATATGGCAACTCTGTGTTTTTTTCTTTTAGGAAGTTCCATACAGTTGTTCAAAGCGACCAGCAGTGTTTGAGCGTTCTGATTTCCCCACATCCCTGCCAGTACTTGGTATTAAACGATGTTTTCATTTCAGCCACCATGTTGGGTTTGAAGTGGTATCTTATTGTTTTTCATTTGAATTTGCTCAGTGATTAATGATGTTGACCATCTTTTCATACGATTATTGCCTAGTTTTATATCTTCTTCAGAGTAATGTCAATTCAGA
The DNA here is from genome assembly GCF_027409185.1 of Cynocephalus volans. Taxonomy (NCBI): domain Eukaryota; kingdom Metazoa; phylum Chordata; class Mammalia; order Dermoptera; family Cynocephalidae; genus Cynocephalus; species Cynocephalus volans. The sequence goes on along the minus strand of NC_084478.1, from coordinate 110,327,739 downwards.
TCATTTGCCCATTTTTTAATAGTTATTCATCCTTTTATTCTTCACATATTCTAGGTACAAGTCCCTTATAAGATATATGTCTTGTAAATATTTTTCCCATTGTGTAGATTGTATTTTCACTTTATTGACGGTGTTCTTTGAGAGCATGAAACTTTTCACTGTTGGTAAAGTCCTAATTATCTATTTTTTCATTTGTTGCTCATGTTTTTGTTGTCACCATCTGAGAATCCTTTGACAAATCTGAGGTCACAAAGATTTATTCTTATATTTTCTTGTAAGAATTTATAGCTTTAGCTCTTACATTTAGTTTTTTTATCCATTTGGTGTTAATTTTTTTATATGATGTGAAGTAAAGTTGCAAGTCCATTTTCTTCCATGTGGCTTTCTAATTGTCCCTAAAAAATTTGTAAAAAAGAATATTCTTTTTCACCACTGAATGGCCTTGGAACCCTTGTCAAATATCAACTGGCTGTATATACTTGTTTTTTTTTTCTGCCCTCTCAGCTCCATTTCATTGATTTATATGCATATCCCTATGGTCGAACCACAGTTTCTTGATTACTGTTGCTTTGTGTTAAGTTTTGAAGTAGGGAACTGCAAATCTTCCTGCTCTGTGCTTTCTCAAGATTATTCTGGCTAATCTGGGTCTCTTGCAATTATGTATGCATTTTAAAATAAGCTTGTCAATTTCTACAGAAAAATCTGCTGGGTTTGTGATAGATATTGCTTGAATCTGGAGGTTGACTTGGGGGGTATTGCCATCTTAATAATTTGTCTTCTGATCCATGATCACAGGATGTTTTACCATCTACTTAGATCTTGTTTAATTTCTTTCAAAAATCTTTTATGGTTTTCAGATGTAAAGTTTGCAACCCTTTTGTTAAATTTACTTGTAAACATTTTCCTCTTTTTGGTGCAATTGTAAATGGACTTATTTTCTTAATTTTTATTTTTAAGTATAGTATTTAGAAATCAAGTGTTTAGAGAGACAAATGATTATTGTATACTGATCTCGTATCTGCCTATTTTGCTGAGCTTGTTTATTAGTTCTAACAGTTTTTTAGTGGATTTCTTCAGATTTTTTATGTACAAGTTTACGTCATCTTTAGATAGAGACAGTTTTATTACTTCCCTTCCATTCCTGATGGATCTTCTTTTTTTCTTTCTTTCTTTTTTTAAAAAATTTTAACTTATCAATATTCAGTGTAGTTGATTTTCATGTCCCTTTATCAATTCCTCCTTTTCCCTCTTCCCGCTACCCACTCAATCAACATCATATCTGTTCACATGTCCTAACATGTTTAAGGAATTGTTGATTGTTGTACATTCTTCCCCACTGCCCTCCCCCCCATTGATTTGTTTGTATATTTATGGATTTATTTTTATTAACTCCTACAAATAAGTGATAATATGCAGCATTTCTCTTTCTTTGCCTGGCTTATTTCACTTAATATAATTTTCTCTAAGTCAATCCATGGTGCTGTGAACGGTAGTATTTCATTTTTTTTTAATAGCAGAGTAGTATTCCACTGTGTAGGTATGCCACATTTTCCTTATCTACTTGTCCGACGATGGGCATTTAGGCTTGTTCCAACTCTTGGCTATTGTAAATAGCACTGCAATAAACATGAGGGTATAGGTATCCTTTGAACATGATGATTTCCACTCCTCTGGGTATATTCCCAGCAGTGGAATAGCTGGGTCATATGGTAGATCTATCTGTAATTGTTTGAGGAATCTCCATACCATTTTCCATAAAGGCTGCACCATTTCACAGTCCCACCAACAGTGTGAGAGTGTTCCTTTTTCTCTGCAACCTCATCAGGATTTATCATTCTCACTCTGGATATTAGCCACCCTAACTGGAATGAGATGATATCTCAAGGTGGTTTGGATTTGCATTTCCCAAATGCTGAGTGATGTTGAGTATATTTCTTGTGAGAGTGGCCTACTAGCAATAAATTTTCTCAGTTTTCGTTTTTTGTGGGAATGTCTTTATTTCACCTTCATTTTTGAGATAGTTTTTCTGGATGTAGTATTATGTGGGTGTAATGTGAGGTTATATAACCAGTAAAACTGGTATAGGTAATTTAAAACACTTAGATCAACTAGGCTCCACCTGAGAATACAAATTCAAAAAATAAAATGTATATTTTTATTATATTCTACATTATCATCAGAGAGAAGACAAATACCTGTTCTTATTCGCCTAAGGATTCACATACGGAAGGATTCTTATTAAAAATGCTTCTGAGGTGAAGTTTATTTGAGAAGGGTTGTTGTTTGAGTGTGTGCTTATGTGTGTATTTATATATGTGTGTATAGTGGAAGATCAAGCTCTTCTCTGGGAATTCCTGTGTTCCCTTTTGTGAGAATTATGTAAGCATTTTCAGGTGTAATAAATTAAACCGACTACAATATGAATTGTATGTAAGAAAATTTATTAAATTTATAAATTTTATTATAAAAATTTACCAAATTTATTAAACCCTTTCAGGTGCAGAAAAAATATTATACCTTCATAGCCTTAGGAAAAAATACTTTTTCACTTTCTCACCCAAAGACATACAGAGAACTTTGAACTTCAGTTCTACAATCTGAGCAAGGAGTCAAATGCAAATACAGACACAAGTACATATGCAAACAAGCCTTGTGGGGAAAAAAAGGTGAATCATTGTATGGAGATGACTGAGAATGGGTACTGGGTCACTTTAATCATTTTATTTGGAGTTTTCTCCATTCTTCAGGTAATCGTGTCCTTTCCCATTCACTTTGGAATTCCCTCACCCCAAACCACTGAATTAATTAAACAAAAGATACATTTCCAACACACTATTTCACATTCTGAAGGTATCACAGGGTTTCTCTGTTGAGCCTTGTTAGCAAAGCTAGAAAAACAATCACTGAACCGAGAGAGAAGTTTACCAGTCTCTTCCCTGGAGATGAAAATTTTATTCATGAATTCCATCAGAAAACCAGACCAGGCCTTTCAGAATCCAACTTGAAAACAAAAACTTTAATAAGCCAAACTTACCAGTTTGCAGCCAGTGTTTTGTCACCACTGAGAAAAACAGTCAAAAAAAATATGTATATATATATATATGTGCCTGAGAGCGTTGAGTAGGCACCATACTCGGAAACATGAAAGCATAGAAATTGAATTTAGTCCTCTACATCTTGCTGAGAATGCCTCATGAGTCATAATAGCTCAGGAATCAGGGAGTTCAGGGAGAAGTGCAAACAATCACAAAGGCAAGCTGCTCATTAAATTTACTAATCAAGTAACTGCTCTCCAATTCAGTGGATGATCAAGAGATGAGCAGATCTTGGTAGGTCCACGAGAGACATCAAAGTATAATTTTAAAAAAATCAGTGTCCCAGAGACCTCCAGTTCTGGCCAAGCTAGGGTATGTCCACTCCTCCTAGGTGGTCCCTCTACGTCAAAACACTCTGGATACAACAGAGCAGACAAGCAAATGGAACTCCAGAGTGTGGGAAAGAGGAGGCAGACCGGCTAGTGCACTCAAGACTTGAGTAAGGACACAGCAGTGATTTCTTTTGTTTTTCTTATCTCCTACCAAATGTCCCAGACAGGGCACTACGGAAGTCTCCAACCAAGAACCACCAACACTCACAGACATGAACCTCTAAGTAAAGCCCATTCCCTTACACAAAACAAAAACAAAAGCAAAGACAGAAAAAGGGTGTTCTAAAAACCAAAAACCCTGTTTTTGGCAAATATCCCTCCTCCACTGCAGACAAACTCCAGTGGAAAGCCTCAGCTCTAACTCCTGAGGTTTTAGAGACCAAAAGGGAAGGTGATCTTCTGCCCTAACCAGCCTCTCTGACGCCAGTGGTGATGATCCCATTCCCCTGTCAGGGTATTGTCAGTGAGGTCCAGCAACAAGCTGAGCCTTTACCTCCACCCAACATCAATGATCCTGAACAAGGCAGTGCAAGTTGGGACTAGTATGCATTCCATTTATCCCCATCTCTGGTGTCAGTGATGGCCAGTAGAAAGTTGAACCTCCACACCCATCCAACATCAATGAGGTGGTATGAGGTGGGGCTAGTCAACACTCCACCTTCCCTCTTACCACTCCTGTGTGAGCTAGGCCTGATTCAGAGCTGAGCTTCTTTCTTCCTCCACCTCTCATCAGGGTGGAATGAGGTGACAGCAGGCAGGGTAGGTTGACACTCTGCTTTCCCCCTTCTTCCCCTGATGTCCTCAGAGACCAGTGGGGAACTAGGTTTCTGACTCGCACCCTATAGCAACAAATTATTGAGTCAGCAACCCAGTTCCCCCTTTCCGAGTGCCAGCAGGACCTGTGGAGATGGAGCTTACGTTCCCTACGTTGAGGCAACCAATGTGTTGTGAATTGGTGCCCCTCTTTCATTGGAAAGATGTCACTGCAACTGGGGTAACAGTTCATCTCTCACCCTAGCCAACTGCAAAGAGGTAAGGAAACTCAGAAATCCATTTTTTCAGTGTGGTATCAGAACACAAATCTCTGTGTTACACCAAAGACTCACGCCAAAAGTGGAGATTAAACTTAGGATCCAGGGTCTCACAAAGTGGTTTCCAAATATCCAGGATGCAATAGAAATTCACCACACCAAGAACCAAGAAAATGACATGCTGAATAATAAAAGACAACCTACAGATGACAACACTAAAGTGAATAAGATGTTGGAATTATCTGACAAGCTTTGGAAGTGACCTTGAAATAATTCCTCAGCAAGCAATTACAAATTCTCTTGAAATGAGTGACAAAATTGGAAACCTCAGCCAAAAAAAATTGAAGTTATAAAAAAGAAACGAGTGGAAATTACAAAACTCAAAAAATACAAAAACGAAAAAAAGAAAGAAAGAAATGTTGCCAGATGGGATCAATCGTAGAGTGGAGATGACAGAAGATAGAACCAGTGAAATTGAGGACATGTCATTAGAATGTACCTAATGTAAACAACACAGGAAGAATAGACTGAACAAAAATATCATGGCCTCAGAGAATTGTGGAAACATAACAAAAAAGCTCACATTCATACTGTCTGATTTGTAGAAGGAGAAGAGAGAGAGAGAGAGAGAGAGAGAGAGAGGAATAAAAAAAGTATTGGAAGAAATAACGGTTGAAAACTTCCCAGATAAGGCATAATGATTGGAAAGAAAGAAATAAAAATATCCCTATTTTCAGATGACATGCTATATATTCTAAAGACTCTTCAAAAACAAAATTCTAGAACTAGTATGTAAGTTCAGCAAATTGGTGGGATACAAGGTTCACACACACAAATCAATTGCATTTGTATACAGTAACAACGAAACTGTGGAAACTGCAATGTAAAGCACAATACCATTTACAAATGCTCTAGAGAAAATAAAATTGTGGTTTATAAATGTAACAAAACATGTATAGGACCTATATCCTGCACATTCCAAAACACCGATGAAAAAAATCAGAGACCTAAATAAATGTAGACACATATGTGGTTGTGGATTAGAAGACTCAATACAGCAAAGATGTCAATTCTCCCCAAGCAGAGCTATAAGTCTAATGTAATTTCTATCAAAATTCCAGCAAGGTATTTCAGACATAGAGAAGCTTATTCTAAACTTTATATGGAAATACGCAAACCCTAGAATAGCTAGACACATGCTTGATGAAAAATAATAAAGTGAAAGAAATTACTCCGTTTTATGTTGATCTTACTGCATAGCTACAGCAATCTAGACAGTGTGGCACTGGCAGAGGAGTGAACACATATATCAACAGAACAGAATGTAGAACCCAGAAATAAACCTACTCAAATACGTTCAACTGATTTTTGAGAAGAGCACATAAGCAATTTAATGGAGGAAAGATAGACTATTTCACAAATGATGCCGAAGTGGTTGGACATCCATAGGCAAAAGTAAAATGAGCCTTTCATAAAAAAGTAAAAATGAGCCTTTCTCGAAACCTCACAACTTATACAAAATTTAACACACAATGGGCCACAGGCTTAAATGTAAAATGTAACACTGTAATAGTTTTGAAAACATCAAAGGAGAAACTCTTTGGGATCTAGGGCTAGGCAGAGTTCTTTGACTTGACATCAAAAGCACAATAAAAAAAAAATCAATAAATTAGACCTCACTGAAATTAGAAACTTTGACACTGTTAAAGACCTTGTGAAAGGGATGAAAATAAAAGCTACAGGCTGGGAAAAGTATTTGCAAGCCACTTATCCAACAAAAGAGTAGTATCTAGAAAGTTAAAATAACTCCCAAAACTCAACAATAAACAGTCAAAGAATCCAAGTAGAAAATGGGTGTCTCAGTCCAATTTCTGTTGCTTGTAAGAGAATACCTAAAACTGGGTAATGTAGAAAGAAACGGAATTTATTTCTTTCAGTTTTGAAGGCTGGGAAGCCCAAGGTCTAGGGGGCACAACTGGTGAGGGCCTTCTTCCTGGTGGAAACTCTCTACAGAGTCCTGTGGCAGCATAGGCAATCACCAGTCCACACCCATGAGAACCCATTAAACCATTAACCCATTATTTCATAAATGGGTTAAACCATTCACGAGATCATAGTCCTCACAACCTTATCACCTCTTAGAGGCTCCACCTTTCAACACTGCCACATTGGGGGAATCAAGTTCCCACGTGAGCTTTGGAGGGGACAAACGTTCAGATCCTAGTAATGGGCAGAAGAAGCGAAAACATTTTTTTTTTTTCATGGAAGAAGTTATACAGGTGGCAAATAAGCACACGAAAATGTCTCCAATATCATTAGACATCTGAGAAATACAATTTAATAGAATGGTGAGATATCACTATGCACATATTAGAACAGCTAAAAAAAAAATAGTGATAACACCAAATACTGTTGGAGATTTGGGGAAATTAGATCACTCATACATTGCTGGTGGAAATGTAAAATGTTTCAGCCACTTTGGAAAGCAGCATGGCAATTACTTTAAAAATTAAACATGAACTTAATATGCCAGCCAGAAATCTGTCTTGTGGGCTTTTAGACCAGAGAATTGAAAGCTTAATTTCGTACAGAAACTTGTACATGATTGTTCACGGCAGCTTTATTTGTAAATAGCTAACAAGTGGAAATAACCCAAATGTCTTTGAATGGATGAATGGCTAAACAAACTGTGGTGCATGTGTACCATGGAATACCCCTCAACAATAAAAAGTGACAGACTCTTGACAAATGCAGAAATTTTGATGGATCACCTGGGAATTATGGTGAGAAAAAAAAAAAAAAGCCAATCCCCCAAATTACATACAATTCCATTTATTTATTTTTGTAATGGCAATATATTGGAAATGGAGACAGTTTGTAGTTTCCAGGCGGTAGGTATGGGGAATTGTTCTGGGAAGGAGATGGGTGTGGTAATAAAATGGCACCAGTCGAGGGACTTTTTCGGTCATAAAACTGTTTATTACCTTGTCTATTGTGGTGTATACATGGACCTGTGCATGTGATAGAACTTCATAGAACTAAATACACGCACACATACAGACACACACTCAAGTAAAACTGGGAAGATCTGAATAAGATCAATGGATATCATTGGTGTCAGTATCCTGGTTCTGATATTATACTATAACTTTACAATATGCTAGCATTGGCGGAAATTGGATAAAATGTACCTTGGATCCCTATGCAATATTTCTTGCAATTGCATGTAAATCTACGGTTATTTTGAAATAAAAAGTTAAAAAATCTCCTCATCCACCTGGAATCTATGGTGCATTCCTTTCCTATTGAAATTGCATAGATCCTGAGATAAAGTTTTGCAGCAGAAAAGTAAATTTCCTTTATTTAGCTTTCTGTCTTTCTTACTATCTCACTATTAACCTTAGCCTTAGGATTCAGAAGGAAGATGTCATAATGAGTCATTCACACAATTTACTTAAACTGAAAAAAGAAATTAGAGTTTTTCTTACAAAGAGTAATTCTGATTAGATTTAATATTGTTTTTTCAGTGAGGCCTAACTTTCCAAATAATTCGTCTGCTGAACATTTTCCATAAATTGATTAAACTATATTTGCAGCACCAAGGTATAGAAAAAGTGTAATTTTAGCACATATAAATATACACGATGCCATAAATTACATCCTTTAAAAAAAAATGAGTAGTCTGTCTTAAAAATTCTTTTAGGGGATATAAGAGAGAAGGAAACATAAAAAAACAACACTACCTTAAAATTCTACTTTTATCTTTTTATTTTATTTATTTTGTGTGTGTGTGACCGCTAAGGGGATCGCAACCATCGGCTTGGTGTCGCCCGCACCGCGCTCAGCCAGTGAGCTCACCAGTATCCCTACATAGGATCCGAACCCGCAGCCTCGGCGCTCCCAAGCGCCGCTGTGCTCCCAGCAGCGCACTCTCCCGAGTGAGCCACGGGGTTGGTCCAAATTTCTACCTTTGAAAAAGTCTCTGTGCTGTTCTGACCAACCAATGATTCACCTAGAGACAGGGTTAAGTGCTTTCTCATCCTACCCTGCCTGGCTGCCCTCAGTACAAGGGGCACTCTAATCTCACCTTTCAAAATTGCTTTCTGTTCAGGGTTCCCCAGGCACTATCTGACATTAGGTTGGGCTGGTGTCCTGTCCTTCGAGGGAAGGCGAACAGGCTTTCTAATCATCCCTTCCAAGGTTTTTTTTTTTTTTTTCTTCTTGACACCCTAAGCACTTCAACTCTCTATCACCCATTTAAAATGTAATACCGAGTTCACAGTGAGTTAAAGATTTATATTGTCTTTAACATTCTTCTGATAAATAGTATTGACAAGGCTTATTGTTCCTTTCGACTGAAGCACAATTTAAAGCGCAGTGTGGTTTAAGGCTTACGGCAACTTCTTGGAATTCGCAAAATACGTTCAAGAGATAGAGACTGGGAAGAAACCCAGACCTCCTGACCCTCAATCCTGATAACTTGACCAATGACAATTATTATAATCATCCACTTATCAATCGCATTGTAATTGCTACGAGGAAACGTAAGACACATCTGATAAGGTGACCAGAGGTGTGAATTAAATAAGGAAGGTGGCTATAGGGACATGTGGGGGCAGAGTGTTACAGGAAATCTCGTAATGGGATAGGGGTATGCTTGGTGAGTATGTGTTAGAGGAACAAAGGAGGCTAGTGTGGCTGGAGAAAAAAATCATTCATTCATTTCACAAATATTCAAGTATCCATTGAACCAGGGACTGCTCTGGGCACTTAGAATACATTAATGAGCAATGGACAAAGATTATTGCCCTCCTGGAATTTGTACTTTCCAGCACGGGAGACAAGACAATAAAAAACAAAGACAGCATATGAGTAAAATAAATTGTATCCCAAAGGTGGTAAATTCTGTTTAAGAGAAATAAAAACCAGATAGGGAAGAAGTGGAACCCGGAGTGAGAGGTGAGGATTGGACATGTAAACAAATATCCTGCAACTGATAGTACCATTATTAGATGGGTGGAAGTTTTCTCCTTTGTGCTGTCTTTGTCAGGCGTAAGTGTAAATGCTATGCTGGCTTCACTGCACAGAGGTCAGAACACACTTTTCCTGTCTTTGGTCTGGTCTCGATTCCCTTCTTAATACACCAGAGAACCAGGGACACCACTGCCTGATAGCCTTTTGTCATCGAGTGCCTACTCATTTTGAAGTTATCACCCCCTGCTACACGTCCACTAAATTTGGATTTTAGTTGTCTGGGCTTGAGACCCTGCCTGGTAGAAGCCCTGGCCAGGCAGTGCCCAGACCACAGGCAGTGACACTTTTCCCGGAAGATCTTAGCCGGTGGGGCAGGCACGTGCTCAGAATCTTTCCAGCAACGCCGAGCTGAAGGGAACGCGGTTCCTATCAGTATGAAGCTGATTGGTGGAGGCAGGTCACGTGACTCCGGGTTAGCCAATGCAAGTCCTCTCCAGGATGCTTTAGCTTGGAGAAGAAACTGACGGTTAAGATGAGGGGGCCACCTAGACTGGGGACTTGTTTGTGACCAGCTCGTAAGAGGAAGAAAGGGACTCCAACTGCTGCGGTCCTGGACGTTTCCCAAGGTTTTTCTGATGCTTCTTCTTCCAATTAGGTTAATTACAACAATATCTTTTCTGTAAATTAAACCTATTTTGGCATAAATTACCTAGGGTCAAGGTTTACGGATTAGTAGGAAAGGCAGTCCAGCTGTTCAGTGGTCCACTTTCTTTCCACCCTCTATGAGTCCTCACGTGTTAAGATTAGCTTCAATTGCATGGCTAATCAGTTCATGCGCGCTCTAAAATTCTTCAAAAAGCCTTTCTCCTCTCCAAAAAGTTATGCTTCTCCTTTGCACCTTGGTTTTGTTTGTGGTGACTTTTGATATGTCAGGGTTTTAAATGTGAGATATTTCCCTTTCTATTGTATTTCATTTATTTTATGCTCAAAAACGATTTTCTCATCTGAAGAGTGAATAAATATTCAGCTGCATGTTGAAGATGACTGCTTTCATTTCTTTCTTATAATGGCCTCTCTAAAGCAATTTGATTTTGTAATTGTAATAAACGATGTGATGATGTGAGTTTTTATCCATCTTTCTATCCATCCCCCTAACTTTGTTTCAAGTGGTTAAACTGTTAAACAGTGTGGATTATAGATAACCATCCCTTTAGCCACTGATTTTGTCTGTTTTTCATTCTGTATTTTGAAATAATTTAGACTTACAGAACAGTTGCCGAAAAAATTGTACAGGGAGCCTTCACCCAGATTTCCCTAATGTTGACATCTTATATAGCCATCGAAAAATTACCAAAACTAAAACATTACTATCAATGTAATACTACGATATCTAATATATAGAATTTATTTGAATTTCACCAGTTATCACATAATGTCCTTTTCTATCCTAGGATCCCATTCAGGATACCTCGTTGTATTTGTCTGTCATTTCTGCCTACTCTGCTCCAGGCTGACAGTTCCTCAGTCTTCACTGGTCTTTCAGAAGCCTGACACTTTTGAAGATACCGGTCAGGTATTTTGTAGAATGTCTCTCAACTTGGGGTCATCTGATGTTTTCTTATGATTAGATTGAAGCTCTGCATTTGTGGCAAAAATACATGTTTTATTCTCCTCCCCTTCACCCCATTGGTGAGCGTGCGCTTCCCACCCTAGTGTTGTGGGGGTGGCCAAACACATGGCACCCAACATTGGACAGATGAAATCCACAGCAGTTTATTAGTCACATCTACTCACAGCCTGGGAGAGTAGGACACCACAGGCCAGGCAGAGCCACACAGCATCACAGTCTGGAAGAAAGTGGACAAGCAGGGTCTGTAGGGCGCAGTATTGTAGTAAGAGGATTAAGTGCCCCTCGGTTCATGGGAGGATGACTGGCTTCTTTGCATAATTCTGTGGGCTGGGTGAGAACTGAAACCTGCTACTTAGGGATAAGTAAGCACTGTGCCCGGTCCACATGATAAGGAGGGTACTTTGGCTAGGGGACCTTTTTCTGTGGGAACACAACAGGGAGCAGAACCTGTGGGTAAGCCATAAACGGTCATCCCCTCTCTCCTAGATGTCAAGGCACACATATTATTAGGCCTTAATTTTAGGTCTTATATCACATTACTGCTAACATTATTTTGTTCCCTTCTCTGTGAATCATGTCAGGGGGTAGGTATATGATGCCCATATGTTGTATTACTACTAATGTCCACCTTGATTACTTGGTTAAAGTGGTGGCAGTTAGGCTGCTCCACCATACCATTGCTATTTTCCCGTTTTTTAGTAATTGATAGGGTGTGGGAAATACTTTAAGGCTCCGAAAATATACTGTTTCTTCTCAGACTTTGACCCATTACTTTTGGAATCCATCTAGGTATCTTGCCTACAACAAATATGTTTCCTAATGGTAATTTTCTATTTTCCTCATTCTTACTACATGTATTCATTGGAATTCTTCTGTAAGGAAGAGCTGGTTTTTTCCCCCCATTTATTTGTTCAATTTATGTACATCAGTATGGGCTCGTGAATAATTATGTTATACTATTAGTTATAATCAAATTATATTATTATTTACTTTGTTCCTCAAACTGTTCCAGCTTTGGCCATTGGGAGCGTTCTTTGGTTGGTTCTGTGGTCTTTCGATATGCCCCCATTCTTTCTTGCACACTTCCTTATGTTCTGGCACAATAAGATGTTCACATCCATCTTGTGTTCTTTTGTTTGTTTGTTTGTTTCTTTGTTTTCCCCCACCGTACCTCTGGATTAAAACTATTTCTACAAGGAGCCCTGGTTCCTTTCCTTGGAGAATAACATTTAGAAACCTGTATTTCAGTGTATATTCATTGTTACCGAAATTTCATTGCTGCTAGGCTCTCTCCACGGACAGAGGTAGGAAATATATTGTATGTACATTCCCATGCTTATAGATACATCTATGTTTATTTATGCATCTACCTATTTGTATAGATATTAAAAGCCAGGAACTCATACTGATATTTCTGATTCCAGACCATTCTAGCCTTATCTGTAAATTCATTCTCCGACCTGGCTTTCATTATCTATGATGCGTTTACTTATTTGTTCATTCCTGGTGTGTGCACACATAGCTTCAGAATTGCTAACCAATACCCCTGTTGGAAACAGATTTACTAACTTGTATTTGTGTACAGTTCTTTTTTGTCTTCAGCCTTAGAAGATACTGTCAAAATATGGTTTTCCAAAGTTTCCTCACTTAAATATTTTCTTTCTCACTCCTTCAGTGTGGATAAATTAATCATTTGTAATACAGTTAGCTGACTTTGCTGCTACTTGTATTCGACTTTGCGTTTCCCTCCATATCCTGGTTGATTTTAATTGTTTATTTATATTTTGGATAGAAATGTTCCTATGATTCGGAGTCAGGCCTATACAGAAACAAAGTGTACTCAGAGAAGTATCGCTTCTTCCTCATTCCTTCTACCTCATTCCCATTCCCCATTTCTTGCTATTTCTTTCCCACCCTCCCCCATAGGATAACCAATTTCTTTATTTTCTGGTTCAACCTTTTCTGTATTTATTTTGCACCAATTCGCAGATACACACATGTTTTCTTATATTCCCTTCTTACGCAAAGGATAGCATACTATTCATATTTCTTTCCATTTTGCCTTTGTCATTTAACAGCCTTCCTGAAATCACCCCACACCGTGTCATACAGATTTTCATCATTCTTTTTCTTACAGCTACACTGGACTCCATTGCATGGCTGTACTATACTTTATTCAACCACTCATCTATATGTGGGCTTTTAATGTGTTTCCAGCATTTTGCAGCTACAAACAATGCTTCAGTGAATAACCTTGGGCACAAATAACTTTGTACTGGTGAAATGGATCTTTGAAGTATATGTCCAGTAGTGAGATTATTGGGCTAAAAGTTAGGTGCATATGTAGTTTCTTTAGGCATTTCCAGATTTCTCTTTGGAAGGGTCGTATTGGTTTTCATTTCCACTAGCAATGTTATGAGAATGACCGTTTCCACACAGACTCACTAACAGAATGTGTTGCCTCACTTTTTAAACTTTCGCCTATGTGTTAGGTGAGAAACGGTATCACGGTGTTGGTTTAATGTACGTTTTTGTCTGTTGGTGAGTAAGTTTTGACACATCATGTTTGAGGACTTTCTATATTTTTTTGCATGAATTGTCTGTTCATGTCTTTTCCTCATTTTTCGATCCAGTTTTTGGTCATTTTGTCGTTCAATATTTAAGAATTCTATATATGTATTTGGAATATTATCCATTTGTCTGAGGTATATGCTGCAAATACTTTATCCCAGTTTGCCAGTTGTGTTTTGATTTATTTATGATGTATTTTTTGCAACACTTTCTTTCGTTTTTATGTGGTCTAACTGGTTATTCATTTCTTTCATTGCCTCTGGAATTTGAATCATAGTTAGATGCCTTTCCCTACACCAAGGTTAAAGAAGAGCTCTGCCAGATTTTTTTCAAGAACTTGTATCGTTTCATTTTTTATGTTCAGATCCCTAATACGTGTGCAGTCTATTTTTGTGTATGGTGTATTGTATCAGTCCACTTTTATTTTTCCTAATGCCTCAATTGCTCCAACACTATTTAGTCAATGACCATCTTTGCCCTCATGATTTTACATGCCACCTTTATCATATGCTAATTTCCATATGTATTTGTACTTGGGTTGTATTTTTTGGTTTTCTCGCCTATTATTCCACTGAGCTATCTGTAATTTAAGGAAGTTTTCTCTGCCATCACATGCGGAATCAAAATCCCAGGTCTTCTTTACAATGTGAGCAAACTTTTCCTGTAAAGAGCCATATAGCAAATATTTTAAGTTTGTGGACCATAGTGTCTCTGTCATAACTACTCAACTTTGTCATTGCAGCACAAAAACATCTATAGATAAGATATAAATGAATGAGCATGGCTGTGTTCCAGTAAAACTTTATTTACAAAACCAAGAACTGGACTGTATTTGACCCAATGGGCCACAGCTTACAGACTCCTGCTCTAGTGGATTCCTCAGATAGGGTTGAGGGGTGCAGAATCTCCTAAGTTCCTGTCTGTTGAAAACTGTTTTTCTATAAGCTGTGATATTTGAAGGGTCAGCCCTGCTGGATGTAAAATCTTTACTTCAGACTTTTTAAAAAAAATTTTATCATTACACAATGTAAACATTTTTTTTTTTTGTGGCCCTTTACCAATTCCTCCTTAACCTCTCCTCCCCCTCCCCCTTTCCCACCGCTGGTGTCCTCAGTTCTGTCCTCTCCTTTTGAGAGTTCAAGGAATTTTTGTGATTGTTGCATCATTCTTCTTTCCTTCCTTTTTTCAGCTGCCGCTTATCAGTGAGGACATGTGGTATTTCTCTTTCTGTAAGTCTGGCTTATTCCACTGAACATGATTTTCTCTAAGTTCATCTATGTTGCTGTGAATGGCACAATCTCACTCCTTTTTATGGCAGAGTTGTATTCCACTGTGTCTATATACCACATTTTCCTTACCCCGTCATCTGTCAGTAGACATTTAGTTTGCTTCTGACTCTTAGCTATTGTAAATAGAGCTGCGATAAACATGGGAGTGCAGGCATGCCTTCGCCATGATGATTTCCATTCCTTTGGGTGTACACCCAACAGTGGGATTGCAGGATCATATGGCAGCTCTATCTGCAGTTGTGTGAGGAATCTCCATACTGTTTTCCGTAAGGGCTGCACTAACTTATAGTCCCACCAACAGTGTAGGAGGGCCCTTCTTTCTCCACATCCTCTCCACTATTTGTTATTCTCTGTCTTTCTGATTCTGGCCAGTCTAACTGGTGTGAGGTGATATCTCAATGTGGTTTTGATTTGCATTTCCCTGCTGCTTACTGATGTTGAGCATTCGCTTTTTCATCCGTAGGTTGGCCATTTGTGTATCTTCCTTTGAGAAATGCCTATCCAGCTCCTTTGCCCATTTTTTAGTTGGATTTGTTTGTTTGTTTGTTTGTTTGTTTGTTTTTACTGTTGTTTGAGTTCCTTGTATATTCTAGATATTAATCCCTTGTGGGATTCATAGTTTGTGAATATTTTCTCCCATTCTGTCGGTTGTCTTTTCACTCTGTTAATTGTTTCTTTGGCTGTGCAGAAGCTTTTTAGTCCATTTCTATTTTTATATTTTTATAAATATTCTGATCCGAGGTAGGTCTCATATCCTCAAATGCTTGTTTGAATATGATTAATTCTGTTTGAACTGTTCACTTAGTTTCTTTCCGCTTTATGGTTGTTTGCTTTGTGAGAAGTTGTGTTTCCTCATCTTTTTTTAAGAATGTTTTTGTATGGAATTTCTTTCTTCCTTTGGTGTATTTGTATGATATTGGTTTGTTTTACAAAAATCCTACTTTAACGATGCCAATTTTTGTCGGGATAGCAAAGTCCAGGCCTTTAAGCCTTTTTCTTTGCTTGTTTTGGTGGCAGAGGGAGAAGTTTTGAGTGCTCTGATTCTGTGGTTCTCTCATGTCCTGCAAGAGCATTTTTCTTTTCCATTTTTGTTTTTTCCCCCTTTTGTTTCTTTTCCCCATCATTCCTAAATGCCAAAGGATGCTTCAGCCTTCCTCTTTGCCGTTTCTCTTCTTCTTCCATTTTTTTTTTTTTTTTTTGTGGTGGGCTGATATGGGGATCCAAACCCTTGACTTTGGTGTTATAACACTGTGAAGCTATTTTTAAGTCTTGTAAGTCTTCCCTACCTCTTTAAATGTCACATATTTTGAAGTCTCTTCTCTATAGACCCTGCTCTTATCTTCCAGGATATCTTTTTGGTATTTTCAGACTTATCATGGGCCTAGTCATTCTGGCCGTACTTTTAGATCAACTTTAAGCTTGCCATCTTTCTTCCTCAGTATCTCTTGCAGCTCTTCTTGGTCTGTCTTTGCTTGCCACTAAGCCCACTGATGAGCGTGTGACAGATCATGTGCTGGAATATCGTGCTTTTTCTCGTTTTACTCACAATTATTTTGAAGTTTTGTCATCTGTTTCTAAGTGATGATGAGTATGTGCTTTTGGACAGATTTACATTTGTTTTTTCTTGGTGATTTGCATCATTTTGGAAGGAAGTATTGAGAGGCAGGTAGATAGATGGTCAATGTTGTCTTCTGCTCACTTACCCCTGATTTCTACTGACATTTTATCTTATGCCAATATGTATATGTATGAAGGCACACACAAACGTAAACTCTTACACACACACTCGAGTCTATTCCTATTCTATGTCTACAGTGGAGGTCTCCTGAGGTGGCTGCCTGATTCACCATCTACAAGGGTACTTCAAAAAGTTCATGGAAAAACAGAATTAAAAGATAATACGGATCTTTTCATGAACTGTCTGAAATACCCAAGTATTTATTCAATAAATATTTTCTCCACTGCTAACCTTGGTGGCAGATAAGGGACTGTGGATGTCTTCTCAGGATTTGTAAATATTCTTCACTCTGAAGCAGGTTCATAAAGATGGACAAAAACGCCCCAGCCACACTACTAGACCTTGCTGTACGAAGTCTGCTGAGTAATGAACGTGTAGCTATCCATGCCCTTGAAGAGCTCCCAAGAGTCATGTTCGCTCCGTTTTTCACTGCCGCCTTCTTGGGTGGTCATAAGAAGGTACTGAGGGAAATGGTGAGGATTTGGCCCTATCCCTGTCTCCACGTCGGGACATTGAGAGTACGGGAGTCACAATATGACAGTTTCGAAGCTATGATTGACGGTCTACAGATCCTTCCTGCCCAGAACTCTTCTTCTTGGTAAGACTATGTATAATAGAGACATAGTGAGTCAGCAGGAGGGTATGAGACGGGCGTAGGAGACGGCCTAACAGTCTTTCAAAGGTAGTTAATGGTGAATGCTGAGGATCTCTGTGAGGCTGTTGGTGGAACATTTGGGGTCACCTTAAGGACTCTAATGTCTTACAGAGTTGATTATGGAACAGAAGGGATTGAGGATACTATTAATAGATTTGCCTCCTGGGTATGATTACATGGAAAAAGGACATGGGCATTGAGACTGGGATCATCAGAAGAGAAGAAAAGATGGGGAAAAGAAAGAAAGGCGCTAAATTTTTATGGAAAAGGCTTTGTTGGTAAATGGTGTATGGACTGAAGACCAGGGATAAAGGGATTTTGTTTCAGCTTCCCATCATTGATCCTGCTGGGTTGTATTAAAATCAGCTACCTCTCAGATATTCTGTCTTCTCCTCTCCTTACAGGGCGCCAAAACTGAGGATTCTAGATTTAAGTCAGAATCCAGGCTGCAGGACCACATGCTCTGAGATCAGGACCACATTCCCTTTCTGTTTTCATTCATGTGTTCACTCTCAGCACTCTATCGTGAAAACAGAAGAAGCCCCACAAAGAGTTAGGTGCCCCGGAACTGTAAATTCAGAGTCTGAGCCTCAGTCATCCAGGGAACCTGTGGAATTATTAGTGAACATTTCCCTAGATAGTACCTGGAGAACAGGGCGATTTCTTTCTTTACTTCGAAATAAAGTAGAGCAGAGCTTTGGGTCCTTGCACCTCTGCTGCAGAGTTTTGCAATTTGATGGAAGGCTTGCCCACGAACACATCCTGCAGCTTCTGGATATGGGATGCATTGGTCACCTGAAAGTGGATGACATTTATCTGAGTCAAGTCACCACCCTTTTGGCTCAGATGACCCACCTCCACAGCCTTAGTATGTCTCACATCCGTTTTACATCTTGTGTGAGGAGACGCTTTGGGACTTTTCTCACCCATCTTGGGCAGATGAACACCCTTCAGCAGATCCGTTTGTATTCCTGCCGCACGCATCCGCTTCAGGAACTGCTCAGGTGAGGAGCTGGGGAAAGACCTGGGTTCCCTGAACCACCCCGTTGTTAAGACAGGAGAGCAACCATTCTTGGATATTCCTAATCTCCTTGTAACCCATTCCTCCTTCCACCTCAATATGGGCACTGCTGGGTGTATGAAACTGGCCAGGCTAGAGAAGCTAGAAAATTATGATGTGATCATTCATTCTTTCAGTCAGTCAGTCGACCATGTGCAGACACCATGATAAGTCTGTAGATACATTGGTGAAAAAGACCCAGTCCTTCTCCCCTTGGAGTTTACAGCCTTTTAGGGAGGAAGGGGAGACGTTCAGATGGAGAAATGTTTTATGCTGTGGCACTGATGCACCTCATCATGGTCTGGCTAGAACAGTTAATACTGCCAGATCATTTTGCTCCTGTATTTTACCCAAGCGTTAGGCCCTGAGTAGAGTGCTTGTCATTTGGGTTTTGGTCAAAGGGAATCCTTAGTTGACTGCTTTCCCAGTTCCCTCCCCACCAAATAAGTAAACTAAATCCACCATTGATTTCATTGTAAGTACTAAGTGCATTAAATTTTTTTCCACTTAATCTTTCCCGCAACTCTACATAATAGTTGCTATTGTGCATGTTTTAAAGATTTAAGAAACTGTATCTGAGAGTGGAAAAGTAATTTTCTTAGAGTCTGATTCCAAAGCCCACATTGTTAACTGCTGTTGCAACATATGTGCAAATTAGTTTATTCTAGAGCCGTAGATACCTCTAACTCAGGACTCCTTGTCCTGGTCCAATCCTCATTGTGCAGAAATAACTTTCTTTTTTCTGTCTACAGATACCTGCCACCTCAGTTGAATGCATTGTATCTCTCTTTCTGTGGACTTTCTAACAGAGGCATCACTGTCCTGTCCCAGAGCCCTGCAGCCACCCATCTAAGATTGCTGAGTCTCAGCAATGTCGAGATATCCTGGGAACTTTCTGAGAACTTCCAGACTCTGCTGGTGAGTGTCTCAGGCACCCTGCAGTATCTAGAGATAGATGATTGCCTGATGACTGATTCTACTCTCACTGCTGTCATTCCGGCCCTGAGCCGCTGTTCCCACCTCCGTGTCTTTAGCTTTGCCTCCAACCCCATTACAATGAGTGTGCTCACCAGTCTTCTGCAGCACTTAACAAACCTGACGGAGCTGAAGCGTGTAATTTATCCTGTCCCTGTCCATTGCTATGAACAATTGCATAATCCTCGCAGTTTGAACCGACAGAAGCTTTCTGAAGTGCAGGCCCAATTGAAGGCGATGCTGCAGGTGGTAAAGCGGAATGACATGCGCTGGACCCGTTCTCCTGAGTGATTTTCATGGTACAAGGACTTGATTTAACACTGACGTGTGGCCATTAAAGCACGTAGTGTTCTCACCTGTAGCCCAAGCTTTAGAGACACATATGTAAAATTTTATAGTTCCAGGAACCTCGCGTTAGGAAGATTCCATGTGTAACTGACCTCTATAAAAATAAAGAACTCTAAAGAAAACAGAGGGCTTTGAGAGGTCCTATGGGTCTCTTACCCATTGTCCTCCAAATCCTCCTCCTTGCTCCTGACCACAGTGTTGGGCATGTGACATTGGCTGACCTAGTCATGGTATACCATTTCCCTGCCCAGACTAATTGGTTCACTTACGGGTACTTGACACAAGTCAAAAGAGTTGAAACCTTTTCTTGATGATATTTTGGAATAGCTGGTGGTTATTGAAGCCAATAATTTTACCCTCCAAGGTCCTTTAAACTTCTCATATTTATGACGGCCTTAGGCTGCTTATGAGAAACTATTTGCATCTAAAAGGAAAAAAACCAAACCAAAACAAACAAACCAAACCTATGTCCACTACCTACTGGTGTCTTTATCAGTCTGTTGCTACCTCCTTTCTTAGGTCTTAGAAACCTGTGGCTCAGTCGTTCCTTATATCACACCCATTCACCAAGGATCTCTTATTAGTTCAGTACTGTTCCAGGTGCTAAGAATAAAAAGGCAAATAAGACAAAGCCCCTACTTCCAGCCACTCAGAATACAGCTGTTCCTATGATTTGTCTGTTCCCCTACTCTTTCTTAGGGCGTTTGGGAAAGTTATTTAAACCCCCTGTACCCCAGGTTTTTTTTTTTTTTTTCACACACTCTGTTCAATCCACGCTGGCCTCTTTATGCTGTTGGATAGCTCCTCAACACTCAGGTCATGGCTTTAATGTTACCTCCTCGGAGAGGTTTTCTCTTACTTCCCTTTACTTATTGTACTTCCCTTACTTCCTTTGCTTCCCTTACTTTACCATGTTGTAGCTCTCTCTCAATGTACCATGTATGTTCCCTTCATGGTACCCATCGTTCCATATGCATTTGCTCCCTCTGCTCTTACAGCAATAATTTGTGCATATCGTTTACCCGTTGAAGTGAAAACACTGCACTTCAAAGACTTAGTAAGAGAATAGAATGTTAAAATAACTAATTAAATATCTGTTTGTATGATTACACATTAAAATGGTAAAACATTGCATTTCAACGACTTAGTAAGAAAAAGATGTAATATTAATTAATAACTTTTTCTAATCGTTTACATGCTGAAATGCCAACAGACTGAATGTAAATGAGTCAGTAACAAAAATGAATGAAAAGTTACTAATTAAAAATTAATGTACAGCGTTCCCTGTTGAAATGAAATCAGACCACAATTTAAAGACTTAGTAAGAAACAAGTTGCAAGGTAGTTAATGTGTTTATACTGTTTCCATGTTAAAATGATAACATACTGCTTTTCAGACTCAGTTAAAAAAATAATTAAAATTAAATAATTTTGTTCTTGTTGGTTACATGTTGGAATAACATACTGTATTACAAAGACTTAGAGAAAAGAATGTAAAAAATAATAATTAATAAAAATAGTTAATAATGTTTTTATTGCTTTCATTGTGTAATGACAACATACTGCATTTCCAACTTAGAAAGTAAAACATGTTAAAATAACCAAAACAGAATTTGTATGTGTTTTTTTCTTGGTGGAATAACAGATGTGGTTTTAGTTTCAATTTCCCTGATGACAAGTGATGTTGGGCATTTTTTCATGTATCTGTTGGCCATTTGTGGGTCTTCCTTTGAAAAATGCCTATTCAGCTCCTTTGCCCATTTTTTAATTGGGTTACTTGTTTTTCCGTTGCAAAGTTGTTTGAGTTCATTGTGTATTCTGGATATTGATCCTTTGTCCAATGTTTATTTTACAAATGTTTTCTCCCACTATGTTGGTTGTCTTTAACTCTGTTAATTGTTTCTTTTGCTGTGCAGAGCCTTTTTAGTTTGATATAATCCCACTTGTTTATTTTTCCTTTGGTAGCCCATGCTTTGTGGGTTGTATTCACGACGTCAGTGCCCAGTCCCACTTCCTGGAGTGCTTC
This sequence comes from Cynocephalus volans, assembly GCF_027409185.1. Classification (NCBI taxonomy): domain Eukaryota; kingdom Metazoa; phylum Chordata; class Mammalia; order Dermoptera; family Cynocephalidae; genus Cynocephalus; species Cynocephalus volans. Next base: position 110,306,016 of record NC_084478.1, on the reverse strand, counting down.
TCCTAAGTTTTCTTTAAGTAGTCTTATTGTTTCAGGGTGTATATTTAATTCTTTAATCCATTTTGAGTTGATATTGGTATATGATGAGAGATATGGGTCTAGTTTCGTTCTCCTGCATATGGATATCCAGTTATCCCAGCACCATTTGCTGAAGAGGCAGTCTCTTCCCGAATGTATAGGCTTGGTGTCTTTGTCAAAGATCAGATGGCTGCAGGTGGGTGGGTTGATTTCCGGATTCTCTATTCTATTCCATTGATCACTCTGTCTGTTTTTATGCCAGTGCCATGCTGTTTTGGTTATTATAGCTTTGTATTATTGCTTGAAGTCAGGTAGTGTTATGACTCCAGCTTTATTTATATATTTCTTTCTTTCTTTCTTTCTTTCTTTCTTTCTTTCTTTCTTTCTTTCTTTCTTTCTTTCTTTCTTTCTTTCTTTCTTTCTTTCTTTCTTTCTTTCTTTCTTTCTTTCTTTCTTTCTTTCTTTCTTTCTTTCTTTCTTTCTTTCTTTCTTTCTTTCTTTCTTTCTTTCTTTCTTTCTTTCTTTCTTTCTTTCTTTCTTTCCCTCCCTCCTTCCTTCCTTCCTTCCTTCCTTCCTTCCTTCCTTCTTTCTTTCTTTTTGCTCAGAATTGCTTTGACTATGAATGGTCTTTTGTTATTCCATATAAATGTCTAGATAGCTTTTTCCTTTTCTGAGAAAAATGTAATTGGAATTTTCGTGGGGATTGCATTGAATTTGTATAGCACTTTGGGTAGTATGGACATTTTCACAATGTTGATTCTTCCAATCCAAGTGCATGGGATATCTTTCCATCTTCTTGTGTCCTCTTTAATTTCTCTCAACAGTGGTTTGTAATTCTCAGTATAGAGCTTTTTCACATCCTTGGTTAACTCTATTCCTAAGTATTTTATTTTGGGGGTGGCTATCGTAAATGGGCAAGCTTTCTTGATTTCTCTTTCTGCATGTTCACTACTGGAGAATAGAAATGCTACCGATTTTTCTGTGTTGATTTTGTATCCTGCAACTTTGCTGAAATCATTTATCAACTCCAAGAGTTTTTTTGTAGAGGCTTTAGGCTGTTTCATGTCATCTGCAAACAGGGACAGTTTGACTTCATCTTTTCCAATCTGGATGCCCTTTATTTCCTTCTCTTCTCTGATTGATCTGGCTAGTACTTCCAACACTATGTTCAATAGGAGAGGTGAGAGTGGGCATCCTTGTCTAGTTCCTGTTCTTAAGGGAAAGCTTTTCCCCATTCAGAATGATATTGGCAGTGGGTTTATCATAAATGGCTTTAATTATGTTGAGATACTTTCCGTCTATACCTAAATTGTAGAGAGTCTTTATCACGAACGAGTGTTGAATTTTGTCAAATGCTTTTTCAGCATCAATAGAGATGATCATATGGTCCTCGTGTTTGATTTGGTTGATGTGGTGTATCACATTTATTGCTTTGCATATGTTGAACCAACCTTGCATCCCTGGGATGAATCCCACTTGATCACGTTGTATAATTTTGCGTATGTGCTGCTGTACTCTGTTAGCTAGTATTTTATGGAGGATTTTTGCATCTATATTCATCAAGGATATTGGCCTGCAGTTTTCTTTTCTTATTATATCTTTGTCTGGTTTTGGTATCAGGGTGATGTTTGCTTCATAGAATGAGTTTGGGAGAATTGCCTCTGTTTCAAACTTTTGGAATAGTTTGTAGAGAACTGGTGTCAATTGCTCTTTGAATATTTGGTAGAATTCTGCAGTGAACCCATCTGGTCCTGGGCTTTTCTTTGTTGGGAGCCTTCTGATAACAGCTTCAATCTCTTTTAGTGTTATTGGTCTGTTCAGATTTTCTACATCATCATGGCTCAGTTTTGGCAGTTTGTGTGGGTCCCGAAATTTAGCCATTTCCTCCAGATTTTCAAATTTGTTGGCATATAGTGGTTTATAGTAGTCAATAATGATTTCTTGTATTTCTGCAGTATCAGTTGTAATACCACCTTTTTCATTTCTAATTTTTGTTATTTGGGGCTTCTGTCATCTCCTTTTAGTTAGCCATGCTAGTGGTTTGTCAATTTTCTTTATCTTTTCAAAAAACCGACTTTTTGTTTCATGGATCTTTTGTATCATTTTTCAGATTTCTATTTCATTTAGTTCTCCTCTGATCTTAATGATTTCTGTCCATCTGCTAAATCTGGGTTTGGATGGTTCTTGTTTTTCTAGTTCTTTAAGTTGAAGTATTCGATTGTTTACTTGCCATCTTTCCATTCTTCTGAAGTAAGCATTTGATGTGATAAATTTCCCAGTTAGTACTGCTTTTGCAGTATCCCACAGGTTTTGGTATGATGTATCATTGTTTTGATTAGTTTCAATAAATTTTTGATTTCCTGTTTGATTTCTTCTTGGACCCATATGTCATTAAGTAGAATGCTCTTTAATTTCCATGTGTTTGTATTGTTTCCAGAATTTCGTTTGTTATTGATTTCTAGTTTTAATCCATTGTGATCTGAAAAAATACAAGGGATAATTCCAATTTTTTTGAATTTGCTGAGACTTGATTGTGACCTAACATGTGATCTATCCTGGAGAATGATCCATGTGCTGATGAGGAGAATGAATATTCTGAGGTTTCTGGATGGAATGTTCTGTAGATATCTGCCAAGTCCGGTCTAGAGTGTTGTTTAGATCTTGTGTTTCTCTGCTGATTCTTTGCCTAGATGATCTGCCCAATATTGATAGTAGGGTGCTCAGGTCCCCTGCTGTTATGGTATTATTGTCTATCTCCTTCTTTAGGCCAGTTAGAGTTTGCTTTATAAATCTGGCTGCTCCAACATTGGGTGCATATATAGTTATGATTGTTATGTCTTCTTGATGGATGAGTCCTTTTATCCTTATGTAGTGGCCCTCTTTATCTCTTTTTATGGTTTTTAGTTTAAAGTTTATTTTATCAGATATAAGAATAGCTACTCTGGCTCATGTTTCATTTCTATTTGCATGGTATATCTTTTTCCATCCTTTCACTCTCAGTCTGTGTGTCTTTATGGGTGAGGTGAGTCTCTTAAAGGCAGCAAACAGTTGGGTCCATACTTTTACTCCAGTCAGTCAGTCTCTGTCTTTTGAGTGAGGAATTTAATCCTTTTACATTAAGAGTTGTTATTGAAAAGTGTTGATTTACTCCTAGCATTTTATTGATTTTTGTTTGGATGTCTTAAGTGTCTTTTGTTCATTTCTTTCTGATTTAATGTTTGTCTTCTGTTTTTGTTGGTTTCCTGGGTTGTAGATAAACTTTTTTTTTCCTCATTGTTAGCATTTTTATTTAACTAGTGGGTTTTGAATTTTCCTGAGTTTTTATGGCAGTGGCAGTTATTATTCAGGTACCAAAAATGAAAGACAGTGTCTTTTGCAAAGTAGAAGTTTTCAATTTTAATGAAGTCCAAGTTATTAAAGACTTCTTTCATAGATTGTGCCTTCGGCGTTATATATAAAAACCCCAAATCATCTGGGTTTTCTCCTATGTTCTATAACTTGCCTTTTGCTGGGTCTGTGATCCAGTTTGAGCTATTATTTACAAAGACTTAACGGGTCTGTGTCTAGATTCAGGTTGTTGCATTTGGGTGTGCAGTTGTTTCAGCACCATTTGTTTTAGAGACTATCTTTTCTCCATTGCATTGCCTTTGTCCCTTTTTCAAAGTTCAGTTGACTATATTTGTGTGGATCTGTTTCTGGCCTCTCAATTATATTCCAATGCTTGATCTGCTTATTCTTTCACCGGTACCACAGTGTCGGGAACACCGTTGCTTTAAAGTGAGTCTTGACATTGGGTAGTGTCAGTCATTTGACTTTCTTCTTCCTCTTCAGTATGGTATTGGGTATTCTGGGTCTTTGCTTCTCCATGTAAGCATTAGAATCCATTTGATCATATTCACAAAATAACTTGCTTTGGTGGTGATGAATCTATAGATCCAGTTCGGAAGAACTGATATCCTGACAACATCTTGAGTTTCTACCCACAAACACAGAATATGTCATTTGTTCAGTTCTTTGACTTCTTTCTGTGGAGTTTTGTAGATTTCCTCTTACAGATCTTATGGGTGTGCATGTGTACGTATGCCTGTGCGTGTGCGTGTGTGTGTGTGTGTGTGTGTGTGTGTGTGTGTGTGAGAGTGTCAGTATAAGTGTGTGTATCTAGGTGATCCCTAAGTCTTTTGCATTGTGGGGTGCTAATGTAAATTATATTGTGTTTTTAATTTCAAATTCCAATTGTTCGTTTCTGGTATGAAGGAGAACGATTAACTTCTTTATATTAACCTTGTAACCTGCAACCTTGATTTAATTGCTTATTAGTTCCATGAGCATTTTTTAAATATGTTTATTTATTCCTTCTGATTTTCTACACAGACAAACATGTCATCTCTGAGCAAAGACAGATTTATTTTTTCCCTCCCAATCCGTATACTTTTTATGTCCCCTTCTTGTGATATTGTGTTACCCAGGATTTCTAGTATGATGATGCAAAAAATTGGCGAGCAGGAACATCTTTGTTTTGTTCCTCATCTTAGCAGGAAAGCTTCCAGTTTTTAACCATTAGGTATGATGTTAGCTGTAGGGGTTTTGTACATGTACCCCTCTATTCCAAGTTTGGTTTTTGTTTTTTTGGTTTTTTATTTTAAATCAACTTTATTGAGTCATAATCTATACATAAAATGTGTCCATTGTAAAACTGTAATTTGAGGAGTTTTGTTTTGTGTTTTTACCCCACCCAATTATCCCCCAACTTTCCTCCCCATCTCCCCCCCCACCCCCACTCCACTTTGTGGCCTTAGGAATGTTCCCTCCATCTGTAAGACCAGCACACTATTGTGGTCTTTCTTTCCTTCTTTCCTTCTCTCTTAGCTCCCACATATGAGTGAACACATGTGGTATGTGTTCATATCCCTATGTGCTTTGCTTATTTCAGTCAAAATAAGTTACTCCAGGTTCATCCATGTTGTTGCTATTGGGAGTGTTTCATTCTTTTTTACGTCAGGGTAGTATTCCACAGTGTATATATACCCCAGTTTCCTGACCAGTCATCCATTGATGGACATTTCCTTTTGCTCCATATCTTGGCTGTTGCAAACAGAGGTGCTCTGAGGTTTTTCTTTCTTTTTTTTAAAGTCATGAGTGGCTGTTGGATTTTCTCTAATGTTTTTTATGCATCCATTGATATGATCGTGTGGTTTTCCTTCAACAGCCTGTTGTTGTGGTAGATTACATTAATTGATTTTCAAATGTCACATCAGCCTTGCATACCTGGAATAAATTCCACTTGGTCTGGGTGTAGAATTATTTTTACACATTGGTGGATTTGATTTGCCAGTATTTTGTTGAGGATGTTTGCATCTATGTTCACGAGAGATATTGGTATGTAGTTTTATTTTCTTTTTATGTCTTTGCCTGGTTTTGCTATTTAATGCTGGCTACATAGAATGAGTCAGGAAGGGCAGATTAAGCATCCCTAATCCAAAAAATTCAAACCCCAAATGCACCAAAACCTAAAACTTTTTGAGTGCTGACATGACACTCAAAGCAAGTGCTCACTGGAGCATTCCAGATTTTGGATTTTTGAATTAGGGATGTTCAAATTGTATGTGTTCTGCAAATATTCCAAAATATGAAAAAAGAAATCCCAAATCCAAAACACTTCTGGCCCCAATCATTTTGGATAAAAGATACTCAATCTCTATTTCCTCTGCTTCTTCTATCGTCTGGAAGAGATTGTACAGAATTGGTATAATTTCTTCTATGTTTGGCAGAATACACAATTGAACCCATCTGGGCCTGGTGCTTTCTGCTTCAGAAGGTTATTAATTACAGATTCATTTGAAATAAATGTAGGCTTATTAAGATTGTCTATTCAAAATGGATTTTAAGTTGTGAAATAGATGGGTTTATGATCTTTTATTGTTTTGTGTTTTGTGTATTTAATTGCTTGATTGAGATATATTTACAAATTTAAATTGTACAATTTAGTGGCTTTTAGGGTATTCACATATATGTGCAATGACCACCCTAGTCAATTTTAGAATATTTTTATTCCCTCAAAAAGAAATCTCTTACCTTTGAGCAATCGCCTCCTATACTCCCATTCCACAAGCCTTAAGCAACTACTGATCTACATCGTCTTGTTAGATTTCCCTATTTGGGACATTTTGTTAGAACAAAATCATATAATACATGATCTTTTGCGACTGGCTTCTTTCACTTAGCATGGTGTTTTCAAAGTTGATCCATGAATAATATTCAATACATATACCACACTTGGTTTATCTGTTAGTTGATGAATGTTGGGATTATTTCCACTTTTGGCTATAATGACTAATGCTGCTATAAATATCCAACTATAATTTTTGTGTGAGCATGTGTTTTCCTTTCTCTTAGGTATAAACCTAGAGTGGAATTGTTGGGTCATATGGCAACTCTGTGTTTTTTTCTTTTAGGAAGTTCCATACAGTTGTTCAAAGCGACCAGCAGTGTTTGAGCGTTCTGATTTCCCCACACCCCTGCCAGTACTTGGTATTAAACGATGTTTTCATTTCAGCCACCATGTTGGGTTTGAAGTGGTATCTTATTGTTTTTCATTTGAATTTTCTCAGTGATTAATGATGTTGACCATCTTTTCATACGATTATTGCCTAGTTTTATATCTTCTTCAGAGTAATGTCAATTCAGATCATTTGCCCATTTTTTAATAGTTATTCATCCTTTTATTCTTCACATATTCTAGGTACAAGTCCCTTATAAGATATATGTCTTGTAAATATTTTTCCCATTGTGTAGATTGTATTTTCACTTTATTGACGGTGTTCTTTGAGAGCATGAAACTTTTCACTGTTGGTAAAGTCCTAATTATCTATTTTTTCATTTGTTGCTCATGTTTTTGTTGTCACCATCTGAGAATCCTTTGACAAATCTGAGGTCACAAAGATTTATTCTTATATTTTCTTATAAGAATTTATAGCTTTAGCTCTTACATTTAGTTTTTTTGATCCATTTGGTGTTAATTTTTTTATATGATGTGAAGTAAAGTTGCAAGTTCATTTTCTTCCATGTGGCTTTCTAATTGTCCCTAAAAAATTTGTAAAAAAGAATATTCTTTTTCACCACTGAATGGCCTTGGAACCCTTGTCAAATATCAACTGGCTGTATATACTTGTTTTTTTTTTTCTGCCCTCTCAGCTCCATTTCATTGATTTATATGCATATCCCTATGGTCGAACCACAGTTTCTCGATTACTGTTGCTTTGTGTTAAGTTTTGAAGTAGGGAACTGCAAATCTTCCTGCTCTGTGCTTTCTCAAGATTATTCTGGCTAATCTGGGTCTCTTGCAATTATGTATGCATTTTAAAATAAGCTTGTCAATTTCTACAGAAAAATCTGCTGGGTATGTGATAGATATTGCATTGAATCTGGAGGTTGATTTGGGGGGTATTGCCATCTTAATAATTTGTCTTCTGATCCATGATCACAGGATGTTTTACCATCTACTTAGATCTTGTTTAATTTCTTTCAAAAATCTTTTATGGTTTTCAGATGTAAAGTTTGCAACCCTTTTGTTAAATTTACTTGTAAACATTTTCCTCTTTTTGGTGCAATTGTAAATGGACTTATTTTCTTAATTTTTATTTTTAAGTATAGTATTTAGAAATCAAGTGTTTAGAGAGACAAATGATTGTTGTATACTGATCTCGTATCTGCCTATTTTGCTGAGCTTGTTTATTAGTTCTAACAGTCTTTTAGTGGATTTCTTCAGATTTTTTATGTACAAGTTTACGTCATCTTTAGATAGAGACAGTTTTACTACTTCCCTTCCATTCCTGATGGCTCTTCTTTTTTTCTTTCTTTCTTCTTTTTTTAAATTTTAACTTATCAATATTCAGTGTAGTTGATTTTCATGTCCCTTTATCAATTCCTCCTTTTCCCTCTTCCCGCTACCCCCTCAATCAACATCATATCTGTTCACATGTCCTAACATGTTTAAGGAATTGTTGATTGTTGTACACTCTTCCCCACCGCCCTCCCTCCCATTGATTTGTTTGTATATTTATGGATTTATTTTTATTAACTCCTACAAATAAGTGATAATATGCAGCATTTCTCTTTCTTTGCCTGGCTTATTTCACTTAATATAATTTTCTCTAAGTCAATCCATGGTGCTGTGAACGGTAGTATTTCATTTTTTTTTGATAGCAGAGTAGTATTCCACTGTGTAGGTATGCCACATTTTCCTTATCCACTTGTCCGACGATGGGCATTTAGGCTTGTTCCAACTCTTGGCTATTGTAAATAGCACTGCAATAAACATGAGGGTATAGGTATCCTTTGAACATGATGATTTCCACTCCTCTGGGTATATTCCCAGCAGTGGAATAGCTGGGTCATATGGTAGATCTATCTGTAATTGTTTGAGGAATCTCCATACCATTTTCCATAAAGGCTGCACCATTTCACAGACCCACCAACAGTGTGAGAGTGTTCCTTTTTCTCTGCAACCTCATCAGGATTTATCATTCTCACTCTGGATATTAGCCACCCTAACTGGAATGAGATGATATCTCAAGGTGGTTTGGATTTGCATTTCCCAAATGCTGAGTGATGTTGAGTATATTTCTTGTGAGAGTGGCCTACTAGCAATAATTTTTCTCAGTTTTCGTTTTTTGTGGGAATGTCTTTATTTCACCTTCATTTTTGAGATCGTTTTGCTGGATGTAGTATTATGTGGGTGTAATGTGAGGTTATATAACCAGTGAAACTGGTATAGGTAATTTAAAACACTTAGATCAACTAGGCTCCACCTGAGAATACAAATTCAAAAAATAAAATGTATATTTTTATTATATTCTACATTATCATCAGAGAGAAGACAAATACCTGTTCTTATTCGCCTAAGGATTCACATACGCAAGGATTCTTATTAAAAATGCTTCTGAGGTGAAGTTTATTTGAGAAGGGTTGTTGTTTGAGTGTGTGCTTATGTGTGTATTTATATGTGTGTGTATAGTGGAAGATCAAGCTCTTCTCTGGGAATTCCTGTGTTCCCTTTTGTGAGAATTATGTAAGCATTTTCAGGTGTAATAAATTAAACCGACTACAATATGAATTGTATGTAAGAAAATTTATTAAATTTATAAATTTTATTATAAAAATTTACCAAATTTATTAAACCCTTTCAGGTTCAGAAAAAATATTATACCTTCATAGCCTTAGGAAAAAATACTTTTTCACTTTCTCACCCATAGACATACAGAGAACTTTGAACTTCAGTTCTACAATCTGAGCAAGGAGTCAAATGCAAATACAGACACAAGTACATATGCAAACAAGCCTTGTGGGGAAAAAAAGGTGAATCATTGTATGCAGATGACTGAGAATGGGTACTGGGTCACTTTAATCATTCTATTTGGAGTTTTCTCCATTCTTCAGCTAATCCTGTCCTTTCCCATTCACTTTGGAATTCCCTCACCCCAAACCACTGAATTAATTAAACAAAAGATACATTTCCAACACACTATTTCACATTCTGAAGGTATCACAGGGTTTCTCTGTTGAGCCTTGTTAGCAAAGCTAGAAAAGCAATCACTGAACCGAGAGAGAAGTTTACCAGTCTCTTCCCTGGAGATGAAAATTTTATTCATGAATTCCATCAGAAAACCAGACCAGGCCTTTCAGAATCCAACTTGAAAACAAAAACTTTAATAAGCCAAACTTACCAGTTTGCAGCCAGTGTTTTGTCACCACTGAGAAAAACAGTCAAAAAAAATATGTATATATATATATATATGTGCCTGAGAGCGTTGAGTAGGCACCATACTCGGAAACATGAAAGCATAGAAATTGAATTTAGTCCTCTACATCTTGCTGAGAATGCCTCATGAGTCATAATAGCTCAGGAATCAGGGAGTTCAGGGAGAAGTGCAAACAATCACAAAGGCAAGCTGCTCATTAAATTTACTAATCAAGTAACTGCTCTCCAATTCAGTGGATGATCAAGAGATGAGCAGATCTTGGTAGGTCCACGAGAGACATCAAACTATAATTTTAAAAAAATCAGTGTCCCAGAGACCTCCAGTTCTGGCCAAGCTAGGGTATGTCCACTCCTCCTAGGTGGTCCCTCTACGTCAAAACACTCTGGATACAACAGAGCAGACAAGCAAATGGAACTCCAGAGTGTGGGAAAGAGGAGGCAGACCGGCTAGTGCACTCAAGACTTGAGTAAGGACACAGCAGTGATTTCTTTTGTTTTTCTTATCTCCTACCAAATGTCCCAGACAGGGCACTACGGAAGTCTCCAACCAAGAACCACCAACACTCACAGACATGAACCTCTAAGTAAAGCCCATTCCCTTACACAAAACAAAAACAAAAGCAAAGACAGAAAAAGGGTGTTCTAAAAACCAAAAACCCTGTTTTTGGCAAATATCCCTCCTCCACTGCAGACAAACTCCAGTGGAAAGCCTCAGCTCTAACTCCTGAGGTTTTAGAGACCAAAAGGGAAGCTGATCTTCTGCCCTAACCAGCCTCTCTGACGCCAGTGGTGATGATCCCATTCCCCTGTCAGGGTATTGTCAGTGAGGTCCAGCAACAAGCTGAGCCTTTACCTCCACCCAACATCAATGATCCTGAACAAGGCAGTGCAAGTTGGGACTAGTATGCATTCCATTTATCCCCATCTCTGGTGTCAGTGATGGCCAGTAGAAAGTTGAACCTCCACACCCATCCAACATCAATGAGGTGGTATGAGGTGGGGCTAGTCAACACTCCACCTTCCCTCTCACCACTCCTGTGTGAGCTAGGCCTGATTCAGAGCTGAGCTTCTTTCTTCCTCCACCTCTCATCTGGATGGAATGAGGTGACAGCAGGCAGGGTAGGTCGACACTCTGCTTTCCTCCTTCTTTCCCTGATGTCCTCAGAGACCAGTGGGGAACTAGGTTTCTGACTCGCACCCTATAGCAACAAATTATTGAGTCAGCAACCCAGTTCCCCCTTTCTGAGTGCCAGCAGGCCCTGTGGAGATGGAGCTTACGTTCCCTACGTTGAGGCAACCAATGTGTTGTGAATTGGTGCCCCTCTTTCATTGGAAAGATGTCACTGCAACTGGGGTAACAGTTCATCTCTCACCCTAGCCAACTGCAAAGAGGTAAGGAAACTCAGAAATCCATTTTTTCAGTGTGGTATCAGAACACAAATCTCTGTGTTACACCAAAGACTCACGCCAAAAGTGGAGATTAAACTTAGGATCCAGGGTCTCACAAAGTGGTTTCCAAATATCCAGGATGCAATAGAAATTCACCACACCAAGAACCAAGAAAATGACATGCTGAATAATAAAAGACAACCTACAGATGCCAACACTAAAGTGAATAAGATGTTGGAATTATCTGACGAGCTTTGGAAGTGACCTTGAAATAATTCTTCAGCAAGCAATTACAAATTCTCTTGAAATGAGTGACAAAATTGGAAACCTCAGCCAAAAAATATTGAAGTTATAAGAAAGAAACGAGTGGAAATTATAAAACTCAAAAAATACAAAAATGAAAAAAAAAGAAAGAAAGAAATGTTGCCATATGGGATCAATCGTAGAGTGGAGATGACAGAAGATAGAACCAGTGAAATTGAGGACATGTCATTAGAATGTACCTAATGTAAACAACACAGGAAGAATAGACTGAACAAAAAGATCATGGCCTCAGAGAATTGTGGAAACATAACAAAAAAGCTCACATTCATACTGTCCGATTTGTAGAAGGAGAAGAGAGAGAGAGAGAGAGAGAGAGAGAGAGGAATAAAAAAAGTATTGGAAGAAATAACGGTTGAAAACTTCCCAGATAAGGCATAATGATTGGAAAGAAAGAAATAAAAATATCCCTATTTTCAGATGACATGCTATATATTCTAAAGACTCTTCAAAAACAAAGTTCTAGAACTAGTATGTAAGTTCAGCAAATTGGTGGGATACAAGGTTCACACACACAAATCAATTGCATTTGTATACAGTAACAACGAAACTGTGGAAACTGCAATGTAAAGCACAATACCATTTACAAATGCTCTAGAGAAAATAAAATTGTTGTTTATAAATGTCACAAAACATGTATAGGACCTATATCCTGCACATTCCAAAACACCGATGAAAAAAATCAGAGACCTAAATAAATGTAGACACATATGTGGTCGTGGATTAGAAGACTCAATACAGCAAAGATGTCAATTCTCCCCAAGCAGAGCTATAAGTCTAATGTAATTTCTATCAAAATTCCAGCAAGGTATTTCAGACATAGAGAAGCTTATTCTAAACTTTATATGGAAATACGCAAACCCTAGAATAGCTAGAAACATGCTTGATGAAAAATAATAAAGTGAAAGAAATTACTCCGTTTTATGTTGATCTTACTGCATAGCTACAGCAATCTAGACAGTGTGGCACTGGCAGAGGAGTGAACACATATATCAACAGAACAGAATGTAGAACCCAGAAATAAACCTACTCAAATACGTTCAACTGATTTTTGAGAAGAGCACATAAGCAATTTAATGGAGGAAAGATAGACTATTGCACAAATGATGCCGAAGTGGTTGGACATCCATAGGCAAAAATAATAATAATAATTGATTAATAAAAAAGTAAAAATGAGCCTTTATCGAAACCTCACAACTTATACAAAATTTAACACACAATGGGCCACAGGCATAAATGTAAAATGTAACACTGTAATAGTTTTGAAAACATCAAAGGAGAAACTCTTTGGGATCTAGGGCTAGGCAGAGTTCTTTGACTTGACATCAAAAGCACAATAAAAAAAAATCAATAAATTAGACCTCACTGAAATTAGAAACTTTGGCACTGTTAAAGACCTTGTGAAAGGGATGAAAATAAAAGCTACAGGCTGGGAAAAGTATTTGCAAGCCACTTATCCAACAAAAGAGTAGTATCTAGAAAGTTAAAATAACTCCCAAAACTCAACAATAAACAGTCAAAGAATCCAAGTAGAAAATGGGTGTCTCAGTCCAATTTCTGTTGCTTGTAAGAGAATACCTAAAACTGGTTAATGTAGAAAGAAACGGAATTTATTTCTTTCAGTTTTGAAGGCTGGGAAGCCTAAGGTCTAGGGGGCACAACTGGTGAGGGCCTTCTTCCTGGTGGAAACTATCTACGGAGTCCTGCGGCAGCATAGGCAATCACCAGTCCACACCCATGAGAACCCATTAAACCATTAATCCATTATTTCATAAATGGGTTAAACCATTCACGAGATCACAGTCCTCACAAGCTTATCACCTCTTAGAGGCTCCACCTTTCAACACTGCCACATTGGGGGAATCAAGTTCCCATGTGAGCTTTGGAGGGGACAAACGTTCAGATCTTAGTAATGGGCAGAAGACACGAAAACATTTTTTTTTTTCACGGAAGAAGTTATACAGGTGGCAAATAAGCACACGAAAATGTCTCCAATATCATTAGACATCAGAGAAATACAATTTAATAGAATGGTGAGATATCACTACGCACATATTAGAACAGCTAAAAAAAAAATAGTGATAACACCAAATACTGTTGAAGATTTGGGGAAATTAGATCACTCATACATTGCCGGTGGAAATGTAAAACTGTTTCAGCCACTTTGGAAAGCAGCATGGCAATTACTTTAAAAATTAAACATGAACTTAATATGCCAGCCAGAAATCTGTCTTGTGGGCTTTTAGACCAGAGAATTGAAAGCTTAATTTCGTACAGAAACTTGTACATGATTGTTCATGGCAGCTTTACTTGTAAATAGCGAACAAGTGGAAATAACCCAAATGTCCTTGAACGGATGAATGGCGAAACAAACTGTGTTGCATGTGTACCATGGAATACCCCTCAACAATAAAAAGTGACAGACTCTTGACAAATGCAGAAATTTTGATGGATCGCCTGGGAATTATGGTGAGAAAAAAAAAAAAAAAAGAGGAAATCCCCCAAATTACATGCAATTCCATTTATTTATTTTTGTAATGGCAAAATATTGGAAATGGAGACAGTTTGTAGTTTCCAGGCGGTAGGTATGGGGAATTGTTCTGGGAAGGAGATGGGTGTGGTAATAAAATGGCACCAGTCGAGGGACTTTTTCGGTCATAAAACTGTTTATTACCCTGTCTATTGTGGTGTATACATGGACCTGTGCATGTGATAAAACTTCATAGAACTAAATACACGCACACATACAGACACACACTCAAGTAAAACTGGGAAGATCTGAATAAGATCATTGGATATCATTGGTGTCAGTATCCTGGTTCTGATATTATACTATAACTTTACAATATGCTAGCATTGGCGGAAATTGGATAAAATGTACCTTGGATCCCGATGCAATATTTCTTGCAACTGCATGTAAATCTACATTTATTTTGAAGTAAAAAGTTAAAAAATCTCCTCATCCACCTGGAATCTATGGTGCATTCCTTTCCTATTGAAATTGCATAGATCCTGAGATAAAGTTTTGCAGCAGAAAAGTAAATTTCCTTTATTTAGCTTTCTGTCTTTCTTACTATCTCACTATTAACCTTAGCCTTAGGATTCAGAAGGAAGATGTCATAATGAGTCATTCACACAATTTACTTAAACTGAAAAAAGAAATTAGAGTTTTTCTTACAAAGAGTAATTCTGATTAGATTTAATATTGTTTTTTCAGTGAGGCCTAACTTTCCAAATAATTCGTCTGCTGAACATTTTCCATAAATTGATTAAACTATATTTGCAGCACCAAGGTATAGAAAAAGTGTAATTTTAGCACATATAAATATACACGATGCCATAAATTACATCCTTTAAAAAAAAATGAGTAGTCTGTCTTAAAAATTCTTTTAGGGGATATAAGAGAGAAGGAAACATAAAAAAACAACACTACCTTAAAATTCTACTTTTATCTTTTTATTTTATTTATTTTGTGTGTGTGTGACCGCTAAGAGGATCGCAACCATCGGCTTGGTGTCGCCCGCACCGCGCTCAGCCAGTGAGCTCACCAGTATCCCTACATAGGATCCGAACCCGCAGCCTCGGCGCTCCCAAGCGCCGCTGTGCTCCCAGCAGCGCACTCTCCCGAGTGAGCCACGGGGTTGGTCCAAATTTCTACCTTTGAAAATGTCTCTGTGCTGTTCTGACCAACCAATGATTCACCTAGAGACAGGGTTAAGTGCTTTCTCATCCTACCCTGCCTGGCTGCCCTCAGTACAAGGGGCACTCTAATCTCACCTTTCAAAATTGCTTTCTGTTCAGGGTTCCCCAGGCACTATCTGACATTAGGTTGGGCTGGTGTCCTGTCCTTTGAGGGAAGGAGAACAGGCTTTCTAATCATCCCTTCCAAGGTTTTTTTTTTTTTTCTTCTTGACACCCTAAGCACTTCAACTCTCTATCACCCATTTAAAAAGTAATACCGAGTTCACAGTGAGTTAAAGATTTATATTGTCTTTAACATTCTTCTGATAAATAGTATTGACAAGGCTTATTGTTCCTTTCGACTGAAGCACAATTTAAAGCACAGTGTGGTTTAAGGCTTACGGCAACTTCTTGGAATTCGCAAAATACGTTCAAGAGATAGAGACTGGGAAGAAACCCAGACCTCCTGACCCTCAATCCTGATAACTTGACCAATGACAATTATTTTAATCATCCACTTATCAATCGCATTGTAATTGCTAGGACGAAACGTAAGACACATCTGATAAGGTGACCAGAGGTGTGAATTAAATAAGGAAGGTGGCTATAGGGACATGTGGGGGCGGAGTGTTACAGGAAAACTCGTAATGGGATAGGGGTATGCTTGGTGAGTATGTGTGAGAGGAACAAAGGAGGCTAGTGTGGCTGGAGAAAAAAATCATTCATTCATTTCACAAATATTCAAGTATCCATTGAACCAGGGACTGCTCTGGGCACTTAGAATACATTAATGAGCAATGGACAAAGATTATTGCCCTCCTGGAATTTGTATTTTCCAGCACGGGAGACAAGACAATAAAAAACAAAGACAGCATATGAGTAAAATAAATTGTATCCCAAAGGTGGTAAATTCTGTTTAAGAGAAATAAAAACCAGATAGGGAAGAAGTGGAACCCGGAGTGAGAGGTGAGGATTGGACATGTAAACAAATATCCTGCAACTGATAGTACCATTATTAGATGGGTGGAAGTTTTCTCCTTTGTGCTTTGTCAGGCGTAAGTGTAAATGCTATGCTGGCTTCACTGCACAGAGGTCAGAACACACTTTTCCTGTCTTTGGTCTGGTCTCGATTCCCTTCTTAATACACCAGAGAACCAGGGACACCACAGCCTGATAGCCTTTTGTCATCGAGTGCCTACTCATTTTGAAGTTATCATCCCCTGCTACACGTCCACTAAATTTGGACTTTAGTTGTCTGGGCTTGAGACCCTGCCTGGTAGAAGCCCTGGCCAGGCAGTGCCCAGACCACAGGCAGTGACACTTTTCCCGGAAGATCTTAGCCGGTGGGGCAGGCACGTGCTCAGAATCTTTCCTCCAGCGCCGAGCTGAAGGGAACGCGGTTCCTCCTAGTATGAAGCTGATTGGTGGAGGCAGGTCAGGTGACTCGGGGTTAGCCAATGCAAGTCCTCTCCAGGATGCTTTAGCTTGGAGAAGAAACTGACGGTTAAGATGAGGGGGCCACCTAGACTGGGGACTTGTTTGTGACCAGCTCGTAAGAGGAAGAAAGGGACTCCAACTGCTGCGGTCCTGGACGTTTCCCAAGGTTTTTCTGATGCTTCTTCTTCCAATTAGGTTAATTACAACAATATCTTTTCTGTAAATTAAACCTATTTTGGCATAAGTTACCTAGGGTCAAGGTTTACGGATTAGTAGGAAAGGCAGTCCAGCTGTTCAGTGGTCCACTTTCTTTCCACCCTCTATGAGTCCTCACGTGTTAAGATTAGCTTCAATTGCATGGCTAATCAGTTCATGCGCGCTCTAAAATTCTTCAAAAAGCCATTCTCCTCTCCAAAAAGGTATGCTTCTCCTTTGCACCTTGGTTTTGTTTGTGGTGACTTTTGATATGTCAGGGTTTTAAATGTGAGATATTTCCCTTTCTATTGTATTTCATTTATTTTATGCTCAAAAACGATTTTCTCATCTGAAGAGTGAATAAATATTCAGCTGCATGTTGAAGATGACTGCTTTCATTTCTTTCTTATAATGGCCTCTCTAAAGCAATTTGATTTTGTAATTATAATAAACGATGTGATGATGTGAGTGTTTATCCATCTTTCTATCCATCCCCCTAACTTTGTTTCAAGTGGTTAAACTGTTAAACAGTGTGGTTTATAGATAACCATCCCTTTAGCCACTGATTTTGTCTGTTTTTCATTCTGTATTTTGAAATAATTTAGACTTACAGAACAGTTGCCGAAAAAATTGTACAGGGAGCCTTCACCCAGATTTCCCTAATGTTGACATCTTATATAGCCATCGAAAAATTACCAAAACTAAAACATTACTATCAATGTAATACTACGATATCTAATATATAGAATTTATTTGAATTTCACCAGTTATCACATAATGTCCTTTTCTATCCTAGGATCCCATTCAGGATACCTCGTTGTATTTGTCTGTCATTTCTGCCTACTCTGCTCCAGGCTGACAGTTCCTCAGTCTTCACTGGTCGTTCAGAAGCCTGACACTTTTGAAGATACCGGTCAGGTATTTTGTAGAATGTCTCTCAACTTGGGGTCATCTGATGTTTTCTTATGATTAGATTGAAGCTCTGCATTTGTGGCAAAAATACATGTTTTATTCTCCTCCCCTTCACCCCATTGGTGAGCGTGCGATTCCCACCCTAGTGTTGTGGGGGTGGCCAAACACATGGCACCCAACATTGGACAGATGAAATCCACAGCAGTTTATTAGTCACATCTACTCACAGCCTGGGAGAGGAGGACACCACAGGCCAGGCAGAGCCACACAGCATCACAGTCTGGAAGAAAGTGGACAAGCAGGGTCTGTAGGGCGCAGTATTGTAGTAAGAGGATTAAGTGCCCCTCGGTTCATGGGAGGATGACTGGCTTCTTTGGATAATTCTGTGGGCTGGGTGAGAACTGAAACCTGCTACTTAGGGATAAGTAAGCACTGTGCCCGGTCCACATGATAAGGAGGGTACTTTGGCTAAGGGACCTTTTTCTGTGGGAACACAACAGGGAGCAGAACCTGTGGGTAAGCCATAAACGGTCATCCCCTCTCTCCTAGATGTCAAGGCACACATATTATTAGGCCTTAATTTTAGGTCTTATATCACATTACTGCTAACATTATTTTGTTCCCTTCTCTGTGAATCATGTCAGGGGGTAGGTATATGATGCCCATATGTTGTATTACTACTAATGTCCACCTTGATTACTTGGTTAAAGTGGTGGCAGTTAGGCTGCTCCACCAGACCATTGCTATTTTCCCGTTTTTTAGTAATAGATAGGGTGTGGGAAATACTTTAAGGCTCCGAAAATACACTGTTTCTTCTCAGACTTTGACCCATTACTTTTGGAATCCATCTAGGTATCTTGCCTACAACAAATATGTTTCCTAATGGTAATTTTCTATTTTCCTCATTCTTACTACATGTATTCATTGGAATTCTTCTGTAAGGAAGAGCTGGTTTTTCCCCCCATTTATTTGTTCAATTTATGTACATCAGTATGGGCTCGTGAATAATTATGTTATACTATGAGTTATAATCAAATTATATTATTATTTACTTTGTTCCTCAAACTGTTCCAGCTTTGGCCATTGGGAGCGTTCTTTGGTTGGTTCTGTGGTCTTTCGATATGCCCCCATTATTTCTTGCACACTTCCTTATGTTCTGGCACAATAAGATGTTCACATCCATCTTGTGTTCTTTTGTTTGTTTGTTTGTTTCTTTGTTTTCCCCCACCGTACCTCTGGATTAAAACTATTTCTACAAGGAGCCCTGGTTCCTTTCCTTGGAGAATAACATTTAGAAACCTGTATTTCAGTGTATATTCATTGTTACCGAAATTTCATTGCTGCTAGGCTCTCTCCACGGACAGAGGTAGGAAATATATTGTATGCACATTCCCATGCTTATAGATACATCTATGTTTATTTCTGCATCTACCTATTTGTATAGATATTAAAAGCCAGGAACTCATACTGATATTTCTGATTCCAGTCCATTCTTCCCTTATCTGTAAATTCATTCTCTGACCTGGCTTTCATTATCTATGATGCGTTTACTTATTTGTTCATTCCTGGTGTGTGCACACATAGCTTCAGAATTGCTAACCAATACCCCTGTTGGAAACAGATTTACTAACTTGTATTTGTGTACAGTTCTTTTTTGTCTTCAGCCTTAGAAGATACTGTCAAAATATGGTTTTCCAAAGTTTCCTCACTTAAATATTTTCTTTCTCACTCCTTCAGTGTGGATAAATTAATCATTTGTAATACAGTTAGCTGACTTTGCTGCTACTTGTATTCGACTTTGCGTTTCCCTCCATATCCTGGTTGATTTTAATTGTTTATTTATATTTTGGATAGAAATGTTCCTATGATTCGGAGTCAGGCCTATACAGAAACAAAGTGTACTCAGAGAAGTATCGCTTCTTCCTCATTCCTTCTACCTCATTCCCATTCCCCATTTCTTGCTATTTCTTTCCCACCCTCCCCCATAGGATAACCAATTTCTTTACTTTCTGGTTCAACCTTTTCTGTATTTATTTTGCACCAATTCGCAGTACACACATGTTTTCTTATATTCCCTTCTTACGCAAAGGATAGCATACTATTCATATTTCTTTCCATTTTGCCTTTGTCATTTAACAGCCTTCCTGAAATCACCCCACACCGTGTCATACAGATTTTCACCATTCTTTTTCTTACAGCTACACTGGACTCCATTGCATGGCTGTACTATACTTTATTCAACCACTCATCTATATGTGGGCTTTTAATGTGTTTCCAGCATTTTGCAGCTACAAACAATGCTTCAGTGAATAACCTTGGGCACAAATAACTTTGTACTGGTGAAATGGATCTTCGAAGTATATGTCCAGTAGTGAGATTATTGGGCTAAAAGTTAGGTGCATATGTAGTTTCTTTAGGCATTTCCAGATTTCTCTTTGGAAGGGTCGTATTGGTTTTCATTTCCACTAGCAATGTTATGAGAATGACCGTTTCCACACAGACTCACTAACAGAATGTGTTGCCTCACTTTTTAAACTTTCGCCTATGTGTTAGGTGAGAAACGGTATCACGCTGTTGGTTTAATGTACGTTTTTGTCTGTTGGTGAGTAAGTTTTGACACATCATGTTTGAGGACTTTCTATATTTTTTTGCATGAATTGTCTGTTCATGTCTTTTCCTCATTTTTCGATCCAGTTTTTGGTCATTTTGTCGTTCAATATTTAAGAATTCTATATATGTATTTGGAATATTATCCATTTGTCTGAGGTATATGCTGCAAATACTTTATCCCAGTTTGCCAGTTGTGTTTTGATTTATTTATGATGTATTTTTTGCAACACTTTCTTTCGTTTTTATGTGGTCTAACTGGTTATTCATTTCTTTCATTGCCTCTGGAATTTGAATCATAGTTAGATGCCTTTCCCTACACCAAGGTTAAAGAAGAGCTCTGCCAGATTTTTTTCAAGAACTTGTATCGTTTCATTTTTTATGTTCAGATCCCTAATACGTGTGCAGTCTATTTTTGTGTATGGTGTATTGTATCAGTCCACTTTTATTTTTCCTAATGCCTCAATTGCTCCAACACTATTTAGTCAATGACCATCTTGGCCCTCATGATTTTACATGCCACCTTTATCATATGCTAATTTCCATATGTATTTGTACTTGGGTTGTATTTTTTGGTTTTCTCGCCTATTATTCCACTGAGCTATCTGTAATTTAAGGAAGTTTTCTCTGCCATCACATGCGGAATCAAAATCCCAGGTCTTCTTTACAATGTGAGCAAACTTTTCCTGTAAAGAGCCATATAGCAAATATTTTAAGTTTGTGGACCATAGTGTCTCTGTCATAACTACTCAACTTTGTCATTGCAGCACAGAAACATCTATAGATAAGATATAAATGAATGAGCATGGCTGTGTTCCAGTAAAACTTTATTTACAAAACCAACAACTGGACTGTATTTGACCCAATGGGCCACAGCTTACAGACCCCTGCTCTAGTGGATTCCTCAGATAGGGTTGAGGGGTGCAGAATCTCCTAAGTTCCTGTCTGTTGAAAACTGTTTTTCTATAAGCTGTGATATTTGAAGGGTCAGCCCTGCTGGATGTAAAATCTTTACTTCAGACTTTTTAAAAAAAATTTTATCATTACACAATGTAAACATTTTTTTTTTTTGTGGCCCTTTACCAATTCCTCCTTAACCTCTCCTCCCCCTCCCCCTTTCCCACCGCTGGTGTCCTCAGTTCTGTCCTCTCCTTTTGAGAGTTCAAGGAATTTTTGTGATTGTTGCATCATTCTTCTTTCCTTCCTTTTTTCAGCTGCCGCTTATCAGTGAGGACATGTGGTATTTCTCTTTCTGTAAGTCTGGCTTATTCCACTGAACATGATTTTCTCTAAGTTCATCTATGTTGCTGTGAATGGCACAATCTCACTCCTTTTTATGGCAGAGTTGTATTCCATTGTGTCTATATACCACATTTTCCTTACCCCGTCATCTGTCAGTAGACATTTAGTTTGCTTCTGACTCTTAGCTATTGTAAATAGAGCTGCGATAAACATGGGAGTGCAGGTATGCCTTCGACATGATGATTTCCATTCCTTTGGGTGTACACCCAACAGTGGGATTGCAGGATCATATGGCAGCTCTATCTGTAGTTGTGTGAGGAACCTCCATACTGTTTTCCGTAAGGGCTGCACTAAGTTATAGTCCCACCAACAGTGTAGGAGGGCCCTTCTTTCTCCACATCCTCTCCACTAATTGTTATTCTCTGTCTTTCTGATTCTGGCCAGTCTAACTGGTGTGAGGTGATATCTCAGTGTGGTTTTGATTTGCATTTCCCTGCTGCTTACTGATGTTGAGCATTCGCTTTTTCATCCGTAGGTTGGCCATTTGTGTATCTTCCTTTGAGAAATGCCTATCCAGCTCCTTTGCCCATTTTTTAGTTGGATTTGTTTGTTTGTTTGTTTGTTTGTTTGTTTTTACTGTTGTTTGCGTTCCTTGTATATTCTAGATATTAATCCCTTGTGGGATTCATAGTTTGTGAATATTTTCTCCCATTCTGTCGGTTGTCTTTTCACTCTGTTAATTGTTTCTTTGGCTGTGCAGAAGCTTTTTAGTCCATTTCTATTTTTATATTTTTATAAATATTCTGATCCGAGGTAGGTCTCATATCCTCAAATGCTTGTTTGAATATGATTAATTCTGTTTGAACTGTTCACTTAGTTTCTTTCGCTTTATGGTTGTTTGCTTTGTGAGAAGTTTTGTTTCCTCATCTTTTTTTAAGAATGTTTTTGTATGGAATTTTTTTCTTCCTTTTGTGTATTTGTATGATATTGGTTTGTTTTACAAAAATCCTACTTTAACGATGCCATTTTTGGTCGGGATAGCAAAGTCCAGGCCTTTGAGCCTTTTTCTTTGCTTGTCTTGGTGGCAGAGGGAGAAGTTTTGAGTGCTCTGATTCTGTGGTTCTCTCATGTCCTGCAAGAGCATTTTTCTTTTCCATTTTTGTTTTTCCCCCTTTTGTTTCTTTTCCCCACCATTACTAAATGCCAAAGGATGCTTCAGCCTTCCTCTTTGCCTTTTCTCTTCTTCTTCCATTTTTTTTTTTTTTTTTTTTTTTTGTGGTGGGCTGATATGGGGATCCAAACCCTTGACTTTGGTGTTATAACACTGTGAAGCTATTTTTAAGTCTTGTAAGTCTTCCCTACCTCTTCAAATGGCACATATTTTGAAGTCTCTTCTCTATAGACCCTGCTCTTATCTTCCAGGATATCTTTTTGGTATTTTCAGACTTATCATGGGCCTAGTCATTCTGGCCGTACTTTTAGATCAACTTTAAGCTTGCCATCTTTCTTCCTCAGTATCTCTTGCAGCTCTTCTTGGTCTGTCTTTGCTTGCCACTAAGCCCACTGATGAGCGTGTGACAGATCATGTGCTGGAATATCGTGCTTTTTCTCGTTTTACTCACAATTATTTTGAAGTTTTGTCATCTGTTTCTAAGTGATGATGAGTATGTGCTTTTGGACAGATTTACATTTGTTTTTTCTTGGTGATTTGCATCATTTTGGAAGGAAGTATTGAGAGGCAGGTAGATAGATGGTCAATGTTGTCTTCTGCTCACTTACCCCTGATTTCTACTGACATTTTATCTTATGCCAATATGTATATGTATGAAGGCATACACAAACGTAAACACTTACACACACACTCGAGTCTATTCCTATTCTATGTCTACAGTGGAGGTCTCCTGAGGTGGCTGCCTGATTCACCATCTACAAGGGTACTTCAAAAAGTTCATGGAAAAACAGAATTAAAAGATAATACGGATCTTTTCATGAACTGTCTGAAATACCCAAGTATTTATTCAATAAATATTTTGTCCACTGCTAACCTTGGTGGCAGATAAGGGACTGTGGATGTCTTCTCAGGATTTGTAAATATTCTTCACTCTGAAGCAGGTTCATAAAGATGGACAAAAACGCCCCAGCCACACTACTAGACCTTGCTGTACGAAGTCTGCTGAGTAATGAACGTGTAGCTATCCATGCCCTTGAAGAGCTCCCAAGAGTCATGTTCGCTCCGTTTTTCACTGCCGCCTTCTTGGGTGGTCATAAGAAGGTACTGAAGGCAATGGTGAGGATTTGGCCCTATCCCTGTCTCCACGTCGGGACATTGAGAGTACGGGAGTCACAATATGACAATTTCGAAGCTATGATTGACGGTCTACAGATCCTTCCTGCCCAGAACTCTTCTTCTTGGTAAGACTATGTATAATAGAGACATAGTGAGTCAGCAGGAGGGTATGAGACGGGCGTAGGAGATGGCCTAACAGTCTTTCAAAGGTAGTTAATGGTGAATGCTGAGGATCTCTGTGAGACTGTTGGTGGAACATTTGGGGTCACCTTAAGGACTCTAATGTCTTACAGAGTTGATTATGGAACAGAAGGGATTGAGGATACTATTAATAGATTTGCCTCCTGGGTATGATTACATGGAAAAAGGACATGGGCATTGAGACTGGGATCATCAGAAGAGAAGAAAAGATGGGGAAAAGAAAGAAAGGCGCTAAATTTTTATGGAAAAGGCTTTGTTGGTAAATGGTGTATGGAGTGAAGACCAGGGATAAAGGGATTTTGTTTCAGCTTCCCATCATTGATCCTGCTGGGTTGTATTAAAATCAGCTGCCTCTCAGATATTCTGTCTTCTCCTCTACTTACAGGGCGCCAAAACTGAGGATTCTAGATTTAAGGCAGAATCCAGGCTGCAGGACCACATGCTCTGAGATCAGGACCACATTCCCTTTCTGTTTTCGTTCATGTGTTCACTCTCAGCACTCTATCGTGAAAACAGAAGAAGCCCCACAAAGAGTTAGGTGCCCCGGAACTGTAAATTCAGAGTCTGAGCCTCAGTCATCCAGGGAACCTGTGGAATTATTAGTGAACATTTCCCTAGACGGTACCTGGAGAACAGGGCGATTTCTTTCTTTACTTCGAAATAAAGTAGAGCAGAGCTTTGGGTCCTTGCACCTCTGCTGCAGAGTTTTGCAATTTGATGGAAGGCTTGCCCACGAACACATCCTGCAGCTTCTGGATATGGGATGCATTGGTCACCTGAAAGTGGATGACATTTATCTGAGTCAAGTCACCACCCTTTTGGCTCAGATGACCCACCTCCACAGCCTTAGTATGTCTCACATCCGTTTTACATCTTGTGTGAGGAGAAGCTTTGGGACTTTTCTCACTCATCTTGGGCAGATGAACACCCTTCAGCAGATCCGTTTGCATTCCTGCCGCACGCATCCGCTTCAGGAACTGCTCAGGTGAGGAGCTGGGGAAAGACCTGGGTTCCCTGAACCACCCCGTTGTTAAGACAGGAGAGCAACCATTCTTGGATATTCCTAATCTCCTTGTAACCCATTCCTCCTTCCACCTCAATATGGGCACTGCTGGGTGTATGAAACTGGCCAGGCTAGAGAAACTAGAAAAGTAAGCTGTGATCATTCATTCAGTCAGTCAGTCAGTCGACCATGTGCAGACACCATGATAAGTCTGTAGATACATTGGTGAAAAAGACCCAGTCCTTCTCCCCTTGGAGTTTACAGCCTTTTAGGGAGGAAGGGGAGACGTTCAGATGGAGAAATGTTTTATGCTGTGGCACTGATGCACCTCATCATGGTCTGGCTAGAACAGTTAATACTGCCAGATCATTTTGCTCCTGTATTTTACCCAAGCGTTAGGCCCTGAGTAGAGTGCTTGTCATTTGGGTTTTGGTCAAAGGGAATCCTTAGTTGACTGCTTTCCCAGTTCCCTCCCCACCAAATAAGTAAACTAAATCCACCATTGATTTCATTGTAAGTACTAAGTGCATTAAATTTTTTTCCACTTAATCTTTCCCACAACTCTACATAATAGTTGCTATTGTGCATGTTTTAAAGATTTAAGAAACTGTATCTGAGAGTGGAAAAGTAATTTTCTTAGAGTCTGATTCCAAAGCCCACATTGTTAACTGCTGTTGCAACATATGTGCAAATTAGTTTATTCTAGAGCCATAGATACCTCTAACTCAGGACTCCTTGTCCTGGTCCAATCCTCATTGTGCAGAAATAACTTTCTTTTTTCTGTCTACAGATACCTGCCACCTCAGTTGGATGCATTGTATCTCTCTTTCTGTGGACTTTCTAACAGAGGCATCACTGTCCTGTCCCAGAGCCCTGCAGCCACCCATCTAAGATTGCTGAGTCTCAGCAACGTCGAGATATCCCGGGAACTTTCTGAGTCCTTCCAGACTCTGCTGGCAAGTGTCTCAGGCACCCTGGAGTATCTACAGATAACTAGTTGCCTGATAACTGATTCTACTCTCACTGCTGTCATTCCGGCCCTGAGCCGCTGTTCCCACCTCTGTGTCTTTAGCTTCGCCTCCAACCCCATTACAATGCGTGTGCTCACCAGTCTTCTGCAGCACTTAACAAACCTGACGGAGCTGAAGCGTGTAATTTATCCTGTCCCTGTCCATTGCTATGAACAATTGCATAATCCTCGCAGTTTGAACCGACAGAAGCTTTCTGAAGTGCAGGCCCAATTGAAGGCGATGCTGCAGGTGGTAAAGCGGAATGACATGCGCTGGACCAGTTCTCCTGAGTGATTTTCCTGGTACAAGGACTTGATTTAACACTGACGTGCGGCCATTAAAGCACGTAGTGTTCTCACCTGATGCCCAAGTTTTAGAGACACATATGTAAAATTTTATAGTTCCAGGAACCTCGCGTTAGGAAGATTCCATGTGTAACTGACCTCTATAAAAATAAAGAACTCTAAAGAAAACAGAGGGCTTTGAGAGGTCCTATGGGTCTCTTACCCATTGTCCTCCAAATCCTCCTCCTTGCTCCTGACCACAGTGTTGGGTATGTGACATTGGCTGACCTAGTCATGGTATACCATTTCCCTGTCCAGACTAATTGGTTCACTTACAGGTACTTGACACAAGTCAAAAGAGTTGAAACCTTTTCTTGATGATATTTTGGAATAGTTGGTGGTTATTGAAGCCAATAATTTTACCCTCCAAGGTCCTTTAAACTTCTCATATTTATGACGGCCTTAGGCTGCTTATGAGAAACTATTTGCATCTAAAAGGAAAAAAACCAAACCAAAACAAACAAGCCAAACCTATGTCCACTACCTACTGGTGTCTTTATCAGTCCGTTGCTACCTCCTTTCTTAGGTCTTAGAAACCTGTGGCTCAGTCGTTCCTTATATTACACCCATTCACCAAGGATCTCTTATTAGTTCAGTACTGTTCCAGGTGCTAAGAATAAAAAGGCAAATAAGACAAAGCCCCTACTTCCAGCCACTCAGAATACAGCTGTTCCTATGATTTGTCTGTTCCCCTACTCTTTCTTAGGGCGTTTGGGAAAGTTATTTAAACCCCCTGTACCCCAGGTTTTTTTTTTTTTTTTTCCACACACTCTGTTCAATCCACGCTGGCCTCTTTATGCTGTTGGATAGCTCCTCAACACTCAGGTCATGGCTTTAATGTTACCTCCTCGGAGAGGTTTTCTCTTACTTCCCTTTACTTATTGTACTTCCCTTACTTCCTTTGCTTCCCTTACTTTACCATGTTGTAGCTCTCTCTCAATGTACCATGTATGTTCCCTTCATGGTACCCATCGTTCCATATGCATTTGCTCCCTCTGCTCTTACAGCAATAATTTGTGCATATCGTTTACCCGTTGAAGTGAAAGCACTGCACTTCAAAGACTTAGTAAGAGAATAGAATGTTAAAATAACTAATTAAATACCTGTTTGTATGATGACACATTAAAATGGTAAAACATTGCATTTCAACGACTTAGTAAGAAAAAGATGTAATATTAATTAATAACTTTTTCTAATCGTTTACATGCTGAAATGCCAACAGACTGAATGTCAATGAGTCAGTAACAAAAATGAATGAAAAGTTACTAATTAAAAATTAATGTACAGCGTTCCCTGTTGAAATGAAATCAGACCACAATTTAAAGACTTAGTAAGAAACAAGTTGCAAGGTAGTTAATGTGTTTATACTGTTTCCATGTTAAAATGATAACATACTGCTTTTCAGACTCAGTTAAAAAAATAATTAAAATTAAATAATTTTGTTCTTGTTGGTTACATGTTGGAATAACATACTGTATTACAAAGACTTAGAGAAAAGAATGTAAAAAATAATAATTAATAAAAATAGTTAATAATGTTTTTATTGCTTTCATTGTGTAATGACAACATACTGCATTTCCAACTTAGAAAGTAAAACATGTTAAAATAACCAAAACAGAATTTGTATGTGTTTTTTTCTTGGTGGAATAACAGATGTGGTTTTAGTTTGCATTTCCCTGATGACAAGTGATGTTGGGCATTTTTTCATGTATCTGTTGGCCATTTGTGGGTCTTCCTTTGAAAAATGCCTATTCAGCTCCTTTGCCCATTTTTTAATTGGGTTACTTGTTTTTCCGTTGCAAAGTTGTTTGAGTTCATTGTGTATTCTGGATATTGATCCTTTGTCCAATGTATATTTTGCAAATGTTTTCTCCCACTATGTTGGTTGTCTTTAACTCTGTTAATCGTTTCTTTTGCTGTGCAGAGCCTTTTTAGTTTGATATAATCCCACTTGTTTATTTTTCCTTTGGTAGCCCATGCTTTGGGGGTTGTATTCACGACGTCAGTGCCCAGTCCCACTTCCTGGAGTGCTTCTCCTATGTTTTCTTTAAGTAGTCTTATTGTTTCAGGGTGTATATTTAATTCTTTAATCCATTTTGAGTTGATATTGGTATATGATGAGAGATATGGGTCTAGTTTCGTTCTCCGGCATATGGATATCCAGTTATCCCAGCACCATTTGCTGAAGAGGCAGTCTCTTCCCGAATGTATAGGCTTGGTGTCTTTGTCAAAGATCAGATGGCTGTAGGTGGGTGGGTTGATTTCCGGATTCTCTATTCTATTCCATTGATCACTCTGTCTGTTTTTATGCCAGTCCCATGCTGTTTTGGTTATTATAGCTTTGTATTATTGCTTGAAGTCAGGTAGTGTTATGACTCCAGCTTTATTTATATCTTTCTTTCTTTCTTTCTCTTTCTTTCTTTCTTTCTTTCTTTCTTTCTTTCTTTCTTTCTTTCTTTCTTTCTTTCTTTCTTTCTTTCTTTCTTTCTTTCTTTCTTTCTTTCCTTCCCTCCTTCCTTCCTTTCTTCCTTCCCTCCTTCCTTCCTTCCCTCCTTCCTTCCTTCCTTCCTTCCTTCCTTCCTTCCTTCCTTCCTTCCTTCCTTCCTTCCTTCCTTCCTTCCTTCCTTCCTTCCTTCTTTCTTTCCTTTTGCTCAGAATTGCTTTGACTATGAATGGTCTTTTGTTATTCCGTATAAATGTCTAGATAGCTTTTTCCTTTTCTGAGAAAAATGTAATTGGAATTTTCGTGGGGATTGCATTGAATTTGTATAGCACTTTGGGTAGTATGGACATTTGCACAATGTTGATTCTTCCAATCCAAGTGCATGGGATATCTTTCCATCTTCTTGTGTCCTCTTTAATTTCTCTCAACAGTGCTTTGTAATTCTCAGTATAGAGCTTTTTCACATCCTTGGTTAACTCTATTCCTAAGTATTTTATTTTGGGGGTGGCTATCGTAAATGGGCAAGCTTTCTTGATTTCTCTTTCTGCATGTTCACTACTGGAGAATAGAAATGCTACCGATTTTTCTGTGTTGATTTTGTATCCTGCAACTTTGCTGAAATCATTTATCAACTCCAAGAGTTTTTTTGTAGAGGCTTTAGGCTGTTTCATGTCATCTGCAAACAGGGACAGTTTGACTTCATCTTTTCCAATCTGGATGCCCTTTATTTCCTTCTCTTCTCTGATTGATCTGGCTAGTACTTCCAACACTATGTTCAATAGGAGAGGTGAGAGTGGGCATCCTTGTCTAGTTCCTGTTCTTAAGGGAAAGCTTTTCCCCATTCAGAATGATATTGGCAGTGGGTTTATCATAAATGGCTTTAATTATGTTGAGATACTTTCCGTCTCTACCTAAATCGTAGAGAGTCTTTATCACGAACGAGTGTTGAATTTTGTCAAATGCTTTTTCAGCATCAATAGAGATGATCATATGGTCCTCGTGTTTGATTTGGTTGATGTGGTGTATCACATTTATTGCTTTGCATATGTTGAACCAACCTTGCATCCCTGGGACGAATCCCACTTGATCACGTTGTATAATTTTGCGTATGTGCTGCTGTACTCTGTTAGCTAGTATTTTATGGAGGATTTTTGCATCTATATTCATCAAGGATATTGGTCTGCAGTTTTCTTTTCTTATTATATCTTTGTCTGGTTTTGGTATCAGGGTGATGTTTGCTTCATAGAATGAGTTTGGGAGAATTGCCTCTGTTTCAACCTTTTGGAATAGTTTGTAGAGAACTGGTGTCAATTGCTCTTTGAATATTTGGTAGAATTCTGCAGTGAACCCATCTGGTCCTGGGCTTTTCTTTGTTGGGAGCCTTCTGATAACAGCTTCAATCTCTTTTAGTGTTATTGGTCTGTTCAGATTTTCTACATCATCATGGCTCAGTTTTGGCAGTTTGCGTGGGTCCCGAAATTTAGCCATTTCCTCCAGATTTTCAAATTTGTTGGCATATAGTGGTTTATAGTAGTCAATAATGATTTCTTGTATTTCTGCAGTATCAGTTGTAATACCACCTTTTTCATTTCTAATTTTTGTTATTTGGGGCTTCTGTCATCTCCTTTTAGTTAGCCATGCTAGTGGTTTGTCAATTTTATTTATCTTTTCAAAAAACCAACTTTTTGTTTCATGGATCTTTTGTATCATTTTTCAGATTTCTATTTCATTTAGTTCTCCTCTGATCTTAATGATTTCTGTCCATCTGCTAAATCTGGGTTTGGATGGTTCTTGTTTTTCTAGTTCTTTAAGTTGAAGTATTCGATTGTTTACTTGCCATCTTTCCATTCTTCTGAAGTAAGCATTTAATGTGAGAAATTTCCCAGTTAGTACTGCTTTTGCAGTATCCCACAGGTTTTGGTATGATGTATCATTGTTTTGATTAGTTTCAATAAATTTTTGATTTCCTGTTTGATTTCTTCTTGGACCCATATGTCATTAAGTAGAATGCTCTTTAATTTCCATGTGTTTGTATTGTTTCCAGAATTTCGTTTGTTATTGATTTCTAGTTTTAATCCATTGTGATCTGAAAAAATACATGGGATAATTCCAATTTTTTTGAATTTGCTGAGACTTGATTGTGACCTAACATGTGATCTATCCTGGAGACTGATCCATGTGCTGATGAGGAGAATGAATATTCTGATGTTTCTGGATGGAATGTTCTGTAGATATCTGCCAAGTCCAATTGGTCTAGAGTGTTGTTTAGATCTTGTGTTTCTCTGCTGATTCTTTGCCTAGATGATCTGCCCAATATTGATAGTAGGGTGCTCAGGTCCCCTGCTGTTATGGTATTATTGTCTATCTCCTTCTTTAGGCCAATTAGAGTTTGCTTTATAAATCTGGCTGCTCCAACATTGGGTGCATATATAGTTATGATTGTTATGTCTTCTTGATGGATGAATCCTTTTATCCTTATGTAGTGGCCCTCTTTATCTCTTTTTATGGTTTTTAGTTTAAAGTCTATTTTATCAGATATAAGAATAGCTACTCTGGCTCATGTTTCATTTCTATTTGCATGGTATATCTTTTTCCATCCTTTCACTCTCAGTCTATGTGTGTCTTTATGGGTGAGGTGAGTCTCTTGAAGGCAGCAAACAGTTGGGTCCATACTTTTACTCCAGTCAGTCAGTCTCTGTCTTTTGAGTGAGGAATTTAATCCTTTTACATTAAGAGTTGTTATTGAAAAGTGTTCATTTACTCCTAGCATTTTATTGATTTTTGTTTGGATGTCTTAAGTGTCTTTTGTTCATTTCTTTCTGATTTAATGTTTGTCTTCTGTTTTTGTTGGTTTCCTGGGTTGTAGATTAACTTTTTTTTCCCTCATTGTTAGCATTTTTATTTAACTAGTGGGTTTTGAATTTTCCTGAGTTTTTATGGCAGTGGCAGTTATTATTCAGGTACCAAAAATGAAAGACAGTGTCTTTTGCAAAGTAGAAGTTTTCAATTTTAATGAAGTCCAAGTTATTAAAGACTTCTTTCATAGATTGTGCCTTCGGCGTTATATATAAAAACCCCAAATCATCTGGGTTTTCTCCTATGTTCTATAACTTGCCTTTTGATGGGTCTGTGATCCAGTTTGAGCTATTATTTACAAAGACTTAACGGGTCTGTGTCTAGATTCAGGTTGTTGCATTTGGGTGTGCAGTTGTTTCAGCACCATTTGTTTTAGAGACTATCTTTTCTCCATTGCATTGCCTTTGTCCCTTTTTCAAAGTTCAGTTGACTATATTTGTGTGGATCTGTTTCTGGCCTATCAATTATATTCCAATGCTTGATCTGCTTATTCTTTCACCGGTACCACAGTGTCTGGAACACCGTTGCTTTAAAGTGAGTCTTGACATTGGGTAGTGTCAGTCATTTGACTTTCTTCTTCCTCTTCAGTATGGTATTGGGTATTCTGGGTCTTTGCTTCTCCATGTAAGCATTAGAATCCATTTGATCATATTCACAAAATAACTTGCTTTGGTGGTGATGAATCTATAGATCCAGTTGGGAAGAACTGATATCCTGACAACATCTTGAGTTTGTACCCAAAAACACAGAATATGTCATTTATTCAGTTCTTTGACTTCTTTCTTTGGAGTTTTGTAGATTTCC
Organism: Cynocephalus volans; assembly: GCF_027409185.1. Lineage (NCBI taxonomy): Eukaryota > Metazoa > Chordata > Mammalia > Dermoptera > Cynocephalidae > Cynocephalus > Cynocephalus volans. The sequence goes on along the minus strand of NC_084478.1, from coordinate 110,273,509 downwards.
TCTTACAGATCTTATGGGTGTGCATGTGTGCGTGTGCGTGTGCGTGTGTGTCTGTGTGTGTGTGTGTGTGTGTGTGTGTGTGTGTGTGAGAGTGTCAGTATAAGTGTGTATATCTAGGTGATCCCTAAGTCTTTTGCATTGTGGGGTGCTAATGTAAATTATATTGTGTTTTTAATTTCTAATTCCAAATGTTCGTTTCTGGTATGAAGGAGAACGATTAACTTCTTTATATTAACCTTGTAACCTGCAACCTTGATTTAATTGCTTATTAGTTCCACGAGCATTTTTTAAATATGTTTATTTATTCCTTCTGATTTTCTACACAGACAAACATGTCATCTCTGAGCAAAGACAGTTTTATTTTTTCCCTCCCAATCCGTATACTTTTTATGTCCCTTTCTTGTGATATTGTGTTAGCCAGGATATCTAGTATGATGATGAAAAAAATTGGCGAGCAGGAACATCTTTGTTTTGTTCCTCATCTTAGCAGGAAAGCTTCCAGTTTTTAACCATTAGGTATGATGTTAGCTGTAGGGGTTTTGTACATGTACCCCTCTATTCCAAGTTTGGTTTTTGTTTTTTTGGTTTTTTATTTTAAATCAACTTTATTGAGTCATAATCTATACATAAAATGTGTCCATTGTAAAACTGTAATTTGAGGAGTTTTGTTTTGTTTTGTGTTTTTACCCCACCCAATTATGCCCCAACTTTCCTCCCCATCTCCCCACCCCCACCCCCACTCCACTTTGTGGCCTTAGGAATGTTCCCTCCATCTGTAAGACCAGCACACTATTGTGGTCTTTCTTTCCTTCTTTCCTTCTCTCTTAGCTCCCACATATGAGTGAACACATGTGGTATGTGTTCATATCCCTATGTGCTTTGCTTATTTCAGTCAAAATAAGTTACTCCAGTTTCATCCATGTTGTTGCTATTGGGAGTGTTTCATTCTTTTTTACGTCAGGGTAGTATTCCACAGTGTATATATACCCCAGTTTCCTGACCAGTCATCCATTGATGGACATTTCCTTTTGCTCCATATCTTGGCTGTTGCAAACAGAGGTGCTCTGAGGTTTTTCTTTCTTTTTTTTAAAGTCATGAGTGGCTGTTGGATTTTCTCTAATGTTTTTTTTGCATCCATTGATATGATCGTGTGGTTTTCCTTCAACAGCCTGTTGTGGTAGATTACATTAATTGATTTTCAAATGTCACATCAGCCTTGCATACCTGGAATAAATTCCACTTGGTCTGGGTGTAGAATTATTTTTACACATTGGTGGATTTGATTTGCCAGTATTTTGTTGAGGATGTTTGCATCTATGTTCACGAGAGATATTGGTATGTAGTTTTATTTTCTTTTAATGTCTTTGCCTGGTTTTGGTATTTAATGCTGGCTACATAGAATGAGTCAGGAAGGACAGATTAAGCATCCCTAATCCAAAAAATTCAAACCCCAAATGCACCAAAACCTAAAACTTTTTGAGTGCTGACATGACACTCAAAGCAAGTGCTCACTGGAGCATTCCAGATTTTGGATTTTTGAATTAGGGATGTTCAAATTGTATGTGTTCTGCAAATATTCCAAAATATGAAAAAAGAAATCCCAAATCCAAAACACTTCTGGCCCCAAGCATTTTGGATAAAAGATACTCAATCTCTATTCCCTCTGCTTCTTCTATCGTCTGGAAGAGATTGTACAGAATTGGTATAATTTCTTCTATGTTTGGCAGAATACACAATTGAACCCATCTGGGCCTGGTGCTTTCTGCTTCAGAAGGTTATTAATTATAGATTCATTTGAAATAAATGTAGGCTTATTAAGATTGTCTATTCATAATGGATTTTAAGTTGTGAAATAGACGGGTTTATGATCTTTTATTGTTTTGTGTTTTGTGTATTTAATTGCTTGATTGAGATATATTTACAAATTTAAATTGTACAATTTAGTGGCTTTTAGGGTATTCACATATATGTGCAATGACCACCCTAGTCAATTTTAGAATATTTTTATTCCCTCAAAAAGAAATCTCTTACCTTTGAGCAATCGCCTCCTATACTCCCATTCCACAAGCCTTAAGCAACTACTGATCTACATCGTCTTGTTAGATTTCCCTATGTGGGACATTTTGTTAGAACAAAATCATATAATACATGATCTTTTGCGACTGGCGTCTTTCACTTAGCATGGTGTTTTCAAAGTTGATCCATGAATAATATTCAATACATATACCACACTTGGTTTATCTGTTAGTTGATGAATGTTGGGATTATTTCCACTTTTGGCTATAATGACTAATGCTGCTATAAATATCCAACTATAATTTTTGTGTGAGCATGTGTTTTCCTTTCTCTTAGGTATAAACATAGAGTGGAATTGTTGGGTCATATGGCAACTCTGTGTTTTTTTCTTTTAGGAAGTTCCATACAGTTGTTCAAAGCGACCAGCAGTGTTTGAGCGTTCTGATTTCCCCACATCCCTGCCAGTACTTGGTATTAAACGATGTTTTCATTTCAGCCACCATGTTGGGTTTGAAGTGGTATCTTATTGTTTTTCATTTGAATTTTCTCAGTGATTAATGATGTTGACCATCTTTTCATACGATTATTGCCTAGTTTTATATCTTCTTCAGAGTAATGTCAATTCAGATCATTTGCCCATTTTTTAATAGTTATTCATCCTTTTATTCTTCACATATTCTAGGTACAAGTCCCTTATAAGATATATGTCTTGTAAATATTTTTCCCATTGTGTAGATTGTATTTTCACTTTATTGACGGTGTTCTTTGAGAGCATGAACCTTTTCAATGTTGGTAAAGTCCTAATTATCTATTTTTTCATTTGTTGCTCATGTTTTTGTTGTCACCATCTGAGAATCCTTTGACAAATCTGAAGTCACAAAGATTTATTCTTATATTTTCTTATAAGAATTTATAGCTTTAGCTCTTACATTTAGTTTTTTATCCATTTGGTGTTAATTTTTTTATATGATGTGAAGTAAAGTTGCAAGTTCATTTTCTTCCTTGTGGCTTTCTAATTGTCCCTAAAAAATTTGTAAAAAAGAATATTCTTTTTCACCACTGAATGGCCTTGGAACCCTTGTCAAATATCAACTGGCTGTATATACTTGTTTTTTTTTTTCTGCCCTCTCAGCTCCATTTCATTGATTTATATGCATATCCCTATGGTCGAACCACAGTTTCTTGATTACTGTTGCTTTGTGTTAAGTTTTGAAGTAGGGAACTGCAAATCTTCCTGCTCTGTGCTTTCTCAAGATTATTCTGGCTAATCTGGGTCTCTTGCAATTATGTATGCATTTTAAAATAAGCTTGTCAATTTCTACAGAAAAATCTGCTGGGTTTGTGATAGATATTGCATTGAATCTGGAGGTTGACTTGGGGGGTATTGCCATCTTAATAATTTGTCTTCTGATCCATGATCACAGGATGTTTTACCATCTACTTAGATCTTGTTTAATTTCTTTCAAAAATCTTTTATGGTTTTCAGATGTAAAGTTTGCAACCCTTTTGTTAAATTTACTTGTAAACATTTTCCTCTTTTTGGTGCAATTGTAAATGGACTTATTTTCTTAATTTTTATTTTTAAGTATAGTATTTAGAAATCAAGTGTTTAGAGAGACAAATGATTGTTGTATACTGATCTCGTATCTGCCTATTTTGCTGAGCTTGTTTATTAGTTCTAACGGTTTTTTAGTGGATTTCTTCAGATTTTTTATGTACAAGTTTACGTCATCTTTAGATAGAGACAGTTTTACTACTTCCCTTCCATTCCTGATGGCTCTTCTTTTTTTCTTTCTTTCTTTTTTTTTTAAATTTTAACTTATCAATATTCAGTGTAGTTGATTTTCATGTCCCTTTATCAATTCCTCCTTTTCCCTCTTCCCGCTTCCCCCTCAATCAACATCATATCTGTTCACATGTCCTAAGATGTTTAAGGAATTGTTGATTGTTGTACACTCTTCCCCACCACCCTCCCTCCCATTGATTTGTTTTTATATTTATGGATTTATTTTTATTAACTCCTACAAATAAGTGACAATATGCAGCATTTCTCTTTCTTTGCCTGGCTTATTTCACTTAATATAATTTTCTCTAAGTCAATCCATGGTGCTGTGAATGGTAGTATTTCATTTTTTTTTAATAGCAGAGTAGTATTCCACTGTGTAGGTATGCCACATTTTCCTTATCCACTTGTCCGACGATGGGCATTTAGGCTTGTTCCAACTCTTGGCTATTGTAAATAGCACTGCAATAAACATGAGGGTATAGGTATCCTTTGAACATGATGATTTCCACTCCTCTGGGTATATTCCCAGCAGTGGAATAGCTGGGTCATATGGTAGATCTATCTGTAATTGTTTGAGGAATCTCCATACCATTTTCCATAAAGGCTGCACCATTTCACAGTCCCACCAACAGTGTGAGAGTGTTCCTTTTTCTCTGCAACCTCATCAGGATTTATCATTCTCACTCTGGATATTAGCCACCCTAACTGGAATGAGATGATATCTCAAGGTGGTTTGGATTTGCATTTCCCAAATGCTGAGTGATGTTGAGTATATTTCTTGTGAGAGTGGCCTACTAGCAATAAATTTTCTCAGTTTTCGTTTTTTGTGGGAATGTCTTTATTTCACCTTCATTTTTGAGATAGTTTTTCTGGATGTAGTATTATGTGGGTGTAATGTGAGGTTATATAACCAGTAAAACTGGTATAGGTAATTTAAAACACTTAGATCAACTAGGCTCCACCTGAGAATACAAATTCAAAAAATAAAATGTATATTTTTATTATATTCTACATTATCATCAGAGAGAAGACAAATACCTGTTCTTATTCGCCTAAGGATTCACATACGCAAGGATTCTTATTAAAAATGCTTCTGAGGTGAAGTTTATTTGAGAAGGGTTGTTGTTTGAGTGTGTGCTTATGTGTGTATTTATATGTGTGTGTATAGTGGAAGATCAAGCTCTTCTCTGGGAATTCCTGTGTTCCCTTTTGTGAGAATTATGTAAGCATTTTCAGGTGTAATAAATTAAACCGACTACAATATGAATTTGTATGTAAGAAAATTTATTAAATTTATAAATTTTATTATAAAAATTTACCAAATTTATTAAACCCTTTCAGGTGCAGAAAAAATATTATACCTTCATAGCCTTAGGAAAAAATACTTTTTCACTTTCTCACCCATAGACATACAGAGAACTTTGAACTTCAGTTCTACAATCTGAGCAAGGAGTCAAATGCAAATACAGACACAAGTACATATGCAAACAAGCCTTGTGGGGAAAAAAAGGTGAATCATTGTATGGAGATGACTGAGAACGGGTACTGGGTCACTTTAATCATTTTATTTGGAGTTTTCTCCATTCTTCAGGTAATCGTGTCCTTTCCCATTCACTTTGGAATTCCCTCACCCCAAACCACTGAATTAATTAAACAAAAGATACATTTCCAACACACTATTTCACATTCTGAAGGTATCACAGGGTTTCTCTGTTGAGCCTTGTTAGCAAAGCTAGAAAAACAATCACTGAACCGAGAGAGAAGTTTACCAGTCTCTTCCCTGGAGATGAAAATTTTATTCATGAATTCCATCAGAAAACCAGACCAGGCCTTTCAGAATCCAACTTGAATAAAAAAACTTGAATAAGCCAAACTTACCAGTTTGCAGCCAGTGTTTTGTCACCACTGAGAAAAACAGTCAAAAAAAATATGTATATATATATGTGCCTGAGAGCGTTGAGTAGGCACCATACTCGGAAACATGAAAGCATAGAAATTGAATTTAGTCCTCTACATCTTGCTGAGAATGCCTCATGAGTCATAATAGCTCAGGAATCAGGGAGTTCAGGGAGAAGTGCAAACAATCACAAAGGCAAGCTGCTCATTAAATTTACTAATCAAGTAACTGCTCTCCAATTCAGTGGATGATCAAGAGATGAGCAGATCTTGGTAGGTCCACGAGAGACATCAAACTATAATTTAAAAAAAATCAGTGTCCCAGAGACCTCCAGTTCTGGCCAAGCTAGAGTATGTCCACTCCTCCTAGGTGGTCCCTCTACGTCAAAACACTCTGGATACAACAGAGCAGACAAGCAAATGGAACTCCAGAGTGTGGGAAAGAGGAGGCAGACCAGCTAGTGCACTCAAGACTTGAGTAAGGACACAGCAGTGATTTCTTTTGTTTTTCTTATCTCCTACCAAATGTCCCAGACAGGGCACTACGGAAGTCTCCAACCAAGAACCACCAACACTCACAGACATGAACCTCTAAGTAAAGCCCATTCCCTTACACAAAACAAAAACAAAAGCAAAGACAGAAAAAGGGTGTTCTAAAAACCAAAAACCCTGTTTTTGGCAAATATCCCTCCTCCACTGCAGACAAACTCCAGTGGAAAGCCTCAGCTCTAACTCCTGAGGTTTTAGAGACCAAAAGGGAAGCTGATCTTCTGCCCTAACCAGCCTCTCTGACGCCAGTGGTGATGATCCCATTCCCCTGTCAGGGTATTGTCAGTGAGGTCCAGCAACAAGCTGAGCCTTTACCTCCACCCAACATCAATGATCCTGAACAAGGCAGTGCAAGTTGGGACTAGTATGCATTCCATTTATCCCCATCTCTGGTGTCAGTGATGGCCAGTAGAAAGTTGAACCTCCACACCCATCCAACATCAATGAGGTGGTATGAGGTGGGGCTAGTCAACACTCCACCTTCCCTCTTACCACTCCTGTGTGAGCTAGGCCTGATTCAGAGCTGAGCTTCTTTCTTCCTCCACCTCTCATCAGGGTGGAATGAGGTGACAGCAGGCAGGGTAGGTTGACACTCTGCTTTCCCCCTTCTTCCCCTGATGTCCTCAGAGACCAGTGGGGAACTAGGTTTCTGACTCGCACCCTATAGCAACAAATTATTGAGTCAGCAACCCAGTTCCCCCTTTCCGAGTGCCAGCAGGACCTGTGGAGATGGAGCTTACGTTCCCTACGTTGAGGCAACCAATGTGTTGTGAATTGGTGCCCCTCTTTCATTGGAAAGATGTCACTGCAACTGGGGTAACAGTTCATCTCTCACCCTAGCCAACTGCAAAGAGGTAAGGAAACTCAGAAATCCATTTTTTCAGTGTGGTATCAGAACACAAATCTCTGTGTTACACCAAAGACTCACGCCAAAAGTGGAGATTAAACTTAGGATCCAGGGTCTCACAAAGTGGTTTCCAAATATCCAGGATGCAATAGAAATTCACCACACCAAGAACCAAGAAAATGACATGCTGAATAATAAAAGACAACCTACAGATGACAACACTAAAGTGAATAAGATGTTGGAATTATCTGACAAGCTTTGGAAGTGACCTTGAAATAATTCCTCAGCAAGCAATTACAAATTCTCTTGAAATGAGTGACAAAATTGGAAACCTCAGCCAAAAAAAATTGAAGTTATTAAAAAGAAACGAGTGGAAATTACAAAACCCAAAAAATACAAAAACGAAAAAAAAGAAAGAAAGAAATGTTGCCAGATGGGATCAATCGTAGAGTGGAGATGACAGAAGATAGAACCAGTGAAATTGAGGACATGTCATTAGAATGTACCTAATGTAAACAACACAGGAAGAATAGACTGAACAAAAAGATCATGGCCTCAGAGAATTGTGGAAACATAACAAAAAAGCTCACATTCATACTGTCTGATTTGTAGAAGGAGAAGAGAGAGAGAGAGAGAGAGAGAGAGGAATAAAAAAAGTATTGGAAGAAATAACGGTTGAAAACTTCCCAGATAAGGCTTAATGATTGGAAAGAAAGAAATAAAAATATCCCTATTTTCAGATGACATGCTATATATTCTAAAGACTCTTCAAAAACAAAATTCTAGAACTAGTATGTAAGTTCAGCAAATTGGTGGGATACAAGGTTCACACACACAAATCAATTGCATTTGTATACAGTAACAACGAAACTGTGGAAACTGCAATGTAAAGCACAATACCATTTACAAATGCTCTAGAGAAAATAAAATTGTGGTTTATAAATGTAACAAAACATGTATAGGACGTATATCCTGCACATTCCAAAACACTGATGAAAAAAATCAGAGACCTAAATAAATGTAGACACATATGTGGTTGTGGATTAGAAGACTCAATACAGCAAAGATGTCAATTCTCCCCAAGCAGAGCTATAAGTCTAATGTAATTTCTATCAAAATTCCAGCAAGGTATTTCAGACATAGAGAAGCTTATTCTAAACTTTATATGGAAATACGCAAACCCTAGAATAGCTAGACACATGCTTGATGAAAAATAATAAAGTGAAAGAAATTACTCCGTTTTATGTTGATCTTACTGCATACCTACAGCAATCTAGACAGTGTGGCACTGGCAGAGGAGTGAACACATATATCAACAGAACAGAATGTAGAACCCAGAAATAAACCTACTCAAATACGTTCAACTGATTTTTGAGAAGAGCACATAAGCAATTTAATGGAGGAAAGATAGACTATTGCACAAATGATGCCGAAGTGGTTGGACATCCATAGGCAAAAGTAAAATGAGCCTTTAATAAAAAAGTAAAAATGAGCCTTTCTCGAAACCTCACAACTTATACAAAATTTAACACACAATGGGCCACAGGCTTAAATGTAAAATGTAACACTGTAATAGTTTTGAAAACATCAAAGGAGAAACTCTTTGGGATCTAGGGCTAGGCAGAGTTCTTTGACTTGACATCAAAAGCACAATAAAAAAAAATCAATAAATTAGACCTCACTGAAATTAAAAACTAAGGCACTGTTAAAGACCTTGTGAAAGGGATGAAAATAAAAGCTACAGGCTGGGAAAAGTATTTGCAAGCCACATATCCAACAAAAGAGTAGTATCTAGAAAGTTAAAATAACTCCCAAAACTCAACAATAAACAGTCAAAGAATCCAAGTAGAAAATGGGTGTCTCAGTCCAATTTCTGTTGCTTGTAAGAGAATACCTAAAACTGGTTAATGTAGAAAGAAACGGAATTTATTTCTTTCAGTTTTGAAGGCTGGGAAGCCTAAGGTCTAGGGGGCACAACTGGTGAGGGCCTTCTTCCTGGTGGAAACTATCTACGGAGTCCTGCGGCAGCATAGGCAATCACCAGTCCACACCCATGAGAACCCATTAAACCATTAATCCATTATTTCATAAATGGGTTAAACCATTCACGAGATCACAGTCCTCACAAGCTTATCACCTCTTAGAGGCTCCACCTTTCAACACTGCCACATTGGGGGAATCAAGTTCCTATGTGAGCTTTGGAGGGGACAAACGTTCAGATCTTAGTAATGGGCAGAAGACACGAAAACATTTTTTTTTTTTTTCACGGAAGAAGTTATACAGGTGGCAAATAAGCACACGAAAATGTCTCCAATATCATTAGACATCAGAGAAATACAATTTAATAGAATGGTGAGATATCACTACGCACATATTAGAACAGCTAAAAAAAAATAGTGATAACACCAAATACTGTTGAAGATTTGGGGAAATTAGATCACTCATACATTGCCGGTGGAAATGTAAAACTGTTTCAGCCACTTTGGAAAGCAGCATGGCAATTACTTTAAAAATTAAACATGAACTTAATATGCCAGCCAGAAATCTGTCTTGTGGGCTTTTAGACCAGAGAATTGAAAGCTTAATTTCGTACAGAAACTTGTACATGATTGTTCACGGCAGCTTTACTTGTAAATAGCTAACAAGTGGAAATAACCCAAATGTCCTTGAACGGATGAATGGCGAAACAAACTGTGTTGCATGTGCACCATGGAATACCCCTCAACAATAAAAAGTGACAGACTCTTGACAAATGCAGAAATTTTGATGGATCGCCTGGGAATTAAGGTGAGAAAAAAAAAAAAAAGAGGAAATCCCCCAAATTACATACAATTCCATTTATTTATTTTTGTAATGGCAAAATATTGGAAATGGAGACAGTTTGTAGTTTCCAGGCGGTAGGTATGGGGAATTGTTCTGGGAAGGAGATGGGTGTGGTAATAAAATGGCACCAGTCGAGGGACTTTTTCGGTCATAAAACTGTTTATTACCCTGTCTATTGTGGTGTATACATGGACCTGTGCATGTGATAAAACTTCATAGAACTAAATACACGCACACATACAGACACACACTCAAGTAAAACTGGGAAGATCTGAATAAGATCAATGGATATCATTGGTGTCAGTATCCTGGTTCTGATATTATACTATAACTTTACAATATGCTAGCATTGGCGGAAATTGGATAAAATGTACCTTGGATCCCGATGCAATATTTCTTGCAACTGCATGTAAATCTACATTTATTTTGAAGTAAAAAGTTAAAAAATCTCCTCAACCACCTGGAATCTATGGTGCATTCCTTTCCTATTGAAATTGCATAGATCCTGAGATAAAGTTTTGCAGCAGAAAAGTAAATTTCCTTTATTTAGCTTTCTGTCTTTCTTACTATCTCACTATTAACCATAGCCTTAGGATTCAGAAGGAAGATGTCATAATGAGTCATTCACACAATTTACTTAAACTGAAAAAAGAAATTAGAGTTTTTCTTACAAAGAGTAATTCTGATTAGATTTAATATTGTTTTTTCAGTGAGGCCTAACTTTCCAAATAATTCGTCTGCTGAACATTTTCCATAAATTGATTAAACTATATTTGCAGCACCAAGGTATAGAAAAAGTGTAATTTTAGCACATATAAATATACAAGATGCCATAAATTACATCCTTTAAAAAAAAATGAGTAGTCTGTCTTAAAAATTCTTTTAGGGGATATAAGAGAGAAGGAAACATAAAAAAAACAACACTATCTTAAAATTCTACTTTTATCTTTTTATTTTATTTATTTTTTGTGTGTGTGACCGCTAAGGGGATCGCAACCCTTGGCTTGGTGTCGCCCGCACTGCGCTCAGCCAGTGAGCTCACCAGTATCCCTACATAGGATCCGAACCCGCAGCCTCGGCGCTCCCAAGCGCCGCTGTGCTCCCAGCAGCGCACTCTCCCGAGTGAGCCACGGGGTTGGTCCAAATTTCTACCTTTGAAAATGTCTCTGTGCTGTTCTGACCAACCAATGATTCACCTAGAGACAGGGTTAAGTGCTTTCTCATCCTACCCTGCCTGGCTGCCCTCAGTACAAGGGGCACTCTAATCTCACCTTTCAAAATTGCTTTCTGTTCAGGGTTCCCCAGGCACTATCTGACATTAGGTTGGGCTGGTGTCCTGTCCTTCGAGGGAAGGAGAACAGGCTTTCTAATCATCCCTTCCAAGGGTTTTTTTTTTTTTTCTTCTTGACACCCTAAGCACTTCAACTCTCTATCACCCATTTAAAAAGTAATACCGAGTTCACAGTGAGTTAAAGATTTATATTGTCTTTAACATTCTTCTGATAAATAGTATTGACAAGGCTTATTGTTCCTTTCGACTGAAGCACAATTTAAAGCGCAGTGTGGTTTAAGGCTTACGGCAACTTCTTGGAATTCGCAAAATACGTTCAAGAGATAGAGACTGGGAAGAAACCCAGACCTCCTGACCCTCAATCCTGATAACTTGACCAATGACAATTATTATAATCATCCACTTATCAATCGCATTGTAATTGCTACGAGGAAACGTAAGACACATCTGATAAGGTGACCAGAGGTGTGAATTAAATAAGGAAGGTGGCTATAGGGACATGTGGGGGCAGAGTGTTACAGGAAATCTCGTAATGGGATAGGGGTATGCTTGGTGAGTATGTGTTAGAGGAACAAAGGAGGCTAGTGTGGCTGGAGAAAAAAATCATTCATTCATTTCACAAATATTCAAGTATCCATTGAACCAGGGACTGCTCTGGGCACTTAGAATACATTAATGAGCAATGGACAAAGATTATTGCCCTCCTGGAATTTGTATTTTCCAGCACGGGAGACAAGACAATAAAAAACAAAGACAGCATATGAGTAAAATAAATGGTATCCCAAAGGTGGTAAATTCTGTTTAAGAGAAATAAAAACCAGATAGGGAAGAAGTGGAACCAGGAGTGAGAGGTGAGGATTGGACATGTAAACAAATATCCTGCAACTGATAGTACCATTATTAGATGGGTGGAAGTTTTCTCCTTTGTGCTGTCTTTGTCAGGCGCAAGTGTAAATGCTATGCTGGCTTCACTGCACAGAGGTCAGAACACACTTTTCCTGTCTTTGGTCTGGTCTCGATTCCCTTCTTAATACACCAGAGAACCAGGGACACCACTGCCTGATAGCCTTTTGTCATCGAGTGCCTACTCATTTTGAAGTTATCACCCCCTGCTACACGTCCACTAAATTTGGATTTTAGTTGTCTGGGCTTGAGACCCTGCCTGGGAGAAGCCCTGGCCAGGCAGTGCCCAGACCACAGGCAGTGACATTTTTCCCGGAAGATCTTAGCCGGTGGGGCAGGCACGTGCTCAGAATCTTTCCACCAACGCCGAGCTGAAGGGAACGCGGTTCCTATCAGTATGAAGCTGATTGGTGGAGGCAGGTCACGTGACTCGGGGTTAGCCAATGCAAGTCCTCTCCAGGATGCTTTAGCTTGGAGAAGAAACTGACGGTTAAGATGCGGGGGCCACCTAGACTGGGGACTTGTTTGTGACCAGCTCGTAAGAGGAAGAAAGGGACTCCAACTGCTGCGGTCCTGGACGTTTCCCAAGGTTTTTCTGATGCTTCTTCTTCCAATTAGGTTAATTACAACAATATCTTTTCTGTAAATTAAACCTATTTTGGCATAAATTACCTAGGGTCAAGGTTTACGGATTAGTAGGAAAGGCAGTCCAGCTGTTCAGTGGTCCACTTTCTTTCCACCCTCTATGAGTCCTCACGTGTTAAGATTAGCTTCAATTGCATGGCTAATCAGTTCATGCGCGCTCTAAAATTCTTCAAAAAGCCTTTCTCCTCTCCAAAAAGTTATGCTTCTCCTTTGCACCTTGGTTTTGTTTGTGGTGACTTTTGATATGTCAGGGTTTTAAATGTGAGATATTTCCCTTTCTATTGTATTTCATTTATTTTATGCTCAAAAACGATTTTCTCATCTGAAGAGTGAATATTCAGCTGCATGTTGAAGATGACTGCTTTCATTTCTTTCTTATAATGGCCTCTCTAAAGCAATTTGATTTTGTAATTGTAATAAACGATGTGATGATGTGAGTTTTTATCCATCTTTCTATCCATCCCCCTAACTTTGTTTCAAGTGGTTAAACTGTTAAACAGTGTGGTTTATAGATAACCATCCCTTTAGCCACTGATTTTGTCTGTTTTTCATTCTGTATTTTGAAATAATTTAGACTTACAGAACAGTTGCCGAAAAAATTGTACAGGGAGCCTTCACCCAGATTTCCCTAATGTTGACATCTTATATAGCCATCGAAAAATTACCAAAACTAAAACATTACTATCAATGTAATACTACGATATCTAATATATAGAATTTATTTGAATTTCACCAGTTATCACATAATGTCCTTTTCTATCCTAGGATCCCATTCAGGATACCCCGTTGTATTTGTCTGTCATTTCTGCCTACTCTGCTCCAGGCTGACAGTTCCTCAGTCTTCACTGGTCTTTCAGAAGCCTGACACTTTTGAAGATACCGGTCAGGTATTTTGTAGAATGTCTCTCAACTTGGGGTCATCTGATGTTTTCTTATGATTAGATTGAAGCTCTGCGTTTGTGGCAAAAATACATGTTTTATTCTCCTCCCCTTCACCCCATTGGTGAGCGTGCGCTTCCCACCCTAGTGTTGTGGGGGTGGCCAAACACATGGCACCCAACATTGGACAGATGAAATCCACAGCAGTTTATTAGTCACATCTGCTCACAGCCTGGGAGAGGAGGACACCACAGGCCAGGCAGAGCCACACAGCATCACAGTCTGGAAGAAAGTGGACAAGCAGGGTCTGTAGGGCGCAGTATTGTAGTAAGAGGATTAAGTGCCCCTCGGTTCATGGGAGGATGACTGGCTTCTTTGGATAATTCTGTGGGCTGGGTGAGAACTGAAACCTGCTACTTAGGGATAAGTAAGCACTGTGCCCGGTCCACATGATAAGGAGGGTACTTTGGCTAGGGGACCTTTTTCTGTGGGAACACAACAGGGAGCAGAACCTGTGGGTAAGCCATAAACGGTCATCCCCTCTCTCCTAGATGTCAAGGCACACATATTATTAGGCCTTAATTTTAGGTCTTATATCACATTACTGCTAACATTATTTTGTTCCCTTCTCTGTGAATCATGTCAGGGGGTAGGTATATGATGCCCATATGTTGTATTACTACTAATGTTCACCTTGATTACTTGGTTAAAGTGGTGGCAGTTAGGTTGCTCCACCATACCATTGCTATTTTCCCGTTTTTTAGTAATTGATAGGGTGTGGGAAATACTTTAAGGCTCCGAAAATACACTGTTTCTTCTCAGACTTTGACCCATTACTTTTGGAATCCATCTAGGTATCTTGCCTACAACAAATATGTTTCCTAATGGTAATTTTCTATTTTCCTCATTCTTACTACATGTATTCATTGGAATTCTTCTGTAAGGAAGAGCTGGTTTTTCCCCCCATTTATTTGTTCAATTTATGTACATCAGTATGGGCTCGTGAATAATTATGTTATACTATGAGTTATAATCAAATTATATTATTATTTACTTTGTTCCTCAAACTGTTCCAGCTTTGGCCATTGGGAGCGTTCTTTGGTTGGTTCTGTGGTCTTTCGATATGCCCCCATTATTTCTTGCACACTTCCTTATGTTCTGGCACAATAAGATGTTCACATCCATCTTGTGTTCTTTTGTTTGTTTGTTTGTTTCTTTGTTTTCCCCCACCGTACCTCTGGATTAAAACTATTTCTACAAGGAGCCCTGGTTCCTTTCCTTGGAGAATAACATTTAGAAACCTGTATTTCAGTGTATATTCATTGTTACCGAAATTTCATTGCTGCTAGGCTCTCTCCACGGACAGAGGTAGGAAATATATTGTATGCACATTCCCATGCTTATAGATACATCTATGTTTATTTCTGCATCTACCTATTTGTATAGATATTAAAAGCCAGGAACTCATACTGATATTTCTGATTCCAGTCCATTCTTCCCTTATCTGTAAATTCATTCTCTGACCTGGCTTTCATTATCTATGATGCGTTTACTTATTTGTTCATTCCTGGTGTGTGCACACATAGCTTCAGAATTGCTAACCAATACCCCTGTTGGAAACAGATTTACTAACTTGTATTTGTGTACAGTTCTTTTTTGTCTTCAGCCTTAGAAGATACTGTCAAAATATGGTTTTCCAAAGTTTCCTCACTTAAATATTTTCTTTCTCACTCCTTCAGTGTGGATAAATTAATCATTTGTAATACAGTTAGCTGACTTTGCTGCTACTTGTATTCGACTTTGCGTTTCCCTCCATATCCTGGTTGATTTTAATTGTTTATTTATATTTTGGATAGAAATGTTCCTATGATTCGGAGTCAGGCCTATACAGAAACAAAGTGTACTCAGAGAAGTATCGCTTCTTCCTCATTCCTTCTACCTCATTCCCATTCCCCATTTCTTGCTATTTCTTTCCCACCCTCCCCCACAGGATAACCAATTTCTTTAGTTTCTGGTTCAACCTTTTCTGTATTTATTTTGCACCAATTCGCAGTACACACATGTTTTCTTATATTCCCTTCTTACGCAAAGGATAGCATACTATTCATATTTCTTTCCATTTTGCCTTTGTCATTTAACAGCCTTCCTGAAATCACCCCACACCGTGTCATACAGATTTTCACCATTCTTTTTCTTACAGCTACACTGGACTCCATTGCATGGCTGTACTATACTTTATTCAACCACTCATCTATATGTGGGCTTTTAATGTGTTTCCAGCATTTTGCAGCTACAAACAATGCTTCAGTGAATAACCTTGGGCACAAATAACTTTGTACTGGTGAAATGGATCTTCGAAGTATATGTCCAGTAGTGAGATTATTGGGCTAAAAGTTAGGTGCATATGTAGTTTCTTTAGGCATTTCCAGATTTCTCTTTGGAAGGGTCGTATTGGTTTTCATTTCCACTAGCAATGTTATGAGAATGACCGTTTCCACACAGACTCACTAACAGAATGTGTTGCCTCACTTTTTAAACTTTCGCCTATGTGTTAGGTGAGAAACGGTATCACGGTGTTGGTTTAATGTACGTTTTTGTCTGTTGGTGAGTAAGTTTTGACACATCATGTTTGAGGACTTTCTATATTTTTTTGCATGAATTGTCTGTTCATGTCTTTTCCTCATTTTTCGATCCAGTTTTTGGTCATTTTGTCGTTCAATATTTAAGAATTCTATATATGTATTTGGAATATTATCCATTTGTCGGAGGTATATGCTGCAAATACTTTATCCCAGTTTGCCAGTTGTGTTTTGATTTATTTATGATGTATTTTTTGCAACACTTTCTTTCGTTTTTATGTGGTCTAACTGGTTATTCATTTCTTTCATTGCCTCTGGAATTTGAATCATAGTTATAGATGCCTTTCCCTACACCAAGGTTAAAGAAGAGCTCTGCCAGATTTTTTTCAAGAACTTGTATCGTTTCATTTTTTATGTTCAGATCCCTAATACGTGTGCAGTCTATTTTTGTGTATGGTGTATTGTATCAGTCCACTTTTATTTTTCCTAATGCCTCAATTGCTCCAACACTATTTAGTCAATGACCATCTTGGCCCTCATGATTTTACATGCCACCTTTATCATATGCTAATTTCCATATGTATTTGTACTTGGGTTGTATTTTTTGGTTTTCTCGCCTATTATTCCACTGAGCTATCTGTAATTTAAGGAAGTTTTCTCTGCCATCACATGCGGAATCAAAATCCCAGGTCTTCTTTACAATGTGAGCAAACTTTTCCTGTAAAGAGCCATATAGCAAATATTTTAAGTTTGTGGACCATAGTGTCTCTGTCATAACTACTCAACTTTGTCATTGCAGCACAAAAACATCTATAGATAAGATATAAATGAATGAGCATGGCTGTGTTCCAGTAAAACTTTATTTACAAAACCAAGAACTGGACTGTATTTGACCCAATGGGCCACAGCTTACAGACCCCTGCTCTAGTGGATTCCTCAGATAGGGTTGAGGGGTGCAGAATCTCCTAAGTTCCTGTCTGTTGAAAACTGTTTTTCTATAAGCTGTGATATTTGAAGGGTCAGCCCTGCTGGATGTAAAATCTTTACTTCAGACTTTTTAAAAAAAATTTTATCATTACACAATGTAAACATTTTTCTTTTTTTTTTTTTTGTGGCCCTTTACCAATTCCTCCTTAACCTCTCCTCCCCCTCCCCCTTTCCCACCGCTGGTGTCCTCAGTTCTGTCCTCTCCTTTTGAGAGTTCAAGGAATTTTTGTGATTGTTGCATCATTCTTCTTTCCTTCCTTTTTTCAGCTGCCGCTTATCAGTGAGGACATGTGGTATTTCTCTTTCTGTAAGTCTGGCTTATTCCACTGAACATGATTTTCTCTAAGTTCATCTATGTTGCTGTGAATGGCACAATCTCACTCCTTTTTATGGCAGAGTTGTATTCCATTGTGTCTATATACCACATTTTCCTTACCCCGTCATCTGTCAGTAGACATTTAGTTTGCTTCGGACTCTTAGCTATTGTAAATAGAGCTGCGATAAACATGGGAGTGCAGGTATGCCTTCGACATGATGATTTCCATTCCTTTGGGTGTACACCCAACAGTGGGATTGCAGGATCATATGGCAGCTCTATCTGTAGTTGTGTGAGGAACCTCCATACTGTTTTCCGTAAGGGCTGCACTAACTTATAGTCCCACCAACAGTGTAGGAGGGCCCTTCTTTCTCCACATCCTCTCCACTATTTGTTATTCTCTGTCTTTCTGATTCTGGCCAGTCTAACTGGTGTGAGGTGATATCTCAATGTGGTTTTGATTTGCATTTCCCTGCTGCTTACTGATGTTGAGCATTCGCTTTTTCATCCGTAGGTTGGCCATTTGTGTATCTTCCTTTGAGAAATGCCTATCCAGCTCCTTTGCCCATTTTTTAGTTGGATTTGTTTGTTTGTTTGTTTGTTTGTTTTTACTGTTGTTTGCGTTCCTTGTATACTCTAGATATTAATCCCTTGTGGGATTCATAGTTCGTGAATATTTTCTCCCATTCTGTCGGTTGTCTTTTCACTCTGTTAATTGTTTCTTTGGCTGTGCAGAAGCTTTTTAGTCCATTTCTATTTTTATATTTTTATAAATATTCTGATCCGAGGTAGGTCTCATATCCTCAAATGCTTGTTTGAATATGATTAATTCTGTTTGAACTGTTCACTTAGTTTCTTTCCGCTTTATGGTTGTTTGCTTTGTGAGAAGTTGTGTTTCCTCATCTTTTTTTAAGAATGTTTTTGTATGGAATTTCTTTCTTCCTTTGGTGTATTTGTATGATATTGGTTTGTTTTACAAAAATCCTACTTTAACGATGCCAATTTTTGTCGGGATAGCAAAGTCCAGGCCTTTAAGCCTTTTTCTTTGCTTGTTTTGGTGGCAGAGGGAGAAGTTTTGAGTGCTCTGATTCTGTGGTTCTCTCATGCCCTGCAAGAGCATTTTTCTTTTCCATTTTTGTTTTTTCCCCCTTTTGTTTCTTTTCCCCATCATTACTAAATGCCAAAGGATGCTTCACCCTTCCTCTTTGCCGTTTCTCTTCTTCTTCCATTTTTTTTTTTTTTTTTTTGTGGTGGGCTGATATGGGGATCCAAACCCTTGACTTTGGTGTTATAACACTGTGAAGCTATTTTTAAGTCTTGTAAGTCTTCCCTACCTCTTTAAATGTCACATATTTTGAAGTCTCTTCTCTATAGACCCTGCTCTTACCTTCCAGGATATCTTTTTGGTATTTTCAGACTTATCATGGGCCTAGTCATTCTGGCCGTACTTTTAGATCAACTTTAAGCTTGCCATCTTTCTTCCTCAGTATCTCTTGCAGCTCTTCTTGGTCTGTCTTTGCTTGCCACTAAGCCCACTGATGAGCGTGTGACAGATCATGTGCTGGAATATCGTGCTTTTTCTCGTTTTACTCACAATTATTTTGAAGTTTTGTCATCTGTTTCTAAGTGATGATGAGTATGTGCTTTTGGACAGATTTACATTTGTTTTTTCTTGGTGATTTGCATCATTTTGGAAGGAAGTATTGAGAGGCAGGTAGATAGATGGTCAATGTTGTCTTCTGCTCACTTACCCCTGATTTCTACTGACATTTTATCTTATGCCAATATGTATATGTATGAAGGCACACACAAACGTAAACTCTTACACACACACTCGAGTCTATTCCTATTCTATGTCTACAGTGGAGGTCTCCTGAGGTGGCTGCCTGATTCACCATCTACAAGGGTACTTCAAAAAGTTCATGGAAAAACAGAATTAAAAGATAATACGGATCTTTTCATGAACTGTCTGAAATACCCAAGTATTTATTCAATAAATATTTTGTCCACTGCTAACCTTGGTGGCAGATAAGGGACTGTGGATGTCTTCTCAGGATTTTTAAATATTCTTCACTCTGAAGCAGGTTCATAAAGATGGACAAAAACGCCCCAGCCACACTACTAGACCTTGCTGTACGAAGTCTGCTGAGTAATGAACGTGTAGCTATCCATGCCCTTGAAGAGCTCCCAAGAGTCATGTTCGCTCCGTTTTTCACTGCCGCCTTCTTGGGTGGTCATAAGAAGGTACTGAGGGAAATGGTGAGGATTTGGCCCTATCCCTGTCTCCACGTCGGGACATTGAGAGTACGGGAGTCACAATATGACAATTTCGAAGCTATGATTGACGGTCTACAGATCCTTCCTGCCCAGAACTCTTCTTCTTGGTAAGACTATGTATAATAGAGACATAGTGAGTCAGCAGGAGGGTATGAGACGGGCGTAGGAGACGGCCTAACAGTCTTTCAAAGGTAGTTAATGGTGAATGCTGAGGATCTCTGTGAGGCTGTTGGTGGAACATTTGGGGTCACCTTAAGGACTCTAATGTCTTACAGAGTTGATTATGGAACAGAAGGGATTGAGGATACTATTAATAGATTTGCCTCCTGGGTATGATTACATGGAAAAAGGACATGGGCATTGAGACTGGGATCATCAGAAGAGAAGAAAAGATGGGGAAAAGAAAGAAAGGCGCTAAATTTTTATGGAAAAGGCTTTGTTGGTAAATGGTGTATGGACTGAAGACCAGGGATAAAGGGATTTTGTTTCAGCTTCCCATCATTGATCCTGCTGGGTTGTATTAAAATCAGCTACCTCTCAGATATTCTGTCTTCTCCTCTCCTTACAGGGCGCCAAAACTGAGGATTCTAGATTTAAGTCAGAATCCAGGCTGCAGGACCACATGCTCTGAGATCAGGACCACATTCCCTTTCTGTTTTCGTTCATGTGTTCACTCTCAGCACTCTATCGTGAAAACAGAAGAAGCCCCACAAAGAGTTAGGTGCCCCGGAACTGTAAATTCAGAGTCTGAGCCTCAGTCATCCAGGGAACCTGTGGAATTATTAGTGAACATTTCCCTAGATAGTACCTGGAGAACAGGGCGATTTCTTTCTTTACTTCGAAATAAAGTAGAGCAGAGCTTTGGGTCCTTGCACCTCTGCTGCAGAGTTTTGCAATTTGATGGAAGGCTTGCCCACGAACACATCCTGCAGCTTCTGGATATGGGATGCATTGGTCACCTGAAAGTGGATGACATTTATCTGAGTCAAGTCACCACCCTTTTGGCTCAGATGACCCACCTCCACAGCCTTAGTATGTCTCACATCCGTTTTACATCTTGTGTGAGGAGACGCTTTGGGACTTTTCTCACTCATCTTGGGCAGATGAACACCCTTCAGCAGATCCGTTTGTATTCCTGCCGCACGCATCCGCTTCAGGAACTGCTCAGGTGAGGAGCTGGGGAAAGACCTGGGTTCCCTGAACCACCCCGTTGTTAAGACAGGAGAGCAACCATTCTTGGATATTCCTAATCTCCTTGTAACCCATTCCTCCTTCCACCTCAATATGGGCACTGCTGGGTGTATGAAACTGGCCAGGCTAGAGAAGCTAGAAAATTATGATGTGATCATTCATTCTTTCAGTCAGTCAGTCGACCATGTGCAGACACCATGATAAGTCTGTAGATACATTGGTGAAAAAGACCCAGTCCTTCTCCCCTTGGAGTTTACAGCCTTTTAGGGAGGAAGGGGAGACGTTCAGATGGAGAAATGTTTTATGCTGTGGCACTGATGCACCTCATCATGGTCTGGCTAGAACAGTTAATACTGCCAGATCATTTTGCTCCTGTATTTTACCCAAGCGTTAGGCCCTGAGTAGAGTGCTTGTCATTTGGGTTTTGGTCAAAGGGAATCCTTAGTTGACTGCTTTCCCAGTTCCCTCCCCACCAAATAAGTAAACTAAATCCACCATTGATTTCATTGTAAGTACTAAGTGCATTAAATTTTTTTCCACTTAATCTTTCCCACAACTCTACATAATAGTTGCTATTGTGCATGTTTTAAAGATTTAAGAAACTGTATCTGAGAGTGGAAAAGTAATTTTCTTAGAGTCTGATTCCAAAGCCCACATTGTTAACTGCTGTTGCAACATATGTGCAAATTAGTTTATTCTAGAGCCGTAGATACCTCTAACTCAGGACTCCTTGTCCTGGTCCAATCCTCATTGTGCAGAAATAACTTTCTTTTTTCTGTCTACAGATACCTGCCACCTCAGTTGGATGCATTGTATCTCTCTTTCTGTGGACTTTCTAACAGAGGCATCACTGTCCTGTCCCAGAGCCCTGCAGCCACCCATCTAAGATTGCTGAGTCTCAGCAACGTCGAGATATCCTGGGAACTTTCTGAGTCCTTCCAGACTCTGCTGGCAAGTGTCTCAGGCACCCTGCAGTATCTACAGATAACTAGTTGCCTGATGACTGATTCTACTCTCACTGCTGTCATTCCGGCCCTGAGCCGCTGTTCCCACCTCTGTGTCTTTAGCTTCGCCTCCAACCCCATTACAATGCGTGTGCTCACCAGTCTTCTGCAGCACTTAACAAACCTGACGGAGCTGAAGCGTGTAATTTATCCTGTCCCTGTCCATTGCTATGAACAATTGCATAATCCTCGCAGTTTGAACCGACAGAAGCTTTCTGAAGTGCAGGCCCAATTGAAGGCGATGCTGCAGGTGGTAAAGCGGAATGACATGCGCTGGACCAGTTCTCCTGAGTGATTTTCATGGTACAAGGACTTGATTTAACACTGACGTGTGGCCATTAAAGCACGTAGTGTTCTCACCTGATGCCCAAGTTTTAGAGACACATATGTAAAATTTTATAGTTCCAGGAACCTCGCGTTAGGAAGATTCCATGTGTAACTGACCTCTATAAAAATAAAGAACTCTAAAGAAAACAGAGGGCTTTGAGAGGTCCTATGGGTCTCTTACCCATTGTCCTCCAAATCCTCCTCCTTGCTCCTGACCACAGTGTTGGGTATGTGACATTGGCTGACCTAGTCATGTTATACCATTTCCCTGTCCAGACTAATTGGTTCACTTACGGGCACTTGACACAAGTCCAAAGAGTTGAAACCTTTTCTTGATGATATTTTGGAATAGTTGGTGGTTATTGAAGCCAATAATTTTACCCTCCAAGGTCCTTTAAACTTCTCATATTTATGACGGCCTTAGGCTGCTTATGAGAAACTATTTGCATCTAAAAGGAAAAAAACCAAACCAAAACAAACAAACCAAACCTATGTCCACTACCGACTGGTGTCTTTATCAGTCCGTTGCTACCTCCTTTCTTAGGTCTTAGAAACCTGTGGCTCAGTCGTTCCTTATATCACACCCATTCACCAAGGATCTCTTATTAGTTCAGTACTGTTCCAGTTGCTAAGAATAAAAAGGCAAATAAGACAAAGCCCCTACTTCCAGCCACTCAGAATACAGCTGTTCCTATGATTTGTCTGTTCCCCTACTCTTTCTTAGGGCGTTTGGGAAAGTTATTTAAACCCCCTGTACCCCAGGTTTTTTTTTTTTTTCACACACTCTGTTCAATCCACGCTGGCCTCTTTATGCTGTTGGATAGCTCCTCAACACTCAGGTCATGGCTTTAATGTTACCTCCTCGGAGAGGTTTTCTCTTACTTCCCTTTACTTATTGTACTTCCCTTACTTCCTTTGCTTCCCTTACTTTACCATGTTGTAGCTCTCTCTCAATGTACCATGTATGTTCCCTTCATGGTACCCATCGCTCCATATGCATTTGCTCCCTCTGCTCTTACAGCAATAATTTGTGCATATCGATTATCTGTTGAAGTGATAGCACTGCCCTTCAAAGACTTAGTAAAAGAATGTTAAAATAACTAATTAAAGAGCTGTGTATATGATGACACATTGAAATGGTAAAACATTGTGTTTCAAAGACTTAGTAAGAAAAATGTAAAGTCAATAATTTTTTCTAATTGTTTACATGCTGAAATGTCAAGAGACTGAATGTCAGTGGCTTAATAAGAGAAATGAATGTAAAGTAACTAATTAATAATTAATGTATAGTGTTCCCTCGTTGAAATGAAATCAGACTGCATTTTATTTATTTTTTAATTAGTTAATTAATTAATTAGTTAATTAATTTCAAATATTTGTGAGGTACAAAGATGATTGTCCCCCATCCTGCCCATGATGTTGTGACCAGATTCCTATTAGGGACATACCCATTACCAGAAATTGCTTTTGTACCCTTTGTCCCCTTCCAATTATCCCCCAACCTCCCTCCCCGTCCCCCTCTCCCCTCAACTTCAATTTGTAGCCCTAGGAATGTTCCCTCCCTCTATTGGATCATGGGACTACTGTGGTCTTTCTTTCTTGCCTTCCTTTCTCTCTTAGCTCCCACATATGAGTGATCACATGAGGTATTTATCCCTCTGTGCTTTGCTTGTTTCACTCAACTTAAGTTTCTCCAGGTTTATCCATGTTATTGCAAATGGGAGTATTTCATTCTTTTTTATCGCAGAGTAGTATTCCATAGTGTATATATACAACAGTTTCCTTATCTGATCATCTATTAATGGACATTTAGGTTGCTTCCATATCTTGGCTATTGTAAACAGAGCTGCAATAAACACGGGAGTGCAGTTATCTCTTCGAATGCAATCCCCATCAAAATACCAATGACGTTCTTCACAGAAATGGAAAAAAAAATCTTACCTTTCATGTGGAAAAACAAGAGACCCCGAATAGCCAAAGCAATCCTGAGCAAAAAAAAAAAAAAAAAAAAAAAAAAAAACAAAGCCAAAGGCATAACTCTGCCTGACTTCAAATTATACTACAAAGCTGTTGTAACCCAAACAGCATGGTGCTGGTATAAAAATAGACATTCAGACCAGTGGAGTAGAATAGAGAACCCAGAAATCACTCCTCAGACTTATAGCCATCTGATATTAGACAAAGGCAACAAAAATGGACATTGGGGAAAAGATTACCTCTTCAACAATTGGCGCTGGGAAAACTGGATATCCATATGCATAAGAATGAAACTAGATATTCATTTCTCACCATACACTAAAATCAACTCCAAATGGATTAAAGACCTAGGTATAAGACCCCAAACTGTAAAATTACTAAGGGAAAATATAGGTGAAACACTTAAGCAGTTAGGTCAAAGCATCGGCTTTATGAACATGAGCCCAAAAGCCAAGGAGCAAAAGAAAAAATAAACAAATATCAAACTAAAAAGTTTCTGCACAGCAAAAGAAACAATCAAGAGTGAAAAGACAACCTATAGAGTGGGAGAAAATTTTTGCCAACTATGCTTCCGACAAAGGACTAACATCCAGAATATACATAGAACTCAAGCAATTATACAGCAAAAAAAAAAAAAAAATGACCCAATTAACAAATGGGCAAAGGAACTGAATAGACATTTTTCAAAGGAAGGAATACATATGGCCAACAGGTACAAGAAAAAATGCTCAACATCACTAGTCATCAGGGAAATGGAAATTAAAACCTCATTGAGATACCACCTCACTCCAGTTAGCCTGGCTATGATCAAAAAGATGGTGAATAACAAATGCTGGCAAAGGTGTGGAGAGAAGGGAACACTACTGCACTGTTGGTGGAACTGTAAATTAGTACAACCATTTTGGAAAACAATTTGGAGGTTTCTCATACAACTACAGATAGATCTTCCATATGATCCAGCAATCCCTCTTCTGGGTATATATCCAGAGGAATGGAAATCATCATGTCGAACAGACTGCATTTTAAAGACTTAGTAAGAAAGAAGAATGTAGAAGTAGTTAATGTGTTTATACTGTCTCCCTGTTAAAATGATAACATACTGCTTTTCATACTCAGTAAAAAAATAATTAATATTAAATAAATTTTGTTCTTATTGCTTACATGTTGGAATAACATACTGTATTACAAAGACTTAGAGAAAAGAATGTAAAAATTAATAATTAATAAAAATAGTTAATAATGTTTTTATTGCTTCCATTGTGTAATGATAACACACTGCATTTCCAACTTAGAAAGAAAAGCATGTTAAAAAAAACCAAAGCAGGATTTGTGTGTATTGTTTTCTTGGTGAAATAACAGATGGCATTTCAAAGACTTATGTCTGAGTGTGAGCCACCTGTATAATGCCCACCAAACTGAGGAGGTATCCTGAGACCAAAGAATGAAACAGGCGACTCCATACAGTTTACAAGTTTATTATTGTTGTCATTATTATTCGACGGGTGGTTACTTACAGGGATCAGGAGGAATATCGATCCATCTGAATGCTGTGCAGCTGCTTTCTCCACAACCCCACGGGGGAGCAGTTGAAGCTTATAAAGGACTTTGGGATAAAAGTGGAGCTCTGCCAAAGAGAGAAACGCTGTGGAGGTGGAAGATTCCCAGCTGCCTCACAGCCTCCTGTTCCTTATCCTTGGGGTTGCTAGCATCATTCCCCTTATCTTACACAAGGATAGCATTTCTGTTACTTTCCTTTCCTCAATTTCTAAGCAACTATTGGGAAAGATGGCAACTATTGAAGCCAGAGCTCTGAAGGCCATGAGAATAGAGTGAGTTCTGACCAGCATGCCTACACTCCACCTCCCAACACCCAAGTGGCCTGCACAATCTTATCTGCCAATCTCTGTGAGGGCCCTAGGACCAGGTATCTGGAGGTGATTTATTCTTTCAATGTAGAAATTGGCTATGGAACCCAAAATTCCATGTTCAGCTCATATCAATCCTAGTCCATCCCAAACATGATAGGTTCTACGTACCTTTGAAACACTAGCTCTCTGTCTAACTAAAGAATATACATATTATTTTGTGTCATTCAGATTAAACAGTGTGGTGGATTTTGTATTAGTATTTAAGGTTCTTAAAGGGTCCTTAGGGTGAGTAGTCAACATTTCCACCCAGAGTTCCCATTCAGTTCTGTTAAAGGGGATAACCTTCCATGGCATCCCTTCTGAACTGGACATTGGCAGCAAACCACACACCCAGCAGTCCGATAGGTTGTGAGCTTCAGCAAAGATGGCAGCCCAGGACAGAAAGTCATTCCCTGATGTTGCAGAAGGGAACCAGGAAATGAGGAAGCTAAGGGCGATAAGACAAATGTTCTTAAAGGTATTAGACAAGGTAAGTCTCTATCTGATAATAACATAGTTGCTGTTTGATCACCATTGGCCAACAGCACCCCTGGTTTGGGCATTTCCCTGAGTGGGCAATACCATACATTTTGGCCTTTGATATTATCAGTAAGTACAAGCATATCATATAGATGGGGGCCTCAGTTAGAACCCATGACAGTAAGCTAACTTCTGTCCCCTTCTTTATGAATCCTGAGGAGGCTATAGTGGCCAATGCAGGGCTCCCATTTGAATAAAAAGGGGGATTGAGTGTGATGCCAGAGGTAAGGCCATCCCCACGTGGAATGAGAATTGTGGAGGATACCAACATTAATAAAGCAAATGTATTTCACAGGGCCTAGCACATAGAAATGGTAAGCCTGGGAAAGACAGAAAACTTTCCCAGGGCTGAAGTCTTTGTTGTAGATTAAAAAAAAATTGTAACACAGCAGCAAAAATGCTTGCTCTAAGGGCAGATGTCCTTGGTGTAGCTAAACCTAATGATGGGAAAGTCTTCAGCTGCTTCTTTGAGATTCTTAGGGAACTAAGTGCTGCCATGAAAATTATCTTACTGTTATTTTTGTAACCACCTGTGTTCCTTTTCTGTAACTTTCTTGCCCGGACAGAGAGAAAATCTGATTCAGGGTTATTTCTGAGGAATGCTTCTCTCTTGAAGGTTCTGGAATTAACCCTTTTGGGCCTCTCCCTGCTCAGGACAAATGGGCTTTGAGTAATATCTCTGTCTCCCTCGGAGAGGTGACAGAGAATACCAAGCCACCTGAGAGAGATACCATTTTAGGGAGGCCCTGTGGCAAATGCAGAACAAGTCCCTCCTCCCGCTGGATGAGCCACAGTTCTCCTTCTTGTACATGTACCTTTAGAGTTCTGGTTACTAGTGTGCATTCTGCAAACCAGTTGTATGCAGACATGTGCATTGTGGGTGCAGCATTTATGACTCTGATGGCTACAGTCAGTTGGGGAGACCATCACTTCAAGGTCCCCTTCAGTGACAAAATTTTCAGTGTGGCTTTGATCTGCCATTCATCTGTTCAATGAGTCTGGTGGTGGTAGGGTGATAAAGCAGATGAAAAGTCTACAATATGTTGTGGGCCTCGGCCCACTCCTGCACATCATGTCTGGTGAAAAGAGTCCTTTGATTACTGTCTACTTGGGCAGGGTCCCATACATGTGTTCTAACTTGGTCAGTCCCTTTATAGTAGTAGCCTGATTTGCCCTTTTACAGGCAAATGCCTGAACAAGTCCAATGGCAGCGTCTGCACAAGTGAAAATGTACTTGTGCCCGTCTGATTTTGGCAGTGGTCCAATGTAGTCTATCTGCCATCGAGTGACAGAGCAGGTAGAACACCCAATATGCCTTAGCATGTGTCTTATGGGGCGTCATCTCAAGTGACACTGTGGACTGTCCTCGTCTGCAGCCTGAAGATCTGAGTATTTTATGGGAAGATGTAGTCTCTTCAGTATTTCCCATGTTGTTTGTGGGCCCTGATGGCCAGACTTACTGTGGGGAAAATCGGATAATTTAGTCAGGCTCCCTCAGCTCAGGTCTGGCTGCAGGGGTCAAGCAGCACATTTCTTGTAAACAAGATGTGTGTGGGTGGAGTTAGTGCAAATGTGTGCCAATGTATCTTCTTAGTTTTGTAGCTATTGTGTGTTCTGCAGCTTGAAGCAGGCTGGCTGGCAGAGCTCATGTCTACAAATAGAGCATGTTTACTCTGCTGGCAGCTGCTCAGTTTCTCTTTGGACTTCGCCAGTAGCAGTTGAGTTTCTGAGTTTGTCTTCCTACTGCCTAGCTCCTAGATGTGTGTGTGCTGAATAAAGACTATTCCTTCTTCAACCAAGGCTCCAAGGACCTTTTTGCCAGTTGCCTAGCTCATAGACCTATGTGTGAAGGGTTTGTGAATGGGCTCGAGGGGTCTGGGAGCTCCAGACCCTAGCCCTAGCTCTACAATTGGCATAGTCTGTGACAGGATTCTGAGCAGGTACAGGTGCCAAGAGGCCCTTGGAGAAGGAGGAGATGTGGCTGCTTTTGAACATGTTGTTCCCTACGGCTACCTTCCTGTTGACCGGGATCTGGTTGCTGCTCACTGTATTGCAAGGCAGCATGGATCAGGCCCTGAAGCAGAAAGCCCCTTGGGAGGGGAAGGAAACGTGGCTGTCTTTGAGCGTGTGGTGCACAGTGGCCACTTTTCTGCTGAACGGAGCCTGGCTTTTGCTCACTCCGCTGCAAACTGATCAAGATTTGAAGCAGAAAGTGGAGTTGTTGGAAGCACGGATAGATGACCTGGAGGATGACATGCGGCAACTGGCCACTCCAGCTTCTCACACCAGGGAAGACGACGAACCCAGTGGTGAGTTGGGAGAGACCATGCGTCCCCAGCTATGACCTGTCGTGCAACAGAAAGTAAAACTCAAGCAGCCTATGGGACTGGGCAGACAACCAGTGGGCAATTCACAGGTGACCCAATTTACCACCGATGTCCCATATACCCAGGTTGAGTTAGTTGACTTGGGGAGACAGTTTTGGCAGAAACAAGGGGAGCCCCTGGCTGCTTGGCTGTTGTGGTTATGGGACCTAGGGGTGGATAGTGTGATATGCTGTGGTGAGGAAATGGAGAATTTGGCCTCCATCAGCACGCACCCATCCCTGAGGCAGCGGTTGCAAAATAGCCGCACGCGTGCACAAGGGCCTGGTAATCACTCCTTAATGGAATGGGTGAGTACAGCTGCCTGAACCATGTGGGCAAATTCTGGAGAACTGCCCAAGATTGTTAGAAAAAGGCAAACATGCTGAATTGGCCCAATTAATTTGAGAGCTGGGGATGCGGCAGTCCATGTTTGATGTGAACACTCGGGGCCCAGACGATGAAAATTTTACAGGCAGCATGAGAAGCACAGTGCTACAAAATGCCCTGTCAACATCCTTCGGGTCACTGATGGCCATACTGGACCCATACATTGGTCATCCTATACATAAGGTAACGACCATGATAGCCAGCCTGGGTGAAGTAGAGGATAGAAGACAAGCAAAAGGGGTCCAAAAGGTGGCTAAGACCAAACGCCCAAGAAATGTTAGGGTTTTATCCCAAAGGGACCAAGCAAGACTAGCTGTAAGCAGATATGGCTTTACTTGCTTGCAGCAGGGGTTGATAAAAAGAAAATTGACTGGCAGCCAAATGCAGTTCTGTTTGCCTTGTGGCAGCAATTGCGCCCTGAACGTTTCAATAAACGTCTGGAAACAGGTAGCAAGGTACGATTGGTGGATTTATAGGACTTTATGATTGCTCCTGAAGAGGCAGATGAACTGTTCCATTCTGATCAGGGAGCAAGCCAAGGTGCTTGTCTTTTGGGGGCAGGCGAGGTCTGGAGGCCTCATGTTGAATTGGCAATGGTGAAACAGATGCACTGGCTAAGGTAAGGTGGCTGGAGAGAGCTCCAGCAGCTGATGTAGCTGGGTGGCTACATTGGAGAATGCAGCATGCTGGCTGCAAGACCGGGTGGTCGATGGCTCGCTGGGTGCTGCATAAACTGGAGAAAGAATGCCTCTGATGGGCAGATATGCTCCTGATGAGCAGACAAGTGCTCTGATGGGCAGATAACTCGTGTGAGAGTGCCCCTTACACGGTGGCAGGTGGATCTTGTGGGACCACTGCCAAAGTCAGAGAGTTACCAGTCTTCTGTTTGTATGGACTTGTGGGGCCCCAAACCACGTAAAATACCTATTCCTGCAACCATCATTTCTCAGGATGCAAACTGGCATGTATCTTACCAGAGGGGCGAGATAACCCTTCTGTCTTTTTGCCCATAGTGTTCTGGCTGCAGGAACTGCACCGGAGTCGACTGAGTACATAAATACATTGGCGTGATCATCTGCTGAATGTGCATTGAACTTCACATCAATATGACTACAAGATTCCCATGGAAAATCACACCAATGATGACTACTAACCGGACATGTGTGGCTAAAGGACAAAACTACAGGACAAGCCTTAAGCCATATTGAACAGAGGATAGGTTGTATAAATAAAAGGGTCATTTATCCTTGCTAAGGGAACATTGCAGAAGATTTTGAATGCATAGATTGCATGGCGAGGGACCCTGAAGGGGTGGATTGTGGGAAAAATAGGATAATTTAGTCAGGCTCCCTCAGCTCATGTTTGGCTGCAGGGGTCAAGCAGCACATTTCTTGTAAACAAGATGTGTGTGGGTGGAGTTAGTGCAAATGTGTGCCAATGTATCTTCTTAGTTTTGTAGCTATTGTGTGTTCTGCAGCTTGAAGCAGGCTGGCTGGCAGAGCTCATGTCTACAAATAGAGCATGTTTACTCTGCTGGCAGCTGCTCAGTTTCTCTTTGGACTTCGCCAGTAGCAGTTGAGTTTCTGAGTTTGTCTTCCTACTGCCTAGCTCCTAGATGTGTGTGTGCTGAATAAAGACTATTCCTTCTTCAACCAAGGCTCCAAGGACCTTTTTGCCAGTTGCCTAGCTCATAGACCTATGTGTGAAGGGTTTGTGAATGGGCTCGAGGGGTCTGGGAGCTCCAGACCCTAGCCCTAGCTCTACACTTACCATGAACCCAGTGGACCACATCAGAGAGTGCTAGCAAGTTCTCTAGCAAAATGGCTCAGGCTCGATTTTAGAAAAACCAAGTGTCAGATCTCATTAGAGTCAGTGTACTTTTAATTACTAAATGCTTGAATCCAAATCTATTGAATCTACATTCTATAAGAATAGGACTTAGAAATTATTATAAATACGGGAAGGGACTTTCAAGATGGTGGTGGCTGTGGTGGTTGGCGTGGAGTAGCTGAGGTGGAAAAGGCGGCCACTGGGCCTCAGGCAGCCGGGAAACTTGTGGACCTTCCTCTCACCATCTCTTAAGGGAGGACCACAGCTGCTGGCCGGTCGTGGGGGTGACCACCACTTTGCCCCCGGCAGGAGAGGCTGCCTCATTTACAGGCAACAGCTTTGAAGTGTGGATCAGGAAAAGAAATGTTTCTTAGCTGCAAAAGCGAGTCTCGAAAAAGGGAACACGGTGCCAGGGCTGCTGTGGATGCAGACAGGATCCCGGAGGCCGGGGCGGCGCTGAAGGCGGCCAGCTGCCTTATTCAGGATTCGAGGTTTCAAGCCAACATTAAAGAAGATTCCCGGGAGCGCCCGAGCCGCGCCGCAACTGAACAGCCCAAGGTGGCAGCGGCCGAGAAAGGGAAAGGTGACAAACCAGAGGCAGAGAGTGAGCACCCAACGTGGCACAGCACTGTGAGTGACCACTGGCCCAGCTCTGTTCGGGGGGCTGACGCCCACCTGGCGCCTGCCTGCATCACCGGTTCACTCATTGCCCAGGGGCTGCCTCCATTGTCCCAGGTGCTGGCAGCTCCCCCCGTCTCGGCCGTCACTGAGCCTTCCCACTTGCTTGGCGCGGCGCAGGACTTTCCGGAGCCTGCGGGCCGGACTCCCCTCCCACTCCCTCCACGGTTCTCTGGCGGGGCTGGGGGCATGGGGCGTCCCCGGCCAGTGTCTGGAGGGCAAGGAATTACGGGCGGGGCTGACTGTCAATCCACCACACCCTGGACTCCGGCCCCCGGTAAACTTCCTGTTACTGGGAGGCAGATACCATCTCTGCAGCCACCAGTTCGGAAAAAAGCCTAACCAATTTCTGGTTGGGAATAGTGTGGTAGGAGAGTTCCCAGGTCCGCTTGAACCTGCCAGAGAGCTGGCTGCAGGTGGGCGCTAGATTCGGTCTATGCCGGGGGGATACAAAGGTGAACAAGCCCTGAAAAAGATCTACACAGTGCTACAAAGGCACCCAGAGTGACCGGTCGTCTGTGCCTACCAGAAACCTGGTAGACTTCCTGGGCGAGGCGGTGCCGAGCAGGGCCTTGAAGGCCCAGCTGATAGACGAGGGGTGCAGAAGACACGCGCCAGCCCAGCACAGTGCACACACAGTGGGGAGACGTGCGGCCAGGGAGACGGAGACTCGACAGAAACCACACACCCGGTGGGGTCGCCACTGCACGATCCAACAGCCTGGGCCAGAGCACAGGAACAGGGAGAAGTCCTGCACAGGAAGTGAAAGCTCAACAGAGATCACACACCCTGTGGTACGTGACCCACCAGCCCAACAGAGTCCAAGCTGACCAGAAAGGTGGCTCCGCGGAGAAGCCCAAGACCTGAGGCAACCACACACACAAGGCACTAGATGCCAACTGAGCAGTCACGGAGGGAGCCATACGAAATTGGCAACCACAGCAACATCCTAGTTAGTCATTAGTCTCAAACCAGTGGACTGTGAAACCCCCTGCCACAATGAATAAACATCAAAAACAAGATACCAGAAATACAAAAAATCAAGAAAGTACACCACCAAAAGTTAATAAATCTCAAACTCTACATCCTATAGAACAAGAAGGCCTTGAAATGACTGACAAGGAATTTCGAGTGATAATTCTAAGGACACTGAATGAGATACAAGAAAACGCAGCTAGACATCATGATGAAATGAGGAAAAGTATACAGGATCTGAAAGAGGAAATGTACAAGGAAATCAATGTCCTGAAAAAAAATGTAGCAGAACTTGCTGAACTGAAGAAGTTATTCAGCGAAATAAAAAACACAACGGAGAGTTTAACCAGCAGGCTTGTCGAAGTTGAAGAGAGAACCTCTGAAGTTGAAGATGGGCTGGTTGAAATAACACAAACAGACAAAAAGAAAGAAAAAAGAATCAAGGACATTGAAGAAAATCTGAGAGAGATATCAGACAACCTTAAGCGCTCAAATTTCCGAGTCATGGGTATTCGAGAAGGGGAGGAAAATGGAGATTCCATTGAAAACATATTCAACAAAATAGTGGCAGAAAACTTCCCAGGTATAGGAAAAGTCACAGATCTTCAGATCCAGGAAGCTCAACGATCTCCAAACGTATTCAACCCAAAAAGGCCTTCTCCAAGACATGTCATAGTCAAATTGGCAAAACTCAGAGACAAAGAGAGAATCTTAAAAGCTGCAACAGAGAAGTGTCAAATCACCTATAAGGGAGCCCCAATCAGGCTAACATCAGACCTTTCATCACAAACCCTAAAAGCTAGAAAGGAATGGGATGATATTTTCAAAATACTAAAAGACAAAGATTGCCAGCCAAGAATACTCTACCCTGCAAGGCTATCCTTCCGAAATGAAGGGCAAACAGTATATTTCTCAGACAAACAAAAACTGCGGGAGTTCACTACCACAAGACCACCCTTACAAGAAATCCTCAAGGGAGTACTGGGTTTGGTTCCTGAAAAATAACTACCACTGCCATAAAAACCTAAGAAAAATCTAAACCCGCTAGTACAATAAAAATGGCATTCATGAAGAGAAAACAAGCTAACAAAAACACTATCTACAACCTAAGGAACCAACAAACAAAGAAACCAAACAGTAAATCAGAAAGCAAGGAACAAAAGACACCTAAGACAACCAAACAACCAATAAAATGCCAGGAATAAATCAACACCTTTCAATAACAACTCTTAATGTTAAAGGCTTAAATTCCCCAATTAAAAGACACAGAATGGCTGACTGGATCAAAAAACAGGACCCAACTATATGCTGCCTACAAGAGACCCACCTCACCCATAAAGATTCACACAGACTAAGAGTGAAAGGATGGAAAAAGATTTACCATGCAAACAGAAAAGAAAAACGAGCTGGAGTGGCTATTCTTGTATCTGACAAAATAGACTTTAAACTAAAAACCATAAAAAGAGACAATGAGGGACACTACTTAATGATAAAAGGACTGATCCATCAAGAAGACATAACAATCATAAATATGTACGCACCCAATGTTGGAGCAGCCAGATTTATAAAACAAACTCTATTAGACCTAAAGAAGGAAATAGACACTAATACCATAATAGCAGGGGACCTGAACACTCCACTGTCAATATTAGACAGATCATCTAGGCAAAGAATCAGTAGAGAAACACAAGATCTAAACAAGACTCTAGACCAATTGGAATTGGCAGATATCTACAGAACATTCCACCCAACAACCTCAGAATATTCATTCTTCTCATCAGCACATGGATCATTCTCCAGGATAGATCACATATTAGGTCACAAATCAAGTCTCAGTAAATTCAAAAAAATTGGAATTATCCCATGTATCTTCTCAGACCACAATGGATTAAAACTAGAAATTAATAACAAACAAAACTCTGGAAACTATACAAACACATGGAAATTAAACAGCATTCTACTTAATGACATATGGGTCCAAGAAGAAATCAAGCAGGAAATCAAAAAGTTTATTGAAACTAATGAAAACAATGATACATCATACCAAAACCTGTGGGATACTGCAAAAGCAGTATTGAGGGGAAAATTTATTGCATTAAATGCTCACTTCAGAAGAATGGAAAGATGGCAAGTGAACAACCTAACACTTCACCTTAAAGAACTAGAAAAACAAGAACAATCCAATCCTAAAGTTAGCAGACGGAAAGAAATCATTAAGATCAGAGCAGAACTGAATGAAATTGAAAACCAAAAAACAATTCAAAAGATCAACGAATCAAAAAGTTGGTTTTTTGAAAAGATAAATAAAATTGACAAACCATTAGCATGGCTAACAAAAAAAAGAAGAGAGAAGACTCAAATAACAAAAATTAGAAATGAAAAAGGCGATATTACAACTGATTCATCTGAAATACAAGGAATCATTCGAGACTACTATAAAGAACTGTACGCCAACAAATTTGAAAATCTGGAGGAAATGGATAAATTTCTGGACACACACAAGCTCCCAAAACTGAACCGTGAAGACGTAGAAAATCTGAACAGACCAATAACAATAAAGGAGATTGAAGCTGTTATCAGAAGGCTCCCAACAAAGAAAAGCCCAGGACCAGATGGATTCACAGCAGAATTTTACCAAACATTCAAAGAGGAATTGACACCGATTCTTTACAAACTATTCCAAAAGATTGAAACGGACGCAAATCTCCCAAACTCATTCTATGAAGCAAACATCATCCTGATACCAAAACCAGGTAAAGATATAACCAAAAAAGAAAACTACAGGCCGATATCCTTGATGAATATAGATGCAAAAATCCTCACTAAAATACTAGCAAACAGAATACAGCAACACATACGAAAAATTATTCATCACGATCAAGTGGGATTCATCCCAGGGATGCAAGGTTGGTTCAACATACGCAAATCAATAAATGTGATACACCATATTAATAAACTCAAACACAAGGACCATATGATCATCTCTATAGATGCTGAAAAAGCATTTGATAAAGTTCAGCACTCATTCATGACGAAGACCCTCTATAAGTTAGGTATAGAGGGAAAGTATCACAACATAATTAAAGCCATATATGCCAAACCCACTGCCAATATCATCCTGAATGGGGAAAAGCTGAAAGCTTTTCCTTTAAGTATAGGAACTAGACAAGGATGCCCACTCTCAACACTCCTATTCAACATAGTGTTGGAAGTACTAGCCAGAGCAATCAGAGAAGAGAAGGAAATAAAGGGCATCCAGATTGGAAAAGATGAAGTCAAACTGTCCCTGTTTGCAGATGACATGATCCTATATATCAAACAGCCTAAAACCTCTACAAAAAAACTGTTGGAATTGATAAATGATTTCAGCACAGTAGCAGGATACAAAATCAACACGCAAAAATCAGTAGCATTTCTTTTCTCCAATAGTGAACATACAGAACGAGAAATCAAGAAAGCCTGCCCATTTACAATAGCCACCAAAAAATAAAATACTTAGGAATTGAGTTAACCAAGGAGGTGAAAAATCTCTATAATGAGAACTACAAACCACTGCTGAGAGAAATTAGAGAGGATACAATAAGATGGAAAGATATCCCATGCTCTTGGATTGGAAGAATCAACATAGTGAAAATGTCCATACTACCCAAAGTGATGTACAAATTCAATGCAATCCCCATCAAAATTCCAAAGACATTTTTCTCAGAAATGGAAAAAACTCTCCAGACATTTATTTTTTTTAAAATTTTTTTTAATTTTTTTATTTTTTAAAGAATGGGTGAGAAAGCCCGAGCAAGACAGAGAGCAAAGGGAGGCTGAAGTCACTTTTATTTTTATTTTTTGGCATTTTTGTGACCGGCCACACCGCGCTCAGGCAGTGAGCTCACCGGCCATCCTTATATAGGATCCGAACCCGTGGCGGGAGCGCTGCTGCGCTCCCAGCACCGCACTCTCCCGAGTGCGCCACCGGGTCGGCCCTCTCCAGACATTTATATGGAACAATAAAAGACCACGCATAGCCAAAGCAATGCTGAGCAAAAAAAAATAAAGCTGGAGGCATAACACTACCTGACATTAAGCTATACTACAAAGCTATAATAACCAAAACAGTGTGGTACTGGCATAACAACAGACACACTGACCAATGGAATAGAATAGAGAATCCAGAAATCAACCCACACACTTACTGCCATCTGATCTTTGACAAAGGCACCAAGCCTATTCACTGGGGAAGGGACTGCCTCTTCAGCAAATGGTGCTGGGATAACTGGATATCCATATGCAGGAGAATGAAACTAGATCCATACCTCTCACCATATACTAAAATCAACTCAAAATGGATTAAGGATTTAAATATACACCCTGAAACAATAAAACATCTTAAAGAAAACTTAGGAGAAACACTTCAGGAAACAGGACTGGGCACAGACTTCATGAATACGACCCCAAAAGCACGGGCAACCAAAGGAAAAATAAACAAATGGGATTATATGACACTAAAAAGCTTCTGCACAGCAAAAGAAACAATTAACAGAGTTAAAAGACAACCAACAGAGTGGGAGAAAATATTTGTAAAATATACATCTGACAAAGGATTAATATCCAGAATATATAAGGAACTCAAACAACTTTACAAGAAGAAAACAAACAACCCAATTAAAAAATGGGCAAAAGAGCTAAGTAGGCATTTCTCTAAGGAAGATATACAAATGGCCAACAGCCATATGAAAAAGTGCTCAACATCACTCAGCATCCGGGAAATGCAAATCAAAACCACATTGAGATACCATCTAACCCCAGTTAGGATGGCTAAAATCCAAAAGACTCTGAACGTAAATGCTGGAGAGGTTGCAGAGAAAAAGGAACTCTCATACATTGTTGGTGGGACTGCAAAATGGTGCCGCCTCTATGGAAAATGGTATGGAGGTTCCTCAAACAATTGCAGATAGATCTACCATACGACCCAGCTATCCCACTGTTGGGAATATACCCAGAGGAATGGAAATCATCAAGTCGAAGGTATACCTGTTCCCCAGTGTTCATTGCAGCACTCTTTACAATAGCCAAGAGTTGGAACCAGCCCAAATGTCCATCATCAGATGAGTGGATACGGAAAATGTGGTACATCTACACAATGGAATACTACTCAGCTATAAAAACGAATGAAATACTGCCATTTGCAACAACATGGATGGACCTTGAGAGAATTATATTAAGTGAAACAAGTCAGGCACAGAAAGAGAAATACCACATG
The DNA here is from genome assembly GCF_027409185.1 of Cynocephalus volans. NCBI lineage: Eukaryota > Metazoa > Chordata > Mammalia > Dermoptera > Cynocephalidae > Cynocephalus > Cynocephalus volans. The sequence continues at coordinate 110,235,279 of NC_084478.1, read as the reverse complement.
TTCTCACTTATTGGAGGGAGCTAAAAATTAATATATAAATTCACACACACACACACACACACACACAAAAAAAAAACGGGGGGGGGTAAGAAGATATAACAACCACAATTACTTGAAGTTGATACGACAAGCAAACAGAAAGGACATTGTTGGGGGGAGGGGGGAGGGAGAAGGGAGGGAGGTTCTGGTGATGGGGAGCAATAATCAGCCACAATGTATATCGACAAAATAAAATTTAAAAAAAAAATGGCTCAGGCTCTAGCTAAGGCATCGGCCTCCTGATTGCCTGGCCAGTTGATTGAGGAGTGAGTTGACACATGCCATATAGACACCTGGGCTGTTGGCTGGGTGCAGAATTTGCACATGTCTCTCCACAATTCGGCACCCCATAGTGGCTTACCAAGCATTGTCCAGTTCTCTTGGTGCCACTGTGGCATCCAAGTAGTCAGGCCTCTCCAACAGCCCAGCTATATTAACCGGCATCGATTTGTGGGTCAATGTGATCCACACTGCTTATAGTTCAGAAAACTGGCTGCTCTGTTTAGTTCCCTCCTCAAACCAGATAATGTCAGAGTCCAACCATATGGCAGAGGAATGCCAGATGGGTGGATTTCCCTGGCTGCCACCATCCGTGTACCAGATATTTGGGGGAGGAGTGCTTACACCTTCCCGTACTTGTGCGAGAGATCTAGCAATGTCTGCTAGTGTTGGGGTGGGGTCTGGATCCATATGTAACCAGCCCCAACAGCATGTGTAATTCTTGCAACAATGGACTAGGTTATAAGAGCTCCATTGCTGTAAGTAGGTATGTCATTTCTGTAATGTCCTTACTTGAGCACAGCCACTCTTCAGTTTCAAAAACATGCCTTAATCCATCTACATGCTGGCAAGGAGGTGTGCACTTCCATCAGCAAGTTGATTGTCAAGCCTTTGATCTGCTAAAATGCCAGACAGGCAGCCAGGAGCTGTTGTTCAATAAAGCTGTGCCTGGTTTCTGCACCTTTCCATAGTTGTGACCAGAATCCTCATGGGATGTGTTTCCCATTCTGTTTCCACCACAGTCCCCAACCAAATTCCTCTAAATAGACACTGGCATCCAATTTATATTTTATGTGTCTGGCATGAGCACTCCTAAGGCTTGTAGTTGTCTGACAAATACCTTAGTTTTACCAAGGCCTTTAGCTGGGGAATATTTCAATACAATCTAGCCCCCTTCTTCACTATAGTATAGAGGAGTCTCAAGATTTGTGCTATGTGAGAGATAAATAGGCACCAGTAGTCTAATAAGCCTACAAAAATGTATAAGTCCTTCACAGTTTGGGGTATGGTAAAAGGCTGTGTTTTATCAGTCACAGACTCTAGCATAACTTTTGTCTTACCCGCCCTGATAACTCCTAAGAATTTTGCCAACTACCTAGGGCCTGGTATCTAGTTGGCATGTACCTTCCGTCCCTGGGTCTTCAAGTGTACCTGTAGCAACACTGCTGCTTGGGAGAGAGAAGGCAAATCATCATTGTTTAACATGACATCATCAATATAGTGATACATTTTTAGGCACACATCCATTCTCCATTTTCTTTTACCTAATTTACTAATTCTTGACAATTATATTTGAATTGCTCACAGAAAAAAAAGCTAGCCATTTAAGACATGTGTACAGCTCTGGAGGAGGGCCAGCAGCCAGACCTCACAGCTTTAGTTCTGGAAGAAATCAAGCATCTATCAAGAATATCACAGAAGCAGCAATTTAAAACTAGTTTCATTTATCAATGATTACTAGAGTCAAGTGACCTTAAAAAGCAGTTAGACTTATTTAAATAATAAATGATGCATGCTCATTTATAAGCCAATTTGATACCTTTGGTACCATGTAGACAATATACAAATACATGTATCGACATTAACATACATGTAGTCGTAATATATAGCTTACATATACTTATATATGCATGCATAAAAATACAGAAGCTTTAAAACAAGGTAGAAAATTTACATCTCAAAGCACATAGAAAGAATGCAACTCTTTCTAAAAAGAAATTTGGGCGTGTGTCAGAGAAGGCACAGCAGAAGATTAAAAGTCAATGTCAGGACAAAACAAAATCATAAAACTTCACCATGAGACTCTACAAGGACTGAACCTATTAGCAACTTTTCGTGCCTCGAGAGGAAGGCAGCAGATGCCAAAATAGGTCATTGGCACCATGGCTACATTTCTCTCCAGAGTCTCCAGAAGCCCTTGACGGGAATCATACTAATAGGAGAAGCAGATAGAAAGAGTACATATTCCTACCGGGAGAAGCAAAATACGATGAAGAGGAATAAAGAGGCTAAAAGGAAAATATACTCAAACAAACTTTGAAAGTTGCAAAGAAGCCCTTCTCAGGATCCAGGGCCACTTCCTGAAGTCAGCTAGGTTTAGCCAAAGCAAAGGTAGTTTACATCTCTAAAGGACTGTCACCCTCTCTGGTGGGGATCAAACCCAGCCTGCCACTTTCTTTAACAAACTAAGCCATGGCACCACCTGAGTGAAAGTTCAGAGTCTTAACCATTTAATTACCAGTTGGGAAAGTCCTTTCACAAGTCTTTTAGTGGATTCAAAGCAGGCAGTTTGAGTTTCTTTAAAATAGACAGCTGTTGGGCCGAGCCCGTGGCGCACTCGGGAGAGTGCGGCGCTGGGAGCGCAGCGACGCTCCCGCCGCGGGCTCGGATCCTATATAGGAATGGCCGGTGCACTCACTGGCTGAGTGCCACTCACGAAAAAGACAAAAAAAAAAAAAAAAAAAAAAAAAAAAAAACAAAGACAGCTGTTTGCGAGAGGAGCTTTTTTTTTTTTTTTTTGTCTTTTTGTGACCGGTAAGGGGATCTCAACCCTTGGTGTGGTTTTGCCTGCACCGCGCTCAGCCAGTGAGCGCACCGGCCATTCCTATATAGGATCCGAACCGTGGCGGGAGCACCGCTGACGCTCCCAAGCGCTGCACTCTCCCGAGTGCGCCACGAGGCCGGCCCGACAGGAGCTCTTTAGGAAAAAAAAAAAAAAAGTTTCCACTTGAACATAGTCAAGACTGTTCATGCTGAGGAGCCTGCCAGTTCTGGCACCCAAGCCTGCAGCCACATCAGGGTCTATGCTCTACCCCTCCTTCCTGGTCGACAGTTCTTTCTCTGTGCTGAGTGTACAGAGCAGAAGCCAGGCCACTGCTGCTACAAGCGCACTCGCTTTCCCTTCTCCACCACTTTCCATTGCTTCCGTTAGGAATGTAGCAATCCCTTGGGCACTTGGGGGACATTCCCCTACTCACACACCAGTCCGAAGCACCAATGCTCCTTGCCAGTACCCCCTCCCCACATGGAGTTTGCTGGCTGACGTGGGGTTCCCCGCAGAGACAATGATAAATAATGAGATTCCCCTCCAACCCAAGACAACAATAAATAACAGGATTCCCCCAAGTAGACAAGAATAAATAATGAGATTCCCCCCAGAGACAACAAACCTAGCCAAGTCTCCTCACGTGGAAGTCACTGGCTATCCTGGGCTTTCCCCAAGGCACAGTCCCTTCACCCACGCCTGTGTCATTCTCTAGCCTCCTACCCAGCTCGTAAACTGTCCGAGTGTGAGCTAACAGTATAATGCCCAACAAACTGAGAAGGTATCTTGAGACCAAAGAACGAAGCAGGCAACTCCATACGGTTTACAAGGAGTTTAATTATTATTGTCGTTATTACTGAAGGGCGGTTACTTATACAGATGGGGAGGAGTATCAGACCATCCAAAGGCGGTTACTTACAGGGCTCGGGAGGAGTATCGATCCATCCCAGTGCTGTGCAGCTGCTTCTTCCACAACCTCAGGGGGGAGCTGTTGAAGCTTATAAGGGACTTCAGGACGAAAGTGTAGCTCTGCCAAAGAGAGAAAGGCTGCGGAAGTGGAAGATTCCCAGGGAACTCGCAGCCTCCTGTTGCTTATCCTCGGGGTTGCTGGCATCATTCTCCTTATCTTACAGGAACATAGCATTCTGTTACTTTTCCTCCCTCGGTTTCTGTGCAAGGGAAGGATTGCAACTATTGAAGCCAGAGCTCTGAAGGCCATGAGGATGGAGTGAGTTCTGACCAGCTTTCCTACAACTTAGAAATAGAAAATAATGCAAAATTAACTGATAATTTGCTCATATATTCCACGTGGTAATGAAAATGCACAGTATTTTAAAGACCAACTAAAAACTAATTAACAATTTATGTATATTGATTTCATGTTGAAATTATATCATTTTTTGACATTGTGTGAGATAAAATATGCTATTAAAATTAAACTCACCCACTCCTTTAAACTTTTTCTTTTGGTTTTTACTTTCGCCACTGTGGCTCTTACTATATATTGTCTACATCAGCTGGATTCCCTTGTCTGAATTACAGTTTGGGTCAGTCAATGGAAAAGTGTAGCAGGGTATTGGGAAGGGCACAAATGAGGAGACATTGGAACATTTCTTCCCCTGCCCCATCCTGTTTTGGTGCTATGGTTCTGTCAGTGGCTGGATCCCACCATATCCCGAGGTGAAAAGTAGAGCACTAACCAAAGGGATAATTAGGAATACTATTGATGTAGTATTGAAAATGAGAATGACAAGTTTAGAATGACGTTTAGAAATTCCTTTTGCAGGATTACTGGTGTGCAATTCTTTGCTTTCAGCAGATTGGAAGAATGACCTAAATGACTCAGCTAGGTGTATTAGTTCATTTCTGTTGTTTATAACAGAATACCTGAAACTGAGTAATTTATAAGAAATAAAATTTATTTCTTACAGTTTCGTAGGCTGGACAGTCCAAGGTCCAGGGGACACATGTGGTGAGGGCCTTCATGGTGGAGGCTTTGCACAGCAAGACAGGGTATCACATGGCAAGAACAGGCTGAGCAAGAGAGTAAACTCCTCACTCTTTGTCCTTTGAAAGCCATCAGAACCACGTCCATTACTCCATGAATGGATCAATCCATTCACAAGGGCATAGTCTTCACAATCTAATTGAATCTATTAGATCTAATGAGATTTCTAATTAACCCTCTTAACACTGTTACCGTGGGAATTAAGTTTCCATGACCTGAACTTTTAGGAGATGTATTTGACCCATAGCGCTAGGGGATGATTAAAAATAATTTTTAAGTAAGTCATAAAATATTCAAAGAACTAGACTGCTGATTTTACAACAAAGGTCCTCTGTCACTATTGGTAAGTGTCACAGACACAGACTGGCATAAGTCCAGGAATTCATTTTGCTTCCTGTAGAAGGCTTTATTCTTTAGGACTCATTTTAACAGCATACTTTATTAGAAACCTGGAGCTACTACACTACATCCCATTAGAGTTTTAAAGTAAAATAAGAGAGTCTCAAGGATAAGGAAGCTTCAGAGTTAAGAGTTCCACTTTCATATAAGCTATAGTAATCTAGAAAGGGCATCATTCTCACCTTATCAAGGAGAAAAATCAAATAAATTACAATCATAGTATTACTTGAACCCAGCAGAAAGCTAAGGTCGTTATAGTGCAACCAAGTAGACTGAATTCCAACCAGGGTCAGGTCTTGCCAGGGAGAGACTGGATGCATAAACCTGTGGTACAGTATAGGAAGAAGGGGCACTAGCCGCCATACCAGTGGGTTAGAAGAAATTAGCTGAACTTTTAGTGAATTGCTAGAGTATGGGCTGGCATGACAGTATAAAACCCCTGAGAGCACCACACACAAGGAGAGTTCACACTCATTTTCAGGCTTGGGTCCATGGACCTCTACTAGTTGTTCACAAGAAAAATCATATGCGGAGTGGGAGATCAAAGAGCCCTTTCCTGGGCTTTTCAGGCCTACAGGAGGGGATAAGTCACTGCTTCAGAAAAATTATGTGGTACATCTACACAATGGAATACTACTCAGCTATAAAAACGAATGAAATACTGCCATTTGCAACAACATGGATGGACCTTGAGAGAATTATATTAAGTGAAACAAGTCAGGCACAGAAAGAGAAATACCACATGTTCTCACTCACTGGTGGGAGCTAAAAATTAATATATAAATTCACACACACACACACACACACACACACACACACAAACCGCGGGGGTGGGGGAAGAAGATATAACAACCACAACTACTTGAAGTTGATACGACAAGCAAACAGAAAGGACATTGTTTGGGGGGAGGGGGGAGGGAGAAGGGAGGGAGGTTTTGGTGATGGGGAGCAATAATTAGCCACAATGTATATCGACAAAATAAAACCTAAAAAAAAAAAAAAGAAAGAAAAATTATGAATTCTCAAGCCCTGCCCATACCCTTCCTTCTCTCATATAAATCAAAACTACTGAGCAAACTTTATCACCCACAGGTCACAGGTAACAAACATTGCAGCCTTGAGATGGGTAGAAGAAAAGAACACTCTACCATTGGAAATGGGGCAGGAAAGTGTCCTGGGCTCATATCTTTTACCAATAGCACTGAGACTGTGCAGGCAGAAAACTCTTCTGCACACAATCTATCACAAATATAAAGCACTTTGGCATCCATATGGAGTCTCCCCCCCAAACCTGTATACACAGGGCTTACTTAAGATTGAGCCTGAACCAAGAGAATGAAGAAAAACCCTGCCCACCAACATCAGGCTAGTAAGCACCACATAAAAAGCAACAGAAGTTTACTACTGTGGGAGGTGTGAAAGTGAGGAACCAGACCCTGTCTGTGGTACAGACATGCAGAGATGGCTGAAAACAGAGGATGGAGCAGGAATTTTGAAGGAAAAGAAAAAAACAAAAAACAAAAAAAAACTTCTGGCAGCCCATAACTCTAAGAACAAGAGAACACTAGAAGAATTTGCAACCTGTGGTGCACTAAAGATAATCACATCAACAAGAAAAACAAAACCCAAGTAAACTCTTAATTATATTTGAATCCAATCTATAATATGAACAGACATTAATGGTGTTAGAAAGCAATTCTCTGTGAGTATCTCACATTTATGCATGTATTCTGTACTGAACCACATTTTCAAGGGTTTTCTTTTTAGCGAATGATATTAGAAGAGACAGTGTTTTCCTCCAGGACAGAAGGCAGAGTTTTTTGCTGTCTAGGATAATGAAGACATTGTTTCCCTTTGGCATAGAAGACAGGCATGGTTGCTATTAGTCCCTTTGTAAAAGATTTCGGTTTCCTAAAATGATGCTTTTTTATCTGTGATGCAAACCCACTGTGTGCTGTTTTGCCTGAGACATTCAACATCACTCCTGTGGGACTTGGAGGAGTGGGGAACAAGGAGAAACAGCACAAACACAAAGGTCATGTTGCCTGCTGTGCTGTAAGTGATAAAGTCCTCCTCCTCTGACCCAGAAGTCTCATTTCTTCTGTCAGAATCTGTGAGACTGTGGCAAGCTAACATTTAACTTGCAAGTAGGATAAAATCACACATCCTTCCCAGTTCTCAAGAATTTTGATGATGATGATGTTGATGGGATGTTGACAGAGACATGGTTTTCTCAAAGAAGAAAATACAAGTGTTTTATTGTGGGTTAGGAGATATGCGAAAGCTCTGTAGGATGCAGTAGTGAATGCCATCTCCCTAAGTGATTCTGTGGATTATGAAGTGTTTTTAACTCTCTTTCCTGCTAATAAGTGCATAGAGAATGAGTAACAAAAGGTAGGATTGAAACGAGCTGCATTAAATGTTTTTTTTTGCCTGCTACTCACTCTCATCCAGGGGAGAGGACAAAGGGATTTTATAATGATAATAAGGCAGCAAGCCCTTCAGCCCCTTTCAAAAGGCAACAGGGCTGTGGCTGTTGAGTCAAGCGGTCCAACAGTCGAATAATATGGTGTCAACAGTGAGAATATAAGAACTTTGGGTGGACCATAAAGACAATGCTGAGCTTGGGCCACTAAGGCAAATTGAAAGCAATAATAAATGCAAAGCCTTTCTTGCTGATGGGATGCTACTCTCGCTCTTTCCTCCATGCCACTCATTTGTCCCTCCTCTTGTAACCCACTCTTGCATTAATAAAAAATCTGAGTGTACCGAGAAAGCTTGGGAAAGAAAGGGACTTAAACTTCTTTTTAATGTGGTAAAATAAAATATAATGTAAAATTCACAATTTAACCATTTTTTGAGTGTACAATTCAGTGGTGTTAACAATATTCACTTTTTCCTCCCAAGATGGCCAATTACAGAGCTCTGGTGCTAGTCTTCATCCCCCCCAAAAAGAATAGACAAAAATAACAGACAAACCCACATATTTTGAACAGAACGACTGAGCAAATATGCTGCAGAACACCGGGAGAGTAATGAGATCCTTGTGAAGCACAGGAGATGAGAATGGCACCATAAGGAAGAGAGCAGTGCATCCAACCTCTGCCCTGCTGCAGGGATCAGCTCTGAATCAGGTGGAGAGAAGGTAAGCTGGAAAAGACCCCAGCTGTTACCATACCCACCACAAATACCAGCGATCCCCAACATGAGAGAGTCCCCCAGGCTTTTGGGGACCAAGGACAAATTGGAGAGTATCTGGGAGTAGGTGTAGATGTACAGTCTTATAGTGGAAGCCGAAAGAGAGGACAGCTCCTCCTGCCCAGAGTAGCTGTGATCAAGCACAGTCCTGGAGCTGAACCTATGGCTAGAGTACACCCTGCCCCAGACACAGTGAGACTGACTCCCTTTGTCTGCAGGCCCTGCCTGCATTCTACCATGGTCACATGGGCGCTGTTGTGACCACAGACCAGGGAGCTTGGGGCCTAGGACAGACAGGAAGAATAAGGCCCCAGTGTCTTAATCCACACAGCACCCCCTCCCATTGTCCCGCAGGTGAGCAGGCAGACCAGTTGACTGGAAAAGCCACCAAGGTGCAGAGGTTCCTCATATTTGAAGCCGTTCCTGCAGGGCCCACATAGCTGATGAACCCATAGATGCACCCACTGGCCCTCAGCCAGCCTGGCATTAGCCTCACCTCCCCCTGTGACCCTCCACATGTTCAGACAAGTGCTGTCAGGATCAAAACCCTGGTTGCCTAGAGCCTAGGTCAGACAGAGAGTCCAAGACCCCAGCATCTGAGCCTGTGTGATACTCCCTCCCTTCCCTTTCTGCACAAGCAGGCAAACCACCTGGGTGGGAAAGCCGCCATTAAGCGGTTACTCCTCACACTTGCATGTACTTGCCCTGTTCAAAATTTAGACCTTCTATGTCCAGGGGATCCTGCACAGGTGGCCAGCCCATGGGTGGCCCCTTCTTTCCTTGCAGCCCTCCACAGAGCCATCTGGGATTGCTGCTTCCTTGAATGTTTCCTATGGGCTCAATAGCTGATCTGGTAGCCCTTGGTGGAGCTGCCAGGACCTGTTGCACCATTGTATACCTGCTCCCAGATGGACAGCAGGCTAGTTACAGGCTTTGACACTTCAAGGCAGGCCTCGACACAGATTCAGGCTTTGGCTGCACACTTACAGGCTTGCACCAGGCTCAACAGCTGATCCAGCAGCCTACTGCAGAGCTGCCAGGTCCTATCGCACTGCTCTACATGTACGACTGGATCAACGGCTGATTGAGTAGCAGCATTTTATGCCCACATCATGCCTTTAGAGAGCCACTGGCTCCTGTGACATCCATTCAGGCTTGCTATAGGCTCTACAGCTGATCTAGCAGCTCTCTACAGAGCCTGGACTTGCTGAACCACTGTACATCTGTTCACTGACTGACATCTAATCTATGGCCCAACAATAAACTGCTGAAGACCCCTTTGCCTACGCCACAAAGACACCCATAGACAACTCCAAGATTAAATACAGTTGAAGAAGTTACACAAAGGCAACTCACCCAGATCGAAACTTAAAATACCCAACCCAAATGTCAACATAGAACACTTCTACAGGGCAAGGTCTCTCACTTCAAAAACCACTCCAAAAATTAAAAGAAGCAATTACACCTACAGATGCCTAGACTTCAACTATCAACATAGAGATACAAGAAGAATTTTTAAAAAGAAGGAAAACATGAATCCCTCAAAAGAAGAATATAATTCTCCAATACTAGATCCCAAAAAACCAAGAAATTGATAAATAGCCTAAAGGAGAATCCCAAATGGCAATACTAAGGAGTCTAAACATGATGCATGAAAAAATAGATAGAAATCACAATGAGGTTTAAGAAAAAGTAAAGAAAGAAAGAAAAACACCACAACATGTATGAGAAATTCAACAAAGAGATAGAGACAATAACAAAGAACCAAGCAGAAATCCTGGAACTGAAGAATTCATTCAATGAAATTAAAAGTACAACCAAGAGCATAAGTAGCAGGCTGGAACAAGCAGAAAAAATAACTTCTGAACTAGAAGGCAGTCTTTTTGAATTAACACAGTTGAGCCAAAATAAAAAAAAAGAAAAAATGAAATAATAATTTTAAAAAATGAAGAAAACTTAGGAGATCTTCCCTATAACCTTAAGTGTACAAAACCCCTCTTATGGGTGTACCCGAAGGGAAAGAGAAAGGAAAAGGCATTGAAAGATTATTTGATGCAATAATAAGCAAAACCTTCCCAAGTATTGGGAGAGATGCAATCTTACATATCTAAGAAGCTCAAAGATGACTAAACAGATTCAATCCAAAAAGGACTTCCCTGAATCACATTATACTCAAATTGTCAAAAGTCAAAGACAAATAAAGAATACTAAAAACAGCGGGAGAAAAGTGTCAAATCACCTATAAGGGAATCCCCATCAGACTAACAACAGACTTCTCAAAAGAATCCCTAACAAGCCAGGAGAGAGTGGGATGACGTATTCAAAGTGCTATGTGGTATCTGATACCAAAACCAGATAAAGATACAATAAAAAAGGAAAACTACAGGCCAATATCCTTGCTGAATATAGATGCAAAAATCCTCATTACAAGACTAGCTAACAGAATACAGCAACACATAGGCAAAGTTATACACCATGATCAAGTGGGATTCATCCTAGGGATGTAAGGTTGGTTCAACATTGGCAAATCAATAAATGAGATACATCATATCAATCAAACCAAACACAAGGACCATGCGATCATCTCTATGGATGCTGAAAAAACATTTGACAAAATTCAAAACTAGTTCATGATAAAGACTCTCTACAAGTTAGGTATAGATGGAAAGTATCTCAACATAATTAAAGCCATATATGAAAAACCCACTGCCAATACCATCCTGAATGCCCTTAAGAACAGGAACTAGGCAAGGATGCCCACTCTCACCACTCCTATTCAACTTAGTGTTGGAAGTATTAGCCAGAGCAACCAAAGAAGAGAAGGAAATAAAGGGCATCTAGATTGGAAAAGATAAAGTCAAACTGTCCCTCTTTGCAGATGACATGATCCTATATATAGAACAGGCTCTTCAAAAATCTCTTGGAGTTGATAAATGATTTCAGCAAAGTAGCAGGATACAAAATCAACACACAAAAATCAGTAGCATTTCTATTCTCCAATAGTGAATATGCAGAAAGAGAAATCAAGAAAGCTTGCCAATTTACAATAACCACCAAAAAAAAAAAAAAAAAAAAAACAACTTAGGAATTGAGTTAACCAAGGATGTGAAAAATCTCTATAATGGTAACTACAAACTGTTCAGAGAAATTAAAAAGGACACAAGATGATGGAAAGATCCCTTGCTCTTTGATTGGAAGAATCGACATTGTGAAAATGTCCATACTACCCAAAGTGATACTCAAATTCAATGCAATCCCCATCAAAATTCCAATGACATTATTCTCAGAAATGGAAAAAACTATCCAGACATTTATATGGAATAAAAAAAGACCACACATAGCCAAAGCAATTCTGAGCCTAAATAAATAAATAATAATGAATAATAAATAAATAAATCTGGAAACATAACATTACCTAACTTTAAACTATACTGCAAAGCTATAATGAACAAAACAGCATGGTACTGGCATAAAAACAGACACACTGACCAATAGAATAGAATAGAGAATCCAGAAATCAACCCACACACCTACAGCCATCTGATCTTTGACAAAGGCACCAAGTCTATACACCGGGGAAGAGATTGCCTCTTCAGCAAATGGTGCTGGGATAACTGGATATCCACATGCGGGAGAATGAAACTAGACCCATATCTCTCACCATATATCAAAATCAACTCAAAATGGATTAAAGAATTAAATATATACCCTGAAACAATAAAACTTCTTAAAGAAAACATAGGAGAAACACTCCAGGAAGTGGGACTAGGCACAGACCTCATGAATATGACCCCAAAAGCATGGACAACCAAGGGAAAAATAAATAAATGGGATTGTATCAAACTAAAAAGCTTCTGCACAGCAAAAGAAACAATTGAGAATTAAAAGACAACCAACAGAGTGGGTGAAAATATTTGCAAAATATACATCTGACAAAGGATTATTGTGCAGAACATACAAGGAACTGAATCAACTTTACAACAAAACAAGTAACCCAATTAAAAATGGGCAAAAGAGCTAAATAGGCATTTCTCAAAGAAAGATATATGAATAGTCGACAGACAAATGGAAATATGCTCAACATCACTCAGCATTCGGGAAATGCAAATCAAAACCACACTGAGATAAAGTCTCACCCCAGTTAGGATGGCTAATTTCGAAACGACTGTGAGTGATAAATGCTGGTGACGTTGTGGAGAAAAAGGAACTCTCATACATTGCTGGTGGGCCTGCAAAATGGTGGAGCCTCTATGGAAAGTGGTATGGAGGTTCCTCAAACAATTGCAGTTAGATCTACCATATGACCCAGCTATCCCACTGCTGGGAATATACCCAGAGGATTGGAAATCAACAAGTCAAAGGCACAGCTGTTCTCCAATGCTCATTGCAGCACTATTTACAATAGCTAAGTGTTGGAACCAGCCCAAATGTCCATCATCAGATGAGTGGATATGGAAAAAGTGGTATATCTATACAATGAAATACTACTCTGCTATGAAGAAGAATGAAATACTGCCATTTGCAATGACATGGATGGACCTAGAGAAAGTTATATTAAGTGAAATGAGTCAGGCACATAAAGAGAAATATCACATGTTCTCACTTATTTGTGGGAGCTAAAAATAAACAAATAAATACACATATAACCGGGGGGTGGGAAGAAGACACAAAAATCACAATTCCTTGAAGTTGTTATGACAAAGGAACAGACATGAGGTAGTTGGGAGGGAGGGGGGAAAGGGAGGGGCAAGGGAGGTTTCAGTCGTGGGCCACAATAATCAACCACATTGTATATTGATAAAATTAAATTAAATTAAAAAAATAAAAATAAAAAAAGAAATAAAGAGACAAAGAAAAATAATTTGCAACCTGGGATAAAACCAAAATTCCAATGTAATTTCAGCCTGATCCCCAAATAATGAAATCTTAAATATTTGGTGTAAACAATGAATCCCTAACAAAAGCAATTGTATCCCTGACTTTGTTAGGGTAGTATCTGAGAATAAATCATGCCATTTGTGAATATCATCATCACAGTCTACCATATACATATTCATGTACACCTAATTTAAAATAAAACTGCCTCCTGAGAACATGATATCCACGAAAGCTTTCCTTCATAAATGAAAGAGAATTAGTCCCTTTAGCAGTCAAACAAAAACTGTAGGAATTCACCACTACAAGACCAGGCCTTCAACAAATCCTCAAAGGAGTCCTACACCTGGAATCAAAAGAGTGATGTATGCACTATAAATACTTGAGAAAGAATAAAAACTCTTAGGACAGCAGATACGCAAATGAGAAAGGGAAAGAAAATGTATCTCATCACTACAAAAGAAAACCAAACACCAAAGACAAACAGCAAAAATGAAAGAAAGAAACAAAAGAAATGTAAAACAACCATAAAACAATTAATAAAATGGCAAGAACAAGGCAATGCCTTTCAAAAACAACCCCAAATGTAAATGGATTAAATTTCCCACTTAGAAGACACAGACTGGCTGAATGAATTAAAAACTATACCCAACTGTATGCTGCCTGCAAGAAACTCACATCACCAGTAAAGACACACATAGACTAATAGTGAAAGGATGGAAGAAGACATTCCACGCAAATGGAGGCCAGAAACGAGCAGAAATTGTCAAACTTATATGAGATAAGGTAGACATCAAATCAAGAAATGTAAAAAGAGACAAAGAAGGACATTACATAATGATAAAAAGATCAAAGATGCAACAAGAAGATATAACAATGATAAATATAAATGCATCCAGTATCAAAGTATACAAGTATACAAAGCAACCGTTATTGGATCAAAGGAGAGGGATAGAGCACAACATGGTAATAGATGGGAATTTTAATATGCCATTCTCAGCATTGGGCAGATCATCTAGAAAAGTAATTGGCAAAGAAAGATTAGATTAACTAATTAATTAATGATTGATTGATTTTTAGAGGATATACACATTTATTTGTTCAAATAAATACATAACAAAGTACTCTATAGAAAGTTGAGCTTCAAAGTTTCACAGAAACTGGAGATGTAAGCATATTAAAATTTACATATTTTATTTTATAATCTATACAATTATCTGAGACAGTGTTCTGAAATCTTCAAAAAACATGTGAGTACAAATTAATTTCAACAGAGGAAGATGAAAAAACTTTTCAAAGGGAAATCAATTTCTAAGCAAATCAACAAAAGCCAAGAAAAGAAATTAAATATCTATGTTTAGCAACATAAATTGCTTTAAAAAAAGAAAATAAAGCAATGTAAACACAAGGGCACTTCAAAAGTCTCATAGAAAAATAGGGTTGAAAAATAATGGAAATTTTTCCATGAACTTTTTTTGGTTAAATTTTTCTTTTCTTTTCTTTTTTTTTTAAAAAAAGAACAGGTTATATAAAATATGTTCTCTGAGCACAGTAACAGAAGGAAATTTACAAAACTCACAAATGGGTAAAAAGAAAAATCAGAGGGAAATTTGAGAGTACTTTGAGATAAAGATCAAAGTGCAAAATATTAAAATTTATAGGATGCAGGGCTCATGCAGCAATTGGAGAAAATTTTATATTTGTAAACACCTATACCAAAAATAAGAAAAATCACAAGCCAGTAATGGAAACTTTTACCTTAAGAAAATAGGAAAAGTAGACCTAACTCAACCTTAAGCAAATATAAGTAGGAAATAACAAAGATTACAACAGAAATATATGAAATAGGGAATTAAAAAGCAAGAGAGAAAATCAATAAAATCAAAAGTTGATTCAAACAAAATTTGCAAACCTTTATCTAGACTTTCCAAGAAGAAAAGAGAGAAGGCAGAAATTACTAAAATCAGGACTAAAATAGGGCGATTATTATATTGTCACTATGCCTTTTTGTGGCGGTAAAATTTAGTTTCTTTCTCTTTCTACTTTGCATTTTTGTTTAACCAGTGCATTTTATTCTTTTTTGTGCATTTGTGATAGTGATTATTATTTCTTGGATTCCAGTGTCAGGACTTCCTTCAAGATTTTTTGTAGGGCTGGTCATGTGGTGGTGAACTCCCACAGCTTTTGTTTCTTTGGAAAATACACTATTTTCCCCTCATTTCTGAAAGATAGCCTTGCTAGGTACATTATTCTTGTCTGGCAGTTTCTTTCTTTTAGTATTTTGAATATATCATCACTTTTTCTTCTGGCGTGTAGAGTTTCTGTTGAGAAGTCTGTTGTTAGTTGGATAGGGGCTCCCTTATTTGTGACTCGACACTTTTCTCTTGCTTCTTTTAAGATTCTCTCTTCATCTCTGAGTTTGCCAGTTTGACTATAATGTGTCTTGGAGACTATCTTCTCAGTTTGAATGTGTTTGGCGATCTTTGAGCCTCCTGGATCTGAGGGCCCATGTCTCTCCCTATACCTGGGAAATATTCTATTAGTATTTCATTAAATAGGTTTTCCATGCCTTTACCTTTCTCCTCCCCTTGTGGAACACCCGTGATTCAGATGTCCATGTGCCGAAGTTTGCCTGCTGTCTCTCTTAGATTTTCCTCATTTTTAAAAATTCATTTTCCTTTTTTTTTCTTTTTTTTTTTGTCCACATGAGTTATTTTGAAAAGACTATCTTTGAGATCAGAAATTCTTTTGTTTGCTTGTTCTAGCCTGCTGCTTGAGCTATCAGTTGTTCTTGTTGTTTATTTATTTTTTTTATTTTGTTGACTGAGTTTTTCAGTTCCATGTGTCTTGCTACATTCTTTTGTTAAGTTATTAGTCTCTTTATGAATTTCCTACTTCATATCCTCATTTTTTTTTCTCATTTCATTATGTTGTCTATCTGAGTCTTCTTGTATCTCAGGGAGTTTCCTTAAGATTGTTGTTTGAAATTCTTTTTCATTCATTTCAAGGTTTTCCTGCTCTATAGAGTCTGGTATTTGAGAAGTACTGTATTCTTTTGGTGGTGTCATATTTTCTTGTGTTTTTGTATTTCTAGTGTCTCTACATTAGTGTCTGGTCATCTGGTAGAGCAGTTTCTCCATCTATTATTCTGGAGTGGGCTCTGAGGACAGAGATGTCCTCTTCTTGTACCAGTCTCTGTCCGTGACTATCCTTGTGTCAGTGCAGTCATAAGTCTGGTAGGCCACCTGCATGGTGGCTGTGGCTGCTGTGGTGGTAGCAAGCCACTTTTTCAGCAGCCATGGCTGTGGTACTGGCCATGGTGGGCTCCCGGCATGGAGGTTGTGTTTTCAGTGTGTTCTCTTGCCTACTTTTGGGTTGGGGATACTGCCCTTGGCTCCTTGCCTAGGATCCCAGGTGTGCTCACTTACTTGCTTCTGGGAGGAGGGAAAATATTGGATTTAAACAGTGCTTTAGACCAAATGACTTAGACATGTACTGAACATTTCGTGCAATAACTGAAGAATATATATTCACCTCATCAGTACATGGATCCTTCTCCAGTACAGACCACATGTTACACCACAAATTAAGTCTCAACAAATGTAAAAAGGTTGAAATTATATCAAGTACATTTTCGTACCACAATGGAATAAAACTAGAAGTTAACAACAAATACAACATTGGAAACTACATAAACATATGTGAATTAAACTAAATGTTCTTGATGGCCAAACGTCAAAGAAAAAATAAAGCAGGAAATAAAAAAATTTCCTTTAAACTAATGAAAATACAAGCATACTCTACCACAATCCATGGAATCCTTCAAAAGCAGTGCTAACATGGGAGTTTATTGCAATAAATGCTTACATCAAGAGAATGGAAAGACATCAGATAAACAACCTAATATTACACCCCAAAGAACTAGAAAAACAAGAACAATCCAATCCACCAGTTAGTAGATGAAACTAAATATTTACTATTAGAGCAGAACTAAATGAAGTAGAGATGAAAAGAAAGATACAAAAGATCAATGAAACAAAATGTTGGTATTTCGAGAAGATAAACAAAATAGAGAAGCTGTTGCCTAGACCAACTAAAGAAAGAAGAGAAAACACCCAAATAACAAAAATTAGAACTGAAAAAGGAGACATTACAACTGATACCACTGAAATACAAAGAATGATTAGAGACTATTATGAACAACTATACAACAATAACTTTGAAAATCTCAAGGAAATGACTAAATTCCTGGACACATGAAAACTACCAAGACTGAATCAAGAAGAAACAGAAAACCTGAAGAGACCAATAACAAGCAACAAGATTGAGCAGTAATCAGCAGTCTCCAAACAAACTAAAGCCCAGGACCAGATGGCTTCACTGCTGAATTCTACCAAACCTTTAAAGATGTAGTAATAAGAATATTTTGAAACTATTTCAAGAAATTAAACCAGAGTTCACCCTCCCATAACTCATTGTATGAGGACAGCCTCACCCCGACACCAAAAACAGACAAAAAATTACCAAAAAAAAAAGAAAAGAAAGAAAGAAAGAATGAGAAGAAAAGAAACGAAAAAAGAGTAAAAGAAAGCTACAGGCCAATATCCTTGATTAACATAGACTCAAAAGTCCTGAACAAAACATTAACAAACAGAATGCAACAGCACATCAAATATTATACACTATGATCAAATGGGATCCATCCCATGGATGCAAGGATGGTTCATCATATGCAAATCAATAAATGTGATATGCCACATCGACAAAATCAAGGACAAAAACCATATGATTATCTCAACAGACGCAGAGAAAGCATTTGACAACATTCAGCATCACCTCATGATTAAGACTCTCAACAAATTAGGTAAAGAAGGAAGCTATCTCAGCACAATAAGTGCCATATACAACAAACCCATTGCCAACATCATCCTGAATGGGGAAAGGCTGAAAGATTTTCCTTTAAGAATGAGAATGTAGTGAGTGTGTCCACTCTCACCACTCCTATTCAACACAGTATTGGCAGTATTAGCTTTAGCAACTGAGTGAGAGAAAGAAATAAACGGCATTCAAATTGGAAAAGACAAAGCCAAATTGTCCCTGTTTACAGATGACATGATCATATATATAGAAAACCTATAAGCTCTACCAAAAAAACTTGTAGAGGTGATAAATGAATTCAGTAAATGTGCAGGACAAAAAATCAATACACAAAAATCAGTAGCAATTTTATACACCAACAATGAACTAGCAGAAAAAGAAATCAAAAAACCAAACTGACTTATAATAGCTATGAACAGAATAAAATACCTAAGAAGAAAATTTAAACAGGTAGGTGAGAGATCTCTACAATGAAAACCGCAGAACACTGCTGAAAGAAATTAAACAGGACACAAAAGATGAAAAGACATTCTATGTTCACGGATTGGAAGAATTAACATTGTGAAAATGTCCATACTACCTGTTTTAGTCCGTTTTGTGTTGCTATAACAGAAGTACCTGAGACTGGGTAATTTATAAAGGAAAGAGGTTTATTTGGCTTATGATTCTGGGACAGCTGCATCTGGCACAGGCCTCGGGCTGCTTCTACTCATGGCAGAAAGTGGCAGGGAGCCAGTGGGTACAAGCAGATTACATGGCGAGAGGAAGCAAAAGAGAGAGAGAGGAGGTGCCAGGGTCCTATATACAAAAAGCTCTCGTTGGAACTAATAGAGTGAGAACTTACTCATTAATCCCACCTCCCACAGGGAGAGCATTAATCCATTTATGAGGGATCCGCCCCCATGACTCAATCAGATTCCAACACTGCCACATTGGAGATCAAATTTCCACATGAGTTTTGGAGGGGACAACATATCCAAACTCCATCAATTCTACCAAAAGTGATTTACAGATTCAATGCAATCCCCATCAAAATACCATTGACATGCTTCATAGAAAAAAAAAAAAAAAACAATCCTTGCATTCATATGGAACAACAGAAAACACCAAAAAGCTAAGCAATTATGAGCAAAAGTAATAATAATAATAATAACAGTAACAGTAACAATTCTGGAGACATTACACTACCTGACTTCAAATTATACTACAAAGCTGTAGTGACCAAAACAGCATGGTACTAACATAAAAACAGACACATGGGCCAATGGAACAGAATAGAAAACCCAGAAATCAACCTGCACATGTACAGGCAACTGATCTTCAACAAAGGTACCAAGAACATACCTTGGGGAAAGAGCAGCCTGTTCAGCAAATGGTGCTAGGAAAAGTCGATATCCATGTGTAGAAGAATGAAACTAGACCTGTTCATCTTGCCATATAACAAAATCAACTCAAAATGAATTAAAGACTAAAATGTAAGACCTGAAACTATATAACTCCTATAAGAAACACTTCAGAATGTAGGACTTGGCAAATACTTTACAAAGACCTCAAAAGCACAGACAACAGAAGAAAAAATAAACAAATGGGATTATATCAAACTAAAAAGCCTCTGCACAGTAAAGGAAACAATAAACAGAGTGAAGAGACAATTTACTGAATGGGATAAAATATTTGCTAACTGTGCATCCAACAATGGATTAATATCCAGAATATAAAAGGAATTTAAACAACTTAACAGTAAAAAAGCAAATAATCCAATTTAAAAAATGGGCAAGGGAGCTGAATAGGCCTTTCTCAAAAGAAGACAGACAGATGGCCAACACGTGTAGATATAAAAGCTTAACATCACTAGTCATCAGGGAAACGCAAATGAAAACTACATTGAGATATCATCTCACCTCCGTTAGAATGGCTACTATCAATGACAGAGAATAACAGATGCTGGTGAGGATGTGGAGAAAGGTGAACAATTCTACACTGTTGGTGGCACTATAAATTAGCATAGCTGCTATGGAAAACAGTATGGTGGTTTTTCAAACAACTACAGATAGAACTGCCATAAGATCCAGCAATCTTTCTACTGGGTATAAACCCAAAGGAATGGAAATCATCAAGTGGAACGGTTTACCTGCACTCTCATGTTTATCACAGCTCTATTTACAATAGCCAAGATAGGGAATCAACCTAAATGTCCATCGATGGATGACTGGATAAAGAAAATGTGGCATATATACACAATGAAATATTGTCAGGCATGAGAAGAATGAAATTCTCCCATTTGCAGCTACATGGTTGAGCTTGGAGAAATTTATATTAAAGTGAAACAAGCCAGGCACAGAAAGAGAAATACAGCATGTCCTCCATCATATCTTGGAGCTAAGAAAAGAAAGAAAGGAAAGAGAGAGAGGAAGGAAGGGAAGTCAGGGGAGGGAGGGAGAGAAGGGAGGAAGAGAGAGAGAGAGAGAGAGAGGGAGGGAGAGAAAGAAGGAAAAAAGAAGGAAAGAAAGAAAGAAAAAGAATCACGATAATACATTGAACTCAGGAGAGAACAGAACTGTGGTTACTAGAGGTGGGAAAGTGGAAGGCAGAGGGGGATAGGGAGAAATTGGTTAATGGACACAGGAGTAATTACATTTTGTAATGAAGAACATGCTAATTATTCTACTTTGGTCATCACACATTGCACACAGGTATTGATATTCAACTCTGTACCATACAAATATCTTTAATTCATTATTTTTCAATAAACAAAAACATTCACACATTTTTGTCAAACCATCTCCATTATACATCTCCAGTAGTTTTTCTTCATCAGAAACTGAAATTCTGTGCCCATTAAATATTAAATCACCATTTCCCTCTTTCCCCAGTCCCAGATAACCACTATCCCACTTTCTGTCTCTATTAATTTTACTAATCTAAATACCTCATATAAATGGAATTCTACAATATTGGTCTTTTTGTGCCTGTCATTTCTTTTAGTGTAGTGTTTTCAAGCCTCATTCATGTAGCATATATCAGAATCGCATTCCTTTTTAAGGCAGAATAATATTCCATTGTACACACATGCCATATTTTTTATCCACTTATAAATAGATGGAAATTTGAAGTATTTCCACTTTTTGGTTATTTTGAATAATGCTGCTATGAATATTGGTGTGCAAATATCTGTTCAAATTTCTGCTTTCAACACTTTCAAATATAAACTTAGAAATGGAATTATTGGATCATATGGCAATTTTATGTTTCATTTTTTGACTAATGGCCATACTTTCTTTCCCAGTGGATGCACCATTATAATTTCCACAAGCAAGGCATAAGTGTGCCAATTTCTTCACATAGTCGTCAACACTTGTTATTACTTTTTTTATACCAGTCATCTTAATGAATGTAAACTGGTATGTCACTGTGGTTATGATTTGTATTTCCTTAATAATTATCAATGTTGAGCATCTTTTCATATGCTTATTTGAAATCTGTATAACTTCTACGGAGAAATGTCTGTTCATGTCCTTTGCCCATTTTTTAATTGGGTTATTTGTGGGGTTTTTTGTTGTTGTTGTTCAGTTGTAGTAGTCCTTTACATAGTTCCAGATATCAATACCCTGTCAAATATGTAAATTACAAATACTTTCTTCCATTCTGTGGGTGGCTTTTTACTTTGTTGATAGGGTCCTTTCACAAGCAAAATTTTAATTTACAAAGTCCAATTTATCTGTTTTTTCTCTTGTTGCCCCTGCTTTTGGTACCATAGTCAAGAAATTATCACCAAATCGATTGTCATGAAGATTTCCCCCTATTTTTTCTTTTAAGCATTTTTATAATTTTAGCTGTTATGTTAGGTCTTTGATCCGTTTTAAGTTAATTTTAGTATGTGGTATATGGTAACAGTCCATCTTCATTCTTTTGCCTGTGGATATCCAGTATTTACAGCACCATTTGCTCAAGACTATGCTATCCCTGCTAAACGGCCATGGCACCATTGGTGAAAATCATTTGACCAAATACGCAAAGATTTATTTATTTAACTTTTCAAATTTATTTATTAATTCATTTTAAACTGACAAGTAAAACATGACGTTTTGAAGTATATAAACATTGTGGAATGGTTAAATCTAGCTAATTAAAATATGTGTCACCTCACATACTTATCATTTTTCTGGTGAGAACATTTAACATCCACTGTCTTAGCATTTTTCAGGAATACAATATGTCGTCATTAACAAGTCACCATGCTATACAAGAGATATCTTGAATTTATTCCTCTTATGTAACTAATTTTGTAGCCTTTCATAAATCCCCCCTGCCGACAGTCCCAGGTTCTTGCAGCCAGCATCCTACCCTTTCTTCCTGTTAGAAAAATTGGTTTAGATTCCACGTATGAGTGAGGTCATGTGCTATTAGTCTTTCTGTGCCTAGCTTATTTCGCTTAAGGTAATGTCCTCCAGGTTCATCCATGTTATCGTAAAAGAAAAGGTTCCCTTCATTTTTATGGCTGAATAGCATTCCACTGTGTATACATACCACATTTTCTTTATACATTCATTAGTTGATGGACACTTAGCATGATTTCATATCTTTACTATTGTGAATAACGCTGCAATAAACATGCGAGTGCAGATATCTCTTTGAGACACTGATTTGATTTTCTTTGGATACATACCCAGTGGTACTGCTGGATAATATGCTAGTTCTAGTTTTTAATTGTTTTTTTATTTTTGGAGGCACCTCCATAATGGGTTCTGCTACATTCTTTTGAAAGGCATTAATCTCTTTATAAATTTTCTCCATCATATCCTGCTTTTATCCATTTTATTATGTTGTCTGAATTTTCTCGAATCTTATTGATTTTCTTTAAGATTATTACTTGAAATTCCTTTTCAGTCATTTCTAGGGATTCCTTCTCTAGTGTCTGGTATTAGAGAATCACTGTATTTGTTTGGGGGAGTAATATTTTCTTGTGTTTTTGTATTTCTAGTACCTCTACATTGATGTCTGGTCATCTGGTACAGCAGTTGCTTCTTCTATCATTCTGGAGTGGGCTGTGAGGACAGAGATATCCTCTTCTTTTACCAGGCTCTGCTGGTGACTCTCTTTGTGGCAATCCAATCATGTGTGGTGAGTCACCTGCATGGTGGCTGCAGCTGCTGCTAGGGTGGCAAGCTGCTTTTTCAGCCACCTTGGCTGTGGTGGGACACCAGCATTGAAGGGGGGCTTTTGGTGTGCTCTTTTGCCTGATTGTGGGTTGGGGGTACTGACTTTGGCTCTGTGCCTAAGACTCAGGGTGTGTTCACTTGCTTGTTTCTTAGAGGAGGGAAAACATTGGATATGAACAGCACTTTACACCTAATGGACTTGACAGACAAGTACAGAACATTTCATGCAATAACTGCAAAATACACATTCATCTCATCAGTACACGAGAGAGGGAAAGAGAGAAGAGAGAGGACTGAGGAAAAGGGAGAGAGAGACAGACAGACAGAGAGACAGAGAGACATCAGGGTTAGCATTCGCCTGGGAGCACAGGGCCAAAGGGAACCGTGAGAATCAGCAGGAGGAGGAGTGAAAGGAAGACCTTGGCATCCAAACTGGCTGGGGAAGGAAGTCAAGGATGTGGAAGCCTGACAATGTAGAGAGAGTAAGTGGAGGGGCCATGTGATGAGTTCAATGGTCTCTGCCCACAAGCGAACCCAGGCAGTTCTCAGAGCCTAAGTTGAGCCAGACACTGAAAATATTCCATAACATGTGAGACAGTCTCTATTGCTCTCAATGCGGCTGAGAAGGGGACAGTATGATCTCTTTACAGTGGGTGAGAAGCCTGAGGCTTAGAGAGGTATGGGAGCTTGTCTTTGACTATCGAGGCACTAAATGGAAGGACAATTCAGGCATTATTCTTTATGGATTGGCAAATATATGCTTTGCTCATATTTTTAAGAAAACCACACTCCAACATATGGCTCCCTAATGTAAATGTCCATAAAGCTTTGAAAAGTGCCACGTGGTCAGAAACAACTTAGGCCAAGCCCGAAATTGAGGGCAAAATTAGTAAGCTGGTGTTATCTCACTATGTCATTGTTTATAGAATTATAGCTTGAAAACTTTGTACTGCCATTCATTTAAAGTCAAAAATTATGCCTGCTGGTAGTCTAAGAGGGCAAGCACTATAGAAGCTTGGGAAATAAATTATGCAAATGCCCCATTGAACCCTTGCCTGCAATTTGGAAATGCCAGTCATTGAGAAAGGTGCTGCAGAACTGACCATAACATGAGATTCTGTGCTACTGTTATTTGTTTGGAAGTGGAAATAAACCTGAATCCCCTCGAGAACATGGACATGGAGCAACAGGTGTCAGCTCCCTGGGGATTCTGCTGGGCAGAGAGGCTGACTCTCCCTTACCTCACGCTACTGGTGCTGAGGTGAGACTCCTCCCACAGTGCACCTTCAGGAAGGGCAGGGGGCAGGACAGTGGGTGGGAAGATAGATGGAAACATGGTGAGAGCTGTGGAAAGGCTCATTTCCCTTTCACCTGTGTGCAAATCACAAAACTGATCACAGTATGGTCTTTGAAAACATTCAAATGATTAGGAGTGAGAAGTAAAATAGCAAAGTCCTCACATTCCTTCCCTCCTTCCTTCCACAGCCCTCACTTGCCAGTAGTCATTCATTCTTTGCAAAGCTGCTTTTGTGCCAGGTAGTGTGCCTCCTTCTGTGGGCCTCCAGGTAGAGCATCTGACAGAGTCACACTGTCTCCAAAGGCCAATCCCTGGAAGCAGCGTGTGCCCTCTCTCATCAGGATTTATTGACAAACTCCCTATGGAGGCAATCCTGACGTATCTGCCAGGGCCAGCCAGGGATGAACAGGGTGGGGAGGGGGCTTGGGACATACAGGTCCTTTCAGTCCTGGCCCTGCTGGCTGGTGGCTGGGGCAGGGGAAGAGGAATCCGGGACACACAACATACAACATGCAATGTCACTCTTTATTAAGAAAGCAAACAGCAATCATAAGTGAGGAAAATACACACTAGTGAACTGGCCCTTTGGGTGGGTGCTTATGTTACCTGGTCTACAAATGAACTTTGGCTTCTTGGTCAGCCAGGCCCCCAACCCCAGTCATAGGTGTGGCTTTAGGTTGGTGCAAAGAGAAACAAAGACGGTGTGGATGAAGACAAAGACCACTTCCAAGGATTCCTTTTAGGGGATTTGTCTGAAAGCCTCCTGTGGGATCTTGCCCTCAGTCTGGAGGAAGTAAAGGGAAGGAGTTGGGACCTCAGAAGAGCCGGATGCCCTGAGTTCCATCCCCCATCCACCCAGCCTCTGCCTTCCTGGCGTTCCTGAAGGCCCAGGTACATCCATATTTTACCCACATGATTCCCAGACTTCACCTGGAGCATAGTGAAGACCTGAGCAGCCCTGGTGTAGTTCCACTCGTTGTCCTGAAGGCACCTGGGGTGGGAGAAAAACAGGTGATCTCCATTACTACAACAGGACAGACCCTGCAATGCCACCACTTAACCTATGCTACTTTTTTCGTCTGACACATGTACCAGCATGAACACTGTTGTGATGATGAACAAGGACCTAGAGTAAACCAAAACACCTTTCACTACCACTTGTGCCCACTAGAATTCAAAGCAGAAAAATAGAGGTGTTCAAATCAACACAGGAGCTTAATACATATCGATAAAGAAACATGCTCAAGAAAACACAAAAGGAAATTTTTAAAAATACAAATATCCAGTAATTTTTATTGAGACATAACACACATTCACCATTTTAAAGTGTATGAGAGGAGATCAAAAAGTTCATGGAAAAATGAAATTAAAAGATAAAAATAAAAAGAAATATAAACTTTATTCCTCAACATAAGCTCCGTTGAGTTTATAACTCTTTTGTAAGTGATACTAGCCTTTTGGTTCATCCCTAAAGAACTGAGGGTCCTGGGAATTTAACCACATCAATACAGTCATTTTTACATTATTAATTGAAGAAAAATCGGTGCCCTTTAAAGATTTCTTAAAATTGGGAAACAAAAAGAAGTCCGAAGGAGCCACGTCAGAACCGTAAGGTCAATACCTAATGATTTCCCATTGAAACCCTCCCCAGATTGCCCCTGTTTGATGAGAGCAATGAGCAGAACTGTTGTGGTGGTGGAGAAGGACCCTCTGTTGAAACTTTCCCGGGTGTTTTTTTTTTTTTTTTTTTTTTTTTTTTGCTAAAACTTTGGCTAACTTGTTCCAAACACTCTCATAATAAGCAGATGCTATGGTGTTATGGTTCTTTGGCCCTCCAGAAAGTCAACCAGCAAAATGCCTTGAGCATCCCCAAAAACTGCTGTCATAATCTTTGCTCTTGACTGGTACATTTTTGCTTTGATTGGACGACTTGTTCCTCTAGGCAACCATTGCTTTGTTTGTGCTTTGTCTTCAAGATTGTACTGGTATTGCCATGTTTCATCTCCTGTTGCAATTCTTTTTATTGTTGAGTTATGAGTCCTTCATATATTCTGGATAGTAGATCTTAATCAGACATTAGATTTGCATATATTTTCTCCCAGTGTGTGGGTTTTCTTCTTACTTTCTTGGTAGTGTCCTTTGGTGCACAAAACCTTTTAATTTTAATGAAGTCCAATTTACTTATATTTTCTTTGGTTACTTGTATTTTTGGTGTCATATATAAGAAAACATTGCCTAGTTCAAGGTCATGAAGATATACACCTATGTCTTCTTTTCAGAGCTTTATAGTTTTAGCTGTTACTTTTATTTATTTACTTTTTCTAAATGAATATCACAATTTAATTAATTAATTAATTAATATTATTTTTTTAAATTCTAAGATGTGGTTGTGGAGCAATTGGGGGTGGAAAGAGAGGACGGGGGAGAGAGATAGGGTGGGAGGAGGAGAAATGAGGGGGCATCGTAGTTGAGGCTTCTGGCAGCAGCTCTGTCACGGCTGGGCTGGATGGGAACTTCTGGGGGTGTGTGGCTGAGGCCCTCAGCCTCCAAATTCCAAGTCTTGGGAACCCTGGGCACTTCTGACAGCAGCCTGGTAGTCGTTGCTGGGCTGGACAAAGATATTGGGGGAGCGTGGCTGAGGCCCTCGGCCCCACTGCTCTGGCTTAAAAGCCTAGGGCGCTTCTGGCAGCAGCATGTTGTTCATCCCTGGGCTGGGTGTGGACGACAGGGGGGTGAGGCTGAGGCCCTCAGAGCTCCCCTTAACTTGGGAACCTGGGAGCATCCGGTCCTTCTATGTTTTGTATGTGTTTTTTGGTGGTTTTAGAACTTTACTGGTTAATATCAGAACTTTGGCTCTGATCTGTGGGTGTTTTGTTTTTTCTTTCAGTTCTGTGTTGGCTTATTCACTATTTCCATCACTTAAACACTGCCCTGGGACTAAATTGTTGTTCTTTGGTTACTTCTAAAATGGGGGAACCTCTTATGGGAACGAGCACTTGAGCCCTGTGGCTGAACTAAATTGCTGCTTTGCTGCTGATTTCCTTGGAAGGCTTTTTGTGCAGCTCAGGTTTTTTACCTGTTACTTTTAGATTTTGATCCATTTTGAGTCCATTTTTTGTATATGGTATGTGGTGGGGTCAAGGTTCATTCACTCGTTTGCTTGTGGATGTACAGTTGTCCCAGCCCCATTTGTTGAACAGACTATTTTTTCTCCATTAAATTTTTTGGTACCAGGTTGAAAATTAATTGACCATAAATGTCGCAGTTTATTTCTGGACTTTCAATTCTGTTGCATTAATCTCTGCATGTATCCAAATGTTGGTACCATGCAGTCTTTCTTTCTTTCTTTTGCATAAAAATAGAAAATTTGTGTGGTCTTGAAGACAACAATTTTACTCCTAAAAATTTATCATACAAAAATAATGGCACACATAACTAAAGATATTCATTAAAAATGCCCATTTCAGCCAATGATTACAATTCCTTGAACTTGTTAAGACAAGTGAACAGATATGATGTTGATAGGGAGAGAAGGGAGAGGAAAGTGGGAAAGAGGAATTGGTAAAGGGACACGAAAATCAACTACATTGTACATTTCGGCAAGATTGTGATAGTGAACAATTTTAAAAGAACTTAAAGGGCATTTATAGCTGATTGGTTACATAAAAAATATACATTAATGCAATGGAATCTTCTGACTGGGTTAAAGGAAATGAGGTGAAGCTAATATGTACTGTCACGGAAAAATGTCTAATATATATTAAGTAAAAAAGAAAAGCAAGTTGCTAAACCATACACCCAGTATGTCCCATTTTTTGCAAAAGAAATTGTGTGTGTGTGTGTGTGTGTGAGAGAGAGAGAGAGAGAGAGAGAGAGAGAGAGAGAGAGAGAGAGAGAGAGAGAGAGAGAGAGAGAGAGAGAGAGAGAGAAACAGAAATACTTTGCAAAAAAAAAGCTGGAAGAATACTCACCCGTAGCTATCATCACAGGGCAACAGAGAGAAACAGGGAAATTTTAATTTCTAATTTATACAATTTTACATGTATCGTTTGAATTTTTGCAGCAAGCATATATAACTTGTAAAATTTCATAAATTGGAGAAAATCTTATTGAATAGTAACTCATAAAATGATATAGAAATGTATTTATTGTCCTGAAATATGTTGACAATTTATTGCTAAGTGAAAAGAGCAGCCTGCAAACCTTGTAAGCATGAGATAAAGTTGAAAAGATATGTGCAGAGTAATAAGTTTTCAGTATGGCTTCACTTTTGCAAAAGAATATGTGTGTATCACTAAAGAAAAATTTCTGAAGGAATGTACTCCAAGCTATTAATAGAGAATGTTTCTACGGATTTGACAGGTAAAGGAGAAGCAAGAAAATTTCATTATCTATGTTATATGTTACTATATTATTTTATTTTACAAGGATTTTTTACCTTTGAAATCAGAAAAATAGAGATTAAAGTTTGAAACATGAAAAATCGTAAAGTGATTCAGAAAATAAGGCACAAACTTTTTATTGACGTTGAAAGGTATTCATAACACATGGTTAAATTAATGATGATGGTTACAACTGAACATTTGAATTACAGGATTCTAGGTAGTTTATATTTTCGTCTTTACACTTTTCTGAATCTTATAGATTTTTCTCAAGGAGAATGTATAACTTTGGCAATCAGAAAAAAGCTGCAAATGGCATGATTCTTTTTTTAGTTTAAACTCATGCCTGTGTGTGCACACATGTACATGAACATGCACGCATGCACACACAGAGCTTCTCTTTAGCTAAGGGTGAAAGATTCCATAGGACTGAGATGGCTCCCTGCCTGCTCTGGACAGACCTTGGCAGTTGTTCCCAACCTGATTTATGTAGGAGGAGTAGGCTGAAGAGGAAGAGACAAGAGGAGGGAGAGAGAGAGAAAGGAGGGAGAAGCGGGAGAAAAGGGGCAGGAGAGAGGAGGGGGGCGGAAGGAAAGGAGAAGGGAGAGAAGGATAAACAAAGTGTAGACTAGAGGCCTAGCTGACTTGTCTCGTGAAAATCTCAGCAGAGACTGCCTGCCACTGATGTGCTTCCTATGCCACGCAAACTTCTGGAAAGCTCTGTCTGGAGGTCAGAGCAGCAGCGCCTCCTCACCCCTTCACTCCCTCCTTCCTGCCTTCCCTCCCAGCATTCCTGCTCCCTGATGTTCAGGCTGCAGTTCTGACTCAGGACTCCGAGTGGCACTCATCTGTATTTTCTAAATGTTTCCCAATGCACATGCATGCTTAGTACAAGGACAACATAAAGCAATAAAAAGTTCCTTTCTCAGCAGGCTAAGAACCAATATGTACAGATATATTCAAATTTTCTTTAAATAGATATTGGCAGAAAAAGACTAGAAAGATAAACACTGCTCAGTTGATTGGTAGCAGTTGAAAAGAGAGTCAATGAAAAGCATCTATTCAGTTTCTGGCATGTAGTACGCACTTTGCTAAAGTTAGTGCCCTTCACTATTATCCTGAACTCTTCCCATCCACAAACAGCCAATTTTTCAATCAACTAGCTAAACCATCACATAGAGAGTATTTGAAATGTAACAGCAAAAAGAAAAAGAACCACCCTCATCTACATAATACACAATGTGTTGTCTAGCAGAGTTGGGTTGGAGGAAAATCCTCACCCCTTTCCTATTGAATCAGAGTGACTTCCTTTTCCTTTTAAAAGATGCAGATGAATTGGATGCCTTTGGATCCCGGAATATTAAGATGCTACAGGATCACAAAGCACAGTTATGGTCTGATGGACAAGACATTGGAGTGAAGGTCAGGTGATACTACTAGATCCTTGAGCCCTTGGGAATATCACTACTACTTCATTGTGAAAATCATTTCATGTCGAAATTTTTTCCTATAATTCATTTTATTCCAACATCTCTATGAAGCTTCTTCTTATAATTAAAAGGCATATATCTGGTGCTTGAAAGAATAAACTGAGTTACACCACATTACAGAAAATCAATTGCATCTATAGGACAAGGATTCCCAAGTCCCAGGCAATGGTCTGTGTCCCAAGCATTGCTTGTTTAGCCATGCCAGTGACTAGGTAACCATGACAACCATCAAGACTCTGACATCAAAAGCCTCTTAATGTGCATGACTAAGTCCTGGGTGGCAGGATCTGGAACATAGAACTGCACAAACATCCTTGAAGAGGGAAAACTAAAAAGGGAAAGGAGACTACCTTCCTCAAAAGAGGAGGAACACTGAGAGCCCTCAAAGGCCTAAAGAACACAAGGACAGTAAAAGGATGACAATTCCCCAGCCCACCCCACCCGCCAAAGCACAGGCACACAGGAAGTAGGAAACCACACTGGTAAGGAAAGAAATAAGACTGCCTTTGGGGTGTTACAATGTCCTCCTTTCCCACACCATGAGAGAAACACCTGGCCTCTGCTCTCTGTGCCTCATGGATTTTCCCATCTCCCATTTCTCTTCTCCATTTTCATGGCCTGGCTTCCTCTAGCCAGCTGATCCTCCCTTGGGTTCTCAAGGCTGAGGACACCCACACCTTCATCTCCCAGGGCAGACCTCACACCTGAACTCCAGATTCATGTGATGAACTGGCCACTGAAGCACTCCATTTGGATAACTCACCAGCTCCTACAACTCAACTTCCTTCTCACACCTGTTCCTCCTCCTCCCTCTTCTCCTCCTCTTGCTCGCCCCCTCCCCTTTCCCTCCCTCTTCATCCTCCTGTTCTCAGTCTCAGTGAAGGGCACCACAATCCACCCCACTGACCAAACCAGACTCCCTTCTCTTGCCTCACCCCCATGTCCCATCAGCTATGGTCTGAATGTGTGTGTCCCCACAAAACTCATACATTGGAACCCAATACCCACTGTGATAGTATTAAGAGGTGGGGCCTTTGGGGAGTGATTAAGTCATGAGGGCTCCACCCTCATGAATGGGATTAGTGCCCTTATAAGAGGCTCCACTGAGCTCCCTTGCCCCCTTTTGCCATGTGAGGACACAGCAACAGGGCACCATCCACGAAGCACTGCATTTTCTGGAGACTTGATCTTCGACTTGCCAGCCTCCAGAACTGTAAGCAATACCGTTCTGTTGTTTACACATTACCCAGTTCAAAGTATTTGGTTACAGCAGCCCGAATGGACTACACCACCATCCATCTGCCTGTGCAGTGTCTCTCATCAGTCCACTCCTGTGGATGCCATGCCGGCCCACCTTGCCCTGGCCATCTCTGTCCTGGATAACTGCAGCAGTCTCCTCTGCTGTGGGGTGAGGGTGGAGATGGCTCCAATCTCTTTGAAGCCAAAGAGATCTTCCTAAATCTCAGTTCTTTCACGTCTCACTTGAAACTTCTCAGCAGGGCTGGCTTCTCACCGTGCTAGGTTAAGGTCCGAACAGCCTTATCGTGGCAGACAAGTCCTGCCGTTGCCCTGCCCCTGCCTACTTCTCCATCTTCACTGCTTGGGCCATACTGAACTTTTCCATGTTCTCTGAATGCATCATGCTCTCTCCCCTCCTAGCTTTTGTTCATGTTGTGCCTCTGCTTGGACATACCCTTTCTTCCCTTTTGTCTGGCTGGTCCCCACTCAGCCTTGACTGGCAAAGGCATGTGTGTGTATTCTGTTGTCGTACCTAGATGGGGAGCCCTTTGATTATGTCCCAGTCTACTCTTCACATCCATTGTGGCTGGCTTTTACTTGTTTAGTTTTCAGAGGGTGATAATGTGTTGTGTCCCCTAAGTTTTATGAATTAGAGGCCTGAACCCCAGTGTGACAGTGTTAAGAGGGTGGCCAATCCTATTATGGTAATTGAAAAGTGGGGCCTTGAAGAACTGATTAGATTCAGAGGACCATGCCTAGTGAATGGATTAGTAATGGTTTTTAGGGGTGTGGTTCTCGGGGCTTTAAAAGGATAGCATGT
This sequence comes from Cynocephalus volans, assembly GCF_027409185.1. Classification (NCBI taxonomy): domain Eukaryota; kingdom Metazoa; phylum Chordata; class Mammalia; order Dermoptera; family Cynocephalidae; genus Cynocephalus; species Cynocephalus volans. The sequence continues at coordinate 110,202,671 of NC_084478.1, read as the reverse complement.
GAGACTCTCTCTGCTTCACCATTTTCTGCTATGTGAGACCCCTGCATTAACATAAAGCCACCAGCAAGGAGGACCCTGACCAGATGTGTTCCCAGGACTTTGGACTTCCCAAGCCTCTTAAACAGTAAGCAATAAATTTTGTTTTCTTATGAATCACCAAGTTCCAGGTATTTTGTTATAAGCAACAGAAATGGACTGATACAGAGGAAATCCTTATTTCCAAGACCTGTGTGGTGTGCGTGTGTGTGTGTGTGTATGTGTCTGTATTTCCCTCCTTTAAAAATATACTTGGTAATAGGATGATTTAACAATTTCTTGCTGTAACCTGGGTTTACATCTTTGTCTCTAGCTGTGCATTTCCTTAATCATCTAGTGTGCTTTTTCATTATTGGTATTTATTTGTGCCCAAGAGTTTTTGTGGTCTTATATTTCTTGTAAGAATTGCATAATAGTTATACAGTTATGAGTTTAGTCAAACTATGGAGGTACAAATCCTAGTTTTGTTGCTGTTTGTATGACTTTGAGCAAGTCGTTTAACCTCTTCATGCATTTTCCTTATGTAAAGTTAGGGTAATAAACAACCCTTTTCATAGTGTGGTTGTGAGATATGATATGATGAGTGTAAAATGCTTCTAGCAGTGCCTAGCACATAGTTAGTGCTCAATAAATTTTAACCAAAATTATCATCCTGGATGCTGCTTTCCCTTGCTTATGCCTTTTCTTCTGGAGAACAGAGCAGCTGCCTTCTCTGCGTTTTAGAATCTCCAGGCTTAGGTCTCTTCCAATTGTATTTTTTCAAATATTTCTCATTCTCTTAGCTTCCCACCTATTTATGAATTGAGAGTTAAATATATCCAAAGATTATTACAGCTTCAAAGACCACAAAGAAATTAAAGAGAACTGGTCAGTGTTTAGTTGAGAAAACACTAATTTGGGAATTAATTGTTCCTATGATTTTGGGCATTATGTATCTAATGTCTGACTAGGGTGAGAATGATAGAAATTTAGTCTTCAAAACATTGGGTAGATAATTTTTGGGTTTTTTTTAAAAATTGAAATATATTAATAATCACGGCAGGGTCAGATAATAAGGCCTGAGTACTCCAGCAAAATTTCTCCTTCTGGTTTTCAATTTCATTCAGTTCTGCTCTGATCTTAATGATTTCTTTCCGTCTGCTAACTTTAGGTTTGGATTGTTCTTGTTTTTCTAGTTCTTTAAGGTGAAGTGTTAGGTTGTTCACTTGCCATCTTTCTATTCTTCTGAAGTGAGCGTTTAATGCAGTAAGTTTTCCCCTCAATACTGCTTTTGCAGTATAAAAGTTGGTTTTTTGAAAAGATAAATAAAATTGACAAACCATTAGCATGGCTAACAAAAAAAAGAAGAGAGAAGACTCAAATAACAAAAATTAGAAATGAAAAAGGCGATATTACAACTGATTCATCTGAAATACAAGGAATCATTCGAGACTACTATAAACAACTATACGCCAACAAATTTGAAAATCTGGAGGAAATGGATAAAGCTGTTATCAGAAGGCTCCCAACAAAGAAAAGCCCAGGACCAGATGGATTAACAGCAGAATTTTACCAAACATTCAAAGAGGAATTGACACCGATTCTTTACAAACTATTCCAAAAGATTGAAACAGACGCAAATCTCCCAAACTCATTCTATGAAGCAAACATCATCCTGATACCAAAACCAGGTAAAGATATAACCAGAAAAGAAAACTACAGGCCAATATCCTTGATGAATATAGATACAAAAATCCTCACTAAAATACTAGCAAACAGAATACAGCAACACATACGTAAAATTATTCACCACGATCAAGTGGGATGCATCCCAGGGATGCAAGGTTGGTTCAACATACGCAAATCAATAAATGTGATACACCATATTAATAAACTCAAACACAAGGACCATATGATCATCTCTATAGATGCTGAAAAAGCATTTGATAAAGTTCAGCACTCATTCATGACAAAGACCCTCTATAAGTTAGGTATAGAAGGAAAGTATCTCAACATAATTAAAGCCATATATGCCAAACCCACTGCCAATATCATCCTGAATGGGGAAAAGCTGAAAGCTTTTCCTTTAAGAACAGGAACTAGACAAGGATGCCCACTGTCACCACTCCTATTCAACATAGTGTTGGAAGTACTAGCCAGAGCAATCAGAGAAGAGAAGGAAATAAAGGGCATCCAGATTGGAAAAGATGAAGTCAAACTGTCCCTGTTTGCAGATGACATGATCCTATATATCGAACAGCCTAAAACCTCTACAAAAAAAGCTCAGTACAGTATCAGGATACAAAATCAACACACAAAAATCAGTAGCATTTCTTTTCTCCAATAGTGAACATGCAGAACGAGAAATCAAGAAAGCCTGCCCATTTACAATAGCCACCCAAAAAATAAAATACTTAGGAATTGAGTTAACCAAGGATGTGAAAAATCTCTATAATGAGAACTATAAACCACTGCTGAGAGAAATTAGAGAGGATACAAGAAGATAGAAAGATATCCCATGCTCTTGGATTGGAAGAATCAACATAGTGAAAATGTCCATACTACCCAAAGTGATATACAAATTCAATGCAATCCTGGGCCGGCCCGTGGCTCACTCGGGAGAGTGCGGTGTTGAGAACACCAAGGCCCCGGGTTCGGATTCCATATAGGGATGGCCGGTTAGCTCGCTGGCTGAGCATGGTGCTGACAAATTCAATGCAATCCCCATCAAAATTCCAAAGACATTTTTCTCAGAAATGGAAAAAACTATCCAGTCATTTATATGGAACAATAAAAGACCACGCATAGCCAAAGCAATGCTGAGCAAAAAAATAAAGCTGGAGGCATAACACTACCTGACTTTAAGCTATACTACAAAGCTATAATAACCAGAACAGTATGGTACTGGCATGAAAACAGACACACTGACCAATGGAATAGAATAGAGAATCCAGAAATCAACCCACACACTTACTGCCAGCTGATCTTTGACAAAGGCACCAAGCCTATTCCCTGGGGAAGGGACTGCCTCTTCAGCAAATGGTGCTGGGATAACTGGATATCCATATGCAGGAGAATGAAACTAGATCCATACCTCTCGCCGTATACTAAAATCAACTCAAAATGGATTAAGGATTTAAATATACACCCTGAAACAATAAAACTTCTTAAAGAAAACATAGGAGAAACACTTCAGGAAATAGGACTGGACACAGACTTCATGAATATGACCCCAAAAGCACGGGCAACCAAAGGAAAAATAAAAAAATGGGATTATATCAAACTAAAAAGCTTCTGCACAGCAAAAGAAACAATTAAAAGAGTTAAAAGACAACCAGCAGAGTGGGAGAAAATATTTGCAAAATATATATCTGACAAAGGATTAATATCCAGAATATATAAGGAACTCAAACAACTTTACAAGAAGAAAACAAGCAACCCAATTAAAAAATGGGCAAAAGAGCTAAATAGGCATTTCTCTAAGGAAGATATCCAAATGGCCAACAGACATATGAAAAAATGCTCAACATCACTCAGCATCCGGGAAATGCAAATCAAAACCACATTGAGATACCATCTAACCCCAGTTAGGATGGCTAAAATCCAAAAGACTATGAACGATAAATGCTGGCGAGGCTGCGGAGAAAAAGGAACTCTCATACATTGTTGGTGGGACTGCAAAGTGGTGCAGCCTCTATGGAAAATGGTATGGAGGTTCCTCAAACAATTGCAGATAGATCTACCATACGACCCAGCTATCCTACTGTTGGGAATATACCCAGAGGAATGGAAATCATCAAGTCAAAGGTATACCTGTTTCCCAATGTTCATCGCAGTACTCTTTACAATAGCCAAGAGTTGGAACCAGCCCAAATGCCCATCATCAGATGAGTGGATACAGAAAATGTGGTACATCTACACAATGGAATACTACTCAGCTATAAAAATGAATGAAATACTGCCATTTGCAACAACATGGATGGACCTTGAGAGAATTATATTAAGTGAAACAAGTCAGGCACAGAAAGAGAAATACCACATGCTCTCACTTATTGGTGGGAGCTAAAAATTAATATATAAATTCACACACACACACACACACACACACACACACACACACACACACAAACCGGGGGGGGGGGAAGAAGATATAACAACCATAATTATTTGAAGTTGATACGACAAGCAAACAGAAAGGACATTGTTGAGGGGAAAGGGGGGGAGGGAGAAGGGAGGGAGGTTTTGGTGATGGGGAGCAATAACCAGCCACAATGTATATCGACAAAATAAAAGAAAAGAAAAAAAAAAAATTTCTCCTTCCCACCATCTGCTAAATAGCTGACATTTTAAGGTAAGATGGCTTTCAATGACCAGCAAAATAGGTTTCCTTTGTTCCTTTTTTCCCCTGCTAATTGAGTTAGAATAATTATATCATTAAGAAGCTTCTATGGGCAGCCAGCCAACAGGAGGGGGTAGATGAATGTAGGCCACAGGAAGGGGCATTTGGAAGCATGGGTATTTAAACTGCTCCCCTTATCCTATCACTCAGTGTACCAAAGTGTCAGAATTCTCTGGAAACCAGAAACCCCCAGCTTTAGAATGCACCTTAGTTAATCACATGGTTTCTTTCAGGTTTTTGAATGGCTCAAGACCATATTCATCAAGAAGAAACTCTAAAGATTAAAAAAGGGAGAGAAAAAAAAAACAGGAAGAAAGACAATGAGAGAGACGTACAGAGATTGGGAAAGAGAGGGAAAGAGAGAGAGAATAAAGTTAGTTTCATACTGTATACTTTATCCTAAAATTTGGGCCTGTATTTGGTTAATACCTAATAAAATACCCTGATCACATTCCAAAAGCTTATGACTTAAAATATTTTAGAGACTACCTAGGGTTTAGTAGAATTAAGAAAAATCTAGGGAAGTGACTTGCAGCAGAGGAGCCTGCAGTTAGTGTTGGGGGCACATTGAGTAGATCCTGAAATGGGAAATGTTTGATAAGCATGGTCCTGCATCAGGAAAGATTGGTGTTAAGACTTCTGTCCTGAGGCTGTTTGAGTACCTGGTCTGCATGCTTATGTGTGTCTGTGGAATGGGGATGGCTGAAACTAGCTGGGATACTGGGGCAACCATTGCCTCTTCCACTCCATGCTACTTATCCCATCTTTTCTGAACACCTCTGCAATCTCTAATGCTATACTCTCTGTCTGTCTGTCTGTCTGTCTGTCTGTCTGCCTGCCTGCCTGCCTGCCTAGGGAATGAGCGCCAGTTCAAAGTCTGGCCTCTCACTCTTATCTCCCACTCCCTGACTACTTTCCTATTCTCTACCAGTCCACTCCACACATCTGCAATTGTGAGACATTGGTGAGTGTTTCTGATCAGTGGGACGTATGAAGAGGGAGAGTGTTAGGGCAGCCCTGAAAGGAATAGCCTTTCAAGTGGGAAAAGTTTGGCAAATGTGGCCATAAATAAAGAACTCCAAGTATTTGTCTTTCCCCCAAGCATTTAATACTCAACATTTGTCTAGTTATGTTTTGAGGGAGGGGCTGCCTCAGCTGCTCCCATTTCTTCTTTTCCCATCCCTTCATACTGTTAAAATTTGTAAATGTATGTCAATCTGTAGAGAGTGGGATAATGTACATAGGAACAGTTGTCATGGAATCCCCTAAGAGCAAGACCACAAGGTAGGAAATAGTGGAAAACCAGGGCCCTGAATCAGAAATGAGAGTGGAGCTAACAGCTTGGGAAGGGTAAGTCCACAAAGCAATCTCCAGTGTCTTCTACTGTTTCTGTGTGTGTAGATTAAGAACAATCTGGATATCTCTGCATAGTTTCAGAGAGTGTTTGGAACAATTTCACCCTGTACATAAGAAAATAGAATCCTGACCCCAGATAACAGCAAGTCCCACCAGGGCTCTAAATTAGGATTGAATCCTAATCCAGCGTATGGGTATGGGGAAGAGAGGGATGAGGACAGAGATTCAAGGGGAAGAGAAGACAGTTTTGAGTTTGTCTGGGTGCCAGGTCCTCTGCTGGTCCTGACCCATCAGGACACTGAAAATCTTCCTAACCTTTAAGAAGATTCCTGGTTCACAGCTGAGATACGAGAGTCCGACTGTATCCTTAACAGCTTCCTCCTTATTCAGCAGCACTAGGTTTGCTTCTCTGTCCCAGGCTTCCCCACCCTGTCTTCTGCCTCAAGGAAAGTCTCACTGATATGCTCCCATACTTGCTTTTGATTTTCTTTCTATCTACAGCTTTGAATTTGAGTATTTAGATCTATTCTGGCTCCCATTTGCTTAGTAGAGACCACTCTCAATGACTCAACCCGGTGATAAGGCAGTAGGATACCAAGGCAGTTAACAGGTGTAACTAAGTATAAAGAAGAAGAAATTAATTCCACATTAGTCTGCAACAATCTAGGGACCTTTTTACATAGTTGAAAAAGTTCTGTATAAACAGTCTGTTTCTCTTTAACTGGAAACTTCCTGGGCTTCTGGCTAGGAAGAGTGGAGACCGGCCGTTAACCCTTCAGCCATTCATAACTTTATCATTGTGTGTGTGTGTGTCAGTGTGTGTTTGTGTGGGATAATATAGGAAGGAAGTCACAAGAAGGGTAATAGCAAGGTGATAAACATTTAAAGACCACTAACCCAAATCAGGTACTGTGTTGAGATCAGTGTTCTGGGCTGATGTTTTAACTACTTCTATTGTGGACTTGGAGACAGCCACTGTACTTTTGGGGACTGCTATCAGTGAGTTGCTGAGGAGGTGCCGATCTAAAGAGTCCCAGCCCCAGCCATTTTCTTACCAGGTCATTTATCTACAGGCATCAAGGAAGGCTCCTGTTCCATCAGAGACCTACTGTGGATCCTACTGGGGCCTTAGCTCAGAGTTGAACTCCAATTTCGGGGGGTGGAGGGTGAAGTCAGAGCTTCAGACAGAAGGAAATAACTTTTATTGAGCCTCAGCTGGATATCAGTTCATCACATTAGGATACTTTACTGTTTCCTAATCCTCAGGAAAATTATTGCTTTTCACCTGTTCGAGCAATGAAGCCTTAAGCGGGCTTTTAAGGAAATTCAGTAATAAAGCAAAACCTCCTTGCCCTTGTTTTCTAGCTGGTTTTTAGTCACAGGAAAGCTATTACTTTTTACATATTAATCTTATAACTGGTTCACTTACTCAACTAATGTGTTGTTTCTAATGGCTTTCTAGTTCTTTTTCTTGGATTTTTCCAGGTATTAAATCATATCATCTATGAATAAAGATAAAATTTGCTTCCTCCTTTCTAATATTTTTACCTTTTATTCCTTTCTCACATTTAATTGCATTGGGCTAGTTCTTGCAGAACCATGTTCAAAAATAATGGTAATAGCACTATTACTTTGTTCCTGATTTTGCTGAAAATGCTTCTGTAGTATTTCCTCATTAATGATTCTTGCTTTTGACTTGAGATATATTTACGAATTTTATAAAGGCCTTTTAAAAGTCAGGATTAGGTGATAAATATTGGCACATTCCTTTTCTGCATGTGTAAGGATGATCATACAATTTTCCTCCTTTAGCTATTGTTTTAATTAATTATAGCAATAGTTTTCTTAATATCACATGTTTACGTTACTGAAGTGAACCCCGACAAAGACTATTGTTTCTAATGTATGTTGGATGCTATTTGCTAATATTTTATCTGAGATTTTTGCATTGCTATTTCTAAGGACCCAAGTGTCCAATTTTGGAAGATTTGAAACTATACTCATAACATCGAAACTATTTCAAGCTTTTTATAAAGGAATCTGGAAGCTTTTTTTCTATATGTTCTAGAATAGTTTATATAACATGGGAATTATCTCTTTCTTAAAGAACCACTTAGAGTTTTAATCCGGGAAGTGGCATGACAAAAATGTGACGTGCAGAGGAGAGAGACTGGAGACAGGAAAATAATCTGAAAATTACTGTGGTATAAGCCTGAAATAAATAAGGCCTAATATAAGGAGGAAACTGTGGGAATGCTGGGTTTGGGGGAGTGGTTATGGAAGTGAAAGACACTTCCATAAAAGGAGGGAGAGAATTTGATGGAAATAGTAATCAGTAGTATACTCTATATTCTTTTTTATTATTATTATTTTATTTTAATTTGTCAATACTCTATATTCTTGATTGGAGTCACAGGATCTTTTTTTAAGATGAAAGATGTGTTGTGAGCCATAGCTTTTTTTTATAATATTGATTAACCTTAAAAATAACTTATTTTACATTGAAAGGGGGAAAAATGGCAAAATACTCTGTATAGTACAACTACAAATTTCTGAAATAAAAATTATGTGTGTTTGTAAAAGAAATAGTTTACACTTATTAGTAGCAGCATCTCACTGGGGAGTTGGAGATATTTAGTCACAACTTCTAATTGATTTTTTATTTGCAACTTCTTTGTTATTCCTATCCGAGATAGAAATGTAGGTTTACAGAGACTATAATGAGTTTCTAATATGCAGTCTAAGTGTGTTGAGTAAATCCTTTCATAATTTTATACTTAATTGAGTCATTGAAACCACTGAGCTCAAACAATTTCCATGAACTTTTTATTATCTTCTCAAGTTTCATCCAGAGAAGACGAAAATTACTGCTTCTATTCATTCAATTTGGAAATCAATTAAATTTCAAAGCCATTTAGAAAATAAAATTCCACATGACAAGTAAAATGTTTAAAGACCCTAATTTGCCAAGAGAGAGAGCAACAGAGACCAGACATGACACTACTCTTCATTAAAACTCATGGATCTGAACTAACAGATACAACTACCCTGCTAGACTATCTCTAGCATCCTACGATCGGTTCTGATTTGTTCTATCCACTAATGGCCAGCAGTGCATTCTGAATGGAATCCCTCACTTCCTTCCTCGAAGCTTCTGGCTTCTCCTCTTTACCGGAATACCAATACCAAAAATTTAATAAAGTAAAAGAAGTCTTTGGTATCTTCCAAGACGCAGCAGCTACCTGCTGTGTGTGCTGAATCCACCCCTTACCAACAAACCAAAACCAGATGCTTTCAGACTATAGTGTGCAAGAGAAGGCAGGGTACAGGCCCATGATCTGGAAGAGACTGTTTCTTCCCCAGCAGCTATTGCCCTGTTTAGGATGCTTGTGCTACAGCTCAGAGCCCAGAGAGATCCCTTGGGTGAAGTTCCGAATAGTCTCAGGAAGGAAGAAATACCCTTGTAAGTTAGCAATGGATTAGGGAAGTGAAGGATGATGGAGAAAAGTATTATTCATTTCCAAGCACTCTTCCTTGAACCCTGGAAAGAGAAAGCCATTTCCTGTCCTGCTAGAGGATGGAGCGCCATTTGATTGTGAAATGGAAATGATTATTGCAGTGGAGATAATAGACTCAACTAGCAAAGAATATTCCAGTTGACCCTACTGAAATATAACTTATTCACAGCTTGGCCCTTGAATTTTAAGAAACAAGTAGTAATCCTGTTTTACTGGAACTGTATTGACAGTGAAAATATGACATGTGACTGAAGTCAAGAGACCGATTTTCTTCTTTAACAAACATAGGAACTTAAAATGCAAACAAGCACTGACCTTCAAAATAGCCACCTTTGAAAGAAGCCATGCACTTCTGTTGTCATTGCTTTAAAAACATTGGGAATTGCTTTCAGAACTGGTTCCAAAGTTATACAGGCAGAACAAACAAACAAAACAAAAGTGAGTGTCGTACTTGTATAGATATATCTCATGGTATAGCTATGAATTTTTTAATCTGAATCTTCTATTTCACATTAAACAGATAAAAGGAAAAGCGCTCTAAAGAAAGCTGGGCTGGGGTATGCCTGGATTCCTGTGAACTTTCTATGCCATTGATCTCTACCAAGGTCCATAAGAAATTAGCTTGGAACCTAGTTTGAACCTACTGTTTTGTATGACTGTTACTATTGTATAAAAAAATGTTACTAAGGAGAGAAAGCTCTACCAAGAAGCAGTTTTCACAAACTTGGGGTTACAAGCCTTTCACAGACTTGTGTGTAAGCATTATTTTTTCTTTTAAAAATCTAATTTAATGAGCAAGAAATAAAACTTTTAAACAAATTCAACCTAATTTTTATTTTGAGCCAATCACTCCCCTGGGGTGGCAAAAATTTAATCTCAGAAAGTTTGGGTTTTTCCCTTTTATCAGAGTTGTATTTCAATTCCAATGCGAAAAGGGAAGAGGAGCAAAGATACTGGTTGGAGGTGCACATCTGTTCCTAGAGTCACAGGCCACATAGGTCTGGGTCACTGGTCCTTGGAAATGGCTGCTGAAAGTCCCTCCTTCCTTTCTGGTGGCTCCTTCAGCTCCTTCCTCTTCAGGCCAAGGCACAGGAACTCTGTAAAGTTGTCCAGTGCTCCATCCACCTTGACAGAACCTGCATTCATTTCCTGTCTTGACTTTCAGCTCATAATGTCCTCTCCTCTCCCCCTCCGTTGGGGTGGAGGAGCTTTTATTCTCTAATCTGTGGAAAATCCTTCTCCCTGTTATTCTTGTTGTTTGCTTCAGAGGATCCTAGAATAATGGACTCAGGTTTTATAGAAACACAAAAACCAGGAAACCCTGCTGAAAACCTTCACTGAAGCACAGACATCTGCTTGAATGGCAGGAAGGCAAAAGCGTAAGATACCCAGAAAAGCAACAAGGATATAGGTTAATGTCTCAAAAATATTATTTCACACAAGGCTAAGGGAGAAGAAAGGATGCAAAATTCCTCATGTGTTATTAACATCAGTGAAAGGGCATCTAATTCTGTAGCACAGCCCTTGGATCAGGCCTTGCGAATCATCTCTATGCCATCATAAGCAGACGAGGTTTTTCATTTGTGAAACCTCGAGTGCCCTTTTCTTTCCTAAACCACAGTGAAGCGAGATGACTAGGACAAGGAAAGAGATTGCAGGGTGGGACTGAGAGCCCAGCTGAACCGTGAGTTTACCAATGTGTAAATGAAGCCCCTGAGCACCATCACCAAGGTTTTCTCCAGTGGCAGCAACAGCAGCAGCAGCCGAGGCTGGGAGCCCCTGAAACACCAGAGAAAACTGATCCAGGGCTGAGGACTGGCAAAGGGACGTAAATTAAAGTGACAGTGAGTTTAGGGAATTGAAGGTACTATTATTATTATTATTATTTTTTTTTTTTTTTTTTTGGCAGCTGGCCAGGGAACTCTTGACCTTAGTGTTACAAGGCTGTGCTCTAACCAGCTTAGCCAACTGGCCAGCCCTTGAGGGTACTATTGAGAGGGACACTATCCACAGGTTTAGACTGAGTCAAAATTAAGGCAAGATAGGAGGTGCCTGCCAGTGTGGTAGAATAGGCAGGCTTGTTAGGTTAATGGGAAAATATACTGAGGCAAAGGTGTTGAGGTTTAAAAAAAAGATAGGTTGAAGTATTCTGCCTTAGAGAGTAGCTGTGGCTTCTAAGGCCTTTGGGTAATATAAACTGAGAAACACCGTTGGCAAGAAAATTCTTCTAACTGTCCTTCCACTTCATAACATCCTTCCATGCTGCAAGAGTGAAGTCAACTCCCAACCCAAGCTGCCTTGCCTCAGAGAGGGGTTATCATAAATATTCCATTAGACCTTTTTTCATCAGTTCCACTGCCAAGAATCCTGTCCCCCCTAAAGCCACACAAATGATCGAGAGGGGTGAGGATGGAAAGAATGAACAGAATATTATCAAAATACACCAAATAATGTAGTTATTGCTGCAACCTTTACCCCTTTTCCTGGGTGTGTGGGGATGAGAATCTCTGATCCTTTCTTGTCCAGTGAACAACTGTCTTACAATTTTATACTGTCTTATATTATACTGTGTTACACTTTTATATTTTATGTAAACCATGACCATATAGAGAATTTTTGGTCTCTCTGCCACATATAAGTTACCAGATATTTTCTATGTGATCATTACAGCAGCTAATACTTGTATGGGACTGTGTGCCAAGGCTTGTTCTAAGTGCTTTCCATTTATTAGCTCACAGAATCCTCACAACAACCCCCCCGAGGTGCATACTTCTGTAATGATCACACTTTCACTGATGAAAAAGCTGAAGCTGAGCCACACTGAGGTTAGCTAACTTATCTAACATCACACAGCTACTAAATGTTAGTTAGTTCTGGGATTTGAAAGGTAGACACAGACAGACGAACAGGCAGGAAGTATGGCTCCAGAATTCACACAATGAACTACTTCACTGTTGCTACCTATGTACCTGACTATCAGGAGGGCTGTAACTGACTCCAAGGCCTGAGGCACGTTTACTTAACAGAAATATTCCAACTCCTTTAACTGCAAAGCAAAGGAACAGAGGAATGCCTTACTTAAGCAGATGACTGGCCATTCAAAGCTATCCAGCTTTAAATGCCGGCTAATGGGGGAGGGAGCAAAGTTAGAAAAGTTTTCTTTCTCAGAGTTCACTGCAAAACCATTTTAATAGCAGTCTTCAAAATAATAATATTCCACCTCAAATTATAACTTAACAAGTGCTGAGAATATATTCTTTAACCAAGATATTAGAGATTTATCCAGAAATACTTTTACTTGGTTAGGTTAGTGTGAAATGGCTTGGCTCAGCCAGATACTGTAGAGCTGGCCGGTTCTGTTGCTGGGCAGGGGCATTTGCAGGGGAAGAGGGCGGTATTAAGTCCATCGAGGCGGTGCATGTACTAGCAAGTGGTTACTAGGCAGCGCTTTATGCAAACACAAGTAGCCTTGGTTTTGTGAAAGTCTTGGCTTTGAAAATTATTTAGAATTCTTACGGAAAGGAATAGGAAAGAAGAATAAGAAAATGGAAACGTGGGCAAGTTCAGCACGAAGTTGGAACCCGAGAAAAGGCAGAAAAAAAGGGAGGGGAGAAAGTCACTTTTTACATCATATACTTCCGCATTATTGAATTTTCATCACAAGGATTACATTTGTCATTGGAAACAATAACAAAGGAAAAAAAATGATAATCAGTGTTTTTTTTTTAAAGGGGGACGTTTAAAAAAAAAAAAGCAAAAGAGAAAGATTGCCAGTATAAATTGAATGTCTCTCGGATCTTTCTTTAACATTTTTCCAACTTTAATACCAATGCCCAACCAAGCACTATGTTTCACATTCCGAATACAGCTCGGTAAGGGCAGGAGGAAGCTGTCCTGTGGAATTCTACATTCCCGGGTTTGGTTCCCTGCACCACTCCTTCTCCCTTATTTCATGTTTCTAAGTTTCAGATTGACTGCATTTTCTGCAGTGCCTGTTTCTTAGTGTGGGCTAGCCTGGGAGAGGAAATTCAAAGCACAGCACTCTCCACGCAGCCATGGGAGAAAGCAAAGATAGGATCCTTAACAGTATCCCAGAGAGACTGCCAGCTTTGCCTGTCCCTGTAAGTCCTCTCACAGGACATGGGATTGTGGATATAAGCTCCCCAAGAGTTCTGAAGAGGAAAGTGCCAGACTGAGAACCGCACCAAATAGAACACCTTTAGATTTATAGTGGATGTAAAATTACAATGAATTACCCATTTTAAGGATGGGGGGGAAATGGAAGAAGGGATCTCAGTGACAGAGACCTAAACGAAAATCATTAAAAATAAAACGGGGCCGAGTCACACTAATTTGCCTAAATTGTTTCATAGGTGAATTTTGTCAAACCTTTAAAGAATTAATGCTAATTCTAGAAAATAGAAGACGAGGGAACACTTTAATTTTATGAACCTAGTATTACCCTGATACCAAAACCAGTTCAAAGACAGTACAAAAAAAGAAACTACAAACAAATATCCCCCATGAATCTAAGCACAGAAATCCTTAACAAAATACTTGCAAATAGAATTAAGCAATATATAAAAAGAATTATATACCATGATCAAGTGTGGTTTATTCCAGGGGTTCGAGGCTGGTGCAACATTAAGAACCCAACGAATGTAATTTGCACCATATCAAGAGTCTAAAAGAGAAAAATCTTATTATCATATCAACTGACAGAGATAAAGAATTGGATAGAATTCAACATCCATTCACAATAAACACTCTCATCAAGCTAGGAATAGAAAAGAAACTTCCTCACCTTGATAAAGAGCTTCTACAAAAGATCTACAGCTAACACTGTATTAAATAGTGAAAGACTGAATCCTTTTTCCCCTAAAATTAGGAGCAAGGCAAGGATTTCTGCTGCTGCCACTCACATTCAACAGAGTGCTGGAAGTTCTAGCCCTTGCAATAAAGCAAAAAAAGGGGGAAAAAAAAAGGCATTCAGATCAGAAAGGAAGAAATAAAACTGTCACTATTTGCAGATGACATGATTGCCTACTTAGAAAATTTCAAAGAAATTACATTTTGTTATCTTTCACCCTCACAGAAATTTACTAAGAAGTGTATGTCAAAGAAATGTAAAAAATAAAATAAAACTAGAACATTGTTTGCTGACATGTAAAGAATTCTTCTACTCCATACAAGTGTATTATCACGATACTTATGAAATGTTAAGAGGCTTGATTGTCTTGACTCTGGTACCAAGCTACAGCCTCACGGAAGTTCATGTTAAGTTAAGGAAAAATATAAGTAACAAGAAGAAATCATCCCATCTCACCAAGTTATACACCCAAGACCATAAAAGACTGTGACACTCTGCCTACCAGGTAACATCCCAGGGGTTGAGAGTGCATGTGTAGGGGTCATATGGTTTGGGTTTGAGTCCCAGCCTTGCCACTTACAAGTAGCTTGTGCTGCAGACCAACCCCATCAGTCTCCGCTTCCTCTTTGGTAAAACGGTCATAACAGTGGCTCCTACCTTGCAGGCTTGTGGTGAAGATTAAATGACGCGAGAGGAGGATTTAACGCTATCCCTGTCACATAGTAAAGAATACTTAAAGGTTATTTACAAAAACTGTACAAAATGAGAAATTTTAAGTAGATAATGACAAAAACATATGTAGAGGCAGAGACAAGGAAATGTGCTGTATGTTTATTTTTTCTGTTCTTATGCCAGTGGCAGGGAGATACATGTTTCCATTAGTGAAACCAGGGCCAGTTGTTAAATACCAACAGGTGATGGTAAGGGGTACATGATCTTCTACATTTTAGTCCATTCCTTGTCCTCTTCTTCTGAAAGTTGTAGATGTCCATTGAGTTTGAGAATCTCCCATCTTAAAGAGGCTGCATATCCTGGAGTTAAGTTGTCCAAAGTTATTTCCAAAATTGAAAGGCCATGCGTAATAACAATGTGATGAGGAGCAGAAGAGAGAGGATTAGCTGCAACATGAAACAACAATAGGGAATCATATCTGACCAGCTGCCCATCGTGATGGATGGATTTTTCACACACGGAAGGCTCTCTTCACTCTGCCAACAGCAGGCAGTTCATCAGTTTAAAGCTTTGTAAGAGGAGGCTTTCCACAGCCACAAACTCTTCAGGTTGTTGTCTCCTCTTTCAGTCAGTCTAAGTTCACAGTGATGGGTGGTTTGGCCCAGAAGTTTCAAGGGAGTCTGACCAGAGGAGTTCAATGTCTGTTGTCCTGACAAGAGGATGACGTCATTATTACCTACCCCGTGTTCTCTCCAAAACCTGCATTATTACCCTAGTGTTCAGAACTCCCCCTCAGACTCTTGGCTTCAGCCTCAGGTGGAGGAACTATTGCTAGGTTGCCTAAGACCCTATTCATTGGTTGTTTTATTTGGTGTTTCCCATTTTGTGCTGAAAAGTGACTTGTGATTCATTTCTGCCAGCACATCAGGAGGGGAAAAAATGCTGCAGCATTTATCAAAATCCTCCAACCACTGATTTGCTACATGCAATTATCTCTTTCAGGGCTTTACTGCAAATCCTTACTCTTCTTGCTTTGGGCAGGTTATGCTGGACATGGGGTTCCTCTTCCATCAGGGCCCTCAAGGACAGACCTCATCCAAGAGCCCTCTTTCCATCCTCCACCCCAATTACTCCTGGGGAGTCAGGGTGGTTTCTCAGAAGCCTTTTGTCTGGCCCTCAGTAGAGACAGTTGCTCTCTCACTTTGCCAGTTGAATGAATGGAAACGGTGTAATCGCCTTCTTCCCTTCCCCCGGCCCCATCAGGGCACTTACTCCACCACATAGAAATAGCATTGACTCACACTCAAAATAAAAACAAGCGAATATTTTCCTTCTTCTTTCATTATGCCCTTTAAAAGAATCTACTCCATGAACCACCTTATTCTATGACTGAATCTCTCTCTGTGACTGCTGGGCCTGACAGACCTTGTGAGCTCCAACTCCTGCCCAGAAACAGCTCTCTCCCAAAGGAGGACTCTGTTACCTTGCTGCTCCCCTGAACTGATTCACTGGATCCAGAAAGATGCTCCTCAGGAGTCATCCAGTGCCCTGGAAATGCGGGGACCATACAGTCACTGCTTGGCTTGGGGCCTCTGCCCCTTCCCCTTCCAGTCTCCATGGGTCTGTGAAGACAGAGGCTGAGCAGTATATTTGAAGGGAAAAAGAAGAGAGAGTTGCACTTTCTGAGGACAGACCTGTTGAGAATAAGAATCTGGCAGAGCTTTACCCTGCTAGTAGTGGAGAGGGCAGGAGAGTGTGAACTACAAAAGTAAATATATTTGAGGAGGCAGCAAGATCTAACAGCATGAGAGAAGAAGGAAAATACTCGCTTGTTTTCATTTTGAATGTGAGTAGATGGCATTTGTATGTGGTGGAGAGAGTGCCCTGATGGGGCTGGGGGAAGGGAAGAAGGCGACTACACCATTTCCATTCAATTGAGTCATGGGCCCCATGAATGGAGTTTGGGGTAAGGCAATGAAGTCACCACCCACCCTATTTCTTCGTGTTTTCCTGTCCCCTTATTTAACCCCCTCTTTTACATGACAGAAGCACATTTCTTTGTGCTCCTGAAGAACAAAATCAAAGCTCACATCACAAAATGGCCACTGCAAAAAAGGCAATCAATCCCAAACTTAGAAATATAAGGGGGATTGGCTGGTTAGCTCAGTTGGTTAGAGCGCAGCTTTCTAACACCAAGGTCAAGGGTTCAGATCCCCATACTGGCCAGCTGTCAAAAAAAAAAAAAAAAAAAAAGAAAGAAAGAAATATAAGGTTGGGTAGATGATGGGGTGATGCACAGAACCAAATCTAGAAATGTAAATTGCTTCAAGGACAGCTTCCTGCTGCCCAAGCTGCCCAACATCTCCCAAATAGGACAGTCTGTGTACACTTGGTTGAAAGAAGAATCCTCACTACCTCCTTCCTGTCACATTTTGAGGCTGAATGTGTGTAATGTGACCTAATTAAAAATTTAAAGAGGCTGGCTCCTTAGCTCAGTTGGTTAGAGTGTGGTGTTATAACACCAAGGTCAAGGGTTCA
Organism: Cynocephalus volans; assembly: GCF_027409185.1. Lineage (NCBI taxonomy): Eukaryota > Metazoa > Chordata > Mammalia > Dermoptera > Cynocephalidae > Cynocephalus > Cynocephalus volans. The sequence goes on along the minus strand of NC_084478.1, from coordinate 110,185,303 downwards.
GATCCCTATACCAGCCAGCTGCTAAAAAAAAAAAAAAAAAAAAAAATTTAAAAGAACTTCATAGGAAACAGTATAAAGGATAAACAGCAATTTGTTAACTTTGTAGGAGTTCAGGGAGAGACTTGCTTTTTATTAGAAAAGTGTTCTAAAATATTTGTTATAACAGCAGAGAATTTGCTGAATTTCTTTTATGCTATTTCTGCATTATATGACATTTCTGTGCCATAAAAAGGTATTTCTTCAAGAAAGGAAAAAAAGGCCTAGAATCACAAAATTAAAGACACATCTTATCAGTTAGTTATATGAAAATTTTAATGCTTTATCCTTTTATCTTATATAATTATATTCAATTTTAACCAGATTTCATTAGTACCCGCTTAAACCAGTTTCCTTTTACACATTTGTTTAATTAAAAGAATATCAATTTTCGATGGCAGGCACACATTTTAAAACAAAGCCATTCGAAGTATTTAAAAAAAATTATACTAAACATGTCAATAAAATAAACTTAAATTCACCAATAATCAGAAGTATAAATTAAAGCAAACAAGAAAAAATATTCGCAACAAATGCATCAGAGAAAGAATTAATATCTTTGGCATAAAAAAGAAGCATTGCAAAAAGCAAAAGAAAATAACACCCACGGGCAATGGACAAGCAATTCATGGAAGTGGAAATACAAATAGCCAGTAAATGTAGGAAAACATGATTGACTTCACTAATAATCAACAAACAAAATAATCTTTTTTTTTTTTTTGGCAAACAGATTAGCTAAGATGCAAAGGACTAATACTCCATGTTGATAAGAGTTAAGAATGAGAAGTAGATTTTTTCATTTTCTGGTTTTTAGTGTCAAAGCACACAACTTTTCTGGAAGTAATTGGCATTATGTACCAAAATTATAAATGTATTTACACTTTGATTCAGCAATTCTGTTGTTAGGAAACAATCAAGTGTGTGCCCCAATGTATGTACAGCATATTTATTGAAGAGTTGTTTGTAGTAGGGAATATGGGAAAAATCTAAATTACTATATCAGTGCTGATTAGAAATATTGTGGTATATTTATACAACGGATTACTGTAAAGCCATGTAAAAGGATGATTTAAACCTATACCTGTGCACGTGAAAAGTGTTCACAATATTACATTATGTGAGAAAAAGCAGATTGCAACACAGAATAATAGGCAGTTATTCTCTTTTAATTAACAATATAAATATTGTTAGTATCACTAAATATGCACAGGAAATAATTTGAAATTATACACCAAACTATCTCTGGCTGTTAGATTGTGGGGTTCTTTATGCTTCTGTATTTTTAAAATGTTTATATTAGTTTAAACAATTTCTAAACAAAAACAGCAAAGCTATTGCCAATGTGAAAAACAGAGGAGATAAATATGAAAGAACGTAGTTACAAGGTTTTTTACTGCAGCAGAATTTATAACGATAAAATGATTAAACACAACCTAAAAGACCAACAAGAATAGATTGGATTATTCCAAACAGTGGGATACTGTTGTCAATAATTTTTACTTATTATTTATTTTTAATTGACAAATAATATTTGTGTATATTTATGGGGTACGATGTGAGCTAATTAACATATTCATCACCTCACCAACTTACTTTTGTGTAGTGAGAACATTAAAATCTATTCTTTTAGCAATTTTTTAAATGTTCATTATTTTAACTGGGGGCACCATATAGTGCAATAGATCACTAAAACTTATTTCTCCAGTCTAATCGAATCTTTGTACACTTTGATTGACATTTAAACCCTTTCCCCATCCTACCCCCACCCCCACTAGCCTCTGGTTTTTTTGAAATCAACATTGTTAGATTCCACATATAAGTAAAATCATACAGAATTGTCTTTCTGTGTCTGACTTATTTCACTTGGCATAATATTCTCTAGATTCATCTAAGTTGTCACAATTGACTTAATTTCATTCTTTTTAAAGGCTGAATAGTATTTTATTGTGTATATATATCATATTTTCTGTATTCATTCATCTGTTGACGGACACTTAGGTTGCTTCCATATCTTGGCTATTTTGAATAATGATAAAATGAACATGGGAGTGTAGATATTTCTTTGACGTATTGATTTTATTTTTTTTTTTTTTTTGGATATATACCCATAAGTGGAATTGCTGGATCATATGATAATTTTATTTTTAGTTTTTTGAGGAACCTTCATACTATTTTCCAAAATGACTGTACTAATTTAAATTCTCACCAACAGTGTAGGAGAGTTCCCTTTTCTCTCCATCCTCACCAACACTTATCATTTGTCTTTTTGATAATGGCCATTCTAACAGGTGTGAGGTGATATCTCATTATGGTTTTAATTTACATTTCCCTAATGATTAGAGATGTTGAGCATTTTTATTGTATCTGTTGGTCATTCTTATCTCTTCTTCTGAGAAATGTCTATTCAGATCCTTTGCCCATTTTTAATGAGGTTATTTGTTTTCTTGCTGTTGAGTTGAGTTCTTATATATTTAGATATTAGCCCCTTGTCAGATGTATGGTTTGCAACTATTTTCTCCCAATCTGTGGGTTGTCTCTTCACTCTGTTAATTGTTTCCTTTGCTGTGCAGAAGCTTTTTAGTTTGATGCAATCCCATTTGTCTGGACAATAATATTTTCAAGTATATTATTTACATGGTATATTGTTTTCAAAAATCAAGCAAAAATACTGTATTTTCAATATGATGTCAGTTTGATGAATATGTGTTTTGCAGAGAATATATTGAGATATCAATTTACTATTTTCTGTTTTGTTCACTATATTTTTCTTCTCTTTCAGTCTCCACCCTCAACTCCAGAAAGATAATCAGACCCATTGTACTTTTGTTACCAGTGGGGAAGTTGGTGCTATAGGGCTGAAAATAGATGTTGTCCGTGAACGCGCTCCCTTCCTGGCTTTTGTTTTCTGAAAGCCTGAGTTCCTAGGGAGGATTGTGCTATGAGGAAAGGGGTAGAGGTGATTGAGAGGGAGAGGAAAAGCAGCAAGAGAGGTTTTCCCAAGACTAGGAAAAGGGACAGAAATCTGCAGATCCTCTGTTAAGTGGAAATACCATTCCCAAACAGTGACCAAAGCAGATAGCAAAAGCTTGGAAGAAAACACCTCTATCATACAGTTAAAAGGGTTGGTTCTTGAACATCAAAACTTCCAGCCTCAACAAGGAGTCCTGGAACCAATCCTGGCGAAGAAGCAGTACAGCTCCCTGCTTTCTAGGCTTGGACAACGAACATAGCAGTAGAGACCACTGTACCCCATTTTCTCGGTACTCTTGGACTCTGGTGAGAACTTAGGGAGGGAGAATTCCACCCCAACTACAACAAAAACTAATCAACTGAAATTGAATTTTCCACCAGTCAAGTGGGATGGAAGGAAGCTTGAAGTTAGATTTAATTTGGTATTTTTAAAATTACAATGTGGCATTTCTTATACCCCCAAGTTTTTAAAGTAGGATCCATCCCAGCTACACATGTATATTAAAAAGAAAGAACTCTGGAAAGTTAAACACCAAAATGATAATAGTAGCTATCTCTGGGTAATGAGATTATGGATATTTGCATTTTGCTTATCTTACTTTCTAGCTTTTCTATAAAGGATAGATAATTAAATACTTTTAAAGTTTATATTCAAAATATGCAGAAAATCATGTTTAGCAAAATCATGCTTATACTTTTCTTTACATTTTATGTTTATATTTATTCTCTACATGTATATTTAAATTAGTCCTGTTTTCTGTATGTATGGTTTAGAGCAGGAAACTAGGCAAATTAGCTAAGATTATGTACTTAAAAGTAACACAGCCTTGAGTTTCACACACAACTTCACAACTTACTACCTGTCTCCGATGGCAATTTCTAGAAGCAGACCTGCAATAAGGATTCATGTGTGAGTGATTTATTAAGGAAATGCTCCCAGGGGAAATCAGTAAGAGAAAGGGTAAAGCAGGACAGGGAAAGGAAAGAAGCCAAGCAAGGGTCAGGTTTCAGGTGAAGTGGAAGCCTCAGGCTGATCCTGAAGAGGGCTCTGAAGTGTAAATTATGCCTCACAGTTTGGCCTGCCTTGAGGCTTTTAAAAAAAATTTTTATCTCCAAACCAGTCAGTCACTGCCTATGGGGCCACCCTGGGAAACATAAACTCACAGGATTTCTGGCTTCCTGCACACTCAAGTGAAGCAACTCCAGTAGCCCAAGGGCAGAAGAGTCACAGGTGTCAGCCATTAGAAACAAAGGGTGAAGAAGCTGGGGGACAGATGCACAGAACCAGCAGGGACAAGAGGGATGAAAGGAGATCTGGATGTAGGATTGACAATGTCCTCTATACTACCTCAGGGTCTTTTCCCTGGCTGTTACCTTCACCTGGATCTTTCTATACACAGGTATCTGTATGGTTCATTCGCTCTCCTCCTTCAAATCTTTGAGTAAATGTCACCTTCTCAATGAGGTCTATCTACTACTTCTTTTTAAATTTTCAGTCCCTTTCCTGACTTTCCAACCCCTTTTAACATGTTCCATTTTTATTTCATAGTTCTTAAAATATTCTGTAAGGGTACTTCAAAAAGTTCATGGAAAGATTTGTATTATCTTTAAATCCTAATTTTCCATGAACTTTTCAAAGTACCCTCGTATAATGTACTCATTCACTGTGTTTACTAATTAATGTCTGTCTTCTCCCACTAAAATGTAAGCTCCACAAGGGCACAGATTTTTGTTTTGTTCCCTATGCACCTGTAACAGTTGCCTAGGACATAGTAAGCACTCAATAAATATTCATTGAATGAACTAGTGCATGAATCTAGGAATTTATCCTAAAGAAATAATCAATAATTTGGAGAAATCAAAGTGCACAATGAATACCTGCAAGTCTGTTACCAGATGAATGTGATTTGGCTGACATCTTTCAGTATATAAATCAATATATCTATTATTAACTCCCTATTCTCAATAGCAGAATAATTATTTCATGCAAAATAGGCAATGAATTAAAAAAATAAGCCCACAAAATAAAGTGATGTTTAAGTCTTTTATGTCCTTATTGACAATTTGTCTGCTTATGCTATCAATTATTAAGAAGTATATTAAAATTTCTCACTATTATTGTGCATTTATCTATTTTTCATTATACTTCTCTCAAGTTTTGCTTATAATTTTTGAGGCTATGTTATTAGGGGCAAACAAATTTAAAATGTCTACTTAGTCCTGGTGAAATGAAACTGTTAACTTTATGAATGTCTCTCTTTATCTCCAGTAATGTTTTTTGCTTTAAAGTCTACTTTTTGTTAGCAACATGAGGTTTTTCAACCACCAGGTGTTAGATTTTGGGTTGCAAATTTCACGAGAGCACCTCTAGAGTCTGCAACATCCTCAGTGCTTCCCGTCTGTTCAGTGCCAAGAAAACTTTCCCAGGAGTGGGGAAGATTGCCCTAATACTTTTGGCATCACAGCTTTATCGGAGGATGTCTGCTTTTACACTATTAGACTGCTCACTGTAAGCAGATTCTGGATTTTGTCTTCTGTCCTTCAAACCTCACTAGTCCACGAAAATTTTAACTCAAGTTCACTAGTTTGGTAAATATCTTCAGGGTAAAAACAGTTCCTGTGCTTTCCTTACCTACTGAGTTTTTTCTTTCACTTAGATTTTGTTCTGGCAATTTCTTAAAATCTTGTCAACTTTTTGATACTTTTAGGAAGAGTTTTAAAATATTTTATCCAGCATTTTTCATTGTTTTTGGTGAGAGGAAGATCTGATTTATTGGAAACAGAATTCTACCATTTATCTTCCTTTGACATGAACTTAAATTAATAAAGTAGCAGAGAAACCACAAGAAAAGCACAGCAATAAAATTGCAAAAAGAAACAACAGGAACTTGTCTGAGCAGCAACTTTTTTTCTTGTCAGTTATAGTACCTCCCCAAGAATGATAATAAAATTTGACGTGGAAATATGTGCAAATGTATGTTAAGGACTTTGCACTTGGTGTTGGAAGCTTTGGAGAGCAAGGAGATGGCTTATAGTGTCTTATTGATTAGGAAAGTGAATTTACTAGGGAAATGTCATAGGGTTGCCAGGCAATGTTCAGTGCCCATGTGTCAAAATTTACAAGAGGGAACAGTTAGTGGAACTGAGTGATTTTAGGTGGTCAGAGACAGAAGAGTAGAAATGTTGGGTTTAAGTCAGGTTTAGATTTTCCCACATATGTAACGATAGAGGTAAAGAGAGGCAAAGGAATTAAGGGTGTATGCAAAAGAGTGATTATGAAATTGGACCATAGATATAAGCTGGGAATGGAAGGAAGTAAGAATAGGAGAAGGGGCATGAATAGTGAAACATGGTAGCAGGGTCAATGGATTGGAGATGCCAGTGGAATTGAAGAATTTTTGAGGTAAAGATACAAGAGCAAGTGACCTGGAAAGAGAGAACGGATGGTTGAAGAGGGGACTCTCAAAATCAGTATTTCAGAGATTATGCCATTATTGGTGATAAGAAGGTCTAGAGTATGACAAATGGGAGTAGTCAGCTGATGTGAAGTGGAGGATAAGGCCCATGGAGATGAGAAGTGTTTGATGGATGGTTTACATGGCATTGAAGCCACCAAGAATGATAACAAGATTAATAGAGAAGAGAAAAGCATATGGTGAGCCAAGTGTTAAAGTCTTCAGTGAATGAGAGGTAACAGCCAGAAAGACTGTAGATGACTGCAACAAAGAGGGGTAGTGGGTTGTTCCGTCTAGTAGCTTAGGGTTCAAAGGAGCTGGGATGTGTGAAAGATGAGAAGAGATATGGTCTTGAAATGGCAAGAAAGAGCAGTGAAAGACAAGTACCTCACCTCCAGGACCAGTGGTACCATGGGAGTAGGAGGAAAACAGTGAGAGAAAATTGCTTTAATTTATACATTTCATAGATTGTTTCATTTATTCATTTAACAATGTACTGAGTAGCTACTGTGTGATAAGCAGTTTACCAGACTGGTGTAGGGGGGAATCGGGGTGGGGGGGGGTGTTGGGCAGGGTTAGGAGGAGTTAATTAGACAAAGACAGAGTGATAATTTTAGCGACTATGTCTAACAGAAGCTAGAATTGATTCTCCTCTTGTGAACAAGTAAATTGGTCTAGCCCACACACTTAGGCCTGGGGAATTGTCCCTGGGCCTAAAATGTTGCTGCCTGAAGGTAAAAGTAAGAATAGATTTGGCAACTGTCCAGTCATAAAGGAAAGCAAGTGTTATCTTCATTAAGCACAGCTGAACCTGGTTTTAAAACTTAACTTGTACAGCTACAGTAATCAAAATAGTGTGGTATAAGTACAGACATATAGATCAATGGAACAGAATAGACAATCCAGAAACAGACACAAACTTATATGGTCAATTGTTAAAGTAGTCCCATGGGAGACAAGATAGTCTTTGAAATGTGGTGTTAAAACAATTGAACATCCATATGCAAAAAAAAAAAAAAAAAAAAAGCACTTCATATCACATGAAAAAATCAACTGAAAATGGATCATAGACCTAAATGTAAAATAAAAACTCTAAAATTCTTAGAAGAAAACATAGAAAAAATCTTGACTTTGGGCTAGACAAAGCATTCTTAGTAATGATATGAAAAGCATAATCTATTAAAAATTTGATAAATTTTATCTTAACAAAATTCAAAACTATTGCTCTGTGAGAACATAGTGTTAAAAAAATAAAAAGACAAGCCATAGACCAAGAGAAAACATTAAAAGTTATATATCTAAAAAATGTCTTGTATCCAGAATACATAAAGAATTGTCAAAATTCTATAATAAGAAAATAAACACCCCAATGTTAAAATGGGCAAAAGATTGGAACAAACACTTCACCAAATAAGGTATATGAATGGCAGATAAGTACATGAAAAGATGCTCAACATTATTAGTCATTAGGAAAATGGAAAGTAAAACCACAATGAAATCACAATTACCCCCTAGGATGACTATAATTAAAAGGCTACCAGTACCAAGTGTTGGAGAGGATGTGGGGCAACTGGAACCCTTATACATTGCTGGTGGGAATGTAAAATGGTGCAGCCACTGGGGGAAATAGTTCAGCAGTACCTCAGAATGTTAAACACAGAGTTACTATATGACTCAGCAATTCCACTCCTAGATGTATAACCGAGAAATGAAAATATGTGTCTACACAAAAACAATGTTTATACACAATGTTTATAGCAGCAATATTCACAATAGCCCAAAAGTAGAAAAAACTCAATTGCTCATCAATTGACAAATGGATTAATAAGATATGGTACATTCATACAATTGAATATTATTTGGCAATAAAAAGGAATGAAGCACTGATAAATGGTAAACATAAATGAACTTTGAAAACATTATGGTAAGTGAAAGAAGCCAGGCACAAAAGGCTACATATTGTATGATTCATTTATATAAAATATATAGAATAGGCCAATGAATAGACAGAGAAAGTAGATTGGTGATTGCTTAGGGGGACAGGGGGAGTGACTGCTAATAGGTTCCTACTGGAGTTATGGGAATATTTTATATCTTGATTGTGGGGGTTTTTATGTTACTGGATACATTTGCCAGAGTTTCTCAAACTTTGAGTATATTCAAAGATAGTTAATTTCATTGTATGTAAATTATACCTCAATAAAGCTGATTTTTTTTAAAGGATCCAAAAGTAAACCACATTGATTAATGGGCAAGGATTCATACATTCACATGACAATTTTTGACTACACATCTCACAAAACACTTTTAGAGAATAAACTGAATTGGGCCATGTCCAAGCAGAGGCACAACATGTACAAAAGTTAGGAGGGGAGAGAGCATGATGCATTCAGAGAACATGGAAAAGTTCAGTATGGCCCAAGCAGTGAAGATGGAGAAGTAGGCAGGGGCAGGGCTACGGCAGGACTTGTCTGCCACGTTAAGGCTGTTCGGACCTTAACCTAGCACGGTGGGAAGCCAGCCCTGCTGAGAAGTTTCAAGTGAGACGTGAAAGAACTGAGATTTAGGAAGATCTCTTTGGCTTCAAAGAGATTGGAGCCATCTCCACCCTCACCCCACAGCACAGGAGACTGCTGCAGTTATCCAGGACAGAGATGGCCAGGGCAAGGTGGGCCGGCATGGCATCCACAGGAGTGGACTGATGAGAGACACTGCACAGGCAGATGGATGGTGGTGTAGTCCATTCGGGCTGCTGTAACCAAATACTTTGAACTGGGTAATGTGTAAACAACAGAATGGTATTGCTTACAGTTCTGGAGGCTGGCAAGTCGAAGATCAAGTCTCCAGAAAATGCAGTGCTTCGTGGATGGTGCCCTGTTGCTGTGTCCTCACATGGCAAAAGCGGGCAAGGGAGCTCAGTGGAGCCTCTTATAAGGGCACTAATCCCATTCATGAGGGTGGAGCCCTCATGACTTAATCACTCCCCAAAGGCCCCACCTCTTAATACTATCACAGTAGGTATTGGGTTCCAATGTATGAGTTTTGTGGGGACACACACATTCAGACCATAGCTGATGGGACATGGGGGTGAGGCAAGGGAAGGGAGTCTGGTTTGGTCAGTGGGGTGGATTGTGGTGCCCTTCACTGAGACTGAGAACAGGAGGATGAAGAGGGAGGGAAAGGGGAGGGGGCGAGGAAGAGGAGGAGGAGAGGGAGGAGGAGGAACAGGTATGAGAAGGAAGTTGAGTTGTAGGAGCTGGTGAGTTATCCAAATGGAGTGCTTCAGTGGCCAGTTCATCACATGAATCTGGAGTTCAGGTGTGAGGTCTGCCCTGGGAGATGAAGGTGTGGGTGTCCTCAGCCTTGAGAACCCAAGGGAGGATCAGCTGGCTAGAGGAAGCCAGGCCATGAAAATGGAGAAGAGAAATGGGAGATGGGAAAATCCATGAGGCACAGAGAGCAGAGGCCAGGTGTTTCTCTCATGGTGTGGGAAAGGAGGACATTGTAACACCCCAAAGGCAGTCTTATTTCTTTCCTTACCAGTGTGTTTTCCTACTTACTGTGTGCCTGTGCTTTGGCGGGTGGGGTGGGCTGGGGAATTGTCATCCTTTTACTGTCCTTGTGTTCTTTAGGCCTTTGAGGGCTCTCAGTGTTCCTCCTCTTTTGAGGAAGGTAGTCTCCTTTCCGTTTTTAGTTTTCCCTCTTCAAGGATGTTTGTGCAGTTCTATGTTCCAGATCCTGCCACCCGGGACTTAGTCATGCACATTAAGAGGCTTTTGATGTCAGAGTCTGGATGGTTGTCATGGTTACCTAGTCACTGGCATGGCTAAACAAGCAATGCTTGGGACACAGACCATTGCCTGGGACTTGGGAATCCTTGTCCTATAGACAGCTTTATAGATGCAATTGATTTTCTGTAATGTGGTGAAACTCAGTTTATTCTTTCAAGCACCAGATATATGCCTTTTAATTATAAGAAGAAGCTTCATAGAGATGTTGGAATAAAATGAATTATAGGAAAAAATTTCGACATGAAATGATTTTCACAATGAAGTAGTAGTGATATTCCCAAGGGCTCAAGGATCTAGTAGTATCACCTGACCTTCACTCCAATGTCTTGTCCATCAGACCATAACTGTGCTTTGTGATCCTGTAGCATCTTAATATTCCGGGATCCAAAGGCATCCAATTCATCTGCATCTTTTAAAAGGAACAGGAAGTCACTCTGATTCAATAGGAAAGGGGTGAGGATTTTCCTCCAACCCAACTCTGCTAGACAACACACTGTGTATTATGTAGATGAGGGTGGTTCTTTTTCTTTTTGCTGTTACATTTCAAATACTCTCTATGTGATGGTTTAGCTAGTTGATTGAAAAATTGGCTGTTTGTGGATGGGAAGAGTTCAGGATAATAGTGAAGGGCACTAACTTTAGCAAAGTGCGTACTACATGCCAGAAACTGAATAGATGCTTTTCATTGACTCTCTTTTCAACTGCTACCAATCAACTGAGCAGTGTTTATCTTTCTAGTCTTTTTCTGCCAATATCTATTTAAAGAAAATTTGAATATATCTGTACATATTGGTTCTTAGCCTGCTGAGAAAGGAACTTTTTATTGCTTTATGTTGTCCTTGTACTAAGCATGCATGTGCATTGGGAAACATTTAGAAAATACAGATGAGTGCCACTCGGAGTCCTGAGTCAGAACTGCAGCCTGAACATCAGGGAGCAGGAATGCTGGGAGGGAAGGCAGGAAGGAGGGAGTGAAGGGGTGAGGAGGCGCTGCTGCTCTGACCTCCAGACAGAGCTTTCCAGAAGTTTGCGTGGCATAGGAAGCACATCAGTGGCAGGCAGTCTCTGCTGAGATTTTCACGAGACAAGTCAGCTAGGCCTCTAGTCTACACTTTGTTTATCCTTCTCTCCCTTCTCCTTTCCTTCCGCCCCCCTCCTCTCTCCTGCCCCTTTTCTCCCGCTTCTCCCTCCTTTCTCTCTCTCTCCCTCCTCTTGTCTCTTCCTCTTCAGCCTACTCCTCCTACATAAATCAGGTTGGGAACAACTGCCAAGGTCTGTCCAGAGCAGGCAGGGAGCCATCTCAGTCCTATGGAATCTTTCACCCTTAGCTAAAGAGAAGCTCTGTGTGTGCATGCGTGCATGTTCATGTACATGTGTGCACACACAGGCATGAGTTTAAACTAAAAAAAGAATCATGCCATTTGCAGCTTTTTTCTGATTGCCAAAGTTATACTTTCTCCTTGAGAAAAATCTATAAGATTCAGAAAAGTGTAAAGACGAAAATATAAACTACCTAGAATCCTGTAATTCAAATGTTCAGTTGTAACCATCATCATTAATTTAACCATGTGTTATGAATACCTTTCAACGTCAATAAAAAATTTGTGCCTTATTTTCTGAATCACTTTAAGATTTTTCATGTTTCAAACTTTAATCTCTATTTTTCTGATTTCAAAGGTAAAAAATCCTTGTAAAATAAAATAATATAGAAACATATAACATAGATAATGAAATCTTCTTGCTTCTCCTTTACCTGTCAAATCCGTAGAAACATTCTCTATTAATAGCTTGGAGTACATTCCTTCAGAAATTTTTCTTTAGTGATACACACATATTCTTTTGCAAAAGTGAAGCCATACTGAAAACATATTACTCTGCACATATCTTTTCAACTTTATCTCATGCTTACAAGGTTTGCAGGCTGCTCTTTTCACTTAGCAATAAATTGTCAACATATTTCAGGACAATAAATACATTTCTATATCATTTTATGAGTCACTATTCAATAAGATTTTCTCCAATTTATGAAATTTTACAAGTTATATATGCTTGCTGCAAAAATTCAAACGATACATGTAAAATTGTATAAATTAGAAATTAAAATTTCCCTGTTTCTCTCTGTTGCCCTGTGATGATAGCTACGGGTGAGTATTCTTCCAGCTTTTTTTTTGCAAAGTATTTCTGTTTCTCTCTCTCTCTCTCTCTCTCTCTCTCTCTCTCTCTCTCTCTCTCTCTCTCTCTCTCTCTCTCTCTCTCTCTCTCTCACACACACACACACACACACACACACACAATTTCTTTTGCAAAAAATGGGACATACTGGGTGTATGGTTTAGCAACTTGCTTTTCTTTTTTACTTAATATATATTAGACATTTTTCCGTGACAGTACATATTAGCTTCACCTCATTTCCTTTAACCCAGTCAGAAGATTCCATTGCATTAATGTATATTTTTTATGTAACCAATCAGCTATAAATGCCCTTTAAGTTCTTTTAAAATTGTTCACTATCACAATCTTGCCGAAATGTACAATGTAGTTGATTTTCGTGTCCCTTTACCAATTCCTCTTTCCCACTTTCCTCTCCCTTCTCTCCCTATCAACATCATATCTGTTCACTTGTCTTAACAAGTTCAAGGAATTGTAATCATTGGCTGAAATGGGCATTTTTAATGAATATCTTTAGTTATGTGTGCCATTATTTTTGTATGATAAATTTTTAGGAGTAAAATTGTTGTCTTCAAGACCACACAAATTTTCTATTTTTATGCATATCACCAAATTTGCCTCCAAAAGATTGAAGCAGTTTATGGTCCTACCAAGGATGTAAAAGCATGCCAGTTTTTCCACACTGTCTGCAAAGCCATGTATCATCAACATATTAAAAAAAAAATTTGCCCCTGTTACATTGTGAAATGGATATTTGGCCTTCTTTCCTGTTTCCTGACATAAAGCTCCTAAAACCCTTGGAATCTCTAGACTGATTAGTGTCTTTTGTTTGCTAATGAGATGACTGATAGCTGGTGGCCCCTAGGTAGCTTCAAGATGGGGGCTGGTCACTGAAATGACGGAGGCATGATTAGAGGGTTGGAACTTTCAGCCCGAACTCCCAATTTTCAGGGAGGGGACAGAGGCTGAAGATTGAGTTGGTTTCCAATGGCCAATGATGTAATCAATCATGCCTACAAAACGAAGCCTCCATAAAACCCCAAAAGGCCTGGGTTCAGAGGGCTTCCGGACAACTGAACATGTGGAATTTCCTAAATGGTGCTGTGCCAGAGAGAGCATGAAAGCTCTGTGCCCCTTCCTCCATACCTTGCCCTAGGCATCTGTTCCATCTAGCTGTTCATTTGTGTCCTTTATAATAAGCCAGTAAATATAAGTATGTGTTTCCATGAATTCTGTGAGTGGCTGTAACAAATTAATTGAATCTGAGGAAGGGGTCATGGGAACCTAGATTTATAAGTGGTCAGCCAGGAGCTCAGGTCATATCCTGTCTTTGTGACTGGCATCTGAAGGGGGAGGGGAGGGCAGTCTTGGAGACCGAGTCCTTAACCTGTGGGATCTGATGCAATTTACAGGTAGATAGTGTCAGAGTTGAATTGAATTAGGACACCCAGCTGGTGTCCACTGGGGAATCTGCTGCAGCATTGGTTGCTGGTGGGGAGAAATCCCCACATATTTTGGTGACTAGAGGTCACAGAAGTATTCTGTGTTGTACTGTACTGAGTGAGTGAGAGTATGAATAAACACACTTTGTCTTTTTCTCTTTAACATTGACACCCCACCCTCCCACATCAAAATAAGCCATGTTAAATCCTAGGATTGTGAGGATAGAACTTGACCATTGTTATTGGTGGTGTTGCTGGTACTGCTGGCATGTTTGTGCAGATGTTTGCAGCTGCTTAGAACTCTTCCCTCTTTCCTTTTGCACCTTTGCTGCTGTTCATATGCATTAATTGCTGCTCTAAATTCAGGTCCCTGACAAAATATTGAAATTAAGGATTTACAGAAATGAGCAATCCTGTAGCTTTATCCTTATGCACATCCTGAACTACTTTCTTGGATAAATTTCTAGAAATGGGATTGCTGGATGTTGGGAAAATGGAACAATTTGGTCAGGCTCCCCTCACCTCGGAGCTGGTTCAGGGCAGTTCAGTAAGCATTGTGTGTTTGTGGGTGGAGTAAGTGTGCCTGCAAGGTGGCGCCACTTTGGCTGGTGTTTTACTGCCTCAGGCGCCCACCTTGTGTGGCCATGTTTTTCCAGACCTGCAGCTTCCAAGGGCTGTGTGGCCAGTTGCCTAGCTTATAGACCTGCATGAAGGGTTCTGATGACTCAGCCTGGTGTGGACGGGTCTGGTGACCCAGCCTGGCATGTGATGGGTTTGTGACCCAGTCTGTGAATGGGCTTGAGAGGTGTGGGAGCTCCAGACCCAGCCCTAGCTCAACCATCGGCCCAGTCGATGCAGGATTACCAGCAGGTAAAAGAGCCTGACAAGTGGCATGGTCGCCTAGCTTTACAACTGGCATCACGAGCAGGATTAAGACCTAGACAATTGGCACTGTGAGCAGAATTTGCAATATCAGCCTTAGCCTCACAGTAGCCCTTGTGGTAGCTAGACACTGGATGAAAGGCTACATATATTTTAAAGCCAAATGCTTTTATTTATATGCTTATAACTCCTAAGTTTATATCTTGTCCAGACTTTCCTCTGAGTTTCAGACCTGGTATTAAACAACATACTTTTCACTTTAACATCTCAGGCAAAAGATGCCCCCAAACTAAATTCATCATCTCTGCTTTCTACCACCCTCCAACATGGCCCTTCCCCACCTTCCTTATCTCAATGAATCACAGGCATCTTCAACCATTTTTACAAACCAGAAACTGACTCTAATCTCTCTGTCACCTTCACATTCAGTTTACCCAAGTTCTATTAATTCAATCTCTTAAATACATCTTAAATCTGTCTGTTTCTCTCCAACTTCATTGCTACCTCAGTAGTCTGAACTAACATTTTTTCTTAGCCAAACTACTATAAAGGCCTCCTAATTGGCTTTGTTTGTTTGTTTATTTATTTATTTATTTTTGAGAGTAAATGGCATTTATTATTTCAGGAATATGAAACTGTAGCAGGAGAATTCCAGGTCCCACTGGCTAGGTCTGGGTTCTTGGTGTCTCGAATAAAGATTTGGACAAGACACACCAGAAATGAAACGTAAAGGCAGTTTTATTTAGCAAAGAAAGAGGGAAGAGTACACTCCGGAGAAAATGGAGTGGACTTGAGCAAGAGAGAAGAGTGCTCAAGAGCCCCTATAGTCACATTCCTGGGGGTTTAAGTACTCTTAGTTGGATTAGTGCCATTTTGTCATTGGTTGAGCCCTGAACGTATTCTCTGTCATATTGGTTAAAGAGATTGGGGCCCTAGCGGTGAGAACTCATTGGTCTAACCAAAAGATGCCCAAGGTGGGGGGAGGGGGGCTCCCTGTCTGTAATTGTCTTTGTCTCCACTTCTGCGCATGTGCATGCCTTGCTCAGGAAACCAGTTTTTGCAAATAACCAGTTTTTCCTTTTCCCATTCTTTTCTCTATCTAGCTTCCTGCCTCAAAACACTAGGCAAATTGTATCGCCATCAGTATTTTCACATTGAAACACTGAATTTCTCTATTTCATGCTATTCTTAACATTTAGCTTTGCTTTACTTTTTGCATATCAAAATGTGCAAAAGACACTGACTTGTATGGGCTGAATGTTTGTGACCTCCCCCTCCCCCTTTCATATATTGAAACCCTCGCCTCCTCCATTTGATGGTACTAGGAGGTGGGGCCTTTGGGAGGTGATTAAAATTAGATGAGGTCATGTACATGGAGCCCTCATGAGTGGGATTAGTGCCTTTATAAGAGTCAGAGGGAGCTTGCTTCTCCTCTCTGCTCTCCACCGTGGGAGGATACAATGAGAAGTCAGCAGTCTGCAACCTGGAATAGGACCCTCTGCATAACCAACTATGCCGGCACCCTGATCTCAGACTTCCAGCCTCCAGAACTGTGAAAAATAAATTTCTGTTGTTTAAGGCACCTAGTCTAAGTATTTCATTATAGCAGCCTGAGCTAAGACAATTTCTTTTACTCTTTGAAACTCGATGCCACTCTTAAGCAAAGTGACAGAGTGAATGATGGAAACTAAACGTTGTAATAGCTACATTTTGGGGGGAAAAAGCTAGGGGTTTCCAAAATAACTGATAAAACAATTTAGAATTCTCTCTGAGTTTTAGAAACACCAGTAGACACTTGATCACATACAAATCTTAACTGTTCTGATAACACTGTGGACATGGGGGCAATCTAGAATTCATAATACAAATTTAATGTTTTTTCTGGTTTTAGAAAAAGCAGTAATTTCCTCTTCTAAAATGTCTAAGATGAATGACAAAAAGTACATAAATGAAATTTTTCTTTTAAGTGAGAAATTGCAGAGAGCAAATGCTTATTTTTCTCTATCCCTAATTTTAGCCAAATTTTCTGTCCTGTTTCTTTCCTTTTTCTTTCCTTCCCTCCTCCCTTCCATCCTCCTTCCTTCCTTCCTCCCTTCCTACCTTCTCCCTCTTTCTTCCTCCCTTTCCTCCTCCATTCCTTCTCTTCTTTTCCATCTTTTCCTTTTTATTAAGATATAATTTACACTCCGTAAAATGCACCATGTTAAATTGCACAGTTAAGTGGTTTTTAACATATTCACAAAGTTTTGCAACCATCACCACTATCTAATTCCAGAATATTTTCATCACGCCAATAAAAAAAACCCTGTACGCATTAGCAGTCACTCCCCATTGTCTTCTCTCCCCATCTCCTGCAAACCATTAATCTATTTTCTGCTTCCCTGGATTTGCTTATTTTGAAATCTTCATATAAATGGAGTCACACAATATGAGGTTTTTTGAGTCTGGTTTCTTTCGCTTAGCATTATGTTTTTGAGGTTCATTCACCTTGTAGCATGCATCAGTACTTCATTTCTTTTTAAAGCTAAGTATTTCATGTATGAATATACTATATTTTGTTTACCTATGCATCAATTAATGGACATTTGCATTGCATCCACCCTTGAGATACTATGAATAATGCTGTGATAAACATTCATGTACAAATTTTTGAGTGGACATATATTTTCTTTTTTCCTTTTTTTTTTTTTTTTCCAAATTTTAGATTTATTTATTTATTTTTGGCAGCTGGCCAGTGCGGGGATCTGAATCCGTAACCTTGGCATTGTAAGACTGTGGTCTAACCAACTGACCTAACCAGCCAGCCCACATTTTAGATTTATATTTATTTATTTATTTATTTATTTATTTTTTATTTTTTAAATTTTATTTTGTCGATATACATTGTGGCTGATTATTGCTCCCCATCACCAAAACCTCCCTCCCTTCTCCCTACCCCCTCCCCCCAACAATGTCCTTTCTGTTTGCTTGTCGTATCAACTTCAAGTAATTGTGGTTGTTATATCTTCTTCCCCCCCCGTTTTTTTTTGTTGTTGTTGTTTTTGGTTTTGTGTGTGTGTGTGTGTGTGTGTGTGTGTGTGTGTGTGTGTGTGTGTGAATTTATATATTAATTTTTAGCTCCCACCAGTAAGTGAGAACATGTGGTATTTCTCTTTCTGTGCCTGACTTCTTTCACTTAATATAATTCTCTCAAGGTCCATCCATGTTGTTGCAAATGGCAGTATTTCATTCGTTTTTATAGCTGAGTAGTATTCCATTGTGTAGATGTACCACATTTTCCGTATCCACTCATCTGATGATGGACATTTGGGCTGGTTCCAACTCTTGGCTATTGTAAAGAGTGCTGGGATAAACATTGGGGAACAGGTATACCTTCGACTTGATGATTTCCATTCCTCTGGGTATATTCCCAACAGTGGGATAGCTGGGTCGTATGGTAGATCTATCTGCAATTGTTTGAGGAACCTCCATACCATTTTCCATAGAGGCTGCACCATTTTGCAGTCCCACCAACAATGTATGAGAGTTCCTTTTTCTCCGCAGCCTCGCCAGCATTTATTGTTCAGAGTCTTTTGGATTTTAGCCATCCTAACTGGGGTTAGATGGTATCTCAATGTGGTTTTGATTTGCATTTCCCGGATGCTGAGTGATGTTGAGCATTTTTTTCATATGTCTGTTGGCCATTTGTATATCTTCCTTAGAGAAATGCCTACTTAGCTCTTTTGCCCATTTTTCAATTGGGTTGCTTGTTTTCTTCTTGTAAAGTTGTTTGAGTTCCTTATATATTCTGGATATTAATCCTTTGTCAGATGTATATTTTGCAAATATTTTCTCCCACTCTGTTGGTTGTCTTTTAACTCTGTTACTTTTTTCTTTTGCTGTGCAGAAGCTTTTTAGTTTGATATAATCCCATTTGTTTATTTTTCTTTTGGTTGCCCGTGCTTTTGAGGTTGTATTCATGAAGTCTGTGTCCAGTCCTATTTCCTGAAGTGTTTCTCCTATGTTTTCTTTAAGTAGTCTTATTGTTTCAGGGTGTATATTTAAATCCTTAATCCATTTTGAGTTGATTTTAGTATATGGTGAGAGGTATGGATCTAGTTTCATTCTCCTGCATATGGATATCCAGTTATCCCAGCACCATTTGCTGAAGAGGCAGTCCCTTCCCCAGTGAATAGGCTTGGTTCATTTGTCAATGATCAGATGGCTGTAGGTGTGTGGGTTGATTTCTGGATTCTCTATTCTATTCTATTGATCAGTGTGTCTGTTTTAATGCCAGTACCATACTGTTTTGGTTATTATAGCTTTGTAGTATAGTTTAAAGTCAGGTAGTGTTATGCCTCCAGCTTTATTTATTTTGCTCAGCATTGCTTTGGCTATGCGTGGTCTTTTGCTATTCCATATAAATGTCTGGATAGTTCTTTCCATTTCTGAGAAAAATGTCTTCGGAATTTTGATGGGGATTGCATTGAATTTGTATATAACTTTGGGTAGTATGGACATTTTCACTATATTGATTCTTCCAATCCAAGAGCATGGGATATCTTTCCATCTTCTTGTATCCTCTCTAATTTCTCTCAGCAGTGGTTTGTAGTTCTCATTATAGAGATTTTTCACATCCTTGGTTAATTCAGCTCCTAAGTATTTTATTTTATTGGTGGCTATTTTAAATGAGCTGGCTTTCTTGATTTCTCGTTCTGCATGTTCACTATTGAAGAAAAGAAATGCTACTGATTTTTGTGTGTTGATTTTGTATCCTGCTACTGTGCTGAAACCATTTATCAAATCCAAGAGTTTTTTTGTAGAGGTTTCAAGCTGTTCGATATATAGGATCATGTCATCTGCAAACAGGGACACTTTGACTTCATCTTTTCCAATCTGGATGCCCTTTATTTCCTTCTCTTCTCTGATTGCTCTGGCTAGTACTTCCAACACTATGTTGAATAGGAGTGGTGAGAGTGGGCATCCTTGTCTAGTTCCTGTTCTTAAAGGAAAAGCTTTCAGCTTTTCCCCATTCAGGATGATATTGGCAGTGGGTTTGTCACATATGGCTTTAATGATGTTGAGATACTTTCCCTCTATACCTAACTTATAGAGGGTCTTTCTCATGAATGAGTGCTGAATTTCATCAAATGCTTTTTCAGCATCTATAGAGATGATCATATGGTATTTGTGTTTGACTTTATTAATATGGTGTATCACATTTATTGATTTGCGTATGTTGAACCAACCTTGCATCCCTGGGATGAATCCCACTTGATCGTGGTGAATAATTTTACGTATGTGTTGCTGTATTCTGTTTGCTAGTATTTTAGTGAGGATTTTTGCATCTATATTCATCTAGGATAACAGCCTGTCATTTTCTTTTATGCTTATATCTTCACCTGGTTTTGGTATCAGGATGATGTTTGCTTCATAGAATGAGTTTGGGAGATTTGCGTCTGTTTCAATCTTTTGGAATAGTTTGTAAAGAATCGGTGTCAATTCCTCTTTGCATGTTTGGTAAAATTCTGCTGTGAATCCATCTGGTCCTGGGCTTTTCTTTGTTGGGAGCCTTCTGATAACAGCTTCAATCTCCTTTATGGTTATTGGACTGTTCAAATTTTCTACATCTTCATGGCTCAGTTGTGGGAGCTTGTGTGTGTCCAGAAATTTATCTATTTCCTCCAGATTTTCAAATTTGTTGGCGTATCGTTGTTTTTAGTAGTCTTGAATGATTTCTTGTATTTCAGATGAATCACTTGTAATATCGCCTTTTTCATTTCTAATTTTTGTTTTTTGTTATTTTAATCTTCTCTCTTCTTTTTTATGTTAGCCATGCTAATGGTTTGTCAATTTTATCTTTTAATAAAACCAACTTTTTGATTCATTGATCTTTTGTATTGTTTTTTGGGTTTCAATTTCATTCAGTTCTGCTCTGATCGTAATGATTTCTTTCCGTCTGCTAACTTTAGGTTTGGATTGTTCTTGTTTTTCTAGTTCTTTAAGGTGAAGTATTAGGTTGTTCACTTGCCATCTTTTCATTCTTCTGAGGTGAGCATTTAATGCAATAAATTTCCCCCTTAATACTGCTTGTGCAGTATCCCACAGGTTTTGGTATGATGTATCATTGTTTTCAAATTTATTAGTTTCAATACATTTTTTGATTTCCTGCTTGATTTCTTCTTGGACCCATATGTCATTAAGTAGAATGCTGTTTAATTTCCATGTGTTTGTATAGTTTCCACAATTTTGTTTCTTATTAATTTCTAGTTTTAATCCATTGTGGTCTGAGAAAATACATGGGATTATTCCAATTTTTGTGAATTTATTGAGACTTGATTTGTGACCTAATATTTGATCTATCCTGGAGAATGATCCATGTGATGATGAGAAGAATGAATATTCTGAGGTTGTTGGATGGAATGTTCTGTAGATATCTGCCAATTCCAATTGGTCTAGAGTATTGTTTAGATCTTGTGTTTCTCTACTGATTCTTTGCCTAGATGATCTGTCTAATATTGACAGTGGGGTGTTCAGGTCCCCTGCTATTATGGTATTAGTGTCTATTTCCTTCTTTAGGTCTAATAGAGTTCGTTTTATAAATCTGGCTGCTCCAACATTGGGTGCGTACATATTTATGATTGTTATGTCTTCTTGATGGATCAGTCCTTTTATCATTAAGTAGTGTCCCTCATTGTCTCTTTTTATGGTTTTTAGTTTAAAGTCTATTTTGTCAGATATAAGAATAGCTACTCCAGCTCGTTTTTCTTTTCTGTTTGCATGGTAAATGTTTTTCCATCCTTTCACTCTTAGTCTATGTGAATCTTTATGGGTGAGGTGGGTCTCTTGTAGGCAGCATATAGTTGGGTCCTCCTTTTTAATCCAGTCAGCCAGTCTGTGTCTTTTGATTGGAGAATTTAAGCCTTTTACTTTAAGAGTTGTTATTGAAAGGTGTTGATTCATTTCTAGCATTTTATTGGTTGTTTGGTTGTATTAGGTGTCTTTTTTTCCTTGCTTTCTGATTTCCTGTTTGGTTTCTGTGTTTGTTGGATCCTTAGGTTGTAGATAGCGTTTTTGTTTGTTTTCTCTTCATGAATGCCATTTTTGTTTTACTAGTGGGTTTTGATTTCTCTTTGGTTTTTATGGCAGTGGTAGTTATTTTTCAGGAACCAAACCCAGTACTCCCTTGAGGATTTCTTGTAACGGTGGTCATGTGGTAGTGTACTCCTGCAGTTTTTGTTTGTCTGAGAAATATACTATTTGCCCTTCATTTCGGAAGGATAGCCTTTCAGGGTAGAGTATTCTTGGCTGGCAATCTTTTTCTTTTAGTATTTTGAATATATCATCCCATTCCTTTCTAGCTTTTAGGGTTTGTGATGAAAAGTCTGATGTTAGCCTGATTGGGGCTCCCTTATAGGTGATTTGACGCTTCTCTCTTGCAGCTTTTAAGATTCTCTCTTTGTCTCTGAGTTTTGCCAATTTGACTATAACATTCTTGGAGAAGGCCTTTTTGGGTTGAATACATTTGGAGATTGTTGAGCTTCCTGGATCTGAAGATCTGTGATTTTTCCTATACCTCGGAAGTTTTCTGCCACTATTTTGTTGAATATGTTTTCAATGCAATCTCCATTTTCCTCCCGTTCTGGAATACCCATGACTTGGATATTTGAGTGCTTAAAGTTGTCTGATATCTCTCTCAGATTTTCTTCAATGTCTTTGATTCTTTTTTCTTTCTTTTTGTAAGCTTGTTCTATTTCAAACAGCCCATCTTCAAGTTCAGAGGTTCCGTCTTAAACTTCGACAAGCCTGATGGGTAAACTCTCCATTGTGTTTTTTATTTCGCTGAATAACTTCTTCAGTTCAGCAAGTTCTGCTACATTTTTTTCCAGGACATTGATTTCTTTGTACATTTCCTCTTTCAGATCCTGTATACTTTTCCTCGTTTCATTATGATGTCTAGCTGAGTTTTCTTGTATCTCATTCAGTTTCCTTAGAATTATCACTTGAAATTCCTTGTCAGTCATTTCAAGGGCTTCTTGTTCTATAGGATCTAGAGTTTGAGATTTATTAACTTTTGGTGGTGTACTTTCTTGATTTTTTGTATTTCTGGTATCTTTTTTTTATGTTTATTCATTGTGGCAGGGGGTTTCACAGTCCACCGGTTTGAGACTATTGAGTAACTAAGATGTTGCTGTGGTTGCCATTTTGGTATGGCTACCTCCGTGACTGCTCAGGTGGCCTCTAGTGTCTTGTGTGTGTGGTTGCCTCGGGTCTTGGGCTTCTCCGGGGATCCACCTTTCTGGTCAGCTTGGACTCTGCTGGGCTGCTGGATCATGGGGCGGTACCGCAGGGTGTGTGGTCTCTGCTGAGCTTCCACTTCCTGTGCAGGACTTCTCCCTGTTCCGTGCACTCTGTCCCGGGCTGCTGGATCACGCAGTGGCAGCCCCACAGGGTGTGTGTTTTCTGCCGAGTCTCCGCTTCCCTAGCCGGACGTTTCCCCACTCTGTGCGCACTGGGCTGGGCTGGGACTTGTCTTCTGCAATCCTCGTCTATCAGCTGGGCCTTCAAGACCCTGCTCAGCACTGCCTCGCCCAGGAAGTCTATCAGGTTTCTGCTAGGTGCAGACGACTGGTCACTCTGGGTACCTCTGTAACATTGTGTAGATCTTTCTCGGGACTTATCACCTTCCTCCTGGTATCGCGGTTATTTGTATACTTGCCTTATCTCCCACACCAGAGTGTGAGCTCCTTGGGGGAGGAGCCCACAGCACATGGTTCACCTTTGAATCCCCCTGGCGCGTACCGACTCCGGTGCCCACCTGCAGTCAGCTCTCCGGCAGGTTCAAGCAAACTTGGGAACGCTCCGACCACACTATTCCTAACCAGAAATTGGTTAGGCGTTTTTCCGAACTGGTGGCCGCAGAGATGGTGTCTGCCTCCCAGTAACAGGAAGTTTACCGGGGGCCGGAGCCCAGGGTGCGGTGGAGTGACAGTCGGCCCAGCCCATACTTCCTTGCCCTCCCGATGCTGGCCGGGGATGCCTCATGCCACGAGCCCCACCAGAGAACCGCAGAGGGTGTGGGAGGGGAAGCCGGCCCGCAGGCCCTGGGAAGCCCTGCGCCGGGGCAAGCAAGTGGGAAGGCTCAGTGAGGAGCCGAGCTGGGCGAGGAGGACAGGCCTGGCCAAGCCGGGCCGGAGCTGCCACCACCTGAGAAAATGGAGGCAGTCCCGGGGCTGGTGAGTTGTCCGGTGAGGCTGGCGGAAGCCGGGCTAGCATCTGCCCCCTGAGCAGGGCCGGGCCGGGGGTCACTCATGGGGCTGGGCTGGGCCGGGCGGCTCCCTCTCTGCCTCCACGTCATCGCTGTCCCCATCCTCGGGCTGCTCACTCGGTCCCACGGCGCGGCTCAGGCATTCCCAGGAATCTTCTTTTATGCCGGCCTGAAACCTCGAATCCTGAATAGGGCAGCCGGCTGCTGCAGCTAAAATACAGTTCTTTTCCTGCTCCACACTTCAAAGCTGTTGCCTGTAAACGAGGCAGCCTCTCCTGCCAAGGGCAAAGTGGCGGTCAGCCCCCACGACCGGCCACCAGCAGCAGTCCTCCCTTAAGAGACGGCAAGAGGAAGGTCCACAAGTTTCCCGGCTGCCTAAGGCCCAGTGGCCGCCTTTTCCACCACAGCTACTCAGCGCCAACTGCTGCAGCCACCGCCATCTTAGGATCCCTAAAGTCTATCCATGTAAAGAAGATTTTGTTTGCTTCTTTTTTTTTCCTTCTTTTCAAAATTCACTTAAATATTTTGGAATTATTATATTTAACAGAGCATTCCACATAGTAAATCACTTAAAAGCTCTGATACCTACAATTCTACCTCTAGAAAGTTCACAGGAACTGTAGGCTCAGATCTGGGGACTGGATCCCACTCCCACTTCCAGGCAAACTGCAGCAGTGCCTTGGGGCCAGCCTGAAGCATGAAGAAGGGGACTGGACCCCCCTCCCACAACCAGGCACTCCACACCAGCAGCTTGGGGCCTGCCCAGGGACCCGAGGCAAGGCGAAGGGGAATGGACCTCTCTCCCACAACCAGGCATACTGAGCCAGCGCTTCAGGGCCAATCCGAGGACCTGAGGCATGGAGAAGGGGACTGGACCTCTCTCCCACAACCAGGCACACCAAGCCAGCACCTTGGGCCCCACCCAGGGACCCAGGGCATGGAGAAGGGGACTGGACCACCCTCCCACAACCAGGCACAACATGCCAGCAACTTGGAGCCCACCCAGGGACCCCGGGCAAGGAGAAGAAACCGGACCTCTCTCCCACAATCAGGCATACTGAGCCAGCGCCTTGGAGCCCACCCAGAGACTAAGGGTATGGAGTCAGGGACCAGACCACCCTCCCATAACCAGGCACACCATGCCAGCACCTCAGAGCCCACCCAGGGACCCAGAGCATGGAGAAGGGGACCGGACCTCTCTCCCACAACTAGGCACACCATGCCAGTGCCTCAGGCCCTGCCTGGGGACCTGAGGCATGGATAAGGGGTCTGGACCTCTCTCCCACAACCAGATACACCAAGCCAGTGCCTCAGGTCCTGCCCAGTGACCTGAGGTATGGAGCCAGGGACTGGACCCTTCTCCTACAGCAGGCACCAAACGCCAGCACGTCGGGGCTCGCCTGGGTACCCAAGGCATGAAGAAGGGGACCAGAACATCCTCCCACAACGAGGCACAAGGTGCCAGCGCCTTGGAGCCTGCCCAGGGACAAGAGGCATGGAGAAGGGAACCAAAGACACCCCACAACCAGGCATACCGCCAGTGTCCAGGAGCATACCAAAAACAGCACCTCCACGTGGGTGGCCCACCACAGCCACCACAATAAACATGGCTGCTGCAAAAGTGGCTAGACACAACCATTGTGCTGATGGTCTGCCAGCCACTGGAGTGCATTGACACAAGGAGAGTCACCAGGAAAGACAAAGAAAAGAAGAGGATGTCTCTCTCCAGAAAGCCCATTTCAGGGTGACAGAAGAAGCAACTGCTCTATGATAATACTGGGGGACCTGATCACACCTCTCAGCATTGGACAGATCTTCTACGCAACAAATCAACAGAGTAACCATTATTTTTTCAGAAGGAGAGAAGAAATCTAGGGCAATTAGAGGAGGGAGGGGGAGGGAATGGAGAAAGGGGAGAGGTTGGACAAGGGGCATAAAGAATAATTACGATTTGTAACAATATATATGCTAGTAATATCGATTTAATCAATATATCTCAATGTTCAACCCCAAAAATATGTATAAACGATTTTGATTTAATAAATAAAATAAATTTAAAAGAAGAAAATCTTTTTAAAAAAAATTATTTATTTTTGATTATACATATTTATGGGGTACAGAGTTGACTATCAGTATTTTTGTACAGTATATGATGATGTTCTCCCTTTTCGAAAGTTCAATCTATTGTAATTATTGTATCTTTCTTTCCTTATTTGTTTATTTTTTTTAGCTCCCAATTATGAGTGAGAACATGTGGTATTTCTCTTTCTGTGTCTGGTTTGTTTCACTTAACATAATTTTCTCCAAGTTCATCCATGTTGCTTTGAATGGCAGAATTTCATTCTCTTTCATGGCAGAGTAATATTCCATTGTGTACATATACCACGTTTTCCTTATCCAGTCATCCATTGACAGATATTTAGTTTGGTTAAACTCCAAGCTACTGTCAAAAGAGCTGCAATAAACATGAGAGTGCAGGTATCCCTTCAACATGATGACTTCCATTCCTTTTGCTATACACCCAGCAGTGGGATTGCTGGAGTGCATGGCAGTTCTATCTTTAGTTGTTTGAGGAAGTTCCATACTGTTTTCCATAATGGCTGTTCTAATTTACAGTCTCACTAACAGTGTATGAGGACTCCCCTTTCTCCACATCCTTGCCAGCATTTGTTATTCTCTGTATTTTTGATAATGGCAAGTCTAACTGAGATGAGATATCTCAATGTGGTTTTGATTTGCATTTCCCTGATGCTTAGTGATGTTGAGCATTTTTTCATGTGTCTGTTGGCCATTTGTATATCTTCCTTTGAGAAATGCCTATTCAGCTCCTTGGCCCATAGTTTAATTGGGTTACTTTTTTTTATTGTTGAGTTCATTGTATATTTTGGATATTAATCCCTTGTGAGATGCATAGTGTGGAAATTTTTTCTCCCAATCTATACATTGTGTTTTGACTCTGTTAATTTTTTCCTTTGTTGCGCAGAAGCTTTTTAGTTTAGTATAATCCCATTTGTTTATTTTTTCTTTTGTTGCCGGTGCTTTTGCTGTCTTATTCATTAAATCTTTGCCCAGTCGTACATCCTGAAGTGTTTCCCCTATGTTTTCTTCTATGCATTTTATAGTTTCAGGTCTTATATTTAAGTCTTTAATCTATTTTTAGTTAATTTTGGTATGGTGAGAGGTGCAGGTCTGGTGCAGGTCTAGTCTCATTCTTCTGCATGTGGATGTCCAGTTTTCCCAGTACCATTTATTGAAGAGGCAGTCTTTTTGCCAATGCATGTTCTTGGTGCCTTTGTTGAAGATCAGTTGGGTGTACATAGTTGGGTTGATTTCTGGTTTCTCTGTTCTGTTACATTGGTACATGTGTTTGTTTTTATGCCAGTGTCATGCTGTTTTGTTTACTATTGCTTTGTATTATAATTTGAAACCAGGTGGTTTAATGCCTCCAGCTTCATTTTTTTTTTTTTTTTTTTTTTTGTTAAGGATTGCTTTAGCTATTCATGGTCTTTTGTTGTTCCATATGAATGTTAGGATTGTTTTTACTATTTCTGTGAAGAATGTCATTGGTATTTTGATGGGGATTGCATTGAACCTGTAGGTTGCTTTGAGTAGTGTGGACATTTTCACAATGTCAATTCTTCCAATCCATAAACATGAAATGACTTTCCATCTTTCTGTGTCCTCTTTAATTTCTTTCAGCAGTGATTCATAGTTCTCATTGTAGATCTCTTTCACCTCCTTGGTTAAATTTATTCCTACATATTTTATTTTTTTGGTGACTATTGTAAATGGGCTTGCTTTCTTGGTTTCCTTTTCTGTTAGTTTGTCATTGGAGTATAAAAACACCACTGATTTTTGTGTGTTGATTTTACATCCTGAGATTTTACTGAAATCATTTATCAGCTCTAAAAGTTTTTTTATAGAGCCTTTAATTTTTTCTATGTATAAGATTAGGTCATCTGTAAACAGAGACAGTTTGACTTTTTCTTTTCCAATCTGGGTGCTCTTTATTTCTTTCTTTTGTCTGATTGCTCTGGCTAGTCCTTCCAATGCTATGTTAAACGGGAGTGGTGAGACTGGGTATCAGCTCATTCTTGCTCCAGGGTGATATCGGCAGTTGGTTTTTTGCATTTGGCTCTTACTGTGTTGAGATACTTTCCTTCTATGTCTAATTTGCTGATTGTCTTTATCATGAAGGATGCTGAATTTTATCAAATGCTTTTGCTGCATCTATTGAGGTAATCATATGGTTTTTGTCCTTGATTTGGCTAATGTGGTGCATAACATTTATTGACTTGGAAGTGTTGAACCATCTTTGCAACCCTGGGATGAATCCCACTTGATCATGGTGTATAATTTTTTTGATGTGTTGCTGTATTCTGTATGCTAACATTTTGTTGAGGAGTTTTGCATCTATGTTCATCAAAGGTATTGGCCTGTAGTTTTTGTTGTTGTTGTATCTTTGTCTGGTTTTGGTATCAGGGTGCTGCTGGCCTCATAGAATGAGTTTGAGAGAATGGCCCTTGTTTCAATTTTTTGGAATAGTTTGAAGAGAATTGGTATTAACTCCTCCATAAAAGTTTGGTAGAATTCAGCAGTAAAGCCATCCAGTCCTGGGCTTTTCTTTATTGGGAGACTTCTAATTAATGCTTCAATCTTGTTGCTTGTTATTGGTCTGTTCAGGTTCTCTATGTTTTCTTGGTTCAGTCTTGGTATTGTGTTTTTCCAGAAATTTGTCCATTTCCTCCAGGTTTTCAAATTTGTTGGCGCATAGTCTCTAATAATTCCTTATATTTCTGTGGTATTGGTGTAATGTCTCCTCTTTCATTTCTGATTTTTGTTATTTGATTTTTGTTATTTAGATCTTCCCTTTTATTTATTTATTTATTTATTTTTTATTTTTTAATTTAATTTTATTTTTTTTGGTCGTTTTTTCGTGACCGGCACTCAGCCCGTGAGTGCACCGGTCATTCCTACATAGGATCCGAACCCGCGGCGGGAGCGTCGCCGCGCTCCCAGCGCAGCACTCTACCGAGTGCGCCACAGGCTCGGCCCTAGATCTTCCCTTTTAACAGTTTGTCTGTTTTGATTATCATCTCAAAAAACTAACTTTTTGTTTCATTGATCTTTTTTATCATTTTGTGCATTTCTATTTCATTTAATTCTGCTCTGATTTTAATTATTTCTTTCCGTCTATTAAGGTTGGGATTGGATTTTTAAAAAAATTTTTCTAGGTCTTTGAGATGTAGCATTAGGTTGTTCAGTTGAAATCTTTCTATTCTTTTGATGCGAGCATTTATTGCAATAAACTTCCCTCTTATTACTGCTTTTGCAGTATCCCATAGGTGTTGGTATGAAGTCTCTTTATTTTCAGTAGTTTCAAGAATGTTTTTGATTTCCTGTTTAATTTCTTCTTCAGCCTATAGGTCATTCAGGAGCATGTTTAATATCCATGTATCTGTCTAGTTCCCAGAGTTTTGTTTATTATTGATTTCTAGTTTTAATCTGTTGTGGTCTGAAAAGATACTTGAAATGACTTCAACTTTTAAAAATTTGTTGAGTCTTGATTTGTGACCTAACATGTGGTCTCTCCTGGAGAATGTTCCATGTGCTGATTGGAAGAAAGTATATCCTGTAGTTATTGGATTAAATGTTCAGACTAATTGCCATAAAGAAATTAAAAGCACTATCAAAAACATAAGTTTAAATAAAAGTGGTCTCATAAACAAATTTTAGTAAAATATGAGAGGGTGTTGACTTATTTTAGAGGATAAAAAAAATACTGAATAGTTCAATTCATAAAAAAATAAAATTAAAAAAAAATAAATAAATGTTCTGTAGATATCTGACAAATCCAATTGGTCTAACATGTAGTTTAAATGCTGTGTTTCTCTGTTGATTTGTTGCCTAAATGACCTGTCCGAAGTTGAGAGAGGGGTCTGAAGTGCCCCAGTATTATTGTATTGGGGTCTATCTCTCTCTTTAGGTCTAGTAGTGTTTGCTTTATATATCTGGGTTCTATGGTGTTGGCTGCATATATATTATGATATGTCTTCTTGCTGTATAGATCCCTTTATTATTATATAATGGCCTTCTTTGTCTCTTTTTATGGGTTTTGGTTTAAAGTCTATTTTATCTAATATAAGAATAGCTACTCTTGCTCATTTTTGGTTTCCACTTGCCTAGTATATCTTTCTACTTCCCTTCAGTATTAGTCTGTGTGTGTCTTTAGAGTGTACTGTAGACAGCATATAGTTGGTTTTAATCCAGTCAGCCAGTCTGCCTCTTTTGAGTGGGGAATTTAATCCATTTACATTTAGGGTTGTTACTGAAAAGTACTGTCTTACTCCTGTCATTTCATCAGTTTTCATTTTGATGTTTTAAATATCTTTTGTTCCTTTCTTTCCTTTTCATTGTCCCAGCAGTAGCTAGGTGTCCCTCACACAACTGATTTGACTGGTGTGGCAGCAGCAGTGGTGTGGACTGATTTAATTCTAGTATTTTGCTATTTTTAATCTATCTCCTTTATAAAAATCCCATTTTCCCTTTTTGCCTTCTTTTGTATTAAATGAATATATTTTAAAATTTCATTTTGCTTTCTCTATTGACTTTTTAGCTATACCTGCTTGCATTTTTAAATGGTTGTTTTAGGGATTCCAATATAAATCACTGACCTTTCACAGTTTTCATAGAGTTAACATTGTAACACTTCACATAAAGTTAAAAAAAAAAAAACCATGAAGTCATTCATTTCCTTTTACCACCCCTCTTTTTTATGCTGTAGTTGTCATATAATACATATGACATATCCACATACATTAAGCCTCACAATACATGTTATAAGTTTTGCTTTAGACAGTCACTTATATTTTAAAGAAATTAAGATAGAAATAAAGAAGGTGCGTTATATCTACCTATTTATGTACAATTTCTTATAATTTTTATTTCTTCCTATAGATTTGGTTTTACATCTGGTATCATTTCTCCTTAGCCTGAAACACATTCTTTAGCATATCTTGTACTGCAGATATGCTGACAATGTACTTTTAAAATTTTTGTTTATATGGCATTATCTTTGTTTTGCTTTGACTAGTGATCTATATTTTTGCTAGATTGAGAATTATAGATTGACAAGTTTCTTTATCAGTACTTTAAAGATGTTTTCCCACTGTCTTCTGGTCTTTATTGTTTTCAGTCACCATTTGTATTGTTTCTTCTTTGTATATAATGTCTCATCTTGATCTGACGTCTTTCAAGATTTTTCTCTTTATCTTTGGCATTCATCAGTTTGATTGTGATGATCTTAGATGTATTTTTTTTTTGTCTCTGTCTTGCATGGGATTTTCTCAGCTTCTTGAATCTGTAAATACATATCTCTCACCAAAGTGGGGAAATTTCCATCATCATTTATTCAGATACATTTTATTCTCCATTGTCTCTCTTGTCCCCTTCTGGAACTCCAGGTACATGTTAGACCTTTTCACATTATCCACAGGTCACTGTGACTTTTTAATTTTTTTTCAAATGTTTTTCTCCTTGTTTTCCAGATTGTATACTTTCTATTGATCTAACTTTAAGTTAGCTGACTGTTTCCTCCATCATTTTTAGTCTTCTGTGATGCTCATCTAAAGAATTTTTCCTTTTAGATATACTTTCCAGTTCTCACATTTTCATTTAAAATATTTCCTATTTCTTTGTTGAGATTTCTTATGTGTTCATGCACTATGAGAATATTTTTCTTCGTGTTTTTGAGCATCACTATCATAGCTTGTCTGCTAATTCCAACATCTAGCTCATCTTGGGGTTGGTTCTGTTAATTGCCTTTTCACTTTAGTATAGGTTATGTTTTCTTGTTTCTTCATATGCACAATACTTTTGGATTGTATCATAGACAATGTGAATGACACCTTGTAGATTTCAAATCTTTTTCCTCTAAAGAGTACTTTAATTTGTTTGTTTGTTACAGCAACAAATTAATTCAACCTCTGTCCATCCAGCAGTAAGCATTGGCTGAAAGATTTTAGCTAAGGCTAAAAGAAGTAAAACTTAGTGTTTGTGTTTTCTCCACCATGTGTTTGGGCCAAGGTTTCACACAGACTTTGTAGCACTCTCTTTATGGCTTTCACCCTTCAGTGAGTTACTTTCTCAATTTCCAACTGCTGCGGTTGCTCCCAAATCTGTCCATTGATTCCTAAACTGGTAAGACTACAGATTTATCTCAGTTTTAGACACTCCACATGTAACTAGGCAAAGAGCCAAAAAAACAAAAAAACAAAAAACAAAAAACAAGCCAGGCAGCTAGAAACATTCCCTCTTCCAAATATCAACTTCCCTCCAAGTGCTTTTAGATAGTTATTTTAATTTTTCCCAGAGCTAATGATTGGGAGAATTGGTCCAATATGGGATACTCTGCCATTTCTGGAAATGAAACATGCACTGTGCCTTTAATTATGAAGGAATGAAGCATTGGTTTTCTTGCCTGAAGAGGTTGGATACAACTTAATTTTGAGAGTGAGGGCTGTCTACTTTACTGGAGACAGAGAACACAAATACGGATGAATTCTTCAGTTACCATAGGCAAATAAAAGGTTATATATCTATACCTATATCTATAACTATCTATCTATCTATCTATATAGAGAGATCTATCTATCTATATAGAGATCTACATATTTAGAAAAGTGAAACATTAATTAAAATAAATCCCCCTTTTTTTCTATCTGAATGCCTTGAATTAGAGATATTTGAGCTCTTCCAATAAATTATTGGAATTGACTTTCCTCCGTGACATACACTGTCCTAAACCATAACAAGTTTCCTTAATCTATGCTTTCAGCTGAAGAAAACTTTGCATACGTGTGTGTATACATGTGTGAGATATTAACATGTATGAGATATACACAGATATAAATACATTTTCAAGGGAAAATGCAATCTTACCATAACGCATGTTTACAATGTGCTTTTCTCATATAGCAGCACATTTTCCAAGTAATTGAATACATTCCTTAAATGTGATTTTTGTGGTTTGATTCACAAGTTTATCCTATGTCTTCAAAAATATACTTTACTTTCACTGATTAGAAAATTAATGTAATTTTTTTTCCCAAACAAGTAATTATCTTGTATTTTCATTTCCCTCTATCTATACTATGGCATTAATCTAGTTATATAAATTATAAATCAATACATGCATTTTGTGTGTAGATAGATGCATTAATACATAAGAAAATAAAATGCATATAAATATCAATTTTGTTCATCAGTTGGCAGTTGGATTGCTGGTTATTTATATTATTGTTTCTATGTTGGATTGTATTTTCCAGCAATTTACTGCTGTGTTACTATTGCTATTTAAATGTCCACTGGCACATGGCTCCACTGCAGGTGGATACTATGGTCCCTGCCCTGTAGGAAACCCAGGGAACATTGAGCATGTATCCCATATAGGTTATTTCATTTATTTCCATGAGGAAGATAATTATCATCTTCATTCTCTAGATGAGGAAACTGAAGCTCTGAAAGGAGATGCATATTGTTTAGGGTCACACAGCCACTGAAGGGACAGATAAAGATAGTAACTAATGCCTTTCTGAATGCAAACCCCATATTCCCTCCAGGATACCAGCAAGTTCAGCTGTAGTTTATAAAATCTGATATTGGAAGTGAGGTCCTCTTGAACCTAAACTCCCCTTTTCTTGTCTTTATTATGTAATCCCTTGATTACAAATCACATACTTACAAAATTGATAGATGTTTTCATTGGAAAAGCAGCAGGATGCTATGAAAGGAGCTTATGTTTTAGGCCTGGTTCAGCATTAGAGAAGCTTACTCTCTTTATCCTTTCCTTATCTGTGTAACAGGAATGTAGGTTTGGCCTCCATCAGCTGTGGTTAGGATTAAAGGGTCTCAAACGTGCTGGTGCTTTAAAATTGCATCAGCTTGGACAGTTCATTGGACCTCTTCAGACCCCAGTTAAATTACATGTAAAAGCCCTGGATTTGGGGTGGGTCTTCAAGTTCTCTTTGACCTTTTTACATCATTTTTATGTTTCACTGTCTCCTCCTGATGGTAATCAAGGTATCAATGCACAGATACTCACTTGAGAACTAAATCTCATCTGATGAACAGATGTGATGAGAGGTTCTGTTTGAAGTGGGTCTCCAAGGCCTGGATCTGATTAATTCCACAGCAGACATGTAAGCACATGCACACACACACACATACATGTATGCACACACCTCCCAATGAGGGTGTCAAGTGTAAGGAGGAGAGAACTTGGATGTGTGAAATGTGTGACAACCAAGTACCTCCATCAGGAAAGTCAGCTATCCGGACCACCATTAACACATCTCCAGTTTTGCCCGGGATGAAGTCCCTTGTCTGTCGTGTCTGCCTGTCCATCTGGGTGACTGTATATCTGTTGGGGAGGCATAAACTGAATATCTTAGTGTGGTGACAGAAGCTGTAGTTTCAGTGAGTGCACAGAACAGGGTCAGCCTGCACTTTGTACTCATTCAATTCTTTTAATTGTTAAGAAGTTTGGAAAAATTTTCACACGTTTGATTGCTATTTCTTTTTCTTTAATGGTCTGTTTATATTCATTGCCAATTCCTTTTCTTTCATGTACTTTCCTCTCCCACCATTTTACTGCTTGATTGAATGTTAAACACAGTTTCCCACTGAGCTTGAAGAAGCAGTACATTCATTTCACAAATATTTGTTGAGTGCCCACTTTGTGCCAGGCATTGCTTAAGGTCAGGAGCAACAGTGGTGAAGAAAACAGACAAAAAGCCTCGCCATCTTGAAGCTTACATTTTGGTGGGAAATGATTTTAAATGGAGAATTACCCATGATGTTCAAAAGGTAATTCACTGGGTTCAGTAAATGACAGGCACTGTTCTAGGCATAGCAGATATAGTGGTAAACATAATGAACACAAATCTCTGCACTACTGGAGCTGCACTGGGAGTCAATCTGAAAACTTGAACATGGTGGACTCAAGTATTCCTTGAGTTACAAAGTTCAGTGATGAAAACCAGTAAGCTCATGTGTTCATTTTTAAAGTTGTATTTTTGTAACAGCTTTATTGAGATATAATTGAAGTACTATATCATTCACCAATTTGAAGTGTACAATTCAAAGGTTTTTAATATATTCTCATATATGTGCA
This sequence comes from Cynocephalus volans, assembly GCF_027409185.1. NCBI lineage: Eukaryota > Metazoa > Chordata > Mammalia > Dermoptera > Cynocephalidae > Cynocephalus > Cynocephalus volans. The sequence goes on along the minus strand of NC_084478.1, from coordinate 110,150,138 downwards.
ACCATCACCAGTTAATTTTAGAATTTTCATCACCACCATATACAGAAACCTTTAGAGATCGCCCCATCCTCCCTCCAACCCCAGTCCTAAGCAAGCACTAATCTACTTTATGTCTCTATAATTAAGTTTATTCTGGACATGTCATATAAATAGTGTTATACAATATGTGACCTTCTGCATTGGCTTATTTCACTTAGCATAATGTTTCCAAGGTTCATCCAAGTTGTAGCATAAATAGTACTTTTTATGATTGAATAATATTCCATTGTATAGGTATACCACATTTCATATATGCATTTGTCCATTGACAAATATTGGGCTGTATCCACCTTTTAGCTATTAGGAATAATGTTTCTATAAACATTCATGTACAAGTTTTTTATTTGCAATTCTTTTGTGTATATACCTAGGAGTGGAATTGCAGGCCATGTATTCACTTTCAAACAAAGCAAATAGGACCTGCACAAAATTGATTAAAATAAATGAACAAACAAATAAATAAACCTATTTTCATGGTTTGTTTCAAATGGCTGCATATGAGCAGGGACCAGCAGAAAATATGGACAAATAAAATACTTGAAAGTTTGAGAGCAGGCATTTAGCAGTTCATGCTTTTTCCCCCAGTGGTTCACAAATAAAAATTACATTCATAGAAAGCAGTAGAAGTTGCTTCTGTTACCTGCACTCCAGTGCCATTAAATTCATTCCCTAAGCTTTTAAGCACTTAGGGTTATGTCGAATATTTGTAACGCAATTCTTATAATGGCATTAAGCAAACCATTATGAAAACAGGCAAAGACTGTCCAGACCAATACCTACCTCTAATTTGAGTGGGTACAATTGAGATGTTGTCCCCACATCACTCATTGTGATGTCAGAGGAAAATATTATGGCCAGAGGTAACTTGGCACAAAACAGAATTTATCTAAGATGGATTATCTTCAAATAACCCATTGTGACCCACTAGCAGGAGATCACATAAGAAAATATGATAGCTGTAAATATGGCACATGAAAGTTCATTATATCCTATCAAACCTTTTTCTAATGTCTCATTAAAAAATTGCTTCAGATATGATTTTCCTTTATTTGTTTAAAAATGCTAAAACGTGCATATTTGTTATATTTTCCTCAAAAAGGCTGTGTGGCACATTAGTGATATGACATGGAAAACTTTTTAACTCCAAGAAGGCCAAATTCAAAGGCCTATGGGGAAGCAGGTGTACTTGCATATAAAAATCATAGGAAGAGCCTTTGCTACCACAAGTAAATGCTCTCTCCTCGGTTTTCTTGAAATGAACAGCACTCAGTCTTTTTTCCTTTTTTTCAATTTTTTAAAAAATTGTATTTTTAATTGACAAATAATAATTGTATATTTTTATGGGGGTACAATGCGATGTTTAGATCTATGTACACATTGTAGAATGATTAAATCAAGGTAATTAACATATTTATTGCCTCACCTACTTATCAATTTTTGGGGGTAAGAACATTTAATGTCTACTCTTTTAGCAAGAAATATTCCACTTTTCTCTTTACTGTAAGAAAAGTAAAAGCAATAATAGTACAATGAAAACAAATACTCTGTGTCAGTGTTGGGAGTCACAGAGTAGGGAGTGGCAGGACTCAGCTTCAGCCAGTGGTTTCCTTGAGGGCATGTAGAAATGTAGGCCCCATGTGGCCGAACCTTCTCATTTCTCAAGATTATCCAGGGAGCTGTATTTATATATAAAATCTTCCAATTTTTACTATTAGAAAAATTAAACATTACCTGAACAAAATTGTTTCTTGAATCACCAATTTTAACCTCTGCTATAAACTAACATTAATTGAATGAATATGACATCTAAAACCAGATAAGCTAATATTTCACAATTACCTTTATATGAACGAAATGTCTAATTAGAGAATTAGATGTAAAAAAAGCACAGGGATAAAATTATGAGCAGAAACACAGGTGATATTACATGCTTTATCCAGACATTGGAGGTGAGTTTTTTTTTTTTTTTGCTTCGGTTATTATGGAGATTAATGAAAATCTTTACCAGAAAGTCAGAACTATCAAGGATAAATATAATATTTAATGAGAAGAATGGGGACACTATGGCTGGTCCCCAAGAGCCTTCCTAAAATAAGAACAGCTGTTGTTTTTGGCCTGCCATGTTGATATCACTTGTACAGGGATTCTTAGTTTGTGTGGACTCTTGTTGGATAAGCACAATCCCCTTTTTGACCAAGAGTGATAATCTGCATTTCACAGGTCAGGAAATTAATGGCATAAAACATGTTGTGGAGAAACAACTAGGAATAAGTAACCTTCTATTCATATAAATCTCAGTTACAGGTTCACATAGTGAAGGAAGAAATGTCAACCGGGTGTCTAGAACACAGAAAGTCAGCACTAGTCTTTGATGAGCCTTGAGCACTATTTTCAAAATCCTACAAATGTGAGACTCAGAATTCCTTTTAACCTCGTTTATAAAGTTCTTTCTGCTAATGCATGAACAATGTTTACAGAGAGAAAAAACTATTTGTCATTTGACTCTGAGAAAAATATCCACCAATGCAAAAATCTTGTTGTTAAAACTAGGCAGAAAACAAACAGAAAATATAATTTTCTACTGAATGATGTTTCTGGAAATCGAGTATTTTTATTTTAGTGCAATTACCAATATAAGACTGAATGAAAACATTTATTTACAGGTAATATAAATTCAAACCATGCAAATTGAGAACAAAATTAAGTTGTCTGAATTCCTATTCGAGGGATGTTTGACACAAAATACCCCAGTTCCAGTATAAATACTCTATTAAATTCTCAAAATAAATATGGCTGAATTCTTTTATCCTTGTTCTCCTGTTGACATGATCCATTTTCACCACTGGGAGGAAAAAAAAAAAGGTTTGGCAAAAGGCGTAATTACAGGGTGTTATTTTAAAGTGAAGAGGTAAATGTATACATGGAGAGGCAATAGACTTTCTACTTGAAAAGATGATGAACTTGTATGTTGAACAATAAACTGAGAATTCTGATTTAATTACCTTTTAGCATAGTGGTGCCCAAGTTGCACATCATGCACTCAGATGTGCAAAGTTATGCAGTGCCTTTATCTCTGTATAACTGGTCTGGCCGTCTTCGTTGTCTCCATCTATACCTGCACTCTGTTCTGTTAAGAATACTCACAGTCCCTCAGGTTGGCTTTGTCCTCCACCCAGCCATTCTTTATCGTGAGGTTTTGGGCACATGGGTGGTTTTGGGGTCGGGGAGGCAAGGGGCAGTGGTAGCTCACTTGTCCCTGTGGCACTAGGCTGCTCCCTGCACTGGTGACTGCTGAGGTGTGACAGATCTTGGTCATGACCTTTTTGCTTTGCCCCCAGCCCTTTCATCAGCACAGCATTTTCATAAATAGTAAATTATATTTTAATTATCATATGCATATATATACAATGTTTTATTATATGTAGAAATAAATGAAAAATAATAAAGAAATAGATTATTGCTCAGTAGCAAAAATCCTGCCTAACAAGATTTAAAATTTTTTTATTATTTTTATTTATATGTACTTATGGGGTACCGAGTTGCCTATCAGTATCTGTGTACAGTATGTGATGATCAAATCAGTATTATCAGCATGCTCATCATTACAAATGGTAATTACTTTTTGTGTCCCTTTCTCAATTACTCCCATACCCCGTCCCCCTCCCCCTTTCCCATCTCTAGTAACTATAGATCTGTCCCCTCCTTCTGAAAGTTCAATGTTTTATTGTGGTCTTTCTTTCCTTTGTTTCTTAGCTCCCCGTTATGAATGAGGACATGCGGTATTTCTCTTTCTGTGTCTGGCTTATTTCACTTAACATAATTTTCTCCAAGCTCATTCATGTTGCTTCAATTGGAAGATTTTCATTCGTTTTTATGGCTGAGTAGTATGAGAGAAGATCAGATAAACTATAGAAAGTGTCTGAAACATACTAGACCTTTAAGAAATACTAGAAATGTTAGTCCCAGAGTCCTTCCTTCAATAAATGAGGGGATTTTGATGTAGAATAAATAGCATAACTGTGTTAGAGAGTATTTGAAAATACACACTCAAGACCTGCGATGTACACACATTTATGTAATGTATGAGCTTTGGTGCTATTTTTTGTAGCATGTCTCCTGATGGAGTTTGAAAGAGGAAAAGATATTTGTGTCTTATCATTTTATTATTTAATGAGTTATCCTGTCTGATTCTTTACTCTTCAGTTTAACGTTACAGAAACACACACTCACTCAGCACATGTAGAAAGAAATTGTAGTCGTCTTTCTCCATGCAAATATATCCTGTGGGCAGTTGGAAAAGAGAGTCTGGGCATCGGAGAGAAGAGTGGGATGGACGAACAAATTCAACCTGGCAGTGCCCCGCAAATGTGTACTAAAAATGAACGGTTGTGAGAGACTCACCTTTGGGAATCATTATCAACAAATGAAACTGCACATATACTTTCAGTTTTTTTATCTTCATATACATTTTTCAAATGTATTTAGGACTATTCATTTCATGTTGTCTTTGTCTCCCTTTGCAAAAATTGATACCTTTCTGTTGCGCAAAGGTAGAATATTGAGATAATCGCCACCTGCTGGTCAGATCCTGAACTACATCTCTGAATGTCTGGGAGGACGCTCTACAAGAATTTGGCGAGGGCGGGGCCTCTGGCCTGACCCACCAAACGGTGCTCGCTGGAGGCTTGAATGGCACAGGCAGCCCTTCCTGCAGAATCAATTGCTGCCTGGCTCTCTGAGCTCCTGGCAGGAAGTTCCACCTCTGTCTCAGATGAAGAGAAAGCCGCCAGTGTGAGTGTCTCTGAATGAGGTGTATGAGTGGGTGTCAGTGTGTGTGTGCGTGTGCGTGTGCGTGTGTGGATATTTTGTATTTTGAGTCATATCCTTTTAGGCACATTTGCTTCATAACATGTTCTCAGTCGTACACATGGGAATGTTCTCAACTATAAATGGAACCAATCATATTGTACATAAAATGTGTAATCTGCTTTTTAAAAAAAACATTAACTGAATTCTTTTTTTAAAATAAATTTAATTGTGTATATTTAAAGTACACAACATTATGTTATAAGATACTTATATATAGTAAAACAGTTACTGTAGTGGAACAAATTAACATGTCCATCATCTCACATAGTTACTCATTCCCCGCCGCCCCGCCGTGGCAAGAGCAGCTATAATCTACTCATTTAGCAAAAATCCTGAATACAACACACTGTTATTAACTGTAGTTCTCGTGCTGTACATTAAATCTTTTGATTTGTTCATCCTACGTATTTGGTACTTTGTATTCTTTGACTTAACCCTCCCCATTTCTTCTCTCCACCCCAATCCCGACTCTGGTAACCACTGTTTTATTCTCTGTCCCTATATATTTGACCTTTTTTTAAAAAAAAGAAAAGAAAAGAAACGATTCCACATATAAGTGAAATTATGAAATTTTTTTTTTTCTGTGTCTGGCTTATTTCATTTAGCATAATGTCCACATTCATTCATGTTGTGGCAAATGGCAAGATCTCTTCTTAAGGCTGAACATTCCATTGGGTGTACGTGTGTGTGTGTGTGTGTGTGTGTGTGTGTGTGTGTGTGTGTGTATGTAAGTGTATGTCTGTGTGTGTGTGTGTGTATATATATATATATACACACACACACCACTAACTGTGAATTTCTTTCCACTCTATATATACCACTATGAATTCCTTTCCTGGCTGGTAGACCTATACAAAATCAGTTTCTGAAATCAGATTACAAGTTTTTTCCCTGTATTAAAAACTTTATCTCAGTTGCTTTCCTAAATCATAAGACATATTATATGTGTTTGTAATTGGAAAAAAAATCAAATGATAAAGACATATACATGTGGAAAATGAAATGATCCTGTCTACCTCCTCTTCCCCAGCTGAGGAATCCTTTCTTAATGGTGTGGAGCATATTCTGCAGATGATTTTTTCTCTATAGAGAGAAAATGTTTCTGAGAATATATTTATATGGAAATATATATGCACAAATTACAAGAAGATACAAAATATGTATGAATAAGTGTCATGAGATGAATGTTAGTGTTCCCCCAAATTCATAAGTTGAAGACTTAACACCCTGGTTCTTGATGGTATCTGAAGATGGGGCCCTTGGGAGGTAATTAGGTTTAGATTACGCCATGAGAGTGGAACTCTCATGATGGAGTTGTAATGCCCTTATAAGAAGAGGAGGAGAGAGAGAGGTCTCTTTCTCTCTCCAGGAACATGCACTGAGGAGAGGCCATGTGAGCACACCATAAGAAAGCGGCTGTTTACAAGCCATGAATAGAGCCCTCACCAGACACTAAATCTGCCAACACCTTGATCTCGGACTTTCCAGCCTCCGAGAAATGTGAGAAATAAATTTCTGTTGTTTATAAGCTACATACCCAGTCTATGGTATTTTGTTATAGCAGCCCAAACAGACAAAGACAACATGCATATTGCCACGGTTTGAATGTGTCCCCCAAAGTTTGTGAATTGGGAACTTAATCCCCAATGCAACAGTGTTGGGAGGTGGAGCCTAACTAGAGGTGATTGGCCCTCATGAATGCATTAATGTCGTCATTGTGGGAGTGGGTTATTTATCACTAGGGTGTTTTTTTTTTTTTTTTAATAAAAGTGAATTTGGTACTCTCTAGTCATGTGATGCCTTCTGCCGTTTTATGACAAAGCAAAAGTCCCTCATGAAATGCAGCCCCTTGATCTTGACTTCCCAGCTGACAGAACTGTAAGAAATAATTTTCTTTTCTTTATATGTTACCCAGTCTGTAGCATTCTGTTATAGAAACACAGAATGGACTAAAACATACACACACACATTTTTTGTAAAAATAGGATGACTGCAAACATTATCATGCAATATACCTTTTTGGACTGAGGATAAAGTTACAGAGACTTTTATTTGTGTGTTCATTGTAATTGGATATTTTCTCATAAGCTTAGTTGCATTCCTGCAGTTTTCTATGACATTAAAAATTTTCATTTTGTTTGTCTCTCTCCTGGTCAAAGCGAGTTCCTGGTATACAAAATGTTTTCTGAGGTATATATGGATAATTTCTCCCCGATTTTTCACACGTTTAAAGATTTTTGTCTCGATTTTTATGATGAAGAAATCAATACAGCTCATTGTAGAAGTTTTGAAGAATCACAGGAATTTAAAGATTGCCACTCTATGGGAAGATTTGAGATTAAGACCATCCAAAGCCCAGGAAGAGACACAGCAGAAAAAGCTGGGGTTTAGAGTCCCTGGCCTGTGTTTTGCAGGCTTGGCACTGGGGGTAACTTGCTTAGCCTCATGGAGTCTTAGTTTTTCTCATTTCTAATAAGGGATCTTATTACGTACCTTGAATGTTTATCATCATGATTAGAGGAGATGAAATATAAATTTCCCCAGATATAATCCAAGCTTTGGTCTATAAGAATTTCCTTCCTCCAAGTCACTTTCCCAATGCCTGAAACCTGTGCTTTTGTCTGAATTATTCCCCACTTCAGAAACTTCCAATCGTCATGCCTCCTAGCCCACGGGGCAGGATTTTCTCTTCATCATCATCTTCCTCACTAAGTGGAGTTGTATAGTATGTACCCATGTGGGCATGTCACAGTTCAGGTATAATACCAGAAAAGTTTACAACTGCCAGTTTGTAATCCCTGGAAGCCCTCATCTATGATGGAGGCTGCTGGGCATTGAGGAGGTCCAGAGGCTGAACTCATTCTTGCCACTTCCTGGAAATGTGGTTTATCCTTGGCAGGCCTGGGGCTGACCATCAGTAAAATGAGAATAATGATGCTTTCTTCCCAGAGTTGTTTTAGGGAAATGAGAAATCCATGGGAAGCTTCAGTGGTTACTATCTTAGCCCTACCCTGCCTTCTATCTCATGCAGCAGAGATAACTGTGATAGAAACTAAATGGCATTTCTCTTAGAACAGTTAGGACACTCAGGGTATTGAGAGAAATGTGTACAGAATTTCTTGATGTATTAGGTATGGTGACTGTCCAGTGCTGTAGAATGAGTTAACTGGGAGACTTGGCAAGAGAACAGAAAATCCTCACGCCATTTCCTACCAATCCATGTGCTTTCCCATCCTTGGTATTTTGCCTTTTATGTTGTAAGAGAGGAAAAACTGTAAGAGGTGTAAGAGTAGGAGATTTCCACTAAGACTTGGAATGAGACAGCACAGAGGAACCAATCCTAATAACATGTGCTGGCAGAATGCTACAGTCAGGGGACCTGTGTCCTGATAGCAATCCCATCACTTCCCCAGAAATGGAAGTATCTATCTTTGTGGATGCATATGAAATTATAGGAAAAATACTGTAACAAAATGCACCAAAATGTTGACTGTGTTTACCATGAGGGGGCGGGAGTGCTGGTTAATTATATTTTCTTCTCTGTATTTGACAGTATTTTCCACATGCTCCAAAATGAGTGTGGATTACTTTTATAATAATAAACAGAGCCTATAAAATGTGTTTTATTTTTAACTGATAAAGAGCACCAGGTTGAGAGTTTCCTTGGAAAGAGCAGGCACGTTACATGCCTGCCAGGGCTGGGTGAGGCAATAGAGTGTGATCTGGGTAGTTAGTTTAGATCCCTGTGCCTCAGGCTTTCTATCATGGGAGACTGGATCTTAATCCGTCAATCACAGGGCTCCCAGGGTGAGAGGTGTGATGAAATCACCAGTGTCATTGTGGGGGATCTGTGCTGTTCTATTGATCAGTGATTAGTCCCCTCACACTTTAGAGGGAGTGACACTGTATCATCCATTGCTTGAGTCCGTGGTTCCACTACACACAATGATCTTATTGCCCTGATCCCCAAACCACAAAACTCTACCAGCACTCTCAGCACAGTGTGATTCTCTAGGTATTCTCTAAAGGGTTAGTGCTGTTTTGTTTTGTTTTTGTTTCTATGATCTGCATTGGTGGTTCTCAAAGTCTGGCCCCCAGGCACCACCTGGGAGCTTGCTAGAAAGTGCTGATTCTTAGGCTCCATCCCAGACCTACTGAATTAGAAACTCTTGAGGCGGGTTCTAGCAATCGTTTAACAAGCTTCTCAGGTGATTCTGATGAAAGCTGACGTTTGAGAATCATACTCCACAAAACTTAAAACTAATGTAGTAAATGAAAAGTGTTAATCTCTGAGTTAAGGAATTAATCATGCTTTTATTTCACATACTTTTTTATAACCTTCATTCAAAGTAGAATTTGTTCATTTTGCCAAATGGTTTTTCATTGGGAAAAAAAAATTGAAGTTGACAGTCAGTGCCATCTAGTGACCAGATCCATAATTGCAGCATTGCAATGAAGCAGGGATGGGGGAAGGAAGGTCTCCCTTGCAGAAGCCCACCAGAAGAAACTTTCTGGGAGTTATAGACCAAAGGAAGCGTTAGGCGGTGATGCAGACAGAGCTCATGGACATTAACTCATATGGCAGGATGTTTCCCTTGGCCCTTCTTTAAATTAAATACAACTGAGTGAAGGGCTGTGTGTGGCTATACACATAAAGATGTATTAACCTCCTTTTCATGTTATGATATATTTAACATCTTCTAATCTCCAGGAATATATTTTTTCAGCATTAGTTTTGAAAATTAAATCACAACTAGGCTTTTGCTATGCTGTCATAATTTTATCTTAGTTATTTTTATTTTGCTAATGAAAAATTAATGTACATTTCTCCCCAGCCCTTGAAAACACTGGAGAAATACACATTTATATGAGGCATTATCTTGTATCTACCTTCTTACTATGTCCTGCCTCAAGATAACCACTCAATTGATTTGTAAATATTTTCCAGATGTTTATGTAGCTTGTTTATATTTAAAAATAATATATGTATGTTCTTATGAAAATATACATTCCTCAAAAATCAGATCAAGTTGTACATTGTGTTCTGTATGTTGCTTTTATATTTATACATCTCAATGCTTTTGGTTACATTTCTTTAATTTTTGGTGTGGCTGAGCAATTTTACATATACTGATTTGTCATTCACTCTTCTTCTTTGAATTACCTGAATGTGAACATGACTCTTTTAGCTAGTTAGATTTTCCTACGTGTTAGGCATATTATGTCTGTAAATTATGTTGCAAATATGTTTTGTCAATGTAGAACGTTCACTCTGGTGTCCTAATATGAGCAGACACTTTATGGATGCTCTCCTGGAAAGTGGTTGTCTGGCGTCCACGCTAAACTTGTCACTGCTGAGCTGTAAATTGTCCCTTCTGCATGAGGGAGGTGACATATACTGGCACCCACTGCTTACTTCTGTGATCCTGACCACTGCCCTAGGAGCATTACATCTGTGCACATTGTGGCCTCTTTGCTCTGACTCTAGGCAATTTCATTCACCAGCTTTCTCAGCACAGGGTTGTAGCCAGCTAAATATAATAGCTGTTAATATGAATTATACATTTTAAAGTAAGAAAGAAGAAGGAAACGATCATTTCAAGATAGGGGTAATCATTTTATTGAAAGAACTGTTTTATAACCAGTATTTGAAAATACATTTCTGGGGTTTATTCATTTTGCCAAATTAATACATCACGATATTAATAGTCCTGCTCACACTCGCACCCCAACCAGAAGATATTCATTAATAATTTGATGTATATTCTATTCATTTTTGTCTCTATCTTAATAAAATGCACAGACATTTATCCAAGTGTAAAAGCATATTCTTTTACAAACTTGTGATCGTCCTCTTCATACTGTGTTGCTATTTACCTGTTTCATGTAGTATGAAAGCTTTTTTGGCATTTCATCAGTTATATTGTTGGGCATGATTTCTTTCTTTTCTTTTCTTTTTTTTTTTTTACTGATTATATATACTTGTGGGGTACAGAATCAAATATCAATACATGTGTACAATATGTGGTGATCAAATGAGGATAATTAGTATATTCATGTTGACAAAATGTAATCAATCTTTGTGACCCTTAACTAATTTCTCGCCAACCCTCACCCCCTTTCCCACCTCTAATAATCACAGTTCTGTTCTCTCCTTTTTTTGAAAGTTTAATGCATTATTGTGATTCTTTCTTTCTTTCTTTCTTTCTTTCTTTCTTTCTTTCTTTCTTTCTTTCTTTCTTTCTTTCTTTCTTTCTTTCTTTTCTTTTCTTTTCTTTCTTTCCTTCTTTTAGCTCACACTTGTGAGTGAGGACATGCGGTATTTCTATTTCTGTACCTGGCTTATTTCACTTAACATAACTTTCTCTAAGCTCGTCCATGTTGCTGTGAGTGGCAGGATTTCATTCTTTTTTATGGCTGAGTAGTATTCCATTGTGTACATATACCACATTTTCTTTATCCAGTCATCTGTTAATGGACATTTAGGTTAATTCCAACTCTTGGCCATTGTAAACAAAGCTGCGATAAACGTGGGAGTGCAGGTATTCCTTCGACATAATGATTCCCATTCCTCTGGGTATATACCCAGCAGTGGCATTGCTGGATCGTATGGTAGTTCTATCTGTAGTTTTCTGAGGAACTTCCATACTATTTTCCACAAAGGCTGCACTAGTTTACAGTGTCACCAGCAGTGTAGGAGGGTTCCCCTTTCTCCACATCCTTGCCAGCATTTGTTATTCTCTGTCTTTTTGATAGTAGCCAGTCTAACTGAGGTGAGATGATACCTCAGTGTGGTTTTGATTTGCATTTCCCTGATACTGAGTGATGTTGAGCATTTTCCCATGTGTCTGTTCTTCAGCTCCTTTTCCTACTTTTTAATTGGGTTATTTGTTTTCTTACTGTTGAGTTGTTTGAGTTCCTTGTATATTCTGGATGTTAATCCCTTGTTGAATGCATATTTTGCAAATATTTTCTCCCATTCTGTAGGTTGTCTTTTCACTCTGTTAATTGTTTCTTTTGCTGTGCAAAAGCTTTTTAGTTTGATATGTTCCCATTTGTTTATTTTTTTCTTTTGTTGCCTGTGCTTTTGGGGTCATATTCATAAAGTCTTTGCCCAATCCTACTTCCTGAAGTGTTTCCCCCTATGTTTTTTTGAGGAGTTTTATAGTTTCAGGTCTTATATTTAAGTCTTTAATACACTTTGAGTTGATTTTGGTATATGGTGAGAGGTACAGGTTCAGTTTCATTCTTTTGCATATGGATGGCCAGTTTTCCCAGCACCATTTATTGAAGAAGCAGTCTTTTCCCCCATGTACGTTCTTGTTGCCTTTGTCAAAGATCAGTTGGGTGTAAGTATGTGGGTTGATTTCTGGGTTCTCTATTCTGTTCCACTGGTCTGAGTGTCTGTTTTTATGCCAGTTGCCATGCTGTTTTGTTTACTATAGCTTTGTAGTATACTTTGAAGTCAGGGAGTGTTATGCCTCCAGCTTTATTTTTTTGCTCAGGATTGGTTTGGCTATTTAGGGTCTTTTGTTGTTCCATATGAATGTTAGGATTGTTTTTTCTATTTCTGTGAAGAATGTCATTGGTATTTTGATGAGGATTACATTGAACATGTAGATTGCTTTGAGTAACATGGACATTAGACAATGTTAATTCTTCCAATCCAAGAGCATGGAATGTCTTTCAGGTTTTTTCTGTGTCTTCTTGGTTCAGTCTTGGTAATTTGTATGTGTTGAGAAATTTATTCAAATTTGTTGGTGTATAGTTGTTTGTAATAGTCTCTAATGATTCTTTGTATTTCTGTGGTATCAGTTGTAATGTCTCCTTTTTCATTTCTGATTTTTGTTATTTGGATCCTCTCTCTTCTTTTTTTAGTTAGCCTTGCTAATGGTTTGTTTATTTTGTTTATCTTCTCAAAAAACTAACTTTTTGTTTCATTGATCTTTTGTATCATTTTTTTTTTGGTCTCTATTTCACTTAGTTCTGCTCTGATTTAATTATTTCTTTTTGTCTGTAATTTTGGGATTAGATTGTCCTTGTTTCTCTGTTCTTTGATGTGTAGCATTTAGGTTTTTTATTTGAAAAGTTTCTATTCTTTTGATTTAAGCATTTATTGCAATAAACTTCCCTCTTGGGCATGATTTCAAATGTTTCATTGGGTTAATATATTATTTTAAATCTGCGTTCTCTGTTTAATCTTAATTTCTCTGTTTATTAAGAGATCAGGATATTAACCTCATAGCTGCAATACAGGTTGCATATATTTCCTCCCAGCTTTTTATATACTTTGCACTTTTTTTTATTATTTGAGATATTGGTTTTTATTCACTTAAATCTATATTTATTACCACAGTTAAAAATCACTTAAAATTTCTCATATGCTTTTGCTTTCTGCCAGCAACGTAAAACTAAAACAAATACAAATAGCTTTTTTAAACAACAAGAATAAAGCCTTGCTCTGCATTCTTAATTCACTCAGAATTAGGTTCAAAGACCTTGCCTTACCTACAAGGGCGCACTTGATCTGCATCTGCTGCTCCTCATCTCTCCTCTCCCCTTTGGTTTACTGGGCTGGGAGTTTCAGACATGCTGAGGGTGCTTCCCTCTCAGGGACTGGGCTCTTGCCGTCCTCTCTGGGATGCTCTTTCCCCAGTAGCCATATGGAATACTCCCTCACTTCCTCGAGTTCTTCTTTCACTCCCTCACTTCCTTCAGGCACATGGGGGCTCACTCCGGGGTGCCAGGAGTGTGGTCCAATCTGATGGCGGGGGCAGGCGCAGGGCTGCCTCGCTCATGCCTCGCTCATGCCTCGCTCCGAGTTGGCATCAGCAACCTCCCTGGCCCTGAGGATCTTGATGGGCAGTGCAGCCAGTTCGGTGCCCTGGGTCAGTCCACCATGAAGGAAGATGGTCTCCTTTCTCGAGAGTCACTATGCCGAGTCCATAGCCACCTGAGCCCATCATCACCAGTCCATGCCTGCATCCCACTTGCCTCCTGTTCCTGCAGCTCTGCTCAAGGCAGTCCAAGCCACCAACTCCTGAACTCTGAGCCCGAGACCTGCCACTGACACCCTGAGGAGCAGGATCCGCCTCTGCCACTCACAGCCAAGTGACAGTGAGACCTACTTTGTACTTTTAAATTTTGCTGTACAAATGGTGTTTTAGTATCTCTCTATACATTTATCTATTTATATAGATATAAAAGCAGTAAAGCTCATTGTTAAAGAGAAAATCTAAACAATACACTTAGGTTTATTGACTGTCTGCTCCGATAACAGGCAAGAAAAATATTGGCACTCTGTCTAATTACAAGTTTTGAGTTTCTGAGCATTAATTTACAAGGTTCTTTCTTTGGGTAAAGTTATTTAACTTCTCATAATGCCTGCACGCTGATCTGAATAATGCCAGCAATGAACAATACCTTGAATAGCTCTGAGGATTAAGTTAGATAAAGTATAAAGTACCTATTGATTAAAGTCCTTGTGGGGCCGAGCCCCTGGCGCACTCGTGAGAGTGCAGCGCTGGGAGTGCAGCGACGCTCCCGCCCTGGGTTCGGATCCTATATAGGAATGGCCAGTGCACTCACTGGCTGAGTGCCGGTCACGAAAAAGACCAAAAAAAATAAAAAAATAAAAAAATAAAGTCCTGTGAAATGTCAATAACCTTTTTGCAAGTCACCTTCCAGAGAAAGCTTTCAAATAAACCTTGCTTAACACCTCAGAGACCAGCTCAACCATGTGGTTCCTACACCCAGGCTTCCAGGCACAAGATTTCATCTCTATAATTAATATTATGTTGAAGGAATACCCATGTGGACACAATTCTAGGAGAGCTTAAAACAATCAGTCATTAAGCTTTGGAAACCCATCATCTGAAAGGGAGGCTGATGGGCATATTGTGAGGAGAGAATAAAGGAGAAGCCAGTTTTCACTCCTGACTTGATGTGTGACCCTGGAAAAGTGTAGTACCCAATGGTCCTGTCCTTGATAATCTGTAAAATGGGGAAAATGATACTGTTAACCGAATTGAGGCTGCAGAGGCAAATTTGAAAATTTATTATATCATTTATGAGCCAAATTTGAGGATTGACCCTGGAAACACAAGCCAACAGAGTTGGGAAGTGCCGTGGGGCTTTTCCACCAGTTTGAAGACTTCATTGAGAAAGGAGAACAAAGAATGAGAGAGGGGAGCTTTCCTTCAACATAGTTTTCTCATTTTCATTGGCTATTACATTTCATAAGAGGGGCTGTTACATATCATAAAAGTACAAAGTAGGTCTCACTGTCATTTGGCTGTGATTGATTGGTTCTAAGTTACAACATACAGTCTTAAATCTATAACATAGTTACAAGATAAATTCTAGGCAATTTTTAGATAAATTGATAACTTTCTATGATGCCTGTAATTCTGGGTTGAGGTCTTTGTTGTCAGTAATTCTGGAAATTTACAAAAAGCGTTTCTGAGAACAGGATGTCTCACCCAAGTCATGAGGTCCCCTTCAAGGCAATTAATATTTTTAGAACTGTTTGTGTATGAGTCAGCTACAAGTCATCAATACCTTCCTCAGAGAGCTCGGGTGGGAGAAAAGGAGAAAACCTATAGAAATGTCTGGCTCATTGTAGGACTTGGACAAACTGCCCAGTCTGCCTCCTCACTCCCAAGAAAGAGATGACTTTTAAATAAACCGAAGAGTATATCTCTCATAGAGAACATCTGGAAATGTAGCCACAAAAGAGAAACCTACAGATATTTACCTAATGCATGAGATTTCGTGTTATTTTCGTGTTGCGGGATGAATTAAGCAAGGAGTTTTGAGAAAAAGAAAAGGATAATTTGCTATTATTTCAGGTGATTTCCTATCTCCTTATTTTCCTTCTAGTTTGATACTGGAGGAGCAGTTTCCAACTAAGCTTTAAAAAAAAAAAGAGCATAAACTTGAACAAAGAGTAGTATCTGCGCCCATGCTGGACCACAAGACATTGGGTGAGTCCCCTCTGTGTTGACCTCATCCCTAACACAGAGGAACACTCAATACAGAAATAGTGTTTAGGGGCATGGGCTTTGGGATGAGATACATGTGGATTTGATCTTGGGCTCCTTTAGTGTGGGATGCATGATCTTGAGTAAGCAATTTCCTTTCTCTGAGTCTCACCTTTTCTCTTGTGCTGAATGGAAATTGGGATGGTTCCTGCCCTTTAAGGTTGTAGTGAAGATTAAATGAATTGCTATATTGAAAGCACTCAGAGCAATGTCCGGCATCTTCTAGCACCGAATACATGTTTGCATCATTCATTGTGATCATCATTACTCCTCCTAACTATCCAAAAGGAGAGTCATGTAGGTGGGGTTTGCATTGCCAGGTAGCGTGATTGTTCTGTGGTGCTGCAATGTTATTGTTGAGAACAGATTGGTTGACATACAGACTAAAGGAAGGCTATAGAAAACTCGTGAACAGACCTAGACGTATAACAGCATTTAATGTGAAATAGATGTGGCACTTGCAATCAGTGCCTTCAGATGCATGGTTCGAGAAATGGGACAAATGAAGCTGTAAAAGGTTCAATAAAAATCAAAGTTCAATAGTTTCCCCATAACATAAGTGATTTAATATTAATTAAAAGTCGACAATACAATAATAGCATAAAAACTACATATATCACAGCTCTATGAAATGTATACACAATCTATTTGGACATATACAAGCAAACAAAAATAATGGAATGAAACACAACAAAATGTTAACAATTTTTTTTTCCCCATGATGGTGGGATTGGTGGTTATTGATATTTTCATCTCTGTAATTAACTGTCTTTTAGTCACTTGGTAAAATGAGTACATATTACATTTACGATAAAAAAACCTTCAGCCCTTAAAAGCTTTGTTTGTTACTTATTAAACATATCAAATATACAAAATGTTACAGAGTGCTGTAAAATGAACACTTGTATACCCAGCTACCCAGGTTAAGCAACAAACTTGATAAATGCCTTGAGCCCATCCACTTAATTGTACCTTGTCGTTCCTTCACCCTTCAGATGTAACTTATAACCGGAATGAGGTGTTCATATTTGTATTAGTAAGGGTTCTCTAGAGACAGAATCAGTAGGATATGTTATAATTATATGAGAGGGACTTATTAGGGGAATTAGCTCACGTGACTATGAAGAAAAGTCCCACAACAGGCCATCTATAAACTGGATGCCGGTAGCGTGGCTCAGTCCTGGAACCCAAAAGCTGAAGAGTCTCATAGCTCACGCGACTATGAAGAAAAGTCCCACGTTAGGCCATCTGCAAACTGGATGCTGGTAGCGTGGCTCAGTCCAAGTCCTAAGGCCTCAAAACCAGGGAAGATGATGGTGTTCTTGGTGTAAATCCTGGAACCCAAAAGCTGAAGCGTCTCGAGCTCTGATGTCCATGGACAGGAGAGAAGAGTGTATCCCAGCTCCAGAGGATCAAGAGAGAGCTTCACCTCTTCCCTCTGTCTTTTGTTCTCTCTGGATCCCCAGTGGATTGGATGGCTCCCATCCACATTGAGGGTGGGTCTTTCACACCCAGGCCGCTCAGACTCTCATACTAATCTCCGCTGGAAACACCCTCATGGACACACCTGAAAAAATTGCTTTACCAGGTTTCTCAGCATTCCTTCATCTAACCAAGTTGACATCTAGAATTAACCCTCACCATACTCTTCATAAATTGCTTTATACTTATTAATGTGAATGAAAGCATCCTTAAAATATATATATATATATTTCTTACTGTAGGTGCCCTTATCCTCCATTTGACACTTTGATTTAACATTACCTTTTTCAGATGTATACTGTATATGGCCTGATTCCTATAGGTCTAGAGCATTTATATTCACTGCTATATAATGCTCCATTGTAAGAATGGACCGCAATGTATTTTCTGGACTACTGTAGATGGACATTTTGGGTTTTTCTACAGTTTTGCTTCCACAAACAATGCTGAAAGGAGCATTATTATAGATGAGGCCATGTGCCAATATGCCAGATATTCTCTAGTTTCTTGCTATTTAAAGTGTAATCCATGAAATAACAATTTGAACATTACCTGGTGTTTTAGTCAGGGTTCTCCATAGAAACAGAACCATTAGGATGTTTGTGTGCATTTGCAAGTGTGCATTTTTTTTTTTAAGGAATTGGTTCATATGAATGTGAAATCTTGAAAGTCCAAAATCTTTAGGGAAAGCCAGCAGGCTGGAAAATCAACGAAAAGCTGCAGTTTGAGTCTGAAGGCAGTCTGCTGGTAGAATTCCCCCTTCCTCAGGAGAGGTCAGTCTTTTTTCTGTTAAGGCTTTCAACTGATTGCATGAGACTCACCCACATTATGGAGGATAATCTGTTTTACTCAAAGTCTACTGATTTAGATAATAATTACATCTAAAAATGCCTTCACAGAAATATTTGGAATAATGTTTGACCACATATCTGGGTACTGTGGTCTAGCCAAGTTGACACAAAAAATTACCTGTCACAACTGGGATCCTGTTACAAATGCAGATTTTAAAGCCCTGCCACAGACACTCACCCTCTGCAACTCCCAGAAAGTGTGCCCTCTTAGCATTATGTCAGTATGTTCCATAGATGCGGGCTTATTTTGGTGGGAGTAGGGGACAGTTTCTAACCTTGCCTGCTCCAGGTTTGAGGTTTCTACACTTGGATATGGCCACTGAGGAGGTGAATTGTTTGCATTCACACACTAGCTTTCTCCAGCACAAGGGTTACAGGAGGTTGGGATCACAAGGGATGGTGCTTGGAGTGGAATTCTGTGATCATTAAGAGAATAATCTCATTAAAGCTTTATGAGCAGCCAAATAGGGTTAATGGAATCCATATTTACAAAGATAAGCAGCAGTTATGTGCCAGGGCTGAGGGCAGGAGCTATAGGCAGGGATCCTAGGGGTAAAGGTATCAGTTCAGAGACAAGTTCTGAGAGAAAGTGTTGTGAGTGGAGATTAATACACAGGAGTCAGAGGTATTCTGAGGGAAGGCACACAAGTCAGTTGGAGATGAGGGTTGGAAAAACTGCCCCATCAAGGCCATTCCCCCTGGAGGTCCTGCCACTGCGTATGGGGCTCTTTCCCCACAGAGGCTCCTGGAGTCTAATGGGGCATGGTGTGGGGTCCACCACCCACCCCAACCAACAACCCTTGTAAGAAGTGCACCTTGTTGGAGGTGTCCGTGAATTTGATGCTTTCATATGTGATGGTCAGGATGGGAAGCGACATCCCTGTAATAATGCCTTTTCTCAGAGCTAAGCCCATGTGAACTCCACAGTCCCAGCCTAGCTTCCACTTATGCCTAAGCAGAGTGTGCCAGGGCCCAGGGAAATGAACAGAGCAGCTGTGGCTGGGCCGTCCTGGCCAAGGCTGCCATTTGTTGTCTCCTGTCCTGAAAAGCTCTCCTATCCCATACTCCACGGAATTAAGACATAAATTAACACTGACAAGAATTAAAAAAAAAAAAAAAGATCACTGCAGATTCTACAAAAACCTATAGCATAAGGAACGATTATAAATAGCTTTATGTCACACACACACACATACACACACGCACACACACAGACAGACTTAGCATTCGCCTGGGAGCGCAGGGCTAACGGGAACTGTGAGAATCAGCAGGAAGAGGAGTGAAAGGAAGACATTGGCATCCAAACTGGCTGGGGAAGGAGGTCAAGGATGTGAAAGCCTGACGATGAAGAGAGAGGAGGTGGAGGGGCCATGCGATGGGTTCTGTGGTCCCTGCCCACAAGAGAACCCAGGCAGCTCTCAGATCCCAAGTTAAGCCAGACACAGAGATATTGTCCCATAACACATGAGACAGTCGCTATTGCTCACAGTGAGGCTGAGAAGGGCACAGTAAGGTCTCTGTTAGGTGAGGTCACCTTCCTAGGTGAGAAGCCTGAGGCTTAGAGAGGTATGGGAGTTTGTCTTTGACCATCTAGGCACTACATGGAAGAACAAGGCAGGCATTATTCTTTATGGATTGGCAACTATCCCCTTAGCTCATATTCTTAAGAAATCCACACTCCAACACAGGTCTCCCTAATGTAAATGTCCATAAATTATTGAAAAGTGCCACGTGGTCAGAAATAACTTAGGCCAAACCTGAAAGTGGAGGCATAATTTGTAAACTGGTGCTACCTCTCCATGTCATTGTTTATAAGATTGTAACTTGAAAACTTTGTACTGCTCTTCCTTTAATGTCAAAAATTATGCCTGCTTGTTGTCTAAAGTGCAAGCACTATGGGAGCATGAGAAATAAATTGTGCACATGCCCTGTTCGACTCTTGCCTGCAATTAAGAAATGCCAGTCACTGAGAAAGATTCTTGCATAATGGACCATAACGTTGGATTCTGTGCTACCATTTTTTCTCTGGAAGTGAAAAAAGCTGAACCCCCTCAAGAACATGGACATGGAGCAGCAGGTGTCAGCTCCCTGGGCAACACGCTAGGCAGACAGGCTGACTCTCCCTCAGGCTGCATGTGCTGAGGCGAGACTCCTTCCACAGTGCACCTTCAGGAGGGGCAGGGGGTGGGACGGTGGGTGGGAAGACAGATGGAAGCATGGTGAGAGCTGTGGAAAGGCCCATTTTCCATTCACCTGTGTGCAGATCACAAAACTGATCACAGTATGGTCTTTGAAAACATTCAAATGATTAGCAGTGAGAGGTAAATAGCAAAGTCCTTACTTTCCTTCCCTCCTTCCTTGCACAGCCCTCACTTGCCAGTAGACAGTCACACCTTGCAAAGCTGCTTTTGTGCCAGGTAGCATGCCTCCTTCTGTGGGCCTCCAGGTAGAGCATCTGACAGAGTCACACAGTCTCCAAAGGCCAATCCCTGGAAGCAGCGTGTGCCCTCTCTCATCAGGATTTATTGACAAACTCCCTATGGAAGCAATCCTGACGTATCTGCCAGGGCCAGCCAGGGATGAACAGGGTGAGGAGGGGGCTTGGAACATACAGGTCCTTTCAGTCCTGGCCCTGCTGGCTGGTGGCTGGGGCAGGGGAAGAGCAATCCAGGACACACAACATACAACATGCAATGTCACTCTTTATTAAGAAAGCAAACAGCAATCATAAGTGGGGAAAATACACACTAGTCAACTGGGGTATGTTGTCGTCACCCTGATGTGGGCTACCAACCACCCTCAACCCAAATTTGATCTGACTGTGGGGGCCTTCTCTATAATGTCAGACAGACCATCCAGCCGAGTCAGGGGACCAGAAGTGATCCACCGCCAGTGACAGGAGTCAGAGTGACGGTTACTATCTAGGGCCTCAGACACAAATCTGCCCTCCACCCCATCTCTTCACCCCTCCACCTACATACCAGCACTGGGCCTAAGGCTTCACCTCAGGGAAATCCCTTTCAATGATCTGCAGGGTGGCAGCCATGCAGTTTCTTCGATTCAGGATTATGTCAATATCATGGCCCATCCAGTCTTCAGGAAAACGAGAGAAGAGAATCAGAAGGCTGAGAGGGGTCCGGCTGGACCAGCACCAGCACTAATCCCTCCCCAGGTTGCCATCCCTAAGTCTCCCTCGCAGGCAGACCCCTCTGACCTCACCCATCCTAGAATTACTGCTGTCAGCTGTATCTGGGTCAAAGCGCAGCCTCTGGAGGTTTAGGGCTTGCTGGGAGACATATTGTTTGTTCATGGTCAGCTGCAGAGACAGAGGTGGACAGAGCAATTCTGAGGCTGTGGTGCTGGTGGTGGTGACAGGGAGATTGGGGGGTGGGGGAAGAAGAGGTGGGTCTGGGAAGTGGGCACACAACGTGCTTTGAGTCTGTGTTACCTTTAGCTGCTCCATTTGTTCTGGCTTCAACTTATTCTGCACAGAGTAGGGTACAGCAGAAGGACTGACAAAGACACATATCTGCAGGAAGGAGAGCAGGGTAAGCACCGGGACCTGTAATCCCAAAGATGATGACCAGCCACTGGCCAGTGCTCCTGCCCCAGGACTAGGTACACGGAATGCCCTCGGCACACACCTTTCGATTCTTCTCACCACAAATCTTATAGCTGAAATTCTTCAGTGCAGAAGCAGTACTAGCGTCCTGGACAAAGAACTGGTCCCGATTTTTGACATAGTGGAACTACAGGGAGTGTAGGCAAGAGCAATAGTGTCACAGGCCAACAGCCCTCGACGAGCCAGGCCTCTCCCCCTCCCCTGTGCCCACTCATCTGGCTTCACCACTGTCCTCTCTTACATCGACCGGGCTGAAGTGGACACTGCAGTGGCTCTGGATTGAATTCATTAGCCATGTCTTGTCATACTTTCTCCCATATGGAATCTAAGGGTGAAAAGAGGAATAGGAGGGAGAAGAGAGACAACGTGGAATAAAGGATGGAAAACAGACTCAACCACGTGTTATTTTACAACCTTCTCCCTACTTCTGAAGAACTTCTAAAAAAGGGACTGCCAATTTCTTATACTTGTGCCAAATATAGATTTCCTAATCCCTCTTCTCTCCAATGAGAAGCCTTCTTCCCTATAACCAACTGAAAGTGTTTATTGCGGTCTTTCTTCTGGATGTTCCAGAATATCCTACCTAGTGCAGAAGTTCCTGTCACACTCAATGTGACCTTGAACCAACTCCCCATGGTTCCATCTTGTGTGTTCTTCCCCATTCCTCTCCTTGGAGGTTTTCTATTTCTCCACACAGTAATATGGATAGGGTCTTCATTATTCCCTTTCCCTCTCCTCTTGTTGCATCTGATGGCATGAGTGCTGTGGGGAAGGGGAGAAAAGCAGGGTGTCCAGCAATGCTAAAAAAGTCTTCTGTACACCCTCCCCTCACTGATAACCAGGTCTCCTATTAGTATCCAAACATTACACAGCACCCCGTATATATGTAAGTCTAGTGTGTTTTAATTAAACTTAATTTTAAAAAACAAAAAAGTAATTTAAAGAAAATTGCCCAACGTTTATTCCACTAGTAGCATGCTTCAGTTTTCCAGTCAGAGAAGAAAAAGAAGAGCACAGAGAATGAAAGAGTTTCACGGTCCCAGGGGCCACTACTTGCAAACCAGGCTGCCTGGTCACCTCCTGTCTTACGTGAGAGTCCTCATGGACATCCCTCATCACCACGTTTCCACTGTCCTCCTGGCAGTGTGAAGGCGGATGCTCCCACCCACCATGTTCCTACAAAGGTTCCTCTTGTTAAAGTTATTCCAGAAATAACTCTTGTCTTTCTTTCTTCCGTGAAGAGCATTACCATCGTCACTGTATTCGGAAATTGGGAACGGAAATACAAGCTTGAAGATGCATCAATGGTCCACTTACCAAGTACCACATTGTGGGCTAGCACCATGTTAGGGCAAGCCATGTGCCATTCTGCACTGAGGGACTAATCACCCAAACCCACAAAAGCAAACTCCTCTGCCTGTCCAGATATGAG
This sequence comes from Cynocephalus volans, assembly GCF_027409185.1. Classification (NCBI taxonomy): domain Eukaryota; kingdom Metazoa; phylum Chordata; class Mammalia; order Dermoptera; family Cynocephalidae; genus Cynocephalus; species Cynocephalus volans. The sequence continues at coordinate 110,126,801 of NC_084478.1, read as the reverse complement.
AGCCTCATCTCACAGGTGGCACAATCAGGGGAGAAAAACTGGAAAAGCAAGCAAGTATATCAAATCTTTTGAAAAATGGAGCAGGGTTTATGAAGAACTGACATGTGTGCATCCATTGGTTACACCAGATACCAGACACACACCAGGAAGCTGTCCTAACCTTGCCTTCTCTCAGGCTTCTCTAACAACTACACCAATACCTGGGAGGCAACCTTTCTCACACCTCCCAAATCCAGTCGGCCACCAAACTGATTCTGTGAACAACCAGCAAGCTGTACTTCCCTTGCTGGTGTAGTACAAGGTTTTACAACAGGAGGGACTGCAGTAACCACCTCCTAAACTGTTTTCCTGCCCCCAGACTTGCCTTCAAAACTACTCTGCTTCACATGTCCAGAGTGAGCTTTCCTTTTGCTCACCTTGAAATGTTTTCAGCAGAAGAGACAACTCTTCCTAAACTCGACTCTTCTATGACAAAGGTCAAAGCAAAGAACTGGAATGATGAGTCCACTACAATTTGCAAATGTTTAAAGATTTTTCTGCAATCTTTCTGTTATTGATTTCTAGTTGGATTCCATTATGGTCAAAGAACATACTCTGTCTGTTTTCAGTTCTTGTAAATTGGTTGAGGAATACTACAATACACTTGAAAAAAAATAATAAGTGTGCTCTGCTGTCGTTGGCTGGGTGTTCTATTTATGTCGTTTAGATGCTGTCATTTTATTGACTCTATTGGTCACATCTTCTACAGCCTTGCTGATTTTCTGTCTAGTGATTGTATCACTTGCTGAGAGGGGGATGTTGAAGGCAACAACTATAAGTGTGGATGTAGCTATTTCTCCTTTCAGCTCCATCAGTGTTTCCTTCGCATGTACTTTCAGGCTCTGCTGTTTGGTGCGTACACACTCAGGATCATTACGTCTTCATGGTGGATCGACTCTTTTATTGGTATGTAATGCACTTCTTTGTCTCATTAATTTTCTTTGCTCTGACGTCTAGTTTATTGGAAAATGTAGCCCATACAATACAGCTTGTATTTCCCCCTGTATTCACTCCTAGGGGCTGCGCTGCTGTTTGACTCCTCACGCTTCATGCCAACACACCTCATTCACCAGGAGCAAGGTTTGAAGGGATTTTTTTGGCAACTACAGAAATTAGGTAGCCTTCTGTCTCCCTCCCATAGGTAGATTCATTAAGGGTATTTTATTTTTACCATAGTCAACTGAAACAATGTACCAGCAGGTGGTAATAGTAGTGTTTTGGGAAGATGGGGATTAAGGTATATAGACCACTAGAAACCAGCTCCCTCTCAGGCTCTAACACTTAAGGTTCTCTGGCTTTGCGTGTTACACATTTTGTACATTAATGACTCCACATCGTCTCAGGGCACACTTATGAATAAAAGTCCGTTCACTCCTGATCACTCCAGGATGTACTGATTATGACCAGGCTTCAGATAAACTCCTGCTTTCACTGTGTATGTAACCCACTGTCAGGACAGTCCTGCTACTCACAACTTTTGAGAGTTTCCATGTGCGGCATTGGAAGTGAAATTAAATGTGGGCAGAACTTTTGACCCTCAAATTCCATAGGCTCTGTCCCCAAAATTTGGAGGTGGCCTGGAGTGCCCTCTTTCTCACACACTCCAAATCCAACTGATCAGCAAATTCTCTTGGCTCTACCTTCAGAATATATTTAGAATCTACCCGCTTCTCACCTCCTCCATTGCTACCACCCTGGCTAGGTCACCAGCTCCTATCTCCCAGATTATACTGCCTTCCAACTCATCCCTCTTCTCTTACTTTTGCTCCCTTACGACATCAACTTTTGACACAGCAGGCAGAAAGATTTTTTAAAGCATAAGTCAAATCCTGTCATTCCTCTCCTCACAATCCTGTAACAGGGGTTAGAAGCCCATCAATATGTTAAAAAGCCACAAGTCCATAATGATACTCAGAAATAACACCAGAAAAGAACCTTATTGGTGACACTTAGAGAATGCCAGGAAACCAATTTATTTTCATGAAAGTTCATAGATGATAGGGAAAAATCCCATGTTAATGTAAGAGATAAGGTCAGATGGTCAATGTCTGCAGTATGGGAAGTCAGAGTCATCTTTGAGAACCGACATTCCTTCAGAAATGATGTCACTGAGGGGAAAGGGTAAAAAGAAGTGAGTTATCGAACAGCTACAGCTACAAGCTCAGGCAAGGCCTCACGCTGGGAATCGCATGGTAGAGTGGGCATGTGATAGAAAGCCACAGAGAGACTCGATGGACAGAGACACTCAGGACAAAACCCACACAGGCGCACATCCACTTACTGAACATTTGCATCTCAAAAGCACAACCCCTGTCTCACAGCTGTGCTGCTGGAATCCACGGTGATAATAGGAGTATTATCAAACTTCTAGTGCCCCTCACCCAGACTGCCTGAGTCTGTGTTGCTACTGGTACTTTCTGTATCATTTTGGAATTTTCCCTATGTCGTTGACATGCCTTTGAGTACATGGCACCAGCATCCCTGCTGTGGTAGGGAAGGAATGGAGTAAGAAGGCAACCAGCACTTGCCCAGTGGCAACCAACATTTGCTCAGTGTTGGGCAGACTCACTAGGTTTCTTCTGACCTACTCACCGAAATCCCATGAGAATTGTATCAACAGTCCCTTTTCAGATCATGAATATTAGGTCCATGGACTTTCGGTACATTCCCCAGGATTTCTCAGTCAAGTAAGGGGCAGGGCAGGAATTGTGTTCTCACCTATTGGTCTGCCTCCACACCCTGAGTGCTCCTCAACAGACTGCACTGGTTCCCCCTTAATGATGAGCTCTCAGTTCTCAAGGACAGATATCTGTGAGCAGGCCAGTGATGAGGTTGTGTGCTAGTCACTCCTGTTGGGGTGGTAACCAGGAGTCTTGGACCTGATGGCAGAAATCTGTTCAGGTCACAGGGCTGGCAGATTATAAGTCACTTTGGGCTGGCAGTGTCTGGCACAGAATAGGAGCCTAGTAAATATTTGTTACATAAATGCATGTGATATAGATTTAGGATCATCAACAAAACCACTTTTGAGAATACATTCATCTCAACCATTTCTACCTGCATCTATGTTTTCCAGGAAATTTGGGTGCAGAACTGTTTCATAGACCTGCTTGTAAAGCTAGCACAAATTGATCTTTTCTTTTGCAAAATTAGTATTTTTCATTAGTATACCCTTAGAAATTGAACTAAGTACCTCCCTGTAGACTAATGCTAAAACTTCGGCTTTGATGATCTCAGAGAAGGAGGCTTTTGCAAACAATGGTGACAGAAATGAGAAGAAGCTTTCCCTGAATCCAGCACACAGAGCCTTCTGGACATCTGGCATGTGTATAGGAAGAATGCTCTGGAGTTGCAGGGATGTCTGGTTGCTCAGTCTTGTGACAGACAGAAAGCACCATCTCTGTCTCAGAGGTAAAAAAGAGCATGTGTGTGTGTACATGTGAGCATGGGTGTGTACTGATTTTTTTTTATTATATGCTTGTGTAGTTAGGTTACAGATGCACGTATTCCAAATCATGTTGGTAGATGCATTGCCACACACAGCTGGATCCCACTGCAAATTTTCTTCTGTTATGTATTTTTTTTATGACTGCCTTTCTAATGTGGTTGAAGTGGTATCTCATTGTGATTTCCCTTTGCATTTACCTAATAACTAATGATTGAGTATCTTTTCATGTGATTGTTGGAAACATGTATATCTTCTTTGGAGAAATGACTAAGTCTCTTGCCAATGTTTCAATTAGGTTGTTTGCCTTTTTGTTGTTGAGTTGAAAGAGTTTTCTATATACTCTAGATACTAGGCAGATGTGAGTTTTAATTAATTTTTTTTTTTTTTTTTTTTTTTTTTTTTCCGTGACCGGCGCTCAGCCAGGGAGTGCACCGCTCATCCTTATACAGGATCTGAACCCGCGGCGGCGGGAGCGTCGCCGCGCTGCTAGCGCAGCACGCTACCGAGTGCGCCACGGGCTCAGCCCTTAATTAATTTTTTTATGAACATACTGATTATACATATTTATAGAGTGCAGTTCAATACATGTATACAATGTGGGATGATCTAATCAGGGTAATTAGCATATTCCTCATTGCAAAACTTAATCATTTCTTTGTGATGTGAAGATTTGATCTTCTCTCTTCTAGTCGTTTGATAACATGCAGTTAATCATTATTAATTATAGATTCCTGGGTCGACGGTACACCAATAGAACTTATTTCTTCTATCTAGCTGTAATTGTGTATACACTGATCAGCCTATCACTATCCACTTCCCCCACCCCTTTCACACCTCTAACAACCACAGTTCTCTCTCCTTTTAACAGTTCAACTTATTATTATATATTTATTTATCTGTTTGTTGTTTCTGTCTTTGTTTTTTGTTAGCTCCCACATATGAGTGAGGACACGCAGTATGTCTCTTTCTGTGCCTGGCTTATTTCACTTAGCATAATTTTCTCCAACTTCATCCATGTTGCTGCAAATAGCAGAATTCCATTCTTTTTTTTTATGGCTGAGTACTACTCCATTGTGTATATATACAACATTTTCCTTATCCAGTCATCTGTTGATGGACATTTAGGTTAGTTCCAGCTTTTCACTATTGTAACTAGAGCTGCAATAAACATCGGAGTGTAGGTATTTCTTCCACATGATGGTTTCCTTTCCTTTGGATATATACCCAGCAGCGGGATAGCTGGATAGTATGGGAGTTCTATCTGTAGTTGTTTCAGAAAGCTCAACTCTGTTTTCCATAATGGCTGTACTAATTTACCATCCCAACAACAATGCATAAGGGTTCCCCTTTTTCCCAATCCTCACCAGCATTTGTTATTTTCTGTCCAATGTGATTTTCATTTGCATTTCCCTCTTGACTAGTGATGCTGAGCATTTTTTCAAGTGTTGATATATTTGTATGTCTTCTTTTGAGAAATATCTATTCAGCTCCCTTTCCCTGATTTTTGTTTTTCTGTTTGTTTTTTTTTTTTCTTCAGACCTACTGAATCAGAAACTCTGAGGGTGGGGTACAGACACCTGTGTTTTCACAAGTCTCCTGGTGATTCTGATGCTCCTGAACTTTTAAGAACCACTGATCTGAAGAAATGGAATAGCTTGTCTATCAACAGAGAGCTGATGCTCCTGCTATTGTATTTGCTGATGTTTGGAGATGTGATTTCAAACTTCAGCACAACGAAGACAGCTAACAACTCCTCCCAGGTAACATAGGTGTGTTTGAAGCAGGTATCTTAACTAGAATGGGTAGCTGATTTGGGATATATCAGGTACTGTGACAGGGAATTGTGAGGATTGTTTTAGTCAAGATGACTTCGTAGGGCCTTAATCACATCACCTTGGAAAATGCCTAATCCACCATCATATATTGGGCAGAAAACTACACAAATCAGTGATCTGAACCCAGAAGGAGGATTGGTTCTACTTAGGTTTGATTTTAACAATTAGCCAGCTGATAAGAGCAAGGATTTTATTTATTAGTTTATTTATTGGTTATGAATATTCAGGGATACAAAGCTAATTGTCACCACAAGTGACCAAGATTTGATAACCAGATCCATATGGCAGCATACCCATTACCACAAATTGTAATTATACCCCGTGTCCCTCACCCAATTATCCCCGGCCTCCCTTCACCTCCCCCTGCCCCCCCTCCCACTCCACTTTGTATCCCTAGGTGTGTTCCTGCCCTGTGCAGGTCCAATATACAACTGTGGTCTTTCTTTCCTTCCTTCTTTCTCTCTTAACTCCCACTTATGAATGAGTATACGTGGTATTTATCCCTCTGTGCTTTGCTTATTTCACTCAACATAAGTTTCTCCAAGCTCATCCATGTTGTTGCAAATAGGAGAATTTCGTTCTTTTTCATGGCATAGTTGTATTCCATGGTGTATAAGTACCACATTTTCCTTATCCAATCATCCATCAATGGACATTTAGGTTGGTTCCATATCTTGGCTATTGCAAAAAGAGTTGCGATGAACATGGGAGTGCAGGTTTCCCTTCGACATGATGATTTCCATTCCTTTGGGTATATACCCAGAAGTGGGATTGCTGGGTCATTCAGTAAATTTATCTGTAGTTGTTTGAGAAAACTCTATACTGTTTTCCATAGTGGTTGTACTAATTTACAGTCCTACCCAACAGTGTAGGAACGTTCCCTTCTCTCCACATCCTCGCCAGCATTTGTTATTCTCTGTCTTTTTGATTATAGCCAGTCCAGCTGGGGTGAGGTGATATCTCAGTGTAGTTTTAATTTGCATTTACCTGATGACTAGTGATGTTAAACATTTTTTCATGTACCTGTTGGCCATTTGTAGGTCTTCCTTTGAAAAATGTATTCAGTTCCTTTACCCATTTTTTAATTGGGTTATTTGTTTTTTTACTCAGTAATTGCTTACATTCCTTGTATATTATGGATATTAATTCCTTGTCAGATGCATAGTTAGCAAAAATATTCTCCCACTCTGTACGCTGTCATTTCACTCTGTTGATTGTTTCCTTTGCTGTGCAGAAGCTTTTTAGTTTGATGTACTCCTGTTTGATTATTTTTTCTTTTGTTGTTTGTGCCATTGGGCTCATGTTCATAAAGTCTGTTCCCAGACATAGTTCCTGAAGTGTTTCACCTATACCTTTTCTTAGTAATTTTACAGTTTCAGGTCTTATACTTAAGTCTTTAATCCATTTTGAGTTGATTTTTGTATATGGTAAGAGGTGCATGTCTAGTTCCATTCTTCTACATATGGATATCTGATTTTTCCCAGCACAACTTATTAAAGAGGCAGTCTTTTCCCCAATGTATGTTTTTGTTGCCTTTGTTAAATATCAGATGGCTGTAAGCCTGAGGGGTGATTTCTGGGTTCTCTGTTTTGCTCCACTGGTCTGAGTGTCCATTTTTATGCCAGGACCATGAGGTTTTAGTTACTATAGCATTGTGGTATAATTTGAAGTCAGGTAGTGTTATGCTTCCAGCTTTACTTTTTGGCTCAGGATTGCTTTGGCTATTCGGGGTCTTTTGTTGTTCCATATGAAAGGTAAGGTTGTTTTTCCCATTTCTGTGAAGATTATCATTGGTATATTGATGGGGATTGCACTGAATCTGTAGATTGCTTTGGGAAATACAGACATTTTCACAATGTTAATTCTTCCAATCCAAGAGCATGGAATGTCTTTCCTTCTTTTTGTGTCTTCTTTAATTTAATTTCTTTCAGTAATCTTTGTACTTCTCATTGTAGAAATCTTTCACCTCCTTGGTTAAATTGATTCCTATGTATTTTGGTTTTTGTGTGACTGTTTAAATGGGCTTACTTTCCCTTTACCTTTTTAAAATTGCTTTATTTATTATTATTATTATTATTGAGTTGTTTGAGTTCCTTCTATATTCTGGACATTAGTCCCTTGTCAGATGTGCAGTTTGCAAATATTTTCTCCCATTCTGCAGGTCGTCTCTTTGCTCTATTTATTGTTTCCTTTCTTGTGCAGAAGATTTTTACTTTGATAAAATCCCATTTGTTCATTTTTGCTTTTGTTGCCCATGATTTTGAGGTTTTACTCATAAAATCTTTGCCCAGTCCTATGACTTGAAGCATTTCCCCTGTGTTTTCTTCTACAAGTTTTATAATTTTAGGACTTACATTTAAGTCTTTAATCCATTTTGAGTTGATTTTTGCACATGGTGAGAGATAGGGCTCTTTTTCCATTCTTCTACACATAGATATCCTGTTTTCCCAGCACCATTTATTGAAGAGGCTGTCCTTTCCCCAATATATGTTTTTGGCAACTTTGTCAAAGATCAGTTGGCTATAAGTACATGGACTTATTTGGAGATTTTCTGTTCTGATCCATCAGTCCATATGTCTGTTTTTGTGCCAGCACCATGGTTACAACCAGCTGCTTTAGTTACTATAGATTTGCAGTATATTTTAAAGTCAGATTGTGCAATGACCCCCGCTTTATTCTTTTTGCTCTTCTCTGGATATGCTTTCTAGTGCTTTAAAAAATGTCTTTGTGTTTTAACATTTGAATTGATTATTTTTAATTAAGAAAATACTGCACCTCTCCTGAAAGTGGACCAGCAAGGTGCCCCACCCCCATGGGAACAGTGCCCAAGCAGAGACGCCAGCCGCTAGCCTTGTGCCTTTCCTGAGCATGGATGAACCAGGTGCCCCTTCTTCAGTGGAGCAGCATCCAAGTTGAGAAACAGTGCAACCAGCCCCATTATTATCCTGAGAGCAGAACAGCCCAGTGCCCTGCCCCCAGGGAAGCAGCATTGAGGCAAACCACCAGCCAACTAGCCCCATGATTTTTCACAGCAGAGACCAGCCTGGTGCCCCACACCTAGGATCCCAGACCCCAAATATGCGAACCAGCCACACAAACCTCTGCAGCGTAAGCCACTGAGATACTTTCAGGCACTGCTGACACTGTCCATAGCTGAAGAAACTGCATTAAGATTACACTACTGCACGCATCGAGAACAAAAACAGCACTTCCTATCCAAACAACACCCTAGGACCCATCTCCAGGTAAAAGTCATTCCCCATGCAAGCTGCTGTACAAAATTGCAAGTCTTGGGAGAGGTATGAGCATCCAGATCCAGGAAGCTCAAAGTTCCCCAAACAGATTCAATCCAAAAACATCCTCCACTATACACATTATAGTTAAATTTGCAAAGCTCAAAGACAAAGAGAGAATTTGACAAGCAGTATGAGAAAAGCATCAGGTCACTTATAGGGGAACCCCCATCAAACTAACAGCAGACTTCTCAACCAAAACCCTATGGGCCAGAAGAAAGTGAAATGATATATTCAAAATACTAAAAGAAAAATATTGCCAGCCAAGAATTCTTTACCCAGAAAGTCTCTCCTTCAGAAATGAGGGAGAAATAGTGTATTTCCCAGACAAACAGAAGTTGTGGGAGTTCACCACCACACGACCAGCTCTGCAAGAAATTCTCAAGGGAGTCATTCATCTGTAACCTGAATAATGGTGACCACTATCATAAATACACAAGCAAGAGCAAAACCCACCATTCAAGCAAAAATGCCAGCAAGAAAGAGAAAGAAGCTGAATCATCCCACCTCAAATTTCCAAGTTACATGGAAGAAGAGAAATAAAAAGAGAAATAATGATTACAGCATATTTAAACCATCTATACAAGTAGCAATTAAATTACAGGAATTAAGCAACACATCAATAAATACCCAAAATGTGAATGGACTAAACTCCCCATTCAAAAGACACAGACTGACTGATTGGATTAAAAAGCTAGACCCAACTATATGCTGTCTTCAGGAGACCCATCTCATCTGTAGAGACACACATAGACTAAAAGTGAAGGAATGGAAAAAGATATAACATGCAAATGGAAACCAAAAACGAGCAGGAGTAGTTATTTTTATATGGGACAAAATAGACTTTAAACCAAAAAACATAAAAAGAGACAAAGAAGGCCACTATATAATGATAAAGTGATCTATCCAGCTAGAAGACATAACAATCATAAACATGTATGTACTAAATACTGCAGCACCCAGATCTATAAAGCAAACACTCTTAGACCTAAAGAAAGAAATAGGACCTAATACATTAATAGTGGGTGATCTGAACACCCCTCTCTCAGTATGGGTCAGGTCTTCCAGGCAACAAGTCAACAAAGAGACACAGGATTTAATCCATACCCTAGACCAACTGGACTTGGCAGATATATACAGAACATTTCACCCAACAGCTAAAGAATACACTTTCTTTTCATCAGTTGGTACATTCTCCAGGATAAAACACATATTAGGTCACAAAACTAGTCTCAGCAAATTTTAAAAAATTAAAATCATTCCAAGTATCTTTACAGGCTGCAATGAGCTAAAATTGGAATTAAACAATAAGCAAAACTCTGGAAGCTATACAAATACATGGAAACTAAATAATAGGCTCCTGAATGACCTATGGTTCCAAGAAGAAATTAAAAGGGAAATCAAAAAATTTCTAGAAACTAATGAAAATAAAGACACATCATACCAAAACCTGTGGGATACTGCAAAAGCAGTACTAAGAGGTATTTTTTTGCAATAGATGCTTATATCAAAAGAATGGAAAGACTTCGAATAAACGACCTAACACTATGCCTCAAAGAACTTGAAAAACAGCAGCAATCCAAACCTAAAGGTAGTAGATGGAAAGAAATAATTAAGATCAGAGCAGAACTATTTGAAATAGAGACCAAAAATATAGAAAAGATCAACAAAACAAAAAGTTGGTTTTTCAGGAAGATAAATAAAATAGACAAACCAATACCTAGGTTAACAAAAAAAAGAAGAGAGAGGACCCAAATAACAAAAATCAGATATGAAAAGGGAGACATTTCAACCAATACCACAGAAATACAAAAATCATTAGAGACTATTATAAACAACTGTTTGACAACAAATATGAGAATCTGGAAGATATGGATAAGTATCTAGACACATACAAACTACCAAGACTGAACGAAAAAGAGATAGAAAACCTGAATAGACCAATAACAAGCAAGGAGATGGAAGCGGTAATTAGCAGTCTTCCAACAAAGAAAAGGCCCAGTCTGGATTGCTTTACAGCTGAATTATATCAAACTTTTAAAGAGGAATTAATACCAATTCTCCTGGAACCATTCTAAACAATTGAAACAGAAGCTACTCTCCCAAACTCATTCTATGAGGCCAACAAAACTCTGAGACCAAAATAAGAGAAAGACAGAACAAAAAAAGAAAATTATAGGCCAATATACTTGATGAACATAGATGCTAAAATCTTCAACAAAATATTAGCAATCAGAATACAGAAGCATATTAAAAAATTATACACTATGATCAAGTGGGATTAATCCCAGGAATTCAAGAAATTTCAACATATGAAAGTAAATAAATGTGATACACCACATCACTAACTCAAGGGCAAAGACCATATGATTATCTCAATAGATGCTGTAAATTTGACAAAATTCAACATTGCTTCATGATAAAGACTCTCAACAAATTAGGTATAGAAGGAAAATATCTCAATACATAAAAGCCATTTATGACAAGCCTGCCACCAGTATAATTCTGAATGGGGAAAAACTGAGGGCCTTTCCCTTAAGAACAGGAATAAGACAAGGATGCCCACTCTCACCACTTCTATTCAACATAGTACTGGCAGTACTAGCCAGAGCAATCAGGCAAGAGAAAGAAATAAAGGGAATCCAGATTGGAAAAGATGAAGTCAAACTTTCTCTATCTGCGGATGACATGATACTATATGTAGAAAAACTTAAAGACTCTATCAAAAAACTCCTAGAGCTGGTTAATAACTTCAGTAACATTGCAGGGTACAAAATAAATGCGCCCAAATCAGTTACACTTATATACTAAAATAATGAATTAACACAAAGAGAAATAAAGAAAGTAAGCGCATTTATAATTGTCATGAAAAAAATAAGATACTTAGGGATCAACTTAACCAAGAAGATGAAAGACCTCTACAGTGAGAACTACAAACCACTTCTGAAAGAAATTAAAGAAGACACAAAAAGATGGAAAGATATTCCATGCTCTTGGATTGGAAGAATTAACATTGTGAAAAATCTATACTACCCAAAGCAATCTACAGATTCAATGCAATCTCCATCAAAATACCAATGACATTCTTCACAGAAATGGAAAAACCAATCTTACCTTTCATATGGAAAAACAAAAGACCCCGAATAGCCAAAGCAATCCTGAGCTAAAAAAATAAAGCTGGAGGCATAACACTACCTGAATTCAAGTTATACTACAAAGCTATTGTAACCAATATATCATGGTACTGGTATAAAAATAGACATTCAGAACAGTGGAGTAGAATTGAGAACCCAGAAATCACCCCTCAGGCTTGTAGCCATCTGATATTGGACAAAGGCAACAAAAATCTATATTAGGGAAAAGACTGCCTCTTCAACAAGTGGTGCTGGGAAAGCTGGATATCCATATGCAGAAGAATGAAACTAGAAAAGCATCTCTCACCATACACTAAAATCAACTCAAAATGGATTAAAGACTGAAGTATAAGACCTGAAACTGTAAAATTACTAAGGAAAAATACATGTGAAACATTTCATCAACTAGGTCTGGGCACAGGTGTTAGGAATATGAGCCTAAAAGCACAAGCAGCAGAAGAAAAAATAAATGGGAGTATATCAAACTAAAAAGATTCTGCACAGCAGAGGAAACAACCGAATAAAAAGACAACCTACAGATTGGGAGAAAATTTTTGCTAACTATGCATTCAACAAGGGATTAATGTCCAGAATATATATAGAACTAAAGCAATTATTCAGTAAAAAACAAATGACCCAATTAAAAAATGGGTAAAGGAGCTGAATAGATATTTTTCAGAGAAAGACATACAAATGGCTAACAGGTACATGAAAAAATGCTCAACATCCCTAGTCATCAGGGAAATGCAAATTAAAACTACATTGAGATAACCATCTCACCACAGTTAGACTGCCTATAATCAAAAAGATGATGAATAACAAATGCTGGCGAGGGTGTGGAGAGAAGGGAACACTTCTGCACTTTTGGTGGGACAGTAAATTAGTACAGCCACTATGGAAAACAGTATGGAGGTTTCTCAAACCACTACAGATAGATCTTCCATATGATCCAGCAATCCCTCTTCTGGGTATACACTCAGAGGAATGGAAATCATCATGTCGAAGGGATACCTGCTCTCCCATATACATCGCAGCTCTGTTTACAATAGCCAAGACATGGGACCAACCCAAAGTTCCATCAATGGATGATTGGATAAGGAAACTATGGTATATATACACCATGGAATACTACTTTGCCATAAAAAAGAATGAAATAATCCCAGTTGCAACAACATGGATGAACCTGTAGATACTTATGTTGAGTGATATAAGCAAAGCACCAATTGATAAATACTGCATGCACTCATATGTAGGAGCTAAGGGAGAAAGAAGGAAGGAAAGAAAAACCACAGTAGTGCATTGGTCTTACAAAGGGAAAGAGCATTCCTTGGGCTACAAAGTGGAGTGGGGGGAAAAGTTAGAGTGGGAGGGAGGGTGGAGGATAATTGGGTGGGGGACATGGGGTACAAAAGCAATTTCTGGTCATGGGTATGCTGCCAGTATGAATCTGGCCTTCACATCATTGGCATGCGGAGTGACAATTAGCTTTGTATCTCATGAATATTCATAATAAAAATATGAAAGAAAGAAAGAGAGAGAGAGAGAGGGAAAGAGAAAGAAAGAAAGAAAGAAAGAAAGAAAGAAAGAAAGAAAGAAAGAAAGAAAGAAAGAAAGAAAGAAAGAAAGAAAGAAAGAAAGAAAGAAAGAAAGAAAGAAAAAGAAAGAATTCATTGAGTTAGTAGTACTTTGTGTAAACATGGGGTTTAATGCTCTAGCAAGGACCACAGGGAATGGGGCAAACATGCTGTTTGTGTGGTTCTTAGAAGTGTGGGCAAAGCAATGGACCCTCCTGAGTGGCGTGGAAATGCCCGAGGTACCCTGGCATAAAATAGAGGAAGAAATACAAAGTCTCAGCGAGGTGGGCAGGCTTGAGTTTCTATAATGTGGGAGGCCAGAATACCTAGCTGAGGATAGTGTTCCACAGGAGGGCCTAGAGGACACACCATTCGCCGAGGCCATCAGCAATGCGGTCCTGAGAGGGGCAACAGCATCACTAAGAAGTTCAGTGGTGGTTCTACTCTGAAGACCAGGCATGATGGTAGGAGAGGTGGTCACAGACCTGGGCTCATTAATATCCAGGGGGATGACAGGGCCCTGAAGTAACAGAGGAGAAGGAACAGAGCTTAATTGCCAGAAGCCAGGAGGCCACAATTATGACAACAACCAGCAACATCAAGGGGCAGCCAAGGGGACATTACCCAGGGAGTTGTAAAGACGGTTAATGAAACATGGTGTCCCTAGTTGCAACATAGATGAACAGCCAACAACGGTGTTTCTCAACATGTACATGCTGAACAAGACAAGAATCTAGGACCAGCAGGCTTAGGGAAGTTTTTCCAGTAAGAAGTCATAATGCTTTGTTCATTTGCTGGACCTAAGCCAATTTTCAGATCCATAATGCATTTATGAGAGGCAGCCAGATCTCTAAAATAGAGAACTGTGCAGCATCACAATACGTTTATACTATAATGATTCTGCCAGTCCTTCCACAAAGGGAACGATAGCCATTCACTAGGTGACTGGATACAAGGGGAATGAGAATACTCAGACAGTTCAACAACTACTGAACACAGGGACTGATATCAGGAGACCCAAAGCATCATCATGTCTCTACTATTCCAGTGGGAGCTTACAGAGGCCAGGTAATAAATGAACTCCTGTGTAAAGCCTGGCTCAAAGGAGTTCCACAGCTCCCATGTTCTTTCCCCCCACTCCCTGATTGTATAATTGGAATTTATATACCTGGCATTTGGAGTAACCACCTTATTGAGTCACTGGCCAGTCGGGGGCAAGGTCTCGTAATTGGGAAGGTCAAGTGAAAATTTCTGGAAATGCCCTTCTCCAAGGTCAAGGTGGCAAATCATAAGTAATACAGCATCTTCAGGGTAAAGAAGGAAATTACTGGCACTGTTAAAGACCTAATGGATACAAGGGCTACGGTCTCTATCAAACTTACTCTGCAAAAACTGGCTGGATCCTGGAAAATAACAATATAGGGCCACAAGTTAACCAGGTAGTATCTGTGATCACATCTGCTGAGCTGGGTATAGAATTAGCAACAGCAGATTAACAAGACCTAAGACACATGGTGTGTGGCCATTGATTTGGTGAATGTGTCCCTTTGCATCCACTTAGAAAAGAGGATCACAAAGAGTTCACATCCACATGGAAAAGATAAAATGTTTACAATTTTGCCTCAGGGCAAATGAAATCTGGATTACCAAGGCATCTAACAGAACGTCACACTGATCCATTATAGCCATGACATGCTGGATGGACAGGAGGAGCAACATGTGATTATTACACTAGAGACCTTGGTAGGACACATGTCGTCTACAGGGTTGGGAGGAAGCCCTGTGAAGATTTAGAGACCTATTATTTTACTAAAAAATTTAAAAAGCTCAGTAGAGAGGAGAATGGCATATCTACTGCAGAGAAAAAACAAGTTGGTGCAACTTGTAACACGTCCCACAAAGAAGAAAGTACAGCACTGGGCAGGCCTCTTTAGGTTTTGGAAGCAACACATTCCACTCCTAGGGATACTTCCCTGGCCCATATTCCAGGTGACATGGAAGGATTCCAGCTTTGAATGTGGCCATCCGGGCAGGAAGAGCCTGTGCAATAGGTGCAGCCCATGGTGCAATCAGCTTTGCCACTTGGACCATATGATTCAACACACTCTGTGGTGTGACTACTAAAAAGTGCAGTGTGGAGCTTATGAAAAGCTCCAAGATTCTGTAGTAAAGCCATGCCACCCACAGCTGATAAGTATACACTTTTGGGAAACAGCTACTGTTTTGGTAGTTCTGGTATAGAGGGAATGGTTGACCAATAGGGCACCAAATGACCATGCATCTGGGACTACCGATTGAGAAGTAGATTCTGTCATACCCACTAAGTGATAGAGTAAGGTGGGCCTAGCAGTAGTCCATAAAAAGGTGGAAACAAAACATCCTGAATTAAGTCCAAGGAGGACCCGAGGACACAGGTAAGGTATATGAGCATATAGCAGATCCCCATGTTACCCGCACAGTTGTGCCAGTGCCTCTCCCAAAATTTGAACCTATAACTGTATGGGGGTGGGGTGGGGTTCTCATATACCAGTTGAAGAAAGAGGGAAAAGCTCAAGCTTGGCTTACAGGTGTGTCAGCTCGGTATGTGGATGCAAGTCAGAATGGATGGTGGCACCCATATAGACACATTTAGGGGTGGCCCTGAAAGGTGGCAGAGAGAAAAATATTCTCCCAGTGGGTAGGGCTGCAAGAAGTGTACCTGGTCATCCACTATTTGTGGGAGGAGAAATAGCCCAAGGTTAGAATATATATGGATTCCTGGGTAGTAGCCAATGATCTGGTGATCTGGTCAGGAGCCTGAAAGGAAAAGATCAAAGAAAAGGAAGTCTGGAGTAGAGGCATGTGGATGTACATATGCTAGTGGCATGAAAAAGGAAGATTTTTGTATCAGTGCTATTTTAGTGCCCAAGGGAAAGCATTCATCAGGAAAGAGTAACTGAAGAACTAATAGACAAAGTGACTTAGCGAATTGACATTAACCAGCATTCATTTTGGCCATATCATCAGAATTGGTCTGATGGGCATCTCAAAAGAGTGACCATGGTGCCAGAAATGGAGGCTATCTATGGACACAACAGCATAGACTTCTATATACCAAGACAATTTAGCTGCTTCCCTGTATGAATATCCAACCTGCAGCAACAGAGACCAAGGCTGTGTTTTAAATATGACACTATTTATCCAGCAGACTAATAGGGCACCACTTAGTGGCAAGTTGACTATGTTGGATGCTTTTCATCCTGGAAAGGTCAGTGGTTCATGCTTACAGGGATACATGCCTATTCTGGGTATGGGTTTGCCTTTTTGCCTGAACAGCCTCATTAAGAACCATTATCTGGGGGCTTTTGGGGTGCCTGATCCACAAGCATAGAATCTCACACAGCACAGCATTGGAACATGGTAGCCGTTTCACCATAGAGAAGGTGCAGAAATGGGTCCATGAAGAGGGGATCCACTGATCACATCACATACTGCACCATCTGGAAGCAACTGACCTCACAGAACAAAGCTAAAGCACCAATCAAAGACAACACTGTGAAAATTGGGTGCCATTGTTACACTTCCCCCTGCATAATGGAGACAAAAAAAAAAAGAATTATGCAATTACTCAAAGCCCTATGTATGCATCAAGAGGCCCGGAAGGACTGCACTTCAGTAATTTCCCCATTAGGAAGAGAAAACTGAATGTGACAGCGGCAATTCAAAGTTAGCCTCTCCCTTCTATTGTAAACACAAGGAAGTTTCACAAGAAAATTCAGTTGATTTAATCATTACAAAGAACACAAGGATATGGGCAGAATTATGGCTAAGTATAGTTTTAACAAATGGAAACTAGTTATATCAGTGAAATAAACAAAGTGACATTCCATAATGCAATTTGCAAAAGGTTAAGTCAATCCACCGACAAAAGCTTGTTTTTAGCAAACACTGTCTTTTCTTACAGCAATTTACTTAGCATTTTTACACAAAAATCAAGCAACTTTCTTAACATATCAATCACTAGGTTAACCAAGGACATCTGTTGTTGAGCCAGCAATTTTGCTGTGTTGCAATTCTTTATCTACAACAGAGACTTTAGCCTAGGGAAAGTTTCCTGTATTTTGCAAGCTTGACATTTCTATATGTAAATTTTAAAAATTAGGCTATACCTGAAACTACAGGGCTTTGGAAGCTAGGCCCTGTGAAATACATTTGCTTTATTAACGTTACTACACTCCACATGCCATCGTCCATGATACAGTATGTGTATTAAACCAAAGACCTCTCTATTGGGCTTTGGACCTAAGTGGAAAAATGAGATCTGGAATCAAGGGTGGAAGAAGGAAAGTGCCTACTTTCCATCACAATGGCCCACAAGGTTTACAGCAGGGGTTTGAACAACCAGCATTGAACTACAAGCATTGGCATTCATAACAACTTATGAACAACGAGCACTGGCGTTTAGAAACCAGCAGGCAAGAAGAGGAATGCACATTGTGCCAGAAATTACTGACTATGATCAGTAGGAGAAGGTAGAACTGCATTCATACAATGGATCAGGGAGAAATACACGTGGAACCAGGTAATCTACCTGGGTGCCTCCTGGTACTCTCTTGCTCCATTTACCTGTGAATGGATAATGTCATTGCCAAGGGTTCGAACCCCTCAGGAATAAAGGTTGGGTTCACATGACAAGGTAAGCCTTCAAGACCTGTTGAGATAATAAGTGAGGATGAGGGAAATTTAAAATGGGTAGTGGAAAAGAAAGAGAATAATTACCAGTTCTGGCCCAAAGACCAAATGCGGCAACAGGGGCTGCAGTTCGTCCCCTGTCCTTCCCCTGTTAAGTTTCCCTTCGTGAACAGCGGCCCACAGGAATGAGGGAGGAGCTGTTCTCTGGACCTGCATGGAGAAGTAGATCCATGCAGTACAAAGACGGACTGTGGTGACTATGAAAATGTGCCACTTGAATATCCTGCTATGGGGAGCATAGTTGACTGACAGACCCAGCTGCTGCCCCTCTGAATCTACCATTGCATTTGCACCAAAGCCATGGTTCCCTCAGACTGCTTCCAGATAATCACTGACTGGGGGGTACTGGTGCAGTTAGTGGGTACCAGTGCAGGTCTGTTCTTTTGGGATGGGGGACTCTTCTAACAGGCAACTTTGGCTCATAGTATCTCCATCAACCTGTCAGAAACCTTAGAACTGTGGGACAGTTTGAAAGTCTTCCCATCTAATTCTTCTTTCTTCCCCCTCTGCTTTGAAAAACATCCTTCTTGTGGGTAGTCTGAGGGCTCTTCCTGTCTTCTGCTGCTCCTTCCACTTTATCCTTCCCAAGCTTTTCCCATGGTTAATCTTTTTTACAGAAGTCTTTTCTTGGTATCTGCTTCTCATAGAACCTGACCTAACATAGGTACTAATAACAGTATTGCTTGTAATCAGGTGATTACACATTGAGAAATGTGGAATCAAAAAAAAAAAAAAAATCACCGAATATCAGAGCTATATCGAAAATGAAGCAGTAATCGGTGTTTATTTTGTTCAAAAGATTACTGAAAAGGTTTTAAGTTTTTTTGATTAGTTTCAAAATGTAATCTCCTGTTTTGTAAGGAAAGTTCCAATCAGGATGCGTAAACTCAGGAAAATAGCATATCATTTCACTAGCTGTAAGGCAATCTTTTGGGGGAAATATTTCTGGAGATGATAATTGGATATCAAATGTGGTGTAGTTAATATTTCTGGCATATTTAGTTTACAAAGGTTAGAGCTAGAGGAGTATGAAAACTACATTTCAATATGTAAATTATTTTTAGGAGCTATAGCCAACAAATCTTAAAATTAATGGCTCTAGGTAATAGGTTCCCAATCTTGTTGCAGCATATTTATGTGAACATTATTAATAAATATAGTTTTTTAAAAAAAAATTGGGGGAGTAACTTTTACTTTCTTAAAAAAATTATTAATTGTTATTATTATTATTTTAATTCTAAGATGTGTTTGCAGAGCAGTTGGGGGGAAAGGGGGAGAGGGGAAGGGGGAGGGGGATAGGATAGGAAGAGAAGGAAGGAGGGGGTTGTGATCAAGACCTGTGGCACCCCCATCATTCTGGCAGGGGAGCCCAGGGGACATCCAGCAGCGGTGGTGGCTCAGTGGTCACTTGACTGGGTGCGGACGTCGGGAGCACGTGACTGAGGCCCTGGGCTGCCACCACCCCATCTCAGGAGCCCAGGGCACTTCGGCAGGGGCTATGTGGTTGTTGCTGGTCTGGGCATGTCTGAGGCCCTTGGCAATCCCCCATCCTGGCTCGAGAGCCTGAGTCACTTCCGGTGGTGGCCCGGTGGTCATAGCTGGATGCGGTCATCGGGGTGTATGGCTGAGGTCCTTGGCCCTCTCCCCATCCCAGCTTGGGAGCCAGGGGGCTTCCGGCCATTCTAGGTTTTATAGGTGTTCTTTGGTGGTGTTAGTCCTTTACTGGTTCATATCAGAAATTTGTCTCTGATCTGTGGGTTTTTTGTTTTTTCTTTCAGTCCTGCTTTGGATGATTCGCTGTTCCCATCACTTCAGCTCTGCACTTAAACTAATTTGTTGTCCTTTGTTTACTTCTAAAACGGGGGAACTTCCTAAGGGAACCAGCACTGGAGCCCTGTGGTTGACCTAAATTGCTGCTTTGCTGCTGATTCCCTGGGGAAGGCTATTTGTATGGCTCAGGTTTTAATTGTTGACCTTGCAAGTACTTCTGGGTCTTGTGAGGTCTGGTACACCCGGGTTGTGTGGAAACTCCAGTCTGGGCCTGAGTCCCTTCAGCAAACTGCATCCCCTGCAGTCTACACTCCAGGCCAGTCTCCACTGAGTCGTCCTGTGCTGATTGGAGGGCAAATCAGCTGTCTGTGCTGTGCCCCAGTGTTCCCCTGATGGGACTGTCTCCCTGACCACCCGCACTCCAAACACTTCCCATGGAACGGCCCATGTGCTGGTCCCTTGCGATGACTCACTGGCCTCTGAGTGGCTCCTTTTTTCAGCTGTCTATGGCTCTTCTCTCCTATGTGCATCCATGGGAACCCTGCTAGTGGTCTGGCTGGCCTGGAGGCCATCAAGACCCTCTTCTCCCATGCGGCCTCCAAGCAACTTCATCTGAAGGGCACATCTGCGGCTTTTGCCAGCTCCCACTCCATGTGTTCACCAGGGCCAGCCTTGAAGAAGTCAATAAATACAGTTTAAATGAAATAAAATTAAATATATAGTAACAACTCACTTTTATGTTTTAGTTTTTTGTCTCAATGGAACTCCCAGACAGAAAGTCAGTCAGTTAGTTTCAGTAGTGTTGCCCTAGCTCCCATCATTCACTTAGTAAAATCAATAAATAGAGACCCCATCTGGACCGATCTTTCCTGTCCATTCTTAGCTCTTCTCTGATGCAGCTGAAACATGTTGTGTAGAAATCCTTGAATCTCATTCATTGATTCATTCATTCACCAAATTTTGGTTGAGCACATACTATGTGAAATGGATCATGCATCTACGATATGGGAGACCCTGTAGTAGGCAGTAGGGACACAGCGAAAGGCTTCGTTCTCAAACAGCTTATGCCTGACCATAACCTGTAGTTAGGGGTGAGGGGTTTTCTCACGCCTGTGTCGGGGCAGCATTTCCCATTGTGCATGCAGGCAGGGGCAGGGCCTACACAATAAGCCCTTGTTCGTATTTGTGCCATCCGTTGACAATTCCTAGCCTTCAGAGATTCAGCCTTCTGAATCTTAAGATCTGGTGCCTGAATCCCTAAGGCTGTAGAGTATTCGTGACCAAGGCCTCTCAACCCCCAAATTGACCCTAGTCTGAGGAGAGTGCTTTGACTGTCTCTGCTCTTATTTTTCTGCCCTGTTGCTACCATAACTGACTGTACATCTCTAGGCCCACGTGCCTCCCAAATCTCCTGAAAGACGGCTGGGATATTTACTTCTTTGCTAACTGCTCTATCCCCAGTGTCTACAAGTGACTGAAGTGATAGAATACCACTTCTGAAATTTGGTTATAGAAGAGCTTGCAGTTTCCACATCAGTTGCTCTCTCTCATTCTCTTGGATCATTCATTCTGGGAAAAGCCAGCTTCCCTGTCATGAGAAGCCCTAGGGAAAGGCCCATGTAGTGAGGAGATGAGGTCTCTGGCTAACAGCCAGCAAGGGCTTGATTAAGGTATTTTACTAACAGCTACGTGAGTGAACTTGAAAACAGAGCCTCCAGCCCATCAAGCCTTCAAATGACTGCAGCCCTGGCAGACAACTTAATAGCAAGCTCATGAGAGAATCTCAGCCAGAGCCACCCAGCACAGCTGCTCCCGGATTCTTAACCCTTATAAACTTCATGAGATAATGAATGTATGGCATTGAAGACTGATAAATTTTAGAGTAATCTGTCAGGCAGCAGTAGATTGCTAGCATATCAGTTCCACAAGGGCATGGATCTGTGTTTTGTTGTTTGTTTTCTAATTGATGTATCTCAATTACCTAGAATAGTGTCTGGCGCATAGAAGGCATGCAATAAATATGTATTAAATGAATAAAGGAATATAAGTCAAAGCTGCTTTACTACATCTGACACAACTAATTCAAACTTCCAACTCGCTGGCACAATCTTTTATCTTTCCAACTGGCTTGATCTCGTGCCTACTCGTAATTATATCTTAATACCATTGGGACTTCTAGCCCATTGGCCTTTGGCCCCTCCACTATCTCAACATTCTTTGAAAATATTTCTTCTTATCTTCACACCTTGTTTCCATAATTTCATATTTTCCCTTAGAAATACTCAAGCTCTCATCATCTCACCTGGCCCCTAATTTCATACTTTTATTTGAAATATCCCGAACTTCTTTTCCATTTGTGAATATAATTTAACGTCTCTTGTCTCCAATTTTTGTTTTGTTCAGTTTTGATGAAGAGATCTCAAAGGTTAAGTTGGGCAATGTATTTTTAATGAACTTTATATTTTAGAGAAGTTTTGGTTTCACAGCAAAGTTGAGCAGAAAGTATAGAGAGTTCTCATAAATCTCCTGTTTCTTCTTTCCCATCCCCAATACACATGGCCTCTCCCACTATCAATGTCCCATACAAGAGTGTACATTTGTTACACTTGATGACCCTGTGTTGACACATTATTATCACCAAAGTCCATAAGCTGCATTAGAGTTCACTCCATGTTGTGCATTCTAGGGGTTTTGACAAATATATAATGACATGTATCTACCATTACAGTATTATACAGAACAGTTTCACTGTCCTAAAACTCCTCTGTGCTCTGCTTATTCAACTCTCTCTCCCCTCAAAGCCTGACAACCACTGATTTTTGTTTGTTTGTTTGTTTTTCTATTTTTACTGTCTCCATAGTTTTGCTTTTCAGAATGTCATATACTTGGAATCACGCAGTTTGTAGCCATTTAATATTGACTTCTTTCACTTAGTAATATGCCCTTATGGCCTCTTCATGTCTTTTAATGGCTTGATAGCTCGCTTCTTTTTAATGCCAAATAATATTCCACTGCATAGGTGTACCATAGTTGATTCATCCACTCACTTACTAAAGGACATCTTGGTTGCTTCCCAGTTTCAGCAATTATGAATAAAGCTGTTATAAACTTTCACGTACAGGCTTTTTGGATCAATCTAAGTTTTTCAATTTTGAGTCAATACCGAGGAGCACAATTGCTGGATCGTAAGGTAAGAGTATGTTTAGTTTTGAAGGAAACTGACAAGCTGTCTTTCAAAGTGGCTGTGCCATTTTGTATCCCCACTAGCAACAAATGAGAGGTCCTCCCATTGCTCCACATCCTTGACAGCACTTGGTGGTGTCATTGTTTTGGATTTTCACCCTTCTAGTAGATGTGTAGTGCTATCTTACTGTTTAAAATTGTAGTGCCCTAATGGCATATGATGATGAGGATATTTTAATATGCTTATTTGCCATATGTACATCGTCTTTGAAGGGGTTTCTTTCTTTTTTTATTGAGTATACAATTCAATCCATCACCTCTATTTAATTCGAGAACTTTTCGTCACCACACTGGAAGAAACCCCATGCCCATTATCAGTCATCTTCATTCCCTTCTTCTCTAGCATCTGTCAAACACTAACATACTTTCGGTCTCTGGGGATTTGCCTATCTGGACATTTTCATATAAATAGCATCATAGTATGTGGTATTTTGTAAGTGGCTTCTTTCATTTAGCATATTTGAAGGTTCATGCAGGTTGTAGCATGAACCAGTACTTCATTCTTTTTTATGGATGAATAATATTCCATTGTATGGACATACCACATTTTGTTTATTGATCAGTTTGATGGACATTTGGATTATTTCCAACTTTTTTCTATTACAAATAATGTTGCTATGAACATTTGTGTGCAAGTTTTTGTGTGGCTATATGTTTTCACGTCTCTTAGGTATATACCTAGGAGTGGAACTGCTGGGTCATATGGAAACTGTAAGTTTTAACTTTTGAGTGACTACTAATCACTCTAGTCTAGTGACTGTTTGACTCTTTTCCAAAGTGTTGGCAACATCTTACATTCCCTGCAACAGCGTATGAGAGATCCAGTTTCTCCACATCTTCACCCACATTTGTTATTGTTCATCTCTTCGACTATAGCCACTTCAGTGGGTGTGTATAATGACATCTCATTGTAGTTTTGATTTGCATTTCTCTGATGGCTAACGATGTTGAGCATCGTTCATGTGCTTACTGGCCATTTGTACAAGTATATATTCCTTGGATAAATGCCTATGCAGATCGTTCGCTCATTTAAAAATTGGGTTATTTGTCTTTTTATTGTTGAATTGCAAGAGTTATTTATATACTCTAGATACTAGACCCTTATCAAATATATGATTTTCAAATATTTTCTCCCACTCTCTAGTTGTCTTTTTGCTCTCTTGGTAGTGTCCTTTAAGCACAAAGATTTTTTAAAATTTATTTACTTTTATTATTTTTTAAAATTTTATCAGTATGCAATGTGGTTGATTATTGTGGCCCATTACTGAAACCTCCCTTCCCCCTCCCTCGCCCCCTCCCTCGCCTCCTCCCTCTCCCCCATCCCTCCTAACAACCTCATATCTGTTCGTTTGTCGTAACAACTTCAAGGAATTGTGATTGTTGTGTCTTCTTCCCTCCCGCCCCGACCCCTGTATATTTGTGTATTTATTTGTTTATTTTTAGCTCCCACAAATAAGTGAGAACATGTGAAGTTTCTCTTTCTGTGCCTGACTCATTTCACTTAATATAATTTTCTATAGGTCCATCCATGTTGTTGCAAATGGTAGTATTTCATGCTTTATTTTTTATAGCTGAGTAGTGTTCCATTGTGTAGTTGTACCACATTTTCCGTATCTGCACTCACCTGATGATGGACATTGGGGCTGGTTCCAACTCTTGGCTATTGTAAAGAGTGCTGCAATGAACATTGGAGAACAGGTATACTTTCCACTTGACGATTTCCATTCCTCTGGGTATATTCCCAGCAGTGGGATAGCTTGTTCATATGGTAGGTCTTCCTGCAATTGTGTGAGGAACCTCCAGACCATTTTCCATAGAGGATGCACCATTTTGCAGTATGGCCAACAGTGTATGAGAGTTTCATTTTATCCGCAACCTCACCGGCATTTATCATTCGCAGTCTTTTGGATATTAGCCATCCTAACTGGGGTGAGATGGTATCTCAGTGTGGTTTTGATTTGCATTTCCCAAATGCTGAGTGATGTTGAGCATTTTTTCAAGTGTCTGTTGGCCATTCGTATATCTTCCTTTGAGAAATGCCTATTCAGCTCCTTTGCCCATTTTTTAATTGGGTTACTTGTTTTTTCTTTGTAAAGTTGTTTGAGTTCCTTGTATATTCTGGATATTAATCCTTTGTCCAATGTATATTTTGCAAATATTTTTTCCCACGCTGTTGGTTGTCTTTAACTCTGTTAATTGTTTCTTTTGCTGTGCAGAGTCTTTTTAGTTTGATATAATCCCACTTGTTTATTTTTCCTTTGGTAGCCCATGCTTTGGGGGTTGTATTCACGACGTCAGTGCGCAGTCCCACTTCCTGGAGTTCTTCTCCTATGTTTTCTTTAAGTAGTCTTATTGTTTCAGGGTGTATATTTAATTCTTTAATCCATTTTGAGTTGATATTGGTATATGATGAGAGATATGGGTCTAGTTTCGTTCTCCTGCATATGGATATCCAGTTATCCCAGCACCATTTGCTGAAGAGGCAGTCTCTTCCCGAATGTATAGGCTTGGTGTCTTTGTCAAAGATCAGATGGCTGTAGGTGGATGGGTTGATTTCTGGATTCTCTATTCTATTCCATTGATCAGTGTGTCTGTTTTTATGCCAGCCCCATGCTGTTTTGGTTATTATAGCTTTGTATTATTGCTTAAAGTCAGGTAGTGTTATGACTCCAGCTTTATTTATTTATTTATTTATTTATTTATTTATTTATTTATTTATTTATTTATTTTTGCTCAGAATTGCTTTGACTATGAATGGTCTTTTGTTACTCTGTATAAATGTCAAGATAGCTTTTTCCTTTTCTGAGAAAAATGTAATTGGAATTTTCGTGGGGATTGCATTGAATTTGTATAGCACTTTGGGTAGTATGGACATTTTCACAATGTTGATTCTTCCAATCCAAGTGCATGGGATATCTTTCCATCTTCTTGTGTCCTCTTTAATTTCTCTCAACAGTGGTTTGTAATTCTCAGTATAGAGCTTTTTCACATCCTTGGTTACCTCTATTCCTAAGTATTTTATTTTGGGGGTGGCTATCGTAAATGGGCAAGCTTTCTTGATTTCTCTTTCTGCATGTTCACTACTGGAGAATAGAAATGCTACCGATTTTTCTGTGTTGATTTTGTATCCTGCAACTTTGCTGAAATCATTTATCAACTCCAAGAGTTTTTTTTGTAGAGGCTTTAGGGTGTTCGATATATAGGATCACGTCATCTGAAAACAGGGACAGTTTGACTTCATCTTTTCCAATCTGGATGCCCTTTATTTCCTTCTCTTCTCTGATTGATCTGGCTAGTACTTCCAACACTGTGTTCAATAGGAGAGGTGAGAGTGGGCATCCGTGTCTAGTTCCTGTTCTTAAGGGAAAGCTTTTCCCCATTCAGAATGATATTGGCAGTGGGTTTATCATAAATGGCTTTAATTATGTTGAGATACTTTCCGTCTATACCTAAATTGTAGAGAGTCTTCATCACGAACGAGTGTTGAATTTTGTCAAATGCTTTTTCAGCATCGATAGAGATGATCATATGGTCCTCATGTTTGATTTGGTTGATGTGGTGTATCACATTTATTGCTTTGCATATGTTGAACCAACCTTGCATCCCTGGGACGAATCCCACTTGATCACGTTGTATAATTTTGCGTATGTGCTGCTGTACTCTGTTAGCTAGTATTTTATGGAGGATTTTTGCATCTAAATTCATCAAGGATATTGGCCTGCAGTTTTCTTTTCTTATTATATCTTTGTCTGGTTTTGGTATCAGGGTGATGTTTGCTTCATTGAATGAGTTTGGGAGAATTGCCTCTGTTTCAACCTTTTGGAATAGTTTGTAGAGAACTGGTGTCAATTGCTCTTTGAATATTAGGTAGAATTCTGCAGTGAACCCATCTGGTCCTGGGCTTTTCTTTGTTGGGAGCCTTCTGATAACAGCTTCAATCTCTTTTAGTGTTATTGGTCTGTTCAGATTTTCTACATCATCATGGCTCAGTTTTGGCAGTTTGCGTGGGTCTCGAAATTTAGCCATTTCCTCCAGATTTTCAAATTTGTTGGCATATAGTGGTTTATAGTAGTCAATAATGATTTCTTGTATTTCTGCAGTATCAGTTGTAATACCACCTTTTTCATTTCTAATTTTTGTTATTTGGGGCTTCTGTCATCTCCTTTTAGTTAGCCATGCTAGTGGTTTGTCAATTTTATTTATCTTTTCAAAAAACCAACTTTTTGTTTCATGGATCTTTTGTATCATTTTTCAGATTTCTATTTCATTTAGTTCTCCTCTGATCTTAATGATTTCTGTCCATCTGCTAAATCTGGGTTTGGATGGTTCTTGTTTTTCTAGTTCTTTAAGTTGAAGTATTTGATTGTTTACTTGCCATCTTTCCATTCTTCTGAAGTAAGCATTTAATGTGAGAAATTTCCCAGTTAGTACTGCTTTTGCAGTATCCCACAGGTTTTGGTATGATGTATCATTGTTTTGATTAGTTTCAATAAATTTTTGATTTCCTGTTTGATTTCTTCTTGGACCCATATGTCATTAAGTAGAATGCTCTTTAATTTCCATGTGTTTGTATTGTTTCCAGAATTTCGTTTGTTATTGATTTCTAGTTTTAATCCATTGTGATCTGAAAAAATACATGGGATAATTCCAATTTTTTTGAATTTGCTGAGACTTGATTGTGACCTAACATGTGATCTATCCTGGAGAATGATCCATGTGCTGATGAGGAGAATGAATATTCTGAGGTTTCTGGATGGAATGTTCTGTAGATATCTGCCAAGTCCAATTGGTCTAGAGTGTTGTTTAGATCTTGTGTTTCTCTGCTGATTCTTTGCCTAGATGATCTGCCCAATATTGATAGTAGGGTGCTCAGGTCCCCTGCTGTTATGGTATTATTGTCTATCTCCTTCTTTAGGCCAATTAGAGTTTGCTTTATAAATCTGGCTGCTCCAACATTGGGTGCATATATAGTTATGGTTGTTATGTCTTCTTGATGGATGAATCCTTTTATCCTTATGTAGTGGCCCTCTTTATCTCTTTTTATGGTTTTTAGTTTAAAGTCTATTTTATCAGATATAAGAATAGCTACTCTGGCTCATTTTTCATTTCTATTTGCATGGTATATCTTTTTTCCATCCTTTCACTCTCAGTCTGTGTGTCTTTATGGGTGAGGTGAGTCTCTTGAAGGCAGCAAACAGTTGGGTCCATACTTTTACTCCAGTCAGTCAGTCTCTGTCTTTTGAGTGAGGAATTTAATCCTTTTACATTAAGAGTTGTTATTGAAAAGTGTTGATTTACTCCTAGCATTTTATTGATTTTTGTTTGGATGTCTTAAGTGTCTTTTGTTCATTTCTTTCTGATTTAATGTTTGTCTTCTGTTTTTGTTGGTTTCCTGGGTTGTAGATAAACTTTTTTTTTCCTCATTGTTAGCATTTTTATTTAACTAGTGGGTTTTGAATTTTCTTGAGTTTTTATGGCAGTGGCAGTTATTATTCAGGTACCAAAAAAGAAAGACAGTGTCTTTTGCAAAGTAGAAGTTTTCAATTTTAATGAAGTTCAAGTTATTAAAGACTTCTTTCATAGATTGTGCCTTCGGCGTTATATATAAAAACCCCAAATCATCTGGGTTTTCTCCTATGTTCTATAACTTGCCTTTTGCTGGGTCTGTGATCCAGTTTGAGCTATTATTTACAAAGACTTAACGGGTCTGTGTCTAGATTCAGGTTGTTGCATTTGGGTGTGCAGTTGTTTCAGCACCATTTGTTTTAGAGACTATCTTTTCTCCATTGCATTGCCTTTGTCCCTTTTTCAAAGTTCAGTTGACTATATTTGTGTGGATCTGTTTCTGGCCTCTCAATTATATTCCAATGCTTGATCTGCTTATTCTCTCACCAATACCACAGTGTCTGGAACACCGTTGCTTTAAAGTGAGTCTTGACATTGGGTAGTGTCAGTCATTTGACTTTCTTCTTCCTCTTCAGTATGGTATTGGGTATTCTGGGTCTTTGCTTCTCCATGTAAGCATTAGAATCCATTTGATCATATTCACAAAATAACTTGCTTTGATGGTGATGAATCTATAGATCCAGTTGGGAAGAACTGATATCCTGACAACATCTTGAGTTTCTACCCACAAACACAGAATATGTCATTTATTCAGTTCTTTGACTTCTTTCTTTGGAGTTTTGTAGATTTCCTCTTACAGATCTTATGGGTGTGCATGTGTGCGTGTGCGTGTGCGTGTGTGTGTGTGTGTGAGAGTGTCAGTATAAGTGTGTGTATCTAGGTGATCCCTAAGTCTTTTGCATTGTGGGGTGCTAATGTAAATTATATTGTGTTTTTAATTTCAAATTCCAATTGTTCGTTTCTGGTATGAAGGAGAACGATTAACTTCTTTATATTAACCTTGTAACCTGCAACCTTGATTTAATTGCTTATTAGTTCCACGAGCATTTTTTAAATATGTTTATTTATTCCTTCTGATTTTCTACACATACAAACATGTCATCTCTGAGCAAAGACAGTTTTATTTTTTCCCTCCCAATCCCTATACTTTTTATGTCCCCTTCTTGTGATATTGTGTTACCCAGGATTTCTAGTATGATGATGAAAAAAATTGGCGAGCAGGAACATCTTTGTTTTGTTCCTCATCTTAGCAGGAAAGCTTCCAGTTTTTAACCATTAGGTATGATGTTAGCTGTAGGGGTTTTGTACATGTACCCCTCTATTCCAAGTTTGGTTTTTGTTTTTTTGGTTTTTTATTTTAAATCAACTTTATTGAGTCATAATCTATACATAAAATGTGTCCATTGTAAAACTGTAATTTGAGGAGTTTTGTTTTGTTTTGTGTTTTTACCCCACCCAATTATCCCCCAACTTTCCTCCCCATCTCTCCCCCCACCCCCATTCCACTTTGTGGCCTTAGGAATGTTCCCTCCATCTGTAAGACCAGCACACTATTGTGGTCTTTCTTTCCTTCTTTCCTTCTCTCTTAGCTCCCAAATATGAGTGAACACATGTGGTATGTGTTCATATCCCTATGTGCTTTGCTTATTTCACTCAAAATAAGTTACTCCAGGTTCATCCATGTTGTTGCTATTGGGAGTGTTTCATTCTTTTTTACGTCAGGGTAGTATTCCACAGTGTATATATACCCCAGTTTCCTGACCAGTCATCCATTGATGGACATTTCCTTTTGCTCCATATCTTGGCTGTTGCAAACAGAGGTGCTCTGAGGTTTTTCTTTCTTTTTTTAAAAGTCATGAGTGGCTGTTGGATTTTCTCTAATGTTTTTTATGCATCCATTGATATGATCGTGTGGTTTTCCTTCAACAGCCTGTTGTTGTGGTAGATTACATTAATTGATTTTCAAATGTCACATCAGCCTTGCATACCTGGAATAAATTCCACTTGGTCTGGGTGTAGAATTATTTTTACACATTGGTGGATTTGATTTGCCAGTATTTTGTTGAGGATGTTTGCATCTAAGTTCACGAGAGATATTGGTATGTAGTTTTATTTTCTTTTTATGTCTTTGCCTGGTTTTGGTATTTAATGCTGGCTACATAGAATGAGTCAGGAAGGACAGATTAAGCATCCCTAATCCAAAAAATTCAAACCCCAAATGCACCAAAACCTAAAACTTTTTGAGTGCTGACATGACACTCAAAGCAAGTGCTCACTGGAGCATTCCAGATTTTGGATTTTTGAATTAGGGATGTTCAAATTGTATGTGTTCTGCAAATATTCCAAAATATGGAAAAAGAAATCCCAAATCCAAAACACTTCTGGCCCCAAGCATTTTGGATAAAAGATACTCAATCTCTATTCCCTCTGCTTCTTCTATCGTCTGGAAGAGATTGTACAGAATTGGTATAATTTCTTCTATGTTTGGCAGAATACACAATTGAACCCATCTGGGCCTGGTGCTTTCTGCTTCAGAAGGTTATTAATTATAGATTCATTTGAAATAAATGTAGGCTTATTAAGATTGTCTATTCAAAATGGATTTTAAGTTGTGAAATAGACGGGTTTATGATCTTTTATTGTTTTGTGTTTTGTGTATTTAATTGCTTGATTGAGATATATTTACAAATTTAAATTGTACACTTTAGTGGCTTTTAGGGTATTCACATATATGTGCAATGACCACCCTAGTCAATTTTAGAATATTTTTATTCCCTCAAAAAGAAATCTCTTACCTTTGAGCAATCGCCTCCTATACTCCCATTCCACAAGCCTTAAGCAACTACTGATCTACATCGTCTTGTTAGATTTCCCTATTTGGGACATTTTGTTAGAACAAAATCATATAATACATGATCTTTTGCGACTGGCTTCTTTCACTTAGCATGGTGCTTTCAAAGTTGATCCATGAATAATATTCAATACATATACCACACTTGGTTTATCTGTTAGTTGATGAATGTTGGGATTATTTCCACTTTTGGCTATAATGACTAATGCTGCTATAAATATCCAACTATAATTTTTGTGTGAGCATGTGTTTTCCTTTCTCTTAGGTATAAACATAGAGTGGAATTGTTGGGTCATATGGCAACTCTGTGTTTTTTTCTTTTAGGAAGTTCCATACAGTTGTTCAAAGCGACCAGCAGTGTTTGAGCGTTCTGATTTCCCCACATCCCTGCCAGTACTTGGTATTAAACGATGTTTTCATTTCAGCCACCATGTTGGGTTTGAAGTGGTATCTTATTGTTTTTCATTTGAATTTTCTCAGTGATTAATGATGTTGACCATCTTTTCATACGATTATTGCCTAGTTTTATATCTTCTTCAGAGTAATGTCAATTCAGATCATTTGCCCATTTTTTAATAGTTATTCATCCTTTTATTCTTCACATATTCTAGGTACAAGTCCCTTATAAGATATATGTCTTGTAAATATTTTTCCCATTGTGTAGATTGTATTTTCACTTTATTGACGGTGTTCTTTGAGAGCATGAACCTTTTCACTGTTGGTAAAGTCCTAATTATCTATTTTTTCATTTGTTGCTCATGTTTTTGTTGTCACCATCTGAGAATCCTTTGACAAATCTGAGGTCACAAAGATTTATTCTTATATTTTCTTATAAGAATTTATAGCTTTAGCTCTTACATTTAGTTTTTTTATCCATTTGGTGTTAATTTTTTTATATGATGTGAAGTAAAGTTGCAAGTCCATTTTCTTCCATGTGGCTTTCTAATTGTCCCTAAAAAATTTGTAAAAAAGAATATTCTTTTTCACCACTGAATGGCCTTGGAACCCTTGTCAAATATCAACTGGCTGTATATACTTGTTTTTTTTTCTGCCCTCTCAGCTCCATTTCATTGATTTATATGCATATCCCTATGGTCGAACCACAGTTTCTTGATTACTGTTGCTTTGTGTTAAGTTTTGAAGTAGGGAACTGCAAATCTTCCTGCTCTGTGCTTTCTCAAGATGATTCTGGCTAATCTGGGTCTCTTGCAATTATGTATGCATTTTAAAATAAGCTTGTCAATTTCTACAGAAAAATCTGCTGGGTTTGTGATAGATATTGCATTGAATCTGGAGGTTGACTTGGGGGGTATTGCCATCTTAATAATTTGTCTTCTGATCCATGATCACAGGATGTTTTACCATCTACTTAGATCTTGTTTAATTTCTTTCAAAAATCTTTTATGGTTTTCAGATGTAAAGTTTGCAACCCTTTTGTTAAACTTACTTGTAAACATTTTCCTCTTTTTGGTGCAATTGTAAATGGACTTATTTTCTTAATTTTTATTTTTAAGTATAGTATTTAGAAATCAAGTGTTTAGAGAGACAAATGATTGTTGTATACTGATCTCGTATCTGCCCATTTTGCTGAGCTTGTTTATTAGTTCTAACAGTTTTTTAGTGGATTTCTTCAGATTTTTTATGTACAAGTTTACGTCATCTTTAGATAGAGACAGTTTTTCTACTTCCCTTCCATTCCTGATGGCTCTTCTTTTTTTCTTTCTTTCTTTTTTTTAAAAATTTTAACTTATCAATATTCAGTGTAGTTGATTTTCATGTCCCTTTATCAATTCCTCCTTTTCCCTCTTCCCGCTACCCACTCAATCAACATCATATCTGTTCACATGTCCTAACATGTTTAGGGAATTGTAGATTGTTGTACATTCTTCCCCACCGCCCTCCCTCCCATTGATTTGTTTGTATATTTATGGATTTATTTTTATTAACTCCTACAAATAAGTGACAATATGCAGCATTTCTCTTTCTTTGCCTGGCTTATTTCACTTAATATAATTTTCTCTAAGTCAATCCATGGTGCTGTGAACGGTAGTATTTCATTTTTTTTAATAGCAGAGTAGTATTCCACTGTGTAGGTATGCCACATTTTCCTTATCTACTTGTCCGACGATGGGCATTTAGGCTTGTTCCAACTCTTGGCTATTGTAAATAGCACTGCAATAAACATGAGGGTATAGGTATCCTTTGAACATGATGATTTCCACTCCTCTGGGTATATTCCCAGCAGTGGAATACCTGGGTCATATGGTAGATCTATCTGTAATTGTTTGAGGAATCTCCATACCATTTTCCATAAAGGCTGCACCATTTCACAGTCCCACCAACAGTGTGAGAGTGTTCCTTTTTCTCTGCAACCTCATCAGGATTTATCATTCTCACTCTGGATATTAGCCACCCTAACGGGAATGAGATGATATCTCAAGGTGGTTTGGATTTGCATTTCCCAAATGCTGAGTGATGTTGAGTATATTTCTTGTGAGAGTGGCCTACTAGCAATAAATTTTCTCAGTTTTCGTTTTTTGTGGGAATGTCTTTATTTCACCTTCATTTTTGAGATAGTTTTTCTGGATGTAGTATTATGTGGGTGTAATGTGAGGTTATATAACCAGTAAAACTGGTATAGGTAATTTAAAACACTTAGATCAACTAGGCTCCACCTGAGAATACAAATTCAAAACATAAAATGTATATTTTTATTATATTCTACATTATCATCAGAGAGAAGACAAATACCTGTTCTTATTCGCCTAAGGATTCACATACGCAAGGATTCTTATTAAAAATGTTTCTGAGGTGAAGTTTATTTGAGAAGGGTTGTTGTTTGAGTGTGTGCTTATGTGTGTATTTATATGTGTGTGTATAGTGGAAGATCAAGCTCTTCTCTGGGAATTCCTGTGTTCCCTTTTGTGAGAATTATGTAAGCATTTTCAGGTGTAATAAATTAAACCGACTACAATATGAATTTGTATGTAAGAAAATTTATTAAATTTATAAATTTTATTATAAAAATTTACCAAATTTATTAAACCCTTTCAGGTGCAGAAAAAATATTATACCTTCATAGCCTTAGGAAAAAATACTTTTTCACTTTCTCACCCATAGACATACAGAGAACTTTGAACTTCAGTTCTACAATCTGAGCAAGGAGTCAAATGCAAATACAGACACAAGTACATATGCAAACAAGCCTTGTGGGGAAAAAAAGGTGAATCATTGTATGGAGATGACTGAGAATGGGTACTGGGTCACTTTAATCATTTTATTTGGAGTTTTCTCCATTCTTCAGGTAATCCTGTCCTTTCCCATTCACTTTGGAATTCCCTCACCCCAAACCACTGAATTAATTAAACAAAAGATACATTTCCAACACACTATTTCACATTCTGAAGGTATCACAGGGTTTCTCTGTTGAGCCTTGTTAGCAAAGCTAGAAAAACAATCACTGAACCGAGAGAGAAGTTTACCAGTCTCTTCCCTGGAGATGAAAATTTTATTCATGAATTCCATCAGAAAACCAGACCAGGCCTTTCAGAATCCAACTTGAAAAAAAAAACTTGAATAAGCCAAACTTACCAGTTTGCAGCCAGTGTTTTGTCACCACTGAGAAAAACAGTCAAAAAAAATATGTATATATATATGTGCCTGAGAGCGTTGAGTAGGCACCATACTCGGAAACATGAAAGCATAGAAATTGAATTTAGTCCTCTACATCTTGCTGAGAATGCCTCATGAGTCATAATAGCTCAGGAATCAGGGAGTTCAGGGAGAAGTGCAAACAATCACAAAGGCAAGCTGCTCATTAAATTTACTAATCAAGTAACTGCTCTCCAATTCAGTGGATGATCAAGAGATGAGCAGATCTTGGTAGGTCCACCAGAGACATCAAACTATAATTTAAAAAAAATCAGTGTCCCAGAGACCTCCAGTTCTGGCCAAGCTAGAGTATGTCCACTCCTCCTAGGTGGTCCCTCTACGTCAAAACACTCTGGATACAACAGAGCAGACAAGCAAATGGAACTCCAGAGTGTGGGAAAGAGGAGGCAGACCGGCTAGTGCACTCAAGACTTGAGTAAGGACACAGCAGTGATTTCTTTTGTTTTTCTTATCTCCTACCAAATGTCCCAGACAGGGCACTACGGAAGTCTCCAACCAAGAACCACCAACACTCACAGACATGAACCTCTAAGTAAAGCCCATTCCCTTACACAAAACAAAAACAAAAGCAAAGACAGAAAAAGGGTGTTCTAAAAACCAAAAACCCTGTTTTTGGCAAATATCCCTCCTCCACTGCAGACAAACTCCAGTGGAAAGCCTCAGCTCTAACTCCTGAGGTTTTAGAGACCAAAAGGGAAGCTGATCTTCTGCCCTAACCAGCCTCTCTGACACCAGTGGTGATGATCCCATTCCCCTGTCAGGGTATTGTCAGTGAGGTCCAGCAACAAGCTGAGCCTTTACCTCCACCCAACATCAATGATCCTGAACAAGGCAGTGCAAGTTGGGACTAGTATGCATTCCATTTATCCCCATCTCTGGTGTCAGTGATGGCCAGTAGAAAGTTGAACCTCCACACCCATCCAACATCAATGAGGTGGTATGAGGTGGGGCTAGTCAACACTCCACCTTCCCTCTTACCACTCCTGTGTGAGCTAGGCCTGATTCAGAGCTGAGCTTCTTTCTTCCTCCACCTCTCATCAGGGTGGAATGAGGTGACAGCAGGCAGGGTAGGTTGACACTCTGCTTTCCCCCTTCTTCCCCTGATGTCCTCAGAGACCAGTGGGGAACTAGGTTTCTGACTCGCACCCTATAGCAACAAATTATTGAGTCAGCAACCCAGTTCCCCCTTTCCGAGTGCCAGCAGGACCTGTGGAGATGGAGCTTACGTTCCCTACGTTGAGGCAACCAATGTGTTGTGAATTGGTGCCCGTCTTTCATTGGAAAGATGTCACTGCAACTGGGGTAACAGTTCATCTCTCACCCTAGCCAACTGCAAAGAGGTAAGGAAACTCAGAAATCCATTTTTTCAGTGTGGTATCAGAACACAAATCTCTGTGTTACACCAAAGACTCACGCCAAAAGTGGAGATTAAACTTAGGATCCAGGGTCTCACAAAGTGGTTTCCAAATATCCAGGATGCAATAGAAATTCACCACACCAAGAACCAAGAAAATGACATGCTGAATAATAAAAGACAACCTACAGATGACAACACTAAAGTGAATAAGATGTTGGAATTATCTGACAAGCTTTGGAAGTGACCTTGAAATAATTCCTCAGCAAGCAATTACAAATTCTCTTGAAATGAGTGACAAAATTGGAAACCTCAGCCAAAAAAAATTGAAGTTATAAAAAAGAAACGAGTGGAAATTACAAAACTCAAAAAATACAAAAACGAAAAAAAAGAAAGAAAGAAATGTTGCCAGATGGGATCAATCGTAGAGTGGAGATGACAGAAGATAGAACCAGTGAAATTGAGGACATGTCATTAGAATGTACCTAATGTAAACAACACAGGAAGAATAGACTGAACAAAAAGATCATGGCCTCAGAGAATTGTGGAAACATAACAAAAAAGCTCACATTCATACTGTCTGATTTGTAGAAGGAGAAGAGAGAGAGAGAGAGAGAGAGAGAGAGGAATAAAAAAAGTATTGGAAGAAATAACGGTTGAAAACTTCCCAGATAAGGCATAATGATTGGAAAGAAAGAAATAAAAATATCCCTATTTTCAGATGACATGCTATATATTCTAAAGACTCTTCAAAAACAAAATTCTAGAACTAGTATGTAAGTTCAGCAAATTGGTGGGATACAAGGTTCACACACACAAATCAATTGCATTTGTATACAGTAACAACGAAACTGTGGAAACTGCAATGTAAAGCACAATACCATTTACAAATGCTCTAGAGAAAATAAAATTGTGGTTTATAAATGTCACAAAACATGTATAGGACCTATATCCTGCACATTCCAAAACACCGATGAAAAAAATCAGAGACCTAAATAAATGTAGACACATATGTGGTTGTGGATTAGAAGACTCAATACAGCAAAGACGTCAATTCTCCCCAAGCAGAGCTATAAGTCTAATGTAATTTCTATCAAAATTCCAGCAAGGTATTTCAGACATAGAGAAGCTTATTCTAAACTTTATATGGAAATACGCAAACCCTAGAATAGCTAGAAACATGCTTGATGAAAAATAATAAAGTGAAAGAAATTACTCCGTTTTATGTTGATCTTACTGCATAGCTACAGCAATCTAGACAGTGTGGCACTGGCAGAGGAGTGAACACATATATCAACAGAACAGAATGTAGAACCCAGAAATAAACCTACTCAAATACGTTCAACTGATTTTTGAGAAGAGCACATAAGCAATTTAATGGAGGAAAGATAGACTATTGCACAAATGATGCCGAAGTGCTTGGACATCCATAGGCAAAAGTAAAATGAGCCTTTAATAAAAAAGTAAAAATGAGCCTTTCTCGAAACCTCACAACTTATACAAAATTTAACACACAATGGGCCACAGGCTTAAATGTAAAATGTAACACTGTAATAGTTTTGAAAACATCAAAGGAGAAACTCTTTGGGATCTAGGGCTAGGCAGAGTTCTTTGACTTGACATCAAAAGCACAATAAAAAACAATCAATAAATTAGACCTCACTGAAATTAAAAACTTTGGCACTGTTAAAGACCTTGTGAAAGGGATGAAAATAAAAGCTACAGGCTGGGAAAAGTATTTGCAAGCCACTTATCCAACAAAAGAGTAGTATCTAGAAAGTTAAAATAACTCCCAAAACTCAACAATAAACAGTCAAAGAATCCAAGTAGAAAATGGGTGTCTCAGTCCAATTTCTGTTGCTTGTAAGAGAATACCTAAAACTGGTTAATGTAGAAAGAAACGGAATTTATTTCTTTCAGTTTTGAAGGCTGGGAAGCCTAAGGTCTAGGGGGCACAACTGGTGAGGGCCTTCTTCCTGGTGGAAACTATCTACGGAGTCCTGCGGCAGCATAGGCAATCACCAGTCCACACCCATGAGAACCCATTAAACCATTAATCCATTATTTCATAAATGGGTTAAACCATTCACGAGATCACAGTCCTCACAAGCTTATCACCTCTTAGAGGCTCCACCTTTCAACACTGCCACATTGGGGGAATCAAGTTCCCATGTGAGCTTTGGAGGGGACAAACGTTCAGATCTTAGTAATGGGCAGAAGACACGAAAACATTTTTTTTTTTTTCACGGAAGAAGTTATACAGGTGGCAAATAAGCACACGAAAATGTCTCCAATATCATTAGACATCAGAGAAATACAATTTAATAGAATGGTGAGATATCACTACGCACATATTAGAACAGCTAAAAAAAAAATAGTGATAACACCAAATACTGTTGAAGATTTGGGGAAATTAGATCACTCATACATTGCCGGTGGAAATGTAAAACTGTTTCAGCCACTTTGGAAAGCAGCATGGCAATTACTTTAAAAATTAAACATGAACTTAATATGCCAGCCAGAAATCTGTCTTGTGGGCTTTTAGACCAGAGAATTGAAAGCTTAATTTCGTACAGAAACTTGTACATGATTGTTCACGGCAGCTTTACTTGTAAATAGCTAACAAGTGGAAATAACCCAAATGTCCTTGAACGGATGAATGGCGAAACAAACTGTGTTGCATGTGTACCATGGAATACCCCTCAACAATAAAAAGTGACAGACTCTTGACAAATGCAGAAATTTTGATGGATCGCCTGGGAATTAAGGTGAGAAAAAAAAAAAAAAGAGGAAATCCCCCAAATTACATACAATTCCATTTATTTATTTTTGTAATGGCAAAATATTGGAAATGGAGACAGTTTGTAGTTTCCAGGCGGTAGGTATGGGGAATTGTTCTGGGAAGGAGATGGGTGTGGTAATAAAATGGCACCAGTCGAGGGACTTTTTCGGCCATAAAACTGTTTATTACCCTGTCTATTGTGGTGTATACATGGACCTGTACATGTGATAAAACTTCATAGAACTAAATACACGCACACATACAGACACACACTCA
Organism: Cynocephalus volans; assembly: GCF_027409185.1. Taxonomy (NCBI): domain Eukaryota; kingdom Metazoa; phylum Chordata; class Mammalia; order Dermoptera; family Cynocephalidae; genus Cynocephalus; species Cynocephalus volans. The sequence goes on along the minus strand of NC_084478.1, from coordinate 110,087,393 downwards.
AGTAAAACTGGGAAGATCTGAATAAGATCAATGGATATCATTGGTGTCAGTATCCTGGTTCTGATATTATACTATAACTTTACAATATGCTAGCATTGGCGGAAATTGGATAAAATGTACCTTGGATCCCGATGCAATATTTCTTGCAACTGCATGTAAATCTACATTTATTTTGAAGTAAAAAGTTTAAAAATCTCCTCAACCACCTGGAATCTATGGTGCATTCCTTTCCTATTGAAATTGCATAGATCCTGAGATAAAGTTTTGCAGCAGAAAAGTAAATTTCCTTTATTTAGCTTTCTGTCTTTCTTACTATCTCACTATTAACCTTAGCCTTAGGATTCAGAAGGAAGATGTCATAATGAGTCATTCACACAATTTACTTAAACTGAAAAAAGAAATTAGAGTTTTTCTTACAAAGAGTAATTCTGATTAGATTTAATATTGTTTTTTCAGTGAGGCCTAACTTTCCAAATAATTCGTCTGCTGAACATTTTCCATAAATTGATTAAACCATATTTGCAGCACCAAGGTATAGAAAAAGTGTAATTTTAGCACATATAAATATACAAGATGCCATAAATTACATCCTTTAAAAAAAAATGAGTAGTCTGTCTTAAAAATTCTTTTAGGGGATATAAGAGAGAAAGAAACATAAAAAAACAACACTACCTTAAAATTCTACTTTTATCTTTTTATTTTATTTATTTTTTGTGTGTGTGACCGCTAAGGGGATCGCAACCCTTGGCTTGGTGTCGCCCGCACCGCGCTCAGCCAGTGAGCTCACCAGTATCCCTACATAGGATCCGAACCCGCAGCCTCGGCGCTCCCAAGCGCCGCTGTGCTCCCAGCAGCGCACTCTCCCGAGTGAGCCACGGGGTTGGTCCAAATTTCTACCTTTGAAAAAGTCTCTGTGCTGTTCTGACCAACCAATGATTCACCTAGAGACAGGGTTAAGTGCTTTCTCATCCTACCCTGCCTGGCTGCCCTCAGTACAAGGGGCACTCTAATCTCACCTTTCAAAATTGCTTTCTGTTCAGGGTTCCCCAGGCACTATCTGACATTAGGTTGGGCTGGTGTCCTGTCCTTCGAGGGAGGGAGAACAGGCTTTCTAATCATCCCTTCCAAGGGTTCTTCAGGGTTTTTTTTTTTTTTTTTTTTTCTTCCTTCTTGACACCCTAAGCACTTCAACTCTCTATCACCCATTTAAAAAGTAATACCGAGTTCACAGTGAGTTAAAGATTTATATTGTCTTTAACATTCTTCTGATAAATAGTATTGACAAGGCTTATTGTTCCTTTCGACTGAAGCACAATTTAAAGCGCAGTGTGGTTTAAGGCTTACGGCAACTTCTTGGAATTCGCAAAATACGTTCAAGAGATAGAGACTGGGAAGAAACCCAGACCTCCTGACCCTCAATCCTGATAACTTGACCAATGACAATTATTATAATCATCCACTTATCAATCGCATTGTAATTGCTACGAGGAAACGTAAGACACATCTGATAAGGTGACCAGAGGTGTGAATAAAATAAGGAAGGTGGCTATAGGGACCTGTGGGGGCAGAGTGTTACAGGAAAACTCGTAATGGGATAGGGGTATGCTTGGTGAGTATGTGTGAGAGGAACAAAGGAGGCTAGTGTGGCTGGAGAAAAGAATCATTCATTCATTTCACAAATATTCAAGTATCCATTGAACCAGGGACTGCTCTGGGCACTTAGAATACATTAATGAGCAATGGACAAAGATTATTGCCCTCCTGGAATTTGTATTTTCCAGCACGGGAGACAAGACAATAAAAAACAAAGACAGCATATGAGTAAAATAAATTGTATCCCAAAGGTGGTAAATTCTGTTTAAGAGAAATAAAAACCAGATAGGGAAGAAGTGGAACCCGGAGTGAGAGGTGAGGATTGGACATGTAAACAAATATCCTGCAACTGATAGTACCATTCTTAGATGGGTGGAAGTTTTCTCCTTTGTGCTGTCTTTGTCAGGCGTAAGTGTAAATGCTATGCTGGCTTCACTGCACAGAGGTCAGAACACACTTTTCCTGTCTTTGGTCTGGTCTCGATTCCCTTCTTAATACACCAGAGAACCAGGGACACCACTGCCTGATAGCCTTTTGTCATCCAGTGCCTACTCATTTTGAAGTTATCACCCCCTGCTACACGTCCACTAAATTTGGACTTTAGTTGTCTGGGCTTGAGACGCTGCCTGGTAGAAGCCCTGGCCAGGCAGTGCCCAGACCACAGGCAGTGACACTTTTCCCGGAAGATCTTAGCCGGTGGGGCAGGCACGTGCTCAGAATCTTTCCACCAGCGCCGAGCTGAAGGGAACGCGGTTCCTCCCAGGATGAAACTGATTGGTGGAGACAGGTCACGTGACTCGGGGTTAGCCAATGCAAGTCCTCTCCAGGATGCTTTAGCTTGGAGAAGAAACTGACGGTTAAGATGCGGGGGCCACCTAGACTGGGGACTTGTTTGTGACCAGCTCCTAAGAGGAAGAAAGGGACTCCAACTGCTGCGGTCCTGGACGTTTCCCAAGGTTTTTCTGATGCTTCTTCTTCCAATTAGGTTAATTACAACAATATCTTTTCTGTAAATTAAACCTATTTTGGCATAAATTACCTAGGGTCAAGGTTTACGGATTAGTAGGAAAGGCCGTCCAGCTGTTCAGTGGTCCACTTTCTTTCCACCCTCTATGAGTCCTCACGTGTTAAGATTAGCTTCAATTGCATGGCTAATCAGTTCATGCGCGCTCTAAAATTCTTCAAAAAGCCTTTCTCCTCTCCAAAAAGTTATGCTTCTCCTTTGCACTTTGGTTTTGTTTGTGGTGACTTTTGATATGTCAGGGTTTTAAATGTGAGATATTTCCCTTTCTATTGTATTTCATTTATTTTATGCTCAAAAACGATTTTCTCATCTGAAGAGTGAATAAATATTCAGCTGCATGTTGAAGATGACTGCTTTCATTTCTTTCTTATAATGGCCTCTAAAGCAATTTGATTTTGTAATTGTAATAAACGATGTGATGATGTGAGTTTTTATCCATCTTTCTATCCATCCCCCTAACTTTGTTTCAAGTGGTTAAACTGTTAAACAGTGTGGATTATAGATAACCATCCCTTTAGCCACTGATTTTGTCTGTTTTTCATTCTGTATTTTGAAATAATTTAGACTTACAGAACAGTTGCCGAAAAAATTGTACAGGGAGCCTTCACCCAGATTTCCCTAATGTTGACATCTTATATAGCCATCGAAAAATTACCAAAACTAAAACATTGCTATCAATGTAATACTACGATATCTAATATATAGAATTTATTTGAATTTCACCAGTTATCACATAATGTCCTTTTCTATCGTAGGATCCCATTCAGGATACCTCGTTGTATTTGTCTGTCATTTCTGCCTACTCTGCTCCAGGCTGACAGTTCCTCAGTCTTCACTGGTCTTTCAGAAGCCTGACACTTTTGAAGATACCGGTCAGGTATTTTGTAGAATGTCTCTCAACTTGGGGTCATCTGATGTTTTCTTATGATTAGATTGAAGCTCTGCATTTGTGGCAAAAATACATGTTTTATTCTCCTCCCCTTCACCCCATTGGTGAGCGTGCGCTTCCCACCCTAGTGTTGTGGGGGTGGCCAAACACATGGCACCCAACATTGGACAGTTGAAATCCACAGCAGTTTATTAGTCACATCTACTCACAGCCTGGGACAGGAGGACCCCACAGGCCAGGCAGAGCCACACAGCATCACAGTCTGGAAGAAAGTGGACAAGCAGGGTCTGTAGGGCGCAGTATTGTAGTAAGAGGATTAAGTGCCCCTCGGTTCATGGGAGGATGACTGGCTTCTTTGGATAATTCTGTGGGCTGGGTGAGAACTGAAACCTGCTACTTAGGGATAAGTAAGCACTGTGCCCGGTCCACATGATAAGGAGGGTAGTTTGGCTAGGGGACCTTTTTCTGTGGGAACACAACAGGGAGCAGAACCTGTGGGTAAGCCATAAACGGTCATCCCCTCTCTCCTAGATGTCAAGGCACACATATTATTAGGCCTTAATTTTAGGTCTTATATCACATTACTGCTAACATTATTTTGTTCCCTTCTCTGTGAATCATGTCAGGGGGTAGGTATATGATGCCCATATGTTGTATTACTACTAATGTTCACCTTGATTACTTGGTTAAAGTGGTGGCAGTTAGGCTGCTCCACCAGACCATTGCTATTTTCCCATTTTTTAGTAATAGATAGGGTGTGGGAAATACTTTAAGGCTCCGAAAATACACTGTTTCTTCTCAGACTTTGACCCATTACTTTTGGAATCCATCTAGGTATCTTGCCTACAACAAATATGTTTCCTAATGGTAATTTTCTATTTTCCTCATTCTTACTACATGTATTCATTGGAATTCTTCTGTAAGGAAGAGCTGGTTTCCCCCCCCCCCATTTATTTGTTCAATTTATGTACATCAGTATGGGCTCGTGAATAATTATGTTATACCATGAGTTATAATCAAATTATATTATTATTTACTTTGTTCCTCAAACTGTTCCAGCTTTGGCCATTGGGAGCGTTCTTTGGTTGGTTCTGTGGTCTTTCGATATGCCCCCATTCTTTCTTGCACACTTCCTTATGTTCTGGCACAATAAGATGTTCACATCCATCGTGTGTTCTTTTGTTTGTTTGTTTGTTTCTTTGTTTTCCCCCACCGTACCTCTGGATTAAAACTATTTCTACAAGGAGCCCTGGTTCCTTTCCTTGGAGGATAACATTTAGAAACCTGTATTTCAGTGTATATTCATTGTTACCGAAATTTCATTGCTGCTAGGCTCTCTCCACGGACAGAGGTAGGAAATATATTGTATGTACATTCCCATGCTTATAGATACATCTATGTTTATTTCTGCATCTACCTATTTGTATAGATATTAAAAGCCAGGAACTCATACTGATATTTCTGATTCCAGTCCATTCTAGCCTTATCTGTAAATTCATTCTCTGACCTGGCTTTCATTATCTATGATGCGTTTACTTATTTGTTCATTCCTGGTGTGTGCACACATAGCTTCAGAATTGCTAACCAATACCCCTGTTGGAAACAGATTTACTAACTTGTATTTGTGTACAGTTCTTTTTTGTCTTCAGCCTTAGAAGATACTGTCAAAATATGGTTTTCCAAAGTTTCCTCACTTAAATATTTTCTTTCTCACTCCTTCAGTGTGGATAAATTAATCATTTGTAATACAGTTAGCTGACTTTGCTGCTACTTGTATTCGACTTTGCGTTTCCCTCCATATCCTGGTTGATTTTAATTGTTTATTTGTATTTTGGATAGAAATGTTCCTATGATTCGGAGTCAGGCCTATACAGAAACAAAGTGTACTCAGAGAAGTATCGCTTCTTCCTCATTCCTTCTACCTCATTCCCATTCCCCATTTCTTGCTCTTTCTTTCCCACCCTCCCCCACAGGATAACCAATTTCTTTAGTTTCTGGTTCAACCTTTTCTGTATTTATTTTGCACCAATTCGCAGATACACACATGTTTTCTTATATTCCCTTCTTACGCAAAGGATAACATACTATTCATATTTCTTTCCATTTTGCCTTTGTCATTTAACAGCCTTCCTGAAATCACCCCACACCGTGTCATACAGATTTTCATCATTCTTTTTCTTACAGCTACACTGGACTCCATTGCATGGCTGTACTATACTTTATTCAACCACTCATCTATATGTGGCCTTTTAATGTGTTTCCAGCATTTTGCAGCTACAAACAATGCTTCAGTGAATAACCTTGGGCACAAATAACTTTGTACTGGTGAAATGTATCTTCGAAGTATATGTCCAGTAGTGAGATTATTGGGCTAAAATTTAGGTGCATATGTAGTTTCTTTAGGCATTTCCAGATTTCTCTTTGGAAGGGTCGTATTGGTTTTCATTTCCACTAGCAATGTTATGAGAATGACCGTTTCCACACAGACTCACTAACAGAATGTGTTGCCTCACTTTTTAAACTTTCGCCTATGTGTTAGGTGAGAAACGGTATCACGGTGTTGGTTTAATGTACGTTTTTGTCTGTTGGTGAGTAAGTTTTGACACATCATGTTTGAGGACTTTCTATATTTTTTTGCATGAATTGTCTGTTCATGTCTTTTCCTCATTTTTCGATCCAGTTTTTGGTCATTTTGTCGTTCAATATTTAAGAATTCTATATATGTATTTGGAATATTATCCATTTGTCTGAGGTATATGCTGCAAATACTTTATCCCAGTTTGCCAGTTGTGTTTTGATTTATTTATGATGTATTTTTTGCAACACTTTCTTTCGTTTTTATGTGGTCTAACTGGTTATTCATTTCTTTCATTGCCTCTGGAATTTGAATCATAGTTAGATGCCTTTCCCTACACCAAGGTTAAAGAAGAGCTCTGCCAGATTTTTTTCAAGAACTTGTATCGTTTCATTTTTTATGTTCAGATCCCTAATACGTGTGCAGTCTATTTTTGTGTATGGTGTATTGTATCAGTCCACTTTTATTTTTCCTAATGCCTCAATTGCTCCAACACTATTTAGTCAATGACCATCTTGGCCCTCATGATTTTACATGCCACCTTTATCATATGCTAATTTCCATATGTATTTGTACTTGGGTTGTATTTTTTGGTTTTCTCGCCTATTATTCCACTGAGCTATCTGTAATTTAAGGAAGTTTTCTCTGCCATCACATGCGGAATCAAAATCCCAGGTCTTCTTTACAATGTGAGCAAACTTTTCCTGTAAAGAGCCATATAGCAAATATTTTAAGTTTGTGGACCATAGTGTCTCTGTCATAACTACTCAACTTTGTCATTGCAGCACAAAAACATCTATAGATAAGATATAAATGAATGAGCATGGCTGTGTTCCAGTAAAACTTTATTTACAAAACCAAGAACTGGACTGTATTTGACCCAATGGGCCACAGCTTACAGACCCCTGCTCTAGTGGATTCCTCAGATAGGGTTGAGGGGTGCAGAATCTCCTAAGTTCCTGTCTGTTGAAAACTGTTTTTCTATAAGCTGTGATATTTGAAGGGTCAGCCCTGCTGGATGTAAAATCTTTACTTCAGACTTTTTAAAAAAAATTTTATCATTACACAATGTAAACATTTTTTTTTTTTTTGTGGCCCTTTACCAATTCCTCCTTAACCTCTCCTCCCCCTCCCCCTTTCCCACCGCTGGTGTCCTCAGTTCTGTCCTCTCCTTTTGAGAGTTCAAGGAATTTTTGTGATTGTTGCATCATTCTTCTTTCCTTCCTTTTTTCAGCTGCCGCTTATCAGTGAGGACATGTGGTATTTCTCTTTCTGTAAGTCTGGCTTATTCCACTGAACATGATTTTCTCTAAGTTCATCTATGTTGCTGTGAATGGCACAATCTCACTCCTTTTTATGGCAAAGTTGTATTCCATTGTGTCTATATACCACATTTTCCTTACCCCGTCATCTGTCAGTAGACATTTAGTTTGCTTCTGACTCTTAGCTATTGTAAATAGAGCTGCGATAAACATGGGAGTGCAGGCATGCCTTCGACATGATGATTTCCATTCCTTTGGGTGTACACCCAACAGTGGGATTGCAGGATCATATGGCAGCTCTATCTGTAGTTGTGTGAGGAACCTCCATACTGTTTTCCGTAAGGGCTGCACTAACTTATAGTCCCACCAACAGTGTAGGAGGGCCCTTCTTTCTCCACATCCTCTCCACTATTTGTTATTCTCTGTCTTTCTGATTCTGGCCAGTCTAACTGGTGTGAGGTGATATCTCAATGTGGTTTTGATTTGCATTTCCCTGCTGCTTACTGATGTTGAGCATTCGCTTTTTCATCCGTAGGTTGGCCATTTGTGTATCTTCCTTTGAGAAATGCCTATCCAGCTCCTTTGCCCATTTTTTAGTTGGATTTGTTTGTTTGTTTGTTTGTTTGTTTGTTTTTACTGTTGTTTGAGTTCCTTGTATATTCTAGATATTAATCCCTTGTGGGATTCATAGTTTGTGAATATTTTCTCCCATTCTGTCGGTTGTCTTTTCACTCTGTTAATTGTTTCTTTGGCTGTGCAGAAGCTTTTTAGTCCATTTCTATTTTTATATTTTTATAAATATTCTGATCCGAGGTAGGTCTCATATCCTCAAATGCTTGTTTGAATATGATTAATTCTGTTTGAACTGTTCACTTAGTTTCTTTCCGCTTTATGGTTGTTTGCTTTGTGAGAAGTTTTGTTTCCTCATCTTTTTTTAAGAATGTTTTTGTATGGAATTTCTTTCTTCCTTTGGTGTATTTGTATGATATTGGTTTGTTTTACAAAAATCCTACTTTAACGATGCCAATTTTTGTCGGGATAGCAAAGTCCAGGCCTTTAAGCCTTTTTCTTTGCTTGTTTTGGTGGCAGAGGGAGAAGTTTTGAGTGCTCTGATTCTGTGGTTCTCTCATGTCCTGCAAGAGCATTTTTCTTTTCCATTTTTGTTTTTTCCCCCTTTTGTTTCTTTTCCCCATTATTCCTAAATGCCAAAGGATGCTTCAGCCTTCCTCTTTGCCGTTTCTCTTCTTCTTCCATTTTTTTTTTTTTTTTTTTTTTTTTTTTTTGTGGTGGGCTGATATGGGGATCCAAACCCTTGACTTTGGTGTTATAACACTGTGAAGCTATTTTTAAGTCTTGTAAGTCTTCCCTACCTCTTCAAATGGCACATATTTTGAAGTCTCTTCTCTATAGACCCTGCTCTTATCTTCCAGGATATCTTTTTGGTATTTTCAGACTTATCATGGGCCTAGTCATTCTGGCCGTACTTTTAGATCAACTTTAAGCTTGCCATCTTTCTTCCTCAGTATCTCTTGCAGCTCTTCTTGGTCTGTCTTTGCTTGCCACTAAGCCCACTGATGAGCGTGTGACAGATCATGTGCTGGAATATCGTGCTTTTTCTCGTTTTACTCACAATTATTTTGAAGTTTTGTCATCTGTTTCTAAGTGATGATGAGTATGTGCTTTTGGACAGATTTACATTTGTTTTTTCTTGGTGATTTGCATCATTTTGGAAGGAAGTATTGAGAGGCAGGTAGATAGATGGTCAATGTTGTCTTCTGCTCACTTACCCCTGATTTCTACTGACATTTTATCTTATGCCAATATGTATATGTATGAAGGCACACACAAACGTAAACTCTTACACACACACTCGAGTCTATTCCTATTCTATGTCTACAGTGGAGGTCTCCTGAGGTGGCTGCCTGATTCACCATCTACAAGGGTACTTCAAAAAGTTCATGGAAAAACAGAATTAAAAGATAATACGGATCTTTTCATGAACTGTCTGAAATACCCAAGTATTTATTCAATAAATATTTTGTCCACTGCTAACCTTGGTGGCAGATAAGGGACTGTGGATGTCTTCTCAGGATTTGTAAATATTCTTCACTCTGAAGCAGGTTCATAAAGATGGACAAAAACGCCCCAGCCACACTACTAGACCTTGCTGTACGAAGTCTGCTGAGTAATGAACGTGTAGCTATCCATGCCCTTGAAGAGCTCCCAAGAGTCATGTTCGCTCCGTTTTTCACTGCCGCCTTCTTGGGTGGTCATAAGAAGGTACTGAGGGAAATGGTGAGGATTTGGCCCTATCCCTGTCTCCACGTCGGGACATTGAGAGTACGGGAGTCACAATATGACAATTTCGAAGCTATGATTGACGGTCTACAGATCCTTCCTGCCCAGAACTCTTCTTCTTGGTAAGACTATTTATAATAGAGACATAGTGAGTCAGCAGGAGTGTATGAGACGGGCGTAGGAGATGGCCTAACAGTCTTTCAAAGGTAGTTAATGGTGAATGCTGAGGATCTCTGTGAGGCTGTTGGTGGAACATTTGGGGTCACCTTAAGGACTCTAATGTCTTACAGAGTTGATTATGGAACAGAAGGGATTGAGGATACTATTAATAGATTTGCCTCCTGGGTATGATTACATGGAAAAAGGACATGGGCATTGAGACTGGGATCATCAGAAGAGAAGAAAAGATGGGGAAAAGAAAGAAAGGCGCTAAATTTTTATGGAAAAGGCTTTGTTGGTAAATGGTGTATGGACTGAAGACCAGGGATAAAGGGATTTTGTTTCAGCTTCCCATCATTGATCCTGCTGGGTTGTATTAAAATCAGCTACCTCTCAGATATTCTGTCTTCTCCTCTCCTTACAGGGCGCCAAAACTGAGGATTCTAGATTTAAGTCAGAATCCAGGCTGCAGGACCACATGCTCTGAGATCAGGACCACATTCCCTTTCTGTTTTCGTTCATGTGTTCACTCTCAGCACTCTATCGTGAAAACAGAAGAAGCCCCACAAAGAGTTAGGTGCCCCGGAACTGTAAATTCAGAGTCTGAGCCTCAGTCATCCAGGGAACCTGTGGAATTATTAGTGAACATTTCCCTAGATAGTACCTGGAGAACAGGGCGATTTCTTTCTTTACTTCGAAATAAAGTAGAGCAGAGCTTTGGGTCCTTGCACCTCTGCTGCAGAGTTTTGCAATTTGATGGAAGGCTTGCCCACGAACACATCCTGCAGCTTCTGGATATGGGATGCATTGGTCACCTGAAAGTGGATGACATTTATCTGAGTCAAGTCACCACCCTTTTGGCTCAGATGACCCACCTCCACAGCCTTAGTATGTCTCACATCCGTTTTACATCTTGTGTGAGGAGACGCTTTGGGACTTTTCTCACCCATCTTGGGCAGATGAACACCCTTCAGCAGATCCGTTTGTATTCCTGCCGCACGCATCCGCTTCAGGAACTGCTCAGGTGAGGAGCTGGGGAAAGACCTGGGTTCCCTGAACCACCCCGTTGTTAAGACAGGAGAGCAACCATTCTTGGATATTCCTAATCTCCTTGTAACCCATTCCTCCTTCCACCTCAATATGGGCACTGCTGGGTGTATGAAACTGGCCAGGCTAGAGAAGCTAGAAAAGTAAGCTGTGATCATTCATTCATTCAGTCAGTCAGTCGACCATGTGCAGACATCATGATAAGTCTGTAGATACATTGGTGAAAAAGACCCAGTCCTTCTCCCCTTGGAGTTTACAGCCTTTTAGGGAGGAAGGGGAGACGTTCAGATGGAGAAATGTTTTATGCTGTGGCACTGATGCACCTCATCATGGTCTGGCTAGAACAGTTAATACTGCCAGATCATTTTGCTCCTGTATTTTACCCAAGCGTTAGGCCCTGAGTAGAGAGCTTGTCATTTGGGTTTTGGTCAAAGGGAATCCTTAGTTGACTGCTTTCCCAGTTCCCTCCCCACCAAATAAGTAAACTAAATCCACCATTGATTTCATTGTAAGTACTAAGTGCATTAAATTTTTTTCCACTTAATCTTTCCCACAACTCTACATAATAGTTGCTATTGTGCATGTTTTAAAGATTTAAGAAACTGTATCTGAGAGTGGAAAAGTAATTTTCTTAGAGTCTGATTCCAAAGCCCACATTGTTAACTGCTGTTGCAACATATGTGCAAATTAGTTTATTCTAGAGCCGTAGATACCTCTAACTCAGGACTCCTTGTCCTGGTCCAATCCTCATTGTGCAGAAATAACTTTCTTTTTTCTGTCTACAGATACCTGCCACCTCAGTTGGATGCATTGTATCTCTCTTTCTGTGGACTTTCTAACAGTGGCATCACTGTCCTGTCCCAGAGCCCTGCAGCCACCCATCTAAGATTGCTGAGTCTCAGCAACGTCGAGATATCCTGGGAACTTTCTGAGTCCTTCCAGACACTGCTGGCAAGTGTCTCAGGCACCCTGGAGTATCTACAGATAACTAGTTGCCTGATAACTGATTCTACTCTCACTGCTGTCATTCCGGCCCTGAGCCGCTGTTCCCACCTCTGTGTCTTTAGCTTCGCCTCCAACCCCATTACAATGCGTGTGCTCACCAGTCTTCTGCAGCACTTAACAAACCTGACGGAGCTGAAGCGTGTAATTTATCCTGTCCCTGTCCATTGCTATGAACAATTGCATAATCCTCGCAGTTTGAACCGACAGAAGCTTTCTGAAGTGCAGGCCCAATTGAAGGCGATGCTGCAGGTGGTAAAGCGGAATGACATGCGCTGGACCAGTTCTCCTGAGTGATTTTCATGGTACAAGGACTTGATTTAACACTGACGTGTGGCCATTAAAGCACGTAGTGTTCTCACCTGATGCCCAAGTTTTAGAGACACATATGTAAAATTTTATAGTTCCAGGAACCTCGCGTTAGGAAGATTCCATGTGTAACTGACCTCTATAAAAATAAAGAACTCTAAAGAAAACAGAGGGCTTTGAGAGGTCCTATGGGTCTCTTACCCATTGTCCTCCAAATCCTCCTCCTTGCTCCTGACCACAGTGTTGGGTATGTGACATTGGCTGACCTAGTCATGGTATACCATTTCCCTGTCCAGACTAATTGGTTCACTTACGGGTACTTGACACAAGTCCAAAGAGTTGAAACCTTTTCTTGATGATATTTTGGAATAGTTGGTGGTTATTGAAGCCAATAATTTTACCCTCCAAGGTCCTTTAAACTTCTCATATTTATGACGGCCTTAGGCTGCTTATGAGAAACTATTTGCATCTAAAAGGAAAAAAACCAAACCAAAACAAACAAACCAAACCTATGTCCACTACCTACTGGTGTCTTTATCAGTCCGTTGCTACCTCTTTTCTTAGGTCTTAGTACCCTGTGGCTCAGTCGTTCCTTATATCACACCCATTCAACAAGGATCTCTTATTAGTTCAGTACTGTTCCAGGTGCTGAGAATAAAAAGGCAAATAAGACAAAGCCCCTACTTCCAGCCACTCAGAATACAGCTGTTCCTATGATTTGTCTGTTCCCCTACTCTTTCTTAGGGCGTTTGGGAAAGTTATTTAAACCCCCTGTACCCCAGGTTTTTTTTTTTTTTTCACACACTCTGTTCAATCCACGCTGGCCTCTTTATGCTGTTGGATAGCTCCTCAACACTCAGGTCATGGCTTTAATGTTACCTCCTCGGAGAGGTTCCCTTTACTTATTGTACTTCCATTACTTCCTTTGCTTCCCTTACTTTACCATGTTGTAGCTCTCTCTCAATGTACCATGTATGTTCCCTTCATGGTACCCATCGTTCCATATGCATTTGCTCCCTCTGCTCTTACAGCAATAATTTGTGCATATCGTTTACCCGTTGAAGTGAAAGCACTGCACTTCAAAGACTTAGTAAGAGAATAGAATATTAAAATAACTAATTAAATATCTGTTTGTATGATGACACATTAAAATGGTAAAACATTGCATTTCAACGACTTAGTAAGAAAAAATGTAATATTAATTAGTAACTTTTTCTAATCGTTTACATGCTGAAATGCCAACAGACTGAATGTCAATGAATCAGTAACAAAAATGAATGAAAAGTTACTAATTAAAAATTAATGTATAGTGTTCCCTGTTGAAATGAAATCAGACCACAATTTAAAGACTTAGTAAGAAACAAGTTGCAAGGTAGTTAATGTGTTTATACTGTTTCCATGTTAAAATGATAACATACTGCTTTTCAGACTCAGTTAAAAAAATAATTAAAATTAAATAATTTTGTTCTTGTTGGTTACATGTTGGAATAACATACTGTATTACAAAGACTTAGAGAAAAGAATGTAAAAAATAATAATTAATAAAAATAGTTAATAACGTTTTTATTGCTTCCATTGTGTAATGACAACATACTGCATTTCCAACTTAGAAAGTAAAACATGTTAAAATAACCAAAACAGAATTTGTATGTGTTTTTTTCTTGGTGGAATAACAGATGTGGTTTTAGTTTGCATTTCCCTGATGACAAGTGATGTTGGGCATTTTTTCATGTATCTGTTGGCCATTTGTGGGTCTTCCTTTGAAAAATGCCTATTCAGCTCGTTTGCCCATTTTTTAATTGGGTGACTTGTTTTTCCGTTGCAAAGTTGTTTGAGTTCATTGTGTATTCTGGATATTGATCCTTTGTCCAATGTTTATTTTGCAAATGTTTTCTCCCACTATGTTGGTTGTCTTTAACTCTGTTAATTGTTTCTTTTGCTGTGCAGAGCCTTTTTAGTTTGATATAATCCCACTTGTTTATTTTTCCTTTGGTAGCCCATGCTTTGGGGGTTGTATTCACGACGTCAGTGCCCAGTCCCACTTCCTGGAGTGCTTCTCCTAAGTTTTCTTTAAGTAGTCTTATTGTTTCAGGGTGTATATTTAATTCTTTAATCCATTTTGAGTTGATATTGGTATGTGATGAGAGATATGGGTCTAGTTTCGTTCTCCTGCATATGGATATCCAGTTATCCCAGCACCATTTGCTGAAGAGGCAGTCTCTTCCCGAATGTATAGGCTTGGTGTCTTTGTCAAAGATCAGATGGCTGTAGGTGGGTGGGTTGATTTCCGGATTCTCTATTCTATTCCATTGATCACTCTGTCTGTTTTTATGCCAGTCCCATGCTGTTTTGGTTATTATAGCTTTGTATTATTGCTTGAAGTCAGGTAGTGTTATGACTCCAGCTTTATTTATATAGTTTGTTCTTTCTTTCTTTCTTTCTTTCTTTCTTTCTTTCTTTCTTTCCTTCCCTCCTTCCTCCCTTCCTTCCTTCCCTCCTTCCTTCCTTCCCTCCTTCCTTCCTTCCCTCCTTCCTTCCTTCCTTCCTTCCTTCCTTCCTTCCTTCCGTCCTTCCTTCCTTCCTTCCTTCCTTCCTTCCTTCCTTCCTTCCTTCCTTCCTTCCTTCCTTCCTTCTTTCTTTCTTTTTGGTCAGAATTGCTTTGACTATGAATGGTCTTTTGTTATTCCGTATAAATGTCTAGATAGCTTTTTCCTTTTCTGAGAAAAATGTAATTGGAATTTTCGTGGGGATTGCATTGAATTTGTATAGCACTTTGGGTAGTATGGACATTTTCACAATGTTGATTCTTCCAATCCAAGTGCATGGGATATCTTTCCATCTTCTTGTGTCCTCTTTAATTTCTCTCAACAGTGGTTTGTAATTCTCAGTATAGAGCTTTTTCACATCCTTGGTTAACTCTATTCCTAAGTATTTTATTTTGGGGGTGGCTATCGTAAATGGGCAAACTTTCTTGATTTCTCTTTCAGCATGTTCACTACTGGAGAATAGAAATGCTACCGATTTTTCTGTGTTGATTTTGTATCCTGCAACTTTGCTGAAATCATTTATCAACTCCAAGAGTTTTTTTGTAGAGGCTTTAGGCTGTTTCATGTCATCTGCAAACAGGGACAGTTTGACTTCATCTTTTCCAATCTGGATGCCCTTTATTTCCTTCTCTTCTCTGATTGATCTGGCTAGTACTTCCAACACTATGTTCAATAGGAGAGGTGAGAGTGGGCATCCTTGTCTAGTTCCTGTTCTTAAGGGAAAGCTTTTCCCCATTCAGAATGATATTGGCAGTGGGTTTATCATAAATGGCTTTAATTATGTTGAGATACTTTCCGTCTCTACCTAAATCGTAGAGAGTCTTTATCACGAACGAGTGTTGAATTTTGTCAAATGCTTTTTCAGCATCAATAGAGATGATCATATGGTCCTCGTGTTTGATTTGGTTGATGTGGTGTATCACATTTATTGCTTTGCATATGTTGAACCAACCTTGCATCCCTGGGACGAATCCCACTTGATCACGTTGTATAATTTTGCGTATGTGCTGCTGTACTCTGTTAGCTAGTATTTTATGGAGGATTTTTGCATCTATATTCATCAAGGATATTGGCCTGCAGTTTTCTTTTCTTATTATATCTTTGTCTGGTTTTGGTATCAGGGTGATGTTTGCTTCATAGAATGAGTTTGGGAGAATTGCCTCTGTTTCAACCTTTTGGAATAGTTTGTAGAGAACTGGTGTCAATTGCTCTTTGAATATTTGGTAGAATTCTGCAGTGAACCCATCTGGTCCTGGGCTTTTCTTTGTTGGGAGCCTTCTGATAACAGCTTCAATCTCTTTTAGTGTTATTGGTCTGTTCAGATTTTCTACATCATCATGGCTCAGTTTTGGCAGTTTGTGTGGGTCCCGAAATTTAGCCATTTCCTCCAGATTT
Organism: Cynocephalus volans; assembly: GCF_027409185.1. Classification (NCBI taxonomy): domain Eukaryota; kingdom Metazoa; phylum Chordata; class Mammalia; order Dermoptera; family Cynocephalidae; genus Cynocephalus; species Cynocephalus volans. The sequence continues at coordinate 110,071,294 of NC_084478.1, read as the reverse complement.
TCAAATTTGTTGGCATATAGTGGTTTATAGTAGTCAATAATGATTTCTTGTATTTCTGCAGTATCAGTTGTAATACCACCTTTTTCATTTCTAATTTTTGTTATTTGGGGCTTCTGTCATCTCCTTTTAGTTAGCCATGCTAGTGGTTTGTCAATTTTCTTTATCTTTTCAAAAAACCAACTTTTTGTTTCATGGATCTTTTGTATCATTTTTCAGATTTCTATTTCATTTAGTTCTCCTCTGATCTTAATGATTTCTGTCCATCTGCTAAATCTGGGTTTGGATGGTTCTTGTTTTTCTAGTTCTTTAAGTTGAAGTATTCGATTGTTTACTTGCCATCTTTCCATTCTTCTGAAGTAAGCATTTGATGTGAGAAATTTCCCAGTTAGTACTGCTTTTGCAGTATCCCACAGGTTTTGGTATGATGTATCATTGTTTTGATTAGTTTCAATAAATTTTTGATTTCCTGTTTGATTTCTTCTTGGACCCATATGTCATTAAGTAGAATGCTCTTTAATTTCCATGTGTTTGTATTGTTTCCAGAATTTCGTTTGTTATTGATTTCTAGTTTTAATCCATTGTGATCTGAAAAAATACATGGGATAATTCCAATTTTTTTGAATTTGCTGAGACTTGATTGTGACCTAACATGTGATCTATCCTGGAGAATGATCCATGTGCTGATGAGGAGAATGAATATTCTGAGGTTTCTGGATGGAATGTTCTGTAGATATCTGCCAAGTCCAATTGGTCTAGAGTGTTGTTTAGATCTTGTGTTTCTCTGCTGATTCTTTGCCTAGATGATCTGCCCAATATTGATAGTAGGGTGCTCAGGTCCCCTGCTGTTATGGTATTATTGTCTATCTCCTTCTTTAGGCCAATTAGAGTTTGCTTTATAAATCTGGCTGCTCCAACATTGGGTCCATATATAGTTATGATTGTTATGTCTTCTTGATGGATGAATCCTTTTATCCTTATGTAGTAGCCCTCTTTATCTCTTTTTATGGTTTTTAGTTTAAAGTCTATTTTATCAGATATAAGAATAGCTACTCTGGCTCATGTTTCATTTCTATTTGCATGGTATATCTTTTTCCATCCTTTCACTCTCAGTCTATGTGTGTCTTTATGGGTGAGGTGAGTCTCTTGAAGGCAGCAAACAGTTGGGTCCATACTTTTACTCCAGTCAGTCAGTCTCTGTCTTTTGAGTGAGGAATTTAATCCTTTTACATTAAGAGTTGTTATTGAAAAGTGTTGATTTACTCCTAGCATTTTATTGATTTTTGTTTGGATGTCTTAAGTGTCTTTTGTTCATTTCTTTCTGATTTAATGTTTGTCTTCTGTTTTTGTTGGTTTCCTGGGTTGTAGATAAACTTTTTTTTCCTCATTGTTAGCATTTTTATTTAACTAGTGGGTTTTGAATTTTCCTGAGTTTTTATGGCAGTGGCAGTTATTATTCAGGTACCAAAAATGAAAGACAGTGTCTTTTGCAAAGTAGAAGTTTTCAATTTTAATGAAGTCCAAGTTATTAAAGACTTCTTTCATAGATTGTGCCTTCGGCGTTATATATAAAAACCCCAAATCATCTGGGTTTTCTCCTATGTTGTATAACTTGCCTTTTGCTGGGTCTGTGATCCAGTTTGAGCTATTATTTACAAAGACTTAACGGGTCTGTGTCTAGATTCAGGTTGTTGCATTTGGGTGTGCAGTTGTTTCAGCACCATTTGTTTTAGAGACTATCTTTTCTCCATTGCATTGCCTTTGTCCCTTTTCCAAAGTTCAGTTGACTATATTTGTGTGGATCTGTTTCTGGCCTCTCAATTATATTCCAATGCTTGATCTGCTTATTCTTTCACCGGTACCACAGTGTCTGGAACACCGTTGCTTTAAAGTGAGTCTTGACATTGGGTAGTGTCAGTCATTTGACTTTCTTCTTCCTCTTCAGTATGGTATTGGGTATTCTGGGTCTTTGCTTCTCCATGTAAGCATTAGAATCCATTTGATCATATTCACAAAATAACTTTGCTTTGATGGTGATGAATCTATAGATCCAGTTGGAAAGAACTGATATCCTGACAACATCTTGAGTTTCTACCCACAAACACAGAATATGTCATTTATTCAGTTCTTTGACTTCTTTCTTTGGAGTTTTGTAGATTTCCTCTTACAGATCTTATGGGTGTGCATGTGTGCGTGTGCGTGTGCGTGTGTGTGTGTGTGTGTGTGTGAGAGTGTCAGTATAAGTGTGTGTATCTAGGTGATCCCTAAGTCTTTTGCATTGTGGGGTGCTAATGTAAATTATATTGTGTTTTTAATTTCAAATTCCAATTGTTCGTTTCTGGTATGAAGGAGAACGATTAACTTCTTTATATTAACCTTGTAACCTGCAACCTTGATTTAATTGCTTATTAGTTCCACGAGCATTTTTTAAATATGTTTATTTATTCCTTCTGATTTTCTACACAGACAAACATGTCATCTCTGAGCAAAGACAGTTTTATTTTTTCCCTCCCAATCCGTATACTTTTTATATCACCTTCTTGTGATATTGTGTTACCCAGGATTTCTAGTATGATGATGAAAAAAATTGGCGAGCAGGAACATCTTTGTTTTGTTCCTCATCTTAGCAGGAAAGCTTCCAGTTTTTAACCATTAGGTATGATGTTAGCTGTAGGGGTTTTGTACATGTACCCCTCTATTCCAAGTTTGGTTTTTGTTTTTTTGGTTTTTTATTTTAAATCAACTTTATTGAGTCATAATCTATACATAAAATGTGTCCATTGTAAAACTGTAATTTGAGGAGTTTTGTTTTGTTTTGTGTTTTTACCCCACCCAATTATCCCCCAACTTTCCTCCCCATCTCCCCCCCCCCACCCCCACTCCACTTTGTGGCCTTAGGAATGTTCCCTCCATCTGTAAGACCAGCACACTATTGTGGTCTTTCTTTCCTTCTTTCCTTCTCTCTTAGCTCCCACATATGAGTGAACACATGTGGTATGTGTTCATATCCCTATGTGCTTTGCTTATTTCACTCAAAATAAGTTACTCCAGGTTCATCCATGTTGTTGCTATTGGGAGTGTTTCATTCTTTTTTACGTCAGGGTAGTATTCCACAGTGTATATATACCCCAGTTTCCTGACCAGTCATCCATTGATGGACATTTCCTTTTGCTCCATATCTTGGCTGTTGCAAACAGAGGTGCTCTGAGGTTTTTCTTTCTTTTTTTTAAAGTCATGAATGGCTGTTGGATTTTCTCTAATGTTTTTTATGCATCCATTGATATGATCGTGTGGTTTTCCTTCAACAGCCTGTTGTTGTGGTAGATTACATTAATTGATTTTCAAATGTCACATCAGCCTTGCATACCTGGAATAAATTCCACTTGGTCTGGGTGTAGAATTATTTTTACACATTGGTGGATTTGATTTGCCAGTATTTTGTTGAGGATGTTTGCATCTATGTTCACGAGAGATATTGGTATGTAGTTTTATTTTCTTTTAATGTCTTTGCCTGGTTTTGCTATTTAATGCTGGCTACATAGAATGAGTCAGGAAGGACAGATTAAGCATCCCTAATCCAAAAAATTCAAACCCCAAATGCACCAAAACCTAAAACTTTTTGAGTGCTGACATGACACTCAAAGCAAGTGCTCACTGGAGCATTCCAGATTTTGGATTTTTGAATTAGGGATGTTCAAATTGTATGTGTTCTGCAAATATTCCAAAATATGAAAAAAGAAATCCCAAATCCAAAACACTTCTGGCCCCAAGCATTTTGGATAAAAGATACTCAATCTCTATTCCCTCTGCTTCTTCTATCGTCTGGAAGAGATTGTACAGAATTGGTATAATTTCTTCTATGTTTGGCAGAATACACAATTGAACCCATCTCGGCCTGGTGCTTTCTGCTTCAGAAGGTTATTAATTATAGATTCATTTGAAATAAATGTAGGCTTATTAAGATTGTCTATTCAAAATGGATTTTAAGTTGTGAAATAGACGGGTTTATGATCTTTTATTGTTTTGTGTTTTGTGTATTTAATTGCTTGATTGAGATGTATTTACAAATTTAAATTGTACACTTTAGTGGCTTTTAGGGTATTCACATATATGTGCAATGACCACCCTAGTCAATTTTAGAATATTTTTATTCCCTCAAAAAGAAATCTCTTACCTTTGAGCAATCGCATCCTATACTCCCATTCCACAAGCCTTAAGCAACTACTGATCTACATCGTCTTGTTAGATTTCCCTATGTGGGACATTTTGTTAGAACAAAATCATATAATACATGATCTTTTGCGACTGGCTTCTTTCACTTAGCATGGTGTTTTCAAAGTTGATCCATGAATAATATTCAATACATATACCACACTTGGTTTATCTGTTAGTTGATGAATGTTGGGATTATTTCCACTTTTGGCTATAATGACTAATGCTGCTATAAATATCCAACTATAATTTTTGTGTGAGCATGTGTTTTCCTTTCTCTTAGGCATAAACATAGAGTGGAATTGTTGGGTCATATGGCAACTCTGTGTTTTTTTCTTTTAGGAAGTTCCATACAGTTGTTCAAAGCGACCAGCAGTGTTTGAGCGTTCTGATTTCCCCACATCCCTGCCAGTACTTGGTATTAAACGATGTTTTCATTTCAGCCACCATGTTGGGTTTGAAGTGGTATCTTATTGTTTTTCATTTGAATTTTCTCAGTGATTAATGATGTTGACCATCTTTTCATACGATTATTGCCTAGTTTTATATCTTCTTCAGAGTAATGTCAATTCAGATCATTTGCCCATTTTTTAATAGTTATTCATCCTTTTATTCTTCACATATTCTAGGTACAAGTCCCTTATAAGATATATGTCTTGTAAATATTTTTCCCATTGTGTAGATTGTATTTTCACTTTATTGACGGTGTTCTTTGAGAGCATGAACCTTTTCACTGTTGGTAAAGTCCTAATTATCTATTTTTTCATTTGTTGCTCATGTTTTTGTTGTCACCATCTGAGAATCCTTTGACAAATCTGAGGTCACAAAGATTTATTCTTATATTTTCTTATAAGAATTTATAGCTTTAGCTCTTCCATTTAGTTTTTTTGATCCATTTGGTGTTAATTTTTTTATATGATGTGAAGTAAAGTTGCAAGTTCATTTTCTTCCATGTGGCTTTCTAATTGTCCCTAAAAAATTTGTAAAAAAGAATATTCTTTTTCACCACTGAATGGCCTTGGAACCCTTGTCAAATATCAACTGGCTGTATATACTTGTTTTTTTTTTTCTGCCCTCTCAGCTCCATTTCATTGATTTATATGCATATCCCTATGGTCGAACCACAGTTTCTTGATTACTGTTGCTTTGTGTTAAGTTTTGAAGTAGGGAACTGCAAATCTTCCTGCTCTGTGCTTTCTCAAGATTATTCTGGCTAATCTGGGTCTCTTGCAATTATGTATGCATTTTAAAATAAGCTTGTCAATTTCTACAGAAAAATCTGCTGGGTTTGTGATAGATATTGCATTGAATCTGGAGGTTGACTTGGGGGGTATTGCCATCTTAATAATTTGTCTTCTGATCCATGATCACAGGATGTTTTACCATCTACTTAGATCTTGTTTAATTTCTTTCAAAAATCTTTTATGGTTTTCAGATGTAAAGTTTGCAACCCTTTTGTTAAATTTACTTGTAAACATTTTCCTCTTTTTGGTGCAATTGTAAATGGACTTATTTTCTTAATTTTTATTTTTAAGTATAGTATTTAGAAATCAAGTGTTTAGAGAGACAAATGATTGTTGTATACTGATCTCGTATCTGCCTATTTTGCTGAGCTTGTTTATTAGTTCTAACAGTTTTTTAGTGGATTTCTTCAGATTTTTTATGTACAAGTTTACGTCATCTTTAGATAGAGACAGTTTTACTACTTCCCTTCCATTCCTGATGGCTCTTCTTTTTTTCTTTCTTTCTTTTTTTTTTAAATTTTAACTTATCAATATTCAGTGTAGTTGATTTTCATGTCCCTTTATCAATTCCTCCTTTTCCCTCTTCCCGCTACCCCCTCAATCAACATCATATCTGTTCACATGTCCTAACATGTTTAAGGAACTGTTGATTGTTGTACACTCTTCCCCACCACCCTCCCTCCCATTGATTTGTTTGTATATTTATGGATTTATTTTTATTAACTCCTACAAATAAGTGACAATATGCAGCATTTCTCTTTCTTTGCCTGGCTTATTTCACTTAATATAATTTTCTCTAAGTCAATCCATGGTGCTGTGAACGGTAGTATTTCATTTTTTTTAATAGCAGAGTAGTATTCCACTGTGTAGGTATGCCACATTTTCCTTATCTACTTGTCCGACGATGGGCATTTAGGCTTGTTCCAACTCTTGGCTATTGTAAATAGCACTGCAATAAACATGAGGGTATAGGTATCCTTTGAACATGATGATTTCCACTCCTCTGGGTATATTCCCAGCAGTGGAATAGCTGGGTCATATGGTAGATCTATCTGTAATTGTTTGAGGAATCTCCATACCATTTTCCATAAAGGCTGCACCATTTCACAGTCCCACCAACAGTGTGAGAGTGTTCCTTTTTCTCTGCAACCTCATCAGGATTTATCATTCTCACTCTGGATATTAGCCACCCTAACTGGAATGAGATGATATCTCAAGGTGGTTTGGATTTGCATTTCCCAAATGCTGAGTGATGTTGAGTATATTTCTTGTGAGAGTGGCCTACTAGCAATAAATTTTCTCAGTTTTCGTTTTATGTGGGAATGTCTTTATTTCACCTTCATTTTTGAGATAGTTTTTCTGGATGTAGTATTATGTGGGTGTAATGTGAGGTTATATAACCAGTGAAACTGGTATAGGTAATTTAAAACACTTAGATCAACTAGGCTCCACCTGAGAATACAAATTCAAAACATAAAATGTATATTTTTATTATATTCTACATTATCATCAGAGAGAAGACAAATACCTGTTCTTATTCGCCTAAGGATTCACATACGCAAGGATTCTTATTAAAAATGCTTCTGAGGTGAAGTTTATTTGAGAAGGGTTGTTGTTTGAGTGTGTGCTTATGTGTGTATTTATATGTGTGTGTATAGTGGAAGATCAAGCTCTTCTCTGGGAATTCCTGTGTTCCCTTTTGTGAGAATTATGTAAGCATTTTCAGGTGTAATAAATTAAACCGACTACAATATGAATTGTATGTAAGAAAATTTATTAAATTTATAAATTTTATTATAAAAATTTACCAAATTTATTAAACCCTTTCAGGTGCAGAAAAAATATTATACCTTCATAGCCTTAGGAAAAAATACTTTTTCACTTTCTCACCCATAGACATACAGAGAACTTTGAACTTCAGTTCTACAATCTGAGCAAGGAGTCAAATGCAAATACAGACACAAGTACATATGCAAACAAGCCTTGTGGGGAAAAAAAGGTGAATCATTGTATGGAGATGACTGAGAATGGGTACTGGGTCACTTTAATCATTTTATTTGGAGTTTTCTCCATTCTTCAGGTAATCCTGTCCTTTCCCATTCACTTTGGAATTCCCTCACCCCAAACCACTGAATTAATTAAACAAAAGATACATTTCCAACACACTATTTCACATTCTGAAGGTATCACAGGGTTTCTCTGTTGAGCCTTGTTAGCAAAGCTAGAAAAACAATCACTGAACCGAGAGAGAAGTTTACCAGTCTCTTCCCTGGAGATGAAAATTTTATTCATGAATTCCATCAGAAAACCAGACCAGGCCTTTCAGAATCCAACTTGAAAAAAAAAACTTGAATAAGCCAAACTTACCAGTTTGCAGCCAGTGTTTTGTCACCACTGAGAAAAACAGTCAAAAAAAATATGTATATATATATATGTGCCTGAGAGCGTTGAGTAGGCACCATACTCGGTAACATGAAAGCATAGAAATTGAATTTAGTCCTCTACATCTTGCTGAGAATGCCTCATGAGTCATAATAGCTCAGGAATCAGGGAGTTCAGGGAGAAGTGCAAACAATCACAAAGGCAAGCTGCTCATTAAATTTACTAATCAAGTAACTGCTCTCCAATTCAGTGGATGATCAAGAGATGAGCAGATCTTGGTAGGTCCACGAGAGACATCAAACTATAATTTTAAAAAAATCAGTGTCCCAGAGACCTCCAGTTCTGGCCAAGCTAGAGTATGTCCACTCCTCCTAGGTGGTCCCTCTACGTCAAAACACTCTGGATACAACAGAGCAGACAAGCAAATGGAACTCCAGAGTGTGGGAAAGAGGAGGCAGACCGGCTAGTGCACTCAAGACTTGAGTAAGGACACAGCAGTGATTTCTTTTGTTTTTCTTATCTCCTACCAAATGTCCCAGACAGGGCACTACGGAAGTCTCCAACCAAGAACCACCAACACTCACAGACATGAACCTCTAAGTAAAGCCCATTCCCTTACACAAAACAAAAACAAAAGCAAAGACAGAAAAAGGGTGTTCTAAAAACCAAAAACCCTGTTTTTGGCAAATATCCCTCCTCCACTGCAGACAAACTCCAGTGGAAAGCCTCAGCTCTAACTCCTGAGGTTTTAGAGACCAAAAGGGAAGCTGATCTTCTGCCCTAACCAGCCTCTCTGACACCAGTGGTGATGATCCCATTCCCCTGTCAGGGTATTGTCAGTGAGGTCCAGCAACAAGCTGAGCCTTTACCTCCACCCAACATCAATGATCCTGAACAAGGCAGTGCAAGTTGGGACTAGTATGCATTCCATTTATCCCCATCTCTGGTGTCAGTGATGGCCAGTAGAAAGTTGAACCTCCACACCCATCCAACATCAATGAGGTGGTATGAGGTGGGGCTAGTCAACACTCCACCTTCCCTCTTACCACTCCTGTGTGAGCTAGGCCTGATTCAGAGCTGAGCTTCTTTCTTCCTCCACCTCTCATTAGGGTGGAATGAGGTGACAGCAGGCAGGGTAGGTTGACACTCTGCTTTCCCCCTTCTTCCCCTGATGTCCTCAGAGACCAGTGGGGAACTAGGTTTCTGACTCGCACCCTATAGCAACAAATTATTGAGTCAGCAACCCAGTTCCCCCTTTCCGAGTGCCAGCAGGCCCTGTGGAGATGGAGCTTACGTTCCCTACGTTGAGGCAACCAATGTGTTGTGAATTGGTGCCCGTCTTTCATTGGAAAGATGTCACTGCAACTGGGGTAACAGTTCATCTCTCACCCTAGCCAACTGCAAAGAGGTAAGGAAACTCAGAAATCCATTTTTTCAGTGTGGTATCAGAACACAAATCTCTGTGTTACACCAAAGACTCACGCCAAAAGTGGAGATTAAACTTAGGATCCAGGGTCTCACAAAGTGGTTTCCAAATATCCAGGATGCAATAGAAATTCACCACACCAAGAAGCAAGAAAATGACATGCTGAATAATAAAGGACAACCTACAGATGACAACACTAAAGTGAATAAGATGTTGGAATTATCTGACAAGCTTTGGAAGTGACCTTGAAATAATTCCTCAGCAAGCAATTACAAATTCTCTTGAAATGAGTGACAAAATTGGAAACCTCAGCCAAAAAAAATTGAAGTTATAAAAAAGAAACGAGTGGAAATTACAAAACTCAAAAAATACAAAAACGAAAAAAAAGAAAGAAAGAAATGTTGCCAGATGGGATCAATCGTAGAGTGGAGATGACAGAAGATAGAACCAGTGAAATTGAGGACATGTCATTAGAATGTACCTAATGTAAACAACACAGGAAGAATAGACTGAACAAAAAGATCATGGCCTCAGAGAATTGTGGAAACATAACAAAAAAGCTCACATTCATACTGTCTGATTTGTAGAAGGAGAAGAGAGAGAGAGAGAGAGAGAGAGAGAGAGAGAGAGAGAGAGAGGAATAAAAAAAGTATTGGAAGAAATAACGGTTGAAAACTTCCCAGATAAGGCATAATGATTGGAAAGAAAGAAATAAAAATATCCCTATTTTCAGATGACATGCTATATATTCTAAAGACTCTTCAAAAACAAAATTCTAGAACTAGTATGTAAGTTCAGCAAATTGGTGGGATACAAGGTTCACACACACAAATCAATTGCATTTGTATACAGTAACAACGAAACTGTGGAAACTGCAATGTAAAGCACAATACCATTTACAAATGCTCTAGAGAAAATAAAATTGTGGTTTATAAATGTAACAAAACATGTATAGGACCTATATCCTGCACATTCCAAAACACCGATGAAAAAAATCAGAGACCTAAATAAATGTAGACACATATGTGGTTGTGGATTAGAAGACTCAATACAGCAAAGATGTCAATTCTCCCCAAGCAGAGCTATAAGTCTAATGTAATTTCTATCAAAATTCCAGCAAGGTATTTCAGACATAGAGAAGCTTATTCTAAACTTTATATGGAAATACGCAAACCCTAGAATAGCTAGACACATGCTTAATGAAAAATAATAAAGTGAAAGAAATTACTCCGTTTTATGTTGATCTTACTGCATAGCTACAGCAATCTAGACAGTGTGGCACTGGCAGAGGAGTGAACACATATATCAACAGAACAGAATGTAGAACCCAGAAATAAACCTACTCAAATACGTTCAACTGATTTTTGAGAAGAGCACATAAGCAATTTAATGGAGGAAAGATAGACTATTTCACAAATGATGCCGAAGTGGTTGGACATCCATAGGCAAAAGTAAAATGAGCCTTTAATAAAAAAGTAAAAATGAGCCTTTCTCGAAACCTCACAACTTATACAAAATTTAACACACAATGGGCCACAGGCTTAAATGTAAAATGTAACACTGTAATAGTTTTGAAAACATCAAAGGAGAAACTCTTTGGGATCTGGGGCTAGGCAGAGTTCTTTGACTTGACATCAAAAGCACAATAAAAAAAAAATCAATAAATTAGACCTCACTGAAATTAGAAACTTTGACACTGTTAAAGACCTTGTGAAAGGGATGAAAATAAAAGCTACAGGCTGGGAAAAGTATTTGCAAGCCACTTATCCAACAAAAGAGTAGTATCTAGAAAGTTAAAATAACTCCCAAAACTCAACAATAAACAGTCAAAGAATCCAAGTAGAAAATGGGTGTCTCAGTCCAATTTCTCTTGCTTGTAAGAGAATACCTAAAACTGGGTAATGTAGAAAGAAACGGAATTTATTTCTTTCAGTTTTGAAGGCTGGGAAGCCCAAGGTCTAGGGGGCACAACTGGTGAGGGCCTTCTTCCTGGTGGAAACTCTCTACAGAGTCCTGTGGCAGCATAGGCAATCACCAGTCCACACCCATGAGAACCCATTAAACCATTAACCCATTATTTCATAAATGGGTTAAACCATTCACGAGATCATAGTCCTCACAACCTTATCACCTCTTAGAGGCTCCACCTTTCAACACTGCCACATTGGGGGAATCAAGTTCCCACGTGAGCTTTGGAGGGGACAAACGTTCAGATCCTAGTAATGGGCAGAAGAAGCGAAAACATTTTTTTTTTTCATGGAAGAAGTTATACAGGTGGCAAATAAGCACACGAAAATGTCTCCAATATCATTAGACATCTGAGAAATACAATTTAATAGAATGGTGAGATATCACTATGCACATATTAGAACAGCTAAAAAAAAAATAGTGATAACACCAAATACTGTTGGAGATTTGGGGAAATTAGATCACTCATACATTGCTGGTGGAAATGTAAAATGTTTCAGCCACTTTGGAAAGCAGCATGGCAATTACTTTAAAAATTAAACATGAACTTAATATGCCAGCCAGAAATCTGTCTTGTGGGCTTTTAGACCAGAGAATTGAAAGCTTAATTTCGTACAGAAACTTGTACATGATTGTTCACGGCAGCTTTATTTGTAAATAGCTAACAAGTGGAAATAACCCAAATGTCTTTGAATGGATGAATGGCTAAACAAACTGTGGTGCATGTGTACCATGGAATACCCCTCAACAATAAAAAGTGACAGACTCTTGACAAATGCAGAAATTTTGATGGATCACCTGGGAATTATGGTGAGAAAAAAAAAAAAAGCCAATCCCCCAAATTACATACAATTCCATTTATTTATTTTTGTAATGGCAAAATATTGGAAATGGAGACAGTTTGTAGTTTCCAGGCGGTAGGTATGGGGAATTGTTCTGGGAAGGAGATGGGTGTGGTAATAAAATGGCACCAGTCGAGGGACTTTTTCGGTCATAAAACTGTTTATTACCTTGTCTATTGTGGTGTATACATGGACCTATGCATGTGATAGAACTTCATAGAACTAAATACACGCACACATACAGACACACACTCAAGTAAAACTGGGAAGATCTGAATAAGATCAATGGATATCATTGGTGTCAGTATCCTGGTTCTGATATTATACTATAACTTTACAATATGCTAGCATTGGCGGAAATTGGATAAAATGTACCTTGGATCCCTATGCAATATTTCTTGCAATTGCATGTAAATCTACGGTTATTTTGAAATAAAAAGTTAAAAAATCTCCTCATCCACCTGGAATCTATGGTGCATTCCTTTCCTATTGAAATTGCATAGATCCTGAGATAAAGTTTTGCAGCAGAAAAGTAAATTTCCTTTATTTAGCTTTCTGTCTTTCTTACTATCTCACTATTAACCTTAGCCTTAGGATTCAGAAGGAAGATGTCATAATGAGTCATTCACACAATTTACTTAAACTGAAAAAAGAAATTAGAGTTTTTCTTACAAAGAGTAATTCTGATTAGATTTAATATTGTTTTTTCAGTGAGGCCTAACTTTCCAAATAATTCGTCTGCTGAACATTTTCCATAAATTGATTAAACTATATTTGCAGCACCAAGGTATAGAAAAAGTGTAATTTTAGCACATATAAATATACACGATGCCATAAATTACATCCTTTAAAAAAAAATGAGTAGTCTGTCTTAAAAATTCTTTTAGGGGATATAAGAGAGAAGGAAACATAAAAAAACAACACTACCTTAAAATTCTACTTTTATCTTTTTATTTTATTTATTTTGTGTGTGTGTGACCGCTAAGGGGATCGCAACCATCGGCTTGGTGTCGCCCGCACGTCGCTCAGCCAGTGAGCTCACCAGTATCCCTACATAGGATCCGAACCCGCAGCCTCGGCGCTCCCAAGCGCCGCTGTGCTCCCAGCAGCGCACTCTCCCGAGTGAGCCACGGGGTTGGTCCAAATTTCTACCTTTGAAAAAGTCTCTGTGCTGTTCTGACCAACCAATGATTCACCTAGAGACAGGGTTAAGTGCTTTCTCATCCTACCCTGCCTGGCTGCCCTCAGTACAAGGGGCACTCTAATCTCACCTTTCAAAATTGCTTTCTGTTCAGGGTTCCCCAGGCACTATCTGACATTAGGTTGGGCTGGTGTCCTGTCCTTCGAGGGAAGGAGAACAGGCTTTCTAATCATCCCTTCCAAGGTTTTTTTTTTTTTTTTCTTCTTGACACCCTAAGCACTTCAACTCTCTATCACCCATTTAAAAAGTAATACCGAGTTCACAGTGAGTTAAAGATTTATATTGTCTTTAACATTCTTCTGATAAATAGTATTGACAAGGCTTATTGTTCCTTTCGACTGAAGCACAATTTAAAGCGCAGTGTGGTTTAAGGCTTACGGCAACCTCTTGGAATTCGCAAAATACGTTCAAGAGATAGAGACTGGGAAGAAACCCAGACCTCCTGACCCTCAATCCTGATAACTTGACCAATGACAATTATTATAATCATCCACTTATCAATCGCATTGTAATTGCTACGAGGAAACGTAAGACACATCTGATAAGGTGACCAGAGGTGTGAATTAAATAAGGAAGGTGGCTATAGGGACATGTGGGGGCAGAGTGTTACAGGAAATCTCGTAATGGGATAGGGGTATGCTTGGTGAGTATGTGTTAGAGGAACAAAGGAGGCTAGTGTGGCTGGAGAAAAGAATCATTCATTCATTTCACAAATATTCAAGTATCCATTGAACCAGGGACTGCTCTGGGCACTTAGAATACATTAATGAGCAATGGACAAAGATTATTGCCCTCCTGGAATTTGTATTTTCCAGCACGGGAGACAAGACAATAAAAAACAAAGACAGCATATGAGTAAAATAAATTGTATCCCAAAGGTGGTAAATTCTGTTTAAGAGAAATAAAAACCAGATAGGGAAGAAGTGGAACCAGGAGTGAGAGGTGAGGATTGGACATGTAAACAAATATCCTGCAACTGATAGTACCATTATTAGATGGGTGGAAGTTTTCTCCTTTGTGCTGTCTTTGTCAGGCGTAAGTGTAAATGCTATGCTGGCTTCACTGCACAGAGGTCAGAACACACTTTTCCTGTCTTTGGTCTGGTCTCGATTCCCTTCTTAATACACCAGAGAACCAGGGACACCACTGCCTGATAGCCTTTTGTCATCGAGTGCCTACTCATTTTGAAGTTATCACCCCCTGCTACACGTCCACTAAATTTGGACTTTAGTTGTCTGGGCTTGAGACCCTGCCTGGTAGAAGCCCTGGCCAGGCAGTGCCCAGACCACAGGCAGTGACACTTTTCCCGGAAGATCTTAGCCGGTGGGGCAGGCACGTGCTCAGAATCTTTCCACCAACGCCGAGCTGAAGGGAACGCGGTTCCTATCAGTATGAAGCTGATTGGTCGAGGCAGGTCACGTGACTCCGGGTTAGCCAATGCAAGTCCTCTCCAGGATGCTTTAGCTTGGAGAAGAAACTGACGGTTAAGATGCGGGGGCCACCTAGACTGGGGACTTGTTTGTGACCAGCTCGTAAGAGGAAGAAAGGGACTCCAACTGCTGCGGTCCTGGACGTTTCCCAAGGTTTTTCTGATGCTTCTTCTTCCAATTAGGTTAATTACAACAATATCTTTTCTGTAAATTAAACCTATTTTGGCATAAATTACCTAGGGTCAAGGTTTACGGATTAGTAGGAAAGGCAGTCCAGCTGTTCAGTGGTCCACTTTCTTTCCACCCTCTATGAGACCTCACGTGTTAAGATTAGCTTCAATTGCATGGCTAATCAGTTCATGCGCGCTCTAAAATTCTTCAAAAAGCCTTTCTCCTCTCCAAAAAGTTATGCTTCTCCTTTGCACCTTGGTTTTGTTTGTGGTGACTTTTGATATGTCAGGGTTTTAAATGTGAGATATTTCCCTTTCTATTGTATTTCATTTATTTTATGCTCAAAAACGATTTTCTCATCTGAAGAGTGAATAAATATTCAGCTGCATGTTGAAGATGACTGCTTTCATTTCTTTCTTATAATGGCCTCTCTAAAGCAATTTGATTTTGTAATTGTAATAAACGATGTGATGATGTGAGTTTTTATCCGTCTTTCTATCCATCCCCCTAACTTTGTTTCAAGTGGTTAAACTGTTAAACAGTGTGGATTATAGATAACCATCCCTTTAGCCACTGATTTTGTCTGTTTTTCATTCTGTATTTTGAAATAATTTAGACTTACAGAACAGTTGCCGAAAAAATTGTACAGGGAGCCTTCACCCAGATTTCCCTAATGTTGACATCTTATATAGCCATCGAAAAATTACCAAAACTAAAACATTACTATCAATGTAATACTACGATATCTAATATATAGAATTTATTTGAATTTCACCAGTTATCACATAATGTCCTTTTCTATCCTAGGATCCCATTCAGGATACCCCGTTGTATTTGTCTGTCATTTCTGCCTACTCTGCTCCAGGCTGACAGTTCCTCAGTCTTCACTGGTCTTTCAGAAGCCTGACACTTTTGAAGATACCGGTCAGGTATTTTGTAGAATGTCTCTCAACTTGGGGTCATCTGATGTTTTCTTATGATTAGATTGAAGCTCTGCATTTGTGGCAAAAATACATGTTTTATTCTCCTCCCCTTCACCCCATTGGTGAGCGTGCGCTTCCCACCCTAGTGTTGTGGGGGTGGCCAAACACATGGCACCCAACATTGGACAGATGAAATCCACAGCAGTTTATTAGTCACATCTACTCACAGCCTGGGAGAGTAGGACACCACAGGCCAGGCAGAGCCACACAGCATCACAGTCTGGAAGAAAGTGGACAAGCAGGGTCTGTAGGGCGCAGTATTGTAGTAAGAGGATTAAGTGCCCCTCGGTTCATGGGAGGATGACTGGCTTCTTTGCATAATTCTGTGGGCTGGGTGAGAACTGAAACCTGCTACTTAGGGATAAGTAAGCACTGTGCCCGGTCCACATGATAAGGAGGGTACTTTGGCTAGGGGACCTTTTTCTGTGGGAACACAACAGGGAGCAGAACCTGTGGGTAAGCCATAAACGGTCATCCCCTCTCTCCTAGATGTCAAGGCACACATATTATTAGGCCTTAATTTTAGGTCTTATATCACATTACTGCTAACATTAATTTGTTCCCTTCTCTGTGAATCATGTCAGGGGGTAGGTTTATGATGCCCATATGTTGTATTACTACTAATGTCCACCTTGATTACTTGGTTAAAGTGGTGGCAGTTAGGCTGCTCCACCATACCATTGCTATTTTCCCGTTTTTTAGTAATTGATAGGGTGTGGGAAATACTTTAAGGCTCCGAAAATATACTGTTTCTTCTCAGAGTTTGACCCATTACTTTTGGAATCCATCTAGGTATCTTGCCTACAACAAATATGTTTCCTAATGGTAATTTTCTATTTTCCTCATTCTTACTACATGTATTCATTGGAATTCTTCTGTAAGGAAGAGCTGGTTTTTTCCCCCCATTTATTTGTTCAATTTATGTACATCAGTATGGGCTCGTGAATAATTATGTTATACTATGAGTTATAATCAAATTATATTATTATTTACTTTGTTCCTCAAACTGTTCCAGCTTTGGCCATTGGGAGCGTTCTTTGGTTGGTTCTGTGGTCTTTCGATATGCCCCCATTCTTTCTTGCACACTTCCTTATGTTCTGGCACAATAAGATGTTCACATCCATCTTGTGTTCTTTTGTTTGTTTGTTTGTTTCTTTGTTTTCCCCCACCGTACCTCTGGATTAAAACTATTTCTACAAGGAGCCCTGGTTCCTTTCCTTGGAGAATAACATTTAGAAACCTGTATTTCAGTGTATATTCATTGTTACCGAAATTTCATTGCTGCTAGGCTCTCTCCACGGACAGAGGTAGGAAATATATTGTATGTACATTCCCATGCTTATAGATACATCTATGTTTATTTCTGCATCTACCTATTTGTATAGATATTAAAAGCCAGGAACTCATACTGATATTTCTGATTCCAGACCATTCTAGCCTTATCTGTAAATTCATTCTCTGACCTGGCTTTCATTATCTATGATGCGTTTACTTATTTGTTCATTCCTGGTGTGTGCACACATAGCTTCAGAATTGCTAACCAATACCCCTGTTGGAAACAGATTTACTAACTTGTATTTGTGTACAGTTCTTTTTTGTCTTCAGCCTTAGAAGATACTGTCAAAATATGGTTTTCCAAAGTTTCCTCACTTAAATATTTTCTTTCTCACTCCTTCAGTGTGGATAAATTAATCATTTGTAATACAGTTAGCTGACTTTGCTGCTACTTGTATTCGACTTTGCGTTTCCCTCCATATCCTGGTTGATTTTAATTGTTTATTTATATTTTGGATAGAAATGTTCCTATGATTCGGAGTCAGGCCTATACAGACACAAAGTGTACTCAGAGAAGTATCGCTTCTTCCTCATTCCTTCTACCTCATTCCCATTCCCCATTTCTTGCTATTTCTTTCCCACCCTCCCCCATAGGATAACCAATTTCTTTATTTTCTGGTTCAACCTTTTCTGTATTTATTTTGCACCAATTCGCAGATACACACATGTTTTCTTATATTCCCTTCTTACGCAAAGGATAGCATACTATTCATATTTCTTTCCATTTTGCCTTTGTCATTTAACAGCCTTCCTGAAATCACCCCACACCGTGTCATACAGATTTTCATCATTCTTTTTCTTACAGCTACACTGGACTCCATTGCATGGCTGTACTATACTTTATTCAACCACTCATCTATATGTGGGCTTTTAATGTGTTTCCAGCATTTTGCAGCTACAAACAATGCTTCAGTGAATAACCTTGGGCACAAATAACTTTGTACTGGTGAAATGGATCTTCGAAGTATATGTCCAGTAGTGAGATTATTGGGCTAAAAGTTAGGTGCATATGTAGTTTCTTTAGGCATTTCCAGATTTCTCTTTGGAAGGGTCGTATTGGTTTTCATTTCCACTAGCAATGTTATGAGAATGACCGTTTCCACACAGACTCACTAACAGAATGTGTTGCCTCACTTTTTAAACTTTCGCCTATGTGTTAGGTGAGAAACGGTATCACGCTGTTGGTTTAATGTACGTTTTTGTCTGTTGGTGAGTAAGTTTTGACACATCATGTTTGAGGACTTTCTATATTTTTTTGCATGAATTGTCTGTTCATGTCTTTTCCTCATTTTTCGATCCAGTTTTTGGTCATTTTGTCGTTCAATATTTAAGAATTCTATATATGTATTTGGAATATTATCCATTTGTCTGAGGTATATGCTGCAAATACTTTATCCCAGTTTGCCAGTTGTGTTTTGATTTATTTATGATGTATTTTTTGCAACACTTTCTTTCGTTTTTATGTGGTCTAACTGGTTATTCATTTCTTTCATTGCCTCTGGAATTTGAATCATAGTTAGATGCCTTTCCCTACACCAAGGTTAAAGAAGAGCTCTGCCAGATTTTTTTCAAGAACTTGTATCGTTTCATTTTTTATGTTCAGATCCCTAATACGTGTGCAGTCTATTTTTGTGTATGGTGTATTGTATCAGTCCACTTTTATTTTTCCTAATGCCTCAATTGCTCCAACACTATTTAGTCAATGACCATCTTGGCCCTCATGATTTTACATGCCACCTTTATCATATGCTAATTTCCATATGTATTTGTACTTGGGTTGTATTTTTTGGTTTTCTCGCCTATTATTCCACTGAGCTATCTGTAATTTAAGGAAGTTTTCTCTGCCATCACATGCGGAATCAAAATCCCAGGTCTTCTTTACAATGTGAGCAAACTTTTCCTGTAAAGAGCCATATAGCAAATATTTTAAGTTTGTGGACCATAGTGTCTCTGTCATAACTACTCAACTTTGTCATTGCAGCACAAAAACATCTATAGATAAGATATAAATGAATGAGCATGGCTGTGTTCCAGTAAAACTTTATTTACAAAACCAAGAACTGGACTGTATTTGACCCAATGGGCCACAGCTTACAGACTCCTGCTCTAGTGGATTCCTCAGATAGGGTTGAGGGGTGCAGAATCTCCTAAGTTCCTGTCTGTTGAAAACTGTTTTTCTATAAGCTGTGATATTTGAAGGGTCAGCCCTGCTGGATGTAAAATCTTTACTTCAGACTTTTTAAAAAAAATTTTATCATTACACAATGTAAACATTTTTTTTTTTTTGTGGCCCTTTACCAATTCCTCCTTAACCTCTCCTCCCCCTCCCCCTTTCCCACCGCTGGTGTCCTCAGTTCTGTCCTCTCCTTTTGAGAGTTCAAGGAATTTTTGTGATTGTTGCATCATTCTTCTTTCCTTCCTTTTTTCAGCTGCCGCTTATCAGTGAGGACATGTGGTATTTCTCTTTCTGTAAGTCTGGCTTATTCCACTGAACATGATTTTCTCTAAGTTCATCTATGTTGCTGTGAATGGCACAATCTCACTCCTTTTTATGGCAGAGTTGTATTCCACTGTGTCTATATACCCCATTTTCCTTACCCCGTCATCTGTCAGTAGACATTTAGTTTGCTTCTGACTCTTAGCTATTGTAAATAGAGCTGCGATAAACATGGGAGTGCAGGCATGCCTTCGCCATGATGATTTCCATTCCTTTGGGTGTACACCCAACAGTGGGATTGCAGGATCATATGGCAGCTCTATCTGTAGTTGTGTGAGGAACCTCCATACTGTTTTCCGTAAGGGCTGCACTAACTTATAGTCCCACCAACAGTGTAGGAGGGCCCTTCTTTCTCCACATCCTCTCCACTATTTGTTATTCTCTGTCTTTCTGATTCTGGCCAGTCTAACTGGTGTGAGGTGATATCTCAATGTGGTTTTGATTTGCATTTCCCTGCTGCTTACTGATGTTGAGCATTCGCTTTTTCATCCGTAGGTTGGCCATTTGTGTATCTTCCTTTGAGAAATGCCTATCCAGCTCCTTTGCCCATTTTTTAGTTGGATTTGTTTGTTTGTTTGTTTGTTTGTTTTTACTGTTGTTTGAGTTCCTTGTATATTCTAGATATTAATCCCTTGTGGGATTCATAGTTTGTGAATATTTTCTCCCATTCTGTCGGTTGTCTTTTCACTCTGTTAATTGTTTCTTTGGCTGTGCAGAAGCTTTTTAGTCCATTTCTATTTTTATATTTTTATAAATATTCTGATCCGAGGTAGGTCTCGTATCCTCAAATGCTTGTTTGAATATGATTAATTCTGTTTGAACTGTTCACTTAGTTTCTTTCCGCTTTATGGTTGTTTGCTTTGTGAGAAGTTTTGTTTCCTCATCTTTTTTTAAGAATGTTTTTGTATGGAATTTCTTTCTTCCTTTGGTGTATTTGTATGATATTGGTTTGTTTTACAAAAATCCTACTTTATCGATGCCAATTTTTGTCAGGATAGCAAAGTCCAGGCCTTTAAGCCTTTTTCTTTGCTTGTTTTGGTGGCAGAGGGAGAAGTTTTGAGTGCTCTGATTCTGTGGTTCTCTCATGTCCTGCAAGAGCATTTTTCTTTTCCATTTTTGTTTTTCCCCCCTTTTGTTTCTTTTCCCCATCATTACTAAATGCCAAAGGATGCTTCACCCTTCCTCTTTGCCGTTTCTCTTCTTCTTCCATTTTTTTTTTTTTTTTTTTTTTTTTGTGGTGGGCTGATATGGGGATCCAAACCCTTTACTTTGGTGTTATAACACTGTGAAGCTATTTTTAAGTCTTGTAAGTCTTCCCTACCTCTTTAAATGTCACATATTTTGAAGTCTCTTCTCTATAGACCCTGCTCTTATCTTCCAGGATATCTTTTTGGTATTTTCAGACTTATCATGGGCCTAGTCATTCTGGCCGTACTTTTAGATCAACTTTAAGCTTGCCATCTTTCTTCCTCAGTATCTCTTGCAGCTCTTCTTGGTCTGTCTTTGCTTGCCACTAAGCCCACTGATGAGCGTGTGACAGATCATGTGCTGGAATATCGTGCTTTTTCTCGTTTTACTCACAATTATTTTGAAGTTTTGTCATCTGTTTCTAAGTGATGATGAGTATGTGCTTTTGGACAGATTTACATTTGTTTTTTCTTGGTGATTTGCATCATTTTGGAAGGAAGTATTGAGAGGCAGGTAGATAGATGGTCAATGTTGTCTTCTGCTCACTTACCCCTGATTTCTACTGACATTTTATCTTATGCCAATATGTATATGTATGAAGGCACACACAAACGTAAACTCTTACACACACACTCGAGTCTATTCCTATTCTATGTCTACAGTGGAGGTCTCCTGAGGTGGCTGCCTGATTCACCATCTACAAGGGTACTTCAAAAAGTTCATGGAAAAACAGAATTAAAAGATAATACGGATCTTTTCATGAACTGTCTGGAATACTCAAGTATTTATTCAATAAATATTTTGTCCACTGCTAACCTTGGTGGCAGATAAGGGACTGTGGATGTCTTCTCAGGATTTGTAAATATTCTTCACTCTGAAGCAGGTTCATAAAGATGGACAAAAACGCCCCAGCCACACTACTAGACCTTGCTGTACGAAGTCTGCTGAGTAATGAACGTGTAGCTATCCATGCCCTTGAAGAGCTCCCAAGAGTCATGTTCGCTCCGTTTTTCACTGCCGCCTTCTTGGGTGGTCATAAGAAGGTACTGAGGGAAATGGTGAGGATTTGGCCCTATCCCTGTCTCCACGTCGGGACATTGAGAGTACGGGAGTCACAATATGACAATTTCGAAGCTATGATTGACGGTCTACAGATCCTTCCTGCCCAGAACTCTTCTTCTTGGTAAGACTACGTATAATAGAGACATAGTGAGTCAGCAGGAGGGTATGAGACGGGCGTAGGAGACGGCCTAACAGTCTTTCAAAGGTAGTTAATGGTGAATGCTGAGGATCTCTGTGAGGCTGTTGGTGGAACATTTGGGGTCACCTTAAGGACTCTAATGTCTTACAGAGTTGATTATGGAACAGAAGGGATTGAGGATACTATTAATAGATTTGCCTCCTGGGTATGATTACATGGAAAAAGGACATGGGCATTGAGACTGGGATCATCAGAAGAGAAGAAAAGATGGGGAAAAGAAAGAAAGGCGCTAAATTTTTATGGAAAAGGCTTTGTTGGTAAATGGTGTATGGACTGAAGACCAGGGATAAAGGGATTTTGTTTCAGCTTCCCATCATTGATCCTGCTGGGTTGTATTAAAATCAGCTACCTCTCAGATATTCTGTCTTCTCCTCTCCTTACAGGGCGCCAAAACTGAGGATTCTAGATTTAAGTCAGAATCCAGGCTGCAGGACCACATGCTCTGAGATCAGGACCACATTCCCTTTCTGTTTTCATTCATGTGTTCACTCTCAGCACTCTATCGTGAAAACAGAAGAAGCCCCACAAAGAGTTAGGTGCCCCGGAACTGTAAATTCAGAGTCTGAGCCTCAGTCATCCAGGGAACCTGTGGAATTATTAGTGAACATTTCCCTAGATAGTACCTGGAGAACAGGGCGATTTCTTTCTTTACTTCGAAATAAAGTAGAGCAGAGCTTTGGGTCCTTGCACCTCTGCTGCAGAGTTTTGCAATTTGATGGAAGGCTTGCCCACGAACACATCCTGCAGCTTCTGGATATGGGATGCATTGGTCACCTGAAAGTGGATGACATTTATCTGAGTCAAGTCACCACCCTTTTGGCTCAGATGACCCACCTCCACAGCCTTAGTATGTCTCACATCCGTTTTACATCTTGTGTGAGGAGACGCTTTGGGACTTTTCTCACCCATCTTGGGCAGATGAACACCCTTCAGCAGATCCGTTTGTATTCCTGCCGCACGCATCCGCTTCAGGAACTGCTCAGGTGAGGAGCTGGGGAAAGACCTGGGTTCCCTGAACCACCCCGTTGTTAAGACAGGAGAGCAACCATTCTTGGATATTCCTAATCTCCTTGTAACCCATTCCTCCTTCCACCTCAATATGGGCACTGCTGGGTGTATGAAACTGGCCAGGCTAGAGAAGCTAGAAAATTATGATGTGATCATTCATTCTTTCAGTCAGTCAGTCGACCATGTGCAGACACCATGATAAGTCTGTAGATACATTGGTGAAAAAGACCCAGTCCTTCTCCCCTTGGAGTTTACAGCCTTTTAGGGAGGAAGGGGAGACGTTCAGATGGAGAAATGTTTTATGCTGTGGCACTGATGCACCTCATCATGGTCTGGCTAGAACAGTTAATACTGCCAGATCATTTTGCTCCTGTATTTTACCCAAGCGTTAGGCCCTGAGTAGAGAGCTTGTCATTTGGGTTTTGGTCAAAGGGAATCCTTAGTTGACTGCTTTCCCAGTTCCCTCCCCACCAAATAAGTAAACTAAATCCACCATTGATTTCATTGTAAGTACTAAGTGCATTAAATTTTTTTCCACTTAATCTTTCCCGCAACTCTACATAATAGTTGCTATTGTGCATGTTTTAAAGATTTAAGAAACTGTATCTGAGAGTGGAAAAGTAATTTTCTTAGAGTCTGATTCCAAAGCCCACATTGTTAACTGCTGTTGCAACATATGTGCAAATTAGTTTATTCTAGAGCCGTAGATACCTCTAACTCAGGACTCCTTGTCCTGGTCCAATCCTCATTGTGCAGAAATAACTTTCTTTTTTCTGTCTACAGATACCTGCCACCTCAGTTGGATGCATTGTATCTCTCTTTCTGTGGACTTTCTAACAGAGGCATCACTGTCCTGTCCCAGAGCCCTGCAGCCACCCATCTAAGATTGCTGAGTCTCAGCAATGTCGAGATATCCTGGGAACTTTCTGAGAACTTCCAGACTCTGCTGGTGAGTGTCTCAGGCACCCTGCAGTATCTAGAGATAGATGATTGCCTGATGACTGATTCTACTCTCACTGCTGTCATTCCGGCCCTGAGCCGCTGTTCCCACCTCCGTGTCTTTAGCTTTGCCTCCAACCCCATTACAATGAGTGTGCTCACCAGTCTTCTGCAGCACTTAACAAACCTGACGGAGCTGAAGCGTGTAATTTATCCTGTCCCTGTCCATTGCTATGAACAATTGCATAATCCTCGCAGTTTGAACCGACAGAAGCTTTCTGAAGTGCAGGCCCAATTGAAGGCGATGCTGCAGGTGATAAAGCGGAATGACATGCGCTGGACCAGTTCTCCTGAGTGATTTTCATGGTACAAGGACTTGATTTAACACTGACGTGTGGCCATTAAAGCACGTAGTGTTCTCACCTGTAGCCCAAGCTTTAGAGACACATATGTAAAATTTTATACTTCCAGGAACCTCGCGTTAGGAAGATTCCATGTGTAACTGACCTCTATAAAAATAAAGAACTCTAAAGAAAACAGAGGGCTTTGAGAGGTCCTATGGGTCTCTTACCCATTGTCCTCCAAATCCTCCTCCTTGCTCCTGACCACAGTGTTGGGCATGTGACATTGGCTGACCTAGTCATGGTATACCATTTCCCTGCCCAGACTAATTGGTTCACTTACGGGTACTTGACACAAGTCAAAAGAGGTGAAACCTTTTCTTGATGATATTTTGGAATAGCTGGTGGTTATTGAAGCCAATAATTTTACCCTCCAAGGTCCTTTAAACTTCTCATATTTATGACGGCCTTAGGCTGCTTATGAGAAACTATTTGCATCGAAAAGGAAAAAAACCAAACCAAAACAAACAAACCAAACCTATGTCCACTACCTACTGGTGTCTTTATCAGTCCGTTGCTACCTCCTTTCTTAGGTCTTAGAACCCTGTGGCTCAGTCGTTCCTTATATCACACCCATTCACCAAGGATCTCTTATTAGTTCAGTACTGTTCCAGGTGCTAAGAATAAAAAGGCAAATAAGACAAAGCCCCTACTTCCAGCCACTCAGAATACAGCTGTTCCTATGATTTGTCTGTTCCCCTACTCTTTCTTAGGGCGTTTGGGAAAGTTATTTAAACCCCCTGTACCCCAGGTTTTTTTTTTTTTTTTTTCACACACTCTGTTCAATCCACGCTGGCCTCTTTATGCTGTTGGATAGCTCCTCAACACTCAGGTCATGGCTTTAATGTTACCTCCTCGGAGAGGTTTTCTCTTACTTCCCTTTACTTATTGTACTTCCCTTACTTCCTTTGCTTCCCTTACTTTACCATGTTGTAGCTCTCTCTCAATGTACCATGTATGTTCCCTTCATGGTACCCATCGTTCCATATGCATTTGCTCCCTCTGCTCTTACAGCAATAATTTGTGCATATAGTTTACCCGTTGAAGTGAAAACACTGCACTTCAAAGACTTAGTAAGAGAATAGAATGTTAAAATAACTAATTAAATATCTGTTTGTATGATTACACATTAAAATGGTAAAACATTGCATTTCAACGACTTAGTAAGAAAAAGATGTAATATTAATTAATAACTTTTTCTAATCGTTTACATGCTGAAATGCCAACAGACTGAATGTAAATGAGTCAGTAACAAAAATGAATGAAAAGTTACTAATTAAAAATTAATGTACAGCGTTCCCTGTTGAAATGAAATCAGACCACAATTTAAAGACTTAGTAAGAAACAAGTTGCAAGGTAGTTAATGTGTTTATACTGTTTCCATGTTAAAATGATAACATACTGCTTTTCAGACTCAGTTAAAAAAATAATTAAAATTAAATAATTTTGTTCTTGTTGGTTACATGTTGGAATAACATACTGTATTACAAAGACTTAGAGAAAAGAATGTAAAAAATAATAATTAATAAAAATAGTTAATAATGTTTTTATTGCTTTCATTGTGTAATGACAACATACTGCATTTCCAACTTAGAAAGTAAAACATGTTAAAATAACCAAAACAGAATTTGTATGTGTTTTTTTCTTGGTGGAATAACAGATGTGGTTTTAGTTTGCATTTCCCTGATGACAAGTGATGTTGGGCATTTTTTCATGTATCTGTTGGCCATTTGTGGGTCTTCCTTTGAAAAATGCCTATTCAGGTCCTTTGCCCATTTTTTAATTGGGTTACTTGTTTTTCCGTTGCAAAGTTGTTTGAGTTCATTGTGTATTCTGGATATTGATCCTTTGTCCAATGTTTATTTTGCAAATGTTTTCTCCCACTATGTTGGTTGTCTTTAACTCTGTTAATTGTTTCTTTTGCTGTGCAGAGCCTTTTTAGTTTGATATAATCCCACTTGTTTATTTTTCCTTTGGTAGCCCATGCTTTGGGGGTTGTATTCACGACGTCAGTGCCCAGTCCCACTTCCTGGAGTGCTTCTCCTAAGTTTTCTTTAAGTAGTCTTATTGTTTCAGGGTGTATATTTAATTCTTTAATCCATTTTGAGTTGATATTGGTATATGATGAGAGATATGGGTCTAGTTTCGTTCTCCTGCATATGGATATCCAGTTATCCCAGCACCATTTGCTGAAGAGGCAGTCTCTTCCCGAATGTATAGGCTTGGTGTCTTTGTCAAAGATCAGATGGCTGCAGGTGGGTGGGTTGATTTCCGGATTCTCTATTCTATTCCATTGATCACTCTGTCTGTTTTTATGCCAGTGCCATGCTGTTTTGGTTATTATAGCTTTGTATTATTGCTTGAAGTCAGGTAGTGTTATGACTCCAGCTTTATTTATATATTTCTTTCTTTCTTTCTTTCTTTCTTTCTTTCTTTCTTTCTTTCTTTCCTTCTTTCTTTCTTTCTTTCTTTCTTTCTTTCTTTCTTTCTTTCTTTCTTTCTTTCTTTCTTTCTTTCTTTCTTTCTTTCTTTCTTTCTTTCTTTCTTTCTTTCTTTCTTTCCCTCCCTCCTTCCTTCCTTCCTTCCTTCCTTCCTTCCTTCTTTCTTTCTTTTTGCTCAGAATTGCTTTGACTATGAATGGTCTTTTGTTATTCCATATAAATGGCTAGATAGCTTTTTCCTTTTCTGAGAAAAATGTAATTGGAATTTTCGTGGGGATTGCATTGAATTTGTATAGCACTTTGGGTAGTATGGACATTTTCACAATGTTGATTCTTCCAATCCAAGTGCATGGGATATCTTTCCATCTTCTTGTGTCCTCTTTAATTTCTCTCAACAGTGGTTTGTAATTCTCAGTATAGAGCTTTTTCACATCCTTGGTTAACTCTATTCCTAAGTATTTTATTTTGGGGGTGGCTATCGTAAATGGGCAAGCTTTCTTGATTTCTCTTTCTGCATGTTCACTACTGGAGAATAGAAATGCTACCGATTTTTCTGTGTTGATTTTGTATCCTGCAACTTTGCTGAAATCATTTATCAACTCCAAGAGTTATTTTGTAGAGGCTTTAGGCTGTTTCATGTCATCTGCAAACAGGGACAGTTTGACTTCATCTTTTCCAATCTGGATGCCCTTTATTTCCTTCTCTTCTCTGATTGATCTGGCTAGTACTTCCAACACTATGTTCAATAGGAGAGGTGAGAGTGGGCATCCTTGTCTAGTTCCTGTTCTTAAGGGAAAGCTTTTCCCCATTCAGAATGATATTGGCAGTGGGTTTATCATAAATGGCTTTAATTATGTTGAGATACTTTCCGTCTCTACCTAAATCGTAGAGAGTCTTTATCACGAACGAGTGTTGAATTTTGTCAAATGCTTTTTCAGCATCAATAGAGATGATCATATGGTCCTCGTGTTTGATTTGGTTGATGTGGTGTATCACATTTATTGCTTTGCATATGTTGAACCAACCTTGCATCCCTGGGACGAATCCCACTTGATCACGTTGTATAATTTTGCGTATGTGCTGCTGTACTCTGTTAGCTAGTATTTTATGGAGGATTTTTGCATCTATATTCATCAAGGATATTGGCCTGCAGTTTTCTTTTCTTATTATATCTTTGTCTGGTTTTGGTATCAGGGTGATGTTTGCTTCATAGAATGAGTTTGGGAGAATTGCCTCTGTTTCAACCTTTTGGAATAGTTTGTAGAGAACTGGTGTCAATTGCTCTTTGAATATTTGGTAGAATTCTGCAGTGAACCCATCTGGTCCTGGGCTTTTCTTTGTTGGGAGCCTTCTGATAACAGCTTCAATCTCTTTTAGTGTTATTGGTCTGTTCAGATTTTCTACATCATCATGGCTCAGTTTTGGCAGTTTGCGTGGGTCCCGAAATTTAGCCATTTCCTCCAGATTTTCAAATTTGTTGGCATATAGTGGTTTATAGTAGTCAATAATGATTTCTTGTATTTCTGCAGTATCAGTTGTAATACCACCTTTTTCATTTCTAATTTTTGTTATTTGGGGCTTCTGTCATCTCCTTTTAGTTAGCCATACTAGTGGTTTGTCAATTTTATTTATCTTTTCAAAAAACCAACTTTTTGTTTCATGGATCTTTTGTATCATTTTTCAGATTTCTATTTCATTTAGTTCTCCTCTGATCTTAATGATTTCTGTCCATCTGCTAAATCTGGGTTTGGATGGTTCTTGTTTTTCTAGTTCTTTAAGTTGAAGTATTAGACTGTTTACTTGCCATCTTTCCATTCTTCTGAAGTAAGCATTTAATGTGAGAAATTTCCCAGTTAGTACTGCTTTTGCAGTATCCCACAGGTTTTGGTATGATGTATCATTGTTTTGATTAGTTTCAATAAATTTTTGATTTCCTGTTTGATTTCTTCTTGGACCCATATGTCATTAAGTAGAATGCTCTTTAATTTCCATGTGTTTGTATTGTTTCCAGAATTTCGTTTGTTATTGATTTCTAGTTTTAAGCCATTGTGATCTGAAAAAATACATGGGATAATTCCAATTTTTTTGAATTTGCTGAGACTTGATTGTGACCTAACATGTGATCTATCCTGGAGAATGATCCATGTGCTGATGAGGAGAATGAATATTCTGAGGTTTCTGGATGGAATGTTCTGTAGATATCTGCCAAGTCCAATTGGTCTAGAGTGTTGTTTAGATCTTGTGTTTCTCTGCTGATTCTTTGCCTAGATGATCTGCCCAATATTGATAGTAGGGTGCTCAGGTCCCCTGCTGTTATGGTATTATTGTCTATCTCCTTCTTTAGGCCAGTTAGAGTTTGCTTTATAAATCTGGCTGCTCCAACATTGGGTGCATATATAGTTATGATTGTTATGTCTTCTTGATGGATGAGTCCTTTTATCCTTATGTAGTGGCCCTCTTTATCTCTTTTTATGGTTTTTAGTTTAAAGTTTATTTTATCAGATATAAGAATAGCTACTCTGGCTCATGTTTCATTTCTATTTGCATGGTATATCTTTTTCCATCCTTTCACTCTCAGTCTGTGTGTCTTTATGGGTGAGGTGAGTCTCTTGAAGGCAGCAAACAGTTGGGTCCATACTTTTACTCCAGTCAGTCAGTCTCTGTCTTTTGAGTGAGGAATTTAATCCTTTTACATTAAGAGTTGTTATTGAAAAGTGTTGATTTACTCCTAGCATTTTATTGATTTTTGTTTGGATGTCTTAAGTGTCTTTTGTTCATTTCTTTCTGATTTAATGTTTGTCTTCTGTTTTTGTTGGTTTCCTGGGTTGTAGATAAACTTTTTTTTTCCTCATTGTTAGCATTTTTATTTAACTAGTGGGTTTTGAATTTTCCTGAGTTTTTATGGCAGTGGCAGTTATTATTCAGGTACCAAAAATGAAAGACAGTGTCTTTTGCAAAGTAGAAGTTTTCAATTTTAATGAAGTCCAAGTTATTAAAGACTTCTTTCATAGATTGTGCCTTCGGCGTTATATATAAAAACCCCAAATCATCTGGGTTTTCTCCTATGTTCTATAACTTGCCTTTTGCTGGGTCTGTGATCCAGTTTGAGCTATTATTTACAAAGACTTAACGGGTCTGTGTCTAGATTCAGGTTGTTGCATTTGGGTGTGCAGTTGTTTCAGCACCATTTGTTTTAGAGACTATCTTTTCTCCATTGCATTGCCTTTGTCCCTTTTTCAAAGTTCAGTTGACTATATTTGTGTGGATCTGTTTCTGGCCTCTCAATTATATTCCAATGCTTGATCTGCTTATTCTTTCACCGGTACCACAGTGTCTGGAACACCGTTGCTTTAAAGTGAGTCTTGACATTGGGTAGTGTCAGTCATTTGACTTTCTTCTTCCTCTTCAGTATGGTATTGGGTATTCTGGGTCTTTGCTTCTCCATGTAAGCATTAGAATCCATTTGATCATATTCACAAAATAACTTGCTTTGGTGGTGATGAATCTATAGATCCAGTTCGGAAGAACTGATATCCTGACAACATCTTGAGTTTCTACCCACAAACACAGAATATGTCATTTGTTCAGTTCTTTGACTTCTTTCTGTGGAGTTTTGTAGATTTCCTCTTACAGATCTTATGGGTGTGCATGTGTACATATGCCTGTGCGTGTGTGTGTGTGTGTGTGTGTGTGTGTGTGTGTGAGAGTGTCAGTATAAGTGTGTGTATCTAGGTGATCCCTAAGTCTTTTGCATTGTGGGGTGCTAATGTAAATTATATTGTGTTTTTAATTTCAAATTCCAATTGTTCGTTTCTGGTATGAAGGAGAACGATTAACTTCTTTATATTAACCTTGTAACCTGCAACCTTGATTTAATTGCTTATTAGTTCCACGAGCATTTTTTAAATATGTTTATTTATTCCTTCTGATTTTCTACACAGACAAACATGTCATCTCTGAGCAAAGACAGATTTATTTTTTCCCTCCCAATCCGTATACTTTTTATGTCCCCTTCTTGTGATATTGTGTTACCCAGGATTTCTAGTATGATGATGAAAAAAATTGGCGAGCAGGAACATCTTTGTTTTGTTCCTCATCTTAGCAGGAAAGCTTCCAGTTTTTAACCATTAGGTATGATGTTAGCTGTAGGGGTTTTGTACATGTACCCCTCTATTCCAAGTTTGGTTTTTGTTTTTTTGGTTTTTTATTTTAAATCAACTTTATTGAGTCATAATCTATACATAAAATGTGTCCATTGTAAAACTGTAATTTGAGGAGTTTTGTTTTGAGTTTTTACCCCACCCAATTATCCCCCAACTTTCCTCCCCATCTCCCCCCCCACCCCCACTCCACTTTGTGGCCTTAGGAATGTTCCCTCCATCTGTAAGACCAGCACACTATTGTGGTCTTTCTTTCCTTCTTTCCTTCTCTCTTAGCTCCCACATATGAGTGAACACATGTGGTATGTGTTCATATCCCTATGTGCTTTGCTTATTTCAGTCAAAATAAGTTACTCCAGGTTCATCCATGTTGTTGCTATTGGGAGTGTTTCATTCTTTTTTACGTCAGGGTAGTATTCCACAGTGTATATATACCCCAGTTTCCTGACCAGTCATCCATTGATGGACATTTCCTTTTGCTCCATATCTTGGCTGTTGCAAACAGAGGTGCTCTGAGGTTTTTCTTTCTTTTTTTTAAAGTCATGAGTGGCTGTTGGATTTTCTCTAATGTTTTTTATGCATCCATTGATATGATCGTGTGGTTTTCCTTCAACAGCCTGTTGTTGTGGTAGATTACATTAATTGATTTTCAAATGTCACATCAGCCTTGCATACCTGGAATAAATTCCACTTGGTCTGGGTGTAGAATTATTTTTACACATTGGTGGATTTGATTTGCCAGTATTTTGTTGAGGATGTTTGCATCTATGTTCACGAGAGATATTGGTATGTAGTTTTATTTTCTTTTTATGTCTTTGCCTGGTTTTGCTATTTAATGCTGGCTACATAGAATGAGTCAGGAAGGACAGATTAAGCATCCCTAATCCAAAAAATTCAAACCCCAAATGCACCAAAACCTAAAACTTTTTGAGTGCTGACATGACACTCAAAGCAAGTGCTCACTGGAGCATTCCAGATTTTGGATTTTTGAATTAGGGATGTTCAAATTGTATGTGTTCTGCAAATATTGCAAAATATGAAAAAAGAAATCCCAAATCCAAAACACTTCTGGCCCCAAGCATTTTGGATAAAAGATACTCAATCTCTATTCCCTCTGCTTCTTCTATCGTCTGGAAGAGATTGTACAGAATTGGTATAATTTCTTCTATGTTTGGCAGAATACACAATTGAACCCATCTGGGCCTGGTGCTTTCTGCTTCAGAAGGTTATTAATTACAGATTCATTTGAAATAAATGTAGGCTTATTAAGATTGTCTATTCAAAATGGATTTTAAGTTGTGAAATAGATGGGTTTATGATCTTTTATTGTTTTGTGTTTTGTGTATTTAATTGCTTGATTGAGATATATTTACAAATTTAAATTGTACAATTTAGTGGCTTTTAGGGTATTCACATATATGTGCAATGACCACCCTAGTCAATTTTAGAATATTTTTATTCCCTCAAAAAGAAATCTCTTACCTTTGAGCAATCGCCTCCTATACTCCCATTCCACAAGCCTTAAGCAACTACTGATCTACATCGTCTTGTTAGATTTCCCTATTTGGGACATTTTGTTAGAACAAAATCATATAATACATGATCTTTTGCGACTGGCTTCTTTCACTTAGCATGGTGTTTTCAAAGTTGATCCATGAATAATATTCAATACATATACCACACTTGGTTTATCTGTTAGTTGATGAATGTTGGGATTATTTCCACTTTTGGCTATAATGACTAATGCTGCTATAAATATCCAACTATAATTTTTGTGTGAGCATGTGTTTTCCTTTCTCTTAGGTATAAACCTAGAGTGGAATTGTGGGGTCATATGGCAACTCTGTGTTTTTTTCTTTTAGGAAGTTCCACACAGTTGTTCAAAGCGACCAGCAGTGTTTGAGGGTTCTGATTTCCCCACACCCCTGCCAGTACTTGGTATTAAACGATGTTTTCATTTCAGCCACCATGTTGGGTTTGAAGTGGTATCTTATTGTTTTTCATTTGAATTTTCTCAGTGATTAATGATGTTGACCATCTTTTCATACGATTATTGCCTAGTTTTATATCTTCTTCAGAGTAATGTCAATTCAGATCATTTGCCCATTTTTTAATAGTTATTCATCCTTTTATTCTTCACATATTCTAGGTACAAGTCCCTTATAAGATATATGTCTTGTAAATATTTTTCCCATTGTGTAGATTGTATTTTCACTTTATTGACGGTGTTCTTTGAGAGCATGAAACTTTTCACTGTTGGTAAAGTCCTAATTATCTATTTTTTCATTTGTTGCTCATGTTTTTGTTGTCACCATCTGAGAATCCTTTGACAAATCTGAGGTCACAAAGATTTATTCTTATATTTTCTTATAAGAATTTATAGCTTTAGCTCTTACATTTAGTTTTTTTGATCCATTTGGTGTTAATTTTTTTATATGATGTGAAGTAAAGTTGCAAGTTCATTTTCTTCCATGTGGCTTTCTAATTGTCCCTAAAAAATTTGTAAAAAAGAATATTCTTTTTCACCACTGAATGGCCTTGGAACCCTTGTCAAATATCAACTGGCTGTATATACTTGTTTTTTTTTCTGCCCTCTCAGCTCCATTTCATTGATTTATATGCATATCCCTATGGTCGAACCACAGTTTCTTGATTACTGTTGCTTTGTGTTAAGTTTTGAAGTAGGGAACTGCAAATCTTCCTGCTCTGTGCTTTCTCAAGATTATTCTGGCTAATCTGGGTCTCTTGCAATTATGTATGCATTTTAAAATAAGCTTGTCAATTTCTACAGAAAAATCTGCTGGGTATGTGATAGATATTGCATTGAATCTGGAGGTTGATTTGGGGGGTATTGCCATCTTAATAATTTGTCTTCTGATCCATGATCACAGGATGTTTTACCATCTACTTAGATCTTGTTTAATTTCTTTCAAAAATCTTTTATGGTTTTCAGATGTAAAGTTTGCAACCCTTTTGTTAAATTTACTTGTAAACATTTTCCTCTTTTTGGTGCAATTGTAAATGGACTTATTTTCTTAATTTTTATTTTTAAGTTTAGTATTTAGAAATCAAGTGTTTAGAGAGACAAATGATTGTTGTATACTGATCTCGTATCTGCCTATTTTGCTGAGCTTGTTTATTAGTTCTAACAGTCTTTTAGTGGATTTCTTCAGATTTTTTATGTACAAGTTTACGTCATCTTTAGATAGAGACAGTTTTACTACTTCCCTTCCATTCCTGATGGCTCTTCTTTTTTTCTTTCTTTCTTCTTTTTTTAAATTTTAACTTATCAATATTCAGTGTAGTTGATTTTCATGTCCCTTTATCAATTCCTCCTTTTCCCTCTTCCCGCTACCCCCTCAATCAACATCATATCTGTTCACATGTCCTAACATGTTTAAGGAATTGGTGATTGTTGTACACTCTTCCCCACTGCCCTCCCTCCCATTGATTTGTTTGTATATTTATGGATTTATTTTTATTAACTCCTACAAATAAGTGATAATATGCAGCATTTCTCTTTCTTTGCCTGGCTTATTTCACTTAATATAATTTTCTCTAAGTCAATCCATGGTGCTGTGAACGGTAGTATTTCATTTTTTTTTGATAGCAGAGTAGTATTCCACTGTGTAGGTATGCCACATTTTCCTTATCCACTTGTCCGACGATGGGCATTTAGGCTTGTTCCAACTCTTGGCTATTGTAAATAGCACTGCAATAAACATGAGGGTATAGGTATCCTTTGAACATGATGATTTCCACTCCTCTGGGTATATTCCCAGCAGTGGAATAGCTGGGTCATATGGTAGATCTATCTGTAATTGTTTGAGGAATCTCCATACCATTTTCCATAAAGGCTGCACCATTTCACAGTCCCACCAACAGTGTGAGAGTGTTCCTTTTTCTCTGCAACCTCATCAGGATTTATCATTCTCACTCTGGATATTAGCCACCCTAACTGGAATCAGATGATATCTCAAGGGAGTTTGGATTTGCATTTCCCAAATGCTGAGTGATGTTGAGTATATTTCTTGTGAGAGTGGCCTACTAGCAATAATTTTTCTCAGTTTTCGTTTTTTGTGGGAATGTCTTTATTTCACCTTCATTTTTGAGATCGTTTTGCTGGATGTAGTATTATGTGGGTGTAATGTGAGGTTATATAACCAGTGAAACTGGTATAGGTAATTTAAAACACTTAGATCAACTAGGCTCCACCTGAGAATACAAATTCAAAAAATAAAATGTATATTTTTATTATATTCTACATTATCATCAGAGAGAAGACAAATACCTGTTCTTATTCGCCTAAGGATTCACATACGCAAGGATTCTTATTAAAAATGCTTCTGAGGTGAAGTTTATTTGAGAAGGGTTGTTGTTTGAGTGTGTGCTTATGTGTGTATTTATATGTGTGTGTATAGTGGAAGATCAAGCTCTTCTCTGGGAATTCCTGTGTTCCCTTTTCTGAGAATTATGTAAGCATTTTCAGGTGTAATAAATTAAACCAACTACAATATGAATTGTATGTAAGAAAATTTATTAAATTTATAAATTTTATTATAAAAATTTACCAAATTTATTAAACCCTTTCAGGTGCAGAAAAAATATTATACCTTCATAGCCTTAGGAAAAAATACTTTTTCACTTTCTCACCCATAGACATACAGAGAACTTTGAACTTCAGTTCTACAATCTGAGCAAGGAGTCAAATGCAAATACAGACACAAGTACATATGCAAACAAGCCTTGTGGGGAAAAAAAGGTGAATCATTGTATGCAGATGACTGAGAATGGGTACTGGGTCACTTTAATCATTCTATTTGGAGTTTTCTCCATTCTTCAGGTAATCGTGTCCTTTCCCATTCACTTTGGAATTCCCTCACCCCAAACCACTGAATTAATTAAACAAAAGATACATTTCCAACACACTATTTCACATTCTGAAGGTATCACAGGGTTTCTCTGTTGAGCCTTGTTAGCAAAGCTAGAAAAGCAATCACTGAACTGAGAGAGAAGTTTACCAGTCTCTTCCCTGGAGATGAAAATTTTATTCATGAATTCCATCAGAAAACCAGACCAGGCCTTTCAGAATCCAACTTGAAAAAAAAAACTTGAATACGCCAAACTTACCAGTTTGCAGCCAGTGTTTTGTCACTACTGAGAAAAACAGTCAAAATTATATATATATATATATATATATATATATATATATATATATATATATATATATGTGCCTAAGAGCGTTGAGTAGGCACCATACTCGGAAACATGAAAGCATAGAAATTGAATTTAGTCCTCTACATCTTGCTGAGAATGCCTCATGAGTCATAATAGCTCAGGAATCAGGGAGTTCAGGGAGAAGTGCAAACAATCACAAAGGCAAGCTGCTCATTAAATTCACTAATCAAGTAACTGCTCTCCAATTCAGTGGATGATCAAGAGATGAGCAGATCTTGGTAGGTCCACGATAGACATCAAAGTATAATTTTAAAAAAATCAGTGTCCCAGAGACCTCCAGTTCTGGCCAAGCTAGGGTATGTCCACTCCTCCTAGGTGGTCCCTCTACGTCAAAACACTCTGGATACAACAGAGCAGACAAGCAAATGGAACTCCAGAGTGTGGGAAAGAGGAGGCAGACCGGCTAGTGCACTCAAGACTTGAGTAAGGACAGAGCAGTGATTTCTTTTGTTTTTCTTATCTCCTACCAAATGTCCCAGACAGGGCACTACGGAAGTCTCCAACCAAGAACCACCAACACTCACAGACATGAACCTCTAAGTAAAGCCCATTCCCTTACACAAAACAAAAACAAAAGCAAAGACAGAAAAAGGGTGTTCTAAAAACCAAAAACCCTGTTTTTGGCAAATATCCCTCCCCCACTGCAGACAAACTCCAGTGGAAAGCCTCAGCTCTAACTCCTGAGGTTTTAGAGACCAAAAGGGAAGGTGATCTTCTGCCCTAACCAGCCTCTCTGACGCCAGTGGTCATGATCCCATTCCCCTGTCAGGGTATTGTCAGTGAGGTCCAGCAACAAGCTGAGCCTTTACCTCCACCCAACATCAATGATCCTGAACAAGGCAGTGCAAGTTGGGACTAGTATGCATTCCATTTATCCCCATCTCTGGTGTCAGTGATGGCCAGTAGAAAGTTGAACCTCCACACCCATCCAACATCAATGAGGTGGTATGAGGTGGGGCTAGTCAACACTCCACCTTCCCTCTCACCACTCCTGTGTGAGCTAGGCCTGATTCAGAGCTGAGCTTCTTTCTTCCTCCACCTCTCATCTGGATGGAATGAGGTGACAGCAGGCAGGGTAGGTCGACACTCTGCTTTCCTCCTTCTTCCCCTGATGTCCTCAGAGACCAGTGGGGAACTAGGTTTCTGACTCGCACCCTATAGCAACAAATTATTGAGTCAGCAACCCAGTTCCCCCTTTCTGAGTGCCAGCAGGCCCTGTGGAGATGGAGCTTACGTTCCCTACGTTGAGGCAACCAATGTGTTGTGAATTGGTGCCCCTCTTTCATTGGAAAGATGTCACTGCAACTGGGGTAACAGTTCATCTCTCACCCTAGCCAACTGCAAAGAGGTAAGGAAACTCAGAAATCCATTTTTTCAGTGTGGTATCAGAACACAAATCTCTGTGTTACACCAAAGACTCACGCCAAAAGTGGAGATTAAACTTAGGATCCAGGGTCTCACAAAGTGGTTTCCAAATATCCAGGATGCAATAGAAATTCACCACACCAAGAACCAAGAAAATGACATGCTGAATAATAAAAGACAACCTACAGGTGCCAACACTAAAGTGAATAAGATGTTGGAATTATCTGACGAGCTTTGGAAGTGACCTTGAAATAATTCTTCAGCAAGCAATTACAAATTCTCTTGAAATGAGTGACAAAATTGGAAACCTCAGCCAAAAAATATTGAAGTTATAAGAAAGAAACGAGTGGAAATTATAAAACTCAAAAAATACAAAAACGAAAAAAAAAAAAAAGAAAGAAATGTTGCCAGATGGGATCAATCGTAGAGTGGAGATGACAGAAGATAGAACCAGTGAAATTGAGGACATGTCATTAGAATGTACCTAATGTAAACAACACAGGAAGAATAGACTGAACAAAAAGATCATGGCCTCAGAGAATTGTGGAAACATAACAAGAAAGCTCACATTCATACTGTCCGATTTGTAGAAGGAGAAGAGAGAGAGAGAGAGAGGAATAAAAAAAGTATTGGAAGAAATAACGGTTGAAAACTTCCCAGATAAGGCATAATGATTGGAAAGAAAGAAATAAAAATATCCCTATTTTCAGATGACATGCTATATATTCTAAAGACTCTTCAAAAACAAAATTCTAGAACTAGTATGTAAGTTCAGCAAATTGGTGGGATACAAGGTTCACACACACAAATCAATTGCATTTGTATACAGTAACAACGAAACTGTGGAAACTGCAATGTAAAGCACAATACCATTTACAAATGCTCTAGAGAAAATAAAATTGTTGTTTATAAATGTCACAAAACATGTATAGGACCTATGTCCTGTACATTCCAAAACACCGATGAAAAAAATCAGAGACCTAAATAAATGTAGACACATAAGTGGTTGTGGATTAGAAGACTCAATACAGCAAAGATGTCAGTTCTCCCCAAGCAGAGCTATAAGTCTAATGTAATTTCTATCAAAATTCCAGCAAGGTATTTCAGACATAGAGAAGCTTATTCTAAACTTTATATGGAAATACGCAAACCCTAGAATAGCTAGAAACATGCTTGATGAAAAATAATAAAGTGAAAGAAATTACTCCGTTTTATGTTGATCTTACTGCATAGCTACAGCAATCTAGACAGTGTGGCACTGGCAGAGGAGTGAACACATATATCAACAGAACAGAATGTAGAACCCAGAAATAAACCTACTCAAATACGTTCAACTGATTTTTGAGAAGAGCACATAAGCAATTTAATGGAGGAAAGATAGACTATTGCACAAATGATGCCGAAGTGGTTGGACATCCATAGGCAAAAGTAAAATGAGCCTTTAATAAAAAAGTAAAAATGAGCCTTTCTCGAAACCTCACAACTTATACAAAATTTAACACACAATGGGCCACAGGCTTAAATGTAAAATGTAACACTGTAATAGTTTTGAAAACATCAAAGGAGAAACTCTTTGGGATCTAGGGCTAGGCAGAGTTCTTTGACTTGACATCAAAAGCACAATAAAAAACAATCAATAAATTAGACCTCACTGAAATTAAAAACTTTGGCACTGTTAAAGACCTTGTGAAAGGGATGAAAATAAAAGCTACAGGCTGGGAAAAGTATTTGCAAGCCACTTATCCAACAAAAGAGTAGTATCTAGAAAGTTAAAATAACTCCCAAAACTCAACAATAAACAGTCAAAGAATCCAAGTAGAAAATGGGTGTCTCAGTCCAATTTCTGTTGCTTGTAAGAGAATACCTAAAACTGGTTAATGTAGAAAGAAACGGAATTTATTTCTTTCAGTTTTGAAGGCTGGGAAGCCTAAGGTCTAGGGGGCACAACTGGTGAGGGCCTTCTTCCTGGTGGAAACTATCTACGGAGTCCTGCGGCAGCATAGGCAATCACCAGTCCACACCCATGAGAACCCATTAAACCATTAATCCATTATTTCATAAATGGGTTAAACCATTCACGAGATCACAGTCCTCACAAGCTTATCACCTCTTAGAGGCTCCACCTTTCAACACTGCCACATTGGGGGAATCAAGTTCCCATGTGAGCTTTGGAGGGGACAAACGTTCAGATCTTAGTAATGGGCAGAAGACACGAAAACATTTATTTTTTTTCACGGAAGAAGTTATACAGGTGGCAAATAAGCACACGAAAATGTCTCCAATATCATTAGACATCTGAGAAATACAATTTAATAGAATGGTGAGATATCACTACGCACATATTAGAACAGCTAAAAAAAAAATAGTGATAACACCAAATACTGTTGAAGATTTGGGGAAATTAGATCACTCATACATTGCTGGTGGAAATGTAAAACTGTTTCAGCCACTTTGGAAAGCAGCATCGCAATTACTTTAAAAATTAAACATGAACTTAATATGCCAGCCAGAAATCTGTCTTGTGGGCTTTTAGACCAGAGAATTGAAAGCTTAATTTCGTACAGAAACTTGTACATGATTGTTCACGGCAGCTTTACTTGTAAATAGCTAACAAGTGGAAATAACCCAAATGTCCTTGAACGGATGAATGGCGAAACAAACTGTGTTGCATGTGCACCATGGAATACCCCTCAACAATAAAAAGTGACAGACTCTTGACAAATGCAGAAATTTTGATGGATCGCCTGGGAATTATGGTGAGAAAAAAAAAAAAAAGAGGAAATCCCCCAAATTACATGCAATTCCATTTATTTATTTTTGTAATGGCAAAATATTGGAAATGGAGACAGTTTGTAGTTTCCAGGCGGTAGGTATGGGGAATTGTTCTGGGAAGGAGATGGGTGTGGTAATAAAATGGCACCAGTCGAGGGACTTTTTCGGCCATAAAACTGTTTATTACCCTGTCTATTGTGGTGTATACATGGACCTGTGCATGTGATAGAACTTCATAGAACTAAATACACGCACACATACAGACACACACTCAAGTAAAACTGGGAAGATCTGAATAAGATCAATGGATATCATTGGTGTCAGTATCCTGGTTCTGATATTATACTATAACTTTACAATATGCTAGCATTGGCGGAAATTGGATAAAATGTACCTTGGATCCTGATGCAATATTTCTTGCAACTGCATGTAAATCTACATTTATTTTGAAGTAAAAAGTTAAAAAATCTCCTCATCCACCTGGAATCTATGGTGCATTCCTTTCCTATTGAAATTGCATAGATCCTGAGATAAAGTTTTCAGCAGAAAAGTTAATTTCCTTTATTTAGCTTTCTGTCTTTCTTACTATCTCACTACTAACCTTAGCCTTAGGATTCAGAAGGATGATGTCATAATGAGTCATTCACACAATTTACTTAAACACAAAAAAGAAATTAGAGTTTTTCTTACAAAGAGTAATTCTGATTAGATTTAATATTGTTTTTGCAGTGAGGCCTAACTTTCCAAATAATTCGTCTGCTGAATATTTTCCATAAATTGATTAAACTATATTTGCAGCACCAAGGTATAGAAAAAGTGTAATTTTAGCACATATAAATATACACGATGCCATAAATTACATCCTTTAAAAAAAAATGAGTAGTCTGTCTTAAAAATTCTTTTAGGGGACATAAGAGAGAAGGAAACATAAAAAAACAACACTACCTTAAAATTCTACTTTTATCTTTTTATTTTATTTATTTTGTGTGTGTGTGACCGCTAAGGGGATCGCAACCCTTGGCTTGGTGTCGCCCGCACCGCGCTCAGCCAGTGAGCTCACCAGTATCCCTACATAGGATCCGAACCCGCAGCCTCGGCGCTCCCAAGCGCCGCTGTGCTCCCAGCAGCGCACTCTCCCGAGTGAGCCACGGGGTTAGTCCAAATTTCTACCTTTGAAAAAGTCTCTGTGCTGTTCTGACCAACCAATGATTCACCTAGAGACAGGGTTAAGTGCTTTCTCATCCTACCCTGCCTGGCTGCCCTCAGTACAAGGGGCACTCTAATCTCACCTTTCAAAATTGCTTTCTGTTCAGGGTTCCCCAGGCACTATCTGACATTAGGTTGGGCTGGTGTCCTGTCCTTCGAGGGAAGGCGAACAGGCTTTCTAATCATCCCTTCCAAGGGTTCTTTAGGGTTTTTTTTTTTTTTTCTTCCTTCTTGACACCCTAAGCACTTCAACTCTCTATCACCCATTTAAAAAGTAATACCGAGTTCACAGTGAGTTAAAGATTTATATTGTCTTTAACATTCTTCTGATAAATAGTATTGACAAGGCTTATTGTTCCTTTCGACTGAAGCACAATTTAAAGCGCAGTGTGGTTTAAGGCTTACGGCAACTTCTTGGAATTCGCAAAATACGTTCAAGAGATAGAGACTGGGAAGAAACCCAGACCTCCTGACCCTCAATCCTGATAACTTGACCAATGACAATTATTTTAATCATCCACTTATCAATCGCATTGTAATTGCTAGGACGAAACGTAAGACACATCTGATAAGGTGACCAGAGGTGTGAATTAAATAAGGAAGGTGGCTATAGGGACATGTGGGGGCACAGTGTTACAGGAAAACTCGTAATGGGATAGGGGTATGCTTGGTGAGTATGTGTGAGAGGAACAAAGGAGGCTAGTGTGGCTGGAGAAAAAAATCATTCATTCATTTCACAAATATTCAAGTATCCATTGAACCAGGGACTGCTCTGGGCACTTAGAATACATTAATGAGCAATGGACAAAGATTATTGCCCTCCTGGAATTTGTATTTTCCAGCACGGGAGACAAGACAATAAAAAACAAAGACAGCATATGAGTAAAATAAATTGTATCCCAAAGGTGGTAAATTCTGTTTAAGAGAAATAAAAACCAGATAGGGAAGAAGTGGAACCCGGAGTGAGAGGTGAGGATTGGACATGTAAACAAATATCCTGCAACTGATAGTACCATTATTAGATGGGTGGAAGTTTTCTCCTTTGTGCTTTGTCAGGCGTAAGTGTAAATGCTATGCTGGCTTCACTGCACAGAGGTCAGAACACACTTTTCCTGTCTTTGGTCTGGTCTCGATTCCCTTCTTAATACACCAGAGAACCAGGGACACCACAGCCTGA
This sequence comes from Cynocephalus volans, assembly GCF_027409185.1. Lineage (NCBI taxonomy): Eukaryota > Metazoa > Chordata > Mammalia > Dermoptera > Cynocephalidae > Cynocephalus > Cynocephalus volans. The sequence goes on along the minus strand of NC_084478.1, from coordinate 110,028,450 downwards.
TAGCCTTTTGTCATCGAGTGCCTACTCATTTTGAAGTTATCATCCCCTGCTACACGTCCACTAAATTTGGACTTTAGTTGTCTGGGCTTGAGACCCTGCCTGGTAGAAGCCCTGGCCAGGCAGTGCCCAGACCACAGGCAGTGACACTTTTCCCGGAAGATCTTAGCCGGTGGGGCAGGCACGTGCTCAGAATCTTTCCTCCAGCGCCGAGCTGAAGGGAACGCGGTTCCTCCTAGTATGAAGCTGATTGGTGGAGGCAGGTCACGTGACTCGGGGTTAGCCAATGCAAGTCCTCTCCAGGATGCTTTAGCTTGGAGAAGAAACTGACGGTTAAGATGCGGGGGCCACCTAGACTGGGGACTTGTTTGTGACCAGCTCGTAAGAGGAAGAAAGGGACTCCAACTGCTGCGGTCCTGGACGTTTCCCAAGGTTTTTCTGATGCTTCTTCTTCCAATTAGGTTAATTACAACAATATCTTTTCTGTAAATTAAACCTATTTTGGCATAAATTACCTAGGGTCAAGGTTTACGGATTAGTAGGAAAGGCAGTCCAGCTGTTCAGTGGTCCACTTTCTTTCCACCCTCTATGAGACCTCACGTGTTAAGATTAGCTTCAATTGCATGGCTAATCAGTTCATGCGCGCTCTAAAATTCTTCAAAAAGCCTTTCTCCTCTCCAAAAAGTTATGCTTCTCCTTTGCACCTTGGTTTTGTTTGTGGTGACTTTTGATATGTCAGGGTTTTAAATGTGAGATATTTCCCTTTCTATTGTATTTCATTTATTTTATGCTCAAAAACGATTTTCTCATCTGAAGAGTGAATAAATATTCAGCTGCATGTTGAAGATGACTGCTTTCATTTCTTTCTTATAATGGCCTCTCTAAAGCAATTTGATTTTGTAATTATAATAAATGATGTGATGATGTGAGTGTTTATCCATCTTTCTATCCACCGACCTAACTTTGTTTCAAGTGGTTAAACTGTTAAACAGTGTGGTTTATAGATAACCATCCCTTTAGCCACTGATTTTGTCTGTTTTTCATTCTGTATTTTGAAATAATTTAGACTTACAGAACAGTTGCCGAAAAAATTGTACAGGGAGCCTTCACCCAGATTTCCCTAATGTTGACATCTTATATAGCCATCGAAAAATTACCAAAACTAAAACATTACTATCAATGTAATACTACGATATCTAATATATAGAATTTATTTGAATTTCACCAGTTATCACATAATGTCCTTTTCTATCGTAGGATCCCATTCAGGATACCCCGTTGTATTTGTCTGTCATTTCTGCCTACTCTGCTCCAGGCTGACAGTTCCTCAGTCTTCACTGGTCGTTCAGAAGCCTGACACTTTTGAAGATACCGGTCAGGTATTTTGTAGAATGTCTCTCAACTTGGGGTCATCTGATGTTTTCTTATGATTAGATTGAAGCTCTGCATTTGTGGCAAAAATACATGTTTTATTCTCCTCCCCTTCACCCCATTGGTGAGCGTGCGATTCCCACCCTAGTGTTGTGGGGGTGGCCAAACACATGGCACCCAACATTGGACAGATGAAATCCACAGCAGTTTATTAGTCACATCTACTCACAGCCTGGGAGAGGAGGACACCACAGGCCAGGCAGAGCCACACAGCATCACAGTCTGGAAGAAAGTGGACAAGCAGGGTCTGTAGGGCGCAGTATTGTAGTAAGAGGATTAAGTGCCCCTCGGTTCATGGGAGGATGACTGGCTTCTTTGGATAATTCTGTGGGCTGGGTGAGAACTGAAACCTGCTACTTAGGGATAAGAAAGCACTGTGCCCGGTCCACATGATAAGGAGGGTACTTTGGCTAGGGGACCTTTTTCTGTGGGAACACAACAGGGAGCAGAACCTGTGGGTAAGCCATAAACGGTCATCCCCTCTCTCCTAGATGTCAAGGCACACATATTATTAGGCCTTAATTTTAGGTCTTATATCACATTACTGCTAACATTATTTTGTTCCCTTCTCTGTGAATCATGTCAGGGGGTAGGTATATGATGCCCATATGTTGTATTACTACTAATGTTCACCTTGATTACTTGGTTAAAGTGGTGGCAGTTAGGCTGCTCCACCAGACCATTGCTATTTTCCCGTTTTTTAGTAATAGATAGGGTGTGGGAAATACTTTAAGGCTCCGAAAATACACTGTTTCTTCTCAGACTTTGACCCATTACTTTTGGAATCCATCTAGGTATCTTGCCTACAACAAATATGTTTCCTAATGGTAATTTTCTATTTTCCTCATTCTTACTACATGTATTCATTGGAATTCTTCTGTAAGGAAGAGCTGGTTTTCCCCCCCCCCCCCCCATTTATTTGTTCAATTTATGTACATCAGTATGGGCTCATGAATAATTATGTTATACTATGAGTTATAATCAAATTATATTATTATTTACTTTGTTCCTCAAACTGTTCCAGCTTTGGCCATTGGGAGCGTTCTTTGGTTGGTTCTGTGGTCTTTCGATATGCCCCCATTCTTTCTTGCACACTTCCTTATGTTCTGGCACAATAAGATGTTCACATCCATCTTGTGTTCTTTGGTTTGTTTCTTTGTTTCTTTGTTTTCCCCCACCGTACCTCTGGATTAAAACTATTTCTACAAGGAGCCCTGGTTCCTTTCCTTGGAGAATAACATTTAGAAACCTGTATTTCAGTGTATATTCATTGTTACTGAAATTTCATTGCTGCTAGGCTCTCTCCACGGACAGAGGTAGGAAATATATTGTATGTACATTCCCATGCTTACAGATACATCTATGTTTATTTCTGCATCTACCTATTTGTATAGATATTAAAAGCCAGGAACTCATACTGATATTTCTGATTCCAGTCCATTCTAGCCTTATCTGTAAATTCGTTCTCCGACCTGGCTTTCATTATCTATGATGCGTTTACTTATTTGTTCATTCCTGGTGTGTGTACACATAGCTTCAGAATTGCTAACCAATACCCCTGTTGGAAACAGATTTACTAACTTGTATTTGTGTACAGTTCTTTTTTGTCTTCAGCCTTAGAAGATACTGTCAAAATATGGTTTTCCAAAGTTTCCTCACTTAAATATTTTCTTCCTCACTCCTTCAGTGTGGATAAATTAATCATTTGTAATACAGTTAGCTGACTTTGCTGCTACTTGTATTCGACTTTGCGTTTCCCCCCATATCCTGGTTGATTTTAATTGTTTATTTATATTTTGGATAGAAATGTTCCTATGATTCGGAGTCAGGCCTATACAGAAACAAAGTGTACTCAGAGAAGTATCGCTTCTTCCTCATTCCTTCTACCTCATTCCCATTCCCCATTTCTTGCTATTTCTTTCCCACCCTCCCCCATAGGATAACCAATTTCTTTATTTTCTGGTTCAACCTTTTCTGTGTTTATTTTGCACCAATTCGCAGATACACACATGTTTTCTTATATTCCCTTCTTACACAAAGGATAGCATACTATTCATATTTCTTTCCATTTTGCCTTTGTCATTTAACAGCCTTCCTGAAATCACCCCACACCGTGTCATACAGATTTTCATCATTCTTTTTCTTACAGCTACACTGGACTCCATTGCATGGCTGTACTATACTTTATTCAACCACTCATCTATATGTGGGCTTTTAATGTGTTTCCAGCATTTTGCAGCTACAAACAATGCTTCAGTGAATAACCTTGGGCACAAATAACTTTGTACTGGTGAAATGGATCTTCGAAGTATATGTCCAGTAGTGAGATTATTGGGCTAAAAGTTAGGTGCATATGTAGTTTCTTTAGGCATTTCCAGATTTCTCTTTGGAAGGGTCGTATTGGTTTTCATTTCCACTAGCAATGTTATGAGAATGACCGTTTCCACACAGACTCACTAACAGAATGTGTTGCCTCACTTTTTAAACTTTCGCCTATGTGTTAGGTGAGAAACGGTATCACGCTGTTGGTTTAATGTACGTTTTTGTCTGTTGGTGAGTAAGTTTTGACACATCATGTTTGAGGACTTTCTATATTTTTTTGCATGAATTGTCTGTTCATGTCTTTTCCTCATTTTTCGATCCAGTTTTTGGTCATTTTGTCGTTCAATATTTAAGAATTCTATATATGTATTTGGAATATTATCCATTTGTCTGAGGTATATGCTGCAAATACTTTATCCCAGTTTGCCAGTTGTGTTTTGATTTATTTATGATGTATTTTTTGCAACACTTTCTTTCGTTTTTATGTGGTCTAACTGGTTATTCATTTCTTTCATTGCCTCTGGAATTTGAATCATAGTTAGATGCCTTTCCCTACACCAAGGTTAAAGAAGAGCTCTGCCAGATTTTTTTCAAGAACTTGTATCGTTTCATTTTTTATGTTCAGATCCCTAATACGTGTGCAGTCTATTTTTGTGTATGGTGTATTGTATCAGTCCACTTTTATTTTTCCTAATGCCTCAATTGCTCCAACACTATTTAGTCAATGACCATCTTTGCCCTCATGATTTTACATGCCACCTTTATCATATGCTAATTTCCATATGTATTTGTACTTGGGTTGTATTTTTTGGTTTTCTCGCCTATTATTCCACTGAGCTATCTGTAATTTAAGGAAGTTTTCTCTGCCATCACATGCGGAATCAAAATCCCAGGTCTTCTTTACAATGTGAGCAAACTTTTCCTGTAAAGAGCCATATAGCAAATATTTTAAGTTTGTGGACCATAGTGTCTCTGTCATAACTACTCAACTTTGTCATTGCAGCACAGAAACATCTATAGATAAGATATAAATGAATGAGCATGGCTGTGTTCCAGTAAAACTTTATTTACAAAACCAACAACTGGACTGTATTTGACCCAATGGGCCACAGCTTACAGACCCCTGCTCTAGTGGATTCCTCAGATAGGGTTGAGGGGTGCAGAATCTCCTAAGTTCCTGTCTGTTGAAAACTGTTTTTCTATAAGCTGTGATATTTGAAGGGTCAGCCCTGCTGGATGTAAAATCTTTACTTCAGACTTTTTAAAAAAAATTTTATCATTACACAATGTAAACATTTTTTTTTTTTGTGGCCCTTTACCAATTCCTCCTTAACCTCTCCTCCCCCTCCCCCTTTCCCACCGCTGGTGTCCTCAGTTCTGTCCTCTCGTTTTGAGAGTTCAAGGAATTTTTGTGATTGTTGCATCATTCTTCTTTCCTTCCTTTTTTCAGCTGCCGCTTATCAGTGAGGACATGTGGTATTTCTCTTTCTGTAAGTCTGGCTTATTCCACTGAACATGATTTTCTCTAAGTTCATCTATGTTGCTGTGAATGGCACAATCTCACTCCTTTTTATGGCAGAGTTGTATTCCATTGTGTCTATATACCACATTTTCCTTACCCCGTCATCTGTCAGTAGACATTTAGTTTGCTTCTGACTCTTAGCTATTGTAAATAGAGCTGCGATAAACATGGGAGTGCAGGTATGCCTTCGACATGATGATTTCCATTCCTTTGGGTGTACACCCAACAGTGGGATTGCAGGATCATATGGCAGCTCTATCTGTAGTTGTGTGAGGAACCTCCATACTGTTTTCCGTAAGGGCTGCACTAACTTATAGTCCCACCAACAGTGTAGGAGGGCCCTTCTTTCTCCACATCCTCTCCACTAATTGTTATTCTCTGTCTTTCTGATTCTGGCCAGTCTAACTGGTGTGAGGTGATATCTCAGTGTGGTTTTGATTTGCATTTCCCTGCTGCTTACTGATGTTGAGCATTCGCTTTTTCATCCGTAGGTTGGCCATTTGTGTATCTTCCTTTGAGAAATGCCTATCCAGCTCCTTTGCCCATTTTTTAGTTGGATTTGTTTGTTTGTTTGTTTGTTTGTTTTTACTGTTGTTTGCATTCCTTGTATATTCTAGATATTAATCCCTTGTGGGATTCATAGTTTGTGAATATTTTCTCCCATTCTGTCGGTTGTCTTTTCACTCTGTTAATTGTTTCTTTGGCTGTGCAGAAGCTTTTTAGTCCATTTCTATTTTTATATTTTTATAAATATTCTGATCCGAGGTAGGTCTCATATCCTCAAATGCTTGTTTGAATATGATTAATTCTGTTTAAACTGTTCACTTAGTTTCTTTCCGCTTTATGGTTGTTTGCTTTGTGAGAAGTTGTGTTTCCTCATCTTTTTTTAAGAATGTTTTTGTATGGAATTTTTTTCTTTCTTTTGTGTATTTGTATGATATTGGTTTGTTTTACAAAAATCCTACTTTATCGATGCCAATTTTTGTCGGGATAGCAAAGTCCAGGCCTTTAAGCCTTTTTCTTTGCTTGTTTTGGTGGCAGAGGGAGAAGTTTTGAGTGCTCTGATTCTGTGGTCCTCTCATGTCCTGCAAGAGCATTTTTCTTTTCCATTTTTGTTTTTTCCCCCTTTTGTTTCTTTTCCCCATCATTACTAAATGCCAAAGGATGCTTCACCCTTCCTCTTTGCCTTTTCTCTTCTTATTCCATTTTTTTTTTTTTTTTTTTTTTTTTTTTTTTTTTTTTTTTGTGGTGGGCTGATATGGGGATCCAAACCCTTTACTTTGGTGTTATAACACTGTGAAGCTATTTTTAAGTCTTGTAAGTCTTCCTTACCTCTTTAAATGTCACATATTTTGAAGTCTCTTCTCTATAGACCCTGCTCTTATCTTCCAGGATATCTTTTTGGTATTTTCAGACTTATCATGGGCCTAGTCATTCTGGCCGTACTTTTAGATCAACTTTAAGCTTGCCATCTTTCTTCCTCAGTATCTCTTGCAGCTCTTCTTGGTCTGTCTTTGCTTGCCACTAAGCCCACTGATGAGCGTGTGACAGATCATGTGCTGGAATATCGTGCTTTTTCTCGTTTTACTCACAATTATTTTGAAGTTTTGTCATCTGTTTCTAAGTGATGATGAGTATGTGCTTTTGGACAGATTTACATTTGTTTTTTCTTGGTGATTTGCATCATTTTGGAAGGAAGTATTGAGAGGCAGGTAGATAGATGGTCAATATTGTCTTCTGCTCACTTACCCCTGATTTCTACTGACATTTTATCTTATGCCAATATGTATATGTATGAAGGCACACACAAACGTAAACACTTACACACACACTCGAGTCTATTCCTATTCTATGTCTACAGTGGAGGTCTCCTGAGGTGGCTGCCTGATTCACCATCTACAAGGGTACTTCAAAAAGTTCATGGAAAAACAGAATTAAAAGATAATACGGATCTTTTCATGAACTGTCTGAAATACCCAAGTATTTATTCAATAAATATTTTCTCCACTGCTAAGCTTGGTGGCAGATAAGGGACTGTGGATGTCTTCTCAGGATTTGTAAATATTCTTCACTCTGAAGCAGGTTCATAAAGATGGACAAAAACGCCCCAGCCACACTACTAGACCTTGCTGTACGAAGTCTGCTGAGTAATGAACGTGTAGCTATCCATGCCCTTGAAGAGCTCCCAAGAGTCATGTTCGCTCCGTTTTTCACTGCCGCCTTCTTGGGTGGTCATAAGAAGGTACTGAGGGAAATGGTGAGGATTTGGCCCTATCCCTGTCTCCACGTCGGGACATTGAGAGTACGGGAGTCACAATATGACAATTTCGAAGCTATGATTGACGGTCTACAGATCCTTCCTGCCCAGAACTCTTCTTCTTGGTAAGACTATGTATAATAGAGACATAGTGAGTCAGCAGGAGGGTATGGGACGGGCGTAGGAGACGGCCTAACAGTCTTTCAAAGGTAGTTAATGGTGAATGCTGAGGATCTCTGTGAGGCTGTTGGTGGAACATTTGGGGTCACCTTAAGGACTCTAATGTCTTACAGAGTTGATTATGGAACAGAAGGGATTGAGGATACTATTAATAGATTTGCCTCCTGGGTATGATTACATGGAAAAAGGACATGGGCATTGAGACTGGGATCATCAGAAGAGAAGAAAAGATGGGGAAAAGAAAGAAAGGCGCTAAATTTTTATGGAAAAGGCTTTGTTGGTAAATGGTGTATGGACTGAAGACCAGGGATAAAGGGATTTTGTTTCAGCTTCCCATCATTGATCCTGCTGGGTTGTATTAAAATCAGCTACCTCTCAGATATTCTGTCTTCTCCTCTCCTTACAGGGCGCCAAAACTGAGGATTCTAGATTTAAGTCAGAATCCAGGCTGCAGGACCACATGCTCTGAGATCAGGACCACATTCCCTTTCTGTTTTCGTTCATGTGTTCACTCTCAGCACTCTATCGTGAAAACAGAAGAAGCCCCACAAAGAGTTAGGTGCCCCGGAACTGTAAATTCAGAGTCTGAGCCTCAGTCATCCAGGGAACCTGTGGAATTATTAGTGAACATTTCCCTAGACGGTACCTGGAGAACAGGGCGATTTCTTTCTTTACTTCGAAATAAAGTAGAGCAGAGCTTTGGGTCCTTGCACCTCTGCTGCAGAGTTTTGCAATTTGATGGAAGGCTTGCCCACGAACACATCCTGCAGCTTCTGGATATGGGATGCATTGGTCACCTGAAAGTGGATGACATTTATCTGAGTCAAGTCACCACCCTTTTGGCTCAGATGACCCACCTCCACAGCCTTAGTATGTCTCACATCCGTTTTACATCTTGTGTGAGGAGAAGCTTTGGGACTTTTCTCACCCATCTTGGGCAGATGAACACCCTTCAGCAGATCCGTTTGCATTCCTGCCGCACGCATCCGCTTCAGGAACTGCTCAGGTGAGGAGCTGGGGAAAGACCTGGGTTCCCTGAACCACCCCGTTGTTAAGACAGGAGAGCAACCATTCTTGGATATTCCTAATCTCCTTGTAACCCATTCCTCCTTCCACCTCAATATGGGCACTGCTGGGTGTATGAAACTGGCCAGGCTAGAGAAACTAGAAAAGTAAGCTGTGATCATTCATTCATTCAGTCAGTCAGTCGACCATGTGCAGACACCATGATAAGTCTGTAGATACATTGGTGAAAAAGACCCAGTCCTTCTCCCCTTGGAGTTTACAGCCTTTTAGGGAGGAAGGGGAGACGTTCAGATGGAGAAATGTTTTATGCTGTGGCACTGATGCACCTCATCATGGTCTGGCTAGAACAGTTAATACTGCCAGATCATTTTGCTCCTGTATTTTACCCAAGCGTTAGGCCCTGAGTAGAGTGCTTGTCATTTGGGTTTTGGTCAAAGGGAATCCTTAGTTGACTGCTTTCCCAGTTCCCTCCCCACCAAATAAGTAAACTAAATCCACCACTGATTTCATTGTAAGTACTAAGTGCATTAAATTTTTTTCCACTTAATCTTTCCCACAACTCTACATAATAGTTGCTATTGTGCATGTTTTAAAGATTTAAGAAACTGTATCTGAGAGTGGAAAAGTAATTTTCTTAGAGTCTGATTCCAAAGCCCACATTGTTAACTGCTGTTGCAACATATGTGCAAATTAGTTTATTCTAGAGCCATAGATACCTCTAACTCAGGACTCCTTGTCCTGGTCCAATCCTCATTGTGCAGAAATAACTTTCTTTTTTCTGTCTACAGATACCTGCCACCTCAGTTGGATGCATTGTATCTCTCTTTCTGTGGACTTTCTAACAGAGGCATCACTGTCCTGTCCCAGAGCCCTGCAGCCACCCATCTAAGATTGCTGAGTCTCAGCAACGTCGAGATATCCCGGGAACTTTCTGAGTCCTTCCAGACTCTGCTGGCAAGTGTCTCAGGCACCCTGGAGTATCTACAGATAACTAGTTGCCTGATAACTGATTCTACTCTCACTGCTGTCATTCCGGCCCTGAGCCGCTGTTCCCACCTCTGTGTCTTTAGCTTCGCCTCCAACCCCATTACAATGCGTGTGCTCACCAGTCTTCTGCGGCACTTAACAAACCTGACGGAGCTGAAGCGTGTAATTTATCCTGTCCCTGTCCATTGCTATGAACAATTGCATAATCCTCGCAGTTTGAACCGACAGAAGCTTTCTGAAGTGCAGGCCCAATTGAAGGCGATGCTGCAGGTGGTAAAGCGGAATGACATGCGCTGGACCAGTTCTCCTGAGTGATTTTCATGGTACAAGGACTTGATTTAACACTGACGTGTGGCCATTAAAGCACGTAGTGTTCTCACCTGATGCCCAAGTTTTAGAGACACATATGTAAAATTTTATAGTTCCAGGAACCTCGCGTTAGGAAGATTCCATGTGTAACTGACCTCTATAAAAATAAAGAACTCTAAAGAAAACAGAGGGCTTTGAGAGGTCCTATGGGTCTCTTACCCATTGTCCTCCAAATCCTCCTCCTTGCTCCTGACCACAGTGTTGGGTATGTGACCTTGGCTGACCTAGTCATGGTATACCATTTCCCTGTCCAGACTAATTGGTTCACTTACGGGTACTTGACACAAGTCCAAAGAGTTGAAACCTTTTCTTGATGATATTTTGGAATAGTTGGTGGTTATTGAAGCCAATAATTTTACCCTCCAAGGTCCTTTAAACTTCTCATATTTATGACGGCCGTAGGCTGCTTATGAGAAACTATTTGCATCGAAAAGGAAAAAAACCAAACCAAAACAAACAAACCAAACCTATGTCCACTACCTACTGGTGTCTTTATCAGTCCGTTGCTACCTCCTTTCTTAGGTCTTAGAAACCTGTGGCTCAGTCGTTCCTTATATCACACCCATTCACCAAGGATCTCTTATTAGTTCAGTACTGTTCCAGGTGCTAAGAATAAAAAGGCAAATAAGACAAAGCCCCTACTTCCAGCCACTCAGAATACAGCTGTTCCTATGATTTGTCTGTTCCCCTACTCTTTCTTAGGGCGTTTGGGAAAGTTATTTAAACCCCCTGTACCCCAGGTTTTTTTTTTTTTCACACACTCTGTTCAATCCACGCTGGCCTCTTTATGCTGTTGGATAGCTCCTCAACACTCAGGTCATGGCTTTAATGTTACCTCCTCGGAGAGGTTTTCTCTTACTTCCCTTTACTTATTGTACTTCCCTCGCTTCCTTTGCTTCCCTTACTTTACCATGTTGTAGCTCTCTCTCAATGTACCATGTATGTTCCCTTCATGGTACCCATCGTTCCATATGCATTTGCTCCCTCTGCTCTTACAGCAATAATTTGTGCATATCGTTTACCCGTTGAAGTGAAAGCACTGCACTTCAAAGACTTAGTAAGAGAATAGAATGTTAAAATAACTAATTAAATATCTGTTTGTATGATGACACATTAAAATGGTAAAACATTGCATTTCAACGACTTAGTAAGAAAAAAATGTAATAGTAATTAATAACTTTTTCTAATCGTTTACATGCTGAAATGCCAACAGACTGAATGTCAATGAGTCAGTAACAAAAATGAATGAAAAGTTACTAATTAAAAATTAATGTACAGCGTTCCCTGTTGAAATGAAATCAGACCACAATTTAAAGACTTAGTAAGAAACAAGTTGCAAAGTAGTTAATGTGTTTATACTGTTTCCATGTTAAAATGATAACATACTGCTTTTCAGACTCAGTTAAAAAAATAATTAAAATTAAATAAATTTTGTTCTTGTTGGTTACATGTTGGAATAACATACTGTATTACAAAGACTTAGAGAAAAGAATGTAAAAAATAATAATTAATAAAAATAGTTAATAACGTTTTTATTGCTTCCATTGTGTAATGACAACATACTGCATTTCCAACTTAGAAAGTAAAACATGTTAAAATAACCAAAACAGAATTTGTATGTGTTTTTTTCTTGGTGGAATAACAGATGTGGTTTTAGTTTGCATTTCCCTGATGACAAGTGATGTTGGGCATTTTTTCATGTATCTGTTGGCCATTTGTGGGTCTTCCTTTGAAAAATGCCTATTCAGCTCCTTTGCCCATTTTTTAATTGGGTTACTTGTTTTTCCGTTGCAAAGTTGTTTGAGTTCGTTGTGTATTCTGGATATTGATCCTTTGTCCAATGTTTATTTTGCAAATGTTTTCTCCCACTATGTTGGTTGTCTTTAACTCTGTTAATTGTTTCTTTTGCTGTTCAGAGCCTTTTTAGTTTGATATAATCCCACTTGTTTATTTTTCCTTTGGTAGCCCATGCTTTGGGGGTTGTATTCACGACATCAGTGCCCAGTCCCACTTCCTGGAGTGCTTCTCCTATGTTTTCTTTAAGTAGTCTTATTGTTTCAGGGTGTATATTTAATTCTTTAATCCATTTTGAGTTGATATTGGTATATGATGAGAGATATGGGTCTAGTTTCGTTCTCCTGCATATGGATATCCAGTTATCCCAGCACCATTTGCTGAAGAGGCAGTCTCTTCCCGAATGTATAGGCTTGGTGTCTTTGTCAAAGATCAGATGGCTGTAGGTGGGTGGGTTGATTTCCGGATTCTCTATTCTATTCCATTGATCACTCTGTCTGTTTTTATGCCAGTCCCATGCTGTTTTGGTTATTATAGCTTTGTATTATTGCTTGAAGTCAGGTAGTGTTATGACTCCAGCTTTATTTATATATTTCTTTCTTTCTTTCTTTCTTTCTTTCTTTCTTTCTTTCTTTCTTTCTTTCTTTCTTTCTTTCTTTCTTTCTTTCTTTCTTTCTTTCTTTCTTTCCTTCCTTCCCTCCCTCCCTCCCTCCTTCCTTCCTTCCTTCCTTCCTTCCTTCCTTCCTTCCTTCCTTCCTTCCTTCTTTCTTTCTTTTTGCTCAGAATTGCTTTGACTATGAATGGTCTTTTGTTATTCCATATAAATGGCTAGATAGCTTTTTCCTTTTCTGAGAAAAATGTAATTGGAATTTTCGTGGGGATTGCATTGAATTTGTATAGCACTTTGGGTAGTATGGACATTTTCACAATGTTGATTCTTCCAATCCAAGTGCATGGGATATCTTTCCATCTTCTTGTGTCCTCTTTAATTTCTCTCAACAGTGGTTTGTAATTCTCAGTATAGAGCTTTTTCACATCCTTGGTTAACTCTATTCCTAAGTATTTTATTTTGGGGGTGGCTATCGTAAATGGGCAAGCTTTCTTGATTTCTCTTTCTGCATGTTCACTACTGGAGAATAGAAATGCTACCGATTTTTCTGTGTTGATTTTGTATCCTGCAACTTTGCTGAAATCATTTATCAACTCCAAGAGTTTTTTTGTAGAGGCTTTAGGCTGTTTCATGTCATCTGCAAACAGGGACAGTTTGACTTCATCTTTTCCAATCTGGATGCCCTTTATTTCCTTCTCTTCTCTGATTGATCTGGCTAGTACTTCCAACACTATGTTCAATAGGAGAGGTGAGAGTGGGCATCCTTGTCTAGTTCCTGTTCTTAAGGGAAAGCTTTTCCCCATTCAGAATGATATTGGCAGTGGGTTTATCATAAATGGCTTTAATTATGTTGAGATACTTTCCGTCTCTACCTAAATTGTAGAGAGTCTTTATCACGAACGAGTGTTGAATTTTGTCAAATGCTTTTTCAGCATCAATAGAGATGATCATATGGTCCTCGTGTTTGATTTGGTTGATGTGGTGTATCACATTTATTGCTTTGCATATGTTGAACCAACCTTGCATCCCTGGGACGAATCCCACTTGATCACGTTGTATAATTTTGCGTATGTGCTGCTGTACTCTGTTAGCTAGTATTTTATGGAGGATTTTTGCATCTATATTCATCAAGGATATTGGCCTGCAGTTTTCTTTTCTTATTATATCTTTGTCTGGTTTTGGTATCAGGGTGATGTTTGCTTCATAGAATGTGTTTGGGAGAATTGCCTCTGTTTCAACCTTTTGGAATAGTTTGTAGAGAACTGGTGTCAATTGCTCTTTGAATATTTGGTAGAATTCTGCAGTGAACCCATCTGGTCCTGGGCTTTTCTTTGTTGGGAGCCTTCTGATAACAGCTTCAATCTCTTTTAGTGTTATTGGTCTGTTCAGATTTTCTACATCATCATGGCTCAGTTTTGGCAGTTTGCGTGGGTCCCGAAATTTAGCCATTTCCTCCAGATTTTCAAATTTGTTGGCATATAGTGGTTTATAGTAGTCAATAATGATTTCTTGTATTTCTGCAGTATCAGTTGTAATACCACCTTTTTCATTTCTAATTTTTGTTATTTGGGGCTTCTGTCATCTCCTTTTAGTTAGCCATACTAGTGGTTTGTCAATTTTATTTATCTTTTCAAAAAACCAACTTTTTGTTTCATGGATCTTTTGTATCATTTTTCAGATTTCTATTTCATTTAGTTCTCCTCTGATCTTAATGATTTCTGTCCATCTGCTAAATCTGGGTTTGGATGGTTCTTGTTTTTCTAGTTCTTTAAGTTGAAGTATTAGACTGTTTACTTGCCATCTTTCCATTCTTCTGAAGTAAGCATTTAATGTGAGAAATTTCCCAGTTAGTACTGCTTTTGCAGTATCCCACAGGTTTTGGTATGATGTATCATTGTTTTGATTAGTTTCAATAAATTTTTGATTTCCTGTTTGATTTCTTCTTGGACCCATATGTCATTAAGTAGAATGCTCTTTAATTTCCATGTGTTTGTATTGTTTCCAGAATTTCGTTTGTTATTGATTTCTAGTTTTAAGCCATTGTGATCTGAAAAAATACATGGGATAATTCCAATTTTTTTGAATTTGCTGAGACTTGATTTGTGACCTAACATGTGATCTATCCTGGAGAATGATCCATGTGCTGATGAGAAGAATGAATATTCTGAGGTTTCTGGATGGAATGTTCTGTAGATATCTGCCAAGTCCAATTGGTCTTGAGTGTTGTTTAGATCTTGTGTTTCTCTGCTGATTCTTTGCCTAGATGATCTGCCCAATATTGATAGTAGGGTGCTCAGGTCCCCTGCTGTTATGGTATTATTGTCTATCTCCTTCTTTAGGCCAATTAGAGTTTGCTTTATAAATCTGGCTGCTCCAACATTGGGTGCATATATATTTATGATTGTTATGTCTTCTTGATGGATGAGTCCTTTTATCCTTATGTAGTGGCCCTCTTTACCTCTTTTTATGGTTTTTAGTTTAAAGTCTATTTTATCAGATATAAGAATAGCTACTCTGGCTCATTTTTCATTTCTATTTGCATGGTATATCTTTTTCCATCCTTTCACTCTCAGTCTATGTGTGTCTTTATGGGTGAGGTGAGTCTCTTGAAGGCAGCAAACAGTTGGGTCCATACTTTTACTCCAGTCAGTCAGTCTCTGTCTTTTGAGTGAGGAATTTAATCCTTTTACATTAAGAGTTGTTATTGAAAAGTGTTGATTTACTCCTAGCATTTTATTGATTTTTATTTGGATGTCTTAAGTGTCTTTTGTTCATTTCTTTCTGATTTAATGTTTGTCTTCTGTTTTTGTTGGTTTCCTGGGTTGTAGATAAACTTTTTTTTTCCTCATTGTTAGCATTTTTATTTAACTAGTGGGTTTTGAATTTTCTTGAGTTTTTATGGCAGTGGCAGTTATTATTCAGGTACCAAAAAAGAAAGACAGTGTCTTTTGCAAAGTAGAAGTTTTCAATTTTAATGAAGTCCAAGTTATTAAAGACTTCTTTCATAGATTGTGCCTTCGGCGTTATATATAAAAACCCCAAATCATCTGGGTTTTCTCCTATGTTCTGTAACTTGCCTTTTGCTGGGTCTGTGATCCAGTTTGAGCTATTATTTACAAAGACTTAACGGGTCTGTGTCTAGATTCAGGTTGTTGCATTTGGGTGTGCAGTTGTTTCAGCACCATTTGTTTTAGAGACTATCTTTTCTCCATTGCATTGCCTTTGTCCCTTTTTCAAAGTTCAGTTGACTATATTTGTGTGGATCTGTTTCTGGCCTCTCAATTATATTCCAATGCTTGATCTGCTTATTCTTTCACCAATACCACAGTGTCTGGAACACCGTTGCTTTAAAGTGAGTCTTGACATTGGGTAGTGTCAGTCATTTGACTTTCTTCTTCCTCTTCAGTATGGTATTGGGTATTCTGGGTCTTTGCTTCTCCATGTAAGCATTAGAATCCATTTGATCATATTCACAAAATAACTTGCTTTGATGGTGATGAATCTATAGATCCAGTTGGGAAGAACTGATATCCTGACAACATCTTGAGTTTCTACCCACAAACACAGAATATGTCATTTATTCAGTTCTTTGACTTCTTTCTTTGGAGTTTTGTAGATTTCCTCTTACAGATCTTATGGGTGTGCATGTGTGCGTGTGCGTGTGCGTGTGTGTCTGTGTGTGTGTGTGTGTGTGTGTGTGTGAGAGTGTCAGTATAAGTGTGTGTATCTAGGTGACCCCTAAGTCTTTTGCATTGTGGGGTGCTAATGTAAATTATATTGTGTTTTTAATTTCAAATTCCAATTGTTCGTTTCTGGTATGAAGGAGAACGATTAACTTCTTTATATTAACCTTGTAACCTGCAACCTTGATTTAATTGCTTATTAGTTCCACGAGCATTTTTTAAATATGTTTATTTATTCCTTCTGATTTTCTACACAGACAAACATGTCATCTCTGAGCAAAGACAGTTTTATTTTTTCCCTCCCAATCCGTATACTTTTTATGTCCCTTTCTTGTGATATTGTGTTAGCCAGGATATCTAGTATGATGATGAAAAAAATTGGCGAGCAGGAACATCTTTGTTTTGTTCCTCATCTTAGCAGGAAAGCTTCCAGTTTTTAACCATTAGGTATGATGTTAGCTGTAGGGGTTTTGTACATGTACCCCTCTATTCCAAGTTTGTTTTTTGTTTTTTTGGTTTTTTATTTTAAATCAACTTTATTGAGTCATAATCTATACATAAAATGTGTCCATTGTAAAACTGTAATTTGAGGAGTTTTGTTTTGTTTTGTGTTTTTACCCCACCCAATTATCCCCCAACTTTCCTCCCCATCTCCCCCCCCACCCCCACTCCACTTTGTGGCCTTAGGAATGTTCCCTCCGTCTATAAGACCAGCACACTATTGTGGTCTTTCTTT
The DNA here is from genome assembly GCF_027409185.1 of Cynocephalus volans. NCBI lineage: Eukaryota > Metazoa > Chordata > Mammalia > Dermoptera > Cynocephalidae > Cynocephalus > Cynocephalus volans. The sequence goes on along the minus strand of NC_084478.1, from coordinate 110,011,536 downwards.
CCTTCTTTCCTTCTCTCTTAGCTCCCACATATGAGTGAACACATGTGGTATGTGTTCATATCCCTATGTGCTTTGCTTATTTCAGTCAAAATAAGTTACTCCAGGTTCATCCATGTTGTTGCTATTGGGAGTGTTTCATTCTTTTTTACGTCAGGGTAGTATTCCACAGTGTATATATACCCCAGTTTCCTGACCAGTCATCCATTGATGGACATTTCCTTTTGCTCCATATCTTGGCTGTTGCAAACAGAGGTGCTCTGAGGTTTTTCTTTCTTTTTTTTAAAGTCATGAGTGGCTGTTGGATTTTCTCTAATGTTTTTTATGCATCCATTGATATGATCGTGTGGTTTTCCTTCAACAGCCTGTTGTTGTGGTAGATTACATTAATTGATTTTCAAATGTCACATCAGCCTTGCATACCTGGAATAAATTCCACTTGGTCTGGGTGTAGAATTATTTTTACACATTGGTGGATTTGATTTGCCAGTATTTTGTTGAGGATGTTTGCATCTATGTTCACGAGAGATATTGGTATGTAGTTTTATTTTCTTTTTATGTCTTTGCCTGGTTTTGCTATTTAATGCTGGCTACATAGAATGAGTCAGGAAGGGCAGATTAAGCATCCCTAATCCAAAAAATTCAAACCCCAAATGCACCAAAACCTAAAACTTTTTGAGTGCTGACATGACACTCAAAGCAAGTGCTCACTGGAGCATTCCAGATTTTGGATTTTTGAATTAGGGATGTTCAAATTGTATGTGTTCTGCAAATATTCCAAAATATGAAAAAAGAAATCCCAAATCCAAAACACTTCTGGCCCCAAGCATTTTGGATAAAAGATACTCAATCTCTATTCCCTCTGCTTCTTCTATCGTCTGGAAGAGATTGTACAGAATTGGTATAATTTCTTCTATGTTTGGCAGAATACACAATGGAACCCATCTGGGCCTTGTGCTTTCTGCTTCAGAAGGTTATTAATTATAGATTCATTTGAAATAAATGTAGGCTTATTAAGATTGTCTATTCAAAATGGATTTTAAGTTGTGAAATAGACGGGTTTATGATCTTTTATTGTTTTGTGTTTTGTGTATTTAATTGCTTGATTGAGATATATTTACCCATTTAAATTGTACAGTTTAGTGGCTTTTAGGGTATTCACATATATGTGCAATGACCACCCTAGTCAATTTTAGAATATTTTTATTCCCTCAAAAAGAAATCTCTTACCTTTGAGCAATCGCCTCCTATACTCCCATTCCACAAGCCTTAAGCAACTACTCATCTACATCGTCTTGTTAGATTTCCCTATTTGGGACATTTTGTTGGAACAAAATCATATAATACATGATCTTTTGCGACTGGCTTCTTTCACTTAGCATGGTGTTTTCAAAGTTGATCCATGAATAATATTCAATTGTGTACATATACCACACTTGGTTTATCTGTTAGTTGATGAACGTTTGGATTATTTCCACTTTTGGCTAAAATGACTAATGCTGCTATAAATATCCAACTATAATTTTTGTGTGAGCATGTGTTTTCCTTTCTCTTAGGTATAAACCTAGAGTGGAATTGTTGGGTCATATGGCAACTCTGTGTTTTTTTCTTTTAGGAAGTTCCACACAGTTGTTCAAAGCGACCAGCAGTGTTTGAGCATTCTGATTTCCCCACATCCCTGCCCGTACTTGGTATTAAACGACGATTTCATTTCGGCCACCATGTTGGGTTTGAAGTGGTATCTTATTGTTTTTCATTTGAATTTTCTCAGTGATTAATGATGTTGACCATCTTTTCATACGATTATTGCCTAGTTTTATATCTTCTTCAGAGTAATGTCAATTCAGATCATTTGCCCATTTTTTAATAGTTATTCATCCTTTTATTCTTCACATATTCTAGGCACAAGTCCCTTATCACATATATGTCTTGTAAATATTTTTCCCATTGTGTAGATTGTATTTTCACTTTATTGACGGTGTCCTTTGAAAGCATGAAACTTTTCACTATTGATAAAATCCTAATTATCTATTTTTTCATTTGTTGCTCATGTTTTTGTTGTCACCATCTGAGAATCCTTTGACAAATCTGAGGTCACAAAGATTTATTCTTATATTTTCTTATAAGAATTTATAGCTTTAGCTCTTACATTTAGTTTTTTTATCCATTTGGTGTTAATTTTTTTATATGATGTGAAGTAAAGTTGCAATTTCATTTTCTTCCACGTGGCCTTCTAATTGTCCCTAAATCATTTGTAAAAAAGAATATTCTTTTTCACCACTGAATGGCCTTGGAACCCTTGTCAAATATCAACTGGCTGTATATACTTGGTTTTGTTTCTGCCCTCTCAGCTCCGTTTCATTGATTTATATGCATATCCCTATGGTCGTACCACAGTTTCTTGATTACTGTTGCTTTGTGTTAAGTTTTGAAGTAGGGAACTGCAAATCTTCCTTCTCTGTGCTTTTTCAAGATTATTCTGGCTAATCTGGGTCTCTTGCAATTATGTATGCATTTTAAAATAAGCTTGTCAATGTCTACAGAAAAATCTGCTGGGTTTGTGATAGATATTGCATTGAATCTGGAGGTTGACTTGGGGGTTATTGCCATCTTAATAGTTTGTCTTCTGATCCATGATCACAGGATGTTTTACCATCTACTTAGATCTTGTTTAATTTCTTTCAAAAATCTTTTATGGTTTTCAGATGTAAAGTCTGCAACCCTTTTGTTAAATTTACTTGCAAACATTTTACTCTTTTTGGTGCAATTGTAAGTGGACTTATTTTCTTAATTTTCATTTTAAAATATAGTATTTAGAAATCAAGTGTTTAGAGAGACAATTGATTGTTGTATACTGATCTCGTATCTGCCAATTTTGCTGAGCTTTTTTATTAGTTCTAACAGTCTTTTAGTGGATTTCTTCAGATTTTTTATGTACAAGTTTACGTCATCTTTAGATAGAGACAGTTTTACTACTTCCCTTCCATTCTTCATGGCTCTTCTTTCTTTCTTTCTTTCTTCTTTTTTAAATTTTATTTTATCAATATACAGTGTAGTTGATTTTCATGTCCCTTTATCAATTCCTCCTTTTCCCTCTTCCCGCTACCCCCTCAATCAGCATCATATCTGTTCACGTGTCCTAACATGTTTAAGGAATTGTTGATTGTTGTACGCTCTTCCCTACCACCCTCCCTCCCATTGATTTGTTTGTATATTTATGGATTTATTTTTATTAACTCCTACAAATAAGTGATAATATGCAGCATTTCTCTTTCTTTGCCTGGCTTATTTCACTTAATATAATTTTCTCTAAGTCAATCCATGGTGCTGTGAACGGTAGTATTTCATTTTTTTTAATAGCAGAGTAGTATTCCACTGTGTAGGTATGCCACATTTTCCTTATCCACTTGTCCGACGATGGGCATTTAGGCTTGTTCCAACTCTTGGCTATTGTAAATAGCACTGCAATAAACATGAGGGTATAGGTATCCTTTGAACATGATGATTTCCACTCCTCTGGGTATATTCCCAGCAGTGGAATAGCTGGGTCATATGGTAGATCTATCTGTAATTGTTTGAGGAATCTCCATACCATTTTCCATAAAGGCTGCACCATTTCACAGACCCACCAACAGTGTGAGAGTGTTCCTTTTTCTCTGCAACCTCGTCAGGATTTATCATTCTCATTCTTTGGATATTAGCCACCCTAACTGGAATGAGATGATATCTCAAGGTGGTTTGGATTTGCATTTCCCAAATGCTGAGTGATGTTGCGTATATTTCTTGTGAGAGTGGCCTACTAGCAACAAATTTTCTCAGTTTTCGTTTTATGTGGGAATGTCTTTATTTCACCTTCATTTTTGAGATAGTTTTGCTGGATGTAGTATTATGTGGGTGTAATGTGAGGTTATATAACCAGTGAAACTGGTATAGGTAATTTAAAACACTTAGATCAACTAGGCTCCACCTGAGAATACAAATTCAAAAAATAAAATATATATTTTTATTATATTCTACATTATCATCAGAGAGAAGATAAATACCTGTTCTTATTCGCCTAAGGATTCACATACGCAAGGAGTCTTATTAAAAATGCTTCCGAGGTGAAGTTTATTTGAGAAGGGTTGTTGTTTGAGTGTGTGTTTATGTGTGTATTTATATGTGTGTGTATAGTGGAAGATCAAGTTCTTCTCTGGGAATTCTTGTGTTCCATTTTGTGAGAATTATATAAGCATTTTCAGGTGTAATAAATTAAACTGACTACAATATGAATTGTATGTAAGAAAATTTATTAAATTTATAAAATTTATTATAAAAATTTACCAAATTTATTAAATCCTTTCAGGTGCAGAAAAAATATTATACCTTCATAGCCTTAGGAAAAAATACTTTTTCACTTTCTCACCCATAGACATACAGAGAGTTTGAACTTCAGTTCTACAATCTGAGCAAGGAGTCAAATGCAAATACAGACACAAGTACATATGCAAACAAGCCTTGTGGGGAAAAAAAGGTGAATCATTGTATGGAGATGACTGAGAATGGGTACTGGGTCACTTTCATCATTTTATTTGGAGTTTTCTCCATTCTTCAGGTAATCGTGTCCTTTCCCATTCACTTTGGAATTCCCTCACCCCAAACCACTGAATTAATTAAACAAAAGATACATTTCCAACACACTATTTCACATTCTGAAGTATCACAGGGTTTCTCTGTTGAGCCTTGTTAGCAAAGCTAGAAAAGCAATCACTGAACCGAGAGAGAAGTTTACCAGTCTCTTCCCTGGAGATGAAAATTTTATTCATGAATTCCATCAGCAAACCAGACCAGGCCTTTCAGAATCCAACTTGAAAAAAAAAACTTGAATAACCCAAACTTACCAGTTTGCAACCAGTGTTTTGTCACCACTGAGAAAAACAGTCAAAAAAAAAAAAAATATATATATATATATATATGTGCCTGAGAGCATTGAGTAGGCACCATACTCGGAAACATGAAAGCATAGAAATTGAATTTAGTCCTCTACATCTTGCTGAGAATGCCTCATGAGTCATAATAGCTCAGGAATCAGGGAGTTCAGGGAGAAGTGCAAACAATCACAAAGGCAAGCTGCTCATTAAATTTACTAATCAAGTAACTGCTCTCCAATTCAGTGGATGATCAAGAGATGAGCAGATCTTGGTAGGTCCACCAGAGACATCAAACTATAATTTTTAAAAAAATCAGTGTCCCAGAGACCTCCAGTTCTGGCCAAGCTAGAGTATGTCCACTCCTCCTAGGTGGTCCCTCTACGTCAAAACACTCTGGGTACAACAGAGCAGACAAGCAAATGGAACTCCAGAGTGTGGGAAGGAGGAGACAGACTGGCTAGAGCACTCAAGACTTGAGTAAGGACACAGCAGTGATTTCTTTTGTTTTTCTTATCTCCTCCCAAATGTCCCAGACAGGGCACTACGGAAGTCTCCAATCAAGAACCACCAGCACTCACAGACATGAACCTCTAAGTAAAGCCCATTCCCTTACACAAAACAAAAACAAAAGCAAAGACAGAAAAAGGGTGTTCTAAATACCAAAAACCCTGTTTTTGGCAAATATCCCTCCCCCACGGCAGACAAACACCAGTGGAAAGCCTCAGCTCTAACTCCTGAGGTTTTAGAGACCAAAAGGGAAGGTGATCTTCTGCCCTAAACAGCCTCTCTGACGCCAGTGGTGATGATCCCATTCCCCTGTCAGGGTATTGTCAGTGAGGTCCAGCAACAAGCTGAGCCTTTACCTCCACCCAACATCAATGATCCTGAACAAGGCAGTGCAAGTTGGGACTAGTATGCATTCCATTTATCCCCATCTCTGGTGTCAGTGATGGCCAGTAGAAAGTTGAACCTCCACACCCATCCAACATCAATGAGGTGGTATGAGGTGGGGCTAGTCAACACTCCACCTTCCCTCTCACCACTCCTGTGTGAGCTAGGCCTGATTCAGAGCTGAGCTTCTTTCTTCCTCCACCTCTCATCAGGATGGAATGAGGTGACAGCAGGCAGGGTAGGTTGGCACTCTGCTTTCCCCCTTCTTCCCCTGATGTCCTCAGAGACCAGTGGGGAACTAGGTTTCTGACTCGCACCCTATAGCAACAAATTATTGAGTCAGCAACCCAGTTCCCCCTTTCCGAGTGCCAGCAGGCCCTGTGGAGACGGAGCTTATGTTCCCTACGTTGAGGCAACCAATGTGTTGTGAATTGGTGCCTCTCTTTCATTGGAAAGATGTCACTGCAACTGGGGTAACAGTTCATCTCTCACCCTAGCCAACTGCAAAGAGGTAAGGAAACTCAGAAATCCATTTTTTCAGTGTGGTATCAGAACACAAATCTCTGTGTTACACCAAAGACTCAAGCCAAAAGTGGAGATTAAACTTAGGATCCAGGGTCTCACGAAGTGGTTTCCAAATATCCAGGATGCAATAGAAATTCACCACACCAAGAACCAAGAAAATGACATGCTGAATAATAAAAGACAACCTACAGATGCCAACACTAAAGTGAATAAGATGTTGGAATTATCTGACGAGCTTTGGAAGTGACCTTGAAATAATTCTTCAGCAAGCAATTACAAATTCTCTTGAAATGAGTGACAAAATTGGAAACCTCAGCCAAAAAATATTGAAGTTATAAGAAAGAAACGAGTGGAAATTATAAAACTCAAAAAATACAAAAACGAAAAAAAAAAAAAAAGAAAGAAATGTTGCCAGATGGGATCAATCATAGAGTGGAGATGACAGAAGATAGAACCAGTGAAATTGAGGACATGTCATTAGAATGTACCTAATGTAAACAACACAGGAAGAATAGACTGAACAAAAAGATCATGGCCTCAGAGAATTGTGGAAACATAACAAAAAAGCTCACATTCATACTGTCCGATTTGTAGAAGGAGAAGAGAGAGAGAGAGAGGAATAAAAAAAGTATTGGAAGAAATAACGGTTGAAAACTTCCCAGATAAGGCATAATGATTGGAAAGGAAGAAATAAAAATATCCCTATTTTCAGATGACATGCTATATATTCTAAAGACTCTTCAAAAACAAAATTCTAGAACTAGTATGTAAGTTCAGCAAATTGGTGGGATACAAGGTTCACACACACAAATCAATTGCATTTGTATACAGTAACAACGAAACTGTGGAAACTGCAATGTAAAGCACAATACCATTTACAAATGCTCTAGAGAAAATAAAATTGTGGTTTATAAATGTCACAAAACATGTATAGGACCTATGTCCTGTACATTCCAAAACACCGATGAAAAAAATCAGAGACCTAAATAAATGTAGACACATATGTGGTCGTGGATTAGAAGACTCAATACAGCAAAGATGTCAATTCTCCCCAAGCAGAGCTATAAGTCTAATGTAATTTCTATCAAAATTCCAGCAAGGTATTTCAGACATAGAGAAGCTTATTCTAAACTTTATATGGAAATACGCAAACCCTAGAATAGCTAGAAACATGCTTGATGAAAAATAATAAAGTGAAAGAAATTACTCCGTTTTATGTTGATCTTACTGCATAGCTACAGCAATCTAGACAGTGTGGCACTGGCAGAGGAGTGAACACATATATCAACAGAACAGAATGTAGAACCCAGAAATAAACCTACTCAAATACGTTCAACTGATTTTTGAGAAGAGCACATAAGCAATTTAATGGAGGAAAGATAGACTATTGCACAAATGATGCCGAAGTGGTTGGACATCCATAGGCAAAAGTAAAATGAGCCTTTAATAAAAAAGTAAAAATGAGCCTTTATCGAAACCTCACAACTTATACAAAATTTAACACACAATTTGCCACAGGCTTAAATGCAAAATGTAACACTGTAATAGTTTTGAAAACATCAAAGGAGAAACTCTTTGGGATCTAGGGCTAGGCAGAGTTCTTTGACTTGACATCAAAAGCACAATAAAAAAAAAATCAATAAATTAGACCTCACTGAAATTAGAAACTTTGGCACTGTTAAAGACCTTGTGAAAGGGATGAAAATAAAAGCTACAGGCTGGGAAAAGTATTTGCAAGCCACTTATCCAACAAAAGAGTAGTATCTAGAAAGTTAAAATAACTCCCAAAACTCAACAATAAACAGTCAAAGAATCCAAGTAGAAAATGGGTGTCTCAGTCCAATTTCTGTTGCTTGTAAGAGAATACCTAAAACTGGTTAATGTAGAAAGAAACGGAATTTATTTCTTTCAGTTTTGAAGGCTGGGAAGCCTAAGGTCTAGGGGGCACAACTGGTGAGGGCCTTCTTCCTGGTGGAAACTATCTACGGAGTCCTGCGGCAGCATAGGCAATCACCAGTCCACACCCATGAGAACCCATTAAACCATTAATCCATTATTTCATAAATGGGTTAAACCATTCACGAGATCACAGTCCTCACAAGCTTATCACCTCTTAGAGGCTCCACCTTTCAACACTGCCACATTGGGGGAATCAAGTTCCCATGTGAGCTTTGGAGGGGACAAACGTTCAGATCTTAGTAATGGGCAGAAGACACGAAAACATTTATTTTTTTTCACGGAAGAAGTTATACAGGTGGCAAATAAGCACACGAAAATGTCTCCAATATCATTAGACATCAGAGAAATACAATTTAATAGAATGGTGAGATATCACTACGCACATATTAGAACAGCTAAAAAAAAAAATAGTGATAACACCAAATACTGTTGAAGATTTGGGGAAATTAGATCACTCATACATTGCCAGTGGAAATGTAAAACTGTTTCAGCCACTTTGGAAAGCAGCATGGCAATTACTTTAAAAATTAAACATGAACTTAATATGCCAGCCAGAAATCTGTCTTGTGGGCTTTTAGACCAGAGAATTGAAAGCTTAATTTCGTACAGAAACTTGTACATGATTGTTCACGGCAGCTTTACTTGTAAATAGCTAACAAGTGGAAATAACCCAAATGTCCTTGAACGGATGAATGGCGAAACAAACTGTGTTGCATGTGTACCATGGAATACCCCTCAACAATAAAAAGTGACAGACTCTTGACAAATGCAGAAATTTTGATGGATCGCCTGGGAATTATGGTGAGAAAAAAAAAAAAAAAAAGAGGAAATCCCCCAAATTACATGCAATTCCATTTATTTATTTTTGTAATGGCAAAATATTGGAAATGGAGACAGTTTGTAGTTTCCAGGCGGTAGGTATGGGGAATTATTCTGGGAAGGAGATGGGTGTGGTAATAAAATGGCACCAGTCGAGGGACTTTTTCGGTCATAAAACTGTTTATTACCCTGTCTATTGTGGTGTATACATGGACCTGTGCATGTGATAAAACTTCATAGAACTAAATACACGCACACATACAGACACACACTCAAGTAAAACTGGGAAGATCTGAATAAGATCATTGGATATCATTGGTGTCAGTATCCTGGTTCTGATATTATACTATAACTTTACAATATGCTAGCATTGGCGGAAATTGGATAAAATGTACCTTGGATCCCGATGCAATATTTCTTGCAACTGCATGTAAATCTACATTTATTTTGAAGTAAAAAGTTAAAAAATCTCCTCAACCACCTGGAATCTATGGTGCATTCCTTTCCTATTGAAATTGCATAGATCCTGAGATAAAGTTTTGCAGCAGAAAAGTAAATTTCCTTTATTTAGCTTTCTGTCTTTCTTACTATCTCACTATTAACCTTAGCCTTAGGATTCAGAAGGAAGATGTCATAATGAGTCATTCACACAATTTACTTAAACTGAAAAAAGAAATTAGAGTTTTTCTTACAAAGAGTAATTCTGATTAGATTTAATATTGTTTTTTCAGTGAGGCCTAACTTTCCAAATAATTCGTCTGCTGAACATTTTCCATAAATTGATTAAACTATATTTGCAGCACCAAGGTATAGAAAAAGTGTAATTTTAGCACATATAAATATACACGATGCCATAAATTACATCCTTTAAAAAAAAATGAGTAGTCTGTCTTAAAAATTCTTTTAGGGGATATAAGAGAGAAGGAAACATAAAAAAAAACAACACTACCTTAAAATTCTACTTTTATCTTTTTATTTTATTTATTTTGTGTGTGTGTGACCGCTAAGGGGATCGCAACCCTTGGCTTGGTGTCGCCCGCACGTCGCTCAGCCAGTGAGCTCACCAGTATCCCTACATAGGATCCGAACCCGCAGCCTCGGCGCTCCCAAGCGCCGCTGTGCTCCCAGCAGCGCACTCTCCCGAGTGAGCCACGGGGTTGGTCCAAATTTCTACCTTTGAAAAAGTCTCTGTGCTGTTCTGACCAACCAATGATTCACCTAGAGACAGGGTTAAGTGCTTTCTCATCCTACCCTGCCTGGCTGCCCTCAGTACAAGGGGCACTCTAATCTCACCTTTCAAAATTGCTTTCTGTTCAGGGTTCCCCAGGCACTATCTGACATTAGGTTGGGCTGGTGTCCTGTCCTTCGAGGGAAGGCGAACAGGCTTTCTAATCATCCCTTCCAAGGGTTCTTTAGGGTTTTTTTTTTTTTTTTTTTTTTTTTCTTCCTTCTTGACACCCTAAGCACTTCAACTCTCTATCACCCATTTAAAAAGTAATACCGAGTTCACAGTGAGTTAAAGATTTATATTGTCTTTAACATTCTTCTGATAAATAGTATTGACAAGGCTTATTGTTCCTTTCGACTGAAGCACAATTTAAAGCGCAGTGTGGTTTAAGGCTTACGGCAACTTCTTGGAATTCGCAAAATACGTTCAAGAGATAGAGACTGGGAAGAAACCCAGACCTCCTGACCCTCAATCCTGATAACTTGACCAATGACAATTATTTTAATCATCCACTTATCAATCGCATTGTAATTGCTAGGACGAAACGTAAGACACATCTGATAAGGTGACCAGAGGTGTGAATTAAATAAGGAAGGTGGCTATAGGGACATGTGGGGGCACAGTGTTACAGGAAAACTCGTAATGGGATAGGGGTATGCTTGGTGAGTATGTGTGAGAGGAACAAAGGAGGCTAGTGTGGCTGGAGAAAAAAATCATTCATTCATTTCACAAATATTCAAGTATCCATTGAACCAGGGACTGCTCTGGGCACTTAGAATACATTAATGAGCAATGGACAAAGATTATTGCCCTCCTGGAATTTGTATTTTCCAGCACGGGAGACAAGACAATAAAAAACAAAGACAGCATATGAGTAAAATAAATTGTATCCCAAAGGTGGTAAATTCTGTTTAAGAGAAATAAAAACCAGATAGGGAAGAAGTGGAACCCGGAGTGAGAGGTGAGGATTGGACATGTAAACAAATATCCTGCAACTGATAGTACCATTATTAGATGGGTGGAAGTTTTCTCCTTTGTGCTTTGTCAGGCGTAAGTGTAAATGCTATGCTGGCTTCACTGCACAGAGGTCAGAACACACTTTTCCTGTCTTTGGTCTGGTCTCGATTCCCTTCTTAATACACCAGAGAACCAGGGACACCACAGCCTGATAGCCTTTTGTCATCGAGTGCCTACTCATTTTGAAGTTATCATCCCCTGCTACACGTCCACTAAATTTGGACTTTAGTTGTCTGGGCTTGAGACCCTGCCTGGTAGAAGCCCTGGCCAGGCAGTGCCCAGACCACAGGCAGTGACACTTTTCCCGGAAGATCTTAGCCGGTGGGGCAGGCACGTGCTCAGAATCTTTCCTCCAGCGCCGAGCTGAAGGGAACGCGGTTCCTCCTAGTATGAAGCTGATTGGTGGAGGCAGGTCACGTGACTCGGGGTTAGCCAATGCAAGTCCTCTCCAGGATGCTTTAGCTTGGAGAAGAAACTGACGGTTAAGATGCGGGGGCCACCTAGACTGGGGACTTGTTTGTGACCAGCTCGTAAGAGGAAGAAAGGGACTCCAACTGCTGCGGTCCTGGACGTTTCCCAAGGTTTTTCTGATGCTTCTTCTTCCAATTAGGTTAATTACAACAATATCTTTTCTGTAAATTAAACCTATTTTGGCATAAATTACCTAGGGTCAAGGTTTACGGATTAGTAGGAAAGGCAGTCCAGCTGTTCAGTGGTCCACTTTCTTTCCACCCTCTATGAGTCCTCACGTGTTAAGATTAGCTTCAATTGCATGGCTAATCAGTTCATGCGCGCTCTAAAATTCTTCAAAAAGCCTTTCTCCTCTCCAAAAAGTTATGCTTCTCCTTTGCACCTTGGTTTTGTTTGTGGTGACTTTTGATATGTCAGGGTTTTAAATGTGAGATATTTCCCTTTCTATTGTATTTCATTTATTTTATGCTCAAAAACGATTTTCTCATCTGAAGAGTGAATAAATATTCAGCTGCATGTTGAAGATGACTGCTTTCATTTCTTTCTTATAATGGCCTCTCTAAAGCAATTTGATTTTGTAATTATAATAAACGATGTGATGATGTGAGTGTTTATCCATCTTTCTATCCACCGACCTAACTTTGTTTCAAGTGGTTAAACTGTTAAACAGTGTGGTTTATAGATAACCATCCCTTTAGCCACTGATTTTGTCTGTTTTTCATTCTGTATTTTGAAATAATTTAGACTTACAGAACAGTTGCCGAAAAAATTGTACAGGGAGCCTTCACCCAGATTTCCCTAATGTTGACATCTTATATAGCCATCGAAAAATTACCAAAACTAAAACATTACTATCAATGTAATACTACGATATCTAATATATAGAATTTATTTGAATTTCACCAGTTATCACATAATGTCCTTTTCTATCGTAGGATCCCATTCAGGATACCCCGTTGTATTTGTCTGTCATTTCTGCCTACTCTGCTCCAGGCTGACAGTTCCTCAGTCTTCACTGGTCGTTCAGAAGCCTGACACTTTTGAAGATACCGGTCAGGTATTTTGTAGAATGTCTCTCAACTTGGGGTCATCTGATGTTTTCTTATGATTAGATTGAAGCTCTGCATTTGTGGCAAAAATACATGTTTTATTCTCCTCCCCTTCACCCCATTGGTGAGCGTGCGATTCCCACCCTAGTGTTGTGGGGGTGGCCAAACACATGGCACCCAACATTGGACAGATGAAATCCACAGCAGTTTATTAGTCACATCTACTCACAGCCTGGGAGAGGAGGACACCACAGGCCAGGCAGAGCCACACAGCATCACAGTCTGGAAGAAAGTGGACAAGCAGGGTCTGTAGGGCGCAGTATTGTAGTAAGAGGATTAAGTGCCCCTCGGTTCATGGGAGGATGACTGGCTTCTTTGGATAATTCTGTGGGCTGGGTGAGAACTGAAACCTGCTACTTAGGGATAAGAAAGCACTGTGCCCGGTCCACATGATAAGGAGGGTACTTTGGCTAGGGGACCTTTTTCTGTGGGAACACAACAGGGAGCAGAACCTGTGGGTAAGCCATAAACGGTCATCCCCTCTCTCCTAGATGTCAAGGCACACATATTATTAGGCCTTAATTTTAGGTCTTATATCACATTACTGCTAACATTATTTTGTTCCCTTCTCTGTGAATCATGTCAGGGGGTAGGTATATGATGCCCATATGTTGTATTACTACTAATGTTCACCTTGATTACTTGGTTAAAGTGGTGGCAGTTAGGCTGCTCCACCAGACCATTGCTATTTTCCCGTTTTTTAGTAATAGATAGGGTGTGGGAAATACTTTAAGGCTCCGAAAATACACTGTTTCTTCTCAGACTTTGACCCATTACTTTTGGAATCCATCTAGGTATCTTGCCTACAACAAATATGTTTCCTAATGGTAATTTTCTATTTTCCTCATTCTTACTACATGTATTCATTGGAATTCTTCTGTAAGGAAGAGCTGGTTCCCCCCCCCCCCATTTATTTGTTCAATTTATGTACATCAGTATGGGCTCATGAATAATTATGTTATACTATGAGTTATAATCAAATTATATTATTATTTACTTTGTTCCTCAAACTGTTCCAGCTTTGGCCATTGGGAGCGTTCTTTGGTTGGTTCTGTGGTCTTTCGATATGCCCCCATTCTTTCTTGCACACTTCCTTATGTTCTGGCACAATAAGATGTTCACATCCATCTTGTGTTCTTTGGTTTGTTTCTTTGTTTCTTTGTTTTCCCCCACCGTACCTCTGGATTAAAACTATTTCTACAAGGAGCCCTGGTTCCTTTCCTTGGAGAATAACATTTAGAAACCTGTATTTCAGTGTATATTCATTGTTACTGAAATTTCATTGCTGCTAGGCTCTCTCCACGGACAGAGGTAGGAAATATATTGTATGTACATTCCCATGCTTACAGATACATCTATGTTTATTTCTGCATCTACCTATTTGTATAGATATTAAAAGCCAGGAACTCATACTGATATTTCTGATTCCAGTCCATTCTAGCCTTATCTGTAAATTCGTTCTCCGACCTGGCTTTCATTATCTATGATGCGTTTACTTATTTGTTCATTCCTGGTGTGTGTACACATAGCTTCAGAATTGCTAACCAATACCCCTGTTGGAAACAGATTTACTAACTTGTATTTGTGTACAGTTCTTTTTTGTCTTCAGCCTTAGAAGATACTGTCAAAATATGGTTTTCCAAAGTTTCCTCACTTAAATATTTTCTTCCTCACTCCTTCAGTGTGGATAAATTAATCATTTGTAATACAGTTAGCTGACTTTGCTGCTACTTGTATTCGACTTTGCGTTTCCCCCCATATCCTGGTTGATTTTAATTGTTTATTTATATTTTGGATAGAAATGTTCCTATGATTCGGAGTCAGGCCTATGCAGAAACAAAGTGTACTCAGAGAAGTATCGCTTCTTCCTCATTCCTTCTACCTCATTCCCATTCCCCATTTCTTGCTATTTCTTTCCCACCCTCCCCCATAGGATAACCAATTTCTTTATTTTCTGGTTCAACCTTTTCTGTATTTATTTTGCACCAATTCGCAGATACACACATGTTTTCTTATATTCCCTTCTTACACAAAGGATAGCATACTATTCATATTTCTTTCCATTTTGCCTTTGTCATTTAACAGCCTTCCTGAAATCACCCCACACCGTGTCATACAGATTTTCATCATTCTTTTTCTTACAGCTACACTGGACTCCATTGCATGGCTGTACTATACTTTATTCAACCACTCATCTATATGTGGGCTTTTAATGTGTTTCCAGCATTTTGCAGCTACAAACAATGCTTCAGTGAATAACCTTGGGCACAAATAACTTTGTACTGGTGAAATGGATCTTCGAAGTATATGTCCAGTAGTGAGATTATTGGGCTAAAAGTTAGGTGCATATGTAGTTTCTTTAGGCATTTCCAGATTTCTCTTTGGAAGGGTCGTATTGGTTTTCATTTCCACTAGCAATGTTATGAGAATGACCGTTTCCACACAGACTCACTAACAGAATGTGTTGCCTCACTTTTTAAACTTTCGCCTATGTGTTAGGTGAGAAACGGTATCACGCTGTTGGTTTAATGTACGTTTTTGTCTGTTGGTGAGTAAGTTTTGACACATCATGTTTGAGGACTTTCTATATTTTTTTGCATGAATTGTCTGTTCATGTCTTTTCCTCATTTTTCGATCCAGTTTTTGGTCATTTTGTCGTTCAATATTTAAGAATTCTATATATGTATTTGGAATATTATCCATTTGTCTGAGGTATATGCTGCAAATACTTTATCCCAGTTTGCCAGTTGTGTTTTGATTTATTTATGATGTATTTTTTGCAACACTTTCTTTCGTTTTTATGTGGTCTAACTGGTTATTCATTTCTTTCATTGCCTCTGGAATTTGAATCATAGTTAGATGCCTTTCCCTACACCAAGGTTAAAGAAGAGCTCTGCCAGATTTTTTTCAAGAACTTGTATCGTTTCATTTTTTATGTTCAGATCCCTAATACGTGTGCAGTCTATTTTTGTGTATGGTGTATTGTATCAGTCCACTTTTATTTTTCCTAATGCCTCAATTGCTCCAACACTATTTAGTCAATGACCATCTTTGCCCTCATGATTTTACATGCCACCTTTATCATATGCTAATTTCCATATGTATTTGTACTTGGGTTGTATTTTTTGGTTTTCTCGCCTATTATTCCACTGAGCTATCTGTAATTTAAGGAAGTTTTCTCTGCCATCACATGCGGAATCAAAATCCCAGGTCTTCTTTACAATGTGAGCAAACTTTTCCTGTAAAGAGCCATATAGCAAATATTTTAAGTTTGTGGACCATAGTGTCTCTGTCATAACTACTCAACTTTGTCATTGCAGCACAGAAACATCTATAGATAAGATATAAATGAATGAGCATGGCTGTGTTCCAGTAAAACTTTATTTACAAAACCAACAACTGGACTGTATTTGACCCAATGGGCCACAGCTTACAGACCCCTGCTCTAGTGGATTCCTCAGATAGGGTTGAGGGGTGCAGAATCTCCTAAGTTCCTGTCTGTTGAAAACTGTTTTTCTATAAGCTGTGATATTTGAAGGGTCAGCCCTGCTGGATGTAAAATCTTTACTTCAGACTTTTTTAAAAAAAATTTATCATTACACAATGTAAACATTTTTTTTTTTTGTGGCCCTTTACCAATTCCTCCTTAACCTCTCCTCCCCCTCCCCCTTTCCCACCGCTGGTGTCCTCAGTTCTGTCCTCTCGTTTTGAGAGTTCAAGGAATTTTTGTGATTGTTGCATCATTCTTCTTTCCTTCCTTTTTTCAGCTGCCGCTTATCAGTGAGGACATGTGGTATTTCTCTTTCTGTAAGTCTGGCTTATTCCACTGAACATGATTTTCTCTAAGTTCATCTATGTTGCTGTGAATGGCACAATCTCACTCCTTTTTATGGCAGAGTTGTATTCCATTGTGTCTATATACCACATTTTCCTTACCCCGTCATCTGTCAGTAGACATTTAGTTTGCTTCTGACTCTTAGCTATTGTAAATAGAGCTGCGATAAACATGGGAGTGCAGGTATGCCTTCGACATGATGATTTCCATTCCTTTGGGTGTACACCCAACAGTGGGATTGCAGGATCATATGGCAGCTCTATCTGTAGTTGTGTGAGGAACCTCCATACTGTTTTCCGTAAGGGCTGCACTAACTTATAGTCCCACCAACAGTGTAGGAGGGCCCTTCTTTCTCCACATCCTCTCCACTAATTGTTATTCTCTGTCTTTCTGATTCTGGCCAGTCTAACTGGTGTGAGGTGATATCTCAGTGTGGTTTTGATTTGCATTTCCCTGCTGCTTACTGATGTTGAGCATTCGCTTTTTCATCCGTAGGTTGGCCATTTGTGTATCTTCCTTTGAGAAATGCCTATCCAGCTCCTTTGCCCATTTTTTAGTTGGATTTGTTTGTTTGTTTGTTTGTTTGTTTGTTTTTACTGTTGTTTGCGTTCCTTGTATATTCTAGATATTAATCCCTTGTGGGATTCATAGTTTGTGAATATTTTCTCCCATTCTGTCGGTTGTCTTTTCACTCTGTTAATTGTTTCTTTGGCTGTGCAGAAGCTTTTTAGTCCATTTCTATTTTTATATTTTTATAAATATTCTGATCCGAGGTAGGTCTCATATCCTCAAATGCTTGTTTGAATATGATTAATTCTGTTTGAACTGTTCACTTAGTTTCTTTCGCTTTATGGTTGTTTGCTTTGTGAGAAGTTTTGTTTCCTCATCTTTTTTTAAGAATGTTTTTGTATGGAATTTTTTTCTTCCTTTTGTGTATTTGTATGATATTGGTTTGTTTTACAAAAATCCTACTTTAACGATGCCATTTTTGGTCGGGATAGCAAAGTCCAGGCCTTTGAGCCTTTTTCTTTGCTTGTCTTGGTGGCAGAGGGAGAAGTTTTGAGTGCTCTGATTCTGTGGTTCTCTCATGTCCTGCAAGAGCATTTTTCTTTTCCATTTTTGTTTTTCCCCCTTTTGTTTCTTTTCCCCACCATTACTAAATGCCAAAGGATGCTTCACCCTTCCTCTTTGCCTTTTCTCTTCTTCTTCCATTTTTTTTTTTTTTTTTTTTTTTTTTTTTTTTGTGGTGGGCTGATATGGGGATCCAAACCCTTGACTTTGGTGTTATAACACTGTGAAGCTATTTTTAAGTCTTGTAAGTCTTCCCTACCTCTTCAAATGGCACATATTTTGAAGTCTCTTCTCTATAGACCCTGCTCTTATCTTCCAGGATATCTTTTTGGTATTTTCAGACTTATCATGGGCCTAGTCATTCTGGCCGTACTTTTAGATCAACTTTAAGCTTGCCATCTTTCTTCCTCAGTATCTCTTGCAGCTCTTCTTGGTCTGTCTTTGCTTGCCACTAAGCCCACTGATGAGCGTGTGACAGATCATGTGCTGGAATATCGTGCTTTTTCTCGTTTTACTCACAATTATTTTGAAGTTTTGTCATCTGTTTCTAAGTGATGATGAGTATGTGCTTTTGGACAGATTTACATTTGTTTTTTCTTGGTGATTTGCATCATTTTGGAAGGAAGTATTGAGAGGCAGGTAGATAGATGGTCAATATTGTCTTCTGCTCACTTACCCCTGATTTCTACTGACATTTTATCTTATGCCAATATGTATATGTATGAAGGCACACACAAACGTAAACACTTACACACACACTCGAGTCTATTCCTATTCTATGTCTACAGTGGAGGTCTCCTGAGGTGGCTGCCTGATTCACCATCTACAAGGGTACTTCAAAAAGTTCATGGAAAAACAGAATTAAAAGATAATACGGATCTTTTCATGAACTGTCTGAAATACCCAAGTATTTATTCAATAAATATTTTCTCCACTGCTAAGCTTGGTGGCAGATAAGGGACTGTGGATGTCTTCTCAGGATTTGTAAATATTCTTCACTCTGAAGCAGGTTCATAAAGATGGACAAAAACGCCCCAGCCACACTACTAGACCTTGCTGTACGAAGTCTGCTGAGTAATGAACGTGTAGCTATCCATGCCCTTGAAGAGCTCCCAAGAGTCATGTTCGCTCCGTTTTTCACTGCCGCCTTCTTGGGTGGTCATAAGAAGGTACTGAGGGAAATGGTGAGGATTTGGCCCTATCCCTGTCTCCACGTCGGGACATTGAGAGTACGGGAGTCACAATATGACAATTTCGAAGCTATGATTGACGGTCTACAGATCCTTCCTGCCCAGAACTCTTCTTCTTGGTAAGACTATGTATAATAGAGACATAGTGAGTCAGCAGGAGGGTATGGGACGGGCGTAGGAGACGGCCTAACAGTCTTTCAAAGGTAGTTAATGGTGAATGCTGAGGATCTCTGTGAGGCTGTTGGTGGAACATTTGGGGTCACCTTAAGGACTCTAATGTCTTACAGAGTTGATTATGGAACAGAAGGGATTGAGGATACTATTAATAGATTTGCCTCCTGGGTATGATTACATGGAAAAAGGACATGGGCATTGAGACTGGGATCATCAGAAGAGAAGAAAAGATGGGGAAAAGAAAGAAAGGCGCTAAATTTTTATGGAAAAGGCTTTGTTGGTAAATGGTGTATGGACTGAAGACCAGGGATAAAGGGATTTTGTTTCAGCTTCCCATCATTGATCCTGCTGGGTTGTATTAAAATCAGCTACCTCTCAGATATTCTGTCTTCTCCTCTACTTACAGGGCGCCAAAACTGAGGATTCTAGATTTAAGTCAGAATCCAGGCTGCAGGACCACATGCTCTGAGATCAGGACCACATTCCCTTTCTGTTTTCGTTCATGTGTTCACTCTCAGCACTCTATCGTGAAAACAGAAGAAGCCCCACAAAGAGTTAGGTGCCCCGGAACTGTAAATTCAGAGTCTGAGCCTCAGTCATCCAGGGAACCTGTGGAATTATTAGTGAACATTTCCCTAGACGGTACCTGGAGAACAGGGCGATTTCTTTCTTTACTTCGAAATAAAGTAGAGCAGAGCTTTGGGTCCTTGCACCTCTGCTGCAGAGTTTTGCAATTTGATGGAAGGCTTGCCCACGAACACATCCTGCAGCTTCTGGATATGGGATGCATTGGTCACCTGAAAGTGGATGACATTTATCTGAGTCAAGTCACCACCCTTTTGGCTCAGATGACCCACCTCCACAGCCTTAGTATGTCTCACATCCGTTTTACATCTTGTGTGAGGAGAAGCTTTGGGACTTTTCTCACCCATCTTGGGCAGATGAACACCCTTCAGCAGATCCGTTTGCATTCCTGCCGCACGCATCCGCTTCAGGAACTGCTCAGGTGAGGAGCTGGGGAAAGACCTGGGTTCCCTGAACCACCCCGTTGTTAAGACAGGAGAGCAACCATTCTTGGATATTCCTAATCTCCTTGTAACCCATTCCTCCTTCCACCTCAATATGGGCACTGCTGGGTGTATGAAACTGGCCAGGCTAGAGAAACTAGAAAAGTAAGCTGTGATCATTCATTCATTCAGTCAGTCAGTCGACCATGTGCAGACACCATGATAAGTCTGTAGATACATTGGTGAAAAAGACCCAGTCCTTCTCCCCTTGGAGTTTACAGCCTTTTAGGGAGGAAGGGGAGACGTTCAGATGGAGAAATGTTTTATGCTGTGGCACTGATGCACCTCATCATGGTCTGGCTAGAACAGTTAATACTGCCAGATCATTTTGCTCCTGTATTTTACCCAAGCGTTAGGCCCTGAGTAGAGTGCTTGTCATTTGGGTTTTGGTCAAAGGGAATCCTTAGTTGACTGCTTTCCCAGTTCCCTCCCCACCAAATAAGTAAACTAAATCCACCACTGATTTCATTGTAAGTACTAAGTGCATTAAATTTTTTTCCACTTAATCTTTCCCACAACTCTACATAATAGTTGCTATTGTGCATGTTTTAAAGATTTAAGAAACTGTATCTGAGAGTGGAAAAGTAATTTTCTTAGAGTCTGATTCCAAAGCCCACATTGTTAACTGCTGTTGCAACATATGTGCAAATTAGTTTATTCTAGAGCCATAGATACCTCTAACTCAGGACTCCTTGTCCTGGTCCAATCCTCATTGTGCAGAAATAACTTTCTTTTTTCTGTCTACAGATACCTGCCACCTCAGTTGGATGCATTGTATCTCTCTTTCTGTGGACTTTCTAACAGAGGCATCACTGTCCTGTCCCAGAGCCCTGCAGCCACCCATCTAAGATTGCTGAGTCTCAGCAACGTCGAGATATCCCGGGAACTTTCTGAGTCCTTCCAGACTCTGCTGGCAAGTGTCTCAGGCACCCTGGAGTATCTACAGATAACTAGTTGCCTGATAACTGATTCTACTCTCACTGCTGTCATTCCGGCCCTGAGCCGCTGTTCCCACCTCTGTGTCTTTAGCTTCGCCTCCAACCCCATTACAATGCGTGTGCTCACCAGTCTTCTGCGGCACTTAACAAACCTGACGGAGCTGAAGCGTGTAATTTATCCTGTCCCTGTCCATTGCTATGAACAATTGCATAATCCTCGCAGTTTGAACCGACAGAAGCTTTCTGAAGTGCAGGCCCAATTGAAGGCGATGCTGCAGGTGGTAAAGCGGAATGACATGCGCTGGACCAGTTCTCCTGAGTGATTTTCATGGTACAAGGACTTGATTTAACACTGACGTGTGGCCATTAAAGCACGTAGTGTTCTCACCTGATGCCCAAGTTTTAGAGACACATATGTAAAATTTTATAGTTCCAGGAACCTCGCGTTAGGAAGATTCCATGTGTAACTGACCTCTATAAAAATAAAGAACTCTAAAGAAAACAGAGGGCTTTGAGAGGTCCTATGGGTCTCTTACCCATTGTCCTCCAAATCCTCCTCCTTACTCCTGACCACAGTGTTGGGTATGTGACCTTGGCTGACCTAGTCATGGTATACCATTTCCCTGTCCAGACTAATTGGTTCACTTACGGGTACTTGACACAAGTCAAAAGAGTTGAAACCTTTTCTTGATGATATTTTGGAATAGTTGGTGGTTATTGAAGCCAATAATTTTACCCTCCAAGGTCCTTTAAACTTCTCATATTTATGACGGCCGTAGGCTGCTTATGAGAAACTATTTGCATCGAAAAGGAAAAAAACCAAACCAAAACAAACAAACCAAACCTATGTCCACTACCTACTGGTGTCTTTATCAGTCCGTTGCTACCTCCTTTCTTAGGTCTTAGAAACCTGTGGCTCAGTCGTTCCTTATATCACACCCATTCACCAAGGATCTCTTATTAGTTCAGTACTGTTCCAGGTGCTAAGAATAAAAAGGCAAATAAGACAAAGCCCCTACTTCCAGCCACTCAGAATACAGCTGTTCCTATGATTTGTCTGTTCCCCTACTCTTTCTTAGGGCGTTTGGGAAAGTTATTTAAACCCCCTGTACCCCAGGTTTTTTTTTTTTTTCACACACTCTGTTCAATCCACGCTGGCCTCTTTATGCTGTTGGATAGCTCCTCAACACTCAGGTCATGGCTTTAATGTTACCTCCTCGGAGAGGTTTTCTCTTACTTCCCTTTACTTATTGTACTTCCCTCGCTTCCTTTGCTTCCCTTACTTTACCATGTTGTAGCTCTCTCTCAATGTACCATGTATGTTCCCTTCATGGTACCCATCGTTCCATATGCATTTGCTCCCTCTGCTCTTACAGCAATAATTTGTGCATATCGTTTACCCGTTGAAGTGAAAGCACTGCACTTCAAAGACTTAGTAAGAGAATAGAATGTTAAAATAACTAATTAAATATCTGTTTGTATGATGACACATTAAAATGGTAAAACATTGCATTTCAACGACTTAGTAAGAAAAAAATGTAATAGTAATTAATAACTTTTTCTAATCGTTTACATGCTGAAATGCCAACAGACTGAATGTCAATGAGTCAGTAACAAAAATGAATGAAAAGTTACTAATTAAAAATTAATGTACAGCGTTCCCTGTTGAAATGAAATCAGACCACAATTTAAAGACTTAGTAAGAAACAAGTTGCAAAGTAGTTAATGTGTTTATACTGTTTCCATGTTAAAATGATAACATACTGCTTTTCAGACTCAGTTAAAAAAATAATTAAAATTAAATAAATTTTGTTCTTGTTGGTTACATGTTGGAATAACATACTGTATTACAAAGACTTAGAGAAAAGAATGTAAAAAATAATAATTAATAAAAATAGTTAATAACGTTTTTATTGCTTCCATTGTGTAATGACAACATACTGCATTTCCAACTTAGAAAGTAAAACATGTTAAAATAACCAAAACAGAATTTGTATGTGTTTTTTTCTTGGTGGAATAACAGATGTGGTTTTAGTTTGCATTTCCCTGATGACAAGTGATGTTGGGCATTTTTTCATGTATCTGTTGGCCATTTGTGGGTCTTCCTTTGAAAAATGCCTATTCAGCTCCTTTGCCCATTTTTTAATTGGGTTACTTGTTTTTCCGTTGCAAAGTTGTTTGAGTTCGTTGTGTATTCTGGATATTGATCCTTTGTCCAATGTTTATTTTGCAAATGTTTTCTCCCACTATGTTGGTTGTCTTTAACTCTGTTAATTGTTTCTTTTGCTGTTCAGAGCCTTTTTAGTTTGATATAATCCCACTTGTTTATTTTTCCTTTGGTAGCCCATGCTTTGGGGGTTGTATTCACGACATCAGTGCCCAGTCCCACTTCCTGGAGTGCTTCTCCTATGTTTTCTTTAAGTAGTCTTATTGTTTCAGGGTGTATATTTAATTCTTTAATCCATTTTGAGTTGATATTGGTATATGATGAGAGATATGGGTCTAGTTTCGTTCTCCTGCATATGGATATCCAGTTATCCCAGCACCATTTGCTGAAGAGGCAGTCTCTTCCCGAATGTATAGGCTTGGTGTCTTTGTCAAAGATCAGATGGCTGTAGGTGGGTGGGTTGATTTCCGGATTCTCTATTCTATTCCATTGATCACTCTGTCTGTTTTTATGCCAGTCCCATGCTGTTTTGGTTATTATAGCTTTGTATTATTGCTTGAAGTCAGGTAGTGTTATGACTCCAGCTTTATTTATATATTTCTTTCTTTCTTTCTTTCTTTCTTTCTTTCTTTCTTTCTTTCTTTCTTTCTTTCTTTCTTTCTTTCTTTCTTTCTTTCTTTCTTTCTTTCTTTCTTTCCTTCCTTCCCTCCCTCCCTCCCTCCTTCCTTCCTTCCTTCCTTCCTTCCTTCCTTCCTTCCTTCCTTCCTTCCTTCTTTCTTTCTTTTTGCTCAGAATTGCTTTGACTATGAATGGTCTTTTGTTATTCCATATAAATGGCTAGATAGCTTTTTCCTTTTCTGAGAAAAATGTAATTGGAATTTTCGTGGGGATTGCATTGAATTTGTATAGCACTTTGGGTAGTATGGACATTTTCACAATGTTGATTCTTCCAATCCAAGTGCATGGGATATCTTTCCATCTTCTTGTGTCCTCTTTAATTTCTCTCAACAGTGGTTTGTAATTCTCAGTATAGAGCTTTTTCACATCCTTGGTTAACTCTATTCCTAAGTATTTTATTTTGGGGGTGGCTATCGTAAATGGGCAAGCTTTCTTGATTTCTCTTTCTGCATGTTCACTACTGGAGAATAGAAATGCTACCGATTTTTCTGTGTTGATTTTGTATCCTGCAACTTTGCTGAAATCATTTATCAACTCCAAGAGTTTTTTTGTAGAGGCTTTAGGCTGTTTCATGTCATCTGCAAACAGGGACAGTTTGACTTCATCTTTTCCAATCTGGATGCCCTTTATTTCCTTCTCTTCTCTGATTGATCTGGCTAGTACTTCCAACACTATGTTCAATAGGAGAGGTGAGAGTGGGCATCCTTGTCTAGTTCCTGTTCTTAAGGGAAAGCTTTTCCCCATTCAGAATGATATTGGCAGTGGGTTTATCATAAATGGCTTTAATTATGTTGAGATACTTTCCGTCTCTACCTAAATTGTAGAGAGTCTTTATCACGAACGAGTGTTGAATTTTGTCAAATGCTTTTTCAGCATCAATAGAGATGATCATATGGTCCTCGTGTTTGATTTGGTTGATGTGGTGTATCACATTTATTGCTTTGCATATGTTGAACCAACCTTGCATCCCTGGGACGAATCCCACTTGATCACGTTGTATAATTTTGCGTATGTGCTGCTGTACTCTGTTAGCTAGTATTTTATGGAGGATTTTTGCATCTATATTCATCAAGGATATTGGCCTGCAGTTTTCTTTTCTTATTATATCTTTGTCTGGTTTTGGTATCAGGGTGATGTTTGCTTCATAGAATGTGTTTGGGAGAATTGCCTCTGTTTCAACCTTTTGGAATAGTTTGTAGAGAACTGGTGTCAATTGCTCTTTGAATATTTGGTAGAATTCTGCAGTGAACCCATCTGGTCCTGGGCTTTTCTTTGTTGGGAGCCTTCTGATAACAGCTTCAATCTCTTTTAGTGTTATTGGTCTGTTCAGATTTTCTACATCATCATGGCTCAGTTTTGGCAGTTTGCGTGGGTCCCGAAATTTAGCCATTTCCTCCAGATTTTCAAATTTGTTGGCATATAGTGGTTTATAGTAGTCAATAATGATTTCTTGTATTTCTGCAGTATCAGTTGTAATACCACCTTTTTCATTTCTAATTTTTGTTATTTGGGGCTTCTGTCATCTCCTTTTAGTTAGCCATACTAGTGGTTTGTCAATTTTATTTATCTTTTCAAAAAACCAACTTTTTGTTTCATGGATCTTTTGTATCATTTTTCAGATTTCTATTTCATTTAGTTCTCCTCTGATCTTAATGATTTCTGTCCATCTGCTAAATCTGGGTTTGGATGGTTCTTGTTTTTCTAGTTCTTTAAGTTGAAGTATTAGACTGTTTACTTGCCATCTTTCCATTCTTCTGAAGTAAGCATTTAATGTGAGAAATTTCCCAGTTAGTACTGCTTTTGCAGTATCCCACAGGTTTTGGTATGATGTATCATTGTTTTGATTAGTTTCAATAAATTTTTGATTTCCTGTTTGATTTCTTCTTGGACCCATATGTCATTAAGTAGAATGCTCTTTAATTTCCATGTGTTTGTATTGTTTCCAGAATTTCGTTTGTTATTGATTTCTAGTTTTAAGCCATTGTGATCTGAAAAAATACATGGGATAATTCCAATTTTTTTGAATTTGCTGAGACTTGATTTGTGACCTAACATGTGATCTATCCTGGAGAATGATCCATGTGCTGATGAGAAGAATGAATATTCTGAGGTTTCTGGATGGAATGTTCTGTAGATATCTGCCAAGTCCAATTGGTCTTGAGTGTTGTTTAGATCTTGTGTTTCTCTGCTGATTCTTTGCCTAGATGATCTGCCCAATATTGATAGTAGGGTGCTCAGGTCCCCTGCTGTTATGGTATTATTGTCTATCTCCTTCTTTAGGCCAATTAGAGTTTGCTTTATAAATCTGGCTGCTCCAACATTGGGTGCATATATATTTATGATTGTTATGTCTTCTTGATGGATGAGTCCTTTTATCCTTATGTAGTGGCCCTCTTTACCTCTTTTTATGGTTTTTAGTTTAAAGTCTATTTTATCAGATATAAGAATAGCTACTCTGGCTCATTTTTCATTTCTATTTGCATGGTATATCTTTTTCCATCCTTTCACTCTCAGTCTATGTGTGTCTTTATGGGTGAGGTGAGTCTCTTGAAGGCAGCAAACAGTTGGGTCCATACTTTTACTCCAGTCAGTCAGTCTCTGTCTTTTGAGTGAGGAATTTAATCCTTTTACATTAAGAGTTGTTATTGAAAAGTGTTGATTTACTCCTAGCATTTTATTGATTTTTATTTGGATGTCTTAAGTGTCTTTTGTTCATTTCTTTCTGATTTAATGTTTGTCTTCTGTTTTTGTTGGTTTCCTGGGTTGTAGATAAACTTTTTTTTTCCTCATTGTTAGCATTTTTATTTAACTAGTGGGTTTTGAATTTTCTTGAGTTTTTATGGCAGTGGCAGTTATTATTCAGGTACCAAAAAAGAAAGACAGTGTCTTTTGCAAAGTAGAAGTTTTCAATTTTAATGAAGTCCAAGTTATTAAAGACTTCTTTCATAGATTGTGCCTTCGGCGTTATATATAAAAACCCCAAATCATCTGGGTTTTCTCCTATGTTCTGTAACTTGCCTTTTGCTGGGTCTGTGATCCAGTTTGAGCTATTATTTACAAAGACTTAACGGGTCTGTGTCTAGATTCAGGTTGTTGCATTTGGGTGTGCAGTTGTTTCAGCACCATTTGTTTTAGAGACTATCTTTTCTCCATTGCATTGCCTTTGTCCCTTTTTCAAAGTTCAGTTGACTATATTTGTGTGGATCTGTTTCTGGCCTCTCAATTATATTCCAATGCTTGATCTGCTTATTCTTTCACCAATACCACAGTGTCTGGAACACCGTTGCTTTAAAGTGAGTCTTGACATTGGGTAGTGTCAGTCATTTGACTTTCTTCTTCCTCTTCAGTATGGTATTGGGTATTCTGGGTCTTTGCTTCTCCATGTAAGCATTAGAATCCATTTGATCATATTCACAAAATAACTTGCTTTGATGGTGATGAATCTATAGATCCAGTTGGGAAGAACTGATATCCTGACAACATCTTGAGTTTCTACCCACAAACACAGAATATGTCATTTATTCAGTTCTTTGACTTCTTTCTTTGGAGTTTTGTAGATTTCCTCTTACAGATCTTATGGGTGTGCATGTGTGCGTGTGCGTGTGCGTGTGTGTCTGTGTGTGTGTGTGTGTGTGTGTGTGTGAGAGTGTCAGTATAAGTGTGTGTATCTAGGTGACCCCTAAGTCTTTTGCATTGTGGGGTGCTAATGTAAATTATATTGTGTTTTTAATTTCAAATTCCAATTGTTCGTTTCTGGTATGAAGGAGAACGATTAACTTCTTTATATTAACCTTGTAACCTGCAACCTTGATTTAATTGCTTATTAGTTCCACGAGCATTTTTTAAATATGTTTATTTATTCCTTCTGATTTTCTACACAGACAAACATGTCATCTCTGAGCAAAGACAGTTTTATTTTTTCCCTCCCAATCCGTATACTTTTTATGTCCCTTTCTTGTGATATTGTGTTAGCCAGGATATCTAGTATGATGATGAAAAAAATTGGCGAGCAGGAACATCTTTGTTTTGTTCCTCATCTTAGCAGGAAAGCTTCCAGTTTTTAACCATTAGGTATGATGTTAGCTGTAGGGGTTTTGTACATGTACCCCTCTATTCCAAGTTTGTTTTTTGTTTTTTTGGTTTTTTATTTTAAATCAACTTTATTGAGTCATAATCTATACATAAAATGTGTCCATTGTAAAACTGTAATTTGAGGAGTTTTGTTTTGTTTTGTGTTTTTACCCCACCCAATTATCCCCCAACTTTCCTCCCCATCTCCCCCCCCACCCCCACTCCACTTTGTGGCCTTAGGAATGTTCCCTCCGTCTATAAGACCAGCACACTATTGTGGTCTTTCTTTCCTTCTTTCCTTCTCTCTTAGCTCCCACATATGAGTGAACACATGTGGTATGTGTTCATATCCCTATGTGCTTTGCTTATTTCAGTCAAAATAAGTTACTCCAGGTTCATCCATGTTGTTGCTATTGGGAGTGTTTCATTCTTTTTTACGTCAGGGTAGTATTCCACAGTGTATATATACCCCAGTTTCCTGACCAGTCATCCATTGATGGACATTTCCTTTTGCTCCATATCTTGGCTGTTGCAAACAGAGGTGCTCTGAGGTTTTTCTTTCTTTTTTTTAAAGTCATGAGTGGCTGTTGGATTTTCTCTAATGTTTTTTATGCATCCATTGATATGATCGTGTGGTTTTCCTTCAACAGCCTGTTGTTGTGGTAGATTACATTAATTGATTTTCAAATGTCACATCAGCCTTGCATACCTGGAATAAATTCCACTTGGTCTGGGTGTAGAATTATTTTTACACATTGGTGGATTTGATTTGCCAGTATTTTGTTGAGGATGTTTGCATCTATGTTCACGAGAGATATTGGTATGTAGTTTTATTTTCTTTTTATGTCTTTGCCTGGTTTTGCTATTTAATGCTGGCTACATAGAATGAGTCAGGAAGGGCAGATTAAGCATCCCTAATCCAAAAAATTCAAACCCCAAATGCACCAAAACCTAAAACTTTTTGAGTGCTGACATGACACTCAAAGCAAGTGCTCACTGGAGCATTCCAGATTTTGGATTTTTGAATTAGGGATGTTCAAATTGTATGTGTTCTGCAAATATTCCAAAATATGAAAAAAGAAATCCCAAATCCAAAACACTTCTGGCCCCAAGCATTTTGGATAAAAGATACTCAATCTCTATTCCCTCTGCTTCTTCTATCGTCTGGAAGAGATTGTACAGAATTGGTATAATTTCTTCTATGTTTGGCAGAATACACAATGGAACCCATCTGGGCCTTGTGCTTTCTGCTTCAGAAGGTTATTAATTATAGATTCATTTGAAATAAATGTAGGCTTATTAAGATTGTCTATTCAAAATGGATTTTAAGTTGTGAAATAGACGGGTTTATGATCTTTTATTGTTTTGTGTTTTGTGTATTTAATTGCTTGATTGAGATATATTTACCCATTTAAATTGTACAGTTTAGTGGCTTTTAGGGTATTCACATATATGTGCAATGACCACCCTAGTCAATTTTAGAATATTTTTATTCCCTCAAAAAGAAATCTCTTACCTTTGAGCAATCGCCTCCTATACTCCCATTCCACAAGCCTTAAGCAACTACTCATCTACATCGTCTTGTTAGATTTCCCTATTTGGGACATTTTGTTGGAACAAAATCATATAATACATGATCTTTTGCGACTGGCTTCTTTCACTTAGCATGGTGTTTTCAAAGTTGATCCATGAATAATATTCAATTGTGTACATATACCACACTTGGTTTATCTGTTAGTTGATGAACGTTTGGATTATTTCCACTTTTGGCTAAAATGACTAATGCTGCTATAAATATCCAACTATAATTTTTGTGTGAGCATGTGTTTTCCTTTCTCTTAGGTATAAACCTAGAGTGGAATTGTTGGGTCATATGGCAACTCTGTGTTTTTTTCTTTTAGGAAGTTCCACACAGTTGTTCAAAGCGACCAGCAGTGTTTGAGCATTCTGATTTCCCCACATCCCTGCCCGTACTTGGTATTAAACGACGATTTCATTTCGGCCACCATGTTGGGTTTGAAGTGGTATCTTATTGTTTTTCATTTGAATTTTCTCAGTGATTAATGATGTTGACCATCTTTTCATACGATTATTGCCTAGTTTTATATCTTCTTCAGAGTAATGTCAATTCAGATCATTTGCCCATTTTTTAATAGTTATTCATCCTTTTATTCTTCACATATTCTAGGCACAAGTCCCTTATCACATATATGTCTTGTAAATATTTTTCCCATTGTGTAGATTGTATTTTCACTTTATTGACGGTGTCCTTTGAAAGCATGAAACTTTTCACT
Organism: Cynocephalus volans; assembly: GCF_027409185.1. Lineage (NCBI taxonomy): Eukaryota > Metazoa > Chordata > Mammalia > Dermoptera > Cynocephalidae > Cynocephalus > Cynocephalus volans. The sequence continues at coordinate 109,981,125 of NC_084478.1, read as the reverse complement.
ATTGATAAAATCCTAATTATCTATTTTTTCATTTGTTGCTCATGTTTTTGTTGTCACCATCTGAGAATCCTTTGACAAATCTGAGGTCACAAAGATTTATTCTTATATTTTCTTATAAGAATTTATAGCTTTAGCTCTTACATTTAGTTTTTTTATCCATTTGGTGTTAATTTTTTTATATGATGTGAAGTAAAGTTGCAATTTCATTTTCTTCCACGTGGCCTTCTAATTGTCCCTAAATCATTTGTAAAAAAGAATATTCTTTTTCACCACTGAATGGCCTTGGAACCCTTGTCAAATATCAACTGGCTGTATATACTTGGTTTTGTTTCTGCCCTCTCAGCTCCGTTTCATTGATTTATATGCATATCCCTATGGTCGTACCACAGTTTCTTGATTACTGTTGCTTTGTGTTAAGTTTTGAAGTAGGGAACTGCAAATCTTCCTTCTCTGTGCTTTTTCAAGATTATTCTGGCTAATCTGGGTCTCTTGCAATTATGTATGCATTTTAAAATAAGCTTGTCAATGTCTACAGAAAAATCTGCTGGGTTTGTGATAGATATTGCATTGAATCTGGAGGTTGACTTGGGGGTTATTGCCATCTTAATAGTTTGTCTTCTGATCCATGATCACAGGATGTTTTACCATCTACTTAGATCTTGTTTAATTTCTTTCAAAAATCTTTTATGGTTTTCAGATGTAAAGTCTGCAACCCTTTTGTTAAATTTACTTGCAAACATTTTACTCTTTTTGGTGCAATTGTAAGTGGACTTATTTTCTTAATTTTCATTTTAAAATATAGTATTTAGAAATCAAGTGTTTAGAGAGACAATTGATTGTTGTATACTGATCTCGTATCTGCCAATTTTGCTGAGCTTTTTTATTAGTTCTAACAGTCTTTTAGTGGATTTCTTCAGATTTTTTATGTACAAGTTTACGTCATCTTTAGATAGAGACAGTTTTACTACTTCCCTTCCATTCTTCATGGCTCTTCTTTCTTTCTTTCTTTCTTCTTTTTTAAATTTTATTTTATCAATATACAGTGTAGTTGATTTTCATGTCCCTTTATCAATTCCTCCTTTTCCCTCTTCCCGCTACCCCCTCAATCAGCATCATATCTGTTCACGTGTCCTAACATGTTTAAGGAATTGTTGATTGTTGTACGCTCTTCCCTACCACCCTCCCTCCCATTGATTTGTTTGTATATTTATGGATTTATTTTTATTAACTCCTACAAATAAGTGATAATATGCAGCATTTCTCTTTCTTTGCCTGGCTTATTTCACTTAATATAATTTTCTCTAAGTCAATCCATGGTGCTGTGAACGGTAGTATTTCATTTTTTTTAATAGCAGAGTAGTATTCCACTGTGTAGGTATGCCACATTTTCCTTATCCACTTGTCCGACGATGGGCATTTAGGCTTGTTCCAACTCTTGGCTATTGTAAATAGCACTGCAATAAACATGAGGGTATAGGTATCCTTTGAACATGATGATTTCCACTCCTCTGGGTATATTCCCAGCAGTGGAATAGCTGGGTCATATGGTAGATCTATCTGTAATTGTTTGAGGAATCTCCATACCATTTTCCATAAAGGCTGCACCATTTCACAGACCCACCAACAGTGTGAGAGTGTTCCTTTTTCTCTGCAACCTCGTCAGGATTTATCATTCTCATTCTTTGGATATTAGCCACCCTAACTGGAATGAGATGATATCTCAAGGTGGTTTGGATTTGCATTTCCCAAATGCTGAGTGATGTTGCGTATATTTCTTGTGAGAGTGGCCTACTAGCAACAAATTTTCTCAGTTTTCGTTTTATGTGGGAATGTCTTTATTTCACCTTCATTTTTGAGATAGTTTTGCTGGATGTAGTATTATGTGGGTGTAATGTGAGGTTATATAACCAGTGAAACTGGTATAGGTAATTTAAAACACTTAGATCAACTAGGCTCCACCTGAGAATACAAATTCAAAAAATAAAATATATATTTTTATTATATTCTACATTATCATCAGAGAGAAGATAAATACCTGTTCTTATTCGCCTAAGGATTCACATACGCAAGGAGTCTTATTAAAAATGCTTCCGAGGTGAAGTTTATTTGAGAAGGGTTGTTGTTTGAGTGTGTGTTTATGTGTGTATTTATATGTGTGTGTATAGTGGAAGATCAAGTTCTTCTCTGGGAATTCTTGTGTTCCATTTTGTGAGAATTATATAAGCATTTTCAGGTGTAATAAATTAAACTGACTACAATATGAATTGTATGTAAGAAAATTTATTAAATTTATAAAATTTATTATAAAAATTTACCAAATTTATTAAATCCTTTCAGGTGCAGAAAAAATATTATACCTTCATAGCCTTAGGAAAAAATACTTTTTCACTTTCTCACCCATAGACATACAGAGAGTTTGAACTTCAGTTCTACAATCTGAGCAAGGAGTCAAATGCAAATACAGACACAAGTACATATGCAAACAAGCCTTGTGGGGAAAAAAAGGTGAATCATTGTATGGAGATGACTGAGAATGGGTACTGGGTCACTTTCATCATTTTATTTGGAGTTTTCTCCATTCTTCAGGTAATCGTGTCCTTTCCCATTCACTTTGGAATTCCCTCACCCCAAACCACTGAATTAATTAAACAAAAGATACATTTCCAACACACTATTTCACATTCTGAAGTATCACAGGGTTTCTCTGTTGAGCCTTGTTAGCAAAGCTAGAAAAGCAATCACTGAACCGAGAGAGAAGTTTACCAGTCTCTTCCCTGGAGATGAAAATTTTATTCATGAATTCCATCAGCAAACCAGACCAGGCCTTTCAGAATCCAACTTGAAAAAAAAAACTTGAATAACCCAAACTTACCAGTTTGCAACCAGTGTTTTGTCACCACTGAGAAAAACAGTCAAAAAAAAAAAAAATATATATATATATATATATGTGCCTGAGAGCATTGAGTAGGCACCATACTCGGAAACATGAAAGCATAGAAATTGAATTTAGTCCTCTACATCTTGCTGAGAATGCCTCATGAGTCATAATAGCTCAGGAATCAGGGAGTTCAGGGAGAAGTGCAAACAATCACAAAGGCAAGCTGCTCATTAAATTTACTAATCAAGTAACTGCTCTCCAATTCAGTGGATGATCAAGAGATGAGCAGATCTTGGTAGGTCCACCAGAGACATCAAACTATAATTTTTAAAAAAATCAGTGTCCCAGAGACCTCCAGTTCTGGCCAAGCTAGAGTATGTCCACTCCTCCTAGGTGGTCCCTCTACGTCAAAACACTCTGGGTACAACAGAGCAGACAAGCAAATGGAACTCCAGAGTGTGGGAAGGAGGAGACAGACTGGCTAGAGCACTCAAGACTTGAGTAAGGACACAGCAGTGATTTCTTTTGTTTTTCTTATCTCCTCCCAAATGTCCCAGACAGGGCACTACGGAAGTCTCCAATCAAGAACCACCAGCACTCACAGACATGAACCTCTAAGTAAAGCCCATTCCCTTACACAAAACAAAAACAAAAGCAAAGACAGAAAAAGGGTGTTCTAAATACCAAAAACCCTGTTTTTGGCAAATATCCCTCCCCCACGGCAGACAAACACCAGTGGAAAGCCTCAGCTCTAACTCCTGAGGTTTTAGAGACCAAAAGGGAAGGTGATCTTCTGCCCTAAACAGCCTCTCTGACGCCAGTGGTGATGATCCCATTCCCCTGTCAGGGTATTGTCAGTGAGGTCCAGCAACAAGCTGAGCCTTTACCTCCACCCAACATCAATGATCCTGAACAAGGCAGTGCAAGTTGGGACTAGTATGCATTCCATTTATCCCCATCTCTGGTGTCAGTGATGGCCAGTAGAAAGTTGAACCTCCACACCCATCCAACATCAATGAGGTGGTATGAGGTGGGGCTAGTCAACACTCCACCTTCCCTCTCACCACTCCTGTGTGAGCTAGGCCTGATTCAGAGCTGAGCTTCTTTCTTCCTCCACCTCTCATCAGGATGGAATGAGGTGACAGCAGGCAGGGTAGGTTGGCACTCTGCTTTCCCCCTTCTTCCCCTGATGTCCTCAGAGACCAGTGGGGAACTAGGTTTCTGACTCGCACCCTATAGCAACAAATTATTGAGTCAGCAACCCAGTTCCCCCTTTCCGAGTGCCAGCAGGCCCTGTGGAGACGGAGCTTATGTTCCCTACGTTGAGGCAACCAATGTGTTGTGAATTGGTGCCTCTCTTTCATTGGAAAGATGTCACTGCAACTGGGGTAACAGTTCATCTCTCACCCTAGCCAACTGCAAAGAGGTAAGGAAACTCAGAAATCCATTTTTTCAGTGTGGTATCAGAACACAAATCTCTGTGTTACACCAAAGACTCAAGCCAAAAGTGGAGATTAAACTTAGGATCCAGGGTCTCACGAAGTGGTTTCCAAATATCCAGGATGCAATAGAAATTCACCACACCAAGAACCAAGAAAATGACATGCTGAATAATAAAAGACAACCTACAGATGCCAACACTAAAGTGAATAAGATGTTGGAATTATCTGACGAGCTTTGGAAGTGACCTTGAAATAATTCTTCAGCAAGCAATTACAAATTCTCTTGAAATGAGTGACAAAATTGGAAACCTCAGCCAAAAAATATTGAAGTTATAAGAAAGAAACGAGTGGAAATTATAAAACTCAAAAAATACAAAAACGAAAAAAAAAAAAAAAGAAAGAAATGTTGCCAGATGGGATCAATCATAGAGTGGAGATGACAGAAGATAGAACCAGTGAAATTGAGGACATGTCATTAGAATGTACCTAATGTAAACAACACAGGAAGAATAGACTGAACAAAAAGATCATGGCCTCAGAGAATTGTGGAAACATAACAAAAAAGCTCACATTCATACTGTCCGATTTGTAGAAGGAGAAGAGAGAGAGAGAGAGGAATAAAAAAAGTATTGGAAGAAATAACGGTTGAAAACTTCCCAGATAAGGCATAATGATTGGAAAGGAAGAAATAAAAATATCCCTATTTTCAGATGACATGCTATATATTCTAAAGACTCTTCAAAAACAAAATTCTAGAACTAGTATGTAAGTTCAGCAAATTGGTGGGATACAAGGTTCACACACACAAATCAATTGCATTTGTATACAGTAACAACGAAACTGTGGAAACTGCAATGTAAAGCACAATACCATTTACAAATGCTCTAGAGAAAATAAAATTGTGGTTTATAAATGTCACAAAACATGTATAGGACCTATGTCCTGTACATTCCAAAACACCGATGAAAAAAATCAGAGACCTAAATAAATGTAGACACATATGTGGTCGTGGATTAGAAGACTCAATACAGCAAAGATGTCAATTCTCCCCAAGCAGAGCTATAAGTCTAATGTAATTTCTATCAAAATTCCAGCAAGGTATTTCAGACATAGAGAAGCTTATTCTAAACTTTATATGGAAATACGCAAACCCTAGAATAGCTAGAAACATGCTTGATGAAAAATAATAAAGTGAAAGAAATTACTCCGTTTTATGTTGATCTTACTGCATAGCTACAGCAATCTAGACAGTGTGGCACTGGCAGAGGAGTGAACACATATATCAACAGAACAGAATGTAGAACCCAGAAATAAACCTACTCAAATACGTTCAACTGATTTTTGAGAAGAGCACATAAGCAATTTAATGGAGGAAAGATAGACTATTGCACAAATGATGCCGAAGTGGTTGGACATCCATAGGCAAAAGTAAAATGAGCCTTTAATAAAAAAGTAAAAATGAGCCTTTATCGAAACCTCACAACTTATACAAAATTTAACACACAATTTGCCACAGGCTTAAATGCAAAATGTAACACTGTAATAGTTTTGAAAACATCAAAGGAGAAACTCTTTGGGATCTAGGGCTAGGCAGAGTTCTTTGACTTGACATCAAAAGCACAATAAAAAAAAAATCAATAAATTAGACCTCACTGAAATTAGAAACTTTGGCACTGTTAAAGACCTTGTGAAAGGGATGAAAATAAAAGCTACAGGCTGGGAAAAGTATTTGCAAGCCACTTATCCAACAAAAGAGTAGTATCTAGAAAGTTAAAATAACTCCCAAAACTCAACAATAAACAGTCAAAGAATCCAAGTAGAAAATGGGTGTCTCAGTCCAATTTCTGTTGCTTGTAAGAGAATACCTAAAACTGGTTAATGTAGAAAGAAACGGAATTTATTTCTTTCAGTTTTGAAGGCTGGGAAGCCTAAGGTCTAGGGGGCACAACTGGTGAGGGCCTTCTTCCTGGTGGAAACTATCTACGGAGTCCTGCGGCAGCATAGGCAATCACCAGTCCACACCCATGAGAACCCATTAAACCATTAATCCATTATTTCATAAATGGGTTAAACCATTCACGAGATCACAGTCCTCACAAGCTTATCACCTCTTAGAGGCTCCACCTTTCAACACTGCCACATTGGGGGAATCAAGTTCCCATGTGAGCTTTGGAGGGGACAAACGTTCAGATCTTAGTAATGGGCAGAAGACACGAAAACATTTATTTTTTTTCACGGAAGAAGTTATACAGGTGGCAAATAAGCACACGAAAATGTCTCCAATATCATTAGACATCAGAGAAATACAATTTAATAGAATGGTGAGATATCACTACGCACATATTAGAACAGCTAAAAAAAAAAATAGTGATAACACCAAATACTGTTGAAGATTTGGGGAAATTAGATCACTCATACATTGCCAGTGGAAATGTAAAACTGTTTCAGCCACTTTGGAAAGCAGCATGGCAATTACTTTAAAAATTAAACATGAACTTAATATGCCAGCCAGAAATCTGTCTTGTGGGCTTTTAGACCAGAGAATTGAAAGCTTAATTTCGTACAGAAACTTGTACATGATTGTTCACGGCAGCTTTACTTGTAAATAGCTAACAAGTGGAAATAACCCAAATGTCCTTGAACGGATGAATGGCGAAACAAACTGTGTTGCATGTGTACCATGGAATACCCCTCAACAATAAAAAGTGACAGACTCTTGACAAATGCAGAAATTTTGATGGATCGCCTGGGAATTATGGTGAGAAAAAAAAAAAAAAAAAGAGGAAATCCCCCAAATTACATGCAATTCCATTTATTTATTTTTGTAATGGCAAAATATTGGAAATGGAGACAGTTTGTAGTTTCCAGGCGGTAGGTATGGGGAATTATTCTGGGAAGGAGATGGGTGTGGTAATAAAATGGCACCAGTCGAGGGACTTTTTCGGTCATAAAACTGTTTATTACCCTGTCTATTGTGGTGTATACATGGACCTGTGCATGTGATAAAACTTCATAGAACTAAATACACGCACACATACAGACACACACTCAAGTAAAACTGGGAAGATCTGAATAAGATCATTGGATATCATTGGTGTCAGTATCCTGGTTCTGATATTATACTATAACTTTACAATATGCTAGCATTGGCGGAAATTGGATAAAATGTACCTTGGATCCCGATGCAATATTTCTTGCAACTGCATGTAAATCTACATTTATTTTGAAGTAAAAAGTTAAAAAATCTCCTCAACCACCTGGAATCTATGGTGCATTCCTTTCCTATTGAAATTGCATAGATCCTGAGATAAAGTTTTGCAGCAGAAAAGTAAATTTCCTTTATTTAGCTTTCTGTCTTTCTTACTATCTCACTATTAACCTTAGCCTTAGGATTCAGAAGGAAGATGTCATAATGAGTCATTCACACAATTTACTTAAACTGAAAAAAGAAATTAGAGTTTTTCTTACAAAGAGTAATTCTGATTAGATTTAATATTGTTTTTTCAGTGAGGCCTAACTTTCCAAATAATTCGTCTGCTGAACATTTTCCATAAATTGATTAAACTATATTTGCAGCACCAAGGTATAGAAAAAGTGTAATTTTAGCACATATAAATATACACGATGCCATAAATTACATCCTTTAAAAAAAAATGAGTAGTCTGTCTTAAAAATTCTTTTAGGGGATATAAGAGAGAAGGAAACATAAAAAAAAACAACACTACCTTAAAATTCTACTTTTATCTTTTTATTTTATTTATTTTGTGTGTGTGTGACCGCTAAGGGGATCGCAACCCTTGGCTTGGTGTCGCCCGCACGTCGCTCAGCCAGTGAGCTCACCAGTATCCCTACATAGGATCCGAACCCGCAGCCTCGGCGCTCCCAAGCGCCGCTGTGCTCCCAGCAGCGCACTCTCCCGAGTGAGCCACGGGGTTGGTCCAAATTTCTACCTTTGAAAAAGTCTCTGTGCTGTTCTGACCAACCAATGATTCACCTAGAGACAGGGTTAAGTGCTTTCTCATCCTACCCTGCCTGGCTGCCCTCAGTACAAGGGGCACTCTAATCTCACCTTTCAAAATTGCTTTCTGTTCAGGGTTCCCCAGGCACTATCTGACATTAGGTTGGGCTGGTGTCCTGTCCTTCGAGGGAAGGCGAACAGGCTTTCTAATCATCCCTTCCAAGGGTTCTTTAGGGTTTTTTTTTTTTTTTTTTTTTTTTTCTTCCTTCTTGACACCCTAAGCACTTCAACTCTCTATCACCCATTTAAAAAGTAATACCGAGTTCACAGTGAGTTAAAGATTTATATTGTCTTTAACATTCTTCTGATAAATAGTATTGACAAGGCTTATTGTTCCTTTCGACTGAAGCACAATTTAAAGCGCAGTGTGGTTTAAGGCTTACGGCAACTTCTTGGAATTCGCAAAATACGTTCAAGAGATAGAGACTGGGAAGAAACCCAGACCTCCTGACCCTCAATCCTGATAACTTGACCAATGACAATTATTTTAATCATCCACTTATCAATCGCATTGTAATTGCTAGGACGAAACGTAAGACACATCTGATAAGGTGACCAGAGGTGTGAATTAAATAAGGAAGGTGGCTATAGGGACATGTGGGGGCACAGTGTTACAGGAAAACTCGTAATGGGATAGGGGTATGCTTGGTGAGTATGTGTGAGAGGAACAAAGGAGGCTAGTGTGGCTGGAGAAAAAAATCATTCATTCATTTCACAAATATTCAAGTATCCATTGAACCAGGGACTGCTCTGGGCACTTAGAATACATTAATGAGCAATGGACAAAGATTATTGCCCTCCTGGAATTTGTATTTTCCAGCACGGGAGACAAGACAATAAAAAACAAAGACAGCATATGAGTAAAATAAATTGTATCCCAAAGGTGGTAAATTCTGTTTAAGAGAAATAAAAACCAGATAGGGAAGAAGTGGAACCCGGAGTGAGAGGTGAGGATTGGACATGTAAACAAATATCCTGCAACTGATAGTACCATTATTAGATGGGTGGAAGTTTTCTCCTTTGTGCTTTGTCAGGCGTAAGTGTAAATGCTATGCTGGCTTCACTGCACAGAGGTCAGAACACACTTTTCCTGTCTTTGGTCTGGTCTCGATTCCCTTCTTAATACACCAGAGAACCAGGGACACCACAGCCTGATAGCCTTTTGTCATCGAGTGCCTACTCATTTTGAAGTTATCATCCCCTGCTACACGTCCACTAAATTTGGACTTTAGTTGTCTGGGCTTGAGACCCTGCCTGGTAGAAGCCCTGGCCAGGCAGTGCCCAGACCACAGGCAGTGACACTTTTCCCGGAAGATCTTAGCCGGTGGGGCAGGCACGTGCTCAGAATCTTTCCTCCAGCGCCGAGCTGAAGGGAACGCGGTTCCTCCTAGTATGAAGCTGATTGGTGGAGGCAGGTCACGTGACTCGGGGTTAGCCAATGCAAGTCCTCTCCAGGATGCTTTAGCTTGGAGAAGAAACTGACGGTTAAGATGCGGGGGCCACCTAGACTGGGGACTTGTTTGTGACCAGCTCGTAAGAGGAAGAAAGGGACTCCAACTGCTGCGGTCCTGGACGTTTCCCAAGGTTTTTCTGATGCTTCTTCTTCCAATTAGGTTAATTACAACAATATCTTTTCTGTAAATTAAACCTATTTTGGCATAAATTACCTAGGGTCAAGGTTTACGGATTAGTAGGAAAGGCAGTCCAGCTGTTCAGTGGTCCACTTTCTTTCCACCCTCTATGAGTCCTCACGTGTTAAGATTAGCTTCAATTGCATGGCTAATCAGTTCATGCGCGCTCTAAAATTCTTCAAAAAGCCTTTCTCCTCTCCAAAAAGTTATGCTTCTCCTTTGCACCTTGGTTTTGTTTGTGGTGACTTTTGATATGTCAGGGTTTTAAATGTGAGATATTTCCCTTTCTATTGTATTTCATTTATTTTATGCTCAAAAACGATTTTCTCATCTGAAGAGTGAATAAATATTCAGCTGCATGTTGAAGATGACTGCTTTCATTTCTTTCTTATAATGGCCTCTCTAAAGCAATTTGATTTTGTAATTATAATAAACGATGTGATGATGTGAGTGTTTATCCATCTTTCTATCCACCGACCTAACTTTGTTTCAAGTGGTTAAACTGTTAAACAGTGTGGTTTATAGATAACCATCCCTTTAGCCACTGATTTTGTCTGTTTTTCATTCTGTATTTTGAAATAATTTAGACTTACAGAACAGTTGCCGAAAAAATTGTACAGGGAGCCTTCACCCAGATTTCCCTAATGTTGACATCTTATATAGCCATCGAAAAATTACCAAAACTAAAACATTACTATCAATGTAATACTACGATATCTAATATATAGAATTTATTTGAATTTCACCAGTTATCACATAATGTCCTTTTCTATCGTAGGATCCCATTCAGGATACCCCGTTGTATTTGTCTGTCATTTCTGCCTACTCTGCTCCAGGCTGACAGTTCCTCAGTCTTCACTGGTCGTTCAGAAGCCTGACACTTTTGAAGATACCGGTCAGGTATTTTGTAGAATGTCTCTCAACTTGGGGTCATCTGATGTTTTCTTATGATTAGATTGAAGCTCTGCATTTGTGGCAAAAATACATGTTTTATTCTCCTCCCCTTCACCCCATTGGTGAGCGTGCGATTCCCACCCTAGTGTTGTGGGGGTGGCCAAACACATGGCACCCAACATTGGACAGATGAAATCCACAGCAGTTTATTAGTCACATCTACTCACAGCCTGGGAGAGGAGGACACCACAGGCCAGGCAGAGCCACACAGCATCACAGTCTGGAAGAAAGTGGACAAGCAGGGTCTGTAGGGCGCAGTATTGTAGTAAGAGGATTAAGTGCCCCTCGGTTCATGGGAGGATGACTGGCTTCTTTGGATAATTCTGTGGGCTGGGTGAGAACTGAAACCTGCTACTTAGGGATAAGAAAGCACTGTGCCCGGTCCACATGATAAGGAGGGTACTTTGGCTAGGGGACCTTTTTCTGTGGGAACACAACAGGGAGCAGAACCTGTGGGTAAGCCATAAACGGTCATCCCCTCTCTCCTAGATGTCAAGGCACACATATTATTAGGCCTTAATTTTAGGTCTTATATCACATTACTGCTAACATTATTTTGTTCCCTTCTCTGTGAATCATGTCAGGGGGTAGGTATATGATGCCCATATGTTGTATTACTACTAATGTTCACCTTGATTACTTGGTTAAAGTGGTGGCAGTTAGGCTGCTCCACCAGACCATTGCTATTTTCCCGTTTTTTAGTAATAGATAGGGTGTGGGAAATACTTTAAGGCTCCGAAAATACACTGTTTCTTCTCAGACTTTGACCCATTACTTTTGGAATCCATCTAGGTATCTTGCCTACAACAAATATGTTTCCTAATGGTAATTTTCTATTTTCCTCATTCTTACTACATGTATTCATTGGAATTCTTCTGTAAGGAAGAGCTGGTTCCCCCCCCCCCCATTTATTTGTTCAATTTATGTACATCAGTATGGGCTCATGAATAATTATGTTATACTATGAGTTATAATCAAATTATATTATTATTTACTTTGTTCCTCAAACTGTTCCAGCTTTGGCCATTGGGAGCGTTCTTTGGTTGGTTCTGTGGTCTTTCGATATGCCCCCATTCTTTCTTGCACACTTCCTTATGTTCTGGCACAATAAGATGTTCACATCCATCTTGTGTTCTTTGGTTTGTTTCTTTGTTTCTTTGTTTTCCCCCACCGTACCTCTGGATTAAAACTATTTCTACAAGGAGCCCTGGTTCCTTTCCTTGGAGAATAACATTTAGAAACCTGTATTTCAGTGTATATTCATTGTTACTGAAATTTCATTGCTGCTAGGCTCTCTCCACGGACAGAGGTAGGAAATATATTGTATGTACATTCCCATGCTTACAGATACATCTATGTTTATTTCTGCATCTACCTATTTGTATAGATATTAAAAGCCAGGAACTCATACTGATATTTCTGATTCCAGTCCATTCTAGCCTTATCTGTAAATTCGTTCTCCGACCTGGCTTTCATTATCTATGATGCGTTTACTTATTTGTTCATTCCTGGTGTGTGTACACATAGCTTCAGAATTGCTAACCAATACCCCTGTTGGAAACAGATTTACTAACTTGTATTTGTGTACAGTTCTTTTTTGTCTTCAGCCTTAGAAGATACTGTCAAAATATGGTTTTCCAAAGTTTCCTCACTTAAATATTTTCTTCCTCACTCCTTCAGTGTGGATAAATTAATCATTTGTAATACAGTTAGCTGACTTTGCTGCTACTTGTATTCGACTTTGCGTTTCCCCCCATATCCTGGTTGATTTTAATTGTTTATTTATATTTTGGATAGAAATGTTCCTATGATTCGGAGTCAGGCCTATGCAGAAACAAAGTGTACTCAGAGAAGTATCGCTTCTTCCTCATTCCTTCTACCTCATTCCCATTCCCCATTTCTTGCTATTTCTTTCCCACCCTCCCCCATAGGATAACCAATTTCTTTATTTTCTGGTTCAACCTTTTCTGTATTTATTTTGCACCAATTCGCAGATACACACATGTTTTCTTATATTCCCTTCTTACACAAAGGATAGCATACTATTCATATTTCTTTCCATTTTGCCTTTGTCATTTAACAGCCTTCCTGAAATCACCCCACACCGTGTCATACAGATTTTCATCATTCTTTTTCTTACAGCTACACTGGACTCCATTGCATGGCTGTACTATACTTTATTCAACCACTCATCTATATGTGGGCTTTTAATGTGTTTCCAGCATTTTGCAGCTACAAACAATGCTTCAGTGAATAACCTTGGGCACAAATAACTTTGTACTGGTGAAATGGATCTTCGAAGTATATGTCCAGTAGTGAGATTATTGGGCTAAAAGTTAGGTGCATATGTAGTTTCTTTAGGCATTTCCAGATTTCTCTTTGGAAGGGTCGTATTGGTTTTCATTTCCACTAGCAATGTTATGAGAATGACCGTTTCCACACAGACTCACTAACAGAATGTGTTGCCTCACTTTTTAAACTTTCGCCTATGTGTTAGGTGAGAAACGGTATCACGCTGTTGGTTTAATGTACGTTTTTGTCTGTTGGTGAGTAAGTTTTGACACATCATGTTTGAGGACTTTCTATATTTTTTTGCATGAATTGTCTGTTCATGTCTTTTCCTCATTTTTCGATCCAGTTTTTGGTCATTTTGTCGTTCAATATTTAAGAATTCTATATATGTATTTGGAATATTATCCATTTGTCTGAGGTATATGCTGCAAATACTTTATCCCAGTTTGCCAGTTGTGTTTTGATTTATTTATGATGTATTTTTTGCAACACTTTCTTTCGTTTTTATGTGGTCTAACTGGTTATTCATTTCTTTCATTGCCTCTGGAATTTGAATCATAGTTAGATGCCTTTCCCTACACCAAGGTTAAAGAAGAGCTCTGCCAGATTTTTTTCAAGAACTTGTATCGTTTCATTTTTTATGTTCAGATCCCTAATACGTGTGCAGTCTATTTTTGTGTATGGTGTATTGTATCAGTCCACTTTTATTTTTCCTAATGCCTCAATTGCTCCAACACTATTTAGTCAATGACCATCTTTGCCCTCATGATTTTACATGCCACCTTTATCATATGCTAATTTCCATATGTATTTGTACTTGGGTTGTATTTTTTGGTTTTCTCGCCTATTATTCCACTGAGCTATCTGTAATTTAAGGAAGTTTTCTCTGCCATCACATGCGGAATCAAAATCCCAGGTCTTCTTTACAATGTGAGCAAACTTTTCCTGTAAAGAGCCATATAGCAAATATTTTAAGTTTGTGGACCATAGTGTCTCTGTCATAACTACTCAACTTTGTCATTGCAGCACAGAAACATCTATAGATAAGATATAAATGAATGAGCATGGCTGTGTTCCAGTAAAACTTTATTTACAAAACCAACAACTGGACTGTATTTGACCCAATGGGCCACAGCTTACAGACCCCTGCTCTAGTGGATTCCTCAGATAGGGTTGAGGGGTGCAGAATCTCCTAAGTTCCTGTCTGTTGAAAACTGTTTTTCTATAAGCTGTGATATTTGAAGGGTCAGCCCTGCTGGATGTAAAATCTTTACTTCAGACTTTTTTAAAAAAAATTTATCATTACACAATGTAAACATTTTTTTTTTTTGTGGCCCTTTACCAATTCCTCCTTAACCTCTCCTCCCCCTCCCCCTTTCCCACCGCTGGTGTCCTCAGTTCTGTCCTCTCGTTTTGAGAGTTCAAGGAATTTTTGTGATTGTTGCATCATTCTTCTTTCCTTCCTTTTTTCAGCTGCCGCTTATCAGTGAGGACATGTGGTATTTCTCTTTCTGTAAGTCTGGCTTATTCCACTGAACATGATTTTCTCTAAGTTCATCTATGTTGCTGTGAATGGCACAATCTCACTCCTTTTTATGGCAGAGTTGTATTCCATTGTGTCTATATACCACATTTTCCTTACCCCGTCATCTGTCAGTAGACATTTAGTTTGCTTCTGACTCTTAGCTATTGTAAATAGAGCTGCGATAAACATGGGAGTGCAGGTATGCCTTCGACATGATGATTTCCATTCCTTTGGGTGTACACCCAACAGTGGGATTGCAGGATCATATGGCAGCTCTATCTGTAGTTGTGTGAGGAACCTCCATACTGTTTTCCGTAAGGGCTGCACTAACTTATAGTCCCACCAACAGTGTAGGAGGGCCCTTCTTTCTCCACATCCTCTCCACTAATTGTTATTCTCTGTCTTTCTGATTCTGGCCAGTCTAACTGGTGTGAGGTGATATCTCAGTGTGGTTTTGATTTGCATTTCCCTGCTGCTTACTGATGTTGAGCATTCGCTTTTTCATCCGTAGGTTGGCCATTTGTGTATCTTCCTTTGAGAAATGCCTATCCAGCTCCTTTGCCCATTTTTTAGTTGGATTTGTTTGTTTGTTTGTTTGTTTGTTTGTTTTTACTGTTGTTTGCGTTCCTTGTATATTCTAGATATTAATCCCTTGTGGGATTCATAGTTTGTGAATATTTTCTCCCATTCTGTCGGTTGTCTTTTCACTCTGTTAATTGTTTCTTTGGCTGTGCAGAAGCTTTTTAGTCCATTTCTATTTTTATATTTTTATAAATATTCTGATCCGAGGTAGGTCTCATATCCTCAAATGCTTGTTTGAATATGATTAATTCTGTTTGAACTGTTCACTTAGTTTCTTTCGCTTTATGGTTGTTTGCTTTGTGAGAAGTTTTGTTTCCTCATCTTTTTTTAAGAATGTTTTTGTATGGAATTTTTTTCTTCCTTTTGTGTATTTGTATGATATTGGTTTGTTTTACAAAAATCCTACTTTAACGATGCCATTTTTGGTCGGGATAGCAAAGTCCAGGCCTTTGAGCCTTTTTCTTTGCTTGTCTTGGTGGCAGAGGGAGAAGTTTTGAGTGCTCTGATTCTGTGGTTCTCTCATGTCCTGCAAGAGCATTTTTCTTTTCCATTTTTGTTTTTCCCCCTTTTGTTTCTTTTCCCCACCATTACTAAATGCCAAAGGATGCTTCACCCTTCCTCTTTGCCTTTTCTCTTCTTCTTCCATTTTTTTTTTTTTTTTTTTTTTTTTTTTTTTTGTGGTGGGCTGATATGGGGATCCAAACCCTTGACTTTGGTGTTATAACACTGTGAAGCTATTTTTAAGTCTTGTAAGTCTTCCCTACCTCTTCAAATGGCACATATTTTGAAGTCTCTTCTCTATAGACCCTGCTCTTATCTTCCAGGATATCTTTTTGGTATTTTCAGACTTATCATGGGCCTAGTCATTCTGGCCGTACTTTTAGATCAACTTTAAGCTTGCCATCTTTCTTCCTCAGTATCTCTTGCAGCTCTTCTTGGTCTGTCTTTGCTTGCCACTAAGCCCACTGATGAGCGTGTGACAGATCATGTGCTGGAATATCGTGCTTTTTCTCGTTTTACTCACAATTATTTTGAAGTTTTGTCATCTGTTTCTAAGTGATGATGAGTATGTGCTTTTGGACAGATTTACATTTGTTTTTTCTTGGTGATTTGCATCATTTTGGAAGGAAGTATTGAGAGGCAGGTAGATAGATGGTCAATATTGTCTTCTGCTCACTTACCCCTGATTTCTACTGACATTTTATCTTATGCCAATATGTATATGTATGAAGGCACACACAAACGTAAACACTTACACACACACTCGAGTCTATTCCTATTCTATGTCTACAGTGGAGGTCTCCTGAGGTGGCTGCCTGATTCACCATCTACAAGGGTACTTCAAAAAGTTCATGGAAAAACAGAATTAAAAGATAATACGGATCTTTTCATGAACTGTCTGAAATACCCAAGTATTTATTCAATAAATATTTTCTCCACTGCTAAGCTTGGTGGCAGATAAGGGACTGTGGATGTCTTCTCAGGATTTGTAAATATTCTTCACTCTGAAGCAGGTTCATAAAGATGGACAAAAACGCCCCAGCCACACTACTAGACCTTGCTGTACGAAGTCTGCTGAGTAATGAACGTGTAGCTATCCATGCCCTTGAAGAGCTCCCAAGAGTCATGTTCGCTCCGTTTTTCACTGCCGCCTTCTTGGGTGGTCATAAGAAGGTACTGAGGGAAATGGTGAGGATTTGGCCCTATCCCTGTCTCCACGTCGGGACATTGAGAGTACGGGAGTCACAATATGACAATTTCGAAGCTATGATTGACGGTCTACAGATCCTTCCTGCCCAGAACTCTTCTTCTTGGTAAGACTATGTATAATAGAGACATAGTGAGTCAGCAGGAGGGTATGGGACGGGCGTAGGAGACGGCCTAACAGTCTTTCAAAGGTAGTTAATGGTGAATGCTGAGGATCTCTGTGAGGCTGTTGGTGGAACATTTGGGGTCACCTTAAGGACTCTAATGTCTTACAGAGTTGATTATGGAACAGAAGGGATTGAGGATACTATTAATAGATTTGCCTCCTGGGTATGATTACATGGAAAAAGGACATGGGCATTGAGACTGGGATCATCAGAAGAGAAGAAAAGATGGGGAAAAGAAAGAAAGGCGCTAAATTTTTATGGAAAAGGCTTTGTTGGTAAATGGTGTATGGACTGAAGACCAGGGATAAAGGGATTTTGTTTCAGCTTCCCATCATTGATCCTGCTGGGTTGTATTAAAATCAGCTACCTCTCAGATATTCTGTCTTCTCCTCTACTTACAGGGCGCCAAAACTGAGGATTCTAGATTTAAGTCAGAATCCAGGCTGCAGGACCACATGCTCTGAGATCAGGACCACATTCCCTTTCTGTTTTCGTTCATGTGTTCACTCTCAGCACTCTATCGTGAAAACAGAAGAAGCCCCACAAAGAGTTAGGTGCCCCGGAACTGTAAATTCAGAGTCTGAGCCTCAGTCATCCAGGGAACCTGTGGAATTATTAGTGAACATTTCCCTAGACGGTACCTGGAGAACAGGGCGATTTCTTTCTTTACTTCGAAATAAAGTAGAGCAGAGCTTTGGGTCCTTGCACCTCTGCTGCAGAGTTTTGCAATTTGATGGAAGGCTTGCCCACGAACACATCCTGCAGCTTCTGGATATGGGATGCATTGGTCACCTGAAAGTGGATGACATTTATCTGAGTCAAGTCACCACCCTTTTGGCTCAGATGACCCACCTCCACAGCCTTAGTATGTCTCACATCCGTTTTACATCTTGTGTGAGGAGAAGCTTTGGGACTTTTCTCACCCATCTTGGGCAGATGAACACCCTTCAGCAGATCCGTTTGCATTCCTGCCGCACGCATCCGCTTCAGGAACTGCTCAGGTGAGGAGCTGGGGAAAGACCTGGGTTCCCTGAACCACCCCGTTGTTAAGACAGGAGAGCAACCATTCTTGGATATTCCTAATCTCCTTGTAACCCATTCCTCCTTCCACCTCAATATGGGCACTGCTGGGTGTATGAAACTGGCCAGGCTAGAGAAACTAGAAAAGTAAGCTGTGATCATTCATTCATTCAGTCAGTCAGTCGACCATGTGCAGACACCATGATAAGTCTGTAGATACATTGGTGAAAAAGACCCAGTCCTTCTCCCCTTGGAGTTTACAGCCTTTTAGGGAGGAAGGGGAGACGTTCAGATGGAGAAATGTTTTATGCTGTGGCACTGATGCACCTCATCATGGTCTGGCTAGAACAGTTAATACTGCCAGATCATTTTGCTCCTGTATTTTACCCAAGCGTTAGGCCCTGAGTAGAGTGCTTGTCATTTGGGTTTTGGTCAAAGGGAATCCTTAGTTGACTGCTTTCCCAGTTCCCTCCCCACCAAATAAGTAAACTAAATCCACCACTGATTTCATTGTAAGTACTAAGTGCATTAAATTTTTTTCCACTTAATCTTTCCCACAACTCTACATAATAGTTGCTATTGTGCATGTTTTAAAGATTTAAGAAACTGTATCTGAGAGTGGAAAAGTAATTTTCTTAGAGTCTGATTCCAAAGCCCACATTGTTAACTGCTGTTGCAACATATGTGCAAATTAGTTTATTCTAGAGCCATAGATACCTCTAACTCAGGACTCCTTGTCCTGGTCCAATCCTCATTGTGCAGAAATAACTTTCTTTTTTCTGTCTACAGATACCTGCCACCTCAGTTGGATGCATTGTATCTCTCTTTCTGTGGACTTTCTAACAGAGGCATCACTGTCCTGTCCCAGAGCCCTGCAGCCACCCATCTAAGATTGCTGAGTCTCAGCAACGTCGAGATATCCCGGGAACTTTCTGAGTCCTTCCAGACTCTGCTGGCAAGTGTCTCAGGCACCCTGGAGTATCTACAGATAACTAGTTGCCTGATAACTGATTCTACTCTCACTGCTGTCATTCCGGCCCTGAACCGCTGTTCCCACCTCTGTGTCTTTAGCTTCGCCTCCAACCCCATTACAATGCGTGTGCTCACCAGTCTTCTGCGGCACTTAACAAACCTGACGGAGCTGAAGCGTGTAATTTATCCTGTCCCTGTCCATTGCTATGAACAATTGCATAATCCTCGCAGTTTGAACCGACAGAAGCTTTCTGAAGTGCAGGCCCAATTGAAGGCGATGCTGCAGGTGGTAAAGCGGAATGACATGCGCTGGACCAGTTCTCCTGAGTGATTTTCATGGTACAAGGACTTGATTTAACACTGACGTGTGGCCATTAAAGCACGTAGTGTTCTCACCTGATGCCCAAGTTTTAGAGACACATATGTAAAATTTTATAGTTCCAGGAACCTCGCGTTAGGAAGATTCCATGTGTAACTGACCTCTATAAAAATAAAGAACTCTAAAGAAAACAGAGGGCTTTGAGAGGTCCTATGGGTCTCTTACCCATTGTCCTCCAAATCCTCCTCCTTACTCCTGACCACAGTGTTGGGTATGTGACCTTGGCTGACCTAGTCATGGTATACCATTTCCCTGTCCAGACTAATTGGTTCACTTACGGGTACTTGACACAAGTCAAAAGAGTTGAAACCTTTTCTTGATGATATTTTGGAATAGTTGGTGGTTATTGAAGCCAATAATTTTACCCTCCAAGGTCCTTTAAACTTCTCATATTTATGACGGCCGTAGGCTGCTTATGAGAAACTATTTGCATCGAAAAGGAAAAAAACCAAACCAAAACAAACAAACCAAACCTATGTCCACTACCTACTGGTGTCTTTATCAGTCCGTTGCTACCTCCTTTCTTAGGTCTTAGAAACCTGTGGCTCAGTCGTTCCTTATATCACACCCATTCACCAAGGATCTCTTATTAGTTCAGTACTGTTCCAGGTGCTAAGAATAAAAAGGCAAATAAGACAAAGCCCCTACTTCCAGCCACTCAGAATACAGCTGTTCCTATGATTTGTCTGTTCCCCTACTCTTTCTTAGGGCGTTTGGGAAAGTTATTTAAACCCCCTGTACCCCAGGTTTTTTTTTTTTTTCACACACTCTGTTCAATCCACGCTGGCCTCTTTATGCTGTTGGATAGCTCCTCAACACTCAGGTCATGGCTTTAATGTTACCTCCTCGGAGAGGTTTTCTCTTACTTCCCTTTACTTATTGTACTTCCCTCGCTTCCTTTGCTTCCCTTACTTTACCATGTTGTAGCTCTCTCTCAATGTACCATGTATGTTCCCTTCATGGTACCCATCGTTCCATATGCATTTGCTCCCTCTGCTCTTACAGCAATAATTTGTGCATATCGTTTACCCGTTGAAGTGAAAGCACTGCACTTCAAAGACTTAGTAAGAGAATAGAATGTTAAAATAACTAATTAAATATCTGTTTGTATGATGACACATTAAAATGGTAAAACATTGCATTTCAACGACTTAGTAAGAAAAAAATGTAATAGTAATTAATAACTTTTTCTAATCGTTTACATGCTGAAATGCCAACAGACTGAATGTCAATGAGTCAGTAACAAAAATGAATGAAAAGTTACTAATTAAAAATTAATGTACAGCGTTCCCTGTTGAAATGAAATCAGACCACAATTTAAAGACTTAGTAAGAAACAAGTTGCAAAGTAGTTAATGTGTTTATACTGTTTCCATGTTAAAATGATAACATACTGCTTTTCAGACTCAGTTAAAAAAATAATTAAAATTAAATAAATTTTGTTCTTGTTGGTTACATGTTGGAATAACATACTGTATTACAAAGACTTAGAGAAAAGAATGTAAAAAATAATAATTAATAAAAATAGTTAATAACGTTTTTATTGCTTCCATTGTGTAATGACAACATACTGCATTTCCAACTTAGAAAGTAAAACATGTTAAAATAACCAAAACAAAATTTGTATGTGTTTTTTTCTTGGTGGAATAACAGATGTGGTTTTAGTTTGCATTTCCCTGATGACAAGTGATGTTGGGCATTTTTTCATGTATCTGTTGGCCATTTGTGGGTCTTCCTTTGAAAAATGCCTATTCAGCTCCTTTGCCCATTTTTTAATTGGGTTACTTGTTTTTCCGTTGCAAAGTTGTTTGAGTTCGTTGTGTATTCTGGATATTGATCCTTTGTCCAATGTTTATTTTGCAAATGTTTTCTCCCACTATGTTGGTTGTCTTTAACTCTGTTAATTGTTTCTTTTGCTGTTCAGAGCCTTTTTAGTTTGATATAATCCCACTTGTTTATTTTTCCTTTGGTAGCCCATGCTTTGGGGGTTGTATTCACGACATCAGTGCCCAGTCCCACTTCCTGGAGTGCTTCTCCTATGTTTTCTTTAAGTAGTCTTATTGTTTCAGGGTGTATATTTAATTCTTTAATCCATTTTGAGTTGATATTGGTATATGATGAGAGATATGGGTCTAGTTTCGTTCTCCTGCATATGGATATCCAGTTATCCCAGCACCATTTGCTGAAGAGGCAGTCTCTTCCCGAATGTATAGGCTTGGTGTCTTTGTCAAAGATCAGATGGCTGTAGGTGGGTGGGTTGATTTCCGGATTCTCTATTCTATTCCATTGATCACTCTGTCTGTTTTTATGCCAGTCCCATGCTGTTTTGGTTATTATAGCTTTGTATTATTGCTTGAAGTCAGGTAGTGTTATGACTCCAGCTTTATTTATATATTTCTTTCTTTCTTTCTTTCTTTCTTTCTTTCTTTCTTTCTTTCTTTCTTTCTTTCTTTCTTTCTTTCTTTCTTTCTTTCTTTCCTTCCTTCCCTCCCTCCCTCCTTCCTTCCTTCCTTCCTTCCTTCCTTCCTTCCTTCCTTCCTTCCTTCCTTCCTTCCTTCCTTGTTTCTTTCTTTTTGCTCAGAATTGCTTTGACTATGAATGGTCTTTTGTTATTCCATATAAATGGCTAGATAGCTTTTTCCTTTTCTGAGAAAAATGTAATTGGAATTTTCGTGGGGATTGCATTGAATTTGTATAGCACTTTGGGTAGTATGGACATTTTCACAATGTTGATTCTTCCAATCCAAGTGCATGGGATATCTTTCCATCTTCTTGTGTCCTCTTTAATTTCTCTCAACAGTGGTTTGTAATTCTCAGTATAGAGCTTTTTCACATCCTTGGTTAACTCTATTCCTAAGTATTTTATTTTGGGGGTGGCTATCGTAAATGGGCAAGCTTTCTTGATTTCTCTTTCTGCATGTTCACTACTGGAGAATAGAAATGCTACCGATTTTTCTGTGTTGATTTTGTATCCTGCAACTTTGCTGAAATCATTTATCAACTCCAAGAGTTTTTTTGTAGAGGCTTTAGGCTGTTTCATGTCATCTGCAAACAGGGACAGTTTGACTTCATCTTTTCCAATCTGGATGCCCTTTATTTCCTTCTCTTCTCTGATTGATCTGGCTAGTACTTCCAACACTATGTTCAATAGGAGAGGTGAGAGTGGGCATCCTTGTCTAGTTCCTGTTCTTAAGGGAAAGCTTTTCCCCATTCAGAATGATATTGGCAGTGGGTTTATCATAAATGGCTTTAATTATGTTGAGATACTTTCCGTCTCTACCTAAATTGTAGAGAGTCTTTATCACGAACGAGTGTTGAATTTTGTCAAATGCTTTTTCAGCATCAATAGAGATGATCATATGGTCCTCGTGTTTGATTTGGTTGATGTGGTGTATCACATTTATTGCTTTGCATATGTTGAACCAACCTTGCATCCCTGGGACGAATCCCACTTGATCACGTTGTATAATTTTGCGTATGTGCTGCTGTACTCTGTTAGCTAGTATTTTATGGAGGATTTTTGCATCTATATTCATCAAGGATATTGGCCTGCAGTTTTCTTTTCTTATTATATCTTTGTCTGGTTTTGGTATCAGGGTGATGTTTGCTTCATAGAATGTGTTTGGGAGAATTGCCTCTGTTTCAACCTTTTGGAATAGTTTGTAGAGAACTGGTGTCAATTGCTCTTTGAATATTTGGTAGAATTCTGCAGTGAACCCATCTGGTCCTGGGCTTTTCTTTGTTGGGAGCCTTCTGATAACAGCTTCAATCTCTTTTAGTGTTATTGGTCTGTTCAGATTTTCTACATCATCATGGCTCAGTTTTGGCAGTTTGCGTGGGTCCCGAAATTTAGCCATTTCCTCCAGATTTTCAAATTTGTTGGCATATAGTGGTTTATAGTAGTCAATAATGATTTCTTGTATTTCTGCAGTATCAGTTGTAATACCACCTTTTTCATTTCTAATTTTTGTTATTTGGGGCTTCTGTCATCTCCTTTTAGTTAGCCATACTAGTGGTTTGTCAATTTTCTTTATCTTTTCAAAAAACCAACTTTTTGTTTCATGGATCTTTTGTATCATTTTTCAGATTTCTATTTCATTTAGTTCTCCTCTGATCTTAATGATTTCTGTCCATCTGCTAAATCTGGGTTTGGATGGTTCTTGTTTTTCTAGTTCTTTAAGTTGAAGTATTAGACTGTTTACTTGCCATCTTTCCATTCTTCTGAAGTAAGCATTTAATGTGAGAAATTTCCCAGTTAGTACTGCTTTTGCAGTATCCCACAGGTTTTGGTATGATGTATCATTGTTTTGATTAGTTTCAATAAATTTTTGATTTCCTGTTTGATTTCTTCTTGGACCCATATGTCATTAAGTAGAATGCTCTTTAATTTCCATGTGTTTGTATTGTTTCCAGAATTTCGTTTGTTATTGATTTCTAGTTTTAAGCCATTGTGATCTGAAAAAATACATGGGATAATTCCAATTTTTTTGAATTTGCTGAGACTTGATTTGTGACCTAACATGTGATCTATCCTGGAGAATGATCCATGTGCTGATGAGAAGAATGAATATTCTGAGGTTTCTGGATGGAATGTTCTGTAGATATCTGCCAAGTCCAATTGGTCTTGAGTGTTGTTTAGATCTTGTGTTTCTCTGCTGATTCTTTGCCTAGATGATCTGCCCAATATTGATAGTAGGGTGCTCAGGTCCCCTGCTGTTATGGTATTATTGTCTATCTCCTTCTTTAGGCCAATTAGAGTTTGCTTTATAAATCTGGCTGCTCCAACATTGGGTGCATATATATTTATGATTGTTATGTCTTCTTGATGGATGAGTCCTTTTATCCTTATGTAGTGGCCCTCTTTACCTCTTTTTATGGTTTTTAGTTTAAAGTCTATTTTATCAGATATAAGAATAGCTACTCTGGCTCATTTTTCATTTCTATTTGCATGGTATATCTTTTTCCATCCTTTCACTCTCAGTCTATGTGTGTCTTTATGGGTGAGGTGAGTCTCTTGAAGGCAGCAAACAGTTGGGTCCATACTTTTACTCCAGTCAGTCAGTCTCTGTCTTTTGAGTGAGGAATTTAATCCTTTTACATTAAGAGTTGTTATTGAAAAGTGTTGATTTACTCCTAGCATTTTATTGATTTTTATTTGGATGTCTTAAGTGTCTTTTGTTCATTTCTTTCTGATTTAATGTTTGTCTTCTGTTTTTGTTGGTTTCCTGGGTTGTAGATAAACTTTTTTTTTCCTCATTGTTAGCATTTTTATTTAACTAGTGGGTTTTGAATTTTCTTGAGTTTTTATGGCAGTGGCAGTTATTATTCAGGTACCAAAAAAGAAAGACAGTGTCTTTTGCAAAGTAGAAGTTTTCAATTTTAATGAAGTCCAAGTTATTAAAGACTTCTTTCATAGATTGTGCCTTCGGCGTTATATATAAAAACCCCAAATCATCTGGGTTTTCTCCTATGTTCTGTAACTTGCCTTTTGCTGGGTCTGTGATCCAGTTTGAGCTATTATTTACAAAGACTTAACGGGTCTGTGTCTAGATTCAGGTTGTTGCATTTGGGTGTGCAGTTGTTTCAGCACCATTTGTTTTAGAGACTATCTTTTCTCCATTGCATTGCCTTTGTCCCTTTTTCAAAGTTCAGTTGACTATATTTGTGTGGATCTGTTTCTGGCCTCTCAATTATATTCCAATGCTTGATCTGCTTATTCTTTCACCGGTACCACAGTGTCTGGAACACCGTTGCTTTAAAGTGAGTCTTGACATTGGGTAGTGTCAGTCATTTGACTTTCTTCTTCCTCTTCAGTATGGTATTGGGTATTCTGGGTCTTTGCTTCTCCATGTAAGCTCCATGTAAGCATTAGAATCCATTTGATCATATTCACAAAATAACTTGCTTTGATGGTGATGAATCTATAGATCCAGTTGGGAAGAACTGATATCCTGACAACATCTTGAGTTTCTACCCACAAACACAGAATATGTCATTTATTCAGTTCTTTGACTTCTTTCTTTGGAGTTTTGTAGATTTCCTCTTACAGATCTTATGGGTGTGCATGTGTGCGTGTGCGTGTGCGTGTGTGTCTGTGTGTGTGTGTGTGTGTGTGTGTGTGAGAGTGTCAGTATAAGTGTGTGTATCTAGGTGACCCCTAAGTCTTTTGCATTGTGGGGTGCTAATGTAAATTATATTGTGTTTTTAATTTCAAATTCCAATTGTTCGTTTCTGGTATGAAGGAGAACGATTAACTTCTTTATATTAACCTTGTAACCTGCAACCTTGATTTAATTGCTTATTAGTTCCACGAGCATTTTTTAAATATGTTTATTTATTCCTTCTGATTTTCTACACAGACAAACATGTCATCTCTGAGCAAAGACAGTTTTATTTTTTCCCTCCCAATCCGTATACTTTTTATGTCCCTTTCTT
The DNA here is from genome assembly GCF_027409185.1 of Cynocephalus volans. Classification (NCBI taxonomy): domain Eukaryota; kingdom Metazoa; phylum Chordata; class Mammalia; order Dermoptera; family Cynocephalidae; genus Cynocephalus; species Cynocephalus volans. The sequence goes on along the minus strand of NC_084478.1, from coordinate 109,955,124 downwards.
GTGATATTGTGTTAGCCAGGATATCTAGTATGATGATGAAAAAAATTGGCGAGCAGGAACATCTTTGTTTTGTTCCTCATCTTAGCAGGAAAGCTTCCAGTTTTTAACCATTAGGTATGATGTTAGCTGTAGGGGTTTTGTACATGTACCCCTCTATTCCAAGTTTGTTTTTTGTTTTTTTGGTTTTTTATTTTAAATCAACTTTATTGAGTCATAATCTATACATAAAATGTGTCCATTGTAAAACTGTAATTTGAGGAGTTTTGTTTTGTTTTGTGTTTTTACCCCACCCAATTATCCCCCAACTTTCCTCCCCATCTCCCCCCCCACCCCCACTCCACTTTGTGGCCTTAGGAATGTTCCCTCCGTCTATAAGACCAGCACACTATTGTGGTCTTTCTTTCCTTCTTTCCTTCTCTCTTAGCTCCCACATATGAGTGAACACATGTGGTATGTGTTCATATCCCTATGTGCTTTGCTTATTTCAGTCAAAATAAGTTACTCCAGGTTCATCCATGTTGTTGCTATTGGGAGTGTTTCATTCTTTTTTACGTCAGGGTAGTATTCCACAGTGTATATATACCCCAGTTTCCTGACCAGTCATCCATTGATGGACATTTCCTTTTGCTCCATATCTTGGCTGTTGCAAACAGAGGTGCTCTGAGGTTTTTCTTTCTTTTTTTTAAAGTCATGAGTGGCTGCTGGATTTTCTCTAATGTTTTTTATGCATCCATTGATATGATCGTGTGGTTTTCCTTCAACAGCCTGTTGTTGTGGTAGATTACATTAATTGATTTTCAAATGTCACATCAGCCTTGCATACCTGGAATAAATTCCACTTGGTCTGGGTGTAGAATTATTTTTACACATTGGTGGATTTGATTTGCCAGTATTTTGTTGAGGATGTTTGCATCTATGTTCACGAGAGATATTGGTATGTAGTTTTATTTTCTTTTTATGTCTTTGCCTGGTTTTGCTATTTAATGCTGGCTACATAGAATGAGTCAGGAAGGGCAGATTAAGCATCCCTAATCCAAAAAATTCAAACCCCAAATGCACCAAAACCTAAAACTTTTTGAGTGCTGACATGACACTCAAAGCAAGTGCTCACTGGAGCATTCCAGATTTTGGATTTTTGAATTAGGGATGTTCAAATTGTATGTGTTCTGCAAATATTCCAAAATATGAAAAAAGAAATCCCAAATCCAAAACACTTCTGGCCCCAAGCATTTTGGATAAAAGATACTCAATCTCTATTCCCTCTGCTTCTTCTATCGTCTGGAAGAGATTGTACAGAATTGGTATAATTTCTTCTATGTTTGGCAGAATACACAATGGAACCCATCTGGGCCTTGTGCTTTCTGCTTCAGAAGGTTATTAATTATAGATTCATTTGAAATAAATGTAGGCTTATTAAGATTGTCTATTCAAAATGGATTTTAAGTTGTGAAATAGACGGGTTTATGATCTTTTATTGTTTTGTGTTTTGTGTATTTAATTGCTTGATTGAGATATATTTACCCATTTAAATTGTACAGTTTAGTGGCTTTTAGGGTATTCACATATATGTGCAATGACCACCCTAGTCAATTTTAGAATATTTTTATTCCCTCAAAAAGAAATCTCTTACCTTTGAGCAATCGCCTCCTATACTCCCATTCCACAAGCCTTAAGCAACTACTCATCTACATCGTCTTGTTAGATTTCCCTATTTGGGACATTTTGTTGGAACAAAATCATATAATACATGATCTTTTGCGACTGGCTTCTTTCACTTAGCATGGTGTTTTCAAAGTTGATCCATGAATAATATTCAATTGTGTACATATACCACACTTGGTTTATCTGTTAGTTGATGAACGTTTGGATTATTTCCACTTTTGGCTAAAATGACTAATGCTGCTATAAATATCCAACTATAATTTTTGTGTGAGCATGTGTTTTCCTTTCTCTTAGGTATAAACCTAGAGTGGAATTGTTGGGTCATATGGCAACTCTGTGTTTTTTTCTTTTAGGAAGTTCCACACAGTTGTTCAAAGCGACCAGCAGTGTTTGAGCATTCTGATTTCCCCACATCCCTGCCCGTACTTGGTATTAAACGACGATTTCATTTCGGCCACCATGTTGGGTTTGAAGTGGTATCTTATTGTTTTTCATTTGAATTTTCTCAGTGATTAATGATGTTGACCATCTTTTCATACGATTATTGCCTAGTTTTATATCTTCTTCAGAGTAATGTCAATTCAGATCATTTGCCCATTTTTTAATAGTTATTCATCCTTTTATTCTTCACATATTCTAGGCACAAGTCCCTTATCACATATATGTCTTGTAAATATTTTTCCCATTGTGTAGATTGTATTTTCACTTTATTGACGGTGTCCTTTGAAAGCATGAAACTTTTCACTATTGATAAAATCCTAATTATCTATTTTTTCATTTGTTGCTCATGTTTTTGTTGTCACCATCTGAGAATCCTTTGACAAATCTGAGGTCACAAAGATTTATTCTTATATTTTCTTATAAGAATTTATAGCTTTAGCTCTTACATTTAGTTTTTTTATCCATTTGGTGTTAATTTTTTTATATGATGTGAAGTAAAGTTGCAATTTCATTTTCTTCCACGTGGCCTTCTAATTGTCCCTAAATCATTTGTAAAAAAGAATATTCTTTTTCACCACTGAATGGCCTTGGAACCCTTGTCAAATATCAACTGGCTGTATATACTTGGTTTTGTTTCTGCCCTCTCAGCTCCGTTTCATTGATTTATATGCATATCCCTATGGTCGTACCACAGTTTCTTGATTACTGTTGCTTTGTGTTAAGTTTTGAAGTAGGGAACTGCAAATCTTCCTTCTCTGTGCTTTTTCAAGATTATTCTGGCTAATCTGGGTCTCTTGCAATTATGTATGCATTTTAAAATAAGCTTGTCAATGTCTACAGAAAAATCTGCTGGGTTTGTGATAGATATTGCATTGAATCTGGAGGTTGACTTGGGGGGTATTGCCATCTTAATAATTTGTCTTCTGATCCATGATCACAGGATGTTTTACCATCTACTTAGATCTTGTTTAATTTCTTTCAAAAATCTTTTATGGTTTTCAGATGTAAAGTCTGCAACCCTTTTGTTAAATTTACTTGCAAACATTTTACTCTTTTTGGTGCAATTGTAAGTGGACTTATTTTCTTAATTTTCATTTTAAAATATAGTATTTAGAAATCAAGTGTTTAGAGAGACAATTGATTGTTGTATACTGATCTCGTATCTGCCAATTTTGCTGAGCTTTTTTATTAGTTCTAACAGTCTTTTAGTGGATTTCTTCAGATTTTTTATGTACAAGTTTACGTCATCTTTAGATAGAGACAGTTTTACTACTTCCCTTCCATTCTTCATGGCTCTTCTTTCTTTCTTTCTTTCTTCTTTTTTAAATTTTATTTTATCAATATACAGTGTAGTTGATTTTCATGTCCCTTTATCAATTCCTCCTTTTCCCTCTTCCCGCTACCCCCTCAATCAGCATCATATCTGTTCACGTGTCCTAACATGTTTAAGGAATTGTTGATTGTTGTACGCTCTTCCCTACCACCCTCCCTCCCATTGATTTGTTTGTATATTTATGGATTTATTTTTATTAACTCCTACAAATAAGTGATAATATGCAGCATTTCTCTTTCTTTGCCTGGCTTATTTCACTTAATATAATTTTCTCTAAGTCAATCCATGGTGCTGTGAACGGTAGTATTTCATTTTTTTTAATAGCAGAGTAGTATTCCACTGTGTAGGTATGCCACATTTTCCTTATCCACTTGTCCGACGATGGGCATTTAGGCTTGTTCCAACTCTTGGCTATTGTAAATAGCACTGCAATAAACATGAGGGTATAGGTATCCTTTGAACATGATGATTTCCACTCCTCTGGGTATATTCCCAGCAGTGGAATAGCTGGGTCATATGGTAGATCTATCTGTAATTGTTTGAGGAATCTCCATACCATTTTCCATAAAGGCTGCACCATTTCACAGACCCACCAACAGTGTGAGAGTGTTCCTTTTTCTCTGCAACCTCGTCAGGATTTATCATTCTCATTCTTTGGATATTAGCCACCCTAACTGGAATGAGATGATATCTCAAGGTGGTTTGGATTTGCATTTCCCAAATGCTGAGTGATGTTGCGTATATTTCTTGTGAGAGTGGCCTACTAGCAACAAATTTTCTCAGTTTTCGTTTTATGTGGGAATGTCTTTATTTCACCTTCATTTTTGAGATAGTTTTGCTGGATGTAGTATTTTGTGGGTGTAATGTGAGGTTATATAACCAGTGAAACTGGTATAGGTAATTTAAAACACTTAGATCAACTAGGCTCCACCTGAGAATACAAATTCAAAAAATAAAATATATATTTTTATTATATTCTACATTATCATCAGAGAGAAGATAAATACCTGTTCTTATTCGCCTAAGGATTCACATACGCAAGGAGTCTTATTAAAAATGCTTCCGAGGTGAAGTTTATTTGAGAAGGGTTGTTGTTTGAGTGTGTGTTTATGTGTGTATTTATATGTGTGTGTATAGTGGAAGATCAAGTTCTTCTCTGGGAATTCTTGTGTTCCATTTTGTGAGAATTATATAAGCATTTTCAGGTGTAATAAATTAAACTGACTACAATATGAATTGTATGTAAGAAAATTTATTAAATTTATAAAATTTATTATAAAAATTTACCAAATTTATTAAATCCTTTCAGGTGCAGAAAAAATATTATACCTTCATAGCCTTAGGAAAAAATACTTTTTCACTTTCTCACCCATAGACATACAGAGAGTTTGAACTTCAGTTCTACAATCTGAGCAAGGAGTCAAATGCAAATACAGACACAAGTACATATGCAAACAAGCCTTGTGGGGAAAAAAAGGTGAATCATTGTATGGAGATGACTGAGAATGGGTACTGGGTCACTTTCATCATTTTATTTGGAGTTTTCTCCATTCTTCAGGTAATCGTGTCCTTTCCCATTCACTTTGGAATTCCCTCACCCCAAACCACTGAATTAATTAAACAAAAGATACATTTCCAACACACTATTTCACATTCTGAAGTATCACAGGGTTTCTCTGTTGAGCCTTGTTAGCAAAGCTAGAAAAGCAATCACTGAACCGAGAGAGAAGTTTACCAGTCTCTTCCCTGGAGATGAAAATTTTATTCATGAATTCCATCAGCAAACCAGACCAGGCCTTTCAGAATCCAACTTGGAAAAAAAAACTTGAATAAGCCAAACTTACCAGTTTGCAACCAGTGTTTTGTCACCACTGAGAAAAACAGTCAAAAATATATATATATATATATATATATATATATATATATATATATATATATATATATATATATATATATATATATATATATATATGTGCCTGAGAGCATTGAGTAGGCACCATACTCGGAAACATGAAAGCATAGAAATTGAATTTAGTCCTCTACATCTTGCTGAGAATGCCTCATGAGTCATAATAGCTCAGGAATCAGGGAGTTCAGGGAGAAGTGCAAACAATCACAAAGGCAAGCTGCTCATTAAATTTACTAATCAAGTAACTGCTCTCCAATTCAGTGGATGATCAAGAGATGAGCAGATCTTGGTAGGTCCACCAGAGACATCAAACTATAATTTTTAAAAAAATCAGTGTCCCAGAGACCTCCAGTTCTGGCCAAGCTAGAGTATGTCCACTCCTCCTAGGTGGTCCCTCTACGTCAAAACACTCTGGGTACAACAGAGCAGACAAGCAAATGGAACTCCAGAGTGTGGGAAGGAGGAGACAGACTGGCTAGAGCACTCAAGACTTGAGTAAGGACACAGCAGTGATTTCTTTTGTTTTTCTTATCTCCTCCCAAATGTCCCAGACAGGGCACTACGGAAGTCTCCAATCAAGAACCACCAGCACTCACAGACATGAACCTCTAAGTAAAGCCCATTCCCTTACACAAAACAAAAACAAAAGCAAAGACAGAAAAAGGGTGTTCTAAATACCAAAAACCCTGTTTTTGGCAAATATCCCTCCCCCACGGCAGACAAACACCAGTGGAAAGCCTCAGCTCTAACTCCTGAGGTTTTAGAGACCAAAAGGGAAGGTGATCTTCTGCCCTAAACAGCCTCTCTGACGCCAGTGGTGATGATCCCATTCCCCTGTCAGGGTATTGTCAGTGAGGTCCAGCAACAAGCTGAGCCTTTACCTCCACCCAACATCAATGATCCTGAACAAGGCAGTGCAAGTTGGGACTAGTATGCATTCCATTTATCCCCATCTCTGGTGTCAGTGATGGCCAGTAGAAAGTTGAACCTCCACACCCATCCAACATCAATGAGGTGGTATGAGGTGGGGCTAGTCAACACTCCACCTTCCCTCTCACCACTCCTGTGTGAGCTAGGCCTGATTCAGAGCTGAGCTTCTTTCTTCCTCCACCTCTCATCAGGATGGAATGAGGTGACAGCAGGCAGGGTAGGTTGGCACTCTGCTTTCCCCCTTCTTCCCCTGATGTCCTCAGAGACCAGTGGGGAACTAGGTTTCTGACTCGCACCCTATAGCAACAAATTATTGAGTCAGCAACCCAGTTCCCCCTTTCCGAGTGCCAGCAGGCCCTGTGGAGACGGAGCTTATGTTCCCTACGTTGAGGCAACCAATGTGTTGTGAATTGGTGCCTCTCTTTCATTGGAAAGATGTCACTGCAACTGGGGTAACAGTTCATCTCTCACCCTAGCCAACTGCAAAGAGGTAAGGAAACTCAGAAATCCATTTTTTCAGTGTGGTATCAGAACACAAATCTCTGTGTTACACCAAAGACTCAAGCCAAAAGTGGAGATTAAACTTAGGATCCAGGGCCTCACGAAGTGGTTTCCAAATATCCAGGATGCAATAGAAATTCACCACACCAAGAACCAAGAAAATGACATGCTGAATAATAAAAGACAACCTACAGATGCCAACACTAAAGTGAATAAGATGTTGGAATTATCTGACGAGCTTTGGAAGTGACCTTGAAATAATTCTTCAGCAAGCAATTACAAATTCTCTTGAAATGAGTGACAAAATTGGAAACCTCAGCCAAAAAATATTGAAGTTATAAGAAAGAAACGAGTGGAAATTATAAAACTCAAAAAATACAAAAACGAAAAAAAAAAAAAGAAAGAAATGTTGCCAGATGGGATCAATCATAGAGTGGAGATGACAGAAGATAGAACCAGTGAAATTGAGGACATGTCATTAGAATGTACCTAATGTAAACAACACAGGAAGAATAGACTGAACAAAAAGATCATGGCCTCAGAGAATTGTGGAAACATAACAAAAAAGCTCACATTCATACTGTCCGATTTGTAGAAGGAGAAGAGAGAGAGAGAGAGGAATAAAAAAAGTATTGGAAGAAATAACGGTTGAAAACTTCCCAGATAAGGCATAATGATTGGAAAGGAAGAAATAAAAATATCCCTATTTTCAGATGACATGCTATATATTCTAAAGACTCTTCAAAAACAAAATTCTAGAACTAGTATGTAAGTTCAGCAAATTGGTGGGATACAAGGTTCACACACACAAATCAATTGCATTTGTATACAGTAACAACGAAACTGTGGAAACTGCAATGTAAAGCACAATACCATTTACAAATGCTCTAGAGAAAATAAAATTGTGGTTTATAAATGTCACAAAACATGTATAGGACCTATGTCCTGTACATTCCAAAACACCGATGAAAAAAATCAGAGACCTAAATAAATGTAGACACATATGTGGTCGTGGATTAGAAGACTCAATACAGCAAAGATGTCAATTCTCCCCAAGCAGAGCTATAAGTCTAATGTAATTTCTATCAAAATTCCAGCAAGGTATTTCAGACATAGAGAAGCTTATTCTAAACTTTATATGGAAATACGCAAACCCTAGAATAGCTAGAAACATGCTTGATGAAAAATAATAAAGTGAAAGAAATTACTCCGTTTTATGTTGATCTTACTGCATAGCTACAGCAATCTAGACAGTGTGGCACTGGCAGAGGAGTGAACACATATATCAACAGAACAGAATGTAGAACCCAGAAATAAACCTACTCAAATACGTTCAACTGATTTTTGAGAAGAGCACATAAGCAATTTAATGGAGGAAAGATAGACTATTGCACAAATGATGCCGAAGTGGTTGGACATCCATAGGCAAAAGTAAAATGAGCCTTTAATAAAAAAGTAAAAATGAGCCTTTATCGAAACCTCACAACTTATACAAAATTTAACACACAATTTGCCACAGGCTTAAATGTAAAATGTAACACTGTAATAGTTTTGAAAACATCAAAGGAGAAACTCTTTGGGATCTAGGGCTAGGCAGAGTTCTTTGACTTGACATCAAAAGCACAATAAAAAAAAAATCAATAAATTAGACCTCACTGAAATTAGAAACTTTGGCACTGTTAAAGACCTTGTGAAAGGGATGAAAATAAAAGCTACAGGCTGGGAAAAGTATTTGCAAGCCACTTATCCAACAAAAGAGTAGTATCTAGAAAGTTAAAATAACTCCCAAAACTCAACAATAAACAGTCAAAGAATCCAAGTAGAAAATGGGTGTCTCAGTCCAATTTCTGTTGCTTGTAAGAGAATACCTAAAACTGGTTAATGTAGAAAGAAACGGAATTTATTTCTTTCAGTTTTGAAGGCTGGGAAGCCTAAGGTCTAGGGGGCACAACTGGTGAGGGCCTTCTTCCTGGTGGAAACTATCTACGGAGTCCTGCGGCAGCATAGGCAATCACCAGTCCACACCCATGAGAACCCATTAAACCATTAATCCATTATTTCATAAATGGGTTAAACCATTCACGAGATCACAGTCCTCACAAGCTTATCACCTCTTAGAGGCTCCACCTTTCAACACTGCCACATTGGGGGAATCAAGTTCCCATGTGAGCTTTGGAGGGGACAAACGTTCAGATCTTAGTAATGGGCAGAAGACACGAAAACATTTATTTTTTTTCACGGAAGAAGTTATACAGGTGGCAAATAAGCACACGAAAATGTCTCCAATATCATTAGACATCAGAGAAATACAATTTAATAGAATGGTGAGATATCACTACGCACATATTAGAACAGCTAAAAAAAAAATAGTGATAACACCAAATACTGTTGAAGATTTGGGGAAATTAGATCACTCATACATTGCCGGTGGAAATGTAAAACTGTTTCAGCCACTTTGGAAAGCAGCATGGCAATTACTTTAAAAATTAAACATGAACTTAATATGCCAGCCAGAAATCTGTCTTGTGGGCTTTTAGACCAGAGAATTGAAAGCTTAATTTCGTACAGAAACTTGTACATGATTGTTCACGGCAGCTTTACTTGTAAATAGCTAACAAGTGGAAATAACCCAAATGTCCTTGAACGGATGAATGGCGAAACAAACTGTGTTGCATGTGTACCATGGAATACCCCTCAACAATAAAAAGTGACAGACTCTTGACAAATGCAGAAATTTTGATGGATCGCCTGGGAATTATGGTGAGAAAAAAAAAAAAAAAAAAAGAGGAAATCCCCCAAATTACATGCAATTCCATTTATTTATTTTTGTAATGGCAAAATATTGGAAATGGAGACAGTTTGTAGTTTCCAGGCGGTAGGTATGGGGAATTGTTCTGGGAAGGAGATGGGTGTGGTAATAAAATGGCACCAGTCGAGGGACTTTTTCGGTCATAAAACTGTTTATTACCCTGTCTATTGTGGTGTATACATGGACCTGTGCATGTGATAAAACTTCATAGAACTAAATACACGCACACATACAGACACACACTCAAGTAAAACTGGGAAGATCTGAATAAGATCATTGGATATCATTGGTGTCAGTATCCTGGTTCTGATATTATACTATAACTTTACAATATGCTAGCATTGGCGGAAATTGGATAAAATGTACCTTGGATCCCGATGCAATATTTCTTGCAACTGCATGTAAATCTACATTTATTTTGAAGTAAAAAGTTTAAAAATCTCCTCATCCACCTGGAATCTATGGTGCATTCCTTTCCTATTGAAATTGCATAGATCCTGAGATAAAGTTTTGCAGCAGAAAAGTAAATTTCCTTTATTTAGCTTTCTGTCTTTCTTACTATCTCACTATTAACCTTAGCCTTAGGATTCAGAAGGAAGATGTCATAATGAGTCATTCACACAATTTACTTAAACTGAAAAAAGAAATTAGAGTTTTTCTTACAAAGAGTAATTCTGATTAGATTTAATATTGTTTTTTCAGTGAGGCCTAACTTTCCAAATAATTCGTCTGCTGAACATTTTCCATAAATTGATTAAACTATATTTGCAGCACCAAGGTATAGAAAAAGTGTAATTTTAGCACATATAAATATACACGATGCCATAAATTACATCCTTTAAAAAAAAATGAGTAGTCTGTCTTAAAAATTCTTTTAGGGGATATAAGAGAGAAGGAAACATAAAAAAAAACAACACTACCTTAAAATTCTACTTTTATCTTTTTATTTTATTTATTTTGTGTGTGTGTGACCGCTAAGGGGATCGCAACCCTTGGCTTGGTGTCGCCCGCACGTCGCTCAGCCAGTGAGCTCACCAGTATCCCTACATAGGATCCGAACCCGCAGCCTCGGCGCTCCCAAGCGCCGCTGTGCTCCCAGCAGCGCACTCTCCCGAGTGAGCCACGGGGTTGGTCCAAATTTCTACCTTTGAAAAAGTCTCTGTGCTGTTCTGACCAACCAATGATTCACCTAGAGACAGGGTTAAGTGCTTTCTCATCCTACCCTGCCTGGCTGCCCTCAGTACAAGGGGCACTCTAATCTCACCTTTCAAAATTGCTTTCTGTTCAGGGTTCCCCAGGCACTATCTGACATTAGGTTGGGCTGGTGTCCTGTCCTTCGAGGGAAGGCGAACAGGCTTTCTAATCATCCCTTCCAAGGGTTCTTTAGGGTTTTTTTTTTTTTTTTTTTTTTTCTTCCTTCTTGACACCCTAAGCACTTCAACTCTCTATCACCCATTTAAAAAGTAATACCGAGTTCACAGTGAGTTAAAGATTTATATTGTCTTTAACATTCTTCTGATAAATAGTATTGACAAGGCTTATTGTTCCTTTCGACTGAAGCACAATTTAAAGCGCAGTGTGGTTTAAGGCTTACGGCAACTTCTTGGAATTCGCAAAATACGTTCAAGAGATAGAGACTGGGAAGAAACCCAGACCTCCTGACCCTCAATCCTGATAACTTGACCAATGACAATTATTTTAATCATCCACTTATCAATCGCATTGTAATTGCTAGGAGGAAACGTAAGACACATCTGATAAGGTGACCAGAGGTGTGAATTAAATAAGGAAGGTGGCTATAGGGACATGTGGGGGCGGAGTGTTACAGGAAAACTCGTAATGGGATAGGGGTATGCTTGGTGAGTATGTGTGAGAGGAACAAAGGAGGCTAGTGTGGCTGGAGAAAAAAATCATTCATTCATTTCACAAATATTCAAGTATCCATTGAACCAGGGACTGCTCTGGGCACTTAGAATACATTAATGAGCAATGGACAAAGATTATTGCCCTCCTGGAATTTGTATTTTCCAGCACGGGAGACAAGACAATAAAAAACAAAGACAGCATATGAGTAAAATAAATTGTATCCCAAAGGTGGTAAATTCTGTTTAAGAGAAATAAAAACCAGATAGGGAAGAAGTGGAACCCGGAGTGAGAGGTGAGGATTGGACATGTAAACAAATATCCTGCAACTGATAGTACCATTATTAGATGGGTGGAAGTTTTCTCCTTTGTGCTTTGTCAGGCGTAAGTGTAAATGCTATGCTGGCTTCACTGCACAGAGGTCAGAACACACTTTTCCTGTCTTTGGTCTGGTCTCGATTCCCTTCTTAATACACCAGAGAACCAGGGACACCACAGCCTGATAGCCTTTTGTCATCGAGTGCCTACTCATTTTGAAGTTATCATCCCCTGCTACACGTCCACTAAATTTGGACTTTAGTTGTCTGGGCTTGAGACCCTGCCTGGTAGAAGCCCTGGCCAGGCAGTGCCCAGACCACAGGCAGTGACACTTTTCCCGGAAGATCTTAGCCGGTGGGGCAGGCACGTGCTCAGAATCTTTCCTCCAGCGCCGAGCTGAAGGGAACGCGGTTCCTCCTAGTATGAAGCTGATTGGTGGAGGCAGGTCACGTGACTCGGGGTTAGCCAATGCAAGTCCTCTCCAGGATGCTTTAGCTTGGAGAAGAAACTGACGGTTAAGATGCGGGGGCCACCTAGACTGGGGACTTGTTTGTGACCAGCTCGTAAGAGGAAGAAAGGGACTCCAACTGCTGCGGTCCTGGACGTTTCCCAAGGTTTTTCTGATGCTTCTTCTTCCAATTAGGTTAATTACAACAATATCTTTTCTGTAAATTAAACCTATTTTGGCATAAATTACCTAGGGTCAAGGTTTACGGATTAGTAGGAAAGGCAGTCCAGCTGTTCAGTGGTCCACTTTCTTTCCACCCTCTATGAGACCTCACGTGTTAAGATTAGCTTCAATTGCATGGCTAATCAGTTCATGCGCGCTCTAAAATTCTTCAAAAAGCCTTTCTCCTCTCCAAAAAGTTATGCTTCTCCTTTGCACCTTGGTTTTGTTTGTGGTGACTTTTGATATGTCAGGGTTTTAAATGTGAGATATTTCCCTTTCTATTGTATTTCATTTATTTTATGCTCAAAAACGATTTTCTCATCTGAAGAGTGAATAAATATTCAGCTGCATGTTGAAGATGACTGCTTTCATTTCTTTCTTATAATGGCCTCTCTAAAGCAATTTGATTTTGTAATTATAATAAACGATGTGATGATGTGAGTGTTTATCCATCTTTCTATCCACCGACCTAACTTTGTTTCAAGTGGTTAAACTGTTAAACAGTGTGGTTTATAGATAACCATCCCTTTAGCCACTGATTTTGTCTGTTTTTCATTCTGTATTTTGAAATAATTTAGACTTACAGAACAGTTGCCGAAAAAATTGTACAGGGAGCCTTCACCCAGATTTCCCTAATGTTGACATCTTATATAGCCATCGAAAAATTACCAAAACTAAAACATTACTATCAATGTAATACTACGATATCTAATATATAGAATTTATTTGAATTTCACCAGTTATCACATAATGTCCTTTTCTATCGTAGGATCCCATTCAGGATACCTCGTTGTATTTGTCTGTCATTTCTGCCTACTCTGCTCCAGGCTGACAGTTCCTCAGTCTTCACTGGTCGTTCAGAAGCCTGACACTTTTGAAGATACCGGTCAGGTATTTTGTAGAATGTCTCTCAACTTGGGGTCATCTGATGTTTTCTTATGATTAGATTGAAGCTCTGCATTTGTGGCAAAAATACATGTTTTATTCTCCTCCCCTTCACCCCATTGGTGAGCGTGCGATTCCCACCCTAGTGTTGTGGGGGTGGCCAAACACATGGCACCCAACATTGGACAGATGAAATCCACAGCAGTTTATTAGTCACATCTACTCACAGCCTGGGAGAGGAGGACACCACAGGCCAGGCAGAGCCACACAGCATCACAGTCTGGAAGAAAGTGGACAAGCAGGGTCTGTAGGGCGCAGTATTGTAGTAAGAGGATTAAGTGCCCCTCGGTTCATGGGAGGATGACTGGCTTCTTTGGATAATTCTGTGGGCTGGGTGAGAACTGAAACCTGCTACTTAGGGATAAGAAAGCACTGTGCCCGGTCCACATGATAAGGAGGGTACTTTGGCTAGGGGACCTTTTTCTGTGGGAACACAACAGGGAGCAGAACCTGTGGGTAAGCCATAAACGGTCATCCCCTCTCTCCTAGATGTCAAGGCACACATATTATTAGGCCTTAATTTTAGGTCTTATATCACATTACTGCTAACATTATTTTGTTCCCTTCTCTGTGAATCATGTCAGGGGGTAGGTATATGATGCCCATATGTTGTATTACTACTAATGTTCACCTTGATTACTTGGTTAAAGTGGTGGCAGTTAGGCTGCTCCACCAGACCATTGCTATTTTCCCGTTTTTTAGTAATAGATAGGGTGTGGGAAATACTTTAAGGCTCCGAAAATACACTGTTTCTTCTCAGACTTTGACCCATTACTTTTGGAATCCATCTAGGTATCTTGCCTACAACAAATATGTTTCCTAATGGTAATTTTCTATTTTCCTCATTCTTACTACATGTATTCATTGGAATTCTTCTGTAAGGAAGAGCTGGTTTTTCCCCCCATTTATTTGTTCAATTTATGTACATCAGTATGGGCTCATGAATAATTATGTTATACTATGAGTTATAATCAAATTATATTATTATTTACTTTGTTCCTCAAACTGTTCCAGCTTTGGCCATTGGGAGCGTTCTTTGGTTGGTTCTGTGGTCTTTCGATATGCCCCCATTCTTTCTTGCACACTTCCTTATGTTCTGGCACAATAAGATGTTCACATCCATCTTGTGTTCTTTGGTTTGTTTCTTTGTTTCTTTGTTTTCCCCCACCGTACCTCTGGATTAAAACTATTTCTACAAGGAGCCCTGGTTCCTTTCCTTGGAGAATAACATTTAGAAACCTGTATTTCAGTGTATATTCATTGTTACTGAAATTTCATTGCTGCTAGGCTCTCTCCACGGACAGAGGTAGGAAATATATTGTATGTACATTCCCATGCTTACAGATACATCTATGTTTATTTCTGCATCTACCTATTTGTATAGATATTAAAAGCCAGGAACTCATACTGATATTTCTGATTCCAGTCCATTCTAGCCTTATCTGTAAATTCGTTCTCCGACCTGGCTTTCATTATCTATGATGCGTTTACTTATTTGTTCATTCCTGGTGTGTGTACACATAGCTTCAGAATTGCTAACCAATACCCCTGTTGGAAACAGATTTACTAACTTGTATTTGTGTACAGTTCTTTTTTGTCTTCAGCCTTAGAAGATACTGTCAAAATATGGTTTTCCAAAGTTTCCTCACTTAAATATTTTCTTCCTCACTCCTTCAGTGTGGATAAATTAATCATTTGTAATACAGTTAGCTGACTTTGCTGCTACTTGTATTCGACTTTGCGTTTCCCCCCATATCCTGGTTGATTTTAATTGTTTATTTATATTTTGGATAGAAATGTTCCTATGATTCGGAGTCAGGCCTATACAGAAACAAAGTGTACTCAGAGAAGTATCGCTTCTTCCTCATTCCTTCTACCTCATTCCCATTCCCCATTTCTTGCTATTTCTTTCCCACCCTCCCCCATAGGATAACCAATTTCTTTATTTTCTGGTTCAACCTTTTCTGTATTTATTTTGCACCAATTCGCAGATACACACATGTTTTCTTATATTCCCTTCTTACACAAAGGATAGCATACTATTCATATTTCTTTCCATTTTGCCTTTGTCATTTAACAGCCTTCCTGAAATCACCCCACACCGTGTCATACAGATTTTCATCATTCTTTTTCTTACAGCTACACTGGACTCCATTGCATGGCTGTACTATACTTTATTCAACCACTCATCTATATGTGGGCTTTTAATGTGTTTCCAGCATTTTGCAGCTACAAACAATGCTTCAGTGAATAACCTTGGGCACAAATAACTTTGTACTGGTGAAATGGATCTTCGAAGTATATGTCCAGTAGTGAGATTATTGGGCTAAAAGTTAGGTGCATATGTAGTTTCTTTAGGCATTTCCAGATTTCTCTTTGGAAGGGTCGTATTGGTTTTCATTTCCACTAGCAATGTTATGAGAATGACCGTTTCCACACAGACTCACTAACAGAATGTGTTGCCTCACTTTTTAAACTTTCGCCTATGTGTTAGGTGAGAAACGGTATCACGCTGTTGGTTTAATGTACGTTTTTGTCTGTTGGTGAGTAAGTTTTGACACATCATGTTTGAGGACTTTCTATATTTTTTTGCATGAATTGTCTGTTCATGTCTTTTCCTCATTTTTCGATCCAGTTTTTGGTCATTTTGTCGTTCAATATTTAAGAATTCTATATATGTATTTGGAATATTATCCATTTGTCTGAGGTATATGCTGCAAATACTTTATCCCAGTTTGCCAGTTGTGTTTTGATTTATTTATGATGTATTTTTTGCAACACTTTCTTTCGTTTTTATGTGGTCTAACTGGTTATTCATTTCTTTCATTGCCTCTGGAATTTGAATCATAGTTAGATGCCTTTCCCTACACCAAGGTTAAAGAAGAGCTCTGCCAGATTTTTTTCAAGAACTTGTATCGTTTCATTTTTTATGTTCAGATCCCTAATACGTGTGCAGTCTATTTTTGTGTATGGTGTATTGTATCAGTCCACTTTTATTTTTCCTAATGCCTCAATTGCTCCAACACTATTTAGTCAATGACCATCTTTGCCCTCATGATTTTACATGCCACCTTTATCATATGCTAATTTCCATATGTATTTGTACTTGGGTTGTATTTTTTGGTTTTCTCGCCTATTATTCCACTGAGCTATCTGTAATTTAAGGAAGTTTCTCTGCCATCACATGCGGAATCAAAATCCCAGGTCTTCTTTACAATGTGAGCAAACTTTTCCTGTAAAGAGCCATATAGCAAATATTTTAAGTTTGTGGACCATAGTGTCTCTGTCATAACTACTCAACTTTGTCATTGCAGCACAGAAACATCTATAGATAAGATATAAATGAATGAGCATGGCTGTGTTCCAGTAAAACTTTATTTACAAAACCAACAACTGGACTGTATTTGACCCAATGGGCCACAGCTTACAGACCCCTGCTCTAGTGGATTCCTCAGATAGGGTTGAGGGGTGCAGAATCTCCTAAGTTCCTGTCTGTTGAAAACTGTTTTTCTATAAGCTGTGATATTTGAAGGGTCAGCCCTGCTGGATGTAAAATCTTTACTTCAGACTTTTTAAAAAAAATTTTATCATTACACAATGTAAACATTTTTTTTTTTTGTGGCCCTTTACCAATTCCTCCTTAACCTCTCCTCCCCCTCCCCCTTTCCCACCGCTGGTGTCCTCAGTTCTGTCCTCTCGTTTTGAGAGTTCAAGGAATTTTTGTGATTGTTGCATCATTCTTCTTTCCTTCCTTTTTTCAGCTGCCGCTTATCAGTGAGGACATGTGGTATTTCTCTTTCTGTAAGTCTGGCTTATTCCACTGAACATGATTTTCTCTAAGTTCATCTATGTTGCTGTGAATGGCACAATCTCACTCCTTTTTATGGCAGAGTTGTATTCCATTGTGTCTATATACCACATTTTCCTTACCCCGTCATCTGTCAGTAGACATTTAGTTTGCTTCTGACTCTTAGCTATTGTAAATAGAGCTGCGATAAACATGGGAGTGCAGGTATGCCTTCGACATGATGATTTCCATTCCTTTGGGTGTACACCCAACAGTGGGATTGCAGGATCATATGGCAGCTCTATCTGTAGTTGTGTGAGGAACCTCCATACTGTTTTCCGTAAGGGCTGCACTAACTTATAGTCCCACCAACAGTGTAGGAGGGCCCTTCTTTCTCCACATCCTCTCCACTAATTGTTATTCTCTGTCTTTCTGATTCTGGCCAGTCTAACTGGTGTGAGGTGATATCTCAATGTGGTTTTGATTTGCATTTCCCTGCTGCTTACTGATGTTGAGCATTCGCTTTTTCATCCGTAGGTTGGCCATTTGTGTATCTTCCTTTGAGAAATGCCTATCCAGCTCCTTTGCCCATTTTTTAGTTGGATTTGTTTGTTTGTTTGTTTGTTTGTTTGTTTTTACTGTTGTTTGCGTTCCTTGTATATTCTAGATATTAATCCCTTGTGGGATTCATAGTTTGTGAATATTTTCTCCCATTCTGTCGGTTGTCTTTTCACTCTGTTAATTGTTTCTTTGGCTGTGCAGAAGCTTTTTAGTCCATTTCTATTTTTATATTTTTATAAATATTCTGATCCGAGGTAGGTCTCATATCCTCAAATGCTTGTTTGAATATGATTAATTCTGTTTGAACTGTTCACTTAGTTTCTTTCGCTTTATGGTTGTTTGCTTTGTGAGAAGTTTTGTTTCCTCATCTTTTTTTAAGAATGTTTTTGTATGGAATTTTTTTCTTCCTTTTGTGTATTTGTATGATATTGGTTTGTTTTACAAAAATCCTACTTTAACGATGCCATTTTTGGTCGGGATAGCAAAGTCCAGGCCTTTGAGCCTTTTTCTTTGCTTGTCTTGGTGGCAGAGGGAGAAGTTTTGAGTGCTCTGATTCTGTGGTTCTCTCATGTCCTGCAAGAGCATTTTTCTTTTCCATTTTTGTTTTTCCCCCTTTTGTTTCTTTTCCCCACCATTACTAAATGCCAAAGGATGCTTCACCCTTCCTCTTTGCCTTTTCTCTTCTTCTTCCATTTTTTTTTTTTTTTTTTTTTTTTTTTGTGGTGGGCTGATATGGGGATCCAAACCCTTGACTTTGGTGTTATAACACTGTGAAGCTATTTTTAAGTCTTGTAAGTCTTCCCTACCTCTTCAAATGGCACATATTTTGAAGTCTCTTCTCTATAGACCCTGCTCTTATCTTCCAGGATATCTTTTTGGTATTTTCAGACTTATCATGGGCCTAGTCATTCTGGCCGTACTTTTAGATCAACTTTAAGCTTGCCATCTTTCTTCCTCAGTATCTCTTGCAGCTCTTCTTGGTCTGTCTTTGCTTGCCACTAAGCCCACTGATGAGCGTGTGACAGATCATGTGCTGGAATATCGTGCTTTTTCTCGTTTTACTCACAATTATTTTGAAGTTTTGTCATCTGTTTCTAAGTGATGATGAGTATGTGCTTTTGGACAGATTTACATTTGTTTTTTCTTGGTGATTTGCATCATTTTGGAAGGAAGTATTGAGAGGCAGGTAGATAGATGGTCAATGTTGTCTTCTGCTCACTTACCCCTGATTTCTACTGACATTTTATCTTATGCCAATATGTATATGTATGAAGGCATACACAAATGTAAACACTTACACACACACTCGAGTCTATTCCTATTCTATGTCTACAGTGGAGGTCTCCTGAGGTGGCTGCCTGATTCACCATCTACAAGGGTACTTCAAAAAGTTCATGGAAAAACAGAATTAAAAGATAATACGGATCTTTTCATGAACTGTCTGAAATACCCAAGTATTTATTCAATAAATATTTTCTCCACTGCTAACCTTGGTGGCAGATAAGGGACTGTGGATGTCTTCTCAGGATTTGTAAATATTCTTCACTCTGAAGCAGGTTCATAAAGATGGACAAAAACGCCCCAGCCACACTACTAGACCTTGCTGTACGAAGTCTGCTGAGTAATGAACGTGTAGCTATCCATGCCCTTGAAGAGCTCCCAAGAGTCATGTTCGCTCCGTTTTTCACTGCCGCCTTCTTGGGTGGTCATAAGAAGGTACTGAAGGCAATGGTGAGGATTTGGCCCTATCCCTGTCTCCACGTCGGGACATTGAGAGTACGGGAGTCACAATATGACAATTTCGAAGCTATGATTGACGGTCTACAGATCCTTCCTGCCCAGAACTCTTCTTCTTGGTAAGACTATGTATAATAGAGACATAGTGAGTCAGCAGGAGGGTATGAGACGGGCGTAGGAGATGGCCTAACAGTCTTTCAAAGGTAGTTAATGGTGAATGCTGAGGATCTCTGTGAGGCTGTTGGTGGAACATTTGGGGTCACCTTAAGGACTCTAATGTCTTACAGAGTTGATTATGGAACAGAAGGGATTGAGGATACTATTAATAGATTTGCCTCCTGGGTATGATTACATGGAAAAAGGACATGGGCATTGAGACTGGGATCATCAGAAGAGAAGAAAAGATGGGGAAAAGAAAGAAAGGCGCTAAATTTTTATGGAAAAGGCTTTGTTGGTAAATGGTGTATGGACTGAAGACCAGGGATAAAGGGATTTTGTTTCAGCTTCCCATCATTGATCCTGCTGGGTTGTATTAAAATCAGCTGCCTCTCAGATATTCTGTCTTCTCCTCTACTTACAGGGCGCCAAAACTGAGGATTCTAGATTTAAGTCAGAATCCAGGCTGCAGGACCACATGCTCTGAGATCAGGACCACATTCCCTTTCTGTTTTCGTTCATGTGTTCACTCTCAGCACTCTATCGTGAAAACAGAAGAAGCCCCACAAAGAGTTAGGTGCCCCGGAACTGTAAATTCAGAGTCTGAGCCTCAGTCATCCAGGGAACCTGTGGAATTATTAGTGAACATTTCCCTAGACGGTACCTGGAGAACAGGGCGATTTCTTTCTTTACTTCGAAATAAAGTAGAGCAGAGCTTTGGGTCCTTGCACCTCTGCTGCAGAGTTTTGCAATTTGATGGAAGGCTTGCCCACGAACACATCCTGCAGCTTCTGGATATGGGATGCATTGGTCACCTGAAAGTGGATGACATTTATCTGAGTCAAGTCACCACCCTTTTGGCTCAGATGACCCACCTCCACAGCCTTAGTATGTCTCACATCCGTTTTACATCTTGTGTGAGGAGAAGCTTTGGGACTTTTCTCACTCATCTTGGGCAGATGAACACCCTTCAGCAGATCCGTTTGCATTCCTGCCGCACGCATCCGCTTCAGGAACTGCTCAGGTGAGGAGCTGGGGAAAGACCTGGGTTCCCTGAACCACCCCGTTGTTAAGACAGGA
Organism: Cynocephalus volans; assembly: GCF_027409185.1. Taxonomy (NCBI): domain Eukaryota; kingdom Metazoa; phylum Chordata; class Mammalia; order Dermoptera; family Cynocephalidae; genus Cynocephalus; species Cynocephalus volans. The sequence goes on along the minus strand of NC_084478.1, from coordinate 109,934,422 downwards.
GAGCAACCATTCTTGGATATTCCTAATCTCCTTGTAACCCATTCCTCCTTCCACCTCAATATGGGCACTGCTGGGTGTATGAAACTGGCCAGGCTAGAGAAGCTAGAAAAGTAAGCTGTGATCATTCATTCAGTCAGTCAGTCAGTCGACCATGTGCAGACACCATGATAAGTCTGTAGATACATTGGTGAAAAAGACCCAGTCCTTCTCCCCTTGGAGTTTACAGCCTTTTAGGGAGGAAGGGGAGACGTTCAGATGGAGAAATGTTTTATGCTGTGGCACTGATGCACCTCATCATGGTCTGGCTAGAACAGTTAATACTGCCAGATCATTTTGCTCCTGTATTTTACCCAAGCGTTAGGCCCTGAGTAGAGAGCTTGTCATTTGGGTTTTGGTCAAAGGGAATCCTTAGTTGACTGCTTTCCCAGTTCCCTCCCCACCAAATAAGTAAACTAAATCCACCACTGATTTCATTGTAAGTACTAAGTGCATTAAATTTTTTTCCACTTAATCTTTCCCACAACTCTACATAATAGTTGCTATTGTGCATGTTTTAAAGATTTAAGAAACTGTATCTGAGAGTGGAAAAGTAATTTTCTTAGAGTCTGATTCCAAAGCCCACATTGTTAACTGCTGTTGCAACATATGTGCAAATTAGTTTATTCTAGAGCCGTAGATACCTCTAACTCAGGACTCCTTGTCCTGGTCCAATCCTCATTGTGCAGAAATAACTTTCTTTTTTCTGTCTACAGATACCTGCCACCTCAGTTGGATGCATTGTATCTCTCTTTCTGTGGACTTTCTAACAGTGGCATCACTGTCCTGTCCCAGAGCCCTGCAGCCACCCATCTAAGATTGCTGAGTCTCAGCAACGTCGAGATATCCTGGGAACTTTCTGAGTCCTTCCAGACTCTGCTGGCAAGTGTCTCAGGCACCCTGGAGTATCTACAGATAACTAGTTGCCTGATAACTGATTCTACTCTCACTGCTGTCATTCCGGCCCTGAGCCGCTGTTCCCACCTCTGTGTCTTTAGCTTCGCCTCCAACCCCATTACAATGCGTGTGCTCACCAGTCTTCTGCAGCACTTAACAAACCTGACGGAGCTGAAGCGTGTAATTTATCCTGTCCCTGTCCATTGCTATGAACAATTGCATAATCCTCGCAGTTTGAACCGACAGAAGCTTTCTGAAGTGCAGGCCCAATTGAAGGCGATGCTGCAGGTGGTAAAGCGGAATGACATGCGCTGGACCAGTTCTCCTGAGTGATTTTCATGGTACAAGGACTTGATTTAACACTGACGTGTGGCCATTAAAGCACGTAGTGTTCTCACCTGATGCCCAAGTTTTAGAGACACATATGTAAAATTTTATAGTTCCAGGAACCTCGCGTTAGGAAGATTCCATGTGTAACTGACCTCTATAAAAATAAAGAACTCTAAAGAAAACAGAGGGCTTTGAGAGGTCCTATGGGTCTCTTACCCATTGTCCTCCAAATCCTCCTCCTTGCTCCTGACCACAGTGTTGGGTATGTGACATTGGCTGACCTCGTCATGTTATACCATTTCCCTGTCCAGACTAATTGGTTCACTTACAGGTACTTGACACAAGTCAAAAGAGTTGAAACCTTTTCTTGATGATATTTTGGAATAGTTGGTGGTTATTGAAGCCAATAATTTTACCCTCCAAGGTCCTTTAAACTTCTCATATTTATGACGGCCTTAGGCTGCTTATGAGAAACTATTTGCATCTAAAAGGAAAAAAACCAAACCAAAACAAACAAGCCAAACCTATGTCCACTACCTACTGGTGTCTTTATCAGTCCGTTGCTACCTCCTTTCTTAGGTCTTAGAAACCTGTGGCTCAGTCGTTCCTTATATCACACCCATTCACCAAGGATCTCTTATTAGTTCAGTACTGTTCCAGGTGCTAAGAATAAAAAGGCAAATAAGACAAAGCCCCTACTTCCAGCCACTCAGAATACAGCTGTTCCTATGATTTGTCTGTTCCCCTACTCTTTCTTAGGGCGTTTGGGAAAGTTATTTAAACCCCCTGTACCCCAGGTTTTTTTTTTTTTTTTCCACACACTCTGTTCAATCCACGCTGGCCTCTTTATGCTGTTGGATAGCTCCTCAACACTCAGGTCATGGCTTTAATGTTACCTCCTCGGAGAGGTTTTCTCTTACTTCCCTTTACTTATTGTACTTCCCTCGCTTCCTTTGCTTCCCTTACTTTACCATGTTGTAGCTCTCTCTCAATGTACCATGTATGTTCCCTTCATGGTACCCATTGTTCCATATGCATTTGCTCCCTCTGCTCTTACAGCAATAATTTGTGCATATCGTTTACCCGTTGAAGTGAAAGCACTGCACTTCAAAGACTTAGTAAGAGAATAGAATGTTAAAATAACTAATTAAATATCTGTTTGTATGATGACACATTAAAATGGTAAAACATTGCATTTCAACGACTTAGTAAGAAAAAGATGTAATAGTAATTAATAACTTTTTCTAATCGTTTACATGCTGAAATGCCAACAGACTGAATGTCAATGAGTCAGTAACAAAAATGAATGAAAAGTTACTAATTAAAAATTAATGTACAGCGTTCCCTGTTGAAATGAAATCAGACCACAATTTAAAGACTTAGTAAGAAACAAGTTGCAAAGTAGTTAATGTGTTTATACTGTTTCCATGTTAAAATGATAACATACTGCTTTTCAGACTCAGTTAAAAAAATAATTAAAATTAAATAAATTTTGTTCTTGTTGGTTACATGTTGGAATAACATACTGTATTACAAAGACTTAGAGAAAAGAATGTAAAAAATAATAATTAATAAAAATAGTTAATAACGTTTTTATTGCTTCCATTGTGTAATGACAACATACTGCATTTCCAACTTAGAAAGTAAAACATGTTAAAATAACCAAAACAGAATTTGTATGTGTTTTTTTCTTGGTGGAATAACAGATGTGGTTTTAGTTTGCATTTCCCTGATGACAAGTGATGTTGGGCATTTTTTCATGTATCTGTTGGCCATTTGTGGGTCTTCCTTTGAAAAATGCCTATTCAGCTCCTTTGCCCATTTTTTAATTGGGTTACTTGTTTTTCCGTTGCAAAGTTGTTTGAGTTCGTTGTGTATTCTGGATATTGATCCTTTGTTAAATGTTTATTTTGCAAATGTTTTCTCCCACTATGTTGGTTGTCTTTAACTCTGTTAATTGTTTCTTTTGCTGTGCAGAGCCTTTTTAGTTTGATATAATCCCACTTGTTTATTTTTCCTTTGGTAGCCCATGCTTTGGGGGTTGTATTCACGACATCAGTGCCCAGTCCCACTTCCTGGAGTGCTTCTCCTATGTTTTCTTTAAGTAGTCTTATTGTTTCAAGGTGTATATTTAATTCTTTAATCCATTTTGAGTTGATATTGGTATATGATGAGAGATATGGGTCTAGTTTCGTTCTCCTGCATATGGATATCCAGTTATCCCAGCACCATTTGCTGAAGAGGCAGTCTCTTCCCGAATGTATAGGCTTGGTGTCTTTGTCAAAGATCAGATGGCTGTAGGTGGGTGGGTTAATTTCCGGATTCTCTATTCTATTCCATTGATCACTCTGTCTGTTTTTATGCCAGTCCCATGCTGTTTTGGTTATTATAGCTTTGTATTATTGCTTGAAGTCAGGTAGTGTTATGACTCCAGCTTTATTTATATATTTCTTTCTTTCTTTCTTTCTTTCTTTCTTTCTTTCTTTCTTTCTTTCTTTCTTTCTTTCTTTCTTTCTTTCTTTCTTTCTTTCCTTCCCTCCCTCCCTCCCTCCCTCCCTCCCTCCTTCCTTCCTTCCTTCCTTCCTTCCTTCCTTCCTTCCTTCCTTCCTTCCTTCCTTCCTTCCTTCCTTCCTTCCTTCCTTCCTTCCTTCTTTCTTTCTTTTTGCTCAGAATTGCTTTGACTATGAATGGTCTTTTGTTATTCCATATAAATGGCTAGATAGCTTTTTCCTTTTCTGAGAAAAATGTAATTGGAATTTTCGTGGGGATTGCATTGAATTTGTATAGCACTTTGGGTAGTATGGACATTTTCACAATGTTGATTCTTCCAATCCAAGTGCATGGGATATCTTTCCATCTTCTTGTGTCCTCTTTAATTTCTCTCAACAGTGGTTTGTAATTCTCAGTATAGAGCTTTTTCACATCCTTGGTTAACTCTATTCCTAAGTATTTTATTTTGGGGGTGGCTATCGTAAATGGGCAAGCTTTCTTGATTTCTCTTTCTGCATGTTCACTACTGGAGAATAGAAATGCTACCGATTTTTCTGTGTTGATTTTGTATCCTGCAACTTTGCTGAAATCATTTATCAACTCCAAGAGTTTTTTTGTAGAGGCTTTAGGCTGTTTCATGTCATCTGCAAACAGGGACAGTTTGACTTCATCTTTTCCAATCTGGATGCCCTTTATTTCCTTCTCTTCTCTGATTGATCTGGCTAGTACTTCCAACACTATGTTCAATAGGAGAGGTGAGAGTGGGCATCCTTGTCTAGTTCCTGTTCTTAAGGGAAAGCTTTTCCCCATTCAGAATGATATTGGCAGTGGGTTTATCATAAATGGCTTTAATTATGTTGAGATACTTTCCGTCTCTACCTAAATTGTAGAGAGTCTTTATCACGAACGAGTGTTGAATTTTGTCAAATGCTTTTTCAGCATCAATAGAGATGATCATATGGTCCTCGTGTTTGATTTGGTTGATGTGGTGTATCACATTTATTGCTTTGCATATGTTGAACCAACCTTGCATCCCTGGGACGAATCCCACTTGATCACGTTGTATAATTTTGCGTATGTGCTGCTGTACTCTGTTAGCTAGTATTTTATGGAGGATTTTTGCATCTATATTCATCAAGGATATTGGCCTGCAGTTTTCTTTTCTTATTATATCTTTGTCTGGTTTTGGTATCAGGGTGATGTTTGCTTCATAGAATGTGTTTGGGAGAATTGCCTCTGTTTCAACCTTTTGGAATAGTTTGTAGAGAACTGGTGTCAATTGCTCTTTGAATATTTGGTAGAATTCTGCAGTGAACCCATCTGGTCCTGGGCTTTTCTTTGTTGGGAGCCTTCTGATAACAGCTTCAATCTCTTTTAGTGTTATTGGTCTGTTCAGATTTTCTACATCATCATGGCTCAGTTTTGGCAGTTTGCGTGGGTCCCGAAATTTAGCCATTTCCTCCAGATTTTCAAATTTGTTGGCATATAGTGGTTTATAGTAGTCAATAATGATTTCTTGTATTTCTGCAGTATCAGTTGTAATACCACCTTTTTCATTTCTAATTTTTGTTATTTGGGGCTTCTGTCATCTCCTTTTAGTTAGCCATACTAGTGGTTTGTCAATTTTCTTTATCTTTTCAAAAAACCAACTTTTTGTTTCATGGATCTTTTGTATCATTTTTCAGATTTCTATTTCATTTAGTTCTCCTCTGATCTTAATGATTTCTGTCCATCTGCTAAATCTGGGTTTGGATGGTTCTTGTTTTTCTAGTTCTTTAAGTTGAAGTATTAGACTGTTTACTTGCCATCTTTCCATTCTTCTGAAGTAAGCATTTAATGTGAGAAATTTCCCAGTTAGTACTGCTTTTGCAGTATCCCACAGGTTTTGGTATGATGTATCATTGTTTTGATTAGTTTCAATAAATTTTTGATTTCCTGTTTGATTTCTTCTTGGACCCATATGTCATTAAGTAGAATGCTCTTTAATTTCCATGTGTTTGTATTGTTTCCAGAATTTCGTTTGTTATTGATTTCTAGTTTTAAGCCATTGTGATCTGAAAAAATACATGGGATAATTCCAATTTTTTTGAATTTGCTGAGACTTGATTTGTGACCTAACATGTGATCTATCCTGGAGAATGATCCATGTGCTGATGAGAAGAATGAATATTCTGAGGTTTCTGGATGGAATGTTCTGTAGATATCTGCCAAGTCCAATTGGTCTTGAGTGTTGTTTAGATCTTGTGTTTCTCTGCTGATTCTTTGCCTAGATGATCTGCCCAATATTGATAGTAGGGTGCTCAGGTCCCCTGCTGTTATGGTATTATTGTCTATCTCCTTCTTTAGGCCAATTAGAGTTTGCTTTATAAATCTGGCTGCTCCAACATTGGGTGCATATATATTTATGATTGTTATGTCTTCTTGATGGATGAGTCCTTTTATCCTTATGTAGTGGCCCTCTTTACCTCTTTTTATGGTTTTTAGTTTAAAGTCTATTTTATCAGATATAAGAATAGCTACTCTGGCTCATTTTTCATTTCTATTTGCATGGTATATCTTTTTCCATCCTTTCACTCTCAGTCTATGTGTGTCTTTATGGGTGAGGTGAGTCTCTTGAAGGCAGCAAACAGTTGGGTCCATACTTTTACTCCAGTCAGTCAGTCTCTGTCTTTTGAGTGAGGAATTTAATCCTTTTACATTAAGAGTTGTTATTGAAAAGTGTTGATTTACTCCTAGCATTTTATTGATTTTTATTTGGATGTCTTAAGTGTCTTTTGTTCATTTCTTTCTGATTTAATGTTTGTCTTCTGTTTTTGTTGGTTTCCTGGGTTGTAGATAAACTTTTTTTTCCTCATTGTTAGCATTTTTATTTAACTAGTGGGTTTTGAATTTTCTTGAGTTTTTATGGCAGTGGCAGTTATTATTCAGGTACCAAAAAAGAAAGACAGTGTCTTTTGCAAAGTAGAAGTTTTCAATTTTAATGAAGTCCAAGTTATTAAAGACTTCTTTCATAGATTGTGCCTTCGGCGTTATATATAAAAACCCCAAATCATCTGGGTTTTCTCCTATGTTCTGTAACTTGCCTTTTGCTGGGTCTGTGATCCAGTTTGAGCTATTATTTACAAAGACTTAACGGGTCTGTGTCTAGATTCAGGTTGTTGCATTTGGGTGTGCAGTTGTTTCAGCACCATTTGTTTTAGAGACTATCTTTTCTCCATTGCATTGCCTTTGTCCCTTTTTCAAAGTTCAGTTGACTATATTTGTGTGGATCTGTTTCTGGCCTCTCAATTATATTCCAATGCTTGATCTGCTTATTCTTTCACCAATACCACAGTGTCTGGAACACCGTTGCTTTAAAGTGAGTCTTGACATTGGGTAGTGTCAGTCATTTGACTTTCTTCTTCCTCTTCAGTATGGTATTGGGTATTCTGGGTCTTTGCTTCTCCATGTAAGCATTAGAATCCATTTGATCATATTCACAAAATAACTTGCTTTGATGGTGATGAATCTATAGATCCAGTTGGGAAGAACTGATATCCTGACAACATCTTGAGTTTCTACCCACAAACACAGAATATGTCATTTATTCAGTTCTTTGACTTCTTTCTTTGGAGTTTTGTAGATTTCCTCTTACAGATCTTATGGGTGTGCATGTGTGCGTGTGCGTGTGCGTGTGTGTCTGTGTGTGTGTGTGTGTGTGTGTGTGAGAGTGTCAGTATAAGTGTGTGTATCTAGGTGACCCCTAAGTCTTTTGCATTGTGGGGTGCTAATGTAAATTATATTGTGTTTTTAATTTCAAATTCCAATTGTTCGTTTCTGGTATGAAGGAGAACGATTAACTTCTTTATATTAACCTTGTAACCTGCAACCTTGATTTAATTGCTTATTAGTTCCACGAGCATTTTTTAAATATGTTTATTTATTCCTTCTGATTTTCTACACAGACAAACATGTCATCTCTGAGCAAAGACAGTTTTATTTTTTCCCTCCCAATCCGTATACTTTTTATGTCCCTTTCTTGTGATATTGTGTTAGCCAGGATATCTAGTATGATGATGAAAAAAATTGGCGAGCAGGAACATCTTTGTTTTGTTCCTCATCTTAGCAGGAAAGCTTCCAGTTTTTAACCATTAGGTATGATGTTAGCTGTAGGGGTTTTGTACATGTACCCCTCTATTCCAAGTTTGTTTTTTGTTTTTTTGGTTTTTTATTTTAAATCAACTTTATTGAGTCATAATCTATACATAAAATGTGTCCATTGTAAAACTGTAATTTGAGGAGTTTTGTTTTGTTTTGTGTTTTTACCCCACCCAATTATCCCCCAACTTTCCTCCCCATCTCCCCCCCCACCCCCACTCCACTTTGTGGCCTTAGGAATGTTCCCTCCGTCTATAAGACCAGCACACTATTGTGGTCTTTCTTTCCTTCTTTCCTTCTCTCTTAGCTCCCACATATGAGTGAACACATGTGGTATGTGTTCATATCCCTATGTGCTTTGCTTATTTCAGTCAAAATAAGTTACTCCAGGTTCATCCATGTTGTTGCTATTGGGAGTGTTTCATTCTTTTTTACGTCAGGGTAGTATTCCACAGTGTATATATACCCCAGTTTCCTGACCAGTCATCCATTGATGGACATTTCCTTTTGCTCCATATCTTGGCTGTTGCAAACAGAGGTGCTCTGAGGTTTTTCTTTCTTTTTTTTAAAGTCATGAGTGGCTGTTGGATTTTCTCTAATGTTTTTTATGCATCCATTGATATGATCGTGTGGTTTTCCTTCAACAGCCTGTTGTTGTGGTAGATTACATTAATTGATTTTCAAATGTCACATCAGCCTTGCATACCTGGAATAAATTCCACTTGGTCTGGGTGTAGAATTATTTTTACACATTGGTGGATTTGATTTGCCAGTATTTTGTTGAGGATGTTTGCATCTATGTTCACGAGAGATATTGGTATGTAGTTTTATTTTCTTTTTATGTCTTTGCCTGGTTTTGCTATTTAATGCTGGCTACATAGAATGAGTCAGGAAGGGCAGATTAAGCATCCCTAATCCAAAAAATTCAAACCCCAAATGCACCAAAACCTAAAACTTTTTGAGTGCTGACATGACACTCAAAGCAAGTGCTCACTGGAGCATTCCAGATTTTGGATTTTTGAATTAGGGATGTTCAAATTGTATGTGTTCTGCAAATATTCCAAAATATGAAAAAAGAAATCCCAAATCCAAAACACTTCTGGCCCCAAGCATTTTGGATAAAAGATACTCAATCTCTATTCCCTCTGCTTCTTCTATCGTCTGGAAGAGATTGTACAGAATTGGTATAATTTCTTCTATGTTTGGCAGAATACACAATGGAACCCATCTGGGCCTTGTGCTTTCTGCTTCAGAAGGTTATTAATTATAGATTCATTTGAAATAAATGTAGGCTTATTAAGATTGTCTATTCAAAATGGATTTTAAGTTGTGAAATAGACGGGTTTATGATCTTTTATTGTTTTGTGTTTTGTGTATTTAATTGCTTGATTGAGATATATTTACCCATTTAAATTGTACAGTTTAGTGGCTTTTAGGGTATTCACATATATGTGCAATGACCACCCTAGTCAATTTTAGAATATTTTTATTCCCTCAAAAAGAAATCTCTTACCTTTGAGCAATCGCCTCCTATACTCCCATTCCACAAGCCTTAAGCAACTACTCATCTACATCGTCTTGTTAGATTTCCCTATTTGGGACATTTTGTTGGAACAAAATCATATAATACATGATCTTTTGCGACTGGCTTCTTTCACTTAGCATGGTGTTTTCAAAGTTGATCCATGAATAATATTCAATTGTGTACATATACCACACTTGGTTTATCTGTTAGTTGATGAACGTTTGGATTATTTCCACTTTTGGCTAAAATGACTAATGCTGCTATAAATATCCAACTATAATTTTTGTGTGAGCATGTGTTTTCCTTTCTCTTAGGTATAAACCTAGAGTGGAATTGTTGGGTCATATGGCAACTCTGTGTTTTTTTCTTTTAGGAAGTTCCACACAGTTGTTCAAAGCGACCAGCAGTGTTTGAGCATTCTGATTTCCCCACATCCCTGCCCGTACTTGGTATTAAACGACGATTTCATTTCGGCCACCATGTTGGGTTTGAAGTGGTATCTTATTGTTTTTCATTTGAATTTTCTCAGTGATTAATGATGTTGACCATCTTTTCATAGGATTATTGCCTAGTTTTATATCTTCTTCAGAGTAATGTCAATTCAGATCATTTGCCCATTTTTTAATAGTTATTCATCCTTTTATTCTTCACATATTCTAGGCACAAGTCCCTTATCACATATATGTCTTGTAAATATTTTTCCCATTGTGTAGATTGTATTTTCACTTTATTGACGGTGTCCTTTGAAAGCATGAAACTTTTCACTATTGATAAAATCCTAATTATCTATTTTTTCATTTGTTGCTCATGTTTTTGTTGTCACCATCTGAGAATCCTTTGACAAATCTGAGGTCACAAAGATTTATTCTTATATTTTCTTATAAGAATTTATAGCTTTAGCTCTTACATTTAGTTTTTTTATCCATTTGGTGTTAATTTTTTTATATGATGTGAAGTAAAGTTGCAATTTCATTTTCTTCCACGTGGCCTTCTAATTGTCCCTAAATCATTTGTAAAAAAGAATATTCTTTTTCACCACTGAATGGCCTTGGAACCCTTGTCAAATATCAACTGGCTGTATATACTTGGTTTTGTTTCTGCCCTCTCAGCTCCGTTTCATTGATTTATATGCATATCCCTATGGTCGTACCACAGTTTCTTGATTACTGTTGCTTTGTGTTAAGTTTTGAAGTAGGGAACTGCAAATCTTCCTTCTCTGTGCTTTTTCAAGATTATTCTGGCTAATCTGGGTCTCTTGCAATTATGTATGCATTTTAAAATAAGCTTGTCAATGTCTACAGAAAAATCTGCTGGGTTTGTGATAGATATTGCATTGAATCTGGAGGTTGACTTGGGGGTTATTGCCATCTTAATAGTTTGTCTTCTGATCCATGATCACAGGATGTTTTACCATCTACTTAGATCTTGTTTAATTTCTTTCAAAAATCTTTTATGGTTTTCAGATGTAAAGTCTGCAACCCTTTTGTTAAATTTACTTGCAAACATTTTACTCTTTTTGGTGCAATTGTAAGTGGACTTATTTTCTTAATTTTCATTTTAAAATATAGTATTTAGAAATCAAGTGTTTAGAGAGACAATTGATTGTTGTATACTGATCTCGTATCTGCCAATTTTGCTGAGCTTTTTTATTAGTTCTAACAGTCTTTTAGTGGATTTCTTCAGATTTTTTATGTACAAGTTTACGTCATCTTTAGATAGAGACAGTTTTACTACTTCCCTTCCATTCTTCATGGCTCTTCTTTCTTTCTTTCTTTCTTCTTTTTTAAATTTTATTTTATCAATATACAGTGTAGTTGATTTTCATGTCCCTTTATCAATTCCTCCTTTTCCCTCTTCCCGCTACCCCCTCAATCAGCATCATATCTGTTCACGTGTCCTAACATGTTTAAGGAATTGTTGATTGTTGTACGCTCTTCCCTACCACCCTCCCTCCCATTGATTTGTTTGTATATTTATGGATTTATTTTTATTAACTCCTACAAATAAGTGATAATATGCAGCATTTCTCTTTCTTTGCCTGGCTTATTTCACTTAATATAATTTTCTCTAAGTCAATCCATGGTGCTGTGAACGGTAGTATTTCATTTTTTTTAATAGCAGAGTAGTATTCCACTGTGTAGGTATGCCACATTTTCCTTATCCACTTGTCCGACGATGGGCATTTAGGCTTGTTCCAACTCTTGGCTATTGTAAATAGCACTGCAATAAACATGAGGGTATAGGTATCCTTTGAACATGATGATTTCCACTCCTCTGGGTATATTCCCAGCAGTGGAATAGCTGGGTCATATGGTAGATCTATCTGTAATTGTTTGAGGAATCTCCATACCATTTTCCATAAAGGCTGCACCATTTCACAGACCCACCAACAGTGTGAGAGTGTTCCTTTTTCTCTGCAACCTCGTCAGGATTTATCATTCTCATTCTTTGGATATTAGCCACCCTAACTGGAATGAGATGATATCTCAAGGTGGTTTGGATTTGCATTTCCCAAATGCTGAGTGATGTTGCGTATATTTCTTGTGAGAGTGGCCTACTAGCAACAAATTTTCTCAGTTTTCGTTTTATGTGGGAATGTCTTTATTTCACCTTCATTTTTGAGATAGTTTTGCTGGATGTAGTATTATGTGGGTGTAATGTGAGGTTATATAACCAGTGAAACTGGTGTAGGTAATTTAAAACACTTAGATCAACTAGGCTCCACCTGAGAATACAAATTCAAAAAATAAAATATATATTTTTATTATATTCTACATTATCATCAGAGAGAAGATAAATACCTGTTCTTATTCGCCTAAGGATTCACATACGCAAGGAGTCTTATTAAAAATGCTTCCGAGGTGAAGTTTATTTGAGAAGGGTTGTTGTTTGAGTGTGTGTTTATGTGTGTATTTATATGTGTGTGTATAGTGGAAGATCAAGTTCTTCTCTGGGAATTCTTGTGTTCCATTTTGTGAGAATTATATAAGCATTTTCAGGTGTAATAAATTAAACTGACTACAATATGAATTGTATGTAAGAAAATTTATTAAATTTATAAAATTTATTATAAAAATTTACCAAATTTATTAAATCCTTTCAGGTGCAGAAAAAATATTATACCTTCATAGCCTTAGGAAAAAATACTTTTTCACTTTCTCACCCATAGACATACAGAGAGTTTGAACTTCAGTTCTACAATCTGAGCAAGGAGTCAAATGCAAATACAGACACAAGTACATATGCAAACAAGCCTTGTGGGGAAAAAAAGGTGAATCATTGTATGGAGATGACTGAGAATGGGTACTGGGTCACTTTCATCATTTTATTTGGAGTTTTCTCCATTCTTCAGGTAATCGTGTCCTTTCCCATTCACTTTGGAATTCCCTCACCCCAAACCACTGAATTAATTAAACAAAAGATACATTTCCAACACACTATTTCACATTCTGAAGTATCACAGGGTTTCTCTGTTGAGCCTTGTTAGCAAAGCTAGAAAAGCAATCACTGAACCGAGAGAGAAGTTTACCAGTCTCTTCCCTGGAGATGAAAATTTTATTCATGAATTCCATCAGCAAACCAGACCAGGCCTTTCAGAATCCAACTTGGAAAAAAAAACTTGAATAAGCCAAACTTACCAGTTTGCAACCAGTGTTTTGTCACCACTGAGAAAAACAGTCAAAAAAAAAAATATATATATATATATATATATATATGTGCCTGAGAGCATTGAGTAGGCACCATACTCGGAAACATGAAAGCATAGAAATTGAATTTAGTCCTCTACATCTTGCTGAGAATGCCTCATGAGTCATAATAGCTCAGGAATCAGGGAGTTCAGGGAGAAGTGCAAACAATCACAAAGGCAAGCTGCTCATTAAATTTACTAATCAAGTAACTGCTCTCCAATTCAGTGGATGATCAAGAGATGAGCAGATCTTGGTAGGTCCACCAGAGACATCAAACTATAATTTTTAAAAAAATCAGTGTCCCAGAGACCTCCAGTTCTGGCCAAGCTAGAGTATGTCCACTCCTCCTAGGTGGTCCCTCTACGTCAAAACACTCTGGGTACAACAGAGCAGACAAGCAAATGGAACTCCAGAGTGTGGGAAGGAGGAGACAGACTGGCTAGAGCACTCAAGACTTGAGTAAGGACACAGCAGTGATTTCTTTTGTTTTTCTTATCTCCTACCAAATGTCCCAGACAGGGCACTACGGAAGTCTCCAATCAAGAACCACCAGCACTCACAGACATGAACCTCTAAGTAAAGCCCATTCCCTTACACAAAACAAAAACAAAAGCAAAGACAGAAAAAGGGTGTTCTAAATACCAAAAACCCTGTTTTTGGCAAATATCCCTCCCCCACGGCAGACAAACACCAGTGGAAAGCCTCAGCTCTAACTCCTGAGGTTTTAGAGACCAAAAGGGAAGGTGATCTTCTGCCCTAAACAGCCTCTCTGACGCCAGTGGTGATGATCCCATTCCCCTGTCAGGGTATTGTCAGTGAGGTCCAGCAACAAGCTGAGCCTTTACCTCCACCCAACATCAATGATCCTGAACAAGGCAGTGCAAGTTGGGACTAGTATGCATTCCATTTATCCCCATCTCTGGTGTCAGTGATGGCCAGTAGAAAGTTGAACCTCCACACCCATCCAACATCAATGAGGTGGTATGAGGTGGGGCTAGTCAACACTCCACCTTCCCTCTCACCACTCCTGTGTGAGCTAGGCCTGATTCAGAGCTGAGCTTCTTTCTTCCTCCACCTCTCATCAGGATGGAATGAGGTGACAGCAGGCAGGGTAGGTTGGCACTCTGCTTTCCCCCTTCTTCCCCTGATGTCCTCAGAGACCAGTGGGGAACTAGGTTTCTGACTCGCACCCTATAGCAACAAATTATTGAGTCAGCAACCCAGTTCCCCCTTTCCGAGTGCCAGCAGGCCCTGTGGAGACGGAGCTTATGTTCCCTACGTTGAGGCAACCAATGTGTTGTGAATTGGTGCCTCTCTTTCATTGGAAAGATGTCACTGCAACTGGGATAACAGTTCATCTCTCACCCTAGCCAACTGCAAAGAGGTAAGGAAACTCAGAAATCCATTTTTTCAGTGTGGTATCAGAACACAAATCTCTGTGTTACACCAAAGACTCAAGCCAAAAGTGGAGATTAAACTTAGGATCCAGGGTCTCACGAAGTGGTTTCCAAATATCCAGGATGCAATAGAAATTCACCACACCAAGAACCAAGAAAATGACATGCTGAATAATAAAAGACAACCTACAGATGCCAACACTAAAGTGAATAAGATGTTGGAATTATCTGACGAGCTTTGGAAGTGACCTTGAAATAATTCTTCAGCAAGCAATTACAAATTCTCTTGAAATGAGTGACAAAATTGGAAACCTCAGCCAAAAAATATTGAAGTTATAAGAAAGAAACGAGTGGAAATTATAAAACTCAAAAAATACAAAAACGAAAAAAAAAAAAAGAAAGAAATGTTGCCAGATGGGATCAATCATAGAGTGGAGATGACAGAAGATAGAACCAGTGAAATTGAGGACATGTCATTAGAATGTACCTAATGTAAACAACACAGGAAGAATAGACTGAACAAAAAGATCATGGCCTCAGAGAATTGTGGAAACATAACAAAAAAGCTCACATTCATACTGTCCGATTTGTAGAAGGAGAAGAGAGAGAGAGAGAGGAATAAAAAAAGTATTGGAAGAAATAACGGTTGAAAACTTCCCAGATAAGGCATAATGATTGGAAAGAAAGAAATAAAAATATCCCTATTTTCAGATGACATGCTATATATTCTAAAGACTCTTCAAAAACAAAATTCTAGAACTAGTATGTAAGTTCAGCAAATTGGTGGGATACAAGGTTCACACACACAAATCAATTGCATTTGTATACAGTAACAACGAAACTGTGGAAACTGCAATGTAAAGCACAATACCATTTACAAATGCTCTAGAGAAAATAAAATTGTGGTTTATAAATGTCACAAAACATGTATAGGACCTATGTCCTGTACATTCCAAAACACCGATGAAAAAAATCAGAGACCTAAATAAATGTAGACACATATGTGGTCGTGGATTAGAAGACTCAATACAGCAAAGATGTCAATTCTCCCCAAGCAGAGCTATAAGTCTAATGTAATTTCTATCAAAATTCCAGCAAGGTATTTCAGACATAGAGAAGCTTATTCTAAACTTTATATGGAAATACGCAAACCCTAGAATAGCTAGAAACATGCTTGATGAAAAATAATAAAGTGAAAGAAATTACTCCGTTTTATGTTGATCTTACTGCATAGCTACAGCAATCTAGACAGTGTGGCACTGGCAGAGGAGTGAACACATATATCAACAGAACAGAATGTAGAACCCAGAAATAAACCTACTCAAATACGTTCAACTGATTTTTGAGAAGAGCACATAAGCAATTTAATGGAGGAAAGATAGACTATTGCACAAATGATGCCGAAGTGGTTGGACATCCATAGGCAAAAGTAAAATGAGCCTTTAATAAAAAAGTAAAAATGAGCCTTTATCGAAACCTCACAACTTATACAAAATTTAACACACAATTTGCCACAGGCTTAAATGTAAAATGTAACACTGTAATAGTTTTGAAAACATCAAAGGAGAAACTCTTTGGGATCTAGGGCTAGGCAGAGTTCTTTGACTTGACATCAAAAGCACAATAAAAAAAAAATCAATAAATTAGACCTCACTGAAATTAGAAACTTTGGCACTGTTAAAGACCTTGTGAAAGGGATGAAAATAAAAGCTACAGGCTGGGAAAAGTATTTGCAAGCCACTTATCCAACAAAAGAGTAGTATCTAGAAAGTTAAAATAACTCCCAAAACTCAACAATAAACAGTCAAAGAATCCAAGTAGAAAATGGGTGTCTCAGTCCAATTTCTGTTGCTTGTAAGAGAATACCTAAAACTGGTTAATGTAGAAAGAAACGGAATTTATTTCTTTCAGTTTTGAAGGCTGGGAAGCCTAAGGTCTAGGGGGCACAACTGGTGAGGGCCTTCTTCCTGGTGGAAACTATCTACGGAGTCCTGCGGCAGCATAGGCAATCACCAGTCCACACCCATGAGAACCCATTAAACCATTAATCCATTATTTCATAAATGGGTTAAACCATTCACGAGATCACAGTCCTCACAAGCTTATCACCTCTTAGAGGCTCCACCTTTCAACACTGCCACATTGGGGGAATCAAGTTCCCATGTGAGCTTTGGAGGGGACAAACGTTCAGATCTTAGTAATGGGCAGAAGACACGAAAACATTTATTTTTTTTCACGGAAGAAGTTATACAGGTGGCAAATAAGCACACGAAAATGTCTCCAATATCATTAGACATCAGAGAAATACAATTTAATAGAATGGTGAGATATCACTACGCACATATTAGAACAGCTAAAAAAAAAATAGTGATAACACCAAATACTGTTGAAGATTTGGGGAAATTAGATCACTCATACATTGCCGGTGGAAATGTAAAACTGTTTCAGCCACTTTGGAAAGCAGCATGGCAATTACTTTAAAAATTAAACATGAACTTAATATGCCAGCCAGAAATCTGTCTTGTGGGCTTTTAGACCAGAGAATTGAAAGCTTAATTTCGTACAGAAACTTGTACATGATTGTTCACGGCAGCTTTACTTGTAAATAGCTAACAAGTGGAAATAACCCAAATGTCCTTGAACGGATGAATGGCGAAACAAACTGTGTTGCATGTGTACCATGGAATACCCCTCAACAATAAAAAGTGACAGACTCTTGACAAATGCAGAAATTTTGATGGATCGCCTGGGAATTATGGTGAGAAAAAAAAAAAAAAAAAAAGAGGAAATCCCCCAAATTACATGCAATTCCATTTATTTATTTTTGTAATGGCAAAATATTGGAAATGGAGACAGTTTGTAGTTTCCAGGCGGTAGGTATGGGGAATTGTTCTGGGAAGGAGATGGGTGTGGTAATAAAATGGCACCAGTCGAGGGACTTTTTCGGTCATAAAACTGTTTATTACCCTGTCTATTGTGGTGTATACATGGACCTGTGCATGTGATAAAACTTCATAGAACTAAATACACGCACACATACAGACACACACTCAAGTAAAACTGGGAAGATCTGAATAAGATCATTGGATATCATTGGTGTCAGTATCCTGGTTCTGATATTATACTATAACTTTACAATATGCTAGCATTGGCGGAAATTGGATAAAATGTACCTTGGATCCCGATGCAATATTTCTTGCAACTGCATGTAAATCTACATTTATTTTGAAGTAAAAAGTTTAAAAATCTCCTCATCCACCTGGAATCTATGGTGCATTCCTTTCCTATTGAAATTGCATAGATCCTGAGATAAAGTTTTGCAGCAGAAAAGTAAATTTCCTTTATTTAGCTTTCTGTCTTTCTTACTATCTCACTATTAACCTTAGCCTTAGGATTCAGAAGGAAGATGTCATAATGAGTCATTCACACAATTTACTTAAACTGAAAAAAGAAATTAGAGTTTTTCTTACAAAGAGTAATTCTGATTAGATTTAATATTGTTTTTTCAGTGAGGCCTAACTTTCCAAATAATTCGTCTGCTGAACATTTTCCATAAATTGATTAAACTATATTTGCAGCACCAAGGTATAGAAAAAGTGTAATTTTAGCACATATAAATATACACGATGCCATAAATTACATCCTTTAAAAAAAAATGAGTAGTCTGTCTTAAAAATTCTTTTAGGGGATATAAGAGAGAAGGAAACATAAAAAAAAAACAACACTACCTTAAAATTCTACTTTTATCTTTTTATTTTATTTATTTTGTGTGTGTGTGACCGCTAAGGGGATCGCAACCCTTGGCTTGGTGTCGCCCGCACGTCGCTCAGCCAGTGAGCTCACCAGTATCCCTACATAGGATCCGAACCCGCAGCCTCGGCGCTCCCAAGCGCCGCTGTGCTCCCAGCAGCGCACTCTCCCGAGTGAGCCACGGGGTTGGTCCAAATTTCTACCTTTGAAAAAGTCTCTGTGCTGTTCTGACCAACCAATGATTCACCTAGAGACAGGGTTAAGTGCTTTCTCATCCTACCCTGCCTGGCTGCCCTCAGTACAAGGGGCACTCTAATCTCACCTTTCAAAATTGCTTTCTGTTCAGGGTTCCCCAGGCACTATCTGACATTAGGTTGGGCTGGTGTCCTGTCCTTCGAGGGAAGGCGAACAGGCTTTCTAATCATCCCTTCCAAGGGTTCTTTAGGGTTTTTTTTTTTTTTTTTTTTTCTTCCTTCTTGACACCCTAAGCACTTCAACTCTCTATCACCCATTTAAAAAGTAATACCGAGTTCACAGTGAGTTAAAGATTTATATTGTCTTTAACATTCTTCTGATAAATAGTATTGACAAGGCTTATTGTTCCTTTCGACTGAAGCACAATTTAAAGCGCAGTGTGGTTTAAGGCTTACGGCAACTTCTTGGAATTCGCAAAATACGTTCAAGAGATAGAGACTGGGAAGAAACCCAGACCTCCTGACCCTCAATCCTGATAACTTGACCAATGACAATTATTTTAATCATCCACTTATCAATCGCATTGTAATTGCTAGGAGGAAACGTAAGACACATCTGATAAGGTGACCAGAGGTGTGAATTAAATAAGGAAGGTGGCTATAGGGACATGTGGGGGCGGAGTGTTACAGGAAATCTCGTAATGGGATAGGGGTATGCTTGGTGAGTATGTGTGAGAGGAACAAAGGAGGCTAGTGTGGCTGGAGAAAAAAATCATTCATTCATTTCACAAATATTCAAGTATCCATTGAACCAGGGACTGCTCTGGGCACTTAGAATACATTAATGAGCAATGGACAAAGATTATTGCCCTCCTGGAATTTTCCAGCACGGGAGACAAGACAATAAAAAACAAAGACAGCATATGAGTAAAATAAATTGTATCCCAAAGGTGGTAAATTCTGTTTAAGAGAAATAAAAACCAGATAGGGAAGAAGTGGAACCCGGAGTGAGAGGTGAGGATTGGACATGTAAACAAATATCCTGCAACTGATAGTACCATTATTAGATGGGTGGAAGTTTTCTCCTTTGTGCTTTGTCAGGCGTAAGTGTAAATGCTATGCTGGCTTCACTGCACAGAGGTCAGAACACACTTTTCCTGTCTTTGGTCTGGTCTCGATTCCCTTCTTAATACACCAGAGAACCAGGGACACCACAGCCTGATAGCCTTTTGTCATCGAGTGCCTACTCATTTTGAAGTTATCATCCCCTGCTACACGTCCACTAAATTTGGACTTTAGTTGTCTGGGCTTGAGACCCTGCCTGGTAGAAGCCCTGGCCAGGCAGTGCCCAGACCACAGGCAGTGACACTTTTCCCGGAAGATCTTAGCCGGTGGGGCAGGCACGTGCTCAGAATCTTTCCTCCAGCGCCGAGCTGAAGGGAACGCGGTTCCTCCTAGTATGAAGCTGATTGGTGGAGGCAGGTCACGTGACTCGGGGTTAGCCAATGCAAGTCCTCTCCAGGATGCTTTAGCTTGGAGAAGAAACTGACGGTTAAGATGCGGGGGCCACCTAGACTGGGGACTTGTTTGTGACCAGCTCGTAAGAGGAAGAAAGGGACTCCAACTGCTGCGGTCCTGGACGTTTCCCAAGGTTTTTCTGATGCTTCTTCTTCCAATTAGGTTAATTACAACAATATCTTTTCTGTAAATTAAACCTATTTTGGCATAAATTACCTAGGGTCAAGGTTTACGGATTAGTAGGAAAGGCAGTCCAGCTGTTCAGTGGTCCACTTTCTTTCCACCCTCTATGAGTCCTCACGTGTTAAGATTAGCTTCAATTGCATGGCTAATCAGTTCATGCGCGCTCTAAAATTCTTCAAAAAGCCTTTCTCCTCTCCAAAAAGTTATGCTTCTCCTTTGCACCGTGGTTTTGTTTGTGGTGACTTTTGATATGTCAGGGTTTTAAATGTGAGATATTTCCCTTTCTATTGTATTTCATTTATTTTATGCTCAAAAACGATTTTCTCATCTGAAGAGTGAATAAATATTCAGCTGCATGTTGAAGATGACTGCTTTCATTTCTTTCTTATAATGGCCTCTAAAGCAATTTGATTTTGTAATTGTAATAAACGATGTGATGATGTGAGTGTTTATCCATCTTTCTATCCACCGACCTAACTTTGTTTCAAGTGGTTAAACTGTTAAACAGTGTGGTTTATAGATAACCATCCCTTTAGCCACTGATTTTGTCTGTTTTTCATTCTGTATTTTGAAATAATTTAGACTTACAGAACAGTTGCCGAAAAAATTGTACAGGGAGCCTTCACCCAGATTTCCCTAATGTTGACATCTTATATAGCCATCGAAAAATTACCAAAACTAAAACATTACTATCAATGTAATACTACGATATCTAATATATAGAATTTATTTGAATTTCACCAGTTATCACATAATGTCCTTTTCTATCGTAGGATCCCATTCAGGATACCCCGTTGTATTTGTCTGTCATTTCTGCCTACTCTGCTCCAGGCTGACAGTTCCTCAGTCTTCACTGGTCGTTCAGAAGCCTGACACTTTTGAAGATACCGGTCAGGTATTTTGTAGAATGTCTCTCAACTTGGGGTCATCTGATGTTTTCTTATGATTAGATTGAAGCTCTGCATTTGTGGCAAAAATACATGTTTTATTCTCCTCCCCTTCACCCCATTGGTGAGCGTGCGATTCCCACCCTAGTGTTGTGGGGGTGGCCAAACACATGGCACCCAACATTGGACAGATGAAATCCACAGCAGTTTATTAGTCACATCTACTCACAGCCTGGGAGAGGAGGACACCACAGGCCAGGCAGAGCCACACAGCATCACAGTCTGGAAGAAAGTGGACAAGCAGGGTCTGTAGGGCGCAGTATTGTAGTAAGAGGATTAAGTGCCCCTCGGTTCATGGGAGGATGACTGGCTTCTTTGGATAATTCTGTGGGCTGGGTGAGAACTGAAACCTGCTACTTAGGGATAAGAAAGCACTGTGCCCGGTCCACATGATAAGGAGGGTACTTTGGCTAGGGGACCTTTTTCTGTGGGAACACAACAGGGAGCAGAACCTGTGGGTAAGCCATAAACGGTCATCCCCTCTCTCCTAGATGTCAAGGCACACATATTATTAGGCCTTAATTTTAGGTCTTATATCACATTACTGCTAACATTATTTTGTTCCCTTCTCTGTGAATCATGTCAGGGGGTAGGTATATGATGCCCATATGTTGTATTACTACTAATGTTCACCTTGATTACTTGGTTAAAGTGGTGGCAGTTAGGCTGCTCCACCAGACCATTGCTATTTTCCCGTTTTTTAGTAATAGATAGGGTGTGGGAAATACTTTAAGGCTCCGAAAATACACTGTTTCTTCTCAGACTTTGACCCATTACTTTTGGAATCCATCTAGGTATCTTGCCTACAACAAATATGTTTCCTAATGGTAATTTTCTATTTTCCTCATTCTTACTACATGTATTCATTGGAATTCTTCTGTAAGGAAGAGCTGGTTTCCCCCCCCCCCCATTTATTTGTTCAATTTATGTACATCAGTATGGGCTCATGAATAATTATGTTATACTATGAGTTATAATCAAATTATATTATTATTTACTTTGTTCCTCAAACTGTTCCAGCTTTGGCCATTGGGAGCGTTCTTTGGTTGGTTCTGTGGTCTTTCGATATGCCCCCATTCTTTCTTGCACACTTCCTTATGTTCTGGCACAATAAGATGTTCACATCCATCTTGTGTTCTTTGGTTTGTTTCTTTGTTTCTTTGTTTTCCCCCACCGTACCTCTGGATTAAAACTATTTCTACAAGGAGCCCTGGTTCCTTTCCTTGGAGAATAACATTTAGAAACCTGTATTTCAGTGTATATTCATTGTTACTGAAATTTCATTGCTGCTAGGCTCTCTCCACGGACAGAGGTAGGAAATATATTGTATGTACATTCCCATGCTTACAGATACATCTATGTTTATTTCTGCATCTACCTATTTGTATAGATATTAAAAGCCAGGAACTCATACTGATATTTCTGATTCCAGTCCATTCTAGCCTTATCTGTAAATTCGTTCTCCGACCTGGCTTTCATTATCTATGATGCGTTTACTTATTTGTTCATTCCTGGTGTGTGTACACATAGCTTCAGAATTGCTAACCAATACCCCTGTTGGAAACAGATTTACTAACTTGTATTTGTGTACAGTTCTTTTTTGTCTTCAGCCTTAGAAGATACTGTCAAAATATGGTTTTCCAAAGTTTCCTCACTTAAATATTTTCTTCCTCACTCCTTCAGTGTGGATAAATTAATCATTTGTAATACAGTTAGCTGACTTTGCTGCTACTTGTATTCGACTTTGCGTTTCCCCCCATATCCTGGTTGATTTTAATTGTTTATTTATATTTTGGATAGAAATGTTCCTATGATTCGGAGTCAGGCCTATACAGAAACAAAGTGTACTCAGAGAAGTATCGCTTCTTCCTCATTCCTTCTACCTCATTCCCATTCCCCATTTCTTGCTATTTCTTTCCCACCCTCCCCCATAGGATAACCAATTTCTTTATTTTCTGGTTCAACCTTTTCTGTATTTATTTTGCACCAATTCGCAGATACACACATGTTTTCTTATATTCCCTTCTTACACAAAGGATAGCATACTATTCATATTTCTTTCCATTTTGCCTTTGTCATTTAACAGCCTTCCTGAAATCACCCCACACCGTGTCATACAGATTTTCATCATTCTTTTTCTTACAGCTACACTGGACTCCATTGCATGGCTGTACTATACTTTATTCAACCACTCATCTATATGTGGGCTTTTAATGTGTTTCCAGCATTTTGCAGCTACAAACAATGCTTCAGTGAATAACCTTGGGCACAAATAACTTTGTACTGGTGAAATGGATCTTCGAAGTATATGTCCAGTAGTGAGATTATTGGGCTAAAAGTTAGGTGCATATGTAGTTTCTTTAGGCATTTCCAGATTTCTCTTTGGAAGGGTCGTATTGGTTTTCATTTCCACTAGCAATGTTATGAGAATGACCGTTTCCACACAGACTCACTAACAGAATGTGTTGCCTCACTTTTTAAACTTTCGCCTATGTGTTAGGTGAGAAACGGTATCACGCTGTTGGTTTAATGTACGTTTTTGTCTGTTGGTGAGTAAGTTTTGACACATCATGTTTGAGGACTTTCTATATTTTTTTGCATGAATTGTCTGTTCATGTCTTTTCCTCATTTTTCGATCCAGTTTTTGGTCATTTTGTCGTTCAATATTTAAGAATTCTATATATGTATTTGGAATATTATCCATTTGTCTGAGGTATATGCTGCAAATACTTTATCCCAGTTTGCCAGTTGTGTTTTGATTTATTTATGATGTATTTTTTGCAACACTTTCTTTCGTTTTTATGTGGTCTAACTGGTTATTCATTTCTTTCATTGCCTCTGGAATTTGAATCATAGTTAGATGCCTTTCCCTACACCAAGGTTAAAGAAGAGCTCTGCCAGATTTTTTTCAAGAACTTGTATCGTTTCATTTTTTATGTTCAGATCCCTAATACGTGTGCAGTCTATTTTTGTGTATGGTGTATTGTATCAGTCCACTTTTATTTTTCCTAATGCCTCAATTGCTCCAACACTATTTAGTCAATGACCATCTTGGCCCTCATGATTTTACATGCCACCTTTATCATATGCTAATTTCCATATGTATTTGTACTTGGGTTGTATTTTTTGGTTTTCTCGCCTATTATTCCACTGAGCTATCTGTAATTTAAGGAAGTTTTCTCTGCCATCACATGCGGAATCAAAATCCCAGGTCTTCTTTACAATGTGAGCAAACTTTTCCTGTAAAGAGCCATATAGCAAATATTTTAAGTTTGTGGACCATAGTGTCTCTGTCATAACTACTCAACTTTGTCATTGCAGCACAGAAACATCTATAGATAAGATATAAATGAATGAGCATGGCTGTGTTCCAGTAAAACTTTATTTACAAAACCAACAACTGGACTGTATTTGACCCAATGGGCCACAGCTTACAGACCCCTGCTCTAGTGGATTCCTCAGATAGGGTTGAGGGGTGCAGAATCTCGTAAGTTCCTGTCTGTTGAAAACTGTTTTTCTATAAGCTGTGATATTTGAAGGGTCAGCCCTGCTGGATGTAAAATCTTTACTTCAGACTTTTTAAAAAAAATTTTATCATTACACAATGTAAACATTTTTTTTTTTTGTGGCCCTTTACCAATTCCTCCTTAACCTCTCCTCCCCCTCCCCCTTTCCCACCGCTGGTGTCCTCAGTTCTGTCCTCTCGTTTTGAGAGTTCAAGGAATTTTTGTGATTGTTGCATCATTCTTCTTTCCTTCCTTTTTTCAGCTGCCGCTTATCAGTGAGGACATGTGGTATTTCTCTTTCTGTAAGTCTGGCTTATTCCACTGAACATGATTTTCTCTAAGTTCATCTATGTTGCTGTGAATGGCACAATCTCACTCCTTTTTATGGCAGAGTTGTATTCCATTGTGTCTATATACCACATTTTCCTTACCCCGTCATCTGTCAGTAGACATTTAGTTTGCTTCTGACTCTTAGCTATTGTAAATAGAGCTGCGATAAACATGGGAGTGCAGGTATGCCTTCGACATGATGATTTCCATTCCTTTGGGTGTACACCCAACAGTGGGATTGCAGGATCATATGGCAGCTCTATCTGTAGTTGTGTGAGGAACCTCCATACTGTTTTCCGTAAGGGCTGCACTAACTTATAGTCCCACCAACAGTGTAGGAGGGCCCTTCTTTCTCCACATCCTCTCCACTAATTGTTATTCTCTGTCTTTCTGATTCTGGCCAGTCTAACTGGTGTGAGGTGATATCTCAGTGTGGTTTTGATTTGCATTTCCCTGCTGCTTACTGATGTTGAGCATTCGCTTTTTCATCCGTAGGTTGGCCATTTGTGTATCTTCCTTTGAGAAATGCCTATCCAGCTCCTTTGCCCATTTTTTAGTTGGATTTGTTTGTTTGTTTGTTTGTTTGTTTGTTTGTTTTTACTGTTGTTTGCGTTCCTTGTATATTCTAGATATTAATCCCTTGTGGGATTCATAGTTTGTGAATATTTTCTCCCATTCTGTCGGTTGTCTTTTCACTCTGTTAATTGTTTCTTTGGCTGTGCAGAAGCTTTTTAGTCCATTTCTATTTTTATATTTTTATAAATATTCTGATCCGAGGTAGGTCTCATATCCTCAAATGCTTGTTTGAATATGATTAATTCTGTTTGAACTGTTCACTTAGTTTCTTTCGCTTTATGGTTGTTTGCTTTGTGAGAAGTTTTGTTTCCTCATCTTTTTTTAAGAATGTTTTTGTATGGAATTTTTTTCTTCCTTTTGTGTATTTGTATGATATTGGTTTGTTTTACAAAAATCCTACTTTAACGATGCCATTTTTGGTCGGGATAGCAAAGTCCAGGCCTTTGAGCCTTTTTCTTTGCTTGTCTTGGTGGCAGAGGGAGAAGTTTTGAGTGCTCTGATTCTGTGGTTCTCTCATGTCCTGCAAGAGCATTTTTCTTTTCCATTTTTGTTTTTCCCCCTTTTGTTTCTTTTCCCCACCATTACTAAATGCCAAAGGATGCTTCACCCTTCCTCTTTGCCTTTTCTCTTCTTCTTCCATTTTTTTTTTTTTTTTTTTTTTTTTTTTTGTGGTGGGCTGATATGGGGATCCAAACCCTTGACTTTGGTGTTATAACACTGTGAAGCTATTTTTAAGTCTTGTAAGTCTTCCCTACCTCTTCAAATGGCACATATTTTGAAGTCTCTTCTCTATAGACCCTGCTCTTATCTTCCAGGATATCTTTTTGGTATTTTCAGACTTATCATGGGCCTAGTCATTCTGGCCGTACTTTTAGATCAACTTTAAGCTTGCCATCTTTCTTCCTCAGTATCTCTTGCAGCTCTTCTTGGTCTGTCTTTGCTTGCCACTAAGCCCACTGATGAGCGTGTGACAGATCATGTGCTGGAATATCGTGCTTTTTCTCGTTTTACTCACAATTATTTTGAAGTTTTGTCATCTGTTTCTAAGTGATGATGAGTATGTGCTTTTGGACAGATTTACATTTGTTTTTTCTTGGTGATTTGCATCATTTTGGAAGGAAGTATTGAGAGGCAGGTAGATAGATGGTCAATGTTGTCTTCTGCTCACTTACCCCTGATTTCTACTGACATTTTATCTTATGCCAATATGTATATGTATGAAGGCATACACAAACGTAAACACTTACACACACACTCGAGTCTATTCCTATTCTATGTCTACAGTGGAGGTCTCCTGAGGTGGCTGCCTGATTCACCATCTACAAGGGTACTTCAAAAAGTTCATGGAAAAACAGAATTAAAAGATAATACGGATCTTTTCATGAACTGTCTGAAATACCCAAGTATTTATTCAATAAATATTTTCTCCACTGCTAACCTTGGTGGCAGATAAGGGACTGTGGATGTCTTCTCAGGATTTGTAAATATTCTTCACTCTGAAGCAGGTTCATAAAGATGGACAAAAACGCCCCAGCCACACTACTAGACCTTGCTGTACGAAGTCTGCTGAGTAATGAACGTGTAGCTATCCATGCCCTTGAAGAGCTCCCAAGAGTCATGTTCGCTCCGTTTTTCACTGCCGCCTTCTTGGGTGGTCATAAGAAGGTACTGAAGGCAATGGTGAGGATTTGGCCCTATCCCTGTCTCCACGTCGGGACATTGAGAGTACGGGAGTCACAATATGACAATTTCGAAGCTATGATTGACGGTCTACAGATCCTTCCTGCCCAGAACTCTTCTTCTTGGTAAGACTATGTATAATAGAGACATAGTGAGTCAGCAGGAGGGTATGAGACGGGCGTAGGAGATGGCCTAACAGTCTTTCAAAGGTAGTTAATGGTGAATGCTGAGGATCTCTGTGAGGCTGTTGGTGGAACATTTGGGGTCACCTTAAGGACTCTAATGTCTTACAGAGTTGATTATGGAACAGAAGGGATTGAGGATACTATTAATAGATTTGCCTCCTGGGTATGATTACATGGAAAAAGGACATGGGCATTGAGACTGGGATCATCAGAAGAGAAGAAAAGATGGGGAAAAGAAAGAAAGGCGCTAAATTTTTATGGAAAAGGCTTTGTTGGTAAATGGTGTATGGACTGAAGACCAGGGATAAAGGGATTTTGTTTCAGCTTCCCATCATTGATCCTGCTGGGTTGTATTAAAATCAGCTGCCTCTCAGATATTCTGTCTTCTCCTCTACTTACAGGGCGCCAAAACTGAGGATTCTAGATTTAAGTCAGAATCCAGGCTGCAGGACCACATGCTCTGAGATCAGGACCACATTCCCTTTCTGTTTTCGTTCATGTGTTCACTCTCAGCACTCTATCGTGAAAACAGAAGAAGCCCCACAAAGAGTTAGGTGCCCCGGAACTGTAAATTCAGAGTCTGAGCCTCAGTCATCCAGGGAACCTGTGGAATTATTAGTGAACATTTCCCTAGACGGTACCTGGAGAACAGGGCGATTTCTTTCTTTACTTCGAAATAAAGTAGAGCAGAGCTTTGGGTCCTTGCACCTCTGCTGCAGAGTTTTGCAATTTGATGGAAGGCTTGCCCACGAACACATCCTGCAGCTTCTGGATATGGGATGCATTGGTCACCTGAAAGTGGATGACATTTATCTGAGTCAAGTCACCACCCTTTTGGCTCAGATGACCCACCTCCACAGCCTTAGTATGTCTCACATCCGTTTTACATCTTGTGTGAGGAGAAGCTTTGGGACTTTTCTCACTCATCTTGGGCAGATGAACACCCTTCAGCAGATCCGTTTGCATTCCTGCCGCACGCATCCGCTTCAGGAACTGCTCAGGTGAGGAGCTGGGGAAAGACCTGGGTTCCCTGAACCACCCCGTTGTTAAGACAGGAGAGCAACCATTCTTGGATATTCCTAATCTCCTTGTAACCCATTCCTCCTTCCACCTCAATATGGGCACTGCTGGGTGTATGAAACTGGCCAGGCTAGAGAAGCTAGAAAAGTAAGCTGTGATCATTCATTCAGTCAGTCAGTCAGTCGACCATGTGCAGACACCATGATAAGTCTGTAGATACATTGGTGAAAAAGACCCAGTCCTTCTCCCCTTGGAGTTTACAGCCTTTTAGGGAGGAAGGGGAGACGTTCAGATGGAGAAATGTTTTATGCTGTGGCACTGATGCACCTCATCATGGTCTGGCTAGAACAGTTAATACTGCCAGATCATTTTGCTCCTGTATTTTACCCAAGCGTTAGGCCCTGAGTAGAGAGCTTGTCATTTGGGTTTTGGTCAAAGGGAATCCTTAGTTGACTGCTTTCCCAGTTCCCTCCCCACCAAATAAGTAAACTAAATCCACCACTGATTTCATTGTAAGTACTAAGTGCATTAAATTTTTTTCCACTTAATCTTTCCCACAACTCTACAGAATAGTTGCTATTGTGCATGTTTTAAAGATTTAAGAAACTGTATCTGAGAGTGGAAAAGTAATTTTCTTAGAGTCTGATTCCAAAGCCCACATTGTTAACTGCTGTTGCAACATATGTGCAAATTAGTTTATTCTAGAGCCGTAGATACCTCTAACTCAGGACTCCTTGTCCTGGTCCAATCCTCATTGTGCAGAAATAACTTTCTTTTTTCTGTCTACAGATACCTGCCACCTCAGTTGGATGCATTGTATCTCTCTTTCTGTGGACTTTCTAACAGTGGCATCACTGTCCTGTCCCAGAGCCCTGCAGCCACCCATCTAAGATTGCTGAGTCTCAGCAACGTCGAGATATCCTGGGAACTTTCTGAGTCCTTCCAGACTCTGCTGGCAAGTGTCTCAGGCACCCTGGAGTATCTACAGATAACTAGTTGCCTGATAACTGATTCTACTCTCACTGCTGTCATTCCGGCCCTGAGCCGCTGTTCCCACCTCTGTGTCTTTAGCTTCGCCTCCAACCCCATTACAATGCGTGTGCTCACCAGTCTTCTGCAGCACTTAACAAACCTGACGGAGCTGAAGCGTGTAATTTATCCTGTCCCTGTCCATTGCTATGAACAATTGCATAATCCTCGCAGTTTGAACCGACAGAAGCTTTCTGAAGTGCAGGCCCAATTGAAGGCGATGCTGCAGGTGGTAAAGCGGAATGACATGCGCTGGACCAGTTCTCCTGAGTGATTTTCATGGTACAAGGACTTGATTTAACACTGACGTGTGGCCATTAAAGCACGTAGTGTTCTCACCTGATGCCCAAGTTTTAGAGACACATATGTAAAATTTTATAGTTCCAGGAACCTCGCGTTAGGAAGATTCCATGTGTAACTGACCTCTATAAAAATAAAGAACTCTAAAGAAAACAGAGGGCTTTGAGAGGTCCTATGGGTCTCTTACCCATTGTCCTCCAAATCCTCCTCCTTGCTCCTGACCACAGTGTTGGGTATGTGACATTGGCTGACCTCGTCATGTTATACCATTTCCCTGTCCAGACTAATTGGTTCACTTACAGGTACTTGACACAAGTCAAAAGAGTTGAAACCTTTTCTTGATGATATTTTGGAATAGTTGGTGGTTATTGAAGCCAATAATTTTACCCTCCAAGGTCCTTTAAACTTCTCATATTTATGACGGCCTTAGGCTGCTTATGAGAAACTATTTGCATCTAAAAGGAAAAAAACCAAACCAAAACAAACAAGCCAAACCTATGTCCACTACCTACTGGTGTCTTTATCAGTCCGTTGCTACCTCCTTTCTTAGGTCTTAGAAACCTGTGGCTCAGTCGTTCCTTATATCACACCCATTCACCAAGGATCTCTTATTAGTTCAGTACTGTTCCAGGTGCTAAGAATAAAAAGGCAAATAAGACAAAGCCCCTACTTCCAGCCACTCAGAATACAGCTGTTCCTATGATTTGTCTGTTCCCCTACTCTTTCTTAGGGCGTTTGGGAAAGTTATTTAAACCCCCTGTACCCCAGGTTTTTTTTTTTTTTTTCCACACACTCTGTTCAATCCACGCTGGCCTCTTTATGCTGTTGGATAGCTCCTCAACACTCAGGTCATGGCTTTAATGTTACCTCCTCGGAGAGGTTTTCTCTTACTTCCCTTTACTTATTGTACTTCCCTTACTTCCTTTGCTTCCCTTACTTTACCATGTTGTAGCTCTCTCTCAATGTACCATGTATGTTCCCTTCATGGTACCCATCGTTCCATATGCATTTGCTCCCTCTGCTCTTACAGCAATAATTTGTGCATATCGTTTACCCGTTGAAGTGAAAGCACTGCACTTCAAAGACTTAGTAAGAGAATAGAATGTTAAAATAACTAATTAAATACCTGTTTGTATGATGACACATTAAAATGGTAAAACATTGCATTTCAACGACTTAGTAAGAAAAAGATGTAATATTAATTAATAACTTTTTCTAATCGTTTACATGCTGAAATGCCAACAGACTGAATGTCAATGAGTCAGTAACAAAAATGAATGAAAAGTTACTAATTAAAAATTAATGTACAGCGTTCCCTGTTGAAATGAAATCAGACCACAATTTAAAGACTTAGTAAGAAACAAGTTGCAAGGTAGTTAATGTGTTTATACTGTTTCCATGTTAAAATGATAACATACTGCTTTTCAGACTCAGTTAAAAAAATAATTAAAATTAAATAATTTTGTTCTTGTTGGTTACATGTTGGAATAACATACTGTATTACAAAGACTTAGAGAAAAGAATGTAAAAAATAATAATTAATAAAAATAGTTAATAATGTTTTTATTGCTTTCATTGTGTAATGACAACATACTGCATTTCCAACTTAGAAAGTAAAACATGTTAAAATAACCAAAACAGAATTTGTATGTGTTTTTTTCTTGGTGGAATAACAGATGTGGTTTTAGTTTGCATTTCCCTGATGACAAGTGATGTTGGGCATTTTTTCATGTATCTGTTGGCCATTTGTGGGTCTTCCTTTGAAAAATGCCTATTCAGCTCCTTTGCCCATTTTTTAATTGGGTTACTTGTTTTTCCGTTGCAAAGTTGTTTGAGTTCATTGTGTATTCTGGATATTGATCCTTTGTCCAATGTATATTTTGCAAATGTTTTCTCCCACTATGTTGGTTGTCTTTAACTCTGTTAATTGTTTCTTTTGCTGTGCAGAGCCTTTTTAGTTTGATATAATCCCACTTGTTTATTTTTCCTTTGGTAGCCCATGCTTTGGGGGTTGTATTCACGACGTCAGTGCCCAGTCCCACTTCCTGGAGTGCTTCTCCTATGTTTTCTTTAAGTAGTCTTATTGTTTCAGGGTGTATATATAATTCTTTAATCCATTTTGAGTTGATATTGGTATATGATGAGAGATATGGGTCTAGTTTCGTTCTCCTGCATATGGATATCCAGTTATCCCAGCACCATTTGCTGAAGAGGCAGTCTCTTCCCGAATGTATAGGCTTGGTGTCTTTGTCAAAGATCAGATGGCTGTAGGTGGGTGGGTTGATTTCCGGATTCTCTATTCTATTCCATTGATCACTCTGTCTGTTTTTATGCCAGTCCCATGCTGTTTTGGTTATTATAGCTTTGTATTATTGCTTGAAGTCAGGTAGTGTTATGACTCCAGCTTTATTTATATCTTTCTTTCTTTCTTTCTCTTTCTTTCTTTCTTTCTTTCTTTCTTTCTTTCTTTCTTTCTTTCTTTCTTTCTTTCTTTCTTTCTTTCCTTCCCTCCTTCCTTCCTTCCTTCCTTCCCTCCTTCCTTCCTTCCCTCCTTCCTTCCTTCCTTCCTTCCTTCCTTCCTTCCTTCCTTCCTTCCTTCCTTCCTTCCTTCCTTCCTTCCTTCTTTCTTTCTTTTTGCTCAGAATTGCTTTGACTATGAATGGTCTTTTGTTATTCCGTATAAATGTCTAGATAGCTTTTTCCTTTTCTGAGAAAAATGTAATTGGAATTTTCGTGGGGATTGCATTGAATTTGTATAGCACTTTGGGTAGTATGGACATTTTCACAATGTTGATTCTTCCAATCCAAGTGCATGGGATATCTTTCCATCTTCTTGTGTCCTCTTTAATTTCTCTCAGCAGTGGTTTGTAATTCTCAGTATAGAGCTTTTTCACATCCTTGGTTAACTCTATTCCTAAGTATTTTATTTTGGGGGTGGCTATCGTAAATGGGCAAGCTTTCTTGATTTCTCTTTCTGCATGTTCACTACTGGAGAATAGAAATGCTACCGATTTTTCTGTGTTGATTTTGTATCCTGCAACTTTGCTGAAATCATTTATCAACTCCAAGAGTTTTTTTGTAGAGGCTTTAGGCTGTTTCATGTCATCTGCAAACAGGGACAGTTTGACTTCATCTTTTCCAATCTGGATGCCCTTTATTTCCTTCTCTTCTCTGATTGATCTGGCTAGTACTTCCAACACTATGTTCAATAGGAGAGGTGAGAGTGGGCATCCTTGTCTAGTTCCTGTTCTTAAGGGAAAGCTTTTCCCCATTCAGAATGATATTGGCAGTGGGTTTATCATAAATGGCTTTAATTATGTTGAGATACTTTCCGTCTCTACCTAAATCGTAGAGAGTCTTTATCACGAACGAGTGTTGAATTTTGTCAAATGCTTTTTCAGCATCAATAGAGATGATCATATGGTCCTCGTGTTTGATTTGGTTGATGTGGTGTATCACATTTATTGCTTTGCATATGTTGAACCAACCTTGCATCCCTGGGACGAATCCCACTTGATCACGTTGTATAATTTTGCGTATGTGCTGCTGTACTCTGTTAGCTAGTATTTTATGGAGGATTTTTGCATCTATATTCATCAAGGATATTGGCCTGCAGTTTTCTTTTCTTATTATATCTTTGTCTGGTTTTGGTATCAGGGTGATGTTTGCTTCATAGAATGAGTTTGGGAGAATTGCCTCTGTTTCAACCTTTTGGAATAGTTTGTAGAGAACTGGTGTCAATTGCTCTTTGAATATTTGGTAGAATTCTGCAGTGAACCCATCTGGTCCTGGGCTTTTCTTTGTTGGGAGCCTTCTGATAACAGCTTCAATCTCTTTTAGTGTTATTGGTCTGTTCAGATTTTCTACATCATCATGGCTCAGTTTTGGCAGTTTGCATGGGTCCCGAAATTTAGCCATTTCCTCCAGATTTTCAAATTTGTTGGCATATAGTGGTTTATAGTAGTCAATAATGATTTCTTGTATTTCTGCAGTATCAGTTGTAATACCACCTTTTTCATTTCTAATTTTTGTTATTTGGGGCTTCTGTCATCTCCTTTTAGTTAGCCATGCTAGTGGTTTGTCAATTTTCTTTATCTTTTCAAAAAACCAACTTTTTGTTTCATGGATCTTTTGTATCATTTTTCAGATTTCTATTTCATTTAGTTCTCCTCTGATCTTAATGATTTCTGTCCATCTGCTAAATCTGGGTTTGGATGGTTCTTGTTTTTCTAGTTCTATAAGTTGAAGTATTCGATTGTTTACTTGCCATCTTTCCATTCTTCTGAAGTAAGCATTTAATGTGAGAAATTTCCCAGTTAGTACTGCTTTTGCAGTATCCCACAGGTTTTGGTATGATGTATCATTGTTTTGATTAGTTTCAATAAATTTTTGATTTCCTGTTTGATTTCTTCTTGGACCCATATGTCATTAAGTAGAATGCTCTTTAATTTCCATGTGTTTGTATTGTTTCCAGAATTTCGTTTGTTATTGATTTCTAGTTTTAATCCATTGTGATCTGAAAAAATACATGGGATAATTCCAATTTTTTTGAATTTGCTGAGACTTGATTGTGACCTAACATGTGATCTATCCTGGAGAATGATCCATGTGCTGATGAGGAGAATGAATATTCTGAGGTTTCTGGATGGAATGTTCTGTAGATATCTGCCAAGTCCAATTGGTCTAGAGTGTTGTTTAGATCTTGTGTTTCTCTGCTGATTCTTTGCCTAGATGATCTGCCCAATATTGATAGTAGGGTGCTCAGGTCCCCTGCTGTTATCGTATTATTGCCTATCTCCTTCTTTAGGCCAATTAGAGTTTGCTTTATAAATCTGGCTGCTCCAACATTGGGTGCATATATAGTTATGATTGTTATGTCTTCTTGATGGATGAATCCTTTTATCCTTATGTAGTGGCCCTCTTTATCTCTTTTTATGGTTTTTAGTTTAAAGTCTATTTTATCAGATATAAGAATAGCTACTCTGGCTCATGTTTCATTTCTATTTGCATGGTATATCTTTTTCCATCCTTTCACTCTCAGTCTATGTGTGTCTTTATGGGTGAGGTGAGTCTCTTGAAGGCAGCAAACAGTTGGGTCCATACTTTTACTCCAGTCAGTCAGTCTCTGTCTTTTGAGTGAGGAATTTAATCCTTTTACATTAAGAGTTGTTATTGAAAAGTGTTGATTTACTCCTAGCATTTTATTGATTTTTGTTTGGATGTCTTAAGTGTCTTTTGTTCATTTCTTTCTGATTTAATGTTTGTCTTCTGTTTTTGTTGGTTTCCTGGGTTGTAGATAAACTTTTTTTTTCCTCATTGTTAGCATTTTTATTTAACTAGTGGGTTTTGAATTTTCCTGAGTTTTTATGGCAGTGGCAGTTATTATTCAGGTACCAAAAATGAAAGACAGTGTCTTTTGCAAAGTAGAAGTTTTCAATTTTAATGAAGTCCAAGTTATTAAAGACTTCTTTCATAGATTGTGCCTTCGGCGTTATATATAAAATCCCCAAATCATCTGGGTTTTCTCCTATGTTCTATAACTTGCCTTTTGATGGGTCTGTGATCCAGTTTGAGCTATTATTTACAAAGACTTAACGGGTCTGTGTCTAGATTCAGGTTGTTGCATTTGGGTGTGCAGTTGTTTCAGCACCATTTGTTTTAGAGACTATCTTTTCTCCATTGCATTGCCTTTGTCCCTTTTTCAAAGTTCAGTTGACTATATTTGTGTGGATCTGTTTCTGGCCTCTCAATTATATTCCAATGCTTGATCTGCTTATTCTTTCACCGGTACCACAGTGTCTGGAACACCGTTGCTTTAAAGTGAGTCTTGACATTGGGTAGTGTCAGTCATTTGACTTTCTTCTTCCTCTTCAGTATGGTATTGGGTATTCTGGGTCTTTGCTTCTCCATGTAAGCTCCATGTAAGCATTAGAATCCATTTGATCATATTCACAAAATAACTTGCTTTGGTGGTGATGAATCTATAGATCCAGTTGGGAAGAACTGATATCCTGACAACATCTTGAGTTTGTACCCAAAAACACAGAATATGTCATTTATTCAGTTCTTTGACTTCTTTCTTTGGAGTTTTGTAGATTTCCTCTTACAGATCTTATGGGTGTGCATGTGTGCGTGTGCGTGTGCGTGTGTGTCTGTGTGTGTGTGTGTGTGTGTGTGTGTGTGTGTGTGAGAGTGTCAGTATAAGTGTGTATATCTAGGTGATCCCTAAGTCTTTTGCATTGTGGGGTGCTAATGTAAATTATATTGTGTTTTTAATTTCTAATTCCAATTGTTCGTTTCTGGTATGAAGGAGAACGATTAACTTCTTTATATTAACCTTGTAACCTGCAACCTTGATTTAATTGCTTATTAGTTCCATGAGCATTTTTTAAACATGTTTATTTATTCCTTCTGATTTTCTACACAGACAAACATGTCATCTCTGAGCAAAGACAGTTTTATTTTTTCCCTCCCAACCGTATACTTTTTATGTCCCCTTCTTGTGATATTGTGTTACCCAGGATTTCTAGTATGATGATGAAAAAAATTGGCGAGCAGGAACATCTTTGTTTTGTTCCTCATCTTAGCAGGAAAGCTTCCAGTTTTTAACCATTAGGTATGATGTTAGCTGTACGGGTTTTGTACATGTACCCCTCTATTCCAAGTTTGGTTTTTGTTTTTTTGGTTTTTTATTTTAAATCAACTTTATTGAGTCATAATCTATACATAAAATGTGTCCATTGTAAAACTGTAATTTGAGGAGTTTTGTTTTGTTTTGTGTTTTTACCCCACCCAATTATGCCCCAACTTTCCTCCCCATCTCCCCCCCCCACCCCCACTCCACTTTGTGGCCTTAGGAATGTTCCCTCCATCTGTAAGACCAGCACACTATTGTGGTCTTTCTTTCCTTCTTTCCTTCTCTCTTAGCTCCCACATATGAGTGAACACATGTGGTATGTGTTCATATCCCTATGTGCTTTGCTTATTTCAGTCAAAATAAGTTACTCCAGGTTCATCCATGTTGTTGCTATTGGGAGTGTTTCATTCTTTTTTACGTCAGGGTAGTATTCCACAGTGTATATGTACCCCAGTTTCCTGACCAGTCATCCATTGATGGACATTTCCTTTTGCTCCATATCTTGGCTGTTGCAAACAGAGGTGCTCTGAGGTTTTTCTTTCTTTTTTTTAAAGTCATGAGTGGCTGTTGGATTTTCTCTAATGTTTTTTTTTTGCATCCATTGATATGATCGTGTGGTTTTCCTTCAACAGCCTGTTGTTGTGGTAGATTACATTAATTGATTTTCAAATGTCACATCAGCCTTGCATACCTGGAATAAATTCCACTTGGTCTGGGTGTAGAATTATTTTTACACATTGGTGGATTTGATTTGCCAGTATTTTGTTGAGGATGTTTGCATCTATGTTCACGAGAGATATTGGTATGTAGTTTTATTTTCTTTTAATGTCTTTGCCTGGTTTTGGTATTTAATGCTGGCTACATAGAATGAGTCAGGAAGGACAGATTAAGCATCCCTAATCCAAAAAATTCAAACCCCAAATGCACCAAAACCTAAAACTTTTTGAGTGCTGACATGACACTCAAAGCAAGTGCTCACTGGAGCATTCCAGATTTTGGATTTTTGAATTAGGGATGTTCAAATTGTATGTGTTCTGCAAATATTCCAAAATATGAAAAAAGAAATCCCAAATCCAAAACACTTCTGGCCCCAAGCATTTTGGATAAAAGATACTCAATCTCTATTCCCTCTGCTTCTTCTATCGTCTGGAAGAGATTGTACAGAATTGGTATAATTTCTTCTATGTTTGGCAGAATACACAATTGAACCCATCTGGGCCTGGTGCTTTCTGCTTCAGAAGGTTATTAATTATAGATTCATTTGAAATAAATGTAGGCTTATTAAGATTGTCTATTCATAATGGATTTTAAGTTGTGAAATAGACGGGTTTATGATCTTTTATTGTTTTGTGTTTTGTGTATTTAATTGCTTGATTGAGATATATTTACCCATTTAAATTGTACAGTTTAGTGGCTTTTAGGGTATTCACATATATGTGCAATGACCACCCTAGTCAATTTTAGAATATTTTTATTCCCTCAAAAAGAAATCTCTTACCTTTGAGCAATCGCCTCCTATACTCCCATTCCACAAGCCTTAAGCAACTACTGATCTACATCGTCTTGTTAGATTTCCCTATTTGGGACATTTTGTTAGAACAAAATCATATAATACATGATCTTTTGCGACTGGCGTCTTTCACTTAGCATGGTGTTTTCAAAGTTGATCCATGAATAATATTCAATACATATACCACACTTGGTTTATCTGTTAGTTGATGAATGTTGGGATTATTTCCACTTTTGGCTATAATGACTAATGCTGCTATAAATATCCAACTATAATTTTTGTGTGAGCATGTGTTTTCCTTTCACTTAGGCATAAACCTAGAGTGGAATTGTTGGGTCATATGGCAACTCTGTGTTTTTTTCTTTTAGGAAGTTCCATACAGTTGTTCAAAGCGACCAGCAGTGTTTGAGCGTTCTGATTTCCCCACATCCCTGCCAGTACTTGGTATTAAACGATGTTTTCATTTCAGCCACCATGTTGGGTTTGAAGTGGTATCTTATTGTTTTTCATTTGAATTTTCTCAGTGATTAATGATGTTGACCATCTTTTCATACGATTATTGCCTAGTTTTATATCTTCTTCAGAGTAATGTCAATTCAGATCATTTGCCCATTTTTTAATAGTTATTCATCCTTTTATTCTTCACATATTCTAGGTACAAGTCCCTTATAAGATATATGTCTTGTAAATATTTTTCCCATTGTGTAGATTGTATTTTCACTTTATTGATGGTGTTCTTTGAGAGCATGAACCTTTTCACTGTTGGTAAAGTCCTAATTATCTATTTTTTCATTTGTTGCTCATGTTTTTGTTGTCACCATCTGAGAATCCTTTGACAAATCTGAAGTCACAAAGATTTATTCTTATATTTTCTTATAAGAATTTATAGCTTTAGCTCTTACATTTAGTTTTTTATCCATTTGGTGTTAATTTTTTTATATGATGTGAAGTAAAGTTGCAAGTTCATTTTCTTCCTTGTGGCTTTCTAATTGTCCCTAAAAAATTTGTAAAAAAGAATATTCTTTTTCACCACTGAATGGCCTTGGAACCCTTGTCAAATATCAACTGGCTGTATATACTTGTTTTTTTTTCTGCCCTCTCAGCTCCATTTCATTGATTTATATGCATATCCCTATGGTCGAACCACAGTTTCTTGATTACTGTTGCTTTGTGTTAAGTTTTGAAGTAGGGAACTGCAAATCTTCCTGCTCTGTGCTTTCTCAAGATTATTCTGGCTAATCTGGGTCTCTTGCAATTATGTATGCATTTTAAAATAAGCTTGTCAATTTCTACAGAAAAATCTGCTGGGTTTGTGATAGATATTGCATTGAATCTGGAGGTTGACTTGGGGGGTATTGCCATCTTAATAATTTGTCTTCTGATCCATGATCACAGGATGTTTTACCATCTACTTAGATCTTGTTTAATTTCTTTCAAAAATCTTTTATGGTTTTCAGATGTAAAGTTTGCAACCCTTTTGTTAAATTTACTTGTAAACATTTTCCTCTTTTTGGTGCAATTGTAAATGGACTTATTTTCTTAATTTTTATTTTTAAGTATAGTATTTAGAAATCAAGTGTTTAGAGAGACAAATGATTGTTGTATACTGATCTCGTATCTGCCTATTTTGCTGAGCTTGTTTATTAGTTCTAACGGTTTTTTAGTGGATTTCTTCAGATTTTTTATGTACAAGTTTACGTCATCTTTAGATAGAGACAGTTTTACTACTTCCCTTCCATTCCTGATGGCTCTTCTTTTTTTCTTTCTTTCTTTTTTTTTTAAATTTTAACTTATCAATATTCAGTGTAGTTGATTTTCATGTCCCTTTATCAATTACTCCTTTTCCCTCTTCCCGCTTCCCCCTCAATCAACATCATATCTGTTCACATGTCCTAAGATGTTTAAGGAATTGTTGATTGTTGTACACTCTTCCCCACCACCCTCCCTCCCATTGATTTGTTTTTATATTTATGGATTTATTTTTATTAACTCCTACAAATAAGTGACAATATGCAGCATTTCTCTTTCTTTGCCTGGCTTATTTCACTTAATATAATTTTCTCTAAGTCAATCCATGGTGCTGTGAATGGTAGTATTTCATTTTTTTTTAATAGCAGAGTAGTATTCCACTGTGTAGGTATGCCACATTTTCCTTATCCACTTGTCCGACGATGGGCATTTAGGCTTGTTCCAACTCTTGGCTATTGTAAATAGCACTGCAATAAACATGAGGGTATAGGTATCCTTTGAACATGATGATTTCCACTCCTCTGGGTATATTCCCAGCAGTGGAATAGCTGGGTCATATGGTAGATCTATCTGTAATTGTTTGAGGAATCTCCATACCATTTTCCATAAAGGCTGCACCATTTCACAGTCCCACCAACAGTGTGAGAGTGTTCCTTTTTCTCTGCAACCTCATCAGGATTTATCATTCTCACTCTGGATATTAGCCACCCTAACTGGAATGAGATGATATCTCAAGGTGGTTTGGATTTGCATTTCCCAAATGCTGAGTGATGTTGAGTATATTTCTTGTGAGAGTGGACTACTAGCAATAAATTTTCTCAGTTTTCGTTTTTTGTGGGAATGTCTTTATTTCACCTTCATTTTTGAGATAGTTTTTCTGGATGTAGTATTATGTGGGTGTAATGTGAGGTTATATAACCAGTAAAACTGGTATAGGTAATTTAAAACACTTAGATCAACTAGGCTCCACCTGAGAATACAAATTCAAAAAAT
The DNA here is from genome assembly GCF_027409185.1 of Cynocephalus volans. Classification (NCBI taxonomy): domain Eukaryota; kingdom Metazoa; phylum Chordata; class Mammalia; order Dermoptera; family Cynocephalidae; genus Cynocephalus; species Cynocephalus volans. Next base: position 109,893,814 of record NC_084478.1, on the reverse strand, counting down.
AAAATGTATATTTTTATTATATTCTACATTATCATCAGAGAGAAGACAAATACCTGTTCTTATTCGCCTAAGGATTCACATACGCAAGGATTCTTATTAAAAATGCTTCTGAGGTGAAGTTTATTTGAGAAGGGTTGTTGTTTGAGTGTGTGCTTATGTGTGTATTTATATGTGTGTGTATAGTGGAAGATCAAGCTCTTCTCTGGGAATTCCTGTGTTCCCTTTTGTGAGAATTATGTAAGCATTTTCAGGTGTAATAAATTAAACCGACTACAATATGAATTTGTATGTAAGAAAATTTATTAAATTTATAAATTTTATCATAAAAATTTACCAAATTTATTAAACCCTTTCAGGTTCAGAAAAAATATTATACCTTCATAGCCTTAGGAAAAAATACTTTTTCACTTTCTCACCCATAGACATACAGAGAACTTTGAACTTCAGTTCTACAATCTGAGCAAGGAGTCAAATGCAAATACAGACACAAGTACATATGCAAACAAGCCTTGTGGGGAAAAAAAGGTGAATCATTGTATGGAGATGACTGAGAACGGGTACTGGGTCACTTTAATCATTTTATTTGGAGTTTTCTCCATTCTTCATGTAATCGTGTCCTTTCCCATTCACTTTGGAATTCCCTCACCCCAAACCACTGAATTAATTAAACAAAAGATACATTTCCAACACACTATTTCACATTCTGAAGGTATCACAGGGTTTCTCTGTTGAGCCTTGTTAGCAAAGCTAGAAAAACAATCACTGAACCGAGAGAGAAGTTTAACAGTCTCTTCCCTGGAGATGAAAATTTTATTCATGAATTCCATCAGAAAACCAGACCAGGCCTTTCAGAATCCAACTTGAAAAAAAAAACTTGAATAAGCCAAACTTACCAGTTTGCAGCCAGTGTTTTGTCACCACTGAGGAAAACAGTCAAAAAAAATATGTATATATATATGTGCCTGAGAGCGTTGAGTAGGCACCATACTCGGAAACATGAAAGCATAGAAATTGAATTTAGTCCTCTACATCTTGCTGAGAATGCCTCATGAGTCATAATAGCTCAGGAATCAGGGAGTTCAGGGAGAAGTGCAAACAATCACAAAGGCAAGCTGCTCATTAAATTTACTAATCAAGTAACTGCTCTCCAATTCAGTGGATGATCAAGAGATGAGCAGATCTTGGTAGGTCCACGGGAGACATCAAACTATAATTTTAAAAAAATCAGTGTCCCAGAGACCTCCAGTTCTGGCCAAGCTAGAGTATGTCCACTCCTCCTAGGTGGTCCCTCTACGTCAAAACACTCTGGATACAACAGAGCAGACAAGCAAATGGAACTCCAGAGTGTGGGAAAGAGGAGGCAGACCGGCTAGTGCACTCAAGACTTGAGTAAGGACACAGCAGTGATTTCTTTTGTTTTTCTTATCTCCTACCAAATGTCCCAGACAGGGCACTACGGAAGTCTCCAACCAAGAACCACCAACACTCACAGACATGAACCTCTAAGTAAAGCCCATTCCCTTACACAAAACAAAAACAAAAGCAAAGACAGAAAAAGGGTGTTCTAAAAACCAAAAACCCTGTTTTTGGCAAATATCCCTCCTCCACTGCAGACAAACTCCAGTGGAAAGCCTCAGCTTTAACTCCTGAGGTTTTAGAGACCAAAAGGGAAGCTGATCTTCTGCCCTAACCAGCCTCTCTGACGCCAGTGGTCATGATCCCATTCCCCTGTCAGGGTATTGTCAGTGAGGTCCAGCAACAAGCTGAGCCTTTACCTCCACCCAACATCAATGATCCTGAACAAGGCAGTGCAAGTTGGGACTAGTATGCATTCCATTTATCCCCATCTCTGGTGTCAGTGATGGCCAGTAGAAAGTTGAACCTCCACACCCATCCAACATCAATGAGGTGGTATGAGGTGGGGCTAGTCAACACTCCACCTTCCCTCTTACCACTCCTGTGTGAGCTAGGCCTGATTCAGAGCTGAGCTTCTTTCTTCCTCCACCTCTCATCAGGGTGGAATGAGGTGACAGCAGGCAGGGTAGGTTGACACTCTGCTTTCCCCCTTCTTCCCCTGATGTCCTCAGAGAACACTGGGGAACTAGGTTTCTGACTCGCACCCTATAGCAACAAATTATTGAGTCAGCAACCCAGTTCCCCCTTTCCCAGTGCCAGCAGGCCCTGTGGAGATGGAGCTTACGTTCCCTACGTTGAGGCAACCAATGTGTTGTGAATTGGTGCCCCTCTTTCATTGGAAAGATGTCACTGCAACTGGCGTAACAGTTCATCTCTCACCCTAGCCAACTGCAAAGAGGTAAGGAAACTCAGAAATCCATTTTTTCAGTGTGGTATCAGAACACAAATCTCTGTGTTACACCAAAGACTTACGCCAAAAGTGGAGATTAAACTTAGGATCCAGGGTCTCACAAAGTGGTTTCCAAATATCCAGGATGCAATAGAAATTCACCACACCAAGAAGCAAGAAAATGACATGCTGAATAATAAAAGACAACCTACAGATGACAACACTAAAGTGAATAAGATGTTGGAATTATCTGACAAGCTTTGGAAGTGACCTTGAAATAATTCCTCAGCAAGCAATTACAAATTCTCTTGAAATGAGTGACAAAATTGGAAACCTCAGCCAAAAAAAATTGAAGTTATTAAAAAGAAACGAGTGGAAATTACAAAACCCAAAAAATACAAAAACGAAAAAAAAGAAAGAAAGAAATGTTGCCAGATGGGATCAATCGTAGAGTGGAGATGACAGAAGATAGAACCAGTGAAATTGAGGACATGTCATTAGAATGTACCTAATGTAAACAACACAGGAAGAATAGACTGAACAAAAAGATCATGGCCTCAGAGAATTGTGGAAACATAACAAAAAAGCTCACATTCATACTGTCTGATTTGTAGAAGGAGAAGAGAGAGAGAGAGAGAGAGAGAGAGAGGAATAAAAAAAGTATTGGAAGAAATAACGGTTGAAAACTTCCCAGATAAGGCATAATGATTGGAAAGAAAGAAATAAAAATATCCCTATTTTCAGATGACATGCTATATATTCTAAAGATTCTTCAAAAACAAAATTCTAGAACTAGTATGTAAGTTCAGCAAATTGGTGGGATACAAGGTTCACACACACAAATCAATTGCATTTGTATACAGTAACAACGAAACTGTGGAAACTGCAATGTAAAGCACAATACCATTTACAAATGCTCTAGAGAAAATAAAATTGTGGTTTATAAATGTAACAAAACATGTATAGGACCTATATCCTGCACATTCCAAAACACTGATGAAAAAAATCAGAGACCTAAATAAATGTAGACACATATGTGGTTGTGGATTAGAAGACTCAATACAGCAAAGATGTCAATTCTCCCCAAGCAGAGCTATAAGTCTAATGTAATTTCTATCAAAATTCCAGCAAGGTATTTCAGACATAGAGAAGCTTATTCTAAACTTTATATGGAAATACGCAAACCCTAGAATAGCTAGACACATGCTTGATGAAAAATAATAAAGTGAAAGAAATTACTCCGTTTTATGTTGATCTTACTGCATACCTACAGCAATCTAGACAGTGTGGCACTGGCAGAGGAGTGAACACATATATCAACAGAACAGAATGTAGAACCCAGAAATAAACCTACTCAAATACGTTCAACTGATTTTTGAGAAGAGCACATAAGCAATTTAATGGAGGAAAGATAGACTATTGCACAAATGATGCCGAAGTGGTTGGACATCCATAGGCAAAAGTAAAATGAGCCTTTAATAAAAAAGTAAAAATGAGCCTTTCTCGAAACCTCACAACTTATACAAAATTTAACACACAATGGGCCACAGGCTTAAATGTAAAATGTAACACTGTAATAGTTTTGAAAACATCAAAGGAGAAACTCTTTGGGATCTAGGGCTAGGCAGAGTTCTTTGACTTGACATCAAAAGCACAATAAAAAAAAATCAATAAATTAGACCTCACTGAAATTAAAAACTAAGGCACTGTTAAAGACCTTGTGAAAGGGATGAAAATAAAAGCTACAGGCTGGGAAAAGTATTTGCAAGCCACATATCCAACAAAAGAGTAGTATCTAGAAAGTTAAAATAACTCCCAAAACTCAACAATAAACAGTCAAAGAATCCAAGTAGAAAATGGGTGTCTCAGTCCAATTTCTGTTGCTTGTAAGAGAATACCTAAAACTGGTTAATGTAGAAAGAAACGGAATTTATTTCTTTCAGTTTTGAAGGCTGGGAAGCCTAAGGTCTAGGGGGCACAACTGGTGAGGGCCTTCTTCCTGGTGGAAACTATCTACGGAGTCCTGCGGCAGCATAGGCAATCACCAGTCCACACCCATGAGAACCCATTAAACCATTAATCCATTATTTCATAAATGGGTTAAACCATTCACGAGATCACAGTCCTCACAAGCTTATCACCTCTTAGAGGCTCCACCTTTCAACACTGCCACATTGGGGGAATCAAGTTCCCATGTGAGCTTTGGAGGGGACAAACGTTCAGATCTTAGTAATGGGCAGAAGACACGAAAACATTTTTTTTTTTTTCACGGAAGAAGTTATACAGGTGGCAAATAAGCACACGAAAATGTCTCCAATATCATTAGACATCAGAGAAATACAATTTAATAGAATGGTGAGATATCACTACGCACATATTAGAACAGCTAAAAAAAAATAGTGATAACACCAAATACTGTTGAAGATTTGGGGAAATTAGATCACTCATACTTTGCCGGTGGAAATGTAAAACTGTTTCAGCCACTTTGGAAAGCAGCATGGCAATTACTTTAAAAATTAAACATGAACTTAATATGCCAGCCAGAAATCTGTCTTGTGGGCTTTTAGACCAGAGAATTGAAAGCTTAATTTCGTACAGAAACTTGTACATGATTGTTCACGGCAGCTTTACTTGTAAATAGCTAACAAGTGGAAATAACCCAAATGTCCTTGAACGGATGAATGGCGAAACAAACTGTGTTGCATGTGCACCATGGAATACCCCTCAACAATAAAAAGTGACAGACTCTTGACAAATGCAGAAATTTTGATGGATCGCCTGGGAATTAAGGTGAGAAAAAAAAAAAAGAGGAAATCCCCCAAATTACATACAATTCCATTTATTTATTTTTGTAATGGCAAAATATTGGAAATGGAGACAGTTTGTAGTTTCCAGGCGGTAGGTATGGGGAATTGTTCTGGGAAGGAGATGGGTGTGGTAATAAAATGGCACCAGTCGAGGGACTTTTTCGGTCATAAAACTGTTTATTACCCTGTCTATTGTGGTGTATACATGGACCTGTGCATGTGATAAAACTTCATAGAACTAAATACACGCACACATACAGACACACACTCAAGTAAAACTGGGAAGATCTGAATAAGATCAATGGATATCATTGGTGTCAGTATCCTGGTTCTGATATTATACTATAACTTTACAATATGCTAGCATTGGCGGAAATTGGATAAAATGTACCTTGGATCCCGATGCAATATTTCTTGCAACTGCATGTAAATCTACATTTATTTTGAAGTAAAAAGTTAAAAAATCTCCTCAACCACCTGGAATCTATGGTGCATTCCTTTCCTATTGAAATTGCATAGATCCTGAGATAAAGTTTTGCAGCAGAAAAGTAAATTTCCTTTATTTAGCTTTCTGTCTTTCTTACTATCTCACTATTAACCTTAGCCTTAGGATTCAGAAGGAAGATGTCATAATGAGTCATTCACACAATTTACTTAAACTGAAAAAAGAAATTAGAGTTTTTCTTACAAAGAGTAATTCTGATTAGATTTAATATTGTTTTTTCAGTGAGGCCTAACTTTCCAAATAATTCGTCTGCTGAACATTTTCCATAAATTGATTAAACTATATTTGCAGCACCAAGGTATAGAAAAAGTGTAATTTTAGCACATATAAATATACAAGATGCCATAAATTACATCCTTTAAAAAAAAATGAGTAGTCTGTCTTAAAAATTCTTTTAGGGGATATAAGAGAGAAGGAAACATAAAAAAAACAACACTATCTTAAAATTCTACTTTTATCTTTTTATTTTATTTATTTTTTGTGTGTGTGACCGCTAAGGGGATCACAACCCTTGGCTTGGTGTCGCCCGCACCGCGCTCAGCCAGTGAGCTCACCAGTATCCCTACATAGGATCCGAACCCGCAGCCTCGGCGCTCCCAAGCGCCGCTGTGCTCCCAGCAGCGCACTCTCCCGAGTGAGCCACGGGGTTGGTCCAAATTTCTACGTTTGAAAATGTCTCTGTGCTGTTCTGACCAACCAATGATTCACCTAGAGACAGGGTTAAGTGCTTTCTCATCCTACCCTGCCTGGCTGCCCTCAGTACAAGGGGCACTCTAATCTCACCTTTCAAAATTGCTTTCTGTTCAGGGTTCCCCAGGCACTATCTGACATTAGGTTGGGCTGGTGTCCTGTCCTTCGAGGGAAGGCGAACAGGCTTTCTAATCATCCCTTCCAAGGGTTCTTTAGGGTTTTTTTTTTTTTTTTTTTTTCTTCCTTCTTGACACCCTAAGCACTTCAACTCTCTATCACCCATTTAAAAAGTAATACCGAGTTCACAGTGAGTTAAAGATTTATATTGTCTTTAACATTCTTCTGATAAATAGTATTGACAAGGCTTATTGTTCCTTTCGACTGAAGCACAATTTAAAGCGCAGTGTGGTTTAAGGCTTACGGCAACTTCTTGGAATTCGCAAAATACGTTCAAGAGATAGAGACTGGGAAGAAACCCAGACCTCCTGACCCTCAATCCTGATAACTTGACCAATGACAATTATTTTAATCATCCACTTATCAATCGCATTGTAATTGCTAGGAGGAAACGTAAGACACATCTGATAAGGTGACCAGAGGTGTGAATTAAATAAGGAAGGTGGCTATAGGGACATGTGGGGGCAGAGTGTTACAGGAAATCTCGTAATGGGATAGGGGTATGCTTGGTGAGTATGTGTTAGAGGAACAAAGGAGGCTAGTGTGGCTGGAGAAAAGAATCATTCATTCATTTCACAAATATTCAAGTATCCATTGAACCAGGGACTGCTCTGGGCACTTAGAATACATTAATGAGCAATGGACAAAGATTATTGCCCTCCTGGAATTTGTATTTTCCAGCACGGGAGACAAGACAATAAAAAACAAAGACAGCATATGAGTAAAATAAATGGTATCCCAAAGGTGGTAAATTCTGTTTAAGAGAAATAAAAACCAGATAGGGAAGAAGTGGAACCAGGAGTGAGAGGTGAGGATTGGACATGTAAACAAATATCCTGCAACTGATAGTACCATTATTAGATGGGTGGAAGTTTTCTCCTTTGTGCTGTCTTTGTCAGGCGTAAGTGTAAATGCTATGCTGGCTTCACTGCACAGAGGTCAGAACACACTTTTCCTGTCTTTGGTCTGGTCTCGATTCCCTTCTTAATACACCAGAGAACCAGGGACACCACTGCCTGATAGCCTTTTGTCATCGAGTGCCTACTCATTTTGAAGTTATCACCCCCTGCTACACGTCCACTAAATTTGGGCTTTAGTTGTCTGGGCTTGAGACCCTGCCTGGTAGAAGCCCTGGCCAGGCAGTGCCCAGACCACAGGCAGTGACACTTTTCCCGGAAGATCTTAGCCGGTGGGGCAGGCACGTGCTCAGAATCTTTCCACCAACGCCGAGCTGAAGGGAACGCGGTTCCTATCAGTATGAAGCTGATTGGTGGAGGCAGGTCACGTGACTCCGGGTTAGCCAATGCAAGTCCTCTCCAGGATGCTTTAGCTTGGAGAAGAAACTGACGGTTAAGATGCGGGGGCCACCTAGACTGGGGACTTGTTTGTGACCAGCTCGTAAGAGGAAGAAAGGGACTCCAACTGCTGCGGTCCTGGACGTTTCCCAAGGTTTTTCTGATGCTTCTTCTTCCAATTAGGTTAATTACAACAATATCTTTTCTGTAAATTAAACCTATTTTGGCATAAATTACCTAGGGTCAAGGTTTACGGATTAGTAGGAAAGGCAGTCCAGCTGTTCAGTGGTCCACTTTCTTTCCACCCTCTATGAGTCCTCATGTGTTAAGATTAGCTTCAATTGCATGGCTAATCAGTTCATGCGCGCTCTAAAATTCTTCAAAAAGCCTTTCTCCTCTCCAAAAAGGTATGCTTCTCCTTTGCACCTTGGTTTTGTTTGTGGTGACTTTTGATATGTCAGGGTTTTAAATGTGAGATATTTCCCTTTCTATTGTATTTCATTTATTTTATGCTCAAAAACGATTTTCTCATCTGAAGAGTGAATAAATATTCAGCTGCATGTTGAAGATGACTGCTTTCATTTCTTTCTTATAATGGCCTCTCTAAAGCAATTTGATTTTGTAATTGTAATAAACGATGTGATGATGTGAGTTTTTATCCATCTTTCTATCCATCCCCCTAACTTTGTTTCAAGTGGTTAAACTGTTAAACAGTGTGGATTATAGATAACCATCCCTTTAGCCACTGATTTTGTCTGTTTTTCATTCTGTATTTTGAAATAATTTAGACTTACAGAACAGTTGCCGAAAAAATTGTACAGGGAGCCTTCACCCAGATTTCCCTAATGTTGACATCTTATATAGCCATCGAAAAATTACCAAAACTAAAACATTACTATCAATGTAATACTACGATATCTAATATATAGAATTTATTTGAATTTCACCAGTTATCACATAATGTCCTTTTCTATCCTAGGATCCCATTCAGGATACCCCGTTGTATTTGTCTGTCATTTCTGCCTACTCTGCTCCAGGCTGACAGTTCCTCAGTCTTCACTGGTCTTTCAGAAGCCTGACACTTTTGAAGATACCGGTCAGGTATTTTGTAGAATGTCTCTCAACTTGGGGTCATCTGATGTTTTCTTATGATTAGATTGAAGCTCTGCATTTGTGGCAAAAATACATGTTTTATTCTCCTCCCCTTCACCCCATTGGTGAGCGTGCGCTTCCCACCCTAGTGTTGTGGGGGTGGCCAAACACATGGCACCCAACATTGGACAGATGAAATCCACAGCAGTTTATTAGTCACATCTACTCACAGCCTGGGAGAGTAGGACACCACAGGCCAGGCAGAGCCACACAGCATCACAGTCTGGAAGAAAGTGGACAAGCAGGGTCTGTAGGGCGCAGTATTGTAGTAAGAGGATTAAGTGCCCCTCGGTTCATGGGAGGATGACTGGCTTCTTTGCATAATTCTGTGGGCTGGGTGAGAACTGAAACCTGCTACTTAGGGATAAGTAAGCACTGTGCCCGGTCCACATGATAAGGAGGGTACTTTGGCTAGGGGACCTTTTTCTGTGGGAACACAACAGGGAGCAGAACCTGTGGGTAAGCCATAAACGGTCATCCCCTCTCTCCTAGATGTCAAGGCACACATATTATTAGGCCTTAATTTTAGGTCTTATATCACATTACTGCTAACATTATTTTGTTCCCTTCTCTGTGAATCATGTCAGGGGGTAGGTATATGATGCCCATATGTTGTATTACTACTAATGTCCACCTTGATTACTTGGTTAAAGTGGTGGCAGTTAGGCTGCTCCACCATACCATTGCTATTTTCCCGTTTTTTAGTAATTGATAGGGTGTGGGAAATACTTTAAGGCTCCGAAAATATACTGTTTCTTCTCAGACTTTGACCCATTACTTTTGGAATCCATCTAGGTATCTTGCCTACAACAAATATGTTTCCTAATGGTAATTTTCTATTTTCCTCATTCTTACTACATGTATTCATTGGAATTCTTCTGTAAGGAAGAGCTGGTTTTTTCCCCCCATTTATTTGTTCAATTTATGTACATCAGTATGGGCTCGTGAATAATTATGTTATACTATGAGTTATAATCAAATTATATTATTATTTACTTTGTTCCTCAAACTGTTCCAGCTTTGGCCATTGGGAGCGTTCTTTGGTTGGTTCTGTGGTCTTTCGATATGCCCCCATTCTTTCTTGCACACTTCCTTATGTTCTGGCACAATAAGATGTTCACATCCATCTTGTGTTCTTTGGTTTGTTTGTTTGTTTCTTTGTTTTCCCCCACCGTACCTCTGGATTAAAACTATTTCTACAAGGAGCCCTGGTTCCTTTCCTTGGAGAATAACATTTAGAAACCTGTATTTCAGTGTATATTCATTGTTACCGAAATTTCATTGCTGCTAGGCTCTCTCCACGGACAGAGGTAGGAAATATATTGTATGTACATTCCCATGCTTATAGATACATCTATGTTTATTTCTGCATCTACCTATTTGTATAGATATTAAAAGCCAGGAACTCATACTGATATTTCTGATTCCAGACCATTCTAGCCTTATCTGTAAATTCATTCTCCGACCTGGCTTTCATTATCTATGATGCGTTTACTTATTTGTTCATTCCTGGTGTGTGTACACATAGCTTCAGAATTGCTAACCAATACCCCTGTTGGAAACAGATTTACTAACTTGTATTTGTGTACAGTTCTTTTTTGTCTTCAGCCTTAGAAGATACTGTCAAAATATGGTTTTCCAAAGTTTCCTCACTTAAATATTTTCTTTCTCACTCCTTCAGTGTGGATAAATTAATCATTTGTAATACAGTTAGCTGACTTTGCTGCTACTTGTATTCGACTTTGCGTTTCCCTCCATATCCTGGTTGATTTTAATTGTTTATTTATATTTTGGATAGAAATGTTCCTATGATTCGGAGTCAGGCCTATACAGAAACAAAGTGTACTCAGAGAAGTATCGCTTCTTCCTCATTCCTTCTACCTCATTCCCATTCCCCATTTCTTGCTATTTCTTTCCCACCCTCCCCCATAGGATAACCAATTTCTTTATTTTCTGGTTCAACCTTTTCTGTATTTATTTTGCACCAATTCGCAGATACACACATGTTTTCTTATATTCCCTTCTTACGCAAAGGATAGCATACTATTCATATTTCTTTCCATTTTGCCTTTGTCATTTAACAGCCTTCCTGAAATCACCCCACACCGTGTCATACAGATTTTCATCATTCTTTTTCTTACAGCTACACTGGACTCCATTGCATGGCTGTACTATACTTTATTCAACCACTCATCTATATGTGGGCTTTTAATGTGTTTCCAGCATTTTGCAGCTACAAACAATGCTTCAGTGAATAACCTTGGGCACAAATAACTTTGTACTGGTGAAATGGATCTTCGAAGTATATGTCCAGTAGTGAGATTATTGGGCTAAAAGTTAGGTGCATATGTAGTTTCTTTAGGCATTTCCAGATTTCTCTTTGGAAGGGTCGTATTGGTTTTCATTTCCACTAGCAATGTTATGAGAATGACCGTTTCCACACAGACTCACTAACAGAATGTGTTGCCTCACTTTTTAAACTTTCGCCTATGTGTTAGGTGAGAAACGGTATCACGCTGTTGGTTTAATGTACGTTTTTGTCTGTTGGTGAGTAAGTTTTGACACATCATGTTTGAGGACTTCCTATATTTTTTTGCATGAATTGTCTGTTCATGTCTTTTCCTCATTTTTCGATCCAGTTTTTGGTCATTTTGTCGTTCAATATTTAAGAATTCTATATATGTATTTGGAATATTATCCATTTGTCTGAGGTATATGCTGCAAATACTTTATCCCAGTTTGCCAGTTGTGTTTTGATTTATTTATGATGTATTTTTTGCAACACTTTCTTTCGTTTTTATGTGGTCTAACTGGTTATTCATTTCTTTCATTGCCTCTGGAATTTGAATCATAGTTAGATGCCTTTCCCTACACCAAGGTTAAAGAAGAGCTCTGCCAGATTTTTTTCAAGAACTTGTATCGTTTCATTTTTTATGTTCAGATCCCTAATACGTGTGCAGTCTATTTTTGTGTATGGTGTATTGTATCAGTCCACTTTTATTTTTCCTAATGCCTCAATTGCTCCAACACTATTTAGTCAATGACCATCTTGGCCCTCATGATTTTACATGCCACCTTTATCATATGCTAATTTCCATATGTATTTGTACTTGGGTTGTATTTTTTGGTTTTCTCGCCTATTATTCCACTGAGCTATCTGTAATTTAAGGAAGTTTTCTCTGCCATCACATGCGGAATCAAAATCCCAGGTCTTCTTTACAATGTGAGCAAACTTTTCCTGTAAAGAGCCATATAGCAAATATTTTAAGTTTGTGGACCATAGTGTCTCTGTCATAACTACTCAACTTTGTCATTGCAGCACAAAAACATCTATAGATAAGATATAAATGAATGAGCATGGCTGTGTTCCAGTAAAACTTTATTTACAAAACCAAGAACTGGACTGTATTTGACCCAATGGGCCACAGCTTACAGACTCCTGCTCTAGTGGATTCCTCAGATAGGGTTGAGGGGTGCAGAATCTCCTAAGTTCCTGTCTGTTGAAAACTGTTTTTCTATAAGCTGTGATATTTGAAGGGTCAGCCCTGCTGGATGTAAAATCTTTACTTCAGACTTTTTAAAAAAAATTTTATCATTACACAATGTAAACATTTTTTTTTTTTTTTGTGGCCCTTTACCAATTCCTCCTTAACCTCTCCTCCCCCTCCCCCTTTCCCACCGCTGGTGTCCTCAGTTCTGTCCTCTCGTTTTGAGAGTTCAAGGAATTTTTGTGATTGTTGCATCATTCTTCTTTCCTTCCTTTTTTCAGCTGCCGCTTATCAGTGAGGTCATGTGGTATTTCTCTTTCTGTAAGTCTGGCTTATTCCACTGAACATGATTTTCTCTAAGTTCATCTATGTTGCTGTGAATGGCACAATCTCACTCCTTTTTATGGCAGAGTTGTATTCCACTGTGTCTATATACCACATTTTCCTTACCCCGTCATCTGTCAGTAGACATTTAGTTTGCTTCTGACTCTTAGCTATTGTAAATAGAGCTGCGATAAACATGGGAGTGCAGGCATGCCTTCGCCATGATGATTTCCATTCCTTTGGGTGTACACCCAACAGTGGGATTGCAGGATCATATGGCAGCTCTATCTGTAGTTGTGTGAGGAACCTCCATACTGTTTTCCGTAAGGGCTGCACTAACTTATAGTCCCACCAACAGTGTTTGAGGGCCCTTCTTTCTCCACATCCTCTCCACTATTTGTTATTCTCTGTCTTTCTGATTCTGGCCAGTCTAACTGGTGTGAGGTGATATCTCAATGTGGTTTTGATTTGCATTTCCCTGCTGCTTACTGATGTTGAGCATTCGCTTTTTCATCCGTAGGTTGGCCATTTGTGTATCTTCCTTTGAGAAATGCCTATCCAGCTCCTTTGCCCATTTTTTAGTTGGATTTGTTTGTTTGTTTGTTTGTTTGTTTTTACTGTTGTTTGAGTTCCTTGTATATTCTAGATATTAATCCCTTGTGGGATTCATAGTTTGTGAATATTTTCTCCCATTCTGTCGGTTGTCTTTTCACTCTGTTAATTGTTTCTTTGGCTGTGCAGAAGCTTTTTAGTCCATTTCTATTTTTATATTTTTATAAATATTCTGATCCGAGGTAGGTCTCATATCCTCAAATGCTTGTTTGAATATGATTAATTCTGTTTGAACTGTTCACTTAGTTTCTTTCCGCTTTATGGTTGTTTGCTTTGTGAGAAGTTTTGTTTCCTCATCTTTTTTTAAGAATGTTTTTGTATGGAATTTCTTTCTTCCTTTGGTGTATTTGTATGATATTGGTTTGTTTTACAAAAATCCTACTTTAACGATGCCAATTTTTGTCGGGATAGCAAAGTCCAGGCCTTTAAGCCTTTTTCTTTGCTTGTTTTGGTGGCAGAGGGAGAAGTTTTGAGTGCTCTGATTCTGTGGTTCTCTCATGTCCTGCAAGAGCATTTTTCTTTTCCATTTTTGTTTTTTCCCCCTTTTGTTTCTTTTCCCCATCATTACTAAATGCCAAAGGATGCTTCACCCTTCCTCTTTGCCTTTTCTCTTCTTCTTCCATTTTTTTTTTTTTTTTTTTTTTTTTGTGGTGGGCTGATATGGGGATCCAAACCCTTGACTTTGGTGTTATAACACTGTGAAGCTATTTTTAAGTCTTGTAAGTCTTCCCTACCTCTTTAAATGTCACATATTTTGAAGTCTCTTCTCTATAGACCCTGCTCTTATCTTCCAGGATATCTTTTTGGTATTTTCAGACTTATCATGGGCCTAGTCATTCTGGCCGTACTTTTAGATCAACTTTAAGCTTGCAATCTTTCTTCCTCAGTATCTCTTGCAGCTCTTCTTGGTCTGTCTTTGCTTGCCACTAAGCCCACTGATGAGCGTGTGACAGATCATGTGCTGGAATATCGTGCTTTTTCTCGTTTTACTCACAATTATTTTGAAGTTTTGTCATCTGTTTCTAAGTGATGATGAGTATGTGCTTTTGGACAGATTTACATTTGTTTTTTCTTGGTGATTTGCATCATTTTGGAAGGAAGTATTGAGAGGCAGGTAGATAGATGGTCAATGTTGTCTTCTGCTCACTTACCCCTGATTTCTACTGACATTTTATCTTATGCCAATATGTATATGTATGAAGGCACACACAAACGTAAACTCTTACACACACACTCGAGTCTATTCCTATTCTATGTCTACAGTGGAGGTCTCCTGAGGTGGCTGCCTGATTCACCATCTACAAGGGTACTTCAAAAAGTTCATGGAAAAACAGAATTAAAAGATAATACGGATCTTTTCATGAACTGTCTGAAATACCCAAGTATTTATTCAATAAATATTTTCTCCACTGCTAACCTTGGTGGCAGATAAGGGACTGTGGATGTCTTCTCAGGATTTGTAAATATTCTTCACTCTGAAGCAGGTTCATAAAGATGGACAAAAACGCCCCAGCCACACTACTAGACCTTGCTGTACGAAGTCTGCTGAGTAATGAACGTGTAGCTATCCATGCCCTTGAAGAGCTCCCAAGAGTCATGTTCGCTCCGTTTTTCACTGCCGCCTTCTTGGGTGGTCATAAGAAGGTACTGAGGGAAATGGTGAGGATTTGGCCCTATCCCTGTCTCCACGTCGGGACATTGAGAGTACGGGAGTCACAATATGACAATTTCGAAGCTATGATTGACGGTCTACAGATCCTTCCTGCCCAGAACTCTTCTTCTTGGTAAGACTATGTATGATAGAGACATAGTGAGTCAGCAGGAGGGTATGAGACGGGCGTAGGAGACGGCCTAACAGTCTTTCAAAGGTAGTTAATGGTGAATGCTGAGGATCTCTGTGAGGCTGTTGGTGGAACATTTGGGGTCACCTTAAGGACTCTAATGTCTTACAGAGTTGATTATGGAACAGAAGGGATTGAGGATACTATTAATAGATTTGCCTCCTGGGTATGATTACATGGAAAAAGGACATGGGCATTGAGACTGGGATCATCAGAAGAGAAGAAAAGATGGGGAAAAGAAAGAAAGGCGCTAAATTTTTATGGAAAAGGCTTTGTTGGTAAATGGTGTATGGACAGAAGACCAGGGATAAAGGGATTTTGTTTCAGCTTCCCATCATTGATCCTGCTGGGTTGTATTAAAATCAGCTACCTCTCAGATATTCTGTCTTCTCCTCTCCTTACAGGGCGCCAAAACTGAGGATTCTAGATTTAAGTCAGAATCCAGGCTGCAGGACCACATGCTCTGAGATCAGGACCACATTCCCTTTCTGTTTTCATTCATGTGTTCACTCTCAGCACTCTATCGTGAAAACAGAAGAAGCCCCACAAAGAGTTAGGTGCCCCGGAACTGTAAATTCAGAGTCTGAGCCTCAGTCATCCAGGAAACCTGTGGAATTATTAGTGAACATTTCCCTAGATAGTACCTGGAGAACAGGGCGATTTCTTTCTTTACTTCGAAATAAAGTAGAGCAGAGCTTTGGGTCCTTGCACCTCTGCTGCAGAGTTTTGCAATTTGATGGAAGGCTTGCCCACGAACACATCCTGCAGCTTCTGGATATGGGATGCATTGGTCACCTGAAAGTGGATGACATTTATCTGAGTCAAGTCACCACCCTTTTGGCTCAGATGACCCACCTCCACAGCCTTAGTATGTCTCACATCCGTTTTACATCTTGTGTGAGGAGACGCTTTGGGACTTTTCTCACCCATCTTGGGCAGATGAACACCCTTCAGCAGATCCGTTTGTATTCCTGCCGCACGCATCCGCTTCAGGAACTGCTCAGGTGAGGAGCTGGGGAAAGACCTGGGTTCCCTGAACCACCCCGTTGTTAAGACAGGAGAGCAACCATTCTTGGATATTCCTAATCTCCTTGTAACCCATTCCTCCTTCCACCTCAATATGGGCACTGCTGGGTGTATGAAACTGGCCAGGCTAGAGAAGCTAGAAAATTATGATGTGATCATTCATTCTTTCAGTCAGTCAGTCGACCATGTGCAGACACCATGATAAGTCTGTAGATACATTGGTGAAAAAGACCCAGTCCTTCTCCCCTTGGAGTTTACAGCCTTTTAGGGAGAAGGGGAGACGTTCAGATGGAGAAATGTTTTATGCTGTGGCACTGATGCACCTCATCATGGTCTGGCTAGAACAGTTAATACTGCCAGATCATTTTGCTCCTGTATTTTACCCAAGCGTTAGGCCCTGAGTAGAATGCTTGTCATTTGGGTTTTGGTCAAAGGGAATCCTTAGTTGACTGCTTTCCCAGTTCCCTCCCCACCAAATAAGTAAACTAAATCCACCATTGATTTCATTGTAAGTACTAAGTGCATTAAATTTTTTTCCACTTAATCTTTCCCGCAACTCTACATAATAGTTGCTATTGTGCATGTTTTAAAGATTTAAGAAACTGTATCTGAGAGTGGAAAAGTAATTTTCTTAGAGTCTGATTCCAAAGCCCACATTGTTAACTGCTGTTGCAACATATGTGCAAATTAGTTTATTCTAGAGCCGTAGATACCTCTAACTCAGGACTCCTTGTCCTGGTCCAATCCTCATTGTGCAGAAATAACTTTCTTTTTTCTGTCTACAGATACCTGCCACCTCAGTTGGATGCATTGTATCTCTCTTTCTGTGGACTTTCTAACAGAGGCATCACTGTCCTGTCCCAGAGCCCTGCAGCCACCCATCTAAGATTGCTGAGTCTCAGCAATGTCGAGATATCCTGGGAACTTTCTGAGAACTTCCAGACTCTGCTGGTGAGTGTCTCAGGCACCCTGCAGTATCTAGAGATAGATGATTGCCTGATGACTGATTCTACTCTCACTGCTGTCATTCCGGCCCTGAGCCGCTGTTCCCACCTCCGTGTCTTTAGCTTTGCCTCCAACCCCATTACAATGAGTGTGCTCACCAGTCTTCTGCAGCACTTAACAAACCTGACGGAGCTGAAGCGTGTAATTTATCCTGTCCCTGTCCATTGCTATGAACAATTGCATAATCCTCGCAGTTTGAACCGACAGAAGCTTTCTGAAGTGCAGGCCCAATTGAAGGCGATGCTGCAGGTGGTAAAGCGGAATGACATGCGCTGGACCAGTTCTCCTGAGTGATTTTCATGGTACAAGGACTTGATTTAACACTGACGTGTGGCCATTAAAGCACGTAGTGTTCTCACCTGTAGCCCAAGCTTTAGAGACACATATGTAAAATTTTATAGTTCCAGGAACCTCGCGTTAGGAAGATTCCATGTGTAACTGACCTCTATAAAAATAAAGAACTCTAAAGAAAACAGAGGGCTTTGAGAGGTCCTATGGGTCTCTTACCCATTGTCCTCCAAATCCTCCTCCTTGCTCCTGACCACAGTGTTGGGCATGTGACCTTGGCTGACCTAGTCATGGTATACCATTTCCCTGCCCAGACTAATTGGTTCACTTACGGGTACTTGACACAAGTCAAAAGAGTTGAAACCTTTTCTTGATGATATTTTGGAACAGCTGGTGGTTATTGAAGCCAATAATTTTACCCTCCAAGGTCCTTTAAACTTCTCATATTTATGACGGCCTTAGGCTGCTTATGAGAAACTATTTGCATCTAAAAGGAAAAAAACCAAACCAAAACAAACAAACCAAACCTATGTCCACTACCTACTGGTGTCTTTATCAGTCCGTTGCTACCTCCTTTCTTAGGTCTTAGAACCCTGTGGCTCAGTCGTTCCTTATATCACACCCATTCACCAAGGATCTCTTATTAGTTCAGTACTGTTCCAGGTGCTAAGAATAAAAAGGCAAATAAGACAAAGCCCCTACTTCCAGCCACTCAGAATACAGCTGTTCCTATGATTTGTCTGTTCCCCTACTCTTTCTTAGGGCGTTTGGGAAAGTTATTTAAACCCCCTGTACCCCAGGTTTTTTTTTTTTTTTTTTCACACACTCTGTTCAATCCACGCTGGCCTCTTTATGCTGTTGGATAGCTCCTCAACACTCAGGTCATGACTTTAATGTTACCTCCTCGGAGAGGTTTTCTCTTACTTCCCTTTACTTATTGTACTTCCCTTACTTCCTTTGCTTCCCTTACTTTACCATGTTGTAGCTCTCTCTCAATGTACCATGTATGTTCCCTTCATGGTACCCATCGTTCCATATGCATTTGCTCCCTCTGCTCTTACAGCAATAATTTGTGCATATAGTTTACCCGTTGAAGTGAAAACACTGCACTTCAAAGACTTAGTAAGAGAATAGAATGTTAAAATAACTAATTAAATATCTGTTTGTATGATTACACATTAAAATGGTAAAACATTGCATTTCAACGACTTAGTAAGAAAAAGATGTAATATTAATTAATAACTTTTTCTAATCGTTTACATGCTGAAATGCCAACAGACTGAATGTAAATGAGTCAGTAACAAAAATGAATGAAAAGTTACTAATTAAAAATTAATGTACAGCGTTCCCTGTTGAAATGAAATCAGACCACAATTTAAAGACTTAGTAAGAAACAAGTTGCAAGGTAGTTAATGTGTTTATACTGTTTCCATGTTAAAATGATAACATACTGCTTTTCAGACTCAGTTAAAAAAATAATTAAAATTAAATAATTTTGTTCTTGTTGGTTACATGTTGGAATAACATACTGTATTACAAAGACTTAGAGAAAAGAATGTAAAAAATAATAATTAATAAAAATAGTTAATAATGTTTTTATTGCTTTCATTGTGTAATGACAACATACTGCATTTCCAACTTAGAAAGTAAAACATGTTAAAATAACCAAAACAGAATTTGTATGTGTTTTTTTCTTGGTGGAATAACAGATGTGGTTTTAGTTTGCATTTCCCTGATGACAAGTGATGTTGGGCATTTTTTCATGTATCTGTTGGCCATTTGTGGGTCTTCCTTTGAAAAATGCCTATTCAGCTCCTTTGCCCATTTTTTAATTGGGTTACTTGTTTTTCCGTTGCAAAGTTGTTTGAGTTCATTGTGTATTCTGGATATTGATCCTTTGTCCAATGTTTATTTTGCAAATGTTTTCTCCCACTATGTTGGTTGTCTTTAACTCTGTTAATTGTTTCTTTTGCTGTGCAGAGCCTTTTTAGTTTGATATAATCCCACTTGTTTATTTTTCCTTTGGTAGCCCATGCTTTGGGGGTTGTATTCACGACGTCAGTGCCCAGTCCCACTTCCTGGAGTGCTTCTCCTAAGTTTTCTTTAAGTAGTCTTATTGTTTCAGGGTGTATATTTAATTCTTTAATCCATTTTGAGTTGATATTGGTATATGATGAGAGATATGGGTCTAGTTTCGTTCTCCTGCATATGGATATCCAGTTATCCCAGCACCATTTGCTGAAGAGGCAGTCTCTTCCCGAATGTATAGGCTTGGTGTCTTTGTCAAAGATCAGATGGCTGCAGGTGGGTGGGTTGATTTCCGGATTCTCTATTCTATTCCATTGATCACTCTGTCTGTTTTTATGCCAGTCCCATGCTGTTTTGGTTATTATAGCTTTGTATTATTGCTTGAAGTCAGGTAGTGTTATGACTCCAGCTTTATTTATATCTTTCTTTCTTTCTTTCTCTTTCTTTCTTTCTTTCTTTCTTTCTTTCTTTCTTTCTTTCTTTCTTTCTTTCCTTCCCTCCTTCCTTCCTTCCTTCCTTCCCTCCTTCCTTCCTTCCCTCCTTCCTTCCTTCCTTCCTTCCTTCCTTCCTTCCTTCCTTCCTTCCTTCCTTCCTTCCTTCATTCCTTCTTTCTTTCTTTTTGCTCAGAATTGCTTTGACTATGAATGGTCTTTTGTTATTCCGTATAAATGTCTAGATAGCTTTTTCCTTTTCTGAGAAAAATGTAATTGGAATTTTCGTGGGGATTGCATTGAATTTGTATAGCACTTTGGGTAGTATGGACATTTTCACAATGTTGATTCTTCCAATCCAAGTGCATGGGATATCTTTCCATCTTCTTGTGTCCTCTTTAATTTCTCTCAACAGTGGTTTGTAATTCTCAGTATAGAGCTTTTTCACATCCTTGGTTAACTCTATTCCTAAGTATTTTATTTTGGGGGTGGCTATCGTAAATGGGCAAGCTTTCTTGATTTCTCTTTCTGCATGTTCACTACTGGAGAATAGAAATGCTACCGATTTTTCTGTGTTGATTTTGTATCCTGCAACTTTGCTGAAATCATTTATCAACTCCAAGAGTTTTTTTGTAGAGGCTTTAGGCTGTTTCATGTCATCTGCAAACAGGGACAGTTTGACTTCATCTTTTCCAATCTGTGTGCTCTTTATTTCCTTCTCTTCTCTGATTGATCTGGCTAGTACTTCCAACACTATGTTCAATAGGAGAGGTGAGAGTGGGCATCCTTGTCTAGTTCCTGTTCTTAAGGGAAAGCTTTTCCCCATTCAGAATGATATTGGCAGTGGGTTTATCATAAATGGCTTTAATTATGTTGAGATACTTTCCGTCTATACCTAAATTGTAGAGAGTCTTTATCACGAACGAGTGTTGAATTTTGTCAAATGCTTTTTCAGCATCAATAGAGATGATCATATGGTCCTCGTGTTTGATTTGGTTGATGTGGTGTATCACATTTATTGCTTTGCATATGTTGAACCAACCTTGCATCCCTGGGATGAATCCCACTTGATCACGTTGTATAATTTTGCGTATGTGCTGCTGTACTCTGTTAGCTAGTATTTTATGGAGGATTTTTGCATCTATATTCATCAAGGATATTGGCCTGCAGTTTTCTTTTCTTATTATATCTTTGTTTGGTTTTGGTATCAGGGTGATGTTTGCTTCATAGAATGAGTTTGGGAGAATTGCCTCTGTTTCAACCTTTTGGAATAGTTTGTAGAGAACTGGTGTCAATTGCTCTTTGAATATTTGGTAGAATTCTGCAGTGAACCCATCTGGTCCTGGGCTTTTCTTTGTTGGGAGCCTTCTGATAACAGCTTCAATCTCTTTTAGTGTTATTGGTCTGTTCAGATTTTCTACATCATCATGGCTCAGTTTTGGCAGTTTGTGTGGGTCCTGAAATTTAGCCATTTCCTCCAGATTTTCAAATTTGTTGGCATATAGTGGTTTATAGTAGTCAATAATGATTTCTTGTATTTCTGCAGTATCAGTTGTAATACCACCTTTTTCATTTCTAATTTTTGTTATTTGGGGCTTCTGTCATCTCCTTTTAGTTAGCCATGCTAGTGGTTTGTCAATTTTCTTTATCTTTTCAAAAAACCAACTTTTTGTTTCATGGATCTTTTGTATCATTTTTCAGATTTCTATTTCATTTAGTTCTCCTCTGATCTTAATGATTTCTGTCCATCTGCTAAATCTGGGTTTGGATGGTTCTTGTTTTTCTAGTTCTTTAAGTTGAAGTATTCGATTGTTTACTTGCCATCTTTCCATTCTTCTGAAGTAAGCATTTAATGTGAGAAATTTTCCAGTTAGTACTGCTTTTGCAGTATCCCACAGGTTTTGGTATGATGTATCATTGTTTTGATTAGTTTCAATAAATTTTTGATTTCCTGTTTGATTTCTTCTTGGACCCATATGTCATTAAGTAGAATGCTCTTTAATTTCCATGTGTTTGTATTGTTTCCAGAATTTCGTTTGTTATTGATTTCTAGTTTTAATCCATTGTGATCTGAAAAAATACATGGGATAATTCCAATTTTTTTGAATTTGCTGAGACTTGATTGTGACCTAACATGTGATCTATCCTGGAGAATGATCCATGTGCTGATGAGGAGAATGAATATTCTGAGGTTTCTGGATGGAATGTTCTGTAGATATCTGCCAAGTCCAATTGGTCTAGAGTGTTGTTTAGATCTTGTGTTTCTCTGCTGATTCTTTGCCTAGATGATCTGCCCAATATTGATAGTAGGGTGCTCAGGTCCCCTGCTGTTATGGTATTATTGTCTATCTCCTTCTTTAGGCCAGTTAGAGTTTGCTTTATAAATCTGGCTGCTCCAACATTGGGTGCATATATAGTTATGATTGTTATGTCTTCTTGATGGATGAGTCCTTTTATCCTTATGTAGTGGCCCTCTTTATCTCTTTTTATGGTTTTTAGTTTAAAGTTTATTTTATCAGATATAAGAATAGCTACTCTGGCTCATGTTTCATTTCTATTTGCATGGTATATCTTTTTCCATCCTTTCACTCTCAGTCTGTGTGTCTTTATGGGTGAGGTGAGTCTCTTAAAGGCAGCAAACAGTTGGGTCCATACTTTTACTCCAGTCAGTCAGTCTCTGTCTTTTGAGTGAGGAATTTAATCCTTTTACATTAAGAGTTGTTATTGAATAGTGTTGATTTACTCCTAGCATTTTATTGATTTTTGTTTGGATGTCTTAAGTGTCTTTTGTTCATTTCTTTCTGATTTAATGTTTGTCTTCTGTTTTTGTTGGTTTCCTGGGTTGTAGATAAACTTTTTTTTTCCTCATTGTTAGCATTTTTATTTAACTAGTGGGTTTTGAATTTTCCTGAGTTTTTATGGCAGTGGCAGTTATTATTCAGGTACCAAAAATGAAAGACAGTGTCTTTTGCAAAGTAGAAGTTTTCAATTTTAATGAAGTCCAAGTTATTAAAGACTTCTTTCATAGATTGTGCCTTCGGCGTTATATATAAAAACCCCAAATCATCTGGGTTTTCTCCTATGTTCTATAACTTGCCTTTTGCTGGGTCTGTGATCCAGTTTGAGCTATTATTTACAAAGACTTAACGGGTCTGTGTCTAGATTCAGGTTGTTGCATTTGGGTGTGCAGTTGTTTCAGCACCATTTGTTTTAGAGACTATCTTTTCTCCATTGCATTGCCTTTGTCCCTTTTTCAAAGTTCAGTTGACTATATTTGTGTGGATCTGTTTCTGGCCTCTCAATTATATTCCAATGCTTGATCTGCTTATTCTTTCACCGGTACCACAGTGTCTGGAACACCGTTGCTTTAAAGTGAGTCTTGACATTGGGTAGTGTCAGTCGTTTGACTTTCTTCTTCCTCTTCAGTATGGTATTGGGTATTCTGGGTCTTTGCTTCTCCATGTAAGCATTAGAATCCATTTGATCATATTCACAAAATAACTTGCTTTGGTGGTGATGAATCTATAGATCCAGTTCGGAAGAACTGATATCCTGACAACATCTTGAGTTTCTACCCACAAACACAGAATATGTCATTTGTTCAGTTCTTTGACTTCTTTCTGTGGAGTTTTGTAGATTTCCTCTTACAGATCTTATGGGTGTGCATGTGTACGTATGCCTGTGCGTGTGTGTGTGTGTGTGTGTGTGTGTGTGTGTGTGTGTGTGTGTGTGTGTGTGTGAGAGTGTCAGTATAAGTGTGTGTATCTAGGTGATCCCTAAGTCTTTTGCATTGTGGGGTGCTAATGTAAATTATATTGTGTTTTTAATTTCAAATTCCAATTGTTCGTTTCTGGTATGAAGGAGAACGATTAACTTCTTTATATTAACCTTGTAACCTGCAACCTTGATTTAATTGCTTATTAGTTCCACGAGCATTTTTTAAATATGTTTATTTATTCCTTCTGATTTTCTACACAGACAAACATGTCATCTCTGAGCAAAGACAGATTTATTTTTTCCCTCCCAATCCGTATACTTTTTATGTCCCCTTCTTGTGATATTGTGTTACCCAGGATTTCTAGTATGATGATGCAAAAAATTGGCGAGCAGGAACATCTTTGTTTTGTTCCTCATCTTAGCAGGAAAGCTTCCAGTTTTTAACCATTAGGTATGATGTTAGCTGTAGGGGTTTTGTACATGTACCCCTCTATTCCAAGTTTGTTTTTTGTTTTTTTGGTTTTTTATTTTAAATCAACTTTATTGAGTCATAATCTATACATAAAATGTGTCCATTGTAAAACTGTAATTTGAGGAGTTTTGTTTTGTGTTTTTACCCCACCCAATTATCCCCCAACTTTCCTCCCCATCTCCCCCCCCACCCCCACTCCACTTTGTGGCCTTAGGAATGTTCCCTCCATCTGTAAGACCAGCACACTATTGTGGTCTTTCTTTCCTTCTTTCCTTCTCTCTTAGCTCCCACATATGAGTGAACACATGTGGTATGTGTTCATATCCCTATGTGCTTTGCTTATTTCAGTCAAAATAAGTTACTCCAGGTTCATCCATGTTGTTGCTATTGGGAGTGTTTCATTCTTTTTTACGTCAGGGTAGTATTCCACAGTGTATATATACCCCAGTTTCCTGACCAGTCATCCATTGATGGACATTTCCTTTTGCTCCATATCTTGGCTGTTGCAAACAGAGGTGCTCTGAGGTTTTTCTTTCTTTTTTTTAAAGTCATGAGTGGCTGTTGGATTTTCTCTAATGTTTTTTATGCATCCATTGATATGATCGTGTGGTTTTCCTTCAACAGCCTGTTGTTGTGGTAGATTACATTAATTGATTTTCAAATGTCACATCAGCCTTGCATACCTGGAATAAATTCCACTTGGTCTGGGTGTAGAATTATTTTTACACATTGGTGGATTTGATTTGCCAGTATTTTGTTGAGGATGTTTGCATCTATGTTCACGAGAGATATTGGTATGTAGTTTTATTTTCTTTTTATGTCTTTGCCTGGTTTTGCTATTTAATGCTGGCTACATAGAATGAGTCAGGAAGGACAGATTAAGCATCCCTAATCCAAAAAATTCAAACCCCAAATGCACCAAAACCTAAAACTTTTTGAGTGCTGACATGACACTCAAAGCAAGTGCTCACTGGAGCATTCCAGATTTTGGATTTTTGAATTAGGGATGTTCAAATTGTATGTGTTCTGCAAATATTCCAAAATATGAAAAAAGAAATCCCAAATCCAAAACACTTCTGGCCCCAAGCATTTTGGATAAAAGATACTCAATCTCTATTCCCTCTGCTTCTTCTATCGTCTGGAAGAGATTGTACAGAATTGGTATAATTTCTTCTATGTTTGGCAGAATACACAATTGAACCCATCTGGGCCTGGTGCTTTCTGCTTCAGAAGGTTATTAATTATAGATTCATTTGAAATAAATTTAGGCTTATTAAGATTGTCTATTCAAAATGGATTTTAAGTTGTGAAATAGATGGGTTTATGATCTTTTATTGTTTTGTGTTTTGTGTATTTAATTGCTTGATTGAGATATATTTACAAATTTAAATTGTACAATTTAGTGGCTTTTGGTATTCACATATATGTGCAATGACCACCCTAGTCAATTTTAGAATATTTTTATTCCCTCAAAAAGAAATCTCTTACCTTTGAGCAATCGCCTCCTATACTCCCATTCCACAAGCCTTAAGCAACTACTGATCTACATCGTCTTGTTAGATTTCCCTATTTGGGACATTTTGTTAGAACAAAATCATATAACACATGATCTTTTGCGACTGGCTTCTTTCACTTAGCACGGTGTTTTCAAAGTTGATCCATGAATAATATTCAATACATATACCACACTTGGTTTATCTGTTAGTTGATGAATGTTGGGATTATTTCCACTTTTGGCTATAATGACTAATGCTGCTATAAATATCCAACTATAATTTTTGTGTGAGCATGTGTTTTCCTTTCTCTTAGGTATAAACCTAGAGTGGAATTGTTGGGTCATATGGCAACTCTGTGTTTTTTTCTTTTAGGAAGTTCCATACAGTTGTTCAAAGCGACCAGCAGTGTTTGAGCGTTCTGATTTCCCCACATCCCTGCCAGTACTTGGTATTAAACGATGTTTTCATTTCAGCCACCATGTTGGGTTTGAAGTGGTATCTTATTGTTTTTCATTTGAATTTTCTCAGTGATTAATGATGTTGACCATCTTTTCATACGATTATTGCCTAGTTTTATATCTTCTTCAGAGTAATGTCAATTCAGATCATTTGCCCATTTTTTAATAGTTATTCATCCTTTTATTCTTCACATATTCTAGGTACAAGTCCCTTATAAGATATATGTCTTGTAAATATTTTTCCCATTGTGTAGATTGTATTTTCACTTTATTGACGGTGTTCTTTGAGAGCATGAAACTTTTCACTGTTGGTAAAGTCCTAATTATCTATTTTTTCATTTGTTGCTCATGTTTTTGTTGTCACCATCTGAGAATCCTTTGACAAATCTGAGGTCACAAAGATTTATTCTTATATTTTCTTATAAGAATTTATAGCTTTAGCTCTTACATTTAGTTTTTTTATCCATTTGGTGTTAATATTTTTATATGATGTGAAGTAAAGTTGCAAGTCCATTTTCTTCCATGTGGCATTCTATTTGTCCCTAAAAAATTTGTAAAAAAGAATATTCTTTTTCACCACTGAATGGCCTTGGAACCCTTGTCAAATATCAACTGGCTGTATATACTTGTTTTTTTTTTTCTGCCCTCTCAGCTCCATTTCATTGATTTATATGCATATCCCTATGGTCGAACCACAGTTTCTCGATTACTGTTGCTTTGTGTTAAGTTTTGAAGTAGGGAACTGCAAATCTTCCTGCTCTGTGCTTTCTCAAGATTATTCTGGCTAATCTGGGTCTCTTGCAATTATGTAGGCATTTTAAAATAAGCTTGTCAATTTCTACAGAAAAATCTGCTGGGTATGTGATAGATATTGCATTGAATCTGGAGGTTGATTTGGGGGGTATTGCCATCTTAATAATTTGTCTTCTGATCCATGATCACAGGATGTTTTACCATCTACTTAGATCTTGTTTAATTTCTTTCAAAAATCTTTTATGGTTTTCAGATGTAAAGTTTGCAACCCTTTTGTTAAATTTACTTGTAAACATTTTCCTCTTTTTGGTGCAATTGTAAATGGACTTATTTTCTTAATTTTTATTTTTAAGTATAGTATTTAGAAATCAAGTGTTTAGAGAGACAAATGATTGTTGTATACTGATCTCGTATCTGCCTTTTTTGCTGAGCTTGTTTATTAGTTCTAACAGTCTTTTAGTGGATTTCTTCAGATTTTTTATGTACAAGTTTACGTCATCTTTAGATAGAGACAGTTTTACTACTTCCCTTCCATTCCTGATGGCTCTTCTTTTTTTCTTTCTTTCTTCTTTTTTTAAATTTTAACTTATCAATATTCAGTGTAGTTGATTTTCATGTCCCTTTATCAATTCCTCCTTTTCCCTCTTCCCGCTACCCCCTCAATCAACATCATATCTGTTCACATGTCCTAACATGTTTAAGGAATTGTTGATTGTTGTACACTCTTCCCCACCGCCCTCCCTCCCATTGATTTGTTTGTATATTTATGGATTTATTTTTATTAACTCCTACAAATAAGTGATAATATGCAGCATTTCTCTTTCTTTGCCTGGCTTATTTCACTTAATATAATTTTCTCTAAGTCAATCCATGGTGCTGTGAACGGTAGTATTTCATTTTTTTTTCATAGCAGAGTAGTATTCCACTGTGTAGGTATGCCACATTTTCCTTATCCACTTGTCCGACGATGGGCATTTAGGCTTGTTCCAACTCTTGGCTATTGTAAATAGCACTGCAATAAACATGAGGGTATAGGTATCCTTTGAACATGATGATTTCCACTCCTCTGGGTATATTCCCAGCAGTGGAATAGCTGGGTCATATGGTAGATCTATCTGTAATTGTTTGAGGAATCTCCATACCATTTTCCATAAAGGCTGCACCATTTCACAGTCCCACCAACAGTGTGAGAGTGTTCCTTTTTCTCTGCAACCTCATCAGGATTTATCATTCTCACTCTGGATATTAGCCACCCTAACTGGAATGAGATGATATCTCAAGGTGGTTTGGATTTGCATTTCCCAAATGCTGAGTGATGTTGAGTATATTTCTTGTGAGAGTGGCCTACTAGCAATAAATTTTCTCAGTTTTCGTTTTTTGTGGGAATGTCTTTATTTCACCTTCATTTTTGAGATAGTTTTTCTGGATGTAGTATTATGTGGGTGTAATGTGAGGTTATATAACCAGTGAAACTGGTATAGGTAATTTAAAACACTTAGATCAACTAGGCTCCACCTGAGAATACAAATTCAAAAAATAAAATGTATATTTTTATTATATTCTACATTATCATCAGAGAGAAGACAAATACCTGTTCTTATTCGCCTAAGGATTCACATACGCAAGGATTCTTATTAAAAATGCTTCTGAGGTGAAGTTTATTTGAGAAGGGTTGTTGTTTGAGTGTGTGCTTATGTGTGTATTTATATGTGTGTGTATAGTGGAAGATCAAGCTCTTCTCTGGGAATTCCTGTGTTCCCTTTTGTGAGAATTATGTAAGCATTTTCAGGTGTAATAAATTAAACTGACTACAATATGAATTGTATGTAAGAAAATTTATTAAATTTATAAATTTTATCATAAAAATTTACCAAATTTATTAAACCCTTTCAGGTTCAGAAAAAATATTATACCTTCATAGCCTTAGGAAAAAATACTTTTTCACTTTCTCACCCATAGACATACAGAGAACTTTGAACTTCAGTTCTACAATCTGAGCAAGGAGTCAAATGCAAATACAGACACAAGTACATATGCAAACAAGCCTTGTGGGGAAAAAAAGGTGAATCATTGTATGCAGATGACTGAGAATGGGTACTGGGTCACTTTAATCATTCTATTTGGAGTTTTCTCCATTCTTCAGCTAATCCTGTCCTTTCCCATTCACTTTGGAATTCCCTCACCCCAAACCACTGAATTAATTAAACAAAAGATACATTTCCAACACACTATTTCACATTCTGAAGGTATCACAGGGTTTCTCTGTTGAGCCTTGTTAGCAAAGCTAGAAAAGCAATCACTGAACTGAGAGAGAAGTTTACCAGTCTCTTCCCTGGAGATGAAAATTTTATTCATGAATTCCATCAGAAAACCAGACCAGGCCTTTCAGAATCCAACTTGAAAAAAAAAACTTGAATACGCCAAACTTACCAGTTTGCAGCCAGTGTTTTGTCACTACTGAGAAAAACAGTCAAAATTATATATATATATATATATATATATATATATATATATATATATATATATATATATATATATATATATATATATATATGTGCCTAAGAGCGTTGAGTAGGCACCATACTCGGAAACATGAAAGCATAGAAATTGAATTTAGTCCTCTACATCTTGCTGAGAATGCCTCATGAGTCATAATAGCTCAGGAATCAGGGAGTTCAGGGAGAAGTGCAAACAATCACAAAGGCAAGCTGCTCATTAAATTTACTAATCAAGTAACTGCTCTCCAATTCAGTGGATGATCAAGAGAAGAGCAGATCTTGGTAGGTCCACCAGAGACATCAAACTATAATTTTTAAAAAAATCAGTGTCCCAGAGACCTCCAGTTCTGGCCAAGCTAGAGTATGTCCACTCCTCCTAGGTGGTCCCTCTACGTCAAAACACTCTGGATACAACAGAGCAGACAAGCAAATGGAACTCCAGAGTGTGGGAAAGAGGAGGCAGACCGGCTAGTGCACTCAAGACTTGAGTAAGGACACAGCAGTGATTTCTTTTGTTTTTCTTATCTCCTACCAAATGTCCCAGACAGGGCACTACGGAAGTCTCCAACCAAGAACCACCAACACTCACAGACATGAACCTCTAAGTAAAGCCCATTCCCTTACACAAAACAAAAACAAAAGCAAAGACAGAAAAAGGGTGTTCTAAAAACCAAAAACCCTGTTTTTGGCCAATATCCCTCCTCCACTGCAGACAAACTCCAGTGGAAAGCCTCAGCTCTAACTCCTGAGGTTTTAGAGACCAAAAGGGAAGCTGATCTTCTGCCCTAACCAGCCTCTCTGACGCCAGTGGTCATGATCCCATTCCCCTGTCAGGGTATTGTCAGTGAGGTCCAGCAACAAGCTGAGCCTTTACCTCCACCCAACATCAATGATCCTGAACAAGGCAGTGCAAGTTGGGACTAGTATGCATTCCATTTATCCCCATCTCTGGTGTCAGTGATGGCCAGTAGAAAGTTGAACCTCCACACCCATCCAACATCAATGAGGTGGTATGAGGTGGGGCTAGTCAACACTCCACCTTCCCTCTCACCACTCCTGTGTGAGCTAGGCCTGATTCAGAGCTGAGCTTCTTTCTTCCTCCACCTCTCATCAGGGTGGAATGAGGTGACAGCAGGCAGGGTAGGTTGACACTCTGCTTTCCCCCTTCTTCCCCTGATGTCCTCAGAGACCAGTGGGGAACTAGGTTTCTGACTCGCACCCTATAGCAACAAATTATTGAGTCAGCAACCCAGTTCCCCCTTTCTGAGTGCCAGCAGGCCCTGTGGAGATGGAGCTTACGTTCCCTACGTTGAGGCAACCAATGTGTTGTGAATTGGTGCCCCTCTTTCATTGGAAAGATGTCACTGCAACTGGGGTAACAGTTCATCTCTCACCCTAGCCAACTGCAAAGAGGTAAGGAAACTCAGAAATCCATTTTTTCAGTGTGGTATCAGAACACAAATCTCTGTGTTACACCAAAGACTCAAGCCAAAAGTGGAGATTAAACTTAGGATCCAGGGTCTCACGAAGTGGTTTCCAAATATCCAGGATGCAATAGAAATTCACCACACCAAGAACCAAGAAAATGACATGCTGAATAATAAAAGACAACCTACAGATGCCAACACTAAAGTGAATAAGATGTTGGAATTATCTGACGAGCTTTGGAAGTGACCTTGAAATAATTCTTCAGCAAGCAATTACAAATTCTCTTGAAATGAGTGACAAAATTGGAAACCTCAGCCAAAAAATATTGAAGTTATAATAAAGAAACGAGTGGAAATTATAAAACTCAAAAAATACAAAAATGAAAAAAAAAGAAAGAAAGAAATGTTGCCATATGGGATCAATCGTAGAGTGGAGATGACAGAAGATAGAACCAGTGAAATTGAGGACATGTCATTAGAATGTACCTAATGTAAACAACACAGGAAGAATAGACTGAACAAAAAGATCATGGCCTCAGAGAATTGTGGAAACATAACAAAAAAGCTCACATTCATACTGTCCGATTTGTAGAAGGAGAAGAGAGAGAGAGAGAGAGAGAGAGAGAGAGAGGAATAAAAAAAGTATTGGAAGAAATAACGGTTGAAAACTTCCCAGATAAGGCATAATGATTGGAAAGAAAGAAATAAAAATATCCCTATTTTCAGATGACATGCTATATATTCTAAAGACTCTTCAAAAACAAAGTTCTAGAACTAGTATGTAAGTTCAGCAAATTGGTGGGATACAAGGTTCACACACACAAATCAATTGCATTTGTATACAGTAACAACGAAACTGTGGAAACTGCAATGTAAAGCACAATACCATTTACAAATGCTCTAGAGAAAATAAAATTGTTGTTTATAAATGTCACAAAACATGTATAGGACCTATATCCTGCACATTCCAAAACACCGATGAAAAAAATCAGAGACCTAAATAAATGTAGACACATATGTGGTCGTGGATTAGAAGACTCAATACAGCAAAGATGTCAATTCTCCCCAAGCAGAGCTATAAGTCTAATGTAATTTCTATCAAAATTCCAGCAAGGTATTTCAGACATAGAGAAGCTTATTCTAAACTTTATATGGAAATACGCAAACCCTAGAATAGCTAGACACATGCTTGATGAAAAATAATAAAGTGAAAGAAATTACTCCGTTTTATGTTGATCTTACTGCATAGCTACAGCAATCTAGACAGTGTGGCACTGGCAGAGGAGTGAACACATATATCAACAGAACAGAATGTAGAACCCAGAAATAAACCTACTCAAATACGTTCAACTGATTTTTGAGAAGAGCACATAAGCAATTTAATGGAGGAAAGATAGACTATTGCACAAATGATGCCGAAGTGGTTGGACATCCATAGGCAAAAATAATAATAATAATTGATTAATAAAAAAGTAAAAATGAGCCTTTATCGAAACCTCACAACTTATACAAAATTTAACACACAATGGGCCACAGGCTTAAATGTAAAATGTAACACTGTAATAGTTTTGAAAACATCAAAGGAGAAACTCTTTGGGATCTAGGGCTAGGCAGAGTTCTTTGACTTGACATCAAAAGCACAATAAAAAACAATCAATAAATTAGACCTCACTGAAATTAAAAACTTTGGCACTGTTAAAGACCTTGTGAAAGGGATGAAAATAAAAGCTACAGGCTGGGAAAAGTATTTGCAAGCCACTTATCCAACAAAAGAGTAGTATCTAGAAAGTTAAAATAACTCCCAAAACTCAACAATAAACAGTCAAAGAATCCAAGTAGAAAATGGGTGTCTCAGTCCAATTTCTGTTGCTTGTAAGAGAATACCTAAAACTGGTTAATGTAGAAAGAAACGGAATTTATTTCTTTCAGTTTTGAAGGCTGGGAAGCCTAAGGTCTAGGGGGCACAACTGGTGAGGGCCTTCTTCCTGGTGGAAACTATCTACGGAGTCCTGCGGCAGCATAGGCAATCACCAGTCCACACCCATGAGAACCCATTAAATCATTAATCCATTATTTCATAAATGGGTTAAACCATTCACGAGATCACAGTCCTCACAAGCTTATCACCTCTTAGAGGCTCCACCTTTCAACACTGCCACATTGGGGGAATCAAGTTCCCATGTGAGCTTTGGAGGGGACAAACGTTCAGATCTTAGTAATGGGCAGAAGACACGAAAACATTTTTTTTTTTCACGGAAGAAGTTATACAGGTGGCAAATAAGCACACGAAAATGTCTCCAATATCATTAGACATCAGAGAAATACAATTTAATAGAATGGTGAGATATCACTACGCACATATTAGAACAGCTAAAAAAAAAATAGTGATAACACCAAATACTGTTGAAGATTTGGGGAAATTAGATCACTCATACATTGCCGGTGGAAATGTAAAACTGTTTCAGCCACTTTGGAAAGCAGCATGGCAATTACTTTAAAAATTAAACATGAACTTAATATGCCAGCCAGAAATCTGTCTTGTGGGCTTTTAGACCAGAGAATTGAAAGCTTAATTTCGTACAGAAACTTGTACATGATTGTTCATGGCAGCTTTACTTGTAAATAGCTAACAAGTGGAAATAACCCAAATGTCCTTGAACGGATGAATGGCGAAACAAACTGTGTTGCATGTGTACCATGGAATACCCCTCAACAATAAAAAGTGACAGACTCTTGACAAATGCAGAAATTTTGATGGATCGCCTGGGAATTAAGGTGAGAAAAAAAAAAAAAAGAGGAAATCCCCCAAATTACATGCAATTCCATTTATTTATTTTTGTAATGGCAAAATATTGGAAATGGAGACAGTTTGTAGTTTCCAGGTGGTAGGTATGGGGAATTGTTCTGGGAAGGAGATGGGTGTGGTAATAAAATGGCACCAGTCGAGGGACTTTTTCGGTCATAAAACTGTTTATTACCCTGTCTATTGTGGTGTATACATGGACCTGTGCATGTGATAGAACTTCATAGAACTAAATACACGCACACATACAGACACACACTCAAGTAAAACTGGGAAGATCTGAATAAGATCATTGGATATCATTGGTGTCAGTATCCTGGTTCTGATATTATACTATAACTTTACAATATGCTAGCATTGGCGGAAATTGGATAAAATGTACCTTGGATCCCGATGCAATATTTCTTGCAACTGCATGTAAATCTACATTTATTTTGAAGTAAAAAGTTAAAAAATCTCCTCATCCACCTGGAATCTATGGTGCATTCCTTTCCTATTGAAATTGCATAGATCCTGAGATAAAGTTTTGCAGCAGAAAAGTAAATTTCCTTTATTTAGCTTTCTGTCTTTCTTACTATCTCACTATTAACCTTAGCCTTAGGATTCAGAAGGAAGATGTCATAATGAGTCATTCACACAATTTACTTAAACTGAAAAAAGAAATTAGAGTTTTTCTTACAAAGAGTAATTCTGATTAGATTTAATATTGTTTTTTCAGTGAGGCCTAACTTTCCAAATAATTCGTCTGCTAAACATTTTCCATAAATTGATTAAACTATATTTGCAGCACCAAGGTATAGAAAAAGTGTAATTTTAGCACATATAAATATACACGATGCCATAAATTACATCCTTTAAAAAAAAATGAGTAGTCTGTCTTAAAAATTCTTTTAGGGGATATAAGAGAGAAGGAAACATAAAAAAACAACACTACCTTAAAATTCTACTTTTATCTTTTTATTTTATTTATTTTGTGTGTGTGTGACCGCTAAGGGGATCGCAACCCTTGGCTTGGTGTCGCCCGCACCGCGCTCAGCCAGTGAGCTCACCAGTATCCCTACATAGGATCCGAACCCGCAGCCTCGGCGCTCCCAAGCGCCGCTGTGCTCCCAGCAGCGCACTCTCCCGAGTGAGCCACGGGGTTGGTCCAAATTTCTACCTTTGAAAAAGTCTCTGTGCTGTTCTGACCAACCAATGATTCACCTAGAG
This sequence comes from Cynocephalus volans, assembly GCF_027409185.1. Taxonomy (NCBI): domain Eukaryota; kingdom Metazoa; phylum Chordata; class Mammalia; order Dermoptera; family Cynocephalidae; genus Cynocephalus; species Cynocephalus volans. The sequence continues at coordinate 109,859,007 of NC_084478.1, read as the reverse complement.
ACAGGGTTAAGTGCTTTCTCATCCTACCCTGCCTGGCTGCCCTCAGTACAAGGGGCACTCTAATCTCACCTTTCAAAATTGCTTTCTGTTCAGGGTTCCCCAGGCACTATCTGACATTAGGTTGGGCTGGTGTCCTGTCCTTCGAGGGAAGGAGAACAGGCTTTCTAATCATCCCTTCCAAGGTTTTTTTTTTTTTCTTCTTGACACCCTAAGCACTTCAACTCTCTATCACCCATTTAAAAAGTAATACCGAGTTCACAGTGAGTTAAAGATTTATATTGTCTTTAACATTCTTCTGATAAATAGTATTGACAAGGCTTATTGTTCCTTTCGACTGAAGCACAATTTAAAGCGCAGTGTGGTTTAAGGCTTACGGCAACTTCTTGGAATTCGCAAAATACGTTCAAGAGATAGAGACTGGGAAGAAACCGAGACCTCCTGACCCTCAATCCTGATAACTTGACCAATGACAATTATTATAATCATCCACTTATCAATCGCATTGTAATTGCTAGGAGGAAACGTAAGACACATCTGATAAGGTGACCAGAGGTGTGAATTAAATAAGGAAGGTGGCTATAGGGACCTGTGGGGGCAGAGTGTTACAGGAAAACTCGTAATGGGATAGGGGTATGCTTGGTGAGTATGTGTGAGAGGAACAAAGGAGGCTAGTGTGGCTGGAGAAAAGAATCATTCATTCATTTCACAAATATTCAAGTATCCATTGAACCAGGGACTGCTCTGGGCACTTAGAATACATTAATGAGCAATGGACAAAGATTATTGCCCTCCTGGAATTTGTATTTTCCAGCACGGGAGACAAGACAATAAAAAACAAAGACAGCATATGAGTAAAATAAATTGTATCCCAAAGGTGGTAAATTCTGTTTAAGAGAAATAAAAACCAGATAGGGAAGAAGTGGAACCCGGAGTGAGAGGTGAGGATTGGACATGTAAACAAATATCCTGCAACTGATAGTACCATTCTTAGATGGGTGGAAGTTTTCTCCTTTGTGCTGTCTTTGTCAGGCGTAAGTGTAAATGCTATGCTGGCTTCACTGCACAGAGGTCAGAACACACTTTTCCTGTCTTTGGTCTGGTCTCGATTCCCTTCTTAATACACCAGAGAACCAGGGACACCACTGCCTGATAGCCTTTTGTCATCCAGTGCCTACTCATTTTGAAGTTATCACCCCCTGCTACACGTCCACTAAATTTGGACTTTAGTTGTCTGGGCTTGAGACCCTGCCTGGTAGAAGCCCTGGCCAGGCAGTGCCCAGACCACAGGCAGTGACACTTTTCCCGGAAGATCTTAGCCGGTGGGGCAGGCACGTGCTCAGAATCTTTCCACCAGCGCCGAGCTGAAGGGAACGCGGTTCCTCCCAGTATGAAACTGATTGGTGGAGGCAGGTCACGTGACTCGGGGTTAGCCAATGCAATTCCTCTCCAGGATGCTTTAGCTTGGAGAAGAAACTGACGGTTAAGATGCGGGGGCCACCTAGACTGGGGACTTGTTTGTGACCAGCTCGTAAGAGGAAGAAAGGGACTCCAACTGCTGCGGTCCTGGACGTTTCCCAAGGTTTTTCTGATGCTTCTTCTTCCAATTAGGTTAATTACAACAATATCTTTTCTGTAAATTAAACCTATTTTGGCATAAATTACCTAGGGTCAAGGTTTACGGATTAGTAGGAAAGGCCGTCCAGCTGTTCAGTGGTCCACTTTCTTTCCACCCTCTATGAGTCCTCACGTGTTAAGATTAGCTTCAATTGCATGGCTAATCAGTTCATGCGCGCTCTAAAATTCTTCAAAAAGCCTTTCTCCTCTCCAAAAAGTTATGCTTCTCCTTTGCACTTTGGTTTTGTTTGTGGTGACTTTTGATATGTCAGGGTTTTAAATGTGAGATATTTCCCTTTCTATTGTATTTCATTTATTTTATGCTCAAAAACGATTTTCTCATCTGAAGAGTGAATAAATATTCAGCTGCATGTTGAAGATGACTGCTTTCATTTCTTTCTTATAATGGCCTCTAAAGCAATTTGATTTTGTAATTGTAATAAACGATGTGATGATGTGAGTTTTTATCCATCTTTCTATCCATCCCCCTAACTTTGTTTCAAGTGGTTAAACTGTTAAACAGTGTGGATTATAGATAACCATCCCTTTAGCCACTGATTTTGTCTGTTTTTCATTCTGTATTTTGAAATAATTTAGACTTACAGAACAGTTGCCGAAAAAATTGTACAGGGAGCCTTCACCCAGATTTCCCTAATGTTGACATCTTATATAGCCATCGAAAAATTACCAAAACTAAAACATTGCTATCAATGTAATACTACGATATCTAATATATAGAATTTATTTGAATTTCACCAGTTATCACATAATGTCCTTTTCTATCGTAGGATCCCATTCAGGATACCTCGTTGTATTTGTCTGTCATTTCTGCCTACTCTGCTCCAGGCTGACAGTTCCTCAGTCTTCACTGGTCTTTCAGAAGCCTGACACTTTTGAAGATACCGGTCAGGTATTTTGTAGAATGTCTCTCAACTTGGGGTCATCTGATGTTTTCTTATGATTAGATTGAAGCTCTGCATTTGTGGCAAAAATACATGTTTTATTCTCCTCCCCTTCACCCCATTGGTGAGCGTGCGCTTCCCACCCTAGTGTTGTGGGGGTGGCCAAACACATGGCACCCAACATTGGACAGTTGAAATCCACAGCAGTTTATTAGTCACATCTACTCACAGCCTGGGACAGGAGGACCCCACAGGCCAGGCAGAGCCACACAGCATCACAGTCTGGAAGAAAGTGGACAAGCAGGGTCTGTAGGGCGCAGTATTGTAGTAAGAGGATTAAGTGCCCCTCGGTTCATGGGAGGATGACTGGCTTCTTTGGATAATTCTGTGGGCTGGGTGAGAACTGAAACCTGCTACTTAGGGATAAGTAAGCACTGTGCCCGGTCCACATGATAAGGAGGGTAGTTTGGCTAGGGGACCTTTTTCTGTGGGAACACAACAGGGAGCAGAACCTGTGGGTAAGCCATAAACGGTCATCCCCTCTCTCCTAGATGTCAAGGCACACATATTATTAGGCCTTAATTTTAGGTCTTATATCACATTACTGCTAACATTATTTTGTTCCCTTCTCTGTGAATCATGTCAGGGGGTAGGTATATGATGCCCATATGTTGTATTACTACTAATGTTCACCTTGATTACTTGGTTAAAGTGGTGGCAGTTAGGCTGCTCCACCAGACCATTGCTATTTTCCCGTTTTTTAGTAATAGATAGGGTGTGGGAAATACTTTAAGGCTCCGAAAATACAGTTTCTTCTCAGACTTTGACCCATTACTTTTGGAATCCATCTAGGTATCTTGCCTACAACAAATATGTTTCCTAATGGTAATTTTCTATTTTCCTCATTCTTACTACATGTATTCATTGGAATTCTTCTGTAAGGAAGAGCTGGTTTTTTCCCCCCATTTATTTGTTCAATTTATGTACATCAGTATGGGCTCATGAATAATTATGTTATACTATGAGTTATAATCAAATTATATTATTATTTACTTTGTTCCTCAAACTGTTCCAGCTTTGGCCATTGGGAGCGTTCTTTGGTTGGTTCTGTGGTCTTTCGATATGCCCCCATTCTTTCTTGCACACTTCCTTATGTTCTGGCACAATAAGATGTTCACATCCATCTTGTGTTCTTTTGTTTGTTTGTTTGTTTCTTTGTTTTCCCCCACCGTACCCCTGGATTAAAACTATTTCTACAAGGAGCCCTGGTTCCTTTCCTTGGAGAATACCATTTAGAAACCTGTATTTCAGTGTATATTCATTGTTACCGAAATTTCATTGCTGCTAGGCTCTCTCCACGGACAGAAGTAGGAAATATATTGTATGTACATTCCCATGCTTATAGATACATCTATGTTTATTTCTGCATCTACCTATTTGTATAGACATTAAAAGCCAGGAACTCATACTGATATTTCTGATTCCAGACCATTCTAGCCTTATCTGTAAATTCATTCTCCGACCTGGCTTTCATTATCTATGATGCGTTTACTTATTTGTTCATTCCTGGTGTGTGTACACATAGCTTCAGAATTGCTAACCAATACCCCTGTTGGAAACAGATTTACTAACTTGTATTTGTGTACAGTTCTCTTTTGTCTTCAGCCTTAGAAGATACTGTCAAAATATGGTTTTCCAAAGTTTCCTCACTTAAATATTTTCTTCCTCACTCCTTCAGTGTGGATAAATTAATCATTTGTAATACAGTTAGCTGACTTTGCTGCTACTTGTATTCGACTTTGCGTTTCCCCCCATATCCTGGTTGATTTTAATTGTTTATTTATATTTTGGATAGAAATGTTCCTATGATTCGGAGTCAGGCCTATACAGAAACAAAGTGTACTCAGAGAAGTATCGCTTCTTCCTCATTCCTTCTACCTCATTCCCATTCCCCATTTCTTGCTATTTCTTTCCCACCCTCCCCCATAGGATAACCAATTTCTTTATTTTCTGGTTCAACCTTTTCTGTATTTATTTTGCACCAATTCGCAGATACACACATGTTTTCTTATATTCCCTTCTTACACAAAGGATAGCATACTATTCATATTTCTTTCCATTTTGCCTTTGTCATTTAACAGCCTTCCTGAAATCACCCCACACCGTGTCATACAGATTTTCATCATTCTTTTTCTTACAGCTACACTGGACTCCATTGCATGGCTGTACTATACTTTATTCAACCACTCATCTATATGTGGGCTTTTAATGTGTTTCCAGCATTTTGCAGCTACAAACAATGCTTCAGTGAATAACCTTGGGCACAAATAACTTTGTACTGGTGAAATGGATCGTCGAAGTATATGTCCAGTAGTGAGATTATTGGGCTAAAAGTTAGGTGCATATGTAGTTTCTTTAGGCATTTCCAGATTTCTCTTTGGAAGGGTCGTATTGGTTTTCATTTCCACTAGCAATGTTATGAGAATGACCGTTTCCACACAGACTCACTAACAGAATGTGTTGCCTCACTTTTTAAACTTTCGCCTATGTGTTAGGTGAGAAACGGTATCACGCTGTTGGTTTAATGTACGTTTTTGTCTGTTGGTGAGTAAGTTTTGACACATCATGTTTGAGGACTTTCTATATTTTTTTGCATGAATTGTCCGTTCATGTCTTTTCCTCATTTTTCGATCCAGTTTTTGGTCATTTTGTCGTTCAATATTTAAGAATTCTATATATGTATTTGGAATATTATCCATTTGTCTGAGGTATATGCTGCAAATACTTTATCCCAGTTTGCCAGTTGTGTTTTGATTTATTTATGATGTATTTTTTGCAACACTTTCTTTCGTTTTTATGTGGTCTAACTGGTTATTCATTTCTTTCATTGCCTCTGGAATTTGAATCATAGTTAGATGCCTTTCCCTACACCAAGGTTAAAGAAGAGCTCTGCCAGATTTTTTTCAAGAACTTGTATCGTTTCATTTTTTATGTTCAGATCCCTAATACGTGTGCAGTCTATTTTTGTGTATGGTGTATTGTATCAGTCCACTTTTATTTTTCCTAATGCCTCAATTGCTCCAACACTATTTAGTCAATGACCATCTTTGCCCTCATGATTTTACATGCCACCTTTATCATATGCTAATTTCCATATGTATTTGTACTTGGGTTGTATTTTTTGGTTTTCTCGCCTATTATTCCACTGAGCTATCTGTAATTTAAGGAAGTTTTCTCTGCCATCACATGCGGAATCAAAATCCCAGGTCTTCTTTACAATGTGAGCAAACTTTTCCTGTAAAGAGCCATATAGCAAATATTTTAAGTTTGTGGACCATAGTGTCTCTGTCATAACTACTCAACTTTGTCATTGCAGCACAGAAACATCTATAGATAAGATATAAATGAATGAGCATGGCTGTGTTCCAGTTAATCTTTATTTACAAAACCAAGAACTGGACTGTATTTGACCCAATGGGCCACAGCTTACAGACCCCTGCTCTAGTGGATTCCTCAGATAGGGCTGAGGGGTGCAGAATCTCCTAAGTTCCTGTCTGTTGAAAACTGTTTTTCTATAAGCTGTGATATTTGAAGGGTCAGCCCTGCTGGATGTAAAATCTTTACTTCAGACTTTTTAAAAAAATTTTATCATTACACAATGTAAATATTTTTCTTTTTTGTGGCCCTTTACCAATTCCTCCTTAACCTCTCCTCCCCCTCCCCCTTTCCCACCGCTGGTGTCCTCAGTTCTGTCCTCTCCTTTTGAGAGTTCAAGGAATTTTTGTGATTGTTGCATCATTCTTCTTTCCTTCCTTTTTTCAGCTGCCGCTTATCAGTGAGGACATGTGGTATTTCTCTTTCTGTAAGTCTGGCTTATTCCACTGAACATGATTTTCTCTAAGTTCATCTATGTTGCTGTGAATGGCACAATCTCACTCCTTTTTATGGCAAAGTTGTATTCCATTGTGTCTATATACCACATTTTCCTTACCCCGTCATCTGTCAGTAGACATTTAGTTTGCTTCTGACTCTTAGCTATTGTAAATAGAGCTGCGATAAACATGGGAGTGCAGGTATGCCTTCGACATGATGATTTCCATTCCTTTGGGTGTACACCCAACAGTGGGATTGCAGGATCATATGGCAGCTCTATCTGTAGTTGTGTGAGGAACCTCCATACTGTTTTCCGTAAGGGCTGCACTAACTTATAGTCCCACCAACAGTGTAGGAGGGCCCTTCTTTCTCCACATCCTCTCCACTATTTGTTATTCTCTGTCTTTCTGATTCTGGCCAGTCTAACTGGTGTGAGGTGATATCTCAATGTGGTTTTGATTTGCATTTCCCTGCTGCTTACTGATGTTGAGCATTCGCTTTTTCATCCGTAGGTTGGCCATTTGTGTATCTTCCTTTGAGAAATGCCTATCCAGCTCCTTTGCCCATTTTTTAGTTGGATTTGTTTGTTTGTTTGTTTGTTTGTTTTTACTGTTGTTTGCATTCCTTGTATATTCTAGATATTAATCCCTTATGGGATTCATAGTTTGTGAATATTTTCTCCCATTCTGTCGGTTGTCTTTTCACTCTGTTAATTGTTTCTTTGGCTGTGCAGAAGCTTTTTAGTCCATTTCTATTTTTATATTTTTATAAATATTCTGATCCGAGGTAGGTCTCATATCCTCAAATGCTTGTTTGAATATGATTAATTCTGTTTGAACTGTTCACTTAGTTTCTTTCCGCTTAATGGTTGTTTGCTTTGTGAGAAGTTGTGTTTCCTCATCTTTTTTTAAGAATGTTTTTGTATGGAATTTTTTTCTTTCTTTTGTGTATTTGTATGATATTGGTTTGTTTTACAAAAATCCTACTTTAACGATGCCAATTTTTGTCGGGATAGCAAAGTCCAGGCCTTTAAGCCTTTTTCTTTGCTTGTTTTGGTGGCAGAGGGAGAAGTTTTGAGTGCTCTGATTCTGTGGTCCTCTCATGTCCTGCAAGAGCATTTTTCTTTTCCATTTTTGTTTTTCCCCCTTTTGTTTCTTTTCCCCACCATTACTAAATGCCAAAGGATGCTTCACCCTTCCTCTTTGCCTTTTCTCTTCTTCTTCCATTTTTTTTTTTTTTTTTTTTTTTTTTTGTGGTGGGCTGATATGGGGATCCAAACCCTTGACTTTGGTGTTATAACACTGTGAAGCTATTTTTAAGTCTTGTAAGTCTTCCCTACCTCTTCAAATGGCACATATTTTGAAGTCTCTTCTCTATAGACCCTGCTCTTATCTTCCAGGATATCTTTTTGGTATTTTCAGACTTATCATGGGCCTAGTCATTCTGGCCGTACTTTTAGATCAACTTTAAGCTTGCCATCTTTCTTCCTCAGTATCTCTTGCAGCTCTTCTTGGTCTGTCTTTGCTTGCCACTAAGCCCACTGATGAGCGTGTGACAGATCATGTGCTGGAATATCGTGCTTTTTCTCGTTTTACTCACAATTATTTTGAAGTTTTGTCATCTGTTTCTAAGTGATGATGAGTATGTGCTTTTGGACAGATTTACATTTGTTTTTTCTTGGTGATTTGCATCATTTTGGAAGGAAGTATTGAGAGGCAGGTAGATAGATGGTCAATGTTGTCTTCTGCTCACTTACCCCTGATTTCTACTGACATTTTATCTTATGCCAATATGTATATGTATGAAGGCATACACAAACGTAAACACTTACACACACACTCGAGTCTATTCCTATTCTATGTCTACAGTGGAGGTCTCCTGAGGTGGCTGCCTGATTCACCATCTACAAGGGTACTTCAAAAAGTTCATGGAAAAACAGAATTAAAAGATAATACGGATCTTTTCATGAACTGTCTGAAATACCCAAGTATTTATTCAATAAATATTTTCTCCACTGCTAACCTTGGTGGCAGATAAGGGACTGTGGATGTCTTCTCAGGATTTGTAAATATTCTTCACTCTGAAGCAGGTTCATAAAGATGGACAAAAACGCCCCAGCCACACTACTAGACCTTGCTGTACGAAGTCTGCTGAGTAATGAACGTGTAGCTATCCATGCCCTTGAAGAGCTCCCAAGAGTCATGTTCGCTCCGTTTTTCACTGCCGCCTTCTTGGGTGGTCATAAGAAGGTACTGAAGGCAATGGTGAGGATTTGGCCCTATCCCTGTCTCCACGTCGGGACATTGAGAGTACGGGAGTCACAATATGACAATTTCGAAGCTATGATTGATGGTCTACAGATCCTTCCTGCCCAGAACTCTTCTTCTTGGTAAGACTATGTATAATAGAGACATAGTGAGTCAGCAGGAGGGTATGAGACGGGCGTAGGAGATGGCCTAACAGTCTTTCAAAGGTAGTTAATGGTGAATGCTGAGGATCTCTGTGAGGCTGTTGGTGGAACATTTGGGGTCACCTTAAGGACTCTAATGTCTTACAGAGTTGATTATGGAACAGAAGGGATTGAGGATACTATTAATAGATTTGCCTCCTGGGTATGATTACATGGAAAAAGGACATGGGCATTGAGACTGGGATCATCAGAAGAGAAGAAAAGATGGGGAAAAGAAAGAAAGGCGCTAAATTTTTATGGAAAAGGCTTTGTTGGTAAATGGTGTATGGAGTGAAGACCAGGGATAAAGGGATTTTGTTTCAGCTTCCCATCATTGATCCTGCTGGGTTGTATTAAAATCAGCTGCCTCTCAGATATTCTGTCTTCTCCTCTACTTACAGGGCGCCAAAACTGAGGATTCTAGATTTAAGTCAGAATCCAGGCTGCAGGACCACATGCTCTGAGATCAGGACCACATTCCCTTTCTGTTTTCGTTCATGTGTTCACTCTCAGCACTCTATCGTGAAAACAGAAGAAGCCCCACAAAGAGTTAGGTGCCCCGGAACTGTAAATTCAGAGTCTGAGCCTCAGTCATCCAGGGAACCTGTGGAATTATTAGTGAACATTTCCCTAGACGGTACCTGGAGAACAGGGCGATTTCTTTCTTTACTTCGAAATAAAGTAGAGCAGAGCTTTGGGTCCTTGCACCTCTGCTGCAGAGTTTTGCAATTTGATGGAAGGCTTGCCCACGAACACATCCTGCAGCTTCTGGATATGGGATGCATTGGTCACCTGAAAGTGGATGACATTTATCTGAGTCAAGTCACCACCCTTTTGGCTCAGATGACCCACCTCCACAGCCTTAGTATGTCTCACATCCGTTTTACATCTTGTGTGAGGAGAAGCTTTGGGACTTTTCTCACCCATCTTGGGCAGATGAACACCCTTCAGCAGATCCGTTTGCATTCCTGCCGCACGCATCCGCTTCAGGAACTGCTCAGGTGAGGAGCTGGGGAAAGACCTGGGTTCCCTGAACCACCCCGTTGTTAAGACAGGAGAGCAACCATTCTTGGATATTCCTAATCTCCTTGTAACCCATTCCTCCTTCCACCTCAATATGGGCACTGCTGGGTGTATGAAACTGGCCAGGCTAGAGAAACTAGAAAAGTAAGCTGTGATCATTCATTCATTCAGTCAGTCAGTCGACCATGTGCAGACACCATGATAAGTCTGTAGATACATTGGTGAAAAAGACCCAGTCCTTCTCCCCTTGGAGTTTACAGCCTTTTAGGGAGGAAGGGGAGACGTTCAGATGGAGAAATGTTTTATGCTGTGGCACTGATGCACCTCATCATGGTCTGGCTAGAACAGTTAATACTGCCAGATCATTTTGCTCCTGTATTTTACCCAAGCGTTAGGCCCTGAGTAGAGAGCTCGTCATTTGGGTTTTGGTCAAAGGGAATCCTTAGTTGACTGCTTTCCCAGTTCCCTCCCCACCAAATAAGTAAACTAAATCCACCATTGATTTCATTGTAAGTACTAAGTGCATTAAATTTTTTTCCACTTAATCTTTCCCACAACTCTACATAATAGTTGCTATTGTGCATGTTTTAAAGATTTAAGAAACTGTATCTGAGAGTGGAAAAGTAATTTTCTTAGAGTCTGATTCCAAAGCCCACATTGTTAACTGCTGTTGCAACATATGTGCAAATTAGTTTATTCTAGAGCCATAGATACCTCTAACTCAGGACTCCTTGTCCTGGTCCAATCCTCATTGTGCAGAAATAACTTTCTTTTTTCTGTCTACAGATACCTGCCACCTCAGTTGGATGCATTGTATCTCTCTTTCTGTGGACTTTCTAACAGAGGCATCACTGTCCTGTCCCAGAGCCCTGCAGCCACCCATCTAAGATTGCTGAGTCTCAGCAACGTCGAGATATCCTGGGAACTTTCTGAGTCCTTCCAGACGCTGCTGGCAAGTGTCTCAGGCACCCTGGAGTATCTACAGATAACTAGTTGCCTGATAACTGATTCTACTCTCACTGCTGTCATTCCGGCCCTGAGCCGCTGTTCCCACCTCTGTGTCTTTAGCTTCGCCTCCAACCCCATTACAATGAGTGTGCTCACCAGTCTTCTGCAGCACTTAACAAACCTGACGGAGCTGAAGCGTGTAATTTATCCTGTCCCTGTCCATTGCTATGAACAATTGCATAATCCTCGCAGTTTGAACCGACAGAAGCTTTCTGAAGTGCAGGCCCAATTGAAGGCGATGCTGCAGGTGGTAAAGCGGAATGACATGCGCTGGACCAGTTCTCCTGAGTGATTTTCATGGTACAAGGACTTGATTTAACACTGACGTGTGGCCATTAAAGCACGTAGTGTTCTCACCTGATGCCCAAGTTTTAGAGACACATATGTAAAATTTTATAGTTCCAGGAAACTCGCGTTAGGAAGATTCCATGTGTAACTGACCTCTATAAAAATAAAGAACTCTAAAGAAAACAGAGGGCTTTGAGAGGTCCTATGGGTCTCTTACCCATTGTCTTCCAAATCCTCCTCCTTGCTCCTGACCACAGTGTTGGGTATGTGACCTTGGCTGACCTAGTCATGGTATACCATTTCCCTGTCCAGACTAATTGGTTCACTTACGGGTACTTGACACAAGTCAAAAGAGTTGAAACCTTTTCTTGATGATATTTTGGAATAGTTGGTGGTTATTGAAGCCAATAATTTTACCCTCCAAGGTCCTTTAAACTTCTCATATTTATGACGGCCTTAGGCTGCTTATGAGAAACTATTTGCATCTAAAAGGAAAAAAACCAAACCAAAACAAACAAACCAAACCTATGTCCACTACCTACTGGTGTCTTTATCAGTCCGTTGCTACCTCCTTTCTTAGGTCTTAGAAACCTGTGGCTCAGTCGTTCCTTATATCACACCCATTCACCAAGGATCTCTTATTAGTTCAGTACTGTTCCAGGTGCTAAGAATAAAAAGGCAAATAAGACAAAGCCCCTACTTCCAGCCACTCAGAATACAGCTGTTCCTATGATTTGTCTGTTCCCCTACTCTTTCTTAGGGCGTTTGGGAAAGTTATTTAAACCCCCTGTACCCCAGGTTTTTTTTTTTTTTCACACACTCTGTTCAATCCACGCTGGCCTCTTTATGCTGTTGGATAGCTCCTCAACACTCAGGTCATGGCTTTAATGTTACCTCCTCGGAGAGGTTTTCTCTTACTTCCCTTTACTTATTGTACTTCCCTCGCTTCCTTTGCTTCCCTTACTTTACCATGTTGTAGCTCTCTCTCAATGTACCATGTATGTTCCCTTCATGGTACCCATCGTTCCATATGCATTTGCTCCCTCTGCTCTTACAGCAATAATTTGTGCATATCGTTTACCCGTTGAAGTGAAAGCACTGCACTTCAAAGACTTAGTAAGAGAATAGAATGTTAAAATAACTAATTAAATATCTGTTTGTATGATGACACATTAAAATGGTAAAACATTGCATTTCAACGACTTAGTAAGAAAAAAATGTAATATTAATTAATAACTTTTTCTAATCGTTTACATGCTGAAATGCCAACAGACTGAATGTCAATGAGTCAGTAACAAAAATGAATGAAAAGTTACTAATTAAAAATTAATGTACAGCGTTCCCTGTTGAAATGAAATCAGACCACAATTTAAAGACTTAGTAAGAAACAAGTTGCAAAGTAGTTAATGTGTTTATACTGTTTCCATGTTAAAATGATAACATACTGCTTTTCAGACTCAGTTAAAAAAATAATTAAAATTAAATAAATTTTGTTCTTGTTGGTTACATGTTGGAATAACATACTGTATTACAAAGACTTAGAGAAAAGAATGTAAAAAATAATAATTAATAAAAATAGTTAATAACGTTTTTATTGCTTCCATTGTGTAATGACAACATACTGCATTTCCAACTTAGAAAGTAAAACATGTTAAAATAACCAAAACAGAATTTGTATGTGTTTTTTTCTTGGTGGAATAACAGATGTGGTTTTAGTTTGCATTTCCCTGATGACAAGTGATGTTGGGCATTTTTTCATGTATCTGTTGGCCATTTGTGGGTCTTCCTTTGAAAAATGCCTATTCAGCTCCTTTGCCCATTTTTTAATTGGGTTACTTGTTTTTCCGTTGCAAAGTTGTTTGAGTTCATTGTGTATTCTGGATATTGATCCTTTGTCCAATGTTTATTTTGCAAATGTTTTCTCCCACTATGTTGGTTGTCTTTAACTCTGTTAATTGTTTCTTTTGCTGTGCAGAGCCTTTTTAGTTTGATATAATCCCACTTGTTTATTTTTCCTTTGGTAGCCCATGCTTTGGGGGTTGTATTCACGACATCAGTGCCCAGTCCCACTTCCTGGAGTGCTTCTCCTATGTTTTCTTTAAGTAGTCTTATTGTTTCAGGGTGTATATTTAATTCTTTAATCCATTTTGAGTTGATATTGGTATATGATGAGAGATATGGGTCTAGTTTCGTTCTCCTGCATATGGATATCCAGTTATCCCAGCACCATTTGCTGAAGAGGCAGTCTCTTCCCGAATGTATAGGCTTGGTGTCTTTGTCAAAGATCAGATGGCTGTAGGTGGGTGGGTTGATTTCCGGATTCTCTATTCTATTCCATTGATCACTCTGTCTGTTTTTATGCCAGTCCCATGCTGTTTTGGTTATTATAGCTTTGTATTATTGCTTGAAGTCAGGTAGTGTTATGACTCCAGCTTTATTTATATATTTCTTTCTTTCTTTCTTTCTTTCTTTCTTTCTTTCTTTCTTTCTTTCTTTCTTTCTTTCTTTCTTTCCTTCCTTCCCTCCCTCCCTCCTTCCTTCCTTCCTTCCTTCCTTCCTTCCTTCCTTCCTTCCTTCCTTCCTTCCTTCCTTGTTTCTTTCTTTTTGCTCAGAATTGCTTTGACTATGAATGGTCTTTTGTTATTCCATATAAATGGCTAGATAGCTTTTTCCTTTTCTGAGAAAAATGTAATTGGAATTTTCGTGGGGATTGCATTGAATTTGTATAGCACTTTGGGTAGTATGGACATTTTCACAATGTTGATTCTTCCAATCCAAGTGCATGGGATATCTTTCCATCTTCTTGTGTCCTCTTTAATTTCTCTCAACAGTGGTTTGTAATTCTCAGTATAGAGCTTTTTCACATCCTTGGTTAACTCTATTCCTAAGTATTTTATTTTTGGGGTGGCTATCGCAAATGGGCAAGCTTTCTTGATTTCTCTTTCTGCATGTTCACTACTGGAGAATAGAAATGCTACCGATTTTTCTGTGTTGATTTTGTATCCTGCAACTTTGCTGAAATCATTTATCAACTCCAAGAGTTTTTTTGTAGAGGCTTTAGGCTGTTTCATGTCATCTGCAAACAGGGACAGTTTGACTTCATCTTTTCCAATCTGGATGCCCTTTATTTCCTTCTCTTCTCTGATTGATCTGGCTAGTACTTCCAACACTATGTTCAATAGGAGAGGTGAGAGTGGGCATCCTTGTCTAGTTCCTGTTCTTAAGGGAAAGCTTTTCCCCATTCAGAATGATATTGGCAGTGGGTTTATCATAAATGGCTTTAATTATGTTGAGATACTTTCCGTCTCTACCTAAATTGTAGAGAGTCTTTATCACGAACGAGTGTTGAATTTTGTCAAATGCTTTTTCAGCATCAATAGAGATGATCATATGGTCCTCGTGTTTGATTTGGTTGATGTGGTGTATCACATTTATTGCTTTGCATATGTTGAACCAACCTTGCATCCCTGGGACGAATCCCACTTGATCACGTTGTATAATTTTGCGTATGTGCTGCTGTACTCTGTTAGCTAGTATTTTATGGAGGATTTTTGCATCTATATTCATCAAGGATATTGGCCTGCAGTTTTCTTTTCTTATTATATCTTTGTCTGGTTTTGGTATCAGGGTGATGTTTGCTTCATAGAATGTGTTTGGGAGAATTGCCTCTGTTTCAACCTTTTGGAATAGTTTGTAGAGAACTGGTGTCAATTGCTCTTTGAATATTTGGTAGAATTCTGCAGTGAACCCATCTGGTCCTGGGCTTTTCTTTGTTGGGAGCCTTCTGATAACAGCTTCAATCTCTTTTAGTGTTATTGGTCTGTTCAGATTTTCTACATCATCATGGCTCAGTTTTGGCAGTTTGCGTGGGTCCCGAAATTTAGCCATTTCCTCCAGATTTTCAAATTTGTTGGCATATAGTGGTTTATAGTAGTCAATAATGATTTCTTGTATTTCTGCAGTATCAGTTGTAATACCACCTTTTTCATTTCTAATTTTTGTTATTTGGGGCTTCTGTCATCTCCTTTTAGTTAGCCATACTAGTGGTTTGTCAATTTTCTTTATCTTTTCAAAAAACCAACTTTTTGTTTCATGGATCTTTTGTATCATTTTTCAGATTTCTATTTCATTTAGTTCTCCTCTGATCTTAATGATTTCTGTCCATCTGCTAAATCTGGGTTTGGATGGTTCTTGTTTTTCTAGTTCTTTAAGTTGAAGTATTAGACTGTTTACTTGCCATCTTTCCATTCTTCTGAAGTAAGCATTTAATGTGAGAAATTTCCCAGTTAGTACTGCTTTTGCAGTATCCCACAGGTTTTGGTATGATGTATCATTGTTTTGATTAGTTTCAATAAATTTTTGATTTCCTGTTTGATTTCTTCTTGGACCCATATGTCATTAAGTAGAATGCTCTTTAATTTCCATGTGTTTGTATTGTTTCCAGAATTTCGTTTGTTATTGATTTCTAGTTTTAAGCCATTGTGATCTGAAAAAATACATGGGATAATTCCAATTTTTTTGAATTTGCTGAGACTTGATTTGTGACCTAACATGTGATCTATCCTGGAGAATGATCCATGTGCTGATGAGAAGAATGAATATTCTGAGGTTTCTGGATGGAATGTTCTGTAGATATCTGCCAAGTCCAATTGGTCTTGAGTGTTGTTTAGATCTTGTGTTTCTCTGCTGATTCTTTGCCTAGATGATCTGCCCAATATTGATAGTAGGGTGCTCAGGTCCCCTGCTGTTATGGTATTATTGTCTATCTCCTTCTTTAGGCCAATTAGAGTTTGCTTTATAAATCTGGCTGCTCCAACATTGGGTGCATATATATTTATGATTGTTATGTCTTCTTGATGGATGAGTCCTTTTATCCTTATGTAGTGGCCCTCTTTACCTCTTTTTATGGTTTTTAGTTTAAAGTCTATTTTATCAGATATAAGAATAGCTACTCTGGCTCATTTTTCATTTCTATTTGCATGGTATATCTTTTTCCATCCTTTCACTCTCAGTCTATGTGTGTCTTTATGGGTGAGGTGAGTCTCTTGAAGGCAGCAAACAGTTGGGTCCATACTTTTACTCCAGTCAGTCAGTCTCTGTCTTTTGAGTGAGGAATTTAATCCTTTTACATTAAGAGTTGTTATTGAAAAGTGTTGATTTACTCCTAGCATTTTATTGATTTTTATTTGGATGTCTTAAGTGTCTTTTGTTCATTTCTTTCTGATTTAATGTTTGTCTTCTGTTTTTGTTGGTTTCCTGGGTTGTAGATAAACTTTTTTTTTCCTCATTGTTAGCATTTTTATTTAACTAGTGGGTTTTGAATTTTCTTGAGTTTTTATGGCAGTGGCAGTTATTATTCAGGTACCAAAAAAGAAAGACAGTGTCTTTTGCAAAGTAGAAGTTTTCAATTTTAATGAAGTCCAAGTTATTAAAGACTTCTTTCATAGATTGTGCCTTCGGCGTTATATATAAAAACCCCAAATCATCTGGGTTTTCTCCTATGTTCTGTAACTTGCCTTTTGCTGGGTCTGTGATCCAGTTTGAGCTATTATTTACAAAGACTTAACAGGTCTGTGTCTAGATTCAGGTTGTTGCATTTGGGTGTGCAGTTGTTTCAGCACCATTTGTTTTAGAGACTATCTTTTCTCCATTGCATTGCCTTTGTCCCTTTTTCAAAGTTCAGTTGACTATATTTGTGTGGATCTGTTTCTGGCCTCTCAATTATATTCCAATGCTTGATCTGCTTATTCTTTCACCAATACCACAGTGTCTGGAACACCGTTGCTTTAAAGTGAGTCTTGACATTGGGTAGTGTCAGTCATTTGACTTTCTTCTTCCTCTTCAGTATGGTATTGGGTATTCTGGGTCTTTGCTTCTCCATGTAAGCATTAGAATCCATTTGATCATATTCACAAAATAACTTGCTTTGATGGTGATGAATCTATAGATCCAGTTGGGAAGAACTGATATCCTGACAACATCTTGAGTTTCTACCCACAAACACAGAATATGTCATTTATTCAGTTCTTTGACTTCTTTCTTTGGAGTTTTGTAGATTTCCTCTTACAGATCTTATGGGTGTGCATGTGTGCGTGTGCGTGTGCGTGTGTGTCTGTGTGTGTGTGTGTGTGTGTGTGTGAGAGTGTCAGTATAAGTGTGTGTATCTAGGTGACCCCTAAGTCTTTTGCATTGTGGGGTGCTAATGTAAATTATATTGTGTTTTTAATTTCAAATTCCAATTGTTCGTTTCTGGTATGAAGGAGAACGATTAACTTCTTTATATTAACCTTGTAACCTGCAACCTTGATTTAATTGCTTATTAGTTCCACGAGCATTTTTTAAATATGTTTATTTATTCCTTCTGATTTTCTACACAGACAAACATGTCATCTCTGAGCAAAGACAGTTTTATTTTTTCCCTCCCAATCCGTATACTTTTTATGTCCCTTTCTTGTGATATTGTGTTAGCCAGGATATCTAGTATGATGATGAAAAAAATTGGCGAGCAGGAACATCTTTGTTTTGTTCCTCATCTTAGCAGGAAAGCTTCCAGTTTTTAACCATTAGGTATGATGTTAGCTGTAGGGGTTTTGTACATGTACCCCTCTATTCCAAGTTTGTTTTTTGTTTTTTTGGTTTTTTATTTTAAATCAACTTTATTGAGTCATAATCTATACATATAATGTGTCCATTGTAAAACTGTAATTTGAGGAGTTTTGTTTTGTTTTGTGTTTTTACCCCACCCAATTATCCCCCAACTTTCCTCCCCATCTCCCCCCCCACCCCCACTCCACTTTGTGGCCTTAGGAATGTTCCCTCCGTCTATAAGACCAGCACACTATTGTGGTCTTTCTTTCCTTCTTTCCTTCTCTCTTAGCTCCCACATATGAGTGAACACATGTGGTATGTGTTCATATCCCTATGTGCTTTGCTTATTTCAGTCAAAATAAGTTACTCCAGGTTCATCCATGTTGTTGCTATTGGGAGTGTTTCATTCTTTTTTACGTCAGGGTAGTATTCCACAGTGTATATATACCCCAGTTTCCTGACCAGTCATCCATTGATGGACATTTCCTTTTGCTCCATATCTTGGCTGTTGCAAACAGAGGTGCTCTGAGGTTTTTCTTTCTTTTTTTTAAAGTCATGAGTGCCTGTTGGATTTTCTCTAATGTTTTTTATGCATCCATTGATATGATCGTGTGGTTTTCCTTCAACAGCCTGTTGTTGTGGTAGATTACATTAATTGATTTTCAAATGTCACATCAGCCTTGCATACCTGGAATAAATTCCACTTGGTCTGGGTGTAGAATTATTTTTACACATTGGTGGATTTGATTTGCCAGTATTTTGTTGAGGATGTTTGCATCTATGTTCACGAGAGATATTGGTATGTAGTTTTATTTTCTTTTTATGTCTTTGCCTGGTTTTGCTATTTAATGCTGGCTACATAGAATGAGTCAGGAAGGGCAGATTAAGCATCCCTAATCCAAAAAATTCAAACCCCAAATGCACCAAAACCTAAAACTTTTTGAGTGCTGACATGACACTCAAAGCAAGTGCTCACTGGAGCATTCCAGATTTTGGATTTTTGAATTAGGGATGTTCAAATTGTATGTGTTCTGCAAATATTCCAAAATATGAAAAAAGAAATCCCAAATCCAAAACACTTCTGGCCCCAAGCATTTTGGATAAAAGATACTCAATCTCTATTCCCTCTGCTTCTTCTATCGTCTGGAAGAGATTGTACAGAATTGGTATAATTTCTTCTATGTTTGGCAGAATACACAATGGAACCCATCTGGGCCTTGTGCTTTCTGCTTCAGAAGGTTATTAATTATAGATTCATTTGAAATAAATGTAGGCTTATTAAGATTGTCTATTCAAAATGGATTTTAAGTTGTGAAATAGACGGGTTTATGATCTTTTATTGTTTTGTGTTTTGTGTATTTAATTGCTTGATTGAGATATATTTACCCATTTAAATTGTACAGTTTAGTGGCTTTTAGGGTATTCACATATATGTGCAATGACCACCCTAGTCAATTTTAGAATATTTTTATTCCCTCAAAAAGAAATCTCTTACCTTTGAGCAATCGCCTCCTATACTCCCATTCCACAAGCCTTAAGCAACTACTCATCTACATCGTCTTGTTAGATTTCCCTATTTGGGACATTTTGTTGGAACAAAATCATATAATACATGATCTTTTGCGACTGGCTTCTTTCACTTAGCATGGTGTTTTCAAAGTTGATCCATGAATAATATTCAATTGTGTACATATACCACACTTGGTTTATCTGTTAGTTGATGAACGTTTGGATTATTTCCACTTTTGGCTAAAATGACTAATGCTGCTATAAATATCCAACTATAATTTTTGTGTGAGCATGTGTTTTCCTTTCTCTTAGGTATAAACCTAGAGTGGAATTGTTGGGTCATATGGCAACTCTGTGTTTTTTTCTTTTAGGAAGTTCCACACAGTTGTTCAAAGCGACCAGCAGTGTTTGAGCATTCTGATTTCCCCACATCCCTGCCCGTACTTGGTATTAAACGACGATTTCATTTCGGCCACCATGTTGGGTTTGAAGTGGTATCTTATTGTTTTTCATTTGAATTTTCTCAGTGATTAATGATGTTGACCATCTTTTCATACGATTATTGCCTAGTTTTATATCTTCTTCAGAGTAATGTCAATTCAGATCATTTGCCCATTTTTTAATAGTTATTCATCCTTTTATTCTTCACATATTCTAGGCACAAGTCCCTTATCACATATATGTCTTGTAAATATTTTTCCCATTGTGTAGATTGTATTTTCACTTTATTGACGGTGTCCTTTGAAAGCATGAAACTTTTCACTATTGATAAAATCCTAATTATCTATTTTTTCATTTGTTGCTCATGTTTTTGTTGTCACCATCTGAGAATCCTTTGACAAATCTGAGGTCACAAAGATTTATTCTTATATTTTCTTATAAGAATTTATAGCTTTAGCTCTTACATTTAGTTTTTTTATCCATTTGGTGTTAATTTTTTTATATGATGTGAAGTAAAGTTGCAATTTCATTTTCTTCCACGTGGCCTTCTAATTGTCCCTAAATCATTTGTAAAAAAGAATATTCTTTTTCACCACTGAATGGCCTTGGAACCCTTGTCAAATATCAACTGGCTGTATATACTTGGTTTTGTTTCTGCCCTCTCAGCTCCGTTTCATTGATTTATATGCATATCCCTATGGTCGTACCACAGTTTCTTGATTACTGTTGCTTTGTGTTAAGTTTTGAAGTAGGGAACTGCAAATCTTCCTTCTCTGTGCTTTTTCAAGATTATTCTGGCTAATCTGGGTCTCTTGCAATTATGTATGCATTTTAAAATAAGCTTGTCAATGTCTACAGAAAAATCTGCTGGGTTTGTGATAGATATTGCATTGAATCTGGAGGTTGACTTGGGGGTTATTGCCATCTTAATAGTTTGTCTTCTGATCCATGATCACAGGATGTTTTACCATCTACTTAGATCTTGTTTAATTTCTTTCAAAAATCTTTTATGGTTTTCAGATGTAAAGTCTGCAACCCTTTTGTTAAATTTACTTGCAAACATTTTACTCTTTTTGGTGCAATTGTAAGTGGACTTATTTTCTTAATTTTCATTTTAAAATATAGTATTTAGAAATCAAGTGTTTAGAGAGACAATTGATTGTTGTATACTGATCTCGTATCTGCCAATTTTGCTGAGCTTTTTTATTAGTTCTAACAGTCTTTTAGTGGATTTCTTCAGATTTTTTATGTACAAGTTTACGTCATCTTTAGATAGAGACAGTTTTACTACTTCCCTTCCATTCTTCATGGCTCTTCTTTCTTTCTTTCTTTCTTCTTTTTTAAATTTTATTTTATCAATATACAGTGTAGTTGATTTTCATGTCCCTTTATCAATTCCTCCTTTTCCCTCTTCCCGCTACCCCCTCAATCAGCATCATATCTGTTCACGTGTCCTAACATGTTTAAGGAATTGTTGATTGTTGTACGCTCTTCCCTACCACCCTCCCTCCCATTGATTTGTTTGTATATTTATGGATTTATTTTTATTAACTCCTACAAATAAGTGATAATATGCAGCATTTCTCTTTCTTTGCCTGGCTTATTTCACTTAATATAATTTTCTCTAAGTCAATCCATGGTGCTGTGAACGGTAGTATTTCATTTTTTTTAATAGCAGAGTAGTATTCCACTGTGTAGGTATGCCACATTTTCCTTATCCACTTGTCCGACGATGGGCATTTAGGCTTGTTCCAACTCTTGGCTATTGTAAATAGCACTGCAATAAACATGAGGGTATAGGTATCCTTTGAACATGATGATTTCCACTCCTCTGGGTATATTCCCAGCAGTGGAATAGCTGGGTCATATGGTAGATCTATCTGTAATTGTTTGAGGAATCTCCATACCATTTTCCATAAAGGCTGCACCATTTCACAGACCCACCAACAGTGTGAGAGTGTTCCTTTTTCTCTGCAACCTCGTCAGGATTTATCATTCTCATTCTTTGGATATTAGCCACCCTAACTGGAATGAGATGATATCTCAAGGTGGTTTGGATTTGCATTTCCCAAATGCTGAGTGATGTTGCGTATATTTCTTGTGAGAGTGGCCTACTAGCAACAAATTTTCTCAGTTTTCGTTTTATGTGGGAATGTCTTTATTTCACCTTCATTTTTGAGATAGTTTTGCTGGATGTAGTATTATGTGGGTGTAATGTGAGGTTATATAACCAGTGAAACTGGTATAGGTAATTTAAAACACTTAGATCAACTAGGCTCCACCTGAGAATACAAATTCAAAAAATAAAATATATATTTTTATTATATTCTACATTATCATCAGAGAGAAGATAAATACCTGTTCTTATTCGCCTAAGGATTCACATACGCAAGGAGTCTTATTAAAAATGCTTCCGAGGTGAAGTTTATTTGAGAAGGGTTGTTGTTTGAGTGTGTGTTTATGTGTGTATTTATATGTGTGTGTATAGTGGAAGATCAAGTTCTTCTCTGGGAATTCTTGTGTTCCATTTTGTGAGAATTATATAAGCATTTTCAGGTGTAATAAATTAAACTGACTACAATATGAATTGTATGTAAGAAAATTTATTAAATTTATAAAATTTATTATAAAAATTTACCAAATTTATTAAATCCTTTCAGGTGCAGAAAAAATATTATACCTTCATAGCCTTAGGAAAAAATACTTTTTCACTTTCTCACCCATAGACATACAGAGAGTTTGAACTTCAGTTCTACAATCTGAGCAAGGAGTCAAATGCAAATACAGACACAAGTACATATGCAAACAAGCCTTGTGGGGAAAAAAAGGTGAATCATTGTATGGAGATGACTGAGAATGGGTACTGGGTCACTTTCATCATTTTATTTGGAGTTTTCTCCATTCTTCAGGTAATCGTGTCCTTTCCCATTCACTTTGGAATTCCCTCACCCCAAACCACTGAATTAATTAAACAAAAGATACATTTCCAACACACTATTTCACATTCTGAAGTATCACAGGGTTTCTCTGTTGAGCCTTGTTAGCAAAGCTAGAAAAGCAATCACTGAACCGAGAGAGAAGTTTACCAGTCTCTTCCCTGGAGATGAAAATTTTATTCATGAATTCCATCAGCAAACCAGACCAGGCCTTTCAGAATCCAACTTGAAAAAAAAAACTTGAATAACCCAAACTTACCAGTTTGCAACCAGTGTTTTGTCACCACTGAGAAAAACAGTCCAAAAAAAAAAAAAAATATATATATATATATATATGTGCCTGAGAGCATTGAGTAGGCACCATACTCGGAAACATGAAAGCATAGAAATTGAATTTAGTCCTCTACATCTTGCTGAGAATGCCTCATGAGTCATAATAGCTCAGGAATCAGGGAGTTCAGGGAGAAGTGCAAACAATCACAAAGGCAAGCTGCTCATTAAATTTACTAATCAAGTAACTGCTCTCCAATTCAGTGGATGATCAAGAGATGAGCAGATCTTGGTAGGTCCACCAGAGACATCAAACTATAATTTTTAAAAAAATCAGTGTCCCAGAGACCTCCAGTTCTGGCCAAGCTGGAGTATGTCCACTCCTCCTAGGTGGTCCCTCTACGTCAAAACACTCTGGGTACAACATAGCAGACAAGCAAATGGAACTCCAGAGTGTGGGAAGGAGGAGACAGACTGGCTAGAGCACTCAAGACTTGAGTAAGGACACAGCAGTGATTTCTTTTGTTTTTCTTATCTCCTCCCAAATGTCCCAGACAGGGCACTACGGAAGTCTCCAATCAAGAACCACCAGCACTCACAGACATGAACCTCTAAGTAAAGCCCATTCCCTTACACAAAACAAAAACAAAAGCAAAGACAGAAAAAGGGTGTTCTAAATACCAAAAACCCTGTTTTTGGCAAATATCCCTCCCCCACGGCAGACAAACACCAGTGGAAAGCCTCAGCTCTAACTCCTGAGGTTTTAGAGACCAAAAGGGAAGGTGATCTTCTGCCCTAAACAGCCTCTCTGACGCCAGTGGTGATGATCCCATTCCCCTGTCAGGGTATTGTCAGTGAGGTCCAGCAACAAGCTGAGCCTTTACCTCCACCCAACATCAATGATCCTGAACAAGGCAGTGCAAGTTGGGACTAGTATGCATTCCATTTATCCCCATCTCTGGTGTCAGTGATGGCCAGTAGAAAGTTGAACCTCCACACCCATCCAACATCAATGAGGTGGTATGAGGTGGGGCTAGTCAACACTCCACCTTCCCTCTCACCACTCCTGTGTGAGCTAGGCCTGATTCAGAGCTGAGCTTCTTTCTTCCTCCACCTCTCATCAGGATGGAATGAGGTGACAGCAGGCAGGGTAGGTTGGCACTCTGCTTTCCCCCTTCTTCCCCTGATGTCCTCAGAGACCAGTGGGGAACTAGGTTTCTGACTCGCACCCTATAGCAACAAATTATTGAGTCAGCAACCCAGTTCCCCCTTTCCGAGTGCCAGCAGGCCCTGTGGAGACGGAGCTTATGTTCCCTACGTTGAGGCAACCAATGTGTTGTGAATTGGTGCCTCTCTTTCATTGGAAAGATGTCACTGCAACTGGGGTAACAGTTCATCTCTCACCCTAGCCAACTGCAAAGAGGTAAGGAAACTCAGAAATCCATTTTTTCAGTGTGGTATCAGAACACAAATCTCTGTGTTACACCAAAGACTCAAGCCAAAAGTGGAGATTAAACTTAGGATCCAGGGTCTCACGAAGTGGTTTCCAAATATCCAGGATGCAATAGAAATTCACCACACCAAGAACCAAGAAAATGACATGCTGAATAATAAAAGACAACCTACAGATGCCAACACTAAAGTGAATAAGATGTTGGAATTATCTGACGAGCTTTGGAAGTGACCTTGAAATAATTCTTCAGCAAGCAATTACAAATTCTCTTGAAATGAGTGACAAAATTGGAAACCTCAGCCAAAAAATATTGAAGTTATAAGAAAGAAACGAGTGGAAATTATAAAACTCAAAAAATACAAAAACGAAAAAAAAAAAAAAAGAAAGAAATGTTGCCAGATGGGATCAATCATAGAGTGGAGATGACAGAAGATAGAACCAGTGAAATTGAGGACATGTCATTAGAATGTACCTAATGTAAACAACGCAGGAAGAATAGACTGAACAAAAAGATCATGGCCTCAGAGAATTGTGGAAACATAACAAAAAAGCTCACATTCATACTGTCCGATTTGTAGAAGGAGAAGAGAGAGAGAGAGAGGAATAAAAAAAGTATTGGAAGAAATAACGGTTGAAAACTTCCCAGATAAGGCATAATGATTGGAAAGGAAGAAATAAAAATATCCCTATTTTCAGATGACATGCTATATATTCTAAAGACTCTTCAAAAACAAAATTCTAGAACTAGTATGTAAGTTCAGCAAATTGGTGGGATACAAGGTTCACACACACAAATCAATTGCATTTGTATACAGTAACAACGAAACTGTGGAAACTGCAATGTAAAGCACAATACCATTTACAAATGCTCTAGAGAAAATAAAATTGTGGTTTATAAATGTCACAAAACATGTATAGGACCTATGTCCTGTACATTCCAAAACACCGATGAAAAAAATCAGAGACCTAAATAAATGTAGACACATATGTGGTCGTGGATTAGAAGACTCAATACAGCAAAGATGTCAATTCTCCCCAAGCAGAGCTATAAGTCTAATGTAATTTCTATCAAAATTCCAGCAAGGTATTTCAGACATAGAGAAGCTTATTCTAAACTTTATATGGAAATACGCAAACCCTAGAATAGCTAGAAACATGCTTGATGAAAAATAATAAAGTGAAAGAAATTACTCCGTTTTATGTTGATCTTACTGCATAGCTACAGCAATCTAGACAGTGTGGCACTGGCAGAGGAGTGAACACATATATCAACAGAACAGAATGTAGAACCCAGAAATAAACCTACTCAAATACGTTCAACTGATTTTTGAGAAGAGCACATAAGCAATTTAATGGAGGAAAGATAGACTATTGCACAAATGATGCCGAAGTGGTTGGACATCCATAGGCAAAAGTAAAATGAGCCTTTAATAAAAAAGTAAAAATGAGCCTTTATCGAAACCTCACAACTTATACAAAATTTAACACACAATTTGCCACAGGCTTAAATGCAAAATGTAACACTGTAATAGTTTTGAAAACATCAAAGGAGAAACTCTTTGGGATCTAGGGCTAGGCAGAGTTCTTTGACTTGACATCAAAAGCACAATAAAAAAAAAATCAATAAATTAGACCTCACTGAAATTAGAAACTTTGGCACTGTTAAAGACCTTGTGAAAGGGATGAAAATAAAAGCTACAGGCTGGGAAAAGTATTTGCAAGCCACTTATCCAACAAAAGAGTAGTATCTAGAAAGTTAAAATAACTCCCAAAACTCAACAATAAACAGTCAAAGAATCCAAGTAGAAAATGGGTGTCTCAGTCCAATTTCTGTTGCTTGTAAGAGAATACCTAAAACTGGTTAATGTAGAAAGAAACGGAATTTATTTCTTTCAGTTTTGAAGGCTGGGAAGCCTAAGGTCTAGGGGGCACAACTGGTGAGGGCCTTCTTCCTGGTGGAAACTATCTACGGAGTCCTGCGGCAGCATAGGCAATCACCAGTCCACACCCATGAGAACCCATTAAACCATTAATCCATTATTTCATAAATGGGTTAAACCATTCACAAGATCACAGTCCTCACAAGCTTATCACCTCTTAGAGGCTCCACCTTTCAACACTGCCACATTGGGGGAATCAAGTTCCCATGTGAGCTTTGGAGGGGACAAACGTTCAGATCTTAGTAATGGGCAGAAGACACGAAAACATTTATTTTTTTTCACGGAAGAAGTTATACAGGTGGCAAATAAGCACACGAAAATGTCTCCAATATCATTAGACATCAGAGAAATACAATTTAATAGAATGGTGAGATATCACTACGCACATATTAGAACAGCTAAAAAAAAAAATAGTGATAACACCAAATACTGTTGAAGATTTGGGGAAATTAGATCACTCATACATTGCCAGTGGAAATGTAAAACTGTTTCAGCCACTTTGGAAAGCAGCATGGCAATTACTTTAAAAATTAAACATGAACTTAATATGCCAGCCAGAAATCTGTCTTGTGGGCTTTTAGACCAGAGAATTGAAAGCTTAATTTCGTACAGAAACTTGTACATGATTGTTCACGGCAGCTTTACTTGTAAATAGCTAACAAGTGGAAATAACCCAAATGTCCTTGAACGGATGAATGGCGAAACAAACTGTGTTGCATGTGTACCATGGAATACCCCTCAACAATAAAAAGTGACAGACTCTTGACAAATGCAGAAATTTTGATGGATCGCCTGGGAATTATGGTGAGAAAAAAAAAAAAAAAAAAGAGGAAATCCCCCAAATTACATGCAATTCCATTTATTTATTTTTGTAATGGCAAAATATTGGAAATGGAGACAGTTTGTAGTTTCCAGGCGGTAGGTATGGGGAATTGTTCTGGGAAGGAGATGGGTGTGGTAATAAAATGGCACCAGTCGAGGGACTTTTTCGGTCATAAAACTGTTTATTACCCTGTCTATTGTGGTGTATACATGGACCTGTGCATGTGATAAAACTTCATAGAACTAAATACACGCACACATACAGACACACACTCAAGTAAAACTGGGAAGATCTGAATAAGATCATTGGATATCATTGGTGTCAGTATCCTGGTTCTGATATTATACTATAACTTTACAATATGCTAGCATTGGCGGAAATTGGATAAAATGTACCTTGGATCCCGATGCAATATTTCTTGCAACTGCATGTAAATCTACATTTATTTTGAAGTAAAAAGTTAAAAAATCTCCTCATCCACCTGGAATCTATGGTGCATTCCTTTCCTATTGAAATTGCATAGATCCTGAGATAAAGTTTTGCAGCAGAAAAGTAAATTTCCTTTATTTAGCTTTCTGTCTTTCTTACTATCTCACTATTAACCTTAGCCTTAGGATTCAGAAGGAAGATGTCATAATGAGTCATTCACACAATTTACTTAAACTGAAAAAAGAAATTAGAGTTTTTCTTACAAAGAGTAATTCTGATTAGATTTAATATTGTTTTTTCAGTGAGGCCTAACTTTCCAAATAATTCGTCTGCTGAACATTTTCCATAAATTGATTAAACTATATTTGCAGCACCAAGGTATAGAAAAAGTGTAATTTTAGCACATATAAATATACACGATGCCATAAATTACATCCTTTAAAAAAAAATGAGTAGTCTGTCTTAAAAATTCTTTTAGGGGATATAAGAGAGAAGGAAACATAAAAAAAAAACAACACTACCTTAAAATTCTACTTTTATCTTTTTATTTTATTTATTTTGTGTGTGTGTGACCGCTAAGGGGATCGCAACCCTTGGCTTGGTGTCGCCCGCACGTCGCTCAGCCAGTGAGCTCACCAGTATCCCTACATAGGATCCGAACCCGCAGCCTCGGCGCTCCCAAGCGCCGCTGTGCTCCCAGCAGCGCACTCTCCCGAGTGAGCCACGGGGTTGGTCCAAATTTCTACCTTTGAAAAAGTCTCTGTGCTGTTCTGACCAACCAATGATTCACCTAGAGACAGGGTTAAGTGCTTTCTCATCCTACCCTGCCTGGCTGCCCTCAGTACAAGGGGCACTCTAATCTCACCTTTCAAAATTGCTTTCTGTTCAGGGTTCCCCAGGCACTATCTGACATTAGGTTGGGCTGGTGTCCTGTCCTTCGAGGGAAGGAGAACAGGCTTTCTAATCATCCCTTCCAAGGTTTTTTTTTTTTTCTTCTTGACACCCTAAGCACTTCAACTCTCTATCACCCATTTAAAAAGTAATACCGAGTTCACAGTGAGTTAAAGATTTATATTGTCTTTAACATTCTTCTGATAAATAGTATTGACAAGGCTTATTGTTCCTTTCGACTGAAGCACAATTTAAAGCGCAGTGTGGTTTAAGGCTTACGGCAACTTCTTGGAATTCGCAAAATACGTTCAAGAGATAGAGACTGGGAAGAAACCGAGACCTCCTGACCCTCAATCCTGATAACTTGACCAATGACAATTATTATAATCATCCACTTATCAATCGCATTGTAATTGCTAGGAGGAAACGTAAGACACATCTGATAAGGTGACCAGAGGTGTGAATTAAATAAGGAAGGTGGCTATAGGGACCTGTGGGGGCAGAGTGTTACAGGAAAACTCGTAATGGGATAGGGGTATGCTTGGTGAGTATGTGTGAGAGGAACAAAGGAGGCTAGTGTGGCTGGAGAAAAGAATCATTCATTCATTTCACAAATATTCAAGTATCCATTGAACCAGGGACTGCTCTGGGCACTTAGAATACATTAATGAGCAATGGACAAAGATTATTGCCCTCCTGGAATTTGTATTTTCCAGCACGGGAGACAAGACAATAAAAAACAAAGACAGCATATGAGTAAAATAAATTGTATCCCAAAGGTGGTAAATTCTGTTTAAGAGAAATAAAAACCAGATAGGGAAGAAGTGGAACCCGGAGTGAGAGGTGAGGATTGGACATGTAAACAAATATCCTGCAACTGATAGTACCATTATTAGATGGGTGGAAGTTTTCTCCTTTGTGCTTTGTCAGGCGTAAGTGTAAATGCTATGCTGGCTTCACTGCACAGAGGTCAGAACACACTTTTCCTGTCTTTGGTCTGGTCTCGATTCCCTTCTTAATACACCAGAGAACCAGGGACACCACAGCCTGATAGCCTTTTGTCATCGAGTGCCTACTCATTTTGAAGTTATCATCCCCTGCTACACGTCCACTAAATTTGGACTTTAGTTGTCTGGGCTTGAGACCCTGCCTGGTAGAAGCCCTGGCCAGGCAGTGCCCAGACCACAGGCAGTGACACTTTTCCCGGAAGATCTTAGCCGGTGGGGCAGGCACGTGCTCAGAATCTTTCCTCCAGCGCCGAGCTGAAGGGAACGCGGTTCCTCCTAGTATGAAGCTGATTGGTGGAGGCAGGTCACGTGACTCGGGGTTAGCCAATGCAAGTCCTCTCCAGGATGCTTTAGCTTGGAGAAGAAACTGACGGTTAAGATGCGGGGGCCACCTAGACTGGGGACTTGTTTGTGACCAGCTCGTAAGAGGAAGAAAGGGACTCCAACTGCTGCGGTCCTGGACGTTTCCCAAGGTTTTTCTGATGCTTCTTCTTCCAATTAGGTTAATTACAACAATATCTTTTCTGTAAATTAAACCTATTTTGGCATAAATTACCTAGGGTCAAGGTTTACGGATTAGTAGGAAAGGCAGTCCAGCTGTTCAGTGGTCCACTTTCTTTCCACCCTCTATGAGACCTCACGTGTTAAGATTAGCTTCAATTGCATGGCTAATCAGTTCATGCGCGCTCTAAAATTCTTCAAAAAGCCTTTCTCCTCTCCAAAAAGTTATGCTTCTCCTTTGCACCTTGGTTTTGTTTGTGGTGACTTTTGATATGTCAGGGTTTTAAATGTGAGATATTTCCCTTTCTATTGTATTTCATTTATTTTATGCTCAAAAACGATTTTCTCATCTGAAGAGTGAATAAATATTCAGCTGCATGTTGAAGATGACTGCTTTCATTTCTTTCTTATAATGGCCTCTCTAAAGCAATTTGATTTTGTAATTATAATAAACGATGTGATGATGTGAGTGTTTATCCATCTTTCTATCCACCGACCTAACTTTGTTTCAAGTGGTTAAACTGTTAAACAGTGTGGTTTATAGATAACCATCCCTTTAGCCACTGATTTTGTCTGTTTTTCATTCTGTATTTTGAAATAATTTAGACTTACAGAACAGTTGCCGAAAAAATTGTACAGGGAGCCTTCACCCAGATTTCCCTAATGTTGACATCTTATATAGCCATCGAAAAATTACCAAAACTAAAACATTACTATCAATGTAATACTACGATATCTAATATATAGAATTTATTTGAATTTCACCAGTTATCACATAATGTCCTTTTCTATCGTAGGATCCCATTCAGGATACCCCGTTGTATTTGTCTGTCATTTCTGCCTACTCTGCTCCAGGCTGACAGTTCCTCAGTCTTCACTGGTCGTTCAGAAGCCTGACACTTTTGAAGATACCGGTCAGGTATTTTGTAGAATGTCTCTCAACTTGGGGTCATCTGATGTTTTCTTATGATTAGATTGAAGCTCTGCATTTGTGGCAAAAATACATGTTTTATTCTCCTCCCCTTCACCCCATTGGTGAGCGTGCGATTCCCACCCTAGTGTTGTGGGGGTGGCCAAACACATGGCACCCAACATTGGACAGATGAAATCCACAGCAGTTTATTAGTCACATCTACTCACAGCCTGGGAGAGGAGGACACCACAGGCCAGGCAGAGCCACACAGCATCACAGTCTGGAAGAAAGTGGACAAGCAGGGTCTGTAGGGCGCAGTATTGTAGTAAGAGGATTAAGTGCCCCTCGGTTCATGGGAGGATGACTGGCTTCTTTGGATAATTCTGTGGGCTGGGTGAGAACTGAAACCTGCTACTTAGGGATAAGTAAGCACTGTGCCCGGTCCACATGATAAGGAGGGTACTTTGGCTAGGGGACCTTTTTCTGTGGGAACACAACAGGGAGCAGAACCTGTGGGTAAGCCATAAACGGTCATCCCCTCTCTCCTAGATGTCAAGGCACACATATTATTAGGCCTTAATTTTAGGTCTTATATCACATTACTGCTAACATTATTTTGTTCCCTTCTCTGTGAATCATGTCAGGGGGTAGGTATATGATGCCCATATGTTGTATTACTACTAATGTTCACCTTGATTACTTGGTTAAAGTGGTGGCAGTTAGGCTGCTCCACCAGACCATTGCTATTTTCCCGTTTTTTAGTAATAGATAGGGTGTGGGAAATACTTTAAGGCTCCGAAAATACACTGTTTCTTCTCAGACTTTGACCCATTACTTTTGGAATCCATCTAGGTATCTTGCCTACAACAAATATGTTTCCTAATGGTAATTTTCTATTTTCCTCATTCTTACTACATGTATTCATTGGAATTCTTCTGTAAGGAAGAGCTGGTTTTTCCCCCCATTTATTTGTTCAATTTATGTACATCAGTATGGGCTCATGAATAATTATGTTATACTATGAGTTATAATCAAATTATATTATTATTTACTTTGTTCCTCAAACTGTTCCAGCTTTGGCCATTGGGAGCGTTCTTTGGTTGGTTCTGTTGTCTTTCGATATGCCCCCATTCTTTCTTGCACACTTCCTTATGTTCTGGCACAATAAGATGTTCACATCCATCTTGTGTTCTTTGGTTTGTTTCTTTGTTTTCCCCCACCGTACCTCTGGATTAAAACTATTTCTACAAGGAGCCCTGGTTCCTTTCCTTGGAGAATAACATTTAGAAACCTGTATTTCAGTGTATATTCATTGTTACTGAAATTTCATTGCTGCTAGGCTCTCTCCACGGACAGAGGTAGGAAATATATTGTATGTACATTCCCATGCTTACAGATACATCTATGTTTATTTCTGCATCTACCTATTTGTATAGATATTAAAAGCCAGGAACTCATACTGATATTTCTGATTCCAGTCCATTCTAGCCTTATCTGTAAATTCGTTCTCCGACCTGGCTTTCATTATCTATGATGCGTTTACTTATTTGTTCATTCCTGGTGTGTGTACACATAGCTTCAGAATTGCTAACCAATACCCCTGTTGGAAACAGATTTACTAACTTGTATTTGTGTACAGTTCTCTTTTGTCTTCAGCCTTAGAAGATACTGTCAAAATATGGTTTTCCAAAGTTTCCTCACTTAAATATTTTCTTCCTCACTCCTTCAGTGTGGATAAATTAATCATTTGTAATACAGTTAGCTGACTTTGCTGCTACTTGTATTTGACTTTGCGTTTCCCCCCATATCCTGGTTGATTTTAATTGTTTATTTATATTTTGGATAGAAATGTTCCTATGATTCGGAGTCAGGCCTATACAGAAACAAAGTGTACTCAGAGAAGTATCGCTTCTTCCTCATTCCTTCTACCTCATTCCCATTCCCCATTTCTTGCTATTTCTTTCCCACCCTCCCCCATAGGATAACCAATTTCTTTATTTTCTGGTTCAACCTTTTCTGTATTTATTTTGCACCAATTCGCAGATACACACATGTTTTCTTATATTCCCTTCTTACACAAAGGATAGCATACTATTCATATTTCTTTCCATTTTGCCTTTGTCATTTAACAGCCTTCCTGAAATCACCCCACACCGTGTCATACAGATTTTCATCATTCTTTTTCTTACAGCTACACTGGACTCCATTGCATGGCTGTACTATACTTTATTCAACCACTCATCTATATGTGGGCTTTTAATGTGTTTCCAGCATTTTGCAGCTACAAACAATGCTTCAGTGAATAACCTTGGGCACAAATAACTTTGTACTGGTGAAATGGATCGTCGAAGTATATGTCCAGTAGTGAGATTATTGGGCTAAAAGTTAGGTGCATATGTAGTTTCTTTAGGCATTTCCAGATTTCTCTTTGGAAGGGTCGTATTGGTTTTCATTTCCACTAGCAATGTTATGAGAATGACCGTTTCCACACAGACTCACTAACAGAATGTGTTGCCTCACTTTTTAAACTTTCGCCTATGTGTTAGGTGAGAAACGGTATCACGCTGTTGGTTTAATGTACGTTTTTGTCTGTTGGTGAGTAAGTTTTGACACATCATGTTTGAGGACTTTCTATATTTTTTTGCATGAATTGTCCGTTCATGTCTTTTCCTCATTTTTCGATCCAGTTTTTGGTCATTTTGTCGTTCAATATTTAAGAATTCTATATATGTATTTGGAATATTATCCATTTGTCTGAGGTATATGCTGCAAATACTTTATCCCAGTTTGCCAGTTGTGTTTTGATTTATTTATGATGTATTTTTTGCAACACTTTCTTTCGTTTTTATGTGGTCTAACTGGTTATTCATTTCTTTCATTGCCTCTGGAATTTGAATCATAGTTAGATGCCTTTCCCTACACCAAGGTTAAAGAAGAGCTCTGCCAGATTTTTTTCAAGAACTTGTATCGTTTCATTTTTTATGTTCAGATCCCTAATACGTGTGCAGTCTATTTTTGTGTATGGTGTATTGTATCAGTCCACTTTTATTTTTCCTAATGCCTCAATTGCTCCAACACTATTTAGTCAATGACCATCTTTGCCCTCATGATTTTACATGCCACCTTTATCATATGCTAATTTCCATATGTATTTGTACTTGGGTTGTATTTTTTGGTTTTCTCGCCTATTATTCCACTGAGCTATCTGTAATTTAAGGAAGTTTTCTCTGCCATCACATGCGGAATCAAAATCCCAGGTCTTCTTTACAATGTGAGCAAACTTTTCCTGTAAAGAGCCATATAGCAAATATTTTAAGTTTGTGGACCATAGTGTCTCTGTCATAACTACTCAACTTTGTCATTGCAGCACAGAAACATCTATAGATAAGATATAAATGAATGAGCATGGCTGTGTTCCAGTTAATCTTTATTTACAAAACCAAGAACTGGACTGTATTTGACCCAATGGGCCACAGCTTACAGACCCCTGCTCTAGTGGATTCCTCAGATAGGGTTGAGGGGTGCAGAATCTCGTAAGTTCCTGTCTGTTGAAAACTGTTTTTCTATAAGCTGTGATATTTGAAGGGTCAGCCCTGCTGGATGTAAAATCTTTACTTCAGACTTTTTAAAAAAAATTTTATCATTACACAATGTAAACATTTTTTTTTTTTGTGGCCCTTTACCAATTCCTCCTTAACCTCTCCTCCCCCTCCTCCTTTCCCACCGCTGGTGTCCTCAGTTCTGTCCTCTCCTTTTGAGAGTTCAAGGAATTTTTGTGATTGTTGCATCATTCTTCTTTCCTTCCTTTTTTCAGCTGCCGCTTATCAGTGAGGACATGTGGTATTTCTCTTTCTGTAAGTCTGGCTTATTCCACTGAACATGATTTTCTCTAAGTTCATCTATGTTGCTGTGAATGGCACAATCTCACTCCTTTTTATGGCAGAGTTGTATTCCATTGTGTCTATATACCACATTTTCCTTACCCCGTCATCTGTCAGTAGACATTTAGTTTGCTTCTGACTCTTAGCTATTGTAAATAGAGCTGCGATAAACATGGGAGTGCAGGTATGCCTTCGACATGATGATTTCCATTCCTTTGGGTGTACACCCAACAGTGGGATTGCAGGATCATATGGCAGCTCTATCTGTAGTTGTGTGAGGAACCTCCATACTGTTTTCCGTAAGGGCTGCACTAACTTATAGTCCCACCAACAGTGTAGGAGGGCCCTTCTTTCTCCACATCCTCTCCACTATTTGTTATTCTCTGTCTTTCTGATTCTGGCCAGTCTAACTGGTGTGAGGTGATATCTCAGTGTGGTTTTGATTTGCATTTCCCTGCTGCTTACTGATGTTGAGCATTCGCTTTTTCATCTGTAGGTTGGCCATTTGTGTATCTTCCTTTGAGAAATGCCTATCCAGCTCCTTTGCCCATTTTTTAGCTGGATTTGTTTGTTTGTTTGTTTGTTTGTTTGTTTTTACTGTTGTTTGCGTTCCTTGTATATTCTAGATATTAATCCCTTGTGGGATTCATAGTTTGTGAATATTTTCTCCCATTCTGTCGGTTGTCTTTTCACTCTGTTAATTGTTTCTTTGGCTGTGCAGAAGCTTTTTAGTCCATTTCTATTTTTATATTTTTATAAATATTCTGATCCGAGGTAGGTCTCATATCCTCAAATGCTTGTTTGAATATGATTAATTCTGTTTGAACTGTTCACTTAGTTTCTTTCCGCTTTATGGTTGTTTGCTTTGTGAGAAGTTTTGTTTCCTCATCTTTTTTTAAGAATGTTTTTGTATGGAATTTTTTTCTTCCTTTTGTGTATTTGTATGTTATTGGTTTGTTTTACAAAAATCCTACTTTAACGATGCCATTTTTGGTCGGGATAGCAAAGTCCAGGCCTTTGAGCCTTTTTCTTTGCTTGTCTTGGTGGCAGAGGGAGAAGTTTTGAGTGCTCTGATTCTGTGGTTCTCTCATGTCCTGCAAGAGCATTTTTCTTTTCCATTTTTGTTTTTTCCCCCTTTTGTTTCTTTTCCCCATCATTACTAAATGCCAAAGGATGCTTCACCCTTCCTCTTTGCCTTTTCTCTTCTTCTTCCTTTTTTTTTTTTTTTTTTTTTTTTTTTTTTTTTTTTGGTGGGCTGATATGGGGATCCAAACCCTTGACTTTGGTGTTATAACACTGTGAAGCTATTTTTAAGTCTTGTAAGTCTTCCCTACCTCTTCAAATGGCACATATTTTGAAGTCTCTTCTCTATAGACCCTGCTCTTATCTTCCAGGATATCTTTTTGGTATTTTCAGACTTATCATGGGCCTAGTCATTCTGGCCGTACTTTTAGATCAACTTTAAGCTTGCCATCTTTCTTCCTCAGTATCTCTTGCAGCTCTTCTTGGTCTGTCTTTGCTTGCCACTAAGCCCACTGATGAGCGTGTGACAGATCATGTGCTGGAATATCGTGCTTTTTCTCGTTTTACTCACAATTATTTTGAAGTTTTGTCATCTGTTTCTAAGTGATGATGAGTATGTGCTTTTGGACAGATTTACATTTGTTTTTTCTTGGTGATTTGCATCATTTTGGAAGGAAGTATTGAGAGGCAGGTAGATAGATGGTCAATGTTGTCTTCTGCTCACTTACCCCTGATTTCTACTGACATTTTATCTTATGCCAATATGTATATGTATGAAGGCATACACAAACGTAAACACTTACACACACACTCGAGTCTATTCCTATTCTATGTCTACAGTGGAGGTCTCCTGAGGTGGCTGCCTGATTCACCATCTACAAGGGTACTTCAAAAAGTTCATGGAAAAACAGAATTAAAAGATAATACGGATCTTTTCATGAACTGTCTGAAATACCCAAGTATTTATTCAATAAATATTTTCTCCACTGCTAACCTTGGTGGCAGATAAGGGACTGTGGATGTCTTCTCAGGATTTGTAAATATTCTTCACTCTGAAGCAGGTTCATAAAGATGGACAAAAACGCCCCAGCCACACTACTAGACCTTGCTGTACGAAGTCTGCTGAGTAATGAACGTGTAGCTATCCATGCCCTTGAAGAGCTCCCAAGAGTCATGTTCGCTCCGTTTTTCACTGCCGCCTTCTTGGGTGGTCATAAGAAGGTACTGAAGGCAATGGTGAGGATTTGGCCCTATCCCTGTCTCCACGTCGGGACATTGAGAGTACGGGAGTCACAATATGACAATTTCGAAGCTATGATTGACGGTCTACAGATCCTTCCTGCCCAGAACTCTTCTTCTTGGTAAGACTATGTATAATAGAGACATAGTGAGTCAGCAGGAGGGTATGAGACGGGCGTAGGAGATGGCCTAACAGTCTTTCAAAGGTAGTTAATGGTGAATGCTGAGGATCTCTGTGAGGCTGTTGGTGGAACATTTGGGGTCACCTTAAGGACTCTAATGTCTTACAGAGTTGATTATGGAACAGAAGGGATTGAGGATACTATTAATAGATTTGCCTCCTGGGTATGATTACATGGAAAAAGGACATGGGCATTGAGACTGGGATCATCAGAAGAGAAGAAAAGATGGGGAAAAGAAAGAAAGGCGCTAAATTTTTATGGAAAAGGCTTTGTTGGTAAATGGTGTATGGAGTGAAGACCAGGGATAAAGGGATTTTGTTTCAGCTTCCCATCATTGATCCTGCTGGGTTGTATTAAAATCAGCTGCCTCTCAGATATTCTGTCTTCTCCTCTACTTACAGGGCGCCAAAACTGAGGATTCTAGATTTAAGGCAGAATCCAGGCTGCAGGACCACATGCTCTGAGATCAGGACCACATTCCCTTTCTGTTTTCGTTCATGTGTTCACTCTCAGCACTCTATCGTGAAAACAGAAGAAGCCCCACAAAGAGTTAGGTGCCCCGGAACTGTAAATTCAGAGTCTGAGCCTCAGTCATCCAGGGAACCTGTGGAATTATTAGTGAACATTTCCCTAGACGGTACCTGGAGAACAGGGCGATTTCTTTCTTTACTTCGAAATAAAGTAGAGCAGAGCTTTGGGTCCTTGCACCTCTGCTGCAGAGTTTTGCAATTTGATGGAAGGCTTGCCCACGAACACATCCTGCAGCTTCTGGATATGGGATGCATTGGTCACCTGAAAGTGGATGACATTTATCTGAGTCAAGTCACCACCCTTTTGGCTCAGATGACCCACCTCCACAGCCTTAGTATGTCTCACATCCGTTTTACATCTTGTGTGAGGAGAAGCTTTGGGACTTTTCTCACTCATCTTGGGCAGATGAACACCCTTCAGCAGATCCGTTTGCATTCCTGCCGCACGCATCCGCTTCAGGAACTGCTCAGGTGAGGAGCTGGGGAAAGACCTGGGTTCCCTGAACCACCCCGTTGTTAAGACAGGAGAGCAACCATTCTTGGATATTCCTAATCTCCTTGTAACCCATTCCTCCTTCCACCTCAATATGGGCACTGCTGGGTGTATGAAACTGGCCAGGCTAGAGAAACTAGAAAAGTAAGCTGTGATCATTCATTCATTCAGTCAGTCAGTCGACCATGTGCAGACACCATGATAAGTCTGTAGATACATTGGTGAAAAAGACCCAGTCCTTCTCCCCTTGGAGTTTACAGCCTTTTAGG
The DNA here is from genome assembly GCF_027409185.1 of Cynocephalus volans. NCBI lineage: Eukaryota > Metazoa > Chordata > Mammalia > Dermoptera > Cynocephalidae > Cynocephalus > Cynocephalus volans. The sequence continues at coordinate 109,820,532 of NC_084478.1, read as the reverse complement.
GAGGAAGGGGAGACGTTCAGATGGAGAAATGTTTTATGCTGTGGCACTGATGCACCTCATCATGGTCTGGCTAGAACAGTTAATACTGCCAGATCATTTTGCTCCTGTATTTTACCCAAGCGTTAGGCCCTGAGTAGAGAGCTTGTCATTTGGGTTTTGGTCAAAGGGAATCCTTAGTTGACTGCTTTCCCAGTTCCCTCCCCACCAAATAAGTAAACTAAATCCACCATTGATTTCATTGTAAGTACTAAGTGCATTAAATTTTTTTCCACTTAATCTTTCCCACAACTCTACATAATAGTTGCCATTGTGCATGTTTTAAAGATTTAAGAAACTGTATCTGAGAGCGGAAAAGTAATTTTCTTAGAGTCTGATTCCAAAGCCCACATTGTTAACTGCTGTTGCAACATATGTGCAAATTAGTTTATTCTAGAGCCATAGATACCTCTAACTCAGGACTCCTTGTCCTGGTCCAATCCTCATTGTGCAGAAATAACTTTCTTTTTTCTGTCTACAGATACCTGCCACCTCAGTTGGATGCATTGTATCTCTCTTTCTGTGGACTTTCTAACAGTGGCATCACTGTCCTGTCCCAGAGCCCTGCAGCCACCCATCTAAGATTGCTGAGTCTCAGCAACGTCGAGATATCCCGGGAACTTTCTGAGTCCTTCCAGACTCTGCTGGCAAGTGTCTCAGGCACCCTGGAGTATCTACAGATAACTAGTTGCCTGATAACTGATTCTACTCTCACTGCTGTCATTCCGGCCCTGAGCCGCTGTTCCCACCTCTGTGTCTTTAGCTTCGCCTCCAACCCCATTACAATGCGTGTGCTCACCAGTCTTCTGCAGCACTTAACAAACCTGACGGAGCTGAAGCGTGTAATTTATCCTGTCCCTGTCCATTGCTATGAACAATTGCATAATCCTCGCAGTTTGAACCGACAGAAGCTTTCTGAAGTGCAGGCCCAATTGAAGGCGATGCTGCAGGCGGTAAAGCGGAATGACATGCGCTGGACCAGTTCTCCTGAGTGATTTTCATGGTACAAGGACTTGATTTAACACTGACGTGTGGCCATTAAAGCACGTAGTGTTCTCACCTGTAGCCCAAGTTTTAGAGACACATATGTAAAATTTTATAGTTCCAGGAACCTCGCGTTAGGAAGATTCCATGTGTAACTGACCTCTATAAAAATAAAGAACTCTAAAGAAAACAGAGGGCTTTGAGAGGTCCTATGGGTCTCTTACCCATTGTCCTCCAAATCCTCCTCCTTGCTCCTGACCACAGTGTTGGGTATGTGACATTGGCTGACCTAGTCATGGTATACCATTTCCCTGTCCAGACTAATTGGTTCACTTACGGGTACTTGACACAAGTCCAAAGAGTTGAAACCTTTTCTTGATGATATTTTGGAATAGCTGGTGGTTATTGAAGCCAATAATTTTACCCTCCAAGATCCTTTAAACTTCTCATATTTATGACGGCCTTAGGCTGCTTATGAGAAACTATTTGCATCGAAAAGGAAAAGAACCAAACCAAAACAAACAAACCAAACCTATGTCCACTACCTACTGGTGTCTTTATCAGTCCGTTGCTACCTCCTTTCTTAGGTCTTAGAAACCTGTGGCTCAGTCGTTCCTTATATCACACCCATTCACCAAGGATCTCTTATTAGTTCAGTACTGTTCCAGGTGCTAAGAATAAAAAGGCAAATAAGACAAAGCCCCTACTTCCAGCCACTCAGAATACAGCTGTTCCTATGATTTGTCTGTTCCCCTACTCTTTCTTAGGGCGTTTGGGAAAGTTATTTAAACCCCCTGTACCCCAGGTTTTTTTTTTTCACACACTCTGTTCAATCCACGCTGGCCTCTTTATGCTGTTGGATAGCTCCTCAACACTCAGGTCATGGCTTTAATGTTACCTCCTCGGAGAGGTTTTCTCTTACTTCCCTTTACTTATTGTACTTCCCTTACTTCCTTTGCTTCCCTTACTTTACCATGTTGTAGCTCTCTCTCAATGTACCATGTATGTTCCCTTCATGGTACCCATCGTTCCATATGCATTTGCTCCCTCTGCTCTTACAGCAATAATTTGTGCATATCGTTTACCCGTTGAAGTGAAAGCACTGCGCTTCAAAGACTTAGTAAGAGAATAGAATGTTAAAATAACTAATTAAATACCTGTTTGTATGATTACACATTAAAATGGTAAAACATTGCATTTCAAAGACTTAGTCAGAAAAAATGTAATATTAATTAGTAACTTTTTCTAATCGTTTACATGCTGAAATGCCAACAGACTGAATGTCAATGAATCAGTAACAAAAATGAATGAAAAGTAACTAATTAAAAATTAATGTATAGTGTTCCCTGTTGAAATGAAATCAGACCACAATTTAAAGACTTAGTAAGAAACAAGTTGCAAAGTAGTTAATGTGTTTATACTGTTTCCATGTTAAAATGATAACATACTGCTTTTCAGACTCAGTTAAAAAAATAATTAAAATTAAATAAATTTTGTTCTTGTTGGTTACATGTTGGAATAACATACTGTATTACAAAGACTTAGAGAAAAGAATGTAAAAAATAATAATTAATAAAAGTAGTTAATAATGTTTTTATTGCTTCCATTTTGTAATGACAACATACTGCATTTCCAACTTAGAAAGAAAAACATGTTAAAATAACCAAAACAGAATTTGTATGTGTTGTTTTCCTGGTGAAATAACAGATGGCATTTCAAAGTCTTATTTCTGCTTCTGAGCTACCTGTATAATGCCCACCAAACTGAGAAGGTATCCTGAGACCAAGGAACGAAGCAGGCAACTCCACTTTACAAGGAGTTTAGTTATTATTGTTATTATTATTGATGGGTGGTTACTTACACGGTTCTGGAGAAGTATCAGTCCATCTAAGTGTGGTTACTTACAGGGGTCAAGAGGAGTATCAGTCTATCCTAGTGCTGTGCGGCTGCTTCTTCCACAACCTGAGGGGGGAGCAGTTGAATCTTATAAGGGAGTTTGGGATAAAAATGGAGCTCTGCCAAAGAGAGAAAGTCTATGGAAGTGGAATATTCCCAGGCACCTCACAGCCTCCTGTTGCTTATCCTCGGGGTTGCTGGCATCATTCCCCTTATCTTACAGGAACATAGCATTCTGTTACTTTTCCTCCCTCAGTTTCTGTGCAAGGGAAGGATTGCAACTATTGAAGCCAGAGCTCTGAAGGCCATGAGGATGGAGTGAGTTCTGACCAGCATTCCTACAACTTAGGAATAGAAAATAACACAAAATTAATGAATAACTTTCTCATATTTTCCATGTTGTAATGAAAATGCATAGTATTTTTTTTTATAGAATTGAAATTGCTTATGCATATTTTTGGGGTTCAACATTGAGATATGTCGGTCAAATCAATATTACTAGCATATGTATTGTTACAAATCATAATTATTCTTTATGCCCCTTGAGCAATCTCTCTCCCTCCCCCCTCCCTCTACTAATTACCCTAGATTTCTTCTCTCCTTCTGAAAGAATAATGGTTACTCTGTTGATTTGTTGCCTAGATGTTCTGTCCAATGCTGAGGTGTGATCAGGTCCCCCAGTATTATCATAGAGCAGATACTTCTTCTGTCACTCTGAAATGGGCTTTGTGGAGAGAGATGTCTTCTTTTCTTTATCTCTGCTGGTGACTCTCCTTGTGTCGATGTACTCCAATGGCTGGTGGAACATCTGAGTGGTGGTTGTGGCATCTAGCCACTTTCATGGCAGCCATGGTCATTGTGGTGGCTGTGGTGTGCCACCCACATGGAGGTGATGTTTTTGGTATGCTCCTTTGTGTTGGTGGTGTGCCTGGTTGTAGGGAGTGTCCAGTCCCCTTCTCCATGCCTCGGGTCCCCAGGCAGGCCCCAAGTTGCTAGCATGGTGTGCCTGGTTGTGGGAGGGGGGTCTGGTCCCCAAATCCATGCCTCAGGTCATTGGGCAGGTCCTGAGGTGCTGGCGTGGTGTGCCTGGTTTGGGGAGTGGTTCTGGTCCACTTCTCCATGACTCGGGTCCTTGGGTGGGCTCCAGGGCACTGGCGCAGTGTGTCTGGTTGTGGGAGGGTGGTCTGGTCCCCAACTTTACGCCCCAGGCCACTGGGCAGGCCCCGAAGTGCTGGTGGTATGCTTGGATGTGGGAATGTGGCCCGGTCCCCAGCTCCAAGCCTCGTGTTCCCAGGAGGGCTCCAAGGTGTTGGTGATGTGAGTGGTTGTGGGTGGGGGTCCAGTCCCCAGCTCCAGCCTCATGTCCCCTGACGGGCCCTAGGGCACTGGTGGTGTGCCTGGGCCAGAACTAATTTTTAGTCCTTTGCTTACTTTTAGAACAGAGGAACTTCCTGTGGGAACAAGTACGTGCGCTGTGTGGTTGAGCTAAATTGCTGCTGTTTTCCTAGGGAAGGCTTGTTGTGCAGCTTAGGGTTTAATGGTTGACCTTATAGGTACTTCCAGCTCTCCAGAGACCCAGTTCACCTGGGTTGTGTAGAAACTCTGATCTGGGCCTGAGTTTTTTCATCAAACTGCACTCCATGCAATTCTGCATTCCTGACCAGTCTCCTTGAGTGATCCTGTGCTGATTGTGGAGTGGACTGGCTGTCCTTGCTGTATTCCAGTGTTCTCCCAGTGGGCCTGTCTCTCCCACTGCCCATGCTCCATACACTTCGCATGGGATGTGCCCTGCACTGGTCCCTTACAATGATTCACCAGCTCCCCTTTTTCAGCTGTTCTGGCTCCTCACTCCTGCATGGGTCCACAGGAACCCTATTAGTGGTCTTGCTGTCCTGGGGGCCACCAAGGCCCTCTTCTCCCCTGCTGCCTCCAAGCAATCCATCTGAAGGGCACAGCTGCGGCTTCTGCTGGCTCCTGCTCCATGTGCTCAGCAGCTTGAGCTCTAAAGTGGCAGCAGCTCAAAACCCTCAGAGCAGTTTTTTCTTTCTCTCATCAAGGTTTCTCCCACCTTCGTGAACTCCGTAGGTCTCTCCTCTTCTTCCCCTGGGCTCCAGTGGCCCCAGCTTGGTTGATGTTACATTTTTATAGTTGTAAATTGGTTCATTTGTGGGAGAGAGTGATGCTGGGAACCGTCTATTCACCATCTTCAAAATGCACAGTATTTTAAAGACCTACTAAAAATTAACTAACAATTTATCTATATTGATTTCAGGCAGAAATTATATTTTTTGACATTGTGTGAGATAAAATATGCTATTAAAATTAAACTCACCTGCTCCTTTTAACTTTTTCTTTTGGTTTTTACTTTTGCCACTGTGGCTCTTACTATATATTGTCTACATCAGCTGGATTCCTTTGTCTGAATTACAGTTTGGATCAGTCAATGGAAAAGTGTAGCAGGGTATTGGGAAGGGCACAAATGAGGAGACATTGGAACATTTCTTCCCCTGCCCCATCCTGTTTTGGTGCCATGGTTCTGTCAGTGGCTGGATCCCACCATATCCCGAGGTGAAAAGTAGAGCACTAACCAAAGGGATAAATTAGGAATACTATTGATGTAGTATTGAAAATGTGAATGACAAGTTTAGAATGACGTTTAGAAATTCCTTTTGCAGGATTACTGGTGTGCAATTCTTTGCTTTCAGCAGATTGGAAGAATGACCTAAATGACTCAGCTAGGTGTATTAGTTCATTTCTGTTGTTTACAACAGAATACCTGAAACTGAGTAATTTATAAGAAATAAAATTTATTTCTTACAGTTTCGTAGGCTGGACAGTCCAAGGTCCAGGGGACACATGTGGTGAAGGCCTTCTTGGTGCAGGCTTTGCACAGCAAGACAGGGTATCACATGGCAAGAACAGGCTGAGCAAGAGAGTAAACTCCTCACTCTTTGTCCTTTGAAAGCCATCAGAACCATGTCCATTACTCCACGAATGGATCAATCCATTCACAAGGGCATAGTCTTCACAATCTAATTGAATCTATTAGATCTAATGAGATTTCTAATTAACCCTCTTAACACTGTTACTGTGGGAATTAAGTTTCCATTACCTGAACTTTTAGGAGATGTATTTGACCCATAGCACTAGGGGATGATTAAAAATAATTTTTAAGTAAGTCATAAAATATTCAAAGAACTAGACTGCTGATTTTACAACAAAGGTCCTCTGTCACTATTGGTTAGTGTCACAAACACAGACTGGCATAAGTCCAGGAATTCATTTTGCTTCCTGTACAAGGCCTTATTCTTTAGGACTCATTTTAACAGCATACTTTATTAGAAACCTGGAGCTACCACACTACATCCCATTAGAGTTTTAAAGTAGAATAAGAGAGTCTCAAGGATAAGGAAGCTTCAGAATAAAGAGTTCCACTTTCATATAAGCTATAGTAATCTAGAAAGGGCATCATTCTCACCTTATCAAGGAGAAAAAATCAAATAAATTACAATCATAATATTATTTGAACCCATCAGAAAGCTGAGGTCTTTATAGTGCAACCAAGTAGACTGAATTCCAACCAGGGTCAGGTCTTGCCAGGGAGAGACTGGATGCATAAACCTGTGGTACAGTATAGGAAGAAGGGGCACTAGCCGCCATACCAGTGGGTTAGAAGAAATTAGCTGAACTTTTAGTGAATTGCTAGAGTATGGGCTGGCATGACAGTATAAAACCCCTGAGAGCACCACACACAAGGAGAGTTCACACTCATTTTCAGGCTTGGGTCGGTGAACCTCTACTAGTTGTTCGCAAGAAAAATCATATGGAGAGTGGGAGACCAAAGAGCCCTTTCCTGGGCTTTTCAGGCCTACAGGAGGGGATAAGTCACTGCTTCAGAAAAATTATGAACTCTCAAGCCCTGCCCATACCCTTCCTTCTCTCATATGAATCAAAAGTACTGAGCAAACTTTATCACCCACAGGTCACAGGTAACAAACATTGCTGCCTTGAGATGGGTAGAAGAAAAGAACACTCTACCATTGGAAATGGGGCAGGAAAGTGTCCTGGGCTCATATCTTTTACCAATAGCACTGAGACTGTGCAGGCAGAAAACTCTTCTGCACACAATTTATCACAAATATAAAGCACTTTGGCATCCATATGGAGTCTCCCCCCCCCCCCACAAACCTGTATACACAGGGCTTACTTAAGATTGAGCCTGAACCAAGAGAATGAAGAAAACCCTGCCCACCAACATCAGGCTAGTAAGCACCACATAAAAAGCAACAGAAGTTTACTACTGTGGGAGGTGTGAAAGTGAGGAACCAGACCCTGTCTGTGGTACAGACATGCAGAGATGGCTGAAAACAGAGGATGGAGCAGGAATTTTGAAGGAAAAGAAAAAAAAAAAAACTTCTGGCAGCCCATAACTCTAAGAACAAGAGAACACTAGAAGAATTTGCAACCTGTGGTGCACTAAAAATAATCACATCAAAAACAAAAACAAAACCCAAGTCAATTCTTAATTATATTTGAATCCAAACTATAATATGAGCAAACATTAATGGTGTTAGAAAGCAATTCTCCGTGAGTATCTCACATTTATGCATGTATTCTGTACTGAACCACATTTTCAAGGGTTTTCTTTTAAGCGAATGGTATTAGAAGAGACAGTGTTTGCCTCCAGGACAGAAGGCAGAGTTTTTTGCTGTCTAGGATAATGAAGACATTGTTTCCCTTTGGCATAGAAGACAGGCATGGTTGCTATTAGACCCTTTGTAAAAGATTTCGGTTTCCTAAAATGAGGCTTTTTTATCTGTGATGCAAACCCACTGTGTGCAGTTTTGCCTGAGACCCTGAACATCACTCCTGTGGGACTTGGAAGACTGTGGAACAAGGAGAAACAGCACAAACAGAAAGGTCATGCTGCCTGCTGTGCTGTAAGTGATAAATTCCTTCTTCTCTGACTCAGAAGTCTCATTCCTTCCATCAGAATCTCTGAGACTGCAGCAAGCTAACATTTAACTTGCAAGTAGGATAAAATCACACATCCTTCCCAGTTCTCCAGAGTTCTGATGATGATGGTGATGATGGGATGTTGACAGAAACATGGTTTTCTAAAAGAAGAAAAGACAAGGGTTGTTGTTGTGGGTTAGGAGATATGAGAATGCTCTCCAGGATGCAGTAGTGAATATCCTCTCCTCAAGTGATAAGTGGGGATTATGAAGTGTTTGTAACTCCCTTACTTGCTAATAAATGCATAGAGACTGAGTAACAAGAGGTAGGATTGAAATGAGCTGCATTAAATGATATTTTTTTTTTTTTGCCTGCTGCTCACTCTCATCCAGGGAAGAGGACAAAGGGATTTTATAATGATAATAAGGCAGCAAGCCCTTCAGCCCCTTTCAAAAGGCAACAAGGCTGTGGCTGTTGAGTCAAGCGGTCCAACAGTCAAATAATATGGTGTCAACAGTGAGAATATAAGAACTTTGGGTGGACCATAAAGAGAATGCTGAGCTTGGGCCACTAAGGCAAGTTGAAAGCAATAATAAATGTAACACCTTTCTTACTGGTGGGATGCACCTCTCACTCTTTCCTCCATGCCACTCATTTGTCCCTCCTCCTATACCCCAGTCTTGCTTTTATAAAAAATCTAAATGTACTGAGAAAGCTTGAGAAGGAAAGGGACTTAAACTTTTTTAATGTGGGAAAATATAGCATAACGTAAAATTAACAATTTAACCACTTTTTGAATGTACAATTTAGTGGTATTAACCATATTTACTTTTTCCCCAAAAGTGGCCAATTAGAGAGATGTGGTGCTAGTCTTTATGCCCCATCACCACCACCACCACCAAGAAAAAAAGGGACCAAAACAATAGAAAAAACCACGTATTTTGACTAGAATGACTGAGCAAATATGCTGAGGAGTACCAGGAGAGTAACAAGATCCTTGTGAAGCACAGAAGATGGTAATAGCACCATAAAGAAGAGAGAAGGGCATCTACCTTCTGCCCTGCTATAGGGACCAGCTCAGAATCAGGCGGAGAGAAGGTTAGCTGGAAAAGACCCCAGCTGTTTCCACACCCACCACAAACACCAGGGATCCCCACCACAGGAGAGTCCCCCAGGCTTTGGGGGACCAAGGACCAATTGGAGAGTAGCTGGGAGTAGTTGTAGCTGCACCATCTAATAGTGGAAGCTCAAGCCCTCCTGCCCTGAACAGCCATGATGGAGCACAGTCCTGGAGCCATTTTGTCTAGAGGCCCTGCCTGCATTCTACCATGTTCACATGGGCATTTGAGGGACCACAGACCAGGGTGCTTGGAGCCTAAGACAGACAGAAAGACTAAGGCCCCAGTGTCTTAACCCCTGCAGCACCCCCTTCTCCCTCCCCCAGGTGAGCAGGCAGACAAGCTGACTGGAAAAGCCACCAAGGTGCAGAGGTTCCCCACATCTGCAGCCTTCCCTGCGTGGCCCACAGAGCTGCTGAACCCATAAGTGCCCACATTGGCCCATAGCCAGCCTGGCATTAGCCCCGCCTCCCCCCATGACCCTCCACAAGTTCACACAGGTGCTGGCAGGATCACAACCCTGGTTGTCTAGAGCCTAGGTCAGACAGAAGGACCAAGACCCCAACATCTGAGCCTATGTGACACTCCCTCCCCTTCTGGGCAGGCAGGCAAACTACCTGGGTGGGAAAGCCACCAGTAAGTGGTTATTCCTCACACTTGCATGCACCTGCCCTGCACAACACTTGGACATCTGAGCCTACAGGTGCCTGCACTGGCAGACAGCACATGGGTGGAACTTTCTGACCTTGCAGCCCTCCACAGAGCCATCTGGGATTGCTACTTCCTTGCAGGTTTGCTACAGGCTCAACAGCTGATCCAGTGGCCCTCTGCAGAGTTGCCAGGACCTGTTGCACCAGTGTATACCTGCTCCCAGATGGACAGCAGACTGGTTAGGTGCTTTGACACTCCAAGACAGGCCTCTACAGAGGTTATGGCCTTGGCTGCACTTTTGCAGGCTTGCACCAGGCTCAACAGCTGATCAGGCAGCCAACTGCAGAGCTGCCAGGCCCTATGGCACCTGTGTACATGTACGCCTGGACTAACGGCTGATTGGGTAGCAGCATTTTCTGCCCACATCATGCCTTTAGAGAGCCACTGGGTCCTGCGACATCCATTCAGGCTTGCTAAAGGCTCAATAGCTGATCCAGCAGCCCTCTACAGAGCTGAAAGGACTTGCAGCACGACTGTACATCCACTCACTGACTGATAGCTGATCCCCCACCCCAACAATAAACTGCTGAAGACCTTATCACCTAGGCCACAAAGACACCCACAGACAACTCCAAGATTGAATACAGTTGAAGAAATTGCACAAAGTCTTTACTAACACACTCACCCAGATCCAAATTTAAAATGCCCAACCCAAATGTCAATATAGAACCATTCTGCAGGGCGGGGTCTCTCACTTCAAAAACCACTCCAAAAATTAAAAGAAGCAATTACACCTACAGATTCCCAGACATCAACCACCAACGCAGAGATACAAGAAGCATGAAAACAAACAAACAAAAAGAAAAAACAAAAAATCCTCAAAACATGACACACTCAAAAGAAGACTAATTCTCCAAAGCAGATCCCAAACAGCAAGAAATTGATGAATAGTCTAAAGAGGAATCCCAAATGGCAATACTAAGGAAACCCAACATGATGGATAAAATAATAGATAAACATCACAGTGAAGTTTTTTTTAAAAAAAAAAAAGGAAGGAAGGAAGGAAGGAAGGAAGGAAGGAAGGAAGAAAGGAAGGAAGGAGGAAAGAAGGAAGGAAGGAAGGAAGGAAGGAAGGAAGGAAGGAAGGAAAGAAAGAAAGAAAGAAAGAAAGAAAGAAAGAAAGAAAGAAAGAAAGAAAGAAAGAAAGAAAGAAAGAAAGAAAGAAAGAAAGAAAGAAAGAAAGACACCAGGACATGGATGAGAAATTCAACAAAGAGATAGAAAAAAAAAAAGAACCAAGCAGAAATCCTAGAACTAAAGAATTCATTCAATGAAATAAAAAATACAACCAAGAGCATAAGCAGCAGGCTGGAACAAGCAGAAAAAAGAATTTCTGAACTAGAAGACAGGCTTTTTGAATTAACACAGTTGAACCAAAAATGAAAAAGAAAAAATGAAAAAATAATTTTAAAAAATGAAGAAAACCTGCAAGATCTTCCTGATAACCTTAAGTGTACAAGCACCCTATTATAGGTGTACCAGAAGGGGAAGAGAGGGAGCATTGAAAGATTATATAATGAAATAATAGCCAAAAACTTCCCTAGTATTGGGAGAGATACAGTCTTACATATCCAAGAAGTTCAAAGATCCCTAAATGGATTCAGTCCAAAAAGGACTTCCCATTTCACATTGTCAAAAGTCAAAGACAAAGAAAGAATACTAAAAACAGCAAGAGAAAAGCATCAAATCACCTATAAGGGAATCCCCATCAGGCTGACATCAGACTTCCCAAAAGAAACCCTAAAGGTCAGGAGATAGTGGGATGACATTCAAAGTGCTACATGGAAAACAAAACAAAACAAAACAAACAAACAAACAAAATACTGCCTACCAAGAATAAGATATCCAGCAAAGATTTCCTTCATAAACGTAGGAGAAATAGTCCCTTTAGCAGGCAAACAAAAACTGTAGGAATTCACCACCACAAGACTAGACCTTCAACAAATCCCAAAGGGAGTCCTAAATCTGGAATAAAAAGAGCAATATGTACACTATATATGCATGAGAAAGAATAAAAACTGCTAGGAGAGCAGACAACACAAATGAGAAAGAGAAAGAAAATGTATCATCACTACAAAAGAACACCAAACACCAAAGATAAACAATAAAAGTAAAAGAAAGGGACAAAAGAAATGTAAAACAACCATAAAAAAATAAAATGGCAGGGACAAGGCAACGTCTTTCAAAAACAACCCCAAATGTAAATGGATTAAATTCCCCACTTAGAAGATATAGACTGGCTGAATGGCTTAAAAAATTATACCCAACTATATGCTGCCTGCAAGAAACTCACTTCACCAATAAAGACACACATAGACTAATAGTAAAAGGATGAAAAAAGACATTCCACACAAATGGAGGCCAAAAACGAGCAGTTTTCATACTTACATAAGATAAGGTAGACTTCAAACTAAGAACAATAAAAAGAGACAAAGAAGGACATTACATAATGGTAAGAAGATCAATGATGCAGCCATAAGATATAACAATCATAAATATAAATGAACCCAATATCAGAGTACCCAGATATATAAAGCAACTGTTATTGGATCTAAGGGGAAGGATAGACCTCAACACAGTAATAGTTGGGAATTTTAATACACCACTCCCAGCATTGGGCAGATCATCTAGAAAAATAATTGGCAAAGAAAGATTGAATTAACTAATTAATTAATGATTGATTTTTAAAGGATATACACATTTATTTGTTCAAATAACAGATACATGAACTGAATAAAAGATGGATAACAAAGAACCCTATAGAAAGTTGAGCTTCAAAATTTAACAAAAACTGGAGTTGTAAACTTATTAAAATTACGTACTTTATTTTATAATCTCTACAATTATCTGAGATAGTGTGCTGAAGTCTTCCCAAAACATGCAAATATCAAATTAATTTCAACAGGGGAAGATGAATAAACTTTTCAAAGGAAAATCAATTTCTAAGCAAATCAACATGTCCACTTAATAAAAAGAAACCAAGAACAGAAATTAAATAGCTATGTTTATCAACATAAATTGCATTAAAAAAATACAACAATATAAACACAAGGGTACTTCAACAGGTTCATGGAAAAATAGAATTGAAAGATAATGGAAATTTTTCCATGAACTTTTTTTCATTTAAATTTGTCTTTTCTTTTTTTTAAAAAAAAGAATAAGGTCATAGAAAATATGTTCTCTGGCCACAATAACAGAAGGAAATTTATAAAACTCACAAATGTCTGAAAAATAAACAACACTGTCCTAAACAATGGGTAAAAAGAAAAATCAGAGGGAAAATAGAGAGGACTTTGAAATAAAGATCAAAGTGCAAAATATTCAAATTTGCAGGATTCAGGGCTCATGCAGTGATTAGAGGAAACTTTATACTTGTAAACACCTATAGTAAGAAAAATCTCAAACCAGTAATGGAAACTTTTACCGTAAGAAAATAGAAAAAGTAGAGCTAACTAAATCATAAGCAAATATAAGTAGGAAATAACAAAGATTACAACAGGAATATAAGAAATATGGAATTAAAAAACAAGACAGGAAATCAATAAAACCAAAAGCTGATTCAAACAAAATTTGCAAGCCTTTATCTAGACTGTACAAGTAAAAAGAGAGAAGACAACAATTACTAACATCAGAAATAAAATAGGGGCATTATTACATTGTCACTATGACTTTTTGCAGTGGTAAGATTTAGTTTCTTTCTCTTTCTCTTTTGCATTTTGTTTCACCAGTGCATTTTGTTCTTTCTTCTGCATTTCTGATAGTGATTATTGTTTCTCAGATACCAGATTCAGGACTTCCTAGAAGATTTTTTGTAGGGATGGTCATGTGGTGGCTTTTGTTTATCTGGAAAATACACTATTTTCCCCTCATTTCTTAAGGATAGCCTTTCTACGTACAGTGTTCTTGGCTGGCAGTTTCTTCCTTTTAGTATTTTGAATATATCGTCCCATTTTCTCCTGGCCTATAGAGTTTCTGTTGAGAAGTCTGCTGTTAGTCTGGTAGGGACTCCCTTATAAGTGACTTGACGCTTTTCTCTTGCTCCTTTTAAGATTCTTTCTTTGTCTTTGAGCTTTGCCAGTTTGACTATAATGTGTCTTGGAGACTATCTTTTCAGTTTGAATGTGTTTGGGGATCTTTGAGCCTCCTGGATCTGAGGGTCCGTGTCTCTCCCGATACCTGGGAAGTTTTCTATTAGTATTTCATTGAATAGGTTTTCCATGCCTTTACTTTTCTTCTCACCTTCTGGAACACACATGATTCAGATGTTTGTATGCTTAAGTTTGTCTGCTCTCTCTCTTAGATTTTCCTTATTTTTTAAAATTCTTTTTTCTTCCTTTTCTTTTTTTGGGTCCACCTGGGTTATTTTGAAAAGACTATCATCAAGATCAGAAATTCTTTCATTTGCTTGTTCTAGCCTGCTGCTTAATCTATCAACTGTGTTTTTTCTTTATTTTATTCAGTGAGTTTTTCAGTTCCATGTCTCCTGCTACATTCTTTTGTTAAGGTATTTAGTCTGTTTATAAATTTCCTCCTTGATATCCTGTTTTCCTGAATTCATTATGTTGTCTATCTTAGTCTTCTCACATATGAGTGAGTTTCCTTAAGATTATTGTTTGAAATTCTTTTTCAGTCATCTCAAGGGTTTCCTGCCTACAGGGTCTGGTATTTGAGAATTACTGTATTCTTCTGGTCGTATCATATATTCTTGTGTTTTTGTATTTCTAGCATCTCTACATTGGCGTTTGGTCATCTGGTAGAGCAGTTTCATCTTCTATTATTCTGAAGTGGGCTCTGAGGACAGAAATATCCTCTTAATTCTCCAGTCTCTGCCAGTGACTACACTTGTGTCAGTGTAGTCATGAGTCTGGTGGGCCACATGCATGGTGGCTGTGGCTGCTGTGGTGGCTGCAAGCCACTTTTTCAGCAGCCATGGCTGTGGTGCTGGCTGTGGTGAGCTGCTGGCATGGATGTTGTGTTTTCAGTGGGCTCTCTTACCTGCTTTTGGTTTAGGGGTACTGCCCTTGGCTCCTTGCCTAGCATCCCAGGTGTGTTCACTTACTTGCTTCTGGGAGGAAGGAAAGTATTGGATTTAAACAGTGCTTTAGACCAAATGGACTTGACAGACATGTACTGAACATTTCATGCAATAACTGCAGAACATATATTCACCTCATCAGTACATGGATCCTTCTCCAGGATAGACCATATGTTATGCTACAAATTAAGTCTCAACAAATGTAAAAGGGTCAAATTTATATCAAGTACATTTTCACACCACGATGGAATAAAATTAGAAGTTAACAACAAATACAACATTGGAAACTGTATAAATATATGTGAATTAAACTACATGCTCCTGACGAGCAAAGGTCAAAGAAAAAATAAAGCAGGAAATAAAACAAAAATTCCTTGACACTAATGAAAATACAAGCCCAACCTATTAAAATCTGTGGGATCCTTCAAAAGCAGTGCTAACAGAGAAGTTTATTGCAATAAATGCTTACATCAAGAGAATGGAAAGACTTCAGATAAACAAGCTAATGTTACACTCCAAAGAATTAGAAAAACAAGAACAATCCAATCCACTAATTAGTAGATCAAAATAATTAGTATTAGAACAGAACTAAATGAAATAGAGATGAAAAGAATGATACAAAAGATCAATGAAACAAAATGTTGGTTTTTCGAAAAGATAAACAGAATCCCACGTTATGGTCAGCTCTGTGGGACATTTCTCAATGACTGGGATTTCCGAATTGCAGGCCGAGAGTTGAACGGGGCCATTGCACAATTTATTTCACATGCTTCCATAGTGCTTGCACTTTAGACAACAAGCAGGCCTAATTTTTGACATTAAAGGAATAGCAGTACAAAGTTTTCAAGTTACAATCCTATAAACGATGACATGGTGAGGCATCACCAGTTTACAAATTATGACTCCACTTTCAGGTTTGGTATAAGTTATTTCCGACCACGTGGCATTTTTCAACACTTTAGGGCATTTACATTAGGGAACCCTGCGTTGGAGTGTGGATTTCTTAAAAATATGAGCTAAGGGGATAGTTGCCAATACAAAAAGAATAATGCCTTCCTTGCTCTTCCATGTACTGCCTCGATGGTCAAAGACAAGCTCCCATACCTCTCTAAGCCTCAGGCTTCTCACCTAGGGAACAGAGACCATACTGCACCCTTCTCAGCCTCATTGTGAATAAAAAGAATGTCTCATGTGTTATGGAACAATCGCAGTGCCTAACTCAACTCAGGCTCTGAGAGCTGCCTGGATTCTTTTGTGGGCAGGGAACCCATGGAACCCATGGAACCCATTGCATTTCCCCTCCACTTCCTCTCTCTACATTGTCAGGCTTCCACATCCTTGACCTCCTTCCCAGCCAGTTTGGATGCCAAGGTCTTTCTTTCACTCCTCCTACTGCCAATTCTCACAGTTCCCTTTGGTCCTGTGCTCCCAGGCGAATGCTAACCCTGAAGTCCCTGTCTCTCTGTCTGTCTCTCTCTCTTACTCGCTCTCTTCATCTCTCTTTTCTCTTTCCCTCTCTCGTTTCTATTGCTCACAATAAGACTGAGAAGTGTGCAGTATGGTCTCTATTCCCTAGGTGTGAAGCCTGAGCCTTAGAGAGGTGCGTGTGCACATGCATGCGTGCACACACACACAAACACACACACACACTTCTCTGCAAATTTTCCTGCAAGACAAGTTCTTAGAAGTGTAAATGATGAGGCGAAGTGTGTGCTAAGGTTATTTCTGAAGTTGAAGTGGGGGAAAACAGGTACTCTCATACATTGTTTCTGAGCATGTAAATTGGCATAGTCATTCTTTGGAATCATTTGGAACATAATCATGAACACACACATAAATATGTTTGTATTTTATGTAAGTGAAATCATAGTGCAGCTACATTTTGTATCCATTTCACTTTAGCTGGCAAATTTATTGATACAAAGTTGTTTGTAATACATCTTTATTCCAGCTTTATTGAAAAACAGTTGACATCATAAAAATTTTATGTATTTAAGATGTGCAATGAGATGATTTGATATGTGTATAGATTGTGTAATGATTACCACAATAAAATTAATTAGCACACCCATCATCACCTATGCCTACCATTTAGAGTGTGTGTGTGTGTGTGTGTGCATGGTGA
This sequence comes from Cynocephalus volans, assembly GCF_027409185.1. Lineage (NCBI taxonomy): Eukaryota > Metazoa > Chordata > Mammalia > Dermoptera > Cynocephalidae > Cynocephalus > Cynocephalus volans. The sequence goes on along the minus strand of NC_084478.1, from coordinate 109,803,671 downwards.
GGACACTTGAAATTTGCTAGCACGAAATTTCAAATAAACAATTCAGTAGTATTTACTATAGTCACCATGTTGTGCATTACACCCTCAGAAATTATCTTATAACTGAAAGTTTATACCATTTGACCAACATCTCCCCATTTCTCTCATCCCCTCCCCCGATACTCCTTATTATCTTTTAAATTTTTGTAGGATTTGTAGTGATGTTCATCTTTTTCTTAATTGAGATGAAATTTACATAACATAAAATTAACCATTTTAAGGTTAGCAATTCACTTCAAAATAAAAACCCATACATTTTAAGTGGTTAGTCCCTATTTCCCCCTTATCCCCTCCCCATAGCCCCTGGCTAACAGCCTGCTTTCTGTGTCTATGTATTTACCTATTTCGGATATTTCACATAAATGGAATCATATGATATATGAGCTTTGGTGCCCAGCTCTTTTCACTTAGCATAATGTTTTCCAGGCCCAAGCACACTAATGCCGGTATCAGTACTTCAGTCCTTTTTCTGGATGAATATTATTCAGTTGCATGTATATACCATTGCTGTGGATTGAATACCACCACTCCAAACTCACTGAAGCTTAAATTGTGTCCCCCAAGGTTCCAGGTATTGGCAACGTGGCCCCCACTGTGACAGTATTGAGAGGTTGGAAAATCCCATTATGGTAATTGAAAGGTGGGGCCTTGATGAAGACCATGCAATAGTATCATTCTTCTGCATATGAGTCTCCAGTTTTCCCAGCACCATTTATTGAAGAGATTGTCCTTTCCCCACTGTTTGTTCTTGGCTCCTTTGTCTAAAATCAGTTGGCTTTAGGTACATGGATTTATTTCTGAATTTTCTATTCTGCTCCATTGGTCTATTTGTCTGTTTTCGTGCCAGTAAAATGCTGTGTTGATTACTATAGTTGTGTAGTATATTTTGACATCAGGGAGTGTGATGCCTCTCACTTTGTTCTTTTTGCTTAGGATTGTATTGGCAATGCAGGGTCTTCTATTGTTCTACATAAATTTTTGGATTTTTTTTTCTTATTTTTGTGAAGTATGCCATTTGTAGTTTGATGGGGATTGCATTGAATCTGTAGATTGCATTGGGTAGTATGGTCATTTTGACAATATTGATTTCTCCAATCCACGAACATGAAGTATCTTTCCATTTTTTAGTGTCTGCTTTCTTTAACCAGTATTCTATAGTGTTCCCTGTCAAGCTCTTTCACCTCCTTGGTTTAATTTACTCCTAGGTATTTTTGGTTGTTGTTATTGTACATGGGATTGCTTTCTTAATTTCTTTTTCTGCTAGTTTGTTGCTGGTGTATAGAAATGCTACTGATTTGGGTATGTTAATTTTGTATCCTGCAACTTTACTGAATTTGTTTATCAGGTCTAGGGTTTTTTTGGTAGAGTCTCTAAGTTTCTCTGCATATAAAATCATGTCATCTGCAAACAGGGACAATTTGACTTCCTCCTTTCCCACATGGATGCCCTTTATTTCTTCCTATTGCCTAATTTCTCTGGCTAGGACTTCCAGTACTGTGTTGAGTAAAAGTGGTAAGAGTGGACATCCTTGTCTTGTTCCAGTTCTTAGTGGAAAAGCTTTTTCCTATTCAGTATGATGTTAGCTGTGGGTTTGTCATATGTAGCCTTTATTGTATTAAGATATTCTCCTGAAGGGATGTTGAATTTTATCAAATGCTTTTTCTGCATCTATTGAGATGATCCTATGGTTTCTTTCATTCTGTTGATGTGATGTATTATTTTATTGATTTGCATATGTTGAATCTCCCTTATACCCTTGGGATGAATTCCACTTGATCATGGTGTATAATCTTTTTGATGTACTGTTGGATTTGGTTTGCTAGATTTTATTTATTTATTTATTTATTTATTTATTTATTTATTTATTTTTGCTAAGAATTTTTTATATTGATTTATTTTTTATGGATTTATTTTTTTGTTGTGTCCTTGCCTGGTTTTGGTCTAAGGATAATGTTGACCTCGTAGGGTGAGTTTGGATATCCATGTGTAGAAGAATGAAACTAGTCCCTATCTCCTACCACATACAAAAATCAACTCAAAGTAGATTAAAGCTTTCATTGTAAGACCCAAATCTATAAAACCACTATAAGAAAACAGGTGAAATGCTTAGGACATTGGTCTGGGCAAAGATTTTATGAATAAGACCTCAAAAGCACAGGGAAGTTTATCACAATAAATTCTTACATCAAAAATTAGAATGACTTCATATAAAAAACCCTAACATTACACATAAAAGAACTAGAAAAACAAGAACAATCCAATCCCCAAATTAGTGGATGGATAGAAATGATTAAGATTAGAGCAGAACTAAATGAAATAGAGACAAAAAAATAGAAAAGATCAACAAAACAAAGTGTTGGTTTTTTGAGAAGATAAACTGTATAGACAAACTATTAGCTAGGATAACTAAAAAAGAAGAGAGAAGACCCAAAAAACAAAGTCAGAAATGAAAGAGGAGACATTACAACCAATATCACAGAAATATAAAGAATCATCACAGACTATTATAAACAACTATGCACCAACAAATTTGAAAAGCTGGAGGAAATGGATTAATTTTTTGACACATACAAACTACCAAGGCTAAATCAAGCAGAAATAGAAAACCTGAACAGACCAATAACAAGCAATGAGATTGAAGCAGTAATCAGCAATCTTCCAACAAAGAAAAGCCCAGGACTAGATGACTCTGCTGCTGAATTCTACCAAGCCTTTAAGGAGGAATTAATACCAATTGTCTACAAACTATTCCAAAAATTTGAAACATAGGCCATTCTACCAAACTGATTCTATGATGCCAGCATCACCCTGATACCAAAACCAAACAAAGATACAACAAAAAAAGAAAACTGCAGGACAACATCTTTAAAAAACATAGATGCAAAAATACTCAACAGAATTTTAGCAATCAGAATACAGCAACATTTCAAAGAAAACATACACCATGATCAAGTGGGATTCATCCCAGGAATGCAAGGGTGGTTCAACATATGCAAGTCAATAAATGTGATAGACCACACCAACAAAAAAAAGGACAAAAACCATTATTATCTCAATAGATGCTGAAAAAGCATTTGACAAAACATCCCTTCATGATAAAGACTGTGAGAAAATTAGGTATAGAAAGTATCTCAACATAATAAAAGCCACATATGTCAAACCCACCACCAATATTATCCTGAAAAGCTACAGCTTTTCTCTTAAGAACAGTAAAAACAACAAGGACGTCCACTTTCACTACACCTATTTAACACAGTATGGGAAGTACTAGCCAGAGCAATCGGGCAAGAGAAAGAAAGAAAGGGTGTCCAGATAAGCAAAGACAAAGTCAAACTGTCCCTGTTTGCAGATGACATGATCTTATATACAGAAACACCAACACTATACAAAAAAAATCCTCTTAGAGCTCATAAACAATTTCAGTACAGTCACAGGATACAAAATTAGTAGCATTTTATTTTTATTTAAAATTTTTATTTATTATTAGCATATTCATTCTTACAAATTGTTTTATTTCTTTATTCCCTTTGCCCGACCTTCTCCCTCCCTCCCCCCATCTCTAGTATCCTTAGGTTTGTTTTCTCATTCTGAAAGTTCAACATATTATTGTGATCTTTTCTTTCTTTCTTTCCTTCATTTCTTCCTTCTTCTTGCCTTCCCTCCCTCCCTTCCCACCAGCCAGTTATGAGGGAGAACATATGGTATTTCTGTTTCTTTGTCTGGTTTATTTCACTTAACATAATATTCTCCAGACTCATCCATGTTGCTGCAAAATGCAGAATTTCATTCTTTTTTATGACTGAGTAGTATTCCATTGTGTATATATACCACATTTTCTTTATCTAGTTGTCTGTCAATGGACACTTAGGTTGGTTCCATATTTTGGCTATTGTAAATAGAGCCTCAATGAATATGGGAGTGCAGGTATCCCTTCAACATGATGATTTCCATTCCTTTGGGTATATACCCAGTAGTGGGATTGCTGGACCATGGTAGCTCTATCTGTCAGTAGACTTTTTATACTCCAACAATAAACTAGCAGAAAAAGAAATGAAAAAAGCAAGCCCATTTACAGTACTCACCAAAAAAGAAATACATAGGAATAAATTTAACAGAGGAAGTGAAAGATTTCTACAAAAAGAACTACCAATCACTGCTGAAAGAAATTAAAAGGACACAAAAAGATGTAAAGACATTACATTGCTCTTTGATTAGAAGGATTAATATTGTGAAAACATCCATACTACCCAAAGTGATCTACAGATTCAATGCAATCCTCATCAAAATACCAATGACATTCTTCACATAGAAAAACAATCCTAACATTCGTAGCGAACAATGAAAGACCTCAAATAGCCAAAGCAATCCTTAGCAATAAATAAATAAAGCCAGAGGCATTATACTACCTGACTTCAAATTATACTACAAAGCTACAGTAACCAAACAGCATGGTACTGGCATAAAAACAGATACATGAATCAACAGAACAGAACAGAGAATCCAGAAAACAACCCACATACTTACAGCCAACTGATCTTTGACAAAGGCATCAAAAACATACATTGGGGAAAGGACAGCTTCTTTAATAAATGGTACTAAGAAAACTGGATACCCATGCATAGAATAATGAAACTAGACCTGTACCTCTCCCCATATACCAAAATAAACTCAAAATGAATTAAATATTTAAATATAAAACATGAAACTATAAAACTCCTAAAAGAAAGCATAAGGGAAGCACTTCAGGAAGTAGCACTGGGCAAAACTTAATTAATAAGACACCTGAAGCACAGGAAACAAAAGAAACAATAAGCAAATGGGACTACATCAGATTAAAAAGCTTCTGCACAGAAAAAGAAATGATTAACAGAGTGAAAAGACAACCTACGGAATGTGAGAAAATACATGCAAACTATGCATCCAACAGGGGATTAATATCCTGAATATACAAGGGAACTCAAACAACTTAACAATAGAAAAAATAAGTAACCCGATTAAAAAATGGGCTAAGGGGCTGAATAGGTGTTTCTCAAAGGAAGGTGTATAAATGGCCAACAGACACATGAAAAAGTGCTCAACATCACAAAGCATCAAGGAAATGCAAATCAAAACCACACTGAGATATCATCTCACAAAATTTGACTGGTTATTATCAAAAAGACAGAGAATAACAAATGCTGGTGCAGAGAAAGTGAAACCCTCATACACTCTTAGTGGGACTGTAAATTAGTGCAATCATTATGGAAAACAGTATGGAGATTCCTCAAACATCTACAGACAGAATTGCCAAATGATCCGGCAATCCCACTGCTGGGTATATACCCAAAGGAATGGAAATCATCATGCCAAAGAGATACCTGTACTCCCATGTTTATTGCAGCACTATTTACAATGGCTAAGAGTTGGAACCAACCGAAATGTCCATCAACAGATGACTGGATAAGGAAAATGTGGCCTATATACTCAATGGAATGCTATTCTGCCATAAAAAAGAATGAAATTCTGCCATTCACAGCTACATGGATGAACTTAGGGAAAATTATGGGAAGTAAAATAAGCCAGGCTTACAGAAAGAAATACTGCATGCAGTATTTCTTACAAGCAGGAGCTAAAAAAAATAAAATAAAATAATAAAATAAAGAAAGACACAACAATCACAATAATTCATTGAACTTTCAAAAGGAGAGAACAGAACTGAAGCCACCAGAGGTGGGAAAGGGGAAAGGGAGGGGGGCCAGCAAGAAATTGGTAAAGGGCCACACACACAAAAAAAAAGATTACATTGTGTAATATTGAATATACTGATTATCCTGATTTGAGCATCACATATTGCATTCAGGCATTGATATTTAATGCCGTACCCCACAGATGTGTACAATCAATTATGTTTCAATTAATAAATAAAAAATAATTTGGTGTCTATAATTAAGTATATAAGAATAAAGCACTTTGTTGTTTTTACAAATAGTTGACCAATTATCCCAGCACCATCTTTTGGACAACCTAACCTTTCCCTACTCATCCAAAATGTTTCAATCAGCTTATTAGTATCTCTCCATATTTGGGTTTGACAGCTGGCTTTTTCTCCTGGTTCATTTGTTCTATATTTATTCCGGTTCAATATTATTTTAACACTGTAGTTTCACGATACATTGTTTTCTGTCAGTGTAACTTCCCCCAAATTATTGTTCTGAATTGTTGGAAAACCTCACTGTGGTTCTACTTTAGAGGCGAGGTTAGAGTGTTACTGTAAAGCGAGGTTACACTAAAACAATTTAGAAACCATCAGTTTGTCACAGGCTGTAAAAATCTGAAAATCTCTCAGCAAATCTCTATTAGACTCAGTGCATCAACTCATGCAAGGACCCACAGACAGGGACCCTACACAAGGGGAACCACAAGCTGAGGTTTATATTTCAATGAATTTAACAGGGCAGGGGAGTGCTGTCTGGAAGATGTGTATTTATAATATGATTCAGCAACAGAAACAGGCTGCCATGTTTTTACAAATCAAATCCTCTTTTTTCAACTGAAAATAATTGTACTGTCTAATTATAACATTCGAAAAACAAATGCCTGCTGATGGGAAATAAAAGTAAAACACCCCCCCAAAAAAGAAATAACTAAATAAACAGGAAAATAAACTGAAAAAAGAATTTTTTTAATGTTACTCTCTACCTACTTTCCAGACCTAGTCTGGTTCTCCCTCCCTCCACTCCCTGCCCGGGGCCCCAATCTGGGACAAAACCAACTAGACACTAGTGGTTAGGGTAAATTCTGGACTTAAGTTGATGGAGAGTGTAAGGGATAGAAGTGGGCATTTAGGGGGCATAGAAGCGGAAGAAGCAATAGTTTAAATTAAACGTTCCAGCAGAAACCAGGAAAAGGCAAATACAAATTACAGGATATTATGACCCGTTTGGTCTCGGGGATTGCTAAATAGCGGAAAAAATGGGGAGGGGAGCAGTAGACTGTGGTAGTGGTGGGGAAGGCGGGAATGAGGAGAAAGGTGGCTCCGCCCATGCTCCCGCCCTCCCCCTCCTGCCGCACTGCAGGTGTGAACGGTAATTAGAAATCTGAGCTCACAGTGACGTAGGAGACCCAGAACTGACGCTTGGATTAATTTCTCCTCTTAGTTGCGGTGTGGTAGTCGTTTGTAGCGGTGCGTCGGTTCGCTACTGCCCTGAAGGCAAGCGAGCCTGTTCTGTTGCCTCGGGAAGGAGGGAAGTGGTAGAAGCTGACCCGGATCCGTGGCAGGTGGGTGGACGCTGGCTGCGGTAGGAGTGGCAAAGAGCAAATACCATAGCGGGTCCAGGACCGGATTCTCTGTCCTCTTCCCGATGCCCTCCTGTTTAGTGCAAGAAATGGAGGGCTTGGGGGAAAGAACTCGAGAGGGGCCAGGGGTTGAGAATGAGCACCAGTTGGGATCTCCTCAAAAACGAGCATCGATCGAGCAATGTCTGATGGAGGGGAAGGACTGGGGGAGGGGGATGGCGAGGAAACGTACTGATTCCAGCAGGGCCGCGGGAGCGGGATGTAGCCAGTGACCGGGGAATGGGGAAAGCGGACTCTGCCACGGTTCCAGGCCTGTGTTCCCGGTATATTTTCTTCACCCTCAGTCCATTTGGAGCCGGAAATGCTGGGCTGTGGGGGCCGGGGAGAGGAGTTGCTGCAGAAAAAGGGGTACAGGGATCAGGTCTGGGAAGCAGGTCCCTATTGCGGAGGAGGCGGTTGAGTGGTAGAGCTTCTGACTGAGGGATAGAGGCGGGGTGCGCCTGTTTCTTGTTCCTGCAGGTCGGTGAAAGCGTGGGTGCTGCTCGTGTACCTTGGGGTAAGAATGACAAAGCTCAACGACTGCAGCGGGTCCTGGTTTGCAGTGCCCACTCACCTCTTCGCCCATCATCCATCTTGATGTATAAAATGGTGGGCATGGGAGGGGGTGGGCTGGAGAGAGGGCAGTGGGTCACATGGGGTCCTGGAGGATACCCAGATTGAATTTTTTTGTAAATAAATCACATCTCCACCCAGCAAGCTCTTCTGACTCCTCTGCCCCACAAGTTATCCATCTGCCTTCAAGAAACGATAAATAGGTGAAGGGTGGTATGAGACAGTGGGGATAGTGGGCCTAAAGAAAAGGTTAAAACGGTTTGGAAATAATTATCTTTGATTACAATGCCTATTTCTGGAAGGTGGGGTAACCTGTCACAGGGCGGGAAAATAAACTGTGAAACAGGATGGGGGAGAAACTGAAGGTGTTGACATTTGACTAGGAGAGCTCTAAATCAACAAAGGGGCTGGTGCCCCCAATACAGGTACTTTGATCAACTGATCTGTCCTGGATATTGTCACATTTCTGTCTGCAGGTCTTTAGGTCCGTTGGTGTAGCAGATTTCAAGGTTAAGAGAGAAAGACTGCCTCTGATCCCTGCAGGTAGGGGGTTTTCTGGGGCCCTCTGGTGTAAGAGTATCAGGGATCAGAACAGAATCTTGGAGATTCACAGCCCTCCCTGCTTGAATTAAGTGCAGGAGAAACCTAGCAGGGTGTGAACAAAATGGCGGTCCTATGTCTAGTGAAGGAAGAAAGGAGTTGAAGGGTGAGGTCTGGGGGTGCCCCTGGAGGACTTATCAGAATCCCTGGGAGCTGAGGCCTGGTCTCTCAACCTCGGCCCCGCCCCCCACCCGTCCTAAATGAAGTGGCCCAGGGAAAAATTTTCAGAGAAAATGTTGGGCTTTGGCCCAGGGCTGGGTCTGGGGCGCCCCCTAGAGGGTGCACGAAGTCTCTCAGGTTGGAAAACCTTTGTTCTGAATCCTGTTACCAAGCATTCGATCCGTCTTCTTTTTTTATGTTTTAGGAAGACAAAACAAGAAAAAACCACAACATGGAAAATGTCCCCCAAGAAAACATAGTTGGGGAGCAGGCCCCGGGGCCAAAAGAAGAAGAAGCCCACCCTCTACGAGGTGGTGAAGGCCAGGAGCCTGGAGGAAATATTAGAGGGGGGTGGGCTCCACCTGTCCAGGATTTTGGAGAGGATATGCCCAATAGGCTTGCCAATAACATCGATATGATAGATGGGGATGCAGATGATATGGAACGATTCATGGAGGAGATGAGAGAGCTAAGGAGGAAAATTAGGGAGCTTCAATTGAGGTACAGTCTGCGCATTCTTATAGGGGACCCCCCTCACCATGATCATCATGATGAGTTTTGCCTCATGCCTTGAATCTTGAGGTTAATAATCATAAACCCCCTGCTTTCCAAACTTGCATTTTCTGGGTGTACCCATTACTGTGAATCTTTTGTGGTTATTCTGCCATTTTCTGATTGGAGATTTCATTTTGTCAGCAGGGGAGTTTCATCAACCTGCATGAAAAGATGTTTATTATATATTGTAAAGTTAATAAAGCAATTTTAAAAGCAGTCTTTAGATATACTGTCTCATTTAAAAGCATGCATATTTACACTATATATCATGTATTTAAGATTATATATATGTATAAATATATAAAATACCAGAATGTGGGTTTTTTTCTATGTGGTGTACTCATTAGTACTTTTTATTTTATTTTTTTCTTGTCTATCTGTTTTTTTCACTTATCCAAAATGAATGCATATGTTTTATATGTGTCAGAAAAAAAGTAAGAAGCAAGGAACTTGCCAATCAGCTTATAAAGAGAGTGGAGGCAATTAATAAATTCTTGAAACACAATTTAAAAACATATAAATTTTTTATTACCTTTCGATCTCTTATTTAGAAGCACAAACCTGGTGATTATTATAGGTACATTTCTCTAAAGTCAGCCTATTCATCTATAAAATGGAGATAATGTATGCCTTACAGGCCTGCTGTGGTTTTCAAATGAGGTAATGACTGAACTCTGTGGCTGGTTCTGTCCACACATGCCAGGCCCCAACCTTCTAGGTGCCCTTCATTTTTAGGGAAGGACCCAAAGAGTACGCCTACCAGCAAATCCAGTTGACTGCCAAGATCGTAACACTTTTCTATTCCTCTGCTGCTCTGTCTTCCCTGGGTAGTGCTATGACTACTGGGAATTTCTCCTTCTGCTTGATTTTGTTCCTTCTACTGGTGGGGACCACTGCTGATGTGCTAGACTCACAAAGGTGACAAAGACCCACTGATTTCTCTGGAACCCTGGGTGGTCTGGAACCCCATTTTGCCCTTTCACAAATGTGCAGAATGTCCCTCTCTGCTTTAGAGTTATACTTGAACCAGGCAGATATTTCATCGGTGCTGCTTAGGGATGCAAATAGTCCTTTACGGTTTTCCCACACTTTCTTCCTTAACACCTTCCCCTAGACAAATCTGGATGACACTTGTTATAGCATGCTCAGAATTGGAGTATTGCTTCCATCTTCTGACAAATATGACCCAGTCTGTTTGACCCTCTATTTTCTATGCAGACTGCTACAGGTTTCACTCTGCACATACACAGGAATTGTAGGGGTGGCTTTATGTCCCCACGACTGTTCTGGTTCATACCACCTCACCCCAGGAGTCCCCAGTAGTCTCTACTCATACTTACCTACATGGATCCAGAGGAGTTTCTCTCCTCCTTTGCTTCAAAGTTTGCTGTGCCAAATAAGCCTGTAATCACAACTCAATGGGAAACAATGGCCGGGACTAGGAACCTCATAGGTAGACCCTGGTTTTAGAACAATTTTCACATTCATCACTGTTTTCCCCCTAGACTGTGCCCTTCTCACAGTAAATATTTTGTCTCATTTATCCTGGTACCCTTAGCATTTAGCACAGGGCCTGGTAAGTTGTAGGGCACAACAGTTCATTATAGCTGAGTCAAGAGTCCTGCAATATAGACCCAGGTTTGCTTCTGATCATTTATGGGCAAGTAACTAATTTTCCCTACAGACTGTAACTTGCAATTAAAAAATGAACACAGCCTGAGCCAGCCATACCAGAGAAAGCAGGCAGGGCTGTACCTCTGGCCCACGCTGGTCCCCACTGCTGGGAGAGAATTAAGAGGCTCAGGGCCCCCACACCCTGAGCCAGCCAAGCAGGAAAAGGCAGGTGGGGTGAGACTTCTGGCCCCGGCCAGTCAATCTGCCAGGAGAGAATTAAGAGACTCCCATGTTTATTGCAGCACTATTTACAATAGCCAAGAGTTGGAACCAGCCCAAATGTCCATCATCAGATGGACATCATCATCTGATTACTGGCTAAGGAAACTGTGGTGTATCTACATAATAGAGTACTACTCTGATATAAAAAAGAATGAAATACTACCATTCGCAACAACGTGGACGTACTTAGAGAAAATTATATTAAGTGAAACAAGCCAGGCACAGAAAGAGAAATACCACATTTTCTCACTTATTTGTGGGAGCTAAAAATAAATAAATAAATAAACCCACAAACAAATCGGGGTGGGGAGAGAAGACAGAATAACCACAAAAATTCCTTGAACTATTTAATTCAAGTGAACAGATGTGATTTATGGGGGGTAGGTGGAGAGGAACAGGTAACGGGGCATGAAAATCAACCACAATGTATATTCAGAAGTAAAATTTTAAAAAACGAACACAGCAGAGGAAGCGTTATACACCAATTTCAACATATGGACTTATAACATTATACGAGAACAAGTTCATGGAAAGACTGTATTATCTTTTATTTTCACGAATTTTTATTGAAACATAATTGATCTGTGGGGTACAGCATTGAATGTCAATACCTGTGTGCGATATGTGATGCTCAAGCCAGGATAATTAGTATATTCAACATTACACAATATAATCATCTTTTGTGGCTTTTTACCAATTCCTTGCTAACTCTTTGAAGTACCCTTTATATGTCAGTGTTTACAAACATGTGATATACAAACCAGCTGCGTCAGAATCACCTGAAGAACTGGCTAAAAATTCAGAAAACTTTTTCACTCCACATCCACTGCATCCTAGTTAATCAGACATCTCTGGATTTACATAAATTAAAGTGGAGTTCTCAGCTATAGTTCAAGTTTAGACACTCCCTTCCCCATCCCCTACTATGTAGAGATAATAGATAGATAGACAGATAGATAGATAGATAGATAGATAGATAGATAGATAGATAGATAGATAGATGGAGAGATAGATAGATAGATAATAGATAGATTGATAGAGATATAGATCTAAGACCCGCGAAAGCACTTTTTAAGGCCTTAATTAATCTGTATACATCAGACCTTATTTTCCCACTCAACTGTGCCCTTATTAAAGAGACAACTGTCTTTTTTTAATGCTGTTATCTTTAGTGCATAGATTCTTAAAATTGGCTGCAGGTTTTAATTACCTGAGGATATTTTAAAGTGTAGCTCAGGACCCACTTTCAACCAATTGAATCAGACTCATTAAAGGTGGGACCAAGGAATCATAATGGTGTAAAAAAGTCCCATTCCAATGTACATGTAGATTTGAAAACAACTGAGTGTAGCTTGTGCCTAAAATATCTTTGGTTTATTTTCTCTGCACTATCCATGATTGATTGCATGATCATAAGCAAGTAATTTCATTTATCTAGAATATGTATCTTGAGAAAGAAATAGCTCTGAGGAATTACACCATAATATCAACACATGAGGTTAAGATAGTATATGCCAGTGTTCAACCAAGTTTGCTAGCCTATCAAATGCTTCAGAATCACACATATAGTGTGTTTAAAATACAGAATCCTAGCTCTACACCCAAAACCACTTTTTGGCAATGGTGTCCAGTAACTACATTGTTAACAAGCACCCCCTTCCCAAGTGATTCTGACGCACACTAGAGTTTGAGGATTACTTGGGCCTACACTTTACCTCAAGCATATTAAGGACAAACCAATAAAATAACTAAATAACTAAAAGAAAACCTATATAAACAGTCTGAATTCAGGGAAAGTAACAGCAAGAAGAAGACCTATCTGAGTGTCAAAAAATAATAAAAAGTTGAAGCCATAAATGGAAATATTGGCATTCAACTATGTAAAAAATATTAAATCTTTTGTAGATAAAAACAGGACTATAAATAAAAGTTCCAGGAAAGGGCCTGTACATCTTAATAAGATGTATTTCCTCAACTGAAGATAATGTAATGTCTTTCACTCTTCATTTTAGTATAGGTAACATGTAAACAATAAAATGAATAAAAATCACATTCTTCTTGCCCATTTAAAACCTTGATTGAGAACAGTCTGTCCTGGCCTTGCTCAGTTTGGATTTATCTGGTAACGCAAGAGTGTTTATTTGCTTGTCTCAGGGAAAACGTGGTGAGGTGAAACACCCATTTGCCACAGAGCCTGCCACTCATGATTGGTATTAGTTTCCTGTGGCCGCTGTAAAATATTACAACAGAGATTTATTCTCTCACCTTTATGGAGGCCAGAAGTTAGAAATCAATGTGTGGACAGGGCTGTCCTCCTTCTGGAGGCTGTCTGGGAGCATCTGTTCTTTGTCTCTTCCAGCTATTGGTGGCTACTGGCATTCTTCGGCTTGTGGCTGCATCACTTTTCAATCTCTGCCTCTATCTTTAAATCACCTTCAGTTATGTATATCTTTGTGTATCTGTCTAATATCCCCTCTGCCTCTCTTAAAATGACATTCGTGGTGGTATTTAAGACCCATCCGGATGGTCCAGGACAATCTCCTCTTCTCAAGATCCTTAACTTAATTACATCTCCAAAGACCCTTTTTCCAAATAAGTTAACATTTACAGTTTCCTGGGATTAGGACAAGGACATGTCTTTGGAAGCCATTATCAGCCTACCATGCTATTGCACCACACTATTATATCACAAAATGTAGTATTAAATATTCTGTTATCTGGCTGTCTCCCGAAGATAGAATTTTTAGTCCTCTGGATGACCCTAGTTTATTTGTTGTGCTTAACTGAACTCCATATGCAGAACCAAAATGGAAAAAAGAATGGCTTATCTATAATGCTGCTGTTTGTTGATATTGTAATAAAAGCCAACAATTAATTTCAATAATATTTTAAATCTATAATTGCAATGTAAAATTATAAGCGTTCTATTTGTCAACAGGCTAGCTCAGCAAACACTGGAATTAAAATTTTACCTGTAGGACTTCTGGTCCAGAAAAGATGGTACAGATTTATTTCTCTCTTCTTCTCCTCACTAAGTACAACTATAAACCCTGGAAATAATACAAAAAGGAAAAGAAGAGAACTGTGAAAATGGTAAGAGGAATACAAAATAGTTTTGAACTCCAAGACTGGAGGGAAAACATAGAAGATTATTTACATAACACCAACCAACAGAAGAAGGTTACCAGGCCCACCATTTCCTGATAGCCCAATCTAGCATGTACGGCAGCACAGGTAAGCTCATTTCTCCTTTTGATTTAAGAGAAGTTTTTGCAGACAAGAACACTATAAAGAGGAACTCTGCCATAACAAGCATCCCAGACCAGGAAGCATCTTCGTCCCCACAAACCTGAGACCCTCTCCACTACTGAGAGACAAAAAGATGGCCGAGTGACACCAACAAGGTGTAGTCCCACTAAAACAAGGTGCCTGAGTAAAATAACTTCTTGTCCTTGCAGGTCTGAGACTTCCCTCTCATGACCAGACACTGAGCAGCCTAGCCTGGAAAAATCCCTTCCGAACACTCAGACAACACCAGCAGGGAACACTGAAAACATAGTGTCAACAAATAAACAAAGTAGACCAATTTAAAAAAAAAAAAAAAAAACTGGAAAGGCCCTGAATATTAAACTGTCATTGAATCCAAAACCCACTGCTGTGGATTGAAATGTGTCCACCAAAGTTTAGTGTATTAGAAACTTAAACCCACTATGATAGTGCTAAGAGGGTGGGAAATCTTATTATTGTAATTGAAAGGTGAGGCTTTTATTTTTTTTATTTTTTTATTTTATTTTACCAATATACAATGTAGTTGATTTTTGTGTCCCCTTACTGATTCCTCCTTCCCCCCTCCCTCTCTCCCCTCCCACCCATCAACATCATATCTCTTCACTTGTCTTAACAAGTTCAAATAATTGTGATTGTTGTACCTTCTTCCAGTCCCCCAGCAACCTGGGATTGCTTGTGTACTTATTTATTTATTTTTAGTTCCCACAAATAAGTGAGAACATGTGGTATTTATCTTTCTGTGCCTGACTTATTTCACTTAATATGTTTTCTAAGTCCATCCATGATACTGTAAATGGTAGTATTTCATTCTATTTTATAGCAGAGTAAAATTCCATTGTGTAGATATACATTTTCTGTATTCACTCATCTGATGATGGACATTTGGGCTGGTTCCAACTCTTGGCTATTGTAAATAGTGCTGCAATAAACATTAGGGTACAGGTATCCCTTTGACATGACGATTTCCACTACTCTGGGTGTATTCCCAGCACTGGAATAGCTGGGTCATATGGTAGATCTATCTGTAATTGTGCGAGGAACCTCCAAACAATTTTCTGTAAAGGCTGCACCATTTTGCAGTTCCACCCACAGTGTAGGGGGGGGGGCGTTCCTTTTTTTCTGCAACCTCTCCAGCATTTATCATTCATGGTCTTTTAGATATTAGCCATCCTAACTGGAGTGAGATGGTATCTCAGTTTGGTTTTGATTTGAATTTCCCAAATGCTGAGAGATGCTGAATGTATTTGCACGTGTCTGTTGGCCATTCATATACATTCTTTTGAGAAATCCCTATTCAGCTCCTTTGCCCATTTTTTAATTGGGTTACTTGTTTTTTTGCCATAAAGTTGTTTCAGTTCCTTGTATATTCTGGATATTAATTCTTTGTCCGATGTATATTTCTCCCACTCTGTTGATTGTCTTTTAACTCTTAATTGTTTCTTTTGCTGTGCAGAAGCTTTTTAGTTTGATTTAATACCATTTGTTTATTTTTCCTTTGGTTGCCTGTGCTTTTGGGGTCATATTCATGAAGTCTGGATCCAATCCTACTTCCTGGAATGTTTCCCCTATGTTATTTTAAGGAGTTTTATTGTTTCAGGGTGTATATTTAATTCTTTAATCCATTTTGAGTTGATTTTGGTATATGGTGAGAGGTATGGGTCTAGTTTCACACTCCTGTGTATGGATATCCAGTTTTTCTAGCACCATTTGCTGAAGAGGCAGTCTCTTCTCCAGTGTGTAGACTTGGTGCCTTGTCAAAGATCAGATGGCTGTAGGTATGTGGGTTGATTTCTGGATTCGTAATTCTATTCCATTGATCCATGTGTCTGTTTTTATGCTAGTTCCATGCTATTTTGGTTATTATAGCCTTGTAGTATAGTATAAAGTCAGGTAGTGTTATGCTTCCAGCTTTATTTGCTCAGAATTGCTTTGGCTATTCATGATCTTTTCTTATTCCATATAAATGTTAGGATAATTTTTTCCATTTCAGAGAAAAACTTCATTGGAATTTTGATGGGGATTGCATTGAATTTGTAGATCACTTTGGGTAGTAAGGGCATTTTACAATGTTAATTCTTCCAATCCAAGAGCATGGGATGTCTTTCCATCTTCTTGCATCCTGAAAGATGGGGCTTTTAATAGGTGATTAGATTGTGAGGACCATGCTCTAGTGAATGGATTAATCCGTTGATGGTTTGATGGTTTAATGGTTCTCATGGGCATGGTTATGCTGGCTTTAAAAGGAGAGTGACTGGGTTTAGCTGCCTTCTTAAGACATTTGCAAAGTGATACTCTGTGTCTCTTTAAGCCCTTGCTAGATGTGCTCCCTGGACTTTGGACTTCCGACCTTCTGAAACTGCAAGGAATGAATTTTATTTCTTCATAAATTTCTCAGCTTCAGATATTCTTTTATAAGCAACAGAGGTGAACTAATACACTCACCAAAAGAGTCCAGGGCCTATGTGATAAATACAAACAGGGTTATTATCTGCTAAAACCTAAAGACTTAAACAGGACTCAGAATTTCCTAACATAATTGACATAATGTTCAGTGTACAATAAAAAATCCCCCATCATATTAAGATACAAGAAAATTATAGTTTAAATGGGAAAAGACAATCAACTGACTACAATGAAATTTGTCAGATGTTGAAATTATCTAAGAAAAATTTTAGAACAGCCATCATTAAAATGCCTTAACAATCAATTACAAATTCTTATAAAATCTCAGTAGAGAAAGAGAAGTTACAAAAAAAGCCAAATGAAAATTATAAAAATGAAAAAAAGTGCAGTAACAGAAATAAAAATTTGCTGAATGGGCACAGCAGTTCAATGAAGATAGTAGAATAAGTAAACATGAGATAGATCAATAGAATTCAGTAATTGAGAACAAAAGAGAGAAAATAGACTGAAAAAAATATGAACAAATTATGGAAGTTACATCAGTAAGATGGTTAGATAAGGAAGCTCCAAGCCCTCAATCCCATATGAAAAGAAGAGAGTGAAACTTGTTTGCAATGTTCAAGCTTGTCTGCCTGAAGGAATGCCTAAGGAACTGCTTTCTGTCTTGCCTGACTCAGAGTGCTGATGAAAATGGTAGCATAGTTTGAATATCAGGTCATAGACCACTGGAAGAAGTGGCAGGCACCATGGCGCATGGAAGCAGTGGGAGTACTGCAAACCCACAAGTGCTTGGAGGCAAGAAATTATGGACATAAGGATTCAATAGAGCAACTAAGGCCTGAACAAGAATTAGGGGTTGAAAGTCTTAGGAAAATTAAGACATCTGAAAGTAGTCATGTATATGAGGGAGTTCGGGGGAAAGCACATGCTCAGGCCAAAGGAAGATGAATCCAGAGAAAAGGCTATAGAAGGCCATGAGCCTTCATGCTGGTTAATTATTGAAGTTACTCCTCTGCACTGAGCCAGTCTTCAAAGAGAAGGAGAGGTTGCTGTTTTTCAAATGCCCAGTTTTTAACAGAAGATCACAAGGCATTCAAAGAAACAGGAAAACATGACTCATTCAAAGAAATCAAATAAATCCCTAGAAACTAACCCTAAAAGAAACACAGACATTGGACTTATTTGAATTTAAAACAATTTTCTTAAATATGCTCCATGAGCTAAAGGAGGACACAGAGAAATGAAGGCCATCAGATAAACAATATATGAACAAAAATGAGAATCTCAACAAAGAGATAGAAACTGTAAAAAAGAAACAAACAGAAATTTTAGAGCAGAAAAATTAGCAGAATTGACAAATTTACTAGAGGAGTTCAACAACAGATTTGAACAGGCAGAAGAGATAATCAGTGAAGTTAAATACAGGTCATTTGAAATTATTGAGTCTCAGGAGAAAACAGAATGAAGAAAAGTAAACAGATCCTAAGGGAATTATGGAACACCCTCAAATGGATTAATGTATGCATTATGGATGTACCAAAAGGACAGTAGAGATAAAGGGGGAAAAAAGTTTCTTTGAAGAAATAATGAGCAAAAATGTCCAAAATTTGAGTAATGACATGAACACACAAACATAACAACTACTTCAAGTAGGATAATCCCAAAGACAACCACACTGAGAGGCATAATAATGAAATTGTCAAAACTCAAAAACAAAGTGAGAGTCTTAAAAGCAACAAGATAAAAGCAAATCATATGTACAGGAGGTCCTCAATATGATTATCAGTAGGGAGCACAAACCTCACATGCCAAAAGACAGTGGGATGATATATTTATAGTGTACAAAGAAAAAAATTTCAACTGACAATTCTATCTTTCAAAAATGAGGAAGGAATTAAGTCATCCAGGCAAACAAGAGCTGAGGGAGTTTACCACTATACTTGCCCCACAAGAAATCCTAAAGGGAGTCCTTCAAGTTGAAATGAAAGGATGCCAGACAATAACTCGAAGCTATACAAAAATATAAAGTTCTACAGTAAAGGCAAATATGTAAAAAAATATTAAAACCTGTATTATTGTAATTTTGCTCTGTAATTGCAGTTTAATTGTTTTATGGGATTTAAAAGACAAAAGCTAAGAAATAGGAAATCTGTGTTAATGGGCACACAATATATGAAAATGTAATTTTAACATAATTTACAAAAAAAGGGGCTGGAGCTAAAAGGAGTAGAGTTTAGGTATGCAATTAAAATTAAGTTGTTATCAGTTTAAAATAGATTATAACTTTAAGAAGTTCTATCAATAACTTTCTAAAATTATTTAATCTTCATGGGAACCACAAGGAAAATATCTATAGCATACACACAAAAATAAATAGGAAAGGGATCAAAATGTGTACTAGAAAAAATCAACTAAAAATAAAAGAAGGCAGTAAGGGTGGAAATGAAGGATCAAAAAAGGTATAAGAAATACAGAAAACAAAGTTTAAAATGGCAATAGTAAGTCCCTCACTATCTGTAATTATTTTAAATGTAAATACATTAAACTTCCCACTAAATATAGATTGGCAGAATGGATTAAGAAAACAAAACTTGACCTAACTATATGCTCTCTACAAAAAACTGACTTCCAATCTAAGTACATACATATGTTGAATGTGAAATAATGGGAAAAGATATTCAATGTTCATGGCTTGGAAGGTGTAATATTGCTAAGGTGACGATACTACCCAAGGTGGTCTACAGATTCAGTGCAACTCCTATAAAAATCCCTGGCAGTTTTTTCAAAAATAGAAAAAAATCAGTCCTAAAATTCATATGGAATCCCAAAGGATCCCAAATTTCAAAGCAATCTTGAAAAAGAAAAACAAAGTTGGAGGACTCACATGTCCATTTGAAATTTACTTCAAAGCTACAGTAATCAGGACAGTATTGTGCTGGCATAAAGACTGATATTTATGCCAACAGAATAGAATAGAGAGCCTAAAAATAACTCTTCACACACAGGGTCAAATGATGTTCAGCAGGGGTGCTAACACCATTCAAAGGGGACAGGGAACTATTTTCAAACAATGGTAGTGGGAAAACTGATATCCACATGATAAAGAAGGAAGATGAACATTTATCTTACACTATATACAAAATTTAATTCAAAATGGATCAAAAACCTAAACATAGAAACTAAAAGTGTAAAATTCTTAAAAGAAAATAGGAAAAATCTTCATGACATTGCATTTGGCAATAATTTCTTGGATATGACACCAAAACACAGGCAGTAGAAGAAAAAAAATAAACTGGACTACATTAAAATTCAAGACTTCTACCCATCAGAGGATACAATCTACAGAGTGAAAGGGCAATCCAAAGAATGGAAGAAAATATATGAAAATCATATATCGGATAAGGGATTAATATTGAGAGATTACGAAAAGTCCTGCAACTCAATAACAAAACAACAAACCTAAGTTTAAAACGGGCAAAGAATGTGAATAGACATTTCTCAAAAAAAAATACACAAATGGTTGATAAACACATGAAAATATGCTCAACATCACTAATTATTACAGAAATGCAAATCAAAACCACAATGAGATATCACCTCACACCCATTATGACAGTTACTGGGAGAGAGAGAAAGAGAAAGAAAGAGAGGAGAGAGAGAGACAGAAGGGAGGGAAGGAAAGAGGGAAGGAAGGAAGAAAAGAGAGAGAAAGAAAGAAGAAAGGAAAGAAAGAAAAAGGAAGGGAGGAAGGAATGAAAGAAAATAGCAAGTATTGATGGAGATGTGGAGAAATTGGAATTCTTGTGCACTGCTGGTGGAAATGTAAATCATGCTGCCACTGTGAAAAACAGCATAACATTCCGTCAATTTTTTTTTTAATAAAAGAATTACCATATGATCCAGTAACTCAATTTCTGGGTATATACTCAAAACGTTTGAAAGCAGGGTTTCAAAGAGGTATCTCTATGCCCCTGTTCATAGCAACATTACTCCCAATAGTGAAAAAGTGGAAGCAATCTGAATTTCCATCAACAATTGAATAAATAAAATGTGGTACATACATATGATGGAATATCATTCAGTCTCAAAAGGAAAGGAAATTCTGACACATGCTACAACATGGATGAACCTTGAGAACATTAAGCTAAGTGAAACAAGCTAGTCACAAAAAGATAAAAACCGCATGATTTCCACTTATATGAGAATTTTACCTAGAATAGTAAAATTCATAGATGCAGAAAGTAGAATTGTGGTTGGTTGCCAGTGAATGGAAGGAGAAGATAGTGAAGAATCGTTTAATGCTTAAAGAGTCTCAGTTTTGCATGATGAAAAGAATTCTAGAGATGGATACTAGTAATGGCATCACAAAAATGTGAATGAACTTAATATTACTGAACTGTACAGATAATAAATTTTATTTACCACAATTCGTTAAATAAATAAATGAACAGAACTTTCATAAACTGTGGAATAACAACAAAAGATCCAACATGCAAATAAAGCTTCTGAAGTGTAGGAGAAGAGAGTAGGGCTGAAAGAGTATGCAAAGAAGTAATGTCTGACAACTTCCCAAATGGAGTGAAAAGCACAAAACTACAGATTCACAAACCTCTGTGAACCCTAAGCAAAGTAAACCTAAAAAAATCCATGTTAATATACCTCATGATTAATCTGCTAAAAATTAAAAATGAACAAAAAACCTTGAAAGCAGCCAGATAAAAAGATGTAATACCTACAAAGTAGCACCTTGATTGAATGCAGATTTCTCTGAGAACATTCAGACCAAAAGAAAAATGCACAGATATATACATCATGATTCCACTTAAATGAAGTACTCAGAGTGTTCAAAATCATAGAGACAGCAAATAAAATGGTGGATTTGCTGACTTTGGAATTGCAAGGAAAGAAATTTCAATGGGAAAAAACTAAGGAAAGAAAATAGAACTGTGGTTGCCAAGTGCTGGGGGGAGGGGAAAATAAGGAATTATTGTTTAATGTGTATAGAGTTTCAGTTTTACAAGAAGAAAATAATTATAGAGGTGAATGGTGGTGACAGTTACATAGCATTACGAATATATTTAATACCACTGAACTGTAGAGATGAAAATGGTAAAGATGGTAAAGTTTATTTTATATGTATTTTACCACAATAAAAAAATAGAGAAAATAGAACAAGCAAAGGGACAATATATTTCAAATGCTGAAAGGAAACTGTCAACTATGAATTCTATATCTGGAAAAACAATCAAAACATTCTCAAATGAACAAAAACTAAAAAAATAAAAATAAAAATTTGCCACTAGCAGGTTGGCCTTTAAAGAATGGCTAAAGAGAGTTCTTCAAACAGAAAAGAAACTATGACAAAAGTAATCTTGGAGAATCTGGAAGTAACAAACTAAAGGGAAAAGACAGAAATATGGATACATAAAATGGACTCTTCTTTCTATGAGCTTTATAGGTAATGTTTAGTGATGAAAACAAAAATTTTAACACTATCTGCTAGTAAAGAAAGTGATATTTAAAAATGTGGAAAATAGAGAGACTAGTGGAAGTGAGGTTTTTACACATCACTCCAAGTGATGAAATGTTAATATCAGTAGATAGTTATAAGTCACATATGCATATTCTAAGGCCCAGAATAATCACTATGAAAACTATATAAAAATATACATTCAAAAACACTATAAACAAATCAAGATGGAATCCTAAAATAGGTTCAAGTAAACCATAAGAATGCAAGAAAATAGAAAAAGAGCAAGAACTGAAGGGAATAAAAATTGTAAGTCATATAATAAAAGTTATATAATAAAATATAATAATTAAGCCTTAACATATCAATTATTACATTAAATGTAAATGGTCTAAATACACAAGTGAAAAACTAGCAGAGGGAACGAAAAATCAAAATTCAACTTCTTCATTGCAAGAAACACACTTCAAATTGAAAAATATAGGTAGATTAAAAGAGGAGAGGAGAGGGAGCAAGATTGTGACTAAAAGGAGACATCACTTGTCTCTCTCAGGAGAATGAAGAATACATTGAATGCATAGCCACACTTGGACAAGAAAAACAAGAGAGTAGGAACACATCAAGGGAGTAGTGGAGATGTTGGTGAGTGCAGAAATTCAGGATAGTCACAAAGAGAATTGAAAAATTCTCAACCAACACCACCCCATCACACACCCTGGAATGACAGGGACTGAGGAGGAGTTTCTGACTGCAGGAAGTTGAGTGGACCAGCAACACAATCCACGGGAGAGTCTTTACTGCCCCTATGGCTGTGCACTAGATGTCAGGAACTGCTGTGGGCATGAGCATCTGCACTGGCCTAGGGAGGGTCATGCGCCCCCACCCCACTGGTCACAGACTGCTGTGGTGAGCTTGGGACCAGTATCAGCCCTTGGCTTTGGCCCTGTGCCCTGAGAACAGATTGTTCAGTGCAGAGAGGGTGCCACCCACAGGACAGAAGGGGTAGGTGCTTGCTCCCTGCAGACCCAGAAGGCACCTTATTCACATGCCACAGACAGTGTCCCTGCCTAAGCTGGAGGGACGCAAATCAAATGCAATACTTATAATCAAGAGGAGGGAAGGGGAGGAGAACCCACACACCTATCTCACGGGTGGCCTCTACAGCCAGACACTTGGTACTGGGAACTCCTGGTGAAACATGGGACTCCCTGGTGACCCAGGGAAAGTCACTTGCTAAACCACCCTCAACCCTCAGGGCTCAGACTTCTGCAGTGGTCACAGATTTGAGATCAACCCAGGCACACAAGACTATATCACTCTGGCCCCCACAGAGGTCTCATTCTCCTATAGCCACATCATTGTGCCAGATTGCCCACAGCCACACAGCATCTTGTGCCCTAGGAACAGGTAGTCCAGTGCAGCAAAGGTGCCACCCTCAGCACAGAAGGGGTCAGAACACATTCCAGAGTCAGAAATCTGCCTAATTGGGGCATCTAGTCCCTGCTGGAAACCTCGCCTTCATGAATGAGGCACCCTAGCATTTGGTGCAGCCAAAAAGAGTTACTGGAGGATTTGTAGTCCTCTCTCCAGCACAGACACTTGCCTGCAGAACCAGTGAGCCTACCCAGGAATTCTGGCCCCAGCAAGGGGGCCTCAGAGGAACCCAGCATCTCTCCTGGGGGTACAGCAGCCTGCCCACAGCCCCAGTGACCAAGGCTCAGCAGGTTGCCCCAGTTGAGAAGATCCAGAGTGTCCCGTTAATGCTCTTAGGGTTACAGGGGAATGTCCACAACCATAGCAACCTTGACCAGAGGGGTCAATCCAGTTGAACAGCTATAGAGGGCCCCAGCATCACTCTTGGGAACAAAGGGTTCCACCCAAAACTGCTAAAACCTCACACAGAGTACCCCACTTCTACAGTAGTGCTGCAGACCATTGCAGTGTCCTTCCGGAGAATATAGGGCCCCACACACAAATCCAATGACCCCACTCAGTGTTGCTCCCTTCAACAGTGAAGCTACAGAGTACCTCAACACCACCACTTGGGGGTACAGGGCTCTTCCAAAGCCTCAGGGACACTTACCCATTCTAACTAAGGGGATGCTCAGGACCCCATTATCCCCCTGAAAGCCTAAGGTCCTCATCCTGACCCCCTGAATTTCCACTCAGTGTCATCATCTTAAACTTAAGGCCTTCACCACACCACAGCACCTATCAGGGTCACAGGTCACTAGCTAGGGTGCCAGCAAGTCTGCCCAGGGTCACTCACCTAAGCCAAAGATCAAGAGGGCATCCAGGCACTTCTTACCAAGAACCTGAGATCTCACCCATAAACTCAATGACCTAACCAAGTGTCACTCACTTCAACAAGTAACTAACTACTAGTGCCCCAATGTCTAGGCCACAGAGGCACTCACAGACAACTCTGACATTGAAAATAGCCAAAGTAACTGCAAAGAGAATACACTACTGCATCTATCTGGAACCAAAACTGAAACACACTACCCAACAGTCGATATAAGGCACATCTACAAAAAGGAATCTCTCTCCTCAAAAGCCATTCCTGAGTATTAAAAGAAGCAACTGCTCAGCCAAATGCTGAGACATCAGTGTAGGAATACTAGAAATACAAATATATATATGACACCCCCAAGGAATACAATAACTCTCTAGTAACACAATGAGATACAAGAAAACTCAGATAGACAAAACAGTTAAATGAAAAAAACAACCCAGGATATGAAGGAGGAACTTTATAAAAACATAGATATCTTTAAAAAGAATGTAGCATAACTCATGGAACTGAAGGATTCATTCAACAAAATAAAAAATACAACTGAAAACTTAAGCAACAAATCAGAGGAAGCAGAAGAAAGAATTTGTGAACTCAAAGACAGACTGTTTGAAATAACGCAAGTTGACACAAGAAGAGAAAGAATAATTTTTAAAAATGATGAAAACTTAACAGAGCTGTCAGACAACCTTAAGTGTAAAAACATCCAAATTATGGCTATTCTGGAAGGGGAAGAAAAAGGAAAACACATTGAAAACTTGTTCAATCAAATGGTAGCAGAAACCTTCCCAGGTATTGGAAGAGATATGGACTTCCAGACACAAGAGGCTCAAAGATCCTCAAACAGATTCAATCCAAAAAGTCCTCTTTAAGACACATTGTAGTCAAACTGTCAAAAGTCAAAGACAAAGAGAGAATCCTGAAATGGCAAGAAAAAATCATAAAGTCTTCTATAAGGGAGCCACCATCAGACCAACAGCAGATTTCTCAGCAGAAAACTTACAGGCCAGGAGGGCATGGGATGATATATATTAAGTACTGAAAGAAAAAAAAAACTGCCAGCCAAGAATGCTATTAAGCAGCAAGGCTATTTTTCAGAAATGAAGGGGAAATAGTGTATTTTCCACAAAAGCAAAAACTGTGAGAGTTCTCCACCACACAATTAGCCCTACCAGAAATTCTCAAGGGAATCCTGCATGTGGAATCCAAAAAATGATAACACCACCATGAATACAAAAGATAGAACAAAACCCAGTGATACAGTATACATGCAATGGAAAAAGAGAAGGAATCTATATATGAAAACTTCAAAAATACATCAAACACTGAAGACTAACAATAAAAGAGAAAGAAAGGGAAAAAAAACAATATTTAAAACTACCATACCAAAATCAATAAAATGCTGAGAGTAAAACAATACACTTCAAAAAATAATCCTAAAAGTTAATGGATTGACTTCCCTAGCAGAAGACAAAGACTAGATGAATGGATTACAGAGCAAGACCCAATTCTGTAATGCATACAAGAAACTCACATGTGAAGACTCACACAGACTAACAGTGAAGGGATGTAAAAAGATAGACCATACAAATGGAAATCAAAAACAAGCAGGAGTAGCTAAGTCATATCAGATAAAATAAACTTTAAACCAAAACTATAAAAAGAGACAAAGAAGGCAACTATATAATGATAAACAGATCTATCCAGCAAGAAGACATAACAATTGTAAATACATATGCACCCAACATTGGAGCACAGAGATATATAAAGTAAACACTATTAGACTTAAGGAAAGAAATAAACCCCAATACAATAATAGTAGGGCACCTAAACACTCCTCTTTCAACATTGGACAGATCTTCTTGGCAATAAATCAACAGAGAAACGTAGGATTTAAACCACATTTTAGACCAATTGGACTTGTCTGACATCAACAGAACATTTCACCCAACAACCATAGAATATACATTCTTCTCATCACCACATGGAATATTCTCCAGGAAAGACCACGTTAGGTCACAGATCCAGTCCCAACAAATTTTTAAAAATTGAAATCATTTCAGTTATCTTTTCAGACCTCAATGGATTAAAACAAGAAATCGATAACAAGTGAAACTTTAGAAACTATACAAATATACAGAAATTAAACAACATGCTCCTGAATGATCTATAGGTCAAAGAAGAAACTAAACAGAAATTCAAAAAATTTCTCAAAACTAATGAAAATAAAGACATCTCTTACTAAAACCTATGGGATACTGCAATAGCAGCAGTGACGGAATTTTGTTGCAATAAATGTTTACATCAAAAGAGTGATTAGACTCCAACAAAACAGCCTAACCCTAAACCTCAAAGAACTAGAAAAACAATAACAATACAATCCAACAATTAGGAAACAAAAAGAAATAATTAAGATCAGAACAACTAATGAAATAGAGACAAAAAAACCACAAAAGATGAAAAAACAAAAAAAAATGTTTTTCAAGAAGATAAACAAAATAAATAAACCATTAGCTAGACTAACTGAAAAAAGGAGAGAAGACTCAAATAACAAAAATCAGAAATGAAAAAGGGGATATTACAACCAATACTTCAGAAATAAAAGAATCATTAGAGACTATTATGAATAATTTTATGTCAACAAATTGGAAAACATAGAAGAAATGGATAAATTTCTGGAAACATACAAACTAACAAGACTAAACAAGAAGAAGTAGAAAACCTGAACAGACCTATAATGAGTAATGAGATTGAAGCAGTAATAAGCAGTCTCTAAACAAAGAAAAGCCCAAGATTGGATGGTTTCCCAGCTAAATTATACCAAACCTTTAAAGAAGAGCTAATACCAGTCCTTTTAAAAACACTCCAAAAATTGAAACACAGGCCATTCTCCCAAACTTATTCTCTGAGACCAGCATCACTCTGATACCAAAATCAGACAAAGACACAACAAAAACTGAAAACTGCAGGCCAATATACTTGATGAGCATAGATGCAAAAACCCTCACCAAAACATTAGCAAACAGAATACAATAGCACATAGAAAAGAGTATATACATCATGATTAAGTGGGATTCATCCCAGGGATGCACATATGGTTCAACACATGCAAACCAATAAATGTAATACACCACATCAACAAAATCAAGGACAAAAACTGTATGATCATCTCAATAGAAAAGAAAAAGCATTTGACAAAATTCAACATCCCTTCAGGCTAAAGATGCTCAACAAATTAGGTATAAGAGGAAAGTATCTCAACACAATAAAAGCCATATATGACAAACTCACCACCAATATCATCCTGAATAGGGAAAAGTTGAAGGATTTTTCTTAAAGAACAGGAATAAGACAAGGATGTGCACTCTCACCACTCCTATTTAACACAGTATTAGAAGTATTTGCCACAGCTATTATGCAAGATAAAGAAATAAAGGGCAACCAAGTTGGAAAAGTCAAAGTCAAATCATCTTTATGATCCTATATATAGAAAAACCTAGTGACTCTACCAAAACTCTCCTAAAGCTGTTAAATAAATTCAGTAAAGTTTCAGGATACAAAATGAATATACAAAAATCAGTGGCATTTTTATCCACAAACAATGAACTACAGAAAAACCAATAAAGAAAGAAAGCCCATTTACAATAGCTACCAATAAATAAAATACCTAAGAATAAATTTTACCAAGGAGGTGAAAGATCTCTACAATGAGAACTACAAATAACTGCTGATGGATATTAAAGAAGACAAAAAATTGAAAGACATCCCATGCTCATGGATTGGAAGAATTAACATTGTGAAAATGTCCATATTATCCAAAGTGATCTATAGATGTAACACGATCCCCATCAAAATACCAATAACATTCTTCACAGAAATAGAAAAAAAAATCCTAACATTCATATGGAACAGCAAAAGACCCCAAAAAGTCGAAGAAATGCTGAGCAAAAAAATAAATAAATAAAGCCTGAAACATCACACTATCTGACTTCAAAATCAACTCAAAATGGATGAAAGACCTAAAGATAAAACCTGAAACTGTAAAACTCCTAGAGGAAAACATAGGGGAAACACTTCAGGAAGTAGGGCTGGGCAAAGACTTTGTGTATAAGACCCCAAAAGCTCAGGCAACAAAAGAAAATATAAACATAGTGGATTATATCAAAATAAAAACCTCTGCACAGTAAGGAAACAAATCAACAGAGTGAAAAGACAACCTACAGAGTGGGAGAAAATATTTGCAAAATATGCATCTGACAAGGGATTAATATCCGGAAAATTAAAACGCCTCATTATAAAATGGGCAAAGGAGCTGAATAGACATTTCTCAAAGGAAGTCATACAAATGGCTACCAGGTACATGAAGAAATGTCCAGCATCACCAAGCATCTGGGAAATGCAAATCAAAACCATTTTGAGATATTGCCTCACCCCAGTTAAACTGGCAATTATCAAAAAGACAGAATATCATAAAGGCAGAATATCAAATTCTCGCAAAGATGTGGAAAAAAGGGAATACTGGTTGGTGGGACTTTAACTTAGTACAGCCATTATGGAAAACATTATGGAGGTTCCTCCAACAACTATGGATTGGACTACCATACAATCCAGCACTACCACTACTGGGCATAAACCCAAAGGAATGGAAATCATCATGTCAAAGGGATACCTTCACTGCTGTATTTATCACAGATCCATTTACAATAGCCGAGATATGGAACCAACCTAAATGTCCATCAATGGACAATTGGATAAGGAAAATGTGGTATTTATACACAATGGAATACTACTCAGCCATAGAAAGGCATGAATTTTGCCATTTGCAGCAACATAGATGAGCTTGGAGAAAAATATGCTCAGTGAAATAAGCCAGGCACAGAAAAACAAATACCATATGTTCTCATTCATAAGGGGGAACTAGGAAAGAACGAAAGAGAGGGAGGGAGGGAGGGAGAGAAGAAAAAGAAAGTGAGAGAGAGAAGAAAGGAAAAAAGAGAGAGAGAAAGAGAAAGAGAGAAAGAAGGAAAAGAAACAACAATCACAAGAATATGCTGAACTTTCAGGAGAGGACAGAACTGTGGTTACTAGAGGTAGTAAAGGAGGAAGGGTAGGGGGATTAGAGAGAAATTGGTTTATGGAAACAAAGAATGATAATGATTTGCAAAGATGAATATGCTAATTATCCTGATTTGACCATCACATATTGTACACAAATACTGCTAGTCAACTCTGTAACCCACTAATACAGTTTGGATATGTTTGTCCTCCCAACCTTTGTCCCCCCAAAGCTCATGTTAAAATCTTATCCCCAATGTGGCAATTTAGGGAGCTGTTTGGGTCATGAGGGGCAGATCCCTCATGAATAGATTGATTCCTTCCCTTGGTGGAGGGGAAATGAGTCAGTTCTCCCTCTATTAGCTCACGTGAGAGCTGGTTGTTTAAATGATCCTGGCACCTACCCCCCACTCTCTAGTGTCCTCTTGCCATGTGATCTTGCACTCTACCTTTCTCTGCCATGAATAGAAGCAGCCTGAGGCCTACATCAATTGCAGTTGTCCCAGAATCACAGGCCAAATAAACCTCTTTTCTTTAAAAGTTCCCTAGTCTCAGGTATTTTGTTACAGCAACACAAAAATGGATTAATAAGGCCACAAATGTGTATAATTATGTTCAATTAAAAAATGTAGAAGAATAGAATATATGTACCAAACCAGAAGGTTAATGTTACCAAGATGGTAGAGTAGGAGATACCAGCCATCATACTTCCACAAAAAAAAAAAAAAGACAGTTACCCACAAACAAAAATAGCCCTGAGAGAGCTCAAGGGCTCATTAAAGAATCTACAGCAACACAGTAGAACAAAAAAAAGGAAGTATTCACACAGAAAGGATTGCTGATAATATCATCATACCTGAGATGACAGGAGATGGCTAGAAACAAAGAAGAAAGGCAACAGCTATCAGTGTCAACAATGCAGTAGGAACCACCATGATCTCTACTGTTCTCCTCCACAGAGAAACCAGCATCTTTTGCCACTGAGGTAACCAACACTTATTCACACTGAGGAATCCTAGAAAGGGAAATGTAGCTGCATACCCCACCCATCCCCCCAGAAAGCATCCTCAGTTGAGCCACTTCAGGAAAAGAGCCACCACTTCTCTCAACCCCATGCATGGCCCCATCCCCAACCCTCTGCCATTCCTAGGTTATCCACACCCTGAGCTGGGCTCTGTGACTTCACTGCACCTGCCCTTGTCTCAAATACCAGAGCTATCTCCATAGTGAGCTAGTTTTCACTTCAGGCTCCAAAGCCAAGGTCTCTGATTGTGCTTACACTACAGGCAGCTCAGCCACCATACAGACCTAGACCTTTCCCTGACCACAAAGCCACTGTACCTCTGTGCATGCCTGTCCTACCATTCTCAGCTCCCCTACTGCTTTACAAGCATCAACACCTCACACACTGTTATCAACACAGCAGCAGGGGTGCCTATGCTCTGGGCACCAGTGCCTTTACTGCCCAGAGATCCCAGAGCTATAATCCCTCCACATGTGCCTGTGCTTCAGGCATTAGGACAGTGGCCACTCCGCAGGTGCCATTCATCAGAAACTAGTGCGACTGTCACTATGAGTGTGTATGCAACCCAGACCCAGTTCCAAAAGGAAACCTCTCAGGCACAACTTCTCTAGAAAAAGATAAGAAAGAAAGAGAGATCAGAAAGACCTTATCAGCTATCACCATCAAAGACCCCAATAAAATCCTCACCATCACTGGAAATCCAGTGTGGCTGCTGAGTATCCCTACAATCTTCATTCACACTAACCTAAATAGACAGCTTCACAAAGCCTACACAGCTGTGCCCTCACTGGTGCTGGACCACTGCATACCACACATCAAGGGTTGGCATACAATCCCCTGCACAATAGGAGAAGGACTTTCAACACAGAAACTAGTTTGTAAAGTCTGAAAGAGTTGATTGCTCCACCAAATACATAGACATCAATCTAAGGCAATGAGAAATATGAAAAATCAAGGAGAAATAGTGTCACCAAAAGAACACAGTAATTTCCCAGTAGCTAGCCCCAAAGCAATGGATATACTTTCTTTCTTGACATAAGAAGAATTCAAAATAATTTTATTAAAAAACTCAATGAACTTTGAAGAAATAAGGAGAAACAAGTAAAAGAAAATCAGAAAACAGTAAATGATGAAAACTAGAAATTTAACAAAGACATTAAAATTATAAAAGAATACAATTAATGAAATGAAAAATGCAATAAAGAGGAATTGGTCAATGAACACAAAGAACGACTGTGTATCGTAATGATGAATAAGCTAACTATACGGATCTAACCACCACACATTCTACACAATTATTGAAAATCAACATGGTACCCAACTTGTGTGTATAATAAAAAAATAAAATAAATAAAAATAATAACAATAAGCAAAAAAATCATCAAATGCAGAATTAATCAAGCAGGAGAACTTATGAACTCAAAGACAGGTTATCTGAAAATGTAAAGTCAGGGAAAAAAAATAAAAGAATGAAAGGGAATGAAAAAAATCTTATAGGATTTAAGGAGCAACATCAAAAAAACAAATGCTTCAAATATAGAAATTTAAGAAGAACAAGAAACAAAGGGACAAAAGCTTATTTTAAAAACATAGCACAAAACTTTTCAAATATGGAGAAAGATATAAATATTCAACTACAGGAAGCTCAAAAATCTTCAATCAGAATCAATCCAAAGAAGACTACATCAATACATATTATAATCAAACTGTCAAAAAATCAATGACAAAGAGTCTCCTAAAAGCAGCAAGAGAAAAGAAACAATTCTCATATAAAGGAGATCCAGTAAGGGATTTCTCAGCAGAAATCTTACAGGACAGGAGAGAGTGGAATGATATATTCAAAGTGCTAAAGGAAAAAAAAATGCTGAAAAAGAATACTTCACAAAGCAAAGATGTCTTTCAGAAACAAAGGAGAGATAAAGACTTTCCCAGACAAACAAAAGCTGAGGGAGTTCATCACCACCAGACCTGTCTTATAGGAAATGATAAAATTTGTTCTTTAAACTGAAAGAAGTAACCCAAAAGCATATGATTGTATAAAATTCACTGGTAAAAGTAAGTACGCAGTCAAATTCACAGTACTCTAATACTGTAATGTTGGTATGTAAGTCACTTATATCTTTAGTAAGGGTATTAAAAGACAGAAACTATTAAAAGTAGTAGTAGTTACAGTAATTAGTTAAAGAATACACAGTATAAAAAGATGTAAATTGTAATATCAAAAACTTAAAATGGGTAAGAAAGAGTAGAAGTGCAGAGTTTTTATTTATTTGATACAAGTTAAGCTGTTAGTGGCTTAAAATAGCCTTTATATCTATTAGATGTTTTTTTGTAAGTCTCATAGTAACCACAAAGCAAGAATATATAATAGACACACAGAAGATAAAAAGTAAGAAATCAAAGCACACCACTAGAGAAAATCTCTAATAACAAAGGAAGACTGCAAAAAGGAAGAACAGAACAAAATAAGTACAAACAACCAGAAAGCAATTAACAAAATGGCACTAGCAAGTCCTTACCTATCAATAATTACCTTTAACGTAACTGGATTAAATTCTCCAATAAAAAGATAGAGTGACTGAATGGGTTAAAAAGAAAGAGTCCAACTATATGCTGTCTTCAACAGACTTACCTCACCTTTAAGGAAACACACACATTGAAAGAAAAAGGATGGAAAAAGATATCTTATGCATATGAAAACCAAAGAGAGCTGAGGTAACCATACTTAGATTAAACAGACTTTAAGTCAAAAACATAAAATATGACAAAGAAGGTCATTATATAATGGTAAAGAGACAAATTCATCAAAATGATGCAATTGTAAGTATACATGCACCCAACTTTAGAGCACCTAAAGATATAAAACAAAGATTAACAGATCAGAAGGTAGACATATCGACTGTCATACAATAAAATAGAAAATTTCACTACCACACTTTCATCAATAGACAGGTCATTGAGTCAGAAAATCAATAAATAAACATTGGACTTGAACTATACTTTAGAACAAATGGACCTAACAGACATATACAGAACATTCTGTCAAACAGCAGTATAATATACATTATTTTCAAGCATACACAGAACATTCTTCAGGATATATCATATGTTAGGCAATAATACAAGTCTAATCAAACATAAGAAGATTAAATTATCAAGTATGTTTTCCAACCACAATGGTATGAAACTAGAAATCAGCAATAGGAGACTTTTTAAAAATTTATATACATGTAGAAATTAAATAACATACTCCTGAACAACCAATGGGTCAAAGAAGAAATAAAAAGAGAAATTTTAAAATATCTAAGAAAAAAAAAAATGGAAACACAGCACACCAAAACTTATGGGATGAAGTATAAGCTGTTCTTAGAAGGAACTATCTAGCAATAAGTGCCTACGTTAGAAAAAAAGAAAGAAAAAAATGAAATAAACAATCCAATGTTACACCTTAAGAAACTAGAAAAAAAAAAGAGAAGCTAATAACAAAGTTAGTAGAAAAAAGGAAATAATAAAGATCAGAGCAAATATAAATGATATAGAGACTAGAAAAACAACAGAAAAGATCATTAAAACTAAGAGTTGTTTTTTAGAAAAGATAAACAAACTTAACAAGCCTTTAGCTGCACTAAAGAGAAAGGTGACTTAAATAAATAAAATCAGTACTGAAAGAGAAGATATTGAAACTGATACCACAGAAATACAAAGGGTCATAGGAGACTACTATGAAAAATTATATGCCAACAAATTGGATAACCTGGACTAAATGGATGAATTTTGAAACATATACAACCTTCTAACACTGAAAAATTAAGAAACTGAAAATCTAAACATACCAATAATGAGTAAGGATATCAAATCAGTAATAAAAGGTCACCCATCAAATAAAGCCCAGGACCAGATGGCTTCATTACTGAATTCTACCAAACATTTAAAGAAGAACTAATACAAATTCTTCAGAAATTCTCCCAAAAAACGGAGAAGAGGGAATACTTTCAAACTCATTTTATGAGGCCAGCATTACACCTAAACTAAAGTCAACAACAATAATACAAGAAGAGAAAATTACAGACTAAT
The DNA here is from genome assembly GCF_027409185.1 of Cynocephalus volans. NCBI lineage: Eukaryota > Metazoa > Chordata > Mammalia > Dermoptera > Cynocephalidae > Cynocephalus > Cynocephalus volans. The sequence goes on along the minus strand of NC_084478.1, from coordinate 109,768,928 downwards.
ATCCTTGATGAAGATACATGTGAAAATCTTCAACAAAATCCTAGCAAACTGAATTCAACAGCATATTAAAAGGATGATACATCATGATCAAGTGGGATTTATCCCTGAGACACAAGGATGGTTCAATACATGCCAATCAATGTGACATATCACACTAACAGAATGAAAAACAAAAATCAAATGATCATCTCAATAGATGCAGAAAAGGCATTTGACAAAATTCAATGTCCCTCTCAACATATGAGATATAGCAGAATTGTACCTCAACACAATAAAGTCCACGCATGACAAGCCCACAGCTAACATCATACTCAAAGGTGAAAAGTTGAAAGAAAGCTTTTTCTCTAAGATCAGGAACAAGGCAAAGATGCCCACTCTCACCACTTCTATTCAACATAGTACCAGAAGTCTAGCCAGAGCAATTAGGCAATAGAAAGATATAAAAGACATAAAAATTGGAAAAGAAAAATTTAAGTTGTCTCTGTTTGTAGATGACATAATCTTATATAGAGAAAACCTAAAAACTCCACCAAAAAAGCTGTTAGAACTGATAAATTAATTAAAGTCGCAGGATACAAAATCAACACACAAAAATCAGTAGTGTTTCTATACACTAACAACAAACTATTTGTAAAAGAAATCAAGTAATCTATCCCATTTACAATAGCTACAAAAACAGTAAAATACTTAAGGTTAACAAGGAGGCTAAATATCTCTACACTGAAAACTGTAAGCCATTGATGAAATAAATTGAAGACTACAAAACTAAATAGAAATATATCCCAGTTTCTTGGATTAGAAGAATTAATATTCTAATATATCCATACTACCCATAGCAATCTACAGGTTCAATGCAATCCCTGTTAAAATACCAATGACATTTTTTACAGAAGTAGAAATAACATCTTAAAAATTACATGAAACCACAAAAGTCCTGAACAGCTAAAGCAATCTTAAGCAAGACGAACAAATCTAGAAGTATCACACTAGCTGATTTCAAAATCCACTACAAAGCTGTAGTAATCAAAACAGCATTGTACTGTTCTAAAAACAGATACATAGACCAATGGAATAGAATAGAAAGGCCAGAAATAAATCCACAAATGTATGATCAATTGATTTTTAAGAAAGTTGTTAAGAACACACAAGGCAGAAAGGACAGTCTCTTTAATAAATGGTACTGGGAAAACTGGATAACCACATACAGAACAAAATTAGACCCTTATCTCACCCCATATACAGAAATCAACTCTCAGTGAATTAAAGACTTAAATGCAAGACCTAAAACTGTAAAACTACTAGAAGAAAATATAGGGGAAATTTCCATGGGTCTGGTCTGGGTAATGATTTTTTTTTTTTTTTTTTGATGTGACTCCACAATCACAGGTTACATAAAAGTAAAAAGCATCTGCACAGCAAAGGAAACAATCAACAGAGTGAAGAAACAACATACAGATTGGGAGAAAATATTTGCAAATGATGCACGTGACAAGGAGTTAATTTCCCAAACATACAAGGAACTCAAATAACTCAGCAGCAAAAAGCCAAATAACACTATTAAAGTGGGTAAAGAATCTGAATAGATTTTCTCAAAAGAAGACATACAAATGGTTGATAGGTATATGAAAAATGCACAGTATCACTAATCATCAGAGAAGTGCAGATTAAAACCACAATAAGCTATCACCTTATACCTGTTAGAATGGCTATTATCAAAAAGAGAAAAGATAAAAGTACTAGAGAAGACGCAGAGAAAAAGAAACTAATGCACTTGTTCGTGTAAAAGTAAATTAATGCAGCCATTATGTTAAACAGTATGGAGATATCTCAAACAGTTAAAAATAGAACTACTATATGATCCAGCATTTCCACTACACGTCACACATCTAAAATATGTGAAATCATTACATCGAAGAAATATCTGCACGCCCATATTCACTGAAGTATTATACATAGTAGCCAAGATATGGAAACAGCCTAAGTGTCTATGAACGAAGAATGGATAAAGAAAATGTGGTGTATATACGTATTTCTAGTTTCGAGTGCGGAGAGAGGTAAACAGAGATGGCGAGCAGGAAGTTTTTGAAATCAGTTTAGGTACAAGAACTTTGAGATCTCAGAAACATTCTGGCAGTGATGTCCAAAAGACAGTTGGAAAGTAGGGTATGGAATTCAGAGGACAAAATACCCTGGAGATGTACATGAGATAGTTGGGTGTTTAGAGGGACGTGAACAAAATCTCCCAGGAAGAGGGAACATGTGAACTAAGGAGAGAAGAGGCCCAGGACAGAACCCAGGAGAACAACATTCGAGGTGGCAGCACAGCTTCCTGTCAGGTACCACCACCGGGGGTCTGGAGTCGGGCAGATCCAGTTTTGAAAACGAGCTGTAATGTTCAGGAGCTGAGCGTTCTTGGCAGTCAGGTACCTTCTCTGATCAGTTGTCACACCTGGCGATAAAATGCATCTAAGAGGGATGTGGTGCGAGGATGCGGTGAGATGCGCCAGGTCAAGCACCTGAAGCCAGGAAGTCTCCCCCTAATCTTTTGGGTGACCCCTTCCCACTTTGTTACACTCCCCACACACACCCCACCATCTCCAGCTATCTGGTCCCTCAAGGAAGTGGGAGTTAGGTGGGAGGGGCGGGTGATGGCCAAGCTTCTGTGCTGTGGTGGTCACGTGACTGGATGGACGCCTACGTGGGCACCAGCTCTGGCGCCAGCCCTCCCGCCAGCCCGCCCTGCGTTCCAATACCAGCGTCAGCTCGGAACCTGCTCCGTGAGCTGACAGGGCGGCGGGCTAGCGGCGAGCGGGCTTCTGCGAGCTCGAAGAGGCGCAGGCCTGTCCCGGATCCCCGCAGGTCAGTGTGAAGCCTAGTGCTGCCGGCGGACCTGGGGCAGGGGTGGAGGCGGGTGGCCGTAGGATCCGGGAGCACCGGGAGGGGGCGAGGAAGGGATCGGGGAGCTTGGTGAGGAGGCGACGCAGAGCCGAGCGAGAGGGGGAGAAGCGGGTGGGGGCGGAGAGAGAGGAAGGACCCCCAGGCGCCGGCCCGCCTTTTCCTACCCCCTCTCCTGAGCCCTCCGTCCATTTTAGAGCATGAAATGCGGATGGGGGGCGGGGGGCGGAGGCGCAGTGCGACAGTGAAACGTAGACATTCTGGAAATAGTCCCCCTCTCACACTCGGCGCCTATGAAGTAATAGTGGCCTCCGCGAAAACGGGATGGGGATGGGGCAGGTTGCCTCGGGAGCGGGGGACACAGAGACACAAACGTAGTTTGGAAAGCATCGTGGTCTGGTGCCCAAGGCCTGAGAACAAATGGCGGCTGGGGTGCGGGGGAGGTAGGGGAGGAAACAGTCGGGTGAGGACGGTGAGGAGGGCCCGGATCAGGAAAGGGACCCGAGTCCGCGTGAGGCCATGAGCGCGCAGCCCCCGCCCCTGCCTCCCGTCTGTCTGCAGGTCTGCGTGGCTGTTGTCCCCAGCACTCTGTGACGCCTGACAAGGAGGCGCAACCTGTCCAGAGTCTCTGCAGGTCAGTGAAAGGGTGGGAGGCGTGGACAGGGACCCAGAGGGTTGAGAGTGTGGAGGCACGGCCTGGGCAGAATTGGGGGCCCCGCTGCCCGTCCCCTCCCCCCCTACAATGCACACACACCTTGCACGCTGCCGAAGGAGTGCAGAGGATGTGGCAGGGTTGGCTCACGTGTGCGGGAGGATTGGTGGGGTAAGTAAGGGGTGGGCAGGTAAGGGGACCCCTCAAAAGGGGCGAGGTGCAAGTCCTGTCTGCACCTGCATTCCACCCCACACCTGCAGGCTCCCATGTCTCCTCTTTGTCTCCTCTTCCCTTCACCCACCCCAGGCCAGGAAAAGCAGGGGAAACCTCACCATGGAGAAACCCTACAGCAAAAATGAAGGAAAACTTGAAAACGAGGGAAAACCGGAAGATGAAGTAGAGCCTGAAGATGAAGGAAAGTCAGATGAGGAAGAAAAGCCAGACGAGGCGGGAAAGCTAGAGGATGAGGGACAGCCAGGTGATGAGGGACAGCCGGGAGATGAAGGAAAGCACGAAAAGCAGGGAAAGTGCGAAGATGAGGGCAAGTCACAGGGCGAGGGCAAGCCAGAATCCCAGGCAAAGCCAGAGAGCGAGCCGCGGGCAGCCGAAAAGCGCCCGGCTGAGGATTACGTGCCCCGGAAAGCAAAAAGAAAAACGGACAGGGGGACGGACGATTCCCCCAAGGACTCTCGGGAGGACTTACAGGAAAGGCATTTGGGCAGTGAGGAGATGATGAGAGAATGTGGAGATATGTCAAGGGCTCAGGAAGAGCTAAGGAAAAAACAGAAAATGGGCGGTTTTCACTGGATGCAAAGAGATGTCCAGGATCCATTCGCTCCAAGGGGCCAAAGGGGTGTCCGGGGAGTGAGGGGCGGAGGGAGGGGCCAAAGGGGCTTAAACGATATCCCATACCTTTAATGCCTTTGGCCTTCAATTCTAACTTCTCTGATGAAGATATTGCTGGCCCTGCTTTCCCTGGTAGATATTTGCCAGGCCCTGTGCTTTAACCTTAAGCTGTTACTTTGCTTTAGGTGTCACTCTCGTTACCAGCAGCCTTTTGATTAAACTATAGCTTTCCTGTCTTTTAGTAGAAGATTTTCACCCATGTGCATGGAAGAGATGTACATTGTCAAATAACAATAAAAGTTTGCAGCACCGCATATATAGTATTAGCCCATTTTTATAAAAATGCAAATGTTTGTGTAATGCATTTGTGCACAGACAACTCTGAAAGTGTGTACACTGAGAAGTAACCATTGGTTATTCCTGCATGGTGCCAGGAATAGGTCTCGTCTGCTCTCAGAAGTGTGTCTGACCACCCGATGGCTTGGCACCTCCATTGCCATTTCTCTGCTAGTGTGCCCATCCCCATATCTTCCCCAGGTGGGTCTTCTTCCATTCTTTGGCTCTCCAGTGTGTGATTCTTTTTTCTTTGCTCACTCATCTCCACTTTTCCCTAATGGATTTGGATGGCATTTGCCATAATAATAATTTTTTAAAAGCTAAAACCAGAAAATAATACATCATAAGCAATTAAACTGTTCAGTGAGCTTATGCGAGCAATGAAGACACTCAAAATTTCTGTTGTCAAAATGTAAGATGACAGGTAAAATTCACATTACCTCTTGGACTCATAGCTAGAGGAATTAACCTGACAGTTAGATTCATTGCTGTGAGGTCAGTTTTGTCATCTATGAAACAGGAATAATAGTTGCCTCCTAGGACTGTCCAGTGGATCAGATGAGGTACTGAGTATGTGAGCTACGTTGTGACCTGGCCTCCAACAGACACTCGGGGGAGGAATGGTGACCACACCACTCCCATGCAGCAGCAGGAGGTGGGTAAATTCAGATGCTTGGGGGAGGACTGAGAGAGGTCTCAACTGTACACAGGAACAAGTCCAGGCAGCTGAGAGGTAGGTACCACTCTCTCTTGAGTACTACCATGTCTACTGGGCACTGTGCACTTTCTCCTGAGTCCTGCACCCTTTACTAATAGAAGCATTGAGGTGTGAAAGCCCTGCCAGTTTTTCTGGAGTTACCAGTGAGCCAATATCCACCCACCTTGACCTCTATAGAAGTGGATAAAGCCCTCTCCCTACTTTAGAGTTACAGCTATCAGTTACCTGTAGGTATCAGCTTAGTGCTGCTTGGGCCTCTAATTAATACCTTTCAGGTTCTTTTTTAGCAAAACAATTATTTATGTGTATCTTATTGATTTGTTTGTGTATTTTTGCATACATAAAGATTCTCTTCATCAAATTCAGATATTGCAGGCCAGGCCAGGAGAAAAAAATATCTGCATGATAGAGGCTGTGCTATTCTCATGGGTCTATATCTTGCCTATAGACTCTCTTTCCTAGGTTGAGTTCACTCCCAGGAAACTCTCCTTAGGCCCCACCTTAGCAGCTCAGCAGACCTATCAACACATTTGAGTTTTAAATTCACTTGGTAGTGAACATGTGGTTCATGGACAAGCTATGTCAACATCACCTGGGAGCTAATTAGAAATGCAGAATCTAAGGTCTACTGAGTTAGAATCTTCATTTTAACAAGATCTCAGGGTGAGTCTTATGAACATTGATGTTTGAGAAGCACCAGCTTAGAGGGAGATTATTTTCAGTCTCCCCACTTCTGCCTTCACTTGAAATATGTGCCTGAAAGGATAAAAATATGAAGTACATAAGGTGCACATCACAGATTATTAAATAGAGCCATTTTGTCAAACTGTAGTTGCCCTTCCCCCATACAAAGTAGATATTGAAAGCAGTTCAATGGGTCAAGATCCTGCAATTTTTAATGAAGTAAGATAGAATAGAACTGAATAGAGTTAAATACAAAATAGCAAATTGCATTGCAAGTAGTTAGAGTGAATATTGTTTTCTGATATGTGTGCTTCACTTATGTATGTATGTATGGATATGTGTGCACCGTGACTTGTGATTAAAAATGTATTTCTGACTGTGGGATGCAGTTAAAAAAAAGAGAGAGAGAAACATTGCATTGGATTCTGCATCTCGAAGCATATCCTGTTCATTTATACTTGTATTTTTAGTATCCAGGACAAGTACCTGACAAGTAGTAGGTACTTAATAAAAGTGTAAATAATAGTTACTGAGTCCAGAACCATGAGTTTTTCTCCAAGTTTAACCCCTGCCTATATAAATAACCTTGTACAAATAACTTAAATTGTCCAGCAAAGTTTGCTTACAGTCCCAAAAGGATAGGGTCAGGAAGTCCTGGGCTTCACAGGTTGGACAGAGCCTGCTGTAGATCATAGTCAAAGAGGCCATTATTGAAGAACATATACTCAGCAGCACCAAGGAGAGCTCCTGGGCCTTCAAAACCACAGGAATACAGGCTCTGCAAAGTGAAACTAAACAACTGTGCAATCTGTGCTGTAAAAGGACCCAGTGGAGGGCTCTGTCTATGCCACAGGAGCACAGCCTCACAAAGGAACAGAAGCATGCCTGCCAGGGTGAAAGGCCAGGTTGTAGGGGTCTGCCTTGGAGGGGTGGCAGTTGCGCACATACTGGCAGACGATCTTATTCCACTTCACTTGAGGGAATTAAGGCCTTGGATTTTAGAAACAACATGTATCATATTGGTTTTGTGCTTGGACTCTATATGGCTTCCAGTTTTGAGTGGTACCTAGAGCAAGAACAGTAGGTTTAGACTGTAGCACAAGCTGCTTTGACACTTCTGCCTCATGATCCTGCAGATCCAATTGTATTGTGTCTGTGCCAGAAAGAGAGGCTCCATGAAGTCTTAGAAAGCCCCAATAGTAGAATCAGAGTACACCCCTAAGGTTTTGGAGCAACTAGTCTACATTTAGAAGACCGTTGTAGAGACAACACCAGACAATGAGGTACTCATTTTTTGCACAAATGAACCACCAATTATGAACTTGTTTCTGTCAACAGTGTTGAACAATAAAGTTTGGTGTGGAGAATAGCTTTCTACTATTAACTGCAAATGGCTTGAAAAGATCTTGCCTGAAGGGAAATCTGCTTCCAAGCTCATTCAGATCGTTTTCAGAATTCAGTTCCTTCCAGCTGTGGGACTGTGACCCCCACTTTTTTTTTAATTATTATTGGCTGTCAGTAAGGCTGTTTTTAGCTCCTAGAGGTCACCTGCATTCCTTACCATGTGGCCTCCTCCAATCTTCACTGGGCAATTGCACACTGATTCTTTCTCATGCTTCTAATTTCTGACTTTTCTGTCTCTGTCTCTACACCCTTATTTAAGGAGATGATGTGATTAGGTCAGGCTCACCCAGATAATCTTCCTATGTTAAGGTCAACTGATTTGGGACCCTATTAACATCTGCAAAATCTCTTCATAGCAACACATAGATTAGTATTTGATTGAGTAACTGGGAGAAGATATGTACACACCATGGGCTGGTAAGCTGGAGAGCCATCTTAGAATTCTTCTTTCCACAGTCTGTCTTCTGGTCCCCAAAATTCATGTCCTTTCCAAATGCAAAATACATTCAACTCCTCCCAAGATTCCTAAGAATCGCATTCCATTACAACATAAACTCAAAAGTCAAAATATCATCATCTAAATCATCTAAGCCAGATATGAATGAGGATCTTGGGCATAATCCATTAAGTAAAGCTCTTGAAGACATTTGTCCCCATCTGTGAATCAGTGAAACTGAGGAGAGAAATTCTCTGCCGACAAAATTCCCAACATATGATGACAATATGCAAGGTGTGAAAAGACACAAGGTATTGGAGAACCACAAGGGATACTGAAATAACCCATAGCTAGTAAATATGAGATTATCAGCAGTTGACCTGAGGGACAAAGGGAAAGAGAAGTTACTGAAAGTTGGAGATACAGAGTCTATGTGGACAGGGCTACCTTCTAGAAATCTTGGGAGGAGGGACCCTGCCAGCAACTGATGATACTGCAGGGAACAATCTGGGAGGAAAATTTCCTGACCACATTCTCCACAGATGGCTCCTAGAGGACAAAAGAGCTTTTTGATGTGTCCATACAGATCAGACTTTCTTGGGACACAGAGCTGGTTAAACAAGGGTGGAGAGTAAATCGGGATGGGAAGATGGGGAGGTATCTGGCAAGTGGCTGAGGGCCATGTTAGTAGTACTTACTGGGAATTGTGCCTGCAGTGGGAAAGAGTACCTCTTTTCAGCTTTATTTTCATCATAAGGAGACAGGCAAAAGGCATATTGTTCTATGAGGGTTAACTCCAACAGAAATGCCCCTAAACAGCATTGACCCATGTTAAAAGTATAAAACATACTGATTAAGCATGTTGTTTTATAACCATGGGTCTGAAGAGTTTTGGGTGATTTGTACGAGCTTATCAGCTATATTGATAACAGTGAGATTGATTGCTACACTTCTTGCTGTGTAACAGAGATGAAAAAAGATTACTCAAAGCAACATGAATGCAATGAGAAGCCCAAAGGGACTGAACCTCAGCAACTCCTCTGTTAGAAGGAGAAAACTGGGTACAGCCCTGATTTAAAGTTAGCTTCTGTTTTTATTGTAAAGACAAGGAAGTTTCACAAGAAAAATCAGTTGATTCAATCATTTCAAAAGGACACAAAGACATGGGCAACATAACAAAAGGTACTGATGGCTAAGTATAGCTTAAACAATAGAAACTAGTAATGTCATTTAAATCAACAAGGTGACATTCCAAAGTACAATTTGTGAAAAGCTAAATTGATCAAACTGCTATCATTATCTAACCCAAAATATAACCTCTCCCCAAATGATTTAAGCAAAAGTTACAATCTTATGATAATTGTCTCTAAAGTTTCCACCAACAAACAGCTTGCCCTTAGCAAACATTTTTTCAAATTTTTCCCTACAGAAATTCTTTCAACATCTTTTAACAACAATCAGTATGTTAAATAATCAAAGTACATAATCCCATTCCTAAACAGTGATTAGAATTGATCAGATGGGCTTTTGCCACACTATCTGTAGATCGTTGTCTCTTAATTGAGGGCTTTTGCCCCATACATGCATCACCTAAAACCCCTGTTCTAAAAATCAAATGAGAATCAAGATTTCTAAGCCTCTAGAATTGATCATTTGCACCTGGTCTTTGTGAACCTCTTTGACAAAGGCTCTGTTGTTGATGCTGGCTACATAGCAAGAATATGCCTTCATAACCAGCAGCATATTGAAAACCTGGACTGAGACTCCATTTTGTGCTCTCTGGTTCTGAGGTGTTCTAGGCATACATCGGTGGTTCCTTATCCCAAAGAAGAAGTACATCTTGCCAGGGCTTTTATAGAGAGGGGAAGCATTGGAACTCATACTTGGCCACTACAGATCCCTTGCTATGAGACAGCTTTTGGCAATGATGTATATATCCTTAAAGCTGTGCTGTTACCTCAGTTTTTCTGCAAAAATCTGTAGATTTGCCAGAATTGCCATTTAGAGTCTGAAGAGACTTCTTTAGCAAGAACTGTTTGGTTGCCACAGTTAATGTGGCAACTGGAGCAGTAAATACACCATACTATGAGATGCCTTGTCTTTGCCTTTGTCTACAGGTGATTTGCTGTAAAGAAACATTGAGGTTCCAGTAGATATATTAATTTTTGCCTTTATGAATTCTTACTCCCAAACTTGAGTTATAACTTATAAAGTCCTTCACCTATTCTCTACCCCCCCAAAAAAAAAACAAAAGAGACACTGAAACTCTTTTCTTCTGCTTACCTTATGGTTGACACTTAACATAACTAAGGGTTTACACTTAACATGACTGACATCTATGACTATATAAATCATATAAATAAAACATATAAATGAGATAATGACTATAAAAATCAGTGGCCATTAGCCTTTACTGCAAATCAGAATCACCTAGGGAGCCTGTTATACATAGAGATTCTCGAGTTCCACTCAGTGGATCTGAGGCGGAGCTCAGGAGTTTACATTTTTAACAAAGTTCTCTGGTGATTCTACATGGGTCAAACTAGCACACACGAAAAATGAATTAATAAAATGAGATAAGGTTAAATCTCCATGGTGTTCCTTTTAGAACTGCAAGTAAATGCTGCTAGGGAAGTAGAGTCCACAGTAATTTATGTAGACAAGATAGGAACTCTTGACTCAGCTGTTATTTTTTACAATGTTATTAAGAACCTATTACTTGTCAGGCACTATGTTGAGCATTAGGGGTACCAGGATAAAGGACAGGATGTACTTTCAGAGGCAGAGTCCAACGTTTTTCAATTTTTTTAAATTGCAGCCCACAGTCAGAAGTGCATTGTACATCACAACTCAGGTGTCACTTGCACAAAAGAGTGTACTTCAAAAAGTTCATGGAAAGATTCATATTATCTTTTAACTCTATTTTTCCATGAACTTTTTGAAGTACTCTCAATATATACATAACCGAAACAAATTTCACAAAACTATACTCATTTTACCTACCTTCAATACTATCTGATATTTACTCTCTGGATCTGATTGATTCTATTCTACCCTACTTCATTAAAAAATATATTGCCCGTTGTAGGGAAAATAGAATAGTTTAGTCAGGCTCCCTCGACTTTGGGCAGGTTGGGAGTCATGCAGAACATTTCTTGTAAACAAGTTGTGTGTGGGTGGAGTTATTGCACATGTGCACCTATGCATCTTTTTAGTTTGTTGCTATTGTGTGTTCTCCAGTTTGTGAAGCAGAAGCTGGCTGGCACAGCTCATGTCTAAAAATAGAGCATGTTTACTCTGCTGGCAGGTGCTCAGTTTTTCTTTGGACTTTGCCAGTAGCAGTTGAGTTTCTGAGTTTCTCTTTGTACTGCTTAGCTCTTAGATGTGTGTGTGCCTACTTCAACCAAGGCTACAAGGACCTTTTTGCTGGTTACCTAGCTCATAGACCTGTGTGTGAAGGTTTTGTGAATTGGCTCAAATGCTCTGTGAGCTCCAGACCCAGCCCTAGCTCTACACAGGTCTTGACCCACTTAATTTGCTTTAAGTTCTACTAATGTAGGGGGATAAAACTGCAGTTTGACAACCACAGGCCTATTTAATAAACTGTGTTGTGTATCTTATGTATGTATCTTTATAGGCACATGTTTTATGAGAAGATGGGAGTGGGGAGGCTAAGGAAAGTCTACTTATAAACCAGTACTTCTCATTCTTTAATGTACGTAAGAATCATCTGCAGATCTTATTAAAAAGATTTAGTAGGTCTGGGGTAGGCACCTCAGATTCTGCATTTCTCACTACCTCTCAGGTGATGCTGATGCAGCTGGTCTATTGCCCACTATTTGAGTAGCAAAGTTCTAAAAATCACAGTTGTGAGTAGGTGTATTAAACTGGTAAGATGAGACTTGGATGCAGTTTTCTAGGAGAGAATGCCCTCTAAGGAAAGAGAAATAAAGCGAACAAGGTACTGACAGAAGTGTGTATCACTCAGATTTTACCCCAGTCTCCCATGTCTCGATCAGGTGAAGAAATGACTATACGCCAAAAACACAAATCGACAAAGAAAGAAAGGATTGTTTTACTACAAAAAAAATCTGAAATCCCTCAGGAGCATCACTAAGTTGTTATCCTATTGGGTAAGTATAACTCTTTTTTAAAAGAAATTATTTGTTTATTTATTTATTATTAATATTCATGAGATACAAAACTAATTGTCACCCCTCGTGCCCATGATGTGAGGGCCAGATTCATACTGCGGGCATACCCACTACAAGAAATTACTTTTGTACCCTGTGTCCCCCACCCAATTATCCTCCAACCTCCCTCCGCCTCCCTCATTCCTCCCCACTCCACTTTGTAGCCCTAGGAATGTTCCCTCCCTCTGTAAGACCACCACAGTACTGTGGTCTTTCTTTCTTTCCTTCCTTTCTCTCTTAGCTCCCACATATGCGTGAGCACATGCAGTATTTATCCCTCTGTGCTTTGCTTATTTCACTCAACATAAGTTTCTCCAGTTTCATCGATGTTGCTGCAAATGGGAGTATTTCATTCTTTTTTATGGCAGGTAAGTATAACTCTAAAGTGAGGAAAAGAACTTTATGCACACATCTATAGGTGAGATGGGGTGGGGTGGGCTTGGCTCACTGGGTACTCCAGGGAAATCAATTGGGCTTTGTCATCTTGAGGATTCCAACCCATCAGCAGCAGTGGGAACCTTAGGAGGATGCAGGACTTATGAGAAGGGGCACAGTACCCAGCAGACATATTACCCAGCAGAGGATGGCACCCACCTTTAAGCTTCCTGGACATATTCCTAGGTACAGGTAAGATGTACCCCAGTCCTCTTCCAAGTGATTGAAGGGATCTTGGTTCTGCTACTGTGGGGGAGAAGGCAGAAGCCAAACCAACACACTTCACATACTCTGTACCTCATCTAATCCACTCAGTAGTGTGGGAAAGCAAGTTTCATCCTTATTTGACAGATGACAAGACTGTCCCTTAAAGCAATGGATCTGCAATAACCTCAGGTTGATTCCTCCAGATAAGTCCCAGAGCTAATGATTTACCTAATATTTTAAGTTCTGACAACAAGAATTTTAAGTGTCTCCACAGCCTTCATAATTTCACTAAACAGTTCTTTCATTGTTTTTTATGTACTCTTTTCTGATTTTTAATATTTTATTTTTTGTGTGAAAAAAGTGATATGTGTTTTTTAGGAAAAAATAAACAGATGAGTAGAAAGAAAGAAAACAAAGAAATGAAGTCACCCACAATCTCACAACTCAGAAAACCACTGTTAACCTTTTAGTAAACAAAAGTTTCTACTTTTCCTGTGCATAAATATACTACATAAATTTGTTACAAAAACAAACCAGTTCTGTAGATATTATATGCTGCTTTATTTTTCCAAGAAACATAAAGTCTTTGCAATGTACATGGGTGAAAATCCATTATTGAAACATACTGGCAACAGGAGACAGCTAAAGCAAAATTATAGAACAAGGGCCTGGCAAATGCTGGCCAGGGGCACTATACATAAGGAATGTCTTCAGTGTCCCTTCGTGGGGCCCTGCAGCCACCCCTGAATTCCCTTGGGCCCCGCGGGTAGAAGGGGTCTTGTAAATTTCTTTGCATCCACAAAAACGCCCCCAACTTCTGTTTGCTTTTTCTCGATTTAGCCTCCACTTTAGCCATATTGTCAAATTCTCTTATCATATCCTCATTGCTGAAATTCATATCGTGTATGGCCTCTTTATACTGCTTGAGGTACTGGGCCAGCCCCTTGTCGGTTTTTCTTTTGGCTTTCCTAGGTATATCATCCTCAGATGGGCGCTTTTCTGCAGCCCTTCTTTCACTTTCTGGCTCGCCTTCCTCTTTGGACTCTGCCTCCCTCTCTGGCTCTCCTTTTTCATTTGCCTTTTCCTCATTATCTGGCTTTTCCTTATCCTTTGGCATTCCCTCATCTCCTGTCTTTCCCACGTTTTCTAACTTTTCCTCATCTTCCCGAGTATAAGCTACTTCTGGCTTTTCCTCATCCTGTGGCTGTTCTTCATTTTCCATCTTTCCTTGGTTTGAAGGCATTCCTTCACTTTCATTGTAGGGTTTCTCCATGGTGAGGTTTCCCCTGCTTTTCCTGGCCTGGGGTGGGTGAAGGGAAGAGGAGACAAAGAGGAGACATGGGAGCCTGCAGGTGTGGGGTGGAATGCAGGTGCAGACAGGACTTGCACCTCGCCCCTTTTGAGGGGTCCCCTTACCTGCCCACCCCTTACTTACCCCACCAATCCTCCCGCACACGTGAGCCAACCCTGCCACATCCTCTGCACTCCTTCGGCAGGGTGCAAGGTGTGTGTGCATTGTAGGGGGGGAGGGGACGGGCAGCGGGGCCCCCAATTCTGCCCAGGCCGTGACTCCACACTCTCAACCCTCTGGGTCCCTGTCCACGCCTCCCACCCTTTCACTGACCTGCAGAGACTCTGGACAGGTTGCGCCTCCTTGTCAGGCGTCACAGAGTGCTGGGGACAACAGCCACGCAGACCTGCAGACAGACGGGAGGCAGGGGTGGGGGCTGCGCGCTCATGGCCTCACGCGGACTCGGGTCCCTTTCCTGATCCGGGCCCTCCTCACCGTCCTCACCCGACTGTTTCCTCCCCTACCTCCCCCGCACCCCAGCCGCCATTTGTTCTCAGGCCTTGGGCACCAGAGCACGATGCTTTCCAAACTACGTTTGTGTCTCTGTGTCCCCCGCTCCCGAGGCAACCTGCCCCATCCCCATCCCGTTTTCGCGGAGGCCACTATTACTTCATAGGCGCCGAGTGTGAGAGGGGGACTATTTCCAGAATGTCTACGTTTCACTGTCGCACTGCGCCTCCGCCCCCCGCCCCCCATCCGCATTTCATGCTCTAAAATGGACGGAGGGCTCAGGAGAGGGGGTAGGAAAAGGCGGGCCGGCGCCTGGGGGTCCTTCCTCTCTCTCCGCCCCCACCCGCTTCTCCCCCTCTCGCTCGGCTCTGCGTCGCCTCCTCACCAAGCTCCCCGATCCCTTCCTCGCCCCCTCCCCGGTGCTCCCGGATCCTACGGCCACCCACCTCCACCCCTGCACCAGGTCCGCCGGCAGCGCTAGGCTTCACACTGACCTGCGGGGATCCGGGACAGGCCTGCGCCTCTTCGAGCTCGCAGAAGCCCTCTCGCCGCTAGCCCGCCGCCTGGGCAATTCAGGAAGCAGGCAAGCGTACAGAGCTGCTGGGCGGGCGCGGAGACTGGTGCCCACATTGGCGCCCAGCCAGTCACGTGAGTGTCGCATCACCCAAGCTTGCCCCCTCCGCTCCGCCCACCTCACCCCCTATCTCACCTTTCTCCATTGCGGAGGTACGGGGGGGGGGGCGGGGGGGATAGCAAGGAAGAGTCACCAAGAAGAAAAGGAGGAGGGGGAGGCTTCCTGACCTCAGGTGCTCTACCTGGCGCATCTCAGCGTACAGAATCCCTCTCAGATGCCTGTTATCGCCAGGTGTGACAGCTGATCAGAAAGAGTACCTTACTTTGCCAAGAGCGCTCAGCTCCTGAAACTTACAGCCCGTTTTCACGATCGGATCTGCCCGACTCCAGACCCCGGTGGTGGTGCCTGTCGGGAAGCTGTGCTGCCCCCTTGAGTGTTGGTGTTCTCCTGGGTTCTGTCCTGGGCCTCTTCTCTCCTCAGTTCACATGTTCTGTCTCCCTGGGTGATTTTGTTCACTTCCCTCTAAACATCCATAACTCCCACATATACATCTCCAGGGTATTCCCTCCTTCCAAATTTCAAACCCGACTTTCTATTGGTCGTCACTGCCGGAATGTTTCTGAGAGATCTCGAAGTTCTTGTACCTCGAACTGATTCCAGCAACTTCCCTCTCTCCATCTCTGTTGGCTTCTCTCCACATTCGAAATTTACCCTCCAATATTTGACCCGTTTTTATTGAGAGAGAATGTCAGACAGCTAACCAAAAGAGCATTAAAACATTTTTAATATTAAACACAAAACATCTTGAATATGTGAGGACATGTGCAAATTTATCATAACCCCTGGTTCACAACTTACAATCGACTCCTGCTTCCCTTTTCTTTCGTTCTGCACTCTTCCCTTCACCACCCTCCCTTCCCTTGTGTTTCTTTTTCCTTCACATTTGTGAAACCACCACCCGATTCACAAAACTAGAGAATTGTCAATATTGTAGTTTCTACAACATAGTGTCATTCTTATTTATTTATTTATTTGTTTGTTTGTTTGTTTATTTATTTATTTATTATACAAACACGTGAATGTATGTAGGCATACCTCAAAGATATTGCTGGTTAGGTTCTAACCACTACAATAAAGTGAATATCACAATAAAGCGAGTCAGAATATTTTTGGTTTCCCAGTGCATATAAAAGTTATGTTTATACTGCACTATAATCTAATAAGTGTGAAATAACATTAAGTCTAAAAAGAAAAGTACATACCTTAATTAAAAATACTTTATTGCTAAAAATGCTAACAATCATCTGAGCCTTCAGAGAGTTATGATCATTTTGCTGATGGAGGGTCTTGCCTTAATGTTGATGGCTGCTGACTGATGGTGGTTGCTGTAAGCTGGGGTGGCCAAGACAGTTTCTCACAATAAGACAGTAATGAACTTTGATGCATTGCTTGACTCTTCCTTTCACGAAAAATTTCTCTGTAGCATGCAATTGTGTTTCAACAATGTTCACAGCATGTTCAGCAGGAGTAGTTTCCATCTCAGGAAACCAGTTTCTTTGCTCATCCCTGTGAAGCAACTGCCCATTCATTAAAATTTTATCATTAGATTGCAGCAATGCAGTCACATCTTTAGGCTCCATTTCTAATCCTAGTTCTCTTGCTCTTTCCACCACATCTGCAGTTACTTTCTCCACTGAATTATTGAACCCCTCAAAGTCATCAATGAGGGTTGGAATCACCTTCCTCCAAACTTGTTAATGTTGATATTTTGACCTCCTCCCATGAACAATGAATGTTCTAGTGGCATCTAGAATGGTGAATACTTTCCAGAAAGTTTTCAATTTACTTTGCCCAGATCCTTCAGAGAAATTACTTTTTATGGCATCTATGGCCTTTTGAAATATATTTGTTGTATAATAAAACTTGAAAGTCAAAATTACTACTTGATCTATGGGCTGCAGAATGGATGTTGTGTTAGCAGGCATGAAAACAGCATTAATCTTCTTGCACATCTCTATCCGAACTCTTGTGTGATCTGGTGCATCATCAATGGGCAGAAATATTTTGGAAAGAATCTTTTTTTCTGAGCAGTGTACCTTAATAATGGGCTTAAGATATTCAGTAAGCCATGCTGCAAACAGATGTGCTGTCATCCAGGCTTTGCTGTTCCATTTATAAAGTACAGGCAGAGTAGATTTTGCATAATTATTAAGGGCCCTAGGATTTTCAGAATGGTAAGTGAGCACTGGCTTCAACTTAAAGTCACCAGCTGCATTATTACCTAACAAGAGAGTCAGTCTGCCCTTTGAAGCTTTGCAGCCAAGCATTGACATTTTTCTATCTATGAAAGCCCTAGATGGTATCTGCTTCCCATATAAGGCTATTTCATCTATGTTGAAAATCTGTTGTTTTTGTGGCCACCTTCATCAATGATTTTAGCAAGATCTTCTGGATAACTTGTTGCAGGTTCTACATCAGCTCTTGCTACTCCACCTTGCACTTTTATGTTATGGACACGGCTTCTTTTCTTGAACTTCATGAACCAACTTCTACTAGCTTCAGACTTTTCTTCTGCAGCTTCATCACCTCTTTCATACTTCAGAGAATTGAGTAAAGTTAGGGCCTTACTCCAGATTAGGCTTTGGCTTAAACGAATGTTGTGGCTGGTGTGATTTTCTGTCCAGACCACTGAAACATTTTTCATATCAGCAATAAGGCAGTTTCACTTTCTTATCATTCATCTGTTCACTGGCGTAGCACTTTTAATTTCTTTCAACTTTTCCTCTGCATTTAAAACTTGGCTAACTATTTGGCACAAGAGACCTAGATTTTGGCCTATTTTGGCTTTCAAAATGCCTTCCTCATTAAGCTTAGTCATTTCTAGCTTTTAATTTAAAGTGAGAGACTTGTGGCTCTTTCTCCTTTCACTTGAACACATAGAGGCCATTGTAGGGTTATTAAGTGGGCTAATTTCAATATTGCTGTGCCTCAGGGAGTAGGGAGGCCCAAGGAGAGGGAAAGAGATTGTGAACAACTGGTCAGTGGAGCAGTCAGAACACACACAACATTTATCAGTTAAGTTTGCCGTCTTACAAGGGTGTGGTTTGTGGCACCCCAAAACAATTACAATAGTAACATCAAAGATCACTGATCACAGATCATGATAGCATATAATAATAATGAAAAAGTTTGAAATATTACCAAAATGTGACACAAAAACACAAAGTTAGAACATGCTGTTGAAAAATGGTGCCAATAGACTTGCTCAATGCAGGGTTGCTGCAAATCTTTAATTTGTAAAAAACGCAATGTCTGGGAAGTGCAGTAAAATTAAGCACCATAAAATGAGGTATGACTATATATGTGTTTAAATATGTGTACGTGCATATGTGTTGTGTAAATCTGGGAAACCACTGCTTCTATTTTGACTTGAAAAATACCATATCTGGTTTGCACAATTGTGAATTATGTGTGCAACATAACCAATATTGATTATATTTCTGCTACATGTTTTTTAATATATTAAAACATTGATCTTCCTACAACGTTGTGCTCCACCAAAACATGTACTCATATTATCACCATATAGTAAATAATTTTATCTTTACTGTTGAAATTTTTAATTGAATTTGCATGCTATTCATAACAAGGCTGGGTGTTTATCTTTCATCAATATAAACTTTCATAAAATTATTATTCCATGAATTTGATGAAAAAATATCAAATCATTGTTGAAATTCGCTGATTTTCTGTTTTAATTACCTGATGATACTGATTTTTAAGCTACCATCAATAATTGTTTACTAAGTTCTTTTGCTAATGGAGCCAACATGTTAACAGCTATAACTTCTATCTTCGAACATGCTTACAAAAACTTGGAATTCAAAATTAGTCTAATTAAATTATAAGAACTGTCATTTTATTTAAATTAGAAGTTCTATTCACACAATAAGAAATCAACACAACTTCTACTTTTGCATGTAGCAAATTGACACATTCTTCTTAAAGTAATTTCTACCTTCTGATGTAGATGTTAATGCTTCTTCAACAGGCTTGTAGATTTTGGGTTTCATGAGTTCAAAGATATCACAACAGTCCCCTTGATGCATAGCATATTTTTTGCACGTTAAGTGTTTATCATCAACTTTCTCAGAAAAATAAATGTTACTTAATTTGCCATTCAATATGCACTTTTGTTTCTTATTGCAAAATTAAAGAATCAGTCCTGGAAGTAAAATAAATATAGATGTAGATTTACAGTGTATCATAAATGACAAAACCACTGAGTGATACAATAAGAAACATATCTTTGGGTTTTTGTACTCAATTTCTAACACAGAGATTCTAAAACCCTTGGAATTTCCTGAGTGATAATAAAGTGACTCTTAGTGGGCCCCAAGATAGATTCATGATAGGACCCAGTTGCCAAAGGAACCAACTATGTGATTAGAAGGTTACAGTCTTCAATCCCATTCCCAGATCTTCAGGGAAGGGAGAGGAGCTAGTCAGCGATTTAATCAATCATGCCTACAGAATGGAACCCCCACAAAAACGCTTAAATAATGGAGTATGGTGACCTTCTGAGTTAGTCAGCACATTGACTTGCTGGGAGAATTGTATGCCCCAAAAGGGAATGGAAGCTCTGCACCACCCTGCCCCCATTCCTTACACTATGCGTAATTTCCACTTGGTTGTTCCTGAGTTGCATACCTCACAATAAACAGGTAAATGTAAGTAAAGTGTGTTCCTGAGTTTTGTGAGCCATTCTAGTAACTTATTGACCATTAAACGGGAGTCATGGGAACCCCCAAATTTGTGTTGCTTAGAACTACGAGTTGCTGAGTACTTGTGATTGGTATCTGAAGGGGGGGGGCAGTCTTGAGAACTGAGCCCTTAAACCTGTGGAGTTTGATGCTAACTCAGGATAGTGTCAGAATTGAATTGAATTGTTGAACACCCAATTGGTGTCTGGAGAATGAGAGAATTGGTTGTTGGTATCAGAGAAAACATCCCAGAAATTGTAGCAAGAATCTTCATGCCTTACAGCAGAACAGCTCAGCCTCTATTTCTCACACATATTTCACATACAACTTAACCTATAATTTGCCATGTTTCCCTCTGATCTTGTTTTCTAGTGGTCTGGCACTTCATGAATATTGGATGTTCATAGCATGGACATAGCCCAACTAGCTAATCACAAATAACTGGCAGAGATAGCAGCATCAAATACTTTTCCTACCATCACCCAAGACTAAAAGGAGCTAGCTCTCTAGCTGCTCCTGCGTGATCCAACCATTTTAACAATGAGTACCTTGCATGTTGTCCTTGAAAGAGATATGTTAATTATATTGAATTTGGAAAGGGACAGAAGAAAGAAGACTGGTTAATACTCATCATATTATAAGTGTAACAAAGTGTTAAAAGGAGAACTACTCACTGCAAATGCATTTCACACACTACCAGGCAAAGCCGTAGCATAAATGAA
Organism: Cynocephalus volans; assembly: GCF_027409185.1. Lineage (NCBI taxonomy): Eukaryota > Metazoa > Chordata > Mammalia > Dermoptera > Cynocephalidae > Cynocephalus > Cynocephalus volans. Next base: position 109,748,262 of record NC_084478.1, on the reverse strand, counting down.
AGTAAAAAGTGGAGGTCTGTGGTAAGCTGAATAATGGTTCTCAAAAATATACAGGTCCTAATCCCTGTAACCAGTGAATTTTACCTTATATGGCAAAAGAGGACTTTGCAAATGTGATTAAGTTAAGGATATTAACTTAAATGAGAAGAACTGAAATGGGGATATTATCCTGGATTATCCAGGTAGGCCCCAAATGTAATAATAAGTGCTCTTATAAAAGGAAGGCAGAGGGAGATTTTACTACAGAAGAAGGCAATGTGACGACTGAAGCAAGATGCTACCCGGCCTGCTGGTTTTGAAGATAGAGGAAAGGGCCATGAGCCAAGGAATGCAAGGAATGAAGCTTTAGAAGATATAACAACCGCAATTACTTGAAGTTGATACGACAAGCAAACAGAAAGGACATTGTTGGGAGGGAGGGGGGAGGGAGAAGGGAGGGAGGTTTTGGTGATAGGGAGCAATAATCAGCCACAATGTATATCGACAAAATAAAATTTAAAAAAAAAAAAAAAGAAGCTGGAAAAGGCAAGAAAATAAATTCTCCCCTAGAGCCCCCAGAGGGAGGAAGGCCTTGCCAACACCCTGATTTCAACTCAATAAAGCTGATTTTGGATTTTTTACTTCCACGACTTTAAGAGAATCAATGTGTGTTATTTTAAGCCACCAAGTTTGTGATTATTTGTCACAGCAGCACTAGGAAATAAATAATAAGGTCTACTAAACCCATTCTGGCTTAATTTAACATAAATATCAGTAATAATAATACATTGTTTAAAAGTAAAAAATTTCAAAAAATGTTAAACTAGATGGGATGCTAGACCTACAGACATGTATTGAGCTCAAAACCCATACTGTCCTATTGGAAGGTCTCATTAACTCTAATGTAGAAATAAGAGAGTGAGAAAGGAAATGAATATTGGGAAAAATAAAGGGATAAATCTGAGATTAGATGGCTTCTTCACATTAACTTTTAAACTTGTTCAAGTTTCGGTGACTTGAAGATTTTTAAAAACCCTTCTCTAGACCCTTTATACCCTATAAGCAACAGTCATTTCTCTTGCCCTCTGCCTCTCTTTCTCTTTCTGCCTCTATCTTTTTCTCTGTCTCTATTTTTCTGTTTCTCTCTCTCTCCTTCAAAATTTCAAAAAGAGTTAGAGCTTTCTACATCCCCTGTTAATATATTCATCACTTTCCACTGACTGCCGATCCCCCTGCACTATGTCTTCTGTCCTCATAATTGCAATGAATGCGCTCTCACCAAGGTCATAATCCACTTTTTTCTGCCTAGATCTACCTATTTTGTATAAATATATCAATATACAGCGCATTAGTTTTAATAATCTCATAAAATATGCATGTTTTTGTCAACTGCTTCTGTAACTTAACAACAAATCCTTCATATTTTCCAAAGCTCTGGAACATAAAGTACTGGGTACAAATCCAAGCTGTACTACTCCCTTTCTTGGGCAAAGTACTTATTCTTTGTTCCTCAGTTTTTCATCTATAAAATGAGAAGGAACACCATATCTACCTCGCAATGGTGTTGTGAGCATAAATGACTCAATGCATAAAAAGCACTTGGCACATAATGCGTTTTAGTGATTTTAATCTGGTTTTTTTTATGTCTTTATTAGGCATCACCATACATAATATCCCTATGTTATAAATAGACTAATGTTTATTTGCAGCCAATGACTTTTTTCTTTTCTTATTCGCGTTATTGAGGTATAACCGACAAATAAAATTGTATACACTTAAAGTGTACAATGTGTTGACTTGATATACATATAAAATTGTGAGATGATTACCACAATCAAGCTAATTAACATATCCATCACCTCACATAGTTCTCTTTTTTTGTGATAAAAATATTTAAGATCTACTCTCTTGGCAAATTTCAAATAGAAAATACATTATTATTAACTATAGTCACCATACTGTATATTAGGTCTTCAGAATTTATTCATCTTATAACTGCACATTAATTAGTATTGTTTGAGCAACATCTCAATATTTTCCCCATACGTCCCCTGGTAAAAACCCTTCTCTTCTCTGTTTTATGAGTTCAACATTTTTTAGATTCCACATATAAGTAATATCATGTAGTATTTATCATTCTGTGCTGGCTTATTTCACTTAGAATAATCTATTCCAGATTCAGTCATGTTGTCACAAATGGCAGGATTTCTTTCTTATTAAAGGCTGAAAATGTGTGCCACATTTTCTTTACTCATTCATCTGTTTACAGACACTTAGGTTGTTTCCATACCTAGACTATTGTGAATAATGCTGCAATGAACATGAGAGTGCAGATATATCTACAAGATACTGCTTTTGTTTCCTTCAGATGTGTATCTAGAGGAGAAAATTGCTGAATCATATGGTTCTATTTTCAATTTGTGACGAACCTCCATACTGCTTTCCAAAATAGCTTTTACAGTTCACATTCACACTAACACTGTACAAGGGTTCTCTTTTCTCCATATCATCACCATCATTTGTTATCTCTTGTCTTTTTTTTTTTCATTAAGAATATTAATGAGATACAAAGCGATTTGTCACCCTTCATGCCTATGATATGAGGGCCAAATTCATACTGGGGGCATACCCATTACCAGAAATTATTTTTGTACCCTGTGTCCCCTCCCAATTATCCCCCTTCCTCCCGCCCCCTCCCCCACCACTCTGCTTTGTAGCCCTAGGAATGCTCCTTCCCTCTGTAAGACCACCACACTACTGTGGTCTTTCCTCCCTTCCTTTTTCTTAGCTCCTACATATGAGTGAGCACATGCAGTATTTATCCCTCTGTGCTTTGCTTATTTCACTCAACATAAGTATCTCCAGGTTCATCCATGTCGTTGCAAATGGGAGTATTTCATTCTTTCTTATGCCAGAGTAGTATTCAATAGTGAATATGTACCACAGTTTCCTTATTCAATCATCCATCGATGGACATTTAGGTTGGTTCTATGTCTTGGCTATTGCAAACAGAGCTGTGATGAACATGGGAGTGCAGGTATCTCTTCCACATGATGATTTCCATTCCTCTGGGTATATACCCAGAAGAGGGATTGCTGGATCGTATGGAAGATCTATCTGTAGTTGTTTGGGAAACCTCCATACTGTTTTCCATAGTGGTTGTACTAATTTATAGTCCCATCAACAGTGCAGGAGTGTTCCCTTCTCTCCACATCCTCAGCAGCATTTGTTATTCACCGTCTTTTTGATTATAGCCAGTCTAACTGGAGTGAGGTGGCATCTCAATGTGGTTTTAATTTGCATTTCCCTGATGACTAGTGATTTTGAGCATTTTTTCATGTATCTGTTGGCCATTTGTATGTCTTCCTTTGAAAAATGTCTATTCAGCTCCTTTGCACATGTTTTAATTGGGTCATTTGTTTTTTTACTGTACAATTGCTTGAGTTCTATGTATATTCTGGATATTATCTCTTGTCTTTTTGGTAATAGCCATCCTAACAGGTGTGAGGTAAAGTTTCATTGTGGTTTTAATTTGCATTTCCTTGATGATTGGTGATGTTGAGCACCTTATCATTTCATTTCATTCTATTGGCCACTTATATTTCTTCTTTGGAAAAATGTCTATTCAGGTCCTTTGTCCATTTTTAATGAGATTCTTTGTTTTGTTGTTGGTGTTTTGTTGCTTGCTATTGAGCTGTATGAGTTTCTTATATGTTTTATATATTAATCCCTTATCATATGTATAGTTTGAAAATATTTTCTGTTATTCTGTAGGTTGCCTTTTCATTTTGTTGATTGTTTCCTTTGTTGTGCAGAAGCTTATTAGTTTGATATAAACCCACTTGTTTATTTTTGGTTTTGTTTCTGGCATTTTTACTGTCATATCCAAAAAAATCATTGCCAAGACCAATGTCAAGGAACTTTTTCCCTACATTTTCTGTTAAAGTTTTACGGTTTCAGGTCTACATTTAAGTTTATAAAACACTTTGAATTAATTTTTATAAGTGGTGTAAGATAGGAGTCCAGGGTTTTTTTTATTTTTATTTTTTTGGAGGGTGGAGTTTCTTCGTTTTTGTTTTTTGTTTGTTGTTGGGGTTTTTTTTTTTTTTTTTTGCATACTCAATTTTCTCAACACCATTTATTGTAGAGACTATCCTTTCTATATTGAATGTTCTTGGCACCCTTGTAAAAGGTTAGTTGGCCATATGTGTGGATTTATTTCTGGGCACTCTATTATATATCATTGGTCTATGTGTCTATTTTTATGACAGTAGCATGCTATTTTGATTACTATAGTTTTGTAATATAGTTTAAAATCAGAAAGTGTGATGTCTTCAACTTGGTTTTTCTTTGCTTTGGCTTTTCAGGCTTTTCTGTGGCATCATACAAATTTTAGGATTGTTTGTTTCTATTTCTGTGAAAAACGCCATTGGAATTTTGATAGGGATTCCACTGAATTGTAGATCACTTTAGGGAGTAGGGGTATTTTACCAATATTAATTCTTCTGGTCCACAAACACAGATATCTTTCCCTTTATTTCTGTCTTCTTTGATTTCTGTCATCAGTGGCTAATAGTTTTCAGTATACAGATCTTTCACCTCCATGGTTAAATTTATTTCTAAGTTTTTTATTATTTTTGATGATGTTTTAAATGGAATTGTTTCTTAATTTCTTTTTCACATAATCCATTGTTAATGTTTATAAACACACCTGATTTTTGTATGTTGATGTTGTATCCTGCAACTTGTTTATTAGTTCTATCAATTTTTTGGTGGAGTCTTAAGGGCTTTCTATATATATGATCATGTCATCTGAAAACAGAGATAATTTCACTTTTTCCTTTTCAGTTTGGACGTTTTTAACTTCTTTTCCTTGCCTAATTGCTCTCTCTAGGACTGCCAGTCATGTATTAAATAAAAGTGAAAAGAGTGGACATCCTTGTCTTGTTGCTGATCTTAGAAGAACATCTTTCAGCTTTTCACCATTGAGTATGAGATCAGCTGTGGGCTTGTCATATATGGGCTTTATTGTGTTGAGCCATATTTCTTCTATATCTAATTTGTTGACAGTTTTTTTTTTTTTTTTTTTTTTTTTTCGTGACCGGCACTCAGCCAGTGAGTGCACCGGTCAGTCCTATATAGGATCCGAACCCGCGGTGGGAGGGTCGCCGCGCTCCCAGCACAGCACTCTAGCAGGTGCGCCACGGGCTCGGCCCAATTTGTTGACAGTTTTAATTATGAAAGAATGTTGAATTTTGTCAAGTGCTTTTTCTGCATCTATTGAAACAATTCTATGATTGTTTGTATGGTTGTTGTTTCTCATTCTGTTAATGTGGTGTATCACATTTATTGATTTGCACATGTCGAACCACCCTTGTATCCCAAGGATAAATCCCACTTGATCGTGGTGTATGGTCTTTTTAATGCACTGTTGTATATGGTTTTCTAGTATTTTCTTGAAGATTTTTGCATCTCTGTTCATCAGGGATATTGCACAGCCAGTGACCTTGAGGAATGTTATTAGGGAGACAAGTAGATTACAAATATAAATGTAAGGTGTGATCTTATATTTGTACATAAAAATAAAAATGCATGCATACATGCATAAATACATAAACATTTTCATAAGAAAACTATTGGAAGAGTGTAATGCGGATGAAAATAATAAAAAATATTATGGGTTAAATTGTGTTCTCCAAAAAAACGTATATTAAATTCCTAACCCCAACTATTTCAGAACGTGACCTTATTTAAAAATAAGGCATTTAAAGAGGTAATCAAGTTAAAATGAGATCATTAAAGTGGGCCTTATGACTGAAGTCCTTATATAAAAGGAAGATTTAGACACAGACACACACAGAGGGAGGGTGATATGAAGAGACACAGGGAGAATGGTATGTGAAGATAGAGGATTGGAGTCACACAACTACAAACCATGGGGTGCCTAAGATTGCCTTCAAACCACAAAAACTAGGAAGAGGCTAAGAAGGAGTCCCCTACAAGCTTTCAGAATGAGCATGGCCCTGTCAATACCTTGATTTTAGACTTCTAGCCTCTAGAAGTATGAGATAATAAATTTCTGTTTTTTAAGCCACCCAGTTTGTGTTAACTATAGTATGGAAGCCCTAGTAAACTAATACAAGGGTACTTCAAGAAGTTTATGGAAATATTCATATTATCTCTTAATTCTATTTTTTATGAACTTTTTGATGTACCCTCATACAGTAGGGTTTATCTTTGTGTAGTATGTTTCGGAGTAACATTATTTTATTTTCTTTCTATGTTATATATTTTTACCTATAATAAACATTTATGGTCTTGTAATAATATAAAATAACAGATGACAGTGAAACATAAATATTCCCTGTCCTACCAACATGAAAGTCACTCAGCTTTAGAATGGGGAACATCCCTGAGGCACAGGAAGAGAAACAAGAGGGGAGAGAACTTTCAGTATAACAGAATACAGCTTCTCAACTTTCCAAACCACACTTATTATCATCAGTATTTCATATTTCTGCCTTGTTAAGTGGGAAATAACATGGTACCTCAGTTTGTTTTATTTTGCTTTGTCTTGAATAATAGTAAGATTGAAGCTCTTACCATATTAGAGGCAGTAGCATATCCTGGTTAGATGTATGGGCTCTGGGTCCATACATTATGTCTTACTTTCATTGCTTGCAAACCTTGTTCCATTCTGCTTTAATTCCCTTATTTCTGATGTTGGGCAACAATAGAACCTCCACATGGGTTGGTGATGAGGATTAAATAAATAAGAATATGTTTAGCACTTATAACACTGCTGGATACAGAGGAAGTGAAAAATAAATATTAACCTTTTATCATTACTCTCATACCTTAGTTGACCATTAGTGTTTCTATCACCATTTTCATTATGTGGATTTATATTGATTGGCATAGATTGACCTTAATAATATGATATCTGTCTAAATAAATCAGTTTATAAAACTGTAAGTCATGTCATTGCTATTCTTAAATAAAAATGGTTATATTTGCATAGCAGAATATCTAAAAACAATATCTAGATTCAACTTTTAGCAGTGCTTATCCATGATCCATGAGTAATAATTTTATTTTTTATAAGAGTTTCTTATATATATATATATTTTTTGGTTTCTTGCATTTTCCATTTTTATCTACAATGACCATAACTTGGTTTTGAAACAAAAAAATAAGAAGAATGAATAAATATCCCTAGCCCTTCTAATAAGAAAGTGGCTCTGTGTTTAAATGGGGAACATCTCTAAGCCAAGGGAATTAGGTATAGGGTGATCATAGAACTAATTTATAAATCTACCCACATGACAGACTCAACTGGGCAACTTCAGAAAAATTACAGATGACCAGGATAAGGGAAAGCATGTCTCTCAAATGAACCTTACGTTAGTGAAATTCATGAGATTACCCAACCTGAAAAACAGAGAAAAAAAACACTAAAATAAACAGAACAAAATCTCTGGAATTTGAGAGTCTGTTAAAAAAAAGATTTAACATTTATGTCATTGATGTCTTGGAAGCAGAGTAGAAAAAGGGCATGGAAAAGTATTTAATGAAATAATGACTGAAAACTTTCTAAATTCGCCAAATGAAATGAACATTTAGGTTCAAGAAGCTGAGGAAATACAAAAAAATTCAAACAGAAAAAAATGATAATCAAGTTACAGAAAGCTATAATACAAAGAAAAAAATCTTAAGGCAGAGAAAGAGGAATGATGCATTATCTTTAGAAGAAAAATGATTTGAACCACAATAAATTTCTTTTCTTTTTAATTTCTTTTCCTTTAACATTATTTTTTTAAATTTTTTTTTTACTTTTTTATTTTAACTTCTCAATATACATTGTACTTGATATTAGTGTCCCTTTACCCATTCCCCTTTCTCTCTCACTCTCTCCCCACCCCCCATCTACATCATATTTGTTTACTTGTCTTAACAACTGCAAGGAATTCTTGTGATTGTTCTGTCTTTTCCCCATCCCTTTGTTTATTTATTTATTTATTTATTTATTCATTCATTCATTCATTTATTTATAATTCCCACAAATAAGTGAGAACTTGTGGTATTTCTCTTTCTGTGCCTGACTTGTTTCACTTAATATAATTTTCTCTAAGTCTATCCATGTTATTGCAAATGGTAGTATTTCATTATTTTCTATAGCAGAGTAGTATTCCATTGTGTTGATATACCACAGTTACCTTATTCACTCATCTGATGGTGGACATTTCCTTATCCACTCATCTGATGGTGGTTCCAACTCTTGGCTATTGTAAACAGTGTGGCAATAAACATGGGAGTACAGCTATCCCTTCAGCATGATGATTTCCATTCCCCTGGGTATATTCCCAGAAGTGGAATTCTTGGTCATATGGTAGATCTACCTGTAATTGTTGGAGGAAACTCCATACCACTTTCCGTAGAGGCTGCACCATTTTACAGTCCCACCAACAGTTTATGAGAGTTCCTTTTACTCTGCAACCTCGCCAGCATTTATCATTCTCAGTCTTTGGATAATAGCCATCCTAACTGGAGTAGGATGGTATCTCAAAGTGATTTTGATTTGCTGAGCAATGTTGAGCATTTTTTCAAGTGTCTGTTGGCCTTTCATATATCTTCCTTTGAGAAATGCCTCTGCCAATATTTTAATTGGGTTATTTGGTTTTTTGCTGTAAAGTTTGAGTTCCTTGTATATTCTGGATATTAATCCTTTGTCAGATGTATAGTTTGCAAATATTTTCTCCCACTCTGTTGGTTGTCTTTTCACTCTGTTGATTGTTTCTTCCTCTGTGCAGAAAGATTTTTTTTTAACTCCTGTTGTTGTTGTTTTTTTACTTTTTTAAATCAGTAAGGGGATCGTAACCTTTGGCTTGGTGTCGTCCGCACTGTACTCAGCCAGTGAGTGCACCGGCCATCCCTGTGTAGGATCTGAACACGCAGCCTTGGCGCTCCCAGCGCTGCACTCAGCCAAGTGAGCCACGGGGTCGGCCCTGTGCAGAAAGTTTTTAGTTTGGTATAATCAAATTTGTTTATTTTTCCTTTTGTTGCCTGTGCTTCTGGGTTGTATTCATGAAGTCTGTACACACTCCTACTTCCGGGAGTGTTTCCCTTTCTTTAAAGAGTTTTAGTGTTTTTTGATGTAAATTTAATTCTTTATTCCATTTTGAGTTGATTTTGGTATATGGTAAGAGGTATGGGTCTAGTTTCTTTCACCTACATATGAATATCCAGTTTTCCCAGCACCATTTATTGAAGAGGCAGTCTCTTCCCCAGGGTGTACATTTGGTGCCTTTGTCAAAGATCACATGACTTTAGGTGTATGGGTTGATTTCCAGGTTCTCTATTCCATTCCATTGATATGTATGTCTGTTTCTATGCCAGTGCCATGCTGTTTTGGTTATTATACCTTTGCAATATAGTTTAAAGTCATGTAGTGTTATGCCTCCAGCTTTATTTATTTATTTATTTATTTATTTATTTATTTATTTATTTTTGCCCAGGATTTCTTTGGCTATGCATGGTCTTTTGTTATTCCATATAAATATCTGTATATATTTTTTTCATTTCTGGGAAAAATGTCATTGGAATTTTGATGGGGATGGCATTGAATCTACAGATCACTTTGAGTAAAATGGACATTTTCACAATGTTAATTCTCCAATCCAAGAACATGGGATATCTTTCCATCTTCTTGTATCCTCTTTAATTTCTCTCAATAATGGTTTGTAGTTCTCTTCATAGAGATTTTTCACATCCTTGGTTAACTTTATTTCTGTTTTATTTTTTGAGTGGCTATTGTAAATGGGCTAGCTTTCTTGATTTCTATTTCTGCATGTTCACTGTTGGAGTATAGAAATGCTACTGATTTTTGTGCCTTGATTTTATATCCTGCAACTTTGCTGAAATCATTTATCAACTCTAAGAGTTTTTTGGTAGAGGCTTTAGGCTGTTCAATATATAGGATCATATCATCTGCAAACAGGGAGAGTTTGACTTCATCTCTCTATCTGGATGCCCTTTATTTCTTTCTCTTCTCTGATTGCTCTGGCTACTACTTACAGCACTATGTTGAATAAGAGTGGTGAGAGTGGGCATCCTTGTCTAGTTCCTGTTTTTAAGGGATAATCTTTCAGTTTTTCCCCATTCAGGATGATATTGGCAGCAGGATTATTATATACGGCTTTAATTTGTTGAGATACTTTCCATCTATACCTAAATTGTGAACAGTCTTTATCGTGAATGATTGTTGAATTTTGTCAAATGCTTGTTCAGCATATATAGAGGAGATCATATGGTTTCTGCCTTTCTTTTATCGATATGGTGTATCAAATTTATTGATTTGCATGTCATTAAATAGAATGTTGTTTAAATTCTATGTGTTTGCATAGTTTCCAGAGTTTCATTTGTTATTGATTTCTAATTTTAATCCATTGTGATCTGAAAAAAACATGGAATAATTCCTATTTTTTTGAATTTGTTGAGACTTGCTTTGTGATCTAACATGTGATCTATCCTGGAGACTGTTCCATGTGCTGATGAGAAGAGTGAATATTCTGAGGTTGTTGGATGGAATGTTCTGTAGATATCTGCCAAGTACAATTGTTCTAAAGTGTTGTTTAGATCTTGTGTTTCTCTATTGATTTTTTGCCTAGATGACCTGTACAATGTTGAGAGTGGGATGTTCACGTCCCCCACTATTATGGTGTTAGTGTCTATCTCATTCTTTAGATCTAATAGTGTTTGCTTTATAAGTCTGGCTGTTTTGACATTGGGTGCATATATTTTTATGATTGTTATGTCTTCTTGATGGATTGATCCTTTGATCATTATATAGTGGCCTTCTTTATCTCTTTTTATGGTTTTTAGTTGAAAGTCTATTTTATCTGATATAAAAATAGCTACTCCCACTCGTTTTTCATTTCTATTTGCATGGTATATCTTTTTCCATCCTTTCACACTTAGTCTATGTGTGTCTTTAGAAGTGAGGTGAGTCTCTTGAAAGCAGCATATGGTTGGGTCCATCTTTTTAATCCAGTCTTTCAGTCTGTGTCTTTTGAGTGAGGAAATTAGTCCTTTTACATTTAGAGTTATTATTGAAAGGTGTTGATTTACTCCTAGCATTTTATTTATTTTGGCTTAGATGTCTTAAGTATCTATTGTTCCTTTCTTTCTGATTTTCTGTTTGTCTTCTGTATTTGTTGGTTTCTTGGGGTGGGAGATAAACTATTTTTTCTCTTTATTGTTAGCATGTTAGCATTTGTACCACAATAAATTTCTTATCAGAAATAATTGAGTCCAGAAGGAAGTGGCACATTATTCAACTTCTGAAATAAAGGAACTTTGAACTCCAAATTCTAAATTCAGCTAAATTGTCCTTCAGACATAAAGGAGAAATTTTTTCTTATGTGAAGGAAAACAAAGAGAATTTGTCACCATAAGATGTACCATAAAATGGTCATTAACTGGTGTTATTAAAACAGAAAAACAAAACTGATCGAGGAATCCTGGAATAATAAGAAGGAAGACCCAATAATGAGAGAACAAAAAATATAAAAATAAGTAAATTTTACTTCTCCTCTTGAGATTTATGAATTATGTTTGAGAGATAAAGGTCAATTATACCATTATTTCATGTCATTCTTGATGTATGTAGGGGAAAATTTTAAGACAATTTGGTATAAATGGTTGAGGATAAAGAGGCCTAAAGTGTGGTAAGATTTTTACACTTGATCTGCCAAATGTCATCAACAAAAAGTCAGTGATGATATATATAATGTACCTACATCGAAAAATCTATTCACTCAAAAACACTATAGATAAATAAAAATGAATCTAAGATTTGATCAAGTAACTTCAGAGTAAAGAAAATTACCAGACACAGAGAGGGATATGGCATAGTTATAAAATGGTCATGCAATGAAGAACATATAAGAATCTTAAATGTATATGCATCAAACAACAGAGCTGCAAAATATGTGAAGTAAAACAGAGCTGAAAGGACTAGACACATCCACAATTTATTCAGACTTCAATGCCCCTTTCTCTAAAATTAATAGAACTAGGCAGATTTTATGATTTAATTGGTGTGTTTAGGCCATTTACATTTAATATAATTGTTGTAATATTTGGATGAGGACTACCAATTTATTATTCATTTTCAATTTGCTCATTCTGCTTTTTATTACTCTGTTTTCCACTTATTGACATTTTTAGCTTTTTTGAACATTATTTGATACTCCATTTTAATTTTGACTATATCTCTTTATATAACATTTTCAGTGGTTTCTCTAAAACTATTTGCTTGACTTTTCACACTCTACTTAGAATCAGTATTTTACCACTTCAAATGATATGTAGCAACCTTACCACATTATAAATCCCCTTAACCTTCCTGCTGAAAACTACACTTTTCTTATTTTATCTACATTTGCTGAAATATCATCAAAAAATATTATATTATTTTTGCTGTCAATAGTTAAAAAAATTTTAATGAGCTCTCAGAAGGAGATAAATACTCTATTATATTTACCCAGTTATTTACCATTTCTGTTGCTTTGGTTCTACAAATACAGTCATGATATTTATTTCAAAAAGTAAGATATTATCCTCTTTATAATTTTGTAACCTGATTTATTCATCACTAGTAGTATATTCTAAATGTAATTCAATGTCAATAAACAGCTACCTATATCATAGCTTTTAGTGCTTGCAAAAGTGCTAATGCATATAAAAAATGAAAGTTAAAATTAGCTAACATTTGTTCTGGGTCAAGTAACCACATTAATTCTCTTAATTACACTGTGAGTTGGTTCATTCTCATCTTACAGATAAGAAAATGAGGGAGAGGTAGGTAGATACATTGCCTAAGCTTGTGCACTTACAAAGTGACATGTGAATTACAAAGTGACATCAGCATGGCTCCAGAGCCCACAAATATTTAGGGTGATCGAGTTTGAGACATAGAAGTACAGGGATAATACAGATAATATCAAGATTCATCAACAAAAACACACACTGATACATAATCACACATACATATCCATTGTTAAGAATTCTAATAGGCTTCATTTCCCTATAAAATGGCATTCTTTGCATATATTTCCAAAACATCAAAATCATGAGTACATTATTTCGTAATCTCCCTAAATGTAGTTTATGCTTTTAAATTTGTGTCTTAATACATTTTATTGTTTATAAAATTTCTAGCAATAGATAAATGTATATTTATTTATTTATTTTTTTAATTTTGTCAATATACATTGCGGCTGATTTATTGTTCCCCATCACCAAAACCTCCCTCCCTCCTCCCTCCCCCCTCCCCCACTGATGTCCCCTCTGTTTGCTTGTCGTATCAACTTCAAGTAATTGTGGTTGTTATATTTATAAAATGAAATTACCCTGAATCTCCCTCCTGCCTGATTCCCACCCTCTGACCTGATGATGTCCAATATCAATAGGTTGTTCCATGTTCTCCAGATATGTTTCTTTGTAGGTGAAGTAGAATCATATAGCTACAGATACACAAAATACACAAATCTGTTTTCAGTATTAGAATCAAATTTTCCATATTGTTCTACGACTTTCCTTTATTCATCTAATGTAGTATATCTTCAAATTTTTGTTTGCATTTCACTAGTTAAACTGTTCTAAAATGTTTATTGAACATGTATCTTGCTCTTTACATGAATTCTTTGTTTATATACATATTAGTTATCTATTGATGCATAACAAAATACCCCAAAATAAAAGCAGCTTAAAATAACAAGCATGTATTATCACATCATTTTTGTGGGTCAGAAATCTGGATGTGGCTCAGCTGGGTACCTCTGTCTCAGGGTCACTCACCGGGCTGCAGTAAGGTGTAAGCTGGGGCTACAGTCATCTCAAGGCTCAGTTGGGTGATGATTCACTTCCAGGTTCACACTATGTCTATCAGTAGGCCTTAAGGCCTCAATTACCATTGGCCTGAGACATCAGTTCCTTGATATGTGGGCAACAGACAGCATGGCAACTGGGTATCCTCAGAGTGAGCAAGAGAAGGGACCCAAAATAAAGCCACAGACACTTTGTATCTAATCTCAAAAGGGCATCCCATCATTTTACAAGTATTCTATTCATTAGAAGCAACTAACTAATCAGCCCTCACAAAGACAGGCAGTTACAAAAGGGTATGAATACCGGAGGTGTAGATCATTGGAAGTCATCTTAGAGGCTGCCTACCACATTATTTGTCATATATCATCTGTCATAGACCATGAGAATTATCCCCATGTAATTTGCAAATATTTACTTTAGCTCTTTCAGAAATGCTTTGCTAACTTTTATTATATACAGCCCTTTGGATTTTTCCATACTACTGTAATTTAAAAGTAATACAATGCAATATGTTTAAAAAATAAAAAGCAATATCCTGGATAGTACCAACTTCCCAGGGAAATTAAAACATTCAAAGCCCTGGAGGCTTCAGGACACAATAGGAAACATTTTATTTTTTTTATTTTTTTTTTTATTTTTTTTGTCGTTTTTTCGTGACCGGCACTCAGCCAGTGAGTACACCGGTCAGTCCTATATAGGATCCGAACCCGCGGCGGGAGCGTCGCCGCGCTGCCAGCGCAGCACTCTACCAAGTGCACCACGGGCTCAGCCCACAATAGGAAACATTTTAGAGTAATTCCAATTTTCACTATTGAGCAGGCATTTACAAAGAGGTTTCTCTAATTTACTCAACCGTCTCCAAACTTCCTATACTCTGATCTAATTATCGATTTAATTATGCATAACTTGAATAAATGTTAAGATCAGAGGAGATCCTATTTAGAGTACCACTTGCTTTCACTGGTTTTGTAAACATTAATATCCTATGCTCCAGATCATGTTTTCCAGAGAAAACACCTACTTTTTTGATTGAGCACCTGTCTACCACCTTAAAAAACAAGAACTAGCCAAATGTCCATCATCAGATGAGTGGATAAGGAAACTGTGGTATATCTACACAATGGAATAATACTCTGCTATAAAAAAGAATGAAATACTACCATTTGCAACAACATGGATGGACTTAGAGAAAATTATATTAAGTGAAACAAGTCAGGCACAGAAAGAGAAATACCACACATTCTCACTTATTTGTGGGAGCTAAAAATAAATAAATGAATAAATATACAAACAAATAAAGGGTAGGGGGGAAGAAGACACAACAATCACAATAATTCCTTGCACTTTTTAAGACAAGTAAACAGATATGATGTAGTGGGGGGATGGGGAGAGTGGGAGGGAGAAGGGGAAATGGGTAAAGCGACACGAACATCGGCTACAATGTATATTGAGAAGTTAAAATAAAATAAAATAAAACAGTCAATTCACATAATCCCCATACCTGTGTCTCTTGGCCTAAAGGACAAGATTTTCTTTCCTTCATCATCATCATCATCATCATCATCATCACCACCACCAGGAGTGGTTATTAAGGAGTGAGCATCCATGGAGCAGTGTAAAATGACTGGTCCCTAAGCCATGGTGGCTCATCATCTACACAAGAGGTCACTGGATATATGCAATTGTTTCTCAACCTACTTTCATTTTCATCCCCTTTATGGAGGCTTTATAGACATTGTTCCCTAATTACAGCCCCATCCACAAAATATGAAATGTTTAATACCAGAGACATAGTTTATATCTACTTACATATTGTGGTCTTTTGGAGTGCTACAAACCATGATACTAAGATCTCTACACCCCAAGAACCAATTTTCAGCCCCTTGTGGATAATGTTGCCTATATTGAGAATGTATGGTATATTGTGATGAAGGCAACAATTGGAACCCCATTTCTGCCCTTTATGCCATGCATCATGCTAGAATAGTGTCTTAGCCTCTGTTAGCCTGCACTTGTAAACAAGGACCCATAATACCGTTTTTAAAGAACTCTGTGAGAGGTAAATGAGAAATCCTGTATAGAGTAGGTGGTATATAGTAGGACTTCAACAAATGCTTGTCCTGGCCCACGCTTCTCCTCCATATCAGAGAAGTGATGACTTTAACCTAAACCAAACATCATAATTGACATAGAAACCACAAGAAAATGTGGCTTCAAGAAGTAGAATGTACACACAATCACATAATGGATGAAGTTTTAGGGCCATTTCTGTGTTGCAAGTTGGGTTTGCTGAGGAACTCGTGGTAAGGGAAGATCATTGAACCATTGTTTGTTTTCCTAGATCATTTGGTCACATGATTAAAGACAGTCACACAGTTTACTGCCCCAGATGGCTGCTTTGCATGGCATGTGACTTTTATATATTCATCCTCAGAGGGCTAGCTCATCTCCAAGAGCTGTAGAATACTTTCCTGGGTCTCTGTGTAGTTATAATACTCCCCTACTCCTTTTTTTGTTTGTTTGTTTTCCTGCTACTGTCTCTTTTTAAGGCAGACAAAATTCTTGACTATAGGGACATGCTTTGTTGCACCAAACTAAGCAGACGCCTGCCAATTGCCTGGGTCCCAGCTTAGTTCCTCTAATTATCCAACGTTCTCAGTCTGCATCCTGAGAGATAAAGGTGTTTTGCTTTCAGCAGAAGGGGAGAGGAGGAATGCTTGTACAGGGACATTTCCAGTGTCAAGGAAAAGCCCACACATCGCGGTTGCCATAGAAACTTGACGTCATTATGGCTAGCATGACTACTTTTTAATAGAGACCAAAGAGGCCGTCAAGAAGAGCAGGGTCCAGCCTTCAGGCATTTGCCCTCAGTTGAGGGTGGGGGTCCCCCGCGGAAGGGGCCAAACCACCATGGGATGTCGGGAAGATGAAGTGATCCAGATCCAAGTCGCCTCATTCTCGCTTTGAGACGCGGTGCCCCACTGTTTCGTGAGGGAGAGAGATGGGCCCTTGTGGCCCTTCCTGGTCCCAGTGAGTGTGGTGTCCTGCTTTGGGGGTGTCCTGGACCTACTTTCTGTCTACAGACAGGGCGCGGTGGGGTAAGACAGGTTAATGGGCGGTTAGAGAGGCAGAGAGAATGTGTGTATGTGTGTGTGCATGTCAGTCCTATTCAGTTTCCAGCACGTGTTAGGAACCAGATCAAGGTTATTGTTTCCTATTCCCAGCTTTTTTTGGCCAGCATGGTTACCAGGGTAACAGCGACTGCTGTGAGATTTGGTGCAGGCTGAGTTTTGTGATTCTTGCCTGAATCACGCATTGCTATGATAGTCGTCAAGTGTTGCTTGTTCAATTCCTTTATTACTTCTAGAATTATTAGTTGGCATTTAGCTGTAGTATAGAGCTTTCCTTTTTTGTTTATTTATTCACGCATTTGTATCAATATGACTCATAAAATCCTAAGTTGCTGAAGGGTTTACCATCTGTTACTATCATTATGTATTGTGAGGTTCAAATTATTCCAGAATTGTCCAGTGAAAGTCCCTTTAATTTCACCTTTGTGCATCTGACACCTCCTTAGAATGCTGTGAGCATGTGCTTTGCTTTCTGAGTTAGACTATCTTCCCGTTTGTAGAAAGGAAATAATTATGCCCACCTCAGAACATCTTTTTAAATATTTTAACAGAGGGCTGGCCAGTTAGCTCAGTTAGTTAGAGCACAGCCTTGTAATACCAAGGTCAAGGGTTTGGATCCCGGTACCAGCCAGTCTCCCCCACCCCCACCCCCCAAAAAAAGATTTGAAAAGAAAACGTCTGAAAATAACAACCTATAGCATGTGGCATGTAGTAGGCCCTTGGCAAATTTTAGTCCCCTATTCCAACTTTGCCTTCATTTTGTTAATGTAATGTGTCTGGCATTAACATAATAGCATGACTGCAGAGAGAATACTTGGAAATGTAATAGCAAGCAGGGATAAGCCCACATTTCTGTTATGTGTAAGCGTCAGTGTCACTGCTGTGCGGAGGAGGGTTGTGGAGTAGAGCTGGGGAACAGGAGAAGAGTCATTGCACAGCCTACAGTAACCTGAGTGGGAAGAGGCAAGACACCATCACCTCATCCCCTGCTTTTCATATGGTTTCCCATCTTTTTACTTTCCTCCCTATTCTGTGTGCTTTCTTATCCCCTTAGTCTTCCTTCTAGTGCAACATGAGAAGAGGTTGTGGACCCTGGTCCCCACAACTAGGAGTTCATAGAGAAAATCCAAATGTAGTATTGAATCTGCTAGACAGGTTCCTGGAACAAGAGTGAAGGGATCAGGTTCCCATCATGTGGTCACTTTAGGTAAGTCACTACACTTATACCTATGTCGTCTACACAACAGGATAGCAATTCCCAGTCCTCCAACCATGACGAATACTCTGGAGTATAAGTGTGATCCTATGTGAGAAAGTGATCTGTAGTCTTAATTGGGAAGGATTTTCTAGTAATTACATTAACAGAGACACTCCAGATGTCCCAGAAATCTGCATGGCAGATATTAAAATAATGGAATTCAAATGTCAGCTGTTTAGGTCAGGATTTTTCCAAGTGTGATCTATGGACTACTTCCTCAAAATCTTTAGGAATTGCTTGTTCAAATAGCTGATATTTGGGTCTACCTTCAGTCGAATCAAAACCAGGGAACTGGGATGGGAGGTGTCTACATTTTGAGTAATTTCTCCAGTTGGTTCTCGTACTCATTCAAGTTTAAAAAGCACTGCTGTGGATTTGCAACAAGGTCCGTTAAAATTTTGAATAGTTGATGTCTAATTTCCTTGTTAGTTCTTCCTTCTACTCAGCTTTAAATATCTGTGTCTTCTCTGGTGTGTCAAATTTGTGACCATCCCATCAATTAAGTAGTATTTATTCAGTGATTTATATGTGAGGTTCTGATCTAGACACTGGGGAAACAGCACAGAGAACAAGACATGCAGGTTTCCTGGAGGTATCAGCAACCAGTTTGGAAAAGCTGGCAACAAGCACGTAAACAAATTAGCAAGTAGGGTGATTTTAAATGAAGATTTGTGCTCTGAAGAAAATAAACATGTGGAGTACAAAACAACTGAGTTATAATCCCGGTTTATCAGTGAAACTTTTTCTCAGGAACTGACATTTGAGCTGAGTCCTAAAGGGCAAGAAGCCAGGCATGGACAGACATTTGATCTGTGTCCCTGAGCTGTGTGTAAGTACTGGTTGATTCCAGGAGCAGGAGACAAGCTCCAGTGTCTGGGGCCTGACAGACAACATGCAGACTGCTGGGAAATTAGGTCAAAAGGGCAGATAGAAGCCACATGGTTTGGGCTGTGTAAGGAGTTTGGATTTTATTCTGATTACGGAGGGTTAGAGTATGGGAGTGACATGATCTGATTGATGTTCTCAGAAGGTGACTCTGTCCTCCGTGAGGAGAATGGACTAGAGAGGGACAAAATAGTGTGTGGGGATACCTGTTTGGAGAATGTTGCAGAAGTCAGGGGAAGGACAAGGATGGACGGAATAAGTGCTGCAGCAGTGTGCAGAGGGAGGGGTGGACTTGTAGAGGGCGTGTTTGGGGTTAGGGAGGCGGGACCTGCAGTGGCTGTGCATGAGAGTGTGTGGGGATAAGGCAAATCAAGGACGACCCCTGGGCTTTGTGTTCATTCATGTGGAGAAATGGTGTTGCTGCTTTCTGAGATTAGTTGTTATAAATGCAGTTATTTAAAAAACATGTATCAGTTGAATAGGATTCAGCTGATTATTAAACTTTACTGAAGACAGATGCAAACTACAAAACTATCAAAATTATAAGCACTTCAATTTGTAAGTATTTGTCAAAAAAAAAAACAAAAAACGGCTAGCATTTATTGGGCTGTTACTGTGTGCCTAGCACTGTTCTAAAGATTTGCTTGCATTAACTCAAGTAATTCTCAAAACAGCCCATGATATAGGAACAATTGTTTTCTTCATTTCACAGAAGAGAAAACTGAGGCACAGAGCATCTCTTTCACCTCTCCCAATGTCATAAAAAAGCCAAGCAGTCTAATGTCTTTGCATTAATTTTTATTTTAATAATGAGATTCCTGACCATTTACTTACCCTTGTAAAAAACAAAACATGAGACAATATTTTTTTAACTTTTTTCCTTCTACGATAAGCAGTATATAATCCCAGTTTTACAGATGAGGCATTTGACTGACTATAAGGTGATATAAAAGTATTCAAAGTCACATAGTTTGTAACAAGTAGGGCTTATTCCTAGTTTGTCCCCAGAACCCACACTCTTAACCAGCACACTTAGGAAGAAGAGCAAGACATGTGATAAACCATGTCAGCCTGTGGTGGTTGATGTTAGGCCAGAGTCAAATCTCTTTGTGTGGAAACTATGCTTCAGTAGGCATTCTGCCATGTATCAGAGGGTATTCATTTAAGAAAAAGAAAAAGGTAGTAATTATAAAAACAAATGGCGTTATATGGATACTTCACAATATATGTATCTGCTACAGAGATATGGGTATTTCCAAGTTTTTGACTTATAATGGCCAATCTTGTACATAACTTTTGGATGAATATTTATTTTCATTTCATGGACATATACCTAAGAATGTTATTTCTGAGCCATAGGATTCGTGTATATTCAGCTCAGTTGATACTGCCACAAAGTTTTTCGAAGCAGTTGTTCCCATCTATATTTTCACCAGCAGTGTGTGAGAGTTCCACTGCTCCACATCCTCACTAACACTTGTAATATTCCTTCTTCCATGTTGATCTTCTAGTGGGTGTGTGGTGGTATCTTATTTGGTTTTAATTTTAATTTTTCTACAATGTTGTCTCTTTTAATCTAAAGTAGTTCTTTTCTCTCTCTCTCTTACCATTCCAATTTATTTGTTAAAGAAACTGGATGTTTTGTCCTGGGCAGTTTGCATCCTGGGTTTTGCTGATTGTCTCCTTATTGTGTTGTTTATTATGTTCTTCTGGCCTTCCTTCATTCTTTAAGTTGATAAGTAGGTTTAGAGGCTTAATTAGATTCAAGTAAGTTCTTTGGCAAGAGCACCTCAATGTGGTGGTGTTTGTTCCTATAGTGTTACACTAGGAGGCTCATTGGGTCTGGTTTTCTCTTCTGTGACAAGATTGATCACTAGATTCTGCTGTTCTCAGCCTGGTCCGTGCATTATAAAATTTGCCATCTGCTTTTATCTCATGTTTTCTTGTAGTCTCTAAAGATCATTGTACAGATCTGCATTTCATTAAAGGTTGCAAAAGTGTGATGATCCGATTCTATGAAGTTTTCTGCATTTCTACTGGATTTTTTTTATAAAAGTTTCCCTCATCAACTATTAAGTTACACTGTGGTATGGTATGTATAAGGAAAGGTAGGGTGAATGCTTTGTTCATCTTTCGCCTTATTTCTGCTTTTCAGAACAGTGAGTTGTTTTCCCAGAGCCTTTACAGGTTATCAGTAAGTTGGTTTTATTTGTCTGTTTACTTCTAGAGTGTCATCATGAGCTTAGAGATGTTTATTTATTTGATGTATTTTAATACATTTCAGTCATTAATATCTTGATTTTCAATATATGTCATTTTGGCCTCTTGGAGCCCCATCAGGTTAATTTCTAAGTCTTTTGATGTTCTCTTTTGCATGATGGGTTGATCGAGACTTGTAGAGGGTTAGAAATCTTGATTCCTATTTGATTATTAGATACGGTTTTTAGGTAATGCACGTATGGGACAAAAGTCCTCAGATAGGAAGCAAGAGCTCACAGCTAGCGGGACAAGAGCCCACCGAATCAATTCTAATCAAGTATATGTTGATTCTCAGTTGATTTTTAGAATAGGGTTTTTAGGTAATACATGTATGGGACAAAAGTCCTTGGACAGGAAGCAAGAGCTTACAGCTAGGGGGGCAAGAGCCCACTGAATCAATTCTAATCGATGTTTAGGTAAGAGATTACATACAGATTGTTAACATAATGGGTTCATTGGAAGTTTTGTAAGAAGGAAACTCACTCAGGCTTTAATGTGAACAAGAGAACTGAAACAGAACAGGGATTGTTCTATGGCCAATAACCTTTAACACAACAAAGCTTAAATGTTGGGAAAACTTGTGAGTTAAGATTTCCAAGGACGTTTTGCTAGATTAGTTTGTACATGGGGGTTTTTCCACATTTTGCTTTAAGCTGTTTCTGTGAGTTTCTCAAGAAGTCAGGCACTTTAATGATTGTTTTAATGTTTCTCTTGCATGTTACTTAGCTTAGATTTATGACTCTTTTGTTGGTATATTGTTTAAACTATTTTGAACCATGCATGCTTGGATGGAGATTGTTACATAGCCAGTTTCTGTATGTTCTTTTCCTGTAATTTCCTTGTCTTTTCAATAAAAATTGAAGCAAAAACTGACTCGGGACTACTACCCAGTTCCTCCTTCTAACAGAGGAGTTGCTGAGGTACAGTCCTTTCAGGCTCAAATCACATTCATGTTGCTTAGAGTAATCTTTTTTCAACTCTGTTACACAGCAAGAGGTGTAACACAGACTCATCTGGTACAATTCCTACCCAGACCTGGAATCAGTCATTTCCCCAAGGGAGCCTGGTTCCTTTCAGTATGAAATGTTTATAGAGGATTCAATCTGGGTACTAGAGTTGCTCACTGCTAATGGGTTGGTCACTGTTTTTTGTTCTTTTCAGTGCATGAAGCCAATAAATACATATTATATTTTTAAGAGAATATATATCATCTGCTTCCACCCTGGGCTGATCCTCCATCCACTTATAAGCAATTATTTTTGTCAGTTTTTGTTTTAAATTTCCAGATTTTTATTATATATGTAAATGGAATATGTATACAAGTATTATTTTTCTCCCCATTCACAGGAAAAGGTAGCACATTCTACACAAATGCTGTCCAATAAAATTTCTGCAGAAATGAAAATATTCTGTATTTGTACTGTCCAACATGGTAGCTACTAGCCACGAGTGGCTGTTGACCACCTAAAATATAGCTAGTGTGACTGAATAACTACATTTTTATTTTTATTTTATTTCAATTAAATTTAATTTAAATAGCCACTGGTAGCTAGTGGTCACTATATTGGACAGCTACAGCTAACACTTTTTTCTGCACCTTGATTTTTGCAACAATGTAGTATCTTAGAGATTACTCCACAGCTTTATAGTGAGGAAGTCCTCATTGCTTTTTATATCTATGTAGTACTCCGATGTAGATGTACCTTAGATTACTCAACCAGCTCAGTATCGGCAGACATGTGTCTTCTTTCTCGTCTTCTGTTGTTACAGATTGTTATGTGAAGTCTAGCCTATGCTTATGCCTTTTTGTATTTTTTTTTTTTTTTTTGGCTGAGCACAAAAATCATTTATTTAGCACTTGATTCTATAAGTTGGCAAATTGAGCTGGGCTCAGCAAGCTGGTTATTCTGCTTGTCTCAACTGGGCTTAATTATGCATGTGAAGTCAGCTGCCAGGTTAGCTGGGAATTGTTGATTTTTTTTTTCTTTTTTAATTTAATTTTATTTTATCAATATACAATGTGGTTGATTTTTGTGTCCCTTTACTGAATCTTCCCTAACCACCCTCTCCCCCCTACCTCCCATCAACCTCATATCTGTTCACTTGTCTTAACAACTTCAAGGAATTGTGATTGTTGTGTCTTCTTCATGCCTCCCCCCCATTGTTTGTGTATTTGTTTATTTATTTTTAGCTCCCACAAATAAATGAGGACATGTGGTATTTCTTTTTCTGTGCCTGACTTGTTTCACTTAATATAATTATCTCTAAGTCCATTCATGTTGCTGCGAATGGTAGTATTTCATTCTTTTTTATAGCAGAGTAGTATTCCCTTGTGTAGATATACCACTTTCCTTAGCCTCTCATCTGATGATGGACATTCGGGCTGGTTCCAACTCTTGGCTATTGTAAATAGTGCTGCAATGAACACTGGAGTACAGGTATATCTTTGACATGAAGATTTCCATTCCTCTGGGTATATTCCCAGCAGTGGAATAGAGGGGTCATATAGTAACTCTATCTGCAATTGTCCGAGGAAACTCCATACCATTTTCCATAAAGGTTGTACCATTTTGCAGTCCCACCAACAGTGTATGAGAGTTTCTTTTTCTCTGAAACCTTGCCAGCATTTATCATTCACAGTCTTTTGGATATTAGCCATCCTAACTGGACTGAGATGGTATCTCAGTGTGGTTTTGATTTGCATTTCCCAAATGCTGAGTGATGTTGAGCATTTTTTCATGAGTCTGTTGGCCATTAGTATATCTTCCTTTGAAAATGTCTATGTAGCACCTTTGCCCATTTTTTAATTGGGTTACTTCTTTTTTTGCTGTAAAGTTTGAGTTCCTTGTATATTCTGGATATTAATCCTTTGTCTGATGTATATTTTGCAAATATTTTCTCCCATTCTGTTGGTTGTCTTTTAACTCTATTCATTGTTTCTTTTGCTGTGTGGAAGCTTTTTAGTTTGATATAATCCCACTTCTTCATTTTTCCTTTGGTTGCCCGTGCTTTTGGGGTCATATTCATGAAGTCTGCACCCAGTCCTACTTCCTGGACAGTTTCCCCTATGTTTTCTTTAAGAAGTTTTATTGTTTCAAGGTGTATATTTAATTCTTTAATCCATTTTGACTTGATTTTGGTATGTGGTGAGAGGTATGGGTCTAGTTTCATTCTCCTGAATATGGATATCCAGTTATCCCAGCATCTATTGCTGAAGAGGCAGTCTCTTCCCCAGTGTATAGACTTGGTGGCTGTAGGTGCATGGGTTGATTTCTGGATTCTCTATTTATTCCATTGATCTGTGTGTCTGTTTATATGCCAGTACCATGCTGTTTTGGTTATTATAGCTTTGTAGTATAGTTTAAAATCAGGTAGTGTTATACCTCCAGCTTAATTTTTTTTTTGCTCAGGATTGCTTTGGCATGGTCTTTTGATATTTCATTTAAATATTAGGATAGTTTTTTCCATTTATGAGAAAAATGTCATTGGAATCTTGAAGTGGATTGCATTGAAATTGTATATCATTTTAGGTAGTATGGACATTTTCACAATGTTGATTCTTCCAATCCAAGAGCATGGGATATCTTTCCATCTTCTTGTGTCCTCTTTAATTTCTCTCAACAATGGTTCATAGTTCTCATTATAGATATTTTTCACATCCTTGGTTAACCTTATTACTAAGTATTTTATTTTTTGATGGCTATTGGAATTGGGCTACCTTTCTTGATTTCTTTTTCTTCATGTTCACTGCTGGAGTATACAAATGCTACTGGTTTTTGTGTGTTGATTTTATACCCTGCAACTTTGTTGAAATCATTTATCAACTCTGAGAGTTTTTTGTAGAGGCTTTAGGCTGTTCGATATATAGGATCATGTCATCTGCAAACAGGGACAGTTTGATTTCATCTTTTCCAATCTGGATGCCCTTTATTTCCTTTTCTTCTCTGATTGCTCTGGCTAGTACTTCCAACACTACATTGAATAAGAGTGGTGAGAGTGGGCATCCTTGTCTAGTTCCTGTTCTTAAAGGAAAATCTTTCAGCTTTTGCCCATTCAGGATGATATTGGCAGTGAGCTTATCATATATGGCTTTAATTATGTTGAGATACTTTCTGTCTGTGCCTTACTTGTAGAGTCTTTATCATAAACGAATGTAGAATTTTGTCAAATGCTTTTTCAGCATCTATAGTGTTACACTTCCATCTGTGTAACCAAGGTGGAAAAAAGAGAAAGAAAGAATTCACTCAAGGTAACATCAATGAGGCCTGGAGGGACTGCTGCCCATAAGGGGAGCAGCAGCTCTGATCCAAAATCAGCCTTTCTTTTTATTGACAAGACAAGGAAGTTTCACAAGAAAAATCAGTTGATTCAATCATCAAAGAAGTACATAGAAACAAGTAGTCTTACAGAAGGTAGTTGTAGCTAAGTATAGCTTTAAACAACTAAAACTAGTAATAGCAGTAAAATTTACAATGTGACATTCCAGAATGCAATTTGTAAAAAGCTAAGTTGATCTGCTAACAAACAGCTTGCCCTTAGCAAACACTTTCTTTTTCACATGCTTCTTACAGCAATTTCTTTAGCATGTTAAACAGCATTCAAGCAGTTCCTGAACATATCTTAAGAGCAATCAGTAGGTTAAATAGTCAATAGTCATTCAAGCTGGAATCAAACCAGCAACCTAAAACCATCAAAGTACACAATCCCATTCCTAAACAGTGATTAGAATTGATTAGATGGCTTTTGCCAAACTTATCTGTGGACTATTGTCCCCTACTCAAGAGCCTTTTGGCTCATTCATGCATTACCTAAAAATTCTATTCTAAGATCAAAGGAGAATCGAGATTTCTAACCCACTACACTATACAGATGATCATACGGCCTTTGTGTTTGATTTTATTGATGTGGTGTATCACATTTATTGATGTGTGTATGTTGAACCAACCTTACATCCCTGGGATGAATCCTGCTTGATCATGGTGTATAATTCTGTGTATGTGTTCCTGTATTCTGGTAGCTAGTATTTTATTGAGGATTTTTGCATCTATATTCATCTCAAGGATATTGGCCTGTATTTTCCTTTTTTTTGTTGTATCTTTGTCTGGTTTTTGTATGAGGGTGATGTTTGCTTCACAGAATGAGTTTGGGAGACTGGCCTCTGTTTCAATCTTTTGGAATAGTTTGTAGAGAATTGGTATCAATTTCTCTTTGAAGGTTTGGTAGAATTCTGCAGTGAACCCATCTGGTCTTGGGCTTTTCTTTGTTGGGAGCCTTCTGATAACAGCTTCAATCTCTTTTATTGTTATCAGTCTGTTCAGATTTTCTACATCTTCTTGGCTCAGTTTTGGTAGTTTCTGTGTGTCCAGAAATTTAGCCATTTCCTCCTGATTTTCAAATTTGTTGGCATATAGTTGTTTATAACAGTCACTAATGATTTATTGTATTTCTGAGGTATCAATTGTAATATCACCTTTTTCATTTCTAATTTTTGTTACTTGGGTCTTCTCTCTTCTTTTTTTAGTTACCCTTGCTAGTGGTTTGTCAATTTTATTTATATTTTCAAAGAACCAACTTTTCGATTCTTTGATCTTTTGTATCATTTTTTTGGTTTACTATTTCATTAAGTTCTGCTCTGGTCTTAATGATTTCTTTCCGTCTGCTAACTTTGGGCTTGGATTGTTCTTGTTTTTCTAGTTCTTTAAGGTGAAGTATTAGGATTTTTGTTTGCCATCTTTCCATTCTTCTTAAGTAAGCATTTAATGTGATACATTTCCCCTTTAGTACTGCTTTTGCAGTATCTCACAGATTTTGTTATGATATATCATTGTTTTCATTAGTTTCAATAAATTTTTTGAATTCCTGTTTAATTTCATCTTGGAACCATATGTCATTAAGTAGAATGCTGTTTAATTTACATGTGTTTGTATAGTTTCCAGAATTTCGTTTGTTATTGATTTCTAATTTTAATCCATTGTGATCTGAAAAAAATACATGGAATTATTCCAATTTTTTTAAATTTGTTGAGACTTGAATTGTGACCTAACATATGATCTATCCTGGAGAACGTTCCATGTGCTGATGATAAGAATGAATATTCTGAAGTCGTTGGATGGAATGTTCTGAAGATATCTGCCAAGTCCAATAGGCCTAAAGTGTTGTTTAGATTTTGTGTCTCCCTGCTGATTCTTCGCCTAAATTATCTCTCCAATATTGATAGTGGGGTGTTCAGGTCCCCTGCTATTATGGTATTAGTGTCTATCTCATTCTTTAGGTCTAATCATTTTTGCTTTATAAATCAGGCTGCTCTGACATTGTGTGTGTATATAGCTACTCTGGCTCATTTTTAATTTCTATTTGCATGGTATATCTTTTTCCATCCTTTCAGTCTTAGTCTATGTGTGTCTTTATAGGTGAGGTGAGTCTCTTGAAGGCAGCATATAGTTGGGTCCATCTTCTTAATCCAGTCAGCCAGTCTGTCTTTTGAATGGGGAATTTAATTCTTTTACATTAAGAGTTATTACTGAAAAGTGTTGATTTATTCCTACCATTTCATTGATTTTTGTTTGGATGTCTTAAGTGTCTTTTTTTCCTTTCTTTCTGATTTTCCGTTTATCTTGTGTATTTGTTGGTTTCTTGGGGTGGTAGATAAACTTTTCTTTTTCTCTTCATTGTTAGCATTTTTATTTTACCAGTGGGTCCTGATTTTTCTTGAGTTTTTATGGCAGTGGTTGTCATTTTTCAGGTACCAAACCCAGTACTCCCTTGAGAATTTCTTGTAAGGGTGGTTGTGTGGTAGTGAACTCACACAGTTTTTGTTTGTCTGAGAAATATACTATTTGCCCTTCATTTTGGAAGGTTAGCCTTTCTGTGTAAAGTATTCCTGGCTGTCAATCTTTGTCTTTTTGTATTTTGAATATAACTTCCCTTTCCTTTCTGGCTTTTAGGGTTTGTGATGAAAAGTCCGATGTTAGTCTGATTGGGGCTCCCTTATAGGTGACTTGACACTTCTCTCTTGCTGCTTTTAAGATTTTCTCTTTGTCTTTGAATTTTGCCAGTTTGACTATAACATGTCTTCGAGAGGACCTTTTTGGGTTGAATGCATTTGGGGATCTTTGAGCTTCCTAAATCTGAAGATCTGTGTCTTTCCTTATACCTGGGAAGTTTTCTGCCACTATTTTGTTGAATATGTTTTCAATGCAATCTCCTTTGACTTCCCCTTCTGGAATACCCATGATTTGGATATTTCAGCTCTTAAAGTTGTCTGTTATCTCTCTTAGATTTTCTTTAATGTTTTTAATTCTGTTTCCTTTTTTTTTTTTTTTTTTTTTTTTTTTTTTTTTGTCCACCTGTGTTATTTCAAACAGCCCATTTTCAAGATCAGAAATTCTCTCTTCTGCTTGTTCTAGCCTGCTGGTTAAACTCTCTTGTGTTATTTATTTCATTGAATGAATTCTTCAGCTCAGCAAGCTCTGCTACATTCTTTTTCAGCCCTTTGATATCCTTGTACATTTCTTCTTTCAGGGCCTGTGTACTTTTCCTCATTTCATCATGTTCTCTAGCTGAGTTTTCTTATATCTCATTTAGTTTCCTTAGAATTATCGCTCAAAATTCCTTGTCAGTCATTTCAAGGATTTCTTTTTCGATAGGATCTAGAGCTTGAGAGTTATTATTACTCTTTGGTGGTGTACTTTCTTGATTTTTCATATTTCTGGCATCTTTCCTTTGGTGTTTAGTCTTTGTGGCAGGGGATTTCAGGGTCCTTTCATTTTACCCTATTGTCTGGCTAGGATCCTGCTGGGACTACCAATTTGGCCTGGCCACCTCAGTGCCTGTGGGCAGGGGGCTCGGGCCTCTCTAGGCCTTGGGGACTGGACCAGGCTGGGAGTCCTGCAGTGGCACCTACCTGTTCCCCCATGGGTGGCTCAGGGTCCTGAGGGCCTGAGGGCTTTAGGTCCTCTCTGTGTGGCATGCACTTGTCTGGGCTGGGGGGTTCCCATGGTGGTGTCTACCTGCTCTGGCATGGGTGCCTCAGAGTACATCATTGTGGTGGCTCTCAGGACTCTCTGGGGGGCCTCTCTGGGCAGTGTGCACTTACCTGGGCTGAGTTGTTGCTTTTGAATGACTTCTTCTCCATGTGTCTGCCATCCTTCAGCAGACTAGCCCAGGTTTGTTGACATAGCTGCTCAACAGGGCACTAGAGAGAGCAAGTACTAATGTCGCCTTTTTGTATTTTTGCATAGTTGCTTTCGAATAAATTCTTAAAGGAGAGATTGCTGGTTTCAAGAATAAATACCTATCATATTTTGCTAGATAGTTATCACATACTCTCTGTAGCATAGTAGCATTTTACATCACCAGCAGTAATATATGAGAATGCCTATTTCCTCCAGACTATCTAATTGATAAGAGGTATCTTATTGTAATTATTTTTCCTTGCAGCACTTACAATGAATTAGGTTGAGCATTTTTCTTATGTTTATGTGCCACTTTTTGGTAAAGTGTCAACTTGTATTCATTGTCCCCTTTTCGCTCAGGTTGTTGGTTTTTGTATTCACTTTTTCATAAGATTTCTACATATCAGGGATAGAACCCCCTGTTTGAAATCTAAGTTATACATTTTTTTCAATTTTTAATTTTAATTTGTTTATGCATTCGTTTTGTGCCACACATTTCTTAAATGAAATCACATTATCATTCTTTTGCCTTATTGCATTTGGATTTCAAGTTATAGTTAAACAAGTTTTGTTTCCTGTAGTGGGTTAGAAATCTTGATTCTCCTTTGATTTTAGAATAGGATTTTTAGGTAATGAATGAATTAGCCAAAAGGTTCTTGAGTAAGGGGATGAAAGTCCGCAGATAAGGTTGGCAAAAGCCATCTAATCAATTCTAATCACTGTTTAGGGATGGGATTGTGTACTTTGACTGTTTTAGGTTACTGGTTTGATTCCAGCTTGAATGACTATTGACTATTTAACCTACTGATTGTTCTTTAGATATGTTTAGGAAACTGCTTGAATGCTGTATAAATATGCTAAGGAAATTGCTGTTGGAAGTATGTGGGAAAGAAAATGTTTACTAAGGACAAGCTGTTTGTCGGTGAATTAACCTAGC
Organism: Cynocephalus volans; assembly: GCF_027409185.1. NCBI lineage: Eukaryota > Metazoa > Chordata > Mammalia > Dermoptera > Cynocephalidae > Cynocephalus > Cynocephalus volans. The sequence continues at coordinate 109,717,749 of NC_084478.1, read as the reverse complement.
TTTTTACAAATTACATTCTGGAATGTCACATTGTTAATTTACTGCTGTTACAAATCTTACACTGCCTGTTTTTATGTCCTTCTTTTATGATTGAATCAACAGATTTTTCTTGTGAAACTTTCTTGTCTTGTCAATAAAAAGAAAGGCTGATTTTGGATCGAGGCTGCTTCCCTGATGGGCGGCAGTCCCTCCAGGGGCTGCTGCTCCTCTGATGGGTGGCAGTCCCTCCAAGTCTCATTGATGGCACTTTGAGTGAATTCTTTCTTTCTCTTTTTTCCGTCTCAGTTACACAGAGGAAAGTGTAACACTTTCCTGTCATATTATAGAAGGATTTTTCTGTGGGTGTACTTTTGTGGACAGGAGAGATAGGAAAACGATTTGGATCACACTGACATCTTGGATGTAAAGAGAAACCTTACGGGAGGTAATCATCATGTGAGAAATATGTAAAAATCATTCCACTAAAAGGAAAGAATTAGATGGTCAGGTCAGGGCCCTATTCCTGTGCTTGCCTTCGAGAACTAAGTCTCTACTGTTTTCTGTCAGTTGTGGATCTGAGTTCAGGCCCCCATAACTGGGAGACAAGGCCTTACATTAGGTAAAACCTCCATGTTTCCCCAGATGAACCCCTGAGGCAACTAAATGGGAGGGACCACCCTCCTAGGGATAAGACAAATGTAAAACTAGTTCAGAAATCTGCCACTCTGACCTAGCCAAGAACTAGTTCATGCCCATGACAAGAACCAATACTGAAACCACACAAGGGTGACCTCATTCTTCAGTCTCTGTGAATGAGGTCCTGTTAGGGGAAGGTAGCCCGTCAGCCCTAGGTGCCTCACTTTTCCAAGGTTCAACCTCTCCCCACTCAACTATATCATTTCCTGTCTAGATTCTAAGGTTCCATGACTCAGGGTGAAAATGGACTAAACTTCCTTGGAATGGAGTTTGTTTGAGGTCATACACCACAGAGTGTGCTCCAAAATCCATGTTGCTCCCTGTGGACATTTCCAGTTCTGCAGGTCTAGAGATAGAGAAGGTGTGGGACACACGTATAGAATTGAACTGACAGTGCCTGGCACACAGTAGATGCCAATACATACTTAATAAATTAATTACATGTAGATGAATGAGTGAGCAGGAAACAAAGCTATGCATATGCCCTTTCAGTCTTTTTATACATATATGGATTTATCAGAGTTGGGATCACACTATGCCTGTTGTTTTGTCATCTGCTTTGAGACAGTTTTGTTTCTGTTTGTAAAAATTATGTGTTTTCAGTGAAAGAAAAATAACCTATAGAAGATGGTAAAAGATGCCAGCTAGTGATCAGAGTCAGAATTGCAGGTGTGAAAGTCTTAACCAGGGGACTTGGGAAAGGATGAGGTAATAGGAGAGAATGAGAGAGGTGAATGGGTTCCACCCTATAGGTCAAAGTTTCCTAGAATCTTCCACACACTGGTGATGACCCTTCTACATTCATGCTTATCCTGCGATATTCAAGTGCTTGGTGTAGAAGTCCATGTGAGCTAAATGGAAATCTGCACAAGTTTGTGTATAAATAATTGGCATGAAGTTTGAGATATAGAAGCACACATACATAAAGAGAAGTAGTACCAAATAAATTGTTTTGATCTGTTTCTTTTACCCATAAAACAGTATACAATGAGCGTGTTTCCAAAGCAATGAATATACGAGCATCATATTTGTAATCAGCTCACAATTATTTTGTTTTCATCATTTTATGCAATAAAGTTTACATATTTAAAATGTTGTAGAAATGCAGATTATAAAATGAGAATATCACCTATCTGTCACCAGCATGCAGGCTTCAAATTACTATCAAAGAAATCTTTTTAACTTGCTATTTTCACACAACAGTGTATGAACATGTTTCTAAGTCAATAAATGTATTTATTTCTACACTATCATTTTGTGACTTGGTCCACATATTTTCCTGTTTTACAAAACTTTATTTCAATAACTTTTTAGATTACCAGTTAGTACTTTTTGTTGTTTAACAAGTATAAAACAATATAGAAATGTACATTTGGAAGCTGAAATTATTCTCTCTTTCTTTTGCCCCTACCTTCTGCCCATCTAAATACAAAGATCATCTCTGTTAATTTATTGATGCCTATTCACCAGATTTTTCTTGGTATGTAACATTTGAACTTATATTTGATGACACACACATATCAATTCACCCATATTGATGTGTATTCTTTTGCAGAAATGGGATCATATTTCACATTATATTAAAAATTAAATTTTTCTATTTCACTTAATATGATTTATTTTCATTTTATTTATTTGATTTCATATGTTTCCAAATATTTATTGGGAATTCATACTGCTTTGTATATGCATTATCTCTTGATATTATTGACCTATCTCTTGTTTAAGAGTATATTGTACATCAAAGGCATAAACCCAATGTCTGAATATAGATGGTAAATAATTTTCCCAACTTTTCACACACATTCTGATTTTTAATTTTTGGTATGAAAATAGCATTTTAACCTTTATAATGATTGTGAGTATTTAAAAGGTACTTCAGTACATTGTTTTCAAAAGAACAACTGAAAAGTAATGTTTTGAGGTATATTAAATATCAGCTCACAGACAGAGAGGGAAAAGTTTAATCTTTTGAGTATTCCAGGTTTTGAGTCCTGGAGTAGTAATTTATAAGGTTCCTTCCCTAGGTCAGGTTACCTAACTTTAATTTATGTTCCCTGTCCCAAGTAATGGAGACAATTATTGGCCCTAGATAGAGTTGTTGGGATTAAAATGAGATGAAATGTAAAATATTCTGCATATAATAGTTGTGTTCATGTTAATAGCCTACCATTCAGGTTTCCTTTCCAAAGGGCAACAGCTTGTACTACTTCCTAGATCCAGTTCAACATATCAGGAACCACCCAGTCCATGTGGCACTCATGCCTGTGCCTCTTGGCCCACAGGGCAGGATTTTATCCCCACCATTTTTTCCATCAACAGAAGGGTGGCATTACCCTTGGGGGAGTTTTACACTATCAGCCTTTAAGCTTTGGAAAGCATCATCTAAGTGAGAGGCTGCTGGTTGGCTGCTGCAGAGGGCAAAGGATACATGTTTGACCTGGGAAATTTTGCATACCTTGTGAATCTGAGCTTGGTCATCTGTGAAATGGAACTAAGGGGCCTTCTCCACAGACTTGTTGTAAGAAGAAAAGGAGAAAACCTAAAAGAATGACTGGAACATAATAGGACATTTTATATGTTACTCCCAGCTAACCCTGCCACCCCTGCCCCATAAAATAGAAGATTTGAAACAGCATTTGGAAATGCAGCAGCAAGAAGTGATCTTTGGTCCCATGTCATCGTTTCCTTTTTCCATGTTCTTTCCTGTATCCTTATTTCTTTTCTAGTTTGACGTGAGTGAAGCAATTTCGTATTGAGCTTCAGAAAGAACTAGTCAAGAAGACCAAAGGATAGTAACGGGTTGGCTAAATGAAGATGGGAGTCGTTAAACCTGTATCCCTATTGCAAGATTCATCACCTGAACACAGGACCTTGGCTTGAGTCCCTTCCTTTTATTGGCCTCTGGTCTAACACAGGACACTCGATAATGAGGGGCATAAATACAGAGTGGCTTTAGGGTCACAAGGACCAGGATTTGACCCTGGAAACCATTACTTGCTGATTGCATGTTCTAGAGCAAGCAATTTATCTACCATGTGCTCTATAATTGTTGGTACCTTTTATCATTTTTTATTGTTATTATTATTATTTTACCACCTATCCAAAGGATAAATGATAGGAGTGGGGATTACATAGCCAGGCATTGCAATGTTCCAAAAAACTATGATTTTGACAACTGTTGGATAAAGTGGTTGACATACAGATTAAAGGAAGTCTGTAGAAAGCTTTCAAGCAGACCCAAACATATAACATTATTTAGAATGCAATGAGTATGAAATTTCCAATTAGACACATTGTTCAAGAATTGGTCTGGGTCAGTTGGTAAGGGGTTTATTAAAAAGCAAAGTTAGATCCCATGTTATACCTTGTAATTTAATCAGAATACTGTATCAATATGCTAGTACTTAAGTTAATACAGAAGCAAAAATAAATTAACAAAAAGACAGGGTACTAAGCAGTACATATAGTAAGATAATAGTTATAAGAAATGCATATATAATGTATATACATTACATTTGAATATATGCAGCAGAGAACAAAATGAAATAAAATAGTATGTTGTGATTTCAATGATGGGATTGCTGGGTATTGATATTTTTTAACTCTGCACTTGATTTAATATTAAACATTTGCTAAGAGGAGTATGTATTATATTTATGGTAAAAAGTGTAGCCAGTGAAAACTCTGGTACTTATGAAATATTTCAGATAAAAAGCATAGAGCTGTGAAATTAATCCACATTAAAAAAAAACTCTACTGCTCTCTGATGTGTTCCATTCCTTCTCCCCGAGAGTTAATCACTAGCTAGAATGAAATTTTATCCTTTCCATGTATTGCTTTATCCTTTTATTCCATGTGAGTGCTTTCCTACACAAAATATACTATCGCTTTGCATGTTTCACTACACACACACACAGTAAGTGTCCTTATTCTCGAGTTTGCTAATTTATTTAACATACATAACACACACATATCACACACACAAACTCACACATATGTATTTGTGTATGTGTGCGTGTGTAACTGATCCTTACACTCAAGGGTGCATTGTAACAAATTCAAGAGGAAACCTTTGTCAGATCCTAGCATGGGATATTTGGTGTATCATCCACAACTCCAGTTTGCACTTACTTCCTATCCCAACTGCCAACTACTCCCATCTTTAACAGAGATGTTGTTTCTTAACCTCAATAGCATCATTATATTTTCATAAGCATTTGGAATGTGAAAAGAAGGGAACCACACATACTCATCTATATTAGGTAGGAAACTCAGTGCCATCTCTGTGCTGAGCAATGGAATTGATGTAGTGTAATGGAACTGGTGTAGTGCAATGGAATTGGTGTAGTGTAATGGTGTAGTGTAATGGAATTGGTCTGGGAAAAAAGTCCTCACAGCTTTTTCATTGAATAAGTGTGCTTTCCTTGTATTCTGTTGGGGCCTTCTATATTCACATCAGGTGTGCACATGACCTGGGGCTCTGGAGCCTTCCTGGAGTTCCAGGAAGAGGTGACTGTGGGTCTGCAGGGAGAGACACTGGAGGGAGGGCCAGGAGCACTCCCTGAGCCCCAGCTCCTGAGCCATCCAAGGTGAGCTCCTTCTAACTTGACCTGCAACTTCACACAGGTGTTCACTGAGCATCCATCACTCTTCACACCTCCAGTGGCACAGGGGAGGAAGGGGTCACGGTAATCATTGCACAAGGTCCAGGTTTTTGTGGAAGTTATGGTGACCTCTGTAGAATCAACTTAGTATTTAAGAGGAGGAGGAAGTCTTCACTGGAGTCAGCAGAGATTCCTCAAAGAGGAGCTGGGGCTGGCACCATAGGCAAGAATTATGAGGGATGGATGGGAGGAGGGGACAGGGAGTCTGACTGGAATGAAGGGGGGGGCCTCCCAGTGAGCAGACAGGGCTCTGAGATAACTGACTGGACACTCCAGGGTCTGAGGCCATCTGGGTTTGAGACCAATTAGGGAGGGGCTCATTTGCTTCCTTTACACCCCCAAATCACATAAACGGAGAGAAAGGAGTTGCCTTGCATACCATTCACTGGTTGACAGGAACAGGGAAGAAGCAGGAACACCGACAGTATTGAAGTGGTTGATGCTCAGTTCCCTAAACCTTCACTAAAGTGGTCAACAGACATCAAGGGGAAGGATTTATGATTAATTGAGACCCCATGTTGTCTGGAAATCAGACACTTGCTTTAGTTTTTCTCTGACCCCAGGTCTTATGAACTCCAATCTGCCAACAACTTTCTGCTTTCCTCCTGGAGTCACATTCTCAACCAGAACACTCGCTCATAAGGTAGCACTCTCTCCAAGCTTTCATTTGTTTTCTCTCTGTATCCTCCCAGAGATTTTTCATGAGGCTCCTCTCCTTCTATGTTGCTTCAGTTCCTTTCATCAGCTCAGTGAGTTGTATCACAACACAACACTGCTCTAACAAGCCCGGGCAAAATTTAACACTGCACTCTCTTTTACGTATTACTTTTGTGCACTTATCATTTCTGCAGAGTTAAATCTGACACCAACACCCCCTAAACAGAGCTGCATTTGTTAACCAAACACCCACAGAGTTGGATGATTCTGTGCTATTGTAGATTCGTGGGCTCACCGTACTTTACTTAAATGTGCACTTTTCTATTGTCCACACTATCTGACCTTTTCAACTGTGTTCTGTAAGTTCTCTGCACAGGATTTCCCCCAGAAGGTGATGGCTTATTTCCAGATTTCAACCATGTTACCTGCATGTGTACCCACATCCGCAATGAGCCCTATCACTTTGGATTCTTTTTGGATACCTTCAGTGACTTACTACATGGGCTTACAAAGTCCCTTTGATTTGTCTCTAAATTCATCTCTATGCCAACTTAGTGAAGGTAGAGATTAACAAAAACACAGGAGATAATTCCTGGGCTGCCTTAAATCATTTGACATTGGAGCAGAAGCATTTAATAACCAGAAAATGGATCTTACAAAATGAAATTGGTGGTGTTAACATACTTTGGAACACCTGGAAAGAAATGCCTTTCAATAGAGCTTTTTTGTAAGGAAAGAGAAAAGAGCATTGAGGTCAAAATAACCAAGTGTCCAAAGGGGTGATGTTCTGATCTCATCTATTTAGAATATGGGGAAAATATGTACTCCTTATAGGGATATCTCTCATTCATTTGTTGATTTATACATTCATGGGTAATATGTGCCCCAAACAATTCTGAGTGTCTGCATGCCCAGCTCTTTCCAATGGCATGGTCAACAAAGTACCTTTACTGTCCACCGTTTATAGTAGCAGAATAGTCTTCAATATTTCTTCCACATACGTTGAGAACTATATCAGATAGTGTTATGCTTTTTGCCTCAAACATCCAACAGAATTTAGAAATCTCAAGAAGAGAAGGAAAAGCTACTGCATTTACGCACATTTTTGCTCTTTCTGTTTTTCTCTCTTTACTGACTTTCCAAGAGCATTTCTTTTATCAATTCCTTTTTGTTTTAAGGACCTCCTTTAGCCATTTTTTAGGTTGCATCTCCTGGTGTTAAATTATCTTACTGTTCCTTCATTTGACAATGTTTCTATTCATTCCTGGAGGATGACTTAGAAAAATATAGAATTCAAGTCTGGCAGTTCTTTTCTTTCGGCACTTGAAAAATGTTGTACTGCTTCTTTTTGTACTTCATGGTTTCTGCTGAGAAATTTGCTATCATTTGAACTATTTTTCTCTTATAGGTAATGCATCATTTTTTCCCAGCCTTCAAGATAGTTTTTTGTTTTTAGTTTTCTGTATGATCATGATGTGTGTTTTCATGGATTTCTTTGGAATAATTCTGTTTGTGGTTTATTCAGCTTTTTGAACATCTAGGTTCATGACTTTTGCCAAATTTAAAGTTTGTCAGCTTTCCCTCCCACCCCCATTTGCTGGTGTATTTATTTATTTATTTTTAGCTCCCACAAATAAGTGAGAACATGTGGTATTTCTCTTTCTGTGCCTGACTTATTTCACTTCATGTAATTTTTTTCTAAGTCCATCCACGTTGCTGCGAACGGTTGTATTTCATTCTTTTTTATAGGAGAGAGTAGTATTCCACTGTGTAGATATACCACACAATTCCTTGAACTTGTTAACACAAGCGAACAGATATGATGTTGATGGGCGGGAGGGGGGAGAGTGAAGAGGGAGGGAGGATTCATAAGGGACATGAAAACCAACTACATTGTATATTGATAAAACAAAATTTAAAAAATGAATAAATAAATAAATAGGTAAAAATCAAATTTGTCAGCCATTATTTCTTCAAATACTTTTTCTCCCATACTCTCTCCTCTCTTTCCAACACAAAAATTGCATGAATATTACATCTTTTGTTATGGTTTTCACAGGTCTCTGAGGATTTGTTCTATTTTTTGTTTTTAGTCTATTTTTTTCTTGGTTGTTCAAATTGGATCATTTCTGTTCTTGCACCTTTATGTTCACTGATTCTTTTCTCTTTCCTGTCCATCCTGCTGTCACATTCATCCATTGAGTTTTTATTTCAGTTATTATATGATTCAGGTCTAAAATTCCCATTTGGTTTTTCTCTGCATCTTCTATTTCTTTGCTGAGACTGCCTATTTTTTCATTTATTTCAAACATGTTTGTATTTACTAATTAAGCATTTTTATGATGACTTTTATTTTTTTCTTTCTTTTTTTATCCCCCAAGTGGCCTATCTTGGCAATGAGGGACTTCATAGATGCAAGAGAAGTGGCTGCAACCACAACTGCCATTGCAGGCCACAGTGAATTAACCCTGCAGACGCCAAAGCCGCTGAGGGAGTGAGCAAGGCAGCTGCAAACCCCAGAGCCTGCTGCTCCCATAGCAAATTAACCCTGCAGCCACCAGGGCCATTGAGGGAGTGAGCAAGGAAGTGGAAGACCCCAGCGCCACTGCCACTGCAACGAATTGACCCTGCAGCTGCCAGGGCCACTGCAGACGAGAGCGGGGCAGTTGCAGCTCTCGCTGCCACAGTTGTCATCACGAGGTAACTCCACTGCCACCTAGGACAACACCAAGGACACCACAAATGAGAGTGAGGCAGTTCCAACCACTGGCAGCACTGCTGCCCCCATGAGGTAACCCCCCTACTGCTGTGGATACCACAGAGGCAGCAGAGGCTGTTGCAGCTAACAGCACTACTGCCACCCCACAAGGTAACCCTGCTTACCCTGCTTCCGATGCAGTCATTGCAGATGCGAGGGAGGCAGGTGCAGCCTCTGGCAATGCTGCTGCCCTCACGAGTTAACCTCGCTGTCACGGCAGATGCAGCAAACTCGAGGGAGGTAGTTGCAGCTGACAGTGCTGCTGCCACACTCACAAAGTAACCCCTCTACCACTGTGGACACTGTAGATGTAAAGGAGGTAATAGCAGCCACGAGTGCGGTTGCTGCCTCCGCAAATTAACCCAGCTGCTGCTGCAGTCACTATAGCTGTGCAGGCAGCTGCAGAGGTCACTGCAGCCAAGTGAGTGGCTATTGCAACCATCACTGCTGTAGTCACTGCCACCTCCAGCACCACCAGACAACCACCATCGTTGTTCAAGCAGCCCACCACTGCTGGACCCACTACTGCCAGGCAGCCACTCTGCCAAAGCTGCTGCCACAACCACCACCACCACAAGTGTGGCCTGCTACCACAGCAGCAGCAGCCATAGCAGCCACTGCAGCTGTGCAGGAGGACAGCCAACCACACATCTGAAAATGAATTATTTTTTAATAGAAACTTATTAATTGTACATATTTATGGGGTACAGAGTTATATTTCAAAAGATGGATACAATGTGTGATGGTCAAATCAAGTTAGTTAGTTATGTTCACCATCACAGAACTTTATCAGTTCTTTGTAATGAGAACATCTGAGCTCTTCTCTTCTAGCTATTTGAGAACATACAATAAATTATTGTTAATTATGGATGCCTAGAACTACTGTACACCAATAAAACTTATTTTTCCTATCTAGCTGTAATTTTGTGTCCATTAACCGGCCTTTCCAAATCCCTCCTGCCCCCTCACCTTCCCAGCATCTAGAAACCAGAAATCTACTTTATACTTCTAAGAATTTAACTTTGTTTTTAGCTACCACATATGAGTGAGAACATGTGGTAATTATCTTTCTGCGCCTGACTTATTTCACCTAACATAATGTCTTCTAGGCTCATCCATGTTGTTGCAAATGACAGGATTTCATTCTTTTTCATGGCTGAGTAGTATTCCATTGTGTGTGTATACCACATTTTCTTTAACCATTAATCAATGGACACCTAGGTTGATTTCATATCTTGGCTATTGTGAATAGTGCTGCAATAAACATGGGAGTGTAGATATGTCTTCATTATGCTAATTTCCTTTCCTTTGGATGGATACCCAGTGGTGGGATTGCTGGATCATACAGTAGTTCTATTTTTAGTTTTTTAAGGAATCTTTATACAGTTTTCCATAATGGCTGTACCAACTTACATTCCCACCAACAGTGTATAAGAGTTTCCCTTTCTTCTCATCCTTACCAGCATTTGTTATTCTCTTTATTTTTGATAATAGCCAGTCTCAATGGGGTAAGATGATATCCCATTGTGGTTTTGATTTGCACTTCCCTGAAGATTAGTGATGTTGAGCATTTCTTCATGTACCTGTTGGCCATTTGTATGACTTCTTTTGAGAAATGTCTACTCAGGTCACTTGCCCATTTTTTAATCAGATGATTTGTTTCTTTGCTGTTGAGATGTTTAAGCTCCTTGTATATTCTTCATATTAATCTGTTATCAGAAGAATAGTTTGCAAATGTTTTCTCCCATTCTTCTAATTACCTCTTACTCTGTTAAATATTACTTTTGTTTTGCAGAAGCTTTTTAGTTTGATGTAATCACATGTGTCTATTTTTGCTTTTGTTCCCCGTGCTTTAGAAGTCTTCTCCATAAAAATTTTGCTTAGACCAATATCTTGGAGTATTTCCCCTATGTTTTATTCTAGTAGTCCTGTTTTAGAATCCATATCAGTTAATTGTAACATGTATGTCATCTTGGTGTTGGTATTCATTGTTTGCATTTTCTCCCTCCTTTTGAGATTTTCCTGGTTCTTGGACAGAAGAGGGACTTTTAAATTACATACAGGATGGCCAACAGACATATGAAAAAATGTTCAACATCACTCAGCATCCGGGAAATGCAAATCAAAACCACACTGAGATACCATCTAACCCCAGTTAGGATGGCTAAAATCCAAAAGACTCTGAACGATAAATGCTGGCGAGGTTGTAGAGAAAAAGGAACTCTCATACATTGTTGGTGGGACTGCAAAATGGTGCAGCCTCTATGGAAAATGGTATGGAGGTTCCTCAAACAATTGCAGATAGATCTACCATACGACCCAGCTATCCCACTGTTGGGAATATACCCAGAGGAATGGAAATCATCAAGTCGAAGGTATACCTGTTCCCCAATGTTCATCGCAGCACTCTTTACAATAGCCAAGAGTTGGAACCAGCCCAAATGTCCATCATCAGATGAGTGGATACGGAAAATGTGGTACATCTACACAATGGAATACTACTCAGCTATAAAAACGAATGAAATACTGCCATTTGCAACAACATGGATGGACCTCGAGAGAATTATATTAAGTGAAACAAGTCAGGCACAGAAAGAAAAATACCACATGTTCTCACTTATTGGTGGGAGCTAAAAATTAATATATAAATTCACACACACACACACACACACACACAACCGCGGCGGGGGGGGAAGAAGATATAACAACCACAATTACTTGAAGTTGATACGACAAGCAAACAGAAAGGACATTGTTGGGGGAAGGGGGGGAGAAGGGAGGGAGGTTTTGGTGATGGGGAGCAATAATCAGCCACAATGTATATCGACAAAATAAAATTTAAAAAATAAAATAAAAAAATAAAATAAAATAAAATAAAATAAAAAAATAAAATAAATTACATACAGGACATTTTGGGTATCATGTTATGAAACTCTGGATTTTATTTAAATTGTTTGTTTTAGAAAGCCTCCTGTGAAAACATGTCAACTGGGAAAGACGGTTGCCATTTCATAACTGACAGGTTGGGATGTAAGGATGTAAGTCCTGTTTCACAACTCAGCCTTCTCTGAAATCGGGGATGGAGTGTGGGAGGGGAAGTGATTCCTCATTAGTGCTTGGTAGAAGTGTGATTTCAGACTCCTCACTAGGCCTGCACCTACACTACCCTGGCTAGAAGAAGGGAGCACACCTCCTTGCTGTTCCCCATATGGCCTCCACTGATATCATCATTGCGGGGGGAGCTCATTACTGCCAGGTGGGGATAAAAATCTAGTTTCCTCAATCAGCCTACACTAACATGGGGGGGAGGGTAGTGGGAGTGGAAGGGAAAGGGTACCTTGTTATTGCTTAGCAGAGGAGGAATTTCACTCCCCACTGGCAGGAAGGGAAAGACACTCTCTTATGGCTCTTCATGAGGCCTCCACTCACCCCGTTCAGAGGAGGGAGGCTCCATATCACTGGATCATTGTAAAAGTCCCACCTTCCGATTCAACTTCTGGTGACACCATCCCAGAAAGGAAGAGAAAGAGCACCTTTATCACTGGATAATTATCACTTGATGTGAGTGCAAGTGAGGGAGCCTGACTGCATGGTCTCCACTGACATCAGAGGGGTTGTTTATTCTTATCAGGTGAGGATAAAAGCCTCTGTTCCCCCTGGTCTTCTCTGATACCACCTCAGAGTGTGGGGAGGGGCACCTGATTACAGTGGAATCCATGCTCCCCACTCAGCCTTTGCTGGCGTTGGGTGGAGGAATGGATCTGTGTTTCATTCCATTCCATGGACCTTGGCTAGAATAGGGCAGTTATGGTGTTAAAGCTTTCTTTCGTACATGTCTCCTCCTCAGTTTTTTGTCTGAAGACAGCCTTTCTGAGTCTTATGTTTGTTTTACTTATAATATTGAGGTATTTTAGCTGCATCTAGGATAAATAATAGGGAAAAGTCTGCTTACTTTGTCATGCAAATGAAAAACAAAAAAGAAGCAGGAGTAGCTATAATTATATTAGAAAAAATAGACTTCAAGCCAAGGAAAGTTAAAAAAAAAAAAAAAGACACGAAAGGTCATTATATAATGATAAAGTGATCAATTCAACAAGAGGATATAATAATTCTAAATATATACAAACCCAACTTCAGAGCACCAAGTTATATAAAGCAACTACTATTAGACATAACTGGAGAGATAGACTCCAACACAATAATAGTTGGAGATTTTAATATACCACTTGTAGCAAAGGACAGATCATCCTGACAGAAAATTAACCAGGAAACATCAGAATTAATCTATACTTCAGGCCAATTGGACCTAACAAACATTTATAGAACATTTCATTTAACAGATGCAGAATACACAATCTTCTCAGAAGCACATGGAACATTCTCTAGAATAGACCAGGTGTTAGATCACAAAACAAGTCTCAACAAATTTTTAAAAACTGAAATTATATCTACTTCCACGATGAAATAAAACTAGAAATCAACAAAAGGAACACTAGAAACCATATAAATACATGAAAATTAAATAACATGTTCTTAAACAACAAATGGATCAAAGATGGAATCAAAAAGAAAATTTAAAAATTCCTGGAGACAAATGAAAATGAAAACACAACATACCAGAACCTATGGGATACAGTGAAAACAATTCTAAAAAGGAAGTTTATAGCAATAAATACCTACATCAAAAATAAAGCAAAGCTGTTCAGACATCATCAAATGGCAGGATACATGGATCCCAGTGTCACTTTTTCCCACAATCAATTTGCAACTGTTAAAAAGCAAAGACTGCCAACTAGGGACTGCTGGGGCTTGGAGGAAGAGGAAGAGAGACCCGCATTGTTCATGAAGGCTTGAGAAGACATGGCAAGAGAAAAAGGGGACTATTCTCACCATTTCAAGCCCGAACAGCTTCAGGGCCCGCCCTCGTGAGGGGTAGAAAGAAGTTGTAGCACATGCAACAAGAGCCAAAAAAGCTGCAGCTGTGCGTTTGCATGAAGTTGCTTTGAGTCTGCAGGGGAGAAGAGAGCCTTGAGGCATACCATACCAGCCTGCAGGCCAGCAAGACCACTGACAGTGTTCCCATAGACTCATATATGAGTCAGTGGCCACAACTAACCAAAAAAAGAAGCCATTCAAAAGCCAGTGAATCAGCGAGGGAGACCATTGTACGGCCCGCCCCATGGAAAGTGATTGGAGTGAAGGAGAAGGCTGACTCACCAGGCGAACATTGGGGAACAGTGTGGGCAGCTAATCTGCCTTCTGATCAGTACAAGCCCACTCAGTGGAGGCTGGTCAGGGAGATAGAACTGCAGGGGGCACAGTTTGCTGGAAGGACTCAGTCACAGTCCAGAATTTCCACACTGCCCATATGTATCTGACCTGAGGAGAGCCAGAAGTGATTAAAACGTCAACAATTGAAACCTGAGTCACACAAAAAGGCTTCTCCAGAGAATCAGCAGCAAAGCAGCAATTCACTTCGACCACAGGGCTCAAGTGATGGTCCCCACAGGAAGTTCCCACAATTTTGGAGTTAACCAAAGGACAACAAATTAGTTCCAGTGCAGAGTTTAAGTGATGGTGGCAGATAGCAATCCAACACAGAACTGAAAAAACAGATACAAACACAGACCAGAAACAAATCTCTGATATTAACTAGCAGAGGTCAAACACCACCAAAGAACACCTATAAAACCTAGACAAGTTAGCAGTCTCCTCACATGCCCAGGCATCAACACAAAGATGAAGAAAGAACAGAAATATGACACCATCAAAGAAAACAAACCAAGCACCAACAATGGACCCAGGGGAGCAGAAGACTTACAAAATGTCTGACAGAGAATTTAGAATAGCCCTTTTCAGGATGTTCAAGGTGTCACAAAAAACAATACAGACAGAAAACTAAATAATACCTGGAAAACAAACCTGGAGCAGAATGAGAAACTAGACAAAGGAATTGAATCAATTAAAATAAATAAAAATTCTAGAAATGAAGAGTACATTATCTGAACTGAAATACTCTGTAGAAAGCTCCAACAGCAGACTTCATCAAACTGTGGAAAATCAGGGAGCTTGAAGAGAAAACATATGAAATTATCAAACAAGAGGAGCAAGAAGAGAAAAGAATAAGAAAAAATGAAACAGAAATACAGCAAATATGGGACCTGTCAAGCAAAATAGCCTCCACGTAATTGACACACCTAAAGGAGAGGAAAAAGGAAGAAATGTAGAAAGCATATTCAAGGAAATAATGACTGAAAATTTCCCAAGTACACAAAAAGATGACAGCATCCAGGTACACGAAGCTTAGAGGTCACCAATCAGATTCAGTCCAAAGAGGAATACCTCAAGGTACATCATAATCAAATTATCAAAAACCAAAGACAAAGAGAGAACACTGAAAGCAACTAGAGAAAAGAAACATAACATTCATGCATCTCTCAGCATATTTCTCAGTAGAAACCCTACATGCCAGAAGAGAATGGGATGATATATTCAGGGTGCTGAAAGAAAAAAGACTGTCAGCTAAGAATTCTCTATCCAGCAAAACTAACCTTCAAATACAAAGGAGAAATAAAGTCTTTCCCAGACAAATAAAAGCTAAGGGAATTCACCAACAGTATACCTGCCTTACAAGAAATGGTAAAGGGAGTTCTTCAATCTAAAAGAAGACAGCACTGAATAGTAGCAAGAAAACACTTGATGACACATAATTCATTACTGAAGTAAGTTCACAGACATCCTCAGAATACTCCAATGTCATCAAGGGTGTTAATAAACCTCTTATATCCTTAGTATGATGACTAAAGGACAAACCAAACAAGACAACAACAAATACAACTGTATAAGAGAAAGGCAATATCAAAAGATGTAACTTGAAACAACAAAATGTCAAAAAGTGGGGGGAGGGGGGGTGATGATGCCAAAGCATAGAGTCGGCTTTGGTTCTTTCATTTTTCTTAGATATGAAAGTTGTTTATATATTTTCATGTGTCTGTTAGTGATTCATATATCTTCCTTTGAGAAATGCCTATTCAGTTCCATTGCCCGCTTTTTAATTGGGTTACTTGTTTTTTGTTTTGGGGGGGGATTTGCTGTTAAGTTGGTTGAGTTCCTTGTGTATTCTGGATAATAATCCTTTGTCAGATGTATATTTTGCAAATATTTTCTCCCACTCTGTTGATTGTCTTTTTGTTTATTTTTCTGTGCCGAAGGTTTTTAGTTTGATATAATCCCATTTTTTTTATCTTTCTTTGGTTGCCTGTGCTTTGGGGGTCGTATTCACATAGTCTGTACCTAATCCTACTTCCTGAAGAGTTTGCCCTGTTTTTTTTAAAGAGTTTTATTCTTTCAGGACAAATATTTAATTCTTTAATCCGTTTTGAGTTGATTTTGGTATATGGTGAGAGGTACAGGTCTAGTTTCATTCTCCTACATATGAATATCCAATTTTCCCAGCACCATTTACTAAAGAGGCAGTCTTTTCCCTAGTGTGTAGTCTTGATGCCTTTGTTGAAGAACAGAGGGCTGTAGGTGTATAGGTTGATTTCTGAATTCTCTGTTCTGTTCCATTGGTCTGTGTGTCTGTTTTTATGCCAGTACCATGCAGTTTTGGTTACTATACCTTTGTGGTATATTTCAAAGTCAGGTAATGTTATGCTCCCAGCCTTTTTTTTTTTTTGCTCACAGTTGCTTTAGTTATTCATGGTCTTTTGTTATTCCATATGAAAGTTAGAATTGTTTTTTCCATTTCTGAGAAGAATGTCACTGGAATTTTCATGGGGATCGTGTTAAATCTGTAGATCACTTTGGGTAGTATGGACATTTTCACAATGTTAATTCTTCCAATCCAAGAGTATGGGATATCTTTCCATCTTGTGTCCTCTTTAATCTCTCTCAACAGTGGTTTGTACTTCTTATTGTAGAGATATTTCACATCCTTGGTTAACTTTATTCCTAGGTATTTTACTTTTTTGGTGACGGTTGTAAATGGGCTAGCTTTCTTGATTTCTTTTTCTGCTAGTTCATTGCTGGAGTATAGAAATACTACTTATTTTTGTATGTTGATTTTGTATCCTACAACTTTGCTGAAATCACTTATCAACTCTAAGAGGTTTTTTTGTATTTTTTTGTTTGTTTGTTTGGTTTGGTTTTTTGTAGAGTCTTTAGGCTGTTCTATATACAGGATCATATCATCTGCAAACAGGGACAGTTTGACTTCAGTTTTTCCAGTCTGGATGCTCTTTACTTCCTGCTCTTCCCTGATTGCTCTGGCTAGTACTTCCAACACTATGTTGAATAGGAGTGGTGAGAGTGGGTATCCTTGCCTTGTTCCTGTTCTTAAGGGAAAAGCTTTCAACTTTTCCCCATTCAGGCTGATATTGGCAGTGGGTTTGTCATATATGGCTTTAATTTTGTTGAGATACTTTCCTTCTATACACAATTTATAGAGAGTCTTTATCATGAACAAATATTGAATTTTGTCAAATGCTTTTTCAGTGTTTAAGAGATGATCATATGGTTTTTGTCTTTGATGTTATTGATGTGGTATATCACATTTATTGATTTGCATATGTTGAACCAACCTTGCATCCCTGGGATGAATCCCACTTTATCATGGTGTATAATTTCATGTATGTGTTGTGGAGAAAAAGGAACCTTCCTACACTGCTGTTGGGACTGCAAAATGGTGCAGCCTTTGTGGAAAATGGTATGGAGGTTCCTCAAACAATTACAGATAGATCTACCATATGATCCTGCTATTCCACTGCTGTGTATATACCCAGAGGAATGGAAATCATCATGTTGAAAAGATACCCGTACTCCCATGATTACTGCAGTGCTATTTACAATAGCTAAGAGTTGGAACCAGCCCAAATGCCCATTGTCAGATGAGTGGATAAGGAAAATGTGATATACCTACACAATGGCATACTACTCTGCTATAAAATAAAAATGAAATACTGCCATTCTTAGCAACACGGATGGACTTAGAGAAAATTATATTAAGCGAAATAAGCCAGGCTTACAGAAAGAAATAATGTGTGTTCTCACTTATTTGTGGGAGCTAATAAAAACAAATAAATAAATATACAAACAAATAAACAGGGTGGGGGAAAGAAACAATGACAACAATTCCTTAAACTTGTTAAGACAAGTGAACAGATACAATGCTGATGGGGGAGGTGGGAGAGCAAGGGGGGAAAAGGAGGAATTGGTAAAGGGACATGAAAATCAACTACATTGTGTATTGATAAATTAAAATTTGAAAAAAAGTTAAGTTTTTTTAGGCTAAAGTAATCTTTTATAACTATAACATGTTTTTTGTAATCCTCATGGTAACCATAACACAAAAACTTATTAAACATACTAAAAATAAATAGCAAGAAATCAAAATAAGCCAGGCACAGAAAGACAAATACAGCATAGTCTTTCATAGAAGTAGAGAGAATAAGGGTTACCAGAGGCTGTGAGGGGAGGAGGGAGGAAGAGAGGAGAAAGGATAGACAAACCAGTACAAAACTATGCTATCTGCCCTAAGTGAATCATTGTGCAGTATATGCATGTATTGAAACAGTACACTGTACCCCACATATATGAACAAGTAAATGTTAAAATTTTAAAAACGTGGAAACCAGTAAGATGCAAAGATTAATCCTGAGAATTAATATTAAGTGACAGTAATAGTTGTAATAAAAAACTGGATACTGTGATTGGAAAAGACTATGTATGTGTATGTAGGTGTATATGTTCGTGTACACCATACCTACAAGGACACATCTGGGAAATAAGCATCATTCTACTGACAACACACCTCTTTGCGTCACAGGATAGGAATCAGGCTAGTAAGAAATGGAAGACAATTAAAACTTATGAATATACTTTTATATATCCTTTGAAATTTTGTATTGAGGGAAAATACATTTTCACAAAAATTTGAACACAAAATACTTGTTAACAAATTGACAAAATAATGTGCACATATATTCTTTACTTTAGAAAAGCATTCATTGTATTCAATTTCATGGGGAAACAAAGAAGATTAAAAAATTAAATTGGCATTATATCTGTGTGTGGTGGCGGGCCAGGGTGGTCTTGTGTTTCTATGTCTCCTCAAGCTTTAACACCTCAATACTCACACACTCACAAGTGCAGCTTTATCTTCAGTTCAGACCGGATTGGACTTCTAATCTCAGGTTCAGATATCTCAGAAAACGGTGGACACAGAGAGATTGCTTACTATAGGTGAAAAATTTCAGAAAATTCTGGCCGATGCCTTTAAGTCAAGATCCCAACCTGCATTCCTCCCTCCCTCTTGCTGTCCTGATCTGAGACCCACCGAGCTGCTATCCTGGCTACGGCCACCAGGTGGCATTATCTCCATTTTTTTCTTTTTTAATGAAGAGGAATACATTTTCCATATAATAATATCACGAATCTGTTATTACATATAATAATAAATATCATGAAGCTGTTAGTTTACTAAGATAACAATCTGTTTAGAAAGTTCACATGTACATTAAAGCAGTTGCATTTGATGTTGACCCCTACATCACGTTCATTGATTTATCTCTTCCCCCATCAGTGCAGGTTGAGGTGTCCCTCCCAGACAGCAGGGCGCTCATACTCCATTGTATGGACAGAACTCAGACCTTCTCCCATGCCCTTTCAGTCATTCTCTCTCCAGAACACTATGGACACAGCTGCCCAGACCCTGCTTGTGACAGAAGCCTGAACTGCAGCTGGGACTTTGCCGAGAGAGAAGGTAGGAGGGAGAGGCTAAGGACCATGCACGCCCTACAAAGCTTTCTGAAAGTCTGGGTGGAAAAGGTGACATTGTCAGTGTACATGTAGTGTGCTGATGATACTGATGGCCTCCAGACAGAAAGCAGGATGTCACTGCTTGCAGGAACACAGAACATAGAGTCAGCAGGCTTGGGATACAGCTACAGTTTTATATACACTCATGTTTATATAAAACACGTGCATCGAGGCCTTTGTATGAAAAAGTTTGGTCATTCCTGTGGAACAACAGAAGAGCAGACCAATATCATCTTTTTAACAGGATGAAGAAAGGACAGCACAAAAGAAATAATAAAGATGGGAAATACAGATTTGAGAGTCATCACGAAATGTTAACTGAAGGCATTTTCAGACAGAATTAGGATCACACTCCGCAGTGTATTTCATGGCCTACTTTTTAAAAATTAAAGTTCTCTACTTTTTATTCTCTTTGAAAAAAAAAATAATGCCTGCATGGTGAACTACATTCTGGAGATTTTTAAACTGTGAAGAAGAATATATCTATGACCTATAATTTTACCAACCAGAAATATTAACTTTTAATTTTTTGGTATAATTGTACAACTGGTTTTTCTTGTTTTGTTTTGGTGACTGGCTGGTATTGGGATCCAAACCCATGACCTTGGCTTTACTGGCACCATACTCTCCCAAGTGAGCTAATCGGCCAGACCCTACAACTGGTTTTTCTACTCAACAGAATATTGTGAATACTTTTTTTTGCCCACAATTTACTGAGGTATAGTTGACAGTTAAAAATTGTATGTATTAAGGTTGTACAAGTTGATGATTTGATATATGTATACATTGTGAAATATTCACCACAATCAAGCTAATTACATATCTGTCACCTCACATAGCTACCTTTTTGTGTGTGTGTGTGATGTCAACACTTAAGATCTGACTTCTTAGCAAATTTCAAGTATACAACACAGTATTATTTATCTTGCATAACTAAGACTTTGTACCCCTTGACCAACATCACCCTATATCCCCTTTCCCCCAGTCCCTGGCAAACACCATTCTATTCTTTCTTTGTATGAAATTGACATTTTTAGATTCCACATATAAGTGAGATCGTACAATATGTGTCTTTCTGCTTCTAGCTTATTTCACTTAGCATAATGTCCTCCAGATTCATCCATGTGGTCACAAATGGCAGGATTTCCTTCTTTAATAAAGGCTGAATATTAGATAGATACATACATACATGCATACATACATATTAAGGTACATCAAAGAGTTCACAGAAAGATTCATATCATCTTTTAATTCTATTTTTCCGCATACTTTTTGAAGTACCCTTGTATTATTTAAGGACTCTACAACAAAGCTTGTTTCAAAGAGAAACCCTCCCCCAATAAAACATATTCAAGACAGTGTTTGCAAATTGCCGTATTTCCTCCAATAACTTATCAGTATGTTAAACAAGCTCAAATTTACATCTTGATAATTTAATCTTTCCAATTTAAACACATGCACACAATTTTTCTCAACTTTTTATTCTCCTTAAGCTGATGACCCCTTCCCATTTCCCCCTTAACAACCAAACTTCTCCATAAATTGGCCTACAATCACTGTCTCTAACTTTTTCACCTCCCACTCACTCCTCAAATCGCTCCATCTACCTTCCGTCCCCACTGCTTCACCAAAACCACTCTTAACAGGATCACCAATTACATCAGTGGCATAAAACCCCAAGGGATATTTTTCAGCCCTGTCACTAGTCTCAGCCTATATTTGTTATTTTTCATTCTAATTAGAATACATATTTTTTAAAATTAAAATATGTGGAACAGAGAATGAATGTCTATTTAAATGTTCACTGTCAGAAATCACCACTATTAACACTTCTGTTTATCCCTTAAATTTGTCTAGTTAGATTTTAATATGATTATACAGTAATCACATTTTTAAAAAATGTATTATAATAGGTATACTGTTCTTCAACTTGAATTTTTCAGGTAGCATTAATACCCACTGCTTTCTTAACTGATTTTTCCCCCTAAACTCCTGCAACAAAACAAGGTGAAACAAAACCTCAAACAAAAAGTCAAGGTATTAAGAAAAAAAAAATGTTAGGCAAAAATCTATTAAATAACACAAAAACATTCTGGGGTATGTAATATATTGTTTGTCCCTCTTGAGAAGTCCATCTTTATCCTCCTAACAATATAATTATAAATATGTTCTAGCAGATCTTCTGTTTATTAATCTCTCTTCCTACAATTTTTGCCTTAAATATTTTCTAATCTGCTGATTGTGACACCAATGTGACACATTTCTATCCCTTTTGGAACCCATTTTAGTGAAAAAACTCTAGCCTTTAGTGACCTTAAATATGAAGTAGTAAAAATTGTTAAATAATATTGATTGCTGCCGCATGAAGGAAGGGCCTTATGCACATGGAAACGTTTGAACACACAGCTATAGGACTATTGTTCATTTTTCTGGGAGAGGTGATAGGCAAGGTGAATGGATAGATGAACATTAAGTGCAAAATGAAAAGTTAGCATTCACTTTCTTCATTAGAAGAAAAAAATTTCTTCTTCACAATATCAATTGAAGACACTATTTTTTAAACATGGATATTTATTAAGGAAAGGATACTTACATGTTTGGACGATTTTCACGTCCATTAAATGCAGCTCATTGCTTTTAACTGCTGCATAGAACTTCACTGTAAGTTTGTACTGTAACTCACTGAGCAGATTTCCTAATGACGGTTATGTTTGCTGTTTCCTGTTGTTGGCTCTTACAAACAATGCTGCAAGGAGCATCTCCATATACGTGTGTGTGTGTGTATGTGTATATATGTATGTATTTCTGTGGGCAAGATTCTTAGAAGATTTACTAGATAAAAGGGCATCAGCCTTATAAAGTTTAATAGATATAAAATCTCTAAAATAATTATGATTATTATAATATGAACATATAATCATTTTTAAATGTTGGATCAATTTTGTAAATAATCATTATTTTTATCTGTACTTCACAAAATAGCAGATGAACACGTTAACCGTTAGCACACACCCCCTAGAGGTAAAAATTTATTTTCCCACTGATTTGAGACAACATGCAAATGGTGGACCCAAGCCTTGGGGAACCCAGAGTTAACTGACTCCAGAGATTATATCCCTAACCATTAAGATAAAGGTTGATTCTATTTTAGACATAACACCAGTAGAGGGGCCCTGACTTACCTGAGGTCTTCTATCCAGCTAAACAATGGGATCCCAAACTTTGGACATTTATCCCAGTGTCCTGTCCAGCAGAGCCAGTATTAAACGGTTTTCCTTTAATTGTGTTGTATCTTCTAACATTAAAGAAAATGTGCTTCTGTGATATGAGTCTGAAAGGTTAATTAAGGGGATAAAAAAAATCACAGGAAATGAAAAGAATGAGGTGATAAATCTCTTCTGCTGCCCCAAACTCCACTGCATGGTACTGAAGTCACACAGAAATGGAGAGATCATATCCTTCCCTTTCCCCAGCCCCATATGATGGCTGTCTTTACCCTTCTTTCTCCCTACCTCTTTCCTGCCACCTTCTCTCCTAACTGTGATGATTCTAAGTTAGTTTGTGTTGGGGCATCTAGGGAGGGATATAGTAAGATATAGAGGAGATGGTTGTTAGATGAGCTCTCAGAGGAGAAAATGTGAGCAGGGACATATGACAAACCCATAGCCTTAAATTAGGAAGAGCAAAAATTAAGACCACACATATGAAAATACCTGTTCCTCCATGCCCTTGCCAAAATAATCATCACCAATTTTGTTTTACTGATCTTTGCCAGTCTTAAAAGTCAAAAAAGTCATTTCCCATTGTTCAGCAAAAGTCATATTAATAGGTGCCTAAAATTCTATCATTCACTTAGATATTCTTTAATTAATTTAAGAAATTTTCTGTTCTGGCTATTTAATTTCTTTTAATGATTTCTCTGCTCTAACAATGCTATGTTAAACATTTTTATAGTCGATTTCTGTTGAAAAATAATATGGTTTTATGTATAGGCTAAATGAGCTAAACTAAACTCTATGTTTGTCCTCCCTGTCTCCAAACAAAATCACAAAACAAAAGTAAAATAAAAATGCATGAGCAGCTTAATAGCAAAAAACCAAGTGGTGGGCATATGAGCCTGGAGGTTCTCTATTACTGCTACTGTCAGCATGTAAGTATCAGGGTGTGTGTGTGTGTGTGTGTAACCTCTGGGAGCTCTTAATGAGAGTGTGGGCTCCTGGAACAGAGTTTCTCAACCTCAACACTATTTACACTTTGGACCATATAATTCTTCGTTTTGGGGGCTGTCCATGCCTGTGGGAAGTTCATTAGCATCCATGGTCTCTACCCAATAGATACTCACAGCACAACTTGCACCCCCATCTGTGATAACAAAAAAAGGCCTACAGACATTGCCAAATATCTCCTAGGGAGATAGGAATCAGCCCTTGTTTGGAACATCAGTGGTGTAACCCCCGTTTACAAATGTGGCAAGCAGAGGGAAGGTGACTTGCTCTAGTCCTCAGAGTCAGTAATGGGTCAGGCATTAAGACAAATATCTCCTAACTCTCCTTCCATTGTCAGTCCCAGCAGACTCATTATCACAGTTTTTTCTTTTGCTGTAACTTATAACCCAGCAGTTCAAAGGCAATTACATACATCCAGTTTAGGTACTTCTATAACCTAACCTAAAGGCAAAAAATAAAATAAAATAAAAATAAAACAAGACAGCATACCAATGAATTGGAAGAAATCCATTTAACCATGATAACTTATAAAAGTGTTTGTGTTCCTTGTTAAGCCTCAGTTTCTTCCTTTATAGACTGTGGTTGATAACCTCTTCCATGCAGGCACAGTGTAAGAAATGCATGTAATACCGAGTACCAAGTGGCAGAGACTGAGTAAAGGTGAATTCCCATGGTTGTTTGAGGGAAGGAATCCTCCAATCAGGCACAAATTGCCATATAAATAAGAAAATAAAAAGACTTACCAAGGGGTTCTGGTCAAGATGGCAGAATAGATGGTCCCCAGCATCACTCTCTCCTACAAATCAACCAGTTTACAACTATAAAAATGTAACAGCAGCCAAGCTGGGGCCACTGGAGCTCAGGGGAAGAGCAGGAGAGACCTACAGAGTTCATGAAGGCCAGAGAAGCCACAATGAGAGAAAGAAAAAACTACTCAGAGAGTTTTGGGGCTGTGAGCTGATACATGCATGGAGCAGGAGTTGAGAGAAGCCACAGCTGTGCCCTTTGGATGGAGTTGCTTGGAGGCAGCAGGGGAGAAGAGGGCTTTGGTGGCCCCCAGAACAGCAAGACCACTAATAGGGTTACCATGGACCCATGCAGGAGCAAGGAGCCAGAACAGCTGAAAAAGGAGAGCCATTCAGAGGCTGATGAGTCATCGCAAGGGACTGGCACAGAGGCTGTCCCATGGGAAGTGTTTGGAGCATGGGTGGTGGGGGAGACAGGCCCACTGGGAAACACTGGGGCACAGCAAGCACAGCCAATCCACCCCCCAATCAGCGCAGGACCACTCAGAGGAGACTGGTCAGGAATGCAGAATTGCATGGGGTGCAGTTTGATGAAAAAACTCAGGCCCAGATCAGAGTTTCTACACAACCCATGTGCACTGGGTCTCTGGAGAGCCAGAAGTACCTATAGGCCAACCATTAAGCCCTGAGCTTCACAAAAAGCCTTCCCTAGGGAAACAGCAAAGCAGCAATTTAGCTCAACCACACAGCTCAAGTACTGGTTCCCACAGGAAGTTCCCCCATCATAGAAGTAAGCAAAGGACAAAAAATTAGCTCTGGCCCAGGCACACCACCAGTGCCTCAGGGCCTGCCAGGGGGCATCGGGCATGGAGTGCAGACCGGACCCCCCACCCACAAGCAGGCACACCACCAGCACCAAGTAGCATAGCAAAAATATCACCTCCATGTGGGTGGCCCACCACAGCCACCACAGTAACCACGGCTGTCATGAAAGTGGCTAGACCTCACAACCACCATGCAGAAGGTCCACTAGCCACTGGAGTGCATTTACACAAGGAGAGTCACCAGCTGAGACCAAAGAAAAGAAGAGGATGTCTCTCTTCACAAAGCCCATTCCAGAGTGACAGAAGAAGCATCTGCTCTATGATAATATTGGGGGACCTGATCACACCTCTCAGCATTGGACAGATCATCTAGGCAACAAATCAACAGAGTAACCATTACTCTTTCAGAGGGAGAGAAGAAATCTAGGGTAATTAGAGGGGGGAGGGGAGCGGGAGAGAGTGATGGGGAGAGATTGGACAAGGGGAATAAAGAATAAGTACATTTTGTAACAATATACATACTAGTAATATTGATTTGATCAACATATGTCAACATTGAATCCCAAAAATATGTATAATCAATTATGACTCATTAAAAAAAAGAAAAATACTTCCTAAAACAAATACAAGTTGAGAAAATATACTATTAGCAGACCTCCACTTCAAAAAGTGTTTAAAAAAAGTTCTTCAAGCAGAAGAAACAGAAACTCATCACTATAAGAAGAAATGAAGAATGGTAGAAATGATAAACATGAAGGGTTCTTTTCTTATTTTCTTATTTTTAACTACCCTAAAAGATTACTGTCTGTTTAATGGGAAAACAATAGCAATGTATTGTGTTAATTGCATATGTAAAAGTAAATTCATGACAAAAATAACACAAAGAATTAGAAAAAAAAGACATACCATATTTATTGGGTTTATCCAATGCAGAACTTGATAATATCTGTAGTATACATTGGAAAGTAATTACTTGGAAATCACTGCTTTTTTTTCCCATCTAAAAACCCAAAGCACTTTCCCATAAGGCATCTCAATAAGCTCCATTAAATCCTTAGGTGACAAGGAAGCCATTGGGGAGAAATCACATATTTGACAATAACAGTACAAAGGAAGCAGATGAAAGCAAAACTGTATCAGAGTAAAGAAATGACATAAGACGCTAACTCAAACCAAAGGAAGGAATCAGGAGAATCAGAAATGGCAGTTAAGAAGGATAATATAACAAACTCATAAATATATATTTGCTCTCTTTTCTTCTCTCAGCCTCTTTAAAAGACATAAAATTATATAAAGTAATAATTATAACAATATATTGCTGGGTTTATAACATATACAGACTTAATATGTATAATAATAACACAAAAAGTGGAAGAAGAAATAGAGCCATATAGGAGTAATGTTTCTATATCTCACTAAAATTAGTATATATCTAAAGTAGATTCTCATAAATTAATTTTTTCTGGAGGTGGCCAGTACAAGAAAAGCAACCCTGGACCTGGTGTTATCAGCATCACTCTCTGACTGACTGAGCTAACCAGCAAACCTGATTCT
The DNA here is from genome assembly GCF_027409185.1 of Cynocephalus volans. Classification (NCBI taxonomy): domain Eukaryota; kingdom Metazoa; phylum Chordata; class Mammalia; order Dermoptera; family Cynocephalidae; genus Cynocephalus; species Cynocephalus volans. Next base: position 109,690,824 of record NC_084478.1, on the reverse strand, counting down.
GATAAGATAAGATTGATAGTCTAAGTCCTAAGTCAACCACTAAGAAATAACAGAAAAAAGTGACAAAAATCATTAAAGAGATTAAAACGTTACATTAGAAAATGTTCACTGAATATGAAAGAAAATAGTAAAAGAGGAACAGGAGGAACAAAAAAAGACATGATATAAAGAAATCAAAGGTCTGGCCAGTTAGCTCAGTTCATTGGAGTTTTAACACCAAGACCAAGGGTTCATTTCCTTGTACTGGCCAGCCACCAAAAAAGTAGTTTTAGAAAAAAAAGAAACCAAAAAGTAAATTGGCAAACATAAATCTTATCATATCAAATAACACTAAATGTGAATGAATTAAAAATTCCAATCAAAAAGAAGAGATTGTCAGACTGGATTTAAAAACCATCAACTATGTTCTGTCTATTGGGGACACAATTCAAATTCAAAAATAGAAATAGATTTATGTAAAAGGATTGAAAAAGGTATTTTATGCAAATAATGACAATAAAAGAGCTCAGATAGCTATACAAATGTATGACAATGTAGACTTTAAAACACACACAAAAACATTACTAGAGATAAAAAGGGACATGTTATAATGACAAAAAGTCAATTTAAGATATAACAATTATAGAGGTTCCTGGATGGGCCAGATCAGCTTGTCAATGAGGATCTGAGAAGAGCGTGGAAACCCTCTTCAGCAATTTCTTTCTAGTTCATTGTTTTTCTTTTAGCAGATGTGAAAACCATCACTTGTGTATTGTTTCAATTTTTTTTTTGGCATTGTGCAATTGATTTGACAGTTTTGCATAATAGACTTGTGAGGATCCTAAGATGGCGGTGGCTGCAGCGGTTGGTGTGGAGCAGCTGAGGTGGAAAAGGCGGCCACTGGGCCTTAGGCAGCCGGGAAACTTGTGGACCTTCCTCTTGCGGTCTCTTAAGGGAGGACCGCTGCTGGTGGCCGGTCGTGGGGGCTGACCGCCACTTTGCCCTTGGCAGGAGAGGCTGCCTCATTTACAGGCAACAGCTTTGAAGTATGGAGCAGGAAAAGAACTGTTTCGTAGCTGCAAAAGCAAGTCTCTAAACAGGGAACACGGCGCCGGGGCTGCTGTTGATGCAGCCAGGATCCCGGAGGCCGGGGCCATGCTGAATGCAGCCAGATGCCCTATTCAGGATTCGAGGTTTCAGGCCAGCATAAAAGAAGATTCCTGGGAGTGCCCGAGCCATGCCGCGGGACCGACTGAGCAGCCTGAGGCAACGGCAGCCGAGAACAGGGACGGCGACAAAGCAGAGGCAGAAAGGGAGGCACCCGACCCAGCAAAGCCCTGTGAGTGACCCTTGGCCCGGCCCTGCTCAGGGGGCGGAAACCCCCTCCTGGTTTCTGCCTGCCCAAACAGGCCACTCACCGCCCCCGGGGCTGAATCCATTTTCTCAGGTGGTGGCAGCTCTGGCCCGGCTCGACCAAGAATGTCCTCCTCGCCTGGCTCGACTCCTCACTGAGCCTTCCCACTTGCTTGCCCCAGCACGGGGCTTCCCAGGGCCTGTGGGCCAGCCTACCCTCCCACTCCCTCCGCAGTTCTCTGGCAGAGCTGGTGGCATGGGGCATCCCCGGCCAGCGTCGGGAGGGCAAGGAAGTATGGGCTGGGACATCTGTCACTCCACTGCACCCTGGGTTCCGGACCCAAATAACTTCCTGTTACTGGGAGGCAGATACCATCTCTGTGGCCACCAGTTTGGAAAAACGCCTAACCAATATCTGGTTAGGAATAGTGTGGCTGGAGAGTTCCTGAGTTCGCTTGAACCTGCCGGAGAGCTGACTGCGGGCAGGAACCGGACTCGGTCCGCACTGGGGGGATTCAAAGGTGAACCGTGTGCTCTGTGCTCCTCCCCTGAGGAGCTCACGCTCTGGTGTGGGAGATAAGACAAGTACACAAATAACCGCGATACTAGGAGGAAGGTGATAAGTCCCAAGAAAGATCTACACAGTGCTGCAAAGGCACACAGAGCGACTGGTTTTCTGCACCTAGCAGAAACCTGGTAGACTTCCTGGGTGAGGCGGGTACCGAGCAGGGTCTTGAAGGCCCAGCTGATAGACGAGGGTTGCAGAAGACACGTCCCAGCCCAGCCCAGTGCGCACAGAGTGGGGAGACGTCCAGCTAGGGAGGTGGAGACTCGACAGAAACCAAACACCCTGTGGGGTTGCCACTGCAAGATCCAACAGCCCGGGCCAGAGCACACGGAACAGGGAGAAGTCCTGCACAGGAAGTGGAAGCTCAGGAGAGACCACACACCCTGCGGTAAAGCCCCGTAATCCAGCAGCCCAGCAGAGTCCAAGCTGACCAGAAAGGTGGCTCCCTGGAGAGGCCCAAGACCCGAGGCAACCACACACACAAGGCACTAGAGGCCAACTGAGCAGTCACGGAGGTAGCCATACCAAATTGGCAACCACAGCAACATCTTAGTCAGTCAATAGTCTCAAACCAGTGGACTGTGAAACCCCCTGCCACAATGAATAAACATCAAAAAAAGATACTAGAAATACAAAAAATCAAGAAAGCACACCACCAAAAGTTAATAAAGCTCAAACTCTAGATCCTATAGAACAAGAAGCCCTTGAAATGACTGACAAGGAATTTCGAGTGATAATTCTAAGGAAACTAAATGAGATACAAGAAAACTCAGCTAGACATCATGATGAAATGAGGAAAAGTATACAGGACCTAAAAGAGGAAATGCACAAGGAAATCAATGTGCTGAAAAAAAATGTAGCAGAAAATGCTGAACTGAAGAAGGTATTCAGCGAAATAAAAAATAAAACAGAGAGTTTAACCAGCAGGCTTGTCGAAGTTGAAGAGAGAACCTCTGAACTTGAAGATGGGCTGTCTGAAATAACACAAGCAGACAAAAAGAAAGAAAAAAGAATCAAAGACATTGAAGAACATCTGAGAGAGATATCAGACAACCTTAAGCTCTCAAATATCCAAGTCATGGGTATTCCAGAAGGGAAGGAAAATGAAGATTGCATTGAAAACATATTCAACAAAATAGTGGCAGAAAATTTCCCAGGTATAGGAAAAATCACAGATCTTCAGATCCAGGAAGCTCAACAATCTCCAAACATATTCAACACAAAAAGGTCTTCTCCAAGACATGTTATAGTCAAATTGGCAAAACTCAGAGACAAAGAGAGAATCTTAAAAGCTGCAAGAGAGAAGCGTCAAATCACCTATAAGGGAACCCCAATCAGGCTAACATCAGACTTTTCATCACAAACCCTAAAAGCAAGAAAGGAATGGGATGATATATTCAAAATACTAAAAGACAAAGATTGCCAGCCAAGAATACTCTACCCTGCAAGGCCATCCTTCCAAAATGAAAGGCAAATAGTATATTTCTCAGACAAACAAAAACTGCGGGAGTTCACTACCACACAACCACCCTTACAAGAAATCCTGAAGGGATTACTGGGTTTGGTTCCTGAAAAACAGCTACCACTGACATAAAAACCCAAGAAAAACCAAAACGCACTAGTATAATAAAAATGGCATTCATGAAGAGAAAACAAACAAACAAAAATGCTATCTACAACCTAAGGAACCAACAAACACAGAAACCAAACAGTAAATCAGAAAGCAAGGAACAAAAGACACCTAAGACAACCAAACAACCAATAAAATGCTAGGAATAAATCAAAACCTTTCAATAACAACTCTTAATGTAAAAGGCTTAAATTCCCCAATCAAAAGACACAGACTGGCTGACTGGATCAAAAAGGAGGACCCAACAATATGCTTCCTACAAGAGACCCACCTCACCCATAAAGATTCACATAGACTAAGAGTGAAAGGATGGAAAAAGATTTACCATGCAAACAGAAAAGAAAAACGAGCTGGAGTAGCTATTCTTATATCTGAAAAAATAGACTTTAAACTAAAAACCATAAAAAGAGACAATGATGGACACTACTTAATGATAAAAGGACTGATCCACCAAGAAGACATAACAATCATAAATATGTATGCACCCAATGTTGGAGCAGCCAGATTTATAAAACAAACTCTATTAGACCTAAAGAAGGAAACAGACACTAGTACCATAATAGCATGGGACCTGAACACCCCACTGTCAATATTAGACAGATCATCTAGGCAAAGAATCAGTAGAGAAACACAAGATCTAAACAATACTCTAGACCAATTGGAATTGGCAGATATCTACAGAACATTCCATCCAACAACCTAAGAATATTAATTCCTCTCGTCAGCACATGGATCATTCTCCAGGATAGATCAAATATTAGGTCACAAATCAAGTCTCAATAAATTCAAAAAAATTGGAATAATCCCATGTATTTTCTCAGACCACAATGGATTAAAACTAGAAATTAATAACACATGAAACTCTGGAAACTATAAAAACACATGGAAAGTAAAGAGCATTCTACTTAATGACATGGGTCCAAGTAGAAATCAAGCAGGAAATCAAAAAATTTATTGAAACTAATGAAAATAATGATACATCATACCAAAACATGTGGGATACTGCAAAAGCAGTATTAAGGGGGAAATTTATTGCATTAAATGCTCACCTCAGAAGAATGGAAAGATGGCAAGTGAACAACCTAACACTTCACATTATAGAACTAGAAAAACAAGAACAATCCAAACCTAAAGTTAGCAGATGGAAAGAAATCATTAAGATCAGTTCAGAACTGAATGAAATTGAAACCCAAAAAACAATACAAAAGATCAATGAATCAAAAAGTTGGTTTTTTGAAAAGATAAATAAAATTGACAAACCAATAGCATGGCTAACAAAAAAAAGAGAGAAGATTCAAATAACAAAAATTAGAAATGAAAAAGGTGATATTACAACTCACTCATCTGAAATACAAGGAATCATTCGAGACTAATATAAACAAATGTACGCCAACAAATTTGAGATTCTGAAGGAAATGGATAAATTTCTGGACACACACAAGCTCCCAAAACTGAACCATGAAGACGTAGAAAATTTGAACAGACCAATAACAATAAAGGAGATTGAAGCTGTAATCAGAAGGCTCCCAACAAAGAAAAGCCCAGGACCAGATGGATTCACAGCAGAATTTTATCAAACATTCAAAGAGGAATTAACACCGATTCTTTACAAACTATTCCAAAAGATTGAAACAGACGCAAATCTCCCAAACTCGTTCTATGAAGCAAACATCATCTTGATACCAAAACCAGGTATAGATATAACCAAAAAAGAAACTACAGACCGATATCCTTGATGAATATACATGCAAAAATCCTCACTAAAATACTAGCAAACAGAATACAGCAACACATACGTAAAATTATTCACCACGATCAAGAGGGATTCATCCCAGGGATGCAAGGTTGGTTCAACATATGCAAATCAATAAATGTGATACACCATATTAATAAACTCAAACACAAGGACCATATGATCATCTCTATAGATGCTGAAAAAGCATTTGAGAAAGTTCAGCACTCATTCATGACAAAGACCCTCTATAAGTTAGGTATAGAGGGAAAGTATCTCAACATAATTAAAGCCATATATGCCAAACCCACTGCCAATATCATCCTGAATGGGGAAAAGCTGAAAGCTTTTCCTTTAAGAACAGGAACTAGACAAGGATGCCCACTCTCACCACTCCTATTCAACATAGTGTTGGAAGTACTAGCCAGAGCAATCAGAGAAGAGAAGGAAATAAAGGGCATCCAGATTGGAAAATATGAAGTCAAACTGTCCCTGTTTGCAGATGACATGATCCTATATATTGAACAGCCTAAAACCTCTACAAAAAAAACTCTTGGAATTGATAAATGGTTTCAGCACAGTAGCAGGATACAAAATCAACCCACAAAAATCAGTAGCATTTCTTTTCTCCAGTAGTGAACATGCAGAATGAGAAATCAATAATGCCTGCCCATTTACAATAGCCATCAAAAAAATAAAATACTTAGGAATTGAGTTAACCAAGGAGGTGAAAAATCTCTATAATGAGAACTACAAACCACTGCTGAGAGAAATTAGAGAAGATACAAAAAGGTGGAAAGATATCCCATGCTCTTGGATTGGAAGAATCAACATAGTGAAAATGTCCATACTACCCAAAGTGATATACAAATTCAATGCAATCCCCATCAAAATTCCAAAGACATTTTTCTCAGAAATGGAAAGAACTATCCAGACACTTATATGGAATAATAAAAAACAACGCATAACCATAGCAATGCTGAGCAAAAAAATAAAGCTGGAGGCATAACACTACCTGACTTTAAGCTATACTACAAAGCTATAATAACCAAAACAGTATGGTACTGGCAGAAAAACAGACACACTGATCAATGGAATAGAATAGAGAATCCAGAAATCAACCCACACACTTACTGCCATCTGATCTTTGACAAAGAAACCCAGCCTATTCACTGGGGAAGGGACTGCCTCTTCAGCAAATGGTGCTGGGATAACTGGATATCCATATGCAGGAGAATGAAACTAGACCCATACCTCTCACCATATACTAAAATCAACTCAAAATGGATTAAGGATTTAAATATACACCCTGAAACAATAAAACTTCTTAAAGAAAACATAGGAGAAACACTTCAGGAAATAGGACTGGACACAGACTTCATGAATACGACACCAAAAGCACTGGCAACCAAAGGAAAAATAAACAAATGGGATTATATCAAACTAAAAAGCTTCTGCACAGCAAAAGAAACAATTAACAGAGTTAAAAGACAACCAACAGAGTGGGAGAAAATATTTGCAAAATATACATCTGACAAAGGATTAAAATCCAGAATATAGAAGGAACTCAAACAACTTTACAAGAATAAAATAAGCAACCCAATTAAAAAATGGGCAAAAGAGCTAAGTAGGCATTTCTCTAAGGAAGATATACAAATGGCCAACAGACATATGAAAAAATGCTCAACATCACTCAGCATCCAGGAAATGCAAATCAAAACCACACTGAGATACCATCTAACCCCATTTAGGATGGCTAAAATCCAAAAGACTCTGAACAATAAATGCTGGCTAGGTTGTGGTGAAAAAGGAACTCTCATCCATTGTTGGTGGGACTGCAAAATGGTGCAGCCTCTATGGAAAATGGTATGGAGGTTCCTCAAACAATTGCAGATAGATCTACCATACGACCCACCTATCCCACAGATGGGAATATACCCCGAGGAATGGAAATCATCAAGTCGAAGGTATACCTGTTCTCCAATGTTCATCGCAGCACTCTTTACAATAGCCAAGAGTTGGAACCAGCCCAAATGTCCATCATCAGATGAGTGGATATGGAAAATGTGGTACATCTACACAATGGAATACTACTCAGCTATAAAAACGAATGAAATACTGCCATTTGCAACAACATGGATGGACCTTGAGAGAATTATATTAAGTGAAACAAGTCAGGCACAGAAAGAGAAATACCACATGTTCTCACTTATTGGTGGGAGCTAAAAATTAATATATAAATTCATACACACACACACACACAAAAAAAAAAAACCAGGAGGGGCGCAGAAGATATAACAACCACGATTACTTGAAGTTGATATGACAAGCAAACAGAGGGGACATTGGTGGGGGGGAGGGGGGTGGGAGGAGGGAGGGAGGTTTTGGTGATGAGCAACAATAATCAGCCACAATGTATATCGACAAAATAAAATTTAAAAAAAAAAAAAGGTTAATGTAATGAGCTGAACGAGAAATGAATAAAGCTTGATTGTTCAGTTCAAAAAAAGAAAAAGATATAACAATTATAAGCATATGTGCAGCTAACAATAGAGCTCTAAAATACATTGTCCTGTGTAGAATAATGGCTCCCTAAAGTTACCCACATCCTAATCCCTGTGGCCCGTGACTGTATTACCTACATGGCAAAAAGGACTTTGTAGATGTCATTAAGTTAGTACGAAGAGATTGATAGATTGTCCTGGATTATCCAGATGGCCCAGTGTAATCACAAGAGTTCTTGTAAGAGGGAGGAGAAGAGTCAAAAAAGAAAATGTGACAATGGAAGCCAAAGTTAGAGTGATGTGGCCCCAAGCCATGGAATGTGGGCAGCGCATACAAGCTGGAAAATTTAAAAAACAGACTCTGTCCTAGAGTCTCCAGAAGAAAAAAAGCCCTGCCAACAACTTGATTTTAGACCAGTGAAATTGATTTCAGTTATCTGGCCTCCAAATCTGTAAAATGATAAATATATGCTGTTGTAAGCCAACAAAATTGTGATTATTTGTTACAAAAGCAGTAGAAAACTAAAATATACATGAAACGCAAACTGGCAAAATCAGGGGATATATAGGTGATTTAACAATAATAGTTAGTGGCTTCAATACCTCACTTTCCACAATGAATTTGAAAAGCTAGACATAAAATAAATTTGAATATGGAAAACTTGAACACTATAAGCCAAATATATGGAAAAAGCATATATGGGAACCTTTTGGGCTCAGATGGGCTACAGGAAAGGTCTGAATCATTCAATAAGAAAGAGTAAGCATTTTTCCTTCACACCAACTCCATCGGTCAACTCATTCTATAAGATTCTATATGACAGAATTGGCTTTGAATCTGTCACAGTGTACATGAGTATGTTCATTTTTCTCCTCTTGCAACATTTCCAACTGCTTTCTAAGATTCAGTTGTGATGTTGAGGGAGGTTAAAATAAAATCTCTTAAAGAAGGGAAAAAGTGGAATGGGAAGGAAACAAACATTGGCTGTGAATCTGTATGTTCTAGGTATTCTTTTTGGTATCAGGATTTCTTTTTACAGATTGTCAGAGTGAGGCTCAGAGAGGCGAAGTACATGTTTCAAGGTTACACAGCTGTTGGAAAGAACTACTATTATAATCCCAATGTGCTTGACTCAAAGGCCTGTGTTTGAAAGCAGGCACTAAGCCTCCTCTTTAGATGGAATTTAGAGCAGTGAGATCTCCCATAGAGAACTGATTGGATTCTGACCTGGTATATAGACTTTGCAGAACATTTTAGTCATATCTAGCAGACTGTGTCTATCCGATGGCACCTCAAATGAAACCACAGGTATACCCAGAACTCTGGCAGGTGTGCACAAGGAGACCTGTACAAGAAATGCCTTTCCACCCCTCTTTTAAATTACACAAATTTGAAAACATCAACAGATTATTTTGAATTAATAAATTAGGGTACAATCACATAGTGGATTACAATATACAAGTGAAAGGGAATGAGCTAGAGCTACAACAATTAGAACGTAGATGAATCTCAAAAACAAAATGTGTGGAGAAAACCGCAAGTTACACAATGACACCTAGGTAAACCTGTTCAGATACTCAGGTAAAGTTAATTTCTTAGCCTGGCTAGGAGAAGGCAGCTTGTTTTTATAGGCTTGAAATATTTAACAAGTTGAAATTAAAGCATTTAGGGGTTGTATTTCTGCTCATAAATGTGATCCATGCTCACTTTTATAAATGTTTAAAACAGACTAACGAAATGTGATAGAAATATGAACAATCAGCAACCTACCATCATAACTGCAGACCTTTTGCTGTAAGTCCTTCTGTTATTTTTATGTATGCCTATATACAAAAGTACGATATATATGCACCTTCTATGACTGTGATTATACACACACAGAGTTTAGTAACTTTTTATCATTTCCTAACATAAAATCATATGGTATGAGGATAGCATCTAATTTTACTTTTTAGAGAACAGTTTAAAGTTGATTCAGTCCCATTTTTGGAACTATATATCTGATGGGAAACTTCATCATGCACTGCACATATATATACAGTACAGTAAATCCACCCATATTATGCTCCTTCTTGATGGTTGGGAAGTCTAATAATAACATTAGTGAAAGGAGTGGTTATTAACTGATTGCTTACAAAGTATCAGGCACCATACTGAGTGTTTTTCAAGTATTATTTTATTTAATATACAGGCATATAAGGTAAGAACCATCCCTATTTTAGAAATGAATAAATGGGGACTTGGAACAGAGGAGATCTTTCTAAATATCATGCAACTGTCAACTAATAGTGTCTAGGTTTAAACCCCAGTTTATCTGACACCACAGCCTACACCCTTGGTCAGAGGGTTATATCGAATATGATCCTGTGTTAGAATTGAGGCCAGCACAGGACAAGTGATTCATCCAATGTTCTGTTGTCAACAAAGGTCTGTTACCTGGAGCTCAAGTCTCCTGACTCCAATCTTTTTTCCAACAGACCCTTATCATGTATTGTTTTACTGGAATGCCTCTTGTATCTAAAGTTTAATGGGAATCTGCTTTTCTCACATTCGACCTAAAAAGTAAATAAACAAGGAAAGGAGTACAGATGGAATAATTTTTTTAAAAAGGTGTGATGATTTTCTTCCATGACCTCAACTCAATTGGGAATACATCAGAAACACAAAAATGACACCAAAGCTCATATATTATATTAAAGTGTGTATGTTTGACTTGCTGGTGCTACATAACAGATGCTATCTATGACAGCTATGCCCTTTGTTTAAGTCAAAGTCATCTCTTTCATAAGAGAGAGAAGGCAGTGTGGTGACAAGACAAGCATTTGTTGGAGTTCCATTATGTATTACCCACAGTCGCTAAATTTTAACATTTTCTCTTCACAACATATCTATGAGGAAGGTAACAATTCCATTTTACAGATGACCAAACTCACACTCTGAAAGGGTCACACTCTTCCAGAGTCAAACATCTATGGGTGGCAGGAATGGATCTCTATCTCTAGCCCACCCCACAGGACACTTAGCAACCACAGTTTTAGAAATGAGCTCCTGGCTTGAGGACTACTCATTTTAAACACCATCTTGATGACAAAGATGGCAGTGGAGATGAAATCTTCTCTTTGGGGCTAAGGGGCCCAGATGTGGGGCCAAGGGAATAAACTCGTTCCTGAGGGTCTTTGTGGGGCACAGATGCAAGCAAATTTGTTGTTCTCTCCTGAAAAAAAAAAAAAACAGGAGAGAAAAAATAGTCAAAGAACTTCTTTAAGAAAGAGATGCTTTACATTTTATTTGCTTTAATCTTAAAATCTATTCACACTACCTATCATTATTCCTATTATTTAGATCAAACTATAGGAGTTAGGAGATGGTTAAGTAAATCAGGAAAATGGTCTTGTAAATATTTGTCTGTGCAACAGTTAAAGCTGGAATTACTCTAAAGCTTTTCCCATTTGTTCTGAACCCTCATGGCTCTGATTGTTCTCCCTGGGCAACTGATGTTGGTCAAATTATTGCTTAATTTTTATTACACTGATCTGTACTATTTTAAAATCAAAATACTGGAGAAAATTTTAAGCATCTTTTGTTCTAGTCTGCTACAACAGAATATCACAGACTGGGTAATTTATAAAAAAAAAAAAAAAAAAAAACAGATTTATTTGTCTCACAGTTCTGGAGGCTGGGAAATCCAAAACCATGACGCAAAATGCAAAGCACAGAGGGAAAATACCGTATGTACTCACTGATAACTGGAAGCTAAGAGAGAAAGAAGGAAGGAAAGAAAGACCACAGTGATGCATTGAACTTGTTGAGGGAGAGAACATACCTAGGGATACAAAGTGGAGTGGGGAAAGGGGGATGGGGAAGGAGGTTGGGGATAATTGGAGGGATAATTGGGTGGGGGACACAGAGTATAATCACAATTTATGGTAATGGGCATGCTGCGAGGATGAATATTCATAACCAATATTCATAACCAATTAAAAAAATTTTTGAAAATAATAAAAATAAATTTAAATAAATAAATAAATAAAACAAAACCCAGAAAAAAAAAAGCATGGCACCAGGATTAACCCACTCTGTGATAAATTAATCCATTCATGAGGGAAGAGTCCCCAATACCTAATCACCTCTCAAAGGCCCCACTTCCCAATAGCTTATATTGGCAATTAAATACCAACATGAATTTTGTAGAGGATATTCAAACCATAGCACCATCTGCTTGGCGAGATAAATAAAAGCTGGCTGAAAAGCCAAAGAAAATATCTGCAAACAATGTAAGGCTAATGTTCATAGCTTATTAAGCATGCTCACTTTAAACAGGGAGATATGAGTAGATGATAACAACAGAATATTCACATAGAATAATTAATATGCATGCCCAATAAATATTTAGAAATATGCTGAAATATATTAGCTAATGAATGCAAATTAAAATCCAGAGAAGAATATGGATAATGAGATTCTAATATTGAAAAAGCATATTTGAATGTGAACACATATTTGTTTCCTTGTAAACACAAATTAATATATCGTCTATAAAGAAACACATCTAGAGAACATGTACCAATCTATAGACAATGAACAGCTTCAGGTCAGAGGTAGGGATTAGACAGGTGGGGGATATAGGATTTTATTTTATAAATGTATATTTCTATATTGTTTGAAATTTTTATTATTATTATTATTTTAATTTGTCAATATACAATATAGTTGATTTTTGTGTCCCTTTACCAGTTCCTCCTTTTCCTCCCTCCCTCTCCCCCTTCCCCCATTAACATCATATCTGTTCAGTTGTCTTAACAAGATTAAGGAATTGTTGTGATCGTTGTGTCTTCTTCCTCACACTCTCCCCCTTCATTTGTATATTTACTTATTTATTTATTTTTAGCTCCCACAAATAAGTGAGAACATATGGTATTTCTCTTTCTGTGCCTGATTTGTTTCACTTAATGTAATTTTCTCTATCTTCTGGTCAAGATGGCAGAGTACATGGTTCCTAGCATCACTCTCTCCAACAAATCAACCAATTTGCAACTATTAAAAAGCAACAATAGGAGGCCCAAGAGCTGTGCCAAAACAGCCAGGAGCCACACATCATGGGACCCCCAGCCCAGGCCAGTGCCTGCAGCCCAGAGAGGCCTGATAGCCACCAGGGCCTCATGCCCCAAATCAGCCACGCTGGAACAGGCAGGTGCCCTGAGACCCCCCAGCCCAGGCTAGTGCCCAGCACCCAGAGAGGTCTGGGAGCCACCAGGCCCACATGCCCTGAGTCAGCTGTGCTATAACAGGTAGGCACTGTGGGATCACCAGGCCAGGCCAATGCTCACCACCCAGAGAGGCCTGAGAGATACCAGGCACCACCCATCCCAAGTCAGACACACTGGAACAGGCAGGTGTCATGAGATCCCCAACCCAAGCCAGTGCCCACTGCCCAGAGAGGCCTGAGAGCCACCAGGCCCATACACCCTGAGTCAGCCATGCTGGAACAGGCAGGCACCATGAGATCTCCAGCCCAGGCCAGTGCCTGCTGCCCACAGAGGCCAGAGAGCTGCCTGGCCCACACACTCTGAGCCAGCCATGCCAGAACAGGCAGGCACTGAGAGACCCCAAGCCCAGGCCAGTCCATGCCACCCAGAGAGGCCCAAGAGCCACCAGGCCCACATGACTTGAGCCAGCCATGCCAGAACAAGCAAGTGTCATGGGACCCCCAGCCCAGGCTACTCCCTGCTGCCCAGAATTGGTTGTCCCATAGGATCAAGGCTAGACATCAGGGAGTAACGTGTGGACCGTTATATTCCCTGTCACAATGACTAAACACCAAAGGAGAGACAACAGAAATATGAAAAATCAAGAAAGTACATCACTACCAAAGGGTAATAATAACTCTCAACCTCTAGATCCTATAGAACAGGAAGTCCTTGAAATGACTGACAAGGAATTTCAAGCAACAATTCTAAGGAAACTAAATGAGATATAAGAACACTCAGTGAGATAACACAATGAAAAGAGAAAAAATATAAAGGACCTGAAAGAAGAAATGTACAAGAATATCAATGAACTGAAAAAGAATGCAGCAGGACTTGTGGATTCATTCACGAAATAAAAAACACAACAGAGAGTCTAACCAGCAGGCCAGAACAAACAGAAGAGAGAAATTTCTGACCTTCAAGACATGCTGTTTGAAATCACAAGGGCAGACCTGAAAAAAAAACTTAAAAAATTGAAGAAAATCTAAGAGAGCAGAGAGACAGACAACCTTAAGCACTCAAATATCTGAATCATGGGTATTCCAGAAGGGGAGGAAAAAGGAAATGGCATTGAAAACATATTCAACGAAATAATAGCAGAAAATATCCCAGGTACAGGGAAAGTCACAGATCTTCAGATTTAGGAGGCCCAAAGATTCCCAAACATGTTCAACCCAAAAAGGTCCTCTCCAAGACATGTTATAATCAAATTGGCAAAACTCAAAAACAAAGAGAGAATCTTAAAAGCTGCAAGAGAGAAGCGGCGAGTCACCTATAAAAGTTCCCCAATCAGACTAACAGCAGACTTTTCATCAGAAACCCTAAAAGCCAGAAAAGAATGGGATGATATATTCAAAATACTAAAGGACAAAAATTGCCAGCCAAGAATACTGTACCCAGCAAGGCTATCCTTCCAAAATGAAGGACAAATAGTACATTTCTCAGACAAACAAAAACTGTGGGAGTTCATTACCACACAACAAGCTTTACAAGAAATTCTCAAGGGAATACTGGGCTTGATACCTGAAAAACAACCATCACTGCCATGAAAACTAAAGAAAGAACAAAACCTACCAGTAAAACAAAACTGCTAACAATAAAGAAAGAAAATAGCTTATCTACCATCCCAAGAAACCAACAAACACAGAAGACAAACAGAAAATCAGAAAGAAACAATAGATACTTAAGACAGCTAAGCAAAAATCAATAAAATGCTAGGAGTAAATCAACAACTTCCTATAATAACTATAAATGTCAAAGGATTAAATTCCCCACTCAAAAGACACAGACTGACTGGATTAAAAAGATGTACCCAACAATATGCTGCCTTCAAGTAACTCACCTCACCTACACATAGACTAAGAGTGAAAGGATGGAAAAAGATATACCATGCAAATAGAAATGAAAAACAAGCTGGAGTAGCTCTTCTTATATCAGATAAAATAGACTTTAAACCAAAAACTATAAAAAAAGATTAAGAAGGCCACTATATAATGATAAAAGGACCTATCCATCAAGAAGACATAACAATCATAAATATATATGCACCCAATGTCTGAGCAGCAAGATGTATAAAGCAAATTCTATTAGACCGGAGGAATGAGACAGACATTAATACCATAATAGCAGGGGACCTGAACACCCCACTCTCAACACTGGATAGATCGTCTAGGCAAAAAAATCAATAGAGAAACACAAGAGCTAAACAGCACTTTAGACCAACTGGACATGGAAGATACCTACAGAACATTCCAGCTAACAACCTCAGAATATTCACTCTTCTCATCAGCACATGGAACATTCTCCAGGATAGACCACATGTAAGATCACAAAGCAAGTCTCAACAAATTCAAAAACATTGGAATTATCCCATGTATTTTTTTCAGATCACAATGGATTAAAATTAGAAATCAATAACAAATGAAACTCTGGAAACTATACAAACACATGGAAATTAAACAACTTTCCAGTTAATGACATATGGGTCCAAGAAGAAATTAAACAGGAAATAAAAAAATTCCGTGAAACTAATGAAAATAATGACACATCATACTAAAACCTGTGGGATACTGCAAAAGGAGTACTAAGGGGAAAATTTATCACATTAAATGATTACTTCAGAAGAATGGAAAGATGGCAAGTAAACAACCCAACAGTTCACATTAAAGAATTAGAAAAACAAGAACAATCCAAACCCAAAGAAACAATTAACAGAGCACAAAGACAACCAACAGAGTGGGAGAAAATATTTGTAAAATATAAATCTGACAAAGGATTAATAACTACAATACACAAGGAACTCAAACAACTTAACAGCAAAAAAAACAAGTAACCCCATTAAAAAATGGGCAAAGGAGCTAAACAGGCATCTCTCAAAGGAAGATATACGAATGGCCAACAGACATATGAGAAAATGCTCAACATCACTCAGCATTTGGGAAATGCAAATCAAAACCACTTTGAAATACTATCTCACTCCAGTTAGGATGGCTAATATCCAAAAAACTAAGAATAACAAGTGCTGACGAGGATGCAGAGAAAAAGGAACCCTCCTACACTGCTGGTGGGATTGCTTGAAATATTGTAATTAAGAAATTTATTATAATTAGGAAATTATTGTAATTAGCATAATTTTAAAAACAGGTAATACTTTAAAAGATGTTCTCGTGATGTTATTGCTTTGGGAATATATTGAAAATAAGTTTATGGGGAAAAAAAGCAAATTTAACAAATTTACTTGGAAACAGATATTTGTGTGATTATTCACCTGTCTTTGTTTCTATGGCTGATAATTGACAGTGAACGAGTGTGCGTGCATGTATATTCCCGTATATATGTTTTTATGTCTCAAACTCTTTTACCTCATTTGTTGACATGCTCACATATGCAGCTTTCCCTTCAAGGCTGTATTTCACATCCCTAGTTTAAACATTTCAGAAAGTTGGGTATTCAGAGGAATTGCTCTCAATGGTTGGAAAAGTCCAGAAAACTCTAAGGATGTCATCAAGTTCAGATACTTCTCTCATTCTCACACCACTTGCTAGATACCTGGTCTGACTTTCCAAGCTGTATTTCTGGCTCTGACTGCCAGGTAAGCATCAATCTCCATTTTCCTCCATTTTCTGATGTTTTTTCTCCCAGTGAAAAGGCATAATATTTAGAAAGAAACAAAATGATAGCTCTGAACCCAAATTTTCACACAGTTCTTACAGTAGAGTTACCAATTCTTTTGAGCAAGGACTGACATATTGCATTCTCTGATAGGATCTCACCTGAGAAGGGCAGGAAGAAAGAGTTTTAGACACTCTCTCATTTAGACCTTTGCTAGGCCACAATTGGAGATTTCTGGACTGGTTTTATGCCTATCTTATCTGTAGAAAACTGAGTTCCCCCATTTACTCTTCGTATTGTACTTTGAACCATCAACCTGGAATTGGCAAGGAGTTTCTTCTTTGTATACCATCTCTTCTAGTCATGGGTCTGTGGGCACAGACAAACACGGATGAGCGCAAGGGAGAGAATAGAGCCTGAATCTTTGGCTAGTGATAGGGTTTGGATGTTACTGTCCCCCCAAAACTCATGTGGAAATCTGATCCCCAATGTGGCAATGTTGAGAGCTGTTTTAGTCGTGGGGGTGGACCCCTCATGAATGGATTAATACTCTCCCTGGGAGATGGGGGTACTGAGTGAGTTCTCAGTCTATTAGTTATTAGTACCCAGAGAGCTGGTTGTTTAAAATGACCTGGCACCTCCTCTCTCTCTCGCTCCCTCTCTCTCCCCCTCCCTCCCTACCTCCCTCCACCTCCCTCCCTCCCTCTCTCTCTCTCTCCCCCTCTCCCTCTCTCTCTATCTCCCTCTCCTTCTCCCTCTCTCCCTCCCTCCCTCTCCCTCTCTCCCTCCCTCCCTCTCTATCTCTCTCTTCATCCCTCCCTCCCTCCCCCTCCATCCCTCCCTCCCTCCTTCCCTCCCTCCCTCTCTCTCTCTCTTTCTTGCTTCCTCTCGCCATGTGATCTGCTTGTACCCCCTGGCCGTGTGCTGCTTTCCGCCATGAGTAGAAGCAGCCTGAGGCCCACACCAGATGCAGCTGTCCCAGATTCGTGAGCCAAATAAACCTCTGTTCTTTATAAATCACCCAGTCTCAGGTACTCTGTTAAAGCAACACAAAAATGGACTGATACAACTAGGATGACAATAGGGCAGTGACCACAGTCCAGTCAAGCCCGTTTCCAGAAGTGCGAGCTGCACTACATCACAGTTTTCAGCTTTCATCTCACAGCAGCAAAGAGCTTCCTTTGCTGAGGTTCTAACCCATCATCTCCACAGATGAGCAACACAGAAGAATGTCCCAGAAATCATCCACCATCCCAAGGTTTTAGTGCCTCTGACATTATCAATAAAGGTTGATCATACAGTATACCTGAGTGCATGTTTATGATTGGGTTATTTCATCCAACCAAAATCAGTGATTTTCAGCAAAAAGGGGTTTTCTCCATGATGGGCGTTCAAAAGGCCGTTATAAACCATCTCTCTGCAGATGAAATAAAATTCTCACCTGCTAAGTCTCCCACCCTATAATGAGACACCAGTGAGATCTCTACTTCTGAGTATTTTCATCAGATTCCTGAGAGCCATTTCCCAATAGGCATTGGCACAGAGACCCTAATTCAATGCCCAGAATGGAAGGCAGGGTTGTGTTTTTTACTCCCCCAGGAGGCCTGGCTCTAGGTCTACAGGGGAGAGAATGGTTGAGGTCTCCTAAAAGATGCTGCCCTTTGACAGTGGAGTGAATGGCACCCAGCAGCCATGGGACATGGGTGCTCAGACTCTGCTTCCTTGCAGACCCCTGCCCAAGGATGTGGGTGCTCACTCAGAGACTGAGCCCAGTAGTCATGTTCATTCATTCATAACCACATACTGAGTGGCAAGTGTGTATCCAGCAGGATGACAATACCAGCGGTAGCCCCGATGCTTAGCTAGTCCCTACTGTTATGTCTCAACATTTAAATGAGTGTTGAAGTTCCACTACATTCCATATACTGTGAACAGGTTTTCTCATTTACCTTCCAGGACAGCTCTGTTAGGATAGAATGGTCAGTACCATTTCACAGATGACTGAACTCAGGCTCACAGAGCCTAAGTCACCTCTCCAGGTAAGTGACAGGATTGGAATGAGATTTCAATCCCTCACTCTCCCAAGAGGACACTGAGCAGCCTCCCTTTTAGAACATGGGATTCCAGGGATTCAGACATAGTCGGATTACACTCCTCTGCTACTGTGGCCCCACAGGTCCTCAATCAACAACCCTCTTGGTGATGAAGATGATAGAGGAGATGAAATCTGCCCTTTGTGCCAAGAGACCTGGATGTAGGGCCACATGAGTTGGCTGATCCTTGAAGTGGTGGATGGGCTCAGGCAGGAGGTCAGGTGTTGCTCTTGGGACAGGTGAGCTGCAGGGAAGGAAAGTAATATGTACTAAACTACTTTTAGTCAATGTCCTTTATATTTTATTTCCATCATTATGACTATTATTCAGATCAGGGTGCTGACTTTAGGGAAGTTAAAGCTAATTAAAGAAAAAACTACTAGAGGCTGGGAAGGGAAGGGGGAGGATAGGAAGAGGTTGGTTAATGGGTACAAAAATACAGTTAGATAAGAGGAAAAAGTTATAGTGTTTGATAGCACAGGAGGGTCACTATGTTTAACAATAATTTCTTGTATTATTTCAGAATAGCTAGGAGAAAAGATGTGAAATGTTTCCAACACAAAGAAATGATAAATGTTTGAGGTAATGGATATCCCAATTACCCTGATTTGATCATTATAGATCAGATAAATGTATCAAATTATCATATGTACCCTGTAAATATGCATAATTATTATCAATTAAGAATAAATTTATTGGTTAAAATAAAAACTTTGCTGTCTCCTGACCAACAAGTAACCCTGGAATTATTTGCAAAGTTTTCCAATTTTGTCTTCACTCCTCCTGGTCTAATCTCCCAGGAGGCTGCCATTAAATGCTTCCCAGGATGTTATGCAACATTTTTTAAAATTTTGACTTGTATAGTTTTTAAGTCACAAAATTATTGGAATTTAAAAACACATTCTAGCTGATGTCACAGTAGTGCTGATGTGCCAATTGTGCTTATATCAAATAGTGCTTATATCAGAATATTGTTGATGTTAGAAAAGTGATGATGTCAGAGTAGTGGTGAAGTCCAAATAGTGCTGATGTGAGAATAGTGCTGATGTCGGAGTAGTGCCAGCATCAGAATATTGCTGATGTCAGTATATTGTGGACCTTGGTATAGAGCTGAGATCAGAAGAGTACAGTGGTAAACACAGTCCTGGAATCAGAACAGTGCTGGGGTCAGAGTACTGCTGAAGGAAGAATAGGGCCAACATCAGAATAGTGGGGATGTCAGAATAATAAACACACACACACACACATTCTAAGGGGAAAAAACACTAAAAATTGTGTGAAATCCAGGGAAAAAACATTTGCAAACTCATATAATGGGTTAGTATCCATGGTTTGTGAAATACACTTATTAGCAAACAGGTTAGGAAATAATTTCAACAGATAATTTATATAAAATATACATGAACAGTAAACATATTAAAATATGCCAAAATTACAAAAATTAATAAGATGAAAAGATAAACCCTGAGAAATAGAATTAAGTGGGAAAGAATAGTTGTGATAGAAGATGAGTCCTGTGATTCCACTTTTGGAAAAGACTCTGTGTGTGTATGTGTGTGTGTGCGCAGGTGTATAGGTTCATGTACACACCTCACCTATAGGGACACGTCTGGAGAGCATGCACCATTCTATGGACAACAGATCCCTTGGGATTAGGGGATAGGAGTCAAGCTAATGAGACATGCAGATTAACTTCAACTTATGTATGTGATTTTATATATAATTTTGTAATCAAGAAAAAAGTATTTTAATAAAAAGTTGAACACAAAAAATACTTGTAAGCAGGTTAACAAAAGTAATTTGCATATATGTTCTTTCCTTTTGAAAAGCATCCATTGTATTAGATTTTATGGAGAAACAAAGTAGATAAAAACAATTGTTTTGATACTATATCTGTGTATGTGTGTGTGTGTGTTTCTGTGTTTCTGTGTCTCCTCTATCTCTGTCATCCCCAAATACACACTCACAGTCTCAGGTTTGATATCCCAGAAAATGATAGACGCAGAGCAAGTACTGTCAGCAGATGGAAAATTCAAGAAAACTCTGGCTGATCCCATTAAGTTAATCTCCAACCTCCATCCCTGCCTTCCTCCCCCTTGCTGGGCCCCAGGTCTGAGACTCTCAGAGCTGCAACTCTGGCTCTGGCCACTAGATGGCACCCATCTCCATTTTGCTTTTACTTTTTAATGAAAAGGAGTATATTTCGCAGAGAGTAACAATTGTCTTGGAAACAGTTTGTTTACCGTGACACCAATTCTGTTTGGAAAATTCACGTGTATATTAAAGCAGTTGCACTTGCTGTTGACCCCAAATCTACATTGCATTCATTGATTTATTTTTTCCCTCACTAGTGTAGGTTGCAGTGTCCCCATTGTAGAGGGGTCCCTCCCAGAGAAAATTCACCCTCTACTACCACATCCCTGTACAGGCTTCCCACACATCCTCCCACTCCCTGTCAGTCATCCCTTTTTTCAGGATACCCAACTACCCAGACCCCTCTCCAGTGCCCCCATCCTCTCTCAGTCACCCTCTGCCTGCCCAGCATTGATCTACGCCTGCTCTCTGGCAACTGCCAAGGAGTGCTAGAGCTACTTGGTATTTCATTGTATGAGTGCCCCAGAGTATATGTTTTCACAGCTTTATTTTACACCTATCAGGTTTTATTTCTGACAGAATTAGAATCGTTCTGTAAATAGGTTCATAAGCTGGATTTTTAGAGCGATATATTGTTTTTGTTCATTTTAGTCACTGCTTTGTAGAGAAGTTTGATAATGGAGGTACATTTGCTAATGTAGGTGCCACTTTGTGACAGAAGCCAGAACTGCAGCATGAACATCATTGAGTAGGAAGGTTGGAAGGAGGGGCTGTGGCTCAAATCCTTCACATAGAGCTTTCTGGACGTCTGGGTGGAAAGGGGCATTCCCAAGCCAAAGGGACACTGACAGCCTCCAGACAGAAAATACTGCAATTCACCTTCTGTGCTGAAAAGAAAGTTTCATGTGAGTGGAAGGAAAAGATCATTTTGATTTTTACTCTGAGACCTCCTGATAGGGACCTATAAAAGCATAAATGAATCTGTGCCATTTCCAACCTTGGTAAGCTGTGTTTGCTCTTATTATTACCATCTTTCAATGTAAATATATTTTTATAAACTACTTTACAACAAAATTTCAGGGTTTTTTTTACACTGACATAGTCTTCCATATGTGGATGCTTAAAAATTTATTTCACCAGTACCCTAGTGATGAGAACTCGATTCCATTACCTTATTTTCTATTATAAACAAGTGTACACTTTGTAAGCATTTCTGTGTAATAGATTCCTAAAAGTTTTCTTTCAAAACCATAAGTAAAATCTAGATTTTATATTAATACTTTACATTCAAGATACTATTACTAATTTATATTCCTAAGAACACAGTATGAAAGTGCCTGTTTTTTCACACATTGGTAATAATGTGAATCACTGCTAATTTGACAGACAAAAAATCATCTCCATCATTTGTTTTCATTACAACTCCCTTTTAATCCCCACCTAGAATTCCATTCTGTGGATGTGACAATCAATTTTCACAACCCCATGTTAGTCAGTGTTATAATACTCCCTATTATCTACACTGTGTGGGTGGCATCTTTTCAGAGTCTGTACACTGCTGAAGGGCAGAATTCACTTGGCCGTTTGCACTGGTGAGTGGAATCTGTCCAGCAAACCATCTTGAGAGAATTCTAGTATTGTGATGACAGAACCCAGTCAGTGTATGAGTGTTTATCAGTGTGTGTGTGCGTGAATGTGCGCGTGTGTGTGTTCACAACCACATTTCCCTCTGCTTCCTTCCGTCCCTTCATGGCTTTGTGCCCAATTTGGTCTCCCTTCCCAAGTTCAGTCCCTGAAGTGAAGGGAAGGAATCATCAGGATGGCAGTCATTGTAACCGTACTTATCAACATCCTTCGCTACGCCCTGAAGATAAACTTCTAAAAGGGAATTGCTGGTGGAAAGGGTGTGTACCTATGTAGCCCTTTGATAAGCATTGCCATACTGACACCCAAAAAGATAGTTCCAATTTAGTTTTTCCAAAGTGAAGTCATGTGAAGAAGTCTGGAGAGAAGTGAAGAAAGTAATAATGCTGACATCCTGTCACACAGGAAAGGCCTTGGACTCCATCATGGACCCACTCTCAAGCCACTGCCATAGTTGGAAAATGTGAAAGAGATTAGAAGAAAATAAAATTTTACATACAAGCACAACCTGAGGTAGCATGTATGGGGAAAAGGTCATTACTTAGAGGAACACAGAACACAGAATCAGCAGATCCGGCATACAGCTACAGTTTTATATAAATTCATATTAATGTAAAACATGTGCATCTAGGCCTTTATATAAAAAACGTTCATTTTTATCATGGTACAACAGAAGAACAGGCCAACATAATATTTTAACACCTTTATTGCCGTATAATTTATAGGCAATGAAATTCACTCATTTTAAGAATAAAATGTGACTATTTTTAGTAAATTTATAGAGTTGTAGAATGATCACCATAATCCAAGTAAAACTTTTGCAAGCATACACAGAAAAATGCTCATAGTATCTAACCCTGGGTGGTGGAATTTGGGCTTTTATTTGTGCTTTTGGTAATTTTCACATAATTAACATTTATTGTTGTGCAATGAAAATATAATAGCTAACAATTATTGGATGATTACTCTGAGCCAGGCACTGATTCTAAGTTCTTTCTAATATATCCTCACAACAATCAGATGGGTAGATCTTTACAGATGAGGAAACAAAGACACAAGGGGTTAAATGACTTGTCCGACAATGCACAGCCAGACAAAAAGTAGTTGAATAAAAGGACTATTCCTACTTCTTCCTATAGAATAACTGCTCAACTTCTTAATGAGAAACACTCTAAAGACAAAATGTTATTAAGAAAGATTAATATATTACTTACAAGGGGACTTTAAAAAGTTTGTGGAAAAATCATATTAAAGAATATGAATTTTATTTCTCAACATAAGCTCCAAGTTCAAGACACTTTTGTAAACAGTGATACCAGCCATTTAGTTCATCAATAAAGAACTGAGGGTTCTAGGAACTTAACCATGTCTTAATGGAGTTTGGATGTATTGTCCTCCCAGAACTCACGTGGAAATTTGATCCCCAATGTAGCAGTGTTGGAAACTGTTTAAGTCATGAGGGCAGATCTCTCATGAATGGGTTAATGTTCTCCCTGGGGGTGGGGGGTGGTAGTGAGTGAGTTTTTGCTCCATTAGTTCCTAAAAGAGCTGGTGTCTAGAAGACCCTGGCACCTTCTCTCTCTCTCTCTCTCTCTCTCTCTCTCTCTCTCTCTCTCTCTCTCTCTCTCTCTCTCTCTCTCTCTCTCTCTCTCTCTCTCTCTCTCTCTCTCACTTGTTTTCACCATGTGATCTGCTTGTACCCACTGGCTGGCTGTCACTTTCATGAGTAGTAGCAGCCTGAGGCCCACACCAGATGCAGCTGTCCCAGAATCATAAGCCAAATAAGCCTCTGTTCTTTATAAATTATCAAGTCTCAGGTTTTCTGTTATAGCAACATAAAATGGACTAATACAATGTCCATGCAGTCTTTTTTACATTATTAATTGAAAAAATGGGATCCCTTTAAAGATATTTTAAGATTAGGAATCAAAAAGAAGTCAGAAGGAGCCATTAGGTGGATGCCTAATGATTTCCCAATGAAATTCTTACAAAATTGTCCTTGTTTGGTAAGAAGAGTGAGCAGGATCATTGTTGTGGTGGAGAAGGACTCTCTGGTGAAGTTTTCCCAGGTGTTTTTCTGCTAAAGCTTTGACCAACTTTCTCTAAACACTCTCATAATAAGCAGATGTTATGGTTCTTTGGCCCTCCAGAAATTCAACAAGCAAAATGCCCTGAGCATTTCAAAAACCTATTACCATGACCTTTGCTCATGATCCATCCACTTTTGCTTTGATTGGACCACTTCTGCGTCTTGGTAGCCATGACTTTCATTGTGGTTTGTCTTCAGGATCATACTGGTAAAGCCACGTTTCATCTCCTGTTACAATTCTTTGAAGAAATGCTTCAGGATCTTGATCCCACTTATTTAAAATTTCCATTGAAAGCTCTGCTCCTGTCAACAGCTGATCTGGGCCCAACAGTTTTGACTATTGGGTTTATTCAACTGTAATTTTTAAGTCAGAATTGTGTTACCTGAACCAATTGAGATGTCTATGGCATTGACTATTGTTTCTGCTGTTAATCATCAGTCGTCTTCAATTACAGCATGAACAAGATTTTTTTCATCTTAAATGATGTGGCTGGTCTGCTGCTGTGGGCTTCATCTTCCATATTGTCTTGTCCCTTCTTAAAATGAGTTATCCATTTATAAACTGCTGAATTCTTTGGGGCATTATCCCCATAGACTTTTCATAAAGCCTGAATGATTTCACCACTCTTCCACCCAAGCTTTACCATAAATTTGATATTTGGTCTTGCTTCAATTTTAGTAGTCGTTTTGCTCTGATAGGAGCTCTTTTCAAACCAGTGTTTTATCCTTCTTAGTGCCTCAAACTAAATCCTGTTCAGACATGTTATAACAAGTAGGTATGAGTTTATTTTGGTGCAAAAAATAATTGGAGGCCACACATAGTCTTTTTAATAATATGAATTTTTCATTAACTTTTTGGCCAACATACTTGTACAACTTGGTTAGCCTGAAATAAGTTGCAGAAAGCAGGGAAATCACAAGGTGAGCCTGGAATATCTTGTTGTGCCAAAAATAAGGATGCTTTTAAAGAGTAATGGAGTAGTGACAAAAGAGACGTGAGATAGCATTAAAAGGCCAAAGTCATGAATATTTGTGCATCAAAATGAATAATGACTGTTGTTCAGAGAAACATTGAATTTACAAAAATATATAAGTCCAAAATTTTACTCAAGACAGAAAAAGCAAGGAGGAATAACCAACTTATTTGCTACTATTTTAAGTGTTTACTTAACAAACTTTACATTTTGAAAATTGGCAACTTAAAGGGAAAATTTGTTTGTTTGTTTGTTTTGCCTTTCTAAGTAGAAACTGAATACAGGACAACCAAATAGTTCCGTTTGATGAAAATTCTACTTTACAGAAAAACACCAGCTAAAAAAATGTAGATGGATTGGTAGGATAAAATTATCTTTTGTAACACATAATCAGGCAAGTATTAATGATTGCATTAGACGAATGGTTGATGTGGAACTAGACACTCATTTGGTGTCAAAGTAGCAGCAAATCAATTAATTATTTTGTCTCAAAAGGGAAAACATAAGTGCACAACAGCAGGATCAGACTACTGTCATCCTAATTCAGTGATTGTTCATGGTGTCACTACCTATGAGAGTCAGAGATTATGCTTTTCCTGGCATGATGCAATGTGAATCCCCATCATCACTTCTGAATTGTTCCTGCCAATCTCATCAAGCCATTAGAAGCAATCTTCAGTTTGCAGGAAATACAGAAGACTGAAGATCAAGCTAAATAACAATTAGAAGAAGCAACTATCCAAATACAGAAAGTGGAGACACAATATAGGATAATAACCTTGCTGCTTAAAAAGTCAAGGTTATGAAAAATGAAGCTGATCTAGATTTAAATGAACACAGGTTTACAGTAACCCAATGAATTGTGTGATCTTTAATTGGATCGTAGTCTAAACTGGGGTCAACTGGAACAATTTAAATATTGACTAGTCTTTTAAGAAATTATTATTCATTTTGTAAATATTATTTTGGCTCTGTAGAAACAATGTCCTCATTATTTTCTAGACTTGAATACTTAAGTCCATGGTGTCTATAATTTACTTTAATATAATCCAGTCAAAAAAGGCAGGGAGAAACAAGTGAATGCCCAGGATAAACAAAGATGTTTCTCAAGTAAACTCAATATATGTTTGATAAGTGACATTAGAGATATTTTACAATATGCATCTCTCTGTACAGATCCAAATATAGCCCCCTAACTGGAGAACGGACTCATTGATGACACTATCTAAATGGCCAAGCGCTGAATCACATAGAAGATAAAGGGTTTCTGGTATGCCTGAAGCTGTCTCTCTGTCAATAGTGCAGCTTCAAACAGACATCAGCACTGAACAAAGGAGTTTCAGACTGAAGTTTGGTCACAGTAGAACTAACTGCTTGCTGACTTCACTCACTGTCTTCTACCAACATATCAGCTCATCTTAAGTCCTAGCTGGGTAGGCATGATGAATTGGAGTGTCTGAATTAAAAAAAAAAAACCTGCATTTATCCAATAACAATTACTACATACAGTATTAAATATAAATCTTTTGGCTTTGTCCTATATATACATACAATTTAGATTAAAGTACATGCTTTGGTTAGGGGTAGATTCAGATATTTATGATAGAAAGTCTGAATAAGCAGTGGTGTAAATGCACAAGCCAATATTATCTTACACAAGAGAAATCTAGAGAAATCCAGAAATGGTGCATTGGTTCCATGATGTAGCTAGTGACCCAGGCTCCTTGAACTTAGTGTTGAGAGGCAATTTTCCATGGTGTCTCTGCACATCTTATGACAGATTGTGCCCCAAACTACCTTTTCAGGGATGTTTTCACAGCAAACAACCTTTGAAGATAGAGATAATGTCTCCCTCTCTGCACATCTCATGACAGATTGTGTCCCAAACTACCTTTTCAGGGATGTTTTCACAGCAAACAACCTTTGAAGATAGAGATAACGTCTCCCTCCAGATCAGAAGTCAGACTTTTTTCCTGGACAGAAAAATAAGGATAATTCCTCTCTGCTGGGCAAAGATTAGTCAGATTTTCCAGCCATCTTCTTATAAAATAAGATTTTCCTAAGCTCAGTGTTCTTCAGCTGTGACACAGATCCACTGTGTGTGCAATATGCATCTGGCGGCTCCACATCACACGCATGAGACTTAGGGGATAAGAGAAAATAATGGGAGCATGAAGCTCATGCTACCTGCTGTGCCAGAAGTAATAAACTAAACCATCTGGGCTTCTGTCTCCTTAACTAATGTATAAAAGTATGCCCAGCCAGCATAGCAGCCGCAGTAGTCTCTGGTGTGTAGAAATTGCTTGAACACTTGAAATTCACTACACTGACACACAGCATATGTGGTTATCATCCTTATGGTTGAATTAATCTCATCCAGGTATAAGAATGGAGGAAAGGAAGAAGAGGCAATGATTTATTACAGTCAAGGGACTGTCTTGAAACTGCCACACAATGCTTCTGCTTACATCCAATAACCCAAAATTATATATATAAATATGCAAGAAGAACACAAACTCTTAAAAGTAGATATCTCTGGAGAGTGAGAACACAGGAATGGGGAGTGTTTTCTCACTACCTATATTTTACATTCTCTATATAAGTTAAAATGTTTGCAGCAAACATGTATAGTATTACTTTCATACTCTGCAAAGGCATTGCAGTTACACCCTCTAAAAAATATTAAGGAAATTTAAGGGGAGGCAAATGACATCATGTAAGAAAGTAGAAAAGTTTAGTCGGGATCTCTCGCCTCACATCTGTTACAAATGGGCAAGATTCAGCACATTCACTAGAAACAAGTTATAAAAGTAGTGTAACTGTGCATGTGTGCCCATTTACTGATTCAGCATGATTGTTGTAATTATGTAATACTTGGCTTGTGGCCGCTATTGTGTACTAAGAGCATAAAGGTAACTGCTCTGAACTGCTGGTGGGCAGAGCATGGAAGGAGGGCAGAGCACGGAGGGTCAGTGGAGTAGAGCCAGAGCTTGTGTCTAAGGATAAAGCACGTCTGTGAAGCTCATATCTGAAGAATAAAGTATGTCTACCTTGCATAAAGCTGCCAGTATCTTCTTTCGATTACCTGACTCATGGCCTGCACAGGAAGGGGCAGAAGGATCTGAGATTCCTGCTCAACACATCATTGTAAGGATGACTTTCCAAAGCTCTTTTCATGTATACATATGTCCCTAAATCCCTACCAGTCCAAAATGGGTGGCAACAAGACTGGAGTTGGATAATTCTGTATTCGTCTCAAGTTTCCCTCTCCTGAACTAGAATTACCTAAAGGAAAAACTAAAGAGGTGCAAAGTGAGAAGCCAGCAGTAACCTGAGCCCTGGAAGGCGGGGGAGGGTTTAAGATCGGGTGGTGGTGGTGAGAGAAGGGAGGTAACAGAGTCATCCCACTGGAGAAATTGCAGAAACCGAAAGGGACCCTGGGACTGGAATCAAGGTTCACACGCCAGTCTCTGTTTTCTTCTCTCCTGTTCTTCCTCCAACAAGAACTTTGTCATTTCTCTTCTCACCATTAGTCTCTTAATTTGCTCCAAGAGACAATGATCCCTTCCACAGGCAGTACTAGGTGCACATTCTTAAATCTCCACCATAAACACAAACACAAATAAACAAAAACAAAGTTTCTTTTCAATCCCAGGGTGGAAAATCCCATAAGGAACCTTACTGATTCAGTCGTGTTACATCCTTATTCTTCTGAGGAATCACTGTGGCCGGCAGTAAGAAGGTTCAAGTGTTTTATCAGCTGAGCTTCTGCACAGTGCAGTGTGTGCTGCTCTGATTTGTCCCTTTCATGATCATGGTGTTCTTTTCCCACACTGCAGGTCACGAAGCACTTGTTAGTCAGGAAAAGTATATTGCTGGGGGTGGGGGTGGTGGAGAAAAACAGATACAATAGGAGAGAAAAACATAATAAAATGTGATTAGAAGATTAATCTCAGAGTTTATCCTTCATATTAAAGTTCATATTGTTTCAATATTTTGTTTAGATATTTTTGTGCCTTGTGTGTTTTTTTGTGTTGTCTGGATCTGTTGAAAAATATATTTCTCAATGTGGGTAGAGGTAAATAAAGGGTTGAAAAACTCTGAAAATGAAATCTACAAAACTTAGGTTCTGTAGGTGGGATATTTTCAAAGCACTCTCGTTAGAGTCCATCTTCAGCTACTTTGATGACTGACAGCCTTTTGCTCTCTAATTGGTTAATGTCCAGTGGAACTATCCAATCAGAGTTGAGCTGAAGTGTCTCATTTACGTAAATTCCTATGTTTTTTTTTTTACTCCCATCAGGCTTTAGATTTGTGCAAGACCTCATTTGAATATCCTCTCATTCTAGAACCCTTGCTTTTTTCTTTCTAAGGCAGTGTCAGGTCTAGCTTATCGTGCCAAGGGGCTTCATAAAATATGAGCCCAA
Source organism: Cynocephalus volans (assembly GCF_027409185.1). Taxonomy (NCBI): domain Eukaryota; kingdom Metazoa; phylum Chordata; class Mammalia; order Dermoptera; family Cynocephalidae; genus Cynocephalus; species Cynocephalus volans. The sequence goes on along the minus strand of NC_084478.1, from coordinate 109,660,878 downwards.
ATCCAGACGAAGAAAAAAGATAAGAAAAGAAAACGATGTAATACGGAGAACTGTGGTTTCTAAAACCACAAGTTTCAGAAGCAAGTTTCAAAAACTGTGGTAAATACGTCTACAAGTTTCCCAACACGGAAAGCTTTTCCAAGGCTGTGTTCCTGGAGAACTGCGTTGGGCACGTAGTGTCTGTGGCAAATGCTGGACAAAAGCCTCTGGGTAGGACCAGACGTGTGTGAACCTGCTGCTGCCAGGGAGCTGGCCCGAATCATATCTTCTGAGAGCACTAGCGGACACCGTGATCCTACTAACCTGAAAGGTAGGGATGGACCTGTTTGCAGAAACCAAAAACCGTTTTCAAAGCCACGAAAATTGAGTTGTGGCAAACTAATGTTTTTGTCCTTTTTGAAAGCCCCCCGCTTGTTCTTTTTGGGATTGCCTCATTTGTAAATAATTCACTCATCCCGAGCTTCTCATTTTTAACAGAAAACATTTTATTCCTCTTATTTTTTGTATCAAGTCTTAAATCTGCTTAGAGTTGTTGTTTGTGTTGTTGAAATCTCCATAAACTTATGTTGTATGCGTGTTTTGCCACACCAAAGTTTTCTAAATTATGAACCAACGAGATTTGCCTCAATAGTGCAGTTGAGAATCATTTTGTATGTTGGTGAACCTTTTTTTCTCTGTACTAACAAAGATTTTCACTAAGTTCTAAAACCCACTTAACTTTGTTCTGACTGAAATGTGATATTTTCTCTCCATGTATCAAGAATTTTATTTCCTCTTACTTTTCTCTAGACTACACATGGAAACACACACACACAAATGCACACACACCAACACACTTAATGCTTCATGAAAAGTTTTACATAAATTGTCTTAAATTTGTCCACTAATTTGGGTGATTTTTTTTTTTTTTTTTTTTTTTTTGGCGACTGGCCGGTCCGGGTATCCGAACCCTTGACCTTGGTGTTATCAACACTGCACTCAAAACAATTGAGCTAACCAGCCAGCCCCAGTTTGGGTGAAATTTAATCTTTTTTTTCTTTTCAGTCCTGTTTTCCTTTCTAAAGAGGCAGGTCTATTTGATCAAACCTTCTATATCCCTTTTTAAATTTTGATGTTTTCATGACTACACATTTTTCTATACAATTTTCAGGTTATTTGTGTGTAGAATTGAAGCTGTTGAAGTCTATCAAGTAATGTTTTATTGGCCTGCATCCACGATTTCTGCTTTTCCTTCTCCAGGCATGCTTGTTTTCTAGGCATGCGGTCGTTCAGCTTGAAAATGCCATTTCGTGTCATCATTTCTGTAGTACTCTTTCTTGCTTAGATGAATCATTTAATATTCCAGAGTAATCATAATTAATATTGAGTACAGCAGACTTTCTTGCCTTGCTCCTAATAGCAGGGACACTATGTGTGACCATTGATGCTGGGACTCCTCTTTTCCTTTAGAGCTAATTAATCAAGTTAAAGAATTATTCAAAAACTTTCTGTTTTCTAATAGTATTTAATTTACATAAAATATTGAATAATGACAAATAGATTTTTTATAACTGCTGAGATGAACATATTTTTTCAGCTTTTTGAGGTATAATTGATAAATAAAAATTGTATAAATTCAAAGTGTACAACGTAATGTTTTCATATATGTATACAATGTGAAATGATTGCCATAACCAAGCTAATTAACATATCTCATCTCACACAATTTCCTTTTTTTGTGATGAGATTACTTACATGTACTCAATTAGAAAATTTGAAGTATAAAATATATTATTATTAACTATAGTCACCATGCTAAACATTGGGTCTCCAGAATTTATTTAATCTTAAAACTGCAACTTTGTACATTTTGACTAACATCTCCCCATTTTCACACCCCTAACCCCCAGAAGCAACTGTTCTGCTCTCTGTTTTGTGAATTTGACTATGTTTTTTCATTCCACATATAAGTGAGATCACGCGGTATTTGTCTTTCTGTGTCTGGCTGATTTCATTTAGCATAATCTCTTCCAGGTTCATTCATGTTTGTCACCAATGGTAGATTTTCCAAATTTTTTAGGCTGAATAATATTCCATTGTATATTACATTTTCTTTAACCACTCATCTGTTGATGGACAATTAGGTTGGTTCAAAGTCTTGGATATTGTGAATAATGCTGTGATGAACATGGGAGTGCACATATCTCTGGGTAGTGATTCCTCTGGATATATATACAGAAATGGAATTGTTGAAGCAAATGGTAGTTCTATTTTTAATTTTTTGAGGAACCTCCATACTGTTTACTATAATAGCTGTACAAATTTACATTCCCATTCCCACCAACTATGTATAAGGGTTCCCTTTCCTCCAAATCCTCACCAACATTTATCTTTTGACTTTTAGGTTACAGCCACCCTAACAGGTGTGAGGTGATATCTTATTGTGGTTTTGATTTGCATTTTCTGATGATTAGTGATGTTAAGAACCTGGTCATATACCTGTTAGCCACTTTTATGTCTTGCTTGGAAAGCCGTCTATTCAAGTCTTTTGCTCATTTTTAATTGGATTATTTGGGGGGTTTGGTTGTTGTTATCGAGTTGTATGAGTTCCTCATATATTTTAAATATTAACATCTTATTGGATATATATGATTTGCAAATATTTTCTCCGATTCTGTAGATTGTTTTTCATTTTGTTGAGTGTTTCTGTTGCTGTGCAGAAACTTTTTAGTTCATTTAGTTTTAATTGTTTATTTTTCCTTTTTTGCCTGTGCTTTTGGTGTCATATAAAAAAAAATTATTGCCAGGACCAATGTCATGGAGCTTTCTTCTAAGAGTTTTGTGGTTTCAGGTGTACATTTAAATCTTTAATTTATTTCTATTTAATTTTTGCAGTGTTGTAAGATTGGGGTCCAGTTTTATTTTTTTCCATGTGGATGTGCAATTTTCCCAACACAATTTGTTGAAGAGATTATCTTTTCCATATTGAGTGTTCCTGGTGCCTTTGTCAAAGATTAATTGGCCATTTCTGTGTGGGTTTATGTCTGGGCTCCCTATTTTGTATCATCGATGTATGTGTCTGTTTTTATGCCACAAATACTATTTTGATAGCTATAGATTTGTAATATAGTTTGAAATCAGGAAGTGTGATGCCTCCAGCTTTGTTCTTCTTGTGCAAGATTTATTTAGCTATTTGGTGCTTTTTGTGGTTCCGTGTGAATTGGAGGATTGTTTTTTTCTATTTCTGTGGAAAATACCATTGAAATTTTGATAGGGATTGAATTAAATCTGTAGATTGGTAGTGTTGACATTTTAACAATATTAATTCTTCCATTCCCAGAACACTAAATATCTTTCCATTTATTTGTGTCCTTCTCAATTTCTTGCATCAATGCCATATGTTTTTTCAGTGTACAGATCTTTAATCTCCTTGGTAAAATTTATTTCTAATTATTTTACTCTAAATGCTATGCAAATGGGATTTTTTTTTTCATTTCTTTTTTGCATAGTTCATTGTTGGTATTAAGAAACACAACTGAATTTTGTATGTTGATTTTGTATTCTGCAACTTTACTTAATTAGTTCTTTAGTTCTAACAATTTATGGATGATGTCTTTAGGATTTTCTATATATAAGATTGTGACATCTGCAAATAAAGACAATTTTACTACTTCCTATCTGATTTGGATGACTTTTTTTTTTTTTCTTGCCTAATGGCTCTGGCTAGAATTTCTGGTACTTTGTTGAATAGAAGTAACAAGAGTGGGCATCCTTATCCTGCTCCTGATCTTACAGGAAAGGCTTTTAACTTTTCACTATTGAGAATGATGTTAGCTGTGGGTTTGTGTAAAATGGCTTTTGTTGTGTTCAGATACATTTCCCCTATTCCCAATCTGTTGACAGGTTAAAATCATGAATGGATGTTAAATTTTGTCAAATGCTTTTTCATTATCTATTGAGATGTTCACGTGATTTTTGTTCTTCATTCTACAAGTGTGATGTATCACAGTTATTGATTTGCATATATTGAACCATTCTTCCATTCCAGGGATAAATCCCACTTGATCATGGTGTATAGTCCTTTTAATATGCTGTTCAGTTTGGTTTCCTGGTATTTTCTTGGGAATGTGTACACCTATTTTTATCAGGACATTGGTCTGTATTTTTTTTTTTTTTTCTTGCAGTGTTCTTTGACTTTGTTATCAGGATAATGCTGACCTTATAAAATGAGTTTGGAAGTGTTCTCTCCTCTTCAGTGTTTCAGAATAGTTTGAGAAGAATTGGTATTAATTCATTAAGTGTAGAATTCACCAGTAAAACCATCAGATCCTGGGATTTTTTTTTTTTTTGATTGGAGACTTAGTTACTGATTCAATCTCTTTGATTGTTACTGATATGTTCAATTTTTCTATTTTTTCATGCTTTATTCTTGATACATTGTATGTTTGAGGAATTCATCCACTTCGTCTAGGTTATCCAATTTGTTGGCATACAGTTGGTCATAGCAATCTCATGTTTTTCTTGTATTTCTGTAGTATCAGCTGTAATAGCTCCTCTTCATTTCTGATTTAATTTGTCTTTTCTCTTTTTTTCTTCTTTAGTCTAGCTAAAGTTTTGTCAATTTTGTGTGTCTTTTCAAAAAACCACATCTTAGTTTTATCTTTTCTATTGTATTTCTAGTCTCTCATTGATTAATTGCTGCTCTAATCTTTATTTCCTTCCTTCTACTAATTTTGGCTTAGTTTGTTTTACTTTTTCTGGATTCCTGAATTCCTGAAGTGTAATGTTAGGGTTTTTTTTTTTAATTTGAGATCTCTCTTTTTTCTCCATGTGGGCTTTTATTACTGTAAGTTTTCTTCTTAAAACTACTTTTGCTGCGTCCCATGAGTTTTGTTATGTTGTGTTTCTGTTTTCATTTGTCTCAATATGTTTTTAAATTTCACTTTTGATTTCTTTTTGACCCATTTATTGTTCAGGAGTGTGTTGCTTAATTTCTGCGTATTTCTGAATTTTTCAGTTTTCCTCCTTTATTGACTTCTACTTCCATACTATTTTGGTTGTGAAAGATACCTTATATGATTTCAATACTTGTAAATTTTTTAAGACTATTTATGTGGCCTAACATTTGATCTGTCCTGGAGAATGTTCCAGATGCCCTTGAAAAGAATGTGTATTCTGCTGTAGTTGGATGGAATGTTCTGCGTATGTCTGTGTATTAGTTCATTTCTGTTGCTTATAACAAAATACCTGAAACTGGGTGATTTATAAAGAAAATTAAATTTATTGCTTACAGTTTCAGAGGCTGAGAAGTCCACAATGCAGGGAACACATCTGATGAGTGTCTTGGTAGTAGCAACATTGACCCAGCAGTCTCACATTGCAGAAAATGACAGAGCAGAGAGAGCACAGAGTAACCTCTTCACTTACTCTCTTTTTAAGGCACTCAAAACTACGCCCATGATAACTGTTTTTAATCCATTCACTATGGCATGGTCCTGCAATCTAATCACCTCTTCAATGCCCCACCTTTCAATTACCATAATAGGATTTCCCACCCTCAACAGTTACAGTGGGGATTAAGCTTGGGGGAGACATTCAGCCTAAGGCATTCTGCCCCTGGCCCCCCAACACTCATGTCTTTTTTGCATACAAATACATCCATTCCATCCCCAAAGTCTTAACTTGTTTCAACTGAAAAGTACAAAGTTCAAAGTCCCATCTGTGTAATCAAACAGAAGTTATCTACTTCCAAGATACAGTGGTGGGACAAATATTGGGTACATATTCTCATTTAAAAAGGGAGAAATAGGCCAAAAGAAATGGGAACAGGTCCTAAACAAGCCCAAAACCTAGCAGAGCAGGCAATAAATCTCAAAGCTGACGAATCATCATGTACATTGACTCCATGTTTGACATCCTCTGATCAGTGGTGGGGGGGTTGGGTCCATAAGTCCTCAGGCAGCTCCACTCCTATGGTTTTTCTTGTCTGAGGCCATACTTCAGCTCTTCCAGGATGGTGTTCCACTCTGATAGCTCCACAAGTCTGGGTCACGATGGTGGTCCTGCTCCCATGGCTCCACTAGGCATGGCACTGATGGGATTTCTCTGCTGCACCTCCAACCCCACATTTCCACTCAGCATTGGTCTAGTGAAGATTCTATGCAGTAAATCCGCCCCTGTGACAAATCTCTTTCTGGGACCCCAGGCTTTTCCATATATCCTTAGAAATCAGGATGGAGGCTCCCAAGGTTTCAGAGCTCTGGCATTCTGTGAGCCTGCAGACCTAAGATCATGTGGATGCCACCAAGGCTTCCAGCTTGTGTCTTCCAAAGCTGTGGGTCCAGCCACATCTGGGACCAATTTAGCCACAGCTGGAGCAGTCAAAGCAGCCAGGGTGCTAGTGCTATAAGAAGCTTCTTGAAGTGGCCCTGGGCAGTGAGCCCAAGGAAGGTACCTTGGGCCTCTACCCCAAGAACCTTTTGCCTCCCTAGGCCTTTGGGCCTGAAATGGAAGGGCTGGCCCTAGAGGCTTCTGCAATGCCTTCAGGGCCTTTTTTCCCTTCTCTTGATAATCCCTTTCTTTTGTACTAATCTTCTTAGCACCACTGCATTTTTCTTCTGAAAATGCTCTTTGCCTCTCTACCATGTGGCCAGGCTGCAAATTGTCCAAATCTTTACACTCTGCTTCTCTTTTAAATTCTGGCTTTATGTTATGACTTTGCTGCCATAACTCAGCATAGACTGTTACAAGTAGCCACGCAGCTTCCTTAATGCTTTGCTGCTTAGAAATTTCTTCCTCCAAATACTCTGTTCACAGCTCTTAAGTTCCAACTTTCACAAAGTCCTAGGTCATGGACAGAACACAGCCAAATTCTTTGCGAGTTCATAGCAAGGGTGATCTTTACCCCAGTTTCCAATAAACTCCTTCTTATTTCTACCTGACACCTCCTTAGAGTGGTCTTTACAGTCCATATTTCTGTCAGCATTCTGCTCGCCACCACATAACCCGTCTCTAAGACATTCCAAACTTTCCCTTGTCTTTTTGTCTTCTGAGTCCTCCAAATTCCTCCAACCTTTGCCTAACAAGAAGTTCCAAAGATGCTTCCACATTTTCAAGTATTTGTTATGAGCAACACCCCGCTTCTCTGGTACTTGTTTTCTGTATTAGTCCATTTCTGTTGCTTAAAAAAAATACCTGAAACTGATAGGTTGTTTTATTATTAGCATATACATTCTTACAAATCATGATATTTCCTTATGCCCTTTGCCCAACCTATCACTTCCCAAACCTCCTCCCTTCGCCCCCCCCCCCGCCCCCCCGTCTCTGGAATCCTTAGGTTTGCTCTCCTTCTGAAAGTTCAACCTATTGTTGTGGTGTTTTCTTTATTTCTCTCCTTCATTTCTTCCTTCTTCCTTCCTTCCCTCCCTCCCTCCTTCCCTTCCTTCTTTTCTAGCAGCCAGTTATGAATGAGAGCATGCAGTATTTCTGTTTCTTTGTCTGGATTATTTCACTTAGCATAATTCTCTCCAGACTCATCCATGTTGTTGCAAATGGCAGAATTACATTCTTTTTAATGGCTGAGTAGTATTCCATTGTGTATATATACCACATTTTCATTATCCAGTCATCCATCGATGAACACTTAGGTTGGTTTCATATTTTGGCTATTGTAAATAAAGCTGCAGTGAACATGGGAGTGCAGGTATCCTGAGAGATATACAAAGAAAATGAATGTGATTTCTGCTCTTCATTGTGTTAATGTGGTCTATCACACTTATTGGTTTGAATATGTTGAATCATTCTTCCATCCCAGAGATAAACCCCTTGATCATGGTATATAGTCCTTTTAATGTGCTGTTCAATTCAATTTGCTGTTGTTTTTTTTGAGGATATTTATGTCTATGTTCATCAGGATATTAGTCTGCATTTTTTTTCAATGTTCTCCCTGGCTTTGGTATCGGGGTAGTGCTGACCTTATAAAATGAGTTTGGAAGTGTTCTCTCCTCTTCAGTGTTTCAGAATAGTTTGAGAAGAATTGGTATTGATTCTTTAAATGTAGAATTCACCAGTGAAGCCATCAGACCCTGAGAATTTTTTTTTGATTGGAGACTTTTAATTATTGATTCAATCTCTTGAACATATATTGATATGTTCAATTTTTCTGTTTCTTCATGCTTCAATCTTGGTAGGTAGTATGTTTTAGGAATTCATGCATTTCTTCTAGTTTATTCAATTTGTTGGCATACAATTGTTCATAGTAATTTCTTATGGTCTTTTTTTTTTTTTGTATCTGCAATAGCAGCTGTAATAGCTCCTCTTTCATTTCTGATTTTATCTGTCTTTTCTCTTTTCCTTCTTTAACCTACCTAGAGGTTTGTCAATTTCATGTGTCTTTTCATGTGTCATGTTCTAAAAACCAAATCTTAGTTTTATTTATATTTTCTATTGTTTTTCTAGTCTCTCATTGATTAATTTCTGCTCTAATCTTTGTTATTTCCTTCCTTCTAATTTTGGCTTACTTTGTTTTACTTTTTCTGAGTTCCTGTATTCCTGAAGTGTAATGTTAGGGTTGTTGTTTTTTTGTTTTTTGGGTTTTTTTAATTAATTTGAGATCTCTCTTTTTTCTTCATGTGGGCTTTTATTACTGTAAGTTTTCTTCTTAAAAGTGCTTTTGCTGAATTCCATGAGTTTTGTTATGTTGTGTTTCCATTTTCATTTGTCTCAATATGTTTTTAAATTTCATTTTTGATTTCTTTTTGACCCATTTTGTTGTTCAGGAATGTGTTGTTTAATTTCTGCATATTTCTGAATTTTTCAGTTTTCCTACTTTCTACTTCTGTACTATTTTGGTTATGAAAGATCCCTTATATGTTTTCAATATTCTTAAATTTTTAAAGACTTTTTATGTGGCTTAACATTTGATCTGTCTTGGAGAATGTTACATGTGCACTTGAAAAGAATGTGTATTTTGCTGCAGTTGGATGGAATGTTCTGCATATGTCTGTTAGGTCCTTTTGTTCTAATGTGCAGTTCCAGTCCAATTTTTTTTATTGATTTTCTGTCTGGATGATCTATCCATTATTGAATGTGCAGTATTAAAATTCCCACCTATTACTGTATTATTGTCTATTATTCCCTTTGGATCTACTAATATTTGTTTTATATATTTTGGTGCTCCAATGTCAGGTACATATCTATTTACAATAATTATATCCTGTTGAGAAATTGTCCCCTTTATCATTGTATAATAGCCTTCATTGTCTCTTATGACAGTTTTTGACTTAAAATATTTTTCGTCTTATACAAGTACAGGTACACCTGCTCTTTTCATTACCATTTGATGAAACATCTTTTTCTATCTTTTCATTTTTGGTCTAGGTGTGTCCTTAAGGCTGAAGTGAGTCTCTTACAGGTAGTAGTTCTTGTTTAAAGTAGTTCTTGTTGTTGTTGTTTTTTTTAATTCATTCAGCAACTCTATGTCTTTTGATTGGGAATTTAATCTGCTTATATTCATGGTACTTAATAATAGGTAAAGACTTACGCTTGCCATTTTTTAAATTGTTTTCTGGTTGTTTAATAGATCAACAACCAGAAACCTTTATTCCTTTCTTGCTGTCTTCCTGTGTGATTTGGTATCTCTGTAGTTGTATGATTCAATTCTGTTCTCTTTATTTTTTGTGTATCTACTATAGGTTTTTGCTTTGTGGTTACCATGAGGCTTGCATAAAATGTCTTTCAGTTATAACAGGTTATTATAAGCTGATAACTTAACTTTAATCACTTACCAAAACTGTACAATTTTACTTTCTCCTACCAAATTTTATGTTTTGATGTCACAATTTACATATATTACATTTTGAATTTATTAATAAGTTAATTGTATCTATAATTATTTTAAATATTTTTAAAATTTATACTAGAGTTATGAGTGATTTGTATACCATTATTACAGTATTAGAGTATTCTGAATTTGACTATGTACTTATTTTTACTCGTGAGTTGTATACTTTCTTATATTTTCATGTCACTGGTTAGTGTCCTTTTGTTTCAATTTGAAGAACTCCCTTTAGCACTTCTTGTAAGGCAGACCTGGTCATAATGAACTCCCTCAGCTTTTGTTTGTCTTTGATTTTTCATAGTTGGGTTATAATACATCTTGGTGACGTCTTCTAAGGTTTAGCCTAACTGGGGGCACTTGAGCTTCATGCATCTAGTTGTCCATAATTCTCCCTGGTTTGGGGGAATTTTCAGCCATTACTTTTTAAATAAACTTTCTACCCTGTTCTGTCTTGTTTCTTCTTTTGTAATGCCTATGAAGTGAATGTTGTCTCTCTCAATGGTGTCCCCCCAAATCCCATAGGTCTTCTTCATTTATTTTCCTTCCTTTTTCTTTTTTCCCATCTGACTGGATATTTGCAAATGACCTGTTTTCAAGTTCACAGATTCTTTCTTCTGCTTGATCAAGTCTTCTGTTGATGCTCTCTATGGCATTTTTTTATCTCATTCATTGTATTCTTCAGCTCCAGAATTTCTGTTCTACTCTTTTTAGTGATTTCTATCTCTATAAAGTTCTCATTTTGTTCTTGCATTTTTTTTTTCTGAATTCACTGAGTTGTTTGTCTGTGTTTTCTTGTAGCTTTCTGAGCTTCTTTAAAACAAGTATTTTTAATTCTTTTTTAGAAAAAAATTATAGATCCTCATTTTGGGGGGATTTGTAACTTAAATATTATTTTTTTCCTATCATGTTCCCTTGATTTGTTACATTCCCTAACATTTTGCATTGCTGTTTTGCAGTCACCTCCCATTTTTACTGACTGTCTTCATGAGATAAGTACCTTCACCAAACAGCCTGGCTAGGGATTCTAAGTCTCTCTCAGATCCTTTCCATGGTTTCACCCACTCCAAGCCTCTTGTTCTTACTTGGGGGCAGGGAGAATTTTTAAGATTGTATTCTTTCTCTCAATCTTGCAAAGTTAGTTTGAGTGCTGAGAGCCTCCTGTTTGTTTTCCCTAGGGCAGTGCCTTGAAATGCTCAAGTTTTTGTGCCTTCTCTCAATCCTGAAGAGCCAAGCCAGCTGTCTGCATAAGATACTTGCACTCATTATCTTTGGTGCATTTGGGGCATCAACCTAGTAGGGTGTGAGGTACATAGAGTGTTTTGAATGCCTGTGGGCCAGTTGGTGGAAGGGTTTGAAGGTGAGGCATCACAAGTGGCTCATAGGCAGTCTTCCCAATGGAGTCTGCAGAGTGGTTAGTAAGTTACATGCTCCCTTTTTCCTAATCACTCAGATGTGCCAATCACCTCAGTATTTTGGGTGGGGAAAGAACCAATTGGGCCTTTTGGGCAGTGTCCTACATGGCTGGGGGAGTGAGGAGCTCAATGACTTTGCTCTCACTTTCCCCTGTGGGAAAAATTGTGGTCTGAGGAAGCCTTGCTTGGCACTATGCTATGCTGCCTTTGGGGAGGGGTGAGTCAAGTAAAGTGAAACTGTTCTTCTTACCTTCTTCAATGCATCTATTCTTAGATTTTATGATCCAGCAGTGTGCTGGTATTTGTCTGCTAGACTCCCAGACTCCCACAAAGATCCCCCAGTCCATGGATAATTGTCTAAATCAATAATTCTGCAGGGGGATGATTGTAGAAAGCTCCTGTTCTCACATCTTGCTGATGTCACTCTGGAACATATTTTCTTTTGTCTTTGACTTATTAAATGTTAAGTTTTCTTTACATTCTTGGAAAGAACACACTAAAGCCATTGCCAGGTACCTCACCCACAAGGTAGATGCAGATTAACAGAATCCAAAAGACATTTTAAGAACCACTTCATTTTCCAAAATAAGTATTACAGTCAACTTAAGTAATATTTTCTCTTTTTTGTGATTTACTACCAGTGAATTGCCTAATGAACCAAAAAACAATTAGGTACTTCACAGGATGCCTGTCATTTCTATTTTCTGCCCTTGTAGCTTGCCATTTTAGTAAATATAAACTTACTCTCTGATGAAGCAGGTTTAATTTCAGTTATGTCTACTAGAAGCTTACTGAAATTGACTTCATATTTGTTTAGGAACTGGAATTAAGCATCACTTTTCCTTCAAGCTTCTTAAGGAGCATTCCCTGTGCAATTGCAGGATTTTTATAAAATCTTCTGGGAATTTCCCCATAGATAGAAATTTGGATAAGACAAAGAGACAGTGTCTCAATCAGTTTCTGCTGCTATAACAAAATACCTTAGACTGGTTAATTCATAAAGAACAGAAAGTTATTTCTTACAGTTCTGAAGGCTGAGAAGTCTAAAATCAAGGTACCAACATTAAGTGTCTGGTGAGAACCTTCTTGCTGCATCCTCACATGGCAGAAGAGTGGAAAGGCAAAAAAGAGCCTAGATAGATCCCTATAGCCCTTTTATAAGGCACTAATCCCATTCATGAGGTCCAAGTCCTAATGGCCTAATCACCTCCTTAAGACTCCACCTGTTAATACTTTTGCATTGGTGATTGTTTCAGCATTAACTTTGGAGGTCACACAAGCATTCAAACTATAGCCTTTTGCCCTGGCCCCCCGAAATTCATGTCCTTCTCATTTACAAAATGCACTCATTTCATCCCAATAGTCCTAAAAGTCTTAACTCATTCCAGCACCAGCTTTAAAGTCTAAGTCCGAAGTCTCATCTAAATATCATCTAAATCAGATATGGGTGAAACTCAAAGTATGATTCATCCTGAGAAAAATTCTCTCTCCAGCTGTGAGCCTGTGTAATTAAACAAGGTATGTACTTCCAAAATATAATGTGGGACAGGCATAGGATAGACATTCCTATTCGAAAAGGGAGTAATAAGAAAGAAGTAAGGGATAACAGATCCCAGGTAAGTTCAAAATTCAACAAGGAAAACAACATTAAATCTTAAGGCTTTAGAATCATCTTCTTTAATTCCATGTTCTGCCTTCTGGACACATTGGGACAGGCATTGGGCCCAGAAGGTTCCAAGAGGCCCTGCCCCTGTGGCTTTGCTGTGCACAGCCTACACAGCAGTTCTCATAGGTTGGAGTTGGGTTCTTGCAACTCTTCCAGTCTGTCATTAAATGCTGGTGGCTGTACAGATCTGAGGTTTCAGGGGGCAGCACTGCCCACACAGCTCCACTAAATATTGCCTTCATGGGGGCTCTTTGTGGTAGCCCTGACCTTACAGTTCTGCTGGACATTTCCCTAGTGGGAACCCTCTGCAGCAGTCCTGCCTCTAGGGCAATTCTCTGCCTGGGCCTCAAGATTCCCAAAGACATCCTTTGAAATCTAGATGGAGGTAGCCATGTCTCCATAGCTTGTACACTCTGGATTTGCAGAGTTAGCACGCTGTGAATGCAGACAAGGTTTACTGCTTGTGCCCTCTGAAGTTGCAACCCAAGCTGCACCTGGGCCTGAATGAGCCACAGCTAGGGTGGCTGAATAGTACTGTGCCAGAATGTGTGGAGCATAAACTTGAGACATAGATAATCCTGTAAGTGTTCCAAACTTGTGCATGTGTCATTAGTGACATTCTTTTTAATGTAAGCTCAGTATGTTTATGACTGAGTCTACATTTTTGAGAAGAGGAACAGGCTGGCTCATTTACTACCAAGAGATGAAAACATTGGGAAAGTCACGCATAGTAGCATTAGGCAGGATTTGCTCCATCTCTAGCCAGGTCTACCTAGGAAACGAGGTTCTTCCTGCAGTACAGCCAACTTCATTTAGGAAAAAACTTTGGGATTTGATGCCTCAAATCCAGTATCAATGATGTATTCTTCTGTGTGTCACAGATGAATAATTTGCTGAGGGCAAGATAATTTATTTACAGTTCAAAATTTCTACCCCATCTTTCTGTAATAACATTATGCTTCTTAAAAACTGAACACCAAAATCTGACAACCACATTTCTAGCCATATCTCATTAACCTCATTTATTGACTTTTCTAACAATCTCTCCTCCTTATATCAGGCAAACTTCAACACCATGCACATGGCTGTCATTGGTGCTGTCCCCAGAATAGATAAATATCTTATCCTACACCAAAGACTGAGACACTGACAGGATTGCCGCCACTGCTGTATTGTTTGGGATCTGACACACCACACCAGGCTGATGCCATTGCCTCTTTAATGCAGAGACTCCCATTACCCCACTCACACCCCAACAGTCTGCTCCTGGCTATCTCTGCTCACTCTCCCTACCTATATGGCCAACTACTCTGCTAGGTCCCCCTAATTCCCTTTTCTATTATTAGAAATTTTTTATTTTGAAGTAATAATACCTTCAAAAGAAGTTACCTAAAAACCACAGAAGATAGTATGTCCTCTACCCCCAGTTTCTTCCAATGGTAACATCTTACATAACAATAGTACAGCACCAAAACCGGAAAATTGACATCAGCATAATAAAAAACATATCCAGATATAACCAGCTTTATATGCAATTATTTGTATTGTGCATATAGTTTTGTGCAATTTTATCACATCTATATTCATGTAAACACCATCACAATCAAGAGACAGAACTGTTCTATCACCACAAAGACCCCCCATTCTATCTCTATAGTCACATTCATCGCCATCTACCCACACTCCCGTCTTTAAACCTCGACAACCACTAACATGTTCTCTATCTCAGATTTTTTGTTACTGTTTCTAGCATGTTATATAAATGCAGTTATACAGTATGGAACTTATTTAAATTGAGGTAAATTTTACATAACATAAAATTAACCATTTCAGAGTATACAATTCAGTAGCATTTAGTACATTCATAATGTTGTGCCATCATCACCTTTATCTAGCTCCAAAATGTTTTTATCACCACCCCCAACCAAAAAAAAGAAAAAACCACCATTAAGCAGTCACTCCCTGTGATTTCTTAATTTCCCTTTCACATAGGTCATTGCTAGTGTATAGATATAAAACTGATTTTTGTGTTGATCTAGCATCCTGCATCTTTCTTGAATTCATTTATTTTCTCTAGTGCTTTCTTTTTTGTGTGGTATTTTTAGGATTTTCTATATGTAGAATCATGTCATCTGTCTATAGAGATGATTTCACTTTTTCCTTTTCAGTTTGCCTTTTATTTCCTTTTCTTGCCTAATTGCTCTGTCTAGAACTTCTAATACAATGTTGAACAGCAGTGGTGAAAGCAAGCATCCTTTTCTTGTTCTTGATCTTAGGGGGAAAAGTTTCAGTCTTTCCCCATTAAGTATAATTTTAGCTGTGGGTTTCCTATAAATGCCTTTTATGCTATTGAGGATATCCCCCTTTATTCCTAGTTTTCTCAGTGCTTTTATCATGAAAGTGTGCTGAATTTTGTCACTTTTTTTTGCATTAATTGAGATGATCATGGGATATTTTCCCCTTTATTCTATTAATGTGGTATATTACACTGATTAATTTTTGTATATTGAACCACTCGCATTTTTGTGATAAATCGCACTTGATCATGATCTATAATCTTATTAATATGCTACTGGATTTGGTTTGCTAGAATTTTGTTCAGGATTTCTGCAACTATTTGTTCAGGATCTGGATTCAAAAAGGATATTGGTTTATAATTTCCTTTTCTTCAGATGTGTTTATCTTGCTCTCATATCAGGATAGTGTTGGCTTCATAGAATGAGTTATGAGATGTTGCCTACTATTCTATTCTTTGGGAGAGTTTGAGAAGGGTTGGTATTAATTCTTTTCTAAATGTTTGGTAGAATTCACCAGTGAAACCATCTGGCCCTGGACTTTCCTTTGTTAGGGGATTTTTGATTACTGGTTCTCTCTTTTTACTTCTTAAAGGCCAGATCAAATTTTTCAATTTTTTATTGAGTCGGTTTTGTTAGTTTACATTTTACTAGAAATTTATACATTTCATTAGGTTACCTAATTAGTTGGTGTACAATCATTTATAATATTCCATTAAAATCCTTAATTTCCCTGTATGGTCTGTATTAATAAGCCCAGTTTTATTTTTGATTTTAATAATTTGAGTCTTCTCTCTTCTTGCCCAATCTAGCTAAAGATTAATGAATTTTGTGGATCTTTGCAAAGAAGCAAATTTTGGTTTCGGAGATTCTCTCTATTGCTTTTCTTTTTTTTTTAAGACCAACTTAACTTTAATCTTGTACAAAAACTTTACTCCTTTGCAGCTCCACTTCCCCGCTTTATGATAGTGATGTCATAAGTCACACCTTTGTGTTATGTGTACCAATTAACATAGATTTATAGTCATATTTTATAAATTTGTGTTTAAATATTTTATAAATTTGTGTTGCTCTGCAACATTTTCAGGCTTTTGGCATATAGTCCCTGGTGTGCTGGGGGCTGCTTGTTTATTATGATAGAGTCATGGGTATTGTCATCCCAGATCTTATAGTGGCTCCTCATTCACAATCACTGTAATGGGGTGGAGACAGAGCTGGCATCCTATTAATAATATTTGCTCTGAGAACTACTTTAAGATCTTTTTTTCTTTGCTAGAGGATCCACACAGGTGTAAGTATGGGATTGGATGTGGAGACCTCTATTCCCTGCAAAGAAAAACCTCCAGTTAACCAAGCTTTAAAACAATGTTATTGGAAAGTGACAGCAGACTTTGGTGGAAAGTTTTTTTGTGCCATATAGAATAACTTTTAGGGGTGTGGGGAGTTCTTATTGAGACTTATTCTATTATCTTCCCTCAATTCAAGAGCCAATCTGGCATGACTTGTGCCAGTATAGAAAGGGGATAGTAGAACGGGGAGGTGTCATTAAGTGGAAGGCGATTTACATTTAGGTATTGTATACCTAGACTCATAAGTGGGAAGTGCCCATTTTGTGACTAGAAAAGTGATGACAAAGAGTTAAGGAACAAAATGGAAAGTTCAAGAAGAGATCCAATATATAGAAATATTTAATGAAAGCCTGAGTTCAGCTTCTTGCTGTTTGCATGATAATTGACTATAATTATGTATTTTCCCTAAGGACTTATTTCTTAATCTGTGAAAAAGAAATAAAAGTACACACCATATAAAAGTTTTGTGAAGTGTAAAAGAAAGAATGCACATATCTTATGTGGTATGGTTCCTGGCACTTAAATTCTTAATATATTTTAACTGACTATATCATTATTTATACTCCTCCCAGCCAACAGAAGGAACATGCAAATTAGTGGAGACTGGGGAAGTTTAATACATTTTGTCCAGTCCAGTACCCTCCCTCTGGTGCTGTGATATGAACAGACCCATATAGACCCTCTGCTGGAAAATGAGTGGTCTGGGAAGTTCCTTGGGCTACTGAAGTGCAATTGGTTGGCTCTGGTTGTATATGGTTACATCTTGGCATTTGTTCACGACCACTTACATAATCTCTAAGAAGACTCAGGCTTTCTTTACATCTCTCCTCTTCTTCTGAGCACTCACCAGAATTGCCCTTAATGCTCTGTTCATGGCAGGGTAGGCTTTTTCTAGCATGCTTCTCCAAGTTGTTCCAGCCTCTATGCATTGCCCAGTTCCAAGACCGCTTCCACATTTTTAGGTATTTGTTACAGCAGCACCCCACTTCTTGGTACCAATTTCCATCTTAGTTCATTCAGGTTGCTATAACAAAATACCTTAGACTGGATAATGTATAAGCAACAAAAATTTAATTCTCATATTTCTGGAGCCTGGGAAGTCTAAGATCAAGACACAGGCAGATATGGTGTCTGGTGAGGGCACATTCCTCATAAATGATGCCTTCTAGCTGTGTCCTCACATAGCAGACAGGCAAAAGGTACAAACAAGCTCCCTCAGGCCTCTTTGATAAGGGAACTAATCCCATTCACGAGGGCTCTGCCCTCTTGACCTAGTCACTTCCCAAAGACCTTACCTCTTAATCCAACACATTGGGGATTTGATTTCCACATATGAATTTGGAGGGACACTAACATTCAGACCATAGCAAATGTCAAAGAATTTGTGGACATGATTTAAAATCATGATGCTTTCTTTTTATCCTACTAACTTTCTTCCTTTTATCCTAACTTTTCACAATAAATATCAACAAATAATATTCTTTTAAACTTTGTTGTTGATGTTGCTGTTATTGTTGAATAGGTGTTTGCAAGGGTTGAAGTAAGTGTGCATGGTCCTTGTACTATGGGGGGAGAGAGGCATATCATTATATTCAGGATTCAGTGGTTGTAGGATGAGCTACCTAATGGAGTTGGTAAAGAAGAAAGGAATAATTTTACCACTTTATTTTCTTTTATGTATTTTCCTAACCACTGATTGTATCTTACAGTATAATTTAAGAGAAAATTTTCCATTGAGTTCCAAAAGTAAAAAATGGTACAAAGAGTTGGACTGCTAGACAGAGAAATGGATTCAAGAAACTCATGCTGTTGGGCCCATGCATAACCTCCATCACTGCTGTTAATGGATACTCCCTTCATGTACCCATTTTACCAGCTCTGCTAGTAGGGACTGGCTGATGTCAACTGGCTGTGTTATTCTGTCTACTAAACTGTTTAGTACCTCTTCTATGGTAGATGCTCTCTAGTGGGCATCAATATGTAATACAAAGATTTTCACTTTTTGACTACTCCCATTAGTCCATCTGCATGCCTCCTCCTTAGACTTTCTTGACATATCTAATATTCCAATATTTCTCTTTCCAGGACCCTGACCAACTTGAAAAGTCATGTTCTACTGCTTGGGTGTTCATATATATTCTTATCTTCGGCCAGTTCTCTTTGAACAAAGGTAAGTGACACAATGTTCTGTCCACAGCTATGTACATTGGGAAGTTTTACCCTTAAAATAGATGTCTTTCAGGATTACCTCTGAGTAAGACTCAGTGCAGCAGCATTTTCAGCTTGTACCCATATACTGAACCAGCCCATCCATGAATCAGGCTCAGTCATTTTTCTCCTCCGTCAGCTGGTCCTAAGGGGTTTCCCATGGCCACAAGTGTGAACTGAGAACAGAGGCTCCGATGCAGCAGCATTGATAACGTGGAAGTCTGGGCACCTTGCTCCAGTAGTTTCATTGTGCTTTTTGGACCTGCCCTTGCCCAATCCCAGCCATATCACTTCCAATTTACAATAAATTGTTTCTGGGCCCATTCAAGCTTACAATTTTTTTGGTCTGACAGTTTCTTTTTTTCATTTTTTAAAATTGTAATAAAACAAATATAACATAAGGATTGCCATTTTAAGCATTTTTAAACATACAAATGTGTGAAGTTAATTACATTCACAGTGTTGTATGACTACTACCTCTATTTCCAGAATGTTTTGTCATCCTAAACATAGACTCTGTATGTGGGTCTGACAGTGTCTAATCCATGATGGGAAATTCTGTCTGTATGTTCACTTAGTGTCAAAAGATCAGGTGCCCTGTCTCTACCAAGGCCCAATAACATTCTAGGGACTCTTTTGATTGGTATGTAGTTCTTCACTGCAGATGGCATGGCTTGCTCCAGAACAAAAGAGATTATGTTGCAAATTTCCTGCTGAGGTTTGCCATAAATTCCACATGAACTTTATTCCCTCCACATGTACCTCTAATACCATAAGATCTCTTGGGTCACATAGCCCACACAGCAGGAAGGAGAGGTACCAGGCTCCTTTTAACAACCAGGTTTTGTGGGGACTAAAAGAGCAAGAACTAACTCACTAATGCCATCAGGGACAGCATTAATCTATTCATTAGGGATCCATCCCCATGACCCAAACACCTCCCAACACTGCCACATTAGGGATCAGATTTTAACATGAGTTCTGGGGGACAAACTATATCACCACTCTAAGTTGGTGGACTTGTATGCTACTCAGCAAATGGATCAGAGCAGTATTCCCAAATTGGAATATACTGGCTCCAGAATCTGAAGAGGTATATCAAGTGTGGTATTTCCTACTCTAGTGGTGAATGGCACAAATGCTTTAATGTGTGTCATGTTTTTGTGGGGTTGTATGCCCAAGACCATTGGACCCCTAAAAACTTCACTGACATAAATCTGTGACATAAATCCCTCCAACTCTGGAGCACATGTGTTTTAATGAGGACTCAAATGTACCTGCCAATTCGTTCTCATTTGTTCAATTACAATGGTGTTATCTATATAGCGGACCAAAGTGGTGTACTGCAGAATGTCCACATGGTCCACATATCTTCAGACTATGTTATAACAGAGTGGGAGTGTTAACATAGCCCTGGGGCAAAGCCATAAATTAATTCTGTTGTCCAGACCATGTGAATGTGAACTGCATCTGGTCTTTCTTCATGGTAAGGATGGGAAAGAATTCATTTGCAGATTAGTGGCCACATACCATGTACCTAAAGCCATGTTAATCTGTTCTAGCAAAGATACTACATTTAGACCAGTAGCTGGAATTGGACCTAATCCTTGTTTGAATTTGTGGTATGTCACTCTCCTCCTCTATAATCCCTCTGGGCTTTTTTTATGGTCTATACTGGCAAATTAAATTGGGACAATGATGAACATTACTACCTCTGCATCCTTTAAGTCTTTAAGGGTGGCACAAATTTCTTCCACTCCCCACAGGATTTTGTATGGTTACTTGTTTACTGTCTTGGCTGGAGTAGTGGCAGTTTCAGACGCTTCCACTTGGATTTCCCCAGAATGATAGCTTCTTCCTCACAGGCTAAGGAACCAAAGTGGAGGTTCCACCACCTGTCATGTATATTAATTCTTTCTTTTTTTTTTCTCTCTCTCTCTCTTTTATTTATTTTGTGTTTGTTTGTTTTGTTTATTAATTTTTTTTTGACCAGTACGGAGATCACAACCTTCCACACGGTATGGTCTGCACCACGCTCAGCCAGTGAGTGCACCGGCCATCCCTATAAAGGATCCAAACCCGCGGCCTCGGCGCTCCCAGCGCCGCACTCTCCCGAGTGAGCCACGCGGCCAGCCCATGTATATTCATTCTAATTATATATTTGTTGATCACGGAAAAAACAAGCATATTAGTTTGTGGACTCATTAGAATGACAGTGAGCCAGACCTGGGCAGACTTAGCAGAAACACAGTGAGTCAAAATTGGACTGACTCATCTGCTCCATCTCTAACAGAGGCCCATGAAGATGCTTCAGGTCTTTGAGCATCAACTAGAACCCTGTGTTCAAATGCCTAAAAATGTCTGGGTAGTTTTTCCCCAGTGTACAGTTATCTAAGTTAGTGGCCATAGATCCCTTTGGGGAAGGACTGTGAGAACCATTACTATATAAACTTGCTCTAGAGTTGCATGGTCTTTCGTTCTGGAGACCTGACATCTGTGCTATCCCTAGAGGTTGACAAGACAAAATACTCTGGGGAGTAGGTGTGTTGGATTGAGTACTAAAGCAAGAGTCAGCAGATGTGTGTCCCATAGTCGTATCCATCAGTCTTTGTAGCACCTGAGGTAGGTCACTTTCTCTCTTATGGTCAGCACTCAATAAATGCCAACTCTTATTATTATAATCAGTTAAATGTCCTGTGGTGCTTTTGAGTAGTTTTGGAATACAAGGCGCTGTAAAAATGTTCAGACCTTCACCCAAACTCTTCTAGAATGTAGTTATTTTAAAAGACGATCTTTCCTGAAAAAAAGACTTGTGGTGAATGGCTCTGTTGAAGAGAAGTTCAAAGACATGGATCTGGTTTATACAGTACTCATAAACACACACACACACACACACACACACTCTCCAGATATCATCAAGCTAAATTCTCACACCCTTCCTGTAGCATAAAATCTCAGTCTATAATTGTACTAAATCCTTTCAGAATGCCACATGAAATACAACTTTTAGCAATAAGAAAAAAAGGCTGCAATGGCATTTATTCTGACATTCTTTACATTCAGAATATTATTATTAGTTGGGTTTAGGATTAGTCCTAAATTTCAAAAATTCTTCTAATACACACTATTATATGTGCAATTACTTTTATTTAGCTTGTCACTTGAATGCAGAGAACAGTCTCTAGCTGAAAGAACAACTCTAGACACCACCTGGGAGGGCAGCTGATGTCTCTTAAAGCGATAGCTGCATGGTGATGTAAGGAGGATGGATAACATAAAATGCAAAAATCAGAGGTCAGGAAAGCACATGAAACAAGAGCAAATGTGATGATGAAATTGTTCCCTGACTTCATACTCCATTGAATGATTAAGTGACCAATGCCTAACTATGCCTTCCTTTAAGCAATTGTAGAAAACAAATGTAGGTTAAAGGAAAGCGCTTCCCTATAGTTGATGTTAAACAGTGAGAACCTTCTGGAACTCTGGAACTTTCTAGATGTTTATGTAGCACAGGAAGCATTAAGACTGATTCTGGCATAAATCTGGATACTGAATCACGTGGTAGGATGTTCCCTTCAGACCCTTTCTAGGCTAACAAGAAAGATGTGTGCCGTGTGTGTTTGTGTGTGTGTGTCTGTGTGATGAGGGTGGGCGCAGAGAACAAAAATGAGAATATATAAATGTGGATACTGTAAGAAAAACAAATAAGGCATATACAGATCTTTTCTGTATAACCTTTTCATTTAAATATATATATATATATATATATTTGACAACTTTTTGTGTCAATAAAAATGCATTTCTATAACAGCAATTCCCAAGTAGGTACATCCTATGCTACCATAATTTTATCTATTACTATTTCCTCTCAAACAAATTCACCACAAGCTATCTACCCTTAGTATTTTTGTATATATTTTCCAGATGTATTTCTATATGTGTTCGTATATAATTCAAATTCCACACCTATATGTTCATGTGCATAAATATATTTTTGTTCAAAACTGAGTCACATTATATATTACTGCTATGGTCTGAATGTCCCCCAAAAATCACATGTTGAAACTTAATTGCCAATGTGATTATATTAAGAGGTGGTGCTTTTAGGTGATTAAGTCATGAGGGTGGAGCCCTCATGGATGGGGCTAGAGCCCTTATAAAAGGACTTGAGGGAGTGGGTTCATTTTTTTCCCACTCGTCCGCCACGTGAGGACACAGCATTCATTCCTTTTGCTCTTTTTGCCCCTTCTACCATTACCCCTTGAGGATGCATCGAGAAGGCCTTCACCTGACACCAAATCTGGTGCCTTGATCTTGGACTTCCCAGCCTCTAGAACTCTAAGAAATAAATTCCTATTGCTATAAATTACCCAGTCTCAGGTATTTTGTTAGAGCAGCACAAATAGACTAATACACATACTATTTTACATCTTTTTTATTTGTATATCTCAATGTGTCTATTTGCTTTTCTTTAATTTTAGTGTCATTGAGCAACTGGATGTTTGCCATTGCTTCTCACCTTGATAAAATTAAACATTACTGTTCTACCTAATCAGATTAATTTTTATGTCAGTTAAATGTCACTAAATTATGTTCTAATTATTTCTTTCATTTTTTGATGCCTTTAAATATATTGTATTTGGTGATAATGGCTTTTTATCCTCCCTGTATTATTCCAAATGAGACACATTATTTCACTGTAAATATAATGAAAGGACCACCAGTATGATTTTGATTTTTACTGATTTCTCAGATATGCAAAAATACAAGGGTACTTCAAAAAGTTCATGGAAACTAAAATTAAAAGATAATGTGAAACTTTTATGAACTTTTTGAAGACCCCTCATGTGTTCCATCATACCTTTTTAGCATCTCTGACCTCAACCTCAGACCCAACATTCCTCCCCCACCTCCATTTCTTTTCTATGATTTGGGGGGTTGGTAGTTAAAATTAATTTCAATTAACACAGTCTCCTCCCCATGATCCAATGATATAAACAGACCATTTCAACTGCTAAGTTTAAAACCATGGAAAAGTTAAGTTACACTCGTGAAGCTGAGTTTTTCATTCTTTTAATGGGAGTAATGAGCTTAATATAACATCACTGTTGTGAGAAGTTTGGGAAATTATGGGAAATATCTGGCCCATAGTAGGCTTTCATCAATTGTTACTCTCTGCCACTTTCCACCTCCTATTTCCTGTGAAAGAAATTACTTTGGCATTCATTTAATAGCATTACTGTGTAACAGGAAGAAAAAAAGTGTGTTCTTACTATCATAGTGTATGACGGAGATTTGGTGGCATTTTCCTGTTATGGTATGGCATCAAAAGAAATTGAAAAAATGGAGAGAAAATGAACTACTTTCTTTTATTTCATGCATTATCCTTTCCCTTCTTTTTGTTGTTTGATTAAACGCAGAGACAGAATTTTCCATGGAGCCTAAGAAGGAAGAAGTAGTAATTCCATAATTTAATAAATATATGTTGACTGCTGTTGTTGTTACTGCCACACAGAGGTCAGAGAACTGCAGAAAACCATTGCTAATCTTAGAAATCCTCCAAAGCCTTTGGGTGTAAGACTGGTAGAGTAATGCTAAAGCCACCAAAAAAAAATTGTTTTACTTCTGCTAGATTCCACATAAAGAACGGCTTTTATGTCCATTCTTTTAAAAAAAAATATCATACAAATGCATATCATTGTTGGGATCTAAACCATATACAGAATCCTGCTGGCCAAGAATTCTGGGAAATGTAATTCATAGGAATCCAGCTTCTGCAACACAGGGGCAAGCGTAGGAGGGGATGAAAAGGCTTCCAAGTGCCAGCTGACAATATCTGGAAAAGTCCCCTGAGTTTACTTCTCTAACCTTTCCAGTTCTTTTAAGTACTTGACTCCCCACATCAAATCTTTTTGTTTAATACTTAGTGCAATTTCTCTTTTGCTGACTGAATCTTGAGTGATGCACACTCCACTAGAGATTCTGATTGAATATTTCTTATACAAGTGAACTGCCATTCTTATTTTGAGAAACTGTGCTTTTGAGGGATTTTCCCCCTTCACACTGGAAGGAATAAAATCACATCCCATTTTTATGCTTTCCTTGCCTTACTAGCTATTTCGGCAGAGTATTACTTGTGCCTGGCCTATCCAGTAATTTCTTTGATGAGTAAAATTTGCACCAATTTACAGAATGACAGGATGGAAGACTAGAGAAACCACCCACAGACACAGGTAATCTTGAGTAAACACTGAACCACAAAAACAACATAAAGGTATGTTCTGAAGAGCTCAGCACTCCAAGTCTCTGAATTCGTTATTTAGTGCTCGCCAATTGTTGCCAGGCAGGAATGCACAGCCAATACTACCAAATCTTCAAATGTTTGTAAGAGTCTTTTTTTTTTTTGTATGAAATACCCCTTTCAAATGTTGATGAGGAAGTAAACAAACAATTGTGGAAGTAAAACAAAAACATATCTGTGGGCTGGACCTAGAGACTTAGGGACCTGGGCCTAGGGACAACGGCTTTTCAGCCTCTGCTCTAAAACTCTACTGGGCTGGAGCGTGAAGAGTCCAAAGACAAATTGTCTTTTGTCTCAAAATGGCCCCAGACTATTGAGAAGAGAGGCACAAAGTTCAATTCATTACAATAAAAATGTGCACCAGATATAGGTGTAGTGCAGAAGAGGGTAGAATTAACTCAGCAGAGACAGAACAGTATACCTGAAGAAGGTGATTATTATCTGTGCTTCAAGGGGCATATAGGAGTTTATTGGGCAAGTGCCTTTTGAGGGGAAAAAGGCATTTCAGGAAGAGGGAAGAACATATTCAATAACGTTGCATCATGGAATAACATTGTCTTCACAGGAATCTGTAAGAAAATTTAGTATTGCTAAATCATAAAGTAGTAGCAGAGGGGAGATATGGGGGCAGTGGATAGGGATGAAATCAGGGTGGTGGGGGGGCAGTAATAGTGCAAAACTCTGTCCTTTGACTTTATCCAACAAGCAGTGGAGCACCAGTGATGAATGGCAGCAATACGGAAATAGATTGGAGGGATTGAGAACAGGGGAAAGGAGACCAGTGGGGCAGATGCTATAGTTCTCACAAGACAAGGACTTGGAATATGTCAATGAAAGGGAGACTGGAAAGGAGAGCATACCTAAGAGAAACTTTTACATAAATGCACCAGGATGCATGTCCATCAACAAAGAAATAGATGGAAAACTGTAGAGCACTGACAGTGAATAACTACATCTACAAGCAACAACTTGGACGAATCTTAAAAACAAATGAGTGGTAGAAACAATTCCCAAAATGCTACCTAGAAAAAGACATACATTTTTGTGTAATTTGAAAACAATCAAAACTAAATGGCACTATTTAGGGATATATATGTGATAACAATATATTTTACTACAGCAAGGTAATAATAGACATAAATCAGGTTTAGTTTCTTTGGGAAGGGAAATGGGGGAGAAGATGGTGAGGAGATTTAAATTATTGGTAATAGTCCAGTTCTTTGGTCGGGTACCGGATTTGAGGGAGTGTACCGTAACTTAAATGGGTAGATCGCTAGATAAGCAGTTGTTTAAGCTGCGGTGAAGGCAATATGTAATGACCATTATTTCTGTTATAATAAATATTTCTGTTCTCTGTACTCAAGACTAAGAAAGACAGAAGATGTACTTTATAGGTATTTTGGAGGTGGAATCAATAGGTTTCTAGACTTTTTTCCCCCCCTCTTAAATTGGTTTTCAGATCGGCTCCTCCAAGGGAAGAGACCTCACTCTGTGAAGCCCACGTGCTTTTACATCCCGCGCTTTTTGCCCTTTGCCCTCGGCCGTCATCGCTTCCCCTCCACAGGGAGGCGGGGTGACGCCAAGAGGTGGAGGGAGGGGGCGATGGCCCGCGTTTGTAAACCTCTCCTATTGGTGGACAGAAAGAGCGAGAACGAGGCTCCAGCCGAAGCGAGGAAAAGAGGGGCAAAGTGGGCGGGGCTAAGCGGAGGGTGGGGCTAAAGAAGCTTAAGGGCAGCGAGACGCGAATGCGATTGTCCGCGCCTTGCTGCTATGGCGGCGGCGCCGAACACAGTCATTCCGCTGGCGGCGGAGTCTTCCCCTCAGGAAACTACCGTCCCTGCCGCCTCCTCCTCCTCCACCGCCTGCGCGGGGGCGGCGGCGGCGGCGGCGGCAGCAATGACTGTGCCTATCTCCTCCGCCACCTCCACCCTTGCCTGCCCGCCTGCCGGTGGCTGTGGCGACGGCGGCGGCGGCTTTGGCGGCTCCACTATGGCGGCGGCGGGGAGGGGGGGCAGTAGTTTTAAAGTAGGCACTCGCCCTTGCCTCAGAGAAGGTGAGTTCCCGTCCCGGGGTGCGGGGGCGACCCCATCTCCTTCGCTGCCTCTCTTCAGCCTGTCCGAGATCGGGCTGGGCGCGGTTCGCCACCGCCCCACCCTCGCACTGCTGTGGCGCAGTAAAGGCCAAGCTCGCCCCGCCCCGTCGTATTAGCTCCGAGTGTGCAAGATGGACTGAAGCAGAGAGGGGCTTCCCTACCTCTCCCTCCCGCACAGGATGCGGGCCCCCAGGCAAAGGAACTGCAGGTACTCACGAGGCAGAAGTTTGAAGGGAAAAAAAAAAAAAATACCACATAATTTCTCTCCCAGACAGGACGCCTTAGTGTGCTGTAGGAAGCTGAGGTGTGATTTGGGAAAAGAGGAGGCAAGGTAGAAGTGCTGTGGACCTAGAGGGTCATGGAAAGGGAAGGGGGACTAATAGGTAAAGGATACAAATAAAAGAGGAAAGGCCAAAGAAATATGTGGGGGTAAACCTCCCTTTGCCAAAATTCAACGCCCTGCAGTGTAGAAACTCGAAGTAGGATTTTTACAGAGAGATGGGGTTAGGAATTTGGAAAAGGTTAGCGTGTATACTTGAGCTTTAAAATAGGATCTGTTGGATTTTAGGATCATAGGGTCTGGTGGAGGGGGCTTTACTGGGGTAGAAAGAGGAAGAGTGTGACAAAAGCACAGATTTCAAAAATCACTTTGGAGAGTTTTCTTTGGCTACTTGAGGTTGTGATCTAGTAAAGCACGGTTTATGGGCCCATCTTTAAGGTGGTTTGGGTTTTAACAAGTACTGTTGTACCTACCAACACATATTATTCCTGATATAAAAAGGTATTTCTTGACTGTCTCAATACGAGCGTTTTTAGTTCACACAAAGTACTATATACTCGTAAATAGCCTACTAATAACAAACTGTAAAATTTGCCATTGAAATGTGTTTTAAAGCAATTTGGGAAATGTTCTTAGATGGTGGAGACCAATTCCACTACAGAAGATCTCAGTAGAGCATTTTGCCATAGTAAATTTAGTAGTTAATTTCCAGTATTTGCTGTGTTACCTTACATTGCTACCTTGCCTACAAAGTGGAAAGATTGTGGACGCCAAATAGAGTAAAATGATTTACGTTCCTTTTTCTTAGGACACTCCATTAATATTATCCCATAAAAATAATTTCCTCTAAACATTTAAAAATAATATATCCCTGTGTGCTGTTCCATAACCTTTCACACCTCTCACTTTGTAGGAAAGGCAAAGTAGTTGAAAAAAAAAAAAAAATCCCTCTCGATATTTGTAATAGGCACATTACATAAATGCCATTTACCAAATATGGAAGTTAGAAATACACTGTAACATATTAAGTTTTATTTATCAACTCTCTTGCTAAAGGCAGCCTTTGAAAGACTCTGATTTAGTGTCTACAGTCAGCCTGGATTTGTACCATTTTTCGGGGATGAAAACATGAAATCTCCTGGATTTTTAATTTATATACCAAACTTTCTGTCCTTAACTAGCAAGTAGGCAGAAGCTGTTTTATAGGCATCAAGATCACAAATCAATTTGGCTGTCATGGCCTGTTTGCAGTAAGGCTTAGGACCAGTATCTCACGGAAAAGTGGCTTTTTGCCTTGCTCTGTAACTAGTTTGGTTGTAGTATTTTTGAATATATGAAAATATTAAAGGCTTTAAGAGATATAAGTTCATGAAGTATTAGCTATATACTATTGCTAGGTGGTAAAATAAGAACCCTGTTGTAGGAGAAGTCTGGTGCAGTGACTGTAGATTCTGTTGCTAATTAGTCCACTAGATTTTGTGACCCTGAATAGGTCCCAAGCTTCCTGGATTTGGGTTTTGATATTTCTGAAATAGAGGAATTGCACTAGCCACACTCCGAGGATGATTTCAGATCTGAAAGTATGAACCATGATTTTGAAGTTCTGCATTGACATTCTTTCCATGGCATTTCCATGGCTGTGCACTAGAACAATAATTCATAAACTACAAGAAATCTTGACCAATAGTTATCACCCAACATTCAGTGAGTAATGAAATCTGTGTTGAGATGGTTTACTAGGATTTTAAAAAGCAAATGTAATTTTTACTTAAAAATTCTCTCTTATTTCATTTTAGCTAAATATCCTTCATTAGCTATTCAGATCAAACTAAAACTCTCTTACCTTTTCACTTAACAAATGGTAAATATTTGGTATATTGCACTGTCCAAAACACTATTAGGCCTCAAAATATTTTTGTTTAGATATTTATAAAGGCCACAAATGGTTACCAGTTATGATAGTGGATAAAGGAGAAGAGAGAAAAATGTTGCTTGGTGAGGTACCAATATCTTTTGCTTGTTTGTTGTTTTTCTACATACTAATTAGGAGATTGCTCTAAAAGATGTCAGAGAATTAAGATTTTAATTATTAGATCCACTTCTGATAGAATCATTTAAGTGGTTCGAAAAAGTATTTGCTGATCCATTTTCAATTGTAGCTAACACTCTTGAGGATCTCATCTGTCTTGGGGCTGATAATGAGCAAATGTCAGTGGAGATTAGAAATTGCCGAGCAGGGAATGTTAGAAGCTTTCAAATATTATAAAAGGGATATTGAGCAATAAACTTAAAAACAAAACAAAACAAACAAAAGAAATGCCAGTGAACAGACATATAAAAAGACACATATATACTCAGAATTCATGGTAAGGGGAATCATGAAATTTTGTAGGACTCTTCATATTTCATTAAATGAATTTTTTCAAAAGTGTTTAATGGCTCAAAAGTGAATTTTCATCCAGTACTGATGTTCCAGTGTACTCACAGTAAAACCCAAAACAAAAATAAACAAAAACCGCCTTGCTTATTTACCTCTTCTTTTTAAGAAAAATAAATGATCAAATAGATCCTGTTTTACAT
The DNA here is from genome assembly GCF_027409185.1 of Cynocephalus volans. Taxonomy (NCBI): domain Eukaryota; kingdom Metazoa; phylum Chordata; class Mammalia; order Dermoptera; family Cynocephalidae; genus Cynocephalus; species Cynocephalus volans. The sequence goes on along the minus strand of NC_084478.1, from coordinate 109,630,879 downwards.
TGGAGAACATTCTGGCTTTTTGTTTAGTTATTAATCAATTTGCATCACAATCGCCTAACAAGTCATAAAGACCAACTTAAGCATCTCCTCCACTTTATTCATTACATATCTGTTAGGATAAGAATTTTGATTCTTTTCCATCTAAAACCAATCTTGCATATCCATTCACACTTACTAACCTGTTGGAATAGATTGCATGTATTTGGTGGCTGTCTGATGCAAAGTAGCTGTCATGGGATCAAGTAAATTAATGGATTTTCACAGGACCTTAATTCAGTTTCTGACTTGATAATCATGACCCCTGAACTCACCAGCCACAGAGGGCTTATAATTATGAAGGTCAAGGACTTAGTTTAGATAAAGACAGCGTAAATATTAAACATATACTAGTTCTCCAAATGATTTTGTTAATTCTGTTGCATTTTAGAAGTGTTAATATGCGGGCCAAGCCCGTGGCGCACTCGGGAGAGTGCGGCGCTGGGAGCGCAGCGACGCTCCCGCCGCGGGTTCGGATCCTGTATAGGAATGCCGGTGCACTCACTGGCTGAGTACCAGTCACGAAAAAGACAAAAAAAAAAGAGAGAGAGAGAGAGAGAATTGTTAATATGCCATGGGGAACCCTTCATTGTTTGTTTGATTGTGATAATCTGTAAAATAGCTAAAATTTGGTGAACTCATAAATCAGGTACTAATCTTATACCCTGAAAAACTAATGATACTGGATAGCATTATAGCTGTGAGTGTTCATCATGCTGACAGGTACAGATCTGTATTTCTAGCACAGTTAACGTTTCTGAAAACTCTTTAAACAGGATGTTACCTTTAGGAGAAAGAGTTAAAACCCTTTAGCAAGGTTAGCACAATTCCCCAGACTCCTATAACTTAGCACTGTGCTCTGCTCATTCTTTCCTAAGATTATGATGGTATTAAAAGATTGCAAAGGTCAAATCAGCTTTTTTAAAAAAAAATCCTGTTTAATTAAGAATGTTTGAGGGAGGTTATCTTTAATGGTGTAATCATGGAGAATATAATACATGTGCTCTTTGCACAATTAAAATGATTATTTCTCATATTTCTTAATGCCTGACTTTAAATCTATGACTAAGAACAAGATTTATGTTTACAGTATTGCAGCCAGTTCTTATGAGGTTTGCTCCATTTTTGTCACTTTATTAAAATAGGATCCACTCATACAAAGAGTTCTTTACAATGCTAGATTTTTTTTTTTTTTTTTTTGCATCAAGATCAGTTGGACTGTGTGAAATTTCCACTTCAGCAAAGCATTAAAACAGCTAATAGCAAAATCTAGCCATAAACATCTGATGGGTTGTCCTGAGGAGGGAATTTAGTGTTTTGTGCAGCTAAATCTAATTGTCATTTAACAAATGAAAGTATGATTCATTTTATTAAATATAGCCAGTTATATCTAAAGTAGCGTAACCTAATTTGAATAAGCTTAAACTTCTTATCAGGGTAACCAAAGAACATTTAATTGGAGTAAAGAGAGAAAATTCTCTTGCCCAGAACTGAAGAAATATAATAATCTTCTGGCTCCTTTTCTCAGAGATCCTGTATGGTTTATAATTCCATAAGAGGGGATAGACCAATTTCATTATTCTTTTCTGACTCAAGCCATAGATGTTATACTTTGGTCACAAAATCTATTTCATCCTAAGTTGCCTGGTGACATCTGGTAGTATTAGATAGGAGAAAGTTTCGAATGTGATAATTTGGACTTCACACTCAATTGCATTTTTGCAAGCAGAAGTTAAAGGCATTTTACTTCCACGTAATAGTGCAGCTATTTGGAGTAGGCCCAATCCAGCAAAGGTCAATTAAAAAGTAAGTTTCTTTCAAGTGAATCTCTTTGCTTTTTATGTCAGTGAAGGCCGTTATTCTGGTACGAGCTGAATTGAATATTTTTATATCAACATAAAGGAGATTTTAGTAATGCCCAAGTCCATAAAACGTGAGCTGTTAGTACTCATAATTGTATTTTACTGACTTAAGAATACCCTTCTGCAATTACTATTGTCTCTCTCCAGACAACTGGAATTTTTTATGCTCTAATCCACCTGAATCCAAAATGGCATCTTTTAAATTTTAGCTCCCCAAATCCTTTATTTCCTATAACCTCTCTGGGCCTTAGCTTCCTCACTTATGAAATTAGGACATTAGACTTAATTGGTTCTAAACTAGAGCCAATTTTGCCCCACAAAGAATATTTGGCAATGTCTGGAGGTATTTTGGGTTGTCACAACTAGGGAATGCTACCAACATCTAATTGGTAGAGGTCAGGGGTGCTGCCAGATAACCTACAATGCATGGGACAACCCCTCACAACAGTGAATTATCTGTCCCAAAGTGACAATAGTGCTGAGGTTGAGAAATCCTGGGCTAGATGATCTCTAAAATAACCCTGGTCTGAAATAAAATGATTATATATAATAGTAAGTAAAAGTTCAAAGCTTCTGGATTAGTAAACGAGCATATTTTATTGATTGCCTGTGTGTGTTGAACATTTCCTAAATTTTTGTTTGATTTAATATTTACCATATCCTGAGAATTAAAAATTACACATTATATTTCTCTACTTCTTAAAAGAAAAAAACTGGTTTAGAATGGTAAAATTTTCCTCAAGGTTATATATTTATGGATACAGATGGGATTTGAATCTGTTTGACCAACTAAAAATCTTTTTTTCCCTTATTACACAGTGCTGTGGGTCATAGTTCCCCCCTCCATTACAAATCATTATGAAAATTTTATTTTCTCAGGTCCTGTAAACATTCCTTGTAAACAGGAAACAGAGAGGTAAAACACTTATACTAATAGAAAATTGGGATTCATTCGTTCTTCAACCAAAGGCTAAAGCCACACTTAAATGTAATTAAATACATTACAGCGAATACACAAACTGTCTTATCAGATCCCGTTTATAATTTGTCACAAAACTACTCTTTCATTTCAAATAACCCTCATAAATGTTATTCAAGAGAGGGTCACTTATGTCATGGTAGCAAAACAGAGGTTTATCACTTTGCTCGTGCAGTTTCCTCTGAGCAACGGGTTGACTCTGCAGGGCAACTGTCCCTGCAGTGGTTCAGGGAGAAGGTGCTTTCATCTTTTATTTTTTATTGTGGTAAAATATGCATATTATAAAATTTGCCATTTTAAGTATTTTAAGTGTGCATTAAGAACATTCAATTTACATTGATGTGCAGCCTTTACCACTATCCATCTTGGGAAGTTTTTATCATCACAAACTGAAACTCTATGCCCGTAAATCATAGTTTTGTTATATAACCATGTATCTCTACTCTGAAGAACTTTCTGGTATGTCCGATTTCAGGAAAATAACATATACTTAAAAGTTATACTTAATTTGTTAACAGTTGACAACCTGGGTAAGTACAATTTATTATGACCATGAGGCATAACATTGCAAAGCAATTTTACCCTTTTTTACCCTAATTTAGCGTAAGTGGGACCGTTCATTAAATGTTATCTTTTTTGTATTGTATCATTTTAAGCCCTCACTCCATTCTCAGATTTAAGTTCTCTTCCCATTTTGAACCTAGTTTTTGACGGCACTTTCTTATTCCCCATTTCTTTTGTTTTATGCTAAAACGCAAAGAAGTGATACCAGCATCAGAAATTTCTGTTTCAAAGACAGTATACCCCAGGCCGTATTTGAGAACATGCCGCTGTGTCATTAAAATCTCACTACCAAGTTTCACTAAGCTGAGCTTTGATTATGAGTATAAAACTTTGCTCCTCTGTCCATCTCTTTTCCAAATTTATAATAACATAAAAAATTCAAATATACCAGGGAGTGAAGAACAGTTGAGAAGTGCTGTGCTAGAAATATTAAAACAACATTCCTAAGATTAACCAGGATTTATTGCAGATGAGAGATAAAATCATACTTCACAGAATTCAATACTTTGTCATTTAATATTGATGTGTAATCTGTTTATGTTTTTTAATCCTAACTCTCCTAACATTTTAGTGAATAACATTAAAAGATATAGGACCATCTGCTATCAATTCTGTGTATTTATTGTTGGGGAAGAAAACTGAGGTACTTATACCTAATTTATAACCAAAATATTAGTTTTGCAAAAAAAAATTCTTCTTGACACTACCTATAATGACCAAAACATTATACTTGGTAATAGAAATGCCATGGGTGTTTTTGAAAAGAAATATTTTGGAGAGAACTGGGTTTAGGATTAGGACATAGACAAGGAAATGAACATAATGGAGGAGTAGGGGAAGAAATATTGCGACCCTCTGATTTTTTTTTAGGCTATATAAGGTCTCTATTAACTGTATAGCTGCTTAAAACTTTAAATCGTCTTTTGTGTTTCTTGACAGTCTTATTAATTGAAAGCAGCTAAGCTATTTGGGTCCTCTGTAAGTGTCCCACCAAAATTTTGCTTTTGTATGTATTCCTATCCAAAATACAACCTTTTTCCATTGATTACCATCAACCCACATAAAGTCAAGTAGAAAAGAAACTTCAAAAATAGATATCTGAAAGTTTGTAATATGTTCTTAGTCTCATAGCTCGTTAATAGGAGGTTGAAAACTGTAACGTAGTCTCTCATTCTAGTGCTTTTTATAAGCCTTTCTGCTTTTGGAATTAAGAATCAGTATAACCCCATATTTAACAACCAACCAGTAAAAATATGATGTTTCATATTCTAATCAGTTAAGGATGAGAAAAGACATGGAGTGTAAAGAAGAAAAGGCAAGAGAGAAAGATACAAACGCCCAAGTTTCTTCAGCTATGCCTTCCCACTTCTACCAGAGTCAGTGCCTAAGTCCCAGTTCTTTGTCAGAATACTTACTTTAGTTCTTGGCATGTAGTGAGTGCTCAGTAAATATTAGTTTCTGTCCCAGCTGTCTTCCTCACAGCCAACATCATCTGTTCACCCAACCTCTATTCCCTGAGGTTGGTCTTCCTTCTAGGCCTTCGCCCTGAGACACCCTGAAAAGTACCTGTACTATCACCACTTTCAGAATTGTCTATAGGCCATTTATTTCTGGGACTCTAAAAATCATTTCTCAAATAGTGGAGGTGGGGGTAGCATGAGTCTAAGGCAACATTTATTTAGCATATCTTGTCAATCCGACATACTTTTCTTACATATACCAAGCCTAGAGAGGAAGTCTCGTGTTCAGGACTTTGTTTTTTTTTAAGTCTGTCAAGGAAATCTTGGACAGACTTCGATTGGAATTCTGGCACTGACACTCACTAGTTCTGTGACTTTGGGCAAACTGGTGAGCCTCTCCAAGCCTTGGGTATCACTTTTAGAAAGGAGAGATCATCACATTCATGTCAAATTTAGGGTAAATGCAGCTTGAGGAGAATTTGGCAGTATAGTATGTCATCTGAAAAACAATACTCCATCATATAAATTTGTTCTCAGTAAAAATCCACCTTCCACAAGGCTTCTGTCAACAGATTCAGGATCCAAAAAGATCTTGAAAGGCTAGAATGGTTGGTTGAAATTTGAATGGAACAAACTTAAGTATATATTGAGTCTGTTTAAGGGTCTAGAAAAGTTTCTATCTGTATAACCAAGTCCTAGAGGGACAGTTTAACCAGCTCCAGGTAAAACAGAACCATGTATTTTAGTCAAAAGTTAGCTGACCATGAGTCAGCAGCATGATGTGACCACCAAAAAAAATGGTGAAGCTGTCTTAGACTATAAAGTAAAAGAAGGTAAATATTCAAAATAAGAAATTAAATGTACTATACCTAACACTACTGAATAGTATACTTAAAAATGGTTGAGTTGGTAAATTTTATGTTATGTTTTTTTTGTTTTTTGTTGTTGTTTTTTTTTTTTGGGCACAGTTAAAAAAATAAGAAGGTAACGATCCCATTTTACTTATTGTAATCCTATAAGGTAATTAGGTTACACTTTATGAATGGCAGGGATTTAGGCAAACTAATAAGAGGACCAGAAGTCATGCTGTATGAAGTAATTGGGATTAATTCACAAAAGGGCTAAAGAGGGAGGAAAGGAATAAAGACATACTAGCTTTCATAAAAGATTGCCATTTTAGAAGAGGATTTATAATTACCATATCTTCAAGGAGTAGAACTAGGACCAGTGGAAGCTCTAGGAAAGTGGTTCTCAAAGTATGGTCCCTGGACCAGCAGCAGCAGCATCACCAGGGAACTTTTTAGAAGTGTACATTCTTGGGCCCCATCCCACAACTACTAAATCACAATTTCTGGGGGTGGGGTCCAGTAATCTTTCTTTGACAACTCTCCAGGTGATTCTGATACACACCAAAGTTTGAGAACCCCTACTCTTTGAAAACAGCTTTCAATTAAAAAAAAAAAAAACATGAAAATTTGGTTGCTAAAAAGGTAGCAGTGGCTTTCAACCCTCACTGTGCAACACAATCACCTGGGAAACTTTAATAAACAAAACAAACAACAAACTATGACTGGGAACCACTCCAAGATTCTGATGAATTTTGGTCTGGGATGGAGCTTGGGCACTGTTATGTTTTAATTTGTGATTCTAGTGTGCAGCCCAAGTTGAGAACTACCATGGTGGAAGGTTGAACTAGATTACTAGTTTGGCTGTTTACGAGATTATAGCCAAACAGGCTGTTTAAGAACAGATTCTTGAGCATTTTTTTATGTACCTGTTCACCTTTTGTATGTCTTCCTTTGAAAAATGTCTATTCAGCTCCTTTGCCCACTTTTTAATTGGGTTATTTTTTTTTTTACTGTATAATTGCTTGAGTTCCTTGTATATTATTGATATTAATCCTTTGTCAGATGCATAGTTTGCAAAAGTTTTCACCCACTCTGTAGGTTATCGTTTCACTCTGTTGATTGTTTCCTTTGCTATGCAGAAACTTTTTAGTTTGATATAGTCCCATTTGTTTATTTTTTCTTTTGCTGCTTGTGCTTTCAGGCTCATGTTCATAAAGCCTGTGCCCAGATCTAATTGCTGAAGTGTTTCACCTATATTTTCCCTTAGTAATTTTACAGTTTCAGGTCTTATACTTAAGTCTTTAATCCATTTTGAGTTGATTTTAGTGTATGGTGAGAGAAGCATGTCTAGTTTCATTCTTCTGCATATAAATAATCCAGTTTTCCCAGCACCACTTGGTGAAGAGGCAGTCTTTTCCCCATTGTAGATTTTTGTTGCCTTTGTCCAATATCAGATGGCTGTAAGCCTGAGGGGTGGTTTCTGGGTTCTCAATTCTACTCCACTGGTCTGAATGTCTGTTTTTATACCAGTAGTACCATGCTGTTTTGGTTACAATAGCTCGACATCATTAGTCATCAGGGAAATGCAAATCAAAACTACATTGAGATAGCCCCTCGCCCCAGTTAGACTGGCTATAATCAAAAAGACACTGAATAACAAATGCTGGCGAGGGTGTAGAGAGAAGGGAACACTCCTGCACTGTTGGTGGGACTGTAAATTAGTACAACCACTATGGAAAACAGTATGGAGGTTTCTCAAACAACTACAGATAGGTCTTCCGTATAACCCAGCAATCCCACTCTGGGAATATACCCAGAGGAATGGAAATCATCATGTCAAAGGGATACCTGCACTCCCATATTCATCACAGCTCTGTTTACAATAGCCAAGACGTGGAACCAAACTAAATGTCCATCGATGGATGATTGGATAAGGAAACTGTGGTAGGTATACATGCCATAAAAAAGAATGAAATACTCCCATTTGCAACAACATGGATGAACCTGGAGAAACTTTTATTGAGTGAAATAAGCAAAGCACAGAGGGATAAATACCACATGATCTCACTCATATGTGGGAGCTAAGAGAGAAAGAAGGAAGGAAAGAAAGACCACAGTAGTGCACTGTACTTGCAGAAGGAGAGAACATTTCTTGGGCTACCAAGTGGAGTCGGGGGAAAGGAGTGGGGGAGGGAGGTTGTGGATAATTGGGTGGGGGACACGGGGTAAAAATGCAATTTGTGGTGATGAGTACGCTTCCAGTAAGAATCTGGCCCTCACATCATGGGCACGAGGGGTGACAATCAGCTTTGTATCTCATGAACATTCATAACCAATAAAAAAAAAAAACAAATTCTTTGGCCTCAATCCTGGAAATTTGAATAGATTTGAGGTAGTGACAAGGGATATGTACACTCATTTGTCCTTCTTTCCTTCCTTTTTTTTCCAAAAATCTCTTCAAGTTAGACTAAAGCATAATTTAGCTTGATAAGTACCCTTCTAGATGAAAAGACCTTTATATCAATCAGCTTAGTCACCAAATAGATATTGGACAGCCATTACGTGTAAGACTAAACCTATCCTGTAGGGCAGTGATTCCCATCACAGTTGATCATCGGAATCACTTGTGGATGAATTGAACCACCCACAGAGATTTTTAATTTAATTAAGCATGTGTATGTGCATTTGATATGAAATCCTGATTAAGAATGATTTTTACATGAAGATTTGTTCCTGAAGATTTAATCATGTTTAATTGATTAGAAGAGCATGCTATTAAAGAAAACTAGGGTAAATCCTTTTAAGTGCATTTTAAATACAAATCATCATTCCAGTATCTTTTCTAATTTCATATTTTCATGAATTTTAATTTCTTGTTCACTGAAGTCAGAGCATCAACACATTCACTTTAGTAAACTCACAAAGAGAATTTGCCATTGTCAAATAATTGTAGATGAAATTATTGGATGTAAGGTCAAAGCTCCACCTCTTGCATTAGGAACAACATTACTTAAGCGTAAATGTAATAGATCTAAAGACTTATATTCATAGGTTCTGAGCTCAGGCTTTAATATCTCATTTTAATAGATATGTGCCTTCTTTCCTTCTTTTCTGTGTCCACTGTCCCTCTTCTGGTTCAAGCCTCAAGCCTGAAACTGACTCTTGATGTACCCATTGAAGTCACTCCTCCCCTGTTGAATGCAGAATTAAGTACAAGTGCTTTAATAAAGCCTATTATGATTTGGCACCATTCCAAGCTTTCTATTGTCCTTCATACCCTTGCCTCCCCTGAACTACCTCTATTCCACTCATTTGGATTTTACATGTGTTTTAAAGCTTAGTTCAAAATCTGTTTTCCTCTAGAAAGCTTTTCCCAAATGCCTCAGCAGGAACACACTGTACCTTCTTATGTCTTACAGCACTACATTTTGGTCTTGGAATCTTAGTTCTTTCTGTACACATCTTATCTTCCATACTAACTTGTAAATTCCTTGAGATTAGGAACTTTTCATTTAGTTTGTCCTTTCCAACATGTGGAACAGTTAGGTATTTATAATGAAAAGAGTGAAGACAAAACAAAGTTTAAGTTCCAGCTCCACCAAATAACACATGTGATAAGTTATTCTGATTTCATTGAATCCCAATTTCCTAAACTTCAGAACTTTGGAAATGCCACCTACTTTTCACGTTTGTCTTAAGGTCTAAAGACATTCTCTGTCGTCATGTTTGACACACAGAAGGCCCTCAAAAAATGTTCATTCTTTCTTATATCTTTCCAAAGTATCTACCATAGTACTTTGAAACTGAGCCCAATAAATATCAGTAAATACAAATAATGCCCAGAGACATCAAGAGCCTGAACTAGGTCGTAATATGGGGAATTAAAAAGAAGAGTAGATATAAAAGAATGTTTTAAACTAAAATTGGCATGAGTCATTGATTTTCTGGGGTGAAGAATAGCTGGGATGTTAAGCCTGGGAATATTATGCCATTTGATAAGGAAAAACAGACCAAGAACTTGTTTGAAGGAAATGAGTTAAAGACAATAAGTCTAGGCAATACCAGTCTAAAGGGAAGAAGTTAAAGGTGCACCAGTAATTTCAAAGGCGTCATGGAAATGATCTGGAGCACCACCAGTAATGAAAGGCTGGGTTAAAAAAAAAAAAAAAAAAAAGAACAGTCTTGGTATTTACCAAGCTGAGTGTCAGTTTCAAACTTTGACTATTAATAGTGGAGAAATCTGGAATTAAGGGTTGATCTAGGAAATAAAAGAGTGTTAAATTTTAGTAATTCTTGAACCTCTAAATTAGTAGTTATCTTTTGTCTTCTTAAAGGAATATTTTTTCTGTAATAAGATACATTGCCACCAAAGGTATTTGCTTTATTAAAGATTTTAATGAAAAGTTCAAGATCATGCCACTATATGCTCAGGTTGCACATAGTAGTTAATTCTGAAATAAGGGAAGTCCTGAAATACATTTTTGCTAACCTCTTTACATTGCTGATAATAGAGTCAAACTTGGATAAATCCATTACTTGAAAACAACCTCAAAAATAATTCAGAGTTAATACTATATATTATAGGGGTAAATTTGTAACTGTTTTTTAAGTCACTTCTGACATGTTTCTAATTATGGTTTTTCTTATCTTAAACATGTAATTTTTAAGGTAAATCTTTTAAATTTATACAATCATATTAAAAATTAAGTTTAATTGAAGATATATAACATAACTTAAAGTAAATTTTTTAATGTTTTCTATCTGAAACTCCTGCTCTCTTTTGGTTTCCTTTTGCATGGAATATCTTTTTCTATCCCTTCACTTTCAGTCTGTGTGTGACCTTACAGGTGAGATCATTTTCTCGCAGGCAGCATGTAGTTTGGTCTTATTTTTTAATTCAGCTACTCTGTATCTTTTGATTGGAGAATTGAATCCATTTTCTTGCAAGGTAATTATTCAAATGTAAGGACTTAATACTGCCATTTTTCAATTGTTTTCTGACTTTTTTGTACTTTCTTTGTTCCTTTCTTCCACTCTTGCTGTCTTCCTTTGCAATTAAATGGTTTTCTGTAGTGGCATGCTTTGATTCCTTATTTTTTTGTCTTATGTGTATCTGCTATAGGTTTTTGCTTTGTGGTTACCAGGGGACTTACAAAAAATATCATATAGTTATAACAGGCTATTCTAAGCTGGCAACAACTTAACTTTTATCACATAAAAAAACTCTACACTTTTACTCTCCCCCTCCTACATTTTATGTTTTTGATGTCACAATTTATATCTTTTTATATTGTGTACCCCTATTATTGTAGCTATTATTGTAGCTATTATTCTCAATAGTTTTGTCCTTTAACGTTCATACAAAAGATATAAGTGATTTACACATAATCACTATATTAAAGTATTCTGAATTTAACTGTGTACTTACCTTTACCTCAGTGAATTTTATACTTTCATGTTTTTGTGTTACTAATTAGCATCTTTTTCTTTCAGCTTGAAGAACTCACTTCAGCATTTCATGTAAGACAGGTCTGGTGGTGATGAACTCCCTCAGCTTTTGTTTGTCTGGGAAAGTCTTTATCTTTTCTTAATTTCTAAAGGACAGCTTGATTGTACAGTATTCTTGGTTGGCAGGTTATTTTCTTTAGCACTTTGAGTATATCATCCCATTTTCTCCTGTCCTGCAATGTCTCTGCTGAGAAAACTGCTGCTGGCCTTATTGGATCACCTTTACATATGTTATTTGCTTCTTTCCTCTTGCTGCTTGTAGAATCCTCTCTTTGTCCTTAATTTTTAACAGTTTGGTTATAATATGTCTTGGAGTAGTATTGTTTGGATTGAATCTGATTGGAGACATTTCGCTTTTCTGTACCTGGATATTTATATGTTTCTCCAAATTTGGAAAGTTTTCTGCTATTTCTTTAAATAAACTTTCTACCCCTTTGTCTTTCTCTTCTTCACTAACTTCTATAACCTGGACATTTCGTCTTTTGATTCTGTGTCATAAATTCTGTACATGTTCTTTGTTCCTTTACATTCTATTTTTCTTTTTTGTCTGCTGACTATGTATTTTCAAATAACCTGCCTTCTTGTTTCAAAGATTCATTCTTCTGCATGATCAAGTTTGCTGTTGATGCTCTCTATTGCATTTTTAATTCATTATATTTTTCAGCTCTAGAATTTCTGTTTGTATTTTTATAATTTCAATATTTCTATTAAATTCCTCTTTTGGGTCATTTATTGTTTTCTTGCTTATATTGAATTGTTTCTCTGTATTTTTTTGAAGTTCGCAGAGTTTCCTAAAAACAATTATTTTGAATTCTTTCTCATGAAGTTTGTATATCTTGATTTCTTTGGGGTCAGCTGCTGAGAGCTTATTGTGTCCTTTTGTCGTTGTTATGTCTCCTTGTTTTTTGTTTCTCATTGTGTTACACTGATATCTGTGTGTTTGAAAAAGGGACTTATTCTAGTCTTTGTGGACCAGCTTTGTGTGGGAAAGCCATTTACCAGTCAGCCCATCCAGAGATTCTGGGCAGGCTGTCTAGCATGGTCCTTGGGAAGGCTTGCTTCTGGAGTCCTTGGACAGACTGGTCTGATACCTGGGTCAGCAGATGGACAGGCCTGGTGCCTAGGTCCTCAGGTTTGGGACTGAAGCCTGAATTCACTGGGGTGGACCTGTTGACTTGGTCTTCAGGGATGGGCCTGGAGCCTGGGTTCACAAAGGTAGGCCTGGTACTGGGGTGGGCCTTGACCCTGAGTCTACAGGGGCTGGCCTAGTGCTGGGGTAAACCTGGCATCTGGGACCCTTGGTACAGGCCTGGGGCCTGAATCTGCAGAGGTGGTCTTGGAGCCTCAGTCCAAGGGGTCCAGCCTGGTACTGAGGTTTCCTGGGTGGGCCTGAATCCTGGTCTGCTGAATCAGGCCTGGGTCCTGGGTCATCTAGAGACTGGGGCCACAGGAACTGGCCTGAAGCCTGGGACTATCCTGGTGCTGAGACGGGTATGGAGCCTGGATCCTTAGGGCCTGGTCTGAAGCCTCAGTGCTTGCCTGGTGCCCAGAGCCACCAGGGCTGGCCTGGAGCCTAGGTCTGTGAGGACCGACCTGGAGCTTGGGACTGCTGGTACCAGCCTGGAGGTTGGGTGTGCAGGTGCTGGCTTGGAGGCAAGGTCTGCAAGGGCTAGCCTGAGTCCTTTGGACTACAGGATCAGCCTGGGACCTGGGTACACAGAGGCAGTTATTGAGCCAGGGTCCATGGGGGCTGGTTCAGCACTGGGGTCTATTAGGATAGGGCTGAACCCTGGGTCTGCTGGAGGCTCCAGGGGCCAGCCTGGAGAGTGGGGCTGCAGGATTCTGCCTAGTACCAAGGTGGACTTGGAGGCTCAGTCTGCAGGTACTGGCCTGCAGCCTGTGTTTGCTGGTGCCAGCGTGGAGGCCGAGTTCATGGGTGCTGGCCCGATAACTAGGGATGCAAGGGCCAGCCTGATGCTGGGGCTGTCTTGAAGCCTGGAGTCTTATAGGTCAGTTTGGTGCCGAGAGTAGTCTAGAACCTGGGGTTGCTGAGGTTGGTCTTGCTTTGGGGTAGCCTGGAGACCATGCTCACTGCACAGGACTGCAGCCTAGAGCTATGAGATCTGGCCTACTGCTGAGGTAGGCCTAGAGGCTCAGTGTGCAGTTATTGGCCTGAAGTTTGGGGCTATGGAGTACTGGATATTACTAGGGCAGACCCAGTTTTGGGGTCAGAGGCAGAGTTCAGTGCTCACTTTCCTCTCCTATCCCCACAGAAAGGATTTCTCTCTCCACACTATGCTGCCTGGGGTTGGGAGAGGGGTATAATTCAGGTATTGTAAAACAGTCCTTACACTCTTTGATGCATCTTTTCTTGTTTCTGTGCTACAACTCAGGTACTGTAATCTCTTACCTGGTTTCCCTAGATCTTGTGAAGATATTTTCACGTGTGGTTAGTTCTTCGAATTGATGTTTCTGTCAAGGGATGAGCGCCGGAGAGTCCTGTTTCACCATCTTGATGATATATGTCCTAATGGTTTTTAATTAGAAAGTCTTACATGCTTTTTGCAAAATTAAAACAAGACAGTTGTACAGAGAGCAAAATGTTAAATTTTCTCCCCTTGTTTCTTTTCTAGCCCAACTTCCCAAAGTTAACCACTTCTAAATTTATTTTATATCATTCCAAATTTTTTAAGTGCATATATATGCATATAATTAATTTTTTTAGTGTTGGGAGTTGAATATATTATATTTGTTCTACAACTTATTTATTTAATATATCATTGGCATCTCTCCATGAAAGTATATGTAGCACCAACTTATTCATTTAAATAGCCAAATAACAGGCAAAATTTTGATGTTTTGTGGTTCATACACTATAGATAAACTAATAAATTTTAACAGCATACATTGCAGCTGTTAGGAACTGTAGATAAAAGTGTGGACCTCAAATGTAAATTCAGAAAGTTTTGGTATGTGTTCTTCATTACAGTGAGAAATACTATAGAATAAATTTCTAGATCTTAGTATATGAGCATTGCTTTATAGCTTTGAGAAGCTTGCGTAAGACTTATTTGACCAAATAAGTGTGCTGGTGTTTATACAACAATGGAGGATGTTTGCCTACCGTGGGCAAAGATGGTTTATGGTTCTGTGATTTTTAGAGAACATTGGAGCCATCGCTCGAGATAATTGACAGTTCTAATCCTAAAATAATGCATTTTTTTAGGATTGTCTGCTGTAAAACACATAATATCAAGGCTAGAAATCCAGCCTTTTATTATTGGTGTCCCAAATCATTCCATGAAGCTCACAAAGTTATTGGTGCCCCTGTAACTATTCCTTTAGAATGGCAGTGCCTAGACTTATCATGCTAAATAAATAACCCTTGCCATATCAGACATTAGAAGCATACTTAATATGTACATATTAAATTGCATATTTGAGCAAAAAGTTATTACTGCAGCCTCACAAGCACTCAAATTGGAAGTTGAGGAATAAAAATGGAACCTCTAAATATTCAGTAATGTGATATATTGTCTTACTCCCCTTTATTTTATTCATAGATGCCCCTTGGAATGAACAGAAAAAGGTTGAATTTTTTACCGATAACTTTTGTCAAATATGTGGAGTGGTGCTACAGTTTGAATCACAAAGGGTTTCACATTATAAGGTAGGTTAAAAATAATGGGAATAGGGTCTAAAGCATGTTTTTAAATGTAGCAAGTAAACTTTATGTAAGTCATCTTTCTTGATTCTTACGATAATCCTGTGAAATAGGTGGCATTATTTCCCCTTGACAGATGAGGAGACTGGCTCAGAGAAGGACAGTAGAATCCTACCTTAAGTTTAGGGAATTCAGATTTAATCTCCGTCTTTTTGACTCCAGAGCTTGTTTTCTTTTCTTCACACCATTCTGCCTCCCTTTGTATCTATCAAACCACTATACCATTCATCCTAGTAATAAATATAAGGAGGCTATTGTGAAGCTTGCATAGGAAACTATTAATGTGAATCAAGGTATACTGTAGAACTCTGAATCTTCTTTTACAGTAAATGAAGACTATAAAAACAAAATCAGCCAGTCTTGCACTTGGCTTAGCCACGAGATTTTAGGCACAGAACCATAGAACTCTAGAGCTAGAAGAGAAAATGTTTAATGTTCTTAATCTCTTATTTTGTGGATTAGAAAACTGAGACCCGAGAGTTAGTGATTCTCTCTATAGCTAGTCATTGGCATGAATAAGCCTAAAAAGGATTACTTCTGATTTCATATCCATCGTTCGTTCCCTTTATATGGCGTTCCCTCACAATTCTACATCATCTGATAAGCTGTTAGGTTCCTTTCATATCTGGTTTCTGGGTTATCAAAAGTTCTAGATACATTTATTTAAATAATGCTAGTTCTACTTTTTAAACATCTCATCTAGTTTTGCCCATTGCTAATTTTATTGGCAACCATGTTTTAGTCTTTATGTTGACTGGGATTAAATTACTGTAATTACAGATAGGGACATTGGGTTGGCTGTGGATGGAGAGGAGCTACGTTCAAGTCTTAACTTCACCATTGACTACTTGTGTGACCCTGGGTCACTTTACCTCTCTGAGCATGTTTTTTGAACCTGCAAAATGTTGGTGGTAAAAAATATCTCTTACTATACTTTTCAGAATTAAGTGAAATCAAATATGTGAGAGTGCCTAGCACATCTTTAAACTCCATAGCTAAAAGATAAGAGTAAAGAGAGAAAGACAATCAAGGTTCTCTGTGATAACTGCAGTCAGAACCATTTGAATTTAAATTTGAAAAGCAGCTTTTTATGGAATTATAAAGCACTATGAGTGTTTAGTGTAAAAAATATACAAAAATACAAGAAAATAAACATCATAATTCTGTCACTTATAGTTAACCATCATTTAGGTTTTTTTGTTTATATAATTCCAATATGTTTTCTGAATACACACACACACACAGACACTTTTACAAAAGAGAATCATGTATGTTATTTTTGTACTTTTTTTTCACGTAAGAACATAATCTGGACATTTTGTCCTGCAATTATATCTTTCTTTTCTATAATAGTTTTAATGGCTATAAAGTATTATATTATGTAGATGTACCACATTTTTCAATTTAAATTTGAGTACCATCTGCAGTTTGATGCTTAAGCCTGTTAGATCACCACACCAAAACTACACATGATTTTCTATAAATTTGAAAGCATTTTCCATGTAAATATTCTACTTGAAAAAGTGATTTTTTTTCTTTAGCATATAGCCTGGTTAATACTGTCAGACTATCTCAGAATAGTACTTATTTACATGTAAAATATGACAGTGCTACAGAAATTTTGAATTTTAATGACGTTGCATCTATTGATAATTCCCTTTGTATCTGTGCTTATGTGTTTAAGAAATCATTCTATGTGCTTTTGTCATATAGATACTTACCTCTATTTTCTTCCAAAACTTTGAAAAGTTTTACATCTTATGTTAAAGTGTTTAATCCATCTGATATTGATTTTCATGTCTGGGAAGATGGTGACAACATTTTTTTTCATATGGATAGCCAGTTGTCCCAGCACCATTTTATTGCACAGTTCATCCTTGCCCCACTGATTTGTAGTCGCACCTCCATCATATACAAATTTCCACATATATATTGGTCTGTCTTGAAGCTATTATTCTGTTTTATCTTATTGGCTTGCTTTTCTATCTCTACAACAATTTCACCTTTAAAATAAGTCACAACTTTAAAATGAGTCATAATATTTGCAGGAGAAACTTACATGGCACATAAAAAATTATAAACTAAGTTAAAAGATAAGCCACAGATTTGATGGTATTTATAACAAAGGACTAGTGTCTAGAATACGTAAAAGACTAGGAATCATTTAGAACAAGAACCCAATAGAAAAATGGGAAAGTGTTATGAACAGGCTATAGAAGATGTACTCCACTTCACTAGTGATCACACGAGAAATGCAAATTAAAGTGATAATGAACTATCATATAAAAACCATAATTCTGGCAAAAATTAAAATCTAATAGCACTTAGGAGGATGTGGGAAAACACACATATGCTGCACTTGAAGCTATAAACTGCTTCAGAATTTTATAATACCTAGTGAAGTTGAAAATCCGCATACCTTGTAAGTCAAGAATTCCACTTCTAGGTATTATCTATTCTTGGACATGTATATTAGGAGATATGTTTACATATGTTCATTGCAGCAATGTGTGTAATAACAAAATAAGCAGAGACATAACTGCCCTCAGTAAGGGACTGGATGGGTAGCATATGAAGTGGAATATTATACAGTATGTAACATGAATGCGCTAGAGCTATGTATCAATATGGGTAAATCTTAGAAATATAATATTGAGCTTTAAAAAACTACTTGGAAAAGGATATGTGTGTAATGATTCCATTTTCATAAAATGTTTTAAAACTCAGTAATATATAATACTGTTTATCGGTACATGGGGTACATGCATATGTAGTAAAAGAATAAAAGCATGAAAGAAAATGATGTACACCAACTTTAAGATAGTGGTTACCTGTGGGGAGGGAGAGAAGAGGAAAGGATTTTTGGCAGGAGGGTATATGACTGTATCTGTAAAATTTTACCTCTTTTAAAAAGATCTGATAGAAATACAGCAAAATACTAATATCTGTTGAAACTGGATGGTGGGTATAGGCTTTGGCTATATTATTTCCTGTCCTTTTCTATATGATGAATATAATTCACAATTTAAAATTATGTAAAGAAAGAGTGATTGTCTCACATAATGTGCTCAGGAAATGTTCGTTTCTCTTCTCCCTGCACCAATATCTTGATTATTCTTATGAGTTTGGTTATACATTTATTCAGAGATTATTTATAATATGGCTTAAACCCAGAGGGCTTATTTCCTCACATAAAAGAATTTGAGAGGTAGACAGTATGGGGTTGACATGACAGCTCCATGGCATCAACAGGGACCTAGGCATTTTCTCTTTCTGCTTTGATGAACTGGCTTTCCTCTTCAAGGTGCCCCATGGTCCAAAATGGCTGCTGGAACTCCATCCTTTGTATCTTAATTCCAAAAGCAGGAGGGAAGAAAAATAGAAGGGCTTATCCCTCAGCCTTTTGAGGATGCTTCCCAGAAGTTCCACAGATCACTTCAGATTACATCTTATTGGCCAGAATCTAGTTACATGACTACATCTTGCTGAATGGGAGGCCAGAAACTAGTCTTTTAGCTGGGTACGTTCCCAAGATTTATAATTAAGGAAGAAGACGACATTTGATATTGGGCAGCAAGTAGGAGTTTTTGTCAAAAACAAGAATCTAGGAGGTATTGGCTTTTAAATTGTAGCATTATTTTCATTTTAACTGAGATTTAGATATTTGAAAGCACGGGAAGCTCTTTCATAAGCTTAGTACATACTAATATGAAAACTCATGGGTGCTGCCCTCAAATTCAGAGAGGTGTAAATTTTGGGTGACTGTTATTAAATAAACAAGGTCATATTATATTTTTTTTCAGAGTGAAAAACATGCTCAAAATGTTAGTTTTTATTTTCGAATGCATGGGGAACAAAATGAAGTGCCTGGTAAAATAATGAAGATGCATGTTGGGAATTTTCAGGTGAGTGGTCTGTGTTGACATCGTAATTCTAAACTTTGAGTTGTCAAATCTTTCTAATAAGATTGTGCTTGTTTCAGGTGCATAGAAGTGGAGTAGTGGACAGGAACAAATTTTGTGATCTCTGCAACATGGTTTTTAGCTCCCCGGTTGTTGCCGAGTCTCACTATGTGGGGAAGGGCCGTGCTAAAAACCTGAAGCAGTTAGTGGAGGAACATGATCAGGTATCTCCATCAGGATTTCAGCCAGAGATGGGTAAGATTCAGTTCACCTCTTTATATTCAATACAGGATCTATCGATCATTTTTTTCCAACTCTGCCATCCATTTTTTATTGGGGAGACTTTCACTCTCATTGATATAACTTGATTATTATTCTTCTGCCCAGTTAATCTCTTTCTGTGTCTTTCTCATTTAATATGGAGATTGTAATTGCTAGCTGAATTTTAAGAAATGTTAATGACCTCTCCCTTTCAATTTACCACATTCAAATAAAAACAAATTATTTGCTATATTGCTATAAACAACAAGCAGCTGGAAGTCTGTCAGTTTTTGATCAAATCATAAAATCTTAGTTCCTTCTTCTTTTCCTTGGCATCTTTTTTTGCTTTAGTATTTTCCAAAAAATTATTTCATATGTGTTCAGATCAATGTCTTCATCATAGTATAGTTACGGATGCAGCATTTCCTGACTATAAATGTAGACCAAAAAATAAATAAGTTACTGAATCTTCTTCTACCCTGACAGCCATTCCCTTCTTCCTAAGAATGTCTTTATAAGTATCACCAACATCATCATTCAGTAATTACTGGATACTTATGCTAAATTCCAAAAATACAGATAATTATAAAACATTACTTCTTTTCTCCTTTCAGTGATGTTGGGCCACCAGTGCATATGAGAGATTTGACCCAAAGTTGCCTGAGATGGCAGAGTACACCTGGAAAACCCATTTTGTATTTTGAAAGACTTGTGTGCTAGAACAAAACAAAACAAAAAGATTAATCCTCTGGAATAAGTCATTTATCACACTCTTAGCAACTTCAGCACTTTAGGACTGAGGCATGCCTAGCATGGACAATTTACCAACATTAATTTCCAACTCATAGTATAGGCATCACCCAGCAAAGTTAGTGCCACAAGAAACATTATTAAAAGTTAATCCCATACCGGCCATCAACCCAAAAAACAAACAAACAAACAAAACCTTATTGTTTTCTTAATAAATGAAACCAGAATTATTTTTCAATTTATTTTAATCTCTCCAGTTTTTGTGTTTTTCTTCTTGTCAGTCTAAAGAGGGACAGAATCAGTGTCCCCTACAAAAAAAAAGCTTTTTGTAAAAGCTGTATCTTTTTAGTCCCCAAAATTCATTAATTTGGGCTCAGAGAGGAGAATAAATGAAAGAGCTATGAAATAACTGGAATTGTGGAAATATTTATAGTTTTGTAGTCATAAACAACTGCACATATTTTTTTCTGATGCAAACATCTCATCTAGACTAACTAGATGCCGTACTATGTTATTCAACTTAGAAGTTGGTGTCATCTGTTTTCCCTTCACTAATTTCTCTGAATCATTCTAAGATACCTCTCATACTTTCATTGATTCTTCAAATGAACAGAATTAGGCAATGCCTGATGCAGAACATTTCTTCCTTCCTGCTTCTTTATTGGAGAAATTTGGTGAGAAATTTGGAAGGAATTTTTTTACTTGAGTACCTTTATCTAGCAGCCCTCTGCTAAAAAAGCCCAAAGATCATGAGGTTTTTAGAACATTCTGAATTTCTCTAATACTTTACAATGAATACAGCTCTAATATCTGAACACATGTTGATCATTTCTCATTACTATTTCAGCAGCTATGCCTATTACTACTTCTGCAGCATTTAATTTCCTGAAGCCCCTTGCTGTGAAGCCTCCTCCAGGTGGGATTGAAGACAAGACTATGCCTTCCTCCTCGAGCAGTGATTTGGATTTGAATAATCCAAACAAATATTGCAAGCTCTGTGCTGCTTCCTTTAATAGTCCGATAATGGCCCAACAACATTATGTTGGGAAAAAACACAAAAGAAATGAAGCTAGGAAGACATTTGTAGACAAGATGAGAGAGAAACCTCTTCCAGCAAAATCAAATGCAAATGGTAAACAGCAAAATTATCCCAAAACTCTTTCATAGGAAATTTGTATTTTATAAAACATACTAGCTTATTTTTGTACCATTTTACTCTTATTAAGAGGCTGATAGTATTCATGGAATTATAGAATTTTAGATAAGAATTTTCAAGTCCTTCTAGTTTGATCTGTTTGTTTTCTGGAAAATGAGACCCAGAGTGGTTTAGATGACTCCTATTAATTTTAGAATCAAATGTAGGCATTCCCATAGTTCCATGTTATCTTAAGTATATAAAGAAGTATTTTAAATTAGTATCATGTGGTTATATCATTTATTCACTAAGTATGGTTTAAGTATCTCTTGTATGCTAGGCTAGTCATTCTTAGGAATACAAATGAAAATATACCACTTTCCCTGAAGGAGCAAGTGCAAAAACTTGTTGGGTTAATAATACTTCATTGTGAGAGGATACAGACGTGGATTTTTATGTGCATATTTTGGTAACGAGAGGAGTGAATCATCATGGTCCAGAAAATCTTTGTAGATTTCAGTGATTTCATTTGATAGAAATGGGAAGGAGAGAGGATGGACAAAGAGCTTGGAGCTAAGAAAGACTGCCAAGAATTCAGGCGCGATAGAGAGAGGGATCCTGACTGGAGTGATTCACTTGCTCTTCTAACCATATTTTTTTTATGTTTTCCCCCTACAGGCACCTTCTTACTACTAGTGTTTTTTACTCCCCTTTCATATTCTCTCTTCCACCCACTTCTTTTCCTCCATTCACTGTGACTTCTCTATTCTTTCCTTACTAGACCTTTCTCCTTCGTGTGAAGATGTTCATTCTTCTCTCCTTCTTGAAGCTCTGTTCTTTGTCATATGTAACTCCCTGTGCTCTGGTTCTTCTCCTGTGTTTCTATTTCTTTTCTGTTTTCTTTATGGGCTCTTTTCCTTATTCATTACGTAGACCTAGGTATTCCCATGGTTCCATTCTTCACCTTACTCTACAAACATGATTTAATCTATTTCCCTGGTTTTATCTCTCATCTGTATGCTTATGACCTTTCTGTCAGGCTTTAGACTCACATATCCAAATGGCAGCTACTGCTTCGCTGGGATGCCTCATAGCCATTCCGAATCCACTCAGTTGTTCAAAATAGAAACCTGCCGTTAACTGTGAACCTCCGAACACCACCTTCTTCACTCTTTGTATCTAATTAAGTACCTAGCTGTGAATCTTTTACCTCCTAAATACTGTCCCATTATCTCCAGCCCTGCTTTTTCCACACTAGTTCAAGTCCTCAACATCTTTCCTAGAGTTTTGCCACTCAAAGTGTGAGTGAATCCGCACCCTTTTGCATCACCTGGGAGCTTGTTAGAAAAAAAGAATCTCGGGCTCCACTGCAGACCTACTAAATCAGAATCTGCATTTTAACAAAATCCCTCGGTGATTTTTACTCAATAAATTTTGAGAAGTGTTATCCTAGAATATTGCCACAACCTCCTAACTGCTCTCCCTGCCTCCAGCTTTGTCTCCCCCAATCCATCTCCAATTTAACCTCTAGAGTGTTTTCACTTAAAGTGCAAATATTTTCATGTTATTCCCTTTCTTAAACACCCTTCATTGTTTCTCCATCTTCTGAAGGTGAAATCTAAGCTCCATAGCTTCCTACCATCTTGTTTCTGCTTGCCTTTTCCAGGCTTATCCCCTTTTACTTCCAGCCATGATCTATGTGGGTCAGTATCTGCAAACTGTTTATGATTTACAGAAGCCATCACCCTATTTCTTATCTCTGTGCCCTCATTTGCCTGGAATATCCCCATAACCCTCTTGTCCTAGCTAATTCCTACTCATTCTTTAACATGCTGCTGCTGCCTGGAAGCCTTTTTACTTCCTTCAAGGCTAATCTTCTGTGCTTCCTTATTCTGCATATCTAATTATCTCTTCATGTGTCTTTATCTCCCATTAGAATGTCAGATCTTCAAGGGAAGGGACTTCATCTAACTCATGTATATTTCCAGTGCTAGAGACAGAAACTGGCACAGAGGTAGGCCTACCTCAATAGAGATGAGTTTAATATCTGAATCAGTGAACTATTAATTCATCTTTTTAATTGGGTACTTATACTTTGTACTATTTCACTTTCCTACTTAACATGATTCAACATATTCCAAAAAGTTACATAGAGATACATGCTTTTTATCTAGGATTTTAAAGAATGTTGAGTTAGGCACGTGTATAGAAGTGGTAAGGCTTCTGAAAGTAGGAGTAGAGTTTGGAGAAATGACAAACTTCTATTTGTTACGGTATCTTTCCTATTGTTGGGCTGAGGATATCTGAGATAAGTGGTTTCTAGTTTAGTGGCATTAAGTAAATTTGAACTGAGTCAGCTATGAGAAGTGTGTGCACCCTTGTCACTTCTAAACAGGGAGGGTCATTTTAGCTCTCTAAAGTTTCAAGGTTATTAGAATGAGGGAAGAAGGATTTTGATGAAATTCTCATCTTATGGTGGGAGAGGAAGGATGATCCTCAGTGTGACTTAATCCAGTCATTGAAGTCATTTTACACTATACACTGAAGCTAGAGCTCAAAGAACAAATTTTCAACCCTGTCTTGACTATTTCATTTTGAGAGTAATAACATTTGAACATGGCTTGAGAATTTAAAATAGCTACTGAGAATTTCAAAGAACAGTCAGAGTACAAGCCCATATTACAAGTGAGCAAGTGGTAAGACAAAAACAATTTAAACATAAGCCACCTTAACTATTTCACTCTTCACCCATTTTCTCCTTTCTGTGTCTGCCTTCCTCTTGATCTGCTATTGTTTATATGTTTCTTTCATATCTAATCTCTTTCTCTTTTTCTTTATCATTCCTACTGCTTTCTTCATGTCCCTCATCCAGCCCAGGTCTTAGTAGCACAGGAATGGCTACCATAACGATATGGAACTAAAGTATGTATGCGTATTTTATTGTATTTGTTTTGTTTATCTTAATAATTTCTAGCCCCATTACTGCACTTAAATGTCTCACCTTCATCTGTAATCAACATATCTAAAATTGAATAAATCTCCTCTAAAACCAACGAGAATTTCCCAAGTTTTCTCTCTTTGTCAGTAATACTGCTATTATTAGTCACCTACACTTGAATCTTTGAGGGCATCTTTGACTACTTAATTCCCTATATCCTATCCATAAGCAAGTCTTATCATATCTTCTTAGAGCTATTTCTCCTTTCTGTATTTTTTCATTACATTTCTCCACTATCATTACTTCACACCTTAACACTTTAACAAACTTCTGGAAAGCTTTACTACACCTCATTGTTACTTATTCCCTAGTGGTGAGATTTCAACTGTAGATCAATTCCACTCTCCACCTTTTCTGCTTCTGCATTGAAGCTACTGAGTAATGCAACGGAAAATTATGTAAGTTTAGAGACTGAGTACCTCTTCAGGGTATCCAGCCTCTTTGGGCCTTTAATCCTGCTTAATCCTTTTTCTTTCCCTTCATTTTCCCCTTAACAATGATTTTAAACCTATATCACTTTCCAAGACTTTCTTCCCCTAATCTACACTCCCCCCTCCTCACGCTTCTCAAATAAGCTTCTTTCTTATTTCATAAAGAAAAATTTGGCCATTAGATGTGTATTACCAAGTATCTGGCTTAACCAAATCCTCCTGTAACCCTGAGTTCCTCTTTAACTACTGCATCTCCCCTTTCCTTCTCAGCCAAGTTTTTGTAAGTGTAGTCTGCTTGTGCTGTCTTCACCTGTTATTCACTCCTCAACTCACTGCCATTTTTTTTTTTTTTTTTTTTGTCTTTTTTTTGTGACCGGCACTCAGCCAGTGAGTGCACCGGCCAGTCCTAAATAGGATCCGAACCCGCGGCGGGAGCGTCGCTGCGCTCCCAGCGCCGCACTCTCCCGAGTGCGCCACGGGCTCGGCCCAACTCACTGCCATTTGCTTGCACACATTCCCCCAGCCTTCACACCACCAATCTACCACTTCACTGAAACTTCTAAATTTTTTAATCTAATGGACATCTTTATTTAGCTCCTTTGATATCACTCTTCTTTCTCAACCATCTTAAAGAGTTGCACTCACCAGGGTTTTATCATTATGTTGCTCTTCCTATACCCACCATATGTTCTCCTCAGGAGATTTCATCCACTCTATTTTTTAACTAGCCCCATGTTCTCACATCTCCAAAATCTCTCTGACCTTTCAAACTCCTATATATGACTGCCTGTTGGACACCTTTACATGGAAGTCTCACAGATATCCCAGACTCTTTGTGTTTTAACTGATACTCACCATTGCTTATTCTCCCACCCCCTAAAACAGCACTTCCTTCTGAAGTTCCAACTTCAGTTAATGAGATCACTACCCACTCAGTTACCAAACTAGGATTCTGGAAATTATTTTAGACTCCTCTAGATTCCTCCCTTTTTTTATACCTAATAGTCACCAAGTTTTGCCATTTTTAAAGCTAAATATTTCACCAGTCTCGCTGCTCCTCTCTACCCCTACTGAGAACCTTCTAGTCTATGCCCTCATTATCTTTTTCCTGGTCTAGTATATTCACCTCATAATTGTAGTCTCCTTATTTCCACACTTTCTCCTCTTAAATTTATTCTCTATATTACAGCCAGAGGAGATATTCATCTAAAATGCACAATTGACCAGTCTTCTCACTTACTACTTAAACCACTTCAAGGATTCCCAAAGCACAGAATAAAGTTAGGCTCCATAGCATAACGTATAAGTCTCACTTTGATCTGACCCCTTTTTACCTCTCCCATCTCATCCCCTTGTGTTTTACTCCACAACAATTCCAAATTTTAAGTTCCCATAAACACTTCTGTACTTTTTTTCATGCTAATTCCTGCGCCTACAATGCTCTTCTCACCTTTTTTCATCAACTACTTTTTATCCCTCCAAGTTTAGCTAAGGCATCATCCCTTCCAGTAGCCTTCTTTAGACCGTCATATTGTACTAAGTGCCTCTGCTTCTTTGTGCTCCCATACTTCTTAAGCATACCTCTCTTACTTTCACCAAACGAAGTTGAAATCCTTAGTTTATGTATCTCTTTCTCACACTGGATTCGTGAACACCTGGCTGTTTTATTCATCTTGTATCTCCAGCGCCTGGGTCCTGTGCATTGGTGTTTTGTATTTTCTCTTTTTTAACTTCCCTAGTTATTCTGATTTGGAGCCAAGATTGAGAAACACAATGTTAGACTACAAAGACCTGTGTTTCACAATTTATGCTTTGAAAACAAAGACCTTATTTCAAATATTTATGAAATAGGACTGTGATTAGGAGAAGAGTGGGCCCCACAAGTGTTAGGTTATGGGAGATTCTGAAAGGTACAAGATGCAAGGAAGTCTGAGTGTCTGGATGAACTTCGAAACAAGGAATCCTAGCAGAGCCAAGAGCAACAAAGCTGCATAGGGCCGAGGATCATTCTCTGATATAAAAGAACAAAGAGTGTAAGAGACATAGTGAAGGCAGGTTTCAGGAGGATTTGATCAGGAATTCTGACCTTGAAGACAATGAATAGGCTTCATGTCTTCACAGAAAGGATTCACACAGTTTTTATATAATATTTTCTCAGATGTGTGTATCCCAGAAAAAGATAAGGAGGACCAGTGTGTGAAAAAGCCAAGGGCTAAAGTAATAGTACTGAGATAACAGTTCTAGAACTGACCAAGCAGCTCCTCTAAACTCCTATATTACCTCTTTTAGCATCTTACTTCTAGCGTAATTTGTGGAGAAAGAAAAGAGGAGCTGATGAAAACACCGTATACAGTATACTTTATAATTATAAACACTAAATAAACACATAACACCTCTGAAACATAAGCTGAGTTTATAATCACAATGAAGATCATTGGCTCAGTAATCTCGGGTAGGTGCTCAGCAATGGCTGCACAATAAAATCATCTGGAAAGCTTTCAAAAAGTAAAGTGTGGTTCCACCAGTAGAGATTCTGATTTAATTGGCCTGATGTAGAGCTGTAACATCAATATTTTTAAAGTTTTCCTCATGTTTCTAATGTATAACCAGCATTGAGGACCACTAATCAAGAGGAAAACAGGACTCCTGCTTATTTTGCATAAATTGTACATTCTCAAAACATATGGTATTGGTTATACTGAGCCTTAATTTCCATACCTGTAAAATAAAGATGGTAATAATTTCATGAAAATGGTTGTCGTGAAGATGCACAGTCCTGGGTTTAGTCCTTAGCTTTGCAGGAAGTCTAGAATCTTCATAGTTGATCAGCCTCAAATCAGGGACTCATTAACCACAAACAAACTTCAAAGAGCCTGATAAATAGCCAAGGAACTGGAAAGGTATTTCCTCAGTGTATTTCTCACAGTCTCTTATAATAATCACTTGCCGTATTCGTTGAAATACAAATTCCTTATGACTGCCCCAGAAACAATACATCATGTTCTTCAGGGGAGGGGTCTGAAAATCTGTATTTTAAACTAACACATCACGTGGTTCTTATCAAAATCGTCTAGAAAACATTGTAGTTTAAGTAAATGTATTGTTATTCTGGTATTGATTTATGGCGGGAGGAGATACATACTTCCAGTTCCCAATTTTTCTTGAAGTCTATCATCCATGATATCCTTTTCTTGGAATCAAAGAATATGGGAAACCAGGCTGTAATCATAAAGTGACTTGGTGAGCATGAAATCAGAGCACAAGGAGGGAAGATAGTTTTGAGGGATTATTCATTCAGATTTTGGTGTAACCTGCAGAGCTCTCCTGGGCCCACAATAGAGTATATGTCAGTAGTGAGCAGTCTCATGTTCTTCAAAATTAGCATCTTTCTTTCCTCTTGACAGTCTCCTGTTTCTGTGAATAATCTTTGCTTGGACAAGACCAATACCCTTGATAATGATTAATTTAGTTTCCTTTCAATAATTAGGTTGCTGCTTGATTTAAAAGAAGATGACCATGGTTGTCCCTAAAAATCTCTGCAGCTGTCAGTTTATTGCCTCCTCTCTAGGCTGGGATTGCTTTTGTATTTGGCTTATGAAACAAGATAACGAGATCAAGAAAACAAAAATTAATTTATCCTCTGCTTCTAATTCTACCTAAGAAGCAGAATAGTGAGGTAGCTGGTATACAGTTCCTATTCTGTAGTTCTTGACTCTTTGGAGTGGTACCAGTAGTATTAGAATTTTGCTTTCAGCTTTTATCCTAAGAGTGGGGCTCACTGTACTTCTCTCTAAAATCTGTGGAAATTACTTTTGGTAACTAATGCACTACAGTGATTTCAGGTAAGAGAGTAAAAAAATGCTTTTATTTGTTTTTAATCTTTTGTGACATTCCTGGTTTTGGTTAGGTGGAAAGAGGGGCAAACAAAAAGAAGTAGGTTGAGGGGTTAGGAGTCAAAAGTTGGTTGAGCATGCTAAATTTGAGGTGCCTCTTCCATCTCCATGTAGGAGCAATTAGCAGGCAGATAACAGATTCTTAGGAAAGAGGGAAAGGCTAGAGGAGCAGTGTGGTGCAGTGTAAAGAATGCTAGGCATTAAATAAAGAGACATGGGCTCTGAAAGTCTAACTCTATTACTGACTGGCTCTGTGACTTTGACCAAGTCATTTGACCTCTCTTGGCCCTGCTTTTGTTGGGAAATTTCAGGTAGATGGTTTCTAATAGGTTCTTGTCCACCTCTAATATTATGTGATTCTAAGTGTATCCACACTGACCTTTTTAACTTGAACTCTGTTTCTTCAGCACTTAGTACAAGAACCTATGTTTGCCGTGTTTGTGGTATCACCTTTACATCTTTAGATATGTTCCGGTCTCACACGCGAGGAAGTGAACATCATATTAAGTAAGTACTTTTGCCAAAATGCTCCTGTGACACAAATGACCAGCGCTTCTACTCAAGTACCCTTTCATAAATTTTACAAACTTTTGAGGCATTCATTTTCCCTATGAGTTGAACCCATATATGGTTGGCAGTATTTGTAAAATATTGCGCACTAGTGTGCCCGAAGGAGTTCTCTAGTCTAGTGTACTGGCAGAGCTGGCTAACATGTACCCCTCCAGACCAGACAGCATTGTCCTTCTATGGAGAGATACTAAAGGATCATTCTCAGGCTATAACCATTCAAATTCAAAGAGTCTCTGGAAGGTTGGCTTAGTTTCTAGGGCTTCAGTGAATCAGTCATCATACTTCCAGTGAGTTATAGTGGCTAAGAACAAAGGTCTTGCTGTTAGAAAGACCTGAATCGGAATATCAGATACATATTTCTACCAGGTATGTAACTTTGGACAGCTCTGATGTAAGATTGTTATAATGAAATATAATAATATGTGTAAGATGCCTATCTTGGCACATAGTAGAAGCTCAATAAATGTTTAGTCCATTCTATTCAATTAATTAAGGAGAGGAGAATTGAGTGGATGGACACTTAGGGACTGGATAATTCAGATAGTGAAACAGAGGGCCATTTAACTATTGTATATTTGGTTTGTTGCTTTTAAAGTCAAAGCATAGTATTTCTGTTAACATTATTTTATTCTAATAGAAAATATATTATTCGAGTTTGAATACTTAGAAGCTAAACTGTGTGACTTGCCAAATTAACTTACGTTTAGACTTTTCTAAAGATCCCAGGTTTCCAGAATAAATACCTGCCACATTTATAAGGCTATACAAGGAACTGACTAACCAAAATATTAAAAATAATATGACATTCAGATCAGACCATTTATTGGGGTATTAAATAATACTGGTACTTACCCACATACCAGGCCTGAGAAAGGTTTTTTTGCATAAAAATTGTGAGGTGCCTGAGAGATACTTGACTATCGCTGCTGCTTTTTGGGGGGCATAAAAAGTCATGATTTATAGCTTTTATAAAGAGGTAGGTTTTTAAAATTTACTTGGGCTTTTGTTGGGTTTTTTTTTTCACACTAATATTTTTGAAAGCAAAGAAAATATTCAGAATAAAATAAGTAAAAAGAACTTTTTACTGTATTTTTTGCAGGGAATCTTTTGTTATTAATCCAGTGAAGAAGTCAAAGACACAAAACTCTTATCGAGATGAATGTGCAGACTATGTCAAAGTGCAGAAATCCAGAGAATTAAAGCCCAAGACATGTTTCAGAAAGATGGAAGAGAGTTCTTTGGATACCCGTGGGTATAGAGAAGTGGTCAGTTCCAGGCCCAGACGTAGAATGTTTGATCAAAGATGCCCATTTGAGACTTTCCAGACATACACAGGGCCATACAATATTTCACAAGCAGTGGAAAACCAGTTACCTCACTATTTACCAGCTTATTCAAAGAAGACATATGACTCCTTCCAAGATGAACTTGAAGATTACATTAAAGCTCAGAAAGCCAGAGGACTAGATCCAAAGACTTGTTTTAGAAAGATGAGAGAAAGTTCTATGGAAACCCATGGGTATAGAGAAATGGTCGATTCTCAACCCAGAAAAAGAATATATGAGCAAAGATTTTCATTTGAGACTTCCCAGGCCTACCAACAGCCATACTACGCTTCACCAGTAGAAGGCCAGTTACCTCATTGCTTGCCAGCTTATTCAAAAAAGAAGTATAACTCTTTTCAAGATGAACTTGAACATTACATCAAAGTGCAGAAAGCCAGAGGACTAGAGCCAAAGACTTGTTTCAGACAGATAGACGATAGCTCTGTGGAAACCCATAGGTACAGAGAAATGGTTGATATTAGATCCAGACATAGAATGTTGGAACAAAGACTCCCATCCGAGACTTGCCAGACCTACCCAGGACCATACAATATTTCACAAGCAGTGGAAAACCATTTACCTCATTGCTTACCAGCTCATGATAGCTACTGTCAACTCACCAGAGACTATTTCCCAGAAAAACCAGTACCCCTGAGCCTTAATCAGCAAGAAAACAACTCTGGCCCATACAGTGTAGAATCCGAAGTTTACAAGCACCTGTCCTCAGAAAACAGTATCAGTGACCATCAAGCAAGTCATAAACGGAGACATCAAAAGAGAAGACGACACCTGGAAGAAGGTGAAGAAAGACCAGAGAAGCAGCAGTCCAAGCATAAAAGGAAAAGGAGTTATGAGGATATGGATTTAGACAAAGACAAGAGCATCAGACAAAGAAAAAGAGAGAGAGATAAAGTTAGGGTCAGTTCAGGAAAGCTTAAGCATCGAAAAAAGAGAAAAAGCCATGATATACCCTCTGAGAAAGAAGAACGTAAGCACAAGAAAGAGAAAAAGAAATCTGTTGAAGAAAGGACAGAAGAAGAAATGCTTTGGGATGAGTCTATTCTTGGATTTTGAACTTTTTGTTTACCCAAGGATAAATTGAAGAAAATGGTTAAGACTGGATTTAGACAAAGACAGGAACATCTGATGAAGAAAAGAAGTGGATACAATCACTATCAGTTCAGGAAAGCTTAGTTTTTTGTGTAAAAATTGAAATTGAATTGAAAAAAGAAACAGAAAAGCTTAAACTCAGCCTCTGAGAAAGAACATAAGAATGCAAGAAGAACATGTAAGAAAAGGAAACCTGTTGAAGAAAAGACAGAAGAGTCAGTATTTTGGGATGAGTTTACTGTTGGATTTTGAGCTTTTTAGTTTTGTTTCCATAAAGTTGAAGAAATGGGTTGAAGAGTTTGGTTTCATGAAATTCGTGTTACTTGAATTTTTCTTGGTGGACAGTTACTTTAAACTCTAACAGGGCTGGCTAGTTAGTTCAGTTTATGGTCAAGGGTTCAGATCCCCATATCAGCCAGCTGCAAAAGAGAAAAAGAAAAGTGTACTTGATCTTCAAAGATGAGCTCAGAGCCCACCTTTTGGGCTGGCCGGTTAGCTCAGTTGGTTACAGCACCACCTTATAACTCCAAGGTCAAGGGTTCAATCCTTGTACCAGCCAGCCACGAAACAAACTCTAACAAAGGCCAAGTGAAATAAAAGTGTTCAATATGCCTTTTCCTCAAATTACTTTCCTTCATTTTCTAAAAAAAGGAAAAAAAATTATTACATGTTTCTTACATATAATGTAATTGCCCTAAATGAAGTTGTGTCTACTTTGTACATCAAATTGCTGTGACAGTGAATTATTTACCCATGGGAGATCATTTATTTTAAGTGAGAGAATTACCAGGCATTGCAGAATCCGTTCCTTGTTTGGGTTCGTGTCAGTGTTGGTGGTATTTTATTGTTGATGTTGTGTGTTTATGTTTCTTGGTTTTCTCCAAGGAAAATGTATGAAACAATTTAGACTGATTTTTTTCTTTGTTAAATCTAATTTGCAGTGTATTTTTGTATTTTCTAGTTCTGAAAGTGGAAAATGAAACAGTCTATAATAAACTTAGATGATATATAGTTTTAAAAAGCTCTCAAAAAGTACTGATTAAAAATTAGTCTATATTCTGGAAATGTTTATATTAAAGTGTTTTAATTTCTACATATTGTTTTATGTAAATGTTCATTTATTATGCAAAAATGATTATTTGAGGAGTGGGGGCAGTAAACAGTTTGCACTTTATATGTCTGAAGTGATCACACGGTAAAGTTGTAATAATTTTAGTTTTTCTACATCTTGCCTGGTAGAAGCTGATTTTTAGTCAGGAGCTCAGTTCTAGGTCAGAAAAATATAACCAACTAAATAATTGAAACTGTGGAAAGAATGACTTATAAGTGGTAGAGAACCACGAGGGTGTGTTACCTTTAAACTGTTTGATTTTGGCAATTTTTTTTTTTTTACTCTGGTGCTTCCTTTTTTATGATCAGCACCTCCTGTAAGCATTTGAGCATCATTATAGCATAGTAGGAAGTATGATGGCCAGGGAATCCAAATCCCAGGATTCTGGTCTCAATTGTACCATCAAGTTACTGGTGACCTGGTGAGAATACCATCTGAATGCAACAAGGAGTCACCAAGAATAGGAAAAATAGGCTATAGAATTATCTTCATGTGTTAATCCTATCAAAAAAGTAAATAAATCTAGATAGTAATATATCTGCATTTAGGCAAGGCATTCAATAGGGTTTTTGTTGTTTGAGATTTGAATAAAATAGGAAATATGAGCTGAAGCATAAGATGAATGGTTGAGTTTATACCTATTTGAATGAGTCGTCTCAAAGAGAGTTAGATAGTCCCCAAATCAACTTTTTTTCCATGAGGCTATTGGCATAAGACTATTTTATGCTACAGTATCACACCATTCCCCCTTTTAAAAACATATCTGGTGTACTGGTGAAAGGAGAGGAGAAAGAAGAACCAGTGTAGAATTAGGCAGCCACAAAATTAGCAAATTCTCTTTTCTGAGCACACAAAAAATGCAGCATTTTTTCACAGAAAGGGCAAAACGAGATCAACTGTCAGCATTTTTAGAATTGATAAATTATTTTACAGGTTTATTTTGTGTTTAAAGCTGGGGAGGAGATTCAAAACTATCATAAGATTATCCACTAAGATACCAAATTACTGTGATCTTTTCAAAATAAGTAGATACAGTTATTAATTAAAATTAGCCACATAATTTTATGGTGGGTAAATCATGCAAAATTTGAAAATGAAAATCATCAACTGGGTGGTGTGGCAAGTAGAGGGAGGGAAAGTGGTGTGGTATTCATTATAGTCTCGGGGAGGTCACCAGTGGCTTGCTCTAGAAAAAGAGGTTTTCAAAAATTTTAGAACAGACTTTTTTGCCAAAAATAAATTTCATGTTAACCTCACCATAAAATAAATTTTATGTTAAACGGAAAACATAATTTCCTAGCTGAAGCTGGGAGCAAGGCACAGAGTCTGACTTTGACACATTTGCTCCACTCCCTCTGAGCACTTGAAAGTAAGGGTATATATAAGTCAAGATATTTGGGTATGGAAGACAATACAAAAACAGGTTTGAGGAGAAATAGTTTAAGATGTTAGGTGTGAAAACAGTGTCGGGGGTTTTATTACAGGTTTGGTTTGAAAGACTAATATGCTCATCCAGACATGAAATCATATGATTTGAGGCAAACATATTGAACACAGTATTCAGAACAAGTTCAAGCACCTAACTTCAGAGATATATTCTGAATTGGGAAGAAGATACAGGGAGGCAAATATTGGCCAAATTTGGAAAATAATTTTCAAAAATTGAAGCCATAGAAAAAATGGAATTGACTGTCTTGTTATATGTATGCACTGAGCAAATAATAAGCTGGCTGTCAGTGCTGTGCTAGGAAGGAACCTGAGAGAAAAGCGAACACAGCCTCTGTTTCACAAACAACTCACAGTCCAACAGAAGAAATGGACCAATAAGCAGGCAATTGCAATATAAATTTCATAAAGGCTACAATAGGAGTGATGAAGGATGCGGTGGGTAGCAAGGGCAATAAACGTGATGGGATGGGAAGAGGGCATTTAGGAAAGGCTTCCCAAAGGCAGTAACATCTAAACGGACCTTTTTCTTTCAGTTGAAAGATTTATTTCTTTGATGTATCCTCGTGGCTATCTAGGAGGCACTTCAAACAATGTAGCCAAATAGAGTGCCTGCTTCTGCCACTGCTAGTCATTCATCTCCCAATTTCCCCCATTTCTATAAAACCATTCAATTGCTCAAGCCAAAAATCACTTTTGCGCATCCTTTCTCCTCTACATTAGAACATAATCAATTCCCCTTGATCATATCTCCAAAATATCTATCGTAATGTTCAGTTCTCTCCATCTTCACTGCCATCACCCTAATCTGTCATCACTACTTCTTGAACAAACTGGGAAAACAGGTTTGAGAGCAATTGAAACATTGGAAGAAGCATCACAGGTTCTGAATTACAGATAAGTGCAGAAAATTGTACAGAATCATCAAGAGATCAAAGAGAGCTGTGGTGAACTAAGCCCTTGAGGATTTCAGAACTATCCAGCATGTTTTCCTCTAGACGAACAAATCCACATACAAAAAAACCCAAACCAAAACAAAACTGCTAGTTTCAGAAATCAAATTAAACAGAGCAGAAACATTGTCGATAAGGGAAAAGGAAAGTTCAGATAGAAGAAGAACAGGGAGGAATTCAGATCAAGCAGATCCCAGAAAGTATTATGACAGCAAAATAAACTTCTAAGGTGAGAGTAACACCTTGGAAGACAAGACCTGTAGGAGGTAAACACAACAGAAAAATGCAGACACAAAGCAAATGGAAACTCTGAGCCAGTATTTCTAAATAAGCCAAAAGAAAGAAAACATTTAAAGCTTTGAAACAGAACATAAGTCAGAAAAAGAACCCAGGAATAGAAAACAGAAGGATGTAAAATAAAAACTGACAGAACTAAGGAAGTAATTAGAAATTATGAATGAGGATTAACTTGGGAGGAATACAAGAGAGGAGAAACACTATGATAAAGATGGTAAGGTAAATGAAGAAAAGAGGAAAATGAAGATGAATAGAATTTTTTTAATTATACAAAAGATTGGT
The DNA here is from genome assembly GCF_027409185.1 of Cynocephalus volans. Classification (NCBI taxonomy): domain Eukaryota; kingdom Metazoa; phylum Chordata; class Mammalia; order Dermoptera; family Cynocephalidae; genus Cynocephalus; species Cynocephalus volans. The sequence continues at coordinate 109,595,434 of NC_084478.1, read as the reverse complement.
AGAAGTAATAGATAAACCCAATGGAGATAGAATTAAATTTGCTGTAATGGATGCTGTATTGTGCTGCTCAGAACCACCCCCACCACTGCCACACCTTTTCAGGACAGAGGCAATCATTTCTCCAACTTCTGAGAAATAGGCCTTGTCTGAAGAGAACTGCCTCTCCTGACGTTATGCCCTCTCCTGGGAGCAGTCCACATCCAGTGATAAGATGATGTAGGTATACAAAGGCCAGGTCTCCTGCCTCAATTTTGGGCAACTGAAAGGCCATCCTCGTTCCAGAACTCCCCGTGGTATCATCTGAGGACTTCGTTGTGACTATCTCACAATTCGGTTTCTTTCTCTGTTGCTACTTCCCTCACTACCTCACAGATGTTGTCTTGAGCATGACCCTATAAATTGCCTACAAACAAATCTTCATCTCATAGTCATTTTCCCCAGAACCTTACCAAAGACAGGGAATAACAGGAGTGGTTCTAGTAAACACACACCAAAAATAGGATATTGAAGCAGGCAATAAGGATACTTTCATTGGTAATAGGTAAAATACTAATTGGTTGGTAGTCTCTGGCATGCTATGGCAGCACAGGTGTTCAAACTTCCACCAGTGATACTAGTGGAAAGGAATGTCCATGTAAGTGTAATATCTCAAGCAGTAGAGAGGATTGGGGAAAATTATTATATGGAATCTGCTGACTTTCTGAGTGCCATTGATGAATCGGAGAAAGAAAATGAAAGACCGAAAGAATTAAGCACCAATTTAAGACAAAATATGAAAGTCAGAAGGCATCCTTGGTAGCATATGAAGAGACTTTTAACTCTTCGTCTTCATCCCCCACCCCCACCCCAAACTCTCTGAGCTCTAGGACTGACAGATAAAATTCAGAATACCCAGTTGAATTTGAATTTGAGATAAAGAGCTAACGTTTAATATAAATATGTTCCATGCAGTATTGGGGACAAACTTATACTGAAAAAAACACATTGTTTATCTGAAATCCAAATTTAACTAGGTATCCTTTGTATTTATTTTTGCTAAGTCTGGCAACCTAACCCATTCCTCTCAATTATTGGCTAGCATGCCCCTATTGCTTGAGGATAATATTTAGGCTTCTCTGCCTTACAAGTCAACAAGCCCCATTCTTTAGCATCTATCTGCTTCACTCCTGTTGACCACCAGACCAATAACTATGATCAAATCACAATTTAACCTGGCCTGAGAAGTGCTGGTGTGATAAGGGAAAAAAGAGGGACTATGTGTACTCCAAGGGAAGGAAAGAACTAGGAAGGGGCTTGGTGGGATTGGCCTCAAATGTCAGAATTTGTGGCCAGACTGTAAGAGGGCTAGGGATTTCCAGAAGGAGCCCCCATAGTGCGTGGGGGGTGGGGGTGGGAATAGAGAATAAGTATGGGCTTCCCATAGAGACAGCAGCCCACCTGAGAATATAACAGAGAATATGCAAGGGGAGGTAGGGTCAGACCTGGAAAACTTTGACAAACAGAGAGGATCATAGTCTTGGCCAGTTAGGAAACAGGAGTTGCTATGGTTTGAATATTTTATTTCCCTCCAAAACTCATGTTGAAATTTAATCCCCAAAGCAACAGGTGGGGCTTAATGAGAGGTGTTTAGGTCATGAATGGATTAATGCCACTATAAAAAGGGCTTGTGGGAGTAGGTTCACTCTCATTCTTCTGCCATGTGAGACACAGTGTTTCTCACTTCCAGATGATGCAGTGCTCAACGTGCCATCTTACAATGAGAGACCAGGCTCTTACCAGGCACCAAACCTGCCAGCACCTTGACTTTGGACTTTGCAGCCTCCGAAATTGTGAGAAATAAATTTATGTTTTTTTATAAATTATCCAGTCTCAGACATTCTGTTATAGCAGCATTAAACGGACTAAGACAGGGGTCATTGAGGATTTCTAAGCCAAAAAAAAAGGAAGAAAGAAAGAAGAAAGGAAGGAATGAAGGAAAGAAAAAAAAGAAAGAGAGAGAGAAGGAAGGGAAGGGGGGAAGGAGAGAAAGAGGGAGGGAGGGAGGGAGGGAGGGAGGGAGAGAGAAGAGAAGAAAAGAAAAGAAAAGAAAGGATGCTGGACTAGACTAGATGGCCTCTAATGGTCTCAAATTACTCTAATGTGCTCATTAAAGAGTGTTAGTGTGAAGTTGGAAGGGTGGGCGCGGAAGGAGACCAAACACGGAATCTGTACAGAAATCCCAGTGTGATATCAGAGATCAGTATGGTATCAGAGAGAAATAGGAGTAAGAGACAGATGGAGACAGACTGTGAAATTCTCTTGAGAAGGCACTGAAACACTAGGCTGGTTCATAGATGTCTGAGAAATATTCAAGCTGAAAGGCGGGAAAGTGGGAAAGCAAAGTCCTGTTTCAGAAGGCAAATTTCACAATGACTGATATCAAGAAAGTCAAACTAAGATCATGACGTAATTAAAGCAAAATAGCCTTCAGATTGAAAGAAACCTAATAGTTTCACAACAAATTCAAGTTTTGGGGGGAACTTTTAATTGACACTGAGGAGGATTAAAGACTTTAAGTATGTAACTACTGACCTCGGGACATGCGGTTAGTAAAGCTTCACTCTGCCCCTGAATTTAAGATAGGCACATGGACAACAGAAGTCTGGGAGGAGCAATGACATCATATTCCAGAAAGGTTGAAAAGGTTTTCCCCTAAATCTGCTCTTCTATAAATAAAATTATTAGCATGGTGTCACTAAAGTTCTGATCCATTATGTTTTCTTCCCTCTGTTCTTTACAAGTGTATTGACAACATTCTTGGGCATATTATGGCAAGATTCATAAAGAACGATTCATAAAACCTTTTTTTAAATGTTTATTTATCCACCTTTAATTGGTCCATGGAGGATAGAACAGTGTTGTCTAGGAAATCTAACTGTTAATTTCTTTTCAAAAGATTAGCTGCACATCAATCCCACCTCACCTGCTGGATATAGAGGTCAAGGAGATTTGTTAGGAAAAGGAAGTGTAGTTGGTACCCCTCGAAGAGATGGACAGACCGAAAGTGTGCAGTATGCTTTCCCCTTCATTTATGAAATGGACTAAGTAAGCAAGAGCTTAATTTTGTTCCTCGAATTTTCAGCCACCATGAAATGGGTGAATCTATAAATGTAGGGACAGCTATGGGGAGAAGTGAGAATCATAGCTTATCAAGCTCTCATTTATCCTGAAATACTGTACAAAGTAACCAAGAAAGTAATCATTTATTTGACTCTTGTACATACTACACATCATGTTTTTTATTTCCAGAGGTGATAGAGCATAGAAGAGGTTGGGTGGGGAAAGGTTTTCTCCATCCCAGAAAAGAAGAAAATTCTGACCTTAAATATTTCTGCATCTTGCGTTTAATGAAATCAGGATGTGATTCCTGAAATTTTCCCTGAATTCACTTTAGTGTAATGACTGTTTTTCAATACTAGCAGTAACCTACCAAGTGCCATTTAACTCACAGCACAACACAGGGAGAGAAAACCCTATATGTATTAGTCTGTTTTGTGTTGCTATAACAAAAATACATGAGACTAGTTTATTTATAAGGAAAAGAGGTTTATCTGGCTTACAATTCTGGGACAGCTGCATCTGGCACGGGCCTCAGGCTGCTTCTACTCATGGCAGAAAGCGGCAGGCAGCCAGTGGGTACAAGCAGATAACATGGTGAGAGGAAGCAAGAGAGAAGAAGAGAGGAGGTGTCAGGGTCTTTTAAACAACCAGCTCTTGTGGGAACTAATAGAGTGAGAACTCACTCACTCATTACACCCCACACCTAGGGAGAGCAATAAACCATTCATGAGGGATCCACCCCGTGTCTCAAACTGCCACACTGCGGATCAAATTTCCATATGAGTTCTGGGAAGATAATACATCCAAACTCCATCACTATATGAGGGTACCTCAAAAAGTTTGTGGGAAAATAGAATTACAAGATAATACAAAATTTTCCATGAACTTTTTGAAGTATCCTCACACACTATGGGGAGATAACATGGAGTGGTGCAGGCACTGGATTCAGATTCACAAGACTTGCTGTTGAAAGACCACTTTCACACTAGCTTGTTTTAGGGTAGCTGAGGCCAGGTGATTTAACCTCCTTAAACCTTACTTTTCCTAATCTGTAAAATGGAGACTTTTTTAAAACCTCACTTCACAAGATTATTTAAGGATTAAATAAGATAATGTGTCAGTACAGTTTCTGACATATACTGAACTCTCAAGAAACATTAATTAAATTAGAATATCAGGTAGAGAGTAGGATTAGAAAGAACCATGAACAGTTGCTAAAGTACATGATGGTGACCCTAATAAAAAGCCCTTTCTAGTGGTCATAGCTGTCCAAAGGGAAAATGGTTTATCTCAAGAGGTACTGAATACTGCCAGCGTTCAAAGGTTAAATGATTATTCAGCTAGGTTTTGTGGGGGGCTCTGAAGCATTAACTCACCTTCATTTCTCACTCACAACTTTACTCTTATTTTTTTCTATTTCATTTTCCTTTATATAAAATTTCATCGCTTTTTTAAAAAATCCTGTAATCAAGCTCCGATCTTTGTAAACTGCCTTGACATTTTCTTTAAATGAACCCTGGTATAAATGAATAAGCAAATTTCACAAAAATTATATGTGGCATTAGACCTGGGAATTTTGAATTTCTGTTTTCATTATTCATACTAAGAGAAATTTGGTAGGTAATGTCCACCTTCAGGGAGGCTGTGTGAATAAACATAAGTCACAAATTTCTTGCATTAACACAGTTTTCAGGCTATTGCTTTGTGGGTAGACATTATTTCTTACTATCAGCTAAGATTGTATAACATTGGATATGTAAAATTATATTGCCTGATAGTGATTGAGTTCAAGTTTGTAAGAAGTTTTCACATCACCTTCACCAGTTAAACTATCCCTAGTTTACAGATGAGCAAAGAAAGGTTTTGAGTGATGTTCCCCAAATCACATAACTCCCTCCATGCAGGTATTTAATATCTACATATTCGTCTTAGTGTGTTTAACTTGTCAAACATTACATCCCTGAGGATGAAGGTACCACATACAAGAATGGAATGCCATCATCTACCAGAGATCCTCCCTTACCAAAAGCATCTGCCAATTTCCAAAGTATCTGAAAAAAGAGGGATAGGCTTTCTTCCTAAACTGCATCCCTCTCAGAAAGAATGAGACTTTCAATTGAATCAATAAAGTTTAAATCCTTTGGGGTAAAGAATGTCTTTTGCAAATGCTCTGCTGAGAGTAATTTATTCAACCATTAATAGCCACTAATTTTCCCTCTGGAAAAATGGCAGATGGTTTCCTGCAAGAGAGAAAATAGAAGCATCAAGGAAGATTTGAATATGAGGAGAGAGAATTGGAACTAGATTTTGAGTACCAATATTGGGCTAGGCACTTCTATAAGTTATCTTTTTAAAATCTTACATTGATTCTAAGAACCAAGTGGAAAACAACAAGGAAAGTGTGTCTCAGAGTAGCTAGTCCATTGCCTAAGATGACACAGTTGGGAGAAGAGTTGGAAATGAATCCCCATTTTTATGACCACCGAAGCTGGCCCAAAGCAATCTTATCCATTAAGGAAGCAGACATAATGCTTAGGTCTCGTGATACTGTTAGGGATCCACAAAAATGGTTTAATTTAGGGGAGTAGTGTCACTCAAAATGTCACAAGGGCGAGCTCCAGGGCCCTCTTCCTCTACAAAAGAACTAATAAGCTAGCAAAAACTGTCAGACTCAACTCTCACAGAACTATGGAATCTAGACAAAATCTTACAGCAACCAGGGCAAGTTTCATGGAGAAAGAAGCTGCAGTGTCGCAGCAAGAGGGTGCTTGCTGTGGCATTTCAAATAGTTCTCTTACCATCCACATTCCCCTGATTAGCAGCAGCTGTGAAGATTTCTAGTGCAGGTTGCTAAGATCCAGAGAACACTACAGACCTTATTCTCAAAGAATTGCGATTGTGTGCTTCAACTAGTCTGGCAGCTCTCTCAAGGACCATCTCAAAGTCTTCCCTTTATTTCTCCTGACTTGAAGAGTCCCCACAGCTTGGACAACTTCCTAGGCAGCATTTGCTGAAATCATTTGTGATGGCTAGTCTTATGTGTCAACTTGATTGGGCCAAGGTGCCCAAATATTTGGTCAAACATTATTCTGGATATTTCTGTGAAGATGTTTTATTGGATGAAATTAACATTTAAATCAATGGACTTTTGAGAAAAGCAGTTTACTATCCATAGTGTGAGTGGGCCTTATCCAGTCAGTGGAAGACCTTAATAGAACAAACACTAACCTCCCAGAGTAAAAAGGAATTCTGCCAGCAGACTGCCTTTGGACTTGAACTGCAGCTCTTCCCTGGGTCTTTAGCCTGCTAGCCTACCCTGCATATTTTTTCTTACCAAATGCTATGGATTCAATGTTTGTCCCCCCCAAAATTATGTTGGAAATTAATCCCCATAATGGTATTTGAAAGATGACTGGATCATGAGGACTATGCCCTCACGAATGGATTCATCAATTCATGAATTAATGGGTTAATGATTTAATGGATTATCAGGGAGTAGATCTGGGGGCTTTATAAGGAGAAGAAGAAGCACATTAGCATGTTCTTGCTCAGCCCTCACCATGGACATATCCTCTGTCACCACAGGACTCCGTAGAGAGCTTCCACCAAGAAGGAGGCACTCACCAGATAAGCCCTGGACTTTGGACTTCCCAGCCTCCAAAACTGTAAGAAATAAATTTTGTTTCTTTATTAGTTACCCAGTTTCAGATATTCAGATATCAGCAACAGAAAACGGACTAATACACCAAGCCTTCACAATCTCATAAGCCAATTCCTTAACGTCTATCTATATAATCTACCTACATTCTCTTGGTTCTGGTTCTCTGGAGAACCCAGATGAATACAGATTTTGGTACCGAGAAGTGGGGTGCTACTGTAACAAATGCCTAAATATGTGAAAATAACTTTGGAACTGGGTAATTGGTAGAAACTGGAAGAGTTTTGAGGTACATGTTAGAAAAAGTCTAAATTGCCTGGAAGAGACTGTTAGTAGAAATATGAACATTCAAGGTAAATCTGGTGAAGGTTCAGAAAAAAAAGAGAAATATATTATAGCAAACCAGAGGAGAGGTAATCCTTGTTATAAAGTGGCAAGGAGGGGGTTTCAAGATGGCGGCGGCTGCGGCGGCTGGCGCGGAGTAGCTGAGGTGGAAAAGGTGGCCACTGGGCCTCAGGCAGTCGGGAAACTTGTGGACCTTCCTCTGGCCATCTCTTAAGGGAGGACTGCTGCTGCTGGCCGGTCGTGGGGGCTCAACGCCACTTTGCCCCCGGCAGGAGAGGCTGCCTCATTTACAGGCAACAGCTTTGAAGTGTGGAGCAGGAAAAGAACTGATTCTTAGCTGCAAAAGCGAGTCTTGAAACAGGGAACACGGCGCCAGGGCTGCTGTGGATGCAGCCAGGATCCCAGAGGCCGGGGCCGCACTGAAGGCGGCCAGCTGCCCTATTCAGGATTCGAGGTTTCAGGCCGGCATTAAAGAAGATTCCTGGGAGCGCCCGAGCGGCGCCGCGACTGAACAGCCCGAGGCGGCAGCGCCGAAAACATGGAAGGCAACAAACCAGAGACAGAGCGAGCGCCCGACCTGGCACAGCACTGTGAGTGATCCCTGGCACAGCTCTGTTCGTGGGGTGGATGCCCACGTGGCTCCCACCTGCACCACCAGGCCACTCACTGCCCCGGTGCTGCCTCCATTTTCCCAGGTGCGGGCAGCTCCGCCCTGCTCGGCCATCACTGAGCCCATTTGCTTGGCCTGGCGCGGGGCTTTCCGGACCCTGCAGGCCGGCCTCCTCTCCCACTCCCTCCGCGGTTCTCTGGCGGGGCTGGGGGTGTGGGGCGTCCCGACCAGTGTTGGGAGGGCTAGGAAGTACGGGCCGGCCGACTGTCACTCCACCACACCCTGGACTCCGCCCCGGTAAACTTCCTGTTACTGGGAGGCAGATACCATCTCTGTGACCACCAGTTTGGAAAAAAGCCTAACGAATTTCTGGTTGGGAATAGTGTGGCAGGAGAGTTCCCAGGTCCGCTTGAACCTGCCGGAGAGCAGGCTGCAGGCGGGCACTAGACTCGGTTTATACCGGGGGGATACAAAGGTGAACAAGACCCGAGAAAGATCTACACAGTGCTACAAAGGCACCCAGAGAGACCGGTCGTCTGTGCCTAGCAGAAACCTGGTAGACTTCCTGGGCAAGGCGGTGCTGAGCAGGGTCTTGAAGGCCCAGCTGATAGACGAGGGGTGCAGAAGACACACCCCAGCCCAGCACAGTGTGCACAGAGGGGGGAGACATGCGGCCAGGGAGGCGGAGACTCGACAGAAACCACACACCCGGTGGGGTCACCACTGCACGATCTAACAGCCTGGGCCAGAGCACACGGAACGGGGAGAAGTCCTGTACAGAAAGTGAAAGCTCAACAGAGATCACACACCCTGTGGTACGTGATCCACCAGCCCAGCAGAGTACAAGCTGACCAGAAAGGTGGATCCCCGGAGAAGCCCAAGACCCGAGGCAACCACACACACAAGACACTAGAGGCCAACTGAGCAGTCACGGCGGGAGCCATACCAAATTGGCAACCACAGCAACATCCTAGTTAGTCATTAGTCTCAAACCGGTGGACTGTGAAACCCCCTGCCACAATGAATAAACACCAAAAAAAAGACACCAGAAATACAAAAATTCAAGAAAGTACACCACCAAAAGTTAATAAATCTCAAACTCTAGATCCTATAGAACAAGAAGCCCTTGAAATAACTGACAAGGAATTTCGAGTGATCATTCTAAGGAAACTGAATGAGATACAAGAAAACTCAGCTAGACATCATGATGAAATGAGGAAAAGTATACAGGATCTGAAAGAGGAAATATACAAGGAAATCAATGTCCTGAAAAAAAATGTAGCAGAACTTGCTGAACTGAAGAAGTTATTCAGCGAAATAAAAAACACAACGGAGAGTTTAACCAGCAGGCTTGTCGAAGTTGAAGAGAGAACCTCTGAACTTGAAGATGGGCTGTTTGAAATAACACAAGCAGACAAAAAGAAAGAAAAAAGAATCAAGGACATGGAAGAAAATCTGAGAGAGATATCAGACAACCTCAAGCGCTCAAATATCCGAGTCATGGGTATTCCAGAAGGGGAGGAAAATGGAGATTCCATTGAAAACATATTCAACAAAATAGTGGCAGAAAACTTCCGAGGTATAGGAAAAATCACAGATCTTCAGATCCAGGAAGCTCAACGATCTCCAAACGTATTCAACCCAAAAAGGCCTTCTCCAAGACATGTCATAGTCAAATTGGCAAAACTCAGAGACAAAGAGAGAATCTTAAAAGCTGCAAGAGAGAAGCGTCAAATCACCTATAAGGGAGCCCCAATCAGGTTAACATCAGACTTTTCATCACAAACCCTAAAAGCTAGAAAGGAATGGGATGATATTTTCAAAATACTAAAAGACAAAGATTGCCAGCCAAGAATACTCTACCCTGCAAGGCTATCCTTCCGAAATGAGGGGCAAATAGTATATTTCTCAGACAAACAAAAACTGCGGGAGTTCACTACCACAAGACCACCCTTACAAGAAATCCTCAAGGGAGTACTGGGTTTGGTTCCTGAAAAATAACTACCACTGCCATAAAAACCTAAGAAAAATCTAAACCCGCTAGTACAATAAAAATGGCATTCATGAAGAGAAAACAAGCTAACAAAAACACTATCTACAACCTAAGGAACCAACAAACAAAGAAACCAAACAGTAAATCAGAAAGCAAGGAACAAAAGACACCTAAGACAACCAAACAACCAATAAAATGCTAGGAATAAATCAACACCTTTCAATAACAACTCTTAATGTTAAAGGCTTAAATTCCCCAATTAAAAGACACAGACTGGCTGACTGGATCAAAAAGCAGGACCCAACTATATGCTGCCTACAAGAGACCCACCTCACCCATAAAGATTCACACAGACTAAGAGTGAAAGGATGGAAAAAGATTTACCATGCAAACAGAAAAGAAAAACGAGCTGGAGTGGCTATTCTTATATCTGACAAAATAGACTTTAAACTAAAAACCATAAAAAGAGACAATGAGGGACACTACTTAATGATAAAAGGACTGATCCATCAAGAAGACATAACAATCATAAATATGTACGCACCCAATGTTGGAGCAGCCAGATTTATAAAACAAACTCTATTAGACCTAAAGAAGGAAATAGACACTAATACCATAATAGCAGGGGACCTGAACACTCCACTGTCAATATTAGACAGATCATCTAGGCAAAGAATCAGTAGAGAAACACAAGATCTAAACAATACTCTAGACCAATTGGAATTGGCAGATATCTACAGAACATTCCACCCAACAACCTCAGAATATTCATTCTTCTCATCAGCACATGGATCATTCTCCAGGATAGATCACATATTAGGTCACAAATCAAGTCTCAATAAATTCAAAAAAATTGGAATTATCCCATGTATCTTCTCAGACCACAATGGATTAAAACTAGAAATTAATAACAAACAAAACTCTGGAAACTATACAAACACATGGAAATTAAACAGCATTCTACTTAATGACATATGGGTCCAAGAAGAAATCAAGCAGGAAATCAAAAAGTTTATTGAAACTAATGAAAACAATGATACATGATACCAAAACCTGTGGGATACTGCAAAAGCAGTATTGAGGGGAAAATTTATTGCATTAAATGCTCACTTCAGAAGAATGGAAAGATGGCAAGTGAACAACCTAACACTTCACCTTAAAGAACTAGAAAAACAAGAAAAATCCAATCCTAAAGTTAGCAGACGGAAAGAAATCATTAAGATCAGAGCAGAACTGAATGAAATTGAAAACCAAAAAACAATTCAAAAGATCAACGAATCAAAAAGTTGGTTTTTTGAAAAGATAAATAAAATTGACAAACCATTAGCATGGCTAACAAAAAAAAGAAGAGAGAAGACTCAAATATCAAAAATTAGAAATGAAAAAGGCGATATTACAACTGATTCATCTGAAATACAAGGAATCATTCGAGACTACTATAAACAACTATACGCCAACAAATTTGAAAATCTGGCGGAAATGGATAAATTTCTGGACACACACAAGCTCCCAAAACTGAACCATGAAGACGTAGAAAATTTGAACAGACCAATAACAATAAAGGAGATTGAAGCTGTTATCAGAAGGCTCCCAACAAAGAAAAGCCCAGGACCAGATGGATTCACAGCAGAATTTTACCAAACATTCAAAGAGGAATTGACACCGATTCTTTACAAACTATTCCAAAAGATTGAAACGGACGCAAATCTCCCAAACTCATTCTATGAAGCAAACATCATCCTGATACCAAAACCAGGTAAAGATATAACCAAAAAAGAAAACTACAGGCCGATATCCTTGATGAATATAGATGCAAAAATCCTCACTAAAATACTAGCAAACAGAATACAGCAACACATACGAAAAATTATTCATCACGATCAAGTGGGATTCATCCCAGGGATGCAAGGTTGGTTCAACATACGCTAATCAATAAATGTGATACACCATATTAATAAACTCAAACACAAGGACCATATGATCATCTCTATAGATGCTGAAAAAGCATTTGATAAAGTTCAGCACTCATTCATGACAAAGACCCTCTATAAGTTAGGTATAGAGGGAAAGTATCTCAACATAATTAAAGCCATATATGCCAAACCCACTGCCAATATCATCCTGAATGGGGAAAAGCTGAAAGCTTTTCCTTTAAGAACAGGCACTAGACAAGGATGCCCACTCTCACCACTCCTATTCAACATAGTGTTGGAAGTACTAGCCAGAGCAATCAGAGAAGAGAAGGAAATAAAGGGCATCCAGATTGGAAAAGATGAAGTCAAACTGTCCCTGTTTGCAGATGACATGATCCTATATATCGAACAGCCTAAAACCTCTACAAAAAAACTGTTGGAATTGATAAATGATTTCAGCACAGTAGCAGGATACAAAATCAACACACAAAAATCAGTAGCATTTCTTTTCTCCAATAGTGAACATGCAGAAGGAGAAATCAAGAAAGCCTGCCCATTTACAATAGCCACCAAAAAAATAAAATACTTAGGAATAGAGTTAACCAAGGAGGTGAAAAATCTCTATAATGAGAACTACAAACCACTGCTGAGAGAAATTAGAGAGGATACAAGAAGATGGAAAGATATTCCATGCTCTTGGATTGGAAGAATCAACATAGTGAAAATGTCCATACTACCCAAAGTGATATACAAATTCAATGCAATCCCCATCAAAATTCCAAAGACATTTTTCTCAGAAATGGAAAAAACTATTCAGACATTTATATGGAACAATAAAAGACCACGAATGGCCAAAGCAATGCTCAGCAAAAAAAATAAAGCTGGAGGCATAACACTACCTGACTTTAAGCTATACTACAAAGCTATAATAACCAAAACAGTATGGTACTGGCATAAAAACAGACACACTGACCAATGGAATAGAATAGAGAATCCAGAAATCAACCCACACACTTACTGCCATCTGATCTTTGACAAAGGCACCAAGCCTATTCACTGGGGAAGGGATTGCCTCTTCAGCAAGTGGTGCTGGGATAACTGGATATCGATATGCAGGAGAATGAAACTAGATCCATACCTCTCACCGTATACTAAAATCAACTCAAAATGGATTAAGGATTTAAATATACACCCTGAGACAATAAATCTTCTTAAAGAAAACATAGGAGAAACACTTCAGGAAATAGGACTGGGCACAGACTTCATGAATACGACCCCAAAAGCACGGGCAACCAAAGGAAAAATAAACAAATGGGATTATATCAAACTAAAAAGCTTCAGCACAGCAAAAGAAACAATTAAAAGAGTTAAAAGACAACCAACAGAGTGGGAGAAAATATTTGCAAAATATACATCTGACAAAGGATTAATATCCAGAATATATAAGGAACTCAAACAACTTTACCAGAAGAAAACAAGCAACCCAATTAAAAAATGGGCAAAAGAGCTAAGTAGGCATTTCTCTAAGGAAGATATCCAAATGGCCAACAGACATATGAAAAAATGCTCAACATCACTCAGCATCCGGGAAATGCAAATCAAAACCACATTGAGATACCATCTAACCCCAGTTAGGATGGCTAAAATCCAAAAGACTATGAACGATAAATGCTGGCGAGGCTGCGGAGAAAAAGGAACTCTCATACATTGTTGGTGGGACTGCAAAATGGTGCAGCCTCTATGGAAAATGGTATGGAGGTTCCTTAAACAATTGCAAATAGATCTACCATACGACCCAGCCATCCCACTGTTGGGAATATACCCAGAGGAATGGAAATCATCAAGTCGAAGGTATACCTGTTCCCCAATGTTCATCGCAGCACTCTTTACAATAGCCAAGAGTTGGAACCAGCCCAAATGCCCATCATCAGATGAGTGGATACGGAAAATGTGGTACATCTACACAATGGAATACTACTCAGCTATAAAAACGAATGAAATACTGCCATTTGCAACAACATGGATGGACCTTGAGAGAATTATATTAAGTGAAACAAGTCAGGCACAGAAAGAGAAATACCACATGTTCTCACTTATTGGAGGGAGCTAAAAATTAATATATAAATTCACACACACACACACACACACACAAACCGGGGGGGGGGGGAGAAGATATAACAACCATAATTATTTGAAGTTGATACGACAAGCAAACAGAAAGGACATTGTTGTGGGGGAGGGGGGGAGGGAGAAGGGAGGGAGGTTTTGGTGATGGGGAGCAATAATCAGCTACAATGTATATCGACAAAATAAAATTTAAAAAAAATAATAATAAATTAATTAATTAATTAATTAAAAAAATAAATAAATAAATAAAATAAAAAATAAAGTTCATGACTCAAAAAAAAAATAAATAAATAAATAAAAAATAAAGTGGCAAGGAACTTGGCTGAATTGAGGTTTAGTGTTTTGTGATAAGTAGAAATTGTAAGTGACAAACTTGTATATTTAGCAGAGGATATTTATAAGCACAATGTTGAAGGTGTAACCTGGTTTCTCTTTGCAACCTTACAGTAAAATGTGCAAAGAAAGAGATAAATTCAAGAAGGAATTGTTAAGTGAAAAGGCACAGGAACTTGAAGGTTTGGAAAATTTCTAGTCTATCTATATTGCAAAAAATTTCTAGTCTATCTATATTACAAAAAGCATGTTCTGGTAAAAAAAAAAAACCAAGGGTGTGGCTGAACAATCATGCTATAAAGATATTAGAGGTGTGATTCATGAATCTCATCAGCCATCTCAGAGGAATCCAGTAACAGATATGAGGTTATACCAGCAGAAACAGTGCCAGCTTCTACTGAAGGGAACAGAGATGGGACAAAATGAAAGAAGGCTATCAGACTTTTGGGATTCTGTGAGCATGTGTTATCCTTCTAAAAAACGTAAGAATGTCCCCAAAGGTGGGGCTGTCTCCTGCTTGGTTTCAGAGGGCAGGGCCACCTTCTCAGTAACAGTGGGCTAGGCTGCCATGCATAGGACCTTGAGGGTAAGGCTGCCAAACTGGTGGGCACAGAAGGTGGGGCTGCCACTTCTGTGGGCACAGAGGACAGAGTATCAAGCCAAAGATAATTATTCTTAAGCCTTAAATTTTAATGGAATTTGCCCTACTAGGTTGTAGTCTTACTTGGGACCTGTGACCCCTTTCTTCTTTTTGATTTCTCCCTTTTGAAATGGTAATGTTAATCCTATGTCTGTCCCACCATTATATTTTGAAAGCAAGACAGCTTGCCTGGTTCCGCAGGTTCACATTTGGGTAGGAATTTTGCCTCAGGACAAATCATACCTCAAGTCTCACTCACACTTGACTTAGATACTCAGATGAGATTTAGGACTTAGAGTTGATGTGCAATGAGTTAAGAACTTGTTTCAATTAAAAAGTAAATTAAAAAATAATTTGGGGCTGTTGAGATGAGTGTGAATGTATTTTGCCTGTGAGAAGGAGCTGAATTTTGGAGCTCTAGAGAGCAGATGTTATGAGCTGAATTGTGTCCCCGCAAAATTCATACATTGAAATTCTAACCCCCAGTACCTCAGAAAGTGACTGTATTTTGAAACAGGGTCTTTAAAGAGGATGTTAAGGTAAAATGAATCCATTAAGATGGGCCTTAATCCAATCTGACTGGTGTATTGATAAGAAGAAATTTGGACACACATAGAAACACCAAAGATGTGTGCACACAGAGGAAAGATCATGGGAGGACACAGAAAGAAGGCAGCATCTGCAAGCCAAGAATAAAGGCCCCAGGAGAAATCAAGCCTGCCAACACCATGATCTTGGACAAGCCTCCAGAACTATGAGAAAATAAATGTTTAGCCACCTAGACTGTGGTATTTTGTTATGGCAGCCCTAGCAAAAGAATATAGCATTTAAAGGTAAAAGTATTGGCTGCAGCGGCCTGAGCAAAGGATGACGGATGACAGTCAAGACAAGCATTAGACAAACTTTAAAAAGCCTCTGAAGAAAAAGATTGAGAAAATAGATATGTAGGGGAATAAGGGCTTTTGAAAGCTCCTGTGTTTATCTGGAAATCCAGAAGTTCTCCTAATACTACTAGCAGCTGATGGAAATTTTTTCTTTCAGTTTAAAGAGATTCGATTAATATAATATAAATTGTTACTTTGGGCTATAACTTCCTATAACCTATTGAAAACTAAAGAGATTTTAAGTATGATATCTATATTGAAGACTCACCTATAGACATGTTTACATTTCATGCTTTATGCTTGTCTGTTATTTAATTCTTAAGGAATATGCAGTCATACCTTCATAATTGACAAAATTAATCAACTTTTAAAAGTGGCCTCATCACCACTTTCCAACCCTTCCATTAAATTACTCTCACAAATATACTGCTTCTTAGGCCGGTTAGCTCAGTTGGTTAGAGCATGATGATATAACACCAAGGTCAAGGGTTCAAATCCCCATACTGGCCAGCTGCAGAATGAACAAATAAAAACAAATATACTGCTGCTTCTTTATTGCTGAAGAACTATTGTGTGAGATATTTCATGTAAGACCTGTGGTGAGAATTAGAATCAATCTATGTGACTCCTGAGTCTCTAGAAGGGAACTGAAAAACAATGTCACTATCCATGTATACTAGGGAATTTTAATTCCACTTAAAGAGAAATAAATAAGCAGCAGAATGGGATCTCACACTGGGGTATATTTGTTGGAAAATTTCTTGTGAAATTATAATTGCAAGAATGTTATGAGAGAAAGACCTTTTACTACGAGTCAGAAATAAGGTAACATCTATCATGTAACAAACAACATGCCTGGCACTTAACAGGTATCCAAACTTTCTGATATTCCTTAGAAGTGAAAATACGTCACCTACCCACAGTCTTGTCTTGCACCAAGTAGGCACTTAATTTATTAATTCAACAACCATTTCTTGCGCATCTTCTATGTGCCAGATACTGTTATAGGCATTGAGGATACAGCAGTTAGAAAAAAACCCAGAAATTCCTGTTTTCATAAAGCAGAGAGACAGGAAATAATAAGTACAGTACTTAATAGGATTAGAGAGTGGTAAATGCTAAGGAAAAAAATAGGGAAGGGGGATAGTGAGAGTGGGGGGATCAAGGTTCATTTATGAATAGGGAAGTTAGGGAAGCCCTCACTGATAAGAGACATTTAAGTGAATATATGAAGGAGATAAGGGAGAGATTCTAGAGGATACCACAGGAAATAGTATTCAAGTAGAAAAAATAGCAAATGCAAAGGTCCAGAGGCCACAGCACGACTGGCAACTGATATATTCAAAAAACCACATAGAGGACACCTTGTCTGGAATACAGTCAGAGAAAGTAAGAATAATAGGAATGGAGGTCAGGAGGGAAGCTAGGCTATTCTGAAGTGCTTGTCTGAAATCATAGCTCATTACTACAACCAGTCTCCTGCCAAGTTCCTCAGTTCGCTCACCCCATCCTCCTCGGTCTCAACCAGTGTTCAGAAAATCGCACGCAACTATGCATTCCTTATAATAGAAAAAAACCTGAAAACAAGGATTTTGCCAGATACATTTTCAGAAATGGCATGGTTTAAAGATTCTGCACATTTAAATTGGTTAAGTAGAAGAATATTCTCCATATTTTATGCTATGAATATTTTTCCAATATTAAAAAAAATCTTCTAATTTTGAAAGCATGCAATTTACTGCCAAGTGATTATGTTATAGAGATAAGAATAGATAAATTTGGGTTCAAGAAGACCTCACTTCGAATTTCCGATTTTATAAATTATAGCTGAAATCAGTGGTATCCTGAAGGGAATATGGGACTGACAGGCATTGGTTACTATCTCTGTCTTTTCCTTCAGTGGCTATGTGAACCTAGAAAATATGCTTCTCCTTTCTGAGCCTCAGTCTCCTCATCTAGAAAATGAAGATGATAATTATCTTCTTCACAGGAATAAACGAAATAACCTATGCAGGGCATATGTTCAGCATTCCCTGAGTTCCCTACAGGGAAGGTACAAGGGAACCCACCTGCAATGGAGCCATGTGCCAGGGGACAATTAAATAGCAATAGTAATGATAGTAATGAACTGAAATGTCCAAGCCCCTGAACACGTGTAAATTTCAATTATTTTTTAAAATTTTAATTATTAACATAAAATTTGGCAATAATTTCAATATTTCTTCAGAAAAGGAATAAAATGTAAAGTAGCAAACAAAAAAAAACATTGTAAGTACCTCTAATTAGAGGTATTCAACTTCTCTTTGATTTTTATTAAAATGATAAATTTGATATTAGATATTACTTATTGCTTACTACCTGTGGTACTGTGCATGAAAGCTAAAAACCACAAAATCATCTCAATAAAAGCAGAAAAAGCATTGGAAAAATTCCAATACCCATTCATGTTAAAAACAAAGAAATAGAAGAGAACTTTCTCAACCTGATAGAGGGCCACTCTGAAAATTCTACAACTA
Organism: Cynocephalus volans; assembly: GCF_027409185.1. Classification (NCBI taxonomy): domain Eukaryota; kingdom Metazoa; phylum Chordata; class Mammalia; order Dermoptera; family Cynocephalidae; genus Cynocephalus; species Cynocephalus volans. The sequence continues at coordinate 109,577,316 of NC_084478.1, read as the reverse complement.
AAATCATATTTAATTGTGAAAGACCAAATGCTTTTCCCCTAGTATCAGGAATGAAGTCAGGATGTTTGATCTCACCAGCATTATTCAACATAGCACTAGTAATACTACTAGTAATCGTAGCCACTCCAAAAGGCAAGAAAAGGAAATTAAAGTATACAGATTGTAAAGGAATAAGTAAAACTTTACCTGCAGGTGGCATGATCTTTTATGTAGAATATCCTAAGTAATAAACAAAAGAAACACCAAGGTCAAGTATTTGGATACCCATACCAGCCAGCCACACAAAAAAAAAAAAAAAGGAAGAAAGAAAGAAAAAGAAAAGAACTAAAGAAAGTAATGATAGTACTAATAAGTGAATTTTGCAAGGTATCAAGATGCAAAATTGGTATTAAAAATCAAATGTATTTCTATATATGAGCTACTAGAAATGAACAATAAGAAAATGAAAATTTTTAAAATTCCTTTTACAGTAGGATAAACTAGAGTAAAATAGTTAGAAATAAATTTAACAAAAGAAGTGTAAGGCCTATGATGGAGTTTGGATGTGTCGTCCCTCCAAAACTCATGTGGAAATTTGATCTCCAATGTGGCAGTGTTGGAAACTGATTGAGTCATGGAGGTAGATCCCTCATGAATGGATTAATGCTCTCCCTGGGGGAGGGGGGATTAATGAGTGAGTTCTCGCTCGATTAGTTCCCGTGGGAGCTCATTGATTAAAAAGACCCTGGCACCTTGTCTCTCTCTCTCTCTTGCTTCCTCTGGCCATGTGATCTGCTTGTACCTGCCGGCTGCCTGCCACTTTTCGCCATGAGTAGAAGCAGTCTGAGGCCCATGCCAGATGCAGCTGTCCCAGAATCATAAGCCAAATAAACCTCTTTTCCTTATAAATTACCCAGTCTCAGGTATTTCTGTTATAGCAACACAAAACAGACTGAAACAGCCTATATACTGAAAACTATAGAAAATACAACTAAGAGAGACCTAAAAAGAACTAAGTTAAAGGAAAGATACCATTGTCCTTTCTCCTTCCTTACATGTATTAGAATTATTCACTGTATCACTTTTAATTCTTGCCCCTCTCTTTAAGTATTTTTCATCATTTTGTCTCCCCAGGCTTTATTCTCGATATTTTCTTGAGACTTATCTTTCATTTTTCTAATTCTGCATTCAGGTAGAGAACTTACCTATGCCCATTGAAATATAATGCCACATATTTGGAATGGATTCTTTTGTCCACCTAGAGCACAGAAAGGAGGTGAGGTTTACAGACATTAAGCAACTTGTCCCAAGTGCCCCAGGCTGGAAAACAGAGCAGGGACTGACATCTCAGACTGGACCCTCTGTTCAAACCCTTTCAGCTGTGCTTGCTCTCTCCTGGACTATGAATGCTCCCACCTCTCATCTCCCAAGAGGTGTGTATATTCTCAGATGCTTCAGTTTAAGTTTGCTCTTTTCAAAGAACAAGATGCTGGGTGTTTTTCAAGGGAGGTACGGCAAACAGTCTGAACAAGGAAGCTGTGAAGTTTATTCTTCACCTCTCCAGGAGCAAGATGGAGATGTGGCAATAAATGATCCCCATGAGGGCCCCTGTGTAAGATAGTGAGTAATGAGTGATGAGAATGTGCAGGGATAGGTGTGAGCTACAGGAACAGGGGAGTGGATAATGGGAACTTGCAGGTAATTGGTTTTATTTTTTATGTTACCCACTTTAACACTGAACATTTCCCTCTCAGTATATATTAAACTACCCAGTTGTTTTGAACAGGTGTACAGTAACTTTCTGGATTCCATGGACATTGTTCCTTTATTGGGAGACATTTTGCTTTTCAGGAAATTTTCCCCATGACACACTGTGCCAGAGTTCATTCTCCTATAATATGCCTCAGTAAACATGTCTCAGGCATGTTTGGGCTGCATAGATTAGGAAATGGCATTGTGCAGTCAAAATGTTTCCACTTGGATCCTAATGGATGTCACCTGTCCTTCCTCCAGCTCAAGTGCCTTCACAACAACCACTGGGACTACACCAGAGTTGTTCAGATTCTCACTCCACCCAAGGTAAGGTCTGGGACTTCAGGCCAAGTAAGTCAAGGCCAGGTGGCCTGGGATGAAACTCAGAGCCCCTGGCTCTGCTGAACTCCCAGCTCCCTCCTTTACTTCCTCCAGGTTATGATCAAGGTCCCAGAAAAGGCCTTAATGAAGTGATCCATTCTTCGATTATTTTTTTTTATGTCTACAAGATCTGTAATGACATACTCTGTTTCACACATGATTTTGGTAATTTGTGTCTTTTCTGTTTTCTTTAGCAGTCTTGCTAGAGGTTTGTCTGTTTTATTGATCTTTTCAAAGAACCAGGTGTTCGTTTAATTTACTTTATATTTTATTTTTTTTAATTTCAACTCCTGCTGTTATTTTCATTATTTTCTTCCTTATTCATCTTTTGGTTCATTTTGCTTTCTTTCCATATTCCTAAGGTGGGAGCTTGGATTATTAACTTGAGTCTTTTTCTTTTTTCTAGTGTATGAATTTAGTGCTGTAAAATTCTTTCTCAATGCTGATTTAGCTGAGTCCCACAAATCTTGATATGTTGTATTTTCATATTTATTTGGTTTATTATATTTTTTAATTTTCCCTCAAGACTTCCACTATGACCCATGGGTTACGAGAAGTACAAGGGTACTTCAAAAAGTTAGTGAAAAAATGGAAATAAAAGATAATACAAATGTTTCCATGAACTTTCCTCATATGTTAGTTTTCAAGTATTTGGAGACTTTACTGTTATTTTTCTATTGTTCATTGCTAGTTTGATACCATTATGGTCAGAAAATGTACTCTGCATGATTTCAGTTTTGTTTTTTTTTTTTTTTTTTTTTGCTGAGGTTTGCTTTCTGGTGTATCTTGTGAAATGTTCCATGGGCACTTGAAAATGATGTGTATTCTGTTGCAGTTTGGTGGAGTGTTCTACAAAGTCAATTATATCCTATAAGATGCTAGTGTTGTCGTGTTTTTCTGTATCATCCCTGATTTCCTTTCTCATTGTCCTATCAGTTGTTGAGAGAAGGGTGTTGAGGTCCCCAACTATAATTGTAGATTTGTCTATTTCTCCTTTCAGCTCTATCAGCTTTGCTTTATATATTTTGCAGCTCTATTGTTTGGCACACACACATTTAAGATCACTATGTCTTTCAGTGGATTTTATAATTATATAATTATTATATAATATCCTCCATGTCTCTTAGAATTTACTTTGCTCTGAAGTCCACTTTATCTGATGTTAATAGACACTACTGCTCTCCTTTGATTGATGTTTGCATGATAATATCTTTTTTCATCTTTTATTTTCAACCTGCCTTATATGGTTATATTTGAAGTGAATTTCTTCTAAGCATCATATAGTTGGATCACATTTTTTAATCCACTCTCTCAATCTTTGTCTTTTAATTGGTGTATTTAGATGATTTACATTTATACTGAGATTATACCTAATTCAGTTATTGATATGTTAGAGCTTATGTCTGCCACTTTATTATTTCTTTTCTGACTGTTCTTTCTGATTTCTGTTTCTTGGTTTTCTTTGTTTATTTTTACTTTTTGTGGGTTGCTTGAACATTTTTTATAATTCCATTTTGATTTTTAATAGTGTTTTTAAGTGTATCACTTTGTATACAGCTTTTTGAGGTTACTCTGTGTAGTACATTATATATACATAACTTACTACAGTCTACTGGAGTCATCACTTTATCAGTTCAAGTGAAGTACAGAAATCTTACCTTCCTGTATGTTTATTTGCCTTTACCCATTTATAACATAATTGCCTTAAATCCTTCATCTACACACATTTAGAACTATATGAGACAGTATTATAATTCTTTCTTCAACCATCAAACATAATTCAGAAAACTCAAGAGGAGAAGGAAAGCCTACAGTGTTTGCCATATGTTTGCTTACCATCAGTGATAAGTTGATTACAAGAAACAAACTATAAGCTACACTCTACAATCCTTTTTAGAAGAATGTGTTCCCTTTAAGAAACTACAGTAAGAAAATCAGCTCCCTCTTCTACAGTGTTTTTAAATTTCTGCCTGATACAACTTTTGTTTTGGGATATTGAGTGCACACTTGTTGAATTCACAAGCCAAATATTGTGCAAATAGAGTACAACTTTATGGTTAAGGTGGTAGACATCAAAAAAAAATTTTTTTGTTACAAGTGGCACATCCTGTTTTTATTTTATTATGCATTTGACAAATTATAGTTGTACAGGTTTATGGGATATAAAGTGACATGATTTTTTAAAACAATGTGAAATAATTAAATCAAGCTAGTCAACATATCCATCACTTCAAATATTTAACAGTTTTTGTGATGAGAACATTTGAAATTTACTCAGTGATTTTGAAATATTTAGTACTCATTTATTAACTATATTAACTACACTCTGCAATAGATCTCAAAAAAGTCAAACTTATTCCTCCTATCTAATGAAGTTTTGTACCCTTTTTCCATTATCCCTCCATTCCCCTCACTCTCCAGCCTCTGGAAACCACCATGCTACTCTCTACTTCTATGAATTCAACTGTTTTAGATTTTACATATGAGTGATAACACATGGTAGTTTTCTTTCTATGTTTAGCTTATTTCACTTAGCATAATGGTCTCCAATTCCATCCATGCTATCACAAGTGATGGTATTCTTTATTTTTAAAGGCTGAATAGTATTTCATTGTGTATATATACCACATTGTCTTCATCCATTTATCTGTTGATAGACACTCAGGTTAATTTCATAACTTGGCTATTGTGAATACTGTTGCAATGAATATGGGCATGCAGACATCACTTTAACATACTGACTTCACATCTTTTGGGTCAATACTCAGAAAATTATTGAATTTCCAAATACACTTGGTCATCTAACATGTGTTTTCAGTGGATGTTACTCCATAAGTGACTTGAGTGAGTTGAAAATTAATTTCCAATTTTTCATGGCTGTCTATTCTACAAGTATTGAATTATGTTATTTGAGAGATTCCTAATTGCTGAGTTTCATAAAATTATCTGTTATTTAAAAAACAAACAAACAACAAAAAAAAAACAGGTGAACAAAACTAAATTCAAATTCTGGAATCTAGTTATAGTCAATGATCACAAGTACCTCAGATTTTTTAGAGAGCACATGACATGCCACATATTTTAAAGATTTGTTGGGGGAAAAATATTTGGTAATGCATCTTATACGTTTTAGATTAAAATTGGGCCCACACAGGCTACCTAAAGTAGGTAATTAGGAAATCATCTGGTGACATTATGGAAATGTAAAGTCTATTGATATCACTTAGTCCTTAAAATCTAATTGTCATCTAAAGAAAACTGCCTAAGCTCACTCATTTACATCATATACAAACATATCCACCAGCAATATTTAGACTAAAGTGTGATATTGTAATAAGAAAGCAGTGTGGCCACTTAATGTAAAAATTGATCTCACAATATTCTCAAAGAGTAGTTAAGATTATTTTTTGAATGGCAAAAAAGAATTGGATTGAATGGACAACAAAAGCCAGGCTGAGACAATTAAAATTTTCCCCTTCTAATCACTGAAAAAGTTTTGAAGCACAATTGTTTATTTTTTAATGGTCTTCACATGGAGGGAGTTTTCAAACTATATCAGAGAATCATGTCATCACAAATGGTAAGCTAACAAGTAAACACTCTGTAAAGAATTTCTACCTTGGAGTTCTGGTCAAGATGGCGGAATAGATGGTTCCTACCATCAGTCTCTCCCACAAATCAACCAATTTACAACTACAAAAATGTAACATCAGCCCAGCTGGGGCTGCTGGAGCTCACAGGAAGAGGAGGAGAGACCTACAGAGTTCATGAAGGCGGGAGAAACCACGATGAGAGAAAGAAAAAACTGTTCTGAGCGTTTTGGGCCACAGCCATTTTAAGGCTCCAGCTGCTGAACACATTGAGCAGGAACCAGCAGGAGCCACAGCTGTGCCCTTCAGATGGAGTTACTTGGAGGCAGCAGGGGAGAAGAGGGCCTTGGTGGCCCCCAGGACAGCAAGACCACTAACAGGGATCCTGTGGACCCATGCAGGAGCAAGGAACCAGAACCACTGAAAAAAGGGAGCCATTCAGAGGCCGGTGAGTCACTGCGAGGGACCGACGCAGGGCCCATCACATGGGAAGTGTTTGGAGTATGGGCAGTTGGGGAGACAGGCCCACTGGGAGAACACTGGGGCACAGCAAAGACAGCCGACCCATTCCCCAATCGGTGTGGGACCACTCAGAGGAGACTGGACAGGAATGCAGAATTGCACAGGGTCCAGTTTGATTAGAACACTCAGGCCCAGATCAGAGTTTCTACACAACCCAGATCCACTGGGTCTCTGGAGAGCCAGAAGTACCTATAAGGTCAACCATTAAACCCTGAGCTGCACAAAAAGCCTTCCCTAGGGAAACAGCAGCAAAGCAGCAATTTAGCTCAGCCACACAGCTCACCTGGTTGGAAGTTCACCTGTTTTAGAAGTAAGCGAAGGACAAAAAATTAGTTCTGGCCCAGGCACACCACCAGGGCCTCAGGGCCTGCCGGGAGACCCGAGGCATTGAGACGGTGACCAGACCCCATTCCCACATCCAGACACACTGCTAGCACCTCGGGGCCCTGCCCAGGGCCCAGGGCATGGGTCCAGGGACTGACCCCTCCCCACAACCAGGCACACCATGCCAGTGCCTCAGGGCCTGCCCGGGGACCTGAGGTCTGGAGCCAGGGACCAGACACACCCCACAACCAGGCACACTGCCAGTGCCAAGGCACATGCCAAAAACATCACCTCCATGCTGATGGCCCACTACAGCCACCACAATAACCGTGGCTACCATGAAAGTGGCTAGATGCCACAACCACCATGCATATGGTCTGCCAACCACTGGAATGCATTGACACAGGAGAGTCACCAGAAGAGATTAAAAAAAAGAAGAGGATGTCTCTTTCCACAAAGCCCATTTCAGAGTGACAGAAGAAGCATCCGCTCTGTGATAATATTGGGGGAACTGATCACTCCTCTCAGCATTGGAAAGATCATCAAGGCAAAAAATCAACAGAGTAACCATTATTCTTTCAGAAGGAGAGAAGAAATCTAGGATAATTAGAGGGGGGAGGGGAGCGGGAGAGAGTGATGGGGAGAGATTGGACAAGGGGAATAAAGAATAATTACTATTTATAACAATATATATGCTAGTAATATTAATTTGATCAACATATCTCAATGTTTAGCCCCCAAAATATGTATAATCAATTTTGAATCAAAAAAATTTAAAATAATAAAATAAAATAATTTCTACCTTCTCACTACTCTCCATTCTTTGGCCTGAGAAAAGTTTTCATTGTGGATGTAATTTTCTATTTGCATACTGTGGTAGTCCCCAGAGATCTTTGGTAGTCCCCAAAGAGCTCGTTACATAGAACTGTTAAATTTTACATTGTACTTGGGGGTGGGCTCATTGAGCACTTTGACAATGAGCACCATTGGCTCTTCTTTCTCATTGCTTAACACTGACAGCAAAGTTACTTCTAGTTATTTAATAAATTTCATAAAGTAACATTGAAAAACATGTTTTGATTACAATCTCGATTAAAAAAAATACAGCTCCATCTGATGAATTCCCTTATATAGTGTTACCAGGTAAGTCAATTTTTTTTCCTGAAAGTAAATTCACATAGGACTTCTAGCTCAGTTGTACATATTTATGTTTGAACCCAAAGCATTTGAGTATTTATGGTTTATTTAACAGCATTACCACTACTCAGTTACATCCCTTTACCACCTCTCTCTTGTTAGGCAAAGCTGCTTCTCTGAAATTCACTAGCACTGACCTTCAAAATGACCACCACAAAACAAAAAGCAGAACGAAATAAAAATGCTCCCAGTAAATCCTGCCTAATAATGTTCGAGAAGAATGGCTTATCGACCTGCCTCACCTAAATAAACACAACACCTGATAAATGAAATGCAGCACCTAAACTGCCTAACACATATAAACTGTGTTCTTATAAATGTTTACCCAAAGACTTACCCCTCAATTTTATATTAGAGAGTGCTGACAGACCTCAAATGATGTACCTAAATACAGATGCTCCTCAACTTACAATGGGATTATGGCCCAATAAATCCATAAATTGAAAATATTGTAAGTTAAAAATTCATTTAATACATCTAACCTACTGAGCATCATAACTTAGCCTAGCGTACTTTCAACATGCTCACAACACTTACATTAGCCTACAGTTGGGCAAAATCACCTAACACAAAGCCTATTTTATAATAAAGTGTTGAATATCTCATGTAATTTACTGAATATAGTATTAAAAGTAAAAAAAAGTATGGTTATATGGGTACACGAAGTACAAATTCTACTGAATTTGTATCACTTTCACACCATCGTGATGCCAAAGAATCAGAAGTTGAACCATTATAAGTTGGGGATCATCTGTATTTTTTTTAAGAAACTCCTGGTAATCATCTCAGAGAAGGAATGAGTGATATGAGTATCAGGACTGGGGAGAAAATCTGACTCTTCTAAAGAAGAGTTATAATTAGAATTCCAGGGTTTGTCTTTTGGTGAAAGAAGTTGACCCCAATCTCAACCTCAGTTGTGCATGGATGAGCTAGATATAATTCTGCTACACCTTTCATTGTTGATCTGCTTATCTATATGTCATTACCAAAGTAGGGTTGGGACAAACATCAGGTCCTGATGTCAGATTCCATCCTCTGACTTATATAGATGCTTTCTAAATCCGATGTGAAATTCCATAATAGGATCTGTTGTAAATATGTGGTTCTATTTTCATACCCTGCATTTACAAGTGTTCCATAATTTTCCAAAATTGTCTAAGGAACACTGATTTGCACAAATACAGTCATTCCAAAAAGTCACGACTTCCTTCAATAGACTTAAAATCACAGACACACAGTCTGTTATCCTTACTAGTATAATCAAATTTAACTATCATACAAAATTTGGTCTGTTGAATTTTCTTCAGCTTATGTAGTCATGCCACATGTAGGGAACAAGCAAAATAATCCTACCCCTCGTATATCATTAGGTTTGCCTACACCAGCAAACCAGAAGACCACACAAATTTATTTCAGACATGCAGATGAAACTGCAGTTTTCCACACAAATCAGCAAAAGATGTGTTTGTGAAACTACGATTGCTAAAAAAAAGGAAAAGAAAAAAACAAACAAAAAACTGTATTTTCCCTTTCCTCTGTCCTTTCTAGGAAAGCACAGAGTATAAATGCAGAAAAATCTAATTAATTCAGATTCTGCTCATTTATAATTTTTGTAATTCAGGCAAGAGCCAGGTATGATGTTTGAATTCTGCAATATTTTTCCTTTAGTGTTTATTTATTAGAAGGAAATGTTTCCACTAACACCTAACATTTTATACTACCTTTTATGTACTAATATTTCATATATTAATTATAAGTTCATATTTATATATTAAAATGAATCTGAGGTTCTTAATTATATTCAACTTTGATTGATTCTAATTACTTATAGTACTTGAAATTATTTAAATGGCATTTCAAAGAGGTCCTCCATGATATCAACTTTTCAGTAACTGAGGCTGGCTTTCCAGTTAGTCTGAATTAGTAAGGCTGAATTAACATTAATTTTCCTTGGGAAATTTAGTGGGTGATCAGAAGGCAAACTTTGGAGCCACGCTACCTGGAGGCTTGCACCTACAAGCTCTGTGACCTCTTAGGCAAGTGACTTAACACACAGGTGCTTCAACTTTCTCACCTATAAAAATTGGAATACCTACTTTGTAGAGTTGCCACTACTAAATGAGTTAACCTTTTAAAGTGCCTGGCACGTGGTAATCACTATACACAATTTCTTTTTTAAATTAACATCTAAAATTCATATTAGGTTTACTTTAATTTCCTTTAGATTCACATGAAATTGCATCAACATCATTTACCTGTACCAACTGCTTAGCCTCTTATACTAGTTTCTAGTATTATGGTTATAGGGAGAACCTATTTCATTATTATGTATTAATTTGTTATGTATTAAATGTCATATGTTCTTAGAGAAAAATATAAAATATGATAAAGTGGGGTGGGGGTAGCTAAAGCCTAAGTTTGTGTGCTGTGGAAAGTCACCCGGAGGCACCACCATCACTAAGGATCCCAGTAACGTGAGCAATCTTAGATGTCCAGGACTCGTAAACATAATGGCCTCCTGAAAAATGCAGATCAGGAGAACTCTATTGTCACTGGACCCTACTGTTACGAAGCTGACCCAAGGTAACCTAGCTCTCCCAGGCACCTGATCATTGTGGGTTCCTAAGGCTGTGGGTCATGTGGATGCTGCCATCATGTGGACACTGAAATTACATGGCAGGCCCAGCCCTACTGGTCATGTCAGCAGCATGGGTACTTAGGCCCTGAGGTCACGTGGTCTCTCTGGTCATATTGCCACTGTGGTCAGGTCGCGCTGTTCCAGTCACTAGAGCATAGTGGACTCCTGAACCCTGCCAGTCCTATGGATTCTTCCATCATGTGTCCATTACTGGCTACCAGCATGTGGCAACCTCAGTCCTTGAAGTCCTGCAGGTGACCTACCATTTAGGGCTATGTGGATGCTATGTTCAGGTACACCGTCTCTCCCCACCCCGCCCCACCCCTCTCCGCCCCACCCCTCTCTGCCCCAACGGAAACATTGTGAGGCTCAGGCCTCTCTGTCACATGAAAGTTTTTAGCTACTGAGCTCCGCAAATCCACGCATCAGTGTTCACCGCGTTTTTGCCCTCACACAGCTGGCAAAGCCCTTGCAGTCACGTGGGCACTGCAGCTACCCAATGGCTGTTGTTTACGTATAACCTATGGGCGTGTGCTACGCTAAGGTCACGTAAGGGTCAACCCTCTCAGTCACGTGAAGATCGAGCGCTCCCTGATGCTGAGGTGACTTCCATCTTGTGATAATGTGGTCCCAACAGGGCAAGCATCTAGCACCCAGGTAAGGCCCCACAACTACAAGTTACGTGGATTAGGCAGTTAGGTGACCCCCCCTTTGGTCATGTACCCGGTGCCCAGGCTCAGGCCGTAGTTTGATCAGACTCCGGCTCAGAACCGAGCCTTTCCACGAACTTTCATATCCTGCCGCCAGGGAACAGTATTCTGGTAGAAACGCGCTAGATGGTACCAGTTTACTCAGAGAATTGGGCTTTAAGGGGAGGTCAAATGGCCTCCAAATATCTGAGGGCCCGAACTGTGGTTGAGTAGAAGTAGGGAAAAGACGTTATGAATGTGGCCAAAGTTTTAGGTGACCTCCCCTTTGGTCATGTATCCGGTGCCCAGGCTCAGGCCGTAGTTTGATCAGACTCCGGCTCAGAACCGAGCCTTTCCACTAACTTTCATATCCTGCCGCCAGGGAACAGTATTCTGGTAGAAAAGTGCTAGATGGTACCAGTTTACTCAGAGAATTGGGCTTTAAGGGGAGGTCAAATGGCCTCCAAATATCCGAGGGCCCGAACTGTGGTTGAGGAGAGGTAGGAAAAAGACATTATGAATGTGGCCAAAGTTTTGTACGCCCGGCAGAGAAAGCCTCTGTGTGCGCGCGCGTGAGCTCTCTCTCTCTCTTTCGCGCGCGCGCGCGCGCGCGCGCGCGCGCACACACGCGTGATCCTGGACCCACAGGAACTGTTGCTGGTAGAGGGTGAAGTGGAGGCAGCGAAAACGCTGAGGGGGGGGGTTAGTGGACTTTTAAGTCACCTCAGGGGCAGGGCTCTAGAAGCCGAGCGCGACCCCCTTCCCCGCTCCAACACGAAAGCCCTCCTCTTGCCTATCACCCTGCCTCATTCACTCTCTGTGCAGTGTGATACCATCCTCCGTCTCTCCTCTGACCATGTTGTTTTTAAGGATACCAGAGACTTCCTAGATGCCAGTTCGTATAGATGATTCCAAATCCAATCTTAATTTCTGTCTCTTATTTGATTCTGTAAAGGGAGAGAGATTTTATTTCAAAAGAATTTGATATATCGATAAAAGTGAAAGTAGCCATCACGTGAAGATTTAGAATTTGTTTCTTATATTTTCTCTAAGTTCAGTTGTTTTTCAAAGAACATGTGGAGTAGGGTGCAGTAATCTTGTGCTTGAACTCTCTAAATAGCTTAAACTAGTCCAACCAGACACTATTTTCGTTCTGGTTCCCTGCCCCTCCAACCCCGACTTTGTAACCATTGCTTCTTAGACTCCATCTTGAAAACTTCCTCCTTTCCTTTATGTGGAAAAAAAATAGTGAATTGATTTAAGAAAACATGGGCCAGCCCCGTGGCTCACTCGGGAGAGTGCGGCACTGGTAGTGCCGAGGCCGCGGTTCGGATCCTATATAGGGATGGCCGGTGCACTCACTGGCTGAGCGTGGTGCAGACCACACCATGCCAAGGGTTACGATCCCCTTACCGGTCAAAAAATAAAATAAAATAAAATAAAATAAAATAGAAAACATTAAGTAAAATTATAGGTGACACTTGCATTTCACAAAATTCATGAAGGTGGTACTAAATGAGTAAAGCTTAGCAAATAGAGGATTGTGCTTACATTTATAAGGGATTTAAATATTGTTCGAAAGAAGGTTAAAGAAGGTTGATCACTTGTGATAGTTTACATTGTATTTAGCTTAAATGATGCAGTTTATTTTTCTCTCATCTCTGCATTTCTAGGTTTGTTTCGCAAAATATTAGTTCTGAAAGACAGCAACAACAAAAATATGCTGTACCATTAAAGATACATGGGACATACAGAAATGAAGGTAATAAGATTTCCATATTGTAGGAATTTTTTAGATAGTATGCTAATATGGAACATAAATCTCAGAAAAAGGGGTAGTTTCCTTGACTTATATGGAAATGGAACATTTTTTCACAGAGTAGTTGAGGTGCTAGTGTTCTTCAAAAACCATTTTGGGACATCCTGTTAAAACTAAACATATTTTACCACATTAATACATTGTACCTTTGTTTACAAAGAACAAGGGAATGTGTCTTTACTAGTAATTATAATCTATTCTTCTCATTAAGAAGTTACTTATTGCTCTTTAACTCATTTTATCTTATTTTATTAGTCACTCTCCTGCTTGAATTTTTCCACGTTTTTATTCTTCAGAGATACCCCCGATTTATTAAACATATTTCTAGTATCATGATGGCAAAAAATAAGTGCATAAGTACAAATCATTGGGAAGTGTTGTTTATAGCAACAGAATGCCTCACTCTTGAAAGCAGGATACAACTTACCTATTAGAATGAACAGACGCAATACCTCTCATTTTATACAAATAATCCACATTTTCTCAAAATCATTTTTTTAAATTATTTAATAATTATAGCTGCTGTTTTTGAGTCCCTATTATATGTCAAGCACTGTGATAACCTCATCATATAAGTTATCTCATTTAACTCTCAAAAGAATACTCCTAAGGTGATGATATTTTAATTGACAGATGAGATGTTTGAGTCAGGATGAAGTACCTACCTAAAATTACATATGCTATAAGTGACAGAGCAGAATCCAGATATATACAATTTCAAAGTCCATGCTCTTTTCTACTCCTACTGCTTTCTACATTGTATGTTATTCTCTTAAATGAAGTTCATGTATATTTATAATAGAAGTTCTTTGTTTCAATGCTGCAATTCCCTCTCCCTTAATGATCTGTTATTCCAGCAGTGGAATTGAATGAACATGATTGAATTGGTTAAAATCCCCAGCATTGGTAAGCCACAGGATTTTTCCAAATAAAAAATATTCTGTATATTTGGATATCCATGGTATTCAGGGAAAAAAATTATAAGATAAAACCTAGTGGTAGATGAAAACACTTACACATACTTAATAAAAATTACTCATCTTCCCAGTATTGTCAAGGAAAAACTAATAACAATAAGAATAAAATTTAATGAAAGTGGTAAGAAATATGAAAGAATTGAAGAAAAATGCTAAATTTCAGTGCTTTCAAAACTTTAGCATGATGGATCAGAAAAATTAGAGATAAGACGCAAACTACTCTGGGAATGAAAAAGTTGTCCTACTTGTGGCTACAGCAAAGATATAAAAGATAATATTATGAAAAACATATGCTGACAATCTGAAAATTTGGATTAAATATATAAAATCCAGCAAAAATATAACTTTTTATATTGAAGAAACAGAAAATCTTAAGTGTATTCTTGACATGGAATGCAAAATTATTACTTAATCTCAATTAGTTATATAAATGCAAAAAAATATAAATAAGATCATAGCAGACTGAATTCAGCAGTGGCTAAAAGGGGTAATAAGGCATGACAAAAGTTGTGTTTATCTTAAGCTTAGGATGTTGGTGTAACATTAGGAGATCCATAACATAATTCAACACATTAATAGAATAAAGGAAGGAGAAAATGACGATTATTACAAAAGATGCAAAAAATGGTATACAAGAACATTGAAAAACCAGTCAGGATTAAACAACAATAACAGTTACTCTCAGCTACCTAGGAATAGAAAGATTTTTTTTTTTTTTAACTTCTAATGGGTGTCATAGAAAACTGCAGCAAACACCATACATAATAGTGAAACATTAAAAGCATTCTATTTTAAATCAGAAAAAAAAAGTCAAAAATGTTTCATATAACCACTTTTGCTCAACATCTTACAGAGTTGCCTAGGCAGTGCAGTAAGCCAAAATAAATATATACATAAATATATATATATATATATAAATTAATAAATGTGTAAAAGTGATAAAAATCAAAACTGTTAAAATAATCATCTTCATATGAAACTCAAGAGAACCTGTAGAATATTATAATTAATAATAGAAATTAACACATTTACTGGATGTAAGACTAATACACACAAAATACATTGTTGGGAGGGAGTGGGGAGAGGGAGGAGGGAGGGAGGTTTCGGTAATGGGCCACAATGATCAACCACATTGTATATCGACAAAATAAAATAAAAATTTTTTAAAAAATACACACAAAATACTTATAAAAAATAGAAAATACCATTTTTATCATGAGTTTACCATTTACAATAGCAAAAAATAGGTTTTGTGGAATATACTATGAATTGGCTCAGGTGGCAACTATTTGCACACTCATAAACACTCTTAATGTGCTTTCCAGTACTATAGAGACTAAAAATCCAAAAATAAGAAAGGAAACCTATGTGAGTGTCTCTGTGTGAGCGTCTGTCTGTCTGTCTGCCTTTTGGTCTTTCACCACTGAGTGTGATGCTAGCTCTGGGCTTTTTATAATTGGCCTTTATTATGTTGAGGTGGTTTCTTTCTATTCCTCGTTTGAGTGTTTTTTTTAAATCATGAAAGGGTACTGAATCTCTACTATTTTTGCTTTCCTTGTTTTATTTTTTGATGATGCAACAGTTTTATTGTGAAATATCAATATTCACACTACTGGGTCACTTACACAACTTTGTTATTCTTGTCCTTTGCATATGACTATCTAATTTTTTCCACAAGAGCTGATTTTTAATTTGTTTTTTTTTTTACTTTTTATTTATGATTATACAATGTAATCAATTTTCATGGCCCTTGACCAAATCCTCCCTTTTCCCCCCTCCCTCTTCCCCACCCCCAGCAACCTCAGTTCTGTTATCTCCTCTTAAAAAGTTCAATGAATTATTGTAATTGTATCTTTTTTGTTGGTTGCTTGTTTATTTACTTATTTATTTATTTTTATTAGCTCCCACATATAAGAGAGAACATGTGGTATTTATCTTTCTGTGCCTGGCTTATTTCACTTAACAGTCTTCTCTAAGTTCATCCATGTTGATGCAAATGGCAGAGTAGTATTCCATTGTGTAAATGTACTACATTTTCCTTAACCACTCGACTGATGATGGGCATTTAGGCTGGTTCCAAATCTTGGCTATTGTAAATAGCACTGCAATAAACATAAAAGTACAGGTGTCCCTTTGACATAATTATTCCTATTTCTTTGGGTATATACCCAGCAATGGGATAGCTGTGTTATATGGCAGTTTTATCTGTAGATGTTTGAGGAACCTCCATATCATTTTCCATAAAGGCTGCACCATTTTACAGTCCCACCAACAGTGTAGGAGGGTTCCCCTTTCTCCACATCCTCACAGCATTTGTTATTCTGTCTTTTTGATAATAGCTAGCCTAACTGGAGTGAGATGATATCTCAATGTGGTTTTGATTTGCATTTGCCAGATGCTCAATGATGTTGAGGATTTTTTCATGTGTCTGTTAGCCATTCTTATATTTGCCTTTGAGAAATGCCTATTCAGCTCCTTTGCCCATTTTTTAAACAGGTTACTTGCTTTTTACTCTATATTCCTCATGTATGTTCTTGGTGCCTTTGTCAAAGATCAGATGGCTGTAGGTATGTGAGCTGGTGACTGTTGTAAATTAGCTAGCTTTCTTGATTTCTTTTTATGCTAGTTCATTCTTGGAATAAAAAATGCTACTGATTTTTGCGTGTTCATTTTGTATACTGCAACTTTGCTGAAATCATTTACCAACTCTAAGAGTTTTTTGTAGTCTTTAGGCTTCTCCATATATAGGATCATGTCATCTATAAACAGGGACAGTTTGACTTCATCTTTTCCTATCTGGATGCCTTTTATTTCTTTCTATTGCCTGATGGCTCTGACTAATACTTCCAATACTATATTGAATAGGAGTGGCAAGAGTGAGCGTCCTTGTCTTGTTCCTGTTCTTAAGGGGAAAGCTTTCAACTTTTCCCCATTCAGGATGATATTAGCAGTGGGTTTGCCATACATGGCTTTAACTGTGTTGAGATACTTTCCTTCCATACCGAATTTTTTGGGAGTCTTTATCATGACGAGATGTCTAATTTTGTCAAATTCTTTTTCAGCATTGATGGGGTTTAGATTTGTTGTCCCCTCCAAAACTCATGTGGAAATTTGATCTCCAGTGTGGCATGATTGAGTCATGGGGGTGGATCCCTTATGAATGGATTAGTGCTCTCCCTAGGTGGGGGGAGTAATGAGTGAGTTCTCGCTCTATTAGTTCCCATGAGAGCTGGTTGTTTATAGGACCGTGGCATATCCTCTCTCTCTTGCTTCCTCTCATCATGTGGTTTGCTTGTACCCACCAGCTGCCTGCTGCTGTCTGCCATGAGTAGAAGCAGTCCAAGTCCCATGCCAGATGCAGCTGTCCCAGAATCATAAGCCAAATAAACCTCTTTTCCTCATAGATTACCCAGTCTCAGCAACACAAAACAGACTAATACAGAAAACTGGTACCAGATAAGTGGGGTGTTGCTTATAACAAATACTTGAAATATGGAAGCAGCTTTGGAACTGGGTGTTAGGCAACGGTTGGAGGAGTTTGGAAGGCTCAGAAGAAGACAAAAAGACAGGGGAAAGTTTGGAATGTCTTAGAGTCTGGTTACATGGTGGTGAGCAGAATGCTAATAGAAATATGGACTGTAAAGACCATTCTAAGGAGGTCTCAGATAGAAATCGGAAGGAGTTTATTGAAAACTGGGGGAAAGGGCTGAGCCCGTGGTGCACTCAGGAGAGTGTGGCGCTGGGAGCACGGCGACGCTCCTGCTGCGGGTTCGGATCCTACATAGGAATAGCCGGTGCACTCACTGGCTGAGTGCCGGTCACGAAAAAGACAAAAAAAAAAAAAAAAGAAAGAAAACTGGGGGAAAGAGCACCTTTGCTGTGAACTGGCAAGGAACCTGGCCACATTGTGTCAATGCCCTTGGACTTTGTGGAAGGTGGGACTTAAGAGTTGTGAACCAGAATGTTTGACAGAAGAAATTTCTAAGCAGCAAAGCATCAAGGAAGCTGCATGGTTACTTTTAACAGCCTACTCTGAGTTATGGTGGCAAAGGCATGATGTAAAGCCAGAATTTAAAAGGGAAGCAGAGCATAAAGATTTGGAAAATTTGCAGCCTGACTATGTGGTAGAGAAACCATGAGCCAGAGAAAAATGCAAGGGAGAAGCACATAAACTGGTTGCTAAAAACATCAGTTTGGTGATGAGGCAGCCAGATGGTAAGAACCAGGACAATGGGAAAAAAGCCCTCAAGGCATTTGAGAAGTCTGGAATGGTGCCTCACCCATCACAGGCCCTGAGGCCTAGAAGGACTGAGTTGTCCTGGAGGACAGACCTGGGGTACAGCTACCCTTGAGAAACAGCTGCCTGCATCCCAGCTGCTCTGGCTGGAGCAGCCCTGCCTCAAGCAGCCCCAAGTGTGGTTCATGCAGCAGCTCTGGAGAGTAGAAGCCTGAAATCTCAGTGGCATCCACGTTGTGTTAAGTCTGCAAGCCAGCAGGACAGGAGAACATTGGAGGCATGGCCACCTCCACCCAGATTCCAGAGGATGTGTGGAAAAGCCTGGGGGCCCAGGCAGAGACCTGCCACAGGGGTGGAGCCACCACAGAGGCCATCTGCTAGAGCAATGCTGAACAGAAAAGTGGGGTCGGAGCCCCCACCAGGGAAATGTCTAGTAGAGCCAAGGCAGTGGGACCACCATGGAGACTCCAGATGTATGGAGCTACCAGAGTGGCGCACCAGCCTGGAAAAGCCACAGGCATCAACACGGCCAACTGGGCTGTACCTGGCAGAGGTGTGGGGGTTGGGCTGCTGAATTCTTTGGGGGCTCAGATGCCCCATTGTGCCCAGAATGCAAGAGTTGGAGTCACGGAAGATTATTTTGTTGTTTTAAGACATAATGTCCGCCCTGCTGGGTTTCAGACTTCTTTGGGGTCTGTTTCTCTTTTCTTTTGGCATATTCCTCCCTTTTGGAATGGGAATGTGTACCCAGTGTCTGTTCCACCATTGTATCTTGGCAGTAGATAAATTTCTCTTTGATTTTTACAAATTCACAGCTGGAAGGAGTTTAGCCTTTGGTCTCAGATGAGACTTCGGACTTTGGACCTTTAAGTCGGTGTTGTAGCAAGCTAAGACTTTGGGACTGTTGGGATGGAATGATTGTATTTTGTACGTGAGAGTGACATGACTTTTGAAGGGCCACGGGTGGAATGATGTTGTTTGGCTTTGTTGTCCCTCCAAAACTCATGTGGAAACTTGATCACCGAAAGTCTGTGGTCCTAATATCCACAATCTGAAAAGGGACTGTGAATACAGTTCTCATGGAACTTCTGTGAGGAGGTCAAGAGAAACCTAGTGAGTCTGCCCAACACTGTGCAAATGTTGGTTGCCACTGGGCAAGTGTTGGTTTCTTTCTTACCCCATTCTTTCCCTACCACAGCAGGGATGCTGTTGCCATGTACTCAGAGGCATGGCAATGATGTAGGCAGAATTCCAAAATGACACAGAAAGTACCAGTGGCAACACAGATGATGTCATAAAGGACTCTCACTGCAATTTCTGTGTAAGAGAATCAGCTAGTACATGGTGAAGCTTGAGGGGGAACCCAGGCAGTCTGGCTGAGGGGCACTAGCTGCTTGATAATACTCCTGCTATTGCCTTGGATTCTTGCACAACTGAAAGACAGTCATTGTGCTGCTGAGATATGGGGTCAGTAAGTGGAGGTGCGCCTGTGTTTTATCTTCAGCGTCTCTGTCCATCGAGTCTCTGTGGCTTTCTATCACATGCCCACTGTCCCGTGCAACTCCCAGCATGACGCTTTGCCTGAGCTTGTAGCTGTAGCTGTGAGCTAACTCACTATTTTTACCCTTTCCTCTAGTGACGTTATTTACGAAGGAATGTTGGTTCTCGAAGATGACTGACTCTATACTGCATACATTGACCATGTGCCTTTATCTCTCACATTAATATTGGATTTTTCCTTATCATTTGTGAACTTTCAGGAAAATGAGTTGGTTTCAAGGAATTCTCCAAATGTCGCCTATGAGGTTATTTTTGATTGTTGTTTTTGAGTGTCATTATGGACTCGTGGTTTTTTAACATATTGATGTGCTTCAAACCCCTGTTACAGGATTTTGAGGAGGGGAATGACAAAATTTGACGTATGCTTTAAAAAATCTTTCTACCTGCTGTGTTGAAAATAGATGGTAAGGGAGCAAGTTTAAAAGCAGAGGGATGAGTTGGAAGGCAATATAATTTGGGAGATAGGAGCTGGTTACATGGCCAGGGTGGTAGCAATGGAGGAGGTGAGAAGTGGGTAGACTCTAGATGTATTCTGAAGGTAGAGCCAAGAGAAGTTGCTGATCAGTTGGATGTGGAATGTAGAAGAAAGAGGGCACTCCAGGCCATCTCCAAGATGTGTGGGCCCAGCATGTGGAATTTCCGAGTCAAATGTTCTGCCCACACTTAATTGCACTTCCAATGCGACACAGGAAAACTCTCAAAAGTTGTGAGTAGCGGAACTGTCCTGAAAGCAGGTCACACACTGAAAGCAAGAGTTCATCTGAGGCCTGGTCATATTCAGTACATCCTGGAGTGATCAGGAGTAAACGGACTTTTATTCATAAGTGTGCCCTGAGACGATGTGGAGTCATTAATGTACAAAATGTGTAACATGCAAAGCCAGAGAACCTTAAGTGTTAGAGCCCAAGAGGGAACTGGTTTCTAGTGGTCTAGCTATCTTAATCCCCATCCTCCCAAAACACTAGTACTAACACCTGCTGGTACATTGTTTCAGTTGACTGTGCTAAAAAATAAAATACCCTTAGTGAATCTACCTATGGGAGAGAGAATTGAGACTATCTTATTTCTGTACTTGCCAAAAAATCCCTTCAAACCTTGCCCTTGGTGAATGAGGTGAGTTGACGGGGAGCATGGGGATTCAAACAGCAGCGCAGCTCCTAGGAGTGAATATAGGGGGAAATACAAGCTGTATTGTATGGGCTACATTATCCAATAAACTAGACGTCAGAGCAAAGAAAATTAATGAGACAGAGGTGAATTACATACCAATAAAAAATCAATCCACCGCAAAGACATAATGATCCTGAGTGTGTATGCACCAAACAACAGAGCCTGAAAGTACACGCAAAGCAAATACTGATGGAGCTGAAAGGAGAAATAGCTACATCCACAGTTATAGTTGTTGCCTTCAACACCCCCCCCCCCCCCACCACAGCTAGTGATACAATCACTAGACAGAAAATCAGCAAGGCTGTAAAAGATGTGAGCAATAGAGTCAATACAATGACAGCATCTAAACGACATAAATAGAACACCCAGCCAACGACAGCAGAGTACACTTATTTTTTTTTTTTTGAAGCGTCTTGTAACATTCACGAATGTAAACCATCTCCTGGGCCATCAAATAAACATCAACCAATTTAAAACAAGTGAAAACAGACAGAGTATGTTCTTTGACCATAATGGAATCAAACTAGAAATCAATAACAGAAAGATTGCAGAAAAATCTTCAAACATTCGGCAATTGTAGTGCACTTATCATTCCAGTTCTTTGTTTAGACCCCTGTTATAGAAGAGCTGAGTTTAGGAAGAGTTATCTCTTGGGCTGAGAACATTTCAATGTGAGCAAAAGGAAAGCTCACTCTGGACATGTGAAGCAGAGTATTTTTGAAGGCAAGTCTGGGGGCAGGAAAACAGTTTAGGAGGTGGTTACATCAGTCCCTCCTGTTGTAAAAGCTTGTACTACACCAGCAAAGAAGTACAGCTTGCTGATTGTTCACGGAATCAGTTTGGTGGACAGTTGTGTTTGGGAGGTGTGAGAGAGGTTGCCTCCCAGGTATTGGTGTAGTTGTTAGAGAAGCCTGAGAAAAGGCAAGGTTAGGACAGCTTCCTGGTGTCTGGCTTTTGTCCAGTGTAACCAATGGATGCACAAATGTCAGTTCTTTATAAACCCTGCTCCATTTTTCAAAAGATTCAATATACTTGCTTGCTTTTCCAGTTTTTCTCCCCTGATTGTGCTACCTGTTTGATGAGGCTCTCATATCTGGACAGGCAGAGGAATTTGCTTTCTGGGATTTGTATGATTGGTCCCTCAGGGCAGGTTGGCACTTTGATTGCCCTAACATGGTGCTAGCCCATGATGTGGTACATGGTAAGTGGACCATTGACACGTCTTCAAATTTGTATTTCCGTTCCCAATTTCAGAATACAGGGACAATGGTAGTGCTTGTCAAGGAAGAAATGAAGACAAGAGTTCTTTCCAGGTTAACCTTGACAAGAAGAACCTTTGTTATGAACATGATGGGTGGAAGCTTGCACCTTCACACCTCCAGGAGGACGATGGAAACGTGGTGATGAGGGATTTCCACAAGTACCACCACATAAGATAGTAAGTGACCAAACAGCCTGGTTTGCATGTAACAGCCAGGACTATAAAAATCTTTCACTCTCTGTAGTCTTCTTTTTCTTCTCTGACTGGAAAACTGAAGCATGCTAGGACTGGAAAAATGCTTGAGCAATTTTCTTTAAATTACTTTTTTATTTTTTTAATTATTTTGTTTTTAATTGAAACCCACTAGATGGATATATATATGGGATACTGTGCAATATTTAGATCCCAACAGGAGAACTGGTTATCAGTGAGGGGACGGTGTATAGAAGACTTTCTTAGCATTGATGGACACCCTCCATCTCTCCCCTTGCCCACAGCACTCCATATGGCACGCAGAACAACAAGAGGAGCACGGAAGGGCATAATGAGGACCACATGCTTATTACTATGTGGAGAGATAGAAAACCTCCAAAGACAGGAGTGTGGGAGAACACACAAGATGAAACCATGGAGAGCTGGTTCAAGGTCACAGTGAGTGTCATGGCAAGGTTTGCATTAAGTAGAGTATTCTGAAACCTTCTGGAAGAAAGACCACATTAAACACTTTCAGTTGGTTATTTGGAGGAGAACTTCTGAATGAAAAGAAGGGGGATTAGGAAATCCATATTTGGCACAAATATAAGAAATCGGCAGTCCCTTCTTTAGAAGTCCTTCAAAGCTAGGGAGAAGGTTGTACAATAACACGTGATTGAGTCTGTTTTCCATCCTTTATTCCATGTTGTCTCTCTTCTCCCTCCTATTCCTCTTTTCACCCTTAGATTCCATATGGGAGAAAGTATGACAAGACATGGCTAATGAATTCAATCCAGAGCCACTGCAGTGTCCGCTTCAGCCCGGTCGATGTAAGAGAGGACAGTGGTGAAGCCAGATGAGTGGGCACAGGGGAGGGGGAGAAGCCTGGCTCGTCGAGGGCTGTTGGCCTGTGACACTATTGCTCTTGCCTACACTCCCTGTAGTTCCACTATGTCAAAAATCGGGCCCAGTTCTTTGTCCAGGACGCTAGTACTGCTTCTGCACTGAAGGATGTCAGCTACAAGATTTGTGATGAGAAGAATCAAAAGGTGTGTGCCGAGGGCGTTCCATGTACCTAGTCCTGGGGCAGGAGCACTGGCCAGTGGCTGGTCATCATCTTTGGGATTACAGGTCCCGGTGCTTACCCTGCTCTCCTTCCTGCAGATATGTGTCTTTGTCAGTCCTTCTGCTGTACCCTACTCTGTGTGGAATAAGTTGAAGCCAGAACAAATGGAGCAGCTAAAGGTAATGCAGACTCAAAGCACGTTGTGTGCCCACTTCCGAGACCCACCTATTCTTCCTCCACCTTCCGATCTCCCTGTCCCCACCACTAGCACCACAGCCTCAGAGCTGCTCTGTCCACCTTGTCTCTGCAGCTGACTATGAACAAACGATATAATGTCTACCAGCAAGCTCTAGACCTCCAGAAGCTGCGCTTTGACCCAGGTATGGCTGACAGCAGTAATTCTAGGGCGGGTGAGGTCAGAGGAGTCTGCCTGGGAGGAAGACTTAGGGATAGCAACTTGGGGAGGGTTTGGTGCTGGTGCTGGTCCAGCCAGACCCCTCTCAGCCTTCTAATTCCCTTCTCTCATTTTCCTAAAGACTTGGTGGGCCATGATATCGACATAATCCTGAATCGAAGAAACTGCATGGCTGCCACCCTGCAGATCATTGAAAGGGATTTCCCTGAGGTGAGGCCTTAGGCCCAGTGCTGGTATTTAGGTGGAGGGGTGAAAGAGATGGGGTAGAGAGCATATTTGTCTCCAAGGCCCTAGAAAGTAACTGTTACTCTGACTCTTCTTCCCCAAAAGCTGTTGTCCTTAAACTTGCGCAACAACAAACTGTACCGGCTGGATGGCCTGTCTGACATTATAGAGAAGGCCCCCACAGTCAAGATCCTGAACCTCTCCAAAAATGAGGTGAAAAGAGGGAGCCAGATCAAATTGGAGTAGAGGGTGGTTGGTAGCCCACATCGGGGTGATGACAACAGGCAGGCAAAGGTACCTGTGGGTGAGAGTGGGGGCTGAGGGTCCAGGGTCCCAGATGTCTCTCTTTTCCTGGGACATATTTTCCAGTTTCCTTCCCATATTTTGCAGCTGAAGTCAGTGTGGGAATTGGACAAGGTGAAAGGGCTAAAGCTGGAAGAGCTATGGCTGGACGGGAACCCCTTGTGCAGAACCTTCCCAGACCGCTCTGCCTATGTAAGGTCAGTGGTAATGCCAGTCATGTTTCCTAGGGACCTTCACTCTCCGGGAGCCTGAGCTGCCCCTGCTGTGCTGTCTATAGGAGGAGGCAGCCCTGGTCCTCTGGGAGACCATAGGCCCTGCACTGTCCTCTCTCCCTCTGTCCCTCAGCTGTGCTTAGAGGTCTCCTTTCCTTCCTCTGACCTGCTCACCTTTTCTCCTGGTCTGGGGTGTGTTTCCCGCCTCTCTGCACCCAGCCTCATCCAGCCTGCCCTCCATGAGTGTGCTCCAGGAAGCAGGGCTCCTCCTCCTCACCAGGACCAGGCGTGTACAGCCTTGAGCCACATGCTGGTGCCTCCATACTGAGACTGGGCTTCCCTGCCCTGTGCTGAGATGGGCCCTCCTTCCCTTGCTCCAAAAAGGTCCCCCTACCTGTCCCATGCTGATCCGGGGGCTTTCCTACCCCATGCTTAGGACTGAGGCCCTGGGTGACTGCCATCATGACATCTGATCCTCTGGCCCAGAGCAAGAAACTGGGCACTCCTCAGGGAGAAGCTTGGGTTTTCCAAGTCAGGGGAACAGAAGTGATCCACTGCCAGGGAGCAGAGGGCTTCTCAAGGCAGAAGTGGAAGGCAGAGGGCAAACAAGTTTGAGGAGACAGCAGGACAGGCCTCTCAGGGGCCCAGCCTTCCCTCCCTCCTTCCATCCACACGTCGTATCATCCTGCTTGGTCCTCCAGAGGAGCGCTGGGTAACCAGTGAAGGGTAAGATTGCTCAGGCAAGACACCAACTCAGACAGGTGCAGGTGCACTGGGACCATCAGGAGAAAACGTGGTGATCGTAAGAGGGGACCCTAGACCTCAACCACATTCTGAGATAGAACGTGATCCTTCACTCCTTCTGGGGAAGGTCTCCTATCCCTGTGGCTACTCCTCACACAGCTGACAAAGTTCAACCTTCATCCAATGGGCCGAGCCCAACAGCTGCATGTTTACCACTCCTACCTCAGGCCCCAGGACCAGCCAGGGGCCGGTGAGGGAAAGGGCATTGTCTTCCTCCTTCCTCCCTGTCCCCACCACCATGGTAGAGCTCCTTTCCCTTCCCTTTGCTTTGCTCCCCTTTCCTCCTTTGCCTGTCTTCTCCTGTGTCTCCCTGTCTATCCCTCCACCACCCTCTCTTGCTTTCTGCATCTGTGGCCCTGCCTTCCCCTTCCTGCCCCAGCATCTGGGCCCTCTCTGGGGAATGAACTGGTCTTGGCCAGGCCCGGCCCAGAAGAATCCTGGACACCCATGAAGTAGCAGAGCCCTGGGCTCTCACCCCATTACTTGCTCCCTCCGGAGCCTTCCATGGGGACTTGGAGGAAGCCCAGGCTCCAAATGCTCCTCCTTGTGGCACTGAAGGAGGAAGCCAGGGCAGTCTAGGTGGGAGCTACCCAGGAGGAAGGGGAGGGAGGAAACTGAGTGAAAGACAGAAGGGGAGAGGGGAGGAAGAGGAGCTGTGCAACTCTGATCTGTCAGTCACTTCCCTCTATCTTTTGGTTTTGGACAGTGCCATCCAGGATTATTTCCCCAAGTTGTTACGCCTGGTACGTACCTCCCTTCCCTTCATCACTGTCTCCTCTTACACACATATGTGATCTCCACACCTGCCTTCAGGCACTTTGGGTCTGGCCTAGGTGACATGCTTCCATTTTAAAGGACATGGACTCCTGACAAAAGCATTACTATTCTCCCTGGGAAAACTATACACACACACCCAAAAGTTGCATATAATAGTGGAGATTGCCATAACACCATGATGAAGATGCCCACAGTAATCTCACCCATAGAATTCCCAGGGCCCTTCACACTTGGCCTCTGACTGTTGTTCCCACTGGGCCTGTTCACCTCACTGGTCATCCAGTACCACCTCCCTAGTCCCCACTGCTGACTTCCTCTTTCCTTCTCCAGGATGGCCAAGACCTATACACGCCAATTATCATTGACTCTGACATCCCTGAGTTAATAAAGCCTTGTACGGTGAGGAAAAAGGACCAAGCAAGATCTGGGGTGTTGAAAGGGAGGCTTTGTCAACCACATAAATCCAAATTGTCTTTTGATTCCAGGAAAACTATAAAGGATCTGAAACCCTAAAGAGTCTAGTCCTGAAGTTCCTGGAGCAGTAAGTACCCCTGAGACCACAAATAATGGGAAGGCTGGGACAGGCTGGGCCACCCAAGCACAAGTCTGCTAACAGGAGTTGTCAAACCTCATTTGGGGCCAAGACCACAGGAATAGCCTGTCCTCATTGCTCCCCTTCAGGTATTACTTGATCTATGACTCTGGTGATCGAAAGGATCTCCTTGCAGCTTACCACGATGAGGCCTGCTTCTCTCTGACCATTTCCTTCAATCTCAAACACCCAGCCCCGTGAGTACCACAGCTCAGACTCTGTTCTGGGCCCATGTGGCTCCCCAGCAGACACAGGCCAGCTCCTGAAAATACCCGCACTGGCTGACCACATCCTGCTCCTCTTTTTCTTCTAGGGGTAGCTTGTACAAGTACTTCAAGGATAACAGGAATATGAAGAAGCTGAAGGACCCCTGTAAGTGTGTGAAGGGCAGGGTAAGGGCGGGGAGTGAAGGGGACAATCAGGGGCCAAAGGCCAGGGTGTGGCAGGCCCAGATCTCCTCTTCTGCCCCCTTCTACAGACCTGCGGAGGCGGCTGCTGAAGCACACAAAACGTGACGTCGTGAACTCCCTCAGTGTGTTGCCCAAAACTCAGCATGACCTCAGCTCCTTCATGGTGGACATGTGCATCCAGACGGTGAGCACCTGCTTCCTCCCTCAGGCAGCACCAGAGAGAAGGAGGTGGTAGGAAGTTAAGGAGGATCCTGAGCTACCGAGTTCTTCCCTTTCAGGATACGATGCTCTGCTTTTCTGTCAACGGGGTGTTCAAGGAAGGTGAGTGAGTGTAGAGTACTCTCTCCACAGTCCCCACTGCTCCCTCCCCCTGGCTGGACTCCCTCTCAGAGTTCTCCCAGGTTCCCTGATTCTGCTGCTTCCCTTCCTGTTCAGCCTTGTGTGTTCTCCTGCCCCCAGTCTGTCCTTGAACCTTCCTGGTCTGACCTGGATGCACACCTGTCTGCCCCACACTGCTCAGGCATTAGGACACGGGCTGTGGAGTTCAATGCCTCTAATCTCAGGTCCTTACTCTGCAAACTTGGTTTGGTTACCTAACAGCTCAGATTCCTCGTCTACACAATGTGCTAATAATGCCTATCTCTTGTGCTACTGTGAAACAGGAATGAAGTGAACTTGTGAAGTGGTTGTCACAGGGCCCCCTGCATATGTTAGGGGCCCTATCACAGGGAGCAGATTGTTCCCATTGTTGCCTCCCCATTCCTGCCATGCCCCGTTGACTCCAAGTGAACAATTGTCTCAGTCTTGCCCCCTTCAGAGTGAGTGTCAAGTAAGATGCTGACTGGGGAATGTTGTGTGAGTATGTAGAGCATGTGCAGCTCTAAAGGGATATTGTTTATCGTCCTTGAAGTGGAAGGAAAGTCCAAGGGTTCTGTTCGTGCCTTCACCCGGATCTTCATCACTATCCCTGGCAGCAATTCCAGGTAAGTGCTGTGTTGTGGGTGGGAACACCCATCCCAGCCTGAGGCTGGTATCATGGGAATGTGGTGGTGTAGTCCCTGGGTATTCTCAATGTTGTGGAAAGCCAACAGGTAGAGCCTAGGAGGAGCAGTCTAGGTTAGTGGTTAAGAGCATGGGCTCTGGAGTCGGAGCACGTTTTCTCTTCCTGACTCCCACACTTATTAGCTGTGTGACATTTTTCTAGTCATATGACCTGTCTCTGACTCAGTGTCTTCCTTTGAAAATGGGACTAATAGTGTTCTCTTCATTGGGCTGTTATGCAGGGTAAATGCATTGGAGTTAAATCTACAATTCTAGTTAAGCTGGGCCCAAAAAGTGGGCCCTGTGGAAGGAGTAGAGTGTACCAGCCAGGAAAACTGTGAGGCAGGCACAATCGAGGTATGGAAGGAATCTGCATACTAAGCAGCAGTGGGTACAGGATCATCATTGGGGATTGTCCACCTCTTCAGTTGTCTGATGGCTCATTTTTCCTCTAGTCTCTACATCACAAACGATGATCTGATTGTGAGGAATGCCAGCCCCAATGAGATCCAGAGTTCCTTCTCCATTCCTGTGGCCACACCCTGCTCTAGCTCAATGCCCACTCTCTCCCAGGAGCAGCAGGAAATGGTGCAGGCTTTCTCCATGCAGTCTGGGATGAAACTTGCGTGGTCTCAGAAGTGAGTGCTGGGTTTTCGCAGGAATGCAATGAGCTGGGATATTGGCGGAGTAAATAATAGGAACTTGCAGGCAACTTGGAAAAATAAGTATTTGGATATTTTGCTTCCCAAATAAAGTTGGTTCATAAAAGGATATCCTGAATTTATACTGGTATTTGTAAAGAATTTTTAAAACAGTACAATATTCAGCTGACACAATCTTGTACATGAAAAATCCTTAGGAATCCACTGAGAAACTATTAGAAGTGACAGATTCAGCAAGCATTTCAGGATATAAGATCAATATACAAAAATCTTTGCATTTCTTTGCACTTGCATTGAGCAATCCAAAAAGTAAATTAAGTATACAATTTCATTTATAATAGTATCAAAAAGAATAATAAATACTTAAGAAAGAATGTATCTAGAGAAGTGCAAAACTTATATTTTGAAATCTGTAAAACATTTCTGAAATAAATTTTAAAAGACCTAAGAAAAATGGACAAATACCCCCATGTTCATGGATTGGAAGACTTTAGTATTAAGATGGCAATACCACTCAAAGTGGTCCACAGACTTAACACTATTCCTAGCAAAATCCCAACTGGCTTCATTCTTGAAATTGACAAGGTGATCCTAAACTTTGTATGGAAAAGCAGTAGACTTAGGATAGTCAAAACAATCTTGAAAGAGAACAAAGATGGTGAACTCACATTTCTCTGTTTCAAAATTTATTACAAAGCTACTGTAATCTAGACTGCAGGTGGGTGCTGAGATGGGGCCTGTGGGCCTTAGCCTAGCCCCCACCCTACATCCTGGCAAGCGTCTGAGCCAGCCGACACCTGGGGTCCTAAGACGGGGGCCAGGCCAGCCCCATCCCCACGCACAACCCGATTTTATAACATACTTATTAACCATATGTGTTTCTTTAGGGTGTGTGATTTATCTGCTCATGTCCTTCACCAAATCTCTGCTTAGATTTTTCTAATTCACTTTTAAGAGTTCTTTTTGCAATAAGGATGTTAATCTTAGTGTATATTTTTTAAAATGTAGAGAGTAGAATAAGGGTTACCAGAGGTAGATGGGGAGTAGGAGGAGGGGTGAACTAATGGGGACAAAACTACACTATCTACCGTAAATGAATCATTGTGTAGTACATGCACGTATTGAAACAACACACTGTACCTCACAAAAATAAATATAAATAAAATTGAAAAAAAGGGTATATCTGTTTTCCCGTACATAATATATTCAGTGAGTTCTTACAAAAAAATAAATAAAGACTGCATGGTACCAACATTTGGATAGATGCAGAGATTAATGCGACAGAACTGAAAGTCCAGAAATAAACTGTGACATTTATGGTCAATTAATTTTCAACCAGGTACCAAAAAAATTTAATGGAGAAAAAATAGTCTGTTCAACAAACAGGGCTGGGACAACTGAACATCCACAAGCAAAAGAGTGAACCTTGACCCCTGCCACATACCATATACAAAAAATTGACTCAAAATGGATCAAGATCTAAAAGTAACAGGTAAAAAACCTGAGCTGCACAAAAAGCCTTCCAAGGAAATCAGCAGCAAAGCAGCAATTTAGTTCAGCCACAGGGCTCAAGTGCTGGTTCCCACAAGTCGTTCCCCCATTTTAGAAGTAACCAAAGAACAGCAAATTAGTCCCAGGGCAGAGTTTAAGTGGTGGAAATAGCGAATAAGCCAACACAGAACTGAAAGAAAAAACAAAAAACCCACAGATCAGAGCCAAAGTTCTGATATTAACCAGTAAAGTTCTAACACCACCAAAGAACACATACAAAACAGAAGGACCGGATGCCCCCAGACTCCCAAGTTAGGGGGGGGCTCTGAGGGCCTCAGCCTCACCCCCCTGACGTCCACGTCCAGCCCAGGGATGACCAACATGCTGCTGCCAGAAGTGCCCCAGGCTCTTAAGCAGAACAGTGGGGGCCGAGGGCCTCACCCATGCTCCCCCAATATCTTCGTCCAGCCCAGCAACGACTACCAGGCTGCTGTCAGAAGTGCCCTGGGTTCCCAAGACTTGGAATTTGGGGGCTGAGGGCCTCAGCCACACACCCTCAGAAGTTCCCATCCAGCCCAGCTGTGACAGAGCTGCTGCCAGAAGCCTCAGCTACGATGCCCACTCAATTCTCCTCCTCCCACCCTATCTCTCTCCCCCGTCCTCTCTTTCCACCCCCCAACTGCTCCACAACCACATCTTAGAATGTAAAAAAATAATATTAATTAATTAATTAATTAATTAAATTGTGATATTCATTTAGAAAAAGTAAATAAATAAAAGTAACAGCTAAAACTATAAAGCTCTGAAAAGACATAGGTGTATATCTTCATGACCTTGAACTAGGCAATGTTTTCTTATATATGACACCAAAAAAACAAGTAACCAAAGAAAATATAGCTAAATTGGACTTCATTAAAATTAAAAGGTTTTGTGCACCCAAGGACACTATCAAGAAAGTAAGAATAAAACCCACACACTGGGAGAAAATATTTGCAAATCTCATGTCTGATAAGATCTACTATCCAGAATATATGAAGGACTTATAACAATAAAAAGAATTGCAACAGGAGATGAAACATGGCAATACCAGTACAATCTTGAAGACAAAGCACAAACAAAGCAATGGTTACCTAGAGGAACAAGTCGTCCAATCAAAGCAAAAATGTACCAGTCAAGAGCAAAGATTATGCCAGCAGTTTTTTGGGATGCCGAAGGCATTTTGCTGGTTGACTTTCTGGAGGGCCAAAGAACCATAACATCTGCTTATTATGAGAGTGTTTGGAGCAAGTTAGCCAGAGTTTTACAAAAAAAAAAAAAAAAAAAAACCCAGGAAAGCTTCAGCAGAGGGTCCTTCTCCACCACCACAACATTTCTGCTCATTGCTCTGATCAAACAGGGGCAATCTGGGGAGGGTTTCAATGGGAAATCATTAGGTATTCACCTTACGGTTCTGACTTGGCCCCTTCTGACTTCTTTTTGTTTCCTAATTTTAAAAAATCTTTAAAGGGCACTGATTTCTCTTCAATTAATAATGTAAAAATGACTGTATTGACGTGGTTAAATTCCCAGGACCCTCAGTTCTTTAGGGATGAACCAAAAGGCTGGTATCACAAAAGAGTTGTAAACTCAACGGAGCTTTTGTTGAGGAATAAAGTTTATATTTTTTATTTTTATCTTTCAATTCCATTTTTCCATGAACTTTTTTATCTCCTCTCATACACTTTAAAATGGTGAATATGCATTATGTCTCAATAAAAATTACTGGATATTTGTATTTTTTAAAATTTCCGTTTGTGTTTTCTTGAGCATGTTTCTTTATCGATATGTATTAAGCTCCTGTGTTGATTTGAACACCTCTATTTTTCTGCTTTGAATTCTAGTGGGCACAAGTGGTAGTGAAAGGTGTTTTGGTTTACTCTAGGTCCTTGTTCATCATCACAACAATGTTCATGCTGGTACATGTGTCAGACGAAAAAAGTAGCATAGGTTAAGTGGTGGCATTGCAGGGTCTGTCCTGTTGTAGTAATGGAGATCACCTGTTTTTCTCCCACCCCAGGTGCCTTGAGGACAACGAGTGGAACTACACCAGGGCTGGTCAGGTCTTCACTATGCTCCAGGTGAAGTCTGGGAATCATGTGGGTAAAATATGGATGTACCTGGGCCTTCAGGAAGGCCAGGAAGGCAGAGGCTGGGTGGATGGGGGATGGAACTCAGGGCATCCGGCTCTTCTGAGGTCCCAATTCCTTCCCTTTACTTCCTCCAGACTGAGGGCAAGATCCCACAGGAGGCCTTCAGAGAAATCCCCTAAAAGGAGCCCTTGGAAGTGGTCTTTGTCTTCATCCACACCGTCTTTGTTTCTCTTTGCACCAACCTAAAGCCACATGCATGACTGGGGTTGGGGGCCTGGCTGACCAAGAAGCCAAAGTTCATTTGTAGACCAGGTAACATAAGCACCCACCCAAAGGGCCAGTTGACTAGTGTGTATTTTCCCCACTTATGATTGCTGTTTGCTTTCTTAATAAAGAGTGACATTGCATGTTGTATGTTGTGTGTCCTGGATTGCTCTTCCCCTGCCCCAGCCACCAGCCAGCAGGGCCAGGACTGAAAGGACCTGTGTCCCAAGCCCCCTCCCCACCCTGTTCATCCCTGGCTGGCCCTGGCAGATACGTCAGGCTTGCTTCCATAGGGAGTTTGTCAATAAATCCTGATGAGAGAGGGCACACGCTGCTTCCAGGGATTGGCCTTTGGAGACCGTGTGACTCTGTCAGATGCTCTACCTGGAGGCCCACAGAAGCAGGCATGCTACCTGGCACAAAAGCAGCTTTGCAAGGGGTGACTGTCTACTGGCAAGTGAGGGCTGTGCAAGGAAGGAGGGAAGGAAAGTAAGGACTTTGCTATTTACCTCTCACTGCTAATCATTTGAATGTTTTCAAAGACCATACTGTGATCAGTTTTGTGATCTGCACACAGGTGAATGGAAAATGGGCCTTTCCACAGCTCTCACCATGCTTCCATCTGTCTTCCCACCCACCGTCCCACCCCCTGCCCCTCCTGAAAGTGCACTGTGGAAGGAGTCTCGCCTCAGCACATGCAGCCTGAGGGAGAGTCAGCCTGTCTGCCTAGCGTGTTGCCCAGGGAGCTGACACCTGCTGCTCCATGTCCATGTTCTTGAGGGGGTTCAGCTTTTTTCACTTCCAGAGAAAAAATGGTAGCACAGAATCCAACGTTATGGTCCATTATGCAGGAATCTTTCTCAGTGACTGGCATTTCTTAATTGCAGGCAAGAGTCGAACAGGGCATGTGCACAATTTATTTCTCATGCTCCCATAGTGCTTGCACTTTAGACAACAAGCAGGCATAATTTTTGACATTAAAGGAAGAGCAGTACAAAGTTTTCAAGTTACAATCTTATAAACAATGACATGGAGAGGTAGCACCAGTTTACAAATTATGCCTCCACTTTCAGGTTTGGCCTAAGTTATTTCTGACCACGTGGCACTTTTCAATACTTTATGGACATTTACATTAGGGAGACCTATGTTGGAGTGTGGATTTCTTAAGAATATGAGCTAAGGGGATAGTTGCCAATCCATAAGGAATAATGCCTGTCTTGTTCTTCCCTGTAGTGCCTAGATGGTCAAAGACAAACTCCCATACCTCTCTAAGCCTCAGGCTTCTCACCTAGGAAGGTGACCTCACCTAACAGAGACCTTACTGTGCCCTTCTCAGCCTCACTGTGAGCAAGAGAGACTGTCTCACGTGTTATGGGACAATCTCTGTGTCTGGCTTAACTTGGGATCTGAGAGCTGCCTGGGTTCTCTTGTGGGCAGAGACCACAGAACCCATCACATGGCCCCTCCACTTCCTCTCTCTTCATCGTCAGGCTTTCACATCCTTGACCTCCTTCCCCAGCCAGTTTGGATGCCAATGTCTTCCTTTCACTCCTCTTCCTGCCGATTCTCACAGTTCCCTTTAGCCCTGTGCTCCCGGGCGAATGCTAACCCTGAAGTCTGTCTGTGTGTGTGAGTGTGTGTATGTGTGTGTGTGACATAAAGCTATTTATAATCGTTCATTATGCTATAGGTTTTTGTAGAATCTGCAGTGATCTTTTTTTTTTTTTATTCTTGCCAGTGTTAATTTATGTCTTAATTCCGTGGAGTGTGGGATAGGAGAGCTTTTTAGGACAGG
This sequence comes from Cynocephalus volans, assembly GCF_027409185.1. Lineage (NCBI taxonomy): Eukaryota > Metazoa > Chordata > Mammalia > Dermoptera > Cynocephalidae > Cynocephalus > Cynocephalus volans. The sequence continues at coordinate 109,542,842 of NC_084478.1, read as the reverse complement.
AGACAGCAAATGGCAGCCTTGGCCGGGACGGCCCAGCCACAGCTGCTCTGTTCATTTCCCTGGGCCCTGGCACACTCTGCTTAGGCATAAGTGGAAGGTAGGCTGGGACTGTGGAGTTCACATGGGCTTAGCTCTGAGAAAAGGCATTATTACAGGGATGTCGCTTCCCATCCTGACCATCACATATGAAAGCATCAAATTCACGGACACCTCCAACAAGGTGCACTTCTTACAAGGGTTGTTGGTTGGGGTGGGTGGTGGACCCCACACCATGCCCCATTAGACTCCAGGAGCCTCTGTGGGGAAAGAGCCCCATACACAGTGGCAGGACCTCCAGGGGGAATGGCCTTGATGGGGCAGTTTTTCCACCCCTCATCTCCAACTGACTTGTGTGCCTTCCCTCAGAATACCTCTGACTCCTGTGTATTAATCTCCACTCACAACACTTTCTCCCAGAACTTGTCTCTGAACTGATACCTTTACCCCTAGGATCCCTGCCTATAGCTGCTGCCCTCAGCCCTGGCACATAACTGCTGCTTATCTTTGTAAATATGGATTCCATTAACCCTATTTGGCTGCTCATAAAGCTTTAATGAGATTATTCTCTTAATGATCACAGAATTCCACTCCAAGCACCATCCCTTGTGATCCCAACCTCCTGTAACCCTTGTGCTGGAGAAAGCTAGTGTGTAAATGCAAACACTTCACCTCCTCAGTGGCCATATCCAAGTGTAGAAACCTCAAACCTGGAGCAGGCAAGGTTAGAAACTGTCCCCTACTCCCACCAAAATAAGCCCACATCTATGGAACATAGTGACATAATGCTAAGAGGGCACACTTTCTGGGAGTTGCAGAGAGTGAGTGTCTGTGGAAGGGCTTTAAAATCTGCATTTGTAACAGGATCCCAGTTGTGACAGGTAATTTTTTGTGTCAACTTGGCTAGACCACAGTACCCAGATATGTGGTCAAACATTATTCCAAATATTTCTGTGAAGGCATTTTTAGATGTAATTATTATCTAAATCAGTAGACTTTGAGTAAAACAGATTATCCTCCATAATGTGGGTGAGTCTCATGCAATCAGTTGAAAGCCTTAACAGAAAAAAGACTGACCTCTCCTGAGGAAGGGGGAATTCTACCAGCAGACTGCCTTCAGACTCAAACTGCAGCTTTTCGTTGATTTTCCAGCCTGCTGGCTTTCCCTAAAGATTTTGGACTTTCAAGATTTCACATTCATATGAACCAATTCCTTTAAAAAAAAAATGCACACTTGCAAATGCACACAAACATCCTAATGGTTCTGTTTCTATGGAGAACCCTGACTAAAACACCAGGTAATGTTCAAATTGTTATTTCATGGATTACACTTTAAATAGCAAGAAACTAGAGAATATCCGGCATATTGGCACATGGCCTCATCTATAATAATGCTCCTTTCAGCATTGTTTGTGGAAGCAAAACTGTAGAAAAACCCAAAATGTCCATCTACAGTAGTCCAGAAAATACATTGCGGTCCATTCTTACAATGGAGCATTATATAGCAGTGAATATAAATGCTCTAGACCTATAGGAATCAGGCCATATACAGTATACATCTGAAAAAGGTAATGTTAAATCAAAGTGTCAAATGGAGGATAAGGGCACCTACAGTAAGAAATATATATATATATATATATATTTTTTTTTTAAGGATGCTTTCATTCACATTAATAAGTATAAAGCAATTTATGAAGAGTATGGTGAGGGTTAATTCTAGATGTCAACTTGGTTAGATGAAGGAATGCTGAGAAACCTGGTAAAGCAATTTTTTCAGGTGTGTCCATGAGGGTGTTTCCAGTGGAGATTAGTATGAGAGTCTGAGCGGCCTGGGTGTGAAAGACCCACCCTCAATGTGGATGGGAGCCATCCAATCCACTGGGGATCCAGAGAGAACAAAAGACAGAGGGAAGAGGTGAAGCTCTCTCTTGATCCTCTGGAGCTGGGATACACTCTTCTCTCCTGTCCATGGACATCAGAGCTCGAGACGCTTCAGCTTTTGGGTTCCAGGATTTACACCAAGAACACCATCATCTTCCCTGGTTTTGAGGCCTTAGGACTTGGACTGAGCCACGCTACCAGCATCCAGTTTGCAGATGGCCTAACGTGGGACTTTTCTTCATAGTCGTGTGAGCTATGAGACTCTTCAGCTTTTGGGTTCCAGGACTGAGCCACGCTACCGGCATCCAGTTTATAGACGGCCTGTTGTGGGACTTTTCTTCATAGTCACGTGAGCTAATTCCCCTAATAAGTCCCTCTCATATAATTATAACATATCCTACTGATTCTGTCTCTGGAGAACCCTTACTAATACAAATATGAACACCTCATTCCAGTTATAAGTTACATCTGAAGGGTGAAGGAACGACAAGGTACAATTAAGTGGATGGGCTCAAGGCATTTATCAAGTTTGTTGCTTAACCTGGGTAGCTGGGTATACAAGTGTTCATTTTACAGCACTCTGTAACATTTTGTATATTTGATATGTTTGATAAGTAACAAACAAAGCTTTTAAGGGCTGAAGGTTTTTTTATCGTAAATGTAATATGTACTCATTTTACCAAGTGACTAAAAGACAGTTAATTACAGAGATGAAAATATCAATAACCACCAATCCCACCATCACGGGGAAAAAAAATTGTTAACATTTTGTTGTGTTTCATTCCATTATTTTTTGTTTGCTTGTATATGTCCAAATAGATTGTGTATACATTTCATAGAACTGTGATATATGTAGTTTTTATGCTATTATTGTTTTGTCGACTTTTAATTAATATTAAATCACTTATGTTATGGGGAAACTATTGAACTTTGATTTTTATTGAACCTTTTACAGCTTCATTTGTCCCATTTCTCGAACCATGCATCTGAAGGCACTGATTGCAAGTGCCACATCTATTTCACATTAAATGCTGTTATACGTCTGGGTCTGTTCACGAGTTTTCTATAGCCTTCCTTTAGTCTGTATGTCAACCAATCTGTTCTCAACAATAACATTGCAGCACCACAGAACAATCACGCTACCTGGCAATGCAAACCCCACCTATATGACTCTCCTTTTGGATGGTTAGGAGGAGTAATGATGATCACAATGAATGATGCAAACATGTATTCGGTGCTAGAAGATGCCGGACATTGCTCTGAGTGCTTTCAATATAGCAATTCATTTAGTCTTCACTACAACCTTAAAGGGCAGGAACCATCCCAATTTCCATTCAGCACAAGAGAAAAGGTGAGACTCAGAGAAAGGAAATTGCTTACTCAAGATCATGCATCCCACACTAAAGGAGCCCAAGATCAAATCCACATGTATCTCATCCCAAAGCCCATGCCCCTAAACACTATTTCTGTATTGAGTGTTCCTCTGTGTTAGGGATGAGGTCAACACAGAGGGGACTCACCCAATGTCTTGTGGTCCAGCATGGGTGCAGACACTACTTTGTTCAAGTTTATGCTCTTTTTTTTTTAAGGCTTAGTTGGAAACTGCTCCTCCAGTATCAAACTAGAAGGAAAATAAGGAGACAGGAAATCACCTGAAATAATAGCAAATTATCCTTTTCTTTTTCTCAAAACTCCTTGCTTAATTCATCCCGCAACACGAAAATAACACGAAATCTCATGCATTAGGTAAATATCTGTAGGTTTCTCTTTTGTGGCTACATTTCCAGATGTTCTCTATGAGAGATATACTCTTCGGTTTATTTAAAAGTCATCTCTTTCTTGGGAGTGAGGAGGCAGACTGGGCAGTTTGTCCAAGTCCTACAATGAGCCAGACATTTCTATAGGTTTTCTCCTTTTCTCCCACCCGAGCTCTCTGAGGAAGGTATTGATGACTTGTAGCTGACTCATACACAAACAGTTCTAAAAAATATTAATTGCCTTGAAGGGGACCTCATGACTTGGGTGAGACATCCTGTTCTCAGAAACGCTTTTTGTAAATTTCCAGAATTACTGACAACAAAGACCTCAACCCAGAATTACAGGCATCATAGAAAGTTATCAATTTATCTAAAAATTGCCTAGAATGTATCTTGTAACTATGTTATAGATTTAAGACTGCATGTTGTAACTTAGAACCAATCAATCACAGCCAAGTGACAGTGAGACCTACTTTGTACTTTTATGATATGTAACAGCCCCTCTTACGAAATGTAATAGCCAATGAAAATGAGAAAACTATGTTGAAGGAAAGCTCCCCTCTCTCATTCTTTGTTCTCCTTTCTCAATGAAGTCTTCAAACTGGTGGAAAAGCCCCACGGCACTTCCCAACTCTGTTGGCTTGTGTTTCCAGGGTCAATCCTCAAATTTGGCTCATAAATGACATAATAAATTTTCAAATTTGCCTCTGCAGCCTCAATTCGGTTAACAGTATCATTTTCCCCATTTTACAGATTATCAAGGACAGGACCATTGGGTACTACACTTTTCCAGGGTCACACATCAAGTCAGGAGTGAAAACTGGCTTCTCCTTTATTCTCTCCTCACAATATGCCCATCAGCCTCCCTTTCAGATGATGGGTTTCCAAAGCTTAATGACTGATTGTTTTAAGCTCTCCTAGAATTGTGTCCACATGGGTATTCCTTCAACATAATATTAATTATAGAGATGAAATCTTGTGCCTGGAAGCCTGGGTGTAGGAACCACATGGTTGAGCTGGTCTCTGAGGTGTTAAGCAAGGTTTATTTGAAAGCTTTCTCTGGAAGGTGACTTGCAAAAAGGTTATTGACATTTCACAAGGACTTTAATCAATAGGTACTTTATACTTTATCTAACTTAATCCTCAGAGCTATTCAAGGTATTGTTCATTGTTGGCATTATTCAGATCAGCGTGCAGGAATTATGAGAAGTTAAATAATTTTACCCAAAGAAAGAACCTTGTAAATTAATGCTCAGAAACTCAAAACTTGTAATTAGACAGAGTGCCAATATTTTTCTTGCCTGTTATCGGAGCAGACAGTCAATAAACCTAAGTGTATTGTTTAGATTTTCTCTTTAACAATGAGCTTTACTGCTTTTATATCTATATAAATAGATAAATGTATAGAGAGATACTAAAACACCATTTGTACAGCAAAATTTAAAAGTACAAAGTAGGTCTCACTGTCACTTGGCTGTGAGTGGCAGAGGCGGATCCTGCTCCTCAGGGTGTCAGTGGCAGGTCTCCGGCTCAGAGTTCAGGAGTTGGTGGCTTGGACTGACTTGAGCAGAGCTGCAGGGACAGGTGGCGAGTGGGATGCAGGCATGGACTGGTGATGATGGGCTCAGGCGGCTATGGACTTGGCATAGTGACTCTCGAGAAAGGAGACCATCTTCCTTCATGGTGGACTGACCCGGGGCACCGAACTGGCTGCACTGCCCATCAAGATCCTCAGGGCCAGGGAGGTTGCTGATGCCAACTCGGAGCGAGGCATGAGCGAGGCATGAGCGAGGCAGCCCTGCGCCTGCCCCCGCCATCAGATTGGCCCACACTCCTGGCACCCCGGAGTGGGCCCCCATGTGCCCTGAAGGAAGTGAGGGAGTGAAAGAAGACCTGGAGGAAGTGAGGGAGTATTCCATATGGCTACTGGGGAAAGAGCATCCCAGAGAGGACGGCAAGAGCCCAGTCCCTGAGAGGGAAGCACCCTCAGCATGTCTGAAACTCCCAGCCCAGTAAACCAAAGGGGAGAGGAGAGATGAGGAGCAGCAGATGCAGATCAAGTGCGCCCTTGTAGGTAAGGCAAGGTCTTTGAACCTAATTCTGAGTGAACTAAGAATGCAGAGCAAGGCTTTATTCTTGTTGTTTAAAACAGCTATTTGTATTTGTTTTAGTTTTCTGTTGCTGGCAGAAGGCAAAAGCATATGAGAAATTTTAAGTGATTTTTAACTGTGGTAATAAATATAGATTTAAGTGAATAAAAACCAATATCTCAAATAATAAAAAAAAAAGTGCAAAGTATATAAAAAGCTGGGAGGAAATATATGCAACCTGTATTGCAGCTATGAGGTTAGTATCCTGATCTCTTAATAAACAGAGAAATTAAGATTAATCAGAGAACGCAGATTTAAAATAATATATTAACCCAATGAAACATTTGAAATCATGCCCAAGAGGGAAGTTTATTGCAATAAATGCTTAAATCAAAAGAATAGAAACTTTTCAAATAAAAAACCTAAGTGCTACACCTCAAAGAACAGAGAAACAAGGACAATCTAATCCCAAAATTACAGACAAAAAGAAATAATTAAGATCAGAGCAGAACTAAGTGAAATAGAGACCAAAAAAATGATACAAAAGATCAATGAAACAAAAAGTTAGTTTTTTGAGAAGATAAACAAAATAAAGAAACCATTAGCAAGGCTAACTAAAAAAAGAAGAGAGAAGATCCAAATAACAAAAATCAGAAATGAAAGAGGAGACATTACAACTGATACCACAGAAATACAAAGAATCATTAGAGACTATTACAAACAACTATACACCAACAAATTTGAATAAATTTCTCAACACATACAAATTACCAAGACTGAGCCAAGAAGACACAGAAAAAACCTGAAAGACATTCCATGCTCTTGGATTGGAAGAATTAATATTGTCTAATGCCCATGTTACTCAAAGCAATCTACACGTTCAATGTAATCCCCATCAAAATACCAATGACATTCTTCACAGAAATAGAAAAAACAATCCTAACATTCATATGGAACAACAAAAGACCCTAAATAGCCAAACCAATCCTGAGCAAAAAAATAAACCTGGAGGCATAACACTCCCTGACTTCAAAGTATACTACAAAGCTATAGTAAACAAAACAGCATGGCAACTGGCTTAAAAACAGACACTCAGACCAGTGGAACAGAATAGAGAACCCAGAAATCAACCCACATACTTACACCCAACTGATCTTTGATAAAGGCAACAAGAACGTACATTGGGGAAAAGAATGCTTCTTCAATAAATGGTGCTGGGAAAACTGGCCATCCATATGCAAAAGAATGAAACTGAACCTGTACCTCTCACCATATACCAAAATCAACTCAAAGTGTATTAAAGACTTAAATATAAGACCTGAAACTATAAAACTCCTCAAAAAAACATAGGGGAAACACTTCAGGAAGTAGGATTGGGCAAAGACTTTATGAATATGACCCCAAAAGCACAGGCAACAAAAGAAAAAAATAAACAAATGGGAACATATCAAACTAAAAAGCTTTTGCACAGCAAAAGAAACAATTAACAGAGTGAAAAGACAACCTACAGAATGGGAGAAAATATTTGCAAAATATGCATCCAACAAGGGATTAACATCCAGAATATACAAGGAACTCAAACAACTCAACAGTAAGAAAACAAATAACCCAATTAAAAAATAGGAAAAGGAGCTGAAGAACAGACACATGGGAAAATGCTCAACATCACTCAGTATCAGGGAAATGCAAATCAAAACCACACTGAGGTATCATCTCACCTTAGTTAGACTGGCTACTATCAAAAAGACAGAGAATAACAAATGCTGGCAAGGATGTGGAGAAAGGGGAACCCCCCTACACTGCTGCTGGGACTGTAAACTAGTGCAGCCATTGTGGAAAATAGTATGGAAGTTCCTCAGAAAACTACAGATAGAACTACCATACGATCCAGCAATGCCACTGCTGGGTATATAACCAGAGGAATGGGAATCATTATGTCGAAGGAATACCTGCACTCCCACGTTTATCGCAGCTTTGTTTACAATGGCCAAGAGTTGGAATTAACCTAAATGTCCATTAACAGATGACTGGATAAAGACAATGTGGTATATGTACACAATGGAATACTACTCAGCCATAAAAAAGAATGAAATCCTGCCACTCACAGCAACATGGACGAGCTTAGAGAAAGTTATGTTAAGTGAAATAAGCCAGGCACAGAAAGAGAAATACCGCATGTCCTCACTCACATGGGTATACTAAAAGAATGAAAGAAAAGAAAAGAAAAGAAAAGAAAGAAAGAAAGAAAGAAAGAAAGAAAGAAAGAAAGAAAGAAAGAAAGAAAGAAAGAAAGAAAGAAAGAAAGAAAGAAAGAAAGAAAGAAAGAAAGAAAGAAAGAAAGAAAGAAAAAGAAAGAAAGAAAGAAAGAATCACAATAATGCATTAAACTTTCAAAAAAAGGAGAGAACAGAACTGTGATTACTAGAGGTGGGAAAGGGGGTGGGGGTTGGCGAGAAATTAGTTAAGGGTCACAAAGATTGATTACGTTTTGTCAACATGAATATACTAATTATCCTGATTTGATCACCACATGTTGTACACATGTATTGATATTTGATTCTGTACCCCACAAGTATATATAATCAGTAAAAAAAAAAAAACAAAAAATAAAAGAAAGAAATCATGCCCAACAATATAACTGATGAAATGCCAAAAAAGCTTTCATACTACATGAAACAGGTAAATAGCAACACAGTATGAAGAGGACGATCACAAGTTTGTAAAAGAATATGCTTTTACACTTGGATAAATGTGCATTTTATTAAGATATAGACAAAAATGAATAGAATATACATCAAATTATTAATGAATATCTTCTGGTTGGGGTGCGAGTGTGGGCAGGACTATTAATATCGTGATGTATTAATTTGGCAAAATGAATAAACCCCAGAAATGTATTTTCAAATACTGGTTATAAAACAGTTCTTTCAATAAAATGATTACCCCTATCTTGAAATGACCGTTTCCTTCTTCTTTCTTACTTTAAACTGTATAATTCATATTAACAGCTATTATATTTAGCTGGCTACAACCCTGTGCTGAGAAAGCTGGTGAATGAAATTGCCCAGAGTCAGAGCAAAGAGGCCACAATGTGCACAGATGTAATGCTCCTAGGGCAGTGGTCAGGATCGCAGAAGTAAGCAGTGGGTGCCAGTATATGTCACCTCCCTCATGCAGAAGGGACAATTTACAGCTCAGCAGTGACAAGTTTAGCGTGGACGCCAGACAACCACTTTCCAGGAGAGCATCCATAAAGTGTCTGCTCATATTAGGACACCAGAGTGAAAGTTCTACATTGACAAAACATATTTGCAACATAATTTACAGACATAATATGCCTAACACGTAGGAAAATCTAAGAAGAAAAGTGAATGACAAATCAGTATATGTAAAATTGCTCAGCCACACCAAAAATTAAAGAAATGTAACCAAAAGCATTGAGATGTATAAATATAAAAGCAACATACAGAACACAATGTACAACTTGATCTGATTTTTGAGGAATGTATATTTTCATAAGAACATACATACATTATTTTTAAATATAAACAAGCCACATAAACATCTGGAAAATATTTACAAATCAATTGAGTGGTTATCTTGAGGCAGGACATAGTAAGAGGGTAGACACAAGATAATACCTCATATAAATGTGTATTTCTCCAGTGTTTTCAAGGGCTTGGGAGAAATGTACATTAATTTTTCATTAGCAAAATAAAAATAACTAAGATAAAATTATGACAGCATAGCAAAAGCCTAGTTGTGATTTAATTTTCAAAACTAATGCTGAAAAAATATATTTCTGGAGATTAGAAGATGTTAAATATATCGTAACATGAAAAGGAGGTTAATACATCTTTATGTGTATAGCCACACACAGCCCTTCACTCAGTTGTGTTTAATTTAAAGAAGGGCCAAGGGAAACATCCTGCCATATGAGTTAATGTCCATGAGCTCTGTCTGCATCACCGCCTAACGCTTCCTTTGGTCTATAACTCCCAGAAAGTTTCTTCTGGTGGGCTTCTGCAAGGGAGACCTTCCTTCCCCCATCCCTGCTTCATTGCAATGCTGCAATTATGGATCTGGTCACTAGATGGCACTGACTGTCAACTTCAATTTTTTTTTCCCAATGAAAAACCATTTGGCAAAATGAACAAATTCTACTTTGAATGAAGGTTATAAAAAAAGTATGTGAAATAAAAGCATGATTAATTCCTTAACTCAGAGATTAACACTTTTCATTTACTACATTAGTTTTAAGTTTTGTGGAGTATGATTCTCAAACGTCAGCTTTCATCAGAATCACCTGAGAAGCTTGTTAAACAATTGCTAGAACCCACCTCAAGAGTTTCTAATTCAGTAGGTCTGGGATGGAGCCTAAGAATCAGCACTTTCTAGCAAGCTCCCAGGTGGTGCCTGGGGGCCAGACTTTGAGAACCACCAATGCAGATCATAGAAACAAAAACAAAACAAAACAGCACTAACCCTTTAGAGAATACCTAGAGAATCACACTGTGCTGAGAGTGCTGGTAGAGTTTTGTGGTTTGGGGATCAGGGCAATAAGATCATTGTGTGTAGTGGAACCACGGACTCAAGCAATGGATGATACAGTGTCACTCCCTCTAAAGTGTGAGGGGACTAATCACTGATCAATAGAACAGCACAGATCCCCCACAATGACACTGGTGATTTCATCACACCTCTCACCCTGGGGAGCCCTGTGATTGAGGGATTAAGATCCAGTCTCCCATGATAGAAAGCCTGAGGCACAGGGATCTAAACTAACTACCCAGATCACACTCTATTGCCTCACCCAGCCCTGGCAGGCATGTAACGTGCCTGCTCTTTCCAAGGAAACTCTCAACCTGGTGCTCTTTATCAGTTAAAAATAAAACACATTTTATAGGCTCTGTTTATTATTATAAAAGTAATCCACGCTCATTTTGGAGCATGTGGAAAATACTGTCAAATACAGAGAAGAAAATATAATTAACCAGCACTCCGCCCCCTCATGGTAAACACAGTCAACATTTTGGTGCATTTTGTTACAGTATTTTTCCTATAATTTCATATGCATCCACAAAGATAGATACTTCCATTTCAGGGGAAGTGATGGGATTGCTATCAGGACACAGGTCCCCTGACTGTAGCATTCTGCCAGCACATGTTATTAGGATTGGTTCCTCTGTGCTGTCTCATTCCAAGTCTTAGTGGAAATCTCCTACTCTTACACCTCTTACAGTTTTTCCTCTCTTACAACATAAAAGGCAAAATACCAAGGATGGGAAAGCACATGGATTGGTAGGAAATGGCGTGAGGATTTTCTGTTCTCTTGCCAAGTCTCCCAGTTAACTCATTCTACAGCACTGGACAGTCACCATACCTAATACATCAAGAAATTCTGTACACATTTCTCTCAATACCCTGAGTGTCCTAACTGTTCTAAGAGAAATGCCATTTAGTTTCTATCACAGTTATCTCTGCTGCATGAGATAGAAGGCAGGGTAGGGCTAAGATAGTAACCACTGAAGCTTCCCATGGATTTCTCATTTCCCTAAAACAACTCTGGGAAGAAAGCATCATTATTCTCATTTTACTGATGGTCAGCCCCAGGCCTGCCAAGGATAAACCACATTTCCAGGAAGTGGCAAGAATGAGTTCAGCCTCTGGACCTCCTCAATGCCCAGCAGCCTCCATCATAGATGAGGGCTTCCAGGGATTACAAACTGGCATTGTAAACTTTTCTGGTATTATACCTGAACTGTGACATGCCCACATGGGTACATACTATACAACTCCACTTAGTGAGGAAGATGATGATGAAGAGAAAATCCTGCCCCGTGGGCTAGGAGGCATGACGATTGGAAGTTTCTGAAGTGGGGAATAATTCAGACAAAAGCACAGGTTTCAGGCATTGGGAAAGTGACTTGGAGGAAGGAAATTCTTATAGACCAAAGCTTGGATTATATCTGGGGAAATTTATATTTCATCTCCTCTAATCATGATGATAAACATTCAAGGTACGTAATAAGATCCCTTATTAGAAATGAGAAAAACTAAGACTCCATGAGGCTAAGCAAGTTACCCCCAGTGCCAAGCCTGCAAAACACAGGCCAGGGACTCTAAACCCCAGCTTTTTCTGCTGTGTCTCTTCCTGGGCTTTGGATGGTCTTTATCTCAAATCTTCCCATAGAGTGGCAATCTTTAAACTCCTGTGATTCTTCAAAACTTCTACAATGAGCTGTATTGATTTCTTCATCATAAAAATCGAGACAAAAATCTTTAAACATGTGAAAAATCGGGGAGAAATTATCCATATATACCTCAGAAAACATTTTGTATACCAGGTACTCTCTTTGACCAGGAGAGAGACAAACAAAATGAAAATTTTTAATGTCATAGAAAACTGCAGGAATGCAATTAAGCTTATGAGAAAATATCAAATTACAACGAATACACAAATAAAAGTCTCTGTAACTTTATCCTCAGTCCAAAAAGGTATATTGCATGATAATGTTTGCAGTCATCCCATTTTTACAAAAAATGTGTGTGTGTATGTTTTAGTCCATTCTGTGTTTCTATAACAGAATGCTACAGACTGGGTAACATATAAAGAAAAGAAAATTATTTCTTACAGTTCTGTCAGCTGGGAAGTCAAGATCAAGGGGCTGCATTTCATGAGGGACTTTTGCTTTGTCATAAAATGGCAGAAGGCATCACATGACTAGAGAGTGCCAAATTCACTTTTATTAAAAAAAAAAAAAAAAACACCCTAGTGATAAATAACCCACTCCCACAATGACGACATTAATGCATTCATGAGGGCCAATCACCTCTAGTTAGGCTCCACCTCCCAACACTGTTGCATTGGGGATTAAGTTCCCAATTCACAAACTTTGGGGGACACATTCAAACCGTGGCAATACGCATGTTGTCTTTGTCTGTTTGGGCTGCTATAACAAAATACCATAGACTGGGTGTGTAGCTTATAAACAACAGAAATTTATTTCTCACATTTCTCGGAGGCTGGAAAGTCCGAGATCAAGGTGTTGGCAGATTTAGTGTCTGGTGAGGGCTCTATTCATGGCTTGTAAACAGCCGCTTTCTTATGGTGTGCTCACATGGCCTCTCCTCAGTGCATGTTCCTGGAGAGAGAAAGAGACCTCTCTCTCTCCTCCTCTTCTTATAAGGGCATTACAACTCCATCGTGAGAGTTCCACTCTCATGGCGTAATCTAAACCTAATTACCTCCCAAGGGCCCCATCTTCAGATACCATCAAGAACCAGGGTGTTAAGTCTTCAACTTATGAATTTGGGGGAACACTAACATTCATCTCATGACACTTGTTCATACATATTTTGTATCTTCTTGTAATTTGTGCATATATATTTCCATATAAATATATTCTCAGAAGCATTTTCTCTCTATAGAGAAAAAATCATCTGCAGAATATGCTCCACACCATTAAGAAAGGATTCCTCAGCTGGGGAAGAGGAGGTAGACAGGATCATTTCATTTTCCACATGTATATGTCTTTATCGTTTGATTTTTTTTCCAATTACAAACACATATAATATGTCTTATGATTTAGGAAAGCAACTGAGATAAAGTTTTTAATACAGGGAAAAAACTTGTAAAAATCTGATTTCAGAAACTGATCTTGTATAGGTCTACCAGCCAGGAAAGGAATTCATAGTGGTATATATACAGTGGAAAGAAATTCACAGTTAGTGACATATACAGACATACACTTACACACACACACACACACACACACACACACACACACGTATACCCAATGGAATGTTGTTCAGCCTTAAGAAGAGATCTTGCCATTTGCCACAACATGAATGAATGTGGACATTATGCTAAATGAAATAAGCCAGACACAGAAAAAAAAAATATTTCATAATTTCACTTATATGTGGAATCTTTTCTTTTCTTTTCTTTTTTTAAAAAAAAGGTCAAATATATAGGGACAGAGAATAAAACAGTGGTTACCAGAGTCGGGATTGGGGTGGAGAGAAGAAATGGGGAGGGTTAAGTCAAAGAATACAAAGTACCAAATACGTAGGATGAACAAATCAAAAGATTTAATGTACAGCACGAGAACTACAGTTAATAACAGTGTGTTGTATTCAGGATTTTTGCTAAATGAGTAGATTATAGCTGCTCTTGCCACGGCGGGGCGGCGGGGAATGAGTAACTATGTGAGATGATGGACATGTTAATTTGTTCCACTACAGTAACTGTTTTACTATATATAAGTATCTTATAACATAATGTTGTGTACTTTAAATATACACAATTAAATTTATTTTAAAAAAAGAATTCAGTTAATGTTTTTTTTAAAAAGCAGATTACACATTTTATGTACAATACGATTGGTTCCATTTATAGTTGAGAACATTCCCATGTGTACGACTGAGAACATGTTATGAAGCAAATGTGCCTAAAAGGATATGACTCAAAATACAAAATATCCACACACGCACACGCACACGCACACACACACTGACACCCACTCATACACCTCATTCAGAGACACTCACACTGGCGGCTTTCTCTTCATCTGAGACAGAGGTGGAACTTCCTGCCAGGAGCTCAGAGAGCCAGGCAGCAATTGATTCTGCAGGAAGGGCTGCCTGTGCCATTCAAGCCTCCAGCGAGCACCGTTTGGTGGGTCAGGCCAGAGGCCCCGCCCTCGCCAAATTCTTGTAGAGCGTCCTCCCAGACATTCAGAGATGTAGTTCAGGATCGGACCAGCAGGTGGCGATTATCTCAATATTCTACCTTTGCGCAACAGAAAGGTATCAATTTTTGCAAAGGGAGACAAAGACAACATGAAATGAATAGTCCTAAATACATTTGAAAAACGTATATGAAGATAAAAAACTGAAAGTATATGTGCAGTTTCATTTGTTGATAATGATTCCCAAGGGTGAGTCTCTCACAATCGTTCATTTTTAATACACATTTGCGGGGCACTGCCAGGTTGAATTTGTTCGTCCATCCCACTCTTCTCTCCGATGCCCAGACTCTCTTTTCCAACTGCCCACAGGATATATTTGCATGGAGAAAGACGACTACAATTTCTTTCTACATGTGCTGAGTGAGTGTGTGTTTCTGTAACGTTAAACTGAAGAGTAAAGAATCAGACAGGATAACTCATTAAATAATAAAATGATAAGACACAAATATCTTTTCCTCTTTCAAACTCCATCAGGAGACATGCTACAAAAAATAGCACCAAAGCTCATACATTACATAAATGTGTGTACATCGCAGGTCTTGAGTGTGTATTTTCAAATACTCTCTAACACAGTTATGCTATTTATTCTACATCAAAATCCCCTCATTTATTGAAGGAAGGACTCTGGGACTAACATTTCTAGTATTTCTTAAAGGTCTAGTATGTTTCAGACACTTTCTATAGTTTATCTGATCTTCTCTCATACTACTCAGCCATAAAAACGAATGAAAATCTTCCAATTGAAGCAACATGAATGAGCTTGGAGAAAATTATGTTAAGTGAAATAAGCCAGACACAGAAAGAGAAATACCGCATGTCCTCATTCATAACGGGGAGCTAAGAAACAAAGGAAAGAAAGACCACAATAAAACATTGAACTTTCAGAAGGAGGGGACAGATCTATAGTTACTAGAGATGGGAAAGGGGGAGGGGGACGGGGTATGGGAGTAATTGAGAAAGGGACACAAAAAGTAATTACCATTTGTAATGATGAACATGCTGATAATACTGATTTGATCATCACATACTGTACACAGATACTGATAGGCAACTCTGTACCCCATAAGTACATATAAATAAAAATAATAAAAAAAATTTAAATCTTGTTAGGCAGGATTTTTGCTACTGAGCAATAATCTATTTCTTTATTATTTTTCATTTATTTCTACATATAATAAAACATTGTGTATATATGCATATGATAATTAAAATATAATTTACTATTTATGAAAATGCTGTGCTGATGAAAGGGCTGGGGGCAAAGCAAAAAGGTCATGACCAAGATCTGTCACACCTCAGCAGTCACCAGTGCAGGGAGCAGCCTAGTGCCACAGGGACAAGTGAGCTACCACTGCCCCTTGCCTCCCCGACCCCAAAACCACCCATGTGCCCAAAACCTCACCATAAAGAATGGCTGAGTGGAGGACAAAGCCAACCTGAGGGACTGTGAGTATTCTTAACAGAACAGAGTGCAGGTATAGATGGAGACAACGAAGACGGCCAGACCAGTTATACAGAGATAAAGGCACTGCATAACTTTGCACATCTGAGTGCATGATGTGCAACTTGGGCACCACTATGCTAAAAGGTAATTAAATCAGAATTCTCAGTTTATTGTTCAACATACAAGTTCATCATCTTTTCAAGTAGAAAGTCTATTGCCTCTCCATGTATACATTTACCTCTTCACTTTAAAATAACACCCTGTAATTACGCCTTTTGCCAAATCTTTTTTTTCTCCTCCCAGTGGTGAAAATGGATCATGTCAACAGGAGAACAAGGATAAAAGAATTCAGCCATATTTATTTTGAGAATTTAATAGAGTATTTATACTGGAACTGGGGTATTTTGTGTCAAACATCCCTCGAATAGGAATTCAGACAACTTAATTTTGTTCTCAATTTGCATGGTTTGAATTTATATTACCTGTAAATAAATGTTTTCATTCAGTCTTATATTGGTAATTGCACTAAAATAAAAATACTCGATTTCCAGAAACATCATTCAGTAGAAAATTATATTTTCTGTTTGTTTTCTGCCTAGTTTTAACAACAAGATTTTTGCATTGGTGGATATTTTTCTCAGAGTCAAATGACAAATAGTTTTTTCTTTCTGTAAACATTGTTCATGCATTAGCAGAAAGAACTTTATAAACGAGGTTAAAAGGAATTCTGAGTCTCACATTTGTAGGATTTTGAAAATAGTGCTCAAGGCTCATCAAAGACTAGTGCTGACTTTCTGTGTTCTAGACACCCGGTTGACATTTCTTCCTTCACTATGTGAACCTGTAACTGAGATTTATATGAATAGAAGGTTACTTATTCCTAGTTGTTTCTCCACAACATGTTTTATGCCATTAATTTCCTGACCTGTGAAATGCAGATTATCACTCTTGGTCAAAAAGGGGATTGTGCTTATCCAACAAGAGTCCACACAAACTAAGAATCGATGTACAAGTGATATCAACATGGCAGGCCAAAAACAACAGCTGTTCTTATTTTAGGAAGGCTCTTGGGGACCAGCCATGGTGTCCCCATTCTTCTCATTAAATATTATATTTATCCTTGATAGTTCTGACTTTCTGGTAAAGATTTTCATTAATCTCCATAATAACCGAAGCAAAAAAAAAAAAAAAAAAAAAAAACTCACCTCCAATGTCTGGATAAAGCATGTAATATCACCTGTGTTTCTGCTCATAATTTTATCCCTGTGCTTTTTTTACATCTAATTCTCTAATTAGACATTTCGTTCATATAAAGGTAATTGTGAAATATTAGCTTATCTGGTTTTAGATGTCATATTCATTCAATTAATGTTAGTTTATAGCAGAGGTTAAAATTGGTGATTCAAGAAACAATTTTGTTCAGGTAATGTTTAATTTTTCTAATAGTAAAAATTGGAAGAATTTATATATAAATACAGCTCCCTGGATAATCTTGAGAAATGAGAAGGTTCGGCCACATGGGGCCTACATTTCTACATGCCCTCAAGGAAACCACTGGCTGAAGCTGAGTCCTGCCACTCCCTACTCTGTGACTCCCGACACTGACACAGAGTATTTGTTTTCATTGTACTATTATTGCTTTTACTTTTCTTACAGTAAAGAGAAAAGTGGAATATTTCTTGCTAAAAGAGTAGACATTAAATGTTCTCACCCCAAAAAATTGATAAGTAGGTGAGGCAATAAATATGTTAATTACCTTGATTTAATCATTCTACAATGTGTACATAGATCTAAACATCGCATTGTACCCCCATAAAAATATACAATTATTATTTGTCAATTAAAAATACAATTTTTTAAAAAATTGAAAAAAAGGAAAAAAGACTGAGAGTGCTGTTCATGTCAAGAAAACCGAGGAGAGAGCATTTACTTGTGGTAGCAAAGGCTCTTCCTATGATTTTTATATGCAAGTACACCTGCTTCCCCATGGGCCTTTGAATTTGGCCTTCTTGGAGTTAAAAAGTTTTCCATGTCATATCACTAATGTGCCACACAGCCTTTTTGAGGAAAATATAACAAATATGCACGTTTTAGCATTTTTAAACAAATAAAGGAAAATCATATCTGAAGCAATTTTTTAATGACACATTAGAAAAAGGTTTGATAGGATATAATGAACTTTCATTTGCCATATTTACAGCTATCACATTTTCTTATGTGATCTCCTGCTAGCGGGTCACAATGGGTTATTTGAAGATAATCCATCTTAGATAAATTCAGTTTTGTGCCAAGTTACCTCTGGCCATAATATTTTCCTCTGACATCACAATGAGTGATGTGGGGACAACATCTCAATTGTACCCACTCAAATTAGAGGTACGTATTGGTCTGGACAGTCTTTGCCTGTTTTCATAATGGTTTGCTTTATGCCATTATAAGAATTGCGTTACAAATATTCGACATAACCCTAAGTGCTTAAAAGCTTAGGGAATGAATTTAATGGCACTGGAGTGCAGGTAACAGAAGCAACTTCTGCTGCTTTCTATGAGTGTAATTTTTATTTGTGAACCACTGGGGAAAAAAGCATTAACTGCTAAATGCCTGCTCTCAAACTTTCAAGTATTTTATTTGTCCATATTTTCTGCTGGTCCCTGCTCATATGCAGCCATTTGAAACAAACCATGAAAATAGGTTTATTTATTTGTTTGTTCATTTATTTTAATCAATTTTGTGCAGGTCCTATTTGCTTTGTTTGAAAGTGAATACATGGCCTGCAATTCCACTCCTAGGTATATACACAAAAGAATTGCAAATAAAAAACTTGTACATGAATGTTTATAGAAACATTATTCCTAATAGCTAAAAGGTGGATACAGCCCAATATTTGTCAATGGACAAATGCATATATGAAATGTGGTATACCTATACAATGGAATATTATTCAATCATAAAAAGTACTATTTATGCTACAACTTGGATGAACCTTGAAAACATTATGCTAAGTGAAATAAGCCAATGCAGAAGGTCACATATTGTATAACACTATTTATATGACATGTCCAGAATAAACTTAATTATAGAGACATAAAGTAGATTAGTGCTTGCTTAGGACTGGGGTTGGAGGGAGGATGGGGCGATCTCTAAAGGTTTCTGTATATGGTGGTGATGAAAATTCTAAAATTAACTGGTGATGGTTGCACATATATGTGAATATATTAAAAACCTTTGAATTGTACACTTCAAATTGGTGAATGATATAGTACTTCAATTATATCTCAATAAAGCTGTTACAAAAATACAACTTTAAAAATGAACACATGAGCTTACTGGTTTTCATCACTGAACTTTGTAACTCAAGGAATACTTGAGTCCACCATGTTCAAGTTTTCAGATTGACTCCCAGTGCAGCTCCAGTAGTGCAGAGATTTGTGTTCATTATGTTTACCACTATATCTGCTATGCCTAGAACAGTGCCTGTCATTTACTGAACCCAGTGAATTACCTTTTGAACATCATGGGTAATTCTCCATTTAAAATCATTTCCCACCAAAATGTAAGCTTCAAGATGGCGAGGCTTTTTGTCTGTTTTCTTCACCACTGTTGCTCCTGACCTTAAGCAATGCCTGGCACAAAGTGGGCACTCAACAAATATTTGTGAAATGAATGTACTGCTTCTTCAAGCTCAGTGGGAAACTGTGTTTAACATTCAATCAAGCAGTAAAATGGT
The DNA here is from genome assembly GCF_027409185.1 of Cynocephalus volans. Taxonomy (NCBI): domain Eukaryota; kingdom Metazoa; phylum Chordata; class Mammalia; order Dermoptera; family Cynocephalidae; genus Cynocephalus; species Cynocephalus volans. The sequence goes on along the minus strand of NC_084478.1, from coordinate 109,523,154 downwards.
GGGAGAGGAAAGTACATGAAAGAAAAGGAATTGGCAATGAATATAAACAGACCATTAAAGAAAAAGAAATAGCAATCAAACGTGTGAAAATTTTTCCAAACTTCTTAACAATTAAAAGAATTGAATGAGTACAAAGTGCAGGCTGACCCTGTTCTGTGCACTCACTGAAACTACAGCTTCTGTCACCACACTAAGATATTCAGTTTATGCCTCCCCAACAGATATACAGTCACCCAGATGGACAGGCAGACACGACAGACAAGGGACTTCATCCCGGGCAAAACTGGAGATGTGTTAATGGTGGTCCGGATAGCTGACTTTCCTGATGGAGGTACTTGGTTGTCACACATTTCACACATCCAAGTTCTCTCCTCCTTACACTTGACACCCTCATTGGGAGGTGTGTGCATACATGTATGTGTGTGTGTGTGCATGTGCTTACATGTCTGCTGTGGAATTAATCAGATCCAGGCCTTGGAGACCCACTTCAAACAGAACCTCTCATCACATCTGTTCATCAGATGAGATTTAGTTCAGCACGTCCACACCTGCTGTTCTCAAGTGAGTATCTGTGCATTGATACCTTGATTACCATCAGGAGGAGACAGTGAAACATAAAAATGATGTAAAAAGGTCAAAGAGAACTTGAAGACCCACCCCAAATCCAGGGCTTTTACATGTAATTTAACTGGGGTCTGAAGAGGTCCAATGAACTGTCCAAGCTGATGCAATTTTAAAGCACCAGCACGTTTGAGACCCTTTAATCCTAACCACAGCTGATGGAGGCCAAACCTACATTCCTGTTACACAGATAAGGAAAGGATAAAGAGAGTAAGCTTCTCTAATGCTGAACCAGGCCTAAAACATAAGCTCCTTTCATAGCATCCTGCTGCTTTTCCAATGAAAACATCTATCAATTTTGTAAGTATGTGATTTGTAATCAAGGGATTACATAATAAAGACAAGAAAAGGGGAGTTTAGGTTCAAGAGGACCTCACTTCCAATATCAGATTTTATAAACTACAGCTGAACTTGCTGGTATCCTGGAGGGAATATGGGGTTTGCATTCAGAAAGGCATTAGTTACTATCTTTATCTGTCCCTTCAGTGGCTGTGTGACCCTAAACAATATGCATCTCCTTTCAGAGCTTCAGTTTCCTCATCTAGAGAATGAAGATGATAATTATCTTCCTCATGGAAATAAATGAAATAACCTATATGGGATACATGCTCAATGTTCCCTGGGTTTCCTACAGGGCAGGGACCATAGTATCCACCTGCAGTGGAGCCATGTGCCAGTGGACATTTAAATAGCAATAGTAACACAGCAGTAAATTGCTGGAAAATACAATCCAACATAGAAACAATAATATAAATAACCAGCAATCCAACTGCCAACTGATGAACAAAATTGATATTTATATGCATTTTATTTTGTTATGTATTAATGCATCTATCTACACACAAAATGCATGTATTGATTTATAATTTATATAACTAGATTAATGCCATAGTATAGATAGAGGGAAATGAAAATACAAGATAATTACTTGTTTGGGAAAAAAAAATACATTAATTTTCTAATCACTGAAAGTAAAGTATATTTTTGAAGACATAGGATAAACTTGTGAATCAAACCACAAAAATCACATTTAAGGAATGTATTCAATTACTTGGAAAATATGCTGCTATATGAGAAAAGCACATTGTAAACATGCGTTATGGTAAGATTGCATTTTCCCTTGAAAATGTATTTATATCTGTGTATATCTCATACATGTTAATATCTCACACATGTATACACACACGTATGCAAAGTTTTCTTCAGCTGAAAGCATAGATTAAGGAAACTTGTTATGGTTTAGGACAGTGTATGTCATGGAGGAAAGTCAATTCCAATAATTTATTGGAAGAGCTCAAATATCTCTAATTCAAGGCATTCAGATAGAAAAAAAGGGGGATTTATTTTAATTAATGTTTCACTTTTCTAAATATGTAGATCTCTATATAGATAGATAGATCTCTCTATATAGATAGATAGATAGTTATAGATATAGGTATAGATATATAACCTTTTATTTGCCTATGGTAACTGAAGAATTCATCCGTATTTGTGTTCTCTGTCTCCAGTAAAGTAGACAGCCCTCACTCTCAAAATTAAGTTGTATCCAACCTCTTCAGGCAAGAAAACCAATGCTTCATTCCTTCATAATTAAAGGCACAGTGCATGTTTCATTTCCAGAAATGGCAGAGTATCCCATATTGGACCAATTCTCCTAATTATTAGCTCTGGGAAAAATTAAAATAACTATCTAAAAGCACTTGAGAAAGATTGAAAGCAGGCAAACATTGGAGGGAAGTTGATATTTGGAAGAGGGAATGTTTCTAGCTGCCTGGCTTGTTTTTTGTTTTTTTGTTTTTTTGGCTCTTTGCCTAGTTACATGTGGAGTGTCTAAAACTGAGATAAATCTGTAGTCTTACCAGTTTAGGAATCAATGGACAGATTTGGGAGCAACCGCAGCAGTTGGAAATTGAGAAAGTAACTCACTGAAGGGTGAAAGCCATAAAGAGAGTGCTACAAAGTCTGTGTGAAACACATGGTGGAGAAAACACAAACACTAAGTTTTACTTCTTTTAGCCTTAGCTAAAATCTTTCAGCCAATGCTTACTGCTGGATGGACAGAAGTTGAATTAATTTGTTGCTGTAACAAACAAACAAATTAAAGTACTCTTTAGAGGAAAAAGATTTGAAATCTACAAGGTGTCATTCACATTGTCTACGATACAATCCAAAAGTATTGTGCATATGAAGAAACAAGAAAACATAACCTATACTAAAGTGAAAAGGCAATTAACAGAACCAACCCCAAGATGAGCTAGATGTTGGAATTAGCAGACAAGCTATTATAGTGATGCTCAAAAACACGAAGAAAAATATTCTCATAGTGCATGAACACATAAGAAATCTCAACAAAGAAATAGGAAATATTTTAAATGAAAATGTGAGAACTGGAAAGTATATCTAAAAGGAAAAATTCTTTAGATGAGCATCACAGAAGACTAAAAATGATGGAGGAAACAGTCAGCTAACTTAAAGTTAGATCAATAGAAAGTATACAATCTGGAAAACAAGGAGAAAAACATTTGAAAAAAAATTAAAAAGTCACAGTGACCTGTGGATAATGTGAAAAGGTCTAACATGTACCTGGAGTTCCAGAAGGGGACAAGAGAGACAATGGAGAATAAAATGTATCTGAATAAATGATGATGGAAATTTCCCCAATTTGGTGAGAGATATGTATTTACAGATTCAAGAAGCTGAGAAAATCCCATGCAAGACAGAGACAAAAAAAAAATACATCTAAGATCATCACAATCAAACTGATGAATGCCAAAGATAAAGAGAAAAATCTTGAAAGACGTCAGATCAAGATGAGACATTATATACAAAGAAGAAACAATACAAATGGTGACTGAAAACAATAAAGACCAGAAGACAGTGGGAAAACATCTTTAAAGTACTGATAAAGAAACTTGTCAATCTATAATTCTCAATCTAGCAAAAATATAGATCACTAGTCAAAGCAAAACAAAGATAATGCCATATAAACAAAAATTTTAAAAGTACATTGTCAGTATATCTGCAGTACAAGATATGCTAAAGAATGTGTTTCAGGCTAAGGAGAAATGATACCAGATGCAAAACCAAATCTATAGGAAGAAATAAAAATTATAAGAAATTGTACATAAATAGGTAGATATAATGCACCTTTTTTATTTCTATCTTAATTTCTTTAAAATATAAGTGACTGTCTAAAGCAAAACTTATAACAGGTATTGTGAGGCTTAATGTAAGTGGATATGTCATATGTATTATATGACAACTACAGCATAAAAAAGAGGGGTGGTAAAAGGAAATGAATGACTTCATGGTTTTTTTTTAACTTTATGTGAAGTGTTACAATGTTAACTCTATGAAAACTGTGAAAGGTCAGTGATTTATATTGGAATCCCTAAAACAACCATTTAAAAATGCAAGCAGGTATAGCTAAAAAGTCAATAGAGAAAGCAAAATGAAATTTAAAAATATATTCATTTAATACAAAAGAAGGCAAAAAGGGAAAACAGGATTTTTATAAAGGAGATAGATTAAAAATAGCAAAATACTAGAATTAAATCAGTCCACACCACTGCTGCTGCCACACCAGTCAAATCAGTTGTGTGAGGGACACCTAGCTACTGCTGGGACAATGAAAAGGAAAGAAAGGAACAAAAGATATTTAAAACATCAAAATGAAAACTGATGAAATGACAGGAGTAAGACAGTACTTTTCAGTAACAACCCTAAATGTAAATGGATTAAATTCCCCACTCAAAAGAGGCAGACTGGCTGACTGGATTAAAACCAACTATATGCTGTCTACAGTACACTCTAAAGACACACACAGACTAATACTGAAGGGAAGGAGAAAGATATACTAGGCAAATGGAAACCAAAAATGAGCAAGAGTAGCTATTCTTATATTAGATAAAATAGACTTTAAACCAAAACCCATAAAAAGAGACAAAGAAGGCCATTATATAATAATAAAGGGATCTATACAGCAAGAAGACATATCATAATATATATGCAGCCAACACCATAGAACCCAGATATATAAAGCAAACACTACTAGACCTAAAGAGAGAGATAGACCCCAATACAATAATACTGGGGCACTTCAGACCCCTCAGGCAACAAATCAACAGAGAAACACAGCATTTAAACTACATGTTAGACCAACTGGATTTGTCAGATATCTACAGAACATTTATTTATTTTTTTTTAATTTTATTTTTTTATGAATTGAACTATTCGGTATTTTTTTTATCCTCTAAAATAAGTCAACACCTTCTCATATTTTACTAAAATTTGTTTATGAGACCACTTTTACTTAAACTTATGTTTTTGATAGTTCTTTTAATTTCTTTATGGCAATTAGTCTGAACATTTAATCCAATAACTACAGGATATACTTTCTTCCAATCAGCACATGGAACATTCTCCAGGAGAGACCACATGTTAGGTCACAAATCAAGACTTAACAAATTTTTAAAAGTTGAAGTCATTTCAAGTATCTTTTCAGACCACAACAGATTAAAACTAGAAATCAATAATAAACAAAACTCTGGGAACTAGACAGATACATGGATATTAAACATGCTCCTGAATGACCTATAGGTTGAAGAAGAAATTAAACAGGAAATCAAAAACATTCTTGAAACTACTGAAAATAAAGAGACTTCATACCAACACCTATGGGATACTGCAAAAGCAGTAATAAGAGGGAAGTTTATTGCAATAAATGCTCGCATCAAAAGAATAGAAAGATTTCAACTGAACAACCTAATGCTACATCTCAAAGACCTAGAAAAAATTTTTTAAAAATCCAATCCCAACCTTAATAGATGGAAAGAAATAATTAAAATCAGAGCAGAATTAAATGAAATAGAAATGCACAAAATGATAAAAAAGATCAATGAAATAAAAAGTTAGTTTTTTGAGATGATAATCAAAACAGACAAACTGTTAAAAGGGAAGATCTAAATAACAAAAATCAAATAACAAAAATCAGAAATGAAAGAGGAGACATTACACCAATACCACAGAAATATAAGGAATTATTAGAGACTATGTGCCAACAAATTTGAAAACCTGGAGGAAATGGATAAATTTCTGGAAAAACACAATACCAAGACTGAACCAAGAAAACATAGAGAACCTGAACAGACCAATAACAAGCAACAAGATTGAAGCATTAATTAGAAGTCTCCCAATAAAGAAAAGCCCAGGACTGGATGGCTTTACTGCTGAATTCTACCAAACTTTTATGGAGGAGTTAATACCAATTCTCTTCAAACTATTATAAAAAATTGAAACAAGGGCCATTCTCCCAAACTCATTCTATGAGGCCAGCAGCACCCTGATACCAAAACCAGACAAAGATACAACAACAACAAAAACTACAGGCCAATTCCTTTGATGAACATAGATGCAAAACTCCTCAACAAAATGTTAGCATACAGAATACAGCAACACATCAAAAAAATTATACACCATGATCAAGTGGGATTCATCCCAGGGTTGCAAAGATGGCTCAACATTTCCAAGTCAATAAATGTTATGCACCACATCAGCCAAATCAAGGACAAAAACCATATGATTACCTCAATAGATGCAGCAAAAGCATTTGATAAAATTCAGCATCCTTCATGATAAAGACAATCAGCAAATTAGACATAGAAGGAAAGTATCTCAACACAGTAAGAGCCAAATGCAAAAAACCAACTGCTGATATCACCCTGGAGCAAGAATGAGCTGATACCCAGTCTCACCACTCCCGTTTAACATAGTATTGGAAGGACTAGCCAGAGCAATCAGACAAAAGAAAGAAATAAAGAGCACCCAGATTGGAAAAGAAAAAGTCAAACTGTCTCTGTTTACAGATGACCTAATCTTATACATAGAAAAAATTAAAGGCTCTACAAAAAAACTTTTAGAGCTGATAAATGATTTCAGTAAAATCTCAGGATGTAAAATCAACACACAAAAATCAGTGGTGTTTTTATACTCCAATGACAAACTAACAGAAAAGGAAACCAAGAAAGCAAGCCCATTTACAATAGTCACCAAAAAAATAAAATATGTAGGAATAAATTTAACCAAGGAGGTGAAAGAGTTCTACAATGAGAACTATGAATCACTGCTGAAAGAAATTAAAGAGGACACAGAAAGATGGAAAGTCATTTCATGTTTATGGATTGGAAGAATTGACATTGTGAAAATGTCCACACTACTCAAAGCAACCTACAGGTTCAATGCAATCCCCATCAAAATACCAATGACATTCTTCACAGAAATAGTAAAAACAATCTTAACATTCATATGGAACAACAAAAGACCATGAATAGCTAAAGCAATCCTTAACAAAAAAAAAAGTGAAGCTGGAGGCATTAAACCACCTGGCTTCAAATTATAATACAAAGCTATAGTAAACAAAACAGCATGACACTGGCATAAAAACAAACACATGTACCAATGTAACAGAACAGAGAAACCAGAAATCAACCCAGCTATGTACACCCAACTGATCTTCAACAAAGGCACCAAGAACATACATTGGCAAAAAGACTGTCTCTTCAATAAATGGTACTGGGAAAACTGGACATCCACATGCAGAAGAATGAGACTAGACCTGCACCTCTCACCATACCAAAATTAACTAAAAATAGATTAAAGACTTAAATATAAGACCTGAAACTATAAAATGCATAGAAGAAAACATAGGGGAAACACTTCAGGATGTACGACTGGGCAAAGATTTAATGAATAAGACGCCAAAAGCACAGGCAACAAAAGAAAAAATAAACAAATGGGATTATACTAAACTAAAAAGCTTCTGCGCAACAAAGGAAAAAATTAACAGAGTCAAAACACAATGTATAGATTGGGAGAAAAAATTTCCACACTAAGCATCTCACAAGGGATTAATATCCAAAATATACAATGAACTCAACAATAAAAAAAAGTAACCCAATTAAAATATGGGCCAAGGAGCTGAATAGGCATTTCTCAAAGGAAGATATACAAATGGCCAACAGACACATGAAAAAATGCTCAACATCACTAAGCATCAGGGAAATGCAAATCAAAACCACATTGAGATATCTCATCTCAGTTAGACTTGCCATTATCAAAAATACAGAGAATAACAAATGCTGGCAAGGATGTGAAGAAAGGGGAGTCCTCATACACTGTTAGTGAGACTGTAAATTAGAACAGCCATTATGGAAAACAGTATGGAACTTCCTCAAACAACTAAAGATAGAACTGCCATGCACTCCAGCAATCTCACTGCTGGGTGTATAGCAAAAGGAATGGAAGTCATCATGTTGAAGGGATACCTGCACTCTCATGTTTATTGCAGCTCTTTTGACAGTAGCTTGGAGTTCAACCAAACTAAATATCTGTCAATGGATGACTGGATAAGGAAAATGTGGTATATGTACACAATGGAATATTACTCTGCCATGAAAGAGAATGAAATTCTGCCATTCAGAGCAACATGGATGAACTTGGAGAAAATTATGTTAAGTGAAACAAGCCAGACACAGAAAGAGAAATACCACATGTTCTCACTCATAATTGGGAGCTAAAAAAAATAAATAAGGAAAGAAAGATACAATAATTACAATAAATTGAACTTTCAAAAAGGGAGAACATCATCATATACTGTGCAAAAATACTGATAGTCAACTCTGTACCCCATAAATATGTATAATCAAAAATAAATAATTTTTTTTTAAAAGATTTTCTTCTTTTAAATTTATTTTATTTATTGAATCAAAATCGTTTATACATATTTTTGGGGTTGAACATTGAGATATATTGATTAAATCGATATTACTAGCATATATATTGTTACAAATCGTAATTATTCTTTATGCCCCTTGTCCAACCTCTCCCCTTTCTCCATTCCCTCCCCCTCCCTCCTCTAATTGCCCTAGATTTCTTCTCTCCTTCTGAAAAAATAATGGCTACTCTGTTGATTTGTTGCCTAGATGATCTGTCCAGTGCTGAGAGGTGTGATCAGGTCCCCCAGTATTATCATAGAGCAGTTGCTTCTTCTGTCACTCTGAAATGGGCTTTCTGGAGAGAGACATCCTCTTCTTTTCTTTGTCTTTGCTGGTGCCTCTCCTTGTGTCAATGCACTCCAGTGGCTGGCAGACCATCAGCACAATGGTTGTGTCTAGCCACTTTTGCAGCAGCCATGTTTATTGTGGTGGCTGTGGTGGGCCACCCACGTGGAGGTGCTGTTTTTGGTATGCTCCTGGACACTGGCGGTATGCCTGGTTGTGGGGTGTCTTTGGTCCCCTTCTCCATGCCTCTCGTCCCTGGGCAGGCCCCAAGGCGCTGGCACCATGTGCCTCGTTGTGGGAGGATATTCTGGTCCCCTTCTTCATGCCTCGGGTACCCAGGTGAGCCCCGACGTGCTGGCGTTTTGTGCCTGCTGTGGGAGGAGGGTCCAGTCCCTGGCTCCATACCTCAGGTCACTGGGCAGGACCTGAGGCACTGGCTTGGTGTATCTGGTTGTGGGAGAGAGGTCCAGACCCCTTATCCATGCCTCAGGTCCCCAGGCAGGGCCTGAGGCACTGGCATGGTGTGCCTAGCTGTGGGAGAGAGGTCCAGTCCCCTTCTCCATGCTCTGGGTCCCTGGGTGGGCTCTGAGGTGCTGGCATGGTGTGCCTGGTTGTGGGAGGGTGGTCTGGTCCCTGACTCCATACCCTTAGTCTCTGGGTGGGCTCCAAGGCGCTGGCTCAGTATGCCTGGTTGTGGGAGAGAGGTCCGGTTTCTTCTCTTTGCCCGGGGTCCCTGGGTGGGCTCCAAGTTGCTGGCATGTTGTGCCTGGTTGTGGGAGGGTGGTCCAGTCCCCTTCTTCATGCCCTGGGTCCCTGGGTGGGGCCCAAGGTGCTGGCTTGGTGTTCCTCGTTGTGGGAGAGAGGTCCAGTCCCCTTCTCCATGCCTCAGGTCCTCGGATTGGCCCTGAAGTGCTGGCTCAGTATGCCTGGTTGTGGGAGAGAGGTCCATTCCCCTTTGACTTGCCTCAGGTCCCCAGGCAGGCCCCAAGGTGCTGGTGTGGTATGCCTGGTTGTGGGAGGGGAGTCCAGTCCCCTTCTCCATGCCTCAGGTCCCTGGGCAGGCCCTGAAGCACTGGTGCAGTGTGCCTGGTTGTGGGAGAAAGGACCATTCCCCTTTTCCTTGCCCCAAGTCCCTGGGTGGGATCCAAGTTGCTGGCATGTTGTGCCTGGTTGTGAGAGAGAGGTCTGGTCCCCTTCTCCTTGCCTCGGGTCCCTGGGCAGGCCCCAAGGTGCTGGTGTGGTGTGCCTGGTTGTGGGAGGGGGGTCCAGTCCCCTTCTTCATGCTTCAGGCTGGCCCCAAGGCACTGCTGCAGTTTGCCTGGAAGTGGGAGTGGGATCTGGTCCCCAGATCTGAGCCTACAGTTCCTGTGAACTTTCTAGAGGTAGAATTGTAGGTATCAGAGCTTTTAAGTGATTTACTATGTGGAATGCTCTGTTAAATATAATAATTCCAAAATATTTAAGTGAATTTTGAAAAGAAGGGAAAAAAAGAAGCAAACAAAATCTTCTTTACATAGATAGACTTTGAGGGAACCTAAGATGGCGGTGGCTGCGGCAGTTGGCGCTGAGTAGCTGTGGTGGAAAAGGCGGCCACTGGGCCTTAGGCAGCCGGGAAACTTGTGGACCTTCCTCTTGCCGTCTCTTAAGAGAGGACTGCTGCTGGTGGCCGGTCGTGGGGGCTGACCGCCACTTTGCCCTTGGCAGGAGAGGCTGCCTCGTTTACAGGCAACAGCTTTGAAGTGTGGAGCAGGAAAAGAACTGTATTTTAGCTGCAGCAGCCGGCTGCCCTATTCAGGATTCGAGGTTTCAGGCCGGCATAAAAGAAGATTCCTGGGAATGCCTGAGCCGCGCCGTGGGACCGAGTGAGCAGCCCGAGGACGGGGACAGCAACGATGTGGAGGCAGAGAAGGAGCCGCCCGGCCCGGCCCTGCTCAGGGGACAGACGCTAGCCCGGCTTCCGCCAGCCTCACCGGACAACTCACCAGCCCCGGGGCTGCCTCCATTTTCTCAGGTGGTGGCGGCTCCGGCCCGGCTTGGCCAGGCCTGTCCTCCTCGCCCAGCTCGGCTCCTCACTGAGCCTTCCCACTTGCTTGCCCCGGCGCAGGGCTTCCCGGGGCCTGCGGGCCGGCTTCCCCTCCCACACCCTCTGCGGTTCTCTGGTGGGGCTCGTGGCATGAGGCATCCCCGGCCAGCATCGGGAGGGCAAGGAAGTATGGGCTGGGCCAACTGTCACTCCACCGCACCCTGGGCTCTGGCCCCCGGTAAACTTCCTGTTACCGGGAGGCAGATACCATCTCTGCGGCCACCAGTTCGGAAAAACGCCTAACCGATTTCTGGTTAGGAATAGTGTGGTCGGAGCGTTCCCAAGTTTGCTTGAACCTGCCGGAGAGCTGACTGCAGGTGGGCACCGGAGTCGGTACGCGCCAGGGGGACTCAAAGGTGAACCATGTGCTGCGGGCTCCTCCCCCAAGGAGCTCACACTCTGCTGTGGGAGATAAGACAAGTACACAAATAACCGCGATACCAGGAGGAAGGTGATAAGTCCCGAGAAAGATCTACACAATGTTACAGAGGTACCCAGAGTGACCAGTCGTCTGCACCTAGCAGAAACCTGATAGACTTCCTGGGCGAGGCAGTGCTGAGCAGGATCTTGAAGGCCCAGCTGATAGACGAGGATTGCAAAAGACAAGTCCCAGCCCAGCCCAGTGCGCACAGAGTGGGGAAACGTCTGGCTAGGGAAGCGGAGACTCGGCAGAAAACACACACCCTGTGGGGCCGCTACTGCAAGATCCAGCAGGCCAGCCTAGTGTGCACAGAGTGGGGAGACGTCCGGCTAGGGAGGCAGAGGCTCGACAGAAACCACACACCCTGTGGGGCTGCCACTGCGTGATCCACCAGCCCGGGACAGAGTGCACGGAACAGGGAGAAGTCCTGCACAGGAAGTGGAAGCTCAGCAGAGACCACACACCCTGCAGTACCGCCCCATGATCCAGCAGCCCAGCAGAGTCCAAGCTGACCAGAAAGGTGGCCCCACGGAGAGGCCCAAGACCCGAGGCATCCACACACACAAGGCACTAGAGGCCACCTGAGCAGTCACGGAGGTAGCCATACCAAATTGGCAACCACAGCAACATCTTAGTTACTCAATAGTCTCAAACCGGTGGACTGTGAAACCCCCTGCCACAATGAATAAACATAAAAAAAAGATACCAGAAATACAAAAAAATCAAGAAAGTACACCACCAAAAGTTAATAAATCTCAAACTCTAGATCCTATAGAACAAGAAGCCCTTGAAATGACTGACAAGGAAATTCAAGTGATAATTCTAAGGAAACTGAATGAGATACAAGAAAACTCAGCTAGACATCATAATGAAATGAGGAAAAGTATACAGGATCTGAAAGAGGAAATGTACAAAGAAATCAATGTCCTGGAAAAAATTGTAGCAGAACTTGCTGAACAGAAGAAGTTATTCAGCAAAATAAAAAACACAATGGAGAGTTTACCCATCAGGCTTGTCGAAGTTGAAGACGGAACCTCTGAACTTGAAGATGGGCTGTTTGAAATAGAACAAGCTTACAAAAAGAAAGAAAAAAGAATCAAAGACATTGAAGAAAATCTGAGAGAGATATCAGACAACCTTAAGCGCTCAAATATCCAAGTCATGGGTATTCCAGAACGGGAGGAAAATGGAGATTGCATTGAAAACATATTCAACAAAATAGTGGCAGAAAACTTCCGAGGTATAGGAAAAATCACAGATCTTCAGATCCAGGAAGCTCAACGATCTCCAAATGTATTCAACCCAAAAAGGCCTTCTCCAAGAATGTTATAGTCAAATTGGCAAATCTCAGAGACAAAGAGAGAATCTTAAAAGCTGCAAGAGAGAAGCGTCAAATCACCTATAAGGGAGCCCCAATCAGGCTAACATCAGACATTTCATCACAAACCCTAAAAGCTAGAAAGGAATGGGATGATATATTCAAAATACTAAAAGAAAAAGATTGCCAGCCAAGAAAACTCTACCATGCAAGGCTATCCTTCCGAAATGAAGGGCAAATAGTATATTTCTCAGACAAACAAAAACTGCGGGAGTACACTACCACATGACCACCGTTACAAGAAATCCTCAAGGGAGTACTGGGTTTGGTTCCTGAAAAATAACTACCACTGCCATAAAAACCAAAGAGAAATCAAAACCCACTAGTAAAACAAAAATGGCATTCATGAAGAGAAAACAAACAAAAACGCTATCTACAACCTAAGGATCCAACAAACACAGAAACCAAACAGTAAATCAGAAAGCAAGGAACAAAAGACACCTAATACAACCAAACAACCAATAAAATGCTAGAAATGAATCAACACCTTTCAATAACAACTCTTAAAGTAAAAGGCTTAAATTCTCCAATCAAAAGACACAGACTGGCTGACTGGATTAAAAAGGAGGACCCAACTATATGCTGCCTACAAGAGACCCACCTCACCCATAAAGATTCACATAGACTAAGAGTGAAAGGATGGAAAAACATTTACCATGCAAACAGAAAAGAAAAACGAGCTGGAGTAGCTATTCTTATATCTGATAAAATAGACTTTAAACTAAAAACCATAAAAAGAGACAATGAGGGACACTACTTAATCATAAAAGGACTGATCCATCAAGAAGACATAACAATCATAAATATGTACGCACCCAATGTTGGAGCAGCCAGATTTATAAAACAAACTCTATTAGACCTAAAGAAGGAAATAGACACTAATACCATAATAGCAGGGGACCCAAACACCCCACTGTCAATATTAGACAGATCATCTAGGCAAAGAATCAGTAGAGAAACACAAGATCTAAACAATACTCTAGACCAATTGGAATTGGCAGATATCTACAGAACATTCCATCCAACAACCTCAGAATATTCATTCTTCTCATCATCACATGGATCATTCTCCAGGATAGATCAAATATTAGGTCACAAATCAAGTCTCAATAAATTCAAAAAAATTGGAATAATCCCATGTATTTTCTCAGACCACGATGGATTAAAACTAGAAATTAATAACAAACAAAATTGTGGAAACTATACAAACACATGGAAATTAAACAGCATTCTACTTAATGACATATGGGTCCAAGAAGAAATCAAGCAGGAAATCCAAAAATGTATTGAAACTAATAAATTTGAAAACAATGATACATCATAGTAAAACCTGTGGGATACTGCAGAAGCAGTATTAAGGGGGAAATTTATTGCATTAAATGCTAACCTCAGAAGAATGGAAAGATGGCAAGTGAACAACCTAATACTTCACCTTAAAGAACTAGAAAAACAAGAACAATCCAAACGTAAAGTTAGCAGACGGAAAGAAATCATTAAGATCAGAGCAGAACTGAATGAAATTGAAACCCAAAAAACAATACAAAAGATCAATGAATCAAAAAGTTGGTTTTATTAAAAGATAAAATTGACAAACCATTAGCATGGCTAACAAAAAAAAGAAGAGAGAAGATTAAAATAACAAAAAACAAAAATTAGAAATGAAAAATGCGATATTACAAGTGATTCATCTGAAATACAAGAAATCATTCAAGACTACTAAAAACAACTATACGCCAACAAATTTGAAAATCTGGAGGAAATAGATAAATTTCTGGACACACACAAGCTCCCACAACTGAACCATGAAGACGTAGAAAATTTGAACAGTTCAATAACAATAAAGGAGATTGAAGCTGTTATCAGAAGGCTCCCAACAAAGAAAAGCCCAGGACCAGATGGATTCACAGCAGAATTTTACCAAACATGCAAAGAGGAATTGACACCGATTCTTTACAAACTATTCCAAAAGATTGAAACGGACGCAAATCTCCCAAACTCATTCTATGAAGCAAACATCATCCTGATACCAAAACCAGGTGAAGATATAAGCAAAAAAGAAAATGACAGGCTGTTATCCTTGATGAATATAGATGCAAAAATCCTCACTAAAATACTAGCAAACAGAATACAGCAACACATACGTAAAATTATTCACCATGATCAAGTGGGATTCATCCCAGGGATGCAAGGTTCGTTCAACATACGCAAATCAATAAATGTGATACACCATATTAATAAAGTCAAACACAAGTACCATAAGATCATCTCTATAGATGCTGAAAAAGCATTTGATGAAATTCAGCACTCATTCATGACAAAGACCCTCTATAAGTTAGGTATAGAGGGAAAGTATCTCAACATAATTAAAGCCATATGTGACAAACCCACTGCCAATATCATCCTGAATGGGGAAAAGCTGAAAGCTTTTCCTTTAAGAACAGGAACTAGACAAGGATGCCCACTATTCAACAGAGTGTTGGAAGTACTAGCCAGAGCAATCAGAGAAGAGAAGGAAATAAAGGGCATCCAGATTGGAAAAGATGAAGTCAAACTGTCCCTGTTTGCAGATGACATGATCCTATATATCGAACAGCCTGAAACCTCTACAAAAAAACCCTTGGAATTGATAAATGATTTCAGCACAGTAGCAGGATACAAAATCAACACACAAAAATCAGTAGCATTTCTTTTCTCCAATAGTGAATATGCAGAACGAGAAATCAAGAAAGCCTGCCCATTTATAATAGCCACCAAAAAATAAAATACTTAGGAATTGAGTTAACCAAGGAGGTGAAAAATCTCTATAATGAGAACTACAAACCACTGCTGAGAGAAATTAGAGAGGATACAAGAAGATGGAAAGATATTCCATGCTCTTGGATTGGAAGAATCAACATAGTGAAAATGTCCATACTACCCAAAGTGATATACAAATTCAATGCAATCCCCATCAAAATTCCAGAGACATTTTTCTCAGAAATGGAAATAACTATCCAGACATTTATATGGAATAATAAAAGACCACGCATAGCCAAAGCAATGCTGAGCAAAAAAAATGAAGCTGGAGGCATGACACTACCTGACTTTAAACTATACTACAAAGCTATAATAAACAAAACAGTATGGTACTGGCATAAAAACAGACACACTGACCAATGGAATAGAATAGAGAATCCAGAAATCAACCCACACACTTACTGCCAGCTGATCTTTGACAAAGGCACCAAGCCTATTCACTGGGGAAGGGACTGCCTCTTCAGCAAATGGTGCTGGGATAACTGGATATCCATATGCAGGAGAATGAAACTAGATCCATACCTCTCGCCGTATACTAAAATCAACTCAAAATGGATTAAGGATTTAAATATACACCCTGAAACAATAAAACTTCTTAAAGAAAACATAGGAGAAACACTTCAGGAAATAGGACTGGACACAGACTTCATGAATACGACCCCAAAAGCACGGGCAACTAAAGGAAAAATAAACAAATGGGATTATATCAAACTAAAAAGCTTCTGCACAGCAAAAGAAACAATTAACAGAGTTAAAAGACAGCCAACAGAGTGGGAGAAAATATTTGCAAAATATACATCTGACAAAGGATTAATATCCAGAATATATAAGGAACTCAAACAACTTTACAAGAAGAAAACAAGCAACCCAATTAAAAAATGGGCAAAAGAGCTAAGTAGGCATTTCTCTAAGGAAGATATACAAATGGCCAACAGACATATGAAAAAATGCTCAACATCACTCAGCATCCGGGAAATGCAAATCAAAACCACATTGAGATACCATCTAACCCCAGTTAGGATGGCTAAAATCCAAAAGACTCTGAACGATAAATGCTGGCGAGGCTGCGGAGAAAAAGGAACTCTCATACATTGTTGGTGGGACTGCAAAATGGTGCAGCCTCTATGGAAAATGGTATGGAGGTTCCTCAAACAATTGCAGATAGATCTACCATACGACCCAGCTATCCCACTGTTGGGAATATACCCAGAGGAATGGAAATCATCAAGTCGAAGGTATACCTGTTCCCCAATGTTTATCGCAGCACTCTTTACAATAGCCAAGAGTTGGAACCAGCCCAAATGCCCATCATTGGATGAGTGGATACGGAAAATGTGGTACATCTACACAATGGAATACTACTCAGCTATAAAAACGAATGAAATACTGCCATTTGCAACAACATGGATGGACCTCGAGAGAATTATATTAAGTGAAACAAGTCAGGCACAGAAAGAGAAATACCACATGTTCTCACTTATTGGTGGGAGCTAAAAATTAATATATAAATTCACACACACACACACACACACACACACACACACACACACAAAGAAAACCGGGGGGGTGGGAGAAGAAGATATAACAACCACAATTACTTGAAGTTGATACGACAAGCAAACAGAAAGGTCATTGCTGGAGAGGAGGGAGGAGAGGGAGGAGGGAGGGAGGTTTTGGTAAGGGGCAACAATAATCAACCACAATGTATATCGACAAAATAAAATTTTTTTAAAAAGTCTTCTTTACATAAAAACTGCCCCCCCCCCCATGACCCATGAACTGAGTTTCCTTCCTCCCCCTGTGCTGGCCCCGTCTGTAAAGGAGGATAGCTCCAAATCTCACTGTTCAGGAAAGTGCACAGGGGGGTGAGGCAGAGCTGGGTCTGAGTCCTGGTTTCATTACTTTTAAGCGCAGCGGTTGACTTGTTTTCTCACCATGCATGCAGATAAGCAACAATATGTAGGGCTTTTTAGTCTGTACAACTGGTCTGGTCCTCCTCGTTGTCTCCATCTACACCTGGCTTTGTCTAGTCCAGCACTCTCTGTCTGTCCTGTTGAGAATACTCATGAGCGCTCAGGTTTGCCTTCCCCAGCACCCAACCATTCTCCATCATGAAGTGGCCTGGCACTGACAGCTGGGTTGAATTGTTCTGCTGTGGAACACAGACCATCTCACAGAATATTGACATCAGACAAAGTCATTCTGTGAGTATGATGAAGTGTGACAAAAAGCAAGAAGACCACGCAAACCACAAAAATGACCAAATATCCCCTTCTCCTGGCTTATATGAGTGACTGCTGCTTCGTTAGCAAGTACAGTTTTAACCTTACTGCATTCTCTTCTTCCAGATAAAGTTCATTAAGATACCCAGTTATAGAATTGCTCTCACTTCATGACAGCACCCAATCTGGAGAAATGCCCCACTTCCTTGAACCCTTTCTAAAATCACCTGACACAAGTTCAAATCCTATAAGTCATCCCTGATACTCTTTTTGAGACACCCCATGGTTCTCCATGATGTGCATTCTTCCTCACTGCAATGAGTAAAAGCCCAACTTTGGCTACACGAGAGTCCTGAATTGGTTGGCCACAACAGGGTAACAATACAGGGGTTCCTAAGCCCTGTCACTCCTTGTCTCCACAGCATCTGTGCTCCATGCTGATTTGTGAGGAACAGAGTCTACTGTAGATGTCCGTACCAGGTGTGCGTATACTAACTGTGGTAAGGTATGGAGCGTGGAGTGGAAGAGCTGATTTGGAAGGAAGAAAACCAATGGCAGCCACGGCCAGGAAGATCCAGCCTCAGCTGCTCTCTTCATTTTCCGGAGCCCTGGCAC
Source organism: Cynocephalus volans (assembly GCF_027409185.1). NCBI lineage: Eukaryota > Metazoa > Chordata > Mammalia > Dermoptera > Cynocephalidae > Cynocephalus > Cynocephalus volans. The sequence continues at coordinate 109,504,961 of NC_084478.1, read as the reverse complement.
ACTCTGCTTAGGGACAGTGTGGAAGGGAGGCTGGGACTGTGGAATTCACATGGGCTTAGCTCTGAGAAAAGGCACTATTGCCAGTCTGCCACTTCCCACCCTGCCCATCACAGATGAAAGCATCAAGTTCACGGACACCTCCAATGAGGTGCACTTCTTACAAGGATTGCTGGTGGGGGTGGGTGGTGGAACCCACCGCATGCCTCATCAGAGTCCAGGAACCTCTGCGGGAAAGAAGCCCCAGAAACAGCAACAGGACCTACAGGGGGAGTGGCCTTGATGATGCCATTTTCCACCCCTCATCTCCAACTGACTTGTGTGCCTTCCTTCAGAATACCTCTGGCTCCTGTGTATTAATGTCCACTCCCAACACTTTGTCCCATAATTTGTCTCTGAACTGATACCTTTACCCCTGGGATCCCTGCCTATAGCTCCTGCCTTCAGCCCTAGCACATAGCTGCTGCTTATCTTTGTAAATATGGATTCCATTGACCCTATTTGGCTGCTCACAAGGCTTTAATGACATTATTCCCTTAATGATCACAGAATTCCACTCCAGGCACTGTCCCTTGTGATCCCACCCTCCTGTTACCCCTGTGCTGGAGGAAGCCAGGGTCTGATTGTAAACACTTCACCTCCTCAGTAGTTATATCCAAGTACAGAAACCTCAAACCTGGAACAGGCAAGTTTAGACACTGTCCCTCACTCCCAATAGAATTAAAGTGGTGGGAAGTGGCAGCTGGCTGTTCGCGTCCTAACCTGCATCAAAGAAAGGTGGTAAGGTAATGGTTCCATTTCCTGGAAGCTCCTGCAATATAACAAAGTAGCAAATAAATAATAATTCTATAATTAGCTCCAGATCTGGATGGCCTCAAACCCTGGAGCATCCAGTCAGTTACCTCAGAATCCTGTGTGCTCACTGGGAGGCTCCCTCTCTTTACTCCAGTCAGGCTGGACTCCCTGTCTCCTCCCCCTACACAGCCCCTATAAGTCCTGGCCATGGTGCCAGGTCCAGCTCCCCTTTGAGGAATCTCCGATGACTCCAGTGAGGACTTCCTCCTCCTTTTATATATTAAGGTGGTTCTACAGAGGTCACCATAACTTCCACAAGGACCTGGCCCTTGTGTAATGATTACCGTGATCCCTTCCTCCCCTGGGCCACTGGAGGTGTGAAGAGTGACAGATGTTCAGTGAACACCTGTGTGACGCTGCAGGTCAAGGCAGAAGGAGCTCAAGCTGGATGGCTCAGGCATTGGGGCCCAAGAAGAGCTCCTGACTCTTCTTCCAGTGTCCTTCCCTGCAGACTAAGTCACCTCTTCCAGGAGCTCCAAGATCCCACAGCCCCAGGTCATGTGCACACCTGATGTGAACACAGAGGGCCCCAACAGGACATAAAAAGCACAGTTATTCAATGGGAAAAGGATGAGCACTTTTCCCAACTCCCCCCCGCAACTTCATTACACTGCATAGCAGAGATAGCACTGAATGTTCTACATAATATAGAGGATTGTGTTTGGTTCCTTCTTCTTACATTCCCAAATACTCACTAAACTGTATAGTAACACTACTGAGGTGAAGAAACAACATTCCTGTAAAAGATTGGAGTAGTTGAAATGTGAAGAAAGCAAACATTGCCCTTGTAGAATACTGACCAAATATTGTGCTGGTATTGTTACAAGGGTTCCCTACTGAACTCACAATACTCCCTTGAAGTAGGAGTCAAGATTTCCTTTTACATATCAGGAATGTGAGGCTCAGGAAGATTAAGTAAATTTTTCAGGTTCACACAGCTACTAAGAGACATAACCAATATCATCTCCTCTGTTTGTCTGACTCCAGGGCCCATGTTTGGAACCATGAACACAGCCTCCCCTTTAGATGCATGATTTGGACAAGATGAACTGGCATGTGCCACTGGAGTGTGAAGCCACTCTGCAGAGCAATATGGCAACACCTAGCATATATCTGGTAAAGTCAAGTTATTCTACATAATGATATAGCAGCTGCACTCTTGGTATGCAACCTGAAAAACAGCTGATGTGTGAGCTCAAGGAAACAAAGAAGATTTATTGCCACATTATTTGTGATAATAAATCTGCGGGCGGAAAATATTCATTAATAGGACACTGAAAAATACATTGGATATTTTCATACACTGGAATCACGCATAGTGGTGAAACATGAATGGAATAGAACTATAGCAATCAGCACATACAGCATCTCAAAAACAGAAGGTGGGATGGCAATAGCAAGGGAGATAGGGACCTCTACATTAAGAATTCCAACACATCTGTAGTTAAACCCATACAAAAGAGTACTTCATTCTGATCAGGGATGCAGTCACTGGAACTGATAGTATCAAGAAAAGCATGGGAATCATGAAAACCAATTTCAACACTGTTTGCCTCTGGGAAATGGGAAAGTACAATCAGAGAAGAGTGGACAGTGGGTTTCCAATGTAATTACAGCTATAAATTTCCCTCTTAAAGTACTTTACCTGTGTTGGGCTGGATCACAGACCCTTCTACCCCATCCTGTGCAGGTCCTGAGTCAGGTAAGTGAGAGAAATACAGAGTGGCCACCAGCAAAGTGGACACGCTTTATGCTTCAGACACGAGCTCTGCCAACCAGCAGTTCAGAGCCGCTGCCTTCCACATCAATAGTACACAATAGCGGCAACGAGACAAGGGGTACCTGGGCACGCATGTGCACTAACTCTACTCTTATGTAACTTGTTTACAAATGATGTGCTGACTCATACCCAGCCAGATATGAGGTGAGGGGTCCTGACCAAACCAACTCCATTTTCCTCACATTCCACCCCTTCAGGGTCTCTCACCGTACAATTTGCGAATTCAGAATCTTCTGCTGTGTTCCCTTAGCAAGGATGGCTGACCCATGCATCCATAGAACCTCCATACTTATTGTACATTTGATACACCTTGAGGCTCGTCCTTGTAGCTCTATACTTTCAACTGTTAGCAACAAAAACCCCACCCATATACATGTCCAGTTAGTAGTCATCATTGGGGTGATTATCCACAGGAATCCTGCAGCCACACTGGTAGGAAACTTGGTGCATATTCAGCAAGCCAACACATTAGCCACATGAATGTATGTATTTGTTCAGTCGACCCTAGTGCCTGCAGCCACAATACTATGGGCAAAAAGACAAAAAGGTTATTGGCACCAATAGAGGTAATTCTCATCCCTCTGGCCGAATACATGCCAGCTTACCATCCTGGAAAGAATGGTTGCAGGAACAGGTGCTGTGGCTCTATGCAACAAAGCCTCCACTGGAGAGGGCCTGCCCTTGCAGAGTCTCTCATTTAAGATCCTGTTGGCCATAACCACCATGTCCATCCCTTCAACAATGGGCGGCTGGCAGACAGCCTTGATCCCCTTTTCAAAAGACTGTACATGGCCATAAGGCTACTCAATGCCTTCACAGTGCTTACCTGGTCTGGGGCCCCACAAGGCCATACAAACAAAAGACTAGTAATTCTCTGACTTTGGCACTGATCCCACAAAATCCACCTGCCACCATGTCAGAGACACTCTCACATGGGTTATCTGCCCATCAGGGGTACCCGTCTACTCATCAGGAGCATATCTGCCCATCAGGGGCATTCTTTCTTGGGTTTATGTGACACCTGGCAGGTCATTGACCACACAGTCTAACAGCCAGCATGCTGCATACTTCAGTGTAGCCACCCAGCTACACCAGCTGCTGGAGCTCTCTCTCCAGCAGTCTTAGGCAGCGAATCAGCTTCATCATTGCCCAGACTGGCTAAGGGGGAATGTCCTGTGACATGGAGAAGACTTACTTCCTTTTCCTGTCCTAAATCCCATAATTCCTGCCACATGGCTTGTCCCCACAGGGGTCAGTGACCTACCAGCCACTGCTGATACTTCCAAGTAGATATCCAAAGGGTAAGACCCTTATATACAGCCCACTCATATTGTTCCAAATGATCTAGCAGCATTGTTCTGCATATGGACCTCCAGTTTTCCCAGAACCATTTATTAAGAGACTGCCCTTTCTCCAATGTATGTTCTTGGCTCCTTTGTCGAAATCAGTTGACTGTAGGTAAGTGATGTATTTCTGGATTTTCTATTACTTTCCACTGGTCTATGTGTCTGTTTTTGCACCAGTATTTTGCTGTTTTGCTTACTACAGCTTTGTGGTATAATTTGAAATCAGGGAGTGTGATGCTTTGCTCTTTTTGCTCAGGATTGCTTTGGCTATTTGGGATCTTTTGTTGTCCTATATACATTCTTGGATTGTTTTTCTATTTCTTTGACGTATATCTTTGGTGATTTGATTGGGATTGCATTGAATCTATCGATTGCTTTGAGTAGTGTGGTCATTTTGACAATATTGATTCCTCCAATCTGTGAACTTGGGATGTCTTCCCATTTTGTGTGTGTGTGTGTGTGTGTCTTTAGTTTCTTTAATCAGTGATTTATAGTTTTCATTGTAGATATTTTTCACCACCTTGGTTAAATTTATTCATAGCTGTTTTGTTGTTGTTATTGCTACTGTAAATGAGATTGCTTTCTTTACTTTTTAATAGACATTCAATGCATTTTTTATTTTTTTATTTTTAGTATATTTTTATTATTATTAGCATATTCATTATTAGAAATCATGATTTTTCCTTATGGCCTATACCCGACCTATTCCTGCCCAAACTCCCTTCCTCCCTCCTCCCATCTCCAGTAACCTCAGATTTGTTCTCTCCTTCTGAAAGTTCAATGAATTGTTGTTGTCTTTTCTTTCTTTCTTTCCTTCCTTCCTTCCTTCCTTCCTTCTTTGCATCAAGTTATAAGTGAGAACATGTGGTATTTCTCTTTCCTAGTTTGGCTTATTTCACTTAACATAATCTTTTCCAGACTCATCCATGTTGCTGCAAATGGCAGGATTTCATTCCTTTCTATGGTGAGTAGTAATCCACTGTGTAAATATACCACATTTTCTGTATCCAGTCGTCCACTGATGGACACTTAGGTTGGTTCCTGATGGACACTTAGGTTGGAACCACCTTGGTTAAATCTGCAAGAGAATCAGAGGTTAGTAAGACATCATCCATGTAATGAAACATTGTAACCATGCTGGGCCTAGTCCACCTGACTAGGTCCCCAGCCACTAAACCATGACAGATGGTTAGGCTATGCAGGTAGCCTTGGAACAACTGAAAAGTCCAGTGCCTTCCCTCCCAGGTGAAGACAAATTGATCTTGGCTATCAGCTGAGATTGGGATAGAGAAAAACCATTTGCAAGATCCAGCACATAAGGATAAATTCTTAGCTGAGTCATCAACTGATCCATCAAGTCGTGAACCGAAGGCACAGCCGCATGCAAAGGAGGCACTATCTCGTTCAGTTCTGATAGTCCACAGTAATCCTCCAGGTGCCATCAGGTTTTTTTCACTGGCCATACCGGAGTGTTAAAGGGATTAGGTGCAGGACGAATGATGCCGACATTTTCTAATTCCAATATAGTGGCACCTATCTCTGCATGTCCTCCCAGCAGACGATACTCTTTCACATTGACCACACACCTTGGCATGGATAACACCTGTGGATCATGCTTGACATGTTCCTGGAGCACAGGTTTTACTGTCCATATCCACAGCTGGAATTCTCCAACCATTGTTCACAGGTGTAACCCATAAAGCACATCTATACCCAAGATGCATTCAGATGCAGGAGATACATGCACAGTATATACACAGGGGGCAATCGTTCAATGCTTAGCGGCAAAGACACAGCTTTGACTGTAATAGTCTGTCCTCCATAACCATCAACATTCGCTGTGGCCCCTGGAAACTTCTCTGGGTTGCCATGTATCAGGCTACATTCTGTGCTGGCATCCACTAATACTAACACACGCTGTACGTTTGCCATCTACCCCTAGGTCCCTCAACTGTAGGAGCCAAGCAGTTATGGGTTTGCCTGTGTCTGATGCACAACAGGTCATGCAAAGAGACACACAGGTTCTCCCAACTCACCCTCAGGGTCATCATCATCCTCAGCTTCAGGAACGGGGGTGACCTATCACTGTACTTCATTCTCCAGCATGTCTGCCTTTTGCCGTGCTGCCTCATGGAGTGCCCGGTCCATATTGGCTGACAGTACAGCAAACCACAACCAGCCCATCTGGCCAGCCATTCTCTTGGACTCCTCATTCTTCACAATGGAGCTCAATACCCTTTGCTCTCGGGAGACCCATCCACTTGGTCCCATGTTTCCAGTGGAGCCCAAGTCCACAGGAACTCTGCCACCATGCACCACATGCTCAAGGGTAGCCACATCTCCTTCCCCTCCCTAGAGGCTCGTGGCTCCCTTACCGGCTCAGAATCCTGCCGAAACTATGCCAATTGCTGGGCTGGACCACAGACCCTTCTACCCAGTCCTGTGCAGGTCCTGAGTCAGTGAAAGAAATACCGAGTGGCCACCAGCAAAGCGGACATGCTTTATGCTTCAGACTCAAGCTCTACCAGCCAGTGGTTCAGAGCTGCTGTCTTCCACACCAAAGGTGCACAATAGCAGCAATGAGCCAAGGATACACAGGCACACATGTGCACTAACTCTACTCTTACCTAACTTGTTTACAAAGGATGTGCTGAATCATACCCACCCAGATATAAGGCAAGAGGGCCTGACCAAACCAACTCCATTTTCCTCACAACCTGCATCTCGGAAGTTTGGTATGTTGTGTTTTTGCTGTCATTTATCTCAAAGTGCACATGGAACATTTTCCAGAATAGTCCATATGTTAGACCACAGTACAAGCCTCAATAACTTTTTAAAAGATCAAAAGGATCCTAAGTATCTTCTCCGACCACAATGGACTAGAACTAGAAATCAGTAATACAAAGAAAACTGGAATATTCACAAATATGTTGAATTAATATATTAAACAATATGTATTAAACAAATATGTCTTAAACAATACACTCATAAACCACCAATGGGTCAAAGAAGAAATCACAAGAAAAATTAGAAAATACTTAGAGACAAATGAGAACAAAACTACAACATACCACAATTTATGGGAGGAAGTGAAAACAGTGCTCAGAGGGTAATTGATAGCCATAAATGCCTACATTAAAAAAGAAAAAAGATTTCAAATAGTAACTCACCTTTACACCTTAGAGAATTAGAAAAAGAAGAGCAAACTAAACCCAGACCTAACAGAAGGAAGGAAATAGAAAATATTAAAGCAGAGATAAACAAATAGGTAACAGAAAGACGGTAGAATCAAAAAAACCAAAAGTTGGCTCTTTGAAAAAGATCCATAAAATTGACAAATCTTTAGCTAGAATGACTGAGAACAAAAAAGAGAAGGCTTGAATAACTAAAATCATTAATGAAAGTAAGGGTATTACCACTGACCTTACAAAAATAAAAAGAATTATAAAAGAATACTATGAACAATGGTATGCCAACAAATTATATAATCTGTGTGAAATGGAAAAATTTTTAGAAAAACAAATAACCATGACTGACTCAAAAACAAAAGAAAATCTATACAGATCTATAACAAGTAAAGAGATTGAATCAGTAATCAAAAACCTCCCAAAAAAGAGAGGTCAAGGACCGGATGGCACTATTGGTGAATATTACCTGTATTAGTCAGGGTTCTCCAGCAAGACAGAACCAATAGGATATGTATATAAGTATATGAGAGGAGATTTATTAGGGGAATTGGCTCATGAGATTACGAAGGCTAAGAAATCCTACAATAGGGCATCTGCAAACCGGATGTTGGTAGTATGGCTCAGCCCAAATCCAACAGCCTCAGAACCAGGGAAGCCAATGGTGTGATTCCCAGTCCAAGACCAAAAGTCTAAGAGCCCAGAGGTGCCACTCATCTAAGTCCTGGAACCCAAAGGCTGAAGAGCCTGGAGTTCTGATGCCCACAGATGAGAGGAAAAATTGTATCTATCCCAGCTCCAAGAGAGAAAGAGATTCCTCTTTTGCTGTTTTTGGTGCATCCAGGCCCCCAGCAGATTGGACGGTGACAGCTTATATTGAGGGCGGATTTTTCCCACCTGGTCCACTCAGGCTCACATGCTAATCTCTGGACACAACTTCCCAGACACATACAAAAATAATGCTTTAACTGGTTTCTATGTATTTCTTAATCTTGTTAAGTTGACACCTAAAATTAACCATCACACTACCAAATATATAAAGAAAAATCAACACCAATCCTTCTCAAACTCTTCCAAAAAATAGAACAGGAAGAAGCACTTCCTAACTCATTCTACGAAACCAATATTAATCTTATACCACAAGAAAACTATAGCCTAATATCCTTTATGAATACAGATGCAAAAATCCTCAACAAAGTACTAGCAAACTGAGTCTAAAAGCATGTTAAGAGGATTATACACTATGACCAAGTGGGATCTATCTTATGAATGAAAGAGTGGATCAACATAAGGAAATCAACGTGATACAACATAAGAAAATCAATGCAATACAATGCATTAATAGAAAAAAAAAGAAAACAAACCCATGATTATCTCAATTGATACAGAAAAATCATTTGACAAAATTGAACAACACTTCATGATAAAAGCACTCAGAAAACTAGACATAGAAGGAAACTTCCCCATCATTATAAAGGGAATTGATGAAAAACCCACCACATTTAACACTCAATGGTGAAAGACTGAAAGCTTTTCCCCTAAGATGAGTGACAAGAGAAGGATGCCCACTTTCACCACTGCTATTTGATATTTTACCGGAAATTCTAGCCAGAGCAATTAGGCAAAAAAATAAGTAAAAGACATTAGAAAGGAAAAATTAAAACTACCTCTACTCACAGGTGACATGATCCTATATACAGAAAATTGCAAAGAATCCACAAAAACACTACTGTAGCTAATAAACTAATTCAACAAACTTTCAGGGTACAAGATCAACACACAATAATCAGTTGCATTTTTATACACCAACAATGAACAATCTGAAAAGGAAATTAAGAAAACAATTCCATTTGCCACAGCATCCAAACAAGTAAAATACTTGGAAATAAATTTTAACAAGGTGAAAGACTTATACAATGAAAACTACAAAACATTGCTGAAAGAAATTAAAGAAGACCTAAATAAATGGAAAGGCATCCCTTCTTTCTTCATGGATTGGAAGACTTAATATTATTAAGGTGGCAGGTACAATATTATTCAAAGCAGACTACAAATTCAATACTAATCCAACTGTCTTTTTTTTGCAGAAATGGAAAAATTGATTCTCAAATTCATATGGAATTGTAAGGGGACCCAAATAGCCAAAACAATAAATTTTAGTTAGAACAAAGTGGGAGGACTACCACACTTACCGGTTTCTAAACTTACTACGAATCTACTGTAATTAAAACAGTGTGGTACTATTATAAGGATAGACATATCGACCAATGGAATAAAATTGAGATTTTAGAAATAAACCCATACATCTATGACCCATTGATTTTTGACAAGAATGCCAAGCCTTTCAATGGGAAAAGAATAGTATCTTCAACAAATGGTGCTGGGACAACTGGATATCTTCATGCAAATAATAAAGTTAGACCTCATATCATGCTATATATAAAAATTAACTCAAAATAGATCAAAGACTTAATCTAAGAGCCAAAAGTATAAAACTCTTAGAAGAAACCACACAAGCAAATCTTCATGACCTCAGATTTGACAATGGATTTTTAGAAATGATACCAAAAGCACAAGCAATAAAAGAAAAAATAGATAAATTGGACTTCATCAAAATTTAAAACTTTTGTGCACCAAAGGACACTATCAAGGAAGTAAAAAGGCAACCTCCAGAATGGGAAAAAATATTTGCAGATCATATATCTGATAAGACTCTAGTGCCCAGAATACATAAAGGACTCTTAAAACTCAACAAAAAGACAAACAACCCAATAAAAAGAACAGGCAAAGGACTTGAATATGCATTTTCTCCAAAAATATAAAAAGCACATAAAAAGACCCTCAACATCATTAGTCATTAGGGAAGTGCAAATCAAACCCACAATGAGATACCACTTCGCATTCCTAGGATAGCTATAATTAAAAAATAATAATAAGTTTTGACAAAGGAATGTAATATGGTGCAGCGGCTGTGCAAAACATTTTGGTAGTTCCTCAAAAAAATTAAACATAGAATTACCATAAGACCCAGTGATGGAGTTTGGATGTGTTGTCCCCTCCAAAACTCATGTGGAAATTTGATCCCCAATGTGGCAGTGTTGGAAACTGATTGAGTCATGGGGCAGATCCCTTATGAATGGATTAATGCTCTCCCTGGGGGAGGGGGGAGTAATGAGTGAGTTCTTGCTCTATTAGTTCCCATGAGAGCTTGTTGTTTATAGGACACTGGCACCTCCTCTCTCTCCCTCTTGCTTCCTCTCTTGCCATGTGATCTGCTTGTACCCACCAGCTCCCTGCCACTTTCCGCCATAAGTAGAAGCAGCCTGAGGCCCATGCCAGATGCAACTGTCCCCGAATCGTAAGCCAAATAAACCTCTTTTCCTTATAAATTACCCAGTCTCAGGTAATTCTGTTATAGCAACACAAAACGGACTAAAACACCCAGCCATTCAACTCCTAGATACATATATACCTTCCAGAAATGAAAATAGGCACTTAAATACTTGCACTCAGATGATCATAGCAGTGAGATAAGAGATGCTCAGTTTCCCCAGGCATGGATTTCAGGACACACCTCTGGGTTTCAAGCCACTCCCCAAGATCTCAGGCCCCTCCCCTAGAGGAGAGTTAGTGTTGCTTGTTGGACCTATTTTTGGCACCAACAGGGAGAGACTGAGACTAGAAGGGGCAGACTTATGCAAACCAGTAGTTGAGCATGCTCAGTAAAAGGAAATTATACTGGCTTATATGACCTCAGTGACCAAGCATGCTCAGTGGAAGGGAGTTTATCCTTTGAATGACCTTGCACTAGAGGTGCTAAAGAGCACAGAATATTCTTGAATATGTGATAGGATTTGACCAATGAGCATGCTCCCAAAAGAGACCAACTGAGCATGTGCAAGACTATGTTACATACTAGGGAACCACACCTGAATTGAATATTCATTAGATACCATGAACATGCATTAAATAGCAAAACTATAAAATCCGAATCCCAGCAGAAGGCGGGGCTGTTGCTCACTCTCCTAGAGCCAGCCTGCACTCTGCCTGTGGAGTGTGTATTTCTTTCTTTTTATATCAAACGTTCAGCAAGCAGCTGCTCACTCTCTTGAGCCAGCCTGTACTCTGTACTAAACTTTAAGTGTATATTTCTTACTTTTGTATTAAATTTGTTGTGGGGCCCTGCTCACTCTGTGGAGCTATGCCACACTCTGTCTGTGAAGTCTGTATCTCTTATACATTACATTAAACCTATTCTCACTTTCTACTGTGACTCTGTTCTTGAATTCTTTCTTGTGATGAGGTCAAGAACAAGTTAAGAGGATGGGATGGGTTGACGCCAGCTATCAGGCCTCCCAGACCCTCCCCGCTGGCATCAGCAACACTATTCACCATAGCCAAAAGGTGGAAACAACCCAAATGTCCATCAACAGATAAATGAATAAACAAATGTGGTAAATACATGCAATAGAATATTAATCAGCCATAAAAGGGAATGACGTATTGATACATGCTGCAGTGTGCATGTTCATGGACCTTAAAATGACTATGCTAAGTGGAAGAAGCCAGACACAAAAGATCACATATCGTGTGATTCCATTTATATGAAATATCTAAAATAGGTAAATCTATGGAGACAGAAAACAGATAGGTAGTTGCCAGAGGCTAGGGGAAGGAGAGATAGGAAGTTATTACTTAATGGTCACAGGTTTTCATTTGGGGTGATGAAAACCTTTTGGAACTAGATAGAGGTGGTAGTTGAACAGCAATGTGAATGTACCAAATGCCACTGAACTATACACTTTAAAAGGTTAGTTTTATGTTACGTTAATTTTACCTTTAAAAAAGGTATATAAAAAACTTGGGGGAAAAAACACCATATTTATTACAGACAAAAGGTTACTATCCTTCACATATAAATAACGCCATTGAGAGATGCAAAAATGAAATCAACCTACAATTCTCATTAAAAGCAACAGAAATGCCAAATAAAATCATCAACATCTGTCTGGCCACAATAACTACAGAACTGCAAATGCAAATTTTGATGTAATATAATAAATGATCATATAAATTCTCAGAAGTGGAAATTCTGGGACAGAAAATAAATTTGTGTCTTGTTTTGTTTTATGGTTTAAAAAAGACTACACAAAGAGCTAACAAAGATGCAGAGCAACTGAATACTCATACATTACTGGTGGGAATTCAAAATGGTACAACTTTGGAAAACAATTTGTCAGTTTTTTATAAACTAAAACATACATTTAGCATACAACCCACAATCTCACCCCTAAGTTTTTATCCAATAGACATAAAAACTGAAGTCCACACAAATATTTGTACGTGAACATCCGTAGCAGCATTATTCATAATAGATAAAAAGTGGGAAAAACCCAAATGTCCATCCATTGATGAATGAATAAACAAAATATGATATATCCATACAATAAAATATTATTCAGCCTTAAGAAGAAACGAAGTACTGACACATGTTATAATGTGGATGAACCTGAAAAATATACTGCTAAATGAAAGAAACCAGACAAAAACAAAAAGAATATTTATCATATTTACCATAACTTTGTGGGAAATGTAAAACTATAGGGACAAAATCAGATCAGAGTTTGCCGGGGACTGGTGAGACGGAGGAGGAGATTGATCACAAAAAGAGCACAACTGAACTTAACCAGGGATAAAAATGTTTATGATTCTGTCATGGTGGCGGCTGCAAACTGTATTTATTTGTCAAACTGATAGAACTGAACATCTAAAAACAGTCAGATTGACTATAGGTAAAATATATCCCAATAACCTGGGTTGGGGGAAAAAAAGGAACCATATTTATGACCAGTTCTCAGTTGAACAGGCTCGTGGAACACTCAGAGAATAATAGTTGTCAAAGACGACAGGAAATATTTTAAAACGGCTAAGACAGCAACACATTTGGCTATTTCCCCTCTAAGCAAACTTTCTGGTTTAAAATAAAGAAAGAATATGGTAAAAAAAGAAAAAAAGTAAAGAAAAGAAAAATATAATAATAATGACTAAACTAATAGTAAATTAATATATAGTTTCCAGAGGAATACGATTAAACCAAAGATTCAAAAGGGAAAAAAAGCCTGAAAGAATCCAAAAGATGCCAGGAAAGTAGAAAAAAAAGAGGAGCATACAAAAGGCAGAAAAATAGAAAACACAAAATAAAATGCCAGAAATAAATCCAAATATGTAAGAAATCATGCCAAGTATAAACAAATCCAGCCAATTTTTAAAAAGACAACATCTGATTAAAGTCCAGTTATATGCAATTTACAAGAGACACAGCTAAAATACAATAGCACAAAAAGAAAAAATAATTTTAGATATATGGAGTTAACAAGATTTACAACTTAAATGTGACAGCATAAAAAGGATGAAAGTAAAGGGACAGGAAAAGATATACCAGGCAAATACTGAACAAAAGAAACCTAGTGTAGCTATATTATTATCAGAAAAAAAATCGTCTTTAAGGCAAAAAGTATTATTAAGGATAATGAGGGTCAGTACAGAATGACGAAAGGTATAATTCTCCAGAAAAGTCTCACAGTTAAATGCTTTTATGCCTCCTAATAACATAGCTTCAACACCTACAGAGCAACAAATCATTGAATTACAAAGAGAAATTGACAAATCTATCATTACTGTGAGATTTAACATTCCTCTCTCAGTAATTGATAGATCAAGCAGACAAAAACCAGTAAAAATACAGAAGATTTGAGAAACAAAATTAACAAGCTTGATCTAATGGACATAGGTTTCTGTACCAACAATTAGAGAAATCAAATTATTCTGAAATATTTTGTAAATTGAACATCTGTAGACATTGACATTATACTAGTCCATGAAACAAGCTCATTCTAAAGTGTACTTGACAGAGCAAAAGTGCCAGAAATAGCCAAGATAATTCTGAAGCTCAAAACAAGGTAGGGAGACTTGCCCTACCAGACATCAAGACCTATTAAAAGCCATAGTAATTAAGACAGTTTGATATAGGCACGGGAACAAATAGGCTTACCAGATAAAATATAGAAAGCCCAGTTAAGTTAGAATTTCAGATAAACAACAGGCATGTATTTTATGTGCTAAATCTGCCAATCCTATAAATAAATCAGTCCATGGAACCTAACTAGAGAGTGCCTAGAAACAGAACTTTACACAAATGAAATCTCAGCATAAGACAGAGGTAGCTGATCAAGTCAGTGGGAAAAGATGGAACATCCAACATATAATATTGGAACAATTGTTCATTTATACGTAAAAATAAAATAAAACCACATCTGTATCTCACATCAGTCAAAATTTGATCCCAGGCAGATTAACGATTTAAATGTGAAAAACGAATTTGAAACATTTAGAAGTAAATATACAAATTTACTTTTTAATCTTGGGGTAGGAAAACCTTCTAAAACAAGACATGAAAAAATGCAAATTACAAATAAAATGACTGATAATTAAAGTATAATAATATACAACTTTAGAGTATTAAAACATTCATTTTAAAACACATGAAAAGGCAAACCCCAAACAAGAAAAATATATTAGCAACAAATACAATAAACAAAACCAAAACAAAAAAATACAATAAACAAAGGATTAATATCCAGAATTCATGAAGAATATGTAATGTATTATATAAATCAATAAGAAAAATACACCACACCACCTATGAAAGATTCTAGAAGATTCAAATATCTTGACCGCTTCCATTTTTGGAGTGGCCCCTGGTCTTCATCACATACCTCTGGTTGGTAATGGACTTCTAGAAGCCTCTTAGCCTGAAAAGGGATGGAACGTGAAGTTCTGTGAAGCTTCTTTCTCTGAGTGGTTGCTCTGAGTGGTAAGAATGCCTTATACGAGTAACTGACAACATTATGCCCCACTTATTTTTTTAAGCAAAAAACAGTTTTGCAAAGTACGTTGTAAAAACAGTCTGAATCAGCCAAAGGCTTTTACCTGCAGGCCTGCAGAAGCAGATATGTAGCATCACACAGCAGGTCTTGGCAAGCGATGAATACTTTCAGATTTTTCTTTCTACTCTTAGTTTTTGAATTGTTAAAGGCATATATAGCAAAAATTATCATTTTATTTTATTTTTTTAAATTTATTTATTTTATTTTATTTTATTTTTAAGTTTATTTATTTATTTATTTTTAATATTATTTTGTCGATATACATTGTGGTTGATTAGGGGAGGGAGGTTTTGGTAAGGGGCAACAATAAAAATTATCATTTTAAAATTCACACAATATAAACATAAAAATGGCCTTATCATGTATTTCAAAGCTTTCCCATTTGTCTTTGCCCTTTAACATTCTGCTCTCTCCCCTTTTCTGAAGGTGCATTTTGTGAGGTATCTCACTTCAGCATATTTAGCAGCTGAGTCCCTAGATTTTTAGGAGAGAAATATGCCCACTCATTTCAAGAAATTTAGATTTCATTTAAAAATAGACAATAGCAACTAATCTCATTTGAGGGTCAATTCCATAGGGAGGCACTTAGCAGTCCTCAGTGTTTAGGAACATACAGACAGGGAGACTTTTACGTTTTACTTTACACATGTCTGTATCATTGGCATTTAACAGGATAAGTAATGTTTTTATTATTAAAATAACAGTATGCAAAGAAAACGAAAATCAAAATTCTGAAATTAAAGTCTTAGCCATCCGAATTCAGCCTTGCTTGCATTCTCCCTCAGTCTTTTCAAATGGAATTTTTTATTATTTTAACTTCTCAATATACATTGTAGTTGCTTTTTGTGTCCGGTTCCTCTTTCCCCCCTCCCTTTGTCCCCTCCCACAACACTACATCATATCTGTTCACTTAAGTTCAAGGAATTGTCGAGATTGTTGTGTTTTCTTCCCCTTCCCACCCTTTATTTGTTTGTAAATTTATTTATTTATTTATTTATTTATTTATTTATTTATTTATTTATTTATTTATTTTTTAGCTCCCACAAATAAGTGGAGAGTATGTGGTATTTCTCTTTCTGGGTCTGATGTGTTTCACTTAATATGATTTTCTCTAAGTCCATCCATGTTGTTGCAAATGGTAGTTATTTCATTCTTTTTAATAGCAGAGTAGTATTCCATTGTGTAGATATACCACTGTTTCCTTATTCACTCATCTGATGATGGACATTTGGGCTGGTTCCAACTCTTGGCTATTGTAAATAGTGCTGCAATAAACATGGGAGTGCAGGTATCTCTTCGGGCATGATGATTTCCATTCCTCTGGGTATATACCCAGCAGTGGAATAGCTGGGTCATATGGTAGATCTATCTGTAATTGTTTGAGGAACCTCCATACCATTTTCCATAGAGGCTGCACCATTTTGCAGCCCCACCAACAGTGTATGAGAGTATTTTTTCCTCTGCAACCTCTCTAGCATTTATCATTCTCAATCTTTTGGATATTAGCTATCCTAACTGGAGTGAGATCGTATCTCAAAGTGGTCTCGATTTGCATTTCCTGAATGCTGAGTGATGTCGAACATTTTTTCATGTGTCTGCTGGCCATTCATATATCTTCCTTTGAGAAATGCCTATTCAGCTCCTTTGCCCATTTTTTAACTGGGCTATTTGTTTTTTTGCTGTAAAGTTGATTGAGTTCCTTATATATTCTGGATATTAATCCTTTGTCAGATGTATATTTTGCAAATATTTTCTCCCACTCTGTTGGTTGTCTTTTCACTCTGTTGATTGTTTCTTTTGCTGTGCAGAAGCTTTTTAGTTTGATATAATCCCATTTGTTTATTTTTCCTTTGGTTACCCATGCTTTTGGGATTATATTCATGAAGTCTGTACCCACTCCTACTTCCTGGAGTGTTTCCCCTATGTTTTCTTTAAGGAGTTTTATTGTTTCAGGATGTACATTTAATTCTTTAATCCATTTGGAGTTGATTTTGGTATGTGGTAAGGGGAACGGGTCTAGTTTCATTCTCCTACATATGAATATCCAGCTTTCCCAGCACCATTTGTTGAAGAGGCAGTCTCTTCCCCAGTGTGTAGATTTGGTTCCTTTGTCAAAGATCAGATGGTTGTAAGTGTATAGGTTGATTTCTAGGTTCTCTATTCTATTCCATTGATTAGTGTGTCTGTTTTTATGCCAGTACCATGCTGTTTTGGTTATTATAGCTTTGTAGTATAGTTTAAAGTCATACTTTGACTATGTATGGTCTTTTGTTATTCTATATAAATGTCTGGATAGTTTTTTTTCCATTTCTGAGAAAAATGTCATTGGAATTTTGATGAGGCTTGCATTGAATCTGTAGATTACTTTGGGTATATGGACATTTTCACAATGTTAATTCTTCCTATCCAAGAGCATGGGATATCTTTCCATCTTCTTGTGTCCTCTTTAATTTCTCTCAACAGTGGTTTGTAGTTCTCATTATAGAGATTTTTCACATCCTTAGTTAACTTTACTCCTAAGTATTTTATGTTTTTGGTGGCTATTGTTAATGGGCTAGCTTTCTTGATTTCTTTTTCTGCATGATCACTGTTGGAGTACATAAATGCTACTGATTTTTGTGTTTTGTTTTTATATCCTGCAACTTTGTTGAAATCATTTATCAACTCTAAGAGATTTTTCTGTAGAGGCTTCAGGCTGTTCAATATATAGGATCATATCATCCACAAACAGGGACAGTTTGACTTCATCTTTTCCAATCTGGATGCCCTTTATTTCCTTCTCTTCTCTGATTGCTCTGGCTAGTACTTCCAACACTATGGTTGAAAAGGACTGGTGAGAGTGGGCATCCTTGCCTAGTTTCTGTTCTTAAGGGAAACTTTTCCCCATTCCAGATAATATTAGCAATGGGCTTTAACTGTGTTGAGATACTTTCCATCTATACCTAACTTGTAGAGAGTCTTTATCATAAACAAGTATTGAATTTTGTCAAATGCTTTTTCAGCATCTATAGAGATGATCATATGGTTTTGGTCTTTGCTTTTATTGATGTGGTGTATCACATTTATTGATTTGTGTATGTTGAACCAACCTTGCATCCCTGGGATGAATCCCACTTGATCATGGTGTATAATTTAGTGTACTTGTCACTGTATTCTGTTAGTGAGTATTTTATTGAGGATTTTTGCATCTATATTCATCAAGGATAGTGGACAGTCATTTTCTATTTTTGATGTATCTTTCTTTGATTTTGGTATCAGGGTGATGTTTGCCTCATAGAGTGAGTTTGGCTTCTGTTTCAATCTTTTAGAATAGTTGATAGAGAATTGGTATCAATTCCTCTTTGAAGATTTGGTAGAACTCCACAATGACCCCATCCAGTCCTGGGCTTTTCTTTGTTGGGAGCCTTCTGATAATGGCTTCAATCTCTTTTATTTTTATTGGTCTGTTCAGATTTTCTATATCTCCTTGACTCAGTTTTGGTAGTTTGTATGTGTCCAGAAATTTATCCATTTCCTCCATATTTTCAAATTTGTTGGCATATTGTTGTTTATAGTAGTCTCTAATGATTCCTTGTATTTCTGAGATATCAGTTGTAATATCACCTTTTTCATTTGTAAGTTTTGTTCTTTGGGTCTTCTCTCTTCTTTTCTTGGTTAGCCTTGGTAAAGGTTTGCCAATTTTATTTACCTTTTCAAAAAACCAACTTTTTGTTCCATTGATCTTTTGTATCATTTTGGGTGTTTCTATTTCATTTACTTCTCCTCTGATCTTAATTCTTTCTTTCCGTCTACTAACTTTGGGTTTGGATTGTTCTTGTTTTTCTAGTTCTTTAAAGTGAAGTGTTAGGTTCATCTTTCCATTCTTCTGAAGTAAGCATTTAATGAGAGAAATTTTCCCCTCAGTACTGCTTTTTCAGTATCCCACAGGTTTTGGTATGATGTGTCATTATCTTCATTAGTTTCAAGAAATTTTTTGATTTCCTGTTTAATTTCTTCTTGGACCCATATGTCATTAAGTAGAATGTTGTTTAATTTCCATGTGTTTTTATAATTTCCAGAGTTTCATTTGTTATTGATTTCTAATTTTAATCCACTGTGATTTGAAAAAATATATGGAAAATTCCAATTTTTTTGAATTTTTTGAGAGTTGATTTGTGACCTAACATATGACCTATCCTGGAGAATGTTCCATGTGCTGATGAGAAGAATGAATATTCTGAGGTTGTTGGATGGAATGTTCTGTAGATATCAGCCAAGTCCAATTGCTCTAAAGTGTTGTTTAGATCTTGTGTTTCTCTATTTATTTTTTGGCTAGATGATCTGTGCAATGTTGAGAGGGGGGTGTTCATGTCCCCTGCTATTATAGTGTTAGTGTCTGTCTCATTCTTTAGATCTCATAGTGTTTGATTTATAAATCTGGCTGCTCCAACATTAGCTGCATATATATTTATGATTGTTATGTCTTCTTGATGGATAGATCCTTTTATCATTATATTGTGGTCTTCTTTACCTCTTTTTATGGTTTTTGGTTTAAAGCCTATTTTATCTGATGTAAGAATAGCTACTCCAACTTGTTTTTCCTTTCTATTTGCATGGTATATCTTTTTCCATCCTTTCACACTTAGTCTATGTGTGTCTTTACAGGTGAGGTGAGTCTCTTGAAGGCAGCATATTGTTGGGTCCATCTTTTTAGTCCAGTCAGTCAGTCTGTGTCTTTTGAGTGGAGAATTTAATCCGTTTACATTCAGAGTTATTATTGAAAGGTGTTGATTTACTCCTAGCATTTTATTGATTTTTATTTAGAGGTCTTACGTATCTTTTATTCCTTTTTTTCTGATTTTCTGTTTGTCTTCTGTGTTTGTTGGTTTCTTGGGCTGGTAGATAAACTATTTTTTCTCTTTATCATTATCATTATCATTTGTTTTTCTGGTAGGTTTTGTTCTTTCTTGAGTATCCATGACAGTGATGGTTGTTTTTCAGGCATCAAACCCAGAACTCCTTTGAGAATTTCTTGTAAGGCTAGTCTTGTGGTAGTGAACTCCCACAGTTTCTGTTTGTCTGAGAAATATACTATTTGTCCTTCATTTTGGAAGGATAGCCTTGTTGGGTAAAGTATTCTTGGCTGGCAATTTTTGCCCTTTAGTATTTGAATATATCATCCCATTCTTTTCTGGCTTTTAGGGTTTCTGATGAAAAGTCTGCTGTTAGTTTGATTGGCACTCCCTTATATGTGACTTGCCACTTCTCTCTTGCAGCTTTTAAGATTTTCTCTTTGTCTTTGAGTTTTGACAGTTCAACTATAACATGTCTTGGAAGGGACCTTTTTGGGTTGAATATGTTTGGGGATCTTTGGGCCTCCTGAGTCTGAAGATCTGTGACTTTCCCTTTACCTGGTAAGTTTTCTCCTATTATTTCATTGAATATATTTTCAATGCAATTTCTTTTTTCCTCCCCTTCTGGAATACCAATGATTTGGATATTTGAGCACTTAAGGTTGTCTGTTATTTCTCTTAGATTTTTTTCAATTTTTTTAATTTTTTTTCCCTTTTTTATGGTCTGCCTGTGTTAATTCAGACAGCCTGTCTTCAAGGTCATAAATTCTCTTTTCTGTTTGTTCTAGTCTGCTGGTTAGACTCTCTGTGGTGTTTTTTATTTCTTGAATGAGTCCTTCAACTCCACAAGCTCTGCTACATTCTTTTTCATGGCATTGATTTCTTTGTACATTTCTTCTTTCCAGTCCTGCATACTTTTTCTCATTTCATTGTGTTGTCTAACTGAGTTTTCTTGTATCTCATTTAGTTTCCCTAGAATTGTTGCTCAAAATTCCTTGTCAGTCATTTCAAGGACTTCCTGTTCTATAGGATGTAGAGCTTGAAAGTTATTATTTTCCTTTGGTGGTGATGTACTTTCTTGATCTTTCATACTTCTGCTATGTTTCCTTTGGTGTTTAGTCATTGTGGCAGGGGGTATCAAGGTCCACTCATTCCACCTTGATGTCTGGCCTGGATCCTGAATGGACTGCCACTTCTTGGCAGTGGGGATTCACCTGGGCTGGGGGTCCCACAGTGCCTGCCTGTTCCAGTGTGGCTCTTGGGCCTCCTGTTGTTGCTTTTTAATAGTTGCAAGCTGGTTGACTTGTGGGAGAGAGTGATGCTAGGAACCGTCTACTCCACCATCTTGACCGGAAGAGTTAAAAGGTCAACTGGAATTTTAAAGCCCAACCAAAACCATTTATTTTCTACTTTTTAGTAAACTTTCCATGTCTTTTATGGTCATGCCCTTTACAAGGTTTTGCTTGAGTTATTTCCAACATCCTGGTGCTTTCCCTTTATTTCTGTATGTATGTGTTCTGCACTAAAACTTCATATATGGCAATGTGGATTCCTTTTCTTTTCTGGGGGCAGCTGGCCAGTACAGGGATTGAACCCTGGACAATGTGGATTCTATTAAGTAGAAGAATGAAAGGGTAAGTCTCTTTACTTGGCAATGATACTGCAGCTGTCTTTCAAAGAGAACACCCTCCAACATCCCACCCCACCCCACCCTGGCCCCTGACCAGAGTGCACTAAGTGCATTTTTTAAATTGTTCTGTAATTAACAGATGAGAGGGAGGCAGAGTAAAGGAAGGGTTTGTGTCAGGCAGGTAAGAATATCAGATAATAGAGTGTGAGTGGCTTAAAGTGATTCTGGTGTCAGAGTCCATCATCTTAACACTTACAGCTGAGGAGATGTGACACACAGATATGCAGTGACTTGCCCAAGGTCACACAACCACTATACAGGAGAGAAAGACTAGCATCTAGCTATCAGAAACGAATATAAACCTTTCTACTGTACTACACAATAGGAAAATAGAAGAGAAAATTACCTGATTTGTACAAGTTTAACTTACCAGTAAGGTTTTGTATTACGGCAAGAACATGGAGTTTGATATTAGGAAAAAATAGACACCAATCTCAATTTTTTAACATAATAGTTACGTGGCCCTACACAAGCTATTACATTTCACTGATCCTAAGACTCATTTTTTTCCACTTTTTAACATCCTAATCATTGGTATCTCACCAGTATAATAGCAAGAATTTTGTCTTCTTAGTAGTGCCTAAAATAGCACATGTCTTAAGAGTTATGGTATCTTAGATTCAATGAAATACAGTTCTTCATATGTCAGAGCCTTAGTTTCCTCACCTAGAGAATGAAGCTGAAAATGTCCCCTTTCACAGAAGTGCTGTGAGGATTAAGGGAGGTAAAACTGTGTACGGCAGCAATCCCAGCACCTGGTACAGAGCAGAGCCCACAGTTCCCTGGGGGGCAGAGGGAGGAGCAGGTGGGGCAAGTGGGCAAGGACCATAGAGCCCATCCACTGAACCCTAATTTTTCCCAGTGCATCAGTCCCCTTAAATCTGCATTCTCCTTCCCAAGGCAGCCTAGACTGCATGACTCATTACTTCAACTGTTTTGCATCAGTGATCCTCAAATCTCTTGTCCCTTGGTCCTTCTGCTTCAACCACAAGGTAAACAGCAAGCCCTGCAATATATAGCTCTGTACATTTTGTCCTACTGGACAAATTCTTGCAGAAGGAATTGCTGGGTCAAACTGCATAACTGATGGGATGACTGTAGGGAAGGAGGAACTCACTCTGTGAGTGGGAGTGGACATTGCTATTGAGCATTTTAAATCTGCATCTGGCAATGCCATATATACTTTGATTAAAATTTTTCAGTTTCGGGAACTTATCCTATGGAAAATCTTACACAAGTTCCCAAAATACATTCATAATCACCATGATCATACCATTGTTTTAAATAAGAAATTCTTGAAACATGTTTTGTTGTAAGATAAATTCCTCAGGGCACAATGGCTGGATCAAGGCTTCTTGGGGTATGAAATATTTAATTAAATAGAAGAAAATCAGAATTACTTGAAGAAAATAAGTATTACCAGTAATTCTTCAGCTACTAGTTAGAAGTAACAAGCTCTTTCTTTTCTATTACTACAATATATAATATTCATGGAAATAGTTACCTGGCAGTGTGTGTGCCTATTGTGACACTGTGCTTGACAGCTAATATAATATTTCAAGATCAATACTATCACCACATTTAAAGATGAGGAAACTGAGGTTCAGAGGGTGAAGAAATTTGTAGGAGTAAGTTAGAGAGTTGACATGGGAACTCAGGTGTACTTGGAAATAAGCACAGCACATTAATCTATATTTTGGTAATTCCATCAAATTACCTTATAAAGAAAGGATTACTTCCCTCCTTTTCAGAATGAAGAAACAGAAGAAACTGGGTTAAGTACCTTACTTTTGGGTCACTCTCTAGTAATGGACAGAGGTAGATGAGAACACAAGGTGTGAATGATCCCAAAGCCTTTGCTCTTTCCAACCCATCACACTGCCTTGTGTTCCTCAACTATAAAATCTTTTATGGGCTTTGATTCAGATTATAAAAGTAATTCATGTCCATTTAGGATATTATCAAAAGTACAGACAAGGATAGAAAGATACAAATAACCTCCGATCACACTCTCATTGCTAAACTGTTCATAGCTTGTTGAATCCCATTGCAACCAGAAACATCCACATAGGAGGGTACTTCAAAAAGTTCATGGAAAGATTTGTGTTATCTTTTAATTTTGATTTCCTATGAACTTTTTTGAAGTACCTTCATATATGCACATACATGTCCAGCTGAATATGCATCTTATGTAACTGGAACCATACTGGATGGAAATATGGTGTATTAATGCTTGACCTTCACATTATATCATGTGGCATGAGGATATGAACTCACATTCCTTTGTTAGTGAACAGTTTGCAAATGACCCAGCACTAATTCTTGTTGTCTATGCATTCTCAAGTAATAGAAAATACCACATTTTTATAAAATACTCAACGTTTTCATGCATTTGGTTCTGCTTCTTATTTTTCTCTTCTGTCCCATTAAATACATGTCAGTTCTTGAGCCAGTACTGAACTGTTTTAATACTGCATCCTCACAGAACCTTGTCACCTAAGGTGATACACTACCTCTCTCCCAGCCCAAGCCCTTTATGCTTCTCCTGACTGGCTTGAAAGGGCTAACAGTAAAGAAACATGAAGATAACATTAACTGAGCATTTAGTGCCAGACATTTTACTAAATGGTTTACACGCATTTTCTCATTTAATTTTCAGTACAACCTCATGAGGCTGTTGCCTTTATAATAGCCATTTGAAAGATTTTTTTTTAATGGAGTTTAGAGAAGTTAAGTGATTTGCCAAAGGTCATGAAGCCACAAAATAGTAGCACCCAAGGCCCAAATCCACTAACCAGTTGTACTGCGTGTGACTCGGTATTAGAAGTAAGGCCAGCACAGGGGAAGTGATTCACCCAAGGTCCTATGGTCTGCTATTATGCTTGGTTTCTCTGTACTGTCTCCTCTTTCCAGGGCTTAGTGGAAAGCTGTTTCTTTGGATGTTCAATTAGAAAGTGAAGTAACAGGGACAGGAAATCACGTGTAATGAAAGGAAATAGTGCAATGTTGTCTTACTTTTCTCCAAATTCCTCAGATAACTCATCTCACAATTCAGAGACAGCACCCAAATTCATACATTATGTAAATGCTTATACATTTTATTTCTTATTGCTACATTTCCAAATGCTCTCTCTGACACTTCTGTTCTTTGTTTTATGTCGAAGTCTCTTTTACGATGAAGAGGAGTCATGGTGGGCAGGACAAACATTTGTTGAAGTCATACTATGTGCTAGACATTTATTTAAGTTTTGCCATTTTCCCCACACAATTCTATGGGGAAAATATCAACTGTTTCCCATTTTACAGAAGACAAGTTCTTGCTCGCAGAGAGTAAATCCGTTTTCCATTGTCACACATCTGTTAAGAAGCAGGAATGGGGTTCCACCCCTCACCCTTCCTAAAGGACTCTGAGCAGCCTCCCTTTTAGTAGATGGGCTCCCAGGGCTTGAGAAATGGTCTCATTACACTCCCCTGCTATTGTGGTCCCACACGTCCTCACTCAACAACCCTCTTGGTGATAAAGAAGATAGAGGTGATGAAATCCTGCCCTTTGTGCCAAGAGACCTGGGTGTAGAGCCACATGAGTTGGCTGATCCCTGAAGTGGAGAGTGGGGTCAGGCAGAAGCTCAAGAGTTGTAAAGACCAGGAAAGC
The DNA here is from genome assembly GCF_027409185.1 of Cynocephalus volans. Taxonomy (NCBI): domain Eukaryota; kingdom Metazoa; phylum Chordata; class Mammalia; order Dermoptera; family Cynocephalidae; genus Cynocephalus; species Cynocephalus volans. The sequence goes on along the minus strand of NC_084478.1, from coordinate 109,479,678 downwards.
GACCTATAGGACAGAAATGAACATCAAAATCATTCTACATCATGGTAACTTTAGATCTCATCTCCTTTAATCCTGAAAACAAACATTCTGTGTAGAGATTACTATCCTCTTTTTATCCTAGAGATCAAGCCAATAGACCCAGGTCACCACTATCATAAATTACAGACCAGGGACTCTAAGCCTGTAACTGTTCAAAACTCAAGCTTTTCCCACTGCATCCTGTGGCCTCTTGGGCTTTGAATGCTCTCTATGTCTATCTCCCAGTAGACTGGCAATTACTCCACTCCAGTGTATTCTTCAAAGATTTATAATTAACCATACTGTCTTTTAATAATAAAAATCAATGAGATTTTAAAACACTTGCATTGCAAAAAATGATGAAAAGAAATATAAAGTGGGAAGAAAAATTGTTCACATACATTACAGACATTGAGCTAATGTTCATGATATATAAGGGGGTGACCATACGGCTTGATATGATTTCAATTCATGTCTATTGTTTAACACTGCACCTTTTACTCCAAAAAGTGTCAGTTCTAACAATAAATTATATGGTCATCTTTGATATAAAGAATTCTTTTTGACTAGTTAAAGATGAATAAAAGATAACTTCCAATTTTCATAAAAAGCAATATAAATGCCCCACAAACCTATTAAAAGATAACTCAAACACAATAATACAAGAAACACAAATAAAAATCCTCTGCTTTTATGAGTGAAAAAAAGAAAAGGGCCAGATTAACATGTCACATTTTTTTAACTGAAGAATAGATGTAAGAATACGTCTATATTGTGTTTATGCAGGTATTTAGTGCTTTTACATACAAGTACTTATATATGCTAGCACATTACATGGGAATAGAAACATTTATAAAATATATTAGCACTCCATTAAGAATGTTTGTCTCAAGAAGGTAAACAAAGCACAATTTCCTTTTCCATTTATACATTTTTCTATGGTTTGATGTCCTTAAAGTACAAATATGTATCAATAGTGTAATTCAGAAAGGTAATAATGATACAATTTTCAAAGCACGGGAGAAATTTTGTTACAGTCTGATTCACACAACTGATATTATAGAAATATTCACTTAGAGAGGTATTCATTATTAAGCATAAAAAGAAGATTACACATTGTATGTACAATATGATTGGTTCCACTTATTGATGAGAATATTCCTACGTGTATGAGTGAGAACATGTTATAAGCAAATGCTCCTAAATGGATATGACCTAAAATACAAAATATCCACGCATGCACACACACACTGATACCCACTCATACACATCACTCAGAGACACTCACTGGCGGCTTTCTCTTCATCCGAGACAAAGGTGGAACTTCCTGCCAGGAGCTCAGAGAGCCAGGCAGCAATTGATTCTGCAGGAAGGGCTGCCTGTGCCATTCAAGCCTCCAGCGAGCACCGTTTGGTGGGTCAGGCCAGAGGCCCCGCCCTCGCCAAATTCTTGTAGAGCGTCCTCCCAGACATTCAGAGATGTAGTTCAGGATCTGACCAGCAGGTGGCGCTTATCTCAATATTTTACCTTTACTGCAACAAAAAAGCATGGGTTTCTCCAAGGAGAAACACGAGCAATACTGACTTATTAATAACAGATAATGAAACAGTATTTAAACTGTGATACAAAATATATTTGAAAAATGTGTTTGCCTGGAGAAATATCGAAAGGGTGTGTTTTATTTAATTTGCTGATGATAACTTGGAAATCTGCATCTCCCCTGTTCATTCATTCATTCAAGAAACACTTATTCAGAGGAAAAAACACTTCCCTCTGAGCTGTGTTGCATTTCTATACAAGATTTCTCGGGGCTGAAGTAGTGGCTTGGTGGATTACCTGCCTAAGCTGTATGTTTAGCTCCTTCCTCTGCTTTTGCCCATCTACCTGTCTCATCTTCCAAGTTTTAAAGGCCCCTGAACTGAAGTTTTTGGTTATCATTTTACTACAAAACGAAACCCACATAAGCATTGTATTCAATCAGAATTCACTTAAGTCCCCATCAAACCAGAGTACATCTACTGCCTTAAGAGATTTCATCAAGCTGCCCTCCCATCTCATCTGTGGTGTCTTCTTCTCAATAGGAGGGCCCTTAACTATACTCAAGTGACAATGAAGTAATGAAGTATACTTCTGTATTTCCTTACCAACACCAGAATTTAAAACGAAGAGTGGGCTGGCTGGTTAACTCATTGGTTAGAGCGTGGCCTTATAACGGCAAGGTGAAGGGTTTGAATCCCTGTACCAGCCACTGCCAAAAAAAAAAAAAAAAAAAATTGAGAATTTAAAAAGAAGACCAAGATTGCTCTTCAAAATAGACCTCCATTCCCATGAAGCTACACACCTGTGGGATTAGATTGTCATTGATCAAGATATTGGCAACTAGCTTCAAAACCAGTTTATGGCCCTCACAAGAACACGAGGGTCATTATTTTACAGTCACAGCCAATACACTCAGGTTTTGCTTGATTTGCTACTTAACTTTCTGTCAGTGTCAGGAAAAATCCCAACTTAGAGCCAAACATATTTCCTATTTCCTGAACATTTCCAGATAAATATACCCTGTGTTGCTCTATCTCCACATATAACATTCTGTTATATAAAATAGATGGCATATGGTCTTATTTTTATGAATTTCTTATTTTTAAAGGCTCCTTTCAAAAAGAGTAGCACCCCCAAAGTGTTTAAGGGCATCTTATTTTTGTCCACTTTAGAGAGAAGGAACAAGAAAACATAAGGCTTAGTAGTAGGTAGAATGAAATAATAAATTATAGGATGCAAAATATTTAAAGAGTTCTTGACAGTGGCATTTAACTCACTTATTTTCACAGGTGACAAAATGGAGCCCAAAGAGATTCAATGACTTGCCCAAAGATCAGACAGCTAATGAATGAAAGAGAAAGGACTAGGATCTTTCAAGCATGTCAAAAATAAACACAAGCATTTCCATTTCGTTACACATTAACACAAGAAAACATTGCCTGGTTTTTAAATGTGGAATTTACAGTCCCCACCTCTGTGTTTCCACTTAGTGAATGTGTGGTCCAAGAACAATTACTTCACTTCTCTATACCTTAGTCTCCTAATCTGTGGAATGGAGGTGAAAATTCCTCACACCAGAGCTATGAGTGACGAATAGATTAGGTAAAATATAGAAGGGAGGAATCACAGTTCAAAGCACACCGCAGTTGCTCAAAGTTCCTTGGATTTCATAGTGGGCAAAACCAAAACACCCAGCTGAAATTCTGCCACGGACTAGGGTGAGGCATGCCCATAAGAGGCACTTCCTCTTAGAAAGGTACTCACACTTGTGATTGTGCAGGTGCAGGGTCAGCATTTGCATAACCCTGAGGGTGAGTGTCTTCTTAAATTTTGTGGTTTAGGTGCTTGCCCTAATTCTCAAGGCTCCTAAGCAACAAAGTGGAGAGGCAAAACCTGCCTTGTCCCTAAGGCTGGAGCTCTCTCCCAAGTGACCTGCAGTCTCCTAGGCTTTGACTCTAATTGTTCAGGGTGCTGGACTTTCCCTAGAGATGGTCAGTACAGTAGAGAATGCACTCCAGTACATTTTCAAATATCTGCTGTGTTGCCTTCTAAATCACAAAATCTAAATGGAGATTCATAAACACTTATTGAGAGGCAGAAATTTCACAGAAGAATACCACTGGCAATAAAATGTGAAAATAATTCTACCACGACTGATAATTATAGAAATGAAAATAAAGGCAAAGACATTATATTAAGTAAAAAAATTCAGAATATTGTGGATATATGATCTCATATATGCAAAGGAATATAAAATTATATGTGTATCTGTATAATTTATTGGTACATCTTCATTAGTATCTAATTGTCAAGGGAAACATCTGAAATGACACATAGCCTACTAGCAACAGTGGTATCATGGAGTAAAGGGCTCTGAGGTGAGAGAGAGAGGTTAAATTTTACCTTCTAAGTGTATTGCTATATTGTTTCATCTTGTTTAAATAACCACATATTGATTTCATAATCACAAAAGATAATTGTATTGGCACTGTCAACACACAGAAATCAGCTTGTTTTAAACCGAATCATATAACTGATAATGTGTGTTCATTGACATAGAAAGATGTTCACAATATACTCTCAAATTGGAAAATAATCCCATTACAAACTATACAGGAATTTCCTATTATTCCAAAAGAAAACAATACACGTTTAAAGTATGTTAAAAGGTATAACCCCAAATATTAACACACACACACACACACACACACACACACACACATCTCCTCTTGAGATGGGGCTTGGGCTGTCTCTTCCTTTCCTCTTCTCCCAAGTCTGAGGCAGTTGCTAAATTCCTTAGCAGTATTTTTGTTACATGAGACTTTCAGAAAGCTGTCTGGCAAGAGGGAACACAGATAGCTCCCTCATTCCTAAACTTCCTGCTCTATAATATTCAAACTGTAACTCTCATTAATGTCAATGGGTATTTATCTAAGTTTTATTGATAGGAAAAAAATAATGACTTTCTAATGATGAAAATCAGGAGTATTTTAAAAATCCGATTAGAAACCAAATATATATAACACAATCTCAATCGTTTTCAAAAGACAAATATGGATAGAAACACCCTGAAGACGTTTCATTTTCTGCTGTCTCCATAAATCTGTCACTTTCATTCACTCATTCATTCATTCATCATATAGCGTGTGAATGTCTCCTGTGTGCCAGTTGCTGCCAGCCTAACTCTATCACTGCCACCTGACCTCTTCCCTGAGCTCTAGAACTATATAGTCTATGCTCCACTAGAGATGCCCAGTGTTAGTGTTCACCTATACACACATGAACAGACTCAGCCATTGTAGCCCACCAAAGAGTCTAGGAACCCTAGAAGACCACCTTTTAAAGGGAAAGGGAGAGGGGTAGAGACATCCTGATGCTTTGAGCATTTCAGCTACCTTCTCACTTAAGCATTCGTTTTCTACATACTAATGATTTGATTCCTTCCCTTGATTGGAGCTCACTGTCAAGATAGTGTAGAAAGAGTTAAGAATGAGACAACTCTCAGGTCTCACCCGTGGTTTTTCTCATGGGCATGAACTACAAAGCAAGGGTACTTCATACAATTGTCCTATTAAGTTTCACAAAGTTTTCCGGACATGCCAAACTGCTGGGTAGTGGATTTCCACACAGGATATCCCCAGGGATGAACCAGGTCATAGAGTATTTCCTGCCTGTTATATCTGGCTAGGGTCTCATATTAGCTTCATCCTCTCTTCTTCTGGGTAATGCCTCCTTATCCCTCAGGTCTCAGTTTAAACATCACTTCCCATGGGAAGCTTCCCCAACACACCTAAGACCAGTTGGGTGCTTGTGCTATCTGCTTTGATCCCATAGCACTCTGACTTCCGCTATGATAGCACCTACAAAACTTCATTACTTTATAATTTATTTATTTTTATTTTAACCATTACTGTGGGGTACAGTGTGTTGTTTCAATACATGCATATACTGCACAATGAATCACTTAGGTAGCACAGTTTTGTACCCATTAGTCCACCACTTCTCCTCCCTGCCCCACCTCCCTTCTCAGTCTCTGGCAACCATTATTCTACTCTCTACTTCTATGAGAACAATATTTTTTTAGTTTCCACATGAGTGCTATCATGCAGTATTTGTTTTTCTGTGCCCGATTTACTTCACCTAGAATGATGGTTTCCAGTTCCATCCATGTTGCTGCAAATGATAGGATTCGTTTTTTTTATAGCTGAGTAGTATTTTATTGTGTATTCATACCACAGTTTTTTTAATCCATTGTTGGAGAAAATTTCGTTATTATTGCTGGTTTCACTATCTTCCCCTCTAGGTTACAAGCTCCAGGAGGGCGGGGACCACGTCTGTGTTTTGTTTACCACTCTAACTTGTTACACCTCTAAGGTTTCCCATCTATGTTTTTATTTAAGTTCCAAAGTGTTGTCAATTCTTAATGATAACTTTTGCTACACCAAAGAGTGGCCTTACCCTTTTACAATTTCATTGCCATTTGAATCGATTTAGCTCCTTCCAAATGAGTTTCCACATACTATTAAAATTACAGGTACTTATGTACTTATATTAATGAGAACCTTACAATTTTGGATTGGCAGACTTTTATCCTTCTTTAATTTTATGTTTTATGTCATGAGTAACACCCATCAATGACAGAAAAAAAATTAATACAAAAGGTAGAAAAACGCAAATCTTTCATAATCCTATCTTACAACTAATACACTTTTCCTATAATAAACAATGGTGAGATGAATGACATTTAGTCCTTTCCTATTGCTAAAGGGTGTACTTCAAACTTGCATTTAGAATAGATTCTAGTTCATTTATGAATTTGCCTTCTCTGTGCCTCTGAAACTCATATGGGTACTTTTTAGGCTTTTATGAATAGACCCTGATGACCAGTGTGATGTGTGTGCATGAGTGCTTGTGAGTGTGTGTGTCTGTGTGTCCCTAGAATGCTTATACCCCATTCCCATATGCCCATATGCCCCTTTCAATGATAGCTATCCTTTGTGTTCTCTTTATCCTTCAATAAATTTGCATTTGTAGTAAAGGCCAAAACTAGGTATTTAGGTTAATGAATTTTATTGTTTCTGTACTCTTGTGAACATCCTTAACTATTTCCTTAGGGTACATTTCAGGACATAGAATTTCTACCTCAAATGCTTAATTTAATTCTCCATCTGTCACCCAGAAACGTTGTAACAATTTACAGTCCATAAACTGGAATTAAGGGAAAAAAAGCCTCAGGGAAGTGAGGAGCATTGTTGTACTGATGTCCTGTTAGAAAGTGCAAGCCTTAGATTCCACTGAGTAGAAGCTGTGAGGCTACAATAACAATAAATACAGCTCAGAGTGGTCAGTAGTGAATGGTAAAATTAAACATAAGTACATCGTGAAGCAGCATGGGGTAATTGATGGCAAGAGCACAGAATTTGCGTCACTAGCCCTGGATTATAGTTACAGTTTGATGGAGAATATGTAAAACTGTTTTTAGATCCTTGCATTACCATTAATATGAAACAAATTGTACCCCCAGATCAGCACGACATTTAGGCAAAATTGACTCAAGTGCTCACTGAACCCATGCGTGGATATTATTCTGAGAGATACCAACTTCTCTCCTTCCCGTCTCCTCAGCAGAAGGAGACTGTTCTGTCCACTGATCACAAGACTCTTCTGAAAAGAGGATCCTTCCTCATTACCAGAACACCCATTGCCAAGGATTCCTTGATAAAGAGAAGGATGCTTACACTTTGCAAGATTCTATAGAGGCCTGTTCTGAATGCTTTGCACCTTTCTTGAAACCTAAAAGTTGTTGGTCTCATGTTTTGGTGTCCAAGAGAAAGAAAGTTTCAAACAAATAACTAGGTAGAGATGCTGATTTTGGTGCTAGACTTGGCCCAGCTTGGTCCCCAAAAGAAACCTCTGAACAGTAAAAGGTTTATGTAAAGGCTGGCAATTGATGCAGAAAGCAATTAAGCAATTCCAAGCACTCTGCCTTAGATCCTGGAAAGAGAGAGCCATTTCTTTTTTCTACTTTAAGGCAAGCTCTTTTTTCTCTTTTTCAGCAGACATAGTTCAGCACGGCAATGTCCCTCTGAAAACAGTATGACTCAGCCAGATGCTGGAGAAAGAGGCCTGAAAAAGCAGATTTGTTCTATTTTATTACATGAGAATTTACAAGGGGTAGATACAGGCATTACAAAATGCTCTTCAGTCATAAGGGCTAGACTTTCACATTTTACTTCAGACACTCCTACAGTAACTGAAAATTTTACAATTACCATCAATATCTTTTCATTCTTTAACTACTACATACTACATTTTGTAATTTGAAATTTAAAGTAAAGTTTTTAAAATATCAAAATATAACATAAGAGGGAAAATAAGGAGGAAAAGCACCACGATGAACGGGCTTTTATATCAGTTTTCAAGTAAAATTGTAGTGCTGAAAGAAATGACATTTTTCTACCCTCTCATTTTCTATGGTTTTCAGTAGATATACTCTGTATTAAGACATCTCCACTTCTGGCATTCCAAATAAGTGAATTATGGCCTGATTATCTTTATTATTACTTAAAGATCTTGCAGCAAAGATTTCTTTCAAAGAGAGCCAAACCTCTAATGTTTAAAGCACTGTTCAAAGTCATTGCCCATTACCATAATATCTAAAGGGTAGAGGCACAAAAATTTAAAGTTATATGGAAGGTCACTGGACTCATACATCAGAGGAAGTAAAAAGGATAAAGCCACCATGATGATCAAGCCAGTTCCCTTATTTTGGTGATTGAGGAAACAGGAGCTGAGAGAGGTTCAATGACTCGCTCATGACACAGCTGAGTTGTGGTAACAGACTTCTAATGATTCTCAACAACAAACAAGTATTTTCCACCATCCCTGTGATAGACACCCAAGTTGCCTTCAGCTTCCCACCACCACAAACATATCCTTGTACAAATTCCCTTATTTAGTTATATAAGAAATGATTCTGAGATACACATCCTGGAGCAGAGCTGCTGGGTCATTGAGCATGTGTCCTCTTGACATGACAGAGCACTTCCATACTGCTCTCCAGAATATACTTCTACCAGCAGTGTGTGCAGGTCACCATAACCCCCAACAGCACTTGGCATTACCCACCACTCTAACTTTGGCCTTTCTATAGGTAAGTGTTATTTCATTGTTGTTTAATTGAAAACTACTAAGAAATTTGAATGTTAAATAGTTAAAATATGTACTGTGTAATTTGGTCATATTTCTAGTTTCGTTTAGTATTTACAGCCAAGCTGTGTATTAGTTGTACCAGTATTATGGTGGGGGGGGGGGTTCCCTTCACATTTTATGGAGTGAGAAAAGGATCAAAATTTATGTTTTTAAATGAAAAGATTTACCAACTGACCCAACACCATTTCCTGAATAAACTATGTTACTCACTGATTGAAAATGTCAAGTTTATCACATTTTAAAACCTTCACGGGGCTGAGCTTTTATTCCATTTCATTGAACTGTATCTCAGTCATATCCTATTTTAATATTGTTGCTTTATAAAACATTTTAATAGCTAAAAAATATAATGTTTCCCCCATTATTTGCTCTCATAAAGTTAAGAATAACAATAAGAGCAACAAATGCAGGTAACATTTATTGAGCATTTGCTATGTACCTAACACTGTACTTGCATTATCACACTTAATTTTCAATTACACACAAAGGTGCAGATGCTATTCTTATCCCAACTGAAAAGATGAGAAACTTCAGGTACAGAAGACTCAACTAGTCTGACCTTAAATATTACCTCAAGCCCAGGTCTTATCATAGCAAGCCCATACTCCTAACCACTGTTACATTAAAATAAACTGTAAGAAATAGTCAATATTGAAACATTTTAACCAGCAAAAATGTCAATTACTTATTATTCAATCTAACATACAGTATTTTGTATTTTAGAAATGAGGCCATCCCAGAGGAAGATACACACCCATGGTCCAGTAATTGGTAATGGTTTGGTATCTGTATCCTAGATCTTCTATCTACAGTCCTCTAACCAGCAGCGCCCTTACTATCATTTATTTCTTGGACTCAATAGAAAACTGTTTCTCTGATGATCCACTAGAAGGTAACATTAGGGACAGGAAAGCACATGAACCTAAAGGAAACAGCATAATGGTTATTTTTCCCTTTTCCCTTATTCACCAGGTAATCCATCCTACAACACAGAAATGACACTGAACCTCACAGATTATTTAAAATGTATCTACATTTTACTTATTGCTGTTACATTTTCAAATATTCTATATAATAATTTTGCTATTTAATTTATATTAAAATAAATCTTTAAGGGAAAAGAGAAAGCAGGGAGGCAGTAATAACACTTGTTCTGTCTACCATGTGCTAGGCAGTACTAACGATGCTGCCATTTTCGTCCTACCATAGCTCTATGAGTGTACAGTCTATCATATCTATTTAAAACACGATTTTTCAGAAGAAAAGAGAAATATACTTTGCTTTATTTGCAAAAATCATTCCGTGAAACAGCATGTACAGAATTATCCTGAGTCTGTTTTCAATCACATGAATTAAATAAAGGAAAGAAATTCATTCAGTTTTAGTTGCTGATTTGGTGATGACTGACAAATATTCATTTCTCTCTTTCTCTCATATTCATTCAACAAATATTTACTGTACACTGAGTAAAGGAACTGCCAGACCACATCATAACTCCACCACAGGCCTTTTCTTCCAAGCTCCAGACCCTGTCATGTAACTGCAGCATGATGAGTGTGAGCATGTGTGACCGAGCCAATTCACATTCTACAGCTCTTGACCTCTGAAGGCTCACCATCTAAATACAAGGCAGTGTGGTAAGGGTAGGGGGAAAGCATAGAGTTTGGAAACAGGCAAACATGGGTTAAAATTCCTGTTCTGCTACTTATTTAAGGTGTTTAAACTTAGAAAGTTTACTTAGCATCACTAAGACTTAATTTCCTGCTCTGCAGAGGGAGATTGTTATCTGGGTTTTAAAGAAAAGGCTTTGGAATTTATTGCACCTAACCATTCTGTCTAAAAATTCAACACATGTTCATTTTTCCCACTCCATCTCTTCCCTTTCTTGGCAGAAATGACTCTGCCATGAACTTAATAGCATAACTATACAATAGAGAACACCCAGAAATGTAAGAGCAAAAATGAATTTAGACGTATGTTTACATTATGAATGTGATCCAATGTAATTTGTGTGTAATAGAACAAGTTGGCTAATAGAATTCAAAGATTGTGCTTTTCCTAACTCCATTTGTACCTTCTGGATTAACTTGAAGCATGTGTGTGATTTGGGAGCGTCTAGTGTTCTCTGAGCCTCAGAATGTTAAGATGTAACAGAAATATAATGTATAATCATGAGTCTGTAGGAGGGACACAAGAGCAAGAGTCAGGGGCTATGTCTGGGTCCCAGTTCCTAAGTAATTCCTGATGACAGAACAAAGCACTCCCAAGCATTCAGAAATGCTGGGGACATAAATGAGATCCCCATTTCTGTAAGCATTCTGAGTTCTTGCAAAGAAAGGAAGAAGCTGTTATGCGCAAGGAATCAATTTAACAAGAATTATCTGTAAGAAAATTAGGTTTCTAAAGAGCAGTTATCCAACAAATGTCTTCTGTTAGTTTTATCTTTTAACTGCACATAGTATTTGGCAAGGTGTCTGGTAGAATTCAGAGACCACCCAAAAACACATGGCCTCTGCACACTAAGGAACAAGCTAAGGGAACTCTCACTATGATTACTTCTTTACATGGTCAACTCATTTAATTATGTCAGCAAGCTTCTGAGATAGTGGCTGTTCTGAAAGGATTGTTCCAACACAGCAATGTTCTATAAATATGCATACACAAACACACATGTGTTGTTTATATCTCTGCTCCTGTCTACTAGAAGTTTCTGCATGTCTTTCTGTTGCTTCATTGCCGCCCTCTTATTGGGGATTCTCTTTTTATCTCTGAATGTGGGCCCTTTTCAAAGGATTTAAGCTTGGCTTTTAGGTAAATGTATAAAATCGTACCTGAGCTGGGTTCCCTGGCAGTTCTGGCTGTGCTGGCCCTAATACCAAGGCCTTTGCTAACAGCGGAGTGAATCTGCTGAATATTAATGGATGTTATTGTCACTGTCTGGAACAACTGTACATTCCATTCCAGACATGTAATCATGACAACAAGGTACGCAAACAACCAATATTCAGAATCCTTACTCTGTATTAAAATGATACGGCATGTTTTTCTTATTCTAAGTTTCTTTCCTTCCCTCCTTCCTCCCTCCTGTCATGTAACAAATTGAATTGTGGAGGTAGCTCCTGTACAGCCTTTTTCATTGGATTTAGTAGTAAGGGTCTCTTGGTGATTATGGAGCGCTGCAGCACCCCTTGGATGTTGATCAAATTCTCTCCTCCAAAATGATTCAGTACAGGATATGAAATAATCAGAGAAAGAGGCCATTTCATTCTTTGCTTTCTGTTTCAAAACCAAGGAACCATTCTTACCATCCCTCAAAAAAAACAAACACACACAAAAAAAACCTCAAGGCATCACATGCAGACATTAGGTTGCAAACTCATTAACTATGTAATAGCATCTCCAGGCAACCCCCACATCTTTTAGGATTTTAAAGTATAATCTGTAGCTGGTGTCTCCCCTTTCTACACAAGTCCCCTGTATAGGAGAGGCCCTTTAATTAGGTGGTCCAGAGAGTCATGTTTCACCAGATCTTAAGAGGCTTCACAGTCTTTCCCATATTCTACCAAGCCAAACATACGCAGTGTTTGGTTATTTTCTTCTGCATAACAAACCACCCCAAACATAGAGTCTTAAAACATCAACAGTTCATTATCATTATTAGTCATGATTCTATGGGTTGACTGGATGGTATTTTGCATCAGGTAGTGTCAGCTAGAATGCTGGGATGGTAAAATGACCAAAAATAGCCTCACTCACATGACTGGAGGTTGATGCAGGTTAAATGGGAGCTCAGCTGGGCTGACAGCAGGGAAACTTAGTTCTCCACATGGGCCCCTCCACAGGACTGGCTGGGCTCCTCACAGCATGGTGGCTAGGTTCCAAGAAAAAGTATTCTGAGAAGCAAAGGTGAAAGAAAGCTGAAGACCCCTTAAGGAACAGCCTTGGATACACCATGTTACTTCTGCTGCATTCTATTGGTCAAAAACAAACACACAGCCAACCCAGATTGCGGGAAAGGGGAAATAGACCTCTCCTTTTTTAGTTTTTGGCAGTTGGCCACTGTGGGGAACCGAACCCTTGACCTTGATGTTATAAGGCCATGCCCTAACCAACTGATGTTCTAACTAACTGAGCTAATCAACCAGCCCCAACTTATCTTCTTGATGGGAAGGAAGCAAGCTCACATTCCAAAAAGCATGTGGAATGGGAGATACTGGTGCAGCCGTCTTTGGAAACACAATCTACCACAAGCACCAATTCAAAGTACCATCTCTCCCGGATCCCTACGAAGTCCTTTGCTCCATTATCTGCTTCAAGCTTCTGCCACAGAGATACCACCTCTTCTCCTCACCCTCATCCAGAGGCAGTCAAGCTTTCTCCTCTACTAGACATATGTATTCTGTGGAGGAGTCCTCAGCCCTCAGTCATCCATAACTGAGAATTAAGTGCTGCTTGATACAATGACAGAAAGTTCAGATTCAGTTTACTGGAAATTTGGTACTCATCTAAGCTGAAGGTGGTCTTTTGATCATTTTACTATTTAGTTTACGTAAAAGTCATCTCTATAATGGAAGGAAGGAAGCCATGTGAGGTTAGATAATAACATTCTGGAAACCTTAACACATGCAAAACCCATTCCATAGATTGCCTCATTTCTCTTAGAAACGTCTTTCAAGGAAGGCAGCATAATTCACATTTTTCAGGGGATCAATCTCAGCTTTTAGAAGGTAAGTAACTTATCTAGGGATGAGTACCTAATAGATGGCAGTAAAAGGATTCTAACTCTTGTTCTCCCCATCTGCCTTTCTGTTAGATGTGTTTTCAGAATTCTGGGACTAGTTGTTTTAAACTTGCTAGTTATGATGTCCAGTCCACATGATAAATATGATGGTGATGATGATGATGATGATGATGATGATGATGTCAACAGAGGATGTGAAATTATGTCCATTGGCCTAAAAAGCTAGAATAGAGGAACTACATAGGGGTAACTTTATTTTACACCCTTTAATAGTAGCAAATCCTTTAGAGGCTTAGATAAGTTAAATACTTATCCCAGATCACCAAACATGTAAATATTAGAGCAGGGATTCGAAAGTAGGATTGACACTGAAGACCCTGTCCCTTACACAGAGTCCTGCATTTCCCAGTTTTTTAATTTTGCAGACTTCTAACCACCTGCTCAGCTGACTTTCAGGTTTATACAATCAGGAGAGTGGTGAATCCACTGGTATTTGGTCCAAATTAGTTTATGTTGAACTTTGTATATAAGCAAATTTTTAACACATTCTATATAACAAAAATTACCATAAATAAGATTAAAAGACAAAAAACACTGAGAGAAAATATTTGCAAAATGTATTTAAAAAGTATATCTCAAGATGGCCAGAAAAGAGGATCTTGAATGTTATAATCACAAAGAAATGATAAATATTTAGGTGATAGATATGCTAGCTATTCTGATTAGACACATGTATTGAAACAACAAATTGTACCCCCGTAAACATGTACAATGAAAAAAACATTTTAATTTAAAAAAAGATTTATCTGGAAGAACATTTTTAAAAAGTGTTCTTAAAATATAAAGAGCCTTTACAAATCAATGGTGGAGTAGGCTAAGGATATAAACATTTTTTGTGTGTGTGTGTACATATATGCATACATAGTTGTTAGTGTAATAAATGCAAAGACATTACCAAAGGATTTTTAAATCAAAGGATATTTTTGAAGGAAGGAGGAAATATAAATAGATTCACCTTCCAGGTTATGCATGTCTGTGTAATTTAAATTTTTTACAACAAGCATGTGTTTCTGTCATATGTCTTAGAGAGTTCTGGAAATGACTGGGTATTCCAGGAATATTTTCTTTACTAAATAGACTTCCAGACAGCTCTCTCTGCTAGGGTAAAGTAATGATCCTTTCCTCACTCTCTTTTTCCCTCTTTTTTATGAGATATTTGTTTCATTTCTGGTTATATATTTTATATAACTCCTCCAATGAATAAATATACTATTTACAAAGAGAGAAAAAATATGGTAGGCATGAATTTTCAAGCCACAGTCAATCACTCAAGTATATAAGAAGTGTTACTTTGTGTACTTTTCTATAGTATAACTGAACACAACTTCCATTTTGAGCCTCCTGCTGATATGGACAAGCACAGAAAAACTTAAACCTGCACATGTACTTCCGCTTTTAGTTTTGTGCCTGTATCTTTGCTTTTTGTTCTGCTTTTTGTAACACTGACCACCTTTTGTATCAGCTTAGCCCCGACCATGTGGATTCTGAGAAAACAAAACCCAAAACCAAGGAAGAATGTAATCTATATAACCCTTTGCAAGCCTGGAGTTGGGGCTTAGACTTTGGAGTGTGAAATCCTCTGGGCCCGCTGGTATAAATCTTTGAGTTCTCCAACCCTCTGAGTGATGCTTGGTTTCTTGGCAGTCTGTCCTGTAACATTTCTGGTTCCCTGGCTGGGAAGCTAACTGGACTTGCCCCTTGAGTCACCGGCCCAAGAGGGGGCCACCCTTGGAGTGGAGGAGCCTCAGCCTTCGAATGGGGTGGTGCCACCCAAACTCTTTCTCAGGCCCTCCTTCACCAGGACTGTGACGACTCTGGGGTGACCAGCCTCAGACAGACTCAGTGGAGGGATGAACTAATTCACATCCAAGAACGTCAGGATCAGGTAAAGTCCTGGGACTCAGACCCAGTTCAGTTCAGGCCTGCCTCCGGGCAGAAAGGAAGCTTGATCACCTCCCATGGTTATCTTGCAGGAGACCGCCAGTTCAGTCAGGACCTCCCAAAGGGGGGAGAAATGTTTTTAACTCTGATTGTCTGTGTGAGTGAATGAATCTTTGTGGCACCAAGGTAACTATGCTGTGGCACCTAAGTGGGTACTAACCTGCGGTTCCATGGTCATGTCATATGGCACAACAGTGATTCCAGTCCCTGAGGACTGTGTCCAGGCCCAGGACTTATATGGGTACACCTTAGCCAAGATGGACCTAAAAGTCCCACAAGGGACATAGCCAGGTGGACGTCTGACTGGCTCTTCTTCTCTGATGAGGGGCACCCCACCCTTGTTTGTCCACATCACTGCTGCAGGGAGGCCGGTGGTGGGGACCCCTTGTTGCCCCAGGCAATATGGTAGGTGCTTTATTGAGGCCCTGGGTGAAATGTACCTTGACACCCAATCGTGGATACTTCCTTGCCACCTCATCCTCCTGGAAGCAACTTGCCCCTTTTGCCTCCAAGACACCATCCCTGGCCCCCAACACCCTCATAAACTTTTTACTCCCCTTTCGGAACCTCTTCTCCTCACTGCCCACCTTTTGCTCACAAGAGGTTTCTGTTTCCCTCTTGTTTGTACTACCCCTATTCAGTTTGCTGCCCCACCCCACAACAGAGACCTCAAGTCCCTGCAGGGCCTGGCCACTTGGGTGGCATAATAGTTGATTCTGAGTTCAGAGAGTTTGTTAATGTTAAAACTGTCCAGGACATTACTGTTTTCAGAGCATCTAGTCTTTTGTGAAATTTTTGATCAATTACAAGTCTTTTGCTTAAGAACAGGATGTCTCATCCAAGTTGCAAACACCCTCTTTAAGGCCAGGAAAATTTAGAGAACTGCTTTTGTAGAGAAGACGTTATTTCCCCGTTTATGATCAAGGCATACCTCATAAAATCAACTATTTTATGGACCATTCCAGAGTTTCCACAATTGGTAATTACACCTAATTCACAGCAGCTGGAGTGATGCCAATGCAGCGCCCTGAGAGATGATGACATCATCAGTCCTAACCTGAAGGAAATTAAAAGGTCTTACCAAGCTAAATGATGCTAACATTGCTTTAAATGCTTTTTGTCTTAACTGTGCCAACCTGATCTATAGCTTTTGCTTTTCCTTTTAAATAAATAAAAAGGGGGAGATTTGGAATATACTAAAAAGCATATGTACTTCACAGGGCCTGGTTTTCCAAAGCCTTGCAGTTTCAAATATTAACCTTGCAGAGGACTGGAAATTTTCCTCAGGCTATAGGTCTCTGTTGCAAGATAAGAATTGTGGCACAGCAGGTTGCTGGCTCAAAGACAGACTAGTTACTGATTGTTATGTAAAGATACTGAGAAATTGCTATAAGAAGGAATGTTTGCTAAGATCAAGCTTGTGTTGATAAGACCACTTAATTGTCTTACTGGAATGTCATCTGGCTTGTTTCACTGAAAGTTACCAGACTATACTGTTAAACCATAATCCCACCTTTGTTCTCTTCCTGTAACTTCCTGGTCTGAAAAATAAATGCAGGAAGAGAACCCCAATTCGGTGTTAATTTCCCAAATGGAAGGGTTGGCTCTCACTTGAGCATTCCCAAGGAAGTTAACCACTTTGGGGCTTCTTACTGCTTGGAAGAGATGGGCCTTGAGTAATCCTTTGGGTCTCTGTCACCCAGGGGAAGAGGGGCAACAAATCCGTGGGGGGTGAAGCAACACAAAGCAATAAGCAAAGACATGGCATTCAAAGGAAAGCTTGACCTACTTGAGAACTGGAACTAGGCTACTGGGGCTTGACACTCTGTAGAAAGGAGTTATTTGGTCTAGAATAGTCTCATCAGTCACAAATCCAACTATGTACCTCAGGCAACAGTATAGCACAAATAGCACAACTATGCCTGGTTGATCGTGCCAGTACAAAAAGAAAAATTAAAAAACAGTATAGCAAAACTGGAAGGCTAGTGAGTTGTAAACACTATTTGAGGCTTGATGATCTCCACTATCAGTTCCACACCTGTAAATTAGTTCAAATTGAAAGATAAAATTTTAATAAGAATAGGACGGAGTAATAGTCATTACTTCTAAGCACTACTTCTAGTCAATAGAAATAGAACTAATGGGTCAGATACTCCATTGGGTGCTTATATGTTTGTTGCTGCCCTCTAACTCAAATTACAGGTTGAATTTTCCCATAGAATTGTGGAATATGTCCTTACTCCTCACCAAACTCCCCTGGCTTAATAATGGGCTGTGAGATGAAAGCCTCATCATTGCAGGGGGTGCTCATTCCTTCAGCTGTCCAGAACAAGTCCTGCTGCTTATTTTTCTCTCTGTATGTGCACGTCTGTGTGTGTTTCTGCCTAAAGCAGTTCTGTGCCCTTCTATTTCTTTGTTGTTGCCATTCTCTCAAGGTTTCTCTCCTGTTCTCAAATTCAGGTCTTTGTCAAAGAAATTAAGGCAGTAATTTGAGTGGAGATAGGAAATCATACCTGGCCTTGCTTCCTTGGCAGTTCAGTTTGTAATATGGCCTTGATGTCAATCTTTACTGATTGAGGAGTGGACCTATGGAATGCTGATAGATACTAGGATGCTATCTGGCAGATGGCACATAAAATTCCAGAGATATAAGTTCAGGAATCAAAGGGAGAGCTGTAAGACCAAGATAGTGAAGTTTTCAGGCAGCCAGTGTTTGAATTCTGACTCTCCACTTAAGAAGAATGATGTTTATTTGTTTTTCATTATTCAGGGTATCCCCTATCATTCATTCATTTATCATTTTATTCATTCTTATATTATTCCTAGCCCTAGTCATGTCTACTGTTCAGGACTTTTCACTGGAGGTTCTGCTGACTTTTTTCTGATGAGTTTAAGTTGCTACAACATCCCTTGTATATTGGTATCATTTTTCCTTAAGAAACGGAAGGAAAGAGTACAAAATATAAAATGGTCACTGAGAAAAAGAGGCCTTTTCATTTTCTCATTTCTTTCCCAAACTCACTCGTACAAACAAATAACTCTTTAGAACAATCCTGGCAGTCACAGGCATAGTATGCAAATGCTAAACTCCAGACACACCACCTGTCCTTGCTGTGACTCATAATATAAACACAGACCCTCTGTGTAGCCTATTTTCTGGAACATTAAAATATAACCCACAGCTGGTGTCTCCCCTTCTGAGAGGCCCCTGTGTATGAGAGCCTTGCATGAGGTGAGCCAGAGAGCCCCTGGTTCAGTAGAATGTTGCATAGTTTTTTAAACTTGAGGGCCTTCACAAAGTTAAGTTTTTCTCCAAATGTATTAATTCAATCAGAAGCACCATCTCTCCCAGATTCCTACAAAGTCTTTTATCCCATCATCCACTTCAAGCTTCTGCCACAGAGATCCCACCTCTTCTCCTCACCCTCATCCAGAGGCAATCAAGCTTTCCCCTCTCCTAGACATCTGTATTCTGTTGAGGAGTCCTCAGGCCTCAGTCATCCATACCTGTAAATTAAGTGTTGCATGACACAATGACAGAATGTTCAGATTCAATGGCCTCTCATCCAGGTTTCATACTATTTTTGTTTGCTTGCTTTTAAAATATTCTTTAGAAAAAATAGGGTTGTATAAATTCCTTAAACCTATTGTCCTTAAGAAGACTGTCAAAGGAGTACCTGTACTCCCATGTTTATCATGACTGTATTCACAACAGCCAAAAGTTGGAACCAACCTAAATATCCATGAACAGATGACTGGATATAGAAAATGTGACATACATACATGATAGAATACTTTTCAGCCATAAAAAAGAATGAAATTCTGCCATTTGGGGCAACATGGATGAGCTTGGAGAAAAGTATGTTAAGTGAAATAAGCCAGGCACAGAAGGAGAAATACCACATGTTTTCGCACATATGTGGAAGCTAAAAAAGTCAATCTCATAGAAGTGGAGAGTAGAATAGTGGTTATTAGAGACTGATAAGGGGACACGGAGGGGGAAGAGGAGAGGGCAATCAATGGATACAAAATTGTAGAGAGACAGAAAGAACAAGAACTAGTGTTCTATAGCAATATAGGGAGAATACAGTAAACAACAAACTACTGTATGACTTCAATTAGATAGTCGAGAGGATGTAGACTGTTCCCAACACAAGGAGGTGACAAATGTTTGAGATGATGGATGTGCTAAATTCCCTGATATGATCATTGCACACTGTATAAATAAATGTACTTAAATATCACACTATATTCCATAAATATATACAATTATCATGGGTCAATTAAGAAAAAATAAATTAACAAGAAATAAAATTTCAGAGACAGAAGTAGATTAGATTATACATTACCAGAAATGGGGGAGGGGGAGTGGGTGAGGAGGAATAATGAGAAGTTATTGCTTAGTGGGCACAGAGTTTGTGTTTAGGATGATGAAAAAGTTTTGTAGTGGTTGTACAGCATTGTGAATGTAATTAATTCCTTGCAATTGTTGTTTTAAAATGCTTAAAATGAAAATTCTTATGTTATATATGTTTTGCCACAATTTTAAAAAAAAAGATGACTGTAAATCACTGAGATTGAAATTGAACACCCCAGTCCCCAGCTTTGTGTAAATAATTCCTGGGGGGAAAATGTGAACAGAAAAAACAAAAGACCTAACATAGAATTTGGCAGACTGACCAGGGAGTGGACCTTCTGAAATAATTTAAATTGGTTGTTTCATATCTGTTTGGACCATCTAGCCCAGGAATTGGAAAACTTTTTTCAGTAAAGGGCCAGATAGTGAATATTTTGGTCTTTTTGCATCATGCTATCTCTTTCTCAACTATTCAACTCTGCTGTTGTAGTGCAAAAGCAGAAAGAGACCATATATAAATGAACGGGTTTGGATGTGTTTCTATGAAGTATGCATAAAGCAAATGTACTTCACAGGGCCTGGTTTTCCAAAGCCTTGCAGTTTCAAATATTGACCTTGCAAAGGACAGGAAATTTTCCCCAGGCTACAGTCTCTGTTATAAGATAAAGAGTTGTAACACAGCAAGGTTGCTGGCTCAAAGACAGACAGGTTACTGATTGATATGTAAAGATACTGGGAAATTGCTGTAAGAAGAGAATGTTTGCTAAAATCAAGCTTTTGCTGCAAATTGGATTATGGAATGTCACTTTGCCTGTCTTACTGAATGTCACCAGCTTCTATTGTTAAACTTATTAAACTATACTTAGCAAAAACCCCACCTGTGTTCTCTTCCTGTAACTTCCTGGTCTGGAGAATAAATGCAGGAAGAGAACCCCAATTCGTGGTTAATTTCCGAAATGGAAGAAATGCCTCGCTCTTGAGGGTTCCAGGAGATTAACCCCTTTTCAGGGGCTTCTCACTGCTCAGAAGAGATGGTCTTTCAGTAATCTTTGGCGGCTCCATCACCCAGGGGAAAAGGGGTGACAAATCCATGGGAGGCAAAGCAACATGTTCCAATAAAGCTTTACTTACAAAAACAGAGGGAGGGCTGGATTTGACCCACAGGCTATGTTACAAACCTCTGCTCTACCACATGGTATAGTCCATTAAAAGATTGAACCACAAGTAAGGAAAGGGCTTTGAAACACATGTACCTGCACATCCAGGCAATCAATATTCAAATCCTAGGTGCTGTTTGATATATAAGGTTTTTATTCCTCAATTCAGTGCCACTCACTCACTGATTCACGTTGGTTTAACCTTACCATTGGTTAATGCTCAGTATTTTTCACTGTAGTGGATGCTGAGGTTCCATGGTGTATTAGTCCATTCTGTTGCTTATAACAGATCACCTGAGACTGGGTAATTTATAAAGAACAGAGGTTTATTCAGATTACAATTCTGGGACAGGTGCATCTGGCGCTGGCCTCAGGCTGCTTCTACTCATTGCAGAAAATGGCAGGCAGGCAGGAAGTGAGTGGGTACAAGCAGATCACATAGCAAGAGGAAGCAAGAGAGGGAGGGGGGAGGTGCCAGGGTCCTTTAAATAACCAGCTCTCATGGGAACTAATACAGTGAGAACTCACTCACTATCCCCCTCTCAGTGAGAGCATTAATCTAATCATAAGGGATCCATCCCCATAACCCAAACACCTCCCAACACTGCCAAGTTGGGGATCAGATTTTGACATGAGCTTTGGGGTACAATGCATCCAAACTCTATCACACAGGTAGCTGGAAATCACTACAGTATCTCTTGGAAGCTGGAATCATTATCTCTTCACAAGTGGAAAGGGTTCAGGACACTAAAAGGTAACAGGGGAAAAGAGGAGCTTTTCCATTTCCAAACACTTGGTACCACTCCTATAAATAACTCTTTAGTATAGTAACAGCACACAGAAGTAATATTCCAGACCAGCCACCTATTTCTGCTGCTACTGCAAAATGCAAACATAAATAGCCTTAGATTTATTTTCCAGTTGTTGGTATTCTTGACTCCTTTTCACCTACAAAGGTGTCTAATATTATGTTACTGTTAGAATAGAACCTCGAATTCTGAATGTCAGATAAAGAATAAAACTTAGAGATAATAATGATAAAATGTTATTTTCTGTTTCCTTCCATTTATTTCAAGATTCACCTATCACGCTACTGTAATTTTTGTTCTCAACTTAGGGAATCCTACCTATGACATTTAAACACACTGGCTGCTGTTCACATATATATTGTGTGGATTTTACTTCTTTGCCTTTCATTTTATTCTGAAGTTAGAGGGAGGGTGTTTGCTTTAACAATAGTGCAGAAGTATGTTATCCCCCTTACAGTTTCTTCTTAAACAGACCTTTCTTTGGTCTTGAGCAGCCACTGATCAATTTTCAGTCTGATACATTGCCTATGTTGGGCCAGATGAATACACACTTCTCTTACATCACTTTGCCCTCATTTTCTGGAGCTGGGTGTAAGGTCTGGGGTGTGGAGTCTTATACAGTATGAGAACACTGTTAGGGAGGGCCTTCTGTATCGAAATTTCTTGTCCAAGAAGGAATCTGCTGAGACAACTCTATCCCATGTATTGCTTGGTCATCTGTTTATACCAGTGCATGGTATTCCATGGGCATTGGATTTAATAATCCCAAATACACAGTTCTTTGCAACAAAGTTCCACCTATTGTCTCTGTGCCAGGCTTCCTCTGATTACCTAATAGTCTTTCTCATCATGGGTCTCCATTTATCCACAGAATGCTGTGTAGTCTGGTGCCTCACAATGGCCATCTTCTTTGCAGATATGCTTGAGTTGGTTTACAACTTATTTCCCTCTTTGTATCTTTCCTTGTGAGTCATACTTATGCCATCTATTCCTCAGTTTTCTTCCAAAAATATCTTTCCACATTTTCCTGAGAACTTCTGATGTCTGTTTTTATCCCAAGCCTTCTAACGTGTCTCCTGGACACGGCTTAGATTTCGCTCAAAAAATGCAAGTGCCTTTCATCCCACCAAAGGATTACTGCCAGTTCTCCTTGGTTGGAGGAGTGGCCCACAAATCCTTCAGTATACATGTAGTGATCATCTCCATCTGTAGTCCCAGAATTGAATAACAATCAGCATTGTCCGTAGATTGTTATTGTTTAACTCTCAGGTTGTATGCTTATTTCCAAATTATTTGGGGGTTTGGGAAAGCATCTCACTGTAGCTCCTAGGTATTTATATTATTCCCCCTTATTGTTATCCTTCTTTTTAAAAAGAAATAATTGAAGACAAGCTTATGGCCAGTTCCATCAAATCAGTTTAGGAAATGGTCATATTTTCCTAGTCACTAGAGGCAGAGTTTGGGCAAGTATTACTCTACTGATCTGGTAGGTCTTCTTATTACAGGTTTCTGTTCATTCCCAATTCTCTCATAGCATGCTTGTTGTCGTCCTGCATGCTATTTCCTCTTGCAGAGTCCCCTTCTCTCAGAGAAAGACAGGACATTTTGACAAGGCTAATTGAATGCAGCTGTTATGCAAAGGCTGCTTCAAAATGTCAGTGTTGAATGTCAAAAGACTGTTTTTTATTACCAAGCTAAGTACGTAACTACCATCCCTGACCCTCACCCTATCCTTGACCCTTTTTTCCAGAGAACAGACCAGCTTTTCTCTTGATATTTTCCACTTTCACTGTCTGTGGTCAGTAAGTCTCTGTGGGATCTGGGGCTGTTTTTCAAGTGCTCTTTATCCAGTCAGCTTCTTAGTGGAAAGTCTTACATGAGATTTCCCCCACCATTTGCATCTTGATGAGACCACTGGCATTGCTCCTGCATCTGATTTGCATAGTCTGGAGAATTTAAACTTTCCTATTTATTTTTTATTTTATTTTCTGAAATGGTGCCAATTCTTGAAAATGGCTTTGGGTACACCTTATACTGTCGTCAAGGTGTGGCCTTACTCTCTTAATGTTTCACATATAATTTCTCTGAAATTATACCCTCGTCTATATTGCATGGTGCCAAAAAGGCATTTACAGCATGTTAAACCTATTGGATATTGTATAACCTAGGCTTATATTAATACATCCTAATAATTTCTGATGAAAATAATCCTCATTCTTTAATTTATTTTAATTACACAAATAGTACATGTTCATTATAGAAAATGTGGAAAACACATATAGAAAACTGTGGAAAGCAAAAAGGGAAAAATCACTCTTTCCTACCTCTTAGTTAAAAATATTATTAATATTTTATGCACAGATTTCATTAATTTGAGGGTGCATATATGGATTTAAATATATATTTTTCTACAAAACAATTACAACTCTATTGCAAGATTTTTTTCCCACGTTATATATCTTGAACATATTATTGTCAATGCAGCTTTCAAACGAAGAAAGCTTCTTCATTTCTCTTCGGATCTGTGGAATATTTTATTGTTTGAATGTACTATACTGAAATATAGCTATTCTTACTCCCATTGGTAAAGATTTGGTCATTTCTGTCTTTCACTATTTTTTTCTGGTGTTTCACTGTTCTAATTTTTCAATGTTATAAATACTGCTGCGATTAATTTTTGTATATACATATTTGAATATTTAAAAGAGGATTTTTGTAGGATAAATTCTTAAAAGTGCAATTTCTGAATCAAAAGGAATGAATATATTTTATTGTAGTAGATAATGCCAAATTATCTTCCAGAAAAAAATCCAGTAATGTACATGCCTTCCACAGAGTATGAAAATGCCTGTTCTGCCACATCCTGCATAGTGCTGGCTGTCGATTATGTTCTTCATCTTTGTCAGCTTGACAGGCACAAGAAGTAATTTTATTTTCATTTACAATTTTTGAATTATTAATGCTATTGAGCATCTCTTTATATTGTTTTTTTCTCTAAATCTCTTGTTCATCTAGTGTGACTATGGTGGGGGATGTAAAAGATCTTTACATATCAAACGTATTAATCCTTTGCTGGTAATATACAATGCAAATGTCTTATTACTGTTTTTCATATGCCTTTCAATGGTGGTTTAGGCTGAAAGTGTTTTTTATTTCTTTTCTGACTAAAAACACATCTCATTGAAAAATATTTAACAATACACTTACATATATTCATAAACAATGTTACCAATCTATAGACTTCATAGTACTGTAACAGTCCCTATATGAAGGTGCAACTGGATCCATAGCTGGTGGTGACCAGAATGAGGACTGCACTAACTTTTTGACAGTCTGTGGGTGAATATCAGGTCATTGCGCTTCACAGTCACATTTCATATTATTAATTCCCTGTTCAGTCATTGCCCAGCTGGGTAACCTAGATCAAGTTACTCAACTTTTCTAAGCTTTTCTAAACTTTTCTAAGCTTGAGAAGAGAAAATTTAGGTGCCTTATACATGTTTGGGATTTGATAAATGTCAGCTTCCTTTCCCCTCATGCCGTCTTCTTAAGGCCATTTACATACCTGAACACTGACTGGAGACCATCCAATCCATGTGGCCCATAGATTCAAGTTTCTTAGCCCAAGGGGCAGGATTGCAAATCTACCATTGATATCAAGGGATACTTAGTCATTCACTCAACAAATATTTATTGGGCACATTCTATGTGCCAGGCATCATTCTAGGTGCTGGGGTACAGTAATTAAAAAAAAATGGAAGAGCATCTGCCCGTTTAGAGCTTATATTCTAATTGGGGCAAACATGCAATAAACAGCA
This sequence comes from Cynocephalus volans, assembly GCF_027409185.1. Classification (NCBI taxonomy): domain Eukaryota; kingdom Metazoa; phylum Chordata; class Mammalia; order Dermoptera; family Cynocephalidae; genus Cynocephalus; species Cynocephalus volans. The sequence goes on along the minus strand of NC_084478.1, from coordinate 109,454,026 downwards.
ATTTAATAATGTGTTAGAGAATGAGGCACTGTACTGTGGTAGTTAAGAGAGCAAATTATGGTTTTAGGGTTCAAACTTTTCAGAAGGTTAAGGATAGCTCAAGAAAAGTGATTCAAACAGAGAGTTGTGTGGGAACAGCGTCTGGACAGCTGAACTTACTAAAGAATATCTGTAAACTTCTCTTACTTGTACTTTTGTTCTAGGAGTATTCATCAATTGTCAAGTTCAAAAACATTTATTGAGTGCCTACCATGTACCAGGCACCATTTTAAGCACAGAAGATACACAGAAGGGATGAAGATAAACACAGCCCTCTCCTTTCTGTATGTTATTGTCTTGCTTCCGGGGTTGGGACATAAAGTAAAAAATTAAAAATAAAGTAAAAACAAAAACAATAAGTACTGTGAAGGATATGATACAGGGCAAGGGATAAAAGTAAGTTGGGGCAACTTTAAGTTAAATGGTCAAGAAAGCATTCTCTGAGAGGGTGAGATTTAAACTAAGCCCTGTATGACAAGGAACCTGCCAAGTGAGTATCTGGAAGAAGAGGGCAAATAGAAGAAACAAGTCCCCCTTCTCACTACTGCCCTTGGCTAGTCTTTAAAAAAAAAAAGAAGGAACGAGTATACAAAGGCCATAAGGCAGGAAAGGAAAGGAGTGTGTATAGAGAATAATAGAAGGAAATACACCAAAATAGTAGTTATAAGGGGGTTTGGGGCTATTTGTCGTGTACATTTTCTTATCTAAACTTGAACAAATAGGGAAGCTAGCACAGCACTTTGGCCAGAAAGCTAACTCTATTACCTACTAGTCATGCAATCATCAATAAATGTCTTAATTTTCTCCAAGACTTAGTTTCTTCATCTATAAAATTGGGTATAATAATGTTGACCCTTCAGAACTGTCATAGTATTTAAATGAGTGAATGTATATAAAATGATAGTTCAGTACCACTGTAGATACACACTAAATGACAGACAAAATTGGTTATCTATGAATGGGAAATTGGTGATGATTTTTACTTTCTTTAAAACTTTATGTATTACCCAAACTTCTAAATAACCATGTATTTGTACTAAAATAAAAATGATCCTTTTACAACATTGACATATTTTAATTCTAGCTCTACCAATTTGTCCCACAGAAACACTTGCACAAGTTACAAGAATATTTACTGCAGCATTGTCTGTAACAGCAAGCATTGGTAAACATCCACCAATACAGAAGAGTTCCATAAATTACCGTAAATCCTTGATGTGGAAAAATGATGAAACACTTAAAAGAAATGAAGTAGAAATATATGGACTAGCATAGAAAGTAGTCCAAGACATATTAAATGAAAAAGAAGGTTGCAAGTAAATTAGGAATAATATAAGCCCTTTTCACCAAAAATTATCATTATATACAGTATATTAGTTTTGGCACAGAAAAAAAAAATGTCTAGAAGAATAAACACTGATCTAACGGTCCTGATGGCAGGGGAATGGAATTAAAGGGCTCTTCCATCTCTGTATTATATATTTCTAAAATGTTTATATTTTTAAACAAGAATCATAGATTTCTCTTGTACACAGAAAAAGAAAAATCACTCAGAAAGGAGGAGTGACTACATGCTACGAAGAGATCACTTCAATGTAGAGACTAAGAGTTATCCATTTCAACAATCAGGTCATTTATGACCTCAGTGGGAGCAATTTTATAGGAAGGCAGTGATCCAAACCAGAGAGTCAAAAGTGGAGGGTAGGAAAGTGAAAATAGAGAATGTACACAATTCTTTCTAGTAGTTTGGGGGGGGGAGAGGCAGGAGGGAGCTAGGGCAATAGCTGGAGAGGGGTGTAGGGACAGGGAAGGGTTCATTTAATTGGTTAGGGTTTTTTGCCTTTTTTTTTTAATAGAAACAATGTAAATTATTTAAAATCTATTGGGAAAGGAGCTGGAAGAGAGTTTGAAACCACAGAAGAAATTGAGAATAATTGAGGGAATAAGGTGATAGGAGGGAAAGGGATCCAAAACAAAGATGAAGGGCTTAGCACTAAACAGGAAGAAGGATGAGATGGTGGAGAAGGTACAGAGGTTTGAGAATAGTGGGAAAAAAAGTCTGACATGTTCACTGTAAAAATTTTCTAAAAGATGATAGCAGTGAAACACTGAAGAAAAACACTGGGCACAACTGGAGTTTGAGACCAAATCTTGAGGCTGTGTGATTTGTCTCAGCAGCACTTCAGAAACAATATTAGGAACAAAAGGGAGGAAACTGGATTGACCTATTATTCATGGATAAGGTTTTTCCAGGTGGTTCTGAATTAGGGGAAAGGGGCAAGGGAATTGAAGAAATTGGCTCATTGATGGAGAGGGATAGTATGTGTATAGGGCTATGGAAGGAGATAGTATGATGCATTTTAGGTCCTAAAAATGGCCCATGTGGCTAGTGTGCAGAGAGTAAGAAAAGTAATATGAAAATAGGAGGAATAAGTTAAAGAGATCTTGTGACTATAGTTAATAAAATATACAAGGGTACTTTGAAAAGTTTGTGGAAAGGTTCGTATTATCTTTTAAGTCTATTTTTCCATAAACTTTTTGAAGTATCTTGGTACTGTATGCTTGAAAATTGCTAAGAGAGTAGATTTCAAGTGTTCTCATCATGAAAAAATGATAAGCCTGTGAGGTAATGCTTATGTTAATTACCTCAATTTAGCCATTCCACAATGTACAAATATTTCAAACATCATGGTGTAAATGATAAACGTATACAATTTTTATTTGTCAATTTAAAAATCAATTAATTATTTTTTTAAAAAGAAAAGCAATATAAGATATGGTTGGAGAAAAAGAGCATGGAGGGTCTTGTAAGCCAAGAAAAAGAATTTGGATTTTATTCTACATACAGTAGAAATCCACTGGAGCATTTAAGAAAGGTAGTGACTCATATAATTTAACTTTTTAAATGATTTCTCTAGATGGAGAATGAATCAAGATTAATATTCATTCACTAAGATCAGAAACAAGACAAGAATGCCCACTCTCACCACTTCTATTCACCATTGCATTGATGTTCTAGCCAAGGGAACTTAGGGAAGAAAAAGAAATCAAAGGCATACAAATCAGAAAAGAAGTAAAACTCTCATTTTCATATGACATGACCTTGTGTATAGAAAATCCTAAGGAATCCACAAATAAACTATTAGAGTTAATAATCAAGTTTAGCAAGGTTGCAGGCAGAAAGATCAATATGCAAAAATCATTTATATTTTAATACACCAGGAATAAACTATCCAAAGACAAAATTCAGAAAACAAATCCATTTACAATGGCATTAAAAAGAATTCTTAGGAATAATTTTAACCAAGGAATTGTAAGAATTGTACATTGAAAACTACAAAACATTGTTAAGAAATTTTTAAAAGACATAAATAAATGGAAAGGTCTTTCAATCTGTGTTCATAGATTGAAAGACTTGATATTGTTAAGATAGCAGTACACCTCAAATCGATTAACACATTCTCACAATCCCTCTCAAAATCCCAGCTGACTTTTTTGCAAAGATGCACAAGTGATGCCACAATTAACATGAAAATTCTGGGGACACAGAATGGCTAAAACCACCTTGAAAAAGAACAAAGTTGGGGCTCACACATCCCAATTTCAAACTTACTACAAAGCTATTGTAATCAAGACTGTGTGACACTAGTATGAAAGGATAGACATATAGATCAATAGAACAGAATTAAGAATCCAGAAATAAACTATGACATTTATGGTCAATTAACTTTCAACAAGGGTCCCAAGACCATTCAATGGGAAAAGAATAGTCTTAAACCAATGGCACTGGGATAAGTGGATATCCTCATGCACGAGCATTAATATGAATCCCTACATCACACCATATACTAAAGTTAATCCAAAGTGGATCAAAAAGATAAGTATAAGAACTAAAACTATAAAAGTCTTAGAAGAAAATATAGGGAGAAATCCTCATGAACCTGACCTAGGCAATGGTTTCTCAGATATGACACCAAAATCACAGGCAACAAAAGAGAAAATAGATAAATTTGCATTCATCAAAAATAAACATGTTTGTGCTTCAAAGGATAACATCAAGAAAATAAAAGACAATCCATAGATGATAGAAAATATTTGCAAGTCATATATTTGAAAAGGGTTTAGTATCAAGAATACACAAAGAACCCCTACAACTCAACCATAAAAAGACAAATAACCCAATTAAAAAATGGGGAAAGAATTTGAATAGATATTTCTCCAAAGAAGATATACAAATGGCCAATAAGCACATGAAAAGCTACTCAGCATCATTACTGATCAGGAAAATGCATATCAAAACCACAATGAGATACCACTCAGCACCCAAGAGGATAGCTACAATAAAAAAGATGAACTGTAACAAATGAAGGCAAGGATATGGATAAATTGGAACCCTCACACATTTCTGGTGGAAATATGAAATGGTGCAGCTACTTTGGAAAACAGTTTGCAGTTCTTCAAAAAGTCAAATATAGAGGTGCCATATGACCCACAATTCTACTCATAGCTATATATACCCTAGGGCCTTGAAAATATATGTCCACTCATATGGAAAATGTGGTACATCTACACAATGGAATACTACTCAGCTATAAAAACGAATGAAATACTGCCATTTGCAACAACATGGATGGACCTCGAGAGAATTATATTAAGTGAAACAAGTCAGGCACAGAAAGAGAAATACCACATGTTCTCACTTATTGGTGGGAGCTAAAAATTAATATAGAAATTCACATACACACACACACACACACACACAAAACGGGGGGGGGAGAAGATATAACAACCACAATTACTTGAAGTTGATACGACAAGCAAACAGAAAGGACATTGTTGGGGGGAGGGGGGGAGGGAGAAGGGAGGGAGGTTTTGGTGATGGGAAGCAATAATCAGCCACAATGTATATCGACAAAATAAAATTTAAAAAATAAAAAAATAAAAAAATAAAAAATAAAAAATAAATAAATAAATAAATAAATATAAATCTAAAATGTGGGCTGGCTGGTTAGGTCAGTTGGTTAGACCACAGTCTTACAATGCCAAGGTTACAGATTCAGATCCCCGCACTGGCCAGCTGCCAAAAATAAATAAATAAATCTAAAATTTGAAAAAAAAAAGAAAAGAAAAGAAGAAAATATATGTCCACTCAAAAATTTGTACATGGATGTTTATCACAGCATTATTCATAGTATCTCAAGGGTGGATGCAATGCAAATGTCCATTAATTGATGCATAGGTAAACAAAATATAGTATATTCATACATGAAATACTTGGCTTCAAAAAGAAATGAAGTACTGATGCATGCTACAAGGTGAATGAACCTCAGAAACATAATGCTAAGCGAAAGAAACCAGACTCAAAAAACCTCATATTGTGTGACTCCATTTATATGAAGATTTCAAAATAAGCAAATCCAGGGAAGCAGAAAATAGATTAATGGTTGCCAGGAGATGGGGAGAGAAGACAATGGGGAGTGACTGCTAATGGGTACAGGGCTTTTTTTTTTGGCGTGATGAAAATATTCTGGAATTAGATAGTGATGATGCTTGCAAAACTTTGTGAATATATTAAAAACCACTTAACTGTGCAATTTAACATGGTGCATTTTACGGAGTGTAAATTATATCTTAATAAAAAGGAAAAGATGGAAAAGAAGAGAAGGAATGGAGGAGGAAAGGGAGGAAGAAAGAGGGAGAAGGTAGGAAGGGAGGGAGGAAGGAAGGAGGATGGAAGGGAGGAGGAAAGGAAAGAAAAAGGAAAGAAACAGGACAGAAAATTTGGCTAAAATTAGGGATAGAGAAAAATAAGCATTTGCTCTCTGCAATTTCTCACTTAAAAGAAAAATTTCATTTATGTACTTTTTGTCATTCATCTTAGACATTTTAGAAGAGGAAATTACTGCTTTTTCTAAAACCAGAAAAAAACATTAAATTTGCATTATGAATTCTAGATTGCCCCGATGTCCACAGTGTTATCAGAACAGTTAAGATTTGTATGTGATCAAGTGTCTACTGGTGTTTCTAAATCTCAGAGAGAATTCTAAATTGTTTTATCAGTGATTTTGGAAACCCCTAGTTTTTTCCCCCAAAAAGGTAGCTATTACAACGTTTAGTTTCCATCATTCACTCTGTCACTTTGCTTAAGAGTGGCATCGAGTTTCAAAGAGTAAAAGAAATTGTCTTAGCTCAGGCTGCTATAATGAAATACTTAGACTAGGTGCCTTAAACAACAGAAATTTATTTTTCACAGTTCTGGAGGCTGGAAGTCTGAGATCAGGGTGCCGGTATAGTTGGTTATGCAGAGGGTCCTATTCCAGGTTGCAGACTGCTGACTTCTCATTGTATCCTCCAACGGTGGAGAGCGGAGAGGAGAAGCAAGCTCCCTCTGACTCTTATAAAGGCACTAATCCCACTCATGAGGGCTCCATGTACGTGACCTCATCTAATTTTAATCACCTCCCAAAGGCCCCACCTCCTAATACCATCAAATGGAGGAGGAGAGGGTTTCAATACATGAAAGGGGGAGGGGGAGGTCACAAACATTCAGCCCATACAAGTCAGTGTCTTTTGCACATTTTGATATGCAAAAAGTAAAGCAAAGCTAAATGTTAAGAATAGCATGAAATAGAGAAGTTCAGTGTTTCAATGTGAAAATACTGATGGCGATACAATTTGCCTAGTGTTTTGAGGCAGGAAGCTAGATAGAGAAAAGAATGGGAAAAGGAAAAACTGGTTATTTGCAAATGGGACAAAATGGTTTCCTGAGCAAGGCATGCACATGCGCAGAAGTGGAGACAGAGACAATTCCAGACAGGGAGCCCCCCTCCCCCCACCTTGGGCACCTTTTGGTTAGACCAATGAGTTCTCACCGCTAGGGCCCCAATCTCTTTAACCAATATGACAGAGAATACGTTCAGGGCTCAACCAATGACAAAATGGCACTAATCCAACTAAGAGTACTTAAAACCCCAGGAATGTGACTATAGGGGCTCTTGAGCACTCTTCTCTCTTGCTCGAGTCCACTCCATTTTCTCCGGAGTGTACTCTTCCCTCTTTCTTTGCTAAATAAAACTGCCTTTACGTTTCATTTCTGGTGTGTCTTGTCCAAATCTTTATTCGAGACACCAAGAACCCAGACCTAGCCAGTGGGACCTGGAATTCTCCTGCTACAGTTTCATATTCCTGAAATAATAAATGCCATTTACTCTAAAAAATAAATAAATAAACAAACAAACAAAGCCAATTAGGAGGCCTTTATAGTAGTTTGGCTAAGAAAAAATGTTAGTTCAGACTACTGAGGTAGCAATGAAGTTGGAGAGAAACAGACAGATTTAAGATGTATTTAAGAGATTGAATTAATAGAACTTGGGTAAACTGCATGTGAAGGTGACAGAGAGATCAGAGTCAGTTTCTGGTTTGTAAAAATGGTTGAAGATGCCTGTGATTCATTGAGATAAGGAAGGTGGGGAAGGGCCATGTTGGAGGGTGATAGAAAGCAGAGATGATGAATTTAGTTTGGGGGCATCTTTTGCCTGAGATGTTAAAGTGAAAAGTATGTTGTTTAATACCAGGTCTGAAACTCAAAGGAAAGTCTGGACAAGATATAAACTTAGGAGTTATAAGCATATAAATAAAAGCATTTGGCTTTAAAATATATGTAGCCTTTCATCCAGTGTCTAGCTACCACAAGGGCTACTGTGAGGCTAAGGCTGATATTGCAAATTCTGCTCACGGTGCCAATTGTCTAGGTCTTAATCCTGCTCGTGATGCCAGTTCTAAAGCTAGGCGACCATGCCACTTGTCAGGCTCTTTTACCTGCTGGTAATCCTGCATCGACTGGGCCGATGGTTGAGCTAGGGCTGGGTCTGGAGCTCCCACACCTCTCAAGCCCATTCACAGACTGGGTCACAAACCCATCACATGCCAGGCTGGGTCACCAGACCCGTCCACACCAGGCTGAGTCACCAGAACCCTTCATGCAGGTCTATAAGCTAGGCAACTGGCCACACAGTCCTTGGAAGCTGCAGGTCTGGAAAAACATGGCCACACAAGGTGGGTGCCTGAGGCAGTAAAACACCAGCCAAAGTGGTGCCACCTTGCAGGCACAGTTACTCCACCCACAAACACACAATGCTTACTGAACTGCCCTGAACCAGCTCCGAGGTGAGGGGAGCCTGACCAAATTGTTCCATTTTCCCAACATCCAGCAATCCCATTTCTAGAAATTTATCCAAGAAAGTAGTTCAGGATGTGCATAAGGATAAAGCTACAGGATTGCTCATTTCTGTAAATCCTCAATTTCAATATTTTGTCAGGGACCTGAATTTAGAGCAGCAATTAATACATATGAACAGCAGCAAAGGTGCAAAAGGAAAGAGGGAAGAGTTCTAAGCAGCTGCAAACATCTGCACAAACATGCCAGCAGTACCAGCAACACCACCAATAACAATGGTCAAGTTCTATCCTCACAATCCTAGGATTTAACATGGCTGATTTTGATGTGGGAGGGTGGGGTGTCAATGTTAAAGAGAAAAAGACAAAGTGTGTTTATTCATACTCTCACTCACTCAGTACAGTACAACACAGAATACTTCTGTGACCTCTAGTCACCAAAATATGTGGGGATTTCTCCCCACCAGCAACCAATGCTACAGCAGATTCCCCAGTGGACACCAGCTGGGTGTCCTAATTCAATTCAACTCTGACACTATCTACCTGTAAATTGCATCAGATCCCACAGGTTAAGGACTCGGTCTCCAAGACTGCCCTCCCCTCCCCCTTCAGATGCCAGTCACAAAGACAGGATATGACCTGAGCTCCTGGCTGACCACTTATAAATCTAGGTTCCCATGACCCCTTCCTCAGATTCAATTAATTTGTTACAGCCACTCACAGAATTCACGGAAACACATACTTATATTTACTGGCTTATTATAAAGGACACAAATGAACAGCTAGATGGAACAGATGCCTAGGGCAAGGTATGGGGGAAGGGGCACAGAGCTTTCATGCTCTCTCTGGCACACCACCATTTAGGAACTTCCGCATGTTCAGTTATCCGGAAGCCCTCTGAACCCAGGCCTTTTGGGGTTTTATGGAGGCTTCGTTTTGTAGGCATGATTGATTACATCATTGGCCATTGGAAACCAACTCAATCTTCAGCCTCTGTCCCCTCCCTGAAGATTGGGAGTTCGGGCTGAAAGTTCCAACCCTCTAATCATGCCTCCATCATTTCAGTGACCAGCCCCCATCTTGAAGCTACCTAGGGGCCACCAGCTATCAGTCATCTCATTAGCAAACAAAAGACACTAATCAGTCTAGAGATTCCAAGGGTTTTAGGAGCTTTATGTCAGGAAACAGGAAAGAAGGCCAAATATCCATTTCACAATGTAACAGGGGCAAAATTTTTTTTAATATGTTGATGATACATGGCTTTGCAGACAGTGTGGAAAAACTGGCATGCTTTACATCCTTGGTAGGACCATAAACTGCTTCAATCTTTTGGAGGCAAATTTGGTGATATGCATAAAAATAGAAAATTTGTGTGGTCTTGAAGACAACAATTTTACTCCTAAAAATTTATCATACAAAGATAATGGCACACATAACTAAAGATATTCATTAAAAATGCCCATTTCAGCCAATGATTACAATTCCTTGAACTTGTTAAGACAAGTGAACAGATATGATGTTGATAGGGAGAGAAGGGAGAGGAAAGTTGGAAAGAGGAATTGGTAAAGGGACACGAAAATCAACTACATTGCACATTGATAACTTAAAATTTTTTAAAAATGCCCATTTCGGCAAGATTGTGATAGTGAACAATTTTAAAAGAACTTAAAGGGCATTTATAGCTGATTGGTTACATAAAAAATGTACATTAATGCAATGGAATCTTCTGACTGGGTTAAAGGAAATGAGGTGAAGCTAATATGTACTGTCACGGAAAAATGTCTAATATATATTAAGTAAAAAAGAAAAGCAAGTTGCTAAACCATACACCCAATATGTCCCATTTTTTGCAAAAGAAATTGTGTGTGTGTGTGTGAGAGAGAGAGAGAGAAACAGAAATACTTTGCAAAAAAAAAGCTGGAAGAATACTCACCCGTAGCTAAAATCACAGGGCAACAGAGAGAAACAGGGAAATTTTAATTTCTAACTTATACAATTTTACATGTATCATTTGAATTTTTGCAGCGAGCATATATAACTTGTAAAATTTCATAAATTGGAGAAAATCTTATTGAATAGTGACTCATAAAATGATATAGAAATGTATTTATTGACCTGAAATATGTTGACAATTTATTGCTAAGTGAAAAGAGCAGCCTGCAAACCTTGTAAGCATGAGATAAAGTTGAAAAGATACGTGCAGAGTAATATGTTTTCAGTATGGCTTCACTTTTGCAAAAGAATATGTGTGTATCACTAAAGAAAAATTTCTGAAGGAATGTACTCCAAGCTATTAATAGAGAATGTTTCTACGGATTTGACAGGTAAAGGAGAAGCAAGAAAATTTCATTATCTATGTTATATGTTTCTATATTATTTTATTTTACAAGGATTTTTTACCTTTGAAATCAGAAAAATAGAGATTAAAGTTTGAAACATGAAAAATCTTAAAGTGATTCAGAAAATAAGGCACAAATTTTTTATTGACGTTGAAAGGTATTCATAACACATGGTTAAATTAATGATGATGGTTACAACTGAACATTTGAATTACAGGATTCTAGGTAGTTTATATTTTCGTCTTTACACTTTTCTGAATCTTATAGATTTTTCTCAAGGAGAAAGTATAACTTTGGCAATCAGAAAAAAGCTGCAAATGGCATGATTCTTTTTTTAGTTTAAACTCATGCCTGTGTGTGCACACATGTACATGAACATGCACGCATGCACACACAGAGCTTCTCTTTAGCTAAGGGTGAAAGATTCCATAGGACTGAGATGGCTCCCTGCCTGCTCTGGACAGACCTTGGCAGTTGTTCCCAACCTGATTTATGTAGGAGGAGTAGGCTGAAGAGGAAGAGACAAGAGGAGGGAGAGAGAGAGAAAGGAGGGAGAAGCGGGAGAAAAGGGGCAGGAGAGAGGAGGCGGGCGGAAGGAAAGGAGAAGGGAGAGAAGGATAAACAAAGTGTAGACTAGAGGCCTAGCTGACTTGTCTCGTGAAAATCTCAGCAGAGACTGCCTGCCACTGATGTGCTTCCTATGCCACGCAAACTTCTGGAAAGCTCTGTCTGGAGGTCAGAGCAGCCGCGCCTCCTCACCCCTTCACTCCCTCCTTCCTGCCTTCCCTCCCAGCATTCCTGCTCCCTGATGTTCAGGCTGCAGTTCTGACTCAGGACTCCGAGTGGCACTCATCTGTATTTTCTAAATGTTTCCCAATGCACATGCATGCTTAGTACAAGGACAACATAAAGCAATAAAAAGTTCCTTTCTCAGCAGGCTAAGAACCAATATGTACAGATATATTCAAATTTTCTTTAAATAGATATTGGCAGAAAAAGACTAGAAAGATAAACACCGCTCAGTTGATTGGTAGCAGTTGAAAAGAGAGTCAATGAAAAGCATCTATTCAGTTTCTGGCATATAGTACGCACTTTGCTAAAGTTAGTGCCCTTCACTATTATCCTGAACTCTTCCCATCCACAAACAGCCAATTTTTCAATCAACTAGCTAAACCATCATATAGAGAGTATTTGAAATGTAACAGCAAAAAGAAAAAGAACCACCCTCATCTACATAATACACAGTGTGTTGTCTAACAGAGTTGGGTTGGAGGAAAATCCTCACCCCTTTCCTATTGAATCAGAGTGACTTCCTGTTCCTTTTAAAAGATGCAGATGAATTGGATGCCTTTGGATCCCGGAATATTAAGATGCTACAGGATCACAAAGCACAGTTATGGTCTGATGGACAAGACATTGGAGTGAAGGTCAGGTGATACTACTAGATCCTTGAGCCCTTGGGAATATCACTACTACTTCATTGTGAAAATCATTTCATGTCGAAATTTTTTCCTATAATTCATTTTATTCCAACATCTCTATGAAGCTTCTTCTTATAATTAAAAGGCATATATCTGGTGCTTGAAAGAATAAAGTGAGTTACACCACATTACAGAAAATCAATTGCATCTATAAAGCTGTCTATAGGACAAGGATTCCCAAGTACCAGGCAATGGTCTGTGTCCCAAGCATTGCTTGTTTAGCCATGCCAGTGACTAGGTAACCATGACAACCATCAAGACTCTGACATCAAAAGCCTCTTAATGTGCATGACTAAGTCCCGGGTGGCAGGATCTGGAACATAGAACTGCACAAACATCCTTGAAGAGGGAAAACTAAAAAGGGAAAGGAGACTACCTTCCTCAAAAGAGGAGGAACACTGAGAGCCCTCAAAGGCCTAAAGAACACAAGGACAGTAAAAGGATGACAATTCCCCAGCCCACCCCACCCGCCAAAGCACAGGCACACAGGAAGTAGGAAACCACACTGGTAAGGAAAGAAATAAGACTGCCTTTCGGGTGTTACAATGTCCTCCTTTCCCACACCATGAGAGAAACACCTGGCCTCTGCTCTCTGTGCCTCATGGATTTTCCCATCTCCCATTTCTCTTCTCCATTTTCATGGCCTGGCTTCCTCTAGCCAGCTGATCCTCCCTTGGGTTCTCAAGGCTGAGGACACCCACACCTTCATCTCCCAGCGCAGACCTCACACCCGAACTCCAGATTCATGTGATGAACTGGCCACTGAAGCACTCCATTTGGATAACTCACCAGCTCCTACAACTCAACTTCCTTCTCACCCCTGTTCCTCCTCCTCCCTCTCCTCCTCCTCTTCCTCGCCCCCTCCCCTTTCCCTCCCTCTTCATCCTCCTGTTCTCAGTCTCAGTGAAGGGCACCACAATCCACCCCACTGACCAAACCAGACTCCCTTCTCTTGCCTCACCCCCATGTCCCATCAGCTATGGTCTGAATGTGTGTGTCCCCACAAAACTCATACATTGGAACCCAATACCCACTGTGATAGTATTAAGAGGTGGGGCCTTTGGGGAGTGATTAAGTCATGAGGGCTCCACCCTCATGAATGGGATTAGTGCCCTTATAAGAGGCTCCACTGAGCTCCCTTGCCCGCTTTTGCCATGTGAGGACACAGCAACAGGGCACCATCCACGAAGCACTGCATTTTCTGGAGACTTGATCTTCAACTTGCCAGCCTCCAGAACTATAAGCAATACCGTTCTGTTGTTTACACATTACCCAGTTCAAAGTATTTGGTTACAGCAGCCCGAATGGACTACACCACCATCCATCTGCCTGTGCAGTGTCTCTCATCAGTCCACTCCTGTGGATGCCATGCCGGCCCACCTTGCCCTGGCCATCTCTGTCCTGGATAACTGCAGCAGTCTCCTCTGCTGTGGGGTGAGGGTGGAGATGGCTCCAATCTCTTTGAAGCCAAAGAGATCTTCCTAAATCTCAGTTCTTTCACGTCTCACTTGAAACTTCTCAGCAGGGCTGGCTTCCCACCGTGCTAGGTTAAGGTCCGAACAACCTTAACGTGGCAGACAAGTCCTGCCGTAGCCCTGCCCCTGCCTACTTCTCCATCTTCACTGCTTGGGCCATACTGAACTTTTCCATGTTCTCTGAATGCATCATGCTCTCTCCCCTCCTAGCTTTTGTACATGTTGTGCCTCTGCTTGGACATGCTCTTTCTTCCCTTTTGTCTGGCTGGTCCCCACGCAGCCTTGACTGGCAAAGGCGTGTGTGTGTATTCTGTTGTTGTACCTGGATGGGCAGCCCTTTGATTGTGTCCCAGTCTACTCTTCACATCCATTGTGGCTGGCTTTTACTTGTTTAGTTTTCAGAGGGAATCCTTATTTCCAAGCCCTGACCTGAGAGTGTGTGTGTGTGTGTGTGTGTGTGTGTGTGTGTGTGTGTGTGTGTGTGTGTGTGTGTGTTACACCCCTCCTTTCAGTTCTAAAAATATTAACTATAGGTGTGTAATCTGTCCCATCAAACTGGGTGACACAATGATTTCACAATTTATTACCAGAAGCAGATTTTAGCTAGCTGTCTCTGTACAAACATTTCTTTAATTACCTACTGTGCTTTCTCATTACTGGTCATTATTGATACCCAGGGGTATGTTATGATCTGGTAACTCATGTCTGCATTGTATCAGCTTTGTCAGCCTAGATGCCACTTTTTTCAGCTATGTAAGTTTTTTTTTAAGTCCCCATACCAGCTGTTCTTTTTGTAATTTTTACCTCTAGAATCTCTGTCCATCATATCTTTGAGTAGCTTTTTGTCTTATTTTTATGTCTAAACACCTTCCTTTTTGTTTTCCAATAAGTACTCGAGCAGGAGTGTCTTCTGTCTTAAATATCTTGCTATGTAGGTGGCATTGTTTATGAATCTGATTTTCTTTGTATGGAAAATGCTATTAGGCACAAATTCATCTTTATGTTTCCTTAGTTTTTAACTTTCATAAGCAAGTTTGATCCTGTCTTACCCTGGCTACAAGTTAAATTCTACCTCTTATAACTTCTTTTCAGGGCTAGTCCCAGTTAATTCACTCTTTTTCTGAGATTGTACCCTCATTTGTTTTACATTGTGCTAAGCAGAATATTTTGGTTTCACAAGCTAGTAAAACAACGTCCTCATTATATTAAGACTCTCTTATTTCTGATTAAAGTGTATTGTTTTTACTTCCGGCAAGATGGCAGAATACATGGTCCCCAGCGTCACTCTCTCCCAGAAATCAACCAATTTACAGCTATAAGAAATCAACGATAGCCAAGCTGGGGCTGCTAGAGCTCAGGGGAAGAGGAGGAGAGGCCTACAGAGTTCATGAAGATGGGAGAAGCCACAATGAGAGAAAGAAAAAAATCTCTCAGACCATTTTGAATCCCAGCTGCTTCCAGCCTGGAGCTGCTGAGTGTATGGAGCAGAAGCTGGCAAAAAGCCACAGCTGTGCCTTTCAGATGAAGTTGCTTGGAGGCAGCAGGGGAGAAGAGGGCCTTGGTGGCCCCCAGGCCAGCAGGATGATTAATAGGTTTCCCATGGACCTACATAGGAGTGAGGAGCCACAACTGAAAAAAAGGAGCCACTCAGAGGCCAGTGAGTCATCGCAAGGGACCAGCACATGGGCCGTTCCACAGGAAGTGTTTGAAGCACAGGCCATGGGGGAGATGGGCCCACAGGGAGAACACTGGGGCACAGCAAGGACAGCTGATCTGCCCCCCAATCAGCACAGGACCACTCAGAGGAGACTAGTCAGCAATATAGAATTGCATGGGGTGCAGTTTGATGTAAAGACTCAGGCCCAGACCAGATTTTCTACACAACCCAGGTGCACCGGATCTCACCAGATCCAGAAGTACCTATAAAGTCAACCATTAAAACCTGAGCTGCACAAAAAGCCTTCCCTAGGGAACCAGCATCAAAGCAGCAATTTAGCTCAACCACAGAGCTCAAGTACCGGTCCCCACCAGTACTTGAAGTAAGCAAAGGACAAAAAATTAGTTCCAGTGCAGAGTTTAAGTGGTGGGAACAGCAAATAATGCAACACAGAACTGAAAGAACAAGCAAAGTACCCAAAACCAGAGACAAAGTTTGATAGTAACTAGTAAAGGTCTCATGTCACGAAAGAACACCTATAACATCTAGAAGGACTGGAAGTCCCTGGGCTACCGAGCCAGAAAGGGAGGACGGCTGGGGGCCTCAGCCATGCTTCCCAACACCTGCAACCAGTCCCGAGGGTGTAGGCTGAGGGCCTCAGTCACATTCTCGCAACACGCTCAACCACAGCAACAATCGCAGAGCCACCACAGGAAATGCCTGGGGCTCTCCCAAGCTGGGGCTGTGGGGGTGCTGAGGGCCTTGGCCATGCCCACCCTACACCCACAGCCAGCCCAGCAATGACCACCGAATCACCACAGGAAGCGCCCTGGGCTCTCCCGAGCTGGGGCCATGGGGGGCAGAGTGCCTAAGCCGTGCCCCCCAACACATGCAACCAGCTCAGCAACAACCACCAAGCTGCAGCAAAAAGGGCCCCGGGTTCCTGAGCTGGGGTGGTGGGAGGCGAGGGCTTTTGCCTCACCCCTCTGACATCTGCACCCAGCCCAGCAATGACCAAGCCAATGCTGGAAGCCCCCTGGTCTCCCCAGTGGGAATGTGGCAGGTGCCACAGAACTCAATCCTGCCCCTCCTCCTTCCTCCTTCTTCCACCCCATTTCTTCCCCCTTTTCCCCTCTCACCCTCCCTCCCAACTGCTCTGAAACATCATAGAATGTAAAAAAATAATATTAATAAAATAAAAATAAATAAATAAATAAATAAATAAAAATTAAAAGCAAAAAAATAATAGAGTGTATTGTTTCTTTAGTGATTGCTTACTTCAAATCTTTAATATTTATTTTCCCCACTTTCTAGATTTGACATTAATTTTTGTGTTGCCCTTTTTCACGTGGACTAATGCCTGTCTGTTGCTCCCAAGCAAGGGTAACTGTATGTACCTCTCTTATTTAGAATCAGTGGTCTTCCAAGTGGGGTATGTAGGCTCTGGTAAATGTATAATATGCTTTTTATTTTTTATCTACCCTTTCAAGCGATTAAGTTTTCTGTTTTATAATGTACATAATGTATTAGTATAATACTATACATTTATTATTTATAAAAAATATAAATATACACACATTGGTTTACATGCTAATTTTCTTTCTTTCTTTTTTTTTTTTTTTTTTTTTTTGGCAGCTGTCCAGTACAGGGATCTGAACCCATGACCTTGGGGTTATAAAGCTGTGCTCTAACCAACATAGCTAACTGGCCAGCCATGCTAATTTTTTATGCCAATAGGAGCCCATGATAAAAAAAATTTGGGGAAACCACTGACTTAGTGTATTAGCCAGCACACTTGCATATTCTTAGATACAGCAATTTGGAGTATACTTGGACACTACAGGCTAGAAGACACTGAAGTTTTTCTGAGTAGTGTATGCAAATCATTCACCGAATGTCCCAGCTCAACTTTTGTAAATTCTGGAATGAACTGCATGCATAATTAACTCAGCAGCACATGATCAGTATCACAACCCTACATTATTAATTAAATTCATAATAAAACTGTTCTATTAACATTGACTGTATGGGCCTAATATTAAAACTTTCAATTAAAAATTTTCATTGCGTGTAACAAATAATTCCTTAATTTACAAGATAATAAGACTTTCAGCATATCAAAAAGTTCATAATAAGTTAATTTTGAAAATCAAACTAATAGAGGTTAGGTGTACTCAAGCTAATAATTATCAGACATACCCAAACAGAAGGCCTTATCTAACTATCACCCTCTGGCTGTAATCTGGGGTTTGTTCTCAGGTAAATGAGTTTTTAGTAATTTGCCCTCTAAGCAAATCTAATCAGTACTCGTACCACTGGTAGTTACTTAAATTCCAAGAGCATATTTCTCTAAATTTGAGTTCTAGTTTGTCTAAATTCTAATTTGAATGTTATATTCACAATTACATTGACATTCCAAATCTGTTAGATTGAACCATATGTAATCACCATTTATATAGGTCGAAATGATAATACCAAACTTGTAACAAAATAAGTTTTACTCAATCAAAATATGCGTCAATGGCATGCATAGCTTTTGCCCCATTGGTAGAGTATAAATAGTTCAAATCCTCCAATTACTGTTTTTCGAATGACAAATATTTTGTTTCTGTGAAAAAATGTCATAGCCCAATTCAGTTTATTCTCTAAAAGTGTTTTGTGAGATGTGTAGTCAAAAATTGTCATGTGAAAGTATGAATCCTTGCCCATTAATCAATGTGGGTTACTTTTGGATCCTTTAAAAAAAATCAGCTTTATTGAGGTATAATTTACATACAATGAAATTAATTATCTTTGAATATACTCAAAGTTTGAGAAACTCTGGCAAATGTATCCAGTAACATAAAAACCCCCACAATCAAGATATAAAATATTCCCATAACTCCAGTAGGAGCCTATTAGCAGTCACGTCCCATTTCCCCCTAAGCAATCACCAATCTACTTTCTCTGTCTATTCATTGGCCTATTCTATATATTTTATATAAATGAATCATACAATATGTAGCCTTTTGTGCCTGGCTTCTTTCACTTACCATAATGTTTTCAAAGTTCATTTATGTTTACCATTTATCAGTGCTTCATTCCTTTTTATTGCCAAATAATATTCAATTGTATGAATGTACCATATCTTATTAATCCATCTGTCAATTGATGAGCAATTGAGTTTTTTCTACTTTTGGGCTATTGTGAATATTGCTGCTATAAACATTGTGTATAAACATTGTTTTTGTGTAGACACATATTTTCATTTCTCGGTTATATATCTAGGAGTGGAATTGCTGAGTCATATAGTAACTCTGTGTTTAACATTCTGAGGAACTGCTGAACTATTTCCCCCAGTGGCTGCACCATTTTACATTCCCACCAGCAATGTATAAGGGTTCCAGTTGCCCCACATCCTCTCCAACACTTGGTACTGGTAGCCTTTTAATTATAGTCATCCTAGGGGGTAATTGTGATTTCATTGTGGTTTTACTTTCCATTTTCCTAATGACTAATAATGTTGAGCATCTTTTCATGTACTTATCTGCCATTCATATACTTTATTTGGTGAAGTGTTTGTTCCAATCTTTTGCCCATTTTAACATTGGGGTGTTTATTTTCTTATTATAGAATTTTGACAATTCTTTATGTATTCTGGATACAAGACATTTTTTAGATATATAACTTTTAATGTTTTCTCTTGGTCTATGGCTTGTCTTTTTATTTTTTTAACACTATGTTCTCACAGAGCAATAGTTTTGAATTTTGTTAAGATAAAATTTATCAAATTTTTAATAGATTATGCTTTTCATATCATGACTAAGAATGCTTTGTTTAGCCCAAAGTCAAGATTTTTTCTATGTTTTCTTCTAAGAATTTTAGAGTTTTTATTTTACATTTAGGTCTATGATCCATTTTCAGTTGATTTTTTCATGTGATATGAAGTGCTTTTTTTTTTTTTTTTTTTTGCATATGGATGTTCAATTGTTTTAGCACCACATTTCAAAGACTATCTTGTCTCCCATGGGACTACTTTAACAATCGACCATATAAGTTTGTGTCTGTTTCTGGATTGTCTATTCTGTTCCATTGATCTATATGTCTGTACTTATACCACACTATTTTGATTACTGTAGCTGTACAAGTTAAGTTTTAAAACCAGGTTCAGCTGTGCTTAATGAAGATAACACTTGCTTTCCTTTATGACTGGACAGTTGCCAAATCTATTCTTACTTTTACCTTCAGGCAGCAACATTTTAGGCCCAGGGACATTTCACCAGGCATAAGTGTGTGGGCTAGACCAATTTACTTGTTCACAAGAGGAGAATCAATTCTAGCTTCTGTTAGACATAGTCGCTAGCAAATTATCACTCTCTTTGTCTAATTAACTCCTCCTAACCCTGCCCAACACCCCCCCCCACCCCGATTCCCCCCTACACCAGTCTGGTAAACTGCTTATCACACAGTAGCTACTCAGTACATTGTTAAATGAATAAATGAAACAATCTATGAAATGTATAAATTAAAGCAATTTTCTCTCACTGTTTTCCTCCTACTCCCATGGTACCACTGGTCCTGGACGTGAGGTACTTGTCTTTCACTGCTCTTTCTTGCCATTTCAAGACCATATCTCTTCTCATCTTTCACACATCCCAGCTCCTTTGAACCCTAAGCTACTAGACGGAACAACCCACTACCCCTCTTTGTTGCAGTCATCTACAGTCTTTCTGGCTGTTACCTCTCATTCACTGAAGACTTTAACACTTGGCTCACCATATGCTTTTCTCTTCTCTATTAACTTGTTATCATTCTTGGTGGCTTCAATGCCATGTAAACCATCCATCAAACACTTCTCATCTCCATGGGCCTTATCCTCCACTTCACATCAGCTGACTACTCCCATTTGTCATACTCTAGACCTTCTTATCACCAATAATGGCATAATCTCTGAAATACTGATTTTGAGAGTCCCCTCTTCAACCATCCGTTCTCTCTTTCCAGGTCACTTGCTCTTGTATCTTTACCTCAAAAATTCTTCAATTCCACTGGCATCTCCAATCCATTGACCCTGCTACCATGTTTCACTATTCATGCCCCTTCTCCTATTCTTACTTCCTTCCATTCCCAGCTTATATCTATGGTCCAATTTCATAATCACTCTTTTGCATACACCCTTAATTCCTTTGCCTCTCTTTACCTCTATGGTTACATATGTGGGAAAATCTAAACCTTACTTAAACCCAACATTTCTACTCTTCTGTCTCTGACCACCTAAAATCACTCAGTTCCACTAACTGTTCCCTCTTGTAAATTTTGACACGTGGGCACTGAACATTGCCTGGCAACCCTACGACATTTCCCTAGTAAATTCACTTTCCTAATCAATAAGACACTATAAGCCATCTCCTTGCTCTCCAAAGCTTCCAACACCAAGTGCAAAGTCCTTAACATACATTTGCACATATTTCCACGTCAAATTTTATTATCATTCTTGGGGAGGTACTATAACTGACAAGAAAAAAAGTTGCTGCTCAGACAAGTTCCTGTTGTTTCTTTTTGCAATTTTATTGCTGTGCTTTTCTTGTGGTTTCTCTGCTACTTTATTAATTTAAGTTCATGTCAAAGGAAGATAAATGGTAGAATTCTGTTTCCAATAAATCAGACCATCCTCTCACCAAAAACAATGAAAAATGCTGGATAAAATATTTTAAAACTCTTCCTAAAAGTATCAAAAAGTTGACAAGATTTTAAGAAATTGCCAGAACAAAATCTAAGTGAAAGAAAAAACTCAGTAGGTAAGGAAAGCACAGGAACTGTTTTTACCCTGAAGATATTTACCAAACTAGTGAACTTGAGTTAAAATTTTCATGGACTAGTGAGGTTTGAAGGACAGAAGACAAAATCCAGAATCTGCTTACAGTGAGCAGTCTAATAGTGTAAAAGCAGACATCCTCCGATAAAGCTGTGATGCCAAAAGTATTAGGGCAATCTTCCCCACTCCTGGGAAAGTTTTCTTGGCACTGAACAGATGGGAAGCACTGAGGATGTTGCAGACTCTAGAGGTGCTCTCGTGAAATTTGCAACCCAAATATCTAACACCTGGTGGTTGAAAAACTTCATGTTGCTAACAACAAAGTAGACTTTAAAGCAAAAAACATTACTGGAGATAAAGAGAGACATTCATAAAGTTAACAGTTTCAATTCACCAGGACTAAGTAGACATTTTAAATTTGTTTGCCCCTAATAACATAGCCTCAAAAATTATAAGCAAAACTTGAGAGAAGTATAATGAAAAATAGATAAATTCACAATAATAGTGAGAAATTTTAATATACTTCTTAATAATTGATAGCATAAGCAGACAAATTGTCAGTAAGGACATAAAAGACTTAAACATCACTTTATTTTGTGGGCTTATTTTTTTAATTCATTGCCTATTTTGCATGAAATAATTATTCTGCTATTGAGAATAGGGAGTTAATAATAGATATATTGATTTATATACTGAAAGATGTCAGCCAAATCACATTCATCTGGTAACAGACTTGCAGGTATTCACTGTGCACTTTGATTTCTCCAAATTATTGATTATTTCTTTAGGATAAATTCCTAGATTCATGCACTAGTTCATTCAATGAATATTTACTGAGTGCTTACTATGTCCTAGGCAACTGTTACAGGTGCATAGGGAACAAAACAAAAATCTGTGCCCTTGTGGAGCTTACATTTTAGTGGGAGAAGACAGACATTAATTAGTAAACACAGTGAATGAGTACATTATACGAGGGTACTTTGAAAAGTTCATGGAAAATTAGGATTTAAAGATAATACAAATCTTTCCATGAACTTTTTGAAGTACCCTTACAGAATATTTTAAGAACTATGAAATAAAAATGGAACATGTTAAAAGGGGTTGGAAAGTCAGGAAAGGGACTGAAAATTTAAAAAGAAGTAGTAGATAGACCTCATTGAGAAGGTGACATTTACTCAAAGATTTGAAGGAGGAGAGCGAATGAGCCATACAGATACCTGTGTATAGAAAGATCCAGGTGAAGGTAACAGCCAGGGAAAAGACCCTGAGGTAGTATAGAGGACATTGTCATTCCTACATCCAGATCTCCTTTCATCCCTCTTGTCCCTGCTGGTTCTGTGCATCTGTCCCCCAGCTTCTTCACCCTTTGTTTCTAATGGCTGACACCTGTGACTCTTCTGCCCTTGGGCTACTGGAGTTGCTTCACTTGAGTGTGCAGGAAGCCAGAAATCCTGTGAGTTTATGTTTCCCAGGGTGGCCCCATAGGCAGTGACTGACTGGTTTGGAGATAAAAATTTTTTTTAAAAGCCTCAAGGCAGGCCAAACTGTGAGGCATAATTTACACTTCAGAGCCCTCTTCAGGATCAGCCTGA
Source organism: Cynocephalus volans (assembly GCF_027409185.1). Taxonomy (NCBI): domain Eukaryota; kingdom Metazoa; phylum Chordata; class Mammalia; order Dermoptera; family Cynocephalidae; genus Cynocephalus; species Cynocephalus volans. Next base: position 109,431,474 of record NC_084478.1, on the reverse strand, counting down.
GGCTTCCACTTCACCTGAAACCTGACCCTTGCTTGGCTTCTTTCCTTTCCCTGTCCTGCTTTACCCTTTCTCTTACTGATTTCCCCTGGGAGCATTTCCTTAATAAATCACTCACACATGAATCCTTATCGCAGGTCTGCTTCTAGAAATTGCCATCGGAGACAGGTAGTAAGTTGTGAAGTTGTGTGTGAAACTCAAGGCTGTGTTACTTTTAAGTACATAATCTTAGCTAATTTGCCTAGTTTCCTGCTCTAAACCATACATACAGAAAACAGGACTAATTTAAATATACATGTAGAGAATAAATATAAACATAAAATGTAAAGAAAAGTATAAATACGCATGATTTTGCTAAACATGATTTTCTGCATATTTTGAATATAAACTTTAAAAGTATTTAATTATCTATCCATTATAGAAAAGCTAGAAAGTAAGATAAGCAAAATGCAAATATCCATAATCTCATTACCCAGAGATAGCTACTATTATCATTTTGATGTTTAACTTTCCAGAGTTCTTTCTTTTTAATATACATGTGTAGCTGGGATGGATCCTACTTAAAAAACTTGGGGGTATAAGAAATGCCACATTGTAATTTTAAAAATACCAAATTAAATCTAACTTCAAGCTTCCTTCCATCCCACTTGACTGGTGGAAAATTCAATTTCAGTTGATTAGTTTTTGTTGTAGTTGGGGTGGAATTCTCCCTCCCTAAGTTCTCACCAGAGTCCAAGAGTACCGAGAAAATGGGGTACAGTGGTCTCTACTGCTATGTTCGTTGTCCAAGCCTAGAAAGCAGGGAGCTGTGCTGCTTCTTCGCCAGGATTGGTTCCAGGACTCCTTGTTGAGGCTGGAAGTTTTGATGTTCAAGAACCAACCCTTTTAACTGTATGATAGAGGTGTTTTCTTCCAAGCTTTTGCTATCTGCTTTGGTCACTGTTTGGGAATGGTATTTCCACTTAACAGAGGATCTGCAGATTTCTGTCCCTTTTCCTAGTCTTGGGAAAACCTCTCTTGCTGCTTTTCCTCTCCCTCTCAATCACCTCTACCCCTTTCCTCATAGCACAATCCTCCCTAGGAACTCAGGCTTTCAGAAAACAAAAGCCAGGAAGGGAGCGCGTTCACAGACAACATCTATTTTCAGCCCTATAGCACCAACTTCCCCACTGGTAACAAAAGTACAATGGGTCTGATTATCTTTCTGGAGTTGAGGGTGGAGACTGAAAGAGAAGAAAAATATAGTGAACAAAACACAAAATAGTAAATTGATATCTCAATATATTCTCTGCAAAACACATATTCATCAAACTGACATCATATTGAAAATACAGCATTTTTGCTTGATTTTTGAAAACAATATACCATGTAAATAATATACTTGAAAATATTATTGTCCAGACAAATGGGATTGCATCAAACTAAAAAGCTTCTGCACAGCAAAGGAAACAATTAACAGAGTGAAGAGACAACCCACAGATTGGGAGAAAATAGTTGCAAACCATACATCTGACAAGGGGCTAATATCTAAATATATAAGAACTCAACTCAACAGCAAGAAAACAAATAACCTCATTAAAAATGGGCAAAGGATCTGAATAGACATTTCTCAGAAGAAAAGATAAGAATGACCAACAGATACATAAAAAATGCTCAACATCTCTAATCATTAGGGAAATGTAAATTAAAACCATAATGAGATATCACCTCACACCTGTTAGAATGGCCATTATCAAAAAGACAAATGATAAGTGTTGGTGAGGATGGAGAGAAAAGGGAACTCTCGTACACTGTTGGTGAGAATTTAAATTAGTACAGTCATTTTGGAAAATAGTATGAAGGTTCCTCAAAAAACTAAAAATAAAATTATCATATGATCCAGCAATTCCACTTATGGGTATATATCCAAAAAAATAAAATAAAATCAATACGTCAAAGAAATATCTACACTCCCATGTTCATTTTATCATTATTCAAAATAGCCAAGATATGGAAGCAACCTAAGTGTCCGTCAACAGATGAATGAATACAGAAAATATGATATATATACACAATAAAATACTATTCAGCCTTTAAAAAGAATGAAATTATGTCAATTGTGACAACTTAGATGAATCTAGAGAATATTATGCCAAGTGAAATAAGTCAGACACAGAAAGACAATTCTGTATGATTTTACTTATATGTGGAATCTAACAATGTTGATTTCAAAAAAACCAGAGGCTAGTGGGGGTGGGGGTAGGATGGGGAAAGGGTTTAAATGTCAATCAAAGTGTACAAAGATTCGATTAGACTGGAGAAATAAGTTTTAGTGATCTATTGCACTATATGGTGCCCCCAGTTAAAATAATGAACATTTAAAAAATTGCTAAAAGAATAGATTTTAACGTTCTCACTACACAAAAGTAAGTTGGTGAGGTGATGAATATGTTAATTAGCTCACATCGTACCCCATAAATATACACAAATATTATTTGTCAATTAAAAATAAATAATAAGTAAAAATTATTGACAACAGTATCCCACTGTTTGGAATAATCCAATCTATTCTTGTTGGTCTTTTAGGTTGTGTTTAATCATTTTATCGTTATAAATTCTGCTGCAATAAAAAACCTTGTAACTACGTTCTTTCATATTTGTCTCCTCTGTTTTTCACATTGGCAATAGCTTTGCTGTTTTTGTTTAGAAATTGTTTAAACTAATATAAACATTTTAAAAATACAGAAGCATAAAGAACCCCACAATCTAACAGCCAGAGATAGTTTGGTGTATAATTTCAAATTATTTCCTGTGCATATTTAGTGATACTAACAATATTTATATTGTTAATTAAAAGAGAATAACTGCCTATTATTCTGTGTTGCAATCTGCTTTTTCTCACATAATGTAATATTGTGAACACTTTTCATGTGCACAAGTTTAGGTTTAAATCATCCTTTTACATGGCTTTACAGTAATCCGTTGTATAAATATACCACAATATTTCTAATCAGCACTGATATAGTAATTTAGATTTTTCCCATATTCCCTACTACAAACAACTCTTCAATAAATATGCTGTACATACATTGGGGCACACACTTGATTGTTTCCTAACAACAGAATTGCTGAATCAAAGTGTAAATACATTTATAATTTTGGTACATAATGCCAATTACTTCCAGAAAAGTTGTGTGCTTTGACACTAAAAACCAGAAAATGAAAAAATCTACTTCTCATTCTTAACTCTTATCAACATGGAGTATTAGTCCTTTGCATCTTAGCTAATCTGTTTGCAAAAAAAAAAAAAAAAGATTATTTTGTTTGTTGATTGTTAGTGAAGTCAATCATGTTTTCCTACATTTACTGGCTATTTGTATTTCCACTTGCATGAATTGCTTGTCCATTGCCCGTGGGTGTTATTTTCTTTTGCTTTTTGCAATGCTTCTTTTTTATGCCAAAGATATTAATTCTTTCTCTGATGCATTTGTTGTGAATATTTTTTCTTGTTTGCTTTAATTTATACTTCTGATTATTGGTGAATTTGAGTTTATTTTATTGACATGTTTAGTATAATTTTTTTTAAATACTTCGAATGGCTTTGTTTTAAAATGTGTGCCTGCCATCGAAAATTGATATTCTTTTAATTAAACAAATGTGTAAAAGGAAACTGGTTTAAGCGGGTACTAATGAAATCTGGTTAAAATTGAATATAATTATATAAGATAAAAGGACAAAGCATTAAAATTTTCATATAACTAACTGATAAGATGTGTCTTTAATTTTGTGATTCTAGGCCTTTTTTTTCCTTTCTTGAAGAAATACCTTTTTATGGCACAGAAATGTCATATAATGCAGAAATAGCATAAAAGAAATTCAGCAAATTCTCTGCTGTTATAACAAATATTTTAGAACACTTTTCTAATAAAAAGCAAGTCTCTCCCTGAACTCCTACAAAGTTAACAAATTGCTGTTTATCCTTTATACTGTTTCCTATGAAGTTCTTTTAAATTTTTTTTTTTTTTTTAGCAGCTGGCTGGTATAGGGATCTGAACCCTTGACCTTGGTGTTATAACACCACACTCTAACCAACTGAGCTAAGGAGCCAGCCTCTTTAAATTTTTAATTAGGTCACATTACACACATTCAGCCTCAAAATGTGACAGGGAGGAGGTAGTGAGGATTCTTCTTTCAACCAAGTGTACACAGACTGTCCTATTTGGGAGATGTTGGGCAGCTTGGGCAGCAGGAAGCTGTCCTTGAGGCAATTTACATTTCTAGATTTGGTTCTGTGCATCACCCCATCATCTACCCAACCTTATATTTCTTTCTTTCTTTCTTTTTTTTTTTTTTTTTTTGACAGCTGGCCAGTATGGGGATCTGAACCCTTGACCTTGGTGTTAGAAAGCTGCGCTCTAACCAACTGAGCTAACCAGCCAATCCCCCTTATATTTCTAAGTTTGGGATTGATTGCCTTTTTTGCAGTGGCCATTTTGGGATGTGAGCTTTGATTTTGTTCTTCAGGAGCACAAAGAAATGTGCTTCTGTCATGTAAAAGAGGGGGTTAAATAAGGGGACAGGAAAACACGAAGAAATAGGGTGGGTGGTGACTTCATTGCCTTACCCCAAACTCCATTCATGGGGCCCATGACTCAATTGAATGGAAATGGTGTAATCGCCTTCTTCCCTTCCCCCGGCCCCATCAGGGCACTCTCTCCACCACATACAAATGCCATCTACTCACATTCAAAATGAAAACAAGCGAGTATTTTCCTTCTTCTCTCATGCTGTTAGATCTTGCTGCCTCCTCAAATATATTTACTTTTGTAGTTCACACTCTCCTGCCCTCTCCACTACTAGCAGGGTAAAGCTCTGCCAGATTCTTATTCTCAACAGGTCTGTCCTCAGAAAGTGCAACTCTCTCTTCTTTTTCCCTTCAAATATACTGCTCAGCCTCTGTCTTCACAGACCCATGGAGACTGGAAGGGGAAGGGGCAGAGGCCCCAAGCCAAGCAGTGACTGTATGGCCCCCGCATTTCCAGGGCACTGGATGACTCCTGACGAGCATCTTTCTGGATCCAGTGAATCAGTTCAGGGGAGCAGCAAGGTAACAGAGTCCTCCTTTGGGAGAGAGCTGTTTCTGGGCAGGAGTTGGAGCTCACAAGGTCTGTCAGGCCCAGCAGTCACAGAGAGAGATTCAGTCATAGAATAAGGTGGTTCATGGAGTAGATTCTTTTAAAGGGCATAATGAAAGAAGAAGGAAAATATTCGCTTGTTTTTATTTGGAGTGTGAGTCAATGCTATTTCTATGTGGTGGAGTAAGTGCCCTGATGGGGCTGGGGGAAGGGAAGAAGGCGATTACACCGTTTCCATTCATTCAACTGGCAAAGTGAGAGCAACTGTCTCTACTGAGGGCCAGACAAAAGGCTTCTGAGAAACCACCCTGACTCCCCAGGAGTAATTGGGGTGGAGGATGGAAAGAGGGCTCTTGGATGAGGTCTGTCCTTGAGGGCCCTGATGGAAGAGGAACCCCATGTCCAGCATAACCTGCCCAAAGCAAGAAGAGTAAGGATTTGCAGTAAAGCCCTGAAAGAGATAATTGCATGTAGCAAATCAGTGGTTGGAGGATTTTGATAAATGCTGCAGCATTTTTTCCCCTCCTGATGTGCTGGCAGAAATGAATCACAAGTCACTTTTCAGCACAAAATGGGAAACACCAAATAAAACAACCAATGAATAGGGTCTTAGGCAAACTAGCAATAGTTCCTCCACCTGAGGCTGAAGCCAAGAGTCTGAGGGGGAGTTCCGAACACTAGGGTAATAATGCAGGTTTTGGAGAGAACACGGGGTAGGTAATAATGACGTCATCCCCTTGTCAGGACAACAGACATTGAACTCCTCTGGTCAGACTCCCTTGAAACTTCTGGGCCAAACCACCCATCACTGTGAACTTAGACTGACTGAAAGAGGAGACAACAACCTGAAGAGTTTGTGGCTGTGGAAAGCCTCCTCTTACAAAGCTTTAAACTGATGAACTGCCTGCTGTTGGCAGAGTGAAGAGAGCCTTCCGTGTGTGAAAAATCCATCCATCACGATGGGCAGCTGGTCAGATATGATTCCCTATTGTTGTTTCATGTTGCAGCTAATCCTCTCTCTTCTGCTCCTCATCACATTGTTATTACGCATGGCCTTTCAATTTTGGAAATAACTTTGGACAACTTAACTCCAGGATATGCAGCCTCTTTAAGATGGGAGATTCTCAAACTCAATGGACATCTACAACTTTCAGAAGAAGAGGACAAGGAATGGACTAAAATGTAGAAGATCATGTACCCCTTACCATCACCTGTTGGTATTTAACAACTGGCCCTGGTTTCACTAATGGAAACATGTATCTCCCTGCCACTGGCATAAGAACAGAAAAAATAAACATACAGCACATTTCCTTGTCTCTGCCTCTACATATGTTTTTGTCATTATCTACTTAAAATTTCTCATTTTGTACAGTTTTTGTAAATAACCTTTAAGTATTCTTTACTATGTGACAGGGATAGCGTTAAATCCTCCTCTCGCGTCATTTAATCTTCACCACAAGCCTGCAAGGTAGGAGCCACTGTTATGACCGTTTTACCAAAAAGGAAGCGGAGACTGATGGGGTTGGTCTGCAGCACAAGCTACTTGTAAGTGGCAAGGCTGGGACTCAAACCCAAACCATATGACCCCTACACATGCACTCTCAACCCCTGGGATGTTACCTGGTAGGCAGAGTGTCACAGTCTTTTATGGTCTTGGGTGTATAACTTGGTGAGATGGGATGATTTCTTCTTGTTACTTATATTTTTCCTTAACTTAACATGAACTTCCGTGAGGCTGTAGCTTGGTACCAGAGTCAAGACAATCAAGCCTCTTAACATTTCATAAGTATCATGATAATACACTTGTATGGAGTAGAAGAATTCTTTACATGTCAGCAAACAATGTTCTAGTTTTATTTTATTTTTTACATTTCTTTGAAATACATTTCTTAGTAAATTTCTGTGAGGGTGAAAGATAACAAAATGTAATTTCTTTGAAATTTTCTAAGTAGGCAATCATGTCATCTGCAAATAGTGACAGTTTTATTTCTTCCTTTCTGATCTGAATGCCTTTTTTTTTCCCCCTTTTTTTGCTTTATTGCAAGGGCTAGAACTTCCAGCACTCTGTTGAATGTGAGTGGCAGCAGCAGAAATCCTTGCCTTGCTCCTAATTTTAGGGGAAAAAGGATTCAGTCTTTCACCATTAAGTACAGTGTTAGCTGTAGATCTTTTGTAGAAGCTCTTTATCAAGGTGAGGAAGTTTCTTTTCTATTCCTAGCTTGATGAGAGTGTTTATTGTGAATGGATGTTGAATTCTATCCAATTCTTTATCTCTGTCAGTTGATATGATAATAAGATTTTTCTCTTTTAGACTCTTGATATGGTGCAAATTACATTCGTTGGGTTCTTAATGTTGCACCAGCCTCGAACCCCTGGAATAAACCACACTTGATCATGGTATATAATTCTTCTATATATTGCTTAATTCTATTTGCAAGTATTTTGTTAAGGATTTCTGTGCTTAGATTCATGGGGGATATTTGTTTGTAGTTTCTTTTTTTGTACTGTCTTTGAACTGGTTTTGGTATCAGGGTAATACTAGCTTCATAAAATTAAAGTGTTCCCTCGTCTTCTATTTTCTAGAATTAGCATTAATTCTTTAAAGGTTTGACAAAATTCACCTATGAAACAATTTAGGCAAATTAGTGTGACTCGGCCCCGTTTTATTTTTAATGATTTTCGTTTAGGTCTCTGTCACTGAGATCCCTTCTTCCATTTCCCCCCCATCCTTAAAATGGGTAATTCATTGTAATTTTACATCCACTATAAATCTAAAGGTGTTCTATTTGGTGCGGTTCTCAGTCTGGCACTTTCCTCTTCAGAACTCTTGGGGAGCTTATATCCACAATCCCCTGTCCTGTGAGAGGACTTACAGGGACAGGCAAAGCTGGCAGTCTCTCTGGGATACTGTTAAGGATCCTATCTTTGCTTTCTCCCATGGCTGCGTGGAGAGTGCTGTGCTTTGAATTTCCTCTCCCAGGCTAGCCCACACTAAGAAACAGGCACTGCAGAAAATGCAGTCAATCTGAAACTTAGAAACATGAAATAAGGGAGAAGGAGTGGTGCAGGGAACCAAACCCGGGAATGTAGAATTCCACAGGACAGCTTCCTCCTGCCCTTACCGAGCTGTATTCGGAATGTGAAACATAGTGCTTGGTTGGGCATTGGTATTAAAGTTGGAAAAATGTTAAAGAAAGATCCGAGAGACATTCAATTTATACTGGCAATCTTTCTCTTTTGCTTTTTTTTTTTTAAACGTCCCCCTTTAAAAAAAAAAAAACACTGATTATCATTTTTTTTCCTTTGTTATTGTTTCCAATGACAAATGTAATCCTTGTGATGAAAATTCAATAATGCGGAAGTATATGATGTAAAAAGTGACTTTCTCCCCTCCCTTTTTTTCTGCCCTTTCTCGGGTTCCAACTTCGTGCTGAACTTGCCCACGTTTCCATTTTCTTATTCTTCTTTCCTATTCCTTTCCGTAAGAATTCTAAATAATTTTCAAAGCCAAGACTTTCACAAAACCAAGGCTACTTGTGTTTGCATAAAGCGCTGCCTAGTAACCACTTGCTAGTACGTGCACCGCCTCGATGGACTTAATACCGCCCTCTTCCCCTGCAAATGCCCCTGCCCAGCAACAGAACCGGCCAACTCTACAGTATCTGGCTGAGCCAAGCCATTTCACACTAACCTAACCATGTAAAAGTATTTCTGGATAAATCTCTAATATCTTGGTTAAAGAATATATTCTCAGCACTTGTTAAGTTATAATTTGAGGTGGAATATTATTATTTTGAAGACTGCTATTAAAATGGTTTTGCAGTGAACTCTGAGAAAGAAAACTTTTCTAACTTTGCTCCCTCTCCCATTAGCCGGCATTTAAAGCTGGATAGCTTTGAATGGCCAGTCATCTGCTTAAGTAAGGCATTCCTCTGTTCCTTTGCTTTGCAGTTAAAGGAGTTGGAATATTTCTGTTAAGTAAACGTGCCTCAGGCCTTGGAGTCAGTTACAGCCCTCCTGATAGTCAGGTACATAGGTAGCAACAGTGAAGTAGTTCATTGTGTGAATTCTGGAGCCATACTTCCTGCCTGTTCGTCTGTCTGTGTCTACCTTTCAAATCCCAGAACTAACTAACATTTAGTAGCTGTGTGATGTTAGATAAGTTAGCTAACCTCAGTGTGGCTCAGCTTCAGCTTTTTCATCAGTGAAAGTGTGATCATTACAGCAGTGTGCACCTCGGGGGGGCTGTTGTGAGGATTCTGTGAGCTAATAAATGGAAAGCACTTAGAACAAGCCTTGGCACACAGTCCCATACAAGTATTAGCTGCTGTAATGATCACATAGAAAATATCTGGTAACTTATATGTGGCAGAGAGACCAAAAATTCTCTATATGGTCATGGTTTACATAAAATATAAAAGTGTAACACAGTATAATATAAGACAGTATAAAATTGTAAGACAGTTGTTCACTGGACAAGAAAGGATCAGAGATTCTCATCCCCACACACCCAGGAAAAGGGGTAAAGGTTGCAGCAATAACTACATTATTTGGTGTATTTTGATAATATTCTGTTCATTCTTTCCATCCTCACCCCTCTCGATCATTTGTGTGGCTTTAGGGGGGACAGGATTCTTGGCAGTGGAACTGATGAAAAAAGGTCTAATGGAATATTTATGATAACCCCTCTCTGAGGCAAGGCAGCTTGGGTTGGGAGTTGACTTCACTCTTGCAGCATGGAAGGATGTTATGAAGTGGAAGGACAGTTAGAAGAATTTTCTTGCCAACGGTGTTTCTCAGTTTATATTACCCAAAGGCCTTAGAAGCCACAGCTACTCTCTAAGGCAGAATACTTCAACCTATCTTTTTTTTAAACCTCAACACCTTTGCCTCAGTATATTTTCCCATTAACCTAACAAGCCTGCCTATTCTACCACACTGGCAGGCACCTCCTGTCTTGCCTTAATTTTGACTCAGTCTAAACCTGTGGATAGTGTCCCTCTCAATAGTACCCTCAAGGGCTGGCCAGTTGGCTAAGCTGGTTAGAGCACAGCCTTGTAACACTAAGGTCAAGAGTTCCCTGGCCAGCTGCCAAAAAAAAAAATAATAATAATAATAATAATAATAGTACCTTCAATTCCCTAAACTCACTGTCACTTTAATTTACGTCCCTTTGCCAGTCCTCAGCCCTGGATCAGTTTTCTCTGGTGTTTCAGGGGCTCCCAGCCTCTGCTGCTGCTGCTGTTGCTGCCACTGGAGAAAACCTTGGTGATGGTGCTCAGGGGCTTCATTTACACATTGGTAAACTCACGGTTCAGCTGGGCTCTCAGTCCCACCCTGCAATCTCTTTCCTTGTCCTAGTCATCTCGCTTCACTGTGGTTTATGAAAGAAAAGGGCACTCGAGGTTTCACAAATGAAAAACCTCGTCTGCTTATGATGGCATAGAGATGATTTGCAAGGCCTGATCCAAGGGCTGTGCTACAGAATTAGATGCCCTTTCACTGATGTTAATAACACATGAGGAATTTTGCATCCTTTCTTCTCCCTTAGCCTTGTGTGAAATAATATTTTTGAGACATTAACCTATATCCTTGTTGCTTTTCTGGGTATCTTACGCTTTTGCCTTCCTGCCATTCAAGCAGATGTCTGTGCTTCAGTGAAGGTTTTCAGCAGGGTTTCCTGGTTTTTGTGTTTCTATAAAACCTGAGTCCATTATTCTAGGATCCTCTGAAGCAAACAACAAGAATAACAGGGAGAAGGATTTTCCACAGATTAGAGAATAAAAGCTCCTCCACCCCAACGGAGGGGGAGAGGAGAGGACATTATGAGCTGAAAGTCAAGACAGGAAATGAATGCAGGTTCTGTCAAGGTGGATGGAGCACTGGACAACTTTACAGAGTTCCTGTGCCTTGGCCTGAAGAGGAAGGAGCTGAAGGAGCCACCAGAAAGGAAGGAGGGACTTTCAGCAGCCATTTCCAAGGACCAGTGACCCAGACCTATGTGACCTGTGACTCTAGGAACAGATGTGCACCTCCAACCAGTATCTTTGCTCCTCTTCCCTTTTCGCATTGGAATTGAAATACAACTCTGATAAAAGGGAAAAACCCAAACTTTCTGAGATTAAATTTTTGCCACCCCAGGGGAGTGATTGGCTCAAAATAAAAATTAGGTTGAATTTGTTTAAAAGTTTTATTTCCTGCTCATTAAATTAGATTTTTAAAAGAAAAAATAATGCTTACACACAAGTCTGTGAAAGGCTTGTAACCCCAAGTTTGTGAAAACTGCTTCTTGGTAGAGCTTTCTCTCCTTAGTAACATTTTTTATACAATAGTAACAGTCATACAAAACAGTAGGTTCAAACTAGGTTCCAAGCTAATTTCTTATGGACCTTGGTAGAGATCAATGGCATAGAAAGTTCACAGGAATCCAGGCATACCCCAGCCCAGCTTTCTTTAGAGCGCTTTTCCTTTTATCTGTTTAATGTGAAATAGAAGATTCAGATTAAAAAATTCATAGCTATACCATGAGATATATCTATACAAGTACGACACTCACTTTTGTTTTGTTTGTTTGTTCTGCCTGTATAACTTTGGAACCAGTTCTGAAAGCAATTCCCAATGTTTTTAAAGCAATGACAACAGAAGTGCATGGCTTCTTTCAAAGGTGGCTATTTTGAAGGTCAGTGCTTGTTTGCATTTTAAGTTCCTATGTTTGTTAAAGAAGAAAATCGGTCTCTTGACTTCAGTCACATGTCATATTTTCACTGTCAATACAGTTCCAGTAAAACAGGATTACTACTTGTTTCTTAAAATTCAAGGGCCAAGCTGTGAATAAGTTATATTTCAGTAGGGTCAACTGGAATATTCTTTGCTAGTTGAGTCTATTATCTCCACTGCAATAATCATTTCCATTTCACAATCAAATGGCGCTCCATCCTCTAGCAGGACAGGAAATGGCTTTCTCTTTCCAGGGTTCAAGGAAGAGTGCTTGGAAATGAATAATACTTTTCTCCATCATCCTTCACTTCCCTAATCCATTGCTAACTTACAAGGGTATTTCTTCCTTCCTGAGACTATTCGGAACTTCACCCAAGGGATCTCTCTGGGCTCTGAGCTGTAGCACAAGCATCCTAAACAGGGCAATAGCTGCTGGGGAAGAAACAGTCTCTTCCAGATCATGGGCCTGTACCCTGCCTTCTCTTGCACACTATAGTCTGAAAGCATCTGGTTTTGGTTTGTTGGTAAGGGGTGGATTCAGCACACACAGCAGGTAGCTGCTGCGTCTTGGAAGATACCAAAGACTTCTTTTACTTTATTAAATTTTTGGTATTGGTATTCTGGTAAAGAGGAGAAGCCAGAAGCTTCGAGGAAGGAAGTGGGGGATTCCATTCAGAATGCACTGCTGGCCATTAGTGGATAGAACAAATCAGAACCGATCGTAGGATGCTAGAGATAGTCTAGCAGGGTAGTTGTATCTGTTAGTTCAAGATCCATGAGTTTTAATGAAGAGTAGTGTCATGTCTGGTCTCTGTTGCTCTCTCTCTTGGCAAATTAGGGTCTTTAAACATTTTACTTGTCATGTGGAATTTTATTTTCTAAATGGCTTTGAAATTTAATTGATTTCCAAATTGAATGAATAGAAGCAGTAATTTTCGTCTTCTCTGGATGAAACTTGAGAAGATAATAAAAAGTTCATGGAAATTGTTTGAGCTCAGTGGTTTCAATGACTCAATTAAGTATAAAATTATGAAAGGATTTACTCAACACACTTAGACTGCATATTAGAAACTCATTATAGTCTCTGTAAACCTACATTTCTATCTCGGATAGGAATAACAAAGAAGTTGCAAATAAAAAATCAATTAGAAGTTGTGACTAAATATCTCCAACTCCCCAGTGAGATGCTGCTACTAATAAGTGTAAACTATTTCTTTTACAAACACACATAATTTTTATTTCAGAAATTTGTAGTTGTACTATACAGAGTATTTTGCCATTTTTCCCCCTTTCAATGTAAAATAAGTTATTTTTAAGGTTAATCAATATTATAAAAATAAGCTATGGCTCACAACACATCTTTCATCTTAAAAAAAGATCCTGTGACTCCAATCAAGAATATAGAGTATTGACAAATTAAAATAAAATAATAATAATAAAAAAGAATATAGAGTATACTACTGATTACTATTTCCATCAAATTCTCTCCCTCCTTTTATGGAAGTGTCTTTCACTTCCATAACCACTCCCCCAAACCCAGCATTCCCACAGTTTCCTCCTTATATTAGGCCTTATTTATTTCAGGCTTATACCACAGTAATTTTCAGATTATTTTCCTGTCTCCAGTCTCTCTCCTCTGCACGTCACATTTTTGTCATGCCACTTCCCGGATTAAAACTCTAAGTGGTTCTTTAAGAAACAGATAATTCCCATGTTATATAAACTATTCTAGAACATATAGAAAAAAAGCTTCCAGATTCCTTTATAAAAAGCTTGAAATAGTTTCGATGTTATGAGTATAGTTTCAAATCTTCCAAAATTGGACACTTGGGTCCTTAGAAATAGCAATGCAAAAATCTCAGATAAAATATTAGCAAATAGCATCCAACATACATTAGAAACAATAGTCTTTGTCGGGGTTCACTTCAGTAACGTAAACATGTGATATTAAGAAAACTATTGCTATAATTAATTAAAACAATAGCTAAAGGAGGAGAATTGTATGATCATCCTTACACATGCAGAAAAGGAATGTGCCAATATTTATCACCTAATCCTGACTTTTAAAAGGCCTTTATAAAATTCGTAAATATATCTCAAGTCAAAAGCAAGAATCATTAATGAGGAAATACTACAGAAGCATTTTCAGCAAAATCAGGAACAAAGTAATAGTGCTATTACCATTATTTTTGAACATGGTTCTGCAAGAACTAGCCCAATGCAATTAAATGTGAGAAAGGAATAAAAGGTAAAAATATTAGAAAGGAGGAAGCAAATTTTATCTTTATTCATAGATGATATGATTTAATACCTGGAAAAATCCAAGAAAAAGAACTAGAAAGCCATTAGAAACAACACATTAGTTGAGTAAGTGAACCAGTTATAAGATTAATATGTAAAAAGTAATAGCTTTCCTGTGACTAAAAACCAGCTAGAAAACAAGGGCAAGGAGGTTTTGCTTTATTACTGAATTTCCTTAAAAGCCCGCTTAAGGCTTCATTGCTCGAACAGGTGAAAAGCAATAATTTTCCTGAGGATTAGGAAACAGTAAAGTATCCTAATGTGATGAACTGATATCCAGCTGAGGCTCAATAAAAGTTATTTCCTTCTGTCTGAAGCTCTGACTTCACCCTCCACCCCCCGAAATTGGAGTTCAACTCTGAGCTAAGGCCCCAGTAGGATCCACAGTAGGTCTCTGATGGAACAGGAGCCTTCCTTGATGCCTGTAGATAAATGACCTGGTAAGAAAATGGCTGGGGCTGGGCCTCTTTAGATCGGCACCTCCTCAGCAACTCACTGATAGCAGTCCCCAAAAGTACAGTGGCTGTCTCCAAGTCCACAATAGAAGTAGTTAAAACATCAGCCCAGAACACTGATCTCAACACAGTACCTGATTTGGGTTAGTGGTCTTTAAATGTTTATCACCTTGCTATTACCCTTCTTGTGACTTCCTTCCTATATTATCCCACACAAACGCACACTGACACACACACACACAAAATGATAAAGTTATGAATGGCTGAAGGGTTAACGGCCGGTCTCCACTCTTCCTAGCCAGAAGCCCAGGAAGTTTCCAGTTAAAGAGAAACAGACTGTTTATACAGAACTTTTTCAACTATGTAAAAAGGTCCCTAGATTGTTGCAGACTAATGTGGAATTAATTTCTTCTTCTTTATACTTAGTTACACCTGTTAACTGCCTTGGTATCCTACTGCCTTATCACCGGGTTGAGTCATTGAGAGTGGTCTCTACTAAGCAAATGGGAGCCAGAATAGATCTAAATACTCAAATTCAAAGCTGTAGATAGAAAGAAAATCAAAAGCAAGTATGGGAGCATATCAGTGAGACTTTCCTTGAGGCAGAAGACAGGGTGGGGAAGCCTGGGACAGAGAAGCAAACCTAGTGCTGCTGAATAAGGAGGAAGCTGTTAAGGATACAGTCGGACTCTCGTATCTCAGCTGTGAACCAGGAATCTTCTTAAAGGTTAGGAAGATTTTCAGTGTCCTGATGGGTCAGGACCAGCAGAGGACCTGGCACCCAGACAAACTCAAAACTGTCTTCTCTTCCCCTTGAATCTCTGTCCTCATCCCTCTCTTCCCCATACCCATACGCTGGATTAGGATTCAATCCTAATTTAGAGCCCTGGTGGGACTTGCTGTTATCTGGGGTCAGGATTCTATTTTCTTATGTACAGGGTGAAATTGTTCCAAACACTCTCTGAAACTATGCAGAGATATCCAGATTGTTCTTAATCTACACACACAGAAACAGTAGAAGACACTGGAGATTGCTTTGTGGACTTACCCTTCCCAAGCTGTTAGCTCCACTCTCATTTCTGATTCAGGGCCCTGGTTTTCCACTATTTCCTACCTTGTGGTCTTGCTCTTAGGGGATTCCATGACAACTGTTCCTATGTACATTATCCCACTCTCTACAGATTGACATACATTTACAAATTTTAACAGTATGAAGGGATGGGAAAAGAAGAAATGGGAGCAGCTGAGGCAGCCCCTCCCTCAAAACATAACTAGACAAATGTTGAGCATTAAATGCTTGGGGGAAAGACAAATACTTGGAGTTCTTTATTTATGGCCACATTTGCCAAACTTTTCCCACTTGAAAGGCTATTCCTTTCAGGGCTGCCCTAACACTCTCCCTCTTCATACGTCCCACTGATCAGAAACACTCACCAATGTCTCACAATTGCAGATGTGTGGAGTGGACTGGTAGAGAATAGGAAAGTAGTCAGGGAGTGGGAGATAAGAGTGAGAGGCCAGACTTTGAACTGGCCCTCATTCCCTAGGCAGGCAGGCAGGCAGGCAGGCAGGCAGACAGACAGACAGACAGACAGACAGACAGACAGAGAGTATAGCATTAGAGATTGCAGAGGTGTTCAGAAGAGATGGAATAAGTAGCATGGAGTGGAAGAGGCAATGGTTGCCCCAGTATCCCAGCTAGTTTCAGCCATCCCCATTCCACAGACACACATAAGCATGCAGACCAGGTACTCAAACAGCCTCAGGACAGAAGTCTTAACACCAATCTTTCCTGATGCAGGACCATGCTTATCAAACATTTCCCATTTCAGGATCTACTCAATGTGCCCCCAACACTAACTGCAGGCTCCTCTGCTGCAAGTCACTTCCCTAGATTTTTCTTAATTCTACTAAACCCTAGGTAGTCTCTAAAATATTTTAAGTCATAAGCTTTTGGAATGTGATCAGGGTATTTTATTAGGGATTGACCAAATACAGGCCCAAATTTTAGGATAAAGTATACAGTATGAAACTAACTTTATTCTCTCTCTCCTGCCCTCTCTTTCCCAATCTCTGTACGTCTCTCTCATTGTCTTTCTTCCTGTTTCTTTTTTTCTCTCCCTTTTTTAATCTTTAGAGTTTCTTCTTGATGAATATGGTCTTGAGCCATTCAAAATCCTGAAAGAAACCATGTGATTAACTAAGGTGCATTCTAAAGCTGGGGGTTTCTGGTTTCCAGAGAATTCTGACACTTTGGTACACTGAGTGATAGGATAAGGGGAGCAGTTTAAATACCCATGCTTCCAAATGCCCCTTCCTGTGGCCTACATTCATCTACCCCCTCCTGTTGGCTGGCTGCCCATAGAAGCTTCTTAATGATATAATTATTCTAACTCAATTAGCAGGGGAAAAAAGGAACAAAGGAAGCCTATTTTGCTGGTCATTGAAAACCATCTTACCTTAAAATGTCAGCTATTTAGCAGATGGTGGGAAGGAGAAATTTTTTTTTTCTTTTTTTTTTTTTCTTTTCTTTTATTTTGTCGATATATATTGTGGCTGGTTATTGCTCCCCATCACCAAAACCTCCCGCCCTTCTCCCTCCCCCCCTTTCCCCCCAACAATGTCCTTTCTGTTTGCTTGTCGTATCAACTTCAAATAATTGTGGTTGTTATATCTTCTTCCCCCCCCCCCCCGGGTTATTGTGTGTGTCTGTGTGTGTGTGTGTGTGTGTGTGTGTGAATTTATATATTAATTTTTAGCTCCCACCAATAAGTGAGAACATGTGGTATTTCTCTTTCTGTGCCTGACTTGTTTCACTTAATATAATTCTCTCAAGGTCCATCCATGTTGTTGCAAATGGCAGTATTTCATTCGTTTTTATAGCTGAGTAGTATTCCATTGTGTAGATGTACCACATTTTCCGTATCCACTCATCTGATGATGGGCATTTGGGCTGGTTCCAACTCTTGGCTATTGTAAAGAGTGCTGCGATAAACATTGGGAAACAGGTATACCTTCGACTTGATGATTTCCATTCCTCTGGGTATATTCCCAACAGTGGGATAGCTGGGTCGTATGGTAGATCTATCTGCAATTGTTTGAGGAACCTCCATACCATTTTCCATAGAGGCTGCACCATTTTGCAGTCCCACCAACAATGTATGAGAGTTCCTTTTTCTCTGCAGCCTCGCCAGCATTTATCGTTCATAGTCTTTTGGATTTTAGCCATCCTAACTGGGGTTAGATGGTATCTCAATGTGGTTTTGATTTGCATTTCCCGGATGCTGAGTGATGTTGAGCATTTTTTCATATGTCTGTTGGCCATTTGGATATCTTCCTTAGAGAAATGCCTATTTAGCTCTTTTGCCCATTTTTTAATTGGGTTGCTTGTTTTCTTCTTGTAAAGTTGTTTGAGTTCCTTATATATTCTGGATATTAATCCTTTGTCAGATATATATTTTGCAAATATTTTCTCCCACTCTGTTGGTTGTCTTTTAACTCTTTTAATTGTTTCTTTTGCTGTGCAGAAGCTTTTTAGTTTGATATAATCCCATGTTTTAATTTTTCCTTTGGTTGCCCGTGCTTTTGGGGTCATATTCATGAAGTCTGTGTCCAGTCCTATTTCCTGAAGTGTTTCTCCTATGTTTTCTTTAAGAAGTTTTATTGTTTCAGGGTGTATATTTAAATCCTTAATCCATTTTGAGTTGATTTTAGTATATGGCGAGAGGTATGGATCTAGTTTCATTCTCCTGCATATGGATATCCAGTTATCCCAGCACCATTTGCTGAAGAGGCAGTCCTTTCCCCAGTGAATAGGCTTGGTGCCTTTGTCAAAGATCAGCTGGCAGTAAGTGTGTGGGTTGATTTCTGGATTCTCTATTCTATTCCATTGGTCAGTGTGTCTGTTTTTATGCCAGTACCATACTGTTTTGGTTATTATAGCTTTGTAGTATAGCTTAAAGTCAGGTAGTGTTATGCATCCAGCTTTATTTTTTTTGCTCAGCATTGCTTTGGCTATGCGTGGTCTTTTATTGTTCCATATAAATGTCTGAATAGTTTTTTCCATTTCTGAGAAAAATGTCTTTGGAATTTTGATGGGGATTGCATTGAATTTGTATATCACTTTGGGTAGTATGGACATTTTCACTATGTTGATTCTTCCAATCCAAGAGCATGGGATATCTTTCCATCTTCTTGTATCCTCTCTAATTTCTCTCAGCAGTGGTTTGTAGTTCTCATTATAGAGATTTTTCACCTCCTTGGTTAACTCAATTCCTAAGTATTTTATTTTTTTGATGGCTATTGTAAATGGGCAGGCTTTCTTGATTTCTCGTTCTGCATGTTCACTATTGGAGAAAAGAAATGCTACTGATTTTTGTGTGTTGATTTTGTATCCTGCTACTGTGCTGAAATCATTTATCAATTCCAGCAGTTTTTTTGTAGAGGTTTTAGGCTGTTCGATATATAGGATCGTGTCATCTGCAAACAGGGACAGTTTGACTTCATCTTTTCCAATCTGGATGCCCTTTATTTCCTTCTCTTCTCTGATTTCTCTGGCTAGTACTTCCAACACTATGTTGAATAGGAGTGGTGAGAGTGGGCATCCTTGTCTAGTTCCTGTTCTTAAAGGAAAAGCTTTCAGCTTTTCCCCATTCAGGATGATATTGGCAGTGGGTTTGGCATATATGGCTTTAATTATGTTGAGATACTTTCCCTCTATACCTAACTTATAGAGGGTCTTTGTCATGAATGAGTGCTGAACTTTATCAAATGCTTTTTCAGCATCTATAGAGATGATCATATGGTCCTTGTGTTTGAGTTTATTAATATGGTGTATCACATTTATTGATTTGCGTATGTTGAACCAACCTTGCATCCCTGGGATGAATCCCACTTGATCGTGGTGAATAATTTTACGTATGTGTTGCTGTATTCTGTTTGCTAGTATTTTAGTGAGGATTTTTGCATCTATATTCATCAAGGATATTGGCCTGTAGTTTTCTTTTTTGGTGATATCTTTACCTGGTTTTGGTATCAGGATGATGTTTGCTTCATAGAATGAGTTTGGGAGATTTGTGTCCGTTTCAATCTTTTGGAATAGTTTGTAAAGAATCGGTGTCAATTCCTCTTTGAATGTTTGGTAAAATTCTGCTGTGAATCCATCTGGTCCTGGGCTTTTCTTTGTTGGGAGCCTTCTGATAACAGCTTCAATCTACTTTATTGTTCTTGGTCTGTTCAAATTTTCTACGTCTTCGTGGTTCAGTTTTGGGAGGTTGTGTGTGTCCAGAAATTTATCCATTTCCTCCAGATTTTCAAATTTGTTGGCGTATAGTTGTTTATAGTAGTCTCGAATGATTCCTTGTATTTCAGATCAATCAGTTGTAATATCGCCTTTTTCATTTCTAATTTTTGTTATTTGAGTCTTCTCCATTCTTTTTTTTGTTAGCCATGCTAATGGTTTGTCAATTTTATTTATCTTTTCAAAAAACCAACTTTTGTACTGCAAAAGCAGTATTGAGGGGAAAACTTATTGCATTAAACGCTCACTTCAGAAGAATAGAAAGATGGCAAGTGAACAACCTAACACTTCACCTTAAAGAACTAGAAAAACAAGAACAATCCAAACCCAAAGTTAGCAGACGGAAAGAAATCATTAAGATCAGAGCAGAACTGAATGAAATTGAAAACCGGAAGGAGAAATTTTGCTGGAGTACTCAGACCTTATTATCTGACCCTGCCGTGATTATTAATATATTTCAATTTTTTTAAAAAAACCCCAAAATTATCTACCCAATGTTTTGAAGACTAAATTTCTATCATTCTCACCCTAGTCAGACATTAGATACATAATGCCCAAAATCATAGGAACAATTAATTCCCAAATTAGTGTTTTCTCAACTAAACACTGACCAGTTCTCTTTAATTTCTTTGTGGTCTTTGAAGCTGTAATAATCTTTGGATATATTTAACTCTCAATTCATAAATAGGTGGGAAGCTAAGAGAATGAGAAATATTTGAAAAAATACAATTGGAAGAGACCTAAGGCTGGAGATTCTAAAATGCAGAGAAGGCAGCTGCTCTGTTCTCCAGAAGAAAAGGCATAAGCAAGGGAAAGCAGCATGCAGGATGATAATTTTGGTTAAAATTTATTGAGCACTAACTATGTGCTAGGCACTGCTAGAAGCATTTTACACTCATCATATCATATCTCACAACCACACTATGAAAAGGGTTGTTTATTACCCTAACTTTACATAAGGAAAATGCATGAAGAGGTTAAACGACTTGCTCAAAGTCATACAAACAGCAACAAAACTAGGATTTGTACCTCCATAGTTTGACTAAACTCATAACTGTATAACTATTATGCAATTCTTACAAGAAATATAAGACCACAAAAACTCTTGGGCACAAATAAATACCAATAATGAAAAAGCACACTAGATGATTAAGGAAATGCACAGCTAGAGACAAAGATGTAAACCCAGGTTACAGCAAGAAATTGTTAAATCATCCTATTACCAAGTATATTTTTAAAGGAGGGAAATACAGACACATACACACACACACACACACACCACACAGGTCTTGGAAATAAGGATTTCCTCTGTATCAGTCCATTTCTGTTGTTTATAACAAAATACCTGGAACTTGGTGATTCATAAGAAAACAAAATTTATTGCTTACTATTTAAGAGGCTTGGGAAGTCCAAAGTCCTGGGAACACATCTGGTCAGGGTCCTCATTGCTGGTGGCTATATGTTAATTCAGGGGTCTCACATAGCAGAAAATGGTGAAGCAGAGAGTCTCACATGCTGTCCTTTTAAAGCCCCGAGAACCACACCCCTAAAAACCATTACTAATCCATTCACTAGGCATGGTCCTCTGAATCTAATCAGTTCTTCAAGGCCCCACTTTTCAATTACCATAATAGGATTTGCCACCCTCTTAACACTGTCACACTGGGGTTCAGGCCTCTAATTCATAAAACTTAGGGGACACAACACATTATCACCCTCTGAAAACTAAACAAGTAAAAGCCAGCCACAATGGATGTGAAGAGTAGACTGGGACACAATCAAAGGGCTCCCCATCCAGGTACGACAACAGAATACACACACATGCCTTTGCCAGTCAAGGCTGAGTGGGGACCAGCCAGACAAAAGGGAAGAAAGGGTATGTCCAAGCAGAGGCACAACATGAACAAAAGCTAGGAGGGGAGACAGCATGATGCATTCAGAGAACATGGAAAAGTTCAGTATGGCCCAAGCAGTGAAGATGGAGAAGTAGGCAGGGGCAGGGCTACAGCAGGACTTGTCTGCCACGTTAAGGCTGTTCGGACCTTAACCTAGCACGGTGGGAAGCCAGCCCTGCTGAGAAGTTTCAAGTGAGACGTGAAAGAACTGAGATTTAGGAAGATCTCTTTGGCTTCAAAGAGATTGGAGCCATCTCCACCCTCACCCCACAGCAGAGGAGACTGCTGCAGTTATCCAGGACAGAGATGGCCAGGGCAAGGTGGGCCGGCATGGCATCCACAGGAGTGGACTGATGAGAGACACTGCACAGGCAGATGGATGGTGGTGTAGTCCATTCGGGCTGCTGTAACCAAATACTTTGAACTGGGTAATGTGTAAACAACAGAACGGTATTGCTTACAGTTCTGGAGGCTGGCAAGTTGAAGATCAAGTCTCCAGAAAATGCAGTGCTTCGTGGATGGTGCCCTGTTGCTGTGTCCTCACATGGCAAAAGGGGGCAAGGGAGCTCAGTGGAGCCTCTTATAAGGGCACTAATCCCATTCATGAGGGTGGAGCCCTCATGACTTAATCACTCCCCAAAGGCCCCACCTCTTAATACTATCACAGTGGGTATTGGGTTCCAATGTATGAGTTTTGTGGGGACACACACACTCAGACCATAGCTGATGGGACATGGGGGTGAGGCAAGAGAAGGGAGTCTGGTTTGGTCAGTGGGGTGGATTGTGGTGCCCTTCACTGAGACTGAGAACAGGAGGATGAAGAGGGAGGGAAAGGGGAGGGGGCGAGGGAGAGGAGGAGAAGAGGGAGGAGGAGGAACAGGGGTGAGAAGGAAGTTGAGTTGTAGGAGCTGGTGAGTTATCCAAATGGAGTGCTTCAGTGGCCAGTTCATCACATGAATCTGGAGTTCGGGTGTGAGGTCTGCCCTGGGAGATGAAGGTGTGGGTGTCCTCAGCCTTGAGAACCCAAGGGAGGATCAGCTGGCTAGAGGAAGCCAGGCCATGAAAATGGAGAAGAGAAATGGGAGATGGGAAAATCCATGAGGCACAGAGAGCAGAGGCCAGGTGTTTCTCTCATGGTGTGGGAAAGGAGGACATTGTAACACCCGAAAGGCAGTCTTATTTCTTTCCTTACCAGTGTGGTTTCCTACTTCTTGTGTGCCTGTGTTTTGGCGGGTGGGGTGGGCTGGGGAATTGTCATCTTTTTACTGTCCTTGTGTTCTTTAGGCCTTTGAGGGCTCTCAGTGTTCTTCCTCTTTTGAGGAAGGTAGTCTCCTTTCCCTTTTTATTTTTCCCTCTTCCAGGCAGTTTGTGCAGTTCTATGTTCCAGATCCTGCCACCCGGGACTTAGACATGCACATTAAGAGGCAGCACAATCTAGTGTTGAAGATCGTGCGTTTTGGAGACTGTTCCAACCGTACTTCACTACTTCAACTAATTTCTGGCTGTGCGCACATTAGTTAAGTTGCTTAACTTTTCTTTTCTTTTTTGCTTTTCTATTTTTGGGTTGTTGGCCCTTTACATTAGGATAACAGCACCATGCTCCAACCAACTGAGCTAACCAGCCAGCCTGTTTAACTTTTCTGAATCTGTATTTCTTCATCTCTAAACTATCCTATATCTGAATCTCTTTTCTTCATCACTATTATCTATCCCCAATGAGATTTTGTAAAGATTGCAATAGATAACACATAAAAAGCTTTTGTCATATTCATTATTATTATCATCATCATGATTATTATTATTATTTATGCTCCAGGACAATCTGGAGCCTGCAACCCTAGAGCTTTAATGCCAGGCATCAGGAGGAAGAAAGAGTGCCTGAGAAGCATACCGTCTTTATGATCTGCAATAAACTTTGTATTTTCTAGGCCAGGAAGAAGCCACAGGGCTAGTCTGAGACTGATGGGGCAGTTGTGGGTATTGGTCCTGGTCACCCAAGGTAAGGGTTCCCTATCCCAAGATGCCATCTGATCTACTGCAACTATAACATGGGAAGTTCACATATTCCAGCAGATTGGTTTGGAGTCCCAGAATCGTTCTTGATGAGATTTTGATTGTGTACTCAGCCAGGAACCATTTCTAGACTTACACTTTAAAATAAAACTAAAATAGGTGAAAGACATTTTTATGGATTTTTTCAGACCTCTGGGGGACCCTAGATCTAGACAACAGAAAGCACTTCACTTAGTAGTCAGGATTGTCATGGTTACCTAATGTTTCACATGATTCGCACGTACGCCCTGCTCTACTATAAAGCAGTATTTGCACTTCAAAGAAACCCACATTTTTCAAAATTCCCTTCTAAAAACATTTGTTTCAATGGGGAAAATGGAGTTAAGGTCTAGAGAAGTTGAAACTTGCAATAAAAATGTTATATTTGCTGCAGGAATTTGAATAGTAAAGGTTTTATTACAGCTATAAGTGTATAGCTATAAAACAAAGTCTTCGGTGAACAAATTCAGGGTTTGATTATGTGGAACATTTGCACAGGAGTAATGGCTTTTATTTTTCTTATCACCACCGGCTTTATCATTACTACAAAACTTCTTACACATTCTTATCAATTTTTATCACCTTTATCACTAACTGTTAGGATAAAGAATGCTTAAAGGCATCCCAACCAAGTGATGTGTCTTTAGGGTTTTTTGTTTTGGTTTGGTTTTTGGTTTTTGGTTATTTTTAATGCAGGTGATAGTGGCTCCTGATTTTAATAGCATTATTAACAACCACTCACTGCATAATACAAATTAGGTTACCTAGTAGATCAATCATGTTTTATCCGATTTGAATTATTGAAACATGGTCGTGAGAGAAATGCTCATACTGAATAAAAATAGACCACTATCTGGAACTTGGGAACACTTGTTAATGTAGACATTTTTATAGACTCTCACACAGTATCCTATAATATGCTTATGATATTTAATTATCTCACAACATTAGAAGGTATAACTTTTACCTATAAATGAACCTGGTTGGGGACAAGAGAGGAGAATAAATTGAATTATAGTACAATTCCTCAATATTTAATTATTTTAACTGGATATATGCTTTTAAAATGAGAAAAGACTTATCCAATGTCCATCGCTGTACGTAGGGTCTTGGTTGACTTTATCTCTTCCAACCTCATCTGTCAAGTTGAGCAAGATAATTTGTGTTTAAAGAGATCAGTATGTCTCCCTTGTTGAATAAATTTTTTGAAAATGCTCTGTTTTTTCGAGGGATAAATACTTCATGTCCTCACTCATAAGTGGGAGCTAAGAGAAAAAGAAGGAAGGAAAGAAAGACCACAGTGATGTGTCGGATTTGCAGAGGGAGAGAACATACCTTGGGATACAAAGTGGAGTGGGGGGGGAGCGGGAGGAGGAGGGACATCGGGATAATTTGGGTGGGGGACACAGGGTACAAATGCAATTTGTGGTAATGAGCTTGCTGCCAGTATGAATTTGGCCTTCACATCTTGGGCATGAGGGGTGACAATCAGCTCTGTATCTCATGAATATTCATAACCACTAAAACAAGAAATATCATGATTTGTAAGAATGAATATGCTAATAATAAATTTTAAAATTTTTTTTGAAAAAAGCTTTGTTTTCACAGGAAGCACCCAGGCTTTCCTGAGCCAGGCCAGTGGGGGACCAAGGGCCTCGGCCACACACCCCTGACACTCACAACCAGCCCAGCAAAGACTACCAAGCTGCCACAAGAAGTGATCCAGGCTCCCGAGCTGGGGTGGTTGGGGGCTAGGGCTTTAGCCACACACCCCTGACATATGCACCCAGCCTAGCAATGACCGAGCCACTGCTAGAAGCCCCCTGGTCTCCCTGAGGAAATGAGGGGGGTGCCACAGGCCTCAACTCTGCCCCCCCTCCTTCCTCCTTCCGTCCTATTTCCTTCCCCTTTCCTCTCTCCCCCTCCCTCTCAACTGCTTCACAACAACATCATAGTATCTAAAAAAAATTAATAAATAAATTTTGCTCTGTTCTGAGAAAGGGTTAGAGAAGATGAAGAAATGAAGAAAAGATGAAAGGCTCCTGAGCAAGGAGATACCTGTGCCCTACTCCAACAGTATCTCGGAGACGTGGCAAGCCTCAGATAGGACAGCCATGAGCTGCACCAGGGAGACTAGATCCAAGCCCAGCAACTCAACAGCTTTGACAAAGATTGCTATTCCCCTATCATTGACCAGAAGCAGCAGAGCCATTAAGCCGGAATGAGTTTGCAATCTGGGACAATATGTGTCTCAGCAAAAACCCACATGGAGGGGCCTGACTTCCTGATATCCTCACTCCAAAATTTTGACAACACTCAATGAGTGAGGGAACCACAAATATAAATGAATAAACAAAATAAAATAAATAAATAAAATAATAAAATAGTTCTTCCATACTAGCAATATAGGGGCTCAAAGTTTAAATTTCTTAAAAGTACCTTCTATCCCCAAGAGCCCAGGGCTATTACATGGATGTTAGATTAACGGGCAGCCCATTTGTCAGGGTAGCAAAGTCCCTTTGCCTTGACACTCTCCCATCCCTGCTTGGCTCACCTTGGATTGTATAGGTAAACAACACCTGCCCTTCCTTTAGCAACTTCTCCACTAGTTTCAAGAAATTCAGAGGAGTTGTATGGCAGTCAATTTTAACACCTACCAAAACCTGTTCTAAATGGGCTGAAGCCATGCATACTATGTTTAAATTTCCCTCAACCTTTGCACTAGCCTCTAATCTCATTATAGGCAGAACACATTTTCACTAGGTGCTGAATTGCATGTCATGCAGTCCCCTTCTGAAATTCATACATGGAAGGAAGAGATTTAATTCTAGGTTAGAGAGAGAAAACTGGCTCTGGAGGGTGGGGAGAGGGGAATATTTCTGAGACAACCACTAGGAAGTTAAAGAAGCACACGTATGCATCTCTTTTCCTTTTGTTTATGGAGAAGCTGGCCATTTCCTGGTAGACTGCACACATGAAGAGACTCCATAGCACATAATGATGAAATTAAGGCCTCCTGATGGGGGTGGGGGCACGTGACTACAAAGCACATTTTCCCCTATGTTTTCTTTAAGAAGTTTTATTGTCTCAGGGTGTATATTTAAATCCTTAATCCATTTTGAGTTGATTTTAGTATATGGTGAGAGGTATGGATCTAGTTTCATTCTCCTGCATAACGATATCCAGTTATCCCAGCACCACTTGCTGAAGAGGCAGTCCCTTCCCCAGTGAATAGGCTTGGTGCCTTTGTCAAAGATCAGATGGCAGTAAGTGTGAGGGTTGATTTCTGGATTCTCTATTCTATTCCATTGGTCAGTGTGTCTGTTTTTATGCCAGTACCATACTGTTTTGGTTATTATAGCTTTGTAGTATAGCTTAAAGTCAGGTAGTGTTATGCCTCCAGCTTTATTTTTTTTGCTCAGCATTGCTTTGGCTATGCGTGGTCTTTTATTGTTCCATATAAATGTCTGAATAGTTTTTTCCATTTCTGAGAGAAATGTCTTTGGAATTTTGATGGGGATTGCATTGAATTTGTATATCACTTTGGGTAGTATGGACATTTTCACTATGTTGATTCTTCCAATCCAAGAGCATGGGATATCTTTCCATCTTCTTGTATCCTCTCTAATTTCTCTCAGCAGTGGTTTGTAGTTCTCATTATAGAGATTTTTCACCTCCTTGGTTAACTCAATTCCTAAGTATTTTATTTTTTTGGTGGAAATAGGACTGGGCACAGACTTCATGAATACGACCCCAAAAGCACGGGCAACCAAAGGAAAAATAAACAAATGGGATTATATCAAACTAAAAAGCTTCTGCACAGCAAAAGAAACAATTAAAAGAGTTAAAAGACAACCAACAGAGTGGGAGAAAATATTTGCAAAATATACATCTGACAAAGGATTAATATCCAGAATATATAAGGAACTCAAACAACTTTACAAGAAGAAAACAAGCAACCCAATTAAAAAATGGGCAAAAGAGCTAAGTAGGCATTTCTCTAAGGAAGATATCCAAATGGCCAACAGACATATGAAAAAATGCTCAACATCACTCAGCATCCGGGAAATGCAAATCAAAACCACATTGAGATACCATCTAACCCCAGTTAGGATGGCTAAAATCCAAAAGACTATGAACGATAAATGCTGGCGAGGCTGCGGAGAAAAAGGAACTCTCATACATTGTTGGTGGGACTGCAAAATGGTGCAGCCTCTATGGAAAATGGTATGGAGGTTCCTTAAACAATTGCAAATAGATCTACCATACGACCCAGCCATCCCACTGTTGGGAATATACCCAGAGGAATGGAAATCATCAAGTCGAAGGTATACCTGTTCCCCAATGTTCATCGCAGCACTCTTTACAATAGCCAAGAGTTGGAACCAGCCCAAATGCCCATCATCAGATGAGTGGATACGGAAAATGTGGTACATCTACACAATGGAATACTACTCAGCTATAAAAACGAATGAAATACTGCCATTTGCAACAACATGGATGGACCTTGAGAGAATTATATTAAGTGAAACAAGTCAGGCACAGAAAGAGAAATACCACATGTTCTCACTTATTGGTGGGAGCTAACAATTAATATATAAATTCACACACACACATACACACATACACACACAAACGGGGGGGGGTAAGAAGATATAACAACCACAATTATTTGAAGTTGATACAACAAACAAACAGAAAGGACATGGTTGGGGGGGAGGGGGGGAGGGAGAAGGGAGGGAGGTTTTGGTGATGGGGAGCATTAATCAGCTACAATGTATATCGACAAAATAAAATTTAAAAAAAAAAAAAAAAAAAAAACAAAGCACATTTTCATTGCAAGAATGCAGATTGACCCACATTAGTCGTAGTAGCTTTAGTCGACACTATTGATGCCCTGTCCAGATTCCACTTACTGGGCCAGGGCATCCATCCCCCAGCTGCTGAGTGCTGGCTATGGAACAGTCATAGTTATGCCATTGTCAGAGCCACTTCATCCAGGATACCTGGGGAGTGAAAACCTCTCTCCCCTCACCCCACCCTACCCATGCATCCTGGTTTGCAATCAATGGATATAAAAACCTGGCTCCCTTGTTTCAAGGTGCATCAATTCCCTGGCACCCTTCATGTTCCAGAGTTCCCTTGGGCTCAGGCTGAGGCTAGACTTCAGCTGAACTACATCCATGCCTATTTTTTTCCCCTGTCCTATGCTGTTCCCCTTGCTTCTATACAGGCTTCACCTAAGAACACTCTCTCAATAAACCACTTTCACAAGAATCCCCATCTCAGGCTCTGCTTCTAGGGAATCCTGCTTAAGACATAAGGGTGTTAATTTATGTTTCACCGCTGTGCCTGTGTTCCCCACTTTCCCTTTCTTAGTCATGTCAACTCTGTACTTACTTGCCTCAGAGAAAGTTTGTAGCAGGATTTTCCTGAGTTTGTTCCTCAAAAACCCCAAGTCCATTGTGAAGAACAGAGTTTGGAGAGTCAGAGATCTCCCTCCCACCAAAAAGAAAATGCTACCCACCCCCAACCTCAACTGGAGGGGAAAAGAGAGAAGTCTTTGAGTTCCTTGAACAGATAGGACCTCTGGCCTGCTCCCCAACAGCCCAGAGAAATGAGTAGGAACTCAGTGCTGATGGCCACGTGACACACCTGGGAGACTGGATCTTAACCAGGGCTCCGAGCTTCATCAAATTTCTGTGTCCTATAAGTCAAGCATGGCACACAAGCTGCCTAACTGGCCCCTCAAAAGGCTCATTGAAACTTGCATGATGGGTCTCACAGTTATAACTAGTACAGAAAGATATCCCCCATAGCTTGGCAATGTGTATAAGCCCAGAACCTTGGCTCTATCCCCAAATCACTCTGATAGGATGCCCTGCCATCCTGGCAGAATGGGGACTTAAAAGTTTACATAGAGTTATTTTTCAGAAAATAAAGACATCTAATTTCTTTCACACCTGAGTCTTGAGAACTGTTTCATACCTACTACATGAAAGGCCAGCAAAAGGGGAAGATTATGATTATTATATTTTGTTATCATGAAATATTCCATTGATAGGATGTTTATGAAGCATTTTTGTTAATTAATAAAAGTCATATCCTGCAATATAACCTGAAAAAAATTCCAGGACAATATATACAGTGTATGTTAAATATACTGCAATAATGTTAAATGCACACATCCACATTTTTACAGAGAAAAAGACAAAGAGCGGTAATTATTGGTGGCTTATTTTTATTTCCTTCCTTACAGTTTTCTGTATTTTCTAAACTTTTTGTAAGCAGGATTGATGTGTTCTCGAATCATCCGGTCTCTTCTTGTTCTGCTCTCCACCACAGGTTAGTCAGTAAATGTAGTACCAGGCGCCAGCCCCAACCACTAGTTCCCTGGCCATCAAACCCAAATTCTGAGCAAGGTCCATGTGGCAGCTAGTGAGAATGTCTGGGGGGGGGGGGCTCCCTTAGGCTAGTGAGAAAGCGTGGGGGGCGGGAATGTGAAGCTGGATCTAGGGACGGGAGGAAAGGGAGGAAGGAGATGAGGCTTTGGGCTTCTCCTCCTTTTGCATGCCGACCCACCGCTGATGGACTGACTGGCAGACACAGACCAAAGCCAGAACCATACCGGAACAAACGGGAGACAATGCAGACTTTCAGCGCTCGGTGGGTGCACCAACATCTGAATGTGGGTCCAAACCCCGACCTTTCCCTGTTCTGGGTCCAGGTTGTCAGCCCTATCTCTCACCTCGCGGTCCCCCTTTGCTACGCTGTCTGCTAACCTCTTCCTCCCCTCTGTCTTCTCAAGTCACCAACGCTTACCATTTCTGCTGCTGGCATTGCCCTGCCTTTTACAAGGCACAAAATGAGAAAGAGTCTGGGTCCAGGTGTCCCCACAGGGAAATAGAAGCGCCTCCAAACTTGAAAATTGTGCTACCACCCTCTGCCCCCACTCCAGGAGTCTCCATTCGACACCCACCCTCACACCCCCTAGAGGAAAGAGGAATCTGGTACCTGAGCAGGAACCGCTATCTGGACCAAGACTTCACCACGTCAGCTCCTGCTCACATCGCTAGTGAATTTGGATCCCAAATTTCTCCTCCCGACCCCATCGCCCCCCCCAAGCCCACCACCACCACGCAGGTCACTGTCGCTCTTGCTCTTTTTAGTCTTCGCACACTCAACAAAAGTGTTGTCTTCTCTTGTTACTGGGAGAGAAAACATCTTCTTCTGGGCTACTGGCCATTTCAATTTCTCTTCTGGGGAATGGTTCCATTCTCTTCTCTGCTCTCTGCACCTCTCTGCTTTGGAATCATTAATATTTACCTATGCCGTCCTGAAATAACCTGAAAATGGGGGTGGAAGAAGGATGTCAGGATAGGAAGCAGAGAGCAGAAATAGATTGTATTACTTTATTGTTAACACTATTCTACTCTCTTTTTTTTTTTACACAAACATGCATTCTTTTTAATATCGGAAAATATGATAGAACTATTTTCATTTTAGAAAAAAGATTATTTTTTAAAAAAGACAGTTATCGTAAACAATAATTCTCACTGCATAATGAGTTTTTCACGCCACTGAAAAGCAATCTCATTGTCTTCTACAACTTGTCACATGACAACATCCTGACTTAGCTATCTACTTACCTGAGAGTTTACATATCTGCTAATATGCCATACCAACTAGGCTTTATTTCTGGGTTACAAGAGTGGTTTAATGTTGGAAAACCATTTATTCAATTATTTATTTATTCAATACATTTACTGAGCATGCCATGCATTGTTCTCGATGCTGTGGTTAAAGCAGTGAATAAAGCAGACCAAAATCTCTAATCTCATGGCCCCTACATTCTAGTGAAAGAGACATGCAATTAACAAGATAAACAAAATATATGGTATGTTGTTAGTGATCGGGTACTAAAGAGAAAAAAATAAAAGACAGGAAAAGGATATGAAAAGTTGAGATGGGTTGAACTTTTAGAAAGGGTGAACCAGGGAAGGACTCACTAGAGAGGTGACCTTTGAGTAAAGACCTGAAGTCAGTGGGTAATCTAAATATGGTGATGCCTGAGGGAAGAACATCACAGGCAGGGGGGACAAGCAAATGCAAAGGCTCTGTGAAGAGAACATGTCCAGTATGTTCCAGGAACATCAAGGAAACCAGGATGACTGCAGCAGAGTGAGCTAGAGAGAGAGAGAGCGGTAGAAGATAAGGCAGAAAGGTAATAAGGTTGACTAAGGTAGGGCATTGTCACTTGTAGTGAAGACATTTGTATTTAAACAATATGGGAAGTGGGTGGGAAGTTTGAACAAGGGGCATGTGTCCAGATGTGCTAGAATATACAGAGAGACAAGAGTGAAAGGGAGAATGGTTTATCTACATCATTCATTACAAGAGCAAACTGCAGGAGAAAAGCAACCTTACAATCAAAGCATTTGATAAAATGTCAGCCATTTCTAATTTTTAAAAAAGTATTAGTAAAATAGAAATAGGAAGAAATTCCGTTCATGAAGTAAAGAATTATATGTAATTTAATGAGAAATTCTTGGTTGAATTAAACTAGATATAAAAGAAAATATCCTTAAGCTAAGGAAGCATATATCAGAAGCTTTTCTCAACTGGCAGATTGGTCACTCCCTATGCACTATCAAAACCACAGAACTTACGACTTGCCTTTACTCGTTGATAGTATTTTTTTGCACTATTTGTGTGTATGTGTGATACTGGTAAACATAAGTGAAAGTAACTTGAAAAAAAGAGAATATATTAGCAACAATAAAAGTTACACTAAATGATAAAACAAAAAAGGCATCTCCATTGACTTCAAGAATGAGATCAGGAGGCTTTCAAGAAAGTTCTGATTGGTATAATACACGCAGAAAAGGAAGGAAAAAGAGGCATAAATATTGAAAAGGAAGAAATGAAAAATCATCATTTGCAGATGTTTACGTATAATACATACCTAGACAAACCGAAGGTATCACCTGAAAACTATTGGAAGTAATAATACAGATAACAAAAATTGGCAGATACAAAGTAAACATATAACAGTAGAACATTTTCCCTTAAACAGAAAATTTCCTATCAGAAATTGTAATTCAGCAAAAGAACAGTAGTTCAGCTACAGAGACTACTAAATACCTAAGAAAAATCTAACAAGTAATACAAATTACTTAGCTGAAGAAACTCATGAAATTTGAGAAACAAACAGAAAAGTACAACGAAGCAAAATGGAGTGTACATATTATATTCCTGGAAGGGAAGTCTCAATTTTAAGATATTAATGCTCCTCAAATTAATCTGCAGATTTACGGCAATTACAATACAAATCCCAATGCTTATTTTTTTGTTATTGTTGTTGAATTTGGTACTTGATTAATAAGCATAAATGCACTTACTAAAATGTGCATAAAAAGAAAGTTGGAAATTGTTAGCAGTGGCTGGGAGTGGAAAAGATAAAACAGGGTTTTTTCCCTGTATATGTACTTTATATATTTCTTTGTTGTTTTGAATATTTTTTAACCACTAGTACATATTACTTTTATTATCAGAACAAAAAAAAACAAGATTCCTAATCTGGAGTATTATATATAATGCAGACCCTCTAGGCCATTGTATTGGTTCTTAATATCTGGGGGAGGGTCATAGACCCCTTCAGAAATGGATGAGGTCAATAACCTCTACTCCTGGAAAAAACATGCACTTAATATACAATCACAAACAAAATCTTGCAGGTGAATATAATATCAGGTGGTCCACAGAGTTGGACAGGTGAGAACACCTGCTCTAGGTTAATCAGTGTGGTCAGTGAGGACTGTTCCTTGGACCTGGGCATACATTTGGTTGAGGTGGGTGTGGACTGGCAGGCAGTGACCCTCCATCAAGACTAGGCTTTTCCTGGGTGCCCTGGAGGTAAGGAGGCCAGAGGTGAGAGGTTCAGCAGGCTGCACCTCTCAGGCCAGGTGGTACTAGCAGACAATGTTAGGAGCACCATTCACCAGAGCACTGTGAATCAGGGCAGACAGCAGGTAGGCCTGGAAGCTTCCCCCAGCAACCCCTTCTTCAGGCTTCATGGAAATCCTCAGCTGCAGGGGCAGGTGTGAACAGCAATACTCCCTTCTATGCATGCCAATTTCACCCTGTGGGAATTTGGGGGAAAGTGGGAAGGAGCCAAAGGCACTTACCAGTCACCACCTTGGTCACCTATCTATGTGTATTTATGGAGTAAGCAGCAGAATCAGGTGCCTGAATGCCGGGAATTAGAAGCTCTGGAATATGGGAGGGGGTAGGCAAACAGCATCTCTCCCCTTTTATAGGGCAGAGAGGATTTGACCACCCTGCACCCTTCACGCTTTTAGTTTCTTTGGCCTTACAGCTCTTCCTTTTTTCCAGAGCTGCATCGCTAAACTGGAACCTAATCCGGGGACAGGTGTTCAAAACTGTCATGGTTACAGCCATCGAATTACAGGAGGTTCACACAGCAGTCAGCAATGGTTTGGGAATATTAAATAAATGTGTTTCTCTAACAGAACAAGACAGGATCATTTGTTTATCCAACTTAAAAGCTGTCCCAAAAGGAGAAAAAGTAGGATATTATTTGTCCAAAATAAATAAGATTGGACAACTGAACATCTCTCCATGGGTCAATTTACAGATCATATGGAAATATGCTTATCTTGTAAAAAAAATTCATTTTCAGATGTTCAAATATCTTGGCATGTTCTGAAAACTATTTCCTATGTGGCCAAGGGAATTCATTTTCTATGTGGTAAAAAATTGACCAAAATTAATGGTGCCTTCCAATGGAAGTGGGAAATCTTTTTTATAAAACATGCTCGCCTGTTTTTGTTGCTGTTTCCCACACTGAATTCTTGTTTTCTTGTATTTTCTTACTATAAAAATAAGGCGTGAAGATAATTTTTGGAAAAAAAAAAAGAAAGAAAAGAGTATTCCAGAAGTACAGACTCCACTGCTACTCCTTGCCTCCTTTCTGACACCCTGTCCCTTACCTATACTGGAGCAGGGACCCAATTGCAAGGGAAACGGTGGGGACTGGAGGTAGAGCGAGGGAAGAGTGTCCAGTAGCCCAGGAAGGGATGAGACAATTCCCCAACAAAAAAGTACAACTTGTCAATAGCCCTCTGAGAAGATGTAGCCCCTCCCTGATACCCAGAGAAAGGCAAATTCTAACGACAGGGAGAGGGGCTACTTTTGGCCTCGGAACTACAAAGACAAAACATAAGTGACAGGACCAGCTGTGGCAGGGTGAGGTGGGAGTGGGGGCAAAGGAGGGGGCTCGTACTCTCGGTGGGAGTGGAAATTGGGGACCCAAGCTTACTGGCGATGCGGCCCTCACGTGACCAGGAGCTGACGTGGGCAAAGGTACTTAAAGCCCTGACCGCCGTCCTCCGTCCTCCTCTGGGTACCAACTCTATTGCGCTGCGCACTGCCGTGCGTTTAACCCAGGCGAGGAGGAGGAGGAGAAAATTCCCTCAGATCCGGGCAGGTGGGTGTGAGGGTGGGTACGGCCTGGGACCCCTGAGTAGGGGCAGCCTCGGGATGCGGGAGTCCGAGGCCGCGGATGCCTCCGCTTCGCCCGCTCCAGGCCGGCTTTCCAGACCCTGGGCTCTCAGACGCAGCTGATTTTGGTGGGCGGCGGGGAGAGGGGGAGGGGGAAACGAAAAGACTTGGATAGACTTGGCGAAGAATCCGCTTACTTCCCCTCCCAGCCAGTGGTTTTTGGCTTTGTTTTTTACACTCAGGCCCCGCACCCCACATCCCGTCCTGTTCTGAGAGGAGAAGGGAAGAGAAATAAACGTGGCAGCGCACATAAGGCCAACGGAAAGGTTGGGAAAGGGTGACCGGAGGGGCAGGCCATTGGGAAACAGTGTGGACCATTCACTCCCACCCTCATTCTGCAGACACCTCCCCATACCACCGCCACCGCCCCCTCCCCTCCCCCGGCCGTCCCCCCCGCCCGGTCCTTTGGGGGTGCTGAGAAATGGGTGTGCCAGCGTCGGTAGGGGAGATGGCGGGTTTGGTGCTCTCTGGGCTTCACAGGAGGGGAGAGCTTGAGAGAATCTGATATTAAACCGCCCTGCTAACTCCCAGACTGCTTTCCAGACACCTCGGCCCACACAGCCGTTCTACCCCCGTCTTTTCAGTCCTGGAAAAGGAGTGCGGGTACGCAGGCGGGAGGAATGGCGGTGACGGGGGGATTTGGGTGGGGGGTGGGAGGCGGAGCCCGGAGCGGGGGAGCCGTGGAAAATCACGACCCTGCAACCTAAAGGCAGACGTTGGGGCCCCTGTTCTGCAGTCTAATGCGGCTAATGCTAGGCCTGGGGGCTGGGGAGTGAAGGGCGGGTGATCATAGGAGGGGAACACTGGCTTGTTTGGCAGGAATCCCCCACGCCCCGTCTCATCCAGCTTTCGCTGCACCCTCGCCCCGCCCCCTCCCGCTTGGGTGCAGAAGAAGGGGTGTGGCGGTGTGTCCCGGAGAAATGGCGGACGGGGGCGGGACAGAGTGGAAGGCGGGGCAGAGTGCCTGGGGAGCCTGCGCGGGAGGGGCGAGTGGGGTGGGAGGGGAGGGGAGAGAAGAGTTGAGGGAATTGAGAGTATGCGAATACTAAAAGGCAATTACTGGTACTCTTGTCCTGGATGTTGATCCATCCACCAGGCTCTCAGTCTCCAACGTCTGCAGTCTGTATTTCTGCCCTTCGCTCTGTCCTTAGGATGAAGCTCTAACTGAACTGAAGGAAAGAAAAACAGCCCTGAATCCTTGGAGGTCAGTGTTGAGGGTGGGAACTGTCTGGGGACCACTGGCGTGGGTGTGGCAGAAACCAGAGCAGAGTCTGGGACCAGAGGCTCCTCCTCCAGCATCTTCTCTCTCTCTAAAA
This sequence comes from Cynocephalus volans, assembly GCF_027409185.1. Lineage (NCBI taxonomy): Eukaryota > Metazoa > Chordata > Mammalia > Dermoptera > Cynocephalidae > Cynocephalus > Cynocephalus volans. The sequence goes on along the minus strand of NC_084478.1, from coordinate 109,394,745 downwards.
GACACCCTTGCCCCGGCCCGTCCTTTCTGGTGCAGAGAAAGAGGCGTGGCATCCGCCTTCTTAGTTAATAGTTTGAGGAAGAAAGGATAGAGAGAAAAAGAGGAGCCCTGAGAGGGGGAAACTTTTGACCCACAGGGGTTCAAATCAAGAAAGGAACCCGAATCCGTCCAACAAAGGCTCGAAAACACCCTTTCCGTGATCTGTCCGCAGGTCTGTCTGCCTTTTGGGCTCTCTGTTCAGGCGCCCAAACTGCTCTTGATCCCAGGAGGTCAGTATGTGCATGAACACCATATAGGGACCTTGTGGTGGAGGTGGGAGAATCAGAGCAGAATCTGAGGTCTCTACTGTTCCCCCCCCCCCCCCAGCTTTCCCGCCTTCCATACTGCTTCTCATCTCCCCATTTAGGTGCTGGGGAATTGTAGGTATTGATATTGGTAGGGCAGGCCAAGGTTGAAGATATAGAAAACATCGATCGATAGATCAGGTGTCTGAATCAGCAAATGCAGGCCTTGGCACCTGTGTCTGGGTGCTAGCCCGCCCGTCAAGCATTGTGTCTTCAAACTCTCCTCGAAGTAGGCTTGGTTAGACACGAAGTGAACCAGAGCCCTAAGCCTTATTCCTATCCTTTACTCCTAGGTCCTGCTCAGCTTGCGGTCTCCGCAGAACTTGCGAGCCTGACCTGAAAACCTTCGCCGGGACGTGCACGCATCCCGCTTTGGACAAGCCAGTTCCACGCCCTGGATCAGAGAATCACCCCAGCTGCACCATGAGCCGCGTTCGGGATGCTGGCTGCGTAGCTGCAGGGATAGTGATCGGTGCTGGTGCCTGGTACTGTGTCTACAAATACACCAGAGGAAGAGACCAGACGAAAAAGAGACAGGCCAAGCCCAAGAACCGGGCTGTGGCTGGGACTGGAGCCAGGGCTAGAGCTGGGCTAAGGGCCGGATTCACAATCGACCTTGGGCCGGGATTCAGTCCCCCAACCCCAGTCCTCGCTGGGGCAGAGGATAGGGCCCAGGATGAAGCCTCTGCTCTAGACACAGCTGGAGATGAGGCAGTGGTCCCACCTGCATCCAGTGCTGAGATTCAGAGTGGGACAAGTAGTCAGGCCCAGGAGGCGGATGGGGCCGGGGTTGGGCCCAAGACCGAATCAGTAGTCGGGGCTGTAGCGGCTTCTGCAATGACACCACCTCCTGGAGTGGCAGAGGCTCCCACGGCTGCAGAGTCCCCGTCAATGGCAGGGACTCCCAGAGTGGCAGAAACCCCCAGCGCAGCGGAGGCTCCCGGGGCAGCAACACCTTCCGGGACGCCTCCCGAAGCGGCAGCACACACCGAGGTGGTGGAGGCCCCTGGGGTTGTAGCGCCTACCGAGGCAGCCGAGGCTCCCGGGGTGGCAGCGCCTACTACCGAGGCGGCCGAGGCTCCAGTGCCCGCAACGCCTACGGGGGCGGCAGCGCCCACTGGGGCTGCAGAGGCTCCTGGGACGTCAGGCTCCCCTAGACCAGCGGCAGCTCCTGCAACGGCAGCCGCCAAGAAAGCGACCCCTGGGGCTCACACCGGAGCTATACCTAAGGCCGGGTCAGCGACTGGAGCTGTACCCAAAGGTGGGGCCAAGGGTGGAACCAAGTCCCGGAATGGGGGCAAGGGCAAGGGCAAGAAAAGCAAGGTTGAAGTAGACGAATTGGGGATGGGCTTCCGCCCTGGGGATGGGGCTGCAGCAGCTGCTGCAGCCTCCGCTAATGGGGGACAGGCTTTCCTGGCAGAGATCCCTGATTCTGAGGAAGGGGAGTCCGGGTGGACTGACACAGAGTCGGATTCAGACTCTGAGCCTGAGACCCAGCGCAGAGGAAAGGGAAAAAGACCTGTTCCCGTGCAGAAGCGTCCCTTTCCTTATGAAATTGATGAGATTCTGGGTGTCCGAGATCTCAGGAAAGTCCTTGCCTTGCTTCAGAAATCGGATGATCCTTTCATCCAGCAGGTAGCTTTGCTCACCCTGAGCAACAATGCCAATTACTCATGCAACCAGGAGACCATCCGCAAATTGGGAGGGCTCCCAATTATCGCAAACATGATCAACAAAACCGATCCCCACATTAAGGAAAAAGCCTTAATGGCCATGAATAACCTAAGTGAAAATTATGAAAATCAGGGCCGGCTTCAGGTTTATATGAATAAAGTGATGGATGATATCATGGCCTCTAACCTGAACTCAGCAGTACAGGTAGTTGGACTAAAATTTTTAACAAACATGACTATTACCAATGACTACCAGCACCTGCTCGTCAATTCCATTGCAAACTTTTTCCGTTTGTTATCTCAGGGAGGTGGGAAGATCAAGGTTGAGATTTTGAAAATACTATCGAATTTTGCTGAAAATCCAGATATGCTAAAAAAACTTCTCAGTACCCAAGTGCCACCATCATTTAGTTCCCTCTATAATTCTTATGTGGAATCAGAAATTCTTATTAATGCTCTTACTCTGTTTGAGATCATCTATGACAATCTCAGAGCAGAAGTGTTCAACTACAGAGAATTCAATAAGGGTTCCCTTTTTTACTTATGCACTACGTCTGGAGTGTGTGTTAAGAAAATTCGAGCCTTAGCAAATCACCATGACCTCTTGGTGAAAGTGAAAGTTATAAAGCTAGTGAACAAATTCTGATTGTATATGTGCTCTCAAAAGACAAAGAAATTTCTTGGTTTTGCAGTCTGGAAGCATTGAAAATTGAAGGTTACTGCTTTTCCACTTGTTCATATAGTAAAGGGATCCTTTCAGCTGCCAGTTATGAATAATGTATCATCCAGAGTGATTTTATCTGTGACATTCACCAGCTTTAAGCTGAACCATTTTATGAATACCAAATAGTCCTCTTGTACTGAAAACACATTTGTGACTTTAACCGTGCTGCTTGGGTGGAAATATTTTTACTGGTTCTTTTATGTGAATTGATAGTGAACCTGTCCATTATGAATGGCCTACTCTTCTATTATTTGTTTTGACTTGAATTTATCCACCAAAGACTTCATTCGTGTATCATCAATAAAGTTGTATGTTTCAACTGACAAAAATTGTTCTCATTCTTGAATTTAAAATCTAACTGGAGAGATAAGGTAAATATGTACAAAGGAAAACAGTACCCAATTATATGCTCATTGTCTAATATATGCTGTCTGATTAAATGAAGCACAGGTTGTTGAGAAAGCTTCAATGAGAGAGAGCACACTTAAGCTTGGCCCTGAAGGACAGCTTAGAAGGGCATTCCAGGAGAGAAATATAGATTGAAGGAAGGCATGGAGGTGGCATATCTGTTCCTGTGATAGGAATGAAGCCAGTTTGCCTGGAATGGAAGCAATAAGAGGAGTGGCGAGAGATAAAGGTGGCAATTTAGGGTTAGGAAAGTTGAAGGAAGATTCTGAATTGCAAGCTGAGATATTCAAATGTTATTCTGGCATATTCTGGGAGTCACTGGACATTTGTGACAAGAGGAAAAGTAACCTGGTGGCAATGTGCAAGATGGATCAGAGCTGGGATTGGGTTAGGTGTAGAGATTGAAAAGGAGGACATTTGTTAGAAAGTTACAATAAACCAAGCATGAGATGATAAAGGGTGAAATGGGCAGTCACTAAAGGAACAGTTAAGGTATAGTGGTAATAAAGGACTCATAAAAAAACAAAACAAAAAAAGACCAACATCCACTGCCTGACATTTGGCTGTGGGTCAACAAAGAGGGAGGATTGTATGACCCCCTGCAGGCCCTGACAGCCTCTTTCTTGGGCAACTGTGGGGACAGTGTAGTGACAAAGGGAGTTACCATTTGGAATGATGAAAAAAAAAAACAGCAGTGTGGCAGAAAGAATGACTCTTGGTGCACAGTAGTGGTTTGTTTCCTAGGGTTAGAGGTCTAGATCCCCGTTCTTTTAGAAGAGGGGCAATGGTGAGGCCTTTATGAGAGCCAACACCCCCACCCTGAGTTCACTTAAGAGCAGATGTACCTTCCTTCCTTCTCTTCCTGGCCCACTGGAGCAACGAAAAAAGAAAATGAAAGGGGTACCAGAGGTTTTTCCAAACTCGGCTTGCTTTCTTGACATCCCTCACAAAATCATTTTTGTGCGAGTGTATGGTAAGCTATGGCAGGGATAGAAATAGGTACTCCTGGGAGGGGGCATACAGAAAAAGTATACATTGGTATTACATATCGGTACAGCTTATCTGGAGATCAATTTGGTAATATCCATAAGAAGCTTTAAAGATGTACCTGCCCTTTAACCAAGCATTCCACTTGTACGATTTTTCTTCCTAAGAAAATAATCAAATAACTGTACAGAGAGGAACATACAAGGCTGTTTATTTCAGCAATGTTTCCAAGAGAGAAAAACTAGAAGCAACTTAAATGTCTAACACTATGGAACTGGCTAAACAATAGATGGTATGTTCATGTGGTACAATATTATACAGCTATTGAAAACTAAGGGATCTATTGTACATCATGGTAACTATAGTTAATAACAGTATATTGTATAATTGAAAATCGTTAAGATAATAGATTTTATGTGTGTTAACAACGAAAAAATAACTATACGAGGTAATGCATATGTTAATTAGCTTGATTTAGACACTCCACAATGTACAATTATATATAAAATCAAAACATCATGTTGTACCCCATAAATATATACAATTTTTACTTGTCAGTTGAAAAATAAACTTTAAAAAATTGTGATAAACTTCTATATTGGTATGAAAAGACAGTCACCACATGTAAGGACCTGTGGCATCAGTCAAAAAGGTTCACACAATTAAACCTGGGTGAAAATTCTTTCAGTGTTTATTATGTACATCTCTGTATTTTTACATAGAATTGGAATTATATTGTATAGTAGTGGTTCTCAATGGCTAGTCCATGGACTACTGCAGGTCTCTGAAACTGTAAGGTCAAAACTATTTTCAAAACAATACCAACATGTTATTTGCCTTTTTCACTGAATTGACATTTGGACTGTTGATGCAAAAGCAATGATGAGTAAAATGGCTGGTGCCTTAGCATGGATCAAGGCAGTGTCCCCAAACTATACTAGTAGTGATTATATTCTTTACAGCCACATGTTCAATTTTTTGAAAATCCAGTTTCATTTTTAAATGTCTTTAACAGAATCCTTATTTACAATAAAATTATAAAATTTGTTAAATCCCAATGCTTGGGTTCATGTCTTTTTAATATTTTGTGTTGATGAAACAGAAGTATGCACAAAGCACTTCCGCAGCACAGCTTAGTGCAATGGTTGTTTTGAGGGAAAATATTTGCACAGTCATTTGAGTTGTGCACTGAATTAGTTGCTTTTTTCATGGAACATCATTTTTACTTGACAAATGAGTAGCAGACAAACTATGGTTTTTCAGACTTGGGTATTTGGCAGACGTTTTCTTGAAAATGAATTAAGTAAGCCTTCAAGGAAAACAACTGACAATATTTGTCACCAATAATAAAATTTGAGCTTTCAAACAAAATAAGAATTTTGGAAAACCTGCATCCAAAACCATAAGCTTGACAGCTTGTAATACTTGAAGATTTTTCTGAAGAGATCAGTGGTCATAATAATGAAGGTAATGGTCTTTCTTCTTTTTCTTCTTCTAGGAGAAAATTGATGAAGGACCTAGGGCCTAATGTTCATCTTACTCAGTTTTACTGGGACCATTGTAACTCACATGACCTTGAATCCATGGCCATTTCATAAAGAATATCATTGCTGTGCAACAAGATGACTCCGAGTGAGGCTAGACCCGAGATTTTTTAACCCTTAATAAGGAGAACTTGAAAAGATGTCAGTCCTGGTACGGGGATGTCTTCTTCTGGGTGAGTCAGAGGTGTTGAGCTCATATATTGAAGAGGATGCATCAATGTCTCTTGGCTTGATACCAGCTATTAAGGTAATTCAACCATCTTCCTTTGCTCTGATTTTCAGTGGGAACTTCCATCCCCTTCAGGCGAAACCTATTCCCATACAGAGATGTGTAGTCTAGCCTTGTGAATGAGCTAAGAATCACACACTAAGCCAATATTTCATTTCCTAAAGTCTGGGGTTTTGTGTCGTAAATCACATCACATGTGGAAGATCAACAGCATAGTCCAGGTGGCTGACACTTAAAAGAGTAGTTCTTTGAAAGATTTAATTTAGTAAAATAATAACAGTAGGCACCAAGAATGGAGCACCAGCTATACTCATACAGTGTTCTATTATTCCTAAAATGTGACTGCTGAAACATTCTTTATACATTTTGTATTATAGTTTTTACCTCTTATATTATGTATCCAGGGCATGGGTTAAGTGGACAATTCTCACAACTGTGTTTACACTGAATAGTCTTGTCTTTCTTGCTTTAATTTATAGGTTTGGATAAACAATTGGATCAGGAAGCAGTCGTGTCTTTTTTTTTTTTTTAAGAACATGACCTTATAAGTGCAATAAGTGCAAGTGAAAGAACTGAAAATACAGGTCTGTCATTTTAGTGGCAGAGCACAAGGATGAAGTGATACAGATTTTTGCTCTTGGGGTCCCTGGAGCTGGATTTGTTTCCGCCCTTTATCGGGCCATGTTATTCAACTTTTCCATTACTTGTAAGACATATCACAATATCTTTCCTTAAATCCCAGTGTGTGCTTAAGCAAAAGGTTACAGACTAAGAGTAAGACCGGAAATGGGGCAGTAAGCAATAGAGTCTCGAGAAAACATGGGATATTTGGGTTGAGGTGGGCAAAGTGCAAATAAGACTTCCTTGGACAATCTGGGGTTGAAAACTAATAGCCTACAATTAACTGAGTGCTTTCTCTCCGACTCTTGGTTCTAGGTGACAAGGTAGTTGCTCCTATAGAACAATTTCATGGAGAAGAGGAATTGAGTGGGATCAGATATTTGTTTCTAAGGACACTGAACAACTTCCAGTGAAAACAACGAGCAGGCTTAAACATGGAATTCAATGTTAAGAGATAAAAAAAATATAGAGAGAGTAATTAGGAAGTCCTACTTCAAGAATCCCTTTCCACGTAAAGTTATTAGAGACCTCTTGAAGAAAGAGTTTAGAAATCAGCCTTGTCAATTACTTAATTGTAATATTAGCTGAATTCACCACCTTACCAGGTATTTTTAGGGAAACTGGGAACACTGGCAACCAAAATAGGAGATCTGGAAAATCCTGACCCTCTTTGGACTTTTTGAAAATAGTTCCCTCTGTGCTCTGCTTATAAGGAAAATAGCAATTTGCCTGATATGCTCCCACGAAAACTCATATTTAAAATATGAAAATACCTATGTCTGAGAGTGATATTGCAATATTAGAACAAAGAAGAGATTATAGACAGACTTTGAGTGTGCCTGACTAAGAACATAAGTTTAGATCAGTACAAATTAATTGCACCTGGGGTCTCACCTACTGCTGATGTATCAATAATATATTAATTAGCTTCAGACTTAAGTTAGATATAAGTGGTAAAACTTCAAGAGTGACCACTAAAATAATAGAAATAGCGTGTATAATGTCTAAAGCAGTGAAGGAAAAAACGCACAAAGAGCAAAATCCAAAAAAAGGTAAGAAATGCGAAAAGTGAAGCCTCAAAAAAGGAAGACAAATAGAAAGTACATAGCTCAAATGTGTTAGTAATCACAATAAGTGAAAATGGGCTAACCTTACTAGTTTTAACTATAACTTTTAAGACATAATCAGATTTTTAAAATCCAGCTACATGCTAAAGAATGAGCATGCTGAAACTTTGAAAGCAAAAGGATAGAATACGTTATACCGTACAAGCACTAACCAAAAGGAAGCTGGTATAGCCAAGTGTATATGAGACAAAATAGATTTTAAGACAGAAAGTATTATTAAAAATAAAGAATAGATAAATGTTTAAACACACTGTGTTACATCTATATCATGAAATACCATTCAGAAATAAAAAGAAATGAACTATTGATACACATAACAACTTTGATGGATCTCCAGGGCATTACACTAAGTGGGAAAAAAACAATTTCAAAAAGTAACATACTGTATGATTCCATACAACATTTTAAAAGTAAACAAATTATAGAGATGGAGAACAAATTAGTGGTTGCCAGGGGTTAGGGATGGTGGAGTGGAGAGTGGTGTGAAATAGAAAGGATAGCACAAAGGATATATTGGTTGCAGTGGTGTGATAAAATGGCATAGAACTATATGACACATTTTGTGCCAATGTCAGTTTCCTAATTTTGATATTGTACTACAGTTTTGTAAGATGCAAACAGTGGGGGGAACTGTGTGAAGGGTACAGAAGACCTCTCTGTACTATCCTTGCAATTTCCTGTAAATATATAATTATTTCAAAGTAAAAGTTTTTAAAATGATGACAAAGAGTTCAATTCACCAAAAAGTTTCTAAATTTGTGAGTATTTAATAAATTAATCTCAAAATATATAAACAAAATTGTTATGGAACTATACCTCAAAAGGTATAATAAAAAGGCAAGCCTTTGGTGAGACTAAAAAACAAACCAAAAAAAAGGGTGCAAAAAAAATATTGGCAATAAACAAGAGGATGTAATAATAAATAAGCAGTGATTTCCACAGATAAGAGAATACTATGATTAACTTTATGATGATGAATTTGAAAATGTGGATAAAACAGATGAATTCCTTGAAAAACAGAACTTGCCAAAACTGGCTTAAAAAGACACAGAAAACCCAAAAGTTACTATAGCTACTGAGGAAATTAAATCAGTAGCTTAAAAGTCCCCTGTCCCCCCAAAAACCAGACTCACATAGAACAGATAATCCCAAGTTTTATACAAACTCTTCCATAGAACAGAAAAAATCAATGCTTTCCAATGCACTTTATGAGACTAGTATTTATTTGGCCCTTTGTATCCATGGGTTCGGCATCCATGGATCCAACCAACAATGGTTCAAAAATAAAAGATTCAGGAAAAAAGAAATAATACCAATTCAACTATAAAAATAATTCAAATAAAAAATACTGCAGTAAACAACTCTTTACATAGCATTTACATCGTATTAGGTATTAGAAATAATCTGGAGATGACTTAAAGGATATGGGAGAATGTGCATAGGTTATATGCAAAAACTACACCATTTTGTGTAAGGCACTTAAGCACCCACAGATTTTGGTATGGGGTGTAGAAGTCCTGGAACAAATCCCCCACAGATACTGAGGAACGACTATAAACTGTATATCAAAATTGACAAGATCAGTATGAAAATGGAAAATTACAAACAAGTCTCACTTATAAACATAGATGTGAACATTTTAAAAACCTGCAAATAGAATCCAGTAGTGTATATTTTAAAAAGTCATGATCAAAATTGTAATGTAGAGTTTGTTTAACAAAAAAATCTATCAAAGCGTGATCGATGCATTCTAACAGTATATGGAAATATTAAGATCCAAAAAGAGCTACATCAATTGGAAAAAGAAGGTTAGAGGGGAGACTTACTCTATCAGACAGTAAGATATACTTGTAAGATCATATGCATTAGTTAAGGTAAAAATAGGCTATACTGAAGTAACAAATGAACCCCAAAATCTCAGTAAAATCAACAAAGGTTTATTTCTTGCTCACATAAAATTTAATGAGAATTAGGCAGCTGTCCAGTCTTCCTTCCATGCAGTTACTCAGGGATTCAGGCTTCTTCCATCTTGTGGCTCCTCCATCTCCACACATGGCCTTTTATACAGATTTTTAACTACCCTGCCCAGAAGACATTCATATTACTTTTGCTTATAGTACTTTGTCCAGATCTAGTCATCTGGTCTCAATCTAACTGCAAGGCAGGCTTGGAAAGTAGGTAAGTACAAAGATCATTTGATGGGTACTAGCTCTTCCTGCCATATTATAGTAATAAAAGTAATGTGGAAGAGATAAATAGATAAATAGAAAGGCTTAGAGACAGACCAAGTAAATATAGAAACAATATACTATAAAACTGGCACCACAAACCAATGGAAAAAAGATGAACTGTTCAGTATATGGTACTGGAAAGATGTAAATGAGGGGCTAAAATTATGAGGCTAATAGAAGATAATATCAGAGAATATCTTTGTGGCCTAGAATTAGATAATTCCTTGAATAAAACTTCATAAGACACACAGATTAATAAACCTGATTACATAAAAAATAAGATTTTGTGTGTGTGTGTGTGTGTGTGTGTGTGTGTGTGTGTGTGTGTGTGTGTGTGTGTGTGTGTGTGGCTGGCCAGTATGGGGATGCAAAGCCTTAAAAAAATAAGAATTTCTAATAAAGGACATCGTCAACAAAGTTAACAGATGACCCATGCTATTTAAACAGTTCAAGAAAAAGGGAAAAAAATTAAAAGTTCACTAATGAATTTTATGAAGCTAGCAAACCTAAAACCAAAACCTGTTAAAGATAGTACACAAAAAGTTATTATAAACAGATATCAATAATAAATATAAAAAACAAAATAAAATATTAAACTATAAAACATATGAACAAACGTAATGTAGAAATATAGCAGAAAAAAACTATACTGTGACTTGATAGAAATTCATCCACAAAGGCAAAAATAGTCAAACATCAGGAATTCTATTAATATAATTCATTCATCAAAAAATTAAAGGAGAAAAAGTACATGATTCTGCCAATAGATGTTGAAAAGTCATTACGGAAAAAATTAGTAGCTAGTCCTAACACACATTAATAGGAATAGAAGCAAATAACTTAAATATGGAAAAAACTTTTGTCAACAATCAATAACAATCCTTATTCTACCATTAAATGCCAAAGAAATTTCCACTAAAACCAAGAACAAATCAGTATCACTCACAATCTCCATTTTTTCCAACAGTATTTTGGAGATTACAGCTATTGCAATAAAATAAGAAAATAATTAGCATAAAATTGGGAACAGAGCATACTAATTTCTATTTACAATTGATGTGATTTAATTCTTCTAAAACACAAGGGGCTATTTAAAAATTAAAAAGTTGATTAACAAATTAGACATAAGATAAATAAATACAAAAAAATCAATAGCTTTCCTCTATTCTAGCAAGTTTTTAGGGAGCCTTACCCTGTAGAGCCCATATGCTAATATCATTCACTTATTTTTTTGTTTAAAAGGATTCATATTGCTATCTAACTAGTCCATAGGATGATTTCATCAATTGCTAGTTCAACCAATTGTCTCAGTCTCAATAACCCTCTGATACTTATTTCATTTTTTTCATTATACGATTTTCTCTATTTGTACCCAAGTGTACTTTACAAATTTAACTGTGTATCTCACTTTTTTGCTAAAAATATTACTTTACCTTGTAAGTGTCCACCAAAATGTCTTAATTCGTGGTGCCCAAATCCTATAGATCTGATAGTTCATTTCATGCCTCAGAAAAACCAGTTTCTTATATTTGGTTACAAGACACACATGATAATGTATAATAACTATCCTGTTGGAAGACTGGATTAGACAGCAGACTTTCAAACTCTCAAATGCACTGATTATGTCACTCATTGTCATATGCCTCAGGACAACATTAAGATTGCTTTCAGTGAATTGTTGCCATACTCACTTAGGCCACCCATTAGACTACCTTTTACAATTTGTGCCTTTTTCATAGACCAAAGTGCATTTTATTTATCCTCTCGGTGTTTCAAATGTCTTCATAATACACCCATGACACAATGAATTACTGGTATCACAACCCAATACTATTAATTTCATCTTTAATAAAACAGGTTCTATGATATAGGACTTTTCCAACAGTGTTCAGTAGATCATACATCAAAGATAGCAAACAGAGCAACAATATTTTTATTTACAGAGAAAAACAACATTTTGTAAATAATCTATGACTAACAGTGTATGAAAAGTCCTGACAAAGTTGAAGAAAGGATGGCATATGTATTAATCCGTTTCTGTTGCTTATAATATAAATATCTGAAACTGGGTGATTTATAAGAAAATGGAATTTATCCCTTACAGTTTCTGAGGCTAGAAGTTCCAAAGTCCAGGGAACACATCTGGTGAGAGCCTTCCTTGGTGGTGGCTTTACAGCAATGCAGGGGTCTCACGTGGCAGAATATGGTGGAGCAGAGAGAGAGCTCCTCTGCACTCTCCTTTTAAAGCCCTCAGAATCACATCCAAGACCACATTAAACCATCAACTTAATAACCTCCTCAAGGCCTCACCTTTCAATTACCATAATAGGGTTTCCCACCCTCAGTAGTTACAGTGGGGATTAAGCTTCTAATATATGGACTTTGGGGAACATAATTCAATCAGTCCACTACAGCATATTCAATGTTTGAGGCTAGGAAAAAGAAGTAACATCACATCTCTAGTTTATAACATACACAAAAGTATATACCAGAAAGATTAAAAAGAAACACACACACACACACAGCTATTTTTAAAAGCTTGAAGAAAATATAAAAATTATTTTATGATCAGAAGGTGGGAAAGGTCTGCCTAAACATGGCCCAAAACCCAGAAGCCATAGGGAGAAAGGCTGAGGGATATGACCACCTGAAAATGGATTATCTATAGAGAAAGACACTATGAACAAAGTTAAATGAGGTAAGGTGTGCATGGAAAGATACATATGATGTACTGTAAGTGAAAAAAGGTGCAAAATAGAACAATGCCTGAACTGTGAGTTGATTTTCTGTTACAAATGTGAGTATGTATAACATCTGTTTATGTTTGTATACACATAGAAATCATCAGACTGGTAATAGTAAGTAACTATACAAAGATGGAAAGGAAGAGGGCAATTTTTACATCTAACTATATATATTTACCTTTTTAAATTTTTAATAAACATGTTTTACTTCTATGGTTTATGAAAACACAATAAAGAAGATCAAAATAGAGTTCATTGTGAAAAATAAACTCTCAGAGTGCTGGTACCTTCCAAATCCATCTAAGAGTTGTAGTCAAATGATTAGTTTGATACAAAATCCTGTCCTTAAACGCAGAGGCTATAATATGGCCTTCTTCCCCAGATGCTAATTTTTTCCCTTTCTAAGTGGAAACAAATATATCTGGGACTTCTATCAGTAGTTAAAAAACAGCTGAAAAACAATTCCAGGATCTTTTAAGTACCATAGTATCTCCCCAACTGTAACCATAGTCACTTAAACAAATGTGACTTTATGTTTATGGCACATATTTATAACATTCACAAGCTATGACATTCATAATACAAAGATTTACCATTGTACCAGAAGAAAAGCAGCCAGAATTAATTGAATTTTCATAAGTGACATGGTGCAATTTAACATTTACGATTTGGGGCTACAGATTATATGGACCCACCTAACAAGGTGTGATGATTAATGATGATAAATAATAACTTATTATAAACATTTGCTCTACAAATCAGTTTGAATGGATTCAAGATCTATAAAACATTGTAAGTATTGCTTGTTTTATTCAGTCTTCTCTATATTCCATCTTTTCTAATACCAAAAAGAAAATCCATTTGAATTCATTTTAAATGATGAAAGAAAATAAATATTAAAAGTTTTGTTTTATGAACCCATTTCACTAGGTCTGGAATTTTATTATAGCTTATTAAAAGGAGGCCATAGAATTAGCATGAACACAGTTAAAATCACATTTTAGTAAACAAAGGACTAAAAATGGGAAAAATAACTAAAAATGAGACAATTCTTGCTCAGATTTTTACAAAAATTAATAACAAGGTATTATTTCTCATAAAAAAAATCCAGAAAGGGGAAAACTAATCAACATGTAGGAGAGAATGCACTGCAAATATGGTAGTCTTCTCCTGCTGTAAGAGTGTATATCTCTCAGAAAACAAGGGGGAAATCTCCACGACATTGGTCTGGGAAAAGATTGCTTGGACATGACCCCACAACAAAAGCAAAAATAGACAAATGGGATTGCATCAAACTAAAAAGCCTCTGCACTGCAAAGAAAACAATGAACAGAGTGAAGAGACAACTCACAGATTGGGAGAATATATTTGCAATCATACATCTTATAAAAAGTTAATATCCAAAATATGTAAGGAACTCAAACAACTCAATACTAAGAAAACAAATAACCTAATTTTAAAAATGGGCAAAGGACCTGAATAGACATTTCCCAAAAGAAGACATACAAACGGCCAACAGGTACATGAAAAAATGCTCAACATCACTATGACTAGGGAAATGCAAATCAAAACCACAATGCGATATCATCTCATGCCAGTTGGACTGGCTATAATCAAAAAGGTGGAGAATAACAAATGCTGGTGAGGACGTGGAGAAAAGGGGAGCTCTTACACACTGTTGGTGGGAGTGTAAATTAGTATAGCCATTATGGCAAACAGTATGAAGATTCCTCAAAAAACTAAAAATAGAACTACCATATGATCCAATAATCCCACTGCTAGGTATTTATCCCCCAAAAAGGAAATCATCATACTGAAGAGTATCTGCACCCCTGTGTTCATTTCATCAGTATTCACAATAGCTAAGAAAAGGAATCAACCCATATGTTCATTGATAGATGAGTGGATAAAGCAAATGTGATATATATACACAATGGAATACTACTCAGCCATAAAGAAGAATGAAATCTTGTCATTTGTGGCAACATGGATGAATCTAAAAGACATTTTGCTAAGTGAAATAAGTCAGGCACAGAAAGATAAATACTGCATGTTCTCACTCATATGTAGGAGCTAAAAAAAATAAGTTGAACTTTTAGAAGTAGAGAGTGGAATCACAGTTACTAGAGGCTGGGAAGGGGAGGCAGGAGTGGGAATAGAGAGAGGTTGGTTAATAGGTACAAAATTACACCTAGGTAGGAAAAATAAGTTCTAGGCACGTACAGCAGTACTAGGCATCTGTAATTAACAATAATTTATTGTATGTTCTCAAATGGCTAGAAGAGAGGTGATCAAATGTTCTTACTACCAGAAATGATAAAGTTTTGCTGTAGTAAATATGCTAATTATCCTGATTTGATCATCACACAATTGTATACATGTATTGAAATATAACTTTGTACCCCATAAATATGTCCAATCAATACCTTTCAATTAAAAAATAAATTTCCTAAAAAAAATGATAAAAAGATAACAAGCATTAGTGAAGATGTAGAGAAAAAAGAGCCCTGCACGCTGTTGGTGGGAATGTAAATTAGTACAGACATTATGGAAAACAGTATGGAGATTCCTCAAAAAACTGAAAATAGAATTACTATATAATCTGGCAATCCCACATCTGGGTATTTATCCAAAGGAATTGAAATCAGTATGTCAGAGAGATATCTGCATTCCCCTGTTCATTGCACCATTACTAACAATAGTCAAGATATGGAAACAACCTAGGTATCCATCAATGGATGAATGAATAAAGAAAATGTGATCCATATACACAATGGAATACTATTCGGCCTTTTTTAAAAAAAAAAAAAAGAAAAGGAAATTCTGTCAATTGTGACAACATGGAAGAACCTAGAGGACATTTCGCTAAGTGAAATATGTCAGGCACAGAAACACAAATACTGAACGTTCTCACTTATATGCAGAATCTAAAAAAGTAGAATTCACAGAAGTAGAGAGTAGAATAGGGATTGGGGAAAAGGGAGATGTTAATCAAAGGAAACAAAGTTTCAGGTAGACAGGAGAAATACATTCTAGTTATCTATTGCCCAGCATGGTGACTATAGTTAATAATAATGTATTATGTATTTCAAAATTGCTAAAAACAGTACATTGTAAATGTTCTCACCACAAAGAAATAATAAGTATGAGAGGTAAGGTATATGTTAATTTGCCTGTTTTAATCATTCCACAGTGTGTACATGTGTCATAACATTACATCGTACCCCATAAATATATACTATTTACCAATTAAAAATAAAATAAAGTTTCTTTAAAAAAAGAATGAATCACATTGCTATAAAAAGTATATATATCTCAAACTTTGTTTGATAGCCAATTTGTCCACATATCTTAACAGTCATAATATTTAATAGTCATCAGCATCCATTAATGCTCTGCCTCTGCCAAAGGGGCATCTAGGCAGACAAAATTTATAGTTGTGTCCAAATAGAAATGTGCTCTAGTTTTTTAATACAAGTATTGGATATCAGCAACAAGTCAATCCTCATAGCAGAGACGGATGCACCAAGTTCTACTTTGAGGGCACCAACATCTAGCTAAGGTGGCTGAGTTCCCCGAGCACTAAATAAACAACCTCCTATGATAGTTTGGTTTCTAATACAGATTGATCTTAGGTAGGGAATGTGCTGAGCAGCAGACACTAAGAACCTTGTCAGCTTAATAATTATATTTCCTACAGTAACATAAACTATCCTTTTTTTTTTTTTTTTAAGGAAATTGCCCAAAAAGGAAACACTCAAACACTGTTGGTGAGATTGTAAATTAGTACAGCCACTATGGAAAACAGTGTGAAAATTCCTCAAAATTTAAAAATAGAATTACCATATCACCAAGCAATCCCATTATTGGGTGTATATCCAAAGGAAATGACATTAGTATGTCAAAGAGATTTCTGCACTTCCATGTTTATTACAGCTCTGTTTACAATAGTCAAGACATGGAATCAACCCAATTGTCCAAAAACTGATGAATGAATAAAGAAAACGTTGTATATATAAACAACGGAATACTATTCAACCATAAAAAAGAATGACATCTTGTCATTTGCAACAACATGGATAGACCTGGAGGACACCATGTTAAGTGAAATAAGCCAGGCACAGAAAGACATTCACCACATGATCTCACTCATATGTGGAATTTAAAAAACAGAGAGAGGGAGAGAGTTGATCTCATAAAAACAGAGAGTAAAACAGTGGTTACCAGAGACTAGGGAAGGGAGAGAAGAGGAAAGAGTTGGGAGAGGTTGGTCAATGGATACAAAGCAACAGTTAGTTAGGGGAGATTCACCCAAAGAAAAGTTCTAGTGTTCTCTTACACAGTAGAGTTACGATGGTTAATAGTAAGGTATCATAAATTGCAAAATAACTAGAAGGAAGGCTTTTGAATGTTCTCACCATAAAGAAATGTAAATACATGAGGTGACAGATATGCTAAATACTATGAGTTGATCATTATACAACCTATATGTATTGAAACATCAAATTGTGCCACATAAATATGTACAGTTACAATGTGTCAATTTTAAAAATTTTGAAAAGTAAATCTTACCCCATTTGATAACATGGTGTATCCTCTGGGATCTTAAAAATGCTCAGTAATTGAGGAGGCTCTATGCCCAAACAAATATGCTTTTATTGCACCTACTCTTTCACTTCTTAAAATGTGAAGGGCCAATGGGGCCAGAGACTGACAGCCCACTCTCAATGGGTCAAGTTACATTTGCATGAACCTGTCAGGATAAAGTTACCCCTCCAATGAGGTTTCCTCCCCACCTCTCTCTTTCTCCCTCCCCCCACGCCCATCCCCAAACACACACATTGCCCAAGACCTTAACACAGGCCTGAGAAGGCCCCAGTGGAGACGGTCAAGCATGGTACCACTTATCCTGCCTAATACCACCTCCTCAGGGCAGGGCAGACCAGGGACCACAGGATGGCAGTGAGATAGCTCTGGGCTCAAGGCAAGGAAGAGTCACAGCTGAAGCAGAGAAACTGGAGAAAACCTTAAGCCTGGGATGCGATGTAAAATTAATGTAAAAAAGCCAGCACTGAAAATAGTATTAATCATATTTAAAAAGCCATCCTCAAGGGAACTTAGCAGAGAAGTTAACCAAAGAGAGCCATAAACATAAAATTTGCTTGAACCACATCAATTTGCTAAGCCTACACTTGGAATCTCTTTTGAAACAAGGTAGGCAAAATATAAATAAAAGAAAAAACAGTTTCCTGAGCCTTAAAATATTCTGCTTTGGGTGGCAATTTATAACAGAACTGAGCTCCATCTTTGTAAAATTGCCTTTGAACACATTTGGACTGGGATATACCCACTTATATTCCTAAAAGTATTAAATGAGAACAAAACCAAAATAGCAGGACATCCTCTGAGTTTCTAACTTCCTTGGTTTCCCAGGAGCCGCCATCCTCTCAAAGAGAGGACACTGCCTCCTCCCTGCCCCCATGAGCCACCACAATCACAGCCACTGTCCCACAGCTTACAACTTTGCCCTTCCCAAAATGATTGAGAGTGGCAGCCTCCTAAGTGAAAACACTGGAACATGAGCTTCGCACACTGACCAGGCAGTCACACACCTGTGTCACACAGCACGTTCCCAAAGTCTGGGTTATTTGGTCTAGATCATACCAGGTGTGAGACTTCAAAAGTGCATGTAGTGCGCACACGGCTGTGCCAAGCTAGGACTAGCTCCTTCTCAAGTCTCTGTTCTGTTCAACAAGGGTTCTCAGGACTCTTGGCATCCAGCCACACCCAGGGTCATCCGATTACCACAGCAATGACAATTATTACTCTTATGAAATGACCATTGATGCATGGCATGCTGTCACTGGAATTAAATGGTCACCCCAAAAGACACAGAAGCACAAGGAGGCTAGCACCAATTATCTCCCTGAAGGAGGAAATCAAGACAGAGGCGCGAGGGAGGGAGAGGAAAGAATGAGAAGGAACCAGGAGAGGAGAAAAGGAGCAGATGGACGCCTGTCAGGCCAGTCTTGCCTCACTGTGGCTTTGTATTACTCGAATCAACCTCATTTCTACCTCAGGAACAAAAGTCACTTGGCATCTCAAGTCCAATATGGCTCAATTTGAATATTTTTTTTAAATGTTCACACTATATAATGTATGCATTAACGTGTGGGCATGAAGGTTTTGTGTCTATCCTACAGGGAGCTACAGAATTTAACTTGACAACTGCTTGGAGGTGGCCAAATTTTAAACTAAAAGTTTCAATTAAAATGATGAAATTTTGTATTTTTGAATTTTGTAAAAAAATAAATAAAGTGAGGGTGGTTGCTTCTGGGAAAAAAAAAGTTTGCACAACTTTCTACTCATTGACTCTATTTTCCCAAGTGTCTTCAATGAATATTTATTACTGTTTTTGAGCAGAAAAATTTTAAATCAGGCTCTGAAAATGTATTTACAGTATGGTCCAATTTTATATAAAGAATGTATAGGTATATGGATAGTAAAAGTATCTGGAAGGCTAAACATTCAGTTTTAATTCTCTGTTTCTCTCCCCTTCTGCCACAGTTCCTTACACAGTTCATTTTGCAGCCCTCCATTCTTTGATTTGGTACTTTCGTTCTGGGGGGATCACATCCACTCCCATGTCCTCAATTATCAGCCATCCATTGATGGCTCTGAAATCCTATTTGCAGCCCAGTGCTCTCCTCTGAGCACCAGATCAATATTGTCAAATAACAATAGGGCATCCTCATCTGAATGTCATACAGGTACCTCAAACTCAATTGATTTTAAATGGATTCATCCCCTTCTCCCCCAATCTTTTTTTCTCACCCAAAAATATGTGCAAGAAAAATGTTAGTTCCCTTTTCCCTCACTCCACCACCCTTAAAACTGGTGTCAAATGAGTCCCCACATGTGCACAATTTAGTAGGATCACAATACCCAACAACTTTAGGCCAACCAGTCCCTGGTCATTTTGCCTACTACAGACATTGGAGTACATATATGGAAATCTGGAGCTAAAACCAGATCATAACTGAACAGAGGATTTTACTCCTTCCTGGCCTCGTACGTAGAACAGAATAACATCTCCAAACCAACTGGGTTGCGGAAACTGGTGCAATCATGTCTGAGGGAACACTTTGAGTCCTTAAATAAAGAAAATCTATTCCTTTGAGAAATTATTTTAACAGTTGCCTTGCAGTAATGACAGAACTCTACACAGTAGTCACTTAATAAATGTTAACCTTTATTGTTATTTATTAAATGACACTGAAACATGGCAGAATGCTCCAGCAAAACAAAGGTAAACCAGAAAACCATCAACCCTGCATTTTTGGTAATTAACAGTGCTCACTTTTATTAATTAACTGCTATGTGCCAGAACACCATAAATACTTTACATATATTACTTCATTTAATCCTCATGATAAGTCTCATCTTCACCACTCGTCTATCATTTTGGAGAAGAAACTTCAACCCACCTCATTTTAAATCTAATTTTTTTTCCCATTTAATACATGCTCCAATCAGTTACCTGCTTCAGTACCAACACTTTTCTTTTTCAAAAATTTCCTAAAAAATCAATATTAATTTAGGTAAATAAGAACACAAAGATGCGGAAGAGGTTAAAAAGTAAAGATCATTCATTATCCTTCCACCCAAAGATAACTACTTTGGGTGTCTATAATTCCAGAGCTTTTAGTGTATTTTTAAACATATGTTTTATTATTCTCAAAAAAATGGAATCATACTATGAATACTGCTATCTAGCCTACCTTTCTCACTTAACAATGCATGATAAATATCTTTTCCTGGCAATATAGATTTCATCATCAGCATATTTATCATATCCTACTGTGTAAACATTTCTTAATTTATTTAACCAATCCAGTGTGCTAAACACGTTGTTACCAATTTTTACTGCCTTAGACAGTGTTGGGATGAACTGCCTTGTAAATAATCTTTGGCCAATTATTCAATTACTTCCTTAGGACAAAGGGTTTACATACTTTAAGGCTTATAATATGTATTACCAAATGGCCACCACCAGGGTTCAAAAGGGTCCATGTTGCCACATCCTTGTTGAAACTGCACAGTAGGAGACTTTTATATGGATCCCAACTATTTTCTAGTCAAAAATATTTAATGGCTGTCAGTGTTCAATGGAATAATATTCAAACAGCTCTCCACAACTTTATTTACTCCCACTCCCCATACTCTCCACTCTAAGCAGACTGTCTCCTGTCTTTGGAAGTGGGTTCCTTCCTTAATGACTTTCTCCCAGCATTCTCCCCTGGTTCCTGTCTCATGGAATGTCCTAACCGCCCTACCCTATTCAGGACTCATTGTCAATGTCCACCTCCTCCAAGAAGCTTTAGCTGACTAGCATATCCCACAGAAGCCTTTGCCTCTGTGTTCTGAGAGAGCACATCTGACACTGAGTATACGATCCAGATATTCTGTTACCTTTTGGTTTGTATATTTCTTATCTCTCCAACTAGATTATGAACCAAAGGACAAGGATGGTTTTTCTTCTTTCTTTCTTTCTTTTTTTTTTCTTTCTAGCATTAGCACACACTTTATTGATGATACACAAATGAAACCAAGGCAAATGACAGAAGGGAGCTCACTTACGATGAATTGGTTCACTATCACTATGCAGAGGAAATATTAAAAATATTTCAATCTAGGCAGCGAGATAAAAAGCAACAAACATATTTTCAGAACAAGTAGTGATATTCGCCCAGCTTAAACCTGAAGACCAACTCGGTTAAATACCAGCACTGATGATGCAATATGATATTCGTTATTCAAAATGGGAAACTGGAAGGATTCCTTTACCATATAAACAAGGTGGAGAAAAGGAATAGTTTACAATGAGTGTTGCTTCTAAACTACGAAATCAAGAAGTTATTCCTGGTTCTTTGGAAACATATGCTCAGCCAGTTTGGCCATGAATTTTCCAACTTTTACTTTCACCAAAAAATCATGGTGACTTTCTATTCCCAGAACCTTATCAGCACACACTTGAAATTCTTTTAAAAAGAAAAAAAGTGAACCTTCACCAAATTGATTCTGGGTAGGTTCATTTTCTTCCCATTTAAAATTGTCATTTATGTTCTCAAATATGATCAGAAGTTTAAGAATAACCTCTTTGTTCTCTTTCTTATTAAAGAGCGTACCCAGTGAAGATGGTACTTGGGCCCTGAGCAGGTCTCTATTCATGGCTGGATTTTCAGCCAAATTCAAAAGGAGTTTCAAAACCTGCAGTTTGGTTTCTTCATTTCCAGCTGAAAACAAACGAAAAAAGTCTGAAATGGAATTAGCAAGCATGTGCTGATACTCATTAGTAACAGTCATATTTGTAAGCAATCTTAGTCCAGCCAGCTGAACAGATGAGTTCAAGCGAGAAGTGATTGTGTCATCACACACTTGATTCATGTATATCTTAAGCCTGCGCTGATTTTCAGCATTTACACTCAAGTTATTCAGGACAATTAAAGCCTTTTCCTTAACTATGGGATCCCGAGTATTGAGAATCTTTGCAACAATTGGGAGGCCACCCAGATCACGAATAATATCTCTGTTAAATGCATACGCAGCATTGTTACCCAGAGCAATTAAAGCTGCCTCAAGAATATAAGGCTTTTCGGACATCTCAACCAAGCAGAGAACTTTTTGCAGCTCTTGAGGGGACAAAACAGTATCATCCGAATTGGGGGAAGCCCTTTTCTGGACGGCCCGACGTGCCCGAGTAGCCCTGGCCCTTGCCCTGGCCCTAGCTCTGGTCCCCGCCTCAGTCCCAATACGGGCCCAAGGTGGGTACCATACTATACTCTTGCTCTCACTGCTGTCATCATCATCATCAGACCAATCATTGTACCTGGCCCCAGAACAGTCCCCAGCATCATCCACATCCCCAGACCCACCCTCAGCCATTTTCTCCTTGTTCTGTTTTCTTCCCCGGGTCAGTCTATAAATGCAATAGCAGGCGCCAGCCCCTATCACCAGGCCTGCAGTCACCCAGCCTACTTTCCTGGCGTAGCCCATGCAATCGTCCCTGTCAAGAGCAGGGACCAAGGAATAGAGTAGTCACTCAGGCTGAAGGAAGAGGGCTATGGGTTTGGGTGAAAGGACTGTGGAAGGTGATCGTCCCTGACAAGAGCAGGGACCAAGAAATAGTCACTCAGGCTGGGGTGCAGGCCTGTGGAGGGTAATCGTCTTCAGCCACTTCAAGGCCACAATAGCTGATTCTGGAGGTGGACCTAGGAGTGCAGGAAGGAAATAGGTTTGAGTTTCTCTTCTCTTTGTGTTGCCCCATGCAGGGAGTTGCACAGAGGGATCGGAGAGTAGTGATCGAATGCTGGGTAGGAAATACAGATTGTTGACAAAATCTTTATCCCCCTCATTTCACCCTCTCCCTACCCCCCCACCCCATGTTCTCCCCCACCCTAAGCCTGGATAAAGGCAATGGAGTCCACAGACTGTGCTGGGACTCTGTCACCACAACCTCGGGTGTCCCCAGGGAGCAGCACCCTTGCACTAACCTTCTCAAGCCAAGCAGTTTGTTCTTCTCTTCCCTATAGGTGTGCCACGCCCAACAACCTTTCCGATCTGCAGAGAGACCCAAGCCAGTGAGAACTGAAAGCTTGATGGATTGACTGTTCATTTGTTGCGTTTCTGATTCACCATCTAGGCTGTCAGATTTTTTTTAGCCTCTCTAAGCCATCCAAAACATGCACTTGCCTGCCCCCTCCCTAGTCTGAAAGAGGAGGGATGTAAGGAAAATAAAGTAGGATTGGGGGAGCCCGTCCAAACCGCAACTGATTTCCAGCCCCTCCCCCATTCCAGGCAGCCCCCACGCCCACACCGACCTCTACTGATCTAAGGAAACTTCCTCACTCGCTTCAAGCGGTGCCACCTGCTACAACAGACCTGCAGGATGACAGATCGAAAACATGGAGCCTATGCTAATGAGAGAGGAGGATTATGAACACACTATCTGATAGGTTTCCGTGCTGTCATTATCCACCCCACCCCCATCCCCCACCCCACCCCAACACACACACAACGCACGCCACTTCGCCACAGTCCCGGGAGTGACAGAAACACATTCAGACTCAGACATGACCCTAGATTATTACCTACTCTGGATTATCCCCCACTCCCCACAGCCGTCCCTCCTGGGGTCCCCAGATGGTCTTACCCTCAAATCGACCTTCACCAATCGGGGTTAATTTCCTTCCTCTTCTTTAGCCTGTCGTTGTGCCGCAACCTACGGAAAGACTGGCCACCCGGGAGAGGCTTGGACCCACTAGACACAGAGCCATGGTCAGGAAGACACGCCACAGGCAGAAAGACGGGAAACAGCCGCTACTGCGTGCTTTGTGGACGGACCAGTCCCCAGAACACGAAGGCCTGGTTCGGAGGCCTGGTTGTCAAAGGTTTCCCACTGCTATTACCCCTCTCGGGGCTCTGCTGACACATCACGTTGCACCTCACATCCCCGCCCCCATGTCCAGTTTTTCCCCGCCGACACTGTCCTAGGACTAGGGGACCCACACCCAAGTCACAGCTCCCTTTCCGGATTGCGGGCCTCGGTTCCCAGCAGATTTCCGTCTCCCGATCTCCGGGCTTCTTCCCAAACACCCCCCTGCTCACCGTTTAGCAGTATCAAAATGGGCTGCGGGTGGGACATATGTCTTGGAAAGCAGTTGGCAAGTGGGAAGACAACGGAGGCGCCTCAGGACCCGCGACGGTCTCCGCCCCACGCCGTCGGCCACCCCCACTTTATGGAATATCCCAAGCACTGACCTGCAGGGTTCTGGGACAATTTCCTTCTCCTCCTCTCTTTTCCCTCCGCTGCAGGCCGGCCCGCCCTCAGGGCAGTGGGAGCTGGTACTCAGACGGGAACAACGATCAGGACAAGAAGGACTTCTGCACACGTCAGCTCTTGGTCACGTGAGAGCTACGTCATCCACCAACTCGGGTCCCCAATTTCCCCTCCCACCAGCAGTGCGGCAGAAGAGGGCCCGCCCCCCTCCATTCCCTCCCCCATACCAGGCCTAGTTACTCTTTCTTCTTCGCTGATCCCGTCTCCCTGTAGTTGAGTTTCCCTTCCTCCGATTACCAGAACGGGACAGCATGTTCCCCTGGGGGCTACTAGCCACTTGTACTTTTTTGAAAAATTGCTTCTTCCTTCCCTAGGCTCCTGGGACAGCAGCCTCTCCCTCCACCTCCTCCTAACTATAAATGTCTACCCTTTCCTCTGAAATCTGGTCCCAGATCTGAAATGAACAAGCCAACAGAAAAGGAAACCTGGAGAGAGAGTGTGGTTTTTACTTTCTTAATACTTTTTTGTTATTTTTATTCTGCTTTCCCCCACCCCCAGCCTGCATTCTTTTTATGAGAAAAAAAATGTTATAAAGCTATTTTCATTTTAGGAAAAAAAAAGAATGTAGGTTGGAGAGTGATGTTGGGTGATGGCCTCCAAAAGTCCCACATTTTTTCAGTTAGTGGAGTGTGTTACACGCTTCACTCAAAGCAATCTTAATGTCTTCTGGGGCCTAGCACATTGCACAACCCTGAATGAGGTAATCAGGGTGTCTGAGAATATATAAATCTTCTGACTAAGCCAGTCTTCGGAATAGGAGAGCTACAGACTTTCACCTGCATCAGTTAGCAAGGAAGAGGCATTGAGCCCTCAGAAGCGGGTAACAGGAAAGATGGAGTAGCAATCACAATTGCATAGTCAGTATGTGTAAGATAAAGAGGCATGCACACTGACAAAGTAAATGATGCACAAAGAACATTACAAAATATACTTGGGTACAAATAGAGACTATCATCTGTAAAAGAAATAGATATTAGAGGAACACCGAGACCAAGACAAAATGGGCTGAACTCGGCATCTAGCAATTAGTGCAAAGCCATTTCACTGATCGGTTTGATGAGCTCAATAATTCACCTGTCATCAAAGATTTTATGACTTTTTTAAAGTAGGAAAAGGAATAAAATAATTGCATTCCCTCATTTAAGTTAGCCATGTTTGGCTTCATTTGTTTGCAAACAAACAACCTTAATTAATACACAATACAAAAACAAATAGCACAATACAAAAAGTAATATAGCTGTTCAGAACGTAGAGTCTTCAGTGAGATATTCCCTAACAGTTTGGATACAAGGTTGCTATCTGAGTATAATTTTTAAAATCCACAAACAATATGGGAGTAAATCAAGAGACTGGGAAGTTTGGGAACTGAAAAATCTCCAGGAAAATCATATCAGTGTAACTTCTGGGAGGCAGTACTAGGAAATGATTGAAATTTAATAAATAGAAACCAACTATATGATTCTGTATTTAGAGAAAGATCATGTGCAGCCAAGGGACTTATTCAAGCATAGGAATACATGAAAAGGAGAGTCAGAGGAAAGTGTTGGTAGTTCCCACCCAAGCACTGTCTGGAGGAGAGGGAGCATTGGCCAAGAGGAATAGAACATTAGCTTTCCTTGGCAGAGTCATCCCCACGACGTGTAAGAGTACTTCAAGCTTCCCCAGCTGAAAGCTACTTCTTAAGATGAACAAATGCCCTTGCTCCGATTTCAGGCTCACCGAGCAACCTTCTGAGGTTGTGGCTTCCCAAGTGGCAGCTTGTTAAGAGGGATAGAATGGGCAGGTAAGACTGACAGAAACCTCTAGTACCCCTGACAGTTGTTTTTCTCAGGGTAATTATTCAGTCATCACTCCTGTTGAGACTTAGCTTCCCTTGTGCCCTCTTTTACAGGGAGAGAATGCAGAAACCCATGGGTTTGAGCATTCAGATCTAGATTTAAATATAAGTCTCTATGAATGGGAGTCTTTCCTTGACAGAGGTATCTGTTTGCAGCATACAGAAAAAATCAGGACTTGATCATGCAATGCTGAGGACAAAACCCTGAACTGTAGATGCAACCTTGTGGAATCCTGCTGGGGAAGCCAGGTGGCCTTGGTTCAAAAGACAACCTCATGCATTGCCATTTCATAACTGTACCTTTCTAATGTTCAATTAATGTGGAAATTACAACTAAGACACGTTGTGGCAGATAGGGCCCCAGCCTCTCAATCACAACCAGACAAAGGGTTAATATCCAAAGTAGTTAAAAGGCTCCTGCAAATCAACAACAACATCTGAAATAGCTCGCATTTCCCTCTGGGAAGGGAAAGGAAGTGCATTTTACATTTTATATACCCTATCTGTTTCCTCAGCAAAAGAGGTGGGCATTGTGCCCAAAACAGACCAACCTAAAGCTCTCTTACTAAAACTTGAATCTTGAACCAAGAGATAAAAACCCGAGAGACCATCTCTCAATTCCTCCTACCTAGACCCTTCAGAGGTGACCCTGGTCTTCAACATTCGCTCCTTGTGTTAACTGGTCTTGGTTTCTGTTGTTTGCCAACAACTTTAATTAAGACACAGTACAAAAACAAATAACATAATACAAAGAGTAATCTAGTTTTTCAAGATAACAATCTTCTACAATGTTTTTTCACCCTCCACAATTCCATTAGAGTTACCATCTGCTGATCTTCTTTTGTTTTCCTGTACTTTATAAGTCATATGTCACATGTGACCACATACTGGTTTAAGCCAAAAGGTTCCTTTGACAGTAGCTTCACATAGTCTTTTGTGAGCTCAGGAAATTTTAACAAGCTTGTCTGAGGACTTGCTCAAGCATTTTCCTTTTCCGCTTGTGAAATGGTATGCCAGGCACGTAATAGATCCTTAGATAAATATTTGTTGGTGGATGTATGATGGAGAGCAAAGTAGTTTTTAAATGCTAGTACCCAGGTTCCCTGGTAGAAACTGTGCATCAGAGTGACAAAGAGGTAAGAGAATTGAAAGAGTTATCATGCCCGTGGGGTTTAGGAAGTTTTAGAGAGAGTGGATTCAAACCAGAAAAGGTCTGACAGATGGGGAGAATAGTGGTCAGAGGTTATACATTACGATAATTGGAGCCTATATAAAAGGGAAGAGATAGTTTATGCCAGTAAGGAGAGGTGAGAGTGAAGCTTTTACCCTTGAAGCCTGGCTAAGTGCTGTAAAAATGAGTTTATGCTGTAGAGCCATGTCTAGGACACTAAGGCATTTGTCTTTGTGAAGCTGTACCTGCTCCTTAGTTCCTTCTAGTGTCTATACTCTGTATCCTAAACAAATAAAAGCTGCTTATCTGAGTCCATAGCAGCCAAAAACTGAATGACGGACAGTTGAATCTAAGAGTTCTGTTAGTAAGTTTTCATAAACAGAATTCACTTGTCTAGGAGAAGTAAATAAAGGGTCATGAAAAGAACAGCATAAGGAGATGACGGCAAAATAAATGAGGTAGATATTTAGAGAGATGGACTATAAAAGTTTAAAGAAGACCAGAAAGTTGTGACATGTTCTTGACTTCTGAATATTTGCCAACAAGGCACTATGGGCTCCCTGGCTCACCTCCTGTGTGTGTGTGTAAGGGCCTCCGATACACAGGGGCCCCTCACAAGGGGGCCTCCGCTGGGGTGTCATATTTCAATGTTCTAAGAAGAGGCTGCCAGGAGGGTCTATATTTAGAGTATGATTCCACAGCAGGGACAGGTGGATGTCTGGGGACTAACTCTTGCATACTTTGTCCCTGAGTTCTGGGATTATTCTGAGGAGCTTGTACGGGTGGTGCAGTGAAGTAGTAAAAGAAAGCAGGGAACAAAAAGGCCACTTTCTCCTGGCGACTGCTTGGGATCCTGTACCTTGTCCTTCCGTTTGTGAGGGGAAAATGACACGAACATCAGGAGTGTTGCAGCGATTCAGTCACCCAAAGACCTTCACCACCATCTCCACTGCAAAATGCTGTACTGCTAGGGTGACATATACTACAAGAATGGCAGATACTGGAGACACCTGACCAGTGTCATGATGGAATGAAAATTCCCTCTCAAAACCCTCATTTTCTCATGAAAATATCAATGAGGTAATAGGGAATTCTCTAATTTCTGGATAATTTATGGGTTGTACCATGAAACTTCAGAATAGATTTTAAATAAAGCCTTTTGAATGAAAAGCAGGCTAATCTGTGAAGTTACTAGTTTCTAAAATTTATCTGAAGATGTAAGAATCATCTGAAGTTGAGATCGGCATAAAATCTGTCCTTTGAAGCCAGTGTGAAAGCCATCCAGCAGTCTTCTATGAAGATCTCAGTAATCTGAGACATAAATTCTATGAGTTCAGCCAAGAGGAAGAAGGGGGCAGTGGTTCACTTATCTAAAATGGTCACGATTAGAACACTGACTTTCTCACTACAGATTCATTTATTTATCAATTTATAAATCATACTGAAAGTACAATGGTTTTGTTTGTAAGGATATATTTTTAAATTTTCATATGCTGTTTGAAAGCTATTTCCTGTGCAGTCAAAAGAAAGTATTTTCAGTGTGGCACAAATTAACTTCACCGAATCAATGAGGCCTCCCTATTAACTGGGAAATCTTTTAAAAATGTTTTGAATTCTTTTTTCTCCAAGTAGAAATAGCTTTATTCTACTTTCTGATTATAAAATAGTGTAGCTCGAGTCAATAAAAAAGAAGGAAGAAAGAGGACATAAATGTATCACAAATACTAATAAAAATCTCACTATTACCTGGGCTTCCTTTTCTGCCCCTCCCCCAATTTTGGTGCAGGGACTGAACATGGAAAGGGGCAGAAATTAAGGAAGGGGGCGTGGGAGTTTCAGAGCCAAAGAAAAGATGGGCCAATTTCCCAAGAAGTATAAGTGAAAAGGGTAGACCCAGGAAAAGATGTTGCCCTTTCTTATAATTAGAGAAAGTCAAATTCAAACACCAGAGGGACATAGCCACTTCTGGTTTCTGGTATTGTTATAGAGGAAAAGAGTGACAGGGCCCAGTGTGACGGGGAGCGGGCGGGGGGAGGTACGGGGCAGGCTGGCGCCTGCCGCACTGCTTGTGGGAGTGGAAATTGGGGGCCAGAGCTCACTGGTGACGTGATCGTCACGTGACCAAGAGCCGCCTAGAGCAGAAGTCCTGCTAGTCGCCTCGGTCTGGGTACCAGCCCCCTATTACTCTGCTGGCCTGTGAAGGAAGAAGGAAACTAGCTCGGACCGTGCAGGTCGGTGCGAAGGTGGGGCTGCTTGGAAAGAGGTGGGGGTGGGAGAGAGCCAAGAGCGCCGCAGATCCAAGTTTGGGCCGCTCGGAGCTGTGTACCTTTCTCGCCTACTTTCTAAATACCGCCCCCCGCCCCCACCCCACCCGTGCTCATTTCAGTGGAGAGAAGTGACGGGCTCCGGGCGGGGGTGAGGGGAGTGAACGGTGGTTACAGAGACTCCGAGGAAAGAAAGGTTCCCCAATCGGGCGCCCGTGTCCCGGCTGCTGGTCCGTCCACCAAGCACTCCGTCCCCTCGGTCCCCTGTCTGTTTGCAGGTTTGTAGGTCTGTTGGCCTGGAGGTCGCGGCGCAAGTGTCAGCGAGAGAGAGAAGCAGCAAAGTGCCTGGGTTGGGACCGCGCAGGTCGGTGGGAAGGTGGGAAGGTGGGATTAGCCCGGGACCGTGGGTGGGGGTGGCGGAGGAGCGGGGCTGGGATGTGTGCGGGCCGGGTCCGAGTCGCCCTCTCCTGGCCCCTTCTTTCTCCACACCCCCTCCCATTTCAGTGCAGGGAAAGGGGTGTGGCGGCCTTTGCTGGGGAAATGGCGGACGACAAGGGGGGCGGAGGAAGCCCGTGTTAGGAAACTCGGGAGTGTGTGAGAAATATTTTACACTCAAAGGCCTAAAATTCAGAAAAGCGGACCGTGGGACCTGTGTCGTCAATGCTGATCCATCGCCTACACTTTCAGGTCTCCACTGCCGCCTGTCTTTCCATTTGTCCTTCTGTCAGACTCTGTCCTCTACAAGTGAAGGGGGAATTCACCTGACTTTGGTAGGGGCTGGCGGAAGAAACTGCCTGTGACTCTTTGGGGGTGGAGGTGTGGTGAGGAAGGAGCCTACCCGAGGGTTTGATTCTCCCTGTCACCCTCCTGGCTTTCATATACAGTCCCATCTCCCGCCCTTCTCTGTAGGGCCTGGAAGAGAAATGGTGGACCCGGAGGGTGGGTAGGAGAAGACAGAAAAAAACAAGTAGTTTTCTAATAATCCACCTTTCTCACCAAGAACTCAAATTCCACTCTGTCCAGTCAGGCACAAACCCAGGCATAGCCCAAAGCCTAATACTCTTCTTTTACCTATAGATTCATCACAAGAGAGCTACAGGAGCCTGTGAGAGGCTGAAGATTTCTACCCTCTACCATTGCTCACCTCAGCCGAACAGTCCTCTTCCATCAGGTGGAACAAGGCCCTCTCCTGTCCTGCCCCAAGGCTGGCACAGACTTGAGCATGGGCCGGGCTCGGGAAGTGGGTTGGATGGCAGCAGGACTGATGATTGGGGCTGGTGCCTGCTACTGCGTTTACAAACTGACCATAGGAAGAGACGACAGTGAGAAGTTGGAGGAGGAGGAGGAAGAAGAATGGGACGATGACGAGGAGCTGGATGAGGAAGAGCCTGAGATTTGGTTTGATTTCACAACTATGACTCGGCCCTGGAGTGAGGATGGGGATTGGACTGGACCTGGGGCCCCAGGAGGCACTGAAGACAGGCCCTCAGGGGGGGGCAAAGCCAACCGAGCACACCCAATAAATCAGAGGCCATTCCCCTATGAACATAAAAACACTTGGAGTGCTCAAAGCTTTAAAAATATCGCTTGTATTCTTGACCTCTCCAAGTGTCCTTTCATTCAGGGAAAAATGTTGTTTGCGAAGCCCAAGGATGCTAGTTTTCCATTCAGCCATGATTATATCAATAGTCATTTGGCCAGCCTCTCAATGGTTGGAAACACGATCCCCACTCCCGACCCCACTGTTAGGGAGAAGGCTTTGTGTGCCTTGGATAGCTCGAATGCAAGTTTTGAAAATCAGGGCCAGATTGAGACATATATCGACGAAGTGTGTCGGGAGACTGTGTCACATTGCTGCAACTCATTTCTGCAGCAGGCCGGATTACATTTGTTAATAAGCATGACAGTTATTAATAACATGCTTGCCAAGTCTGTTTCAGACTTGAAGTTTCCTTTGCTATCAGAGGGAAGTGGATGTGCGAAGGTTCAGGTTTTGAAACCGCTGATGGGTTTGTCTGAAAAGCCAATCTTGGCGGGGGAATTGCTTGGTGCCCAAATGCTGTTCTCATTCATGTCACTCTTTATCAGAAATGGAAACAGAGGGATTCTCCTGGAAACCCTTGCCCCGTAAATGGCCGTCTCCAACAGAATGGGACGGAATCCACTCAAAACCCATTTGGTTTACAGATGTCAGAGATTCTGCAGCGGGTGCTACCGAAGATCCAGCCTTAGCCAATCACCACATCACTGGGTGAAAGTCCCAGTTGCTAAATCGAGGACCACTCTCTTATTGGCCAGGCAAGGCTCCCACAGAGCTTTGAGTGACTTCTTCGTTTTGCAGTCTGCAGGCGATGTGCATTGTAACTTACTCTCCTGCAACCTTCTTCGTGTGGTAAAGGGATCACTTCGGCTGCAAGCTGTGAGTAAAGAACACCAAACTATAGCATCACGAGCGCTGTTGCTACCTGTGGTGGTGTCCCTGTCTTAACGGGACCACTTTGCAGAGACCAGACTCATATCGGAGCTTGTGCTGAAAATGCATTTGTTGCTGCTTAGGTTGACTTCTGTTTCATTTACTCTTTCTTCTACGTGAGCTGATGGATGGTGAACCTGTTCATCAGAAAAGTAAACTCCCCTCTGTCTACTGTCCTGACGTAACCTCCTCCACCCAAGTCTGCATCCATGTGTATCATCAATAAAGTTGTGTGCTTTGATTAGCAAAAAAGAGACATGGTCCTTGTCCTTGAGTTTACAGTCTGCACGAAGAGAAAGACAAAGATGCACAATAAGCGCCAGCTGACTGGGGCGTCTGCTTCCCGACAAATGCAAGCTTATCAGTGCTCACAGGAGGCAGGGGTAGAAACGGGCTGCTGCGGTGCTCAGGATAAGCTTCAGGAGGGGTTGGGGGCTGGAGTGGGAGGCGGTGGAAGTGGGGGGGGGGGTTGCTGGAATGAAGATGGAGTGCTGAGAGGACCAAAAACAACAGCCTCGAAGCAGGCAGCACAGTGCCTGGCGCAAAGAAACCCCTCGATAAAGGTGTCTTTCCTTGGCTGCCGGCCTAGAGAGGAAGGTCAGTATCCTTGACGTTTGTCTGAGCATCCCCTGGTGGTGGTGGCAACGGGGGCGCTCTGCCACACATCCCTCTGTGCACATTTAGTGCATCATTCTTCCCATAAGCGTTGCCGCCTGCCCAGCGCCTGCCTTGAGTAGTTCTGTCTCTCCTGTGCAGCTGCCGTTAACACTGCTTCCAGCCGTCCCCCTTTCCTGGGCATCCCAAGCACTACTTTCAGGCAGAGTGAGAAGGGTTGGCTGCTGCTTCCTCTGGGGGAACCTCCTTTCTTCCCTGTCCCCCAGCCCCCAGTACCTTTGATGGGACCCAGGAAGGGGACAGTGGTGCCCTCCATTCCCTCCCCGTGCGGTTGGCAGGACAGATGCTGAGGATGCTTGGCATGGCCCTGCTGGTCCATCCTTCGGGATACACTTCCACACCCTCTGTCGCAGGTCCCGGCATGCCCGCAAGGAAAGCAAGGGCCCGTGTGTGCTGCACGAGTCCTTGGTTCTGGGCAACTCATTCTGCCACGGCCTCCCAAACAGTTGCAGACCCCTCCCAGCAAGCCTGAGCCCCTGCAGCACCGAAGCCGGGTCCCCAGCATGTTTGTGATGTGTCCGGAAGTGGTCCCCGTCCTCAGAGCCATGGCAAACCCAGTAAACACATGTGCTTCCCTTGGGCAGTGCAGCTGCCGTGCCCGGTGCCCTGTCCTGGGCGGTCTCCCCAGGCTACTGCTGTGGGTCACTGGGCCCTGGGCAGCAGCGGTCTGTCTCTACAGTGCTCCGCCTCCACCTGCTCTCCGCCACACACAGCATACTCTCCTTTTCTTTCCTTTTCCTCCCTGCCCTCTGAGTTGGGGTTGCAGGTGGGCGGCAGCTTTCCTGCTTGTACCATCCTGCCCACAGTCCATGCTGAGCAGGCCCCCCCACCAACTCTGGGAAATTCTCACACTGGGAATGGGGACGCTGCCTCTTCCCGGGCCCTGGAGCCTTGGATGGCCAGCAGGTGACTTGGGGTTGCTGAGACACCACACCCCTGCTGAGGCTCAGCCCTCTGGGGCTTCCTTGGATGGCTCTGGGGCCCTGTCTTGTTTCCGAAGAGCTGCTGATGGGACCACCCCTTTCTCCCAAACGAACCTCAGTTTGGCTGCGTGATCTGTCTTTC
This sequence comes from Cynocephalus volans, assembly GCF_027409185.1. Taxonomy (NCBI): domain Eukaryota; kingdom Metazoa; phylum Chordata; class Mammalia; order Dermoptera; family Cynocephalidae; genus Cynocephalus; species Cynocephalus volans. Next base: position 109,360,730 of record NC_084478.1, on the reverse strand, counting down.
ATGGAGGATTTCCCGGCAGACGTCACCTGCATCCACTTTCCCCAGTCGAGCCCGCTCTGCCAATGCTGACTTCAGCAATACCTCACTGCTCATCCTCTTTCACCTCAGCACAAAGGCAGAGGCTGTTCTCCTTCCTCCTAGCTTGTGGTCCCGGATTAGCATGTGCCTCCACACTCCACTGCTCGCGACCAAATTCCCCTTTGCCAGAGGTTGTCCACGGTCTCCCAGGCACTTGATGCGGTAAGGCTGCAGCTGGCTCCTCCTCAGGGAGGGCCTCAGAGGCTTTCTGCCCATCTCCTGAGCAACTCTGTCATGGGGAAGCGGCCACTGTCAAAGTGTCTCCACAGCATCATCATGGTCCATGGCAAGCCCTCCTGCCCATTTGCTGGCACTGCCTTCCGGAAAACGCTCCCTGTGTCTGGAAGCACAGGCCTTCTTTCCTGCCCCTCATCTGTGCACAGGTCGCCGTGCCGGGGTACCAGAGCCCAGCTCCCTGCGCATCCTGCCTCCCCTGGATGCGACATGCAGAGGAGTGGGGTGCATGCCTGCCACCCAGGCCTGATGAAGACATCGAGAGGCTCTCAGCACTGGCAAGAGCACGGGTGCCCCCATCCCATACATAACACACACACACACACAATGAAGACAGCCCTGAGCCATCAGTCGCAATGCTTACCTGTCTGCTGCAACTAAAAGACAGTCTTCCCGGGCTCTCCATGGCAAACACTGGACAAAATCATCCATGCTGAGCTTACCACCTTCCGTGGGGAGGAGCCCTGCCTTCATGGTGCCGCCCCAGCCTAGGCCGTCTCTTGTGTAGATCTGCAACTGCCACCACAGACTGCCTTTCAGCTCCACAAAGGGCCCTCGTTTTGCTTCTTATGCATCTTATTAGGCGTGTACATTTGGTGCCTGTAGGTACCGGCTTCCTCACTGTCTCTCGGCGCGGTGCCCTCCCCAGCTTGCCACCTCTCCTGGGGATTTTGTGGTTTGACGCCCCCACCCCACCTCTCCTCCAGGTAAGTGCACACAAGGTTGCAGACATCCAGCTTCCTTTCCGGAGGGCACATCCGGTCTCAAACCCTGCGTCCTCACCAGGGCCCTATGTGTCACTGTCACAGCAGTTTCCACCACAACCCCCTCATTTTTAAGTGCCACCATGGACCCACACAGCCCTCACCAAGTCAGTCTCTACACCACAGCTCCATTCGGTTAAGAGCTGGGCAGCTGTGGCAGGGGTTTGCTCTTGCCTCCCTTCTAGAGGCCGCAGCCCGGTCTCAGACCCAGACAAGGGCTGCAGCAGAGTCCAGCACTGCCCTGCAGGAGGCTGGCCCCTCCCCTGACTGTGACAGATGCTGCACACATCTGCTCACAGTCTGCCACTTCCCTCCTCACTTTGGAGGCCCCATGGCCTACTTTTCACCCTGGACGCCCATTTTCTCTCCCTGCCTCTTGTTTTTGTGTGTGGCTTGGGACGGCCTTCCCTGCTGCCTGATTGTAAAGAGTCTCCTTCATAGTTGCCTAATTCTTTCATACCGTTCTATTTAAAGTTCTGTCTCATGGATCTACTTGGAATTTACTTTTGTGCAAGGTGGGAGACAGTGATGGGACTTGCCTTCTTCCTCCAGATGGGTAACCGGTGAACCCAGCACCACCGGCTGAGCACTCCATTCTCCTGCTACTGTGTGGTATGTTGTGGGATCCTCATGCACCCAGCCGAGCACCCCCTCTGTGTCATTCCTGAGGCATGTCCTTTTTCTCTCAGGAATCTCTAACTGATATGAGGAACCTTGGCTCACTGGATGGTTTAAGGCAGGTGGTGTAAGTGTTGGTGGGGAGGGCCATGTTGGTGCTTGGGACCAGGCCTCTACCCTAGATACCTCCTAAGGACATCGTCTGGCCTACAGGAAGCTTAGGAACACACACCCTGCCCACTTTAGCGCCTTTGGTAAACTGGCAACTGATCAGAAGCTAGTTGCAGAATGCTGTGTTATGTATATAGCCTTTTTTTTTTTTTTTTTTTTTTGCGTTCTTGCTGTGAATGGGTTTGCAAGGGAGGTCAATAAGAGATTTAATTTTCTTTTTCTTTCTTTTGTGCCTTTTGATTTTTGTCTTTATGTATGAATTTCCCATTTAAAACTAAATTTACTAGGACACAATTATTGCTGGTTCATATAAAAGTTATAGATACTGCATTGTCATTCTATACAAAGGCTCTTTTGGTGAACACCCTTATTAATTTTATTATTTTGTGTCTTTTTTTCTCTTTGACTTCTTAAGTCGACAAACGTAGTTTACAAATTATGACAGTTTTATCTCTTCCTATTCAATAGTTTATAGTTCATTTCTTTTACTTATCTCATTGCACTGTCAAGGACGTCCAGAACAACAGTGTTGATGACACAGTGTGCATTTGTCTTGTTTCTGATTTTAATGGTCTGTATTTCAGTGTAAGGTTGATGTCTGCTGGAGGTTTCTGAATAAATAATATGTCATACATTTATATAATAGAATTTATAAAGTAGTAAAAATGAGTGAACTAGGTATTTATTTATCAGTCCAGACAATTCTCAGGAATCTAAAGTTGAGTGAAATAATCAATTTGATGAAAGATACAGTATAATGTCATTTATATAATCATAGATGTATAACACAATACTATATATTATTTTGGATACATATATTTGTAGCAAAATTAAAAATAGGCTCTGAAAGTTCTATATCAATTTTGCAATATCAGTTGCCTCTGGGAAGGGATAGAGAAAAATGTGACTCCAACAATATATGTAGTTTAATTTTATGTATTAAGAAAAATATTATATACAAACACAATGAAGTGTTAATGTTTGTTGTTAATTATGGATGATGTATACATAGATCCTCATTATTTTCTCTCTGTATTACTCTTTTTTTAATTAAAAAGAAAGGTGTATTGTGTGCCCAATACGATCAATAAAAATTCCCTCACCAAAAGGGTCATAATGAGCTTAACAGTTAAAAAAAAGAAAAGAAAAGAAAGATGACTGCTTACATGTTAATAATTAGTAATACTGGATTCATTTATTAGGCACTTACCATAGTGTATAGTGTATGGTGAATTGTAAGAACTTAGGAAATATTGACTATTACTTCATCCCATTCTCACACTCTGAATAAGTGCTATTATCATCCCTATTTTGCAGATTCAGAAACTGTGACTCAGAGAGGTTAAGTAATTTGCCCACAATAACAAAGCCAAGTAGAGAAGTTAAGACAGTCTGACTTCAAAGATCTTGCTCTTTTTTTAAAGGTGATACAAAAACACAGTAAATAAATAAATAAATAAATAAATAAATAAATTCCCTCACCTGGACATATCCTCAAGAAATTTTAGCATAACAGGGATTAAAAGAAGCTTAAAGCTTCCCAGGTAGGGGGAATGTCACCTACAAATCAGACTGGCATCAGATTTCCTATTCATAATATTTAATGCTAAATGTCCATGTATAAATGCCTTTAAATCTTTAGAGAGTATGCTTTTCTCTAGTATTCTATCTCCAAGTGTACTATCAAAGAGGTATGTAATGACAAGATGTTTTCAGGACTGAAAGTACTCAGAAAGCTTACCTCCTGCAGACCATTTTTTAGAAAGTTATTTGAACATGTACTTCAACAAAATGAGGTAGTAATCAAGTCAAAAGTAAATACACAATCCAGGAAATAGTGATCACAACTTGAGAAAGCAATAAAGGTTACTTTTAAGATGATGGCCAAACAGCAGGCCCTGATTAACCAGACTGAAGAAGAGCAGGATGACAGAGAATTTAGGGTAGTGGGTAAACTCATGAATAAAGGGGGACTTGGTAAAATGAATTGAGAGGTTAGAAAATGATTGAGAGATTGGAAAAACTAGAGGATGTAATAAGGGCAAATAAAGGAAGAAAAACAGAAAAGCCTCTAAGAAAATATTACAGTAATGGCCCCCAATGGACCATGCCTCCCTGTATCCATACCATTGTGTAGTTCCCTCTCACATAGGCTCTGGGCCTGGCCGTGTGATATGCTTTGGCCAGTTTAAATGTTAGCAAACATGACCGAAGAAGAGGCTTGAACTGTACATTTTCAGTGAGCCTTTCACTCTTCTTGCTTTGAAACCTGCATGTGTGGAGCCGCCTAGGCAAACCTGTGGAGCATGAGACCATGTAGAACAGAGATGAACTGTCCCAGCTGAAGACCCCTAGAAAGAGTTGCCAGATCATTCATATATGTGTATATATATAAATTTGTAATGTATGTATGTCCCAAGTATTGTATGGAACATATTTATACTTAAACATATTAATTATTCATCTGGAATGCAAATTTAACTGGGCATCCTGTATTTTTATGTGCTAGATATAGCAATTCTAGCTATAGGAAAACCAACCCCCAGCTTATCTGCCAGCTGACTCCAGCCACATAAGTGACCTCAGGCAGGACTAGCAGAAGAACTAATGAGATAAGCCCAGTACAAATTACTGATCCACAAAATAACAAGCAAATAATATGGCTACTTAAAGCCAGTGTGAAAAGGTGTTTTGGAGTATTTTTTTATGCAGTAACAGACAACAGATATTTAAAACAAAAATGTGTACTTGCTCCAAAAAAGCAGCAAATTAAGATACAGAATGAATTCAACATTTGATGGAATATAAGGAAAAAGGGTCTATTGAGTCCTGAGTGTAATAACAGTTCCCCTTAAGTGACTCAAGAGCCTTGACCTTGGATCCTAGAAAAAGGTTTTTTTTCTTTTCAAATGACCGGTAAGAGGATCTTAACCCTTGACTTGGTGTTGTCAGCACCACGTTCTCCCAAGTGAGCCACAGGCCGGCCCTGGATCCTAGAAAATTTCTAAGCAATGAGAGTGGGCTGGATTAAGTTGGAAGCTAATCCCAGGTGTCCCTGGAATCTCACCATGCCACATAGAATGGGGCAGGCTTAAACTAGCTCTCAAGTTACTAAGAAGGATGCAGGCAAATATTCCCAGGGTAAGATGAATTTATGACCTGATGTGATTGATTTAAACCTTGCACCTAGCTCTACCACCACAGAAGACAGTAGATAAGTAGACCATGGCTACATGGCTCCCATAACAGTCTGAAGTGACAAAATGGATATAAAGGCAACAATCCCACATCCGAAGAAAGGCCTAGGTTGAATGTATCTGAGGGATTCAGATGGTATTATCTTCAAAGGAGTACCTTCATGGGGTCCTGAAATCAAGAGGACGGTTGGCCAGTTAGCTCAGTTGATTAGAGCATAGCTTTATAACACCAAGGTCATGGGTTCATATCCCCATACAGGCCAGTCACCCCCCACCAAAAAAAATGTTCATTGAAATCAAGGGAAGCTTGCTCTTCTAATAGAGAGAATGCCCTGAGCTTTCTTCTTTATATAGCCATCTGCATGCAATAAGTTCCAGTTTACTTTTACATTCTGTTCTATAACAACCATGTCTCCCATTAAAGCTTTCTACTTTCAACTCTAGGCATTGAAAATCATGAACTGTATTTAGATGATTATGACTATTTAAATGCTTCTCACTGCTTAGCCAGGTAGCGTCCTAGCACTTGAACACTTGAACCCCTCTTGCATAGCTTTAAAAAATGATTCACATATTGCCTATAGGAATGAGATTTCAAGTTGACTTGAGACTTAATAAAAGTATAGCTGACAGAATGTGGGATATAAAAGATGGTAAAGGGCAGAAGAAAGAACAGAGGAACCAATGTACTTGTTTTACAAAGTGGTAGAAGCTTACGAAACAAAATAAAGTTTATGTATATTACTTAAGGTTACATTCAGGTACCTTATTTATTTTAATTGATTTTATTGCCTACTTCCTCCACAAGAAAGCAAGCTTAATAAAGGCTACTTCTGTCTTGAAACTGCTTGTTGTGAGTTCCTTTCCTCTCTGTACCTTTGTAGTAAGAAAGCTCAGGAAAGCTGGCAGAGAACATGGAGTTGTTTCCCTTTCTGGGACTGACTAGAGGCTCTATTCAAACTTAGCTTCACAGTATATTGGACTCTGACTCCTTCACAGAAAATGTCTCTATGGATTTGTAAATTGGTTTTATGCTTGACAGTCTGTTCGGTTAATTTTCCAGAAACTCTAGCTGCACTCTCAAGTCAGTCACTAGGCAACACCAAACTCCAGAAAGAGGAGAGCTGCTCGTATATTTCTTAAAGATAAGAAGTATGCACATGTTGACATCAGGAGCCTCAATGGACCCTAGTGGGTTATAAGAAGTAGAAAGAGATTGGGCTAAAGAAGAAATCCCAGAGAAAGGTCATATTTGCAAGAATCCATCTGTCTACTTGGTAGCACTGGACATGACTCCACCCCTGAGTAGCAGGGGAAAGGAAAGATTACATTTTCAACAGCCTCACAGCTACGTCTTTCTGATGGCTTGGGCCATGAGAAATATTCTTGATATCAGGGAAGACAACTCTGGCCCTTGTCCTAGTTGAACCTTTCGCAAATAATTGGTTCAAGAAAATCTGATATTCCTTAAAGACAGGGAATAAAAATGGAACTTGTATAAGAGATAAATACAGATGTTACGTGAAAAAAGGAGAAGGAGGCATGAAAAAATGGATAGCAGATGAAGAAAACTCATCTAAAAAATATTACCATAAAGTAGATGAAAATTCTCACCAAATATTTCATATGAATTTGAAAGTTTTAATGAAGCAAGTAAGCGAGAGCTCAAGAAAGGGATGGAAAGATAAGAATGAGATGAAATATGAGCTATCAGACCTCAGGGAAGAAGGTGGAAAAAGAAATTTAATAATCATAGAGATGAAAGCAGGAGGACAGGGAAGAAAAAATATACAAAAGTATAGCAATTAGAGTCCAATCTATGTAAATTTAGGACTAAGGCCAAAACAAATGTGGTGATTATGGCTCCAGAATGAAGGTAATGCTGATAAACCAAGATCAAATAGAAATTCTATAATTAACAACAATTGGGAGAGGAGAGAAAAAGAAGGTGGAAGGTAATGTAATTTTGTTGATATTCTTATCCTTAATAACTGGGGTCAAAAGATACCATCTAAAGCAGACAAATATGGCAATAGAGGTACGAGTATATTGAGTGGTACAAAGATAAACACTAAGAGGAAGGGGAGAAGGGAAGAGAAAGAAATATGCATAAAGTTAATCAATGAAGCATTATTTGTAATAGCAAAAATAAATAAAAACTCTAAACATCCACAAATAAGAGACTGACTAAATAATTAAGACATATTCATGCAATAAAATATTATTTAGCTATAAAATTAAAAGCAAGTTTTTATGTAAAAACTTATATAAATTGAGGATTGACAAGGTTATTGACATGTTGTTATGTGTATGTATGTGTGTGTGTGTATATGTATGTTTACATATACAGTAATATCTCTGGGATAATACACAAGAAACTGATAACATTGCCTCTGGTGGGGGAGAATAGTTGGTGAAAGAGAGGAGTTAAAGGGAAATTTTTAATGTATGCCCTTTGTTACCTTTTGAATTTTGAACCACTAGGACTTCATGCCTATTTTTTAAAAAATTAATTTGGGGCCGAGCCCGTGGCGCACTCGGGAGAGTGCGGCACTGGGAGCGTGGAGACGCTCCCGCCGCAGGTTCGGATCCTATATGGGAATGGCCGGTGCACTCACTGGCTGAGTGCCGGTCATGAAAAAGACAAAAAAAAAATTAATTTGTTTATTAATAGTATTATTTTTTTACATTCTAAGATGTTGTTGTGGAGCAGTTGTGGGGAGGGGGGCAGAGGGAGAGGGGAAGGTGGAAGGAAATAAGGTGGGAGGAGTAGGAAGGAGGGGGTGCTTGGTTGAGGCCTGTGGCACTTCCCTCATTCCAGCAGGGCAGACCAGTGAGCTTCTAGCAGAAGCTTGGTTGTTGTTGGGCTGGATGCAAATGTTGGGGGTGTGGCTGAAGCTCTCAGCCCCCACTGCCCTGGCTCAAAGGCCTGGGGCATTTCTGGCAGTGGCTTGGTGGTCATAGCTGGGCTTGGCACAGAAATTGGGGGGGGGCCTGGCTGAGGCCCTCAGCTCCCCACCTCCCTGGCTTGGGAGTCCAGGGGGCTTCTGGTCCTTCTAGGTTTTATAGGTGTTGTCTAGTGGTGTTAAAACTTTACCGGTTAGTATCAAACTTTGTCTCTGATCTGTGGGTTTTTTGTTTTTTCTTTCAGTTCTCTGTTGGATTATTCACTGTTCCCACTACTTAAACTCTGCACTGGAACAAATTTGTTGTCCTTTGCTTACTTCTAAAATGGGGGAACTTCTTGTGGGGATCAGCACTTGAGCTCTGTGGTTGAGCTAAATTACTGCTTTGCTGCTGATTCCCTGGGGAAGGCTTTTTGTGCAGCTCAGGTTTTAATCGTTGACCTTATAAGCATTTTTGGGTCTTCTGAGGCCCAGTACACATGGGTTGTGTAGAAACTCCAGTCTGGGCCTGAGTCCCTTCAGCAAACTTCACCCCTGCAGTCTACACTCCCAACCAGTCTCCAGTTAGTGACCCTGTGCTGATTGGAGGGCAGATCAGCTGTCCATGCTGTGCCCCAATGTTCTCCTGGTGGGCCCTCCAACACTCCAAACACTTCCCATAGGATGGGCCATGCACTAGTCCCTTGTGATGACTCACCAGCCTCTGAGTGGCTCCTTTTTTTCAGTTGTCTGTGGTCCCTCACTCCTATGTGGGTCCACAGGAACCCTATTAATGGTCTTGCTGGCCTGGGGACCACCAAGGCCCTCTTCTCCCCTGTCACCTCCAAGCAACTTCATATGAAGGGCACAGCAGTGGCTTTTGCTAGCTCTTACTCCGTGTGCTTACCAGCTCCAGCCTTGAAGTGGCCGGGGCTCAAAATGATGGGAGCGATCCTTTCTTTCTCTCATCATGGCTTCTCCTGCCTTCACGCACTTCGTAGGTCTCTCCTCCTCTTCCCCTGAGCTCTAGCGGCCCCACCTGGCTATAGTTGCTTTTTAATAGTTGTAAATTGGTTGATTTGTGGGAGAGAGTGACATTGTGGACTGTCTATTCTGCCATCTTGACCTCTATTGCCTATTCTTAAAAATAGATTACATTTAGATTTAAGATAAAATGTAAAGAATTGGTTGACCTGTCTGCCCAGCCTGTGGATATTGTGTTATGTGAGATGCCTGATACATGCTTTATAGAGTTTACTCAGTCCACATATATCTCTCTTTGTTCTATCCCCCTGAGGACTGAGGCAAACATGTAGGGCAATGTCGTGGTTGCCAGTTTGGCTCCCTGGGTCTTTGCCCATTCTCATTATTCACCATCAAGACTAAGTAAGTAAGATAATAACCTTGCCTGTACCTCACTCAAGAAACTTTGAGTTCCTAAAACCAATTTTTAAAATTTGTAGCCATCAATTTGGAGTTTTCCTAAATTCCAAAAGCTTCCATTACATATTGGGAACCAGACCTGGAAGACTCTGACCATAGATCTTTACTACAACCCGTAAGTAGTGAGAACTCAGGATCTAAAGGAATTGTCCATCAGAGAAAAACTTTGTGGAGAGGAGAAAAAGAAAAACAGACAACATCATGTCTCCTGGCTGAAATTAATTCTCAGATTTAACCCCTAGAGGGTGGTGGGTATTATATATTACCAGATAAGTTACTTGAAATTTAAGAGCATTGGGGTTAGAGTTTTCATTTCCCCAGGCACAAGCTGCAAAAGTACCAGTCCAACATGGGACAGCTCAAGTGGTAAGCTAGGAAAGGCTAAGAGAGAAGGCTGGTGATAAAATTTCCTATCAATTCCCTTACCTCCAAAACCCCTCCCCAGTTGAGGAAGTTGACAATTTCATCTACTACCCAATTTAGGGTCCTTATAATGAAAAACACAGAACTTTGGATATAGATTTACACATTGAAAATTGGTCTTTGTGAGATGCAAATATTTACTCAGAGAGGGTTGTATGGCATGATTATTTGGAGTGTTTATTTGTGGTAATAACTTCAGCCATCAAATTGTCTTTCCTTCCTTCAAAATTATCCCATATCCAGATATCCAGCAACAAAGAACAATAGAATATTGGTGGCTAGACTTAATGTAGACCTTGTCAGAGAGGTGAAAGAAACCTGCTTGAATAAACCAGAAAAACTAGTTTGGACTACTCTACTGCCAGGGGAGTGGTGGAGGAAGAAAATATAAAAGTAAAATGAAAGAAGGGAAAGGGTTTTTAGGGAAGTTCTGGGAAAAGAGCATTTGTGTAACAGTAAGTCCAAATGCCTTGTCTTCTTCCCCTTTCCTCCTCTTTGAAAGTAGCAATGGTGAGGCACTTGAGCATCCACTTTTTTTATTACTGCTCCCAAAGCAGCAGAAACCATGGATATGTGTAGCGTGCTGGCACATGGGATAAGGACAGCAGAATCAAAATAGCAAATCATTGTAGGACCTAGATGGGAAGATTCTAAAGATGCCAATTTAATCCATTAAATTAATGTAATTTCAGTCAAAACATAAAGGATGAATTCTGCAATAAATGACATTAGAACTATCAAGGAACAAAATAACAACAAATTTAGTCGAAGATCTCAACTGGCTTTATTGTGATTCTACAATCAGGCAACATAAAATAGAATATGTGCTCCAATGAGCCAAGTAGAGGATGTTGATTTTATAGACAGAAAAAGGCTAAAGAAAGCAGAAACAAAGAACAAAAAGTGATTGCTCATTTCAAAGTTACTTGTCCTTGTAAGGTGGGGACAGGCATACAGAACAATAGAAAAATAATATCAGGTTACTTCAGGCTATCTCTTTTGTGTAAGGTTTAAAGCAGACAGAACTTCATTATCATAAATAATGAAGATTTAAAATGGCCTGTTCAGGAAATTGGCTGTTATCTTTCTTCAGACTTCTTGGAAGGTTGGACCACAGCCTAAGTGACATGGAACTTAACAGGGGTGACTCCATTTTGATTTTTAGTCTGATTTTTTGGGATCTAGTGCAGGAACTTAGTCCAAAACAATGGCCTCCTATAATTTTTATTGAACAGTATAATTAATTATACATTTAGAGAAAATTAAGGTAGAAAATCTACCCCAAAGCATTTGTACAGACAGTCACACACACACACACACACACACACACACACACACACACACACACACACACACACACAATACTAGTGGGTTAACAGAAGAGCTAACTCTAAAAAGAATATTGTGTTTGTGTTCTTTGTAAGGAAATAGGCAAATGTTTTTCTTAGAACCTTGGGATAGGAAAGGCTATCAGAAAAAGGAGGAGAAAAGGAAGGAAGGAAGGAAGGAAGGAAGGGAGGGAGGGAGGGAGGGAGGGAGGGAGGGAAGGAGGAAGGAAGGGAGCCCTAAAAGAAAATATTGACAGAAACAGAAAACACAAACGTCCTGAGTGATCAAACATATCATACACACACAAAAATAAAGAGATGCAGGCGAGAGAAACCACTTATAACATGTAAGTTTGACATGTGACAACAGCCATCTCTGCGGTTAATCTGTGTGGACACTGGCTACCATATGTGACAAGACAGGAAGTGTTTACGTAGAAAAGAAATTTGCTTTTGTCTTGCACAGATGTAGTAATCTGAGAGAGGGAAGAGACCGATCGCCAGTTTCTCACGGTGCTAAATTAGGCAGGGTGTGTATCCTAAGCTTGCTGAGGGCCAGAAGATGTCCTGAGGGTAGAGGCCTGGTCCCAAGCACCAACGTGGCCCTCCCCACCAACACTTACACCACCTGCCTTAAACCATCCAGTGAGCCAAGGTTCCCCATATCAGTTAGAGGTTCCTGAGAGAAAAAGGACATGCCTCAGGAATGACACAGAGGGGGTGCTCGGCTGGGTGCATGAGGATCCCACAACATACCACACAGTAGCAGGAGAATGGAGTGCTCAGCCGGTGGTGCTGGGTTCACCGGTTACCCATCTGGAGGAAGAAGGCAAGTCCCATCACTGTCTCCCACCTTGCACAAAAGTAAATTCCAAGTAGATCCATGAGACAAAACTTTAAATAGAACGGTATGAAAGAATTAGGCAACTATGAAGGAGACTCTTTACAATCAGGCAGCAGGGAAGGCCGTCCCAAGCCACACACAAAAACAAGAGGCAGGGAGAGAAAATGGGCGTCCAGGGTGAAAAGTAGGCCATGGGGCCTCCAAAGTGAGGAGGGAAGTGGCAGACTGTGAGCAGATGTGTGCAGCATCTGTCACAGTCAGGGGAGGGGCCAGCCTCCTGCAGGGCAGTGTTGGACTCTGCTGCAGCCCCTGTCTGGGTCTGAGACCGAGCTGCGGCCTCTAGAAGGGAGGCAAGAGCAAACCCCTGCCACAGCTGCCCAGCTCTTAACTGAATGGAGCTGTGGTGTAGAGACTGACTTGGTGAGGGCTGTGTGGGTCCATGGTGGCACTTAAAAATGAGGGGGTTGTGGTGGAAACTGCTGTGACAGTGACACATAGGGCCCTGGTGAGGACGCAGGGTTTGAGACCGGATGTGCCCTCCGGAAAGGAAGCTGGATGTCTGCAACCTTGTGTGCACTTACCTGGAGGAGAGGTGGGGTGGGGGCGTCAAACCACAAAATCCCCAGGAGAGGTGGCAAGCTGGGGAGGGCACCGCGCCGAGAGACAGTGAGGAAGCCGGTACCTACAGGCACCAAATGTACACGCCTAATAAGATGCATAAGAAGCAAAACGAGGGCCCTTTGTGGAGCTGAAAGGCAGTCTGTGGTGGCAGTTGCAGATCTACACAAGAGACGGCCTAGGCTGGGGCGGCACCATGAAGGCAGGGCTCCTCCCCACGGAAGGTGGTAAGCTCAGCATGGATGATTTTGTCCAGTGTTTGCCATGGAGAGCCCGGGAAGACTGTCTTTTAGTTGCAGCAGACAGGTAAGCATTGCGACTGATGGCTCAGGGCTGTCTTCATTGTGTGTGTGTGTGTGTTATGTATGGGATGGGGGCACCCGTGCTCTTGCCAGTGCTGAGAGCCTCTCGATGTCTTCATCAGGCCTGGGTGGCAGGCATGCACCCCACTCCTCTGCATGTCGCATCCAGGGGAGGCAGGATGCGCAGGGAGCTGGGCTCTGGTACCCCGGCACGGCGACCTGTGCACAGATGAGGGGCAGGAAAGAAGGCCTGTGCTTCCAGACACAGGGAGCGTTTTCCAGAAGGCAGTGCCAGCAAATGGGCAGGAGGGCTTGCCATGGACCATGATGACGCTGTGGAGACACTTTGACAGTGGCCGCTTCCCCATGACAGAGTTGCTCAGGAGATGGGCAGAAAGCCTCTGAGGCCCTCCCTGAGGAGGAGCCAGCTGCAGCCTTACCGCATCAAGTGCCTGGGAGACCGTGGACAACCTCTGGCAAAGGGGAATTTGGTCGCGAGCAGTGGAGTGGGGAGGCACATGCTAATCGGGACCACAAGCTAGGAGGAAGGAGAACAGCCTCTGCCTTTGTGCTGAGGTGAAAGAGGATGAGCAGTGAGGTATTGCTGAAGTCAGCATTGGCAGAGCGGGCTCGACTGGGGAAAGTGGATGCAGGTGATGTCTGCCGGGAAATCCTCCATGAAAGACAGATCACGCAGCCAAACTGAGGTTCGTTTGGGAGAAAGGGGTGGTCCCATCAGCAGCTCTTCGGAAACAAGACAGGGCCCCAGAGCCATCCAAGGAAGCCCCAGAGGGCTGAGCCTCAGCAGGGGTGTGGTGTCTCAGCAACCCCAAGTCACCTGCTGGCCATCCAAGGCTCCAGGGCCCGGGAAGAGGCAGCGTCCCCATTCCCAGTGTGAGAATTTCCCAGAGTTGGTGGGGGGGCCTGCTCAGCATGGACTGTGGGCAGGATGGTACAAGCAGGAAAGCTGCCGCCCACCTGCAACCCCAACTCAGAGGTCAGGGAGGAAAAGGAAAGAAAAGGAGAGTATGCTGTGTGTGGTGGAGAGCAGGTGGAGGCGGAGCACTGTAGAGACAGACCGCTGCTGCCCAGGGCACAGTGACCCACAGCAGTAGCCTGGGGAGACCGCCCAGGACAGGGCACCGGGCACGGCAGCTGCACTGCCCAAGGGAAGCACATGTGTTTACTGGGTTTGCCATGGCTCTGAGGACGGGGACCACTTCCGGACACATCACAAACATGCTGGGGACCCGGCTTCGGTGCTGCAGGGGCTCAGGCTTGCTGGGAGGGGTCTGCAACTGTTTGGGAGGCCGTGGCAGAATGAGTTGCCCAGAACCAAGGACTCGTGCAGCACACACGGGCCCTTGCTTTCCTTGTGGGCATGCCGGGACCTGCGACGCAGGGTGTGGAAGTGTATCCCGAAGGATGGACCAGCAGGGCCATGCCAAGCATCCTCAGCATCTGTCCTGCCAACCGCACGGGGAGGGAATGGAGGGCACCACTGTCCCCTTCCTGGGTCCCATCAAAGGTACTGGGGGCTGGGGGACAGGGAAGAAAGGAGGTTCCCCCAGAGGAAGCAGCAGCCAACCCTTCTCACTCTGCCTGGAAGTAGTGCTTGGGATGCCCAGGAAAGGGGGACGGCCGGAAGCAGGGTTAACGGCAGCTGCACAGGAGAGACAGAACTACTCAAGGCAGGCGCTGGGCAGGCGGCAACGCGTATGGAGAGAATGATGCACTAAATGTGCACAGAGGGATGTGTGGCAGAGCGCCCCCGTTGCCACCACCACCAGGGGATGCTCAGACAAACGTCAAGGATACTGACCTTCCTCTCTAGGCCGGCAGCCAAGGAAAGACACCTTTATCGAGGGGTTTCTTTGCGCCAGGCACTGTGCTGCCTGCTTCGAGGCTGTTGTCTTTCGGTCCTCTCAGCACTCCATCTTCATTCCAGCAACCCCCCCCCCCACTTCCACCGCCTCCCACTCCAGCCCCCAACCCCTCCTGAAGCTTATCCTGAGCACCGCAGCAGCCCGTTTCTACCCCTGCCTCCTGTGAGCACTGATAAGCTTGCATTTGTCGGGAAGCAGACGCCCCAGTCAGCTGGCGCTTATTGTGCATCTTTGTCTTTCTCTTCGTGCAGACTGTAAACTCAAGGACAAGGACCATGTCTCTTTTTTGCTAATCAAAGCACACAACTTTATTGATGATACACATGGATGCAGACTTGGGTGGAGGAGGTTACGTCAGGACAGTAGACAGAGGGGAGTTTACTTTTCTGATGAACAGGTTCACCATCCATCAGCTCACGTAGAAGAAAGAGTAAATGAAACAGAAGTCAACCTAAGCAGCAACAAATGCATTTTCAGCACAAGCTCCGATATGAGTCTGGTCTCTGCAAAGTGGTCCCGTTAAGACAGGGACACCACCACAGGTAGCAACAGCGCTCGTGATGCTATAGTTTGGTGTTCTTTACTCACAGCTTGCAGCCGAAGTGATCCCTTTACCACATGAAGAAGGTTGCAGGAGAGTAAGTTACAATGCACATCGCCTGCAGACTGCAAAACGAAGAAGTCACTCAAAGCTCTGTGGGAGCCTTGCCTGGCCAATAAGAGAGTGGTCCTCGATTTAGCAACTGGGACTTTCACCCAGTGATGTGGTGATTGGCTAAGGCTGGATCTTCGGTAGCACCCGCTGCAGAATCTCTGACATCTGTAAACCAAATGGGTTTTGAGTGGATTCCGTCCCATTCTGTTGGAGACGGCCATTTACGGGGCAAGGGTTTCCAGGAGAATCCCTCTGTTTCCATTTCTGATAAAGAGTGACATGAATGAGAACAGCATTTGGGCACCAAGCAATTCCCCCGCCAAGATTGGCTTTTCAGACAAACCCATCAGCGGTTTCAAAACCTGAACCTTCGCACATCCACTTTCCTCTGATAGCAAAGGAAACTTCAAGTCTGAAACAGACTTGGCAAGCATGTTATTAATAACTGTCATGCTTATTAACAAATGTAATCCGGCCTGCTGCAGAAATGAGTTGCAGCAATGTGACACAGTCTCCCGACACACTTCGTCGATATATGTCTCAATCTGGCCCTGATTTTCAAAACCTGCATTCGAGCTATGCAAGGCACACAAAGCCTTCTCCCTAACAGTGGGGTCGGGAGTGGGGATCGTGTTTCCAACCATTGAGAGGCTGGCCAAATGACTATTGATATAATCATGGCTGAATGGAAAACTAGCATCCTTGGGCTTCGCAAACAACATTTTTCCCTGAATGAAGGACACTTGGAGAGGTCAAGAATACAAGTGATGTTTTTGATGTCTTCAGGATCCAAAAAAATCATATTCTTTTTTTTTTTGGAAAAAGGTGATTTTATTTATTGGGACCGTTTCCTCTCTGGGAAGCCTCATGTTCTTACTGCCCTTGATTTATGTCACCCTCTCGTCCCCAGGGCTTCCCCCCACCCCTAGCCCACTGTTGAGTGCAGTCCAGATGCCTTAGTTGTCCTCACCACTTTCCCATTCTTTTGGTCTTTTCTTACTTGGTTGCATCTTATTCTGCTTGGTGGGTAAACACTATAGCAAGTTCTAGATCTGACCTTCAGATCTGCTTTCACTAATTCACCAATTGAGTGTATTCCACATCTATGACAAGTCATAGATGGGTCTCACTCTTGAAAAAGTCATTTAGTTGTGATGATCCAGGAAGGGGACTTTTGGACACTCTTTTCCTGGGCACAAGCTAGCTAACTGCCATCCAACATAGAGCTAGGGACAATGTAAACTTAAAACTTTTATATGCGTTTCCCAAGAGAGACTTGTGAATACACAGGATATAAGGATATCAGTATCTCTCTTTCCTGATTTAGGGTCTTCATTTTCAAATGTTCCTCCTCTGACATTTGATTCCTGCAAGCTCATTTCTACTATTTTTCCAGAGGTATATCAGTTGCCATCTTCCAGCATCAAAGTAAGAGGGAATGTGAACAAAGGTTGGGAAAGAGAGAAGTTGAGTTGCCTCTGGACCCTGTGTTCTGATTCTGACACCCCATCCCTGCCCCTTATCTCCAGGATCTCACACTGTGTGAAGCATTTCTTTCCTCCCTTACCTAGATTTTTGTCTACAGGTAGACAAGAAAAAACGGAGATTGGCAGATGCACTGGCACATGAGTTTCAGGTGCACCCTTTCCAGAGTGAGCAATCTATCTAAGCTTTCAAACGTCTTATTTAGGTCTCGGACACACCCCTCACCCTGCCCTTCAGTCACTTTATCACCTGCCCCTCCCCCACAAATGCTCATTTTTCTGCTCTACCCCACCCCATCTCCTTTCTGCCCTATAGATATTGACACTCTTTTCCCACAGAAAAAGGATTGGGATTAAGGGTTTTCTGAAAACAGGACAGGAGTGGAAGAGCAGGCTCTGGTTTAGTGCTTGCCTCTACCACCACCTTGTGACTGGCCTAGCCCTACATTTCCCTGAAAGAATGCAGGCTTGCTTTAGTCTCTACCAAATAGCGTCTTCCTGTTCCTTTCCCTTGGATTGTGCTGCCCCCTACAGACAGACAAACAAACGAACATCTATCCGTATGCTGGATGAACATATTTAGTGCCATAATTCCTACCTTTTACTATTTCAGGAATCTGTCAAATATTTTTCACTGCTCAGTCCTAGATCCCCAATACCAGCTCTCATCTTGACCCCAGGAACCATTTAGAGTACTAAAATAAGCTGGTGGGCCGGGCAGGGATATAGGGCAAACTGATTCTGCCCCAACCCTGACCCTAAGACCTCCCAGGCAAACCTCATTCTCACACCAGCCTGCACATAACCACAGCAGTACCTTCTTTTTCACTCGGCTACAAACATCTCTTTCTGAGGTCAACTGGAAGCTGATAGCTGGATCAAAAAGACTTTACCTCTTCACAATTCTTGCTCATCTGAGATACATGGAACCAATGAGCCATGGTCTGCAATTCCCCCTCTCGCCAGCAGTGATGCAAGAGTGTGCCTGCCTCTCTCTCTTCCCCCCAGCACACGAGAACTGTCACTCTTTTTTTTTTCTTTGCCAATTCTGGAAGCGAAAACAAAATTCATTTCCAGTTTGTTGGAATTTGCCTCACTTTGATTTCCAGGGAGAAAATATATCTTCTCCTGCAGCAATTATTTCTATTTTTACTTCTTTGTCTCCTCTTAAAATACAGGGCAACAGCCCATCTCTTTACTTCCCCTCCCCTCAGTCACTAATATCCATCATCTTGCTTGGATCCATGAAAAATCAGATTTTGTAAAATAAGGCATGGAGAAATAGATATTTTAATTATTTCTTGTCTCTGCTCATTTTTCTTAAAAATACTGACTTTAAAAAAATTTGTTTATACTTTTATATGTATAAGTTTTCTGGAATGATGTTTGCTAAATGTTGCTACTGATTATTTTTGAGAATGGGATTTCAAGCAAAACATATTCTAGCTACCGTGTCAAATGTTAAGGTCAATGGGACATGACGATGAATAGAGTGACTGTCTCTTGGGCAAGAACATCTGCCTTTCCAGACAGGCCCCCATAAGGTAGCATTTACCTTGCTGAGTTCACTATACTACAGGCTCCAAACCCTAATTTTGTTTTTAGACTAAAAATATGCACAACTTATAACCTTACACCCTACAGAAATGCATGCATACATTCACAAAAAGACGTGTATAAGAGGTCTTCAAAAAGGTCATAGAAAGATTCATATTATCTTTTAATTCTGTTTTTCCACGAATTTTTAAAATTTTTTAACATTTATTTGTACATATATGTGGGGTACAGTGTATAGTTTCAATACATGCATATACTGTAATATTGATTCACTTAGAATAAATAGCATAGCTTTGTACCTGTTAATCCACGTCTTCCCCTCCTCTTCTGCCCCCTCCCCTCCTGGCCTCTGGTAACCACTATTCTATTCTCTACTCCAATAAGAGCCACTTTGTTTTAAGATTCACATATGAGTGAGAACATACGGTATTTGTCTTTTTGTGCCTGACTTACTTCACTTAACAAAATGATCTCTATCTCCATCCATGTTGCTGCAAATGACATTATTTAATTTTTTTTAAATAGCTGAATAGTATTCTACTGTGTACATATATCACAGTTGTTTTTGTTTTTGTTTTTTTATCCATTCATTCATTGTTGGACATTTAGGTTGATTCCATCTCTTTGCTACTGTGAATAGCGTTGCAATGAACATGGGAGTGCAGGTGTCTCTTCAATATATTGATTTCATTTTCTTTGGGTATATACCCAGTAGTGGGATTGCTGTGTCATTAGGAAGTTCAATTTTTAGTTCTCTGAGGAACCTCCATACTGTTTTCCACAATGACTGTAGCAATTTACATTCCCATCAATAATGCAGGAGAGTTCCTTTTTCTCTGCATCCTCACCAGTATTTGTTATTTTCTGTACTGTTGACAATAACCACTCTAACTGGAGTAAGATGATATCTCATTGTGGTTTTCGTTTGCATTTCCCTGATGACTAGTGATATTGAGCATTTTTTTCATGTGCCTGTTGGCCATTTGTATGTCTTCTTTTGGAAAATGTCTCTTCATATCCTTTGTCCATTTTTTAATTGTGTTATTTGCTTTTCTGCTGTTGAGTTGTTTGAGTTCCTTATATATCCTGGATATTAACCCCCTTGTCTTGTGTGTAGTTTGCAAACACCCTCCCATTCTGTAGGTTGTCTCTTCACTTTGTTGATTGCGTGCTTTGTTGTGCAGAAGCTTTTTAGTTTGATGTAGTCCCATTTCTATATTTTTTCTTTAGTTCCCTGTGCCTTTGCAGTCTTGTTCAAAAAGCACTGCCCACTCCCATTTTGTATAGCATATCCCCTATGTTTTCTTCTAGTAGTTTCATAGTTCCAGATCTTAAATTTAGGTCTTTAATCCATTTTGAGTTGATTTTTGTATATGGTGAGAGATAAGGTTCTAGTTTCAGTCTTCTGCCTGTGGATATCCAATTTTCCCAGCACCATTTGTTGAAGAGGCTATCCTTTCCCCATTTTATATTTTTGGCACCTTTGTTGAAAATCAGTTGGCTGTAAGTGCGTGGATTTATTTCCGGGCTCTTTATTCTGTTCCATTGGTAAATTTGTCATTTTAATGCCAGTACCATGCTATTTGGGTTACTATAGCTTTTATTTTGAGATCAGGTAGTGTGACACCTCCAACTTTGTTCTTTTTGTTTAAGATTGTTTTAGCTATATGGGGTCTTTTGTGGTTCCACACAAATTTTAAGATCATTTTTTCTATTTCTGTGGAGAATGTCATTGGTGTTTTGATAGGGATTTCAATGACTCTGTAGATTGCTTTGGGTAATAGGAACATTTTAATGATATTAATTCTCCCAATCCATAAACAGGGAACAAACTTTTTTTTTTTTTTTTTTTTTTTTTGCAGCTGGCCAGGAGCAAAATTCTTGAAGCGCTTTTGTATAAGCATGTTCATAGCAGTACTTTATAATAGCTCCAGACTCTAGAAAACAGTAGAATGGATTAATTAAATATGGTATATTCATGAATGGGATTTATATTCATAAGTGGCAATAAATACTATCTATGCAATAGTACAGATTAATCTCACAGTGTTAGCAAAATACAAAAAAGACACAAAATAATATATACTGTATGATTTCGTTTACCTAATTTCATTTACCTAAAGTTATCACACATACATACACACACACACACACACACACACACACACACACACACACACACACACACACACACACACACAAAGCTATCTATATTGTTTGAAGTCAGAATAGTGGCTACCCTTGGGATGTGTTAGTAACTGAATGAGGGCATGGAGGGAATTTCCAGTGTGTTGTTAGTGTTTTGTTTCTTGCTCACTTTGTGAAAATTTATTGAGCTGAACAATTAGGATTTGTGTGCTTTTCTATATATATATGGTATACTTTGAAAAAAGTTTACCAAAAGGTCTCAATCATGAGTTAGGGAAATGGGATATGAGTAAATAAAACCAATCCTCCTGCTGAGTTGGGGAAGCTAGACAAAACACATTTTTTAAAGATTCCCAAAAGCATGGGAGGGCTAACAAGACAGTGAAGAATAACTGCTTTAGAATAGAAGTGGGTGAGGAAATTCGAGCCTAATGTTAGGGCCACTTTTTCCTAATGGAGCATATGCAACTATGGAGAGAACTGTTGAGAGGTTATGCAGAATTTTAAACAGTCTCTGGAGGCTGGGGAAACAGAGATTAAAATCCAAATCTTGCCAAGAGGTGTACCTGGTGAACTTTAATGTCTTTGGGTTGTGACACTAAAAGAGCTGTACCTCAGAGTCAGGGTGAACCAAAGGTATACAAACTCTCAGAAGCACTTCAAAGTTTAACTTTGAATAATCTTAATTACTGAAAATTGAATTAAAGTAATTCCAGAGTGCTAGTGCTCCTAGGTGCCTAACAGACACAAACATGAATCCCCTTTGGAGAGAGAAAACATCAGCCTCATATTATTTCTGAAGTTTTACAAATAACAATATCTGGCATACAATCAAGTACTCAAAAAGACAAGACAAAATTAACAAAAGCCATTAGAAAAGACAGACAATAAAAAAAGACTCATTGGTACCTCAGATATTAGAGTTATAAGACATAGAGTTAAAATAAATATGCTTACTCTCATTGAGGAGATAAAAGACAATAATGAGAATTTCTGCAGATAAATGGAAACTGCAAAAAACATAAAATGGAAATTCTAAAGTTGAAAAATAGAATAATTTAAATCAAGAACTGAATGAATGAATATAATAGCAGAATATACATAGATGAAGAGAAAATTATTGAACAGGAAAATAGATCAGAAGAAACTATCCAGAATGAATCAGTCACAGAAGGATGAAAACTAAGAGTGAGTAAGGGACAGAGAATAGAGAGAAGGATTTAACGTGTGTGTATATATGCATATATACATACACACATACATATATACACATATATGTATGAAAATATGTACTTAAAATTCAGGAAGAGAGGAGAGAATGAATGAGGCAGAAGTGATATCTAAAGAAATAATGGTTGAGAATTTTCTGAACTTTCTAAAACATCAACCCACAAATTCAAGAAGTCCGTCAAACCTTGAGCAAGATAATTTTTTAAAATTACACGTACGCACATTATAATAAAACTGCTAAGAACCAAAAACAAAGGGGATATCTTAAAATCAGCCATAAAACAAAAACCTCAGATAATCTTCAAAGGAACAATAACTGGACTGATAGCTGATTTCTTAAACAGGAAAAAGAGGAAGCCACACAATGGAAGGATATCTTTAAAGGGCAGAAAGAAAATTACTGCAAACTTAGATTTATATGCCCATGGACAATATCCTTCAACAATGAAAGTAAAATAAACACATTCTTAGGCCAGAAAAAAAAAGAAAGAAAAAAATCATCACTAGCAAACTCATACTAGAAGAAAAACTAAAAGTTGTTCTTCTTCAGGCAGAATAAACATGTATCTTCCCACAAAGCAGGAGGAAAGGAAGTACAAAGAAAAGAGTAAGTATGTAGGCAGATCTGAACAGTTATTGACTATACAAAGCAATAATATGTGGTAGACTAATCGGTCTGACACTATGATAACTACCCTAAGGGAATCATTGTGCAGTCAATACACGCATGTATTGAAACAACACACTGTACTCCACAAATATGTACAAGTAAATGTTAAAATTTTTTTAAAGGAATGTCTTGAAATATTGAAATATAGAGAGAATTAGGTTGCAGATATAGAAAGAGGTGAAATACATGAAAACAAGAGCATATAAATTGAGACAAAGATATATGGAGTTAGTGTTTTAAGTCCTATGAAGAGGAAGAAGGTAAAAGGACCAATTAATGGTAGACTTTAAATACTCAAGAATGTATGCTGTAGTTTCTAGGGTAACCACTAAACAATAGTAAATTAGTGTAACTAACAAGCTAGTAGAGGAAAGAGAAATAATACAAAAATTCAGTAAATCCAAAAGAAGGCAGAAAAGGACAGAAAATGGAACATAGAGTAGGTGGATTAAACAGGAAGAACTAAGTAAGGTAAGGTATTTAACCCTAAGTATATCAAAAATTACATAAAATAAAAACAGACTAAACGTTTTAACTCAAACATAAAGATTGCAAGATTGCGTAATAAAATCCAGTCTTATACCATTCACATCAAAAGCTTGAACATACAGGTAGGTTGGAAGTAAAAGGATGAAAAATATTTGCCATGAAACCATTAACCAAAAGAAAGTTGGTGGAGTATATTAGCATCAAATAAAACGAACCTTAAATTAAAAAGTATTGCTAAAGATAAAGAACACTCTAGGAGGGAAAAAATGTATAACTCACCAGAAAGATATAATTCTAAATTTGTGTGCATCTAACAATATAGCTTCAAAATATAAAAAGTAAAAATGGACAGAGCTACAAGAAATTAAGGGCAAGTCCCTAATCATAGTGGGAAATTTTAGCATACCTCTTTTAGTAGCTGACAGAATCAGCAGATTAAAAAAATAGCAGGATATAAAAGATCTGAACATGATTAGCAAACCTGACCTAATTAGTTCAATCTTTGATTGCTATAACACTACACTCAACAACTACAAAAGACACATTCTTTTAAAAAATATACGGAATGTTTATAAAAACTGCTCATATACTGGGACATAATGCAAGTTTTAAAAAATTTCAAAAGATTAAAATCATACAGAGTATGTTCTCTAGTTATGGTGCAATTAAATACAAATCAATAACAAAAATATAACTAAAAACATCCTCATTTCTACAAGTTAAGAAATACATTTTTATATAACCCACGGGTCAAAGTAGAAATCGTAATTAAAATGAGAAAACATTTGAATGGAATGGTAATAAAAATATTGTATACCAAATTTGTAGAGAATAGTCTGCTTCTGGCTATGATAGTAAACCAACACCTCCAGATCTTCCCACTGAGGACAAGAAAATCTAAAAAATAGTATAAATTAAGTTCTTTAAAGACATTGGAGAGCTACTAAAGCAGCCAGGATTCTAGGTACCAAAATCCTGGAGAGAAGAGGAACTTAATGAGGCAAAACTGACATTTGGCACCAACTTTCCCCTTGAGGCATTTGCCAATTTTTTATCAACACAGGAGGAGAAGCTGAAAAAGAAGCTACTGAAAGGCAGAAAACCTGAGCGGGGCTTTCAGCAGCCTCACAGGGCTAAGGATTCAAAATCTAGAATTCAAGGCTACCTAGACAGCCAGGATTTTTGAAGGACTAAAATCCTGAAGAAAAGGAAACTACAAAGAAATGAAATTGGCAGTCTGAGCTGTTTTCCTTCTTGAGGTATTTACCAATTCTCAATAGGTATAGAGCTAGAATCAAAGAAGCCAAGTAGGAGGATGCAATTAAGAGTCTGGGAAGATAGCACTATTGGAAGATTCATAGCAAACAGAAGATAAAAATTAGAGTTTGGGGACTTCCAATATTGGTGGGGCCTGATAAATGCCTTAGATTGTCAGTTAGAACCCCTGAAAGACTGCCTATACCCTAAGGAATAAGGGTGAACAGATTTGACAAAGACTGAGATACCATGTCAAATTAGTTCAATTATTGATTGGCTTAAGGTAATTTACTCCTGTACTGACTTCCCAAAGAAAAGAAAATCCTCTCTAAATCAAGAAAATGTAATCTAAATTTTCTACAATTTTTCATTCATAATGTTCAACATTTAAATAAAAGTGACCAGCATATTAAAAGTTAAGACAAATATGAATTTTTAAAAAACCGAAGAAAAAGAAATAGACTATAGAGATAGACTTACAGAAGATTAATCTATTGAAGATATAAGGCATAGACTTTAAAATAATTGGGAATAATATGTTCAAGAAAAGAGATAACAAGATAACAATTCACCCAAGAACTGGGCGGGGTCGGGGGAAAATCAAATGGATATTCTAAAACTAAAACATATAATAGTGACATTTACCTCCAGCTCCAACATATAAAGAGCTTGGAAGTCACCACTAACTTCTTCATAACAAGAAAAATGCTGAACAAATGGAAAATCAACAACTTTTCTAAGATGCAACAGAAAATCGAGGACCCAGGGTAAACCAACACCCCTAAATATGGAGATACAGGTAGAATTCCAGCCAAGACCAGCTTCTCTGAAGCTGAAGGCTCTGAAGCCAGTAACTGATAGAAACACTTAAATCATAATTCTGATGAATTGCTAGAGACTAAGTGTGAATGAACTAGCTTGAGATTTAGAAGTCCCTGGGAAACCACTCTTGGGGGAAGGGGATCATACATATTTCCATTGATTTTACCTCAAGGACCCCCAACAGGTTCTTACATTGGAGACCAGAGGAAAAGGAGAAAAATTCCCTCATGTTTATGGCAGAAAGGGAGGAAAACAATTATTTTGAAATATGTCCAGAGTGTTCTCCATAACAAAGGCCTGTCCTGAAAGGGAAACTAATTTACCAGGGCCTTATCTGACCTGGAGCAATTGGCCAGCTCCAGCCCCTGTCTCACATAAAGGAAGAAAAAAAGGGTAACAAGTGCTCTTGAATGTCACATCCCAGAGATTCATGGCCATTAAAACACTGAAATTTAATTACAAGATTACAGAATGCTTCCCTTCCTGAACACATCACCACATCAACACAGATTCAGTGTAACAGTAAATAACAACCGAGACACAGACTCAATTTAAGGAGTTCTTGGAAAAACCTAAAGACAAGAGGGAACAAGAAAAAAGAAAAGAAAACTAAAGGAAACTAAAACCTCCGGAACCAACAGTACAGCAAACATAAAACACAGCCCTGCTCCTAGCCAGAGTAGCATAAAACCTCACATGAAAGCCTAACTATCTCAGCTCCTATTACCCAATACCTTATGACAAATTTAAACAAGAAAAGTACAAGGTATGCTAAAGGGCAAAAGACAAAAACAAAAAACAGTCTGAAGAGACAAAGCAAACCTCAAAACCAAACTCAGATATGACACAGATTTTGGAATTATCACAGGGAATTTAAAATAACTATGATGTATATTTTAAGAGAGCTAATGGAAAAAGTAAATAAACAAAGAGATGAAAAAGCTAATAAAGAATCAAAGAGAAATGCTAGAAATCAGAACACTGCAACAAAATAACGAATGCCTTTGATAAGCCCATCAGTAGACTGGATACAGCTGAGGAAAAAAATATCAGTGAGCTTGAAGATATATCAATAGAAACTTCCCAACTGAAATGCAAAGAGAAAAAAAGAATGAAAAAAAGAACAGAATATCCAGAATTGTGGAACAAGTACAAAAGGTGTAATATATATGTAATGAGAATACCACAATAATAATAAGGATAGAAAGAAGAAGCATTTGAAGTAATAATGGATGATAATTTTTCAAAATTAGCAGCAGATTGATATAATCCCATTTGTTTAATTTTCCTTTGGTCGCCCGTGCTTTTGGGGTCATATTCATGAAGTCTGTGCCCAGTCCTACTTCCTGAAGTGTTTCTCCTATGTTTTCTTTAAGAAGCTTTATTGTTTCAGGGTGTATATTTAATTCTTTAATCCATTTTGGGTTTTTTTTTTAACTTTTATTTTGTCGATATACATTGTGGTTGATTATTGTTGCCCCTTACCAAAACCTTCCTCCCTCCTCCCTCTCCTCCCTCCCCCCCAACAATGTCCTTTCTGTTTGCTTGTCGTATCAACTTCAAGTAATTGTGGTTGTTATATCTTCTTCCCCCCACCCCGGTTTTTTTGTGTGTGTGTGTGTGTTTGTGTCTGTGTGTGTGTGTGTGAATTTATATATTAATTTTTAGCTCCCACCAATAAGTGAGAACATGTGGTATTTCTCTTTCTGTGCCTGACTTGTTTCACTTAATATAATTCTCTCAAGGTCCATCCATGTCATTGCAAATGGCAGTATTTCATTTGTTTTTATAGCTGAGTAGTATTCCATTGTGTAGATGTACCACATTTTCTATATCCACTCATCCAATGATGGACATTTGGGCTGGTTCCAACTCTTGGCTATTGTAAAGAGTGCTGCAATGAACATTGGGGAACAGGTATACCTTCGCCTTGATGATTTCCATTCCTCTGGGTATATTCCCAGCAGTAAGATAGCTGGGTCATATGGTAGATCTATCTGCAATTGTTTGAGGAACCTCCATATCATTTTCCATAGAGGCTGCATTCTTTAATCCATTTTGAGTTGATTTTAGTATATGGTGCTTCTGCACAGCAAAAGAAGCAATTGACAGAGTTAAAGGACAACCAACAGAGTGGGAGAAAAATATTTGCCAAATATACATCTGACAAAGGATTAATATCCAGAATATACAAGGAACTCAAACAACTTTACAACAACAACAACAAAAAAAAGTAACCCAATTTAAAAATGGGCAAAAGAGCTAAATGGGCATTTCTTAAAGGAAGATATACGAATGGCCAATAGACACATGAAAAAATGCTCAACATCACTCAGCATTCAGAAAATGCAAATCAAAACCACACTGATATACCATCTCACCCCATTTAGGATGGCTAATATCCAAAAGACTGTGAATGATAATTGTTGGCAAGGTTGCAGATAAAAGGGAAGTCTCATACATTGTTGGTGGGACTGCAAAATGTCCATCATCAGATGAGTGGATATGCAAAATTTGATATATCTACACAGTGGAATACTACTCTGCTATAAAAAAAAAGAATGAAATACTGCCATTGCAACATGGATGGACCTAGAGAGAATTACATTAAGTGAAACGAGTCAGGCACAGAAAGAGAAATATCACATGTTATCACTTATTTGTGGGAGCTAAAAATAAATAAATAAATATACATAACCTGGGGGAAGAGGGAAGAATACACAATAATTACAATTCCTTGAAGTTGATATGACAAGTGAACAGAAAGGAGGTTGGTGGGAGGGAGGGGGGAGCGGCAGGGGGAGGGAGGTTTCAGTAATGGGGGCCACAATAATTAACCACATTGTATATTGACAAAATAAAATAAAATAATTTTTAAAAAGCAATTCTTAATAATAAAAAGTGAATAAAATGAAAAAATAAATTAGCAACAGAAATCAAACTGCAGATCCAAGAAGCTCAGAAAACAGCAAGCAAGATAAATATTTTTAAAAAAAAAAATCTAGAGAGGATTTGTGGTTTCAAGATGGCGGTGGCTGCGGCAGTTGGCGCGGAGTAGCTGAGGTGGAAAAGGTGGCCACTGGGCCTCAGGCAGCCGGGAAACTTGTGGCCCTTCCTCTCGCCATCTCTTAAGGGAGGACCGCTGCTGCTGGCCGGTCGTGGGGGCTGACCGCGACTTTGCCCCCGGCAGGAGAGGCTGCCTCATTTACAGGCAACAGCTTTGAAGTGTGGAACAGGAAAAGAACTGTTTCTTAGCTGCAAAAGTGAGTCTCTAAACAGGGAAAATGACGCCAGGGCTGCTGTGGATGCAGACAGGATCCCGGAGGCCGGAGCCGCGCTGAAGGCGGCCAGCTGCCCTATTCAGGATTCGAGGTTTCAGGCTGGCATTAAAGAAGATTCCTGGGAGAGCCCAAGCCGCGCCGCGGGACCAACTGAACAGCCCGTGGCGGCAGCGGCCGAGAACGGGGAAGGCGACAAACCAGAGGCAGAGAGTGAGCACCCGACCTGGCACAGCCCTGTGAGTGACCCCTGGCCCAGCCCTGCACGGGAGGCTGACGCCCACCCGGCTTCAGCCTGCATCACTGGGTCACTCACCTCCCCGGGGCTGCCTCCATTTTCCCAGGTGCTGGCAGCTCCGACCCAGCTCGGCTCGGCCCCTCACTGAGCCTTCCCACTTGCTTGGCCCAGTGCGGGGCTTCCCAGGGCCTGCGGGCCGGCCTCCCCTCCCACTCCCTCTGCGGTTCTCTGGCGGAGCTGGTGGCGTGGGGCGTCCCCGGCAAGTGTCGGGAGGGCAAGGAAGTACGGGCGGGGCCGACTGTCACTCCACCACACCCTGGACTCCGCCCCCCGTATACTTCCTGTTACTGGGAGGCAGATACCATCTCTGTGGCCACCAGTTCGGAAAAACGCCTAACCAATTTCTGGTTGGGAATAGTGTGGTAGGAGAGTTCCCAAGTCCGCTTGAACCTGCTGGAGAGCTGGCGGCAGGCGGGAGCTAGACTCGATCCATGCCGGGGGAATAAAAGGTGAACAAGTCCCGAGAAACATCTACACAGTGCTACAAAGGCACCCAGAGTGACCAGTCGTCTGTGCCTACCAGAAACCTGGTAGACTTCCTGGGCGAGGCGGTGCCGAGCAGGGTCTTGAAGGCCCAGCTGATAGACGAGGGTTGCAGAAGACACGTCCCAGCCCAGCACAGTGCGCACAGAGTGGGGAGACGTGCGGCCAAAGAGGCGGAGACTCGACAGAAACCACACACCCTGTGGGGTCACCACTGCACGATGCAACAGCCTGGGCCAGAGCACACGGAACAGGGAGAAGTCCTGCACAGGAAGTGAAAGCTCAACAGAGATCACACACCCTGTGGTAAGTGATCCACCAGCCCAGCAGAGTGCAAGCTGACCAGAAAGGTGGCTCCCTGGAGAGGCCCAAGACCCGAGGCAACCATATACACAAGGCACTAGAGGCCAACTGAGCAGTCACGGAGGTAGCCATACGAAATTGGCAACCACAGCAACATCTTAGTTAGTCATTAGTCTCAAACCAGTGGACTGTGAAACCCCCTGCCACAATGAATAAACATCAAAAAAAAGATACCAGAAATACAAAAAATCAAGAAAGTACAGCACCAAAAGTTAATAAATCTCAAACTCTAGATCCTATAGAACAAGAAGCCCTTGAAATGACTGACAAGGAATTTCGAGTGATAATTCTAAGGAAACTGAATGAGATACAAGAAAACTCAGCTAGACATCATGATGAAATGAGGAAAAGTATATATATACAGGACCTGAAAGAGGAAATGTACAAGGAAATCAATGTCCTGAAAAAAAATGTAGCAGAACTTGATGAACTGAAGAAGTTATTCAGCGAAATAAAAAACACAACAGAGAGTTTACCCAGCAGGCTTGTCGAAGTTGAAGACAGAACCTCTGAACTTGAAGATGGGCTGTTTGAAATAACACAAGCAGACAAAAAGAAAGAAAAAAGAATCAAAGACATTGAAGAAAATCTGAGAGAGATATCAGACAACCGTAAGCGCTCAAATATCCGAGTCATGGGTATTCCAGAAGGGGAGGAAAATGGAGATTGCATTGAAAACATATTCAATAAAATAGTGGCAGAAAACTTCCCAGGTATAGGAAAAATCACAGATCTTCAGATCCAGGAAGCTCAACGATCTCCAAACATATTCAACCCAAAAAGGCCTTCTCCAAGACATGATATAGTCAAATTGGCAAAACTCAGAGACAAAGAGAGAATCTTAAAAGCTGCAAGAGAGAAGTGTCAAATCACCTATAAGGGAGCCCCAATCAGGCTAACATCAGACTTTTCATCACAAACCCTAAAAGCTAGAAAGGAATGGGATGATATATTCAAAATACTAAAAGACAAAGATTGCCAGCCAAGAATACTCTACCCTGCAAGGCTATCCTTCCGAAATGAAGGGCAAATAGTATATTTCTCAGACAAACAGAAACTGCGGGAGTTCACTACCACACGACCACCCTTACAAGAAATCCTCAAGGGAGTACTGGGTTTGGTTCCTGAAAAATAACTACCACTGCCATAAAAACCCAAGAAAAATCAAAACCCACTAGTATAATAAAAATGGCATTCATGAAGAGAAAACATGCAAACATAAACGCTATCTACAACCTAAGGAACCAACAAACACAGAAACCAAACAGTAAATCAGAAAGCAAGGAGCAAAAGACACCTAAGACAACCAAACAACCAATAAAATGCTAGGAATAAATCAACACCTTTCAATAACAACTCTTAATGTAAAAGGCTTAAATTCCCCAATCAAAAGACACAGACTGGCTGACTGGATCAAAAAGGAGGACCCAACTATATGCTGCCTACAAGAGACCCACCTCACCCATAAAGATTCACATAGACTAAAGGTGAAAGGATGGAAAAAGATTTACCATGCAAACAGAAAAGAAAAACGAGCTGGAGTAGCTATTCTTATATCTGACAAAATAGACTTTAAACTAAAAACCTTAAAAAGAGACAATGAGGGACACTACTTAATGATAAAAGGACTGATCCATCAAGAAGACAAAACAATCATAAATATGTACGCACCCAATGTTGGAGCAGCCAGATTTATAAAACAAACTCTATTAGATCTAAAGAAGGAAATAGACACTAATACCATATTAGCAGGGGACCTGAACACCCCACTGTCAATATTAGACAGATCATCAAGGCAAAGAATCAGTAGAGAAACACAAGATCTAAACAAGACTCTAGACCAATTGGAATTGGCAGATATCTACAAAACATTCCATCCAACAACCTCAAAATATTCATTCTTCTCATCAGCACAAGGATCATTCTCCAGGATAGATCACATATTAGGTCACAAATCAAGTCTCAATAAATTCAAAAAATTGGAATTATGCCATGTATTTTGTCAGACCACAATGGATTAAAACTAGAAAATAATAACAAACAAAACTCTGGAAACTATACAAACACATGGAAATTAAACAGCATTCTACTTAATGACATATGGGTCCAAGAAGAAATCAAGCAGGAAATCAAAAAATTTATTGAAACTAATGAAAATAATGATACATCATACCAAAACCTGTGGGATACTGCAAAAGCAGTATTATGGGGGAAATTTATTGCATTAAATGCTCACTTCAGAAGAATAGAAAGATGGCAAGTGAACAATCTAACACTTCACCTTAAAGAACTAGAAAAACAAGAACAATCCAAACCTAAAGTTAGCAGACGGAAAGAAATCATTAAGATCAGAGCAGAACTAAATGAAATTGAAAACCAAAAAACAATTCAAAAGATCAATGAATCAAAAAGTTGGTTTTTTGAAAAGATAAATAAAATTGACAAACCATTAGCATGGCTAACAAAAAAAAGAAGAGAGAAGACTCAAATAACCAAAATTAGAAATGAAAAAGGCGATATTAAAACTGATTCATCTGAAATACAAGGAATCATTCGAGACTACTATAAACAACTATACGCCAACAATTTTGAAAATCTGGAGGAAATGGATAAATTTCTGGACACACACAAGCTCCCAAAACTGAACCATGAAGACGTAGAAAAATTGAACAGACCAATAACAATAAAGGAGATTGAAGCTGTTATCAGAAGGCTCCCAACAAAGAAAAGCCCAGGACCACATGGATTCACAGCAGAATTTTACCAAACATTCAAAGAGGAATTGACACCGATTCTTTACAAACTATTCCAAAAGATTGAAGCGGACGCAAATCTCCCAAACTCATTCTATGAAGCAAACATCACCCTGATATCAAAACCAGGTAAAGATATAACCAAAAAAGAAAACTACAGGCCAATATCCTTGATGAATATAGATGCAAAAATCCTCACTAAAATACTAGCAAACAGAATACAGCAACACATACGTAAAATTATTCACCACAATCAAGTGGGATTCATCCCAGGGATGCAAGGTTGGTTCAACATATGCAAATCAATAAATGTGATACACCATATTAATAAACTCAAACACAAGGACCATATGATCATCTCTATAGATGCTAAAAAAGCATTTGATAAAATTCAGCACTCATTCATGACAAAGACCCTCTACAAGTTAGGTATAGAGTGAAAGTTTCTCAACATAATTAAAGCCATATATGACAAACCCACTGCCAATATCATCCTGAATGGGGAAAAGCTGAAAGCTTTTCCTTTAAGAACAGGAACTAGACAAAGATGCCCACTCTCACCACTCCTATTCAACATAGTGTTGGAAGTACTAGCCAGAGCAATCAGAGAAGAGAAGGAAATAAAGGGCATCCAGATTGGAAAAGATGAAGTCAAACTGTCCCTGTTTGCAGATGACATGATCCTATATATCGAACAGCCTAAAACCTCTACAAAAAAACTGCTGGAATTGGTAAATGATTTCAGCACAGTAGCAGGATACAAAATCAACACAAAAAAATCAGTAGCATTTCTTTTCTTCAATAGTGAACATGCAGAAGGAGAAATCAAGAAAGCCTGCCCATTTACAATAGCCACCAAAAAAATAAAATACTTAGGAATTGAGTTAACCAAGGAGGTGAAAAATCTCTATAATGAGAACTACAAACCACTGCTGAGAGAAATTAGAGAGGATACAAGAAGATGGAAAGATATCCCATGCTCTTGGATTGGAAGAATCAACATAGTGAAAATGTCCATACTACCCAAAGTGATATACAAATTCAATGCAATCCCCATCAAAATTCCAAAGACATTTTTCTCAGAAATGGAAAAAACTATCCAGACATTTATATGGAACAATAAAAGACTACGCATAGCCAAAGCAATGCTGAGCAATAAAAATGAAGCTGGAGGCATAACACTACCTGACTTTAAGCTATACTACAAAGCTATAATAACCAAAACAGTATGGTACTGGCATAAAAACAGACACACTGACCAATGGAATAGAATAGAGAATCCAGAAATCAACCCACACACTTACTGCCATCTGATCTTTGACAAAGGCACCAAGCCTATTCACTGGTGAAGGGACTGCCTCTTCAGCAAATGGTGCTGGGATAACTGGATATCCATATGCAGGAGAATGAAACTAGATCCATACCTCTCACCATATACTAAAATCAACTCAAAATGGATTAAGGATTTAAATATACACCCTGAAACAATAAAACTTCTTAAAGAAAACATAGGAGAAACACTTCAGGAAATAGGACTGGACACAGACTTCATGAATATGACCCCAAAAGCACATGCAACCAAAGGAAAAATAAACAAATGGGATTATATCAAACTAAAAAGCTTCTGCACAGCAAAAGAAACAATTAACAGAGTTAAAAGACAACCAACAGAGTGGGAGAAAATATTTGCAAAATATACATCTGACAAAGGATTAATATTCAGAATATATAAGGAACTCAAACAACTTTACAAGAAGAAAACAAGCAACCCAATTAAAAAATGGGCAAAAGAGCTAAGTAGGCATTTCTCTAAGGAAGATATACAAATGGCCAACAGACATATGAAAAAATGCTCAACATCACTCAGCATCTGGGAAATGCAAATCAAAACCACACTGAGATACCATCTCACCCCAGTTAGGATGGCTAAAATCCAAAAGACCCTGAACGATAAATGCTGGAGAGGTTGCAGAGAAAAAGGAACTCTCATACATTGTTGGTGGGACCGCAAAATGGTGCAGCCTCTATGGAAAATCGTGCGGAGGTTCCTCAAACAATTGCAGATAGATCTACCATACGACCCAGCTATCCCACTGTTGGGAATATACCCAGAGGAATGGAAATCATCAAGTCGAAGGTATACCTGTTCCCCAATGTTCATCGCAGCACTCTTTACAATAGCCAAGAGTTGGAACCAGCCCAAATTTACATCATCACATGAGTGGATGCAGAAAATGTGGTACATCTACACAATGGAATACTACTCAGCTATAAAAACGAATGAAATACTGCCATTTGCAACAACATGGATGGACCTCGAGAGAATTATATTAAGTGAAACAAGTCAGGCACAGAAAGAGAAATACCACATGTTCTCACTTATTGGTGGGAGCTAAAAATTAATATATAAATTCACATACACACACACAAAAAAAAAAAACCGGTGGGGGGGGAGAAGATATAACAACCACAATTACTTGAAGTGGATACGACAAGCAAACAGAAAGGACATTGTTGGGGGGGAGGGGGGAGGGAGGAGGGAGGGAGGTTTTGGTGATGGGGAGCAATAATCAGCCACAATGTATATCGACAAAAGAAAATTTTTTAAAAAAATCTATATCTTGACATATCATATTCAAACTGCAAAAAAAAAAAAAAAGACAAGGAAAATCTTTTAAAAAGCCATATGGAAAAAACTTTTTACCCATACAGGAACAAGGATAAGAATTACACTGAACTTCTCATCAAAAAACATGCAAGCAAGAAGAGAGTGGAGTTATTTTAAATGTTGCAGGGAGGGGATCGCTAAACAACTGGAATTCTGTGTCCAGTGAAATTATCCTTCAAAAGTAGTGGAGAACTAAAGAATTTCTCAAACAGAAACTGAGGCACTGGAAGGGTCCACCCTTGGAGCTCACTGTCCCAAGAGCAGAGGAGCCTCCTTGCCCAGATGCCCATTTCCATGAGAATGGTACAGATGTCTCAAGTGCAGCCATTATTCCATGAGGAAGTCCAGCAGTTTGATCAAGAAAATGTTAGAATGATCTCAAGAAAAATGGCAGAGTAGGGAACTCCATCTCTCCACAAAAGCAGTGAATAAACTGGCAAGACTATCAGAATCAATTTTATCAGAACATGAAAACTAATCAAAAGTTTATATCAATCAGGCAAATGATTAATTAAGAAAGAATGAAGAGCTGAATTTCAATAAGAGAGCTCTGTGGTATTTTAACTTACCTTAGTCCCACCCCTCACTTCCCAGCTCAGTGGAAGCCCACAGAAAACAGACCTTCAGAAAACAGCCCACATTCCCAGCACATGTTCCTAGTTCCAGAAGAAGCAGAACAGGCCTTGTCCTTAAAGAACTGTGGTTGTTGACTTTACTTCTCTGATGGTTCCCTGAAGGACCAATTCAAAGGGTTTGCCTTTATTTCACCTAACTCAGAATACCCCCAAAGCTGAAGTGGCTACCTTGAGGGAATTTTTTGAAAATTTAAAGGAAAATGTATTATCCACTACTGCCTGGGGTTCAGAATAACAATTAGGGTAACAACTAGACTATCTGAAAAGTTTGGGAGGAAAGGCTGGGGAATAAGATGCTTTGGAGAAGAAGGACTTAGTAAAGTTTCAACATATTTCTGGGAATATAGAGGGCTAAATGTGTGCACAGTTCTGGGCACATGCTCCAAACAGGCCCAAGATGGCCCTAAGCTCTCACTTCTGGCTGACCTTCAGACTCTGAATAAGCAGGAGTGAAGACCAAGGCAGAGTTGTAAACTGTCTGGCTGAGTATTTAAGGTGTGCCCCAGCACACATGCAGAGTCCGTCTGAAAATACTTGGAGTTCTTTTTTTCAAATGTTTAAGGAAATTTCTGTTAATTCACTAGCTGACCACTAAGCTAATGGAATACTCACTAAAGTGGCCACAGACAAAAAAAAGAATACAGATTATACAAAATTAGTTCAGAAATATCACTTAAAAACAAAACCAACTACAACATGTAACAAAATAAAACCCCAGGGAAGGAGCAAAATCTGATTTCCAGAGTTGCCACATTATAACATTCATGACATCATTTAAAATATATATATATATTACAAGGCACACAAAGAAATAAGAAAGTATGACCAAGACACAGGAAAAAAGAAATTAATAGAAACTATCCCTGAGGAAGCCCAGCAATTAAACTTACTAGACAGAGAATTTAAATCAACTAAATTAATATTAATATTCTCAAAGAAGTAAAGAATACCATGTACAAAGAAGCAAAGGAAACCACAGGAATGATGTCTCACCAAAAACAGAAAATCAATAGAGATAGAAATTATAAAAAAGAGCAAAATAGAAATTTTAAAGTTGAAAAGTACAATAACTAAAATGAAAAATGTTCTAGAGAGGTTGGACAGCAATTTGAGCAGACAGGAAAAAGAATCAGTGAACTTATATGAAGATATGACCATTGACATTTATCCTATCTAAGGAGTAGAAAAGAGCAAAGGAAAGTAAACAAATCCTAAGTAACCCATGGGACACCATGAAGCATACCAACATATGCATATGGAAGACCCAGAAACAGAAGAGAGAAAAGGGGGGGTGGGATACTGAAGAAATAAAGACAAAAACAGTATCAAGTATGATGGAAGAAAAGAATATATACATCCAAGAAGTTCAACTAACTCCAAGTGGGATAAACTCTCCCCATACTGGCCAGCCACAAAAAAAAAAAAAAATTACAAGTAGGATAAACTCATAGGGATCTACACTGAGATACATTAGAATAAACATGTTGAAAGGCAAAGGGGGAATCTTAAAAGCAGCTAGCAAGAAGCTACTTGTTATATACAATAAATTATCAATAAGACTAACAGCTGATTTCATATCAGAAACTATGAAGGAGAGAATGCAATGGGATGAAATATTTAAAGTGCTCAGAGAGAAAAATTATCAACCAAGAATTTTATATACATCCAAAAATCTTTGAAAAATAAATGTGCCAAAGCAAACTTGACAAAGAACAAGACTGAAGACATGATACTTTCTGATTTCAATAAATTACAAAGTTACGGTAATTAAAATAGTATGGTGCTGGCATAAAATAGACATGTAGACCAATGGAACAGAATAGAGATCCCAGAAATAAGCCTATGCATATATTGTAAACTGCTTTTTGACAAGGATGTCGTAAATATACAATGGGGAAAGGACAGTCTCTTCAACAAATGGTGCTGGGAAAATGGTATTCAATAAAATCAAACCCTTATCATACACCATACACAAAAATCAACTCAAAATGTATTATAGATTTAAACATAAGACAAAATCCCTAGAAAAAAAACATAGAGAAAACACTTCATGACATTGGGCTTGGCAATGAATTCTTGGCTATGATACCAAAAGAACAAGCAACAAAATTAGACAAGTGAGACTACATCAGAGTAAAAGTTTCTTCACAACAAAACCATAAATGAACTATATTTAACAGACATATAGAGAACACACTACCAAAACATAGCAAATGCACATTCTTTTCATGTGCACATGTAACATTATCCAAAATAGACTATACATTACAACAAAGCAAGACTCAAAAAAATTGCAAATATGGAAATCATGCAGAGTAACTTCTTTTATACCAATGGAATGAAGCTAGAAATCAATAACAGAATGAACTGGAGAATTCAAAAATATGTGGAAATTAAATAACAACTAATGGGTTAAAATACATTAGAAGTGAAATTTTAAAAAATTGGGGGATAATTAAAACTGAAAAAACAAGATACCAAAACTTAAGGAATGCAGCAAAACCAGAGCTCAAAGGGAAATTTATACATTAAAAAGGAGAAATATCACAAACTAATAATCTAACTTTACATCTTAAGGAACTAGAAAAAAAAAAAGGAAACTAAACCCAAAGCTAGCAGAAAAAAGGAGGTAATAAATATTAAGTGGAGATAAATGAAATAGAGAATAGAAAAACAATAGAGAGAATCAACCAAACCAAAAATTGTTTTTTTAAGAACAACAAAATTGACAAAACTTTTGCTAGACTGACAGAAAAAGAGAGAGGACACAAATAGTGACAATCAGACATAAATAAATAAATAAATGAAACCGGGGATATTATTACCAATATTAACATAAATAAAAAGGAGGATAACAATACTAAGAACAATTGTACACTAATACCTTAGATAACCTAGCTGACATGAAAAAAATTCCTAGAAACACACAAATTACCAATAAGAATTAGGTACTGACCCAAAAGAAATAGAAAATCTACTTTCTGGGCTGGCTGGTTAGCTCAGTTGTTTAGAACATGATGCTGATAACATCGAGGGTCCAGGGTTCAATCCCTATACCAGCCAGCTGCAAAAAGATAAAGAAAGAAAGAAAGAAAGAAAAAGAAAATCTACTTTCTATAGGAAATATATATATAACAAGTAAAGAAATTGAATCAGTAATAATAATTTTAAAATTTCCCCCTAATAATATCAGCAAGATGGCAGAATAAGATTTTCTAGCTCTCATCTCTCTGCAGAAACATTAATTTGAACAACTATTCACATGCAAAAATACCTTTACAACGGGTAACGAAACCAAGTGAGAGATTACAACACCTGGATATAGCACAGAAATAAAAGATTCACTGAGGAGTGTAGGAAGGACAGTTTTATATTTCCCAACTGCAGGCAACACAGCATGGAGAGAAATAGCCTCTGCTTGGAAGGTGAAGGAAGTGAGCATCAAACTTTGTCTCAGACCCCAATACCAGGTTCACTCCAGTAAAACCCAGTACCAAGCAGGCCCCCACAGCCTGTCTTCAGGCCTCCTTGGCAGATTTGACCTCCAGGATTGCCCAAGCTACCTCAGGCTTCAGACTGACCCCAGCACCAAGCAGGCCCCACCAGCATTGGGCTTGAAGCCTGCCCCCAGTGCCAAACTAGCTCCCACAGATTCAGTCTTCAGGCCCACTCTAGAGCCAGCCAACCTCAGTGACCCCAGGCTTCAGACCACTCTCAGCACTGGGCTGGCTCCCATGGCCTCAGCCTTCAGGCCCGTCATGGCACCAGGCCAGCCCCCATACTCCTACTCATCAGGCCAGCCATTGTGACCCCAGGCTCCAGAGCAGCCCAGTGCCAGGCTGGTCCCTCAGACCAGCAGAGGTCTGTCCCAGCAGACTAACAATAAAATATCATCCCTGAAAACCAGGGTCTCTGTGAACCCAGGCTTTAGACTGGCCCACATGGATACAGGCTCCAGGATTACCCCTGTGAGCCCAGTCAACAGCTTCAACCCAGTGGATCCAGGCTCCAGGTCCAATCCTACAGTCAAGCATCAGTGCAGCTTGTTCAAGGACTCAAAAAGCAAGTCCATCTACAGATGTTGACAGATAGCCTGCCCAGAATCTCCAGACAAGCTGACAGGTGAAGGGCTTTCCCAGACAAAGCCAGTTTGCAAAGACTGGAATAAGTCCCTACTTCTTCAAATGTACAGACACCAACACACAGCCATAAGGATCAAGAAAAATCAGGAAAACACAACACCAACAAAGAAACAAGATAAAGCACCAGTAACTGACCCTTAAAAAATGGTGATTTATGAACTTCCTGATAAAAAATTCAAAATAATTGTTTTAAGGAAACTCAGTGAACTTCAAGAAACTAGGGAGAAACAATTCAATGAAATCAGGAAAATAATAAATGACCAAAAGAAGAAATTTAACAAAGTTAATAAAATTATTTTTTAAAAATTTAGAGCTAAAATATACAACAAATGAAATGAAAAATGCAATAGTGTCAAAAGCAGAATTGATTAAGCAGAAGAAAGAATCTGTGAACTTGTTATCAGCAAAGTTATTTGAAAATATACAGTCAGAGGAGAAAATAATGACGAAGAACACAGAAAGCTTACAGGATTTATGGACAAGCATCAAAAGAGCAAATTTCCAAATTTTAGGTCTTCAAGAAGGAGAAGAAAGAGACAAAGGAACAGAAAGCTAATTTAAAGCAATAATAGCAGAAAACCAAATCTGGGGGAAGATATCCAGGTACTGGAAGGTCAAAGGTCTCTAATCATATTCAATCCAAACAAGACTACATCAAGACATATTATACTCAAACTGTCAAAAAATCAAAGGCAAATAGAAGATTACAAAAGCAATAAGAGAAATGAAGCAAATCACATACAAGTAAGTTTCAATAAGACTAGCATTGAATTTCTCAGCAGAAACCTTACAGCCAGGAGAGCATGGGATAATATGTTCAAAGGTCTGAAGAAAATACTACCAACCAAGAACACTTTACCTGGCAAAGATATCCTTCAGAAATGAAGAAAAGATGAAGACTTTCTTAGACAAACAAAAGTTGAGGGAGTTCATCACCACCAGTGCTGTCTTATAAGAAATGCTAAAGAGAGTTCTTCAAGCTGAAAGAAAAGGATGCTAATTAGTAACATGAAAACATGTGAAAGTATAAAACTCACTGGTAAAATAAGTACATAGTAAAATTCAGAATGCTATAATGCTGTAATGATGGAGTATAAATCACTTATGTCTCTGGCATGAAGTTTAAAAGAGAAAAATATTAAAAATAATAGCTACAATAATTTGTTAAGGGATACAAAATAAACAAATATGTAAATTGTGACATCAAAACATAAAAAAAGGGGAAGTTGGAGTAAAAGTTGATTCTCTGGCTCATATGGAATTGAAAGGGACCCTAAAAATCCAAAATAATATTGAAAAGAAGAACAAAATTGAAAGACAATTCCTGATTTAAAAACCTACTACAAAACTACACTAATTGAAACAGTGTGATACTATCATAAAGACAGACATATAGACCAATGGAGTAGAATTGAGAATCCAGAAATAAGCCCATAGATCTTTAGCCAAATAATTTTCAACATGGGTGCTCAACCGTTCAACGGGGAAAGAATAGTTTTCTCAAAAATGGTACTAAGACAAATGACTGTCCAAATGCAAAAGAATATTTTTTTCATTCCTTTTTTGAGTTAATTTCAAAAATTAATTCAAAATGCATCAAAGACCTAAAATTATGAGCTTAACTCATAAAACTCTTAGAAGAAACATATGGGTAAATCTGTATGACCTTGTATATGACAATGGATTCTTAGCTGTGAAACCAAAAAGAATAAGCAACAAAAGAAAAAAATAACTATATTGCCTCCATCGAAACAAAAACTTATGCCCATCAAAAAACATTACCAAGAAAGTGAATAGACAGCCTATGTAATAGGAGAAAATATTTGCAAATAATATATATGGTAAAGAACTAGTATTCAGAATTTATAAAGAAGTCTTACAACTCAACAACAAAAAACAAATAACCCAATGAAAAAATGGACAAAAGACTTGAATAGACATTTCCAAAGAAGATATACAAATGTCCAAAAAGTACATAAAAAGATGTTCAACACCATTAGTCATTAGGGAAATGCAAAACAATGAGGTACTACTTCATACCCATATAAATGGCTATAATTTAAAAAAAATAAAAAATAACAAGTGTTGGCAAGAATGTGGAGAAATTAGGAACTGTATACTTCACTGGTAGTAATTTGAAATGATACAGCTACAGTGGAAAACAGTTTGTCAGTTTCTCAAAAATTTAAACATAGAATTACCATATAATCCAGCAGTTTCACTCCTAGGTATATGCCCCCAAAATTGAAAACAGGTACTGAAACAAATACATTTACATATGTGTTATACATACAGTCTTTTGTGGCTTTGAATAATACAGTTCAAGCTAGGGATCTGGCATACATCCTTAGTACTTTCTTCTCCTTCAACACCCAGTAATTGACCCAAGTCCTGTCAATTTTACCTTTAAAACACATCCTCTCATACATGAATGTGTTTGGCATTATTCATAATAGCCAGAAAGTGGAAACAACCCAAATGTCCATCAACGGATAAACAAATTGTGCTATATGTATAGAATGGAATATTATTCAGACATAAAAAGGAGTGAAAGGGCCAGCCCATGGCTCACTTGGGAGAGTGTGATGCTGATAACACCAAGGCCACGGGTTCAGATCCCTAAATAGGGATGGCTGGTTCGCTCACTTGGGAGAGCATGGTGCTGACAACACCAAGTCAAGGGTTTAGATCCCCTTACTGATCATCTTTTTTAAAAAAATAAGAAAATGGAGTGAAGTATTGATACATGCTGCAATGTAAATGAACATCAAAAACATCATTATAAGTGAAAGAAACCAAGCACAAAAGATTACCTACTGTATAATTACACTTATATTAAACAGATATTTAATATATCTAGGTAAGCCCATTGAGACAATACAAATTGGTGGTTGCCAGGGGCTGAGAGGATGGAAGTATGAGGAGCAACTGCTTAATGGGTATATGTTTCTTTTGGGGGTGATGAATGTACTAAATGCCAATAGATTGTTTACTTTAAAGTGGTTAATTTTATGTGATATGAATGTTATGAACTGAATTGTGCCCCCCCAATTCATACATTGAAGCTCCAACCCCCAATGTGATTGTATTTGAGATAGTGACTTTAAGGAGGTAATGGTTAAATGAGGTCATAAGTGTGGGGCCCTAGGCCAACAGAACTGGTGTCCTTAAAAGAAAAAGAAAGGGCACTAGAGCTCAGAGGAAGAGGAGTAGAGACCTATGGAGTTCATGAAGGCAGGAAAAGCCACGATAAAAGAAAGAAAGAACTGCTCCCACCGTTTTGAGCCCCAGCCTCTTCAAGGCTGGCCCTGGTGAGCACACGGAGCAAGAGCTGCCAAAAGCTGCTGCTGTGCCCTTTGTATGAAGATGCTTGGAGGCTACAGGAGAGAAGAGGGCCTTGGTGGCCTCCAGGCAAGCTAGACCACTAACAGGGTTCCTGTGGACCTACATATGAGTGAGGGGCCACGGATGACTGAAAAAAAGAGCCACTCAGAGGCCAGTGAGTCATTGCAAGGGACCAGTGCATGGCCCATCCCATGGGAAATGTTTGGAGTGCAGGGGGTGGGGGAGATGGGCCCAGTGGGGGAACACTGGGGCACAGCATGGACAGCTGATCTGCCCTCCAATCAGGACAGGACCACTCAGTGTAGACTGGTCAGGAATATAGAATTGCATGGCTTGCAGTTTGCTGAAAAGGCTCAGGCCCAGACCAGAGTTTCCACACAACCCAGGTGTGTGGTCCACAAGACCTGGAAGTGCTTACAAAGGTCAACAATTAAAACCTGAGCTGCACAAAAAGCCTTCCCCAGGGAATCAGCAGCAAAGTAGCAATTTAGCTCAACCACAGGGCTCAAGTGCTGGTTCCCACAGGAAGTTCCCCTGTTTTAGAAGTAAGCAAAGGACAACAAATTAGTTCCAGTGCAGAATTTAAGTGTTGGGAACAGCAAATAATCCAACAGAGAACTGAAAGAAAAAGCAAAAAACCCACAGATCAGAGAGAGAATTTTGTTATTAACCAGTAAAACTCTAACACCACCAAAGAACACCTATAAAACCCAGGAGGACCGGAAGCCCCATAGGCTCCCAAGCCAGGGTGGGAGTGGGGCCGAGGGCCTCAGCCACGCCCCCTCTGATGTCCGCATCCAGCCCAGCAAGGACCACTGAGCGGCCACCAGAAGCACCCTGGGCTTTCCTGCTGGAATGAGGGGGTGACACGGGCCTTGACCTTCCTCTTCCTCCTACCCTATCTCCCTCCCTGTCCCCTTCTCCCCTTCCCCGCAACTGCTTCACAATATCATCTTAGAATGTAAAAATAACAATAATAAATAAATAAATAAATAAATTTAGAAAAAGAAAAAGAAAAGGAAGAAACACCAGTAGCACATGTACAGTGAAAAGGCCATGTGAGTACAAGGAAAGAGGCAGACATCTGCAAGCCAAGGCAAGAGGCCTCAGCAGAAACCATCCCTGAGGGTACCTTGATCTTGGACTTGCAGCCTCTAGAACTGTGAGAAAATAAGTTTCTATTGTTTTAAGCCATCCAGTCTGTGGTATTTTATTACAGCAGCCCGAGCAGACTAATACAGTGAATTTCACATCAACTAAATAACAACTAAGGGAATTTGTTGTCAGTAAACTTCCCTGAAACAAACATTAAAACAAGTTCTTCGAAGAGAAGAAAAACGATCTAGTTCAGAAACTTGAACCTACATAAAGTAAGAAAGAGCATCAAAGAAGAAATAAATACAGGTAAAATAAACTATGGGGTTTTTTTATCTTAATTTTTTAAACAGAAAACA
Source organism: Cynocephalus volans (assembly GCF_027409185.1). Lineage (NCBI taxonomy): Eukaryota > Metazoa > Chordata > Mammalia > Dermoptera > Cynocephalidae > Cynocephalus > Cynocephalus volans. The sequence continues at coordinate 109,316,208 of NC_084478.1, read as the reverse complement.
GCCAACTCAATTTAAAAATGGACAAAAGATCTGAATAGACATCTCACTGAAGGTGATATACACATGGCAAATAAGCATAGGAAAATATGTTCAACACTATATATCAGAAGGGAATTGCAAATTAAAACAATGAGATATCACTACACATCTTTTAGAATGGCAAAAACCCAAACAGCTAACAATACCAAAGCGTGGTGAGGTTGTGGAGCAACAAAAACTACTCTTGTTCATTGCTGGTGGAAAGCTAAATAGTACAGCCACTTTGGAAGACAGTTTAGCAGTTTCTTACAAAGCTAAACACAGTCTTACCACATGATCCAGCAACCACTCTAACAGGTATTTACACAATTGAGTTGAAAATTCATTTTCATACAAAAACCTGCACACGAATGTTGATAGCAGCTTTATTCATAATTGCCCCAAACGGGAAGCAACCAAGATGTCCTTCAATAGGTAAATGAGTAAACAAACTGTGGTACATTTATACAGTGGAATATTATTCAGTGTTAAAAAGAAATGAGCAATCTAGCCATGAAGAGCTACAAAGTAACCTTAAATATATATTGCTAAGTGAAAAAACTCAGTCTGAAAAGGCTGCATGCTATACGATTCCAATTATACAACATTCTAAAAAAAGCCAAAACTATAGAAACAGTAAAAATATCAATGGTTGCCAGGGGCTTGTGAGGCACAAAGAAGGGATGAATAGGTGAAGCTTTGAGGTATTTTAGGGTGTGAAACTATTCTATATGACACTGTAATAGTGAATTCAAGACAGTATGCTTTTGTCAAAATCCGTAGAACTGTATAATACAAAGAGTGAACCTTTATGTAAACTATAGATTTTAGTTAATAATAATTTGCTATTATTGTTACTGTTGTTATTGGTTCATCAATAGAAACAAATGTGCCACATTAATGCAAGATGTTAATAATAGGGGAAACTGGGGGGAGGGACTATATGAAATCTCTCTGTACTATTTGCTTAATTTTTCTGTGAATCCGAAACTGTCTTAAAAGTAGAGTCTATTAATAAATATATATAATAATTGAAATAAATGTGATTGGTTGGATAATTAGCAAATTAAAAACAGTCGAAAGAGGGAATTAGTGATCTTAAAGATAGGTTTATAGAAAATACACAGACTGAAGCAAAAGAGACAAAGAGATAAAAATACAGAAAGAACATAAAGGTATATGTAAAATGATGACATCTAACATATGTATAATTGGATTTGCAGATGAGTAAGGGAAAGCGTATGTGCCAGAAAAACTATCTGCAGAGAAAAAAGTTGAGAATTTCCCAAAACTGACAAAAAAAGTATCAAGGCACAGAACCAAGAAGAACTATAAGCCACAATCTGGATCAATAAAAGGAAAACTACACCTGGGTAAATCAGAAGAAAATTGTTGAAAACCAAAGGCAAAAAGAACATTTTAAAAGCAGCCAGAAAAAATGGCATGTTAATTTCAAAGGTACAACAGCTAACTTTTCAACAGAAATAGTGGAAGCTAGATGACAACAAAATAGTGTTCAGTATATTCTTTTACCCCTCTTCTAGTAGTGATCCTAGGTCAGAGGTTAGCAAACTCTGGCCTATGGACCAATCACCTGTTTTTGTAAGTAAAGATTTGTTTGAACACAACAATGCCCATTTGCTTATGTATAGTCTATGGCTGCCCTACAAAGGCAGAGTTGAGTATAGACAGTCCTTGACTTAAATAGTTCAAGTTACAATTTTTTGACCTTACCATGGTTCGAAGGCAATATGCATTCAGTAGAAACCATACATCAAATTTTGAATTTTGATATTTTCCTGGACTAGCAATATGCAGTACAGTACTCTCCAGTGATGCTGGGCAGTGGCAGCAAGTCACAGCTCCCAGTCAGCCACTCCATCACCATCACGAGGGTAAATAACTGATACTCTACAGTGTACTTTTTTTGCCAGATGATTTTACACACCTGCAAGCTAACGTAAGTGTTCTGAGCATGTTTAAGGTAGGCTAGGCTAAGTCATGATGTTCGGTATATTAAATGCATCTTGACCTGGGATATTTTTAACTTATAATGGGTTTATCAGGATGTAATCACATCATAACTCAAGGAGCAGCTGTGCGGATTGATGAATACACTTTTAGTTTATAGAACATATGGACTACAAAAGTTTGCCAATTCTGACATAGAGTATACAACTTGTACCCTTGACTTATTAAAGCATAATTTAAATTATTACTTTTAACACTTCCCAAATGATGCAGATACCATAAAATACTTTAATATAATTTACTCCTTTGTTTTGGGGTTTTTTGGGTCATATATGTTAATTTTGTATATATTTTAAACCTGACAAGACATTATTTTAATACCTAAATAGTCATTTCGATTAACCACACATTTATCTTTTTTATTACTTTTCCTTTCTTACATTTCTATGCTTCTACTGTATTGCACATCCCAACTAAGTATCACCAGGTGAGCTTTTGCCCCAGGCTCAGTTTTCTAGTCCTAAGCTAAGAAACCACCAAAACTATTAATTCTATTTTTAATAAAATGAGTTCTGTGGTATAGGACTTCATCAATAGTAGCTCAGTGTGTCATGCCTCAAAAGTAGAAACCACGAAAATGATGTTTCTATTTATAAAGAAGAATAACATTTTTGTAAATAACCAAAGCATGCTGTCTCTCGGGGAAAAGATAAGTGTTGAGAATAGATGTCTACTTCATAATATACTCGTATATGATTATATATAGTAAAAATTTAAGGGAAACATTAAAATATGTTTATAAAAAGCTTGCAGGGAATATGAGTCTATTTTTAAAACCTAGAAGTTTCTTAGCAAAAACCTAGAAGCTATAAAGGAAAGAGATGGAAAATATGATCACCTGTTGGTAATCACCTATAAAGGAAAAAAACATAAACAAAGCTAAATGAATTAGATATCCACCAGGTTCTCCTACTTTGATGGCACCAACATCTAGCTAATTTGGCTGTGTTACCTGGGCACTAAATAAACAGGCTTCCATGAAAATTTTGTTCCAGATGTAGATTGCTCTTAGGGACAGATTGTTCTAAGCAGCAAACACCTAAAGTCTGGTCTGCTTGATAATTATATGCCTTATAGTAACATAAATTATCTCTGTTTTTTGTTTTCAAAAGAATATCTCACACCATTTGATAACATGGTATGACCTCTGAGAATTTTTAAATGCTCAGTAATTGAGGAGGCTCTATGCCCAAACATTACACCTACTCTTTCACTTCTTAAAATGTGAAGGGCCAATGGGGCCAGAGACTAACAGCCCACTCTCAATGGGTCGAGTTACATTTGCATGAACCTGTCAGGATAAAGTTACCCCTCCAATGAGGTTTCCTCCCCACCTCTCTCTTTCTCCCTCCCCCCACGCCCATCCCCAAACACACATTGCCCAAGCCCTTAACACAGGCCTGAGAAGGCCCCAGTGGAGACGGTCAAGCATGGAGGTATAGCACTCTGAAAAGTACCACTTATCCTGCCTAATACCACCTCCTCAGGGCAGGGCAGACCAGGGACCACAGGATGGCAGTGAGATAGCTCTGGGCTCAAGGCAAGGAAGAGTCACAGCTGAAGCAGAGAAACTGGAGAAAACCTTAAGCCTGGGATGCGATGTAAAATTAATGTAAAAAAGCCAGCACTGAAAATAATATTAATCATATTTAAAAAGCCATCCTCAAGGGAACTTAGCAGAGAAGTTAACCAAAGAGAGCCATAAACATAAAATTTGCTTGAACCACATCAATTTGCTAAGCCTACACTTGGAATCTCTTTTGAAACAAGGTAGGCAAAATATAAATAAAAGAAAAAAACAGTTTCCTGAGCCTTAAAATATTCTGCTTTGGATGACAATTTATAACAGAACTGAGCTCCATCTTTATAAAATTGCCTTTGAACACATTTGGACTGGGATAGACCCACTTATATTCCTAAAAGTATTAGATGAGAACAAAACCAAAATAGCAGGATATCCTCTGAGTTTCTAACTTCCTCGGTTTCCCAGGAGCCGCCATCCTCTCAAAGAAAGAACACTGCCTCCTCCCTGCCCCCATGAGCCACCACAATCACAGCCACTGTCCCACAGCTTACAACTTTGCCCTTCCCAAAATGATTGAGAGTGGCAGCCTCCTAAGTGAAAACACTGGAACATGAGCTTCGCACACTGACCAGGCAGTCACACACCTGTGTCACACAGCACGTTCCCAAAGTCTGGGTTATTTGGTCTAAATCATACCAGGTGTGAGACTTCAAAAGTGCATGTAGTGCGCACACGGCTGTGCCAAGCTAGGACTAGCTCCTTCTCAAGTCTCTGTTCTGTTCAACAAGGGTTCTCAGAACTCTTGGCATCCAGCCACACCCAGGGTCATCCGATTACCACAGCAATGACAATTATTACTCTTATGAAATGACCACTGATGCATGGCATGCTGTCACTGGAATTAAACGGTCACCCCAAAAGACACAGAAGCACAAGGAGGCTAGCACCAATTATCTCCCTGAAGGAGGAAATCAAGACAGAGGCGCGAGGGAGGGAGAGGAAAGAATGAGAAGGAACCAGGAGAGGAGAAAAGGAGCAGATGGACGCCTGTCAGGCCAGTCTTGCCTCACTGTGGCTTTGTATTACTCGAATCAACCTCATTTCTACCTCAGGAACAAAAGTCACTTGGCATCTCAAGTCCAACATATTAATACAGAAGTGATTATTTGCTCTGTACCCAAACTGCTCGTCCTACTTGTCACACAGGAGCAGCAAGATAAATAGCAGTTTCTCTGTTTCTCAACTATGGGTGACTCCTGAGACTGCTCTTTCGTCTGCATCTTGCTGTGTGAGTATCTATAAAGTTATGGGCTCAGCCTAATATTATATCCATCTCCATCTTCATCAAGGGGTGGTTTGTGTTGAGTACCTATAGAGGCATTATACAGGTGTTTGGTTCCATACTAAGCAATTTTAAAACAACCAATTTATCAAGTTTAAAAAGCCATTAATTAGCCCTGCCCCTTATCATAAAGTGATCTTGAAAATTTTACCTATCTTCTCCAATTCTCATTTCTTCTGAAATAAAGGTATAATAATATTTACTTGACAGGATTGATTGTTAAAAGGATTAACTAGAGGCAAAACTATGTAAAACACAAAACAATGTCTGACAAATATTAGGTACCACCCACCTCTTTTCTTCTTTAATATACGTACATGTCTTTGACATAAATGCATTGCTTATCAAATTTGAGTGATATTATTCTAAAAAGAAGAAAACTCCTCAACGGGCCGTAGCATTGCTTTAAATGATTTTTATTATAATGTTACTTATTTACATACCTAGAACTAGGCATAAATGCCTTTGCTTATATCTCTCATACAAAATACAAAACAAAACAATTTCACTAATTAAAAATAAACCAAGCTACAAAACCAAACATGAATTCCATGAGATTGATAATTATTAGGCCTCGTGGCTAGCTTAACATCAGCACATCCAGGTTAAGCAACTTTCCCCCTGCACCCCCTCCCCTTTCCCTTTTCTGCTCTGGGAACTGAGATTCCTCTCCTGGGAAGGGGTAAACATTACCGTTATCATCAAGGGAACGTCTTGTGGGCTGTGTCTAGCAGGCTTCCGGCTGGAATGCTTTGTACTGAGATAGTGGCTCATCAGGAGCCTACGCTTTAACCTACCAGATGTTATCGGGCCACAAGGACTGTGTTACCTTGCATACCACTGATTTCAAAACTGCCTATTACTCTGAACCCTCAAAGTCTTATCAACCTCCTGCTTTTCTTGGTTCTGGGAAACTGATCTCAGTCTCCCCTCCACGTTAGTGGAATAAAGCTTTCGGCTGAAATAGCGCCTGGCTCAGGTCTCTCTCTTTTCTCCGTCTCACCGAACCTAACAACAATGTTGCTCTGGCTGTCGTAAGTCACAATCTGCTGCATGAATATAGTACTGATGACAACAACACAGATTCTCTTGATTTAAACATTCCTTTATTAGAGAGAGCCTGATGATCCAGTCTCAGCTCTCTGCCAGTTTCCTAACTCACACTCTTGCAAAACCTTTGTAAGTACCTAATGATGTATTATGGAGCAAATGCATTGTTTGAATATTAAGTACATCTTTACATTTTTCTCATTGACTGGAAACAGAATTTCACCTATCTATGATGCCTTTAATTACTAAATACATTATACCACTAAAAAAGTGTCTTCCTCACTGTGGCTTTTTATTATTCGAGTTAACCTCATTTCTACCTCAGTTACAAAAGTCACTTTGCACCTCAAGTGCAACATATTAGTACAGAAATTATTCGCTCCATCCAACTAAGAAAGTGGTATAATGTATTTAATATACATTAAATTATATACCACTAAGCAAGAAAAGATACTTCTAATTAGACTGACACATTGCTAAGGTGCCGTCAACTGTAAGATGCATCGTGATTTTAGGGATACTAAATTGTGAAAAAAAAGTCTGTCATGATCAATGAATATAATAGTTCTACTTTTTTTTTTAAATACATGACAATATTTAACATAAACCCAAAATTTGGCTCCTAAGTCACCAGATAGCACCTGAAAATACAGAATGTATTTGTGATGAATTCTTCAAATTGTCAGTGCAATGAAAACAGAACATTTAAAAGACACTTAAAGGGAATTCGTGAAACCCCAAAACATTTACATGTATTTCCAGAATTCCACCAACCCTATTTTGAGAAACATTGATTTAGGCTTCATGTCTAAAGCACAGTAGCACCACCTAGACACCAGGAATGTTGTAGAAAATGATGAGATTGCATCAAAGAAGCATTTTCCATTCTTAGAAGGAAACAAAGACCCTATTCCTCAGAGCAGTTATTTTCACAGCTTTTTTATTAAATGCCATTAATGTATGGCATAATGTCACCAAAAATTATCAGTGCTGTCTTTTAGGGAACTAAGGGTGTTCACTTTTAGTAATTAACTATGTTCCAACACCATTTTAGCAGTTTACATACATTACCTCATTTAATAGTATAACACATTATTTAATGTGGTATTACCCACATCTTTACAATGCATCTATCATGCCAACACATCTCTCTTTTTGGTCTAAATATTTTCCACTCAGTATGTGCTCCAAACATATCCATATAAACCCCACCTATTCTCCCCTTCTATCATCCCCTTCATTTCCAACCTTACCTGTATCCAACATTTTTCCCAACAATTACACAAAAACTCAACACATATTATAGATAAGAAAAGCAGATGAGAAAAAAGATTAAAATATTAAATTCATACATTATCATTTTACTCATAGGTAACTATTCTTATTTAGGTATATAGCCTTTCAGAAGCCTTAGTGCATGTAAATGTTCTATACTCAAAAATGTATCCACAGACAACAATTTAGTTTGGGTTTGGTAGAACTTTAGCAGGGCTGACTCCATTTTGATTTTTAGCCCAATCTGTTGGGACCTAGTGCAGGAACTTTTCCCAAAACAATGGCCTTGTCTAATTTTTATTTAACCGTACTTACAGTCTTGTGTAATCTTCTCCTCTTAAGCATGGGCTGGACCTAGTAACTTGCTACTAATGAACAAAATACCACAACAGTGACGGATTCAAGCTTCTGTCATCAGGTTACAAAGACTATGACTTCCGTCTTGTTGGTACTTTTTGTCTGTGGCTCTTCTCTTATGCCTGCTCTGATGGAGAGGGCCACCTGGCAAAGAACTAAGGGTAACCTCTGACCAACAGTCAATGAGTAACTAAATCCTACCAACAACCCCTGAGTGACCCAGCTGAACTTAGAGATGACTGTGTCTTTGGCCGACACCTTGATTGCAGCCTTGTAATGGATCCTGAAGCAGAAGGCCCAGTGTCTGACCCACAGAAACTGTAGATAATAAATGTATGATGTTTCAAGTCACCAAATTTTAGGGTAATTTATTATGTGGTGATAGGCAACTAATACAATAGGAAAAATTAAAGTAAATAAATTAAGCATTGAATTTTTTAAAAATTTGTGTACTCCACCAGCACAGTTTGAGAGTGCTCCTCCTACCACACCCTCATCACTATGGGGTGGGAGAGAGGCAGATCTTCTCCTCTGTGGATCCCAGCAGTACTCTCCATGGTTCCATAAAGGCCCCAGCCCAACTAACCTTATGAAAGAAATCTGATACAAGCACTAACATTATTCTTCCTCATGTTGTATTTTATTACTATTTCAAAATAGTGACTATCTTATTCACTTACACAGATACCAGCGTTGGCCAAGAAAGAGAATGTTTTCCTATCAAATGCCCCCAGGACCCTAAAAGAAAATTGGCCCTCTCTGTATATCCCCAGAACAGGTTCCAGCACTTATTTGTTCAAAGGTCTCTCACTCCCATCCTCTCCTTACCATTCCCAGGGCCACCAGAAATTTCACACCTTTATCTTGTTGTGTCTGGACTATGGTTTCCCAATCTCCAGTCACCTCTCCTGTCCCCTCCTCAACTCAGACGCATCCCACACACAAATCAACCACATCATTTTCCTTTCGTCCTGTCATTCCTCTGGTCACAAAAGGCCTTGGTGTCTCCCGAACGTAGATGGGGTAATATTCAGACACCCCAGTTTAGCAATGGGGTCCTGCATGCCAGGACTCACCCCAACTGCCTGACTCTATCTCCCATCACTCCCCCTACACACACACACTTTCCAACCCAGGTGGGCCAGCCTCCTCTCTGGAGCAGTATTCCCACCTCCGTGCCTTTCTTTCCACCACTCCATCCTCCTTGAATGCCCTTCGGACCCTTTTGTATTCTGTCCTTCAAGCCTACCTTACTTAAGTGACCCCTCTTCCGTAAAACTCCCTGAGCACTGTTGCCCACCGCCGTTTCTAAGCACTGATGGGAAGCATCTGTTACTATCTTTTTGTTTCCAAATATCTTGCCTTTCCAAACAGATCATAAACTTAAGGACAAGGACAATACTTTTTTCCCTGCTGTTTAAAGCACAACTTTATTGAGGAGACACAAGTCTTAGATTAACAAATATAAACCAATACAAAAGTGTAGCTTATTCATGATGTATAATTAGTTCGCTGTCAGTTTAGATAGATGAAAGAGTAAAATTAATCTCAATCTAGATAACAAGATCAAATCAATAAACGCTTTCTTCGCACAAGCTCTAATATTCATTTGGCATCCTTAAAATGGTTCAGCCTAAACCTGACCATCACAACCAACATCCGTCATTGATGATGATCTGCAATTTTCATTATTCCAAATAGTAACTCAAAGGATCTCTTTGCCATATAAGCACAGTGAAAAACAAAGAATTTATTTAACACATTGTTCCCAAGTGCAAACTAAAAATTATCTCGATACCATTTTGAACAGACCCCAAATTAGAGCTTGGTTAATACTTTAAGAACTTTTACTTTTACAACCAGATCATTGTGATTTGCTAATGCTTTGATTTTCTTAACACACACTCCAGATTCTTTGAATAAGAAAAAAAGTGAATTTCTGCTAAATTCTTTCCTGGATGATGCAAGCCCTTCACTTTTTATGTTGTCATTTATATTCTCAAATAGGGTAAGGATATTAAGAAGAATTTCTCTATCCCACTCTTTGTTAAAGAGGGAAATCAATTCTGATGGTACTTTACAACTGACTAGCTCTCTTGTCATGGCTGGATTTTCAGTAAAGTTTATAATTAGTTTCATAATCTGTATCTTGGTGAAGTGATTTCCAAGGAATAACAAAGCAAAAAAGTCTGGAAAAGAATAGGAAAGCAAATGTTGATAATGATTAGTCACAGTCATGTTGGTTAACAGTCTTAGTCCAGCCATCTGTACAGCCGAGTCCAGACGACAGACTACGGTGTCATCACACACTTGACTGATATACGTCTTAATCTTGCCCTGATTTTCAGCATTCACACTCAAATTATTAAGGGCATTGTAAGTCTTTTCCCTAATAATGGGATCTTTCGTTTTTATCAGTTTTGCAATAATTGGGACACCACCCAATTCACGTATGGCATTTTGGTTAAATGAATATGCTGCATTGTTACCCAGAGTGACCAAGGCTACTTCTTGAATAAAAGGATCATTTGTTCTCTCCAGGATGTTAAGGACCTTTTGAAGGTCGGGAGCACTCAGAATATCATCAATTTTATAGGGAAAGTTGAACTTGCCCCTGCGGACAGGCCACGTTGTAGCTGGAACCTTGGTGCTCTTACTTCTGGTCTTTCCCTTGGATTTTCCACTTCCCCTGCTCCCAGCCCTAGCCCCACTCCTGGTGGGGTGGCAGCCTCCACCCCTGCCTCCTGGGCAGGGTAAACTCGGTGCAAGGGTCCTGTTCCCAGAGATGTTACCCACCCTGACCCCTTTGCCAGCCTTAGCGCTTGCCTGCTCCTTCAAAGTGTTGAAAAGGGCCTTAGCCTTGGCCTCTAGGCCACCTCCCTTCTGAGATCCCGAGTGGACCTCTTCCTTTACACGGGGACCACTCTCTGGTCCCAAGCTCACCTCAGCCTTGGCCTTTAAGTCACCCTGAAGTTTGGCCCCAGTCCCAGCCCCTGCCCCAACGTTAGCTTTAGCTGCTTTCCCAGTCTCAACCCCAGTCTCTGACGTGTCACTGAACTCCTCGTCGTCATCCCAGATTTTCTCATTCTCATCTCTTCCCCAGGTCAGTCTGTATACGCAGTAGCAGGCGCCAGCCCCGATGACCACGCCGGCGGCCACGCAGCCCGCTTCCCGAGTGCGGCCCATGGTAAGGCTGGAGCGAATCTCTTAACCCCGGCAGACAGCACGCTTGCTCTGGCCCAGAGAAGTGCGCGCACGTGGAGGGTGGAGTTTTTAGCTACTGCTGGCAGGCTCTGCTGCAGCTGCAGATACAGCGGGACCTAGGAATAAAGCAAAGATTTCAGGCTTCGGGCTACCTTCCTTTTGTGCCCTTGCATGCAGACAGACTGGACTACCGACCGACAAACGTACAAAAGTACGGGGATACTGGCAGGGACTCGGGGCTTGGTATCTAGATCACTTTTCCTCCATCGGGAAGCTAATTTTGGAAATTTTCCCCACCTCCAGATTCTCCAGCCTCACACTCCACCACCTTGCTCCAGAACGTTAAAGTATCTGATCAGTTAGTTCCCTACCACCCCTGTCCTTCCAGATGTCCTGGGGGCAGTGGCGCCCTCACATATACCTGCTGAGGTCCAGGCAGTTTCTTCCTTCTTTTTCTTGCCTCGAAGTGCACTGCGTCATGCAAACCTGCAGACAAGGCGGGGGCGGGAGGATGGTGAGCGCTCAGGGGACAGATGGACCTCACCCAGGATACGACATATGTCCCTCTCATAAATCCCTTGCCCTTGTCCCGACTTGCTCAATGTTTCCCACATTCGTTTACCCTCCTCTCCTCATAGAGCTTCGGCTTTGAAATTGATTATCTCCCTCCCTCTTTTCTTTCGAGGATCCTATCCTCCAACCCTCCACCTCACCCCGACCCCTGTCAGTCACTTCCTCGGAAGGTAACGCCACACCCCCTTCCTTGTAATAAAATGTATGGCGTTGGAGCGACAGTATCTAGAAGCCGGACTGGCGTGAAATGCATAAAAGTCTCGAACACTTCCCATGCCTCTGCAACCCCCACTATCTCAAAGGTACCAGGGCAACCCTCCCCCCTGCCCAATTATACCAACTTCCACTGCTCGGGAGAAATTTCCTTCCTCCCTCATCTCCGTTTCCGCCGCCTGACAAACTGTGGCACTGAGTGCTCAGGGGACAAACAACAAGAACACTGTGCCCCAACAGTAATTTGGAGTAATGTCCTCCCCACCCCAAACCCAGGACTCTCTTGACACCCGCCACCTCCCAGCCACATCATTCACTGTCTTGTACCTGCAGAGCACGTTCTTTTGCAAGTTTCGAAATGGTGAAGAGGGGAGGGAAGGAGGGGGATGTGGAGGAGATCCATGGGCCCACTCCAGTGTAAAGTCGCCACCATCTTCCACCCCAGGAGTCCCCAAACAGTGCCATGACCCTCACTCTGACCTGCTTGGTTCTCGACAATTTTCCTTTTCTTCCTGCTCCTAGGGTTGCATTGGCCTTCAGGCGCAAGATCCACTGACGCAGGCGACACGGCAAAGACGGATGGCTCAGCGGACAGAACAGCACTTCGGAGAGTCCCAATAGCAGGTTCTCCTAAGTCGGAGTCCTGGATGTCAAATAGATTTCATCTTTTTGTCTCTCACCCTATTCCCACTTCTCTGGACTCCGCTGACACCCGCCCTCCCGCTACGAGGCCGTCCACCCATCCCTCCCCCCGCCCACCCAGCGGGCGGCCATTTTCCCAGCAAAAACCACGCCCCTTTCGAACACTGGAAGAGGGGCTGGGAGGCGGGGCGCGCGGGCACGGAAAGCCCGCGGAGCGAAAGACAGAACGATCACTTCTGTCCGCCTCCCCAGCGCTCCCACCCCCGGGACAACCATTTTTCCTGTAGGCAGTCACAACCTTTTTCCTGCAAAAAATGGCAGGGAGATTGCTGGACAGTCAGGTTATAACGGGCCAAAGTTAAGGCAAGCACCTCAGCCATCCCCGCCCTTCAGGGGCCGCGGGCAAGCCCAGCTTTACACTGACCTGCAGGGATTCGAGGCAGATTATTCCTTTGCTCCAAATGGCACAGCACCCTACTGAAAGACAAGTGAATGACAGACAGACGCTCGGCCCCAGTATTCTGGCTTGGTAGAGGACCAGCACACAGGACACGAATCCTAATACCTGCCCCTCTCGATTCAAGGCCCTGGATGCCAAAGTTCCCCGACTCCTCCCCCGCCCCGGTCTGGAGTCTACCCTGGAATCCAGCCCCCACGGGCCACCACTTTTGTTCTAGGAAGGGCTGGGAATAGTGCAAGGGTGTGGAGAAAGCAGTCCGCGTCCCCCTTCGGTCTCCACCCTCCGCTGCCCGCACCGCAGGGACCTCCAGGCAGCACCCATCCACACACAGACCTGCTGGGATCCAGACCTCCTCCTCCTCCTCTCCCGGACACAGGCCCTCCCGCCCTCTGGGCAATAGGAAGAGGGCAATCGGACCAAACGAAGACCAGGACTAGAAAGGCGTCTGCACACGTCGGCTCTCGCTCACGTGAGGGACACGTCACCCGTGAGATCAGGACCCCAGTTACCACTCCCACCAGCAGTGCTGCAGAGGCCGGCCTTCCCCCTTCCTTCCCTGCCACATCAGGTCCTGCCACTCATTTTCCTCTTCTCCAACCCCAGAGACCAGAAGTGCTTCCCCTTGTAGCTGGAATTTGCCTTTCTTTGATTAACAGGGAGGGGTTGCATCTACTCTCATGTCCATTGGCCTTTTCTTGTTTTTCAAGGAATTTTTTTCTCTTCTCTACTCCCAGTCCAACTGCCTTTCCCTGCATCTCCCACGCCCCCCCCCCAACATTTTCCCTGCATCCTTATACCAAAGGATAGGCAGGATCTCAGAAAAGGAGATAGGTAATGGGAGGGGCTTACTTTCTTAAACTTTTCTGTTCATTTTTTAAAAATCACTAATGCACTACTTTTATACCGGGAAAAAAAGTGATGCTATTTTCATTTGAGTGGAGAAGAATTTAAGTGGGAGGAAAAAAACCCACAAGGCCTAATTAATTTTATTATATTTATTTGTAACACAAGTAAAATATTTCTACTGATTACAACCAAGTAGCTTTCAAAACATACCAACTTGCTTTAAAACTGAAAACTGGAATTTTTTACATGACCAATGAATTAGTCCACGAAGAGACAACCAGTTATGTAATCTTGGCCATTTTACAGAAATGATTCATTACTTTTTCTACTTTTGGACTAACTTGCAATTTGATAAAATAAAAGCAACACAATTCTGTCTTGTTTAATTAAAGAAAAACATGTTTCTAATGTTCCAAAGGCTTGGCCAACTGTTGTGTGAACCTCTTGTGATTTGATGGCTGCTCTGAACACCTGCCCCTGGATTAAATTCCAGTCTACTTAAGCTGAGGCAGCCGAGGGTGTGAGGAATGCAGAAATGGTCTGATCCTCCTGCCCTGTCAAAAGGTGGGCAAGGTGATGTCTTCCCACCCCTCCCACATTCCAGAGCCTCTCATCCCCTGTATTCAGGCACTGAATACAGTTTGTTGTTCACTCCAAAAATATGCATGAACTGGTGACCAAGGTGGTAAATACCACCTTTACTTAGGTGACCAACCTGAGTAAATACCTTTGGCTCCCTCCACCAAATTCCCACAGGGGTGACTCAGCAATGCATAGAGGGGATTGCTGTTCCCACCTACCCCTCTGCCCTTGTTCACGGTGTGGTGCCCAGGTGAACATTGTTGCTAACACTGTCTGCTGCATCCACCTGGCCTGAGAGGTGCAGCCTGCTGAACCTCTCACCTCTGGCCTTACCTCCAGGGCACCCAGAGAGAACCGAAGCTTATTGCAAGGTCACTGCCTGCCAGTCCACATCCACCTTGGTGCACCCTCAGCCAAATGTATTCCCTGACCGAAGTAACAGTCCCCACTGACCACACTGATTAACCTAGACTAGGTGTTCTCACCGGGGCCAACTCTGTGGACCACCTGACATTGTATCAAAGTTGTGTGCATACATATGTTCATTTTAGTGGGAAGAGGACTCATAGTTCTCATCAGATTCTCACAGGTATATATGACTTTTTAAACATTACTAAGGGGCTGGCCAGTTACCTCAGTTAGAACTAACTTAGCCTAATGCTACTAACACCAAGGTCAAGGGTTAAGATCCCAGTACTGGCCAGCCGCAAAAAAAAATAATTACTAAGAACTACTGGCCTAGAAAAAGATATATTCCCACAATAGAATCTCTCTCTCTCTCTTTCTCTCTCTCTCTCTTTGTCTCTAGTTATACACTCATCTTTTTTTAAAAAAAGTCTGCAAACAGTGCAGATATGTAAAGTAGAATGTTCAAGTTCCCCGCAATGCCTGTTCTATAACCAACCACTTTTAACATTTTCCACCTTTTTCATGCAAATATAAAAAGTATATGTATGCAGATGTGTCAGGTTCCAAGTTGAACAACAGTATACAGGAAAAAAGTTGACTTTTAGTGCAATACTTGCAATAAATCTGAACTTTAATTTGAGAACTGACATCTGTACAAATGGAGTCTTTCTATCCATTTTTTGTGATCTTCAATAAATTTTATGTTTCTTCATACTTATTACTTATTAAGTTTATTCCTAGGTATTTTATTTATTTTTTTCTGTTTTTATGAATGACATTCTCATTATGATTATATTTTCTACCAGGTTATTACCTGTCTAAAGAAAAGCAATTAATTATGACATATCCCTGTGATTTTTCTTATTATTTCTAATAGTTTTTCAGTTAATATCTATGTTTTTTTCTAAGTATGCATACATAATATCTGCAAATGATTATTTTTCATTTCTTCTTTTCTTTTTTTTTTTTTTTTTTGTCTTTTTCGTGACCGGCACTCAGCCAGTGAGTGCACCGGCCATTCCTATATAGGATCCGAACCCGCAGCAGGAGAGTCGCTGCACTCCCAGTGCTGCACTCTCCTGAGTGCGCCACGGGCTCGGCCCCACTTCTTCTTTTCAATATCTATATTTCTAATTCTTTCATTTTCTGCATGTACTACATTGACCAGAATCTCCAGAACTATGTTGAATAATAGTGGTGATTGAGGGTCTTCTGATCTTGTTCTTGAAGAAAATGGGAATGCCCTTAATATTTCACCATTTAGCATGATGTGACATTTGCTGTTTGTTTCTGATGTGTTCTCTCCTTCACTGTGTATGTGTGATTGGGGGGGATGTCTAAAAGCTGCCCTTTCATAGCCCTTTTTATAAGACTGAGAAAAATTCAATTGTCCATATCATTATATTGGGAGGGGAAGGGGAGTAGGAAAAGCTGCCACAAGTGCTGTGCTTATTGGGAATATATTGGTGAGCAAAAACACAGACTTTGCTCTCATAGTGAAAACAATACTTTAATGAAATAAGCACACATACACATTAACTGAGAAAAATACTGTGAAGGAAAGGAACACTGTTAATACAGTATAAGCGGCATAGTTTGGGGATCAAGGAAGTCTTCCTCGCTGGGGCAGAGGGAGTGAAATTTTGAGCTGAGATGAAGGAAAGCAAATGTTAACTAGGAAAAGAAGAGAGCAGAAAATAAATGTCTCAGTTTTTCCACCCCTCTGTTAACCATTGCAATAACCAATCTACTTCAATTCTAAAATAAATCCTGTGAAAACCACTGCTGACTTTTCAGTTGATTCTTTCCAGGTTTTGTTGTTGTTTCATAGATATCAACAAAAATGTATGAGTATATGTAGATACATTATCTGTGTGTGTGTACCCTATATCTTTTAAAAATAATTTGGGATCATACTATGCATATTATTCTGAAACTATTTTTTCACCTGATATACAATGTAAATTTTTTATCAGACACAATAATTTTCTGCGGTGTGAATTTACCAAAATCTAATAAATGCATTACCAATTGATATTTAGCTGTTTATCTTCGTCTATTACAAAAACGAAGCAATGAAGACTTTTGTATACATATATTTTGGCAATCGTGGTATTATTTCTTTAGGATAAATTTCTAGAAGTAAAATCACTATGTCAAAGTGAATGTCCATTTTAAATTTTATCCGTATTGCCAACTTCCACCTCTTAAATTTTGATGTGTGTGTGTGTGTTGTGCTCCAAAAAATTTAGATTTCTTTGATTATAAGTGAGACTAAGGATCTTCTCATAGGTTTGTTAACGTTTTGTATTTCTCTTTCTGTTAGCTGCTGCTATGGATTGAATTGTGTCCCCCAAAGTTTCATGTATTAATCCCCACTGTAATAGTGTTGATGATAGGAAATACTATTATGGTAATTGAAAGGTGGGGCTTTTGAGAGGTGATTAAGTTGAGAGGTCCATGCCCTAGTGAATGGATTAATCCATTCATGGAGTAATAAATTGATGGTTTAATGGATGGTAATAGGTATTGTTCTAGTAGCTTTATAAGGAGAGCGAGTGAGCAGGTTAGCTCTCTTGCTCAAGCTGTTTGCCATGTGTTGCTGTGAGTCACTATTCACCAACAAGGCCCTCACCAGATGTGTTCCCTGGACTGTGGACTTCCCAGCCTCCAAGACCATAAGGAACAAATTTTATTTCTTTATATATTACCCAGTTACAGGTATTTTGTTATAAGCAACAGAGATGGACAAATACAGCTGCCTTTCCCCATTGTTTACTAGGTTGCTCATCTTTTTCTTATTAATACATAAAAACTTTCTGTAAATTAAGGAAATGAGTCCTTTGACTGTCATAAGTGTTATAAATATTTCCCTAGTTTATAATTTTCTTTGGAAATTAGAATTTTTTTCATCTTTATTGAAAAAAATGTATTGACTTTTTTTTTTTTTTTTACATTTTTGAGATTTTGTGTCCTGCTCAATATTATAACTAAATTTTTGGTCCATATGGAATTATTTTTTTTCAAATGGTTAGCAAATTGTCCTAATGCCAATTATCAAATAATCCTCTTTTTAGCTCACTGATATAAAATGCCACCTTTATCATAATTATCATAATCTAAATAACCATATATATTTGGATCTATTTCTTGACTCTCTACTATGCTCCTTTAATCTGTTATTCTTTATTTCTTTGTAAGTATCAAACTGTTTTAATTATAGTATCTTCATAATATGTTTTAATATCTGGGAGGGTAAGGTCTCTCTCTTACTCTTTTTTTTATAATTTATCTGCCTATTCACATGTATGTATCTAGAGATTAAAATGTATTATTTTGTTAAATTACCCTAAAAATCCTGTTTGTAATTTCAATTTGAATTACATATAATTTATAAGTTAACTGAGGAATAATTGGCATCTTTATAAGAATATCTTTTTATCCAAAAGCCTAGGTTTTTTGTTATTTGTCTTAATTTATATTTCTCAGCAGAGTTTCCAAATTAAAGAAAATAACTCTTAGAATATTGCCAGGCATACTGTAGGTTAACAATATATATTTGCTGAATAAATGCATATATCTTGCAGATATTTTGTTTATTCCTAAGTAGTTCACCTATTCCCATGGATATTGTAAGTTGAATCTTTTCTTTATTTAAAATTTTCTGTTTATTCATTTTATATATGAAGTGATTGGTTTATGTCTATTGATTTTATAACCAGCCTCTTTATGGAATTCCTAAGGTGTCAAATAGTTTTTAATTGATTCTTTTAGATTTGTTTCATCTGCTGTAATGATAATCTTGCCTCCTTTTTTCCAATATTAATATTGCATTTCTTTCTCTTGCCTAATTGCATTAACTAGTACTTCCAGAACAATGTTAAAAAATTGTGGAAATAACTGGCATCCTTGTCTTTTTGCTGATTTTAATGGGAATGCATCTAGTGTTTATCCCTTAAGCTTAAAGGGCTTCTTGTTAGAAATTTATATATTTTTGTCATGTTAAAGAAGTATCTACTTATTCTCACTCCAACTAGTTGTATCCAGAAGGCATCTGGCTTCAAGTACAATTTGGTTCTTAAATTCTTTTTTATTTTAATTTACGCATTGCAATTGTACATATTTAGGGGTACAATCTGATATTTTGATATGTGTATGTTGCATAATAATAGAGTCAGAGTAGTTAATGTAGCAATCACGTCATGCATTTATCATTTCTTTGTGGCAGAAACATTAAAAAGCCTCTCCTGTAGCTATTATGTAATATACAAAACTTAACTGTTAAGTACAATCACCCTACTGTGCAATAGAACATCAGAACTTATTCCAGACAACACCAACCTCCAGGATTCAATCCTTGTACTGGCTGGCCACCAAAAAAACAAACAAAAAACCCGTATTCTACCTCTCTTATAGTAATTTTGTACTTGTTGGCCAGCCTCTCTCTGTTTTCCTCTGCTAACCACTGTTCTATTCTCTGCCTCCATAATGTCAACTTTTTTTTTTCTTCTTAGATTCCACATATGAGTGAGGTCATGTGGTATTTGTCTTTCTGTGCCTGGCTTACTTCACTTAACATAATGTCCTCCAAATCGATCCACGTTGCCACAAATGACAGGATTTCATTCTTTCTATGGCTGAATAGTATTCTATTGTGTATATACGCCAGAGTTTTTTCTATCCATTCATCTGTTGTTGGACACTTAGGTTGATTCCTTACCTTGGCTATTGTGAATAGTGTTGTGATGAACTTGGGCGTGCAGGTGTCTTTTGATATATTAATTTCATTTCCTTTGGATATGTACCCAGTAGTGGGATAACTGGATCAAATGGTAGTTCTATTTTTAATTTTTGAGGAGCCTCCATACTGTTTTCCATAATGGCTGTACTAGTTTACTATCCTACTGACAGTGTACAAGTATTCTCTTTTTTCCACATCCTCACCAACACTTTTTTTCTTTTGTCATTTTGATAATAGCCATTCTAACTGGGGTGAGATGATATCTCATTGTGGTTTTAATTTGCATTTCCCTGATGTTTCATTAGTTGAACAATTTTTCATATGCCTGTTGGCCATTTGTATGTCTTCTTTTGAGAAGTATCTGTTAAGATCCTTTGCCCATTTCTCAATTGGGTTATTTGTTTTTTTGCTGTTGAGTTATTTAAATTCCACATATATTCTTAATATTAACCCCTGGTCAGATGTATAGTTTGCAAATATTTTCTCTAATTCTATAGGTTGTCTCTTCACATTGTTAATAGTTTCTTTCGATGTGCAAAAGTTTTTTAGTATGATGTAATCCTGCTTGTCTGTTTTTGTTTTTATTGCTTATGCTTTTGAAGTCTTATTTTAAAAATCCTTGCCCAGCCCCATGTCATAGATCATTTCCCCTATGTTTTCTTCTAGTAGTTTCATAGTTTCAGGTTTTACATTTAAATCTTTAATCTATTTTGAGTTGATTTGGGTATACAGTGAGAAGTAGGGGTCTAGTTTCTTTCTTCTGCATGTGAATATCCAGTTTTCCCAACACAATTTATTGAAGAGATTGTCTATTCCCCAGTATGTATTCTTGGCACCTTTGTGAAAGATCCATTGGATATAGATATGTGAATTTATATCTGGGCTCTCTATTCTGTTCCATTGAATTATGTGTTTGTTTTTATGCCAGTACAATGCAGTTTTGGTTACTGTAGCTTTATAGCATAATTTGATGTCAGGTAGTGTGATGCTTCCAGCTTTGTTCATTTTGTTTGTTGGTTTGGTTTGGTTTCTTTCAGGATTTTGAATACAACTTGATTAAGATTCTGGCTTCATTTTTTTTTTTTTTTATGATTTTCTCTGCTATGTTTTTCCTTACATATAAGCTTCATCCTCAAGCTGGACTTTCTGATGGAACCAAAATAGCTGCAATATTTCTAGGCTTTATACAAGCACATCTTTATCAGTCAGAATCCTAGCAGGAAAAATAATCCATTTCAGATGGTTCAAGTGACTTGAATGTGGGCACTACTTACAGAAACATATGCAAGGTTAAGAGACCCAACAAGGAATTTTGTGGCATCCAGAGAATAGAAATAGCAGAAAGCTGTAAACTAGGCCTAAAAGGGCAAGAGTAAGAAATAGTATTACTGAAGCCTAGTGAAAACTAGAGCCATGGAGGAGGGGCCTTCTGGCAGAAGCTGAAGTCTTGAAGGGATGCAGTCACTGCCAATAAACACAGCCCAAATCAGGCAGGGAAGAAATACCTTGTTTTTTCTCTTCTACCCCCCAAGTTCTATCAATGCATTCCATTGGTCAAACCCAAAGAGTAGCCAACCAACAATGGAGCCTGGAAGATGCAGTTGATAAAGATCAGCCTCCCAGGGCATAGAACTGGACAGAAGAGGACAGAAAATAGATCAGGATGTGGGAGAAAATACAAACTAACCAGCATTGTTTACTTCTTTGCTATTTGGCATCCATTCTTGCCCTTTTTCCAACAGGGAGGAAGAGACAAAAAGTCCCATCAGCCACTGTACTGTCAAGGAGTAATGCTAATTCAGTCATATTCCCCACCTGAAACCTGATTTATAACAACCATCTCCAGTATTTTTATATATTAGAGGAAATAAGAGAAAAAAATAAATGATCAACAAAGATATACATAGTTGTTACAGTTCCCCTCTATAGCTGTTCATAAGGTCAAGGTCAATAATCATAACTTCATTCTTCCACTACCTATTTCATATTTCTTTTATAACAACCTGGTCAAAGTTCTTTCCCTGATGTAGTGACCCTAACCTTCAATCCTGTATTTATTAGATTTCTGCACTTTCCCATTGACCAGAACAGTTGAGCAAGCCAGCGCTAGGAGGTGCCCTGGCGAATATCCCCGGGCTCCAAGCATACTTCTCCCTGTTTTCAATGTATAGCAGCAGCCTTATTTTTCCTTGGTAATTGGGCTCAGTCACTCTAGCTGCCAAAGTAATCTCTTTCTCTGTCTGTTTAGTAGCACAAGGAGACAAAAAAGGCCAGAATGTAGTCTCAGCTTTCAATTTAATTAGAACTATGGTTTCATTCACTGGTGGGAGCATTCATCCCTGCTGTGTCTAAGAGCCCAAGGTTGTGGAGACAGAAAAAATATATTTCCTCAGTGGATTAATTGGTGCAATAGTGAAAAGGGCCACTCCCTCCTGTGCCCATTTATTGCCAGGCCTGTGTAACCTTGCTATGGGGAAAGAGCACCATATATTGGTGACTGTTTTAAAGCATCTATTGCATTCTTGTAGTACAGCACT
The DNA here is from genome assembly GCF_027409185.1 of Cynocephalus volans. Lineage (NCBI taxonomy): Eukaryota > Metazoa > Chordata > Mammalia > Dermoptera > Cynocephalidae > Cynocephalus > Cynocephalus volans. The sequence goes on along the minus strand of NC_084478.1, from coordinate 109,294,404 downwards.
TCCAACCTGGAACAACTGACCCCATAACTAAGCTTCCAGTAAGTTATCTACTTTTCTATCAGGCAAGCTGCTTCTGCATGATGGAGTAAGTAGTAAAGATTAGCGAATCTTTGGATGTGACTTCATTATTGCACTTCATTTACCACTAAATGAGTTCTTTGGTCAGAGACAATGTTGTGTAGGATACCCGGATGATGATTAAGGCATTCTGGAAGTCCATGGATGATAGCGTTGACAGAATCATTATGAACAAAAAAGGTAAATGTGTGTCTGAAATACACGTGTATCTTCATGAGGAAATATTTCTGTTCTCACAATGATGAAAGGTGTCCCATATAACAGTCCTACCACCAAACAGTACTCCCAGAGAATAGCGCCTTATGGAGGTTCATCATCATCTTCTTCTGTTGCTAGGCTGGGCACTCAGCAGTGTTAGTACAAGATCAGACTCGGTGAGTGGAAGTCCATGATGTTGAGCTCATGCATAGCCTCCACAACATTAATGCTAACATCTAACAAAGAGCATAGAAATAAAAAATTCTATTCTATTCTATTCTATTCTTTTAGTACAGTGTCAAGTTAAAGTTTCTAATATTTTATTTTGGATGTTTGTATCTATATTTATAAGTTCGATTGACCTCTGGTTAACTTTTTTAGTTTTATTCTTCTTTGTTTTTGTATAAGCATTATGTTAGTTTTATACAATTAACTGAGTAAATTTCCACTTTTTCCTAAGCTCTAGAACACTTAAATTATATAAGAATTATTGGATCCTTGATGATGGTTGTGGTAGAAAGAATAATGGCCCCCCAAAGATGTCTACATATTGGAACTTGGGTATATGCTACCTTATATAGCAAAAGGGATTTTGCAGATATAATTAAGTTCAGGATATTGAGATGGGAAGACTATCCAGGATTATCTGCATAGGCCCAATGTAATCACAAGGGTCCTTACACTGAGATATCTTCTCACCCCAGTTAGACTGACTGTCATTAAAAAGACAGAGAATAACAAATGCTGGCTAGGATGTGGAGAAAGTGGAACACTCCTACACTGCTATTGGAACTGCAAATTAGTGCAGCCATTATGGAAAACAATATGGAGTTTCTTCAACCAACTACAGATGGATCTGCCATATGAGCCAGCAATCCCACTCTTGGGTATATACTCAAAGGTTTGGAAATCATCATGTTGAAGGGATACCTGCACTCCCATGTTTACTGAAGCTCTATTTACAATAGCCAAGAGTTGGAACCAACCTAAATGTTCATCAACGGATGACCAGACCAGAAAAGGAAAATGTGGTACATATACTCAGTGGTATACTACTTTGCTGTAAAAAGGAATGAAGTTCTGCCATCCGCAGCAACATGGATGAACTTAGATAAAGTCATGTTAAAGCAGGCACAGAAAGAGAACTGCCACATGTCCTCACTCATAAGTGGGAGTTAAGGAAAAAAGTAAAGAAATAAAAAAGAAGGAAATATACAATAATCACAATAATTTGTTGAATTTTCAAAAGGAGATTTCAGAGCTGAGGCCACCAGAGGAAGGATGGGGAGGAGGGCGGGGCTAGAGAAAAATTGGTAAAGGACAACAAAAAATGATTACATTGTGCAATGTTGAATATACTAATTATCCTGATTTGATCACCACATATTGTACACAGGTATTGATATTCAACTCTGTACTCCACAAATATGTATAATCAATTATGTTTCAATTAAATGAACAAGTAAATAAAGATGTTGTTCCAGTGTCTTCTGCCCTTCATTATTTGTGATAGGAAAACCACAGGCATACAAATTGTTGTTCCCCTGTAGGTAATGTTATTTTCCTCTAGCTACTTTCAAATTTTTTTTCTCTACCTTTAACTTTCAGCAGTTTTATAAGATGTGTTTAGGTGTGGTTTTCTTTGAGTCTATCTCATTTTGGTTTCATTAAGCTTGTTGAATATATAAATTTATGTCTTTCAAAAAATATGGGATTTTTTGGCAAATTTTTCTTTCCCAACATGGGCAATCCAAAAAGATCAGAAGCTACCACTCCTTCTCAGCACCATCTCACAAATAAATGATGTCACTAAGGTAATAGCAGGTCCCTGCTTCCAGCACTGATGCAGTGGTTCAGGGATTCTTCCCTGAGGAAAGGCAGGACATAAGGTTGAAGAACTCTACTGCTGTGACTAAGAGGACTGACTTAACTTGGAAAAGGTAAAAATCTATGCCTACAGGCATTGTTGAAAACAGTGGTAATATTAGTGGAGAATAATTAAGAAGAGGCTGGTAGCAATAAATACAAAAAATTTGGCAGAGCAGCCAGGGAAGGAGACAACCAATAAGAGCACTCCTGGGATCATATATAATTGTGGGGGTCAGGAAGGCTGTGTGGATATACTAGGCTGCATATATTTAGGAGAAATCCGAGAAAGATATGGAGCGGGCTTGAAACAATTCCCCAAGCCACACACAGATCCATAAACACAGGGCAAAATCCCCAGTGGCAGCAGGGACTTAAACACAACATCTGACCCCAAGCACTGACCCAACCGTAAGCTACTCTGACCCCTAGAAAACCAGGCTTAAAAGTAAAATCATAGTAATCCCTGAACATCTGGAAGAATGTGTGCATGTGCATGGCTATGCCCTTGCACATTTGGGGGGAAATAGACTTCACAGAATTAGTTCAGACAAGCCTACAAAAAAACACTTGACCAAGCAAACAATAACAACAATTGTAGAGGGGAGGAGATGAGGTATTATATGCAGGGTTGCTATAATATATCATCTAAATGTCCAGTTTTCAACAAAAAATACAACACATGCAACAACAACTACATGATTAAATATAAAAGACAGTATAAATGAATTTTGTTTTAACTGTTTTTTCTCCTATCTCATTTAAAAGACTTCACAAAGCAATATGTAAATCTGTGTTGATGTTCATACAATGTATAAAGATGTAATATGCCTGATCATAGCAATGCAAAGGAATGAGGAGCTGATGAAGCTATAAGGAACAAAGATTTGAAATTAAGTTGGTATTGATCTGAACATAGTTTTATGTGAAGGTGTTAGTTTTAAGCCCTAAGGCAACCACTAAGAAAGTAAAATTTTAAATATAGTAAAAGAATTGACAAGGGAAGAAAAATGGTACACTAGAAATACCTATTTACTGCAAAAAAAGGCAAAAATGGAGAAATAGAGGAACAAAAAAGCTTAAGATATATATAAAACAAATAGCAAAATGGCAGATGTAAATCCTACCTTATCAGTAATTGCATTAATATAAATGGATTAAACACTCCAATTTAGAGGCAAAGATTGGCAGAATTAATTTTAAACTATGATCTAACCATATTGTGTGTATATGAGACACACTTGAGATTCAAAGACACAAATAAGTTTAAAGTAATAGGATAGAAAAAGCCATGCAAACAGTAACCAAAAGGGACCTGGAGTGGTATACTAATATCAGAAAAATTATGCCTTAATATGAACATCTTTATTAGAGACAAAGAAGGATCACTTATAATGATGAAAAGGTCAAGAAGAAATAACAATTATCAACATACATGCACCTAAATGACAAATCCCCAAAGTACATGAAGCAAAAAGAGAACTGAGGGAAGAAATAGACAATTCAATAATAATACTTGGAGACTTCAATACCCCACTTCTAATCATGGATAGAACAACTAGATAAAAGGTCAACAAGGAAACATAAGACTTCTACACCACTGTAAATCAACAAGAACTAACAGATATCTATAGAACACTCCACTAAACAACAGCAGAATTCATATTCTTTTCAAAGGCACATGAAACATCCTTCAGGATAGAGAGCATGCTAGGAGATGTTTAAAGTGTCAATAAATTTAAAAGGACTGAAATCATACAAAGAATGTTCTCTGACCATATGGAATTAAACTAAAATTTAACATAAAAATTTTGAGGGAAATTTACACATATGTGAAATTAAACATACTCCTATATTACCAATGAATCAGAGACAATAAGTTAGAAAATACTTTGAGATGAATGAAAACAAAGATACCACATACCAAAATTTATGGAGTGTACTTGAAGCAGTGTTTACAGAGAAATTTATAGCTTTTAACACCTACATTAAAATGAAGGATCTCAAACCAGGAAGCTAACTTTAAGATCCTGTAAAAAGAAAACCAAACTAAACTTAAATCAAGCAGAAAGACCTGATAAATATTAGAGTGGACAAAAATGAAACAGAATTTTTAAAAATAATAGAAAAAACCACAGGACAAAAGTCTGGCTCTTTAAAGAGATCAACACAATTGACAGATCTTTGGCTAGACCTTTGTCTAAAAGAGAGTAGACTCAAATTACTAAGATCAAGAATGAAATAGGGGAAATTACTATCAGCCTCACAGAATGCAGTATTATGAGAGAACACTATGAAAAATTGTATGCCAACAAATTAGATAACTTAGATGAAATGGACAAGTACCTAGAAAAATGCAGGCTACCAAAACTGCCTAAAAAATAAGTAGAAGAAAAATCTGACCAATTATAAGTAATGAGATTGCAGTAGTAGTAGTAGTAGTAGTAGTGGTAGTAGTAGTAGTAGTAGTAGTAGTAGTAGTAATAATAATAATAATAATAATAATAATAATAATAATTTTAAAACCTTCTCACAAAGAAAAGCTAAGGACCAGATGGGTTCACTGGTAAATTCTACAAAATGTTTAAAGAAAAATTAATACAAATTCTTCATAAACTCTTCCAAAAAAATTGAAGAGAAGGTAACACTTCCAAATATATTCTATATGGTCAGTATTACCCAAATATCAAAACCAGATGAAAACATCAAAAGAAAGGAAAGCAAGTGACCAATATAACTTATGAATTTAGATACAAAAATCCTCAACAAAACACTTGCACAGATAAAAAGGACATACACTATGACCAAGAAGGACTTACCCCAGGAATGTAAGGCTGGTTTAACATCTGAAAATTAATCAATGTAATATACCATATTTTTTAAAAAAGACAAATAACACATGACCATCTCAATAGACAAAAAGCATTTGACAAAATTTAACACACTTTCATAATAAAAATGCTCAATAAACTAGGAATGGAAGGGAACTTCCTCAACATGAGTACCCTTCCTCAAAGGGTATCTATGAAAAATCCACAGCTAACATCATATTCAATGGTGAAAGATCAGGAAAAAAACAAGGATGTCTGCTCTTGCCATCTTTATTTACTATTTTACTGGAGGTTATAACCAGGGCAATTGGGCAAGAAATAGAAATAAAATTCATCCAGGAGGCTAGACAGTTAGCTCAGTTGGTTAGAGTATGGTGTTATGACACCAAGGTCAAGAGTTTGGCTCCCCATACTGGCCAGCCTCCGAAAAGAAAAAAAGGAAGGAAGGAAGGAAGGAAGGAAGGAAGGAAGGAAGGAAGGAAGGAAGGAAGGAAGGAAGGAAGGAAGGAAGGAAGGAAGGAAGGAAGGAAGGAAGGAAGGAAGGAAGGAAGGAAGGAAGGAAGGAAGGAAGGAAGGAAGGAAGGAAGGAAGGAAGGAAGGAAAGAAAGAAAGAAAGAAAAGAAACAAAATGCATCCTAATTGGAAAGGAAGATTTTAAATGATCTTTATTTGCAGATAACATGATCTTCTATATGGAAAATCCCAGGGAATCCAGATAAAACTATGAGAGCTAATAAACAAGTTCAGCACGGTTGCAAGATTAATATACAAAAATCAGTTATAGTTCTATACACTAGCAATGAACAATGAAAATAGAGCTGGTTAGAGCATGTGTTGTAACACCAACATCAAGGTTTGGATTCCTGTACCAGCCAGCCACCAAAAGAAAAAAAAATAGGAAAACAATTCCATTTAAAATAACATCAAACATATATCTATAGTGGGTTAATCTCCAAAATATATAAGGAATTCCTACAATTCAGTATCGAAAAAAAGAAAAGAAAAGAAAAAGAAAAAATGAAAGGAAAAGAAAGGAAAAAAGAAACTACCTGATTAAAAAATGGACTTAAATAGGCATTTCTTCAAAAACATACAAATGGCCAACAGGTATATGAAAAGATGCTCACGATCACTAATCATCATGGAAATGCAAATCAAAATCTCAGTGAGATATCACATCACACCTGCTAGGATGACTATTACAAAAAAAAAATGTTAACAAGAATGTGGAAAAATTGGAGGCTTTGTATTGCTGTTGGTGGGAATGTAAAATGGTGCAGCAGTTATGGAAATTAGAATGGAGGTTTCTCAAAATATTAAAAATAGAACTACCATATGATCCAGCAGTTTCACTTCTGAGTGTATATCTAAAAGTACTGAAATCAGGATCTCAAAGAGATATCTGCACTCCCATGTCCACTGCAGCATTATTAGCAATAGACAAGATATGGAAACAAACTAAACGCCCACTGACAGATGAAAGGAGAAAGAAAATATGGTATATACATACAATGGAATGTTATTCAGCCTTAAAAAAGAAGTAAATACTGCCATATGTGACAATATAAATGAACCTGGAAGACATTATGCTAAGTGAAATAAGCCAGTCACAGAAAAACACTTTGTGAATCCACTTATATGAGGTATCAAAAATAGTCAAACTCATAGAAACAGAGAGTAGAATAGTGGTTGCCGGGGACTGGGTGGAGGGGGAAATAGGAAGTTGCTGTTCAATGGATATAAAGTTTCAGTTATACAAGATAAATAAGCTTTAGAAATCTGCTGTACAGCATTGTGCCTACAGTTAACAAAACTGAAAATTATAGATGATGCTTCATGGATGTGGGTTATAAATGGAAAATGAGGTGAAACTCTAATCAGAAGACTTATACTCAAAGGAAAGTTGTTGGTCCTATGTCAAGGACAGTCAGAAGAAAGTGAATTTATATATTTTAAATTAAAATAAAATGCCTATTCTGTATTTCATTATTTTCTCCCATGTTTCAATTATTTTTCGCTTAATCGATGAGCTACCAGTCCAAATTTCATTGGATAAGGCTTCTGCTGTATTTCTAATAATATTTATTTATATAAATCAGTGCTATGCTGTCGATGAATGAAGTTTCTTATATATTCTTGGTGGAGCATACCATCTGTAAATGTAAAATAGCTATTTGTATCATTTAATAATTTTGTTTTGAATGTAATTTATCTAGTATTAATCTTAGCATTCCTGATTTTTTAATTTGTTTTGCCTGGTGTATTTTCCCCTATCTTTATTTTCAGCCTTTCTGTGTCTGTTTTTGATATGTGTTTTTGTAAAGATCATTTTTTTAACTCAATCTGAAAGTCTTTGTATTTTAATAGAGGAATTTAATCATCCACGTTAATTGTTATTGCTTCTTTTTGGTCTTGTTCTTGCCATCTTATTTTTGTGTTTTAGATTAATCATGAGTCCTTATAGCTTCTTTTGGTTTTTCTTTCCTGACATATTTTTACCTCTAGTTACTTGAAAATTCTTCATCGTCATGCTATACTACTAAGGCTAAAATTCAAATTTGTAGCAAATGTGTATAAACATTTTCTACCAATGTCACAATTTAACCACTACCTATAACTGCCCCCAATTTAAAATAAGATATGACCTTTTAATATGCTTTTAATTCTATCCTAATTCCACTTCCAAATGTGTTCATATCATCTTGAATTTCATTTATATTATTTTATTATTGATTCTATTATTATAGTATGTCACTATAATTTTAGGAATTCTTTCTTAACCATTGAATTAAACTTCACTGAATATTGCTACTATACATGATTGATTGGCTGTGTACAGAATCTAGGTTCATGATCTTTTTCTTTCATAATTTTAGAGATATCGTTCCATTATATTCTAGCATAAAGTTTTTCAGATAAAAAAATCTCATTACCTTCTAATTTTCTTCCCTTTAAAAGTTACCTTTTCTCTCCCTCTGAAGGCTTGTATATTTTTATACACCCAAAAAATTTCACTGGATGTGTCTAACTACTCTTTGCATGCGTGCTTTCAAATTTTTCTTAGCATTTGATTTTGGGTTTTTTAAATTTTTTAATTGAAACATAATTGATTATACATATTTATGCAGTACAGAGTTGACTATCAGTATTTGTGTACAACATGTGATGATCAAATCAGTATTATTAGCATGTTCATCATTACAAATCATAATTATTCTTTGTGACCATTACCCAATTTCTCCCTAACCCCTCTCCTCCCACTTTCCTACCTCTAGTATCTATAGATCTATTCCCTCCTTCTGAAAGTTCAATTTATTATCATGATTCTTTCCTTCTTTCCCTTTCTTTCTTTCTTTTTCTTTCTTTCTTTCTTTGTTTCCTTCCTTCCTTCTTCCTTAGCTCCCACTTACGAATGAGGACATGTGGTATTTCTCTTTCCATGCCTGGCTTTTTTCACTTAACATAATTTTCTCCAAGCTCATCCATGTTGCTGCAAATGGCAGAATTTCATCCTTTCTAATGGCTGAGTAGTATTTCATTGTGGTACATATACCACATTTTCTTTATCCAGTTGTTCATCAATGGACATTTAGGTTGGCTCCATATCTTGGCTATTGTAAACAGAGTTGCAATGAAAATGGGAGTGCAGGTATCCCTTTGACATGATGATTTCCATTCCTTTGGTGTATACCCAGAAGTGGGATTGCTGGATCATATGGTAGTTCTATCTGGAGTTTCTTGACAAACCTCCATACGGTTTTCCATAATGGCTGTACTAATTTACAGTCCCATCGACAGTGTAGAAAAGTTCCCCTTTCTCTGCATCCTCGCCAGCATTTGTTATTCTCTGTCTTTTCAATAACAACCATTTCTATGTCTTCATTTGAGAAATGTCTATTCAGCTCCTTTGCCCATATTTTAATTGGATTATTTGGTTTTTGTTTTGTTTGTTTGTTTGCTGCTGTTAAATTGTTTGAGTTCCTTGTATATTCTAGATATTAATCCCCTGTTGGATGTACAGTGAGAAAATATTTTCTCTCATTTTGTAGGTTGTCTTTTCACTCTGTTGATTGTTTCCTTTGCTGTACAGAAGCATTTTAGTTTGATGTAATCCCATTCACTTATTTTTTCTTTTGTTGTTTGTGCTTTTGGGGTCTTATTCATAAATGGTGCTGGGAAAACTGTGTAGAAGAATGAAACTAGATCCACACATCTCACCATATAACAAAATCAACTCAAGACGGATTTAAGGCTTAAGTAGAAAACCTGAAACTTACTCAGCATTTGGTGGGTCATTTAGATCTAGAAGACCATGACTTTCAGGAAAATTTTTTATATTATGTCTTTAATTGTTTCTTTTCTACATGTCTTGGGTAGATGTTGGATCTCCTGAATTTAATCCCTATGTCACTCATCTTTTCTTTTATAATTTTCATCTCTTTTTAAATAGAAATAATTCCATGGAGTCCCCCAAATAACCAATTCTATCTTCAGCCATATTTATTAGACTTTTTAGTCCTTCTAGGAACATTTTCTTAAACCCAATCATGTTTGTAATTGACAAGAATTCATTTTGGTTGTCCAGTTTCTCTTTTTCAGAACAGTCTGTTCTTGCTTTATGTGTTTGTTATTCTCTCAAGCCTCTCCAAGGATACAAATTAGAAGCTTCTTAAAGTTCTCTTGTATCTTCTGTCAATTTTGATTTTTAAAAATATTTTTCATTTATTTCTTTGTTTGTTTGTTTATTGTGAATATTCATTAGATACAAAGCTGATTGTCCCCCCTCCTGCCCATGATGTGAAGGCCAGATTCATACTAGGGACATACCCATTACAAGAAATTACTTTTGTACCCTTTGTCCCCTCCCAATTATCCCCCAACCTCCCTCCCCCTCCCCTTCTCCCCTCCAGTCCAATTTGTAGCCCTAGGAATGTTCCCTCCCTCTGTTGGATCATGGCACTACTGTGGTCTTTCTTTCCTGCCTTCCTTTCTCTTAGCTCCCACATATGAGTGAGCACATGCAGTATTTATCCCTCTGTGCTTTGCTTGTTTCACTCAACATTAAGTTTCTCCAGGTTCATCCATGTTGTTGCAAATGGGAGTATTTCATTCTTTTTTATGGCATAGTAGTATTCCATAGTGTATATATACCACAATTTCCTTATCCAAACATCTACTGATGGACATTTAGATTGGTTCCATATCTTGGCTATTGTAAACAGAGCTGCACTAAACATTGGAGTGCAGGTATCTCTTCGACATCATGATTTCCATTCCTCTGGATATATACCCAGAACAGGGATTGCTGGATCATTTCAAAATCTATCTGTAGTTGTTTGAGAAACCTCCAAATTGTTTTCCAAGTGATTGTGCTAATTTACAGTCCCACCAACAGTGCAGTAGTGTTCCCTTCTCTCCACACGCTTGCCAGCATTTGTTATTCACCATCTTTTTGATTATAGCCAGTCTAACTGGAGTGAAATGGTATCTCAATGTGGTTTTAACTTGCATTTCCCTGATGACTAGTGATGTTGAGCATTTTTCATGTGTCTATTGGCCATTTGTATGTCTTCCTTTGAAAAATGTCTATTCAGCTCCTTTGCCCATTTTTTAATTGGGTCATTTATTTTTTTACTGTATAGTTGCTTGAGTTCTATGTATATTATGGCTATTAGTCCCTTGTCGGATGCATAGTTAAATAGCAAAAATTTTCTCCCACTCCGTAAGTTGTCTTTTCTCTCTGTAGATTGTTTCTTTTGCTGTGCAGAAACTTTTTAGTTTGATATAGTCCCATTTGTTTATTTTTTTTCTTTTGCTGCTTGTGCTTTTGGTCTCATGTTTATAAAGCCTGTGCCCTGACCTAACTGCTGAAGTGTTTCACCTATATTTTCCCTTAGTAATTTCACAGTTTTGGGTCTTATACCTAGGTCTTGAATCCATTTTGAGTTGATGTTAGTGGATGGTGAGAGATGCATATCTAGTTTCATTCTTCTGCATATGGATATCCAGTTTTCCCAGCACTTGTTGAAGAGGCAGTCTTTTCTCCAATGTAGATTTTTGTTGCCTTTGTCTAATATCAGATGACTGAGGAATGATTTCTGAATTCTCTATTCTGCTCCACTGGTCTGAATGTTTATTTTTATACCAGTGCCATGCTGTTTTGGTTACAACAGCTTTGTAGTATAATTTGAAGTCAGGCAGAATTATGCCTCCAGCTTTGTTTGTTGTTTTTTTTTTTTTCCTCTGGATTGCTTTGGCTATTTGGGGTCTTTTCTTTTTCTATATGGAAAATAAGATTGTTCTTTCCATTTCTGTAAAGAATGTCCTTGGTATTTGGATGGGGATTGAATCGGTAGATCGCTTTGGGTAGTATAGACATTTTCACAATGTTAATTCTTCCAGTCCAAGAGCATGGAATATCTTACCATCTTTTTGTGTCTTTAATTTCTTTCAGAAGTGGTTTGTAATTCTCATTGTAGAGGTGTTTCACCTCCTCAGTTAAATTGATCCCTGGGCCGCTCCCTCCGAGGTTCTCTGGCGGGGCTGATGGCGTGGGGCATCCCCAGCCAGTGTCAGGAGGGCAAGGAAGTACGGGCTGGGCCAACTCTCACTCCACCACACCCTGGGCTCTGGCCCCCAGTAAACTTCCTGTTACCGGGAGGCAGATACCATCTCTGCGGCCACCAGTTCGGAAAAGGCCTAACCGATTTCTGGTTAGGAATAGTGTGGTCGGAGAGTTCCCAAGTTCACTTGAACCTGCTGGAGAGCTGACTGCGGACGGGCACCAGAGTCGGTCCGCACAAGGGGGATTCAAAGGTGAACCGTGTGCTGCGGGCCCCTCCCCCAAGGAGCTCACGCTCTGGTGTGGGAGATAAGACAAGTACACAAATAACCGCGATACCAGGAGGAAGGTGATAAGTCCCGAGAAAGATCTACACAGTGCTACAAAGGCACCCAGAGCGACTGGTCATCTGCGCCTAGCAGAAACCTGGTAGACTTCCTCGGCGAGGCAGTGCCGAGCAGGGTCTTGAAGGCCCAGCTGATAGACGAGGGTTGCAGAAGATATGTCCCAGCCCAGCCCAGTGCACACAGAGCGGGGAGATGTCTGGCTAGGGAGGCGGAGACTCGACAGAAACCACACACCCTGTGGGGACGCCACTGCATGATCCAGCAACCCCAGCCAGAGCACACGGAACAGGGAGAAGTCCTGCATGGGAAGTGGAAGCTCAGCAGACACCACACACACTGTGGTACCACCCCGTGATCCAGCAGCCCAGCAGAGACCAAGCTGAACAGAGAGGTGGCTCCCCAGAGAGGCCCAAGACCCGAGGCAACCACACACACAAGACACTAGAGGCCAACTGAGCAGTCATGGAGGGAGCCATACCAAATTGGCAACCACAGCAACATCTTAGTTAGTCAATAGTCTCAAACCAGTGGACTGCGAAACCCCCTGCCACAATGAATAAACATCAAAAAAAAGATACCAGAAACACAAAATCAAGAAAGTACAACACCAAAAGTTAATAAATCTCAAACTCTAGATACTATAGAACAAGAAGCCCTTGAAATGACTGACAAGGAATTTCGAGTGATAATTCTAAGGAAACTGAATGAGATACAAGAAAACTCAGCTAGACATCGTGATGAAACGAGGAAAAGTATACAGGACCTGAAAGAGGAAATGTACAAGGAAATCAATGTCCTGAAAAAAAATGTAGCAGAACTTGCTGAACTGAAGAAGTTATTCAGCGAAATAAAAAACACAACGGAGAGTGTAACCAGTAGGCTTGTCGAAGTTGAAGAGGGAACCTCTGAACTTGAAGATAGGCTGTTTGAAATAACACAAGCAGACAAAAAAATAGAAAAAAGAATCAAAGACATTGAAGAAAATCTGAGAGCAATATCAGACAACCTTAAGTGCTCAAATATCCGAGTCATGGGTATTCCAGAAGGGGTGGAAAATGGAGATTCCATTGAAAACATATTCAACAAAATAGTGGCATAAAACTTCCCAGGTATAGGAAAAATCCCAGATCTTCAGATCCAGGAAGCTCAACAATCTCCAAACGTATTCAACCCAAAAAGGCCTTCTCCAAGATATGTTATAGTCAAATTGACAAAACTCAGAGACAAAGAGAGAATCTTAAAAGCTACAAGAGAGAAGTGTCAAATCACCTAAAAGGGAGTCCCAATCAGGCTAAGATCAGACTTTTCATCACAAACCCTAAAGGCTGGAAAGGAATGGGATGATATATTCAAAATAATAAAAGACAGAGATTGCCAGCCAAGAATACTCTACCCTGCAAGGCTGTCCTTCCTAAATGAAGGGCAAATAGTATATTTCTCAGACAAACAAAAACTGCGGGAGTTCACTACCACACGACCACCCTTATAAGAAATCCTCAAGGGAGTACTGGGTTTGGTTCCTGAAAAATAACTACCACTGCCATAGAAACCCAAGAAAAATCAAAACCCATTAGTATAATAAAAATGGCATTCATGAAGAGAAAACAATCAAACAAAAATAATATCTACAACCTAAGGAACCAACAAACACAGAAACCAAACAGTAAATCAGAAAGCAAGGAACAAAAGACACCTAAGACAACCAAACAACAAATAAAATGCTAGGAATAAATCAACACCTTTCAATAACAACTCTTAATGTTAAAGGTTTAAATTCCCCGATCAAAAGACACAGACTGGCTGACTGGATTTAAAAGGAGGACCCAACTATATGCTGCCTACAAGAGACCCACCTCACCCATAAAGATTCACATAGACTAAGAGTGAAAGGATGGAAAAAGATTTACCATGCAAACAGAAAAGAAACGAGCTGGAGTAGCTATTCTAATATCAGACAAAATAGACTTTAAACTAAAAACCATAAAAAGAGACAATGAGGGACACTACTCAGTGATAAAAGGACTGATGCATCAAGAAGACATAACAATCATAAATATGTATGCACCCAATATTGGAGCAGCCAGATTTATAAAACAAACTCTATTAGACCTAAAGAAGGAAATAGACACTAATACCATAATAGCAGGGGACCTGAACACCCCACTGTCAATATTAGACTGATCATCTAGGCAAAGAATCAGTAGAGAAACACAAGATCTAAACAAGACTCTAGACCAATTGGAATTTGGCAGATATCTACAGAACATTCCATCCAACAGCCTCAGAATATTCATTCTTCTCATCAGCACATGGATCATTCTCCAGGATAGATCACATATTAGGTCACAAATCAAGTCTCAATAAATTCAAAAAAATTGGAATTATCAGATGCATTTTCTCAGACCAAAATGGATTAAAATTAGAAATTAATAACAAACGAAACTCTGGAAACTATACAAACACATGGAAATTAAACAGCATTCTACTTAATGACATATGGGTCCAAGAAGAAATCAAGCAGGAAATCAAAAAATTTATTGAAACTAATGAAAATAATGATACATCATACCAAAACCTGTGGGATATGCAAAAGCAGTATTAAGGGGGAAATTTATTGCATTAAATGCTCACCTCAGAAGAATGGAATGATGGCAAATGAACAACCTAACATTTCACCTTAAAGAACTAGAAAAACAAGAACAATCCAAACCTAAAGTTAGTAGACGGAAAGAAATCATTAAGATCAGAGCAGAACTGAATGAAATTGAAACCCAAAAAACAACACAAAAGATCAATGAATCAAAAAGTTGGTTTTTTGAAAAGATAAATAAAATTGACAAACCATTAGCATGGCTAACAAAAAAAAGAAGAGAGAAGATTCAAATAACCAAAATTAGAAATGAAAAAGGCGATATTACAACTGATTCATCTGAAATACAAGGAATCATTCGAGACTACTATAAACAACTATATGCCAACAAATTTGAAAATCTGGAGGAAATGGATAAATTTCTGGACACACACAAGCTCCTAAAACTGAACCATCAAGACGTAGAAAATTTGAAAAGACCAATAACAATAAAGGAGATTGGAGCTGTTATCAGAAGGCTCCCAACAAAGAAAAGCCCAGGACCAGATGGATTCACAGCAGAATTTTACCAAACATTCAGAGAGGAATTGACACTGATTCTTTACAAACTATTCCAAAAGATTGAAGCGGACGCAAATCTCCCAAACTCATTCTACGAAGCAAACATCATCCTGATACCAAAACTAGGTAAAGATATAACCAAAAAAGAAAAAGACAGGCCGATATCCTTGATGAATATAGATGCAAAAATCCTCACTTAAATACTAGCAAACAGAATACAGCAACACATACGTAAAATTATTCACCACGAACAAGTGGGATTCATCCCAGGGATGCAAGGTTGGTTCAACATACGCAAATCAATAAATGTGATACACCGTATTAATAAAGTCAAACACAAGGACCATATGATCATCTCGATAGATGCTGAAAAAGCATTTGATAAAGTTCAGCACTCATTCATGACAAAGACCCTCTATAAGTTAGGTATAGAGGGAAAGTATCTCAACATAATTAAAGCCATATATGACAAACCGACTGCCAATATCATCCTGAATGGGGAAAAGCTGAAAGCTTTTCCTTTAAGAACAGGAACTAGACAAGGATGCCCACTCTCACCACTCCTATTCAACATAGTGTTGGAAGTACTAGCCAGAGCAATCAGAGAAGAGAAGGAAATAAAGGGCATCCAGATTGGAAAAGATGAAGTCAAACTGTCCCTGTTTGCAGATGACATGATCCTATATATCGAACAGCCTAAAACCTCTACAAAAAAACCCTTGGAATTGATAAATGATTTCAGCACAGTAGCAGGATACAAAATCAACACACAAAAATCAGTAGCATTTCTTTTCTTCAATAGTGAACATGCAGAACGAGAAATCAAGAAAGCCTGCCCATTTACAATAGCCATCAAAAAAATAAAATACTTAGGAATTGAGTTAACCAAGGAGGTGAAAAATCTCTATAATGAGAACTACAAACCACTGCTGAGAGAAATTAGAGAGGATACAAGAAGATGGAAAGTTATCCCATGCTCTTGGATTGGAAGAATCAACATAGTGAAAATGTCCATACTACCCAAAGTGATATACAAATTCAATGCAATCCCCATCAAAATTCCAGAGACATTTTTCTCAGAAATGGAAAGAACTATCCAGACATTTATATGGAATAATAAAAGACCACGCATAGCCAAAGCGATACTGAGCAAAAAAAATAAAGCTGGAGGCATGACACTACCTGACTTTAAACTATACTACAAAGCTATAATAACCAAAACAGTATGGTACTGGCATAAAAACAGACACACTGACCAATGGAATAGAATAGAGAATCCAGAAATCAACCCACACACTTACTGCCATCTGATCTTTGACAAAGGCACCAAGCCTATTCACTGGTGAAGGGACTGCCTCTTCAGCAAATGGTGCTGGGATAACTGGATATCCATATGCAGGAGAATGAAACTAGATCCATACCTCTCACCGTATACTAAAATCAACTCAAAATGGATTAAGGATTTAAATATACACCCTGAAACAATAAAACTTCTTAAAGAAAACATAGGAGAAACACTTCAGGAAATAGCACTGGACACAGACTTCATGAATATGACCCCAAAAGCACAGGCAACCAAAGGAAAAATAAACAAATGGGATTATATCAAACTAAAAAGCTTCTGCACAGCAAAAGAAACAATTAACAGAGTTAAAAGACAACCAACAGAGTGGGAGAAAATATTTGCAAAATATACATCTGACAAAGGATTAATATCCAGAATATATAAGGAACTCAAACAACTTTACAAGAAGAAAACAAGCAACCCAATTAAAAAATGGGCAAAAGAGCTAAGTAGGCATTTCTCTAAGGAAGATATACAAATGGCCAACAGACATATGAAAAAATGCTCAACATCACTCAGCATCCTGGAAATGCAAATCAAAACCACACTGAGATACCATCTCACCCCAGTTAGGATGGCTAAAATCCAAAAGACCCTGAACGATAAATGCTGGCGAGGTTGTGGAGAAAAAGGAACTCTCATACATTGTTGGTGGGACTGCAAAATGGTGCAGCCTCTATGGAAAATGGTATGGAGGTTCCTCAAACAATTGCAGATAGATCTACCATATGACCCAGCTATCCCACTGCTGGGAATATACCCAGAGTAATGGGAATCATCAAGTCGAAGGTATACCTGTTCCCCAATGTTCATTGCAGCACTCTTTACAATAGCCAAGAGTTGGAACCAGCCCAAATGTCCATCATCGGATGAGTGGATACAGAAAATGAGGTACATCTACACAATGGAATACTACTCAGCTATAAAAACGAATGAAATACTGCCATTTGCAACAACATGGATGGACCTCGAGAGAATTATATTAAGTGAAACAAGTCAGGCACAGAAAGAGAAATACCACATGTTCTCACTTATTGGTGGGAGCTAAAAATTAATATATAAATTCACACACACACACACACACACAAAAAAAAAAAAAAACGGGGGGGGGGGGGAAGAAGATATAACAACCACAATTACTTGAAGTTGATACGACAAGCAAACAGAAAGGACATTGTTGGCGGGAAGGGAGGAGAGGGAGGAGGGAGGGAGGTTTTGGTAAGGGGCAACAATAATCAACCACAATGTATATCGACAAAATAAAATAAAAATGAAAAAAATAATAAAGCTGTGGAATCTAGAAATAAAAAAAAAGCTTGATTTTAGCAAACATTCTCTTCTTACAGCAATTTCCCAGTATCTTTACATATCAATCAGTAACCTCTCTGTCTTTGAGCCAGCAACCTTGCTGTGTTACAAATCTTTATCTTACAATAGAGACTATATAGCCTGGGGAAAATTTCCTGTCCTTTGCAAGGCCAATTTTTGAAACTACAAGGCTTTGGAAAACCAGGCCTTGTGAAGTACATTTGCTTTATGCATACTTCACAAATTAACTGTTACAAAACACACTAAGCCCCATGTAAAGCACAACTTATTAATTAACAATGTTCTGTAAAAACTCAAGGTCTCCAGGAGTCTCCAAATCAAGTGTCAGATTATTATTATTTAATTGATCTGTTTCTTTTTTAACCAAAGGCATGACTAGAACCTTACCTTCTGCAGATCCCTGTGGCACAAGCCTTTCAATATGCTTTAATCAGCAGAAAACAATGTAAAATAAAACGCCCTCTGGGCCAAAATACATACTTTTAAAAAACGGTAAAATAAGATTGTTTATATTTATATTTACTTACATACACAAGAAGAAATCCTGGGAGTAAAAAGAAGAAACTAATAACACCTGTTTGGAGAAAAAGGGAACTGAGTGGAAGAAAGACAGTGGTGGAAAAAAAGACTCTTTCAATGAATTTATTTTTTTTATTATTAATTTGAGCCTCATGAATATATTACCCATTGAAAAAATAATATACATAAAGAAAGAACCAGAGTGACATTTGACTCCTCAGCAGCAACACTGGAAGCTAAAATACAATAGAGCAAAGTCTTCAAAATTCTATTTCCAGCCAAGCTATCAATCAAGTGTTGAAGTAGAATAATGACATTTTCAGACTTGAAAGGTCTCAAAAATGTGCTTTGTATATGCACTTTCTCAGGAAGCTACGAGAAGATGTGCTCTGCCAACAGAGGACATAGACCAAAACAGGAGAACTGAGATCCAGGAAACAGTGAATTCAACACAATAGTGAGCAAGAAGAGTCACCAGCATTATTGTGAAAAGAGATAACAAAATAAAATTTGTGTTGCATGCTTAGAGTGCAACCAGTCCAGTTTGGAGCAGGTCAGAAGATTCCCAAGAGAAACTTTGTCAAGAAGATGAAATTGATAAAATACCTAATTTCATTGAACATAAAGAGAGAATAATTACACAATTGGGATAATATTGGGGAGATAAATTGGTGACAAATACGATAAATTGGTGACAAATACATAGAAAAAGAGAGGAGGGGGAAAGATTATATCTAGGGAAACAAAAAGTAGAGCTGACTGGTTAGCTCAGTTGGTTAAAGTGTGGTGCTGATGACACCAAGGTCTAGGGTTCAATCCCTGTACTAGCCAGCCACCCCCATCCCCCAGAAAAAGTTGTGTGCAGGACATAAAAAGTAATCCTAATATAGCATGTGATTTAGCTGTTAATAGCATGTACATAGTCAAAATAATACTTTCAATATACCCAAAATAACAATTGGGAGGGAAGGGTGTAAAAAATGTGAGAATGTATGATGAGATTAGGCAGGGGTGGGTATAAAAGAAAGAGCTAAACTCTCATCTCCCACAGTGGGAAGTCAGTTACTAAAACTCAAAAATCAAGAAACAGCAATATAAACATGTTTTTTAACATAAGTAGATAATACCAAAACAATCAGCTAAAAGAGTTTAAACTGATTGTTTCTGGGAGTGGGAAATAGAGGTGAGATACAGGGATATTGCTGTTTTTCATAGTAACCTTCTATGAGCTGAATTGTGTCCCCCCAAATTCACATGCTGAAGCCCTAACTCTCAATGTGACTGTATTCAGAGATAGGGCCTTTAGGCATGTCATCAAGGTTAAATTAGGTTATAAGGGTGGGGCCCGAATCTAATAGGATTGGTGTCCTTGTAAGAAGAGGAAGAGACACCAAAGATCTCTATCTCCACATACACACAGAGGCCATGTAAGGACACAGCCAAAAGTTGGCTGTCTACAAGCCAGGAAGAGAGGCCACACCAGAACCCAACCTTGATGGCGCCTTGATCTTGGCCTTCTAGCCTCTGTAACTGTGAGAAAATAAATGTCTGTTTAATACACCCACTCTGTGGTATTTTGTTATGGCAGCTCAAGCAGACTTGTACACCTGCCTTGTATAATTTTTTGACTTTTTAAACTACATGCATGCATAGCTTTGATTTAAAAAGTGGATTTGTAAAATTCTGAGAGAAATGACCTCAACCAAGGCTTCTATGTCCAATAATTATCAATCAAGTGTGAGGGTGGAATAAAGGCACTTTCAGAATGTGCAAAATCTCAAAGTATTAACATCCTATACAGCCTTTCTCAGAAACCTAGATGTACTCTAAAATGAGGTCATAAATCAAGACAGAGGAAGACATGGGACTCAGGAAAAGGAAGATTCAACATGAAAGAGAGACTAAAGAAAATTCCAGCATGATGATAAGGGAGTCCCTGGGATAATAGCCATACATTATACCTAGAGAGCAGTCTTTCAAAATGGAGCAGAAATACAGAAGGATCCAGGAACTAATAGATTGCTACTGTTTGACCATATTGATAGGAGCTTTCTAGCTCCATTAGAAAGTTTGAGGCTGAATTATTTATAAGCACATTAAAAGTTAAGCAAACTGAATATGAGGCAATGATTAACTCCAGGAAAAACAAAAAATTATACAAGCAATCACAGTAATATATGACAATTACTATGTGCCAAGTACTACTCTGAGTGCTTAATCTTTTAATCCTCATAGCTATTCTAACAGATAGGTATTATGGTTTTTCCCATTTTAAATATGGGGAAATTGAGACAGAGAACAATGAAGAGATTTGCCCCAAATCACACAGCTATTAAGTGGCAAAACCAGGATTCAAAGCCACACTGTCTAGTGGCAGCATCCATGCTCTTAACTGCCTCTCCTTTTAATGTATCAGCTGTGAAAAATATTTACATAGACGTAAGCATTGAATATTGATTTAACATAATACAGTGATATAACAACAATATATTGGGAGAATGTGGGAGAAGTGAGTTTGTGTATAGGGTGGGAGGGATAAGACAACTGAATCCTTCCATTGTAGGAAGTCATAGCTGATGTATAAAATTTTAAAATCAAGAAATAAAAAGATTACTTACAAATATGAAGGTGATACCAGAAGAAATAGTAAGAGATTTGAAAGTACATATGTCCCTTAGTGTCCAAAGGGGTTTGGTTCCAAGACTCCCCATGGATACAAAAATCCACAGATGCTCAAGTTCCTGATATAAAATGGTGTAGTATTTGCATGTAGCCTACACACATTCTCCCGTGTACTTTAGATCATCTCTAGATTACTTACAATAACTGATACAATGTTAGTGATATGGTAATAGTTGTTATACTGTATTGTTTGGAGAATAATGACAAGAAAAAGTCTGTAAATGCTCAGTACAGATGCAATCATCTTTTTTTTCCCAAATATTTTCTATATGTGATTGATTGAATCTGAGGATGCAGAGCTCACAGATACAAAGGGCTGAGTGTAATTATCTCAAGGGACCAGAAATCTGGGGTGCAGAAAATGAAGGAAGATTCTGCTGGATTTTTGTTATTGTTGTCACTGTTATAAGCCTTGTGTCACTCTATAACTATTAAAATTTCATTTTAAAAACGAGGTTCTGAAACTGAACATACAGAAGGACTCCAATTCTGTGTAAAGAATGTACAAAAACTTGAGGGTCATTATGGATTGGTGTTTTTGTCCCCTCCGAATTCGTATGTTGAAGCCCTAACCCCTACTGTGGCTATATTTGGAGATGGGGCCTCTAAGGAAGAAATTAAGGTTAAATGAGGTCATAAAGGTAGGGTCCTGATCCAATAGGATTAGTGTCCTTATAAGACGAGACACCAGAGAGCTCATTTTCTCATTCTTTTTGTGAGTGCGCCAAAGAAAGTCTATGTGAGGACATAGTGAGAAGGCAGCCATCTATAAGCCATAAAAAGAACCCTCACCAGAAACTGCTGGCATATTGATTTTGGACTTCCCATCCTCCAGAAAATAATTTTTTTTTTAAGCAAGCAGACTAATACAACAACTCTGTGCTAACTGAAATAAACCAATCACAAAAGGACAAAACCTGTATGATTACACTTGTATGGGGTACCCATCATAGTCAAATTCATAGAAACAGAAAGTAGAATTGTGGTTGCCAGGGACTGGGGGGAGGGCGGAATTGTTTAATGAGTACAAGTCTCAGTTCGGGAAGATGGAAAGAGTTCTGAAGATGCACAGTGGTAATGGTTGCACAACAGTGTGAATGTATTTAATGTTACTAAACTGTACACCTAAAAATGATGAAGATGGTAAATGTTATGTGTATTGTACCACAATTTTTTAAAGAAAAAACAGAATGTATTGATGGGAGGCTGTACCCTCAGTTTCAATTCTGTACTTTTCTCTGCCAAATTCCCACATGTATTGGGCTTCCCCGGTGTTCTGTCGTCAGTTTTTCAATCTGTACCCCTCACTGGGGCTACCTGACTTACTCCTCAGCTTCTGTTATCATCCATAATATGTATCTTCAGCCCAGACCTTTCTCCTGCACTCTAGACCCATACCTTTCAAATGAACACTAAGCATCTCCACTTGGAAGCTCCACAGGCACCTCAAATCCAAAAAGTTCAAATCAGGATTCATTCTGCTCCCCTCCCAAATCTACTCCTTCATGTTTGAAAAATAGAAGGAATGGAGAAATGTTAATCCCCTTCCCCTTTCATCTCCAACTCCAGATTATACTCTTTCCCCTACACTACACTGCCTTAGAGGCTAATCAGTTCATGTGATTCCCAGAAATGAATCATTTTGCCCAAGAATAATGATTGCATTTTCATCTTCAAAAAGTACTGTTGATTCCTCATATGTTTATGACCCTTCAAGGTCACTACACCCAAAACCTTAAACCAATCCTTAGTCCCGAGTCTACTACTACAACAGCACTAGAGTAAAGTATCTGGGGACCTGAGGCCAGAGTCAGACCCAAAACTGATTGTAAGGCCACTAAACTCTCAAAAAAATCTAGGAATGTTGTCTACTGCTATCCTAGCTTTAGCACTGCCCTTAGAATAAGGGCATGAGGGGCCTCCTTAGTCCCATGCTTTGGAGGGTCTTGCATAACACACACACACACACACACACACACACAAACACACACACACACTCATTAAAGAACACATGGGTGTCTGTGCCACATGTGATCTGGTGCTCATTGTTGGCACAGTGCAACTTGTAACCCTAAACATCTGCACTTTGACTAACGCTGTTCAGGCTCCGGGAATATCCTTCTCCACATCTGTTTTACTGTGTCCTCTAAACAAAAGGCAACTGTGTCCAAATGCCATGAATGGATTGTACCACTGCAGACGTAAGAGACAGACATTACTTGTATTTCAAACTTCAGAGAAGATTCAGCAGTAGAAGACTTAGGGAAGAGAAAAAGCTAACTTGTCAAAGCCTTCTCAGACACATGAATGCAATAGGTTTTTGCTTAACAAACTATAATTTCCCAGGCATACCCAGTGTCCATTTTCTTGCTTGTCTGCATTTTCCTGTTTATGGTTTCAGACATAATCAAAATTAATGCAGTATTTGCAACAGCTCATATGAAGGCTGAAAAACATTTTGCAATATTAAACAACTCATATTATTCCTGATTTTAGGATGGATGGATAGATAAATAAATAGATGATTGATTGATAGATAGATAATACCTAGATAGATAGATATAATATGTGTAAAGCATTGTCACAGATTGGATTCCCCAGGAAAAATTAGAGTGCAAGAGGTTTATTAGGGAGTGCTTCTGGGATCAACAGTTGTGGAAGTAAAGAGAGGAAGAAAGCAAGAATAAACAGAAGGAGAAATCGAATTTCAATGTAAGGTCAACGTAGTGCCTCAGTATACCCTGTAGGGAATTCTAAAGATAGGATGAAACTTCATAGCTGTCCTGAGTTGGGACAAGAGGACCAGGTCTTTACAAGCAGCATCAATGAGTCATTGGATGTGGGCCACCCTGAGAATAAGGTGTGATCTTGAACAAGGTAGCTCTCCCCAAAGGGAGCTAATGGTCAAGAGCTGTCTGATGGCAACATTCCGAATAACTGAAGTAGTTAAGTCCTTTATTGCTAAAGGGAGTTCTGAGTAGGACATCAGTGTCCACTATAGTCCACCCCTCATGCATCCCAGATCCACTTCTTCATATAAGTCTTGGGATCAGCTCCTCCAGGGGTCTGGTGGGCTTCTCTTCCTGGGAGAAACTTAGGACAAACTACAGCCCACAATACCACAGCTGGTCTCAAAGATGCAAATGATTGTCTCTCTCTTCCGCAATCAATTATAGATCCCCATCACTCTTAAGGTCTTGGTAGTTTACCTGGTGGCATGACCCAGATCTTCATTCCTGGTCACCATACCCCTCTCAGGCTGGAGTTGCTACATTTGCTGATACCCATATACTAAGTCCACCAATCTATGAACAATGATTGTTTTTGTTTTCCTCCTCAGCTTGTCATAAGGGATCCCCCATGAGGCCATAGGTGTAAGATGAGGGAAAGGTGCTAGTGCAACAGTGGTGGATATCATGGAGGATCTGCTCTACCTAACTGTGCAACTGCTTGTGCTTGATCCTGTATGTAAAACACCCATCTTGTTGCTGGGCCTTCCCAACCTTGTACCTTAGTGGAGGAGATAGAACTCAGCTCATGATAGGCAGTTCTGGCTTCATGGTCACTTGGTGTCCTACAGTCAGGCATGCAATCTCTACCAGGATATAGCAGCATGTCAGGAGCTGTTTTTAAAAGGTACATAATTTTCTACTGCATGTGACATGGCTTTTCTCCAGAACCCTAGTTAAGTTGTGATTTTCCCATAAGGACTTGCCAAAAACTCCACATGGCACCTTTTGCCATCACAGATACTAATACCATACCATAGGATCTGTCTTTTTGTGTGGGCTAAGTGGCAGGACTGCTTGAAAATGCATCCTGGACCTGCAGGGCCTTCTTCTGCTCTAGGCCCCACTCAGAGCTGGCAGTTTTTGTGTCACCCAGTATATATGAGTTAAAACAGTAATTGCAGGTGTGAAATGTGCTGCTTCCAGAATCCAAAGAGGCCTACCAGGTGTTGATCTTCCTTCTTTATGAAAAAGGTGGAAAATGCACTAATTGGTCCATTACTTTGGAGGTGATCTTCTGGCATTTCCCAGACTATTTAACCCCTAAAAATTACATTTAATGTGGCAGGCCCCTAGATTTTCAGAGGGTTTATCTCCCATCTCTAGTGCATGTGTCTCACCAAGGCCCCCAATGTGCTAGTCGTTTCTCACTCATTTTGGTCCGATTAGCATGGTGTCATCCACATAGTGGACTAGTATATTCTGAAGAATGTTCAGATGGTCCAGATCTCTTCAGACTATATTATGACAGAGGACATGAAAATTAGTAGATCCTTGAGGAAAAACTGTAAATGCATACTGTTGTCCACTCTACATGACTGTGAACTTTTTCTGATGTTCCATTCAGACTCAGAGGGGAAAACAAACACATTTTTCAAATCAATAGCTGAATATTAAGTACCCAAGGCCATGTTAATCTGCTCTAGCAAAGATACCATATCTGGCATGGCCGTTGCAATTGTCCTACTACTTGAGTGAGTTTGCAATAGTCTACTGCCACTCACCAGGCTCTGTCCATATTTTGCAGGGAGCCAAACTGGTGAGTTAAATGAAGATTCAATGGAGACTACATGCCTGCATTCTCTAGGTGGCTCTAATTTCTGACATACCCTTCCCCCCAGGATGCTATATGTTTTCATTTACTATCTTGGCCAGGGAAAAGGAGGGCAGTTTCAGAAATTTCCACTTGGCCTTCTTGTCTACAAATAGATCTGACTCCACAGGCTAAGGAACTACTATGGGGCTTGTACGAGCTACCAACAACGTCTATCAATTATACATTCAGAGATCAGGAAAATAACCACTGGGCGAGTCTGTGGACACAGTGGGCCCACTGTGAACCAGACCTAGGCTAGGATCCCATTTAATACCTGGCTCCCATATACCCCCATTCTAACCGGGGGGTGCAGGGGGAGAGACACGATGGCACTTTGGGTCTCTGGGTGTTAGTATCAACTCAGAACCAGTGTCCACCTGCCCTCAAAATGTCTGCATATTCCTCTTTCTTTGGCACACAGTTACCTGAATAAATGGAAGAACTGGAGAAATCATTACTGTGCATGTGTTGCAGGGTCCTTCTTCCTGGGCACCCAGCCTCTCTTCAAACAGTGTGCTCTAAATCAAAAACTGACTTGGAACCAGAAGCTGGGCAAGGGATTGTGACTTTTTACTGAGGCAACTTCCCTCAGACTCCCAACTACCTTTGATTTCTTTTGATTCTACAGAACTAAGTACAGATTGTTGGCGGTCTATTTTCCCCAGGGCACTGCGTTATATTGACTGTCCATGTCCTACTAACTATCTCTTAATCATCTATCTGCCAGGGACACTGTGTTCTATTAACCATCTCCATAGCTCTCTGCAGGTCAGGCCTCCCCACCTGCTACTCTAACCCTGCAGTGCATTATGGTATTTGCATCCACCTGACTTCTAACTGTTAAGTGCAGCCATCCTGCCTCTATTGTCTCAGGTGATGTTTCATCACCATTTTTATCAGTGATCCTTATTCCGTAACATCCTCTCCTACTCTGAGCCCTGACCTGCTGAAGAGAGCCACCACCGAACTTCTTAGAGATGCTGGTGCCCTTCTCACCAGTGCATTCCTTATAGCTTTGGTAAATGGTGTGTTCTTTAGGTCCTCCTGCAGAATATAGTCTTCTGGGATTTTCTTGGCATGATATA
This sequence comes from Cynocephalus volans, assembly GCF_027409185.1. Taxonomy (NCBI): domain Eukaryota; kingdom Metazoa; phylum Chordata; class Mammalia; order Dermoptera; family Cynocephalidae; genus Cynocephalus; species Cynocephalus volans. The sequence continues at coordinate 109,267,806 of NC_084478.1, read as the reverse complement.
ATATATTTATTCTATCATTCCCACTTCTCTGAGTCTTTAATCCCTTCTTCCACCATCTGCTATGGCAATTCTGGCATTTATACCTCACTTAATTAGGGCCGTTGTTTTTTCCATACTTTGAGGAGTCATCCTAGCAGTGAGTTCACATCATCTCCTGGGGTCTTTGCCAGGGTGTTAAATCCTGTATCCTGGGAGACCACTCTCAAATTATTCATTCTCCTCTGTCCAATTTTATATTCCAGGCCTTTGATCAAGCTCGTCAGAATTCAGTCCCATGCTTACTCCCTCAGCACCTGCTAGTACATGCCGGCCAGGTTAGGCCCTGCAACTCCCTGTTGGTATATTCCCTTTCCTTCTTTACTAGGCCCAGCATATCCCTAGCTAGGTTATGCTGTGGCTTAACCCTAGTTATGGGCCCAGTTGTCAGGATGGGAAGTGGGGGCAGATTCTGAGGGAAACCCGTGTTATCTTACAGGGAAAGGGCTCTGCATGTTCAAGCAAGGTGGAGTGCTAGCCCTTAATAGGGAGGAGTGGGACACTTCTGAATGTTCAAGGGGTTTAGGAGAATCTGGAGATACAAGATCTTTAGGGACATCAATCCAGATGTCCCCATCCCATGAGTCAAGGTCCCATTCGTTCCTAACCAGGGCCCTGATCTTGGCATAGAAAACATGTCTTGGTTGGAATTTAAACTTTCTTTGAAATTTGCTTTTAATAAGTCCTGGGCCTGGTCCTCAGATTTCTCTACCATCCCTGTAAAAGATGAGAGCCCCTTTTTATGCTATGAAAGAAGCCCTCTGGCTTTCAAATATAGCTTTTAATTGTTGATTAATTCAATTCAAGTTGTTTTTTTTTTTCTAGAGGTCAATAAAGCTCAGCAGTAGCCACCCAATTTCCTGGCCTTCCTTATATTTAATATTTCCCACATATTTCTCAAAGATCTGATACCTACCCGGCACCAGTTAATGCATTCCCTTTCACCAGTATGCCACCCCATTTCACTACCAGTGAAAGCTCTAACAATCCCTCTGTCACCTTCTTCCAGGGGCCTGTCTACTCCACCTACCACCAATGATGGGGTCCTCATTGCCAGCTGGGCAGCAGGTAATTCATCTCCAAAATTTCATCACAGTGGTTCACACTTCTTGTACCAACTCTTGCAGGTTGGCTTCCCGGGGAGTGGACTCAGAGACAGAGTTCAGCATGAAGGGCTTTTATTAGGGAATTCTCTTAGGATCAACACCTGTGGAAGGGAAAAGAAGGAAGCAGGATTGGACAGAGGGAGAAGTTAAGCTGTCTCAATTTGGGGCAAGAAGGCCATGTCCATCAAGTCATTGGATGTAAAGTGCCCCCAAGAAAAGGGCTATGACCTTGGGGGAGGTGGCTCTCTTTAGCTGAGGCAATTCCTAAAGAAGGGCGACAGCTGAGGGCTGTCTGCTGGTGTTATTCCTAACAACTGAAATTATAATAAGCTCTTTATTCCTGAAGGGGGATCAAGGAAGCAGATGGAAGAATCCGCCACAAGCATAATATCATTTTTTTCACAGTAGAAAGTTGGTGGCCATCGAATGCTAGAATTGAGAATAGTTTTATTTTTTAAATAGTTCATAGGATTTAAATTTTCAAACATTTACAGCTTTATTGAAATAATATTTAAATAAATATTTAGATATAACTATGTGAGCCTTCATTTATATTTTCACTCTAGGCACCTCAAATACCATTAACTGGCCTGCCTATCCTGAATCCATCCTCTTCCTTTTTGGTAAATTATGCAAGAAATCCCTGCTTATTATATAATTATTATAAAATACAGATGAATGAAAAACAGATAAAATCACCCACCCAGTCTAACATCCACAGAAAACTATTAACATTCTCAGAGTATGAACCAAAGTTTATACATAGAGATAATATAAATACATACTTTTTCTTCATAAAAAGTATGGCACGTGCTTTTACAGCCTATTTTTTTCCACTGAAGATTATGTGATAATTTCTTTGTGTAAATAAATGTAGCTGTCCATCAACATTCTCAACAGCTGCAGAATATTTTCATGTGCAGACATACCTTAATTTCTTTAGCCAACTGCCTAGTTTGAAACCTTTGAGTCGTTTACAATTTTTCAGCCTTCAAAACAGTTTGAAGATACAAAACTTTCTACAAATCAACTATTTGATTATTTCCTAAGGGTAAATTTCTGCAAGTGGTATTACCGGGTCAAAAGGTATGCACATCTTGAAGGCTTCTGAAACATGTCTCCCAATGGACCTTGTACCGTTGTGTGCTCCACCAGCACAGTTTGAGAGTGCTCCTCCTACCACACCCTCATCACTATGGGGTGGGAGAGAGGCAGATCTTCTCCTCTGTGGATCCCAGCAGTACTCTCCATGGTTCCATAAAGGCCCCAGCCCAACTAACCTTATGAAAGAAATCTGATACAAGCACTAACATTATTCTTCCTCAAGTTGTATTTTATTACTATTTCAAAATAGTGACTATCTTATTCACTTACACAGATACCAGCGTTGGCCAAGAAAGAGAATGTTTTCCTATCAAATGCCCCCAGGACCCTAAAAGAAAATTGGCCCTCTCTGTATATCCCCAGAACAGGTTCCAGCACTTATTTGTTCAAAGGTCTCTCACTCCCATCCTCTCCTTACCATTCCCAGGGCCACCAGTGAAATTTCACACCTTTATCTTGTTGTGTCTGGACTATGGTTTCCCAATCTCCAGTCACCTCTCCTGTCCCCTCCTCAACTCAGACGCATCCCACACACAAATCAACCACATCATTTTCCTTTCATCCTGTCATTCCTCTGGTCATGAAAGGCCTTGGTGTCTCCCGAACGTAGATGGGGTAATATTCAGACACCCCAGTTTAGCAATGGGGTCCTGCATGCCAGGACTCACCCCAACTGCCTGACTCTATCTCCCATCACTCCCCCTACACACACACACTTTCCAACCCAGGTGGGCCAGCCTCCTCTCTGGAGCAGTATTCCCACCTCCGTGCCTTTCTTTCCACCACTCCATCCTCCTTGAATGCCCTTCGGACCCTTTTGTATTCTGTCCTTCAAGCCTACCTTACTTAAGTGACCCCTCTTCCGTAAAACTCCCTGAGCACTGTTGCCCACCGCCGTTTCTAAGCACTGATGGGAAGCATCTGGCGTGATCGGAGGTTCACGATTTGTTGCTATCTTTTTGTTTCCATATATCTTGCCTTTCCCAATAGTTCATAAACTCAAGGACAAGGACAATGACTTTTTTTTCTGCTGCTTAAAACACACAACTTTATTGATGACATAAAAATAAAGGCTCAAATGTATAAACATAAGTCCACACAAAGGACCAAAGATTACCTTACTTATGGAGAATCAGTTCAGTTTCTGCTCATGAAGCATACTAAAAATATCTCAATCCGGACAAGATAAAAATCAACACATGTATTTTCAGTACAAGTTTGAATTCATCTGGTTTTCATAAATGGGCCAGCTATAGACCATCATAGGTAATATCAGTTTTGAAGTCATAATGCAATATACCATGTGCATTACTTCCAGGCTGCAAAATCAAAATATTACTCAAATTTGTTTGGAAACATACAGCCAATCAGAGTTTACTTATTAATAGCTCAACTTTTTCTTTCACTTCAGGGTCATTGCATTCTGCAGCTAGGACTCGAAGTTTCTTGGCACATGCTTTAGGTCGTTGGAATAGGAAATAAAGGGAATTTTTACTGAACTTGTCCTGGGTAAATGCTTTTGCTCTTCTTTTAAAATGGTAATTTATATTTTCAAACAGTGAAAGAGCATTAAGAATATTCTCTTTTGTCTCTTTCTTGCTAAAAATGTTAATCAGTGATGTTGGTGCATTGGCAATGAGCAAGTCTTTTGTCATGGATGGATTTTTAGAGAAATTCAAAAGCATTCCCAAAACATGGTCTTTAGTTTCTCCACTTCCCACAGTTAACAAACGAAGAAATTCTGAAATATAATTTGTAACCATATGCTGATATTCACTAGTAATAGTCAAGTGCCTTATCAATCTTAGTCCAGCCAGCTGCACATTTGAATTCAAGGGATAGGTGACTGTGTCTTCACATACTTGGTTTAAGTATGTTTTAACTTTTCTGTGGTTTTCAGCAGCCACCGAGATGTTATTCAGTGCGTTTAAAGCCTTCTGCCTAACACTGGGGTGGGGATTATTTAGCAAGCTTTCAATAACTGAGATTCCACCTACATTACGAACAACTTCGTGGGAATAAGGATAATCAGCACTGTTATACAGAGCATTGTTGGCTATTTCATGAACAGAAGGATCTTCAGTCATCTCAATCATGCAAATGAGTTTTTCAAGCTCTCGTGGATCCATATTAGCTTCGTGTTTACAGCGGCAGGACAAGGGCCGAACTTTCTCCCCAGTCCCGATCTGCTTTCTGAACTCATCTTCAGCTAGGAAGCTGGCCTCATTTTGGTGTGGAAACTTCGTTTCCGACCAGATCATGGCTCCATCCCATGACCCCATTCCTGCCCCAGGGACCATGGACGGGTATGTGCCTCTTGACTCAGCTGATTTTTTGGCTTTAGCCTTGGGTGCAGATTTGTCCTCACCTCTGTTTTCATTATCAGCACAGAACCAAGACCTTATATCGAATCCACCAGCAGCCTCAAAAGTATCCTGGATGCTGGCCTTATCCCCAGCCCCAGACTCACAGTTGACATCTTTACCACTCTTGTATTTGAACTCATTACTGTTCTCACTTTCAGCCCAAAACAAAGACCTTAAACTGATCTCCTCAATATCAGGGCTGGATGCTGTACTTAGCTCATCATCATCTACATCCCTAGCCAAAGTCCAGGACCCTATTCCAGCCTCTTTCCCAGCCCTAGGCATAGACTCTGTAGTGGCTGCATCTCCGTCCCAGGACCAAGACCCCATGTTGGCCTCAGCTCCAACCTCAGCTCCAGCCACAGCTCCAGCCTCAGCTCCAGCCACAGCCCCAGCCTCAGCTCCAGCCTCAGCTCCAGCCACAGCCACAGCCTCAGCTCCAGCCTCAGCTCCAGCCTCAGCCACAGCCTCAGCTCCAGCCTCAGCTCCAGCCTCAGCCACAGCCTCAGCTCCAGCCTCAGCTCCAGCCTCAGCCACAGCCTCAGCTCCAGCCTCAGCTCCAGCCTCAGCCACAGCCTCAGCCACAGCCTCAGCTCCAGCCTCAGCTCCAGCCTCAGCCACAGCCTCAGCTCCAGCTTCAGCTCCAGCCTCAGCTCCAGTCACAGTCCCAGCCTCAGCCCCAGCCTCAGCTCCAGCCTCAGCTCCAGCCTCAGCTCCAGCCACAGCCACAGCCTCAGCTCCAGCCACAGCCACAGCCTCAGCTCCAGCCTCAGCTCCAGCTTCAGCTCCAGCCTCAGCTCCAGTCACAGTCCCAGCCTCAGCCCCAGCCTCCACAGAGGAACCTACATATGCTGCCCCCTCAGATCCAGTCCAGGACCTCGTACTGGCCTTGGTCTCAGCCCCAAGCCCAGAACTAATGATGGCCTCTTCCCCAGCCCCTGATCTGGATTCAGTACTAGTCTCATCCTTATTATCAGGCAAGGAAACAATATCAGTCTTTTCCTCTGTCCAGCACCAAGACCCTATAAAGGCCTCACTCCCAGGGCCAAACCAGAATCCTTCATTAGCCTCTACCTCAACACTGACCTGGAATCTTCCACTGGCCTGGTCCTCAGATCTAGCCCAGGACCCTCCACTGGCCTGATCCTCAGGCCCCAGCCTAGACCCTCCACTGGCCTCATTCCCAGGAATAGACCCAGCCCAAGACTCTCCACTGGCCTGCTCCCCAGCACCAGTCCAGGAGCCTCCTCCACAGGTCTGATGCTCAAATCCAGGTTTGGAACAGCCACCAGACTGATCCCCAGCCTCAACCCAGGACCTTCCACTGGCCTGACTCCCACTGCCAGCCCAGGACCCTCCACTGGACTGGTCTGCAGGCCCTGGCCTAGACACACCAATGACCTGGCCACCAGCCCCACCCCAGGAACCTCCTCCACTGGATTGATCCACAGGCCCTGGCCTGGACCCAACACTGGCTTGGGCCCCAGTACCAGCCCAAAACCCTCCTCCAATGGCCTGATCCTCAAATCCAGATTTGGAACAGCCACCAGCCTGATCCCCAGCTCCAGACCAAGACCCTGCACTGACCTGACTCACAGTGCCAGCCCAGGTCCCTCCTCCGTTGGTCTGACTCCCAGTACAAGCAAAGAACCATCCACTGGCCTCGTCCCCAGTGCCAGCCCAGGACTCTCCACTGGACTGGCCCCTGGACCCCAGTCTAGATCCTCCACCAGTCTGGTCCCCAGCATCAGCCCAGGACCCTCCTCCACTGGCCTGATCCTCAAATATAGGCTTTGCCCCACCACTAGCCGGATCCCCAGCCCCGGCCCAGGATCCTCCATTGGCCTGGTCCACAGCTCCAACCAAGAACCCTGAACTGATTTGATCCCCAGAGTCAGCCCAGGACCTTCCACTGGACTGGTCCTCAGGCCCCAACTTGGACCCTCCACCAGCCTGGCCAGCAGCCCCAGCCCATGACCCTTCTTCACTGGCCTGATTCTCAAATCTAGGCTTGGACCCACCACCAGACTGATCACCAGTCCCAGTCCAGGACCCTCCCATGGCCAGGTTACTAGTGCCAACCCAGGACCCACCACTGGATTGGTCCATAGACCCTGGCCTAGACCCTCCATCAGCCTGGTCACCATTGTCAGCCCAGGACCCACCACTGGACTGGTCTACAGGCCCCAGCCTGGACCCTCCACTAATTTGGTCTGCAGTGTCAACCCAAGACCTTACACCGGACTGGTCCTCAGGCCCCAAGCTGGACCCTCCACTAGGCTGGCCACCAGCTCCAGCCCAGGACCCTTGTTCACTGGCCTGATCCTCAAGTCTAGGCTTGGATCCATCACCAGACTGATTACCAATCCCAGTCCAGGACGCTATACTAGCCTGGTCCACAGTCCCAGCCCAATACACAACACTACCCATAGTCGCAGCACTAGCCCCAATCCAAGACCCCCCACTATCCTGGCTCCCAACCCCAATCCAGGACCCTCCCATGGCCTCTTCTCCAGCCCAGGACACCCCACTGGCCTGGCCCCCAGGCCAGGTCCCCTCACTGGCCTGACCCCCAGCCCAGAGCCCTCCAATGGCCTGATTCCCAGAGATAACCCAAGACCCCCCATTGGCCTGGTTCTCATGCCCAGTCCAGGACCCCACAATGGTCTTGTTTTCAGTCTGTGTCCAGGAACCCCCACTGGCCTTGTCCCCAGCCCAGGACCCCTCACTAGTCAGACCTCCAGCCCAGACCCCTCCACTGGCCTGGTCCCCAGCTCCGGTCCAGGACCCAACACCAACCTCATTCTCAGCCCTAGCCCCAGCCCAGGACTTAATGCTGGCCTCATCACAAGCCACAGCCCAGGACCCAATAACACCAGCCTTATCACTAGCCCCACTCCAGGACACAATATTGGCTTCATTCTCATCATCAGCCCAGGACATGCTATTCTCCCAGTCTCCATCCATGGCCTGAAACCTAAATTTGATCCACCGCTCAGCAGCAATCCAATCCTCAACACCAATCCCATTCCAGTAGTAGTCATGGATGTTAGGCTGAGTCTTTCTGCAGGCCTGAGCATCTGACCCACCTTCACTCTCAGAAGTGGGCATGGCCTCAGCCTCAGGTTTTGCATAGACAACATCTTCTGCTATGGCTTTTGCCTCAGATCTGGGCATAGCCTTGTCCCGTGCCCCAGGCAAAGTCTCGCCCTGGGAATTGGCCACAGTCTGCCTTTGGGCAGAACTCCTTCTACCTGCCCCTGCCCCTGCTTTAGCCATAGCATTAGGATTGCCCCTGACCTTATTCCTGGCACCAAGCAAGGTCTCACCCTGGGAATTGGTCACAGTCTGACTCTGGGCAGAGCCCAATGTACCTGCCCCAGCCCCTGCCTTGGGCACAGCACTGGGATTGCCCCTGACCTTATTCCTGGCACCAAGCAAGGTCTCACTCTGCGAATTGGCCACAGCCTGGGGCTGGGCAGAGCCTGTTGTATCTACTTCAGCCCCTGCCTTAGACACAACATTGGGATTGCTCTTGACCTTGTTCTTTGCACCAGACAACGTCTCAGCCTGGGAACTGGCCACAACCTGAGGCTGGGCAGATCCTGTTGTACCTGCCCCAGCCCCTGCCCTAGGTACAACATTGCGATTGCCCTTGACCTTATTCTTGGCACCAGGCAAGGCCTCACGCTGAGAACTGGCCACAACCTGAGTCTGGGCAGAGCCCATTGTATCTGCCCCAGCCCCTGCCTTAGACACAGCATTAGACTTGCCCTTGACCTTATTCTTGGCACCAAGCAAGGCTTCACACTGAGAACTGGCTACAGCCTGCGGCTGGGCAGAGCCCATTGTATCTGCCCTGGCCCCTGCCTTAGGCACAGCATTGGGATTGCCCTTGACTTTATTCTTGGCACCAGACAAGGCCTCACCCTGGGAATGGGCCACAACCTGAGGCTGGGCAGAGTCCGTTGTATCTGCCCCGACCCCTACCTTAGGCACAGCATTGGGATTCCCTTTGACCTTATTCTTGGCACCAGGCAAGGCCTCAGCCTGGGAACTGGCCACAACCTGAAGCTGGGCAGAGCCCATTGTATCTGCCCCAGCCCCGGCCTTAGGCATAGCATTGGGATTGCCCTTGGCTTTATTCTTGGCACCAGGCAAGGACTCACCCTGAGAATTGGCCATAGCCTGGGGCTGGGCAAAACCCATTGTACTTGACCCAGCCTCTGTGTTAGGCATAGCACTGGGGTTCCCTCTGACCTTATTCTTGGTACCAGGCAAGGTCTCACTCTGGGAATTGGCCATAGCCTGGGGCTGGGCAGAGCTCACTGTATCTGCCTCAACCCCTGCCTTAGGCACAGCATTGGGATTGCCCTTGGCTTTATTCTTGGCACCAGGCAAGGCCTCACCCTGGGAACTGGCCACAACTTGAGACTGGGCAGAGCCTATTGTATCTGCCCCAGCCCCAGCCTTAGGCACAGCATTGGGATTGCCCCTGACCTTATTCTTGGTACCAGGCAAAGCCTCGCCCTGGGAATTGGCCACAGCCTGGGGCTGGACAGAGGCTACTGTACTGGCCACAGCCTCTGTGTTAGGCACAGCATTGGGATTGCTCCTGACCTTATTCTTGGCACCAGGCAAGGCCTCAGCCTGGGAACTGGCCACAGACTGGGACTGGGCAGAACCCATTGTAATTGCCCCAGCCTCTGCCTTAGGCACAGCATTGGGATTGCCCCTGACCTTATTCTTGGAACCAGGCAAATCCTCGCCCTGGGAATTAGCCACAGCTTGGGGCTGACCACAAGCCCTCTGGTCTGCCTTAGCTCCTGCTCTAGAAATGGCATTAGGGTTGCCCCTACCATCAACCTTGGAATCAGGCAAGGCCTCAGCTTGGGTCCTGGCTCCACTCTGAGGCTGTGCACAGGTTTTCATGTTTGTTCCAACCCCTGCTTTACCTTTGGCTTTGGCTTTTCCCCTAGCCTTACCTCTGGTATTAGGTAAAGCTTCACCTTGGCTCTGGGCTGTAGCCTGAGGCTGCGCCTTTGTGTCTGTTCCAGCTCCTTCCTTAGACATGGTGTCGGCATTGCCATTAGCCTTAATTCTGCCATCAAGCAAGGCATCAGCCTGTATATTGTCCACAGGCTGAGGCTGAGTACAGGACAATACGTCTGTCCCAGCCCCTGCTTTAGCCATGATAGCAGTATTGCCTCTGGTCTTATCCCTGGTATCAGGCAAGGCCTCAGCCTGTGAATTGTCCCTCAAGTTTTCCTTGACCCCTGCTTTAGCCAGGGCATTGGGATTGCCTCTACCCTTAACCCTGGCATCAGGCGTGGCCTCAGCCTGAGCACTGGTTACAGCTTGAGGCTGAGCAGCAGCCTTCTTTTCAGCTCCAGTCATTGCCTTAGTTATGACACTGATATTTCCCCTACCGTCAACCCTGGTACCAGACGTTGCCTCAGCCTGTTTTTTGGCCACCATCTGAGGTTGGACACAAGCTCTCATATCTGCCCCTGCCCCTACCTTACATATGGCATTGGTATTACCCCCAGCATCAACCCTTGCCCCAGGCATGGCCTCAGTGTGGGCCTTGGCAACAATTTGAGGTTGAGCAGAAGCCCTCATGTCTGCCCCAGACCCTGCTCCAGGCATGGTTTTGCAATTCCCCTTGTCTTCAACCCCAGCACCAGGCATGTTATCACCCTGGATCTCGGCCACAGCCTGAGACTGTGCGCAGGACTTCACATCCACTCCAGCCACTGACCCAGAAATGCCATTAAAATTTCCCTTAGCATCAACTGTGGCACCAGGCCTGGCCTCAGACTGAGTCTTAGCCACACTCACAGTCTCTTCCAGAGCTCTTGCCTTGGTCTCAGCCACAATTTCAGTCTCATTCGTGGCCCACATCTTGGTCACTTCCTTGGTCTCTGCCAAGGCCTCACTCTGTGTCACAATTACTCTATTAATCTCTGTCTCTTTTTCAGCCAATATGCGGGCTTCAGCTTTGGTTTGGGTCATTGCTTCTTTCTTGGCCTCTGCCCTGGCAACCAGTGCCCCTGCTTTAGCTTTGGTCTGAGTCACTGCCTCTTTCTTGACTATTCTCCCAGCCTCAGCATCAGTTTGAGTCACTGCCTCTTTCATGGCAACTTCAGCAGCTTTTGCCTTGGCCTCAGTCAGAGTCACTGCTTCTGTCATAACCACTGTTCCAGCCACCTCTTTGGCCTTAGATTGGGTCTCTGCCTCTGCCCCAGCCATTGCCTTGGCCGGAGAGCTGTCTTTGGGTCTCACTATAGCAGTGATCTTGGTCTCTACTTCATCCCCAGGCTCACCTCCTGTTCCAGTTTCTGCTCCAGTCTTGGCCTTGGGTCTAGTCTCAATCTCTGCACCAGCCATGGCTTCACTCATGGCCAAGGTCTGGTTCTGTACCCCAACCACAGTCTCCATCTTGACTCTGGACCCATTTCTGGCAAGTCTCCTGACACTCTGGGCTCTTCCCTTGGTTAATCTGTAAATGTAGTAGCAGGTGCCTGCCCAGATCACCAGTCCTGCAGTCACCCAGCCCAATTCCTGAATGCGGCCCATGTAATCACCCCTGCTGAAGGCACGAACAAGGTACAGGGGGCTCACTCGGGCTGGGGAAAGAGGGTGATAGGTCTGGGTGTAGGCCTGTGAGGGCGCTGGTCTTCAGCCATTCAAAGGCCACTACAGCTGCGACTGGAAGTGGACCTAGAAGTGGAGGAAGGAAATGGACTAAAATTTCTCTTCTAATTCTGTTGCATCATACAGATAGATACACAGAGGGATAGGATAGGGTAGAAATTATGTGCTTGGTGGGAAAAAAGGATGATTAGCAAATTCTGGATCTCTCTTATTTCATCCTCTCCCCACCTTCCCCAATTCCCAACAATTTTCCCTCAAAGTACTTCCATACACCAAATGGACAGTGGGAAGGATGGTGGGAGGGCTGACAATGAATGGGAGAGAACAAGAAGCCCCCAGACTTTGATTTTTGCATGACCTGCTCTGGTCACCACTCCCACAGGTCCCCATCCTTATACCAACCTGTAATGATCCGAGACTGTTCCCTCCTCTTTCCTTCTCTTGCTTGGTGATACACCCTAAAGTAGATGCAGCATATAAACTCATGGGATCTTTGGACCTAGAGACAGATAGACACAGACAGACAGATAGAGGGACAGATGGGAGTGGAGGGTTTGTTCTGATGGGACAGGCATATTACTAGCAAACTACCTCTCTACTCCTCTCAGTTCGCCCCATTCCCAAAGATGCTGTCACATTCTTTTCCCTGTGCCAGAATTAAGGTGAGGGTGTGGGGTAAGTGACAGGGATGGTGAGAGGGTGGCTGGGAAAGGAAGAGAGTAAGGAACCTCCAGACTGGACAATGGCCCTTATTGGATGCACGCTGCTCTCCACCAACCCACCCTAGAGGTCTACCCGGGCAGTCCCCACCCTCTTACCAGTCTATATTGATCAGGGGCAATTTTCTCCGTGCTTCTTTGTTTCCAGTGACCTCAAACCCCACAGCAGACATGCAGGCAGATCTACGAACAATTAAACAAACAGAAAGTAATGGAGACCAAGTATTTGGTAGAACAGACAAGTAAGTACCCTGATTCCTAACCCCAATGCCTGCCTTGCCAGGGCCCTGATCCAGCTTGCTAATGTGTTCCATCTCATGGTCCCCCCAAGTCTTCTCTCAGTCACACTCCAGCCCACCCTTACCCCAATATTTCTACTGTTTCCTTCACTGAAGTCAATAGGGGATGTGGCAGCACTGTGGAAATCCAGCGGAGTAAAGGTGAGGCAGAAGTGCCCTCAAATGAGACCCTACCTGCTGTGCCCACCTTTCTTGTCATCCCGTGGCACTGCCCATCTTCACACCCACCTGCATGGTTCCAGGCCAGCCTTCCCCTCTTTCTCTTGCTTTCAGCAGTAAACAGCCCTACTGCAGGCCTATGGGAAGGAACAAACACAGAAAAGGGGAGGAGAGTGTTGAATGCTTGTGACGTCCTAGCATCTAAGACAACTATGGGTTGTCTGGATTTAGAGACCCATCTCCTGCAGGCAGAGCCTGGAGCTCCCCCAGCACTGAAATGCGTAGGGTGGAAAAGGGAGGCAGGAAAAGTAAAAGTGGAGAGGCAGAGACAAATTATTTTAAAACCACCTGTAGAGTTCTAGGGTTTCACCCAAAAGTCCATCATTTCCTTCAGCAAGATGGTCAGGTAGGTGGGAGTATCTGGAAAGCTGGAGGATAACAAGGAAGATGGAGGCCCCCAGCTTCCATACTCTAGAATCATAGCCTGCTGCCATCTGCTTCCTCTTAAGCCCACCTCTAGGAGTCTCCAGCAGAAGAGACAGGTGTAGGGGAAGGCTTCTGCTTTTGCGAAATCACAGTCCCTCCCTCCCCACAAAGGCTATCTCAAAAAAAAAAAAAAAGTAATATTGAATATTCTTTGATGCAACCATTCGTATTTTCTCAATAAATTATTTAAAGTGCAAATAAAAGCATCGGTAGAAAAGTTTGTTGTCTCTATCCGTCTTCAACACAGAATTTAAGTTAAAAGTCCTAAGCTTGGTAAGTAAACTCAGTTTAGAAAGTTTCCTAGCTAGCCCCACCCTACATTCCGATCAGACAGCGGTGCCTAAGTTCCTGTCATAGAATTCATACAGAACTTGAGTGGCTCACAGACAGTGCCCGAGTTCACACTAACCTCCATGGATCCTGTGCAGTTTTCTCCTCTCCTTCTTCCCTCGCCTCACCACAAACCGTACCACACCGAACTACTGTCCGACAGACTGGTGAGAGTAAAGACACAGAGTGCTTGGACCAACACCCAGACCACAGATTCCAATATTGGCCTTCCGGATTCAGGAACCCGGTTGTCAAACGTCCCTCCCCACATTCCAAGACCCCACCCCTACCAAGCCCGCCGTCCAGTCACTAAGGCCCACCATTTTCTCTGCGAACGCCACCGTGGCGTGTCCCTTCCACTGAAATGAGCAGGAAGCGAGTGGACATGTGTGGTCAGTGATTGGAGCTAGAGAGGATGGGGATCTCAGTCTCTGTATTTCCCTCTTGAGACAGTCTCCCCACCAGCCGCCCTGTCAAAGCTCACGATTTCCCTGCACAGATGGGGGGGTGGAGGGTGGGGGGGGCAGGGGGACTCCGGAGAATCAGAGGAGAAGGCTCCTCAAACTTGAGCCAGCATAGACCCCCCACCCCTGCGTCCGCCGCGGGGGTGGGCAAGCCGCTGCTGCCCAGGACACCGCGAGCGGGGCCGGGGCCCTTACCTGCTCCGCTTTCCCCAGGCCCCGTGCCAGCCCGCCGTGCGCAGGGCAGCGGGGAGCTGGTAGCCAGACGGGAATGACGACTGCACCGAAGGCTGCGTCGCTCTGCAGCTCCAGGTCACGTGAGGGACGCGCGTCAGAGCCGAGCTCGCCCTCCTCCCCACCACCCCCCCGTGGCCGGCGGGCAGTCAACAGGAGCCCCCCTCCGCACGCACAGTCACCCCCTCCTGTCGAATGTGCGCGGTGCCCCAGCGCGCACCTCCCTGTCACTCATCTCGGTCCTCTCCAATCTGAGAGCCCACAAGTGGCATCACCATCTTACGGTTGGAGTTTATCCATCTCTTGTTACCAAGGAAAGTCTGTACCCCCCCACCCACTCTCAGGCCTTGGCTGTAGCCTTTTCTGCTACTTTAAAGAATCCTTTCTTTCCCTCTTACGCTATGAAACCAACGTTTCCAACCCGCCCCCTACACAACCTGCCCTCTCACAGTGCAGCGCCTGTACCAAATGGGCTAGGGACCGTGTTATCGCGAAGGGAAAGCAGAGTGCAAGTAGAGCCTTAGCTTTCTTTTATATGTTCTTTTTTTTTTTTTTTTTTTCTTTTAACATATTATTTATTTATTTATTTATTGTAATCGGAAAGTACAGTAAACCCATTTTCATTTGACTTAAAAAATATTCAGGTTGTAAAAATAACAAAAGACTCGTTTATTTGTTTACATTATTTTGTGCCACATTAAAAATGCTTTCAAAACAAATTAGTAATTATTGACATTTTAAATACAAAATTTTCCTAAACAAAACCAGCACGTTTTCAAAGTAATCTATAAATTAATCTTTGCAAAGACATTCAGTTTTCTAATCTTTGCAATTTTACACGAGTAGTTTATAAACTTTTGAAGTTCTAGCTGAACTTATGGTCCCCTGTCAGGTGTCTAAGAACTTCTTCAGAGATGACTCCTGGGTGATTTAATGACGATCCAACTCCTGATGAACCCAGTGCCTTACAACCTAGAGACTTCACAGATTAACTTGATTGGAGTTAGAGAGGATGAGGATGTCAGTCTCTATATATCCCTCTTGAGACACTTTCCCATTCATTTTCCATTCAAAGGGCTTTATTTGGATTTTATTGCGCATGTAATCAAATCAATCTCACCACACCCGTGAAAAGACTAACTGCCCCCTCACAGATGGAAAGGAGGCTCAGCAAGTGGAATTTTCATTCCATAATGACACTGGTGAGATCTGTCCAGTATCGGACATTCATGTAGTATATGTCACCTTGCCAGTGAGAGCATCCAGCACTTCCAGTGGAGATAGTGGTGAAGGTCTGTGGATGACAATGAATCGCTGCAACACTCCTGATGTCCATGTCATTTCCCCCTCACAAATGGAAAGACAAGGTACAGGATTCCAAGCAGTCGCCAGGAGGAAATAGCCTTTTTATTCCCTGATTTCTATTACAACTTCACCTGTACAAGCCCCTCAGAATAATCCCAGAACTCAGGGACAAAGTATGCAGGAGATAGTCCCCAGACATCCACCTGTCCCTGCTGTGGAGTCATACTCTAAATATAGACCCTCCTGGCAGCCTCTTCTTAGAACAATGAAATATGACACCCCAGCGGAGGCCCCACTACCCTGTGAGGGGCCCTTGTGTGTGTGAAGAGCTTTCAGGAGGTGAGCCAGGGAGCCCATAGTGCCATACAACCTTATTAATGGCTTTTCAGAACTCAATTGCCCATGACAAACTTACTTTCTCCTCCAAAGAAAAAGATTGATAAATTGACTACATATAAATTTAAAACTTCAGTACTCTAAAAAAATAATAAAATAAAAACTTAGCATTGAATGTCACACAGCTAGTTTGCAATAATCTAAAAACTCTCACAAATCATTTTTTTAAATGGTTGAAAAAACAATAGAAAAGTGTGCCAAAGACATGAACAGATTTGTTCACAGAAAAGAAATACAAATGACTAATAAACATATGAAAAGATGCTCAACTTCAAAAAAATGCAAATCAAAACAAGTATGCCTTACCATGTTTCAGCTGTGAGTTTGTCAAAATTTAGAAATTTGATAACATTGTTGACTAGTTTGTGGGAAATGGGCACTCCCACACGATATTGGAGGCAGATATTCTGATGCAACCTTTTTATGAAGGGCAATTTGGCAAACTCTGTTAAGTGATAAATATAATATCACATAAATCCTTTGACCCAGCAATTTTATTCCTTGGAATTTAGCCAACCTATATACCTACACAGTTTGGCAAAGATATATATGGTAGGATATTTCTTGCAGTGCTCGTAATGGTTAAAAAAAAAAAAACCTGAAGCAATATAAAATGGCCATCAATAGGGGAGCAATTAAAGAAATTATGTTATATTTATACGATGTGGCTGATAAAAAAGAAGAGTTAGGTCTATGTATCCTAATGGAAAGATGATTAAGGTATTTTATTATTTTCTGTAGTTACATACAAATTCCACAAAAATACATTCTAATAAGGCTCAAGCCCAGAAAAAGCACGAGTATTGCTTTAACTCCACTATCCTCATCCACATCACAGTTACATTCTGTTGGTATGACTTTGGTGTGTTAAATCCTTTTCTATACATTACATACACATATATGTCTTATTAAAATATATAAATAGGATCATATTTTACATACTGTTTTGTGACTTTTTTCCACTTAAAATTATATCTCAGAGAGCTCCACATGCCAGTACATTTAAAGCTGCTTCATTCCTTTTAATTGCTGCATACTATTCCATAGTTTGTTTACGCTACTGTATATTTATACACCCCCTGCTTGATTAACATAAAAATTATTCTGGGTGTGGGGCTAATAAAAACAAGGCTACAATGAATAACTTGTTATATACAGCTTTGCCCACAGGTGGAAGAATTTCTTTAGGATATCCTACTATAAACAGAACTGTTTGGTCAAAGGTGTGAGATTTTATACGTTTGATATTGCTAAAAGAAGAATATGAGACTTTATATAGTTAATGGATATATGACCAAACTGCCCTCCAAAAAGGCTAGGTCGATTTACACCCCCATCAAGCATATGACAGGACCTATTTCCCCAAACCCTCATGCATACTGTATATTAGTAATTAGTGCCAATATAAGAGGCAAATAAAGCATCAGATTGTCATTTTATTTCACATTTTCCTAAATATCTATTATCTTAAGCATCATTTCAGAAGCTTATTGGTCATTTGCATTTATTCTTTGAGAATTAGTTGCTAATATCCTTTGAGTATTTTTTTATTCAGCTGTATTTTTCTCACTGTTTTGTACTTCCTTGTACATTTCTGTATATTAGTTATTTTTCTATTCTAAAAGTTGTACATATATTCTCCCAATTTGTAACTAACATCTTAATTTTATTATATTTTTTGATATTCATAAGATTTTACATTTTGATGTGGTCAAATGCATTAACTTGTTCCTGTATAGCTTCTTGGTTATGAAATATATATATATACACATGCACAAAATCTAATACACATAGATTACACACACACTATATATATATATATATACATATATACACACACACAAGAAAATATACCAGGGGTCTGTAGTGGATTGAATTATGTCCCCCCACAACTCACTGAAGTTTGAATTATGTCCCCCAAGTTTTGTGTATTAGAAACTTGGCCCCAACTGTGACTGTTAAGAGGGTGGGAAATCCTATTATCGTAATTGAAAGGCGGAGCCTTGAAGAGATGATTGGATTGTAGGACCATGCAGTAGTGAATGGATTAAAAATGATGGTCAGGGTCACAGTTCTGAGGGCTTTAAAAGAACAGAGAGGATAGTCTGTCTTTCTCTCTCTGCTGTCTCTGCTCTGCCATTTCACAATGTGATACCCTGTGCCACTGAAGTCACCACCAAGACCCTCACTATATGTGTTACCTGGACTTTGCACTTCTGAGCCTCTTAAACTGTGAGCAATACATTTTGTTTTTCTTTATAAATCACCCAGTTTCAGGTATTTTGTTATGAGCAATGGAAATGGACTAATACAGAAAATTGGTAACAGGAGTGGGGTGGAGAGGCTGGAGGAATTTGGAGGAACAGGCTAGAAAAAGCCTACATGCTGGTGAAAGTATAAAAGATAAGAAAACCAGAGAAGATTTGAAACTTTTTAGAAACTGGCTAAGTGGTGGTGGGCAGAATACTGATAGAAATATGGACTGTAATGACCATGTGATCTGCTTGCACCTGCCAGCTGTCTGCCTCTTTTCACCATGAGTAGAAGCAGCCTGAGGCCCATGCCAGATGTGGCTGTCCCAGAACTGTAAGCCAAATAAACCTCTGTTCTTTATAAATTACCCAGTTTCAAGTATTCTGTTATAGCAACACAAAAATGGACTAACACAGGATCCTCAAAAAGTTCATGGAAAATGCGTGTTCTAGAAAAACAATGCATGGATTGCAAACTTTGTTTGCACCAAAATAAACTCATACTAACTTGTTATAATATGTCTGAACAGGATCTAGTTTGAGGCAATAAGAAGGACAAAACATCAATTTGGAAAGAGCCCCTATCAGAACAACACGGATTCTGCTAAATTTGAAGCGAGAACAAACATCAAATTTATGGTAAAGTTTGGGGCGAAGAAAGGTGAAATCATTGATGCTTTACAAAGAGTTTATAGGGACAATGCCCCAAAGACATCAGCAGTTTACAAATGGATAACTTGTTTTAAGAAGGGACAAGACGATGTTGAAGATGAAGACTGCAGCGGCAGACTATCCTTATGAATTTGTGAGGAAAAAAGTAATCTTGTTTGTGCCCTAATTGGAGAGAACTATTGAGTAACATCAGAAACAATAGCCAACACCATAGACATCTCAACTGCTTCAACTTATACAATTCTGATTGAAAAATTACAGTTGACCAAACTTTCTGCTCTGTGGGTACCAAAACTGTTGTGCCCAGATCAGCTGCAGACAAGAGCAGAACTTTCAATGGAAATTTTTTAAAAGTGGAATTAAAATTCTGAAGCACTTATTTGAAGAATAGTAGCAGAAGATGAAACATGGCTTTACCAGTATGATCCTGAAGACAAAGAACAATCAAAGCCATGGCTACCAAGAGGTGGAAATGGTACAGTCAAAGCAAAAGCAGATCAGTCAAGAGCAAAGGTCATGGTGATAATTTTTTGGAATGCAAGGCATTTTGCTTGTTGACTTTCTGGAGGGCCAAAGAACAATAACATGTGCTTGTTATGAGAGTGTTTGGAGAAAGTAAGCCAAAGTTTATCAGTAAAACGCCTGGGAAATCTTTGCCGGAGAGTCCTTCTCCACCATAACAATGCTCCTACTCATTTTTCTCATCAAACAAAGACAATTTTGTGAGAGTTTCAATGGGAAATCATTAGGCATCCACTTTACCATCCTGGTTTGGCTCCTTCTAACTTCTTCTTGTTTCCTAATCTTAAAAAATTCTTTAAAGGGCACCCATTTTTTCTTAAGTTAATAATATAAAAAGGCTGTATTGACAGTGTTAAGTTCCCAGGACCCTCAGTTCTTAGGAGATGGACTAAATGGCTGGTATCCTCGCTTACAAAAATGTCTTGAACTTGATGGAGCTTATGTTGAGAAATAAAGTTTGTATTTTTAGTTTTATGTTTAATTCCATTTTTCATGAACTTTTTGAAGTTCCCTTGTATAGGCAAATCCCAGCCCCATTCATACAACAATCCATTATTCTCCAACTAACTTTAAAATGCTGACTTACCATATGTTAAATTCTCATTTATGCTCAGATTTGTTTCATGGATTGACTTTTCTGTTCTACTAATATACGTATATATTACTGCCTCAATATCACACTTTTATTGTAGCTTGGTAGTAAGTTTTGGTATCTGGGAGGACAAATCCTTCTTTACTCTGCTTTTTCCAACTATTTTTTGATATTCTTGAGCATATCAAGCAAAGTTTCAATTTTCATTTTTTAAAAATCCTATTGGGTTTTTTATTAGGATTGCATTGAATTTATAGATTAACTTTGGTAATAATTAAAATTTTAGTAATACATTGTTTTATTTTCATGCAGGGTCGTGTAGTATTTTTAAATTTGAATAAATTAAATAAAAATGAATAAATTTGAATAAATATCCTCTTTTGTGCTCTTCAGGAAAATTGTATACTTTTTTAAATATAGATTTTATACATTTCTTATTAGTTGTATTCCCAGATAATTCATAGTGTTTGTTAATATTGTGAATGGTGGCTTCTGTGCATTATATTATCCCTTTATTTTTTAGGAAAATAATTTTACTGTTTTTATAAAAGTCATGCAATGCAATCCCTATCAAAATGCCAATGACATTCTTCACAGAAGTAGAAAAAACTACCTTAAAATTTGTATGGAACCACAAAAGACTCCATATAGCCAAAGCGATCTTAAATAAAAATAATAAAATTGGAGACATCACATTTCCTAACTTCAAAATATACTATAAAGCTATAGGTACCAAAGCAGAATGGTACTAGCATAAAAATAGACAAATATACCAATAGACCAATGGACCAGAATAGAGAGCTCTGAAATAAACCCACACATTTACAGCCAACTGATTTTTGACAACAGTGCAAAACATATACAATGGGGAAAAGACAGCCCCTTCAACAAATGGTGCTGGGAAGAGTGGATGTCCACATGACAAAGATTGAATCTAGACGTCTATCTCTCACTATACACAAAAGTCAACTTAAAATGGATCAAAGACCCAATTTCACGACCCAAAACGTGAAACTACTAGAAGAAAACAAGGGAAATGCTACACAAAGTAGGAATGGGCAGCACTATTTTGAGCAAAACTACAAAGGCACAGGCAACTAAAGCAAAAATACATAAATAGGACTACATCAAGCTAAAAAGCTTCTGCACAGCAAGGAACACTGTCAACAAAATGAACAGACAACCTACAGAATGGGAGAAAGTGTTTACAACTGCATATCAGACAAGGGGCTAATATCTAGAATATATAAGGAACTTAAACAACTCAACAGCAAAAAGAACAAATAACCCAATTAAAAAATGACCTGAATAGACATTTCTTGAAAGAAAACATACAAAGGCCAAGAGGCACATGACAAAAATGCTCAACATCACTAATCATCAGAGAAATGTAAATTAGAAACACAATGAGATATCATCTCACTTCAGTTAGAATGGCTATTATCAACAAGACAAAAAATAACAAATGCTGGCGAGGGTGTGGAGAAAAAGAAACTCTCCACATTGCTGGAGTGTGGACTGGTATATCCACTGTGGAAAACAGTATGGAGGTTCCTCAGAGAACTAAAACTAGATCTACCATATGACCCAGCTATCCCACTACAGGGTATATACCAAAGGAAATTAAATCAATATACCAAAAAGACACCTGCACTCCTATGTTCATCACAATGCTAGTCACAATAGCCAAGAGATGGAATCAACCTAAATGCCTATCAATGGATAAACGGATAAAAACCTGTGGTATATATACACAATGGAATACTATTCAGTTATGGAAAAAATGATATCCTGTCATTTGCAGAAACATGGATGGAACTGGAAACCATCATGTTAAGTAAAGTAAGTCAGGCACAAAAAGACAAATACCACATGATATCACTCATCTGAGGAATAAAAAAAAAAAGCAAGGTGGTTCTCATAGAAGCAGAGAGTAGAATAATGGTTATGAAGGGGAGGAGAGAAAGGACTAAAAGTGGCGAACTAATGGGTACAAAACCATGCTATCCACTCCAAGTGAATCATTGTGCAGTATATGCATGTATTGAAACAATATACTGTACCCCACAAATAGGTACAAATAAATGTTAAAGTATTCTGAAATACAATCACATTTTATCTAGTTCTACAAAAAAAAATAAAAAATAAAAAAAGAATGTAATGCAATAAAGTACAAAGGATAAACATAAAATATCACTCTGATTCTAGCATCATGAAATAACAATTAAACTTTCAAACATCAAACTTCCTGGAACATTATGTGTTCTTTAGATCTGAACATTTAATTTTCTTAAGAATATATGTGTATGTGTGTGTCACACACATATATATTGTTATTTCCTTTAACTTCTGTCTTTTTCATCTCCAGCTGATGGGGTTATCTCAAACCCTTCCTCTGTCCATAATTCAAGTTTTAGCCATGTTTTTCTGTTTCATGCTGTTTATAATTTATAACTTCTATAATGATGTTGTTTGGTGCTAATGGGTTCCTTAGCTTTCAGTCTTCCTTTTTATCTAATTTTGCTCTTTTAACATCTCATCTTTGAGCTCTTGTTTTATTAAGTCCATATTCATATTAAGTTGTTCTATAGCTTAAGTACTTGTTGGAATTTTCCTTCTGTTCTTTGGAGTATGTTTTCTTCTTGTTTAGGTTTTTTGTTTTTTGCATGTTGTATCTCATATGGCTTCTGAGGGGTGGGAGCAAGGTTAAGAGCTTGGCCACACTGCACCAACAAGGCTAAGCTCTGGAATCTCCTGTATCTTTACCTGGCTGCGACTTTTTTTTTTTTTTTTTTAAGTAACAATTTAATAAGCACCCTTAAGTTCATATGGTATTTGGGCCTGTACAGAAAGTGTGAAATTCAGTCTATGCCATTTGGTTCTTTTAAACGGAAAAGTCATAGGAAGGGTAAGTTCACTTGTTACTCTTCTGCTGGTGTTTTCCTGAGAGCCACTTCCAGCTTGTGCTTACCAGAACAGTCTTGGGGATCGAGTCAGTGTAACTGGAGTGGGTTTGCACATGGCTTTGATTCTGGGACAGCTGCATCTGGTACGGGCCTCAGGCTGCTTCTACTCATGGCAGAAAGTGGCAGGGAGGCAGCGGGTACAAGCAGATCACATGGCGAGAGGAAGCAAGAGAGAGGAAGCAAGAGCCTGGCTGCAACTTTTTGAAGTTATGTCATTGGCATGTGCCCCTTTCCTTGTTTGGTTGTTGATGATGATCTCCACTCTTCCCCTGCTATTTTTGCTTTTGTTTTTGTTTTTTCCTTTTTTCCCCTGCATTTTGTTAAGTATTAGGAGAGATTCTGTGAGGTGGTGTCTTTCCTCTTCTCTAACACAGAAGCTTCTTCTAATACAGAAGCTTCTTCTAATCCATTTTCTAGCTGTGCCTTGCTGGTACAAAATAAAGCTACAATTTCTGAATCTTGCTCTTGTCTGAGGCCACTCTAATGAATCTTTATTATTAGCTACAAAAGTTTGTCAGTTGGTTCTCCCTGATTTTCTAGTTAGGTTGTCTGTAAATGAAAGTTTAGTATTTTTCCTTTCTGATATTTTATACTGTTTGTTTCTTCTTTTTGTCTTATTGTGTGGAACAAGAATTCCAGAATAACGATGAATGGTAAAGGTGATAACAGGCATCCTTATAGTCAGAGTCTAGCTCCTTACTCTGATGGGAATGCTTTTAATATTTCATCATTAAGTATATACAATGTTTCTGTATATCTCCTGCACAAACCCTTTGCAAGGTTAAGGAAACTTCCTCTATTCCTAGAATGCTGAGTTGTTATCGGGAATGGATGTTTAATTTCAACAAATGATTTAATGATACTTATTGAGATGATCATATTTTTAATACGATTTTAACATGGTAGATTACAATAAAAATGTTCAAATATTGGACCACACTAGAATTCTTGGGATAAACGTCACATTCTAATGACTATTTTTTCAAACCTCCTGCTAGATTTCAATTTGCTAATATTTGATTTCACATTTTTGCACTTGTTCATCGATGAGGTTCACTTATAATTTTCGTTTTTGTGTGTGTGCGCCATCCTTTTCCAGTTTTTATTATTAGAATTATACTAGCCCTGTAAAGTGAATTAGTAAGTTTTCTATGTTCTGAATATAGTTTGTATAACAAGAAAATTTTCCACTCCTTGAAGGTTGGAAGAATTTTCCTAAAAGACAGTCTGAGCATGATAATTGTCTTGTTTTTTCATTTAGTTTGTTTGTTTTTTAAGCAGTAGATCTTCATCTTTTGACATTCTTTATTGATTATTGATCTATTCAGTTTTTCTACTTCTCGAGCCAATTTTGATTACTTGTATTAATATATGATCCATTTTTATAAAATTTCAAGTTCAATGGTATAAAATTACGACTTGTATTTTCTGTTATTTTTTCCAATTGTCTTTTATATCTGTAGTTATAATTCCTAATGTTGTTTATTATCTCCTTTTTTCTTGATCAGAGTTCCCACAATTTTTTCTTAAATAGCAAGTTCTGGTGTATTAATTGTACTGCAATTTATGTTTGTTTCTTGTCTTGTTTTCCTTTTCTTTATTTTTTTCATTTCTTCTATTTTATTCAGTTTATTCTTTTTTTATATTCTTGAGTGCTTAGTTTATTTATCTTAAATCTTCCTTGTTTTCAAATATGCATGTGATTGTATAATGACCCTCAATAACTCTAACCTTATCCCACAGATTTTATGTCTGGTGTTCTCATTTTCATTCTTGTCTATACAATTTGTTTGTTCATTTGTTTTTCCTTTTTGGGGGGTGTTGGGGTGGTGGCCTGGTATGGGGATCTGAATCCATTACGTTGGTGCTATAAGGCTGCGCTCTAACCAACTGAGCTAACTGTCCAGCCCCTCTTCTATATAATTTCAAGTGGTAATTTTTATTTCCTCTATAACCCAGCAGTCTTTTTCTCATTTTGGATTGGGTGGGGTTTTGCTGGATTAATATCTGATTCTATTTCATCATATTGTGTCACCTTCTCTTCACTGCCTTCCTTAATCATGAAATTTAAAATATCCCTGCAGCTTCTATGGCATCATCCAGTTTGATTTTCATTACAGGATTTATCACCTGTTTATTATTTATTTGTGTATTATTTGATTTTTTTTCTCTACGATGTAAGCTCTTTGGGAAGTAGAACATTGTCTTATTCACCACCACATTTTCAGCACCTAAAACAGGGCCTGGAACACAGTAGGCACTCAATAAATATTTGCTGAATAAATAAATTATGAATAACAAATGTGACCCCTGTGATTATCATTTCTACTTTTTTAGGAATTGGGGGGATTTAATTGTTGAATGAGCATGTTCTAATGCATGGGCAAATTTTTTAAATCGAGTGCATTTGAAAAGAATGTTATTCTCTGTTGTGTACAAAGTTGTTTATATTAGAGAGATTAGTTAAAACTCATTGATTGTGTAATTCAAATCCTCTATTCACTTCCTAATCCATGGATTACTGAAAGAGGTATGTTAAGCCTTCCAGCTATGATTGTGGATATAGCAATTTTTCCTTATATTTATATTTTCCATTGCATATTTTGAAGCTATATTGTTAATTACTCAAAAGATTATGTGTTATATTTTCTAGGTAATATAGCCATACTTGTTAATATTAAATATTCCTCTTTGCCCATTTTAGTCCTTTCTATCTTAAATTCGAGACTGTCTTATATTGATAATGTAACTTCTGCTTTCTTTTTATTAATTTTCACCTGGTTTATCTTTTTCCATCTTCTTATTTAATAAAACATAGAATGGGTTTTTGTTTTGATTTTTCACACAATCTGAGAGTCTGTCTCTTTTTAAGTGAATTTAACTAATTCACAGTGTGGTTATAATATGTATTTATTCCTGTCACCTGTTTTTATGTTTTCTATTTACCATCTTTTTTGTTCCTTTTACCCCGTGCTTTGTGTTGAGTCAATTTATTTAATCTAGGGAGGTATGGAGGTTATGCATTCTATTTTTACCACCCCTTTATAAGCTCTGATAACTTTTTCTTTTGCAGACACCTACCAAAAGTCTTGACTTCTACTGTCTAATTTCTCTAAATCTGATAGCCTGTTCTATAATACCTGTTTCACAGAGACCAATGTCTCTTTTATGTTCCTAGTACACTAAAAGTAAAAGTCGAAGCCATAACTGTTTCTAGCATAAAACACAGGGGAATATCTTCAAGACCTGCCTTAGGCAGGACACACAAAAAATAGTAATAAAAGAGAAAATTGATAATTTGGACTTTATCAAAATTTAAATTTTCTGTTCATCCATAGACATTATTAACAAAATGAGTAGGTAAGATACAGACTTGGAAAAAATATATATGTAGTACACATATTCAACAAAGGACTTGTATCCAGAATATATAAAGAACTTCTACAAATCAATGGTAAAAAGAAGAACCCAGTGTAAAAGGCGGCACAAACTTGAATGGACTCTTCAAAAAGGAAGATATTTAATCTTCAATATCTTTAGTAATCAGTGAAATGCAGGTAGAAACCGCAATGAAATACCACCACACATCCACTAGAATGGCTAAAACCCAAAAGACTAACAGCACCAAATATGTTGGTGAGAACGTGGAGAAGTCAGTACACTAATACATTGCCATGGAGGGGTTTTAAATGGTACAACCACTTTGGAAAATTTTTTCTTGATTTCTTATAAAGTTTAACATTCACTTTTTATATGAGCCAACAGTTCCACTTCTAAGCATTATTTAACCAAGAAAAATAAAAACATGTCCACACAAAGACTTATACATGAATGTCTATATCAGCTTTTTCATAGTAGCCTAAAACCAAAAGCAACAGGAGAATGGATAAACAAATTATTGTACATATATACAGTAGAATGCTACTCAGCAGTAGAAAGTGGTGAAGTACTGATATATGCAACGACACGGATAAATCTCAAAAACAGGATGCTGAGTGAAAGAAGCCAGACACAAAGGAGTATTGCAGGATCCACTTAGATGAAACCCAAGAACAAATAAGACTAATCCATGGTGATAAAAATCAGAAGTGGTTGTCTGGTGAATGGAGGGGAATTAACTGGAAAGAAGCACAAGGGACCTTTCTAGAATGACGGAAATAAATGTTCTATATATTGGTTTGTGTGGTGGTTAGAATGAGCGTATACAATTGTTAAAACTTTTCAAGTTAAACACTTAAGATATGTGTTATATATTGTATTAAATTATACCTTATTATACCCCAGTTCCTTCTCCAGAGAGAGCTACTTTATTGGTTTGGTGTGTATCATACCAGACCTGTTTCTAAGAATTGCATATATGTGTGTATGTGTATGTGTGTGTATAGGCTGTTAAAGAGTATCATACAGTACATATGTTTTACAACTTTATGTTTTTACTCAGCAACATATGTTGGAGCTCTTTCCATGTCAATAAATGTAGATCTTTTTAACTGTTGTATTGCATTCCATAATGTGGCTATAGTATGGTTTATTTAGCCATTCCTCTACTAAGGGACATTTAGGTTTTCTTTAATTTTTAGCAATAGCAATCTGCTTTGTTTTTATCTTTGCAAAAATTTTTGGCAAATTTTTCCAATTAGATAACTGCAAAGTAGTATACCCATGTTGTAGATTACATTTCATTGTTAAGTAGTGAGGTTGTGCACATGTTTAACTGTTTATTGGTCATTTGTAGCTCTGTAAGTTGCTCGTCCACTTACATTGATTATTTTCCTGCTGCATTATCTTTATTTTATTAATTTTGCAGAAGGGTTGTATTTGGTGTAGATAGTACTTGTTCTCTGATTTATACAAGGATACTTCAAAAGTTCATGAAAAAATAGAATTAAAAGATAATCCAAATCTTCCCATGAACTTGTTGAAGTACCCTCATATGCTGCAAATATTTTCTTTCAGTCTGTAGCTTGTTTTAATATTGTTCATGTTGTCTTTCTATATACTGAAGTTTTTCAGTTTTGATGAGGTCAAATGCATCAGTCTTTTCATTTATGGTTTTTTTCTTTCCCAACTAAAGCTTATGAAAAATACTCTCCTATATTGTTATAACAGTATGGGGAGTAATAATCAGCCACAATGTATATCGACAAAATAAAAATTTTTTTTAAAAAAAAGACAAAATTTAAAAAAAATAACAGTATTTCAAGTTTTAAAAATCTATTTGGAATTTAATAAGTAACATGAAATAGGGCTCTGACTTTATTCATTTCCAAATGGATATCCAGCTTCCTGAAAGTGTTGAAGAGGCCATTCTTTCCTCTACTGATTTGAAATGCAACATTTACCATATACTTCATTCCCATATATAGTTGGATCTATATGAGAGTATACAAGTAAAATACAAGAATCATATTGTGCATACTATTCTGTAATATGCTTTTCCTCAAATTAATTTATAAATTTAGCAGTATTCAGTAAAACCAATTATTTTTTAAATGACACCAAAAGTTTGAACTGGAACAGAATTTCTTATATTTTCTAAATCTGTTGGACTGAACAAAACAATGACTGAGCAAAACCAAGGCAGAGCATTTCCAGGAGCCATCAGTTTAGTTAAAGGAAAACAAAGGCAGTTGCCTGCCTTTCTAGGAGGAACCACATCTCAGGTAACCAAAAACCCCAGATAATGAGGGAAAACACTTCCTCCTAGATTAGAAGAATGTTAACTAATAAACATAGGAGGATGATAGGAGTCAAAAATTATCATTTTGTGACACCTCCCCCCAAATGAAATAATTGATTCAGGCAAGGATCATTGATAGATGCTTAAATCATAAGGTGCTAGTCATGAGGGGGAAAACATAACTTTACAAAAGAGGAATTATACCATCACCAGCTTAGCTCAGTTTAATTTGTTTGGTTGGTTTTTTATCTAGCTTCTTGAGGTAGATGCTTTGACAATTTATTTCCCACCTTTCTTAAATTCACAGGTTTGGAGTTTTTTAAAATCAGGTTTATTGAGGTATAATTTACATCAGTAAAATCCGCCCATTTTAATGTACATGTCTATGAGTTTTGACAAACACATGCAATCATATAATTACCCCCACAATCAAGATACAGAATATCTTCATCACTCCACTAATTTCCCTCATGCCCTTTATAGTCAGCCCTCTCTCCTTAATCTCAACCCCTGGAAACCATTGATTTGATTTCTGTCCCTATATAGTTTTGCTTTATTTCAGAGTGTCATATAAATGAAATCAGCCTCTTATGTCTGAGTTTTATCTAGCATAGTGCTTTTGAACATCATTCATGTCGTTGCTTATATTAGCAGTTTGGTCCTTTTTGTTGCTGAATAGTATTCTAATGTACATATGTAGTACAATTTGTTTATTCGTTCATTAGTTGATAGATATTTGGGTTATTTCCGGGTTAGGCCAATTACCAAAGAAGCTGCTATAAATATTTGCATACAAGTTTTTGTATTGACCTATGTTTTTATTTCTCTTGGATAAATACTTAGGAGTGGGATTGTTGGGCCATATGGAAAGGGTATGTTCAACTCTGTAAAAAACTCTTTTCAATGTGGCTGTACCATTTTACATTCCCACCAGAATTATATGAGAGTTCCAGTTACTCCAATCCTTACCTACACTTAGTTTTATCATTTTTAAGCCATTCTAATAGGTGTAGCAACTCTAATCTTTTGCCCATACTTTTTAATTCAGTTGTTTGTTTCCTATCAGTGAATTGTGAGAGTTCTTTATATATTTTGAATACAAGTCCTTTACTAGCTTTGCTGATCTGCAAATATTTTATCCCAGTCTATGGTTGGCTTTTCATTTTCTTAAAAGCATCTTAGAGGGCTGGCTGGTTAGCTCAGTTGGTTAGAGCACAGCTTTATTACTCTAAGGTCATGGATTCATATCCCCTTGTGGCTACCAAAAAAAAAAAAAAGACTCAAAAGCATCTTAGAAACAACAGTAGTTTTTAGTTTTGATAAACACAGGCTATTTTCTATTTATGATTTGTGCTCTTCCTGTCCTATCAAAAGATTTTTGCCTAACACAAGATGACAAAATTTTTTATTATGTTTTCTTCTAGACATTTTGTAATTTTAATGACACATTTTGGATTAATTTTTGTAAAAGGTGTGAGGTATGAGGCAAGATTCATTTTTTTTCCCATATGGGTGTCCAATCGTTCCAAGACCATTTGTTGAAGAAATCTATTCTGCTGCTGAATTACCTTGGCACCTTTGCTGAAAATCAGTTAACTAAATGTGTGGGTCTATTTCTGAACTCTGGACTCTGTTTCATTGATCTGTATGTCTATCCTTTTCCCAAACCCATACTCTTGATTACTGAACTTTATAGTCTCAAAATCAGGTAATGTGAGTCCTCCAATTTTGTTCTTTTTCAAAACTGTCTTGGCTATACTAGGTCCTTTGTTTTTTCATATAAATTTTAGAATCAGCTTGTCAATTACTATCCCAAAATAGATCTGCTAGGATTTTGTGGCCCATAAATTTTGATATGTCATATTTCATTATCATTCAATTCAAAATATTTTCTAATTTCCATTTTATTTCTTCTTTGACCCATAGGTTATTTAGAAATGTATTTCCTAATTTCAAAACATATAGCAATTTCCATTTTTAAAAATTAATTTCTAGCTTACTTTCACAATGGCGAGAGAACATACTCTGTTATTTCAACCTTTGAAGTTTGTTGAGACTTGCTTTAAGTCCTTCATGTAGTCAAATTTTGTAGATGTTCCATTTGTACTTAAAAAGAAAGTGCATTCTACAGTTTTAAAGTGTAGGTTCTATATATCGATTATGTCAAGATTATTAATTGGGCTATTCAAATATTTTATATTTTTACTGATTTTTGTCTTATTATTTTACCAACACTGAGAAAAGTCTGTTAAAAATTTCCTATTGTATTTTTTTGTTTGTTTATTTTTTGTTTTTTGCCTTTTTTGGCGGCTGGCCAGTGAGGGGATCTGAACTCCTGACCTTGGTGTTATCAGCACCACACTCTACTGAATGAGCTAACCAGCCAGCCCTCCCATTATATTTATACAATAAAATACTATACAATAATGATAATGAACGAACTACAACCACATGCAATCAAATGGATGAATTTCACAAACATAAAGTTGAGCTATATTACTAGAGGCATGCAAATTTAAAATTATTTTATCTTTTTGGTGAATTGACCTTTTTTATCATTATGAAATGTCCCTTTTTATCTTTACTACTGCTTCTTGCTTTAAAATCTACTTTATCTGATAGTAATATAGCTACATCAGCTTTCTTTTGTTAATATTTGCATAATATATCTATTCCCATCCTTTTATTTTCAGCCTTTTCTGGCTTGATCTTAAAGGTGGATCTCTTTAATATCAAGAGATCACTTTAAAATCAAAAGGCAAGTTTTATCTTTTCATTGAAATGTTTAGGCTGTTTACCTATAATGTAATCACTGGTGCACTGGGTTTAAATCTACCATCTTACTATTTGCTTTCTATTCACTCTTCCTGTTCTATGTTGCTTTTTCTCTTTTCTCTTGCCCTCTTTCGGATTGATTAATGATTTCTTAGAGTTCCATTTTTCCCTATTACCTTGTTAATTATACATTCTATTGCTATTTATGTAGTGGTTAAAGAGATTATGAAATGCATCCTAGACATTACTCAAGCCTAATAGAAATCATTTTACTATACTATACCACTACTGAGTGCTCCTAAATAAATATGAGATTCCTTGCCTTCATTCCCCACTGCCATCCGTGATTCCAAACACTGTATTTTTTTTCTGTATATTACTGCCTTGCAAACCAAATGATGTTGGTCCTACACTTTAGCCCTTTAGCACAAAGAAAGGAATTTTATCTCCATCGAGAGAAATTGATGAACTGGTACCCATATGTATCATTTCATAATATATGTGCACCATTCCAAACAAATGTAACACAGCCTTATCCTGAGCCCCAGAAGTCCATAGTCTAAAAGGAAAGGCCATGTGCTAATATTGGGAAGTTGTACATATTGAATCCAGGGGAAGGTGGAACCTGGACTGGTTTTACCCTATTTTGACCTTCACTTATAGGTAAAATTTGACGGGGTTTTTTTGGTGGTGTTGTTAAAAAGCTTCAATAATTTTTATTATTTTGCCATAATTTTCTACTACCAACTTGTTATCTGATTTGACATTCTTGAATCTACCACTAGATGTCAGAAAATCCTAGAAAGGGATGGGCTGTTCCAGTTGTGGGATTGTGGGTGCTTATTCCCATATTCTTTCTGTTTTAATGTATTTTCCAAATGTTCTGTAAAGAGCATGTATTATTTAAATCGTAGGAAAAAATAAAATTAATGCTATACATAGTAGGCACTTAATAGTGGTGAGCACCTTATCCATTCCTTTTTGTTATAGAGCAAGATAATATTGTTTATTATCACTGTGAAGCTACCTCTGGGTCTCTTGCTTCTGTGCTCCTGGTATCTTTCCTAAATACATGACTGATTTTCACCATCCCTGAGACTCAGTTTCCTCATCTCTAAAATGAGGATAACAATCCTCCCTCATAGGATTAATCTAATTATGCAATGTCACCATGTATGTGCAAGAGCCAAGATCTGTGCAAACTGATCCCCAACCTGCTAGAGAGGCACACAAGAAACACAGGAGCCCCTTGAGAGAGCAGCCCATGGTGCAGTTTGCCAAGAGCACAGAGCACTTAGGAGACAGGGCTGGAAGTATAGTCTGGATCTATGCAGTGGGAGCATTGAATGCCAGCTGGGGAAAGAAGTTTGTGGTATTCTTGATTGGTAGTGGATTGCATCTTAGGGTGTTTGTATTATGCCAGCTTCAAGGAAACTGCTCTGGGCAGCTGTGGGAAAGTGGCCTGGAGAGAGGTGGGTGGAAATGAGGTTTGTGAAGCTATTATAGGGGTATGGTACTTGGGGACTTGAGCCACCTGCTCTCTCCAGGGAGCCTGCTGTGTAGTGTGGACAGGTCAGCCAACCTTGATGGAGAAAGAGAGAGAGAGAGAGAGAGAGGAATAAAGTGTATATAAAACTGAACAGATTTCTTTTTAGCCTTTGTATATAAAAAACCATTTTAAAAACACAATATATCGTCCTGTGTATACTGTCTCATAAGTGACTTTAAAAATAACATTTTATTTCTTCAGGAAAAAAAAAAAGTCTTTTCATTAAAAAAAAGAGAGAGAGAGAATGGAGACACATATCACCTGCTGATCAGAAGCAGAGTTGCAGTTCTCAAAGTCTAAGGACAGGAGGCTTTGCAAGGGGAGGAAAGAATGAGGGAGGGACTTGGACTTCTCGGCATCAGCCGTATCTTTTGGGAATTTACCACCCCCTGGCAGCAATCCTCTGAATGAATTTTCTGAGATCTCTAAGCCTTAAAGCTAGGCATCCACTTCCTACCTGAGCTAAAGAGAAAGCTGCAAGTATGAGTGTGTGAGTATTTGGGGTTAAGTTTGAAACACAGAAACACACACATATACAGATACACTGTCAAATCAATTGCTTTAATCTGCCCTGTTCCCAACAAACCAGTATATTGTGTACATATTTCCCAAACATAATATATGCGTACATAATTATTGTCAGTTGGGATACACATTTTCGCTCTTTACAAATTTTTATAATAATAACTTTTCCTGATTATAAAATTTCAAACAAAATTAAAAAAGCATTTGTGTAAATTGAATTTATCCTGTTTATTCCACCTGCCTGACCTTCACTCCTTGACCCAAGATATTCACTGAAAATAGACAGTTGCATGTTTCTCTCTATGTAATTTACTGATGTACAGTATAGTGGATTGAATTATGTCTCCCAAAACTCACTGAAGCTTGAACTATGTTCCCCAAGTTTTATGTATTATAAACTTGGCCCCACTGTGACTGTTAGGAGGGTGGAAAATCCTGTTATGGTGATTGAAGGGTGGAGCTTTGAAGAGGTGATTGGATTGTAAGACTGTGCAGTAGTGAATGGATTAAAAATGGTGGTCAGCAGGGTGGTTCTGAGGGCTTTAAAAGAAGAGAGAAGAGAGTCTGTCTCTCTCTGCTCCACCATTTTTGCAATGTGATACCCTGCCAAGTCACCACCAAAGAAAGCCTTCACCAGATGTGTTCCATGGACTTTAGATTTCCTAGCCTCTGAAACTGTAAGCAATAAATTTCATTTTCTTGTAAATCACCAGCGTTTTTTTGCATATAGTTCCATGTATTTTGTTATAAGCAACAGAAATGGACTAATACAGAAAACTTGGTACCAGGAGTAGGACTTAACAAGCTAAGACTTTTGAGACTGTTGGGATTGAATGACTGTATTTTGTATGTAAGACTGACATGAGTTTGGGGGGGGGCAGGGGCAGAATGATAGAGTTTGGACACATTGTCCCCCCCAAAACTCATGTGGAAATCTGATTACTGAGTGACAGTGTTGGGAGCTGTGTGAGTCATGGGGGCGGATCCCTCATGAATGGATTAATGCTCTCCCTGAGGGTTGGGGGTAGTAAGTAAGTTCTTGCTTTATTAGTTCCCTGGAGAGCTGCTTATTTAAAAGACCCTGGCACCTCTCTCTCTCTCACTTCTTCTTGCCATATGATCTGCTTGTACCAGCCAGCTGCCTGCTGCTTTCCACTATGAGTAGAAGCAGCCTGAGGCCCGCACCAGAGGCAGCTGTCCCAGAATTGTGAGCCAAATAAACCTCTTTTCTTTATAAACTATCTAGTCTCAGGTATTCTCATAGCAACACAAAAACAGACTAATACATATGGTTACATATAAAGAAAAATATTTACATAAAATATGCAAAAATACACATATTGTTCAAAATTACAGTCATGTTATATACATTCTTCTGCAATTTGCCTATTTCACTTAATATGATGTCTCTGATTTTCACTGGGCACAAATATTGCTCTTTAAGTAAATTTTCTGTTGATCATTGACCCACCTCCTATCTGTTGGCAAGTCTGCCCAACATATCACAAATATAAATCCCATATAATTTGCAAAATATTCTCTCTACTTTTCACATAATGTTTACTTTTCTTCCTGCCATACGCACTGTTTTATCAACATATTTTCAATAATATTGTTAATTAAAATTATACAGCTTTGTAAATCTAAAATTACTACAAAATAAAGTTTATTTTAAAAATAAATAATAAATCACATTCATTAGGATGACTATTATTTTTTAAAAAACAGAAAATAATAAGTGTTGGTAAGGCTGTGGAGAAATTGGAACCCTTATGCATTGCTGGTGGGAATGTAAAATGGTGTAGCCACTACAGAAAACAGTATGGAGTTTCCTCAGAAAATTAGGTATAGAATTATCATATGATCTAGCCACTTCACTTCTGGGTAGATACCCAAAAGAAGTGAAAGCAGAGACTCGAACAAATATTTGCACAGCTATGCTCACTGAAGCATTATTCATAATAACCAAAAGGTGGAAACAACCCAAATGGCCATGGATGAACAAAATGTGGTATATCCATACAATGTAATATTTTTCAGCCTTAAAAAGGAAGGAAAGTCTGTTACATGCTATAATATGGGTGAACCTTGAAGACATTATGCTAAATGAAAAAAGCCAGACACAAATGGACAAAACCTATATGATTCCACTTATGTGGGTTACCTCAGGTAGTCAAATTCATAGAGAGAGAAAGTAGAATGGTGGTTGCCAGGGACTCAGGGAGGGGGAAATAGAATGTTATCATAATGGGTACAGTTTCAGTCTTGCAAGATGAAGAGTCCTGGATATGGATTTACAACAATGTGAATGTACTTAACGCCACTGAACTGTACACTTAAAAAAGATTAAAAGGGTAAATTTTATGTTCTGTATATTTTATAAATAAATAATACAATTCATTACAACAGGAATTGAGCAATACCCTGAGGAGCATCAAGAGCCAGCACCCAGGGAGATTAGAGCATTCAGAGCCCCGAAGGCTTCAGGACGCAAAGGGAAAAGCTATAGAGTAATTCCAGTTTTAACTACTTAGCCTCTCCTAACTCCCAGCCCGTGCTCAAGGATGGAGATTACCTAAGTAAACACACTAGGAGACGTTGCTAACCGAGGTCATCCTACAGGCTGCCTCCTTCATTTGCCCATCTCTCTAGTTACTGGGAATGCTTCATTTAGCATGAGAATTAGCCACATATAATTTGCAAATATTTGCTGTAGCCATTTCAGACAAGCTTTGCTGACTTTTTTTTTTTTTTTTTTTTTTTTTTTTGGTCATACGCAGTGTTTTAATTTTTTTAGTAATATTATAATTTAAAAGTAATACAGCTTGCTGTTTAAAAAATTAAGCAATACTCTGACAGCATCAACTGTCCAGGGAGATTAGAGCACTCAGAGCCCTGTAGGCTTTGGGACACAATGTGAAACATTTTAGAGTAATTCCAGGTTTTACTACTAAGCAGGCATTTACAAAGTGATTTCCCTGATTTACTTAACCTCTCCTAACTTCTCATACCCTGATCTGAATTATGAAAGTAATAGGTTACTTGAATAGCTGTTAAGATCAAGAAAGAACTGGGGAGCCTGGAGCTTAATCCCTCACCCACAAGGCTCTCTCTAAGGTAGGAGATGTGACGAAATCACCAATGCCCACATGAGCTATTCCCCCATACTCTAGGGGAGTGCCATAGTGTTACCCACGGCTTGAGTGCATGGCCCAAGTCATGGGCCTGGGTACACTGCACACTGTGATCTCTTTGCTTTGACCCCAGGCCATGTACCTCCACCAGCCCTCACAGCTCAGTGTGATTTTCAAGGCACTCTGTAAAGGGTAAGTGTTATTTTTGTTTGTTTATCATCCACATCAATGGTTTTCAAACTGTGTTCCCTGAACCAGCAGCATCAACATCACCTGGAAACTTCTTAGAAATGCAGATCCTTGGGTATCACTCAGATGAACTGAAAAGGAAACTCTAGGGGCGGGGCTAGACATTTAGTTTTTACATACCCTACAGATGACACGTGCTGAAGTTTGAGAAACTCTGCATTAATCCATAAATGACTGATAGAGTTTTATACATTATCACACTTCCTGAGCCTCGGTCTCCTCAGTGGAGGCGACAAATTCCCCCACTTCACCACAGTGGTTTGAAGAATAAATGGGAAATGCTGGGAGGAATAAATAGGAAATCCTGTGCAGATGGTACCTGGTGATACATCTGTGTTGTAAGATTAATTACTTTCTGGGACTGAGAAAAGAATAGAAAATTCTTATGTCATTTCCTTTTTTAAAAAATGTGCTTACTTGTCTTCCGTACTTTATCTTCTAGGTGACTCTAAGAGAAAACATAATAAAAAAATCTACAAAGAATGCCTGGCACACAATAGGACCTGAACAAACGTTAGTCCTGGCCTACCCTGCTTCCTCTCTCACAGAAAGAGATGACTTCAACAGAAACTGCATAGAACACAGCTTTCATATACACCATCTGGAAAAGTAAGTAAGAAATGAAATACACACACATTTGCATAATGTATGAAGCTTTGGTGCGGGATGAGTGCTGAGGGAAGAAAATACTTCCATCATATCTTTTTATTCTGGGCACTTACTCGACCCATATGTTTAGTTCTGTTTTGACACTGGAGAAGAATCACTCCTGTTGGATCAGTTTTGCTAGAGGTTTATCAATGTACAGTCATGGCATTAGTCAGGCAAAGCAATAGTAGCCAGCCTGAGCCTCCAGACTAATACAAACATTATCATCTTCTCTGGAACACCATCTGGAAGAAACAAGCCACTCAGAACAGAATTCCTTCCTCCTAAATATGGGGCAGGACCCCTCCTAAGATGGGGATCTTATGACTTACCGTCAGACAAGGTAGGTCATAGAATTTCTTCATGGCCAGCTCCAAGACAGAAAAGTGGGGGAAGATTAGAGCATAATTTTAGTATTCATGGCTGGCTTTGGGGAAAAGAGATTTTGGTTTCTATGACCCACCTTAGGAAAGAGGGATACTAGTTTCTATGGTTTGCCTCAGGGGAGAATGAGAGCAGGAGAGGTCAGAGGAAAACTTTGCTTTTGAGGCTGCTTTTGAGGCCTTCACTTTGGGGTGTTGGTTTCTGATCCCCACCTTCCCGACTCTGAAACTTCCCCAATTTGGTACCATGTAGACAATATACAATTCCATAGAATGGAGGCAAGGGTAGTTTTTATATCCTGTTATATGAAGCATAACTAAATGGTAATTTAGACTTACAATCATACAGTTAACATGTCATAAATATTTCAATTACTTATTCATGCTATCTTATTAATTACCATACCAAAAAGCAAGAAAGCTATCAAGGACTATTGGGGTTGTATCAAAAGCATTCAGGAGCCAACTTGAAAAAGATCACAACAGCCAGTTTCGGCACCATTAAGAATGATAACTGCAATAAACTGATGAAACACACTGAATATGTTGAAACTCCAGGAATTCATAATACCCAAAAAAAAAAAAAAACTTTATTGGCCACCTTTGGAGGATGATGCTAAAGGAAATCCAAACTGCCCCTTACAGTGACCAGATAGTTTTTGAGAGGAATCTTCCCTTTAATGAATCTAGGCAGTGACCACCAATAGCTACTAACATCACAAAAAAAGGGATTCAGCCAGATATTATGTACCTCTCTATGGAAAACACACACAACATTTATGAAATATTTCTGCTAGAATATCGATCCTGAATCAGAACAATCCTCTAGATTAGCAGTTTATAGGAAATATAGCTAACAAAAGAATATGTTAATCAACACCACAGGGAAGCAATCAGCAAAATCCAAAATGTGGGAAACTTTAAAGGAAACTACCTGTTTTCTTCAACAAAAAAATTGAAATAATAATTTTTAAATAAGAATACAGGGACAGGGAACCTACAAATTAAGACTTCAGAGACTTATCAATGAAACACAATGTAAGGACCTTATTTGATTCCTGTTTCAAACAAATTGTAAAAAGAAAAACTAAATAGTCAAAAAAATTAGAACACTAAATGAAGATTTGATATTAAGGAATATTGTTTATTGTTTTGTGAATAATAATATTGAAGCTATTGGGTTTTTTTAAAGTCCAAACTGTTTAGAAGGATTAAGTAAGATTGGCTAAAAGTCGATAATTGTCGAAGTTGGTTGGTGAGAATATGGTAATCTATTCTACTTTTATGCATGTCTGAAAAAGCTCATAGTAAAAAGTAAGAAGCATATATCTATAATGCTTTAAGATTCATGTCCCTACTAAGAGTTAAACTCATCACAGACAAAAATGCACCATTGGTCTAGTTTGGTGGAAATGGTTTGGCGAGAGCAATAGTGAGCCAGCCAAGTGGGATGTTTTCCATCATCATTTAACCAGTAGTGGTTCTGAAAGTTTTGTGTGTCCACGTGGTCTTAGACATCCTTTTAAGGATTATATTAATTTACAAGCGCAGGTGGTATTTTTCTTAAGACTTTATCTCAGAGCACACTGACTGAATGTTAATGTGTGTAGCAAAGTGTTTACTTTCTTTAAATAATCAGCTCTGTAATAGCTCTCTATGTTTCTAGCAGTTTATGTAGTTGTCTTTCTTTGGAGGAAGAGTTTCCACATTTCTGGGGTTTTATTTTTTTCTTCTGTTTCCCCTAAAATCAATGCAGGTGAGGGTAGGTGAGTAAGGAATGTTGTTTTTAACTTTCATGCTAGATATACTCAGGTGGGTGGGAGAGTTGCTAGTATTTTTTTATGAATCTTGCTTAATACTGTCCATTAGCTCTCATGCCCGGTCAGCAAAGTGCTTTAATTTTTAAGTGTAGAACACATGACTCAGTTGATTCTTTTTCTTTTTTTTTTTTTAAGAAAAGTAAGTGCAGAATTGGGGGAATTAACATGAGCATGTTGCCTGATGTTAGAATGACTAAGTTTAACCTCTTAGTTTTATTGTCCAAGGCAGTCATGATATAAGGAATGTGCACCACCAGAATAACTCCCCTGGCTGCAGAAGCCATGCTGCAAGCCCGTCTGGACTGCTGCCTGCTTCTTGCCACTTTTCAAATAAGCATTGCCGTGGTATTGTGGGTACCATCAATTCAGTGGATGGGTGAGAAAATGAAGATTTACCCAAAAACATTTAAGCAAAAGTGGGGTTTTGTTAGTTTGGAGTTTTTCCTCCTTTTTTGGCTTTTACTTTTAAATCTTAAATGTTAATATTGCAGGTTTCAGGCATGACAGGCAATAAGCAGGTGAAGAATCAATGGAAAAGTGTTCAAAAATTCCTGTTAGCCAACAGGCTTCTGAATGTATCACTATGGTCCATAGGGAAGGCTAGAGAAGGTAGAGCTGCTATACCAGCTACTACAGCATTAAAACAAAGTTGGTATCTCTTTGGACTTTAAAATTGCTTCTATGCAGCTTATTTTATTTTTGTTTAACCAAATAAACAAGAGGGTTTTTCCAAAGGAGAAAAAAAAAAAGCAATAGTGAGGCTAGAAAAGGGAGTATAATAAAATGCATATAGGTAATTAAATGTCTACTGAGAAATCTAGCACTTTCCACTCCTACTCTTTAATTCAGGCTATCATAACTTACTGCCAAAGCACCGTGTTTCCTATTGTTGGAGTGAGCAGGACTGAAGCCATGTTGGGACCTAAAACCACCTGGGTGGGGGGAGGGGCAGATTTTTAAAAGGGCAGGTTTTTTTCTCTCCACTCTTTCTTCCCATCCCCTGACTTTCTTATCTTGCTTGCTAAATAGATCAAGGCTGAGAAGCTAATCAGTACTTTGCAAAGCTAACAGTTCTTTCTTTGAGAGTTGCAGAATTTTGAGAAGTGATCAAGGCCAAATGACTGGAAGCTGACCTTGGGCACCAGCCAAGTCAACCAGAGCTCTGCGAAGCGAAACTTCACAAAAGATTGCAGAAAAGATGATTCTACTACGGAGCAAATAAAAATCTTGCAGGATCCTGAGATAACAGAGAAGATGAGAACAGAAACCAGATGAGGCCATGTACCTGACTCCTCATAGCTCACATCTCCTTTCCTGCTTTTCACTTCCCACGTTCCATTCCCTCATCCACCTTTAAAAACCCCTCAGTAAATCTAAGTCTTTGAGCTGGGATAGCCTACCATCTCCTTCAGCTGAATACATCTGCTTTTCTATCCCCTTCTCTGTCCCCCACATTTGATGGACTATCTCTAGAATCTTACCCAATGTCTGGCTTACAGAAGGTAGTAATTAGTGTTCTTTGACAGAGTGGTTATCTGAATGGGCGACTGGAATGCATACTTGTTAAACACTTAAATGATAAAAGTTTAGGTGATGGATATGCTATCTACACTAAGTGAATTCGTTGTGCAACATATGCATGTATTGAAGCAACACAATGTACCCCACAAATATGTACATATGAAAATAAATTTTAAAAAACACACTTGCAGACCCTAGCAGAAACATAAGCAGAGAAGAAAGTTCGTGGTTGCCATCTGCAGTGATCACCGATTTGCCTGGAAAGCATGAGGTCAGAGCAAGGGGAGGGAGTTCGACACTTTCCATGGCCCGTGTCATCAAGCTGCGATTTGATGCAGATCTTTCATCTACACCACAGCTATGGGTCTGCCCTACAGAATAGACCATGGTATCCGTGGTCCAGGGCTCCGTTTCTCTCCTCCATATCAAGCAACAGATGCCTATAGTATTCACCTCTCTGATTCACTCTCTTGTAGGCTGCCTTTGCTCATAAGCCACCTCTTATGATTAACACCAAGATTTCCAAATCCACTTATATATAAGAGATAGTAATGGTGCCACAAGCAGAGTTCTGGTGTAGAGAAGAACCTCTGTAAAACAGCTATGACCAGAAGCCTCAGAGTTCTAGCCCAGCTAGCCATCCTTGTTCATGACTACAAATTCTTGGACAGCTGGAAGCACCCTAAGGATTCCAAGAATATTTAAGGAGTACTCCATAGTCTTGTTATTCAAAGCATGATCTGACAGAACGAGAAGCATCAGCATTACGTGAAACCTTGTTACAAATGCAGAATCTTAGGCCCCACCCCTGACCTATTGGATTAAGGACTACATTTTAACCAAATCCCCCAGGTGATCTGTTTACACAGTTAAGTTTGAGAAGCACAGATCTATAGAACATTGCATTTCCTGAAACCAAGCAGTTAGAGGCTTAGAGCCATAGAGTTTAGGGTATTAATGCTAATGGCACTTCATAACAATAAATACTGTTTACGTATTATAAAAATATGTTAAAGATTTACGTTCATTTTGTCATTGAATCAAAAAAGAACTCTATAACTTAGCAAGCTCAAATAGACCTCACCCTGATAGCATCTGAAAGGAAACACCCTAGTAAACACCACAGTTCAACAAAGCCTGCGTTTGAGAATTGCCTGTTCTACGCACTGCTTGAGGGATCCTGAAAGAACTACTTTCCTAAATATTTGCTTCCTCATCTGTAAAACTGTGATAATAGTAGTTTGTTTCCAGGGTGGTGGTGAGAATTAAATGAGAAAACCTATGTAAAGTGTCTGGCATGTTGTGGCTGCTCATTAGATGTTAGTTTCCCTCATTCCTCCTACCTCCTTTCTGAAAAGTAATTAATAATGAAACAAAGAGCCAAACCATGCCACGAAGAGCTTTTGAAAATTTAACAGCATAAAGGAAAATAAGTACTATTTTGTACATTGTGTGATAACATCAACACCATTTCTGCGTGGTACAGTGGGTTGGTCTGATGGAACTAGGGCTGAAAAAAAAATTATCTTCTTTGTAAATGAATTGGTGGGATTCCTTTTCATTATTCAGACTCTCTAGATTAATATTAGGAGTGAATATTGTATTCACCCATGCTCTCTGGAAAGCATATTTTGGCCTTGTATTTTTACCTGTCAAAACCCAGACACAAGCACAGACAGGAAGGAGTAGACACTGGGTGGGCAGCCCAGTTCCCAGATAGCCTTTCCCAATTCAGAGCCACCATCATTAAGCCGTCTCTATACATTTGTTTGTTTTATTATGTGATTGCTATATGACAAACAAACCCACCCCCCACCTCCTACCTTAGAAACCTTGTCAGGATTTTGTTGTTGCTGCTGTTGTTGTTTCCTTACCACTGGATCCTTAGAGCTTAGCATAGAACCCAGCACTAACTAGACATGCTCTGCAAATATTTGTTGAATGAATAAGTACTGGGTAGGTAAAATTAAGGGGAACATGGTGGTTTAATAAGATGTCCACAGATTATTTAATATTTCTCCCTCTAAAAGAGGAGCTTAAGTCCCCTTCCCTTAAGTGTGGGCTGAACTTAGTGACTCACTTCCAACTAATAGGATATAGGAAAAGCAACAGTGTGTGACTAGATCATAAAAGGCATCACAGCTTCCTCTTTGATCTCCCTCTGTCAGATCATTCACTCTGGAGGAAGCCAGCAGCCATGTCGTGAGGACACTCAAGCAGCCCTATAGATATACCTAAATGATGAGGAACTGAGGCATCTTGCAAACAGGCTCTGTGAGCCATCTTGCAAGTGAATCCTTGAACTCCACTCAGACCTTCAAATGACCTCTTAACTGCATCCTCATGAGAGATCCAGAGCCAGAATCATCCAACTTAGCCACTCACAGATTCCTGACCCTCAGAAATACGTGAGATAATAAAGGCTGGCTGATTTAAGCTGCTAAGTTTCAGGGTAAGTTGTTATGCAGCAACAGATAACTAAAAAGGGACTTTCAAACAAATTGCTCCCCTAAAAATGCAGATATATACTACTCTATGGGGATACTTCAAAAAATTCATGGAAAGATTCATATTATCTTTTTTAAAAAAGATGATCGGTCAGGGGATCTTAACCCTTGACTTGGTGTTGTCAGCACCACGCTCTCCCAAGTGAGCCACGGGCCAGCCCTTCATATTATCATTTAATTCTATTTTTCCATGAACTTTTTGAAGTACCCACATATGTACTATTAAAAGTATTGCATAAGCTGCCACTTTATGTTCCCTTCTGTGTTCTCCCCACAGAACACATCACATGTCTACTCTTCTTCAAGTATTACTCAATCAGCTTTTGTGGAGGCCATAGCACTTGTTTAGGGGTAAACCTGAATGAGCAAAATGAACACACCTGAAACTATGAGAGACAAACCAAGGGGGGCTGAAAATCTCCTCAAAAAGAATGAAGAGACACGAATTCAGGGTGTCTGGAAAAGTAAAAAGTGGTTTTAAAGAGGAGGTAAAACATTTTCAGTATATTCTGCACAGAATAAAATCGTTTTTCTAATCAATAAAAAGGTAAACTAGTATCAATTGAGAAATACTAAATTGGAAACAAGTGCAAGGGCCAGCATTATATTTGGCAGATTTTCCTATTTAGCTCACATAAACTTCAGCAAATTTGAAGATGATACTGTGACAGTTGTCC
Organism: Cynocephalus volans; assembly: GCF_027409185.1. Lineage (NCBI taxonomy): Eukaryota > Metazoa > Chordata > Mammalia > Dermoptera > Cynocephalidae > Cynocephalus > Cynocephalus volans. Next base: position 109,223,676 of record NC_084478.1, on the reverse strand, counting down.
TTGATCCAATCAGCGGTGAGAGCTTCTGGAACAGAAGGAAATAATGTAATCACAAGCCATAAGCAATAAAGCTAACTGTTAATTGAAAATAAACTTGTATTGAGCACCTGCTGTATGCCAAGCGAGGTACTCTGCATGGGGAAAGGTAACTCTCCCTAACTATCCCCTACTTTGTAGCTCCAGCCCAAATACAGGCCTCTCCTCCCCAGGGCAGGCACCCCAGGCTCTGCCTCTTCTCTTCTCCCTCCTCACACCCATCCTCCACAACCTAGAAAAGGGTACAGGCAAGGAATCTGGAAATTAGAGCTGGGGGCAAATTCCTGCCAATGCTGCTAATGAGACTTCATAATAATAAACACCATTTATGTAACTTAAATATATATTCAAGAGTTACATTCGTTTTGTCATTTAATCAAAAAATAACTTCCATTTCCTTTACCCCTCTCTACTCTCCAGCAACCTGTTTCTTTACCAAAGACAAAGCTGGTTTGCACCCTCCTTGAGACTTGGTTTCTTCTCCTCCAGAAGTGAAAACCAAGCTCTCGCTTCCTCTCTCGCCATGGGATCTACTTGTACCCGCCGGCTGCCTGCCACTTTCCACCATGAGTAGAAACAGCCTGAGGCCCGTGCCAGATGCAGCTGACCCAGAATCTTAAGCCAAATAAACCTCTGTTCTTTATAAATTACCCAGTTTCAGGTATTCTGTTACAGCAACACAAAACGGACTAAAACAAGACCCCACGCCCTTGGTCCAGCCGGCCCTTCCTTCCCCCACAGTTCCAGTCTTGCTCCGCAGGCCCCAGCCCACCAGCCACGCCACTCCCCAGCCGTGAGTCTACGCAGGTCCTCGCAGTAAACCGCTCTCTCCGCTCCAGGCGGACAGTCTCGTGTGCGGCAGAAGCTCTGACCCAGGGCTTGCCCGACATGGACTCCAGGGCCAGTCCCGAGTGGAGCCATCGTCTGTTCTCGGCCCAACATGCCGTGCCCACACCATGAGTCAGGCCCAGGTACAAGGGGTCTGCTGGGTCCCCAGGCTTGCGTGGCGGAACTGTTTGTCCGACAGCCTCACCAGCTGCAGTGCCCTTCCTCTTGCTGGGCCGCCCGCAAAACTAGAAGTTTCCACGTCATCCAACAAGTGGACTGATGTCATATTCTCTAGCATGTTCCAGCGCTCTTTATAAAACCCAGAGGCCTACAGCTGGGATGGTTCTTTCCCGGTGGTAAGAAACGAGAGGCTCAGAACTTGTTCTTTACCCTGGATGGGATGTCCTAACATGTCCCAGACCTCTGGACTCCGAAGAGCTTTCCTGAAGTGACCAGTCCCTGAACTGGTGTTCAGGTTATCTCCCACACGAGGCGGTGCATGTGTCTTCCCAGCTTGGCGCTCTCTGCTTGTCAGGCCTGGTCATTATGATGTTGTCGGCAAGTGGACTGATGTGTTCTGTGTGTTGGTCAGATGACCTAAGTTCCTTCAGACTATACTGTGACAAGGCAGAGGGTTGACACAACCCAGGGCACAGTGTGACTGTGTGCTGTTGTCCATCCTATGTGAATACGAAGTGTTCCTGAGCTCCCACCAGTATGGAAAAGAGACCTTTGCCAAGTCACTTAGAAAAGGTTCCACAGACAGCACAACAGCTGGACTCAGGGATACTGTTGGTGACATTTGTGGGACTCCACTGTCATTCACCTTGATCTGTTCAGTTTTGTAGGGACCTGATCAATGAATTAAATGGGAAAATGGTGGTCATCACCCCTGCAAAAAAAAAAAGTGAAAACCAATGCTCCCTCACAGGGTTGATATGGAAACAACCTGTGTCCATCGACAGATGAATGAATAAAGAAAATGTGGTATATATACCCAATGGAACACTCTTCAGCCATAAAAAGAAGGTAATCTTGCCATTTGCAACAACATTGATGAACCTGGAGGACATCATGTTAAATGAAATAAGCCAGACACAGAAAGACAAATACTGTATGATCCCATTTACATGTAAAATCTAAAAACGTCAATCGAAAGGTGATTGCCAAGGGCTGGGGGTGGGGAAAATGGTGAGATGGTGGTCTAAGCATACAAAGTTAAGTTATGTAAGGTAAGTAAATTCTGGGGATCTAATATACAGCATGGTGACTATAGTTAATAATACTGTATTGTATACCTGAAATTTGCTAGGAGACTAGATCTTAAGTGTCCTCATGACACATACACACACACAAAATGGTAACTATGATGTGATGGATATGTTAACTAACTTGATTCTGGTAATCATTTCACAATGCATTCATAAATCAAATCATCACACTGTATACCTTGAATATGTACAATTTTTATTTGTTAATTATACCTCAATAAACCTGAAAAAAAAGAGAAATTAGTGTGCTACCTGTTAAAATGGTAAGGAAGGCTTTATTCAAGACTTTCTGAAGAGCAGAGACAGATTGAGCTCAACTCTGAATTCAGCAAAGATAGCTGGGGCTGTATAGCCAACAGTAGAGTGAGGGGGTCAGTGGATGGAAAATTACTAGAAGAAGACTTCTAGAGTAAGAGGATTCTTGCTAAACTGGCCTCACCGGGTTCTTGTTATGTCAGGCCAAGGACTTAGACATCAAAGGTAGAGAATAAGGAACTTGATCAGATACCAAGGTTGATCAGATTAAAGGGTAGGGGAATTCTCCCTAAAATGACTTAGCAGGATTCCTGCTAATGACATGGCCTACTTGAATAGAGGGCTCCGATGAGCCTGGTTAAAGTTTGGTCAAGGAAGGTGTCTGTTTTAGTGCATTTGTGCTGCTATAATAAAATACCTTAGAGTGAGTAATTTATAAAGAACTGCATCTTATTTCTCATAGTTCTTGAGGCTAGAAGTCCAGGATCAAGGCACCAGCAGGCTCGGCGTCTGCTCTCTGCTTCCAAGATGGCACCTTGTTGATGCATCTTCCAGAGGAGAAGAACACTGTGTCCTCACATGATGGAGGGGATGGAAGAGCAAGAGAGCTCTCCCTTCAACTTCTATCCCTTTTATAAGGGTGCTAATCCCATTCATGAGGGCAGAGCCCTCATGACTTAATCACCTCCCAAAGGCCACACCTCTTAATACTGTTGCATTGGGTATTAAGTTTCAACATGAATTTTGGAAAGGACACTATCATTCAAACCATACCAATGTCTTTGCCAGGGCACAGTGGCCTGAAGAGAAGACGATAGATATGGGGGAGATCTGGGAAGCCTTTACAGGGGTGGAATACTGGGTGAATGGGTTGCTCTCTGATGGGCCCTCCTTACAATGTAGACAGGTCACTTGATAAGGGAAGGGGAAAAAGCAGGTCATCAGAAGGGTGTCCTCTCAAAGACCTCTAGATATCCAGTCAGGGGGCACTGGTCAATGTGGGAGTCTCATGAAGGCTTCCAAATATATGTCTGCATCCTAACCACTAGAACCTGTGAATGTTACCTTATTTGGAAAATGATTCTTTGCAGATGTAATTAAGTATCTCGAGATGGGGAGATTATCATTCATTATCCAGGTGGGCCCTAACTGCCATTACTAGTGTCCTTATAAGAGGGAAGCAGAGGAAGATTTGACACACAGAAGAAGAGGAAGCAATGTAACCACGGAAACAGAAATTAAAGTGATGTGGCCATGAGTCAAGGAATGCTCACAGCCACCAGAAGCTATAAGAGGCAAGGAACAGATTCCCCCTAGAGCCTCCCAGAGGGAGTTTGGCTTTGCCAGCACCTTGATTTTGTCTCAGTGAAACTGATGTTGAATGTCTGGTCTCCAGATCTGTGTAAGAATAAATTTTTTTTTGTTTTGAGCCACCAGGATTGTGGCAACTTGTTACAGCAGCCACAGGAAACTAATACAGTCAGGCAGAACAATAGAAGCTGGCTAAGCTTTGAGGCTATGCAGGCACTGTCATCCTGCTGGGCACACACCTGCCACTCATGAATGAATGAAGGTGACTACTGGGCTCAGTCTCTGAGTGAGCACCCACATCCTCGGGCAGGGGTCTTCAAGGAAGCAGAGTCTGAGCACCCATGTCCCATGGCTGCTGGGTGCCATTCACTCCACTGTCAAAGGGCAGCATCTTTTAGGAGACCTCAAGCCTTCTCTTCCCTGTAGACCTACAGCCAGGCCCCCTAGAGGAGTACAAACACAACCCTGCCTTCCATTCCGGGCATTGAATTAGGGTCTCTGTGCTGATCCTGTTGGGAAACTGCACTCAGAAGTCTGATGAAAATACCCAGAAAGTAGAGATCTCACTGGTATCTCATTGTGTGGTGGGAGACTTAGCAGGTGAGAATTTTATTTCATCTGCAGAAAGAAAGTTTACAATGGCCCTTTGAAGCCCCATTTTGTAGAAAGAGCCTTTTTGCTGAAAATCACTGATTTTGGTTGGATGAAATAACCCAATCATAAACATGCACTCAAGTGTACAGCATGATCAGCCTTTATTGATAATGGTAGAGGTACTAAAACCTTGGGATAGTGGGTGATTTCTGGAACATTCTTCTGTGTTGCTCATCTGTGGAGATGATGGGTTAGAACCTCAACAAAGGAAGCTCTTTGCTGCTGTGAGATGAAAGCTGAAAACTGTGATGTAGTGCAGCTCGCACCGCTGGAAATAGGCTCAGCTGAATTATGTTCACTGTCCTATTGGCCTCCAAACTGTCTCTCTCCCCTTCCAGAGAGAGAGCCTGGGCCTCTGTGGGCTCTGGGGGTGTCCTTGCCTTGTGTTTCTCCTCCTCTTTCCTTCTGCAAAGTCATGCCTACCCTTCACTCCTGTACTCTTTCTCTTTTTCTTTCTCTAAATTCAGGTCTAAGTCCAAAGTTTTACAGGGTATAGGAAATGGTATCTGCACTGGCAGCTGGCAATTCTGGGGTGTGAGAATTGACACAAAGATGATTGCTGCCTGAGAAATAGATGCACTGAAAGTTGATGAATTAACACATTATTGAGTGAGTTTGGAATTCACTTCATTTGTGAGAGGTACTGTTCCAGCTTGCTACATATATCAGATCATAAATTGCAACAACAGGCAACAGCATTGTCACTATCTCCATGTAACAGATAAGGAAGCCAGCTTAGATAGGTTGTGCAATCTTGAAAGTCAGAGAGCAGATAAAAGACTGACACAGGTTACTGACCTCTGTCTGTCTGATTGCTGAGCAATATTTAGTTCTTCCTAAAATGGATTCTAGTCCAACAAATTGCAACAGCTGTGGTTCTACTCCCCAGAACCTCCACTAGCACCTGTGTAACCCTGACTTGCCACTGAAATCTAAATTTCAGAGCTAAATAACGCACAAGCATTAAGCCCAGGACACAGAGGCAGCCGTGCTAACTCATCATATCCACAGTTCTTCCCCAGCCCCAGCCCACCTCCCACACGCACGCTCATGAATTTGCACATTAATATACCCATTGCCTTTGCAGCTCACATGATCACCTCTTGTCCCTTTCAATCGCCATGGTCATGGACCTGTTTTTGCACATTTAGCTTAACTTGCCTTCTACTGTCCTTCATGTGCCTCAAGCAAACCTTCCTTCTGGGACCTCTCTTCTGATCTAGGTTGAGCCAAACACTGTGTATCCTTAGAACATATCCGTTCTTCCATTCCTGAGTTTCAGGAGATTTACACCAGAGCTAAAGTCTTCCACAGACAGAACGAAGGAGGCTGGGGTCGGGTGGTAAAGAAGGTACCGAAGAAAAGAAGGGAGCACTGGGGGAGGCAGACAGTCTGACACCCAGGGAGTCATTCATTTGCTGAATTGACCAAGGTCTTCAGCATGGCTGAGGTCAGAAATCTATTCTGGTACCATGGATCTGTGTCCCCTCAGGGGCTGACTCATATGCCCATACTCGGGAACCCACTGGGATAGGGAAGATTTGAAAAATTGCAGGGAAAGACTCGTGAGTGGGCTGGAGAATCTCCTTGGAAGATACTCATAATTTGTATATAGGCGGGGGGAGCTGAGGAGGGTGTTGGCAGTCAAATGTCCCTGGAGCAACTGGTGAAATAGACCAACAGAAGTCTACTTGCAGTAGAGACTGAGGAGCCTCCAGGAAAGAATTCAAGCTGTGCCCATTGCTTGAGTCAGAGCACATCTGGAGAACTGGTAGGGACACCTGACATAAGAGTGTTTTCAGGTCTCATGGGTTGGGGGGGCTCTACTGCAAGAGAATTCAACTTGAGTGAAAACAGAGCCAGGCACAACAAGCTCAGCTTATGAACAAAGCTTTATCAGTAGGGAAGTAGAGCTAATCTAACAGCAGCATTGGAAGTAGAATTCTTATTTGTGCCTGTTCCAACACCTTGTATTCCAGTATAGATAAATAGTTCAGAAAATAATTACTGAATAAATCATGGTGATTCTTAGATGTTGTCTCTCAGTGCACATTTCCTCTTTCAGAAGCCTAACATTCTCTATCAAAGGTCTGGAGTGACATGTGTTCTGTGCATCTGTCTGTGCTGACCGCTCCTGGGGGGTGGTGGGGGGTCCATACCCAGGCTCCAGGTACAGGCACAACCTAACCCCTCACCTCCTCAGTGGGGTCCTGCATCCTGTTAACCTGCTGACCCCTGGACATGCCTGCTCTGCATCCATGAGACTGCATTTCAGTCAGTGTGGGAGCAGGTTGCAAAAAGACTCTTATGACACTCCAGCCTGGTATCAGGCACAACGAGTGGAATTTCATTCCCTCAGCAGCTACCTGTTTTGCAATTAGCCCTGGAGGCCCTTCTTGGAGAAATCTTCATTTTTACTGACAGCACTGGAAATTCTCCCTGAGAAAAAAGGGGCTAGATCTGTAAATGAATTTGCAATGCATTTTCATATCAGTTTTCGGGTGGGGGGGGCGGGCTGTGGGGAGGCAGAGAAGATGGGCCTTGCTTACACATAGAATTGTCTCTGTTTTGGTCACTTCCTTTAGGGTTGGAGGAATGAATGTTGGAATAAATGAATGGGTGAATAACGGAATCCATGCAAAAGCCAGGAGTTCCCTGCAGCACAACCACCCTGAGCACTTGCTAAAACACAGCTTGTTTGGCCCCACCCCCAGAGTTTCTGATTCAGTCCATCTGGTATGGGGGAGCCTGAGAATTTGCGTTTCTAACAAGGTCCCAGGTCCTGCTGATTCTGCTGGTCCAGGAACCACACTCTGAGAACAACTGGCACGAGCCATCAGTGGAGAACCCCTTAGGACACAATTACGACGACTGCAAACTTTCTGCTTGATCTTGCCAAGTAGCTCACGCATGCAGTCTAAAATTAAAAATGAATCCCCTGACTCAGTGGTTGGGGGTGTGGGTGGGCTGCCCACTTTATCTCCCAGCAAACTATCTTGGGTTAGATTTGAGAGCATCAGGTCACTGGTGGTGGGGGGTACATGCGCACACATCTGTGTGTGTGTGTGTGTGTGTGTGTGTGTGTGTGTGTGTGTGTGTGTGTGTGTACGCGCACACACGCGTGTACATGCGCATCCATGCTGCTGCCCTGACAGGCTCTGCTGTCCCTTTGCACAGCTCATGTACTGACCTTCTCCAGGCTCTCTCTCCTTTGCCTTTCTCGAAATCAGAGCTTTTTCAAGTTGAAGAAAATGGTACATTGCCTACTTCTTTGAGCCCTTCAGCAAGCCCACCACATGGTGAAATTAGAGGATCGTGGGCTTGGAACCAGGTACTCCTGGGGTTTGCATGCAGGTTCTGCCTGTTAGCAGTTATGTGACCTTCTAAAACTTTCAGGACCTATCTGAGGCTCAGCTTCATTAGCAGTAAAGTTGGGATTATGAATCTTGCCTCGCAATATTGTTGAGAGCATGACATGAGAAACTCAGGGGAAACACTCGACACAGTGTCAGGCACACAATAGGCATTCAGAAAATGTTAGTCCTCTTCCCATTCTCTACTCTCCTGCCTTCATTTTGATGTTCTTTAAGGAGATTCTAAGGTAAAATGTTTTCTAAGGTGGTTTCAAAGGTCCCAGTCCCAGCTTGGTTTCTGCCCCAATAGTCCAACGGACATAAAGTGGGCTTTGCAGGAAATAATTTTTTTGGTATCGTGATTAATCACCAAGTTCTGTCCTGTTTTCTCCACTCAATCTATATTTTTCTCCACATTAGGTCTTTTATCAGGCAATAGTAATAATGGCTGACACTTATGAAGCACATTCTAACTGCCGAGCACTGGGATTGGTTTATAGGCATTTTCTCATTTAATCACCACAACAACCCAATGAAGTGGTACTCTTGTGATCCACATGACCGATGAGGAAACTCGGGCTCAGAGAAATTAAGTACCTTTCCCACAAATGTTTTTATGAATACCTTCCTATTGCACACCACTGTCCTAAGTGCTTTAAAAAATATATAAGATAAATCAATGAGAAGTTTGGCATCTTGGAGGATGTGATTCACTCTATCCAGGAAGGCAGAACTCCTTCATATGAAATCACTATTAAGGGACAGAGAACAAGGGACTCATCTTCAGTTCAATTCCTTCTGGAGGCAGGAAATATAAGGACAGGAGTGGCCAGAGAAGGCTTCCAGGCTAAGGTGCTGTTGAGTGAACATGACTACAGCCATGAGAGGGATAGTATGTGTGAGGAAAATAGAGTAGTTTAGTCAGGCCCCCTTGCCACAGGTCCAGCTGGGTGTCGTGCAGCACAACCTTTGTAAACAAGTTGTGTGGGAGTAGAATTAGTGTGCATGTGTGCCTGTGTATCTTTTGGCTTGTTGCTATTTTTGTGTGCTCTTCAGTGTGTGAGGCAGTGACTCTGAACTGCTGGTCTGCAGAGCTCATGTCCAAATAAAGCCTATTATTTCTTCACGCATGGCTCCAAGGACCTTTTCCTGTTACCTAGCTCACAGACCTGCATGTGAAGGGTTTGTGACCCAGTCTGGACAATGGGCTCAAGGGGTCTGAGCTCTAGCCCTAGCTTTACAGTATGCAAACCTTGAAACAAATGTTAATAGAAATTTTTTAATGAAAAAGGAAAATACACGTTATGATGTCAATTTCGATTTTATTTATCTATTTATTTATTTATTTATTGGTGGCTGGTTGGTGTGGGGATCTGAATCCTTGACCTTGGTGTTGTCAGCACCACACTCTACCAACTGAGCTAACTGGCCATCCCACAATGTCAATTTTTAAAAGAGCAATTCAAGATTATATATTTAAGAATTGGTTCTGAAGAATTGGAGGGAAATATCCCAGAATGTCAACAGTAATTTCCTCTGGCTTTTTTTTTTTTTTTTTTGGTATATATATTTCTGTACTTTCATAAGTTTTCACACAAAACATTGGTATTGCATGATCAACAAAATATAAGCTATTAGCAAAACTAGAGGAAGAGTAATCACTACATCTTCTCTTAAGGAATTTGGTGCATAAACTTTTGTAAGATCAAATGTAAGGCAATTTCTTAACAGCTTCTCAATGGTTTAGGAAGCATTGTGAACTTCTGGGAAGGAAGTATAGCATATAACAGAGCCAAAAATTAATACTCAAGACTGAATGCAGAAAACATGTATTGAAAGATACCTCTGTGCAAGGTACAGTTAATCTTTAATTCAAACCCTAGGTCATAGTGACAGATGTCTGTACTAGTTTGGGTTTGCCTTACCCAAGGGAGGGAGACCCAACCTCTTCATTCTCCCAGATATACTATGTATCCAGACGAGCCCCCTGAAGTGGCAAGGAGCTCCACTTTCAAGCCTGACCATCCCAAGTAAATAAGATATCATTACAGTGTGGAAGGAAATAAACACACTAAAAAGTAGGTTTTGGATACAGAGACAAACATGAACTTTTGAGACCCAGGAGTGCATGGGATGGAGGGATGGGAGCTGAAAGGGGTACATCTGGACTTCAAACCCTTCAGAGCCCCACTTCCAGGGAAGCCCCCCAAGATGCTCCTGCCTGGGGCTGAGAGCCAGGAATTGTCTTGGTGGTTAATGAGCTTCCAAGGATCCCATGGATCTGACATAATCCATGCTCCATGGATATTTATTTTCTTCCTTCTGAGACTTTAGCCTCACTTCCTACCCTAGCCCCAAAACTGCTCACTCCTAACACAGGTCCCTAGAGGTACCATGCTTAATTTGTAGAAGATAAATGGTTCCACTATGGGATCAACAGTCACACCTCAAATGATGTTATGTTCAAATGAAGCATAATTTCAGTGCTCAATAAGTATTTGTTGAATGAATGAACAAATTGATGGACGGGTAGACGAACGTTTGGTCAAAGCCTAATCTGGACATTAAGGGCCATCAGTGTTTGATTTGCTTCTATGGTTAAGCTGAATGGCTTTGGTTTCAGGCAGACACCTTGGTCAATGGTGACTACAATGGGGCTGAGACAGAAAAAGGCTGGACTATTTGTCACATGCTCTTTACTTGAATACAAAGCAAAAGTAAATAATACCAATGGACGGGGATAAGGAATCTTGCTTTTGCCACATATTTGCCCCATAAATGACTGTCTAGAAACTAGTTCTCTTTTCCAAAATCAAGTCTCCTCATCTCCAAAATCCAATAGTGGTCGTTATCTCACAGGGTTTTTTAGACACCCCACCCCCACCCCATAAAACAATTAGCCCTGTGCTTGACACAGAGCAATCATTCAACAAACGTCAATTCTCTTTGCACTGAACCTTTCCTAAAGGAGCAACTTTTGGGATCAACTAAATAGCTTAGCTAGCACAAAAATATCATTAAAATGGGTTAGCAAGGAAGGAAATAGGCATTTGTATTATGGCTGACTTTCACTGTCATTTCTACATGATTGAGTCTGGGGTAGGAAGAAAAATCACAATCCTATTTTTGTTTACTTAGGTGTCTGAAATATCTTATTATGCCTGCACAAGGCAAGATACAGAACATTTGTCAGTGCCAGACCTACCACTAACTATAAGATCTTGGTGGAGTCAAGATGCCTCTCCTATCTTCACTTTTGTAACAGGGTAGCAACAGCTAGCTGTCTCAAACCGACCACCCAGGAATGTTGTGGAAGCCAATGAAAAAGCTCTCTTCATTCTTATTTGGTAGGAAATAGGCTATGTGAGTCCAAGAACAGGTTTAACAGTCATATTGAAAGTATAATTCTTCCTTCTGGTTGTTGTAGTAACGATAAGAATTATTTAAAATTCAACGGCGCAGGGCCAGATGTCACCCCAAATTCAAAGGTCATAGGTTCAAAACCATGTAGGGAAATAAGAGAGCCATCTAAAATTAAGTGGCTGCTCTGTGGCAGTCAAGGTGCTTTACCTGTATTATCTCGTTTAATTCTTAAAACAGTCTAGGAAGTAGGGATTATTACATGCATGCTCTGGATGAGAAAATAGAATCACAGAAGTTATGTCATTTTCTCAGGGCCAAAATGGCTAGTAAGTGGAGCAGCAGAGATTCAAAGTCAAGTCTGTCTTACTCCAAAGACACTAACTCTTAGAGAAATACCACAACAGAAGTGAGAGCCCAAAATACATATCTAATTCAAGGGCAAATGGAAAGGAAGAAATGTTCACTCGCAGGAGCCATCCTTAACCACAGACTTCTTGGATCCTGCTTTCCTGAATAAACTGTTCTCTGCATTTTCCATTTGAGGGGTGTCAAGAGCCATCCTGCTATAGGGAACGGCATGGGAGCCTGAGGAGTGATACCCCTTGTTCTGCAAGCTACAAGAGGGTCCCATGTGTGCCACACGGCTCCATGGAATTTCCTGTTTGTTCACCTTTGGTTGCTTGACAAGGCTTCCCAGAATTAAACAGCCTAACCTTTTGGCTTAGTATGGCTTTGGGAGATTCCGAGGACCCTGGGGTTTCTCAAAGGACATGTTAAAATACATCAAAATTAACTGGTTTATTTAAAAGGCATTGTCAGTACTAAAGGTGTTTTTGATGCATGTTCCCAGTATGGGTTGGCTTGATTTAATTTTGTTGTTGATCTTTCCTGTTAGTGGTGTGTGCATTGACCCATAATTTTAGAATAACTGGCTCTATAGTTGTGATCATACTCTTATGGCTGTGGAATGAAGTTATTGTGCTAAATTTTTATAAATCTACATCTCCCAGGGAGACGGTGGGTCCGAGTGCAGTGGAGTTTACAGCTAATTGATCACAACCAGTTACAGATTTCTTTGTTCCTTCTCCACTCCCACTGTTTCACTTGACTCACCAAAAACGTATCATTTCATACCCATAATAGCAATAAGAATGATGCAGTGTACTTGAGTAGGGTCATTTAACTTTTCACTTTGTCCCCTGTGCTGTTCCCAGAGTCTCTTGGCAGGGAGATGAGAAGTTTTGTTACAAAGATGAATAAGTTAGATAGTAGAAAAACATAAATTTTGATATTAACAGGTTTTGTTTAAATCGGTTTGTAACATAAAACTTGTATCAAAAACATAAAATTTAATAGAGATTTATAGTTGTTTTATGATAAAAAATCATGTTATAAATATTGTGATTTTGATTATAAATTTAAATGATTATATTATATAGAGTATAAACAATTGTCAAACATAACTAATCAATGTTATTAAAATCAAGTATAGTAAGTATAAGTAAAATTTAAAAAGGGTTAAATTGTAAGCTAGAAAGGTTAAGAATTATACTTCAAACTAAAAGTCTGATGGTCTTCTAAAGCCAAGCATGCTGCTATTGTATAGTTTCCTGGCCACAAGCCACAGGCTTTGGGGTGAACTATTGATGCATGAGTAGATGTTTTTGTCACAGCATGAGTGCCTTGGAACATTTTGACCTTTCTTCTTCAATAGAAACAAAATAAGAAATGTTTTGATTAAAAGATAAATCAATGTGTAAAAGATTAAGTAAAAACATATAAATAAAGCAAGATTCATGTGGTTGTTGTCCACACTTGCACTACACATCTGTGGTCCGTGTCTTTCTTTTTTCACCGAATCCACACCACCTATTCAGGTCCAACGAATCCTGCGGAGCTGGTCTCCGGCAGAGGGGGATGGGATCATTTTATTGGCATGATTGGTAGTAGAATCAGCATCAATGCCCGGTGTGCCATCAACCCTCTCCCAAAAGGATACAAGAAATAAAGAACAGAGAAGGATGGAGAGGAGGTGAAAGATAAGAAAGGGTCAAGGGAAGGAGTAAAGAGACCAACAAAAGTGGCTAAACTGTTTTTTAACCTTTTTTATTGAAGTACAGCATTCACACATAATGTGCACAAATCTTAAATGTGCTGTTCGATGAACTCGATATATGTATACACCGGTGTGATCAGATCAAGATATAGAACATTTCTATCACCTCATAAGTTTCCCTCATGTCCCTTCCCAGTTAATCCTCACCCCCAGAGATACCCACTGATCTGATTAATATAAATACACATTAGTTTACATTTTCTCGAATGTTATATAAATGTAATAATACAGTATGTACTCTTTTTTTAAAATCTGATTTCTTCCCCCAGCATAATTATTTTGAGATTTGTCCATGTTGGCTCATGTATCAAGAATTTATTTCTTTTTATTGCTAAGTAGCATATCCACGGCTTGTTTATCCATACACTTGTTTAAGCAATTTGGGTTGTTTCCAGTTGGGGGCAACTACGGATAGAGTTGCTAAGAACATTCATGTACAAGTCTTTGTATACACATAAGCTTTCGTTTCTCTTGGGTATATACCTAGGGATGGAATTGTTGCATCACAAAGTAAAACATATGTTTAGCTATAGTAGATTCAAAAGCACTGTCTTAGATCTCTGTCCTCCACCTATCCTGGCTTTTTATTTTAGAGAAATTAATTTTATTTTTCCTTACGAAATGGAAGTTGTATATATTCTGTACAGAAAATTGGAAAACACAACAAAGCAGAAAGAAGGGAAATTAAAACCCCTATAACCCAGGGCTCAAATAAACTCTCTTTTCTAGGATTTGGTGTTGACTATTGGCTGACTTGAGAATGCAGTATCATAGCTAGAGAGTTTCTGGAAAATTAACTGAATGGATTGTCAAGCATAAAATCAATTTACAAATACATGGAGAGGCTCTCTATGAAAAAGTCAGAGCCCAATATATTGAGAGGCTTGGTTTGGACATAGCCACTAGTCAGACCCAGAAAGGCAAACAACTCCATGTTCTCTGCCAGTCTTCCTGAGCTTTCTTACCACAAAGCACAGGGTGCAAAGGAACACACAACACAATTTACTCCTGTTCTGGCAGCTGTTTTTGTGCCTATTAAGAAAAAATGCTTAGATCACATCCTAATGTGCGCTACAACCCATACAATGGAATACGGTGCCGTCATTAAATGTGATTATGTAGATGTGCATTTATCAATGGTAAAGTATGACCAGGACCTATTTTTAAGACATACTTTAATGTAATGGTTAAGATCATGATGGGCTTTAAAATCAGACCATCTGGATTTGACACCTGGCTCCAAACCTAGCTCTTTGACCTTAAACAAATGACATAACTTTGCTATACCTCCATTTCATCATCTATGAAAAGGGGGTGATAGTAATAATACCTATTTCATGGGGATGCTTTGAGGATTAAATGACATAAAATACTGAAACACTTAGAAAAGCGCTTTTAAAATGTAAAGCTTGGTTCTTGGTGAATTTACCATCAACAATCCGAAATGGGCTGTCCACATTAGTCATTGCTCAGCAGTCCTTCCATATTTCTCTTGGTCACCCCACAACCTGCTCTTACCCTTACAACTCATTAGACCTTCTCCATTCTCTTCAAACTTCCAACTCCTCCTCCTCCTATTCTCTCTACATGCAGATGACCGCATTCCCATTTTACAGAAAAAATGATGGGGTGGGGGGTGGGGTAGGCCTTCATAAGAGAGCTCCCTCTTACCTTCCTAACACCAAACATAAGCCTGCTACACCTGCACATATCCTATTAGCAGTCCCTCAATTAGCACAGAGGTTCTTGCCTCCTACTGAACACTAATTTCTCCAGCAGTGCTTTGGGTCCCAGACCCTCCTCTTTCTCAGCAAATGTACACTATGATTTACCCTTTCTCTCTGCTGTATTTTCAACCACTTACTCCCAATAGACCTTTAATTGTAAATTTTACACATCCACAAAATTTCTCCCTATTAAAAAAAAAAAAGCATCTCTTGACCCCTAATATCACTCCTGCTACTACTCTTCACAGCCAAACTACTTCAAATAGTTGCTGTATTAGTCCATTTTTGTGCTTATAACAAAATACATGGAACTGGGTAATTTATGACGAAAATAAAATTTATTGTTTACAGTTTCTGAGGCTGCAAAGTCCAAATCCACCTGGCGGTGGCAACAGTGACTCAGGGGTCTCACATTGAAAGATGGTGGAAGCAGAGAGAGCAGAGAGAGGGAGAGAGACTCTCCTCTCTCTTCTTTTAAAGCCCTCAGAACCACGCCCTGACCACCATTTTTAATCCATTCACTACTGCATGGTCCTACAATCCAATCACCTCTTTAAGACTCCACCTTTCATTTACCATAATAGGATTTCCCACTCTCTTAACAGTCACAGTTGGTGCTAAGATTCTAATACATAAACTTGGGGGACACAATTCAAGCTTCAGTGAGTTTGCAGGGGGACATAATTCAGTCCACTACAGCTGCCAATACTCTTTGTTTCCATTTCCTTGCCTTGCCCTCTCTCCTAACCACATTCCAATCCACTCCAATCCAGATTTCTGCCCTGTCACCCATGAAAATAGATCTGGTTAAGATCTCCAGGGACCTCCACATTCCTAAATGCAGCACATATTTACCAGTCCACATCTTATTTGACTTCTCAGCACCAACGGACACTATTGACACTCCACTCCCTACTTCTTGAAACGGTCTTTTCCTTTAGCTTCAATGACACATGTCCCTCTTAACATTCTTTTAAACCTCCCTGGCTGCTGCTCTTTCCCTGTCTCCTTTGCAGACTGATCCTCCTCTATTCCACGTGAAATACTGGAGTTTCTCAAGGGTCCTTCTCACCCTGATACTTTCTGACACAGACAATCTCATCCCCACACATGGCTTTAATTACCACCTACGTGCATATAGCTCACAATTTAAATCTCCAGTCTAGAGTCCCCTTCTGAGCTCTAGATCCACCTATTCAACTACCTATATGGCTTCTCTTGGGTGTTCTCAAAGGCACCTCAAATACAACATGTCTAAGACCAGACTCACAATCTGCACCCCTGAACTCTGACCACTACCCTAAACATCCAAGTTGTACAAGCCAGAAACAGAGACGTCATCCTTGAGCCCTCACTCTCCCTGTAAGATATTGTGGGGGGGGGGGAGAAACACTAAAATGCTGATTTTTTTATTCTCTATTCTCTGCTCAACACAGAATGCTTCTGTGACCCCAGATGTATGCAGGTATTTCCCCACACACCAAGCCATCAATTCTACAGTGGATACCAGCTAGGTTCCTCTAATCCAATTTAATTTTGGCACTACCTACCTAGAGATAGCATCTGTGGGGAAAATAGAATAGTTTAGTAACGCTCTCTCCACTCAGGTGCGGTTGGGGGTGGTACAGCACATTTCTTGTAAACAAGTTGTGTGTGGGTGGAGTTAGTGCACATGTGCACCCATGTAACTTTTTAGTTTATTGCTATTGTGTGTTCTTTAGTTTCTGAAGCAAAGATGGCCAGCAGAGCTTGTGTCTAAAAATAGAGCATGTTTACTCTGCTGGCAGCTGCTCAGTTTTTCTTTGGACTTTGCCTGTAGCAGTTGAGTTTCTGAGTTTCTCTTTGGACTTCCTAACTCTCAGAAGTGTGGGTGCTAAATAAAGACTATTCCTACTTCAACCAAGGCTCCAAGGACCTTTTTGCTGGTTACCTAGCTCATAGACCTGCGTGTGAAGGGTTTGTGAACCGGCTCGAGAGGTCTGAACTCCAGACCCAGCCCTAGCTCAACAGCATCAGATCCCACAAGTTAAGGGCTCAGTTCCATGGACTACACCCCACTTTAGATGCCAGGTTGTGACCTGAGCTTCTGACAGACTGGCTATAAATCAGGGTTCCCATGACCCCTTCCTTGGTTTGATTAATTTGCTAGAGTGGCTAACAGAAAGGGAAACACTTGATCACATTTACCAGTTTATTATGAAGGATATTACAAAGGATACAGACAGAAGAGATGCATAGGGCAAGGTATGAGAGAAGGGGCACAGAGCTTCCATGCTCTCTTGAGGAACTCCACCCTCCAGGAACCTCCATATGTTCAATTATCCGCATGGAAAATAACTAAGAGGAGATATCAAGGGTAGAGGGATTCTTGCTAAGGCAGACCAAGGCAATTAGTATCAAGGCTGAGGAACGACTTAGGATTCTTGCTAAAACTGGGTTAGGCAGGCTGAGGACAGGGCCCAAGGACAAGGCTTAGTCAAAAAGAGGCCTCAAGAGCTGGCCGGTTAGCTCACTTGGTTAGAGCATGGTGCTGATGATATTGAGGTCAAGAGTTCAGATCCCGGTACTGGCCAGCTGCCAAAAATAAACAACAAAATAGCCTCAGAAGAGCCTGTCTAAAATTGGGTCAAAGAGAGAGTCTTTGTCACTTAGGCCAGTGTATGTTTCTTTATCATTATGTCCCACCTTTCCTGGTAGTCTCTCACAAAATATATAATATCCCCACTATTCTTTACTTATTTCTCCATAGATATTTTTAAGAGCTTCTCCGAGGTATAATTTACTTTTCATAAAGTTTACCATTTTTAAGTGTAAATTCAATAGATTTTAGTAATTTTCCAAGTTGTGCAAACCATCACCACAATCTATGTTTAGGACATTTTCATTACCTGTAAAAGAGGCTTTGTGTCCATTTGCAGTCACTCCCGTTTCCACCCCACAGGCATTTTTGAAGACTGTACCATTTGCCTAAGGATAAAAGGTACAGCCTATCCAGTGTGTCTAAGTATGGATAGAAAAAAAAGCTCGGCCAAACTGGACTAACAGGACAAGCAGATATCAAAAGTACCACACCAGAAATAATTTGAGAACCACCAAATGTTAACTGTGCAGTTCTGATTGCATGCTCTAAAAGATTTAAAGACGACAAATCAGTGCGAAACAAGGAGTAATAGGAGGTTTCAAAGAGGTAGAACATTTTAAAGCTTTGCTGCGGGGGGGGGGGGGGGGATGCAAAAAAAGAAAGAAAGAAAAGAAAAGGCAAGTAATATGAGTTGAAAATACTCAGACAAAAGAACCAACATGTTTTCAGAACTTTTAAAAGTTTCAATATGGTGTTGTGACGGTTAGTGAGCCGTTTGTCCTTGATTCACTCGGTAACGGGATTTTCTACAACAGAAGGAAAAGGATTAATCACAAGCTATAAAAGTTGCATCAATACTCAGTTGAAAATAAACATGAATTGAGCGCCTGCTGTGTGCCAGGCAAGGGGCTGTGCGTAGGGAAAACGGCTTCCCGCAGCTCCCCGCGCTCGGGCGAGGCGGCAGCGGCGCCCTCCCGCCTGCTCCCCGGGCTGCCCCCAGCCACGCTGGGCACGGACTTCCCCGGGCCCGGCCCGAGACAACCCACAGGGGGACGCCTGGCACAGGCAGGTCGCCAGGGATGCCCAGGGCGGCTCCTTCCCTTCGCCTGTCTCAGGGCTCAGCCTGTGCCCACCCCCACCCCCACCCCCGGGTGCCCCGTGGGACCGAAAGAAGCGAGAAGGGCCTGGGAGGGCCAGCGAGGTCCCTAGGCCTTTCCAGATGCCTGGCCGCGGCTGGCAAAGTGCTCGTCTCCCCTCTTGGAGCTCCGCGCACGCCGACTTCTCTTCCCCTCTCTCGCCGCCGTCCGCCATGAGCGGCGCGAGCCCCCGCCCGGCCTCGGCCGCCATTTCCCGGCAGCCCCGTCCGGGTCCCTTTCCCTGAAGCGAAATATACCGGGGGGCCGAGGGCGTATTTGAGGGTCTCTGGAAAGCCAGAGGGGAGGGGAAAGCACGGATTCTTACCAAACTCCTCTCCGCCCCCCTAAGGCCCACCAACCCCACCTTTTCCCTGTCTCCTGTGGGCCAGGGGTAGGGGAAGGGGACTGCGGGCGAGGGAGACAGAGGAGGGGCTGGTCCTTTCGCTGGTCGCCGCTCCCCTCACCCCACAGGTCCCAGGGCACGGCTACCCCTACCCCATCCCAAGTGGATCCGAGCCATGACCTTCTCTTTTCTTCGCCAGAGATCATTTCCTCCTCCCCACCAGCATCCTGCTTCTTTCCCCAAGAGAAAGTTGATTCTCGCCCTTCTTGAGACTCAGTTTTTTCATCTCTAAACTGGTGATGGCAATGATACGTCATGACATCTTGTGTACCAGAAACAGGCCCTGTGGAAAGGAAGAGGGAGGAAGGGAGGCAGGGAGGGAGAAAAAGGACCCCGGAAAAGGGTCTTCACAGCGTACAGGTAGATCGTCCTAACTAGTGTATTGGTCATACAGAGCATTAGCACAGGTAAATGCTTCAGAAAATAGTTACTGAATAAATCATGGTGATTCTTAGATGTTGTCTCTCAGTACACATTTCCTCTTTCAGAAGCCTAATATTCTCTATCAAAGGTCTGGAGTGACATGTGTTCTGTGCATCTGTCTGTGCTGACCGCTCCTGGGGGGCGGTGGGGGGTCCATACCCAGGCTCCAGGTACAGGCACAACCTAACCCCTCACCTCCTCAGTGGGGTCCTGCATCCTGTTAACCTGCTGACCCCTGGACATGCCTGCTCTGCATCCATGAGACGGCATTTCAGTCAGTGTGGGAGCAGGTTGCAAAAAGACTCTTATGACACTCCAGCCTGGTATCAGGCACAACGAGTGGAATTTCATTCCCTCAGCAGCTACCTGTTTTGCAATTAGCCCTGGAGGCCCTTCTTGGAGAAATCTTCATTTTTACTGACAGCGCTGGAAATTCTCCCTGAGAAAAAAGGGGCTGGATCTGTAAATGAATTTGCAATGCATTTTCATATCAGTTTTCGGGTGGGGGGGGCGGGCTGTGGGGAGGCAGAGAAGATGGGCCTTGCTTACACATAGAATTGTCTCTGTTTTGGTCACTTCCTTTAGGGTTGGAGGAATGAATGTTGGAATAAATGAATGGGTGAATAACGGAATCCATGCAAAAGCCAGGAGTTCCCTGCAGCACAACCACCCTGAGCACTTGCTAAAACACAGCTTGTTTGGCCCCCAGAGTTTCTGATTCAGTCCATCTGGTATGGGGGAGCCTGAGAATTTGCGTTTCTAACAAGATCCCAGGTCCTGCTGATTCTGCTGGTCCAGGAACCACACTCTGAGAACGACTGGCACGAGCCATCAGTGGAGAACCCCTTAGGACACAATTACCACGACTGCAGACTTTCTGCTTGATCCTGCCAAGTAGCTCACGCATGCAGTCCAAAATTAAAAATGAATCCCCTGACTCAGTGGTTGGGGGTGTGGGTGGGCTGCCCACTTTATCTCCCAGCAAACTCTCCTGGGTTAGATTTGAGAGCATCAGGTTACTGGTGATGGTGGGGTGTGTGCACGCACATGTGTGCTATTGCTCTGACAGGTACTGCTGTCCCTTCATACAGCTCATGTGCTGAGCACTGAACTTCTCCAGGCTCTTTGATTACTTCTCAGAGTTCTGAGTTTTTCTTATCCAGGAAAGAGGAAGCAAACACCTATATCTTAAGCCTCAGACTATTGTTTCCTGGGATTTGATGACATCTAGTGGCTAACTGGAGAATCTTTCCTCATACTTGGAGAAACTTCTGGAAAATTAATTGAGCAGCCTGGAAAGCAAAAACACCTACTTGTTTACCCTTGAGAAAGGCTTCCTGAAGGGCTTAGGAGGGCCAGGTGATGACTGGCTGTATACGACATGAGTCAAAATGGCGTTCTTGCTTTCCTGGCAGCTATGATAGAATTTAGAAGTCATCAAATAATTCAAATCACCTTCCACTGCATTTTAAGTTTGAATGATTTTCTAGAAATGCTGCTCAATAAAGTGTCCCTGAATAAAATGGGGTCAGGTAATGCCCGTTTGATATTTGCCTCATCTCATGGCATTTCTCTAGGCCCCAAGCCCTAAACAGCCCAAAGATAACAATCTAGTTCCAGGGTGGTCAGGAAATCCACAAAGAGATCTGTAGAAGTTTAGGTGCAGCTGGTACTGACCTGAGAGCATCTGGGCCTGAAGACCATGAGAGGTGGAATGGTTAATGACCACTGTGACTTGGACAGAAATATAAGATACCCTCAGATAGAGATGTCTCGAGCACTTAGAATCCTCATGGGAGGGGCAAAGTATGGCAAATAATTATATATGGTTTGTACTTTAATAGAAAAGTTAACCTACTTGTTATGGCAACAAGGGGTAGGCAATCAGGGATCATAAAGGAAGCTGCTCCTTTAAGTTGCCCTTTTAGGATTAAATAGACCTTTAGCCATTTGAGAACTGTGAGGATTTCAAAATGTGGTCTTGAGACCAACAGCATCAGCACATTCTCAGGCACCACCCTAGAACTACTGAATCAGAAACTCCAGAGATGGGGCCCAGCAATCAATGTTTTCACAAGCCCTGCAGATGATTCTGATGTACACCAAAGTTTGTTACGGTTTAAAACAAGCTTTAGAAGCCCTGATAAACCTGAAAGTAAAGGGTATTTAGAGGATCTATTAATGAATTCATGGAGGAGACTGAATTACTTCTGTAACATAGGCCTACTTCTTTAACATACTGAATTACTTCTATAACATAGGCCTACTTCTTTGCCTTAGATCTTCTAGTTTGTGGTTAAATGAAAAAAAAAATTATTTGCTTTTACTTTTGGGGTTTCAGAGAATACTGCCCTGATAAAGTGCAAAGTCTCCAAAGTAGCTCAATAGTGCTGTGGACATGGTAATACGTTTAGAAACAAAGAGGAAAATGTTCAACCTTAATATTAATAAAAAAATACAAACTGAAGTAGCAATGGGATATTTTTTCAACTAACGAACTGGCAAAGATCAAAAAGAATAATGTGCATCACTAAGGAGGGTATGGGGGGAAAATTAAAAACATGCACTCCTGGTAGAAAGACTAAGTACATAATCTTTCTGGTAAGACAAATCAAGAGCCTTAAAAATGCGTATACCTTTGACTCAGCAATTCCACTTTTAGGAATATCTTAGAAATAATGATATATACAATGATACATACATATAAATGCTAATGTATTGTTTATAATTAAAAATTAAAATTTTAATAAAAAGGAATTATAAAGTCAATTACAGTGTGCCCATAAGATAGAACATAATAAAAATCAAACCATATAAGATTTTTCCAGTTTTTAAAAGGAAAATTTATTTAACAAGTTTCACTTAGTACAATACATCTAAATGGAAATCACAATACAAGGAAAGATTTAAATCAAAGCCTCAGAATTTCCTACAAACAACATGACCAAACTCCTAAAGTATTGGTATTACATCTCAAAATTGCCCCAGATCTTTAAAAAAAAAAAGTAAAAGTGTACACTCACGTGCCTTACAGGATATTAAACCAAAAAGCTAGAATTAACAAACATGCCAAATGTTTTCACTTTGAATCGTAGACACAGCTCCTATATTTGAGTTTACAAAAAGCATGTTTCTCAACATGCATCCAAAGTTTTCAATGTATTGTGGTATAAGAGCAACATTTAACATAAGTGAAATTGCTGTAACCTAAATATGCTTACTGCTTAGGTACACTCCTACAACATAACTAACTTGAGGAAAGCTGAAAATTGTTTTAACAGTTATGGTCAATACTGAACTTTGTTATTATGTCCTAGATGAATGTTTCAGTGTTCAAAATTACTGAGCTTGAAGGTTTTTAAACAATCTTGACTTCCACTTTACAGTAAGCATGAATCACAAGCCTGTAATGCAAAACTGTTAAACTTAATTTTTGTTTGTTTTCTTAAAAAAGGAGAAAAAGGAAGAAACAAACAAAGGAAGAAAGAAAGCTAGATGACTAAAGTGATCAGAACGAATTATATTTCTCATTTTTCAATCATACTGGATATACTAGACATCCCTCCCATTCTATTCAACTCCCATAAATGCACAGCTTTTATTTCTGTAATAGCTGTTTAGTGCTCCTTCTCTATCTAAGCGAGGTTGGACTGATAGTCACTGGAGTTTTCCTGAAGAACTTGGTCATATCCACTCATACTACTCTGACCACCATAACCACCTCCATAACCACCACTCAGCTGCTGGCTAGCAGGACCCCCATAACTAGACTGGTTGGATAAGCCCATCCCTCCCATCATTTGGCTGCCATAAGCACCACCACTTGCCCCTGCTGTAGAATTCAAAAAGAGTTCTACATAGCTGTGATCATAAGCACCCCCACTTGTTCCTGCAGTAGAATTCAAGAAGAGCTCCACATATCTGTGTTGCATATTAGCTTTGTCTTTTGCCATAGCTGCCACAGCATCTTCATGAGTAGCAAATTCAACATCTGCCTCACCAGTAACTCTGCCATCGGGTCCAATTTCAATGTGCACTCTCATGGGGTTAAGAGGTGAGAAAAAATTATAAATATCATTCTCAGTGGCTCTGTAAGGTAACCCCCTCATGTGTACACAGTGCCCTGTGGTGCTCTGGAAACTGGACCCACCATCTCCATATCTATGATCAGACATTCCTGAAAAACAGTAATTGAGGTCTCTTCCAAATCTATCAGACCCAAAGCCATAACCATCATTATAGCCACCGTAATCATCATAGCCTCCATACCCTCCACCATAGGCACCCCGCCTCATCCTTTCAAACCCAGCTCCTCTGCCAATGCTATTGTATCCTCTGCCAGCCCCCGGCCTATCATAGGGACCTGGCCGCTGCATAGCCATGAGCTTTCGAGGGGGGTCATAGTGGGTTCGAACTTCGGCTCGGCTACTCTTGAAGATTTCAATGTACCTATGCCCTATTCTTTCCTTGTGTTTCTTTAAGGCCTTTTCAGCTATCTCCTGCGAAGCAAACTGCACAAAAGCCTCCCCTGTGCTCCGCCCCTGAAAGTCCACTGGCAGTGTCATCCCATTTGGCACAATTTCCAACCCTGAAAAGAACTGAACAATCTCTTCCTTGCTACAGCCAAATGGGAGTCCTCTAAGCCGGACGAAGCCATCGTTGGCAGTATCAGGACTATTCGGACCTGTATGCTTCAACACCCAATCCATTTCAACACTGTTGGACTTGAATACTTCAACGTATCTGTGTCCCATGGTTTCTCTGTCCTTCTTCAAAGCCAATTTCACTTCATCTTCGGATTCAAGTTCCACAAATGCTTCACCACTTGGTCTGCCTTCTCTGGTATAGATGAAACGAATACCTGATGTGCCATTCTGGATCTTGCAATCAGAGAAGAAGCGCATCACTTCATCGGCTGAGCAGGACCAGGGTAGGCCCCTGACCTTCACCACGAACCCCTCCCTGCCTTCTGTGCTCAGCATCATGGTGACTGTTGGGCTCTTGGTGGCAAGATTGGCTCAATGCAATTTCAGTGTGGCTGGAAAAAAAATCAGAAGACTACTGTCATGGAAAAATATTCACAATATAGTAAGAGAAAAAAGCCAACTATTAATACAAAACTCAATTACACCAATAGCTTTTTTGTAAGACATCCACATAAACAAAAAGACTGAAATTTTTAACTTATTCATTCATTCAACAATTATTTATTCAATGGCTATTATGTATCAGGTATCATTAATGGTGGTTATTTCTGGATGGTATGGTTAAAAGAGCATTCTGTTTGGGGAGATTATTTTTCTTTGGACATTTTTGTATGTTCTAAATTTTCTGCATTGACCATGTGGTAACATCGTAGTCAGAAAATAAAAAGACCTTAAAAATTAATAGCAACAACATCAGTAGAAGATGTCAACAAATAAAAGATGGCTATATATGATTACATAAAGATGCAAAACTTCATTAGATCAAAAGTAAAATTAAATAGAATTAGAAGACAGACAAAACACTTGAGAAGATACCCTAAACAAATACATTAATATCCTTATTATATAAAGAACTCATGTGAATCAATAAAATCAGGGAAATATTAAGGCTTAAGAGATAAATGAGAAAAAGACATTATTGGCAATTCACACATGAATTTTACAAACATTTTTTAGTTACCAGGTCCAGTACTCAGCTCTGCATACAAGAATCAGTAAGTCCAGAAATGGTTTATGGTCCTACAGGGGCACTGAATATCTTTATTAAAGATGCAAGTGCAGGGCCAGCCCGTGGCGCACTCGGGAGAGTGCAGCACTTGGGAGTGCAGCAGCGCTCCCGCCGCGGGTTCGGATCCTATATAAGAATGGCTGGTGCACTCACTGGCTGAGCGCGGTGCAGGCGACACCAAGCCAAGGGTTGCGATCCCCTTACCGGTCACAAAAAGACAAAAAAAAAAAAAAATGTAAGTGCAAATAGACACTATACTTGGTATAACAGAACTCTGTGCAGTGTGTAAGGATAGTATAAAGGAGGGACTAGTTGGTCACTTCCATTGGTTGGAGGCAGAATGGTTAAATGAAGCAGACTAATCTGTTCAGCGATCCATAAATGGTTTTTTTAAATTACGATGGAACATAAAATAGGAGGGGGCAAAGGAAGAGATAAAGTTGGCAAGGGAGAGATCAGATCCTAAAGGCCTTATCTGATATAAGTGAGTAAGGGGAGTGATGTCATCAGAACCCTTTCAGACAGATCACCCTGGCAACAGGGTTGCACTCAAACAGAAGAGGGTTGAGGTGAAACTAGCAAGATTAGTCAGAACCAGTCTCTTAGATATATGTTAAGGGGTTCATCTAAGGCAACAGCAGTAAAAAGGGGAGGAAAGGTGTGATCTACACATATCAAAAAAGTGGAATCTGCTAGGCTTGATAACAGAGTAAATATAGGAGGAATACAGGTATAGGAGGATACAGAAGAGGAGTTTTCGAAATGTTCAAACCTGATCAATCATTGGAAATACAAGCTAAAACCAAAACTAATCACCATTTTTCATCCATCAAGACAGTGGAAATTAAACAGTGACAATAAGTCAAAGTTATTCAGGGTTCACAAACTAATACACTACTAGAGGAATGAAAATTAATATGCTGTTTCTGTAAAGCATTTTGGTAATACGTATTATGCCTTTTGACAGTAAATCCACTTCAGGTTCTGTGCCCTAAAAAGACGATCTGAAATTCAAAGAAAGATTTATGGAGCTATATATTCTTTGAAAATTACTTTATTAAAAAAACAGATTATAATCTAATTAAAAAGTTATAAAAATATTTAATAATGAGAAATGATTTGTGCTATAATCTTAATTGACCCAAGATCACAGCTACTTTATAATCTCAACTATGCAGAAAATATATGTTCACATATCCTTTGACCCTGTTAGAATTCCTTCTAGGAATCTGGTCAACAGCAATACTTACAAATGTTCACTGCAGCACTGTTAGTAATGGCAGAAAACCAGAAACCTAAATAGCCACCAATAGAGGAATGGCTGAATGAATTATAGTTTATCCTTAAAATGGAATGCTATGCAGCCGTTTAAAAAAAGAAAGATCAATCTGCCCTGACCTAGAAAGATTTCCAAAATATATTAAAGACTATATATAGCATGATCCTACTTACATTAAAATATAAGCATGCATGTATATGTATATATGTGCGTAAATACACAAAAAAAATTGGGAGCATCTAATACAAACTTGTTTTAGAGAAAAGAACAACTGAAGGGTGGGGGAGTGAAGTAAGATTTTCCCTTTTTACCCTATATACTTTTATATAGTTTTAATTCTTTAAATGCACTGTACTGGAATAAAAAACAATGTTAAAAAAAATATATGCATGGGAAATATACCAAATGTTAATAGCAGTTACTCTAAGTGGTAGGTTTGCAGCTTTTTTCATTTCATTTTTTCAATTTTTTGTGCAGTCAATTTGCTACAGAAAAAATAACTTTTACTTCAGCAAAAAAAGGTAACACAAACAAATTAAATAAAATATGATTGCTTTTCTGGGATTTGGTATAGCAAACTTTACAAAATGTTCTAATTTTGTATGTAGATGGCTTATCTCAGATGGTCTGGGAACACTGGGCCTCTTGGAAAGAAAGTACAAAGTGTAATAACTGCCATAAAACTACACTGAGGATTCAATTCAACAAACATTTATAAATTGCCTATTATGTGGCTGATGCACTGCATTTGTAGTGATAACAGTCTTCATGTAAACCATTCTCAGTGACAGATTTATGGAATGGTTTTTTGCCTGCCTTATCCCTGGAATGACCCGTCCCATTTTACGTCCCTGCAGCACTCTATGCCTTAACAGGGAGGTTCTGCTTCATAACTGCATCTCCTGGGAAGGCCACCAGGATTCTGTTGCCTGAAGTAGGAACCAGGATTTCATTAGTAAGTTAAGAATTTGTGAATTTATATATGTGTTATACACATACTTTTTTAAAACTGTAATGACGCCAGGTTGAGTGAGTAGTTACCTTCGGGTAGTGAATTACACGTATTTTTAAAATTTATAGTATACGGTTATTTTTCAAATGTTCGAAATTGAACACGTAGATCGTTGTTATAAACAGAAAAATAAACATTATTCAAATACTCAATTCAGTAAAATCATTTTGGGGCGCCTTTGTCAGGCACGCAGCATTTGCTTAAATGTGGCCCTACCGATTTAAGTCACATGGGGCCTGCCCCTACAGACCGACGAACAATAAGGCAGAGGAGCCTGAATGGATGGACCGGAACTCAGACCACTAGTCTCAATATCGGTTTTTCCTAATTCAAGGCCGTGGTTTTCGACCGTTTTTCACCTTGCGATCCCTCTTAGGGGTCCCCTGAGGCCGCTCCAGACAGACCGATACACAAAAACACATACACAGTCATGAGCGTCCACCATTTCCCCACCAGGCGCAGCAACGGCGGCTTCCCGGCACTGAGATGGGGGGAGGAGGGAGGGAGAGCGGGGGGAGGGGAAAGCAGAGAACGAAAAAGGCGGAGGCGGCCCCCGGACCCCGCTTTGGTCTTCATCATCACCACCCCCGGGTCCCCAGTTCCCACCCACACACCAACCTCCAGCGATACCGGGTAATTTTCCTCCTTCTTCCCTCAAACGGCTATAGCGAGACGGTAGACGACGACCAGAACTACTTCTGCTCACGTAAGCGATGGATCACGTGAGCACCTACGTCATGTGAGATCTCGGTCACGTGAGCAACTCTCGGCTTAAACTCGGGATCACTGAGGTGCCGCACTTTCTTCTGGTAGGGGCGGGCCAATATCAAGAAAGGAAGAGTGCGATTGGTTGGCGTATGTTCTATGTGACTGATCATTGGTCAGTCTCAGGGGACAATCGTCTCAGTTGCCTGAGAAACAATAACGTCATTATTTAATAACTCATCGATGATTGGTCCGCCCCTAAGGTTAAACTTAAAAGCTCAGGTTACCCGCGGAAATCTGTACTGTGTGATCACCATGACAATGAATCTGAGGAGCAGAAATCAGCGGCTGGGCTGCTTGCTTGCTCTCCGCTTTCTAGCCCTGGTTCTGTGGGCCGTCCATGGGGCCAAGGCACTGGACAACGGCTTGGCGATGACGCCTACCATGGGCTGGCTGCACTGGGAGCGCTTCATGTGCAACCTTAACTGCCAGGAAGAGCCGGATTCCTGCATCAGGTATCAGATATCGGGTGCCCTCTTCCCTTCGCTTTTCCGTGTGTTTGTCTGGGTGTGTTTGGGGAGGAATGGAGGGTCCCAACGACAGCATTTGAGCCTGAGTGGAGAGCTCCCCTACTGCTGCTTTTTATCCCCAGCAAACTGTCGCGCATCGGGACTAGCCCTAAACTTTCTCCGTGTAATCCCTTCTGGGGTGGGAGTCCGGCCAGCGGTCATCGGAAAAAATGTAGATAGTAAAGTATAATGAAAATAAAGATTTCCCCCATTCCACTACTCAGAAATAATCATGGTTAAGATGTTGATATACGACCTTGCTTCTCTCTCTCCCTCTCTTCCTCTTTTCCTCTCTCCATGCCCGGTCATCCAGCTAGGGGCTTTCTTCATTTACCATCCGGTTCCATTCAGACCTTTCTTTTGAGCGTCTACTCTGCCTCTGCCGCGTGCTAACTGTAAGCACAGCTGGGGTGGGTACGAGGGACGGGGACTAAGACTCGTGACATTTCTTCTCCATTTTGGGTCACGGGTTCCTTAACTGTAACTCCACGGAGTTAGGGACACCATGGGATCTCTGAGATTTTCCCCACCCTCTCGCCCTTGAGTGTGGCCTCCTCTAGAAGGTTGACCTGGAAGAACTTTTACACTTGAGTGGTGAAGGTTGAGGCTTGAGTAAGCAGGTATTGAATTTATCTGATTCTCACAATCCTTATCTGTAAATTTATATAACAACATTTTTACCTCCAGAAGCTGACTCAGAAAGATCTGTAAAAGAGTTTTTTATCTCACACAGGTGAGTTTTCAATGAAATAACCCATTTAAAGGCGTAGCACAGTGCCTGGCCCCTCGACTAGGCAACATACCAATAGAACAAATGTTCTTAACCTGGAATCCATGGGGAAATGAATGTAAATCTGCAAATGTGAGTATGTGTATTTTTCTGAAGAAAGTATCTTTACCTTTCTTCAGATTCTCAAAGGGATCTATGATTTGGAAAAGGTTAAGAATCACTGATATGTATTTTTAAAAACGTAAGGTCAGGTTCTGTCTCTCTGGAGAACACTAATACATCACCCATGGTGCAGAGGCCCTCTAAAGGCAGTGGTCACAGTACATCTCTGTCCATAAGTTATTCCTGTGAATGTCTTTACAGATAAAGTCAGGATGTTGGTCAGACATCACAGAAGAAATTGGCCTTCTAAGTTTCAGACTAAGTCCATTGCAACCCTGGGGTACAATGTGTGGCAATTGTGCCCATCACGGATTTCTTTTTGTTTTTTCCTTTTTTTTTTTTTAAGTGGTGGTTGTCTTGTATTTGTATCTGATTATAAAACTAACACATGGGGGCTGGCTGGTTAGCTCAGTTAGTTAGAACACGGTTGTTACACTTTCCTCTGTGTAACCGAGATGGAAAAAAGAGAAAGAAAGAATTCACTCAAAGTACCATCAATGAGGCCTGGAGGGACTGCCACCCATCAGGGGAGCAGCCCCGATTCAAAATCAGCCTTTCTTTTTATAGACAAGACAAGAAAGTTTCACAAGAAAAATCAGTTGATTCAATCATCAAAGAATGACATAAAAACAGGCAGTGTAAAACTTGTAACAGCAGTAAATTCACAATGTGACATTCCAGAATGTAATTTGTAGAAAGCTAGGTTAATTCACCAACAAACAGCTTGTCCTTAGTAAACATTTTCTTTTTCACATACTTCCTATGGCAATTTCCTTAGCATGTTTAAACAGCATTTAAGCAGTTTCCTTAACATATCTTGAGAACTATCAGTAGGTTAAATAATCAATAGTCAATCAAGCCAGAATCAAACCAGCAACCTAAAACAGTCAAAGTACACAATCCAATCCCTAAACAGTGATTAGAATTGATTAGATGGCTTTTGCCAAATTTATCTGTGGACTCTTGTCTCCTTACTCGAGCCTCTTGGCTCATTCGTGCATTACCTAAAAATCCTATTCTAAAATCAAAGGAGAATCAAGATTTCTAACCCACTACACACGGTGTTGATAACACCAAGGTCAAGGGTTCGGATTCCCAAACTGGCCAGCCACCAAAAATAAAGTAAAACTAATGCATGCTCATTGCAAAAAATGTAGATAGTAAAGAAGAGTAAAATGAAAATAAAGATTCCCTCCATTGATCACTAACAAGTTTGAACATCTTTTTATATGTTAAATTGGCTTTTTGCATGGTTGTGTCTTTTACGGATTGCCCCATAGCATTAGTTCCTTATATTTCAATTGGAATGACTCTCTTTTTCTTTCTCTCTTTCTCTCTCTCTCTGTGTCGTGTTGCAAGTACGGTAGTTCTTGCTATGTGCTGGTTTTGTTATTTATGTAATCAAATACATCAACTCTTTCATGATTTCTGGCTTTGGGGTCATGCTGAGACCTGAAGATAATATAGCCACCTACATTTTCTACTACAGTCGTCCCTCGGTATCACAGCAGGATTCGTCCCAGGACCCACCACCCCACCCCACCCCCCATCACCACCACCACCACCACCACCAATTCCAAAATCCGTGGATACTCAAATCCTGCGCAGTTGGCCCTGTGGAACCTTGGATATGAAAAGTCTGCCCTCCATATAGGCAGGTTCCATATCCCGAAAATACTGTATTTTCAATCCACGGTTGGTTGAAAAAAAACTGGCGTATGAGTGGGCCTGCGCAGTTCAAACCCGTATTGTTCGAGGGTCAACTGTAGTATTTTTATGGATTTTTAAAAGTATTTAAATCTTTAGTCCATCTGGACTTTATTCTCCTATAAAGAATGCCATGTTAATACATACTAAGTCCCATGGTATCAGATGGCTGGATCTCTTTCTGAATTTTCTCTTTAATTTTAGTAATCTGGATATTCTAATGCTAATAGAACTATGCTAGCTTCCTTTGTCTTTTATAGAATGTACAAGTATTTAATCTTTTAGGTGAGCTTTTTGGATCAGTTCCTTAAAAAGCCCTTTTGGGATTCATTCAGGGTTTTATTAAATGTATAAAGGATTGAGTTAGTAAATATTGAGTTTTCTTATCCAAGAGCAAAATAATGTTTCTGTAGTTATTCAAATCATTAGGACCATCATAGTTTTAACATATGGGCCCTGCACAAATTTTTAATTTATCTCTAGGTAATTTAGGTTTTCCTGTTGCTTTTTCAGTTGCTCTTGTAAATGGGATCTTTTTCTCCAAATAGGTTATTTTGATACCTAAGGAAGCTGTTGATTATGCTAACTTTGTAGTTTCTTACTCTACTGAACTTTCTTCTTAGTTCTAATAACCTTTTCAAGTTCATCACGTATTTCTCATTTCCGTAATAATTGTTTGGAGTTTTTAGGGCATTAGTATTAATGGGGTAGGGGAGGGAGAAGAAAAATTAGAAGAACAGTTCATTTTTTACCTTGTATTGGTTGTGATTACTACCACACTATTACTGGGTTGAAAACAACTGTGAAATCCCAAGGTGCCTAACAAATAGGAGGTAACTAAGCATTCATTTAACGAGTTGTAGTGATTATTGGAATTTCTCTTTCAGTGAGCACCTCTTCATGCAGATGGCAGATCTCATGGTCTCAGATGGCTGGAAGGATGCAGGTTATGAGTACCTCTGCATTGATGACTGTTGGATGGCTCCTCAAAGAGATTCAAAAGGCAGACTTCAGGCAGACCCTCAGCGTTTTCCTGGTGGGATCAGCCGCCTTGCTGATTATGTGAGTTTATAGATACTTTTCTCTTTTATTCAGGGTACTCTAAGTACTTCTGTACAGAAGCTCGTTTGGAAACAGTCTTCATGATGCTTAGAAAGTAGAATAGCTGCTGTTATATGAACATTGAATTGTAAGACTTATGGGGTGGAATTTTCATCCCATCAGCAGATACATGTTTTGCAGTAGCTCGAGGCCCATCTTGGAGAAGTTCTCCTTTTGCTGAAACACTGAACTCACTAAGAGGAAAAGGGAACTTTGTTCTTAACATATGTGTACATGTACAAGCATTTCAATATGAGCTTTGGCTAGCTATTACAATTGTACTATAAACTAGAATTTTAGAAGATAAAAGGAAAATATTCTGGAGACTGTTGAAGAGAAATAGAGTCCAACACTAGTCAAAGGTGATGATGACAAATTTTATTCACTACTATTGCAATAGGAGAAAGTGCCAAACTCAAATCTGAATACAACAAAGACAAGTGGAGATTTATAGCCAGTGAGCAGATTGAGGGATTCAATGGATGGAAAATTACTAAAAGGAGACATCAAGGGTAGGGAAATTCTTGCTAAAGGGGGCCACAGGCTTAGACATCAAGGATGAGGGAACTTGATAAGGTATAAAGGGTGGAGGGATGACTTAGAAAGATTCTTGCTAAAACTGGGCTCACTAAGACAGACTCAGAAGGCCACAGTTGAGGCCAACTCAAGAGGAAGGCTCAAACAAGACTAACTCAAGGAGAGTCTTTGTCAAGATAAATCTATCATTGCCCTGGAAAGGTAACTTTTAGGATCACATCAGGAAGATCAGAATGGTTGATAGCTTTCTCCTCAGTTCTGTGCTAGAGCTCACAGGTATAGTTTGAACTAGTTCAACAGAATTGGGGGATTTGTTCTTTGTCTTCCAACAAACTCATCTGGATAATTTGGGGGGTTTTTAAAAAAGTTTTAAAAGCCCCCGATACCTGGTGAAGTACACTTGTCTCTGCTCCCATCCCATCCTAGAGTGTTTCTCTCTTTCTGCTAAATCATGATTGCCATTCTACTGTGGTGACTCCTCTCATTTCAGGTCCATAACAAAGGACTGAAACTAGGGATTTATGCAGATGTTGGAAATAAAACCTGTGCAGGCTTCCCTGGGAGTTTTGGATACTATGACATTGATGCCCAGACCTTTGCTGACTGGGGAGTAGATCTACTAAAATTTGATGGTTGTTACTGTGACAGTGTGGAACATTTGACAGATGGTAAGTTTCATTCAAGAGATTTAGCCATGAGCAAAGGGAAGAATTTTGAGGCCAAGGTAGCTGAGCATTTAGAGAACTAATCTTCAGATTTTAAATACCCAGTCAGAATACTGGAAATAATTCTTCTCAATGTGCCAAAGCTCTCTCCTCTTCTCTTTCAGTTTGTTCATTCATTCATTCATATTTGTAAAATCCATGCATGCCTAACCATGGCTAATATTGTGCACTTTTAATTCAAGAGGGCTCTAAGAGTTAATTAGTAATTGTAACTCTATAACATCATTTAGGAAAAACAGTCACTGAGAAACATCTTCATCCCTGCCTTTCCTTAATACACACAACATCTCCGCATTACCTCCTCAGAAAAATCCAAGCCGTCTGGGTGGTACTATACACAGTTTAAGCACAGAACAACCACCTGTCTCTGCTGATGTTTTAAAATATAAACATGGACCTTCCAGGCAGCCTCTTTTTAAAATATACAGCCACAGCTGGAAATTCCCTTCCTTCCCTTATTTTACCCATTGTTTTCTCATACAGGTTATAAGTACATGTCCATGGCCCTGAACAGGACTGGCAGAAGCATTGTGTACTCCTGTGAGTGGCCCCTTTATGTGTGGCCCTTTCAGAAGGTGAGCTAGTGTACCCAGAATCCAATACAGCCTTGCTGATAGGTTTTCAGAACTTGAGAACAAAGAGACAAAGTCCTTCACAGTCCAATCTTACTCAATAGTATCATCCTATCATCTCTCCCAGGATCTGACCACTCCCCACCATCTCCACTGCTGTAATTATAGTCTAAGCTACTGTCACCTGGGAAGTCATCTTTGATTCTTCCCTTTATGTCCCCATTCATGTCCTGTCCATCAGCAATCCTGCCAGTACTGTCTCCAAAATATGTCCTGAATCAGCTCACTTCTTTCCATCTCCACTGTACCCACGCTGGCCTTCCAAGCCACTATTATCTCTCACCTAGACTGCTCTGATAGCCTGATCTCCCTAATTCCACTCTCTCCCCACTTCCATCATTTTCCAAGCAGCACCAGTTACAAGATAACTCTATAAATGTAAATGGCATCATATCACTCCCCTGCTTAAAACCCTTGGCTGACTTCCCATTGCACTTGGAACAGAATCTGGCTATTGCTTACCTCCAGAGTGATGGCTCTTTCCCTCACTGCACTGATTTTCTGTCCCTCAAACACTGCAAACCTATTGCTGCCTCAAGGCCTTTATATTTGCTCTTTGTTTTCTGCCTAGAAAGATCTTCCCCCAAGATTTTTAAAGGGCCAGCTCCTTAACATCAAATGCCACACTCTGAGATGGGTCTTCTCCAACTACTTTAAAATAGCCCTCTGTCCTTTCGCTCTTTATCTCATTAACCTGTTTAATTTCCTTCTAAGAGCTTAGCACTATATAGAAGTATTTGTTCACTTGTTTATTGTCTGTCTCCCCACTAGAATGTAAGCTCCATGAGGGCAGGGGCCTTGTCTGACTTTTACCACTGAATCCCTAGCATATGGTAAGTGTTGAAGTTATGTATGGAATGAATCCCTATTATTTCCTCATAATCTCTACAAAATAGTCTCACCTTTCCTCGATGTCTTAAACCTCAGATATCCCAGCTGCCTATCTACAAACTTGTATTCATTCCATTAACAAATTACAGATGCTTCTCGACTTACAATGGGGTTACAGCCTGATAAACCCATCATGTCGAAAACATCATAAGTCAAAAATGTATTTAATACACCTAACCTACCAAACATCCTAGTTTAGCCTAGCTTAAACATGCTCAGAACATTTACATTAGCCTACAGTTAAGCAATATCATCTAACATGAAGCCTATTTTATGATACAGTGTCGAATATCTTATGTAATGTATTGAATACCGTACTGAAAGTGAAGAACAGAATGGTCATGTGGGCACCTGAAGTCCAATTTCTACTGAATGTCTATCACTTGCTCACCATCATAAAGTTGAACCACATAAGTCGGGGACCATCTGTAGATGCCTAGGATACAGATCTTATCATAGATTTGATGGACACCTATGTAATTTTGCAGCTTTTATTTTTACTCATTCAGTTCATTTTAGTTCTTTTTTTTTTTTTTGGCAGTTGGCCCATATCGGGATCCCAACCCATGACCTTGGTGTTATAACACTGCTCTAACCAACTGAGCTAACCAACCAGCCCTCATTTTAGCTATTTCTGATTATAAAAGTAATAAATGTTCATTTTAGAAGAGTTTGAAAATAGTCAAGTGTTAAGAAAGTAAAAATCCTCCATAATCCTAACACCTAGTTACCACTTGGCAAATTTCCAGCATAAACGGTATTAAGGATTTTAAGTTATATGGTCTTTCTGAAAAACTTCTTCCCTTTAAAGTCCATTATAATAATGATCTAGATCTCCTCATGGAGACGTTCAATCTGTAAACTAAAGAAAAGGCCACAAGTGCCTCCTTTATGTTTTTATTATTTATTTTTTTTTACTTAAAGATGACCGGTAAGGGGATCTTAACGCTTGGCTTGGTGTTGTCAGCACCACGCTCAGCCAGTGAGCTAACCGGCCATCCCTATATGGGATCCGAACCCATGGCCTTGGTGTTATCAGCACCACATTC
Source organism: Cynocephalus volans (assembly GCF_027409185.1). Lineage (NCBI taxonomy): Eukaryota > Metazoa > Chordata > Mammalia > Dermoptera > Cynocephalidae > Cynocephalus > Cynocephalus volans. The sequence goes on along the minus strand of NC_084478.1, from coordinate 109,187,405 downwards.
TCCCGGGTGAGCCACGGGCCGGCCCAAAGTGCCTCCTTTAAACTTGACTATTTTCATCTCACAAGTATGTTAATTAGAAAGTAAACAGAAGAGTCATATCTCTGTTTCACAGCCTGATTACACAGAAATCCGACAGTACTGCAATCACTGGAGAAATTTTGGGGACATTTTTGATTCCTGGCAAAGTGTAAAGAGTATCTTGGACTGGACATCTTCTCACCAGAAGGGAATTGTTGATGTCGCTGGACCAGGGGGTTGGAATGACCCAGATATGGTAAGAACCTGAGCCCTCCTTGTTCAAGATGCTGCAGTATGCCTATTTCCTATTTGACATTCAAGGGAAATAGAGGTAAAGTTCCTGGGAGGAGGCTTTATGTGAGAGTACTTAGAGCACAGTGCTGTGGAAAGTGGCTTCTCTCTATGGGTCATCTAGGTAACTTTAAAAATGTTTCATCTGCTCTTATTTGAATTCTTATTTCATTCTTTGTCCCAGTTAGTGATTGGCAACTTTGGTCTCAGCTGGGATCAGCAAGTAACTCAGATGGCCCTCTGGGCTATCATGGCAGCTCCTTTACTCATGTCTAACGACCTCCGACACATCAGCCCTCAAGCCAAAGCTCTACTTCAGAATAAGGATGTAATTGCCATCAACCAGGACCCCTTGGGCAAGCAGGGGTACCAGCTTAGAAAGGTATAGTAAATAATGCTCTATGAGAGAAAATAGGAATCAGCCAGAACATGTCCTCCTGCCTTCTCTATTTTACAATTCAGCCAAATGTTTATTCAGGATGTGTATTTTAAGATGGCTTCTTACCCAATACCAAGTTTGTCTTGGGCCTAAATCTGTTACATATGAACATATACACTATTCTTTTAAGAATATTTGTTTTTTTCCCTTGATCTTGATATTATAATCAGTAAAAAGGGTTTTTGCTGGAACCATTATTTCCAAAATATGCTACAGGATAATTTTAGTTTTTCCTATAAGTGCTTTATAGTTCTAACAATACGACGGAATGCCAAACAAACAAGACGGCCTATTGCTAGTTACCAAGCAATCACATCTATTTTCTTGGATTTTCAGGAAGAAAACATTGAAGTGTGGGAACGACCTCTCTCAGACTTAGCCTGGGTTGTAGCTATGATAAACCTGCAGGAGATTGGTGGACCTCGCTCTTACACCATCTCAGTTGCTCCGCTGGGTCGAGGAGTGGCCTGTAATCCTGCCTGCCTCATTATACAGCTCCTCCCTGAGAAAAAGGAGCTTGGGTTCTATGAATGGGATTCAAACTTAAAAACTTGGATAAATCCCACAGGTACTGTTTTGCTTCGGCTAGAAAGAACAAGCCAGCATACATCAAAACTCTTACTTTAAAATTTGCCAAAGTGACTACTCCACTTCCTGTCCACTTTTTCCTCCATTCCCACTTAAAAAGCTCTATTTCCTTGAGTAAAATTACAAGTTGTAAACTTAAAAAAAAAATACTTCTAAAGGTACTCTAAAGAGAACAGTTTGGGGAAAGGCTTTGAAACTAATTTTACTACTAAGAAATTGATAGGATTGATTCATTCATTTCCACAGCCCTGAGGCAGGTGTTTATCCACTGTAAACTGCAGAGCCAGGATTTAAACCCAAGCTCTTAAACACTACACCGCTGCCTATTGAGGTAATTGGATGGTGCTGCTTATGATCTTAGCGCAAAGGGAAAATGAAATCTACCTCCTCGGTTGAAGGACAGGAAATAGCCATGCAGGAATAACCTTGATAAACTCAAATTCCCAGGTTGTTTGTAATCTAGATCCAACAAATGCAGATGACTTATTTTCACTAAGAATAACTAGATACATTATGACCTAAGATGCAAGATGAGCCTGTATACGTCTGTTCTGGAGACCCCCACACCCCTTTAAGATGAATTGCTTTATCTCATGGGGTCCTGTGAAGGCAGCTATATTTAAACTGGGGTATGCGGGCATGGATATTTTCAGAGGAATTTCCAGACATTCTAATTCCCTACTTTTCCTACAATTAGTTTGCCTGAGAACAAACCTTTAGTCAAGGCTTCAAGCCTGCTCCTTTACCACCTTTCTTTTACAATTACCCTTTTCCCACACAAGCAAAAACATAAAGGTAGGCACTTCACCCATCCTAAATGCCCAACAGTACCAAAAGATCCACTCCAAACACAAAGTGCATGTTGGAATAATTCTTTTGCCTGTAAGATACTTACCAATTATTTTAACTAAAATTGGAGGACTAATATTGTCAGTTGATAAAAACTGGAATGAAATTGTTAAACAGACTTACTCATCCACGGACACATAAACTAATTTGGAAGAAAACTGCTCCACATTATTGAGATGCACTTCCAGTTATTAAAATGTGGTTGGTGGGAATGTAAATTAGTGCGCCTATTATGGAAAACAGTATAGAGGTTTGTCAAAGTACAAATAGATCTGCCAGATGATCCAGCAATCTCATTACTGGATATATATCCAAAGGAATGGAAATCATGTCAAAGGGATACTTGCACTCCCATGTTCATCTCAGCTCTATTCACAATAGCCAAAATGGAACTGATCTCAATGTCCATCAACAGATGAATGGATAAAGAAAACATGGTATATATACACAATGGAGCATTATACAACGTAATACTACTCAGCCATAAAAAAAAAAAAAAAAAGGATTCTGCCATTTGCAGCAACATGGATGAGTCTGGAGAAAATTATAAGTGAAATAAGTCAGGCACAGAAATACCGCATGTTCTCATTCATGTGGAAGCTAAAATAGTTGATGTCACAAAAGCAGAGAATAGAATAGTGGCTACTAGAGACTGGTTAGGGGAGGGGGAGGGAGGAAGGGATGGGGAGAGGATGGTCAATGGAAACAAAATTGTATATAACTTTAAAGTAGGTAGAGATGATTTTGAATGTTCCTAACATAAAGATGTGACATGTTTGAGGTGATGGATATACTAATTACTCTTATATGATTATTGCACACTGTATAAATGTACCCAAATATCATCCTGTACTACATATATACATTTACCATGGGTGAATTTAAAAATCAAAAGAATAATTTCAGAAACAGAGGTTACCAGAAAATGGGGGGAAGGAATAACAAGAAGTTATTGCTTAATGGGTAGTTTATGTTTAGGATGATGAAAAAGTTTTGGAAATAGAGGTGGTCACACAGCATTTGTGAATGTAATTCCACGGACTTGTATGTTTGAATGGTTAAAATGGCAAACCTTATGTTAATATATATTTTACCACAATAAAAAAATGGTTCTTATAGAAGTAGAGTTTAATAACAGTTACCAGAAGCTGGGAAAGGAAGGGGAAGTGGTGGGTTAACGGGTACAAAGTTCTAGGTAGACAGGAAGAATAAGTTCTGGTGTTCCAGGCTGACTAGAGCTAACAATATTATATTGTATGTTTTGAAATAGCTAGACAAGAGGATCTTGATTGTAATCACTACAAAGAAAAAACAAATGTTCAGGGGATGGATATGCTATCTACTCTAAGTGAATCATGGTACAATATATGCATGTACTGGAACAATCCATCGTATTCCACAAATATGTACAATCAAATTTTTAAATAAAAAAAGTACAAGTGGCGTATTTGTTTCACCATACATAGTTTTGCTACAGAACTACAAAGAGCTGAACATCAGTAAGACTGAAGTGTAAGGGGCAAAGAAAGGATGTATAATTTGCAAGTTAAGAGGCATTTTTCTTTTAAAAAATGGACATTGGTGCTGATAACACCAAGGTCCAGGGTTTGATCCCTGTACTGGCCAGCCACCAAAACAAAGAAAGATAGACTATCCCACCAGTTAAGATTTCACTGGGGAGTTTAATACACCAGAAATCAGTCTTTGCAGTTATTTCAACATGATAAATACTTTGTCTCTACTTTAAAATGTCAGGGGACATGTCTCAACATTTAAGGATAATAATGGGGTCAGTCTGAAGACAATGCATATTATAGTGTACTGTGCCTAGATAACAGGGCCAAAATTCCCTATTAAATGACATAAGTACCAAAGGTATGTGAGAGATTAACTCTCAGTAAACCTTATATCCACTATGGATGTTACTGACTTCCCCCCATTAGTCTCTATTTGTGTAACACGAAAACCACTAGCCTTTGCTTTTTAACAGCAAATGGGATCTCCTGAAGCCCCAAGCAATTAAAATGCCAAATTAGATAATTACATTTGATGTGAGCTCAACCAGTCAGATTCAATCCCAAACAAGTAGTACCCAGAAGAACCATGATGCATAAATGTCCCAAGGGAAATTTTATTGATTCCCTCCCAAAAGACCAATTGTAACCAAATGAAGTGAACGTAACCTCAAGACTTTATCGTCTTCACAATAAAACAAATGATGAAGCTTAGAATTGGATCACTTGGCCCTGTAATAGAACAGAAAAAAAAAATGTTGAGTTATGTATTTTGTGAAGAAGCTCTGCTCCGTCAAAAACGTTATCTATTCCTAAAGAGATCATCATGCTATATTTATAAAGTCTCTTAATTCTTCCTTTTGTACTTAAAGCAAAACCAACACCAAATACCTTACACCCTCATTTATGGATCTAGTTATTTTTTGAGAGGACTACCCCTGATTTCTATGCCACAATAAAATGAGTAAGCAGAAAAAATGTTCGCCTTTCCAAATATAATTAAGCCATATAGGAAAGATTGTATCTTCTACCCATAATTATATTACCTTTCTCTTCTTATCTCCTCCCAGTTCAAAATGCTTGCATCTCTTAATAGCCAGCATTCTCTTAGATCTGCAGTTAGGCTCAACACACTCAAGCCTCAGCACAATCTTCTTCGTAGTTTTAGCCTAGAAAAAAATTAAGTCAAACCCTTCATAAATCACAGAAAACCACTTTCTTCAAAAATACAGAAGTACTACTTAAAGCAAAGCTTTGCAAATGATAGTTGTCACAATTGGTCTTCAGCTATAGGGAGAAAATGATCTACAAATCAGTGAATTTAAGAGAACATGTATTAATAGAAAAGGTGGCAGGTAATCCAATCTCCACTCAGATCAAACATCCTAGAGAGCTTCCTATCAAATATGCACTCCTCATGCCACCTTGAAATTGTGGCCTTTGAGAAGCTCTGCATAGTTGTTAGGTATTTCACACAATCAAAAGTGGGTCAACCAAGTCCATGCATCTATGAAATCAACACAAAATAAACTTCCACAATTAAATAGTGCTGATTATTACTAAGATCTACTATCAGTTCTAAGACTATCTATAATTATGTCTAGAGTTTTTGTGCATTCAGCTGAATTAAGTCAAGCTACACTCCTAATACTCAAGTTCTTAAGCCTGCCCCTTTAGTCAAAGTTCTGCTACTGCTAGTTTGTAGTTCTCAAAAAGCCAAAACCTAGTTAGAATCTCCCCAAACACAAGTTACCCAAATGTGAAAAGGTACCCAAGCATTCCTTTTACCACCCTGAGATCAAACCATTTTATAACACCCAAATGAACACTGAAGTCATTCCTTAAGACTTTCTGGAACCAGGCTGGATGAGGAGCAAAGTGCCAAAAGAAATGCTGTGCTGGAGGGAATGCTATGTTCCAGGCACAGTGCTAATTACTTTAAGTGGTAGCCAAATCACCTAGGGTGGGACAGAAATTCATTCAGCTTGAAAATAATAAACAGAATTCAGGAGGCCAGTGGAAGGCCTAAATAGCTATTCTAAAGAGTTTTAAAACTTCATGAGATAAGCAGAAGACTGACTGTAGGCTTCTGTGCTGAGAAGCAAAATAACAGAATAATTCTTACTTCAACCAAGAACTGAGGAGTCAGACAGGATAACAAATAAGGAACAAGGCAAATGATTTACCAGTGTACACACACTTCAGTTCTTAGGAAAGCAGGACACATTCCTTGATTTTCCCTTTTCAGAAAGGAAGGATAACTTTAAAACACTGAAATGGTCCAGTATTGTAGACTAAAGTCAGACCTGGGTTGCACTCCCAGCTCCACTAGATCTGTCACCGCAGGAAATTGCAATAACCTCACTGAGACGAACACTATACCTATACCGTGAAGTGCGTGGACTAGAGACGTCAAACTCAAGATCCTTACCACAAGTGAGAAACATGTCAAATGGTAGTTATCACTAACCTTTTTCCGGAAAATCGGCTTAGTCTGCCCACCATAGCCACTCTGCTTCCTGTCATAACGCCGCTTTCCTGCGAAAACGAAAAATCATTTGTTATGTACACCAAAGATCATGAATCACAATAGCTGCACAGAAAAGTCGTCTTCTGGATTTTATGTTGGGCTTCTCAGCAGAAATATTAACACCTGGGGGGAGGGGTGGGTGGAGACCTGGACTCATATCACACTACTACACAAATGCCACATTAAAACCAAACAATGCAGAAGCCACCTTACCCTGGGCATACAGAGAATCCTTGCCCTTCTTGTACTGTGTCACTTTGTGGGGTTGGTGCTTGCCACACTTCTTACAGAAAGTCCGGCGAGTTTTAGGAACATTCACCTAGTAAATAAACTGTTCTGAACGTGCAGTGTTATCCGACCACAATGGCACATCGCCCTACCTGACCCAGCTCAAGCTGAGGCACTCCACGTGGACTGGACTCTTAACTCCTCGCTAACGCATGACACCAAGCAGCTCTAACTACAAGGTGGTCCAGCCCCATGTGCTTCAAGCAGAGCGCCCTCCGTCGAGCCCCAAAGAGGGAAGAGATCTTACTAACTCCACCCCCGGCTAAGTCTACCTCTTGGATTCCATCACTTCAATTCCTGGCCCCGGAGCCCGGTCCCTTCGGGGTCGATCCCGATAACACTAGATTCTTTGATACACTGAGTCAACGCAAGGGCCTGGATCCATCCTGGGAAAGTACCATAGACGAGGGGGGGAAGATTAAGCTGGATGTTACCGGACCCCCACCCCAAAGTCTTACCATGCTTGCGGGAGCGCTATGGTCACGAAAAGAAAGAGGCCGGCCCGGAAACGGAAGTATATAGGAGATTCCCGGTCGCACTTCCTCATGGGAGTCGGTGGGAGACACCATAGAGTCTGAGACTTGGTGCGCAGCGCCCTCTGGCGGCGAAGAGGACTCAATTCGGAGCCGAGGGCGGGAACTTAGGGAAGAGCTCTGCCTAAAGGCTGGTCCACCCTCCTCGACTTCCTCCCGCCTCCCGGCTTTGCAGCTTTTCATTACTTCATCGCTTTTGGCGGAAGCTACTAGTTTCGTTAAGTGAAGGGAGCACTGCTCTTTCTAGACCCTCTGGCCTCCCTTTCCCTGAGGGAAGCCGGGACTACGGTCGAGTGGAGGCGTCCTCCACCTGGACATGCCTGTTCCACCTCAAGGAAGCTGGGAACATCTTTCGCAGCGAATTGCTGGTTCGGTGAAGGCGTGGAGGGAGCCAACTGTTCCAGTTCGTCTATCACATTGGCCAGTTGGTCCATTCAACAAATGTTTATTGCATGCCTATTATGTGTCGGTCCTGTTCTAGGGGAGGGACACAGCCTAATACGCTCGTCAACGTACAATTACGGGCTAGGTACTTTGAAGAAGGGAACAATGATCAGCATTAAAGCAGCACCCCTTTGTTGAGGGAATAAGTTGGCTGCTCTAGGTTCTGAAAAGTGACGATGAAATTGTTCAGCTCCTGCAATAGCAGTAAGCCCAGGGCTGGCCGGTTACTCAGCTGGTTAGAGCACAGTGTTTGTAACACCAAGGTCAAGGGTTCAGGTCCCAATTGATTAATTAAATGAATATTTTGAAGGCTAAGAAATAGAAGGTATCCAGCAGCTCTTCCCTTCCCTGAATGGCAGAAGGCATGGACTAGGTTTCAAGGGAGTCCAGCAGAGAAAGACTGCAGGATGCTATGCATTTTTAATGGATTGTCTCGTACAGTTCTCACAGTAATTCTAGGAGGTAGGTGGTATTATTACTCCCATTTTACAGATGAGGAAATTGAGGCCATGGAATGTTAAACGATTTGCCCAGGGTTAACTGGTATTTAGGGGATGGAGGATACAAACCCAGGTAGTTTGACTCCAGAGCCTGGGTTCCTTTATCATCATAGAATACTGCTGTTGTGGCCTGCTAATTGTAATAGCTAATAATTATGGAACATTTATTATATGCCAGACATTCTCCTAACCAACTTACACACTACCTCTTTTAGTCCTGATGGCAACACCAGGAGATATGTACCATTACTAGTATTTAACAAGTGAGGAAACTGAGGCACAAGAGATGTTAAATTCTCTTACCCAAAGTAACACAGGAGGTTATTTTGTGGAGCTGGAATTTGATCCTAACACCACAGCCTTGCACTTAACCACTACTCTTACAGAGGCATCTGCAGAGTAAAGGATTGTGAGGAGAGAAAATTGGGCTGGGACACAGGAGGAGGCAGCAGTGAATTAGAGGCTAAGGAACTATGACAGTCCAAGGTATCCTGCTTGCATAACCCTCCAGGAACATCCATGGGCCCTGAGCTGACTCTCTGATCACCCCCTTTTTTGTTGGGTGGCCTCTGGGAATGAGATAATAAAAACATTACCACTATGTACTACATTTCCTAAAAGTTTCTTTGCCAGACTGCCAGCCTGTAGTCTCACAGAATTTTCTTTTTCTCTCCAGACTCTAAGCAATCTCGCTGGCCTCTGGGGAGTTTCTAAAGGTTTTTAATGTTAGTAATGTGGAAATATGAAGACAATAAACATGGTCCCTCTTCATCTAATCAATCTTAGTTATTTCTATCTTTCCGCATGTGACATAGCTTTGGGGATTTTTGTTTGCTTTTGTTTGTTTGTTTATTTTAAAGTATTTAATTGGCAAAAGTACATATATTCAAGATGTAAAACATGATGATTTGATATACATATACATTGTGTAATGATTACCGTAGTCAAATTAATTAAGACAGCTATCACCACCCATGGTTACCATTTGGGGGGGTGCTGAGGACACTTAAAATTTGCTCTTGTCAAATTTCAAGTAAACAATGCAGTGTTATTAACTATGATCACCATGCTGTACATGAGATCCCCAGAACTTAGGCCTCTTAAAACTGAAAGTTTGTACACCAATCCTGATCTCTGTTTTGGACATGCTCCTCATGAATTTCCCCTAAGACAAGGCACTCAGCACTCAATGCAGGGCTCTAGGTGTGGTCTGGCCTTGCATAGTAGGGGGCACATTCACTTTCTTCTGTCACCTTGGCTTTTCTGGCCAGTGTCACCTTGGCTTTTCTGGCAGCCATGTTACTGACGTGACATTTCTCTTAATTACTATCAGCAAAACCCCCTGAACCATTTTCACAAATGCTACTGCTACCCCACTTTCACCTGGAGTCATTTGAAGTTCAAAGTTGGAGCCCAGTTATGGGCCATCGCCTTTAGCCTTGGTTACATTTTGTTGAATTTAGTTTCTCACACCAGATGATCAAGACCTTTTTGGAAACAAATTGCTCTGGTTCTGTCATCCAATCTAGCTCACATAGCCTTGCACTAGTCACTTTCAGGTGACTAATTAGCTAAGCTACTTTCTATATCTTCCTAAAGGGTCATGAATAAAAATGTTGAGCAGGATAGCTCCAAGAACAGAACGCTATATTACACTGGGAATCTTTTGAGGTGACACTCGGCCATTCATTTGCACAATTTGAGTACAGTCCTTCTGTCAGTAGGGACAAGTGTGCTAGGGGAGTGGTCATGGACAGAGAGTGAAGAAGAGCCTGGGTTTACTTTCCCCTTTCCCTGGTCCCCCTCTCTATTGTCTAGATCTGTTGTATGCCTATCAACTCCTAGTTCCCACCCCCAGGTGGACCTTGAGAAGGGACAGGACATGTGACAATAAGCAGCATCTGACTGAAGAAAAAGGGAGAGAAGATGAGTGCCTGTGGCCAACTCTCAGGCAGGTGACTAGAGCAGCTATTGGGGTGACTAGTTAAAGGGTATAAGTTATCAGTAAAGTAGGGAGAGCATACAACACTTGCTGTCCACCTGTCTTGTGCAGATGTGAGGATTAACCACTCTACCATCCTACAAATGCTTTTATAAATTTAAAACAAAAAATCCTGTTTCCTTAAAAATCCGGAACAACTTGTAGTGGTATCTGGGATCTGTTTCTACATTAGGAGACAGAGCCTGGACATAAGGAAATATGGGAGTGCCCGATGCATTGAGGTGGGCAAGCAGATCAGCCACCAGGGGCTCAGCCTGGTGTGGTCCGCAGCCGATCCTGGCTGCATTCTCTAGGAGAATCCTTGGGGAGAAGATTGCAGCTGGAATATAAGCTATGAAGCCACTGAGGAAACATCCAGCCTTCAAGTAACACACCTAGTCTGGTTTACTGATTTACAGGATTAAAGAGAAACTTATAAATTGAGTTAATGCCTGAGGCTGAATCTTAAATGGAGAAAATCAACATCCACAGAAAATGGAGAAGGGCATAAGTCTTTGTTTGGGCTTACATTCTGACATTTTTTATCTGTAGAAAAAAATGCTTTCTTAGAAAATGACTCAGCAGGGGGAAGTCTTGTCTCTACCTCTGTCAGGCTCTGTCCTTTGAGGTCCCTGTGCAAGCACTCTCTATCCTCCACTGTCAAGTTTAACTGTGTGACTCTGAGTCTCCTCTGCCTCAGAGGACAGGGAAGTCTAAAGACACTCTTCCTGTCCAGTCCCTTTATTCCATCTCCTCCAGCCCTGGCATTTCTCCTCTTTCCTATAAGGCCCCTCTCTCTGTGCTGACCATCCCCACCGTGCTTTAGGTATGTCGTCCCTTTACCTCCGGGAGGGCGGCCTGACAACCTCTCTGCTCAGCCCAGCCTCGTCTAGACTCTCAGCGGCCCTAATAGTGTTGAAAAAGTTTCTTTCAGAGCCGGACTCAAGATAGTAGTGTCAGAGGTCCCAAGCAAATGAAGGGCGGCGACAGTTGGGGGGGCGTGGAATAGGGACAGCAGCAGGGAACCAGATACCATGCTGCTGAGAAGAAGAAAAAAAAAAGACATTGGTTTAAGTCAGGAAACAAAAAAAGGGAACTGAGTGGCTGTGAAAGGGTGGGGTTTGCTCAGACTGTCCTTCCTCTCTGGACTGTAAGAATATGTCTCCAGAGCCAGTGTCTTCTGAGATCGAGTCCCACCTTCCAAGTCCTGGTATCTCAATGCATCTGGGAAGCTACCTGCATTAAGTCAGGACTGAGGTGGGTCTGGGGCATGGCAGGGCTGGGCAGCAGCAGCAATGGACGTTTCTTGGGACCCCTAAAGGCTAGAGAGAAAGCATGGCTGGTGCCATATATCTGCTGCGGAGGAGACTAACGGAGGGTGGGAGTGTCGTCAGCACAAGGCCCTGGCAGTCCCTTGCGGTGATCAGAGGGCCTGCAAGGGTCCTTACTGAGGAGGGCTGTGGGGGGGGAAGGAAGAGAAAAAAGTGGCATGAGGTGACCATCTGAACAGGTAGCAAACGCTGGAAAAGGACACCCTTGCAAAACTTGGTGGAAAAGTAATATTGCAGGTGGCAGTAGGATAAAAACAAGATCTCCGGTCAAATATTGCTCGAAGACCTCAAATGTATGTTTGTGTCAGTGAGGCCCTTAGAAGAAATTCTAAGAGGTAAATTTTCTGAGAAAACAGTAAAAGCCAACAGGCCACAATAGGCAATTGACGTTTGTGAGCTGCGGCAAGGCGCTGGCTAGACTAGATGCAGACTACCCCCTTGGGCTGCGTCAGGTCAAATGTTGCCGGGATAAGAGCTGGCTTGTTGGAAGGATTGTGTGGAGGCTGTGCCAACCTCATGGTAATAGTGGGTAAGAGACTGGGCCAGAAGAAAGCAGCCTCTGCCTCAGCCCAGACAGTGTGGCCAACCCCTGAGGTCGTGGCGAAGGTTCCTCCTCTTACCATTGCCTACCATGTGCACAGCTTGCTTTTCTCCCGTCTTCATCATTTCTCCTCCCCTCTCCTCTCCTCTCCTCTCGACCCTCCTCCACCACCTTCTCCTCCTTTCTCTACCTGTATCCCCTCTTCTTTATACCATCCTTTACTTTGTGCATTACCATATCCCCTGACATAGAGACAGCACTTAATAAATAATTGTTGAACTGCATTGAATTTTTTCTGCCCCTTTCTTCCCCTGCTCTTTTCCCTTTCCCCCTCCCTACTTGCCTAGTACCTTCCCCATACGGTTGTGAGTGATAAATGTGTAAAGAAATGTAAAGCAGTTAAAACAGGGTCTGGCAATAGCAAGCACTTATCTCAGCGTTTGCTATTATCTTTATTCTGCCCAATATCTGCCAGTGTCCCCATAGATCCTACCTAGAGCAAATGGTCTGGCATTTAGAATAAAAGGGAGTGATGACCCTGATGCAGACATCCTTGGATCAGTTGCCAGGCCTCCAAATGGAATCCCAGTGTCCTGGCCACCCGTCTGTCAAAGCTCAAAGTCTCTGTCCCATATCGTGCATTTCCAGAGGCAGGGCAGCAGCAAAGCCCAGAGGCTGTGGGGGTCTACACAGTTCAGGGGTGTCCTCTTGGCTGTTAGCTGTGTGTTAGTTTTGCTCCTTCCCTCATTTTGCATGCCAAGCCACTGAAGCAACAGTGCTATAGCCTCTCTGGAGCGTCAGTTATTTGATAAAACAATGTCATCCTCCAAATAGGCTGCAAAATTCAAATACTTATGGAAACCTAAAGCATTACACCCAAACAGTATCGCTTAGGACTGCTCTATTCTGACCCCTTTTATATTCAGACTATTGAAACTACTCACTTGTGTTAAAGTCCAAATTCCTGTTGCTTTTGGCTCTTGATGTTTTTGTTTAGAGTCCTTTGTAAACTCCTTACAGTGAGAACTAGTATAATTTTCCCTCCATTTCTAGGGCATTGGTGCAATTTTAAATGATCGCTATGATTAGTTATTTCCATTCGAGCAAATTTCCCATGGAGTTTCCTCACAATAGGCTAGACCCATACCAGGAAATGACTTAGGTATAATATGGCTTTTGAAAACCAAAATCTGAGTGTTCTCCAAAGTCATCAGATCCCTGCTGCTTTCCCTCCAGTGATGCTGCGATCTGATTGCTAACTCCTGAGAACAAGGGAAAGCTAGAATTTTCAGCGAGGCAGTGCTGAAAGAGCTCGAAAACAGACCTTGACCTATTTCACTCCAAAGCTGCTTGGTTATGCATGAAGCCATCAGAGGAGGGGGTGGGGGAAGGAGAACTCCTCTGAGGACCCTGAAACAATTGGGCCACGTGTGACTTTCAGTTTCTATGGAGATTCATGTGCAGTGACTGAGGGCCATCTCAGAGCACTGGAAACCTAGAAGCCCTAATCCTAGGCTCTTTGACTCACTCTTTAAAAGCCCTCATCAGATGTCTTGTCTTTAGGATTATATTGGTTATTTGAATCTCAAGAAGAAGTTCATTTCACTGCCCTGTCTCCCTGAAATAAAAATAAATTATAGTTTATTAGCTCACCCTTAGAAGGAAATTCTAGTGAGTCAAGAGAAGTTAAATTTTAGACAAGTTGGAAGTTGGAATATACTGTAGTTCAAGATCACTGATTCAGTGAAGAAACAGATGAGTCTGCAATAAAACCAGAGTCCTGAAAAAGGATTAGAAATGGCGCAGAAAAGAAATAAGGATGTGGGGAAAGCGGGCTCTCAAAAACTGCTGTATGAGCAGAAATCAGTGCAATGGTTCTGGAGACTATTTTGGCAATATGTATCGAAATGCAAAATGTACATACTTTTTGATTCAGTAAATGATGCTTATATAGAAATCCTAATAACAAGGGAGAATAATCAGGAATAAGGTTAAGCAAGAACCTTAGATCTTTTTTGGAAGAAGGTATGTTATTTAGATGGATGGATGGATAGATAATGTTAAGAAAAATAAGCAAATTACAAACAGTATGTGTAATATGTTCTTAAATATGATGAGAAACACACACAGAAAAAAATGGAAGAAAATATAGAAAAGTATTAATGCCTCTGGATAATGATCTTATAATTGATTTATTATTTTTAATACCCCTGTACTTGAAACATTTTCTATAACAAGCCTGTGTTATTTTGATATCGAGAATTTCCCTGGTTAGCCTGCAGCCAGAGAACTGGTTTGGGCTGGAAGTCTTCACCACAAGTTTGGTTATCTGTGGTGCTGACCATGAAGTCTATCATAAAATAATTAAGTTTCACTGGGGCCTGAACAGAGCTTCTTGGGAACTTAACAAGATTAATTACTTTGCTTGATTGCTATGGTTATGATATCTTAAAGAAGACTTCTCTACTGATTCCAAGGCCAAGGAATTCTCAATCAAAATCTCAATCAGAACCTGAGGGATGCTTCTTGGGACTGAGAAGAGATTTTTGGCAGCCACAGTTAGCCCATCAGTTATATTCTCCTTCTAGGGACTGTTGATAATTCTACCAGGTTTCATAGTGAAGCAACGGAAGATGGGACTGAAAAGAGAACAGGGAATAACACAAAGTGCATTCTCTAACAGATAAGCTGCACCTGGGTTTGCCACTTTGTCTAAGTAACTGTGAATTCATTCTGAGAGAAAAAGGCGATGATCCCATGTACAAGAAAGTTCACAGCAGTATTGTTTATCAATGAAAACAAACAACCTAAATGGCCATCAACAAGAGAATGGATAAATAAATTGGGAGGTATTCATCATACAGAATACTTTATGCATGTAAAAATGAACTCAAACATATGAACTAGAATCACCAAGGGGAATTAATTATAACACATTACACTGAGCAATAAAAAAGGCAAGTTGCTGAAACTTACACATAAAAATTTAAAACATGCAAACCAATACTATATATCCTTTATGGATACTTACATATGTAGTAATAATATAAAAATATGCCTAGGAAGATAAACACCCAATTCAAGATACTGCTAACTTTTAAAGAGGAGGGGAACTAAGATTGTGGAGTACACAAGGGGGGTTTGATTCTATCAATAGTATTCTGTTTCTAAAAACACACCTGAAGCAATTATGGTGCAATTGTTAGGATTCTGTAGAGCTAAGTGGTGAGTCCATGAATGTAATACTATTCTCTGTACTTTATCTATTTGAAATATTTAATAATTAAATCCAAAGTACAATCAATCAAAGTCTTATATTCATAGTAAGCAATAACAACCCCAGGGACAGAGAAGAGTGGGTGTCCCACAGAAACACTGTGTTTTCATTACATCAACAAATGAAACAGCCTGAAAAGGACACAGCAAGTGACTCTAGGAATCCACCAGTTAGACAGAATCTCCATGTGGAGGATTTAAAGAAGCAAAATGCAAAAACACCTGGCAAGACAGAGAAGAGTCCTCGTGGGAAAAAGTACAGTTGACTGTTGGCAGGGACAGATCACCCCCACCAGACTGGAGGAATAGTGCAAAGAAAAGTGCCCAGGATCCTGAATTCTCTTTCATCCCCTGTATTTACTTCCATGTTCCCTCTTGCTGAACATTCCTACGAGATGCAGAGGGGTCTATCCCAACTGTTCTTTGATGATAGCCTGGGGGGATGACAGGGTGCTGAGCTAGATGGCATCACACTTCAGCAAAAGCAAAAATAAAAATTAAAAAAAATCCCTCCAGGAGGCAATGAGGTTTCAAAGAAGCAGTAAGAGCTAGAGATCATATAGCAAGGGCTATAGATGGATGAAGTTGGACAAGACACATAACCTCTATGAGTCTCAGTTTCCTCATCTGTTTGATGTAAGGAATAAATGAAATAATGCATGTAAAATGCCTGACAGGTAGATGGTGCTGAGAGAAAAAGGAGTTCCCTTCCATCGCCCTAGGGAGAGAAAGGGAACAGCCAGAATGTTGCTGCCAATTAAGTAGAAATTTAAAGGAGAAATAAGGAGAAAACGCTGCTTCTTGAATATTCTGGTTAAGTTGTTATTTAAAGTACAATTGACTGGTTATTTCTATCTAGCATCTTGTGAGCTCTTTCCAGTCATAGGAAGGCTCTGTGGTTTTCTGAATTTTTCTCTGGTGTTGTCCTTAATAGTGTTTTACCCTATCATGAGCAAAGATAGGAGCCAAAGACGGTTTAGCTTACTGATTCTGCAAGTGCTATTTATAATAATTCCTTGGCATAGTGCAGTTTGCATGTTGGCTGAACACTTATTAATAAGCTTCCTCTTTCTAAATTCTGCTGCTCCATAGGGAGCTGGGAGGCTGCAAAACATGGCCACGTGAAAATCCTTGCATTTGTAGTTTAATAAAGAGAATGTTATGACACTGGAACTCCATATCTTAAATGAAGAACTCTGTCTTTCTATTATTTTTCCTGCCCCTCTTCTTTCTTTCTCTCTATGAACAGCAGTGTGTGTGTGTGTGTGTGTGTGTGTGTGTGTGTGTGTGTGTGTGTGTGTGTGTGTGTGTGTGTGTGTTTGTGACATCCATGTCACTTCCGTTTCCACTCCCCCACCCCCTAAATGAGGCACAGAGTCAGCCCTCGCTGTGCATAGTTTGTCATCAAATTGACTTTGTAGGCTGCTGAAATTGTTAGAAAAAAAATTTGGAGCCTTCCACAATAAGTAGCCACAGAGGCTCTGCCCTCTAACACAGAGCTGTCCATTACACACCAACCTTCTGGAAGACATAAAGACAGATGCCTCTTCTTTCACGTTATTGGTCAATGGAGCAGTGGTGTCTAAGGAAGAACTACCGCATTTTCAGACTGTGTGAGTCTGGACTGGATCACAAGAAACAGGAGAAAAGCAGTCAAAGAAGGGGATAGTAGCCATGGAAATCCCAGTAATCTTCCAGCTCAGTGATCTAAATGTGGAGGCCATTTCACCCCTTGCTCAGAGGGGCAATGGCTAGTGAGAGGCTAGTGAGAGGCTTACTTACTTCCTCATACTTAGAGCAGCACTTCATCCTACCCCAACACAGACACTTGAAAGAGAGGAAGGCTTCCTCTTGAATAAACTGAATTCGTTCTTAAAAAAAAAAAAACAGAGGCAGCTTCCAGAAAGACCTGACTTATGGGAAATAAGAACAGAGGCCAAGACTGTAGCAGAAGCTGGGTCTGAGAAGGGAGTGTATCCACCAAGAGCCTGCCACAAAACTAAAGGCAAAATGCTAGGTGTGCTTCCCTCAGCTGAAAGAAGCACAGCTGGACGTGGTTTGTTGGGATGCTTCTGATCCCATTTACTCGTTATGCTACTCAATTTGATTAGGGCTTTATTTTGTCTTCTGTAATTTGAGTCTTTGATTGTGAAGACATACTTAAGTATAATTGGCCATGGGAACAAATGTGATATTATTACAGGGATCTCAATGAGTTGGCAGTTTGAGAACAAAGTATCACTACTTGGTTACCACTGTTTCTGGGTAAATTAATAATTGTAATGTTAAAAGGAACCTCTTTGAGGTTTAGCTAAAGCTGAATGTTAGCAAGGACTGATTGGTTGTAAACTCATCAGTTTTTTATTTCCTTGAGAGACCACTTAAACCAGGGAGTCAAGGAAGAAAGCTGTGTGGTAAGAAGATCATTTACAAAATATTGAACTAACCCACCACCAGAAGACAGGGGCATCCACATGGCAGACAGTGGCAAAGTGATCATTCTTAACATCTCTGCTGTCCCTTTAATCTATTTTTGTCTCCCTAGTATGATAATAGAACCTTCTATGCCACAGGAAAGAGGAAAATAACGTTGTAGACACCCTCGGGCTTTGATAAAAACCACTCCTTTGCTTTCCTAGTGTGAGCAATAATCTGTGCTTGAAAAGTAGAAAAACCGTTAACTTCATTTATTCTGCTTCCATAATGCCACCAAAAGCATAAGGAGTTTAGTTTTAAAAAATGAATACTACCCCACCTCTCAAAGGGAAAAAAACCCACCTCTAACAAAACTTGAGGGGAGAGCTGGTGATTTTTCAGTACTTACTTAGTTCTCCATTTTTATGACAGTATTTGTTTTCACTTTATCTTTCTAATGAAAGTTTGGAGTTAGTAATAATATAAGTTCATACATACTCACATGAAGTGTTGTTTTGTGTGAATAAAAAAGCCAATGGTGACTTTTGGGGACCTTCTTTGCCTTTCTGTATTTCAGTTACCTAAACTGAATCCTTCTGGAGCGTTGTAAGTTTGGGGAGTCTAAATGAGTTACTCTTCATAAATGAACAGAACTGGCACCTGTACCAGTAAAACAGTTGCATCATTTTTGCATGGTGAACATGTCTACAAGTACTAATCTAAGCAAAAAGGGGGACCAAAAAACAAAAACTACCACCCCCCAAAATTGTGCTTTCAACTTTAGAACAAGGCTTCTATTCTTTGTAGCTCATTCAGTGGGTGATGGGCAAAATCGGTTGGGCGGCAGTTAGTGTGTGTCCGTAACCGCAGGTGCAGTCTCCATATCCTTATTAGACCCTTGGTTACAGACCCCAGTGGGACAATGTTTGAAAAATTGCATTCACCGTCCAGGAAACCAAGAACTGAAAGTCCAGTATCTGCCTCGGTGGAGTTCTGGCACCTGCATTATCCCTTCTGGGGATATCAGGGTCAACAGCTGCACAGAGACATGTTCAAGATCATGCATGTATCAAAAGGGTGAATAGTGTAAAGCTGCCTCTAGACATTAGCAAGCACACAGGTACATGCCACTTGACATCTAGACACTCCATTGCCTTATACAAAAACCCAGTTTACGTGAACTCACAATGTAGAACCAATCCCCCCAATTCAGCATGCATCCATTATACCTGAAAACTGACAGAGCTGGGGACCATGGAAGGAGGATGTCAAGGTAGGAAGAAGACTCTTTGTTAGCTTTGCAAGCTTTTGTCCCACTTGAAACTAGGTAGCTAGGCTGAGGGGGAACCAGGAGGGATGAGGATTAATGTGCTGGCACCTCAGGAACTTTCATCATCAACAGCACACAAGTGAGCTCCAGAAAGTAGAAGCTATGGCTGCAGTGATACTGGAAAGCATCTTTCTGAAGCGATCCCAGCAGAAAAAGAAAACATCACCTTTAAACTTCAAGAAACGCCTCTTTCTCTTGACTGTGCAGAAACTTTCCTACTATGAGTATGACTTTGAACGTGGGGTAAGTTTCTCAGCTGTGAAATCTGAGTTTAAAGATTTCAAGTCTTGGCCTTAGATCTTCCTTGGGGAAGGGATAGATCTTCCGTGGTAGGAGGAAGAGGGTGGAATGGACCTAAGTACATTCAAACTCAGCAAAATATTTCCCAGCCTAGAACTAGCTACAGCCATGCCAGGGCAAAAATTCAAAGGTGCTAGGAAGCCATGGGGAAAATCTTACCATGGAATCTTGCAATTGGTGAGTGCTCATTAAATGATTGTTGAGAATGAAATCCAATAGTCCAGTCATTCACTTTTCCATTGTATTTGCCCTCCATTAGGTAGTCAAAGAAGGTTAGATTAATAGATCTGGAAGTTTTTCCTCCAAATGACAAGTTCTGATATACAGTGTGGGTGCCACCTCACTACGCTAAATGATTGGATAACAAAATCTAATCCTCGGGTTGCTTAATCACTCTTAATCTTTCTATATTTTCTTCCTCATTCTCTTTCTCAGAGACGAGGCAGTAAGAAGGGTTCAATAGATGTTGAGAAGATCACCTGCGTTGAAACAGTGGTTCCTGAAAAGAACCCTCCCCCTGAAAGACAAATTCCGGTAAGAAGAGACCAATGGCAGGGAGGGGGAGCGATGGATTTTAAGAAACTTGGAACATTTAGATTCTCTGTAAATAGACTGGTGATACTGTGCAATGTGGAGCGCTGTCAAGCTCCTTTATAATATTCTTCACTCCACCGCATATTGGTTATACCGAGTCTCAGCATCTTTCTTTCTTCCCCAAGCAGAACATCTCACTTAACCTGGAAAACTTGTAACACCAATTTTATTTATTTATTTTTAATCAATTTATCTTTATTGGTTATGAATATTCATGAGATACAAAGCTGATTGTCACCCCTCGTGCCTAAGATGTGAAGGCCAGATCCATAATGGCAGCATGCCCATTACTACAAATTGCAATTTTACCCTGTGTCCCCCACCCAATTATCCCCAACTGCTCTCCCCTTATCTCTCCCCCTACCCACTCCACTTTGTTCCCATGGTATGTTCTCTCCCTCTGTAAGTCCAATGCACCACTGTGGTCTTTCTTCCCTTCCTTCTTTCTCTCTCAGCTCCCACATATGAATGAGCACATGTGGTATTTATCCCTCTGTGCTTTGCTTATTTCACTCAACATAAGTTTCTCCAAACTCATCCATATTCTTGCAAATGGGAGAATTTCATTCTTTTTTATGGCAGAGTAGTATTCCATGGTGTATATATACCACATTTTCCTTATCCAATCACCCATCGATGGACATTTAGGTTGGTTCTATGTCTTGGCTATTGTAAACAGAGCTGAGATGAACATGGGAGTGCAGGTATCACTTCAACATGATGATTTCCATTCCCCTGGGTATATACTCAGAAGTGGGATTGCTGGATCGTATGGAAGATCTATCTGTAGTTGTTTGAGAAACCTCCATACTGTTTTCCACAGTGGTTTTACTAATTTACAGTTCCACAAACAGTATAGAAGGGTTCCCCTCTCTCCACACACTTGCCAGCATTTTTTATTCACCATCTTTTTGATTATAGCCAGTCTAACTGGAGTGAGGTGGTATCTCAATGTGTAACACCAATTTTAAAATGATGCCATATCAAGTTTTCAAACTGGCCGGAGATGATTCATTTTACTCCCTCAGTTATCAAGGTCAAATTTAGAGGCTTGAGTAAATCTGAATGACAGAATCCTAGGGCTCTGAGTCACACGAGATTCTTTAACATCTCACTGCTCATTCTCCTCTCGCTTTCCAGAAACTCTCCAGGGCATAACACTTACTGACTTTTGAGTTGATTTTTTAAATATATCATTTTTAGTTTTATCCTGATTACAAGAAAAATGCGTATTTATTATAGAAACTCTAGAAAATATAAAAAAGCATAAAAGAAGGTAAAATGATACATAATCCCCTTACCCAACTAAAACAACTATGACCGTGTTGGTGTATACAGACTTGCAGATGTTTTTTCTCCACTAGCAATGCATACACATGCACTAATATATATCATATATTTAAAACACAGAATCATACTACACATCTTGCTTTATAACCTACTTTTTCAGTTTAACAATATATGGGAAACTCTTTTCAGTGACAATAGATACCCTTTAATAACATGATTTTAATGACTGCATAGTATTCCCTGTCATGGATGTATTATAATTTGTTTAACTGGTCTCTTTTTACTACGCATTTAGTTTGTTTCCAGTTACTTGATAGCATAAACCATGTAGTATAAACACATCTTTATGGACTTGTCTTTTTCCTTATAAGAAATTCCTAGGAGTAAAATTTTGTTCTACTCTTTATGAAATGTGTGTACTTGGTTATTTTTATCATTTTACTCTATCTTATTTTCTGAAGTGGAATTTGAATTTCATACACTCCTACAAGCTTTGTATGAGAGTATCTATCTCTCTACATTCTTTTTAACACTGGGTATTTTAAATACTACTTACTTTGACAGCCAAAAAAATAGTATTTCATTGTTTACTTATTTTGCAATTTTTTTTTTACTCGTAAGTTTGGGTGATTATATGTCTACTGCTTATTTATATTTTTTCACTTGTGAATTGCTCATTAATTTTTTGGCCCAGTTTTCTTTCAAGATGTTTACTTTATTCCTAGTGCTTTTAAAGTGATCTTGATATAAGAATATTAATCTTTTAACTGTAATGTATGTTGAGATATTTTTCTAGTTTATTGTTTATCTTCAAATTTTGTTTATGGCATTTTTTGCCATACAAGGTATTTAGTTCCTCTTTTTCTGAATAGTTCTAATCTTTAGCATTATATTAGAAAGGTCTTGCCTCTCACAAGATTATATAAATAGTCACTTATATTTGCTCTTAGTCATTCATAGTTTTATTTTTTATATTAAGCTTTTGAATTCATCTGGAATTTACTTTGGTGTATGGTATAAAATAGCTAACTCCCCCAATATTAATGGTTACATGTTTGTTCCAGCACTAATTATTGAGAAAGCTCCCTTTTTCCAATGATTTTAAATGCCAGAGACTTTCTTGAGTATGTGCTGGGTCCTAGGGATATGTCCCTACTGGGCTATAGAAGTAATCACTAAGAATTGACATTGTCTGTGCAGGAGAGACTTCCAAAAGCACTGCAAAAGACTCCCAGTGCCTAAGGAAATCAGAAAAGAGCAATGCATCAACCAACCACCATGCTTTCTTCTTCTTTCATTACAGAGAAGGGGTGAAGAGTCCAATGAAATGGAGCAGATTTCAATCATTGAAAGGTTCCCTTACCCCTTTCAGGTGAGTTATTTTTCTCTCATCAGCTGTAACACAATTGTTAGGAATGGAGAGATACTAGGTCCCAGTGAACAGAAGTTGAGGTGAACAAGAACACCAGACCGAGAAATGAGACTGGCATGGGCTGAGAATGTCTGCTTTTCTATTTTCCCCATCTAACATAGTTTCTATTGGTCTTTACACCTCAAAAAGAACACACAGCAGCACCAATCCTATTATGGTGTGTCTTGTCTATGATAACTGCATTGAGAAAGATGCTGTGCTTGTTGAGTGAGCATTTCACTTCCTTCTGGTTCTGCCTATCTATCTAATGGTGGTCATGTGGGTTGAAAAGACAGAAAAGGGGAGGGAAGGAGTAGTATTAGGAAGTTCGATATGGGGAGGGTTTATTAGACTTATGCATAAACCTAAATTCTATCCAAGTCTGGAACAGCTGAAGAGCCACACAGGCATCTGTTTGGCAGATGCAGTGGAAGCCGTAAAGGAGGGTGAGAGCTACAGGTTTGATTTTCAATTCGGCTTGCTTGTGTCCTGAGAACTCTTTAGGCCACATGTTGTGAATATAGCAGTCTCTGCAACACTGAAAGCCAGAAAAGGAAGTGGAAAGTCTCAGGGGAGGGGGCTTTTTGTCATGGATTTATGAGCACAGCAAAACTAACAAGCAAAAAAAAAAAAAAGTAAAAGGATCTTGTTCATGTTCCGACTGTATCAAAGTTATAAAACCTGTGAAGGAAGGGTGTTTTAGACATAATTTTTACTACTATTGTCTTTCAACAAGACAACGTTGCTTGGCTGCACAAGCATAAGGCTAAACAGCAGATAATTCAAAATTAACTTTTATTTGACTTTAGAATCCATTATGTGTTGTATATTAACTCTGTGAGGGTTGGAAGCACATCTCATATATTTCATGCATCTCTACAACACCTAGCATGATGTCTTGTACATGGCAGGTCTTCAAAAAATACTGTTTGGTTTGATGATAGTGCTTAATATGTACTGTACTCTTTTTGATGTAGGTTTGTGGTTCCAAATTTGTTTTATTTGGGCTAATATTGGTGAGGGGAGGCCACTAGGCAAGGGGGGAGAAATTAGCCATGAATTAAAATTTTTCTCCATGTTATTCAAGCAAATAATTCAAATGTACTAGTCCAGACAAGTTATATAGATCATCACTTCAATTCTCCTCTACGCAAACTCAAAGTTTAATAATAAGATCATAAGAAATATCCCTTGTTGGATAAACAAAAATCCTGTCTCCACAAGAGCTGAGGGAAACATTATGAACTAAGTTTACACACAAATCGAAACACAAGTCAGGAAGACCTAAGGGTATTCAAAAAGCTAAGATCTTCTATGTCCTACATCTCTGGATATGAATAGTTCAGGAATTCTTCACATAGTTCACATGACCCCAGAACCACTGCTAACTAAAGGCCCTGCCTTTGTTTGTTTTCCACAATGAATATACAAAGTTGTACCTTAACATAAGTTCCTTTGAGGTCTTTTTTCTTTTTTCTGAATCCTAACTGTTCAAGTCTGTATGTCTATTGCCCCAGGTTGTATATGATGAAGGGCCTCTCTATGTCTTCTCCCCAACTGAAGAACTGAGGAAGCGTTGGATTCACCAGCTCAAAAATGGTGAGAATTATTTGGAAAATAAACTAGTTTCCAAAGAAAAAAGGAAAGGAAGGAAGAGGAGAGAGAGAAGAGAGAGAAGGAAGGGAGAAAGGGAAAGAGGAAGGAGAACGGTAGAGAGAGAGGAAGGAAGAATGGATGGAAGGGGAGAAAAAGAAAAGAGAGTGAGGGGGAAAGAGAGGGAGAGATGGAGGAGGGAGGAAGGAAGAGACAGAGAGAGAAGGGAAGAGAGAAAGGATTGTATTTTGCATCAATATTAGTGATACAATCGAGTTTAGTATTCCATCATATGAGTAAAAGATAACACATTAGACTAAAAGTTTCAACCCAGTTCCACTACTATCTCTCCAGTGCAATTCTGTAATTGTGGGCACCTTCATTTCCTTATTTATACAAAAGTTCTACTCTTTACACCAGTTACAAGGGTGGTGTGGCAGTCAATGGTTATGCAATACTTAGAAATCTAAGTATGAAATAAATAGCTCCAAAAATTAAATAGATGATGTATGAGAGTGCTTGAAGTCAGAGTCAGAGAACCTGGTTTCAATCCTTCTACCACTTACGAGCTGGGTGACTTCTGGCAAGTAGGCCAACAAGCTTCTTTGAGGCTTAGTTTCTTCTTCTGAAACAGGAATAATGATGTCTGCTATACGTACCTCTAGGGTTGTCCTAAGGATCGAACAAAGTAATAATGTATGTGCAAATGTGTGGGAAATTGTAAAGCACTCTACAAGAAAGCACTGTGCATCTCTTCAGTGTGGATAAATACTTCCCAAGGAAATATTTTGTGTTCCTTGCTCTGTGAGGACCTAAACTTAAACACAGTTTTAGCATTTCACATAGACCATACAGCGTGTTCAGATAAATTCAACTGTAAATGCTCACAGCACAGGATGCATGCACACATCTTTGTGTGTATATATAGCCACATGTCAAGTGATGAGAGATTAACTGGTTGAATTGACATCAGGAAAGTCTGCCCAGAGAAACAGGAAGGATGGCAGCCTGATAACGGCATGGTTGGGTTATTGCATGACAGTCCTTTGTCTTAATAAACATTTAGATTATGATACTCAGTGGCTGGCTATACCGGCCTTGTTCACTCCCTCGAATGCAAGCATGATTGGTTGATATTATAATCACCAAGTCTTTCAAACCAAAAGGGGAGAGGAGAAAGAAAGAGAAGGGTCATTTATTGAATTCTTACTGTGTGCCAGACACCTTATACGAGGGTGCTTCAGAAAGTTTGTAGAAAATGAAATTAAAAGATAATACAAATCTTTCCATGAACTTTTTGAAGACCCCTCACATTTATTATCTCATTTAATTCTCATGACAACCTTGGGCTAAAAATAACGATAATAATAACTAACACTTAATGGGCACTTACTATGTACCAGGCTCAGGGCCAAGTGCTTCGAACGTATTAGCTTATTTAATCCTCACAATAACCTTATGAAGTATGTATTATTCCCCTTCTTACAGATGAGGGAACTGAGGCTCAAAGAGGTTATGTACTTTGTTCATGAGCACATCACTAGTGAGTAGTGGAGCCTGGATTCTTACCACACCCCTGGATCTATAAGACTGCGAAACCCAAGCTTATTACATAGTTTTATGCCGCTTGGTTTCCAAGCCCAGAAATTTCACATGTAGTTAAGTTGCAAAATATACTACAGTAGGGCCTTGTTGAGTATTACAAATAGGTGATATCCTGCACCGCTCAGTTCAGTTCTTGGCATATTTTGAGATAAGGGGCCTGCTTTAGCTCCGGAAATACAAAATGAGCACTCTTCAATAGTGTTTATTGTGACCCAGGCTCTTCTCTAAGTTCTTTACATGTATTAATTCATTTATTCTTCATATTAACCATATGAGGCAGTTATTTTCATCATCTTCATTTTACAGATAAGAAAACTGAGGTACAGAGAGGTTAAGTAACTCGCCTAAAGGCACTCAGTTAGCAAGTGGCAAGGTCAGGCTTTGAACTCAGGCTCCAAACCCCATGCTCTGAACCAGTGTGCTATTTCCAAGCCAGAGAAATATTTGCAGAGACTGAGAGGGTATAGATATTTGTACTTCTTTGGTTCTCTCCACAGTGCATTATACAATGCCTTGCACACAGAAAGGGATCAATAGTTGTATTAACTGATTTTTCCATAGGTGTAAACAACCACCAAACAAACAACTTGGGCTCCATATTGATGGACGGCTATGATCTACTTTGGAAATAGGGGAAAGTGAGGCAGACTAGCTGAGAGAGAAACAAGGGAGAAAGGGTGTGGCATGTTCAAGTTAGCAGAGAGAGAGAGAGAGAGAGGGAGGGAGGGAGGGAAGGAGGGAAGGAGGAAGGAAGGAAGGAAGGAAGGAAGGAAGGAAGGAAGGAAGGAAGGAAGGAAGGAAGGAAGGAAGGAAGGAAGGAAGGAAGAAAAGACCACAACAATACATTGAACTTTCAGAAGGAGAGAACAAACCTAAGGATACTAGAGAGGGAGAGGAGGGAGGGAGAGGGTTGGAGAGTGATAGATGGGGTGGGGAGCATGGGGAAAGGTTACTATTTGTAATGATGAATATGCTAATAATAATAATAATAATAATAATAAACCAGTTGTAGTTTAGTTCAACAACTATTTATTTAGTGCTCACTATATTCAAGGTATGAGTAACGAGGATAAGAATATCTAGGTTGTAAGCTTGGTTTATAAACTTGGATGTTAACCTTACTATATTGACTATGCATTGCTATTAAAGTTCATTAGCTAAGTAAAATTGCAACAGGCTAAAAATAAAGCCAAGCGAACAAACAGAAACACCACTGCTTCAGCTGGGTCGATAGCGTGGTAGGCAGTGTGTCTAGGTACAGTTCTGCCTTCTCTTCCCTTATGTTTCAGTGAAGGTACTTTTTCCCAGTCTCATCTGGGCATATGTCTTGTCGAGCCTGCCTGAGCTGACAACAGGAGCCAGAAAGTAGGTGCCTTCCACCAAATACCATGATTGCTGGGAGATTTAAGTGCAAGTCTTCACAATCCCAGGACAGCCCCAGGTGCTGGCAATGCCAATAGTGCACACAACCCCACTCTATGGATGTTATCCCCTTCTTGGGTAAAAGGCACAATTGGAAATCACTAACATGAAAAGGAGACCTCATCAGAATACCAGTTACCTCTGCAGAAGTATTGACTGTAAAGGGGCATGAAGGAGCCTTCTGAGGTGCTGGATCTGAGTGAGAGTTAAACAATTGTGGACAAATGTGGCTTGCTCTACACCTTAGATCTGTTCACTTTATTATATGTAAGCTATACCTCAGTTTAAAAGATAGGGCCTCAGGTACCTCATATTTGGCAGCCATATTTTCTCATGCAAAGGTTGTATTTCTGAGGACTTAGCCACGAAATCTGCCTTTTCATATCCTTGAACTTGTCCATGCTCATTCTTGAATCTTTGTGTGGTCAAGCTCAATAGAGCCTATCCTAATTGCAACTTCAAAAACAAGCAAATGGCATGACCTCACCAAAACAAATGAAAGAATGGCACTGGCAAAACTCCAGTGACCAGTGTGGGAAGGAATGATTGGTGCATGCCTGAAACAGAATTTTAAATATTATCCTGATAAATAGGGATAGAAGAAATCAACCCATCAAGTACTTGGAGAATGGGTACAACCATTAGTCTTCCCAGACAGGGCTGGCCCTGTGCATTGGTGAAGTGAGCAGTCTCCCCTAGCCCTCCCACTTGGACACCCAGCTTTTGCAATCCTCTCCTAAGTAGCTGGAAAGTCTAGCTATGGATTAGCCAACAAAAGAAGGGGTGTCATCTTCAAGGGACTTCTTAAGAGGCAGACATTATTTGGGAATGTACGGAGGGTCCTTAATGAATGTGCTAGTGGTGGAAAGGGCAGGAAGCCTTATTTTCCCTCATTAGCATATTAGCATAGCTTAGTTTATCAGAGTGGCTAGTCGTCAATTAAGTATTCTTGGCATTGTCTACTGGTGCCCAGCCCTGCAGAAAGCACAGAGGATCCAAAGGTCTTCAAATCCCTGGGTGAAGCGAAGTGGCATGGAGGGAGGGGGCAGAGGTCGGAGGTGGTGGGAGCAATCCGTCCTGGCAGGGAGGAGTATAGTGACATTGTTCAAAATTACCAGTGCCGCCTGGTAATAACAAAAGGCAGACAGACTTTTGGTTGGTTTTATTGTTTTAAAATTCTCTGTAGGCAGTGCAGCCTCTTATAGCCTGCACTTTATCCGGACAGCTCCCATCACCTGGCCCTTGTACGATGGTGAAGAGAAGTGCTGAGAACAGGGGGCGAGTGAGGATGGGCAGGGAAGAGTGGTTAGAAGTCTTCAAATCCATATTGAGAAAAGCATGAATATGGCACCTTTTTTTCTTTTCTTTTTTTTTTTTAAGATAACACTTTTGTTCATTTGCCTGTAAAATGCACCTGGCCACCAGAAGCTTCTAGGCCTCCCCCAAAGCCTCAAAGCCTTAAGTGAGTGGAGTGTGACTAGCAAGCTCTTAAGTCTTGAGTTGCTTTCTACAGCAGAAAGTTTTGTTTTGTTTTGTTTTTGTCTTTTTTAAAAAATTATGTGGGGTCCTTCTTAGCAGTCAATGCTGAAATGTTTGTGGCCTCAAATGTTCATGTTCTTAGGCCAGCCCGCGTCTTTGCCCCCGTGCTTGCTGCTGTCAGTTGTTTCAGTTGTCTTTGTTTCTCTCAGTATCTGACACCGTGATCCCTGGATGACTTTTCTAATTGGCTTCATGTTAAGGTTCTTGAGATGCCACACTATTATAAACAGTAATATGAATTCCTCCTAACTGCAAAGCTTTCTATTCTTTGCAGAGTGCTTTGGCTTCTGGGAGATCTGTGGATCCTCACAACCCTGTGAGGGAAATGGAGCTGTTGTGTTTATCTGGCAATGAGTTCGGCCCACCTCAGTGGCCCTAGGGAGATGGGAAACATGTTTATTCCAGAGGCAGAATCACCTTCATTTGCCCTTGAGTTCAGCTTTGTTGACCATTCCATGAACACAGAAAACCTAATACAAAAGTTCTCACTGAGGCAAATATCCCTATAAGATCATTCAGGGAACTGGGAAATTGTAATATTAAAAGCTGGAGTGAGAGTTTGGCTTGGGCACATTGTTTCCCTTATCTGAAAAACAAGCACCATAATCAACACTTGCCTTACAGGAAGATTGCAATGGCTACTGGGAAAACATAGATAACGTAGTTTTGGTCTTGGACTCTGGAGCCATCAGATATTCTTATCATGTTGGTGGGAGATACTCATCATGACAGACCACTGAAGAGAGGAAACTGTCCAGAACCAGGGCACAGAGTCAGGCCAGTCATGTGAGCCAACTGGTCCTGTGATCTGCTTTCCTTCAAGATGGCTGAAGGGGGTGGGGGGGAGTTGTTTGAAACTCACCACCGAGTTCAGTCAGAGGAGACCATGCAAATGGTGGATTCTCCTGCATGTCCAACGTGATCTCTCTCTCTTCTCTTCTGCCACAGTAATCCGGTACAACAGTGATCTGGTGCAGAAATACCACCCTTGCTTCTGGATCGATGGGCAATATCTGTGCTGCTCTCAGACAGCCAAAAATGCTATGGGCTGCCAAATTTTGGAGAACAGAAATGGAAGTAAGAAATCTGATCGGTATAATTTCTTCCTCCTTTGACTCTATTTCCTTCATTCTGCCAAGGGTCCCTCAAACCCAGGGACACAGCATAAGGTCATACATCTTGACCACTGCACAAAGGGGCCTGGGAGAGGGGATTAGTAGGGGCTGAAATCCAACTGGTAATCTGCTCTCCAACATGTGAGCTGGCATGGGGCTGTATCCACCCAGACACTTTCTCTAACTTGCCTGAAGTCACTGTGCACGACAGCAAAGTTCCTGACCAAACCTGTTCCTGGGCCCTTTCCTGAAATGCATTTCATATCATTACTCGCTTCTTGTTTTGTAGGCTTAAAACCTGGGAGTTCTCACAGAAAGACGAAAAAGCCTCTTCCCCCCACACCTGAGGAGGACGAGGTATGCAGGGAAATTGGGTGCTGCTGCTGCTTAGATGGAAATTTACAGTCAAACCCTGAAAACACACTGTAGTCTTAGAGTTCCCCTGGGACTTGGCAGTGTTGACTGGTATTCTTGGTGAGACAGGGGATTTCTCCTTCTAATTAGGACTTCCTCTTCAATGGAAAGATAGAGGGCTATTTACGTAGCTCTCAGCAACCATTTAATCCAATCACCTGTTTATAATAAAATCTGATTTTTTAATGAAAAGTATTTTCAAACATACAGTAACTTTGAAAGAATTTAGCCCTAAACACTCATATACCCAACACCTAGATTCTATCACTAACATTTTACTTTAAAACTTGATTTTTTTTGGTTCCTCCTTGAGGTCTAGAACGCCCTTTCTCATATATTGTATGTAAGTAGGACAGGCATTATGTTCGTTTTACAGAAAAGGAAACTGAGGTTCAGAGCCATTCACTAGATCTATGTACCTGTTTAGTGCCAAGCAGGTTTCCTGATCTCGGCTGTACATGGTTTTTGTCCAGGAAACTTTAAAAATACACTCCCAGAGATTTGGATGTAATTGGTCTGTGGGAAATTGCCTGGGCATGGGATTGTTAACTACTCCGTAGCTGATTTTCATGTGCCAGGCTGAGAACCCATGCACTGCTGCTTCAAAATGCTTGTTGAAGGAATGCTGAATAAACCTTTTGTTATGCCTGATTTGGTTTAGAATGGTGTCTCTAGTAAGCCTGGGAGTTGGGAGAGAAGAGGAGAGTGCTTGCTACCTAGCCAAACCACCTACTTTTTCCCCTAACTACACAGATCTTGAAAAAGCCACTGCCCCCTGAGCCAACAGCAGCACCGGTCTCCACAAGTGAACTGAAAAAGGTTGTAGCCCTTTATGATTACATGCCGATGAATGCAAATGACTTACAGCTGCGGAAGGGTGATGAGTATTTTATCCTGGAGGAAAGCAACTTACCATGGTGGCGAGCACGAGACAAAAATGGGTGAGTCCACGCCAGCCCTCCCTGAGCCTTGTGCCTGCCTGCTCCACACACATGCAAAATGCTGTAACAGAATTCCCTGCTCAGTATCCTGAACAGATTGTTCTTCTCACACCAAAGTGAATATGCTTCCCTCTGAGTAATTCCCCGTGTGCAGCTCTACACATGGCCTCTGCCACCTTTCTGAGCCTCTGTTGTCATGCACATATAACCACATGTGCAGAAGCTCCTCATTTCACCGGCCTAACCACGCATGAGACATGATCCTCTTTGAGGGAGGGACATGATATATACACTTCCATTTGAGTTTCGTTCTGCGCTCAGGGATGTGGGCATAAGAATCTATCTCCCCCAGAACTGGGAGTTGCTGGATGATCTACCACATTGTCTCCTTTACAGGCAGGAAGGCTACATCCCTAGTAACTATGTCACTGAAGCAGAAGACTCCATAGAAATGTATGAGTGAGTATGCTTATGTTTCCTGCACACAATCTTCCAGGAGGAACAAAATATAGTATTTTTTTTTAAGCCTTCAACAAGTTTTTTATTTCAAGATACATATTAAAGTTAATGCCAACTGGGTCAAATGATGCCACCACCCCAAGTCAGTGCCTATGTCTTACCTTCACCCCAAACACCCTCTACTTATGACAGCTAGAGTGGTCATCACACCCTCAAATCTAGAAGAATCACACTCAAAGAAAAAGAGTTGACAACCTGATAGAAAACATCTGAAAAGATAAAAGTGTTGAACTGCTACTGTTGTCCTTTTCTCCTTAATCATGGTAGTGGCTTGTCCTTGAGTGTCCCAGTCCCTGATCTCTTCCCTGCAACTCCCTGCTGCCTGCCTTTGCCCCATACTCTCTGGTTCCATGAATCTTCAGTGCCAACCTAGGTTTAGGAAAGAGACACAGTGTGCTGCGCACATGATAGGCACTCAGTAAATAGGGTTTGAGTGAACTGACTGAATCGCTGGCATGGACGAGCCCTGGAGGGTGCTCTAATCCCTGAGCTGCTTACAACATGGCCTAGGAGCCACTCAAGTCCTCTCCCTTCACAGGTGGTATTCCAAACACATGACTCGAAGTCAAGCTGAGCAACTGCTAAAGCAAGAGGTAGGTGCGGGACCACGAGCAAATGGCATTCTCCTTGCACAATCAGCGAAGATCCTGAATTGTGGGCCTATGGGCGAGGCGGTGTAGAGCCACCATCGTCTGGAGTCCCAGTTACACTTGTCAGTGTTAAAAGCAATGAGGCTGCAGCTCAAGCATAAAACTTGGCAGTAAAATCAGGGGTGGTTCTATTTTCTCTCAGGTTTGGGCAGGTGGGATGCAGGTGTGAGTGCCACTTCCTCCTACAATCAGCGGCTTTTTTGTTGTTTCAGGGGAAAGAAGGAGGTTTCATTGTCAGAGATTCTAGCAAAGCTGGAAGATATACTGTGTCTGTGTTTGCTAAATCTACAGGGTGAGTGCTACTGTTCCAAGGCCCTGGGGACGAAGGACAGCAGTACCCTCCCAACGGCTCCTTAATTGGTGTGCCCCTCCCACTCTCTCTACTGTTATTTTTAAAAATATTTTAATATTTACTCATACATGTTTGTGGGGTACAGTATGTATTTCAATACATGCATATACCCTCTGCTCTTAAACTCAGAACTCATCTCATTTCACTTCTCAAGTTCTGCTGACCCTTGTTCCCAAGTTACTGAGTAAGCATCCACTCCTTTAGGGACCCTCAAGGGGTGATACGCCATTATGTTGTGTGTTCCACACCTCAGAGCCAGTACTACCTGGCTGAGAAGCACCTTTTCAGCACCATTCCTGAGCTCATTAACTACCATCAACATAACTCTGCAGGTGAGTACCGGGGGCAACTGAAAAGAAGGGCATTAAAACACTAGAAGAAGCAATTTAGGACAAGGTGATGAGGGCTGGTGGCCTCCCAGGGCAGTGGGAATTGGCTGGGAAAGTAAACCCCTGTGGTACTGGATAGAGGGCTAGTAAAGAGGCCATCAAAGGCAGACCTTACACTGAATAGGGACTGACTTCTTATTTGGTGATTGATGGTCAGGGCTAAGGAAAAACACAGAAGAGCCAGGTGACTAATCAGCCAGCAGGTATTCATTGAGTTCCTGCTGTGTACTCAGCAATTTCCTTGGTTCTAGAGGAGAACACAGGAAAATTCTAAGTCGAGGTCCTAGTTCTCAAAGAACATACAGGTTAGACAACATCAGAAGACAGTTTCTAAGTAGTGCAGAAATTCTAAAAACAGGGAGATCAATGAGGACATGAATAAGTGAGAAAGGCTTCATTGAGAAACTAGGATGTGAGCTAAGCCTGGGCTGGGAGGTGGGAATATATTCAGTGGATGGGTGAGTGGGGGGGCCTGTATTTCAATTAGTGTTTTCTCTTTTTTGTCCCTGGAAACCCTTTTGTGAGAGGAGAAACTTCTAGAAAAATGTGGGTTTATGGAGATCTTCTGGGATTCAAAATGTACTAGAAAGATTCATACTGGGGTGTAAGGCTTAAGCAAGGATGTGCGAGGCATCCCACCCTACGCTACATCAACAGCATGACCTCTCTGTATGTTTCAGGACTCATATCCAGGCTCAAATATCCAGTGTCTAAACAAAACAAGAATGCACCTTCTACTGCAGGCCTGGGCTACGGTAACTGATTATTTCTCTGGAATGGGGTGTACCTTTGCAGACCTTGCCTTAATGAGTGTCCTTGAGGTACACCTTTTTGCATCAGCTGCCTCAAGGAAGGTTAAGACAAAAAAGTAAAATAAAATAAAATAAAAATTACAAAAAAAAAAAAAAAAAAAGGAAGGTTAAGACAGAGCCAAGCAAGAGTTATTGAGTGCTGGTTGGTTAGCTCAGTTGGTTAGAGGTGGCATTATACTGCCAGACCCCCCCCCCAAAACAAGTTATTTAGTGATTTTTCTCCCTCTAGTGGCTCCCACTGGGACTGCAAAAACATAGATTCATAAAGGGATTTGTGGTTGTTTTGGGTCTTTTTGTCTTTTATTTTTAATTTTGGCCAAAAATTTCAGCACCATCCATGAGTTCATTAACTACCATCATTAACATATTCATAAAGAGATTTTGGGATATTGTCTGGTCTATCTTCTTGCATTATGGTCAACTTGCACCTACAATTCCTAGATTCCTCCAACTAGTAATCCCCTGTCCCTGAGATTTACCTGAATAAAGATGGATTAGTATTTCTGAGAATTTCCCTTTTACTACTTTTTCTATTTCTACCCCAGTAGAGATTCTTATCTATTATAGGAATTATATGTACATGACCCCCAAAGAATCACACCAAGACTTTGTTGTTAGGATCATGGGAAATCGATCCAAAGGACCTGACCTTCTTGAAGGAGCTGGGAACCGGCCAATTTGGGGTAGTGAAGTATGGGAAATGGAGAGGCCAGTATGACGTAGCCATCAAGATGATCAGAGAAGGCTCCATGTCTGAGGATGAGTTCATTGAAGAGGCCAAAGTCATGATGTGAGTTACAGCCCAAACTGAACTCTCAATCCAGTTGCTAGAGTCTAGGAATCACCAGGACAACCCACTGGGGTTTAAGGTGACTTATTGTGAGAGAGATTTGGGACCAGGGCCTGAGATCAACCTTTGATGGGAGTCCTAACTGTTAAGGTAATTATTTCTCTGCCTTAGATATTGCTTGAGAATAGTGTTGGTCATTGGTGTGTGCCATCTCAGTTAGCATTTGGGAGTAAATGTAGAAAATGAGTCTTTCAAAAGAAAGACAGATTCTAATTTAGTTTTAGTGTTTTTTTCAGCCCTGGACTTGTTTCTTGATCAATTGATGGGCTCTGAATCCCTGCTCTTCCCCACATACTAGGCGCTTTGGGGATTTGTGGTAGGAAGGAGGAAAGTAGACTTGCTGCTATGGTCCCATAACTGATGCTCTACTCCTAGACCAATCCTTTTCCTCCCCAGCCCTTTTAATAGTATGCAGAGCCAAAAGGGGAGGACTAGTTCCTTTCCTCTCCCATAGGAATCTTTCCCATGAGAAGCTGGTGCAGTTGTATGGTGTCTGCACCAAACAGCGGCCCATATTCATCATCACTGAGTACATGGCCAATGGCTGCCTACTGAACTACCTGAGAGAGATGCGCCACCGCTTCCAGACTCAGCAGCTGCTGGAGATGTGCAAGGATGTCTGCGAAGCCATGGAGTACCTGGAGTCAAAGCAGTTCCTTCACCGAGACCTGGTGGGACCTCAGAAGGATTGGCCTGGGACCAAGGGCTGAGGGGGTGGAAGTAGCATTGGAAGGTGTATCATATACTGTTGAGGAGGGTTGCCAGTGCCATCATTTCAGTTCTGTCTAGGAAACGCTAAAATTTAGGTATGCTTCTGCCCCAGTGGTGAGCCGCTCAAATGTCCTCATCCTCAACTCCATGAGGCCTCCCATGGTGGGAGCCAGAGCATTCACTTGCCCCCAGCCTCCACCACCCATAAGGAAATGGTGGGGTCCTTTGGTGGCCATTCTGGGCTCAGAGCTGAAGGGCAACACTGTGCTTCCCAGTGGGACTGATCCTGCGTGGAGCCATCATTTAGTTACATTGGAGACAAACTGGGGGCCTGTGGGTGTATTTGGCACACGTGGGTTTTTCTAAATGTTATATAATAGTTAAAAACAAACAAAAATACACACTTGAAACATTTTGCATTTTTTAAAAAAAAAAATGAAATTTCCAGCTTCTCTGAAAATCTAGACCATCTTGGAACACGGGGCCCACATCCTCACAGGCCATGCTACCAATGGCCTGCAGCTGAGGAGCAGCTGCCTCCTATAGACCAGGCGTGTGCTCTCCATTTCCTGCAATCTTCATCCACCTCACTGCATCATTACCTTGCCTGCCTGGCCCCTGGAGCATCAGAATTTGTGCCTCTATGTCTCTCATTAAGGCCAAGGCTGAAATTGCCCTAGTCCGACTGGCAGAAAAGCAGAAAACAAAACAAACTTGCCTCCCATTCTCCATTAATTCTCCCAGCATTTCAGTGAAGGAAGGGGTGCTGTGGAGCTGCCCATGTGAATGGAATCGTTCTGGCCGTCCTCAGTGCTTTACTTAGGACGACACGGCAGGTTGCTTTCCATGTGGTGGAAATGCACCAACAATTCTCAGGGGCATCCACTGACTTCTATTAGGTGGGAAGGTGTCTCTAGTTGAAGGGGACAGGGCTTCCTGGCTTCTTTCCACTGGTGGGCAGAAGCTTGGTACTTTTAACCCGTGTGCCAGTCTCACTGGTATCTGTTGCACCACAGGCGGCTCGAAACTGTTTGGTAAACGATCAAGGAGTTGTTAAAGTCTCTGACTTTGGCCTGTCCAGGTGAGTGTGCCTTTTTCAGCTTTCCCTTTAAAAGCAAAAATAACACAGTACAAACAGGAGGAGGTGTTATAGTTTTAATCCCTTCCTTTTCTTTTTTTTTCTCATCTTAGTTTTCCACCATCTTTCTATTCCTTTTCTTCCTCTGAATCATTTAAGCCACTTCTTTCATCCTTTTGTTTTATTGTTATATCCCTCTCCTCTCCTTCCTCCCTGTATCTCTACCCCACCCCTCTTTTTAAATAGATTTCCTGAAATGCCTTATCTTGATCTGTTAATCCCGTTGACTTTACTCCATCCCTCCTTCCTTCTTAACCAGTCTAATTTCCACTGGCAACTGCAGAACAGAAGGAAGCGCAGGAGAACAGAGAAGGCAAACAGGAATAGAGAAGAGGAAGGGACTACCTATTACATCTTATATCACTTCATCCTTTCTGTGACCATATTGTCAATCAGGAAAGCTGAATCAGACATGAACACGGGAAATCTGTTGAAAATAACATTTGTAGGGCCAGCCCGTGGCTCACTCCGGAGAGTGCGGTGCTGACAACACCAAGTCAAGGGTTAAGATCCCCTTACGGGCCATCTTTTTTAAAAAAATAAAAAATAAAATAAAAATAAGTAACATTTGTAAAAGGCACTGGTTGACCAACAGAGACTTTTGAGAAAGCCTGTAAATGTGGATTTGTGTAGTTCTTGTGACCGTGTCAAGAAAAGTTAATCAAATATCAAAGCTCTCCGAATCCTAACTGTAACAAGTCCTGAATCCCTTGCAGGTATGTCCTGGATGATGAATACACAAGCTCAATAGGCTCCAAATTTCCGGTCCGGTGGTCACCACCAGAAGTCCTTATGTATAGCAAGTTCAGCAGCAAATCTGACATTTGGGCTTTTGGTAAGTGGATAAAATTGTATAGATTATACAGCTCAAAGGAAGGGGAATGCAATGGGAAAATTCACACTTTGCAAACTGCACAGAGGGATTGGTCTTGCTTTTATTCAGCTAATCCTTAGGGAGTGCTTACTATGTGTCAGGCACAAGAGGGGTTTCTGAGGATCAAAACAGTAAACTGGGCATGATCCCTGCCTTCTTAGAACTTACAACATATTGACAGAAACAATTTGTTCAGTATTCAGCAATTTCTAAATACTAATTATGTACCAGACCCTATAACTACAAAGACAAATTAGATGCCCTCTCTCTTCTAGAGGAGTTCATAGTCTAGTGTAACCCTGATGGCCAGCCAGTGTGGTCAGTGCTATAGCAGAAGTTTGGACAAGATGCAAAAAGCACAGAGGGGGGGGAACCAGCTGATTCTAATCTTTGAAGTTGATCTAGGAAGACTAGGAGCCCTACTACCCCAAAAGACTGCAAACCAACTTACTGCATTTTTTTTTAATATTCTAGGGGTTTTGATGTGGGAAATTTACTCCCTAGGGAAGATGCCATATGAGAGATTTACTAACAGTGAGACCGCTGAACATATTGCCCAAGGCCTACGTCTCTACAGACCTCATCTGGCTTCAGAGAGGGTATATACCATCATGTACAGCTGCTGGCATGAGGTAAGTGTTTTATTGTGACCTCTTAAATTGTTTGCTTGTACCTACTTTCCCATGTAGCCGGCCAGTCTCACTCTCCATGGCGGCATGCCAGCTGGGCACAGACTGACAGCCGCACACATTCTGTGACCCCAGCCTGCACCCCAGTCCTCTGATGGCCAGAGGCTTTCCCTGGCCCACCCCAGTTCTTATGAGAGTATCATTAGTAGACCCCAAGACCAACTCAGCTCTAGGGAAAGTGGATGTTGTGTGGCCGTGTCACCTAGCATAAGCAGGCAGCCAAAGGCACTCAGACAAGTTTATGAGCATTACAAGAAAAAAGTCATTAAAGTTTGTGCTCATTCCTTGGGGAGTCATTGGCCCTTTCTTCTACTTTACTAGCTGCCAATCTTTTCTGGCTGAGGTCCTAAAAGAGACTTTAAAAAAAAAAAAACCCTAAGGCCTTAAAAAGAACTAAAATAGGTAGAGGTTTTTCTTGGCTTTGTGTTGTTTTTGTTTCTTAACATGGTGCATTGTGAGGTAGGTGGGTATGTGTGGTATTTTGGAAAAAAGGAGTCTGTCCCACTATTACTAAAATGCTTTGCTGCTCTCACCTTGGGTTCTACCCGAGAAAAGTGCTTCCTCCACTTTTCAGTAGATCTTTGGCAACCTAAATCTCTAGCAGGAAATAAATGCTTAGCTCTTAGTCCTGCTCCACTAGAAACAGGGAAAGACAGACAGTGTCCAACAAGCACACTGTACATCTGGAGCCCTCCTGGTGAGGTGGAAAGTGGGTATCTGGATCAGAGCATGGCTCCTTTTCCTTGAACAAATGACAGAGTTCACAAAGAAAGTGTGGAGAGATGGAGAACCCCTTGGAGTCATTTCCCTTCCCTCTCCTTTGTGATGCAGGATGGTTAGCTACGCTCCCTCCCAAACAGGACATTCTCACTCTGCTAGTTAAAATCTGTTTCAGACAGGCACTTTCTTTACAGTTTAAGTTAGTGGTCACAAAACTGGATGCACATCAGAGTCCCTGAGAAACTGTTAAAAATCCAGATTACTAGGCCTCATCTCCAGAAATTGATTAATTATGTTTGAAGCAGAACCCTGAAATCTCTTTTTAAACTTCCCAGGAAATTCTGATCTTAGCTAGGTTTAGGAACCACTGCTTCAAAGGACCAAGAAATTGATGACTTTTTGGTTCTGACAGATTGAGACCATTCTGGTATGAATGTTCCCTGAATCACTAAACCCCTCAGGGGCTTATGGACCATGGCTGTCAGAAAAAAAAAAAAAAAAAAAAACCCTTAGTCTGGAGGCCAGACAGTGGAAACAAGAGATCCCAGGTGCTCAGGATGCCTGCCTAGTGCTGCAACCTGTGGCTTTGAAATATTAATCCCTTTGTTAACTTTGGCTTTAGGATACTAGAAACACTGTCTGAAAACAAACTAAAAATTATCACAACTTGTAGGATTTCTGTTCTGCCAGCGACTTAAACTTATTTGGTAGCCAGTTTTCACTTGAGGCTCCAAAATAAGAATGCATCGTGTACAGTCATGTAATGAACTTGGCCTGAATTTTAATCAATGTTTGTCAGTTTAATTGGCAAATTGTTCTTATCACACTAAAACCTGAGTTACTAAAGATGAAAAGTGCACAAGGACTTTATGGAGAGCTATTATTTCTTTTCCTTTTTTTTTTTTCTTTTGTAATCGACAGGGTATGATAATGGGCATATAGTACGTACTTAATAAATATTTCACTGCATTTCCCTTGAATTTTGAATTCTAGCCACTATGACACTACTTTTTCTTTGGTTTTAGAAAGCAGATGAACGTCCCACTTTCAAAATTCTTCTGAGCAACATTCTAGATGTCATGGATGAAGAATCCTGAGCTTGCTAATAAGCTTCTTGGTTCTACTCCTCTCCTGTACAAGCTCCGATTTCACTTTCTCTGAAGAAATACCAGGCTTGCAGGCCCTGGAGCCTTTGCGCACCCACTGAGTACACAAAGGCCCCTCTCTCCATCTAGGAATGCCTCTCTTCTTCGCTTCCCTGGGATAGTGCCTTTTGAGCAAAAGCCAAGGAATTATTGTGCCTGGTATTGCCACATAACCCCCCACCCGGCCGAGGAAACTTCCCAAGCGTAATAAGACGGACTTTATTTGGGATAGAAACATTTTGGGGAGGGAGGGATGTAAATAGCCTCATAAGGGGGTTCAATAGCTCTTTGAGTAGGCATTAGAGTTTGGGGGTGGGGAGGGCAGAATTTGGCAAGATGAAAACAGTGCTATCAAAACGGGAGGGGAGGGTGTTTTGATAAAATAAAATTACTGGAAAGTACGAAGGTTCTGCTATCTCAATTAATCATGCAGCCTCCCTGAAGTGGCCTATCTCAGTATTCCGGAAGACTGCTGTTTGGCACTGGTTTGGTATATTCCTACATCGAGACCTGGACTGGATCCTCGGCATTTAACCCCTCCTGCTCTTGTTAAATCCTGCCTCCGAATCGGAGATGAATTTACAAGCCAAAGCACGGTGCCTGGCACACAGTAGGGATGTAATATTACTTGAATGAATCTAAGAGTTGGGGACAAAGAACTAGAGCCAGGGGCCCAGGATGGCCACCTGACTGGCAGAGAGCAACCCCAGCAGCGAAAGCGCGGGCCAATTTGGAAACGGGTAGGGGCGGAGCTGTTGGGCCGGCCCGGAACGGGCCACGTGTTCTGAAGTAACTTCCTTTTTCCCTTTACTCTTCTTGGAGTCACGCCTCGACAGCGCCTCGGGGCCGGGCTGCAAGCCCTGAGACCTGGAAGCACAGGCGGGCGCAGCGGGCCGGGGGAGCGGGGCGCCGCGGACAAGCGCCGCGGGCGGCGGGGCGCACTCGGGCGCCCGCTTCGCGCCTGCGCAGTGCGCTCGCGGGGCGGTCCCCTTGGCGGCGGGTTGTGGTTCCGGTTCCGTCGCGGAGACACGTGAAGGTCGGTGAGTTGGTGCGGAGTCCGTCTCAGCACGCGTAGTCGCGCTGGGATGGATTCCTCCTCGTCTTCCTCTGCGGCGGGTTTGGGCGCGG
The DNA here is from genome assembly GCF_027409185.1 of Cynocephalus volans. NCBI lineage: Eukaryota > Metazoa > Chordata > Mammalia > Dermoptera > Cynocephalidae > Cynocephalus > Cynocephalus volans. Next base: position 109,146,336 of record NC_084478.1, on the reverse strand, counting down.
TGGACCCGCAGTTGCAGCATTTCATCGAGGTAGAGACTCAGAAGCAGCGCTTCCAGCAGCTGGTGCACCAGATGACTGAACTTTGTTGGGTGAGGATCCTGGGGCTGGGACCTGGAGGCTGTACCTACTTTCCCTCTGCCCTTGCCCCACGGGACTCGCTACGACGTCGGGGATTCGGGGAAGGGGTAGATCCGGTAGCGCCGCTTGGTTTTTCTCAGACTCCTCAGGTCGAGCCGGAAGGGAGAAGGGTGCCTCCACTTCTCTGGGGATTGTCACTCTGGACCTCGGCTTTGTTGGCGCAGAGGACTGGGGATCAAGAAGACTTATGCCGCTGTCCCACTGGCACTTGCAGGCACCTGGGGTTGACACTGCCTAGTGCTGGTCACCAAGACTGATTAGAGCCCCCAGGACTGAGATTTTGTCTCTAGAACGCGAGTCCCAGAAAGTCAGTGAATGTGTTATTCCTTGACTCCTCGGGATTTACCTTGATTACCTGGTTGTTCTAACCCTGCCCGGTGAGAAATGAGTGGCTCTGGACCACTGACTATAAAAGTGGCGTAATGTCTTCCAACGTGCACACTTATTTGCCTTCTTGGTGGATTGTTGTGTAATACCACGCCGTTTTGGGTCTGAAGGTTGAGGAATTGAGTCTGCCCTATGAGGGGACTTTGGCAAAAAGGTGGAAAGCATGTGTAGCTTGAGATCAAAGTGTTCTGGTTGCTAAGGACATTATACTGCCCTCCCTTGGCTACAGAATTCAGAGGCCAAGGATAATTTCCTTGGATTTGAAGGGTCTGAGGCTTGTGTACACAGCAGAAAATAACGAAATTCATTCGAACCACTGAACTTGAACTATATATGGTCATCGGTTTCCATAATACCTTTCCTATAAATTTATGGTATTTCCAGACTATGACCGTTACCAAATGTTTACTTCACTCTAGAGTGCTTTGATTCTTTTTTTTTTTTTTTTTAAATCTGTGATTCATTGTATTTGGGCCAGGAGGGAGTGTGGTTAAGGACACCTTTAAGAATCTGTAAGCAATGAGCCCTTTAGGATTCATACAATTTTCCATTCAGCGTGAGAGAATTTAAGAAACTCTGGCTTAAGTAGACATGGTTACAGAATCTCAGGTCATGGATTTTCTTTTCTTTGGTAGGTTTTAGGATGTCTTGCTGTAACGATTTATCCTTTCACCCTTGTATTCTGCAGTTAATGTAAAGGTGTTTAATGCAAGCAGCATTGTGGGGTTACAACCAAATTCAGTGAAAGTTTACTTCACTTGTATTTTGCCATTTTTCTTGCTCAGTAATATCTCAGCTCCACCATTTCTGGCCCTGTGTCTTTAAGCAAAGTATCTGTATACCACAGCTTCCCTCTTTGTAAAATAAGGATTAATAATAATGTCTATTCCATAGGATTGTTGTGAGAATTGAAGTCTGTAGAAAATTGCTCGACACTTGGTAAGCTGCCAAATGTGAACTATTATTAATATATCAGATACTGTTTTTAGGTGAAATTTGTCCTCTAAGCAACAAGAAGTTACCTTCCACCCACCCCTCTTTTTTCCCTGAGTTCCCTTTGTGATTCTGTATCTTATCCTGTGCAGGAGAAGTGCATGGACAAGCCTGGGCCAAAGTTGGACAGTCGGGCTGAGGCCTGTTTTGTGAACTGCGTTGAGCGCTTCATTGATACAAGCCAATTCATCTTGAATCGACTGGAACAGACCCAGAAATCCAAGCCAATCTTCTCAGAAAGCCTTTCTGACTGATCTCAGCATTACCTCTTTGGAAGAGGAAGGTAGTCAAGAAATGAAGAGTTGTTGATGGGATGGTTGAAAAAATAGTTATGGGGCATTGGCTCCCACCTTTTGTCACTCTTTGGATGTCCTGTCATCTGAGAATGAACAAAGACCAATTTATGTGTGTGTGTGCGGTTTTAGGGTCATGTGTATTTGTTTGTGTTTTTTAATGCTAATCTTGTGAAAATAATCACCAGACGAATGGAAAACTATGAGATGCGTATTACTGTATGTTGGACTGTGCTTTTCTCAAAGTCCCATTAACTGCTGCTTATAATTTTGATAGTGGAACTGCTTTCTATAATTTGATCGTGGGACCACATAGGTAAAATCTCTCATTTGTGTGACTTCATTTCAGATTTCTGGGAGATCTTTGTGTCTGGCAGGAAGGGCAGCAGTGGGGGAGGAGTAATTTGGTACTTAGCTGTGGGCCTCCTTATCTAGTGTTTGACTGTCAGTGCTGGGGGAAAAAATCTGTGGAGTGTTCATACAGTTCACTTCAGCTTCCTAGATTATCTCCTTCCCCTATACTATTATTTACGTGAATATCTATAGTAAAGTATGGTCTCAAGGTAGTACAGGCATCCTGAGAGTCTAGAGGCCTTTAGTTATAAAGGAATCTAGCCAGTGAACATAATTCTCATTACTAGACTGCCACAAAGAAAAAGTTAGCTTACCCTGTATATCAGGGTATAAAAAATTCAGAGATGTGCCTAAATCAGTTATAAAGATTTAGGCCAGTCAAAAACTTAACAGCAGTTTCAGGTAGAGGTGCATGCCTAATGTTAATTAGTATAGATTCCATTTACTGCATTTTTTTGATCACTGAAATAAAAGCTTCTACAAGATTCAACTCTGTGATTGAAAAGACTTTCCAGTCTAGTTATCATCTGCAACCCAGAGAGATTTACTATGGGCTGATTCCAAGCCCGAAATGTAGCCAGTCTAGGTACTTGCTCTGTGCAAGGTACAGCATGGTATTCCAGGGGGTCCCTGACCTTTTTGTGAGAAAAAAGAACCTTGACATAAGAAGGGGGGGGAGGAATTCCATGTTGATGGTCAAATCCTGAGTGTAGTAGAAGATGTTCTTTTGACTGGATTCCCCTCTTATTTCAAATCCTAGTAGACTGGAGTGTAGACCTAAAGTAGAACTACTTATTGGTAGCCTCTAGTGCAAATCCGTGAAAGTTGGGGAGATACCCATTTCCAGAAGCCTCAAGTCCCTGTTTAGCTTTCCCACATATAGGCAGGCACTGTAAGAAAACTTTTAAAAATCACGATAACACAGTTCAACATTTAAGTGCCTACTCTGTTCCAGACACTGTTTTTAGTGACAGGGATTTAGCAGTGCACAAAAAAAAGTCCCTGTCCTTGATGTGCTTATGTTCTAGCTAGGGGGGACAGGCAGTAAACACATAAATATGTGAACATAGTAAGTGCCACAGAGAAAACGCAGAGTTAGGGTGCCAGGGAATGCCTGTGGGGCACTGTTATTTTATATGTGAGGGTTAGAGAAGGCCTCCTTGGGAAGGTGGCATTTCAGCATGGACCTGAAAGAACTAAGTGATCAAGCCCTGTGGGTATCTAGAAGAACATTTCAGGCAGAGGTAACCGTAAGTCCAAGGGCCCCATGGTAGGACCTGCATGCCACGGTGCCATGAAGAACAGTCAAAAGGTCAGTATGGCTGAAGTAAAGTGAATAAGGAGAATGGTGAGAAATAGAGGCAGAGAAAAATGCATGAGATGGTTTAGGGCTGAGGGGGAGGTGTGCACTGACCGTGTCAGGCCTTGTAGGCCATTGTAAGAACTTGGGTTTTACTGAGCACGATGGGGAGCCATTTGGGGGATTTTAGCAGACCAGTGGCTTAATATAACAAGTTTTAGGAGAGTCTGCCTGCTGTTTGGAGTACATGCACACGGTGAAGAAGAAGTAGTAGTAGTAAGAATTTTGAAGTCCAGGAGAAATCAGTTTTTTAGGGTATCTGGCATATACCTTGTATTTATATGCCTCTGTTGATTTTTTTTTCCCTACAAAATTTCATGTGTTCATGTAAAACCTCAAGTAACAGAGAAGGCTTTAGTCTCTTCCTTCTTATTCTTCATTCTTCCTTATTCTTCCTCCTTACATTATTTATTGTGTTATTTATTTTATTACTACATCATTCTTCCTATTCGTTTAGTGTTAAAGTATTTTCACTACATGTACACACAAACTTAAATATCTTTGCTTTACAGTGGTATTGCTTGCTCAGCTAATATACATAGTGAGAAAGAAGGTCTATTCGATTTACACAGTGTGTGTGAGCACCCGCTTGTGTTCAACACTACTAGGCACAAGACAATGGGAAAGAAAAGGAGTAACGTTTGCCCCTGTTTTCAGGAGGTCAGTAAACACCAGAGCTACAACTCGGGCTTCTGTTTGTTTTGTCAGTCTCAGAAATTCTTGTTCAGAACCTTGATAAAAGGGTGGCACTTTCAGCCCTGATGACATTCAAAGTCCTCAAATATTCAGGGTAGAAAATTCAAGACTCAGCTATAAAAGGATTAGATTAGCAGACCATTTTTCTGAAATGAGATCTCACCTAGAAGTTGATATTTAAAATAGAAGAGCCAGGCTGCTCTGGTGGTAGAGGTATCCAGAAGCCTGCCTGCTGTCGTCTCCTCACCCACCTGAATCCCCAATGTTGTGTACGGCACTGTCTTGGAGACTCCAGCGTTTTACCAGACGTACTGTGAAAACTGGAACCAGTCTGTCCCTAAGGTCCCTAACCGTGAGTCCGTGAACTAACATTAGGGATAACAGATACAAGGAAATCGAGCAAGAACTTCATATGTACTTATGATAAACAAATCTCCATAAGGAGTTTGAATTCTAAAATGTAACAGGTCAATAAGCCCCATGTAAAATGTTCCTTATGTGGAATAATGGAAAGCAATGAATGGTCCTTATTTAAAAAAAAAAACAGTTTCCCCCATATCAATCCTTTAATAAAAAGTCTTAGCCTAGGAAGGTTTTATTTCAAAGACCACTCAATAGTACTTCTCTTGAAACTCTCCGTATTCTACTTCAGCTTTATTTTTGTTGGCATCTTCTGGACTCAGTATAGGTTGATGGAGAAAGGTCTGGTATCCTATATCTTCATTCTGTGCGGGAGTAAGGGTATTGTTCAGATTTATTGATCTCAAGTCAAAGGGCAACAGGTACGGACCAAAAGGAACATCTTGAAAGGCATGAAGTAAAAGAGGCCAAGAACTATGGTACATAAACCAGAGATGGCACCGCTAAACTTGTTGAGGTCATATGCTGCTATTCTTTGAAAAGAACAGCAAGCAGGTCATGGCAAGGAAAAGGACATACTAAGGCCGGCCCGTGGCTCACTCGGGAGAGTGCGGTGCTGATAACACCAAGGCCACGGGTTCGGATCCTATATAGGGATGGCCAGTTTGCTCACTGGCTGAGCGTGGTGCTGACAACACCAAGCCAAGGGTTGAGATCCCCTTACCGGTCATCTCTTTTAAAAAAAAAAAAAAGGAAAAGGACATACTACATGGGAAGGACAACAGAGGTACTAGAAATATCCAAGGCCTTGTTTATATAGTTAATTTGAATGTTTACACAAAGCACAAAACAAATGGAGAGCATTTAGCCCAGGGCTGGGTTTGTGATTGGCTTCCCTAAAATAGCTGCTTCAAGGCAACGTCCAAACCTTTGAAACAGAAATAAGTGATAATACAAATCTTTCCACGAATGTTTTGAAGTACTCTCGTGTACACCAGGAGGTTACTCTGGCCATAGCAAGGTCCCACTGTGAAGACAGACAAGGTGGCACTGACCACTATACACAAGGCCAAAACAATGAATCCTGCAATAAAAGAATTGAATTATTCTTTTAATATTTATATAAGAAGTGCTAAAGCAATTTGACAAGCCATTACATTCTTTAACACCTTAACAAGTGAACTTAATGTATGAACTAACAAAAATTGTATATCTAAAGCTATATCTTACAAACAATCACTCTAAAAAGGCAAAACCTATACATTATAATTATAGCATTCTCTACTACGCAGAAATACACGGAAGGGACAATTGGGTAGGATATGGCCAACCAGGATTCTGATGTACTGATCAGGAACTCCAGATGAACAAAAGAGCCAATAGAATTTTGAGAGGTATCAAATATAATACCATAATGACAATAGCTTTGCTTTACTGAGGGTGTGCATACTATGAGGTACAACACACTGTACTATGTCTTTTACATGCATCATCTTTTTAAAATTAAAACAACTCTGAGAGAGGAACTATTATTACCATACCCATTTTACAGATGAAGAAGCTGAGGCTCAGGGAAAATAACTTACTCAAGGTTACACAGCCAATAAGTTGTAGGGATGGAATTTGAAACGAGGGAATTTGACTCCAGAGCTCATGGTCTGAACTATTATACTAAACTGCCTCCCAATGTACTTTTAAGTACATAGGAAATAATGTTTCTCTAAAAGCCTGAGCCAAAATAACTGGAACATGTCATTCTAGAGATAGCATGGTATTAATGGAAAGAGTACAAGTTTTAGAGTGAGGTAGAACTGGGTTCAAATCCTGACTGCTGACACCTGTGACCTTAGAGAAGTCAATCTCTGATCCTTAGTTTTTTATTAATAAAACAGATGGTAATACCTACCTCACAGGGTTGTAAAATGTGGTAACATGTAAAGCACTTGGTGTGCTGTAGATGCTTTAATGGTAGCTATTATTTATTTTAAAAATTTTTTTGTCTATTATTTATTATTACTACTACTATCATTCAGAACTGGGCATTTTTGGTCACCCTGACAGTCAATGTCTGGGAGAACAAGAGAAAAACAAAAAGTCACTTCACCAAGCTGATTAATTGATGAAGTGGCAGGGCCAATGGAACATACATTAAGGATTTTTAGTTTTATCCCACAATCAATAGAAAATTATTGGAGGATTTTATACGGTGAAGTAATATAATGATATTTGCACTTTTTAATGACAAAAGTACTCCAAGCATGTTTGAAAATTTTCAAACAATATGGAATCGCTTAAAATAAATAAAATTCCTTTCCTTACCCTCATACGAGGGTAATTCAAAAAGTTTGTGGAAAAGTGGAATTAAAAGATAATCAGAATCCTTCCTTGAACTTTTTGGAGTACCCTCGTATATGCATTTAGAAAGATCTCTTTAACAGCTATATGGAGGTTGGAGTAAAGCAGAGAGAGCAGTAATAAGGTTATTTCACTAGTTCAGGGAAGAGACTGGAGGATTGAATTAAGATAGTGAAAGCAGGAACAGAACGGGGGCATATTAGGAATATGGGGGCGCAGTGAGAGAAATCTGTAGTAAGGTGGAAATGAAGAAAAACTGATGATAGGATAGGAGGTAGGGTAGAGAATAATGTGCCAATGAGGATGCCTTGGGGCTCAAAGGACAGGAAAAGTGACTAGAGAGGAAGATAGAACCGATCACATTGAACAGACAGCAGAGGAAGTTACACAGAGATTATTCCCAATTCCATAGCTCTGGTGTCTGGGTAACCTTTGGAATTATTTATTGCCCCCCCCCCCATTTAAGGAACATAAGCATACCCCTAAAGTCAGAAATACTTAAAAGATTACTCACAAATACAATGTTCTATAAACTTTTAACAGGAAAATTTAGAAAAAAAGCTGCTATGGTTTGGATGTCCCCTCCAAAACTCATGTTAAAATGTAATTACCATTGTAACACTATGAAGAAGTGGGACCTTTAAGAGTTAGGCCATGAGGGCTCTGCCCTAATGAGTGGATTCATGCCGTTATCACAGGAGTGGGTTCCAAAAAAAGGATGAGTTCAGCCCAATTTTCTCTCTCTCACAGGTTCACTTGCCCTCCCACCTTCCGCCATGAGATAATGCAGCCCAAAGGCCCTCGCCAGATGCCGGTGCCACACCCTTGAACTTCCTGGGCTCCAGAACCATGTACCAAATAAACTTCTGTACATTATAAATTACCCAGTCTCAGGTATTTTCTTATAGCAGCAAAAAAACAGACTAAGACACAAGCCAAAAGAAAAAGAAAGATAAAATATCATTTGAGTTTTAACATTGTACTTTGATAAGGAAGGGAGGAAGGAGTAGAAGGACAAAAAAGAAACAGTGGGGAATTGGGGACTCAGCAGTAAACTGTACTCCAGGCCTGTAGTAATTTCCTTAAAGCTTGAACTATTTGCTACATAGTGTGACTGACCTGATGTACTAAACCAGTGTTCAAATTAAAAATCTAATGTGATCACGATATTGCTAGAGGTACCTTGTCCACTATAAAGTAAACATAATCAACACTGCCTACTTCTTTTTGAACGGCTATTCATCATCCTTGTGTGGCAGGATACACCACCAGGTGTTAAGAGTTAATCCCCAGTTTTAAAGCACTTTCTTTTTTTTCCTTCCCTCAGACAGGTCCCAGGGATGCTTTCTTTTCTTCCTTAAAGCTGCCAACACTTTGGAATTCTTACTCCCATCAGATTAACATTATCCCTAATTCTCCCCACTGAAGACAAGCACAGAGACCCTTAGCATTTTAAAGGCTATACTTTGAATCACTACAGGGAAATAGACATTGGACAACACAAACAATAAATCTGGGGAAATTGCAAAGCCTATGGAATTTTGCAGATTTCTAATAGTCAACTCCAGGGCCGGCCCGTGGCTCACTCGGGAGAGTGCAGTGCTGATAACACCAAGGCCCCGGGTTTGGATCCCATATAGGGATGGCCAGTTCGCTCACTGGCTGAGCGTGGTGCTGACAACACCAAGTCAAGGGTTAAGATCCCCTTACCGGTCATCTTTTAAAAAAAAAAAAAAAAGTAATAATAATAGTCAACTCTGGTTCATAGTCCATTCCTTGCTGATATGGTTATTACCAAGATCCCCCTTGGTCTTTATGCTTGAGTGGAGTTTTTCATCAAGCTTCCCCATTTGACACAAAACTCAGAAGCCATAAGATAAAAGGCTGTTAATTTTGTTTACATAAAAAATTCTGAACAAAATCTTCCATAAGCATAGTTATAAAAAACCAACACATGGGGAACAAATATTTGAAACTTTTCCACAAAAGGCTAATTTCCTTATATAGAGGGCTCCTACAAATCAATAATAAAAGATCAATAATTCAATATAAATATGGGCAAAGGATATTGGGGGGTTTTTTTGTTGTTCTTGTTTTTATTGGTTATGAATATTCATGGACTACAAAGCTAATTGTCACCACTCATGCCCAAGATGTGATGGCCAGATGTACTGGCAGCATGCCCATTACCACAAATTGTGATTATACCCCATATCCCCCACCCAATTATCCCCCCCCCCCCAGTTATCCCCGGCCTCCTTCCCCATCCCCCTTTCCCCACTCCACTTTGTATCCCTAGGTATGTTCTCTCCCCTGCATGTCCAACATTCTACTGTGGTCTTTCCTTCCTTCTTTCTCTCTTAGCTCCCACTTATGAGTGAGTACATGTGGTATTTATCCCTCTGTGCTTTGCTTATTTCACTCAACAAGTTTCTCCAAGCTCATCCATGTTGTTGGAAATGGGAGAATTTCATTCTTTTTTATGGCAGAGTAGTATTCCATGGTGTATATATGCCACATTTTCCTTATCCAATCATCCATCGATGGTCATTTAGGTTGGTTCCATATCTTGCCTGTTGTGAACAGAGCTGCGATGAGCATGGGAGTGCAGGTATCCCTTTGACATGATGATTTCCATTCCTTTGGGTATATACCCAGAATTGGGATTGCTCAATCGTATGGAAGATCTATCTGTAGTTGTTTGAGAAACCTCCATACTGTTTTCCAAGCTGGTTGTACTAATTTACAGTCCCACCAACAGTGTAGGAGCATTCCCTTCTCTCCACACCCTCGCCAGCATTTGTTATTCACCGTCCTTTTGATTATAGCCAGCCTAAATGGGGTGAGGTGGTATCTCAATGTGGTTTTAATTTGCATTTCCCTGATGACTAGTGATGTTGAGCATTTTTTTCATGTATCTGTTGTCCATTTGTATGTCTTTCTTTGAAAAATGTCTATTCAGTTCCTTTGCCCATTTTTTAATTGGGTTATTTGTTTTTTGCTGTGTAATTGCTTGAGCTTCTTGCATATTGTGGATATTAATCCCTTGTCAGAGGCATAGTTAGCAAAAATTTTCTCCCACTCTGTAAGTTGTCGTTTACTCTGTTGATGATTTCCTTTGCTGTGCAGAAGCTTTTTAGTTTGATATAGTCCCATTTGTTTATTTTTACTTTCGTTGCTTGTGCTTTTAGACTCAGGTTCATAAAGTCTGTACCCAGATCTAGTTCCTGAAGTGTTTCACCTATATTTTCCCTTAGTAATTTTTCAGTTTTAGGTCTTATACTTAAGTCTTTAATCCATTTTGAGTTGATTTTAGTATATGGTGAGAGGTGCATGTCTAGTTTCATTCTTCTGCATATGGATATCCAATTTTCCCAGCACCACTTATTGAAGAGGTCTTTTCCCCAAGGTATGTTTTTGTTGCCTTTGTCAAATATCAGATAGCTGTAAACCTGAAGGGTGATTTCTAGGTTCTCTAATCTGCTCCACTGGTCTGAGTGTCTTTTTTATGCCAGTAACATGCTGTTTTGGTTACCATAGCTTTGTAGTATAATTTGAAGTCAGGTAGTGTTATGCCTGCGGCTTTATTTTTTTTTGCTTAGGATTGCTTTGACTATTTGGGGTCTTTTGTTGTTCCATATGAATGCTGAGATTGTTTTTTCCATTTCTGTGAAGAATGTCATTGGTATTTTGATGGGGATTGCATTGAATCTGTAGATTGCTTTGGGTGGTATTGACATTTTCACAATGTTAATTCTTCCAATCCAAGAGCATGGAAAGTCTTTCCATCTTTTTGTGTCTTCTTTAATTTCTTTCAGTGGTGGTTTGTAGTCCTCATTGTAGAGATCTTTCACCTCCTTGGTTAAATTGATTCCTAGGTATTTTATTTTTTCGTGACTGTTGTAAATGGGCTTACTTTCTTGATTTCTCTTTCTGTTAGCTCATTATTGGAGAATATAAATGCAACTGATTTGGAGGCACTTATTTTATATCCTGCAACGTTACTGAAATTATTAACCAGGTATAGGAGTTTTTTATAGAATCTTTAGGTTTTTCTATATATAGTGTCATGTCATCTTCAAATAGGGACAGTTTGACTTCATCTTTTCCAATCTGGATGCCCTTTATTTCTTTCTCTTGCCTGACTGCTCTGGTTAGTACCTCCAGTACTATGTTAAATAGAAGTGGTGAGAGTGGGCATCATTGTCTTGTTCCTGTTCTTAAGGGAAAAGCCTTCAGTTTTTCCCCATTCAGAATGATACTGGCAGTGGGCTTGTTGGGTTCTCCAGAGAAACAGAACCAATAAGATATATATACACAGCTATACAAGGTCACTTAAAAAATTTCATGGAAAAATAGAATTGAAAGATAAAATGAATATTTCCATCAACTTTTGAAGTACCCTCATAGAAGGAGATTTATTATGGGAATTGGCTCATGTGATTTTGGAGTCCACAAAGTCCCATGATCTGCCATTTGCAAGCTGGAGAACCAGAGAAGATGGTGGTATAAGTTCCAGAGTCCAAAGGCCAGAGAACCAGAGTTCTGATGTCCAAGGGCAGGAGAAGATGGATGACCCCGCTCCAGAAGAGAGAGAGTTTGCCTCTTCTCTATCTAGGCCCTCAACAGATTTGATGGTGCACTCTTATACTGGTGAGGGCAGACCTTTCTTACTCAGCCTACTGATTCAAATGTGAATCTCTTCCAAAAACCCCCTCACAGACACACCCGAAAATAATGTTTTACCAGCTATCTGGGTATCCCTTAACCTAATCAGGTTGACACATAAAATTAACCATCACAAATGCAAAAAGACAATTCAAAGAAATGGAAATACAAATGGCTCTTGAACACGTGAAAAGATGTCTATCTTTAAGAGAAATTTTAAAAACCTACACCGAGATAGTTTTTACCTATTAGACTGGCAAAGCAAAAGCCTGATAAAATACTGCTGTGTGTGGGTGTAAGGAAAACAGGTGGGAGTATAAATGGGTACCATCTCTATGGAAAGCAGTCTAGCAGTATCTGCCAAGTTATAATGTGCAAGCCTTCCACTCTAGAAACCTGACTTCTAGGAATTCATCTTATGAATATACTCACATACATGCAAAATGACGTATAAACAAGGTTTGTAATAAAAATGAACTGGAAACAACCCAAGTGTCTCTCAATAAGATACTGTATTTATTAAATAATGTTCCTACAATGAGGTACTTACTATGCAGCAATTAAAAAGAAGGAGGAACCTCTTTATATACTGATATGGAATGATCTCCAATATATACTTGTATTATTAAATTAAAAATCCAAGATTCAAGACCTAGTATGCTACTATTTGTGTGGAAACGGGGCATGGGGGATTAAAATACACATATTTGCTTGAATAAGCACAAATTACCTATTGAAGAATATTGTTAACATTGGTTGCCTCTGGGGAAAGGAACTGGGCAGTTGGAGGTTGGGGTGGAAGGGAGACTTTTTACTATATATCTTTTTTCTATGCCTTTTGAATTTTGAACCATGTGAATGAATTACCTACTCAAAAAAGAAATATTTAAAAATAAAGTAACAAAATAAGTTTCTCCCCATTTTGGTGCCCTCCACTCTGTACTAAAAAGTGAGGAGGTGTGATGGAAACCACTTCCGGGAACAAAAACCCTATATTTCAACTACAATACTTTCAGATGCCTGTTAGTCTCACATAGATTGTTTATATCTAAAGACCTCAAGCAGGGCTGGCAGCAGGGTGGGGTGAGTGAGGCACTTGCTCATGTGCAAAATTTAAGGGGGTGCCACAAAACTCAGTTAGCAAGAGGAATGATATTTTAAAAATCAAATTAATGAAAAAAAAATCTATGATGAACAAAATATCAAAATTTTAAGTAAAGACAGGATCAGTAACAGTGCCATACCAAGCCATATAGAAACCTGAGCCAAAAGGAAAAATTGGGGCCTCCATACATGTTTTTATGTATTCTTGAATGGTGTATTAGTCCCTTTTTGTGTTTCTATAAAAGAACACCTGAGACTGGGTAATTTATAAAGAACAAAGATTTATTTGGCTTATGATTCTGGGACAGCTGCATCTGGCACAGGCCTCAGGCTGCTTCTGCTCATGGCAGAAAGCGGCAGGCAGCCAGCAGGTACAAGCAGATCACATGGCAAGAGGAAGCAAGGGGGTGGGGAGGTGCCAGGGTCTTTATAAACAACCAGCTCTCCTGGGAACTAATAGAGTGAGAACTCACTCATTACTCCCGCCACCTGGGGGGAGCATTAATTAACTCATGAGGGATGTGCCCCCGTGACTCAAACTGCCACACTGGGGATCAAATTTCCATATGAGTTCTGGGAGGACAATACTCCAAACTCCATCAAATGGTTAATTTTTTTTCCCAGAACATTAAAGCAGTTGAAAAAATACTGAAAAAGAGATATTAAAATTCACAGCATTTAAGTTTAAAATACATTACTTACACCAAAACAGAATTTATTAAATTTTACCTTTTTGGCTTTAGTGGAAGCAAACCCATCAAAAACATTTTTATTAAAAATTTTTTTACTAATATTTTTATTAGGTCTAATAAGAATATGTAGATTTGGGGGGAAGTTCTAGTAATCTGGAGCAACTTAAATGCAAAGTAGACACTGGAGAATATCTGGAGATGAGAAATCACAAGGAACACATGGATTATGTAGTTATGCCATGCTAAGGAGTGTGGATTTTATTTTGAAGGCGATGGGGAACCTCTAAAGGATGTCAAGCACATGTTTTAGGCAGATTACAATCATGTGAGTGTCTGAATAAAGAATTAACATCTAAGACAATGTTGCCCGCCATCCTAAAATTATTTCCCTTTTAAAATAATCCCTGATGTCCATTTCCAGTAATATGGTGGCTGAAATAAACTGAAAGTCATCCCACACTATAGAACACTTAGAAATACTGAATAAAATACAAGGGTACTTGAAAAAGTTAATGGAAAAATAGAATTGAAAGATAATATGAATCTTTCCATGAACTTTTTGAAGTACCCTTGTATAACATCCCTTTAAATGTACACCAGAGCTTGCAAGTAAGTAAAGGAAATTACCAGGAGTCAAAACACGAAGTGGAAAACCGAAAACCAGAGCATTTGGTTCGAGCTGACATCTCAGCTGCTGTACTGGTGAGGTGCAGGCACCTTGGCTATCTCACTAAGTAAGGTGCTTACATTTTGATGGCTTTGTAGAGGCAGGAGACAGACCCTTGGGCCTAAGTAAGGTGGGGGGTTGGAACTGAGACACCTGTAGAAAGTTGGGACTTTCAAAGGACTATGCCTTCATTAAGGGTGAACTAGAGAAAAATCCATTCACTAGCATAAGGAGACAATCTGGGTGCTAGGAAGGGAGTAAAAAGGTCTCCATATGAGGATTTGTAACTGCAGGCCTGCTTTCACATGGGGTTGGGATTCAAAACGTGTAACTCCTTCAGGCCAAAAAATGAGCATACAGTGGTTCTTGGGTATTGCTATCCCTTGAACTACCCGACAGAAGCAACATAAAACAGCTCTCGAAGGATGTATCCTTCACAAGCTCACCACAGGTAAAGGCACACTAAACACAACTTACAATAAAAAAGTACAAAACACACGATGAAACACCCCACCATTAAGTAAATGTCTGAAGATACAATAAACAGGCTTGGACCCCAAGATCTTCAGATAATAGAATCATCTAATACACACTATAAAATAATTATGCTTAAAATAATTAAAGACATAATTGAAAACATAAGAAAAGAAGACACTATTAAAAAAAAATACCAGATAGTTTTGAAAAAGAATTCTAGCAACAAAAAAATTTTTTAAATTAAAAACTCAATGGACATATTAAACCACAGATTAGGCACAGCTAAAGAGAAAAGTGGTAAACTGGAATATAGATACACAGAATGCAGCAGAGAAATTTAAAAAATGAAATATATAAATATATGAAAGAGAGGTAGAGACATAGAGGTCAAACAGAAAAAAAATTAATATTCAAAGAAGTAATGGCTGAGGGTGTTCCAGAACTGATGAACTAAAAACATGAATCCTCAGATTCAGGAAGTATGAGTCCTGAGCAGGATAAATACAACTAAATTCACATTTAGATCATTTTGGTGAATCTTCAGAACATCAAAACAAATGATTATAATGATAATATTTAATATTTTCAATGCACCAGGATTGTTCTAAACACTTTACCCAAAGGATAATCATTTTTAATGTATTGATATATTTTCTTCCAGACTTTTTTATCTATGCATGTTTATGCACAATTCAAAAGTTTCAAAGCGGGCCGGCCCGTGGCTCACTCGGGAGAGTGTGGTGCTAATAACACCAAGGCCCCGGGTTCGGATCCCATATACGGATGGCCGGTTCGCTCACTGGGTGAGCGTGGTGCTGACCACTCCAAGTCAAGGGTTAAGATCCCCTTACCGGTCATCTTTAAAAAAAAAAAAAAAAAAAGTTTCAAAGCAAAATCAGAACAATACTATACATACAATTCTGTCTTCTTTTTTTACTTAATATTTTACCATAAGCATTTTCCCATGTTATTAAGCAGCAGCAGCAGGGACAGTAGTAACAGCATAAATAGCAGCTAACATTTTAGGATTGTGGTTATAAGCAAGGGTTTTGAAGTCAAACTTTCTGGGTTTGAGTCCCAGCACACCATTTACTAGCTGGATGGCATTGGGCAAGTGACTCATCCTCTCTCTGATTCCATTTCCTCAGTTAGTAAAAATTTACATTGTAGAATTATTGTGAGTTACTAGTTACTAAGCCATCTGCCAGGCACTGTGCTAAACACATGAATAATCCCATTTAATCTTCACAAAACCCCAATGGGTTAGCAACTGTTCTCATAGTAGGGTTTAGAAAGACTGTTAGGTGGTTTGCCCCAAATCACATGGCCAATAGTGCTTCTACTTGAATTCAGATCTGTTTCCAAAACCCATGCTCTTGATTGTTATAGTACACTATTCTTCTACATCTTTTTAATGATTTAACAGTATGCACAAATCATAAAGCTCACCACAATACTCTTATTCCTTAAATGTTGCACATTTAGATCTTTTCCATTTATTTCCTATTATAAATAACCCAGTGAAGCACATCCTTACCCGTAAAACATCATATGCATTTCAAGTAAACTGTGTAGGGTAGTTACTCTGTAGTGGACTTAGTCAAAAAGTATGACGTTTTAAGGCTCCTAATATATGTTGGCAAACTGCTTCCCACAAAGGTTGAAACCATCTACATACCCATTGGCAATGTATGAGAGTAAGGTTGATTTTTTTTTTCATATATTGACCACTTATTTATATCCTTTGCTCTTTTTCTTTAGAGATGTTCTTTTTTCTAATTTGTATGTTATACGGTTATATAATATATATGTTATCTATGCATATATGTTATATACATAAGTTAATATTGTTTTATGTATAGTTATATAGTAGGGATGTTAACCAGTTTTATCATATATATTTTTAATAAACTTTTAATTTTAAAATAGCTTTACAGTTACAGAAAAGTTGTGCAAATAGCACAGAGTTCTCACATACCTCACACCCAATTTCTCCTATCGTTAACACCTTGCATTACTATGGTACATTTGTCCTAATTAATGAACGAATAATGACACATTATGGCTAACTAAAATCTATACTTTATTCAGAAACTATAGAAATAATTTTTACCTAATGTCCTTTTTCTGTGCCAGAATACCATCCAGGATACCACATTACATTTAGTTGTCATGTCTCTTAGGATCCTTTTGGCTGTGGCTGTCATATCTTTTTGCAAATCTTTTACTTCCCGTTTATAATATTTTCAGCCTTACTGCGATATAACTGACAAATAATAAATGTATATATTCAAGGTATACAATGTGATAATATGATATACATTGTGTAATGATTATCACAATCAAATTAATTAACACATCCTTTTACCACACAGTTACTGTGTGTGTGTGTGTGTGTGTGTGTGTGTGTGGTGAGGACACTTAGGATGCACTCTCTTAGCAAATTTTAAGCAAACAATATATTATTATTAACTATAATCACCATGCTGTACATTAGATCCCCAGAACTTATTCATCTTATAACTGAAATTACCCTTTGACCAACATATCCTCATTTCCCCCAAACCCCAGCCCTGGAAACTATTGCTCTACTCTCTGCTTCTCTGAGTTGGAAGTTTTCAGATTCTACATATAATTGGCCAATTTATAATTTGTCTTTCTCAATTTATGTGTGCTGTTTTCTAATATATTTCAAAATTTTGAATTCTACATTCAAATATGTCAATATTTTCATCTGTGATAACTTCTGCTGTTTTATATTTAGAAAGTTCTTCCCCATACCAAAACGAGGGAAATGTTTACCTATATAATTTCTTTTTTTTTCTATTTGTACTTATCTTTCTCCCATTACTGTTTTATATTTTCACTTTTTAAATTTATATCTAATTCACCGATCTATTTGGAATTTATTTTGGTATATCATATAAAGTAGAAGCCTAATTTATTTTTTCCAAATAGTTACCATTTCTCTGAGCCTCATCTCTTACAAAATCCTTCCTTTTCCCACTGATTTGTGATTCTCTATGACCTATTATGGTTTGTTTCTGGGCTGCCTGTTATTTTCTGCTGTTAAGATGACTAGCTATTCCAGTTTGCTCAGGACTGTCTCAGTCTTAGCACTAAAAGTCTCATATCCTGGGAAACCTCTCAGTCCTGGGAAAACCTGGATGGTTGGTCACCTTATCCATGCCCTATTTTTGTGCCATTGCAGTACTGTCTTATTTGCTGTGGCTTTATAATGCATTTTAATATCTAGTAGAGCAAGTACCCCTCACTGTTCTCTCCCAAAATTGACTGTTTCTTCTTCTAGGTGAAATTCAGAATATTTGAACAAATTCCAAAATAAAAATCCTATTGGAATTGCATTACAATTACAAATAATTTAAGAGCACATTTTTGAATATTGAGTCTTCCCTTCATGCAATATAGAATATAAAATATAGAATGTCTCTTTCAAGTCTTCTTTTACGTCTCTCATTAAAGCTTCAAAGTTCTTTTCATATAGGTCCTTACCTATATTTCATTCCTAGATAATCTAAAATTGTATGCTACTGTACTAAATGGGATCTTTTTTCTTACCTATTATATTTTCTAAATAATTAAAACAATATTTTCAGATATATCCACACAGTTTTACCTAAATGTATAAATGTGAATATATACATGCTTCTAAAAAAAAAAAAAAAATTAACCACAGCCTTTTTTTCTTTTCTTTTCTTTTCTTTTTTTTTTTTCTTTTTGGCTTGGCTACCCCACCTCCTCTCCACTTCTACCCCTGCCACACATATTAACAACCTAATATGTATCTATACATTTTACCCATACTTAAAAACTCCTATAAAGAGGGATAGATAATGTTTTTTGATCACTGGTTGTTTTTAAAAACGGTATCATATTATATACAGCTTTAATATTTTCAATAGATAGTCCCAGATTGCTTAACATGACTGTAATACTAAATATTTCTACCATCAATGTATAAGAATAATATTTTCTCACATACCCACCAGCAATGAATTTTTGCCACTCTTAAACCACCGAACTGTCCATCACAGGAGATTTGCTGGATAAAATATGGTAATACCATGCAGCTGTAAAAAGAAATGAGAAAGATTTGTATATATTGCTATGGAATAATCTCCAGGATACACGGTTAAGTGAAAAAAGCAAGGCACAGAACAGTATGCTACCTTTTATGAAAGAAAGGGGGGAAATAAGAACATGTATAACTACTATTTATGTTTTATATTATTTTATTTTATTTTATTATTTTTTTAACGTGATCGGTAAGGGGATCGTAACCGTTGGCTTGGTGTCGCCGGCAGCGCGCTCAGCCAGTGAGCGCACCGGCCATCCCTATATAGGGTCCGAACCCGCGGCCGCTGCTCTCCCAGCGCCGCTGCGCGCGCTCCCGCCGCCGCTGCGCGCGCTCCCGAGTGAGCCACGGGGTCGGCCCCTATTTATGTTTTCAAAAATAAACAACCTGAGTATAAACTAAGAGCTAATGAAAATGTGTACCTCTAAGAAGGAGGAAACAGGCTGCTAGAGGTCAGGAATGAAAGCTAGACTTCTCTGGATGTATCTTTCATAGTTTTGACATTGGAGTCATATAATTTTTTTTTCATAATTATAACAAAAATCAAACCAAAAAAATCTCTAAAAATTGAAAGCAAAATAAATACAGCAAATGATTCTAAATATATATCAGTTGTTAGTAGAACAACACAAAGAAGAATTAATCCAGGTTACTTTAAAGCACAGTAATTTCAGTAAACTGGTGGGATATACCCCAAAGACAAAAAGAATCACAAAGAAATCTCAAATTGCATTCAATATCCATACTTGTTAGTAAGAATACTGGAACTGTTATTTTAAAACTATTAGAAATATATTGTAGGATAAAGTAAATAATTATGTTAATGTCATTAGCAACCAAGATTTTCAGCATAAAAGAGACAGGAATGTAAAATCAAAGCTGAGTAAAAATTCTATAATCTTAATTTTGAACTGGAAGTAAACTGATTTATTTTCATGTTTCTGAAAGTTATATTTTTAATACTTATACAGTTGAATAGGTCTATCTCTTATATAAGTTTGGATCTTCAGTTTTTGTTAGAAAGATTTCCTTTGCCACAGACTTTCTATTTTTACCATTTTACTTTCCATTTTTACCACAGACTTTCCATTTTTACCATTTTACTTTTATAGCAAGTATTAATCCATCTGGAATTTATTTTTCTAAATTGTGTAAGAAAGGAATGCATTTTTATTTCTTCCAAATGGATAGCCAATTGTGCCAGAATCAATAATTAAATGATCTATCCTTTTCCTGATGAACTGACCTACTGCCTTTGTCACACATTAACTTTTCACATATCCTGGAATCTCATTCTAGATTTGCTCTTCTGTTCCACTGATCTATTTGTCTAATCTTATCTTAATATTATGTTGGTTTGATCATACTGTCCTAATCGTTTTTCTAACACCTGTCAAGGCAAATCCTCCTTCAGTGTTCTTACTTTTCAGACTTTTCTTGGCCACTCATTTTAATCCAATCACAAAAAAAAAAAAGAAGAAGAAGAAAGAAAAAGAAAGAAAGAAAGAGAGAGAGAGAAAAGAAAGGAAGGAAGGAAGGAAGGAAGGAAGGAAGGAAGGAAGGAAGGAAGGAAGGAAGGAAGGAAGGAAGGAAGGAAGGAAGAAAGAAAGAAAGAAAGAAAAGGGAAAAAACCCCTGCTGGGATTTCAATTGAAATTGCATTGCATTTATATATTAATTTGGGGAGATTTGAATTTTTATTATAAACTCTCCTCATTCAAGAACACTGCTTGTGCCTTTTCATGAGCTCAGAGATTGTTTTATATTTATAAAATATTTATAAGATTCTATAGTTTTCTTTATAAAATCCTGTGCCTTTCTGGTTAAATTTATTCCAAAATATTTAATAAGTTCTTTTTTTCTGCTATTGTAAATGTAATATTTTTTTCCATTTCCATTTCTAGGCATGTACAACTATAATATAGAACATTATTGTTGTGTATTTATTGTGAATCCAAATTCTCTTATTAATTATAGATTTCTTTTTACTAAAGCCCCTTGGGTTTTCTATGTATACAAGCTTACATTAGTGAAAAGATACATCATTTAATCTCATCTTTCTCACTAAGTATACAGATTTTCTTGTCTTAATTTATTCTCTAGAACAGCATTGTCCAATATAATTTTCTGTGACGATGGAAATGCTCTATAGCTGTGCTGTCTTTTTGGTAACCACTAGATACATGGGGCTATTCAGCATTCTAAATGTGGCTAGTGAGACTGAAGAACTAATTTTTAAATTTAATTTTGATTAATTTAAATGTAGATATCCACATGTGGCTAGTAGCTACTGTATTGAACAGCACAGGTCTAGAATATCCAAAATTAAATAATAATGACAATAATATGTCTATATAGTCTTTGCTTCTAATAATAAAAATGATTTTAGTCTTTTGCTACTTAGTCTTTTGGTACTACTTGCTGTTGCATTTTGGTAAATAGACTATTATATTTAGGTAGTTTATTATTTCTATTTTACTTAGAGTTCTTATTAGGAATTCCTGCTGAATTTTATCAAATTCCTTTTCATTATTTATTTATGTGATCACAGGGTTTTCTCCTTTAATTCAATTTTAATCCATTAGGATTATAATGACAAATTTTCTTATGTGTAACTACCCTTGCATTCCTGGAATAAGCTGTGCTCAGTTATAGTCTAACTCGTTATTAAGTGATTTTAAAATAAAAATTAAAAAGCGATTTTAAAATAAAGATTATGCCCTAGTTTCTTCATCAGTACCTGGATCTTTCAGTTTCTCAGCTATCCGTGACAAGGTAAATATTTATGCCCCCTGTTGGGCATAGATCATTACAGTAGAGCCCAGAACACTTTGGACTCATTTCAAATCTTCTCATACATACTCAAGTGGTTATTCAAAAGGTGAGAAGATAAAATTGAACTGTGGGAACTGAGGTTGCCAGGGATGGGAAAGGGGGAGAGGGAAGGGAGAAAGGGAGGAATCAGTAAAGGGCCACGAAAATCAATTACACTGTATAATGATAAAAAAATGATAATAAAAAACACAATAAAAAAATTGAACTGTGGGAAAACAGATAAAAGGTTCATAAGCCTAGAATTCCTTTTCCAGACTTAGACTAAGCAATTCTCAGAAAAACAGCAAAAATGACCAAGTTCACTACAGTGTCCTTGTACCACATAAAATTTTTCTAGTGTTTCAATAGGAATGAAAATGTCTGTTAGTTTAATCTTACTGGGCAGCTCCCAGGAACAAAGAAGTAACAGAGGGCACATAAGATAGATAAATTAAACTAAAGAGAAATGATAGCAGAAGCAACAATTCAAGCAGTGTTACAGCTGATGGGCTTTATACATGGAAAAATATTCACTGAAATATATAGTATCTTCCAAACACCCTTAAAATTAAAATTTCGCCTAAATAAAGAAATAAGGGAAACTAAAGACCATTCTCAGCAGAAGTAAAATATTATTGGTTAGGACTAATTTGGGGGGATAAGAATTAAAAATAATAATGAAGAAAAATAAGGTAA
This sequence comes from Cynocephalus volans, assembly GCF_027409185.1. Taxonomy (NCBI): domain Eukaryota; kingdom Metazoa; phylum Chordata; class Mammalia; order Dermoptera; family Cynocephalidae; genus Cynocephalus; species Cynocephalus volans. The sequence goes on along the minus strand of NC_084478.1, from coordinate 109,124,187 downwards.
AATGATGGTGATATTAACAGAAGGGCCAAATAAAGCATCTTAATTCTGCTCATACACTTGGTGCACCCAGCGGAGTTACCGGCATTGCTGAGGCAAAGGCACAGGCTGCAAAATGAGCAGCTTCTCTAATTTCCACGCAAAGGAGACACAACGTTCCTGGTCAAGCTAGGTAATATGACTATAAACAGAACTTAGCATATCTATATTAATTTTTACATATGCTACAATTCTTTAAGCCCAGCCCATGTAAAGAATCAAAAGCTCTTAAACATAGACTTGGTGCTGTATAAACTCTGAACTTCCACCAAATTCCAGTTTAGCCCTACATTTTTCTAATTAAATAAATCCCACTGCAGCTATAAAACATGATAGTTCTTACTGATGTCCTAGTAGTTTGTATCATTATTCCAGTGAGCAAAGATTAATAGCATTTTTAGGTTGATAGTTTCTAATATGTTATGACCCACTAATCAAAACATCAGGAGATGTGTACAAATGACTGGTAAATAAGGACCAAGTGTATCACATTTCCCCAAGATGAGTATCAGATGCATTTAATTTCTATCTCACTATGATTAGGAAAGTACTACTTCTGTCAGAACAGAAGACCAAACTGGCAGGACTTTACTGAAAGGCTTGCAGACAGTCCCAATTTCTAGATCTGACATCAACTTTATCCTTATCTCTTTCTGTTGTTTGTTCCCAGGATGCTCCCTCATTTGTATCACTTTCTTAGGAAAGTTGCTTCCCTACAGTATAAGCCTTGAGCAGTGAGATTCACCTGTAACTCTAGGCCAAGCAATAGCAGATGAGGTTAAATTTTCTTTTGACTTAGCCACATAGAAAGTGATCAGAATATAGGGTAGAAACAGAAATATATTTTTGAGATCATTTTTATTATAGAAAAGTAAGTAAATATATACTTATGCTTATGTGAGTGACTATAGCTCTGTATGGGATTATTCATGTAATTATGGGGAGAAATGAAGTTTTACTGAAAATATCTGGGAAAATGAGAAACCCTGAATGCGTGTTGGCTTATTCTAAAGCTGAAAACGATTTTTGAGTAAACAAACATGTTTTTTACATGAGCATTGGGTTAAACATAATTCCAAAGGTTCCAAAGTGAATACTTACTGAATATTAGTCCAGCCTACCGGGACCATTTCTTCAATGTTACTTTATTATATTGCAGTGTTATAGAATTGATGTTTTTATGCTTTTCTTTAGTTAATAGTGGCCTTGTGGGGTGGACTAGGTCAACAGTTAAGTATTGTATATTACATAATATCTAGAAGAGAGGCTTTTGAATATTTTTACCACAGAGAAATGATAAATACATGAGGTGATGGATACATTAACTACCCTAACCTGATTACTATACAACATATATATGTATCAAAACATCATATTGTACCCCATAAATATGTATAATTACAAGGTGTCAATTAAAATTTTTTCAAAAAAAGAAAAGAAACTGTCCCTGAAGAAGCTGAGACATTGGATTTACTAGACAAAAACTTTATTTATTTATTTATTAATATTTTATCATTTTATTAGGAATAATTCCAAATGGGTTATGAAGAAAACTTATTCATTGAATCTGATGAGTTTTGCAAAAAGTTTTAATGAAAATATGTTCATCATAAACAATAAAACATTAGCAGAATTATCATATACTGGGCAAAGAGGCCGATACCAAATGCAAAATGCAACATAAAAAAGATACACTATAAAGGAAGACAACCTGCTATTAAAAACCAACTCAATATGAACTCTTTGCAACCAGCACAGAATTAATTAGGTTTAAATCCAAGCCACGCCAAGGTTAAGTTTGGCTGATGAAAGCCAGGAGTCAATAATGGGGGAAAAATAAGTCCCTCAGTGCAAGACAGCTGAATAGGGTTTTGGAGTATTTCCCTGGCTGGTACAAGCAGTACTAAAAAATACTTTTGGCAAGGGAGAGAAATAAATACAAACGGAACACTACATTTTTAAATCAGCAGACTGTCCCAGGAATGATAAAAGTATCAGTAAAGTAGCAAGGGGATAACTTTAAAACCTTGTTTGTTGTGGGCTCAAAAAACATTCAAAACAGATTTATTTAAAGGTATCACAATAACTATGTCCAGGCATTTAGGTTTAAGGGAAGTAAAATTAAAAGAGAATACTTTTTTCCCCAAGGAGAATTTCTTTAAAACCAAGTGTATTGCTAAATAGCAACATTATACTTGGTAAACAATAATTGGCACCAAAATAAGTTTAAACGCTGTAATGTGCCGTCCAAACCAGTCCCAGATAGTTTAATAACCAAGATACAAACCAATTTTGTTGTAACAAGCCTAGATCAATTCTATCAAATGTGTCCTTGGTTAGATATCCAGTTTCATTTAACGTTCTGAAAGCTCATTTGACAGCCCCTCACACAGACCATTTCCTGATATAGCACAAGTGGCTTGAACATACCATGTTCTGTGATGAAGAGACTGAAGACCTAATTTATCTGTCATTTCACTGATGGCCATAGCATTTGGCAAATCCTGTTTGTTTGCAAAAGCAACAGCACTGCATCTCGCAACTCATCTTGCTCAAACATTTTCTGCAGCACTTCTTCTCCTTCCTGAATTCTTTCATGATCATTGTTATCTACCACAAAAATAAGACTCTGGGTATTCTGGAAAGAATGCCTCCAGAGAGGCTGAAATTTATCTTGACCACCAACATCCCATACTGTGAAACAAAGGTGCTTATATTCTACTGTTTCCACGTTAAAACCAATGGTAGGTATGGTGGTGACTATCTTCCCTAACTTCAGTTTATAAAGAATGGTCCTCTGGCCAGCAGCATCCAATCCTACCATCAAAATACGCATCTGCTTCTTGCCGAAGAGGCAGGAGAAGAGAGATGAGATGGTGAGGCCCATGGCAGTAGTGGCACTTGCGATGGGCAGAAGGGGTTTGGGGCATCCCCAGGCCTCCGCCTTTCGAGCTCACCACAGACTGAGCTAGACGGAAGAGAAAGAGCGGAGGAAAGAAGAGGGTGGCAGGGACGGCTTGCTGGCAGGCGTGTCCGATGAAGCTCTGGGACAGGGATTAGTTGGGTGAGGACCTGCTGGGCAACTGGCGCGGCAGCTCCAGCTCTAGCGTTAAGGCTGCAGCTGTGCCTACTAGACAAAAACTTTAAGTTAACTGTCTTAAAAATAGTCAAAGAGCTAAAGAAAACCAAGGGCAAAGAACTAAAGGAAACCAGGAGAATGATGTGACACCAAATAGAGAATGTTAATAAAGAGACAGAATTTATAAAAAGGAACCAAATAGAAATTCTGAAGTTGAAAAGTACAATAATGGCAATAATAAATTTACTAGAGGAGTTCAACAGCAGATTTGTGCAAGCAGAAGAAAGAATCAGTGAAATTGAAGGTAGATTAATTCAGATTATCCAGTCTGTGGTGCAGGAAGAAAAAAAAAAAGAAGAAGAAAAATTAATATAGCCTAAGAGGCTTGTGGGATGCTATCAAGAATATTAACATAAATATAATGAGATTCCCAGAGACAGAGGAGAAAGAGAAAGGGGTGTAAATGGATGATAATTTCCTAAATTTGATAAAAGACATAACAGATCAAAAAATCTCAACAAATTCCAAGCAGGATAAACTCAACAGATCCATACTGAGACACATTATAGTTAAATGGTTGGAAGCCAAAGATAAAGAGAGAATTTTGAAAGCATGAAGGAAGAAGTGACTCATGATGTACATAGAATCCTTAATAAAATTAATGGCTGATTTCTCCTCAGGAACTATGGTGGCCAGAAGGCAATGGGATCACATATTCAAAATGCTGAAAGAAAAAACTATCAACCAAGAATTCTACATTTGGTCAAACTATCTTTCAAAAATAAAGGAGAAGGGGCCAGCCTGTGGCTCACTCGGGAGAGTGTGGTGCTGATAACACCAAGGCCGCGGGAAAGTTTACAGCTGTAAATAGTTGTAAATGGTTACATTAAAAAAGAAGAAACAAGGGCCAGCCCGTGGCTCACTCGGGAGAGTGCGGTGCTGATACCACCAAGGCCACGGGTTTGGATCCCATATAGGGATGGCTGGTTAGCTCACTTGGAGAGCGTGGTGCTGACAACACCAAGCCAAGGGTTAAGATCCCCTTACCGGTCATCTTTAAAAAAAAAAGAAGAAGAAGAAACATCTCAAACAAACACCTAACTTTACACCTTAAAAAAGTAGAAAAAGGAGCCGCTGCCGCCGCCACCAGAGGTGCAGCCGTCTATTCTCTTTCTCCACGGCGAAAGTGCGGAGCTGCTCCGGCTCGGCCCATGGGGGAGCCCCTGGAGCTGCAGGATTTCTCTGTGACTTTCATTTTGCGCCCTGAAACCAGAGCCTTCCCTTTGCTCAACACTACAGTGGAGGTCAAGATGGCGGAAGAGGAGAGCTGCCTGCCGCTTTTCTGCCACGAATAGAAGCAGCCTGAGGCCTGCACCAGAAGCAGCTGTAGCAGAATTGGCGCAAAGGAACGGCTTGGAAAGGCTGTCTTTACCCTGCTGAGAACTGGGAATCTTCCCCCAACCCGTGCGTGCGACCCACTGGTGCGGCACGGCCGGCATCGAAGCCACAGCTGCAGACTGGAAAGTGGAGGCCTGAGCCAGCGTGTGTCAACCCGGGCTGCAGCGGTGACTGCGGCTTCTGGCCCCCCGCCCCCACCCGCCTGTCCCTGGAGCTGGAAGCGAATCAACCTGCAGCGGAGACAGGGAGACGTCCAGCGGGAGAGGCAGAAGCTCCACGGAGACCACACGCCCTGCGGGCCGCCACTGCGTGATCCAACAGGTAGGCTTCACCGCAGCCACCCGGCTTCATTCCCAGCCCAGCCCAGTGCACACAGAGCGGGGAGACATCCGGCAGGGGAGGCAGGAACTCCACAGGGTCCACGCTGCTGCTGCGCAATCCAGCAGCAGATAGGCTTCACCGCCCACCCGGCCCCATCCCAAGCTCGGCCTAGTGCGCACAGAGCAGGGAGACATCCTGCAGGGGAAGGGGAAGCTCTACAGAGACCACACACTCTGCGGTGCCTCGGCACATCCCAGCAGCCCGGGCCAGAGCGCAGGGAACAGGGAGTCACTGAGGTAGCCATACGAAATTGGCAACCACAGCAACATCTTAGTCAGTCAATAGGGTCAAACCTGTGGACTGTGAAACCCCCTGCCACAATGAATAAACATCAAAGAAAAGGTACCAGAAATACGAAAAATCAAAAAAGTACACCACCAAAAGAATAAATCTCAAGCTCTAGATCCTAAAGAACAAGAAGCCCTTGAAATGACTGACAAGGAATTTCGAGTGATAATTCTAAGGAAACTGAATGAGATACAAGAAAACTCAGCTAGACATCATGAAGAAACGAGGAAAAGTATACAGGACCTGAAAGAGGAAATGTACAAGGAAATCAATGCCCTGAAAAAAAATGTAGCAGAACTTGCCGAACTGAAGAAGTTATTCAGCGAAATAAAAAACACAATGGAGAGTTTAACCAGCAGGCTTGTGGAAGTTGAAGAGAGAACCTCTGAACTTGAAGATGGGCTGTTTGAAATAACACAAGCAGATTTTAAAAAAAAGAAAAAAGAATCAAAGGCATTGAAGAAAATCTGAGAGAGATATCAGACAACCTTAAGCGCTCAAATATCCGAGTCATAGGTATTCCAGAAGGGGAGGAAAAAGGTGATTGCATTGAAAAACATATTCAACAAAATAGTGGCAGAAAACTTCCCAGGGTTAGGAAAAATCACAGATCTTCAGATCCAGGAAGCTCAACGATCTCCAAACGTATTCAACCCAAAAAGGCCTTCTCCAAGACATGTTATAGTCAAATTGGCAAAACTCAAAGACAAAGAGAGAATCTTAAAAGCTGCAAGAGAGAAGCGTCAAATCACCTGTAAGGGAGCCCCAATCAGGCTAACATCAGACTTTTCATCACAAACCCTAAAAGCCAGAAAGGACTGGAATGATATATTCAAAATACTAAAAGACAGAGATTGTCAGCCAAGAATACTCTACCCTGCAAGGCTATCCTTCCGAAATGAAGGGCAAATAGTATATTTCTCAGACAAACAAAAACTGCGGGAGTTCACCACCACACGACCACTCTTACAAGAAATTCTCAAGGGAGTACTGGGTTTGGTTCCTGAAAAATAATTACCACTGCCATAAAAACCCAAGAAAAATCTAAACCCACTAATATAATAAAAAAGGCATTCATGAAGAGAAAACAAACAAACAAAAAGGCTATCTACAACCTAAGGAACCAACAAACACAGAAACCAAACAGTAAATCAGAAAGAAAGGAACAAAAGACACCTAAGACAACCAAACAACAATCAACAAAATGCTAGGAATAAATCAACACTATTCAATAACAACTCTTAATGTAAAAGGCTTAAATTCCCCAATCAAAAGACACAGACTGGCTGACTGGATCAAAAAGGAGGACCCAACTATATGCTGCCTTCAAGAGACCCACCTCACCCATAAAGACTCACATAGACTTAGAGTGAAAGGATGGAAAAAGATTTACCATGCAAACAGAAAAGAAAAACGAGCTGGAGTAGCTATTCTTATATCTGACAAAATAGACTTTAAACTAAAAACCATAAAAAGAGACAATGAGGGACACTACTTAATGATAAAAGGACTGATCCATCAAGAAGACCTAACAATCATAAATTTGTACGCACCCAATGTTGGAGCAGCCAGATTGATAAAACAAACTCTATTAGACCTAAAGAAGGAAATAGACACTAATACCATAATAGCAGGGGACCTGAACACCCCACTCTCAATATTAGACAGATGATCTAGGCAAAGAATCAGTACAGAAACAAGATCTAAACAAGACTCTAGACCAATTGGACTTGGCAGATATCTACAGAACATTCCATCCAACAACCTCAGAATATTCATTCTTCTCATCAGCACATGGATCATTCTCCAGGATAGATCACATATTAGGTCACAAATCAAGTCTCAATAAATTCAAAAAAATTGGAATTATCCCATGTATTTTTTTAGACCATAATGGATTAAAATTAGAAATCAATAACAAAAGAAACTCTGGAAACTATACAAACACATGGAAATTAAACAGCATTCTACTTAATGACATATGGGTCCAAGAAGAAATCAAGCAGGAAATCAAAAAATTTATTGAAACTAATGAAAATAATGATACATCATACCAAAACCTGTGGGATACTGCAAAAGCAGTATTAAGGGGGAAATTTATTGCATTAAATGCTCACCTCAGAAGAATGGAAAGATGGCAAGTGAACAACCTAACACTTCACCTTAAAGATCTAGAAAAACAAAACAATCCAAACCTAAAGTTAGCAGACGGAAAGAAATCATTAAGATCAGAGCAGAACTTAATGAAATTGAAACCCAAAAAACAACACAAAAGATCAATGAATCAAAAAGTTGGTTTTTTGAAAAGATAAATAAAATTGACAAACCATTAGCATGGCTAACAAAAAAAAGAAGAGAGAAGATTCAAATAACCAAAATTAGAAATGAAAAAGGCGATATTACAACTGATTCATCTGAAATACAAGGAATAATTCAAGACTACTATGAATAACTATACGCCAAAAAGTTTGAAAATCTGGAGGAAATGGATAAATTTCTGGACACACACAAGCTCCCAAAACTGAGCCATGAAGATGTAGAAAATCTGAACTGACCAATAACAATAAAGGAGATTGAAGCTGTTATCAGAAAGCTCGCAACAAAGAAAAGCCCAGGACCAGATGGATTCACAGCAGAATTTTACCAAACATTCAAACAGGAATTGACACCGATTCTTTACAAACTATTCCAAAAGATTGAAACAGACGCAAATCTCCCGAACTCTTTCTATGAAGCAAACATCATCCTGATACCAAAACCAGGTAAAGATATGACCAAAAAAGAAAACTACAGGCCGATATCCTTGATGAATATAGATGCAAAAATCCTCACTAAAATACTAGCAAACAGAATACAGCAACACATACGTAAAATTATTCACCATGATCAAGTGGGATTCATCCCAGGGATGCAAAGTTGGTTTAACATACGCAAATCAATAAATGTGATACACTATATTAATAAAGTCAAACACAAGGACCATATGATCATCTCTATAGATGCTGAAAAAGCATTTGATAAAATTTAGCACTCATTCATGACAAAGACCTATACCTATAAGTTAGGTATAGAGGGAAAGTATCTCAACATAATTAAAGCCATATATGACAAACCCACTGCCAATATCATCCTGAATGGGGAAAAGCTGAAAGCTTTTCCTTTAAGAACAGGAACTAGACAAGGATGCCCACTCTCACCACTCCTATTCAACATAGTGTTGGAAGTACTAGCCAGACCAATCAGAGAAGAGAAGGAAATAAAGGGCATCCAGATTGGAAAAGAGGAAGTCAAGCTGTCCCTGTTTGCAGATGACATGATCCTATATATCGAACAGCCTAAAACCTCTACAAAAAAACTGTTGGAATTGATAAATGATTTCAGCACAGTAGCAGGATACAAAATCAACACACAAAAATCAGTAGCATTTCTTTTCTCCAATAGTGAACATGCAGAACGAGAAATCAAGAAAGCCTGCCCATTTACAATAGCCACCAAAAAAATAAAATACTTAGGAATTGAGTTAACCAAGGAGGTGAAAAATCTCTATAATGAGAACTACAAACCACTGCTGAGAGAAATTAGAGAGGATACAAGAAGATGGAAAGATATCCCATGCTCTTGGATTGGAAGAATCAACATAGTGAAAATGTCCATACTACCCAAAGTGATATACAAATTTAATGCAATCCCCATCAAAATTCCAAAGACATTTTTCTCAGAAATGGAAAGAACTATCCAGACATTAATATGGAATAACAAAAGATCACGCATAGCCAAAGCAATGCTGAGCAAAAAAAATAAAGCTGGAGGCATGACACTACCTGACTTTAAACTATACTACAAAGCTATAATAACCAAAACAGTATGGTACTGGCATAGAAACAGACACACTGATCAATGGAATAGAATAGAGAATCCAGAAATCAACCCACACACCTACAGCCATCTGATCTTTGACAAAGGCACCAAGCCTATACACTGGGGAAGAGACTGCCTCTTTAGCAAATGGTGCTGGGAGAACTGGATATCAATATGCAGGAGAATGAAACTAGACCCACACCTTTCACGATACACTAAACTCAACTCAAAATGGATTAAGGATTTAAATATACACCCTGAAACAATAAAACTTCTTAAAGAAAACATAGGAGAAACACTTCAGGAAATAGGACTGGGCACAGACTTCATGAATATGACCCCAAAAGCACAGGCAACCAAAGGAAAAATAAACAAATGGGATTATATCAAACTAAAAAGCTTCTGCACAGCAAAAGAAACAATTAACAGAGTTAAAAGACAACCAACAGAGTGGGAGAAAATATTTGCAAAATATACATCTGACAGAGGATTAATATCCAGAATATATAAGGAACTCAAACAACTTTACAAGAAAAAAACAAGCAACCCAATTAAAAAATGGGCAAAAGAGCTAAATAGGCATTTCTCTAAGGAAGATATACGAATGGCCAACAGACATATGAAAAAATGCTCAACATCACTCAGCATCCGGGAAATGCAAATCAAAACCACACTGAGATACCATCTAACCCCAGTTAGGATGGCTAAAATCCAAAAGACCCTGAACGATAAATGCTGGCGAGGTTGTGGAGAAAAAGGAACTCTCATACATTGTTGGTGGGACTGCAAAATGGTGCAGCCTCTATGGAAAATGGTATGGAGGTTCCTCAAACAATTGCAGATAGATCTACCATACGACCCAGCCATCCCACTGCTGGGAATATACCCAGAGGAATGGAAATCATCAAGTCGAAGGTATACCTGTTCCCCAATGTTCATTGCAGCACTCTTTACAATAGCCAAGAGTTGGAACCAGCCCAAATGTCCATCATCGGATGAATGGATACGGAAAATGTGGTACATCTACACAATGGAATACTACTCAGCTATAAAAACAAATGAAATACTGCCATTTGCAACAACATGGATGGACCTTGAGAGTATTATATTAAGTGAAACAAGTCAGGCACAGAAAGAGAAATACCACATGTTCTCACTTATTGGTGGGAGCTAAAAATAAATAAATAAATTCACACACACACACACACACACACACACACACACACCCACAAAACCCGGGGGCGGGGGAGAAGGCATAACAACTACAATTCCTTGAAGTTGATACGACAAACAAACAGAAAGGACATTGTTTTAGGGAGGGGGTAGAGGGAGGAGGGAGGGAGGTTTCGGTGATGGGCCACAATAATCAACCACATTGTATACAGACAAAATAAAAAAAATTTTTTAAATAATAAATAAATAAATAAATAAAGTGTGACAGAGAAATGAACACTTGACACTAGCGTGTAATTTCATTTCATTAAAAAAAAAAAGTAGAAAAAGAACAAACTAAAGCCAAAACTAGCAGAAAGAGAAAATAAAGATTAGAGCAGAGATAAAGAAAATAGAGAATAGAAAAACAAGAGAGAAAATCTATGAAACCGAAATTGGTTCTTTGAAAATACAAACAAAATTGAATAACCTTTAGCTCGATTGACCAAGAGAAAAAGAGAGAAGACAAATTACTAAAACCAGAAAAAGAGGGGGGACACTACTGCTGATTTTACAGAAATAATAGGGATTATAAGATAATACTATTAACAATTATATGCCAGAAAATTGGACAACCTAGGTGAAATGGACAAATTCCTAGAAACGCACAATCTACCAAAACCAAATTGCGAAAAAATAGAAACTCTCAACAGACATATAACTAGTAGGGAGATTAAGTCAGTAATCAAAAACTTCCCAACAAAGAAAAGCTCTGGACCAGACGGGCTCACTGATTAATTCTACCAAACATTTAAATAAAAATTAACACCAGTCCTTCTCAAACTCTTCCAGAATATATAAGGAGGGAACACTTGCTTCCTAACTCACTCTTATGAGGCCAGCATAACTCTTATGAAACCAAGGCCAGACAAAGACACTACAATAAAAAAAACTACAGACCAAAGAAGACATAAATAATGGAAAGACATCTCGTGCTGATGGATTGGAAGACTTAATACCGTTAAATGGAAATACTACCCAAAGTGATCTACATATTCACTGCAATCCCTATCAAAATCCCAACATCATTCTTTGCAGAAATTGAAAAATGCACCCTAAAATTTATATGGAATCTCAAGGGACTTTGAATGGCCAAAACAATCTTGAAAAAGAAGTAACAACTTTGGAGTTGCACTTCCTGATTTCAAAACTTAATACAAACTCAAACAACTCAATAGCAAGAAAACAAATAACCCAATCAAAAAATGGGCAAAGGACCTAAATAGACACTTCTCAAAGGAAGACAAACAAATGGCCAACACAGTTATGAAAAATGCTCATCATCATTGATCGTCAGGGAAATGCGAATTAAAAAAACAATAAGATATTATCTGATACTTGTTACAATGGCTATTATCTAAAAGATGAAAAATAACAAGTGTTGGTGAGGGTGTAGAGAAAAGGGAACCCCTGTGCACTATTAGGGAAGATGTAAATTAATACACCCATTACAGAAAACTGTATGAAGGTTCCTTAGAAGATGAAAAATAGAATTACCATATGATCCAGTAATCCCACTTCTGGGTATACTATAACCAAAGCAATTGAAATTGCTATGCTGAAGAGATACCCACACTATCATGTTCATTGCAGCATTGTTCACAATAGCTAAGATATGGAAGCAACCTAGGTGTCCATTATCAGATAAATGGATAAAGAAAATGCGGTATATACAGGTATGGAATACTGTTCAGCCTTTAAAAAGGTAGAAATCCTGTCATTTGCAACAACATGGATGAACCTAGAGGACATTATGCTAAGTGAAATAAGCCAGGCACAGAAGGACGAATACCACGTGATCTCATTTACACGTGGAATCTGAAAAAGTTGAACTTATCTAAGTAGAGAGTAGAATGATGGTTACCAGAGGCTGGGAGAGAGGGGTGCTTGGGCAAAGGGAAGATATTGATCAAATGTTACAAAGTTTCAGTTAGGAGGAATAAACTTTAGTGATCAACCTATTACACAGAATGGTGATTACAATAAATACTACGTGTTGTATATATCAAAATCACTAAAAGAGTAGATTTCAAATGTTTTTACCACATACAAAAAATAAGTAGGTGAAGTAAGACATATGTTAATTAGCCTGATTTAATCATTCCAAATTGTAAACATATATCAAAACATCACATTGTACCCCATAAATATATACAATTATTCGGGTCAGCTTTAGCTCAAGCGGTTACTTCCTCAAGCCAGACTTCAATATATACAATTATTATTTGCCAATTGAAAATAAAATATAACATAATTAAGATCAGAAAACTTAATACAAAGCAAAAGTTATCAAAACAATGTGGTATTGGCATAGGATAGACATATAGACCAATGGAACAGAATAGAGAGCCCAGAAATAAACCCTTGTTTATATGGTCAATCGATTTTCCACAAGGGTGCCAAGACCATTCAATGGGGAAAGGACAGTCTCTTCAACAAATGGTGTTGGGAAAACTGGACAGAATATCCATATGCAAAAGAATGAAGTTGGACTCTTATCTTACACCTTATACAAAAATTAATTAAAAATGGATCAAAGACCTACCTGTAAGACCTAAAACTATGAAACTCTTATAGAAAAATATAGAAAGAAATTTTTGTGACTTTTGATCTGGCAACGATTTCTTAGATATGACACCAATGGCACAGGCAGGAAAGAAAATAGATAAACTGTACCTCATCAAAATTAAAAACTTCTGTGTATCAAAGGACACTATCAAGAGAGCAAAAGACAAAACCACAGACAGAATGAAAGAAAATATTTGCAAAGGGCTTAGTATCCAGAATATGTTAAGAACTCCTACAACTCAACAACAACAAAAAGTAAAAACCAAAGACCTAATTAATAAATGGGCAAAGGACTTGAATAGATATTACTCCAAAGAAGATATACAAATGACCAATTAGCACATGAAAAAATGCTCAACATTCCTAGCAATTAGGGACTTGCAAATTGAAACCACAATGAGATACCACTACATATCCATTAGGATAGCTATTATTTTTTAACGAGTGTTGGTAGGGATGTGGAGAAATTGAAATGCTTGTGCATTGTTGGTGGGAATGTAAAATAGTACAGCCACTATGGAAAACAGTTTGGTGAATGAAAATAAGGGGGAAATTACATATGTATATGCCTATATCTCTAACTAGATTGTAAATTTCTTAACGGTAATTTTTGCCTTCTTCCCATGAAACTTACTACATTTTAAGCATTTAATAAATGTCTCAAATCAAGTCCAGCACATTAAATCCTCAGTTAAGATTTGTTGGTCGATTGAATTTATAAGTGAGCAGATACTGTGCTCTCCTTCTCCATGCATAGGGATGCTCTCGAGACATTTTTGTCTGAGCGCTATTCTCGTTTACCTAACATTTGGTTTTGAGCAGCTTTCAGTGTTATTCACTGCTCAAGATAAAAATCATTAGGGAACTGGGGGAGAACGCAGTTATTTAAAAGAAAGGTCAACATATGCCAATAAGGTTCATATTTATTAGAGGTGGGTTGCAAATTTGGTTCTGAGCTTCGTACCAGCCGTGGCAAAGGATGTTAATTACATAACTCACATTTTCCATAGGATTCAAAACAATTACTCAGCTATTTCAGTTACCGACAACAGAATTTTTCCTTTGAGCTCTCATTAACTTTAATTTTGACATAACAAATCAAAAATTTTTTGATATAACAAATGCCTTCAAAAATTTTCTACAGTAAACGTAAAACTGGTCTCAATGGTCCATTTTGCATTACAACCCCCGATGTCGCCCCATGGCATAATGCTAAAATAAAGATCAGTGGATGGATTCTAAAAGGGACCAAAACAATTTTGTCTAGATCTGAAGCTCTGATAATCTAGCTTAATTGAATAAAAAAAAAAAAATCATGTATCCAGAAGAAATGGTTGTACAGTAATTAGTCTTCCAGAAATATTTATTTCTCACAATTAAATTTAGGTAAGTGTTAGGCACTTAAGTAGAGACTTCAGGGCTGCAATCTTTAACGGGAACCTGCAATGTCTCTAATAGCATCTTTAGGTCTTTAAAAAAGATACCTCTGATAACATTTTATTAACTTTCTGGACTCTACCAGATCACATGACTTAAAGAGGAAGCCATTTTGCAGACTCCAACGACTGGACCATGGAGTGCCATGTGGAGCGGCTGCCCGATTCCTCAGAAAATGATCCAACACCAACAACTTCAACATTGGAAGTAACGAACGACCAAGGGCTCCAAATTCTCGTAGACCATGGTGCCGAAACCATCTGCCACCGCAGCACCCAAAGTGCCGGCGACCGAGACACCCAAATTCTCGTCAGCCACGACGCTCAAGCTGATGCCGACAGCGGCGCCCAAGCGGCTGCCAAAACTCCTCTGGAAAAGTTACCGGAAGGGAAAGGTAGTTAGTTTTTATGTTTTTTCACAAGCCGAGGCGCTTCTTTGGGAGAAGCCGAGCGCTAAAAGTCGCGTAAACTGCTCGGGGGTAAATAGGCGTAACCGGTGCCCCTGTGCGGGGATGTAAGATAGACCCTGTTGGGAGAGGAGCGGCTAACTGTGCTAGAGACGTGGATTCTAGTTATTCAGTGGGTTTGAGCCGCAGCATATTTGTCACCAGATACGCGAGGTCGCCTCGCGAAGGGACAAATAGTCCAACCCGACGGATTCGAGGAGCAACTAAATGCGCCTCACCTTTTTAACTTTTTTGAAAAAAAAATTTTTTTTTTGGCCGCTGGCGGGTGTGGGGATCCGAACCCTTGACCGTGGTGTTACAAGGCTGCGCTCTAACCGGCCAGCCCCGCGCCTTGTACAAGCGTCGCGGTGTACTGGTAAAAATCCTCTGGCACTCCAAAAGTCGCCCCTGCGTAAAGGTAACTTGTTTGGAAGCCTCGTAGTGTTCCTCGATGTCCCTGAGCGGTCGCCTGCCCTCGCCGCTCCGCACCTTTGGAGCCTTCCCGCGCCGCCACGCGGCGAGCCGGCCGCCGCCTCCAGGCTGAGGGCCGGTGCGCTGGGCCGCCGGCCGCGGGGGCGTGGCGAGGAGGGGCGGGGCCGGCGAGCACCGCCCCTACCTGTCGCGGCGCCTGCCGCCTCTGCAGCCCGCAGAGAGCCCGCTTGCAGTCCGTCCGGAACCCACCGAGCGGAGAGGCGAATACCAGTCCGCACAGCCTTTCCGGGGCAGGCGCGAGTCCGCGGAGGAGCGGGTGAGTCGGAAGGTCGGTGGGGCTCCCGGGACTGAGTCAGCGCCGCGCGGCAGCTCGCCTGGACGGCAAGGCGCGAAGGCTCGGGACATTTGGTCCAGCGGGAGGCTTTCAAAGGAAATGGGATCAGAGCCGAGGAGCTGAACTTTTCCGTTGGAAGCTTAGAGTAAGGTTAGAGTCCGTGGTCACTGCCTCCAAACTGCAGCCAGCGGCTGTGAACTTGGAAGAAATGCCAAGTTAGGCTTGTGCTGACTTGCGCTGCCTGGAGCTTGCTGCCAGGCGCCATACAGCTAGTTATAAGTCCAATTGTAATTCCGCTAGAGCGAGATGGAGCTAGGGGGCAGTGGTGGAAAGCGGTCCTGTTAATTTAATTACGTATCAAAGAATACTTGCTGGAAAAAAGTGGATGCCTCTTCTTAAAGTAAACACCATACAATCAGTTATTTGGGTAATTGCCCGTAACAGATTTAAAGATAATTAAAACATTTTAACCAGGGTTGTCCACCTTTTCTCCCACCGGACCTTTTATTAGGGCGGTTTTCAAGCAACTGCTTTGAAATAGTTTCAGTTCTTACGTTCTTTCTTCCATAAAAGAGGAGTTGCCAAAAAGGCACTGAAGTGAACAAAATGCCCTACTCTTAGTTCTGCTGAGAAATCTAAAAGTTACCATTGATCTGATAAAATCTTGCTTACCAGCTAATTCTTGAAATAATATTTCTGCTCCCAACCTTGTGTTCATTACTCTGTTCCATTAGGCAATGTGCCCTGACCCCAGATTTTTATTTCATTTACTTTACTTTAATTACCTTTTTCCTTACGTTTTTGTTTTGTATTTATATATATGTATGTAGGCATATATACATATATTTATAACTGCATGAAACAAGAAGAGAAAAAATGACTATCACAAATAATGTGTCCTTCTGCCCCCTCCCCATCCTGGGTGCCTGCTTTTCCACTGCTGACCTCTTTGTGCTTTCTATGCCTTTCTGATAGTCATACTAAAGAATTGAAATCATAACTGTGAATGGTTTCACCCTATAGGGTCCAAGACCCATTCGTATGTGTTTTTAAAAGGTTCCAGTGCTTTTAAGTGAGATTCAAATTCAAAACTCAGAGCCCAGTTAATGATTTACAGAGTAGTAGGGACTGTATATTAACTGGAGTTTTTACTCATACTTAAGGTATAAGATTTTATAACTTGGTGTAGAGTTTTCTTATGTCCTTAGAATATAAGAAAACTTGGTCAGGTTTCATATATGTACACATTGCTTTCTTTCCATCTTTGAGAAAAATCTTCCTCAGAAGAAGTGTGGGCTCTAAAACCCAAAATGCAAGCCACTGCAGGTACATCCCAAATAGATAGAAAAGAAGATTAAAAATAAAGATTAACTTGGGATCCAGCAATCCCACTTCTGGGTATATATCCTAATGCCTTGAAATCAGTATGTTGAAGAGATAACGGCAATCCCATGTTCATTGCAGCATTATTTACAATAGCCAAGTTATGGAATCAACTTAGGTGTCCATCAGTGGGTGAATGAATGAAGAAAATGTGGTATATACATAATGGAATACTAGTCGGTCTTAAAAAAAGAAGGATATTCTGTCATTTGCAACAACATACATAAACCTGGAGGACATTATGCTAAGTGAAATAAGCAAGGCAGAAAAAGACAAAAACCACATGTTCTCATTTATATGTGGAACCTAAAACAATCAAATTCATAGAAGCAGAGAGCAGACGTTACCAGAGGCTAGGGGCTGAGGGGAATCAGGAGATGTTGGTCAAAGGGTAGAAGGTTGCAGTTAGACAGGAGAAATAAATGGTAAGTATTTAAGGTGATGTATATGTTATCGATCATATGTTTGACAGTGTGGAATGATCATCCCACGCTGTGCACATCTATCATAATATCACTGTGCACCCCATAGTTATATATAACTACAATTTGTCAAAAAACCAATTTGGAAGAAATTACTCACTTTACCAAAGGTGTATTTTTTTTAAATAAAGGGATCCATCTTAGGATTCGTTTAAATAGCTTCTAGGGTTATTTCAAATAAGTGGTGGTTGTGAGGATTAAATGAAATAATAGACTCAATACACTCAATGTAGTGCCAGGCACATAGAATGCATGCAATACATGTTAGTAATGAATAAATCAAATCATATTTCAAATTCTATTCAGATCATCCCTTCAGGAATGCATCTATTCCATGAAGTTAGTTGTACTCATATAGAGAGAGTCTAGCTATAAGAACTGAACTCCTAACTTTTCCCCCGGGTAGCTCAGAGCTGTTGATGCTGGCTCTACAGCCATAAAAAGCCACCTGATGTCCCATGGACTGCTTAATTTCGACCAATTCATTAAGGTGGATGAAATATAAAAAATTAAGCCCTTGTTTACTTCAAATCATCGTAAAACATTTCTCCCATCCAAGTACTAACCAGGCCCGACCCTGCTTAGTTTCCAAGATCAGGCATGTTCAGGGTGATATGGCCATAGACATCATAAAACATTTCTGCAAGTGGTTTCCGGGTTGACTTAAGCCTTTGGTGTGTACTCTTCCCTGCAGAGGGCATGCAGTTTGCTTAGGTAGCCACCACTTTGTTGTTGAATTTTAGCCCTGAGACTCTAAGAATATCATTGAGAACACTAAATCATGTTTTTTTTTTTTTTTTTTTTTTTGTTTTTTTTTTAAAAGATGACCGGTAAGGGGATCTTAACCCTTGATTTGGTGTTGTCAGCACCACGCTCAGCCAGTGAGCGAACCGGCCATCCGTATATGGGATCCGAACCCGGGGCCTTGGTGTTATCAGCACCGCACTCTCCCGAGTGAGCCACGGGCCGGCCCTAAATCATGTTTCATAACAGCTTACTTCATTTTTTCATCAAATTAAATTGTGTAATTTGGATTGAGTTTGGAAAATCTGTACATATTGGAGGGTAGATAAGGTGACTTTTAGAAATAATCATGTTATGTCAAATAAGGTATTGCAGAACTGTGCACATCATTCCAGTGAGGATTATGGGCAAGATCTTATATAATTTAACCAGTACTACCAGAAGTGATCAGCAGAGGGAGCAAGAGGAGGTTTTAGTAACTTTCTGTTGGTTTTTCTTTTTGTTTGTGTGAACTCAAAAACAAGAGATGAATAAAAGCCAGGAAGAACTTCCTTATGAACTTGAGAACCAGTTTATATTGCGTCTGCCTCCGGTAAGTAAGAAACCTTTGTATCTCAGAACAAATATATTCAGTGCATAAGTATAGTTCTGCTTGGATTGTATAACATTTCTATTTCAGGTAGCTACAAAAACTCAGAACATTTTTTTCCCAGGAATTGCGTTCTATTAAACAGTCCTATCCTAGTGTGTACTCTTTTAGCAGCATTTCTGTCCTACTGTACATACCACCTATCTTGTGGGTTGATTTCCAGGCAAAACTGCTGTAACAATGATGGATCCATTCACTTATCACAGATGCTAACAGCCTGTTCCCTGGACAGCCAAGATAGGACTCTTCTGAAATCCTTTCTGTCACCTCAAAAGGGGCAGTGAGAAGGACCAGCACTGTGTCTCCTTTAAATTCATCACCATCCAAGGCTGTCGAAGCTCATCTCAGCCTTGTGTTTGGGTCTCTTCTCCTATTGATACCTGTATTCAACCATTACTTGGTCTAGGAAGCTGTGTTAGGGATGGAGTTCAGAAAGCTATTTCCCCAGTTAGAGTTAATTAATATACCCAGTCAACTGCAGCTAAGCCTTTCCTTAGCAACTATAACTGAAGTGTAGCAGTGAGAGGCAGGAATGTAGAGCTAGAAGAAGGCATTAACTGTAGCTGCTAAAAGACAATGATGAGATTAGAGTTAGCCTCATCCTAACTTGACTTATACAATGCATGGTATCTCCTGGTATGTGGCATTGCTAACTTTTTGGAGGTGTGTGGTTTTAATTAAGGGAGGGCTTTCTTTAATATGTCTATTCTATTAGTTGCTAAGTAGACAATTAATCCTAGTTTTTCATTTACCTCCCTTTTAGGAGCATGCTTCTGCTGTCAGGAACATAGTGCATTCTAGATGTGTCACCATGAAGGATAAACTAAAAATTGACTTAATTTGTAAGTAGTTAATATCCATTCACCATGCACTGAATAATAATTTATTAAAGGATTGCTATGTGCCAGGCACTGTATTAGGTACTAAGGATGTGAAAAGAATAGAATATGGTCTCTGCCTTGATGGACTTATGGTATAAAGAGGCTTAAGTCACTGACACCTCTTCTTTTAAGAGAAAAGGAATTATGAAACATTAGGTGAATAATTATCATAGTATATATAAGCAAGAACATGGGGGTCAACTGTAGGATTTGTATACTGCTGGTAAGTCTCCTATATAAAAGCTTTATGATTTCTGAATGTCCAAGGGAATGACAAATGAATATACTGTCCTTTGGTTACCTAGGTGACATATCTTTCTTTTAAATAATATTTGTTATATTTGTAAACCATATATCCAGTAAGGGATTAGTATCCAAAACATAAGGAACCCGAACAGTTCAATAGCAAGAAAATAAATAACTCGATTGAAAAATGGGCAAAGGACCTGAAGAAACACTTCTTAAAAGCAGGCATACAAATGGCCAACAGGTTCATGAAAAAATGCTTAGCATCACTAATCATTAGGGAAAGCCACAATGAGATATCACCTCACACCTGTCAAAAAGAAGATAACAAATGCTGGTGGGATGCAGAGAAAAGGGAACCATTGCACACTGTTGGTAGGAATGTAAATTAATAGTCATTATGGAACCAGTATCTCCTGGAGTTTCCTCAAAAAACTAAAAATAGAACTGCCATATGATCCAGCAATCCCACTTCTGGGTATATATTCAAAGGAATTGAAATTAATATGTTGAAGGGATATCTGTACTCCCATGTTCATTGCAGTATTATTCACAATAACCAAGATACAGAATCAACAACCTAAGTGTCCATCAATGGAAGAATGGATAAAGAAAATGTGGTATATATACACAGTGGAATACTATTCGGCCTTAAAAAAGAAGGAAATTCTGTCATTTGGGATAACATGGATGAATCTAAAGGACATTATGCTAAGTGAAATAAACCAGACACAGAAAGACAGGTACCACATGACCTCACGTATATGTGGAATCTAAAAAAATTGAATTCATAGAGTAGAGAGTAGAATGATGGTTACCAGAGGCAGAGGGCAGGGGAAGCAAGAGGATGGGGAGTTGCTGGTCAAAGGGTACAAAGTTGCAGCTAGAACAGAGGAATAAGTTTTGAGATCTAATGCACAACAGAGTGATTATAGTCAATAAGAATGTATATTTCAAAATAACTAAGAAAGTAAATTTCAAATGTATTACTACAAAAAATGTTAAATGAGGATATGTTAATTATCTTAATCATTCCACATTATATACATATATCAAAACACATTATACTCCATAAATGTAATACAATTATGATTTGCCAATTAAAAATAATAGTAATTTTAAACAGCATAAATAAATAAATAAATAATAAATGTTTTCGCATAAGGTTTGTCTGCGTGAAACACACACAGTAAAATAAATATATAAAAATAAATAAATAATAATTGTTAGGTTTTTTCATTTATTTTTTTAACTGAAACATAATACATATTTGTGGGGTACAGAGTTCAACATCAATGCCTATTTACAATTGTTAGTTGTTGTTTTTTAGTACAGAGAAGTATTTAAAGAAGAAAACAGAGTGGCCCATAATCCCACCACTCAGTTAACCCTTGCTTTCATTTTTTAAAAAAAAGTAAGACAAGTTCATGGTTAGAAAATTGAAATAAAACAGGAAAGTTCAAAAGGAGAAATGAAACTCTCTTTCTCCACAGTATTCCAACCTCAGTGCCAAATAGAACAATATTAGCCATTTGTTCTTGTGTTTCTTTACAGACAAAACTTTTATGCATAATACAAGAATTTAAATAATCCCTCTCTCTTTTCTTTCTTTTTTTTTTTTTTTTTTTTTTTTTTTGGCAGCTGGCCAGCACGGGGATTCGAGCCCTTAACCTTGGTGCTGCAAGGCAGTGCTCTAACCAACTGAGCTAACTGGCCAGCCCTATATTTTTAAAGTTAATTCACACAAAAATGATTATGTCAAACGTGGTTCTGCATCTTTCCTTTCTCACTTAGTATTAGATTACACCTGAATTCTCTTGTGTCAAAAGACATTCATGTTTGAGACATCTGAACAGGATTCAGAGTTCAGTATATGACTATTGTATAGAATTTTATCTTTCTGAACCTAAATAGAGATTTTAACGTGACACTTACTAGCACCATTCCAGGGTCAACCCTTCCCTCATCCAAGCTTTTGAAAACACACATGTACAATGACATGACTGAATGCTTCTAACAAAAAGGAATGGATTTAAATGAATGGAATTTGCCTTTCAGGATAAGAATGAAACATTTACCACTTCACCCACATTTAATTCACGACCATTAACAAGAAGCTTAGCTACTTTTGAATGAATGACATGAACTGGGAAAAAGGAGCTCCATATACTCTCCCTTCTTTTCTCTGGGAAGTTACTAATTGTGTACACAATTCTAGCATCATGAGAAATAGTAGGTTTCACTGAGAAACTAGTCTGTCCTATGTAAGTCTTCATTATTGAAACCATAGGAGGCTTAAGAGTTCATTGGTAAGGTGTCAACTTTAACCTTCTCTACTTATCTTCAGCTGATGGGCGTCCTGCACGTGTTGAGGTAGGCGATGTTTCTCTAACTGCTGAGCTGGTTGATTTGCCTTGTGTTATCGGAAGCCTGAAAACTGTTGATAAAAAGATCTTTTATAAAACAGCAGATATTTCCCAGGTATGAACTAGTTTTCTTAATCTACGAGCTCTTACATCATTCAAGGAATCCCTTTCTCCTCCTTTTTTCCTTCTTTCAGTACTCCATTTGGTGAATGGCTGCTTGCCATGTCGAATTTCCAGATCAATTGCATAGGAATAAAATGTCATTTTCTGGTTTGGTGTATGATCCTTAACTTTTCATTACTTTATTTAATTCAAATAGCTTGTAGAGCCCCCTGTTTGCCATTGATAGTGACTTTCACTAATTAAAAAATATGAACAGCTGGAATTTTCTTCTGAATTTGCTGAAGCAGTATGCTGTTAAACTCTGGAGGTTTAAATTGGTTCTTATTCATAATCTTTTCTGTTGATTTCTTATTTCCTCTCTAAATCAAAATGCTAAGATATATCTATTTTCAACAAATTCCCTCTGCAGTGGTAAGCACTCTAGCTAAAAAAAACCTCAGTCCATATACAGTACTGCTGAGGGTGGGGGAGAGAATATGAATGAGAGAATATGAATGTGTATTGCGTAATACTTGGTTGTCTGAAAATGCCAAGTATTAGTTTCTTCTGTGCTCCAGGATTTTTGGTGGTAAGAATGATCATGGTTCATTACTAGTCCGAGATTTGGGTCCATAGTCAACTTCTTTGTCTTTGTTAAATGTAGATGCTTGTATGCACTGCTAATGATGATCTCCAGTCTTCTCCAGAAGAACCAGACACCTCTACTGATCCTAAAGAAATGGAGAAAAATGAAAAGACGAGAGAGAAAAACTATGCCTGGAAGCACGGCAGTAAGTCACCAGCCCCTTGCTCATTCTGGCTGACTACATTTATCTGCTGGATCCTAATTCCTTGTGAACCAGGGACCTCTTACCACACCTAGGTGTTTGGATCATTAGGCTCCTTCCACTTAAAGGAAGGAGTCATGTCATGATCCAGTGGCATATAGCATGACCTTTCTCTTTATCAAATTCACATAGATAGATATGTGACTACCATCATATATACGTTTCACCATGTTGTATTTATTTTAGTTACTCCACCACTCAAGAATGTCAGAAAGAAAAGGTTCCGGAAAACAGTAAAAAAGGTTAGTCGCATGCTATTTGCGTGTCTGCTGGGTAGCTTTGAAGAGGATTATGAGCAGGAAGGACAGGGAGAAAGTCAGTTGGAAATTAATTTGTTCATATGTTCAATAAACATTTATTGAGTGTGAGCTAAATGCCAGGCACTGTATGCTAGCAGTTGGGAATATAGCAGCGAATAAAAACTGATCTGATCCTTGAGTTTATAGACTAGTCGTTAGGGATCTAGAAGGATCATAAATTTGAAACTTCTGCTAATGCCTTTAGTTTCTGATTGCAAGATCTAGTTTTAAAGTGAACCCATCCAGAACCTGAGAATTGGGAATTGTGGTTATATTCTTAACCTTACTTCAGGCTGGTAAAACCTTGGGAAGCTATAGGAGTCCTGTGGCTTGGCTTCTTTTTTTAAAAAAATTGAGCTTTTTATTTTGAAATAATTGTAGAATCACATGCAGTTGTAAGAAATAAGAGATATCATGTACCCTTTCCCCAGTTTTCCCCATTGTAACATTTTGCAAAATTATAGCACAATATCACAAACAGGAAATTGACATTATTACAATTCACCAATCTTAATCAAATTTCTGCAGTTTTACTTGTACTCATGTGTTTGTGTACGTGTGTTTAGTTCTATGCAGTTTTATCCCATATGTAAGTGCGTGTGTCCACCTACACAGTCAAGATACTGAACAGTTTAATCACCACAAGGATCCCTCATCTTTCCCTTTTATAACCATACCCACCTTCCTCCTACCTCACATCTCTGGTCCCTAACACCTGGCAATGACTAATCTGTTCTCCATCTCTGTAATTTTGTCATTTCAAGAATCATATAAATGGAATCATATAGTATATAAACATCTGAGACTAGCAGTTTCCCCCACTCAGCACAATACCTTAAGATCTGTGCAAGTTTTTGTATGTATCAATAGCTTCTTCCTTTTTATTGCTGAGTAATATTCCATGGTATGAATGTACCACAGTTTAACTGTTCACCCAATGAAGGACACCTGAGTTGTTTCCAGTTTTTGACTATTATAAATAAAGCTGTGAACAGGTTTTTAATGTGAACCTAAATCTTCAATTCTCTGGGATAGATGTCCAGGAGTACAATTGCTGGGTCATATGGTAGTTGCACGTTTAGTTTTATAAAAAACTGCCATTTTCCAGAGTGGCTGTGTCATTTTATATTCCCACCAATAAAGTATGAGTGATCCAGTTTCTCCACCTCCTCACCAGCATTAGGTGTTGTTATTATTCTTTATTTTAGCCATTCTGATGTGTGTGGTGATCTCATTGTGTGTATTAATTTGCATTTCTCTGATGGTTTATGATGTTGAATATCTCACGTGCTTTTCCATCTATATATCCACTTCAGTAAAATGTCTTTTCATGCCTTTTGCCCACTTTCTGAATGGACTTTTTTATTGTTGAGTTTTGAGATTTCTTTTTGTATTCTAAATGCTAGTCTTTTGTTAGATATACAGTTTACAAATATCTTCTCCCCGTCTACAGCTTGTCTTTTCATCATCTTCACAGGGTCTTTCGAAGAGCAAATATTTTAATTTTGATGAGGTTTAATTTATTAATTTTTTTATGTTAAGGATCTTGCTTTTTGTATTAAATCTAAGAACTCTTTGCCTAACCCAGATCCTGAAGATTTTCTCCTTTTTTATTAAAAATTTTATATTTTATATTTAAGCCTGTAATCCATTTTTGAGTTAATTTTTGTAAAAGGTATGAGGTTTAGTTCAAGGTTCATTTTTTTGCCTAAGGATTGCTCCAGCACCATTTGTTAAGAAGGCTATCCTTCCTCCAACGTATTGCTTTTGCACCTTTGCCAAAAATTAGTTGGGCATGTTTGTGTGGATCTATTTCTAGATTCTCTAATCTGTTCAACTGATCCATGTGTTGATCCCTTCACTGATATCACAACATTAACTGTATGAAAGGTCTTGAAATCAGAGGACTGGTTGCTCCCATGTTATTTTTCTTTGTCAAGATGTTTTAGCCATTCTAGAGCTCATACCTTTCCATATAAATTTTAGAATAAGCTTGTCTATGTCTACAGAAAACCTTGCTGGAATTTTGATAGGAACTTCATTAAACTTATAGATCAGTTGGGGAGAATTGACATCCTTACTATGTTGAGTCTTCCAATCCATTAACATGGTTGCCTTGGCTTTTATATGCCGTCTGTCAAGAGTACTTACTGAGTGCCCACTAAATGTAAAACTAAGTTAAGAATAGTTGTAGAGCTCTTTAAGCTTTACTGAAGTAGAGCAATTATAACTTCATTGTTTATTGTGTTTTATTTCATATATCATTGATTTTTAACAATTTGAAGAAGTCATCTTTACTGAAGTAGAGCAATCATAATATAACTTCATTGATTACACTTAGTGATTTATTTAATAACTCATTAGTTCCAAACAAATTAAATAAACCATAAAGTTTACTTTCAAGCCTTCCTTCTCACCTCTAACCCCTACTCCCATACACATACACTGAATTTGATTCACAGAAAAATGAGTTCATTGTTTAATGTCCGATAACTCCTAGAGGAAGAGATACAATTTGGCCAGTGACCCTGTGTATTCCAATCTGCTTTTTTCTCTGAGATTTATTTCAAAGGCCCTTCCTTCAAAACCAGGGCTCACTTTTACCAACAGTTGTTTGCAATTGCTTATTCCCCCTCCTAATTTCTATTTGTAGCATGATGAACTGGTTGCTGTGGAGATAATTATGTAAAACTGTATTCAAGGGAGAACATGTAGCTAAGATCCAGTTTTTGTAGGAACATCTCTAATAATAAAGATGTAGAGAAGGGAAATCTGGGAATTTGTATCTGTAAACCAAATTACTTCTAAATAACTAACAAGGAATTATAGTTCTTTGCCGGTATGAATTGAGGCAAGTAATAACTGAGACCTAAAGGTTGTACCTCTAAGAAGGTCTTTACCATAGAGTTGCAGATTGCAAAGATTAAATAACTCAAGTAATTTGTTTAATTGGGAAAAAATAAGCTTACTCTACAAAAACCTAGACCCTGATTTAAGACTCTTTCATAAATAACACTACTTAGGGCCGGCCCCGTGGCTCACTTGGGAGAGTGCGGTGCTGATAGCGCCGAGGCCGCGGGTTCAGATCCTTTATGGGGATGGCTGGTGCGCTCACTGGCTGAGCGTGGTGCGGACAACACCAAGCCAGGGTTTACGATCCCCTTACTGGTCAAAAAGAAAAAAAAATAAATAAATAACACTACTTAAAGTAGAAATTTGCTTAGATGGGCATCTAAAGAGAACTAGCCATTTGAATTCATTGGTATATAGGAAAAGGGCATTCCTGCCAAACACAGAGTGTTAAATGACAGTACTGGTATTTCACCCTTCACTTAGATTCAGTGTGCTGAACCTGCAGATGTGGAAAAGGAAGTGAAGAGACTTCTGTGTTCAGATGCTGAAGCCGTCCATGTCCATATCCTTTATACCAAATATTTTCTGCATAGTCCATTCCACCCCATATGCATGTGCTGACAAAACCTCACTTCTGGTGCCAGTTTTGATGTGTAGAAGTTAAGATTTGGGGGAATGTTACTTTATAGCTAGGAACAGTAAATTCATGTAATAGAAATTTGTTTAATTGTGTAACTCAATATAAGGCACTTCTCCAAACTAGGAATCCAGACACAAATGGCCTAAAGTTGGAATAAATTAAATAATACTTTTAACCAAATAGCCTCTTCCCTTTCAACTGTGCCTTCTCCTTTCCTTCTGTGTTTTCCTTGACTGCCCCTCTTGTCAGGATGGGAAGTCACTGGTGAAGGTGCAACCAAGGATCATAACATTCCAGGCTTTAAGATATCCCCAGGAATGAGTGGCTACAAGCAGGATCATAACACATTAGGTACTTTAGTAAAGGCAAAGCAGGAGTTTCAGATAGGGCAGGTGTTGACTGGGTGTCAGATCATTCTCCATAGACTCACAGGCCAATCACAGAAAAAGGATGCCTTTGCCCTTCTTCGCTCTTATTGGTCCCTCAGCACTTTAGCAGTCTTCGATTGGTGTTCCAATCTTTCATCCATCTCTGGTATTCTAACTTCCTATGGACACTTAGACTCTCTAAATGTCTTGATCATTGAATACATGGATGGATGTTACAGCATTTTGCATTTTCTGTCCCTGTTTTATGAAGGGAATAATCTTTCTGCAAGAAAAATGATTTATAAAATTCAGTGGTTGTTCAGTGAATTTGAGGGTAAGGAGCATAATTGTCTGTGGAGTGGGAGTCATCTGCAAAGCTTCAGATAATTTCATCTGCCTCTTGCTTAAAACCAATAGGATATGATATGCTTTGGGAGATGTTCAGACATTCTAGCAGTAACGATGATGAGGAAGACAAGGAGAAGGAGGAGGAGAAGGATGAAGACAAGAAAGATGATGAGAATGAGGATGAAGATGAGGAAGTGGAGGAGGAACATGATTTTGAAGAGGATCTGGAAAGGGAGCTAGAGGCCAGGTTTACTGACTCTGGCCAGTATGAGGCAATGGAAGATGGCAGTTCAATAGGTAAGTCGGAGGAAAAAACAAAGAGACGAGCCAGGGATCGGTGGCAGTGCTAAAGGCTGACTCTAAACACATATTAAATGCAAGGCTAAGTTTGAGAAGTTTTTGATCAGATGTATAGTGGAGTTTTACTAGATTTGGATCTTAGTCCGTTAGTTTAGGCTGAATTTAGACACATAAAATTTCTGTCTGTCTCTGTCAGACATAGAAATTCACAAGCAGATTTATTACACGGAGAAAAAGCTCCAAGAGATTAAGAACAGAGCACAAAGACAGAAGACTCTCATCATGAAAGTAGAAAACCTGATGCTCAAGGTAAGTTCTTATTGGCTGGTATAAACAAATATTTATATCTTACTTTCAAATCTCATCTTTGTGTGTGTGTGTGTGCATGTGTGTGTGTGTGGCTGGCCAGTAATATGGGGATCCAAACCCATGAACTTGGTGTTATAAGGCTGTACTCTAACCAACTGAGCTAACCGACCAGCCCTCAAATCTCATCTTTGTGTTTCCACTCATGTCATCTCTATGCAGCATTCTTGTTCATTTATGAACCTAAACAACTTCATAGAGACCCCCAATTAAAAGATAGCCCTATTTTCTTTTACCTGAGTAATTTTGACCATCTAATGTAGGCATTTTGGGGAAGTGACCAGATGATTTGAGGTAATAATTGCCAATATTGAGCATTTACTATGTAAAAGTCACATGGCTAAGACTTATACATGTATTATCTCATTTCATCCTCACATCCCTGAAACATAGGTACTGTCACCATTCCCATTTTATAAAGAATTAAAACTCAAGAGGTTCAGTAACTTGCTAAGGACCATAGTGAATGACAGGGCATAGATTGAACACTGTTGTTTGTACCAAAATATATTCATTGCAGTGAGAGAATTAACTACATTTGTTTTATATTTTTATGATGCATGCTTGAACAAGAATAAATATCTTGCTTTATTTTTATTAATACATGTTTAAGAGCTTCAACAAAAGGAAATGTATGTTAGGCCATAGTTGCTTCCCTTTATATAATGAGGGAAATTCTGAAGCATCTGGAGAATTTCTTGCCAGATTTCATTTTCTGTAGAGCCATAATCATCAAAAGGGGGCAACTAGATGCACAGCTATACCCATTTTGGGTGTTGTCTTTTAGAATAACCAAGTAAGATGATAAATACGGACATACCTTTGAAAGATATAGATATATGGTACTATCGTGATTATTGTTGCTTGTAGTAGTAGTTAGGAACAGTAATATTCTGCCCTAGTGAGGAGAAATGGAAGAGGCGTCAGCACCAGATTCCAAGTCAGCTTCTTTAAAGGCCACCACAGCCAAAGGATTTGTGCTAACTAGCAAAAGGTAACATGAAGGCATTCCAACCATTTATTTTAGGTCAAGAAAAAAATGCCATGTAGGATGTATAAAAATATAAAATAAAAAATTCTGTGTAGGATGGCACTGTAGTCAGGGGCTATAGTTTTCATACTCTAAATCCTTTAAAAACAGTGCTCTTGCGTTTGACAGTTTTCTTACTTATCAAATTATTTGCCAAATTGTTTGTCTCCCTGGGTTCTCTTTTCCTTTGAGACTCAGCATTCATCATTTGTACAATTTGTTTTCCAGAATCATTTATACTCTGTGCTGGAGCAGCTTACATTACAGGAAAAACAGAAAAATGAGCAGGTGAGACGTATGTTTTCAAATTAACCAGAAAACATTCGATACAAAGAACCCCCCACCTCCAACCGCCGATATCATTTCTGATGGTTCCTTTCACAGAAATAGTGGTGGCCAAATCTTCTAAATGAGGGTAGCAGGGCAGAACAAGGTCTTTGTGAAAATTCACTCATTCAGCAGATATTGAATGCCTGCAAAATGAAAAGGACTGGATGTACAGTGTTGAATAAGCCAGATATAATACTTGTCCTCATGGAGCTAACAGTCTAGCAGGGAAGATTGACAGTAAACAAATTATCATACAACTATAAAGGTACAATTATGAAGAAGTGCTCTGAAGGAAAAAAAAAAGTCATTGGTGCTATTAGGATAAAGAGAGTCCTGAATTACATTGGGGGATCATGATAGTCCTCTCCGAGGAGGTGACATTTAAGCTGAGACCTGAAGGATAAGTCCAGGCACAGTGGGTTGAAGAGCTTCCTGGGTGGAGCTCAAGAAGGTCCCACACTGGAAAAGAACTTGGCCTCCTTGAGGACCTCTGGAGTATTTAAAGCAAGGAAGAGAGTGGTTTAACATAAGGTTGGAGGAGTAGGCAGAGGCATATGGTTCCTTGCAGGCCATGAGAAGGAGAAGGGATTTTAGTCTTAAGGGCATTGGAAGCCCTTGAAGAGTTTTAAGCAGGAGAATCACATCTAATTTAACCTTTTAAAAGATAAACCTGATTATTATCCAGAGAATGGATTGTAGGAGGGCAGAGGTAGAAGTAAAGGGGCCAGTTAGGAGCTGTGTGGTAGTCTAATAAGAGATGATAGTAACTTGGACTTAAGGTAGTGCCAGTGGAGATGGAAACGATGTAGATTTTTAAACTGTGATAAAAATGTTTTAATAACAGCTTTATTGAGATATAATTCATATACCTTACAATTCAGTCATTTAAACTATACAGTTCAATGGCTTTTAGTATATTCACAGAGTTGTGCCACTATCACCACAGTCAATTTGCAAGTGGAATCATATAATACGAGGGGTCTTCAATAAGTTTATGGAAAGATTCATATTATTTTTTAATTCCATTTTTCCACAAACCTTTTTTTTTTTTTTTTTTTTTTTAAGCAGCTGGCCAGTACAGGGATGGAACCCTGGACCTGGGTGTTATCAGCACCATGTTCCAGCCAACTGAAATAACCAGCCAGCCTCTCTGAACTTTTTGAAGTACCCTCGTATATGGCCTTTTGTGTCTAGCTTCATTCACTCAGCATGTTTTCAAGGTTCATGCATGTTGTGACATGTATCAGTACTTCATTCGGTTTAAGACTGAAATATATTACTGAAAATGTGATATATTCCATTGTATGGATAGATCACATTTTGTTTTTCCATTCATCTGTTGATGGACATTTGAGTTGTTTCCACTTTTTGGCTATTATTAATAGTGTTGCCATGAACATTGATACATGAAAGAATGTATTTTAAAGGTAGAATTGACTTGGGGCTTGGGTCAATTACTGGGTGTCGAAGGAGAAGGAAATGTTAAGAATGTATGCCAGATTTCTAATTCGAACAACTGTATTATTCACAGCCACAAGAGAGTGTACAGAGTGAAAAGAGAAGAGGGCAATGGGGGTGAGGGTCAAGCAGCTGTATAGAAAATGTATGCTGACTCCAGCCCTATACTGTTGAGGGTAACCGTTTTAAAGGACTGGAGGTTGTATTAAGAGGATGGGCTTAGCGGGGGTTCTTAAGGCAGAAGCACCGCTCCTCACCCCCATCCCCACAAGGCCAGGACATTTTTTATGTTCTGTATATTCCCTTCTCTCAGCAAATCACTTATCCAAGTACTGCTTATAAACAACCAGGTGAACAGTTAATAACAAGATTGCTTTAGTGCCTACCAAACATCTCTGTTTTTATCTGTGTAAGCGGTTAGTATTGGAGAGTGCTATTTTCAACAGAGATGTAGCTGTAAATTTTATTTACTCAGAGTCCTTTAATGTTAGCTCATTTATTCAACATAGCTTTATTGGGTGCCTACTTTAAGCTAGGTTCTGCAGGGAGCTATGAAGTGCTTATGAAATAGTCTCTGCCTTCATTTGGGAGAAATCCATAACAGGGGTAGGGATTTAAAGGAATGAGAGCTCATTTTTGTCTGTGGAGATCAGAGAAGGCTTCATAGAGAAGATGATGTTTGGGGCCTTAAAATACAGGTAGGGTTTTCATGAGGAGATAGGGAAAGGAGGGCATTCTGTGAGAAAGCAGCATGCATGATGGCGCAGAGGTTGTGATACCGGGCTAAAGAGTTTAGGTTTTTGGTGTAGGTCACAATAAGCCATCAAAGCTTTTTTACCTGTAACTCAGGAAGATTTCTCTGCCAGCAGTATATGAGAGGTCTTCAAAAAGTCCATGGAAAGATTCATATTATCATTTAATTCTATTTTTCTAGAAACTTTTTGAAGTATCCTCATATAGCAGAAATTGGAGAGGGGGGAGACTAGAGGAAGGTGCAAGTCATAGAAGAATTGGATTTACAGGGCAAAGAGAGTGAACAAAGATGAGTCCAAAGCTTGGGTAACTGCGAAATGGTGTGCCATTCATTGAAATGAAGACAACAGGAAGAGGATTTGGGGGTGGGGGGGGACAAGGATGAATATAGTTGGAAGTGCTTTTGAAAATGGGAGACAGGAGAAAGGCTCATGCACAGAAATGATCATTGCAGCTGTAGAGCTAGATGAGTTAGCCAGGTTGACTATTCAGCAAGAAGTCTGAACCTAGGGGAAAACTTACCTTCAGGGAATAGTGGGAGAAGAAAGCCCACAAAGGAGAAAGAACTGGAGCCGTCAGTGGTTGTAATCATGGTGATGTAATCATGGTGAGATGAGGCTCTAAATTACTGCAGATAGCAATTATAGCAGTTTGGTAGGTGATGTGCAGCATAGGATTGTTTTATAACACTCCATTCCTTTCATTTCATAGACTAAAAATCCATACTGATATGGAGTGACCTAAATTGAATAATATCCAAAAACAATCTTTGTCCCAAAGACAGCATACACCTCTGAATGTTATTAAAAAAAAAAAAAACTTCAAGTTAAAAAAAAAAAAAAAACTTCTATACCACAAAAGGTTCAGGGCTTCTGACTTAAAAAGCATAAGTAGAACATCACCAGACTCCTCCGTCAGGACTCTGACCCGGTTTCTAAGTGTCTCATAACATGGTAAGAAGC
Source organism: Cynocephalus volans (assembly GCF_027409185.1). NCBI lineage: Eukaryota > Metazoa > Chordata > Mammalia > Dermoptera > Cynocephalidae > Cynocephalus > Cynocephalus volans. The sequence continues at coordinate 109,091,311 of NC_084478.1, read as the reverse complement.
AGCAGATATGACTTGGTATAAGACCCAATGTGTTCATTGGGACAAGAGACTATCCCAACTGCCTTATCTTCCTTCTCTGATTATATAGATGGCAACAGTGATCCCATCTCCTTTGCCCCTACAGTGACCTGTGACCTGTGTATATTCTTCACAGAAGCACAGATTCTTAACAGCAAGCATATTCAATTTCTTAAAGCATTTTTAATTTTAAAGCTTCCTTTTATAAGTTTGGCATAATAAAGGACAGCATCATGGCCATGGCATTGTGCATGCATTCTTGACTGTGGCACTGTTCTTTGGAACATTGTAAGACTAAGATAACCTTATAAATGCCAAATGACAGTAGTTCTTTTTGGCTCATATAAGTAAATTCTAGATCAAGTAATGGAACTTAAGATTTCAGATGAATTTTTCACGTTTTTCTGCCTCTCCTTACAGCTCATTTCCCTACAAGGAAAATTGAAATATTTTCTAAAGAAGTGAGGAGAGCCTTCAGCCTGGCATACAAACCTTGGATTCACCATCCCAGTTGAAGACTGGATGAAATTGTGTACGTTTCTGTACCTTCTGTTGCCTTATCAACTGTATTTGTTTCTCTGAACCTTTTGGGGAGGTTATAATATGTTCGAAGTTTGTAGTCACGTAGAAAGGGACAGTATAAAAAAGCGGTAGACTTAAAGACCCCATTCAACCTCAAGACTTTGCTTCTCTTCCTCAATTTGAGAATTACTTATATTGCGTCTGTGCTGTGGTGCCATCAGATGATTCAGCCATGCTTGCCAAAGGCAGATAGTCTAGCCTCAAGGCCATATAGCTGGTTTGCGCATGTTTTAGCTTTGCCAAACTCTTGTTTAAGTATTTCCTAAAACAGGAAAAAAATCAAGCCATTTATACCAAGGGCTAGGACCTGCCACAATGAATTTAAGTGCCTACCTTGCAGCAGTTAATACTAGGTTGTTTCCTGTCTCTGTTCAGGTAACAGGGCTGCTTTCCTGCCCAGGGATGATTTCTTGCTGCTGCTTATGTTTATTCTGTTGTGTTTTTAGGACTGTGGCTGGTTGTTATTCACCAGCTAAGGGAACAGTTAGAGCAGAGATGAAGAAATTCCTAGCTGTTATCCTTATTCTGAGCCTTCTTATCCTAACCCCATTAGAAAAGGTTAGGAAAAACCATATGCCTGCAACACCTATGAAGACTTCCTTCACAACCCTGGGTTGTTTTGTTTTGTTTTTACCTGTATTATTAAGGTGTTCTAGTCTGTGTTCTTCAAGCAATAAATAAATTCTTCCTTTTAAATGGATTGTTGTCAGTTTATTAAACTGCCCCCATGGTGAGCACACTCATATCCAAAAGGAAACTAGGAGACAAGCAATAAATTCTATGTCTTGGTCTATTCAGGCTGCTATAACAAAAATACCATAGACTGGGTGGCTTATAAACAACAGAAATTTATTGCTCACAGTTCTGGAGGCTGGGAAGTCCAAGATCAAGGCACCAGCAGATCTGATGTCTGGTGATAGCTCTGTCTGCTTCATGGATGGTGCCTTCTTGCTGCGTCTTCACATAGCAGAAGGGGCAAATAAGCTCCCTAAGGCCTATATTATAAGGGCGCTAATCCCACTCATGAGGGTGGAGCCCTCATGACCTAATCACCTCCCAAAAGCCCCACTTATTAATACCACCACATTGTAGATTGTTTCAACATACGAATTTTAGGGAGACACACTCAGACCACAGCACTCTGATTAGGAAATGACAGAAGATGCTATCAGTCCTGGGGCATCCTTCCAAAGAGTTCTTAGGAGAACTCCTAATGAACTAGAAATCATCTCATATTAACCATATAGCATTGGGATATGGAGAGAGGGAGTATAGAGAAGTGATACAAATGGCAGTGCCAATATTTGAATTAAATTATTATGTTGTAGTAGAAAGAACACAAGGTTGGAATCCCAGTTTTGCCACTTGCCTTGGGCAAGTCCCTATACCTCTTAGAGCCTCCATTTCCTCCCGTGTAAATTAAGAAGGTGAAGCTTATTACCAAGAGGCATCTGAGGACTTTCTGGAAGTAGCTCAGCTAGCACCAAGCTGGTCCCAATTGACAAAGTCAGTGCTGCTCTAGGAAATGTACTCCCAAATTCTCTGCCACTTTCAGTGTTCCTATGCCAAGTTGAAGATAAGCCACGGGCAGAGAAGAAGAGGTCGATATGTATGGGCAGGGCCTAGGGGGGCAGGAGGAAGACAGCAATAGTGCTGGGGGAAATGCAGAGGAAGAAATAGGACCAAGAGAGATAGGCATGCTAAGGGCAAACAAAATCAAGCCAAGATTAGCAGAGAAGTTAGAGAACAGCTTCAAAACCAAGATGATATAAAAAAGATTGTTTCTTCAGAAACCCAGAACTTAAAAGATGAGAATAAGGAGAATGGGGAAAGGAATTAAGTATCAGAGGCAGAAGGCAGGGGGGTGGGAAGAGGCAGAGTTTGAAAAGAAGGTAGGTCTTTTCAGATAAAGGCAGGCAGGGAACTGGGGCAGAAACATAAACACTACCCTGTTGCTCTGACTCAATGCCCAACAGCCCCTGCCCCTACCTCATTTAGTTTTCCTTTGCTATAGCTCAGTGATTCTTTTACATGTTACAGACCTGCACTGTCCAATATGGTATCCACTAGCCATGCATGGCTTTTGAGCACCTCACATATAGATAGTCCCAACTGAGATGCGCCCTAAGTGTAAAGTATACACCGGGTTTCTGCAGGGGAACTGCTTGGTGCTGGGCCCTGACGACCTGGCACTATTCACATAGGCCACGTAGGCAAGGCTCAACTGTAGGCTGACTCAGGTCTTGGAGGAACACCCTGTGATCTTCCCAGAACAGGGGAAGACAGTCTTGTGGGGAGTCACTACAAGACAGTTTCTCACTCGCCTCCGTATGTTGAGGGAGATGCCATGAGGCAGTTTCTCATTCACCTCCCTCATTCCAGTAAGGTACAGGGCTTTCTGAGTGCCCCCACCCCCATAGGGCACAGCTGCAGGCCATAAAACTGCTTAGCTGCAGGGTGGCATTAGCTACTCAGTACCAGGAGGGCCCAACATTCATGTCACGTGCCATCTGGCCCCTTTTCTTTCAGTGTCATCCTGTGAGACGAGGGATTCAGGGAGCTGATACCATTGCTGATCTTGCTTTTGCTGTCTCTACAAGTAATAACTGTCTGGACCTATCTGGGTTTCTCGTTTCTTTACCAGCTGAATCTGTCAGCCTTGACTATTCTGAAGACTTAGTTTAAAATATATATATATATATATAATATCTCATTAGTAATCATTTTATACTGGTTACATGTGGAAAGGATAATATTTTGAATATATTGGGTTAAATATAAAATTAATTTCACATGTTTATTTTTACTTTTTTAATATGGCTGCTAGAAAATTTTAAATTACATATGTGGCTCACATATTTCTATAGGACAGTGCTGCTATAGATTGGTGAGAAAAGAAAAATTGGTGGTGGGGAAGAGGGATGGATAGGATTTTATTTTGCTAGAAAACAGTATTTAAAAACTATCACCATCCATTCATAGGGACATTTTAACACCAAAAATATATATAGCCAAAATCTCAGAATAAAGAATAGACCTTTAATTAAATAAATGTAACTTTATGGAAACTCCCTGCATTGTCCTGATTTTTCTTATATTGCTTCATGCTGGTGAAAAATTCCTCAGATTGATGAAGATGGAATTTGGGAACCATTGCTATATAGAGCTCATCCCGTGAGGTGATAACTAGCTAATTTGTGTGAGAAGGCTTGAGAGGCGACCAATCCAGGTAACAGTGGTGGATGAAACTAATGAGGGTGTCCTTTTTTTGTTGCATAAGCGTTATCCTCTGGTGGCCTTATGTTTTGCAGTGCTCCTGTGGCTTCTTGGTCCACCCTCTCTTCCCGCCCCAAATAAGGGAAAGATGTGAAATAGAGTCAGAGAGTATAACCAGAGGAACCAAAGTAAACAAATACAAATTTATTCTTTTCAAAGCAGAATTCAAGGGATAGGGGGAAAGCACCACAGTGAGTGGCAATCAAAGTTATCCAATTTGTTCCCAGCCCTGCCCCACTGTCCCAACTTTTCTAGATTTGCATGCCACCTTTGCCACTGCCCCTGAATCCCTTTCCCAATTCCCATCCTTGTGACCAGTTCTTGCAGCCAGCAAGCAGCATTGCCGGCTTCAGTCCGGCCTCAATTCTGTCCTGGGGACAGCAAGGACATTCAGCATGTCCCCTCCCAAATGTAGCAGCTGTGGGAGGAGATGGACACAGAGCTGAGCCCTGGCCTTGAGCCTTTCCCTCTCCCACAGCCATTGGTGTCAGAAGAGTGAGAAGTGGCTGAAGTATTCCTTTGTTCCCAGGGCCAGTTTTTGGCAGAGAAACCCAGAGATAGTGCTTCTCAGCTGAGGAGCTAAATCCCCACAGCCCTAGGGCAGGGCCCCCAGTTTCTCTCCCAAGACTGTTCCTGTTAAGGCAGCTACTTTCTTGATTATCTGTCAGCTATGTCAAGGGAAATTGGATGGAATTCTTGGCCTGAAATGGTCCCAGAGGCCATGACTCTGCCACTGAGAATGCGAATTCAAAGAATGCTCTAGCCTGAAGCTGGATATGGAGCCTAAATCCCAAACACAGCACCCCAGGCAGCACAGGTATTCCTTAAAATAAATCTGGAGGGAAAACATCTCCCAGTATTGGCCTCTGCCTGGCCCCAGGGTTTCTCATTACTGTGGCCTTCCAGCCCAGTTCCTGGAGCACCAAAACAAGCATGTTTCTCTATAGAGAAATAGTTCCCAACTTTAGACCTTGAAGGAAATGGGCACTTGAGAGCCTCGATTCCAGCCTTTCCATTCTGGAAGAAAGGGCACATGTCCTCCTGGTGGGAACTTTCCTAGAGAACCATACCACAGCCTAATGTCCTCCAGCCAGTCAATCTTCCTGGACAATTCCTAAGCAATGCGAATCCACGCTGCTCTAGCTGGGAGCAGAGGTACCCTCGTAATGGCTTTTGGTCTCTACTGAATTCTGTTGCGAATAAGTTACCTATCAGTTCTAACTGTTCCCTGATACTATTTGAGGACAACCCAGCAAACACTCACATTCTTTATTACTGATGCTAATCCCACAAATCAGAAGGTTTTCCTTAGGCTACCAACCCAGCAACTCCCTTCTGCACCACCCTTCCAGTACAGGGCCACAAACTACACAGCACCACACATAATACCTTTAGGAGACATGATACACAACAGATGCCTAACAACATACAGCACATTTTTGGTAATTCCAACCCCGATTTGGGTTCACAGTGCCCAAAGATCCATTTACCACTGTGGACAAACTGCCCACACACGCTGCAGTGACTGTCACTGGACCCCTGAGTAATATACTAACCTCAGGTATTAAGGTAAACATAGGACCACAAAGTGTCAGTGACCCCCCTAGAGAGAATTCAACTTGACCTGCTGCTTCGGTCCATCTACCACGCAAGTCCTACATGACGAGATCTACATCTTTTCTACCATGCCTGGCCCACTGCAGTTGCCACAGGCCCTCAGCAGCCCAAAAGCTCTCGTGTGGGGTGGGGGTTATAGAAAGGACTTTCCTGGTAAAGGACTGTTCCATAATATCTGCCCTCCTGAGACTTAGGCTTAGGCAGACACACATCTCAAAGTCCTTGAGCCCTCTGTCCCACAGAAAATTTCTCCTATCCCATTCCTGCCCACAATCTAGGCTTCTACAAATATGCCCCCACTCCGAGTGACACCCAGGCTCTGTGATGGATGCCTGGTTATCACCTGCTCAGCATATTTCCAGATACCCAGTTTTCCTGCCCAGAGACCTCCTTTGTGATGGGAGTTCTGACACCCTAGACCTGTGGCTTAGTGGGGGAGGAGGCCATCCTGGGCTTCTGGACCCAAGCTGTTGCCTTCCCTCCCCTGGAGCAGATCAATCTAGGTTCCAGCAGTCCTACCCGCTGGCCCACTGCTTGATTAGAACAAAGTATCCCAGCCACCTCGCTCCCTCCTGATCTTGGTGGCAACTGGTCCTTTCTTTAAGGCCCTGAGCCAGACTTTGGCAATCAGAAGGGGCCAGGGGATATACTCTGTTCTTAGCCTGGCAAAGGTTAATATAGGCCTATTTGTTCCTTCTTTCCTGTGTGGGGTGGGTAGAGCTTGGATTTACTATATTTTGGTACCTGAACCATTGTTTAGGTAGGCCCAGAAAAATTCGTTCAAGGCCCAGGTCTCAAGGGGACAAGATTTGGAGTGAGTGAAGAGAACAGAGTGACTCTTCCAGTTAGATTCCTCTGTGCCCACAGGCTTCTGTTGCTTTGGTCTTGAGGAAAGCCCACCCTAAATATCAATGGCAAGAGACATCCTAGGGAGGCAGCCAGGATGCATCTATTGTTCCAACCAGAGGCTGGGGCTAATAAAGAGCAATGCAGAACACTAATACTTCAAGAGGTATTAGAGTTTAATGTGTGAGTGAGCTGGGAGAGCACTGATGTATGGTAGCTATGAAGAGTAAATATGTATGTATATAATCTTCGGCAAATTAAGTCACCTGCAGGGCTCTAGGTTATAAAGCTCCCCTTGGTAGAAAGCTGACTAAGTGGGCTTGGACTCTGTTCACAGTTCCAAAGCCCACTCCCCCTAGCACCCACTGTCTACTCTGAACAGTTCCTGGATAAAGGGATTATGATATATGTTGCCTAGGAAGAGTTAGTTCAGTTTGAGGATTGGGTTCACCTTCCAGAGTTAGAAAGAACATTTTTATGCACAGGAAAGCCTTGCTGTTGTCTGGGTGGAAAGTGGTCAGCATCCTGATTCATGGCCAGTGGCTTGTAGAAGGGGAGCCACTCAGGGTGGCCAGTTGCTACTGCCTTATGATTAGCTGGGGGCAATCAGCCACATCATCCCATTCAGCCTAAGAGCTAGAAGGGTCACAGCCTGGAAGGGTGTTGGGCTAGAGGGTGGCTTCTCCTTTCTCACCCAAGGAGAGCAAGATCCCTTTGCTGAGCAAGCTGCCACTCCTGCCCCAGTTCTATGAAGACAGACTCAAAGGAGTAAAGGGTGGCTTCAGCTGGGTTTCCAGAGCAACTTAGTAGGTCTCTCAGGATGCTGAGGCCTTCAGGAAAGAGGAGGATCAGGGGCAAAAAGTCTAAACCTGAAGTATTTCTTTAATGTTTCCAAGTGTAAGGTGGGAGTAGGAATCATAATGAACTGTTGCCCCCTTGAGGAAGGTCTGCCAAGGACTGAGGCAGAAGGAACTAAAGATATTCGAGGAGGAAACAACGTCTTGTAGCTAGAGATCTGCCCTGGAGCTGAAGTAACAGTACACACACTGCCCAGACTTTTTCAGGGGCACTTTGGGAGGATAGTGTCTCAGGGATACCCTTTTTCCTCCCTGAATTGGGCCAGCGAGTAGAGCTAACCCCTGTGGACTCATAATGTTGGAACCCTCGGGTCGTTAGGCTTCTCCTTCTCCCATAACTCCACAGAGAAGGGAAAGGAGCCGATGGGCACTGCTTAGCTCTGAAAGGCAGCTTATCTGCTCCCCGTCTGAATGGCAAGTGCTATATACTTGGGCTGTGACAGAAGGGTACTGGAGGGACTGGTCTCAAACTTGAGGATTAAAGGGCACATTTGTAGAGTCAGAGGAATCATGCCTCCCCTTCCCCTGACCCCACCTCCCACCTCACATATCACCAGATCCGTGCTGCTGCCCAGAGCCCAAATAACTCTGATTGAGGAATGTGGGGCCAGTGGGGACTGGAAAGGTTGGCTGAAGGCTGAGGGAAGGCTTTGACCAGGACCAGGAGAGGACTATGGATTATAGGATGGGGATCTGGTTCCATCAAGAGGCCAGCAGTGTGTTGGCAGTCACATCAGAGCTTCGTACACTGGGGAAGGCATGGCGGAGCTTCTCCATGATGTCCTCCAAGCACAAGCTGACATCCTGGCTCTTTGACCCCACATCATCTGAGTTGGAAAAGAAAGATTTGGGAAGAGAACTAGAGACTCCCTTGTGAGGCCAAACAGCAGAGATAGGATGCTGCCAGCTGAAAGGCAGACCCACAGCATTTGCATCCTCCCAGCACAATGCCTAGTACATAGGAGGCACTCAATACACATCTGTAGAATAAACACATGAATGAATGAATCAATAAATCAATCATCCCTGACCCTAAGTTCAAAGCCATGAGGAGAAACCAGTCCCAGCCCTAGCAGAACATTGGGCAGGAAATCTAGGGCAGGACAAAGCCATGGAGAAAGGGGCTGGGAGGGGCCAGGGGAGCTCACCTGCAGCCTCAGTGTCTGGAGTAGTCTGTCCCTTCTCCCGGGGGTGACTGCCTTCTGACTGCTGTGGAGAGGATGCTAGAGACGAGCCTGGAGAACCATTGCCGTCTGATTCAGTGGATGGCTAGGAGGAAGTAAGGCATGACTCAAGCAGCTTTACTTTCATGACCTTTAACAGATTCCTGAGCTTAGAAGGGACCTTAGAGACCTCATGCCCATCCCTTTGCCCTTGGACTTTAAGGAGCTTTTGGCAGTGCCCCAAAGAGTGACTTCCTCTTTTAGGAAACTTCTTAAAATATTCAATTACCGATTACCTTCTTCTTTCAAAAACATGTGTCAAAGGCTCCTTGCTCTTGTAAGGATGGCATCATACCTAAAGGTCTCTTGGTGTCATTTCAGTTGTAATGAAGCTATTTAGAACCCAGTTCTGCCTGGAAATGTAGAATTGCACACCTGGTCCTTGGTTCATGACATAACAGCCTATGTTAGAAACCTGCAGGAATCCATTTAGAGGCCATCCCCTGGAGGACCTGAGGAAGAGGCAGGGGTGTGGTATTGCCTGCTACATATAATGACAATAATAGATAACATTTATGAAGTGTGTACTATATTCCTGTATTGTGCTAAATTCTGTAAATGCATTATCGAATTTTATGTTCTCTACAATTCTATGAAGTTGGTACTATTATTATCCCTGTTTTACAGATAAGGGAACCAGGACTTAAAAAGGTTAAGTAACTGTCCTAACCCCCCACAGCCACTAATCGGAAGAGCCACATTCAAACCCAGGGCTGTCTGACTCCACAGTTACTCTACTTCATATACACCACCTCTCAGAGATGAAAAGGGCAAAAATTTTTCTTCTGCCAAACATGTACAAACCTGCTTCTTTCTTCAAACACCATGCCAGCAAAATCAACATTTTGGATGATTTTTGAAATTTGTTCTTTCAATACTAGGTTCCAGTGGGTTGTCAAGAAGTGAGCCCTCAAAAGTCCTCCCTCTGCCCCAGGTTCCACAGTGGCTTGAGAGTGACACACAAGGGTGGCATATAGGTGAAAGAGAAATGGCCAAGAATGTGATCAAACTAGCCCCTTCCTTCCTCAACTGCCAAGCCCAGTTCTCTTCAGGAAGTCACCTGATAGCTACTGCCACGGAGCTCTTTCTTGCTTCCTCTTTGCCCCAGCCCTCCCCGCCTGTGCTCAGGGGCTACCCTGGTCCTTTCCCTGGCTCCTGCCTCACCTGCAAGAGCAGCTCCCTCAAGCGCTGCAGCTGGGACTCCAGCTGCTTGTTGTGGTCTTCGAGGATCTGCATGCGCGTCTCCAGGCGGCTCTTATGCTGCCGAAGAATCCTGGCCTCAGCCAGAAGCTCCTCATTACGGTGGTCCTGTGCTGCCTCAGTGGACCCCTCAGCCAGGGTGGGTGCCTCGGCAGCCTCCTCGTGCTGCCACTTCAGGCGCCTCAGCTCTCCCTGGAGAATCCTGCCAAGGACAGAAAAGCCAAGACCTGTGGTCCTAATAGAGTACTGACTGTCCAAGTCCCAGATGTCCCCTCGTACCTAGGTGTAGTAACCCCTGGGCTTTCCCACCCCACCCACCCTCACCCTTACCCCTACCCCCAGCCGTGCTCTTGCTTGGATGGACACATTCACTTTCTCTCCAGCATGTATGTCATTTATTCTGCCATCCTGAGATCTCAGAACAGAGAGAGCTGACATTTCACATAAGAAATGTCTCTGGACTTTGATGTGCTGCTTCAGGGATTAATTCTGACCTTAAAATCAGGCAGAAACACAGTCTGCAAATAAATGAGCCATTAGGGCCACTGACTTACCTACTCCATTTTTTTTTTTTCACCTACTCCATTTAAAAATTTTTAGATTCCAGGGGAAGACATGATATAAACAGGAGATCATCTGTCATGCTTCTTCTCTCCATGACCCTCCTCTTTGGCCCACTTTTGAACACCCATGCTGGGTCATCAAGAAAACAGATTCCATAGAGGTGGCCTACCTTTGGGGACATCACATTTTGAGGGGGTGGGGGGCAACAGAAAAGAATCACTCTCTGCCCAATGTTTCCCAGGGACTGCCCACTGCTCTTCTAATACAGTGTTCCTCAAACTATTTGCAGTGAAAAAACAGGTGTTTATTTGTTTTCGTTTTTGTTTTCCATTCCATTGTGGACCACTATGTGGTGATAATGCGCATGACTAGTACACAGCTCACACCATGCATGACTCGCCCTGGTCTGCATTCCACACTCTGAGCAATGCTGTTCTGAAGTAGACTTGCTACTCCAACTGTGGTTGTGGGCCAGCAGCATGGGCATCCCCTGGGAACTGGCTAGAAACATAGAAACCTAGGCCCCGCCCAGACCTGTGAATCAGAATTTGTATTTTACCAAGATCCCCAAGTGACTTGTGTGCACACTAATGTTTGAGAAGCGCTGCTCAAGGGGTATTATGGATTCTATTTCACACCTCCAAAGTGGCTTGGACCCTCCTCAGGCCGCTGCTGCTACCCCTGCTTTATGGAAATTAATGCCATCCCTGTAATCTCCTTCACCTTCCCTCTTCCAGTCCTCAAATGCTCTGCTCCATATAGTATCATCATCCTCCGGAATACTTTCACTAGGTGATAAATATCTTTCTATTTCCAACACTGAAAGTTCTCTGAAGGCAGAGACGTGTCATACTCTTCTGTATTCTGTGTTTGCATTCACTCTGTTTGCATCTAGTGGGTACTTGGGAAAATCTGGGTTAAACGTAAAGAATTCAAATAATTATTATAATAGCTAGCATTTATTGAATCTTTACTATAAGCCAGGCACTGGACTAACACATTGTACTCATCACATTTGGTCTGCACAAGTGAGCATAGGAGGTAGGTACGATGATCATCATCCCCATTTTACAGATGAGGAAATGGAGGATCACAGAATAGCAGCAACTTGTTCAAGGTCACACTGCTAAGATGTGGAAGTGCCAGGACTTGAATTTTAGCTGTCTGCCTTGAGAACCCACATAGATTTGTGTCATCGTCACACTCACCGGTTCTCATCTTCCAAGTGGGCCAGGATCTTCTCGAGCTCCCCCTTGCTCTCTGTGGCCACACTGCACAGAGCCTGCTGTCCAAAGGCTGGCTCCCGGTCTGTGATGGGGCTGGAGTGCCGCAGCAGGTACTGGTCCTCGTCTCTGCATGGGTATAGGGAGGAGGAGAAAGGAGGTGGCCAGGAGCTGAACGGAGAAACAGCTCAGGGCCTGAGTTTCAATTCCCAACTGAGGCCCCAGGAGCAGCATGCTGGAGGATCCTCTTCTAAGTCACATAGAGAGGGAAAGGCCATATATTCAGGCTTGAGAGGGATATAAGTGTTCAGAGCTGGCAGAGGCCATTGTTGGGAGTACTGGGAAAGAGTGTTCTCATGATGTGGGGGCTTCTGGGTTCTACTTACACCTCCCTGGAAAACAATGAGCAAATCACTTCCCTTCTGTGCTGCTCCCCCACTCTACCCCACTTTGCTTTCTTGCTCCCCAGAGGGATCTGAGTCTCAGTTAGGGCCAGATTGATCCACATAGCCAGCAGCTCCTAGGCCCTCTGAAGAGACTAGGGACCTCCCTAGAGATGCAGGGCCCCTTCTTTGGGCTATTGCACCAGGGAGTCCCTTTGGCCTTATTTCAGTCAAGTCCCTGATGACATCGCCCAGGGTTGGTGTGGCACTAGATGGGGCTTTGTCATCCTGAGCACAAGATAACGGCTCCTTTCTGCAATTTTAGATAAGGGCAAATTCTTCTTCCCTCAAAGTTGGGCACTGAAGGATGAGATCTTGCAACAGGAAGGGGCTTGGGCAGATGGCAGGGAAATAGTACATCATTCTCTCCCCAGCTTGGTTGATAAAGGAAAGACTGCTTCTCTTCCTAAACACTGTGCCCCAAGAGCAGCTTTCCTTCCTTAGGGAGTCAAGGACCCTAACTACCACACTCCCCATCCCCTTGAGGATATACCCTTTCCAACCGGTAGCAGAAGGATCTCAAGGAGATCTATTTCTGTAAAATAAGCAGCTGTGGAAACTCACATGCTGTCATCTGGGGACAGGCTGTCATTAAAGAAGGAGCAATTCTGACTTTCCATCTCAGCAAGCCTGGGGAAGAAAGAGCAGAAACAGGAGGGAAAACAGGATGTGGGGCCTGCTTTCATCTCAAGGACTCTAATCCTGCAATAGGATCATTGGCTTTGGGAGCTACTCTGACCACCCCTAAGAGTTGGGCTTCTCTGGCTGCTGCATACCCTATTATGCACATGCCCTGGCCCTGACTCCATTCTCCTTGCCCCAACTGGAAACCCCCGTCCCCTTGGAGTCCCTACTATCCATACCCTTCCGCCCCCAACAAATGTGGTGGTACCTGCTGGCAAAGTGCTCAATGCGGGAGTGTGTGTCAGCATGTGGCAACATCGGGGAAGAAGCCGGCCTAGAAGAAAGCAGCAAGACTCAGAGGACCAAAGACTGGGCAGCTGGGCAGCCTGTTTCCTCAACTTCCCCACTCCCACATTACAGAGATGGGCAAGTGCTGATGGGAACAGGATACAGAGACTGGATTCTAGTCTATTTCTTAGGCCAGAATCCAGGTCAGGCCCAAGCTGATCTGCCTTGTCACTAGTGGGATTTATCTAGAAACACCCCCCTAGCCCACCTGGGACTCAGCTCCTTCACAGCACATACTTGGGCACTCAGCCACTGGTACTCACGTCTCACTGTAGTCAGCCTCCAGAACTGATTGCACAGGCAGATAACCTCGCTGAGGGTGTTTGCTGAAATAATGCTTTGAGCGGAATTTGTTCTTTAAAGTTGTGGCAAAGTCCCTCATGTTCTCACTGGATGTGGTCTGGAGGGGAGACAGGGTAGAGGGACTCACCCTACTGGCTTCTAGATACACTGGGAAGGTGTGGCTGCTCCCCTAGAGCGCAGAGCATGCCTGGCAATCTACTCTTGTTCATGCCTACCATGCCCTGCTCCTAGAAAAAGGTCTAAGAGAATACATGCTAAACTGTGAACACCGGTTGTCTCTGGGAAGTTGGACTGGATGGGTGGGGGCCACGATGAGGAGAGAGGGGGACTTTTAAAGTTTTATACTTTAAACACCTCTATACAATTTGAGTCTTTTAGAATGAGCATGTATTTGTTAATTTTTAAAATACCTTTTCTATAAATTCTAAGGGTATAGAGGATGACCAAGAAGTAGAAGATTATTGGTCCACCATTTCCAGCCAGTTTTCTAAGTATGACTCTTTTAATGTTTTCTTTAAAATGATAATAAATGAAAAGTAAAGGACATGGTCCCTGCTCCCACCAGGTCACATATGTTTCTGTCCCAATAGAATTTGGAAAAGAGATCACAGCTTGGAAAGATGGATTGTGGGGAAACAGGCTGAAAGATGGGAGGTGGGGTGGGGGAGAGAGTGGTGTGGGGAGCTGGGGATATGCTTGGGGCTTTGGAGGAATGTGTGGGGCAGAAAAGAATAAAGATGTTTAGGAGGAAGCAGAGTCAGCTCAGGAAACAGCATGAAGCTGGGGGTGTTGAACACAGCACACGAGCAATTCCATGGCTGGAGTTCAGGGATGTTGACCAACCTGGGCTCAGGGAGCTAAGAAGGGCACAGTTGTCAGTGAAAGCCAAGTGGAATTTGGGGGGCCAGGCAAAGAACATATCTTTTATTCCCCCCAAGGGGCTGAGCACAGTAATGTACTGCATAACAATGTTTCAGTCAATGACAGACTACATATATACCATAGACCCTAGATGTGTAGGAGACTATACCAACTAGGTTTTGTGTAAGTACACTCTATGATGCTAATACAATGACGAAATCAACTGCCACCACATTTCTCAGAATGTATCCCTGTCATTAAGCGACGCATGACTATAATTAATTCGAGTACAAACTTTGGTATTAACTAGAAGGGTAGGAAACAAGGACAAAGTAGCAGGGAAAGACCAAGTAACCCAGTACAAGAGCAATACAGGAAACTAGCCAGAAAAAACTCAGGTGAGCAATGGAAGGCAAATCACGTGGAACTGGCTTGCTCTCTCTGTGCTTTTCCTGAGAACTTTCTCTGTAGTAAAACAGCAAGTGCCCTTTGTTTATTTTTGGTGGCTGGCCAGTACAGGGATCCGAACCTTCAACCTTGGTGTTATAACAACATACTCTAACCAACTGAGCTACTGGCCAGCCCGTAAGTGCCCTTTAAATGGCTGCAAATGTTCTAGGCCAGATGCAGCTGGTAAGGGAGAAGCTCTACTGGAAGAATAGAGAGGCCTGAATCCCCAAACCAGTGAATCACCTGGATCATTCAGAGAATGCTCCTCACAAGAGAGCAGAATACAGTGAGCCAATGCTGGGCAAAGTCGACTGAGGTCTAGTACCTGAGGGCTGCCTCCCCCGCCCACCTGCCTGGCTCCATACCGGCGTGTAATACTCCATTATGGGGTAGTGCAGCTTGTTGCCTTTGCTGGCCCTGCCTGTCAAGAAGCAGGTCTGGCAGATGTCCACGTTAAATTGTTTCAGACTCCGGTACCTTGGAGAGAGGAGACATGGTAGGAAAGAGAATCCAGTGTGCCACAGCAACCTCCCCTCATTCCCCTAACACCCAAATATACACACACGTTAGAAGGGGTGAGGCACAGAGCCACAGCATGCTTGGCCTCCTACACATAGCAGTGGTTGAGTCCTCAACAGACGGTAGCCTTATTCTAGAGACCATAAATTCCACGAAATCACAAGCCCATATACCCAGGAAATGTGGGAAATAGCACGATCTCATCGCCTTTTTTTAAAGGGGTGGGGGAACCAGGTATAGAGATTTCATTATACCAAATAGCTTTCTAAACAAGAATGGCTCAAAAGGGTCCAACCTCCCAGGTCCCACCCTGTACCCGAAAGAAGTTACACTTCCAGTATGAAGGCAGTTTATTCTACCAGCCTTTGGCGAGCTCACTAACAGTTATTTCTTAAGTTTATTTATAAAAATAACTCTATTATTACAGGATACAGAATAGCCCTTCAGATCCACTTCCAACACCTAGCTGAACTGCCCAGACCTAATAGCACAGAACAGTGAAGTACGTAGACTTAGAGGAGTCAGACCACCTAATACTAACTAGCTGTGTGAATCTGGGCAAGTCACATTCTACCTCTGTGCCTCATTTGCTCATCTTATAAAAAGAAGGGTGGTTGTAAGGAGAGTTTATATGTTAGTGCTTTAAAAAGTTAAAAAGTTGAATGTTCTATGACGAAAGTTAAATTCAGGCTAGTGGTTACCTTTGTGGGAGAAGGAGAGGAATGTAACAGGGAAACTTCAAATGTATTGTGATAATGTTTTACTCCTTAAGCTTGGTCATGGGTATACATTATGGTGTGCTAGAGCTAGCTCACACCAGCTCACAAGAGCTGGCTGTTAAAATCTCAGGGATTTTCTAAGCCAGTTGTTAAATACAGCCATTATTAAAAATTAAATTATATAAACTTACAAGTGATATTAAAAACAAAGGTAAAAAATACTCAAAATTCATCACTTCCTAATTCCTATTCCCTATGCTCTAAAAGTTATTTACATTTATTGTATCTGCATGGTAGAAATATTATAAATGGTGTGCGACTAAACATCTCTTCCAACTCTGTGCCCAGAGACCTCCTGTAGGTAGCCTGACATCAGCCATGGTGGGAGTATTTACATCACGGAAATTAGCAAACCCTACAAATCATGTTTCCTTTTTTCTTTCTGGAGAGTCGGTTGTGAAACATTTGCCAGCACACCATTTGGTACATAGGTATTCTTATGGTATTCTCTATATGTTTTTGTAGGTCTGTAATACTTCATAACACAACTAAAACAATAAAATATTTCATAAATTCCAATTTATTTTAGAAGTTAAACATTCTGCAACAGAAAGGATTATAGCAATATATAGTAACACACAATAGATTAGCTATAATTATATAATTATGTAATACACTGTTTTGTAATATCTGATTTTTCACATAGCATATTTATTATTATCATCCCAGTAGCTATTGTTTTCCCTACCTGAACCCCTTGATGGGGCACTGCCTACAGATAGAGCACTTGGTCTGATGCTTTACTTGCTCAGCAATGGTGACCCGATGCAGAACAGCCAGCCACACCATGGACTGGGGTTCCAAGTTGACCCACTCCAGGAACTGAGAAGCTTCAATGACTGGCTTCCCAGTGCTCTAGGGAAACAAGAAGCCCAGTGGGAATGACTGAGGCCCAAAGTGCCTTGTCCCTCAGAGAAGCAAGGGAACCAGCAGGGCCTGGGTCAGCCTGTTCTCTAGAGGTGTCCACCTTCTGTCCTGCCCTAGTTGAGCTAGCACCCTCCCCAACAGGACTCTGACCCTAGAGCCCAGAGATTCCTCTGCCCTGTTGTCCCATCCCAACAAATTCCCTTACATCTGAGCACTTCAGATCAAAAGCTTAGCTCTTAGTCCTTCTTGCTTTCTTCCTACCCTCTCTTCCATATCCCTTTCTCCCTCCCTTCCTCCCTCCCTCCCCAATTCCATACTCACAAAACGGAAGCAACTACGGACACTGGGCTCCACATTGCTGCCCCCAAAGGCTGCCACTTCACCCAGTTGACGGGGCACCTGAATGGCCTCATGAAGCAGGACACCAAGGTGGCGCTGGTCGCACTGGCTGCCTGAGTTGGCCACTTGGCTGAAGAGGTCTGCTGGCCCCACCATCAAGAATGGCCAAACCCGACACAGGAATGGCAAGAGAATGGTGCAAGGAGAAAGAGCAGAAAAAGGAAGACAGGGAAATAGCATATAGACTGAGCTAATGACTTGTGAAACTGGAATATCTAGAGGTCCATCCCTGACCTTCTAGAAGCCCAGGAGTTCTAAAAAGAGCATTCTCTGAGTTCAGAGAGAAAAAGTGAGATAGACAGAGAGCATCAGGGAAGGAGAGAGAGAGATGAACAGAGAGAGAGAGCTGTGTGTAAAAGCAGTACCAGACACAGATATGACACTGCTGGGAAAACAGATTCCTCAGTAAGCAAGATGAGAAGGTATGGGCTCAGGGGCATCTGAACATGAGTCACAGCTGGGCTGCTGGATGCTCTCCTGCCCATGTAGCTCATGTAGTCTGATACTACAGTCATCTCTCAATTGTCCACACAAATGGAAGGAAACCCCAATGGATAATCCAAAAATAGGTGCTAATTCAAAGCATCTGATCATCTAAAAATTATCTCTAAGTGGTTGTGGAATATACTATGATACTTTTATTTAAATATGGGCTACATTGGCCCTTCTAGGACCTTCCCTGTCCCGATCCAACCTTAGCAAAGCTCCTCCAGAGGTTCTGTCTGTCTACTTCATACCTTGCCTAAGCCTTAGAAAATACACTGACTAGCTGTAGAATCTTAGGTAAGTCATGAGCGTCTCTGTGCTGCAGTTTCCTTACTTGTAAAGTGAGGATAAATAATCACTGTCCATCTCACCTCAAAGGAATGTTGGGAGAAATAAATAACATCATAGCCATGAACATGCATGAAAAAGTCTCCTTCCCTGTAAAGTTTTCCCAGACAACTGTCATTTCTCTTCTGTGATCTGCACATGTCCTTTGCCATTTGGATTATTCTCATTAGTACTTTTAAAAATGCTTTCTGTGTACTTCTGTCTCTTCCTCTGGACTATAAACCACTTGAAGCAGGGACCGTGTCTAATTTAACCCAGCATTCACCCCATTAGCAGAGTGGACAACACACATTAGGAGTCAACAACAAATGACACTGCTGCAGAAAGTCAACAACAAATGACACTGGTTCACAATACTGGACACAAGATGGAGGATGGAGGAAAAAGCAAAGGTATTGCACACCAGAGAGGTGAAAAACGACAGAAGTACAAACTATCCACCTCCTAGATAATGGTGATTACTGCACCCTGCCCATGTGGTAATACGAGAAGTCTCCAGTAGAATGTGTGACATGGCTTGAGCTTCAGACTGGGAGAGGGCTAAGTGCAATAGGCCAGAGAGGGATAAAACTAGAAAGTCAGGGCCCTGGGTACCCCAGGACACCAATGCAGATCCTAGCTATGTATTTACATCAGATCAGAAGAAATCAAATGCCTTAGAGTGACACTGGGAACAATAACAGGCCTTAGGCCCATCTTGGCCTTTGGCTGTCAATGTGTTCTTTACAGTAGCCTGAGCCAAGAAGCATTATAAGGTGGCCTGAGTAGCCCTCTACCAAGTCACAAGACCCACCTTCTGCTTATCTTACACCCTTCCTCCTCCCTACAACACCTCTCACTCCACCCAACACCACTCCAGACTTTGGAGTTGTACTCACACTGAAGTTTTTCCTTCACTTCTGTGCCACAGAGGCATGCAATGCCAGTCTTAAAGGACAATGCCCGCATCTTTCCACTGCGACCACTAGGTTTAAAAGAAGAGACTGAGAATGTGAATATATGTAAAGGGTTAACAACTTGGTAGTCATTTCCCTCACAGAGTTGATCCCAGCAGGGCTCCGTGCCAACCATGCTCCCAGCTGAGTTGGGTCCAAGTCCACCATGGGAGCAACCCCTTCCCACCATGCCCACTCATGATGTCCCATTGCACTTTATCCTGGAGGCTGCCAGGGCTGAAAGCCCTTACCTATCAAAAACATTGAGGAGCCAGTTGAGGCTCATGTCCACACAGAGTGGCACATTGACCAGGATGCCTCTTTCCTCCTCCAACCGTTCATATAAGGCAGTCAGGCAGTGAATGACCTCCACCACATCCATCACATGCTCACTGGCCTGCAGATCGTGCTCACTGAAGATCTCCAGAGCTGTGGTTAAAGTTACCAGGTCCACTGGGAAGGAAAGGAGAGAAGGAAATAATATAGTCAAAAGTAGAAGCCCAGGGATTAGAAAAGGCCACCAGTGTCACCAGATTTAACTCAATCTCCAGACCAACTGTTTGCAAGTATGATACAAGCTTGGCCTTTACCAAGACCCTAATCCCAAGGAAGGGGAAGGCAGCAAAAGGTCTCCTAAATTAACCCAACATGTTTCTAAACCCATGTTCTTTTACATGAGCTTCAAAAAGATGGTGTGATGTAAATAAACTCACCTCCTACGTTAGATTAACTCCCAAGGGATCAAATCCCATTTTAAGGTGCTCGCTTCGGCAGCACATATACAAATCCCATTTTAAGTTTCTCAGTCTTTTCACAAGTTCTAACTGCAAATAGGTTTGTCTGTGAATCTTGTTCTGAGAACCTAGACACTGGCTATGAAGGCTCATGTATGGCTGGGTAAATGTAACATATATCAGGAAGACATTTTAATTACCTCCAATGCTGGATCAGCCTAGCCAGACCTGCCTGGGCCAGAAAGCCTGAATGAACAGTGCCCCCAAGAAAGGCCAAAAGGCCCATTATATCTGCAGCCACACTGTCTCCTAACTACTGGCATTTGTTTAAACAGTTCTGTTGCTACATTCATTAACCCCAAGGTGGCAAACCATAGGCTGGGATACTTCCTGTCATGAACAGTTGTTTGGTTATTCATGTTAGACAGGGGGAAAGGGAAAAGGAGGAGGATAGCTCTGGGTTTAGTTTAGAAACAAGTCTGGGGCTTGGGGAGATTAGAAGGCCCTGGAAAGAGCGGGTTCACAGCCAGCACATTTCAGCCTTTGGAGAGTTCCCACCAAGCTAATCAACAATCCTTGTCAAGGTAAGATGAAATTGGGAAAGAGCAGACAGATGAGCAACGGGGGTGGAGTGGGGGATGAAGGCCATAGGGAGTACAACAGGAGACGTACAGCGCAGGGCCTTCTGGACTCTGCGGAGCTTCATGGCAGTGCGATAAGCTGAGAACTTAATGTTGTTCAGATCGGCTGCAAAGAACAGAAATAGACCCACTCAGATCAGAGAAATGCAAATTAAAACCACAATAAGATACCATCTACACCTACCAGCTCGTCAAAAAATAGAAGTCTAAAAATAGCAAGTGTCAACAAGGATGTGGATGAACGAGAACTGCCAGTGGAAGTATAAACTGACAGAATCACCTAGGAAAACAACTTGGTATTACCTAGTAAAATGGAATAGTCATGAATTCTACCACCCAGCCAGCTATATATATCCCAGAGCAGTGACCCGCAAACATTTTATGACCAAGAAATTCATTCTATATCATGATCCAGTATACATACACGTGTGAATGCATAAATAACTGAATCAAACATTTCAGGAAGTAATTCCTTTCTAGATTTGACAAAGTAAAAACACAACAAAATTAATTATCAAATATGACTCTTGCTTAGGATCTGTTGCACATTGATATTTTCTAGTCTATTTCAGTTTTTTAAAATGCATATCACAAGATACTGAAATAATGTTATAAGCTGCAGACTGAAAAACATGCCCTGGAGAAACCCCTATGCATGTGCAGTGGAAAACATGTACAAGAAATCCTCAGCAGCACTGTTTGTATTAGCTCCAAGCTAGAAACAACTCACATGTCCATCAACAGTAGAATGGATAGACAAACCGTGTTATATATAATGGAATGCTCTACAACAGTGAAAATGAATGTGGTCACATGATCAACATGGATAAATTTTGCAACACAGTGGTGAGTCTCTGTTAGAAGGCAAAGGTAAGGCACATAAAAGTCACACTCATCATAGCCTGGACAGTGTTTTGCAAAGCAGATCAAACTTCACATCTACAAGCATAATTTCCTAATGTGATAATAAAAGAGTCCAAGCGAAAATGCAGAACCTCCAGTTGAGGAAGGTGCAGAGAGGAAAGGAAGAAAGGCTGTTGAAGAAAGCATGAGGCATTCACTTCCACTCCCACCTGCTTATTGACTGGAATTCCCTTCTATTCTTTTTTTTTTAAAGCCACTTTATTGAGGTATGATTGACATACAAAAAGCTGTACATATTTAGTATATACAATGTGATGAGTTGGAAATAAATATACACCCGTGAAACCATCATCACAATCATACCTCACCTCCAAGTTTCCAACCACCCTCTTTATTATTATCTTTTTATAAGAACATTTAACATGAGCTCTACTCTCTTAGCAAATTTTTAAGGATACAATTCAGTATTGTTAACTGTAGGCACTATGCTGCACGGCAGATCTCTATGACTTATTAATCTCGCATACTCGAAACTGTACCATTTGACCAATACTTCCCATTTCTCCCTCCCCTAGCCCCTGACAACCACCATTCTACTCTCTGATTCTATGAATTTGGCCATTTTAGATTCCTCATATAAGTGAGATCATGTACTACTTGTCCTGTGTCTGGCTTATTTCACTTAGCATAATGTCTTCCAGGTTCATCCATGTTGTCTCATATGGCAAAATTTCCTTCTTTTTTAATGCTGAATAAGATTTCATTACATGGATATACTATATTTTCTCTATCCATTCATCCATTGATGGACATTATAGGACACAAGCAGCTATATAGATCCCCACCCTATACAGGAACACCACATCCTTACCTAGGGTTTGGTATAATTCTGTCATCTTGGGATGGTCCCAGCATGTGGTCTGAGCCTGGTGGCTAAGAACAAAATCATCAATAGCACCAGCGTCCACACCACCTACCCACCTCCCCACATGTTGCAAGCACCACTCAGTGATATGTTGGATGCAAGAAGCTGCAGGATCTGAGGGTGAACCCTAAAGATAAAGCGCAAGGTTTCACCTTTACCCAGGTAGAATCTTAAGCTCTTGAGATGAGTAGGAGAAAAACTGGACTGGATGGAGGAATCCCAACAGACAAGGAGTGACAGGGACAGGTAGCAAAAAGACAGGTGAGGGAGGGGGTGGGCAGGTGACTGACCCACTTCTGATTCAGACAATCACTCACTTGATGTAGTAGGGAACTTTATTAGGTGAAATTGCTCTTTCCCAGGGAACCTGGACAGAGGCTGGTAAAGAAGAGAAAGAGAAAGAAAGCTGGCCACTAATGCTCTTCAGGCCCCCTGGCCACTCCCTGCTCTGTCTTCCCAAAGAGGTGGTCAAGCCCAAAAGGGGATGCCTGATGCTCATTGCCAGCTCTTCACAGCCCCTGAGAGTGGGGCAAACACTTCTAATGAACACTCTTATCTCCTTAATGTTAGGGCAAAGGAAGGGGAAGAGGTTGTCACTGATACCCTAACATACTAGACATGTGGCAAAGGCATGAACAGGAATACCAGGCCTCGGCCATCATGACAATCTTCTCCCCCAGCAGGCTCATTTCTGTCTATTCAGCTGCAGGCAGCAGAATTGCTCCTGTGGATATGAAGTGAACCCTACTTTCCTCATGGGGCTCAAAGCCCTTCCCCCAGAAGGACAAGCTTCTCAATCCTCTGTGACAGTGGGGAATGGTACTGCCCATTTCTCTCTCATGAGGAACTCCAGAAGCTCATGCCTTTCTCTGCCCTGTGTATTTATCTTCTGGATCTTCCAGGAAAGGCCCAGGTTACCTGGCCAATGTGCTCACTGCAGTTTCCCTGGCACAAGAGTCCTCTGCAGGTATAGCTGCATGCCAGTGTTTACAGTAGCGGTTATTCTACTTATAATTAACATTTACTGAGCTCCTACTACGTGCCAGACACTATGCTCAGTGCTTTGGGTGCATATCTAATTTTCCTGTCTGCATATTCTCACCATCTCCACTGCTATGCCCTTGTTCTAAGTCACCATACCCCTCACCTGGATTATTGCAATGTGCCTTCTAACAGGTCTCCCAGCTCCCACTCTCGCTCCTAGCAATCTAGTCTCAACCCTGACTCTGTTGAAACATAAGTCAATTATGCCATACCTCAGCTCAAACCCACCAGAGGTCCTCCATTCCATTCGGAATCAAATCCAAAGTTCTTCCATGGCCTACAAGGCCCGCCCTCTGAGCTCCGGCCTCCCCAGCTCCTCCCCAACGTTGCTCTCTTCCACACTGCACAGGCCTCCTTGCTGTCCTTGGACACACCCCTGCCTTAAGGTCCAGGCAGCTGATGTTCCTTGTACCTGGCATGCTCTCTCCTCAGCCATCCACAAAATTCATTCCTCCTACTCCTTTAGGCCTCTGCCCAATGGCCAGCCTCTCACTGAGGCCTTTGCTGACCATCCTATTCAAAATTGCTATGCCTCCCCTTAAGTCCAGCATTCCGTATCCACACCTTCCCTACTTTGATTTCTTTCCATAGCACTTGTCACTAATTGACCTGAGATATATTTTATCTATTTGTTCCTGGTTTGGCTTCCCCAACTAGAATGTAAGCTGTACAAGTCTAAGGATTTCTGTCTGTTTTGCTCACTGATGCAGCCCCAGTGCCTGGAACAGTAGCTGGCCCACAGTAGGCCCTCGATAAATATCGTTGAACAAAATTATTTAAGTCCCATAACCTGAGGTTCAGAAAGGTTAAACTATTCTTTCAAGCTTGCACAACTATAAGTTGAGGCGCTGTGACTCAGACTCAGGTCTGTCTGATTCAAGAGGCTGTTCTTTTAACCACTATGCTACACTACTTTATCCTTACTGCTTCTTGGAAGCCAAGGTACACTGGACTCCCATCAAGCCCCCAGGAGACAACAGTAGACTCTTTTGGAAGGTGGCTGAGGTTCTGCTAAGTGAAGTCCAATTTGGCTCACGTACAGGACAAGAAGTGCTGTGACCCAGGCCCAAAGTCCCGGTGGGCATCTTGGAGCTGCTTAAGCCTCTCACCAACTGACACCTATGAACAGAACAGATAGGGCATCAGTGGATTTATTCCAGCTATTCAGTGTGGGATCCCCAGACAACTCCGGGCATCTTTAGGCGCTCCTTCATAGGCTGACTTCTCTCTGGTTCCGGCCCCTCCCACCATCACCAACTCCTAGCCCTTACCCAGCACTCCCAAAGGTCAGAACAGAGCATCCCTAATTCCAGGCCACTCTTCCCCTGCCCCTGTCTCCCCTGAGTGGCCAAATCTAGACAGGCCCCTCTCATTTCTTCATTTCAATCATTCTCTGCAGCTTAGAGGTTGAGAAGCCCATTTCCTGGCCCCACATTCTCTACTACTCTTTTCCCATGTAGGTCCCATTTCAATACCCCTTCACTTCCTTTGGGCCTGAAGAAGTTTCCCCCAAGCCTAGTTATATGGAGGTGCCTCCCCACAGTTCTGTCCAGGCTGCTCTTCTACCTGTAGCTGTTTCCACCGGATGTTGATCTGCTCCAGAGCCCGGGAATTCTCCATTGATAAGTGCACATCAGAAATGGCAAGTTGGTGGGCCAGATCATTCACCAACTTCACTCCATCTTTCATGGGCAAGAATTCTTCTTTGAATAGCTGAGAACCAGGGCCCACGGGCCATAGCAGACAGAGAGTGGGAAAGAGGAACCATTAGTTATTCACTGCAACTCCTCTCTCTTCACCCAGAAGTTTTATTTCAACAACACAACCTAGGTGCTTGCCTGTTAGGGCGACCAGACTAAGGTGTGGGTGGCCACTGTCCTTATCCTTTTCCTCTCCTCAGAAAATGCCAGGAAAAGATTAGAAAATAGAAAAACAGAAGAGACTCCAGCCAAAGCAGCCCTATATCCAGCATATAAACTGAGAGAGGCTCAGTTACAGTCCAGGCCAACAATGGCACCTCAGCAGCAGGAACATTGTCAAGGTCTGGAGAGAGCATCAGGTCTTGGTGTAGACTGCAGTCAGGGGAGGGGGGCCTGCATACCTTAATAGCCTGGATGTGCTCTGGGAGTGAATCAATGAAGAGATCCCCAATGGGCTCCCAAGTGGCTCGGACTCCTTCAGCTTGGGTCAGAGTCGTGCCTAATTCCTCCATTGCCCCTTGGATCTCCAACAGCTGCTCCAGAGTGCGCTCAATGTGGCGGTGTTGGTCCACACAGCGGGCTGTCAGTTTCTCCCATAGTTCACTGGCCACTGTCGCCTGCTTCCACACAAAGCGGCTAAGATTCTGGATCCGCTGTCTGGGGGAGGTATCTGAAAGGGCAGGCAGGAAGCCAGGCCACGTCAACCAGGCAGGGGCAGCCCAGAAAAAGACAGACAAAAACAGCTCTTTGTAAAATGCACATACATGTGTGTGGGCACACATACACACAAATACATATTTTTCCATGGTTGAGCTACTTTTGCGCATTCAGGTTTTTTGTTATTGTTTTTTATTAGTTAAACTGTGTATTTTGAGGTCACTGTAGACTCACATGTAGTTGTAAAAGATAATACAGAGATTTCATGTACCGTTACCCAGTTTCCCCAAATGGTAACCTCTTGCAAAATGACAGTACAATATCACTACCAGGATATTGACATTGACACAATCCACCAATTTTGTTCAGGGTTCCCCAGTTTTACTTGTATTCATTTTTTGTGTGTGTGTGTGCACATGTGCTACAGTTGACGCTCCCTATCTGTGTGTTCCGCGTGTGTGGATTCAACCAACCAGGAATCAAAAATATTTTTTAAAAAAACAATAAAAAGTAATAGTACAACAATAAAAAATAATATAAATTTAAAAAACAATATAGTATAACAACTAATTACATAGCATTTTGTATTAGGCATTACAAGTAATTTAGAGATGATTTAAAGTATATGGGAGAATGTGCTTAAGTTATATGCAAATACTATGCCATTTTATATAAAGGGTTTGAGCATCTGCAGATTTTGGTATGGGGGGGTGGTCCTGGGACCAATCCCCAGGTATGCCAAGGGATGGCTGCATTTAGTTCTATGTAATTTTATCACATGTTGATTTATGTATCCACCACCACAGTCAAGAAACCATATTGTTTTTTTCCACTTAATATATCATGAAGATTTCTTCATATTTTTTTTAAATGGGCAAGGTAAATAGTGAGTAAAATATTTTAAGAGGTGTAGTGAGGTGACCTCTCCAGAGTCCTGTTTGCGTGAGCCTGGAATGTGATTTTGCAATTAGTGTCAGCTGCCTGCTTCCATCCAAAGAAGGGAGGCATTTTATGAAGGCTCAGCCTGAGAGAAGTTGATATAATGTGCCCAGTGTTTTATACCTAGGCTCCTAATTTATAGGTTCCCTCTTTCTCCCTCAGACCTCCCCTTAAGATTCAGAGCCCCCAAATCCCAGGCTAACTAGAACTATTCTGCTCTCTCCTGAGCTTATCCTATCTGAGGCACATTGGGTAGCAAATTAGGTACAAGCCCTCCTATTGAGGGGCTAGAAGTAAACTGAGAGGGTAAACTGCATTCACAAAGGGCTCAGTTAATGAAGGGTCCTTCCAGGCTATTCACAGCTATCTCAGAGGGTTGAGAATTCTTTCTGGAGAAGAGAGTGTGCTGGACCACCACTCAGACCTAATTGCCATGGATACCACCCTGCAGCCTTACTTGAATCTAGACTGAGAGTGGCCCTCTCTATCAAGAGAAGGGGCCAGAAGTCACCAGCGTCAGGATCAAAGAGCCACAATCAATTTTCCTCTGAAAAGTCATCATCTAACTTTTTAGATGATTTTTTATTTACTGGTTGATTAGAGAGCACACATGTCCCTTTATGTTGGAATAAAGCAGTAGATTTTTAAAGGACATACTGTCACTTTTATTCACTAACTCAGATCAATTCGTTTGAGTGTTTTGTTTTCTTTTTCATACATTAAAAGGCCACAAGTGAGGCTCCAGAGAGCCACAGACAGCTTTGCACCATACACTGGTGACCCCTGCTCCAGGCTCTGTTCTCTTTGCTTTTTCCTGCAGTATGAATCTTGCTTCTTCCTAACTTCAGAGAGACTTCTAGGAGAAAACTATCCTCCCAGATAACAGCTGAGAAGGTGAGTTTGGGGAGTGCAGGAAGGTGTTTATTTAGTGGTACATAGCTCAAGAAGAATAGGGAAGAGCGGAAGACCACCCACCTTTGCTCTCAGAATGAGGCTCCTCTAATTCCTCAAATGGGTGTTGGGACAGGAAGGCCTGAGCTGACTCCAGCACAGAGTAGATATAGGGGCCCCGAGACTTGACTTCTTCCATAAAGGCCTGTGAAGTTTAGCAGTATGGTCAACATCCTGCAATTGACAACCATCTTCTCCTCAGTGTAACTGATTCATTGGCATTATCAGGTATCTTTGGGCTACCCAGACAAAAAGAGGTGCAGTCCTCCCTGTATGCAGAAGAATAACTCTGATCCTGGAAGGTCTATTTAGTATGAAATGGTCTATGCCACATGGTAGAGAGAAATGTGGGGATCTTGGTTATCTGAAAGACTTAGAAAGTTCCCTATAGACTTTCTGTAGAGAAATCAAAACCAGGATGGGCAGGATTTATGTTAAAATTTTAATTAAATTTTTTGTTGAAATATATACAGAGTACACGAATCAAAAGTGCACAGTTCAGTGAATTTCCATAGAATGATTTCATCTGTGTAACCAGTACTGAGATCAAGAACTAGAACTCCACCAGCATCCCAGAAGGCCCCCTGGTGGCCCCTTCCCGTCACTATCTCATTCTTCACCCCCCAAAAATGACTATGATCCTGACTTGTGAAACCAACTATTAGTGTTGCCTATTTTTGAATTTCATATAAATGGAATAGTACAGTGTGCACTCTTTTTGTATCTGGCTTTTTTTTTTTCATTCAACATACTCTGTAAGATTCATCTATGCTGTGGCATGCATTATAGTTTATTTTCTTACTGTATTATATTCTGTTCTATAGTCATTTTAAAGAAATGTTTATGGTTATTTTCTGATTATAGAGGTAATAAACAAGGGTACTTCAAAAAGTTCATGGAAAAATAGAATTAAAAGATAGTAATATGAATTTTCCATGAACTTTTGAAGATCCTTCATATGTCATGAAAATATTAGAAACGTCAGGACAGTATGAAGAAGGAAATTAAAAAGAACTCCAATTTCATCACCTAGAATTAACCATTGTTAACATTTTGATATAGTTCCTTCTTGTGTTGCTATATGTGTGTATACATGCACACACAGCTATATACATTTTTATACAATTGCAATCCACCTGTACATAGTATTGTACCTTGTGTTTTTTCACTTAACATTATATTATGTTAATTTCCCCGTGTCCCCTTTAAAAATCAGGGGAGGATTTTAAGGGAGGCCGGTATTTGATGGGGGGTAGGGAGGAAAGATTTGACAGTCTGTGGAGTGCTAGCCACAGACTAATAGAACTGCATACAGCCTCTTATTACTTTAGGTGTCTAAGCAGAGCTGGGTGCCTATCTGTCAGGGTGTTGCAGAAGGGATTCCTTTCCGGCTGAGAGGCTACACACCACAGCCTCTATGATTCTAACCTACCGCGTGTGTCTCCTTCTCCTGTTGCACCAGGGCCACATCCCCTTGTAGGGGCAGCTGAGCTGACAACTCCTCATCCTTTTGGCTGAGCCAGTCAATAATCTCTTGGAGAGGGAGCTGAAGCTTTCCACTGTGGTCTGAGAAGGCCTCTAGGCGAGCACTGCACACAATGGGTAAGACCAGTGATGTTCAATCTTCTTTTTAAGTGGCAAAACACTTTTTTCCCAATCAAACACTTATATGGAACCTCAACATACAAAAGATTCAAGAGGAACTGCTCTGGTTGTAGTGGAACAAGGCGGGGAGCCCTCCCTCTTACCCACCCACAGAGGTTCCTGAGGCAGCTCCACATGGAGTGCAATACTAAAACCAATGGGGAGGGTCATGGGTGGGGAAGTATACCAAACTTGAATGGCTCAAAATGCCACTTTGTGGACCTCAGTTACGTCAGCTGCATGCTCGGCATAAGGCCAGGAAGGGTAGGAAATTGAGCAAGGGCATTAGGGGTGACAGCTGTTTGGTTCCCCTCTTGCCCTGGTAGAATTCAAGTCACACCAAACTGCTCATCCACAGAGCATGTGCCGAGCCCACCCTCTGAGTAAGAAAGCATGCAGTAAGTGGAAAGGGTAAGTTGGGTGGTTGAGTGTGGGCACACACATGTGCAAGGATGCATACAAATGTAAGCAGCTCGAGGGACCGAAAGGATGACAGAAACATCGGCTAGAGGTTTAAGATACGGAGGGAGAAAACTTTGTGTTGTATAATCATCTCTGTCTGCTTCTCCTCAGGCCCCAAATGAACCATTAGCTGAAGTCCAAGTGGTAGAAAGCTGGAGGCTGGCCACGGCTGTGTGCAGCCATCGAGCCCATTCCCCTTAGCTGACAATAATAACTATCATTATTCATTGCCTCCCTATCACCCGAGCCAAGCTCTTTACCTTAATTATTATTTCAACTAATTCTCACAACAACTTTATGCGGTAGGCATTACTATTGTCCAGAGAGGTTAAGGAGTTTGCCCAAGGTCACATAGTTAAGTCGCTGGTGGAGCTGATTTGAACCCAGGTTTATCTGACTCCAAAGCGTGCATTGTTTCAACTTCTCCACACTGCCTCACCTCCACCAGAGCCCACCAGAGGCCAGGAGTTTGGGCTTTGATGATAGGGTGTGGAGAGGAAAAGTGGCAGGTATATGCAGAGGGGTAGGGGAAAGAACAACTAATATAGCAATTGCCTTTAGGCTCTTACTCAGTTGCCCTTAGTCTGGGGAGGAGTAGGTGGGCTGATAACCCATGGATAGGAGTAGAGGGCATAAAAGTATGGGAAAGTGAACAGATGAGACCTACCAAGATAGAGGACAACTATGAGAGGAAGAGGAGGGGGCGGCAATCATTTCTTTCATTTACCCATCGGCACTTTTAAGTTAGAAAGCCTTTTCACATCCTGTTTGAATCCTCATGACCACACTGAGTAGTTATAACAGGCATTATTCCTCTACAATTCTTTTTCTTAAAAAAAAAAAAAAACATCAAAAAACAAGTGGAAGCTAAAATTCTGAGAACTCAAACAACTTATCCAAGACAACACAACTACTCAAAACTGAGGCTCAAATCCAAGGCTTCTGACTTCTAACCCAAGGTTCTTTCCCCAGTGCCAGAGAAGGAAAGGGGAGAGGAGTGCATAGGGAGGCTGAGGAAAGGGGGGTGCACAGGCTGACAAGCTTCAGTAGCAAAAGGAGCCCAACACCATCCAAGCCAATTCCCTAAGGCACCTGTTTCTAGGGGCCAGGCCTTACCGAAGGTTGTGAGACTTCTTTTTGATTTCATTCCAACACAGATTCATGGCTGGTGGTTCCAGGGGGCCAACAGCACCAACAGACCCATTCAACAGCTTTGGACTTAGGCAGGGAACCCCAGTACCATCTCGAGGAGGTGCAGGGGCAGTGACAGCAGCTCTAACCTGGACAGAAACACAGACATCCTGTGATCTCTGGAGTGTGCCACACCCTGATCTGCAACAAGCTAAGAGTAAGACAAGTGTGAACAAGGTGGGGTGAAGGGCTGGTTCCAGGCTTCCGAAATCCTATCCACTGTGTGTGTGTGTTTGGGGGATGAGATAAAGAAAGACTCCATGGCAAGGTCTTCTCTTGGTACAGGTTAGTTGCATAGAGCGGCTGACTACTATTATTATTACTCCTATTATTGTAAATTCTGCCAGGACCACTGCCCAGATGGGATCCTGGAAGTACGTGCATTATATAAGAAGCTGCTCAGAATTGCCCCAATGCTGGGCAACCATGGCATTCAAGGTGAACTGTAGGCTCATACTTCAGGGTCCCACAGTCTACCCAACCTTCTAGAAAAGAAAACTGAGGGGATGTCCCACAAAGATTCAGAGAGGAAGTAGACCAGCCAGAGAGAACTATCAGTAGTAAATGTCTTACTTCCCAAATGGACCTAGGCCTTAATGTCCCCTCCCCTACTCCCTACCTGCACTTCCCGCCACAGTCAGGAAGCCTGGAAATAGTCCTAAAGAGCACTGTTCATTTTCCTTGGGCTGAGAAAAGGCTAAAGCAGCATTCTGGATCCTGATCTCCAATGGACTCTGACCAGAGTCAGCAGCCAAGAGACAAGCCATGGAGCCTGCCAACGTCTAGCCTTGGGCCTGGATGCTCAAAGTCCATCACTTGTTCTCCCGGGAACCAGTAGGAACCTATGGGGGTACTGCAGAGCTTGGGGGAATGGTGGTTATGCCAAACAGCCCTTGAGAAGGTAGCTACCTATAGTACGGTTCTAGAACGGCCAGCCACGGTCAAGGAGGGGGTTCGAGGAGGGGGAATTGGAGGAGAAAATCTCAGACTGGGCTGCTCCACCCCAGCCTAGGGAGACTACACACCTGCCTACCTGCCTGCCTGTCTACCTGCTTGCCTTCATTTGGAAAGGAAACGACCCTGCTAGTGGCCCAGACTCCTCTACTCCCTCCTCCCCAAACCATACTTCCTCCCCACACAAGACTCTCCAGACAATTTAGGAAACCAATCATCCAATTAAAACCACAGCTTGCAACCACACCGTTGAAAGGAAGTGAGGGAGCGGCCAAGTTCTGGGTAAAACTTGGAACTCAGTCACTCTGCAGCCCCATGAGCTGACCCTACCTGTGCTGCCTGGGGAATCTGCAGCAGGATCGGGCAGCTCCATGATTATCCCTCAGAAGGAATCCAGACCCACTGTTTGGTGAGCCACAGGCAGGCAGAGTCCTGATGGGCTCTGAGCAAGTCTGCTCAGGGAGGCAGGCAGAACTGAGCCAGGCCAGAAGGTGGGGGCTGTCACCCTGTTTGTTTTCTGACCCCCCAGGAATCTGGAGGGGGCGGCTATGTCAGGGTCTGGCCTGTGAATCAGAGCTTTGTCCCTCGGGAATTCCGACTGGCTCCCAACTGGGCCTGCCACACCAGGGCCAGGATGGCCCTCCCGGGCTGGCAAGGATGGCAGGAGTGGGACTGGGCATTCCATGGTGCTGAGGAGGGGCACTCAGAGGGTAGTTTCTGTTGATTTACTTTCCCTTTCCATGGATGACACAAAGGGCTCACTCTGCCTCCAGGCCCACCCCTCCCCTGAGGTGGAGGAAAGGTTTAGACCACTTTGGTGACAAACCTCTGGTAAGTGATTTCCCCAAGGCCTGACAGGAGGATGGGCTTGGGAAATAAGCCTTGTCCTAGACTAAGTAAGCCTTGGAGGCAGTGAGGAATGTGTGGGGCACACCTGGAGACAGAGCCATGGGATGGCAGCATCAGGAAGCTGGGGCAGCAGAGTCCCTCTGAATTTGATTATGCTCAGATGAGTGCAGGGGTCCGAAGATTCATCGGAGCCCACTGTGAAAATGAGGGAGCACTCTCCCCTGCCTTTGTGAGGCAAAGAGGAGTGGTGGAGAGCCATAGCCCTCAGAATCTTGCTGTACCCTGAGGCCAGAGGGAAAGGGATGGTCTGTGGGCATCCCCTTGGACCTCTGCAGAGCAGGAAGAGGGAACAATGGAACCCAGCAGCTCCATGCAGGAAGCCAGTGCCAGGGAGGCTCCTGTGCCCCAGCTGTGCTACCCTGGAAGTGGCTGCTCTTCTCCTCTAGCAGACTTGCATGGCGAAAGGTTAACATTCCTGAGCTGGGCCCCCACCCCTCAGCACTGAGGGAAAATACTTCGTTTCTACCAGAAAAGGTTCTGTTCCCATCCTTATTTATCTCCCACAGAGTCTTCTGGGCTTTCCACAGTTCCACATTGTTTCCATGCTAAGGCCCACCTACAGGAATAGTTGGAACAGCTGCCTGACCCTTTCCAGGGGTCTGAGGTGGAGCCAACTGGGGTGGCTGAGGGATGGCAGGGGACAGCATCTAGCTCCCAGCTGCAGCTTCACTTGTGCTGGGATAACTGGATTTGGGCCAGTCTTACACAGTCCTCTGGACTGGGAATGCCCCAGGGTTAGAAATGCCCCCTTGTGACCCAGCCACGACCAAGCTGTCCTGGCTCTGGGGAAAGCACCCACGATGGGCTGGTCTCCACCCATGTTAGCCTTTCACTCCCTCTAGCCTTCTTTGTTTCCTAAACCCCCAACCAGCACCTATACTAGTCTCCATCACCCTGTTCTCTCTGTCCTAGCTCCCCTGTATGCCCTCAAGTCCCACCCAGCAGAGCCAGGCACATAAGAGGGAAATAATAAAGAGTAATTGTTTTCTTTCCCTTTCCTTATCAATTGCCTTCTACTCTGGTTTGTGTGGCCAAGATGTTTGCTTCTCACACCCCACTCCCCACAGGGCTCTCTACCCACCCCTTGAAGCTTTGAGACAAAGGCTATAGGGAAGGAAGAGAAACTGGCCTGTCGAGGTTGGGCCATGTCGAGCTAGGCTAATGTCGGAATCCTGCCAACTGGGCCAATCGTCGAGCTCTTTTACCTGCCCATAATCCTGCCGACTGGGCCAATTGTCAAGCTAGGGCTGGGTCTGGAGCTCACAGACCCCGCAAGCCCGTTCACAGACTAGGTTACAAACCCATCACATGCCAGGCTGGGTCCCCAGACCCCTCACATGCCAGGCTGGGTCACCAGACCCCTCACACAGAGGTCTATGAGCTAGATAACCAGCAAACAGATCCTTGGAAGCTGTAGGTTTGAGAGCATGGCCGCACAGAGCAGCAGAGGCCCAAGGCACTAAACACCAGCCATCAGCAGTACTGCACATACACACTAACTCCACCCACACACAACTCGTTTACAAAGAATGCACCACACCACCCCCAACCAGACCTGAAGCGAGGGGCCCTAATTAAATTATTTTATTTTCCAAACAGGCCATACCATTCACAGTCACAGAATGAAGCCCTCAGATCCCCCTGTCTAGGAGGTGAAGCTTGGAAGGGGTGAACAAGGGGCAGGGCAGGCATGTTGGAAGGGCCCAGGCTTCTTGATCCCTGAATGCTCTGAAAGTCCCACTGTAATGAAGGGGTAGGTTACTGGGGAACTTTAAGTTGACCTCTGGCTTTGAGAATATGTTAGAGGCAGCAGTTTCTCTCTGGCTAGATGTGGGAAAACCATTCAGGAGAACCCGGCCCTCATGCCTCTCTGGACCTTGACTTCTCCTCATTATTCTCCCCCAAATGGCCTCCTCAGCAGCCCCATTCTTCACCCCCATTGCCTTTCTCCCTCCCTCCTTCCTGTATATCCAGCTGCTGCCTGCTCCCCTCACATTACTCGGCACTGTAGCCCACCCATGAGGCTCTAAGAGACATAGCACTTTCTCATGCCCCCATGGCCTCTGACACCAAAACATTGTAGGGCAACCCAAAGTATGCTTATGTATCTCCCTTCTCCTGCCAACTTTCCTGGATCTCACTTATTGTCTCTAGGTTACTGCCTCTCACACATCTTCTATCCACCTTCCAACACACACAGGCAGGCACACACACCACCACCATTGCACTCCTAGCGAGGAAGATAGAGAGGAGAGGCAGGTGTGAAGCTCAGGGAGTTCTAAGTGCAGCTGAGCCAGGAGCTGTGAGGAAGACTAGGGACTTGAGAGGAAGAGCCAATGGGGAGAGATACCTGCAGAATGCAAGGTATGCCACAGAGAAGCTAGGGCAAGGGAAGGTCCCGCCTTGTCCTAGGCCATGCCCTGAAGGATCACACTCCTCTGAGACCTCCCCAGATCTGTACTCCTTAGAAGGGTAACATGGAACCAGCCCTCCTCAGCCACAGTGGGCCTTCTGGCTTGTCTAGCCCAACAACCTTCCTTGCCCTATGCCCCTCATAAAAGGCCTCATGAGTGAACAGATGGACCTGAAGGAGGCCCCATAGTATCCAAGGGATTTCACATATACAAAGAGTACCCCTGAGCCTTAGGAAGCATGGGCACCTCAAAGACACACACAGACCCCATGTCCACTCTTTCTCCACAGGTCTTTCTTCTATTATTGTACTCTCACCTGAGGCTGGGGGCAGGTGCTTCGCAGGCTGCTGCTGTGACGGAACTTGTCAGCTGCCCGCCACTCATGACATCGTGGGAGGGTATAAGGGCATCCCTGCATGACCATAGGTTGCATCAGAACCAAGGCTCATGGGGAGGTGAGGATGGGCAGGCAGTGCACTGACTGTTGAGCATTAAGCACCTAGAAGAGTAACAAGGAGAGATTTAGAGTCAAGACCTAGAAAAGGCCTATGAATCCAGCACCTACCCAGAACTGCCTTGACCAGTTACATAAATAAGTATTCAAAGCTTACTGACCTACCCAGCAGTTCTTCCCAGGCCACCATGGACCATAAAAGACTTAATTATTGATCAAGGAAGTATTTAATGTTTATCTATTATGCTTTGTGCTAGAGATGCAAAGATGAATTGCTGTCTGAGACCTCACAGCCTGGGGTTGGGGGTGGGGCCGATGGCTGGGGGAGGCAGTTGCGTAAGCTGATAATTATAATAAGATGCTTCTGTGGCAAATGCTATAATTGAGGTTTGGCCAGAAGGCTAGAGGAGCAAGAGTGGGGTACAGCTAACTCTACCCAATAATGTCACATATTTGAGAGAGACCACATCTGAGATGAGCCCTGCAGGATGAGTAGAGGTTTGCCTATGCAGAGGAGGGTAGAAAGGGAGAAGGGCATTCCCAGCACCTGTGTAATTGCTGACGTCACTGAAAGGCATAGCATGTTCAGAGAACAGCGAGTTCAGTATGGCTAGAGTTTAGGAGGCACAGAGTGTTATTTGCATTGATAATATAAGTATTTACAGGATGGAGTGAAGAGACAGATAAAGGAAAGCTGAGTTCTATCTAGTCATGTCAAGAAAAGTCTCCCTAGACGAAATGTGCTTCAGGTGAGTCATGAAAGAGAAATGTTATTAGGCAGAGGAGAGAAAACAAAAAAGAACATTCAAAACAGCACAAAAATAAAATCTATGCTGCGTTCGGTGTGACCAGAGTACAAGGTAGGTGCCTTGTGGGGAGTAGCAGGCGATGAGGCTGGAAAATGAGGCTGTGGCCAGATTGGGCCATGCCTTGAATGACAGGCAGAGGATTCTAGGCTTTATCTTGTAGACAATGGGGAGGCCCTGAAGATTTTAAGCAAGGGAGATTTGCATTTGACCAGATTTGCATTTTAGAAAGGGCTCTCTGCCTGCCTTGTGGAGTAATTCCCCCAGGGGGAGAACCCATTGGGAAACTGTTATAATAAGCAGGCAGTCACAGTGAGGATGGAGCAGATAGCATGGCTTTGAAGTACACTGGGGAGGTAAAACATATTGGGCTCCGTGATCAATTAAATGTGAAGGGTGAGGGAGGTGAAGGAGTCAAAGGTTTCTTATTTGGGAGCTGGGAGGATAATGTTGCCAATGGCAAGAGAGGAAAGGCAGGAGGAGTGAATTGGTGCGGTAGGGGGTGAGGGCAGTGTTACATGATAAGCTGTGCTAGAGACATATTTGGCTTTAGATGTCAGTAGTTAAGGTTAGAACAGGAGAGATATGAGCAAAAATTTTAGATGTACAAGTACTAACCAGTTGATGGTTTAG
The DNA here is from genome assembly GCF_027409185.1 of Cynocephalus volans. Classification (NCBI taxonomy): domain Eukaryota; kingdom Metazoa; phylum Chordata; class Mammalia; order Dermoptera; family Cynocephalidae; genus Cynocephalus; species Cynocephalus volans. Next base: position 109,054,621 of record NC_084478.1, on the reverse strand, counting down.
TGAATGTACACAAATGTGATGAGAACGGATGGCAAAGACGATGCTTGCAAGTGATAAAGGTGATCTCTTCTAGAGCTGGGCAAAGACAGGCAAACCCTGATCCAAAGGGCAGGAACTGAGCACCTTTGATTCCTGATGCTTTTGATTAAATAACCACTATTTAAAAGCTCTATTCCAGTGGTTCTCAACATTTTATGTAGAAGGGCCCCTTCTTAAGATAAAAAAAAAAAAAATCTCACTTCACCCACTCACACCCACAATAGTAGCTGTCCTTTTAGAACTTACAGAGTGAGAAAAACATTTATACGTTTAAAGATCTGTGGACTCCTTGCATTAAGTACCCCTCTCTCCTCCTCAGAGGTCTATGGTCCAAAGGGTGAGGACTATTACAGATCATGAGGGCACAAGAGTTTGTGGTCTAAAGGACATTTTGTTGTAGTCAAAGTTCCTAGAGATTACACAGATTACACAGCCACATAGCTCCTCATCCCTAAAGAGATTCCCCAAAAAATGGTTGAAAAGATGGCTCCTCTGAGATCAGACACCACAAAAGAATTAGTCACTCAGATAAAAAATGAAGTATTGCTATGGATGTGTAATAAGCATAAAGGCTACAAAAGGCTTGCTTTGAAATCTCTTTATATTAACATTTTTACTTTTGCTGATTACATAAGTTATGGATGTTCTTTATAGAAAAACTAAAAAAATACAAAAACAACATAAAAATGAAAGTTAAAATAATCTGTAATATTACCACCCGGAGATAACCATTACTAACAGGTATGAAGCCTTATAGTAGTTTTTCTATGAAAAATATATACATATACAAGGGTATTTCAAAAAGTTCATGGAAAATGAAATAAATAATACAAATCTCTCCATGAACTTTTTTGAAGACGACTCATACTTAAAACAAAATTGTCATCATGTGCTATCATTTTGTATCCTTTCTTCACATGCCATTATACCATGGTCATTTTAGAATGTCATTAACTATTCCTCTAAAACATGATTTCTAACAGCTGCATAGGTGGTAAGACTGTGGTTGAGGTCATGGGCTCTGGCATCAGACAAATCCCTACTATTCAACCTATTAGCAGTGTGGCATGGGACAACTTAACCTCTCTGAGCCTCAGTGTCATCATCTGCAAAATGGGGTTAACAATGATGCCATCCTCATAGAATTATACTAATGATTACAATAAATAATGCATTGAAATAACTTGGCACACTGTCTGGCAATAGTGCACAGCTCAGTAGGTGTTAGCAGTAATCACTGTTGTGTAGTATTCCACTGAATGGATATGCCATAATTTATATTAACAATTAGATGTTAAGTTTTTAGTTCTGTTTTATAAGTCAGATTGCAATGAACATCTCTGTGCATATTTGTGATTCCTTCCTTAGGATAATTCCTAGAAGGGGGAATTCTTGGATCAAAGGGCATGGGACCAATTTCAGGCTTGTGACATATATTTCTAAATTGCCCTAGACAAAAGTTATATCACTTTATACTACTCCCAGCAATGTATGAGAGTGCCAGTTTCCCAGCATACTTGACAACAATGAGTATTCTTATTTTATTTGCCAACTTTGTGAGTGAAAATAGCATCTTGAGGATTATTTTGCATTTCCTTGATCACTAGAGATGCTTAACTTTCCCCCCACATTTTTAGTGGCCACTTGTTATTTCTTCTTTCATGAACTGTCTCTTTTTTCCTCTTTTGAGATTCACTTCTCTACAGATTAACTTCCTTACTTCTTATTCCTCTGCTGATCTGATGCCAGGCTGATGCTTCACAAAACAAAAATAAGACAAACCCAGGTGTCAGAGAATTCAGACATTCTGAAGCAGGGAACTCTGAGCATTTTGAGTGTTAAGCCTGCCCCCTTCTTCTTGAGAAACTGTTTTAGAAATTTTATGCTTGGCAGTCTTAATCACGAATTTTGGCTTCTGTAACCCAGCTTGCTGCCCCTGTGTGTTAACAAAAGGTAACAGTGGTTTTGCACCACCCTAAGGGCCTAATGCAAATTAGGCTCCAGAACTGACCAATGAGCTATGTCTCATAGCCAACCAATCCGAACTAACAGACTTGCATCCCTCATTTGCATAAGAGGACCTAAATGAGAACTTGGACAGGAAGTTTTTGGGTATATAAGGCGGGCCCTTTCCCACATTCAGGGAGACATGAGCTTAATGCTCGTGCTCTCCTTGCTTGTAAGCAATGAAGCGCTATAACATCAAAAAGAGCTGTAACACCAAAAAGAGCTGTAAACACCAAAAAGAACTGTCAACTATTAAAAGAGCTATAAAACCAATGTTGGTCTTGGATTCCTCTGTGCACCTCACAACAATTCTAATCCCAAAACAGGTAGAAAAGGAATAGGCTCCTTCTGGTCTTAGAGTTGCCATCCTCTGCTATTTTCACACTTTGCTCCTGATGTGACCTCAAGCCATTTCACCTGTCTAGGCCTTGGTTTGCTAATATGTGAAATGTTAATGCTTAAGAGTTGCCAAGCATCAAAATACTATCATTCCCTGTATCTGTACAGCAGGCTTTTGTAGTCTGTTGTGTTGTCTTTAGTGATCCTCAGTGCAACATGGTAAGGTTGTCCCAGCCAGATCTCATTCTATAGATGAAGATGTTGAGACACAAGTGAACCTGAGTTTCCTGATTCCTGGGCCAGTCCCTATGTTCTACACAAGGATTGTTCTGCTTCTCTATTTATTTCCATCCTGCCCCAAATTACTACCTGGACATACTGATTCTTTTCCTATTCCAAATTTTAATTTGCAGGGGCTATGAAGAATTGGAGATGAATCAGGCTTGGTATCCAACTAATCCATTGTAGGAAATAAGACATATAAACAAAAAAGTATAATTTAAAGGAGAAAATAATTAATAGCCTATGTGGGACACAGAAATCATAAGAGGTCACAGAGGAGGAAGTGTTCACTTCTAGTTGGAGGGATTTAGGGTGTATTCATGGAAGAGATACTTTTTAGTTAAGGTGAGAGAAGATTTGGACACATGGAGTAGTGTATAGGATGCTTTTTGGGTGGAAATAACTCTACTGTGCTCTTTCCTAGGGACCCTGTTAGATACCAAGCTGTGGCTTTTTGCCACTAGGAATACTCTTTTCCTAATTCTGGAAGCCACACACAGGCCCTTCCAGGAGGATTCAGGGGGAAGACATTGTCTCTCTTGGCAGAGAAAAAAGCTTTAAAAAACATGTGGGAAGTATCAGGATTCCAGCATGAAAGCAAGATTGTTGGCTTATGGAGGACAAGGTTCATACCTGATTTATATACACCACATATTTTTGTGTTCAGTGCTAGGCACAGAGCAGGCACTTGGTGAATGTTTCCTAACTTGACTTATTGAATTGAACTCCAATTATTTAAATACACAGGTCCTCAACTTTGTTGGCACAAATCCCAGGAGGCAAGAAGAGAAAGGCTTTGGATATATTTATTTATTTGCATTCGTGTGAAATTATGTATGCATAATGTTAGCATTAGAAGGGAGGCTTGAAATGGCAAAAAATGCAAACAAACTAAATGCCCATTCCTAGGCGACTATTTAATAATGGTGTATACATACAATGGAAATCTATACAGCTATTAAAAAAAGAATTAAAAACTCTTTGTGTGCCAATATGGAATGATCTCTTAAGATACATTTTAAGTAAAAAGAAACTTTAAAAAAATCAAGGTGGTTAGTCTACATTTGTATATTTTAAAAAGGAAAATATATGCTTATATATGCAATAAAACATCTTTGAAAGTATACTAAAGAACTTGTTCCCAACAGAGAAGGGAACTGAGTGGCTACCAGACAGAGGCACAAAAACTCCCTCCAATCCACTGAGATTTCCCCTATTTTTCCCCCTTTTAAAAATGAAAAATATAACATACTTACAAAAAGTGCATAAAGCATATATGTAAAGTATACTGAATTATTAAAAAGCAAATCCCCACGTAATCACTGCCCAAATTGAGAAGCAGAATTATTACCCACACCACAAAAGCCCCATGTCACCAAAGGAGATATAGTTTTTTACTGAATATCTTTTTGTATTTTTTGAATTTTGAGCCATGTGAACGTATTATTTAATAACAGCTACTTCCTCCCTCCCTCCCCACTCCCCACCAAAATGTCATGGGAGTCTTCAATTCTTTTACGGAAAAATTGGTATGGCAGCTTTTCCATAACCAAATAAATAACAACTGTTAAGACTTACTGTATTCCATGTTTTACATATATTAACTAAGCAGTCTACATACATTAGCTCATTTAATCTTCACAACAACCCTATGAAGCAGTTACTACTGTTATCTTCATTGTGCACATAAGAAAACAAAGGCACAGAGACAATACATAACTTGTTCAGAGTCATACTGCGAACACTTGGTGGGGAGCTGGGATTTGTACACAGGCAGTTGTGTCCCAGGATATAAGTTCTTTGTCATTACACTATTCTGCCTCTATACATTCTAGAATCCATGCTCTGAGGCATTGTAGTCACTGGCCCCCTAGCAAGTGGAAAAGATTCTTGGCTATGAGCCACCAGTTGAGAGCCCAAGCACCAACTCAGTTATGCCATTACTCAGGCAAAAATGCAAGCAATTAAGAACAGAAAGAATGCAGTAAGTCTGGTGTCTGGGGCAATGCCAGGCTGGCAAACCCTGAAGAGCATTTATATGACCTTTCTATGGTATGTGAGAAGTAAAATTCTGGTCAACTCTCCTAGTTTGAGCTCAGAGCTTCCCAAAGACTAGAGATCAATAAATATTTTTTGAATGAATAAATAAGCTCTTTCCATCTAAAAACTAGAGAAGTCTAAGAATCTGTGCTATTGAAAGACTTGCAGAAGTGTTGAAGAGGATGTCCACTTCAGTATTGTTTGCAATAGCAAAAATCTGCAATTGACTCAAATGTTCATCAACAGGGGACCAGTGAGTAGACTATGTCAGACAGACAGCACAGCATAATCGTTAAGGGCACAGGCTCTGAGCCTGGACACTCGGGTTTGCATCCTGGCCCTTCTACTTAGCAGCATAGATTTGGACAAGCTTCCTAACCTTACTGTGTTTTAGTCCCTATATCTGTAAAACAGGGATAATAAAAAGACCTACTTCAGAGCCTTGTTGCAAGGAATTCATAGTTTCTAGCCTTTAATAAGTACTCAAATGTTATCTCTTATGGTAGCCACTCACACAATGGAATATTATATAGCTGTTAAAAAGAAAGAGGTAGCTCTATATGCACCAATTTGAACAGATGTCATAGATTTAAGTGTCAGAATAGTATGTCTCAGTTAGAGTGTGGTGCTGATAACACCAAGGTCCAGGGTTCGATCCCTGTACCAGCCAGCTGCCAAAAAAAAGAAAAAAAAAGAAAGAAAGAAAAGAAAAAGAAAAGTATGTCTACTAGAACTCCAATTTTGTAAAAACATTTTTTAAAAAATCTACATGTACATATGTGCAGAAAGAAAACCTGGACAGATACACACAAAACTGTTCCTCAATATTACTTCTGGAGAGTGGTATGAGGGGGATTCTTCTCTTTACTTTATACTCTTTGTTTTTCTTTCTTTTTCACAACAAGCATTTATTATTCTTGGGAGAAAAAAAAAATCAAGAAATAGGGAATATTTTTAAGATGGAGAGGTTCAGAAAAGAACTGGGCAGTGGGAAGGAGACCCCCCTTCATGTGGGCTACAGATTCCTTTCCCCAATCCAAGGTGACACTGTGTGACTGCCCTTCCTCTAGTAGCACTGCCTTTCTACCCCACAGCTTGGCAGTGAGAGAGGAGACACACATTTCATTGGTACCAGACCTTGTTATGTGTTCCTAAAATAATTCCTGCAATGCATCCTGAAACCAAGGTTCCACTTCAGATGTACCTCGCTTAATAAATAAATCATAGAAACTCAACACTGTCAAGCTAGAGAGGACCTTTGAGATCATCTAGGCCAACCCCCTCGTTTACAAATGGAAATAAGAAAATGTGTTCCTGAGAAGTTAGCTATCAAGCAATTTTGAGAAATAAAATTTATTCTAACTGGAAAAAATCAGAGATGCATCCCCATGGGAGAATTTTATTCTAAGAACCCATTAGTGCAATAAATCTGAAACCTTTATACCCTGCTGGTGGGACTACAACTTAATAAACCATTTTGGAGAGTGATTTGACAATATCTGCCAAAGGTGACAATGCTCAGACACTGTGAGGGGACAATTCCAACCTGGAGATCTACCCAATAGAAATAGTCACCTAAGAATATCGACACAAGAATAATCATAGTAGCCCTAACTGTGATAGCTCAAAACTGAAAATAGCCTAAATGTCCATCAACAGCAAAATGGATAAATTGTGATACATTCATTAAATGCATATACAATAGTGAAAAAATGAATGAGCTAGAGCCACGTGATACAATATGGATGCATTTCACAAATGTAACATGGAATAGATAAAACAAGTTGCAAAAGAATACACATAATATACCACTAACATAAACTTTTAAAACATGTAAAGCAGTACTATATGTTATTTAAAGACATATAAATATGTAGCAAAAGTACAAATAAATGCATGGGAATAATAAACACCAAATCCAGGATAGTGGTGACTTTGGAGAGATGGAGGGAGCTTAAATCACAGGAGGACTGTAAACAGGGGGTTTCAACTCTACTGGTGATGTTTCTTTCTTAAGCTAGGAGAACCTGATTTGCACTACATCATTCTTTATATCTTTTTGAATGTACGAAATATTTCATAACACATTGTTTAAAAGAATACAACAAAGGAAAGGAAAGTTAATAATTTTCAAGTATAACAAAATACTAAAAGAAATGTATGAAATACAAATGTTGCACTCAAAATTAAAAGACTATTCCTTAAATCTGCTTCATTTTCCTGGGACTAGTTTCACAGGTGGGGACCTGCTAGAGAAGCAGCAGTTGGTCAGGCACGGTGGACTGGAAATCAGGAAACAATCTGATACTCATCAGTTATGGGAAGAACAATTTGATTAACCTCTTGGGTTTTTCATGTTTTAAAACGTGGTGCTGGACTAGATTATTTTATACACTTTTTTCTATATGACTATTTCTTCCAGCTTAAAACCATGTCTGCAAGATGCTAAAGTGTTTTTCATATAGAAAAACATTCCCTGGTCAAATCAGTTTGGGATATACTGAGTTAAACAAAATTAAACAGATTTATTTACAGCAGTACTTCTCAGAGCCTTTAATATGCTTATATACATTGTGACCCTTCAAGAGGAGAATTCAGTTAAGAAGCATTTCCAAAAAATTACTGGACCATACAATGCACCCACCCACACACACACATACACACACTTATTTAAAAACAGAATCTATTAGCATTCTCCCAGAACAGTGTTCTGTAGAACATCGGTTTGGCAAATGCTGTCCTAGAAGGATTTATCTCACTTGCTGTTTTAGTTGCTGATGTGTGTTTAGAATCCTTTGTAAGGAAGGAATGTAGTTTCACAGTATAATTTCTTCTGAGTGGGTTTCCTCTGAATGAGTGTCTCTGATCAGTTGAGAAGATTACCTTCTCAGGCCTCATTAGTGAGACCCCATCCTAGTTGGCATCGGCAGATTCAACATCAGGAACTTCTGAGCATCTGTGGTTAGGAGGACTGCATCCCACATGTGCTTTCTTCATCTGACTCTAGGGCCTTTGCCAAGTTTGCTGCCTCAAGCCATGCTCCCCTCCTACAGGTGATGGCACAGTTGAAGGGTCCTCCACCCCAGAGCTAAGAGCTATTTACCTAGGGCAGAATGTCTGGAAGTATAAGTCTCATAGGAAGAGGAGCTCATTACATGTGCCTTCCTTCCCCAGCAATAGTTTGCAGAAAACAGGACTACAGAGCAGAGGCCTGCCCACCCAGGGAAAGAGGGGCTCGGTCCTCTTTCAAGAATAGGACACTTAACAGTTCCATTTCCATCACTGTTTTTCCGAGGGGGTTCCTTAGAAGACCCTGAGATTTTCTGGAACCATCCCCCCTCCCAAAACTTAGAGGGAAAATCTCCTGAGGTTTGAGGCTCCCACAGAGCCTTTTAAAAGGTGATTTACCTAAGGGCCTTTAATCTAGAAACAAGGATTCCTTTGGAAAAGTCAAGTGCTAAGGTGAACCAGACATATACCTTTAAAAAGGCTTTTGTTCTTTTGAACAATCAAAAAGAAAACATAAGAGAAAAGTATGTTCTTTTCCAGACAGCATACACCATGTTATCAATGTAAGCCAGCAGCAACCGCTGCTGACATCCTTCCTCCTCTGCCCCACCCCACCCTCCCCAGCCCACCTGCTTGGGCCCAACACCCATGAGGCCTGGCTCTACCTGCATACCAAAGGAAGGATAAGCCTAAACCACCTATACAGTCTCAGGCTCATTTACCAGGCTAGGGTGCTTGGATGCTGGGAAAGGTAGGGAGAGCAGAAGGAAATGGGGTGTTGGACTCCAAGAGAAGTAAGCCCCATTTCAAACCACTCTAAGCTACACTCTCAAGAGTGGAGAGAGGCCTTCTGATTACAGGGGGTAGAAAGGAAACCAGGGGAGATAACAAGGGAGAAAAATGCAACAGGGAAAATGAAAGGAGCCAGGAAGTCAATGCAGAGATTAGATGAACCTTTCAGCCCCAGGCTCTTAGGTCAGAGCCCAGTTTACTTCAGGGAAGAACTCCTGTGTCCTGTCTGCTGGCCAGAATACTCATTTGTTCAGGAAACCTGCTCCGAGGTCCCATATTTCCCCTTTCCTCCCTTTTCAGTCAATGCTTTCCACACACCTTCCCTTCCCTCCCGCCAGGAAATCTCCCTACCCTTGGACAAAAAGCATGTCGTTGAGAGCCTAAAATAAATAAATAAATGAATAAATAAATACCCCTCTCTTCTCAAAGAAGCAAACTGTGGACCTTCCTCTTATTCGTTTTTAGACCACAGTTGCTCAAATTGGCTTGAGTTTCTATTCCTGGGCATTGTATTTTCTTTATGAATCCAAGCGGTGGCTACTTCATTGTGGTTATTTTTTAATGCAAGTTTTCCCCCAAAGGCACAGGAAGGCAGGCAGGCGCGCGCACACACACACACACACACACACACACACACGCACACTCACTCACACACTCACACACTCACTCACACAGTACCTCCAGAGCGTCCCCTCCTTCAGTCATTTCCCCTCAGCCAGCCAAACAAGGGCGAAGCTTGGAAGTCATTTCTCTGTGGCCTACCTTCTGATTCCATCAGGGCTGAGAAGCGGGCAGCAGCTGGAAGCTGGGAGGCTGAGGCTGGGCTGCCTCTATGAATCAGCAAAGAAATCCCTGAGACAGGGATGCCGACAGCTGCTGTATGCACACTCTCCCTCTGTCTCTCCCACCTCCCTCCTTCTCCTTCTCTTCCTCCTCCCCTCTCAGAGCTGCTCTGTGTTGCTATGCAATCACATCACCAGGACTAACAGCATCACTCCGACCTCAGGCAAAGATACTCTTCACTGGGCAAATGCAGAAAGAGCAAGGACAGTTTTGTAAAACTACCAGAGCCGTGGTGGCTCTCAGAGATTTCAATTCATTAGAAGCACAGGAGGAAAGCGGAAGAGCCTAAGAGACAGAAAGGGAGAGGGAGCGAGGGGGAGAGGCTTCCACTGGGGAGGAGGAGACAAAAGAGCCCCGGAGATCAATACAAGCTGCTGAGCTGAGCAACTAGCCTGGGGCCCAACTTACCCAGATCTAGCCCAGAGCCAACACCAACTTCGGAGCCAGCAGCTGGCAGGGGCCCCTCAGTAGCCAGTCCAGAATTCAGTTTCTGTGTTGCGGGTTGAATGATTCTGCTCTAGAATCGTCATTGGTACTCAAGGTACAGTCCTGGGCCCAGGACAGTCTGCCTAAGTGCCGTGACATTTGTTCAGGAAACCTGCTCCGAGGTCCCGCATTTTTCTTTCCTCCCTTTTCATCCAATGCTTTCCACACACCTTCCCTTCCCTCCTGCCAGGAAATCTACCCTTGGACAAAAAGCATGTCATTAAGGGTCACTCCTAAGTCCCATCTTCACCCCCTTTTAGATCTTACAAGTAGAAAAAGCCTCAACAAGTGGGGAAAACAAAATGGGCCTTGAATAATCTGAGAAAATACAGCTCCCCTCAATGACTACCCCCATCACCGCCCTCCCTGCTTTTTGTTCATAGCAGCCTTGATTCTTTAATTGTCAACCTTGTTAAAGAGAAGAGGGTATGAGCTCTAATCACCCTGAGAGACCTGGGGGAAGCCACTAGCCAGATGGAGGAGATTACATCCCTTTACTGAGTGCCAGGCACACAGTAGGTTACTTAATAAATACACGTTGAATCAGTAAATTGAATTAATTGGATGGGTGGATGAATAGCAGTCAGAAAGCCCCATCACCATCCTCCTACACAGATTATACTAAGACTTAAAGACCCAGCAGCTCCAGGCCAGGGCAAAGGATAAGAGCACTCTTTCCTCCCTCCATTTCCAAGAAAAGGGTGTGCATTGGGGGTGGGTTGTTTAACTTCACTGACTGCCTCTAAAAATTCTGTATGCTTGGATGGCACTGGAATTTAGAATAGAAAATTCTCCCTGGCCCATAGGATTTGGGACTAGTGTTTACAAGGTATCTAAAGGACGGATAATTATTATTATTGTTTTTAGCACTGTATTTCTTTGCTTTTATATGATTTCTTATGAAGAAAGTATTTGTTATTATTTACTTTAATTGACAAATAATTGTTTATATTTATGGGGTATAATGTAATGTTTTGATCTATGCATATATTATAGAAAGATTCAATCCAGCTAATTAACATATCCATCACCTTACCAACTTAGTTTTTGGGGTGAGAATGTTAAAAATCTATTCTTTTAGCAATTTTGAAATACATAATACATTATTATTAAGTGTAGTCACCATTATTATTATTATTATCGAAAACCCTTAGCTAGGAAATACTAGTGTTATGTGTATGTGTTTTCTTTTGAGATGAAATTTTAAAAACTTAAGCTGCTGGTTTCAGTAAAAGGCTAGAAATAAGGCCTGATATCCTCTTTGAAACAAGCAAAATGGGAACCAATTGCCCCCTCATTGAGCTCTCAGAGCTGCATGAGCGGCCCCTCCTGTCTGGCCTAAGCAGCAGCAGCCATGGCCCCCCAACAGGTACAGAAAGGGCCTTCAATTTCTGAACGGGCTTTGGGAAGCACATCTGGCTTTTCAATCTATGCACCCTCCGGAGAACATTTTTTAGCTACCCAGCCTAGCCCAGGCCTGACCCTGCCTCTCCGCCCCAGTCCTTCCTAGTCCTGGTAGCTTACAGGGTTTATCAACACCATCCAGATCCAGGGCCCGAGGAGTCCTTTACAACTGACTAGGAATGACTTGGAGGGGGAAGTTGTCTGGAAGAAAGACCAGCGGAAGCATTCTGAGAAACTGTTTGGGCTGGCACAGACATGGAATGACTGTGACAGACACATACCAAATACATGGGAACCTAACTCATTGCTCACCCCTGGCACCAGCTCACCAGCACGCCCCACAAAACCACAGTCTAGGTTTAGGAGAAGGAGGAAAGAGTGAGCTGAATGGGATACTTGATCCCCACTTTTACTGTAGTTGGACTTGCCCAGAACACAAGGAGCACTTGGAATAATTCTTCACTTTTCTTTTTCTATCTCTAAAGAAAGCATTCAGACTGCAGATACACAGTACCAGCCTCCAGGAAAATAAACCTGCAGAGTTTGTCTTGAGGGGTGCAACAAAAGGCTTCTCAAAATTTCTCTTCCACAAACAAACCCTGTCATGGAAGAAAAGACCTCCCCCTTGTTCCTTTGCTTAAGGCATTAAAGGCCCCTGTGAAAATGAGCATCTTCTCTATGAGACAAAAAACATTAAGCCATTATCAGCTGGTAACACCTAAGATTCCATTATTAGATTATAATAACAATAATAATGGCTAACATTATTGAACATTTACTACAAGCTAGGCACTGTTTGAAGTGCTTTGCATACATTATTAGCTCAGTTCATCTTCACAGCAAACTTAAAATAGCATCTATTCTTATTTCCATTTTACACATGAGAGCATTGTAAACATAGTGAAGTTAAGTGACCTGCCCAAGGTCACACAGATAATAAGTTACAAAGCTAAGACTTAACCTATATATCTCTGGGCAATGCCCACATGATTAACCACTATACTATACTGCCTCCATTCATCTAGCAGTGGCCTGATCCAATGTCAGGCCTAGGTAGGTCATTAAGACAAATGTTACTAGCACAAAAAAATTTCTGGGATAGCTTTTCTATCTTTTGTGCCTTTCCTCAAGCTATTTCCTCTACTTGAAATGTTTCCCTTTCCTTTAGAGGTCAGAGACATAAGAGACCTTAGAGGTTAGACCTCTCACTCTGAGGAATCCCGAGTAAGCCCACCCCCCAAAAATTTGGTCAAGGTTATGAATAGAGTATGAAAGAGAAAAGACAAATGACCTTTAGATGGGGTAGAACTCTCCAGTTTGCCACAGTCCTCACACAGCCCACTACCCTTGTCTACTCACTTATACTACCTGCTCAGTTCCTGAGAGCTTTTGAGCATGTGCCATCTCATACGCCAGTGAAGGTTCATTCCTTAATGTTGTTGGTCTTTGGGGGGTTTTAAGGGAGAGTTGTTTGTTTTTTGTTTCCTGGGGGAGTGCTGGGATGGATAGAGTCTCTAATTGTGTTTCAGGAGAGGTAACTTCTTTGCTTACCATCAAAACTGGATAGAAGCATGCACTCTGACATTTAAACCAAAGGAGACACATTTTCACCCAGTGGACATCTGGACAAACAAGAGCAAGCACATAGGCTAGGCTCAACTATTTCTTTGAGGAGGGCAAAAAAATGATAAAAGTAGGTTAAGCTGCAAGCTTTGATTTTAGCTCCTCCTTGGTAACTGGCAGATATTCAAGACCCAACCTGGTATCACTGAGCAGTTCTTTGCTAGGTGATGAAGGACAGGTAGGGCATTTCAGGTAGAAGAAACACATATGTAAAAGCAACAAGGGGCTTGCTGAGGGACTGCAAGTATTAATTAAGTATGGCTAAGTGAAAAATTGGGCTATGGGTGGGAGATGGAGGATCAGCCCATGGTGGTGCTGAAATACCATGCTAAGGATTATTTAAGATTTTTAAGCAGGCAAGTGGCATGATTGGATTTACATTTCAGAAATATCACTCCCTTTTTTAATCGGGTTACTTGTTTTTCTACTGTTAAATTGTCTGAGTGGGCATTTCTTAAAGGAAGATATACGAATAGCCAACAGACACATGAAAAAATGCTCAGCATCACTCAGCATCTGGGAAATGCAAATCAAAACCACACTGAGATATTACCTCACTCCATTTAGACTGGCCATTATCAAAAAGTCAGAGAATAACAAATGCTGGTGAGGATGTGGAGAAAGGGGAACCCTCCTGTACTTTTGGTGGGACTGTAAATTAGTGCAGCCATTATGGAGAACAGTATGGAGGTTCCTGAAACAACTACAGATAGAACTGCCATAGGATCCACCAATCCCACTGCTGAGTGTACACCCAAAGGAATGGAAATCATGTCGAAGGGACACCTGTACTCCCATGTTTATTGCAGCTCTATTTACAATAGCCAAGAGATGGAACAACCTAAGGAAAATGTGGTATATTTATACAATGGAATACTACTCTGCCATAAAAAAAGAATGAAATACTGCTATTCACAGCAACATGGATGAACCTAGAGAAAATTACATTAAGTGAAATAAGCCAGGTACAGAAAGAGAAATACCAACATGTCCTCACTTATATGTGGGAGCTAATAAAAATAAACAAATAAATAAAAAAAGAAAAAAAACATACAATAATCACAATAATTTGTTAAACTTTTTAAGAGAAGAGAACAGAACTGAGGTTGACCAGGGTGGGAAAGGGGAAGAGGGAGGGGGGAAAGGGAGGAATTAATAAAGGGCCACGAAAATTGATTACATCGTATAATGATGCATATACTAATTAGTCCTGATTTGAGCATCACATATTACACACTGGTATTGATATTCAATGCTGTACCCCACAGATATGTACAATCAACTATGTTCCAATTAAAAAAAAGAAATCACTCCAGTGGCTTTTATTCAAAGAATGATTATTGAGGACCTACTACACACTAGGTTCTGTGCTAGACCCCAGGGGCACAGAGAAGATTCATAAACTGCCTTCAAGTTTCTCACAGCCTAATAGGTGAGACAGCTAATTAGACATAAATACAATAGAGTGATAAGTGCAATGAAGGACTGAAGGAGAGAAAGGCTGGGATTTGGGGTGCCTAGTAGGAGACAATTGTAATACTCATCTGATGAGGTCCTGAAGTAGGGCAGTTGGTAGTGAGGGTGGAAAAATGGGCATTTGGTTCTATCTTGGAAGAGTAGACCTCATCCCCTAATGGATCTTCCTCACATTAGCCTTTCCTTTTACCGTTTCTTCCTAGCCTGACTATGTGCTAAGGAGAAATAAACTGTGAGTAGTTTTTTTGTCCTTTAGGGGTGGGAGAAGTGGTGTGGGTAATTCCCATTGCTGTTCTGCCATTCCACAACCTTATTAGTTGACTCCTTGACCACATTTACCAAAAGTACTACTTCACATCATTTCTACTCTTCCTAAACACCCAATCCCAGCCCCCCTAGCTCAGCAAATAACCTTCATTCTTGCTTTACTGAAAAGGTGGACACTATCCCTGCAAACTTCTCTACCTCAGAATTTCTTCCAGTTGCCTCCTATCATCTCCAGACAAAACAAAATCCTTTTTTTTCCTCCCTATGGTCAACACCTCTAGCCACTGACCTCACACCATTCTCTCCCTAACTCTCCTGAGATCTTTATATATTTTTCTCTCTCTTGCTTTCAACTTCAATCTTTTCATTGTCTCTGACTCTTTCCCTGCTGTCTAAAAACATGAGGAGCAGCAAGTTTGCTGACTCCTGTGAGCTGGGAAGTGGGAAGAATATTTCCCCACAGAGACAGTCTCCCCCACCCACAATCAAGTCAAGACTGTGCTACTGACAAGTTGGAGAAAGTCTGGAGGGAAGCAACATCATCAGGGTAAAGAATGCCTAGGTTTCAGGTAAGACTGGGAAGTAAAAAGTAGCACTAAGAAAATGCAGAGGATAACAACAATAAACCTTTGTCAGTTATTATTTGCAGGGTGTTTTCTGCCATATTATTTTATTTATATAGCAGAGATTGCTTCCAATGAATGGGGATTCCATGCAGCAAGACCAAAAGGGTTAGTAGAAGAACAGATAAAGGTAACATGCCTCAGGACAAGCAAGACTAATATGAATTGTGATGGGAGAATGAGTCAGACAGTAGGAGGGAGGGATTTTCACCAAGCGTGTATGACATAGACAAAGGAAGCTGCAAGTTGGAAGATAAGTTGGAGGAATATGATAGGAATGTAGAGGCACAATGCCGAAAAGGCTGGATTTTTGTCATTGGAGTTGATAAGGAACAATGCAAAGCCATGACAGACTAAGTGTTGAAGAATCAGTGTTATTAATGGACACAGAGGATGCTTATGTTTTGTAATGATGAATATGCTAATTATCCTGATATGATCACATATTGTACACAGGTATTGATATTCAACTCTGTACCCCACAAACATGTAAAACCATTTATGCTTCAATAATAATAATAATAAAAAGAATTAGTGGTGTCCCAGTCAATGGTCTGAGAACTCTCTGTTACTTTTGTTGAACATCTCAAAATGCAGAACTCCATTTATACACTTGGTTGCCTCCCACCCTCTTTTGCTGTTCTTCAAGCTTCTGCTAAACCAGACCCAGCAGCTGGGATGTTATATAACAAAATAATATGTTCTATTTATGTTATCAAATATATTCCACTTAGACCAAAACCACACTACGGTTGAAGTGGTACAGTGGAAAGAATGCTGAATTAGGAGTCAGAAGACAAAGGTTCTAATCTCAATTTTACTCCTAAATTGCTGTTAACCTTTTTAACCTTGATTTTTTTCCTTCACCAGAAAGGGGATAATATCTGACCTGTTTACTTCCCTTCATCAGGTTAAGAATCAAATGGGATAATGGATGTGAATATATACTGAATACATTGAAATTATAAAATGCTATTCAATTGTAAGAGAGATTATTATTTCCATTGCTCCAAGGTCCTGGTGGTTTCCCTATCTGCAGAGGACATAAAGACCTAGAGTAGATTATAGCAGCTAAGGAAGCCATGCCAGGAATGTAATTAGCTCCCTGTTTCCACGCTATATCAGATACTATAGTTCTTTAAGTAGACATACCAACAACGCAGTTCAGAGTCTTATTCACCACCCTTCATATTATCAACCTTCCCATCCTCCTTTTAGCCCAGACTGCTGGACATATGCAAACTCACTAGCAACCTTTCACATAAGAGGCTCCAGGACAGGATATACAACTCAATAAGAACAACTGGTTTTCTAGGCTAAAAAGAACTGCTACTGATTTGTACTTTCATTATGTTTAGGTTGCTGAGGCAAGGTGGGCATTTTTTGCCTATAACTTGCCTTGAGAGGGGAAGGGAACTAATATTTTTTTCATCGTACTCTGTGCCAAACACAGATGTCACAGGCACTTGACATCTGTTACCTCTCGTAATGCTCATAAGAATTCAGTGAGGTAAGGATTATTATTCCCAACTTTATAGAAAAGGAAACTGCAGCTCAGAGATGTTAAGTAACCTGTTCAAGTTCATAAAGCTAATAAGAAATGCAAGCTGGGATTCAATTCTAAATCCATATGACTCCAAAGCTGACACTCTTCCCACTTCTCTCCTACTTCCAGGCAGAGCCACAATATTAAAAACAGGACACATCCTAGAACTTACCACTTCATAATTCTAGGTGCACTCAAAACCACATATAATCATGGGTTGCTTAATGATGGGGATATCTTCTGAGAAATGCACTGTTAGGCAATTTTGTCTTTATGTGAACATCCTAGAGTTACTTACGCAAACCTAGATGGTGTAGCCTACTGTGCACCTAGGCTGTATGGTATAGCCTATTGCTCCTGGGCTATAAACCTGTACCGTATGTTACTGAACTGAGTACTGTAGGCAATTGTAACACAATAGTAAATATTTGTGTATCTAAACACACCTAAACATAGAAAAGGTACAGTAAAAGTATGGTATAAAAGATAAAAATGGTTCACCTGTATAGGGCACTTAAGATGAATGGAGCTTACAGGATTGTAAGTTGCTCTGGGTGTCAGTAAGTGAGTGGCAAGTGAATGTGAAGGCCAAGAACATTACTGTACACTACCACAGACTTTGTAAACACTGTATACCAAGGCTATACTAAATTTATAAAAAATTTTTTTCTTCAATAATAAATTAATCTTAGCTTACTGTAACTTTTTTTTTAAGCAACTGGCCAGTACAGGGATAATTTATAAAATTTTAATTTTTTTTTAACTCTTTGACCCTTCTGTAATAACACTTAGCTTAAAAGACAAAACATACTGTACAGCCATACAAAAACATTTTCTTTCTTTATATCCTTATTCTACTAGCTTTTTTCTATTTAAAAAATTTTTTTAATTTTTTTTTTAACCTTTTAAACTTTTTTGTTAAAAACTAAGACACGAACACACACATTAGCTTTGGAATCTAAAGCAAGCCTGGGCCCAAAAGACAAGAGCTGTCTATCTTTTACAACTAATAGTGAGCTCTATACATCTCACAAAAGAAAGGCAACATATTTGCTTGGCAAAGGCAAAGTGACAATTTCAAAGTGAGAATCTGTCAGTGATAAAAGGATACATCATACATTGTTGCCTGGTCAATAACCAATCAAACTCAGAGCTCCTACACTGGCTCCTTAGATTTCATTGCTTTGCGTTGCTTCCCCCCCTACGGATTTGTCACCCCACTTACCCTGGGTGAGGAAGATGCAAAGGATTACTCAAAGCCCATCTCTTCTGAGCAGTGAGAGGCCCCGAAGTGGTTAATCTGGAACCCTCAAGAGAGAGGCATTCCTTCCTTGGGAAATTAACACCGAATTGGGGTTCTCTTCCTGCATTTACTTTCCAGACCAGGAAGTTACAGGAAGAGAACAAAGGTGGGGTTATAGTTTGACAGTATAGGCTGGTAACTTTCAGTGAAACAAGCCAGATGACATTCCAGTAAGGCAACTAAGTGGTCCTATCAACAACAGTTTGATCTCAGCAAACTTTCCTTCCTATAGCAATTTCTCAGTATCTTTACATAACAATCAGTAACTAGTCTGTCTTTAAGCCAGCAACCTGCTGTGCCATAATCCTTGCAACAGAGACTTATAGCCTGAGGGAAATTTCCTGTCCTTGCAAGGTCAATGTTTGAAACTGCAAGGCTTTGGAAAACCAGGCCCTGTGAAGTACATATGCTTTATAGTGTTAAGGGACGCCCCAACCCCTACTGACCTTAACATATGCATTCTGCTTCTGTACAAGTCGCTTGCTAAAATAAATGGGGGAATAAACAGAGTAGCATGGCCAACGCCATTTTAGACGGCTCTGCCATTTTAGCCTGAAAAGTCCCTATGGGGAATCCAGGGTGGGGAGGGGCTACAGGGCTACCCACAAAATTAGCTTATGTATCACTGGCTTGCTTGCATTGGCTAGATTGTGTCAGGTGCGAAAAATTCCCGCCTAGCTAAAAATAAAAGCTGCAAGAGGTTTCAACTCGGGGCTGCGCACTTCGATTGGCCTGCATAGCCCTGGCTGCCAGAAATAAACTCTTCCTTTTCCTATCACCCAGTTCTTGTGGGCAAATTTCTTTTACCCGTCGGACGTTGGCCATAACAATAGTATATTCCACAAGATTTAATCTTAAATTCAATCTTACAGGAGTGGGTAGAGTCAGTAGGTATCTACTTGGAATGATTTGAGGAGGACCACAATGCTATTGGTAATCTAAATGACTTCCCCCACTAGCCCTGCCATGGTGCCTGCAATTCCCTATTAATCATTTCCTTCAGGTTAAGGCATCTGTCAAAATGTAAGTGCTATCTTCAGTCATTGTACATTATACTCATTAGTTTGTCACTTTCATTCTAATCACCAGACAGGTATGGGACACAGGGCAAGTGATTTTAAAGGGGAAGGCAAAGAGGGAAAGGTTCAATGTGGTATATAATGAGCGGCTGGAGTCCAGCAGGGCCAGGTTAAGACATTTAGAAACTCCAAGCAAAGAGATAATGGTACAAACCCTACATGCCCGTATATAATTCAAGATAAAAATAATACTAACCTGTAAACTAAGCATAAGAGAGTTAAACGAAACCTGATATTTCCCATAATTACTACTGTAATCCTTTTTTATTGCCATACAATTCACTTTTTTTTTTTTTTTTTCCCAAAAGATGACCGGTAAGGGGATCTCAACCCTTGGCTTGGTGTTGTCAGCACCACGCTCAGCCAGTGAGCAAACCGGCCATCCCTATATAGGATCCGAACCCGTGGCCTTGGTGTTATCAGCACCGCACTCTACCGAGTGAGCCACGGGCCGGCCTTACAATTCACTTTTTAAGAGTGTATAATTCAATGGCTTTTAGTATATTCAGGGTCGTGCAAGCACTACCACAATCAATTTTGAACATTTTATCACCCCCTCCAAAAACTCCATACCCATTATCAGTCACTCCCCATCCCCCCCAGTCCCCTCCCAGCCCTAGGTAACCAGTAATCTACTTTCTATCTCTATAGAGTTTCCTATGCTGGACATTTTACATAAATGGAACCATACAATATGTGGTCTTTTGTGTCTGGATTCTTTCACTTAACATGTTATCAAGGTTCTTTCATGTTGTAGCAGTTATCAGTACTTCATTTCTCTTTATGGCTGAATAATATTCCATTATATGGATACAACATTTTATTTATCTATTCATCAGTTGATGGACATTTGGGCTATTATGAATATTGCTGCTATGAACATTCATGTACAAGTTTTTGTATGGACATATGTGTTCAATTCTTTTACATATATACGTAGGAATGGAATGGCTGGGCTATATGGTAACTCTACATTTAACTTTTTGAGGAACTGCCAGATTATTTGTCAAAGTTGCTGTACCATTTAACATTCCCACCAGCAATGTACCAGGGTTCCAATTTCTCCACATCCTCACTAACACTTGTTATTGTATGTTTGTTTTAGTATAGCCATCCTAGAGGTTGTGAAGTGACATCTCATTGTGCCAATCCTTTTTTTGAAATATCAAATACCCAATTCTTAAAAAAAAAAAAAAAAACTTTAATGCCTTTATTTAGCTGGCTTCCTAAGCGTGTGCTTGATCCGCCCATTATTAGGCCATCCAGGACTGGAACCAGTTGAATTTATCAGGTTCCTGGGGTTGGACAGCATGTAAGTGAGGGCCTACTCTGTGTAATACATTTCCAACACCAAACCAAGATTCAAAAATGACTAAGTCACAGTCGCTGTCTAATGGGGGGGGGGCGCTGACACCTACTTAACTACAAAACAAAATAAAATGAGAGAAGCGCTATAATAATGCAATGGAAATACAAAGAGGTATTAGTGCAAACCAGATGAAATTTTCCCAAAGTTCAGTGCTAAGCTACCCCAAACGTCAGCAAAGCAGCCCAGCTCATCACCTCTATTCCGCAACAGCATTAAGCCAGAATCTTCTTGGAAACAGCTATAAGAGCAGGGAACAAGACTCTCAGAGCATGCTGTGCTGGGCTTGAGAGGTATGTTTGTCATTTTTGTATTTCAATGACTAGTCATACTTACTACCCACTGGCTGACTCTTTTAGGCCTGGCCTCCTTACTTTCGGTCTTACGTCAATTGTAGGACTGTACTGAAGAACGGCTACAAAGTGCTTTGGAATTCTAATGTGAATTATAAACAATAATCTCTCATTGCAACCTTCTTACTACCAAGCAAATTCTGCTCCAGCAGTTCCTCACTGCCCCCTTTCCAATCTACTATTTTACCTGAATTGTCCCATTACACATCTTTGCGTCAGTACACCTTAACTTCTGGAGATAATGCTTACAATCAGCTAAACCGTCAGGGAGCCTTTGCAGTCTTAGAACCACTTTGATTCAGTATTTTGCTTTGAAAATAGAAAGCAATCCAGAGAGATTGTTCCCATTTCATAAATGGAGACACTGAGGCACACAGAGACAATTGGCCCAATAATTAAAAAGGAAATCACATTACCAGATCGAAGTTCTACGTGTTCTCCCTGTCTTAACCCCACCCCTACCCATGAAAAAACCATAGCTATTAAGGTTGTAGGTTTAGGGTACCTACTCCCCAAGTCCCAAGCCTTTCTCCTAAGAGTAGTTAAGAATAAGCAAGCTGCCAGAGCACAGCTAACTCATATTCAATAGACCAGAGAAGATAATTTCATTTTTGAACTGCTCTCTACTTTCCTGAAGTGGGACTCAATTGTGCTTGAAAATGTCAAGCACAACCTAATTGCCCTCAATCATCTTCCTAAACTCTCCTCAGAGCAATGGGCCCAAAACACATGACTCTGCCTGAGGGAGGCCTTGGAGGAGGCCCTTTGGAAATTAGAGATCTCTAATCATTTATTTATTCAAATATTTATTGAGCACATACTAATTTTAATACTTCAGTGTTACCAGCATACTGGTTACCAGCATGAGATCTGATAGGCCAACTGCCTGCCTATTGACTTTAGTTTCCCTGTTGGTAAAATGAAAAGACTAAAATTACTCATGCATATGGTAGGTATGAGGACAAAATAAGATCCATATGTGAAGTGCCTAGCACACTACCTGGCACACAGTAAGCATTCAATAAATGTTAGCTAGTGTTGTTGTTCATGCTGAATCAGAGCAAACCTGTCTGGAATCAACAGACAAGAGATAATGGATAATGAAGTAAAATTTTACAGCCCTGCAGCCAATTTCATGGGCCCACTGCTAAAAGCACTCTGGGGAAGAAGCACGTGCTGAAAAGAGCAATGGAGAAGGTGCCATGAAGTTTCAGAAGAATATCAACACCAAAGAGGACATTATCACACATTAATACATTCTGCTCTAGGATAAATGATTCCTGCTAACCTAGCCCAGTGCCTAGCAGCCCTGTTTTCCATCACAGGATAAAGAACACAAGGAAGACTTTAGGAAGTGATTCATAGGTACAAAACCTCCCAGCAACACTTTTCCTGGAGTTAGTTCTGTGACTTGGGGATCCTCCAAGTGACCCTGAGAAAAGGCAAAATTGTGGCAGAGAGAAAAGCCAATTGAGCTTACTGAGGAAAGGACTGATTTAGGACGACTTTAAGGGTGTTGGGGGCCTCCTGCAAGGCTCAGAAGGAATGTAAGGAGGTAATGGCTGTGAGGCAGGAATCTTTAACCCTATTCCCAGCTTTCATGTTTATTTAGTGTCTGTTCTGTGCACGGAAGTGCCAAGCATTGCAAGTGATACAAAAGAAGGAACAAACGAGCTTCCTGCTTCCAAACTGTGATTAAACTGAAGTGGGGAAAATATTCTGTATTTTTTGCCTGCAACTTAATTCCAGATTGGAGAATATAATGGCAGCAGCTGCACTAATTGCTTTTATTTTCCATACAGCACTTAGAGTTAAGTCCTCTTGAACTCAATTCACAAACTGACATAAAACCATGCGTGGGCACTTGTTTGTTATAGAATTGCAGCCAGAACTGTATAAAATTCTGTTTATGTTCTCTGCTGCACCAGTCTCTCATTGGACTGGTATTCCATAGTCTTTAAACAATAAGCAACCCAGTGAAATATCTCTGGTCCCCCCAGGGAAGGACTGGAGGGTCCCAAGTCAATACGCACAGTGGATTAACATCATCGGGCATTCCTGTGCCAGCTCTGCTGTTTTCTCTCAAGCCCCTTTGCCATTTGGAGGCCCTGTTTTTGTTTTCCGCTCCCAATGGGCTGAAACTCAGAAACAGTGGGCTGGTGAACAACCATTTGTGAACAATCTAATTGTGAGGGAAGCAGAGCACTGGCAGACGGGGTAGAATAAATCCTAAGCACCAAAGAGCTACCAACCCACACATCGGTACACTCTTGAGATTGCTCGGTCAGGGTTCCTCTCACCTCCCACTTAGGGTAAGAAGGCTCACAGTGAGGGGGAGGCACCAGAAAGAGGCAAGTAATTTTCTTTGATTAGTTTTCTCTTCTGCAAGACATGCTCAAAAAGTTTTCCTTTGTTATATATAGTCTGAGATGGGTTGGGTGTAGTTCTGCCTGAAAGCCTCTTCTAGCCATGTGAATCTTGGGTTACACTTCCTGACTACCACAGAGATGAGCCAGGTTTAGCACTCACACTGTCTATTCTTTTCTTTTGTTCAAACCTACCAGAGTTCAAGCTAGCCAAAAGATCTCTGCTCACTGAAAGCTTGCAGTTATTGCTATTACTACTACTTTTTATCACTGTTCCCTCTTCTTGGGGAAGCTCAGCCTGATAGCACAGGGACTGAGGAATTAATACTGACCTCTAGGGGAGAATGTCTGTGAGACTTCCAAGAGGGGCTTATATTTAAACCAGTCGGTAGGCAGAGAGCAGCACGAGCATGGGCACAGAGGTATGCAAGTGCAATGTTCTCATATTCAAGTTCAGGAAAGTGAAGAGCTGAGTGGGACTACAGTGGAGACTATCAGAGCAGTGAGAGTGATGCCAAAGAGACTGGAATGAGGCAGGGTGGGGCAGATTGTGAAGGGCACTGAACACCATGTTAAGGGGATTAGACTTACTTTTCTAGGCAGTGGGGTATTAACACACTAAACAATCTAATTCACTAAGAGAGATGTGGCAAGAGTGTGGAGACTTGATTGATGGAGGTAAAGAGACCATTTAGGAGACTCTAGTAAAGATCTAGATAAGAAATGAAAGCCACATCTTGGGTAGCAGTAGCAGGAACTGAAAGGTGGCAGATTTGAACACTAAAAAACGGTGGTATATTGGTAAGCAACTGGCTCTCCAGAAAAGAAAAAAAAAGGCCCAATGTATGGTGTTTGCTGATTTCCAGGGTGTAAATACTCCCCCATGACTGATTTCAAGCTATCAACCAGACATCACTGGATGCAGAGTTGGGAAGAGGTGGGCTCATTATGCTCTCTAGAGCCAGTATGAGCCAGCTGCAGCACAGCACTATGAAGTGACAAGTTAGATGTGGGGGAAGAGAGAGAAAAACCAAAGATAATGGATGTGTCTAATTTAGATGACTCCTTAGATGTTAAGTTAATGGACAGAGGGAACCCAGGAGGAAAAACAGATTTATTTGTTTGGGGTGAGGGGAGATTAAGAGGCAAAAGGTATACCAGAAGGGAACTGACTTTGGTTTTGGACATTTCAAGTTGGCAGTGCTAGCCCTGGAATTCAATTCTCAGTGAGGCTCTGCCTTGTAACTATAACTAACATTAAAGGGAAAACTTACATTATGCTATGCGCATTATGTATTTTTAGTTCTTTCAGATTCACAACAACCCTATGGGTCCAGCAGAATAGCTGGCATATAGTATACACTCAACAAGTATCTATTAAATAAATGAATGGCTTAAGTACTGTTGTTTTCTTTGTTTTACAAATAAGAGAAACAAGGCACAAATTAGCTAAGTAACTTGCACAAGGTCACACAGCTGGGACTCAAACTCAAGCCTGTGTGATTCTAAAACCACTCGGCTATACTATGAATGTGTGCTGTGGAGACAAACCACAGCAGGGATCCTTCCTTTATCTTTCTAACCTTAGCTTATCACAGTGCCTATACATATTGTTATGGACTGAATATTTGTGTCCCCCACCCCCTAAATTCATATGTTGAAGTCTTAACCCTCAATGTGACTATATTTGGAAATAGGGCCATTGTGGAGGTGCTTAGAGCTAGATGAGGTCATATGGGTAGTGCTCTGATCCAATGGGATTAGTGTCCTTGTAAGAGGAAGAGAGACCAGAGCTATCTCTCCCCATGCATGCACCAAGGAAAGGCCATGTGAGGACACAGCAATTGCTAGATCGTATGGTAGTTCTATCTGTAGTTGTTTGAGAAACCTCCATACTGTCTATACTAGCTTACAGTCCCACCAACAGTGTGTAAGAGTTCCCATTTTTTATCTTCCCCCTTTCCTTACCACTATCAACCAGCAGGGTGCGACCTCTCCTCAATAGATCTTTTCTCTACCTCTTGGCTTCTGCTTATTTCCACATGGGGGTTCTCTTATTTCATTCTCATGACAACCCTAGGCATCTAGTGCTGTATCTGGCACATACTAAGTATTCAATATACTTTATGAAAGGTCGACCATGTAATAATAATAGTAGTAACATTTATTTAGTCTTCTGAGGGTGTGGATCAGTATCCACTCTAAATACTTTACATGCATTAACTCATTTAATATCCACAAAAACACAATGAAGTAGCAACTATTATTATTAGCATAAAAAGATGCTTACTGGTTATAATTTTGGAGGTGTTTCACAGGCATCTCAAACTCAACATGCTTAAAATTGAGTTCCCTTCCCCAAGGCTCACTTTCATACAACCACCTCTCCCCCACACATCCTGCTCCTGAGTTGACATATCTGTCTGTCCAGCATCCTACTGGCCTTGCTTCTGGAAAGCGTGCATCGTCCTTTGAGGAAACTGGCCTTCCCCCATTTCATTAGTTCTTGTGGAATTTTCAATCACAGTACCTCCACCTCCCTGCCACAGCAGTGGGTATGTGATCGAAACAAGGTCAGATTCTCTTAGGAATCTGCATCTCAAGTGCATATAAAGATGAAAGTTGGCTAGGGCTTGGTTATCTAATGTCAGCACCCTAAAGAGATATCCACAACTTCCTGCTGCAGAAAAACCCATAGATGTTATGTTCCTATCTCTTCTAAGGTCTTGGCTCTTCCTCCAGTTGTGACCTATCTCAGATCCTTCCAGTAAATTTCATTTTTTGTTTAAGTCTGAATTTTTTTTCCTGCTCACAACCAAAGAACTCTGATTAAACCAAACTCAGTGAATGCTACCATTTTACTTACCCAGTAGCTTAGGTTAGAAACCTAACATAACATGATCCTATATCATCAGTCACAGAGTTTGATATTGGTTCTAACTCTTAAATCTTTCTAATCTGTCTCTCTATTCTTATTGTTATTGCCTTGATTCAGACCCTCATTGATGGGGTTTGGATGTGCTGTCCCCTCCAAAACTCATGGGGAAATCTGATCTCCAATGTGGCAGTGTTGGAAACTGAGTCATGGGGGCAGATCCCTCATGAATGGATTAGTGCTCTCTCTAGGTCGTAGGAGTAATGAGTGAGTTCTCGCTCTATTACTTCCCACGAGAGCTGGTTGTTTAATAGACCCTGGGACCTCCCCTCTCTCTCTTGCTTCCTCTCACCATGTGATCTGCTTGTACCCACCGGCTGCCTGCCACTTTCCGCCATGAGTAGAAGAAGCCTGAGGCCCATGCCAGATGCAGCTGTCCCAGAATCATAAGCCAAATAAACCCCTGTTCTTTATAAATTACCCAGTTTCAGGTATTTCTGTTATAGCAACACAAAACAGACTAATACACTCATCTTGCCTTAATTGCAACAAAAGCCTCTTAGTTGGTCTCCTGGACTCTGGTCTAGTCCCTTCCAATATATCTCTTACTTATGTTGTAGTGCATGCTTTTCGAAAACCCAAATCTGATCATGTTACTTCACTATTTAATACCCTTCAGTAGTTCCCCATACCATTTAAAATGAGTTTGAATCCCTTAGCTTAGCACAAAAGGAAACTTATGATTAAACCCCTGCCCACAATTCTCCCTCATGAATTAAAGATAAAATAAAACCGCTATTTTTGTGTTAACATTCTACTCGCCCCCCAGTACAAACCAAAAGGCAGAAGATACTTTCAAAATATTCCCCCCAAAGACCGTAGCTCCTGGAGAGGAGCAGACCACGCTTTATTTGTCTTTGTAATCAGTGCCTCCTCATAGTAGACACTTGATACTCAATTCCCTTCCCTCTCTTTCCCATGCTGGATATTGCCAAGTAATTCCACAGTGTCAATATTCCATTCTATTTGTTGTTGTTGTTGCTCTGACACTTCTGTATAAGCCAAACTATATACATTGTTATTTTTTCTTCCTATGGTGGTCCCTCCGTGAGCTATGATTCCCTGTAGTCACACCCTATGTGACCTATTCCATAGCCTTCCCCTCCCCTTGAATTGTGGCTGGCTCTGTGACTCCCTGTTGGCCAGTAGTTAGAAGTGATCCTGTGTAAGTCAGAAGCCTTATATCTTCCACCTGGGCTGCTTGAACCACCCCCTCTCAGAATCCAGACATTATGCTGTGATAAACCCAAGCCACATGGGGAGGGCACATGTAGGTGCTTCAGTTGACATTCCCAGCTGTGGGTTTCTAGCCCACAGCCAGCATCAGCCACCAGTGATGTGAATGGGCCATCTTGAACATCCAGACCAATCAAGCCTTTAAATGACTCCAAACCCAGCCCAAGATTACCTAGCTAAGCCACAGTCAATCCACAAAAGTAGGAGAGAAAAAAAATAGTTTAACCTTGGGGTGGTCTATTACACAACGGGTAACTTTCTTCACTCCACCTTGTATTTTTAAAAGGTAAAATAAAACAATCTCATAAGTAAACTAGCTCATGTTGTAGGACTGAACTTTCTTTCTTAGCCATACCATTGTCTGGCCTAGTAAGTTTTTCTTCCTAAAACAAGCATTCAGAGAAACTAACCTGATTCAGCCTTAATCTACAGGTCTGAGTTTCTGGATAAAAGATTAAATATATTCATTCAGATTTTTTTGAAATTAGGAATAGTACTGATTATAGGATTTCACAAATTCCAGGCTTATGATGAAGTATTTATTCTGAAATTTACCCCAAGTAATAGCCAGGTGGTTTTTCTTCCCAGTCTAAATGTCTGTTCTAGAACTCTTCTATTGGTAGCTATAGAACCCACAGACATCTTTATCTCTACACTTGGTCTTAAGGAGCAAATCTCTCTTCTGTGTTCAATAGGTAGTTAATTTTTTTTTTTTTTTTTAAAGATGACCGGTAAGGGGATCTTAACCTTTGACTTAGTGTTGTCAGCACCACGCTCTCCCAAGTGAGCGAACCGGCCATCCCTATATAGGATCCGAACCCGTGGCCTTGGTGTTCTCAGCACCACACTCTCCCGAGTGAGCCACGGGCCGGCCCTTCAATAGGTAGTTAAGAGTAGATCTCTGATATCTCATTCCTATTTCTTTTCCAATACTTCCCTTTCATTTCTTAGTGGCTAGTTTCTGAACTATCAGTTTTATTTTTACTTGTTGCATTTTCCCGACTATATATTAATGGCAACCACTAACAAGAACCAAATTAACTATTTTCTCCGTCTTTCAACTCCTCCCTTCTTGACTAAAGATTCTCACTTTAAAGGAGAATTGTTAGGTAAAGAATCCTAAGTCCATCAACTACTATCATTTTAAGCAAATGTTCCCTTCAGAGCCAACTGGATGTAGGAACTTCAATAAAAGCTTATTGCCTTCTCCATTTAGTACTTAATGGCAGTAAACTGGGTGAAGAAGTAGTAATAATAATGGTTAACATTAACCAGTGATTATTATATACTAAGCACTGTTCTAAGTGCTTTACATGTATTAATTCATATAAGCCTTATAACAACCCTGAGAGGAAGGTGCTATTATTACCCTTATTTTACAGATAAGGAAACTGAGACACAAAGAGATTAAATAACTTATCCAAGGCCACACACCTAGAGTGTGGCAGAGTCTGGAGTCTAACCTAGGCAATCTAGCTTCAGAGTCGCCTTTCTTAACCATTATACTATCAGGTCAAGTTTTTGTTAGAAGCTTCCAGACACTCAAATTTCAAAGAATGGCATAGAGAAAGCAGAATTATACAGTATCTCTTTTGCTTCTGTCTTCTCTGTGCTAGAAAATGATCATTCATTGGTCTGAAAAGGGTAGAAAAATTAGTGGTATGAGCACAGTAAGACCTCTGTATCCAGGGGGGATTGGTTCCATGACCCCTGCACATACCAAATCCGCCAGTGTTCAAGTCTCTTAGCCCTCTACATCCATGGGTTCAACCTCTGGGAATTCAACCAACTGACAATGTAAACCTGCAGATAGGGAAGGCCTGCTATGTTATATCCAAAGATGAGTTAAGCAACTGCCAAGACAACATCTCAAAATCTAAAAATTAAATTCTAGAGACCTGCCACTAATTTACGCACTGTCCCTCAACTTTACTCTCACCCTTCTATACTTTGCTCTCAGGCTGTCTTGCCAACTTAGCTCCCTCTTAGGGTCTGCCAATAGGAGGCACTGGCAGGAGATCAGAAGGCAGGAGAAAGAGAGATGTTTCCTGCTTTTGGCTATGATAGTATGTTGGTTGCTGGCAGCGGCAGCTACTGTAGAGTTTCCAGTTTGGGTCAAGGTGGTCCTACTTTGGCAGATCTAGAACTGGCTGTAAACAGTGCAACAGTAGGCTCAAGCTTGTGGACTCCACCCCAGGAATATTAGTTTCTGATCTCTGGGTATCATTTCTTCCTCCTTTTGCTTCTCTGCTACTCCATTTTGCTCTACCATTCCTTCCAAAATCTTTGTAACTTAATTCTTTTTTATTAAGTTCCCTATTCAAAACACCAAGACTAATTTCTCTTTACCTGGCCTGACTCTAAGACCCCAAAGAACTTACAAATGAGACTACTGAATCCCTATCATCAATTTTTGAGAAACAGTGATGATTACAGAATAGCATCAGAAGGCTGAAAGCATCAAAGCATTACATTTTTACCTTTTGTGTTATAAAGAATAACACATATGGAAAAGCGAGCACACAAATACATAGCTCAATGGTTTACCAAGAATCAAATAGCCATGTAACCTGTACCCAGATCATGAAACAGAACACTACCAGCACCCCAGAATCCATCTCACAAAATCCTTGGAGGTAATTTGGTCAGATAAGCAGGCTGCTGAAGCACTAAATACAGATAAAGTAAAATAATCTGCATGGCTACTTGCCTGAGCCCAAGGTTTCCAAACACAATAAGATAGTTCTAGAAATAATCCTTAGCATTCTCTGGAAGCTTTCTGTTGAGAGAGACTTTTCAGCTGGAGCAAGTAGAGGCAAATCAACAAAAAAGATAGGCTAGGAACTGTAGTAGATACTGACTATATGAATCATGGGAACTAAATAATGTGGAGACCTCTGAATTGGAAAATTAGGATGCCATTGGAGTTTTACACTAATCTTAAAAATCATTTCCTATACTAGATCACATTGGGAATCTTTCTTTTTTTAAGAAAAAGACCGGTAAGGGGATCTTACCCCTTGACTTGGTGTTGTCAGCACCACACTCTCCCAAGTGAGCTAACTGGCCATCCCTATATAAGGATCCGAACCCTTGGCCTTGGTGTTATCAGCAACACACTCCCAAGTGAGCCACAAGCCAGCCCTCTAACAAAAAGTTGACCTTGGATATATAAAGTTAGGGGAAAAAGACGGTAGAAATTTCTTGGAGCCAGTTGGGGGGGGGGGGTGTGCATGAACTGTCCGCCTTTAGAAAGTTGTAAAGTTCAAACCAGGTAAGGTAAATACAACCACTTCATAAACTCTAAGATGCATAAAACTAGAAGATGAACTTTAAAAAAACAAGGTTTCAAAGAACCCTCAGAAGAATCAGCCTGAATTTCCAAAACAGGGTTTAGGCTGAATAATTTTTCAGAGATGAAGCTCCTAAAAATTTCCTGATGAGTTTCTTGAATAGAATTAAAGACATAAGAAGAATCTATCTCTGGAGAAGGATTTAATTTTATGAATAATGAATAAACACAAAAGAGTATATACCATTAGACTTTTAAACCCCCAGGTCAAAATATTGCTACAAAAAATGTGTCTTCTAGTCTACCACTTCTTTAAATATACTGCGAGAGGTTTACCTTTTATAGGATCCCCAAAGCACTAAAGGGGTTGCTTCAGTGGTAGTTGCAGAAATGACTGATAACCAAAGTGAGTTTTGCTAAAATTTCTTCCCCTAATCTAAGCATATTGAAGAAAGAGGTATGGAATCTAATGTTAATAGTAAATGGTGGGATGAAAAAGCTCTCCCAGAGCCTTCAAATTCTATCTTAAGATTTTGGTGGTAACTTTATAATAATATGAGTATGACAATTTCAATTATACCTCTCTCAATTTACTATTAGCCATAATATGATGCCTCATTCTACTTATGTGTGTGGGGAAATGTAAATAGAAAGAGAACACAATATTTAAGAAAAGTTTATGTCTAACAGAAAAACCAATTACATGTGGCTGGTTCTATTTTTGAAGAAGAAACGAAAAGCCAGAGTAGAAATAAAAGAATGTTATTTAATAGCTGTGCAAGACAGTAAATTACAAAATCTTGCTGCAATTTAAAAACACCTAAATAAATGGATTGATATATGATGTTCACTGGTTATAAAATTGTTATTTTTAATTTTACCCAAACTGATATATAGATTCAACACAATCTCACTAGAAATACCAGCAAATTTTGTTGTAGAAATCAACAAGATGACTGCCTTGATTTAATCATTCTACATTGTATACATATATTGAAATATCACATTGTACCCTGTAAATATATACAATTGTGATTTGTCAATTAAAAGTATTACTTAAAAAGTCAAAATTTATATGGAATACAGAGTTCCTAGAAGAGCCAAAGCAATCTTAAAACAAAAACAAAGCTGGAGAGCTTACACTACCACATACCAAGACTTGTTATAATGCTACAGTGATTAAGACAGTATGGTATTTGTGTCATAATAGTCAAATAGAGCAGTGGGACAGGATAGAGAATTTAGAAACAGAACCACCCATATCGAGTCATCAGATGTGTAATAAAGGCATCATTACAATTTGAAGGCACCATTTAATAGTGATGGGTCAACTGGATATCTATACAGAAAAAAAAAAGAACAATCTTAAGCCATATACAAAAATTAATTTGAGATGGATCATAGACCTAAATGATCTAGAACAGAGGCTGGCAAACTTTTTCTGTAAAGGGTCAGATAGTAAATATTTCAGGCTTTGTGGCGCACATGGTCTCTGTCACAGTACTTTGACCCTGTAGTTAAAAAGCAGCCATAGATGATACATAAATGAATGAATGTAGCAGTGTTCCAATAAAACATTATTTAGGCCAGATTTGGCCTTCAGGTTATAGTTTGTTGACTCCTTTTCAAGAAAAACACATAGGGGAGTATCTTCTTGATATTAGGGACAGGCAAAAGTTTTTTAAGTAAAACACCAAAAGCACTAACCATATAAAAAATTGCTAAACTGGACTTAATTATAATTAAGAACTTTGGTCATAGGATACCATTAAGAATATAAAACCTCAAGCCATAGACTAAGAAATTTCTGCAATACATCTGATAAAGGACTTGTATTTAGAATATATAAAGAACTCATACAAAACAATAAGACAAAAACTCAGTAATAAAATGGGCAAAATACCTTAACAGGCATTTTATAAAAGAAGATATCTGTACGGCCAATAAACCATATGAAGAGATGTTCACCATTATCGGGAAAATGCAAATTAAAATGACATTGTGATACCATCATATAGCCAATATAATGGTCAAAATTAAACAGACAAAACCAAGTTCTGGTGAAGATATAGAGCTACTGAGACTGTCATACATTGCTGGTGGGGATGTAAGCTTATATAATCACTTTGGCAGTTTGCACTAAAGCAAAACATACATCTACCCTATGACCAAGAAATTATACTCCTGCATATGAACTCAACTGAAATGAGTTCCCTAAAAGGCATTCTACAAGACTGTTCATAGCAGTTTTTTTCATGATTCAAAAACTAAAATCTCAAATGTTCTTCTACTCTAAAATGGATAAACTAATTGTGATAAATTCACACATAGCAGTAAAAAAACAAAAAAATCTACTAATATGTATAATGACATGGATGAATCTCAAAACCATAATGTTGAACAAAAGTCAAATACATGAGTGTATAGTTTGTATTTAAATGAAGTTCAAAAAATGGCACAACAGATCTCTGGTGACAGAGGTTAAAATAGTGGTTATCTTTGAGAGTAATGATTAGCAGGGGGCACAGTCTTCTGATGTGCTGGGTGGTAATGACTGTGATTGTGATTGTGATTGTGTGTGTGTGTATTAAGTGAACTACACTAAAGATCTGTGAACTTTACTATATGAAAGAAAAAAATGTTTAAAAAGAGAGAAGAAAATGATCATTAAAAAAAGAAAAAAACTATGTTATCATGTTAGAATTTAATAAGTAAAATAATTGCTTCTCCCTCAAATTGATAGTTGCAGGAAGGACTATTATTGTCTATTAAATCTTCCTCCAAACAGATCATTATGCTTTTTTTTTGCTCGCTTATAAAGACCTTTCTGCTTTGGATGTGGTATCCAAGCATAATAGAGCAGAAGTGAGAATTTTATTCCTACTCCCAAATATTATTTATGCCATACACTCATGATACATTCCTCAGAAGACTTGCTCTGAAAGAATTTAGGATACTTAGGTCTGGCAAACAATCTGAGTAAAAATGCCATTCCTTGCTCTCTCTCTCTCTCTCTCTCTCTCTCTCTCTCTCTGTGTGTGTGTGTGTGTGTGTGTGTGTGTGTGTGTGTGTGTGTGTATGTGTGTGTGTTTTTACAAACCCTTGGGGTACTCGTACGTAGTTTGAAAAGTATGCCTTTGGGTAGCCGATCTAATCATAATGACTAATTGACAGGAAAAGCCTTGAAGTGCTCAAAGAAACCACTGACCCTTTTCCTTAGAGATGAGCAGAGATCTTTATAGCTCATTAAATTATAATCCTAATTTCCTCCCCTTCTTTATTAGAAGTATTTGGCCTTGATTTTTTCCTTGAGCATGTGCTCAATTAGTGGTGAGGTAAACAGATAATGTCTTACAAAAGTAGTCATTATTCCCTGCTCCAATAAGAGTGTGTTTCATCTTTTATCAATAAAAGAAGAATCAGTATCTTTACCAGAAGTTTTCAAATACATTTTTCTTTGAAAGAAGTTTTGCTGTGTTTCAATTTTTCTCAACTGAGGTTCAGCTCAGGGCTACAATTCAGTATGTCTGAATTATGTATAGTGCTTGGTTTTAATTTTCAGTGTGAGGAGGTGGTAACTGAAGACAACATTAATTTGCTAGTGTTAAAGCATTAAGTGGGGAACAACCTTCCAATTTTCCTTACCCTGCTGTGGTTTATTATAGCATGGTCCATACTTGTAATATCTATATTTCTCCCTTTAAGGTATTAGATTTTATGATGCTAGTAATCTTTAAAAGGAGATATTTTTCTTAAGGGAGTGCAAGGAGCAGCTTGCAATGCCATATGATTTTATTCTCAACATGGTAAAAAAAAAAAAAAAAAAACATAGAATTTGGTGTTAGTATATCTAATTGCTAGACCTATTATAAATAACTGTGCATGAATTATTAATCTTTAAGAACTTGTAGTTTCTTCACCTATAATGTGAGACTAATTTATAATAATGTCTGCCATACTAAAGAATGTGAACGAAAATCACCTACACAATATCTTGATATGAAATGGATATATGAAATGGATATATGACACTATTTTTTAAATTACAGAATTAAAATTGGGGGTGAAAAAGGTCTAGATCTGGGTTTAAAAAATCTAAAAACACTGGACAGTCAAAAATTCACTACAGAAATTGTAATATTGGTGGTAATCTAAGACTAATAGAAACCAGCATTTTAAGGCCCCGGTAAGGGGATCTTAACCCTTGACTTGGTGTTGTCAGCACCACGCTCACCCAGTGAGCTAACTGGCCATCCCGATATGGGATCCGAACCCGTGGCCTTGGTGTTATCAGCACCACACTCTCCCAAGTGAGCCACGGGCCAGCCCGAAACCAGCATTTTAATGGGAAAAAGGTTACTTTTCAATTCCCAGAAATATTTATTACTGACAGGAGGGTATGTATCTGTTTGGGAAAGAGGGACTGCATAGAAGGAAAAGATTACAGGCCTCTATGTCCTAATCCACTCACTGTATAGCCCTGATATGGGCACCAAAATATAGCCTTAAAATATAAGGAGAATGACAGAGGTTAACACCACCATATATGAAATATTCTTGCCAAAAGATCAAATTTACTCAAATTAAGCCTGTAGAAAAAAAGGGAACAAAGGAATGTGTTAAACAATACAATGGTAATAGAATCAGCAAAATCGAGAATGTAGGAAAATCAAGAGGACAAATATCCAGTTTCTTCAACAAATAAATTGCAAAAATAAAAAGGAGGGAGGAGAACCTATAGATTAAGTGAGACTCAAAAGACATATCAACAAATGCAATGTAGGGACCATTTTAAAATTCTGAATCAAACAAATGGTAAAAAGAAAACAGTTTGAGACAATCAGGGAAACATAAAGTAGATATTTGATTACATTAAGGAAGTACTGTTAATGATTTTAGATGTAATGATATGAACAGATTTTTAAAAAGAATCTTCAGGGTGATGTCAATGAAAATAGCAGAGTAAAGACTCCTGAAAATTCACTCCTCCATAAAAAGAAAAAAAAAAAAAAAAGCAGCAAAATTAGTCAGAATCAACATTTCAGAATTGCAGAAATTAACCAAAGGATTGCAGCAACCTAGGGAACATTTATTCAAAAAAAACACCTGAATCTTCATAAGAAAACTGAGCTTTATATCATTTTAACTTGCCCCAGTTTCATCTCCCACTCTCCAGTTCTGCAGTAGTCTTGAGAAATTATAGCCCAAACTTGTGAAGAAAACCAACAGCCTGGCAGATGCACAAGAGAGCAGAAAGGGGTTGGAGCTCTTTCAAAGTCTCATTCCCAGACAAGTGTCACTACTGTACATGTCTGGTGGTTCCTGGGAAGACATCACTGATAAGGATGTCTGTATTTGACCTGATTCGGAGCTAACACAGTGCAAAAAGTTTCTCCAGGGGGAGTATTTGTCAAAAACAAATATGGGCAAGTGTTTTAGTTTTGCAGCTGCCTGAGACTGTGAATAACAGTTAAGGCACACAATAGACTAATCAAAAAACTTAAAAGGAAAAATTGGGGAAGGAGACATCTACAAGCACTTTGAAAAGCTCCTACATATTCCTGGGACTCTAAAAGGACATAAGCATGCATAGAACAGTACTGATGCTCAGATCTGAGAAAGCCCTACACTCTCACGTCTGGCTGGCCTTGAGGCTCTGCACAACCAGGAAGTGAAAGCTAAGTCACTGTCTTGAGTGTTGATGAGTGTTTAAAGTGCACCCTGACATGCACATAGAGTCCCTTGACAAAGACTAGATGATTTACTGGTTCTAGGCTTTTAAAAAACTCTGTCCAATTATGACCTGACCTCTATGCTAACTGAGTAGAGACTTCAGTGGCCACACATGATGATACAGACTTTACACACTAGTTCAGAAAAGTCACTGAAAGAAAAAACTGCAGCAGTAAAAACAATCAGAAACAATGAAATCTGGTGAAGGGGGAGAATCTGATTTCCAGAGTTGCCACATCAAATTATTCAGAATATCCAGTTTTCAACAA
Organism: Cynocephalus volans; assembly: GCF_027409185.1. Classification (NCBI taxonomy): domain Eukaryota; kingdom Metazoa; phylum Chordata; class Mammalia; order Dermoptera; family Cynocephalidae; genus Cynocephalus; species Cynocephalus volans. The sequence continues at coordinate 109,017,913 of NC_084478.1, read as the reverse complement.
AAACTGATGATCCATGCAAATAAGCAAGAAAGTATAACCTATGCAAGAAAAAAAGAAATCAATAGAAACCGCCCCCAGGGAAGACCAGGCATTGGACTTAATAGACAAAGATTTAAAACAACCCATATTAAATATGTTCAGAGAACTAAAGGAAACCATGTTTAAAGAACTAAAGAAAAGTATGAGAAATCTGTCTCATCAAATAGAGAATATTAATAAAAAGGAATTATAAAAAAGAACCAAATAGGACTTCTGGAATTGAAAAGTACAATAACCAAAATAAAAAACTCATCAGAACGATTTAACAGCCGATTTGAGCAGGCAGAAGAAAGAATAAGCAAACTAACAGGTCAATTAAGATAATCCAGTCTGAGAGTAGAAAGAAAAAGAATGAAGAAAAACAAACATAGCCTAAGAGATCTGTGGGACACCATCAAGCTTACCAATATACACATAATTGCAGTTCCAGAAGAGAGAAAAGAGCAGAAAGAATATTTAAAGAAACGATGGACCCAAACCTCTCAAATTTGATATTAACCTACACATCCAAGAAGCTCAATGAACTCCAAGTAGGATAAGCTCAAAGAGATCCACACTTAGATACATCATAATCAAACTGTCAAAGCCAAAGACAGAATTTTGAGCAAAACAGCAGTGGCTAATCACACACAAAGGATTCTCAATAAGATTAACAGCTAATTTCTTATCAGAAAACAAGAAGGTTTAAAAGCAGTGGAATTACATATTCAATATGCTGAAAGAAAAAAACTGTCAACCAAGAATTCTATATTTGACAAAACTATTCAAAAATGAAGGAGACCTCCTCCCGCACCCAGGCACACTGCCACTGCCACATGGCCCACCTGGGGTCTTGAGGATTGGAGCCAGGGACGGACCCCACCTCCTGCAACCAGGCATGCTGCCACTGTCATGGAGCCCATCCAGGGTCCTGAGGCATGGAGACAGGGACTGACCCCTCCTCCCACAACCAGGCAAGGAGCATGCCAAAAACACCACTTCCATGTGACCACAGCCACCACAATAGCCATGGCTGCTGCAAAAGGAGCTAGATGCCACAACTACTGTGCAGATGGCCCACCAGCCACTCGAGTGCACTGACACAAAGAGAGTCACCAGCGGAGACTGAAGAAGAGAAGAGGATGTCTCTCTCCACAAAGCCCATTCCAGAGTGACAGAAGAAGCATCTACTGTATGATAATAGTGGGGGACTTGAACACACCTCTTTCAGCACTGGACAGATCATCTAGGCAACAAATCAACAAAGTAACCATTAGTCTTTCAGGAGAGAAGAAATCTAGGGTTATCAGAGATGGGAGGGGGGAGGGAGAGGGGGATGGGGAGAGATTTGATAAGGGGCATAAAGAGTAAGTACGATTTGTAATAATATATATGCTAATAAAAAAGCAAACAAACGAAAAATAAAGATTTTAAATCTTAAAAATAACAAATGAAGGAGAAATGAAGACATTCTCAGAGAAACAAAAGCTGAGGTGTTCATCACTAGATCTGTCCTACAAGAAATACTTAACGGGAAAACTTCAGGCTGAAAAGAAAAGACAAGAGATTGTGACTTGAATCCACATAAAGAAATAAAAGGCACCAGTAAAAGTAATTACATAGGTAATAAAAAAATACAGTATGTGATTTTTGTTTATAACACTTTTTAAAATTCTGATTTAAAAAACGACTACATAAAACAATAATTATAAATCTGTGTTAAAAGACACCCAAAGTACACATACATAATCTGGGAAATTATCATAAAGGAGGGTTAGGATGGAGTTATTAAAGTGCAGTCTTTGTTTTTGGGGTTTTTTTTTTCTTAGATAATTTATTATACATACACGTGGGGTACAAAGTTGATTTTCAATAACTGCATATAATGTGTGATGGTTAGATCAGGATAGTTAGCTTATTCATCACTACAACATGTAATCATTCTTTGTGTCCATTAACCAATTCCTCATTTGCCCCTCTCCCTCTCCCCCTCCTCTCCTCTTTCCCACCACTAGTAGCCATGGCTCTTTTCTCTTTCTAAAAGTTCAACATATTACTGATTGTTGTTTCTTTTTTTCTCTCTCTCTTCATTGTTTGGTTATTTACAGATTCAGCTCCTGGTGATGAGTGAGAACATGTGGTATTTCTCTTTTCGTACCTAGGCTGTTTCACTTAGGGTAATTTTCTCCAGGCTCATCCATGTTGCTGCAAATGGTAGAATTTCATTCTTTTTTATGGCTGAGTAGTATTCCATTTTGTATATATACCACAATTTCCTTATCCAGTCATCCACCAATGGACATTTAGGTTGGTTCCATTGCCTGGCTCTTGTAAATAGAGCTGCAATAAACATGTGTTTTAGTCCATTTTGTGTTGCTATAACAGAATACCTGAGACTAGGTAATTTATAAAGAAAAGAGGTTTATTCGGCTTACGATTCTGGGATGGTTGCATCTGGCACAGGCCTCAGGCTGCTTCTACTCATGGCGGAAAAGTGGCAGGCTGCCAGTGGGTACAAGCAGATCACATGGCAAGAGGAAGCAAGAGAGCGAGAAAGAGGAGGTGCCAGGGTCCTTTAAACAATCAGCTCTCGTGGGAACTAATAGAGTGAGAACTCACTCACTACCCCTCCTCACCCAGGGATAGCATTAATCCATTCATGAGGGATCTGCCCCCATGACTCAATCAGTTTCCAACACTGCTACATTGGAGATCAAATTTCCACATGAGTTTTGGAGGGAACAACACATCCAAGCTCCATCAACATGGGAGTGCAGGTATCCCTCCAACCTGATGATTTCCAATCCTCTGGATCATATGGTAGTTCACAAAAATAGAAAAAGCAATCCTAACATTCATATGGAACAACAAAAGACCCTGAATAGCCAAAGCGATCCTGAGCAAAAAAAGTAAAGCCAGAGCCATCACACTTCCTGGCTTCAAACTATATTACAAATCTATAGTGACAAAAACAGCATGATACTGACATAAAAATAGACACATGGACCAATGGAACAGAATAGAGAATGCGAAATCAACCCACGTATTTATAGCCAACTGATCTTCAACAAGGGCACCAAGAACATACATTGGGAAAAGACTGCCTCTTCAATATATGGTGCTGGGAAAACTGGATATCCATATGCAGAAGAATGAAACTTGATCCGTACCTCTCACCATATACCAAAATCAACTCAAAATGGATTAAAGACTTAAATATAAGACTTGAAACTTTAAAACTCCTAGAAGAAAACAGAGGGGAAACACTCCAGGACTTAGGACTGGGCAAAGACTTTATGAATAACACCCTAAAAGCACGGGCAACAAAAGAAAAAATAAACAAATAGGATTATATCAAACTAAAGAGGTTCTGCACAGCAAAGGAAATAATCAACAGTGTGAAAAGACAACCTACAGAATGGGAGAAAATATCTGTGAACTATGCATCTGACAAAGGATTAATATCCAGAATACACAAAGAACTCAAACAACTTTATAGCAAAAAAGCCCCAAATAACCCAATTTAAAAATGGGCATAGGAGCTGAATAACATTCCTAAAAGGAACACATACAAATGGCCAACAGGTATATGAAAAAATGCTCAACATCACTAATCATCAGGGCAATGCAAATTAAACCACTTTGAGATATCACCTCACCCCAATTAGACTGGCTATTATAAAAAAGACAGAGAATAACAAATGCTGGAGAGGATGTGGAGAAAGAGGAACCCTTCTGCACTTTTGGTGGGACTGTAAATTAGTACAGCCATTATGAAGAACAATATGGAGGCTCCTCAAACAAGAGCAGTCTTTGTATACTATTGAAATTAAGTTACTATTAATCTAAGATTGTTGTTAATTAAAATGCTAATTGTAATACTTGGCAATCACTAAAAATTAATCTTAAAAAAACAGTAAATGAAATAACAAGGGAACTAAGATGGTACAGTAGAAAACATCTATTTATTTTCTAAATAAAATATTTTCTAAGATTAAAAAAAAAAGCATGAGCCAACTACATGCTGTTTACAAGAGAAAAACTTTAGCTCCAAAGATACAAATAGGTAGAAAGTAAAAAGATGAAAAAAAAAAATGCAAACTAGTGTTAAATTAAGTTTGGCCTAAAGTTTCTCCATATGTAGTAAACTGTAACCTCAGTTGATGTGTAAACGGACTATAATCTACTCTTGTAACAAGTAGACAAGTTTCAGTCAACCACAGGCAGCCAACTGTTCAAACTAGGTTCAAATAAGGCAAACACCCAGCTGTAACCAGTCCAGCTATTTCTGTACCTCACTTCCATTTTCTGTATGTCACTTTCCTTTTTCAGTCCATAAATGGTATCTGACCATGTGGCAGCCTTAGAGTTGCCCTAAACCTATTCTGGTTCTGGGGGCTGCCCTATTAGTGAATTGTTTTTGCTCAATTAAACTTTGTTAAATTTAATTTGTCTAAAGTTTTTAACACTAACCAAAAGAGAGCTGGAGCGGCTATGCTAATATCAGACAAAACAGATTTTAAGGTAAAAGTTGTAACTAGAGTCAAAAAAGAGACGTGTGCATGTGTGTGTGTGTGAATCCATCAAAGAGATGTAGCAATTATAAATATACATGCACCTAACAACAGAGCCCCGAAATACATGAAAAAAACCCTGAAATAATGAAAGGGAGACATAGTAGTTGGAGCTTTTAATACTCTTCTTTAAATAATGGAGAGAAGAGCTAGACAGAAGATCAGCAAGGAAACAGAAGACTTGAACAACATGATAAATGAAACAGATATAACAAATATCTGTAGAACACTCCATCTAACAACAGTAAAATACAAATTCTTCTAAAGTGCACATGGAACACTCTTCAGGATAGACCACATGTTGTGACAAGTTGTAATGGATTGTTTGTTTTTGGTGGCTAGCAGTACAGGGATTTGAGCCCTTGACCTTGGTATTATAACACTGCACTCTAACCAACTGAGCTAACTGGCCACCCCTGTAATAGATTTAAAAGGACTGAAGTCATACAAAGTAGTTTCTTGGACAACAATGAAATGGAATTAGGTATTAATAAGAGAAGAAGACTTGGGAAAGTTACAAGTATGTGGAAATTAAACAACATACTCCTAAACAACCACTGGATCAAAGAACAAATAAAAAGGAAATGAGAAGAAATGAGAAAATGTTGTGAGATAAATCATAACTAAAACACAACACAACAAAACTTTAGCAATGCATAAGTTTTTTTATGGCTACAAACACCTGTATTAAAGAAAAAAGATCTTAAATCAAAAATATAACCTTATACTTTAAGAAACTAGAGAAGGAAGAGCAAACTAAACCGAAAGCAAGAAGAGGAAGGTATGAGCAGAAATAACTAGAACAGAGGATGAATAACAATGAAGGAAAAAATCAACAAACCTTTATAGACTGAACAAGAAGAAAAAAGAGAAGACACAAATTACTAAATTCAGGAATGAAAGAGTACATTACTACCAACCTTACAGTATAAAAATGATTACATAGAAATACTATGAACAATTGTATGTCAACCAATTAGATAACCTAGCTAAAATGGAAAAATTCCTAGAAAGATAGAAACTACTGAAACCTACTCAAGAAAAAAAGAAAATGTGAATAAACCTATAATAAGTAATGAAACTGAATTAGTTATTAAAAACATTTCCCACAATAAAAAGCCTAGAATTACATGGCTTCACTGTTGAATTCTTCAAAACATTCAAAGAAGAATTAATGCCAATCCTTCATAAACTCTTCCAAAAACAGAAGAGGAAGGAACACTTACTAACTCATTCTATGAAGCCAACATTACCTCAAAACTAAAACCAGAAAAAGGAATCACAAGAAAACTGCAGACTGATATCTTTTGTGAATACAGACATAGTAAATCTTCAACAAAATACTAGTAAATCAAACCAAGCCACATATAAAAAGAACTGCGTACCATGACTAAGTGGGATTTATCCCAGGAATGTAATTTGAGTAATCAGTAATCAATTAATGCAACACATCACATTAATAGAATATCCAATAATCAATTAATGCAATACATCATATTAACAGAATAAGGAACTAAAGTCAAACCATCCGATCATCTCTGTAGACACAGAAAAACCATTTGACAAAATTCAACATACTTCCACGATAAAAGCACTCAAAAAACAAAGAACAGAAGAGAATTTCCTAAACCTCATAATGAGCATGTACTAAAAACCCACAGCTAACATACTGTTGAAAGACTGAAGCTTTCCTCCTGATTTCAGGAACAATAAAAGGATATCCGCTTTCCCTATTTCCATTCACCATTGTATCGGAGGTTCTAGCCAGGATAATTAGTCAAGAAAACCCTTATTGGAAAGAAAGAAGTAAAAATAACCCTCTGTGCAGATGACATGATCTCATATATACAAAGGTATTTCAAAAAGTTCACAGAAAGATTTGTATTATCTTTCAAATTTATCTTTCCACAGACTTTTTGAAGTACACTTGTGTAATTTATATAAACCCACTAGAAAACTATTAAAGCTATTGAAATAGTTCAGTAAGGTATAAAATACAAGATCAAAATACTAAAATTACTTGTATTTCTAAACCTTTGTAATGAACAATGCAAAAGTGAAATTAAGAAAACAATTCCATTTACAACAGCATCAAAAAGAATAAAATGCTTAGGAATAAATTTAACAAGCGCAAGACTTATACATTAAAAACTACAAAATGTTGTTGAAAAACAGACCTAAATAAATAGACATCTGGTGTTCATGTATTGGCAAACTTAAAACTGTTAAGGTGTCAATATTCCACAAACTGATTTACTTTTTTTTTTCCTTTGTAGCTGGTCAATATAGGAATCATACCCTGGACCTTGGTGTTACCAGCACTACACTCCAACCAACTGAAAAACCAACTGAGCTCACCAGCCAGCCCTTAATCTACAGTTTCAACGCCATCCCTACCAAAATTCCAACTGTCTTTCTTTGCAGAAATAGACAGAATTAATCCTAAACTTCATATGGAAATACAAGGGACCAATAGCCAAAAACAATGCTGAAGAAAAAGAATAAAATTTGGAAGACTCACATTTCCCTATTTCAAAGCTTACTATGTAGCTACACTAATCAGCAGATTGTGGTACTGACATAGAAAAGACACGTACATTAGTAAAGTAGAATTAAAAGTCCAGATACACTCATATACTGTGGATTGACTGAACTGTGTCTCCCAAAGTCCATGTATTAGAAGCTTTATTCCCACTGTAACTGTTGAGGGTGAGAAATCCTATTATAATAATTGGAAGCCAGGGCCCTGAAGAGGTGATTAAATTGATGGTTTAACGGTAGTCGTGGGCATGGCTCTGAGGGCTTTAAAAGGAGAACACACGAGAGCCTCTCTCTTCTCCACCATTTTCTGCCATGTGAGACCCCCTCCATCACTGAAGCCAACAACAAGGAAGACCCCCACCAAATGTGTTCCCTAGACTTTGGACTTCCCAGCCTCTGAAACTATAAGCAATAAATTTCATTTTCTTACAAAGTGCCCAGTTCCAAGTACTTTGTTATAAGCAACAGAAACAGACTAATACTCAATACTTCTATAGACAATTAACTTTTGACAAGCATGCCAAGAAAATTCAATGGTGGTAAAAATAGCCTTTTCAACAGAAGGTGCTGGGACAAATGGATATCCCCATGTAAAAGAATGAATTTGGACCACTACTTCACACCATACAAAAAAAAATTAACTCAACATGAATAAAAGATCTAAATGTAGGAGCTAGGACTATAAGATTCTCAGATTTTGTGACCTTGGATTAGACAACAGTTTCTTACATATGACACCTAAAGCACAAGCAATTAATGAAAAAATTAAGCTTCATCAAAATTTTAAAATTTTGTACATTAAAGGGTATATCAAGAAAGCATAAAGACAACCCACTGTTTGCAAATCATGTATCTGAGAAGTATCTTGTATTCAGAGTATATAAAGAAGTCTTAAGACTCAACAACAAAAAGACAACCCAATTCAAAAAATGAGCAAAGAACTTGAATACATGTTTCCAAAAAAGATACATGAATGGGCAACATGACATGAAAGGATGCTCACTATTATTAGCTAGTTAAATACAAATGAAAACCACAATGAAATACCACTTTGTACCCACTAGCATGGCTATAACAAAAAAAGAAAAACAACAAATGTTGGCAAGGATGTGAAGAAAATGGAACCTTCTTACACTGCTGATAGGAATGTAAAATGGTACAGCCACTTTGGAAGAGTTTGGCAGTTCCTCAAGAAGTTAAACATAGAATTATCATAAGTCCCAGAAATCCCACTTCCAGGTATATACCCCAAAGAGTTGAAAAAGAGGCATTCAAATAAAATTTTGTATATACTCATATGAATGTTCATAGCAGCACCATTCACAATAGTCAAAGGTGGAAACAGCCCAAATGTCTATCAGTTAATGAATGAATAACAAAAGTAGTGTATCAATACAGTGAAATAACATTCAGCCACAAAAAGAAATGAAGTTCTGATATATGTTACAACATGGCTGAACCCTGAAAACATTATGGTAAGTGAAAGAAGCCAGACACAAAAGGCCACTTATTGTATGATTTCACTTATATGAAACATCCAGCATAAGCAAATCTGTAGAGACCAGAACACACATTGGTAGGACTGGGAGAAGGGTGGAAATGAGGAGCAACTACTTAATGGGTACAGGGTTTCTTTATTAGCTGATGAAAAAGTTCTGGAACTAGATATTGGTGGTGGTTGCACTACGTAAACGTACTTAATGCCACTGAATTGTACACTTTAAAATGGTAAATATTATGTTACTATATATTTTAGCAGACTAAGAAAAAGTAGTAAAATGTAAAATAGTTCTTTCACCAAAACTACCTTTAAAAAGTGCTAGAAGATGTACCACATTTTCCGTATCCACTCATCTGATGATGGGCATTTGGGCTGGTTCCAACTCTTGGCTATTGTAAAGAGTGCTGCGATGAACATTGGGGAACAGGTATACCTTCGACTTGATGATTTCCATTCCTCTGGGTATATTCCCAACAGTGGGATGGTGGAATACTACTCAGCTATAAAAACAAATGAAATACTGCCATTTGCAACAACATGGATGGACCTTGAGAGAATTATATTAAGTGAAACAAGTCAGGCACAGAAAGAGAAATACCACATGTTCTCACTTATTGGAGGGAGCTAAAAATTAATATATAAATTCACACACACACATACACACACACACACACAAACCGGGGGGGGGGGAAGAAGATATAACAACCACAATTATTTGAAGTTGATACAACAAGCAAACAGAAAGGACATTGTTGGGGGGGGGAGGGAGAAGGGAGGGAGGTTTTGGTGATGGGGAGCAATAATCAGCCACAATGTATATCGACATAATAAAATTAAAAAAAAAAAAAAAAGTGCTAGAAGAAACCTTATAATACAAAAATACAAATTATGAAATCCTTAAGAAGTCAAAATTAAACCAATTGGTGATAGAATAAAACAAAATGCTAAGAAAAAAATGTTGTGTTCATTGATGGCAAGGAAACATCTGAGATCTAGGCTAAGAAGAGCGAATATAGTTATTAACCAATGTGGCTACTCTTATATAAAGGGACTTATATGGTCAGAGTTCTTTGAGCATAGGTACTAAAAAGGCTCACTTACTAACCTACCCCTAGAACCTAAATTATAGGCTGAGAACGCTTATTCTCTTTCCTTCAGCACAATTCATTTCCAAACGCAAGGGAAATGGCCCTTTGAAGTTGGCAAGGGCAGGAAATTAGAATTGTACTCTAGCTCCCCATTCAGCTCAATACACTCATTCTCCCTACTCTTCTTTTCTCTGTACCAGTACAGGCTAAGTTGCAGAGGCCAAATTCTTACTTTACAGTTGGGTAAATATACAGCAGGGGGAGATGGTAGGTTATCCTAGATTCGGCAGTAACATGGAATTCTAAACATTTCAAAGATATTTTTTACACAGAGCATCTTAAAAATGGGGTTGTTTTTGAAATAAGCCTAATCTTTACAATTCTCACTTGAAATTAAATAGATTAGTTCATTTTCCTACAAAAAGAATCCATTTAAAAACATCAAAGTTTCCCAATTCTATTTAAAACATTATTCACTCTGGCTATATCCTCATTCAGAATTGGGGAAATGAAATATTTTGTCAGAAACCAAATTGTACTTCGTCTAAATACAGCCATTATAGCTAAATTGTTTTATTCTTATGCCTGTAAAATTGGTCAAAAACTTTAAGAGAATTAGTGATTTCTACCCACATGCAATTTCATAACCTACTTCCACTTATCTATCGGTACTTTAGAAAATTATTCCAGTGTATGTTTTCCTTGCTGGCCCTAAAATGTCTCAGGTATGTAAATCTGATATTTACCTTTAAGAATCCCTACAACTACTTGACAGCTGCACAATTACCACATATGATTCTCTTTGCGTATTCCTAACTTCCTAGACTGGAAGACGACAAGGTATGAGATAGAAGCAAATAATTTTATGGCTGTAATTTTTCTAAATTTATGTTACTATAAAGTTAAGATGATCATTATGCAAACATGAGATCTTTAAGATTACTCATTTCATCGTTTTCCAAAGCAGGACTTGAAATAGTCTTTACAAGTTTTCAAACAATTTTATTGATATAATTCACATAACACAAAATTCATACATTTAAACAGTACAATTTAGTGTTTTTTTATTATATTTACAGAGTTTAAAAACATTTTCATCACCTCAAAAAGAAACCTGTCCAGCTCTCTTGCTTCCTCTCACCATGTGATCTGCTTGTACCCGCTGGCTGCCTGCTGTTTTCTGCCATGAGTAGCAGCAGCCTGAGGCCAGCGCCAGATGCGGCTATCCCAGAATCATGAGCCAAATAAACCTCTTTATTAAAAAAAAAAAAAAAAAAAAAAAGACCTATCCATTAGCAGTCACTCCCCCATTACCTGCCACCCTATTCCCATCAGCCTTAGAGAATCATTTAGCTACTTTCTAACCACTTAACTCTATAGGTTTACCTATTATGGATATTTCCACATAGACGAAAGCACACAAGAGGTCCTCTTTTGTGACTGGATTATTTCACATAGCATTATGTCTTTGAGGTTTGTCCATGTTGTTACATTTATTTATTTTGCCAAGCAGTATTCCATTATATGGATACAGCATATTTTATTCATTCATCACTTGGACATTTGGGTTGTTTCCACCTTTCGGTCATTAAGAGTAGTGCTGCTATAAACATTTTTGTGAGAACACATGTTTTTATTTCATTGCTGGGTCATATAGCTCTATGTTTAAAATTCTGAGGAAGTGCCAAACTCTATTCCAATCCAACCAGCAGTGTATGAGTATTTCAGTCTCTCCACATCCTCACCAACACTTGTTAATGTCTTTAATATAGCCATCCTACAGGGTGTGAAGTTGTAGCTCATTGTGGTTTTGACTTGAATTTACCTAATGACTAATGACGTTAAGCATGTTTTCATGTTATTATCTATTCACATATCTTTCTGGGGAGAAATGTCTATTCAGATCTTTGACCCATTTTTTAATTGGGTTGCCTTATTGAGTTGTAAGAGTTCTTTATATATTCTGGATAAAAGACTATTATCAGATATATGATCTGCAAATATTTTATCCCATTTTGTGTTTTCATTTCACTTTCTTAGTGATGCTGTTTCAAGCACAAAGGTTTTTAATATTCATGTTCAATTCATTTTTTTTCTTTTATTGTGTGTGCCTTTGTTGCCATAGCTAAGAAATCACTGCCTAACCCAAGGTTATGAAGATTTACTCTTATGTTTTGTTTAGGAGTTTTAGCTTTAGATCTTGCATTTAGGTTTTTGATCCATTTTGAGTTAATTTTTGTATATGGTGTGATACAGGGGTCCAACTGGATTCTTTTGCATGGGGATATCCAGTTGTTCCAGTACCATAGTTGAAATACTAAGAGTAGACTTTTCATAAAAGAATAGTTTTTTCAACTATTGTACTGGGACAATACGATAGTTGAAAAGACTATTCATTTCCCCATTGAATTGTCTTCGCACAGTTATTGAAAATCCAATTGACCCTTGATGTCTTGGGTTTATTTCTGGACTCTCAATTGCATTCCACTGATCTATCCTTATGCCAATACCACACTGCCTTGATTAGTGTAACTTTGTAGTAAGCTTTGAAATCAGGAAGTGTGAATCTTCCATCTTTTTTCCCCCCAATATTGTTTTGGTTATTCGGGGCCCCTTGCATTTTTATTTGAATTTTAGGTCACTTTGTCAATTTCTGTAAAATGCTAGCTGGGATTTTGCTAGGGACTGCAATAAAACTGTAGATCAGTTTGGAGAGTACTGCTATCTTAACAATACTCAGTCTTCTGATCTGTGAACATGGAATGTCTTTGCATTAATTTGATATTCTTTATTTTTTAAAAACGTTTTGATATAGTATACTACCTTAACTGATTTTTGGATGTTAAACAAACCTTGCATTCATGAGATAAATCCCGATTTGTAATGCAGTATAATCCTTTTTATATATCGCTAGATTTGATTTCCTTGAGCTTCTTGGATGTGTAGATTTTCATCAAGTTTGGCATATAACGGCATTATCAGCAATTTTCTTCAAGTTTTTTTTATCTCTTTCTCTCCTCTGGAATTCCCATTATATGTGTGTTTATGCATTTAATAGTGTCCCATATTAGTTTAAGGCTCTGTTCATCTTTTTTCACTCTTTTCCAAGTACAGAATTTCCATTTCTACACATGGAAACAGTGTTTGTGTACTCTATCCTTTATCGATATAGTCATTGTCATATCTTCCTTTATTACACATGGTTTAATTTCTTTGAACATATATATAATAGCTGCTCTGAAGTCCTTGTTCACTAAATTCAATATCTGGTCCTCCTCACAGGCCATTTCTATTGTCCTTTTTTTTTTTTTTCCTGTGTATGGGGTCCCATGTTCCTGTTTCTTTACATGTCTCTTAGCATTTTATTAAACACTTTAGGTACTATATCATAGCACGGACTAATAGCAAAGCAGTTCCCTCTTCAGCTGCTCCTGAGAAAGCACAGCCTTAGGTATGTGTACATTCTCCCATATCACCAGGTATGACGATTTTAGCACGGCCTCCTTTGCTGTCTCTTTCTCTGGTCTCCCTGATAACCTTCTAGCTGGTCTTCCTCTGCTGGTACCATACCATGCTGTTAGACTCCACAGATTGCTAGTTGGTTATTCTATTGTTTTGAGCAATTCCCTGGAAGCGTAAGATGCTCCACAATCCAAATAAAGTTAGGTAGGGCCAGGGACTTGCCATTCTTTGAAGGTTGCTCTGACCCTCTCCTTGGCAGAACCTCTGTATCATAGTGCGGTATCTGGGGCCAATGCAGGCTACCACTTTGCTGCCAAGCCCGCCAGACTACCTCTTCCACAGTAGCTCTTCTGCAACATAGAACTGGATGGGGAAATGGGTGTAGCTTCTAGCTCAGATGCTATAGCCTCCCACAACTGCTACTGAATTCTACAGATTTGAAGTAAGTGATTCTCAATTTGTAGTAAATCCTTTGATCAGTCTCCAGAGACTGAATTTTACCCTTGCTAATTTTAACCAATGAAACAGACATTTCTCTGGGGAGAAGTGCCATTAAGCTCTTCACACTGCCATCCAGAACTCTTCACCATTATAATTTTGAACTGGTTATGCAGAAACTGGTGATCAAATTTAGGAATTTATCGTAGTCCACGAAGCTGATTATAAATAGAAAAATGATTTGTTTCTAATTTTAAAAAGCTGGAATTAATGGCTAATTTTTAAAAATGATAGACTATCTTCTCCCTCATTACCCCAGGTAACAAAAACTTGCCTAAAATACATACAAGGGCAAGGTACAGTACACAAAAAATGCAGTCTTACTCAATTTAGTAGGTGATACTGTGTCACTGCACCCAGTGCTGGAATACTTATAAATGCCAAGGATGACAATCTATTAAATAGGTGCTTATTCATTCATACTTTTTGCATTTTGTCCAGAAAGGCTCAGGCAACCTGTTCACCCGTGAAGGTAAATTATAGAAAATGCAAATTACCTCAGTGAGCTACTACCTTCTGGGAGTCCTCAAATGCATTACTCTATACTTTGATTAGATATACTTCAAAGGTAGGAAAAACTTTTACATCTCCCCCCCCCCTTTGGCTTACTAATGAAATTTACAGATTTTCTATCATTTTATATGCCAAATCTTTAAAAGAAACATTTGAATCTAAATTTTACCAAAAAGGAAATCAGGAGGCAAAGTAGTTAAGTGACTTTTCCAAGGTCATACAGTTCATTAACGACATAAAAAAAACGTCATTGCTTCTAATTATAAGTTTATCTTTTTGGTGGCGGTCGGTACAGGGATTGAACCCTAGACCTTGGTGTTATCAGCACCACGCTCTAACCAATTGAGCTAACCTGCCAGCCTGATAATGGTTTTTTGTTTTTGTTTTTGTTTTTGTTTTTTCCTTCATCGAAGGATTCTCCGACATTCAGCCTTCAGCTCTATGCACCAAATCTAGTTAGATGTGCTAATATTCTTCCTGGAAAGCTGATTAAATTTGCTTTCCTGTTACATACTTAACAGTAGACTCTAGTTCACAGGTACTGTTATGACCCTTGGGAAGATAGCCTTTTCTTAGTATTATAAAAAGACAGCATCGGTAATTTCAGGACATGTTAACATTGTTGCCCATCTTTGTTAGGAACAGAATTTTTTACATGACTAAAACATACGCTCTCTATATTAAAAAACCTAGTAATTTAAACAAAGGGAAAGATAATATCAATTGAAAAGACATCTTAAAAGTATAACAGTTTTAGAGAATACATTTTTTTCTTTCTAGTAAAGTATTATACTATGTAAATAAAAGTTATGTGGGGCACCATAGATTTTCTTCTTTCCTTTCCAGATCAGCCCCAAGACCAAAAGAAAGGAGAAATTATGATAAAAAGGAAAATAAAATGTTAGAAATCTAATAGCAACTTTAGTATCGAACATTAAGTCAATATTTATAACACCAATAATTATACATGAACATTGGGTAAAAAAATATTCTTTTTGTACAACTGCAGTAATAAACCATATTTTCCATATCTCCTCTAGACATCTTTAGCACTGAGCAAAATACCTATTCTTTTTGGGGGAGAATTAACAAGGCCCAAACAAAATAACTATTTTTGCTTAAATCTCATGCTTTCTGCCATGAAGAGTCTTCAAAAAATATTTTTCAAATAACTAGATGTAACTTATTTGCACAGCCATATATCTAATTTTACGTGGATTAAAAAACTGATCAAGAGAAGACATATACGGGCACAAAAAAAAGGTACCCAGATAATCATTACTGAACAAAAAGATAAATCTAAGGAAGAGTTTTTTTTTTTTTTTCTCCTGGAACATAAGTATAAGTTTAGAAAAGGATTTTCAATGATCTGAAGACTGTTACGGGTTAAATTTCAAGACAAATAGCATGAAAAATAATCAAATCCCTTCTCAGAATTGGAAGTTCCGGGCCAAGCCTATGGCACACTCGGGAGAGTGCAGCGCTGGGAGCGCAGCGACGCTCCCACCGCAGGTTCGGATCCTATATAGGAATGGCCGGTGAGCTCACTGGCTGAGTGCCGGTCACGAAAAAGACAAAAAAAAAAAAAAAACAATTGGAAGTTCCACATGATCTTAAGGACCAACATATCACGTTCTGAAAAACAATATAAAGTTATTTGGAGTACAAACTTGAAAACAAAAGAGAAATCTCTAAAAAGAAAGGTTACCCACTGGGGAAGCTATCATATTTACTTCAAAGCAGCTAAAGCTTCTTTTTCCCAGGTATATAGGCAACCTTCCACACCATTAAATACTCCCTCCTTTTTGAAACACTTTCTTCACTTGGCTTCCAGCATACCAGTCTTCTGATTTTTCTTCTAGCTCACTGGTGGGCCCTTCTCAATCTTTTGCTGGTCCTTCCTCTTCTCCACTTCTTAATGTTGGGATACCCCAGGGCTCAGTCCTTTGCCATCTTCTCTTCTCTAGTTGCATTAGGTGATCTCATCCAATGTCATGGTTATTCCCTGATGACTCCCAAATTAATTTTTCCAGTCCCAAATTGTTCTCAGAAGTCCAGACTTAGATATCCAATTGCCTACACAGCATCTCAAACCTAACATGGCCAAAACAGAACTCGATTCTACACTCCTCCAAACCTGTTTCTCCTCCTGTATGCTTCATCTGTGCATCTCAGATTTCACGCAGCTGTTCAGGTCAAAATCTAGGAGTCATCCTTTAGTCCTCTCTTTCCTCTTCCTCATATCCAAGCTATCAGCAGATCCTACCTTCACTACCCTCAAAAAAGAACCTGAAGCCAGCATCTAAGCACCTCCCATCATCTGTCTCACTAGTCCAAGACTCTTACCTGGAACACTGTAGTAACCTAACTGGTCTCTCTGCTTTTCCCCTTAATCCTTTTCAGTCTAACTTTCACACTGCAGCTCCATATTTCGTACAGGAAATGAAATTGTGTCGCTCCTCTTCTTGATCGCTCTAATAGCTTCCTATTTACATAGCTATGCCAGGCTATAAAGACATTCATGAAAGTCTCTGACTTTCTACCCTATTTCATTTCTTACCATTTTCACCCCTTAATCACTATGTTGTAACTTCACTGGCCTCTCTGCTATTCCTCAAACATGCCAAGTAAGTCAACATTTTAGGGCCTTTTCACTTGCCTTTACCTATACTCATATGCTCTTCCCTCAAATATTCACATGGGTCACATGATTACTTCATTAGGGTCTTTGCTTATGTCACTTCCTCAGCCAGGCCTTCCCTAACCACCTTATCTATAGTAGCAACCCTCTCCACATTCTGTCCCTATTCCCTTTTTCTTCAGAGCACTCAATATTATATATTTGCTTATATTGTTATTGTCTGCTTTCTCCATTGGAATGTAAACTCCATAAAAGCAGGTGCTTTGTCTTGGTCACAGCTGTATAACCAGCACACAGAATACCCGGCATACAGTAAGAAACTCAATAAATATTTATTAAATCAATCAATAAAGGAATGGATAAATGAGACTTCTAGTCTGAACACTATCCAATAATATAGTTTAGGGTTTTGTTTTCACAGGAAAAAAAAAAAACACAAGAATGTGCCCTAAAAGACAAAAATAAATTCAGCTTGATTTCTCTCAAATATGAATTTTATTATAAGGGGGAGAGTTATTAAGTAGCCCTGAAGCAAACTTTTATAGCAAATTTTCAGCAAGGTATTCTAGCTTTACGAAATTTTTAAAAAGCTTCAGAATTACCTCTGAAACTAAAGTTGCAGTTAGTTTATTAAGGCCTGAACACTTAAAAGTGGATATATATGTATATACATACACACATACAAACAAATATAGAGCAGTTTCATGAAATCAAACTGGTATAGACGAGAATGTCTTCATTAACCCCAAATCCTCTTCCCTTTCTTCCCTCATCAAATCGCTACCAGTGAAGGCCCAGGAAGTCACCAACTACTTAGGGCTAATAGTCATACATGTTGTACCCTCTTAACTTGGTGCTTGTGTTGCTGTTCACAGTAAGGAAAATGGCAATATTCCCAGAGGTTTCACAGAGGCAACAGAGTACTTTGCATGTGTATGTCTATGGATTAACCGCCACTGTATATTACCTGCTCTCTTCCATCAATGCAGCACATAGTACACAAAAATGTGAAAAATCCTATCACAATACAGATGTGCCTCTTTATGTATAATTTGGTGAACGGCAGAGCCTGATGATGAAAAGGTCATTTCTCACTAGTAGACTAAAGAATCTAAACTCTGAAAAATAAGTTAGCCACTCCGAGGCTCTCCTGAGCCATGGATAGAAGGCTAGAGTACTCCTTAAGGAGGGCAGTCTGTTAATGAGACAAATATGGAAACTCAAGTTGAGCCATGTGGCCTCTCTAGCAACAAGGAAGGAATTTAGTCCGATATGCTGTGTGTTTATGTCAACATTTGTGTAATGTTGATTGTTGTGGCTTATGCTCTCTGATCAGGGGACAGAAGAACGATGAATACTACTTCTTATGAAAAGTTTCAAGCCTTGTAACCCCTCTGAAAATAAATAGTCCAAATACCAGTTCCATTTCTTTCCCTGCAGGCACAGAAAAAGGAAAATTACTTATCAAATATTTTATTACACTTATTCTCTACTTCCTCTTCTTTTCCTAGGAAGGGTTCACAACATTCTGGAAGATGTCCACATAGCAAGAGTTAGTTCAGAGGCGCCAGGTTCATAATTGGAGCTCAGTCACTAAGTAACTTTAAAACCGGAAAGTACCCGAAATCCAAGGGCTAAACATCCCATTTATCATATTGGTAAAAAAAACTTATCTATTCATCTGAACAAAGTACTGTGAGATGGAAATGTGTCATCATTCCCATACTCTAGGATTTTAACATCTAAAACAGATAACAAAGAAGCAAACATTATTATAATACTGCCTATATTAAATATGTACACAGCAGGTGTTTCTACAATAATGAGACAATTGTGTACAGTTTTAAGTCAGTCTCATTATAGTCACAATTTGTATGCATGCAACTGTACCATAAAATGAAACAATGTATGGTCACAACAGCAGGAGTCAGACTATGAAGAGTTATATCCTAGAGAGGACTGAAAGAATAGTGCCAATAAATTCACATAAAAGTCACTGGAATGAATTCAGAAGGCAAACACATCACTTTGACTTTGTGGAGACAGAGTTAAGATTTGGAAAGAAGGAAAGATATAAATTCTCTTGATGAAATTAAGCTACATGAAGTCCCTGAACATGATGAAAGTAAATTTATTTACCCGAATGGAGCTCATGTTTACTGTCCTTTCTTCTGGGCTTTCCTTTAAAAAAACAAAAAACAAAACAAAAAAAAGGAAGTGGAGAGACATGGAGATGAAAATATTTAGTTAGCAAAAATCATTGGAAAATTAAGATGGCTCTTCACTGTCTGATTCATGTGCTAAGTTCTATTCCTACCATCACTCTTGGATTCCTTTTGAATCAACACCCAGTATAACTCTCCTTATTTCTTTCTCCCTAGAAGCACAAATAAAGGGAAAATAAAATTATAGTGAATAAAGTAAGCACTATTTTGCTAATCTATGGTCTCATTTTTTTATCCTGTACTTAGCCACTGGGGTAGGGATGGAGGGTGTCAGAGAAGGCTTTTTCTGAGGAACGTGATCCTTGAATTATCCTTGAATTCAGTCTTTTATTGTTTTGGGGTTTTTTTGGCAGCTAGCCAGTACAGGGATCCGAACCCTTGACCTTGGTGTTGAACTGAGTCTTGAAGGATGAAGAGGAAGTCTGGTAAGCAGGCTGTATACATAGTAGATTCTATGAAACTCTAATTCTTCATAAAATCTCAGACCTAGGTGATCCTATCTATTCCCTGGCTTTAACTATCACCTACTGTATTTCACTGAATCTAAGGTCTATCAATTCTAAAAAACTACAATTTTTAATATCACTAAGAAAAAATTCTGCCCTTTAAACTATGCATAACACAATGCCTTTTTAACACCTAGAATTTTTATTTTATAATGATTAAAAGAATTGTTTTAGATGTAGGCAGATTTTTATCATACATCACTTTTAGAAACATAAAATGGTAGATATAAACAAATAAATTGGTGAAACTGTTTCTAAAACTTTACATTCAGAGTACAACTCTTCTGAATTACTTTTCTACTCATGAAATGTGGGATGTCTATGTTTTTTCACACCACATCATCCTCTGTGCCATAGTGTCTGTGATGCAGCATTTCTTAAAAGAACTAAAAGCTAATGGTGTTGGGGTCCCAATTATGTAAAGCTAACCATTTTTGGCCCATGCTTCAGGAAAGTCCTTAACATGTAAGACTCACTGCCTCCCTCCTCTCTTCCCCCAAATCATTAGGTTTTTGAGGGTTAAAACAGTGTTCCGATATTGTCTCTAGATTTTTTTTCTCATGCTGCTGACATTCATTCTGCAAAGTCTAATTCTGGCAATCTGCCTGTGCATGCTCGAACAGCAAATGACAACTATGTCATGATTGCTATCTGGCTGACAATGATCACAAGATGCATCCTGATCTCTGAGAAATTAGACAGTGGAAAAAAAATATGTTTTTGGAATTAATGAAATATAGTACATGCTGATGAACTCCATATTATACTTATTTCCCTAGTTCCAACTTCTCTCCTGAGCACCAAGCCCCTATTCCAAACTGCCTTTTTACATTTCTTCTTGGATGTCTAGCAGGAATCTCAAACTTAAGTAGGTCAAAACAGAACTTGATTCTTAACTTGCCCTCCTCCCAAAACAAAATAACCTCTCTTGTTCTTTCATCAATATTCCTCTTATTTATAAATTGAACCACCATAAACTTAATTACTCAAGTCAAAAAACCCAAAAGTGCTTTTCTCATTCCCACTTCCAATCAAGCCATGATCAACAAGTCCTGTCTGTCCTACCTTTGCAATATATCCTCAAATCAATCTATTTCTATCCATCTCCACTGCCACCACTTGTATACAAATCACTATCAACATCTCTTGTCTAGACTGTAGCAACAGCCTCCCAGTTGGTGTCCCTGCTTTCACTTGGGTGTCCTCTCATAACCCCATCCTACACAAAAAAAGCCAAAGTGATCTTTATTAAACATCAATTCAGTCCGTATTACAACCCTGCTTAAAAATCTTTCAACTGTTTCCCATTGCACTCTTGAACAGACCTGTAGCATAGACAGTTCTTGCACCTCTCCAACTTTATTTCATTCTCCCCCTTGTTTCTTAAATGCTAATCCCCACTGGCTTTACTTATTTTCCTTGAATTCCTTGAGCCACTGTACTGTTCCCACTTCTGGGAATGCTCCCCCACCACCTATTTCCAAGCTGACTCATTCTCATCTTTTAGATGAAATCTCAGATCAAATGTCACCTCCTTAAAAAGGCCTTCCTAGGGCTGGCTGGTTAGCTCAGTTGGTTAGAGCGTGGTGTTATAACACCAAGGTCAAGGGTTCCAATCCCCTTACTGCCCAGCCACCAAAAAAAAGAAAAAAAAAAAAAAAGATGGCCTTCCTGACCACTCATCCCTTACAACTCCCCAGTCACTCTCTCATACCCCACCCTGTTTATTTCCTTTCTAGCATTTATCAAAATTTAAAATCATGTTTATTATTTGTTTATTGTTTGCCCTCAAAATGTAAACTCTATTTGGGCAGAGATGGTATCCATCTTTTTCAGCACTGTATTCCCAGTGTCAGGAGGAAAGGGGGCACCAAATAAATATTTGCTGAATGAATAAACAAATAAACAAACTAGTTATTAATTCAAAGGCAATTTATGATAAAACAGAGCTTCGGAATTTCCTGAAATGTAGGCTCTACACATATTCAAAATACTTTAACTTATCAAGTGAGCTGAGCTCTTTGATAATAAGAACAGACTGACAAAATTAAATTTTACTAAATTATCTCTAAAGAATCTGGCCAATTTGAAACATTTACAGTGTAATAATTCAGTAAAAGTAAATTTGCCAAAATTAAGTCATACTACCATGGTATCAAAGGTTATTTGTACCACCTCAAGAGTAAGATAACATAGATAGTGATTAGTTAGTTGGTGACAAGGGCCCAAAAGGCACTCTTTTAAAAGGAAGATTAACATATTAAAGCCTAGTATTTTCTAAACCATATAGAAACAACATCAATTACAAAAATGGAAGTGTCACATCTTGACAAATATGCTCTATGCTGCTAGAATTTAACCTTCTAGAACCAACCTTCCTTAAACATTTTAAAAGCCATTTTCTGATTTAAAAGAAAATAACTCCTGATCCTTCAAAAGAAGACTGCTTACCTATGTTCAAGTTGATAATATCTAGTATCTTAGAGACTGAGTCTTATAACTAAGTCTCTCTCTCTCTTCCTAGGAGAAAAAAAAGAACTGACTTATGAAAATCAGTTCTATTCTACCTATGATTCATTACATGCTTTTCCAACTAAGAACTGTAGAAGATGCAACTGAGTATGGAGAAATGGACACCCATTCACTACTGGTGGGAATGTAAATTGGTATAACTTCTACTGAATGCAATTCGACAATACCAAACAAAATTTAAAAGATACACCCTTTGAAAGTAATTCCACTTTGAGTCATTTTATCCAACAGATACAACTGTATATGTGTGAAATGATGAATATGATTCAAAAATATTCATTAGAGTATAATTTAATAAAATTAGAAACAACTTAAATGCTCAATAATAAGGGACTGCTTAACTTACATTAGATCCATGCAATAGACACACAAAAAGAATGAGGCAGACATACAAAAAGAATGAGGTAGCCCTTATGTACTAGTATAAAACAAAAGCCAAGACATTAAGTCAAAAAATCAAGAGGCAAAATAGTCTGCATAGTGTTGAAAAAGATAATTTACCCAGAAATGTACAGTATGTCTCTGGAAGGATAGTCAAACTGCTAAGAGTGGTTGTTTCTGGAGAGGGGAACTAGTAACCAGGGAATATGGTTGGGAAGATTATTAAAAAAACCCCACCAATCTGCATTCTGTCTCTACGGATTTACCTATTCTGGATATTTCACATAAATGGAATCATACAATAAACGATCTTTTGTGTCTGGCTTCTTTCATTTAGCATAATGCTTTTGAGGTTCATTTACATTGCAGCATGTATCAGTACTTCATTTCTTTTTATAGATGAAAAATATTCCATTCTATGAATATATCATAATTTGTTTATCCATTCATCAGGTGATGAACATTTGGGCTGTTTTCACCTTTTGGCTATTACAAATAGTGCTGTTATCAACATGCATGTACATATACTTTTCTGAGCACCTGTTTTCGATTTTTCTGAGTATATACTTAGAAATGGAATTGCAGGGTCAGATGACAAATTCCGTTTAACTTTTTGAGGAACTACCAAACACCTCCAGATTATTTTGAAGCAAATCACAAATATAATTTCATTTCATGGAAACTTTCTTTAAAATTAAATACTCTTCAGTACTTTTTCAACTTTTCTATGTGTACATGTACCAACTACTCAAAAATTTTTTTTTTAAATTTTTAACAAGTAAAAATCACTTTACAGGAATAGGACCTTAAGATCATTAAACAATATCTATTAGAGTAAGAGACAAAGTATGCATCATGAAACTGATTACAAGAACATCCCAAATCATCTAATAAAACAGCCACAGCAGGAGATGATTACAGATAGAGATGCTGGAAACAGACTACAGAGAGAAAACTTTTAAAGCAGGATACCTCAACCTCAATACTACTGACATTTTAGGCCAGATAACCGTTGTGGAGCTCTGTCTTCTACATTGTAGGATGTTTCATAACATCTCTGGTCTCACCCACTAGATGTCAGTACTCCCATTATCCAACTTGTTACAACCAAAAATGTCTCCAGACATTGCCAAATATGTTGGGGAAGAGGGACTGCCCTCAGTTGTGAACTACTGCTTTAAAGTACTGGGAAACAATGACTATAAATCAGAAATTATCATAAAGTATCCTTGAATTATGATATAACTCAATGGTAAAACAGGATTTTTTTAATAAAAATAATTCTCATGTAATTTTTCACATTAATGAATAATGATAACAGCTAACATTATCCAAGCAATTACTATATGCCAAAGATATTGAGATTCACATGCATCATGAAATTTAAACTTTGTAACAACCCAGTCAGGTAGGTTAGTATTATCATTCCAATTTAACAGACAAGGTAATTAAAGCCCAAAGAGTTTAAGTAACTTGACCAAGGTCACACAGTTACTAAGCAATAGAGCCAGGATCTGAGCCAAACAATAACTTCCAAGTTCTTAATCACAACACTGACTTTAATTTTCAGTAACGGCAGACCAGATCATTAGTATCAACCCTTCCACTGAGAACAACTAAAAGAGGGACAATTTTTTTAAAAATCTTAAAAACCATCAAAATAAAGGGGAGTTTTTCTTTAGAGAGAATATTTCAGCTAATAAATAAAGAAGAAATTACAGAATATCACCATTTTGACACATTTATGAAATACAGGATCTAAGGCAATGATCATCAAATGCCTACTAACAACATAAAAGAGAGACAACCAGACATTATGTTGCTTATGATGGGAATATATAACACTATGGAGCATTTTTGCCAAACAAACAAAAACCTAATAAAAATCTTAAAGGATCCTGAATCTGATCAAACCCTTAGATTTAACTACCAATTTACAGAAAATAGCAGGGACAAAGGAATACGCAAAATGATATGACAGGGATGCAAACTGCAAAATCCAGACTACAAAAACCTATAGGACAAACAACCTGTAAATAAACAAATATAACAAATAAATAAAATGCTAGGAAAATTAAAAAGAAGAGGGAACCCAGAAATTTAAAAAGATTCAAGAGACATATCCAATGACTGTGATGATAGGACACCATTTAGATCCTGACCCAAACTAAAAAACATTGATGAAACAACTGGGGAAGTCTAAACACTAGTATATTTGAAGATACTGAGAAAGTGTTACTTTTTTAGGTGTGATAATGATATTTTGGTTGTTTAAAAAGTGCCCACATGGAGTTTCACTACCAGATGAGATATGAGGAGCTCTGTGGATCTATTCTCCAGCAAAATGGACAAAGTTGGCAAAAACAAATTTTAAAACCTCAGCACTTAAAGTTTCTGAAAATTTTCCTAGGGGCTTATAGCAAATATAAAAACCTTTACTTAAGAAAATCTACTAATACTTGGTAAGAACAGCAAGTGTCTGTGAGAATATATAACATGACAGTGGTTTTAACAGAGTCCCAGGACCTGCTCCTTCCTGGTGAGTGGCCAAGGGTTTACAGCTCCCTTCCTCCACCCAGTCCCCACTCATAGCACAGAGGCTCTATTCCAGCTGCAGTAGGCCAAGAATACTTGGGCCCTGACCACATTTGCTCACTCATCGGCAGAGATTCCATGCTGGGAAAGGCAAGCCAAGAAGCACAGAAGCTACTTCCCTGCCTAGTGCACAGTGTTGTGGCTCAGAGATTTTTCTAAGGGAAGCAGTCCATAAGAAAAGAGAGCTGCAAAGCTCTCCCCCAAAGGAACTGACTTTATTTGAAACAAAGCGTGGGTTAGTCCAAGCCTAAAGGTGCTCTAGAAAACAATAACTCCCTAATTAAGAAGCTAAACCACAGGTAGGGTAGCTCATCAGAGAACCAGGGAAAGAGATAGCTAAAAAGAGCCCTTTTAGGGACAGAACAAACCTCAAAGACTGGCCTCAAAAACTACCCTTGCCTAAATTTAATTGGATCAGACTGCTGAGCAACTTATGCCCAGGGCATTGTCAAAAATAATACAGCAACTGCCCAGTAATATGTGGAGCCTAATGAGCAGGTTGTAATACCAAACAAAGCAAACACCTTAACAGATTAGGGAATGAGACAGTCAAAAAGAGCTCTGTTAAAACCACTGTCATCCCAAGGTGACTGTGCACATACGCAAGACTGATGACAATAGGATGAAATTAGAAATCAATAACAAAGAAATTGGGGAAATTCAATGTGTAGAAATTAAACGACACATTCCTAAATAATCAATTGGTCAAAGAAGAAATTTAAAAACTGAGAAAACATTTTGAGATAATTTTGTAGCAGTAAACACCTATTTTTTTTTTTAAAAAGGAGGATCTCAATTCAATAATCTAACCTACTGCCTTAGGAAACTAGAAAAAGAGCAAACTAAACCCAAAGCAAGAAGGAAGTAAATAATATAGATCACAGCAGAAATAAATGAAATACATAATATAAAAGCAATAGAGTGTCCCACACTTCCTGATTTCAAAACTTACTACAAAGTTACATTAATCAAAATGGTGTGGTACTGGCATAAAGACACATAGACCAATGAAATAGAATAGGGAGCCTAGAAACATACCCTCATGTATATGGTCAAATGATCTTTCAACAAAGGTGTGAAGACCACTCAACAGGAAAAGGACAAGTCTCTTCAGCAAACAGTGTTAGGAAAACTGGATGTCCATATGCAGAAGAATGAAGTTGGACCCATACTTTACACCATATACAAAAATGTATTCAAAATGGATAACAAACCTAAATGGAAGATCTAAAACTATAAAACTCTTGGAAGAAAACAGAAAAAAAACTTCATGACACTGGATTTGGCAATGATTTCTTGGATATGACACCAAAAGCACAGGAAACAAAAGAAAAAACAGATAAATTGGACTTCATCAAATGAAAAACTTCTGTGCATCAAAGGACACTATGAGTTTCACTACCCTAGTTACCTCTTATAAATGACATCATACAGTATTTGTCCTTTTGTGAATGGCTTATTTCACTTAGCATATCTTCGAGGTTCATCCATGTTATAGCATGTGGTCAGAATGTCTTTCATTTTTAAGGCTGAATAATATTCCATAGTATGTACATACTACATTTTATCTGTTCATCTGTGTATGAACATTTGGGTTGTTTATAACTTTTGGCTACTGTGAATAATGCTGCTGTGAACATAGGTGTACAGATATCTATTCAAGTCCCTGCTTCCAATTCTTTTAGGTATATGAGGGTATGTAAAAAAATTCAAGGAAAGATTGGTCTTATCTTTCAATTCTATTTTTTCCACAAACTTTTGAAGTACCCTAGTATATCCAGAATCATATAATAATCATCTTCTTAATTTTTTGAGGAACCTCCATGCTGCTTTCCATAGCAGCTATACCATTTTACACTCCCGCCAATAGTGTACAAGGATTCCAATTTCTCCACATCCTTGGCAACACCTGTTATTTTGTTTTGTTGATAGAAGCCATCCTACTGGGTGTGAGGTGGTATCTCATTGTGGTTTCGCAAGATGAAAAGAATTCTGTGGATGGACAGTGGTAATGGTAACACAACAATGTGAATGTACTAATTAATGCCACCAAACTGTACACTTAAAGATGGTTAAGACGGTAAATTTTATGCTATGCATATTTACCATAATTAAAATTAACAATAATTTTAGAAGAAAACAGTAGAAAAGATCAATGAAACCAAAAGTTAGTTCTTAAAAATATCAACATTGACAAACACCTAACTATACTGAATAAGCAAAAAAAGGAGAAGATTCAAATTACTAAAATCAGGAATAAAAATGGGAGAAATTACTACTGATCTTATAGAAACAAAGCTTGTGAAGTATGCCAACAAATTAGATAATTTAGATGAAATGAACAAATTCTAGAAAAACCACTATCTGTTGAGAGAAACATAAGAAGAAACAGAATATTCAAATAGACTTACAACAAGAAAGAGAATGAATTAGTAATTTCGAAACTTCCCACTAAAAAAAGCCCATGACCAGATGGCTTCACTGGCAAATTCTATCAAATATTTAAATTAATGTCGATCCTTCACAAAGTGGAAGAGAAGAGAGCACTTCCTAACTCATTCCATGAAGCCAGTATTAACCTGAAACCAAAACCAAAGACATCAAAAGGAAAAACCAATATCCTTTCGAATATAGTCACAAAAATCCTCCATAAACTACTAACAAAATCCAGCAACATGTAAAAATAAACTGTTCTCCATGACCAAGTGGGATTTATCCCAAAACTGCAGGGTTGCATAAATAACTGAACATCAACTAATATACCTTATCAGTACAATGAAGGACAAAAACCACAGGATCATGTTCGTAGATGCAGAAAAAGCATTTGACAAACTGTAACACCCATTCACAATAAAAACATTCAACAAACTAGAAACAGAAGGGAAGTTCCTTAACCTGATAAAGTGCACTCATGGAAACCCTTAATGTCATACTGGTGACAAACTGAAATGTTTCCCTCTATGATCAAGTGACTGTTCTTTTTATTTATTTATTTATTTATTTATTTTAAGTTTATTTTTTGGCAGCTGGCCAGTAAGGGCATCTGAACCTGTGACCTTGGTGTTATAAGACTGCACTCTAACGAACTGGGCTTACCACCCAAGCCAACTGACCATTCTTGCCACTTTTCTTCAACATTGTGCCTGAGGTTCTAGACAGTACAATTAAGCAAGACAAAGAAAAGGCATCCAGATTTGAAAGAAAGAAATATAACTATCTCTATTTGCAGAAGACATAATCTTGTATATAGAAAATCCTAAGAAATCCACTAAAAAGCTTTAAACTAACGAATTCAACAAGACTACAGGATATAAGATCAATAGACACAAATCAATTGCATTTCTGCAAAGCAGCAATAAGCAATCTGAAAATGAAATTAAGAAAACAATTCCAGTTACAATAATGTCAAGAAGAAATACTTAGGAATGAATTTAACAAAAGAAGTGCAAAACTTATACTCTGAAAGCTATTAAAACATTATTGAAAAAAACTAGAGGACTTAAATAAAACACAAAGACATCCAACGTTCATGCACTGGAGAACTTAATATCGTTAGGATGGCAATATTACCCAAATTGACCTATAGACTCAAGGCATTACCTACCAGACTACCAACGGGATTCTTTGTAGAAACTGACAAGCTGATTCTAAAATTCATATGGAATTTCAAGAGACCAAGAATAGCCAAAACAATCTTGAAGAAGAATAAAGTTGGAGGACTCGTACTTCCCAATTTCAAAGCTTACTACAAAGCTACGCTAATCAAAACAGTGTTATATACTGACATAAGGACAGACATGTAGATCAACGGAAGAGAATCAAGAGTCCATAAATAAACCCATACATCTATGGTCAACTGAATTTCAACAAGGGTGCCAAGACATCTCAATGGGGAAAGAATAGCCTTTTCAACAAATGGTGCTAGGACAATTGAATAGCCACACACATACACAAAACACAGGAGTAAATCTTCGTCACCTTGAGTTAGGCCGTGATTTCTTAGCTTTGACAACCAAAGCACAAGTAATAAAAATTTATAAATTGAACTTCATCAAAATTAAAAACTTTTGTGAATTAAAAGACAGCAACATTTAAGGGAAAAGACAACCCACAGAATAGGAGAAAGCTTTCATAAATCATGTATTAGATGAGGGACTTGGATCTAGAATATAGAAAGAACTCTTACAACTCAATAATAAAAATTATTACAACTTAGAAAAAAGGGAAAGATGTTGAACATTAATAGCTATCATGGAAATGCAAATCAATATCACAATGAAATACCACTTCACACCTCTAGGATAGCTAGAGTCAAAAAAACCCAAAAAAACAGATAACAAGTGCTGGGAAAGATGTGTAGAAAATGGAACCCTCACACACTGCTGATAGGAATGTAAAATGGTGCAGCTACTTCAGAAAACAATCTAGAGATTCTTCCAATGGTTAAACATATGACCCAATATTCCCATTTCTAAGTATGTATACCCAAGAGAAATAAAAACATATGTCCACAACCTTGTAAACCAATGTTTATTCATAACAAATGAAAAGTGGAAATAATCTAAAAGTCCGTCAAATGATGAATGGATAAAAAAATGTCACATCCATACAAAGGAATATTATTTGGCAGTAAAAACAAATGAAGTACTGATACATGCCATGATATAGGAGAACCTTGAAAACATTATGCTAAGTTAAAAAAGCCAGTCACGAAGGACCACATATCGTATGACTCCATTTATATGAAACTTCTAGAATAGGCAAATATATAGAAATATAAAGTAGATTAGTGTTTGCCTAGGACTATCGCAGGAAAAAGACTGGGTTGCAATAGCTAAGGGGTGTAGGGTTTCTTTTTGGGATAATAAAAATGTTCTAAAATTGAAGCTGGCTAGTTAGCTCAGTTGGTTAGAGTGCAGCCTAATAACTCCAAGGTCACAGGTTCGGATTCCCGTATCAGTCAGCTGGGAAAAAAAAAAAAAAAAAAAAAAGATGAAAAATGTTCTAAAATTGATTGTGGTAATGGATGCACAGCTCTATAATTATACAGTTCAAGCCACTGTATCTTTAAATGGATGAATTGTATCATATTTGAATAATATCTTAATAAAGCTGTTGGGAAAAAAGAGACATAAAAAGTTTTCTTAAAGTGCCATATCTTTTAGAGGTATACAATGAAACATTTACAGTAAAATTATATAACATTTGGTATTTGCTTCAAAATAATTTTGGGGGGAGGGTATAAAACTGGGTGGGAGTAGAGATCAAGCTGGGTGCTGGGTACATGGGGATTCATTATACTATTCTCTCTCCCTTTCTACATTTGACATATTCCATAATAAAAAAAGTTGTTTTTAAAGTAATAAAGAGCTAATGCTATGGTAAGGAATTATGAAGCCAAAATCTAGAAGATGAGAACCCAAACAGGTAAATCTAAAACTCAAAACCACTTTTGGCCTAAGGGAACTTGCCAATCCAGAGAAATCAGCTGCAAAACTGAGCTGCACTTCCACAGCCTCACAGGGCTAAGGTGACTAAAGCCAAAGCACAGGGATTGCCAAAAGTGAGAACTCTTATAAACCATGCCCCACTTAAACTGGAAAGAATTAACAAGAAGTAAATTAGTACTCTCGCAAGCTTGCAGTCTGCATCCTATGGTCTGGGGAACCTGGGGCAAAGAACCTGGATTAGGGTAGTCTCAGACAAAGAGCATCCCTAGGTACCTGGGAGAAGCAAATGAAAGTCCTCTGTGCACGAAGATATCAGTTCAAAGTGTCCGGTACATGGTCAAACACAATCAGGCACACAGAGAAACTAAGCAGCATGAGGAAAAAGCAGACAACAAAAACAGACACACAAAAACTTTAGATATTGGAATTAGATACAGATCATAAAACAATGTTTACTAAGTTTAAAGAAAGGAAACACTGGATGGGAAAAGCAAAAGCAATAAAAATGTCTAACTCAAGGCAGAAGAAGAGAAAATATGGAGGAGACAAGGACGGAAATGAGATTTTCATAGTTCAGAATTTGGAATCATGTAAATATTTTACATACTTCAAAAATAAAATTAAATCTAAAAAAAAAGCAATCTCCAAAACATGAAAAACTGAAACAAAGGTACCTAACTATATGTAAAATATAGTATTTGCACTGTATATTTTTAAAAGGACTTAGTCCAGAGGGGAAAAAGTGGAAACATTTAAAACCTCATCTAGTAGTTTCATATTAGTAGTAATATTAAAATTTTTAATTTGAAACAGATATTTGTATATGATAAATTAAACAAGCTATTATGAAGTCAAGAAAAGAGAAAAAGACAAAACGTAGTATCAGAAAACCTCTAAACTATACAACCTCTGAAATTCTATGTGGTTAAAAAATGTAATTTTTATCCAAATATTAAAATCAATCAATATGTTTTTGAAGGCCTACTTAACTACTTTTTCACCCTCTGGTCCTTGACTATATTTCAAAATATCATCTCCTACCATGATATAGTCTAGCCTAGAGGCTCTCAACACTTATTGCTGTCACCCAAGAGTTACTAAATCGGGTCTCAGAGCAGTAGCAAACAAGGATATACACTTTAAAAAAGCACCTGGGGTAATTCTGCTCCTCAGTCAGTGTAGTGTCACTGATCTAGCCCTACAAAGCTACTTCAAGTGCCTCAAATATGGCAGGTTCTAACACGGGGGTCAGCTAACCACAGCCCACAGCCCAAATCCAGCCCCACACCTGTTTTTGTAAATAAACTTTTACTGGAACACAGCTATGCCCATTTGTTTACACGTTGTCTAGGGCTGCTTTCACGCAACAATGGCAAAGTTGAGTAGTCTTAACAGAGACCACATGGCCTGAAAAACCTAAAATACTTACAATCTGGCCCTCTATAGAAAAAGTTCTAACTATCTTTGCTCTGCATCTTTGCGCTTTTCCTCAAATTGTGCTCCTATCTTGGCAAACTCATATTCGTCCTTCAAACTTCTGATTAGCATCACTTCTGAAAGCCTGAACTTAGCATCCCTTCATAGTTATTCATTATCCTCTGTACTTTCCATATTATATTACTCATCATTATTTATTCTAAGGTGTCTGTTTAATGACTGCCTCTCTGAATAGACTGTGAGCTCCATGAGGGCAACACCCAGATGTGTCTTGTTCACTAGTGTCTGGCTCATTGTATGCATTTATTAAACATTTATTCAATGAATATCTCCCCAACCCTGCACATTTATTTTTCATTTTGTTAGATTTCTCAATGTTCCAGCCTGTTAAAGGAATTCTGAATCCAAATTCTTTGAGAGTATTTGTAATCCCAACCTGTTGTATTCCATGCATTTGAGCTCTTCTTCAAGTCATCAATAATGTCAAAAACAACAGGGCCAAGGATAAAGTCCTGAGAAGACCCCCCTTTCCCACCCACCTGCACATTGATATCAATCTATTAAATCAGCAGTCCTCGACTAAGACTCTAATTATAACATTATCTAATCTATATTTTCCATCTTGTCTAGAGAGATTTTAAAAGAGCTTCCACTTCTACAAAGCATTTACTTATCTGGCACCATCTCTACCCAAGCAGAACTCAACTAATCACTCCCCCATCTTTCTCACCACTGTACCTTTTCTTACTTCATCACACTGTATTGTAGTAATTTGTTTAGGAGTCTGGCTGCTACAAGCCCAAGCTATCTTAGAGGATAGAGGCTTAAGTGAACTGAATCCCCAGAGCCTAGCACAAGGATCAAAATTTAGTTTGTACTTTAAAAAACACTTCTTGCAATTCAGATGCACTAAATTTACGTCATTTCCCGTTTCTGTCATCAACAGTATTACTATATAATTACTGTATATTACTGTATAATTACTATTTATACAGTATTACTATATAAAATCTAAAAATCCTTTAAATATACTTACCTGGAGCAAAAAGAAAACAGCATAACTAAACAGAGAAGGATGATAGACTAAATTTAAACTTTCTTTATACTCTGCTACTCCAGCTTTTTCCAGGATTTTGGGGTCAATATGCATTCCTTTCTCAAAGGGTTTGGATGTCCAGAGGCAACCAACCATAGTTGTCAAATAGTAATTATATTCTTGATAGATCTTGTTGCTGAAATTGAACTCTGATTTTGCCTAATGGGAAAGAAATAAAATTGTCATTATTACCTATTCTCCCTTTCCTTCTTATTCCCAACAGGCCACATATATCTATACTCAAATTTTAAACGACGGTGATTTAACATAGAATTTCATCATTTGTACCTTTTGTAGCAACTCATTTTTCTTCGCAGCAGTCAAATTTTGACGATATCTAACAGGAAGAACAAATAGAATAAAATATTTAATATGCCTTTAAATGTAATGCCTTTGAAATGTAAGACAAAAATGTACATTTTAAATGGAAATATATGCAAATGTGCACACAAATATCCAGTTGTCTAGTTAAGGTTTTTATCCTTTTGTGGTACATTCTCCTCAAAG
Source organism: Cynocephalus volans (assembly GCF_027409185.1). Taxonomy (NCBI): domain Eukaryota; kingdom Metazoa; phylum Chordata; class Mammalia; order Dermoptera; family Cynocephalidae; genus Cynocephalus; species Cynocephalus volans. Next base: position 108,984,348 of record NC_084478.1, on the reverse strand, counting down.
AATAGAAATTAATAGAGGCTCAAAACTGAGCTGTACATTTAAGATGTGCACTTGACTCAAAAAAGAAAAAAACAATGAAAGAAATGCCATTAATGTTCGCTATTAACAGTTTCTCATAATTGGCAATAACTCCCCTTATCTCCCAGAAAATGTTCTTTTGACCAGAAAAGCTACATACACTTAAACCAGTTGTCAGCCGATGACTAATTTTTCTTTAAGACTCAGCATTTAGAATAAACAATGCTGAGTGCAACAGTAACAACGCACAACACATCCTTATCTATAAGTTTTTTTTTTTTATTCCATATCCCCCACAGTGGGGGATTTACAAGCGACACTGTTTTCATAGCCCCATACTGGAAGGTCATGCCCAAAAGAAAGCCATGTTTCCTATTTCCAAAGGTCCTGGCAGAAAATGAATAGGAATTTTTAATGTATTATAGTTGAAAGATGAAGACAGAATTATGATGTACTAATTCATAAAATGGTAAAAAGGCTTTGTTACCTGTGCATAATATAACAAAGCTGGTTCAGGATGCTGGCATCCAGGCTGAAGAGTGCAGGAAAGAAGATCCCAGGAGGAAACAATACTACCAATGGGAGGTTATAATTTATATGTATGTCACATACCTTTTGGGAAGAATGATAACATCAGTATATGGATTATTCCCCAGGATTCCTCAACCAAGTTCACCCAAAAATCATCAGTATAAGATAAGCAATAATAACAACATTAGGTTTGGACCTGCCCAATTCCTAAATAGCATAGGCAGCCACGAGTCTGTTTAAAATGTACCATTGTCCATGCAGGGCTGGGGAAAAAATAAAATAAAATAAAATATACCTCACCAAACATCAACCTTATCATAGAGAATTATTTCTACAAGACCATTATTAAAATCTTTCATTTTTTCTGGGGAGAGGTCTTACAGTTGGGGGGCAAGATAGAGGAAGGGAGCATTTCTTTTTTCTTAAGTCTCATAAATACCTATTTATCAGATTAGTTAGCTGTCAACCTGGAAAACAAAGGAGCATGCTTCTAAGAAAATATGTGACACAAGACAACTAGGTATTAGTAAAGGGAGGAAGCCAGGAAAAGTGAGATTATAATGGGTACTTCATGGATATTAGTTCTGTCCAGGTCAAATACTACAGAACAATGGAAGAGTACTAGGTACCGAGAGAAATAAGGGCAGTTGAAAGGTAGAAGTGGAGATCTGAAGAAACACTAAGATATTTTTGGGTTTTGCCAGAGGCTGGGGATGTACAATGGATAAATAAAAAATGATGCTAAAAACAGACATCTGTCTAGGGCCAGCATTATTACAGGTCAATGTCTACTAAAGTGGTACCTGGACCAAAAAAAAAAAATGCATTTGTTTTTCCACTGTCTTATGGAAGTCAGTTACTCAAGTGAGAATACAATCATTAACTTCAAAATGTGACGTTATTTTAACTATGCTAATAAGATCACAGCCCACCTTAATGGTTACACCTAAAATTTAAATAATAGACCAGTAAAATGGATAGCCATTCCAAAAATCTAAATAGGGAAAATGGAATGTGTACTACCTTCTCATAGAAATCCAAAATAAAGTGCAGCAAGAAAGTACTGTTGCTCTCCAAGCGCACTGCAGTAGTGGACAGCCACCCTACATAGTCAATCAGTTTAGACACAGAGTTCAAGGATTCACCCAAAGTTGTCTCTCTGCAATAAGAAACAAGAACATTCAGATCCAGAGTAGCAAAAGAACTCACAATTTCCTAGCTGAAGCTGGATAGTATATAGCAAAAAGTTGATAGAGATTTCAAAAATTGTCAGTGCTCCAATGTATAATTCACCTTTTAAAAAATCATAATGATTAATCATAAAATTACACTTAGCCCTCTAGGGAACCATTAAGATCAAGTCACAGAACATCCTCAGCAACCAGATTCTACTAGCAAATACCAGGAAAATAAAGGATTAAGCTCCAGACAGACTTTATTTTTACAGAGAATGTTTTATCTCTATAACATTCTTTAGATAATGTTACCAATGTCCAGGGATCACAGTAGTCAGCATATTAATTTCTAGCCATTGATAAGCACTGAACTCTAACACTCCTCAATTAAGGAAATCCTTGAGTGAAAGACATACAAAAACCACCAGAAGAAGGATATTCCTTTAACAATTAAGGGGAAAAAAGAGTTCATGACAAAGTGACATGAAAAATTCAGAATAAAATCCTAAAATGAAAAAAACAATAAACTAGAAAAAAGAACTAATTAATCCCGACCAAACCTCAAGTGGTTTAAAAGGATAAACATTAAAATGACCACGAGAATTGTTTCCTATGATGCCAGTAATACTGCAACACACTAATTGAAACCTACAGTACATAATCAAAACCCAGTTTTGCCTGAATTGCTGAGCTAAAATACCATTAAAAATATTTTCACTGGAATTCAATTCAATCCTAAAACTGAATTAGCAAAATTTTTGGCATCTTTCAGTCTTCTAGTAAAAGCCAGATCTGGGTATTTTATATTCTTCCCAAATCAATGAACTACAGATGGGTATAATTAGTTCAATCCATCCATACGCTCACCCCTGTCCTTTAATCCACTGTTAAGTGGATTAAGAAAAGACCTACAAATGTGAATTCATAGCTTTACCCTCCTACCTAGGTAGTCAACAATGTCTATGCACAAGGAAAAAGGAATAATATATATAGACTTAAAGCCTGAGAGATGATTGACTCTGCCACTACCCACCACCATAAAGGTTCAGTGCCAGAGTAAGCAGGGAAGGACTGGAAGACCATTCAAATAGGCGGGCATCCATATAGTTTTGCAAGTAGCCAGCTGACTATATCTTAACTATGATTTTTGGCAGCACTTGGCAAATATGTCTGAAATAATTTGAAACAATGGTGATTGCTCAGAACAGCCTCTTTTGAAGTGTTTCTCTACTGGCATTTTGAATGAAACAATTCACTGTTAGGACTGCCTTCTACTCTCCACCTGCTGCAGCAAGTTTGGCATCCCTAGCTCCCACCTACTGCTGCTGATGGTAGCATCCTCTTCCTAGTCATTGCAACAACCAGAAATGCCCCAAGGAGAACTACTGCTGAGAATTGTTTTCTACCCTTCTCTTCTTGTGATCTATAACTACAACTTATTCCCTTTTTGACAGTTATATGGCATATGGCCATATGATGGAAATATGGCATTACATCCATATCTCCAAAATAAAAGAAATTATTGGGAACTTAAGAGCTATACTATATGTCAAATACTACCATGACAAGCAAAGTTATCTACATGTATGTCCATTTATTTAAGAATTTTAGAAAACACAGCTCCTTTTAAAATACTCTCACCTAATTTATGACACTAATAAAAGAATCCTAGGATTTTTGGAAAGATAATATAGAAATCGTAAGGCACCTATTTCAGGGGTGCCTGAAACTTACACTTCAAGTTGGCCAAAGATTATAGATGCACACGTACTGGAAGAGGTTAAATATTTAGGTAGAATTTCTTTATAATAGTGGTTCTCAAACTGTAGCTTGCACCAGAATAAAGGAAGTGTAAAAACAGATTACTAGGCCCCACCTCCACAGTTTAATTCAGTAGATCTAGGGCAGGGCCTGAGAATTTGCATCTCTAACAAGTTCACAGGTAATCCTTATGCTGGGCCAAGGACCACACTTTGAGAAGCACAGCTTTATAAGATGCTTTCACTACCCACTAATGCCCCATTTCCTTCTAAAAGTGATAAGACATACATGGAAACATTGCAATAATGAATATGAAAAAAACGATTTTGCAGGCTACCCTCAAGGAGCTCCCATTCTCCATTCTCCTACCAAAGTAGGAGATCACTATAGGGATAAGCACTGATGAAGGAAATAATCAAAATGAAGCAGGTTTTCCAAAACTCACTGCCTTGGGACAAGTCTCATGAACTCGGTGTTGACATCTTGTTCTTAAGATAAACAATGTATGTGGTTAACACTGCTGATTTATTGATTAATGTATAACCTGCTGGATTTGAATAAGCCATTTAGATATTTTTAAGAATAACTGAAGCATGCAGTTTCTGCTTCAGGTTGCACATGTTCGCTTTTGGTTCCCATGCTATAATCAGTGACCAATGACTGTGAATCTTGTGTTCCATGAGAAAAGGACAATTGTACTTGAAACTTTCCCCCTTCTTTTGAAACTCCCTATAAAATGCCTTTGCTTGTAGTAGACTTCGGAGCATTTTCCAACTCTGTTGGCTTGTGTTTCCTGAGTTGATCCTTAAGCTTGGCTTTCAATAAGCCTTTAAAAAATTATTTTTGCCTCAACAGCCTTAATTTCACGCCACAGAACATGTGAGAAAATGAGTTAAGGCTAATCTTTGAACCAAGCTTAGCACCAGCTATTTGCAAAATGAGCTAAAGGGAATTTGAACACTGATTAAATATTTGAAAATATTAAAACTGTTAATTCATTAGGTATTATAATGGTATCACTTTTAACAGTTGAAATGCTGTCTGGGTTTTGCTAAAAAAAATAACCCAGGAGGAAGGTGAAGATGAAAAAAGGTTAACCTTGAGTTGATAACTTGAAGCTGGATGATGGGTACATAGGAGTAATACTGTACTATTTTCTACTTTTGATTATGTTTGTAATTTTCTATAATATAAAGTTTTTAAAATGCTAAAAAATAATATGCTGATAATAGAATATAAGAGAAGCCAAATATTTCAGGTAGAAAGAGTCAGAACAACTTGATTATGCAGTTCCTTGAAATTCAGTCTTTTACTTCCACCTTGAAGGTAAAGCATACACTTAACGGAAATTCAATGCTCTTTCTAACTACAAAGTCAAGATAAATTGTTGTATATATAACCAAAATATATCAGAGGAACATAAAAGAAAGTTGTACAGCAAAATCGCCATAGATATTTTTTTAGCCATCATCAAAATTGGCTTTACATAAAATAATACATTTTATACAGTGAGTTAAGCTAATGGAAGTCAAAGTTGCAAATTCTAATCTCAGCTCTCCAGTGTTTTGCGGTGTAAACTCTTGCAAGCCACTTAGAGGTTAACAGGAACTTGGAGAATTAGCCTTTCTCTCAGGACTGTGAAGAAGAATGAAAAGTAACGAAAAAAAAAAAAATCTTTCAGAAAAGTACTACTAAGCATTTACATGAAAAAATTAGGTCTCATGCCACACTATAATACTCCATATGGAAACATTTTTGTACAGATCACCTCTTGTGGAGGACTGTAAGATAACTCACAAGGGACTGCTGATCACAGGTTTCCTGTGGACGTCCATAGAAAGCCACAACAGCCAATTCTGCAGTAGTTCCTTTAGACTCTGAAGAACACTACACTGAGGGGGCAAAACAAAAATCATTCATGAAATCATTCAGATATAATAGTGTTCAGCACAAATAGAGACTTAGAGGTAGTCGAAGATGACAACATCCAAGATGACCACATCCAATTTAGAACCCAATAGCTGCTGCTCCAACATGATCTGACTCCAGGAGACAGATAAATGCCAAGTACAAGTTTATTTTGCCATTTTCCCTACAAGAAACATACCTTAACAGGACTGTCCCAACTTATCAACCTAGGAACAGACTTTTCTCTAAATTACCTTCATTTATAACAAATATTACATCAAATAAAAACATCATTCTTATTGTCCCCTCTCAGAGATCCTTTGAAGTTGCTACAGATATGAGCTACCAACCCCTTATACCTTGTGGTCTACAACTTTTACTCCCTTTTTTTGAAGGTTATAAAAATGCATCTTATCTTCTGTGACTTTGGAAAATAATTCCAGTTTTTCCTTTCTTAGGCTTTGCCTTAATTTCCTAGGGCCTCATTCACATACAAAAAATATAGTTATGACAGAAATTTACCCAGAGCATTTATGATGATAAACCATAATATCTACAAATTTGAAAGCAATCCATACATTCCAAAACCTAATACAGGAAATATTTCTTAAACATCCTTAATAAATAATGGCCTAGTTATTATTTGAGCATTTCCAGTAATAGGGTGCTCACTGCTACTTCATAGAGCAATTCAATTAATTTTTTTTTAGAAATTGACATCTCACATACAGGTTAGAAATACCTTTAACTTGAAAGCAACCCTGGCGTCATCTTAAACAATCTCCTACTTTGGTGTCAACCAGGGAACTTTATCATTTGAAAAGATATTCAATATTACAATGTTATAGTTAGAAAACAAAAACCTTTAATTCCCCACCCACCAATCCTAACCCACCCTGCCCCCATATTAAAAGAAGGGGGACATGAGTTAAGAAAAAGAAATTGAGAAGCACTGGCTCTACCCTATGTGTGAACTTTTTCCACATAAATATCCCCAGTAGACAGCTATTAAACTTCTGCCTGACCTACTCCACTGTCAGGAAATACCTCTGAAAGTCCTTTATTCCATTTTGAGTCTGCTCTACCTATTATAAGATACTGCCCTATATCTAATTCTTCCTCTTGTAGCCATGCAGAGATCTTCTCCTTCCATGTGACGATCTTTCAAATATTTGAAGGGAACGCGAAAAATCTTAGTCTTTTTTCCTCCAGGCAAAATTTCCTAGTTCCTATACTATCTCAAGCTAGAAAACCTGAAGTCATCTTGCATTCTTTGTGCTTTATTTCCAATCAACAAATCCAATCAATTTTTCTCTTCAAAATGCCCAACTTATCCATTTCCTTCACCGATTCCACTACATCTACCATAGACCAGGCCTTCACATCTTGGAGATCACTTTATCCTTCTAGCTATGTTGGTCTCATCAACAAAACCCCAATTCTTTCTCCAGAGTTGCTAGACTCTTGTTTTTTAAGCACTCCATCCGTTATATCCTTCTTCTTTCCATGAACTTGCAGCATAAATCTCTTTAGCAGAGGAATAGCAGGATGTGTCAAGATAATAAAAACACTCAAACTCTTTCCTTTCATCCCGTAATCTCACTCCTGGAAATGTATGCCAAGAGAGTAGTTCAGGGAAAAAATAATATTATGAAGATGCTCAAGACAGTTATCTATTCCTACAAAAGAAACAAAGTAGAAATAGTAATAGAGAAAGTATTAAATAAATTATGGTACTATGATGCCACTAAATTATAACTGGTGCCACTATTAATATTAGGAAGACTATGTGGAAACATGGAAATTGTTTTCAATATTAATTTTGTATAATGATTTTTAAATTTATGTCCATTATGTTTGCAACTATATAGAAAATGATAAATCAATAAGGACAAAAATTGGAAAATTATCATTCTGAAACAAAAATAGTAATGTTACAATGAATTTGTGGGGCTTTACCCATGCAACATTATTCAATGAAAAAAAGTTCTTTGCTGACAGGCACACTGATCAGTCACAAAAAGCACTGAAATGTGAAAATACTATAGTAGTTTTTAATTCATTTATTAGACAAAGCTGGGTAATCAAGCTATACAATAACAAGGCAATAATTAGCTAATATAGGCCTCAGAAACTAATTGAATTTTTAGCTAATTCTACCACTTCTCACATTCCTCCCCAAATGTAAGCCCCTTTAGTCTGCAATCTATACTTCTCTGTGCTTCTTATCCTCTTTCATTGATTCCATCCTTCCCAAATTTCTCAATTTCTCAACAGTACCTAGAACCTCTATTCCACAGTAACCTAAATCTATACCTTCTACAAAGCATGCATTCTGTTTTCTTACCCTACTCATATCCTGGCTCTCCCTCACCATCCAATCAGGACACTGTTTCCGCTCAACACATTTCCATATCCTACTTCAACATCTAGAGGTAAGCACTGCCTTAGCTCCCCACTGCTAATGTGAGAACGGAATACAAGCCCCTTCTTTGAGAAAGTAAATATAAAATCAGAAATGAATCCTACTTTAAGAAAGAAATCAGATTTAATTAAAAAGATACTATAAAGAAATCAAATGAATCTCCTACTTAATCAGGTGCCAAAGAAAAAACTGCCTTGCTTTGGAATACTTAAAAATATTTTGTGAGTTACAAAACCTCATTAGCCAAACTACTAATAGCTGAATTTGTGAGGCTTAGATCAAAGACACCCATTTCAAATTGCATTTTGCTAGTCGGTTTTTCTCATGAGTTTGACCATCCTTTGGTTTTCTGAACACAACACAAAAGCTGTCTATCATCAACACTATTTCCAAACTATTACTCCTCCTTTCTTGTGTAAAAAACCCTTTCTCCTTTGATTTTCATATTATCCAACCACACTGCCCTTTACCTTTTATTTTTCCATATTTCTGCTATTTATCTCCTGGAAACTCATCCACATTCACTGAAGACCTTAGCCCTCTCTGCCTCATGTCCTGCCATCAACATCTCAGTTATGTGATTGTCCATGAAGATGATCCACCCAGCACTTCAGCTTCACAGTTCCTTGATTTCAAATCACATATCCTCACCTTCACTCTACCATGCCTACCTTGTCCCACAACCATACACTAGACTCTGTCACTACCTGAAGTGAACCACCACTGCAATGTACTATTAACCTTTCTTGTTATAATTTCCTATTTTTACAGCTTTCTCACACCCTCAACTCCAACTACAGTTACTCTTGCTCTTCAACATCAGAGGCATTCAAGCCCTTGATTCCTTCCTTTTTAATCTCTATTTTCAGACTTATCAACCTTTTCCTGGCCTTACACTATCTAGTCTAGACTACGCTGCCAATTGTTCTCAACTCTCTTGCATGCCATTTGATCAGCAAAATCCAAACTAATATCATCTCATAACTTGCTTTCTTTTCTCCTATATCTAAGCTGAAGAAAAACACACATCTATACAGATGGCAACAGTCCAAATTAATGGTCTCCAACTTTAGCTGGGCCCTTAGTGAAGCTTAATAATCCTTTTACTTGTCTGACCAGCTCTTCCTCTCTCCCATTTTTGCTCAGTGGTTGTCCTGAGCATGTAACATCCCCCTGAAGCCTCCTACTTAATTCTATCCTGTACAACATACTTCCTGTTTTGAGAAATTTAACATTTTTAAGTACAAACTATTTCAATTTCTTGTCTTTTCTTCCAACTGTACAAATATATCTACATATCCACCTATCCATACGTCATTCCCCCAGTCTCAGAGGACAAGTGGTGCCTCCCAACCCTTTACCATCCATTCAAGCAAATCCTTCTACCTAGTCTTAATCCAATACCTTCATGTTTCTTCTGGACCCTAAACCATAAGTTATCCCCCATCTTTCCTCCATTTTCAACCTCTCCCTCTTCTCAACTGGCTCCTTCCACTCTATCTATAAACACTCTTAGATTTCTATCATTTTGGGGGCAAAAAAAACACCTTCCCTTAATTCGAAGTCCCACTATCTCACTATAGCTATCTCTTTCTCTCTCCCCCTCTTCTTTCTAGCCAAACTTTTTGAAACATATACTTACTGTCCTGACTTCTTCACTTCTCATTTATTTCTCAACCCCCACAATCTAGCTTCTACCCCTGCACTCCACTGAAACTACTCACAGAGTCAAAACCTCTGCATTGTCAATTCCAAAAGAAGCTTTTTTGTCCTTTTCTTTTTAAACTTCCCTGGGATGTCTGACAACACTATTCTTTCACTCCTTCTTGGTATCCTGTATTCCCTTTGTTTCCTTGGCACTATTCTCCTGGTTTTCATACCTCTCACAATTCCTTCTCAAATTTCCTTCAGACTTGCCTTCTTTTCTGCTTAAGAATTAAATACTGAGTATTCCCCTGAGTTCTGTCTTTGGCCCACTGTCTGTTTCCCATTCTTCCTCCCTCTCTCTCACTACCCCCACCCCTCCTCACTCTCAAATATACGTATGTGTTTATAAATGTATATATGCATATTAGGTTGAACCATAGGAAACTGCCAATCATCAACCATCTTTGACCTACAAAAATGGCAATTTCCTATGGTCCAACCTAATGTTTATACATAGTTCTTTAGATTGATGGAATAAGAAATAAAGAATAACTCAATTAGAAAATTGGGAGAGAATCATAAAAAACTACAATGAAGTCCCTCAAAATTTATTAGCAGGGAGAACTGGTGTGTACTGTCATGTGAATAATGATACTGGTCGGGTAGTAAAAGTTACAAATAATATAAACAAACTTAAAATCCAAGTTAACGTGATAGGTAATTAATAAAGTGCCATTCGATTATGACAAACACTAACCAGGATAACATATTTTTCCTGTAAATGTGGCAAACAGTGATTTAAGGTAGAAAAAAAGTTGTAAAAGAAACATTACTTATATTGTCACTCTTTTGGAATAAGTAATCAATCTATAAGAAAGTGGCTCTTAAACTCATTCAGGTAGAACTCCTAGAAGTCATAATCTTTTTAGAGACCACACCAGAATAGTAACACATTTAACTTTACCATATAAGTATGGAAAAAATTTATTACCAGAAAATGACTATAATATAAATATATGATATGAACATTGCAGAAAATGTTTGCTTTGGTAATTACTATATTACCAGTGTCAAGAAAGCTGTCTAGTACATAGTGGGTACTCAATAAATATTTGTGAAATGAATAAGTGCATCTACAAAAATATAAACCATAACAATCAAACTAAGTATGGTTAATTATCTCCCAGTTTCTTTTTATCAATATTCATTTGCCACTTGTTCATTCACTTAGTCATTTTCAGGAAAACTGTATATGACAAAACCTTAAAAACAGAAAATTCTATGCATTAACTTGGAGTTGAGTGATGCAGTTCCTCAAAGCTTAGGTCTGAGAGAATACTGTTAGAAAACCACTGCTGTAATGTCAGTTTGGAATCATGTATACTGGCAATAAAATATTTCCTATTGAATCTAAGCAAGACAGGTTTTGTTTTGTTTTTTTACCTTGAAATAAATGGTTGATGTAAAAAAGAGCTGTGCTAGATGATCAAAAAGAAGTGGCTTCACCTCTAGAAATTAAAAAAAATAATTATTCAAAAATCCTTTTAATTCATATTACATTGAATTAAATGACTCCAAGTTTTCATGATACATACCAGAGAAGTTACTAAAAGGAATCCAGCTCACAAGCTGAAGGAACTGTGACTGACAACAGAAGCCATCCCAGAGAGGAAGGCACTTATATAGGAATGCTTCACAGGAATAAAACCCCTCCTGTAACACAAGTGAATAGTAAAACCTGACATGGAACTCTTCAGTCATAATTACTCTCTAAACAACCAGTTTATTTTGTGCTATAGTTGTTTCACTCAGACTAATTTTTTGTCATCAATATAAAAAAAGCCTTGGGTTAGGTGCCAGACTTCCTCATAAAAACGAAGAGATAATTAGTATTTGAATAAATTACCATCTTTATCAATATAGCTCTAAAACACCACAAAACTTCATCAATTGGAAAGAAGGTAAAAAGTTATAAAATATTTTCAAAGATAAATGAAATTTATTATTTGGGGGTAGATGCAGTAATTTGAACAGTCAATAAAATGTATATAATGTTACATAATGGGTCTAGAATTTCATTAGAGGCCACAGACCAAGTCTAAACTCTGAGCAGTTCCATCTGGAGATGCCCAAGTGTCTAGGTAGCTTACATATTCACCAGAGTGAGGATTTAAGGCTTCCTTTTTTAACTTTGTCACCCTCCTTGAGCCTTAAACAGTGGCATGCACCAGGACTCTGTATTAGACCTTCTTTTCATGACATCTCTGGACAATCTCATCCATATCATAGCTAAAACCACCACCTTTATCATGAGGAGTCCTAAATCTATATCACTAGCCCAAATCTCATTCCTGAGCTCTACACTCATTATCTTACTGCCTACCAGATATGACCTCTTAGATGTCCCATAGGCAACTTTTAAATCAAATTTATCTTTCCTTCCAAGCCTGCTCCTACTCTATTCCTTTCCTCAGTGAATGCTATCCATCCTCCCAAGCAGGAAACCTAAAAGTCAACCTAGATTCCTCCCTTTATCCTCACTACTATCTTCCACACCCAACTTCCAATTAAATGGTTTCACACCAAATCCTTAAGATTTATTTAACAAACATTTATTAAGCCTCTCTTTTGTACTAGGTGACAAGCTAAACACTTGTATGTCAAGAAAACTTAGAGATGGTTTTTGCCTGCTGGGAGCTTGTAATGGAGTGTGTGGAAAAATAAATGCTAAAAGTGCCATGATAGAAGTAAGTACAGGGAACTATGGGAGCATTTACAACAAGGAGCTAACCCAGACTAGGGTGATAAGTGAAGACCCTGATGATGCTGATACCGGAGTTGCAGCTTAAAATACAATTCAGGGTTACCCTGACTAAATAGTCCATTGGCTGGAACATATTTGACACTCAAAAAACATTTGTTGATTGTAAGAACACAAGTAGTGACCTTATGGGATTTACTTTATTGGCTAATTCAATTAATTGAATGCATTCAATTATGTCTTCGGTTTGTTCTCTTTAAGGCCTTTCCCTTTTATTTGCATAATTTAACATACTCTTCAAATCTAATAGTGCAAAGAGAAAAGTTAGTCAAACTCAGCTCTATTTATAATGAGTTTCAAATTAAGCAAATATTGTTTACAAAAGATGTCAGGTACTAAAGAAAAGGTTTTCAATGGACATCTAAATAAATTTTAGTAAAGGTGACAGTGTGTAGAAAGCAAGTGGAATCTTACTTGTAAGAAGCACTCAGCCCTGATGATACTGTCCAGAAAGTTGCTAAATTCTTTTCCATGTTCATAATTATTCACCTTGTACCAAATACATTCTAGAGCAGAAATAGAAAACATAAGCATGTCATTGTACGACAATAAAAACTGCACAAAACAATGATCACTACTCTAAAGTGACAAATAAAAGTCAGTAAGTCTCATACACCATAGCCAACTCACACTGTAGATTGGAACAGGTATGTGAAAGTGATAGTGAGATGCTCCTCAACGACTTGGTAATATAGGGGGAGCTTATGGTGAACAAATAAACTGGTAAAATTCACATATAATAAATGTGATGACCAGGCTGGCCAATTAGCTCAGTTGGTTAGAGCATGGTGCTGATAACACCAAGGTTCAATCCCTATACAGGCCAGCCACCAAAAAAAAAAAAAAAATGTGATTACCTTTATGTCACATAGTAATCCAAGAGAATATAAATGTATGAATTAAAAGTTTGGGAATATCCTATATTTCAGTTAGGGTGAGCTGGGTATAATCTAAGAGTGGTAGGAATTTAGTAAGTGAAAATCTAATAAACCGTATCATATCCTATCTAAAGAAAGACTGAGTAGAAGAGGAAAGTTAGCCTAGAACCAACTAAAACCAATTTTAAACACTTGAGTGAGGAGTTGCTTATCCAGGAAAGATGCACTCAATCTTGTGAACAGAAATACTATCTCTAGAGAAATATACCCCCTTGGAGGAATAAAATGACCAAGCTTTATTACGGCCTGGATGAAAGACTCCTCGCTGCCCTTTCCTTTAATTCTATAATTCAAAAATCTTCTAATGACAAATTTGGCTCCCACATATGCTGATAGAAGAGATGGGATATTCTAGTTGGCATACATGAGCATTTTGGACACTGGAAAAAATTTCTTCTATTATAAAATAACAAGTTGACATTCTGGCTCGTATATTAGTCTCCTCTGAGTTTGACTGCATTAATCTGATGACTCTGGGGGCTTACAGCAAGTTTCTGGACACAAAAAGATGAAGAGGCCTTGGACTGTGACCGTTATCAAAGTAGAGCCAAGGGCCGAGCCCATGGCACACTCGGGAGAGTGCGGCGCTGGGAGCGTGCCGACGCTCCCGCCGCAGGTTCGGATCCTATATAGGACTGGCCGGTGCACTCACTGGCTGAGTGCTGGTCATGAAAAAGACAAAAAAAAAAAAAGTAGAGCCAAGCCAGAGATTTTGGGCAGCCATCCAGCAGTGTTTCCTTAATAACACTCCTCCTTTCTTGCTGCCTTAAAATTACAACAACGAAAGTATTCATGCCTTGAATATATGATTACCAGAGAAATAATTACAACACAAGAAGGTTCCTCTTGCCTAGAATTTGGCACCCTTATAAAACTTTGTAAACTTGTTCCATCTTCATTCATCCAATGCTTTTAAATATCAATTCTTACCTTCTTGTAATGTTTGACTCAACCAGAAATAGAACCTCAGTAAGACTAACTCATCTCTGACACAATTAATATAGTGCAGTAGCAGAGAGTTGCTCAGCACTGAGCCCATCTGAGAAGGAAGCTGCAACAACAGAAAAATCAGTCAACACCAAGTACATGAAAAGTGGGTCAGGGCAAACAAGGAAATCATCATTTAGGAAATATGTAACAAAAATAAAGGCCATGAAGATCGAATAGAAAATGTAAATAAGCACATGATCCAGTCACATACCTCTAAGCAATGGATGTTCTGTAAGAGTTGACGGAAGTTTTGAAGCTGTTCGGGTGGAAATGATCCATTGCTATTGAGACAATCAGAAAGACTCATCTTTTTTCCACATTCTTTTGTGTAGCTACTGGAATTTAGCAGTGGTATAATTGACTGAGAATTCCATTTCTAAAGGAGAAAAGGTATTAAAACAATCTATAAATAGACTAACCAGACTACAAACTATAAATATAAAAGCAGCTGTTAGGGTGTTTCAATTAATGGAGTCTGAATGTGGTTTATGTAGAATCCTGGGTAATTAAAATATATTTAACTAGCTATAATGTCCTCCAATATCTGAATGGTTATTATTTGGATTTAATAAAAGAAAGCCACACAAATCATTTGGGGCTTTAGGTACTTATTCTTTTTATTTTTTGAAACACATAATTTTTATTATTTATATGCATTGGGGTTAGAACTAAAGGTTAGAAAAGAAAAAAAAAAAGAACTGAAGGTTAGACTCGGGGGCATCTCAATGACGGAAAAAGGATTTGGGCTGTTAAAGTTTATGGGAGTCCACTATTTGGACTATGCAAACCAGAATGGAGTTACTTGAGCTAGAGGTCATGTAATCAAATTAGCAATGGGCCAAGTTTCTAAAACATCAGGAGATTCACAGAAACACCTTAGCCAGCATATGCAAGTCCCCTGTGTGTTAACACTGCAAGGAAATAAACTTTGAAGTACCAATTAAATCTTTAAATTCTGTCAGTTTTTTTTGACAGGCTTCAAGTGACTAACCAGCAAGTATGGAAATACCTGGGTGAAGCAATGAAAGATAAGGGCCGGGGCTGGCCAGTTAGCTCAGTTGGTTAGGGTGCAGCCTTTTAACACCAAGGTCACAGGTTCAGACATCCACAAAAAAAAAAAAAAGAAAAGAAAAGAAAAAGAAAAAGAAAAAGAAAAAAGATAAGGGCTACTTTATTAAGGTGCAATTATGCTTATCTTGTTGTTGGCCCAGTCTTCAATGGGAACAGGAGCTCTTCTCTCCCTGTCTCCCTGGTATAAAAGGAGCACATTCTTCAAAGGGCAATCTATGCCTTGCCTTTAAGGCAGATAAAGCCTAAGAGGGTAAAACTCTTCTTGCATCTGTTCAGTCTCAATAGCCTTTAGCTCAAATTAATCCCTATGCCAATGTGGCATAGTAGCATGTTTTGATCCCTTTTGGAGCAAGTTCAGATAGGTGACAGAAACAATGAATCTTAAACAGCCAACAAGTTTACTAATATACAAGTGTGATGAATATTGTAAATATACTCAGTGGAAATTTATTGTCATTATCAGCAGTGACTTAATGGTTGCTTTCTGCAGTGTAGATACTTACTCTTTTTAGAGGACGGACTTTAGCTGGACCTAACATCAGCTTTAGAGGTTCTGGAGAAAGTCCCTGGTTTCTTTGCCTCGCTGCAAACAGAGCTGTCTTCCACAGATTCTCTGAATTCTTAAAATAGATCTATAAATTTGGATATAAAGTACAAGAGAGTAGGTACCCATAATTCAGAGCAACATAAAGTCTAAAACTCTTCATTAATTGAAAGCATATTAACTATGAAATCTTTTGCACCCATAAAAATCCATTTAATTTTTTTTTTTTTCTGATCAGAAATCTATTAAATAGATCAAATGGGATCAATGCAAAGTGCCGATCCCTAAAAAAAGTTCCCCCAAACAGTGCCACAATACTAGATCTTAAAACAGCAGGCTATAAACATTTTAGTCCAAATCTGGAAATTAACTTTATCAGAAAAAAATATTTCAATCTCAATATGACTTACTGCTCCTTAATCCCTTACCTTCTTCCTTACAGGCAAAGATACAGAAATCAATGTAGGAGCAAAGGACTTATACAGCAATAACAAAGCCTGGAGATGAGGCTGCGTTCCCTGAAATAAAAGTTTTCCATTTTCAATTCTGTGGCCAATAAGAAACTAATGAAACAAATACCAAGAAGAAGAAGAAGAAGAAAAGTAACAATAATATGTACTGCAAACTGGCTGGTTAGCTCCATTGGTTAGAGTGTGGGTGCTAATTACAATAAGGTCCAGGGTTCGATCCCTGTACTGAGCAGCAAAAAAAAATTAAAATAAACTGAGACAAAACGTATATTCAGACCCTAATTTCACTATGAGATATAGCTATAGGAAGGTACTATAGAAAATTACGGAATGATTAACCAGACCTTTAAATCAACAATCATAAAACAACCCTCTCCAACCTGTGATCTTCTCTTTTACTACCTTTTTCCTATTTTACATCTTCCTTGCATTTTCTTTCTTATTCTCTTATTCTTATTTCTTCTTCTCTGCCCACACCTTAGGCTTACCAGTCATACTTGCTAGGAAAGCATGAGTTATTCTCACTGGTAGCATATTCGGGACTCAGTTTACTTGACCTTGATTTAGACATCAAACAGGTAGGACCAAAAGGGAAGCCAAGAAAACAGAGCAAAGGAAATATTAATACCTGATTATCATAATTCTTGGAAAATTAACTAGGAAATCTTACGATTGGTATGTAGTAGTCAAAGCAGTTTGATATAACTGAAACAAGTCTTAACAAAACACTAACTTCACAATGAAAGAAGTCATTACTGCTAGATACCTGTGTACCTGTATATCTCGCTATCCAGAGAAAGCATAAAACTAAAATGAATTTCAGGACAATAACCAAATTGTTTTATTATACTAAAATTTTGTTGAATCAAATACTGTACAAAGTAAGGCAGCAAATGGGGCTCAGAAATACAGTATTCCTATTTTACAACAGCTTCTTGAAATTAAAGCAATTATAACAAAACTAAAATGATTCAGTTTATGTTGAAAATATCTTTTGACCTCTGTACACTCATCATCAATGAGTATCATAGTGCTTGCTTTGGGTTAGAATTTTTTTTTTTTTTTTGACCAGTAAGGGGATCCAACCCTCGGCCTGGTGTGGTCTGCACCACGCTCAGCCAGTGAGCGCACTGGCTAGCCCTATATAGGATCCGAACCCGCAGCCTCGGCACTACCAGCGCCACTCTCTCCCAAGTGAGCCACGGGGCCGGGCCTAGAATGTTTTTTGACAGAATAAATATTTAGTAGTGCAGAGACCTTTAGAACTTACTGTCCAGTTAAGTAAACCTATCTTTTTTGTTAAAAGGTTAACACTAAAGAAGGGGGTATTCCAATTAAATATAGCATATTGAACATATGGGATTAACTCTGGGTCCTCCCAAAGCCACATTAAAAAGACAGTAAAGGAATGAAAAAGGCATAAAGCATAAGTTCAAAGAAAACAAGAGAGGAGACAACAGCAACTGAGAGATCTAAACAAGATTTTGAAACCTAGAATGAAGATGGACAAATAGTAACCAAGTTAGCAGAACAGGGAAAATGAAAGTAAGGCAGCAACAAAAAAAGCCTCAAAGAAGGAGATTCATGCTTGAGAACTCCCAGAAAGGTTCAGGAATTTGAGGGACCAGATACCTCCGAAAAGCAGGGATGCAAAAGGGACAGAAAACAAGAGGATTGATTGAAAACCTACATAAGCAGTTAGAACCCCAAATTCCTTCACTACACTGGCAAAATATTAGGGTTTTACTCTGAAGCTGAAGCTAGACTCAGACACGAGGCACTTTCAGAGGACTCCAGAACCATTCCTCACCCCTTTCCACTGCTTAGGTCCCAGAGAGCCAGGTTTATATCCCTGTGATGGTTAATTTTATGTGCCAATTTGGCTGGGCCACCAGATGCCCAGATATTTGCTCAAACATTATTCTGGGTGTTTCTCTGAGGGTGTTTTGCATGAAGTTAACATTTTAATTGGCAGACTTTGAGTAAAGCAGATTGTCCTCCATAATGTGGGTGAACCTCATCCAATCAGTTGAAGGCCTAAATAGAACAAAAAGACCAGCTTCCCACAAGAAAGAGAGAATTCTCCAGAAGACTGCCTTAAGACTTTATCTGCAACATCAGCTCTTTCTGGTTCTATAGCAGACAGCCTTTGAACTGGGAACTAGAACACTGGCTCTCCTGCCAGTCCAACCCTGCAGATTTTGAACTTGCCAGCCTCCATAATCATATAAGCCAATTCCTTATAATAAATCTCTTTACAAATGCACACACACTCGATTGGTTCTCTTTCTCTAGAGAACCCTGCAATCCCATTGGCAGGAAATAGAATTCTTCTCTGGGAAAACTGACACAGTCATCTGGGAGGCTGCCCAGAGAAACATCAAGATCCTACAATGAATTAGTCCTGCTCACACACACAGGCTTCCAATCATCATTTTAGTGTCTTACTATTAAATATGGACACATAATCTTTACCAAGCATTTGAGAAAAACCTCTGCCATGAAAGACAGTTTGTTAACTAAAGAAAGAAACTGAGGAAACAAAGACAAAGCTGGAAACAGAAAAAAATCACAGCCCAAGGTGCATACACACAGGTTCATGCCTGGTAGAGGGAGAATCCCAGAAACTATCCTCACTAACCCATAGAATGAGACCTAATTTCCCCTTCTTGTTCTGAAGATTACTCTCGACAAGGCCCAATGTATATGGAATAATAAATGCCTGCTCCACTTCCCATGATTCATGCCTACCACCAGAAAAGCAATTTCTGTGTTTTTGTTTCCTTCATAGATTGGGAGTTATGGAGCACAGATGGGGATAGACAGGATACATGTCTTTGCAGGTATCACAAATTCACACACCCAACATATTTGCTCACATGTGTTGATTATATCTGTTGCTGTTATGCATGTTAGGTTACATATGAGTATGGCTATGCCTTCTTGGTTTGATATTGTTGGACTTGCCCAAATTCACCAAAATTCAGGTAATCAAAACAATGTTATGAATGCATCTTTATAAATAGGTATTGATTGATAATGGAACAATTTGTAATGTACTATACAGAATGTTAGTAATGAAACCAAAAATTTAATCTCTGGGTTTAAAATTTTTAGACAATCATCTAGTAAATCACTTTTTTAACTTCAATATACATTGTGTTTCATTTAATACAAATCAGCAAGATTTTACATATGGGAAGAATTTTCTTATTCTGTTGAAATGTTTGGCTGTAACCTGGGAAAACGTACATCTTTTTCACAATTTTTTTTTTCTTTTTAGTGACCTGAGGTAAGAATACTATTTTACAGTTTCTACTAATGTGCAGTAAAATTAAATTGGGACAAAAACATTACCATTAATATCTTCAGAGAACTAAGAGAAGATATGGTACCAGTGGAACCAAAACAGGAAGGTATAGATCAAAAACAATCACTGAACTGTAGTAAGAGGAAATCTCACACTGGAGATGTACAAATGTGTTCTGTTTGTGTTTTTCATTCAATGTGAATGTTTTCAGGTGGGCCATGAAGGCTTCAATTAGGCATGGGTACTACTACTTCCTATTGTTTTATACCCAAAGTTTCACAGGCATCTGTTACCTGGCAGGTGTAGTAGAATTAACAATGCAAGAGAGCTGTAAGGACAAGAGATAATGGTCAGACAATATATTGAAGTTTATGTATCCAGAAGAGAATGTCTTGAAATGCTCTACTAGATCACATCCACAAAAAGTATAAACTCATTTCTGACCACTCCCTAATATTATTCCAGCTATACCAATCTAGTTCCCTAAACAGTGTTTGCTACATGACACCTACATATTTTTACTCATGCTTCTCTCTCTGGCAGGAGTGCCCTCCTCTCCCTTCTTTGCCTGCTTAAATCCTATTCATCCCTTAAGTTTTCTCTCAAGCATCACCACTCCTCCTTGACCCCAAGTCTGGTTCTAATTTTTTTATTTTGTTCACTGAGCTCCCCAGAAAGGAAGTTCCTTGAAGGTAACATCTCATTTGATTTAGTATCCCCAAAGCCTAGCTCAGTACCCAGCACATCGTACACTGGCCTGTCTTAGGTCTTTTTCAGTACTCACCATTTTGGCCTGAAGATCAAGCAGTTTTCTCACACGAAATGGTTTGACTAGAAGAGGTAAAGAAAAGAGGTACTATGCACTTAGTTCAGGATAAAAAGAAACTGGTTATACTTAATTGCCTTGTAGTTCATATAGTTTCTTCTCACAACACATCAAGAATATAAACACTCTGTTCAGTTAGGCCATTAAGCAGATGTTCTTAGATCAAAGTACTAAAAAGCAATTTCCACAAAATGAGTCCTGTCATATAACTAATGCTAATAGTTATTTTAACTTTATAAAGGCCAATACAAATGCTAATTTCACAGAGAGAGTGTAATGCAACTGAAATGAAAATACTCACCATTCTCTTTTTTGGTAAGTAAATATAACAAATGGCAGACATAAGGGCACTGTTAAAATATAAAAAAAATTTAAAAGAGAAATAACACCATATCTTGAACAGAGCAGCAGCACATTTTCCTCATGTCAATCTTATGCTGATTAAGTAAAAAGATTTCAGTACTTCACTGAACAATAATTTTACAAAGCTTCTCTTTTTCAAATTACATAGTGATGATAAAAAACAACAGTTTTGATTGGCATCCCATTAGGTCATTTTTTAGTTATTTTGGGAATGTAAAAATACCGCAGACAATTTGAAAAACAGAGAATTGCCCACCATCCTTCTACCTTACAAAAATTCATGCATTCCTTTCAGTATTAGTCCATATTTATTAAGACACAAACTTAAAACTTTCATCCTGATTCTCCACTTAAAAGCATTTTCGTGTTATTTAGTCTTCAAAATTATCATTTTCAATGATACTTCACATTCCAGTAAGTAGATATACCATAATTTAATTAACAGCTTAGTCCTTACTTTGGAAAATAGAACACACACAATAAATTTAACTAAATTACTGAATGACCAATTCCCCTATACCACTTCATTTTAAGTGTCCATCTGTTAAGGTCTTATTTTAGATCAGGGGTCAGCAAACTACGGTCTACCTGTTTCTGTAAATAAAGTTTTATTGAAACACAGCCACACCTATTCATTTATGTATTGTCTATAGCTGCATTCACACTACACCAGAAGATCTGAGTAGTTGTGACACAGACAGCATGGCCCTCAAGACTGAAATATTTACTACCTGGCCCTTTAAGAAAAAGTTTGCCAATACCTGCTCTAGATAATAGGAAAGCCAAAAAGTAAATTATTTAATGGGACTAGAAACAGCAATAAAAGCAAAGCCTTTCTTTAAACAAATTTGTATTTTGGTAGTCATGACTATAAAGTCTAATGTACAGCATATTCCTTATTGCGTTTCCTGTACTTAGAAATGGGTTCAGAAAGACTCTAAACATACTTTTAAGAAGCATGAATTTAGATATAGAATCTTTTCTTTTTAAAGAAAGAATACATATATGACCAAGTCTGCCATATTCTACATAAAGTATAGCAACTTTCAGTAAAAAAAAAAAAAAAAAAAAATTCATTAACTCACTCCTAGGATATGAGCCATTACCAACACTATTTATCACGCTGAGTATGAAATTAGTGGCATATAATCACTTGCTGCCCTAGGCTCCAGTATTACAGGAAATCTGACATTCTCCTTTAATCACATCTAGAAATGAAAAATTCATATTCATCTAATATTTTACAATTGCCTTTCTGGCAAATATTTACCACATTTCTGAGCTGGCATGAGAGCATAAAATCTGCAACTCCCCAAAACAAAGTGAGAGTAGGAACAGTAAACACTGAACAAGTTTTCTCCTGAAGACTTTTTGCCACACCTTAGAAACCTTGAACTTCTGGCTTTAATAGCTACAAAAGGTAGGTAGGTGTGGGGAAGGCAGGAGATAACAGCTTGGGACCCACCCAATGTGTGGATTATGCAGAGGATCTATTAGAAAACTGGAATCCCCAGGAGCTACACCCTATGTGTATGGTTGTGAAATAAAAACAAACCCCATTGTGCTGGAGAGGACAGCAAGCAAATATGCCTGACTTGACCTTGGGATTGGGCTAAAGGAAAATAAAGCTTCTCCCAAGAATGTGTAACCACAAGCCAACCCTATACAGATCTGCAGTTTGAATTTGTACTGTTGGTATGGCCTGGAAAACCATAAGTGAAGATTTTAAAGTGGTTCCAACTTAGTTGTAACTCCCAAGCAAATCATATATCTGATAAGAAACTTGTATCTAGACTATAGAAAGAACACTTACAACCCAATAATAAAAAGACAGGGCTGGTCAGTTAGCTTACTTGTAGAGCGTGGTGCTGACAACATCAAGGTCAAGGTCCCTGTACTGCCCATCCGCCAAAAAAAAAGATGACAATAAAAAGACAAATAACCAAGTTAAAAATTGAGCAAAGGCTCTGAATAGACATTTGCCCAGGGAAGATATACAAATGGCCAATAAGGACATGAAAAGATGCTTGACAACCTTAGTCATCAGGGAAATCCAAATAAAAACCAAAATGAAATACCACTTCACGCCCACTAGGATGGCTATAATCAAAATGCCAGATAAATAAGTGTTGTTAAGGATGTGATGAAATCGCAACCCTGTTATACACTGCTGGTGGAAATGACAAATAGTGTAGCCACCGTGGAAAACAGTTTGGTGATTCCTGAAAAAACTAAACACAGAAATATCGTATGATACAGCAATTCCTATCCTAGGTATACACAAAGGAACTAAAAGCAGGGACTCTTACAGATAGCTGTATACCAATGTTCACTGCAGCATCATTCACAACAGCCAAAACAACCTATGTGTCCATCAATAGACAAACGGACAAACAAAATGTGGTCTATACATACAAGAGAATATTACTCAGCCATAAAAAGGAAAAAAGTTCTAATACATGCTACAACATGGATGAAACTTGAAGACATTATGGTAAGTGAAAGAAGCCAGACACAAAAAGACAAATATGGTATGATTCCACTTATGTGAGGCACCTAGAATAGGCAAATGAATAAAAACAGAAGGCAGATTACAGATTACCAGTAGTGGGAGGAAGGGGGAATGGAAAGTTATTGCTTAATAAATAGAAAGTTTCTGTTTGGGGTAATGAAAATTTTTGGAAACAGACAATGGTAATGGTTGCACAACATTGTGAATGTAATTCTTACTACTGAAAAATGGTTAAAATGACAAATTTTATGATATGAACAAATAGGTAAATAAAAGAACAAGTTAAAAAGATGAAGCACTGATACATGCTACAACATGGGTAAAACTTAAAAACATTCTTCTAAGTACAAAAAGCCAGTCACAAAAGACCATGTATTGTATGATTCCATTTACATGAAATGTCCAGAATAGGAAATCTATAGACAGAAACTAGGTAAGGTTTGCTTAGGGCTGGGGGGAAATAGACATGGAGGGGTGATAGCTAAAAGGTATGGGGCTTCATTCTGAGGTAATGAAAATATTCCAAAATTGATTATGCTGATGGTTGCACATATCTGTGACTACACTGAAAACCAGTGAAGTTTCCCCCCACTCCCCAAGCAAGATGGCTGACTAGATGCAGCCAGCCCTCATCTCTAATGCAAAAAAAGTCCAAAGCAACTAATAGAATGGTCACCTGAAGAGCACAGCATCAAGGAGAAAACAAAGGAATCCAGCTAAACAGTGAGGAAAATCCCCCAAGACCTGGAAACTCAAGACCACAACATAGAACAAGAGAAACTCCTGACCAGGACTGGCATGGACACTCAAGAAATCCTGCACTGCAGGGACAAGGTAGACAAGGGAGGGTAGGGAGGGTAGGCAGGGGTGGGTAGGCAGGGGTGGGTGGGCAGCCAGTGTTCCCACCTTAGATGCCTGCAAACCAGGCTGCAGGGTAACCACGTGGCCCTCATGAACGCAGAGCCCAACATGTAGAGTGGCTAAGAGCCCACACAACTGTATTTTCCCAGAAGAGAACTACATGTGGAGTCAACCCCTATCACTTTAATCCCAGGCTGCTGCTGGACATTGCTATTTTGTGATAAGAGTGGGGGAGCTCAGTCTTGCCAACCCAGTGGCCCCACACAACCTGGTGGAGAGTGTGAGGGTTGGGTGGGATGCTGACTGCCTGGATCCATGCATTCCTTTTTCCTGGACACAAATAGCCCTGCTTGACATAGGGGAACTGCTCGTGCCAGCAGAGAGTGGAGGGAGCACAATGGTAGTCTGGATCCATACCCTCCTTCCCCTGGGAACTCAGAGCCATGCCTAACTCAATGTTCCGCACCCACTTCAGCAGACAGTGAGCAGGGGCTGCACCAGTCCCTTGTGCTGGTTGCCTGGATCCACAACCTTCTCCTCCTCTGGGAGTTCAGAGGTCTTCCTGACACAGGGAGCCTACCAGCACCAGCAGAGAGCACACTGGGGGAGTGCAGGCCACCTAGATCTAAGT
This sequence comes from Cynocephalus volans, assembly GCF_027409185.1. Taxonomy (NCBI): domain Eukaryota; kingdom Metazoa; phylum Chordata; class Mammalia; order Dermoptera; family Cynocephalidae; genus Cynocephalus; species Cynocephalus volans. The sequence continues at coordinate 108,959,546 of NC_084478.1, read as the reverse complement.
CACCTTCCTTGGGAGCCCAGTGTCCCATCTGACACAATGGCCTGTCCACACCAGCAGAGAAGATGCAGGGAGCTACCTGGCATTTACTACCGTGCCCACCCAGAACCAAACCTACAAAGCCCAACCCGACCAGCAATATAAAACACTTCTATAGGTAAGAGTCTCTCCCCTCAAAAATGACTCCAAAAGTTAAAAGCAGCAACTACAGCACAAGATGCCCAGTATCAATGCAGAAATAGGAGAAGCATGGAAATAATGGGAACATGACTATAGTTCTCAAATACTAGACCCCAAACAACAGGAAACTGGTGGATTGCCTGAAGAGAAATCCCAAATGTCAACATTAAGGAAACTCAACATGATAGACAAAAAAACAGATAGAAATCACAATGAAGTTAAAAAAAAAAAAAAAAAAGACCCAGGACATGTGTGAGAAACTCAACAAAAATATAGAAACAATAAAAAAAGAACCAAGCACAAATCCTGAAACTGAAGAATTTATTCAACAAAATAAAAAATACAACCAAGAGCATAAGCAGCAAGATAGAACAAGTGGAAGAAAGAATTTCAGAACTAGAAGACAGGCTTTTTAATTAACACAGTTGGACCACAAAAAAAGAATTTTAAAACAGTTAAGAAAGCCTACGAGATTTTTCAGATAACCTTAAGCATACAAACATGCTTATTATGAGTGTACAGGAAAGAGAAGAGAAAGGAATAGGCATTGAAAGCTTATCTAATGAAATAATAACCAAAATCTCCCCAAATATTGGGAGAGATACAGTTTCACACATCCAAGAAGCTCAAAGATCCCCAAACAGATTCAACCCAAAAAGGACCTCCCTGAGACACACTGTAGTCAATTTGTCAAAAGTGAAAGACAAAGAAAAAATTCTAAAAATAGCAAGAGAAAAGCATCACATCACCCATAAGGGAATCACCATCAGACAAACAGCAGACTTCTCAACAGAAACCATACAGGCCAGGAGAGAATGGAATGATATATTCAAAGTACTAAAAGAAAAAAAAATACCAAGAAGAATACTATATCCAGCAAACTTTTACTTCAGCTTTCCCAGACAAACAAAAGCTGTGGGAATTCACCACCAAAGACCAGCCCTTCAACAAATATCAAGAGAGTCCTATATCTGGAACCAAAAGAATGATATACATCACCATAAATACATGAGACAGAATACAAACTGCTAGTAGAACAGAAATGCAAAAGAGAAAGAAAATGTATCTTACCACCACAAAAAAACACAAACAGCAAAGACAAACAATAAAAGGGAAAGAAAGGAACAAAAGAAATATAAAACAACCATAAAAAATTAAAAATGGCAGGAACAAGACAATACCTCTCAATAACAACCCTTAATATAAATGAACTAAATTCCCCACTTAAAAGATATAGACTGGCTAAACAGATTAAATTAGACCCAACTGTAAGCTGCCTGCAAGAAACTTGCTTCACTAACAAAGACACACGTAGACTAATAATATGAGATGAATGGATGGGAAAAGATATTCCACACAAATGGAAACCAAAAACAAGCAGGAGTTGCCATACTTATATCAGATAAAATAGACTACAAACTAAGAACAATAACAGAGACAAAGAAGGATGTTATATAATGATAAAAGGATCAATGCAGCAAGATGATGTAACAATCATAAATGTATAGGCACCCAACATCACAGCACCCAGATATATAAAGCAACTGTTAATGCATCTAAAGGAAGAGAAAGACGCCACCACAAAAACACCTGAGGACTTTAACATGCCACTCCCAGCAATAGACAGATCACCTAGACAAAAAACTAGATAAATACTGGATTTAAGCAGCACTTTAGACTAAATGGATCTCACAGACATTTAAAGAACATTTCATCCAATAACTGCAGAATTTACACTCTTCTCTTCAGCACACAGATCATCCTCCAGGATAGACCACAGGTTAGGTCACAAAGTAAACCTCAAATTTAAAAACACTGAAATCATATCGAGTATATTTTTGGTCCACAATGGAATAAAATTAGAAATTAATGACAAACAAAACTCTGGAAACTACACAAATATATGGAAATTAAACAACATGCTCCTGAACAACCAATGGGTCAAAGAAGAAATAAAGCAGGAAATCAAACAATTCCTTGAAACGAGTGGAAACACAAACACAACTTAGCAAAACCTATGGAATACTGCAAAAGCAGTACTAAGAGGAAAGTTTATTGTAATAAGTGCTTACATCAAAAAAATAGGAAGACTTCAAATAATCTAAAATTATACTTCAAAGAACTAGAAAAACAAGAACAATCCAATCTCAAATTACTAGATGGAAACAATTAAGATCAGAGCAGAACTAAATGAAATAGAAACCAAAAAAAAAATCCAAAAGATCAACAAAACAAAAAGTTTTTTTTTTTTTTTTTTTAATTTTATTATGTCGATATACATTGTGGCTGATTATTGTTGCCCATCACCAAAACCTCCCTCCCTCCTCCCCTCCCCCCTCCCCCCCAACAATGTCCTTTCTGTTTGCTTGTCGTATCAACTTCAAGTAATTATGGTTGTTATATCTTCTTCCCCCCCCCAGTTTTTTCTTTGTGTGTGTGTGTGTGTGTGTGTGTGTGAATTTATATATTAATTTTTACCTCCCACCAATAAGCGGGAACATGTGGTATTTCTCTTTCTGTGCCTGACTTGTTTCACTTAATATAATTCTCTCAAGGTCCATCCATGTTGTTGCAAATGGCAGTATTTCATTCGTTTTTATAGCTGAGTAGTATTCCATTGTGTAGATGTACCACATTTTCCATATCCACTCATCTGATGATGGGCATTTGGGCTGGTTCCAACTCTTGGCTATTGTAAAGAGTGCTGCGATGAACATTGAGGAACAGGTATACCTTCGACTTGATGATTTCCATTCCTCTGGGTATATTCCCAACAGTGGGATAGCTGGGTCGTATGGTAGATCTATCTGCAATTGTTTGAGGAACCTCCATACCATTTTCCATAGAGGCTGCACCATTTTGCAGTCCCACAAACAATGGATGAGAGTTCCTTTTTCTCCGCAACCTCGCCAGCATTTATCGTTCAGAGTCTTTTGGATTTTAGCCATCCTAACTGGGGTTAGATGGTATCTCAGTGTGGTTTTGATTTGCATTTCCCGGATGCTGAGTGATGTTGAGCATTTTTTCATATGTCTGTTGGCCATTTGTATATCTTCCTTAGAGAAATGCCTACTTAGCTCTTTTGCCCATTTTTTAATTGGGTTGCTTGTTTTTTTCTTGTAAAGTTGTTTGAGTTCCTTATATATTCTGGATATTAATCCTTTGTCAGATGTATATTTTGCAAATATTTTCTCCCACTCTGTAGGTTGGCTTTTAACTCTGTTGTTTCTTTTGCTGTGCAGAAGCTTTTTAGTTTGATATAATCCCATTTGTTTATTTTTCCTTTGGTTGCCCGTGCTTTTGGGGTCGTATTCATGAAGTCTGTGCCCAGTCCTATTTCCTGAACTATTTCTCCTATGTTTTCTTTAAGAAGTTTTATTGTTTCAGGGTGTATATTTAAATCCAAAAAGTTGGTTTTTGAAAGATAAACAAAATAAACAAACCATTAGCTAGACTAACTAAAAAAAAGAAGACCCACATAACAAAAATCAGAAATGCAAAAGGAGACATTACAACTGATACCACAGAAATACAAAGAATCATTTGAGAGTACTATAAGCAATTGCATGCCAACAAATTTGAAAATCTGGAGGAAACAGATAAATTTCTGGACACATACAAACTACCAAGACCAAACCAACAAGACACAGAAAATCTGAACAGACCAATAATAAGCAACAGCAGTAATCAGCAATCTCCCATCAAAGAAAAGCCCGGGACGGAATGATTTCACTGCTGAATTCTACCAAATCTTTAAAGAAAAATTAATACTAATCCTTTTCAAGCTATTCCAAAAAATTAAAACAGAGGCCATCCTCCCAAATTAATTCCATGAGACCAGCATCACACCACCCTGATACCAAAATCAGACAAAGACACAACAAAAAAAAGAAAACTACAGGCCAATATCCTTCATGAACATAGATGCAAAAATCCTCAACAAAATATTAGCAAATGAAATACAACAGCACATCAAAAAGATACACACCATGATCAAGTGGGATTCCCATCTAAGGATGGTTCAACACATGCAAATCCATAAATGTGATATACCACATCAACAAAATCAAGAACAAAAACCATACAATTACCTCAAAAGATGCAGAAAAAGCATCTGACAAAATTCAACATCTCTTCATGAAAAAGACTCTCAACAAAACAGGTATAGAAGGAAAGTACCTCAACATAATAAAAACCATATACAACAGACCCACCGCCAACATCATCCTGAATGGGGAAAAGTTGAAAGCTTTTCCTCTAAGAACAAGAAGACGACAAGGATGCCCACTCTCACCACTCCTATTCAATATAGTACTAGAAGTACTAACCAGAGTAATTCACAGATGACATGAAGCTATTAAAAAAAAAAAAAAACCTGAATATTCTACCCAAAAACTAGAGATGATAAACAGTAAAGTTTTAGGATACAAAATCAATACACAAAAATTAGTAGTGTTTTTCTACACCAACAATGAACTAGCAGAAAAAAAAGAAATCAAGAAAGCTAGCCCATCTACAATAGCTACCAAAAGAATAAAATACCTAGGAATAAATTTAACCAAGGAGGTGAAATATCTCTAAAATGGGAACTACAAAACACTGCCAAAAAAAATTAAAAAGGATACCAAAAGATGGAAAGGCGTTCCATGTTCATGGATTCAAAGAATTAATGTTGTGAAAATGTCCATATTACCCAAAGCAATCTACAGATTCAATGTGATCCCCATCAAAAAACCAACAACATTCTTCATAGAAATAGAAAACAATCCTAACATTCACATGGAACAACAAAAGACCACAAAAAGCCAAGCAATCCTGATCAAAAAAATAAAGCCAGAGGCATAACACTACCTGATTTCAAAGTATAGTTCAAAGATATAATATCCAAAACAGGATGGTGGTGGCATAAAAACAGACACTCGAACCAATGGAACAGAATAGAGAATCTAGAAATCAACCCACAAAGCTACAGCCAACTGATCTTTGACAAAGGCACCAAGAACATACGTTGGGGAAAAAACTGTCTCTTCAATAAATGGTGCTGGGAAAACTGGACATCCCTATATAGAAGAGTGAAACTAGATCTGAACCTCTCACCATATACCAAAATCAACTCAAAATGGATTAAAGACTTAAATATAAGACATGAAACTATAAAACTCCTAAAAGAAAACAGGGGAAACACTTCAGGAAGTAGGACTGGTCAAAGACTTTATGAATACGACCCCCAAAGCACAGGCAACAAAAGGAACAATAAACAAATGGGATTATATGAAACTAAAAAGCTTCTACACAGCAAAAGAAACAAGTAACAGAGCAAAAAGCCAAACTACAGAGTGGGAGAAAATATTTGCAAACTATGTATCCAACAAAGGATTAATGTCCAGAATATACAAGAAACTCAAACAACTTAACAGTAAAAAATCAAATAGCCTGATTAAAAAATGGGCAAAGGAGCTGAACAGGCACTTCTCAAAGGAAAATATACAAATGGCCAACAGACACATGAAAAAATGCTCAATATTACTCAGCATCAGGGAAAACCACATTAAGACATCATCTCACCCCAGTTAGACTGGCTATTATAAAAAAAACAGAGAATAACAATTGCTGATGAGGAGAGAAAGGGGAGCCCTCCTACACTGCTGGTGGGACTGTAAATTGGAAGGAAGGAAGGAAAGAAAAGAAACAAACGATCATAGTAATACATTGAACTTTCGGAAGGAGAGAACAGAACTGAAGTTACCAGAGGTGGAAAAGGAGGAAGGGGAGTGGGTAAAGAAGGAATTGGTAAAGGGCCACAAAAAACAATTACATTGTACATTGTTGAATATACTAAGTATTCTGATTTGAGCATCACGTATTGCACAAAGGTACAGATATTCAATTCTGTACCCCAGATACACACAATCAACTATGTTAGAATAAAAAAAAAATTAAGAAAAAAGAATGAGAGAAAATATTTGCAAACTATAAAACCAACAAGGGATTAATATCCAGAATATACGAGGAACTCAAACAACTTAACAGTAAAAAAACAAATACTCCAATTAAAAAATTGGCAAAGGAGCTGAATAGACATTTCTCAAAGGAAAGCATACAAATGGCCAACAAGTATATGAAAAAATGCTCAACATCACTAATCATCAGGGAAATACAAATCAAAACCACACTGAGATATCATCTTACCCCAGCTAGACTGGCTATTTTCAAAAAGACAGAATAACAAATGCTGGTGAGGATATGGAGAAAGGAAAACCCTTCTACACTGTTGGGAGGACTGTAAATTAGTACAGCCATCATAGAAAACTGTATGGAGATTTCTCAAACAACTACAGATAGAACTACCATCAGAACCATACAGATAGACCTGAAACTGTAAAATTATTAGGGAAAATATAGGTGAAACACTTTAGCAGCTAGGTCTGGGCACAGACTTTATGAACATGAGTCTGAAAGCACTATCAGCAAAACAAAAAATAAACGAATGGGACTATATCAAACTAAAAAGATTCTGCACGGCAAAGGAAACAATCAAAAGAGTGAAATGACAACCTGCAGAGTGGGAAAAAATTTTTGCTAACTATGCATCTGACAAGAGATTAATATCCATAATATACAAGGTACTCAAACAATTATACAGTAAAAAAAACCAAATAACCCAATTAAAAATTGGGCAAAAGAGCCAAATAGACATTTTTCAAAGGAAGACATACAAACAGCCAGCAGGTACATGAAAAAATGCTCGACACTGCTAGTCATCAAGGAAATGCAAATTAAAACCACATTGAGAATTCATCTCACTCCAGTTAGACTGGCTATAATCAAAAAGAATGAGAATAACAAATGCTGGCGAATGTGTGGAGAGAAGGGAACACTCTTACACTGTTGGTGGGACTGTGAATTAGTACAACCACTACGGAAAACAGTGTGGAGGTTTCTCAAACAACTACAGATAGATCTTCCATACAATCCAGCAATCCCACTACTGGGTATATACCCAAAGGAATGGAAATCATGTCTAAGGGATACCTGCACTCCCATGTTTATCGCAGCTGTATTTATAATAGCCAAAATATGGAACCAACCTAAATGTCCATCAAGGAAAATATAGTATATATACACAACGGAATAATACTCAGCAGAGAAAAAGAGACAAAGAGATAGAAACAACAATCACAATAATGCATTGAACTTCCAGAAGGAGAACAGAATCATGGTTACTAGAGGTGGGAAAGGGGTAGGGGAAAGGGGATGCTACCAAGAATTTGGTTAATGAACACAGGAATGATTATGTTTTGTAATGATGAACATGCTAATTATCCTGATTTGATCATCACACATTGGACACAGGTATTGATATTCAATTCTGTACCCCACAAATATGTATAATCAATTATGCTATAATAATAAGGGCTGGCTGGTTAGTTCAGTTGGTTAGAGCACAGCCTTTTAACACCAAGGTCACGAGTCTGGATCCCCATACTGGCCAACTGCCAAAATAATAATAATAATAATAATAGTAATAATAATAAAACAGTGAATTGCATACTTTAAATGGGTGAATTGTATGGTATGTGAATTATATCTCAATAAAGTTATTTTTAAAAAGTAGGCATAAAGAAAAGACAGATTACAATTAGACTGAATAACAATGAAAGCAAGGAGCCAGTGGAATAATACTGTCAATATCCGAGGAGAATTTAACTATCACTCTAGAATTCTACATACAGCAAAACCAATTTTCAAGAACAAGGGCAAAATAAAGACATTTTTAGAAAAGGTAAGAGTTTACCATAAAAAGATCCTCACTGAAAGAAAAGTCTAAAGGATATACTTTTAGCCAAAGGAAAATAGATCTCATATTGAATGTGTGAGATGCAAAAACAAATGATAATCAAAGATATTGGTAAATCCGTGGGCAAATCTAAACAGGCATCAACTGTAAAGATAATAATGTCTACCTACTATGACCATTACACATTGTATACATGTATCCAGTTATCATATATACCCCATAAATATGTATAATTATATCTCAATGACAGTGTTTAAACAAAAAAAGTAAAATAATGTCTACTTTGTGTGTGTGTGCAAGGGGATGGACAAGAACAAGCTAGAACTAAAACCAGACAATAGCATATAAGCTAGCAGGAGTGTGATCAGAGTTAATGCATTCTAAGGTCCTTGTATCATATCAGATGAAGGTAAAGATAACAGTTATCTTTAGACTTTTAAGTATGCATGTTAAAATAGGTACAAAAACACCAAAAAGAGACACAGAGTGTGTAGCTTCCAAAGAATAGGAGAAAAACTACAATCAATCCAAAAGAAAGGGAATTAGAAAAAAAAAGGTTATTTAGAAAGCTCAAAATAAGACATTTGAATTTATTTCTACCATATCAATAATCACTACAAAGGTAAATAATTTTCCAGGTAAAAACAAAAATCAAACAGAATAAAAAATAATATCCAGTTATATGATATTTAAAAGAGGCATCTAAGACATGAGAGAAGAAAGAGATTTTTTTAAAACTTCAAAAGATGGAAATATAGGGCCGGCCCGTGGCTCACTCGGGAGAGTGCGGTGCTGATAACACCAAGGCCCCAGGTTCGGATCCCATATAGGGATGGCCGGTTCACTCACTGGCTGAGCGTGGTGCTGACAACACCAAGTCAAGGGTTAAGATCCCCTTACTTTAAAAAAAAAAAAAAAAAAAAAAAAAGATGGAAATATATCAAGCAACTACTAATCAAAATAAAGCTAGGGTTGCAATACCAATATCAGACAAAACAGACTAAAAGAAAAATAATTTCTAACAACAAACGGTTACTCCATGATAAAAGGCTTGTTAAACCATAATTGTGTATACACCTAATAACGTACTGACAAATCTGCCTTCACTGTAGGAGATTTTCAACATACCTCACTCAGAAATTGATAGGCAGCGACAACAACAAAAAAATTTGTAAGGATATAGAAAATGTCTCTTCCATTAACGTTCATTCCCTTACTCTATTTCAACAACTCATCCCATGGTTTATCTGAACACTGTCATTACACTGAACCATCCCCTCCTGAAATCTTAAACTCCACTACTGTAACATTCTATCATTTCAGCTTATAATTCCAATACACTTCTTGAGCGTCATCATGGCATCCTGAATCTCATCTGCATGTGGTCCAAATCTGCCCTCTTCTGTCTTCACTTTCTTCCTTTTTTACTCTAGACCCCATGGTCCATCAGCTCAATTACTCTCTTGCCCCCTTGTCTTACTCTGGAGAAATCACCCACCCTTACATGTGTAATATCACAAATTCATGTTCCCTAACCTCATCTGGGCCTTCAAAACTGTCTCTCTAATCAGCTCCCATTCTCATCAGCAGCTATTTCAAATTTTGCACTCTCTCCTCAAACATAAGTTTCTATCTTCTCCTCCTCACTGTCAGCAGACCTTATCTCCTACTTGAGTGAAAAATTGAAAAAACAATCACTAAGACCACTAGGAAGGAATTCCCTCAATTGTGTCCCCCACTAAACCACAAACTTATTAACATCCACACCCATCCTTTTTGCTTATTGTCAGGAGAGGCATCTCTCTATTGAAAACAAATTCCTATAACTTTAACACTGATTCTCTTATTTAGATACCTCTCCTCTACACCCCCAAAGAATCCTGCAGAACACTACCATAGGGTTTATCACAGTGTACTTATCTCTCTCCCCACTGTATTTAAAGATATTTGAGGCTCAGCCTCTTACTAGACAGCTTATCTTGGCAAAGTTACTCAACTTTTCTATGCCTCAGTTGTCTCATCTCCAAAACAGGAATAATATAATTTTCCATGAATCCTAGCTCTGGTCGTGTGACCCTTGGTAATTTGACCTCTCTATGCCTCAGATTCCTCATATCTAAAATGGGGATAATAATGAAGACAACTTCATAAGGCTTTCAAGGGGTTTAAATGAATTAAAACCATATTTTATCTGGTATGTATTTTACACGTACAGCACATTCCACTTTGGTCTAGCCACATTTCTAGTGCTCACTAGTCACAACAGGCTAGTGGCTACTACATTGGTGAGCAAAGATATAGAAAACAGTAGCTGCTCAATAAAATTCTTTAAAAGATATTGATGTAAGAAATGAAAAGAACTTTCAGATCCTCACTGGAAAAAAATGGTTATGTATTCTAACATTTATTTTTTATAGCATCTCTGAAAACAACTAATCCTACAATTGATGTCACGTGAGAGTTTAAATGGCAGCATTTTCTTAATAGTTCATGAGAAAATGGTGCATCTTACAGCCAATGGCATCTTAAAGTTGATGAAACACTGTGTATATAAAGCACTTAGTACCTGGCATATAAGCCTCACACAAATTAGCTATTATGTCTTATTCATATTTATATTCCCAACACTAGTTCAGTGCCTGGCAGTTTGTAGTTAATAAATGTTCATTAAGTGAATCTCTATATAATGCCTTGTAACCTCTAACTTTGTACATCTAAATCCAAATATATGAGGGTACTTCAAACAGTTCGTGGAAAGATTCGTATCACCTTTTAATTCTATTTTTCCATGAACTTTCTGAAGTACCCTCGTATTATATTCCTTTCAAAACTAGCTCCTTCTCACAAAGTTCCTCTTGCTGTCATTCTGAGTCATGCTGACTTACAAACGCAGATCTTTAACTCTTGCCTCTTCCCCTAATCCACTTTAGATAGCAGGTCATGTCAATTCTTCCTTTACAATTTCCCCTAAAATATGTCCTTTTCATTTGCATTCCCACTGCCACCCCCATAATCTGAGACAGTGATTTTTGAACTTTTTGGTCTAAGGACCTTTTATACTCTTAAAAATTAGAGGGCACCAAAGAGCTTTTGTTGATCTGGATTATATCTATCAATATTCACCATATTAGAAATTAAAACTGAGAAATTTTTTAATGTTTATTAATTCATTAAAAAATAATAAACCCATTACATGCTAAAATAAATGACATCCTATGAAAAATAACTATATTTTCCAAACTAAAAAAATAGTGAGAACAGTGATATTGTCTTACATTTCTACAAATCTTTTTAATATTTCTGGCGTAATAGAATATAGTCATATTCTCTGCTTCTGCATTCTGTAAACATATGCTGTTTTGATTGAATTACAGGAAAAAAATCCAGCCTCACACAGGTATGTAGTTGGAAAAGGAACGAATATTTTAACAGCCTTTTCAGAAAATTGTGAAGATTAGTCTTTCATACTACAAGAAAACTTGACAAGTGGTAGTTTCTTAAGGGTTAGCTACAATGTACAATCTGAAACCTTTATCAATGAAATATTTATACACTGTTCCATTAAAATTCATTGATGTATCTTGCACTTCAAATGATCTTTTACCCAGTGCATGATTTTATATCATGCTTGCTCATCTGGAAAATATTGGTTCACCAAGTTATACTAAGCTTCTAAATGTTAACACATTTCATTATACAACAGCTAAAAATCACATTTATTATTATTGCCACCAATCTCATCAGAAGTCTTTAAGTATCAGGTTCACAGCGGTGTATTATTTTCCAAACTTCAAATTTTCATTTAAAAGTTCAAATTTTATCACTGGCATCAAATATTGCCAGTTGTCTTTTTTGATATGATAGGCTTGCTTTGATCATTTTCAAGAAAAAAATCTTCCAAATACCAATGTCTGAATAATCATAATTTGAATGTCAGTCATTCGTTCAAATAAAAATGGTGTGCCATGAAAAAAGCAGCTAGTTTAATTCACAATTTAATCATACAAGTGCTTTTCCTCAGAACAACCATTGTACTTTGGTATGCAGAACGGCTTTGTGTGCACTTCTCATTTCATCACACCGAACACTGAAGACATGTCTCAAGGGTCAAGATTTAGTAAAACTAATGAGTTAATTTTTACTGCTTCATTTAGGACATTCTCAAGTGAAACTAGCATTTTTGTTTTTTTACTACAGTGAAGAATATGACCACTAGTACAGTTTGGTGCCACTGCCTTCATTGGTGTTAAAGCATCAGCAGTTTTACCCACCACTGTTTTAGCACCATCAGTGCCAATGTCAACAGTGAAAATAGCAAATAATATCTTGGTATTATTATGAAAATAATTTTGACCTCTCAGATCTCCTGAAAGGGTCTAAGGGTCTGCAGACCATATCTGAGAATTTCGAGTCTAGGACTTATTCATGTTATACCTGGACATACACATGTCAGCCTCCTAAATAGTCTTCGCCTCTCTCCTCTCTCCTAATTCACATTAGTTTGGCACTATTAGATACAGCTTTTTTTTTTTGGCAGCCAGCCCGTACAGGGATCAAACCCCGGACCATAATGTTATCAGCACCATGCTCTAAGCAACTGAGCTAACTGGCCAGCCTCTAGATACAGCTCTCTATAAAGCTGCTTTCAACATATTCTGCCCCCAAATTTTCAGTGATAGCCTCACTGAACAGAGAATAAAGTTCAAATTCCTTATTATCACATTGAAAGACCTCCACAATTGTCCTCACCTAACTTTTTCAGCCTTACCGCCTACCACCACCCACCACCAACTACAATGAAGTCAGCTGGTCTACTTACGGTCTCCTGAAACACAATTTACATATCTCACAACCTTGCTTGAGCATTCCCTATCATATCAAACATCACTGCCTCTCATACAATCCCATATCCTATTAAACATTTAAGACTCAGTTCAACATCCACATACTTTATAATCCTTTTTCTAATCACTCTGATTTACACTGTTCTCCTCCTTCCTAGAAATATTATAGCAATCATTATCCTATCATATACTGTCTTTGATAATTTAACTCGAGTTATTTAACTTTACGTGCTTTCCTCAATTTCCCAATTAGATTTAAGTTCTTGGAGTACAAAAACTCTGTGCTTAACTTTGAATCTTCTACAGTGCCTAATACAATGCAACAAACCTAGTGGACTATCATTTTTTAAAAAATGAAATCAATGAATAATGCTCTTCCCAAAGGCAAGATTCAGTTAGAATCACTGATGTCCTTGAAAGACTTCTTAGAGTTATTAATGTTTTTAACGGGAATAATTATGCCTTTTAATCAAAATCAGTCCACTGGCAACTCATGAAAAGTAATCCTCTCCTCATTAATTCTGATGAGGTTTTTGCAGTGTCAATCAAGCAAATGTAGAGTAAGTGACTCAAAGGACCCTGTTGAAGTGGTTTAGAAGGGAAAAGATGGTGATCACTGCTCTAGATCAGCAAAGAGACTTCAATGTGGAGTCAACTCTATATGTAATATTTTTATTTCCTTAAAAGTAGATATAAAGCAAATATGGTAAAAATTTTATATTTGTTAACCTGAGAGAGAGGTGTGAGGGTATTTGTTATGTTAGTCTTTGTACTTGTCTATATGTTTGACATATTTTTAAATAACTAAGAAAAAAATGCATTGTGTGGCACTCTGAAGCACATATGGTGCATCAATATACATGCATGTACAATTTAATTGATGCTCTGTGCTGTCCAATTTTTACTTACCAGTGCATCATCTTGCAATGAAGCAAAAAAGAAGCCATAGAGCAAGTTAATTTGCTCCTTATGATCAATGAAGTCAAACATTGCAATCAGCCAACGATAAAAAAGTACCTGTCAAGACAAAATGCTGACCTTTAGAGAAATATAACTGGCACAGAAGTGCTTAATTTCCCCCTCAGGGCTGTTTTAGAAGCTTCTAGCACAAAGTAGGATAATAGATTTTATTTCTCAGTAAAAATTTGTTTGACTAGAGTCCTTGCATCAAGCTATATTATTCCAAAACTACAGGCTTTCCACAAAAGGCCACTGCCATTACTCCATAAGTGGCTCTTCCCTGCCAGCCCCTAAGTGGTTCTGAAGGACTTATCAAAGTGTTTAAAAAGATTACCTTGGTGCTACCAGAACACTTGCCAACACAAAGCCAAGAGACTGCCTTAACCACAGAATCTTCTGATACTAGAGTTGCTGGAATCATGCACTTCAATATCCGTGTGTTTACAGCATTCCCTGGAAAGCAGACAAACTCTAAATTACACTATACTTTACTGTCTCAATTGTCTCTTTACTCCTGGTCCTAAAAAAATCTCATTTTATACTGAAGGCAATAAAAATCAACAGTATGTAATATTCAGTATCTCTTATCATCACTATAAAACATTATTCAAGGGCCAAGCCCGTGGCGCACTCGTGAGAGTGCTGCGCTGGGAGCGCAGCGACGCTCCCGCCGCGGGTTCGGATCCTATATAGGAATGGCCAGTGCACTCACTGGCTGAGTGCCGGTCACGAAAAAGACAAAAAAAAAAAAAAAAAAACATTATTCAAAAAAAATATATACCTTTAACTTCTAATATAAACTATAAAGCAAATTATTTGGCCCAGATATTTCCATTTAAAAAGGAGGGATGAAAAAAAGACCAAATAAAAAGGGGGGATGAATAGAGGGTCTCCTTAGGGGGTGATGAAAATGGGAATTAGTGATGATAATCAAACAATATTGTGAATATGCTAAAAAACACTGGATTTTTTATTAAAATGTAGTTGATTATACATGTTTGGGGGTACAGAGTTGAACATCAATACCTGTGAAAACACTGAATTTTTATAAGGGTGAATTTGATGGTGTGTGAATTATACCTCAAAAAAAGCCTTTCAATCACAGCAAAATATCAAAGATTTTTTTAAATTTTGTAATACAATACATGTTGATTTATTTAAAGCTATTGACAGACACCATGCATGAGCTGCTACATTTAAGAATAAGTAAATATATTTTATCCTCTACTCCCCCCAACAAGGGAATAGGGTAGCAGAATGGAACAGATATCCTTAGAGTTAGATGGCTGTAATAATATTCTACTCTAGTCCAATCTTTCCATTTTGCTCTCTGGTCTCCATGGTGTTCTCCTCTGGTAATAGAAGTGATGTTACAGAGACTGACTTTATATATACCCTATATCAACTTCTGTTTACTAAGGCTTCAAGAATTAAAATTTATCTCATCAATTTGTACCCCCATCGCTCTATGGAGAAGAAAGGAAGCAGTGATGGCAAGTAAAGAATCACAAGAATAAAAATCTCTGCTTCCCACTCTTGTGGTTTCTTGGTTTTATTTCTTTTTTTCCCTCCCACTCCCATCCACTAAAACTTCTAAAGTTTAAAACAGTCTTACCACTAATACCTTGCACATGTACCAAATTCAAAGAAGAAATTCAATACTGACTATTTTTACTTCCCAGTGACTTTATTTCTCAAATCTAAAGTTCCTTTACACCTAATTATGATGACATTTCTAGCATACCTGCCCTTAAATATGCATTTCAACTTCCCAAAAGAGCTACATGTAAAAATCTAGTAGGAATGGGGGACGCATAGAAATAAAAGGAGAAAAAGAATAAAGGAGGCCACATCTGACCTCGGCAAATTCCAGCTCAACAGAAAAAGGAAAAGTAACCTAGAAAGCCAGAGATTATTTTTTAAATTGTTTTATACAAGTTTCCAGAGTCTGAGGCATGCATTTTGAAACACCCCAAGATCTGGCTGACATCATGAAAACCTTCTAACCATTAAATTCTAAGATATCAAAAAAGAAAAGAGGAATTCCAAGATAGAAACACCTGTACATTCTATACATGTTTTAAGGGGAGAAAGGAGTGGTAAAATTGATAATGATAGACACTGATCAGTTAAACTCAGATTCCTGGAAAGATATTAGAACCAAACAAGCTGAAACCACCTACAAGAACAAAAGACAATTTTATTAGGTCTAATTTAAATTTCTAGGAAAACAGAAAACTAATCAGGTAAAAGTGGAGAAATAAACTTTATAGTCATATGCTGAATTCTGTTAGTAATATGTCGTTACTTTAAAATACACACACACACACATCTGTAAATATAATGCTAGGGTATACACAAAGGAATGTAACATGCAAGGGCCAGGAAATACTTAGTATATAAAGCATCTAATTTTGATAACTTTTTTTTTTTTTAATGTAGAAAAAAACGGTAGCAATGTGGTACAGTCTAAACACGAGAATGAGAGTTAGGAGACCTGATTTCCCCAGTTCTAGCTCTGACATTAAGCAAGTCTCTTTAACCACTCTGGGCCTCAATTTCTCCACCTTTAAAACGAGATGTTTAGAGTCTAAAATACCTTCCAAGTCTGAATTTGAATGAGAGAAGGTTAAAAGGTTCTTTTCAAGTAAAAAGAATATTGACCAGGTGTTATTTCTAATAACCTTTCCCAACCCCTCCCCACCACCACCACTAAACTTAGAATAGGAAAGGAAGCATTTGCACAAAAGAAAAAGCATCTTGACTGTTAATGTTATATACACTGGGATGGAAACGGTATAAACTGGAACTTTTCATAGATAAATAAACCTAAAGGCAGTGAATTAGATTAGGTGATCTCTCAAGGTTCCTTCCAGCAACATTACTTAAATTATCTATGCTTCTTAAGAGAAATGCTAAAAATGGTTCCCATGTATTTGGTGACAAAAGTCTACGCATTTTATTTGTAAAGATATGATAATTGGTCATTTTCAGCATATGCACACAGAAACTTTTGGCTCATAAAGTAGTCTAAACACAATCTTACTTGATTGGTCTTATGAAGAGAATAGTAAAAATAAAGAAATACAACTGATTCCAATGAACAATCTAGTTCAAAGTCTAAAAGGCAAAACTAATAGCAAACTGATGACAAATGAACCCGCTCAACATACCAAATTTGCCACTGAGTGCCACATTTAATAGAATGTCAATTTCTTCTGGAGCTAACCCATTCTTCCAAGCCACATTTTCCACAGTTTTCAAGTGTCTTTCTAAGGTTTTATTTTCACTCCATGAAGTTTTAATGGGACCTGGAAAAAGGAACAATATTAAATAGTGAGACCTGTAAAATTCTTTCAGTCCTCAGCCTCAACAATGACAACTTGGGACTCTTTAAGGAATAGCTTTACGTAAAAAATGTCTTCCTAAAAACCCTTAAAAGCCTTTAAAACTCTAGAATATTTTTTTGTCTGTGTTTCTGGTTTAGTGTCTGGTTAAAACTCTAGAATATTTAACAGCAACACCTTCAGTGAGGAAAACTGAATCATACACTGGCATCCCTGCTCTAAACTAACTAAAAGCATTGAACTTAGATTATAACCGTTTCAATACTTGGGCAGTGGTTCCCAAACTTTGCTATACATTGGAATCACTCAGGAAACCTTAAAAAAATCCTGATGCTAGGTTGCATGCCATGCCAATAAAACCAGAATGTCTAAGAGCAGATGCAAGGCATCGGGTTTTTTTTTTAAAAAAGATTCTCAGGTGATCCCAATGTGCAGCAGTTTGGGAACCACTCTGCTAAAAAGATGTTTTGTTGCTGTATCAGTAGTACTTAACATACTGATTGGTATGTATAGTAAGTGTTCAACAAATGTCTATTAAATACACAAAAGCATGAATGAGCAAAAATACGCTTTCCTTTAAAAATACTTAATTAAAAAGACTGGAATATTTTTACAGAAATAGGACTTTCATAAGGAAAACAATACACCTTTACCTTTCTCAAAGTATCCCACTGCTATTTGCAGAGCATCTCCAGCTTGGTCGTCATCATGTCCACAATCTTCCACTAAATTGTTTTGTCCATGTTTCAAGATGCTTTTTGAGTTGCTTAGATCCTGTTTTATTTTCCAGGCGGAGAGCTTGGTCTGACGACTGTTACTACCTTGTAAAGTCCTGTTTTGTGCCTGGAAACTCTTAACTGTCGTTTGAGGCAACATTACTGCATATGTTATATACAGAAACAAATGTTAAGTTATCATGAATCAGCCAAACAGTCCCTTTTTCTCCAGAAAGACAGGGACCATATCCGCCTGTATTCCCAGAATTCAGTACCTAGCATAAAACAGACATGCAATAAGTAAGCTGACAACAATCCAGGAATCAATACCTATAGGTTAACTTTCTCAGAAAGTCCTTGACTTAAGGGCCAGCCCGTGGCTCACTTGGGAGAGTGGTGTTGATAACACCAAGGCCACGGGTTTGAATCCCTATATAGGGATGGCCGGTTAGCTCACTTCAGAGAGCGTGGTGCTGGCAACACCAAGTCAGGGGTTAAGATCCCCTTACCGGTCATCTTTAAAAAAAAAAAAAAAGAAAGCCCTTGACCTAAATAGAAACAACTTATCAAGGTAACGTTTATCAGCTGAACTAGCCTTGGGCGCGCGGGGGGGTGGGGGGGGGGGCAGTAAGAGTACAGGCAACATAGCAAGTTCTCTCAGAATGGCTATATCATATAAGCGAATCCAAAACTAATCCATCTTATCAACTCAATCTCATTTTCTCCACTCCTTGATTTTGCTTTTAATCTTTATGCTCTCCACTTTGTCAGTGGTGAGTTAAAACTGAATAGTTCAAAAGCCAAACTGGTGGCCAGACTAAACATTCTCAAGACAAAAACATTCCTTGTTTATTAATTCACTTATTCAATAATTACTGATCATCTATATGCCAAACACAATTCTAGTCACCAGAAATAAAATAATAAAACAGTCAAGGTCCCTGCTCTCATAAAACTTGGGTGAAGGGGGACCAAAAAATAAATAAGTCAATAAATAAGTAAAATAATAATAAACATAAAACACAGTGATACGACAGAAATGGGGTGAGGATGGGAAGCTACTTTGGAATAAGTATTCAGGGAAAGCCTCTCTGAGGTGATCTTTAAGCTGAGATTTGAATGCCAAGGAACCAGACATGTTAAGATCTGGTGGAAGAGTATTTCGTGAAGAGGAAAGAGGAAGACATGCTCAGACCACCCAAAAAAAGTGCTTGCTTGGTGTGTTAAAGAAACAGCTGTAACACCAGTGTGAAGGGAGTGGAAGGAGGTAAAGGGTAGTGAAAGATGAAATCAAAAAGGTAGGCAGGAACTAGATCATATTGGGATTTGTAGGCCAAAGAAGAAGCTTGGATTTTAAGTGTCAAGAAAAGCCATGGGGCGGGGGGGGAGGGGGGGGACTAGAGAGGGGAGCAATACCACCTGATTTGTGTTTTAAGACCATTTTAGCTGCAGTGTGGAGACTAGAATGTTAGGGATCAACGAGTGGCAATAGGTTTATTCTTGCAGAACTCCACAAGAGGGATGATGACAGCAGTCTGCACTAGGCCTAAGGTGTAGCAGTGTAGAAGTGGAAAACGATTGGATTCGTGACATGTTTTGGAGGTAGACTAGGTAGGCCATGATAAAAAGAACTGGGTGTAGAAAAAGGAAAGAGAGAAACCAAGAATGACTTCTAAGCTTTTGGCTTCGAATGGGAAAAACTAAGGAAATGGTCGGAATGACACTCTATCCCACCTCACCGGAACACATGAGGCCAGAGCAGGAGCGTAATATATATGTCCAACCCAGCGGGAGGTTCCAGATTCCGAGCTGTTTCCTAGGGTCCTACAAAAGAAGGGCGGGGGAGCAGCTTCTGACCCCATCTGGTTGAACCATCACAGCGCTTCCCAAGGATCCCTTGCACAGTCTGCCCCAGCAGGGAACGAACTTCGCCACGACGACTTACCCACTAGGCAGACTCCTGGGCTGGGGGAAAACTCGACCCTAGCCATACCTTGCAGGTTAGTCTCGCTCTTGGAAGATTCACCCTGGAGGCCCCCATTTCGCGCGGTGTTTAAAAGCAGCTCACCTGACATACTCTTCTGCCCCGCAACATCCAGAGTCCGAACACCGCCTCCCAGATTCAAAGGCGCGCGTCCCGCCTCGCGCATGCGCTTCCACGGAGACTCAGGCAGCGGCTGGGCGGAGCGGCGCCGCTCTACTGAAGCCTAATTGGTTGAAGTACAGCTCTTCGGCGGGAGGAGGCGCGCGCGCCGTCGCTGGCGCAGACCTAATTACTGACAGCGGCTTGCCCCACCCGCGCTTGACTGGGAGAGCGCGGGGAACGGGCCGTTGCCTCTGGAGCCAGCTGATTGGCTGGCGTGCCCACTGTTCTAATAATGTTCGCATTCATCGTTTCGTGTAAAATGGGAGAATGTGTCTCGATTCTTGAACTTAACACGATCAATTATAGTGATCGTTTTGCCCACATTGAGCCCCAAATGTCGGGCCTTTGAGTCTGTAAGAAAATACGAAACCGCAGACTTCACAATAAAGGTGGCTTCTCCCATGTTGAGACTCAAAGGGGGTGGGAGGAAAGAACCGCTGGATCTGCCCTCCTTTTACCAAGGAGGGATACGAATAACCTCCAAGGTTTTTTAGAAACGTGTCCTGAGCCAGATGTTGTGCAACCTTGCAAATAGCCGGTTGTTAACATGTAAATATTCGTAACCTTGAGAAATCAATTGACCTTAGAGAAACTCGCTAAAACAGCGACAAGGGCTTAATCTGAGATCTGAGCTTAATCCCTAATTTAATCTCTCATTAGAGTAGGAAAGGGAGAGGAAAGATATAAATTTAACGGCTGTCACTAACTTGTTGAGGCCAAACCATACACATAAACTTTAGGCAAAACTGTAGGGGGGGGGCCGGCCCGTGGCTCACTCGGGAGAGTGTGGTGCTAATAACACCAAGTCCCCGGGTTCGGATCCCATATAGGGATGGCTGGTTTGCTTACTGGCTGAGCGTGGTGCTGACAACACCAAGTCAAGGGTTAAGATCCCCTTACCGGTCATCTTTAAAAAAAAAAAAAAAAAAAAAAACTGTAGGGGGAAACTTTGTAATCTTATAGTGAGATGAATAATCAAAGATTAAGTTGATGTATTTGGGGAAAACTACAGCAGAAATGACTATTTACCACATCTTATGTTTATATGCTTTTCAGAGTAGTATCACAAACTCTTATTTAATCATGGATGAAAATTGAAACTGTTCAATTTTTCTACGATAGCTACTCTTTATCTAGTAAAACTGAAAATTTGTCATTTTTCATGCTTTAATCATTTCATAGACTCAAAGAAATGTAAATAGGAAGGGATTTTTTTTTTTTTTAAAGATGACCAGTAAGGGGATCTTAACCCTTGGGCTTGGTGTTGTCAGCACCACACAGCCAGTGAGCGAACCGGCCATCCCTACATAGGATCCGAACCCATGGCCTACGGTGTTATTAGCACCGCACTCTCCCGAGTGAGCCACGGGCCGGTCCTAAATAGGAAGGGATTTTAAGGCTTCAACACTCTTGTTTTTGTAGATGGTGAAACTGGAGCCCTGAGTGGTGAAATAACTTGCCTAATGTGACAAATCTGTGACAGTGCTACTTGTGCCACTTTGTGGACACATATAGTGAGAGACAGTGGTTCACCTTTATTTAATACTTTCAATTTTCTCTGAAATCATTTTTCTACCTTACTTTGGCATCATCTAATAAAGCAAAAGTCCCAAAACCTAGAAATTGTATTGGGATCCTAATTCCATGGCTTTCTGTCTTGTGTGCTAATATCCCAAAAGTGTGGGGGAACTTAGACGTGATTAGAAAGTTGGCAACCTCATTAGTATATTAAGTTATTATACTCCCCCTTCTCTTTCTTCTTCCTCATCTATGCTCAGAAAGGGCGGGGAGGGAGGGCTGGCCGTTTAGCCAGTTGGTTAGGGCGTGGTGCTGATAACACCAAGGTCCAGGGTTCCATCCCTAAACTGGCCAGCAGCCAAAAAAAAAACCATGAACAAAAAGAGCCTGAATCCTTTGATACGACCCTTTCTTTCCCGATTTTCAGTGTCTGTCCAGACAGTGTCCTCCAAATTTCAAAAATTTTTATTTTGAAAGAATGAGAGAAATAAGACAGAGAAGTATCAATATCCAAGAACAATGATACTGAAGAAAATACAAGTACTCTCCCCACACACAACCCCCCACCCTTTTCCCCATCACTGGCACAATAATATTAAAACCATCAAAGCACATCTAACAAGGAGAAACAGCAGTATGTAATGAAGAAAGCAAATTTCCATACTGCTCAATCCAACTAACCCATACCAAATGTCCTTCCTCCAGTTAAACTCCACCCACCGGAATGATGAAGAGGTGTAGAAAAGACAACGCTGGGGGTGAATTGGAACTCTAGCTAAATTCAGTGACGAATCAATAGGAATAGTAAATCTGTTTGGCAAGGAAACACTGGATTCAGCTCCTTTGTCAAATTTCAGATGATTTCAAAGAACAGCTAGAGTTTGAGATTCACAGACTTCTAACATGAGTGAACCCTGCTCCCTCAATTACAACAGTGGAGCAGCTGCCAAATCCTGTTTAGCTGCTAAGAATTGTGGAAGTGGGGCAGCTTTGGGCTCAAGAAAATCTGAAAAAGATGTCTAAGTTTACTGCTTCAGTTTCAAACTGTGAGTAAAGGAGCTTGGTAGGTAGGGCTTGGACAAAGGCAAAGTGAAACTTCCTATTTTACCACTTGATGAATTAGACTATTCACTGTATGCATCCTTTGTTTTAATTAAACTAAATATGGAGTATTCAAAATTTAAACAGCTGTTGTAGTAGAGGCTAATTAATTTTACATAGAACTCAGTGTCTCAAATTGAAGGATTTTTTTGTTCCTAAAGCGGTGAGTTTAAGTTTTCAGCCTAATCTATTGAGGGTTTCCCCCCAACCATGGGGATACATTACTTGTTTTATACCAGAAGTAAGTAGGATTCTCTTTACGGGAAGTTTATTTTATTCTGCCTCTGCTGGAATCAATCGATAAAGGGAAGGATACCTGTGCAGGATTAGTTCAAGATTAGAGCCTTCTCCACATGTGTGTGCATGCACACACTCACAGTAGTAAATACATTTTCCCACACATAATCTCACGGTCACATGCTTGCTGGAGCCCATCTCACAAACACACTTCAACAGTAGCCATATACATGTACATGCAGCAAGATGTGAGAGTTGCCCCAGAGTGATTAAAGGTGGTGCACAAATGTCAATGTGGGGAGTCATTTTAGGGTATAGATGTACACAAGCCAACAGGGTCGTTAACTTGCAGATTACACTTTTCCCTTTCCTCCAAGATAAATAAATCAAATGAAAAACACACATATTTTCCTGGGTGTCATGGAGGCAACTGCCTGGAGGGTCCACTTTTTGCACTTCCACTTTCCTATGACACCTTCACTTTGCCGTGAGGGGCCTTCTCATATAAGGAGGGTTGCTCCTCAGCATTCCGTGGCCGGGGCTTCTTCTCAGAAGACCTGTCTTCAGGCTTGCGGGCAATCAGCAGGCGGCAGGTGAGCAGGATTCCAAACACCAGAGCATGGGCGTAGCGTTTGAGAGGATCACCAACCAGCTGGTGGAAGAAGAGCACAGCCAACACCAGCAAGAGTAGGAAGAAGTTGGCCACATCTTTGGGACGCCCAGGCACAAGGGTCATGACGATGCCGCAGACCACCTCAAGGACACCAATGCTTTTTCGGAGGAGAATGGAATTGATCCCCATTTTCTTCAGCAGAGGGAGGGCCCGGACATAGCTCTTGTAAGCACGCTTCTAGAGTGGGAATACCATAAAGAAATCACTGCATAGCCGTGATTTTAACATTACAATAAAGAAAATACAAGCAGAATCCTCCTTCCCTACCATTCCCCTATCACACCAGCCAATGGTGTCCCATTTTTCACTTTTCCCCTAAATAAAAGCCTTGCAATTATGATTTTAAAAAGCAAGCAATCTGCTGGGATCCCTTAAATCTGCTGTGATTTAAACCTTAGTAGCGGCAGTGCTACGGTCTGAATGTTTGTGTTCCCCCATAATTCATATGTTGAAATTCTAACCCCCACGGTGATGGTATTAGTGGGTGGGGTCCTTGGGGGGTGATTAGGCCATAAGGGTGGAGCCCTTATGAATGCAATTAGTGCTTTTATAAAAGAGGCCCCAGAGAGCTGACTTGCCCCTTCTGCGAGGTAGTCAAAGCTAGGAGGCACCAACTATAAACCAGAAAGTGAGACCTCACCAGACACCAAATCTGCTGGCACCTTGATCTTGGACTTCACAGTTTCCATAACTGTGAGAAATTAATTTCTGTTGTCTATAAGCTACCCAGTTTATGATATGTATTTTGTTATAGACAAGTACCAAAGGTAATAAGGCAGAGAATTTGGCTTTACAGTTTTAAAAAATTTTTGATTATAAATCACAAACATTAAGAATTTAAAAGAAAATTCACTGGGCCCGTAAATACTACTTTGTGTTAGCCACATCCACGTTTTCTAGTGCCTGCCTGTCCAAACCCAGATGCATATGAATGCCAAGGCACAGTATGGTAAAGCCTCACTAATTTATTTATTTTTTTTTTTTTAAGCCTCACTAATTTAGACTTCCCTAATTTGGAATATGTGATATTTCAGAAAAGAGCTGAGCTGGAGTTTATATTTGTGGAGTCTATTAAAAAAAAAGTGATGGCTGAACAAATAGAAAAATAAAAAGGGTGTACAAATGTTAGCCCCTTTTATATCTTTAAAATATAGTAAGACAAAATTATTCTCATGTTCATTGAGATAAATCTCCAGACCTTTACAAGACTCTACTTTGGTTAGCCTAGTTCAAGTTCATTCATTTTAATTCAACAAATATTTATTGAACACCTACTATAGGTTTTGCCTTGTAGATACAGAGATGAATAAGACAGGGTCAAGAAGCTCTTGATCTAGTGGAGGAAAACAGATTTGTAAACAACATTATAAAGCAGCATTGTTAGTAGTATATAGTAGAGGTTGATTCGAGATCCAACAGTAGCCCAGAGGGAGACATCATACAACAGAGGAGGGAGTTACTGGATATATTACAAAGTAATACAATTATATTAACCTTAGAGTAATAGATTGCTCATATTTTTCACTGTTCAGATTGGTTTGATCCTCAGTTTGGAGTAAATTGATGAGATTTTATGGTGTCTTATTAGGCTGACCCACCGTGATGTTTTCATTAGGTTTCCATTCATTCATTTAATATTTATTAAGGTACTCCTTGTGCTAGGCACTGTACTACGTACTCTGGATACAGACAATCAAAGGCCCTGCCTTCCTGAAACTTGTACTTTACAAGGGGAAGAGCAGATATGTAAAGACATAAATGCAGTAAAGTGTCATGAGTGCTGGTTAAAATTATGTAGTGGGTACAGTGGAGGCACACCAGAGGGAATGGTCAAATCTCCCTTAATGGTGATAGAAAATGGGGAGTGGAATCTTTAGAGAAGAGCAGGTGTTTGCAAGATCAATAAGGAAAGGGCATTGCAGGCAGAGGAAGCTGAGTGAGCAAAGGCCCTGGAACACAAAGTAGACTAGTGCATTGCAAACACGGCCTCAGTTCAACATAGGTTGAGGGAGGGAAGGTGGGGAAGTGAGACATGAAACAGGGGCAAAAGATATGAATCAGATCATAGAAAACTATATCTGTTATGGAGTTGGGCTTTGTCCTATAAGCCAGGGGATCAACATAATCAATTTGCTTTTAAGGAAGGTCCCTCTGGAAACAGTGTGAAGGACGGATTGGGAGTGGTATGCTTGGAAACAAGGAGATCAGGTGAGAGACCTGGACTAGCATAATAACAGTGAGGATGGAGGGAAGGGGACAGAATCAAGGATGCTCTGAAAGCAAAATCAATGGAACTTGGTATCTTATTGGATGTGAACACTAAGAGAAAGGGAAGAGTCAAGAAAGATTCTCAGATCTCTGGCTTGGATACCTGGGTAGACAGGTGATACCTTTCTCCTAGTGCAGGAATATATCAAGAGAAACAGGTTTGGGGGACAGAGAGCTGGAGGGAATGAAGAACTCAATTTGGGGTATTCTGTGTTGAAGTATCTCTAAGACATCCATGTGGAGATGACTGGTAGGCAGCTCAGTAAGAGAAGTCTGGGCTAAAAAGATAGAGAATGGATAGTCACCAGTATGCCCAGGGAAGGTATATACAAAGAGAAAAAAATGTGTGACAGACATTTAAGAAATGGGAAGAAGAAGAGGGTCCACAAAGCAGGCAGAAGAAAGTATGATGATAAAAAGCAGGAGGAAAATCAGAAGAGATGGGATCATGGAAGCCAAGAGGAGTTTTAAAAATAGTCCAAAGTGCCAATGCAAGGCAAGTATAAGAATCAGACAGATAGCCAACTTGACCTCTCAGAAGCATCTAGCACTTAGAATAGTGTTCACACACTCCAGGTTTGGAACAAATATTAAGTCATTTCCCTCATGTCTGGACAACTGAATGTACCTTTATTTCACAGATTAATTATCATGAGTGGCACAAGATAATCCTCTATGAAGACTATTAAAAGACTGATGGTTTAGTAAAAAAAAAAAAAAAAAAAAAGCATGGGATTGGATCCAAACAGACTTGGCTTCAAGTCCCAGCTCTTGTCACTTTCTAGTGGGGTGTCTATGAGCAAATTATTTGACCTCTCTGAGCCTCATTTTCCTGAGCAGTGCCAGGACTAAGCTGAAGTCAGTGTAAGTAAGTGAGGCTACTTGCCTTGGGTGCAAATTTTAAGAGGGCACCAAAAACACTCATTAATCAGGTAACAATATCCATGATGAACAAAATATCAAAATTTTAAGTAAAGGTAAATTCTGACTCTGCACTTGCATGACCCTGCCTCACTTGCCTCTCCCTAATGCCTGTCTTGTCAGAGACTGTCTTTATTGAAAATCAGCTTTGTACCCCATGAATATGCATAATCAATGAAAAAAGAAAGAAAGAAAGAAAGAAAATCTTACCTCAATCTAGTCCCTACCCTGTTCCTGAGCATATAAGGAAATACAAAGTGTTAGTCACTCTTCCTCCCTCTTCTTGTCTTAGGTTGAATCAGGGATTTTTCAGAGAGAAGTTATGAGAGAGGTTGACCAGTAGGTAGAGTGAAACCGTGGGCTGAACCAAGCCACACCCACGTGGAGCAGAGCTGAGGGTTAGGGTACCTGGTGGGGGGGAGGGGGGTGAGAAGTCCACCTCTTTTTTCTCACTGTTCACCTAGATACATACCACCTGTCTACTCCCTCCCCCTCTGCACTCTGGTGATGGTAGCAGGTGGACATCAGGGAAAGAAACCTACACCTAAGAGGCTTTCTTAACACTTTTAAGTAAAGACCATTTCTAATTAGCAGCACAAATTTTCTCAAGAGGCAATTCCTAAATCCTAAGTGCAAGCTTCTGACGTGATAAACACAGGAGGCAAGATGAGTTTCTTACAATCAGTTCAGAGCCAAGACTTCCAGTTGCTGGCTGAGTGGCTTCTGGAAACGCTCTTTTGGCTAGGGCTAAACACCCACCATTCAGAAATAGATTCTTACCCAAACTGAGGTGGAATCTATAATTTGTGGCCAAATTCCAGGTCTGTAAATCAAGTTCCTATGACTTCAATGATCTTTTTTGTCTCCATTTGGTATAACTTTATATTACCTTTTTAGTTCTTTAACCTCTTAAACTGCAGCTGTGGATATTTTTATGCAGCTGTTGCTTCTTCCTTTTCTCAAGAGGAAACTGCATGTGAATAAGCCATCTTATCAAATTTTCATTTCAAAGCTAAGTAGGTACAGATAGGATCTATTTTCCAAAATTCCAGACAGGGAATGTTTAGTTTGTTAGAGATGGGACTAAGCTTAGATGGGTCTTGACACTATAGGAAGCCCTTTATTCTTTCTCCTATAGAGTAAGATAGAGGCATCAAAAGAATCCTACTATTGCCAGCCCCATCATTATGCTGGGTCCAGGCTACCTCAATTCTAACAATAGAAGGGTCACATGTCTTGAGTCTATAGTAACTAGGTCTCTAAAGACTTTAATTGTACTGACAGTAAGAATAAAGAGAGTTGACAGATTCACTTTCCCAAAAGACTTTGCAATTCACTTTATTAGGTCTGTTTTCTTTCCATTGTAATGACCCTGAAACCATAGTTTCCTTATAGGAGAAGGAAACAGGAAAAATAAGGGTTTAGTCAAATGTTTCAAATACCTTCGATCAAAGGCAATCATCCAGCAATATCCTTGGACTGGGATTCTTAAGATAAGTTAAATTCCAATTTCAGTTTTGCCCCTAAATTGTTTGGAGAAAATTAGTATTTTATTACCTCAGTTTTCCCTTTTTTAAATTAAATGAGCATTTTGGAGATTTAGTCAAAGAATCGAAGAATCATAGAATCATAGCATCATAGCATCAACTGAGGGCCACCCCCCCACACACAAATCTTATCGTTAATGAACCACACAATTAGAAATCCATATGTTTGCAAGCCATGGTAATTATTTTAACAATAATAGTGATGAATCTTGTGGTATGTGGACATATGATTCAGACATGAGTCAAAAGCATATGGAGCCTTATTTTAGTCATAACTTTTTTTTTTTTTTTTGGCATTTATTCTTCACAATACCCCAGGGTCCATGATCTCATATTAATGCCGTTAAACTTGAACAGGTTGAAACTGTCAAATAATATTCATTTTTGATTACAATTTTGTAATTGTACAAAATGGGAACAAAGGGAAAGTGGTTTGGTCCACTTTAGTTCACTTATGACAATTAGGTAAAAGAAAAAAATAATTTGGCTAATATACTGTATAATTCCATTGATGTAAAGTTTAAAAACAGGTAAAACTAACTCATGTTGTTAGGAGTCAGGATAGTAATTACCATGGGGGGGCGGGTAGTAACTGGAAGGGGCCATCGGGGGGTTTCTGGGGCGTTGGTCATGTGCTGTTTCTTGATATGGGTGCTGGTTACACGGGAGTATTCCGAAAACTCCTTGAGCTGTACACTTATGTGCATGTCTTGGTATATGCGTAATATTTCAATAAAATTTACAGGGAAAAGACTACATGAAAGAGGAAGAGGGTATCAACAAAAATATATTTTGGCTAAAAAGCTCAGCCTGCTTGCTATCTTAGATGATAAAGCCTACATAAATGCTGTAAAATTTACTGATTCGTGTATGATTTTCCTGAATCTCTGTAGGAAAAAAAGCCACATGTGAATCATACATCATTGTTTAAATGCAATAAAAGCCATCACATCTTTAATTACCAAATATCTACATAAATGATAAACACCTTTTAGGCAATTCTACTTTCCACTGTCGTATAACACCCACCTAAGAGTAAGCTGGCAAGTCTGGTCCTACTAACCAAAGTGGATCCTTCCCAGATTGCATCTTAGGGCAGAAGGGTCTGGATTCTATTGTTAGTATACGGAAAATGTGGTACATCTACACAATGGAATACTACTCAGCTATAAAAAAGAATGAAATACTGCCATTTGCAACAACATGGATGGACCTTGAGAGAATTATATTAAGTGAAACGAGTCAGGCACAGAAAGAGAAATACCACATGTTCTCACTTATTGGTGGGAGCTAAAAATTAATATATAAATTCACACACACACACACAAAAAAAAAAAACCGGGGGGGGGGGAAGAAGATACAACAACCACAATTACTTGAAGTTGATATGACAAGCAAACAGAAAGGACATTGTTGGGGGGGAGGGAGGAGAGGGAGGAGGGAGGGAGGTTTTGGTAAGGGGCAACAATAATCAACCACAATGTATATCGACAAAATAAAATTTTTAAAAAATAAATAAATAAATAAAAAATAAAATAAAACTTTTGGAAAAGATTAAAAAAAAAAAAAAAAACTAAGCTGCTGGCCATACTGAGAGACTACAAGCTCCCTGAAAGAAGCTTCAACGCGTAATTTAGCTTGTGATGACTAGCTGTGTGAGCTAAGCAAAGTCACTTCACATCTCAGGCACCTTTCTAAGGGAATAAATGTACTGTACCACCTCAGACAGCAATCTAAGCATCAGTGAATTACTATCTTATTACCTAGTTGATTGATTGGCAGTGATTGGAAGCATAAAAGATTACCTATGAACATTAAATAAACTGCCCAACCAAGTTGAGAGTGTTTCCTCAAGTTCCTCAGTATGACCAGCAGCTAAGTTTGTTTCAGAGCGACCTTTGACTAACAACAGAAGCCAGACTCTTCTGTCCTAAGATGCAATCTGGGAAGGATCCACTTTGGTTAGTAGGACCAGACTTGCTAATTTCCTCTTTGGGTGGGCATACATAAACAGGAGTTACACAAATGGGAGGACATTTAACTACAGGTAAGCAAATCAATCAAATGAACAAACCTTTCTGGGGGCAGGGGACAGCTGGCCGGTAAATCCCCCATGACCTTAGTGTTATAAGGCTGCACTCTAAGAACAAACCTTTACTATGAAGGGATGCACAGAATGGGAGACTTTCCCATTGTCCTCAGGGCCAAAATTCCTTGGCTTCATTGTGACAGGATTTTGGTGTTTTCTTACCATGCCATATGTGGCCCACTGTGCTTACAGGATGGAATCATTGATACAAAAAACTGAATACCAAAGTTAAAGCAAGTCAACTATTCACATGCTCAAGAAACTTCTTATCAGCACCTGTAAGTGCTGCCTCCCAATTTTAAGTGAACTAATGAAAGCATTTAGTCAAGGGATTGGCTGGTCATGTTGAATTCATGAGGGATTTAGAGTACTCTATAATGATACTTGTTAAATCTGGGCAGGTATGGGACAACACACACCAAATGGGCTATTCATGGATGCATCTGGAAGTTCTGCATGGGATTCACTGTGCATTACACAGCAGCAAGTGTGGATTTTTCAATATTAGCTGATTGCATAAAGGTCTGTTCACCAGGGCACACGAAAATAGCATCTTGTTCTTCTAAATGCTTGATTTCAATCCCTTAAATTGGCCATTCAAGTTAGTTAGGAAACTACTGCGTAAAATGAAAGCAATTATCATAATTATCTCACCCAGAACATTTCTTGAACACCTACCAGAATGGGCAAACACTGTACCAGACACTTTCATATGGAATCTCAGTTAATATTTAAAACCTTCTGAGGTAGGCATTCTTACCCTTATTTTATGAATAAGGAAATTGAGACACCAAGAGAACCAGAATCTGAACCCAAGCCTGTATGACTCCCAAACTTGCACTCTTTCCCCTAACCTCTCCTGGCTTCTCCAGTAGAGACAAGAAAAAAGTTCATATTTATTTATCTGTTTGGCTTTTAGCAGTGACTCTCCAAGGGGGGGATAACACTTAAGCATAACACTAATGGCTTTAGAACAAGAAAAAAAAGTTGGCAAAAAGGGAAAAAAAAATTTTTTTTAATCTAAATTTGAAAAATTGTCTTTGAAGTAAAACAAAACACCAAAATATGGATTGGGCAGTTGAACTGGTACAAAAAAGGAGAAAAAATGTGCCAGATATTTTCAAGAATCAGTTGTAGATTCTGGCATCCAAAAACCCCAACAGTTTTAACCATTAACCTCTAATGGGACTATTGAGTCATGGACTTGGTTTCTAATCTCTGCTCCAACAACAGCTTACCCTATGACCTTGGATAAGTCATTAAACTTACTCTGCTTCAGTTTATCCATCAGTAAAACAAGAATAACTAATAAAATGAATCTACTTTACAGAGATGTTTTAAAGAACAAATCATCTTAAAACAACAGCAATAACAGCTCTTTTAGATCTTATAAGAAATATCACTGCAGTCAATACATGACTAACCCCATCAATGCAGAGGAATCACTCAAATGGAGAACAGAAAACCCTAGATAATCATCCCAGCTGATATAGGGTTGGGGTTCTGAGGGGCTAGTATGGCCTCCTTCTAAGAAGCAAGAAATGGCTCCTGAACTGCATAATCAAGAGCCAACCAGAGAAATCTGAAGGGTGGTGACCAACCAAGGCAATGCTACAATGACTCATTCACTTACCCATCCAAATATGTATTAAACACCTTTGTCCTAGAACTGAATTTCTCCCCCCACCCCCTTTTCCTATGGGTTCAAGGGGGTGGGCCAAGCCCAGGCACTATGAAGTGAGTACTATGGCAGAGAGCCATCTCCAGCCTATGGCTGGATGCTCAATGCAGGAGGGGACCCTGGAAAAGGACAGTCTGAAAATCCTCTCCAAGCTTCATACCACTGTGACATCTACCTCCCAGTTAGATATAGTCTTTCTATTTCCTCCAAATGCCCTGAGCACAGAAACACAGAAGTGTGTGTGTGCACACACATACACACACAGTGATTCTATACTGCTGTATTAGATTATACCTATTTATAAATATGTTTCTATGTATAATATGAAATCATATTTGTTTCTTCTGCCTTTCATTAGGCTGCAATAGACAGCTCCACTCCCTAGGAAGAAACCTACTGTAAACCCATTTGTGGCTGGTCCTCCTCGTGAGCTCCTGCCAACCTGGTAGGAAGCTTCCCCGTGACTCCATCCTAGTTGGGATTGCCTGCAGAGCCTAAGACCATACTTAGGGTGCAGTTTGGGGGCCTCTGAAGCAGCTGAGCAGGGTCTGGAGGGCAGGGAGTATACTGAAGAAGGGTACTATGTTCCTAAGTAAAAGCTTAAAAATACCTATAGGACACACACACAGATATGTGTACAGATGAAAAAGTACAGCAAGAGCATATTCATTTACTTATAATCTAACAACAAACTACTACCACCAAGACAAAAATATAGTGGCATTTTCCCTCCACTCCGTTCCTATGCCCCAACCTCTTCAAACCCTTTGGTGGCTTCTGCCACCCCACCCCGTTCCTCCTCTCACCCATGCAGGCTGCCTTGGATACTCATTTTGACCTGATTTCAATTCCATCTGGTCAAACGTGCTGGGAGGAGGGGAGGGGAGAAGGAGAAGCATATTAGGATTTGCCACTGGGGCTAGACCTAAGCCGTTGAGTCCCAGCCACCCTCCCCCACTCTAGGGTGATCCTGTGGTGAGGAAGACATGGAAAGCTCCAGCTCAAACCCTGAGACAGAAGCCAGAGCTGCCTGCAAACATTTTCTGAGCGTCTACAATTTGTCAGTCTCCATCCATTTGCAGCTCTTGTTGAGGGGCCCTGCAGTAGCTTCAGGGAGAGCTATTAATTCCTCTCAATGTGTGAGGCTATTCCTTCCTGCCTCAATCCTAACAGGGAGTCCCTCTTGTCTCTTTTTTCTCTCCCCTTCTGTTCTTCCCATAAGCTCTGCTCCTTCTTGACCTTGAGAGCCCAGCAATGTGCTCCCTCCTGTTACTAGCAGTCTGGCAAAGACTGTGAGAAGCAGGTTCCCTGCAGCTGGGGTGGGGAAACGAAGAGGCAAAGTGAGAGCGGAAGAGGCGAGACCGAAATTGCTGGAAACATCACTTGCCATTTCCTAGTACTCCACAGCATAAGAGCAAGTGCTCATCACACCCAACTGGGGAAAGCAGCCCAGCCCCCAGGTTGCAGAGGAGATGTTTTGGCCAGTCACCTTTGGTGATTCCAACTCTGCAGAGGGAAAGCCTGCAGAGGGCCTGGCCCTGGGCATCCATAGGAGGCAAAGTGGGATTATAGGCTATTTTACAGGAAAGAGAAAGCAGACTTTGCAGATTTGGTAGATTAGCCTACACACGAGGCAAAAGAAAACAAAACATCCAGCTCTTATTTTGGGCCAAGATTGCTTTGTCTCAAGGATCCAGATCCATGGCCAGGCAGCTGGAGGAATACTATCAGCTCTCCACCTGGGATGAGAAATACCTATCCAACCCCTACAAATTGCTTATTGTAGTAGCCCATTCTCGCAGCTCTTTACCTCTTTCCCCTTTGTTCTTGCTAAAACTCTTAGTTCTGAGAGAAGGAATCAGACTTGCAGACTGGTTGCCCGGACTTCGGGTGTGTGCTGGAAGAAGGGAAGGCTCCTGCCAATGACAGGTGCCACGCAGGTCTTAGCCTTTCGTTTACTTGGGGTGGGGGTACTCGCTGGGCAGCCCTTCCCCCAACTGGCATTCAGTGGCTTCAGAACAGTTGCTCCCGGCATAGCCCACAAATGCAATCACTCTTCCCCAGCTGCTCCCTCCGAGCTGCAAAGTTGACGGGGAGAAGGCAGGGTCCGAGATGGGGGTAGGGGTTAAGGGAATGGGACCGGGCACCGAGGAAGGAAAGAGGAGAGGTACTTGCAATCTCATGGGGGTGCGCCCCTCATCACCCATTTGCTTCACTTACCATCTCACTGTAGGCATCCTTGCTGAGCCTGGGGGTCAACTTGATAGTCCCCATGAAAACAAAGAAGAGTCCCAGGGCCACTGAGAGGGCCAGGATAGTTACGGTTCTGGGGGATGCCATGGGGTCGCCAAGGTAGGTCCCAACTAATCCTTCTGGTTTGCGCACCCGGTCTGTCGGAGGCGCAGGCAGTTAGCACAGGGCGAGCTACAGGGACGCTGCGGAGGCAGCAGACAGCTAGAATGACAAAGGGAGAGGAGGGAGCTCGGGAGAAAAATTGAGAGATCGAGATTCAACCACTCTCACTACAACAATCGCTGGGTCCTAATGCCCTACGCTTACTCTTGACAGGCCAAAAGAACAGTCTCAAAGTTAAATAAAACCCTAAACTGAGGCGATAACTTCAGATTTTAAATGGGGAGAAGGTAGGTTATGCTTCGAGTTCGGTCACTGAGCGGACCCAGGAATGAGGAATTAGGGAAGACGTCCTGTCTACCGCTTCCCACCAGGCACACGTTTCATCTCCCCTTCCCACCTACTGTCTTTTAGTCATTCACTCTCTTTTTTCCACCTCTCCCCTTCTTGCCCCTCTTCCTCTCCCTCAGTGAAAACATTAGTCCTCAGAGAGTTATTGCTTTTTGAAGTTGGTAACACTCTAGGATAGAACTGCAAAGTCGTCAGGCTTGACGGCTGCAGAAGACCTTATCTTCCTCTTCCTCAAAAACCGTTAATGGCTCCCATATTCAAGTGGTTAACTCCAGAGTTTTTAATTTGGTATTCAATGCCCTCCACATCTTGCCCCCTGTCTCTCTTTGGAGATCGATCTTTCAGTGGCTCCCACTGCCATATTGCCACCCCTCTTCTATCTACTCATGGTTCCATACAACCTGAGCCTTCCCACCTCC
The DNA here is from genome assembly GCF_027409185.1 of Cynocephalus volans. Lineage (NCBI taxonomy): Eukaryota > Metazoa > Chordata > Mammalia > Dermoptera > Cynocephalidae > Cynocephalus > Cynocephalus volans. The sequence continues at coordinate 108,924,401 of NC_084478.1, read as the reverse complement.
CTTACCTTTCATCATTTCCTTCCCCACCCCCTCATTCATCACTCTTCATTAATGTTCAACCTTTTCTTCAATGTCACCTCCTCCATAAAGCCTTTCCTGACCCTCCCAGCTGGATATGATTTCTCTCTCCTCCGATTTTCTATAGCAATATCTAATATATATTGATTGCAGTAGGTGCTAGACACTGCCCTTGACTTGTATTAACTCATTTGATCTTTACAGCAACACTTTGAGCTAGGTATGACTCTCCATTTTATGGATGGGAACACTGAGGCCCAGACAAGTAACATGCCCAAGAGTATACAGCTAGTAAGTGAATAGCCAGGATTCAAACCTGGGCAGTGATTTCTATAGTCTGAGCTCTTAAACATTCTCTGCTGACTCTCCCATAATATTTTGCACCATTAGTATGGTACCTACCTGATATTGCTTAGCACTGTAAGCACAGACACCCCCAAACCCCACACTCCCACAGTGTTGTCAGACCCAGAAGGTTTAGGGTTGGGATCCCAGATCTGCCACTAACTGTGTGAAAGTGGATAATTCACTTATCTGAGCCTCCATTTCCACATTTATAAATTATAATTTCGTATATGTAAATTGCCTAACACAGTGTCTAACATATAATAATACCTCAATGGATGTAGTTCTCTTCTTGCTTCTTCTGCTGTCCTGATCTACTGTGTAATTAGATTAGACTATAAGCATTGAAAAGATAAGAACTGCTTCTATGTAATCCCCATAGCACCTAGAACAAGGCCTTTTTGTGCACCAAATCCTAATAAATCTTTGTTGGGGGAACATTGATTAAATGTGAATACTTCTGGCAGTGGTAACACTAAGATTTAGGAATCATTTATACCTTATGATGAAAGAATTTCAGACTCTTATTTTTTTTTTTTTTTTTTTAAAGATGACCGGTAAGGGGATCTTAACCCTTGGCTTGGTGTTGTCAGCACCACGCTCACCCAGTGAGCGAACCGGCCATCCCTATATAGGGATCCAAACCCGTGGCCTTGGTGTTATCAGCACCACACTCTCCCAAGTGAGCCACGGGCCGGCCCTCAGACTCTTCTGATTATGATTCAACCTATAAATTACTGAGTGTCTAAAATGTGCATACAAGTGAGTTAGTCCTACATTGAATATGGCAGTAAAATGAGCACTTAGGGAAGCCTAGTAACATAGTTAAGCAACTGATCATTAATGATGTGTATATATATAATGTTTTTCCTTTCAAATTACATGATAATGGGAGTAATACATATTCATTATAAAAATGTGTAAAATACTAAATAATATAAGGGAAAAATAACTCATGATCCCACTGTGAAGAGATAAACATTATTAATGTTTTTATCGGTCAATATTTTAATTGACCTTTTTCTTAAACGCCTCTATGAACAAAATGTATATAGTTTTCCAAAAATTAAAAAAAATTTTTTTTTTTACATTCTAAGCAGTTTATCAAAATTTGATCCTACTATATAGTCAGTTTTATACTCTGCTTATTTCCACTTGTTAGCATTTTTCCTTGTTAAACTGGCTTCAAAAACTCAATTATTTTTAAAGATTGTATAATACTTTAGCATCATTCAAATGTCCATAATTGATTTATTTTCCCATTGCTAGATATTAATGTTGTTTCCCTGGTTTTTGGTTCTACAAATAAAGATGTGATGCACATTCTTGTATATAAATTTTTGTCTGAATGCCTGAATTTTCCTTAGGATAAATTCCTAGAAGTTGAATGGGTCAAATTTATGAACTTTTCATATATACATATGAGTGTCCTTCAAAAAGTTTGTGAAAAAATAGATTTAAAAGATAATACAAATTTTCCCATGAACTTTTTGAAGACCCCTTGTACACATTTATATATATTTATGCTTGTATATATTTTAATAATAGTTAATATTTACTTATCCATTAGAGGATGCTAAATGACTTGTATGCATTGTGAGATTAGTACCTGTATTATTAATTCTCATTCTATTTTTTTAAATTAAAAAAAAATTTTTTTAGGAGGTTCATATTTTATCTCTCCGTGACATATTTACAGTTGAATGTAAATTAAAGGCCTGCTTGCACACCAAAGCCAGGTCCTTTGGGTGGTTCAGTCAATGAGGTAAGACCTCCAGCTGGCTCACAAGAGAAGCATCCACTCCTTGGCCCTGGTTTTGGAATTTTGCCAGCCTTAAGCTCATCAATAATTTCTTCAATATCGTTAGGTGTCAGATCCTCATAGTAGTTGTCATTTATTTGAACCATTGGTGCATTTACACAGGCCCCTAAACATTCCACCTCTATGAGAGTGAAAAGTTTGTCAGGTGTGGTCTCCCCAACCTCTATTCCAAGCTTTTTCTGAATTGCTTCCAGTATGCTGTCAGAGTTTCGAGGCATACAAGATGTAGTAGTGCAGACCTGAATGTGATACTTTCCAACTGGCTTTCGATTATACATTGTATAAAAAGTTGCCACGTCATATGCTCTCATTGGAGGTACTTGTGAAACTTCTGCAACCTTGTTCATAGCGGAGATAGGCAACCACCCATTCTGCCTTTGGGCTAAATCCAGGACTGGAAGCATGGCTGCTGCTTTATGCCCCTCTGGATAATTTTTTACAATTGCCTCTATCCTCTTATAGTTTTCTGGTGTGAAATCAAATGGAGTGTCTGCGTTATTCTCAGGAGTATCTCTGTGCACAAATAAGGCTCTTCCAGCTCCATTGTGCACAACTGTCTTATGCAAATTCCTTATATGTCTTCCCCACTGGGCGGTGAGACCAGCTGCCAGGGGCCTGGAGCGCCATGCTGCAGAGAAGACCTCTTCATTTTACGAATGAGGAAACTGAGCAAGGAGTGGAATAGCTCCCTGAATCCAGAGCAGGGGCCATACCTGTACGGATATTCAACTTAAACATGTGTTGTTTCTCAGTTTGCTGCTGCTTCTTCAATTCATTTAAAAGATATGTTTAAAAGACTCAATACACATATCAAAGTACTTTCCAGAAAGGAAGTTTACTATCTCATCTGCAGTGTGGGAGAGTGTGGGCAGCATCACATCAAATCTGCATTGAGAATTTCAGTGCGTTTTTTAATCTTCAATTTCACTCATTTAAAAGTTTGTATGTTATTGATTATTAGTATGCTAGAACATGTTTTCATATATTTATTATTCATACATACGTCTTCTGTTTATATCTTTTTTCCACTTTTATTTTGAGTATTTGGTGTTTTTTGATTGATTTATAAGAGTTCTTTATAGCATACTGACATCAATTATTTGTTTTAAATACTTTTCCCAGTTTGTTTGCCAATAAATTCGAAGGAGTCAAATCAGTTTTGTACACTGCTATTTTCCCTGCCCCTAGGAGTTGTTTTTTGGCGGGGTGAATGGCCAGCATGGGGATCCAAACCTTTGACTTTGGTGTTATAACACCACGCTCTAACCAACTAACTGGTCAGCCTCTCAACGGAGTCAAATCTAGCAATACCTTTATGATTTGTTTCCATTGCTTTTATGCTTAGAAAGTTCTTTCCAATCTTGGGGTTAAACTTTTGCCTATATTTTCTTAAAGCTGTTTTATGCTTTCATTTTTTATTTTTTTACATTTAACACTAATTCTGTCCTTGTTGGTTTGTGACGCTCCCTTTATTGTAAATCAGGTTCTTATCTTTTTACTAGGTCAGTTTCAGACTTTCTGTTCTGTCAATTTGTTTGTTGATTCTTGTGACAGTACTAAAATGTTTTATGTATCATAATCTGTGTGTATATTTTAATATCTTGTAAGCCAACTCTCCTATCATTATTATTCTTTTTCAAAAATTTCTTAGCCATTCTCCCCTATTTATTCTTTTAGGTGAACTTTAGAAACACTTTACTAAGGTTAAGTAACTCTGAATTTTGACTGGGTTGAATTAAACATCTAATTATTTTTTAAAAATTGATGTCTTACAAAATTTAGTTTTCGCATCCAGGAATAGGGTACCAATTTCCATTTATTAAAATCCTAGTTGTTAAGAGATACACAAACATCCTTGTTTTCTTTGTGTAGAACCTATGCATTTTTTGAAGAGTTATTCCTAGGGATTTTATGCTGGAATTTTTTTTGTGTGTGTCATCATGAATGCATTTTTCCCCATTATGTCTTCTAGCTGGTTGTTGCTGGCTTACAGAAAAACTGTTGATTGTTCTTCAGCCACTTTGCTGAACTATTTTCTGAACTCTTGTTAAATTTTTGAGTATTTCAATTGATTCCCTTGGGTGTTCTCTGGATAGACAATCAACTGCAAATAATGATGATTTGTGTCTCCCTTACAATAGTTATTCATCATTTCTTTTTCACATCTTCCTGTATTAGCTACCGGCCAGCTTTTAACATTTGCCTGGCCTGGGGCAAAAGTACAGGTGGAGGTCCACTTACTAGATGTCAAGGAGCCATTAATTGAAACACAAAGAGAAGCAAGAAAGCCCATACTTATTACTACTGGGAAACAATCATTGTTATGGAAGAATCTATTGCTATTGAGAGAGGAAGGATTTGACAAGTTAATTTGTCTTTTCTCTTACTAAGCACTTTTGCTGCTCAAATTCTCTCTGTACTCCCAAGAAGTGTCTGACATCATCAGCAGCAGCATAACTCACAAACCTTCGTGGTATTTGGAAGCATTTGCCTTTTGTTTCAAGTACACAGATCAAGAGATAGGAAGTATTCCCCTTAAGTTTGAATGATGTTGATCATGAGAGAGGAGACTTAGGGCTATGTGTTGTGCTGCGCCAACACTGAGCACTGGATCCTAATGACACAAGTGCCTGTGTCTTCTTTAACAAATTTATTTTTGAGTATTTGTAATATGAGGTATCCTCTAGCATAAGCCCCAGGGCAGAAGCCCTTCTTGCCCAGGTCTAAAGATGGTACTGGTTACTCAGAACACTGTTAAGCACTTGTAAATAGCAGCAGCCTAGCTTTGTCCTTGACTCTAGTGAGAATGTTTTTAGTTAGTAGAGAGCTATCCTTTACTGAGGGTTCACCATGTGTCATGTGCTGTGGGACTGTGAGCATAACTGACTCCATCTTAGGCCCTTACTGCTTGTTATGCCTTTGTGAGACCTTTGCACATAAAGTTATACAATAACTAGGGGAAAGGAGTTAGAACAATAGATAGGAATAATCTGCTGACTGTAAAAAAAAGGAATGATTAAGTACCGGTGTGGTGACAAGCCAGCCTGGCCACCTGCATCAATATTTGGAGCTAGTTATGTTAAGTTTGCTTATGAACTACCTATATAAACCTGAGCTCAGTCTTGAGACAGTGCAGAGAGGAGTTTGGCATATGCTTTTGGGTTGTCACCTGTAAGTTACCCTGTAAAAGAAGTTCTTTGCTTTATTGCATGGAGTGGCCTATCTTGTTTTCGGCCTTGGGATACTTTTCTGGTTAGGTGGACAGTATAGCACTTGATCCACCTTTAGACATGTGCTATTTTAGATGTTTTACATACATAGTCTCATTCATTCCTCACAACAACCCCCCAAAATAAGAACTGTTATTATTAGGCTTTGATTGATCAAGCAATTTGCTCAAAGTCACATGCCTATATGTTTCTGGGCTAGGGTTTGAAACTTAGGTTGATCTGAAACCAAAAGCCCATTTTAGTAACTACCGTGTTCTTACTAACTTTCATTTTCTCATTTATTATAATACTGGCTATTGCTTTGAGATGATACTCTTTATGTAGCTCTGAAGGTGAAATATGAGTACAATACTGGATTTTTTTTCTTTAACTTGAAACAGATGAGGTCCAATACCTGGTTTCTACGAAGAAGTTGTCCTCTTTTTCTCTTGGGGCCTGAGAAATTCTGCTTCGTTCCACTTCATTTCTTACATCCTAAATCATGGATTCTTGTAGGTTTTTGCTTCAACTAAAGGTCTCTGGGTGTTGACTGCATCAGGGGTCACAAACTCACACTCCTACAGGGGATAAGGAGTTAACAAATGTGTAAAACTAGTAAGATATTAGGCAATAGACATAAGGTTTTTGTATTGTGACCCTTGAATACTCTGGAAATTTGGGGGTGACTGCTAATGAGGCCACCAGTACAGGCCATCATGCACTCTTTCAGTGGTTCACAAAGTGTGGCCTGAGAACTCCAAATGGCCTATTATTTCCTCAGGATACTTCATAAGCTGCTCTCAGAGTATAAGTTTACTTCATTTCTGGTTTGCTTTTACTTGGTCTTTTATCCAAAGATTTCCCCCATTCGTTATGAGAGAGGTTTACTGTGATATGTACCAGGCAGATGTTCTGTGGAGTCTTTTGCCTTGTCACAGTGGACCCCACTGAAAGACTGTGAGATTCATAGCAGAATGGGTACAACACCCACACCTCCCATAGGGTCATGGAGTCATGACTTGCTCTGTAGGCTGAAGTGGGAATGCCTTCATTTTATCAGTAGCTACCATCTAGGAAGCGATCATCACTCTGTGCTAAGCATTGTACAATTACAGTGCATTATGTGCATCAGCCCCTTCAATCCTCATGACAGTCTGTGAAACAAGTCCAGCAGATTCCATTATGCTAATTTTTATAGACGGGGAAATTGAGGCTCAGAGGTTAGTCCATTTGCCCAAGGTCATCCTCTCATAAGTAGCAGAGCTAGAAATGGAATCTCCAGGCAGCAGAGCCTGTTTTCTTGACCACAGCTGGTTCTTAACCTTGGCTGGCATTAGCATCACCTGGAAATTTGTTTTTAGTGCATGTATTTTGGCCCACCCACAGAGATTCTGATGTAATTGGAATAGGGTGAGGTCTCTGGCACTGGTACTTTAAAAGAAAAAAAAAGCTTCCCAAGTGATTCTAATGTGCAGCCACACTAATGAACACTGCACTATGTTTTTGCTTTGTTGCTTAAAAATTCAGTGACCTCAGCTGTATCTCAGCAAAATACAAGGCACACATGGAAAAATTAAAGTGAAAAGAGAAACAAGGTTATGGTAAGGTGTTATGTTCAACTTGTTCTCTCTGTCTACTATAGGTAATATATATTCTTTATATGGTAGGTATGAACAAAGCTCTGAGAAGAGCTTGCATGGTAATGGCCCCTTCCTCGGCTTCACTAGATAGTGCTAATCGAGACCCTCCACAGAATCGGGCTGAATGTGTCAGTTATATCAAAACCTCAACTGACAGGTAGCTATAGTTGGCAAATACCGCTCTTTGATTTTAACTTTTTGAGTTACTTCCAAAAGTGAACTAAGATGACACTGCACATGCATCAGCTTTCGGTAGCAGTCAGGACTAAGTTAGAAGCTGACTTAATCCAGGATATGTCCAGCTCTTTACAAAAGTATTGTGTTCTCTGAGTGTAGCCTATGTGCTGTGTTCTCCCCCAGAATGGAGTCTCTAGCCAGTCGTCTGGTCTTCTTAAAGAGACAGAAGCAGATCGAACTTTCCCCCAGGATCCCTGTACAAACCCTCTATTGAGCACAAATTTCTTCTTGCTTCATTACAGGGGTAGGTATACTCCTCTGCCCTTGCCAAGAGGCAGTGGAGTACAAAACAGAGTGTGATCCCTGGTCCAGCAACATCAGTATCACTTGGGAACTTATTAGAAATGCATATTCTCAGGGCCGAGCCCGTGGCGCACTTGGTAGAGTGCTGCGCTGGCAGCGCGGCGACGCTCCCGCCGCGGGTTCGGATCCTATATAGGACTGACCGGTGCACTCACTGGCTGAGTGCCGGTCACGAAAAAAAAAAATAAAATAAAATAAAAAAAAAAAAAAAAAAAAAAAGAAATGCATATTCTCAGGCCTGCTGAATCAGAAATTCTGGAAATGAGACCCAGAAACTGTGTTTTAACAAGCCATCCAGGGAATTCTGATGCACACTAAAGCTTGAGAACAACTGGCTAAAAGACTAAGAGTGGAGACATGGGCATTAAATGGCAGAATTCAAGTTCCGGTTCTACCACTTACGTGTGACCTTGGACAACTTACTTATCCCTCATTGTCTCAGCCACCTCATCTGTAAAATAGGTATCCACATGGGGTCATGCACATAGAGCATTTAGCACAGTGCGAGGCACAAAAGAAGGATTTGATAACTGTTGGATACTCTTATTATAAGGGCTGTTCTGGATAATCACTTTCACTTTCAACATGATTGAGTTTCTTTGGAAAAAGTCCTAATTATTAAGTTCAGAAACCAAACACCACATCTTAACAACTCGATGGGGATGGGGCAGAAAATATTTTATCTACTAGTTTCGTCACAGAATCATGGAACATGAAAGTGGGGACGTACCTTAAAAGCAATCTAGTCCTACCATCCTATTCAACCCAACAATGGCTCCTGAAGGAAATCCAGGTGCATAGCATCAGGAAAGAGAGACATGTGTCTTTATCAAAGGTTTGCTAAGGATGATTTGAATTAAATCGAAAGTAAAGCCTCTAGGTAGTTGCAGAATTTGTGCCCTTGGGCCATTTACCTTAGAGAGAGCAGGGGACGGAGCCAGAACAGCACCATGGGAACCACCTTGAAACAATAAATTTCCGATAAAAAAAAAAAAAAAAAGAATTTGTGCCCTTGGTGCTGAGTCCCAGGCATAAAGCTGAGGTTCATGTACTGAAGTCATTCCAATGTCCAGCAGAGCATAGGATGGATGTTCCTATGTTATAATGTCTCTACATCTAGCTCTGAGGAATGAGCCACCAGTATCAGAATGCTATTAACATTGAATTGCAAATTTCAATACTATAAAAAGCAAAGGGTTGGGACCTTATTAAGTGAGAAAATGAACATGGCACCAGCCATGCAAATGTAAGGTAGTAAATATCTGTTACCCTAGAAACCAGAAGTGTAAAGGTAGCTAGGTAGTTTGACAGTTTCTAGGGTAATTCCTCCCACATACAGCATAAGAATGCTCCTATTACATTAACTCTTTCACTACATGCTCACTGGACCTTACTTGACATTCCACTATCTCCTCCTCCTCCTAAAAGACTTCCTCTCTGACTTCTCTATTTTTGTAAGTGGCAGTGCCATTCTCCTAAGTACTATCATCAAAAACTGTTGATGTGTTGGTGTAGTAACACCAAGGTCAAGGGTTCGGATCCCCATACCTGCAAGTTGCCCCCCCAAAAAAACTCTTGATGTGTATCAGCAAACTGAAGGGCCCCAAAAGTAATGTCTATCTCCAACCTAAGAGAGACAGTTTAGAAAAAAAATTAGACACATAAATCAGGAAGTGATAGATTCAATTGAAAAATTGAAAAATTAAAAAAAGGCTCACAGTAGATGAAACTAGCCATCTAACTCTTCCCAGAAATGACTTCTGGTAAATATAATTTGTAGATATATGCAGATGAAATTAAGATGCTTTCCATTATCTCACCTGGGAGCTACCAATATAGAATTCAATTCATGTAAGATGAGCTGTTACCTTGGAAACTGTGACATGTAATGAGGATAGTAGGCAGGTAATATTGTAATGACAGATTCTGATAACTAGAGATGGTGTAGAAAAAAAAAACATTGGGGCATCTTTATTTTATTTTATGTTATTTATTTATTTATTTATTTTTTAAAAAGATGACCGGTAAGGGGATCTTAACCCTTGACTTGGTGTTGTCAGCACCACGCTCAGCCAGTGAGCAAACCGGCCATCCGTATATGGGATCCGAACCCGGGGCCTTGGTGTTATCAGCACCGCACTCTCCCGAGTGAGCCACGGGCCGGCCCATTGGGGCATCTTTAGGTGGCACTGTTCAAGTAACAGGAACACTGGTCTTGTCATAAATAACCCAATCAAAGGGCCGAGCCCGTGGCGCACTCGTGAGAGTGCGGCGCTGGGAGGGCAGTGACGCTCCCGCCGCGGGTTCGGATCCTATATAGGAATGGCTGGTGCGCTCACTGGCTGAGTGCTGGTCACGAAAAAGACAAAAAAATAAATAAATAAAATAAATAAATAAATAAATAAATAAATAACCCAATCAAAGAACCCCCTCAAAACCATTCAGTTCCATTTGTTCGAATTACAAGTGACTGGCAGGTGTGACCCTAGATAGTAGATATTCCTCACTGGCATCTGGCTTGTAAGCCAGCCTCCTGTAAATCTGCTTAGTACAAGTTAGTTACGCAGTCTAATCACTTCCACATGAACTGATAAAATCTAGTTTTCAATTTCAGAGTCTGGACTATGGGGGCTTAACCGAGATTCATCAACTCACTTTTTCCTCTATTTTACTTTTTTTTAATTATTATCAGTGTAATGCGTGTTCACTGTAGAAAGATTGGGGAGCACAAAAATGGAAAAGAAGCCAAAAAATGAATCACCCCCAAGGCTGCTACGAAGAGGAAATCACTGTAAACATTTGGCACATTTCCTTCCAGTCTTTATTCCAGTGCATTTCTTTACACATTTAAAATCATACTGAATGCACAATTTTTGTTATTTTAAATTATTTTTTAACAGAATCAAGATGGCAGAATAGATGGTCCCCAGTGTTGCTCTCTCCCACAGTCAACCAATTTACAACTATTAAAAAGCAACGACTTCTAAGCTGGGGTGGCAAAGCTCAGGGGAAGAGGAGGAGAGACCTACAGAGTTCATGAAGGCAGGAGAAGCCAGTATGAGAGAAAGAAAGGATTGTTCCAACCATTTCGAGCCCCGACCACTTCAAGGCTGGCCCTGGTGAGCACACGGAGCAAGAGCTGGCAAAAGCCGCTTCTGTGCCCTTCATATGAAGTTGCTTGGAGGCTGCAGGGGAAAAGAGGGCCTTGGTGGCTCCCAGGCCAGCAAGACCACTAACAGGGTTCCCATAGATGCTCATAGGAGCTAGGGGCCACAGACAACTGGAAAAAGGAGCCACTCAGAGGCCAGTGAGGCCCATGGCCCATACTATGGGAAGTGTTTGGAGTGCGGGCAGTGGGGGAGTGTCGGGCTGGGTTACTGACCCTTCAAACCCATCCTGTGCAAACTGGGTCACAGACCCCTCATATGCAGGTTGCAAGCTAGGTAATTGGAGAAAGATCCTGGGACCTGTTGACAAAGTTGACATGCTTTATTCAGATGCAAGCTCAGCCTCCAGCAGATCAGAGCCATTGTCTTTTATACTAGAGTCAGATAACCAAGAAACACCTGGGCACACACACGCAGTTAACGTATTTACATCAGACAGGCTGAGTCATGCTGAGCCAGATATGAGGTAAGGGAGCCTGACCAGTCTGTCTCCATTTTCCTCACAGGGAGACAGGCCACCAGGGGAACATTGGGGCACAGCATGGACAGCTGATCTGCCCTCCAATCAGCACAGGCCCATTCAGTGGAGACGGGTCAGGAATATAGAACTGCAAGGGGTGTAGATTGCTGAAAGGACTCAGGCTCAGACCAGAGTTTCCATACAACCCAGGTGTACCAGACCTCACAAGACCCAGAAGTGCTTACAAAGTCAAAAATTAAAACCCGAGCTGCACAAAAAGCCTTTCCAGAGAATCAGCAGAAAAGCAGCAATTTAGCTCAACTACAGGGCTTAAGTGCTGGTTCCCACAAGAAGTTCCCCCATTTTAGAAGTAAGCAAAGGGCAACAAATTAGTTCCAGTGCAGAGTTTAAGTGGTGGTATAGCTAATAATCCAACACAGAACTGAAAGAAGACACAAAACACCCACAGATCAGAGGCAAAGTTGATCTAAACCAGTAAAGGTCTACTACCACCAGAGAACACCTATAAAACGTAGATGGACTGGAAGCCCCTCAGGCTCCCAAGCTGGGCTGCGGGGAGGGCTGAGGTCCTCAGCCACATTCCCCCGATGTCTTCATCCAGCCCAGTGATGACCGCCAGGCCACTGCCAGAAGTGCCCTGGGCTCACAAGCTGGGGTGATGAGGGGCCTTGGGCCTCAGCCACACCCCCCCGAAGTCCACATGTAGCCAAGCCATGACCCAGACACCACTGGAAGCCCCCTGGGCTTCTCTGTTGGAAGGAGGGGGGTGCCACAGGCCTCAACCCTGCCCCTCTGTTCCTCTTACTCTCACCCTATCCCCTCCCTCTTCCTCTCTACCCCTCCCCCCAACTGCTCTGCAACATCTTAGAATGTAAAAAAAATAAAATAAAATTTTAAAAAACCCACAAATTCACATGAATAATTATATTCTAGGGCTTTTATGATTTAACTTTTTTTGAGCTTCAACTAATTCATGTGGAATTTCAGTTGGTGCATGGTAGTTGGGCTCAAATTTTAATGGGCATCACTTGGGATACTTGTTATAAACAGATATTCCTGAGCCCTAACCCTTTAAGATTTCCATTCAGTAGGTGTGGGGTGAGGCTCAGGAATCTGCATTTGTTACAGTCACCCCAGCTGATTATGTTGCAGATGACCCCTGACCATATTTTGAGAAACTCTTTTTTTTTTTTTTTTTTTTGTCTTTTTCGTGACCGGCACTCAGCCAGTGAGCGCACCGGCCAGTCCCACATAGGATCCGAACCCGTGGCGGGAGCGTCGCCGCGCTCCCAGCGCGGCACTCTCCTGAGTGCGCCACGGGCTCGGCCCTTTGAGAAACTCTTGCAGTGTGCAGTACAGCCTGTCTTAGTACAGTGAGTTATCATTTCCTATCTGAATGACTGCAGCAGTTTCCCTCAGCTTCCAGGTCACTACATCCTAAAATCCATCCTTTACACAGCTACTGGAGTTCTCTTGCAGAAACATCTCATGACAAACCTCTTCATTAGCTTCCTATTGTTACAGGAACTAGCTCAAACTCCTCATCCTAGCACTCCAGGCCCTTCTTTATCTGCCTGGATCTGTCTATCTAATCAGCCAGATGGCCAATGACTTCAGCAGCTCTTTCTCATCTAGCCAGGCTTGCCTCCTCATGGGCCTTGTACACATATTGCTTATTTCTGCTTTCATGCTGCAGCCTCCACCTCCTCTCAGATTATTCATATCCTATGCATTCAACTCAATTCTCACACTCTCTTCCTTCCTTGACTATCAAGATGATGGTTGCTTTCCTAGAATTACCAAAATTGATTGTTGTGTATTCTCACACACAACTCCTGTCTTTCCATCTAGTCACACAATATACAAGGGCGTGGTCTGTGTACCTGTCCCTCATAGCCCCTAGCACAGTCTTACATGTGAGGAAAGTGCACTGAAGAACCTGTTTAATTGAACCAAACCAGCCCTAACTGCCAAATTATTTTAATGTTATTTCTGAGAGCTAATGCCGTAGCCACTCAGATATCTTTTCCTTGCACCAAAATGAGAATGTTTGACAAATTTCTAGAGATTTCACTTTGTTGTGATTTGGTTTGCTGATGACAAACTTAAGCAAAATGTTATCTTGGTTCCAGCTCTTATTTAATTTAACGGTACTGCTTATCACCTATGACATGTCTGTTTATTGACTTTCTGGTTGAAGAGTCTAACCTTTTCTATAATATGGGATGTTTCTTTTCCCCCCTTACAAATGTAATTATTTCTTTTTTATAGAGGAACATGCTTTATCAGATTAAATAAATATAAAGGGGTTAACGGTTAAATAATTACATTATAGCTTCCTTAATCTCTTTTCTCTCTTCACCCCTTGGGGTTCTGCCTTCTTGAATGACAGACCTGATTTAAATGAGTTTGCTTGGATGCTCAGGATAGGTGGGGGTACAGAAGGAATGCCCATTCAGTAAAGGAGGTGACATTCAGTTTAATTTATCAAATATTTATAGAGCTCCTATGGGGCACAATGGAGAAGGTCAAGATAAGAAATAAGGGAGTAGAAAAAAGGGAAGAAGAAGAAAGGGGAAGAGGAGGTGAAGAAAGGAGTAGAGTTGGCTACTTACATAATAGGGGAGTAAAAGAGGGGAAGGGGGAAAGAGAGCCAAACGTGCATTCTCTGGACTGGTCTCACTTGATAGCACTTGATAGCTTAGAAACCTGCAACTGTGGGCCGAGCCTGTGGCGCACTCGGTAGAGTGCGGCGCTGGGAGCGCCGCGACGCTCCCGCCGCGGGTTCGGATCCTATATAGGAATGACCGGTGCACTCACTGGCTGAGTGCCTGTCACGAAAAACCAACAACAACAACAAAAAATAAATTAGAAATATTAAAAAAAAAAAAAAAAAAAAAGAAACCTGAAACTGTGGTTTATGCTTGAATTCTGCTTAAGAGCCATGAGAGCAGTTACGATGGCCACAATTTGAGGCAAACATTTAACTGCTTGAGGCTTTAGAACGGAAAGTAAAAGATGTCTTTCTTTTTTTTAAAAGGGAAAATAAAAAAGGACAAAGACTAAAAGCAAAGTATGTGCAAGTGTGTATGTGCACGCAGTACATAAAATTATTTTTGAATGATAATATCTAATGTGTATTGTGTGCTTACTTTGTTCTAAGCACTTTGCATGTTTCAACTCATTTTAAACTTTATCACAACCCTATGGGGTACGTACAATGACTATGGACATTTTTTCAATTGAGGAAACTGAGGCACTGAGCAATTAAGTAACTTGCTTAAGTGCACACACCTTAAGTGAACAAATCTGGGCCTTGAACCTTGGACTGGTTGACTTGATGTCTGCTGTTATTTGACGTACTGGACCCTGTTTAATTTACTGTTGTACTCATTAGGGCTAATGCATTTCCTAGCACGTAATAGGCATGTTATGCTTTGAATAAATAAGTGAAATGTTGATTTATAAAGTGCTTCCCATCTAAGTCCAATTACTATCATGCATAAAAATTAAATGTTTAATGTAGGTCACTTTGATGTAAATTTTATTCTATTAAAGCAAAAGCATCTTTTTTTCTTTTAATAGCACACACGTGTGCATCTTCAACGTTCTCTTACTCATTTGGCTGGGCTAATGACTCCTCTAAAAATTAGAGGAACCGTTGGATGTAGTCCAGGAGTTGGGGAATGATTTGGCTTCCTTCTGAGTCTGTAGTTGAAAAAAAAAAATTCTTTCCCTGAGGTTTAGGATTTAATAGCCTTGAGTGGCATCCACTTAAGAAATCAGGTTTACCTTGTCATAAAAACAAAGTACTTTTCTGATGTAATATAAAATAAAGGGAGAATGGATGTCTGAAAAATCGTGTAGCTCAGAGTAGGGCTTACTTTTCCAAAGGCTGCGATTTCAGGAAACCACCCCTCATATCCCAATCTTTCAACCCGTTATGGATTTGATGCCTGTAATTCTATCATTAGAAAACCATTCTTTGTGTTGAAAAAGGTAAATTGCAAGCACCCCTAGGACGAGTCACACTGTTAACACTATAGTGCGAATTTATGATTTTATCTTCCAGGCTTATCCAGATTCATCAGTGGGACGGGGAGAAATGAGCAGGCTGTTGGGCGAAGTCGCGGGGAGGTGAAAGGAACTTGGAGAACGCAGCCACGGGGCTATGAATACTTTTGAGGAAGGTCTCAAGAGATGAGCCCCCAGCAAAGTTGGGAGGGATTTTCCCCAGGAGGAGTAGCGCGGCCCCCGGGGCGCGGGGAGGAGCCCGCTGTCCCGCGCCTGCCCCGGGCTGGCTGCGCGCGCGCACCAGGAAGTGGCCGACTCTTCCGCGGCAGCAAACCTGGACCTCCGCAGGCCTTTCGGTTAGTCGCCTCAGGTTTCTAAGAGGATTTATAGGTTACGAAGGAAGGTAAGGGGGGGTAAATAGCCCGGAAAACCCGATTTGAGCCTTGCTGTACAGAACTGCCTACTGCGCGCAACTGCCCATGGGGCGGGGCATTGAGTAGGCAGACGGGGCTGGGGACCAGAGGCTAGAGACGGGATGAGGTCGCGTGCAGCCTGGCGCACTTTGTCGCCCCCTTACCACCTGCCCCCTCACTTTCCGGCTTCCCCTGGCCCTGCAGCCCGTCAAAGTTCAATTGGTAGCCTTTCCTAGAGTCTCCTCTTTGTTAACCCTTCCTACAGACACAGTGGGCAGAACCTCCTCAAAGAGGAGAATGGAGGAGCTGGTGGAGGCTGGTGGGGGAAGGAAGGACCTAATTGCACGTGGGATGCAGTCTGGACGCAGTAGTCAACCCATCTGCCTGTCTGATTTAACAAGTAACCGTGTCTGGGCCCAGGCCAACTGAAGGAATGATGAACAGAGAGTGCAAGCAAGACCCTTGTTGGTGGGTGAACATTTTGCTCCAAGGGGATTGTTGGCCCTGGGAGGGTGACCAGACCTACCACATTGTCTTTTTGATGTGGACGTCTCAGAGGCTGGAGTCAGGTTATCCCCTGAAGTCCTGGAGAGTTAGTCTACCTTTCTAACTGGCTACTTTGACTCTAATGGAGCAGTGGTCACACTTTTTTTCCTTTTGCTAAGGAAAACAAAAAACAAAAACAAGCATTTATTTAAAACAGGGAAAAAGGAAAGAAAATAATCATTTCTGTGAACAAATGCTCCTTTGATATTAAGAAACAATGAAACAGAACTCACCTTATCTGGTATTACTGTGCTGCCATGAAACGTATATTTCACTGCAGAAATTACTAAATATGAGATGCTTTTTACCAGGAGTGATGGCTGGTTGGTACCCTGAAATAGTAGGGTTTTATTTTAGACTGTTTTTGATAATTTGGAGGAAGAGACCTACCCTCCTGCTTGGGTACAGGGCAAGTGAACCACAGTCATGGTGGTAGTCACCAATGACAGGTCCCACATGCTCACAAAAAAGTCTAAGTGTTCTGGGGTAGGGATAGCTGTCTTCAAATTCCCCAGCTCCCCTGTTCCTCCTCTGCCAACCCCTAAATGGGCCTGTGGCTTCCTTCTTCCTTCCCACTTCCCTACCAGCTAGAGGGACAGGACCCCTCTCTAGTATCACTCCCTTCCTCTGTAGTCTGAGTTTCAAGGGCACTAACCACCTCAGCTCTACCAGGTCACTCTTTATCTTATTTCTCCTCTCTGGCTCCTCTCCATATCAAATACATACATTTTTCTCACCTTGAAAAAAATGTCAATCTCAGGCCACATACTTTTGATGGTATTAACAGGTGGTCTAGAGCATGCTGTAACCTCACCACGTTCCAGCAGGCAGAGTGTCAGGAAAGTTTTATGTGTGTGTTTTTAAATTTTCCACATAATTGTACTTTTCCTCATGGCACTTGTCTGCATTATTACATCTTGTCAGTTTTGCAGGTTGGAGACATTGAGGCATGAAGAAGCCAAGTGACATGCTTTGAATCAGAACCTAAGGAAGGGCAGTGACACATGTTGAATGCCTGCTGTGTTGACCACAGTCCTGAGCACTTCATATGTATATGAACTTGTTTAATTCTTACCATAACCCTGAAAGGTAGGTATTATCAGTCCTATTTTTATAGATGGTGACACTGAGATTCATAGGACTTAAGTAACTTGCCCGAAACCATATAGCTAGTGAGAAGCAGAGCTGGGATTAGAACACAGTTCCAAAGTCTTTCTTAACTATGACAATTTATTGCCTCTTACTGGGAGGTTGGGTGGAGGGTGCTATCCTTAACATCTGAACTTTGGGTCAGCTTAAATATATTCTATTAAAAATTTGAAATCCCCCCCAAAATAATTACATGCTGTGACAGTTGCTTTCTTTAGCATTTTGTAGTCATACAAAATGGTATGTGAGCTCAATATTACAGTATCCATGTCAGCATTCTCTAGGCTATGTATTGATCATGACATACTAATTTAGCAGTATTAGAGGGAGCTGTGGAGGAATCTTTGTTAATAAATCCATTACGTACATTGGACTTTTAAATATGTAATTATTATGAATTAAGCTATGATTTACCATTGGAGTGAAATCCAAGCTGGAGGTCAAGGGCAAAAAAGTAGAGTGTCAGGCCAAGTCCATTCAGGTGTCCTGGGTACTTAAGAATGGTACTTACACTGCAATAGACAAACACTATAAGGTAAATAGTCAAAAAGACAGTCCTGTGTTGTAGGAATAAAAATCCCTTACTCTTTCCAAAGTGAGTCCCTCTACTGGTGTTCTCAGAGTTAACCGTTTTAACTCTTCCAGCTTTGGTCTCATAGTTACTCCTACTATTCCTTCCCCCTGTTCCCCTCCAGTATTGCCATCCCCACTCAATTCCATACTGTCTTTAACACATGACAGTTATTATTAATGCTTACTGAATAGCTTTTGCCAGGTACTAGACACTGTTCTCAGAGCTCTATAAATACCTCTGTTTAATCTTCTGAGTACTTTTTATTATCTTTGTTTAACTTTAACTCTTACAACCACTCTGTGAGGTAGGTAGTATTATCTCCATTTTACAGGTGAAAAAAAGGAAAGTCAGAAGGAATAATTAACTTTCCAAAGGCCACTTAGCTAGTAAGTGGTGGAGCCAGCAGACTGCACAGACCAGGTTTGTCTGATCTTGGGTCTGCACTCCTAAAATCTCAAAACATTCATTCGTTCTACTGCCTGCCACTTCCCATTCCCTTTTTTCTTTCTTTCTTTTGCCTCAGACTTGCTGGATATGTCAGTACCTTCATCAAAGGCATCTCCCCTGGCCTCCCCAGCTCTGCACTTTCCTGACTGTTCTGAGTCACCAGCATCTCTTCTTGCTTTCCAAATATTGTTTTACCCCCAGGTTTAGTCATTGGCCTTTTGCTCTTCTGTCACCTCTCCCAGGGTGATCGAGACACAAAGGATTACTTAAAGCCCATTTCTTCTGAGCAGTAAGAGGCCCCGAAGAGGTTAATTTTCCAGGAACCCTCAAAAGAACAACATTCTTCGGAAAAATAACACCGAACTAGGGTTCTCTCTCAGTATTTATTCTCCAGGCCAGAAAGTTACAGAAAAGGAACATAGGTGGTTACAAAAAGAACAGTAAGATAATTGTCATGGCAACAATCATTAGGTTTAGCTGCACCAAGGACATCTGCCCTTAGAGCCAGCAACTTTGCTGTGTTACAATTCTTTATCTACAACAGAGACTTTAGCCTGGGGAAAATTTCCTGTATTTCACAAGCTTAACATTTCTATGTGTAATTCTAAAAAGGTAGGCCCTGTGAAATACATTTGCTTTATAAATGTTAGTATGCTCCATACTCTTCTCTTTACTCAAAGCTCTCTTTTTATCTTACAGCTTACACTCGACCAAATTACTAGCCCCGACTTCTCTCCTGACTTATACTGCTTCTCTACTTACTTGTTAGATGTATCCGTTTGGAGATTTCTCATTTACTTTTGGTGGCTGGCAGGTATGGGGATCCAAACCCTTGATCTTGGTGTTGACACCACATCTACCAAGTGAGCTCTCTGGCCAGCCCCCATTTGGATATTTCTCTACTATTTCAAACACAACACGTGTCAAACATCAACTTGCTTTTTCTTGACCTCCCTATTTTGTCTTTATTTCTTTATGTAAAGCCTCCATCAACTCACTGTTGCTTTCACAATAAAACCTATATTTTATGCAGGCATTAAAATTCCTCCAAATCTCACTTTGACTTAACTTTTCACCCTTATTGTCTCTATTCCCTGAACGGAACTACTGTTTTATTTATTTTTTTGTGACTGGTACTCAGCCAGTGAGTGCACCGGCCATTCCTATATAGGATCCGAACCCGCGTGCGGCACGGGCTCGGCCCGGAACTACTGTTTTAGCTAGGCCAGTCTACCCACTGTCCTCCAAACATCTAATTCATCTCTCTGCCATCCTTGAAGACTCAGTGCATGGCCTACTTGCTCTGGGAAGCCTTTCCTGAGCACTCATCAGGAACCAAGCATATTGTGTTATTTACTAACATCTTTCCTGTGTCGATATTTGATCTCATCTATTAGGTTGTGACCTTTGTAACCCCTCCAGTATCTGTTGTGGCATGGTGTGTCTTGTACATAATGCTTGCTGAATATTTGATTGGCTGTTGGATGGGAGGGCAGGATAGGGAAAGATATTGGCCATAGAGATGTATCCAGAGAGTTGGAACTCTTTCCTGGAGGACAAAGACTATATTTTCCTCATCTTTTTATTTGAGGAGCCTAAGACAGTGCCGTCCACACACTAATTCCATTCTGTTCAACAGGCCTGCTTTTATTGAGTGTCTACTCTTTGTCTGCACTGTGCTAGGTGCTGGGGTTCCATATGGGTTTGTAAATGAATGGAGGGATTTAGGAGTTGTTTCCATTTGCAACTTCTGTATGTCCACCTTTCACACAGGTGAATTTCACTGTGTGTCTTTGGGTGGCAGGCATTAAGAGAAGAGTCCCAATGCACAGCCTGAGATGCTTCCTCTCCAGGGTGGGTCTCTCCTCTAAACCAGGACTGCTTCCCTGGTGTGTCAGAAAACCACCAGGTTGGTCAGAGCTCTTTTCGGGCATAGCATGTAAGGTGAGTTTCACCCATGAGATAGCCAAGAAGTGTCAAAAAGGACAAAGTCAGAAGAAACCAAGCCATCTTGTACCACCAGATCATTCCTGGCAGGAAAGATAAGGCTCAGGCTGATGCCCTTTTTCCTTAGCAAGTCTGAATCTGGGAGTCTGCTGAGATTCTGTATTCCTAATGTAACTAATGTGGCATTGCAAGGATTTGAGGGTACATCTGAGGTAGGATACCAAGGGCAAACTTGAGGACATCTGAAGAATATTGGTGGAAACGCTTTGGGATCACAGAAAATGTTCTCCTTGCCTTTGAGTGTGTTTTTGTCAGAAAGGAGATATTAAACTGGGACCTTGTCTCCAAAAAGGTCCAGGGCAGATATGCTAAAAACCAGGGACCTGGAATATTTGATGGATTAGAAATGAATGGTCCCATTGCAGCCATACAAATACACATATACCGCATTTTATGCAACAAATGTATTTTCTAAATCAAATTATATTTTAAAAGCATTAGGGAGGTGAGCTATTTAAAGGAACCCAACAGGAACCCAACATATTTGTAATATGATTAATTACTACCTGATAAATCTGGATTTTTCTTGTATTAGGTTTGTCCATCTGTTCTGCTTTAAGTAGACAGCACCAAAATGGGCTCTTCTCCCAGACTCCATCTCTCCACAAGCATGAGAGTTAGGTCTTCTGAATGATAAGTGAAATGTCAGAGAAAATGGTGACAGGAAGTACTTACGCATAGTAGGTGCTCAGTACATATTTATATAATTAATGAAGTGCCTGAATTATTTTATTCAAGTCTGGCTGGTGTTGTGACGCCACTCTGGAGGCTGAGCTATGAAGAACAGCTCAAGGTAGGTGCCCAGCTTAAATCTCCCCCTCCTCTCCAGCAGGGGAATGATGCTGTACTCATAGAAAGCTTAACTAGACAGCTTCTATCCAGATGCCTGAACAGCTCCTTAAATTCAATATGCTAATCACTCCAAAATTTGAACTTTAGGCCTGTTGTATCTTTTACACTCTAGACGCACAGATCCAAATGCCTGTTTCCTTTCTTCCTTGCTCTTTTTGTTGTTATTGTAGCTCTGTGTATGTAAGTAGCAGCATTCTTGCTGTTTCATATATGGCTGCACTTTCCAACGCAGTAGCCACTAGCCACATGTGGCTATTTTAATTTAAATGCAATCAATCCTGCTATAATGCTTGTTCTGAAAATGAAAATTTGTTCCAGCGGATTGATGTATTAGGGAACAATTTGAGCATAATGCAAATTTCACGTTTGCTTAGGAGTGATTTTGTCCGCAAGAAATGCTAGATGAAAGAAGGAAATATAACCAGCTGAAACAAGCTACGTAAGAATATGTAAAATGAACACATGCACACACCTCAAACATCTACCACTCCCTCAGTTCCCTGAGTGTATGAGCCACACCTATTCAAGTCTGGTGTTAGAACTTTCTGTCCAACACACATAACCCTCCTTTTGCCACTTCATAGTAACTCTATGCTGCAATCCTTCTGACACCCACTTCCACAAGCAAACTTCAGGTCTCTATCAGGGTAAGTGCTATCCTTGTCGTAATAGTCATATTTCTTAACCATTTAATGTGCTACTGGTTTTTATTAGGTTCCTATCTTTTCTGTGGGTGTTATTGATAGTTTTGGAATGTTGCGTGTCTTACCCCATTTTTCTCATGAGCCCTGTGATTTTTTTTTGTATGATTTTGCATAGTGTAGTGTAGGAGCACTTATGTCACATCATAGCAGAGCTGACTCTATAAATTAATTAAAATTACATAAGATTAAAAATTTAGTTCCTCATTCCAGCTAGCAGCATTCCAAGTGCTCATTAGCCACATGTGCTAGTGGCTATGAAGTACATCGCACATAGTACAGACATAGAACGTTTCCATTATAGAAAGTTCTACTGGATAGCACTGATGTATACCTTGAGTGTTTGTTCTGAAAGGTGATATAAAGGATAAAATCATCTTACACAAGAGCTCACTCTTGACCTTTCCCCAATACTTTATTCGGTCTGTTCCTGTTACATCATTCTGGTGTCTTATCTGCTGAGACCATGACCAAAAAATCTGTAGTATTTTGTCCTGTTTGTTTTCCATTCTTTGAGGCGAAACTACAAGTCTTCTGTTTCATTGTTTTATATTCTTTTGCAGATGAAATTTGAAGCTCAGAAGAAAGTTTTACAAAGACTAGAGTCTTACCTCCAAATAAATGCTCAGCGGAGTCAGTGTGACAACAGCTGCACCCAACTCTGAGGGGTTCTTTTATCTTCTCCATCCTATTATACCCTCTGTATGCCCCTACATCCCTATTTCTTATCTACTGAGTTCCCTTAGTGACTAATAACATTAGCCAATATTTACTGGGCACTTGCTGGGGACCAGGCCCTGTGTTAAGTGATTATCATGCATCATTGTCTCATTTTACTGTTTACAATAACCCTGAGGGGTAGGTACTATCATTTTATAGATGAAGACATTGAGGCTCAGAGAGATCAAGTAATTTTCCCAGGATACACATCTAGAGTGCCAGATATGAGATTCATACTTGGATCTATCTGATATAGAGCCACTTTATCAACCACTACACTAGTACCTCCTTAGGAAGGTTTGCAAAGTCTGGACTTTTTCTTTTTTTTTTTTTTTAAAAGATGACCGGTAAGGGGATCTTAACCCTTGGCTTGGTGTTGTCAGCACCACGCTCAGCCAGTGAGCGAACTGGCCATCCCTATACGGGATCCGAACCCATGGCCTTGGTGTTATCAGCACCGCACTCTCCCAAGTGAGCCACGGGCTGGCCCTAGAGTCTGGACTTTTTCTAACAAGGTCTCAGAGAGGCAGAATTTAATTTATGGCAGGGACCTGTTCCTGCCATCTATTTTTGTAAATAGAGGTTAATTGGAACACAGCCAAGCTCACTTGTTCATGTGTTGTCTGTGGCTGCTTTTGCACCACAATGGCAGAGTTGAGTACTTGTGACCGGGACTATATGGCATACAAAGCCTAAAAAATATTTATTCTCTGACCCTTGACAGAACAAGTTTGCTGACTCCTGCTTTATGGGAAGAATGGAACTCCTTTGTACTGTGCAGTGTCTTGATCTTCTCAGCCAGATTTTCACATATGCCAAACCTTCCAAGCAAGCATCATTTGTCCTCATCCAGAGAACATTCTTGCTTTTGCTTTACTGTTGTCCTCCTTGATTTCATTTGACCTCTTGTCCCCCTCCTGTTGTTCTGCCTTCTCCAGCCTGTCATCAATGGCTACCGAAATAAGTCCACCTTCTCTGCGAACCAAGGTCCAGATGGCAATCCAAAGACTGTGGCGTACTACCTTGGAACTTGGAGAGGTCAGTTGAAGGCTGTGCCTAGCATAAATAACTAACCAAGGACTGAGAGGCATGTGTAGACATGTATGCAGAGAACAATGTCAGTAGGAATGGAAAATAGATGGCCGTAAAGAAGGTTGAATTGGAAGTCTTTGATGCAGAGCGTGATCACAAGGTTGATTGTGGATACCTTTTGATGGGTAGTCATTGTAGCATAGTGATAGAAATCACAACCCTGGCCCTTTCTTCCTCTAAGAACCATATGCTTGGTACCTAGTAAACACTTAGTAAGTAAGTGCTAGCATTGCTGCTGCTGCTGTCTCATCATAGTCTTCATCATCATTGTTTTATGCTACTTTTTATACTGGGAGCAGTCTCCTTGTTAGGGAGCTGCCTTTTCTATTTCACATCCCATGTCCCTGAAAATTAGAGCTTTCTGTGGTAAATCTGCCTTAAAAGAATTGGTAGGAGAAGTGAGTACTAGTGAGGGAAATCAGTGGCATAATTCCAGTATCCATTCCCAGATTCCATTCCTGAGCTTTCCATTTGCCCATTTTCAATAAATAAACTTGAAACACCATCAGTTTATATTAGTCATACTGCTTCATATCCATATGCCTTAAACTGCAGTTCATTAGGACAGGCACTTGGCTTTTTCCCCCCGTGTGCTGAATTAAGTGAGTATATGATGTCAGCGTTCTATATACAGTAATAGAAAAACAAAACCCATTACATTTTATTTCCTCTTAAAATCTGAACAGAAAGCAAACTTTTGTCATATTGCGCATTTGTGGCATGAGAGAATATTGAGGACTAACTCCATTAAGAATTAGCTGCTTAATGGGCAGACCGGAAAACAATTAGGTTTTTCTGAAAAATGGCCATGAACTTGAATTAGGCACTTTGCTTCTTCATGTCTACATATACTTCTTTGAAGAAGGGAATTTGAGTTGCCAGACATTTTCTTTTAAACAATAAATAAATAAACACAGAAACAAATAAGGGGGGAGGAGAAGACACAACAATCACAAAAATTCCTTGAACTTTTTAAGTCAGGTGAACAGATATGATGTCGGGGGGAGGAGTGGGGGTGGAGCAGAATGGGTAAAGGGACATGAAAATCAACTACAATGTATATTGAGAAGTAAAATAAAATTTAAAAAAACACAACAAAAACCCTATGAAGGAAATCAATATATCAGTGTTGTATTATGGCCAATAAAAATCATGATACACACTAAGAAAAAAAATAAACAATCTTTTAATGAATTATAATGTGTC
Source organism: Cynocephalus volans (assembly GCF_027409185.1). Lineage (NCBI taxonomy): Eukaryota > Metazoa > Chordata > Mammalia > Dermoptera > Cynocephalidae > Cynocephalus > Cynocephalus volans. Next base: position 108,899,458 of record NC_084478.1, on the reverse strand, counting down.
AATTAAAATTTGAAAAAATAATTTAAGAAAACTATAAATTTATTTTTTCCTTTCCATAGATAGGAACATTGTCTGTGTACAGTCTAATCATCTGAAAAACATCCCCCAAAAGCACAAACAAGTAGCACAGGTGAAAAGGAACAAGGACTGTGGAAGATGACCCAGGGCACTGTGGTTTATAACAGCAGCATCCCTGACATTTTAATAATAGAGCAGCTTCTAGTGCTAGAGGGGAGGAGGGGCTCTGTACTGAAAGCATACCTCTTAACTTGGAGAGAACACTGATAGTATTTCACTCTAGGGAGGGTGGAGAGGAAAGAGAATGTCCATTATTGTAAATGTCAGACATCACGACCTTTAATAGTAGGGAAGTATTAGTAAATGGAGGTCCTGATGAGGACACTACAACAAGTTTCTGGTGTCTGAAATACTTGGAAGGCTAGTGTCTTCAGAACAGAATTGAGAAATATCATGAGAGATGTGGGAGCGATGGTAAGGCATCTGAATCATGAGGTTGGCTTCTGAGACATTTTTATATCCTATTTCATGTACCTACTACTGATTGAGTGTCAGGCACTGTGCTAGGTGCTGGGGCTACAATGGTGACTCAACATGTCAGCAGACATGGTGTAAGTCCTCATGGAACTTTAAAAAAAAAAAAAAAAGCCAAAGACTTACTAGTGAGGACTGAACAGGACTCCCATCTGACTCTTCCCATGTTAATTCTTACCAGCACTCACCCTCCTAATGACTCAGGTTTCTGACACTTGGATGCTGCCTTCTGATAAGGACACATCTCAATCTCCAGAATTTCCCCCCCAGGCTCCTTTTTTATTTTTCATGGCTGGCTGGTAGGGGGATCTGAACCCTATCCTCCTAGGATCCTTGCTCCTTCATTCTGTACCCTCTTTCTCCTGTTTCATCATCTCTCCCCTCCATCAGCTCTTTCCTTTCAACTTATGAGCATGTTAAATATCTCCTATCTTTAAGAAAATCTAATCGTTCTTGTTTCTGCCCCCAACACTTCATGGAAATTGACTTCCATTTTGACAAATTCAGTGGAAACTTTCTATTCCTCACTTAATAAAATATTCTCTGCCTTTGGCACTGCTTATTACTTGCCTTTTGAAACACTGCCTTTGTTTAGTTTCCTGTGATACCATTCTCTGATGGTTTTCTTCCTATCTCACTGGTCACTTCTTAGTCTTTCTCATGAGGTCTTTCTCTCCTCCCCTTTCCTGCTGTAAATGTTGGTATCCCCCAGGACTCTGTCCTTGGCCTTCTTTTTGAGTATATTCATGGGAGACTGCACCCAACCATAGCTGATGACTTTAATGACCACTTATAAATTGATGGCAACTGCATTTATATTTGCATTCTGGTGCCCTCTTGAGCTTTGGGAGGTGTTTCCAATAGGCTGCTGAACATCCACATTTAGCTATCATGCAGAGGTCTTGAAATCAACATTGCCCTCGGTCAGGGTTTCTCAATCTTTGCACTATTGACACTTTGGGTTGGATAACATTTTGTTGGCGGAGGGCTGTTAGGTGCATCGTAAGATGTTGTCCCTGGCCTCTACCCACTAGATGCCAGTAGTTGTGACAACCAAAAAATGTTTCCTGGGGAACACAATCACCTGCGGTTGAGAACCACTGCCCTAAGCTAAACTTACCCTCTTCCCTTCCCAAGTGTTTTTTTTCCTCACCTTAGTCAATTGTCCCACCATGTACTAGAAACATGTCATCCTAGACACATCCATCTTAATTCCCCCTTCCTCCTTAGCCACATCTAATCAATCTCCAAGTCTTGTCAGTTTTACTTTTTAGAAATCTCTTGAATCCACCCATTTCTCTCAATTTCCTCCACTACCAGCACTCTAATCCAAGCTCCCCTCTTCTCTCACCTAGATTACTGAAGTACCCTCCAAGTGGGTCTCATTGATTCCAGCTCCCTCTCTGTGTATTCTCCACCAGCAGTCAGAGCCATCCTTAAAATACAAATAAGATCATGCCTCTCTTAAACTTCTGCAGTAGTTGCCCATACGTGTTTCTTACCTTTGCACTTAAGAGTCTTCATGAGGTCCCTGGCCTAATCTTCTGCCACATCCTCCCTGCTTTCCTCTTTCAATTTGTATTGAACCAGTGCTACCCTGCCATGCTCTGTCTAGAATGCCTTCAGTCATCTTTGCCTGACTAAGATTTACTGCAGGCATCAGATCCTGTAGAAAACCGTATCCAGCTCCTCAGTCTGGCTAAGGTTTCCCCTCTGTACTCCTGTGTCTCCATTGCATATCTCCTGTTGTAGTGCTTGGTACGCCATATTGCATTACTTGTTTGTGCTTTCCACATTAGACCATAGAGGTAGTAGAAGTGTATTATTTAACTTTGTACTCCAGCACTTAGCACAGATTCATACAGACAGTGGGTGCTCACCAAACATTTGGTGAATGACTACCTCTTTGCAGTATGTTACCCAAGTTTCTAGCCCTTCCAGCTTCTGTTGGGCAAATTTCCACCTTCCATATCTATCTGAACGAGTTCCTCCTTCCTGCAAAATTTGTTCTGGACCTGAAATTCAACCCAGTAGGTACTCAAATACAGGCCAGATGCCCACTGTAATAATAGTATCTTACATCTATATAGTACTGGGATGTTCTCAGTCTTTTTATACCTTCATGTCTCTTTCCGTTACTGGTACTGACATTCCATTCCATTAAGATGATAGGATAACCTTAGTCTGCTTGCTGTTTGAGGTTTAAATACCTACTTTAGAGGCTTGAGGCAAAAATGTGCATTTTATTGGAGCTGGCAGCCAGAGCACCAAGACCTAAGAAGCAGTCTTTAAATGAATTACTATTTATTTTCTACCAAAGAAATACAAGTGCATAGTTTTAAAAGTCAAATAGTACTGAAGGGTTAGGAAGGAAATGGTGGTCCTCTTTCTCACCTCTCCTTATTCTTGAGTATTGCTCCCCAGAAGCAGCAGCAATTTTTTAGCTATTTTGTCTGGTTTTCCATATTCTAAATAGTACATTATTCTGATATATATATATATATTATTCTGACCTATCATTTCCATATCATATGTTGACTTCCAGTTATGGCATAGAAGAATTTATCTCTTTTGTCTCCCCTCCCAAATTATACTTCCTCTCAATCTTTATAGCACAGTTTTTGGTTAAATTAATATTTAGTGTTTATATTGTTATGACCATGTAGATATTCAATGTTTAGCTAAGTAAATGTACTTTTTAAATTTTCTTTCATTTTGTATCATGGAAAATCACAATTATATAAAAGTAGAGAATGGTATAACAAACCTCATGTACCCATTACCCAGCTTCAGTAACTATCAACATATGGCCAATCTTGTTTTATCTATATCTCACCCACTTTCCACCCATTTCCTTTGGATTAGTTTGAGGCTAATTCCAGCCATGATATCATATAAAATATAAATAGTGTAAGTTCTAAAAGGACTTATTTTTTTTTAAACATAGTCTTATGCCATCATCACACCTAAAAATAAACATTCAGTAATATCAAATATCTGCTAAGTGTTCAGATTTGACACTGACTTATCCGATGCATTTTTTTTTTTAAATAGTTCAAATCAGTATTCAAACAAAGTATACATGTTGCCTTTGATGAACATGTCTAGTCTTTTTTGAGTACCCCGCTCTCTTAATTTTTTGTCTTTGCAATTTATGTTTTTGTCTTTTTTGTGACCGGTACTCAGCCAGTGAGTGCACCAGCCATTCCCATTTAGGATCTGAACCCGCGGTGGGAGCGTCGCCGCGCTCCCAGCGCTGCACTCTCCCGAGTGCGCCACGGGCTCAGCCCTGCAGTTTATGTTTTGAAGAAACTGGTTTGTTTTCCTATGGAGATTCTTACATTCTGGATTTTGTTGATTGAATCCTCATGATGTCATTTAATGTTATTCCTGTTTCTTGTATTTCCTATTAACTGGTAGATCTAGAGTGTTCACCAGATTCAGGGCTGATTTTTGGCAAGAATATTTTCATACATATATGTCTGATGGCTGTCGTTCAGTGATAAGATCGATAAGATTCAGGTGCCATCAGCTTGATTTGCTTATTAAAAAGCTCCTTGTCAGCTTTTCACCTAATGGTCATTGGTGATCATTGCCTAGAGATTCATTGTTTCATGAGGGGCTGCAATGTGGGGATAATTTTAAGTCTGTCATGCCCTCTTCACTTAATAGCTGGAATTCTAAAAATAACTTTTCCTTATCAACTATTTGGTTATCCTGAGGTATTCATACAATAAAGGCAAGGTGAAGGCTTGGTTCTTTCACCTCCTCAAAAGGTGATCAGTTTAAATTTGTTTATTTTGGTATCATTATGAACGCATGGATTATTGACGTAGTTGATATGAGGGGTTTTCAAAAAGTTTATGGACTCATCTTAATTCCATTTTCCTATGAACTTTTTGTAGTATCCTTGTATGCTTCAGTCCGTTGCACATACTACTTTTTTGACATTCCAATTGTTCCATTTTGGGCCAGTTGCCTCAGAGCCCTAGGCGGTCCAGTTCTAGAGTAAAATATTCCTAGCACACTTAGTCTGTTTTCTGCCAAAGACTTGTCAGCACCACACTCAGCCAGTGAGCGAACCGGCCATCCATATATGGGATCCGAACCCGGAGCCTTGGTGTTATCAGCACCACACTCTCCCGAGTGAGCCACGGGCCGGCCCCCTGCCAAAGACTTGGAATTAGCCATTTCTTCAAGGAATCCTTGTTTCTTTTAATGGGAAATGGTATGTGGAAGCCACAGTATGGGTGTTAGGGGTGCTTATTTATACTGGGTTGTTCGTATTTCAAGGCCTTTTTGTGGACATAGCTAGGAAATTTTCTTTTTTTTTAAAGATGGCTGGTAAGGGGATCTTAACCCTTGATGTGGTGTTGTCAGCACCACGCTCTCTCAAGTGAGCTAACCGGCCATCCCTATATAGGGATCCGAACCCTTGGCCTTGGTGTTATCAGCACCGCACTCTACCAAGTGAGCCACGGGCCGGCCCCTGAGCTAGGAAATTTTCTTAAAGAGAAAATATACATACTGATATATCTAGATCAAATTTAGAATTAGAGTTTTTACTTAAATCCTTTGATTTTTATATTTTTATTTCTTGTCTCTTACAGTGAATGTGAGCTCCTGACAACTTTAACATATTTGTTCTACTATGTATATAATAATTTCAAAACAACAGTGACAATATTAACAATAACTAACGTGATTATTGAAAGGAGCTCAAGATTTCTTTCCAGTTCTTTTTTATCAAATTATTGTGCCCCTTGAAATAATTCCTCTCTGTAGTTAAGCCAACAATTTGATACACGGGTTCTTTTTTTTTTTTTTAATTTTGATTTTTTTATCTTGATTTAATTTTGTTCTATAATTTTGTAAAACATTTACATGGTTTCAAAGTCAAATCTACAAAATAAAGGTACATTGAGAGAAGTCTAGCTTTCACATCTGTCTCCTCTACCAACTTCTCTCCTTCCTTCTATGGATAACAATTTTTATTCATTTTTGCTTATTTTTAAACAGGTAGAGATATTTAAATCCTCTCTTTTCTTAGCTAAAGGGTGGCTTACTACATACACTTCTGTACCTTGACTTTTTTTTCCCACATAATAATATACTTCATTATTTTATAGCTGCATAGCTCTGTATGTATGTAGGTGCATCACACCTACACTATGGTGTGATGTATTTTACAACTCTTTGTTTTTATCAGCATGAATAATTACCTCACTTTTCCATTTGCATAGTTTTCTATGAACATATTGCCAATTTTTTCCAAATGTCTGAAAAGCTCTGTTAGACATTTATCAATATTCTCCATATGTTCAAAAGTTTCAGTTCAAGTTTTTCCATGAAGACGTTATTCTTGGAGTCCGCCATCCTAGGCCCACTAGGCCTTCTGCTCCCCAGTCTTGTATCCCCTGTTTCATAGATCCCCTGTCTTTTTTCTTGGTTTATACTCTCATTTGGCTAGAGTATAACCTCCATTAGCTTCTTGGGTAAAGGTGCCTAGGTGGCAGATTTTTAAAGTCTTTGCATGTCTATAAATGTCTTTTTTCTACTTTGACATATGACTGAGTTTTTCTAGATTTAAAATTCTGAGTTTGAAATCCTTTGCTTTTATAAATTTGAAGACACTGTTTCATTGTCATTTGGTTGCCAGTGTTACATAAGTCCTGATCTTCTGTAAATACTGCCCCCACTTTCTATCTAGAAGCTTTCAAGGAACCTGTCTTTATCCCTGAAACTTCATGACTGTATGGGTCTCTTTTTCATTCATTGTGGTGGGCACTTCATAGGCTTTGTCCATCTGGAAACTAGTACTTTCTGATATGGGAAATTTTCCTGTATTTCTTTGATTACCTCTTCTCTGTCATTTTTCTGTGTTCTCTCTATGCTTCCTATTATTTGGATCTTGGACTTCATGGACTGCTTCTATATATAATCTTCTATGCATTCCTCTCTTTTCCGTCTCTGCCTTTTTGTTCTCCTTTTTGTGAAATTTTCTTGACCTGAATGCCAACAACTTTATTAATTTTTTTCTAATATTCTGTCTTTAACTTTCAAAAGCTTTTTCTTGTTCTGATTCTTCCTTTTGTATAAGATCCTGTTGTTTTTTAGTAATGTAACATAATATTTACTTTTTTCCTGTCCTTTGCAATATCTGTTTCCTTCAGGATTTTTTAATTTATTTTGGGCATTGTCTTTTATAATGGAGGCTTTAATCAAATAGCTGGTGATACCTGGTTGGCTGTTCATATTTAAGAGTGAGGCCTTAAACTGATGGGCCATTTTAAAATTCCTGCTTTCATCCCTCTATTGCCATCACTGTGCCTGGTATCTCCAAGTTCAGAGCTTTTGTGGGTTTTCTTAGGAAAAAATATTCAGTCTCCTGGTAGAGGAAGATGAAGTTCATGGTAAGATGAGGATGTTTACCAGTTTTGTATCTAGACTTTTAACCAAATCCTGGTTTTAGCCATGGACCTTACTCTATCTCTGACTCCTGCAGTATCTTGCACCTTCAAGTGTGAGCTTTTAAAGGATTGTGTGGGGCAGATAAGCCTTAAGTCTCATCAGGTTCCCCTCTATAGGCACTTTGGATGTAGCTTCCTTTGACTTGCTAAGTCAGTTGTCACTCCAATTTGCCTTCCATCTTCTAAGACTTTACTGAGTTTGCTCTTCTGTTGTTTTCTTGCCCATTATTTTTGTTCTTCCCTTCATTTATTCATTTAATAGGTATTTTTGCACTCCTAAAAGTGCTAGGCACAATTCTAGATGCTTAGGATACAGTAATGGAGAGCATATCCCTTCCTTTGTGGAACTTAAATTTTAGTGGGGGAGATAGGTTTTTAAAAAATTATATGACATATTAGAAGGTGACAAGTACCATGGGAAAAATATAGCAGAGTAAAGAAGATAAGAAATTCTGGGGGTTGGGGGAGTGTGGGTTGTAATTTTAAATACGGTCAAAGTAAGCTTCATTGAAAGAGTAGTATTTGAATAGAGCAGCAGTTCTCAACTGAGGGCAGTTTTGCCTGCAGGGGACATTTGGCAATGTCTGAGACATTTTTGGTTGTCACCACTGGGGAGTGGTTGGGTAGTGCTATTGGTGTCTAGTGGGTAGAGACCAGGAATGCTGTTAAATATCCTTTAATGCACGGGCCAGCCCCCTACAACAAAGAATCATCTGCCCCAAAATGTCAGTAATGTTGAGGTTGAGAAACGCTGGAACAGACTTAAAAGAAGTGAAGGTGTTAGCCATGCAGAGGTCTGAGGGAAGAGCATTCTAGGCAAAAAGACAGTCATTGCAAAGCCCAAAGATGGGAGTGTGACTGGCTTTTTGGAGGAATTAAAACTAGGCCCAGATGAATGGGGAAGAATAGTAGGAGATGAGGTAAGAGTTAATGGGGGCCAGATCATGTAGTGCCTCAGAGCTCATTGTACGGACTTTGGCTCTTTTTTTTTAGAGTCAAGTGAAGCAGTGGGAGTGGAGAAGGACTTTGGCTTTTATTCTAAATGAAATGAGCCATTAGAGGTTTTGATGGGTGGGGAATGTCGTGATATGACTTAGATTTTTCGTAAGATCACTCTGGTTGTGTTGAGAATGGATTATTAGGGGGAAGGGTTGAAGGAAGACCAGTTATGAGGCTGTTGCAGTAATTCAGATGAGAGATGATATAGACCAGTGGTAGCAGTGGAGGTGGATATATCTTGACGATAGAACAACAGGATTTCCTTATGAATTGAATGGGAGGTATAAGAGAAAGGAGTTTTTAAAAAAATGGCTGCAGGTGTTTGGGTAGAACAAGTGGAAAGATGGAGTTAGTATCAGCTGAGCTGGGAAAGATTGATAGAGCAGATTGGTGGGGATTAGTAGTTCAACTTGACATGTCACATTTGAGATGCCTATTATACATCTGAGTGGTTATGTTAAGTAGGTAGTTGGATATATTAGTATGGGGTTCAAAAGAGAAATTCAGGAGTTGTTATCATATAGATGTTATTTAAAATCATGAGACTAAGACGGGATCACCAAGAAAGTGAGAGTAGATTAAAAAGAAGAGGAACAGGGACTGATCCTTGGGGCACTCCCAGTTTGAGATCTGGGAGAAGAGGAGTAAGCAATAAGACTAAGTGAGGAAACAGAGTATGGTATCCTGTGACTCATCAGCTGTGCCCAGTGCTGCTGATAGGTCAAGTAAGACGAGAACTAAGAGTTTACTGTTGGAGTTCATAACAAGGAGGTCATTGGTGACCTTAATGTGAGCCATCTTGGTGGAGTAGTGGGAACCTGATTCAAGTGGGTGAAAAGGAGAGGAATGGGAGTCAGTAAATATATACAATTCTTGTGAGGAGTTTTGCTACAAAGAGGAGCAGAGAAATGGAGCAGTAGCTAGTGGGGAATGTGGAGTTCAGAGGTTCTTTTTTTTTTTTTTGTCCTTAAAATGGGAGAGTGAAAGCATGCTTGTTTATTGATGGGAATCATCCAGTAGTGAGGGAGGAAAATGATGGTGCAGGAGAAAAGGGAGAATTGTTGGAACAATGAGCTCTTAAATAAGCTTATGCCTTTTTTATTCCTTTATTTCATTTTAGTAGATTTTTAGGAGGAATGTTCTGTTACTTTAACCAGAAGGCCCCTTCAAATTTTAATACTTGGGCATTCCCATATATGAATAGGAGTTTCAGTCTCTGTTTTACAAAGAGATACCAAGGCCTTAGGTTATACAGTGGAGAAGCTGTGTTTCATATTTACTTACCCATTATCTTCCATGTCAGGCTCAGTTTTTCAATTACTGGGACCTCTATGACATTTGAATCTTGCTTCCAAAAAGCCTTCCTTTCTAACCAGCCAATAAATGACAGTTAAACCAGTCTGTCTTTAAATCACCAGCCACAAAATTTGAAAAATATATTCAGTATAGTTAAGCATATCTTGTATTAATATGAAATTATAGCCAAAGTGATCAAGTACAGCCTTAATTGATTTTACCCTCTCAGGTAGCACTGTTTTTTGGTATAACTCCCCCTTCCCTGAATAATTTGAGATTTGTTTGAAAATACAGTGGACCTAGAATGAGTGCATTATGAAAACAAAAGGACCTAGGAAATGAGACAGTGTGTCCTGTTGTGGTAGCAACTGGCTTTTGTTTGAAATGTTTGGCTTTAAGGAATTTTGAGATCACAACAACTAAATCAGGATTGCATTTGACTTGTATTCACCAGGAGGAAGTGGAGGATCCAACTAAGATATAGTGTAGTTAGCACCTGGTTATATGAAGAAATGTAGAACTGATAGGCTTACATTAAGAAGTTCTAGGAAAGAATGGAATCATAGCAGCTTAGGAATGCATTAGGAATTGTTGCCAGGAGGAGTTCATGGAAATGGAAGATAATTGCGTTCCATACTGTATGTAGAATAAACTGAGATTCTACATATGAATACTTTTCCTGTTCATTCATATCTTCTTTCAATAATATTTATTGAGCACATTATATGTGCCAGACTAAGGATACAACTCTAAGCCTTCTTGGAGCTTACAATTTGGAGTACAATGGATAGTGTCCTTTGTAAGGTCACAGGACAGGGATCATGTTTCTTATATCACTGTATTAGTCTGCTAGAACTGCCATAAACTACCATAGACTGGGTGGCTTAAATAATAGAAATTTATTTTCTCATTGTCTGGAGGCTGGAAGTCTAAGATCAGGGTCTCAGCAGGTTTGGTTTCTTCTGAGGCCTCTCTCTTCGGCTTGCAGATGGCCACTTTCTTGCTGTGTACTCAATGGTCTTTTCTCTGTTCGTACCCATCCCTGGTATCTTTCTGTGCGTTCAAATTTCTCCTTCTCATAAGGACACCAGTCAGATTGGAATAGGGCCTGCCTTAATGACCTCATTGTAACTTAATCACCTCTTTGAAGGCCCTCTATTCAAAAGATCATAATATGAGGTACTGGGGGTTAGGGCTTCAACATATGAATTTTGTGGGGACACAATATAGCCCCAAACAATCACCTAGCATGAATAATCACTGTGAGACTTATTAGTTTTGCTTGTGTAATAATACTTTTTTCTTCCTAGTGCTAGGAAGTATTCCTTCGACAGTCTCCAGTGGAGCCCTGCCTTCAGTTTCATGAAGGTGGACACTGGCGTGAGCTTATAGTTCACACCAATAGCCAAGGGCACACACACATCACTTTCCATCCCCAGAAATTAAGTCAGGTGAGTCTCACAGGACAATAAGGGGAAGCTTCTCTAGCAACCCTAACTATTACTATGCTATGATTGGTTTTTGGAAGCTGCAGGGCAGATAGCAGAAACTACGCACCCACAGAATATTTGTGTTGCTGGGGAGAAGGGATGGGGATGAAGAGGAAAAGATGGCAAGGATACTACTTAGTTATACTACTGACATAAACCACACACTGTGGTTAGGTTACCAAGTTAATTACGTTGAGGACTCCCGAGTATTTTCACAAGAACTTTACCCACGGTAATATGTGCTCTACTGAATTCAAAAGCCAATTCAATAGAGGCTAGAATGTCAGAATTTCATAGCACAAATAATACTTGACATGTGTAGTGCACTTAGAGTTTTCAAACATTCCCACGTTAAAACATTCCTGTATTTATATGCGAACCTCGACCAACTTGTGAAGTAGGTAGGCAGGAGAGGTATTGTTACCCAGGTCCTTTGATTCCTGGCCTGGTGTCTATAGCTCCAACATGGTTTACTGTGAGATATCCTTATGTCAAACTAATGCTTAGCCTCTCTGTAATGATGTAAGAATTTTAAAATGTTCTGAACTCAAAGGGTTGAGTTACCATGCTCATTCTCGTTTGTGCCTCCTCTTTCCTTTTTCCTAGGACTCATCTTCTGAGGTGGTGTTTGGGTAGGTGGTTGGGATGTCTGAAGTGGGGAAGTATGAAGGGGGATTGAAAGGTTATTGACTCTTTGTGATGGGACAAAAGCTTTGTTTAGCTTCTTGTTTACAATGAAAATAACTCTCACACTTTCTTCAGAGAACTATTAGAGGCTCAAACTAGAGAAAGTGCCAATTCTGTTGTACTGTTGTGTAGGACTTGTCAAAAGCGGATAAGCAAAGCTTCTACTGATATGTGAAAATTGTGAGGTTTTTTTTGTTTTTTGTTTTTGTCCTACAGAATGTTGCTTTATGTTAAATGTTATTTATAATAGGATTTGAGAAATGTATCTTCTTGTCTGACTACTGCAGTGCTGATTACTGTGGAGCTCGGAGAGAAAAATTTGGCAGAGATGAGTCTTTGCTTGACTCCTGATTTTTGTGATCTGGGCAGGAGGAGCTCTGTGTTCAGAAGGAGACTATAAAGGAATTTTTCACCAAAGGCCTGGAGCAGTCTGTGACTTGACTTCACTTTACTTCCAGGAAAGGTAAACCTGGGATAGACAAACAGCAAATAGGAGCCTGATGGCTTGCTGTAGTCTGGGTTTGTGGATTGCTGATGTAGGCCTGCTGATAGTGGAGGATCTGGGCTCAGTGGTCCTAGCCCCTGTACACCAGCCAGGTCTGGAAACCCAAGCCAGAATGTAGATGAGAAGGTGTCTGCATGTACCTACATCCCCTGAGAAGAGAACTCCAGAGCTCTTAGGGTCATGGCAAGGAGGCTCTGTCTCCTAGCTAAGATACTGGGGCCTTCTCTTCCAATAAACCACTAGCAATAGAATGGTCTCCCATTCCAAAATGCTTCTTCTATTCTTTTCCAGCACCATGACCCATTGCAGTCTTCAGCAGGCCCCTTACCAGCTCCTATTTGGCGAACCCCACATCTTTGAAGATCTCCTAGGCTTGAAGTTCCGCATCTCTCGAGATGCCTTTTTCCAGATTAACACTGCTGGTGCAGAGCTGCTGTATCGAACTGTGGCAGAGCTGAGTGGAGTCAACCCTAACACCATCCTCCTTGACATCTGCTATGGAACTGGCAAGTGGCAGGAAAGGGCAAAATCTGCATGTTGCTTAGCTCCCAAATGCTGTTCACCCAGTATCCGGAGCCTTGCAGCTTGCAGGCATGGGCGGGGGGAGGTGGTGGTAGTGGTGCAGGCATAACCTTATTTTAAAACCCTAAAACACCCCCCTCTTATTCTTCTTCCCAGGTGCGATTGGCCTTTCTCTGGCTCAGAATACATCCCAAGTCATCGGGATTGAGTTGGTGGAGCAGGTGGTAGAGGATGCCAGGTGGACTGCAGCCTTCAGTGGTGTATACAGCTCACAGTCTGGGGAGAAATGAAGAGATGCAGTTGGTGCTATGGAAAGGGTTGTGTGGGAAAGGGCAGGGCAACTACTGTATCCCTGGCCTGCGGGGAGGAAGGGAGAGGGTTCTGGAGTGGTTAGAGTTGGGTCCTGATGATTTTCTGGAAAAGGTCCCAATATCTAATCTTTTATTTCTCTAGAAGAAGAGCCTGAGGGAAGAAACAAGTCTAGCTGATAGGAAGAGAAGTGGCAAAACTTTGGACAGAGTAGAAAAGGAACCATGTTAGACTCACAAGGCATCATAGCATAATACAATAAGTTTCAAACCTATATTCTCAGTAACAGAAATTTTTCTTTAAACAAACCTTACACCAAACTGGAGTATAGAAAACAGATCATCTTGTCCTCTCTACCCCACCTCTAGACAGCTCCTGAGGCAGTGTGTGGAAACCTGATATAACAGGAAGAGCACTTTAAAAAAGTCAAGGTTCTTGTCTTGGTATAGGGGCTTTTATGTGCCAAGTGAGTCATTAAATTGTAAAATAACACTGTCTAGCTATGCAAGCTCAGGCTTACTGAGGTATTCCAAGGGAGAGTACTTTGGAAAAGTGAACTGGGTCCAAATGTGTCTCTTTCGTTGTTATTCAGAGGTATGCTAGATCCAAAGGGAAGATGGCAGAGCCCTGGCTCTTACGCATTTCTGTAAAGCTGAAGCTTCCCCCCACTGCTGTGCTGAGTTGTCATGTGAGCCTCTCCTCTGCAGGCATCACCAACGTGAATTTCACACTGGTCGAGCAGAGAAGATTTTGCCACGGCTGCTAAAGTTCAGAAAAGATGGACCATTAATTGTTGCTGTGGTGAACCCAGCCCGTGCTGGACTGCGTAAGGATGAATAGCTAGCTGGGTGTTCCCCATGATGTCCACCAGCTTTGGTTCCTTATTCCCACACCATGCTAAGACTGCTGCCGGTGGACTGGCCCTGAACCACCACCTCCTGTATTCCTAACCAATCTAGATCCTAGTCGGATGGGAGTTTGTGATAACTGAGACCATGATAGTTTAAGTATGTTAATAGCAAGGTGTTTCTTCCTTCAGATCACCCGTTGGTTCAGGCCATTCGAAACTGCAGGGCCATCTGCACACTAGTTTTTGTTTCCTGCAAGCCTTATGGTAAAGCCACAAGGAACATCATTGAGTGAGTCTTGACTTCTTTTAAAAATATTTTCTAATAATCAGAGTAGTCTATGCTCATTGTGCACAATTTGGAAAATGTGGAGAAGTGTAAACAGAAGAAAAATACCACCTTCGAGAATCAATTACAGGGCCAGTATAGGGTGAGGCAAGTCAGATACTCAGTTAGGGTGCAAAATTTAGGAGGTTGCCAAAAATCTCAGTAATCAAGATGAGTTTTTAATACAAAATTTTCAAAAATGAAAACCTCCAAAATTCATGATGAGCAAAATACTAATTTTTTAAAAAGGTGGGATCTGCCCCTGCACTTGCTAAACAGTGCCTCACTGCCTTACTCCAGTCCTGGCTTTGGTTCTAATAAAACTTCATTCATAAAAGCAAGTGGCTAGACTACAGTTCTCCAATTTGATATACTAAAATATTGCATCAACATATTTGTCTTGATTACTGAGTTTTTTGGCATCCTATTAACTTTAGCACCCATCTGAGAACTAACTGAATAAAAACTAATTTCACACCAAATGCGAGTGCCTCTCATTTCACTCTAGTTCTAGCCTTGGTCAGCTATCTTGATTTTTGAAATGTGTCTTTATAATCTTTGCAACCTAGGAAATCAGAATTTCTTTATAATCTTGGAGTGCAGATTCCCTTTCTAATGTGAACATTTAGAAGCCATACAATAAAAGGTTGTTAAATTTGACTACATAAAAATAACTTCTCCCTTCATTACATGATACACACAAATGAATTAAAAATATATCAGAACTAAATATAAGAGCTGAAACTATAAAACTCCTAGAAGAAAACAGGAGATTTTAAATCTTCATGACCTTGGGTTAGGCAATGTGACTTCAAAAGCCCAAGTATCAAAATTTAAAAAAAAAAAATCTTTTCTGCTGCGAATGATAACTTCTGGAAAATGAAAAGACAACCCACAGAACAGGAAAAAAATATTTGCAAATCATTTGTAGGAGACTGGTATCCAGAAGCCAGATACAATAGGCCACATATTGCATGATTCCATTTACAGGAAATGTCTAGAATAGGCAAATCTATAGAAACAAAGTATATTTGTGGTTGCCTAGGGATGGGGGTGGGGATTTGGGGGAGAAATGGGGGAATGACTAAGGGGTGCATTAGTATATTATTGGGCTAATGAAAATTGATGGTGGTGATCGATGCACAACTCTGAATATAGTAAAAATCACTGAACTGTATAAATGGTTGAGCTGTGTGGTATGTGAACTATATCTCAATAAAACTGTTGACAAAATCAGTAACTTGTGCACCATAAAGACAGAAAACAACGTGAACTGCAAATTTTTTTCCACTTTGTATCACAAAGACTTTGAAATCAATAAGAGAAATGACAACAGCCCAATAGAAAAATGAGCAGAGGATATGAAAAGGAAATATTGTAAATGTGTTTACGAACCATGAAAGGATGCTGTCTCTCCCATAATAATGAAAATGCAGATTAAAAGTACCCTGAGATACCACTTTCAAAAAATTTTTTTCTTAAATTTATTTTTAATTCTATATATTTCTGGGTACAGTATGTTGTTTCTATATGTTTGTATATTGTATAATGTTCCACTCAGGGTAGACAGCATATCCATCACCTAAACATTTACAATTTATTTGTGGTGATTATATTCAAGATCCTCTCTTCTAGCTATTTAGAAATATAGATTGGCAAAAGTACAAAAGTTTGATAATGCATTGTTGGCAATGCTATGGGAAAACATGAATTATAAAAAAAATTACTGGTGTAAATTGAGTACTAACCCTATGTAAATTGGTACTATCCCTATGGAGGGAAATTTAGCAATATAGGTTAAAATTATAAATTTATACACCCTTTGACCCAGTAATTCCATTCCTGAGGCTTTTTCCTGCAGATATATACAAAGATATTTATTGCAGTATTTTGACACAAAAGATGAAATTCTTAGAAATTCATCAGTGAGGAATTGGTTAAATCAGCTATGCTATATCTATACAATGGAACACTGTACTGCTATTAAAGAAAAAAAAAAGAAAAAGATATTCTCTGTGTACTGATAATGAAAGATCTCTAAGGGATGTCTTTTTATAACAGCTTTTTTTTTTTTTTTTTGTCTTTTTCGTGACCGGTACTCAGCCACTGAGTGCACTGGCCATTCCCATATAGGATCCGAACCCGTGGCGGGAGCATCGCCCCACTCCCAGCGCTGCACTCTCCCGAGTGTGCCACGGGCTTGGCCCTTTTTATAACAGCTTTTGAGATACAATTCATATATCATACAATTCACCTAAAGTGTACAATGCAGTGGGTTTTCGTATGTTCTCAGACTTGTGCAACCATTACCACTATCTAATTCCAGAGCATTTTCCTCTCAAAAAGAAGACCCTGCACCTCTTAGAGTCACTCCCCATTTTTCCCCACCCTCCCAGCCCTAGGCAGCCACTATTCTACTATGCATCTCTGTAGATTTGCATATTCTGGACATTTCATGTAAATTGGGTCATATAATGTGATTCTTTGTGTCTGGCTTCTTTCACTTAGCATAGTATTTGCAAGGTTCATGTTGTAGCATGTCTCAGTACTTCATTCCTTTTTATGGCAGTGAAAAGGGATAATGTTCCATCGTGTGGCTATACCACGTTTTTATTAATCTTCTCATTAGTTGATGGACATTTAGGTTGTTTTCACCTTTTGGCTCTTATGAATAATGCTATGAACATTTATATGCAAGTTTTTGTGTGAACATACAATTTTTTCATTTCTCGGGTAGATACCTTAGGATTAGAATTGCTAGGTCACATGGTAACTATTTTAACCTTTTGAGGAACTGCCACTCTTTCAAAGCAGCTGACCCATTTTACATTTTCAGCATCTGTATGGGTGTTCCAATTTCTCCATATCCTCACCAACTCTTGTTATTGTCTTTTTGATTATAGCCATCCTAGTAGGTGAGAAATGGTAGGTATCTCATTGTGGTTTTGATTTGCAGTTCCTTTATTGGGCATTTGTAAATCTTCTTTGGGCAAATGTCTAATTAGATCTTTTGCCCATTTTTTAATTGGTTGTCTTTTTATTGAATTTTGAGAATTCTTTCTATATTCTAGCTACAAGTCCCTTATCAGATACATGGTTTGCAAAATTTTTCTCCCTTTTTGTGGGTTGTCTTTTCACTTTCTTGATGGTATCCTTTCAAGCACAAGAGTTTCTTATTTTGAAGATGCCCAGTCTATTTTTTTTCCTTTTTTGGTGGGTTGTGATTTTAGTTCTGAGATATGTTTGGTACTAAGTGGAAATAGCAAGGTACAGAATTGTTTATATAATATGAAACTATCTTTGTTTTTTAAAAAAAGATGAGAATAATATATATTTGTATTTGCTTGTATGTGTAAAGAGAAACTCTTGTAAGTTATACAAGAAACTGAATAGTTATCTATGGTGAGGGAGAACTGGGGAGATGAGTCATGGGTAGGAAAGAGACATCACTGTATACCATTTTATTTTTTAACCAAATGAAAACATTCATTATGCAAAACAATAAATAAAAAAGTACAATGATTAAGAGTAAACATAGGATTCTGTTAACACTCATACTGAGTAAAATAGTAAACATGGCCTCAAAAAGGCAAGAAAAATTTATTTTGAGAAGACAGCATGGTGCATATGGTAGAAAAAATGCAAATAATAGAAAATAGTGTGCAGTGAAAAATGAGTCTGCCTTACTCTTGACCCATAGTCCTTCGGTTGTCACCATTCTAACTGGTTTCTTGTGTAGCCTACAAATGCGTGCGCATACACGCATGTGTGTACGTACCATATCTCCCTCCTTTTCTTTTCCCGAACAAATAGTAACATACTATAAACACTTTTCTATACCATGCTTTTTCATTCAATAGATTTTGGAGGTTGTTCTGCAATGATGTAGAATCTACATCAATACTTACAGATCTACTTAATTTTTTAAATACCATATATAATTTCAATTTATATAAGTATGCCATGATTTAACTAGTCCCTTGCTAATGAATTTTAAAGTTGTTTCTACTCCATTGTTACTACGCTGTTGCAGTTAATATCCTTATACATATGTCTTTGCACATATGTACAAAGAATATCTATCTTATAAATAAGTATGTGTGCTAATATGTATTGTACTAGAAAAATTCCTGATGTGGAATTGCTGGGTCAAAGGATATATGCTGTGAACATTTTCACCTGTTTTCTGACAGAACTCTAGAATCCACTTATCAAAATATCCTTTTAGGGTTTTGATTAGAAATACACTGAATTTATAATTTAGGAAGAATTACAATCTTTACAGTATTTTTTCCATCTAGGTTTGTGGTACGAATAGTTCATTCTTATGTAATTGTCTAGAACTATTTATATGTAAGTGTGTATTTCTAATATAGATCTTAAACTTAATATAAGATGTTATAAAGTTTTTTATTGTATTATGAGTGGGATCTTTTTCATGATATTTTCTTTTTTTTTCTTTTAACTTCTCAATGTGTACATTGTAGTAGATTTTTGTGACCCTTTACCCATTCTTCTTTCCCCCTCCCTCTCTCCCCTTCCCCCCTCCCTCTCTCCCCTTCCACCACTACATCATATCTATTCACTTGACTTAAATAGTTCAAGGAATTTTTGTGGTTATTCTGTCTTCTTCCCCCCACCCTATATTTGTTTTTGTGTTTATTTATTCATTAATTTCTAGCTCTCACAAATAAGTGAGAACATGTGGTATTTCTCTTTCTGTGCCTGATTTGTTTCACTTAATATAATTTTCTCTAAGTCCATCCATGTTGCGAATGGTAGCATTTCATTTTTTTTTTACAGCAAAGTAGAATTCCATTGTATAGATATACCACAGTTTCCTTATCCACTCATCTGATGATGGACATTTGGGCTGGTTCCAACTCTTGGCTATTGTAAATAGTGCTGCAGTAAACATTGGAGTACAGGTATCCCTTTGGCATGGTGATTTCCATTCCTCTGGGTGTGTTCTCAGCAGTGGAATAGCTGGGTCTTATGGTAGATCTATCTGTAATTGTTTGAGGAACCTCCATACCATTTTCCATAAAGGCTGCACCATTTTGCAATCCCACCAACAGTGTAGGAGAGTTCCTTTTTCTCTGCACCTCTCTAGCACTTATCATTCTCAGTCTTTTGGATATTAGCCTTCCTGACTGGAGTGAGATGGTATCTCAAAGTGGTCTTGATTTGCATTTCCTGGATGCTGAGTGATGTTGAGCATTTTTTCATGTGTCTGTTGGCCATTCACATATCTTCCTTTCAGAAATGCCTGTTCACCTCCTTTGCCCATTTTTTAATTGGGTTATTTGTTTTTTTGCTGTAAAGTTGTTTTAGTTCCTTGTATATTCTGGATATTAATCCTTTGTCAGATGTATATTTTGCAAATATTTTCTCCCACTCTGTTGGTTGTCTTTTCACTATGCTGATTGTATCTTTTGCTGTGCAGAAGCTTATTAGTTTGATCTAATCTCATTTGTTTATTTTTCCTTTAGTTGCCTGTGCTTTGGGGGTCATATTCATGAAGTCTGTACCCACTCCTACTTCCTGGAGTGTTTCCCCTATGTTTTCTTTAAGGAATTTTATTGTTTCAGGATGTACATTTAATTCTTCAATCCATTTTGAATTGATTTTCATGTATGGTGAGAGGTATGGGTATAGTTCCATCCTCCTACATATGAATATCCAGTTTTCCCAGCACCATTTGTTGAAGAGGCAGTCTCTTCCCCAGTGCACAGACTTGCTGTCTTTGTCAAAGATCAGATGGCTGTAGGTGTATGGGTTGATTTTTGCGTTCTCTATTCTATTCCATTGATCCGTGTGTCTGTTTTTATGCCAGTACATGCTGTTTTGGTTATTATAGCTTTGTAATATAGTTTAAAGTCAAGTAGTGTTATGCCTCCAGCTTTATTTCTTTTTGCTCAGGATTGCTTTGGCTATGTGTGGTTTTTTGTTATTCCATATAAATGTCTGGATAGTTTTTTCCAATTCTGAGAAAAATGTCATTGGAATTTTGATAGGGATTGCATTGAATCTGTAGATCACCTTGGGTAATATGGACATTTTCACAATGTTAATTCTTCCAATCCAAGAGCACAGGAAATCTTTACATCTTCTTGTGTCCTCTTTAATTTCTCTCAACAGTGGTTCATAGTTCTAGACATTTTTCACATCCTTGGTTAACTTTATTCCTAAGTATTATATTTTTTTGGTGCCTACTGTAAATGGGCTAGCTTTCTTGATTTCTTTTTTCTGCATGTTCACTATTGGAGTATAGAAATGCTTCTGATTTTTGTGTGTCGATTTTGTATTCTGCAACTTTGCTGAAATCATTTATCAACTCTAAGAGTCTTTTTGTAGAGGCTTTAGGCTGTTCAGAATATAGGATCCTATCATCTGCAAACAGGGACAGTTTTAACTTCATCTTTTCCAATCTGAATGCCCTTTATTTCCTTCTCTTCTCTGATTTCTCTGGCTAGTACTTCCAACACTAATGTTTAATAGGAGTGTTGAGAGTGGGCATCCTTGTCTAGTTCCTGTTCTTATGGGAAAAGCTTTTCCCTATTCAGGATGATATTGGCAGTGGGCTTATCATATACGGCTTTAATTGTGTTGAGATACTTTACATCTATACCTAACTTGTAGAGAGTCTTTATCATGAAAGAGTGTTGAATTTTGTTAAATGCTTTTTTGGCGTGTATAGAGATGATCATATGGTTTTTGTCTTTGCTTTTATTGATGTGGTGTATCACATTTATTGATTTGAGGATGTTGAACCAACCTTACATCCCTGGGATGAATCCCACTTGATCATGGTGTATAATTTTGTTTATATGTTGCTGTATTCTGTTAGCTAGTATTTTATTGAGGATTTTTGCATCTATATTCATCAAGGATATTGGCCTGTAGTGTTCTGTTTTTGATGTATCTTTGTCTGGTTTTGGTATCAGGGTGATGTTTGCCTCATAGAATGAGTTTGGGAGAATGGCCTCTGTTTCAATCTTTTGGAATAGTTTGTAGAGAATTGGTATCAGTTCCTCTTTGAAGGTTTGGTAGAACTCTGCAGTGAACCCGTCTGGTCCTGAACTTCTCTTTGTTGGGAGCCTTCTGATAACAGCTTTAATCTCTTTATTATTATTGGTCTGTTCAGATTTTCTATATCTTCTTGGCTCAGTTGTGGTAGTTTGTGTCCAGAAATTTATCCATTTCTTCCAGATTTTCAAATCTGTTGGCATATAGTTGTTTATAGTAGTCTCTAATAATTCCTCATATTTCTGAGGTTTCAGTTGTAATATCACCTTTTTCATTTCTAATTTTTGTTATTTGGGTCTTCTCTCTTCTTAGCCTTGCTAAAGGTTTGTCAATTTTATTTGTCTTTTCAAAAACTCAACTTTTTGTTTCTTTGATCTTTTGTATTGTGTTTTGGGTTTCTATTTCATTTAGTTCTGCTCTGATCTTAATTATTTCTTTCTGTCTACTAACTTTGGGTTTGGATTGTTCTTGTTTTTCTAGATGTTTAAGGTGAAGTGTTAGGTTGTTTATTT
The DNA here is from genome assembly GCF_027409185.1 of Cynocephalus volans. NCBI lineage: Eukaryota > Metazoa > Chordata > Mammalia > Dermoptera > Cynocephalidae > Cynocephalus > Cynocephalus volans. Next base: position 108,877,912 of record NC_084478.1, on the reverse strand, counting down.
GCCATCTTTCCATTTTTCCGAAGTAAGCATTTAATGTGATAAATTTCTCCCTTATTACTGCTTTTGCAGTATCCCATGTGTTTTGGTATGATGTGTCATTATTTTCATTGGTTTTGAGAAATTTTTTAATTTCCTGTTTAATTTCTTCTTGGACTCATGTCATTAAGTAGAATGTTGTTTAATTTCCATGTGTTTGTATAGTTTCCAGAGTTTCATTTGTTATTGATTTCTAATTTTAATTGATTGTGATCGGGAAAAATACCTGGAATAATTCCAATTTTTTTGAATTTGTTGAGACTTGTTTTGTTACCTAACATGTGGTCTATCCTGGAGAATGTTCCATGTGCTGATGAGAAGAATGAATATTCTGAGGTTGTTGGATGGAATGTTCTGTAGCTATCTGCCAAGTCCAATTGGTCTAAAGTGTTGTTTAGATCTTGTGTTTATTGAGTTTTTGCCTAGATGATCTGTCCAGTGTTGAGAGTGGGGCGTTCAGGTCCACCACTATTATGGTATTAGTATCCATCTCATTCTTTAGATCTAATAGTGTTTGCTTTATAAATCTGACTGCTCTGACATTGGGTGTGTATATGTTTATGATTGTTATGTCTTCTTGATGGAAAGATCCTTTTATCATTATATAGTGGCCTTCTTTATCTCCTTTTATGGCATTTGCTTTAAAGTCTATTTTATCTGATATAAGAATAGCTACTCCAGCTTGTTTTTCATTTATATTTGCTTGGTATATCTTTTTCCATCCTTTCATTCTAACTTTGTGTGTGTCTCTACAGGTGAGGTGAGTCTCTTGAAGGCAGCATATTGTTGGGTCCATCTTTTTAATCCAGTCTGTGTCTTTTGAGTGGGGAATTTAATCCCTTTACATTTAGAGTTATTATTGAAAGGTGTTGATTTACTCCTAGCATTTTATTGATTTTTGTTTAGATGTCTTAAGGACCTTTAATTCCTTTCTTTCTAATTTTCTGTTTGTCTTCTGTATTCGTTGGTTTCTTGGGGTGGTAGATAAACTATATTTTTTCTTTATTGTTAACATTTTTGTTTTTCTGGTAGGTTTTGTTCTTTCTTGAGTATTCATGGCAGAGATGGTTGTTTTTCAGGTATCAAACCCAGTCCTTCCTTGAGAATTTCTTGTAAGGCTGGTTGTGTGGTAGTGAACTCCTGCAGTTTTTGTTTGTTTGAGAAATGTACTATTTGTCCTTCATTTTGCAAGGATAGCCTTGCTGGGTAAAGCCTTGCTGGCAATTTTTGTCCTTTAGTATTTTGAGTATATCATCCCATTCTTTTCTGGCTTTTAGGGTTTCTGATGCAAAGTCTGATGTTATTCTGATTGGGGCTCCCTTATAGGTGACTTGCTGCTTCTCTCTTGCAGCTTTTAAGATCCTCTTTTTGCCTTTGAGTTTTGCCAGTTTGACTATAACATGTCTTGGAGAGGACCTTTTTGGGTTGAATATGTTTGGGGATCTTTGGGCTTCCTAAATCTGAAGATCTGTGACTTTCCCTATACCTGGGACATTTTCTGCTATTATTTCACTGAATATGTTTTCAATGCCATTTCCTTTTTCCTCCCCTTCTGCAATACCCATGATTCAGATATTTGAGTGCTTAAGGTTGTCTTTTATCTCTCTTAGATTTTCTTCAGTTTTTTAAATTCTTTTTTCTTTTTTCTGGTCTTCCTGTGTTAATTCAAACAGCCTGTCTTAAAGGTCAGAAATTCTCTCTTCTCCTTGTTCTAGCTTGCTGGTTAGACTCTGTTGTGTTTTTTATTTCATTGAATGAATCCTTCAGCTCCACAAGCTCTGCTACATTCTTTTTCAGGGCATTGATTTCTTTGTACATTTATTCTTTCAGATCCTGTATATTTTTTCTCATTTCATTGTGTTGTCTAACTGAGTTTCCTTGTATCTCATTTAGTTTTCTTAGAATTGTTGCTCTAAATTCCTTGTCAGTCATTTCAAAGACTTCCTGTTCTATAGGATCTAGAGCTTGATGTACTTTCTTGATTTTTCATATTTCTGGTATCTTTCCTTTGGTGATTAGTCATTGTGGCAGGGGGTATCATGGTCCACTCATTCTACCCTGATGTCTGGCTTGGATCCTGAAGGGACTGCCAATCTGGGCAGTGGGAACTAGCCTGGGCTCAGGGTCCCGCAGTGCCTGCCTCTTCTGGCATGGCTGACTTGGGATGTGTGGGTCCAGTGGCTCTCAGGCCTCTCTTGACAGCAGGGACTGACCTGGGCTGGGAGTCCTGCAGCGCCTGCCTGTTCTGGAACAGCTGACTCGGGGCATGTGGGCCCGGCAGCTCTCAGGCCTCTCTGCATGGCAGGGACTATACTGGGCTGAGGGTCCCATGTCACCTGCTTCTTCCCGCACTGCTGACTCGGGGCATGTGGACCTGGTGGCTCTCGGGCCTCTCTGTGCAGTGGGGACTGGCCTGGACTGGGCGTCCCATTGCACCTGCCTCTTCTGGCATGGCTCACTTGGGGTATGTGATCCCGGTGGCTCTCAGGCCTATCTAAGCAGTGGGGACCGACCTGGGCTGGAGGTCCTGTGGTGCCTGTCTTTTCCGGCGTGGTTGACTTGGGGCATGTGGGCCCAGTGGCTCTCAGGCCTCTCTGGGCGGGGGGCACTGGCCTGGGCTGGGGGTCCCACGGTACCTGCCTTTTCCGGCGTGACTGACTCAGGGTGTGTGGGTGGCTCTCAGGCCTCTGTATGCTGTGGGGACTGACCTGGGCTGGAGGTCCCACGGCTTCTGCCCTTCCTGGTGCGGCTGACTCAGGGTGCGTGGGCCCAGCGGCTCTCAGGCCTTTCTTAGCAGTGGGGACTTAACTGGGCTGGAGGTCCTACAGTGCTTGCCCTTTCCGGTGCAGCTGACTTGGGGTATGTGGGCCTGGTGGCTCTCAGTCCTCTCTAAGTGGCAGGGACTGACCTGGGCTGGAGGTCCCTCGGTGCCTGCCCTTTCTGGCACAGCTGACTCGGGGCGTGTGGGCCCCACAGCTCTCAGGCCTCTCTGGGCTGCAGGCACTGGTCTGGACTGGAGTCTAGCAGCATGCGGCTCCCGCCTGTTCCGGCACAGATCTTGGGCCTCCCGTTGTTGCCTTTTAACAGTTGCAAATTGGTCGATTTGTGGGAGAGAGCGACACCAGGAACCATCCATTCTGCCATCTTGACCAGAAGCTCCCATGATATTTTCTAATTTGTCCTTGCTGATCATGTGTCCAGCCACCTCACTCTTTTATTAGTTTTGTTTTTCAGTTGATTCTCTTGAATTTTCTTGGTAGCTGATTATATGATCACCAAATACAAAGTTTTGTCTCTTTCCAGTACTTATTTTGTTTTCTTATTACATTAGAGAACTTTTTATTGTAGACATGATAGTGAATATCTTTGTCTTATACTTTATTCTGATGGGATCATGCTATTTAAACTATTGAATGTCATCCAAGGAAACAAGTACTCTTCTACTTTGCTCTTTTGGGTATAAATTGGTACAGCCTTTTTTATAACAGTTTAGTGGTACATATTTTAGGGCTTTAAAAACGTACAGGCCCTTCAACTCAGCAATTCCACTAAACAACCAAAAATGTGTGCAAAGATATAACTATAATGTTCATGCAGGGACTTTTTGAAATAGCAAAAAGTTAGAAACAACTTAGATTTCTTCTAGCGGAATTAGATTAAAAAACCTGTTACATTTGTTTAATACTATACTGCCAGTATGTGAGGTAGATTTTCATATATGAGTACAGTCAGCCCTCCACATCTCTGGGTTCCACATTTGTGGATTCAACTAACCAGGGATGAAAAATATTTGGAAAAAAATACCCAACAGTAAAGAATAATACAAATTTTACAATACAGTGTAACAACTATTTACATAGCATTTACATTGTATTAGGTATTATAAGTGATCTAGAGATGATTTAAAGGATACGGGAAGATGTGCAGTACTACGCCGTTTTCTGTCAGGGAGTTGAGCATTTACGGATTTTGGTATCAGCAAGGAGTCCTGGAACCAGACCCCCATGGATACTGAGAGATGACTGTAATGGAGACATGCTTGTGATGTATTATTAACTGAAGAAACAAGCTGCAAAGCAGTATGTACAATATGTACAGTGTGACTCCATCTTTAAAATCCAATTTAAACATACGTGTTGGAAAGATACATCCTGAAAAGTTAGTAGTGGTGATCCTTCTCTGAATAGTGAGTTTATAGGTGAATTTTTGTTCTCATTTTTGCTTGACTATTTTCTGTAATGAGTCTTTGAAATAAGGGGTAAAGAGTAATATACTTTGCAAAATTATGACAGAATAAATTTAATTCAATAAATATCTAGAAATTATCTAGGAAATATCTAATGCATGCAAATCATACAGAAGGAAAAGTATATGATTTAGGCCTCTCACTTTTTTCAAATATGTTTTGAACCCCTGCTCTGTCACATACTGGGAACACAGTGATGAATAATAAGCAGTTTTTGCTTTGTTTCTACCTTTAAAAAGATTATGTTCCATTGGGCTGGCCCCGTGGCTCACTCGGGTGAGTGCGGCACTGGTAGCACCGAAGCTGTGGGTTCAAATTCTATATAGGGATGGTCAGTGCGCTCACTGGCTGAGCGTGGTGCGGATGACACCAAGCCAAGGGTTACGATTCCCTTACTGGTCACAAAAAAAAAAAAAAAAAGATTATGTTCCAGTGAGGAAGATGGTGAAGAAAAACAGTTAAGTTAAATATGACAGTTGTATAAAAGAAACACAGGGGGCTGTGGGTACACAGAGGAAGGGCTTAAATTTAAGCAATCATGTTCTTGTAGGTTCTCCTTTTGTTCTAGGAACTGATATTGTGATCTGTTTCTACTGGCTGTGCTGTCCTACGAACTCTCCTAAGAAGCTCCTAGGCAAGCCTTTTGTCCTGAGACAAGCTGTACCTGTGGATTTGTTTCCACACACCCCACACTGCAAGCTGGTGCTCCTCTTCACTCAATAAGCAGCCTTCTAGAAGACTGCAGGCTATTTAAGAATGAAGTTTTAGAAACATCCAGGTTTGGCATATTGCTACATTGCAGACCCTGGGAGCTTTACTGAGGAAATCAATCTTTGGACTGTAAGGAGGAAGAATGTACTAGGCCTACTGTCTGAGGCAGATTTAGTGTTAGTGTTCAGGTTCTCTCGCTATCATTCATGTTTGCCTGGTTTTGACCACTCTCCACTCCTTGGCTCTGGATCTGGACTGTTCCTTCCTTTTGCTTGTCAGCCTGTCATGATTCCCTTGGTTCTAGTTTCTAGTTTTGTCTCCTTCATCCGATTCTGTTTATGGTGTGGTGACAACTGAGCGTTTTTCAGCAGTTGGTAATAATTTCACATTGATTGGGGTCTGTGCATTTTCTCAGACTTGCCTATTTTTAGATATTTTTAAGACTTCTGAGTTCATGGGGTAGGCAAGGATTAGAACTAGAAATAAGTCTAGCTTTTTAAAAAGCAGAGTAAACTATGAATTGATTGCAGGGTGAATGAATGATTGTCAGATTTATTGCTTTGGATGTTATAGGCTTTGAAGATTTTAGAATGCCCTTTGGAAATGTGGATATCCCTAAGAGCAGTAGCACCAATTAGCCCTCACCCATGGGGGATAATTGGTTATTGGGGAGACCCTAAGGGAAAGGAGATTTTCAAAGAGACTGAGTATTTTGTGCTGTGTAGTATGGAGGCAGAAAGCTCCAAAAACTTATAATAATTTAACATGTACTATAATAAAGTAGATATTACAAATTATATATTCAACATTCTCTAGTCTATGATTTCTTCAACTCTGTAGGTGTTTGCTCACCAATTTGTTTTGAATATTTTAATGGCCTAAGGATGTATAATTTAGCAAGCAATGTCTGATCTACAAAATACCAGGCTAACTATTTTTCATTCTTAATCCTAATACTTCTAGAGAAGCTTCCTTCTCAGGAAAATATGGCTGTTAAAGGTACTGCATAATGCTTTGTATTCTTTTATGAGATGATCAGTCAGGCACGGCTGCAAAAGGAGACACGAGAAGCTCAGGAAAACAAAGTCTGTTATTTTCACAGGTCCCAGAAACAGGAGGCATGGCATGCCACACCATGCAGGGCCACACAGGAAACACACAAGGGTGGTCAGGAGGCAGAAAACAGGAGCGAGGTGAAGGGTTAGAACATTGCTTTTATTGGGGTTTCTGGGGGAAAGGCAAGACAGAGCAGGTTGAACAGTTCAGGATTGGTTAGTTTGAATAATTTCTTTAGGCTCTGAGCTATAGGGGTAGTCCCTAGTTGTCTGGTACCTGGCCCTGAGATGATTAAGGCAGATGAATATTGTCTTCTGGGGTGTATGGGCCAGATAGAGGAGGTATGGCTCTGAATGAGTTGGTTTGTTTATATATGAAATGCATCTTCTGGTTGAGCCCTTGCTCTTTAGGAATTGGCTATCCCTTCGAGGGGCAGTCTCTCCCCAGCCGAAGGTTTTATAAGATATCAAAACAGTATATAATATATAGATAACCCCCTCCCCACACACAATACAATAAACATCCATTTTTTTTTTTTTTCCCCATGGTGTTGACTTTTTGGAGACCAGATCTGCCCCACATTATGGACTTGTCTGATTGTAGGATGACCAACTATCCTGGTTTGCCTGGGACCTCAGGGTTTGAGCACTGATGTTGCATCCTGGGAAACCCCTCACTTGCAGGCAAACCAGGTTGGTTTGTTTGCTAATGGTGGTGTTTAATTTCTTCTTACAGCCCTGGATTTCTTGTAAACTGGAGTTAGGTCTAGTGGCTTGATTAGATTCAGATCAAAACATTTTTGACAGGAATACTAAAGTGTGCACTTCATGTCACATCCCATTAGGAGGTACATAATGCCAGTTGTCCACTCTTAGTATAAAGGTGATGATTAAGGCAATGTCCCTCAGAACTTCCTATATAATTTTCCCTTTGTAATTAACAAGAAATCTTGGTGTGGTTATCCTGTTTCCCAAAAACCTCTCACCTAAAGATTTTTGGCATCCATCCATTACTGTTTCCTGATTCAGTCATTTATTTAGTTTTTAAAGTTTTCTGACTTAATTTTATTGGGGGTTGCAAAATAGTGATTTCCTAATTCTGTCATTCAGTCTATGTTTATTAGCTGACATCTTTCTGTAAAGATGACCTTTTCCTCTTCTGTAGTGTATGAACTAGAGTTCCTCCAAAAGGGCAAATGCTTATTTCTTTCCCCTTAAATACCAATTTTTACAAAAAAAAGTTGATATAATAGTTACTTACAATGGTGGCAAAGTAGTTTTTTTTCTTCCTTTTAAATATCATTTGATGCAGTGTCTTTCTTATTTGAATTCAAAGTTTTATGTTTAGTTCATTTTCTTTTTGATGCTCAAATTTTCTCTGGTTTGGTGAGTGGGAGTCTCTTCAGGCTGGCTCCCATGTTCTTTAGACTTGCCTCCATTAGTCTTTGAGTACTTCCTTAGATTCTGGCACAATATTGCCAGGCTCACTGCACATTTTTCCTGCCCAAGTCCTGAAATTGGCCATTTCCAATGAGCTCTCATTTCTTTTAATGTAGAATGGATGTTTAGAAACCAAGATCTGGATGCTAGGTGTTAGAAGGAAAATCAGTCTGTGAGCTATAAAACATGAGTCTGGTGACCAACTGTCCTGGTTTTCCTGGGACATGGGACTTTCAGTGCTAAAACCTGGAGCATCTCAGGCAAATTGGGACAAGTTGGGCATATTGTTAATACATAATAAAGGTTAAGGAGGAACAGTGGAAACTGGGTTTGGGTCATGGGGACCGATGGTAGCTAAAGTAGCTATAAATTCGCAGGAGATTTAAGGGTTTGTACTAAATGATCTCTTCCAGCTGTTAAATATCTAGGTCTATGGCAGTGGATTACAAACTTGACTGCACATTAGTGTAATCTGGAGAGCAATTAAACACTGATGCCTGGGCCCCAGACATTCCGGTTTGTTGGGAAAATATAGGAAAATGGTCAGGGCCCCTCAGATGTTCAGAATCTTGCCGAGCATTTGATGTAAATAGGCACGTGCTCCCACGTGTTCCTTGGTTATTGTCTAATGTTATTGCTCATGTGCACCCAGGTGTCCTGGGTTAAGTATAAAGGATGAGCAGCTCTGATCCTCAGTGCCCTCCCCCCACCCTGTCCCCGGGATGCCCCCAGGGGAGGCTGCTGCTGCTTGAGGCTGTTGCTACAAGCTGCTGTTGCTGCTAGGGCCCTTGGGACCCTCCGGGAGGCTGCCGCCACTGCTGATGCTGAGGATGCTGAGGACTGAGTTTGTGTCATTTGCCAATGGCTTCCGGGATCTTTCCCAATTATTTAGCTTGTGGACCTGTGTGTGAAGGGTTTGGTGACCCAGCCTGGCATATGAGAGCTCTGTGACCTAGTCTGTGCAATGGGTTTGAAGAGTCTGTGGGCCCTAACCTAGCCTGACAATACAATTGGCTAAGTTGGCAGGATTCCAACAATTGCCCTAACAAGACACTAATAATCCTAGCTAATCCATAAAACTAACCATCATACATGAGAGATGTGGGCTCATTTTAATATTAAAGTAGGATAGTTGTTTTAAGGGTTTGTCCTTAGACTGCTTCCTGTCTTTCAGAGCTGGCTTTTCGTTAGTCTGAGTTGCTGAACCACTAAGGGTAAATTTTGCTACTCTTGTCACTGACCTTCTCAATTAAGGTCTCCGTGGTCAGTGTCACTTAAGCCGATGGAATGAAACCACGTTCAGCTTAGCAAAGCAGAAGCTTTATTCTGTGATCAGGGAATGGCGAGGTGCGAGCCCATGTTGTGGAAAGACACACTCTTCCTGAAGGATTTGGCAAGGGGAGTTTTATGGGATGAGGGGCTCAAAGCAGTCCTGGGGGTGGTGACCACCTCACGTGGTGTTGGGGAAAGGGGCAGTGACTCCCAGCAACATGTCTTATGCCCCTTTTCTTCCCTTCTTTGGTCAAGGGTATCTGGTCACCTCCCTACCCCCATGGGGAGATTTTAGTATGATAATGTATTATAATGAAGGTATAATGAAGAAAACGTTAACCAAAGGTTAATCTTGGAGGCCATCTTGATCTTAGCCACTTTTGGCTGGTTTCAGCAGATGACTGGTCCCCTCCTTATTGGTCTGCAGCTGGTGGTTTCAAGACTGACCATATCTGTTAGTTCCTTCAAGCAAATATATCTCAAAAGAGGAAAGTCACTTTAAGCATGTGTAAAGTAAGGCAAATCATAACTAAAGCCAAAATATTTCATTATTTTAGTTATACTAAGTTTCCATTTATATTGTCAGAGCTAGGGCTCAGACCCTCCAAACCCATTGTACAGACTGGGTCCCCAGACCCCTCACACACAGGTCCATGCTAGGTAATTGGGAAAGATTCCAGGAGCTGTTGGCAGATGACATGAGCTCAGTCCTCAGCTTCCTCAGCGGCAGCAGCCTCCAGCAGCAGTAGTGGCCTCCCCCATGCCCTCCCACAGTGGGGGGGGGCATCCTGGGGATGGGAGGATGTGCCCCCGGGACCCTCTGCAAGGCCACTGCCACTGACAGACTTGTAAGCTACCGGACCTGTAAGCTGCTGCCACTGAGGAAGCTCAGGACTGAGCTCATGTCATCTGCCAACAGCTCCTGGAATCTTTCCCAATTACCTAGCATGGATCTGCATGTAAGGGGTCTGGGGACCCAGCCCGTACAATGGGTTTGGAGGGTCTGAGCCCTAGCTGACAATATAAATGGAGACTTAGTATAACTAAAATAATTAGAATAATGAAACATTTTGGCTTTAGTTACGATTTGCCTTACTTTACAATTGGTGTAGTCATGGCAGGATTATGGGCAGGTAAAAGAGGTCAGCAATTTGCATAGTTGTGGCAGGATTATGGGCAGGTAAAAGAGGTCAGCAATTTGCATAGTTGTGGCAGGATTATGGGCAAGTAAAAGAGCCCAGCAATTCGAGTAGTCATTGCGGGATGACAAGCAGGTAAAGAAGCAGGAAACCCCTTGGGAGGGGGGGGAAATGTGGCTACCCTTGAGTATGTGGTGCCTGGTGGCCGCTTTCCTGTTGAGTGGGGTCTGGCTGTTGCTCGCTGCACTGTGAGCCAACATGGACTGGAAACCCCACAAAGCGGCACAGTTTTGAGACTTGCAGCAGAAGGCAGACAGATTGGAAGTGAGGATGTATGTCCTGGAGGCTGAAGTACAGCGACAGGTCATCCTTGCTTCCAACACCGAAGATGTATGACAAACCTGGTGGTGAGTTGGGGGGGACCGTGTGGCTCCTGGAACGACCTGCTCATCAAAGTGACGCACGAGCAGCCTGTGGGACTGGGCTGATTGGTGGGCAACCAACAGGTGATCCAGTTCACTGCCTATGTCCCATATACCCAGGTTGAATAGGTTGGCTTGGGGAAACAAAGTAGCAGAAACAGAGCCCCTGGTTACTGCAGCTATGGGACCTAGGGGTGGATGGTGTAACGTGCTGTGGGAGACAGTGTAGTAAATGCATGTTGCGTTTGTCCGAAGGCAAATGGCCCGGAGGGTGCCACTTAAACCCGATGGCTGGCCGGGTGCCATAAAACCCGAGAAAAGAGTGCCACATGCAGATGGGCAGATGACCTGAGGATGGGTACTCCTGCAGAATTTCAAGTATGTTTTCACCTGGTGAAAGGTGGGAAAGTTAGTCTCCGTTACTATGTGCCTGTCTCTGAGGCAGCAGCTGCAGAATGGCTGCGGATGTGCCCAGGGGCAGGGCAGCCACTCCTTGATGGTCTGGGAAAATGCAGTTGTTTGAACTGTTGGAGAACGCTGCAAAAAACTGCCTGAGACTGAGTGAATAGCCAGTGTAAGCCGAGCTGATTGAGGTAATTCAAAAGCAGGAGAAAAACGCAAGGGGGAAGCAGATAAACTGTTTGCTAAAGACATTATCTTGGAGGTGAGGCAGCCAGATACTAAGTGCCAAGACAATGGGGAAAAAATGCCCTAGAGGCATTTGAGAAGTTTGGGAGAGCGCCCCTCCCATGCTAGAAGGACTGAGTTGTCCCGGAGGGCAGACCTGAGGTGTCATTGCCCTCGGCAAACTGCTCCCTGCATCCCAGCTGCTCTGGCTGGAGCAATCCTCCCTCAGCACCTCCGAAGGGGAAAAAAAAAAAAGCCGGAAACCTTGGTGGCATTCACTTTGTGTTAAGTTTTCAGGCCAGCAGTATGTGAGCAGTGGAGGCGTGGCAGCCTCCACCTAGATTTCGGAAGATGTATGAGTACATCTTATAGAGCTCTTGGTCCCGTTAATATCTTCATCTCAGGTTTGGCGTTTCACCTACTGCAGTGGTTTCCAGTCTTTACTGCATATTGGAATCACTTGGGTAGCTCTTAAAATCCTAGTTCCTGGGGCTTGAGCCTTACCTCTAGATATTCTGATTTCACTGGCCATCACTCCTCGGCCTTTTGGCTAAGATCAAGTGTAGTATCTGATTTCATTGGCCTGGGGTGTGGCCCAAGCATCTGGATCTTTAGAAGATCCCCAAGGTGATTTTAATGAGCAGCCAGGGTTGTGATCTGCTGATTAGGGCTATGGTTCCCAAACTTGCCTGTATATTAAAATCCCCCAGGGATTCTTTCAAATTTCCAAAGCCCAAGCCCCACCCAGATCAATTAAATCATCAGTTTCCAGGAGTGAGACACAGGCATTGGTAATTTTGAAGTTTCCCAAGTGATTCCACTGTGCGTGGCCAGCATTGAGAGAACCACAGGGTTAGGGTATTTGATAATGCCATTTGATTGTTTTGGGGCTAGAAGGGAGAGACTGTCATTTGCTGAGATTTGTGTTCCAACCCTTCACCTTCAAAATTATATTACAAATTTATAACTTATGGGGGTCATCATTGTCGTTTTTCTAAGGAATATTTCAAAGTGGCATGTCTGTATGTTGAGAAAAAATAGGAAAATGGTCAGGGCCCCTCAGATGTTCAGAATCTTGCCAAGCATTTGCTGTAAATATCCTCAGGTGTTCCTTGTTACTGCTTAATGTAATTGTGTATGGGCACCCAGGTGTCCAGGGTTATGACTTAAGTATAAAAGACTAACAGCTCTGATCCACAATGCTTCTCAAAACTCTCAGAGAAGCCACTAGGACAGTTGCTCCTAGATCTGAATAAAACCTGTTCTTTTTTTATCCACGACTCCCAGTGAAAGGAATAAAATTCAGCACCAGTTAAAGGATGAGACGCAAACGTAAGGCAGCTTGCCGGAGAAGGTTTTTTTATTCAGCAGGCACATCTGCTTTTATAGGGTTAGAAGAGAGCTGATAGGTTTGCTGAGGACACGGTGAAAGGACGAGTCAACACCAGTTGACGATCCACCGGAGAGAGCTTGTTTATTAGGCAGCACACACACATATATATAGGGCTTTAAGGGAAAGCTGTTTGGTTTAAAATACAATCCCTATTTAGCATACCGCATGGGGCTTGTGGGGGAGCTGATTGGCATGCGATTTGCGCTGGCGGGAAGGAGAATGTGGAAGAGAAGGGCAACCAGCACCATGATGGGGTGCGGCTGAGAAGGGCTTATGTGATCAGGGTGTGATCCCTTGGGGCATTTGGGTTCTTACACACGGGGCGTTCGGGGATTGGATGGATTGCGTTGCTAAAGGGCCAGGAGCAGGGAGCCTGTGCTGATTGGCGTGTGATTCGTGCTGGCAGGAAGGTATTGTGGCACCGGCGGGAAGGAGAAGGTGGAAGAGAAGGGTAGCCAGCGCCATGATGGGGCGTGGCCGAAAGGGTTCTAGGTCGTACGAACCTAATATTCTTCCCTTTTTGTTTTGTTAGGAAAAGGGCGACATTTCTCTTTCTGGCTACTTCCTGCTGGTAGGGGGCGTCATTTGGGAAGGGGTTGGAGTGTCAGGGAGGAATATGGTTAGGAGACCCCATAATATGGTGGAATATAAAAGAACCTCCTGGGGGGTGAAATGGATGAAAGTTCCCTGTGTAAGACCCATGCACTAAGCACAAATCCCACATGTCGGGAGTTGCTTACTTCACCAAGACCATGAAACAAGAGATCCCTGCAATCAAGCAAGAGGAGTTTTATTTCAGCATGCTGGGTCGCTTTGTCTTCCGGATATAAGTGGCCCCGAGTTCTTTAACACCAAGGTTTTTATACAGTTTCTTTAGACAGTTTTTCATAACAGGAATAGCTGCTAATTAACTGAGGTGCCTTAAGATTTATGGTTAGGCTCAACAGGCTAGCACCCCGATAAGAGATGATACCTTTTTCAATCGTTTATCTTCCCTGGTCCAGCCAGGTGTTTTGAAGATAAGGGGGTGCTGGTTTAGTCCTTGGGACCAGCTGGTTCCTGGAATTTGTGTTTAAGTCTGCCTGACCTCTTCTTGACCTCTTAGAAGCTGCTTTACTTAAAATGCCTTTAGATATGTTTCCCCGTTTTAGCAAGCGTTTGCAGAATTGTGCAGGTTAAAGCTATACTAGCAAATTGTGCAGGTTAGAGCTATATTTTTTTCATTACTACAATCCTACAATCTTTCCGTTACTACAGTCTTACACCTGCAGCCATAAGCTGATAATTTGTTGAGTCCATTCCTGATGTGTAAAAACTGGGAGTAGTAGCCAGGCGTCGGAGGAAAGGGCATCTAGGAAGGCAATCCATCGCGTCCTGTAGGTTTCATCAGCATGTGGTGAGGAGTTTCCGAGAAGAGGCAGAGGGTTCATCAGTAGCTAGGAGTTGGTAGTTTCTAAGTAAAAGCTGGTTAAAAGTCTGGTTAGAAATTTTGCCCACTTGGATTTGTAAAAACTTGAGTATACAAGGTAAAAAAAAGGCATACCAGAAGGATTACAGAGAGGGGGCCGAGGATGGGCAAAACCCAGGTTAGGAGAGGGTTGGACATTAGAGAGGAGAATGGGCTGGAGTCGGGTGGGGCACGCAGGCTGGTAGCTAGTTCAGTGAGTTTAATGATGTTATTTTTTTACCACACCCGATTTGTTAATATAATAACAACATTCTTTTTTTAGGAAGAGGCAGGTGTCACCTTTTTCCGCTGTGAGCAGATCAAGGGCTCTCCTGTTCCAGAGGGTCACTTGGGCCAAAGAAGTTATTTGTTTTTGTAGGGAGGTTAGAGATTCTGCCGTGGATGTGAGGGCCCTTTTTAACTTGGACTTAATATCTTTGACAGCCCACAGAGAGTGGTCCAGGGCTCCTCCCGAGAGGCCGGCACTGGCGATGGAAATGGTTAAAGACATAACAACCAAGATAGGGAGGAAAGCCGCTCTTTTCTGTTGGTCTGGGGGATTAAGAAGGTGAAACATTTCTGAGCTGGTGTATAGGGTGAGCTGGGGAACAACAGTTACGAGAAGGCAAGGAGAAGTTATGTTGGGGAGGAAAGTGGTGATAAGGGTTCCATTACACCAAAAAAAGGTTCCAGGCGATGCATGAGTGGTATTTGTGAGGTTAAGACTGTATTGGCAAAAGGGGTCATTGAAAGATTTGGAAATAGTGGGGCCACAAAGGCATGTTCTAGGGAGGAGGGTCTGGTTGCCGTCCTCAGGCTCCCACAAAGGAACATTGGGTAGGGGTGAAGAGGGCAGTGGGGCCTAGGAAGGGTTTGGACTAAGGAGTGAGTTGGTGTTGTTGACTGGGGCAGCGGCAAGCAGGGGGCGAGTCAAGGAGGTGCACAAAAAGCAATTTCTGGGGGAAATGGATGGAACAGTCTGGTTTAAAAAAGGACAGGGTATCGGAGATGATCTGTAACCAAGTATATATAGGGGAGCCCAGGGCATGAAGAGAAGGGGTATTTTCTAAAGAGGATATGATGTTCTGTTCATGATGTTTTATGTCTGTAGAGACAAGAGATATAGGGTTGTGAAGAGGAACATACTCATGGGATATTTCAAAAGTTCCGCAGGGGTGTGAAGCATAGCCATTACAGTAAACAGAAGCAAGGACCCTGGTAGCCCATTGGCTCTCCCGTGGGTCCTGGATGGTTAAAGAACACTGTCATTTGCCGTCACACAGAAAAAGTTTCCTACCAGTAGGCTGTCCCATATACCCTAATCCCCAGTGGATCTTACATGACCAATATGGACAGCCGCCACAGGTGTTAGGCCACCAGTGGCAGTAATCGCGGGTCTGATCAAAGAGGAAGCAAAGGTAAGGGCGGTTGGCTTGTTTAACTAACTTGGAATTGGAAAGACTGATAGTGACAGCTTCGGAGCAACCTTTGATGGAACAGTCTTCAGTAGCAGCCAAATGGGTGACTTTGGTATTTTTTTTGTGTGTGTATGACTCTCTCACCTTAAATCTCCATACGTAAGATGGAGAAGAAGAGGAACTTTGAGGAAGTATAAAGAGAAAGAGGAGGAGGATATTAAAAGTGTTAAGAATACTAAAAGGGAGCATCCTTGTGGTTGAGGAGAGGAAGGGCAGGAATGCAGGAAAATTGCAATTTCAGGGGATTAGATGGGTCTGGAGTACAAGAATAAGAGGGACAAGGAGGGGAGCCTCGGGACTCTTCTGAGATATCCTGGACGCCGGTGGGGACGATGTTCTGGGTGTCTGGTTTTAATCTAGAAATGTGAATCCAGGGAGTAAAACGGTTACCACGTAAAGAGAGTTTGGCGGCTGTAGGGGTGCAAAGAATAACTGGGTAGGGGCCCTCCCACTTGGGCATGAGAGGTCCTTTTTATTCCAGGGAGTTGTAATGTACTAGTTGTCTAGGGTAGAGAGGCAAGAAGTTTTGAGAGGAAGCAGGGTCAGGAAGAAGCCAATCTTGAAATTTCCAAAGTTCAGAGTGGAGATGGAAAAGGAGAGGTAAATTGAGGTCTGGCGGTATTGGACCCTGTGAGGGAGTAAGCCCTAGAGGTAAGAGGGGACGCCCGTACATTATTTCAAAAGGAGACAACAGAGAGGGTTTTTTTGGAAGAGCCCTTATCCTGAGTAAGGCCAATGGGAGTAGCTGAACCCAGTCCAGGTGTAGTTTTAAGGATAATTTTGTTAAAATATTTTTAAGAGTTCTGTTGGATCTCTCTACCTTTCCAGAAGCCTGGGGATGATAGGGACAGTGTAAGTGCCACTGAAAAGAGAGAGCTCGGGAAACTTTCTGGGTAATCTGAGAGATAAACTCAGGACCACTGTCTGACTGTAATGAAGTGGGCATTCCAAACCTAGGGATAATCTGAGAGAGAAGGATGGACGCCACTGTAATAGCCCTTTTATTAGATGGGGGGAAGGCCTCTACCCATCCAGAGAAGGTATCTACGAACACTAGGAGATATCTGGTGCGTCGTACAGGTGGCATGTTAGTGACATCCACCTGCCAATCAGCTGCAGGTGTGTGACCTCTGGCCTGGTGGGAGGGGAAAGGTTTAGGTTTTAAAGGAGTGTTGGGGTTAGTGCGCTGGCAGACTTTACAAGGAAGGGAAATTTCCTGTAGGAGGGCTTTATCTAAGGGGGTGAACATAAAGAAAGTTTGTAAAAAGATTGGTAAAGTTTGGGGGCAAGTGTGGAAGAGAGCATGTAGAAGCTGGAACCGGGCCATATTGTCCGCGGGGGGTATGTCAGTGAGGGCAGCTAAAAGGTGAGCAGGTTTATGTTCAGGATTCATGGCCACTGTTCGTGCAGCCGCATCGGCCCTGGAATTGCCCTGTGTGATAGGGGAGTTGTCTTTCTGATGAGACTTGCAGTGAACTACCCCTAGCCAGACGGGCAGACGAGAGGCCTCTATTAGTTTGGTGATAAGGGATGAATTAGTGATTGAGTTTCCTTTTTGTGGTGAGTAGGCCCCGTTCCCTCCACGCAGCAGCATGGGACAACAGGGTGTGGAAAACATATTTGGAGTCAGTGTAAAGCGTGAGGGATTTACCTTGGGCTAAAATACAGGCTCTTGTAACTGCTATAAGCTCAGCCTGTTGGTTGGTGGTGCCTGGGGGTAGGGGGTTGGCTTCTATGATTTCGGTGAGAGAGGTTACGGCATATCCTGCATAATGTGCAGAGTCCTGTCTGAAAGAACTACTGTCCGTAAACGAAATGTAATCGGGATGAGAGAGAGGTCCTTCTGAAATAGAGGAGTGACAGGGCAGGAAGTTTTCTAGGGCCTCCAGGCAATCATGGGAAGGGGTACCTATACCTGAAGGACAAGGTATGGGAAATAAAGTGGCAAGATTTAAGGGGGGGCACGGAAGAAAGGTGATGTCAGGATTTTCGAGGAAGGAGGTGAGAAGGGACAACCCTGGATGGAGGGAGGGATTGAAGTCCCTTGTATGTCAGGAGATCCTTTAAGTGGTGGGGGGAAAGGATAGTTAATGGTGCCCCGAAAGTTAATTTGTATGCCTCCTTTTGTAAGAGCTGCCCTGAAAGAGGGCCCATCCACGGACGGTGGGATCTAACTGCTTAGAAAGGTATGCTACGGGAGCAAAGGTGGGTCCATAATTTTGTCCCAACGCTCCGAGTGCCTGTCCGCCCTTCTCATGGACATACAAGAAGAGAGGTTTAGAGAGATCAGGGAGATGAAGTCCCGGTGCCTGTACAAGGGTCTGTCGCAATTTTAAAAAGGGATGACTGAGGAGTTAATGAGGCGCAAATCCTGCACCAAGCGATAGGTCCCATTAGGTTTTTTTACAGCTAGTATAGGGGTGTTGAAAGGTGAGTGAGTGGGCCGGAGATGGCCCTTTTTTTGTAAATCCTGAATGATGGGGAAAAGGCCAAGAAGGGCTGTGGTGGTCAGGGGATACTGGGCCTGGCATATAAACTTAGTGGGGTCCTTAAGCCTAATGTGTATTGGAGAACACTTTGCAGTGGAGGGGCTTGACGTGTCCCAGACAACTGTGTTGACAGGCTCAGTTAATGTTGGAAAAGGAGGCCGTGAGTCCAAGCTGTTGGCCAGGAGTGCTATAAAAAACTGTGTGGTAGGCGAGGCATGGGAGGTGAATGCTGATCGTAACCCTGAGAAGGGAGAGAATATCTCTTCCCAGTAGAGGGATGGGACATTGGGGCATGACAAGGAAGGAGTGTGAGAAGGGTGTGGAAACATCTTGCATTGTGTATGTTAATAGGGGGGTTTTACGAGGGAAAATCTGTTTACCTCCTACCCCAACAATAGAGAGGTGGAAGGTGTAGTTGGGCCCCAGAACTCCCTCAGGACTGAAAAAGGGGCTCTGGTGTCTAAGAGGAAGGAAATGGGGCACCCATCCACCACAAGCCGCACCCTGGGTTCCTGTGTCGTGATGGTCATGGTCGGGAACAGAGACCCAAGGCCCCATCAATCTTCTCCTGCTAGTCCCAACAGGTCGGGCTTAGATTGTGGGGTGGTTGGCCCCTCTCCCCTTCGGGTGGCAGGGCAATCAGATCCCCAATGGCCCCTTTTGTGGCATTTGGGACAGGGAGTGGTTGGAGGCCGAGGAGAGGGGCAGGCTTTTGCCCAATGTCCCTCTTTTCCACATTTAAAGCAGGTTCCAGGGGGCAGCTTATGGGTTTGTGGGCGCCTGGGTTGCGGCTGTCCTTGGATTATTTGTGCAAGCATCTGAAAATTTGCCTGATCAGCTCTCTGCTTGCGGCGTTCCTTTTCCTCCTCTCTATTATGAAAAACCTTAAAAGCCACTGTAAGAATTTCAGTCTGAGGAGTAGCGGGCCCCTGCTCTAGCCTTTTTTAATTTAGCCCTAATGTCGGGGTAGCTCTGGGCTAGGAAATAGGTCATTAAAACATGACAACCATCTGGGGTTTCTGGGTCTAGATTGGTATATTGTTGAAGGGCCTTGGTTAACCTGTCTAAAAATTCAGAAGGGGTTTCTTTCCTTTTTTGTGTTACTTCCTGCACCTTTTGGAAATTTATAACTTTTTGAGCAGCCCGTTTGAGGCCAGCTACAAGGCAGGAAGCAAAAACTTCATGGGAATTTATGCCAATAGGGGTGTTATAATCCCATTGGGGATCCTGTTCTGGAACTGCATTGGGACCTGTAGGGTGGTTAGGATTAGTCCTGTGTGTTTTGTCTGCATGGGCTCGGGCCAATTCCCATACACGCCTTCGCTCCTCAGGAAGGAGAGTGTTAGCTATCAACGTGTATATGTCGTGGTGTGTGAGACTGTAAGCCTGCAGGATCCACTGAAACTCCCTAACATAGGTGGTGGGGTCAGTGGTAAAAGAGCCCAGTTTCTTCTCTAATTGTGTGAGATCAGAGATGGAAAAAGGTACATGAACTCTGATTACCCCTACTGGGCCAGCCACCTCTCAAAGTGGTGCAATAGTGGGAGGGACCAGAGGGAGCCCCTGTGATCTAGTCCGTGGAGGACTAAAAGGTTTTGTGGGAGGAGGGGAAACGGGGGGCAGCTGTGGAATTGGAGTGGAAGGGGAAGCTGAAATGGAAGATGGCGGAGAGGAAACTGGGGTGGAGGGGGAAGTGGGAGTGGAGGGAGGGGGAAGTGGGAGTGGAGGGAGGCGGGCGGTATCGAAAGTAGGAGGGTCAAGAAGGGGTGGAGACTTACAGGCCAGGAGGACTTGGGAGGGAGAGCATGTAGAACAAAGATGGGGGGATCTCCTTCCACTTTTTGAGGCACGGGCAGTAGTTAAAAAGGTCACAAATGAGGTCTGGGTCTAGGGATCCCTCAAAAGGCCAATGGTTTTGGTTGTCCAGGGGGTACTGGGGCCAATCTTGAGTGCAAAATCTGATCAAGAGCTTTGGCTTAATATCTGGTGTAAGGGAGAGTACAGTAAGGTTTCTGAGTAAGCATTTGAGGGGCGAGGTTTCCGGAAGGGATGAGCAGGCCATTGTGAAGTGGACAGACATAAGGAAATCAAGAGGAAGAGGAAAAGAGAAAATGAGGAAATGAATCCCTGGGCCGGAAGTGGGTCAGCAAAATCCAGGAGGCATCCCCCGAGGAGTTTGTGAGCCACGGAGGTTCTATAGGAACCAGGTTAGGAGGAGAGTGAGGGTTGTCACCCACACTTCAAGCTCCCAGGAGGCACAGTGCCGGAGGCCACGACAAACCTAGTACTAGGATTTTTGGAACCTGTTTTAGCGTCCAGAGAGAGAGAGAGAGAAGCAGAAAGGAGCCTCCACCCTGAACCCTCATGCTTAAAGGCTCCTGGAGAGAAGGGAGTGGATAGCTGGAAGGTCCGTCATGACCGTAAAGGTCTTAATGGGGTGTAACTTTACACCTCTTAAGGGCGTAGGAGTCTAGCTGGTTGATAACTGCTCCGCTGTAGCCCAGAGGAGGGTGGCAGCCTTATAAGGGAGACTTACCCAAGGGTGCAAGCGGTGGTGAGTGCAAAGAGCTAGCGCCCGAAAAGGTGGACGAGGGCGAGCCGCCTTGGTTGAGATGGAGACGGGGTCCACAGTGGACAATCCCGTCCCGGGTTTCAGCACCAATGAAAGGAATAAAATTCAGCACCAATTAAAGGATGAGACACAAACGCAAGGCAGCTCGCCAGAGAAGGAGCAGGGAGCCTGTGCTGATTGGTGTGCGATTCACGCCGGCAGGAAGGTATTGTGGCGCTGGCGGGAAGGAGAAGGCAGAAGAGAAGGGTAGCCAGCGCCATGATGGGGCGCGGCCAAAAGGGTTCTCATACGACCTAATACCCAGGACATTTTTTTTTTTCTATTACCTAGCTCATAGACTTGTTTATTGCGGGGGGGGGAGGGTTGTGACCCAGTCTGTGCAATAGACTCGGGAGGTCTGTGAGCCCTAGCTTTACACTTGTAAAATGTAGGCATGAACCAGTTGAAGCTCCCTAAGAGCTCACCAATTAATGCAATACAAAAAGACAGTTGAAATGGAATATAACTTATACCTGAGATGTAAATATTTTCCATTAGCTGATTCTATTATATCAACATATGCATTTCCATGATACATTTCTCATTGTTTCTGAAAAGAAACTGAGTAGGGTGACAGTGCCCACATTAACATTCTCAAGTCCATTCATAACTGTTAGGGATTCTCAGGGTACATAGAAGGGAAAGGCCTTTGCCCTAAGGACCACAAAAAAAAATAGTTCAAGGCATTGGTATTTACCATTTGCATTTACTGATTACCTTCATTTGTAGCCAAGCCAAGGAATATCCTTCCTGTGAAGAGAAGGCTGTGTTATACTTAGCTGTTTAATGTCTGTCTCCTCCAACTAGACTAAGGTTTGAAAGGATAAGGGCTATATCTTGGTCACCATGGTATCTCTAATACCTAGCAGCACAGTGTCTGAAATGTGGTGGGTGCTCAGAGGAAGTATAGCAGCATACTAGCTGTCAGGTCACAGCAATAGCTACGCTAATTGTATGGCTAGGCAATTCATAACTAAAGCCAAAATATTTCATTATCTTAGTTACACTAAGTTTTCCATTTGTATTGTCTGGGCTAGGGGTTAGGGCCCACAGACCCTTCAAACCTGTTGTAGAGACTGGGTCACCAGACCCCTTCATACGCAGGTCCATGCTAGGTAACTGGGAAAGATCCCAGGAGCCGTTGGCAGACGACACAAGCTCAGTCCTCAGCAGTAACAGTAACAGCAGCAGTGGCGGTGGCTGCCTCCCTGTGGCATCCTGGGGGCACTGGCAGCAACAGCTTGCAGCAACAGCAGCGGCCTCCCTGTCACCCCCTCCCCCCCCCGGGGTGGGGGAAAGCACTGTGGATCAGAGCCACTCGTCCTTTATACTTAAGTCATAACCCAGGACACCTGGGTGCACATGTGCAATTACATTAGACAACCAAGGAACACCTGGGCACATGTGCATATTTATGTCAAATGCTTGGCAAGATTCTGAACATCTGAGGGGCCCTGACCATTTTCCTTCACTTTCCCTACACTAGCCAAGAGGAGGGGCTTTGGATCTAGCTGGTCTGGGCTTGAACCCTGGCTCCATGACTTACATGCTATGTGACCTTGAGCAAGTTACTTAACCTTTCCAACCTCCTGTTCCCCACCCATTCCCTGTAAAGTAAGGGTAATAATAGTACTTACCTCATGGGATTGTTGTGACCCATTCACTGAAACAATAATATGTAACACACTTTGCAAATTGCCTGGCATGACATAGCATGCACGAAATGGAAGTCATTCTTTTTTTCTTTTTTCTTTTTTGCGGCTTGGCTGTACAGGAATCGAGCCCTGGACCTTGCCGTTATCGGCTCCACGTTCTAACCAACTGAGCAAACTGGCCAGTCCCTCATTCTTAATAATCTGATCATTTGTTGAATGAATAAATGGATCTCATGGCTTGCTTTCTCTTCCCACCCTTGAGGTTAACTAGCAAAAGTAACCTAATCAATTTTCTGTAAGTTTTCAATAAATTTCAGGCAAACAGAACCAAACATATGTTGAAAAGAGTCCCTTCCCTGTTGGAGTGGGCGTTTCTCAGCATTTATGTTATAGTCAAATATTACAGCTTCTAGTAAAAAGCTTAAATACAGTTTGAAGGAAAATAAAGAACAGAATACAAACAAGGAAGGCTATCCCTCTCATTTTGTCACCTTCATAATATTGGCTGCTAAAAATAACCCACTTGTCAAATCACCTTGTACTACTGTGAGAAGTGTTAATGTAAGAAATGTTTTCTGAAAATAACTGTGATGAGGTATCTTGGATTAAGGGCTTTGGTACAGAAGTGATGGAGTTCCCTACTGGGTGGAATAGCTCAGGATAATTGCTCGGAATACCAGCTTGCCCTTCTGACCTCCTAAGAGGAAACTTGTTTCTAGGGTAGGGTTTTTTTCCTAAACTAAACATACTATAAATGCTGTAAGAGTCTAATCCAGGATCCCAGAACAGAAAAAGGGCATTCATGGAAAAACATGAAATCTGAAAGTCTATAGTAACTGTTGCACTGATGTTAATGTGATAGTTTTGATCAATGTACTAGAGGTAGGTAATATGTTGCCGTTCTAGGAACCTGGGTCGAGGGTATACATGAACTATCTGTACTATATTTACAACTCTTCAGTAAATCTAAAATTATTTCAGAATGCACAGTTAAAAGAAACTAAACATACTCTTAGTTTTCAATCAGTATGTTTAGTGTTTGTAATTCTAGAAAAACCAGGTCTCAGTAGGTGTTGAGGCCAGGGCTCCATGGAGAGAATTTTACTCAGATAACCAGATAGTTGCTAGATGTTTGACTAACCGTAAGTACTACTTGTGACAAAGTGACAGGAGGGGTAGCAGGTGCAGTTCTTTTTACAAACGAAGACTTCTAGTAGCCTCGCAAAAAAAAAGTTCTTTCAGTATAACCAAGCCTAGTTTAAAACACAGCAGCCTGACTTAAAAGAAGTTTAAATAAAGTTTCCTTAAATTCCCATCTTAGAGTTGTTTGCTTGGCTTGGGGTTTGGAAGGAATTTCTCATTGTAGTGCTAAGCCTGCAATGATAATAGGTGTTCTGAACGTAAGAGAGGGAGGGAGAAGAGGTATGATCCACCACATTTTAAAGCACTGGCCCCCTTAGAATTTAGTTCTCTAGTCCCTGAATCAAATTATCAGTGAACTCCTGTGTCCGGTGACAGGCAGGTGTCTCTGTGACCTAGTGTGATTAGCATGACAGTTTTCTTAAATGTATTAAACATGTTGGGGGATGGGACTTGGAATCTCAGCTCTGGCACTCTTTATTCTCAAGTTCTTTAGAGATGTACTCCTATATGTATGCTCTACATAGTTGTGATCAGCATGTGTACCTGCTCTTTCCTATTCTGTTGTTTTCACTTAATGTTATTTCACATTCTGGTTTCCATCTGCACAGTGTACATAATTGCCATCTCTAATAGCTGTGTAATATCCCATTGTATCGAATAGAATGCCAGTTCTTAGAACTGGACTCATTTTTGTGAGCAGACCTAAAGGCCTGTCTCCTAGCACCAGAGGTCTATTTTAGTTCCTGGAAGTGACAACTAGCATGAGCGTAGGATTCCTGAGTCATCAGCGCACAGCACAGTCTGAGTGCTTTGTTAACATGGCTCAGCCCATCACCCAATAGCAGAGCCTCCCTGGGTTCCCTGGACCTGAGCCAGGTACTTCCTGGGCACAAGAGCAGAAGTACAAGCTCCCTGACTCCCACGACCCTCAGTTGATATTACCTACGTGCCAATAGGAGGAAGTATCTGCTGCTTTCTCTCTCACCTGGGTAACACCACCTGTGTTTTCCGCAGAGCTTGAAATGAGAGAAAAGGCAAGGGGAGTGGGAAGATGGATTATTACGGCTAAAGGAATAAGGGTTGCCATGGCCGTAGTTCTTCGAAGCACACCTATGAAACTGAAGTGGGATGAGGGGATGATTTCAAGTCCTGAAAAGCTGGGTGACAGCTCTCATTGTCTGCACCTCTTCATGTCAGAAATCTAAGTTTGGGTCTTCCAATAAAGGGTTTACAGGGTTGAGTAACAAAGCAGTGAGTCCAGGCTTGATCCCTATTCCAGCCCTGGCCAGTAGCATCCTATGGTTAAGAATACTAGTTGGCAGGATTCTCCTGAGAAGAGTGGTGTGTTCAATGCACTTATTACACCTTGCCAGTAGCAACTGCCTTGAAAATGAGTGATTTGAAGAGATTACTGGGAGGGAAGAGTGATATTCAAAACAAAACAGGTATGGCCTAAGCACCCAACACTCAAATCTCTGGGGGTTTTATGGCTAGGTCAGCTACTACTGGGTTCCATGCTCCAACCCGAAATTATCACTGTTCTTTCTTACCTTTTATTGTGTGGTAACATTATGACCCATGTTCTACGGATCATAGACTGCTTAGCAACCCTGATGACAGGGTACTGCTGGTGGGTAGAAATAATATGTGAATGAAGAATGGGGACTGGAGTGCAGGAGTTGAAAACCATTCAGAGCAGAGAGACCCCTCTACCTATTCATAGTGAATTCCGTAGTCTGCCCAGGTCTGTCTTGAAAGGCAAAATGGACAAGCACCCAGAGCCGTGTGGGGCTTGTTGAATGATGGGCCAGGGTCATATGCTTGAAGTGCGTCTGACCAGAGCTAGGCTCTTTGGTCCTCCTAGAAGGAGGCCAAGACATTAACAACTAGTGAAGAGAAACCTCAAGAAAATTTGCCCTGTGGGCTCAAGAAACGATCCTTATCTTGGTCTCCTGGTTGCTGTACTGAGATACAGATTTGTAAAGCTTCTTTGGCAGATTTGGGATTCTCCAAGAAGAGGATACGGGAGACAATGGTTATAATTACCATAGCTTCTTTATGCTCTCTGTACATAGAATCTAAGAATCTAAGACAGCTCTTCAAATACTTTACAGAAAAGAGGATACCTCTTCCAGAAGGGCGGGTATAGCTTTCTAATGATCTGAACGAGCTCTTCCCCTAAATCATAATAGCTAATATTTAACAAGCTACTTAAGATGTACCAGGCCCTATGCTAAACATTTTTGTACAGAGTATCCCCTTTAAGCTTCACAACAGGCCCGTGAGATAGGTTCTGTTACTCCTGTCTTCACTGGGGGAAATGGCCAAGTCACCTAGCTTGAAAAGGGGTTTGGAAAAGATATTAACAGCCTGTAGCAACAAAATTGAGATTCACTCAAATTTGCTTTAACATGAATAAGGATATACTAGCTGTATTGGGGGTGGGGGTATTCTTTAAATAACATTTTGTGATTGATAGATTCTACATAGGAAGATTTGGTTGACACCCAGGAACACATACATTTCACGAAGGGAAATGTGCCAATATACTGGAATTCAGTTTTGTTGGAGGTGGTTCAACCTAAATTCTCTGCCCTGCTCACATTCATAGGGTGCACAGCCATCCCCTTTTCCCATCCACGTCCCCTTCCCTGTTGGCTGAGAAAGTACATCTGCCTCATAAACACATATGCCATAAAGAGAAATGTAGATGGTTCAATTTTTTTTTTTTTTAAAGAACCGTATGATAGAGTTTGGATGTGTTGTCCCTGCCAAAACTCATGTGGAAATCTGATCTCCAATGCCACAGTGCTGGAAGCTGTTTGAGTCATGGGGGCAGATCCCTCATCAATGGAGTAATGCTCTCCCTGGGGGAGGAGGGGTAGTGAATGAGTTCTCACTGTATTAGTTCCTGCCAGAGCTTGTCATTTAAAGGAACCTGGCACCTCCTCTCTCTCTCTCGCTTCCTCTCACCATGTGATCTGCTTGTACCCGCCAGCTGCCTGCCACTTTCCACCATGAGTAGAAGCAGCCTGAGGCCCGTGCCAGATGCAGCTATCCCAGAATCGTAAGCCAAATAAACCTCTGTTCTTTATAAATTACCCAGTCTCAGGTATTTCTGTTGTAGCAACACAAACGGACTAATACACCATGGTTTGCTGAATTGTAGTATCCTGCCTGATAAAACTCTTCTTCGGTAGAGAGGTTTGCTGCAACCCTGGGTGAAAATGATTGCCAGAAGAATTTTGTAGTGATATTTGTCGGGCAAATTGGAGGAAAGTAGATGAGCCGAGTGGCTGAAGACGCAGCAGGATGCAGTATTTTTGTATAGGGTAGAGCACTGGCTTAGGTACATGGAGATCTGGATTTTAGGAGCAGCTCTGCCAGTGATCAGCTGTACCATCTGTGCAAGTCACTTAACCTCTTTGTACCCCAAATTCCTCATCTGCATAACAACAGGGATTGGACTAGAGGTGCTATAAGATTCCTTCTAGCTCTGTGACTAAAAAGCTGAGCTTCAGAACCCTGTTAAAGACTCATGAGGTGCCTGGGTGCTTCCCTTGGAGTTAAGAGCAATTGATGCAGCCTTAGTGTCAGACCTTCCAGATAAGTTGTAAGACAGATCTTTCTGTGCAAGGTTTCTATCCCCTACACGATGGGTTAGTTGGTTTATACTGCTTGGTGACATGGTATAAGGTAGAACTAAGAGAACGTGTTATGGAGTCGGACCTTAGTTGGAAAACTAGTTCTGCCACCTCCTCATGGGTGCCCTTGGACAAATTATTTGACTTCTCTAAACATCAGTTTCTGCCTCTGTATTGTGGTGATAATAGAACCAACTTCATAGCTTTGTGAGGATGAAAGACCATAATACAGTCATGTGCCACATGATGATGTTTCAGTGACTGATGGACCACATATATGACAATGGTCTCAAGATTATACTGGCTGTGCCATACAGCTTAGGTGTGTAGTGGGCTATACCATCTAGGTTTGTGCAGTGCACTCTATGATGTTTGTACAACACAAAATTGCCTAACGAAGCATTTCTTGGAACATATCCCTGTCAATTGTTACATGACTGTATGTGTAAAGCACCTGGCAAATGGAAGTGCTTAGTCAACCATGTCTGCTACCACTATTGTTGTGCTAATTGATATTAACATAATTCTCCTGACATGGGCATGGATACACTTCTGCAGTTTTTCCTGGATATAGCTTTCTCTTTCTGGATGGAATTTGAAAAAAGCATAAGTAGGTCTTTCTGGCCTACAGTAGATCAAGAGTCAAACCTGGATTCAATTCCCTGCTCTGCTTTTTACAGACTGTGGAACCTTGGACAAGTTATTCAACTCCTCTTCCCCCTAGTTTCCTCATCTGTAAAATGGAGTCAGGTATAGTGCCTATCCCCAGGCATTGTTGTGAATAAGATAATGGATGTGAAGAACTTAGCACCTTAGCACTGTGCCTGGTATCCAGAAGGCACTCAATAAATGGTGGGTGTGGTACTCATGGTGAAAATAGTAGTGATAGTAAATAACTACCACCACTACCATCCTTGGGATGGAGGTTGAATGCATTCAAGCACCTACATTTTTTGCGTACCTAACCAGAGAGTTAGGAGAGGCAGCAGTTGCTGTTCCTGAAGGGACAGCAAAGCAATTGTTGCTGGGCTTCGCAGACAGTGGCTGGGACTTTTAAAACCGAGCTGTTTGTGGAGATGTGACAGAAGATGATTCAGAAGAGCATATTTCTCAGTAAAGAAGTCCTGTTTATTTTTGCCAGTCCATTTATACCCAAGAACCTTAAAGTAATTCTAAACTAACCCTGTACTTCTAAGGCTCAATTTCAGTTGGTCACCCACAACATACTGTCAGTGGACTTTGTTAGGAGCCTCTGGGTACAAAGATGTAAAGTCTCTATTCTTTTTTGCCAAGGTGGTCTTTATTCTCAAATAGATGCATCCTAACTTTTCTTGAGCCTTTTGGTAGGTATAGGATTAATTTGCTGGCTAATTAGAATATAGATATACAGGGACAATGGGGGTTCTCAGGGATGTGACGTTAGAGTAGGTGGAGTTGTATGGGGACTATGGAGGTATATCAAATAGAAGTTAAAAAGCTGAGTTGTCCTGATGGTTCTGGAGATGAGCCCACTGGCTGAGGAGGGGATATTAGATGTTTCTTTTGGTTTCCCTTCGTTTTTCTCTTTAGTCTGTTAAAAGTCTAATAAGAGAAAGAAAATAGTCACTGAAAGCACAACCAAGTGCCAGGTTTCCTGTCCTCAGACCACGTCAGGGTAGGAGGTTGTTGAACAGTTTTCAAGGGGGTGAGACTGTACCCCATGAGGTGCCCACCCTCTGCCCCAGCCTCATACTTTCTCTCACTCTTGCCCTTTCCCTTCTACCCTTCATTTAAGGAATACTAACCACAGGAACCAAATGCTTCATCAGAGGGATTGTCCAGTAACATCTCTTCTGTGTCCCATGAATACATTCTCTTTTTCATCCTGGGTTCTGAGGTTATAGAAATGAAAATAGATTTCAGTTTTGGACAAAGATTTAGGGGTAGTTGCTGACATCCAGAAAAACACTTTCTCTTCTCTTCTACCAGATTCCTTCTACTCAGCTCTCATCCTCACCCCTTATCCCCAGAGCAGTGCATATCTCCTCCTTAGTGGGCCTGGCCAGATCCAGGCCTCTCCATGTAGGTATAACAACCCGTGGCTTCAGGGTAACCTGAAGGGCCAGATCCCTTTTAGAGCTGAGTTGACATAATATTGACAGTTGACAGTCTTGGAGACTGGAGTCCCAAGGAACACTGAGAATGAGTGGCTGTTAACAGTGAACCTTCAAGCCCTCACAGCTTTTTAAAAAATGCCTTTATTGGGATAAATGATATCTGCTTATTATAAAAACAATTTTTTTTCCCAATAAAACAGAAATCCAAAGAAAGTCACCTAGGCCTTTTAGTTCTCAAAATCACCTGCCATCTCACCCCTAGAGGAAACCACTGCTCATATTTTGGTGATGTCTCTCCAGCTATCTCTATGCATGTATATCATCATGCTGTACATCCTGTAGTCAAACTTGCTGTTTTCTTAACAAAATGTCAGGTTGTGGAAAACTTTCTATGTCAGTAAATATAAGTCAACATTAGCCTTTTTAATGTCTGCATTTCATTGTGTAGATGTATCATAATTGATTTAGCCATTCCCTCTTGTTGGACAGTTAGGTTGTTTCTAGCTTTTAGTTGTTGTACACAATGCTGTGATAGAACATCCTTGAGCATACTTTTTTTGGGCGCTTATAAGATTATCTTTGGATTTAGCTCAAGAAATGAGATTACTGTTTCAACAGGTATCTACATTTTTAAAGTTCTTGATATATATGTATATATACATATATATGTATGTGCGCATGTATGTGTATGCACGTGCATATGTATGTGTATTGTATATATGTATGTATATATACATACGTGTGTGTATATATGTACATATGTGTATATATGGAAAAGGGAGCGAGGGAGACAGCTAAACTACAAAAAAAAGGTACCAATTTGTACTTCCACCACTGTCAACTAGTGCTGGGGCATCATACTGGGTTATCAGAAAGTGGTCCCCAAATACTGTCCCTGTACTTCTTTCACTTCTCCTTCTCCTAACTACTAATCTTAGCATGAGAAAAGAGTTTCAGAATCAAAATAGTAATACTGTTGTAGAAATTGCAAAGGAAAGCCTATATTTCTTTTCTAACAACTGATCCAGCATTACCTTCAAAAAGATTGTCATCAGCATATGGAGCTGGAGTCTGTAAGTTATCATTTTGATTGCAGTGAGGCTCAGTAGCATTCTCAGCTCCATTTCCCTCAGAACATTCACCTTCCTCCATGGGATCATCTAAATCAAATGTTACTGATTTCTGTACAGCAAGAAGATTGGGGGTAAAAGTCAGTTGGTGCCCAAGAGTTCAGGAATTGTTCTCTGGGGCAATATATTTAAAGTGCCGTTTACCTGTAGGATTGGCTTTAGGAGGCTAGCTTCTACTGTGCATTGTCCTGAATGCTTTCTTTTCTTTTTGGACATTCCCATTATGGTTGAGAAGCTGGAGAAGATGGAAAGGACAAAGCAGTAGTAGAAACACACTTCAAGCTGCTTTATCTAATGCAGCTACTACCTCATCCCTGCCATATGCCTTTGGGCAATGAAAGTGACAACAGAGCAAAAGGACATTTTGGCCTCTTACTCCTCAAAACCCTGATTATATCATGTTTTCTTTTTCTGTCCTCTCCCATCATTCCTCATTGTTGGGAGGACCAGAAAACTGGAGGCTGAGAATATGGAGTAGTTCCATGATATTCATCCATAGAATAATGCCAATAGGCTCCTTAAGGGGCTCATGTTCTTTTTCTCCTTCACATGGCACATCCAAGAATAGAAACCCTGTTTTGGAGAAGCTCTAATGCTGATAAGTTGGCTTTACTTTTATACAACTCATCCCACTCACATGATCACTCAAGTTGTGCCAGGGGTGGGGGTGTAGCTAACTAACAATGTTGGAATGTTGGTGGGCACTGCTTTAGCCCCGTTTGGGCCAACTGATGTTGAGAGGATTGTCCAGCACTGCCCAGAATCGAAACACATCCCAGAACTCCCTGCTCTTGTTGAAGAGTGACTCCTGCTTCTGTTCTTATCAGTAAACCTAATAGAGGCATCTTAGTATCTGTTTGGCAAGCACCTTTCTCCAGAGCCTCTAGTGTTCTTGAAGATTGGGATGCTTGAGTTGGGCATCTGGTGGCGAGTATACAGTTCTTCATATTTATCCCCAATGGCAGCTAATAGCCAGTGCAATCCTTCAATCATGGGCTGATTGTTCTTCCTTTGGAAGTTACTGATGGCTGAACATGGCTCCTGTGACAAAAAAGAGAAAGCTTCAGACCTAGAGTTAGGGACCCCTGGGGGCCAGAGGCCCAATCACTCTCATCCAAAGAGCAGAGGTACACAGAAATTCTTCTAAGACTTCCTAGGAGACAGCCAGCATTCACATCTGATGAGCTAAATGAAAGACACAAGCTGAGATCCTTTAATAAAGTGGTTATGGTGTCTTGGATGTGTGAGCTTGAGCAAGTCACTTAGAGTCTCTGAGCCTTAGCTTTCTTATCCATAAAATGGGAATATTAAAACTTCCTACTTTATAGAGCTATTTTTTTTTTTTTTTTTTTTTGTCTTTTTCGTGACTGGCACTCAGCCAGTGAGTGCACCGGCCATTCTCATATAGGATCCGAACCCGCGGCGGGAGCATCGCCGCGCTCCCAGCGCTGCACTCTCCCGAGTGCGCCACGGGCTCGGCCCTATAGAGCTATTTTGAAGGCAGAATGTGATATTTGTTACTATCAAGTCAGAAATCATCACAGTAGATATTGCCTGGAAGAGACGGACTTTGCTCCAAACCCAGCATATGGGGCTGATTATGGAATGGGCCAAGGGCTGCATCAGCTGGGCTCTAGAGGAAGAGAGAAGGAAGGGGTTGACACTTACCACTCGGAATAGGGACTTATTCTCACTCACTAGCCTTTCCAGTAGTAGATATTCAATAATAGATGAAGGCAGGAGGGCGTCTTTCTTGTCTTGTTTGTTTGCCAGGCTAGAACAGGGCATATGAGAGAGGGAGGAAAGGAGTGGGAGAGTGAAAATGAAATAGAAGTAAAGGACAGGGAAAGAGAACCAATTCTGATACAATTGCTACATACCCAGGAATTAGGTTTAAAGACATACCCAATGAGATAAGCCAGAAATTTTTCTAGCCAACTCTCAGTGGAGGAAATAATAGCGCAAATAATTTGAATCCATGATAATCCCCAAGGCTCATTTCTCACTTCCCCTACAATCATGCCATCATACTTTAATTGCTAACTGGGATATGAACAGATTTGGAGTTTTTACATCCTTTCCCAAACTCTATTCATGTTCTAGTTGGGGTTGCTAATGAGGAATGAAAAAGGCAAAAGGAGTTGAGGCATAGAGGTAAGGATTGGCTGGCCACCTGCATTATCACCCTGGATTAAGTGCTAGTTATATAACTTAAGCAGTCCACTAAGGGAGGAGGCCATTGGAATTGGTTATACAAAATAGGAGTGGGTCTCTGCCATTGTGAGTCTCAGGATCAGAGACTGAAACCAGAACAGGTGAGAAGCAAATTCCAGAAGGCAGTCTTCAGGAAGTGTCAAGGGACGGGTGTGGTAGATCCAGATATCACTATCCATTTCCCTTTGATTACCTTCACAGTCACCTTTGCGCAATTAAGAAAATGTTGCCCGTGACTATGTGTGCTAGAAAGTGACTCTTGAAAATTGTCCCTAGAGGACTGGGCCACTCCACCTCACTGAGCCTAAGGTAGCAGGAGGTCTAGCTGGGTGTGAGAAAGGGACCACCCAGCCCTCCATCTCTGTACTTCTCTTAAGGTACAAACTGGGAAGGGGAAATAGGGCACAAAGGCAGGATCTTACAGTAAGAAGGGTTTCCCTGCCACTCTTTTATCAGTCAGAAGATGTGTTAAGATGATCTTCACTTCTTGCATGCGTCCCAAGTCACTGGAATCCACAACAAAAACAATCCCGTGTGTCTGCGCATAGTAGTTTGGCCACATTTCTCGGCTCTTCAGGTCTCCATTCAGGTCACAGAAGCAAACTTCATACTCATCGAAGAGGAGTGTAGTCAGTTTCAATTTTGTACAATCGTCTGTCCTACTGGGAAATACTATGTGTAGGGGAGGAGAGGAAAAGCAACCACAAAGAAGAGAAATACAGTTAGATCAAAGAATTTCTTGAACCTTGACTAGAGCCTGCGCTGAGAAATCCTATTGAAGCATTCTGCTCATATGGATTCATCTTCTGAAGCCATTGATTTGCCCATGCTACCCTCTCCTGGCTCAGTAACCTTCAGTGAGTGCCCACTGCTCCCAGGATAGAATACAGATTCCTTTGCCTCCCAACCTGCCAGACCTATCTCCTAGCACTCTAACTTTACTGGTGGCCACACTGTCCCTGGTACACACCCAGTCTGTGCCTCCCTCTAGTCCTTTGCCCACACTCCCCCTACTCTACATAAGTGCCATGCTGTCTCTCACCCTGGGCATTCACAAGATCCTAGTCCCTCTGCTTGGAACACTCTTCTACTACTCTTTGCTTGGTTAACATCTGTTTTTTAAAATATCAATTTAGATCTTGTTTAGTCTAGAAAGTTTTCCCTCACACCATATCCCCAGTCTGGATAAGGTGCTTACCATCTTCTGGGCTTACCATCATCATAGTATATATTACAGTGCTATAAATTCTATGGTTTGCTTATGTGGGTTATAAACTACAACAGGACAGGAACCCTTTCAGTTTTATTCACCATTATAATCATGATGCCAAGCACAGCAGCTAGTACACAGGCACTCAATAAATATTTGCTGAATGAATGAATGAGCAGGAAGTCCTCTGCTACCCTTTCTTCAAGGCCCAGCTCAAGTACCACTTTCTTTAGGAAGTCCTCTCTGACTTGCCCAAGCTCTCACTTTTCTCTCTCAGCACATGGTCTTTTGAACTGGTCCTTCACCTCTTTCTGTGTTTGCCCTGTCTCCCCAACTTAAATATAAGCTCTGTGAGGTGGGGGTGTGTGCTCTGTGTTACGTTACACACAGTAAGCACAGGGTAGGTATTAAATAAATGTTTATGGTGGCTGTTACTGTGGATGAGGACATGAAGTCTTCTTCCACATACTCGTCCAACAAACCATGCCAGATTCATACATTTCTCCTTTAAAAGCTATGGACAGAATATAAAATCCCTTAAGGAATTCCATACCTCATTCAGCTCCAATAGAAATGCAGTTCAAAATGACAAGCTTTATATGCGTTCCAGTCTGTTGAACTGACAGTTCTGGTCTAGCGCTCTGCCCGTGTTAGTAGCAAAATGATTTTATAGATTCTCTACACTCATACCTGGGAGTGCTAAGATCAGAATCAGTATCTTATTTGTAGTGTCAGATCTGCCTGTGACATTTTTCATAGGATTGCCAAAAAGAGTCATTTAGGTGAGTAGTTAGTAATATGCTTTAAGATCTTTGGAAATGTATGATTACACACACATTTATGAGTATAGATATATACCTCTGTGTGTGTGTATGTGTATATTATGTTTTAATGTGATTTCATAACACCTCTTTTGGTTTCATGTTAGTCAATGATCTTTTTAATTATAGCTTTCAGATAACATAATTTTCAGTCACAACTTTGATGTGAAATTGGCTGTCTGTATTAGACTACTTAAAAATAATAAGTGAATAGATTAGAACTCTAAGGTAATTTAAAAATCTTGTTTCCTACATTGAGACAAGCTTTATATTATTTTTCCCTGTCAGAGCAAAAAATATTTTCCCTAGTTTTTTTTTTTTTTTTTTTCCTTTTTACTTGAAACCCTACCAATTCCTTCAATAATACAGGGTTGGTGAACCCTGGATGCCATGAGCAGTTGTCCCTGACAATTTACATTTTTCACCTTCCCTCTTTTAATTTATAAACACCCTGAGGACAGGTACTAAATCTAACTCATCTCTATATCCCTAGCAGAGATAAAGCATTGTCTGGGGACCATTTGCTCCAGAGTTACGTGGAAGTGATTGTTAAAGCCTACCCTAGACCAAATGAATCAGAATCTCTAGGCTTGGGACCCAAGCATTTGTATCTTTAACGAACTCCCTGTAGTTAACAAAATCCCCACATGATTATTCTGTGCTTTAAAGCTTGAGAACCATTGCCCTAGAGAGCCACAAAACTCATGCCTGGATATGTCTCAGCATCATCTGGTGAGCTTAAGATGTAGATTCCATGGGCCCTCCCCAGCCCAAAGTATTTGAACCTCTAGGTCCCTGGGCAGTTTGAAAGCTCCCCAGGTGATTGTGATCATTGGCTCTCAGTAGTCACCATCCTCCATGTACACCTGTGGAGCTTTTAAAACCTATGAAACTAGGCCTCTAAGGGTTTGACTCCATAGATCTGTGGTGGGATTCAAGTATCATATTTTTTAATAAGCTCCCCAGGTGATTGAAATGCATAGCTGGGTTTGAGAGGCACTGGGCTAAATGTTCTCATTTAGTGCAGCTGCTTGTGCTCATACGTGGGTTTCTTGCCCCATGTGACCATGCCATACAAAACAGTTACAGTGAATGGTGTCATCAATAATAATGGCTTGTGTGCCAAAATATTTGGTTGGCATCTTCAATTATTCATTTAGGTTACCACTTGCAGATTAGAATTTCTGTCCTAGGCAATTAACTGTTCTTCACAAACGTCTTAAAAACATTTGGAGGAGCACGGAGGTGAGCTATTCAATTTTGGGTACAGAGCAACCTACTAGATTGACTCTGGTCGTCTTGCACGGACAGAGGTGGCCTGAGACATTCTTTAGAATGTGATGTCAGTGCCCATTAAAAACTTCTCTGTGAATGAAGTCACAACCATAAACCAATACATTTAGAATCAGCCCCAAGTTATTCTCTGAGCACAAGGCAAGTTATGTAGTAACAAAATAAGTTAAATAGACTCTAGGCACTGTCCTCTAGGAATTAGAATGGAAATCAGACCCTATTCTCACAGACAAAATAGCATATGGCCTATTCCAGATGAGTGCTTCCCAAAGCTGGCTAGCCATCAGAAACACCTGGGGAGTTCTTAAAATATAGATTCCCAAAAGAAGGAAGGAAAGACCACAGTGGTGCGTTGGACTTGCTGAGGGAGAGAACATACCTAGGGATACAAGGTGGAGTGGGGAAAGGGGGATGGGGAGGGAGGTCGGGGATAATTGGGGGGATAATTGGGTGGGGGACGGCTATAATCATAATTTGTGGTAATGGGCATGCTGTCAGTATGGATCTGGCCAACACATCTTAGGCACAAGTGGTGACAATTTGCTTTGTACCCCATGAATATTCATAATCAATAAAAAAAAATCTTAAAAAAAAAGATTCCCAGGCCCCACCCAGACTGAATGGGCATCCAGGGGAGAGGCTAAGTTGGGGCTGTAGAAAAGTATTCCCACTTTAATCAGTAATCCTGTTATTTATTCTGGCTCCTTGATTTTCCTGCTGCTGTTTACCTTCTTACCATTTCTGCCTATCAGAGAATCAGGAGAGGCAAGGAATCAAGCAAGCTTGCTGCCTGTGGGGGGGATACTAGGCTGTACCATTGGCTAAAATATGATGCTTGGAGCTGCTACTGGGACGGGAAGAAGTTATAAAATGGCAACATGTAGCTTCAGGGGAATAGTGGAATGGGGAGAATATTCATTCCACAAATATTCATTGAGTACCTCCCTGGACATACTAAAAAGTACAGAGGCTAAAGGTACAGGGATGAAAAGATCCATTACTTCTCCTCAAGGGGCTCACAGTCTAGGGGATGGACTTGCAGATGCGCAATGATGTTGTGAGAAGTGCGTGCTAGAGGGATGCATGGGATAGAGGTGGGAGCCAAGGAAGGAGGTGCTGGGGCTTAGAGAAGCTTTCCTCAGGTCAAGCTTCCACATGAGGCATTTGCTTAAGTAGGTAGATAATGGGATGAAATGCTAGGTAGTGGGACAGCATGTACAGAAAGTGTGGTCACGTGAGCTAGAACAGTGTGATGGCAGAAGAATGGCAAATCATTTGTTTTGGGTCTATCAGTAGGCATATGTGGAGAGCATGGGAAATGAAGCTGGAGGAGGAGTCAGGGACCAAATCGTGGAGGGCCTTGTGTGGCGCTGAGGAACTTAAATTTTATTTTGAAAATGATATGGAGGCATTGAAAAGTTTTGACCAGGAAGTGCCATGATCAGATTTTTGCATTAAGTCCTGGTAACTGTGCGGACTGAATACTGGGGGGACAACTGGAGATGGTGAGATCAGCCAAAAGGCTGTTGGTATAGTTCAGGGAAATTTTTGGGGGGAGGGTGGGTGACTGGTTGGTACAGAGATTGAGTCCTGGACCTTGGTGTTGTTAGCACCACACTCTAACCAACTGAGCTAACAGGCCAGCCCCAGTGCAAGGAAATTGATGAGGGCTCCTAGTAGGCCAGTGGCAGGAGTCAGGTTAGCCCTTTCCTGGACTTTGCTGAGGGCTGTCAGGTTATATAAAACTCAGCCACATCATCATACCCTTCGTTTGTTCAGTAAACATTGGTGGAGGGTGACCTATGCCAGACATAGTGCTGGCCTCTTTGACTGATTGACTAGCAGTTAGCTGGGTCCTCACAACTAGTATAGTAGCTTCCTGAAATTCTGTGTAACCGCTTCTTGAAATGTCAAGGTATTAAGCTGAAGATTTGATATTAAACTTGCACATCTCTGAACTGACATTTCTCAAGCTCCAACTCTCTATATTAGCTGTCACAAAGAATTTCATGTTATTAAACTTCTTTATCATCCCACACTTGTCTGTCTTATCTAGACCAAATTCCACTTTAATTGAGCTCTGAAACAAGACACTATTTCAAACATGCTATCCTTCATAATTGACTGCAATGCTTTACATAGTTTGTGCTCATTCATATTGACACTATGAGAGGACTTTCAATTAGGATGTCTTTGTAAAGGGACCAGGTGACAGACATAAACAGGCTGATAACACCTGGGGGCGGGGCGGAGGAGGAGGAAGAGAAGGAGGAGAGTGAGTGAGTGAGTGAGTGTGAGTGTGAGTGTGTGTGTGTGAGTGTGTGTGTGTGTGTGTGTGTGTGTGTGTGTGTGTGTGTGGAGGTGTTTATCCTCAAAAAGAGGGAAACTGAGGGCCATGAAGTAAGACTAAGAAGGAATGATTATTTCACCGGACACCGGGGTATATGGAAGACCTACACCAGTGTCTACTGCTTAGTTCCTTACATCTTTGGACTGCCTCCACAAGAACAGTTTTTCCAGAGTTGTCCAAGCCAATGACGATGATGTTCATTTTCCTGGAAATGGAAAAGAAAAATGAACCAAAGCATTAAAAACACTGTTAGTTTTTAGGCTAAACAAAGAATTCTACTCTTCCATGGTGTTTGGGGCTCTGCCTACAGTAGTCCCAATGCATGTACCATAAAAGGCCCAGCCAAGGTGGTAGATAGAAGGTGGTGTGGGAACCCCTCCCTCCAGCCTCCAAGTATGCTTTTCTTCCCTGATTCGCTTACCTTGTAGAATTGGCTATCCTCTCTCAACCCTCACCCCAGTCTTGAAAACACTGCATAATCACTTCCCCTAACAATATATATCATGAAGATTTGTCCCTTGAGGGACTGTGAGCAGATACATGGGAGAAAATTGTGGAATAGGTCTAGAGAAATAACTGTAATATTACCGTGTCTCTTCGGTTGTCTTTAGCCAAGACCAGGAGGAAGTCAGTAGGTGGAACATGATTCAACTTGGTTCTTAAAGGAAGAAACAGAAAGTCTGGGACTGTTAGAAGTCTGCTAAACAGAAAGTCTGGGACTGTTAGAAGTCTGCTAAACAGAAAGTCTGGGACTGTTAGAAGTCTGCTAAACAGAAAGTCTGGGACTGTTAGAAGTCTGTTACTCCATTCTTATATCCAACTTGTCTATAGATGCCATAGAGGGAGGGACTAGTTATCCTCAACTCCAGTGGCAGGTTCTGTGCTAATAAGTAGCTTCCTGCAAAATGGGGTGATTTCTTATTAAAGTAACCCACACAGACACAATCAGGTGTGGCCTCTGCCTTCAGTCATAGTTCATCCCTGTTGGGAATATCTTTATTCAACCTTGGGGAGGTGGTGGGATGATGTCTTGGAGAAGAACCAGCTTAGGTTTCCAGAAGGACCTATTGGGAAATATGTTCTAAGTAACAACAACTATCCATTGGGCTTAGTTCTCTTACTGCCTCTGCTTCAAAGATGTGGGTGTTGGTGGCCACTATCAGATTTTATACAATTTCTAAAACTGTAAGGGACCTTAGAGATCATCTAGTCTAATGGATTTCAAACATCAATCTAGGTGCCCCACTCTCAAAGATTTCCAGGAATCTGCATATGTTTCCCAGATGATTCAAATGTGC
Organism: Cynocephalus volans; assembly: GCF_027409185.1. Taxonomy (NCBI): domain Eukaryota; kingdom Metazoa; phylum Chordata; class Mammalia; order Dermoptera; family Cynocephalidae; genus Cynocephalus; species Cynocephalus volans. Next base: position 108,838,692 of record NC_084478.1, on the reverse strand, counting down.
AGCCAGATTTGGAAGTGATTGCCTAAATAAAATAAATTTTATGGCTGAATAATGTTCCATTGTATAGATATACCACATTTTATTTATGTGGATAACTTAGCAGGGTTCTACAGAGTCACCCAGTCATCCTCTGCTTGGGAAAATTGCCATTCCCATTTAGGGACTCACATTTCGTAACATTTCTTAGAGCACAGCTTACTCCCTAGGAGATCATTCAGCTTCCCATAAGGATCTCCTGGAGAATGGCTTTGGCTTATGCAAGACAAAACAGAAACTTTATGTATGGCCTGTGATCAAAACCAGCCTAACTCCAGTTTTGCTCATGAAGTTGATAAGAACTGGAGCCTGAAACACCACAGCCTAATTGTCTGGGTTCTATGGTAGCCATCTCCCTTTGAGATGAGGCCGGTAACAGCTTAATGTTTATTTCCTGATGATTGGCAGAGTTTTCTAGCTTGATCTCAAACTCTATATTTGTCAGTGCCACCAACTAGGGTCGAATTGGCATCACACAAATCCTTCTTTTACAAGGAAAGGTAGATAGGATAACCAAGTGGGAAAATGATTGAACTAGGGATTACTGGTCCTTTTATTTCTAGTGCCTCTCCTGGGTAGCCTGGAGTGAAATCACCTAAATGAAACCTACCATTTTCAGATTTCTTATCTGTAAAATAAAGGTAATGAAATATTTGGCTTACCTTGAGGTGGTTAATTATCTGATAGAAAGTTGGTTCTTTTTGGGTGAAAGATGTAAAATCTATAGAGTAATAGATTGAGCTTTCTAGCCTTCTTGCCAGATTAACACAGGTCAGCTGACCACTTGTAAAGGGTATGACCTGTGCTAACAATGGCTGTCAAGGTTCTGACATATCTATGGCAACTGTTACCTGGTTCATAGCAACCAAACTCACATCTCCTTACCTTGTGTGATTATGGCTAATTACTAAATGAACTTTTAGTCATTGTAGTTTTTATTTATTTTACACAATATTTATATAGAATTTACTGTGTGCCAGTGCCCATTTAAGCACTTTATACATATTAATTCATTTAATTTTTGTTACAACATGACAAAATAGGGACTATCATTCCTACTTTTAAGAGATGAAGTTCACAAAGAGGTTGAATAACTTGCTGAAGTTATCCAGCTAGTAAATGGTAAGGGCAGAATTCAAACCTAGGCAGTCTGGCTTCAGAGTCCATGTATTAAGTCAAAAGTCTCCCAGCCTTGTGACTGGGAAGACCTCAGGTACCAGAGAAAGTGCCTCTGCTCTGGGCTTCTCTTGTCTTTTTTGTCCAAATTGTATCCTACTTATTCTTTTCTAGTGAACTTTTTAAAAAAATAAACTTTATTTTTTAGAATGGTTTTAGATATACAGAAAAATTGCAAAAGGTAGTACAGAGCTCCCATATACCCCACCTCCATTTTCCTTTATTATTAACATCTTCCGTTAGTATGGTACATTTGTTGCAATTAATGAACTAGTATTAATACATTATTATTAACTAAAGTCCATAAGTCATTCAGATTTCCTTAGTTTTTACCTAAGTTGCTCAGACTTTTTTTTGTTTTTGTTGACCTTGACAGGAGTACTGACCAGGTATTTTGTAGAATGCTCCACACTTGGTGTTTGTCTGATGATTTTCTCATGATTAGACTGAAGTTATGTGTTCTTGGGAGGAAGACCACAAAGGTTAATGTGCTGTTCTCATCACATCATATCAAGGATACATGCTGTAAACATGACTTATCACTGATGTTAACCTTGATAAGCTGGCTGAAGTAGTGTTTGTTAGGTTTCTCCACTATAAAGTTACTTCCCCTTTTCCACATTGTACTCTTTGGAAGGAAGTCACTATGCATGCTCACATTTTTAAGGAGTTAGGAGTTATCCTCCACCTCCTTGAAGTGGAATATCTATATAAATTATTAGGAATTCTTCTGTATGGGGGGTTTGTCTGTTTTTACCCATTGTTTATTAAATCATTTATCTATGTATGGACTCATGGGTATTTATTTTATACTCTGAGTTATAATCCAATACTGCTTTATTTATTTTCTTCCTCAAATTGCTCCAATTTTGGCTTTGGGAGTTCTTTCATTTGATTCTTTCCTTTGATATGCTCTCATCATTGTGGGTTTTTTTTATGTTTTTGTTTTTTAAAATCACTTTCTCACTTTTTGGCACTGCTAGATGCTTCAGGCTCATCTTCTGTATTCCCTGTCCCAGTCCTAGAATCAGCCATTTCTCCAAGTGGGGATTCTTTCACTGAAGAATGGTCTTAGAAACCAAGATATTGGCACTAAATGTGCTTGGAGTGTCATTGCTGCTAGGCCCTCTCAGGTGAGAGAACAAGGAAATATAAGTGTGTGTGCTAACCTGTGTATATATACATATTTATAAATATTTATGTAACCATGTGTATCTGTATTGAGCTAAACAAGTTTATACTGATGTCTTCAACTCTAATCGATCATCACGTAAATCATTCTAAGCTTTTCCCTTTGCTTGGCTGTAACCTCCCACTCCAACGGTGAGAAACCTGGCTTTCGCAACCCACCATCCATTTACTTAATTGTTCAGTTCCAGTATACATGTGTAGATAGCAGTATCAGAATTGTTAACTGATATACCTCCATGGGAAACACCTTGATCAGCTAGACTACAGTGCTGTGTGCAGTTCCTTTTGCCTGTAGTCTTACAGACTCCACTTATTTCCAAAGTGTCTTAAGTCAGCACACTTACCCTACCATCTTCAATGAGATTGTTTTATACAATTGTGATACACATACTCTGATTGTTAATTTTATGTGTCAACTTGACTAGGCCACAGGGTGCGCAGATATTTGGTCAAACATCATTCTGGCTATTTTTGTGAGGGTGTTTTTGGATGAGATTAACATTTAAATCAGTAGACTAAGTAAAGCAGATTGCCCTCTCCAATGTGGGTGGGCCTCATCCAATCAGATGAAGGCCTGAATAGAACAAAAAAGGCTGCCCCTCCCCCAAGGAAGAGAAGATCCTTCCTGCCTGCCTGCTTTTGTACTGGGACATCAGCTTTTTTCTTGCTATTGGACTTGAACTAAAACATCTGTTTTTCTTGGGTCTCCAGCTTGCTGGCCTTTGGACTGGAACTACACCATTTGCACTCCTGGTTCTCAGACCTTTGGACTCGTACTGGAACTAAACCATCAGCTCTCTAGCTTGTTGATTCACCCTGCAGATATTGGGACTTCCCAGAATTTGTAATCGTATGAACCAATTCCTTATAATAAATCTCTTTGTCTGTCTATCTATCAGTCTATCATTTCCCCTATTGGTTCTGTTTCTGTGGAAAACCCAGATTAATAGTCTTATTCTTCATTCCAAATTTTGAATTGGATCATGACTAGGCCATTAGCTAGGATAACTATATGTAGCTGTTTGACTGGAACAGACCTGATGTTTGTTGTCCCCCAAGCCCATGGCCAAATTTGGATCCTGGCCTGTTTTCTTATGGTGTCTAGGCTAAGAATGGTTTTTACATTCTTAAAGTGTTAAGAAGAAAAAGAAGAATATGCAGCAGAGACTGTATGTGACCTCCAAAGCCTAAATATTTTCTATCCAGCCCTTTTTAGAAAATATTTGTCAACCTCCATCCCAGAGATATTACTAATATAGTGCCTCCTTTCACTCTCAGAAGTGTCCTGGTTTGGATGATACACTATATGAACACCTGTTTATCTGAATAAAGTGCTTTGAAAGGTCTCAGCTGAAGGCTTTTCTAAATATATAGGTTGATTTTTGACCCACTTGAAGTTGCATTTTCCGCTTCTTTTCCCCATACTTGCCATCCAAAGGGAGCTATCTATAGCTGAGATCTTGTGCTGTTCCTCAAAGGAAATAACTACTGGATACCACTTTTTTTCTGTCACAACCAGAGAAATAATTTACTATATAGTTTCTGTATCTTGGGTTTTTAGCTTTTTTTTTCTTATGTTTTTGTTCGTTATTTGCTTATTTTGTGTATGACTCTGAATTCATGTTGTTTGCTTTGGTACCTGCTTAGAAGTATGAAGGAAAAGTTTAGACTGAGAATATGAGTGAGGAAATGTGACTGAGCCAGGCCCAACACTGACTAGACCTCATGCTAAGTAAAATGTTAGTAAGAACTGGCATCATTTACTTGTTACCAGTTGGCTAGCTGAGGTTATTATTGATATGAGGTTAGATTATTGGGTAGCATGAGGATCAGTGAACAGCAGGTTTATGATGAGTTTAGATCTAACCAGATGAGCATATATGGTATTATTTAATGCCATTGATTATCTTTACTATTGGTAGAGATAGAATTATTGAAGAGTGACTAGAATTGTCTAGTGTTATGTTTCATCAGGAATAAATCCTACCTTTTAAACTGTGAAATATTAGAGGAGCATAAATGTCACAGCATTCTCCCAGTGGGTCCAGTTTTGTTCTTGGACCGTTGGTTGTGGGATCTTCTACTGATCTGTCTCTGGTATGACACTTCTCTTTCAATGCAACCTGAGTTGCCTATTAGGGTTCTTTTATGACCTTCTGAAAACAAAATTATTTTTCATTTACACTCTTTTACAAATTATTTTAGTGCTATCTCATAGTTACCACCAACCTAGTGGCACTGCCTCTCACAGTATCTCTAGATCTCTAATTTATTGGTTGTTTAGTTTTATTGATCAATTCTGGGATTTTTTCAACAGTTTATTTTCTATTTTATTATTTATTTTATTTTTATGAGACAATTATATTGCAAAAACACATAGTTCACCCTTCCAGCCTATAAACATGTATATATTTTTGTTTATGTCTTTGTGAGCATAGAAAAATATGATTCAACAATATCAGGATGTTACATTCATTACCGTGGAGGGGCAAAGGTAGGAAAGCAAAGGGGGATGATGAGGAAGATTATTATTTTCTTGGTTTTGTTCCAGTGATTGTTTTGAACACTTGTTTACTTTGGATTGTTGTAAAATATTACAAAAAGGAGATATTGGAAACCACTCATGTCTCTTATATCCATGGCCCCCACCCACCTGCAAATTCCCATCACCTCTTCCCAGAACTTCTAAAGCAACATCATTGCACTTCTATTTTTGCCCCTTTCCGAATATTTTCCCATCTAATAGGCAAGACAGTATTTTAAAAGCCTAAATCAAAACACGGCACTCTCTTGATTAAAAACCTTCAAGGCCTTTCCTTACACTTTGAATAAAACCCAAACTTCTTTTCTCACTCTAAAAAGCCCTGGGTGATCTGCAGCCATCCACCTCTCCAGCTCTTCTTCTTTGTTTCTGTCTTTCCCATGCCCACTGGGCTCCAGCCCCAACTTTCAGCTAATGGGATATGAACAACTACATATTCTTACCTCAGGGACTCCTTATATGCTACTCCTTATATTCTACCTCCTGCTCTCTGTCACAGATACTCTCCTCCCAACCTTCACTTTTGTGACTCCTTCTCCATCTTTCAGTACTCAGCTTAAATGTCACCTCCTCAAAGAAGCTTTCCCTGACCCAGCTTGTTTCCCTTTCTTCTTTCCATCCCTGTTATTTTTATTTTTAAAAAGTTTTTAGTGTAAAATAAAGCACAGAGAAAATCACACAAAACAAAGCTTAGCTTAAAGAGTTATCATAAAGTGAATGCCCTTGTAACTACTACCCAGGTCAAGAAATATAACAGACATCCCAGAAGCTCCTCCATGTGCCCCTTTCAAGTCACAGTTCCCTCCTTCCCTAAAAAAGTAGCCTCTATCCTGACTTTTTTTGTTAATCACTTCCTTGTGTTTCTTTATGGTTTTTATCACATAAGTATGCATCCCCAGGCACTATAGGTTTTTACTAAAAGATATTTTCTTAGTGGTTAACATGGGGACTACAATGAACATCCTGAATTTATAACACTTTAGTTCAAATTGATACCAACTTAGTTTCAATAGCAAAATAAAAATTCTGCTTCTTTACAGTTCCATCTATACTTTGTTGTTGTCACAGCTTACATCTTTGTAAATTCTATGCCCAGTAATATAGGTTTAAAATTATTTTTATGCATTAGTCTTTAAAATCATGTAGGAAATAAAAATGGAGTTACAAACCAGAAATACAATAATACTGTCTTTTATCTTTATTTATGCAGTTACTTTTACTGGAGACCTTTATTTCTTCATATGGCTTCAAGTTACTGTCTAGTGTCCTTTTTTTTTCAGCTTGATGGATATCCTTTAGTATTTCTTTATTGTGTTCTTTAGCAGGTCTACTGGTAACAGACTCCCTCAACTTTTGTTTATCTGGGAATGTTTTAATTACTCCATTTTTGAAGGACAGTTTTGCTGGATATAGAGTTGCAGGTTGACAATTTTTTTCTTTCAGAACTTTAACAATTCCACTGCCTTCTGACCTGCAAGGTTTCTGATGAGAAACTGGCCAATAATCTTATTGAGGATCCCTTGTATGTGATGCGGCATTACTCATCTCTTGTTTTGAAGATTCTCTTTGTCTTTTGACTGATTGTAATGTGTCTCAGTGTGAATCTCTTTAGGTTTATTCTATTTGGAATTGGTTGAACTTCATGGGTGTGTAGATTCATGTCTTTCATTACGTTTGAGAAGTTTTCAGCTATTATTTCTTCAAGTATTCTTTTTTTTTTTTTTCTTAAATTTATTTTGTCGATATACAATGTGGTTGATTATTGTGGCCCATTACCGAAACCCCCCTCCCTCCTCCCTCTCCCCCCTCCCACCCAACAATGTCCTTTCTGTTTGCTTGTCATATCAACTTCAAGGAATTGTAGTTGTTATGTCTTCTCCCCCCCACCTCCGGTTTTTTTGTGTGTGTGTGTGTGTGAATTTATTTATTTATTTTTAGCTCCCACCAATAAGTGAGAACATGTGGTATTTCTCTTTCTGTGCCTGACTTGTTTCACTTAATATAATTCTCTCAAGGTCCATCCATGTTGTTGCAAATGGCAGTATTTCATTCGTTTTTATAGCTGAGTAGTATTCCATTGTGTAGATATACCACATTTTCTGTATCCACTCATCCGATGATGGACATTTGGGCTGGTTCCAACTCTTGGCTATTGTAAAGAGTGCTGCAATGAATATTGGGGAACAGGTATACCTTCGACTTGATGATTTCCATTCCTCTGGGTATATTCCCAGCAGTGGGATAGCTGGGTCATATGTCTTCAAGTATTCTTTTGCCCCTTTCCGTCTCTCTCTCTCTTCTCCTTCTGGAACTTTCATAATGTGTGTGTTGGTCTACTTGATGTTGTCTCACAGATCCCTTAAGTTCTGTTCATTATTCTTCATTCTTTTTTCTTTCTGCTTCTCAGATTTGATCATTTCAATTGTCCTATCTTCAAGTTCACTGATTCTTTCTCTGCCTTTTCAAATCTGCTGTTGAACTCCTCTGATGAATTTTAAAGTTTCAGTTATTGTACTTTTTAGGTCTAGAATTTCTATTTCTTTTTTAAAAAATATAATTTCTATCTCTTTACTGATATTTTCATTCTGTTCACATATCATTTTCCTGGTTTTCTTTAATTCTTTGAGCATATTTAAGAGAGTTGATTTAAAGTCTTTGTCTAGTAAGTCCAATGTCTGGGCTTCCTCAGAGATGGTTTCTGTCAGTTTATTTTCTTTTTCCTGTGAATGGAACATACCTTTCTGGTTTTTTGTATGCCTGATGGTTTTTTTGTTGAAAACTGGACATTTAAATATTATTATATGGTGACTCTGGAAATCAGATTCTCCCCTTCCCTCATGATTTTCTATTTTTGATTGTTCAGAGCTGCAGTCATCTATTGGTTTAGTGACTTTTCCAAAATATTTGTGCAAAAATTGTATTCCTTATATGTAGTCACTGAAGTCTCTGTTCTTTTGGCTTTTATTAGGTTAGTGTTAGAACAGAGATTTCCTTGAACTCTGGAAACTAAAACAAAACAAAGCAAAAAACCCCAAAGCCCACCTCTCCCACTCTTTGCACATTGGCTCTATGCTGGGGGACTCCTTCAACTTTTATTCAGGCTGTTTTCAACTCTGCCTTAACCTTCACCTCCCGTTTGAACTGAACCTAGAGATCAGGCATCAGCAAGAGCTTAGAGTTGTCTCAGGTCATTTCTGAGCATGCATTCTGCCCTGGATATGTATGTGGCTGATGGAGTTTGGATGTGTTGTCCCCTCCAAAGCTCATGTGGAAATTTGATCCCCAGTGTGGCAGTGTTGGAAACTGAGTCATGGGGGCGGATCCCTCATAAATGGATTAATGCTCTCCCTGGGGGAGGGGGGATTAATAAGTGAGTTCTCGCTCTGTTAGTTACCATGAGAGCTGGTTGTTTATAGGACCCTGGCACCTCCTCTCTCTCTCTCTCTTGCTTCCTCTTGCCATGTGATCTGCTTGTATCCACCGGCTGCCTGCCATTTTCTACGATGAGTAGTAGCAGCCTGAGGTCCATGCCAGATGCACCTGTCCCAGAATCGTAAGCCAAATAAACCTCTGTTCTTTATAAATTACCCAGTCTCAGGTATTTCTGTTACAGCAACACAAAACAGACTAATACAGTGGCTTTCTAAGTTCCCAGGTATACACAGGCACTTATGAATGCCTTAATTTCCCAAAGAAACTTTCTTCCCAGCTTTTCTTCTCAGGGTTTAAGCAGTATATTATATGACTCAACCATAATCTTTGCCCCAGGCAGCTGCATTTATTGTTTGTTTGTTTGCCTTACAATATTTTTAAGCAGTACCCCTCACTTTTCCACTTTGAATGATTTCCAAGTTAGGTGAATCAGAGACAAGCACCTTACTTCTGTCCTTCAGCTAGCCCCAGACAGGTTGGAACAGATCTATCCCATAATTTGCAAGTAACACCTGCTCTGCCCTCTCTGGAACCAGGGACCAGGGTCCCACACTGGGACCACTACTGAGCCAGGGAAGGAATAGGGCAAGGATGAGTAAAAACACCACAAAGCTCTCCTGCCATTTTAAAGTTTTCTTTTTTTTTTTTTTTTTGTTTCAGTGTTCACTTGGTTGCTATAAACATTTTGCTGTTTTCCAGAGTTTTGAAAAAGTTGGTTCTGACAGTTTCTGCTTATTTTTCAATGTCTCTGTGGAGGGATGGAAGTTTAGAGCTACCTACTCTGCCATTTTGCTGATGTCACTTCCCTACACACTATAGTGTTATTCATTTTTTAAAACTTGATATTTTTATATATTTTTTATTTCTTCTTTTTAAATTTTATTTTTTTTATTGGTTATGAATATTCATGAGATACAAAGATGATTGTTCCCCCTCATGACCTAGATGTGAAGGCCAGATCCATACTGGCAGCATGCCCATTACTGCAAATTGTGATTTTACCCTGTCTCCCCCACCCAGTTATCCCAACCCTCCCTCCCCCTCTCCCTTTCCCCCACTCCACTTTGTATCCCTAGGTATGTTCTCTCCCTCTGCAGTTCCAACATACCACTGTGTTCTTTCTTTCCTTCCTTCATTCTCTCTTAGTTCCCCCTTATGAGTGAGTACATGTAGTATTTATCCTTCTGTGCTTTGCTTATTTCACTCAACATAAGTTTCTCCAAACTCATCCGTGTTGTTGGAAATGGGAGAATTTCATTCTTTTTTATGGCAGAGTAGTATTCCATGGTGTGTATGTACCACAATTTCCTTATCCGTTCATCCACTGATGGACATTTATGTTGGTTCCATATCTTGGTATTGTAAACAGAGCTGTGATGAACATGAGAGTGCAGGTATCCCTTTGACATGATGATTTCCATTCCTCTGGGTATATACCCAGAAGTAGGATTGCTGGATCATATGGAAGATCTGTCTGTAATTGTCTGAGAAAGTAGATGGAAAGAAATAATTAACATCAGAGCAGAACTAAGTGAAATAGAGACTCAAAAAATAGAAAAGATCAACAAAACAAAAAGATGGTTTTTTTGAGAATATAAATAAAATAGACAAACCATTAGATAGATTAACAAACAAAAGAAGAGAGAGGACCCAAATAACAAAAATCAGAAATGAAAAGGGAGACATTACAACCAATACCGCAAAATATGAAGAATTATTAGAGACTATTATAAACAACTGTATGATTACAAATATGAAAACCTGGAAGATATGGATAAGTTTCTAGACACATATGAACTACCCAGACTGAACCAAGAAGAGCTAGAAAACCTGAACAGACCAATATCAAGCAATGAGATTGAAGTGGTCATCAGCAATCTTCCAACAAAGAAAAGTCCAGGTCCGGATGGCTTTACAGCTGAATTCTATCAAACTTTTAAAGAGGTATTAATACCAATTCTCCTCAAACTATTCCAGAAAATTGAAACAGAAACTACTCTCCCAAACTCATTCTATGAGGCCAATATAATTCTGATGCCAAAACCAGATAAAGACACACACACACAAAAAGGAAATTACAGGCCAATATCCTTGATGAACATAGATGCACAAGTCCACCACCGGTATCATTCTGAATGGGGAAAAACTGAGGGCTTTTCCCTTAAGAACAGGAACAAGACAAGGATGCCCACTCTCACTACTTCTATTTAACATAGTACTGGAAGTACTAGCCAGAGCAATCAGGCAAGAGATATAAATAAAGATCCAGATGGGAAAAGGTGAAGTCAAACTGTCCCTATTTGCAGATGACATGCTAATATATATTGAAAAATCTAAAGACTCTATCAAAAAATTGCTAGAGCTGGTTAATAATTTCAGTAAAGTTGTAGGATACAAAATAAATGCCCCCAAATCAGTTGCATTTATATTCTCTAATAACAGAAAGAGAAATAAAGAAAGTGTATTTATCCGTTTGTGTTGCTATAACAGAAATACCTGAGACTGGGTAATTTATAAAGAACAGAGGTTTATTTGGCTTATGATTCTGGGACAGCTGCATCTGGCATGGGCTTCAGGCTGCTTTTACTCATGGTGGAAAGTGGGAGGTAGCTGGAGTGTACAAGCAGATCACATGGTGAGAGGAAGCAAGAGAGAGAGAGGGGAGGTGCCAGGGTCTTTTAAACAACTAGTTCTTGTGGGAACTAATAGATCAAGAACTCACTCATTAATTTCTTCTCCCCCAGGGAGAGCATTAATCCATTCATGAGGGATCCACCCCCATGACTCAATCAGTTTCCAACACTGCCACATTGGGGATCAAATTTCCACATGAGTTCTGGGAGGAGAAAACCTCCAAACTCCATCATTCTGCCCCTGGCTTCCCAAAAACTCATGTCCCTCTCACATATAAAATACAATCATTCTGTCCCAATAGTCCTGAAGGTCTTAGCTTTCTTCAGCACCAACTTAAAATTCCAAAGTCTTAAGTCCAATGTCTCATCTGAGACCAGAGGCAAAACTCCTTCCAGCTGTGAACCTGTGAAAATCAAAAACAAATTTATCTCCTGCCAAGATACAGTGGTGGAACAGACATTGGGTACATATTCCCATTCGAAAAGGGAGAAATAGACCAGAAGAAAGGAGAAGCAGGCCCCAAACAAGTCCGAAACCCAGCAGGGCAGACATTATGTCTTAAAGCTCCAAAATAATCTTCTTTGACTCCAAGTCCTGCATTCTGGGCACAATGGGGCATCTGGGCCCCCAAAGCATCGGGCAGCCCAACCCCCACAGCTATGCCAGGTGCAGCCCTGAGGGCTGCGCTGGTGCCTGTGGCTTTTCCAGGCCAGTGTTCTACTCTGGTAGCTCCATAGGTCTGGGATCTCCATTGTGGTTTCACTGCCTTGGTTCTACTAGACATTTCTCTGGTGGGGACTCTACCCCACTTGTCTGTTTGGCATTGCTCTAGTAGATGGCCTCTGCAGTGGCTCCACCCCTGCAGCAGGTCTCTGCCTTGGTCCCCAGGCTTTTCCACACATCCTCTGAAATCTGGGTGGACACTGCCATGCCTCCACTGCTCTCATGTTCTGCCAGCCTGCAGAATTAACACGACATGGATGCCACCGAGGTTTCAGGATTCTACTCTCCAGAGCTGCTGCACAAACCACACTTGGGGCCACTTGAGACAGGGCTGATCCAGCAAGAGCAGCTGGGATGCTGGAAGCTGGTTCCTGAGGGCAGCTGTGCCACAGGGGAGTAGTCTAGGACAACTCAGTCTTTCTATTCCTCAGGGCCTGTGATGGGTGGGGCACCCTTCCAGACTTCTCAAATGCCTTTAGGGCTTTTTCCCCATTGTCCTGGCTATGAGCATCTGGCTGCCTCACTGCCAAGCTGTCTTTAGTAACCAGTTTATCTGCTTCACCCTTGCATTTTTCTCCCACTCTCTGCTTTTCTACCACATGGCCATGTTGCAAATTTTCCAAAACACTACACTCTACTTCCCTTTTAAATTCTGGCTTTACATCGTGCCTTTGCTACCATAACTCAGAGTAGGCTGTTAAAGGTAACCATGCAGCTTCCTTAATGCTTTGCTGCTTGGAAATTGTTTCTGCCAGACATTCTCGTTCACAACTCTTAAGTCCCACCTTCCACAAAGTCCAAGGGCATGGACACAATGCAGCCAAATTCCTTGCTATGGTGTAGCAAGAGTTATCTTTTGTCCAGTTCCTGATAAGTTCCTCATTTCTGTCTGAGACCTCATCATCCGCATGCTCTTTATTGTCCACATTTCTATCAGCATTCTGGTCACAACCATTTAAGCAGTCTCTAAAATGTTCCAAACATTCTCTCATCTTTTTTTCTTCTTCTAAGTCCTCCAAACTCCACCTTTTGCCCATTACCCAGTTCCAAAGCTGCATCCACATTTTCAGGTATCTGTATAGCAACACCCCACTCCTCGGAACCAATTTTCTGTATTAGTCGGTTTGTGTTGCTATAACAGAAATACCTGAGACTGGGTAATTTATAAAGAACAGAGGTTTATTTGGCTTATGATTCTGGGACAGCTGCATCTGGCATGGTCCTAAGGCTGCTTTTATTCATGGCGGAAAGCAGGAGGCAGCAGACAGGGAAAAGTAGATCACATGGCAAGAAGAAGCAAGAGAGGGGAGGTGCCAGGGTCTTTTAAACAACTAGTTCTTGTGGGAACTAATAGATTGAGAACTCACTGATTAATTTCTTCTCCCCCAGGGAGAGCATTAATCCATTCATGAGGGATCCACCCCCATGACTCAATCAGTTTCCAACTTTGCCACATTGGGGATCCAATTTTCACATGAGTTCTGAGAGGATAAAACATCCAAACTCCACCACTGTAAGCCCATTAACAATAGACACACACACACACACACACACACACACACACACACACACACACACACACACACACACACACACACACACACACACACACACACACACACACACACACACACACACACACACACACACACACACACACACACACACACACACGGATCAATTTAACCAAAGAAGTGAAAGATCTCTACAATGAGAACTACAAACCACTACTGAAAGAAATCAAAGAAGACAGAAAAAGATGGAAAGATATTCCATGCTCTTGGATTGGAAGAATTAACCTTGTGAAAATGTTTATACTACCCAAAGCAGTCTACAAATTCAGTGAAATCCCTATCAAAATACCAATGACATTCTTCACAGAAATGGAAAGACCAACCTTAATGTGCGTATGGAACAATAAGAGACCCTGAATAGCCAAAGCAATCTTGAGGAAAAAAAGGCATAACACTACCTGACTTCAAATTATAATACAAAGTTATAGTAACCCAAACAGCATGGTACTCACATAAAAATAGACACTCAGACCAGTGGAGCAGAATTGAGAACCCAGAAATCGTCCCTCAGGCTTACAGCCATCTGATGATATTGGACAAAAGCAACAAAAATCTACATTGGGGAAAAGACTGCCTCTTCAATAAGTGGTGCTGGGAAAATGGGATATCCATATGCAGAAGAATGAAGCTAGATATGCACCTCTCACCATATACTAAAATCAACTCAAAATGGATTAAAAACTTGATATTTTAACATCTCTTTTAATCTACAAGTTCTCCCTCCATCCCTTTCTTTAATCATTTATTTGTTTTTAAATATTATCATACATTAAAATTGACTTTAAAAAACATAGATATACAATTTTAACACATGTAGATTCATGTATCCACCACCACAATCAATAAACAGAACAGTTCCATCACTCCCCCAAATTCCCTCTTACTAGTGCTTTATAGTACACTTCTCCACAAAGCTTCCTACCCCCTCGCCCTTCCTCCACACCCTTAACCTCTGGCAACCAATAATCTGTTTTCTGTTACAGTATTGTCATTTCAAGACTATTATATAGATGGAATCATACAGTATATAACCTTTTGAGGCTGGCTTTTTTCACTCAGCATAATGCCATTGTAATTTATTCAAGTTTTGTGTATAAATAGGTGGTTTCTTTTTATTGCTGAGTAGTATTCCATTGTATGGATGTATCACAGTTTATTTATTCTGTCCTTTGAAGGACATTTGGATTGTTTCCAATGTTTTGTAATAATGAATACAGCTGGTATAAATGTTCATATTCAGGATTTTTTGCTTTTTTTTTTTTTTACTTTTTATACTGAAATAATTATAGATTCACAGAAGGTTGTAAAAATAGAACAAAAAGTTTCCATGTATCTTTTGCCCAGTTTTCCCTAATGGTATTAGCTTGCTAATAATAATATATTATTATACTATAATATCAGAACTATGAAATTGACATTGATAAAATATACAGATGGTATTCAGATTTCACCAGTTTTATATGCATTCATTTGTGTGTATATAGTTCTACTACACATTTTTTTAAAATAACAGCTTTATTGAGACATCATTCACATATCAAACATTTATCCCATTCAAAGTATGTAGCCCCAGCCTGGCTGAGTGCACGCTGATCAGAGAGGTGCCCTGCTGGAGAGGCCCAAGATTAGGGAGACTACACGCCCCATAGTGCCAGTGCACGACTGAGCAGGTAGGCCTCGCCACCGCCGCTGGACTCCATCCCCAGCCCAGCCAAGTGCACGCCAACCAGAGGTGCTCCACCAGAGAGGCCCAAGATCTGTGGAGACCACATGCCCTGTGGTGCCAGCATGCAACCGAGCAGGTAGGCCTTGCTGCCGCCTGACTCCATCCCCAGGCCGGCTGAGTGTGCGCTGATCCGAGAGGCACCCAGCCAGAGAGGCCCAAGATCCACAGAGACTATGCATCCCGCAGTGCCAGCGTGCAACCCAGCAGGTAGGCCTCACTGCCGCTGGACTCCATCCCCAGCCTGGCCGAGTGCATGCCAACCAGAGAGGCGCCCCGCCAGAGAGACCCGAGATCTGTGGAGACCACACACCCTGTGGTGGCAGTGGGCAACTGAGCAGACACTGAGGGAGCCATGCCAAATTGGCAGCCCCAGCAGCATCCTAGCCAGACAGTAGTGTCAAACCAGTGGACTGTGAAATCCTCTGCCACAATGACTAAACATCAAAGGAAAGATACCAGAAATATGAAAAACCAAGAAAGTACACCACCAAAGGGTAATAACTCTGAAGCTCTAGATCCTATAGAACAAGAAGCCCTTGAAATGTCTGACAAGAAATTTTGAGTGATAATTCTAAGGAAACTAAATGAGATACAAGAAAACTCAGCTACACAACATGATGAAATGAGGAAAAGTATACAGAACCTGAAAGAAGAAATGTACAAGGAAATCAAGGCCCTGAAAAAGAATGGAGCAGAGCTTGCTGAGCTGAAGAATTCATTCAATGAAATAAAAAACACAACAGAGAGTTTAACCAGCAGGCTTGAAGAAGCAGAAGAGAGAACTTCTGACCTTGAAGATGGGCTGTTTGAAATGACACAGGAAAATTAAAAAGGAAAAAGAATTAAAAACTTTGAAAAAAACCTAAGAGAGATATCAGACAACCTTAAGTGCTCAAATATCCAAGTCATGGGTATTACAGAGGGGAGGAAAAATGAGATTGCATTGAAAACATATTCAACAAAGTAGTGGCAGAAAACTTCCCAGGTATAGGAAAAGACACAGATCTTCAGATTCAGGAAGCCCAAAGATCCCCAACTGTATTCAACCCAAAAAGGTCTTCTTCAAGGCATGTTATAGTCAGATTTGCAAAACTCAAAGACAAAGAGAGAATCTTAAAAGCTGTAAGAGAGAAGCATCAAATCACCTATAAGGGAGCCCCAATCAGACTGACATCAGACTTTTCATCACAAACCCTAAAACCCAGAAAGGAATGGGATGATATATTCAAAATACTAAAAGACAGAGATTGCCAGCCAAGAATACTCTACCCTGCAAGGCTATCCTTCTGAAATGAAGGGCAAATAGTATATTTCTCAGACAAACAAAAACTGCGGGAGTTCACTACCACATGACCACCCTTACAAGAAATCCTCAAGGGAGTACTGGGTTTGGTACCTGAAAAATAACTATCACTGCCACAAAAACTCAAGAAAAATAAAAAACCACTAGTAAAATAAAAATGCCAACAATGAAAAGAAAAAAACAAAGTTGATCTACAACCCAAGGAACCAACAAATACAGAAGACAAACAGTAAATCAGAAAGAAAGGAACAAAAGACACTTAAGACATCCAAACAAAAATCAATAAAAGGCTAGGAGTAAATCAACACTTTTCAATAACAACTCTTAATGTAAAAGGATTAAATTCACCAATCAAAAGACACAGACTGGCTGACTGGATTAAAAAGGAGAACCCAATTCTATGCTGCCTTCAAGAGACCCACCTCACCTATAAAGACTCACATAGACTAAGAGTGAAAGGATTGGAAAAGATTTACCATGCAAACAGAAATGAAAAATGAGCTGGAGTAGCTATTCTTATATCTGATAAAATAGACTTTAAACTAAAAACCATAAAAAGAGATAATGAGGGCCACTACATAATGATAAAAGGATTGATCCATTAAGAAGACATAACAATCATAAATGTATACATACCCAATGTCAGAGCAGCCAGATTTATAAAGCAAACTCTATTAGACCTAAAGAAAGAAATAGAAACTAGTACTATAATAGCAGGGGACCTGAACACCCCATTGTCAACATTAGATCATTGAGGCAAAGAATCCACAGAGAAACACAAGATCTAAACAACACTCTAGACCAATTGGACTTGGCAGATATCTACAGAACATTCCATTCAACAACCTCAGAATATTCATTCTTCTCATCAGTACATGGATCATTCTCCAGGACAGATCACATCTTAGGTTACAAATCAAGTCTCAAAAAATTTTTAAAAAATTGGAATTATCCCATGTATTTTTTTGGACCACAATGGATTAAAATTAGAAATCAATAACAAATGAAATTCTGGAAACTGTACAAACACATGGAAATTAAACAGCATTCTACTTAATGACATATAGGTCCAAGAAGGAAGAAATCAAACAGGAAATGAAAAAATTTCTTGAAACTAATGAAAACAACGATACTGTGGGATACTGCAAAAGCAGTAATAAGGGGGAAATTTATTGCATTAAATGCTCACCTCAGAAGAATGGAAAGATGGCAAGTGAACAACCTAACACTTCACCTTAAAGAACTAGAAAAACAAGAACAATCCAAACCCAAAGTTAGCAGATGGAAAGAAATCATTAAGATCAGAGCAGAACTTAATGAAATTGAAACCCCAAAAATGATATAAAAGATCAATGAATCAAAAAGTTGGTTTTTTGAAAAGGTAAATAAAATTGACAAACCATTAGCATGACTAACTAAAAAAGGAAGAGAGAAGATCCAAATAACAAAAATTAGAAATGAAAAAGGTGATATTACAACTGATACCTCTGAAATACAAGGCATCATTTGAGACTACTATAAACAACTATATGCCAACAACTTTGAAAATCTGAAGGAAATGGATAAATTTCTGGACACACACAAACCACGAAAACTGAGCCAAGAAGATGTAGAAAATCTGAACAGACCAATAACAATAAAAGAGATTGAAGCTGTTATCAGGAGCCTCCCAACAAAGAAAAGCCCAGGACCAGATGGATTCACAGCAGAATTCTACCAAACCTTCAAAGAGGAAATTGATACCAATTCTCTGCAAACTATTCCAAAAGATTGAAACAGAGGCAAATCTCCCAAACTCATTCTATGAAGCAAACATCACCCTGATACCAAAACCAGGTAAAGATACAACTGAAAAAGAAAACTACAGGCCAATATCCTTGATGAATATAGTCTCAAAAATCCACAATAAAATACTAGCTAACAGAATACAGCAACATATAAACAAAATTATACACCATGATCAAGTGGGATTCATGCCAGGGATGCAAGGTTGTTTCAACATACGCAAATCAATAAATGTGATACACCATATTAATAAAATCAACCACAAGGACCATATGATCATCTCTATAGATGCTGAAAAAGCATTTGATAAAATTCAACACTCATTCATGTTAAAGACTCTCTACAAGTTAGGTACAGACAGAAAGTATCTCAACATAATTAAAGCCATATATGATAAACCGCCTGCCAATATCATCCTCAATGGGGGAAAGGCTTTCCCGTAAGAACAGGAACTAGACAAGGATGCCCACTCTCACCACTCCTATTCAACACAGTGCTGGAAGTACTATCCAGAGCAATCAGAGAAGAGAAGGAAATAAAGGGCATCCAGATTGAAAAAGGTGAAGTCAAACTGTCCCTGTTTGCAGATGACATGATCCTATACATGGAACAGCCTAAAGCCTCTACAAAAAAACTCTTGTAGTTGATAAATGATTTCAGCAAAGTTGCAGGATACAAAATCAATACACAAAAATCAGTAGCATTTCTATTCTCCGATAGTGAACATGCAGAAAGAGAAATCAAGAAAGCTTGCCCATTTACAATAGCCACCAAAAAAATAATTAAAATACTTAGGAATAAAGTTAACCAATGATGTAAAATATCTCTATAATGAGAACTACAAACCACTGCTGAGACAAATTAAAGAGAACACAAGGAGATGGAAAGATATCCCATGCTCTTGGATCGGAAGAACCAACATTGTGAAAATGTCCATACTACCCAAAGTGATATACTAGTTCAATGCAATCCCATCAAAATTCCACTGACATTTTTCTCAGAAAAGGAAAAAACTATCCAGACATTTATATGGAATAACAAAAGACCACACATAGCCAAAGCGATTCTGAGCAAAAAAATATATAAATCTGGAAGAATAACACTACCTGACTTTAAACTATACTACAAAGCTATAATAACCAAAATAGCATGGTACTGGCATAAAAACAGACACACTGATCAATGGAATAGAATAGAGAATCCTTAAATCATCCCAGACACCTACAGCCATATGATCTTTGACAAAGGCACCAAGCCTATACACTGGGGAAGAGACTGTCTCTTCAGCAAATGGTGCTGGGATAACTGTATATCCATATGCAGGAGAATGAAACTAGACCCATATCTCCCACCCTATACTAAAATCAACTCAAAATGGATTAAAGAATTACATGTACATCCTGAAAAAATAAAACTTTTTCAAGAAAACATAGGAGAAACACTTCAGGAAGTAGGAGTGGGTACAGACTTTATGAATATAACCCCCAAAGCATGGGCAACTGAAGGAAAAATAAATAAATGGGATTATATCAAACTAAAAAGCTTCTGCACAGCAAAAGAAACAACAGAGTTAAAAGACAACCAACAGAGTGGGAGAAAATATTTGCAAAATATACATCTGACAAAGGATTAATATCCAGACTATACAAGGAACTCAAACAACTTTACCACCATAAAACAGGTAACCCAACTAAAAAACAGGCAAAAGAGCTAAATGGGTATTTCTCAAAGGAAAATATACGAATGGCCAACTGACACATGAAAAAATGCTCAACATCACTCAGCATTTGGGAAATGTAAATCCAAACCACACTGAGATACCATCTCACCCCAGTTAGGATGGCTAATATCCAAAAGACTGTGAATGATAAATGCTGGCGAGGTTGCAGAGAAAAAGGAACTCTCATACATTGTTGGTGGGACCGCAAAATGGTGCAGCCTCTTTGGAAAATGGTATGGAGGTTCCTCAAACAATTGCAGATAGATCTACCATATGACCCAGCTATCCCACTGCTGGGAATATACCCATAGGAATGGGAATCATCAAGTTGAAGGGATACCTGTTCTCCAACATTCATTGCGGCACTATTTACAATAGCCAAGAGTTGGAACCAGCCCAAATGCCCATCATCGGATGAGTGGATACGGAAAATGTGGTACATCTACACAATGGAATACTACTCAGCTATAAAAAAGAATGAAATACTGCCATTTGCAACAACATGGATGGACATAGACAGAATTACATTAAGTGAAACAAGTCATGCACAGAAAGAGAAATATCACATATTCTCACTTATCTGTGGGAGCTAAAAATAAATAAATACACAATGAACTGGGGGGGAGGGAAGAAGATACAACAATTACAATTCCTTGAAGTTGATATGACAAGCGAACAGATATGAGGTTGTTGGCAGGGAGGGTGGAGAAGGAGGAGGGAGGGAGGTTTCGGTAATTGGCCACAACAATAAACTACATTGTATATTGATAAAATAAAATTAAATTAAAAAAAAATTTTGCTTAACCCCCCCTTTTTTTTTTTTAGTTTTTATTGAATCAAAATTAATTATACATATTTTTGGGTTTCAACATTGAGATATGTTGATCCAGTCAATATTACTAGCATATGTATTGTTACGAATTGTAATTATTCTTTTATTTATTTATTTATTTTGACCTGTAAGGGGACCTCAACCCTCTGCATTGTGTCGTCTGCACCACACTCAGCCAGTGAGCGCACTGGCCATCCCTATATAGGATCTGAACCCGCGGCCTTGGCGCTACCAGCGCCGCACGCTCCCGAGTGAGCTACGGGGCTGGCCCTGTAATTATTCTTTATGCCCCTTGTCCAATCCCTCCCCATCCTCCTTCCTCTCCCCCTCCCCCCTCTAATCACCCTAGATTCCTTCTCTCCCTCTGAAAGAATAATGGTTACTTTGTTGATTTGCTGCCCAAATGATCTGTCCAATGCTGAGAGGCTTGATCAGATCCCCCAATACTATCATACAGTAGATGTCTCTTCCGTCACTATGAAATGGACTCTTTGGAGACAGACATCCTCCTCCTTTCTTTATCTCTGCTGGTGATTCTCCTCGTGTCAACTCACTCCAGTGGCTGTGCACCATCTCTGTGGTGGTTGTGGCATCTAGCTGCCTTTGTGGCAGCCATGCTTATCGTGGTGGCTGTGGTGGGCCACCCACATGGAGGAGATGTTTTTGGCCTGCTCTGTGGTGCTCACACTGTGCTTGGTTGTGGAGAGTGTCTGATCCCCAGTTCCATGCCCTGGGTCACCCAGTAGGACCCAAGGCACTGGCACAGTGTGCCTGGTTGTGGGAGGGGGGGGTTCAGTCCCCTTCTCCATTCCCTGGGTCCCAGGGTGGGCCCCGAGGCACTGGTGCAGTGTGTCTGTTTGTGGGAGGGGGATCCAGTCCCCTTCTCCATGTTCTGGGTTTCAAGGAAGGCCCTATGGCACTGGCATGGAGTGCCTGGTTGTGGGAGGGGGTTCTGGACCTCGGCTCCATACCCTGGGTCCATAGGTGGGCCCCGAGGCGCTGACACAGTGTGCCTGGTTGTGGAAGAAGGGTCCGGTCCCCTTTTCCATGCCCCGGTCCCAGGGCAGGCCCTGAGGTGCTGTCACAGGGTGCCTGGTTGTGGGAGGGGGTCCGGTCCCCAGATCCTTACCCTGGGTCCATAGGTGGGCCCTGAGGTGCTGGCACAGTGTGCCTGGTTGTGGGAGGGGGGTCCAGTCCCCTTCTACATGCCCCGGGTCCCAGGGCAGGCCCCAAAGTGCTGGCACAGGGTGCCTGGTTGTGGGAGGGGGGTCCGGTCCCCTGCTCCATACCCTTGGTCCTTGGGCTGGCCCCAAGGTGCTGGCATGGGGTGCCTGGTTGTGGGAGGTGGGTCTGATTCCTTTCTCCATGCCCCAGGTCCCAACATGGGCCCTAAGGTGCTGGCGTGGTGTGCCTGGTTATGGGATGGGGGTCCGGTCCCCTTCTCCATGACCTGGGTCCCTGGGCAGGACCCAAGGCACTGGCACATTGTGCCTGGTTGTGGGAGGGAGGTTCGGTCCCCTTCTCCATGCCTCAGGCCCCTGGGCAGGTCCTGATGCGCTGACCTGGCATGCCTGGCTGTGGGGGGGTGGGTCCGGTTCCAGCTCCTTACCCTGTGTCCCTGTGTGGGCCCCAATGTGTTGGCGTTGTGAGCCTGGTTGTGGGAGGTGGGTCTGGTCCCCTTCTCCATGGCCCCGGTCCCTGGGCAGGCCCCGAGGCACTGGCATGGTGTGCTTGGTTATGGGAGGGGCGTCTGGTCCCCTTCTCCATGCCTTGGGCCCCCAGGCTGCTAGCCCCGGGTCTCCGTGTGCCTGGGCCAGAACTAAGTTTTTGTCCTTTGCTTGCTTCTAAAACAGGGGAACTTCCTGTGGGAACCAGTACTTGAGCTGTGTGGTTGAGCTAAATTGCTGCTTTGCTGCTGTTTCCCTGGGGAAGACTTTTTGTGCAGCTCAGGGCATAATGGTTGACCTTATAGGTATTTCCGGCTCTCCAGATACTTGGTGCACCTGGGTTGTGTAGAAACTCTGATCTGGGCCTGAGTTTTTTCATCAAACTGCACCCCATGCAATTCTGCATTGCTCATCAGTCTCCTCTGAGTGGTCCTGTGCTGATTGGGGGGCAGATTGGCTGTCCTTGCTGTGTTCCAGTGTTCTCCCGGTGGGCCCGTCTCCCCCACCGCCCATGCTCCAAACACTTACCATGGGACGGGCCCTGCACTGGTCCGTTGCGTTGACTCACCGGCCTCTGAGTGGCTCCCCTGTTTCAGCTGTTCTGGCTCCTTCCTCTTGTGTGGGTCCACAGGAACCCTATTAGTGGTCTTGCTGTCCTGGGGGCCACCAAAAGTCTTCTTCTCTCCTTCCGCCTCCAAGTAACTCCATCTAAAGGGCACAGCTGCGGCTTCTGTGGGCTCCTGCTCCATGTGCTCCAGCATTAAAGCAGCCGCAGCCCAAATCACTGAGAGCAGTTTTTTCTTTCTCTCATCATGGTTTCTCCCACCTTCATGAGTTCCATAGGTCTCTCCTCTTCTTCACCTGAGCTCCAGCGGCCCCAGCTTGGCTGATGTTACATTTTTATAGTTGTAAATTCATTGATTTGTGGGAGAGAGCAACGCTGGGGACCGTCTATTCTGCCACCTTGACCGGAAGTCAACCCCATATTTCTTTAACTTTTGAATCCTGAAATTGTTTTTCAAAAAGCGCCTAATAATTCCACTATAATTAGTTCTTTACATTTGAAAATTATTCTTTTAATTTCTCAATCAATATTCAGGTTTAGAATTTCCTGAAAGGTCATTGTAATTAAGCTTGCTTATAAAACAATTACATCATCAAAATGCAAATAAAGATTTTAATTTAAAAAAATGTGCAATTCAGTCGTTTTTAGTATATTAACAAGTTGTGCGTCCATCAGTGCAATCAATTTTAGAACATTTTATGACCACCCCCCCACCAAAAGAAAACAACCTTATAACAATAGTGGTTGCCTAGGGCTAGTGGAAGCCCAAGTAGTCTTTTGTGACCGGCTTCTTTCACTTAGCATAATGTTGAAGATTCATCCATGTTGTAGCGTGTTTTAGTACAGTTAGCCCTCTGCAGATTCAACCAACTGTGGATTGAAAATATTCGTTAAACTAATACTAATTCGTTAAACTAATACTAATACAGTTAGCAACTGCAGATTCAACCAACTGTGGATTGAAAATATTCGTTAAACCCAAATAACAAAACAATAATTAAAAATACTAATAAAAAGACAACACTGTATAACAACTACTTACATAGCATTTACATTGTATTAGGTATTATAAGTAATGTAGAGGTGACTTAAAGTATACAGGAGGATGTGCTTAGGTTATATGCAAATACTACACCATTTTAAATGGGACTTGAGCATCCATGGATTTTGATATCCACGGTGGGTCCCAGAACCAATCCCCCATAGGTACCAAGGAACAACTGTACTTTTTATTGCTGACTAATATTCTGTTGTATGGATATACCACATTTTGTTTATCTATTCACCAGTAAATGGACATTTGGATTGTTTTCATTTTTTGGCTATTGTATGAATAATGCTGTGATGAACATCCATGTACAAGTTTTTGTGTGGACATATATTTTCCATTTCTCTTGATCATAAACCTAGGAGTGGAATTGCTAGGTCATATGTTAACTCTTTTGAGGAACTGTCAGACTGATTTTCAAAGCAGTTGCACCATTTTACAATCCCACCAGCAATGTATGAAGGTTCCAATTTTGTCACATCCTTGCCAATACTTTTTATTATCTGTCCTTTTTATTATAGCCTAGTGAGGTATGAAATGGTATCTCATTGTGGTTTTCATTTCCATTTCCCCAATGTCTAATGGCTTGGGGTATCTTTTCATGTGCTTATTAGCCATTTCTATATCTTCTTTCGAGAAGTGTCTATTCCAACCTTTTGTTCATTTAAAAATTTGTTATTTCTCTTTTTATTATTGAGTTTTAAGAGTTACGTATATATTCTGGATTCAGGTTTCTTATCAGATATATGATTTGCAAAAATTTTCTCCCATTATGTGGGTCGTGTTTTAACTTTCTTGATGGTATCCTTAGCAGCACAAAAGTTTTCAATTTTAATGAAGTCAAATTTATACATTTTTCTTTGGTTGCTTGTGCTTTTGGTCTTATATCTAAGAAACTGCTGCCTAACTCAAGTTCATGAAGATTTATGCCTGTTCGTTTTAAGAGTTTTATAATTTTATCTCTTATTGTTGGATCTTTCATCAATTTTCAACTAATTTTTATGTATGGTGTGAGGTAAGAATCCAATTTCAGGGCCGAGCCCGTGGCGCACTCGGTAGAGTGCTGCGCTGGGAGCGCGGCGACGCTCCCGCCGCGGGTTCGGATCCCATATAGGAATGACCGGTGCACTCACTGGCTGAGTGCCGGTCGCGAAAAAACGACAAAAAAAAAAAAAAAAAAAAAGAATCCAATTTCATTCTTTTGTAGGTGGATACCCAGTTGTCTCAAAATTCTGTGCAGTTTTAACACGTGCATAGATTTGTGTAACCACCATCAAAACAAAGATATAGAATTTTTCTGTAACCACAAAGATCCTTCCTGCTATCCCTTTATAGTCACAATTATCTTCTCTTCTCCCATGTCCCTAAACCTTGGCAACCATTAATTTGTTCTCTATCTCTATAATTTTATTGTTACGAATGTAATATAAATGGAATACAGTATGTAACCTTTTGAGATTGGCTTTTTTTACTCAACATGATTCCCTTTAGATCCATCTAATTTGTTGTGTGTATCAATAGTTTTTGTGTTTGTGTATTCCTTGAGAGTTTCTACATAGATAATCATGTTATCTGTGAATAGGGATAGTTTTATTTCTTCCTTTCCAAGATTTATTCCTTTTATTTTATTTTTCTTACCTTATTGAGCTAGTTAGAATTTCCAGTACTATGTTGAATAGCAGCGGTGAGAGTAGACATCCTTGCCTTGTTTCTGATCTTAGGGAGAAAGCATTCAGTCTTTCAACCTTAAATACGAGGGTACTTCAAAATGTTCATGGAAAAATAGAATTAAAAGATAATACAAACCTTAACATGAACTTTTTGAAGACTCCTTGTATGATATTGGCTCTAGTTTTTTGATGATGTTCTTTACTAGGTTAATGAAGTTACTCTGTGTTCCTAGTTTGCTGAGAGCTTTTATCATGAATGGATATTGAATTTAGTCAAATGTGCTTTCTGCGTTGTTTGATATGATCAAATGGTTTTTATTTTTAAGCCTGTTGATAGATGGATTACACTAATTTTCAAGTATTGAAACAGCCTTATATCCCTGGAATAAACCCCAGTTAATTGTGTTGTGTAATTATTTTTATACATTGCTGGGTTCTATTTGTTAATATTTTGTCGAGGATTTTTGTGTCTATGTTCAGGAGGAATATTGGTCTGTAGTTTTCTTTTTTTTATGCTTGATTTGTCTGATTTTGGTTTCAGGGTAATACTGGCCTCATAAAAGTCAGTTAGAATTCCCTCTTTTCTGGAAGAGATTGTGTAGAATTGGTGTTAATTCTTCAAATGTTTGGTAGAATTCTTTAGTGAAACATTGAGGCCTGGAGATTTCTCTTTCAGGAGTTTTTAAACTGTGAGTTTAATTTCCTTAATAGTTATAGAGGTATTTAAAATTATCTATTTCATAGTGGATGAGTTGTGCTAGTTTATGCTTTTTGAGTAATTAGCCTATTTCATCTAAGTTATCAAATCTATCTGTGCAGAGTTGTTCATAGTATTCCTTTATTATCCTCTTTTATTCATGATGTTGGTAAATTGTATCTTCTCTCTTTTTTGTTTGTCAATCTTTTTAGAGGTTTATTAATTTTATTGATTTTTTTTTCAAAGAACCAATGTATTAGCCCATTTCTGTTGCTTGTGATAGAATACCTGAAACTGGGTAATTTATAAAGAAATAAAATTTCTTACAGTTTTGGAGGTTGGGAAGTCCAATGTCCAGAGGGTGCATCTGGTGAGAGTCTTCTTCTTGGTGGGGTAACAATACAACAGCAACTCAGGGTATCACATGGCAAAAATGGGCTGAGCAAGAGAGAGCTGACCTTCTCACTCATTCACCTTATAAAGCCACCATAACCATGACCATGACCACCCATTAAACCATCAATGGATTAATCTATTCACAAGGGCACAGTCTTTATGATCCAATCTCCTCCTAAAGGTCTCACCTTCCACCATTATACTGGGGGTTAAGTTCCAACATGAGCTTGTGGGGACATTCAGACCATAGCATTCCACCCCTGGCCCTCCCAAGCTCATGTCCTTCTCGCATACGGATACATTCATTTCATCCCCATAGCCCCAAACTCTTAACTCATTCCAGCACCAACTCAAAAGTTTAAAGTCCTAACTGTGAAATTAAAAGAAGTTATCTATTTCCAAGATACAATGGTAGGACAAGCATAGGGTACATAGTCCCATTCAATAAGGGAAGAATAGGCCAAGAGAAAGAGGTAACAGGTCCTAAGCATGTCTGAAACCTAGCAGGGCAGATATTAAATCTTAAAGCTGGAGAATAATCTCCCTGACTCCATTTCTGGCATCCTCTGCACACTGGTACGAGGGTTTGTCCTCCAAGTCCTCAGGCAGCCCTGCTCCTATGGCTTTCCTGGGCTTAGCCCGTGCTTCAACTCTCTCAGGCTGGCATTGCATGCTGGTAGCTTTACAATTCTGGGGTTTCCATGGTAGTCCTGCTCCCATGGCTCCACTAGACATGGCCCTAGTGGGGTTTCTCTGCAGCTCTGACCACACATTTCCACTCAGAATTGCTTTAGTGTAGGCTCTCTGCAGTGACTTTGCCCTTGTGACAGATCTTTTCTGAGGCCCCCAGGCTTTTCTGTACATACTTCGCATAGCAGCCTCCACAGCTCTGGCATTCTGTGAGCCTGCAGACTTAACACCACATGGACACCACCAAGACTTCCAACTTGTATCTTTTGAAGCTGCAGGTGTAGCAGCACCTGGGTCCAATTTAGCTACAGCCAAGGCAGCCAGGGACCTCTGTGCTGGAATGCAGGGAACGGCTTCCTGAGGCAGCCCTGGGTAGCGAGGCCACAGAGGGTGCCGTGGGCCTGTTGTCTCAAACCATTCTGTCTTCCTAGGCCTCTGGACCTGTGATGGAAGGGCAGCCTCAAAGATCTCTGAAATGCTTTTGGGGTCTTTCTTCCATTCTCTTGGTGATCCCTTCCTTCTGTCCTGATCTCCTCAGCAAACAGTCTCTGGCTTTGTCTCTCAAAGACACCTTTTTACTCTTTAAGTGGCAAGGCTGAGAGTTTTCCAATTTTTTTCCCTCTGCTTCCCTTCTAATTATAAATTCCAGCTTTACATCATTCCTTTGCTGCTATAACTCAGCATAGGCTGTTAGAAGTAGCCACACAGCTGCCTGAATGCTTTGCTGCATAGAAATTTCTTCCACCAAATACCCTGGGTCATCACTTTTAAGTTCCATGTTCCATAAAATGTTGGGGCATGTATAGAATGCATCCGTGTTCTCTGCAACATTATAACAAGGGTGACTTCTGCTGCAGTTTCCAATAACCTCTTCCTTATTTCCACCTGAGACCTCCTTAGAAAGGTCTTTACTCTCATCTTTCTGTCAGCATTCTGGTCATCGCCATTTAACCAGTCTCCAAGACATTCCAAACTTTCCCAGGTCATCTTGTCTTCTAAGCCCTCACCAGAGTCTAGGCTTTTTCTAGCCTGCTCCTGCAAGTTCTTCCATATGTTTGGAAATTTACCTATTGTCCTTTTGTTGTTAATTTCTAGTTTGATTTCACTGTGGTCAGAGAACACACTTTATGGTTTCAGTTCTTTTACATTTGTTTGGGTTTATTTTATGACACTGGAGATGGTCTGTCTTGATGATAGTTCCATATGCTCTTGAAAAGAATGTCTGTTCTACTGTTGGTAGGTGGAATGTTCTGAAAATGTCAATTAGACCCTGTTGATTGATGGTGGTGTTCAGTTCTACTATATCCTTGATGATTTCCATGTAGTAGTCCTGTCAATTATTGAGAGAGGGATGTTGAAGTTTTTAAGTATAGTCATGGATATATCTATTTGTCCTTTCATTTCTATTAGTTTTTACTTCATATATTTTGTAGCTCTGTTGTTTGATGCATTTAGATTTGCTATGTCTTCTAAGGGAACTGACTGTTTTACCATTATATAATGTCCTTCTGTCTCTGTTAATTGTCTTTATTCTGAAGTCTACCTTATTTTTTTATTCTGTTTGCATGGTATATCTTTTTACATCTTTTTATTTTCAACCTGCCTATGTCATTATATTAGAAGTAGATTTTTCATACACCACATATTTAGGTCATGTTTTGTTTTTTTTTTAACCAATCTGCCAATCTGTATTTTAATTGGTTTATTTAGGTCATTTTCATTTAATGTAATTATTGGTATGTTAAGGCTGAAGTTTACCATTTTATTTTTTGTTTTCTCTTTGTTCCCTCTATTTTTTATTCTTCTTCATTTTTCCTGCCTTGCTCTGTGTCACTTGAACTTTTTTTAAGAATTCTGCTTTGATTTATCTATATAGGTTTTGAATGTATTTTTGGGTATAGATTTTTTCATGGTTACTCTAATTATTACATTATACATAAATAACTTATCACAGTCTACTAGTGTCAATATTTTAAACTTTGGGAAGTTTCCAGCCATTATTTCTTCAAATACTTTTTCAGCCTCATTGTCTTTCTTTTGTTCTGGAACTCCAATGATGTGAATGTTCTATCTTTTTTTCATTGTCCCAAAGGACCCCAAGGCCTTATTCATTTCTTTTCAGTCTATTTTTTCTCTTCACATTGGGTGATTTCTATTCTATCTTTGAGTCTGCTGATTCTTTCCTCTGTCATATTCCTTCTTCTATCTATAGAAATAGCCTATTCACTGAGTTTGAACATTTTTATTCTTATATTTTAAAATTCTATAATTTACATTTGGTTTTTTTAATATGTTCTATTCTTTGCTGAGATTTTTATTTTTTTCATTTGTTTCAAGCATATTTTTTATTGCTTATTGAAGCATTTTATAATGATTGCTTTAAAATCCTTGTTAGGTAATTCCAACATCTGTGTCATCCTAGGGTTGGAATCTGTTGATTTTATTTTCTCATTCAGGTTGAGATTTTCCTGGCTCTTGGTATAATGAATGTTTTTCTATTGTATTTTGGCCATTTTGGATATTATGATGTGAGACTCTGCATTCTATTTCTTCTTCCTTGCCCTGTTTAGATGTGGTGTACAAGTCTGTGTTGGGGTGGATATATAGCTCCCTGCTGAATTTTGCTGATCCTGGCAAAAGTGAAGCACCACCTTGCCCCACCTTGTTGCCAGGGGATGGGGTTGAAAGTTTAGCTTCCCACTCAGCTTCACTGACACTTCCCTGGCAAAAGCATAGTACTGACTCATATCACTTTGTGGCTGTTGGGTCAGGTTGGAAGTTCTTTCTGAGGTAGCTTGTTGATACAGGTGATTGTAGAAGCAGAGTACCTTTGTCTTGTTCCTGTCATGTTCTACCTTGTTGCCACTGGAGTGGGGAAGAAAGGAAGTTCAGCTCCCTACTGGGCCCCCTCCCAGCATCAGGTGGGGCAATGGAAGGCTGACTTGTACCACCTCATTGCTGCCAGGTGGGGATGGCCCCACTAACACTACCCCAGCAGGAAAAGTGGAATGCCAGCTAGCACCACCTTACATAGTTTTGTTCCATCCCTTTGCTACTGGGGAGATGGGGTGGAGGTTCACTCCCATTTGGTCCTGCTGACACCACCTCTGTGGGAGCCAGAGGGCTGATTCACCCTTCCTAACTGCTGCCATGTTGGGCCAGTCATGGGTGCCTCTGGTAGAGCTGACACTAAAGGGAAGGGGCAGATTTTCCTTTGATGTTTGACTGGAGTAGGGTGAGTATTATCAAAAAGGCTTTCTGTTTTTCTAGGCCACTCTTCCTGGTCATTTAACTAAAGGGAACAAGCTTTCTGGGGGGCTTTTGGGGGGGTCTGGGTCTGTTGGTAGTTTCAGGTTGCGGGCTTCTCCAACACTGCATCTGGAATATATGGCAGGCAAAAAGAAACCTCAGGCAGCTCACCATTGTAGTGTTCTTTAGGTTTTAAGGTCCCTAGGACTACCTTGTTCTTTCCACTTTTCAGAGTCTTCCTATGCTTGATTGTTATTACATCATGGTGTTTTTTTTGTTTTTAGTTGTAAGAAGGTTAACTAGTGAGAAATGGGTCATTGATTTTAAAAAAATATTTATTAACGTCTTCTACTTTCTTTGATTACACTTTTTTGTTATTTATCTGTGTTCTTGAGTTAACTGTTTAGTTCATTTATTGTCAGTCAAAATGATTCATGTATTATCAGTTGAAGTATATTTGAATACATTGAATTAAATAGATGAATTTAATACTACAACTTTTTTATGAGTGCCACTTTAGCTGCATATCATGGGTTTTGATAGGTGCAGATTTCTCTGCTGATCATTTCTGAACAGTTTGTAATTTCTGTTTTGATTCCCTATTTAACTCAAAGGTCATTTAGAAGAGTATTTTTAAAATGCCTAGTGGATAGATGGGAGGCAGAGCTGTCCTCGGAGCCTGCATGTTTCCACATAAGGCCAGGCAGGTCCTCGGAAAGCTAGGTTTTTTTCTGAGAAAGTCATGTGGGAAAATGAGATTAGAAATTTGGCTCCCTGCTATTCTTTTCCTGTCTTCATTCTTCAAGTGTTATTGTCTACTTACTATGTGTAATATGTCTCAAGATGCTTGGTCTTGGCAAGGAGAAAAAGAAAGTTAAGACATAGTTATTGCCTTCAAGAAGTGTACTATGTAGTTGGCATAATGATATGTATATCCAAACCAGTTAAATAGCAATATCTGACAGTAGTGACAAAATTACTGGCAATGGGGCTTCAGAGGCAAGGGAAATCAGTGTGGGCTAAAGTACTTGTGGGGGAAGACCTCTTGGTAGGGGGAAAAGTATTTGAGCTGAACCTTAAAGGATAAGTAAAATCGATTGATTGATTGATTTTTGGCAGCTGGTCGGTACAGGGATCCGAACCCTTCACCTCGTTGTTATAACACTGCGTTCTAACCAACTGATCTAACTGGCCAGCTTGTATGTAAGATTTAAATATGCAAGGAGGAAATGGAAAGATGTTATAGGCTGAGACAGTGGCATACCTAAAGGCTACCATGGATGGAAATGGGAATGTTGAGTAGTTATGGTGGTAGAGGAAGATGAATTTAGTTTCAGTTGTGTTAAATTTGGGATGATTATAGGACAACCAGTGGGGAGATTCCCTGGAAGTTTTTGATCCTCATTTAGTGATAAACTAATTGAGTTTAGCTTTGTCCAAAACAGTAGTCTGTTCTCTGTTGGGTTGGTCAGAGGAATACAGTGTTCTTGTTTGGATGTATTTTGCTTGAGTATATGTGTCATATAGGTGATGTACCAGATATCTTCTGCTTACCCCTCCTGATCCACTCTCCACCCTTTTATGCCCTACTCTGTGCCCTGGAAAGCTAACCTATATGGATTACATCAGTGAGTCCCTTTCCTTCTTGGCTCCTGGTAGGGTCTGAGCAGTGGAGATCCCTGGCAGGACATCAAAGGGAGGAAGAAACTGAAGTCAGGGTGTTTGTTCCTGGCTTTCCACTTGCAGGATTGCCTCAGTCTGGCTATTGTCCCTTAACTAAAGGCCACAGCTCCTTTCAAAGGGACTCTCTCTACACAACATTCTTTTTCTTACATCTGTTCCCTCCACTCATTCTTTCGGGTATAGGGGTGGTTACAACCTCAAGTTACTGTGCTCTCTCTCCCTCTTGGTTTTCCTACCCCCTGCCCACACTTTTGTAGATAGTCCTTTTCTTAAACCTTCCACTTATTATGCTAATTTAAATGTGCCATCTGTTTCCTGCTGGGACCCTGACTGATACAGATGAGGTCTCAATTTTCAAAGAATTAGAATGCAATAAAATAAGCCTAACAAAATATGACTAAATATGATTCAATCTGTCTCTCTCACTAATCTAGGCTCTTGCAGTGCTTTCAGGTAATTATTCTGAACTGTAGTCTTCAGAGCAACATAGATATGTGGGAGTACCAGTTCACAGAATATTAATAAGTACTGGCATGTATTAATTACTTACTCTTTCCATGCACTGTACTAAGCATGTTTTATTAGCATTATTTCACCTAACCTCCACAACAGCCCTATGAAGTAGGTAATGTTTTTTTATCTTCTTTCTATAGGCAATGAAACTCAGGCTCAAAGAGGTTAAATAGACTGCCAGAGATTTCACAGCTAAGAAACAGCAGGGCTTTGATTGTAATTCAGGTCTGTGACTCAATAGCTCATGTTCTGAACTCAAAAGTGTGGTCTTCAGATCAGCAGCATCCAGGAGCTTGTTAGAAATGCAGAATCTCAGGCTTCACCTCACACCTACTGAATCAGAATCTGCATTTTAGTACGATCCCCAGGTGATTCACATACACATTAAAGTTTGAGAAGGAATACCCTAAACCATATTGCTATTACAGTCTTCCTGTTACAGACTGCTGTAGAAAGTTCTGTTTGACTGGTGCTGGGTAAAAAGAGCATTTACTATTCTGTGCTCTTTAACACTAACATCATATGGCCTTCTAGCTAGATTCTGAAAAGCCAGTGCTATCATTTTTGAGGCAAGGGCATTGAGAATCAGTTGGGAACCTAAATTGGTGAGAGATGCTAGGAAGCAGCTTGAGCTGTTGCTGTTGTGGAAAGGAAAACTTGGCCACGAGTTTTTTGTGGTTGGACTTCAAGGATGCAGCATTTGCTACTGTACTTAGAGACTCTCAAATCTGTGTATACTTGGCTAGTACTAGAAAAACTAGTGCACTCAGAAAGTTTGATTTAGTGTCCTTTGGCTCTCCTTTCTATAGTGTTTGCTTCCCGCCCTCATCCCGTAGTAGTGACTGTGTCCTTTCTCTCACCCCTTTCTTGTCCCTGTTGATAGCTGCTTTAAGAAAGCATATCAGGTGATAAATCTATGAAATGTACTCTGTCTCACTAGTAATTAGGGAAATTCAACCTAAAACCACAATGAGATACTACTGCCCACCCGTTAGAGTGGCTGAAATGAAAAAAGACTGATAATACTATGTATTGATGAAGATGTGGATCTACTGGACTTTTGTACAGTACTCATGGTAATGCAAATTGGTACAACTACTTTCATAAGGTATTTGGCAGTATTAGAGTATACATAAGTTCAGTAATACCACACCTAGATATTTAATCAAGAGAAACCCTCCTACATGTGCATAAGGATACACTTGCATATATAGATGATCACTGAAGATTTTTTTTGCACTAGTGAAATATAGAAAGCAACCTAAATGACCATCAAGAGAATGAATACATAAATTACGGTAATTCATCTGATGGAATTCCATAAAACAGTTAAAATGAATGAATTATAGCTACATGTAGCAATGTAGAACAAAAGCAAAATGTATCAAAACCATACTGTTGAGGAAAAAAGTTGCAGAAAATTCTGTATAATAACATTTGTGTAAAATATAGAAACATAAAACAATATTCTATTATGTTGTATAGGATATTATTTATGGTACACACATAGATAGTAAAAGGAAATTTAAAAAAAATTTATTTATGGTGCACACACAGATGGTAAAAGGAAAAAAGTTCTCACTGAATACACAAACGTGCAGATTGTTGGGCAAGATGGCTAACTAGAGGTGGACAGCCCTCTCTTCTAATTCAAAAAATGTCCAAAGCGACAAATAGTCACCTGAAGGGTAGAGTGTCTAGAAGAAAACAATGGAATCTAGCTAATCAGTGAGGAAACCCCCCCAAGACTTAGAAACTCAAAACAGCAACATAGAAGGACAAGAGAAATTCCTGACCAGGACTGGCACAGAGACTGGAGAAACCCTGCACTGCTGGGACAAGGTGGTGGTGGTGGGGGGCCGGCAGCCAGCGCCCTGCCATAGATGCTTGCATCCAGGCTGCAGGGTAACCACACAACCCACAGGGACAGTGAGCCCAGCATGTGAGGTGGCTAAGAGCCCACACAACTGTATCTTTTTCAGAGGGGAACTACCGAGGAAGTTGCCCCACCCTCCTAGGTCCTGGACTGCCACTGGACATTGCCATTTTGGGATAGGAATCTGGGGAGTTCAGAGTCCTGCTGACCCAGTGGCCATGTACAACCCAGTGGAGAGTGTGGACAGGAGCACACCGGCTGCCTAGATACATGGTCTGTTTCCCCCCAGGACCTCAGAGCCATCTTCCACATAGGGAACTGCCCATGCCAGCAGAGAGCTAGGGGAGCCTGCCAGTCATCTGTATCCATACCTTCCTTCCTCTGGGAGTGCAGAGCCCTGCTCAACTCAACACCCTGCCCCCACCCCAGTGGACATCAAGCAGGGGCTGTGCAGGTCCCTTTTGCTGGTTGCCTGGATCCACACCCTCCTTCCCCAGGAGCTCAGCACCCCACCTGACTCAGTGCCCCATGCTGCTCCAGCAGAAAGCAAGCAGAGTCTATGCTACTTCCCTGCAGCAGATGCCTGGATCCATGCCCTCCTGCTCTGGGGGCTCAGAGGTCTGCCTGATGCAGCAAGCTCACCAGCACCAGGGGAGAGCATGCCATTGGGGTGCAAGCCACCTAATTCCACACCATTTTCCCAGTAGCCCAGTGTCCTGTCTGAGACAGCAGCCCACCCACACCAGCAGAGAAGGTGCAGGAAATGAGCCAGCACTTACTACCACACCCGTGAAGCCCAACCTGACTATCGATATAAAATACTTCTACAGGTAAGAATCTCTAGCCTCAAAAACCACTCCAAAAATTAAAAGAAGTGACTGCACTATCAGATGCCCAGACATCAACATAGAGATATGAGAAGCATGAAAAAACAGGGAAACATGACACCCCCAAAAGGAGACTACAATTCTCTCACATCAGACCCCAAACAAAAGAAAACTGATGAATCATCTGAAAAGGAATTCCAAATGGCAATATTGAGGAAATTCAACATGAAGGATGAAAAAATAGAAATCACAATGAAGTAGAAAGAAAAAAATCCAGAACATTTATGAGAAATTCAGCAAAGATGTAGAAACAATAAAAAAGAACCAGGAAGAAATCCTGGAACTGAAGAATTCGTTCAACAAAGTAAAAATACAACCAAAAGCATAAGTGCTAGAAGGCTGGCTTTTTGAATTAACACAGTTGGGAAAAAAAAAAAAAAAGAAAGAAAGAAAAAGAAAAATGAATTTAAAAAAATGAGGAAAGCCTATGAGATCTTTTGGATAACCTTAAGCATACAAACATCCATATTATGGCTGTACCAGAGGGGAAGAGAAAGTAAAACACTTTGAAAGCTATTTAATGAAATAACAGCTGAAAACTTCCCACATGTTGGGAGAGATACAGTTTCAAAGATCCCCAAATAGACCCAACCCAAAAAGGACCTTCCTGAGAGACATTATAGTCAAATTATCAAAAGTCAAAGATAAAGAATTTTAAAAACAGCAAGAGAAAACCATTAAATCACTTACAAGAGAATCTCCATCATGCTAACAGTAACCCTACAAGCTAGGAAAGAGTGGGATAACATATTCAAAGTGCTAAAAGAAAAAAACAAAACAAAACTGCCAACCAATAATAGTATATCCAGCAAAGCTTTCTTTCAGAAATGGAGAAATAGTATCTTTCTCATACAAAGAAAAGCTGTGGGAATTCACCATCATGAGATTGGCCCCTCAACAAATCAAAAAAGGATTCCTAAATCTGGAATCAAAAGAGCAATATATATCAACATGAATACATGAGAAAGAATGAAAACCACTAAAATATACAAAAGATACACAAAAAGAGATAAACAAAAAACGGAAAGAAAATGTATCTTATACTATAAAAAAATGTCAAACAGAAAAGACAAACAGTAAAAGGGAAAGAAATGAACGAAAGAAATATAAAACAACCATAAAAAATTTAGTAAAATGGCAAGAACAAGGCAATACATTTCAATAACAACCCTGAATGTAAAGGGATTAAATTCCCCACTTAAAAGATATAGACTGGCTGAATGGATTAAAAAAAACTAGACCCAACTATATGCTGCCTGTAAGAAACTTACTTCACCAATAAAGACACACATAGACTAGTAGCAAAGGGATGGAAAAAGATATTTCACGCAAGTGGAAACCAAAAATGAGCAGGAGTTGCTATACTTGTCTCACATAAAATAGACGTCAAACCAAGAACTATAAAAAGAGACAAAGAAGGATATTATATAATGATGAAAGGATCAATGCAGCAAGAAGATGTAATAATCCTAAATATATATGCACCCAACATTGGATCACCCAGATATATAAAGTAGCTGTTATTGGCTCTAAAGGGAGAGATAGTCTCCAACAAAATAATAGTTGGGGACTTTAACACACCTCTCTCAGCATCAGACAGATCATCTAGACAAAAAATTAGCAGAGAAATATTGGATTTAAACAGCACTTTAGACCAAATAGACTTTCCAGACATCTACAGAACATTTCATCCAACAACTGCAGAATATACATTCTTCTCATCAGCAAACAAGTCATTCTCTAGGATAGACCACATGTTAGGCCACAGTTGTCTCAACAAATTTAAAAAGACTGAAATCATATCAAGTATATTTTCAGACTACCATAGAATAAAATTAGAAATTAACAAGAAACAAAACTTTGAAAACTATGCAAATACATGGAAATTAAACAACTTGCTCCTGAATGACCAATGGATCAAAGAAGAAATAAAGCAGGAAATCAAAAAACTGCCTGAGCAGGAGAATGAAACTAGATCCATACCTCTCACCGTATACTAAAATCAACTCAAAATGGATTAAGGATTTAAATATACACCCTGAGACAATAAAACTTCTTAAAGAAAACATAGGGGAAACACTTCAGGAAATAGGACTGGGCACAGACTTCATGAATACGACCCCAAAAGCACGGGCAACCAAAGGAAAAATAAACAAATGGGATTATATCAAACTAAAAAGCTTCTGCACAGCAAAAGAAACAATTAAAAGAGTTAAAAGACAACCAACAGAGTGGGAGAAAATATTTGCAAAATATACATCTGACAAAGGATTAATATCCAGAATATATAAGGAACTCAAACAACTTTACAAGAAGAAAACAAGCAACTCAATTAAAAAATGGGCAAAAGAGCTAAGTAGGCATTTCTCTAAGGAAGATATCCAAATGGCCAACAGACATATGAAAAAATGCTCAACATCACTCAGCATCCGGGAAATGCAAATCAAAACCACATTGAGATACCATCTAACCCCAGTTAGGATGGCTAAAATCCAAAAGACTATGAACGATAAATGCTGGCGAGGCTGCGGAGAAAAAGGAACTCTCATACATTGTTGGTGGGACTGCAAAATGGTGCAGCCTCTATGGAAAATGGTATGGAGGTTCCTTAAACAATTGCAAATAGATCTACCATACGACCCAGCCATCTCACTGTTGGGAATATACCCAGAGGAATGGAAATCATCAAGTCGAAGGTATACCTGTTCCCCAATGTTCATCGCAGCACTCTTTACAATAGCCAAGAGTTGGAACCAGCCCAAATGCCCATCATCAGATGAGTGGATACGGAAAATGTGGTACATCTACACAATGGAATACTACTCAGCTATAAAAACGAATGAAATACTGCCATTTGCAACAACATGGATGGACCTTGAGAGAATTATATTAAGTGAAACAAGTCAGGCACAGAAAGAGAAATACCACATGTTCTCACTTATTGGAGGGAGCTAAACATTAATATATAAATTCACACACACACATACACACACACACACACATCGGGGGGGGGGAGGGAAGAAGATATAACAACCACAATTATTTGAAGTTGATACAACAAGCAAACAGAAAGGACATTGTTGGGGGGGAGGGGGGGGAGGGAGAAGGGAGGGAGGTTTTGGTGATGGGGAGCATTAATCAGCTACAATGTATATCGACAAAATAAAATTAAAAAAAAAAAAAATAAAATAAAATAAAATAAATAAATAAATAAAAAAATAAATAAAATAAAATAAAATAAAATTAATGACCAATGGAAAAAAAAAAAAAAAAAAAAAAAAACTGCCTGAAACAAATGAAAATACAAGTGCAACTTACCAAAACTTTTGGGAAACTGCAAAAGCAGTACTAAGAGGGAAGTTTACTGCAATAAATGCTTATATCAAAAGATCAGAAAGACTTCAAATAAACAGCTTAACATTACACCTCAAAGAACTAGAAAAACAAGCACAATCTAATCCAAAAATTGGTAGACAGAAGAAATAATTAAGATCAGAGCAAAACTAAATGAAA
Source organism: Cynocephalus volans (assembly GCF_027409185.1). Classification (NCBI taxonomy): domain Eukaryota; kingdom Metazoa; phylum Chordata; class Mammalia; order Dermoptera; family Cynocephalidae; genus Cynocephalus; species Cynocephalus volans. The sequence goes on along the minus strand of NC_084478.1, from coordinate 108,799,564 downwards.
TAGAGAACAAAAGAATGTTACAAAAGATCAACGAATCAAAAAGTTGTTTTTTTTTGAGAAGATAAACAGAATAGACAAACCATTAGCTAGACTAACTAGAAAGAGGAGAGATGACCCACATAACAAAAATCAGAAATGCAAAAGGAGACATTATGACTGATACCACAGAAATACAAAAAATCATTGGAGAATATTATGAGCAATTGAATGCCAACAAATTTGCAAATCTGGAGGAAATGGATAAATTTCTGGACTCATACAAACTACCAAGGCTGAACCAAGGAATAATAGAATACCTGAACAGAACAATAACGAGCAACAAGATTGAAATAGTAATCAGCAGTCTCCCAACAAAGAAAAGCCCAGACCTGATGGCTTCACTGCTGAATTCTACCAAACCTTTAAAGAAGAATTAATACCAATCCATTTCAAACTATTCCAAAAAACTGAAATAGAGACCATTCTCCCAAATTCATTCTATGAGGCCAGCATCACCCTTATACCAAAACCAGACAAAAATACAAGAACAAAAAAAAGAAAACTATAGGCCGATATCCTTGATGAACATAACTGCAAAAATCCTCAGCAAAATATTAGCAAGCAATATAGCAGCACATCAAAAAGATTATACACCATGGTGGGATTGTCATCCCAGGATGGTTCAAAATACATAAATTAATAAATGTGTGGGCTGGCCTGTGGCTCACTCGGGAGAGTGTGGTGCTGATAACACCAAGGCCACGGGTTCGGATCCTATATAGGGATGACCAGTTCACTCACTGGCTGAGTATGGTGCTGACAACACCAAGACAAGGGTTAAGATCCCCTTACCAGTCATCTTTTTAAAATTAATTAATTAATTAATTAATTAATTAATTAATGTGATACACCACATCAACAAAATGAAGGACAAAAACCATTCAATTATCTCAATAGATGCAGAAGAAGCATTTGACAAAATTCAACATCCCTTCATGGTAAAGACTCTCAACAAAATAGGTATAGAAGGAAAGTATCTCAACACAATAAAAGCCGTATATGACAAACCCACTGCCAACATCATCCTGAATGGGGAAAAGCTCAAAGCTTTTCCTTTAAAACAGGAACAAGACAAGGATGCCTATTTTCACCACTCCTATTTAACCTAGTGTTGGAAATACTAGCCAGAGCAGTCGGCAAGAGAAAGAAATAAAGGACATCCCAATTGGAAAAGACGAAGTCAAATGTTACAAAACATTTGTAACATTCACAGATGACATGATCCTATATATAGAAAAATCTAAAAACTCTACCAAAATACTACTAGAGCTGATAAATGAATTCAGTAAAGTTGCAGGATACAAAATCAATATGCAAAAATCAGTAGCATTTTTATACACTGACAATGAACTGGCAGAAAAAGAAACCAAGAAAGCAAGCCTATTTACAATAGCTACTAAAAGAATAAAATACCTAGGAATAAATTTAACCAAGGAGATGAAAGATCTCTACAATGAAAACTACAAAACACTGCTGAGAGAAATTAAAGAGGACACCAAAAGATGGAAAGACATGCTATGTTCATGTATTGGAAGAATTAACATTGTGAAAATGTCCATACTATCGAAAGTGATCTACAGATTCAGTGTAGTCCCCATCAAAATACCAATGACGTTCATCACAGAAATAAAAAAAGCAATCCTAACATTCATATGGAACAACAAAAAACCCCAAATAGCCAAAACAATCTTGAGCAAATAAATAAATAAATAAATAAATAAATAAAGCCAGAGGCATTATACTACCTGCCTTCAAATTATACTACAAAGCTATAGTAACCAAAACAGCATGATACTGGCATAAAAACAGACACATGAGCCAGTGGAATAGAATGAAGTACCCAGAAATCAACCCATGTACTTATAGCCAACTGATCTTTGACAAAGGCACCAAGAACATACATTGGGGAAAAGACAGCCTCTTCAGAAAATGGGATTATATCAATCTAAAAAGCTTCTGCACAGCAAAGGAAACAATCAACAGAGTAAAAAGACAACCTCTATAGAATGGGAGGAAATATTTGCAAACTATACATCCAAAAAGGGATTAATATCGAGAATGTACAAGGAAATAAAACAACAGTAAGAAAACAATCCGATTAAAAAATGGGCAGAGGAGCTGAATAGACATTTCTCAAAAGAAGACATACAAATGGCCAACAAATATATGAGAAAATGCTCAACATCACTAATTATCAGGGTAATGCAAATCAAAACCACATGGAGATATCATCTCACTCCAGTTAGACTGGCTATTATCAAAAAGACAGAATAACAAATGCTGGCGAGGATGTGTAGAAAGGGGAACTCTCCTACACTGTTGGTGGGACTGTAATTTAGTAACAGCCATTATGGAAAAGAGTATGGAGGTTTCTCAAACAACTACAGACAGAACTACCATATGATCCAGCAATCTCACTTCTGGGTATGTACCCAGAGGAATGGAAGTCATCATGTTGAAGGGATACCTGCACTCCCATGTTTATCGCAGCTCTATTTACAATAGCCAAGAGTTGGAAACAACCTGAATGTCCATCGATAGATGACTAGATAAGGAAATTGTCATATATATACACAATGGAATACTATTCAGCCATAAAAAATAATGAAATTGTGTCATTCACAGTAGCATAGATGAGCTTGGAGAAAATTATGTAAGTGAAACAAGCCAGACACAGAAAGAGAAATACTGCATGTTCTCACTCATACGTTGGAGCTAAAATATAAATAAATAAATGAAAGAAAGAAAGAAACAACAATTACAATAATATGTTGAACTTTCAGAAGGAGAGAACAGAACTGTGGTTACTAGAGGTGGGAAGGGAGAAGGGGAAGGGGGTTAGTGAGAAACTGGTTAATGGGCACAAGGAATGATTACATTTTGTAATGATGAACATGCTAATTATCCTGATTTGGTGATCACACATTGTACACAGGTATTGATATTCAACTCTTTACCCCACAGATATGTATAGTTAATTATGTTTCAATAATAAGTTAAGTAAAATAAAAAAGTACACACATAACACACACAGAACTGGGATGAGAAGACAGTTTTCCTTATTCTTCTTTAACTTGACTAAATAATACAACCTTCAAAATCTTAAGGGTCTGCACAATCATTTACTTGGCTCCCCGTCTATAGTATGTAGGCCTTGCATAGCTCAGAACACATTATAGGAGCCTGGTGAGTTTGGGTTTAATCATCTCTTTTATGTGAAGGCGAGTGGCAAGGTTGCTCTAAACTTTTTTTTCCCCTCATCTTCACCCTCTGTCTACTGGCCAGTAATACTGAGTTTGACCTGCGTAAGGGTATCAGTAAACAGGGTAAGGTGAAACACTAGTAAGTAGGTGACTGTTCCAGCCTAAAGCTGAACTCCTCTAGCAGTTCTCAGTCATGTTTGACTAGCTCTGGCAGCAGCTGCTAGATACAAAGCCCAGCTCAGAGAACCAAAGGGCTGTGAATAGTCTCCAGTGTAATTAAAATGGACCATTGGCTTCACTAAGATGGAAATTCTAAGTTCTGAACAACACAGATTTTAATGTAAAGGGCCTACAGGGTATTTAGGACAAAACAGAATTTTGGAAAATGAAAGGCAGCACATGGTCCCAGCTTTCCTGGACCTACTGTGGGAACTTTTTTCTCAGTTACTTAGTAATTGCCTTTTAAATTCTCCAGGCTGTTAAAGACCTTGAAAGTCTATCAGAGGGATATATGAGATCAAGTAAGAGAGAGTTTTAGAAGGGCAGGAAGAAAAGAGGAAGAGAAAAGAGGAGACTCTTTTGAATGGGTTCTCTTTCTTCTTGATGTTGGAATGGATGGTCTGACCCACCTGTTTTATGCATTTGATCTAGTAATGGCTCATGAGAAGAGCTTTAGAAGAGGTTTGGGTTCTACTCCTAGTATCTCTAGCTCAGTGACCTTGAGCAAATCATTTAATGTCTTTGAAATTCAGATACTTCGTCTATAAAGGGGAGAGAATAATAGTATATTTACTTAATATGGTTGCTGAGGTATGTAAAGTGCTTAGCATGATGCCTGGCACAAGGTAAGTAAGTAATCAATAAATTAATGGTGATCATTCTTCTTATTACAGTGTCATGCAAGCAAAAGAGGAGAGCTTTCTGAGTAGGAGGTGGAAGTCTGTTCTACATAATGCCAAATGCAGCAGAGGTCAAAGAGGATGAGAATTGAGAAAAGGCAAGGGTTTTAAGACTTGATTATAAATGCTGAGTGGTATTTACATTTGAGACTTATCTTCCAAGCTCCTTATCTTTACTGGAAATGGGAATCAGAGTTTAAAAAGAAAATCTATCACTTTTTGCTCTCAGGATACATATTTACTCTAAGTTCAGAGAAGCAATGGTTATAGGGTGAATATGTAACCAAGGTAGCTGCAGCCGTGATGGCCATAGCAGACTCTTTCTGCTTTCCAGTAGAATTTTCTGAGATGTGGAAATGTTCTGGATCTGCTCTGTGCAATAGACATGTGGCTCCTGAGCACTTGAAATGTGACTGGTGTGACTGAGGAACTGAATTTTAATTTTATTTAATCTTAATTAGTTTAATTTAAATAGCTACATGTGGGTAGTGGCTACCCTAATGGATAGTGCAGCTCTGGCTGCCCTAGAAAAGCCATCAGTCTAATTAGGGAAGTAAGGCATATACTCTTGAGACCAGTTCAATACTAAAAGAATTGGAGTCAGACAGTAGAGAATTAATTGTTCAGAAAAAAAGTGATATCTTCTGGGCTGGAGAATTTAAAGAGAGTCTTGTAGAGCAGGTGAAACTTGGGTTTAACCTAGAGGGATGTATAGTGTTTGGATAGGAGGAAAGAAGGTAGGAAGTTATTCAGATAGGTTGGAGGGGATGGGCAAAGGTTTGGAGTTAGAAATGTCTTCTATATGAGAAATTTGAGGACAATAGTCATTCTACAATACAGTATTCATATTAGGAGTTAGGTGGATTTGAGCCAGGTCATGAACAGCCTTGAATTGCTAACACAAAGAGTTTGGGCTGTCCACATAGGCTAATGTTTCTTAAAGCTTGCTTAAAACACAGATTCCCAGGCCCCACCTTGACCTACCTAATCAAATTTTCTGGATTGGGGCCTAGGAAATCGGTATTTTAAGCAACTTCCCCAGGTATTTATCATGCACATTCAAGTTTGAGATCTATTAAATAGGCAGAAGTGAGCCCTGGGAAGCTTTTGGTCAAAGGAGTGACCTGGTGAGAGAGGTATTTTAGGAAGCTTAATGAGGTGGGAAGGTGTAGGATGTAGAAACTGGAATAAAGAAACCAGTTAGGTGACTGTTAAAGTACTTCACATATGAACATCACAAATCCAGATCTTCTTTCTGGCTGGTATCCTTCGAATTGTCAAGTTGATTCCTAAAATTTCCTTGCAGGCTATATTTGAATTTTCAACAATTTGTTTGCTGTTGTAAATGACTAGGGCCCAGGCACCAGAGCTTGACTTCCTGGTCTCAAATCCCAGCTCTACTATTTAAGCCATTTTAGCTTAGATAAGTCCCAGAACTTTTCTGTGCTTCAATTTCCTTATTATAAACTGGAGATGATCGTAGCTCCTGACTTGTAAGGGCATTGTGAGTGTTAAATTAGGAAGCAGCTGAAGACCCATGATCACCACCTACACGCTTCTGAGCCAGGCTGAGCCAGGACATTGCCTCAGACTCTTCTTTATGCTTTCAGAAACAAAGTCACTCTTAACTTTGTTCCCTTAGGTTCTGTTAGATGGTTGAAAAAGATAGGTCTGTGTCATGGTTGGTTAAGATTCTTTTTTTAATGTTCTGAGAAGATTAATACATATCTTCCTGGCCATTTCTCTAGTCCATTTCCCTTCCCTGGAGGCAGTCACTGTTACCAGTTGACTGTGTATCCTTCCACAGATATTCTATACTTATATGTATACCCTTAGTTCTTATACAGATTGTAGCATACCAAAAATGCTATTCTGCACCTTGCTTTTTTCCTTTAATATATATTGGAGACTGTTTAATATCAGTACATAACAAACTTCTTTATGGTTGCATGGCTGCAGAGTATTCCATAACTGCTGTAGATGTGCCAGAATTTATTTTAGCAGTTCTTTATTGATGGATATTTAGGTTGCATCCAATCTTTGACTATTTTAAACATGCTTATACATATTTCATATGTGAGAGTGTATCTCTAAGAGAAATTGTTTAGGACACTTTGGTCATTGGCTTGTTTAAATGGATATAAAACCACAGTAGTATGTGTGGAATCAATCTTCCATGCCTAAATAGGGGGTCACAGGATGTTAGAGCTGGAAAGGATCTTAGAGATCCCAGAGAGGGCCAAGATAACATAGAGACTTAGAGGCAGATCCAGGACTAAACCCCACAGATTTTTACTCCATAATGTGGCTCTTTTTACCACAGCACAGTGCTGTCTGTGAGAGAGTTGGCACAGCCTGATTTCTGTCCCAACAAGCAGGACTGTGCATTTTTTGGCCCACTGCAATCTCACTACCCTGTCTTAACCTGATTTCTCTTTCCAGGGTCTGATTCTGCCAACCTAATTTTCCTCACTTTCCCTGCTGCTCTGACCACTCTCACTATAATAATAACTACTTTTTTTCTAAGTTAGAACTGAAGTCCTTTATGGTTTGGGGGTCCTTCCTTTAGTAGTAAAGCCCAGTAGGAGAGGCAGGAATGCTAGGGAGGTTATCTGGTAATGGCCCAAGATTCATGATCTTTATACTTTTAACTCATCCACTGAGTCATCATGCAGTCAGTCTAGGGGGTGTCCCTTTCTCCTCTTGGCACTGCTGGAATATCTCCTCCCCTTGGCCATAGGATTGAGCACCTCAAGGGCCAATGAGTGCTTAATGTGCCGAATAAGAAAGAATATGAAAGTGTGGGCACATAATCTTATTCTTACTGAATTATACTATGAAGGTGACTTTTTATTTTATTTTATTTTTTGTTGTACAGCTCAAGGAAATCAAAGGCTTTGATTTCAGGGACAGCTCTTCGTGTGTGGAATGACTCTTAAGTCAGTCTTAATTCTGGTCCAGACCACAGAGGTGTCAACTGCTACAAATCTTTATGAAATGCACACAATGATGATGGATAGCACTGTTCAAAGAACAGACTGTAGAGCTATCCCTAGGATAGTTTTTCTCAAAGCATAATCCTCTGGGTACCTGCACTGCTCAAAGGTTGAGGCCCTGGAGTTTGCAAGTAGTTCTTCCCTGCCCTCAAGTGAATCTTGTGTGAACTTAACTATGAAAACTACTGCCTAAGAAATGGTAAATTGGGGAGATGGTCATGAGCCTTTCAATTTGGGGTGGTCTATAAAATTGGTGATAAGAGCTGACTAGCAATTCCAGGTAGCATACAGTTATTTCATTTGGGAAGACATAAAGACTGGGTTAAGTGTCCCCTAAGTGTTCCCACAGACCCTGTGATTCTTTAATAGCCCTTATCATGCTGTATTGTAATTGAATGTGTTTGTCTCTTCCCTGCATAATCTGCAGGGTTCTTAGTTGTGAGCAACAGAAATTGACTGGCTAGTTCAGGCAGAAAATGTAAATATTGAATCACCAATTATAGACTGGAGAACCAGACTCAGGGCTACATAGCCAATGTCACAGCTGCCACTGTTACTACTACTGCCACTGCTGCCACCCTCAGTGTGTTAGCTCAGGCCCTCTGAGAAGCAGATATCAAGATGAGATCACACATTCAAGGGATTTATTGGGGGAAGTGCCTGTGACAGAAAATAAGGTGGGAACTGGAGGAGGCTGGGACAGCTTTCAGGCTGCAATGTACATCTGACCTTTATGGGTGAGAGAAGGCAAGAAGAAGGTTGGGTAGGAAGAGTCTTAGACTGAAGTGCCATTCTAATAAAATGTAGCCAGGCTGATGTGGAGTCCTGTAGCCAAAGCTGCCTGTTGGAATAGTTCTTTGTCTCCCAGAAATGGGCCTGACTTAGTATCACTGCTGTGCTCAGTCATTGGCTGGGAGCAGTGTAGCCTCAGAGCAAAGCAGCAATTATTGGGGTGAATTTAGAACATAGCAGCTAGGGCAAAGGTCAATTACTTTCTCCACACTGGGAGAACTAAGAGGCACATTTTCATGACTGTGTCAATCAGAGAAGAACCTCTAAATAAAGGATTTCCGATACTGGACAGCAACATTCCCAAAAAGGACAACTGTCCACTACACTGGATGGACTCCTTGAGAGCAGAGATCTTTGTGTTGCTTACTGCTATTGTAAATATTTGCAAATACTATAAATGTTTATTGAAATATCAAAATAATTGAACGAATGTAGCCAGCTGGTGTTCAAATGCCTTTACACATACATATACACACACTCACTCACTCACTCAATCAATTCATTTAGCCATCAGGGAAATGCAAATCAAAATTCACTAGGATGACTATAATAAAAAAGATAACAACTGTTGTTGAGAATGTGGAGAAACTGGAACCTTCACACACTGCTGATGAAAATGCAAAATGGTGCAGCCACTTTGGAAAAGTCTTACAGTTCCTCAGAAGTTTACATGTAGTTACCATATGATCTAGCATTTTACTCCTAGGTATATTCCCAAGTGAATTAAAAATATATATTCATGCAAAAACTTGTACACAAATGTTCCTAGCAGCTTTATTCATAAAAGCCAAAAAGTGGAAACAACCCCATATGATTAATTCTATGTGTCAACTTGGTTAGGTTATGGTGCCCAGTTGTTTGGTCAAACACTAGTCTAGGTGTTGCTGTGAAAGTATTTTTCAGATGTGATTAATATTAAAATTAGTAGACGTCGAGTATAACAGATTACCCTCATAATGTGGGTGGGCCTCATCCAATCAGTTGAAGGCTGTATTAGTCCATTTCTGTTGCTTACAACAAAATACTTGAAACTGGGTGATTTATAAAGAAAATGAAATTTATTGCTTACAGTTTTGGGGGCTGGGAAGTCCAAAGTCCATCTGGTGGTGGTGACAGTGACCAGGGGTCTCACATAACAAGATGATGGAAGCAGAGAGAGCAGAGAGAGAGCAAGAGGACAACTTCTTCATTCACTCTCCTTTTAAAGCCCTCCAAACCTTTACCCAGTGACCACCTTTTTTAATCCATTTATTACAGCATGGTCCTACAATCTAGTCACCTCTTCAAGGCTCCTGTGAGGAGCTGCCCAAAATCGCCATTACAAGACGGCGCTGATTTCCGGTGGAGGGCAGGGCTGCTCGGTAACACGCCTGGGCCGATTAGGCAGCCACCAATAAGGTAGGAGCACGTCCTAGGCGAGGAGCAGTCTCTATATAAAGGGCGCGGGTTCCCTCGCTCGGGGTCTCCATTTTTGGCAAGCTTATGCTCTCCCTCTCAAGATGCATTAAAGCTGATCTGCAGAAGGATCCTTTGTGTGCCGCGTCGTTCTTGCTGGCGAGACGGTAGCGCGGGACAGGCTCCACCTTTCAATTACCATGATAGGATTTCCCACCCTCAACAGTTATAGTGGGGATTAAGCTTCTAATATATGAAACTTGGGGACACAATTCAAGCTTCAGTGAGTTTTGGGGGGGACATAATTCAATCCACTACAAAGACCTTAAGAGCTGGAGTTCCCTGAAGAAGATGGAATTCTACCTCCAGACTGCAATGTGGAAATTGTCTGACTTTCCAGCCTCAGACTCAAGCCTTCAAGACTGCAACATCAACTCTTTCTTGAATTGCCAGTCTGCCAGCATGCCCTGAATTTGAGACCTGCCAGCCCCCATGATTGTGTAAGCCAATTCCTGGAAAAAAATCTCCTTTCCCACCCCCCACCCTAATTGGTTCTCTTTCTCTGTGGTATATCTGTACAATGGAATATTACTCACCGTAAAAAGGAATGAAGTACTGACACATGCTACAACATGGAATAACCTTGAAAACATTAAGCTGAGTGAAAGTCAGACAAAAAAGGTCATATATGGTCATATATTGTATGATTCATTTCTATGAAATGTCCAGAATAGATAGATCCATTGAGATGGAAAGTAGATTAGTGGTTGCCCAGTGTTGGGGGTTGGGAGGAATGGGGAGTAAGTGCTTAATGGGTATGTTTTTTATTTTTGGGGGTGATGAAATGTTCTGGTACTAGATTGTGGTAATGGCTGCATGACTTTGTACTAAAACCACTATATTGTATGCTTTAAATGAGTGATTATATGATATGTAAATTATATCTCAATAAAACTATTATTTAAAAAGTAAATATCCATTACACCCCCTCCCTCTCCCCTCTACCAGGCAATGTAAATAGTGCTTGCCAGCTGCCTGGCAACACCCATCAGTCCCTAATTCTATGCTGCATTTTGTGACAGCACTTCTTTCCCCTCAAAGCTAATTTAGATGTTCATTTTAACCAGATTTGTTGAAGAAAAATGCTAGGGGTGAGGGCTGCAAGGAACTCGCTAGTGTTTTGAGTCCAGGCCCAGATCCTACCTGTAGATGATGCTGATGAGGAAGCGGCTCAGAGCTAACAGGCCAGAGTCTTTGTCCTCCGGGAGCTTACAGTGAAAAGAGAAACAAGGCCCCGAGGATACACGTGACTGATGTTGCCTTAGTTATCTTTTAAGGATGCTAACAGCCCAAACTGAACATTCTTTAGAAGGAAGCCATCCTTCCATCCTAGCTACTCATTTTCTGGGCCTTGCCCATCACCTCCCACCAACCAGTGTTCTGTGACGGGACTATCAGCCACTTGCTGTACATCTCTCTCCTCTTCCTCTTCCTTTGTGGATGCCAGCCACCTCTTACAAATCAGCTCCTGGGAGGCCTAAGCACAGTCTTCTTCAGGCTGCAGTGGCTTGGAAAACTCAACCCTGTCCCCCAGCCTTCCTTGATCCTCAGGAGTTCTAAATGCTGATAGATGCCAAGAGCTTTTAGATCCCTTCTTTGTTCCTGCTGAGTAGAGGGTTGGAGGTGGGGTGGATAAGGAGTCAGATCTTGGGCCTCCTTTTCTTGCAGAATTCTGGTACTTCCCACAGAGGGAAATTGACCCTTGAACACTACCCAGCATTCAAGGGGCAGCCTAGGGGCATCACCTCAGATGACCAATCCTTGGGAGATTAGTGTTCATAATGGAGAAGGGGTTCCCACAGCCTCAGCAGTCTCATGACTGCTAACATTCCCAGCATCTCTAAGAAGAGTAAAGAGCTGGAATCTAGAGATTGCCTGAAAGAGCAATGAGTGTTGGATAGAAACAGGACAAATTCTTAGCTTCTCCCAGCAGGGCAAAGGAACAGGGAAATAAGAGACCAGAGGATTTAGTGACCTAAAGTGCCAGAGAGTCCTAGGGCTGAAAATAGAGAAGCTGGTGGGTGAGGGGGGATCAGATGGCAGGAAATTAACAGGTCTGTACCAGCCAGGGGGAATCCAATAAAATTATAATACTAGGAGCTCTGCCCTTAAGGAGCCCTGCCCTTAAGGAGCCTATAAAAATTTAGTTGAGGAATAAAAATTAATACACAAAATAATTTGTAATTTGGTGCTAAACTGTGGTATCAACAAAAAAATGCTGTAGGAACTCTGAGATCATGTGGGCTGGCATTCTTTGTTAGCTAATGGCTGAATAAGACAGTGCTCATTTAGCCAAAGGACTTTGTGCCCCAGCTACAGTGGCTACAGCTTTTAGAGATGAGTGTGTCTGAGTCTTGTATGGTTTCATGGAGGAAGTATGGGGGTGGAAGCTTCATCATCATCACCGTTTGTCAATCTCCATAGTCATCAACAAGCGCCACAATAAACAGTCATTGAGCATCCCTCCCTCACTAGGTTTACACTTCTGTTGGGGAGACACAGAAAGAGTTGAAAGAGTAATGCAAGAGAGCATGTGCCAGTAGCACAAAGACAACAAAGTGAGGGTTGGGGAGGTGAGAGAAGGCTTCCTGGAGGAGGTAGTATTTGAGCTGACTCTTGAAGGAAAGTTAGTGTTTGGAGTAATGGAGAAAAGGGTGAAGGGAGCTGTATATGGCATCAACAAGGCACAGAGGTGGGAGAGAGCAAGGCAAATAGCATAAGTGAGAAAGCTGGCTGGATTGGAGCAAAGGGTGTGTGGTAGGGCAATGTGGGTGGTAAAGTTTGAGAGGGAAGTTGTGTGATTATAGAGAGCCTTGAATGGCAGACAGAGGAGTCATTTTGGAACAAAGAAGAAAGGCATTGTAGATTTGAGTATTTGGGGAGTAATGAGGGCACAGGAAGGAGAAGGAAAGGCTAAAAGAAAAACGATGGGATTCTACATTCTTCCAAGCTTCACTCTCCCATGTTAGGGTGACCACCTCACCCCATCCCAACAAACTGGAATAAATTGATCACGCTGACTGAGATCCACCTCTAAAACAGGTTCCTAAAGCAGTCCCAAGAAGTTTTGCACCATATTTAACTGGTAGGGAACTTCGTCCCAGTTGGAACATCCCAGCTAGTCAACACTTTGTCTGAAATTGTTCTCAGTAACGTTGACCTCCCTCGTGACACGGAAAGGAGGATGATCAGCCTCCTAGCCCAGCTGCTGGCACAGGTGCAGACTGGGATGGGGAGTCAGCTGCAGAAGGCAGCAACCTTTGATGTTGAATGTCCGTGAATCAGCACTGGGGAAAGGAGGCAGCAGCTGTGGGAAACTTAAAAAACTACACAAGGACAAGACAGTCTGCCCTCCTGAGGCCATCCAGTTGGTTGGCTGCTACTTGGCCATTCCTCACATAGATTCTTTTTACTGACTTCCTGCAACAAAAGGAGATTGGCACAGACTCTGCTACATTTATATTATAACCAGGAGGCAGATGTTTTCTCTTTTTCTCTGGGGTTTAGAATTATGCAAATGAAGGCATGAAAACAAAAGCTCAGTGAGGTGGGGGAGGATTATTCTTAAGAATCCAGGCAATTTTCAGGGCTGGTTAAGACACCCCCCTCAGTTTTTACTAAGGCTCTCTTGGCTCCTTGCCAGTCTATTTAGAATTTCGTACCTCTTCAGAACCTTTCCACCAAAGACCTGCAAGTTTATTCTAAAGCTTCTACCCTGGCTTCATTTTGCAAGCGGAGAAATCAAGGCATAGGATATGTGCTCTCAGTGTTTGTGGGCTGACCTTGACTCTTGACCTCTATCCTGTTCTGTCTTCCCTCTGCTGCATACAATCTTGCCTGGAAAGGAAACTGTAGCCCAATTGACTCCCAGGTTCCCCCTCCCGTGATATTATCTGGAGGGCAATAGGACCTGGGGAGGTTCAACCCTGCGGCCTAGGAGGGCACACCTGCCTAACCGCGTGGGTTGAGCGAGTGTGGGAGCCAGTCATTTAGCTAGTTAGGGAGGGCGGGGTAGAAGAGGGTGTCTGCTGCTCTGTGGGAGGAGAAAAGCTGTGACTCCCTCCTGGGTCCTCCTGGGTCCCTCCTGGATCCGCGTGGGGAGAAGTGCTTTTGGAGAGTGGCCCAAGCCCCTTTTTGTCGCGCTCCTCCCCACGGAGCATCCTACCGGCTAGCCGCCCTGGAACTCTCTGGCTAGTTTTGTTTGGCCCCAGCTGTCCCTCCCATCTCGCCCTCCCCGCCCTGCTGTTGCCTCAGTTCTGAAGCCGCCGACCTCTCCTGGATGGAACCAGGCAGGACCCCGGCAGCAGAAGGCGCCCAAGAATTTGGTGACATCTGCCTGGTGGGGTTGGCGCCCTGCACGTTATGCTTTTCACTTGCAAAGTTTCTCCGTGGAGAAAAAGCCCCCCCCCCCCCGCCTTTTCTTGATCCTGTAGCGCTCGCTCTCTGCTTCTCTCCCTGAAGACTGCTCTCGAGGACAGAGTTGTGGCATTGCTCTTGTCCCCGGCTCCCCACTGTCTTGGGGGCGGGACTTGGGGAATTGGTGGAGCCATCCTGAGAACCCTCGATTTGGAGGCGCCGGGGAGCAGGTGAGCAGGCAAGCTAATAGCCACAACCTAGCAGAAGCTAGGGTATCTAGGCACTGAACTGAATCCCCGAAGGACGCTCAGGCTGCGCCCCCTCTTCTGCCCGGGCTCAGTTCTCCGCTGATTTGAGAGGGCACAGTGGTGTCAGGACTCCTCGTGAGGAGCTGCGGGAGTGTCGGTGCCCCGACCGAGTGGCTACCACCCTGCCTTGGGGGAACTGCGAAAGGAGCCGTCGTGGAAACAGCTGTTCCCATGGCCCTTCACGTGCCTGGAATCGGACTCGGGACTGGGCGCTGGGACGCTTGCTTTTGCCTTGTCCAAGTTTCACAGCACGGATGTTGATGATTGGAATCTTGACCAATCAACAGTTAAGCTCAAAGTGGTACTCCAGGGCTCTCCATCCCAGACTCCAAGTGGAATCTGAATGTACAAGACAGGTGGCTCCTGCTGTAACTAGTGGATCTCCGTTCTGGAACCGGACTTGACAGGGCCCTCCTCACGGAAACCTGGACTGCACTGGCTACAGGGTTCTCTTGGGGATGGGTGGAGGGGTGCTTTGAACACCAGACCACAACACTCAGAACCTTGACAATGGACAGAGTTTATGAAATCCCCGAGGACGCAAATGTGGATCCGGTTTCATCTCTGGAAGAAGATGTCATCCGTGGGACCAACCCCCGCTTTACCTTTCCATTTAGCATCCTCCTCTCCACCTTTTTGTACTGTGGGGAGGCTGCATCCGCCTTGTACATGGTTAGAATCTATCGAAAGAATAATGAGACCTACTGGATGGCATACACCTTTTCCTTCTTTATGTTTTCATCCATTATGGTCCAGTTGACCCTAATTTTTGTCCACAGAGATCTGGCCAAAGATAAACCGCTGTCATTATTTATGCATCTAATCCTCTTGGGACCTGTTATCAGGTGAGCAACTTTTTAATCTCCGCCCGCCTCCTCCTGCCCCAGACTTGTGCAGACAAAGATGAAACTAATATTAACAACACTGATACTGTGCCTCTGATCTAATCGATTCTCTCGTTCCCTCCCACTCTTGGCTTCCCTATCTACCATCCGAGACTTGTATGAAATCTTAAATGCCATCATGATGAACATGTGGCATGTACCTGTGTTCTAAAACTATGAATGATACCGTCGATAAGACTATTAGACAGTGTTTGTTCTCTGGACTTCGGGTTGTGAAAACTGATATGAGACCAGCAGACATAGTCACCCTGTGCCTATGGGCCACAGCTGCAGAGTGTGTAATTTTGACTTTGCCTTTTAGATACTCTGTAAATTGGATGAAAGTTTCTTCCCTCTTCATCCCATCCCACATTCAGTTTCTTTACCTTAAGCTGCTTTAGCTGGTGCTGCTGCCATTTTCAAATTTTACAGAGTAACTTGACATCTGGAAAATATTTTTTAAGCCATCTGTGGTAATCTGATACCCCAACCCAATGTAGTTTATTTTTCTCTGTCATTTCATCAGTCTCCTGTTTCTCTCTTTGTATATTTCTGCAGTAAAGGCACACAGTTGGCAGGGGGCAAAGGAAGACAGTCCAACTGTCCATGTGGATGCAGTAGCATGATGTAATAGTACAAGGGGTCTTCAAAAAGTTCATGGAAAGATTTGTATTATCTTTTAATTCTATTTTTCCATGAACTTATTGAAGTAACCTCATATGAAGTATTTCCATTCAGGTTGCCTTGAAGGGACGAGAATGTGCTTAATCCTAGGGAGACAGGCATCTGTCATCCGTCTCATGTGGATGCTATGGGCTGTTCAAGGTAAAGAGATATTGCAAAACTTATGAGGTTAGGAGGAAGGAATGGACCAAGTTTGTCTTGATTGCAAAAGAGACGGGCATCTGCAGTCAGCTGAGGAATATGGGTCAGAGTATTGATGTTGTAATTGCAATAGGAAGATATCTCATTGTTAGAGAACTAAAAACAGTCTAAAACTGATTAAGGATGGAACTCCCCTCTTTATAAAAATATTTATCTGTAAATATATATAATTTTTGTCAATTATACCTTAATAAAGCTGGAACTTTTTTATCAATATATTTTTAAATGGGGAGGAATTGATTAGGTTCCATCAGAGAAAATATGAGCTATCAACAGAAACAGTGGCCTGAAATTCAGGAGACCTGGATTCTAGTCCTCCTTCTGTCATTGACTAGTTGGGTGGCCTTGGTGGAATTTCTGAAGATGCCTTGGTCCCTCATCTGTAAAATAAATGAGTTGGGCTAGATCATGGGTCTCAAATGCTTATGGGGGCCAGGTATGTATCATAAATGAGTGAAGCAGGCCAAGTATATGAAAAACAGCCTCGTGTGTGATAAATGAAAACGCAGTCTCGATGTTAGAGAAATAATGGGGAGTAGTGAGTACCGTGGCAATCTGGAGTCCCATGATCCCCGAAAGAAGGCAGCCGCTCTACAGCTCCAGCCCATTGTTCCCATGTTGGAATTCAGACCCAGTATTGCCAGATCCCCCAACTTCTCAGGAGAAGCTCCCAGGACAGGCTTTTATGTGAAATGTCATGAGTTAGAAAGTGCCGTATAGGCCAAACCACATCTGTTGATCAGATGTGACTTAGCTGGCCTGTATGCAATCTTTGGGCTGAGTGACGTAAAGGTCCTTTCCAGTTCTAAATCTTTGAAGTTAAGTTGTAAAAAAGGAGATCTCATCTTGAACTTGGAACCAAGACATTTAAAGATGTCACTAGAGGAACAAGGAAACCATTCTTCTCTCCATTTTCAAATGCAGTATATTGAATTAACAGATCAAGAACTCTCAAGATACAAATTTCAGTAAGTACCCAGCCCCCCAGCTTTGACTTGTCTTATTTGCTTTGTGGCCTACCAAGCCATCTTTGATTTGTATGGAGTTTTGAGTATCGGTTTTCATTTTTATCATTTAGCTTCCACTAGAAATAATCGGGAAGCATTTATAACCTCAGGCAGCTAGGCCCACAGTGGGGAAAAATAATTAAAAACTCATAAATTATAGTCTTGATATGTTTACTTTCAAGACCAGTTACTTTTTAGGTAGGTAGGAACTTGATTAGTGCTATCAGGCACATGAAGGTGTTTGGAGGGCCTGGCTCCCTTGTATGAAATGCAAGCGTACTTCAGGAAATAAAAAGGTACTGTAATTTACTGAAGTTTATGAGCAAGGCAAACACTCTTACTTAAACAAGTAAATAGCCTTAAGAATAGAGACATAAACAGAGCATTTTACACCACCACCTTCCCCAGTATTTTATTCAGCAATAGCATTGATGGGCTTGGGTTAAAATCTAAAATATTTTGTTGAAAATGCACTCATGCACGTTTCCCTGAATGGGAAGAGAGTGTTGCTTTTTCTTTTTGTTCTTTCTTTCCATGCTTTTCTCTCCCAGGTCTTAAAGTTTGTCCCTAGAATGTGAAAGTTTCACACTACACACTTCAGAGTGGTGCACATGAACCCGTCTCGGGGGGCATCCTGTGGAGAACGGTGGCCAGCAGATGTTCCAAACATTCCTATTGGGAGCCAAAGCCTGGAGAGCGTATAAATCTCTGAACTTGTCTTTGGTCTGTTTTTCTGTTAAGTTACATTTCTGTTATTATTAGCCTCTTCTCCCATCACTTCTCACCCTGTATTCTTTTTTCCTTTTTATTCTTTTACTTACTCAACAAATACTTATCAAATATCCAGTATGTGATAGGGCTGTGAGCAAGATAAATACAACTATGCCCTTAATCTTTTAGGGAAGATGTCTTAATTTCCACCACTATTGTTCTTACTTGTCATAAGAAATAGTCCACAGTTTCCATTCATTTCAGAGTGAGTGGGGGAAGTGGTAATTCATGTGTTCCAAAGCAAGTTGTTCTACTTGTTCTGGTTGCTTCTCTTCCGTTCACATCAGAACTCCTAAAGACTTCTGAGTTATATGGAGGAGACAGGAGGAGTCCAGCAGGAAATGTGGTCTTATCACTATAGGTATTTCAATGGTAATAGGCTCTCATAAGGATGTTTTCTTCTTTGTAAAAAAAGAATCAAGTTAAAAGGCTGTTGTGCTCAAACAGGACAAGAGGCACAAAAGTAACCTTTACAGAAATCTTTTGAGGTTCCCTAGGTATGTAATATATTTGGTTCTGAGTTGTCAAGTCTTTTAAATACCTTTATGCTAAATGGTTTCCTGTGTATGTGAGAGTTTTTTTTTTTTTCCTGATCTCTCCCAAGACTTTTTGGCCGAGACAGTTATAGTTGTGGGTGCTTTCTTGAAAACGCAGAACCTGAAAACCCCAATTATGGAGTGGAATGCTTTGTGTAAGCAATGGTTTACATCAGGAACTTGAGGTGTCATGAAAACTAGGGCCTTTTGGAACCCTCATTCTTTCTCAACATAGTATTTACTTAATACCTTTGTGTTCAAGCCATTCTTCTACCACAGGCCTATTCTTTTTTTTTTTTTTTTTTTTTTTGGCAGCTGGCCGGTACAGGGATCAAACCTTGGACCTTGGTGTTATCATCACCATGCTCTAACCAGCTGAGCTACCTGGCCAGCCCATGGGCCTATTCTTAATGAGACAAAACAATTCCTTAAGTCCTCAGGGAAGTACAGGTACTTCTGAAATGGTGTTTTTAGGTTGGTTGGTGACCGAACAAAAAGGGATTTAGACTCAAGTAACTTGTAGAAGGCACGACCAACCCTTTGACTCATGAGGAATGAACAGAACAGCAGAGAGGGAATGGCAAAAAGTAGCACAACCTCCCCAAGTTATTTGTTCCCTTCATGACAAACTCCTTTCCCAGGACAGCTTCAGTTAAGTTCTCATGATTCTTTACTTCTGCAGATGTTTGGAGGCCATGATTAAGTACTTCACACTGTGGAAGAAAGAGGGGCAGGAGGAGCCCTATGTCAGCCTCACCCGAAAGAAGATGCTACTAGGTGGCGAGGAGGTGCTGATAGAATGGGAGGTGGGCCACTCCATCCGGACCCTGGCTGTGCACCGCAATGCCTACAAACGTATGTCACAGATCCAAGCCTTCCTGGGCTCAGTGCCCCAGCTGACCTATCAGCTCTATGTGACCCTGATCTCCTCAGAGGTCCCCCTGGGTAGAGGTGAGTAGGATCAGGAGAGGGAGGGCTCCCTTTAAATCAAGGGTCTTAGAAGTCTAAACCTGAGCTGTCCAATATACTGGCCACTAGTTTCATATGGCTATTTAAATTTAAATTAAATAAAATTAAAAACTTACTCCCTTGGTAATACTAGCCACACTTCACGTGTTCGATAGCCACGTGTGGCTAATGACAACTATATTGGACAATGCAGACACAGAACATTTCTATCATCACAGAAAGTTCTGTTGGGCAGCACTGGTAGATTGTCAAAGAACTTGGTGAGTCCAGATATCTCAGGCCTCCCAGATTTCTTAAACTGGGGTAAACTGTTTAGACTAAAAATCCCACAGATTAACCCTCTCTGGGCCCAGAAGAAGCTAGTAATACCAGCAGCCAATAGGATATTTTCCCTTGCCCAGAGTGTTTAAATTATGTTGTTAGTTGTTTTGTTTGTTTAGGGATGACCATCTTTAAATAAGAGGTTCCCAAACATTACTGGTCATCAAAATTGTGTGGTAAGCTTTTTTAAAAAAAATTACATTCTCTTGGTCGGGGGAGAGAGCAGTAGTGTACTGATGGGTACAAAACTGTGCTATCTACCCTAAGTGATTCATTGTGCAGTATATGCATGTGTTGAAACAACACACTGTACCCTAATAATATGAACAAGTAAATGTTAAAATTAAAAAAATATTACATTCCCTCCCTAGACTTGAATCAATCCCAGAGTGTGGGGAGGCCAGAAATCTATATTTCTAAAAAGTACCCCAGTTGATTCTGATCAGCTACATTTGGGAACCACTGATTTAATTTCTCCCAACGCCAGTGGAAAGAAAGAAAAGGGGTATGGGACTAATACCAATGAAAGGCCTGGTCCATGTTCTGACCTTCACTATGATCTCTGGAGGAAGTTATAAAGCAGTCACTGCCTTAATTTCCCACTTGTAAAAGAGAGATCCTGAAATGAGTAAGACTTTTGGTTGAGGATGAAATGTGAGTCAGTGTTTTCAAAGTCAAGATAAAATGCTGTTAGTGAGTTTTAACAGCCTGAGGTTTGCTTCATCTGCTTGGGCAGGAGCTGGTACAGGTATGGGTACAGTTTTGGGCCATTTCCTTAGTATTAGATGCTGACCCTGTTTGGCAAAGTCCCATGTCTCAAATAAATGTAAGAAGGAAATTTGCCCTCTCTTCTCTTTTTCTCCCCTAAGAATTGTTCATGAAGTTCTATTGATCTTGAAGCTTTTCACATAAGTAAATTGACAGGAGAAAACTCTCTGGAAATGATGATGCTTTTCCTCCTGAGAATTTTGAGGGTCACCAAATCTGTATATACATTACAAAAGTAATACATGCACAAACTGACCTACTGGGTAGTTGTATATGCACATAAAATTTCTGGAAAGCTGTGCAAGCAACTACCTCTAGGCAGTGGGAATAAGTCAGCGGACTTTTACATTTTACTTTAAATCCTTCTGTATGGTTTGAAATTTTTACCATGATCAAGTATGACTTTTGTGTCCTTATTTTTTAATTATACAAATCAAACATGGTTATGATAAAAATTCAAAACCATACAGATTAGACATAAACTAGGGAATGTAATCTCACTCCCCAAAGGTAATCTCTGTTAACCGTTCAGTATATATCCTTCCAGACTTATTTTGACTATATAAATATAAACATCCATACTACATATAAACTGAATGTATATAATTTTTTCCCAGAAATGGACTGTATGAAATATTCTGTTCAGCAACATGTCTTTTTCAAAAGTATGCCAACACATCTTTTTTCAACAGTTATTTATATATATGTATACTATATAATAATAATATATATTTCCTTTATATGCATCAGACCACTCTTTCTTATGTCCCTAATTTTCTATTGGTAGTATTAAAGCCTGTTTCTAATTTTTCACAAAAAAGTTTTTTTCTAATTACAAACTATGCTACAGTGAACATCTTTGTTAATGTCTGTGTACTTGAATGAGAATTTGTAGGATAAATTTACAGCAGTAGAATTGCTGGTGAAAGGATATCTATGTTTAGGATTTTATTGATACTGCCAAATAACGTTCCCAAAAGGTTGTATGAATTTGTACTCCCATCAACAGTATATGAATGTGCCTGTTTCTTCATATCTTAAACTAAATATTATTTATATAATTATATAATTATAAAATTACTGGCTTTTTAAATAATTTGCTTTCTTTGATTATGAGTAAAGCTGAGTATCTTTTAATGTTTGGTCATTGTGTGTGTATGTTCTGCGAATTGCTTATTTATGTATTTCACTCACTTTTTCTAGTGGGTCGTTTGTCTTTTTAGGATGTTTAGGATGGCTGTTATCAAAAAATTAATATTAATTTGTAGGAGCTATTTACTTATTCTGGCCATTCTTTCTCATGAAGAAAGAATGTGGATGAGTGTGTGTGTATACATTTGTGTAATTTTTGTGTGTACATACACATATTTTAAGTGTGCATATACACATCATATATGTAATAAGTGTGCGACACACTGTATTTAATATACACGATGTACTCTGCTTGTAGTATCTTCTGGCATTCTGAAGTATTACATTTTTATGTATTCAAATTCTTTATTGCTTTTAGATTTTGTGCCTTTCTTACAAAGGCCTTTCAACTTTCATCCGGTAGAGTAATTTACCCCGATCTTCCAAATAAATTAATTTCCAAGATCAATTTGTCAATTCCCCTACCAAAAAGCAAAACAAAGAAAAAATAATAAAAACGAAAGAAAAAACAGTTCATTGACATTCTGATTGGGATTGTATTAAATTATTTAGGTTATTTTTTGGGGGGATTTACAAATCCCTCCATATCATTAAATATTTTTAAGTGCACTTCAGTAAAGTTGTATCGTTTTCTCTCTATAGGTCTTGCACATTTTCGTAAGGCTTATTTCTAGGTGTTCTATCAGTTTTAAAATGACCTGATTTTCTAAGTGCCAGGATAGTGCCCAGATAAAATAAATGCACCTACTACACTTTTAGAAATAGAGGGATGAGGGCCGACCCTGTGGCTCACTCGGGAGAGTGCAGCGCTGGCAGCGCAGCGGCACTCCCACCGCGGGTTCGGATCCTACATAGGGGTGGCTACTGCACTCACTGGCTGAGCGCGGTGTTGGACGATACCAAGCCAAGGGATGTGATCCCCTTACCGGTCACAAAAAAGAAAAAAAAAAGGCAATAAAGAAGCAAGATATTTAAAAAAAAAAAAAAAATAGAGGGATGATGTGATGATGAAGAAGAACATAGCAGCTAGCAGATAGCATTTACTAGGTTCTAGGCATTTCTCTAAGCCCTTTACATTTAATTGTTTCATCTAACCTTCACATCAACCCTGTGAGATAATTATTATTATTTGCAGTGACAAATGAGGAAACAGACACTGAGAAGTGAAATAAATTCCCCAAGGTAGTAGTAGGTGGCAAAGATTGGATTGGAATCCAGGGTGTCTACCTCCAGAGACCATGTTTCTAACTACGGCAGCTTTTGATCTCTTATGGCGTGAGTCTATTTGTAGTGTGACAGATGGAAAGTATTTTTACATTTATTGGAAGTATCAGGTTCTCTTCCTTCTATTACACTAATATCAATAAATGAGTTCTAATTTAAGGGAAAGCATTGCCACACTTAACAAGATGTACCTCTGGCATTCCCAGCTCCACAAAGAGCATCAGCTCTTGAGGATGGGCCCGAGAGTGGTTTAGAAAGCCAAGAGTAGCCACTTTGATAGTCTCCCATTTCAGTCTTTGAGACTCCAACACTCTACTTATAGCTGAAGAAGATCTCAGAAACAGCTGTGCTGCCTTCTGGGTTTTCATGGGGAAGTCTTCACTTTTCTTGCATATTAAATTGACATCTCCATGGCTCTAGTTTCCCTGGATCCAGTGTTTTTATAGGAGCAGAAAACTCCAGCTTTTCCTTTGGAGGAGTACCACTCAGGCCTCCTACTTTCCTTGAGAACACCAGATTTTTCTCAGTAATCAGTATCCTTTGACATTAAAGGAGGAAAAACAAAGGGCCACCTGTGTGGTCTGCAGTTGAGGCATAGGTACAGCAGGCTAGGGAGCATCCTGGCCCTTCTGGGCCACTACTCTAACATATAGTGCTATGGATGGTAGGAAACAGTGTCTTTAAATTTTTGAACTGCTCTGCTGGAAGTTCAGAGATTTCTAAAGTATTCTAAAGCATGGGGGTGATGAATTGACATTGCTGATGGCAAATACAAGCAACTCTAGAGTATCTCAGTGAATTGGGAAACGGAGGCACATAGATACTCAGTACCTTCCATAAACTCCCAGACAGCTGAACCAAGGATTTCTAATCCTAGTTATTTTATGCTGTCTCTCTAAATTCATAATTCTTCATTAATTCCACAAACATTTACTGAGAACCTACTATGTTCCAGGCAGTATGTTAAGTTCTGGGATACATTAATGAACAAAATAGACGTGGTCCCTTCTTGCCCTCATGGAATTTCCAGTATATGTTTTGACATGTCACTGGAGTTAAGTATTGTAGAAGCATGCACAAACAAGATTAGTTCCTTAAAGAAAATATACATCAAAGAAGGGATTTCTACTAGCAAGGGCATTTTCTGTGAGTCTTCTAAGACTGGATTTTTTTTAGAGTTTTTTCTGCCTCATTCAGTGTTTGCTTAAAAGTCTGCTTCACCAGGTAGGTCTTCCCTATCCCTTTATATGTGCTCTTCTCATGTTAGTGTCTTCTCAGTGTTAGTTCTAAGACCCACACTTTGAAAAGCTTATTTTGTATGTTTATATTTAAATGATTAAGGTATTAGAGTATATGTTCATCATGGAAAATTTAAAAAACAGAGAAATATAGAAAAAAGATTTTAAAAACTGATATAAAACCCTATTGCACACAAAAATATTTTGGCTCATTTTTAAAAATTTTATTTTTGTGCATGTTATTTTGTTTTATTTGTTTTATATTTAAGGTATACAATGTGATGTTTTGATATATGTATACATTGTGAAATGATTACCACAACCAAGCTAGTTAACATATCCATCACCTCGCTTAGTTACCATTTGTGTGTGTGTGGTGAAAACACTTAAGATCCACTCTCAGAAAATTTCAAGTGTATAATACATTATTATCAACTGTAATCACCATGCCGTACATTAGATCTCTCAAGCTTATTCATCTTGTAACTGAAAGTTTGTACCCTTTGACCAAATACTCCCATTTCTCCCAACCCTTAGCCCCTGGCAAGCACTGTTCTACTCTGTTTCTATGAGTTCTACTTTTTTAGGTTCCTTATATAGGTGAGATCATGCAATACTTGTATTTCTGTGTCTTGCTTCACTTAGCATAATGGCTTCTAGGTTCATCTGTGTTGTCACAAATGGCAGGATTTCCTTCATTTTATGGCCGAATAATATTCCATTGTGTGTGTGTATGTATATATATATATATATATATATATACACACATAGCACATCTTCTTTATCTATTCATCTGTCCAATGGGCACTTAGGTTGTTTCCACATCTTGGCTATTGTGAATAGTGCTACAATGAACACGAGAGTGCGGATATCTCTTCAAGATACTGATTTCATTTCCTTTGGATACATACCAAGAAGTGGGATTGCTGGATCGTATGATAGTTCTGTTTTTAATTTTTTGAGGAACCTCCATACTGTTTTCCATAATGGCTGTACCAATTTACATTCCCACCAAGAGTGTACAGGGTTCCCTTTTTTCTGTGTCCTCGCCAACACTTATCTTTTTTCTATCATAGCCATCCTAACAGGTGTGAGGTGCTATTTCATTGTGGTTTTGATTTTCATTTCCCTGATAATTAGTGACATTGAGCACCTTTTCATATACTTGTTGGCCATTTATATTTCTTCTTTGGAAAAATGTCTATTCATGTGCCTGTTATTTGTTTACATAGCTGTGATCATACATGAGTTTGCTCGTAACTGCGGCTCTCAAATCCCACCTATCACCTCTCTGGACCTCTGGATCTGAGTACAGGCTTCACCACCAACATTGACTAATTGCCTATTTTTTTTTTTTTTTTTTTTTTACAGCTGTGCTAATGGTCTTTTCCCTGATATCTGTCACCTATGGGGCTACCCTCTGCAATATGTTGGCTATCCAGATCAAGTACGATGACTACAAGATTCGCCTTGGGCCACTAGAGGTCCTTTGCATCACCATCTGGAGGACATTGGAGATCACTTCCCGCCTTGTGATTCTGGTGCTCTTCTCAGCCACCTTGAAACTGAAGGCTGTGCCCTTCTTAGTGCTCAACTTCCTGATCATCTTCTTTGAACCTTGGGTTAAGTTCTGGAGGAG
Source organism: Cynocephalus volans (assembly GCF_027409185.1). NCBI lineage: Eukaryota > Metazoa > Chordata > Mammalia > Dermoptera > Cynocephalidae > Cynocephalus > Cynocephalus volans. The sequence goes on along the minus strand of NC_084478.1, from coordinate 108,774,122 downwards.
TGGTGCCCAGATGCCCAATAACATTGAGAAAAATTTCAGCCGGGTTGGCACTCTGGTGGTACTGATTTCAGTCACCATCCTCTACGCTGGCATTAACTTCTCTTGCTGGTCAGCCCTGCAGTTGAGGTTGGCAGACAGAGATCTTGTTGACAAAGGTCAGAACTGGGGACATATGGGCCTGCACTATAGTGTGAGGTTGGTAGAGAATGTGATCATGGTATTGGTTTTTAAGTTTTTTGGAGTGAAAGTGTTACTGAATTACTGTCATTCCTTGATTGCCTTGCAGCTCATTATTGCTTATCTGATTTCCATCGGCTTCATGCTCCTTTTCTTCCAGTACTTGCATCCGTTGCGCTCACTCTTCACCCATAACGTAGTGGACTACCTACACTGTGTCTGTTGCCGCCGGCACCCCCGGCGCAGGGCTCAGGATGCGGAGCCATCCTTTGAGACTGAAGCAAGGCAAAGCATTGTCTGATTCTATCTTCTGGGTATTTTGGGATGGGTTGGGGGTTGCCAGGAGCAACTCTGAAATTGAAGGAGAGGATGAGGTGCATGGGTGAGTACCCATCAGGAAGTATTCTTGAGTTCTCTGGTAAGCCCATCAGAAGAAGGAGCAGATTCACTGCCATGTTTGGACACCAAGGGTATCCACTATATAGTTGGAAGGGTCAGAAATACTGTTCACACCCTTCCTACCCAGGTCAGTTAGGATAATTTACCTCTAAGCACCTTAGGCTCTCTGCGACCTTCCAGCTCTGCCCATTTGCTTGAGGCATTACTGAGCTTTTCTGGGCTGAGCTGAAGGCCCAGAATCCCACCAGAATATATCCTGACTGATCAGAGGATGTGATGGCTTACTAGCTAAGGGTACCTCCTAGTAAATAATCTGAATGATGTGGAACCTGCAACTGTGGGTGTGGTTGGAGTCTTAACTCCAATGAAACACTCTGGGTAAGAAGAAAACCCCCACTATTAATAGAGCTCCCCAAACAAGTTAGTACTCCATTAGGATTTTACTGGTGACCATTCAGCAAGGATCTCTCTTTTCCACAGCCCTTCATAAGCACACTCTGAGGGGGGAGTGCAGAGTAGGATTCCTTCAGGGACCTGCATGGGGCTCCAGCTTGTCAAGTGGAATGGTTAAGTGAAATCTCCCACTTAGTGCCTCACTAACAGGGATTCCCACCAACCCAGCTTTTCTGCGATGCTGGTGTTTTATTACTTGATGTGAACTTCGAGAAGCTGAACTGTAATTGAAAATGTTTCTGATGTATGGAAGAAATGAAGACTGCTTTGTGTCTGCTACTGTCCTGAGTATTTCCTTTATTTGTTTGTTTTAGGGGAGAGAAAAAATAACAATGGCTCAGACATCACCTTCGTGTTATTGGGGATTGGGATGGGGGATCGGTGGCTAACATTGTAAGGTAGAGTGAAGGCAGAGGAGGGAAACGAGATCCCATTAAACCATCATTGGTACTGGTTTCTGCCCACAGGATTTTTTTTCCCCAAAGTTTATTACGCACTGCCCAGAGGATTTTGCTTTCTCATAAGGAACATGTGTTTATTAACCCTCTGCTCATTTCTATACCCCCAATGGATGAATGCATGTCTTCCTTTCTCATGTGTCTCCATGTTTACATCCCATATCAGTTGAGTGTTTTGATGGGAGTGTCAGCCGGATGCTTCTAAGGAAACCAAGGAATTGAGGTTACTATGGCCACTGTCTATTGGGACCAAGTGTCCCAGCATTTACCTAACCAATGCTTGCCCCTCACAGTCCAGGAAAGTGAGACCTCCTGGTAGTGTGCACCAGTTGTGGCCACCACAGTGCTTCAAGTAATTGTAAACAATCTGACCTAGGGCTTGCCATCCCCATCCAGTTTTACTCTTGGGATCACACTAAGAATTTATCTTTGGCCATTTCCCCTCCTCTAAATCCAGTGTCAGGACATTAAGTTGGAGGCGCTCCCTCTTCTAAGTAACAGAGCTGTTAACCAGTATTATCCTATTTCCTGACATGGCTAGTGTGATTTTCCCAATTTCAGCCACTGTTTGGGGGAAAGTATAGTGACTTGCTTTGGAGCAGTGGAGATTTCTTTTTTCAACCCCAACTCCCTCAATTCTATTTTTCATGATGAAGAGGAGCCTTAGATAGTTGTCATATAAAGCTCACACTGCTGTCTTCTGTGTTATTCAAGATGAACTTGAAAGAAATAGTCTGTTAGCCCACCAGAACATACTGCCTCTTTGGAATTCAAACAAAAATTTCTCCCCAATGGTCAGCATGCCCTCAATTAATAGCAGGAGCAGCATGGAATGATAATTTGGTCATAAAAGCCATGTGAATCAGCTACTTAAGGGGTGGGTGCTATGGAAACGTAGAGAGACACATATACCGAGGCAGGCAGGCCAATTAGAGCTAGAGTGGACATGCACAGGGCAGAAAAGTGTGGCTCAGTACCAGACCAGGCAGAATTTCCCCCCATGTATCCTCCCCAGCCTCAGTGACTTAATACCCCAGGAATGCAGGGAGTTGAGGGAGAGGGGTGTGGAGCAGCTTCCGACCTGAAAAACCTGCTCCCCTCACCCAAGGAGAGGAGACTCTAGTGATGCATTATGCAAATGAAACCCCAGAACCTCCTATAGGTGATGGCCTTTCTGTTCCACAGATATCTTCCATATGCACAGGGAAAGAAAGAATTGTGGAATACGGTGGTGGGGCAGGGGATGTTCTCCCTTCCATTTGCAAACACTACTTAACTACTGTCTTTTTACCCTCTGAAATCTTAAAGCAACACAGGGTACCTGGGTAGGGGCAAGTCTTGCTGAATGGAAGAGGAGGCAGAGATGGGGCCAGCAAATGGTTTCTGGAAAAGGAAAGCAGAACCACAAAGTTTGGGGAAAAGAACTAGGCCATTGTAACAACAGCTATTCTCCTGTCATTGAAAATTTGGTAGGCTAAGTATGGGCAAATTAGCACGTTAGGGAAATGTAAATAAACTAATAGTTGTCGATCTCTTTTGCTCCACAAACACTGTAAAGACTATGGGCATAGAACTGTGAGGCACCATGGAAGAATTAAATAAAAGCTTATATTTTTGAGCACATTCTATATGCCTGGCACAGTATTAGGTGCTTTATATACATTATGTCGTTCAATCCTCACAACCCTAACAAGGTAGGTATTGTTATTATTCTCCATTTTACAAAAGAATATTCTGAGATATAGAAAGGTTAAGTGACCTGCCCAAGGTCACAGCTAGTGTCAGAGCCAGGTTATAGTCTTAGGCCTCAGGCTCTAGAGCTTACACTGTTAATCATGACACAGCCCTCTAAGTCCTCTTAGGTCCTTTGAGAAATTATTTTAATGTGTTAGTGGTTTCAGGAGTATTTTCTGAGCTATGACTGGGTCATACCAAACATTCTTTTCCACAAACACTCCTTATCAGGGGGCACCACTCAATTCCCTCTACAGAGGGAAGGGTCAAGCCCTAAAAAGCCTGAGAGGAAAACTGAGTGTGTGCTCACATGTACTTGTAGGGTGGTACTGGGGGGAGTGCGGTGAGGGGAGGATGGTAGAGGAGCCCATTTCCTTTCTAGTTTCAGGACTTTGTCTCCTGCATGTTCTTAAACACACATCTTCCAAACCCTGGTTGTGGGAAGAAAACTGGAGGGAGCAATTCCCACTCAGGTTTGTATGAACGCTGACCCCAGAAACAACCAATCAGGGCAGTGCTGAAGCCCATTCGCTGACATTTCCTGTTGCCAGGCACTGCTCTTACTCCTGCTGAGAAGCTGACTCCTAGTTCTAGAGCAGCTCCAGGAAGTGCACAGCAGAGAGTAACATCCGTCCCCCGGCTATTGTAGCCCTGAGAGCCTAGGTCAATCTTCAAAGCCCTTCCAGCTAGCCCCTTCACACCTGCACCTCACGAAGTCATGGTCCTTAGCATTACAGAGTTTATTGCCACTTCCCAGGGTGGGGTAGGCATCTGTAGGGTCATACTCACCAGGACGTTTCATCTAAGCCCATGGTTCTCTGTCTCTAAGAAATCTTTTGGTAGAAAATCAGTTGACTCTGGTCCCTGCAAAATATATACCTACCCAAGAGTGGGAATCCTTGTTCTCTAACACTTTTGCTATTGGGCTTTCTCACTATCTTCCAAGGATGTATATGTCCATAATTTCATCATGCCTCTCCTCCTGAAGGACCGAAACAATGAGACACACACATTAGACCTTAGAGCCTCCGGGGTGCATAGTGAAAGTATGTTATGGGTCTTGGCAACAAAGCGTATAATGTGTGAAACTGGGAGGTAGAGAGACCATCCTGTGGGAGACATGAGAACCAAGTGTGAAAAGAATACATTCATGCATGAAAATAACATCTGAATAGCATAATGTACAAGGCACATTTACACACGTTATGCGTTACCGATGCATCACTGTTAGGACAGGTCCTCTGAGTTGTACATGTGGATTTGCATTGTTCTAATGTTCAATTCACCAGATATTATTAAGCTTTTATTTTGTACCAGGAAAACCTAGCTGGATATCTCAAAGTGCTATATAGATGCTGAAAGACTCAGAAATGAATCCCAAATATTTAGTGTAAGTGATATTGGAGATAAACAGGCACTCACATACGTTATTGGTATGAGTGTAAAACATTGGCATATATTTTTGGAAGGTGATTTGTCAATATTTGTCAAAATTAATACATTTTGTCTCAGATTTTTTTTTAAACTTTCTTGGACAGAAGAAATGTCTCAGAATGTTAATATCTAAGAATTTTTCATATGGAAACATAGTCACAATTGTATAAAGAGATATGTACAGGGATGTTTATTGTACCACTGTTTATAACAGTGAAAAATAGATAACCTAAATTTCCATCTATGGGGAAATGATTAAACTCTGGCAATTCCATAATTGGAATACTATCTAGCCATTCAAAGAATGGAGTGATGCATACAGCGTGTGCTGAGTGAGAAGATGTGACAAAAACAAGCTGAAGAACAAAATATATAAGATGAGGTTGTAAAGAATCTTTCAAAATTTGGAAACAACAGTGTGATAGGAAAACTAATGAACCCCACCCCCAAAGATCTCCACATCTGTGAATATGTTATGTTACATGACTGGAGGAATTAAGGTTTCTAATCAGCTGACCTGGAAATGAGGAGATTACCCTGGATTATCTGGGTGTGCTTGATGTAATCACAGGGTCCTTATAAGAGAGAAGATGACGTGAAGATAGAGGCAGGGAGATTTGAAGATGCCATGCTATTGGCCTTAAAGATGGAGGAAGATGCCACGAACTAAGGAATGCAAGAATGCAAGTCTAGAAGCTGGAAAAAGCAAGGAATCAAATTCTCCCATAGATCCTCCAGAAAAAGCGTGGCTCTGCTGACATGTTGATTTTGGCCCAGTGAAACCGGTTTCCACCTTCTGACCTCCAAAACTGTAAGAGAATAAATGTGTGTTGTTTGAAACCACCCAATTTGTGCTAATTTGTTACAGCAGCACCAGGAAACTAGTACAAAAGGAAGGATGATTACTTGATGCTTTAATGTCAAAGAGCATTTTCTAACAGGTCTATCTGAGGTTGATGTGACTCTGTAGGCCTAGAGAATTGTAATTTAGCACAATCGATTAGGGTCCAGTCATTTTACGATTCTGTACAACTAATAAGATTAAGTGATATTATTTTCTGTCCACCTAGAGAAGACACCATGGAGGGGAGAGGAGGGATGAATAGGTAGAGCACAGGATTTTTGGTGCAGTGAAAATACTCTGTATGATACTACAGTGGTAGATACATATCGTTTTACATTTGTCCAAACCCATAGGTTGTACAACACCAAGAGTGGTCCCTAATGTAAACTACGGACTCTGGGTGATTATATGATATGTCAGTGTAGGTTCATCAGTTGTTACAAATATACCTCTCTGATGTGGGAGGTTAATAATGGGGGAAGCTGTCACCTGTGGGGGAGGAGCTGGAGGTATATGGGAAAGCTCTGTATCTTCCTCTCAATTTTGCTGTGAATCTGAAACTGCTCTAAAAAGTAAAGTCTTTAAAAAAAAAAAACCTGGAGCATAACATTATTAAATAAAACAGATAATCAATTGTGGTAATATTGACAATTGATTTAATAGGACTGTCTCAGCTCTAAAATTGTAACTTCAAATGTGCCTTTATAGAGATAAAACTATATTAAACCATACGTTAAATAATTTTTTAAAAGACACCATGATTTTGGTTCTTATTACTGTGTAGGATGTTAACCAGCTGTAATTTTAACTTAGCAATCTTATTTTAGCATTCTTTGTGTTTTTTACTGACTATATATAAAATACCAGTTTTCATATCCTCTTTTGAGTTGACTTTGCCATCCGGCTGGTTTCCTCTTCAATGAGTTAAATAAAACTTTGACAGATGCTCACTATTTGTGTGAGACTTATGTTTCTTTTTTTGTTTTAAATTCTGCAAATCATATTTTAACAATAATTCCATTTTTGTAGAAAAATAAAACAAAACAAACAATATGGGGAGGGGAAGTTGGAGGAAAATGCTTCAAACTCTTTTCAGCAGTTCTCTGGGGATGTGGGGGAGATTATTGGAATCTCTCCTGTGTTAAATATTTTTGCAATATTTGGATTTTATATAACTTTACGTGATATTTGTAGTCAGAAAAATATATTACTTTAAAAAGTATATATCCAGGGCCGACCTGGTGGCTCACTCGGGAGAGTGTGGTGCTGGGAGCGCAGCAGTGCTCCCGCCGCGGGTTCGGATCCTATATAGGGATGGCCGGTGCGCTCACTGGCTGAGCACGGTGCGGATGACACCAAGCCAAGGGTTACGATCCCCTTACCGGTCACAAAAAAAAAAAAAAAAAAGTATATATCCAAAATGATTCACACACAGTGTGTGTCCTCAACAAGTGTAAGATCTGGCTGAAGAAAGGGACATGTATTTCATACAACTAACTAGAAATACAAGGCAGGTTATGATAGGTGCCCTTGAAGGAAGGGGGCTATCATCTGCTGAGTGCTTACTAGATACCAAAGTTCAAGTTGGATCATTTATATAGTTTTATTTTACCGTCACAGTGACCCTGTGAGGTAGATACTAACAATCTCCATTTTTCAGAAAAAGAAGCTGAGGCTAAGAGTGACTTGCCCAAATCACACAACTACTAAGGCAAAGAGCCAGAATTTAAACCCTGGTCTTTCACGCTTTTGTCCCCTTGCCATGAGATGCCCTATACCAACTCCGGACTCTGCAGAGAGTCACCCCTCACCAGATACACTCCCTTGACCTTGGGCTTCCCAGCCTCCAAAATTGGAAGAAATAATTTTATTTTCTTTGTAAATTAAATAAATAAACTCTGGTCTTTCTGATTCCAAAGCTCATATTCTTTACATTCTACCACACTGTCTCCTATAGATGTTGGGTCCCATGGTCTGGACTGGGTAGGACTGAAGTCAGTGAGCGTTTTATACTCATCTTTGGCTCTTTAAATGGGGGCAGGTCCATTTTCACATCACACAGAAGGGAACACACAAAAGGCCCCTATTTCTAGCATTTACCTCAATTAGCCTATGGCTTAGTCTGCTCTCTGTTGTTCCCTGCCCTCCATGCACTCATATCCCTGTCTTCGGGCTCCAGTCTTCTTGCTTTCCTGACCCGTTTGGCTCTGCTTCTCTGGTTTATCAACCTCTGCCTACCTCACTTGTCTCTCCAACTGGCTCTTCCCTACTGGATTGACTCACTTGCCAGTGAGACATTCCTCCTGCCAGCCTCAACCCCCTGGTACCGACACCTGCTAGACAAGCTTCCCTGTCTCCCAGCCAGGAGACTGAGTTTGAACAGGAATAGCCAGGTTAGAGAATTGAAACTTCCCTGGGAGTGGCACGGAAGAATCATGTGCTTAAGGGGCCAAGCCAGGAATTCAGCACCAAAGCAGAATTAGTTTTTAATTAGCAAAAACTAATTAAAAATGAAGTTGAAATCTGGGATTTGAAGGATAGAGAGATAAATAACAGGGCACATCTCAAGTCTATGGGTGTCGCCTGGTCTGAAAACCAGTAGGGCATTTGTACTGAGACAGGACTGGAAGGAATGCAAATGCTTGGCTGTAGTGAAAACTTCTGAGCGAAGTTTGGGTTTTATTGCCTAATCATCGGGGCAGTGTCAGGCAATGGGATATAAGCGAAGTGCTGTGGAAGTTCTGGGGAAAGAGTCAATTCTGATTGAGGAGATGAGAGGCACACAGAGGATGTGAGATTTGAACTAAGTCCTGAAGGATAAGTGGGGTTGCCCTTTGGTGGTGGTGGGTGGAGCTGCATTTTAGCAGAGGGAACATTTCAAAGACAAAGTTCGTGATGTGTTCACTAAACAGCAAGGAGTTACAGTGTGGCTGGAATAGAGTATGCATTAGTGTGAGGCACAGTGAAAGATGAGATTGGAAAGGGGGACTGGGAGATTGGAGAACCGTGGAAGGCCTTGAATGTATTGACTAAGAATCCTGAATTCATCTGTAAGCAATGGGCTGGCCAGTTAGCTCAGTTGGTTAGAGCATGGTGGTGCAACACCAAGGTCAAGGGTTTGGGTCCCCATACTAGGCAGATGCCAAACAAACAGAAAAAAATTTATAAGCAATGGGAGAATTATTGAAGACTTTTAAAGAAATTTTCATACAGAAAAATGTTCATTTTGGGGTAATGTACAGTTCTATTAATTTTAACACCGGTATAGGTTTATGTAACCACCAGTACAATCAGGCCACAGAACAATTCTAATACCCCATAGAATTCCCTTGCACAATCCCTTTATAGTTCCACCCTCCCCACACGCCTAATCCCTGGAAAACACTGATCTGTTCTCTTTTTAAGAATGTCATATAAATGGAATCATACAGTAATGACTTTTTACAGCAATAACCTTAACATTTAAGGTTTTGAGTAGAGGAATAACTTGGTTAGGACTATTTCAGAAAGATCACTGTGGCGTTTGTGTGAAGGATGGATTAGAGGAGGGAAAAATGAGAAGCCAGGAGACCAGCTGCAAAAGTTCAAAGCAGAGATGACTATTCCTTTGGCACACGGGGTACATATTCATTAAAAGGCTGGTTGTAGTTAATGAAACAGCTGTGGGAAGAAAATGAAACTAAACTAAGGTCATGTTTACATATCTATAATGCTTTCATATACTTTGGTATGATTACTCAGATGATATAATAGCACACACACAAAAACCAGGCTACAAAAGAATATGTACAGTATAGTCCAAGTTTTATTTTTTTTTAAAAAAGCGATGTATATATGTAGTCATAGAAAAATGTCTGGAAGGTGTATAAACATACACCAAGAACTTTATTGGTTAAGTTTTGCATGGTGCGATTAGAGGTGATAATTTTCTTCTTTATAATGTTCTATATTTCCAAAAGCCCTGTTCCCTCTCTTCCTGCTCCACCTCTCCCATCCTATGCTTTGAGAGTAGGTAGGAGAATAGGTAAGATGTGTACAGTTCTTTTATTCCTTTGTACCACTTGGTATAATTCTGGTGGTAGATATGACAAATTTTAACCGGTTATTATTTCTGTGTTACTGAGGAGAGAGCTGAGGTACTGTAATGAAGTGACTTCGCCAGGATCACACAGCTAATTAAGGGCCAATTAGAGAATGGAATCCAGGGCTCAGACCCCTCATCCAGACCTCTTTTGCCCCCCAACTTTTTATTATAAAAAGTTCAAACATACCAGAGTACTTCAAAAGTTTCGTGGAAAGATTCGTGTTATCTTTTAATTGTATTTTTCCATGAAATTTTTGAAGTATCCTTGTACATAAAAGAAGAGAGAATAATATAATAAACCATGTACCATCATGTACCATCCCCCAGTTTCAACAGTGATCATTTTGCCAACCTTATTTCATCTAATCTCCAATCATTTTTCCTTTGCATCTGGCTAGAGGATTTCAAAAAAAAATTTCACATTTATTAGCTGGAATTTTTTTTATAAATAGGAACTTTTCATCAGGAGCTATTTGCATACTCGGAGTCACAATGTATGGAGAAAAGGCAGAATAAATGTTTCATTTTTTTCTCCATCAGTTTTGTGGGTGATAAGTTGGTGCCATAGCAACCTCCAAAGGTAATCAACAAAGGTTTTTGTTTAATAAACTTTTTATTTTAGAATAGTTTTAGGTTTACGGAAAAGTTGCAAAGATAATACGGAAAGTTTCTCACATACCCTTCACTCAGTTCCCCCATTCTTAACGTCTTACATTACTAAGGTCCATTTGTCCCAACTAAGAAACAAATACTGACACAGAGTTATTAACTGAACTCCAGAGTTTATTCAGATTTCACTAGTTTTCCCCTAATACCATAGATTTTATTTAACAATTCAAATCCTGGCTCAACCACTTATTCATTGTGTGACCTTGGGAAAGTTACTTAACCTTTCTTTGTCTTGTTTTTTTGCATCTGTAAAAGGTGATAATAATAGTACCTACCAGGGCCAGCCTGTGGCTCACTTGGGAGAGTGTGCTGCTGATAACACCAAGGCTGTGGGTTCAGATCCCTATATAGGGATGGCTGGTTGGCTCATTTAGGACAGTGTGGTGCTGACAACATGAAATCAAGGGTTAAGATCCCTTTACTGGCCATCTACTTCCTTTCTGTCCCAGGATCCCATCCGAGATAGCACATTACATTTAATTGTCATGTCTCCTTAGCCTCCTCTGGTCTGTGCTGGTTTCCCAGACTTTCCTTGTTTTCAGTGACCTACACAGTTTTGAGGAGTACTCATCTGGTATTTTGCAGAACGCCCATAAATTGAGGTTTGTGCGATATTTTTCTCATGATTAGACTGGGGTTGTGTGTTCTTGGGAGGAAGACCACAGAGGCAAAGTGCTGTTCGCATCACATTATATCAAGTATGCATGCTATCAGTATGATGCGTCAACTGATGACGTTAACCTTGATCACAAGGCTGAGGTAATGCTTGCCATGTTTCTCTGATGTGAAGTGATTTCCCCTACCCCTTCCATATTCTTTGGAAGCAAAGCACTAAGAGCAGCCCACATTCAAGGGATGGGGAGTTAAGTCCCACCTCCTCGAGGAGGCAGTACGTATCTATATAAATTTTCTGGAACGCTTCTGTATGGGAGATTTGTCTGTTCTTCCACATTTGTTTGTTTAATCATTTATTTATATCAGTATGGGTTCGTGGATATTTATTTTATACTTTGTGTTATAATTCAAATAAACAAATACAAATAAACAAATTTGTATTGAATTATGACACAAAGTGTAAAATAAATATCCACGAGCCCATACTGATATAAATAAATGATTAACTAATTTGTATTGGATTATACAGATGATGGATTGGATTGAATGCACTATATTACACAAATGATGGTGGAAGTCTAGGTTTCCCACTCAGCCTTTGCTGACATGGATGAGGGACCACAAATTTTTTCTGTGATGTTTGACTAGAATAACAAACGGTGGGCCTGTATCGCAGGGGTGTGACCTTCACTAGCGTTTCTGTCTCTTCCAGGGGTTGAGTTCCCGCACCCCTGCAATTTTTCCCCTGGCTAAAGCATTCCAACTCTGTCTTTGAAGCACTCTACTCTGTAGTTTGAGGCTTTTCTCTCTGTCCCTTCCTCTGCCTCTTTTTCTTTTTTCCTTAGGTGAGACAGGGAGACTGGAGTGGGGCTGGAGTGAGGGGAAAAGTAGAGTTCTCTTCACCTATCTGGTATGAGATTTCACCGTTGCCCCCTGGCAATGTCCTTCCTGAGATTAAGGGAGAAGGGCCTGGGCAGATTATGCAGTGGTCTCTTTTTAACCTTCCCCTGCCAGTCTACAGTGTGGAGTAAAGGGGGAGGGGATGAACTTTCTCTGAATTTACCCCAGTGCTCCCTGTGGAGTTTGGTAGGGTTCCTGGAGGAAAAGCCTGCAAAATGTAGGGAACCCCTATGACTGTGACCTGCAGAAACTTCTCAATCCTGTGTTAGCTCACATTTGACCTCCAGCAATTCATCAAAATTTCTAGTTTTGATGCTTTAATATTTCTGCCTGCTATGGTGTCCTGCATTTTCTGTTTCAGGTAAACAAGTCTCCCTGGGAGGTAAACAGTATCTCCCTGGGAGCACCAGTCTCTAGATTTTAGGGTAGGGGTTTGCCCTAAGACCTGAGTTCTTTTATTAGTCCAAGAAAAGACATTGATTTTGTTTTTCAGCTTTTTATTTATTTTTTATTGAGGTAAAATTCACATAACTAAATCCACTATTTGACAATTTTAAAGTGTACGATTTACTGGCATTTAGTACATTCAAATTATTTTGCAACCATCACTTCTATCTCGTTCCAGAATATTTCCATAACAAAAGGAAACACCATACCCATTAAGAGTCACTACCAATTCCCCTCTTCCATCAATCATTGGTAATCACTAATATTCTCTCAATGAATTTGCTTAATTTGGACATTTTATATAAATGAAATCATACAACATGCGACTCTGTGTCTAGCTTTTTTCACATAGCATGTTTTCAAGGCCTATGCATGTTGTAACATATGCCAATACTTCATTCCTTGTTATGGCTGAATAGTATTATATTGTATGGATATACAGCATTTTGTTTATCTATTCAATGTCCTCTGCATGCTGGTGCAAGGTTTGGATCCCAAGTACTCAGGCAGCTCTGCTCCTGTGGCTTTCCTTGTCTCAGGTGATGCTTCGGCTCTTGCAGGCTGGTATTGCATGCTGGTAGCTCCTCAGGTCTGGGGTCTCCATGGTGGTCCCGTTCTTGTGGCTTCATTAGGCATGGCACTGATGGGGTTTCTCTGCTGCAACTCCAACCCCACGTTTCCACTTCGCATCAGTCTAGCAGACTCTAGGCAGTGACTCCTCCCCTGTGACAGATCTCTTCCTGGGCCCCCAGGTTTTTTCGTACATTCTTTGAAATTGGAGTGGAGGCTCCTAAACCTTGACAGCTGGCATTCTGCAAGCCTGCAGACCTAACGCCATGTGGACGCCGCCAAGGCTTCTGGCCTATATTTTCCAAAGCTGCAGGTCCATCCACGCATAGGGTCAATTTAGCCATAGCTGGAGCAGCCAAAGCAACTGGGGCGCTGGTGCTGGAAGCAGCTTCACAAAGTGGCCCTGGGTAGCAAGCCTGAGGAGGGCACCTCAGGCCTGTTGCCTGAGACCATTCTATCTCCCTAGGCTTTTGGGCCTGTAGTAGAAGATGCAGCCTCCAAGATCTCTGAAATGTTTTTGAGGTCTTTTTTCCCCTTCTCTTGATGTTTCCTTTCTGTTGTACTAATCTTAGTACCATTGCATATTTCTCCTGAAAATGTTCTCTTTTTCTCTACCACATGGCCAGGCTGCAAATTTTCCAAATCTTTTTGCTCTGCTTCCCTTTTAAACTCTGGCTTTACATCTTGCCTTTGCCGCCATAACTCAGCATAGGCTGTTACCAGTAGCCATGCAACTTCCTTAATGCTTTGTTGCTTAGAAATTTCTTCTGCCAAATATTCTGGTTCACAACTCCTAAGTTTCAACTTCCACAAAGTCCTAGGACATGGACACAATGCAGCCAAGTTTCATTCCAGTTCATAGCAAGGGTGATCTTTACCCCAGTTTCCAAAAAGCTCCTTCTCATTTACATCTGCGATCTTCTCAGAGTGGCCTTTACTGTCCATATTTCTATCAGCATTCTGCTCACCACCATTTAACCAGTTTCTAAGAAGTTCCAAACCTTCCCTGGTTTTCTTGTCTTCTAAAATCCCACTAGCAGCTAGGCTTTTTCTAGCCTGTTCCTCCAAGTTCCTCCAGCCTCTCCTCAATACCCAATTCCAAAGCCACTTCCACATTTTCAAGTGTTTGTTATAAGCAACACCCCACTTTTCTGGTACCAATTTTCTGTATTAGTCCATTTCTGTTGCTCATAACAAAATATCTGGAACTGGGTGTTTTATAAGAAAAAAAAATTTATTGCTTACAGTTTCTGAGGCCAGGAAGTCAAAAGTCCAGGGAATACTTCTGGTGGTGGCTTTACAGCAATGCAGGGGTCTCACATGGCAGAAAATGGTGGGGCAGAGAGAACAAACTTCTCATTCACTCTCTTTTTAAAGCCCTCAGAACCATGCCCCTGACCACCATGATCAATCCATTCACTATGGCACGGTCCTACAATCCAATCACCTCTTCAAGGCCCTACCTTTCAACTACCATAATAGGATTTCCCACACTCTTAACAGTCACAGTGGGGGTCAAGTTTCTAATATATAATACTTGGGGGACGCATTCAAGCTTCAACGAGTTTGTAGGGGACATTCAGTCCACTACATCATGCTTTCCAGTCTGTCTATTGCTTGTCCCAATTGCTATCTTTTGCCACAGGCTGCTGTGACCAATACCTTTGCCTTGAAATGCTTTCAGCAGATGCCATCAGGTAAGTTGCCCTAGCCCTTGCACTGTTTAAAGTTAGTTGTGAAAAAGGCAAGCCCTTGCGCCCTTCCTTCAGGGAACCACCAGACAAGTCAAAATACACACCCACAATTCTTTGAGAATAAAGGCTGTATTGTTTCATCTGGCACAAGCAACCTGCAACAAGAGTGTGGGCTGCCACCTTCACAGCTGCCACTGATCTGGTGAGGTAGGTATGGGAAGCAGGCAATTTAAAACGCTGCAGTCCTCTCTTGCTGAAATACAGCAGTTTCTTTCTTCATTAAGCTTTCCCTTCATTGTTACAAGTATTTGTCTAGATTCCAGACTTCTGCAAAAGATGCTTTTGACAGTTTTCCATCTTATTTGTTGCCTTTGTGGAGGGACAGAATCCTAGAATTACCTACTGCACCATTTTTAGTGACCATAACTTTTTATTTTTTGTAGCGATGGTGATGCCCCTTTTCACAAGCTTGAGCTAAAACCAGATGCTCCTTCACTTTTTTTTTATGCACAAATTGTCTCATCACTGGCCAGTTTGAAGAGAATCCCCTTCAAAGTGGATCCTTGTCCTTTTGACAGAATCCCAGTAATCTTTGATGGCTTGTTTTCTGCTACAAGATCTCCCAGGCTCACCTTGTAGGAATACATTTACAAGACTTGAATAGCCTCAGGTCTAAATAGCCATTTCTCCAAAGGACTCTGGCTTCTTTCAGTGGGAAATGATATTGAAAGAGCAAAGCCTGGGTGCCAAGGGTATTTACTGCTGTTGGGTTGTCATTGCTTCTACACATCTCAGTGGAAAGATCTGGGAAAAACATATTTTAAAGATGAAAACTATTATAATTTCATAGTGATATTTCCAATTCAAATTTAATAGTACAGGGTTTTACCTAATTTCTTTATTTTATACTTGTATCTTTCTTCTCTTACCCTGACAATATTGATTTCTAAATATATTGACCCGATATTTATTTGCTTAATTCTAAATAAATGAACAATAATTTCAAAATAACAATGCCAATATTACTATTAACATTAAGACTATGGAAAGCAGTTTACGATTTCTTTGTGGTTCATTTTGTCCTTACACCATGTAGCATTAGGGATGTACAGTCATAATATTATGTTTTAAAATCATTTAAAGGTATTCTCTTCTTTGTATGACTATGCCACCAACTTGATATACAGTGAAGTTCATTTGTTTCAGTTTGTTTTCAATTTTTGGGGATTGCTTTTTATTTTCCTCTTGACTTAATTTTATTTTTAATTATGCTTGCAAAGCCTAAACTAAATAACAAAGTACATTCAGAGGAGTTCAGCTTTCATTCCTACCACTGCGTCCTGTTCCCTCCTTTCCCCAGTTTTGTTAGATTTGGGCTCATACTATTGATGTTTCTTATTTAAAACTATAAGCAAATCTGTAGACATACATGTGTGTGTGTGTATGTGTATTTCTCTCCTTTTTGTACATAAAAGTTGTTGTACTATAAAAACTGTTCTCCACCTTGCTTTTTGTTCACTTAATATGTTCTGGAGATCATTCCATGTCTGTGTTGGGGCTCAGAAAAGTGGTACCCCAAAGTGAAGGCCTCAAACACAAAAGTTTTCCTCTGACCTTCTCCTGCCCTCCTGTCCCTCAGCCTCATTCTCCCCTGACACAAGCCATAGAGACTAGAATCTCTTTTCCTGGAACCCCATTTCCACAAAGCCAGCCACAGAGACTAAAAATGTACTCTAATATTCCCCTGCCTTTCTGTCTTAGAGCTAGCCATAAAGAAATTCTCTGACCTAACTTGTCTCATTAGAGGTCATAAGAGCCCCATTTCTGAAGGGGTCCTGCCCCATACCCTGGAGGAATGAATGCTACACAGAGAGGCCGAGAAGACTGAACAGACAGGCCTTTATGGGTTTCCCCACTCAGTCAATGAGCATTATGTCATACTTATCTTGTCCAATCACATTTCTATGCTGCTGTCCCTGCTTCACAGAACCTAAGTGTAAAAATGTGCAGTTTTCCCTGTATCTTTTGGGTCTTCATTCTGAAGGCTCCTATGTCACGTAAAACTATGATCAAATAAATTTGTTATGCCTTTCTTCCCCTTATTAATCTGTTTGTCAGCTGATTTTTCCTTGCCTTTAGGGAGTTGAAGGGGAAGTCTCCCTTGACCCCAACATCTGCATATTAGTCCATTATGTGAATGTATGGGATTTCTCTCAATATTTTGATATTATAAATAATGTCAGTGAATAGCATTGGGCATATGCCATTTTGCATTTTATCCAGTATTCTTTGGAATAGATTCCAAGAAGTAAGATTGCTCTATGTATGCATATGTAATTTTACTAGATATTGACAAATTCCCCTCCATGGGGGCTATTTTTGCATTCTCAGCAGCTATGTGTGGAGAGTCCAGGCCTCTTTACATCTCTCCACAGAGCCAGCCAGTGTGGATCAAACTGGTAACTCTGGAATGGGAGTGACTTCACCTCCCTCACCACTCACCCCACAGAAATATATCTGAGCTTAAATCCTATTATTTTTCCTATTACATACCCTGTGCTAAAAACAAATGGGTTGCCTGGCAGTAATGAGGAACCCTTCATGACAAGTCTTGTCTTGCTGTGAGCCACTTCTCCAGCTGCCTAGCTGTCTGGCTGCCTGTGGCTGGGGAAGGCTCCCAAACATGTTAAACAGCCCTGACAGCCTGATTGCCAATGTGTCCACACTGTTTGCTGCCTACACCGACCGTGTGATCTTGCCCATGCACCTATGTCTGGAGGGCATAGCCCAGTACAAACAAGGTAGGATGCAACATTAAACATACATCTTTATGCCTCCCTAAAGTACGGGTTTTCTGTTCATTATTATCAACTTTGAAATAAACCCATTGGAGGTCCCCAAAAGACAAACCCTTCATTGTTTTTGTTGTTATCTTTCCATTGTGGCACCTGCCTTCGCTTCCCTTCGCTGCCTCTCCCTGTGTCTCCTTGGAACTCTTGCCATCTTGTGGCAGGTCAGCAGGCTTGAGAACCTAAAGGTTGATTTTCATCAGTGTGAAGAAAATGAAATCCAAACTCCTTACCACGCGATGTTGTACATGTGTCATGTTTTGTATTGCTTGTAGTTTACTTCAAAACGCTTCACTATCAGCTGTGTGATATACCTTGTTTCATTATTCGAAGATGCATTTTTTATCCAATTTTTATCACCTCCGAAATTGGAGTGAATTTTACCATTAATAATGTTATAGTTTAATTGATAGCAATTTTTTTTATTGGTGCATAAAAAGACGATGGGTCCTACAATCTAGGACATCTTGCATTCATAGAATCAATTACTTTGTGAAATATTATGTCTGTTTACAAAATGATCTTTTGAAATACCCGTTCAGGGTGGGGACAGTGGAGGTAGGAAGAAGAGGTAGAAGTAGAGGAGGAACTGGCAATGTCTATTCATACTGATAAATTATTTTTACAATTCACTGTAAATGACTTTTAATCCACATTCTGGGGGTGGTTCGTTAAACATTTGAATTATCCTAATCAGGAATACATACTCAGAAGTAATTAGCATTTGAAAGTTCCTACTCAGGTGTGACAACCCAAAGGTAGCTATACCCCAGGCTGTTCACATTTTCCTACCTGAACCTGCACTAAATTAGTTCGTTCGTTCTTTGTGCTGCGGGCCCCTTTGGCCAACTGGTGAACCCTTTTCAGTCATGTTTTTAATGCACAAAATAAAGCAGATAGGATTACAATTAAAACCAATTGTGTCAAAATACAGTTATCAAAATATTAAAGATACAATTTATGACATACTAATATGTGCTTATTTTCCCCTTAAGGTATAATTGACAAATAAAAATTGTACATATTTACGATGTAGAACATGATGTTTTAATAAATGTATACATTTTGTATAATTAAGTCAAGCTAATTAACATATCCATCACCTCATATATCTATCATGTTTTTGTGGTGATAACATTTAAGATCTACTCTCTTAGCAATTTTCAAATATATAATACATTATTATTAACTATAATCACCATGCTGTACAATAGATCTTCAGAACTTATTCATTTTAACTGAAACTTTTTACCCTTTGACCAACATCTCTCTATTCCCCCCACCCCAGCCCCTGGTAATCACCCTTCTATTCTCTGCTTCTACAAGTTCAACCTTTTAAGATTCCACACATAAGTGAGATCATGCAGTATTTGTCTTTCTGTGTCTGGCTTATTTCACTTAGCAAAATTTCTCTCAGTTTCATCCATGTTATTGCAATTGACAAGATTTCCTTCTTTTTAAAGGCTGAATAGTATTCCATTGTATATGTATTCCACATTTTCTTTTTAAAAAATTTTATTTATTCATTTTTTCAGGATAATTAGTATATTCAATATTATACAATGTAATAATTTTTTGTTACCCTTTGCCAATTTCTTGCTAACTCTCCCTCTCCCTTTCCCACCTCTAGTAGCCTCAGTTCTGTTCTCTCCTTTTGAAAGTTCAACATATTTTTATTCCACATTTTCTTTATCCATTCGTCTGTTGATGGACACTTAGGTTAATTACACATCTTGCTATTGTGAATAGTGCTGCAATGAACATGGGAGTGCAGATATCTCTTCTACGTACTGATTTAATTTCCTTTGGGTATGTACCCAGAATTAGGATTACTGAATCATCTGGTAGGTCCATTTTTAATTTTTTGAGGAACCTCCATACTGTTTTCCATGATGGCTGCACTAATTTACATTCCCACCAACAGTGTATGAGGGCTCCCTTTTCTCCATACCCTCACCAACACTTGTTACTGTTTTTGTAATAGCTGTTCTACCAGGTATGAGGTGATATCTCATTGTGGTTTTAATTTGCATTTCACTGATGACTACCAACGTTGAGCATTTTTCCATATACCCGTTGGCCATTTGTAAGTCTTCTTTTGTGAAACACCTATTCAGGTCCTTTGCCCATTTTAAAATCAAATTACAGCATTTGTTTTCTTGCTACTGAGTTGCGTGAGTTCCTTATTTATTTTGGATATTAACCCTTTATCAGATGTATGGCTTGTAAATATTTTCTCCCATTCTGTAGGTTGCCTTTTCACTCTGTTGATTATTTCTTTTGCTGTGCAGAAGCTTTTTAGTTTGGTGTAATCCCATTTGTCTATTTTTGCTTTTGTTGCTTGTGCTTTTGGGGTCATAGCCCAAAATTCAATGCCCAGACCAATGTCAAGAAGCTTTTCCCCTATATTTTCTTCTAGTAGTTTTGCAGTTTCAGGCCTTATGTTAAAGTCTGTAATCCATTTTGAATTGATTTTTTAAATGGTCTGAGAAAGGGGTCTAATTTCATTCTTCTGTATGTGGATATCCAGTTTTCTGAACACCACTTTTTGAAGAGACTGTCTTTCCCCCATTTTGTGTTCTTGGCACCTTTGTCAAAGATCAATTGACCATAAATGTGTGGATTTATTTCTGGGCTCTCTATTCTTTTCCATTGATCAATATGTCTGTTTTTATGCCAGTGCCATGCTGTTTTGATTAATATGGTTTTGTAGTATATTTTGAAACCAGGTACATGATGTCTTCAGCTTTGTTCTTTCTGCTTAACATTGCTTTGGCTATTTAAGATCTTTTGTGGCTCCATAAGAATTTTAGGACTGCTTTTTCTATTTCTGTGAAAAATGTCATTGGAATTTTGATAGGGATTGCATTGAACTTGTAGATCACTTTGGGTAGTATGGACATTTTAACAGTATTATGTATGTTTTTTTTATAACTCCAGAAAATAACAAGATCTAGCAGCAGGTCTAATGATCACCACAATTTTTGAATAGCGATGATCTTTTGAGATATTGGTAAGAGCCATAAACTGATTTAAAAATATCTTTCTATGTGTTGGTAACAAAATCAGAGGCACCACTAATAAGAGTGATCTGTTGACTACATTCAGTTAGAAATTGATAAAATATTCACATCTCCTTACCAGCCAGCTGCCAAAAAAAAAAAAAAAAAAAGGAAAAATTGATAAAAATAAAGGTGTAATTCTTTCCCATCGAAGTGCACAAAGCACCTCCACTGAATTCTATCTGCAGAACTCAAGGTTAAGAAACTTGCACCAGAGAGTCCATTAATTAGTATAAGGGATGTAAGAAATAATATTTCATTGGTAAAATGAATTGTGTTCAAAATATGTAGAATGGCTAGAAATATTGTCTAGGTGTCTCCACTCCTGCATGAGAGATTATAAAAATCTGGCAAGCCAGACTGACAGCCTTAGACTCTGTGTGGTCCTATATTCCACCATGTGGTAGCCATACTGCCACATGGTCCCCAGTGATAATAAATGTGTCGTTTTTAGCCACTATGTTTTGGCAACATTTGTAACACAGCAATAAATATCAAATATATACCACTTAATAGAAGTTTTTCCTGATCCAGCCAGAAGATAGGCTGATCCTGTTACCATAATATTAGGCCATCTTTTTCAGGTGAATCTTTCACCTGAACTTGCTGGAGTTCCTAAAGATCAGAGAGCATGTACTTGACTCAGTTTACAAGACTATATGACTGCTTTGTCCCCTGATTGCTAATAACTGTATGTATCATAGAATTCAGTCTGACAGTCACCTTCATTATAATATTCTACCTAGTAAGAGGTTGTGGGAGAGGTGACCTATAGCCCTCATCTACCTCGAATCTTTAGAGGCTACCTAACTCTACCAAACACAATAGGTTTAGATCCATTTTGCAACACATTAGCAAAGGCCTGCATGGCTCTAGGTAATTTGACTTTTACCTACCTCTCTGAACTCATCTCTTACCACCTACTCTTCACTTCTCTCTAGCAACACTGGTTGTATTAGTTTGCTAGGCTGCCGTAACAAAGTACCACAAACCCAGTGGTTCAAAGAATGGAAATTTGTTGTCTTATCCTTCTGGAGGCAGGGCTGGTTCTTTGTGAGTACTGTGAGGAAGAACCTGCTCCATGCTTCTCCCCTAGCTTCTGGTGGTTGCTGGCAATCTTTGGCATTCCTTGGCTTGTAGAAGCATCACCCTGATCTCTGCCTTCATCTTCACATGGCGTTCTCCCAGTGTGCATGTCTGTGTTCGAACTTCCCCTTTTTTATAAGGACACCAGTCATATTGAATTAGGAGCCCAGCCTGCTGTGAGCCATCCTGCTATAGGGAATGGCATGGGAGGCTGAGGCTACACACCCCTTGTTTTGCAGGCTCCAACGGGGTTCCAAGTGTGTGGTGCGGCTCCATGGAAGTTCTTGTTTGTTCACCTTTGGTTGCTTGACAAGGCTTCCCAGAATTAACAGCCTAACCTTTTGGCTTAGTATGGCTTTGGGAAATTCCCCGGAGTTTCTCAAAGGACATGTTAAAATACATCAAAATTAACTGGTTTATTTAGAGTGCATCATCAGTACTAAAGGTGTTTTTGATGCATGTTCCCGGTATGGGTTGGCTCCATTTAATTTTGTCATTAATCTTCCTTGTTAGTGATGTGTGCATGGACCTATTGTGGCTGTGGTCATGCTCTTGTACATGTGGAATGAAGCTATTATGTTGGATTTCTATCCACATCCCCCAAGGAGGTGGTGGGTCCGAGTGCAGTGGTGCTTACAACTAAATGATCATTAACCAGTTACAGATTTCTTTGTTTCTCCCCACTCCCACAGTTTCACTTGATTTATCAAGAACATGTTCTTTCCTTAGTAATAATAATAATGATATAGTGCATTTTTGTTAGTTTGAGTAGGATCATTTAACTTTTCACTTTGTCCCCTGTGCTGTTCCTGGAGTCTATTGGTAGGGAAATCAATGGTATAAACATTGTGATTTTGATTATAAATTAAAATGATCAATATAGAGTATAAGCAATATTAAATTGTTAACCATAACTAATCAATGTTATTAAAATCAAGTATAGTAAGTATAAGTAAGATTAAAAAAGGGTTAAATTGTAAGTTAAGAAGGTTAAGAATTATAGTTTAAACTAAAAGTCTGATGCTCTTTAAAGCCAAGCATGCTGCTATTGTATAGTTTCCTGGCCACAAGCCACAGGCTTTGGGGTGAACTATTGATGCATGAGGAGATGTTTTTGTCATAACATGAGTGCCTTGGAACGTTTTGACCTTTCTTTTTCAATAGAAACAAAATAAAAATGTTTTGATTAAAAGATAAATCAATGTGTAAAAGATTAGGTAAAAACATATAAATAAAGCAAGATCTTTGTGGTTGTTGTCCACACTTGCACTAGACATCTGTGGTCCGTCTCTTTCTTTCCTCGCTGATGCCACACCACCTATTCAGGTCCAACAAATCCTGCGGAGCTGGTGTCGGGCACCAGCCTACTCCAGTATTACCTCATACTAACTAATTACACCTACAATAACCCTATTTCCAAATAAGGTCACATTCTAAAGTACTGGAGGTTATGCCTTCAACATAGGAATTTTAGGGGGACACAATTCAACTCATAACACTGGGATGGGACTGTGAGCCTAACTTACTCCATTTTGAAGCCCTTACCATTTGCTATGTCCTGTGTGTGAACCCTGCTGTATTAGTCCGTTTTGTGCTGCTCTAACAGAAATACCTGAGACTGGGTAATTTATAAAGAACAGAGATTTATTTGGCTTACGATTCTGGGACAGCTGCACGGGCCTCAGGCTGCTTCTACTCACGGAGGAAAGCGGCAGCAGCTGGTGGGTACAGGCAGATCATGTGGCGAGAGGAAGCAAAAGAGAGAGAGAGGAGGTGCCAGGGTCTTTTAAACAACCAGCTCTCACAGGAACTAATAGAGCGAGAACTCTTCATTACTCCCCCCTCCCCCAGGGAGAGCATTAATCCATTCGTGAGGGATCCACCCCCATGACTCAATCAGTTTCCAACACTGCCACATTGGGGATCAAATTTCCACATGAGTTTTGGAGGGGGCAACACATCCAAACTCCATCACCTGCCCACAAAAGTGATACAGTAACTAGGAGCAAGGTAGTTAGAACAATAAATAGAAACAGCTTGCTGACTACAAACAAGAGATTTAATGATTAAGTACTGGTGTGACAACAGCTGGTCTGGCTACCCACATCACAAGACCACCAAAGACAGTCATCATCATCATAAGACATTTGGAGCTAGTGATGTTAGCTTGCTTTTTAGTGATTGCTTCTTGGCTTCTTTTACTGCTTTGTGTGAACTGTCTACATAAACTTGGGCTCGACCAAGAGGCAGCATAGACAAACTTCCCATACACCTCTGGGTCATTGCTTGCCTCATGAATCATCCTGTAAGTTACCCTTTGTTGGGAAAAATAGGAAAATGGTCAGGGCCCCTCGATGTTCAGAATCTTGCCGAGCATTTGCTGTAAATATCCTCAGGTGTTCCTTGTTACTACTTAATGTAAGCTGTGTACGGGCACCCAGGTGCCCGGGGTTGTGGGCTTAATTATAAGAGAGTAACAGCTGTGATCCACAGTGCTTTGCAGAGCTCTCAGAGAAGTCCCTAGGACAGTTGCTCCTAGGTCTGAATAAAAGCCACTCATTTTGGGCCAAGCCCGTGGCGCACTTGGTAGAGTGCTGCACTGGGAGCGTGGCTAACGCTCCCGCTGCGGGTTCGGATCCTATATAGGACTGACCAGTGCACTCACTGGTCTGAGTGCCGGTCACGAAAAAACGACAAAAAAAAAAAAAAAAAACCCGCTCATTTTTCTATACCTACGGCTCCCAGAACCTTTTTTTCTCTTTTTTTTACCTAGCTCACAGACCTGTGTGTGGAGGGTTTGTGACCCAATCTGTGCAACAGACTCGAGAGGTCTATATGCCCTAGCTTTACACCCTTTAATGTAATTCTTTGCTTTACTGCATGGAATTGCCTGCTTTGGTCTTTGGTCTCAAGATACCTTTTCAGTTTGGTGGACACTTTGCCTTTGGTCCACCGCCAGACAATTGGCCTTCTTGCTGTTCTTCTAACACACCAAGCTGATTTCTATCTCAGATCCTTTGTACATGCTGGTCCTTCTGCCCAGAACCCCAAAGAAGCATGGCTGTTCCCTTCTCAGCATGCAGATGTCATCCCATATGTTACCTCCTCAAAGAGGCCTTCCCTGATCACCCTGTATAAAATAGCTCCTCTACCACACACATCATTCTCTGCTCCCTTTACTATTTCAGTTTTCTTCATAGCACTCATCACTACCTGAAATATATTTCTTTGTACTTTTTATCTGTCCCTTTCACCAGAGTGTAAGTTCCGTGAGGGCAGGAAGCTTGCCCATCTTATTTACTGCTGTATCATCAGCTCCTAACACAGTACCTGTTTGAGGGTAAATATTTAATAAATGTTTGACTAAATATTGAATGAATGCTCACTTTGTTCTGAGTCTCTGGAAAGTCCAGTAGAATAAAGTTTTTCCTGAGGAAACAGAGCTTATCTCAAACTCCCGAAGATATTCATTTCTCTTCTTTGAAATGAACTAATCCTAAGAGACCAGTTATAAAACAATAAAATAATATTACCCCTCTCTGTTACCTGTTTTCCTTCTGCTTGTACTACCAGGAAACCAGAGATGGCAGCAAAAATCAGAGTGAAGAGAGGTCAGTTTGAAGACAGACGTTTTCAATCTTAAAGATTGTCATCACCTGCTCTCTCTCCAGCCTGGCTAGTTCTTTCCTTTTTCTTCTCCATTATACAGTCAGGTAAATGGCTAGTTCTTTTCAGGCCTTAGGCACACATTAATGGGCCTGGGTGGACTACCTATTAGGAAAAAAGGGAATCTCTTCCATTAGATCAACTGGCTCAAAAGGTGAAGGAACTAGGCTGACTTCCAACTGAGATTTCTAACTGTAAGAGCCTTTAGTCAGAGCAATTGCTATATTTTGTTCCTCAGATTTTTTCAAAAAGAATTGTCCACTTTGAGTTCTGACCTGCCTGAAAGTAGAGGGGTGAACCTAATGACCTCCCGTCTGCCTCCCAGCTCCAGGCTGTATGACCTGTGACAGATGCTAAGGTAAATTGATATCTAAACAAACCTCTTGGAAGTTTTTGATTGTTTTCATATCTCCTTAACGACCAAAAGAGGGCTCTATCTGGAATCTTTGTTTATTCAACTAAAATCCAACTTTACCTGTAATAAAAAAGGGAGGTTGTTTGTGGTTTGCGGTTTGTGAAGGTTCAAGGTAGTGGGGAAGGAAAGTTGATTTTTTTAGATCTGTTTTTTAAAAGACAAATCTTTAAAGGGAGGAAGGAATTTAATTAAATCATTTTGTGAGATCAATTCCCAACTTTTTTCCATTTAATCTTTTTCCAAACTTGCTTAAGTCAATGGTTTTTTAAGTCCTTGTGGGCTGCAAACTTCTTAAAGCAATGCATCTCAAATTTAATATGCACATGAATCACCTGGTGATCCTGTTAAAATGAAAATTCGGATTCAATAGGTCTGGGGGAAGGCATTACGGGATGGATCAAGTGGGTCTTCAGGCTTCCTCATGTAAGCCTACACTTTGGCTTCAGCCCACCTTCAAATGCCCAATGCACTCCTGTGTTTCAAAGTCCTCTGCTGTAGTACCCCATTCTAACTATTCCTTCTTGCCAGATGCCCCTCTTATGGATCTTTCCATTTTTACCTCACCGTCAAATTTACCTCTTCAAGGTCTCCCTTTTTCTCTGAACCCTGTCCTCTGTGAAAATGTAATCAGCAGCAGTTGATAACGGGTTGCTGAATTACTCCCCTCTCTCTCCCTTAGACAGAAGACCAACGCCACTTACACCTCCACCACATCAAGGTAACAATGGAATTTAACCACAGCCTTTGGGGACAAAGATTTTTCTCAAAGGAATTATTCCAGTGGTAAGAATTTCCTGCCTTATACCAGACCAATGAGAAGGCTATTTTATAGTGGGTTGGGGAGGAGGAATATAAGTTCAAATTTCTAAAAAAAAAATATACAACATAGAGTATTGCCAACCTGACCTAGCTATACTCTTTGCTCTACCGCTCATCTGCTCTGGTCTTGTTAAAAGCAACATTGTCTTATTTTAGAAGTAGAACCATGGAGCTATCAAATGACCAGCTATTTCACAGTTATGTTCAAAGAAGTTGCAATTCCAAAACAAGGGAAGCAACAGAGATCTGAGTGAAGGTTTCCTTGCAGATGAAAGCACATCATTTGGTATTTACAGAAGCTTGAAGGATCCTGATATCATTTGACCAATATTCACCCAATAATTTTCCTATAATTTCCCCATTTTGGCAGGATTGAAACTAGTTATCTAAAACTATTTATTTAGGCCTTCAACTCATACCACGAAATATTTTATGTGGCTTATTCTCATGCTCACTTATAGGAACAAAAGTGGGCTTCTCAAGAGATGAATTTGCTGTGCTAGAGATGTAAATGATTGCTTGTTCTACCTATAATACACCTAAATCCTAAACGTTTTTCTTATCCTTTTCCTGCCTCAGTAACCATGTCACATTAACTGATTGGACCAAGAGATGATTATATAACCCAAGTACAGGCAACTCCATCCAATAGATTGGTCAGCAACTACATCTGGCCTGTGGTATAAGAAAAACTGGGCCAATTAAATTCTATTCTCAGGAATAGGAATTGGGGAAACACAGACAGAGTTTGTTAGTAGTAGAACTGAAAGTGAAAGGATGTCATGAAGTTGAGTAGGGGTCATGACAAAGAAAGTTGGTGAAGAAACAGAAAAGATATAGAGATGAGAGGGAAAGAAATCCACAGAAAGAACAGAGAAGATACACCTGAAAATAGACCCTCTTTTTTCTTGCAGTATATTGGTTTCTGTTCTTTGAATCACAGTGGTGAGAAAATAAGCAATAATGACGGAAAAAACACTGGAGCTTGGAGAAATAAATAAATGGTAGGTATGAAATCAGTGACTTCTGCATAAATAGAACATTAGAGACACTCCTTCATCTCTCCTGTTATACTATGAGTGCCTTGAAGGAAGGGACTGTCTTATTTATTAATGAATTCCTTACATCTTGTATAGAACAGGTATACAATAAATATTGAACATAAAATTCAATTCTCTATGATGAATGCAAGTTATCAAAAGATCAGATAGCATAGTTTGGCAGATCCCAAACTTTTCATCACTTAGGACTTCTTTCCTTATATTTCCCTCCATAGATTTTATATTTTGAAAAATATTGTCTAACCTACATTAAGTAATAATGATTTTTTTTTTACAAGATGACTATGAACTTCATTAATTTTCAGATTGTAAAGTACAAAAGAATATCCAGGTAAGTTATTAGAATTAAAAAGAATTGAGCTAGGTTCTTGGGTACAAAATAACTATCTCAATTGAATCCTATATAGACGAGAAACAGATAAAAAATAAAAACCCCATTCAAAATGTCAGGCAATAGGGCTGGCCGGTTAGCTCAGTTGGTTAGAGTGCTGCCTTGTAACATCAGTGTCAAGGGTTCGGATTTCTGTCCTGGCAGCCAGAAAAAAAAAACAACAAAAAAACATCGATTAAAAAAAAATACAAAATGTCAAGCAATAATAAATATGAATAAGGAATAAACATACAGAAAAATACACAAGAC
Source organism: Cynocephalus volans (assembly GCF_027409185.1). Taxonomy (NCBI): domain Eukaryota; kingdom Metazoa; phylum Chordata; class Mammalia; order Dermoptera; family Cynocephalidae; genus Cynocephalus; species Cynocephalus volans. The sequence continues at coordinate 108,746,046 of NC_084478.1, read as the reverse complement.
TTCCGTGATTAAATAATAACACATCATGGAGAGACATTTAAAAGACCAAAATGCTGTGTCCCGGCCCTGGGGTTTAAGCTTGCTCATTTCACATGCCCTTTCAGAACAGATGTGGAAGCTCACCCCCCCTACCTTGATAGATGTCCAGGACTTATAGGTATCATGAACTGAAGGGTCTGCAGTTTTACCCTACTTAACTAATAAGTGAGACTACCTGTGTCATGGGGGCTGGCAAAGATACAAGACTCAGGGTCAGAGGTAAAGGACTTTATTATCAGTGGCACAGCTAGCAGCATGTTGATTTGTATCTGTTTCTCTTGCCTCTCAAGTGCCATAAGGGAGATGTAAGCAGGGGAGGGAAGGCCCAGGTGGATGTCATGCATGGAATGGGTTTGCTTTATGACCAAGGAATACTCAGCTTGGGGGGCTCACTAATTTATAGCAAGCAGAAGCAAGCTCACTCTTTGTGGTGAGATATTACCTCATCTCTCAAGACTGCTTGCTGCAAATACAATGAGAAATGGCCTGAGTAAGGAGTGGGTCAAGGAAGTGAATACATTTAATTTTTTAAAAAAAGAGTGGGTCAGGGCCTTGTATTCTTGGTGTACACAGCAAAATTCGTAGGAGCATAAGAGACCTATGGAAGAGTATCTCCCCCAACAATGGGTGTTTGGGGGTATTGTGGAGAGACATCTGCATGGGATGGCTGGTTGGTGACAGAGTAAAATCTTATTTTAATAAAATCATGCTTATTTTAATAAAAGTTTTTTTATTTTTAATTTTTTTCCCCGAGTAAGTTAAACATAGCATTACCATATGACCCAGCAATTTCGCTCCTAAGTGTATACACAAAAGAATTGAAAACAGGTGTTCAAACAAAAATTTGTGTACAAATGTTCATAGCAACACTATTCATAATAGAGAAAAGGTGGAAGCAACCCAAATGTCCACCAACGGATCAATGGATAAATTGCATGTGGTATATCCATACAATGGAATGTTGTTCAGCAAGGAAAAGGAATGAAGTCTTGATACGGGCTACAACACAGATGGACCTTGAAAATCTTGTACTAAGGGAAAGAAGCCAATCACAAAAGTCACATATTGTATGATTCCATTTATATGAAATGTCCAGAATAAGCCAATCTGTAGAGACAGAAATCAGATACCAGAAAGCAGAAAGCAATTGCTAGGGGCTGGGGAGAGAGGTGGGAATGGGGAGTGACTGCTCAGTAAATTTCCTAAACACCCACTAAATCATACACTTCTAAATGGATAAAATGGTGAATTTTATGTTTATATGTATTTTACCACAATAAAAATCTTGGGCTGGCTGGTTAGCCCAGTTGGTTAGAGCGCAGTGTTATAACACCAAGGTCAAAGGTTTGGATTCCCGTATTGTGGCCAAGCGCCAAAAAAAAAAAAAAAATCTGAAGTTCAGGCATTGCTCTGTCCCACAGGATGGTCAGCTGGCAAAGCACTGGGGCGGAATAGAGTCACGCTATTGCCCAAGTGCAGATTGGAGGACCAATGGGCACAGGTCCTGGTGCAGGTGTTGCCCTTTAGCATGGCTCTTCTCATGGTGCATTTGCTTAGCTATAGGTGTGGGGACAGCATTCTAGGATTGAGCCCCAGAACACCTGGACCATCTTCCCTAACCCATCTAGTCAGTCTCTTCCTTGTCCCCCTTATTCCAAATCCTCCCTGGGTTTCAGGATACTTCCTTTTTATCCAAAGCCCAATTCTTCTATTTTCTTTACTGAGACACCTTGATGAACCATGGTGAAGAGCTTCAAACAAGAGTCTAAATCCTTAACTATCAAAAATATTTTTCTTGACATCAAGGAGGGATCAGTCCTCAGAATTCAAGTAGTCTCATCTTGTACTCTCTGGAAGGAAGGGCAAATATTTGCATTCTGTTCTAGGAGAGGTCCCTTCCCCCAAGAGTGAACTGAATGCTTCTAATCTATCAAAGGAAAGGTTTTTTAAAAGGCAGTTGCATTTTCTTATTCAAAAGGCCAATCATTTACATCCTGCCTCACTTGCAACCAAAATAGTCCTCATCTCCCCCTCAGCACATGTTACGTTAATAGTAGGGAATGCGGAATGTCAACATTTAGCTCTGGGGCCGACCCCGTGGTGCACTCGGGAGAGTGCGGCGCTGGGAGTGCAGCAGTGCTCCCACCGCGGGTTCGGATCCTATATAAGGATGGCCGGTGCGCTCAGTGCCGCCGGTCACAGAAAGACCAAAAAAAAAAAAAAAAAAAAAAAAAACATTTAGCTCTGAAAACTTGGAGCTTTATCATTTCCAAGCAGAGTAGGAAGTTCAGGGCCAGTCAAGATGGTTGTAGGGAAGTTCTTTCTTACAGTCTGTATTAGTTCCTTATTGCTGCTATAAAAAATTACTACAAACTTGGTGGCTTAAAGCAATGCAACCTCATTATGTCACAGTTCTGGAGATCAGAAGTCTGCAGTGGGTCTCACTGGGCTACAATCAAGGTGTTGGCAGGGCTGGATTTCTTCCTGGAGGCTCTAGGGGAGAATCAGTTTTCTTGCCTTTTCCTGTCTCTAGAGGCTGCCCACATTCCTTGGCTCCTGGCTTCCTTTCTCTATCTTCAAAGTCAGCAACAGCGATCTTGTTCTTCTCACATCTCATCACTGAACTCTTCTGCCTCCCTCTTCCACTTTTGAGGATCTTTGTGATTACACAAAGCCCACCCATATAATCCATAATCTCCTTACTTTGAGGTCAGCTAATTAGCAACCTTAATCCCATCTGCAAATTTCATTCCTCTTTGTCATGTAAGGTCATATATTTACAGGTTCCAGGGTTTAGGGTGTGGACATCTTTGGGGGGGGCATTATTCTGCCTCCCACACCACCATGTGACAAATCTTTATTGATCATCTACTGTGCATAGGGAACTTTGTTCTCTGCCTTAAATAGGTAATCTGGTGAAACAGACTTGTTTAGAAAAGGGTCGATAACAACAGAAGGTTTCACAGGCTGCAGGAAAAGTGATAAGATAGATAAGAGGAACTCTTGCTATGAAAATTAGAAGAGGGTGTGGTGATCAAAGAAGACTTCCTGGAAGGGGCAGAACCTGCTCGATCAGTCTGAAAGAGCGGGCAAGACTTGAATATTGTTTCTGAGCTGAATACATTTTGCGTACATACTTTTGAGTGCAGGTTTCCAATGTAGCAGTTGTAACATGAAATTTCTCACTGCTATCCAAGTGATATCTCCGTAACACTTACCAGCTTAAAAAGCACCTGAATATATACCAGCTCACCTGGTGCTCACAGCCCTGTGAAGGAAGTAGGGAGGACAGGGAACCACATGAACCTCTCCACCATCAAGTCCCCAGGCGCCTTTCCAGGCCTAGGGCCACTCCTCATGTTCTTTTTACTTGCAGCCACAGGACATAGCCTGTTTTCTCTCCTTTTGATAACTGTCTCCCCGGTCTAACTGCAGAATGAGACACAGTCTCTTCACCTCCCCACTTGTTTGCTGCCATTGAAGCCAAGCACACAGGCTCATTAAATTTTAAGATTTATCTGCTAAACTCTGTAGAAAACTGGATAAAAGTGGCAGACAAAAGACAGTGACAAAGGTTCCATAATCTTAAAAAGTTGATATGATGATGGTTTCTGATCGACAGTTTCTGTTCCTCTTTTCAATGGCAAAAGAAAGTACCATTGGGTTCAGGTCCTCTGCTTATATTTTCTTAGGGATTATCATCATCCTTGTCACTGCAGCAACCAACTGTGGAGTCGGTTTTTATATGTCAGGCACTGTTTTTATTGTGTTACATATTTTAACTCATGTACTTATCACAGCAACCCATTTTACAGATCAGAATAATGAGGCAGGCTTCAAACCTAGGTAGACTGGCTTTGGAAGCTATGTTTCTAACCATTATGCCACAATGCCTCACTGCCTCTTCCATACCACCACTCCCCCTTCTGCCTGTCAATATAGGCTACTATTTGAACACTTTCTCTGGGAGGAACCAGTACACTTAAGATACAGATGAAGAAACTGAAGACTGGAAGAGTTAGACTTTTCCAGGGCAGCGTTAGTAGTGATGAGGAGCTGGGGTCAAATCTAGCTCCATCACACCACATTGTCTTTGAGAGGCTGCTTCAGTGAGGTCTGGTTCTGTTCCAACATAGTGAAAAGAACTGATTTCAAACAATTCCACATGCATCAGTCCCTCTTATCATTATGGGATGTTTCATTTTTGGACACTGATCAAGGCTAGATTAATACCTTTAAAGGATCATAATTGTCTACATGTATCAAATGATCACATATACCCCATAAATATGTAAATTTTTATATATCAATTAAAAATATATTTAAAAAATTTTTTGGGTGGCTGGCCAGCACAGGGATTGAACCCTGGACTTTGGTGTTATCAGCATTATGCTCTAACCAACTGAGCTAACCGGCCAAACCTAAAAATACCTTAAAAAAAGAAAATTAAGGAAAGAAAAGGATGTTCTCCCAACCCCGTCTTGTACGGATTCAAATAAAAAATATTTATAAACAATAAAGTAAGTACAACCCAGTAGCATTTTTTCTTATCGTGACTATTTAAAATTAAAAAAAAATACCAACCATCAAAATGCCTAAAACAAATTCTTTAAAGATTTTTTTCTAGGGTCCTCAGCATGTGTTTAAACTGTTAAGTAATTCAATACTCTGTTACATATTAATTCCTGGAAGAGGTGTACAAGTTGTAGGTGTAAAGGTAAGTACAGGACAAACGATGATGGAAACAACTCATCAGGAAGAAGACAGAACAGGCAAGTCAGGGAAGGGTTCCGTGTTTACGGTTTACAAGAATCTAGCTCACCAGTTACCTCAGTTGGTTAGAACGCAGTGTTGATAACACCAACCGTATTGGCCAGCTGCCAAAAAAAAAAATTAAAAAATAGCACAGGCGACAAAAGAAAAAATAAGCTGGCCAGTTAGCCCAGTTGGTTAGAGCATGGCCTTGTAACACCTAGGTCAAGGGTTCGGTCCTCCATACTGACTAGCTGCAAAAAAAATTCACAAGATTACACCTACCATGGGTGGGATCAACTGTGTACAGGAAATCTTTCCATAAGACTGCAGCCTATGGTATGACCGTATATAAATTACTGATGACATTTAAGTACACCCTAGAGCTTTCCAGGAAATAGTCAACTTCCAATTTAATCAGCGTCAAATAATCTATAAACCTGGGAAATGCAAACATTAAGATTGCCTGGTGAAATAATACAGGAGGGAGGGAGACTATTATAAGGTCTAGAGCCAACAGGAGGAAAGCAATTTTGGGGGAATTTATGAAAGAGGGAGGTTAATGGTAAGAATTTTTTTTAGCGTGTCCAGTTAAAAAGGGAAAAGGGTCTCAGATTTGGGGCGTGAATATTTTAGTTGAATTAGCCAGTATAAATCTTATTTTGAAAAGGACCAGCTGAGCTTGCTGCTTCAGCTTAATAATAATATTCCATTAAGATCATCTGACTATTTTAGCTCAGATTCTTTGCTCACCAACTTATCAATTGACTTCCTAGTCCTCTGATATAGGGAATGAAGGCCTCTACCCACAGACTCAAAGGTCCTTTAAGCATGGCATATATAATCCTTTCGGTAATACATAAATCGTCATCTTGATTATAGATCATTTTCTTGTGAATCACAGGATCTCAAGGTTGGAAGATACTTAAAGGACATTTTTTTAAAAAATTTTATTTTTTAAAAAGCCTACAGTACTGGTATTCTCAGGTAGTTTCCTATTCAAATACTAATAAGGCCTGACCCTGCTTAGCTTCTGAGAGCAGATGAGATTAAAAGACATTTAGTTAACCATCCATCTGGTGCTGATATTTACTCTATAAAAATAGCTGGCAAGGGGTTGTCCATCTTTCCTTGAGCATCTCAAGTTAACAAGAAACTCATTGCCTTTTTACTTTTTTGAAGACCTGAATTAGAAAATTCTGCTTTATATCGAACAAAAATGCGTTACTTCAGAGTCTCCATTCCTAGGTTGGCTGTTTGGGTTCACATACAAAACAATCTAAACCTTTTCTGAAAAATTATAAACTCATGTCCCTGACCAACCTCTTTTCCTCCTAATACAGGATGCTTTCAAATCATTTTATCATCCTGGTCACCCTCCCGTGAACAGCCCTTAGTTTCTCTTTTAAGGTATGGTCTTGGGCATGGTCAAATGTTTCCATAAAATTTGCAAAAGTAAGATATTTTCATTGCAAAGCTTAAGATGACTGTCTCTTTCCACTTCAACTTCCTTCTGTCACAATTCTCCTCATGTCAAGTGATGCTGGAGTGGTGATGGAGTTTGGATGTATTGTCCTCCCAAACTCATGTGGAAATCTAATCCCCAGTTTGGCAGTTTGAGTCACGGGGGTGGATCCCTTATGAATGGATTAATGCTCTCCCTAGGTTGAAGGAGTAATGAGCGAGCTCTTGCTCTGAGTTCCTGTGAGAACTGGTTGATTAAAAGACCCTGGCACCTCCTCTCTCTCTCTTGCTTCCTCTTGCCATGTGATCTGCTTGTACCCGCCAGCTGCCTGCCGCTTTCCACCATGAGTAGAAGCAGCCTGAGGCCTGCGCCGGATGCAGCTGTCCCAGAATCATAAGCCAAATAAACCTCTGTTCTTTATAAATTACCCAGTTTCAGGTATTCTGTTATAGCAGCAAAAATGGACTAATACAAGTGGCCATGTGCATTTCAAGAATACAGCTAAGGGGAAGTTGTGTTGGTGATATATTTAGTTTGGGTAGAGGGGTATATATATTATGTGATTCACTGACACCTCTGTGTATAGTTGATTGCTAGCTGCCATAGTGTTCAGAATGACTTCCAGGAATACCCTTACCACCCACTGTGCCAATTTTACCTGACATTGTCACATTAAGTTGCAGGTGTATTAGACAGCTAAAGAAAATGTTATTCTCATGGGTTTTATGATGTTGAAGAGATTTTTCAGCTTTTTAAAATAACCATAATATGTGTTGTGCATTGAGCTATACTCTTACAATGGGGAAATTTTATGGTATATAAATTATACCTCAATAAAGCTGTTAAACATGTGCTGTGATTTCTTTTCTTATTTTAAGTAAATATTGACTTTTGTGCCTAAAGTAAAGCAAAATAAGAATATATAGCTAGATATCTATAAAAACCTACAGCAAACATTCTACTTAAGGGTGAAATGAAGAATCCCCTTTGAGATTGGGAATTAGACAAGGGGATCACTTTACTACCTTTGTTCAAATTGTACTAGAAGTTCTAGTGAGTGCAGTAAGCCTAGAAAAAGAAATAAAAGATGTAACAATCAGGAAGGAAGAAATAAAATTGTAATTAGAGCAAAAAATATTACTGTGTTTATAGAAAATCTAAAAGATTTCAGGCTGGCTGGTTAGCTCAATTAGTTAGAGCACAGTGTCGATAACACCAAGGTCGAGTTTGCCAAAAAAAAGAAAAAAGATTAAAGACTAAATAAAGAAATATTTCTTTCAGCAGTGATTTGTAGTTCTCTTAGTAGAGATCTTTCATCTCCTTGGTTAAATTGATTCCTGGGTATTTCATTTTCTTGGTAACTATTTTAAATGAGCTTGCTTTCTTGATTTCTTTTCCTGCTAGTTTGTTATTGGGGTATAAAAACACTACTGACTTTTGCTTGTTGATTTTATATCCTGCAAATTTACTGAAATCATTTATCAGCTCTAAGAGTTTTTTGGTAGAGTCTTTAGGTTTTTCTATATAGAGGATAATGTCTTCTGCAAACAGGGACAGTTTGACTTCATCTTTTCCAATCTGGATGCCCTTTATTTCTTTCTCTTGCCTGATTGCTCTGGCTAGTACTTCCAGCACTATGTTACATAGGAGTGGTGAGAGGGGGCATCCTTGTCTTGTTCCTGTCCTTAAAGGAAAAGCTTTCACCTTTCTCCATTCAGGATGATATTGGCAGTGGATTGGTTGTATATGGCTTTTCTTGTGTTGAGATACTTTCCTTCTGTACCTAATTTGCCAAGAGTCTTTACCATGAAGTGATGTTGAATTTTGTCAAGTGCTTTTTCTGCATCTATTGATCTCTTCAACAAGAGCTACAAATCACTGCTGAAAGAAATTAAAGAGGACACAAAAAGATGGACAGACGTTCCATGATCTTGGATTGGAAGAATTAACATTGTGAAAATATCCATACTACCCAAAGCAATCGACAGGTTCAATGCAATTCCCATCAAAATACCAATGACTTTCCTCACAGAAACAGAAAAAACAATCCTAACATTCATATGGAACAAAAAAAGACCCCAAGTAGGCAAAGCAATCCTGAGCAAAATAAATAAATAAATAAATAAATAAACAAATAAATAAATAAATAAATAAAGACAGAGGCATAACAGTCCCTGACTTCAAACTATACTACAAAGCTATAGTAACCAAAACAGCATGGTACTGGCATAAAAACAGACACTCAGACTATTGGAAAAGAATAGAGAACCCAGAAATCAGTTCACATACTTACAGCCAACTGATACTTTTTTTTTTTTTTTTTTTAAAAAAAGATGACCGGTAAGGGGATCTTAACCCTTGACTGGGTGTTGTCAGCACCATACTCTCCCAAGTGAGCTAACCGGCCATCCCTATATAGGATCCGAACCCGTGGCCTTGGTGTTATCAGCACCACACTCTCCCGAGTGAGCCACAGGCCGGCCCAGCCAACTGATCCTTGACAAAGGCACCAAGAACATACATTGGGGAAAAGACTACCTCTTCAATAAATGGTGCTGGGAAAACTGGAAATCCATATGTAGAAGAATGAAAGTAGACCCGTACCTCTTGCCATATACCAAAGTCAACTCAAAATGGGTTAGAGACTTAAATATAAGACCTGGAACTATAAAACTTCTTAAAGAAAACATAAGGGAACACTTCCAGATATAGGACTGGGCAAAGACATTATTAATAAGACTCCAAAAGCACAGGCAACAAAAGAAAACATAAACAAATGGGAATATATCAAATTAAAAAGCTTCTGCACAGCAAAAAACAAACAAACAAAAAACAGAGAGAAAAGACAACCTACAGATCAGTCAAAAATATTTGGAAACTATGCATCTGACAAGGCATTAATAACTAGAATATACAAAGAACTCAAACAACTCAACATTAAAACACATAACCCAATTAAAAAATGGGTAAAGGAGACGGGCAACCAAAGGAAAAATAAACAAATGGGATTATATCAAACTAAAAAGCTTCTGCACAGCAAAAGAAACAATTAACAGAGTTAAAAGACAACCAACAGAGTGGGAGAAAATATTTGCAAAATATACATCTGACAAAGGATTAATATCCAGAATATATAAGGAACTCAAACAACTTTACAAGAAAAAAACAAGCAACCCAATTAAAAAATGGGCAAAAGAGCTAAGTAGGCATTTCTCTAAGGAAGATATACAAATGGCCAACAGACATATGAAAAAATGCTCAACATCACTCAGCATCCGGGAAATGCAAATCAAAACCACACTGAGATACCATCTAACCCCAGTTAGGATGGCTAAAATCCAAAAGACCCTGAACGATAAATGCTGGCGAGGTTGCAGAGAAAAAGGAACTCTCATACATTGTTGGTGGGACTGCAAAATGGTGCAGCCTCTATGGAAAATGGTATGGAGGTTCCTCAAACAATTGCAGATAGATCTACCATACGACCCAGCTATCCCACTGTTGGGAATACACCCAGAGGAATGGAAATCATCAAGTCGAAGGTATACCTGTTCCCCAATGTTCATCGCAGCACTCTTTACAATAGCCAAGAGTTGGAACCAGCCCAAATGTCCATCATCAGATGAGTGGATACGGAAAATGTGGTACATCTACACAAAGGAATACTACTCAGCTATAAAAACGAATGAAATACTGCCATTTGCAACAACATGGATGGACCTTGAGAGAATTATATTAAGTGAAACAAGTCAGGCACAGAAAGAGAAATACCACATGTTCTCACTTATTGGTGGGAGCTAAAAATTAATATATAAATTCACACACACATGCACACGCACGCACACACACACACACACACACACACAAAATGGGGGGGGAAGAACATATAACAACCACAATTACTTGAAGTCGATACGACAAGCAAACAGAAAGGACATTGTTGGGGGGGAGGGGGGGAGGGAGAAGGGAGGGAGGTTTTGGTGATGGGGAGCAATAATCAGCCACAATGTATATCGACAAAACAAAATTAAAAAAATAAAAATTAAAAAAAAAAATAAATAAAATAAAATAAAATAAAAAGAAAATATTAGAATTAACGAGTCTAGCAATGTTGCTGGATTAAAAAAATGTAAAAAACAGTTTTTAAAATATAATAGCCATAATTAAAAATAAAAATATATAAAGTTCTTAGCAATAAATGTAATAGAGGAGATGCAAGAGGAAATTGATTATAAAATTTTCATGAAAGTGCAAAAGGCCAAGAATAGCCAAAGCACTCTTAAAGAACAAGGTGGGAAAACTTGTCCTATCAAGTTAAGACTTATTATAAAACCATAGTAATTAAGGCAGTGGCGTGGGAGAACTGAACAGAGAGCTCAAGAAAAAACTCACATATATATAGACATTTGATGTATGATAGAACTAGCATTTTAGATTGGTGAAGAAAATATACTTTTCCAAAATGGTGCTGTAACAGTTAGTTTTCCATATAGAAAAATAGTAAATTGAACCTGCTGTGGTTTGAATGTTTGTCCCCTCCAAAGCTCATGTTGGAAACTAATCCCCAATATGGTATTTAAAAGGTGGAGGCTTTAAGAGGTGATTGCATGATGACTATGGATTAATGGGCTAATGATTTAATGGGTTATCAGGGAGTAGACTGGGAGCTTTATGAGGAGAGGAAGAAAACATGTGGAAATTTGCTCTCGCTCAGCCCTGGCCATGTGATACCCTGTGTAGTCATGGGACTCTGTACAGAGTCCCCCATCAAGAAGAAAGCCTTCACCAGATGTACCCTCTTGACGTTGGATTTCCTGTCTTCCAAAACTGTAAGAAATAAATTCTGTTTCTTGATAAATTACTCAGTTTCAGGTATTCTGTTATAAGCAATAGAAAATGGGCTAATACAAACACCTACCTCACACCGTACATAAAAAGTCAACTCCAGGTAGATTCAAAACATAAATGTGAAAGGCAAAAATAAAAAGTTTTAGAAGAAAATATAAGAGAATATCTTGATCTCTGGGTAGTGATGGATTTCTAAAGCAAAACAAACTGTATAAATCATAAAGGAAAATTCTGGTAAGTCAGAGTACATTAAAATGAAGAACTTTTCATTTATCAGAAAATACAATTAAAAGAGTAAAAAGATAAGTCATAAACATAACCAATAAAGGATTAGTATCAGATTATAAATTGAACTCTAAGAATCTATAAGCAAAAGAAAAATAAGCCAATAGAAAGATAGGCCAAAAAGTAGAATAGGCACTTCTCAAAAAAGAAAACTCAGATGTCCAGTAGTTAAATTAAAACATGCTCAACCTCATTAGTAATCAGGAAAATGTAAATTAAAATAATAATAATATAGAATTTCATACTCACTAGAATCATAAAAATAAAAAAGTCTGGAAAATACCAACTGTTGGTAAGCATGTGGAAGAAATGGGACTCTTATCGATGGCTCACTGGAGTGTACATTTATGTGAGCACTTAGGAACAGAGTTTGGCATTATGTAGTAAAGTTGAATACGTGCAAATCTCAGGATCCAAGAATTCCATTCCGGGGTATAAACCTTAGAGAAATCGTAACATATGTGTGTCAATCCATTAGCATTGTTCCATCCATCAATAGTAGAATGAATAAATAAATTAAGGTATATTCGTGAATGGCATACTACACAGCAGTGTAAATGAACTGCAACTACATGTACCAACGTGTATGAATCTCAAAAAACCATTGTTGAAAGAAGCAAATCACAGAAGCATACAGCTAGGTTCCATTTTAAACAGTTCAAAAATAGGAAAAACTAAACAATATATTGTTTATAAATGCAATTATAGTTAGTAAAACTATAAAGAAAAACAAGGAAATTATTATTACCCCAAATTTCAGGATAGTGGTTACAGCTGGTGGGGGAGGGGGAGGGGGAGGGGAGGAAGAAGAATGCGATCAGGGAGGAACACACAGAGGGCTTTAAGATACTGGAAGTAAGTACAATTGATCCTTGAACAGTGTGGGAGTTAGGGGCACTGACCCCTGGCGCAGTCAAAAATCCAGGTATAACTTTTGACTACCCCCAAACTTAACCACTAATAGCCTGCTGTTGACTGGAAGCCTTACTGATAACATAGTCAGTTGACACATATTTTGTATGTTATATGTGATATATACTGTATTATTACAATAAAGTAAGCTAGAGAAAAGATGATGTTATTAGGAAAAACATAAGAGAAAATACATTTACAGTACTGTACTGCATATTTATGGAAAAAAATCCACGTATAAATGGGCCCGTGCAATTCAAACCTGTGTTGTTCGAAGGTCAACTGTATTCTATTTTTTAAATCTGTGTAATGAACACATATCCATCCATTAAAATTATTCTTTAAGTTGCATATATAGGCTTTATACACTCTTCTATGTATGATATCTTTTACCATCTTAGGAAAGGGAAAAAAGATCAGGGTTCAGAGCTGAGCACACAGCTCTAGCTAATCCATCATACTGGAAGGCGATCACCTCCCTTGTTTTGAGTGCTCTGCCTCTGTTTATTTTGAAGCAAGGTGTACATTTATACTTGTTAGTTTTTTTTTCTTATTCTATTTGGCACTTTTTTCACTTGTCCTTGTAGCCGGTCAAGCTTACCCCAGAGCCATCATCATATCCATCAATCATGGATCATCCTCTGGGGAAACTGGCATATTGCAATTTCTGGACTAGCCTGGCTGAGGTCCAAATGGAGCTGGCAGATACGGCAACTCTTCTGAAAGTTCACCTCAAAGCAACTTCTTAGCATACGTGCTTCTTTTCCTGCTTCTGCTTAGCCAGTCAGTTTATGGTCCCAGCCTAATTATCCTTCTTATGAGAAACCTTAGCAAATCTCTTATCAAGGAAGTCAGTGCTTCACTTTAGGTCATATTGATAAGACGATGAGAGAGGGTACATTTACCCAGGAAGATTGTTATTTCCTGAAGGAGTAAAAACCCCAACAGGGAAAATCCCTGTATTTCTCATTGACAGGGCTGGTCTACCTAAGCGAATTACACAGTTCTGTTCAGAAGCTTTGTGGGTAGCTGTGCATTTTTCACATCTTAAAGACTCACAGACCCTGAGCTGGACAGAAGTTCCAACTCTGGAGGACTGCTCCAGAATCCAGATTGCTGAATGTTCCCTGCTGCCTAGAGAAGCTCCAAACCACTTCTTGACAATGGGAAACTGGGTGGTTAACCACTGGTTCTCAGTTTTGGTTCTGGTAAGTGATGTTTCACTTCCTATTAACTAGGAAGGTTAACAGAGCAAGGAGATACCATGTTTGTTAATATTTGTAGTTATTTGAAAGGGATAAATTCCATGCCAAATATTGGGCTTCTTAATTAAAAAATCCAACTCTAGGCCAGATGAGAAAACAGAAACAAATAATATGCAAACGTTCATGTTGCTAAACTATGAATATCTGGAATTTCAGTCTGTTTATATTTTCCGTCTTCTTTTCTTTCCCATCTCACTTCTAACTGCTGCCATGGAACATACATTTCTCTTTATTCTTCCTATATTGCTCCCATCAAGATTTCATAAAATCATTGAATGTGTGAGATGGAAGTGATTTTAGAGATCATCTGGCCCAGCACTGCCCACTAGAAATATATTGCAAGCCACATAGGTAATTTCTAAATTTTTAATACCTACACTGAAAAAAAAAATAAATAAAAAGAAACAGGCAAAATTAATTTTTAACAATATACTTTATTTAATGCAATATACCAAAAATATTCTTTCATAATATAATCAATATTGAAAATACTAATAAGATAACTTATATTCTTTTATTTTTACTAAGTCTTTGAAATCTGATGTGTATTTTATGCTCACCGCACATCTCAGTTAGGGCTAGCCTCATGTCAAAAGATCGGTAGCCACATGTGGTAGTGGCTATGGCATTGCATAGTGCAGACATAAACCAACTCCTTGCTTTTACAAAGGCAAACAAGACCCAGATGCCACACAATGAATTGACTGAAGAGCCATCACTCAAACCCAGGTCCCCGATGTTCAGGCCAGAAACCCTTTGGCACCCCCATGTTCACAATTCCTTCCTCCCAGCGCCCACGCACATGCCTTTCTCCACTCTCATTTTTTCATTTCTGAGCCATGACTGAGCCTGGGGCTTCTGTCTCCTTTCTCACTTTCCCAGAGCTGCATCCAACACTCCTCTTGGGGCTCTTTCTCTTTTCTTCTGTTTTTCCTTTGGGTCCCATAGTACTTGCCCAGGTGCTCCAGGGAAAAAGGTATGGAGTTACCCTGGAGGGTTGTTTGCTTTGCACTTAACAAAAGGCAAGTGCTTGTTTTGTCAGGTTATCACATGCTTTATATTTTTAGTACTCAATGCCTTATATTTAGTTCCTTTTGCATTGTAAGGGAAAGAGCACTAGTTTAGGAGACAGGGAACCTGTCAAGTGCTTTCAGTTCTGCTACTAACTCAGTGACTTTAATCAAGTTATTTATCCTCTCTAGACTTCAGTCCTGTGTGTGTTTATGCACGTGCGTGTGTTTAGGGGAGCAAGGGATTAAGGAAGTGACTAGATTAGGTACAAATATAAGAGTTTTTCTACCTCTAAAATCCACGGCATTTTTTACCCCTCTCATATTTTGCTGGGGGAGTTCATCACCCGTGTTAGTGACTCACATTTGACTCTCTAACTTTGAATTTCCACCCCCGCCAATCCTGCTGGCAGGCTCAGACTTCACACTATCTCCAAAAATACTCCTATGTACTATGTATTTAAATAAAAAGTAAATTACTCAAAAAATGTTTTTATTCCTCCTTCCTGCCAGGTCTTGTACTCCACCTCCTTTTCCATTCATAGTGAAGGAAATGACAGCCAAGGTGGGAAACGGAATTCCTTAGTCCTAGATGTCACTGTATTTCATCATTTGCTTTGCCTACAATTGACGGTGGGCTGACACAGACTTCTTTGCCTCTATGTCCCTCTCTGATCCCGAAATATTTCTGCTCTCTCTAAATAAGCTTCTCTCCTCTATCTTCTAAATTCTTGAGGGATCTGTGGCTTTCAATTCTCTTTTTCCATTGGAGTCAAAGAGTCTCTGGAAGACACTCAACTCTGGAAAGAACATCTAAACAAAGGAGACAGGAAGAAATTGATTGGTAAAGCCAGTTTAGTAAGGACTCAACTCTGTAGACAGCATTTATTGAGCTCTTACTATGCACCAAGCATCACATTGATCCCTTTATATGTGTTAGCTCGTGTAAAGCATTGCTGTGAGGCAGATACTGTTAATATCCTCATTTTACAGATGAAGAGATTGATGTTCAGAAAAGTTAAATAACATGTCTAAGATTACAGAACTAGTAAGTAGTGGCAGTAGAATTTGAGACCAAGGACTTTGATTCCAATATCTCTATGCTGTGCTGCTAGAGGTGTCCAGCTCTAGGAAACCTGCGTGGGCCGTGTCCTAGGCTAAATGCCCTTTACCTGTGGGTTGAGATGGCTCTGACCCACTCTGGGGCTAGGGATATATACTAGAGAGGCATCCCAATGCCCTGGAGCATTGGGCTGTTGAATTACAGATTAGCACCTCCAAACTTGGGCTAGAGTCCAGTGGTTGGCCTCTAAGGCTGTATTAGTCCGTTTTTGTTGCTTATAACAAAATACCTGGAACTGGGTGATTTATAAAGAAAACAAAATTTATTGCTTACAGTTTCTGAGGCTGGGAAGTCCAAAGTCCAAGGAACACATCTGGTGGTGGTGACAATGACCTAGGGGTCTCACATGGCAAGATGGTGGAAGCAGAGAGAGAGAGAGTTCCTCATGTACTCTCCTTTTTAAGCTCTCAGTACCATGCCCATGACCACCATTTAAAATCCATTCACTAGGCCATGGTCCTCAGAATCTAACCACCTCTTCAAGGTCCCACCTTTCAATTACCATAGCAGGATTTCCCACCCTCAACAGTTACAGTGGGAATTAAGCTTCTACTATATGAACTTTGGGGACATGATTTAATTAATCCATAGCAAAGGCAATAGCCAGTGGATTCCAAATTTCCCCCTTAGCCAGTGCAGAGACAAAACTTGGGACAGGCAAAAACAGTCTTAAGAGTTTAATGAGTCCAAAGCAACAATAGGTTAATTTGAAAAATAACTCACAATCTAAAAATAGAAAAATATGTGTCAGGGTGTAATTAAAGAGGCAGGCCCATCTGGAATGGTTTAGTCCTTTTCAGAAGGGTATTGTTATAGTCGCTAAATTTAGTCTTTATTTCTTCAGAAATCCACTTATTCACTTATTGCCATCTTTTAGGTGCAATAGTATGAATGCTCTAGTCCAGGAATTGACAAATGTTTCTGTAAAAAGCAAGATAGTACATATTTTAGGCTTTGCAAGCCATATGGTCTGTCCCAACTGCTCAACCCTGTCATTGTATCATGAAAACAGCCATAAAGAATCCAGAAATGAGTAGGTGTGGCTAAGTTCCAGTATCACTTTATTTATTATGGTCACTGAAATCTTCTTCTTTTGATTATACTCATTTAAAATGAAAGTAAACACAAAATACCCAAAATGGTGACACTATTTCCAATCCCTTGTCTACTCCTTCCCATACCCAAATTTCATTTCATTCCTTGTTTGTTTTTTCTTCCTCTAGGCTGTCTGGTTGGGGCTGAATATTTTCCTGTTTGTGTATGCCTACCTGAAATACGCGAAAGGTGACAAGTACTACTACACGAGAGAAATCCTTGGGGTGAGTACCACAGTTGCAATGTGGAGAATCTCTACTTTTTTTTCTTATTTCTGATTCCGACTCCTTTGGGACCCAATGCCCTGATTTCCTCTAGGGCTCGGGTTGCCAGAAAAAATACAGGACGCCCAGTTCAATTTGAATTTCAGATAAATAACAAATCATTTTTTTATATAAGTATGTTCCAAATATTGCATGGAACATAGGTATGCTAAAATATTTATTAAAAAAAAATCTGAAGTTCAAACTTAGCTAGCCGTCCTGTATTTTTAATTACTAAATCTGACAACCCTATCTAGGGTGCACTCCCCAGACTTGATTAAGAAAAAAATGCAATAAAGAAAACTATTAGGCAGTTAAGAAAACTATTATTTTCAAACTGGCTTCCAGAAACTCAGATGCTCCTTACAGGATGTGAGGGGAAGGCTGACGGGGCAGTGCTCCTGCTCTGCCTTACTTCAGCCACAGCAGTCTACGTCTGTCTCACAGACTCC
Organism: Cynocephalus volans; assembly: GCF_027409185.1. Classification (NCBI taxonomy): domain Eukaryota; kingdom Metazoa; phylum Chordata; class Mammalia; order Dermoptera; family Cynocephalidae; genus Cynocephalus; species Cynocephalus volans. The sequence continues at coordinate 108,728,537 of NC_084478.1, read as the reverse complement.
TGCTTATGATTTTAAGAAAGGGTTTGGTTAAAAAAAAAAAAAAAAAAGAAAAAGAAAAAAGGAAAAAACCAGAAAACAATTTGAAGACCACTGCTGTGGACTAACATTACACAAAAATACCTCTCTAACAAACAGAAGGGATATTTAGGGGGGTCTGGGGGTGGAGTGTGCTGCAGAACGGAGGGGTCAGGCCAGGGGAGCAGAACAAAGAAGGCTGGGGAAGTGGAAAATCGAGAACAGAAGAGGCAGGGGCGGGGTTGGGTGGGGCAGGTGGGCGCGGAGGTGACCAGTAGGACGTGCGCAGGTGAGAATGTTCTCTCATAGGCTGATGAACCTGGGCACTACCTGGTTAGAAGAGCAAATCTGACTGCTGTCTCTAGTCTATTATGCAGTAACAGGTAAGAGATTTGGTTAAATTACTTTCATCTGGACGGTGCCTTTTTTCAGTAGCTTTCACAAAGGCCCGCCCAATGTACATGTTTAAAGGCAGCTTGTCCTTTTAAAAAAATCCTTCTTTTCTCTCCCTAATCAAAGGATTCACGTGGAGATCACAACTAATTTGAATGTTCTATTCATGGCTTTTTTCACCCCGCTGTTTTCCATTTTAAATGTTCGCCCTTTGATCCTTTTTTAGAAACCATAGCTCCAAAGGAAGCATTAATTTGTTTTAAAAATAGCTTTTATTAAGAGAATGATGCAATAAATGTGACTAGTTATTAAGAGCTTTGATCACTTCATGACCAAAAAGTCAGAAGCACAAAAATGAATCATGCTGATGTCCTATGGATGTTTCATTTTTTAAAAGCCATATTAAAAAAAAAAATAATTATGGGTAATAATGTTTTTAATGAAATCAAACCACACAGACGTGTATAAGTAAAATGTGAAAATCCCTCATCCATCCCGCTCCCCAGAGATAACCACTGTTAATAATTCAGTGTACGTATATATAGACATAGTGCACACATGTTTTGTTTTTGTTTTTGAGGTAGGTACTATTGTTTATTCACCTTTTAATTGTCATATAGTAAAACTTGCTCTTTTTTTGGTGTACAGAGCTATGAGTCTTGAAAAACACGTACAAAGGATACTTCAAAGAGTTCATGGAAAGATTTGTATTATCTTTTAATTCCATTTTTTCACAAACTTTTTGAAGTACCCTCATAGAGGAGGACACATAGTCTTTTGTCTTAACAAAAAAGGGATCAAAAAAATCATTGCACATATTGGCTGGAAATTGCCTCTTAGGCTTAATGTATCTCAGATATCTTTCCGGATGAGTATTTAACCAGTGGTGTGCTGGAACCAGCTCGTACCAGCTTGCAATAGCCAGTTGTGTATATCTCTTCCCAACTCTGCATTCACTGGAGTTCAATGACATTAAGTGGGGTATCTTGAAATCTGCCACAGTAGCAGTATTTATATCCTAAAAACTGGCAAATGCTGGAAATTGAGAATCCCCTCTCCCTCCAAAAAGTTGGTTGTTAAGACATTTACCGCCACTACACCACTGCATAAAGATCTCAGCCTTTTGAGAGAGTAATAGTCTATTGCATTGATATGCCATAATTTATTTAATCGTTCCATAAGGTATTTCTTAAATTCATGCTCACCTTTGGAAAATACAGAGAGTAATTTGATTCACTACAAAGCAAAGCAACAGAGTAGCAGAGGAAGGAGCTTAAATCCACAGTCAATGAGGCATTAATGACAGCAGCAGTTCAATGATAACACCAGTGAGTGTTGATATAGAGAAATGAACATACATTGGGATGTTCCAATGTGCTGCAATGGGGAAAAAAGATTTTCTCTAAAAAGAACTCATTCCATACAGAATATGGAGCTGTGAAATTATAGTCCTATATTTTCAATTCACTTGCCAATTTTAACTTTAAGAAAACTCTGTGACTCACATAAGCAAGCTGTGGGAACCAATGTGGAAATGCAGGATCTCTGAGATGAGCAGAGAAAATTTACTCAGACATGGAACAGGCTGTCTCTACCAAAAACAGTCAGAGAGTGACTCAGCAGAGGGAGAAAACACAGGTCATGTGGAAGAGCCAGACATGGAAAACAGTAGCGCAGCTTTTGTTCACTGTTGCCTCACATTGTAAGCCATTATGGACTTAAGGAAGATCTTGACCTGGCTTATTAAATTGATATCACATTGTTCTAGGTTAAGGTTTTATGGAAAAATGGTTTTTGTGCCTTAAAGATTATTAGAAAAAGACCAAGAAATTAACTCTAACCCATACTCTTTCTTTCAACAAGTCTTTGACAGGCATACATGTAAGGCTGGCCAGTCAGTTGAAGTGTGACAAAAATTGCCTGGCTGCTGCCACCACCTCCACTACCACTTCAAGATTGTCACACCCCATAGCCTGTAGTTCCAAGTACATGAAGCAGACTCAGACACAAATTGTACAGAACTGAGGAGAGAAGTCGGACTTAGCTCCTATAGAGTTGAGCATATGCTGTCCAGACAATACCTAGTCAGTCCTGTTTCTGGGCTAAATACTTCTTTAAAGCAATAATTGTCTCCTTTTAGCAGCTTTTATTGCTGGATTGGGTTGCTCTTGATTTATGCTGCCTGGCCATCCAAGGAAATCAGTTCGAAATTCTGCTCTCAGAAGTTCTCCCTTCTCAAATCTCTACCTAAGTTTAAAAATTCTGCTGTAAGATTTTCCTAGTCTTGCTTAAGATTTATTCAATTTTTAAAGACATCTTAAATATAGGTGGTTAAATTTTTTATTGTTTTTATTATATAACTATTACGTGCTTATAATTGCACCATTAGAAAATACAGAAAAGAGAATAAAATAGTCACCATCTGTAATTATACCTCTAAATATGAGCTTTCTCTAAAATGTGAATAAAAGTATATATGATATTCAAGACTTTTACAAATGACAAATAACAAAATCATAGTTGAATATATATATATATATATATACACATATATATTTTTTTAAAGATGACCGGTAAGGGGATCTTAACCCTTGACTTGGTGTTGTCAGCACCACGCTCCTCAGCCAGTGAGCGAACCGGCCATCCCTATATGGGATCCGAACCCGGGGCCTTGGTGTTATCAGCACCGCACTCTCCCAAGTGAGCCACAGGCCGGCCCATAGTTGAATATATTAAACAAATGTATTCATTGCAAAAGATTACATCTATAGAATGTATTTGCTAACGTGGAATCATTAAATCCTATTCTCGTTCATATTAATAAACGTATAGTCAAACATTTCCAAACCACTGTCATGGGAATTTCTCAATTCAGTATTAAGTTTCGCACTTTTTCTGTCTTTTGCAAACAGAGAGCCTGGTCTGATTGTGCTAGAGAGGTGAGGAAGCTGTAGCCCTGTCCATTTGCAAGTCTCAGAAAAGTGGACTGGGCCACCTGCTAGATGGTGAGATGGAGCAGCTCATGGTCTCTTTTCTCCTCTGCTCTAGTCGACATTGGCCTGTGCCCGAGCATCTGCTTTCTGCTTGAATTTTAACAGCATGCTGATCCTGCTTCCCATGTGTCGCAATCTGCTGTCATTCCTGAGGGGCACCTGCTCAGTAAGTCCCAACCACACCTAAGTCAATTTTTCCATTAAAGAAAGAGACCCTGGACTCCTCAGGAGGACAGTCTAACACCAATCCTCTAGGAATGGAAGCCAGAGGTTTCCTTTGGTAGCTAAGGGGTGGGTAAAGGTGGGTGGATATTAGAATGCTATGCGTTAAGACATGTTGGTATGGGTTAGTGAATTTCATAAGGCTGGCTGGGGACACCTGACCATGATAACTTCACATTTGCAGTTTTGCAGCCGCACAATGAGAAAGCAATTGGATCACAACCTCACCTTCCACAAGCTGGTGGCATATATGATCTGCCTACACACAGGTAACTCAGGCAAACCATGAAACTGCAGACTCCAGAGTATTCAGAGTCTAGTTTCATTCATCCATGAACATCCACATTCAAAAAATATTTATTGAAGGGCTGGCCCGTTGCTCACTCGGGAGAGTGCGGTGCTGATAACACCAAGGCCATGGGTTCGGATCCTATATAGGGGTGGCCGGTTTGCTCACTGGCTGAGTGTGGTGCTGACAACACCAAGCCAAGGGTTGAGATCCCCTTACCGGTCATCTTAAAAAAAAAAAAAAATATATATATATATATTTATTGAGCACCTGTGGCACTATTTGTCAGGCACTTTTCTAGGCCTGTTTTCTCAGAGCTTATATTCTATTCCTTTGGGAACCAAGTGAGTATTAAAAAGATCTTGGATCTCTTCGCAATCAAGGGTTTATTGGGCACCTTCTGTGAACTCGGCATTTTGCAAGGCACTAGGATCCTCCTATGGTGGTGAGGCACGCCTGCCATGATGTTCCTGAGACACTGCTTACATTCCTTTCCATATTTTCATTTAGCTATTCACATTATTGCACACCTGTTTAACTTTGACCGCTACAGCAGAAGCCGACGGGCCACAGATGGATCCCTTGCTTCCATTCTCTCCAACCTATCTCATCATGAGAAAGACGGGGGTTCTTGGCTAAATCCCATCCACTCCCCCAACATGGTGAGTTGACTCAATGGCAAATCATCTGGGATCTGGTCATAAGCAGGAAGGTCATGGTATCCTTGGTGGACACTGTGTCAGGCTGACATTTCTCCTTTCATAGACAGTGGAGTATGTGACATTCACAAGCATCGCTGGTCTCACTGGAGTAATCATGACAATAGCCCTGGTTCTCATGGTAACTTCAGCTACAGAGTTTATACGGAGGAACTATTTTGAGGTCTTCTGGTATACTCACCACTTTTTTATTGTCTATATCCTCGGCTTAGGGATTCACGGCATTGGGTAAGGTCCTCAAACTTTCATTCTCATACCCCATCCCCTGACCTTGCATAATTCTTTATCCCAAACTGACCTTCTTTGTCTTTTTCAGTGGAATTGTCCGGGGTCAAACAGAAGAGAGCATGAATGAGAGTCATCCTCACAAGTGTGCAGAGGCTTTTCAGAAGTGGGATGATCCTGACTCCTACTGCAGACACCCCCAATTTGAAGGGAACCCCGCCGAGGTAAGAACCCTATGGACAAGGACAGACTCTTGTTAGGATCTGTTACTTTTATTATTGTAATTATTACTATTATTATTATCATTATTATTAGCACAGCCCTGTGCTATCCTGTGAAGGATATCCACGGGTTCCTACTTTCAAGAACTTCCAGTATCACTGACAACAGGCAATTAGCAGGGGGTCTGGAAGGGGAAGGACTAAAGTTTGTGGCATGTTGTGAGACCTTCTGCAAAGGTAATAATGATAACCCGCATTACTGATAGTGTTTACCATGCGCCAGCCTTGCCGCGTAATATGGAGTTTATATACAGCAATATATGAGGTAGGTACATCTTTTGTCTCCATTTTGAGACAAAAAGACTAGGATTCCAAAGGATTAAGTAAACTGTCAAGCTGTGAAGCTCTAGCAGTAAGTAGGTAGTGGAGCTTGAATTCAAGCCCAGGCCTTTTGGATTCCAAAGATTGTACCCTTAACCACTGTCCCAAAATTCATCCATGAAATCCCAGTCAAATTTTTTGGGGAAAAAAAGCATTCTTTTTTTCCTTGTAGTTTGTTTGTTTCTTTCTTGCTTGCTTGCTTTCTTATTGTGATAAAATATATATAACATAAGGATTGCCATTTTTAGCATTTTTAAACAGACGATTGTGTGGAGTTAATTACATTCGCAATGCTGTGTGACTATCACCTCTATTTCCAAAACTTTTTCATCATCCCAACATAAACTCTGTACCCATTAATCAATAACTTCTCATTATTCCTTTCCTCCAGTTTCTGGTAACCTCTAGTCTGCTCCTGTCTCTGAAAAATTTTTTTCTTTTAAATTTACTTTTTCTTAATTGACCCATGATAATTGTATATATTTATGGAGTACAATGTAATATTTGGGTACATTTATTTATACAGTGTGCAATGATCATATCAGTGTAACTTGCATATCCATCACCTCAAACATTTGTCAGCTTTTTGTGTTGGGAACACTCAAAATCCTCTCAACTAGCTACTTGAAGTTATACAGTAATTTGTTGTTGATTGTAGTCTCCCTATATTTCTATAGAACACTAGATATTATTCATCCTATCGCTCTACATTTTGTATCCGTTGACCACCCTCTCCCCTCCCACCTCCTCTGACTAGTCTATTCTACTCTCTACTTCTGTGAGATCAACCTGAAAAAAAGCATTCTTGAAGTGGGCTTCCTTTGGTGTTACAACATGTTTTAGGTTTATTGTTAAATAGTGGATGATTATGAAACTGGGTTCTGGGGAATTCAAGGTGTGCCCCAAGGTAGTTATTGTGGATATTATGATTACCTTTACTTGTTCATGAAATAGGTTACATTGAGGAATAAATGGAAGGGAAAGGTTGACTTGTGGTGTCTCAAAGTGCTCTGAGAATGATTGAAGTCTTTAAGTCAGATGCAGGATTAAGAGCAATAGCTTAGCCCTCATCTAGGAGGGGAAAAATATCGAAAACAAAAAGTTCCCTAAAGCTGGCATTTCAATTCAGTGGGAAAAAGACAGATAAATATTTTTTTAGGACAATAAGATAGTGTGATATTGTGAAAATATAAATTTGGTCTTCATCCCCATCTCCTGACTTACAACTCCTAAAATCTTTAGAATCTCCAAGGTGGTAAGAGTCTTTTTGTATGCTAATGATGGCTGGCAGCCCCAAGGTAGCTTCAGGATGGGGGCTTGTTATAGGAAAGACTGAGGTGGAACCTTCAATCCCACCTCCCAACCTCCAGGGAGGGGAGAGGGACTGACTGAAGGTTAAGCTGATCACCAGTGGCCAATGATTTAAATCAATCATACCTATGTAATGAAACCTCCATAAAAGCCCAAGAGGCCTGGGTTTGGAGTGCTTCCAGATAGCTGAACACTTGGAGGTTTCTGGAGGTTGGTGCACCTGGGGAGGTCATGGAAGCTCTGCCCCCTTCCCCCCATACCTCACCCTATGCATCTCTTCATCTGTATCCTTTGTAATATCCTTTTTAATAAACCGGTAAACGTAAGTAAGTGTTTCTCTGAGTTCTGTGAGCTGCTCAAGCAAACTAATCAAACCCAAGGAAGAGGTCGTGGGAACCCTGATTTATAGCTGGTTGGTCAAATTTCCAGAGGCCTAGACTTGCAAGTGGCATCTGAAGTGGGGGCAGTCTTAGAGACTGAGCCCTCAACCTGTGGGATCTTATGCTATCTCCAGGTAGATGGTATTGGAATTGAGTTGGAGGACACATTGCTGGTGCCCACTGCAGAATTGCTTGCTTGCCAGTGGGGAGAAGTCCCCACACATTTGGTCACAGAAGTCAGTCTTCTGTGTTGATAATTGTGCTGTGGGAGCAGAGGAAAGACAGTGTGTGTTTTTCCCACTCACTCATACAGATAGTGTGACCAGACAACAGGAATCTGTCACTCGGAGAGGGCAACCAAGACTAGGGTAGGAGGAAAAGGCTTTATTACTTTCAAGTAAGGAGAACACTGGGGATTGGCTCCCGAAGCAATATCTCCCTGAACAAAAAGGGGTCATTTCATATAGCCAAAATTCCTGCATAATTTCCTGCACAAGTTCTTATTTAGGTCCTCGCATGTAAGTGAAGGATAAAAGCTTGTTCAATTTGGATTGGTTGACTATGGGATATCATAGTTCATTGGTCAGTTCTGAAGCCAAATTTGCATTGGACCCAGAAGGAATGTGCCTTTGGGATACAGTGGGACTTAAGGAAGTTGTTGCCAGGGCTAAACCTTGAGCACTCGGGCAGGACAGGTTACAGTGGTAAATTGAAACTTCCTGTCATGGATGACTCATGACAAAACAGGGGCAGGTAGGTGTGGAGATCCCAGCTCCTCCTTGGGTGGAGATTCACCAGAGTTCATCTCTGAACCCTGGGTTATAATAGTCATGTAAAACAAAATCTGTATGTTCATTCCACACCTTACACTAAAATATGGATCAGGATGCATGGAGCAAGGATTTAAATGTAAAAAAAAAAAAAAAGTCATAAAAACTCCCTAATACCACATGGGGATTTTTTTTTCTAATACTAGGAGTGGGGGAAGATGTTTAGAAACAAGATAAACAACCTTGAAGCCAGAAAATAAAAAATAATTTTGCATGACAAAAAAAAATCATAAATAAACACAGATGACAAATTACTAAGTAGGAAAAGTATTTACAACTCATAGATCATGGACTAATTTTCTAATATATAAATAACTCCTAGAAATCAATAAGAAAAAGCCTAACAACCTGATAAAAAGAAATGTAGAAGATATGAACCAAATGGTCACAGAAATAAACATCTTAATCTTAAATATACGAAATGATGCTTAAAGTTATTTATAATGGAAGAAATATAAAATAAAACTACAAAAAGATACTTTTTTTTTTAACCTAACAGATTAGCAAAGATCAGCAAGTTTGCTAACATACTGTGTTGGCAAGAGTGTGGGGAAATGTTCTTATGCATCACTGGTTAAAGCGTAAACCTGTACAGTTGCATGTAGAGGGTGATTTGGCAGTATTCATCAGACTTTAAAATTCTACTTCCAGGAATTTATTATACAAATATACTTGTATATAAAATTACATGTATTAGGTTATTCATTGCAAAACTGGTTGATAGAACAAAAGATTGGAAACAAGTGTCCGTAAATAAGGGACTAATTAAATTATGGGACTTTCATACAATGGAATACTCTGCAGCCAGTAAAAAGGCAGCTCTATAAGGTACTAATAGGGATCAGTCACCAAAACGTTAAATGTAAAAAGGCAGGTCAGTGTGTATAGTCTGCTATCATGAACATTAAAAAGGTCACTCAAATGCATATTTTCCAGAAGGATTCACAAAATAATAACATTGCTTGCCTCTTGGGAGCTGGGGGACAGGAATGCAAGGGAGATTTACTTTTCACCGTATACTCTTGTGCTTTTGAATTTTGTACCATGTACATGTATTACCTATTTAAAAAGTAATTTTGAAAGGCATATGTTAATACACATTTTATTTCTAACGTCAGAGGAAATTGTAAGATTATAACCAGAGACCTCTTCTGTATTATCTGACTAGTAGACAAGAAGACCTTAAAGACGGGAGCTATCTAAGGCTTATCAGCTCAGCTTACCAGCTAAGGTGGTTAATACCCTGTGTTACCTTGCACATCAGCTTCTATCTTTTTTCTGTCTATTACCTAAGATAAGTTATATTTGGCCTATTTAGAGGGATACTTAAAACTCAGAGATTGCTTTGATTGGTCATGTGATACCTTAAGGGAGAGAACACCAGTTTTGCCATCTGAACGTGCTGCTTCATTTCTTCCGTAAACATTTAAAAACATTTTCTTCACATCCCCCCCATCTAAAAATTAGAAAAATAACGTGTTTATTGTAGAAAGTTTGTAAAATACAGAAAAATATTTAGAAGTAAGTAAAAATTTTGTAGCATTCTACACCCTAGAGGTAATCATTTTTTCCCCTTGATCTTTATCATGAATGCTTTCCTCTGTTGTCAAATATTCTTCTGAAACATTTGTGTTAAAATAGCTGTATGGTATAACATTTTTGTCTTTTTTCTTAGTAAATATTGTAGCCATTACTATACTCATGTACATTATGCACACCTTATTTCTTTGTCTCCATTTCCTCGAAGTGAGCGTCAAAGAGAAGGAGTGCTTTCCAGGCTGAAATACACTGCCAAGGTACTCTCCGGGAAGCTGCGGCCAACTTGCATTTTCACAAGGCCCATGTGTAAACATGCCTGTTTCCCTGAATCCCAGTTAATGCTGGGCATTATTGTTTAAGCTGCCTTCCAATTTGAGAAACTAAAATGCTATCTTGTTTTAATATTCATTTCACTGACGACTTCTGAGGGCAATATGTTTTCCACATTATTGTTATCCGTTTCTTAAATATGTTTTTTCATGTATTACAAATTCAGCTGGGGATTTTTTTTTCAAACAAGAAATAGCATCAAATGGTACAATGCCCACTCTCAGTTTAGTCCCATCTCTGCCTCTTTGCTCCCCAGAGATACCCAAGGAAGTTATTTGCCTGCAACAGCATAAGAAACCCCATTCCACATGGTTCCAAAGTAGCATGCTTGTGCAATTGTGCAAGAAAGAACATGATTTAGTATTGCTAGGGATTAGAATCTGAGTAGCTCCTGTGCATATAAAAACAACCTGCTACCTTGAGAAGATCTCAGGGATAGAAAGGCTGCTTTTAAAAAATATATAGACAAGATAAAAAATGTATTACTATGTTAAGTGCTTTGAACACCTGAGAAAAGAGGTGATGAATAAGTAAGTACCAACTATTTTTTAGTTTATTTTTTGGCAGCTGGCCGGTATGGGGAATGCGAATCCATGACCTTGGTGTAATAAGGCTGTGCTCTAACCAACTGAGCTTACTGGCTAGTGCAATACCAGGTTTTATATATTGTTGTTACCAATAGCATCAGTCAAATATTTTCCCTTTTTTGTTAGTTTGTTTTGTTTTTAATCATCTTCTTTTATTTCACATCTACCTTCTCTGTTGGGTTTTCAGATTGGACAGGTTGTCCCGGAAGATAGTCTTAGATTCTTAAAATTATATATATCTGTATATATATGTAACCATGTATTTTATTTCTGTTCTTTTCTTTTGCTTCCTGATTAGACCTATAAATTTTCAGGAAATTATCTGTTTTATGAGTAACAGATGAGTAAACAAAACCATTATAGTTTATTCTTTTCAATTTATACCCTCAAAATTTAGTGAAGTTAGTGACTGGATAATGATACACCCCAGAGAACTCAATAAAAAATTATTGAATGAAAGAATGAACTGTTACACAAATAAGTCCTAAATGAGAGACTAATGTGTCACCTCACTTTTTACCCTGGCTCTGTGCAGTCTTGGAAGTGGATTCTTGCGCCAGTCGTTCTTTATATCTTTGAGAGGATCCTCCGGTTTTATCGCTCCCAGCAGAAGGTTGTGATTACCAAGGTAAAGAATATGCACTTTCCTCTTGCTGTGATAAGGGGTTCTGTTCTACTTGATTATAGAACAAAACTGCCATGTTGTCACCTTGAAGGGAATAAAAAGGGATTTGGGGGTAACATACCTCAGTTCCTCCAGTGCTGGATAGAACTATGGGCAAGATCAGGATGGGTCTCTGTCAGAGACTGCAGACAGACAGCCGGAGTCAGATCTAGCCCATGGATTTATTTTGTTTCATTTACACGATGTTTCTTTAAAAAGTTGAATTGGTTGCCAACATTTAAAAATCTCAATGGAGGCTTTCACATAAAAAAAAAAAAAAAAAAGGCATTTCTTGCTTCTCTTGAAGAATCAGGAAACCTGATAACACTGAGCAGGTTCGTACTGCAACCATTGTCTGGAACTAAGCGGCTGCTCTTGCCTTTAAAAAGGACTTGTGCTCACCACCGTCACCAGCCCTCCAGCTTTACTCACTTACTTTATCTGCCTGCCTGCCAGCTTTACTCATACTTTATCTGCCTGCCTGCCCGCTTTACTCATACTTTATCTGCCTGCCTGCCAGCTTTACTCACTTACTTTATTGCCACTCGAGCTTGCCTCCTTTGGTCTGCGTGCTTCATTCACAGGTTGTCATGCATCCATCCAGAGTGTTGGAATTGCAAATGAACAAGTGTGGCTTCAGAATGGAAGTGGGACAGTATATCTTTGTTAACTGCCCCTCAATCTCCCTACTGGAGTGGCATCCCTTTACTCTGACCTCCGCTCCAGAGGAAGATTTCTTCTCCATTCATATCCGAGCAGCGGGGGACTGGACAGAAAAGCTCATAAAGGCTTTTGAACAACAGCATTCACCCTTTCCCAGGTAGGTCTTTGAGACCAGCAGAGACCCAGACCAGGATGCAGACTGGCAGAAAAGAGGAAACAATTCCTCCTTGAACCTTAAGTCTGGTACAATAGAGTATGATTAAAATAAACAAGTGGAAGTCAGCCATGGGAACAGCTATGCTTCAGGGAAGATGTTTGAAGTTGAGAGTGGAGGTGAGTCTTCACTTGCCAGTTGTGTTCTGTCTTTTGCCAGGATTGAGGTGGATGGTCCCTTTGGCACAGTCAGTGAGGATGTTTTCCAGTATGAAGTTGCTATGCTGGTTGGAGCAGGAATTGGGGTCACCCCCTTTGCTTCCATCTTGAAATCCATCTGGCACAAATTCCGGCATGCAGACCACAACCTCAAAACACAAAAGGTACACTCCTACATACCACTTTTTATCTGGCCTGGGTCTAACAGGTCTGTTTGTCTTCATGGGCTAAGCTCTTTACAGTTAATCAGGGAGTAACCTCTCTAGAATTATGAGTGATCACTTCTCTCTGCCAGAGCATCTGCTTCTACAGTCACCATTAAGAGCAGGGTTTTCTTTTCAATTTGGAGTTTAAAATTGCCCTAAATCATAAGATGACCTTGGAGGGCTCTTTCTATAAGGGAAATTGTCAGAACTCTGGATATGCTGCCTAAGGTCTGCCACTCTGTAAAGGTGATTTGTCAGGTCAGCCTTAGACTTGATCCAAATATAGAGTATATATTTATATCACCACAATGTACATTATAAAGGGCACTTAATAAGGCTATGCTCTCTCTCGATGATTCCAGATCTATTTCTACTGGATCTGCAGGGAGACAGGTGCTTTTGCCTGGTTCAATGACCTATTGACTTCCCTGGAACAGGAAATGGAGGATTTAGGCAGAGTGGGTTTTCTAAACTACCGCCTCTTTCTTACCGGATGGGACAGCAACATTGTGAGTTCAAACAATACACGATTTTCCATGTTAAATGTAAGATGAATGTCAGACAAATGATAGTGCATGGTCGTTGGAAATAACTATTTCTTATGATTTCCTACCTGCCCTCACCCTCACACCCAAGTTTAAAAGTAGCTAAAGGGGGCTGACCGGTTGGCTCAGTTGGTTAGAGTGTGGTGTTTTAAAACCAAGGTCAAGGGTTTGGATCCCCATACTGGCCAGCCACCAAAAATAAATAAAGTGGCTAAAGGAAGAGGCACTATCAGTATTAACTTTTTCTAACTTCTTATCTTCTGACTCCAGGCTGGTCATGCAGTATTAAACTTTGACAGGGCCACTGACATCCTGACAGGTCTGAAACAGAAAACTTTCTTTGGGAGACCAATGTGGGACAATGAGTTTTCTTCAATAGCTACTGCCCACCCCAAGTAAGTATATTCTTCTCTCGTTAGTTGTTTGCAGAATTAGGGTTTAGGAAAGGTACTACAGCATGTTGAACACTCTTGAGGAAAGATGTCAGGGGCAGAAACTATTTGCGTCATTCTTAGAATCTTGCTTAAAATGGAGGAAATTTCATCTGGGGTTTTAGCAAAATGAGGGTCATGATCTTATAACTGATGAGGTGTGTGCTGCCCCAGCAACCCCCCATTCAGTGAGGCAAGGAGACTCGGTTCTGATCTATACTACCAAATAAAATAGAGAACTGGATCAATTCAAATGCATTTGTGGGGGCCTCGATGACCTTTACTTAAGGTAACAAGGGTTTAAGAGTACTGAGCTCAGTCTTTCTAGAGGACTTTGAGACATGTTAGAGCATACAGGAAAACCTGGTGCTATGAAACCCACCATTCCAATGGAAGGAGATGAAGCTGATCATGGTAGATAAACTCCCTGCACAAGTTGGCAGGTGAAGATCAATTCAGTTCTACAAGCATTACTGGTTACCTTCTATAAGCTCAGCATTCACAATTCTAGAAGCTTTGGAGGTTGAAAGGGAAATAGGATATGGTTCTTGCCCTCAAGGAGCACATATTTGAGTAAGAGATGCATACAGTCAACTCAAAGCAGAATGATGCACACCATGAAACAGGTACACGGACTCTGAAGGGAAGAAAAGTCTATGGGCACATGGGGTGATTAGGAAAGTCTTCAGGAAGGCAGCAGCGAGCCCTTAGTGACTTGGATTCATGTGATCATTGGTCCTAATGCTGGTTCTGACACTTTCCTGTTCTGGGACCTTGAGCTAGAAAACCCTCTGATATTCAGATTTCTCATCTGTAAAATGGGGGTTATATTAGTAAATGCCTGCATATTAGTAAATGCAGGGTTATTGTGAAGATTAAGCAAAACAATACATGAAAAATGTTCTGTCATAAGTGGGAGCTAGAAAAGAAAGAAAGAAAAAAAGGAAGAAACAATTACAATAATATGTTGAACTTTCAGAAGGAGAGAACAGAACTGTGGTTACTAGAGGTGGGAAAGGGGGAGGAGGAAGGAGGTTAGTGAGAAATTGGCTTAGGGTCACAAAGAATGATTACATTTTGTAATGATGAACATGCTAATTATCCTGATTTGATCACATAAATTGATATTCAACTCTGTACCCCATATATGTATAACCAATTATGTTTCAAAAAAAAAAATCAAGCTTAAAAAAAAAGAAAAATGCTCTGTAAATTGTAAGGCAGCATATAAGCAAAAGAGATTATGCTATTTATCATGCATTTGAGTTGAACATACTTGAAGTTATAACAGTGCATGAAACTGCCAGGAGGGAGTGGCAAAGGACAGAGTATTAAAGAATATCTACATTACATGGGAAGGGAGAAAGATAAACCAGGGAAGAAGCAGGAGAATGCAGAGAAATTATTAGAGTGTGGTCAACAGTGTTGGAAGACTGGCAGGGTCAGGAAATGCTTATTTAGCTTAAGGATGATCTAAGCATATTTATAGACCGAACAGGGGGCAGTACATAGGAATAAAATAAATATACAGAAGAGGGGAGAGGACTAAGATGGCCGTAATAAAAGACTGACAGTACCACGTGTTGACAAGGAACTGGAGAAATTGGAATCCTACTACATTGCTTGTGGGAATGTGAAATGTCGCTGCACTTGGGGAAAACTTTTGTCAGTTCCTCAGTGTTAAACAGAGTTTTCAAATGACCTGGCAATTCCATTCCTCTTACACCCAAGACAAGCGAAAACACATGTCCACACAAAAACTTGTACATGGTTGTGTGTAGCAGCATTATTCATAATAGCCAAAAAGTGAAAACAACCCAAGTGCCCATCAACAGGTGAATGGATAAAAGGATAAACCCATTTGCTTTATCCACATAATGGAATATTATTCAGCTACCAAAAAGAATGAAGTAATGATACATCATGGATGAACCTTAAAAACATTATGCTAAATGAAAGAAACCAGACACAAAAGGCACATACACATATTGTATGATTCCATTTATATGAAACGTTCAGAATAGGCAAATATATAGACAGAGAGTAGATTAGTGATCATCTGGGGGGGTGGTTAGGAGGAAATGAGGAGTGACTGCTAATGTGGATGGGTTTTTTGGGGGAATGATAAAAATGTTCTGGAATTAGTAGTGATGATCGCACAACTTTGCGGCTATGCTAAAAAGCACTAAATGTACACTTCAAAGGGGTGAGTTTTATGGCATACGAATTATACCATAATTAGAATAAAAAAGAGGGGAGAGGAAAGCATGAGAGAAGGAAAGAGGGTGAGAGACCCAGAGCATGGTTGGAAAGATTAGCCTTGGCAAGAATACCACGTCTTCAACATGAAAAATTTTGAGGGGGTAAACTCATGGTGGATGGTTTTAATGGCAGCTAACACATGCTATGCTATGTGCCAGGCATTTTCCTAATTGCTTTACATGTTTCCATTTAATCATCAAAACAGCCCTATGAGGTGGGTACTATATCGCCATTTTACAGGTGGGAAAGCTGAAATAGAGAGGTTAAGAAGTTTGCCTGAAGTCCTGCAGGTGGGATAAATGTCAGAGCTGTGTTCTCAATCAAATAGGTAAGGCTGAGTGCTGAGAGGGGTAAGTGGTGAGAACATATTTGGAGCTTGCGAGCAGAAAAGGTTAAAAAACTACCACGAAGAGGGAGTCAACAACTGAATTTTTACTCAAGGTTCTTGGGAGTAACAGAAGCCTAGCAGAGGCAGTTACTCCATTCTCACTAACAACATCAGCAGCCTTTGTTGCATTCTAACCCTTACTATTGTATTACTGCAGGTCTGTGGTGGGAGTTTTCTTGTGTGGTCCCCGGACTTTGGCAAGGAGCCTGCAGAAATGCTGTCACCGATACTCCAGTCTGGATCCTAGGAAGGTTCAATTCTACTTCAACAAAGAAAATTTCTGAATTACAGAAATAAGAACAGTAATCTGCGTTTTGTATCTCACCTTTGTATCTTCAACAACTTACTTGGTCTGGTCAGGTTTGGGCAGCCACTTTAGGATAATAATGTGCATCTCAAGCTTTGACTCTCTGGCATTTTTTCGGTTGCATCCAACTTCATTACTTGAGCTTCACCAATCTAAGAACATCAGAAGTCACAGTAATTGCAAAGCCCATGGATCCTTTCTTGGGCAAAATAACTGTAAATCCTTCTGGAAAGCCATGACTGCAGGAAGGCTTGATGGAAGAGCTTTCTTTGGTGGTTGACAGTGAAATAACCCCATGTGATTTTGCTGATTCCAAATGTTACCATTTCCTGGACTTTGGTTCATAATCTCCCCTTCCACCCACCCTCACAGAAGATTTCTAAGTAGGGTGACTTTTTAAATAAAAATTTATTGAATAATGATAAAATATAACAATAAACATAAATAATAAACAATGAACATAAAATTACCTAGAACCCCATCCCCACATAACACCAACTACGTACATTCTTACTGTTACTTTAAACATGGTCTTATCCAGTGTGAACAGCCATTGATGCTTTACTTAATTTTACTTGTCAAAAAATGAAGGATTTTCTTCTTTGCTTAATGAATGAGTCGTCTGTTACTTTTTCTGGGCTCTCTATTTGGGAAAGAAAATCTTGATAGTATGCTAATTGTAATTGAAATTGTATTATAATTGAAAGTCAGCTATATTGTCATCTTCTATTGTTCTGTTGGACATGACTATGAAAACTTGAACTCCATCTTAGGATGACTTAGTCAACAGGGGCTCTTTATCACCATTTTTAAGGGGTTTTACTCATGTCTAGTTTAAAAAAATAATAAAGAATTTACAATTTTGATAGTTTTTCTTTTTTTTTTTTGGCTCCTACCTACCTTTTCTCTAAGGAGTCATTCACCTAATGACATAAGCGAAATGCTTTTTATTTCTCCCATTTACTCAATCTTAGCCTACCACACCAGTGCTGGGATGTTAGTAGTCACAGTGAATCACTAGGAGGAAAGAAGCCCCTGGCTCTTAAAAGAAAAAAACCCACACTTCATTGTGCCCCAAAGACAATTCAACTCATTATAGATTAGAGGAATATTTCTAATGAATTAGCATCATAGCACCTACTTTTCTACTATTAGGTGACCAAGAATGAACAAATGGTTATTTCTGGTTATTCAGGAATCTCATCGCTTGAAGGATTAGTAAGATTGCTTTTTTCAGTCACCAGTCTGAACACAATAAAGGTAGGTCATTAACTTATGGTAGCTGATTGTGTTTTATTATACCACTATAAAATACTGATGGGTGTTTCTGTAGGGATAGACTGGGATACCACTGCAGCTGTCAATTTGTTTACCTAGATTTTAGCTATCTAAATTAAGTTTGATAAGGCTTTGGAAAATGCACAATGGAACCTTAAAGATGTTCCTATTAGACAACTGCTGGCCAAATAATTTCATCTTCAATGACCTTGATTTGGAATCTTAGTGTTCCTTGACACTTCTTATTAAGAGTTCCTAATGAGAAAGGTTTCACTCTTGGTCTCAATGTCTAAATACATTGACACTTTGAGATATGCTGGCTGCCAAAATCAACATATCAAGGCCTGAATATTCATGAATTATGCAGAAAAGATAATGAAGATAATAAATCCTATGCATAATCAAAATCCTAGCTGAATTGGGGATGAGCGGGATACCCAGAAAGCTCCTCAGCTGTTTTTAGCAAGTTTTTCTTGCTTGGCTGTAATATAAAATATCCACCAAATTTCTGTTGTAATGTTTGTATATCAGAGTAGAAAATCCCTCAATTTCAATGTCTTTTATGAAGTTATCTTTGCATTATTTTGCTTGACATGTAAGCAATATGCTATTACATTCTCTAAGCCTATGCCAGGCTTTTAATTCATCTGACCATAATCCTAACCCAGGGGGTAGGATTCTGAGAACATAAATAGGCTCAAAAGTAGTTCCAGTAGAACTTTACTATTAAGGCAACTCTTACCCTCTTGAGGTTGGCCTGATGAAGAGAAACCATGCTCCTCCTTAATGACACTACGAGAGAGAATGCTAGGCAGGAAGACCCATAGGTTAGAGCTAGTGGCACTAATTACGTTCATACCTATCTGTAAGGAAGCAGGCAGGATCAGACCTAATGGGTGATATGGCTGCTTGTGCTCTGCATTTGGTCCTCTTACAATGATTGAGAAGAACGAAAAAGTTTTAGGGTTTTCTGTGTTTTAAGTTCCCAGAATAAATCTGGTTATAGAGTAGGGCTGCAGGTTAGTGATTTCCTGAAAGATAGAATGAAATGTATTTTGTTACGAAATATCTTGGATAAAACGTAGTTTTTATTTCGTCTTGAACATGTGAAAAATTAGTGGCTTTTTGAACTCTTAAAATTGACTACCTAGACAGAAGAGCTTTAGAATAGAAAAGTAAACGCCAAGTTAAAAAAAAAGAGAGAGAGAGAGACAAGTAAATGTCTCTTGTGTTGTTGACACACACTCAAACCAGTGCTAACACAACCTGTCTTAACTCTGAACTATGCATGTTCAGTCAGATCTGCTATTGACAAAAAATGCATTTTGATATTTGGATTTTTATAAACTAAACACACTGCTGTGCTAGTAGGCTCTTTGCTTTGTTGGCCTTCTGACCATTTTACAGCTCTACACACATGCTATTTTCTCCCAGAAGACTTAAAAGTTCTAGAAAGTTTTCAGAGGGTAAAGCCTTATTATTCTTGCTGGAAGCAAACTAAACAAAAACTAAGTTCCAGAAAACACTGCTTCTGAAAAATTCTCAAATATCATCGAAAAGAATAAATGGTCAACCTAAAGTAAAAACAGAGCAATGGCAATATAACATTAAAGTACAATACTGCAGTTAAGGGTAGAAAACGCATCTAAGGTTTCACCCTTGGTGTTCAGCTTTTTAAAAGCAAAAAGGTCATGTATATCAATTTGCAGTGTACTAAAATTGTGTTCAAAGTTTATTTCAAGTCACAGAAAATATACAAACTAAGACAACAAAATGAACTGATTTTGTTCTGAGAGAAGGTGATAGGAGTCCTCCACCTGGCGCCAATTTGAGTCATTCCAGGGTTAGGATGCAGAAGTCATCTTTTTTTCAACATTTCAACAAAGTTTTGGAACTAATTTCTAGACTTGTTGCCAGGTATTTTTGAAAACCTGTGAGGAAAAGTTGAGAGAAAGTCATTAAAAGTGGAGACAAAGTGCTCTTCCCCAAACATCAGGAAAAAAATAAAAAAGCTGCAGGAAGGAGGATATGCCTAAGATCAAATTATCAGGACAGATTTCTAAGATGTCTGTCTCCTGCCTCCCCAAAGCAAATCTCTTGCAAGCAGGGTTTCTCAGCCTCAGCACTATTGACATTTGGACCAAAGCACTCTTTGTTATGGCGGAGGTGGTGGGATGGTAGGGTGGGAGGATGTCCTGTGCGTTATGGGATATGTAGCAGCACTTCTGGTCTCTACCCACTGAATGCCAGTAACATACCATACTCCCTAAAGTTGTGACAACGAAAAATGTCTCTAGACATTGCCAAATGTCCCTTTGAGGGCAAAACTGGCCCTGGTTGAGAACCACTGATCCCTAATGGCCTGTCAGTGATAGCAGAGATGGATCACAACTAGCTAGATAGGATGGAGGGAGGGCCAACGCGTCAGCCACAGTATGCATAAATATCAGTAGACATACAGTAAAATTTTGCCCACACAAAACTACACAAATATATGCACAAATTACTGTAGGTTTTAAAAAAAGTGGTGAAAACTGAATAAGGTTTGTAGTCTAGTTAACAGTAATGTACCAATGTCAATTTCTTGGTTTTGTACTACAATGCAAAAAAATATTATATGACAGCTATTTAAGATGCTATCATTGCAGGTAGCTGAGTGAAGGTACATGTGGTTCTTTGTACTATTTTTCCAACTTCCTATGAGTCTATGATTATATCAAAATAAAAGGTAAAAAACAAACACACAAAAACCTTGCCCTGTAGTTAATATGCAAGGCTTTAAATGAGTTATCTCATAAGTAAGAATACATAACAAAAGAACTTTCGAAACATATCTACCTCAACTATCCAAAACCAGTAATTTTCTCAAATTGTAAGGAACGCCTTCTCTTCCATAAATAAAATAGAAAAAGTAAACGAGAGGAATAGTTTTTATCTATTCCTCTGACTATAATAGATAGTCTATACTTTTACTGGAGAAAATAGAATGCTTGGGTATCTGGAATAAAAAGTTAAAGTACTGGTCACACCAAAAGTCTTGACAGCCATCTGTCTATGATAGTTTCCTATTACTACGTAGTTCTGTCATTTAAAGTCTAAATATAGACATGATGCATATTTGCAGTTTGGATGTTTTAAAAACATTAAAATATGGATTAAAATACAATATATTTAGTTAAGACTGCTAATTAGTATAAATGAGTTTACTATTATATGATAACATACGAACAGGAATTATAATATGGATGGGGTAAAAAGTAGAAATTAAAAATGTAATATTCCAGCCAATACTGGGACAATGTGAATTTTAAACTGTTTTTTAGAAAACAGAATTGTTTACGTAATACAAAGATCTTGTAACACAAAGAAACAGCAATATGTGTAATCAAGTTAGGCACATGATTATTTATGAGGAAGGTTACCTGGATCCTTTTTACTTGACCGATGAGCAGTGTATAGCAATCTCCAAAATGTATAGAAACTGATGGTGTTGGTGGGTTCTTACTACCTTAAATTATGTGCTGTGGAAGTTTAACATCAAAATATTCACTATAAAACATATACTGGAAACTAAAATATTTATACATCTTATTGAAATACTTTGTATTTTTTCCATTTTGATAGGACAGTTTGGAATAAAATAATACAACTGATTCTGGAAGGATACACACCAAACTATATTTAGAAGTCTGGGGAATGAGATTGAGGAAGCAGGGATTTTTACCTTTAACTTTCTATATTTCTGTATCTGATTAATTTTGTTAAACTGATCATACATTAAGAATGGAAGGTTAAAGAAGATTATAAGCAATTCAACAACTGAACTAATGTTCTATAGCCTCACCTTATTTCTATACGGGCTGATGTACTGAAGGGTAAAGAGAGTCTAGCTAAGAGGATTGAGGGTCTCGGAGAAAATAATCTTGTTGGTTAAAGTTTAAAGTACATATCCAAGATACACAATGAGCTAGTCCTACTCAGGTGTGATTAAGTTTGCTCACCTTTCAAGGTGCTCCAGTGGATTTCTGTATTTGTTCCTTTAAGATCAGGATACTCTGCCTTTGTTCAGGAGGCAGCATGGCAATCTGGTCTGCAGTCAGTTGAAGAACCTGCATAATCAAAGCAGCCTGTGCAGAGGGAAAAAAAAAGTAGTGAGTTTTAATGATGGAAGCTAAAAAAAAAAAAAAGTGCCACCAGCTTCTGCCCAAAAGCTACTGGAATTAAATGTGAAGCAAAATGGAAAAAGGAAGGACATCTCACACACAAAAAACAAACAGCAGGCCAAAAAAAAAAAAAAAAAGCAAAAAACAAAAGCCACCAAAAACAAACAAAAAAACCCCCCAAAACCAAAATCCAGTAAGAAAAAGCAAAATGCAAATAACAAGTATAAGTTAAAATACCTAAGATTAGATGATTCAAAACAGACACCTTTGTGAACTCAAAGTTCCTGCAGACTAAGATGGTATCTGTGAGCTCTGGGAGTTCTTCAACTTTTAATCCTATTTTGAAAGTTTCTCCTTTTCATAAGTTTTAGTCTTTCCATTAGATATGAGTTCCCCACAATGGCCAAATATTAAAACAGAAAGATATACTCATGGGGAATCTGCTATTGTTTATAGGGATAAGGTAGAAAGAAGAGGAAGAAAGGGGTTTGGATTTTCAGATCAATCTGGCCTGCATGAAAAAAACTGCTATTGGCAGATGAGTCTGAAATGCAAGATAAGCTGCCATTTACATCCACTTAAGAACTTTAGGACCAGGCCCACAAATTTTCAGGTGACAAGATCATCAAAAGAGTTCTAAGTTAGAGTAAACATCACCTCCAAAGGGACTCTGAAGACCCAGGATCGCCACATGGTAACTGTGAAAAGAGGAATCAAAAAGACTAGATTTGTGCTTATGGAAATAGACAGTGTTCCTTACCTTCTCGTGATCCTGTGGAGTGACTTGGTTCTGCCCAGGACTAAAGCCACCAGGCTGGCTTCCACCCTGCATGCTTGTTCCTTGCATGGCTGTTCCCTGCATGACTGGGACCTATGTGCACAAAAAGAGGAGGAGAGACTTTCGGACCTCCTGACACAGAGGTAACCCAAATAAAGTAACAGCAATGTGAAAAATTGTAATCTCTATATGGATATGGGTAAAAAAAAAAAGCAAATTAATGACTCTGAAGATTACTTTTTACTGTTAGGAATGGCAGAAGGCAGGGTTTAGCCAGAGATCAACTAGCAAGTTAGACATACTTGCTTACAAGAGTTCTAGCATCATCAACAAATATCACACAGCACAACTGGATACCATCAAATTAAAATTCAGCAAATAAGCACAGGGAAAACTGAGAGCACCCTGGAATTTACTTCTCAATGGAAACACAAATGAAAGCCAACAGATTCTAGAAAAAATGTGTGCTACTCCAGTGGGGAAGCTACATTTGCAGGGCTACCACCTATCTCTAGTTCAATCAGACACAGGTAGTTTGTCCCAAATGGCCCTATCCCACAAGTAAGGCAGAGATGATCATAATGTCAGAGAGGCAGAAAGGAGATGGGAAGGCCTCTGGGGAAAAGATTGTTATTAGCCCCAAATTTGCTTTTTATAGCTTCCCATAGAGAATATGCAGCAGACACTTTCTGCTAAATCTGGACCAAGAAATATGATTGATCCAAGTAAAACAACAAAGTGCAGTTATATCAAACTTACTAGTAATTTAGATCTTCAGTAAGTTCAAGCCTTTGGAAGACTACCAGAACCTAAGGAAAAGGTCTCTGACCACCTAACTGTAAGAAGGTCCCTACACTAGAGTTATGTTCACACTTAGGCATTCACCCAGAGCTTACGTACTCTTATTAAACACAAATGGTTAACAAACTTGTTATCTGCTTCCCCAGCATATTAGAAGCAGCAAAGTATAAAAGAAATATGGATAAACAACTGTTAGGAGCAGAAACCATGACAGCAATGTGAAGAGCCAGGTGACAGCCTGACACTGAAGGAGACCAGAAACCAAAAAGAAGATAACTACTTTACGTTATAGCATATACAATAACGGATCTATTTAATTATGACCTTGAGTAATCAAAAAGGATTAAAATCATTTTTTGTATCCTGTTTAAGAAAGGAAGCATAGGGGCCGACCTGTGGCTCACATGGGAGAGTGTGGTGTGGATAACACCAAGGCCACGGGTTTGGATCCCATATAGAGATGGCTGGTTTGCTCACGGGGTAAGCATGGTGCTGACATCACCCAATCAAGGGTTAAGATCCCCTTACCTGTCATCTCTTAAAAAAAAAAAAAGAAAGGAAGCATAAAATACACCTTAGAAATAATTTTTCATTAAAATAGCCTAAAAACTTGGTAGAATAGTTATATTATCTGGAACATTCTCTTACATGCATTCTCATCTCGCAAAGACACTGGATAGATGAAGCATTAGTATAGTTCTGTACAGATTGCTAGAATATTATCACTGTTCTGTTCTGCTATTAATACTGAATCCAGAGACCAGTCTGAACTTTAACAATCTGCTATAGATCTAAAAGACCTATGAATATAATCTTTCGAAGCTTTGGTCAATACTAATTTGAGGTACTGTAATGTGATCTAAACACTCAATCAGGGGCATTTTAAGTTTCCAGGAGTGCCTGTTATAGGCAGAGAAGTACTAGCAAGAGTGACCATACATCTTGGTTTGCCTAAGACAGTCCCAATTTATGCTTTTGTTCCAGAGTAAATTATTAACAGCACTCTTTCATTCTCGAACGTGTCCTTCTTTGGATGATAAATTATATAATCATTCTAGGGAATAATAAAGCTTTTACCCACAAGTTTCCAAATGGGTGGCATGGAGTTGATTTTAAAATATGATTAAGTTAAAAAACAAGGTGCAAAACAGTAAAAAGGGGAAAAATAAGAATTCACATTTTCTGGAAAGGTATGTAAAAAATCTAATAAAAGCAGTTATCTATAGGAGCTGTGGGGTCATAGGAGAGTCAGGTATAGGAGTGGAAGTGAGGTTCTGAATGTACTATCTTATAGATGAGTGAATGCATTAAATATACTTAATTATAAGTGAATACATTGATTTGAAAAAATTTAAAAAGGTTAAAGACAGAATTTTTATTTTCTCCACCTTGGATCTAATTGGCTTTATAGAATCTACTAATGAAAACTATATCAACCTAGTATTACAGAGTTATGAGTTCAAGCACTAGCAGAGAAAAAGGAGCAAGATATTATCCAGAAATGGTCTTCCAACCATTACTTTCAATGTCTTTCTCCACAGAATTATCAGTGGAATTACATAAGCATATTATGGTAATTGTTTACTGTCTGTCTCCCCAACTAGAATATAAGCCCCCATGCAGGTAAGGATTGTGTTCTATTCATACTGCTATATGCCTAGTACCTAGGTCTATGTTTGGTACATAGTAGGTGCTCAATAAACATCTGTTGAAAGACTGAATGAGTGCATAAAAACCACTTCTATTATGAGGCTAGTGAACATAGAGGACAGTAAAAATCAGGGCCCACGAGTGCATTTTTCAAAAGCAAAACTTGGAAAACAATAGAGAATAGTTTGATTCTACGCACACCATAAAAAAACGTATTTTTATTTTTTATTAAAGAGAAAGAGGTAGACATACCTACACATCTACACAAAAACAAAGGTGCAAATAACAGGACAGAGTAGTAGAGTGGAAAAGACAGTGGGTTCTATTCCCTGCTCTGCCACTTTTTAGTTAAGTGAATTTGGTAAAGTCACCTGAATTCTTAGGCCTCAGTTTTCAAACCTATAATATGAAGGAATTAGATGACTGACATGTTTCATTCCAGCTCTAACATTCTCTTTCTCATACACACACGCACATACTCACATGAGGGGAGGAAGACACATAAACATACAGTAGAGGAAAGAGACAAGAACAAAGAAGAAGGAAGAAAAAGCAAGGTGGAGGAACTAGAGGAAAACAAAGGTGCCAACATATAAAAATTCAGGGAAGATACACACATATTACCTCCTCACAACCAGCTGGGGATGATGAAGGAGATGATAACCATAGACCACCATATACACATAAGCTGGAGAGAGCCAAATAAAGGACAGGAGACAAGACCTCAGTTCCACAGCCTTTTTAAGGTGTTCATTAGTAAATTACCTTTCATATTCCATTGTTCGCTTAGGCTATGTGATGACAGCAAATTAACCCAAGTTTCTGCAAGCCTAAGATTATCTAAAGGACCACTAATAGCTCTTCATATGCTCCAACCCAGTGGTTCTTAGTCAGGGCTGCACATTGCAGGGGAGGTTTTTCAAACTATCTATGCCCAGATCCTACTGACAGAGACTCTGAGAGTTAGGCCTGGGGTGAGACCCAGGTAAGTATTATTTTGGAAAAAACCTTGTATGTGATGTTGGTTTCCACCCCCACAAAGGGTACTCTCTAACCCCTAAATTTTCAGGGGCTCTGCTCTGAATGGAATAGCTACTAAAATTGTGAACAAGGTTGTTCTTTTGGACTACAATCCTGGTGGCCAGAAAATCACTACCATAAGGGACAGAAAAATTACAGGGAGATACTAGTCTTCCCTTTCTAACAAGCTGAGAAAGAGCCCAAGTCAGAAGGCAGTAATAATCAGGATTAATAATCAATTCCTGAATAGATCAAGATTTCATGTGAATGCCAGAAGTGAATATTACACATACCTGTCTGGATCCCTGGGGGCCAACAACTGCCCCCATGTTAATTGGACTGGGACCCTGGATTCCGCTAGGTATAGGTCCTCTAGGGCCAGGCACTGGGCCCCTGGTATCCATGCCTCTGGCTTCCATTCCTCGGACTTCCATCACTCGAGCCTCCATCGCGCGGGCTTCCATCGCGCGGGCTTCCATCGCACGGGCCTCCATTGCGCGGGCTTCCATTGTACGGGCCTCCAATCCTCTGGCATCTAATCCTCTTGCCTCCATGGCTCGGGCCTCCATCCCTCGTGCATCTATTCCTCGGGGATCCCTTCCACCTATAAAAAAAGTTGTAAGAAAATCATTAAGTAGCTACTCACCTGTACTGTAAGAACAATCCAAGAAAGAAAGAAATCTATTCTTCTAGTCACATCTCTTCTCAACTATATGAGACTGTTGTTTCCTTCCCAGTTTCTCAGATTTGTAGATAAACCTTAAAAATGCTTATTGACCCTACTTTATCTTTATCCCAGATTACAGCCTAAGACAGCCACATTCATCATCAGCCCACAACTACCAGTCAGCCTGGTGATGTGGTCTCCCCTTACCTCTGCCATCCAAGGGTGGACCCCTCTGATCTAGCATGGGTCCTCTTGGCTCTGCCATTAGAGGTCTGGGCTCAGCTAATGGCCCTCCCCTCATCTCAAGTGGGGGTGGTCCACGGCTCTCGTGGCCAGGTACATGGTGCATGGGAGGACCCTGATGAGGTGGTCCCAGGTAACCTCTAAAGAAGAAGAAAAACATTATATTTTAAAACAGAACAAAACAACAAAAAAGTGTCAATCAGAAGATCAGTAAGTAAACATCTGACAAAGAACTGATAAGAACATTAGTCTATGAATGAGAACAAGAGAATAACACTGAACAGATTGAAGAAAAGCTATAGAAACGTAAATCCACGTACTGTAGAATTTCATATTTGGTTGGGGCACTCATAATTCAGAGAGGAATTAATAGATATTCATTATGTGTATGAGTATGCAGTATGGTGCTTAACAACACGGGTTCTGTATTCAGACTGTATAGGTTCAAATCTAGGCTCTATCACTTATTAGCTGTGTGATCTTGGGTACATTTACTTAACTTCTCTATGACTCAGTTTCTTCACCTATGAAATGGGACTTACAATGGTATCCATTTCACAAGGTTGTTGTATAGATTTAATGAGATGAATTAAGTAAACTACTCACAGCAGAATCAGAAACATGATGCCCATTAATGTCAATTATTATTATTATTGCTATTATTAATATTACCACAAGTTTTCCCTATTCACGTATGTATACTAGAATTTCCAATTTCTGAAAATATAGCACTCATGGTTAGCTCAAAATGACAAACTCAGCTACATAGTTTTCCCTTAGGAAAAGTGCTTAGTTTTGGACAGTGGCCATGAATATTTAACTATCTTTTGAAATAGGCAAACAGGTACGACTGGTACGGGAAGACTTTGTTCTCAAAAGATGGGAAAATCCTAATTTCTCAAACTGTTTCCTTCTATGTTAGTGCTTACCTAGGCTCTACCTCTCCAGTTACAGAAAGTAAAGTGCCTCCCCGTGGGTCATTCGGAGCGTCACCTAACAGACCTCGAGGAGTTGGGATGTTGGCAGGCAAGGATCCCCGCTGCATAGCTGCTCTGGGGTCTTGCATCGGCACTGACAGGGAAACAAACGGGGAGTTACTGCTGTGAAGGACACATAAGGAAACAAGAAATGACTCTATATACCACTGACAACATAATTCAGACACCTTAGAGTGGGTGAAACCTCACCACAGCAGAATCCTCTTGGAGCTCAACAACAGAAGCAGGGTGTAGGCAGAATCTGTACCATGTCAGAGGTATGGATGGAATTATATAAAGAGCAAACTGGGGAGCAACCTGCCAAGGACTAGCACTGCGACCTGAAGAAACTTATGCTTCTGGTTTTCCTTCTAATCAATCTTAGTTCAAGGACCAGAGTCACAAAAGAGAGGTAGGGTCTTAGCATATGTGAACACTGCCATGGCTCTGCAAGAACCCGCTGTCTCCTTACAGACTGCTATTCCATCCAAGCCTCCTGACACCAGTAGGGAGGGAGTACAGCCTCGGACAGATGCCCATATCATCCATGTTCTCTGCCCTGTGTGAAGAGGTCAATCTTAGGTTTGTGGCCTCAACAGGAAAAAATTAAAAAACAAAAACCCAAAAATACTACCCTTTTGGGTTCTAAACATGAGGATGACTGCCAAGCAGCTCTTTTCCTCTCAACGTCCCACCCTGAACACCACAAGCAAAAGGAAACCCACAGATACAATGGGTACCTTGAACTCGCTCAATTGATGCAGGCCCGGCGGGTCCCACGGGAGAGTGCTGTAGGGTTCCTAGGTAAGCAGTAAGTTCAAAAGGAGAAAGAGCAGACACTTAAAATAGCTTGTACACACATGCAGAAACACACACATGCGGGACTGGAGATTTACACATGTAAGTTAAAGAGCCAAGAGTTCATTATCTTGCCCCAGGCTACGAAATCTTCCTAAGCCATACTAGGTCTTTTGGATATCTGAAACAGTTCTGTTCTGACCAGATAGCTTGCTAAAGGGAAACCTGTGGGCCTCCGGTTTTATCTGGGCAGGAATAATCAGCCAATTTCTATCTTTACCTCTGCAACTACTACGTTTCCCCCTAAATCTCCTTATGAGACCACTAAAAAAAAAAAAGAAAAAAATATAAAAAGGATGGTTTTGAATCTCTAGTTAAGCAAAGAACATAACCATATTTTCAGAAGCAAAACATGAAAGAAATTGCACTGAATCTGGAAGGTGAGACTTATTCTGGAGAGGCCATAACAGAAGTGAGGTAGTACTATTTTTGTCATATTTTAAAGCACAAAAGTTTCTCCTATCAAAAAAGTTTCAAATGGGGAAAATGCAGTGAATGAACTTTGGACGAGGAAAGAGAATATCACACCACAAGAGATCTTCTGCCACAGCAAGTCTTTGATAATAAACGAACATCATGACAACAGCAAACAAAGACTAATGAGATAACAAGGGCACTGAAACTAAACAAAGGTGGTAGGAAAGCAAGAAGCATCTTCTCAAACATCTGTCACCTTTCACCATTACAACTGTGCAAAAGAAGCATGGATTACAGAAAAAGTAAGACAAACTAGGTACAAATTACAAGATTTTTGCTTCCTCATCTCAATTTGTCTCTTCATGAAGAAATCCTTGAAATACCCTCAAAACATGAGTCATTTCCCTTTGTTAGTTTTTGACCAGAAAGGTAAAGATAACTATAGCAGGAAGGAAGATGTCTTGTGAACTATGCATTACACCGCTAAAGCCTGACTGATTGATTGATGGCCCAGGGAGCAGTAGAAGTATGACCGAAGCCCTAATCCCTTCTCACTACTGGAAAAATACTTTGGGGTACATACATGATCTATTGGCAGTGGTGGGAGACAGGGGGAGGGGGGATGCACAATAGCACAAAAGTGTGGGATGCTGAGAGAGATGACGAGGTATTTGGCCAGGAGTTTATCCTGCTGCCAGACATCTACCAAGAAAAAAATTATTAGTTCTTTCACTTCAGCAACTAACCCAGTGTACAAACCATAAGCTTTATCTTAATATTTTGCTTTTTAAATGGGTTTCACTTATAAGCCATATGCTAAGAAGAAAAAACTTAAGCTTTTCTATGCTTGTCCAATGCAGTCTTTTCCCATCACAGGGACCCAATAATTAAGAGTAGAAGACACTGAAGAATATTTTTGGAAGTTAACAGAGGCAGTGTGGAGTGATAGAAAGAGGATAGATTTTGGAATCAGAGACTTCTGAATCTTAGCTCTGCCACTTATTAGGTGGAAGAGAGGATGAGAGCACCAAATCCAGTCCACATTACTCATTGTATTTACTTACCTTGTCCCCTTGAGTAACTTAAAACTCTGAGCTTCCACTCTTTACTTGTAAAACTAAGGTGTTGCCACCCAACTCATAAGGCTGTTTATGAAAAAGTGCCTAATATATCTCACCTTCTCTCCTTCTAGCATTGTTTTCCACTGAACCACCGCATTTTCTTTTCCTTCAAACTCCAGTCATACGGAGAAATAAGACGAAGATTTTGGAGTGGCTGCTGCTATTGTGTACAGTGTTACTGCCACAGCACAACAGACACTTATCAAATGGACTTCATAGACCTATGATCCCCTCAGTTTTCTTTGGGGTTTAAGTCGAGTCTTCTAGCTATCCAGCCACATTATTACATGCTCATTATTAAAATACCTTACTTCGTCAACAGATATTCAGAGGGAAAGAGAACATGTCAGTGGAATCATTAGACTATCAGGAAACAAAGGATCCATTTGCTTCATCATCAATTCTTGTAGAGCCGGGCTCTGAATCACTAGACCAGTGCTGTCCAATAGAATTTTCTGCAACGAGAGAAAGATTCTATATCTGCAATGTCCAGTATGATATCTATTAGTCACATGTGGCTATTGAGCACTTGGAATGTGGCAAGTGTGACTGAGGAACTGAGTTTTATGTTTTACTTAATTTCAATTTAATTTCAATTAACTTAATATTTAAATAGCCACCAGCGGTTAGTGGCTGCTGGATTTGACAGTGCAGATATGGAACATTTCCAAGTCCAGTCCATGTTAATCAGAAATTAATATTTATTCACCTTGTCCTCGTTCCATGGACACTGGTCCACTTCCTGGCATTCCAACCTGGGTCTGCATTCCCCCTAAAAGATAAAGGGACGAAAATAAAAACATAAATTAGGATGGTGGGAAAAAATTACAACAGTGGTTGGGTTTACAAATTTCCTCGTTCTGCCCCACAAACAAAAACCTACAAAGGAAGATGATAACTACTATTTGACAATGCAGTTAGATAGAAGATGGGGTTTGTTAGTATACTTTATGCTTCAGTGACAGAAAAGTGAGTTTAATAAGAATACTTTATCTCATTGGTTACCAAAACCTTGTCAGGAAGCTCTTCTGTAATACAGGAAAACAATGCCAGTTACCCACAGACCTCCTCTGATGGGAGGTGGGACTATTCCCAGGGGTATTTTGCAAATGTGTGGACAGACTGTTTCAGTTGTGATAAAGACTGGGGGGTGGGAGGGAATGGCTGGCATTGAATGAGAAGGTGCCAGGGATACTAGATGTCCTGCAATGTATCAGACAGCTCCACAAAACCAAGAATTACCCTGTATTTTACAAAACTTCCAAATGTCTCATTGAATATTCACACAAATGAAAACCTGTTGATAGTCATCGAAATTTAGAACCCAAGTCTGTTTTATCTGTTAAACACAAAGGTTGTTTGCACTGTTTTAATATATATACACTGACTTTTCCAGAAATGTAATTACTAAGTAAATTATGGGTACTGCTATTTGTTTTAAAAACTTTATCATGAGTTTTCACCAATTCAGAAAATCACATCACCAGTGTCAACAGTCCTTATAGTATTTGAGTTGCCAAAACAACATGCCTGCATCTGTCTACATTTTTAGCTTTTATATTCATGGTGTAGGTGTAAGCACCTTACTACATTGTTTTCTATTGTAGTTGTGCCTGAACACTTGCACATTAAGAAATTTTTGTTTACTATAAATTACTGTCCTTTTATATTTCCTTTATGTTATCGTTAGGACATTATACTGATTTTGAAATCATGTTATATAGGTTATATTCCCTGTGCATTTGATCTCAGGATAGTAGAGTCATTGCAAAATATCTGTTATGAAAAGGGGACAGTGGATCTAATAGGCTCGAGAGCCACTAGTCTACTTTAACCAGTTGGGATATGATAATTGCTATACCAAGAATAATCCTACACCACATCCTTGTCTGGTTTTTTCCTCACAGCAATAATTCTCTTTTCCTCAAGGAGCAATATATGCTGCGGTGGGAAGAAAAGACAAGTTGATCTGTTTGCAGTTAATTAATACTTCCCTAAAATAGCAAGTACAAGTCATATTCCCTTATTTCATTTAACATGCCAAGCACCAAAGAGCTATGGATTAAGAACCCAAAGAACTGGGTGCTAACCTGCCCTTGCTGCTAAGTAATTGTGATTTTAAACTAGTGACTTAATAAAAATTAACACATTCTTGGGATTCCTCATCTGTAAAGTGAAAGAGCTGATCTAAACCAGTGGTTCTCAGAATGTGATCCCCAAACCAGCAGCATCAGCATCATCAGGGAATGCTAGAACTGCAAATTCTCAGGGCCCCACCTCAGACCTATTGAGTTAGAGTCTGGGGGTGAGGACTAGCAATCTGAGATTTATAAGCCCTTCATGTGATTTTAATACACACTAAAGTTTGAGAACACTGGTCTGAATGATTTCAAAGCTCTATTCTAGCCATAACTTTTTATTCTAATCATTTTATCTAGACCAATCACCAAAACAATACAAAGATTTAGGATCTGAGGGAAGTAATAGCAGAAGGCATCACAGGCATAATTTCTTATTTTATACACTACAACATAATGGCACTTTTATTTGTATGGGCTAAATTCCCAGAAGTGGAATCTGTGGCTCAAAATGTATATGAATTTTTAATGGTAAACTACTTTCTTAAAAGGCTGAAAAACTTCATATTTCCACCAGCAATATGAGTTCCACTTTCCCCACCAATATTAAGTGTCATCTCTCTCTGAAACTTTTGCTAGTCTGATGATTTTAAGTAAACTGAAATCTCACTGTTTAATTTCTAATCCCCTAACTATAAATAAATTTGATTTTGCTGGCCATTTGGATTTGCTCTTCTATAAAGAGCCTACTCATTTTCTTTGCCTAATTTTCTACTAGGTCATTTCCCTCTTCTCATCAACTGTCAAAGAGTTTTGTACAGTATATTTCAAGAATCTTAGTCAAGTTTTAAGTTTTAATAAATTCAGAAGAGTATAAATAATACAAACACAAATAATATCACTTGAAAGTTTAATTATTTAAATTTCTTTTATACTTACTGATGGAGTTTAGATGTGTTGTCCCCTCCAAAACTTGTGGAAATTTGATCTCCAATGTGGCAGTGTTGGAAACTGATTGAGTCATGGGGGCAGATCCCTCATGAATGGATTAGTGCTCTCCCTGGGGGAGGAGGGGTAGTGAGTGAATTCTTGCTCTATTAGTTCCTGTGAGAGCTGATTGTTTAAAGGACCCTAGCACCTCCTCTCTCTCTCTCTCTCTTGCTTCCTCTCACCATGTGATCTGCTCATACCCACCAGCAGCCTGCCACTTTCTGCCATGAGTAGAAGCAGCCTGAGGCCCGTGCCAGATACAGCTGTCCCAGAATCGCAAGCCAAATAAACCTCTCCTCCTTATAAATTACCATTTTTTGTTGCTATAACAAAATTACCTAAGACTGGGTAATTTATAAAGAACAGAGGTTTATTTGGCTTATGATTTTGGGACAGCTGCATCTGATGTAGGCCTCAAGCTGCTTTTACTCATGGTGGAAAGCAGGAGGCAGCCGGCAGGGACAAGCAGATCACACAGCAAGAGGAAGCAAGAGAGAAAGAGGGGAGGTGCCAGGGTCCTATAAACGGCAAGCTCTCATGGGAACTAACAGAGCGAGAACTCACACATTACTCCCCCCTCCCCCAGGGAGAGCATTAATCTATTCATGAGGGATCTGCCCCCACGACTCAATCAGTTTCCAACACTGCCACATTGGGGATCAAATTTCCACATGAGTTTTGGAGGGGACAACACATCCAAACTCCATCATTCCACCCCTGGCCCCCCAAAACTCATGTCCCTCTCACATACAAAATACAATCATTCCATCCCAACAGTCCCAAAAGTCTTAGCTTGTTCCAGCACCAACTTAAAAGTCCAGAGTCCAAAGTCTCATCTGAGACCAAAAGCAAAAGTCCTTCCAGCTGTGAACCTGTAAAAACAAAACCAAATTTATCTACTTCCAAGATACAATGGTGGAACAGATGTTGGGTCCACACTCCCATTCCAAAAGGGAGGAATAGGCCAGAAGAAAGGAAAAACAGGTCCCAAACAAGTCCGAAACTCAGCATGGCAGACATTATGTCTTAAAGCTCCAAAATAATGTTCTTTGACTCCAAGTCCTACATCCTGGGCACAATTGGGCACCTTGGCCCCCAAAGCATCAGGCAGCCTTGTTCCCACAGCTCTGCCAGGCACAGCCCAATGGGCCATGCTGGTGCCTGTGGTTTTTCCAGGCCTGCATTGCACATTACCAGTGGTCCCGAAGTTCTGGGGTCCTGGTGGCAGCCCTGCTGCATTGGCTGCACTAGACATTTCCCTGGTGGGGGCTCTCTGTGGGGGCTCTGACCCCACTTTCCTGCTCGGCATTGCTCTAGTAGATGTCCTCAGCAGTGGCTCCGCCCCTACAGCAGGTCTCTGCCTGGGTCCCCAGGCTTTTCCATACATCCTCTGGAATCTGAGTAGAGGCTGCCACACCTCCACTGCTCTCACATCCTGCTGGCCTGCAGACTTACACAACGTGGATGCCACCAAGGTTTTGGGCTTCTACTCTCCAGGGCTGCTGCATGAACCATACTTGGGGCCGCTCTAGCCGGAGCAGCTGGGATGCAGGGAGCAGGATCCGGAGGGCAGCTGTGCCCCAGGTCTGTCCTCCAGGATAATTCAGTCCTTCTAGGCCACAGGGTCTGTGATGGGTGGGGCACCCTTCCAGACTTCTGAAATGCCTTCAGGGCTTTTCTCTCATTGTCTTGGCTATTAGCATCTGGCTGCTTCGCAGCCAAGATAATGTCTTTAGCAACCAGTTTATCTGCTTCACCCTTGCATTGTTCTCCGGCTCTCTGCTTCTTTACTGCATGGCCAGGCTGCAAATTTTCCAAATCTTTATGCTCTGCTTCCTTTTTAAATTCTGGCTTTATGTCATGCCTTTGTTGCCATAACTCAGAGTAGGCTGTTAGAAGTAGCCATGCAGCATCTTTAATGCTTTGCTGCTTAGAAATTTCTTTGGCCAAATGCTCTGGTTCACAACTCTTCAGTCCCACCTTCCACAAAGTCCAAGGGCATGGACACAATGCAGCCAGATTCCTTGCTATGGTGTAGCAAGGGTGATCTTTAGTCCAATTCCCAATAAGTTCCTAATTCCTATCTGAGACCTCATCGTCTGCATGGCCTTTACTGTTCACATTTCTATCAGCATTCTGCTCACCACCACATAAGTCTCTAAGACATTCCAAACTTTCTCTTGTCTTTCTGTCTTCTTCTAAGTTCTCCAAACTCCTCCAACCTTTGGCTATTACCCAACTCCAAAAATGCATCCACATTTTCAGGTATCTGTATAGTAACACCCCACTCCTGGTACCAATTTTCTGTTTTAGTCTGTTTTGTGTTGCTATGACAGAATTACCTGAAACTGGGTAATTTATAAAGAAGAGAGGTTTATTTGGCTTGCGATTCTGGGACAGCTGCATCTGGCATGAGCCTCAGGCTGCTTCTATTCATGGCGGAAAGTGGCAGTGAGTCGGCAGGTACAAGCAGATCACATGGCGAGAGGAAGCAAGAGAGAGAGAAAGAGGAGGTGCCAGGGTCCTATAAACAACAAGCTCTTGCGGGAACTAACAGAGTGAGAACTCACTCATTATCCCCCCTCCCCCAGGGAGAGCACTGATCCATTCATGAGGGATCCACCCCCATGACTCAATCAGTTTCCAACACTGCCACATTGGGGATCAAATTTCCACATGAGTTTTGGAGGGGACAACACATCCAAACTCCATCACTTACTTTCAACTTTTATCTTTAATTTCCTCCTCTTGGTATATTCTGGTTTACTATTTTTCTAATTCATTAAAACTAGTACTTAGAGTTCTTTATTTTTTAATAATACAGGCATTTAAGGATATTCATTTTCCTTTAAGCACTGCCTTCACTATTTCCCATACTTTTTTGTGTGAAGTATATATACACTACTTTTTGTTGTCTTTTAATTTATAAATTTCATTTCTTCTTTAATTCAAGGATTACCTACAGTATATTCTTTAATTTTCCAAGTAAAGGTTTTTTTCAGTAACCTTTTACTTATTTCTAATTTTCTTGGCTTATAATGAAAGACTATAGTCTGTAAAAATCTCCTTTTTGAATTTGTTAAGGTTTTATTTTATGGCAAAGTACATAGTCTTTTTTTTTTTTTTTTAACTGTTCCATGGTCATTTGGGGGAGGAAAAAGTTTATTCTCTAGTCAAAAGATATAAGGCTCCCTCTCTATATTAGATGAAACTTACTGATTCTATTATTTAATTCCTCAATGTCCTTATTTAATTTTTGTCCCTTAGCACAATGGTATTCAAAGTGTGGTCCACAGATGGTGTTAATCTATGAATTGTATGTTAAAAGTTCATGATAAGTACAAAAATGGAGAGCAGACACTTAGAAACTTTCATAGCAAGTTGACACTGCTATGACACCCAAATGTGTGATCAGTGCACTTGTCTACTGAACAGGGTATAGACCAGTCCGAGTGTTTTTTAAGTTGTGCAACAGGCTTCATATGTCATGTGTTGCATACTTGTCATGTGCAGTAGGACCATATTACAACTTGTGATATTTTAAGGTAAGTTATAAGGTACCTATAACTTAAAAATGTATGTAGAATCCATTTCCTTCATGGAAATTTAATTTAACAATAGCTCTATTAGGATAAAGCAGATAAATGAAAATTGTGAGTTTGTTGAAATTTCTTTAAAAATCTCTTCTTCTATTCCTCATCATCTTAGCTCTATAGACTGGTTTCTCTACAAAACAGAACAACTTAGGTTTAAATTAGCCCCTGTATGAGGATGTAGGAATCTCCATGGAAAGTTCATCCAAGTAGAAAGAGGGCTAGGATGGGAATGTGGTCAGTTTGAGGAATGACCCAAAAAGTGCCAGTAAATCAACCCATCAGTTTAACAGTGCCTCCCTACCCACGGTGTGGTAGAAAAGTCAGTGTTAGAAAGCTTGAGTTCAGGGCTGGCCTGTGGCTCACTTGAAAGAGTGTGGTGCTGATAACACCAAGGCTACAGGTTAGGATCCCTATATAGGGATGGCCAGTTAGCTCACTTGGGAGAGCGTGGTGCTGACAACACCAAGTCAAGGGTTAAGATCCCCTTACCGGTCATCTTTTTTTAAAAAAAAAAAAAAAAGAAAGCTTGAGTTAGCTCTGGCTCACTATCAACTGACAACAACCCTAACCAAGTTATGTAACCTCTTTGGGCTTCAGTTTCTTTTGTCTATAAGTCCAGGGAATTTGAGCTAGATCTACACAGTAGCCATCAGCCACATAGGGCTTATAAACACTTGAAATGTGGTTAGTATGACTGAGGAGGAAATGAATTTTAAATTGTATTTGATTTTAATAAATTTAAATTTAAATTAAAAATAAATAAGTAAATTAGCCCCTGTGAGTAGTGTTATAGTCAATCTAACCCAGATTAGATAAATTAACAAGAAGCAAGTTTGTCACATAAGAAACTTTAAATATTGACAATACACTGTGTGTTCATACAGGTGTTCCATATGGAAAGTCACTATTTCATACAATTTTTTGTTATGCTAGTTGAATGACAAAAGTTACAAGTGTAATAGCAATACTCTATTAATTGCCTATCTATACATTTTCAATACTGTATACAATTTTTAAATTCATCTTTCTTCTTTTTGTTGTTTGGTCTGATCATATGTATTGAAATGTAATTTTACGTCTGTTAAATATAATAATAACAAATGTGATCATGTATTTTTTTGTCTGTTTTCTTCATGAGCTTTTTAACCTAATCTAATAGTCTCTGGCTTTTGATGGGAGAATTCAGTCCATTCACATTTAGCAGAATAATGACTATGCTAGTTTTTATTCCTTCCATTTTACTTTATGTTTATTGTTACTTACTTTACATTGTCCTTTCCTTTTTTCTATTTTTACTGGGTTGATTTAGTTTCCATTCATTCCATTTTTCCACTTGTTCATTTGGAAGTTTTACTGTACTTTTCCACTTTACTGTCCCTTTACCTGCTCTCATAATCAGACATATAGGATTTGTATATAAGAAATCAACTATTTCCTCCACCTAGGATATGTACCTTCTAGCAGTATATTAATTTTATATCAATATCCCATTACCATATAATAATTTGACTGCACTGTGGCAGTTGCTATGACAAAACTTTAGCAAAGTACCAAAATGGTGAAAACTCTAAATGAAACTTACCTCCAGGAGCTAAGGAACCAGGGCCAGGTCCTGTGACAGTGGCTGGTAGCTGCCCTGGTGCTGGAACTCCACCCTGAATAGAAGCTTGCATCAGAGGAGGTGCACCATTGACATGTATTGCACCCTGCCCAAGAGAAAAACCAGAATATGTACATGCCTCTGTGGAGACTCAATACACTAAGTCTATGATCTCAAAAATCCTCTCCAGATTGACAGTCCCAAATATTCTACCAAAAATCCCTTTTGTATAGCATGCCTTATATAGCATTGGATTTATCACACACTTTGGATTCCACAGAAGCAAACTGCAATACATGCTAGGAGCCTGGTTATATTGGAACATGGTTAAAATGGAGCATATTCTAAATGTAGAGATGGACAAATCTTAATCTGTGGGCAAGGCAGTATGTACTGTTAACTTCATGACTGAGGCCTGGCAATAAGAATTAAAAAAAAAAAAAAATACATACATACATACATACATACATACATACATACATATATATATATATATAGTCTTGAACCCAAGAAGAAAAGGAGAAAACTGGGACCTTTTAAAAATAATCAACTGCTGGCAGTTCACATTTTTAAGACGAAAAAATTTTTAATTTGACTAGTCTTTTCTTACTCCTGTCCTTGGATATAAATCTGGTTTGTGGGGGAATGTGAATTTTTTAAAAATGCTACATTAAAGCTCCTTGAGAGAAAGGGAGTATTATCTTTTTAATCTGTGTATTCCCCAGAGAACTGAATGGTCCCTTGGAATAGAAAGAGCTCAATAAATAAAGAATAAAATTATCAAAATATCACATATATATGCTTAGAGAACACAAACAAAACTCTAAAACAAAAAAGAGGAAATTGCATATGGAGGTGGTTAAGAGAAAACAGCCTAAGAGATCAGACAGAACCAGTTTCAGATCCTAGATTTGCCATTTACAGTTTTGTTATTTTGGGACCAATTAACCTGTCTGGGCCTTAGTTTATTTCTTTTCTAGCTCTAAAAAAGTATTTATTTACTTAGAGCAGGGGTTGGCAAACTATGGTCCACGGGTCTAATCTGGCTCATTGCCTGCTTTTATAAATAAAGTCTTATTGGAACACAACCACGCACACTTAGTTTACCTATCATCTATGGCTGATTTCACACTATTATGGAAGAGTAGTTGACAGAGATCCTATGTATGGCCTGCAAAGCCAAAAATATTTACTATCTAGCCATTTACAGAAAGTATTTGCTGACCCCTGCCCTGTCTTTGTATAATCCATTCAAATTGTTTACCTCTGCCAATCTGATAGGTGAAAAATGGTAGGTTATTATAGTTTCTATTTACATTTATCTTATTTTGAGGTTGAACACTTTTTATTTTTCTAAAAAAATTATTATTATTTTTAAAGATCTCAATTGGTTTTATTGGGATTCTTTTTGTTTTTGGTGGCTGGCTGGTACAGGGATTGAACCCTGGACCTTGGTGTTATCAGAACCATGCTCAAACCAACTGAGCTAACTGGCCAGCCCCTTCATATATTTACTTTATATTTATATTTCCACTTTTGTAAACTGTTTATGTCCACTGCTCATTTTTCTACTGGATTATTGATAATTTTCTTACTAATTTATAGGAGGCCTTTTTTTGCTTATTATGAAAAATTGTAGATATACAAATTGTATAAAAAAATAAAATAACCACTCAGTTTAGGAAATAAATTACATATACAACCAAGATCTCCTGTATCGCTGCATCTTCCCCAATTGCATACTATATCCCTTTCTCCTTAGACAACCACTAAAAATTTTATAGATATTTTAAACATTTATATGAATCATCACATACTAAATATATTCTTCTGCAACTCACTCAACATATTTTTGAGATTTATGTACATGCATATATCCCACATTTCAGGAATGCTTCCACATTCACTTAATTTCACTTCTGTATGGTATTATGTTTTCAAGTTATGTATCCTAGTTCATCTTAACTGCTGTATGGAATCATGTTTTTAAAAGCCATTCAGGTTGATACATATAGTTTATTTAACTGTTGTAGAGTATTGCATTGAATAAATATACCACATTTTCTCCATTCTTCCACTGATGTACCTTTAGGATGTTTCTAATGCTTCACTATTATGATGTGGCAATAGGAATTCTTGAACAGGCTAAGGGCTCTTTATTAAGCAATTAGCCTGTTGTCCATCATATGTGTGGCAAATACTTTTTACCAATTTATCATTTGTCTTTGGTGTTTATTTCTTTATATAAAAATTTTCAGTTTTCAAATGTATCAATTTTTTTTTATGGCTTCAGGGTTTTGGGTCATGCTTGGAAAGTGAGCTTTATGTTTTTCATTGGTAAGAATGGAGATAACAAGAATGCCAACCTCATACAATTGCTGTGAGGATTAAAGGATAATGCATATGGTATAACAAAGTGCCAACCACAGTGCCAAGCATATATATACACACAAAATTTGCTTATAAGAAAAGGTTATATGGGAAAGATCTCTTTGTTTTACAGACTTGGAACTAAATCCATATTCACTAAGATGGCATGTACTCTGCAACTTGGAAACTGCTTTTATGCCAGGAAATTGAAATTTCAATTTTATCATCTCTGGTTCCTGACCATTCTTCTTACAATGACATTCTAAGACAGATAAAAGAAATGTTAAGGGATAAAACCCTACCAAAGACTGGGCCTGTGGGGCCTGAGGATTCTGCTGATTCATTGAGACATTGGATCCTGAGCCAGGCCCAGCACCATGGACGGGCTGAGGGTTGCCTGCAATCAGCGTTGGAATATTTGTTTGGCGATGCAGAATTTTCTAAAAAGTGAAAAGATAAATCTATGAGCTGTCTGTTTAACAAAGCAATCAGGTAGTTCCTATCCCACTCAAGGTTTACCCCACCATTTCCAGAAAAGAACCAGAAGCACTCACCAGGGCAATCTCTGGATCCACAATTCTCATCACTACCTGTGCTTGTAGCAAAGCATAAGCCAGTTGAGGGTTCTGAAGCAACATGTTCCTTGCTTCCTGGGGACTATTCTGGACACAGAGCTGAGAAGATAAGCAGATTCATCATCAGGTTCAGTATGTATTACTTAGAAATTGATAGTGATTTAGAGCCATTCCCACCTGAGAAATGTAAAATTAAAGAGGCTGTTTCTTTAAAGTTTATTGCTTTTTGCATGGCACACAAAATCTTGATCACGGCAGGGCAAGAGAAGGAAGAGGCATTCCAAATACTGTAATACTCTCATTTAGGAAAAAAGCCACATTTTAATATCTACATATCTTTGGGCCACAAAAACCCAACCAAATTGCTTGGGTAGGTGTGTTTGTGTACCAAAATAGAAAACTCTTTGCACAAGACATAAAATATACCGTGCCTATACGGAATATTGAAGGTGCAAGAAATGGTGGTCTATAAATGCAATTTCTATTTCAGCTTGGGGAACCATTTCCAATAACTTTATGAATTGACTCCTTAAAAATATGATGTGAGTTGCTTTATTCATAACCTAATGCTTCCTCCTACCTTCATTTGTTTCATCAGCTCAAACATCTGCTCTGGTGGAAGACTGGCAACTGCTTTGCTAATGGACTCAGGGGCATCTTCAGGACTGATAGTCTCTCCATAAGGCGACTCAATGACAGGGGCACCAGTGCCAAGGCCTGATCAGGAAGAAAGTGCAGGAAAGTTAGGGAGGCAAAAGTTACAGGGCTGCTGTAAGGATTGGTAGATAACTTTAAATTCTCTGGAGATGAGAAATAAATGATTTGAAAGTCTCTTGTTCTGTGGAGGAAAGTGAGAGTGACCTAAGTTAGGGAACTAGGCAAATTGACTTCTTTTGACAAGTCATTTCAGAAGCAAAAGGTTTGAAATATAAAAAGATGCTAACTTCAAAACAAAATCACTGAATCTATAACCTCATGAAAAAAGCCATAAAAATGATTTAGTACCCCCACAAGTTATAGATCTGGCAACATAGTCACAGAAGTGACTAGTGATATAGTTAGCATTACTAATGACTTGGTGAACCTGGCCTCATTTTTAACTAGGACTCAATTCCTTGGCAACTGAAGGATTTCTAAAGTCAACTTTACCTTGTTTCTCAAAGATATACACTTCCCTAACTCAGGCACTGCAGGTTGGTCAAGCAAAGAAGCTGTGTGGTCAACCATTTCAGCATATTCTAAGACATATCATAAATGGAAAATCTTCATTATTCGATCTTTACTAACTCATACTGCATACAACTTGGGTTTATACTCACTCTTCAGCTCCTCTTTGTTCTTTTCACTGGCAGCATTGTCCACTCGAAGTGCTCTTCCACTGAATTCACGCCCATTCAGGTTCCGCATAGCACTAAGTGCAGTTTCTTGGTCTTGGTATTCACAGAAGCCATAACCCTTTGGCTTTCCTGTCTCCCTATCATATACCAATCTGAAGAGCAGAACCAAGTGTCAGGCATAAATGTTACACACATACAGGGGTCCTGCTAATACTGCCATGCTCTAATTTACCACAAGGTAAGATATATAACTTTATATCTCTGACTACCTCACTGAAATATTTTTTAAACATTTTTAATGAAAAAAACCATATCTTTTAGGTAAGAATGAATGTGAATTGTATAGTATGTGAATTATACCTCAGTAAAGCTGTTACAAAAATAAAATGCATGTGAAAAGTCACCGGTAAAAAAAACCAACATGTCATTATTACAAGAGCCAAATTTATGGTGATTTTTAAGAAACTCCCATCAAGAAGTAAAAGGGGATCTCACCTGAAACTAACAACAGGTCCAACCTCAGAAAAGATGTCCTTCAATTGCTCTTCAGTAGCTTCATAAGGAATGTTCCCCACTGAGGAAGAAAATACATATTAAAATTCTGAGTTTATAACCTAGATCTTTAGTGAAAACGTAAAGTATCTACTTATATCATTGAATATATATTAACTAGTTCAAAATAGTGTTCTCCCAATCCCCTTGTATTTCTTCAGATTTCTTAACAATGGAAATAAGCCATTAAGACTAAATACAAAAGGTGTAGGTACTCCTAAATGTCAGTTTTCAGACTGATCTGACAAGCGTTAGATTTTCCTTAACTTTGGTGAAAATAAATACTCAGGCATCAGTATTTACCTGAAGGTCTGTAAGTCTTATAAGTGACTACTAAAAACAGTAATATTATAATTTTAAAAACAGGTTCATATGTCTGTATTTCCACACATACTTAGGGGTGAATGACCATGAATGTAGTGGAAGATGTTTAAAAGTTATTCGGAACTGTTTTATCATGTCCCTTTCAAAAGGTGCTTTAAAATCACCACTTATTTCAGCCGAAAAGATTACTCAGAATAGTTTCGGTCCTCTTTAAAATTCCTCTGACGAGGTCTTAATCGTTCGTTCATTCATTTATTAACAATCCACTTCAAGACGCCAGGTGGCCGCTACCACTATCGATGAACTCAAAGGCTACGGATAAAAGCACAGGATGAAAGTTTTTAGGAGAGGGCCGGAAGTGGACACAGGGCTCTATACCCACAGCATATAATATGTATGCACGGATGAGTGTGAGAAGTAGTACGGGACAGTGGGGGGCTGCTGCGACGCGCCGTCTCTTCTAGACAATAATTGAAGCTCACGAATGCAGAAACGCATAGAAGCTGAACGCTAGTCTAACTTCCTCAACGATACTGCGGAAAGCCTGCGAGACCTCGGGGGAAGGGGAGCGTCTCTGCTCACGAGTCCACCAGCCTGGCAGCCCCACAAGATAGGTGGTAGGGAGAGCTGCACGCCTGACCCATCGCCGGCTCCCGTCGCGATCCATGAGATAGGTGGGGGCGGGGAGGGGGCGTTCCTCGCCACTCCCTGCCTCTTTCTGTCCCTCCCCTATGTTTGGCTCCACCGAATTCCTCTCACCAAACACAGAACGCAGAGAACGATCCACCGCAGGGTCTCGCACAGTCAAACCCGCCATCGTCCCAGCAGGCGACTTCCGGTAAGCCTAAGCACACTTCCGTACGGCTCGCGAACCCAGCGCC
The DNA here is from genome assembly GCF_027409185.1 of Cynocephalus volans. Classification (NCBI taxonomy): domain Eukaryota; kingdom Metazoa; phylum Chordata; class Mammalia; order Dermoptera; family Cynocephalidae; genus Cynocephalus; species Cynocephalus volans. The sequence goes on along the minus strand of NC_084478.1, from coordinate 108,683,988 downwards.
GACCACGCTTCCGTACGGCGCGCGAACCGGAAGCTCCTGGGCGGGGCGAGAGGAGGGCCCCCTCCCCTGGCGTCATTCCGTCAGCCGCATGCGCGCGTTTTGTCCACGAGAGAAGCTAAACCCCTCTGAGCGGGCCTGCAGACTGAGAATAATTCGGTTCCGATCCGGGTTCAGGCGGATCCAGGCTAATTGGAAGGCTTTCAGTCTGCAGACTTCCTTATTATTTATTTTCTCACAGGCTGACGCAAGTTTTCGTCGACCACAATAAAGATGGCGGCAACGGCTTTACCATGGCAACAAGGAAGCCATTTGCTAACAGCCGTGGCACTTTCATTTTAGTTCCGCCCTATTAGGGGAAGGAAATGCTTGAGCCCGCCCGAGCGGCGTGTGTACTCTTATTTTGCTAGAGTTGCGAGTGTACCGAGTGAGGTGGGGAAAGAGTCTCGCAAGCTGAGAGAATTCGAGAATGAGCGGCGTTTATCGTCTAGGCGCCGACATAGCTGAGGAAATGAGGAGGTAAAGAGAGAACAGATTCCTGTCTGCTCTCGTGGAGCCCGTGGGCTCCTGTGCTTAGTGGTGGTGGGGTGCGGCAGGGGACATTTGTAGGCAGAGTATTGGAAGCAACAGAAACATCATTGACTGGTGATATCGCACTCTGGTGCCCACGCTCCCAGGTTATGGCGTGCAGGACCTAAGTTGCCACCCGCCGTGCCCCGGAGAGACAGATACTGCCGGGGGGTTAGAGGAAATCCGGAGGACGGCACCTAAGGACGACAGAGTTAGGGGAGAAAAAAAGAAAGCAGTCAAGAGCGCTGTCTTTGAGGGACTTACGGTCCGAAAAGGGAAGATAAGAGATAGTAAAGTTAGCCACAGAATTTCAGACACGAACGTATTTAATTCCACATGGATTAGAATGTGTGTGTCTGTGTGTAAGTCCTTGCTTGAAATACGAGAAATATTTAGAAAAAACAAATACTCGTAAGTGCTACTTTACACTATAGAGTATTTCATTTCAGGAAGTAATTCTGGTAAAGATAGAAAGTTTCGGAGGAGAATTCCCATTTTCCTGACTCTGGAGTCCCACTTGCAGTCACTTTGTGACCAAAAGGTCACTTCATGTAATAGAATACGGTAGTCCAAAACGAAATTTACAACTCTGCAAAAGGCACAGTTTCAAAGACTTTTGGTGTGAGTCATTTTTTTAGCGTGGTGAACTGGTGCTAAATGTATGTATGACCGAGTATATTTCTAACTTAATGTTTTCCAAGCTTACACGAACAAAAGACTCACCTGGGGTGTTTAAGTGTACAGATTCCTGGGCCCAGGAATGAGATTTCAGGGAAGGAACAAGTGCCTCTGGTGATTCTTAAGGTCTGGCGATTTGGGTAGCGTTGTAGTTACTGAGGTAGCTTTACAGCAACATTTAGGACAACCGTACTTTCTTATGAAATTTCCCTTAACAGTAGTTCTCAAAGTTCTCAACCCAGAACTACCCCTTGTGGGGGAGGATGTTTGGAGATGTAGGGGTTTGGCTGTTGCAATGATTGGGGGAGCACTATTACTGGGGAAAGAGGAGCCAGAGATGATAAATGGACTGCCATGTGCAGGGCAGTCTACACAGTGAACTCCTCCCCCCACCAAATACCAATAATGTCTTAGCTCTTGAAAAACCCTGTTAATATCAGCCATACTAGATCAAATGGGCCCTGGATCTGAAGGCCATGTTGCATCGCCAGCCTTGCATAGATAACTTGTACCATAGCCTTCTCGTAACTGTGCAGCTGATCCTAACGAGATATTAATGATAAAAGCTAACATTAATTGAGCATTTGTTCTATCCTCATTACATTACTTTTCTATTGCTGTGTAACAAATTTCCACAAACTTAGTGGCTTGTAACAACACTCATTTATTAGCTCACAGTGGGTCAGAAGTCCCGGTGGACTTGGCCGGGTTTTCTGCTTAGGATCTCACAAGGCTGAAATCAAGGTGTTGGGCTCTTGTCTAGAGTCTGGGGAAGAATCAGCTTTCAAGCTCATTTTTATTGTTGGCAGAATTTGGTTCTTTGTGGTTGTAGGACTGAGGTACTTGTTTCCTTGCTAGCTGTTGTCTGGGGGCTGTTGCTCTCAGCTCCTAGAGGCTTCTTTTTGGGCCTTGCATGTGAGCCCCTACATGTCAGAGCCAGCCATGGCACATCGAAACCTTTTCATGCTTTGAATCTCTGACTTCCTCTTTTGCAAACAGCTGGCGAGAACTCTGCTTTAAAAGGGATCTTGTGTTTAGGCCTGGTTTACCCAGATAATCTCCCTATATAAAGTTCAGCTATGTACCCTTATATGTAACATAACCGAATCATGAGAGTAAAATTCATTATAATCACAGTCCTGGGAATTATTCAGGGCAAATACATTAGGGGACCAGGAAGTCTTAGGGGCCATCTTAGACTTCTGCCTACCACATCTATTTTATTGATAAACATGTTTAAAGAAGTTTAAGTACTTGCCCTAGGTTCCACAGCAAGCAACTAAGGCGTGGTTTGAACTCACATTGCTCTGGCTGCAGAGACTGTGTAACTGCTGTATCTACTGCCTTCCAGTATAACCGAGAAAATGTGGGTGGCTCAACATATTTTATTACTATTTTTGGGCAAGAGTGTAGAGCAGATGACCTGGTAATGGTGGTCGGTGGCTCATAATAACAAACCACCCAAGAAAAGGTCGAGACACTTAGCCAGGGCTTGTTCTACTGTCATCAACCATCTGTGGAAATGAAATATTGATTGTATTACTTCAGCAACCAATCCCACTCTACTGGTTATAAAAGAGTAGGTGCGTGCAAGGGATATATCCTAAGTGTTTGCTTTTTTAATCTTTGGTTTTCACTTATAGGCTCTGTGCTAGTGACCCCTGGCCCAATGCCTTTCCGTGAGTCTTTTCCTTTCATTGAGACGCTCCCTGAGTGACAGCATTTTTTTTCCTCCAGTTTATAGCGAAGTGAAGACAGAAGGTGGAACACCTGATGTTGCTCTAGGCATCATGACTGAAACTCAATTAACACAACAATACAGGTGTAGTAGAAAGAGGTGGGGGAACACTAGGAAAGAAGCATTTCTACACAAATGGGACTATGTCTATGTGAAAAATGTTACCTGGGCTTTGAACAGAAGAGAAAGGGTACTTAATGAAGAATCAAAGAATTTGGGAAACCACAGTCAAGATTTGTGGAGCATTGGCAGAAAGTTTTGTAGAAAAGTCCTGAGTTTTTATCCAGTCTTGTTGATGACACTAAGAATCTTGGAAGAGACACATGTAAGTGAAGCAAGCAAAGACGTTCAAGACTGTGAGGGCACAGAGACTTGAATCCTTTCTTTTGGTCGTAGAAGACCAAATTTCCAAGGCTGGGGTAAGTACTACTTCATGTTTCATTCATGTTTGAAGTTCCTCAAAGTCATGGAATGAAATCCCTCCTTGTTCCCGCAGGTAATATTTAGAAAGGCAGCAATTCCTAGATAGGTATCATTGCACGGAAAAGATGCCAGATGAGACTGGTAGCATTATCTGTGTTAGGAGAAATCTTCAATGAGCAAGATTGTGAGTGCCTGCAAGAGTTAAGGAAACTTGTGGCTCCCAGAGAGCAACTGAATGCTGACATAAATCCTGGTCAGTTTCTGGACAGAGTCATCAATTGGTTTGCTTTCCAGAAAGAAACACCATCCCTAAGTTCTGCACTGCTATATTATCAGACTGGTTCTGCGTCAGTATCTACACTTTCTGGGAATATTTGAGAGTTTATCCATGAGACAGCTCTACAAAGAGTTGTCCAGTCTGTCAGAGCTGGTCATTGTGGTGTTTTGATTTTAGCATTTTTATTTTTTATTTCTTACCTAATTTTGCTCTCAGTGCATGCCGTGTATTTCTTGTATTCCTTTTCTAGAATCCTGTTTCTCCAAAGAAGGTTCAGCGTTGTTCACCTGCTCAAAGGCTGTGTTATGAAATACATTGCTTGGTAGAAGGCCAGGGAGTTTATTGGTCAACTGAATTGGAAGAAGATTTGCCTTATTCTTGGCAATGGCATGGTGACCTCTTGATACCAAATGAGGACTGCTTTCAAGCCAAGCATCGTGATAAGCTGGGTAAGAGGAGGAATTATTTGAGTTGTTAGCATTCATGAGGCTGGTCTAAAACCTGTCTTTTTTGTAGGCTTGTTCTATTTCAGAACCAGAACTCTGGGATATTGTTGCCTAGCACATGGTATCCAGGGTTTAGCAAAACAAAGGTGGGTACCACTGGATAGCACTCAGACTCCAACAGCATGTTGCTGGGTAAGCATGGCTGGGTAGAGCATGTTGATAATGGTGTCAGGATGGGGAAAACAGGATGATAATGACTAAGAAGAGCTAACATTTGTGAAGGGCTGTATAGATTACAAGGCTTTTCTACATAGATCTCATTTGATTCTGACAAAACCCATGGGATAATTTTAGTATGCTATTTTTTTATTGTGGTTAATATATAACTTAAAATTTACCATTTTAACCATTTTTAAGTGTACAGTTCAGGGGCATTAAGTACATTCACATTGTTGAGCACCCATCACCACCATCAATCTCCAGAACTTTTTTATTTTCCCAAAATGAAACTTCCTACTCATTAAACACCAACTCCCCATTCCCTCCTCCTCCCAGCCCCTGGTAGCCACCATTCTACTTTATGTTTCTATGAATTTTACTACTCTAGGTACCTTATATAAGTGTAATCATACAACATTTGTCCTTTTGTGGCTGGCTTATATCACTTAGCATAATGTCTTCAAGGTTCATCCATGTTGTAGCATGTGTCAGAATTTCTTTACTTTTTAAGACTGAAGGACAATTTTGCCAGATGTGAAATTCTCTGTTGGCATTTTTCTCCCATTCATTTAAGTATATTATTCCTTTCCTTCTGGCCTCGAAGGTTTTTGCTGAGAAATCTGCTGATGATCTTACTGAGCATCCTTTGTACACGATGAGTTACTTTTCTCTTGCTGTTTTCAAGATTCTCACTTTGTCTTTGGCTTTTGATAGTTATAATGTGTCTTAGTATGATATGTACCTCTTAGGGTTTATCCTACTTGGAGGTTATTGATATTCTTTTTTTTTTTTTTTTTTTTTTCTTAAGGATGACTGGTAAGGGGATCTTAACCCTTGACTTGATTTTGTCAGCACCACACTCTCCCAAGAGAGCTAACCGGCCATCCCTATATAGGGACCCGAACCTGTGGCCTTGGTGTTATCAGCAGCACACTCTCCCAAGTGAGTCATGTTCTGGCCCTGATATTCTTAGATTTGTAAATCAGTGTCTTTCCTCAAATTTGGGAAGTTTTTGGCCATTATTTCTTCAAATAATTGCTCTGCTCCTTTTTTTTTTTTAATCTCTTCACCTTCTGAAACTTCCATAATGTCTGTATTGGTCAGCTTGATATCCCATACGTCTCTTACTCGTGTCCACTTAATTCTTTTTCTTTTTCGCTCCTCAGACTTAATAATTTCAAAGAACCTTTCTTTAAGTTCGTGGATTCTTTCTTCCTGTCTGAGTCTTCTTTGAACACCTACAGTGAATTTTTCAGTTCAGTTGTTATATTTTCAGCTCCAGAATTTCTGTTTGGCTTCTTTTTATAATTTCTCTTTGTTAACATTCTCCTTTTGTTTATGTATTGTTTTCCTGATTTCTTATAGTTCTTTGAGTTTTCTTTTAATTCTTTGAGCATGTGTCAGACAGTTGTTTTAGTTTTTGTTCAGTACCTCTCACGCCTGTGTTTCTTCAGGGACACTTTCTGACACTTTATTTTCTTCCTTTGAATGGGCCATATTTTCCCATTTCTTTATATGCTTTGCGATCTTTTGTTGAAAATTGGGCGTTTGAAAAAAACAGCCATTTCTCCTCGCCTTTGCAGATAGGCTGTGCCAGGGAAGATGTTTACTAATTAGCAGGTTATGCTCTGAGCCTTGGGATTAGCCCCATGTGAGGTCATAAGGTCTTCTTAGGCCTTTTTTGGGCATGCATCTTGCCTCAGCCTGTGTATGTGTTTTTTTTCCCATTTCCCCTGAATACATAACTGCTTTTAAATGTCTGAATTTCCCAGAGTCTTACCCCTGCTTCTTGTGTGGACCTTAGATGTTCTTTTGTATTCCTCTACCTCTGATCTCTTGCCCCAGGTATCTTTGAGTCTGTAGTTCCCCTGAAGAGTTCATGAGCAGTGCCTACAATTTCCGGTGGCTCTTCCTAGCCTGAGGTCTGAGCTATGCCACTTTTTCTGTCTGAGCTCCCGGTTAGGCGAAACGGAGACCATTACTCCAACAACCCCTAGACAGGATAGAATGTTACAAGTAAAGTCTACTCTCCTCTCTCTGGGGTTCCAGAGAGAGAATTGGCAGTTGGGCCATTGCTCCCCTAGGTATGCCAGGAGGGAGGCATGGGGTACGGGCAAGTAAAAATGCCATGAAATTTTGTACCATTTTTAATATGGCTTTTTCTTGGTTGGGTATTTCTTTGGTTCCTGTAGACTTTTGACTGTTTTCCAGGCCTCCTAAAAAGTTATTTTAGCCAATCTCTAATTGTTTTTTTTAATGTTTCTATTGGGGGAAGAAGGGTCTAGAGCTTCCTAGTCTACCCTTTTATAAACAGGAATACCAATGGTCGCTAGTGACTTGTACAAGGTTACACAGTTAATGAGTACAGCTGGGATTTGACTAATTCTTCTTTTTCCAGATTTTGTGATTTTTTTTTTTTAAAGGAACTTTGTATTTTGAAGTAATTTTAAATTCACCAATGGGCCAGCCCGTGGCTCACTTGGGAGAGTGTGGTGCTGATAACACCAAGGCCACGGGTTCGGATCCTGTATAGGGATGGCCGGTTAGCTCACTGGGTGAGCATGGTGCTGACAACACGAAGTCAAGGGTTAAAAAAAAAAAAAATGTTGCAGAGATGGTGCAGAGAGTTCCCATATCTGCCCACTCGCCTTCCCCCCACCCTGCTCACAGTTATCCCCTTTATTAACATCTTCAATTAGTATGGTACATTCATTACAGTTAATGAACCAATATTGATACAGTATTATTAATTAAAGTTCATACTTTATTATTGTCTTTTTCTGTTCTAGGATCCAATCCATGACACCACATTGCGTTTTGTTGTCATGTCTCCTTAGGCTCCTCTGGACTGTGACAGTTTGTCAGACTTTCTTTGTTTTGATGACCTTGATAGTATTGAGGAGTACTACTCAGGTAGTTGTAGACTGTCCCTCAGTTGGGATTTGTGTGATGCTCTCCTCACGATTAGATGGGAGTTATGGGTGTTTGGGAGGAACACCACAGAGGTAATTCTCATCATGTCATATCAAGGCTTTGATTAGCTGGCCAGGGTGGTATTTGCCAGATTTTTCTACTGTAAAGTTACTTTCTCCCTTTTCCGTACTCTGTTCTTTGGAAGGAAGTTACTAAGTACAGCCCACATTTAAGAGGGGTTGAAGGGGATTAAGTGCCACTTCCTGGAGGGCAAGTATCTACATAAATTATTCGGAATTCTTGTATAAGGAAGAATTATTTATTTTGTTGCTCAAATTGTTCCAAATTTGCCCATTGGAAGCTCTTTCAGGTTGTCTCCTGTATCCCTTTGGCATATCTCCATAATTTTTTTTTTTTTTTTGAGCACTTCCTTACTTTCTGGCACTACAAGATGCTTATTTTGTATATTCCAAGCCACAGCCCTAGAATCAGCCATTTCTCCAAGTAGCCCTGCTTCCTTTTAGTAAATAAAAATGTCTTCCAGAATATAAAAGATTCTAGTAGGTTGTAGTAAAGCCAGTGGGAACCCGTTTGGAGGAGTATGTGTGTGTAAGGGGTGGTTAACAGGGACACAAGAAAAAGAGGAAGCTGGAAGAGTCATAATCCAATTTTCTCCTGAGTGATAGTTTATTATACATTTAGAGGCAATTTAAGAGCACAAAGTAAAAGTCAGATACCTTAGGTTCAAGTCCCACTTTCTGTGTGTTTGTGAACCTTAATTTCCTTATCTGTAATATGGGTATAATGACCATATTACATGTGATGAAGATTAAATGAGATAGAATAAATGCTTTGCACAATACCTGGCACAATACGTATTCATGTTAGTTATTGTTGTTTCAATTTTTTAGTTGTCTGAACTACTACTATAATGTCACGGACAATTGTGAGCACTCACTTTTTTTGTTTGATGCCTATGTGATTTAGCTGGTGTTTTATTATATTTCTTTCCCTAGGTATAAGTTTGATGTGATCCAGTTCATGTTCTCCTTTGGGTTCATTACTGAAAAGCTGCAAGTGGTATCACTACCCTGTGTTAGAAAAATGCTGGGGGTTCTCTATGCAGGTCACAATTCTAGGAATAAAATCTTCCTCCTGAATGTCAGTACCCCATATTAGAGTGCCACACTTTTTATACCTGTGAGCCTTCCCCATGCTTACGCCTGACATGCTCTTTTCTCGTAACTTCCTTCATTAGACTATCATCAAAATAACTTTGTAGCCTCTACCTAGAGTAATTTAAAGAGCACTCATACCTCCCTGTCTGTTATCTCTTGAACACTACTGTTCAGTTGTCATTCTCTAGAATGCACTAGCTTTTGGCATGTGTATGGTGTGAATACTGAGAGTTTTCAATGTTTCGTTATGTTTCTGTATATCCTCCAAATATTTGTATTAATGTCTTCCTGAAGAGCATATATGTAAGCACTCCAGTCAAGATAGTACTAAGTGTCTGCTTTTTGATAATGAGGAAGATAATGATGCTCTGTAAAATATCTAGAATATGGCCTACAAATTTGTTTTTTTATTATTTATTTTTTTCATTGTACATGTTTACGGGTTACAGTTTATTATTTCAGTACATGCATATATTGTATGATGATCTAATCAGAATAGTTAGCATATCTGTTACCTAAACATTTATCATTTCTTTGTGGTTATAACATTCAAGATCCTCTTTTCTCGTTATCTTGAGGTATACAATACAATATGATTAGCTATTGTCACCCTAAAGCACCAGAACTTATTCTTCCTATCTAACTGTACCTTTGTAAATTTGTATTGGTATACCAACCTTTCCCCAGCCACCTCTTTCCCCTTCCTTTCCCTGCCTCTAGTAAACACTGTTCTACTCTCTGTTTCTCTTTTTTTCTCTCTTTTTGTTTTTCTTAATTGACCCATGATAATTATATATATTTATGGGGTACAGTGATATTTGCATACATTCATACTGTGTGAAATGATCATATCAGGATGCTTAGCATATCCATCACCTCAACTTTGAATAAGACTTCTTCTCAACTCAGTCCTAAGGTAGGTATTCCCTCAAGGAGATTGCTATTTCTGAGTCTCAAAACTTGGAACCTTTATTCATGGTTGGCCACTTGGGGGTCATAAATTGAAACAGTGTCTCATCTTTCTATAGGGATTGACTATTTTACATCACCATTCCTAGTTCATTATGGTGCTGCCTTTGTCCTTACCTGTGATTATAATCCTCATGCTGTAGCTGCCCTGGGAAAAAAAATCTAAGGGTAGAGTAGCAGATTGGTGCTAAACATACTTTGAAGATAACAGGAAGGTGAGTGCAGTGCAAGTATATATATATATATATATATATATATTTTTTTTTTTTTAATGTAATACTATTTATTTAACTTCAAAAACATTTTAGCATTCTAAACATACAAAAAAAATAATAGAACATTGCAAATTGTGTTTAAGTACAGAGGTTCTTGAATTTTCATCAATGCCGTGGCTCTTTGCTGACAGCGAAGAGTTCTATAGTTTGTTTAAAAACAGTTTAAACTGCACTTAAGTAAAAAAAAAAAAAAATCTGAACGTTTCTCATGCCAGCTGACTCTCCTTTTTCCATAGCTAAGAATGGCAGAATGCTATGTCACTGTATACAAAAACAAGACAACCGGAAGCTAAATGGATGCCGACCACAGTGTCAACAGGACTAGCCTCACAGTGCACACCCCGAGATATGGCTCCTCCAGAAAGCATCTTCTCCCACAGCCTCAACTCAAATCAAGGAGCATCAAAGAGTTTGTCTCTGTTGTTTTGTTCTTTTTACAAGCTATAGATATGTACAGTTAATAACTCAGGTTCTCTAGCCAATGACCATACAGTTACACGACCTTATAAATTAAAAAAAAAAAAAATGCTTTCTAACATTTTTGAACACCTTGTCACACCAACAGCAGAGTGCACAGTGAGGAGGACATGAGAGTGCCTTTTCATTTTAAAAACGTTTGGAGCGCTGGTGGGTTGGCTCACTCGGTGGAGTGTGGTGCTGATAACAGCAAGGTCAAGAGTTTGGATCCCCATACCAGTACTTTGACAGACTACAATATGATTGTGATCAAATTTTGTAGTTAAACCTAATGAGGGCAAAAGACACTCTTGAAATCAGAGATGTGTTGGTTATGGTGCTCCCCTACTCTGAGGTTCACAAGGAGAGAAACAGTTTTATATCCTCCTCCTCCTCTTCCTTGTCCTCATCATCATCTTCATCTTCCTCTTCCACCTTTTTCTGGGTGACTTTAGCAGGACGCTTTGTGCCATTAAACTTTCCTTTAGACTTACAGTCTTCAGTATCCTTCTTGTACTTCAGCTTCACCGCCTTGGTGATGTAAGGCTGCTTTTCACTGTCACTTAATTTATTCTACATCTCATCCAGCTTCTTTGCCAAATCCCCAATAGAGATGCCAGGGTTTGTGGATTTGATCTTGGGGTGGAATTCTGAACAGAACAGGAAAAATCCAGACAGGGACCTTTTGGGGGCATTAGGGTCCTTCTTCTTGCCTCTCTTAGCTGGTCCGTAATCCTTCATTTCCTGATCATAGCATACTTTATTCGCCTTTGCCACTTCATCAAATTTAGACTTCTCTTCCCCAGACATTGTCTTCCACCTCTCGGAACAAACATCTTGGAAAAGTCTACAAAATTGACAGGGACCTCTGGGTGTTTATGTTCTTCTCTACACATCTGCACAAAGAAGGCATAAGCAGACATCTTGTCCTTTGGTTTCTGAGGGTCACTTTTAGCCACCTTGATGTATTGTTTGCTAGTCTTGAAATATATCTTTTGACAACTCAGAGTTGACCTTTTATATATACTACTAGGCAGTGACTTTGAGAAAATATTCCTTCCTCCAAAAACAAAATAAGACAGACTGTACTACTTGTTTTTATCATCTCACCATACAAAGTACTTCTCTTACACTGAATGATTTTATTCAGAGAAGTTGAATGATCCACTACAGAGAGATAATAAAGTGGTTGAAATAAAACTATGGAAATTTAGATTTTAAATGCTATTTAAAGATGTGGACTGCTCTAAAGGAAATTGGAGAGGAAAACAATGGGGAAAATGTTATGTTAGAGTGAAAACTGATGAGAGGTAAGTCATCCCCATTTTCTATATAATAAAGTGGAGAAGAATTTTTTTTTAGTTTTCTTTTCCTTTCAAGATACACTGTTGGAAAAAAGAATTAGGAGTCTGTGTAGTAATTTTCCCACTTGCTGTGCTATGGCTGTATCCCATTTGATGATACTGCTGTTTTACTCATTCTATTTTCTTTACACCACTTATAGCTGAAACTGTTAAATATTGCTGACAAAGTAAACCTGTGGCTACTCCTTAGCGGTGAAGAAAGCTGGTTCATTGCCTACCAGGTGTTACCTCAGGATACTGGGAGTGTTTTGCTTGTCCATGAACTCTTTCCCAGGGAAGAATCTCCAGCTTCCTGAAAGCAGGAAAATAGAGGAGAAGAAGTGCTGTCATTATCCTCAGCAAATTATCACAACCAGTGGAAATAGAAAGCTACCAGGGATTCTGTGAGAAAAATGCTGGCAGCAGCCACCAAGCCAGAGTGGCAAAGGTGGGCTCAATCTGTAGAAACTCGTGTTGCTATTCTTCATCAGCAACTTCATCCTGCATATACAGCCAGTGAAATCTTATGCTCCCATGTGGATCCCATAGTCCTGGATCTGAACTGTCACCCATGTCCCCTAGTTGTCTAGAGGAAGTGGATCCTGGGCACAAGGGTTCCACATGCGAGTGAGTTTCCATAGTTGAAGCCCTTAACTTATTAGCTGAACCCAAGTTCTAGTCCCCCTGTCACCTACTGATCTGTTTTAATGTTTTGTTTTAGAAAAAACAGCTTTATTGAGATATAATTCACATTTAAAGTATATGAGGATAAAGTTTGTGGAAAAATGGAATTAAAAGAGTACGAAAAATATTACAATGAGGCAGCACCTCTCACCCATTAGGATGGCTACTATCAAAAAAAAAAAAAGTGTTGGCAAGGACATGGACAAATTGGAACCTTTGTGCACTGTTGGTAGGAATGTAAAATGGTACATCCACTGTGGAAAACAATATAGTGGTTCCTTAAAAAAAAAAAAGAAATAGAATTACTGTTTGATCCAGCAATTCCACTTCTGGGTATATATCCAAAAGAATTAAAAACAGGGTCTCAAAGATATTTGTGGAAGCAACCCAAGTGTTTATCAACAGATGAGTGGATAAGCAAAATGTAGTAATATACATATAGTGGAATGTTACTCAGTCTTAAAAAGGAATCATGCATTGCAACATGGATGAACCTGACACTACGCTAAGCAAAATAAGCCAGTCACAAAGAAGAAGAAAAGTGTGATTCTACTTATTTGAAATACTTAAGAGTAGGAGGCGGCAGCGCCGAGAACACGGAAGGCAACAAACCAGAGACAGAGCGAGCGCCCGACCTGGCACAGCACTGTGAGTGATCCCTGGCAAAGCTCTGTTCGGGGGGTGGATGCCCACGCGGCTCCCCGCCTGCACCACCAGGCCACTCATTGCCCCGGTGCTGCCTCCATTTTCCCAGGTGCGGGCAGCTCCGCCCTGCTCGGCCATCACTGAGCCCATTTGCTTGGCCTGGCGTGGGGCTTTCCGGACCCTGCGGGCCGACCTCCTCTCCCACTCCCTCCACGGTTCTCTGGCAGGGCTGGGGGTGTGGGGCGTCCCGACCAGTTTTGGGAGGGCTAGGAAGTACGGGCGGGCCGACTGTCACTCCACCACACCCTGGACTCCGGCCCCGGTAAACTTCCTGTTACTGGGAGGCAGATACCATCTCTGCGACCACCAGTTTGGAAAAAAGCCTAACGAATTTCTGGTTGGGAATAGTGTGGTAGGAGAGTTCCCAGGTCTGCTTGAACCTGCCGGAGAGCAGGCTGCAGGCGGGCACTAGATTCGGTTTATACCGGGGGGATACAAAGGTGAACAAGACCCGAGAAAGATCTACACAGTGCTACAAAGGCACCCAGAGAGACTGGTCGTCTGTGCCTAGCAGAAACCTGGTAGACTTCCTGGGCGAGGCGGTGCTGAGCAGGGTCTTGAAGGCCCAGCTGATAGACGAGGGGTGCAGAAGACACACCCCAGCCCAGCACAGTGTGCACAGAGGGGGGAGACGTGCGGCCAGGGAGGCGGAGACTCGACAGAAACCACACACCCGGTGGGGTCGCCACTGCACGATCTAACAGCCTGGGCCAGAGCACACTGAACGGGGAGAAGTCCTGTACAGAAAGTGAAAGCTCAACAGAGATCACACACCCTGTGGTACGTGATCCACCAGCCCAGCAGAGTACAAGCTGACCAGAAAGGTGGATCCCCGGAGAAGCCCAAGACCCGAGGCAACCACACACACAAGACACTAGAGGCCAACTGAGCAGTCACGGCGGGAGCCATACCAAATTCGCAACCACAGCAACATCCTAGTTAGTCATTAGTCTTAAACCGGTGGACTGTGAAACCCCCTGCCACAATGAATAAACACCAAAAAAAAGACACCAGAAATACAAAAAATCAAGAAAGTACACCACCAAAAGTTAATAAATCCCATACTCTAGATCCTATAGAACAAGAAGCCCTTGAAATAACTGATAAGGAATTTCGAGTGATAATTCTAAGGAAACTGAATGAGATACAAGAAAACTCAGCTAGACATCATGATGAAATGAGGAAAAGTATACAGGATCTGAAAGAGGAAATATACAAGGAAATCAATGTCCTGAAAAAAAATGTAGCAGAACTTGCTGAACTGAAGAAGTTATTCAGCGAAATAAAAAACACAACGGAGAGTTTAACCAGCAGGCTTGTCGAAGTTGAAGAGAGAACCTCTGAACTTGAAGATGGGCTGTTTGAAATAACACAAGCAGACAAAAAGAAAGAAAAAAGAATCAAGGACATGGAAGAAAATCTGAGAGAGATATCAGACAACCTCAAGCGCTCAAATATCCGAGTCATGGGTATTCCAGAAGGGGAGGAAAATGGAGATTCCATTGAAAACATATTCAACAAAATAGTGGCAGAAAACTTCCCAGGTATAGGAAAAATCACAGATCTTCAGATCCAGGAAGCTCAACGATCTCCAAACGTATTCAACCCAAAAAGGCCTTCTCCAAGACATGTCATAGTCAAATTGGCAAAACTCAGAGACAAAGAGAGAATCTTAAAAGCTGCAAGAGAGAAGCGTCAAATCACCTATAAGGGAGCCCCAATCAGGTTAACATCAGACTTCTCATCACAAACCCTAAAAGCTAGAAAGGAATGGGATGATATTTTCAAAATACTAAAAGACAAAGATTGCCAGCCAAGAATACTCTACCCTGCAAGGCTATCCTTCCGAAATGAGGGGCAAATAGTATATTTCTCAGACAAACAAAAACTGCGGGAGTTCACTACCACAAGACCACCCTTACAAGAAATCCTCAAGGGAGTACTGGGTTTGGTTCCTGAAAAATAACTACCACTGCCATAAAAACCTAAGAAAAATCTAAACCCGCTAGTACAATAAAAATGGCATTCATGAAGAGAAAACAAGCTAACAAAAACACTATCTACAACCTAAGGAACCAACAAACAAAGAAACCAAACAGTAAATCAGAAAGCAAGGAACAAAAGACACCTAAGACAACCAAACAACCAATAAAATGCTAAGAATAAATCAACACCTTTCAATAACAACTCTTAATGTTAAAGGCTTAAATTCCCCAATTAAAAGACACAGACTGGCTGACTGGATCAAAAAGCAGGACCCAACTATATGCTGCCTACAAGAGACCCACCTCACCCATAAAGATTCACACAGACTAAGAGTAAAAGGATGGAAAAAGATTTACCATGCAAACAGAAAAGAAAAACGAGCTGGAGTGGCTATTCTTATATCTGACAAAATAGACTTTAAACTAAAAACCATAAAAAGAGACAATGAGGGACACTACTTAATGATAAAAGGACTGATCCATCAAGAAGACATAACAATCATAAATATGTACGCACCCAATGTTGGAGCAGCCAGATTTATAAAACAAACTCTATTAGACCTAAAGAAGGAAATAGACACTAATACCATAATAGCAGGGGACCTGAACACTCCACTGTCAATATTAGACAGATCATCTAGGCAAAGAATCAGTAGAGAAACACAAGATCTAAACAAGACTCTAGACCAATTGGAATTGGCAGATATCTACAGAACATTCCACCCAACAACCTCAGAATATTCATTCTTCTCATCAGCACATGGATCATTCTCCAAGATAGATCACATATTAGGTCACAAATCAAGTCTCAATAAATTCAAAAAAATTGGAATTATCCCATGTATCTTCTCAGACCACAATGGATTAAAACTAGAAATTAATAACAAACAAAACTCTGGAAACTATACAAACACATGGAAATTAAACAGCATTCTACTTAATGACATATGGGTCCAAGAAGAAATCAAGCAGGAAATCAAAAAGTTTATTGAAACTAATGAAAACAATGATACATCATACCAAAACCTGTGGGATACTGCAAAAGCAGTATTGAGGGGAAAATTTATTGCATTAAATGCTCACTTCAGAAGAATGGAAAGATGGCAAGTGAACAACCTAACACTTCACCTTAAAGAACTAGAAAAACAAGAACAATCCAATCCTAAAGTTAGCAGACGGAAAGAAATCATTAAGATCAGAGCAGAACTGAATGAAATTGAAAACCAAAAAACAATTCAAAAGATCAACGAATCAAAAAGTTGGTTTTTTGAAAAGATAAATAAAATTGACAAACCATTAGCATGGCTAACAAAAAAAAGAAGAGAGAAGACTCAAATAACAAAAATTAGAAATGAAAAAGGCGATATTACAACTGATTCATCTGAAATACAAGGAATCATTCGAGACTACTATAAACAACTATACGCCAACAAATTTGAAAATCTGGAGGAAATGGATAAATTTCTGGACACACACAAGCTCCCAAAACTGAACCGTGAAGACATAGAAAATTTGAACAGACCAATAACAATAAAGGAGATTGACGCTGTTATCAGAAGGCTCCCAACAAAGAAAAGCCCAGGACCAGATGGATTCACAGCAGAATTTTACCAAACATTCAAAGAGGAATTGACACCGATTCTTTACAAACTATTCCAAAAGATTGAAACGGACGCAAATCTCCCAAACTCATTCTATGAAGCAAACATCATCCTGATACCAAAACCAGGTAAAGATATAACCAAAAAAGAAAACTACAGGCCGATATCCTTGATGAATATAGATGCAAAAATCCTCACTAAAATACTAGCAAACAGAATACAGCAACACATACGAAAAATTATTCATCACGATCAAGTGGGATTCATCCCAGGGATGCAAGGTTGGTTCAACATACGCAAATCAATAAATGTGATACACCATATTAATAAACTCAAACACAAGGACCATATGATCATCTCTATAGATGCTGAAAAAGCATTTGATAAAGTTCAGCACTCATTCATGACAAAGACCCTCTATAAGTTAGGTATAGAGGGAAAGTATCTCAACATAATTAAAGCCATATATGCCAAACCCACTGCCAATATCATCCTGAATGGGGAAAAGCTGAAAGCTTTTCCTTTAAGAACAGGCACTAGACAAGGATGCCCACTCTCACCACTCCTATTCAACATAGTGTTGGAAGTACTAGCGAGAGCAATCAGAGAAGAGAAGGAAATAAAGGGCATCCAGATTGGAAAAGATGAAGTCAAACTGTCCCTGTTTGCAGATGACATGATCCTATATATCGAACAGCCTAAAACCTCTACAAAAAAACTGTTGGAATTGATAAATGATTTCAGCACAGTAGCAGGATACAAAATCAACACACAAAAATCAGTAGCATTTCTTTTCTCCAATAGTGAACATGCAGAAGGAGAAATCAAGAAAGCCTGCCCATTTACAATAGCCACCAAAAAAATAAAATACTTAGGAATTGAGTTAACCAAGGAGGTGAAAAATCTCTATAATGAGAACTACAAACCACTGCTGAGAGAAATTAGAGAGGATACAAGAAGATGGAAAGATATCCCATGCTCTTGGATTGGAAGAATCAACATAGTGAAAATGTCCATACTACCCAAAGTGATATACAAATTCAATGCAATCCCCATCAAAATTCCAAAGACATTTTTCTCAGAAATGGAAAAAACTATTCAGACATTTATATGGAACAATAAAAGACCACGAATAGCCAAAGCAATGCTGAGCAAAAAAAATAAAGCTGGAGGCATAACACTACCTGACTTTAAGCTATACTACAAAGCTATAATAACCAAAACAGTATGGTACTGGCATAAAAACAGACACACTGACCAATGGAATAGAATAGAGAATCCAGAAATCAACCCTCACACTTACTGCCATCTGATCTTTGACAAAGGCACCAAGCCTATTCACTGGGGAAGGGACTGCCTCTTCAGCAAGTGGTGCTGGGATAACTGGATATCGTTATGCAGGAGAATGAAACTAGATCCATACCTCTCACCATATACTAAAATCAACTCAAAATGGATTAAGGATTTAAATATACACCCTGAGACAATAAAACTTCTTAAAGAAAACATAGGGGAAACACTTCAGGAAATAGGACTGGGCACAGACTTCATGAATACGACCCCAAAAGCACGGGCAACCAAAGGAAAAATAAACAAATGGGATTATATCAAACTAAAAAGCTTCTGCACAGCAAAAGAAACAATTAAAAGAGTTAAAAGACAACCAACAGAGTGGGAGAAAATATTTGCAAAATATACATCTGACAAAGGATTAATATCCAGAATATATAAGGAACTCAAACAACTTTACAAGAAGAAAACAAGCAACCCAATTAAAAAATGGGCAAAAGAGCTAAGTAGGCATTTCTCTAAGGAAGATATCCAAATGGCCAACAGACATATGAAAAAATGCTCAACATCACTCAGCATCCGGGAAATGCAAATCAAAACCACATTGAGATACCATCTAACCCCAGTTAGGATGGCTAAAATCCAAAAGACTATGAACGATAAATGCTGGCGAGGCTGCGGAGAAAAAGGAACTCTCATACATTGTTTGTGGGACTGCAAAATGGTGCAGCCTCTATGGAAAATGGTATGGAGGTTCCTTAAACAATTGCAAATAGATCTACCATACGACCCAGCCATCCCATTGTTGGGAATATACCCAGAGAAATGGAAATCATCAAGTCGAAGGTATACCTGTTCCCCAATGTTCATCGCAGCACTCTTTACAATAGCCAAGAGTTGGAACCAGCCCAAATGCCCATCATCAGATGAGTGGATACGGAAAATGTGGTACATCTACACAATGGAATACTACTCAGCTATAAAAACGAATGAAATACTGCCATTTGCAACAACATGGATGGACCTCGAGAGAATTATATTAAGTGAAACAAGTCAGGCACAGAAAGAGAAATACCACATGTTCTCACTTATTGGTGGGAGCTAAAAATTAATATATAAATTCACACACACACATACACACATACACACACAAACGGGGGGGGGGTAAGAAGATATAACAACCACAATTATTTGAAGTTGATACAACAAACAAACAGAAAGGACATGGTTGGGGGGGAGGGGGGGAGGGAGAAGGGAGGGAGGTTTTGGTGATGGGGAGCATTAATCAGCTACAATGTATATCGACAAAATAAAAAAAAAAAAAAAAAAAAAAAAAAAAAAAAAAAAAAAGAAATACTTAAGAGTAGTCAAAGTTGTAAAGACGGAAAGTAGAATGATGGTTGCCAGGGACTGGTAATAGGGGGACATCAGGAGTTATCGTTAAGTTGGTACAGAGATTCAGTTTTACAAGATGAAAAGAGTTCTGGAAATGGATGGTGGTGATGGTTGCACAACAATATGAATGTACTTAATTCTACTGAATTGTATACTTAAAAAATGGTTAAGATGGTAAATTTTATGTTATGTGTATTTTACCACCGTAAAAAAAAATTGGGAAAAGAAAATAATATGAATCTTTCCATGAACTTTTTGAAGACCCCCCCTCATACAATTCAGTGGTTTTTAGTATATTCACAATTGTGAGACTATCACCACAATCAATTTTAGAACATTTTCATCACCTCAAAAAGAATCCCTGTACCCTTTAGCTATAACT
Source organism: Cynocephalus volans (assembly GCF_027409185.1). Classification (NCBI taxonomy): domain Eukaryota; kingdom Metazoa; phylum Chordata; class Mammalia; order Dermoptera; family Cynocephalidae; genus Cynocephalus; species Cynocephalus volans. The sequence goes on along the minus strand of NC_084478.1, from coordinate 108,664,464 downwards.
ACCTGTTAAAAACTTTAGACAAATTAAATTTAAGAGTTTAATTGAGCAAATAATGATTTACGGATCGGGTAGCCTCCAGAACCAGAATAGATTCAGAGAGACTCCTGGACTTGCTGTGTGTTCAGGTAAGATTTTATAGACAGAAAAAGGAAAGTGATGTACAGAAAATAGAAATGAAGTACAGAAATAGATAGATTGGTTACAGCTAGGCATTTGCCTTATTTGAACACAATTTGAGTAGTTGGCTGCCTGTAATTGGCTGAGACTCAGCTACTTACTACAAGAGTGGGTTACAGTCTGTTTATTTGTCAAGTTGGGTTACAGTTCACTATGTCTGGAGAAACCTTTGGGCCAAACTTAATATATCCAACCTATTTCCCTAAGACTTAGGCAACCACTAATCTACATTCTGTGTGTACAGATTTACATATTCTGGGCATTTCATATAAATGGAATCTCATAATGTGGCCTTTTGTGACTGGCTTCTTAGCATAATGTTTTCAAGGTTGATTCATATTATAACATATTGGTACTTCATTCGGGGGGGGCAGTGTGTGTGTGTATGTATGTACGTATATATCAACTTTATTGAGATATAATTCATTTACCATATAATTCACACATTTAGAGTGAGCGATTTAATGGTGTTTAATATATTCACAGAATTGTGTAATTATCAGTCATTTTAGATCATTTAAAAACACTTTTTCAATTGTTTTAAGTGTTTACTAAGGAGTAGAATTGCTGAGTCATGAGGTAAGCCTGTTTAACTTTCTGAGAAACTGCAAAACATTTTATTTTTTTATTATTGCCAACCTACTGGGTGTGAGTGGTATCTCATTGTGGTTTTTCTTTTTTGCATTTTGTTAATGATTAATGCCATTAAACATCTTTTCACGTGCTTTATGGTCATTTGTATAGCTTTTTCAGAATATGTCTATTCAAATCCTTTGTCTATTTTTAATTTTATGTAATCCAGTACATTGTTGTTATCTGCAGTCACCATGTTGTACAATAGATCTCTTGAACTTAGAACCTGTTCCTCCTATGTAGATGAAGTTTTATATCCTCGCACCAGATTTCTTTCCAAAACCCCTGGTAACCACCATTCTACTCTTTGCTTCTGTGAGTTCAACTTTTTTAGATTCTACATGTAAATGGCATCATGCAGTACTTGTCTTTCTGTGCCTGGCTTATTTCACTTAGCATAATATTCTCCAGGTTGACCTAAGTTGTTGCAAATGACAGTATTTCCTTCTTTTTTTAAGACCGAATAGTATTCCTTTGTGTACATATACCACGTTTTATTTACCCATTCATCCACTGATGGACATTTAGGTTGATTCCATATCTTGGCTATTGTGAATAATGCTGCAATGAACATGAGAGTGCAGATATCTCTTCAACATACTGATTTCATTTCCTTTGGATATATACCCCAAATTGGGTTTGCTGGATCATATGGTACTACATTTTTTGAAGAGACTCCTTACTGTTTTCCATAATGGCTTTACCAATTTACAGTCCTGCTAACAGTGGTATTAGGGCTCCATTTTCTCCATATCTTCACCAACACTTGTTATGTTTTGTCTTTTTGTTAATAGCCATTTTATTAGGTGTGAGGTGATATTTCATTGTGGTTTTAATTTGCATTTTCCTAATGACTGGTGATGTTAAGTGTCTTTTTATATATTTGTTGGCCTTTTGTATTTCTTCTTCTGAGAAATGTCTATTCAGGTTCTTTGCTCATTTTTTAATTGGGTTATTTGTTTTCTTGCTATTGAGTTGTTGTGTTACTTATATATTTTGTATATTAAATCTCTATCAGGTGTATACTTTGCAAATATTTTCTCCCATTCCATAGGTTGTCTCTTCAATCTGCTGATTGTTTCCTTTGATGTGCAGAAGCTTTTTAGTTTGATAATCCTGTTTGGTTTTGCTTTTGTTGTCTGTGCTTTGGGGCTCATATCCAAAAATTCATTGCCCAGACCAACGTCATGGAGCTTTTTCCCTGTGTTTCCTTCTAGTAGATTTACAGTTTCATATCTTACATTTAAGTCTTTAATCCATGTTGAGTTGATTTTTTTATATAGTGTGAGATAGGGTCTAATTTTAGTTTTTTCAATGTGGATATTCAGTTTTCTCAGCACCATTTATTGAAGAAACTGTCCTTTCTCCATTGTGTGATCTTGGCACCTTTGTTGAAAATCAATTGACTATACATGTGTGAATTTATTTCTGGGTTCTCTATTCTATTCCATTAGTTTATATGTCTGTTTTTATGCCAGTACCATTCTGTTTTGATTACTATAGCTTTGTAGTATATTTTGAAATCCAGTAGTGTGATGCCTCCAGCTTTGTTCTTTTTGTTCAAGATTGCTTTGGCTAATTGGGGTCTTTTAGGATTGCTTTTTCTAATTCTGTGAAAAATATCATTGAATAGGAATTGCACTGAATCTGTAGATTGCTTTGGGAAGTGTGGACATTTTAACAGTATTAATTTTTTAAATCAATGGACATGAGATATCTGTGTCTTCTTCAGTTTCTTTCTTCAGTGATTTGTAGTTTTCAGTGTACAGGTCTTTCACCTCCTTGGTTAAATTTATTCCAAATATTCAGGGTTTTTTGGAGCTCTTGTAAATGGAATTGTTTCTTGATTTCTTTTTTGGATTGTTAATCATTAGTGCTTTGCCCATTTTTAATTGGGCTGTTTGTCATGTTGAGTTGTGAGAGTTCTTTATATATTCTAGATACTAGACCCTTATCAGATATACAAATATGATTTGCAAATACTTTCATTCTGAGGGTTGTATTTTCAGTTTCTCTATAAAAAGTGGATGCACAGGTGTTTTTAATTTTGATGAAGGCCAATTTGTCTGTATTTTCTTTTGTTACTTGTGTTTGTGGTGCTATATCTAAGATAGCATTGCCTTATTCAAGTTTGCAAAGATTTATGCCTATTTTTTTTTTTTTTTGGCAGCTGGCCAGTATTTGAATCTGAACCCTTGACCTTGGTGTTATAACTGGCCAGCCCTCTTTCTAAGAGTTTAATAGTTGTAGCTCTTACATTTAGGTTGTTGATCCATTTTTTTTTAGTTTTTGTGTACAGTATAACAGAGTTCAAATTCATTGTTTTGAGTGTGGTTATCTGGATGTCCAAGCACTGTTTATTTTATTTTTAATTTTTATTGTATTGTTAAAGGAATCTACTTTTTTTAATTGACATGTATTAATTGTACATATTTATGGGGTTCAGGGTTATATTTCAGTACACGTGTACAATGTGTGGTGATCAAATCAGGATAATTAGTACATTCATCATCACAAAACTTTATCATTTTTTTGTGGTGAGAACATTGAGCTCCTCTCTAGCCATTTGAGAACATACAATAAAGTATTGTTAATTATAGATACCTAGCACTACAGTACATCACAGAATTTACTTTTTCTAGCTATATATAATTTTGTGTCCATTAACCAACCTCTCCCTATCCTGCTACCCCCCCCGCCAGCCTCTAGTAACCATAATTCTACTCTCTATTTCTAAAAGTTCAACTTATTTTTTTTAAGCTCCCACATATCAGTGAGAACATGCATATGGTATTTATCTTTCTGTGCCTGATTTATTTCACTTAACATAATGTTTTCCAGGCTCATCCATGTTGCCGCAAATGACAGGATTTCACTCTTTTTCATGGCTAAGTGGTATTCCATTGTGTATATATATATACTCCATTTTCTTTATCCACTTATCTGTCAATAGACAGTTGGGTTTTTTCCATATCTTGGCTATTGTGAATAGCCAGCACTGTTTATTGAAAAAACTTTCCCTACTGAATGGCCTTAGCACCCTTGTCAAAGTCAATCGACCATAGATGTATGGGTTTAAGTCTGGACCCTCAATTCTATCCCATTGATCTTTATGTATATCCTTACACCTGTATCACTGTGTTTTTCATTTATTTATTTTTTAATTGACATGTGTTGATATACATATTTATGGGGTACAGAGTTATATTTCAATACATATATATAATGTGTGATGGTCAAACCAACTGTCTTTGTAGAAAGTTTTGAAATTCAGAAGTGTGAGTCCTCCAGCTTTGTTCTTCTTTTACAAGATTGTTTGGGCTATCCAGATTCCCTTGCAATTTCATTTGAATTTTAGGATCAGCTTGCCTAGTTCTGCAAAATACAGAATTTTTGAAAGGAATTCATTGAATCTGTAGATCAATTTGGGAAGTGTTACCTTCTTAATATTAAGTCTTTCAGTACATGAACACAGGCTGCCTTAACATTTATTTAGCTCTTCTTTAATTTCTTTCAACAATATCTTGTAGTTTTCAGTGTACCAGTCTTTTGCTTCCTTGATTAAATTTATTCTTAAGTGTTTTATTTTTAATGCTATTGTAAATAGAACTGTTAACTTTCTTTTCAGATTGCTCATTGTTAGTATATTGAAATGCAACTGATTTTTGTGTTGGTCTTTAATCTTACAACTTTGCTGAACTTGTTTATTAAATATAATAGGGTTTTTTTTGGTATATTCTTTGGGTTTTCTATATGTAAGATCATATCATCTGCAAATAGGGATGGTTTTATTTCCAATGTGGATATTTTTTCTTTTCCTTTTCTTTTTTGCTTAAATTCCTCTGGCTAGAACTTCCAATACAATGTTGAATAAAAGGAGCAAGAGTTGACATCCTTGTCTTTTTTGTGACTTTCAGTCAGTCTTTCACCATTGAGTATGATGTTAGCTATGGGTTTTTCAGACATGCTCTTTATCATGCTGAGGAAGTTTCCTTTTATTTGTAGTTGAGTGTTTTTTATCATGAAATGGTATTGGATTTTGTTAAATGTGTTTTCTCGTCTACTGAGATTGTGGGTTTTTCCCCTATTTATTCAGTTAATATGGTGTATTACATTGATTTTTGTAAGTTGACTACCCTTGCATTTCTGGGATAAATTCCATTTGATCATATGTATAATCTTTTTAACATGTTGCTAGATTTGGTTTGGTAATATTTTGTTGAGTATGTTCGGGATTTGGTCTGCCCTTTTTTTGCGGTGTCTGTCTTACTTTGGTATCAGGATAACACTGGCATCATAGAATGAATCAAGAAGTGTTATCTATTCTTCTCTTTTTTGAAAGAGTTTGAGAAGGACTGGTATTCTTTAAATGTTTGATAAAATTCACCAATGAATCTGTGTAGTCCCGGGCTTTTCTTTATTGGGCAGTTTTTGATTACTGAGTCAATCTCTTTACTTGTAATAGATCTATACAGATTTTCTATTTCTTGAGTTACTTTTGATAGTTTGTATTTGTCTAGGAATTTGTTCATTTCATCTAGGTTATCTATCTTGTTGGCAGGTAATTGTTCTTAGTATTCCTATATGATTCCTTTCACTTCTCTTAGGTTGGAAGTAATGTTCACTCTTCATTCTTGAATTTAGTAATTTGAGTCTTCTTTCCTTTTTGCTTGTTCAATTTAGGTAAATGTTTGTCAGTGTTGTCGATCTTTTTACATACCCAACTTTCAGTTTTGTAGATTCTCTCTATTGGTTTTCTATTCCATATTTTGTGTATTTCTGCACAAATCTTTATTCTCTCTTTCCTTCTGCTTGCTTTGGATTTACTTTGCCCTTATTTTTGTAGATTCTTATGGTGAAAGGTTTGTTATTGATTTGATATATGTATATATATATATATATATATATATATATATATATATATATATATATATATATATATATATTAACATAAGTGGATACAGCTATAAATTGTCCTCCAGGCAGTGCTTTTACTGCATACCATAAGTTTTGGCATGTTGTGTTTTTGTTTTCGTTCATCTCAAAGTACAGTATTTTATCATTTCTTTTGTGATTTCCTTCTTTGATCCATTGGTTACTTAGGAGTATGTTGTTTAATTTCTATATATTTGGAATTTTCCAGATTTCCTTCTGCTGTTGATTTCTAGTTTCATTTAATTATGGTCAGAGGGTGATTGTATGATTTTAAGAATTTTTTAAATTTTAAAAAATTAATTGAGACTTATTTTGTGGTGTAACATATGGTCTGTCCTGGAAAATGTTTCATGTTCACTTGAGAAGAAAGTATATTCTGTTGTTGTTGGAGAGAGTGTGTTATGCATGTCCAGCTTACTGGGATTAGAAGCAACTGCTAGAGCCTGGTAGGAACATAGAGTAATTGACCAATTGCTGGAGACTGAGTGTGGAGTAACTTGAGAGACATAAACTTCTAGGGGCCCAGCCTTAGGGGCACCCTACACTTTCATGAGTTTTACCTCCAGGAGTCCCACCAGGTTCTCAGGGTAAAGATCAGAGAAAAATCCCTTTATGCCTCTGCCAGGAATGAGGTAAAAGTAACCATTTTGAAATACACCCAGAGTGCTCTGTTCTCCTTTAAAAAGCCTGTCCTGATGGGAAACTATCTTACCAGGTCCTAACCAATTTTTATTTTATCAAAGCCTAACCAACCTGAGGGAAGGGAAATATCCAATTCGAACCTCCTCTACTTTCCTGTCTCACATAAGGAGGTGTGATGCTCAGAAACACTTAAGGTCACAGCCTAGGGACACAGGCACAATAAATGACTGATACCTAATTACAGGATTATAGAATGCTTATCCTCCCTGACACCTTACCATCATATCAACAGGGCTTCTGTATAATAATGGTATTAGAGCTGAAAGAACAGCATGCTTCAAATTCTATTTAGGAAGGAACATTTAGGGAAATCCAGAGACAACAGGGGAGACAAAAACAAGGATGCTAGAGGAAATTTTAGCTTCCAACACCACTGCTACAGCAAACAGTAAACACAACTTAAGTCTAACTAGATAGACATAAAAATCATGCTAAAGACCTGTCTACCTCAGTTTCTTTTACCCAGTACATCATGCCTGGCTTTCAACAAAAAATTACAAGACATGCTAGAAAGAAAAAAACATTGAAGAAACAAGGCAAGCATAAGAACCAGACTCAGATATGGTAGAGATTTTGGAATTATGAGACCAGTGATTTAAAATAACTGTGATTAATATGCTAAGGGCTCCATTTTAGTTTGCTTGGGCTGCTATAACAAAATTCTGTAGACTGCTTAAACAGCAGAAATTTATTCTTCACAGTTCTGGGGGCTGGGAAGCCCAGGATCAAGGTGCTAGCTAATTCTGTTTCTGGTGATGCTGTAGATTGGATGCCTCCCCAACCTCATTGAGGCTTAATCTCTACCGCTAACCGTTGAGTGTGGGAAATCCTATTATGGTAATTGAAAAGTGGGGCCTTGAAGGGGTGATTAGATTCTGAGGACCATGCCTAGTAAATGGATTTAGAACGGTGGTCATAGCATGGTTCTGAGGACTTTAAAAGAAGAACACATAAGAGGTTAGTCTCTTTCTGCTTTGTCATTTTCTGCCGTGTGAGACCCCTGCATTGCTGTAAAGCCACCACCAAAGAGAACCCTTACCAGATGTGTTCCCTAGACTTTGGACTTAGCCTCTGAAACCGTAAGCAATAAATTTCAATTTCTTATAAATTACCCAGTTCCATATATTTTATTTTAAGCAACAGAAACCGACTAATATATATACAATACAGGAGAAAATAGTGGTGACCTTGTTTTTTAGCAGTGAGTTTTTAGGTACAACACAAAAAGCATGATCCATGAAAGAAAAAATTGATAACTTGGACCTCATCGAAGTTAAAACCTTCTGCTTTATGAAAGACATTGTTAAGGGAACGAAAAGGTACTTTTTCCCACAGTTGTTTGCTACTGTTGTACACATCTCTAGTTCAGCTCTTGCCCATGAAACACTCATCAATTAGGTTTTATTTTTACTTCTCTCTTCTGCCCCCAGAAAGAAGCTTGTTAATTTTTTTTTTTCCTTCTCCTCTGGCAACTGTGTGGTGAATCTTTTCTTGTATGATCAGGTTGCAGATAGACTTCTGAGGGTATTTGCTGTATAACAGTGTAAGCATTGTGACCACCAGTAAACTTTAATGGTTTCTAATGGGGGAAAAAAAAAAGAATCAAAGGACAAGCCAATAACTAGGAGAAAATGTTTGTAGAAGACATATTTGATGAAGGGTTGTTATCAAACATATATATATAAGAACTCTAAAAATTCAATAAGAAAATGAAAAACCCAATTAAAAAATGGACAAAAGACCTGAACAGATACCTCTCCAAAGAAGGTATACACATGGAAAATAAGTGATAGAGTTTAGATGTGTTGTCCCCCACAACTCATATGGAAATCTGATCCCCAGTGTGACAGTGTTGGAAGCTGTTTATAGTCATGGGGGTAGATCCCTCATGAATAGATTAATGCTCTCCCTGGGGGAGGAGGGGTAATGAGTGAGTTCTCACTCTGTTAGTTCCCACGAGAGCTGATTGTTTAAAAGACCCTGGCACCTCTTCTCTCTCTTGCTTCCTCTGTCTTGCTTCCTCTGTCTTGCTTCCTCTTGCCATGTGATCTGCTTGTACCCACTGGCTGCCTGCTGCTTTCTGCCACAAACAGAAGCAGCCTGAGGCCCATGCCAGATGCAGCTGTCCCAGAATCATAAGCCAAATACACCTCTATTCTTATAAATTACCCAGTCTCAGGTATTTCTGTTATAGCAACACAAAACGGACTAAGGCAATAAGTATATGAAAAGATGCTCAACATACATGTCCCTAGGCAAAATTAAAACAACATTGAGATAACCACTACACACCAATTAGGATGGCTAAAATCCAAGACACTGATAATACCAATTGGTGAAGATGTAGAACTACAGAAACTCATTCATTGTTGGTGGGACCCCAAAATGGGACAGGTACTTTGGAAGACAGTTTCGTAGTTTCTTATAAAACTAAACATATACTTATGTTCTGTATTGGTCCATTTCTGTTGCTTATAACAGAATACCTGAGACTGGGTAATTTATGAAGAAATGAAATTTATTCCTTACAGTTTTGGAGGCTGGGAAGACCAAAGTCCAGGGAACACATCTTGTTAGGGCCTTTTTCTTGGTGGTGACTCTCCACAGCATTGCAGAGTATCACATGGTAAATGGGCTGAGCAAGAGAGAGCTAGCCTCCTCACTTGCTCCTTTTGAACCCATCAGAATCACACCCATTAAACCATCAATGGATTAATACATTTATGAAAACACAGTCCTCACAATCTAATCTCCTCTTAAAGGCCCTGCCTTTTGATTACCATAATTGCATTTCCCACTCTCTTTACACTGTTATAATGGGGGTCTTTTCCAGCATATGAACTTTTGGGGGGCATTCAACCCATGGCACGCTCCTAGGTATTTACCTCAATGAGTTGAAAACTTATGTCCACACAAAATCCTGCAGATGAATCTTTATATCAGTTTTATTTGTAATTGCCAGAAATTGGAAGCAACGAAGATGCCCTTTAATTGGTGAGTGGATTTTAAAAAAACCAAAAACCAAAAAACCCCACCACCAACTCTGGTATATACATCCATACAATGGAATATCATTCAATGATTAAAAAGAAAGAAGCTACAAAGCCACAAAAAAACAGACAGCCCTTAAATACATATTGTTAAATAAATGAAGCCAGTCTGAAAAGCCTACATACTATTGTGATTCCAACTATATGATATTTTGCAAAAGGCAAAACTGTAAGTATATTAAAAAGATCAGTGGTTGCCAGGGCTTTTGTGTAGTCATGGCAAGGGGGGAAAAGGATGAATAGGTGGAGTGCAAGACGTTTTTAAGATAGTGTAATTATGTTGAATGATACTGTAATGGTGGATATGTGACCTTATACATTTGGCAAAACCCATAGAGTTGTATAGCACAAAGAGTGAAAACTAACATATAGACTTTAGCTAATAATAGTGTATCAGGGGGCTGGCCTGTGGCTCACTTGGGGGAGTGTGGTGCTGATAACACCAAGGCCACAGGTTCAGATCCTGTATAGGGATGGCTGGTTAGCTCACTGGGTGAGCATGGTGCTGACAACACCAAGTCAAGGGTTAAGATCCCTTTACCGGTCATCTTTAAAAAAATAAATAAATAATGTATCAGTATTGGTTCATCAGTTGTAACAAATATGCCATATTAATGCAAGATGTTAATCATAGGGTATAATAGAGGAGAGGAAATATATGTGGAACTCTGTGCTTTCTGCTCATTTTTTTGGTAAGCCTAAAATTACTCAAAAAAAAAAAAAAAAGGAGTCTGTTAATCAAAAAATTATTATGAGGCAGACAGGAATGGGAAATAAAAACTATCAGAATGACCCTCCCCCAAAGAAAACCTGCCTAACAGATGTATGAAGGATCCGAATAGACATTTCTCCAAAGAAGATGTACAAATGGCTGATAAGTACATGAAGAGATGTTCAACAGCATTAGTCGTTGAGGAAATGCAAATCATAACAATAAGGAGATACCATTTCACACATACTAGGAAGGCTATAATAAAAAAAATAACTAGTGCTAGCAATGATGTGGAGAAAGTATAACCTTGATACATTACTGGCGGGAATGTAAAAAGGTGCAGCTGCTGTGTAAAACAGTCTGGCAGTTCCTGAAAAGGTTAAACAGAGTTACCCTTTCTGTTGCTTATTACAAAATATCTGGAACTGGGTACTTTGTAAGAAAACAAAATTTATTGCTTACAGTCTTGGAGGCTGGGAAGTCCAAAATCCGGGGAACATATCTGGTGACTGTCTTCTGGTGGTGACTACAGCAACTCAGGGTATCACATGACGAATATGGTGGAGCAGAAAGAGACACCTCTAGTGCTCTTCTTTTAAAGCCCTCAGAACCATGCCCCTGACCACCATTATTAATCCATTCACTTTGGCATAGTCCTGTAATCTAATCACCTCTTCAAGGCCCTACCTTTCAGTTACCGTAATAGGATTTCCTACCCTCTTAACACTGTCACAATGCAGGTCAAGTTTTGGGGAGACACTCAATCCAGGCACCATATGATCCAGGAATTTCCCTCCTAGGTATATAAGCAAGAGAAATGGAAAGATAAGTCCACACAAAAACTTGTTTATAGCAGCAGCATTCATGAAAGTGAAAAAGTGGAAACAACCCTATGCCCATCAACTGATGAATGGATAAACAAAAGTGATATATCCATGCAATGGAATATTATTTGGAAGGACAAAGAAATGAAGTAGTGATACATCCATTCTGCAACATGGATGATCCTTGAAAACATGTTAAGTGAAACAAGCCAGTCATAGAAGATGACATATTGTATGACTCCGTTTATATAAAATACCCAGCAAGGGCAAGTCTATAGATTCAGAGAGTTTTGTGGTTGCCTAGGGCTGAGGCGGTTGGGGGAAGTGGGAGTGACTGCTAATGGTTGTGGAGTTTCTTTCGGGGTGATGAAATTATTCTAATATTGATTGTGGTAATTGTTGCACAGCTCTGTGAATATACTAAAATCCATTGAACTGTACACTTCAACTAGATGACTGTATTGTCTTGGTCCATTTGGGCTGCTATAACAAAATACCTTAGACTGGGTAATTTATTAACAACAGAAATTTGTTGCTTATAGTTCTGGATACTTGGGAAGTCCAACATCAAGGTACTAGCAGATTTGGTGTCTGGTGGGTGAGTGCTTGCTCTCTGTTTCAAAGAGGGTGTTTTCTTGCTGCAGCCTCACATAGTAGAAGGGGCAAGGCAGCTTCCTTCAACCCCTTGTAGGGGCACTAATTCCATTCATAAGGGGCAGAGCCCTCATGACTTAACTACTTCCCAAAGGAACCTCTTAATAGCTTCACATTGGGTATTTAGTTCCAACATAAGAATTTGGCAGGGGAGATCAACATTCAGACCATGGAAAGTATGGTATCTGAATTACATCTCAATAAAGATATTATTCGTAAAAATAGTACATAGCATTCTTTGAACCCTTCACCTAGATTACACCATTGGTAATAACATTTAATATATCTCCAGTGCAATAACAAAATCAGGAAATTGACATTGGTACAACACTATTATATTATCTAAACTAAAAAGCTTATTCAGTTTTTACCAGTTTTTATTCCCATACATTTGTGTGGTTCTATGCAATTTTATCTCATGTATAAGTTTTTATAAGTGCCTCCAAGATCAAAATAGAGAGCTGTTCACAAAAGAAGTACTTTGTGCCATCACATTATAGTTGCAACCATACCCCACCTCCACTAGTCCAATCTTTATGTCTATTTTTGTCATTTTGAGAAAGTGATATAAGTGGAGTAATACATTATGTAACCTTTTGAGACTGTTTTTTTTCCACTAAGCGTAATGTCCTTGAGATCCACCTAAATTACATGTATCAATAGTCTTTTTCCTTTTTATTGGTGAATATTATTCCATAATACAAATGTATCACAGTTTGTTTAACCATTCACCTTTAGAAGGATATTTGGATTCTTTACAGTTTTGGGCTATTATGAATAAAGCTTCTGTGAAAGTGCATGTACAGGATTCATTGACATATATTTTCATTTACCTGGGATAAATGCTCAAGCATATGATTACTGGGTATAGGTGAGTGTATGTTTAGTTTTGTAAGAAATTGCCATAATTTTTCCAGAGCGGCTATGCTATTTTATATTTGCACTAGACGTGTATGCGGTATCCAGCAGTTTCTCCACATCTTCACTAGCATTTGATATTGTCACTATTTTTTTTTTTAGCTCTCTTAATAGGTATGTAATTATGCCTCATTATGGTTTTAGTCAGAATTTTTCTAATGGCTAGTGATGTTGAACATCTTCTTATGTGCTTATTTGCCATCTGTATCTCCTCTTTACTGAAATGTTTCCTTATGGTTTTTCTCCACTTTCTAATTGAATTAATTGAGTTTTGAGAGTTTTAAAATGTATTCTAGATATAGTTCTTTATCAGATGTATGGTTTCCAAATATTTTGTCCCAGTTCGCAGTTTATCTTTTTATCCTCTTCCAGGGTCTTTCACAGAGCAAAAGTTTTTAATTTTTTAAAAAAATTTATTTTAATCAACACATTGTAATTATACATATTAATGGGGTGTAATTTGATGTTTTGATACATATGCATGTTGTATAATGATCATGACAGGATAGTGTATCCATCACCTGATGCATTTATCATTTCTTTGTGGTGAGAACATTCAAAAGCCTCTCTTCTAGCTATTTTGTAATATACAATGCTTTACTGTTAAGAATAGTAACCCTACAGTGCAATAGAACACCATTTATTCCTATCTAATTGTAATTTTGTATCCTTTGGCCAACCTCTCCCTGTCTTCTCTTTTTCCTACATTTTTAATTTTCATGAAGCCCAATTTTTCAAATTTTTTCTATGTGCATCATGTCTTTTGGTGCCATGTTTATGAAATCATTACTTAGCCCTGAAGATTTTATCCTTTTTTTCTCTCAAACTTTTATTGTTATGTTTTACATTTAAGTCTGTGATCCATTTTTAGTTAAATATCATATAAGGTGTGAGTTCAGATTGAGGTTCCTTTTATTGCCAGTGGATACCCAATTGCTCAAGCACCATTTTCTGGAAAGACTACCCTTCCATCATTGAATTCCTTTTATACCTTTGTCAGAAGTCAGTTGGGGGTGCAGGACTTCTGGAATGGTGGAAGTAAGACCTTCATAAATTCATCCCCTAAAAAAAAAACAAAAAAAAAGCCAAAACCAACAGTGGAACACAGGCAAAAATTGTCGTAATTAACTTTTTCAGTACTCTGGAAATTAACCAAAGGCCTGCAACAATCTAAGCAGTGTGTATGCAAGAAAAATAACTGAGCCTTGGTAAGAAGTGCCAGGTTTGTGGCATTTTAACTTGACCCAATTCCCATTTTCCTCTCCCTAGCTTTATGGTAGCCTTGAAAACCAGCAGGCTTGCAGCCACCAGAAAAGGTAGACTGGGTTTGGTACTCTTCAGAAAGTCCCATTCTAAGAGCATTATCACTATTTGACCTGCCTCAGTGCTCTCTGAGAAAGCTCCATATGCAAGGTGTTGTTATTATTTGACCTAATGGGGAATTTGCTTTCTGGGAAAAGCCCTATCTCTAGGGCATTTGTTACTAACAGTTGTAATCGTCTGATATTATAGTTGCTTTAGTTGGCAATACCAGTTTGGGTAAACTAGTGCCTGGTCATAAACATAAAAGGAAGATCTGGGGATGAGATATCAATGGGTTTCTTTGAAAAGCTCTGACATATTCCTGGTGATCTATAAGACTGCACACGTGCAGAAATTTGTGCACACCCAAGGAAGACAGGAGGACATTTCTTACCTCTGGCTGACTTTGCAGTCCTGCACAAGCAGGAATTGATGTCTGAGTCAGAGTTGTCAGCTGCCTAGTTGAGTGTCAAAGGCATATCCCAAGTTGGACACAAAAGCCCTCAGCAAAGACTAAGGAATTTATTCATTTCAGGTGTTTATAGAGCTCTGTCCAATTATTACCTGGCCAATAAGTTGACTGAGCAGTGAATTTTTTGGTCACACATGGGAGAGAATACAGATTCTACAGTTAGTCCAGGAATGTCACTAAACAAACAACAGCAACAATAACTATGGTAGTTATATCTGTGGAGACAGGAGAATATGATTTCCAGAGTTGCCACATTATAATATTCAAAATGGCCAGTTTTCAACAAAAAGTTATGAGGCATGCATAAACAAAACACAAGAAAGCATGGCCCCCACACAGGAAACAGAAAAAGATCAATTGAAACTGTCCCTGAGGAATCCCAGCCATTGGATATATTAGACAAAGACTTTAAGTCTGCTGTTCTGAATATGTTCAAAGAACTAAGGGAATTCATTTCTAGGGCCAGCCCCATGGCTCACTCCAGAGAGTGCGGTGCTGGTAGCGCTGAGGCCGTAGGTTCGGATCTTATAATAGGGATAGCCGGTGTGCTCACTGGCTGAGTGTGGTGCAGACCACACCGTGCCGAGGGTTGCGATCCCCTTACTGGTCAAAAAAAAAAAAAAAGAAGAATTATAGTAAGAATGATTTCACTGAAGAGAATATTAGGTCAAATAGATATAATGAAGTTGAAAAGTATAACTGAAGTGAAAATATTTACTAGAAGGGCTCAACAGCAGAATTGAGCTGGCAGAGGAAATAATTGATGAGCTTAATGATAGCTCAATTGAGATTATCTAATTGAGGAACAGAAGGTTAACAAAAAAATGAAGAAAAATTAACAGAACCTAAGGAACTTCTGGGATAATGTCAGTTATACCACATGTATCATGAAAGTTTCAGAAGGAGAAGAAAGAAAGAAAAATATTTTAAGATGTAATGGCAGAAAACTCCCCAAATTTGATAAAAAATATTAATCTACACATCCAAGAAGCCAAACAAACTCCAAGTAGGGTAAACTCAAAAAGACCCACACTGAGACACATTGTAACCAAACTGTCGAAAGCCAAGCCAAACAGAGAATCTTGAAAGCAGCAAGAGAGAAGTGACTCATCACATACAAGGAGTCTTAATAAGATTAGCACTTGATTTCTCATTAGAAACCATGGAAGTCCAAAGGTGGTGAGAAGACATTAAAAGTGCTAAAAAAAGAAAGAAAGAAAAAGAAAGAAAAAATCCCCACAAAACCAAACCCCCCTTCGACCAAGACACCTATATTGGGTAAAACTCTACCACAAAAATGAAGACAAAATTAAGACATTGCCAGAAAAACAAAAACTGAGATAGTTTATCATTAGCATCCCTGCCCTGAAAGAAATGTTAAAGGTTGTTCTAAAAACTCAAAGGAGATTAAACACTAACTCAAATCCACACGTAGATAAATATATAAAAGAGAGTACTAGTGTATTTTTTGTTTGTAATTCCTCTTTTCTCTCTTTCATTTAAAAGACAACTTTGTGAAAAATCATTAATCTATTTTGATGGGCACACAGTGTATAAAGATGTTACTTTAGGCAATAATGGCATAAAGGGAGGGAGAATGGAGCTATGTAGTAGCAAAGTTTTTGTATACTTTAGAGATTAAATTGATATTAATCTGACCTAGATTATTACATATTAATTGTAATCCCCAGGGCAAAAAAAAAAAAAAAAAAAAAAACTAAAAAATATATAGTTAAACAAACAAGGGAATTAAAATGGTTCACTAAGAAAATGTCTAAGACAAAAGAAGGAAGTAATGGAATGATTGAGGAACAAAAATTAATAAGACATAGAAAACAAAGTCAAAAAATGACAGATGTAATTTCCTTATCAGTAAATACATTAAATATGAATGTATTAAGCTCTCCAATTAGAAGGCAGACATTGGCAGACTGGATTAAAAAACATGATCCAACTACAGTGACTACAGGAGACACACTTTATATTCAAAGATGCAAGTAGCTTGAAAGTAAAAGAATGGAATAATATATACCTTGCATTATGTAACCAAAAGAGAGCTGGAGTGTCTATACTAATACAAGACAAAATAGACTTTTAGACAAAAAAACTATTGCTAGAGACAGGAAAAGACATTTTATAATGATAAAAGGGTCAATCAGTCAAACAAATATAATAATTGTAAACCCCAAACACATAAAGCAAAACTGGAAACATTGAAGGAAGAAATAGATTATTCAAATTGGAGACTTTAATACCCCACTTACAGTAATGAAGAGAACAACTAGGCAAAAGATCAAAAATGAAACAGAAGACTTGAATAACACAATAGAACAACTAGACCTAACAGACATCTACAGAACATTCCACCCAACAACAGCAAATGATACATTCTTCTCAGGTGCGCATGGATCATTCCCCAGGATAGAGCATAGAATGTATGTTAGGCCATAAAACAAGCCTCTAGTTTAAAATAACTGAAATCATACAGTGTGTATTAGTCAGAGTTCTCCAGAGAAACAGAACCAATTGCGTGTGTTTGTGTGCGTGTGGGGGGGGAGGAGTGGCGGAAAGGAGAGGGAGGGAGGAAGAGAGGGAGAGAAGTTCAGTTCGCCAAAATAAGGAATTAAAGAGGGGATATTACCACTGACCTTACAGAGGGAGAAATAGAAGGGAATATTATGAACAAGTGTAAGCCAACAAATTAGGTATCCTAGCTGAAATGGACAAATTACTAGAATAGCATACATTACCAAAACCTACTTAGGAAAAAATGGAAATTTGAATAGATCTATAATAGTCAAGAGGTTGTATTAGTAATCAAGATACTATTCACAAAGAAGAGCCCAAGTTCACATGCCTTCTCTGATGAATTCTGGCAAATTTAAAGAACTAGTAACAATCACAAACCCCTCCAAAAATTAGAAGAGTAAGAAACACTTCCCAATTCATTCTATGAGGCAGTATTACACAAATATCAAAACAAAGACACATAAGAAAACTCCAGACCTGATAAAGATCGACAAAAGAAACTTCAACAAAATACTAGCAAATGGAATCTCTAGCAACATATGAAATAGACTATACAAATGACCAAATGGGATTAATCCCAGGAATGTAAGGTTGCTTCAACGTATCAGTGTAATACACTGTATTACTAGAATGAAGGAAAAACCCACACGATCATTTCAACAGATACAGAAAATGCATTTGAAAAAAATCCAACAACCTTTTGTCATCAAAACAATCAACACACTAGGAACAGAAGGGAACTTCCTCAAACTGATAGAGAACATATATGACAAAACCCACACTAGCCTCATACTCTGGTGAGTAATTAAAATTTTTCTCCCTAGGATTAGGAACAAGTAAGAATATCCATTCTTGTTATTTCTATTCAATATTGTACTGGAGGCTTAAGCCAGGGTGATTAAGCTAGACAGGGAAATAAAAACATCCATGTTGGAAGAAAAGAAGCAAAACTATTTACTTGCAGATTACATGATCTTATATGTAAGAAATCCTAAGGAATTCACAAAAAATATATTAGAACTGGGAAATGAGTTCAGCAACATTGCAGGATACAAGATCAACGTACAAAATCAGTTGTATTTCTGTAAACTAGCAATGAGAAATTCAAAAATGAATTAAAATAATTTACAATAGCATCAAAAATACTTAGGCAAATTTAATCAAAGAAATGCATGACTTGTAGACTAAAAGTTACAAAACATTGAAAGAAATTAAATAAATGGAAAGACATTGCATGTTCATGGATTGGAAGGCTTACTGTCATTAAGATGGTGTATTGGTCTGTTTCTGTGGCTTATGATAGAATACCTGAAGCTGGTAATTTATAAAGAAATGCAATTTATTTCTTACTGTTTGGAGGCTGGGAAGTCCAAGGTCCAGGGAACATATCTGGTGAGGACCTTCTTCTACAGTGAGGCAGTGTGTCACATGGTGAGAATGGGCCAAGCAAGAGAGCTAACCTGCTCACTTGTTCTCCTCTTAAAGCCATCAGAACCATGCCCATTACTCCATAAATGTGTCAATCCATTCAGGAGGGCACAGTCCTCAGAATCTAACCATCTCTTAAAGGCACTACCTTTTAAATACCATAGTTGGATTTCTCACCCTCTTAGCACTGTTACAATGGAGATAGTGTTTCCAATATGTGAACTTTTTGGAGATACGTTTGACCCATAGCAAATGGTAATACTCACCAAAGTTATTTATTGATTTCATGCAATACCTATTCAAATTCCACCTGCCTTTTTTGGGGGCCAGTATTGGCAAGATGATCCTAAAATTCATATGGAAATTGAAAGGACCCAGAGTAGCCAAAACAACCTTGGAAAAGAACAACAAAGTTGTAGGACTTGCACTTGCCAATTTCATAACTTAATAGAGAGCTACAGTAATCAAGACAGTATAGTACTGGCATAAAGATAGGTGTATAATTCACTATAAGAGAATTGAGGATCCAGAAATAAAACCACACATTGATGGTCATTTGATTTTCAACAAGGGTGTCAAGACAATTCAATGGGAAAAGAACAGTTTTGTTAACAAATCTTGCTTGGAAAACTGGCTTCCTGCCTCAGAGTATATATAAAAATTAAGTCAAAATGGATAAAAGACCTATATGTAAGGGCTAGAACTATAAAATTATTAGAAGAAAACATAGATGTACATCTTTCTGTACTTGAATTAGGCCATTTTAAGAAACTGATACCTAAAGCAAAAGCAACAAAAGAAAATATATATTATACTTCATCAAAAAAAAAAAAACTTTTGTGCTTTAAATGACACTATTAATAAAGTGAAAGGGTGAAGAGACATCCCATAGAATGGGAGAAAATATTTGCATCATATATCTGATAAGGGTCTAGTGTCCAGAATATATGAAGATCTCTTACAACTTAAAAGACAAATGACCCAATTTAAAAATGGATAAAGGATTTGAGTAGACATTTCTCCAAAGAAGATAAGCAAATAGCCAATGAGCACTTGAAAAGAAGCTTGTCATTATCAGTCATTAGAGAAATACAAACCAAAGCCACGATGAGATACTTCACATACAACAGGATGGCTATAATAAAAAAAATGGACAATAACAAGTGTTGGTGAGAATGTGGAGAAATTGGAACCCTCATTGCTGGAGGGAATGTAAAATGGTGTATCCTCTGTGTAGAATGAAACCTCAAAAGGATAAACATAAAGTTAACATAGAGCAATTCCACTTCTAGGTATACCCTAAGAGAATTGAAAACATTCACACAAAAACTTGTACATGCATGTTCATAGCAGCATTATTTATGATAGCCAAAAAGTGGAAATGACCTAAATATCCATCAACTGATGGATATGCTATGTGGAAGAGCAAGTCACAAAGGACCATGTAGTTTCTATTTATGCGAAATGTACATATTAGGCAAAATACACAGATAGAAAGTAGATTATTGATTGCCTAGGACTGGGGGTAGGGAGTAAGGAGGGCAAGAGAATGACTGCTAATTGATATAGACTTTCCTTTTGGGGTGATGAATATGTTCTAAGAATAATTGTGCTGGTTACACAACTCAGTCTATTTCACAATTGTACACTTTACAAGGTTGAATTTTGTGGTATGTGAATTATAAATCAATAAAATATATTTCCATAATGAGAAGCCAAGGACCAGATGGCTACACAGGTGAATTCTACCAATCATTTGAAGAAGAATTAATATCAATCCTATACAAACACTTCCCAAAAATAGAAGAGGAGGGAAGAGTTTCAACTTCATTTTCTGAGACCAGTATTACCTTGATACCAAAAGTCAGCATATACATCACAAAAAATGAAATTATAGATCAATATTCCTTATGAGTGTAAATGCAAAAATCCTCGGCAAGACAGTAATTCCCTTTTTAGTCCCAGTTTGCTGAGACATTAAAAAATTATCTGTATTAAGATTCACATATGGGTCTTGAATTGTCAAGTACTTTTCAGCTTGAATTAATATGTGAGTTTTTTTCTTTAGCCTGTTAATATAATGGATTACATTGATTGATTTTCAAATATTGAACCAACCTTACATAAACTAGTCCATGTATATAATCCTTTATATACATTACTGAGTTTAATTTGTTAATATTTTGTTGAATATTGTTGCATCTAATTACGTGAGAGATATTTGTAGATTTCTTTTTTTGTATGTATGGCTTTATTAGTTTGTCTTTGTGTTGCTTTAACAGAATACCTGCGACTGGGTAATTTATAAAGAGGTTTATTTTGCTCATGATTCTGGAAGAGGTGCAACTGGCATGGGTCTCAGGCTGCTTCTACTTATGGTGGAAAGTGGCAGGCAGCCATCAGGTGCAAGGAGATCACATGGTGAGAGAGAAAGCGAGAGAGAGAGAGGGAGGGTAGGTGTCAGGCTCCTTTTAACAACCAACCCTCACTGAACAAATAGAACACTAATAGAGTGAGAATTCACTCACCTCCCAGGAAGGGCATTAATTTATTCATGAGGGAAACTGCCCCCGTGACCCAAACACCTACTAGGCTCTACCTCCCAACATTTCCACACTGGGGATCAGGTTTCAACATGAGCTTTGGGGGGACAAACATATCCAAATTATATCAGTGATATAACCATACAATGGAATAGTATTCAGTAATAAAAAGTAATGAAGTACTGACACATGCTATAACATGGATGAACCTTGGAAACATTATGCTGAGTGAAAGAAGCCAGTCAAAAAGACCATATAGTATATGATCCCATTTATAACAAATGTCCAGAATAGAAAAATTTATAGAGACAGAAGATAGATTAGTGGTTGCTTATGGATTGGGAGGATAGGAATGAAAGGGGGAGTGATAGCTAAAAGGTATAGGGTTTCTGTTTAAGGTTATAAAAACGTTCTAAAATTGACTGTGATGGTGGTTGCAGATATCTTTGAATATATTAGAAGCCATTGAGTTGTACACTTTAAATGGGTGAATTTATGCTATGTAAATTGTAACTCAATAAAAGTCTTTAAAAAGATGGATAGGCTCAAAGGAGTGATGTCAACAAGATGGCAGAATAGGGAGACTCAGACCTTACCTCCTCCATGGAGATACTGACTTAACAACAATACATGGGCCAGTTGCCTTTATAAGAAATGCAGAACCAGTTAAGAAGTTCCTGTACCCTAGACCAGCAGGAAGCCAACCACACTGAAGCTTAATAGAAAAGTTTGTGGGCCGGCCCATGGCTCACTTGGGAGAGTGTGGTGCTGATAACACCAAGGCCACGGGTTCGGATCCCTATATAGGGATGGCCAGTTAGCTCACTTGGGAGAGCGTAGTGCTGACAACACCAAGTCAAGGGTTAAGATACCCTTACTGGTCATCTTTTAAAAAAAAAGTTTGTGACACTTACTTGCCATAGCCCTTCCTCCCAGAACAGTGGATGCAGTTGGGAGAAAACTCCCAACTCCTGACTTTTCCCTGAGTCGAGAAAGAGAAGAATGGAATAAACATCCAACATTCTGACTTTTTGTTAGGGGGAAGGGCTTCCTGAGAGACTAGTTTCTATCTTGCCTAAAGCAAAGTGCTGACAAGAGTCACGAGCCAGGTTGGGGGTCCCAGAGAACAAAGATCAATGTGCACCAGAGTATGCAGTACCACAGAGAAACACCAGCAAATCTGAGTAGAAACTGGCAAATCTCTTCAATTAGATTACATGCAGAAGCCCAGGGAGGACAAGTCACCAGAAAAAGCTTGAGAGGTCCTCAGAATTTCTAGCCAGACCGAATGGAGAAAGTCCTTCCTGTACAAAACCAGACTCCACTGATTGGAAGAGATGGCTGTTTTTTTCAATGCCTAAGTCCCAAGAGAAGATAACAAGGCATACAAAGAAATAGGGACGCATAACCCAATCAAAAGAATAAATATCTGGAAGATGACACTAAAGAAACAGATACGTGAATGACCAAAGAATTCAAAATAACCATCATAAGGTGAATTAAAAGAGACCACTGATAGACAACAGGACAAAAAATCAGGAAGATGATGCACACAAAAAAATGAGAATATCAATAAAAAAATAGAAACTATGAACAAGAACCAAACAAATTCTGGAACTAAAGAATACAATAACTGAATGAAAAACTCACTGCAGGGGTCCAACAGCAGACTTGATCAGACAGAAGAAAGAATCATCAGGGGTCAACCCATGGCTCACTTGGGAAAGTGCGGTGCTGATAACACCAAGGCCACGGGTTCAGATCCCTATATAGGGATGGCCGGTTAGCTCACTTGGGAGAGCATGGTGCTGACAACACCAAGTCAAGGGTTAAGATCCCCTTACCGGTCATCTTTAAAAAAAAAAAGAAAAGAAAAGAAAACTATACCCAGCAAAACTGCTCTTCAAAAAAGAAGAAATCAAGACTTTCCCAGATAAGCAAGAGTTGAGGGAGTTAATCACACCAGACCTGCCCTAGAAGAAATGCTGAAGAGAGTTCATCAATTTGAAGCAAAAAGACAATTAACAGCCACATGAGACCATATGAAAATATTAAAAACTCCCTGATAAAAGTTAATTATAGACAAAGGTAGAATCCTGTAATAGTGTCAGTGCCTAAATCACTTAAGAAATCTGGTCTAGAATTTTTAAAAAATCATAATAACTAATTTAAATCAATATTAATGGATACACAATATAAAAAGAGGTAATTTGTGTCTTCAATAACAAAGCGGGGGTAACAGAGATGTAAAGGAGTAGTTTTCGTATGTGATTGAAATTAAGTTGTTATTCTAAAATAGATTATTATAACTTTAAGTACTTTTATACAATTACAGTGGTACCTACAAAGAAAATATCTATAGAATATACAACAAGGGAAAGGAGATGGGAATCAAAACATGTCACTACAAAAAATTTTTTAAAAAAACACAAAGGAAGGCAGCAAGAGAGGAAAGGAGGGACAAAAAAGCTACAAGATATACAACCCCCCCCCCAAAAAAAAACCCAACAAACAAAACGGCAATGGTAAGTCCTTTCCTATCAGTAATTACTTAAAAAAAAAAAAATCTCATTTTAAAAAATTGTGCTAAGATACACATAACATAAAATTTACCATATTAACCATTTTTAAGTGTATAAAAAGTGGCATTAAGTACCTCAAACAGAAGGCAAGAGCATGTGTAAGGTCCCAAGCAGGAGCTGAGTGCAGTGCTCCCTGCCTGGCAAAAGGCCTGAGCATGCCTGGGGTCCTAGACAAGAGCTGAGGGAAGCACTCCCTGCCTGGCAGAAGGCAGGAGCACACCAAAAACACCATGTCCACTTGAGTGTTCCACCACAGTTACTTCTACAGCCATGGCTGCCACAGAACTGACTCACTGCCAGAGTAGCAGCCACAACCACTGTGCAGCTGGCCTATCAGACACTCAACTGCATTGACACAAAGAGAGTCACCATCAGATACTGCAAAAAGAGGAAGTCTTTCCTTTCAAAGCCCACTCCAGTGTAATTGAAGAAGCAACTGCTCTACCAGATGACCAGGCATAAATATAGAGACACTAGAAATACAAAAATCAAAGAAAATATGTCACCACCAAAAGAATACAGGAGTTCTCAATACCGGACCCTATACTGCAGGAAACCCTTGAAATGACTGAAAAGGAATTCCAAGCAATAATCTTAAGGAAACTCAGTGAGATACAAGAAGATTCAATGTAATGAAACAAACAAAAAAAATCCACGATATGAAGGAAGAGATTTACAAAGAGATTAATACCTTTAAAAAGAATGTGGCAGAACTCATGGTACTGAAAGATTCATTCAGCGAAATAAAAAGCACAACAAAGAGCTTAAGCAGCAGGCTAAAACAAGCAGAAAAAAGAATTTGTGATCTTGAAGATAGTCTTTGAAATAACACAGGAGAATAAAAAAAGAAAAAAAATTTAAAGATGAAGAAAACGTAAGAGAGCTAGCAGACAACCTAAGCACACAAACATTTGAATTGTGGGTTTTCCAGAAGGGGAGGAGAAAGGAAAAGTCATGGAAAGCCTATTCAATGAAATAATAACAGAAAACTTCCCAGGTTTAGGGAGAGACACAGACCTTAAGATCCAGAAGGCACAAAGATCCCCAGATTCAACCCAAAAAGATTCTATCCAAGACACATTATAGTTAAACTGGCAAAGCTCAAAGACAGAGAATCTTAAAAGAAGCAAGAGAAAAGCGTCACGTCACCTGCTGGAGACTAGCTCTGCAGGATTCGTTGGACCTGAATAGGTGGTGTGGCGTTGGCGAGGAAAGAAAGAGACAGACCACAGATGTCTAGTGCAAGTGTGGACAACAACCACAAGAATCTTGCTTTATTTATATGTTTTTACCTAATCTTTTACATGTTGATTTATTTTTTAATCAAAACATTTTTTATTTTGTTTCTATTGAAAAAGAAAGGTCAAACCGTTCCAAGGCACTCATGTTGTGACAAAAACATCTGCTCATGCATCAATAGTTCACCCCAAAGCCTGTGGCTTGTGGCAGGAAACTATGCAATAGCAGCATGCTTGGCATTAGAGAGCGTCAGACTTTTGGTCTGAATCACAATTCTTGACCTTTTAAACTTACACAAACTTATATTCTAAATTCTTATAAAATCTTACTTATATTTAACAATTTAATGTCTTATGTTTATATTTATTATTTTAATTTATGACCAAAATCACAATATATACAAGATGATTTTATATAGTAAAACTTGATTATAACATTCTATTATATTTTAACTACTATTAAAAACAATCATGCTAGGGCCAGCCGGTGGCTCACTCGGGAGAGTGTGGTGCTGATAACACCAAGGCCACGGGTTTGGATCCCATATAGGGATGGCTGGTTAGCTCACTGGCTGAGCGTGGTGCTGACAACACCAAGTCAAGGGTTAAGATCCCCTTACTGGTCATCTTTAAAAAAAAAAAAAAAAAAACCAATTATGCTATAAACTAATCTAAACAAAATCTATTAATATCAAAAACCTTATTATATATTTTTACTATTTTACCAATTTATCTTTATAGTATAACTTTCTAATTTCTTTACCAATTGACTCTGGGAACAGTACAAGGAACAAAGTGAAAAATTAAATGATCCTACTCAAACTAATGAAAACGCAATATATCATTCTTATTATTACCGGGAAAACAACATGTTCTTGGTAAATCAAGTGAAACTGTGGGAATGGGGAGAAACAAAGAAATCTGTAACTGGTTGATGATCAATTAGTTGTAAGCACCACTGCACTTGGACCCACCGTTTCCCAGGGGGAAGGTGGATAGAAATCCAGCACAATAACTTCATTCCACATGTACAAGAACATGACCACAGCCACAATGGGTACATGCACACATCACCAAGAAGGAAGAATAATGAAATTAAATAGAGCCAACCCATACCGGGAACATTCATCAAAAACACCTTTAGTACTGACAATGTCTTTTAAATAAACTAGTTAATTTTAATGTATTTTAACATGTCCTTTGAGAAACTCCAGGGAATTTCCCAAAGCCATACTAAGCCAAAAGGTTAGGCTGTTTAATTCTGGGAAACCTCATCAAGTAAAGGTGAACAAACAAGAAATCTCCATGGAGCCGTACCACAAACATGGGACCCCCTTGTAGCCTGCAAAACAAGGGGTATCACTCCTCAGCCTCCCATGCTGTTCCTTATAGCAGGATGGCTCACGGCAGTCACCTATAAGGGAGTCTCTATCAGACTAACAGTAGAATTCTCAAAAGAAACTCTACTGGCTAGAAAAAAGTGGGATAATATATTTAATATACTAAAAGAAAAAAACTACTAGCCAAGAAAACTACATCCAGCAAGGCTATCCTTCAGAAATGTGGGAAAAGTAGTGTATTTTTCAGACAAACAAAAACTGCAGAAGTTCACCACCACATGGTCAGCCCTAGAAGAAATCCTCAAGGGAGTCCTGCATCTGGAAACCAAAAAATGATACTCGCTACCACAAATACAAAAGAAAGGACAAAACCCACTGGTAGAACAAAAATGCAAATAAGAAAGATAAATCTTACCATCTCAAAAAACCAACAAATATCAAAGACAATAATTGGGGAAGAAAGAAACAAAAGATATTTAAAACATCCAAACAAAAGTTGATAAAATGCCAGGAGTAAGACATTACCTCAATAACAACCTATATGTAAGTGGATTAAACTTCCCACTCAAAAAACACAGACTGACTGATTGGATTAAAAAACTAGATTAAACTATATGCTGTCTTTAAGAGACTCACCTGACCTGTAAAGACACAGACTAATAGTGAAGGGATAGAAAAAGATATAACAAACAAATGGAAACAAAAAATGAGCAGGAGTAGCTATTGTTATATCAGATAAAACAGACTTTAAACCAAAAACATAAAAAGAGACAAAGAAGGGCACTATATCCTGTGTTTCTCTGTTGGTTTAAAGTCTATTTTATCCAATATAAAAATAGCTACTGTTGCTTGATTTTGGTTTCCATTTGTGTGATATATCTTTTTCTATCCCTTCACTGTTAGTCTGTGTGAATCTTCACAAGTGAGGTGAGTCTCTTTTAGACTGCATATAGTGGGGTGTAGCTTTTTAATCCAATCAGTCTGTGTCTTTTGAGTGGGGAATTTAATTCATTTATATTTAGGGTTTTTATTGAAAGGTAATGTCTTACTCCTGGCATTTTATCAATATTTGTTTGGATGTTTTAAATGTCTTTTGTTCCTTTCTTCCCCTTTTATTGTGTCTTCAGTGTTTGTTGATTTTTTAAAATTGGTAAGATATAGTTTCTTTTTCTTTCATTTGCATTATTGTTTTACCAGTGGGTTTTGTTCTTTCTTGTGTATTCATGGTAGTGATTATCATTTTTTGGATTCCAGATGCAGGACTCCCTTGAGGATTTCTTCTAGGGCTGGCATATGGTGGTGAACTCCCACAGTTTTTGTTTGTCTGGGAAATACACTGTTTCTCTTTCATTTTTGAAGGATAGCCTTGCTGGGTATAGTATTCTTGGCTGGCAGTTTCTTTCTTTTAGTACTTTGAATATATTGTTCCATTCTCTTGTGGCCTGTAGAGTTTCTATTGATGTCTCCTGTTAGACTGATGGGGACTCCCTTATATGTGACTTGAGGCTTTTCTCTTGCTGTTTTTAGGATTCTCTCCTTGTCTTTGAGTTTTGCCACTTTGACTATAATGTGCCTCATAGAGGACCTTTTTGGACTGAATCTATCTGGGGATCTTTGAACTTCCTGGATCCGAAGTTCCACATCTCTTCCTATACCTGGGGAGTTTTCTGCTATTATTTCATTGAATATGTTTTTAATGCCTTTACTTTCTTCTCCCCTTTTGGAATACCTATGATTCAGATGCTTGTGTACTTAAGGTTGTCTGATAGCTCTGTTTTCAAGATCAGAAATTCTTTCTTCTGCTTTCTGTAGCCTGCTCCTAAAGCTCTCAGTTGTGTTTTTTATTTCATTGAATGACTACTTCTCTAGGAGTTCTGCTACATTCTTTTTTGAAGTATTAATCTGTTTATAAATTTCCTCCTTTGTATCCTGGACACTTTTCCTCATGTCATTGTGTTATCTGAGTCTTCTTGTATCTCATTGAGTTTCCTTAAGATTGTTGCTCAGAATTTCTTTTCAGTCATTTCAAGGGTTTTCTGCTCTGTGTTGTCTGGTACTTGAGAATTATTGTATTTCTCTGGTGGTGTTATATTTTCTTATTTTCTTTCATATTTCTAGTATCCGTATTTTGATGTCTGGTCACCTGGTAGAGCAATTGCTTCTTCTGTTACTCTGGAGTGGACTTTGAGGAGAGAGACTTTGTCCTGTGGACATATTTTATATTGACTGCTGAGTAGGGTGTTTTAATATTGTTTCTGGGTAGACACAGTAGTGTAGTCTTCGTGTGGGTACTTCAGGCGTATTCAGTGTCTGAATTGTGTGAGTGCCTTTGTGGCCTAGGCACTGGGGCACTTAGCATTCCTTGCTGATGTTAGTGACACTGTGTTGGGTTGTTAAGGACATGGGTGAGCTCTTGGGTTCTTGGGAGAAGTGCCTGGGTGCCCTGTTGTTCCTTGGCTCAGTTGGGTGACCCTGGGTGGGCTTGTTGGCACCCTGGTTAGCATCCTGTGACCCTGATGGGTGCACTGGGGTATACTGGCACTCCTCAGTTTGAATGGGTGACCCTGGGCAGTGTTTCTTTTTACTCTTTCCTATAGGCAGAGTCTCCTCCTGGATCCTTGCTTCCTCTGGTTGAGGGATGGGTTCTTGGAGGTTGGATATTTTCTTCCTTACTCTATTTGGCTATCCTGGGTTTCTACACTCTGGGGTTCCATGTGTTTCTCTCCCTGGATCAAGGCAGTCCCATGAGCTTTGTATGTACCTCCCACCTCCAGGTGCACTATCACAGGGTGCAGCATAATTCCCCCCATGGTTTGGTCACTGGGTACCTGGTCTGTGCTCACCTCTTTCCCTGTACTCCACTGTTGACCCTCCTTGTGTCAATGTAGTCAAGAGGTTCATGGGCCGCCTGCACAGTGGTGGTGGCTGCTTTATCAGTGGGCCATTTTTATGGCAGCAGTGGTGTCTGTGGTAGTGGCTGTGATGGACCACCCACATGGTGGTAGTGTCTGCGGCAGCAGTGGGCTGCCCATGCAACCCTGTTGTCTGTTGGGTCTACCCTTGGTTCCTGAGGTTCCTGTGTTCTCCTGCCAGCTGTCAGTTGGGGCTGCCCTCCAAAAACTGGGCATTAATATATTGTAGGGAAGTCTGAACATAGATTTCCCTCCCTCTTATCTGTGATTTGTTTTAGTTGTTTGCTTCTTTGTTTAGTGGCTTGGCTAGACTATTTTCCTAAACTGTATATTTTCCATGCAGTGTGAAGCCTTTGATGTGGCTCCTTAAAAGGTGTGGCCTTGAGCATGCTCACAGTCTCTCTGGAATTACAGTGGTTTCAGCAGGGTTGTCTTTGAATGCCGGTCTCCCTAATTTCTCTGTTAAGTTGTATCTCTGTTGGTATTACACCTCGCTGTTAAGCTTCACTGATTGCTGGCTGATTGCTCTATTGTTCTAGAAAATGCCTTAGGGCTTAAATTGCTTCGCAGTTTGACCCAATTAAATTTGGGCTCCTTTGCTGTGGTAGTTTTTGAGGCACATATTTGGGGTTTGTTCTCATTTCTGGAGGGCTAGTCTTTGCTTTCTCTTTCCCTGGTTCTCTTGGTAAATTAGCTTATCTAAAGTTTAGCTTTTTGCTTTCATGTGGTTGTCAGTCTCTTCTTAATTGCTTATTACCCAAATATCCATTGTTTCCAAGAGCACCCTTACGCCTGAACTTTTCCACATACTTGTTTCAAATAAAGTCAGTTCCTGTAGGAAGACCTTTGGAGCATTCTCTTCTTGCAGACTGCTCTCCTGATAAAATCTCTGAGCCATTCTCTGGGCATCAAGTGGGTACAGTGGCCACTGGTCTTCTCAGCTTCCCTTTTCTGACATGGAGCTTCCATTTTTAGAGTGTGATGGGGCAAGGGCAATTGGGGCCCCAGTATTCTTGGCCTACCACACCTGGTGTAGTGTCTCTGCCCTGTGAGTGGGAGCTGAGTAAAGGAAGGAAGCCCTAGCCTCTCAGTTGTATTCACCAGAAATTTAGCTGCTTCAACTTGGAGTGGGAGGGCATGAGAAGTTCTGATGTCCTGCCTCTTCCAAGGGATATGGTAATCCTTGATTTGGAGCTGAAGGGTAAGAGAGACCTGTCTTCCTGGCTACACCCTTCTGGAATGTATCTGCTATTAAATACAGCTGGGGGATGGAGAGGGAGGAAATGGGTTTTGGCTGAACTGGCACAGATTCTTGCTGTTCTTACTAAGTTAATAGATTTTCTTGAAGAAATGTTTCTTCATTTGCTGTCCACCCCAGGACAATTTCCAGGGACTTTAAATGGTTGGTTGGTTTTTAAAATGATTTTCATCAGTTATGTTTGTTTCATCCTGGAGAGGTTCTACAGTGCCACTCAGCATCATTCTGGATGTGGAATCCCTTTACTTCCATCTTTAACAAAATGCTGCTTTGTGTGAACAATTTTATGGTTTGGAGGATCAGATAGCACTCAGTTCATGAAGACCACTTTGGGTTGCATAGTTACTTTGTGTCTCATAATCAGTCTCTACCAGGGCTCAGTAGTAAATGGAGAATAGTTCAAATGGAGGATAGTTGTCAACAGAGGAAAGCATGTCCTTACTCATAAACCATAGTGATCTTCACAGCAGTTTCCTATTGGGACTTGCCAGAGGTTTTGTACTGCCACAGATATGACATTTTGGGTAGCATTGAGTCTGCTGGGTCATAAGACCCAAGTGACATATCAGCTTGCACTGCAACTGGGACCTGCTGCAAAGCCATTTCTTGCTCTGAGATTCAAAATTGGAAGCCTTACAAGGTTGTCAGTAAGTGGGTCAGAGCAGCATAATCAAATGTGGTAAATGTTACTTTCAAAATCCAGAGTCTCACCAAATATTGTGCCTCTTTCTTCACAGTAAATGGTACCGAGTGCCAGGGCTTATATCTCATTTAATAAGGGATATCTGTTGTGAGGCACTCGCACAGAGGGATCCAAGACCAGCGTTGGTTTTATAGCTCTTTTAATAGTTGACAGCTCTTCTTGGTGTTACAGCTCTTTTTGGTGTTACAGTGCTTCATTGCTTGCAAGCAAGGAGAGCACAAGCATTAGGCTCATATCTCCCCGAATGAGGGAAAAGGCCCGCCTTATATAGCCAAAAACTTCATGCTCAAGTTCTCACTTAGGTCCTCTTATGCAAATGTGGGACACAAGTCTGTTAGTCTGGATTGGTTGGCTATGAGACATAGCTCACTGGTCAGTTCTGGAGCCTAATTTTCATGGGTGCAGGAAGCAAGCTAGGTTACAGAAGCTAAAGTTCACGATTAAGACAGCCAAGCATAAAATTTCTAAAACAGTTTCTCCAGTGGAAGGGGGCAGGTTTAACAATCAGAAAATGCTCAGAGTTCCCCACTACATATCCAGATATGCCCCAAACCACTGGACCCTTAGAAATTTCACTGATGTGGCAAGCTCCTGAACTTCTCCAAGGTTCATCCCCTATCCTCTGCCACATATATATCTTGCTAAGGTATTTAGGGTGCTTGCTGTCTCCTGTTCAGTGGGTTCACTTAGCATGTTATCAGCAATGTAATAAACCAGTGTGATGTTCTTTGGGATAGCAAGAAAATAAAGTATCCTCTGGACTATGACAGCGAGCAATAGAGTTAATGTAGCCCTGGTGAAATAGTAGAGGTATACTGTTACCCTGTTGCCCCTACCCTGTAAATGTAAACTGTTTCTGATTTTGCTTATTGATTGAAATGAAAAAGAATGTATTTTCCAGTTTGATAGCTGCATACCTGTAGAGATGCCATATATGGAAGGATCTCCAGCTACAATTGGTATCACTCGATTAAGTTTGTGATAATTTAATTTTCCACAAACCATCTGGCTTACAGTGGCCAAGTAGGTAAGTTAAATGGAGATTTGGTAGAAATTGCCTTTGTAACATCTCTCAATTTTTGATGTGGCATTGATCTCTGCAGTTCCCTCAGGGGTACACTATTACTTTTGGTTTACTATCATGGCAGGGGTGGGAACAGTTCTAGGTGCTTCCACTTGGATTTTCCTACCTTAATAGTCCTCACTCCATAGGTCAGAGAACCCATTTGATAATTCTGCCAATTAATAAGTATATCCTTTCCCACTATATATTGTGAATCTTGGGAAATAACCATAGGATATGTCCTTTGTCTAATTGTAAGATATATTCAAGCCAAGACTCTATTTTTCATCTATACTCCATAGGTCCCCTACTCTGTTGTTTAGGGATGAGCATATGTTAGAGCCATTATCTAATAATCCCCAGAAAGATTAGGTATGTATCTTTCTCCAGTGTGGTTACATTGATAAATTACCGCAAGACCCTTAGGGGAAGATTGATGATACGTACCTGTGGCTGCATTGCAGGGTGCTTCTTTGGTCAAGGGGCTCTGTGTTTGTGAACTGGCTTAGGACTGGGAACTGGCTAAGTGGCCAAGAACTTCCTCAGTTTAAACAAATAAATAAAAAAAGAAAGATATAACAATCACAATAATATGTTGAACTTTCAAAAGGAGAGGACAGAACTGAGGTTACCAGAGGTGGGAAAGAGGGAGTGGAGGGGGAGGTAAAGGAGTTATTGGTAAAGGGCCATGAAAAATGATTATATTGTATATCGTCGAATATACTAATTATCCTGATTTGAACATCACACATTGCATGCAGGTATTGATACTCAACTCTGTATACCACAGATATGTGCAATCAACTATGGTTCAATAAAAAAAATAATAAATTTATATATTATTTTTCTGCTATAGAAAAAAATAAAAAAGAATTTCCTCCATGGTGACCAAAGGAAGTTAGGTTTTTACCCAGCAGATCTATAACTTTTCCTCCTATATATGTGTAATAGTCAGGGTTCTCCAGAGAAACAGAATCAAGATAGATATAGAATCAAGATAGAGATAGATATAGATGTAGATATAGATATAGGTCTAGATACATGAGAGAGAATTTATTAGGGGAATTGGCTCATACAATTACAGAGGCTAAGTCCCACAATATGCTGTCTGCAAGCTGGAGAGCAAGGAAAGCCAGTAGCATGGCTCAGTCCAAGTCTGAAGGTCTGAGAATTAGGGGAGCCAGAGGTATAACTCTCAGTTTGAGGCTGAAGGCCTGAGAACCTGGGGCGGGGGGCGGGATATGCTGGTACAAGTCTTGGAGTCTGAAGGCTGGAGAACCTGGAGTTCTGATGTCCAAGGGCAGGAGAAGATGGGTATTCTAGCTCCAGAGGAGAGAAAGCACAAATTCACATTTCCTCTGCCTTTTTGTTCTCTCTGGGCCCTCAGCCAAATGGATGGTACTATGCCACTCCCATTGGGGGAGGGTAGATCTTCCTTACTCAATCCACTGATTTAAATGCCACTCTCTTCTGAAAACACTCTCACAGACGTACCCAGAAATAATACTTTACCAGCTATTTGGGTATATTAGTCAGGGTTTTCCAGAGAGACAGAACCAATAGGATATGTATTTAAATATGTGAGAGGGGACTTAGGGGAATTGGCTCATGCAGTTGTGAAGGCTGAGGAGTCTCATGATAGGCCCTCTGCAAACTGAATGCTGTAGCGTGGCTCAGTCCAAGTCTGGAAGCCTCAGAACCAGGGGAGCCAATGGTGTGATTCTCAGTCTCAGGCCAAAGGACTAAGAGCTGGGGCCTAAGTCCTGGAACCCAAAGGCTGAAGAGTCTCGAGTTTGGATGTCCATGGACAGGAGAGAAGACTGTATCACACAGCTCCAGCAGAAATAGAGTTGAGAGATTTGCTTTTTCCTCCATTTTTATTCTCTCCAGACCCCCAGTAGATTCGATGATGCTCATTCATATTGAGGGCGGGTCTTCCCCACCCAGTCCACTCAGGCTTACATGTTAATCTCTTCTGGAAACACCCTCATAGACACACCAGAAACAATGCTTTACCAGGTTTCTATATATTCCTTAATCTGGTCAAGTTGACACCTAAAACTAACCGTCACATTGGTTATCCCTTAATTCAATCAAGTTGACAACTGTAATTAACCATCACAGTATGTCAAACAGCACTTTTGTAGACTTACCATATGTATTAGTCTGTTTTGTGTTGCTATAACAGAATACCTGAGACTGGGTAATTTATAAGGAACAGAGGTTTATTTGGCTTATGATTCTGGGACAGCTACATCTGGCATGGGCCTCAGGCTGCTTCTACTCATGGTGGAAAGTGGCAGCAGCTGGTGGGTACAAGCAGATCACATGGCCAGAGGAAGCAAGAGAGAGAGGTAGGGGGGGAGGTGCCAGGGTCTTTTAAACAATCAGCTCTCATGGAAACTAATAGAGCGAGATCTCACTCAGGTCCCCCTCCCCCAGGGAGAGCATTAATCCATCCATGAGGGATCTGCCCCCGTAACTCAAACAGCTCCCAACACTGCCACATTGGGGATCAGATTTCCACATGAGTTTTGGTGGGGACAACATGTCCAAACTCTATCACCACATATTTCATTTCTAGGGACCCAGTGGTCAATTAGCCATTGCCACAGATCCTTGTGGATCAAATGCTCAGATTACCATTCTGTCCCTATGTATTATGGTGATAATGTTTCTTATCTTGTCCTGTCTTGTCTACCTGACCTTTACCACTTTGGGATCCCATTATTCCCATCTGAGATCAGGGGACCCAAATTCATTGCAGTATCCCTCATCATCATCTCTGGCTTTCAGAGAATGGCCACTACTGAGCTTGTCAAAGATACAGGTACTCTCCTTACCAATGCATATTTTTATTATTTTTTTAAGTTTTGAAACAATTACAAGTGAACAGAAAACTCATAAAGAAGTGACAAGTAGAAATAAGTTTTTTCTGGAATGTTTTTAGAATAAGTTGCCAACTTGCTGCCCATTTACCCCCAAATACCTAAGTGTGTATTTCCCCAGATATTTAAGTGTGTATTTCTTTTTTTTTTCTTTTAAAAGATTACTGGTAAGGGGATCTTAACCCTTGACTTGGTGTTGTCAGCACCATGCTCAGCCTGTGAGCCACGGGCCGCCCCCTTAAGTGTGTGTTTCTGATAAATAAGGACATTCTCCTATATAACCACAAGACAACCATCAGTATCAGGCAATAAATACTAATACATTATTAGCATCTAATTCTCATACTACATTCAAGTTGTGCCAGTTGTCCATTGGAGGAAAAGGATTCAGGACAGAATTATGCATTGCATTAGGTTGTGATGTCCCTGGTAGTCTCCCTTAGTTTGAAATGGTTTCTCAGTCTTTCCTTAACTCTTATCATCTTGAAACTTTTGAAGAATACAGTTATTTTGTAAGCTGTCCCTCAATTTGGATTATTCTAATATGTGTTCATGATTAGATTTATGTTCTGTATCTCTGGTGGCTTTGTAATATTGTCAACTGGTTAGGCTGAACTACATTTTCCAGAATTCCTTTTTCTGTATGTTCCTTGTTAAGGTGGGCCACCAAAAGAGATTCTTGTGGGAGAGGAAAGCGGAAGTGAAGCAGCAGCTGTTTTGTAGTGCACACACATTGTTATCTGCTAGCTCACCTTGTTGGTGTGGTGTACCATCTGGGCCTGCAACTTCTCCAACTTCCCCTAGATCCTCCTTCAACTCCTCTGGCTCCTGGGCCAGGTATGTGCTTAACTCCATGAAGAAGGACCCAATTCCTGCAGGATACCCACACCACTAAGGTCAGAGGCAACAAGAACTGCCGGCTTGAGCTCTTTTCCTTGCTTTTCCCCACTTAACATCTGTCTTCCCTTTCTAACTGTGGACTCCAAGCTCCAGAATCAGACATGAGGACAACAGCCTTGCATAGACTGGTTAGAAACTTTTGGAGGTGGTGAATGTGTTTACGGCATTGATTGTGATGATGATTTCATGGGTGTATACTTATCTACAAACTCATCCACTTGTATACATTAAATATGTACAACTTTTTGTATGTCAGTCATACCTCAATAAAGTGGTTTTTTAATAAAAGGGAGAGACTGTGCTAGATATTCTTTATCCCCTACCTCCATCCATTTTCTACTCTAACTAGTCTCTCTCTATGTCCTAGGAAGTTTACCCCCACAGACTGCATAGTTTTGGTTCCCTTCCCTGTTTGCTTGTAGTTGGGTTTAAATTGTAAAGGGGTAGAAATTGTAAGAGATAAAATAGTGGGAGGAGAGCGGGCTTAGGGTATTTCTTCCCCACTTTCTCCCTGCTATGGCTCTACATCACTGGCAGTAGCTGGTTCCTGCACAACTAGAGCATCCACTGGGCAACTCTTTCTCCATCGTCCTGGCACTCACTGAGCTTTGGTAACTATTTCTTCCCTTGATCCCCTGGCTCTAGGGGTGGTAACGGTTTCCACTCAAACCTCACTATCCCTTATTTCTTGTAACCCTGACCACTCCCTGTAAATACCTAGTCTTTTCACAAACTTTCTTCATCTGAACTGTCTGGAGTGAATTATTTTCCTGTCAAGACCCTGCTGATAAAGTCTGTTTATATCTTCGTCCTTTGCCTTATCTCCGTGATTTTAAAGAACAATAATGCTGGAAGTGGAAAACTCCCCACTTGGGTGTTTTTCTGTACACTTTCTGGGCTGTTCTACAGTGCTTGGAGATAGAGCACTAGGGAAATAAAAATGACTCATCTAGGAAGGTTACCGTTTTTAGAAAGAAGTTTAACAAATCTACACAAGTAATACATGGTCATGACAGAAAATTTAGGAAATCACAAAGAGAAAAATAAAAATCTTCAGTAATTCCACTCCACAGAAATAACCACTGTCAATATTTTGCCAAATATCCTTTTTAACTACATATATCTAAGTTATATACTTCTTTAAAAATTCACAATTCCTGAGACGGTACCAGCTTGAATTGCTGGTCTTTTGGAATTTCCATAACTGCCCTTATCTATGGTAATGGGGACAAAGCAGGAGCAAGTGAAGGAAAGAGAAGCACAGTGGAGGAGGAAGCAAATCAGGGGTGTTTTCAATAGTCCAGCGGGCCCCCTCCCCCCACCCGCCCTTTCTGGACTTGTAATTGATGCACTAGATGAACTCCACCTGCACTAAGTCCTGCTGTGCTGGGCTGGGCTTGTGTGCTCTCTGGGAGGGACTGCCTCCTCCAGTTCTCATAGAGGAATCTATGCCAGAAGCATGGGTAAATAAGCCACAGTTGCACAGCTAGCTGCCCTGCACAAAGCTCCTTTGGAATACATGGAAACCTCTAGAGCATAAGGCAGCCCAGAGAGAGAAGTTAAAAACCAATTAATTCTCCAGCAGCCCTGAAAAGGTTAATCCCAAATTGACTGCGGAACACAAATGTGTTCCCACAGGGCAGAATCTAATCTTATTGTGGGTAATAACTTCAATCTTCAGAACTGGAGCTTATTTGTTAGATGCCAAGGTCGTTTTGTTTTCCCTCAGAATCCGAAGAGCTAAACATCCTTGCTATTTGATTCCTGTGTCTCCTCAAAAGGAATGACACTATTATGTATGTGTAGTATATCTTGTCTCCTGTATTGCTTTTCCACTGCCCAGAGTTATGCTGACCCCAAGTAATCAAACCCCCCCCCCCCCCCCCCCGAGAGAGGGAATCTCTCTGCAGAGGCAGAGACATACACAAAGTGGAGGCTACTCTGTGCTAGCTGATGTGGTACAAATGCACAGTCTTTTTTCCTGGGGGGGCTCCCATCTGATTTTTTGCCTCACTACATCAGAGCAACTGAAGCATCAACTTTCTACCAGTTACCTTTTCTGAACAGTTAGCAGTAGCAAAAGAAGGAAGGAATTTGGACATCATCCTTCTTGCTTGTCCTTTCTTGTTCTATTGTTCTTCAAGCCCCTAGTTTCACTCTAAAAAGATCTTGTTAGTGAGTCTGCTTTTCTGAAGACCTAAAAGAAGAAATATCAATGTGAAAAATATGTCACAGGCCAATCATAGGACTTAGAAAACAGCCTTCTTATTTTTTTAAAAAAGAGTAGTGTTCACTTTAACTTTGCCAGTCAAATACCTTTCTTTTTGAAATCTTGTTGCGCCCTTTCAGTTCATGCTGTGGTGAGATAATTGTAAGTTTACTGAGCTTCAAATAGAAAGGTATCTGGGCAGGGTGGACTCTCAATAAACTTGCTTGTTTGCTCAAAGTGACTGCCAGGACTCAATAAATTTGCTGAAGCTCCCTAGTAACTGCCTGCATATCTAATTGCAGTTTATTTTTGTCAAGCTTCATTCTCACATACCTTTGGCTACACATTAAGAACAGCCTCAAAATTGTTAAGGAGTATGAGAAGAACCTTAAAGAAAATTTTAGAAGAAGGAAGCAGGGATTAAACTCAGATGAAGTGATTTGCAGATAACTCCTGCTTGTAAATCTGAAGAGAGAAATTTTGAGCTGCATTATCAAAAACGGAATGGCAACAGCAAGGCAGGTGGAGATGTGATCTCAAGATCCTTGAAGATGAAGCTGGTGATATTAAAGTAGATAAAAGCAGAGTGGAGGAAAGGCTAGTGATGCAGGTTGTGGTGTGCAATGGTCAGACCATCTGCTACGGCATCAGCACAAACTGCTTTGCATTGATGCAACTGATGATGATTGAGTAACTGAGGCATTATAAGACATGCACACTCTTATTACAGTGACCACCATTCCTATGAAGCATTACATATGGTGCTAGAGCAGTCTTTGTCGGTGTTGTTAATAACAACAGAAAAGTTACACAGGCCATGTTTTCCTCTGATACTGGTCCATACAATAGTCTCTCTGTGAGGGGAAGATGGTTTAATAGTGCTATAATAGGTTACATAAAAGGAACTCCTGTGATTGTCTTCTGGAGTATTGAGATTGTGTCCCACTCCACAGAATGGGGGAAGGAGAATACCGAGGAGAACCCCAAGGGGATAGAGAGGGTGGCAGAACTTTTGAAAAGAGAGAAAAGAAGACAATCCTAGGGGCCTTTGGCTAGGGAGTAGTGAGTAGGTCTGGGCCTGCTGTGGATTGAATGTTCCCCTAAACTCATTGAAACTTGATCCCCATTGTAACAGTGTTAAGAGGGTGAGAAATCATACTATGGCAGTGTTGAAAGGTGGGGCATTTAAGAGGTGATTGGATTGGATCGTGAGGACTATGCCCTTGTGAATGGATTAATCCATTTGTGGGATAATAGGTTAATGGCTTAAGGAGTTGTCATAGGAGTGGCACTTGTGGCTTTATAAAGAGAATAAGTGAGCATGCTAAAGAGCTCTTGCCATCCTCACCATGTGATTGCCTGTGTTGCCACAGGACCCTGTAGAGAGTTCCCACCCAGAAGAAGGTCCTCACCAGATGTGCCCCCTGGACCATGGACTTTCCAGCCTCTGAAACTGTAAAAAATAATAATTTTTTTTCTATATAAATTACCCAGTTTCAGGTATTCTGTTATAAGCAACAGAGAACGGACTAATAGAGGGCCTTTTCAGGCCCTCTTTCAACTTTAGGGTTGCATATTAGAAAGGCCTTTCTGTGGGATATATCACGTCCATCATAGCCTATTATTATCAAAATCAGAACTTACCATTTTGCAGCTGAGAAACCAAAGAATAGTGAGATAATTGTCACAGTCATTTTTTCAAGTACACATGATTAATTGAATAAGTTCACATCTTTTAATTCCCAGCTTAGGCATGATCCTATTGGACTACGGTGTCCCTGAATGGACATACCCCAAAGGAAGATGGTTCCTATTCAAGTATGAAGAATCAAACAAAGGGTTATCTGGACTTGGAGTGCATGCCAAACTGCTTTTTTTCAAGTTTGACAGAAGCAAACAAAATGTTGAAAGTATTAGAAGATATCTTCTGCTTTCTTCTGCTTTGGGAACTTGATATTGATGTGCCTTGAGCACTGAATCATCCTAGCATGGTGTGATAGAGAGATATTAAAGTCCTTATTTCTGGGGCCGGCCCGTGGCTCACTTGGGAGAGCATGGTACTGATAACACCAAGGCCATGGGTTCGGATCCCATATAGGGATGGCCAGTTAGCTCACTGGGTGAGCATGGTGCTGACAACACCAAGTCAAGGGTTAAGATCCCTTTACCGGTCATCTTTAAAAATAAATAAATAAATAAAGTCCTTATTTCTTCACTTAGCTTGTGAGCCACAGTTTCCTCATCTGTAAAATTGAGATAACAGTGCTAATTTTAGTGCTATTGTGAGAATTAAAAAGATAATGCATGTAAAGCACTTTATACAGTGTTTGGCATATAGAAATAGTTCAACAAATGATCACTTCCCTTTTGTTTTCCACTTGTACAGTAGTTTGTCTAGTATGCTTAGCTTGAGTCAAAAATAGTGGCTCTAAAGAGTTCTCTGAATTTAGATAAAGCTCTTTGTGCCATTTGTAAAATGACTTATCTCTCTGTAAGTGAGCATTTTCCCAAATACGGGTTTCAGCATACATTCAAATGTGTTTTGCTCATCCAGCAAGACCAAATGAAACCTCAGCCCACAAGAACTTTATCTTTATGACTCCTTTTTCCTCCTCATCATTATCTCAGACTCCAGAAGACAGGACTGAATTTTATAGGCAGCTCTGTAATTCAAAATAAGAGAAACAAGGCTCAAAAGTACACTGTAGCTGAGGGGCTTTGCTTGCCCTAGGGCAGAGTTTCTTAGCCTCAGTACTATTGACATTGTGGGCTGGATACTTCTTTATTGTGGGGGGCTGTCCTGTGTACTACAGGATGTTTAGCAGCATCCCAGGCTGCTACCCATTAGATCCCTCCCTTGAGTTGTGACAACCAAAAATGTTTCCAGACATTGCCATTTGTCCCCTGGGGAGGGAGACAAATTGCCCCTGGTTGAGAACCAGCCCTAAAATAAATAAATCAGCTAGCTGTTTGGCATACAGCCTGTAGGGGTAGAGTAAATAGAATATTTAGGAGTGAGTGGAAATTCAAAGGGCAAGGGGTGGCAAGAGAAAGAAGAATTCAGGTAGAGGAACAGTTTGGATTTTGAAAAACAACCTATTTTATATACCAGGCCTTATGGATACAGAGATTAATAAGACTTATGTCTTGCTCTCTAGGAGCTCACATTTTAGTGTCTGAGGCAACCACTTGGAAACATAATACTGTGTAGTGAGTGCTATGTCAGAAATATATAAATGGTGCTATGGGAAATGGGAGCACAGAGAAGGGGTGCCCACCCTAGTGGGTTGCAGGGAGGGCTTTCCAGAAGTCGCATCTGAGCTGAAAGATGAGTAAGGATTAGTTTGGAGAAGAAAAAGAATGATGGAAGAGACATGAGAGAACTTCGCATTTGGAGGGAAATGCAAATCATTTAGGTTGACTGGGAGCAGAATGGTCAAGAACAAGGAGTGGTAGAATAGAGGCTTGTAAGATAGACTGGGAGCAGATCACAGAAGTCCTTCTAAGCCAAATAAAAGACTCAATTTTGAGAACCACCAAGAGCCATTGAGTTTCTCCATGATCTGATTTGGATTTAGGGAAGATTACTTTGGCAGCAGTGTGGAAAGTAGATTGGATTTGGGTGACCAGTCAGGAGGCTATTGTTGTAGTCCAGGTAAAAGATGACTATGGCCTGAGTTTGGGTAGTAATACAGGGAAGGAAATCAAGATCTATTTAGGTGATGAGAATAACAGAATCTGGGGACTAGTTGGGTGTGGAGACGATTTCTGGCTTGTGCTATTGGGTAGATGGTAATGCTATTCACTGGGATGGAAAACATTGGGGACAGAAGATGTTTGGAAAGACAAAGTTTAAGTTTGGAAAAGTTGAATTGAGGTGGTTGCGATCATTGAGGTGGGGATAGCTGGTAGGCATTAATTTATAAATCTCAAAGGCAGGAGAAAATTTAGGGTAGAGATACAAGATCGAGAGTCATCAGGGGAAATTGAAGGCATGAGAATGGATGAGATCATCCAAGGATAATGTGTGTACTGAAAAGAGATGAGGGCCACGGATATTCTCATGGCTTGTATCTTCACTTCATTTGTGTCATCTCCTCTGAGAGGCTTTCCTTTTCTTTTTAAAAATTTTATTCAATTTGTTTGTTGTCAACAAGCTTGTTGAGTGCTCTGTTTTAAATCATTTTTTAAAATTGAACATAATTGTACATATCTGTTGGGGTACCGCTTGAATGTCAATACCTGCGTGCAATATGTGATGCTCAAATCAGGATAATTAATATATTCAACATTATACAATGTAATCATTTTTTGTGGCCTTTTACCAATTTCTTGCTACCCACCCCCTTCCCACCTCTGCTAGCCTCAGTTCTGTTCTGAGAGGCTTTCCTTGACTAACATATTATAAAATATCACTCCCATCACCCTCTATTCCTTTACTTTGATTTTTCTGGTAACACATCACTCTCCCTTATTATGTTATGTATTTAAACCATTAGCTTTTTGGTTACTCTCAGATATTTACAATAGTTTAATTTTCAGGCATTAAAAAGTCAACAACTCAAAACCCAAATTCTCATCTCACATCTAATTTAAAACTTCTCCTCTAACCCCCAACCTCCAGTGGAGCTTGACTAAAGATACCACAGATATCCAGTAAAGAAAAGTGACTTAGTCAGTTTTTTCATTCTCCTTGCTCCATCTCCTTCCCTATTTGCTCTACTGCTTCAAGACTCCTCCAGGGTTGAAGGGTGGGGTGGGTAGGGATGGTGAGAAGCTTAATTGACTGGTGCTGGTGTAATCTGGCTATCAATATCC
Organism: Cynocephalus volans; assembly: GCF_027409185.1. NCBI lineage: Eukaryota > Metazoa > Chordata > Mammalia > Dermoptera > Cynocephalidae > Cynocephalus > Cynocephalus volans. The sequence goes on along the minus strand of NC_084478.1, from coordinate 108,621,674 downwards.
TTTGTGAGGTAGATTCCCAAATACTACTGTTTCTTTTTTTTTTTTTTTTTTTTTTTGTCGTTTTTTTTTTTTTTTCGTGACCGGCACTCAGCCAGTGAGTGCACTGGTCAGTCCTATATAGGATCCGAACCCGCGGCGGGAGCGTCGCCGCGCTCCCAGCGCAGCACTCTACCAAGTGCGCCACGGGCTCGGCCCGAAATACTACTGTTTCTTGTGGTGTGCTTTTGTGGTTTATTCAGGGACTCCCTCACTGCTCATTTCCCTAGTGGAGACCTCTTCCCTGCATCATTCCCTGATAGAAACAATGTACCATCTGATTGTCTTGCTTCTTGGCATTTGCCCACATAACTTTCTTCTCATGGGATCCTCATTCTTATGTTGGTGTTGCCAGCTATGCTCAGAAGAAATTACCTGGCCCACAGCCTGGTCCTTTGGAAGTCTAAATTAGATCTCTTTCTTTGTCCTGCCATTGTGAGCAACTTCGACCACCCTTCTTTCTTCAGACTTCAAGTAAAATTCAAGTACAAGTTCCTATCTTTTCCTAACACCAGAGGACACATATGAGGTTCTCCCATGAACTCTTTCTGTTTCAGTAGCAACACAGCAGGCCTAAAAATTTCTGTAGTGCAACAAGCCTCCAGCCTGTGAGTAAGATGCCAGTCTCCTCTCTTTGAAAGGTTTAATCAGAATCTTTTTTGCTTGGCTTGAACAAGGAAACCATAATGCTTTGTACTCCCATGAATTCCCTTCAAAAAATCCTCTTTATTCTTCCAGTAATCTCTAGAATTATCTTATATAGAGTAGAGTTGAGTGGTGGGGATTAATAATTAAAGTACCAGTTTGGCTACCTCTTAGCAAGTCCTGTGGGAAACTGTACAGCACCTCTCTTTAGAATGTATGGCTACTCTTAGAGTGTGTGAGGGGTCTTCATAAAGTTCGTAGGAATATTTGCATTATCCTTTTTTTTTTTTTTTTTTTGGCAGCTGGCTGGTACAGGGATCTGAACCCACGACCTTGGTGTTACAAGGCTGTGCCCTAACCAACTGAGCTAACTGGCCAGCCTATATTACCTTTTAATTTTATTTTTCCATGAACCTTTCGAAGTACCCTCGTATGCCTTCAATTTTGAGGCCTCAGTGAAAACTTTGAGAAACAACAGAAAAAGTCGCATTTAATATCCTTTTACAATATATGTAGCAACACACACACACACACGTATGATATATTTGTTTATTGCTGAGAGGCAATATAGAGTACTAGTTAAGAATATGGACTCTGAAGCCATACTGTCTGGCTTCAAATACTGAGTTAAACATTTGACTTCTCTGTAAATGTAAAATGGAGATAATAATAGTATATACATCATAGGATTTTTGTGAGGACCAAGTGTGTGTGCACTTGTGCTTTTGTATCTTAGATTAGTAACTTAGAATAGTACTTAGAATAATAGTAAGTTCTATATGCGTTTGCTATTAGTGCAATTGTTTATTTTTCTCTGACTTAGAATGTAAGCTCCGTGTATGCAAGATCTTTTTTCGTTTACTGCTGCATTTACAGCTCCTAAAAAACAGTGTGTATTATATGCACTCATAAATGTTAGTGCCCTCAGACTTCTTCTAAATAAGTTAATGTGACATTTAAATCTTTAATGTTAGGATGTGGGTAGAAAAAGTGGAGTCTGAAAAGATTAAGAAAGAGAGACAGAAGAACAAGGAGGCCATGATGTTCCAGAGACCATATGAGAGAGACTTTAATAAGGAAGGACTGGGCAACACTCCTTTGCTAGAAGGTCAAAGAAAAATAAAACTAAAAGGCAGTCATTGCATTCTGTAACAAGGAGCCCGTTTTTGCTTTTATATCCTGGTAGATATTGTGGGTTTTTTTCCCCCTGAAAGATGCTTTTATTAAAATGAGTGACCACTCAGAATAAATCTTTGAAAATAGGTCTTAAAAGTTGTCAGCCCTACATTACCAAGCTCCAAAGAACAAACTAGTCCTGCACTTACTTAGTCTTGGCTATAACCACAAAGGACCCATCCTCAATACAGTTCAGTACATTCTTCCCTGACCTGGACTCTCCTCTTGCATCAAACAACAAAACCTGCTGTTTGTGACTTCTCCTCCTAAGAATGTCCTTCTCCCTTCTTCCCCATCTTCTCTTTTTTCAAAAGTATGAGTAGAATATATAAAAACTCATAATTTAATAACAAAAAGACAACACAATTAAAAATTGACAAAGGATCTGAATAGACATTTCTTCAAAGAAGATATACTAATGGCTAATAAGCACATGAAAAGATACTCAACATTAATTATTATTAGAAAAATGCAGGGCCGGCCTGTGGCTCACTCGGGAGAGTGCGGTGCTGATAACACCAAGGCCCCGGGTTCGGATCCCATATACGGATGGCCGGTTCGCTCACTGGCTGAGCGTGGTGCTGACAACACCAAGTCAAGGGTTAAGATCCCCTTACCGGTCATCTTTAAAATAAAAAAAAAAAAAAAAAAAAAAAAAAAAAAATAGAAAAATGCAAATCAAAACCACAATGAGATGCCACTTCCCACCCACTGGGATGTTTCTAATCAAAGTAATAACAAGTGTTATCAAGGATGTGGAGAAATTGGAACCCTCTTACACTGCTCGTGGGAATGTAAAGTGCTACAGCCACTTTGAAAAGCAGTCCGCTGATTCCTCAAAAGGTTAAACATAGAGTTACTGTATGGCCCAGCAATTCCACTCCAAGGTATGTACACAAGCATTTTGAAAATATATGTTTACAAAAGCTTCATACACGAATGTTTATTGCAGTATTATTCATAATAGCCAAAATGTGAAAACAACCCAAATGTTCATCAACTTCTGAATAGATAAACAATGTGGTCTATACATACAGTGGAATATTATTCATTCATGTAAAGGATGATGAGTGATTTGAGTGATGTCACCAAAAATGGTGGAGTAGGGAAATCCAGGGCTCCATGAATGGCTGTAATTAGCTACTGGATTAAGTGCAAATTCTTCAACCTAACTCACAAGGCCTGTTAAGTTCTAGCCTCTACCCATCTGTTATAAAATAAATTGTATGCTCCAAAATTCAATCCCCAGTACTTCAGAATGTGCCCTAATTTGGAAATAGGGTCAGTGCAGATGTAATTAGTTAAAAATAATCCAGTATGGCTGGTGTCATTATAAAAAGAGGAAATTTGGACACAGACACACACATACAGGGAGAATGCCATGTGAAGATGAAGGCAGAGATTGGGGCGATGCTTCTGTGAGCCAAGAAATACCAAAGATTTTCAGCAAAGCATTAGAAGCTAGCAGAGAGGCAGGGAACAGATTTCCTCACATTCCTCTGAAGGAACAAACCCTTCAGACAGCTTGATATCAGACTTTTAGCCTCCAGAACTGTGAGACAATAAGTTTCTGTTGTTTAAGCCACTCAGTTAGTGGTACTTTGTTATGGCAGCCCTAGCAAACTAATACACCATCTTTTTAGCCTCATCTATCATCGGTTTTTCCTTATACTTTACGCTCCAGCAACACCAACTTCCTTGTACTTCCTTTGCACATACCTAGTGTTTCTAGCCTTTTTGTTTTTGCTTATGCTATTTTTCTGCCTGGATGCTTTTCTTCCTTTTGTGGTCTAGCTAATTCCTACTTATTCTTTAAGATTCAGAGAAGCTATTATTTCTTCCAGGGACCCTTCACTGACCACTCCCCTATCAGGGTGGTGTAAGTGGCTTTCCTAGGTGTCCCCGTATATCTTGAACATCTCCCCAGCTTTGCACTTTTTATGCTATATTATAATTTTATGTTTATAGTTTGCCAGCCTCCCCCTACCCCACTCAATAAACTGTGAATTCCCTGAAAAAAGGGTCACACAAATCCCAGAGCCTAGCACAGGATAATTGGCACACAGTAGATGCTCAATACATATCTTTGAATGAATAGTCTTTTATTCACTGTTTGTTTATCTTCTGTCTTTCCATAGCACCTACTAAAGTGCTTTGCATGTTGTGGGTATTCAGTACATCTTGACCAGTGGTTCTCAACTGAGGACATTTGGCAATATCTGGAGACATTTTTGGTTATCACAACTGGGGAAGTGCTATTGGCATCTAGTGGATAGAGGCTAGAGATACTGCTAAACATGCTACAATGCATGGGACAGCCCCCCCACCCCTCAACAAAGAAGTATCCAGTCCAAAACATCAATAGTGCAGAGGCTGAGAAACTCTGATCTTGAATGAATGAGAGACTACATCTACTTTTTATACCCTGTACTCACTGTCAACCACTAGTGCACTAAATTTGCTTTGTCAGGAAGCTTTTTTCTTTTTTTAACAAAAGTAAACCATTACTCAACCTGAGATGAAGAGGGAGTGTCCTGGCATCCAGAATTAAAACTTCGGCAATTAGAAAGTACCTGATCAATATGAGACAGATATATAAGTTGCAATATCGTTATGCCCTGGAATGCTCTGTAGCAGTGAAAATGAATTAATTAGAGGTACACCTATCAAGAAGGATAAATCTTATAAGCATAATGTTGACTGAGAAAAGTAATACTATTTGCATAAAGTATTACATATAGTTTAGAGATAAACACATATGTAGTAAATGTATATAGACATAATGGAAATGATTAAGATCAAATGTGAGATTGTGAAAACCTCAGGATGAAGAGCACACAGGGGGCTTTGATTATATTGCTAATGCCTTATTTCTTAGTGGGCATAACCTTGTTAGGTTATTCTCTATATATTTGTATATTTTTGAAATATTTAATATTTTTTAAAAAGAATAATTGCTCACTACCCCAATATCCTGTCACCTGGGGCTGCGAAAATCTCTTATCTTTTTAAATTTGCACTAGCCAGAACTTCCTCACTGTGGCAAAACTGAACAACTCCTTGAATCCAATCATTCACTATAGGACAGGAGATTACATACTAGAGATGGGATGATAATCCATAAGTTCCTGTATTCATTTTTGCACAGTATAGTGCCTGGATTTGTTTGCATTGAACCCCTTGCAATATTTAGTATAAGAATTTGAGCACAGAATCCTTATGGCAGACAAGGAGGATCAAACAGAAATGGACAACAGTTTGCAAAGCACAGAATATGTGTAAACAGGTCATTGACTAATCTTGTTTTGGTTCATTTTTTATGTTTGTCTCTCACTGTGTATTTGCCGGTGGGTCAGTGAGACTGTCTTAGAGAAGAGGGGTCAGATTCTCATATACTCTTTAGTGAGGTGGACCTTGGAGAGTAAGAAACTGCACACAGAAGTTAAAGTTTAAAATTTTGCTGAGGAATATGGGGATTGGTCTAAATGTTTTCTGAAGTTGCTTCTGGCTGAAGGTGTTTCCAGCTCCTGCCAAGAACTACCTGTACACAGAAGGAGCAGAGAAGTACTTCATCTGAGTTCCCACAGGCCAGGTTTGGGGGTGGAACACATTCCCCAGGGCTGAGCAGAAGGGTCCAGAGGGAAGGCTGAATTGGCAAAGCCAGACAGAACAAAAGGATTTTCTTTCTTAAGTAGCTTCTTCACACTTCAGGGTGGGGGCGGGATATTGAAGGGCTAAAATATGGAAGAAAACTCTGGTTAGAGCCTGAGAACTGAATTTTTACTGTTTTGTCTCCTAGAATTAAAATGTTTTTTTTCCCCTTTTAAAGACTTTTCAAAAAGATTTTTTTATATTATCAAAGCCATATATGTTCATTATAGGAAAGTTGAAAAATACAGAAAAGTAGGAGGAAAACTAAAAATTCATTTCATTCCACCACCTAGAGATATCTACTATTAATATTTTGCATATTTCCTTCTAATTTTTCCATGCATATTCCATTTTCATTAATTGTTGTGATCATATTTTATATTAATGTATGCTATTTTCAATTGATATTATAGCAGAAGCACTTCCCTGTCATTAAAAACTATATAATTTACTTAGCCATTATACCATTAGTTTTTTTAAAAAATATTTTATTATTCTAAGCAATACTGGGATTAACATAGTTGAACAAAAACATTGTGTACATCTCTTTTTCCTTAGGACACATTCATTTATTCATTATATAAATGTTACTGAGGGCCTACTGTGTGCTTGGTACTAAGCTAGGTGCCAGGTTTCTGTTTTGAATGGCATGTAACATTTACTGAAATAGAAAACACTGGAAGAGGAGCAAATTTAGGAGAAAAGATGGTGCGTTCATCTTTGGATGTGTTGAATTTGAGATGCCTGCAGGACATCCGGGTGGAGATGTTAAGAAAACAGAGCTCAATGAGTAGAGTTATAGAATTACAGTTGTGGTCATATAGAGGGTAATTAAAGCCCAGTGAGTGAAAGAGATCATTTAGAGAGAGAGTATATGTATCCTAGCCTTGAGAATGTCTGACTTTCAGAAGTCAGATAGCAGAAGAAATCACAAAGATGATTGAGGAGAGAGCAAAGGAGTAGGAGGAATAGCAAAAGAGAATGATATTATAGATGCCACAGGAAAAGTTTCAAGGAAAAGGAAATGGTTAACAGTATTAACGTAGGGGAGAGATCAAGCAAGATAAGGACTGAAAATGCCCCATTTATTTATTGATTGACTGATGGATTTATTGACACAGAGGTCATTAGTTTGGTATCTTGTTGAGCAGTTTCAGTGGGGAAGGAAGCCAGATTGCTGAGGGTTGGGAAATGAATGAGAAGTAAGGAAATGAAAATTGCAAATGCACCTATAAAGTACATTTTCAATACATTTGCCCATAAAGAGGAGTTGGAGAGATAACTTGTGTGTAGTCAGGAGATTTTTTAAGATGGTAGAGACTTGAACATGTTTAATGGCTGATGACAGATGAAAGAGACTTAAGCATGTTTTATCCTGATGTGAAGAAGGGAGGGAGGAGGAGGGAGAGAGAGGAATCTGCAATTACTGGGTAGATATAAACATTTTAAAGTCTATTGATATACATTGCTTACATGCTTTCTAAAACAGTTTTTAACCTATATACCACGCCTACCAGCAATTATGAGATTTTTTTGGTGGCCACTTTGTCATCATCATATAACACTTTATATATATGTTATATATATATATATATATATATATATATATAGTTGTATATATATAAAACTCTTTGCCAAGTCTCATTATTTTTCTAATTTGCTCTTCTTTGATTACTAGTGAGTTGAATATTTTAACCAGTTGTGTACTTGAGTGTATACGTGTGAATTTAGTCTGTCCTTTGCCCAAAACGTTTCTATTTTCGACAGACACTTTTATTTGCCATAAAAGGCCAAAAGTCAAAGGATCAGAATGGTATCATATTTTATCTTCCCAAATCATATAGTTCAGACTCTATCTTCTAAGAAGTAAGCGACAATTTGACAACTTTTGGCTCAGCTGAACGGAACAGGTAGGTGATTTTACCATTTAAGAGAGTGACCACAGATGGAAGTAAACGGGGGTGAATGGGGGGGTGGCACGTCTAGTCTTAGACCCCTATACTCAGTCCTCAGGCTCCCTTTCCTAATCCGGGACATCCCTCCAGTGCCTTAAGGCTTTGGCTTCCAGAGTTCCCCTTCGGGCTGAGCGGCCCCCTACTAGGGAGCCCCGAGTGCTATGCGGCCCCTTTAAGAGTCCAGCTCCTCCCCGCTCCAGGGAAAGTTGCAGCTTTTTCCGCCTCCCAGGAGGGTGGGAAGGGCCGGCCGCCCAAGCGGGGTTGCGGTCTTACCAGAGCAGGAGACCCTCCCCTGATCCAGCACTGAGACGTCTCGCCCTCTCGCGGCACCTGTTGCAGGTGACAGGTAGGTCCGCTGCCAGCAGCCACCCCCTCGTCCTCGGTCCAGGGTTCCTTCTGGGCCCCCAGCCCCTTTCCGCTGCTGAAGCGCCCCCACCCCCATCTCAGGGATCTGTGTCCTTCCCTACCTGACTTCTCTCTCTTCGTCTTTCCTTCTCCCTAGCTGCCCTCCTGTTCCCTCTCCCCAGTCCGCCTCTCTGGACCGCACCCCCAACGCTTTGACTCCCTTCTGCTTGGGGTGGTCCCTCCCCGTCACCTTTCTTTCTCCAGGGCCGCTTCTGGCCCCTGCCTGGCCCACCCGTCGCTAACGGGGGCTGCGCCCCTCTGGGAGCTGCCTCCTCTCTGTCTCCCCTTGCGCGGAGTGCCGCTACTTTTCCCGCCAGCGAGAGCCGGAGCGGGAGCCCCTCCCAGGAGCGGGCTCTGGGGTCGGGGGTGGGGCCGAGCTCCTAGCGGGAACTGCGCCCTGCCCTCGGAGGCTCCAGTCACCTTTTGGTGGGTTCCTCTCGCAGGCTCGGCTGTTGCGTGAGGTCTTTGTCCCGCACTGTCTCCGGACTTCGGACCTCACGGCGTCGGCTTCTCTGGCCTCAGCCGGTGCTCCACAGGTAAAGGCTGGAGGCCGGTTGCGGCCCCCCCAACTCCAGTCCTGCCTCAGTGGGTTCCCTCTGCGCTTGGGGCTGGGAACTGGGCTGTGTGTTTTGGAGCTGAACTGATTTATCTTGCCGCCCTTCAAGCAGGCTGTGGGGATTTGCTCCTGGAGGAAAGTCCCAGAGCCCTCAGAAGAGGCCCAGGACACTTCCATCTCCTGTGATGGTTTGTACGGGGCAGATGAGGTGTTCCCCTAGTCCTTAACATTGAATGAGTTGGGGTTTTTGGTGGTGAAATAATTTAGTTAGAATTCTAGTGGTTTGAAAAAGTGATGATGTTTCTCGTTAAACAACCTTTTCTCTCTCCCACCCCCACCCCTCCCCCACCCCAATCCCCTGCTTCTTCAGGACCAGAGGACCTAGGGACCCAGAATACTGCTTTTGGCAGGGTTGACTTTAGACCTTGTACATATGTGGCAGAAATTAGTCTTCAGTACATCCTGGACCTGCTATATTTAACTGGCTTCTTTTCTGCTCTTTCAGCTCCCCACCCCCACCTCTCATAAATCCATTAATATTATGGTGTTAATGACCTAAAGTGTTTATTTAATGCAGAGTTGCATCTCTGATGAAGTTTTCTAGTTTTGGGGGTTGTTTGTTTTTTAGCACTTGCCAGAAATCCTGTTAGAAAAAGACCACCAACGTAGCTTGTGAGGCTCTTCTTGGGTAGGGGATGAACATTTAACACAATCTCAGGTTCCTCTCCCTAGGTCAGAGCAGTGAAACGGAGCTTGGGGGCCTGTTCTGGGGAAGTTGATCTGTGAGTGTATGTAGCATTCTGGTTGATGAAGGCTGCTACTAATAATGGTTGTTAGAATACATTGAGCCAGGCACTGTAATAAGGTCTTTACATAATTGTCTCATACAATACTCATGATAACTCTATGCGGTAAGCACTACAAATATAAGCATGTCATAATGAAAAGGAGACTCTGAGAGATTAAGTGTCTTGTCCCAAGTCACCCAACTGATGGGGACAGAGCTTCTGTTCCTATCCTGTCACACCGCCTCTGCTGTTTTGGATGTTAGGAGCACTAAATAGCTCACAGGTGAGTACTAAGTGATTAAAAATTCCTCTTCAAGCTGAAGCATAAGTTTTGGTCCTGGGTTCCACCTTAGATGTGTTGCAGAGACTTTGGGCCACTTACCTCACTGATGTCTTCCCATTTCGTTTCCAACATGGGGACAGTTGCCACGTTGCCGCTATAAGCACATACTCCTGAGTGTACCTGGATGAATGAAACCTCCTGGGCTCTCAGTTCAGTGGTAATTGTCCTGAAGTTAGGAGAGGATAACCATGAATTCTAGGGATGTGTGCCTAGATTCTAGGGATGTGCACCTGACTCAGTTTCTTCCTCTCAGGCTGGCTAGGGGAGAAATGAGGGTGTGGTAAGTGGTAAGGACTTCCCAACAGTTAGGCCAGAGAGCCTAAATAAGGGTGATCTTGTGCTTGTTTCATCATGGAATGGCTGGAGTATCTTAGGCAGGGATAGTCAGGAAGAAAATTTCCTTCTTGATTCCATCTTTGGGACTTTGCTCAAACTTTCTTTTTTTTTCTTCCTGAAAAACTAACTTGCTACCCATACCCCGTCACCCACCATTAACTCCTCAAGATTCAGCTCTAAAGCCGTCTCCTTTGGGACAGCCTTACTGAATGCACACTTCCTTCCCCCAAGCAGAATAACTGGTTATCCTATGTCTTAAAACATTTTGTTTACATCTCAATAGAGCTCTTAACAGCATTCTTTTTTTTTTTTTTTTTTTTTTTACTCCCACCCCTTAACAGCATTCTTAGTTGTTTTTCCACTTGGAAAGTTTCAGCCTCTCTAAGGACAAGGTGTGGATATTGGTGCTCTCTTTCTCTTAAACACAAAAGATTAACAAACATTTGTGCTAGAAACTGGGGATACCATGCCTTCAAGGGGCTGAAGTTTGGTGATGGTGGGATTGATGTACAAAAGACCCCTTCCTGAGGCACTTGAAATCCCACAGCTGGGAGTTTGTACTTAAATGTCACTTTCTTAGTGAGGCATATCCTGACCATCCACTTAAACTTGCAACTCCTTCCCTGAACATTCGATATGCCCCTTCCCTGACATTACATTTTTCTTGCTTACTGTCTGTTCCCCCAACTCTAACATAAACTCCACGTGGGCAGGGATTGCTGTCTGTTGTATTCACCAGTGGACCCCAGGACCCAGAACAGAGCCTCAGACATCATAGGTACGTACTAATATTTGTTAAATGAATTAATGAATGATAGTACCATTCTAGGAATTGGCACTTTTTTGTGCTCTGCTGGACCTAAAACTAAGCCTTTGTAGCAGTTTGTCACCCTACAGGTATAAGGTTGCCCCAGGCCCAGTTCTTACACATCTTTTCTTCTACTGAGTTTTGCTTTGAGATTGCATTCCTGATAACTTTGACCTAGTTGGAAGTGCTTCCTCTCTCTCTCTTTTTTTAAAAATATGGGTCTCTGGATGGAAACTTCTAAAAGTGGAAATTTAAAAATGCTGTGCTTCTTGTTGGCAGAAAGAGGGGCTGCACTGGGAGGAGAGGATGTGCATTGTCAGATATCCTGAGGCCTTTCAGGCATTTGGCAAGCTCAGTAAGAGGCTGGGGAAAGTCACAGTACAACAGGGAAGTGAACAGCTCAAAAGACTAAAAGATGCTACTCGTTAGGCTTCTAGCCTCAAGTCCCCTTAGTCTTTTAGGCATGAGGTAGTTACTGGATTATGAGCTTTATGAAAAGCCATAGCTAAGTGCTACTTGTGTAGTATTTGACTAGTTTTATACTAGGAGGATTATACAGTGTGAGGAATTAACATAAAAGAAAAAAAAAGTGCTGTTCTGTTTAAATGTGTTTTGAAATATTCAGAAAGTTAAAAAAAAAAAGAAAAAAGCCAGAATTCCTTTAAGACAGACTCAGAGTTAGGCCCTTGATAAAGTAGTAAATATGTGATTCTTACCATTTAATGTATGCTAACTTTTTTGAAACTCAAGGTTGTATAAAAAGAAACTGCTCAGCTTCTTCTTTTGCTAAATTTATCTCCCCAACTTTTGAACATTGGAGTGATCTAGGGATCAGTCTGTGGACTTTTCTCCATCCAGAATATCTTAGAGGCTCTCAACCAGCCCCATGGCTTTAAATAACATCTATCTAGACATTCATCACTCCCAAATTTATGTCTTTGACCTAGGCCTTTCTTCTAAGCTGCAGCCTCATATATTCAATGACCAATTTTATATGTCTGCTTGTCTATCAAACATGTAACATGGCCAAAACAGGACTCCTGATTGCTTTCACATCCCCAACCCCTTCCCTCAGCCTCCCATCTCAGTAACATGGCACCATCATTCATCCAGTTGCTAAAACCAAGAGTCTAGGGTCACCCTTGATTCTTCTCTTTCTCTTACCCACCACCCCCTCACATTCAATTCATCAGGAAGTCCTGCTGACCTGATTTTCAAACGGTATCATGTATTTTGCCACATGTCTCCATCTCCTCTGCCTATCACCCTAGTTCAAGCCACCACAAGACTGCAACGAATATCCTTGCACAATGCTCAAGGATATATATACACAGGTATTTTTTGGGATAGCTTTCTAGTAGGAGAATTGCTGGGTCAAAGAATATGTACACTTAAAAATTTGAATAGACATCACCAAAGTGACATCCAAAAGAGTTTATACTTTGACCATTGTGAGTACTTTTCCTTATGCCCTTGCTGGGGATGGACAGTCTTTTTAATTTTTGCCAGTCTGATAGGTGAAAAATAGTATCTAATTGATTTAACTTGGCATTTCTCTGATCACTAGTGAGGCTGAACATCTTTTCATGTGTGTTAGCTATTTGTATTTTTCCTGAGACTTGCTCCTTTATATCCTTTGTATGTTTTTCTTTTGGGTTATATATTTAATTTGTTTGTTAGAACATATTTATGAGGGATATTTACCCGTTGCCTGTTATATAGTTCAAGTTTTTTTCAGTCTAGTCTGTCATTTGTCATAACTTTGTTCATGATGTGTACCCCTCTTGTAATCAGATAAAACACACTATAAAACATTTAAAAAACATGTTCATTAGATTTGGCAATTAGGAGGTCAATGATGACATCCGTACAGCAGGAGGAGAGAAGGCAGATTTTAGCGGGTTGGGGAGCGAGGACTGAGAAGCACTGATAAGGAATATGATATACACATTGAAGAAGCTTAGCTATATTGGGAACGAAAGAGTGTTTCTTATAGATTGTAAGGCATAGGGGACAAGAAAAGGCTGTAATTTTGTTTTGTTTTAAATATAGGAGAGAGATGAGCCTGAGCATTTTAAAACACATTTAAACAGAACAGCACTTTTTTTCTTTTATGTTAGTTACACAGTGGTTTCCTCACGCTGCATAATCCTCCTAGTATATAACTAGTCAAATACTACACAAGTAGCACTTAGCTATGGCTTTTCCATAAAGTTCATAGTCTAATTTATGTGTACGTGGCATAGAGCTTGATGAAGCAAGGTCCCTGATAAAGCCGGAGGGTGGGAGCACCAGAGTGAAAGGAGGGGAAAGACTGGCCTTAGAGAAAGGGAAGTAGCTCTTCCACTGAGACAGGAAGGAAAGAGGGCAGGATTGGTGAAGCTGTGGAGAAGTAAGGAGCTGAGGAGGGACAATATTTTGAGGGAGGTCTCCTCTGACGAAAGAGTGAAGAGTGGTGAAGGGTTGGAATAGCATTTGAGAGGGATGAAAAGAGGAGCTCTTTAGGGGCATATCATACAGATTATGCATATGCATATCAAAGCATCATATTGTATACCACAAATATATACAATTTTTGGCAATTATACCTTCGTAAAACTGGAAAAAAATAACTAAAAAAAAAAAAAAAAGGCTTGGATAACTTGAATTTGTCTCTGCCTCAAGTCACAGAACCCTGTATCCATTCTCTCTGGCAGCACTCATCAGCCCAGGTATAGGAACTGAGTGTGGACAGTCTAGTTTGGGGGATTTTTCTGTGTGGCTCTGACAGAACTATGAGAGGGCAGGAGACTGGATGGTGCTTACAGAAGAATAGTTGAAATGATGGATAACTGTGGCTTTCACATCTGTGACTATATAAACCTTCCTTGAACTTGAGTAATTTTTAGGAGATGGAAATTTTCCATGGCATCTGCACCGTTTCTTGTTTCTAGCTTTGTCAGTTCAGGCATCAGAATAGCTTCAGTATCAGTATCTTTAAACTATTCCAGCAATTTATCAGAAAGCATGGGTTTATTTACTGAGAGCCTACAGTGTGCCAACTGAAGGCCCACAGTGTACCAGGATTTTACAGTGGATCCATCCATCCATCCATCCATCCATCCATCCATCCATCCATCCATCCATCCATCCATCCATCCATCCATCCATTGATCCAGCTAGATGCTTGAGATATAGCGGAGAAGAAGACAGACAATGGCCTTTTTTTCATGGAACTTATTTCAGCAGGGAAAGTATGTGTTAAGTGTGTATCACATAATATATTATTTAATTGCAATCGTGATAAGTTCTGTGAAGTTCAGTTTTTTAGAAATCAAATTGTCACATTGTTTTCTAGCAGGCTTTACCAATTTACATTTGCCAACAAAGTATGAGAGTAACTCTTACAACCTCCTTTTTAAAAATTGAATATTGTTGGGGCCGGCCCATGACTCACTTGGGAGAGTGTGGTGCTGATAACACCAAGGCCACGGGTTCGGATCCCATATAGGGATGGCCGGTTGGCTCACTTGGGAGAGCATGGTGCTGACAACACCAAGTCAAGGGTTAAGATCCCCTTACCAGTCATCTTAAAAAAAAAAAAAATTGAATATTGTCTTTCTAAAATTTTGCTAAATCGATAAACAAACATTAAAAAAAATCTTTATTACCAGTAAGGGTGAAACTTTTTGACATCTATTGGCCATTTGATTTTTAAAGAATTACCTGTTCATGCTATCTGTCTATTGGATATTTACTCTTGTTTTTAGTAGATCTCTTTCCATGTTTGAAACTGTTATCCACCCTTCTCTACCTCCCCCCTCAGCTCTGGAGATCTTAAAATATTTTTCTCCAGTTTCTATGGCCATTCCCTTTGTATTTCTTTCCAGACATTTTTCTTTGTTTATATAAAATATTTCCTTCCTGCCTTCTTTCTTTTCTCCCTCCCTCTCTCTCCTATTGTTCCAATCTGTGTACACTTATACAGTCATGTGTCACTTAACGATGGGGATATGTTCTGAGAAATGTGTTGTTAGGCAATTTCTTCATTGTGGGAACATCATAGAGTGTACTTACATAAACCTAGATGGTGTAGCCTACTACACAGCTAGGCTACATGGTATAGCCTATTGCTCCTACTACATGGTATAGCCTATTGCTCCTACCACTGTTGCATATGCAGTCCTCATTGTTATGTGACCCATGATTATATGTAAAAAAAAAAAAAAAAAATTCAAATGGAATCATAATATATATGTTTTGCTATGTATTTTTTACTTAATGTGTTTTGGCAAGCTATCAGTGTCAATATATATAGAATTACCTCCTTTTTAACAGCTGTATAGTATTCCATATGTACATACTGAACTAATAAGTTTCCTATTGATGGATGTTTATGTTCTTTATTTTTTTGTTGTTTCAAACATTGAGCATCCTCTTTATATACATTTGTGAATCTACTTGAATATTAGTAGGCTAATTTTTAAAAATGGAATGGTTCCATCAAATAACGGTGAGTGGTGCTAAAGATTCAGAGAGATTTAAGAAGATAAAGACTGAGAATGGTTCACTGGATTTAGGATGTTCTTGGTGACCTTAGTGAGAGCAATTTCAGGAAAGTGTGGGGTGGAAAGCTAGAAAATGGTGTGTTGAGAAATGACTGGGGAAATGAGGAATTGGAGGCAGTAAATACGGACAATTCCTTAGAGAAATTTGGCTCTGAAGAGCAGAGAAAGGATGGTAGCAGGGGAGGGGTTGAGATACAGGGATTGTTCCCCCCCCCTTTTAGGAGGGACTTTAATGTCTTTAAAGGCTAATGGGAAGGAGGGGATAATTGATAGAGCATAGTCCTTACAGGGCAAAGTCCTTACACCAGATGGAAGAGGATCCAGAATGAGATGGGAAGAGTATCCTGAATAGGTATAGATGAAAATTGGTTTATAAAAATTGGTTTATAGATTTAGCAGCAGGAGCTTGTCTGGTGGCATTTATATTTCTCTATGATGTAAGAGGTAAGGCCAGTCTCTTATAGCAGGGGTTGAAATGTTACAGGGTCTAGGTTGTATATTTGAGGTGTTTGAGGAAGGTTTGAAATAGCTGTTGTGGAGAACAGGAGAGCACTCTAGGGCCAGGCAGTGTTAAGGTGAGCTTGGTGACCAAGAATTCATATGGATAATAATCTACCAGACTGATTTTTTCACTCCGGTAGATCTCAGGAGTCCCTGTGCAGATATAAAGTACAACAGTTGGGTTCAGAAGGGTTATATTTTTATCAGATATTTGCAATGAAGTTATGAGTTATCGAGGATATTAGCACGAGTGCAGTTGAAACAATAGAATCCAAACTGTCTAGGAAAGGAAGTGAAGACGGGAAGGAGCTGACAAGGTGAAAGTAGAAAGTTCTATAGAAGATTGCCCCTTCATGAGGTCTGAGAATAGGTATGGGCCTGGGGGTGGTCAATGAGTGAACAGGCTGGAAGGATAGGAGTTTGTAGTCAGAGGGGAGTATTGAATTAGGGATATCAAAGGTGAAGTCCTGATGATAAGCTCTTGGGTGTGGCTGAGTGTGATACATGGTATTCTTGATGCCAGCTCATTCGTTCAACAAATATTTATTGTATGCGTGTTATGGGCCAGGCAGTACTCTAGGCACTGAGGGCACAGAGATGAACAAAACAAAGTCCCTTCTTTCATGCAGTTTACAATCTAATGGTGAAGAATATTCATTTTTATAAAATAAAAGCGTATCCTCACTGATGTGCTGATTCCTGCATGTGTGGTTCTATTTAGAACCAATAATAATACCAGGATCGAATGTTTACATATTTGGGACTAGGAAAATCCATGTAGACATTTTGAGTGCCTTGATTTATCTTAAATTATACTACCTAAATTATGAAAATTTGTACCTCTTCCCCCCTTAGAACTGTTTAAGGTACTTTTATGTACTATGTCAGTATTGAAGATAAACAAATACATATCTAATTTGAACATTTTAATGGTTTGAATTTTTTATACTTTATTATTTTTTTAATGTTAGGACATTGCTTCTAGCTGTAGACCAGATGTTGATAATGCACGTACTACTAATCTTGCTCTGGGATTTGATGTGATGTGTAAAGTAATTATTTTTAATCAGTTTAGGAGGGAGAGAGGGCTTGCAGTAAGTTAATATCTTACATTTATTTAATATTATTATCCAATTTATACCTACCTTTTTCTGTACATATATGCTCATGTATATATTTATTAATATTTTAAAGAAATGAGTATTTGATGTCTTGTAGGCCTTAAATAGCACTTTAAAATTATCTGCCATGTATACAGTTCAATTTAAGTTCAACTACAGGTTATTTGATTATGTTAAGGTTTTCATAGCCATAGCTAGATCACAGCATCCCTAAAATTAAAAAGAAACCAAATGCATGAAATCACAGTTATGTGTGAACATGGGCTGGATTAGTCACGAACCATGATGATTTCTCATTTAAGGGGACTGCGTGGGTGATTGTTAGGTGATGTGGCCTGCAAAAAAGAATCAGATGCCAGCTAGAGTTCAGTTTAGAAATCCCCACCATCTGTGACCCTGGCAGGAGAAGAGGGTCTTCCTTGCAGGGGTGCTGCTTTATCAAAGCTTGTTGACTAAGGAGAGATAATGGTGTTCTACATAGAGATGAGGCTTATTGAAAAATAACAATGTGTCGACTCTCACCAGACTTTAAAAAAATGTTTTATGCATATAAATGACCTGGATTTTAAAACATTCCATTTCTTTAGTTGGGGATTTTAGATCTTTCTAAGCTCTTACCTGTTAAGGAAAGGGCCTTTGGTAGAGAAGAGGGGCTCTTGTGAGCCTACCTGGCTTATGTGAGAGGAAGCTTCAAATGTAGGTTTTGAAAGCTGGAAAGATAAATGGAATTTGTCTTAATATATCTATTTCCCTTGTTGCCAGGTGGGGGGTTTGAACACATGGTCTCATTTTTATGATATGTTATACTTGTATGTACTACATTTATGGAGATCTGCCTTCTTGATTGGTGGTAGGTTTAAGGCATGTGGAATTGCTGAGGAGCAGGGGAAAAAAGTGTGAAATCATGAAAATAAGATCATATTTCATGTATCCAAAGCAATAACTCTTCAGGAGAAATGTATATATTAAGATATCTAGCTTCTCTTCAGGAGTTACTTTAAAGAAGTATATATTATTTTAAGTGGGAATTTCTTCAGACTGTTTATGAATAGAATTTGGTGGTATTGAAAGGTAACCATGTGGATTCCATTTGGAGGAAATGGTCCCCACATATGATTCTAAGGGCTAACAGAAAAGATTATATTTTAGTTACTCTCCCCCACCCCCGCCATTATGCTCCTGCCATTCTTTAGAAGGGATGTCCTGGATGAAGAGAATGGGTCCTTTCCCATGTGTAGATTCGCTCTGAGCCTGTTATTACACATTATCATCTGGTGAGGTTAGGGGACTAAGATAGTAAACCAGACAGAGGACCTCTCAAGCATTGATCTGTTATTAGCTGAGGACTTTAAGAAAACTTCACCTCATGTTCGTGAGGGTAAGATGTCCCCCTTTCTAGATATTACCATATAGAGCAATATTGCCAGAATATGAAGAGAAAGTATGTGTAGTGGTTAAGAATTCAGACTCTTGAACCAGACTGCGTGGGTCCGAAAACCAGACTGTCACTTACAGGGCAAGTTATTGGTTCAATCTGTGCCTTACTTTCCTCATTTGTAAAATGGACATAATAACATAATACCTACTTCGCAGTATAGTAGTGGGGACTAAACAACTCCATGTATGTAAAGTGCTTTGAAAAGTGCCTACTATATAGAAAGCATTATAGAAATGTTAGCTACTGTGGCCATCATCACCATCTGCATCAGTTGGTGAATATCTTACTTTTTAATTTAATTTTATTTTTTAAAAGATGACCAGTAAGTGGATCTTAACAGTTGGCTTGGTGTTGTCAGCACCACGCTCAGCCAGTGAGTAAACCGGCCATCCCTATATAGGTTCCTAATCCATGGCCTTGGTGTTATCAGCACTGCACTGTCCCGAGTGAGCCACGGGCCGGCCCTAGTTGGTGAATATCTTAAAAGGAGCTAAAACAGCAAAATGCCTCAGCACATGCAAACCCCACTTTTTTAGAACCAACTTTGAAAAGGATTGTAGGGAGCTAAAACCTTAGAGCAAGCCAAAAGGCAGACTCCTATAAAATTGAGAGCTAGTTATAAACTTCTCATCATTAGGGAAAAATAAAATACAACTTCGCTACCATAAAACTTTTGAGAACGGACCCAGTGAGGGCAGGCCCTGGGGCATGTTATGTGAGGCATGGATGTGCTCCATGCATGAGCCGATGAGGGTTCAGACCCTAGCCGACCACTGGGAAGCCTTAGTTGCCCTTTGGTTTTGGAGCCTTGATTCTGATACCTCCTCTTTGTCCCCACTCTTGTTTTTCTTTTTGATCCTTGTTTTTTTTAAAATTTATGCTATTTTGTTATGTTTTATGTATCTGTATGTCACTTTAAATCCTGTCTGGAACAGTGTATAAATAATTATCTTTTAAACTGATCATATCTAATTACTAACATTTGCTTAATATTTATGCTTGCCAGCCTACCTCCATGCAGAGAGGTACAGTGACTTTCCATCTGGCAAGAATACTGATTAGATTTCTCAGATTTCATATAAAGATGTCAAAACAGCCATATGCTCATATATTTTCCAAAACATATGGCTAATAATAATTAACACTAAACAGCTACCAATATTGGGTGCTTACTCTAGGCTAGACACTATGCTATGCCTTTTACTCATGATGCATGCTTGAATCCTCACAGCCTTAGGCAGGAGCTGTTATTATTAATTGTCATTTTTACAAACGGGGAAACCAAGACTCAAAGAGGGTAAATAACTTGCCCAAGGTTCACACAGCTAAAAAGTAGTGAAGCTGCAATTTGAACCGAGGCAGCCTGGCCCCAGATCCAGCGCTTTTAAGTACTATTCTATGCTATACTGTCTTTAATTAGAAACCTAGCACACTAGAACTCCAAGTCTAGTAGAAGAGGCTGTTCCTGCAGATTTTCCCTCAGTATCGTGTCTTCAAATGCCCCTTCCCGTCTCTAGTACACTGCCCTCTATTCTTAGTTCTTGCCATATTCCTCCTGGATTTATGCCACAGCTTCCTCGAATCCGTATTCTGCATAACTAACTGTCAGAGTGCTCTAACAAGTGCTTGCCTAACCTAACATAACCTTCGGAGGTTCTGTTGTCAAAGGCTAATTAGCCATGTTTCTGAGCATATCGAGCTTCCCCTGCCCCATGTGATGTGATCCCCACCTGCCTCTTGCACATCCTCCCTTGCAACTTAGCACCCAGCATCACTGCACTGCTTGCTCATACAATGTTGTTTTATGCATCCATGCTATGTACTCTGCCTGGAAAGCCCTCTTTCTCCTGGTTAACCAACTGGTAAACACACTAATTTACAGTCAGTTCATGTGCCACTGCTGGATATCCTCTTTCTAGTTCCCTTTCCCCAAGCTGGGTTAGATGCCCCACCTTGGTATTCTTGTAATATCCCATGCATATATTTCTTTGCTCACCATATTCTCTTATGATTATTTAGGTACCTCCTTCACTAGACTGTGAGCTCTTTGTTGGCATGGACTATGCTTTATTCTTTAATCCTTAGCCAGCTAATACAGCACGTAGCGCATAGCTGGCCCTCCTAACTAGTGAGCATTCTGTAAACAGTGCAGAATACAGAGTTCCAGGGCAGAGAAAGACGTAGGATTTTGAAGGCCTGAAACCACATAGCCATTCAGAGATTACTACCAGGACAGCAGAGAGAGATCTCACAGAAGAATCTTTGAGGGCCAGATAAATTTACATTTTAAAATCCAGGAGCCAGAAGGAGTTTGCAGGGGTGGGAGTAGAGTTTGTATCCAGAGAATTTTGAAACTTCTGAGAAGCCAGACTTAGCAGCTTTGCAATTTGAATCTACCGTGAGTTTGTCTGAGTAGCCTAGACTACATATCTAAGACAGATACATTTTAATAAGCATATTTGTAGTTTTCTAGGAGAGACATCACCCTAAAATTGAAAGGGACAGTTGATATAATAATCAACACAGTATCCCAATGTAAACAGTTTATCAGCTGTAAGCAATGTTGTATGCTCACTCAGATGTTACCAGTAAGATGTTATCAACTGGTGCCTTAATGAGTAGGTGGCTGGATCCAGACAAAGGGATTTCGGGAAGCCATGTATCCCTGAAAGCTTTCTTTTCTTCGTAGGTTTTTTTTCTTTCTTTCTTTTTCCTCTTTCTTTGATTTCTGCAGACTCACCACATACCCTGGATTTGGTCTCATTTTTCCTCTAAAATGCTCTAAAACCAGCTTTCTTTTACCTTTAGATTATCAAATAACTAGGTCACCCCGCTCCCAGCGGGTGCTGGATTTTGCTAGCCTTTAGAGCCGTGCTTCACCCATGTTTTGGAAACCCATGCACATAATAGGTATGCTTACCTAGAAGTGGAAAGGCTGGGTCATATGGGAGATGTATGTTTGACTTTTTAAGAAACTAAGCTGTTTTCCAATGTGGTTGTATCATTTTACATTTCCACTGTAGTGTATGAAAGTTCCAGTTACTTCAAATCCTTGTCAACATTTGGTACATTTTAAATTTTAACCATTCTAATAAATGTGTAATGATTTCTCATTGTGGTTTTAGTTTGCATTTCCCTAGTGATTAATGATGTCGAGCATTTTTTCATGTGCTTATTTGCTATTTTTGGTGATGTCTGTTCATATCTTTTGTACATTAAAAAAAGGTTTATGTTTTCTTTTAATTACAGAGTTTTGAGAGTTCCTTATATATTCTGGATACAAGTCTATCAGATATTCTGTTTGCAAATATTTCCTTCTAATATATAGGTTGTTTTTATCATAATTATCTCTTAGAGAACAGAAGTTTTAAATTTTGATGAAGTCTAATTTATAAAGTTCTGGATCATGTTTTAGGTATCATATCAGAAATATGTGCATGTGTTTTGCATATGGATATCCAGTTTTTCCAGTACCATTTGTTGAAAAGACTGTCTTTTTTCCACTAAACTCTCTTGTACCTTTATCAAAAGTCAAGTGACTGTAAATATAAGGATTTATTTCTGTATTCTCTATTCTGTTCCATTGATCTATTTCTCTATCTTCATGCCTGTACCACACTCACTTGATTACTTGGATTTATAATGAGTCTAGAAATCAGGTTGTGTATTTTGTTCTACATATGTTTTGAACCTCACAATACATTGCCACTATTTTTCCTTTAAATGGTTGATTTTTTATATATATATATATATATATATATATATTTTTTTTTTTTTTTAAAAAACATGACCAGTAAGGGGATCTTAACCCTTGACTTGGTGTTGTCAGCACCATGTTCTCTCAAGTGAGCTAAACGGCAATCCCTATATAGGGATCCAAACCCGTGGCCTTGGTGTTATCAGCACCACACTCTCCCGAGTGAGCCACAGGCCGGCCCTAATAGTCGATTATATTTTTAAAAGAAATTTAAATAATAACAAAAAAAGGATTTATATCATATAGTTACCATTGCATGTTCTCTTCATTCCTTTTTGTAGACCCATATTTCTATGTGGCATTACTTTCCTTCTGACTCAAGGACTTCCTTTAACAGTTTTTGCAGTGCAGGTCTGCTGGTGATTAATTCTTTCAACTTTTGCATGTCTGAAAGTCTTTATTTCACCTGTTTTTGAATAATATTTTTCTGGGTGTAGAATTCTAGGTTGACAAGTTTCTTTTTTTTCCCTTTCTGTATGTTAGAGATGTTGTTCTACTGTCTTCATACTGCATTGCTTCCAAGGATAAATTTACTTTCATCATTATTTTTGTTCATATATGTAACGTGTCCCCCCTCCGCCCTCACTGCTATAAGATTTTCTCATTATTTCTGGTTTTAAGCAATTTGACTATGGTGTGTCATATAGTATTCTTTATGTTTCTTTTGCTTGAAGTTCATCAGGCTTCTTACATCTGTGAGTTTATAGTGTTCATCAAATTTAGGCCACTCTTTCTTGAAATATTTTTCCAGTGCCTCCGCTTCCTATGGTGACTGCAATTGCATGTATATTAGGCAGCTTGAAGTTGTTCCACAGCTCATTAATTGTCTTTTCTCTTTTTTCAGCCTTTTTTCTTTTTGTATTTTATTTTGTATAGTTTCTATTGCTGTTTGTACAAGTTCAACAATCTTTTCTGCTGTCATGTCTAATTTGCTGTTAATCCCATCCAATGCATTTTTCATCTCAGACATTGTAGTTGTCTTATATATATTTAGGCTTAATTTTTTAAAAAAATATATTTTCCATGTCTCTATTTAAGTCTTTGAACACATGGAATTGTTATAATAACTGTTTTTAATGACTTTGTTAGCTAATTGTAATAGTTGTATCAGTTCTTGGTCATTTTTTGATCCATTTTCCTGATTTTTTGCATGCCTGTTAACTTTTTATTGTGTACAAGATATTGTGAATTTTAACTTGTTGGGTGCTGCATATTTTTGTATTACTGCAAATATGCTTGCACTCTGTTCTGGCATGCACTTAAGTTACTTAGAAACAGATTGATCCTTTCAGGCTTTGCTGTTTAGATTTGCTAGGCAGGACCAGAGGAGTGCACAGTCTACAGCTGATTATTTCCCACTACTGAGGCAAGACCTTTCTGAGTCCTCTAGCCAGTGCCCTATGAATCATGAGGTTTTGCAGTTTGGCTGCTGGAAACAGGCACTGTTCCTGGCCCTATGTGAGTGACAGGCACTGTTCTTTTGAATCCTTTCAGGTGGTTCTTTCCCTGGCTTGGAGTAGTTTCCTCACAGGCATACCATGTGCTGATCAGTCCTTTGCTGAATACTTGAGGGAGACCTTCTGTAGGTCTCCTAAGAGATTTCTCTCTCTCTCTCTCTCCTTTTTTCTCTCTCTGAAGCTCTCTTAGGTATTCTGACCTATGAACTCCAACCACCTGGGTTTCTCCAGACTCAGCTCTGTTTCCTTAACTCAGGGAATTTACCAGGCTCTGCCTGGGTTCTTCTTCCTAGTACTGTGGCCTGGAAACTCTCTCAAGACAGTAAGCTGGAAAAATAAAGGGCTCACCTCATTTGTTTCCCATCTCTCAGAGATTAAGTCCTTCATTGCCTGATGATCAGTGTCTTGAAAACCATTGTTTCATGTATTTTGTCTGTTGTTGTTTCAGGCAGGGAAGAAATTCATTCTTTGTTACTCCGTCTTGGCCAGAAATAGAAGTCCACTGACATTTTATAATCCCCAATTATCATGACCAATTATAATTTGTAGCCCAATTTCAATTCTCATCTTTCAAAAATGTTGACACCATAACATTTCTTGTTTGACAGAGCTAAATTAGTTTGAAATACTTTTGTTCAAAAGTATTCATATACAGAATCTGGCATGCAGCAGTATAAATCTCACACCACTGATCAGCTTCCATGTAAAAGAGTATCATTTGCTTAACAAGAGCAGTTTAACTCAGAGCTTTTTGGCTAAACTAATATCCTTTGAAAGACTCTGGTTCATTTTTTCATGTTAAGTGAGGTATAAATTTTAACAAAATCATCTGTTGTCCTTAGCCCAAACAGCAAGATATTTTTTTATCATATCACTTTGGTGGGACATGACCAATAATTCATTAGAATTTATATGCAAAACCATTGTATAATTACTACTTGTAAGTTTAGAAGAATAATTTAATACCAGTTCAGCCTTTCTAACCTTGAGCATGGGTCAATTTTTTGGAAAGTCTTCTGTCATCTATAAGGTTGTCAGCATAGTTTCTCACTTTAAAATAAAAAAAAATGACTTGAAGCTTTAAATGATGTCTAGATATAGTTTAACTCATAATTCGTTGCTGTTCTTTAAAAGAAAATTGGTATCATTTTCCAACACCCAGTAAATCTGAAAGCATGAATGCATATATACAAACTGACAAAAAATAGCTAACACTTAGAGAACATTCTCTTTAAGGACTTTACATATTTTAAAAACTCATTTAATCCTTATAAAACCACCTCAAAAGGTAGGTACAGTTATTATATTTATTTTACAAATGAAGAAATTGAGGCACTGAGAGTTTTAGTAACTTGCTCAATGTCACACACCTAGTAAATGGTGAATTTGGGATTCAAATTCTGGCAGTCTGTATCCAGAGTCCAAGCTTTTAGCCACAACACACATATTCCCTCAGGAAAACAAAAAAATATATATATTTTTCCTCAGCTCTATTACTGCTGTTCAGTTTCTGTGGTTTTAAGTTTAAACATATAAACACAAATAGATTTCTAGGTAAAGACTTTAACTAAACATTTACTGAACTCATATGTCAGACATGGTGCTAAGCTCTTGGGGATATGAGGTCCAAATACTGTGCCTGCCCTCAAGGAGGTCAGATCTGGTAGAAGTTTCTAGTTTAAGCCCAAGTGTCATCATTTTCCTATTTATATGTGGTTTGCATGTTTGAGAGAGAGAGGGGTGCTAGTGTTCTCAACAAATGTGATAAAGCAAAATCTGTTGTATTTGCTGCCCAGTGCGGAGACATTACTTGGTGTTTTCCTAATTCACATTCGTTTCCATTTTGGGAGCACCAACGATGATTTTTAATCCGAGTACTATTCTTATAAGGAATTCTATATTTTTGGTAATCCTTTTAATATTCTAGGCCCTTGCTCCTCCAGGACATATAGCTAATAAATAGCAGAGCTAGGATTTAAACCCGAGTCTGTCTTACACCATCATTTTTGTTATTCCATGCTTCGTGTTAGTTTGGCCCAGCTTTTCATTTTTAAAATTGGTCTTCAGAATTTGAAATAATTTGAAATAGCTCTCCCTTCCTCTTCTTGACAACCAGCTGTGTTAATGTGAGCATTAATGTTATTAATTAATTATTATTTTTTAATCTATAGGATTATGATATAGATTGGATATATCCAATTGGATATAGAATTCTACATATGTAGAATTCTATATCCATTAAATCAAGCTTATTGTGTTATTCAACTTGTCTGTATATTTACTAATTTTTTATCTACTTGTGCTATCACTAATTGAGAGAGGTATGTTAGTTTTCCAGTTTGATGGTAGATATTTCAGTTTTCCCCTTGCTTTTGTATTTGCATTAAAATATTATCCTGTTTTTTAGCAATAAATGTATATAACTGCTAACTAAACAGGCCACCTTTTCTAAAATATCTTTTTGTTGGCATAGGTCCCACAAGGATCTATATATTTTTTTTAAAAAAAAGATTTTTCATCTGAGTCTTGACATCCCAGGACTAACATGGAACAAATTGTCCATGAGCGCTCAGGTTCTGACACTCATGTTTTCTGAGCCATGGTCTTCACACTAGATAATCCTTGCCCTTTTGACAACACATCTGCAACTGAATGTAGATGAAAAGCTTTAACCAGTTATCTTGGGTTTTGATTTCTCTGTAGTATCTGTAAATTGGGAGTATCTGAATGGTCACAGCATGTCTGGTTTTCTTATTGTAGCTGTATTTGTGCCTCCATTTCTTTTCTGAGTTCTAGTTTTCAAAATGTAATGTACCATTTACCATAAAAAGATATCATTTGATTCATTGCATACGAAACATTATTTTATTCCATAGTTTCCCTTTTTAATTTCTAGAGAACATTCTGTCCCATGGTATGGGGGTAGGGGTGGTGATGAGGCAGGAGGCAGCTTTCTTCTCTAAGATGTTAAGGATCCAAAGGTACTTTAAAAAATTTGTGGAAAAATGCAATGAAAAGATAATACAAATCTTTCCATGAACTTTTTAAAGTACCCTCATATATTTAGTCACAATATGATTCCCTTTTTGACCTATGGGTTATTTAGAGGTATCTTTTTAACTGAGGCCACCAGAGGTGGGAAAGGGAGGGGGGAAGGGGGTTAGTGAGAAATTGGTAAAAGGCCACAGAAAACAATTACATTGTATAATGTTGAATATACTTATTATCCCGATATGATAATATCCTGATATGAGCATCACATATTGCACACAGGTATTGATATTCAATGCTGTACTCCACAGATATGTTCAATTATGTTGCAATAAAAAAAATAGGAAAAAAGAAGTATCTTTTTAAATTTTCAAAAACTATTGGGATTAAAAGTTATCTTTTTTATTGACTTATTTTATTTCCTTGAAGCAAGAGACCATGGTCTGTGTGAAATTTTTTTTTTTTAAATTTACTGAGACTTGATTACAGCCTAGTACATGATCAGTTTGAGTACATGATCTATATGTGCTTGGGAAGAATGTGATTCTCCAACTGGTTATAGAATTCTTCATATGTCCATTAAATCAGGTTCATTTTGTTGTTCAGTTTGTCTATATATTTATTTTATTTATCTGCTTGTGCTATTAGTAATTGGAATAATACTTTAAAGACATGTTAACCTCCCATTTTGATGGTCGATTTTTCAAGTTCTCTCTCTAGTTATACTTAATCTTCCTTTATACATTTAGAGGAGTTTTATTAATACACAGAAGTTTGAAGTTTTACTTTTATATTTTAATATAGCTACCTCAACTTTCTTTTGTTAGCATTTATCTGATATATCTTTTCCCATCTTTTTTACTTACAGTCTTTCCTTGAATTTATGTTTTAGATGTGTGCCTTATAAATGGCATATAGCTAGATTGTTTTTTTTTTTATCTAGTCTGTTAATACCTGTATTTTAAAGGGTGTGTTTGATATTTGTTGATATGTTCGAACTTGTTTTTACCATCTTTTGTTTTCTCTTTCTTTCTTTCTTTTTTTTTCTGTGCTTTCCTTTTTCTCCTTGCCTTTTAATTTTTGTTCTTAATGTGTTTTCTTCTCCCTACTACTGATTCTGCAAGGTCTGACCTCAAGTGAGCTGGTTGGTAACAGGATTAGCATTGGAAACAGCAGCAGCCCATGGTTGACAGGAGAACTGCGGGTGGGATATAATTTTTTTTTTGAAAGGAGTCAGATTGACAAGTGATAGGGGAGAGGAGGCAGGGAACTGATAGATAGAAAATTTTTTTACAGGTATGAAACAGGGATGCCTGATAGGACTGGAGGGAAGGGAAGTGGGGGTGTAAGATAAATGAAGACTTAAAATAGAACCCGAAGGGACTAGGTAAGGGAACTGAACAAGCACAAGTTACAGGATTTATGGGTGACAGTGAGGGTCCAGCTGAGTCTGTAGAGCAGGAATTATGTAGTACCTAGGTATGGGAGCAGACAAGGGAAGCTGTAGCATTGGTACAGGTTTGGGATTTTCACGGGCAGTTGTGGCAGAGGGATGAAGGTACATGAATATGGGGGGTACTGGTGAGAGTGGTTCAAATGTTGAAGCTTCTGGAGTCCAGGATGGGTAGAGAAGGAAGACAGATCAGCAGGAGGTAAGTAGACTAAGAGAAAATGGAGAACTCAAGAAACTGTGGTCTTGATGAGGCTGAAGAACAGGCAGAGAGAGAGTGAGCAGTGGTGGGAAAGTGGGGATTCTTGAATTTAAGATTTCAGAGGGGGCAACTGTGATTGGTCAGGTCCATGAATGACAAAGGGAAGATGTACAGTGTTAGCAGTTCCATTTTCTTAAGGTGCTGTCTTTATTTCCTCACAGATGTTCTTATTTCCCTGGCTTTTGATATTACTTGGTCTTATTGTTGTGCCAATGTGCCTTCTCATCACAGAACTCTGCTGCCTCTCCACAAGCACCAGTTTTCTAATAAATCTGGTATTCTCATTTCCACTGTGCCTGTGCTATCCTTGGTCATTAGCTGTCAGGCAACTGGTTGTCCCTGTTTTATCCAGGAGCCGCTGATTTTTTGGCCAGTGCATCAGCCGTAACCACATGTATAGGAATTCATTTCCACAATGCTCTGTTCAATATTTTATAATTGCTTTGACCATGATCCTGCCTGGGCCGAGACAGTAGAGCATGAGCTCTAGAATCAGATTGCCTGGCCTTGAATCCCAGCAGCTTCACTTACTTGCTGTTTATTCTTGGGCAAGTTAACCTAACCTCTCCTGAATCCCCTAGTTATATAATCTGGCCCCAACGTATCTTTCCTACCTTCTCCCCCACCAATAAATATATCCAATTATCTCTCCATATCTGTGGGTTTTGCATCTGTGGATTCAACCAAGCATGGATCAAAAATATTCAGAAAAAATATCCACAAAATTCCAAAAAGCAAAATTTGAATTTGCTTTTTGCTGAATACTGTGTTGAATCCATGTGAACAAAGTGATGTGTAGGCATTGTATTAGGTATTATAAGTAATCTAGGGGTGATTTAAAGTATACAGGAGGATGTGTGTAGGTTATGTGCAAATACTATGCCATTTTACGTAAGGGACTTGAGCATTTGAAGAATTTGGTATCCATGCTGGGTCCTGGAACAAATCCCACACAGATACTGAAGAACAACTGTACTCTATTCAATAAGGCAAAGTCTACCTCTTCTGTAAAACCTCTCACGTATACAGCTCTCTCTCCCCTCTCTTTATGCAAGATAGAATTAGTTACTTCCTTCTCTAAGTTTCCTTAGCACTTAATTTATAAACCCTCTAGTAGAACTTAGTACGTTGGACTGTATGTGTGTCTGTTTCCCCTGCTACTCTGTGAACTTCTTAAGGGTAGGAACTGTCTTACTCATCTCTGTATCCCCAGCACTTTGCACAATACCTGTCAGAGTAGCGTTCAACAAATGTTTCTGAAATGCGGGAAAATATTCTTGAGGTAGTGCTAGTGCAATAAGAACTTTGGGAGGGAGAGTGAATGGTAAGAGTTTTGAAGTGTGGCAGAAAGTTGACTGAATCCCAGGAACATGGAAGTTGGTCAGGAATGGAAAAATGGGCCTAAACTAGCAGGAGTCCTCATATGCTTTTCTCCTCCACTACAGAGACCAGCTGCTTGATTATTTGGGTTAATAGACTTGGGACTTGAGAACATGTAAAGTATTAAAAATTGGATAATTGAGGATTCACTAGGTGAAGGGGGGGTTTGACACAGCTGTTTTATGCTCTTTCCAGACCAAGATGCTTATGTTGAAAGACCCAACCTTTACCCAGAGTCATGAATAACTATTTCTTCTTAAAAAATTAAAGGCATACCTTCATTGTCAGGGCATGGTTCAGGTGAGAGTAGGAATGGTAAATAGGTCAGATACTTCTACATTGTCTCTTTAGCCCTGCTTAAGGAGGAAGTAGCCTACTGAAAGGCTCTAAGGCTGTGGGCCTATTCTGGAGTAAATCATCTGTGTGAAATTAGTTCTTCTCTCATTTCAGGCAACTCTGGTAGCTCTTCTTCTCTGGTCGCTTTGAAGAAAGAAGAGTTAAAAAAAAAAAAAAGTAGAATAAGACATGTCGGAGATACTGGACCTTTCTTTTCTGTCTGAGGTAGAAAGGGATTTGATCCTCAGTGTTCTACAGCGAGATGAGGAGCTCCGGAAAGCAGATGAGAAAAGGATTAGGTAAGCATCCTGGAGAAAGCATAAGGTCTCAGGCCTTTGACCAAAGATATCTGGGCTTTTCCTTATGCCTCTCATCTGACTTTCAGAGGAAACGTGTATATAACGTTTGTAACTCCTTGTTGGGTCAAGCTGGGCACTGAGTTTGTTGCTTTCATGGAACTGTATAGTCTTACTGTCTTTACCTCTCAACCCCTCTCCATCCAATCTATGCAAATCCTGAATCCACTTGTGCTTCTCTTTTGGGTCTTGGCAGGCGACTGAAGAATGAGTTACTGGAGATAAAAAGGAAAGGGGCCAAAAGGGGCAGCCAACACTACAGTGATCGGACCTGTGCCCGGTGCCAGGAGAGCCTGGGCCGTTTGACTCCCAAGACCAATACTTGTCGGGGTTGTAATCACCTGGTGTGTCGGGACTGCTGCATCCAGGAAAGTAATGGTACCTGGAGGTGCAAGGTGTGCGCCAAGGAAATGTGAGTGTCACTTATGGTTGAGTAGAGAAAGGAGTTGTGGCCCTGTCTTTGGTGAAAATTTCTCCCCTCGGCCTTTGTTGGTTGAATGACAAGAGCCATTCTTTATCCATCTGTCATTTTTTTTTTTCATTCTTTCCCAGAGAGCTGAAGAAAGCAACTGGAGACTGGTTTTATGACCAGAAAGTGAATCGCTTTGCTTACCGCACAGGCAGTGAGATCATTAGGATGTCCCTGCGCCGCAAACCTGCAGGTACTGGATCTGTCTAGAGATGGTTCTCTGGGGGGCTTAACCTCAGTAATAGATCCTCTGGCATGGAATCCTAGAGTATTTTGACTGGTGGTGTCTTAACTCCATAAGCTTAGCTGCCTTGTGGGGAATGTAAAAGATTGTGTTACCATCCCTTCTGCAAGTGTGGTGTGTTTCAGGGGAGATGCCATGAGGGTTGTTTCCCTTCTCCCCCCTCATCATCACCACCCTGCCATGCTTTTGTTCATCTTAAAGTGAATAAAAGAGAGACAGTGGGACAGTCCCTCCTTCATCAGACACAGATGGGTGATATCTGGCCAGGAAGAAAGATCATTCAGGAGCAACAGAAGGAGCCCAGGTAAGAACCAAGTAATTGTTTGTTTTTTTTTTTTAAATTTTATTTTGTCGATATACATTGTGGTTGATTATTGTCGCCCCTTACCAAAACCTCTCTCTCTCCTCCCTCTACTCCCTCCCCCCGAACAATGTCCTTTCTGTTTGCTTGTCGTATCAACTTCAAGTAATTGTGGTTGTTATATCTTCTTCCCCCCCCCGGTTTTTTTTTTGTGTGTGTGTGAATTTATATATTAATTTTTAGCTCCCACCGGTAAGTGAGAACATGTGGTATTTCTCTTTCTGTGCCTGACTCGTTTCACTTAATATAATTCTCTCAAGGTCCATCCATGTTGTTGCAAATGGCAGTATTTCATTCGTTTTTATAGCTGAGTAGTATTCCATTGTGTAGATGTACCACATTTTCCGTATCCACTCATCTGATGATGGACATTTGGGCTGGTTCCAACTCTTGGCTATTGTAAAGAGTGCTGCGATGAACATTGGGGAACAGGTATACCTTCGACTTGATGATTTCCATTCCTCTGGGTATATTCCTAGCAGTGGGATAGCTGGGTCATATGGTAGATCTATCTGCAATTGTTTGAGGAACCTCCATACCATTTTCCATAGAGGCTGCACCATTTTGCAGTCCCACCAACAATGTATGAGAGTTCTTTTTTCTCCGCAGCCTCGCCAGCATTTATCGTTCAGAGTCTTTTGGATTTTGGCCATCCTAACTGGGGTTAGATGGTATCTCAGTGTGGTTATGATTTGCATTTCCCAGATGCTGAGTGATGTTGAGCATTTTTTCATATGTCTGTTGGCCATTTGTATATCTTCCTTAGAGAAATGCCTACTTAGCTCTTTTGCCCATTTTTTAATTGGGTTGCTTGTTTTCTTCTTGTAAAGTTGTTTGAGTTCCTTATATATTCTGGATATTAATCCTTTGTCAGATGTATATTTTGCAAATATTTTCTCCCACTCTGTTGGTTGTCTTTTAACTCTGTTAATTGTTTCTTTTGCTGTGCAGAAGCTTTTTAGCTTGATATAATCACATTTGTTTATTTTTCCTTTGGTTGCCCATGCTTTTGGGGTCGTATTCATGAAGTCTGTGTCCAGTCTTATTTCCTGAAGTGTTTCTCCTATGTGTTCTTTAAGAAGTTTTATTGTTTCAGGGTGTATATTTAAATCATTAATCCATTTTGAGTTGATTTTAGTATATGGTGAGAGGTATGGGTCTAGTTTCATTCTCCTGCATATGGATATCCAGTTATCCCAGCACCATTTGCTGAAGAGGCAGTCCCTTCCCCAGTGAATAGGCTTGGTGCCTTTGTCAAAGATCAGATGGCAGTAAGTGTGTGGGTTGATTTCTGGATTCTCTATTCTATTCCATTGATCAGTGTGTCTGTTTTTATGCCAGTACCATACTGTTTTGGTTATTATAGATTTGTAGTATAGCTTAAAGTCGGGTAGTGTTATGCCTCCAGCTTTATTTTTTTTGCTCAGCATTGCTTTGGCTATGCGTGGTCTTTTATTATTCCATATAAATGTCTGGATAGTTCTTTCCATTTCTGAGAAAAATGTCTTTGGAATTTTGATGGGGATTGCATTGAATTTGTATATCCCTTTGGGTAGTATGGACAATTTCACTATGTTGATTCTTCCAATCCAAGAGCATGGGATATCTTCCCATCTTCTTGTATCCTCTCTAATTTCTCTCAGCAGTGGTTTGTAGTTCTCATTATAGAGATTTTTCACCTCCTTGGTTAACTCAATTCCTAAGTATTTTATTTTTTTGGTGGCTATTGTAAATGGGCAGGCTTTCTTGATTTCTCCTTCTGCATGTTCACTATTGGAGAAAAGAAATGCTACTGATTTTTGTGTGTTGATTTTGTATCCTGCTACTGTGCTGAGTTTTTTTGTAGAGGTTTTAGGCTGTTTGATATATAGGATCATGTCATCTGCAAACAGGGACAGTTTGACTTCATCTTTTCCAATCTGGATGCCCTTTATTTCCTTCTCTTCTCTGATTGCTCTGGCTAGTACTCCAACACTGTGTTGAATAGGAGTGGTGAGAGTGAGCATCCTTGTCTAATTCCTGTTCTTAAAGGAAAAGCTTTCATCTTTTCCCCATTCAGGATGATATTGGCAGTGGGTTTGTCATATATGGCTTTAATTATGTTGAGATACTTTCCCTCTATACCTAACTTATAGAGGGTCTTTGTCATGAATGAGTGCTGAATTTTATCAAATGCTTTTTCAGCATCTATAGAGATGATCATATGGTCCTTGTGTTTGACTTTATTAATATGGTGTATCACATTTATTGATTTGCGTATGTTGAACCAGCCTTGCATCCCTGAGATGAATCCCACTTGATCGTGGTGAATAATTCTACGTACGTGTTGCTGTATTCTGTTTGCTAGTATTTTAGTGAGGATTTTTGCATCTATATTCATCAAGGATATCAGCCTGTAGTTTTCTTTTCTGGTTATATCTTTACCTGGTTTTGGTATCAGGATGATGTTTGCTTCATAGAACGAGTTTGGGAGATTTGCGTCTGTTTCAATCTTTTGGAATAGTTTGTAAAGAATCGGTGTCAATTCCTCTTTGAATGTTTGGTAAAATTCTGCTGTGAATCCATCTGGTCCTGGGCTTTTCTTTCTTGGGAGCCTTCTGATAACAGCTTCAATCTCCTTTATTGTTATTGGTCTGTTCAAATTTTCTGCGTCTTCATGGTTCAGTTTTGGGAGCTTGTGTGTGTCCAGAAATTTATCCATTTCCTCCAGATTTTCAAAATTGTTGGCGTATAGTTGTTTATAGTAGTCTCGAATGATTCCTTGTATTTCAGATGAATCAGTTGTAATATCGCCTTTTTCATTCCTAATTTTTGTTATTTGAATCTTCTCTCTTCTTTTTTTTGTTAGCCATGCTAATGGTTTGTCAATTTTATTTATCTTTTCAAAAAACCAACTTTTTGATTCATTGATCTTTTGTATTGTTTTTTGGTTTTCAATTTCATTCAGTTCTGCTCTGATCTTAATGATTTCTTTCTGTCTGCTAACTTTAGGTTTGGATTGTTCTTGTTTTTCTAGTTCTTTAAGGTGAAGTGTTAGGTTGTTCACTTGCCATCTTTCCATTCTTCTGAGGTGAGCATTTAATGCAATAAATTTCCCCCTTAATACTGCTTTTGCAGTATCCCACAGGTTTTGGTATGATGTATCATTATTTTCATTAGTTTCAATAAATTTTTTGATTTCCTGCTTGATTTCTTCTTGGACCCATATGTCATTAAGTAGAATGCTGTTTAATTTCCATATGTTTGTATATTTTCCAGAGTTTCGTTTGTTATTAATTTCTAGTTTTAATCCATTGTGGTCTGAGAAAATACATGGGATAATTCCATTTTTTTTAAATTTATTGAGACTTTATTTGTGACCTAATATGTGATCTATCCTGGAGAATGATCCATGTGCTGATGAGAAGAATGAATATTCTGAGGTTGTTGGATGGAATGTTCTGTAGATATCTGCCAATTCCAATTGGTCTAGAATCTTGTTTAGATCTTGTTTCTGTACTGATTCTTTGCCTAGATGATCTGTCTAATATTGAGAGTGGGGTGTTCAGGTCCCCTGCTATTATGGTATTAGTGTCTATTTCCTTCTTTAGGTCTAATAGAGTTTGTTTTATAAATCTGGCTGCTCCAACATTGGGGGCGTACATATTTATGATTGTTATGTCTTCTTGATGGATCAGTCCTTTTATGATTAAGTAGTGTCCCTCATTGTCTCTTTTTATGGTTTTTAGTTTAAAGTCTATTTTGTCCGATATAAGAATAGCTACTCCAGCTCGTTTGTCTTTTCTGCTTGCATGGTAAATCTTTTTCCATCCTTTCACTCTTAGTCTATGTGAATCTTTATGGATGAGGTGCGTCTCTTGTAGGTAGCATATAGTTGGGTCCTCCTTTTTAATCCAGTCAGCCAGTCTGTGTCTTTTGATTGGGGAATTTAAGCCTTTTACATTAAGAGTTGTTATTGAAAGGTGTTGATTTATTCCTAGCATTTTATTGGTTATTTGGTTGTCTTAGGTGTCTTTTGTTCCTTGCTTTCTGATTTACTGTTTGGTTTCTGTGTTTGTTGGTTCCTTAGGTTGTAGATAGCGTTTTTGTTTGTTTGTTTTCTCTTCATGAATGCCATTTTTATTATACTAGTGGGTTTTGATTTTTCTTGGGTTTTTATGGCAGTGGCATTTATTTTTCAGGAACCAAACCCAGTACTCCCTTGAGGATTTCTTGTTAGGGTGGTCGTGAATTCCTGCAGTTTTTGTTTGTCTGAGAAATATACTATTTGCCCTTCATTTCTGAAGGATAGCCTTGCGGGGAGAGTATTCTTGGCTGGCAATCTTTGTCTTTTAGTATTTTGAATATATCATCCCATTCCTTTCTAGCTTTTAGGGTTTGTGATGAAAAGTCTGATGTTAGCCTGATTGGGGCTTCCTTATATGTGATTTGATGCTTCTCTCTTGCAGCTTTTAAGATTCTCTCTTTGTCTCTGAGTTTTGCCAATTTGATTATAACATGTCTTGGAGAAGGCCTCTTTGGGTTGAATATGTTTGGAGATTGTTGAGCTTCCTGGATCTGAAGATCTGGGATTTTTCCTATATCTGGGAAGTTTTCTGTCACTATTTTGTTGAATATGTTTTCAATGCAATCTCCGTTTTCCTCCCCTTCTGGAATACCCATGACTTGGATATTTGAGCGCTTAAGGTTGTCTGCTATCTCTCTCAGATTTTCTTCAATGTCTTTGATTCTTTTTTCTTTTTTTTTTGTCTGCTTGTGTTATTTCAAACAGCCCATCTTCAAGTTCAGAGGTTCTCTTTTCAACTTTGACAAGCCTGCTGGTTAAACTCTCCATTGTGTTTCTTATTTCACTGAATAACTTCTTCAGTTCAGCAAGTTCTGCTACATTTTTTTTCAGGACATTGATTTCCTTGTACATTTCCTCTTTCAGGTCCTGTATACTTTTCCTCATTTCATCATGATGTCTAGCTGAGTTTTCTTGTATCTCATTCAGTTTCCTTAGAATTATCACTCGAAATTCCTTGTCAGTCATTTCAAGGGCTTCTTGTTCTATAGGATCTAGAGCTTGAGATTTATTATCTTTTGGTGGTGTACTTTCTTGATTTTTTGTATTTCTGGTATCTTTTTTTTGATGTTTATTCATTGTGGCAGGGGGTTTCACAGTCCACTGGTTTGAGACTATTGACTAACTAAGATGTTGCTATGGTTGCCAATTTGGTATGGCTACTTCCGTGACTGATCAGTTGGCCTCTAGTGCCTTGTGTGTGTGGTTGCCTATGGTTTTGGGCCTCTCCGGGGAGCCACCTCTCTGGTCAGCTTGGACTCTGCTGGGCTGCTGGATCACGGGGCGGTACCTCAGGGTGTGTGGTCTCTGCTGAGCTTCCACTTCCCATGCAGGACTTCTACCTCTTCCATGCGCTCTGGCCCAGGCTGTTGGATTACGCAGTGGCGACCCCACAGGGTGTGTGGTTTCTGGCGAGTCTCCGCCTCCCTAGCCGGACGTCTCCCCGCTCTGTACGCACTGGGCTGGGCTGGGACATGTCTTCTGCAACCCTCATCTATCAGGTGGGCCTTCAAGACCCTGCTCGGCACCTCCTCGCCCAGGAAGTCTACCAGGTTTCTGCTAGGCGCAGATGACCGGTCGCTCTGGGTGCCTTTGTAGCACTGTGTACATCTTTCTCAGGACTTATCACCTTCCTCCTGGTGTCGTGGTTATTTGTTTACTTGTCTTATCTCCCACACCAGAGTGTTCGCTCCTCGGGGGAGGAGCCCGCAGCACACGGTTCACCTTTGAATCCCCCCGGCGCGGACTGAGTCTGGTGCCCGCCCGCAGTCAGCTGTCCGGCAGGTTCAAGCGAACTCGGGAACTCTCCGACCACACTATTCCTAACCAGAAATCGGTTAGGCGTTTTTCTGAACTGGTGGCCTCAGAGATGGTATCTTCCTCCCGGTAACAGGAAGTTTACCAGGGGCCAGAGCCCAGGGTGCGGTGGAGTGACAGTCGGCCCAGCCCATACTTCCTTGCCCTCCCAACGCTGGCCGGGGATGCCCCACACCACCAGCCCCCCAGAGAACCGCAGAGGGAGTGGGAGGGGAGGCCGGCCCGCAGGCCTCGGGAAGCCCCGCGCTGGGGCAAGCAAGTGGGAAGGCTCAGTGAGGAGCCAAGCCGGGCGAGGAGGACAGGCTTGGCCGAGCCGGGCCGGAGCCACCACCACCTGAGAAAATGGAGGCAGCCCTGGGGCAGGTGAGTGGCCTGGTGGGGCAGGCGGAAGCCGGGCGGGTGTCCACCCCCCGAGCAGGGCTGGGCCGGGGGTCACTCACGGGGCTG
This sequence comes from Cynocephalus volans, assembly GCF_027409185.1. NCBI lineage: Eukaryota > Metazoa > Chordata > Mammalia > Dermoptera > Cynocephalidae > Cynocephalus > Cynocephalus volans. The sequence goes on along the minus strand of NC_084478.1, from coordinate 108,583,977 downwards.
TGCCGGGTCAGGAGGCTCCCTCTCTGCCTCTGCGTCGTTGCCGTCCCCGTTCTCGGCCGCCGCCGCCTTGGGCTGCTCACTCGGTCCCACGGCATGGCTCAGGCGCTCCCAGGAATCTTCTTTTATGCCGACCTGAAACCTCGAATCCTGAATAGGGCAGCTGGCCGCCTTCAGTGCAGCCCCGGCCTCCGGAATCCTGGCAGCGTCAACAGCAGCCCCGGTGCCGTGTTCCCTGTTTAGAGACTCGTTTTTGCAGCTAAGAAACAGTTCTTTTCCTGCTCCATACTTCAAAGGTGTTGCCTGTAAATGAGGCAGCATCTCCTGCCAAGGGCAAAGTGGCGGTCAGCCCCCATGACTGGCCACCAGCAGCGGTCCTCCCTTAAGAGATGACAAGAGGAAGGTCCACCCAAATAATTGTTTTTTAAAATGCTACAACATCCCTTTAATTTATTATTCTTTTTACTTTCTTCTGTTTATAAAGTAATACATATTCATTATAGGAAAATTTAGAAAGTGCAGAAAAGAGTAAACAAGGAGGAATAAAATCATTCCTAATCCTACTATTCACACATAAACATTAACATTTTGGTATATTTACTTTGTTCTTTATAAAACAATTTGGAGGCAAATAAAAATAACGTATACTCATTGTTAAAAATTTAACCAGTATAAGAAACAAGATAGAAGAAATCAACAAATCACCCAAATTCCTACTACCCCAGTTTTCACAATATGTGAAAATCATTTCAGATATTTTCTCTCTATATAAATATAAATAGAGGGATGACTGGATGGATAGACTGAAAAAACTTTATAATATTGGATCATAATATAATAAAGTAAAATAATTCTGTGTAATTTTATTTGAATTTAACAGAATAAGATACTACTGAAATAAAATGGAAGAATTGCTAATCTTCAGGCAAATGTTTCTTTACCATAAAACATATTAGTTATTAAATCCCTTTGAACTTAAGAAAAAATATTATAAAAACCATTGAGCAGTTAGTCACTTTTTTTAGTGGTTTTATTTTTGTTAATAGCCTTATCGAGATATAATTCACATACCATACGATGTACCCATTTGTGGTACAGTAGAATGGTTTTTAGTATATTCAGAGTTGTGCAGCCAACACTTCAGTTGATTTTAGAACATTTTTATCACCTTAAAAAGAAACCCTGTACCCTTTAGCTATCACTTTCTCTCAGCCTCCCTATCCTTTCCCATCCTCAAGCAATCATTGATCTAATTTCTGTCTCTACATGTTTACCTATCCTGGGTATTTCATGTAAATGGAATCATATAATATGAGGCGTCTTCAAAAAGCTCATAGAAAGATTCGTATTATCTTTTCATTCTATTTTTTGGTGAACTTTTTGAAGTACCATTGTATGTGGTACTTTGTCACTGGCTTCTTTCACTTAACATAATGTTTTCAAGGTTCATCCGTGCTGTAACATGTATAATTACTTAATTTTTTTTATTGCCAAATGATATTCTGTTATGTGTATATACCACATTTTGTTTATCTGTTCATCTGTTGATGAACATTTGGGTTGTCCACTTTTTGGCTATTAAGAGTAATGCTGCTATGGACATTTGTTATGAGTTTTATGTGGACATAAGTTCTTATTTCTCTAATGTAGATATCTAGGAGTGGAGTTAGTAATTAGTTAGTCATTTTTTAAGTCTACCTGTTTCAATATTAAACATTATCAGGGTGCTCTCTGCTATGAAAGAGGAAAAGATTAGCTTGTTTATGCTTCCTGCCTGTTCTTTTCCTCCATTCCCACTCTTTGTTACTCAAATTATTTTTACTTTGTTAGGGTTTATAACATTTACATTCTATTATATAATAGTAAATAATCTACTTGTTTTATCTGTTTGCTTAGTTTTAGTTTCATATTTAAAAGGATTTTATGTTTACAACCAGGCCTTGTACCATGGCTTCTCTATTCCTGAACTTTTTACTTTGATTTATTTCTTGGTTTTCTGGATTTCATCGTTGAGAAGTTCCTTTAAGCAGGGCTTGCAGGTACTATAGTTATTGCATCTGCCAAGTGCTTTTATACTTGAATGGTATCTTGGCTGGATATTATACTTTTAGGTCACATTTTCTTTCCCTCAAAACATGGTAGACATTGCTCCATTGTCTTCTGCCACTGAATGGAACTGCGAAGTCTGAGGCCAGCTTGACTCTTGTTTTTCTCCCTTGTAGGTAACTTTGTGTGATTGGAATTGCCTAAAAAATTCTTTTTGAAGTTTAGTAATATAACAAGGCTGTAACTCAGTGGTGATCATTTTGTATCATTTTTCCTGATATGCAGTGTACCCTTGGTGAGTTCTTTCTTCATCGCTGGAAAATTTTTCTGTATCATATCTCTGAACTCTTTATTTTTCTGTTTTATTAGTAAGTTCTCCACCTCAGGGATATTGGATTTCTTTATCCTTCATTTGTGTCCTTTTACTGTCTAATGCAATAGAAAAAGGGAATGATGAAAGCAATTAACCATGATTAGCCCAACCTGTTCCTCTATGCTATGAGTTTATTTTTCAGCCATTTTTTTCCTCCTCTCCTCTCCTCTCTTCCCTTTCCATTTCCTTCCTTTCCCTCCCCTCCCTTCCCCCTTCTTTTTTGCTGTTTCTAATTTAATTATTGGAATAATTTATCTTGTTTAGTTTTTTTTATTGAAACATAATTGATTATACATATTTATGGGGTACAGACTTGAACATCAATATCTGTGTACAGTGTGTGATGATCAAATCAGGATAATTAGCATATTCATCATTATAAAACATGATCATTGTGTTGAGGACATTCGATCTCCTCTCTTCTAGCCGTTGATAACGTGGTAAATTAATGTTAATTACAGATGCCTAGCGCAACTGTGCATCAATATAACTTATTTTTTCTAACTAGGTGTTTTGTATCCATTAACCAATTTTTCACTATCGCCCCTCCCCCTCCCTCTTTCCTGCCTCTAGTAATCACAGTTCTATTCTCTCCTTCTGAAAGCTTGGCTTATTATTATGATTGTTTTCTTCCTTCTTTCCTTCCTTCCTTCCTTTCTTCCTTCCTTCCTTCCTTCCTTCCTTCCTTCCTTCCTTCCTTCCTTCCTTCCTTCCTTCCTTCTTTCACTTATTTATTTATTTATTTATTTTTGAGCTCTCACTTATGAATGAGGACATGCGGTATTTGTCTTTCTGTGCCTGGCTTATTTCACTTAACATGTTTTTCTCCAAGCTCATCCATGCTGCTTTGCTTTCAGTCTTTTTTTTCCTCTTATTTTTTGTTTTATTGTATTGTATTTGAGCTCTTGCGTTTTATCAAATCTATATTCTTATTAAGTTTCCCTGTAGTGTGAAGCACTCACAAGAAACCTACTTATTTTCCTTGGGTTATATTCTTCTTCAGGCTGGGTTCTTTGTCTACCTTGCAAGTTATTTCCATCTCTTCCCACTCCATGGCTATTTATATATTTGCCAGACCATTTTATTTCATTTTATTCATGTTTAACATGGGAAGTCTATTATCTTTTGTTCCCTCTGACATAGTGTATGTGAATTCTTTTAGACAGGCTTCTCATCTCACTTTGAAACAATTTATCTCTTCCCCACATCCAGCTATACTTTAGTTTAGGACTGAGTATTGCTTTCTATGTACTTCTTATAACCTGAGGGGAAGGGTAGAAGGCAACTTGGGCTCCTGGATTTTGGTCTCCTGAGATTCTTTTAAATGTACTGGTTCAGGATTTAGGTTTCCCACCTCTGGGTGAATCCTGTAGCTCATACCACTGCCCTGGGAGAGGACATGCCCAGCAGTCTTGTATGCCTCTGTTGGGGTCCCACAGTGGTAGCTGTGACTAAAAATCTTGAGAACTTTTGTTTTTTTTGACTTACCACAGGATTGCCTACTCTCTCACTTAATCTCCACATCACCAGATTGGAAGGTATTAATTAAGGAGCTTTGCTGAGCTAAATCTTGTTTTCTTAGCCATGACTTTTTGAACTTTATGATAAAGGCTTTATTCCTTACTTTGTTTGGTTGCTTCTGATGAATTTTTGGCTTTTGTGTGTGTGTGTGTGTGCGTTTTTCCCCTAATTTTCCCTCAAACAAGGGAAATGACTTTATCACAGTTTATAAGATTATTGAAAAGCAACATAGAAGTATATACAGTAAGTCCTCCAGTAACCTCACTGCCTTTGCTCCAGACAATTATTGTTAATAGTCATTAATAGTTTTGATGTATGGACTACCAAACTGTCTAAGTGTACACACATGGGTTGGATTCCTAAGTTTTTTATTTCTTTTTTAAAGAAGGATCATACCATATATATCGTAAGTGAAAAGAAAGAAAAAGAACTTTAAAAACTCAATACAGGTAATCCCATACAAAATGGGCAAAAGATTTGAATGGACATTTCACCCAAGACAATATATACATGTCAAATAAGCACATGAAAAGGTGCTCAACATCATTAATCATTAGAGAAATGCAAATTTAAATCACCATAAGATACAACCATACATGCCCATTAGAATGGCTAATTTTTTATATTTAAATTATATTCTAAGATGTTGTGGAGTAGTTGGGTGTGTACCTACCTACCTTGTGATTCAGCCATTCCATTCCCAGGTATTTACCCAAAAAAAGTGAAAGCATATGTCCATACAAAGACTTGTACATGAATGTTTATAGCAGCTGTATTTGTAATAGCCAAATCCTGGAAACAATCCAAATGTCCATCAACAGGTGAATGGATAAACTGTGATTTGTTTATACAATGTAATACTACTCAGCAATAGAAAGGAATAAACTATGGATACATGCAACAACATGGATAAATCTCAGAATAATCATGCTGAGTGAAAGAAGCCAAAAAAAAAAAAAATAGTGCATACTGTATGATTCTGTTTATATAAAATTCTAGAAAATGAAAACTAATTTTTAGTGACAGAAAGCAAATTAGTACTTGCCTAGGGACATGGGCTGGGAGGGAGGGATTACGAAGGGGCAGGAGGAAACTTTTGGGAGTGATAGATATGTTTGTTAACTTAATGTGGCAATGATATCACAGGTATATATATATGTCAAGACTCATCAAGTTGCACACTTAAACATGTACAGCTTATTTATGTCGGTTATAACTCAAGGTCTAAAAGAGAAATTGTGGGAAATATAACATGACCATCTTTCCACATCCTCACCAAGGGTCTACTTCATTCTTTTGAAATCTATATGGTGTTTTATTGTATATTTGTACTGTGATTTTTATCCACACAGCCTTGGGTGGGTGACTCATATGTTCTAGGGTGATGAGGCCCCCTTTTCCTTTGTGGATAAGGATAAGAATGGCTTTTATTTGATGAACCTGATTAACACATCTGACATCATCGGTCAGAATGTAATTTCTGAAACCTACTGCTTCTGGCTGTCTATGACCACTTGTCTCATTGGACCCAGAAGACACTTATTTATCCTAAACATGGAAACAGATTAAGTGGCCATAAATGATCTTTTCCATAAAATTATGGAGCCTCAGAGATAATCTAATTCAACCCCTTTATTTTTATAGAAAGGAAAGCAGGATAAGTGATTTACCTGCGATCATACAGATAGTTAGAGCCCAGAGCTCCTATCTCTTAACCTATTTTTTATTGCACAGATGTCATATAATTGCTTTTTTGCCCTAAGGTTATTTGTATCAGCTCTGGATCAGTACGTATTAATCTTTAGGAAAAAATACAAGCAAAAAACACTCTCCATGGGCCATTATCAAAATCAAACTATCTCTCTAGAAGAATGGTTCTGCTTGGTGATCTTTTTTTTTTTTTGAGCAAAGGGGGAAAATGATTCTAAAGTAAAAAATGAAATCTGGCCCCCACTGTGTCTTGTACTATAAAGCTAATATATCTCTCGAGGAATGACCACTATTTCACCACTTGCATGCCCTGGGATTTCAACCTCTGTTGTCTGTTTTCACAGAACTATCTCAAATTTCATGTGACAGTTTAGAAAGTTTATTCTTTTTTTTTTTTTTAAAGATGACTGGTAAGGGGATCTTAACCCTTGACTTGGTGTTGTTAGCACCACGCTGTCCCAAGTGAGCTAACCGGCCATCACTACATAGGGATCTGAACCCGTGGCCTTGGTGTTATCAGCACCACACTCTCCCAAGTGAGCCATGGGCCAACCCAGAAAGTTTATTCTTTACTGGCTAAGACATTACAGATTTTGGTTACCTCATTCCTTGTTCATTTCTTAGTTTGTTCATTTGTTTGACAAATATCTATAAATGCCTACTATGTGCCAAGCACTATTTTAGGCACTGGGATACACTGGTGAATACAAAAAGGTCTCTTGCTTGTGGATTTGGGGGGTGGGGAATGCAGAAAATAAATAATCAAGTGAATATATGGTATATCAGATGTCGACAAGTGCTATGGAGAAAATTAAAGGTAAAGGAGAAAATTAAAGGTAAAGGGAGTGCCGGGAATGCATGTGTATACATATGCTGTTTTCTTTAGGATAGCCAGGGCAAGTCTTAATAACAAGGTGCCATTTTTTACAATTTTTTAAAATTGAAACATATTGATTGTACATATTTATGGGGTGCAAAGTTATATTTTAATACATGTATATAATGTGTAATGATCAAATCAGGGTAGTTAGCAAATTCATCATCTCAAAAATTTACCATTTCTTTGTGATGAGAACATTTGACCTCTCGCTAGCCCTTTGAGAACATACAATAAATTATTGTTAGTTATAGGTGCCTAGCACTGCCGTACACCACTAGAACTTATTTTTCCTGTCTAGCTGTAATTTTATGTCCATTAACCAAGCTCTCACTGTTCTCCCTTCCTCCCCTACGTCCCAGCCTCTAGTAAATAAGGTGACATTTGAGCAAAGACATGAAGCAAATGAGGGAGCAAACCCTGAAGTTATCTGAGGGAAAAGCACTGTAGGCAGAGAAAGCAGCAGGCGTAAAGACCCTAAAATGAGTTTGTGTTTGGCATTTTTGAGTAATCTAGAACTGAGTGAGCAAGGGGGTGTGTGGGAGAGGAGATGAAGGCGAGATGGAGTGAGAATAGATCATGCCCAATACCCGCAACCAGCCCAGTGATGAGTACTGAACCACCACTGGAAGCGCTCTGGTCTCCTGAGTTGGGGTGGTTGGGGGCTTGGGGGCTTCAGCCACAACCATCTAACATGTGCACCCAGCCCAGCAATGACCAAGCCACCGCTGGAAGGCCCCTGGTCTCTCCTGCAGGAATGAGGGGGGTGCTACAGGCCTCAGCCATGCCCCTTCTCCTTCCTCCTCCTCTCACCCTATTTCCTTCCTCCTTCTCCTGTCCCCCTCACACCCAACTACTCCACAACATCTTAGAATGTAAAAAATATGTATGTATTAATAAATAAACTTAAAAAAATTTTAGCCATTCTAATGGGCATGTATGGTTGTATGTTATGGTGATTTTAATTTGCATTTCTCTAATGTTTAATGATGTTGAGCATCTTTTCATGTGCTTATTTGACATGTATATATTGTCTTGGGTGAAATGTCCATTCAAATCTTTTGCCCATTTTGTATGGGATTAGCTGTATTGAGTTTTTAAATATCTTTTTCTTTCTTTTCATTTATGATGTATGTGGTATGATCCTTCTTTAAAAAAGAAGTAAAAAAACCTTAGGAATCTAACCCATATGTGTACATTTAGACAGTTTGGTAGTCCATACATCAAAACTATTAATGATACTATTAAAGCCATAAGGCTTTGGTGGCACTTGTAAGAACTCTTTCACTCTGAGTGGGAAGGGTGGCTGTGAGTGACATGATCTTATTTTTTTTTTTCTTTTTAAAAATTGAGCTAAAATTCACATAACATACCATCTCATTTTAACAATTTTAAAGTGTACAATTCTGTGGCTGTTAGTACTCTTCAGAATGTTGTGCAACCATCACCACTGTCTAATTTCAGAGCATTTTATCACCCCACAAAGAAACTCCGTACCCATTAAGCAGTCACTCCCCATTTCCCCCAGTCCTTAATCTGCTTTCTGTCTCTATGGATTTGCCTGTTTGGGACATTTCACATAAATGGAGTCATACAAAATGTGTCTGTTTGTGTCTGGATTCTTTTACTTAGCATGATATTTTGAAAGTTCATGCATGTTGCAACATATGTCAGAACTTCAACATTTTGTTTATCCATTCATCCATTGATGGACATTTGGGTTGTTTCCACCTTTTTGGCTATTGGGAATAATGCTGCTATGAACATTCATGTAAAAGTTTATCTGTGGACATATGTTTTTTAATTCTCTTGCATATATACCTAGAAGTAGAATTGCTGGGTCATATGGTAATTCTGTCTGATTTATATATTTAAAGCTTATTTTGGCTGTTGTGTTGTGGATAGATTGTATGGGGACAAGAGAAGATGCAAGGAGATCAGTTAGGAGGCTATTGCAACCATTCAGGAGTTAGATGATGGTGGTTTGAACCAGAGTAATGGCAGTGGAGGAGGTAGAACTGATCAGATTCTAGATATACACTGAAGATAGAGCCAAGGGATTTACTGACAGATTTGATTTGTATTGTGAGAGAAAGAAAGGAGTCAAGGATGATTCTTAAGACATTTGACCTGAGAAATGAAAGGAGGGAGTAGCCATTTGATGAAATTGAAGGAAGAGCAGGTTTGGGGAAGGATTAGGTCTTTGGTTTTGACTTACTGTGTTTGAGATATTCAAGTGGAAATGTCGTCTAGGCCATTGGAAAAACATGTCTGGAGTTTAAGTAAGAGATAAATTTGAGTTATTAGTTTATAGAGGATATTTAAAGCCATGAGACTAGATGAGATCATTTAGGATAATTCTAGATGGAGAAGAGAAGCAGCCCAAGGAAGAAGCCTGGATATAATCCAAAGATTGGAGGTCCGGGAGAGGAGGAGGGAGCAGCAAAGGAGGTTGAGAAGGAGCAACCAGTAAAGTCAGAAGAGGAAACTGGGAGAATGTGGTATCCTGGGAGCCAAGGGAAGTTGCTTGAAATACTTGAGGAAAAATGAATTTTTTTCCCTGCTGCTTTCACTAATTCTTTGAGATAAGGGGCCCAGGAATGGTGTCTTCCCTTCAGAGATGACTGCCCTTTTGAATGCCTAGGTTTTTTCTTCATTAAAGTGATTAAGCTGAAAAAGAATTCTGGTCTTCTGAATACTGTCTTCAAGACAAATTGCTTATTTATGGACATACCTAAGCCCCACGGAGGGCATTTATCCAAAAATTCAGTCAATAAATATTTGAGTGCCTACTCTATCCTAATCTCTTTTCTAAGCTTTGGTAACACAGCAGTGAACAAGATATTTGGTTATTGATCTCATGGAGCTTAATCTAAGTCTGTTGCTTATAACAGAATACCTGAAACTGGGTAATTTATAAAGAAAAGAAATTTATTGCTTATTGGTTTGGAGGCTGGGAAGTTCAAGGTCAAGGGGGCACATTTGGCGAGAGTCTTCTTGTTAGTGGGGACTCTCTTCAGAGTCCTGAGGTGGCACAGGGTATCACATGATGAGAGGGGCAAGAGTGTCTGTTAACACGTTCACTTGCTCTCCTTATAAAGCCTCCAGTACCACTCCTGTCATAAACCCATTTATGGGTTTTTATAACCCATTTATAAACCATCCATTAACCCAATAACCCATTAATCCATGAATAGATTAATCTATTCGTTAGGGCTTAGACCTCATGATCCAATCACCCCCCAAAGGCCCCACTTTTCAACACTGCCGCTTTGGGAATCAAGCTCCCACATGAGCTTTGGAGGAGACAAACATTTAGACCATAACAGAGGAGAAAGACATTAAGTCATTTGCTTAAATTACTGAACAAATTAAATAATTTGTTTAAAAGCCATAAACAAATAATTACGTACGTGATGACTGCTAGCAAAAAATCAGGGTGCTTTGTGAGCACATAGGAAGGTTACTAATCCAGACTTGGGGTGGGGGCGTGGTCAGAGAGATCTGGAGGAACTGACATATAAGGAGAGACCCGAAGAAAGAGTAGATTTAGCCAGGTGAAGAAAAGCAGATGTTGTGAAAAGAACATCCCAGGCAGAGAAAAGAGGGAAGAGGGAGAGCTTTGGGATATTCAGGGAACTAAAAAACCCTTCATATCTCTAGAATATAAAGTGTGAGGAGGAGTGGAGCGTGAAAAATGAGGCTGGAGGGGTGAGCAGGGGCCAAATTGCAAGGGTATTCTTGCCATGCAGAGGAGTTTGAACCCAATTCCAATAGCAAGGGGGAACCACTGAAGAGTTGGAACTTAATCTGATGGACAATGTCTTAGTTCATTTTCTGTCTACCATTGTGAAAGGGTTGGAAGGAGGCTTGACTAGAGGCAGGAGAGCCTGCTTCCTTTAAATATTGGCTCGTGGTTTTTATTCTAGTGTGCCATTTGAAGTGCCAAAGCTGAAAAGTGGCAAGAGTGCACTGGAGGCCGAGAGTGAGAGTCTGGATAGCTACACAGCTGACTCCGATAGCACCTACAGGTGAGGTTCCCCCATTTCCCTCACTTCCACTCAATGCCAGAATTCCCATTTTGTTCTTAGCATGAAGGTGCAAGGCTCTTATGCCTTCAGTGTTCCTGATTTCTGCCCTCAGGAAGCTGAATGAAGTATTTTCCCTGACCTTGACAGAAGTCTTTCAGTAGCAGTTCTACTGATTTGGCTCTGAGCGCAGCTTCCCAGAGCGTGTTAACTTCCCCAGGCTGCCGCACCTTGGAGGATTCTTCCTAGCCCAGCAGCAACTGATGCTTCTGTCCCTTAGGAATGCGGGTGTGGGCATATGTGTTTGTGCAGAGTTGCTTTTCTTTTCTTTTCTTTTTTTTTTAAAGATGGCCGGTAAGGGGATCTTAACCCTTGGCTTGGTTTTGTCAGCACCACGCTTACCCAGTGAGCAAACCGGCCATCCCTATATGGGATCCAAACCTGGGGTCTTGGTGTTATCAGCACCACACTCCCCCGAGTGAGCCACGGGCCAGCCTGCAGAGTTGCTTTTCTGATCTTCATTTTTTCAAGATAAATCATATGTGAAGTGTACCTTCTGGATTTGGTTACTGTGAGACCCCAGGCTAGTGGCTCTGTTTTCATAGAGCTTTGGTCCTCAGGTAGAAGAGAAAGGGGAGGAAGTGATTTAATTATAACTTCTGAATCTACTTCCAGGAGAGACTCTCTGGATAAATCTGGCCTTTTTCCAGAATGGAAGAAGATGTCTGCCCCCAAATCTCAAGCAGAAAAGGTAAGCTTCAGGTTATTGGTTTTTCCTTTTTTCCTTCCTTCCTTCCGTCTTCCCTCCCTCCCTCCCTTCCTTTTTCTCCTCACTCTCCCACTCCCCTCAGGCAAAATTTAAATCAGGAATTCAGCTAAACAAGCTAACTCCTTAGCATGGCAAGAAAATCTTTATGATTTGGCCCCTGCTCACCTCTCCAGCCTCATCTTTCATCCTCCACTCCTCCTCACACTTTACATTCTAGAAAGATGAAGTTCTTCTGGTTGCCTGAATATCCCAAAGCTCTCCCGCTTTTCCTCTAACCACTTCTAGCCGATGTTTATAACACATGCCAGATTCACTTGGGAGCATTTTCTAAGGTTTTGGCTGAAATGTGTGAGAAAATAGGTTTTGTGTAACGTCTAGGCATTTAATCTTTCCTGTAAGTTTGTTATAGTTTTATGAAAATCTGAACCTATTTTTCTTAAGGCTATCCTTTCTGACTCACTCCTTCCACCTTCCCAACTGTTCTTTTCCATTTCCCTGCCCTTATTCCTTCCTAGGAAACTCAGCCTGGGGATCAAAGTGTGGTATCTGTCAATGAGGGTGAAATGATATTCAAGAAGAACACCAGAAAAATTCTCAGGCCTTCAGGTAGCTGGTTTCTCTTCATGGCTTTTTGGGACTGAAGTTCTGAGTAGCCTTGATGGGCTCTTGGTATGGAAAAGAGTAGGTCTCTTTTGATTTGGGTTTCTGGTCTTCCACTCAGAGTACACTAAATCCGTGATAGATCTTCGCCCGGAAGATGTGGGGCATGAAAGTGGCTCCTTGGGAGACAGAAGCAAATCTGTCCCAGGCCTCAATGTGGATATGGTAAGTGCCCTTGTTTTTCACTTGGTCACTATGTGAAATTTTATTTATCTAGAGTTGGCTTTAATACCTGATACTCTCAATCAACCTGTTTAATTCTTTAGAAAAAGGCAACACAAATCTTGATTCCCCCAAATTTCTAAAGCAAATCTGTTTTCTGATTTGCTTAAAGGAAAGTGCTATCTTTACTGTCTCTTTTATCTTCTAATACATTGCTAAATATATGGCTGGGGGCTCAAAATGTAAAGATATAGCTGGGTTGGGGCAGTCAAATGGGAAGGAGTTATAGCTCCCATAAAAAATGTTAAATATTCGGGGCCGGCCCGTGGCTCACTCGGGAGAGTGCGGTGCTGATAACACCAAGGCTCCGGGTTCGGATCCCATATAGGGATGGCCGGTTCGCTCACTGGCTGAGCGTGGTGCTGACAACACCAAGTCAAGGGTTAAGATCCCCTTACCGGTCATCTTAAAAAAAAAAAAAAAAAAAAAAAAGTTAAATATTCTTATCTTATTCTTTTGAGATATGAGAAAGTTGGTCAGAATAGAGCTGGGAAGTATGAAACAGAGCAATTAAGAATCAGGATATGTGTGTACATGTAGACACGACACCTCAGAGCTTTGCAACAATTATGGTTTCCACTAAAGGAAAGACATTAGTCTTTGAAACTTTTCTCATTTTTATTAACTCTGAATCTATATTTATTGTTCCAGGAAGAAGGAGAAGGAGGAGGAGAAGAAGAAGAAGAAGAGGAAGAAGAAGACATTGACCATCTGGTGAAGTTGCATCGTCAGAAGCTAGCCAGAAGCAGCATGCAAAGTGGCTCCTCCATGGTAAGTTCTATTAGTTCTGTGGTTATAGATACATTGAGTTACTAGGAAAGAAAGAAAGGCCTCCCTAGAGCAGACTTGGGACCTGGGGAAATCATCCCAGTCACTCTTTTCAGGTAAGGGAGATACATTTGTTTGTTCCTATCCTCAATGTAGACCATAGGTGCCACATGTAGACCATAGTGTACATCAAGGTGACTTCCTAAGCCTCTGCCCTGGAGATTATTACATTAGGTCATTACAGCTAGGGACATTGTTTATTACAGCTTTGTGAACAATAACCATAACTTCTTCCCTTAAGAGGTACTCAAGCCATGAAGTGAGCAAGATCAGATTTCTTCATCATAGCTTTCTCCAAATTCTTGCATTAAAGTGAAGGGAGTGTCATGAGAAGGGCTTGGGCGGGGTTAATCAGCCTCAGGGTGTGGTTAAGGATCAACAGTACCAGTCAGGATCATGAAGTTGAAGGTACATTTAAAAAGCAAGACCTAGTTCTGTCATAAGTATGAAGATTGATGTTTAGGGGAAACAGAGTCAGGAACACGGGTGATTAGAGTTTGTTCACACTGACTCACAGGAAGAGAATGTCTGGCTCACACACACTGATTACTACGTGAGAGAAAGGTGACTTTTCACTTCTGGTAGTTTTTTCTCCTTACCCACCCACTCCCAGTTCTGGCCCAATCTCTTTTCACTGTAGATCTTGATAGAGATAAGGTAGATAAAAGAAATCCACAGATAATTAAGGCACTTTATTTTAACTAGTAGCTAAACCCTGCTAGCCAATGTTTAAGCATATATAACACATACCAAAAATGGACTTAGCTGCACCTTACCTCTACTTTTTGCCCACCTTGGACAGATGAAAATTAACAATAAAATGTATAAAATGAGGGGAAGAAGAGAAGCGAAGAGCCTAGGTGAGCCATGAGCTGATTTATTAACCTGAACAATCATGGGTGTGCTGCTAGCTCTGTCTTATCCTTTGGGTAAAGGACTGTTGGCAGTACTGGCTCATTGCAGGGGCTTCTGAAACTTGTTTTGTTCAGTGACTGTGGCCTTATTATGAAGGAAGATGTGAGCAATGTGGGCAGGGCAGTGTGTCTTCCCCATATATTTGTGGGTGCTTTCTCTTCAGAGTACGATTGGCAGCATGATGAGCATCTACAGTGAAGCTGGTGATTTTGGGAACATCTCTGTGACTGGCAGGATTGCCTTTTCCCTGAAGTATGAGCAGCAAACACAGACTCTGGTCATCCATGTGAAGGAGTGCCACCAGCTGGCCTATGCTGATGAAGCCAAGAAGCGCTCTAACCCGTGAGTTCTTCTGGAACCTGACTGAAGCTCGGAGATGAGGGACCAGACCCTGGCATGTGTCTGGGCACTCCTGAACCGAGCTTATCACTTCCTGGGAGGATGGAGAGGTGTAATGTAGGAAAGTGACCAGGGTTAGGAAAAAGCAGGAATGGCGTGTCTAAGAGGGCTTGGTGTGACGTTTTTGACATCGCATTTCATCACGGCATATTTATATGGAGAGCAGGGAAATGAAGAATGGGCTTGAGAAAGGACAGCAAATTACTCAGTATATACTCTCTTTGGTTTCTAGATATGTGAAAACTTATCTTCTGCCTGACAAGTCCCGCCAAGGAAAAAGAAAAACCAGCATCAAACGGGACACCATCAGTCCACTATATGATGAGATCCTCAGGGTAAGTATTTGCACCCTAAAGGTAGGAGAACATTTTCTGTCTTGTGCTCTAATCTGTAGCTATTCCTCTGCAACATGGCTGGTTGATATGGGTTTCAGTGGACCGTGTCTGTGTCTGAGGATACACTCTGGGCATCTGTTCACATCCTGATCTCCCAGAGAAGAGAACAAAGGTGACCTGGCTCTCTTGTATTGTTGTGAAGTTGGAGATTCACATGGCCACAAATCTCATTTTAAAAAGCCATCTGGGATAAGGAGTCTCCTTGGCAGTTCTTTTTAGATGTTCCAGTATTCTCTCACCCACTTATGGAAAAATTAAGTTTCTAGGTCCTCCTGTGGAATATGGTAGGTTTTCATAAAATGGAGTAAATTGAGGCTTTGAGTGAGGAAACTCAAAGTACTTAGGGACTAAAGTAATTTGAGATTCAGGACTTATGGACTTTGGGTACAGTTGCTCAGGTTTGGGAATAATCTTTTCTGAGAAATTACCACTGACTAATATCTTAGACTTCTGCTTTCCCCTCACAGTATGAGATCCCAGAATCTCTCCTGGCCCAGAGGATCTTGCAGTTCTCGGTTTGGCATCACGGTCGTTTTGGCAGAAACACTTTCCTTGGAGAGGCAGAGGTCCAAATGGATTCCTGGAAGCTTGATAAGAAACTGGATCATTGCCTCCCCTTGCATGGAAAGGTACTCTGCTTTAACTCCTTTTGCACCTTGGGTCTGAGGTAGAATTATCTGCAGTGGCCTCTGCTGGTCTGTGTTAGTAGTGTCCTTGAATGTAGTCTTCTGAAGAGTTCTAGCATACCCTGCTGGGGTTTCTGAGTTTGACAGCAATTTCAGAGGCACTTGTAGGTCGTGTGATCAATCTCTTCTGTGTAAGCCAGGCAAAGTATGAAGCCATGGTTTTGCTTCAAAAAGTCTTTCGTATGTGTGCCAAGCTTGGCCTCCTAAACTTCCAAAGTCTCCAAGCTAACCTGGGTGTACCCTAATCTGCACCCCTTTTCCTAGCTAACCTTTTCACTAAAGAAGTGGGAAGGAAAGTAATTCATGGAGCTCCAGTTGCTGTAATCTTGGTTACACAGGCTAGGGAAAATTTAACTTTGGGGTTGGCACCTCAAATGAGAATGTAGCAGTGTGACATAATTGTGCCTGGGATCTGAGTGCAGACCTGGATTGGAATCCTGGTTCTGTCACTTGCCAGCTAGGTGAGTCACCTAACTTATAAAATAACTTAGGGAAGTCACCAAACTTCTGTGAGCCTCAGTTTCTTCATATAAAATGGAGATAATAATATCCCTCTTTTTCAGGATTATATACAAAATACCATTTAGTGCCTGGCACATAGTGGACATTCAATAGGCTGTCATTCTGGTTAAAATGAAATTGCTAAAACAGAGGACTTAGTCAGCAACTTCTTGATTATCAGAACTATACAATGACAAAGTTCTTCTTTAAAAACGTTTACATTAGCATTTTAAATGTTTAAAACAATATATGGTGCATAGAATATCTTTGGAAAGATAAAAAAGAAATTAGTAATGGTGGCTGCCTCTAGGAAGGGAGACTGAGGTGGAAGGGAGATTTAGTTTTCTCTATATGCCCTTTTTAACATTTGAAGTTTTTACCATGTAAAGAAAATTAAGTATAAAAGGATTTATATGCATGTGGTTCAGAATTAAAACAACATAAAGTGTATAAAAGAAAAGTAGGTTCCATTCCTTAGAAATAACCATTGTTAACAATTACTTGGGTATCCTAGAAATTTTGTGTTAAGCAGCACAGATATACATCTACGGATCTATATATATTTTTTATTTTTTACACAAATAGGCTCACATGAACCTCGTTGCTTATGTACAAGGGTACTTCATGAAGTTCATGGAAAGATTCATATTATCTTTCAATTTCATTTTTCCATGAACTTCTTGAAGTACCCTCATTTATCTTGATTTTTTTCGTTTCACTATTTATCAGGGACATCCTTCTGTGCCATCACTTACAGACCTGTATCATTTTAATTGCTGCATAGTTTTCCTTCACATGCCTGTGTTATAATTTATTTACCATTCCCCCACTAATGGGCATTAAAATTGTTTACATTTTTTGTTGTTGTTGTTCTTACAACTATGCTGTAATACATCTTGGCTTTCTTTTTTGAATGTAACTGTCAGAGAAATTCCTGGTGGTGGAATTGCTGAGTCAAAGGAAATGTACATCCAATATTTTGATAGCTACTGCCCATTCCCCCAAATAGTGACAATATTAAATTTGTCCCTTTGAATACTAATAAAAGCAGGAAGGCAATTATTACCAAACTATAACATGTTATTAGAAATTTAGAATTTATTAAGCATTTGGCCCTCAAGTCATTCTCTCAGAGGTCTACAGTTGATATAATTATATTGAATTTGTTGCTGTAAACCATTGTGAACTACTGCCAATAAAAATGTCTTAGATAAAAAATAAATTGCATTAAAATGGAGGTATATGCTCTTTGCAAATATTTTGAGCCAGAATGAAAATGTACTATTGAAACAAATTGCCAGTTTCTAGCTAATGCTAAACCTCCATTTTTAAGAGTCCACTGAAGTTCACAATCTAGAAATTAATAAATTGTGTAAATATTGTATAACCAAAAAAAAAAAAAAATAGACCATCCCCATATTATACGTCTATTTTAACTTAACACATCCTACATGTGTTGTTTCTGGTTTTTTTTGGTTGTTGTTGCTGTTGTTTTGGTTTGGTTTTTGCCCTATTAATCCATTTGCTCCCATTCAATTTTCCCTTGCTGGCATTCACCTCCTGATTCATTATATCTCTCCCATTTATTAAACTTTGTGTATTCTGGATACGTGGTACATTGATACAAATGGTACATTGATCTAAACCTATGGGGATTATGCCTTCCTAGAATCTGTAGTATCAGTGATGAAGACCTCAGTTAGGGGCGCCCCAATGAACACAGGCAAGTGAAAGGGCACGTCTAGTCTATACCAGCTCCTGCTCTGGATACCAAAGTACAAAGAACAGAGTTATGCAAGGAGAGTCAGTAGAGTGAAGCAGTTCTTCCACCCAAAGCCAAAGATGATAGACCACTTGCCGCTCATTCCAGACATTTATTTATTCACTCTTACATTCATTCAGTAAATATTTGTGGAGCACCTACTATGTGCCAGGTACATACTAGGATGAATAAAAGTGAGCTTGATTCCTGTCCTTCTGGCACTTAAATTCTAATGGTAGAGATATACGTTAATTAATAATAGTATAAATAAGTGTAAAATAAAAAATTATGGCATATTCAAATCTGTGTAACAGAGTTCCACCTAGCCCACAGATCTTTGCAAGCCCTCTTTCAAAACACTTTTTATCTTTAAAAATCATGTAAGTGATACATGCCATTCTCATAAAAAAACGCTATTGATGTTAATAAAGAGTAAAAAGGGAAAGCCCTCTTTTCCCATTTTGCTCCCCTCCCTAGAGGAAACAAGTGTTAAGTTTGTCTGTATCTTTCTGGGTTTGTCTGTGCAGTGTAGTATAGTGGTTAAAATAATGAACTCTGGAACCAGTCTATGTGAATTTCAGTCCTGGCTCTGCCAATTACTGTGTGACCTTGGGTAAGTTTCTTAACCTCTCTGTTCTTCTGTTCTATAACCTGTAAATTGAGCATAATAGTACCTATCTCATAGGGACTATCTTGAAGATTAAACAAAATGATATACTTTTTTTTTTTTTTTTTTAAAAAGATGACCAGTAAGGGGATCTTAACCCTTAGCTTGGTGTTGTCAGCACCATGCTCAGCCAGTGAGCTAACTGGCCATCCCTATATAGAATCTGAACCTGTGGCCTTGGTGTTATCAGCACTGCACTCTCCCGAGTGAGCCATGGGCTGGCCCTCAAAATGATATACTTAAAGTATTTGTGACAGTGCCCGGAACATAGTAAATGCTATATAAGTGATAATACTCATTATTTACATACATATATATTCATATGTACAAATACGAATGTATTTTAATATAAGCGGGATATATTTTCCTGCATCTTGCTTTGTTGACTTAACAGTATATCTCGGATATCGTT
This sequence comes from Cynocephalus volans, assembly GCF_027409185.1. NCBI lineage: Eukaryota > Metazoa > Chordata > Mammalia > Dermoptera > Cynocephalidae > Cynocephalus > Cynocephalus volans. The sequence goes on along the minus strand of NC_084478.1, from coordinate 108,565,209 downwards.
CCATGTCAGCATGTACAGATTCACTGCATTCTTTTTGATGACTGCATGCCATTTGCCATATGAAGACATTAAAAATCACTCATTTAACCCTTCCTATATTGATTGACATTTAGGTTGTTTCCATTTTTTGGCTGTTACTAACAATGCTGGTAGCAAGATTCTTCATCATGGTGTCAGTCCTTTGTGAGTTTGTGTGACAACCTTGCTGGAAGACCTTTGAGAGTATCTGGAATCTAGTAACTGTATCCTCAAAGTGGCATAATAGTGGGTACTGCAGAAGACTCTTGGTTTTTCTGCATCTCCTTCTGAAGGAACTGCCTTAGAAACCTGTGACTGCCATGGCCTAGGGACTCTGGATTGTATTCACAAGGAGAAAGATCCTCTTATGCCTTGAAGCTGTTCTTGGGAATATTGGTAGAATCCCCACCCCCCCACCCCCACCCCATCCCCAGGGAGAGTTCCCAGCAATTCCTGAGAAGCCCAGCTTGACCTGTTGGGTTTCCCTGTGTTTCAGATCAGTGCTGAGTCCCTGACTGGCTTGCCGTCACACAAAGGCGAGTTGGTGGTTTCATTGAAATACATCCCAGCCTCCAAGCTCCCTCTTGGAGGTGACCGGAAAAAGAGTGAGTTTTCTTTGGGGCCCTGGATTTAGTTCTTAGTCATCTGCACAGGATTTGTGCAGGGCTTGTGCTGGCTACTGGCTAGCACCAGATTGAGATTCTCCCTGCATCTTCTAAAAAAGATTCCTTATTAAGTAAGCCTTTTCTGCATTTTTGAACCAGAACAGAATGCTGTAGGGTTGGCATTCCTTTTTTTTTTTTTTTTTAATTGACTTGGTCTTGGTCCAGCTCTGTGGCAAGCTACTAAGAGGGCAGAAGAGAACAGAAACTTTGAGGCTGGGAAGGGTGGATAGAAGGCGTGGTAAAGTATGAGGGACAGGAAGTTGAAGGCTGAGGAATAGTAATTCAACATGCTAGGCACTGTGCTAGTGACTGTGGATATGTAGATGGATAAGCCATGATATTTGCCCTCCCTTGAGGAGGTTAGTTTATCAAGAAAGACAATCATGTGCTAAGGGGGCAAAGATATGGGAGTGATGAATTCTGTCTGGTTACATTTGGGAGAGCTTTGAAAAGAAAGTAATGTTGAAAGTGGACCTTAAGACTTTACTAGGTAGAAAAAGAGAAGGATGGCATAGAGGAGCATTTCCAGAAGAGGGGGTAGCCTGATCAGTGCTCTGAAGTGAGGATGGGATCAAATGGAGGACTTCCCTCTTTTTTAATCATTCAACAAATGTCAGGCAACTTTATTTTCTAAGCCTCAATGTTCTCAACCATAAAATAAGGACAATAATAGTGTGTATCTTGTAGGGTTGTTTTGAGAACTAAATGTTGAATGTAGTATTTGACACATGGCCAGTTTTCAATAAGCATTCATTACTGTTGTGGTTGTTATTAATTGAGCACCTATTGCTTACCGTCAGGCACTATGCTTGGTAGTGAGGATACAAGTCAGGCATGGTTCAGTTGTTATGGAGCTTCCTGTCTTCAGGAGCAAGGAATGAAAGTGCTATGTAGACAAAACTCAAGATAAATCTGGAGGTATAGGGGCTCACTTGCTATGGCTGACATCCCTTACAGGTAAAGGTGGGGAAGGGGGAGAGCTCCAGGTGTGGATCAAAGAAGCCAAGAACCTGACGGCTGCCAAATCAGGAGGGACTTCAGACAGCTTTGTCAAGGGGTGAGTCCCCGGATCAGCACCAAACTAACCAGTTTTAGGACAGGAGAGCTAAGAGAGGAACCCAATTTAACCTTCTCTGTGGATTTTATCCTTGCGTGTCCTATCATCCACAGCAACCACCTTTTTCCTGAAATTAGGTAATGGCAAAACCTCCACCATCATCTTTGCACTGCTCTGAGCTCAGTTTGGACTGGGCTGTAGTGTTGATATTTAAAGAGAAGGGTGGTAGACAGATAGATTCTGACTTTTCTCTGACTCATACTCTTAATTAATCCTAGGTGAAAATCTGTGTTCCTTGACCATCTAAATTGTCCCCCACAATTTTTAAGCAATGCTAGCTTCCCCCAAGTTATAGATCACTGATTAACTTAAGTTCTTTAGCAACTCATCTTTGGCTAAGCCTATAGATGTTAGTATTGGTTTTATTTAAAGAGAACCTTGCCTAATAGAAATGGAACCAAATATTTAAAACCCATTTTTGGTGGAGCATAGACAATAGCCTCACTAATAATATTATATTCATTTTCTCTCCAGGTTAAAGGAATTGAATCAGGTGAATGATCTAGTGGAGTAGTAGGAACTCTGCTTCAGCAGATTCGAAAGAGGGGTGTGTGCACTAGGACCTGGGTGTCGACTCGCCTTCTTGGGCTAGGCCTGTCGTAGGGGAAAGGGGGCATTTAGACGGATATTGCCAGCTTTGAGTACACTGGTGATTACTCCCCACCCTCTGCCAGATACCTCCTTCCCATGAGGAACAAGGCCAGTAAGCGTAAAACTCCTGTGATGAAGAAGACCCTGAATCCCCACTACAACCATACATTTGTCTACCATGGTGTGAGGCTGGAAGATCTACAACACATGTGCCTGGAGCTGACTGTGTGGGACCGGGAGCCCCTGGCCAGCAATGACTTCCTGGGAGGGGTCAGGCTGGGTGTTGGCACTGGTGAGAGCCTTTCTCCCATCCTCACTTGTCTTAAAGTCTTCTTGTCTATTTCACTCTCAGTACCCCCTCCCCAAAGCTTTTCTATGACAAGAGTTGTCTTCTTTCTTTTCAGTTAACATTCAACAAATACTTATTGAGTACCTACTATGTGCCAGGCCTAGGGGAAGGCTGACCTCATGCACTATTATGTGTACAGATAAATGTGACTCTGAATGCCAGGAACTCCATCATTTTCCTCAAAAAAAAAATCTATAAACCTACACACACACACACACACACACACACACACACACACACACACACACACACACACACTTTCTCTCTTTCATCCTGTTATGATGAAAGAACACACACACACACACACACACACACACACACACACACTTTCTCTCTTTCATCCTGTTATGATGAAAGAAAGGCCCTTGCTAGTAAAGGCAAAGCTCTCCCCAGGTGTTCTGGACCATCTCTTCCTCTTCTCAGTGATCTCACTTCTGTAATTTCCATTTCTCCTGTATGTTCATTTTTGTTCTCCCTGACTACCAGAGGTGAATACAGATGTGCTCTGGTATTTCCAATCTTATTAAACAAAAATAAACCTTCCCTTGACCACACATCCTCCTTCTAATTTCTTAAAAAGAATGGTCTCCACTTCCTCACCTTTCCTTTAGTTTTCAGTCTACTGTGATCTGGTTTCTGTCCCACCACTCTACTGAGCAATTGCTCATGCCAAAGTGGTGTTCTCATCTTACTAGAATTTTCAGCACTATTTAACATAGTGAATTACTCTCCTTTTCTTGAAATTCTTATTTTCTATTGACAATATAGTCTGGTTCCCTTTTAACTCACTGTTCACCCCTTCTCAATTTTCTTTGTGGGTTCCTCATCTTCTACCCAAACTCTAAATGTTGGTGCTTCTTAGGGCTTAGTCTTGGATCCTCTTCTTTTCTCTCTCCACAGTGTCTGCATTCCCATGGCCTAAAATACTACATGTATATTAATAACTCACAAAGCATCTAGAGTGATGTTTTGACTCACGTAAGCCAGTTTGTCATTTTCCAGCTTCAGATCCTTCAGTGGCTTCCTATTGAACTTACAAAACAATCCAAAGTTCTTACCATGCCTATAGGCCCCTAAATAATCTGATCCTCTGCTCTTTTCCAATCCATCCTGTATCACTCTCCCATCTGCTCACTATGTTCCAACCGTGATGACTTTCTTTTTGCTCTCCAAATATACCCAGCTTATTCCCACTTTAGAACCTTTTCAGTCATTGTTCTCTCTGTCTGGAAAGGCTGGCTCCTTTCCACCCTTGAGGTCTTGACTCAAATGTCTCCTCAGAGAGTCCCTCAGACCACTCCATTTAGAGCGGGTCCTGACCCAGGCACTACAAATCACTACACTTCACGACATTGATGTTACTATCTGACATTCTCTTGTTTGACCTTGGTGTTATAACACTGTGCTCTAACCAACTGAGCTAACCAGACAGCCCCTGTGTATATATTTTCTATCTTCCCTATTTGAATATAAGCTGCCTGAGGGCAGGGACTTTTTCTGTTTTGTTCACCACTGTATCTCCAGAGCCTAGAAGGGTGCCTGGCACATAGTAGGCACTCAAAAAATATTTGTTGAATTAATGAATGAATGTATAAAAGAATAGGAATGAAGCCACATACAATCCTAAATTTGGACCTGGAGTCTATCGCTAGAGAAAAAGGTGTTCAGTTTTTCTTAAAAGTTTTAAGTCAAGTTGGCAATAACAGAAGGGCAGTAGTTCTGGCATGAGATATCAGACACTAGAGCTTTGTAACAGCCTCAGAATGACAGGTGTCTGGTGACTGTGTGCTGTCTGGAGTCCCATTTCATCAACCTGAAGTCTCTTGCTAGAGTCTCAAGAGCATAGAAATATCTGTGCAGGATCAATGGGGAGCACCTCCCAGATTGCTGTCCCCATCAGCCCTTCTTTGTGGCACACTGTTTTTAATGGGGTGGCTACCCTTGCTATATGACCCATCTTCCCCAGTGGGCTGAGGAGTGGGCCCCTCTTCAGCCTCCTCTGGTGTTTCTCCTCAGGGATCAGTAATGGGGAAGTGGTGGACTGGATGGACTCGTCTGGGGAAGAAGTGAGCCTGTGGCAGAAGATGCGACAGTATCCGGGGTCTTGGGCAGAAGGGACCCTGCAGCTCCGTTCCTCAATGGCCAAGCAGAAGCTGGGTTTATGAGTTGCTGTCCTCCTCTGCAGGGGCAGCCCTGGCCAGGGCAAGTCAGAGGAAGTGAAGAAACCAAGAGCAAAGATTTATAATTTAATGTGTGTGTGTTGTGTATGTGTGTGTACAAACATGTATTTCTGCAAATCTCTTTATGTTAGCTAGAGTGATGCAGACTTGTTCGCATTTTTAAAGCAGGCTCAAGAATAAGGGTTGCTTCAATATGTTTTTATTTGTGCATAATCTAACATATTTTCAGAGTCCATTCTTTCTTGTATGTTTATGAGATTAAATTAACTTAAAAAAATCTTTTAAAACAACTTTTTATCTTCTGTCTTGCTATCCCTGTTCCTACTTCCCCAGGAGGCCCTAGCTACCTTTGGCCTTAGTACCAGTTGATGATTTGAGGTGTGCCTGATTGGAGGCCAAGGCTCTGGGAAGCAGGGTTGGGTTACTAAAGAAAGGGGAATATGGGGGAGATGTGATTAGGTCCTCTCCTTTCTCTCTGATTTATGCTCTTAACTCATTTTCTACCTTAATAAATTTCTGGAATTTGGCTTTTAACTTTCGTTGACTTTAAACAGTTTCCACCTTGCTTGAGTCTAATGGTTTTCTTTGAAATGCTAAGAAAATTCCCAGTTCCTTCCAGTTCTAGACACCTTTACTAGACCTTTGGGAGACCCTTATAATGGAGCCGCTTTAGAAAGCACTTTAGACAATAGCCTTTTGACTGAGTCATGAACATGCCCAGCGAGAGCATCTAGCTGATCCAGAGGATCTGAGTGACTGAGGGTAAGGTGTCTTACAGCCCATGCTGAATTCTGTGCATTTTAAACTGGCACAGCAATTGTTGGAGAGAGTACTCCTCATTTCTCTAATGAAAGACGAGACATATTCACTCTCATGTAGCACATCTTTCTTAGTGTACCTGTCCGGAGTGTCTTACCACACAGAATATGGCCCACATGCCACTGTGTCAGCCAGAAGAGTCAAGAATTATCTAAACTGGCCCAGTGTTTCTCCAGGCTGGGACAGTTAGTGCTCCACAAGAATGTGGACAGAGAACCTCCCAGTTATTTTGACTTCCTACCTGATGTGGCTTTGGTTCTTGTTTTTCCTGTTGTTTCCTAAACTTGGCCTACATGTAACATGGGTGTGGTGTGTTGAGGTTTTTCAAAAAAGGGTCTGGTGAGCTAAGTTTCATTTTCTGTTACTCACTGTTCCAAACTGACCTTTTTATTTTTACAAGTGTGTGTGGAAGGAGTCTATACCAGCGAAGAAATCCTTTTCAATAGCCAGCTCCTAGCTGACTTTCCTATAAGGCCACTGTATTGAAAGCACCTATGTTGGTTTCTATTGTATGTGTGAACTGAATGGAGGAATTTTTAAAAGATTTATTTGGTGTGGATTGATATTGTAATGGAAGGCATAACTTGGGATCCTGGGCTATAACTTGCTCTTGTTTTCTACCCTCTGACATGTATATGTGCTTCAATAAAGCTTTCTCACTTGTCACATGTTTGCATTTGTTAGTTCTTTAGATGCTTTTGTCTCTGATGTCCTGATTTACTGTTGTTGCTTTTCACATGGCTTGAAGGGTAAGAAACAAAGTGATAAATGCCCTTCCCTAGCCATCTTGTGCTGATTTGAAGAAAATGTGCCTTTCCCCACACTGCTGCCTGATCCTTTTGCTGAGCTCTTATCCCTTGTTCTTTGTGTTCAGTATCTAAAGAGAGAACTGAGACCCCGTCTTAAAAGTGTCACCACTTTTCTGCCTTTCAAGCACCAAGGGAGCTCCTCCTTTAGCTTTGTAGACCCTCCCGTGCTGGAGGAAGGAGAGATATTCACACAGGAGGTGAGGGAAGACATTCCCTGCTTTCTGGATCCTTCAATTTCTCGGGGGGTCGGGGGTGGGGGAGGTGGGGACTTTTTCTTTCACTCCTACTACCATTATTTAGTTTTGAGAGATAACACAGATGCTAAGTAACCCGTCTCAGAAATAAGGCTCTGGTTTCTAGGCAGAGCCCAAGCAATTCTTGACCTCTTGTTCAAAAGGGCATCAATATATATTGAATGCCTTTTGTGTACAGTGCTTTATATATTATTTTTTAAATTTCCTACTTCATAAGGTGGTTGGAGAAATCTTCCCTTTTCACAGATGAGGAAACTCAAGCCCACTGTCATGTAACAGAGTTGGGATTTGAATCAAGGTCTGACTACTGCACTGTGCTGCCTCCTGTGAGAAAGATGTGTTATGGGCAAAGAGTCAAAGGAAGAGGTGACTCATCTCTTCTAAAATATCTTAAACAAATAAGTTTAATTTACAAAGTTGGACAATTAGAATGCTTTGGCTATTACCTAGCCAGCTTAGTGACTGTATAGCTTTTGTGTGTGTGTGTGTGTGTGTGTGTGTGTGTGTGTGTGTGTGTGTGTGTATGAGAGCGAGAGCGAGAGCGAGGGAGAGGGAGAGGGAGAGGGGCGGAGAGAAGTGGGCAGAGAGAAAAACAGAGATATATATGGGGTTGGAGTCAGGCCAGTCCCTTTGGGTCTGGCTGTGGACCTGATTCTGCTGCTGTCTCTTTCTCCTACTTTAGGAGTTGAGATGTCTTGAGTCTTAATTTACAAAGGACTACAAAGGACATTATAGTAATACTTTACCTAAAGAAAACAGGATTGACTTGCCTTGACTAATAATGAAACAAAAGGAGCATTGATATGGAAGAGTCAGGCCCAGGTGGGAACTTTGTTTGGGAGGTAGTGGGCCTCCTCTCTGTTATCGTTTGGGCCTTTGCCCTGCTAGCGTGTGCTGGCTTGCCATTTGAAGTGTTAGTGATAAAGACAAGTAAGGGCATTCATCTTGCCTGATGTGCAGTCATTGCCTTTGGAACCACAGAACTCATCTGACCAGAGATTTCCCACATGAACTCATTGTGTTTTGCCTTCTGCCCATAACTTGCCTCCTGCCTCTCATAGCTCCTGTATTTCCCTGGAGGGAGGAGAGAGAAGGGACCTTTTTGCTCCAAGTTTGATCATTCCCCCATGTCCCATTCTACCTAGCAACTGCCTAACTTTTTATTTTGCATTTTCAAAATGAGATTTCTACTAAAACCCTAGTGGAAACAGCTTCTCTCTGACTCACTGCTACTCCCATATGTTCTGGGCTCATGATTAATGTCCCATCACTGTGCTTTAAAGAGTGAATTTTCTTGGGTTGAGAGCCTTTCATTTCCCTTTCTCCTCCTGGGCCCACTCTTAGTCTTGTGTCTGAATAGGATTATAGAAGATGGAATTGTTCTCCTTGCTTGGAGCTTTCAGCTCTCTTTAAGTGGAAATTAGAAAAAGAAGTAGAGGCACTGTGGCATAATGGCTAAGGACATTGACTCTGGAGCCAGGATGCTGGTATTTAAATCCTGACTCTGCCGTTTACTATCTGTCTGATATTAGGCAAATTGCCTAACCTCATTGCTATGGGTCAAATATGTCACCCCAAAGTTCATGTGTTGGAAAGTTAATCCCCACCTTAACAGTGTTAACAAGGTGGGAAATTCAATTATGATATTTGAAAGGTGGGGCCTTTGAGAGGTGATTGTGAGGACTGTCCCCTTGTGAATGGATTGATCCATTCATGGAGTACTGAGTTGATGGTTTAATGGGTGCTCATGGGCATGGCTCTGATGGCTTTAAAAGGAGAGCAAGTGCACAGGTTAGCTCTTTTGCTGAGCCCATTCTCACCATGTGACACCCTGGTTGCCATGGGACCCCACAGAGAGTTCCCATCCAGAAGAAGGTCCTTGACAGATGTATCCCCTGGACCATGGACTTCCACCCTCCAAATTTTAAGAAATAAATTTCATTTCTTTATAAATTACCCAGTTTTAGGTATTCCGTTCTAAGCAACAGAAATGGACTAATATACTTGCTGAACCTCAATTTCTTCCTCTAAAATGGGGCTACTAACAGTACCTATCTTGTAGGATTTTTTTGAAGACTCAGAGTCAATCGATAGAGTGCTTAGAACAGCACCCGGCACACAGTGAGTGTTCTTCCCACCCAGACTGACTCCTTCTCCCCTTGAGTTTTCCACTGGTGAACCCCCGGTTAAGCTGAAGGAAAAAGGCTGCTGAGTCTTAACATGACTCTGGGTTCCATGAGTGTATGAAAGAAGGTTCTCAGCAGCAAGGAGGAGAACACTTTCAAACAGTGGCGCACCATTGAGTGGGACTGAAGTCAGAGCAGGATCTGTGTGCGGCTCCATTTCACAATAGCCCTGCCTCAAATTTACTTTCAGGCTTGGTACTTAAGGCTTGACTTTGTGCTGCTATAGCTCCCACCTGGTCTGTGCTATCTCGTAAAAGTGGTATCTGAAGAAGTTAATATGTGAGGCTGAGTCTGTTTTTCTTTTCTTTCCCCACTACCTGCAGTGGTGATTTACTAGATTACAGGCTGGGGGCTCCTCTGGGGAAGGGAAAGCATTCTCTGCTATGGGAACCAGAGGCCTCAGTAAGAAGAGGTTCTTGCCCCTGAGCCAGTTGGAGGGGCCAGGAGAGAGCAAGCTCTCTCAAGCTCCCTCCCATTACAGCATTTTCCTAACTCTTAGATGAAGAAATAGTTCATATAACATTTGTAGTCCAATGCCCTAGATGGAGAAATGACAAGCAGGTTCAAGAATGTTTAGTAGCACGCCTCTCCCCCTACCCCTGCCCTCCACGATATAGTTAACCTGTAAGGAAAATCCAGCTACACTTGTTTAAAGTGTCCTGGTTGTGTGTTGTGATGGTGCTGCCCTCTGCTGTCACCTCAGGGTAAAGGAACCATTTAAAACACAGCCGGTTAGTGAACAAATTGAGGATTTACTTGTCTGAAAGACTTTGGAGAGCTGGGCAGAGGCCCAGGTTAGGAAAGAAAGACCTATCCCCAACCCACTGCCCAGGGCCTTCCCTCAGTCCCTACCTAGCTTCTTATGCTCCTCCAGTGCCACCTGAAGCAGAGACTTGCTTAGGGAAACTATTGCACACCCTAAAAAGGTGCCTGGAAGTGTCCCAGGACTGGTGAAACTCACCCACTTTGGTGTCCTGTCCCTGGAACTGTGGGAGACCATTTCCTCCTTTTATTGGGTCCCAGTTTCAGCTAACTAGGGGAGCTTTTCCCTTGACCTCAACCATGCCCTGGCTCAAGTTCACTCGCATATGTCCCTTTGCTCCCGGCGCTGGATCAGCTCCTGGTTGCTCAGTAGGTAGTCATCAATGAACGTGAAGATTTCCTCGGGGGTGACAGGTTCCATGTAGCGTTCCCGGTCGATGCCCTGCTTGTCAATCAACACCATGTTGAAGTAGGAGCGAGTGAGGCGCTGAAATTGCCTAGAGAGAGCAGCCCAGGGAGGTGTGAGACCTTGTCTAAGCATCCGTCCTGCAGGGCCCTACCATCCTCTGACCTTTCACAGCTCCACTGATGGACTGATTCCTTCTCCACCCCAGTCCCCATCCCCTCCACTACCTATCTCAGGCTCCTTTGCTATTCACTGTTCAGACCCTAGACTGGCAGCCCCTACACATCTTGGTCTGCTAAACTGTCCCTCCCTCACCCCAGCTGGGGCGGCTTTGCTATTACCATGCTGTGTTTCGGTTGTGGGCCCCTTTAAGTAGGGCTATCACATATTGCTATGCAGGCTGCACGAATGACTCCAGGGGCACCCATCACAGACACTATGATGTGTACGCACATCACAAATGGCAGCCCTGAGGCTGATAAATACCAGCTAGTTAACTCTTCTACCTGAAGCCACAAGTCTCCTGTCTCCTTCCTCTGAGCGTTTCCTAGTCTCTCCTCTAATTGGGACTGAATCCTTCTGTTCCCACTGAGACTGAGCCCTAGACCCAGGTATCATTTCCAGAACAGAGAACAGTGATGGTTTTATTGGCCCTGAGTATATGTGGAGGCATTGGAAGGATGCTGATGAATAGATAATGAGAAAAGTCAACTTGTACCACCTGTAACCTACAGCCTTCCCTGGGGAAACCCAGGGGCTGATGGATATAATTCAGATTGCAGTGCCTAAAGATGCCTTTTGCTTTTTTGGAGAGTAAAGGCAAACAAATGAGGCCAGGAGGCAACAGGAACAGAGGCTTATCTGAGTCAAGTTTCGGTCTGTCTCAGCCCTGGCTGTGCTTCAGAGTCACCTGAGGTGACTATATAAAAGCATGTTCCTGAGGGAGTTTGGGGTGGGGCTTTGTAATCTGTATCTTAACAGCCCCCCCCCCCCCATTTGATTCTGATGTCCTGCCAGAGTTAAGAACCACTCTCTGGTCTTACCTAATGCATAAGAGTTCAAACACAAGAAGTGCCCCAAGAGAGTAGTGTCTGCTGGTTCTCCCATAAGCCCCCTGTTCCCAGTGTCCTTCCTAGGGTTTCTGCCCACCCCTGCCCCGCAGCCTCCCAGCCTGGACCTGAGCTCCTCAATGATGTTGGCTGACAGCTGGTGCTCCCGGATGCGCCCCACCTCCTGAGGTGGCTGCCCTACCAGCTCGATGATGGTCATATGCCGCAGGTCTAGTCCACAGGTGGATTGCTGGGAGGGGGAGAGAACATTTATGGAACAGGCCTTTGCACTGGGACCACGTGAGGCAGTGTGGGAAAGGAGGGGCTTCTCTCACAACAATCACATGATTGCACCAGTCACACCGTGAGGTCTACAACAACCTTTTCCCTCTGTCATTCCTGAAGTACTTGCCCCAACAGTGTTTCCTTTATTCTATGGAAGTGAAGGGTATGAAACCGGCTACACGATGTGGGGTAAGAAAGAGAAATGTAATGACTAAGTTGCAGGAACATAACCATTGCTTAGCTTTGCATAGGTTTTCAACTACACAGGTTCTTAATGGATGGCTATTGTGATATGATGATAATAGCTATCGTCTGCTGAATATACATACCTAATCCTTTGTAGAAATAATCTAATTTAATCCTTACAATACCCCTAACAAGCTGAGTGGTGTCATCCCTATTCTACAGAGGAGAAAGTAACTTGTCCATATTTGCATGATAAAAAGATGCTGAGCCAAGATTCAAACTGAGGGCTGATGCCACCTGCCCCGGCGTGTGCTCCTTACCACTAGGCTACATTGCTGGGGCATCTTCTCAGTCCCAGGATTTCTCCAAAACAGCGTGCAGTGCTCTTTTTCATTACCCTCTGTGGCCTTCCTGACACTTGGTGGTGACACACCCTGTAGCCCTGCCTTGGCTTTTCGTTCTGCCTTGTCCTGCCTGTTAGCCAGCTACCTACTGGGGCGAGGTTTAAAAAGGCATTGAATACTCCCTGGTGGCCCACCTCTAGTTTACCTTTGGGCTCCATCAGTCCTGACCCTCAGAATCATGTCCTTGCTGACAGGTTCCTGTTCTTGTTTGCTTCCTGTTCAAACCAAGCTGTTGCCTTTGCCTTATTTGGATCCCTGGAGGAACGAGGTCCTTTTTGGTCTAGACCCTCAGGTTTATCCTTTTGGCAAAACCACTTCCATCATGGGCCTCTGAATATTGACTTAGCAACTTCTAAGAGTCAACCTTTAGAAACTCACTAACTAAGAAGCTTCTTCTCTTACCTGGGTATCCAACCCCTTGCAGCTCCCAGACCTGCTTCTTAGTCTTGTCAGCACTCCCTGAATTCTCTCCAACAACCTGGCCTGTTCTTTTTATAAATCCCCATGGTCATATCTACTCTGTCCTAGCTCCCTCTCCCTCCCTGACCAGTGGTTTTGGCTAGGTATCTCTTAGTATGTTAAAAATCATCATACAACTCCCTTATTTTACTTTGAGATGTCACAATACTTCTCTTCTGCTACTAGTGATGGTTAACAGCATGGATACTGGAGCCAAACTGCCTGGCTCTACCACTAAAGCCCAGCTCTAGTACTTACAAGCTAGTGACCTTGGGCAAATCACTTAACCTCTCTATGCCTCAGTCTCCTTACCTACTCTATGGGAATAATTATAGTACCTACCTCCTAAGGGTTGCTGTGAGAATTAGATGAATATGTGTAAAGCACATAGATCAGTGCCTGCTACTTACATGGCACTTGCCATGTAAGTGTTTGTTAGTGCTATTATCCTTGAAACATAAACGTAGTCAATTCCCAACATTTATGTTTGATCATAGCTATCTTACAAATCTCTCTCAGAGTGCTTTACCATGCTCCCTTCCCATCTTTCACTCAGACCCCTGCAAGTCACATCCACCATTCCAGTGTCCTTGTTGCCTTTTCAGTAAAAACATAGCAGTTTCTAAAATGTGCTAAATGTCTACTGAAAAACGAATCAAATGTTACCTACAAAAATTTTGAGAAAGTAGGGTTTGTGCTGCAGAGAGCAACTGTTTGATTTGGAAAAGGTAAGGGGATAATGTCAAGGAGCTAAGCCCTCAGTAGGGAAGTGGGTCTCACCTGTAGCATAGAGATCTGCATTTTATAATACCGGTTGGAGGGATCAGGAGCTGAGATGATGAGGAGTCGCTGTTTCTCATAAAACTGATCCAGAAGGCCAGCAGCCGAGTTGACATTGACATTAATTTTCATAGCTAGGGCAGAAGCAGATGGCCAGTCAGACACAGAGTATGGTCTTCTCCTTCATCCCAGCTTGGGTAACTTGACAACTTGAGGTGTTCCAGTCTTGTGGGTTAATCCTTTCTGGTTGTTTCTCCCTTTCCTTGGGGGAAATCCTGAAAGAACACTTGGAGATTTTAAACCCTTCTTCTTGGGATAGGAGTATTCTATGAGGGGAAGTTGGCCCTCAAAATAGACACATCTCAGAATCCCTCATTCCCACATCACACACATTGCTATTGGACCCCTGTGCCATGGAGGTATCCTCCAAAGTAGCCCTGATTAACATATCCACTCTCCCCATTCACTGGTTTCACTCACGAGCACAGATAGGTGGTGATCCTGACCACTGGCGGCTGGACTGGCAGACCCGAGAGGTGGTCCCCTGGCGCTCATAACCACCATCACAGTGGTATTCACAGGTGGCACCGTAGTTGTTCCCTGCTGAGGTGCAGGTGAGGTAGCCATGCTGTGGTGGTTTCAGAACTGGGCAGCGTCTCACTGTCAGGGAGGAGCTCAAGTTAGGGGTTATGGCATCTTTGGTAGGAAGAAAAGGTTAAGAGGGTGCCCATGCTGGGCATTCTAGACCTCGAGACTTAGGATGATGAGAACAAATGGCTTTTCTATGTTTCCAATGTCTAGAGATAGAGCTAGAATTTCCTTTTACGAAGGAAGTAAATCTGAAATGCAAAGGTTCATAAAGTCTGGGGACACAGGTGAATATACATATTGTCATTAAAAGACTACCAATCTGTAAAAGAAAATATTGTCATCTGTGTTTCCAGACTTTATGGACATGCTATGTAAAGGTGACTACCTTGCAGAATTACTTTTAATAGCAGAAATAAGTCAGAAGATGTCTTAAATATCCTTCAGTGGGACAAGGGATATATTCTTTGAGTAGAATATTATGCTGTCATTAAAAATATTTCTAAAGAATTTAAAAATAACATGGGAAAATTACTTGCATTTTAATTAAAAGTGAAAAAGGGTGATCTACGATTGGATATACAGTATGAGCTCAACAGTATATGTTTTTAATAGTGTGCATAGAAAAAAGACTGGAAGAAAAATACCGAAAGGTTAACAGCAATTGCCTCTGGATGATGGGATAATAGATCCCCCCCCCATTATATGTTTCTTTATTTTCCAAATGGTCAACAATGAGTATAGATTATTTTTATGATGAGAAAAGTAAAAAAAAAAATACAACACAAAGCAAAGGGGAAGAATTAGTAGCCAGTACCACCAATTTTAGCAGAGGTGAATGATAATGAAGGCTGATTAGATCTTATAATTTTGAAGGCCAAGAAAAGAAACAGATATAGAGTATCTTTGTGAATTTTTTCAACATTTAGAATAATGAGAAAGTCTTGTTGAGGAGTCTGGGTTTCTGAAACATGTATATGCACATCTAATACAGGCTTCCTGAATGAGCCTGTTTGGTGAATTTGTTTTTTCCCTCTCCCAGTATAAATGAAGTGTGTTTGTTTCAGGCATAGAGAGGAGAGGGTTGTGGTGGGCTTTAGAAGGTCAGGGTAGAGCCGGAATAACGAACAATGTAGAAACTGAAGAATTCCTTCTGACCTTGTACTTTCACAATGAACTTGCAGCTGGCCCGGTTGTAGGCTTGGTCATAGGCAGTGTAACGGATCACATGCTCTCCTTCAGGAAACTGAGAGCCTGGCTCAGGGCCCCGAAGTGTCACTCTGCATGGGGACAGAATAAAAGAGACACTGAGGAAAGAGACCCTTAGAATTGAGGTCTGAGACACATCATCACTGTAGCCTCAGCCTGTGCAGTTTCAGTGTGAGCAGCCTGAGGGACTGGGAGAAGCTGCTAGAAGGTGTAAGGGGCATCTGTTACTCAAGCTTACCTGGTGATGGTACCATCAGCAGAATCTTTCACCAAGGGTGGGTCCCAGTATACCCGAGCAGTCAGTTTCTCTGGTTCTGCCATCTTCTCACGTGATTGGGGACAACGGATCTTGGGTGGATCTATGTCTGCCAAGGTCAAAAATCAAGTGGTGGCTCGTGGGCCCTCTGCCTTCCCTGGAGGGAACCCATTGAAGCAATACCACACACCACTGGGTAGGTAAAAAGTTCAAGGTCCTCAAGGAAACTGGGGAAGGAAGCTGGACTCCAGGGGAAATGATCATTTTGTTAAGAATATGCCCAGGGTGCTACTCTCATAGTGAACAGGAATGCCTTCTGCAGTGAGAATTCTGCATCTTGTGTGGAAACAATGCTAGTGTGGCTCTTTGCATCAGGACAGCTGAGAGTGACCAGCATTTACCTACACATACAGGCTCGCCTCCACTCCATCGCCCATCTTCCATGCAGATTCGGCTGCGGTCACCTTCCAGGTGGTAACCATTGGAACAGCTGTAGTCACAGCGGGAGTCAAGAAGCAGCCCATTTGTACAGGTGTAGGTGCCACTAGTGATTAATGGCAGTGCGTGGCATCTCATCTCTAAGAGAGAACCAAGTGGCAAGGTCAGTGGTCTGTGGGGCTATCTGGAGGGGTGATGCCTGGGCATCTCACACAGGGAGAAACATATCAGAGACAGCAGAAAATACAGAAACCCTACCTATACTGCTCTTATGTTTTTGTGACTATCTGCCTTTTTCCCCCTAATTGTCCTCTTATTTTCATATTATAAAGTACAATCACGCTCTTGCAGGGGTTTCAAAGAAGTAAACTACTTGTCCAAATACATGGACTTTGGAATCAGACCTGAGTTTGCATCCCAGCTCCACCTCTCACTAGCTCTGTGACTTGAAGAAGTTGCTGCATCTCTCTGAGTCTCAGTGTTTCCATCAGTGAAATATGGATACCTCATAGGATTGTTGTGCAGATTAAGAGACAATGCATTTAAACCTCTGGGCTCATTTAGGGCCTCAGAAACTATTAGTTTTCCTTTGTTGTTCCTCAAATACTAGGTGTCCTTTAGCACATTCAAAGCTCATTTTTAGGGCCTGCCCATGGCTCACTTGGGAGAGTGTGGTGCTGATAACACCAAGGCCACAGGTTCGGATCCCTATATAGGGATGGCCGGTTAGCTCACTTTGGAGAGCGTGGTGCTGACAACACCAACTTAAGGGTTAAGATCCCCTTACCGGTCATCTTTTTTTTTTAAAAAAAGCTCATTTTGTAGTATAGTGTTGGTGCTACCCTGGGCACTCCTCAGCTGAGGCTCACTTACATGCTGAAGTGTGCTGGCCCTCTGTCCGGGTGAGAATGCAAGTCAGACCAGTGCCCAGAGGGCCAGGTATGGTGGTATTTGATCAAAGAGTGATCCATGTGTTTTAGACAACACATGGGCCAGAAGCGGAGATGATCACCATGAATTCATTATGAGCCTGTGCTTGCCACAGTCTTGTTTGAGAGACCTGATACTTGAGAGAAGTAGGCCATATATTCCTTTAGGTTCTATTCCTGCATTAGTTCAATTGTTGGAGCTTTGAATAAAGAAGATTCTATATAAGGTATGTTCATTTTGCTTCTTTGCTAAACCAGACTTGAAGCCTTTTCTGTTTTCCAATATTGCTTATGTAAAGATCTGTGCAAAGACGTCCTTGAAATCAGGGCCAAGAAGAAAGATTTGTCTCTTCAGACACATTTGTTTGCTTAGTATCATGTGACAGTGAAAATGACAGATACAAAGTATTCATCCTTTTGTCTCTTACGAGGAAGGTCAAAGCTAGATTCAGTGCTCAAAAGTAATAATCGACTCATTCTAGGCACCTGGAAATATGTATATCACCATTCTTTTAACTAGTTTTATGCTCATTTATAATATATAGCCTTATAGTTTTCAATTTTGTCAGGCCAATTCAAATTCATTTTGGAAATAGTGGGGTCTAAGTCCTAAGACAACTTCATCACAGTCACCCACCAGAGGGATGTGGTGACTGCCTTCTTTCTGGCTCTCAGGCTTCTCTTCTCCTGCACAGCATCTTCTCTGACCAACCTCATTTCTCTCTGAACGCTCAGCACTTCTGCATCCAGTTACATGACATTCACATGCACATATTTGTGTTTCTATCCCATAAGTCTATAAGTGGCCTAGGGGTAATTGGGGAATTGCGTAAGCTCCCAAAATGACAGATTCAGGGCCCTGCACACATGGGTATCCTACAAATGGTATTTAGCAATGGACATATGGACAGACAAAGCTCAGCTGCTAAAAGGGATTAGACTGTGGAGTTTGAATAAGAGGTAGGGATTTGGAAACCGAAGGGGGACATGATTTGGAATGTGTGTGGATTAGCATCCTCACATTCTAGACTTAGGGATTCTTCTTCTTGGTTTTCAGAAGAAAATGGAGAATAGCAGATGTCTCGTAGCTTCACTGCCAAGGCCTTTTAAGGCTGTAGGCCAGGAAGTTCAACAGTTGACCACAAGTGGGAAATAGTCTGAAGCCACACATCCTTGGGAGTTCCAGAAGAATGCCCAGACCCACATCAGGCCTCAGGCCCAAGCCTTATTTCCCTACATGCACTCCTAGGCTCCTTGAGTCAGAAGGGCTAGTTGCTACTTAAATTCCCAAGTTGCTTGGGAAGTAACCAAGGGAGAGAAAATGACCTAGAATGTTAGGATGGGAAAAGGCCCTACTGGGGGCCTGTGGAAAACTCTCAATTTACACTTGAGATAAGGGCATAGTAACACCTCAGTGGCTGGCTGGCTGGCTTCTCTTGCATACACATGTCAGCACATGCACACACACAACTTACGCCTGCAGTAGGCAGTTCCAGACCAGCGGCGGCTTGGCAGGCATTGCACGGACCTCCGTCCAATCAGTTGAAAGCCCCGGTCACAGGAGAGCTCACACCGTGTGCCCAGGCTGCTGTGATAATTTCCTCCCCTTGGTGAGTAGCATGTCGCTTCTCCATCCTGGATATTTAATGTATAACACCATCGGGGAACTGTAGCAAAAGAAGAAAAGTAAGCTAGAAGTACAGCAATCAAGATAGTGTTGGCAAAAGAACCAATATGTGGATTCAATTTGTTCCATAGATCAATGGAACAGAATAGAGAGCCCAGAAATAGACCCACACAAGTATGCCAAAATAATTTTTGACAAGAGTGCAAAAACAATTCAATAGAGGAAAGATAGCCTTTCAAACAAATGGTACTGAAACAATTGGACTTCCATATAAAAAAAAAAAGGAACCTCGACCTAAGTCTCACACCTTATATAAAAATTAACTCAAAATGAATCATTAATTTAAATGTAAAAAGGAAAATTATAAAACTTTTAGGAAAAGACATAGGAGAAAATCTCTGGGATATAAGCATTTGGCCGAGAGATCTTAGACATGCTACCAAAAGCACAACTCATAAAAGAAAAATCAATAAATTGAACCTTGGTAAAAAACTTTTGCTCTGTGAAATGCACTATTAAGGGATCAAAGACAAACCACAAACTGGGAGAAAATGTTTGCAAACTACGTATCTGACAATGGACTAGTATCTAGAATATAGAAAGAACTCTCAAAAATCAACAGTAAAAAAGCCAACAATCTGGTTAGAACATGGGCAAAAGATATGAACAGCCATGTTGCCAAAGAGGATATATTGATGGCAAATAAGCACATGAAAAGATGTTTAGCATCATTTGGCATTAGAGAAATGCAAATTAAAACTGCAGTGAGACACCATTAGAATGCCTAATCTTAAAACAAAACATACAAAAAAACTGGCAACACCAAGAGCTGGTGAAGATGGAGAGGAACTGGAACTCTCACATCTTGCTGGTGGAAATGCAAAAATACAGCCACTTTGGAAAATATTTGGTAGTTTCTTATAAAGGTAATACCATACCTTCTTATAAGGAAAGGTATACTTACCATACAACTCTGCAATCCCACTTTAAGGTATTTACCCAAGTGAAATGAAAACCTGTGTCCACACAAAATCCTGTACACAAATATTTAAAGTAGCTCTATTCATAGTTGCCAAAAGCTGGAAACAATGCCAATGTCTTTCTGTGGGTGAATGGTTAAAATAACTGTGGTTTATTCATACAGAAGAATGAAGTGCTGATACATGGAGCAACATGCGTGAATCTGAAACGCATTTTGTAAAGTGAAAGAAGCCAGACTCAAAAGGCTACCTACTGTAGGATTCCATTTATATGACAGAAATATAGGGACATATATAGGCAAAACTATAAGGATAGAGTACAGTGGTTGCCAGAAATCAGGGGTAGAGGTAGGGGACAACCTCAAAGGGGCAGCACTGGGCCAGTTTTGGAGGTGGTGGAACTGTTTTGTACCGTGGTAGTGGTTACATGACTCTATGTGTTTGTCAGAACTCGTAGAGCTGTACACCAAAAAGAGTGAATTTTACTGTATGTGAATGTAAAACAAACTTTAAAAAAACCCCACGAAAATGTAAACTAGAAAGAGGAAGGGAATGTGACTTCAAAGAAGGCTGCTTAGGAATGAAAGCCATTCCCAGTTCAGTACTGTGCACAAAAGATTATAGGGCTGTTAAATCATAAAGGCATTGTAAAGATGCCTCACTGGCTATACAAAATAAATGACTCTTCAGTGGGTTCAGAGTTTACAGGGACACGTACAAGCAACTGGAGGGCCACCTGCCCATGGATGCATACACAGCATGGCACAGATCTGTTAGCCTAGGGTTGGGAAAGCTAAAGCCCCCTAAGAGCTGATTTGCTTCCCAAATCCTAAGGGACAGAAAAAGAGGGCTTGAGAGAGAGAGAGAGAGAGAGAGAGAGAGAGAGAGAGAGAGAGAGAGAGAAAAGCATTATGAGAAGCTAAAAGAAGAAAGAAAGGCTAGAGCCTCTGCTTGAGTGCAGCTGGAGAATAAAGACAAATGACAGTGAGTAAACTATTCTTCAACCAACACCACGATTGGGACTTCCAGCATTAGTTTCAAGCCAGTGGCAGTGACATATGGCTGCCATCCAGAGACACCATCTCCAAATTACAGAAAGTCTCTTAAGCACTTCAGTTGCAGAGCTGTCGATTATAGGGCCACAACAGATATCACAAAAACCTTACATGGGAGGCTGGGACCTCAACAATCATTCCTATTCTAAATTTCTCTACCACATTCTGTCAAGGAAAATACACAACAGATTGAAACAGGTAGAACAAGCAAGAATGGTAAAGGGAAATATAAAACTCAGGATAAATACTGAGACAGTAAGAGAAGGCCCAGCTATCATAAATCCCAATTTTCAAATATGGAAGAAGGTAGCCTCTGGGAACTTGCCTGGTGGCACTGACAGCATTGATAGCATAGTGTTCTAGAATATTTAAATGTAAGGCTTATGAACTATTAGAGAAGTGAAGATCTCCAGGAGCCCTCAAGAACAAGTAATTCCAGACTGACATCATTTCGTTTTTGGGTAGGGTGACCAGACTGGTAGAGCAGGGGAAATGGTGAGTATGCTATGTGGAAGTAAGTGAGGCATGTGACAATGCTTTTCATGCCATTGATGTGGATGAGATGAAGAAATACAGGAGAGGTGACAACATGGTTAAAGAGATTCATAACTGGCTGAACAACTGTACCCAAAGAATGCTGATGGGTAACTGAAACTAAGAAGGTGGTTAAATGTCTAGTAGGAAATATACTAGTTTTTATTGATATTTACTGCGTGCTAGGCACCATGCTACTTATTTTCCTTTTCACACACATTATCTCATACAGTTCTCCCAATAGCCCTGTGAGGGAGGTAGGTGTTTATCCCTATTTTGCAGGTGAGGAAATAATGTGCCCAGCATCCCTGAGCAAGTAAGGGGCAGAGCTGGGATTTGAATTCAAGCTTTGTCTGCTCCAAAATCCATGTTCTTTCTAATCATACAATCTGCCACTGCAGCAGATTTTGAAGTAAACACTGACCTTTTTGAATAGGTAATATATCCACAAAGTTCAAAACCCCAAAACTATAAGAAGTGACACAGTAAAATGTCTCCTTCCCACCCCTACTTGTATGCCCAACCCCACTTAGTCTCCTCCCAAAGAGCCACTGTTAATCATTTCTTTATGCATGTAAAGCAAATGTTAGTATAGCTTCTTATTTTTCTCTCCTTTTTGACATATAGAGTAGCACATTCTACCCCCTGCTCCCACCACTGCTTTTTAAAAAATAGCCTTAAGGATGTATTTTAGAGATCTTTCCATACTACTACACAGCAAACATATCATTTATTTAAATGAAATAACGTTTATAAAATACATAGTGCAGTAACTGGCACATAATAGGGGTTTTTCCAGGGAAGGTAGAGGAGCCGGGATTTGAACCCAGGCCCATGGCCGCTGCTCTCTGTAGCTATTCGCCTATCTCTTGTTAGGGCCTATAAAGAGAGGGAAGTGCTGACAACAGGGTTGAAAAGGCCTTCTCTGCGATTATCTTCAGATAACCCAGGCAGAGTGACTTGCTGGCGCAGGGCTGGGGCAAGCTGCGAGGACAGCAGCAGCCCACGGACCGAGGGCTCACCTCAGAGAAGGAGTGAGGGTAAGGGAGTGACAGAAAGTACGAAGTTAGCAAAAATGGTACCAAACTGCATGGGCAGTTTGCTCTAAAATAATGGTATGATTTTTGCTGGTTAGCGCTTCTTTTATATATATATTTTAAATGATGAGTTACATTTTTGATAAAAGAGATGGACTGAATGTGGCTTTGGAATCAGACAAACCCAGGTTTAAATTCCTGCTGTGCCACCTCCAAGCTCTGTGACTATATATTTAATTTCCCTGAGCTTAGTTTCCTGATCTATAAAATGAGGGATAATAAACCAGTTCTATAGGGCTGTTGTGAGAGTCAAATGAAATTACATGTGTAAAATATCCAGCCCTATGAATAATATTCCCTAAATCAGTGACTGGGTTTCAGCCATTGTTTCATCTCCAAGCAACAACATGTTGTGGCTCCCCCCCTTAGTTTTGAGTATGTGACTGTGAAACACGACTGCCATCTGGAGACATTATCTCCAAATTACAGAAAGTTCTTAAGCACTACAGTTGTAGAGCTGTCGATTATGAGGACACAAAGACCTTATTTGGGAAGCTGGGACTTCAGGCTGTATTTTTCCTGGCCATCCCCTCCCATTCATCATTGATAATCTCACTCAATTCATTGCATGCCTTGAGACTAAGTCCCAAAGAGACACTAGACCCCACAGCCAAAGACTGCTATGCAGCTCATATTTTTCTAAAGGGCCTTATGCTCATTTAAAAATAACCAATGAGGAAGGTTAATATTAATCATAGGGCTGCCAGACTCCTTGAAAGTACCTTCTGCATCTGTTGCTTCTTACTATCCACTTCTCCCATTTACAGTTAGCATCTACTTTTTACATGGCTCTGTGGGAGTGACATACATGGCTCCTTCTGTTAAATAGATAACAATTTTGTTGAGGATAATAAAAAGCAAATCAAAGAGGCAGTACATAATGAAGGCCAAATGAGTGGTCTGACAATAAACATTTATTTCAGAAGAGGGCATGGTAGGTATTCAGTAAGTATTCAGTGAAAGCATGAATGGGTAAGGGAAAGCTCAGTGTGGGCTAAAGCAGTCTGAGAACAGCAGAGCAGCCTGGTTGATGCACGGATTTCATGTGGAGAGAAGGGGTGAGAAGTTGTCAGGCTGGGAAGCTAGACTGAGGCCAGATTCTGATTAACGATGGTCATTGTGAGCCACTAGGTTTGGGGGAGGGAGAAATATGAGTCAGAGAATCCAGTTAGGAGGCAACTGCCATTATCCATGTGCAAAGTGATAAAAGTTTTAATTCCATGGATTAATAAAGAAAAGACAGGTCTTGGTGAATGACTGGTGAGGAGAGATGAGGAAAAGGTGGCTGTTCAAGGTTATGGGGGCTATTAGAGGTGACACTGAGGTATTTAGAAGCCCAAATAACTAAGAGAATGATGGCACCGTTATCAGAAGTAGGAAGATCAGCTGGTAAAACCATTGTCAGGCAAGATGAAAGAATTTCATTTTAAACATCTCTAAATGGAAGTGTCCAGCAACAGTTGGAGATGTAGTCCAGAAGCTCAGGAGACAGGTCAGCGTTGCCCAAAGTTCAGATCATTTCTCATTCTCTCTGTTGTCACCACCGGAGATCCCATCACCTTTCCTAGCTTCAGCTATGACCAGAACAGTGAAATGTCCTGGAGCCCAAGGAAGAGGAGTTAAGAAGAAAGGGATGTGCTCACTATTGCTGGAGAGGCTGAGGAGACTGAAGCTCAAGAAAGGGCCATGCTTCAATCTCTGTACCGGCCAACCCAACAAAACAAAACAAAACAGAACAAAAAAACAAGGGCCATGTGATTTGGTTATGGGGAGAGAACTGTGATATTGAAGAGATGTCATTTCAGCTTGGAGATTTGTGGGTGGGTGGGAAACAGACTGTAGGGAGTTTAGGAATTATCGGGTGCTGAGGCAGAGAGACAATGGGTGTGGACCATATGGCAGTGAGAAGAAGACAGGTAGAGGTAGGTAAAAAGGAGCATAGAGGAGCCCAAAGCTCTAATCACTTCTCTATCGAAACAGTTTTCTCAAAGGTCACCATTTACCTCCTTGCCAAATAAAATGTGTGTTCTATCCTCACTTTGATCTCTTTGCAATAGTTGACAAAGTGATCTCCTACCCTTTCTTTTTCCTTAAAACTCTGTTCTCCTGTGGCTTCTGTAATATGATAGACACTGCCATGATCTCCTCCTACATGGCCGACCACTAACTTCCTCTTTTTCTCCTGTTGGCTCCTCCTCTCCTACTCATATCTATAGATGTCTTCTAAGGCTCTGACCTTGGCCCTCTGCTCCCTCAGACAGCCAATCCATCTACATTGATGACTCACAAAGCTCTGTCTTTCCACTTCCCACTACCTACAGGACATCTTTATCAAACCAGTTTTCTTTTTAACCTTGTCTTTCTGAGAGGGGTCTTACAATTCTTCCAAGTATTCAGACTGGATACTTTCAGACATCAGTTTCTTTCTTAGCCTCTTCTTACATCAAATCTGTACCATGTCTTGTCATCTCTTTCTTTGAAACATCTCTGGGGTTCATGCTCACTCCATTTCTTTGCCACTACCCTCAGTAATCTCTAGCCAACATTACTGTAACTGGTTCCTAGAGAGTCTCCCTGATCCAGACTCTACCCCTCCCAAACCCCTACTTTCTGTACAGAATAACCAGGTTAATGTTCTGAAATAACCATTTACTGTGTCATTCTGCTGTGCAAAAATATATGATGGCTCCTTATAGCTCCTAGCATAATAGCTAAACTCTTCTGCATGGCCTATAAAGCATAGAAAGAGAGAATCAGAAATTAAAGGGATAGTAAATATCACCTGGCCTAATTTTCCTTCTGATGCAGTTTATTCAGCATTTTTTTGCAGATAGTCTTCCTGCCTCTTCTTAGAAGGGTCCCTTCTAGAAGGGACAAGATCATGGAGACTTTCTTAATTTGGTCTCATTCTTTATACTCAGCTTTATTTTCTACAACTCCCTCCACATTCTTTCTCCTCCAGTCATGCTTTTTTCTTCTTGGCTCCCTCCTCTACCAGGTTCGTTCTTACCTCCATATCTTTGGCCATCTGCTTTTTGCTGAATGCCTTCCCCTCTCCTTTCCAGTTCTCAAAATCTCACCCATCATTCTAGGCCTACCCTAAATGTCATCTTTTATTACCCCTTTCCTGACTTCTTTGTTTTAACTCCTATTGCATTTACTGCTACCACACAGTTTTATACTTCCTTGCCCTACATGTGCTAATTTTATCCCCCCACCAACAGAATGCAAGCTCCTTGAGAGGGATGAAACCCTATCTTAGACTTTGTATCACCCACAGGCTTACCTTGCACAGGATTTGGCATACAGCAGGTACTCAGTTAGTACTTAGTGGTTAATAATAGATGGGCAACCTTTGGGCTAGAGAGGAAAAGTCACACAGCAAGTCAATAACCAAGTTCATGATTAGAAATCACAGCTCCCGATTCCCTGAGCTGTGGTTTGGGCACATATGAGTCAAGCCTGGGATGAGGATGCTTCAGGGAAGGGCCTAGGCCTTGGGTCAGAAAAGAGCCTGCCTCAACCTGAGAAGTAGTGAGGATTACCTCGGTAGTCTGGGGCAGGAGCCCGTGGGACCTCTTCTACATATACCTCATTGTAGCTTTCATCTGGATAGTAGCCTGAACCTAGAATGAAGAAGACAATATCAAGATGGTGCATTGATTTTTCATTCCAGTCCTTCCCAACCTTCCCTCCCTCCAACTTTGTCTTTTCTGAGGACATGGAACTTCAAGGGTAGGGAGCCAGGTGGATATTTGGTGGGGAAAACTCTGCCTTGTAGAGCAGCAGAACTGTTGTGGGGAAACTTTAGCACCTTAGGTGCATAGAGGCCAAGCTCGTGGTCTGGGGGCTTACTGGTAGCACTAGAAGACCCATTCAAAAGAAAAAAAAAAACCCATGAACTTCTTAACCATCCATCAATCCCATTAATCTGGACTATAAATGACCCATTTCCTTGATGAAACACATGAGTCTTGGTGAGACACGGATGAGCAAGCTCTGAGGATGGACTGTTATCCCAGGTAGAAGGAAAAAATAGAGCTTGAGTCTTCCCGCTAGTGACAGGCCTGCTCACAGTCCTCAGAGGGAAACAATAACTCAAGCTCCCACTAGCCCAGAGGGCACGAGCTGATTGCTGTTGCTGGGGGTGGTGTGCCAAGGCAGACAGGGATGGCTCAAAAGGCAAGAGGGAAAGAGAATAGTTTCATAAGCACTTTGTCCTGGTTTGGAGAAAAGAGAAGGCAGAGTCCTTTGGGTAAATTTCCTGTTTCTCTAATCAGCAAGAGCTTTAGTGGGGAGCTGCTGTGCTGAAGAACATTCTTAATCTACTTCCATCCAGTTAAGTGGCCCAGTCGCTGGTGGAGGCAGGTCTGCGGCTCTCTGAGAGACTAAACAGTATGTTCCACCAGACGGCAGGAAATCGGTCATGAATACAAACTAATTGGAAAACAACTTGGTCCCTTCCGGAGTGAAGTTTCCGGAAGCCCTCCTTCCAGCCTCCCTGAGCCCTAATGCACGCACAGGAATAGGGCAACCAGCTGCGCTGGAGTCAGAAGACAATTCCCCATTTCCAGGAGAGGGTGTGCTTCCAGGACAGGGCTGGGTTTTAGTGCTAAAACCCTTTGGCCTGTGTAAACACTAAGACCACAAGCTTGCCTGCCTCCTTTCTGGAAAGAGGCACAGGGCCCCCTGCACTAAAGGGTGGAGCGGAGGGACAGATGATGAAACTCCTCCATTCCCTGCGAGCCCAGACTGGGGGTGGGGAGGGGTGTTGGGAAACCAGTCCAACTTGGTGAACAAGGGAATGAATCAAATTGAAAGTTTGCCTTATGAAATCATGTTCTTATTGGTTTGCTCTCATTCCAGAAGAAAGAGTTCATTTTTCCTCTTTCCCTTTCTTTTTTTTCTGTTTTCCCATTTCAGTTTTTCTTCTGGCTTCCCTTTATTTCTCTTTAGGCCTCATCTCCCTTCCTCTCTCTTTTCCCACATGGGAAGTGTCTCTGTGGAGGCATGGAATTCTTGTCAGCTGTTTCAGTTTAGTATTAGCCTCCAAGCCTTACAGCTCCTGTAAACAGGAGGCCAGATGTGTGTGATTCCCTAAAGTATTAGGTCTCCCCACTCTTGTTACAGAGCTAGCCTGTGAAGAAATGCTCAGCAGGGAGCAAAAAGATGTTTACCAGAAGAGAAAACAGGAGTGTCAGAGGCCTGTGGCTGGATAGCAACAACAACGACGACTGCAAACATCATTCAGCTGGTCCTCAGTGTTAAGCATATCACATATGTCATCTTACTGTGTTACCATCACACCTTAGGAGGGTAGACACTGTTAGTGCTCTCCAATGTACATATGAAGAAGTAGGCTCAGAGAAATTAAGGGAGTTGCCTAAGGTCTCCCAGCTAGTAAGTAGCAGAGTGGGCATTCCAGCCCAGATCTGTTTGACCCCTAGATACCAAACTCAGACATTCCACTAAAGATGGTAGTTAGTGGAGAGCTTTTGACAATGTCCAGTAGGGATAAAAATCCAAAATCTTTCTTGCAATCCAGCTTTTTTACTCTCTGTGTGTGGGATTGAAAGCCACTAAACATTTTACATCATTCCAGGATTACAGGGAAAGTGGAAAAACTGAGGGGAAGACTCAATCAGTTAATTGCAGTCTCCACCAGGGTGTGGAGATCGCTGGACCAGTGCCAAGTTTGCTTTGTGCTGGGAATGGGTTTGAGCCACCTTACCATTTAAAACCTTTCCATTTCCCCTCTTTGCCTGTCTCTGAGTATCCTTTGCAAATGTTGGGATACTGAGATAGGGTATAAGAATGACACTAGGGGGGCACAGTCTCCACATTATTTTATCTGCTTGTCCCTCTTCAGCCCTGGGGGTGGGGGGGTGGATGGGTGGGGACATTTGGGAAGCATTCCTCAGTTCCTTTAGATCAATCAGTGGTTGGTTACTGTGTGGTCTGTTACTGGGTTCCTCCAACTTCCATAGCACAGTCAGACCCTCTAAGCACTGCCCTTCACAAAGGTATGGTTGGAAATGTAATTGATAGTTGAAGACTATTTTAAGATCCACATTAATGCTTGGTTTATGATGACAAATACAGTCTGAATTTCTGGACTGCACAGATATGCCAATACACACTTTTAACCCATTCTTTGCTTTATTTACATTCTTAACACTTCCTAACCACTGCCAATTATTCCTGGATCCTTTTTATGATTAGCCTTGAATCTACACTTGGCTTCTATCCTTGTGCCATTCCCATTTGAGGACAGGCTATAGGAGTGAACAAAAAGGTCCTGGATGCATAAAGAGTGCTCAATAAATATTTGTCGAATGAATGAATGAACAAATGAACAGAGGCAAGCCCAGCAGTTGAGCTAGCAATATAGGGGAGGATCACTGGAACTCCAAATGTCTGTTATCAGGTAGCCTCCTAAGAATAGAAGACGGAGGAATGAATGGGTTTGCAGGGCTGTCGGAGACCTCACCAGCCTGGGCTCCTTAGAAGGAATGGTGACCCCGGTGATTCAGGTGGATGTGGGAGGGCCACCTTTGCAAACAGCCCTCTGAGAACCTGAAATGAAACTAAATTTTTAAAAACTGCCCTGTCCTCAGGTCTCCAACAGCCCAGGCTTCTGTTCTGGGAAAGGAAAAGGCCTTTGCATGCCACGAGGTTTCATACAGGTGTTCAAAATAGGGCTTTGAGCCATCTAATCTCCACTCAATCCTGTGGTCTTAGGCTGGATTTTGGTTTTCCGTGCTTGAACTGAAGCTAGGGGGAGGTTGGGGAGGGCAGCTGCATGTTTATCTTCTGCAGACTTGGGGCTCCTCTAACCCCAAACAGTGTGTGCTCTGCCAAGGGCTTGACTTGAATTTCTTCATCTCAATGACAGCCCTTGTGCTTTGCCTCCTACAAAGCCAGGTTAAGCCAAAGAGGGGAAGAAGTTTGCATATTTGTTTGAAAGCTTGATGCAGCTGTTCCTGACAAACAGAGCTACTGCCAAAGGCCTCCACCAGGAGCTAAGGGCATGTGGAAAATTTTAGCTACAATGACTGTGGCTGTGATGGGAGCAGTTTGTTATTTACTCATCTTTGGATATTTTCCTAACCCCATTGGTTGGGCCTGTCTCCTTCCACCACTCCCCCCAGCTCCTGTGAGGGCAGACACTGCAGGCCACAGAATATTCTTAGCACTTGGAATGTCAGCTGGGACCCATCAAAAACGTCTGAATGCCACCTATTATCCTTGCCTCCCCCCCTCCCCCTTTCCCTGTTCTCATTGAGCCCATTCTCTTCTTTGGCTCCTTATGTCTCCAGGGGTCCAGGGGTGAGGGGTGAAACACTCAGGAATCCAGAAATCACCATCCTTTCTGAAGTAAGAAATAAGCCAGAAGAAACTGGGGAATTCTGATTGAGAGATTGTGATCTGTATTGCCATTAACAAGTTTGGCAGAAAGGGCTATAAAAATCTCATTTTATAAATAAGGTCAGGGAGGGAGAGAGGAAGGAAGGGGGGGGGGAGAGAGAGAGAGAGAGAGAGAGAGAGAGAGAGAGAGAGAGAGAAAGAGGAAGAAGTCTGATTGGCTCTTGATTCTTTTGAATAGATTGCCTATTTTTTCCAAATGAGATATGAGGTCTAAGTCCTATTCTTGTGGTCTTGACAATTCAAAAGGAATTAATATTAGAAAGTGGTTTTCAGGAAGCTAAGTGCAGAAGCAGGTGAAACAATGGCCTCAAAAGCCAAGTTGTCCGAACTTTTCATTTTTGTTTTGGTGTAGCCTATGTTCAAACAGCTCTTGTTAGGGCCGGCCCGTGGCTCACTCGGGAGAGCGTGGTGCTGATAACACCAAGGCCACGGGTTCGGATCCTATATAGGGATGGCCGGTTTGCTCACTGGCTGAGCGTGGTGTTGACAACACCAAGCCAAGGGTTAAGATCCCCTTACCGGTCATCTTTGAAAAAAAAAAAAAAAAAGCTCTTGTTGGGGTGTCTCAAAAGGCTCCCTTGGAAGCCTGTTGCAGTGTTTTAACCATTTTTATTGTCCTTTAATAGTTCTTCTCTGTATATAAAATAAGGGTTTCTCACTGTAGTCTAACTCTTCCCTCCAACTCTTGGTCTAGTCTCTGCCCTCCCTGGAAATAATGGACAACAGCCCTTAGAACCTACCTGCATACCATGTTGATGTCACTGCTGGAGTTAGGAAGAGCAGCAGAGAGAGAGCTCCTCTTCGAGTTAGTTGACTGGCCATCCTTGAAAGGGGGGGTAAAAAGACAAGAATAGATGTGGCCTGAAGTACCAGGGCAAAGGAAAATGACTTTCAAAAGTCAGCCATCAATGAACCTTCAGAAGTGAGGGGAAGAAGAAATACAGAATCTGTGAAGAAGAAGAGAGATTTTAAAATTAATGCATCCCCCTCAAGAATCTTCCACTTTATAGAACAACAAGACTCTATTTGTTATTTATGGTCCCTTTTCCTCCCAGGAGGAGGAGGACATAAAACAATCAATCTTTAACTGACTCTGGTGAGATGAGATGCAAATGTTCCATTGTCCATGTTATAGAGAGGGACACTGAGGTACCAAGACCAGGAAAAGGCCAATATGAAGTCACATAGAATGAGGAGGGAATCCAGCAGTCTGAAAGCTTCCAGTTAATGGTTTCATCCATTTAACTAGTATTACCTAGCCACTAATCTGGGAAAGCATTAACGTATATGGTCTACGAGCTTAATTCTGGAGGTACACAGATCTGATGTGAATCCAGTTCTGTCGCCTATTAGCTATGGGGCCTTGGACAAATTCCTTAACTTTTCTGAGCCTCAATTTCCTCTTCTATAAAATGGGCATAATAATGGTATCTACCTTATAGAATGTTATTGCCTGGCACATAGGGAAGTAAATGTCAATATATATATCTTGGACATTGTTATTACCAACTTCGTATTGGACAGGACTGGATATTCCTTTTTCCAGTCTCCCAGGCAGTAACTATACTCTGGCTCTGTTCCTAGCTTTGGGTTTTGAGGCTTAGTGGTTTGGTAGTGGCTTCTGGCTTTCGAGTCCAGCCTAACCTCCTGGTTTTACCCTGCTGAGCCAGCAGGAAGTCAGTGAGGCTGGGGAGGACCTACTGAGGTGCATGAGAAGAGAGTGAGCAGCTCCAGCTGACCTCTCACTTCCTGTCCTGTCCTCACTCTAATGGGATGAGAGTTTTGTGGTTCCCAGTGGGCAAATACTTTGTAAATGACAGTATTAAAACTTGCTGCCCATTGGTATAAACTGGCCACTGGACTTTTCAGCAAGCACCCATTTACCCACATGCTTTCAATGAAATGCAATCCTCAGTGGAGGCATCAGCCTCAGAAATGGAGAAACAAAAAGATGGCAGATTCTGGCCAGAGTCCCTAAGCAGCATGCAAAGTCCAAGAAAGGCAATAATTCATTTTCTAATTCATTTCTACTTGGCTTCAAATTTTGTCCAGAGAGTGGCAAGGAAGCAGGATAGAGAAAAAATCAGAGCAAGCAAGGAAGGCAAGAAAAGTAAAAAGATGTGGGAAGGAAGCTAGAAAAAGAAAAGAAAATCTGATGGAGCTGGAGGAAAGAGATGGATAAAAGCAGAAAGAGACAACAAAAGGAGGAGAAAGAGGAGATTAAAGACAGATGCAGGAAAATGAACAGCTAGATAACTAATCACCGACCCCTCTCCCACATCCAGCCTCAACCCAGTTCCTCTGTTCTGGAGCAGGGGCTTTCCTATTCAAATTCGACACTCTGAGTCTGTGACCTCTTACCTGCCCACCTCCTCCCCAGTCTCACAGTGAAAATGTAACCCACTGGAGTCAGCCATCTCTCTGCTGTGGGCTGGGAAGGTAGGGGGAACATGTGTCTGCAGCCACGTCATGGCACATATGAAAAGTAGCATATGATCCAGTTTCATAAAAGAACTTCTCCCCCCACCCCCAGCCATGTTGCCCAAATCCTGGGTCTCTTGATCCCCCCATAGTTGTGAAATGGGGCAGTGTAGTGTGGATGGGATAATTGCAGATCTTACCTGTTTTATGGTTTTTTGTGCTCTCTTTCTTTCTCTTCCTCTTTCTCCTTCCTCTCTGCTCCTCTCATCAGTCGGGGAAAAAAAAAAAACAAAAAAACCTTCTACTTTAACATTCCTAGAACGAGTGGCTCCTGGTCTGTCCAGGCCTCCGGGATTCTGTTAACACTGCCCAGATGTTAGGACGTCTGCATCTGCCAAAAGTTTCCTTAAAGCTATATTATCCCCCGAGCTATAGCTGTTCCTCCCTCAGAGAAGGGTTTTAGAGAGATGGGGAGGGGAGAAGGAACAGAGGGATTAGAGGAACTAAGTCCGTCTGCTGCACAACAGGGGGAAGTGTGAATGGCACTGGCCTCAAGCCCGTGAGTATAGTGATGACTAACAGGCTGGCGCAAGGGCCTCCAGGGATGTGTCGCACTGAAGAACACTTCTTTTTATGTATGACTCAGCATGACAGCAGGATTGAATGAAAAGGAATTTCACAAACTCCAAGGAGAGGGGAATAGTGTAGCTGACTTTGACATTCCCTGGAGATTTCTCCTGTAATTCCTCGGTACTCCCCAAGTCCGAGTTGGCTTGCCATCTGTATGGTACAGGGTCAGACACACTTTGAAACCCTCGCACCAATGACCTAACTTCTTTGGACTTTGGTTTCTGATAAGATTATGTTATTTACAAAAAAAAATACCATGCATGCACTTTTTGCCTGAAAAATTAAGACCAATTTCCCACACAAAGAATGGAAGGAAAGCATGCCTAGAGAGGCTTTAGTGGGAGGCTGTTTAAGTGAATTTAGATGATACGTGCATGGCAAGGTTATAGCCATTGCTAAAATGTTTCCCAGTGGTCTCTGATGGGGCGCTATGTTTCTCTTCACTAAGCAAGCTTTCCTCATTTTAGTATCTGGTAATGAGACTATTCTATCACAATACAGACCAACTCCTTACATTATCCCTCCCCTCACAGTTGACATTTCCATCTCTTGAAAAATCAGTGGTTGTAGAAAAAAAACTTTTTTTAGCTCTTGTAGAAAGGGTTTCTCCCCTGTGTATGCAAGCAAATCATTAACCCCTTCACAACTGAGAAGAATTGTGCTTACGATAATACAAAGTTCAGTAGCAAGCCTGAGTCTGCTTTATTTCCAATCCACCAATCACAAATATGCATTGAGTATCTACCATGTGTTCAATAGTGTGAGAGCAATATGATCTCAGCCTCATTCATCGAATGTATTTGTCAAGCATCTAGTATGTCAAGGAATGGTGGACATAGTGGTGAGCAAGCAGACAAAAGTCCCTGGTCTCCTAATCCATAGTTAATTCAACAAATATTTGTTGAGCATCTAGTATGTGCCACACATTGTTCTAGGTATTTGAGAAACATCAGTGAACAAAACAGACAAAAATCCCTGCCCTCATGGAATGGAGGAGACAGACATCAAACAAAAATGTTCTTAATTACAATAGCGTGTGTGGGGAATTGGTCATCTACTATAAACTAAGTATTGGGGATACAGTAATGAGCAAGAAATGTGTGATCCTTGGTTTTTACGGAGCTTACTCTCCAGACCAGACAGTTTATGTTTAGTAGGGGAGAGGAAGGGGACACTAACAACTAGAAAACAATGAAATACTATACAGTAATAAAGTGCCAAAAGCTGTGGTGGAGACTCTGAGGACTGTAGGAGGACAACAGAGGAGGGGCGGCACCTGGGAAGAGGTGGGCCTTGGTCTACTCTCAGGCAAAGAAAATGACATAAATAAGAGCTCACTGTTATGTCAGAGGGGGATGGCCTGACTGGTAGGAGGTTTCAGGGAGTGATAGAAAACAAAGTTGAACAAATAGGTAAGGCCAGAAGATCAGATCTAGGAGTTTATTCTAAACTGATGTGTTAGATGATAGTGAACATATTAAATGGTATGTGTATTGGGGGGGGCGATGAGAGAGAGAGAATAGGCAAAGTAATACATTCTACCATGGTTGTTTCTTTCTAAAAACAAAACAAAGCACAACTCTTTACTGGCTCCCTCTTGGCACAGAGCACAGTCCTTAGCATGGCATGCCATACCCTTCACAAGCAAACTCCATCTATGTCCTCAGCCCGGTTTCAAGCATTCACTGCATGACTCCTCATCATGGACACGTGGAGGTTCTTGCTCTTCCTTTCACACCTTGGTGCCTTCACACAGACATATTTAGCCCACCCTGTGTTCCCTTCCCTCCTTTCTTGGCCTGTGGAATCTGGATCCATCCTTGCTGCTGAGAAGCTTCCCCCAGCCCATCCTGGCTAGAGGGGGTTTTACTTTGCCTTTCTTTGCTCTCACAGCACTTTGTACACATCTCAATCATAGGACTTAGGGCACTATTGTCATTGTCTTTCCTTATCTCTGACCCTTATTAGACTGTGAGTGCCTAGAGGGAAGAACCTTGTCTTAGTCTTCTTCATATCTCCAGCAGCCAACACAGAGCCTAGCACACGCCAGGGTGAGGATGCCGGATACGGCTTCAATCCCACTTTGAGCTGGAAGGAGTGGGAGAGAAGGCTGGCAGAGAGAGGCCGAAGAAGAAAGGAAAGGAGAATACAGACATCATAGGGAATAAAAGTAAAGGGATAAGTGAGAGGAGTGGGACAGCATTCTTGTGAGACACCGGGATGAGTAATATGAAGAGCTCACCAAAAACAGGTGGAGTAATTGAAAAAAAAATTCTGCAGCCCCTGCTATGCGTGGAAAACACTGTTAGACACTGTGGGGATATAAAGTTAAACAAAACACCTCTCCATGTGGTTTGGTTGGGAAGATAAGACAAAGACAAAGAGACTGAAAGCATCCATACATAGTAAATTTTTTTTTTTTTTTGGCATCTGGCTGATACAGGAATCTGAACCCTTGACCTTAATGTTATAAAGTTGCACTCTAAGCAACTGAGATAACTGGTATACTAAATTTCTTAAAGTTTAGTACCATTTCAACTTTAAGACTTTTAATATGAAGCAAGCCTCTCAGCAGTCAATAAGGTATTGTTTTAAGAAATCTTAGATATAGAAACTGACTTACCTACCTGAGATCTCAGCAAAGCTCAACAAGGCTAGAGTAGAAACAACTTTCTTAGAAAATGTACATAAAATTTTGAATTTTAATACCATTTAAAAGCATTTCTTATTTATATGTGTCCCAAACTGTATATAGTGAACTTTTTGAAGAAGGCAACAACAGGAATGAAAAGGGAGGAAAGGATTCATGGAGAATCTGAAAGGAGTGGATGGAAAAAAGGTGAATAAAAAATAGACAAAGAAGAGAAATTCGTAGAAGGTATAATGGGAATACACAAGAGACAATAGAAATAAAAAGATATTCCTATTCGGAAAACTAATTTTTAAAACTGTAGATCTGAATTAACTGTTTAAATGGTGAGATATCTGATGGCTATAAAATAAAATACAAGATTTTTAAGAAAATAAGTGGGAGGTGCTTTTAAGTTTCATGGTAGGCACTTAGCCAAAAGTGATTGAAAGGATGCTAGAAGAGGGATTAGAAAATGAAAGTGGTAAAGTTGTTACATGAATAAGAGATAAGATATACTGAGTGAAAGGGTTGATGTCTTTTTACTGGTTCCTAAGACAGAGTAGGAATGTCACAAGACATTATCTGGCAGCTCAACTTAATTTTTATTTTGTGACAGTGTGATACTGGGATGGCTTAGACATTTAGTTTTTTATTTAAAGTCATCAATCGTTGAGTAACTGCTTTGTGGTTATCCCCAGAGACCAGCTATGACCTCAATGAGCTCAACCAGGATCGGCCCAGTACCAAATGAGCTCATCAATTGAGCATTATGTCTTAGGGTACTGAGGAGAGTATAAAAGGGGGTGCAGGGGCCCTGGCACACTGGCTTTTCAGTAGTTTATTAACATCTAGACGGCAGGATGTAAAATAGGTAAGTAGAAATGCAAAGTGGGTACTGCAGTAATTGGCTAAGGGTCTGAGTTAATGTGAGCTGTCAAGACTAGACGTACTGGTGTTAGAAAAAGAAGTGGGGTGGAGGAGGGGGGACATTCTCAGTGAGCTGGGGTTGAGCTGATTGTTGTTGAGCAGGGGCAGAAATTTCAGTGATGTTGGAGGGTGGGCAGGGAGGAGGGAACAGGCCTTGCTTATTGGGGGGATAATCATACTGGCCTGGTGTGGAGGAGAAAATTCACATTGGAAAAGCAGTAGGAAATAAGTTGAGATCGTATTGGGGAACAGGGGTTGGTGGGGGTGGGTGGCACAGGGGAGATCTGATTTAATAGTGAGCTCTTGTTTATGTCATTTCCCTTGCCTGATTTCTGCCCCCCTCAAATTTAAATCTAATCTTGAAGGTTACAGGAAGTTATTAGGGAAGGGGCACAAATCCCTACTAAATGTTGAATGTAAAATAAGCAGCAACAATACATAAGGAAAATATTTCCTTTTTTCCTACATTTTTGGCATCAAATGTGTTTTTGTGTCCAGAAAGAGGGAGAAATTAAGAGTTGAACCAGAAAAAGGATTGAACTCTCTACCTTGCCACTCTGGGACAGGCAGGGTTACTTCCCAGGTGATTGGGCTATTGGAGTGAAGGCAAAAGTAAAACTCAACAAAAAACCCCAAGTGCAAGGCAGAACTGGAGCAATCATCGTGGTCCTTGTGCTTCAGGGGCTCTGAATAGCCCTTGTTCATGGCTAAATGTCTTAGCAACAACAGTTTTTGCTGGGTTATTCCAAGCAGACAGCTGTTTGTATAACAGTAGCCATGTCTCATTGCAGAGGGGGCCCCATTTCTGACGAAGGAAATAGAAATTGGCTGGGCTTAGTCCCAGGCAAGTTACTTAGCCTCTTTGAACCTGTTTCTTCATCTGTAAAATGAGGGCAGTAGTAGTGTCGACCTCACAATAGAGCTTTTGTGACATATACTTGCGGTAGCACATATCAAGCTCTTAGCAACAGTGGTTGGTACATAGTCAATGCCCACTATTACAGTCATTATTTATACTTTAAAGAATACATTTATCTTATGGCCTAGGGAAACACTTCTTAAATTGCCTTAGATGGGATTAGATGCCTTTTTGGTCTGGGTTTGGACTCAGACCCAGGCTTAGGTTTGAACTAAAATGAACTTCTGGGTTTGGTGGCATGGCAGAGGGGGAAGCGGGCA
The DNA here is from genome assembly GCF_027409185.1 of Cynocephalus volans. Taxonomy (NCBI): domain Eukaryota; kingdom Metazoa; phylum Chordata; class Mammalia; order Dermoptera; family Cynocephalidae; genus Cynocephalus; species Cynocephalus volans. The sequence continues at coordinate 108,527,960 of NC_084478.1, read as the reverse complement.
TAGCAGTGTGGGAAGCAGTGGTGCAAGGTGTTGTGGCCATAGGAATATTCATTTCTATGTCAGCCTTTCGTTTAATTTGGCACTGACTGTTGTTCAAACAAAGCAGTGTTGTGAGTGGCAGAGGAATGGAGCAGAGGAAAGTCAACACATTCTTGGAAATAAGATGTGGCTTTTGCTTTGCTATTTTGTTTTCCCTTCAGCCACAGAAATATTTCTTTGCTCTTGGACTCACAATGAAAATCCCTTCCAGGACATGGTATAAACCTAAGCTTCAGAGGAAGCTTCTATTTATGATGACAAGGAGTTAGGAAGACTTCCCTTGGTACTTGTTTTTAGTACAAAGACCCCTCAGATAGGGTCATTTAGCCTAGGGAGAAAGCTTTGCATATACCTAGAGTTCCCCACAACCTCATCTCCTGTAGCCATGGCATACATGGTACTTTAAAAACTGAATGTCTGCTGTGTTTCCTGATGGCTATGCCACAAAGAGTTTGTAGGTGTATATGAAGGAACTTCAAAAAGTTCATGGAAGGGTTTGTATTACCTTTTAATTCTATTTTTCCACAAACTTTTTGAAGTACCCTCATATAGTGTATATAGATGTATCATTTATCCATTCTCTCCATGTATTTGTGTATTAGGCCTTTCTAATTTTAGGAAACAATTTTAGTATAAAGCCTGGTAGTGCAGTAATTCATTCTCCAATAGTTGCTCCCTTGGACCTCAGACTTCTGGCAGGATGTTATAGGAATTGGTCCTAGGTCAATATTCGAAGCACAGGGAAGCTCTGTGTGACTGAATCAATGGAATTTTCCTGTTTTCAGGTTCTGTGGTATATGTTTAAAGCAAGGTTTCAAGCAGAAAAGTTTGAGCATCCCCCTCTCCACCACGAATGCAGAACTTCTTGCAATAGCAATACAGTAAATAACCCCTTGCCCTGTTAAGCTTATGTCAATGATGATGGGATGAGCTGGATAGGGAACTGATATTGTCTTCTAACCCCATTCCTCTAGAGATAACACACACTCACTCAACACTTAGTCTCTGCCCTCGAAGAGCTTACACTTCAGTTGAGAAACCAGAACTTAATACACATTCTGTGCTGTAACAATATAAACCAGTATGTTCACAATAAATAACATTGAAACATGGACTTACATACATGATATCATAGGAAAAAAATACCATACTTCACTTCCACACTTTAAATGCCATCTAGAATTTACTAGGATGTCCAATTATGAACTTCCCTTAAAAGTTAACTTGGTTTTGGTTGAAACTTCAATGCCCTGTGTCTCACCATATGGATAAAGGAGCATACAAATCTATAGTATTGTTGGTGTTAAGTTTCAACTCAGATTTCCTAGGGGTAATTTTTTCTATTTTTTTCCCATATAAGGATATAAATATATGAGGGGAGCAGGAAGACCTAGAGAAAGTTTCACAAAGTGTGTATTTTCTACTAAACTGAAAGCTGAATCTTGACATCCAACAGTGGTCTGTTTCTTTTCTCCTTGATTACTCTTCTCCTGCATTTCTAGAAAGATGAATGCTAGGGACTGAACTAGTATCCTTGAGTAACAAGGGAGATCAAGATGCCTATACCACTTCATGAATTCATTTATATTTAATTCATTTTGTAAATGTGTTTTGAAACTGACTAACTGAAAAAGACACCCCTACCCCAAGGTTCCCATGAGAAGTAAATGACCTATTTAAATTGAGAGCAATTTGAATGGCTCATTTGGTCACTTTTGAAGCCTAAAAGGTGCCAGAAAGCAGGAAACAGTGGCGATCTGTAATGTCTAGGCTCATTCCCCCCCTGCTTTAATGAGAGGCATATAATTAACCCATTATATCTATTGCTCAATAAGCGTATGCACGTATTTCTGTGTACCGGGCAAAGCACTTCCACACTTTAATTTCTGAAATAAAGATTTACCCCCATTTTACAGATGTGTTAAAGAATTTACAGAGCTCGGTGTTACAACACCAAGGTCAAGGGTTCAGATCCCCTTCTGGCCAGCTGCCAAAAAAAAAAAACAAAAAAACTTTAAATACCCTCTCAGGCTCTGCTGATTTGCATAATCCAAGTTTTCTAGGCCTTTCAACTATCTGGAGACTTGTCTTTATATTTAGCCATTCCTAAAGTCAAGCCAAAAAGAAAAGGAGCCTCAGCTTCTGTCTGATCACCAGCTAATTTTTTTATTCCACTCTATTGCTAAGGTTGACTCAGGGCTACCTCTGGATATATGGGAAAGAAAACTTTTTGGTGATTCAGTCCCATCCTGTAAGCAGTTTAACTGCTTGGGAACAAAACAGTCTCAAATTCTAGGAAGATGTAAACAATTGGGAGAATTTCTTTGGGCGGGGAGAGACACCCCAAAACCGAGTACCTTATGCAGCTTGTATAATAGAGGAGGCAGCCTGGATTAGAAAGCACAGGAAATCTCCAGTTTTGGCTTTGCTTTCAGCTGTGTGACTTTAGGTTTAACCTCTCCGTAATCAGCTGGTTCTTAATGGGAAAAACCAGGGAGCTGGGATATACAGTGCCTGTCAGTTTCAACATTTAAGAGGGGTTCACATTTACCTGGCATTCTCCGTAGCACCCTCCCTTTTTAAAAGTTTGCAGGTAACAGCTGAACTTAACACAGCGCATGCGACAGTATGTATTGCTTCGCAATCTTAGCTTCTCTTTGGAAATATATTTCCTGTGGGTATTTTCCCATGTAAGAAAATATTCCTAGGTCACTTTTAACCTCTTCTCATTCTTTTCCTTCCTTCTAGGGCACCAGGGGCCGGGGAGGCCGAATCTCAGAGCGCTGCTGGCGCTGCTGGTGATAGAAACAATAAGATAAAGTTGTAAGGGAGGGGTAGGGGTGGGGGGCGGGAGAGAAAAAAAATGAAGAAAGCTCCACTTGAAGACCTAATGCAATTTCCGACACTAGAACCTTTGTATATAGTTTTCGGTCACCTTCGGCAGGGGGCGCTCGGAAATTGTCGCCACTTTCCGGACAGCCTCCCGGACTTTACCCTCTAGAAAATTGTACGGTGTTTCCGGCTCTTCTCAGTTGTAGACGCTCGTAAGTTTTCGGCAGTTTCCGGGAAAACTCGGGCACTCCGCGTCTAGCTCTGGCCCGATCGTCCCGTGCGGTGGTGCAGGGTCTCGGGCTAGTCATGGCGTCCCCGTCTCGGAGACTGCAGACCAAACCAGTCATTACTTGTTTCAAGAGCGTCCTCCTGATCTACACTTTCATCTTCTGGGTGAGAGACGGAGGCGCCCGGGGAAGGTGGGGGATCCCGGTCTTGGGGTCGGGGGGGGTGTGTCCTTGCGCGGAGGGAGCTCAAGTCGGGCTGCGGTGGGCTTTGAGCGGTTGTCGCTCCTGGGACCCCGGCGCTGGCGACGAGAGACTGGGCCCCGAGCTCGGAGCTTGGGTGTTTCGCTAGCGCCAAGGTCGGGGTGCGGGACGACGGCAGCCGACAGGCTGAGAGTTCGATGCGGGAGGCGAGGAAGCGAGTTAAACCCTCGGAGCTCGCAAAGGGTGTCTCCGGACCGTTGGAGAGGCAAGGCTTGCCCGGCCACTTTGAGGCTCGCTTGCATAATAGTGTCTTTCTTTTCCCTGCTTCGTTAAGAGGGGAGTGTTGCGCAGGTAAGTATGGTATGGCTCCGCTCCCGCCAAGCTGTCCTTGCGTTTGCTTTTGCATACCATTCCTTTGTACCCCATGTTCGTCCCTAAACTGAGGGTGGGGTTGGGGTTCTGGGGGTGGGGCTGGGGGGATTGAGGGGTTAGAGGAAGTTTCTGGAACTCACAAAAACACTTTTTTCCCCCTCTACAAAGGTTTTCCTCCGGAGCCATGGCAGTTTTGATACCCAGGGCAAATATGCCATAGGCTTGTGTTTGCACAAAAAAGACAGATGAATTTTAAGAATTTTGATAAGATGCCTTGTCCACAGCCTCCTCTTCTGTTCAGACCCCCTTTCTCCCTCCCTCTACCCTTTCCCCTTGTCCGCCATATCCTGGCCACAGCTCTGTGGCCACCAGACTGCTAAATCAGTTCTCACACCTATTGTGTCTTTTGTGATTTGAAGATGCTGCTATATATAGTGCATAACTGTTTCTATTCTTTGATTTCCCACATAGATCACTGGTGTTATCCTTCTTGCCGTTGGCATTTGGGGCAAGGTGAGCCTGGAGAATTATTTTTCCCTTTTAAATGAGAAGGCCACCAATGTCCCCTTCGTGCTGATTGGCACTGGCACTGTCATTATTCTTTTGGGCACCTTTGGTTGTTTTGCTACCTGCCGAGCTTCTGCATGGATGCTAAAGCTGGTGAGTCCTTCCTTGTTTTCCTCAGAATTGATTCTTGGTTTTTAGAAAAGTCTTATATGTTGTGGGGTTTGTTTCTTGCTACTGGCCGTAGCCTTTACAGTTTTTCCTGTTCCTCATGAAAACTTACCAAGTTATAGTTCAGTTGCCAATTCCCACTTTCAAAACAGACATTTTGTTATTGTTTTCCCTGTCCTTTTCAACAAAAACATGCTGAACTTATTGAGCAGAAGATCAGAAGATTCATTTTTTTCTTTGACTTCCTTTGCAGCTATGATATATCTTATTTATGCTGACTTGAACTTTCTTTTTATCCCACAGTATGCAATGTTTCTGACTCTCATTTTTTTGGTTGAACTGGTCGCTGCCATCGTAGGATTTGTTTTCAGGCATGAGGTAAGCCTGAATTAGGGAACCTTAGTATGTTAAAATTTATTCTCTAAGAAATAAAAAGAGATTAATTTAAGGAGCAGAACTTTTACTTACAGCTGTATTTAAAGATTACTTTTCAACCCGTAGCTGACAATAATGGCTTTTTTGTAAAAATTTCGGCCCACCTATAATATAAAAGAAAATTTAGAAAATTGTGAAGACTGATAATCACTAGAAGAAAGTAAAGGTACCAATAATTTCATGTATTTCCAGTCATTTTTCTGTGTATAAGTACCTATTAAAGTAGAGATAGTACAATTTATAACTTTACTGATAAGAAAATATTTAAAGCACAGAATTGATACCTTCTCCACTTATGCTATGCATTTTGACAAGAATGGATATACTTAATGCAGAACATTAAAAGTTTAATATTGAATTAGAACTCAGGTAAACCTGGAGTTGTTAGGAAATCAGTGAGTAGTGAAGGCTCATCGATGAGTATGTTATAAAGTGGTAGTGCTGTTTTGCAGCTTAAAAATTCCATAGGCAGCAAATTTGTACTCAGTTTAAAGTGGAGAAAGATTGGGGGTGGGGAGGCAGAATACAGCAGTACAGAGCTGCCACTTGGGGGATATATATATATATAAATAAATAAATATATATATAAATATATATAAATAAATATATATATATATAAATATATATAAATACATGCTTCCACGGCACTTTGAACTCATAGTGGTTATCATCTTTCATCTTATATTGTAATGTTTTGCTTTGTAGAAAGCACAGAATCCCACATTCATTATGTGCCTAATATTCTGGGTAGATGCTCTGTTGTAGGTTGAATTGTATTCCTTACTCCTCTATTCCTTAGAAGACAGGATTGGACCATGGAAGTTAATTATCATACGTGTTGCCCCTGTTGAAGATGTGACCATTGGTCCGATGCGAGAATTATTTTGACCTAGAAACCAAAAGAACTTTCTAGAATATTGTTTACTGGCATTGTGTTTCTTTGCTATAGATTAAGAACAGTTTTAAGAATAATTATGAGAAGGCTTTGAAGCAATATAATTCTACAGGAGATTATAGAAGCGATGCAGTAGACAAGATCCAAAGTACGGTAAGTGGTGGTAGGTGGTGTCTTCTGAAGAGGGGAACACATTCCCTGTCACCACAGAGTAAAGACTAGGGCCTGGCTACTAGATATTGTCCACTTGTACTATATTCTCATTATAATCTCAGATTAGGAGAAAATGTAGATGTCATCTACTTGTTCTCTTCCCTACCCACTCACATCATAGATAAAGTATTGTCAGTACCAACTACAGCAGGAAAGGAAGGTCAGTCCAAAACTGTCATGCTCGGTGTTAGAACCAAGTGCTGATCTTTTGAATCAATTGAAGACAGCCACTTTAAGATATTAGGAAGAGCGATCACTGAGTATAATAAATGTTGTTTTGAGCACAAATTGCAATTGGAGATGATATTAGGTTAAACGTTTGACTACAAAGTTGTATTGTGAACTATAAACGCTTTTGTCGGATTTTTTAGTTGCGTTGTTGTGGTGTCACCGATTATAGAGATTGGAAAGATACGAATTATTACTCAGAAAAAGGATTTCCCAAGAGTTGCTGTAAACTTGAAGACTGTTCTCCGCAGAGAGATGCAGATAAAGTAAACAATGAAGTAAGGAGCCTTTAAAATTTGACAGTATTTAAGGACTTAACTGAATACAGCATTGACTCAGTTTTTAACTTTTACTCACATTAATACACATAATCTGAAATAGGTGGGGCAGGTATTTTCTGAAGCTCAGAAAATTTGTGACCTGAGTTCACACAACTAGCAAGTAACACTTTTAAATGCATAATCCAAAAGGTGGAAATAGTTGGGATTAACAGTTGGTTCTGTTGAGAGCAGATGAAAGAGAGCAGATGTCAATAAAATGACAATCAAAGCCTAATGGTGGGTAAAGACCATCTGTCTGCAAATGTATAGGATCAAAGTATTTATTACTATGAAGATAAGCACAGATTACTTGTGTTACATTTAATGTTCTTTTCTCCCTTTAGGGTTGTTTTATAAAGGTGATGACCATTATAGAGTCAGAAATGGGAGTAGTTGCAGGAATTTCCTTTGGAGTTGCTTGCTTCCAGGTAAGTCTTTATAATTACTTAGGAAATGCTTCATTCTTCTTCTAGGTGTAAGCTAGAAGATTTTCACTTTTAAGGCTTAAAGTTTTTGCCTCAGGGGCATGTATACTGAAGGCATTTTAAGAGAAGTCACATTTTCATAAAACTCTGAGTTACTAGTCACAGTATAGAAATACTTTATTTTTTTATGGTGGAGTCTCTTGATTGGATTTATATATGAGGGATTGGGTCTTTATTTGAGGGAGGATGTTTTGTTCTTTTCATTCCAGTTTTTTGAAGTCTTGGATCTTATGTTTTACTACAAGAGTTATTCCCCTTTTATGCGCTCTTTTTACCATGACCAGTCATGCCTTGAAACTACAAAAAGCAAGACTTTGAATTAACTTCTAGCAGTACATATCTTTTGAAAGTAGTTAGCTGTGGAAAGACCCAATGCCCTTGTAGTTATGGCAACTTTCTAGCATCATAATTACTACATAAAAAATGAGATAAATGGGAACCTTGTTCTTTCTTTCCTGGGCTGCAACTGCCTGATGAGTTGCATGTAAGTTCCACCCTATTAAAATTTAGATCATACAATCCCACATTCATTTATTATTTTGGGTAGACACTATGTTGTAGGTCAAATTGTATTTCCCAAGTTCTGTTTCTCACTGTAGCATGAAAAGCTACCGTTGTGGCTCTAAATTTTTTCAGGGCATTTTTTTTTCCTTACATTAAACATTGTAGAAATGACTAATCAACCCGCTCCCGCCGCGGGTTCAGATCCTATATAGGAATGGCTGGTGCACTCACTGGCTGAGTGCCGGTCACGAAAAAGACAAAAAAAAAAAAAAGTCTAGTCTTAATATATTTATATGCTAGCAAGTATAACTATGTCTAAATTTGCACTAATAAAATAGTCACTGACTACCTTGGAAAGGTTCTAATTACTGAATAAAATTAAAACCTCAGTTGTACCCTATTTGAAGTGCTCAGTAGTTCCATGTATTGGACAGCACAAGGATTCTAGAACATTTTCCATTGATACAGCACTGCTCTAGAGCTTTTCAAGAAGATCTTTGCCATTGTAGATGGAGATTTGATGAGAAGCTTGTTCTAAGCCATATCCTTGTTTTTTTCTTTTTCTTACTCTTACTCTTACCGAGTTTCTCCAAAACTTATGACTCTTGAATTTTCCTTGAGTTGCAATTTCCTGAATTGTCACTGAATTTTCCTTCAGTGACAGTTGTGAAATTCTAGGTCACAGTAGTAGTAAAATTTTGCTTATATTCTTTGAATGTGATATAGGTACAACCAAGTATTAATTGTAATTCAAAGAAGGAAATTATTAGTGAATTACAAGTGAACGAAGAATATATCTATATCCTGAGATCTTCAGTCTGTGTGTGTGTTTAATTTTTTCATATTTTATTTCCAGCTGATTGGAATCTTTCTAGCCTACTGCCTATCTCGCGCCATAACAAATAACCAGTATGAGATAGTGTAACCAGCATATCTGCGGGCTTACTCCTCTCCAACTTTAAGGTGCGTTGTTCATTTTGGTCCTCAACTCTGTTAGTGTTATTTACTCCAGCCTGGGCATGAGATGCATGGACTGAGTTTGCCAAGAAGGTCTTGTCCAATAGCATATTTAAATCTTGTTGGTGCTATGTAAGCCCTGCGTAGGCAGGCTTGACCAGAAAGCAGTGACTTAGCTATAGCTTGTCTGTGCATTTTCTTTCCATATGCAGCAGAAGAGCCCCTCTGTGTTTATATATTTACATACACATGTCAGCCTTTCTAACATATTTCAGCCTAGAGTGAGGAGAAATGAAAAATCCCCATAGTGACTTTATTCATGAGGTTCTCTGGCAAGTACACTCTGCTCTTGACCAATATATATTGGCATTTTCCCTAGTTTCATTTACCACAGTCTTAATCAGTGATTTGAGAATGTTGCTTTCTTGGTAAAAAGATGTTTTTGGTGGACTATTGTTAGAGCAATAAACTCATCTGGCCTAATCACAAACCAGATTTTGGGGAAACGTGTTTCAATAGCTTCAGTATTTGAATGATAAAATATTGTGAGAACTGTTGTTGGCTGAATTAATCCCTAGGGCACCTTTCACATTTTAATTGAGCAACTAGGAACACATGGGAAAGTCTTCATTAGCAGGAATAGATTAGAATGTATGCAAGTGAAAATAGACATTGAAATTTGGATAACAAGTAAATTAACTTTTTTTTCTTTAATTTTAGGACACTTAGGTTTCCCCCTGTGAACTACCAGGTCGCCTGGATGGAAGACGACAGTATTTACTGATAGACGGAAAAACTACACTAATAGGCTGATTCAATCAAAATATTTGTTCAATATGTTTTAAGTCCACCTTCTGTCCCATTCATGTTAGATCATTGAAACTCTGAATCATTCGGAAACACTGGAAGAGCTAGTAAATTGTAAATGGACTAATACTGTGTTCCTCTTGACTTTTATTTTTCTCAGTGTGGAGCCTTTGAAAGGCACTGTGAATTTGCTATTTTGATGTTGTGTCACAAGATGGAAAATTGATCCCTCTGAATTTTCTATTGATGTAGTGTGATAGAAAATTAACCTCTCTGAACTGGCTCCTTCCCAGCCAAGGTTATCTGGTTTGATTGTATAATTTGCACCAAGAAGTTAAAATGTTTTATTGGTTTCTGTTCTGCTGACGAGCAAAGAGTCACATTGTATAATTTAATTCCAGTCAGTCATTGGATGGCACCCATCATCAGAGTTGCCTGATGGTGGTAACAGTCTGAGGCCTCAGGTCTCAGGCACCCAAGACTATAACGGACTACCGAAGTCCTGTGATACATTAGGTTTCAGCACACAATTTACATTTCTTTGCCTCCAAATTAAGGTGTTTATACCGATGTTTATATTTTCCCTATTGTTTGAAAGGTTCTAATTATTACTTTAATGGTGTCGGAATTATTGTATTTTTCTTAGGAATTTAATGGAACTTATCTTCATTAGCTTTAGCTGGTATTTCCTTACCACGTTGATATGACATAATTGTCAATGTTATGGCCAACTGTAATAGTCTTAGTTTTGGTTTGTGCCCTTGATTAATAAATATAAATCTTTTACACAATAAATATTGCTTTCCTCTAAAAGAATTGTGTTTAAATAAACTTTTAGAAGATCTGCTGGGATGGTTGTTTTTCACTGAGAAAGCTAAGTGCCACATTTCTACTTGGAGTACAGTTTTTAGATATGAAATGTAAGGTTGAGGTCTTGACTCTGTGTCATTAAGAATAAAATTAATGTCCCTGTTTAAAAAATTATTCCCTGTGAAAGAATTACATTCCATGTTATAAGATAGCATATGCATAGCATTCTCCTAGAGATCAGACTTTTCTGATTGTATAGTTTGCATAGGGAGGGATGTAACCTGGATCTTCGGGATAATAAGGAAATTAGTAATTATTAAAATTTAGGTGAAATGGAATTATTTCTTTTTTTCCAATCTGTATACATCCATTAGTGGAACTTAGTTCATCTCTTATTGCCACAGTCCAGAGTCCTTGAGTCAAGGAGTCAATTACAGTTAAAGTGGGTGAAAACTACTAGTTGAAGAATAATGAATTTGGGGTACATGTTTTAAAATGTTTGGAGTTACTGTAGAAAAAGGATATTCTCCATTAGAAAATCTGACGGGTGACTTTTGACCTAAGAACATAGAGTGATAAGTATACAAAATTGAAAAATAGTGACTCCAATGCAGTAAATCAGATTATTGGTTATTGGGATTAGTGAAGGTAAAGAAGCAAACATTTAAAGGATCATCAGAGCAATTTTCAAACAGGTATTTTTCACTAGGATGGCCTTGAAGAACCTTTTAAGCTTTGAGTAGATTTTTTAAAAGTTTCCTCTCATTATTAAAAAGAAAAAGCTATAGGAAATTTAGATATGGAAAGTAGAAAGAAAAAATGACACATCACACTTCGGGTAGGTTGGATTTTTGTTTTTAAGGTGGGTTTATTTTGGATGGCCAATTACAAAAGCCCCTCATACCTGATGTGCATACTGGATTGTAAACCTTAATTCTGTTATTTTTAACTGACACATAATAATTGTACATGTTTGTGGGGCACAGTGTGCTATATTGATACATGTCTACAATGTGTGATGATCAAATCAGGGTAATTAGCATATCCATCCCCTCAAATATGTCATTTCCTTGTGTTGGGCACATTCACAGTCCTCTCTTGCAGCTAACTGAAAATATACACCAAATTGTTAACTATAGTCAACCTTCAGTGCTGTAGAGCACTAGAACTTATTCCTCCCATCTGGCTGTAGTTTTATAACCATTAACCAATCTCTCACTATCACCCCCCCCCCTTCCCAGCCTTTACTAACCAATATTCCCCTTTCTACTTCTGAGAATCTTTTAATTCTGAAAGTAATGAGGGGACCCTGGTTTCACCTGATTATAGCTGGTGCAAAATGCATACCTCTTTAATGGTTTGTTAATTAGAATAGCTGCTTAGAGAGAGGGGATCTAGTGACATCAACGGAGCATAACCAATTTTCTCCCTATGAGGTAGGTCTGGGCCTTTCCCTGGTGACACCGCTAACAGCAGAGGGAGTGAATGTGCTCAATGGTGCAGGCCTGGGCTTTGGTCTTCATACACAATTCCTTTGAAGTTGTTTTATAAAAATTTGGTGAATTTTACATTTTACTCCCCAGTATATCTATGTTTGAATTTAAAATAATTCTCCATCGTTGATGTGCCAAATGTACCTTGTGGGTTGCCTTATTTCCATGTCCCAGGTTGCTCATGGCAAGGCGGCTCTGAATTCCACTTTGAGAAGCAGAGCTCTGTAGGTATACTTGCTGAAAGTGCGGAAAGCTTAGTAGCTTTCCATAGCCTATTCCATGTGGGGTGTCAGATTTATGTTGTAGCCATCCAACTTTTGTGGAAATAAATACCTAATACAAGGTATAAATACCGTTTCTGTTTTTCCTCAGCGCTCACACAAGATTCTTTGAGACTTGATGTTTTTAACCTCCTCTCAGAACCCAAGTTGGTACTTTGCCAGCGATGAGGCCAAAGAAACTTGTTAAATTATGAGATGCAGGGCAATATATCCATTTTCTTGTGAAACTGAGGAAACGTTGGTTTCTTTGGGCTGTGTGGGCTGTTTGTGTTCATAGAAAAAAAAATCTACCCCAAGATACGAATACCATTTCTGCACTTCCTCACAGCATACATAATTTGAGATCTGATTTTTTTTTAGGTTTGCTGCCCTTCTAGGTTGACACTTTGTGATGTGGCAAACCAACCTTTCTCTTTTATTCCTTTTTTTTTTGGCAGCTGGCTGGTACAGGATGCGAACCCTTGACCTTGGTGTTATGCAAACCACACCTTTCTAATCAAAACAGGAAAATAAAAGGCTAATATATCAGAAAAGAATATATAAACTAAAACAGCTACAGGGAAATGAGACTTTCATTTTTAAGTAATCAGTTTAAAACTTCAGATTTATAAATCTGATTATTTGTGAGAGAGAAGCCATTACAATTTAATTATGGCTTTTCTTTTTAAAAAAATTTATTATTTTTTTTTTACATTCTAAGATGTTGTGGAGTAGTTGGAGTGGAGGATGAGAGAGGAAAGGAGTGGGGGATAGGGTGGGAGGATGAGGAAAGGGGAAGGGAGCGTGGTTGAGGCCTGTGGCACCCCGAGCCCAGGGGGCTTCTGGTGGCGGCAGCTGGGTGGCTCCATCATGGTTGGGCTGGATTCGGACATCGTGGGGGTGAGGCTGAGGTACACGGCACCTCCCACCTCAGTTTGGGAGCCCAGGGGGCTTCCAGCAGGGGCTCGGTCATTGCCGGACTAGATGCGGACATCAGGGATGTGTGGCTGAGGCCCTTGGCCCTCTCCCCACCCCAGGTTGGGAGCCTGGGGGATTTCTGGTCCTTCTAGGTTTTATAGGTGTTTTTTGGTGGTGTTAGACCTTTACTGGCTCATATCAAAATTGTCTCTGATTTGTGGTTTTTTTGTTTTTTCCTTCAGTTCTCTGTTGGATTATTCGCTATTCCCACCACTTAAACTCTGCACTAGAACTAATTTATTGTCCTTTGCTTACTTCTAAAATGGGGGAACTTCCTGTGGGAACCAGCACTTGAGCCCTGTGGTTGAGCTAAATTGCTGCTTTGCTGCCGATTCCCTGGGGAAGGCTTTTTGTGCAGCTCAGGTTTTAATTGTTGACCTTGTAAGCACTTCCGGGATTTGTGAGGTCCAGTACAGCTGGGTTGTGTGGAAACTCTGGTCTGGGCCTGAGACTTTTCAGCAACCTGCACCCCCTGCAGTTCTGTATCCCTGACCAGTCTCCACATAGTGGTCCTGTGCTGACTGGATGACAGATTGTTCCCCTGGTGGGCCTGTCTCCCCCACTGCCCACACTCCAAACACTTCCCATGGGATGGACCGTGTGCCCGTCCCTTGTAATGACTCACTGGCCTCTGAGTGGCTCCTTTTTTCAGTTGTCTGTGGCCCCTTGCTACTATGTGTGTCCTTGGGAACCCTGTTAGTGGTCTAGCTGGCCTGGGGGCTACCAAGGCTCTCTTCTCCCCTGCCACCTCCAAGCCATTTCATATGAAGGGCACAAAAGCGGATTTTGCCAGCTCTTGCTCTGTGCACTCATCAGGGCCAGCCATGAATTGGCCGGGGCTTGAAATGGTTGGAGCGGTTCTTTCTTTCTCTCATTGTGGCTTCTCCTGCCTTCATGCACTCCGTAGGTCTCTCCTCCTCTTCCCCTGGGCTCTAGTGGCCCAGTTTGGCTGTTGTTGCTTTTTGATAGTTGTAAATTGGTTGATTCAATTATGGCTTTTCTATTAGGTACTCCTATCCCATAGAACTTAGTAGAGTTAAGCACTTGTAAGAGCACAGGAAATGCTAATGGAATAAATGAATGAATGAGTGAGTCTAATTATAATGGCTCTTTAATGTTCCGCATGAAATAAAATTGTTGATCTAAACATCTCATTCTATATAAGCCACCATTTACATAATAGAAACCACCTGCCTAGTCAGAAACCACTTAACCTCGGAAACCACTGCTAACTTCCTCCCGGTCAAACCACTTTTTGATGTTTCTCTTTCTTGAACTCTGCTGCATCTGATGGCACTGAAAACCTTTTTCTTGTTTTGTTTTGACCTTTTAATATCCTGATTTTCTTTTTCACTGCTCTTTCTAGTTTACTTTGCTGTTTGAATTTCCTCCTCCTTTTTAAGTGTGGCTGCACCCGAGGGCTTGTGCTCGTATTTGGCTTTCTGCTCTTCAACTATACTGACCTCACTTTGAGGAATTAAATGTAGATGATGATCAAGCCTAACCTCTCACTCTTGGGTCATGTACTTTGCATGCTGGTCATTGCAGCTTGTTTGTATTCTTGTGTTCTCCTTCTCCAACACCTACAAGCTTAGCATTCTGAACACTTAAAAATTTAAAAACATTCCTTCTATAACAGCTAGTGCATGGACAGTAGGTGCTCATTCAGTGGTGACTGATGGAATGGTGGGAAATGGGTCAGCTGCTTAAGAGTTCATTATCACTGGTTCTGTCAAATGCATTCATCAAGGGAACATGAATTCTTTGGGTAAGACTATTATACTTGATCTGGTGGTGTCTTTATTACCACATCTTCAAAGTTTTTATAAAAAAAAAACACAATTGAAGTGGTGAGTTGGAAAGACTCTTCTCTCTTCCAACAGAAGTTTCTTACCACTTTTCTTGGAAAACACAAGCTTAGTAGAAACATCCTCAAAGCAAATCAAACTGACGTGGCATTTGCCTGGACATAGTCAGTCAATTCACAAATGAATGCACATAGTCTATAGTAGGTGATACAATTACTCAGAATCATCACTGGAAAGGTAGAGTAGCTCTACATTATGCACATAGGGCAACACACCTATGGCACAGCATAAGAGATTCTGATTTCACTCTGTCCAGAAAGGCCATTTCCTTAGCAGGAAAATGGCATATAAGAGGAGGTAGCCCACTTGCACAAAGATTTTTTTTTCCCTCCTCATTTTCTTCTCCTCCAGAGGAAGGTAAGAGAACTAATGTCTAATGAGCACTTACTAATTGCTTCAATCAACTACCCTGTGCAGGGAGGTAGTGCTATTCCCATTTTCCAGAAAAACAACAAGAAAGCTGAGGATTATGCTAAATAATTCGCCTAAGGTTACACAGCTAGTAAGTGGCAGATCTGGAATTTGAACTTAAATCTGACTCTGAAACCCATGCTTTCATTGGATTTTTTCATTGCATTTTAACAGTCAAGAGGATTATATGACACTAGCCCATAGCCAGAGGATAGAAATAAAAATGATTCTACTCTCTTCCAAACATCTTTTAATCAGTCTTTATTGAATATAAAATCTTTAAAAGGGAAACCTTCATGAAAAAGTATCCTATTTTCTCACAAAACGCCCTTGTAGAGTGTTAGTATACACTGAGTACATATTAAAAATAGACAAGCCCTGTTGTTATTCCTCTCCCCCCACAATATTATTGAGCCAAGGAAATGATTAGAGTTAATCACAGGCTAAACATTAACCCCTTCTATTTTCTTTTAAACATCTTGTCACACAGTCTAATGCTTCCCAAAGTTTATAAGCTAATATTTCCTATGTTAGTGAAGATACTCCACAACACTTGGGTTTTTTCATACGTGAATATCTTTAAGTATTAAGTAATAAATAAATAAATAAATAAATAAATAAATGAAACCTCTGTTACACAGATACAAACACATGCTGGAGGCACAATCACCCTGCCAAAAATCCAAACTGAGCTTCATTAAATGGGTTTGTCTGCACATGTGCACAAGCATGCAGATCATCTATCCCCCTGCAGGAGAGCAGCGATTTCTGAGGCAGCCAGCCCCCTCAGTGTGCCCCAGGGGATCTGGGGTTTCGGAGCTGCACACCACAGCTCAGTGCAGCCTTAAATCCAGCCCAATCACAGTCTCCCCTGAGCAGAGCAAGCAACACATGTCCTTCTTTCATGAAGTCTTCTTCAGTCCTCTGCCTGAAACTTGACCTAAACTCCATCTTGGGGCTCTGACATTGGCAAAATGAAATGTAGCAGAAAACATGTCATGGTGATTATAATGAGAACTTGGCCTGAAGATATACCCCAAAGAATTTGGGAAATGTAAAAAAGTTTAGGGAAAATTAAAAATGTATAATGTAACAAATCAAAGATAACCAATGCTTTGATTTAAAAATAGATGTTTCTTATCTACAAAATGTATACATGAATTATTTTAAGAGTTCAAAGAGGTATAAAGTAATATGTGAACGTCTCCCTCTTCTGCCCACCCTCATTCCCACTCTCTAGAGGGATCACTGATTAAAGTTCCTTGTGATTCCTTCCATTGTCAAACACAAGTGCGATATCTGTATATCATATATCTGTATATTCTTTTTTTCTCCCACAAATGGAATCTATGGTTAAGATCAGAGATTGTAGGGACAGACTGGGTTCGGATCCCATCTCTACCAATTCCTGGCTGTGTGATGTTCGGCAAGTTACCTAATCTCTTTGTGCCTCAGTTTCCTCATTTATGAAAGGAGGATATATAATATTACCTACTTTATAGGGCTGGTATGAGGATTAAATGCATTGCTACATGTCAAGCACTTACTAAGTGCTATATAAGTATCAGCTCTAATTTTTAAAAAGGCTTCATTGAGATATATTTTACATATGATAAAATTCACTCATTTCAAGTGTACAGTTCAATGATTTTTAGTAACATTACTGAGTGGTGCAACCATCATAAGTCAGTTTTACAACATTTTCACCCCCCTAATAATATCTCTCGTGTTCAATTACAGCTAATCCCTGTTCCCACCCCAACCCTAGGTAACTATTAATCTCCTTTTGCCTTTTCTAGTCATTTCATACAAACGAAATCATACAATATGTAGTCTCTTGTGCCTGGCTGCTTTCACTCACAAAATGTTTTTGAGGTTCATCCATGATATAGCATGTGTTAGTAGTCTGTTCCTTTTTATTGCTGAGTAGTGTTCCATTATATGGATATACCACTTACGAGTATCATCTATCCAGTTGTCAGTTGATGGACACTTAGATTGCTTCCAATTTGGGGCTATTATGCTGCTGTGAACATTTCCATGCAAGTCTTTGTACGGACATGTGTTTTCACATCTCTTGGATAGATACCTAGGAGTGGAATTGCTGGGTTGTATGGTAGTTTTATGTTTAATATTTTGAGGACCTGCTAAACTTTTCAAAGTGGCTGTATCATCTTACATTCCTATGAGCATTCTGAGAGTTTCTGTTCCTGCACATTCTTGCCAACATTTGTTGTCTGTCTCACTTTTTATATCCATCCTAGTGGGCACAAGATGGTATTTCATTGTGGTTTTAATTTGCATTTCCCCTAATGACTGATGATATTGAGCATCTTTTCATGTGCTTATTAGCCATTTGTATGTCTTCTTTGGTAAAAAAAAAATGTCTGCTCATGGCTTTTGTCCATTTTTTAAACTGGGTTGTCTTCTTTTTTTCTTTATTTTCTTCTTCTTCTTAAGCTGTAAGAGTTTGTGTATCCTGGATACAAGTCCTTTATAGCATACGGGTTTTGCAAATATTTTCTCCCAGCCTGTTGCTTGTCTTTTTGTTCTCTCAATAGTGTCTTTTTGGAATGCCAAAGTTTTGATTTGGGATGAGGTCCAATTTATCAATTTTTTTCTTTCACAAACTATGTTTTGGTGTCATATTTAAGAAATCTTTACCTAGCCTAAGTTCTGACAGATTTCTTCCCAGGTATTCTTCTAAAAGTTTTATTGTTTTTAGCTCTTACAGTTAAATCTATGAAAAATTTAGAGTAAATTTTTGTATACAGTGTGAGATGACAGTCTGAGATAATCTTTTTACATGTGTATATCTAGTTGTCCCAACGTCATTTGTTGAACATTCCTTCCCCCATTGAATTGTCTTCATACCATTGTCAAAAATAAATTGACTTTAAATGTTATGATTTATTTCTGAACTCTCAACTCTGGTCCATTGATCATTATATCTATTCTTATGTCAGTACCACATTATCTTGACAACTTTAGCTTTATGGTAACATTTGTAATTGGGAAGTGAGAATTCTTCAACTTTTTTCTTTTTTTCAAGATTGTTTTAGCTATTCTGCATCCCCTGCATTTCCATATGAACTTTGAGATCTGCAAAAATGCCTGCTGGAATATTGTCAGGGATTGTGTTGAATCTATAGATCACTTTGGAAAGAATTACTATTTTAACAATATTGAGTCTTCCAATCTAAGAACATAGAATGCCTCTCCATTTATTTATGTTTTCTTTAATTTCTCTCAGCAAAATTTTAGAATTATTTGTGTGCAAGTCTTGAGCTTTGTTTGTTAAACTTAGTCCTAAGTATTTTATTCTTTTGATGCTAGTGTAAATGAAACTTTATTCTTAATTTGATCTTTGAATTGTTCATTGTTGGTGTTACAGAAATGCAACTGATTTTTGTGCTTTGATTATGTATCCTGTGGCCTTGTTTTATTTTGTTTGTGGATTCCTTAGGATTTTCTATATACAACATTATGTCATATGCAAATAGAGTGGTTGTACAAAGGGTAAAAAGTTCATGGAAAGATTCGTATTACCTTTTAATTCCATTCTTCCACAAACTTTTTCAAGTACTCTCATACTTCTATCTTTCCAGTCTAAATGACTTCTATTTCTTTTTCTTGCCTAATTTCCCTGAATTGAACCTCTAGTACAATGTTTTTAAGGGAATTTATTTTTTAATGAACATATATTGATTGTACATATTTATGGGGTACAGAGTTATAATTCAATACATGTATACATTTTATAATGATCAAGTCAGAGTAATTACCGTATTCATCACCACAAAACTATCATTTTTTTGTGATGAGAACATTTCAGCTTCTCTGTTCTAGCCATTTGGAAACATAAAATAAATAATTGCTAATTACAGATGACTAAGACTACTGTACACTGCTAGACTTTATTTTTCTTACCTAGCTATAATTTTGTATCCATTAACCAACCTCTGCCTATACCTCTTCTCTCCCTACTCTTTCCAGCTTTTAGTAACCACAATTCTGCTCTCTATCTGTAAAAGTTTAACTTAATTTTGTTTTGGCTCCCATATATGAGTGAGAACATGCAGTATTTATCTTTCTGTGCCCGACTTTTTTCACTTAACATAATGTCTTCTGGGCTCGTCCATGTTGCCACAAATGACAGGATTTCATTCTTATTCATGGCTGAGTAGTATTCCATTGTATAAACATACTACATTTCTTTATCCATTCATCTGTCAATGGACACCAAGGTTGATTCCATATCTTGGCTATTGTGAATAGTGCTGCAATAAATATGGGGGTGCAGATATCTATGTGATATGCTAATTTCTTTTCCTTTGGATAAATACCCAGCAGTGGCACTACTTGATTATATGTTTGTTCTATTTTCAGTGTTTTCAGGAAGCTGCATACTGTTTTCCATAATGGCTGTACTAATTTACATTTCCACCTTTCCACTGACAGTGTATAAGAGTTCTCTTTTCTCTGCATCTTTGCCAGCATTTGTTATTTTTTGTCTTTTTTGATGATAGCTTTTCTAACTGGGATGAAATGATATCTCATTATGGTTTTGATATGCATTTCCCTGATGATTAGTGATGTTGAGTATTTTTTCATATAGCTGTTGGACATTTGTATATCTTCTACTGAGAAATGTCTATTCAGCTTGCTTGTCCATTCTTTAATAAGATCATTTGTTTTTTTTGCTTGATTTTGGTAAGTGGTGAAAAACAGGGGTCTAGTTTCATTTTCCGGCATATGGACCTTCAGTTTTCCCAGTACCATTTATTGAAGAGACTGTCCTGCTCTCTCTGCTCTCTCTGCTTCCACCGTCTTGCAATGGAGACCCCTGGGTCATATTCGCCACCACCAAATGGACTTTGGACTTCCCTGCCTCAGAAACTCCCATTCTTATGATGTGACACCCTGGTCACCACGGACCCTGAAGAGAGTTACCATAAAGAAGGCCCTCACCAGATGCACCCCTGGATCGTGGACTTCCCAGCCTGTGACCTGACCAAGCTCCAGTAAAAATCCTGGATTCTGAGGCTTAGATGACTGGTAAGAGGATCTTAACCCTTGACTTGGTGTTGTCAGCACCACGCTCACCCAGTGAGCAAACCAGCCATCCCTATATGGGATCCGAACATGTGGCCTTGGTGTTATCAGCACCACACTCTCCCGAGTGAGCCACAGGCCGGCTCATAGGTCCTGCTCAAAGGCTTCACAAACTTGATTTCTATTGTCAAGGAAGACATTCACTCAGTGTACAATCCAGCACGGGAGGTAGAAGCTCAGCAGAGACCACACACCCTGCAGTACCGCCCCGTGACCCAGCAGCCCAGCCAAGTCCAAGCTGACCAGAGAGGTGGCTCCCTTGAGAGGCCCAAGACCCGAGGCAACCACACACGTAAGGCACTAGTGGCCAACTGAGCAGTCATTGAGGGAGCCATACCAAATTGGCAACCACAGCAACATCTTAGTCAGACAATAGTGTCAAATCTGTGGACTGTGAAACCCCCTGCCACAATGAATAAACACCAAAAAAAAGATACCAGAAATACAAAAAATCAAGAAAGTAAAGCACCAAAGGGTAATAACTCTCAAGCTCTAAATCCTATAGAACAAGAAGCCCTTGAAATGACTGACAAGGAATTTCGAGTGATCATTCTAAGGAAACTGAATGAGATACAAGAAAACTCAGCTAGACATCATGATGAAATGAGGAAAAGTATACAGGACCTGAAAGAAGAAATGTACCAGGAAATCAATGCCCTGAAAAAAAATGTAGTGGAACTTGCCGAACTGAAGAATTTATTCAGTGAAATAAAAACACCAGGGAGAGTTTAACCAGCAGGCTTGCGGAAGTTGAAGAGAGAACCTCTGAACTTGAAGATGGGCTGTTTGAAATAACACAAGCAGATTAAAAAAAAAAAAAAAAAAAAAGAAAAAAGAATCAAAGGCATTGAAGAAAATCTGAGAGAGATATCAGACAACCTTAAGTGCTCGAATATCCGAGTCATGGGTATTCCAAAAGGGGAGGAAAACGGAGATTGCATTGAAAACATATTCAACAAAATAGTGGCAGAAAACTTCCCAGGTATAGGAAAAATCACAGATCTTCAGATCCAGGAAGCTCAACAATCTCCAAACGTATTCAACCCAAAAAGGCCTTCTCCAAGACATGTTATAGTCAAATTGGCAAAACTCAGAGACAAAGAGAGAATCTTAAAAGCTGCAAGAGAGGGCCGAGCCCGTGGCGCACTCGGGAGAGTGCCGTGCTGGGAGTGCAGCAACGCTCCCGCCGCGGGTTCGGATCCTATATAGGAATGGCCGGTGCACTCACTGGTGGAGTGCCGGTCACAAAAAAGACAAAAAACAAAACAAAACAAAACAAAACAAAACAAACAAAAAAAAAGCTGCAAGAGAGAAGCGTCAAATCACCTATAAGGAAGCCCCAATCAGGCTAACATCAGACTTTTCATCACAAACCCTAAAAGCTAGAAAGGAATGGGATGATATATTCAAAATACTAAAAGACAAAGATTGCCAGCCAAGAATACTCTACTCTGCAAGGCTATCCTTCCAAAATGAAGGGCAAATAGTATATTTGTCAGATAAACAAAAACTGCGGGAGTTCACCACCACACGACTACCCTTACAAGAAATCCTCAAGGGAGTACTGGGTTTGGTTCCTGAAAAATAACTACCACTGCCATAAAAACCCAAGAAAAATCAAAACCCACTAGTATAATAAAAATGGCATTCATGAAGAGAAAACAAACAAACAAAATGGCTATCTAAAACCCAAGCAACCAAAAAATACAGAAAACAAACAGTAAATCAGAAAGCAAGGAACAAAAGACACCTAAGACAACCAAACAATAAGCAATAAAATGCTAGGAATAAATCAACACCTTTCAATAACAACTCTTAATGTAAAAGGCTTAAATTCCCCAATCAAAAGACACAGACTGGCTGACTGGATTAAAAACGAAGACCCAACTATATGCTGCCTTCAAGAGACCCACCTCACCCATAAAGACTCACATAGACTAAGAGTGAAAGGATGGAAAATGATTTACCACGCAAACAGAAAAGAAAAATGAGCTGGAGTAGCTATTCTTATATCTGATAAAATACACTTTAAACTAAAAACCATAAAAAGAGAAAATGAGGGACACTATGTAATGATAAAAGAATTGATCCATCAAGAAGACATAACAATCATAAATATATACACACCCAATGTTGGAGCAGCCAGATTGATAAAACAAACTCTATTAGACCGATAGAAGGAAATAGACACTAATACCATAATAGCAGGGGACCCGAACACCCCACTGTCAATATTGGACAGATCATCTAGGCAAAGAATCAGCAGAGAAACACAAGATCTAAACAATACTCTAGACCAATTGGACTTGGCAGATATTTACAGAACATTCCATCCAACAACCTCAGAATATTCATTCTTCTCAGCAGCACATGGATCATTCTCCAGGATAGATCACATATTAGGCCACAAATCAAGTCTCAACAAATTCAAAGAAATTGGAATTATCCCATGTACTTTCTCAGACCACAATGGATTAAAATTAGAAATCATTAAGATCAGAGCAGAACTGAATGAAATTGAAACCCAAAAAACAGTACAAAAGATCAATGAATCAAAAAGTTGGTTTTTTGAAAAGATAAATAAAATTGACAAACCATTAGCATGGCTAACAAAAAAAAGAAGAGAGAAGATTCAAATAACAAAAATTAGAAATGAAAAAGGCGATATTATACAACTGATTCATCTGAAATACAAGGAATCATTCGATACTACTATAAACAACTATACGCCACAAAGTTTGAAAATCTGGAGGAAATGGATAAATTTCTGGACACACACAAGCTCCCAAAACACCACCATGAAGATGTAGAAAATCTGAACAAACCAATAACAATAAAGGAGACTGAAGTTGATATCAGAAGGCTCCCAACAAAGAAAAGCCCAGGACCAGATGGATTCACAGCAGAATTTTACCAAACATTCAAAGAGGAATTGACAATGATTCTTTACAAACTATTCCAAAAGATTGAAACAGACGCAAACCCATTCTATGAAGCAAACATCATCCTGATACCAAAACCAGGTAAAGATATAACCAAAAAAGAAAACTACAGGCCAATATCCTTGATGAATATAGATGCAAAAATCCTCACTAAAATACTAGCAAACAGAATACAAAAACACATACGTAAAATTATTCACCATGATCAAGTGGGATTCATCCCAGGGATGCAAGGTTGGTTCAACATATGCAAATCAATAAATGTGATACACCATATTAATAAACTCAAACACAAGGACCATATGAACATCTCTATAGATGCTGAAAAAGCATTTGATAAAATTCAGCACTCATTCATGACAAAGACCCTCTATAAGTTAGGTATAGAGGGAAAGTATCTCAACATAATTAAAGCCATATATGACAAACCCACTGCCAATATCATCCTGAATGGGGAAAAGATGAAAGCTTTTCCTTTAAGAACAGGAATTAGACAAGGATGCTCACTCTCACCACTCCTATTCAACACAGTGTTGGAGTACTAGCCAGAGCAATCAGAGAAGAGAAGGAAATAAAGGGCATCCAGATTGGAAAAGATGAAGTCAAACTGTCCCTGTTTGCAGATGACATGATCCTATATATCGAACAGCCTAAAACCTCTACAAAAAAACTCTTGGAGTTGATAAATGATTTCAGCACAGTAGCAGGATACAAAATCAACACACAAAAATCAGTAGCATTTCTTTTCTCCAATAGAACATGCAGAAAGGGAAATCAAGAAAGCTTGCCCTTTTACAATAGCCACCAAAAAAATAAAATACTTAGGAATTGAGTTAACCAAGGAGGTGAAAAATCTCTATAATGAGAACTACAAACCACTGCTGAGATAAATTAGAGAGGATACAAGAAGATGGAAAGATATCCCATGCTCTTGGATTGGAAGAATCAACATAGTGAAAATGTCCATACTACCCAAAGTGATATACAAATTCAATGCAATCCCCACCAAAATTCCAAAGACATTTTTCTGAGAAATGGAAAGAACTATCCAGACATTTATATGGAATAACAAAAGACCATGCATAGCCAAAGCAATGCTGAGCAACAAAAGTAAAGCTGGAG
Source organism: Cynocephalus volans (assembly GCF_027409185.1). Taxonomy (NCBI): domain Eukaryota; kingdom Metazoa; phylum Chordata; class Mammalia; order Dermoptera; family Cynocephalidae; genus Cynocephalus; species Cynocephalus volans. The sequence continues at coordinate 108,503,771 of NC_084478.1, read as the reverse complement.
GCATAACACTACCTGACTTTAAACTATACTACAAATCTATAATAACCAAAACAGTATGGTACTGTCATAAAAACAGACACACTGATCAATGGAATAGAATAGAGAATCCAGAAATCAACCCACACACATACAGCCATCTGATCTTTGACAAAGGCACCCAGCCTATACACTGGGGATGAGACTGCCTCTTTAGCAAATTGTGCTGGGAGAACTGGATATCAATATGCAGGAGAATGAAACTAGACCCATACCTTTCACCATACACTAAAGTCAACTCAAAATGGATTAAAGAATTAAATATACACCCTGAAACAATAAAACTTCTTAAAGAAAACAGGAGAAACACTTCAGGAAATAGGACTAGACACAGACTTCATTAATACGACCCCAAAAGCACGGGCAACTAAAGGAAAAATAAACAAATGGGATTATACCAATCTAAAGAGCTTCTGCACAGCAAAAGAAACAATTAACAGAGTTAAAAGACAACCAACAGAGTGGGAGAAAATATTTGCAAAATATACATCTGACAAAGGATTAATATCCAGAATATACAAGGAACTCAAACAACTTTAGAAGAAAAAAAGAAGCAATCCAATTAAAAAATGGGCAAAGAGCTAAGTAGGCATTTCTCTAAGGAAGATATACGAATGGCCAACAGACATATGAAAAAATGCTCAACATCACTCAGCATCCGGGAAATGCAAATCAAAACCACACTGAGATACCATCTAACCCCAGTTAGGATGGCCAAAATCCAAAAGACTCTGAACGATAAATGCTGGTGAGGTTGCGGAGAAAAAGGAACTCTCATACATTGTTGGTGGGACTGCAAAATGGTGCAGCCTCTATGGAAAATGGTATGGAGGTTCCTCAAACAATTTCAGATAGATCTACCATATGACCCAGCTATCCCACTGCTGGGAATATACCCAGAGGAATGGAAATCATCAAGTCGAAGGTATACCTGTTCCTCAATGTTCATCGCAGTACTCTTTACAATAGCTAAGAGTTGGAACTAGCCCAAATGTCCATGATCAGATGAGTGGATATGGAAAATGTGGTACATCTACACAATGGAATACTACTGAGGTATAAAAAAGAATGAAATACTGCCATTTGCAACAACATGGGTGGACCTAGAGAGAATTGTATTAAGTGAAACAAGTCAGGCACAGAAAGAGAAATACCACATGTTCTCACTTACTGGTGGGAGCTAAAAATAAATAAATAAATTCACACACACACACACACACACACACACACACACACGCATACAGAAAGGACATTGTTGGGTGGGAGGGGGGTTAAGGTGGAGGGAGGGAGGTTTCAGTAATGGGCACATAACCAACCACATTGTATATCAACAAAATAAAATTTTAAAATAAATAAATAAATAAATAAAAATAAAAGAAGAGACTGTCCTGTCCCCAGTATATATTCTTGGCTCATTTGTTGAAGATCAGTTGGCTGTAGGTACATGGATTTATTTTTGGATTCTCTATTCTATTCCATTGGTCTATGTGTCTGTTGGATTTTTTTTTCTATTTCTTTGAAGTATGTCATTAGTAGTTTGATGGGGATTGCACTGAATGTGTAGATTGCTTTGGTAGTTGCAGTATGGTCATTCTGACAATATTGATTCTTTCAATCCATGAACACGAAATGTCTTTCTATTTTTTATGTCCTCTTTAATTTCTTTCATCAATATTTTGTAGTTTTCATTGTAGAAATCTTTCATCTCCTTGGTTAAATTCATTTCTAGGGTTTTTTTTGGTACCTATTGAAAATGGGATAGCTTTCTTGGTTTCTTTTTCAGCTCATTTGTTGTTGATGTATAGAAACACTACTGATTTTTGTATATTGATCTTGTATCCTGCAACATTACTGAAGTTGTTTATCAGTTCTAAGAGATTTTTGGTGAAGTCTTTAGGGTTTTCTATATGTAAGATCATATCATCTGCAAACAGGGACAATTTGACTTTCTCTTTTTTAATTTGGATGCCCTTTCTTCCTCTTGCCTGATTGCCATGGCTAGAACTTCCAGTACTATGTTTAATAAGAGTGTTAAGAGTGGTAAGAGTGGGCATCCTTGTCTTGTTCCTGTTCTTTGAAGAAAAGCTTTCAACTTTTCCCTATTCACTATTATGTTAGCTGTGGGTTTGTCATATATGGTTTTTATTGTGTTGAGATACTTTCCTTCTACACCTAATTTGTTGAGAGTTTTTATCATGAAGGGATGCTGAATTTTATCAAATGTTTTTTTCTGCATCTATTGAGATGATTATGTGTTTTTTGTCCTTGATTTTGTTGCTGTGGTGGATCACATTTATTGATTTGTGTATGTTGAACCATCCTTGCATCCCTGTGATAAATCCCACTTATTCATGGTTTATAATCTTTTTGATGTGCAAATGAATTTGGTTTGCATGCATTTTGTTGAGAATTTTTGCATCTATGTGCATCAAGGATATTGGCCTGTAGTTTTCTTTTTTTGTTTTCTCCTTGTCTGATTTTGGGGGATGCTGGCCTCATAGAATGATTTTGGGAGATTGCCCTCTGCTTCAATTTCTTTTTTTTTTTTTTTTTTTTTAAAGATGACCGGTAAGGGGATCTTAACCCTTGACTTGGTGTTGTCAGCACCACGCTCAGCCAGTGAGCGAACCGGCCATCCGTATATGGGATCCGAACCCGGGGCCTTGGTGTTATCAGCACCGCACTCTCCTGAGTGAGCCACGGGCCGGCCCTGCTTCAATTTCTTAGAGTAGTTTGAGAAGAATTGGTATTAAATCTTTAAAAGTTTGGTAGAATTCAGCAGTGGAGCTCTCCAGTCTTGGACTTTGTTGGGAGATTGCTGATTACTGATTCAATGTTGTTACTTATTATTGGTCTGTTCAGGTTTTCTATTTCTTTGTGGTTCAGTCTTGGTAGGTTGTATGTGTCCCGAAATGTATTCATTTCCTCTAGGTTTTCCAATTTGTGGGCATATACTTGCTCGTAATAGTCTCTAATGAGTCTTTGTATTTCTGTGGTATCAGCTGTAATGTCTCCTTTTTCATTTTTGATTTTCTTTATTTAGGTATTCTCTCTTTTTTTCTAGGTTAGTCTAGATAATGGTTTGTCAACCCTGTTTATTGTTTCATCAATCTTTTGTATCTTTTTTTGGTCTATTTCACTTCATTTTGCTTTGATCTTTATTACTTATTTTCATCTACTAATTTTGGGATTGGACTGTTCTTGCTTTTCTAGTTCCTTAAGGTGCAACATTAGGTTATTTATTTGAAATCTGTCTACTTTTTGATGTAAGCACTAATTGCAGTAAACTTCCATCTTAGTACTGTTTTTGCAGTATCCCATAGGTTTTGGTATGTAGTGCTTCTGTTTTCGTTTGTTTCAAGGAATTATTTGATTTCCTGTTTAATTTCTTCTTTGACCCATTGGTTGTTCAGGAGCATGTTTAAGTTCCATGCATTTGTGCAGTTTCCAAAGTTTTGCTTGTTATTGATTTCTAGTTTTATTCCATTGTGGTCTGAAAAGATACTTGATATGATTTGAATTTAAAAAAAGTTGTTGAAACTTGATTTGTGGCATAACATGTGGTCCATCCTGAAGAATGATCCATGTGCTATTAAGGCAGCACTTCAGGGACCACCTGGTGACCTGAGGTATGGATCCGGTGACTGGACCCTCCTCCCACAACCAGGCACACCACACCAGCACCTCGGGGCCCACCCAGGGATCCAGGGCATGGAGAAAGGGCCTGGACCCCCCTCCAACAACCAGGCATGCCACGCCAGCACCTCAGGGCCCACCTGGTGACCCAAGGCATGGAGACGGGGAATGGACCCTCTTCCCACAACCAGGCACATAATGCCAGTACCTCAGGGCCCACCCAGGGACCTGAGACATGGAGAAGGGGACTGGAAACCCCTCCCACAACCAGGCAGACCATGCTAGTGCCTCAGGGCCTGCCCAGGGAGGCAGGGGACCAAACACACCCCACAGCCAGGCACACCACCAGCACCAAGGAGCATGCCAAAAACATCACCTCCATGTGGGTGACCCACCCCAGCCACTACAACAACCATGGCTGCCACGAAAGCAGCTGCACACCACAATCACTAGGCAGATGTTCCTTCAACCACTGGAGTGCATTCACGCAAGAAGAATCACCAGCAGAGATAAAGAAAAGAAGAGGATGTCTCTCTCCACAAAGCCCATTTCAGAGTGACAGAAGAAGCATCTGCTCTACGGTAATATTAAGGGAACTGATTACATCTCTCAGCATTGGACAGATCATCTAGGCAATAAATCAACAGAGTAACCATTATTCTTTCAGAGAGAGAGAAGAAATCTAGGATAAATAGAGGGGGGAGGGGGAGGGAGAGGGGGATGGGAGAGATTGGACAAGGGGCATAAAGAATAATTATAATTTGTAACAATATATATGCTAGTAATATTGATTTGATCAACATTTCTCAATGTTCAACCCCCAAAATATGTATAATTGATTCTGATTCAATAAATAAGTTAAAAAAAAAAAAGAAAAAGAATGATCCATGTTCTGATGAGAAGAATGTGTATTCTCTAGTCGTTAGCTGAAATGTCAGGTCCATTTGGTCTCTAATGCAGCTTAAATACAATGTTTCTTAGTTGATTTTTTGTCTAGATGATCTGTTCAATGTATGGTGAGGGATGTTGAAGTTTCCAACTATTATTGGATTGCTATCTCTCTCTTTAGATCCAATAATATTTGCTTTACGTCTCTGAGTGCTGTGATGTTGGGTGCATATATATTTATAATTGTTATATTTTCCCACTGAATTGATCCCTTTATCTTTATATGATGGCCTCCTTTTTCTTTTTTTATATTTTTTGGTTTAAAGTTTATTTTATCCAATAGAAGTATAGCTACACCTGCTTGTTTTTGGTTTCCATTTGTGTGGAATATCTTTTTCTATCCTCCAGTACAATGTTGAATAAAAGCTGTGAGAATGGATATTCTTGTCTTGTTCCTGATCTTAGGAAAGCATTTAGTCTTTTACAATTTAGTATGACGTTAGCTGTGGGTTTTTTGTAAATGCCCTTTATCAGGCTGATAGTGTTCTGTTCTATTCCTAGTTTGTAGAATAGTTTTATCATAAAAAGACGTTGCATTTTGTCAAAGCTTTTTCTATGTCTACTGAGATGATCATGTGGTTTTTGCATTTTAAAAATATTTTAATTGATCATTTTAGGTATATTACATTGGTTGATTTTCATATGTTAAACCAAGCTTGCATTCCTACAATAATCCCAATTGGTCATGATGTAGAAACTTTACTTTATATTTCTGGTGTTTTGTTGAGGATTTTTGTGCATATATTTGTAAGGGATATTAGTCTGTAGTTTTCTTGTGATGTTTTGTCTGATTTTGGTATTGTAGAAAAAAATATAACTTTAACATGCTTAATTTGCTTCTGTATTTAATGCTTGCTAAAAACGAGAAAACATAACTAATGTCATTTTAAGTAAGGCAGGCCCAGACACATTAAATTCCAGGAAGGGAGTAAAACACCACCCGGTTCCAGGAACTGACTGACCAGTTCCTTATCTAGAAGCCATCTAGAAGCCATCTGGAAGATAAACGATTGGGAAGTGCACTGTTCCTTATCAGGGTACCAGCTCACTAAAGCCCACCAATAAATCCACAGGTCACCTCTGATAACCTGTAAACAGTAAACAACTCATCCTATTGTGAAAGTCCATCTAAAAAACTGTATAAAAAGCTTTTGTGTTAAAGGCTCGGGGTCACTTTTGTCTTGAATGCTGAGTGACCCCAGCATGCTGGAAATAAACTCCTCTTGCTTGATTGCATCGGTCTCTGTCTCATGGTCTTTATGAGGTGAGCCATCCCAACGTGTGGGGTTTGTGCATGGTGTGCAGATCTTACAGTATCAGGGTAATGCTGGCCTGATTGAATGAGTTGTGAACTGTTCCCTTCCATTCTAGATTTGGAAGAGTTTGTGAAGAATTTGTATTAATTCTTCTTCAAACGTTTGATAAAAATAACCAGAGAAGTCATCTGAACTTGGTTTTTTCTTTGTGAAAAGTTTATTGATTCCCAATTTTTTTGTCATAATTCTACACAGATTTTCTAATTTTTTTGAGTCAATTTTGGTAGTTTGTGTCATTCTACGAATTTGTCCATTTCATGTAGGTTATCTAATTTGGTGCCATACAATTGTCCATAGTATTCCCTTATAGTGTTTTTATTTCTCTAAATTTGGTAGTGACATCTGCTCTTTTATTTGTCATTTTAGTAATTTGAGTCGTCTTCTTTTTTTTTTCTTGGTCAATCTAGCTGAAGGTTTATTAATTTTGCTGATCTTTTCAAAGAATCAACTTTGGTTTTATTGATTTTCTTTGTTGTTTTTCTACTGTATAAGGCAATTAGTTCCACACTAATCTTTATTATATTCTTCTTCTACTTATTTTGTGGTTAGTTTGCCTTTCATTTTCTAGTTTCTTAAGGTAGAAGTTTATGTTATTGATTTGAGCTCTTCTTTTTGTTATAGGTATTTAAAGGTATAAATTTCCCTTTAAGTACTACTTTAGCTACATCTCATTAATTTTGATATGTGTGTTTTTATTTTAAGTTAGGTCAAAGTGCTTTCCTTGAATTTCTTCTTTGACCCATGAGGTTTTTATTATTATTATTTTAAAATTTTTTATTGGTTATGAATATTAACGGGGTACAAAGCAAATTGTCACCACTCCTGCTTAAGACGTGATGGCCGGATCCATACTGGCAGCATGTCCATTACCATAAATTGTGATTATACCCTGTGTTCTCCACCCAGTTATTCCCCCAATTATCCCTGATCTCCCTCCCCATCCCCCTTTCCCCACTCCACTTTGTGCCTCTAGGTATGTTCTCTCCCTCTGCAAGTCCAGCACACCACTGTTGTCTTTCTTTCCTTCCCATGAGGTTTTTAGAAATGTGTTGTTCCCTAACCAAATACTTGTAGGTTTCACTAAGTTCCTTTTTTTTTTTTTTTTGATTTCTAATTTAACCCCATTTTGGGTACAGAAAAGACTTACATAATTTCATTCCTTTTGAACTTATTAATACTTGTTTTATGACCTAGTATAATCTATACTGAACAATGTTCCATCTGCACTTGAAAAAATGTGTATTCTATTGCATTTAGGTAAAGTGTTCTATAGATTTCTGTTTTCTTCTTCTTTTCTTTTCTTTTCTTTCTTTTTTTTTTTTTTGTGGCTGGCCAGTACTGGGATATGAATCCTTGACCTTGGTCCTATAAGTTAGATTGATTTGGTTGATAGTGCTGTTCATTTTCTATTTCTTTGTTGATATTCAGCCTAGTCTTTTGACCCATTATTGAATTTGGAGTATTAAAATTTTCAACTATTCTTGTCGCATTGTTTATTTCTCCCTTTAATTATGCCCGTTTTTTTTTTTTTTAAAAGATGACCGGTAAGGGGATCTTAACCCTTGACTTGGTGTTGTCAGCACCACACTCAGCCAGTGAGTGAACCGACCATCTGTATATGGGATCCGAACCCGGGGCCTTGGTGTTATCAGCACCGCACTCTACCGAGTGAGCCACGGGCCGGCCCCTAATTATGCCAGTTTTAATTTCATGTATTCCGAGGCCTTTTTGTTAGGTGCAAATGTTAAAAATTCTTATCTCTTCCTGTTAAGTTAACACTTTTATCATTATCAAATGTCCCTCTTTTATTGACTCTGACAATAACTTTTGTCTTAAAGTTTATTTTGTCTGTTATTAATATGGCTAGCCAGCCTTTTTTTGGTTACTGTTTGCACATCTTTTTGCATGCACTGTATATCTTTTCCCATCCTTTTACTTTCAACTTATTTGAGTCTTTGAATATAAGGTGTGTCTTTTGTACACAGAACATAGGTAAATCATGTTTGTTTTTATTCACTCTGTCAATCTCTGTCTTTTATTTGAAGAGTTACTCCATTTGCATTTAATGTAATTGTTGATAAGGAAGAACTGCCTTCTGTCATTTTCCTATTTGTTTTCTACATTGTCATGTCATTTTTTAAACCTCTATTCTGCCATTACTGCTTTATTTTGTGATAAATATGCATTTTTTAGTGTGCTATTTTAATTACTTTGTTATTTATTTTACTATATATCGTCTGAGTTATTTTCTTAGGGGTTGCCTTTGGGATTACAATTATCATCTTAAAATAATCTTGTTCAGATTAGTCCTAACTTAGTTTCAGTAGCATACAGGATCTTTGCTCCAATACAGCTTCATTCCTTCTTCATTCCTTTGTGCTATTGTTGTCACAGAAATTATATATTTATATATTATTAGTTCATCAACACAACTTTATAATTATTTCTTTATGCAATTGTATTTTAAGTAAGATAAGAGAAGACAAAAGTTACCAAAAATACATTTATACTGTTTTTTGTGTTTACCTGTGTAGTTACTTTCACTGGTGGTGTTTACTTCCTTGTGTAGATTTGAGTTGCTACTTAGTCCTTTTATTTTGGACTGAAGGGTATTTTTTAGTATTTCTTGTATGTAAGGTCTGCTAGTGAAAAATTCTTTCAGTTTTTGTTCATCTGGAAATGTGTTGATTTCTCACTCAGTTTTGAAGGATAGTTTTATCAAATATAGAATTCTTAGTTGAAAATTTTTTCCTTCCAGTACTTTGAGTATGACATCTTAATGCATTCTGATCTCCGTGGTTTTACTAATGTGATGTTCACTGTTAATCTTATTGAGGATTGCGTGTACATGGTTAGTTGCTTCCTTCTTACTGCTTTAAAGAGTTTCTTTCTCTTTGGTTTTCAACAGTTTGATTATAACATATCTGGGTGCAGATATCCTTGGGTTCATACTACTTGGAGTTTGTTGAGCTTTTTGGATGTGTGGATCAAAGTTTTTCACAAAATTTGGTCAGATATTTCCTTAAATGTCTTGAATCAATAATTTTACCACCCTTTGCCGGAGGTGGGGGGTAAGTCTGTGCCATTTGGGGCACTCCTTCAACACTCAGGCAGGTAGTTTACAAGTCTGCCTTAGCCTTCACTCTGGCTTGCACAGAGCCTTAAGGTTAGCGACATATGAGAGATTAGTGCCCTCTCAGGTCTTTCATGGCCACGTATGCAGCCCTGCACATGCATGCAGCCTTCTAGATCTCTAGATATACTTCAGAGCTGTTTAAAACCCCCTATGGACATCTCACTCCCAAGATCTTTCTTTTAAGTTTTGGCCAGGCTCTTGCTTGCCCAAACTAGTATAGTCACTCAGGCAGTTGTGATGTTAAACAATTGCAGCTGATTGTTTTTGACAAATGCATTACTGATAGGGCTATTCTTGTGGAGCAAGATCTGAGTCAGGTCAAATAATAAAAACACTATAAATGGTGCTTTCCAAGGGAGTTATGAGACAGGTCAAATAGTGACAAGGCTCTGGGGATAAAACATCTTAGGGAATTCCAAACCCAGTCTGCCCCCTCTGGTGGCTATAAGTCTGCTGTTTTTTACAGCTACTGTGGTTGTTAGTCTGCTGGTTTTCAAGGTAACTGTGGAACTAGGAAGATGGACATGGAAATAAGCCAAGTTAAAAACGCCATAAAATGTTCTTACAGAGATTGAGCAATTTTTCTTGAATAAATGCTCCTCAAATTGCTTTAGGCTTTTGGTAAATTTCCAGATTTCTGAAAAAGTTGATTTTTATAATTTTGCCAGTATTTTAGTTGCTTTTATGGAGTGGATTTACAGAGGTTCTCACTCTGTGATTCCAAGAGTCTGACCTGGTTAGCTATTATTTATTATTCAAGCTGTTCCTCAGCTTGCTTTTTTTTCCATTTAATAATGCCTCTTGAAGATTTTTCTATACCAAGTTATGCAGATCTTCTGTAGCGTTCCAGAGTAGGGCTGCAACATAATTTATTTAACAGTTTACTGAACTGTTTAGGTTTTTTTCCAGTTTTTTTTCCTAATACAATCAATGCAAGCATATGTCTTTAGGGTAAATTTCCAACCTAGGAGTAGCTGGTGAAAGAGTACGTGCAGTTATAATTTTGATTGATATTGCCAAATTGCCTTCACAAAAGCTGCATTAATTACACATCTACTACTATATCAAAGTTTCCATCTTTTCATATACTTGCCAATGCTGAGCATCTTCTTAAATTTTACTAGTTCAGCAATTCAGAAAGTAGTTCCTCATTCCATTAATGCACCCACTTACCTTAGTATAAGGTTATCTGTTCACCTCACACATGATCTGTTGGATCAAGGCTTTGTTACAGCAAGACGAGAGGAAAGAGCAGTTGTAGATGTGGGGAACATCACACAGCACGCTCTATTATCAACGTGATTTTTTCAATGGTTTGTAAAATCAGTCTGGAGATAAAGCCATCAATCAATCCCTGCTGTTGCCATTGTTTCGTGGATTTGGGTCACTTCACACTATCAAGACTCCTGGTGATCATTAGAAAAATGGAGTTCTACACTCTGGAATTTGGCATGATGACTCAGGAAGTTAAATGTAGCCCCCTCTTTTAAAGTGCTCTGGGCCCCTGATAAACTCTTACTGAAACATATGGTTGCTTACTAACATTTCAGCCAGCTACTGGTGACCTTTTTCTTTTACAGTTGCAGCTAGAAGGAATTGCATATGCTTTGGGCTCTTGAATTGTTTGTAGAGGTCATGAGAAGAATCCTATTGTGTCCAGGCTGCTTCAAAAGTATTTTGTAAAGGGTATACAGAGAAGTGAATAGTGATGTTGTTTAGAGTGAGGTTTAAAAAGACAGGAGAGAAATTAAAGATCTGCAATTGGACACCTGATATACCTAAATGCTAAGTAAAGTTCAGAGAGATTTATTATGGCACCTGTAAAGAAAACACCTCCTTTGTCGAGGCTGATGTTTTCAATTATGTTTGTTGTCTTTTGGGCACTAGCATGATTTCCAAAACGCATGCCAAGTTTGCTTAATATACAACTTGTTCTTTTACATCTTCCATACATGGTCCTTCCCAGGCTATGAATATTATGCTACTCAAATCAAGCCAGTATGTAATGAAATTGAGTGGGGGTCATGCAGGGATTAGGGAAGGCAGCATGGAGGATAAGCAGAGGTTCTTACTTTGCTGCTGCTATTAACTCCTTGATGACCTTAGAAAAGTTGCTTAGTGTCTCAGTTTCCAAATTTCTTAAGTGAGGCAATGAATTAGCAGGGAACACAGAAAGGATTATAAAAACATTGTGGTCGGGCCGGCCCGTGGCTCACTCGGGAGAGTGTGGTGCTGATAACACCAAGGCCACAGGTTCGGATCCCATATAGGGATGGCCAGTTAGCTCACTGGGTGAGCGTGGTGCTGACAACATCAAGGGTTAAGATCCCCTTACTGGTCATCTCTAATAAAAAATAAATAAATAAAAATAAAAGCATTGTGGTCGACATTACTGTGATCACACACTATTCAGAGAAACTGAACTTTCTATAAGCCACTGATAAAGAGATACATTTTTAAATTCTTTTTTCTCCTCACAATAATTTTGTACCTTAGTGAGTAAAGTAAAAATCATACAATCACAAAGAAAAAAAGCTAGCATTTTCTATTTGAAATGTAGACAGTTAGCATAGCATAGTGGTCTCTGGAGCCAGACTGCCTGCCTTCATATCCTGACTCTGCCACTTAATGGGTGTGTGACCTTGGGCAAAGTCTGTTTTTTCATTTGTAAAATAGGGATAATAGTTCCTACCTCATCCATAAGATTGCTATAAGGATTAAATTAATTAATACAAGAAAAGCACTGAGTACTGGGCACATATTAAGCACCAGTAAACCAGAAGTCTGCTCTGACTGAGGTCAGCTAAATTTCTAATACCTTGAGAGGTCTGGTATGAGTTGGCAGCCCCCATCCCCAAATCATGAAAAATGTTTACTGTAAGACCATTTTTTTTTCTTGTCTTTTTGTGACCGGTAAGGGGATTGCAACCCTTGGCGTGGTGTCGCCTGAACTGCGCTCAGCCAGTGAGCGCACTGGCCATTCCTATATAGGATCCGAACCCGGGGCGGGAGTGCTGCTGTGCTCCCAAGCGCTGCACTCACCCGAGTGCGCCATGGGGCCGGCCCACTGTAAGACCATTTTAACTTAGAAGCTAGAAATGCTATTGGCAAAAAAAGATCAATTAAGTCAGGAATGCTGAAAAACGTCTTGTGACTCTTGCTTATCAATAGGATATAACCAAGAAGGAATCATTTGCCTATATGATACTATGAAACCAATGAAAAATCTGATGTACTGCTAAGGGGCTGTCTCCTCTCTTCCCTTTGTCCTCCTTTTCTCTGTTATTATAAAAAGTACTGAAACCTGGCTTGCAATTTGGTTCAAGCCTCTTGAATCTATGTCTTCCCAAGCTGCGATCACACATATTTTGACTCAAATAAATTCTCTGACATTTTATCAGTGCCTCAGGTTTTTTTTTTTCTTCAGGTCAACAGCACATCACTAATGTTAGTTATTATTGTTATTTATTATTAATTAAAAATGCTCTTCTCAGCTCAGACACTGAACAGGAGCCAGTAAGACAGGTGGAGGCAGAGAGCTGGCATGTATAAGAGCAAGGAAATCAGAGGCTGTCCTCCAACTCCACCAGGGAGATCATAGTTCTTTTTTTTGTTTGTTTGTTTGTTTGTTTTTAAAAGATGACCGGTTAGGGGATCTTAACCCTTGACTTGGTGTTGTCAGCACCATGCTCACCCAGTGAGCAAACCGGCCACCCGTATATGGGATCCGAACCCATGACCTTGGTGTTATCAGCACTGCACTCTCCCGAGTGAGCCATGGGCGGGGGCCGGCCCTGGAGATACTAGTCAGTAATTATTCTGACAATACTATCACGGTGTTTTGTACAGTATATCAAAGTTATTCAAAATGTATTCCTTGGCCTACTTGCATCAGAATCGCTGGCGGTAGGGGAGGGGTGTTGAGGGAGGGGAAAACAGATAAAATGCAAATTTCAGGGCTTCATCCCAAAGCTGCAGAATCAGAATTTCTGGACCTTGGATCTAAGATGGTTTTTAAATTTTTTTTGTTTAAATTTTTTTGGTGGCTGGCCAGTACAAGGATCCAAACCCTTGACCTTGCTGTTACAACATCGTGCTCTAACTGACTGAGCTAACCAGCCAGCCCAAAACTGTACATTTTTGACAGACATCCCAGAAGCTTCTGATGTAGACTAAAGTTTGGGAACCACCGGACAAGTGTATATTTAGATATGGTTTGTCAAGAACATAGTAAGCAGCTAGAAACACTGACAATGATGTCAAATGGTACTAGTATATGAATCCATATTTAGCTTGATCCTGGAACTGCTCTGACTTAATTTGCTTCTGCTCTCAGGCTAATGAATAATGTTGTCTTGCAATTTTTGAGCTCAGGTGGCAAGATATCTTGTTTCTGGACACAATAAACAAAATTTTAATTCCTAGCTCCACAAGGCATTTTTGTCAAGTAAATTTTTGATGTTGGCTGTAGCTCTTGATTTTACCAGTAGGGAGCACAGTCAGTCTATTGATCTTAAGCTTTGCATAACAGAGAAGCCTGAGATAGTCTTTTTCTCTCTTTTAGTGTGGAAATCTTATCCTTCTGGTTGGGTAATAAGAGACAAGGGCCACTTCTGTGTGGGGTGGGAATGTGACCCTGAGGTGGGAATACTCATTCTTCAAAGGTGACATAGAATGAAACCCATCTGAAACCTTTATATCTGAAAAATATGTTCTCCTAGACACGTCACTCCATGAAATGAAATAAAGCCCTTCTTTCATGAGTAACATGCACTCCAATTGAGCACTTTGGAATAAAGTGTGAAATGTGGAGAAATATATAAGAAAAAGTATGAGATATTGAATTACTCTTTTTAAAACAACGTGCGTTGAATTAGACACCTGGAGGGAAATAGTTGAATGCCTGATGAAAGAGAAAAATTTCAGTTTTCTGCGGTTAGGTTCAAGGTGTTTTTCTCAGCTTCAGCAGACCGCTTAATTATCATCTAAAAGGAAACCGAAAGAGCAAGGGTTTGGGGCCTTTGGAGAAAATCTAAAACATGAATCAGACTTCCCTCTTTTTCCCCCAACTTCCCAAAGTCAAAATATCTGAGACCACGGCAGTAATACCCTCAAATGAAAACCTTTATCAGTGTTTTCTGTACAACTTTTCATAAACTTAAAGAGAAGAATTAGTTCATTAATAAAATGTAGACCCTGGGAAATAAGCTTTACAATAAAAAACAATTTGGACTGAATATCAAACGCAGAGAATTTCTGTGAAGCTCTCTCTCTCAGTACTTGAAGTGGTCTTCATTTTTAAGATGCCTAAATGTAATACTGGGTCAAAACACTGGGGAATGTTGGTTAATATTTATGGAGTACCTGCAATGAATGTGCTGTAGGGAATCAGTTTGTGTTGATTGGCCTGAAGACTGTGAACAAGTTTCAAACTAATAAATTTTTTCTTTTTTTTTTCTCTTGTGGCCTAAATAGTCATCGTAGTTTCTCTGAATATAAAGGTTTATGCTATTGGGATTGGTCTATAAATTGGTTACAGCCTTTTATATCTCCAAAGTCATATTCATTGTGATGACTGATGAGATCCACTGATGGTGCAAAAAATGAAGATTTAGAAAAATAAGTGTGGATTATTGGCTACTCGAAAGAAAAGGGAAATTTCCCTGGGTGACAGTAAAATAGAACTTGTTTTTTCTGGCCTTAGATCCTCACATCTGCTCTGTGTATGATGTGTCGTGAAATTTACTCAGCTCTGCTAGACACATTTTGATTCCCCATAATGTAGAACATGAATTTTCTCTAGTCATTTTAAGTCCGTCAAAACAAAAGCTCTTCAATAAATAATATTCATTTTATAAAGGTCTTACTCCAAAAACTAACAAGGATTTTTGAAAAGAAAAACCTGTCCTCACACTTTCTTTTTTTTCAAAATGATGCTATATTTTGATTCAAGAGCAAGAGCTATAGTTATTTGAAAGGTTTTTTTTCCCTCTCCTTTTCCCAACCAGTACTAAATCTCCTAGTAACACTATCCTGCCTTTGCTGGTAAAAATAAAAAACAAATAAAAATCTCGCAAAAGATAATAATTAATAGAATTGCTTACCTTGTGATATATTGTCTTTGGGTATAATTTACAGACTGTACCAATTCCATTCCATTGTATCAACCCAGACATGTGGGGTCAGTTTGCAGCAACATTGTGAAGTGAGCAAAATTGGTTTTGGCTCTCTCCCTACTCTCAGCCTTTTGACTTGTAGTGCCTTGACTTCACAGAGTCCTCTAGATGCTCCCTCTTGACATATCCTTTATTTGTTTCCCATTTAGTGTTTTTGGTATCTGTTACTTATGGTCTCATTCTTCGGAAAAAAAGTTAATCTCATAGACTGGTTTGTGATCATATGAGAATGGGTCTTAATTTATTAATATTTTGCCACTTTCTAAATATATTTGCATTTAACAGAGATCTTGAGAGACAGCAACTTAATACAAAAGGAATGACTTTTTAATAGTAGGGATTCTAGATCCTGTAACAAGTTACTAGATGTTGCCAAGATTGCAGTTACCTTCTCCAGCATGTCTTCTAGTTTCTTTCTCAGTGACAGAATCTTGATTTCACTTGAGGTGAAAATGTACCCATGTTTGGCCATGCAACTAAGTTCAGTTTATGACATGTAAGCCAAAGTCCCCCTAAAAGATAGGGGGTGGCCTTTTGTTCTGTCCAGCTTCTTTCTGATGCTAATCTGGAATGTGGATGTGATGGCTAGAACTAGAGTTATCTTAGGTCATGCAGTGATCTTGAGGATGGAAGCTACCTACTGAGAAGGGCAGAAAGATAGGTGTGTTGTTCAGTTCACTGGATGACCCAGACTACCCACTTCTACCTTGTTTAAGTTATGTATTTTTGTAATTTTCTGTTATATGCAGCTGAACTTGATTCTAAAAATACAGTAAGACAAATATCTTCAGGAAATCAGAACTTTGCGGATCTCTCAGCATAATTGGAAGGCTGATTGTGAGAAAACCAACACTGCTGGCTTTTGAAAGAGAGAAGTTCTCAATCTTTGAGAGCATGTTGAAAATTCTTGCTCTTTTGAATCCTTCTGAAAAAAAATTCTGTCTCATACTTTCTTAATTGTTTAGAGGGCATAGATCTCATTTTGCCAAATATTTTGTAAATAACTGAACAACATTTTCTATCTGCCATGCCACAGTGTCAGCAGAGTGCTAGGTTCTTCATAGCTTGTTGATCATGTTAGTGTAACAGTTGCCCTAGATTTGACATGCCCCGGTAGGAAGAAACTCTCAAAGAGAGAAGTCATTTGGAGGAACAGGAAATGTAAAAGGTCAACCACAAACCATTCTGATTTCAGCATGATATGATTTAGTGTGACCAAAACATCGAAAACTATTAATGGGGACATGAGGAATTTATATCAAAGTGGTTCACCAGATACACATGGCTAGAGCAACATTGCTGTGTAAGAGGCAATCCCCACCCTGAAGAACGGATTTCAATGGACACAGTGAATTTGTGAGTTGACATGCCACATGGGCCCTTTTGCAAAATAAACAAGCTCAAATTCCTGTGTTCTGTTTCTAGTCACACTGCTGCTTTTTCACTCTCTACTTTAGCAACCATGGTGAGGGTCTGTGCCCTACATCTTCTGCCCTTGGCAGGTGTCTTGATGTTGGCTCACTGACGACTGATAGGGGCGTGAGCCTGATCGTGTTTTAGAAACCAACATCTCTGTAAGTAAGATCAACAGAAATACTGCTGTCAGTGGAAAATTCAGAATGGCAAATGATAGAATCAGCAGGGAAGGATAAATATAAACAATATATTAATATCACTGTCAGACAGAGATCATCTCAGCACTCTAGAGTTGCTGAGTTCTTTTTTGTTGCTGTTACTTTGTTTTGGTTGAGAGACTTATTGTGGCTTGGTCTGTTTCCCTTGGTTCAATCTGTCTGAGCCCTTTTAGCAAGGGCAATAGGCCTGAGTGTGAAGTAAGAGAATGGAAGAAAAGATAGGCAAATGGAACCCAAATCTGAAAGCTGCAAGTAGACAAGTGACTATTCACTCTTCTGGCTACAAATGCCAGAATTGAATATTGATCTAAATAAATTATCACAGTCATTGGGTATGTAGCTTTCATGAGAGTTGATTAAAGATACCCGAGGGGACTTAAAAGCAGGACTTTGGAATGCCAGGGACAACATTTTTTGTTTGTGCATTCATACCTGGTTTTTCATATGGAACCACTTTTCTTTCTTGTTAGGAGACAGCATGCTGTCAGCAAAATTAAGCCCCAGAATAAAACTTCTTCAAAAAAGGAAAGCCAAAATGAAATCATTTTTAAGGGTATAAATAAAATAGATCCATGCATTTCCTGACAGCCTGAATGAGAAGGTCCATATTTATCTCAGTAAGCTTTCAGTGTTAGACTTTAGGAGCCAAAGTGACAGTTTGGGACTCAGTCAGACAGTGAGCCTTATATACAAAGACTCAAAATAGATTTTCTTTGCCCCTAGTCCTGCCAAAGAGCCATTTTAGGTGTGTAGAAAGGCTCTGGGCACCCTAATGCATAGTGTCCTCATGCTGAGTGGGAGCTACGGATGGCTTCCCCTCACCTGACTCTTCTTGATTGGAATTTAGATCCCCAAAGAATCTGAAAGGTAATATGATATTTCTTGTGATCTCACAGCAGATGCGCTTTTTGCCTTTTTCTTTTTTATACATAGAATCACTGAAAATTGAGATGAAAATGAAAAAAGCCTGCATTTATATAATTGAAACAGATTATCAAACTATGGGCAATCATTGATGCTTTTGATCATTCTAGGATTACAGGAATTCCTCACACTTGTAGAAATATACTGTGTCAAAAGATGAGGAATACAAAAATGGATCTAAGTAAGAAAAGAACTTTCATCCCAAATTTGAACAGAACTCAAGGCCAACTTTTTGTAGTAATATTCTGAACGGCTTTGTAACTGTGCTTTTTTACAATCTCCTCTTTTCCTTCTACCTTCGTCCCCCTTTTCTTTCTCATTGCCTTCAGTCAAGAAGAAAAAATCAAAACAAACAAACAAACAAAAAAACACATTGAAAGGCCACCTATATACTTTAATACTATGCTGGGTTCTAGACAGAGAACAAAATGGGAGCGGGTATGGGGCTTCTTTTAGAACGTGCATGTTAAAATCATACAGAAAGGGTATGAGGGTTTGTGTGTTGAGCGATGTACAGGAGTCTCCCCTTATCTGTGGTTTTGCTTTCTGCAGTTTCAGTTACCCACAGTCAACCATGGTCCGAAAATATTAAATGGAAAATTTCAACAATAAATAATTCGTAAGTTTCAAATTGCACGCCATTCGGAGCAGCGTGATGAACTCTCACACTGTTCTGCTCCATCCTGCCCAGGCCATGAATCCTCCCTTTGTCCAGTGGATCCCTGCTGTAGAAGCCACCACACGTTAGTCACTTAGCAGCCTTCTTGGATATCAGGTCCACTGTCACAGCACTGCACTGCTTGTGTTTAAGTCACTCTTATTTGACTTCATAGTGGCCCCAAAGAGCAAAAGAAGTGATGCTGGCATATTGTTATAATTATTCTATTCTATTATTAATTATTGTTAATCTCTTACTGTGCCTAATTTGTAAATTAAACTTTACCATAGGTATGTCTGTATAGGGAAAAGCATAGTGTATATAGGGTTTGGTACTATCCACAGTTTCAGGCATCTGCTGGGGGTCTTAGAACTGGATCCCCTATGGATAAGCAGGGACTACTGCATTAATTTACACAGGCATAGAATGAAGTAAAGAGGATTTAGACTTCACATTTAGGCAAGAGAAAAATGGGATTTAAAAAAATCTTTTTAAATCAGTGAGAGACATCTCTGTAAAGGAGTTGGGATGACTGGACAAACAGAGCATAAAGCTAAGGTGCCTGAGAAAAGCAGCGGGGTGGGTAGAGCAGTGGGAGGAGAAAAAGGCTAAGAGGTACTAGTTTAGGGTGGTTTGAGTAAGGATGTTTTGAATGCAAGTTAGACCTGATCCTTAATGTAGTAAGTAGCTATTACAGACTCTCAGGAAAAGAAATGGCGTTAATAAATGTATAAGTGAAAAATAAACTTTGTGTGAAAGCATTTTTGTTAGATTCAGTCTACAACCTGAGCACTTCATCAGGGAAGAGGTTGTAAGAGCTGAGCTAAGAAATATCCTGTGGCCTGGACCAGAAGCATGATTGAGGGATGGTTTAGGAGGGAAAGTTGGGAGTATTAGGCAAGAAACTGGAGTGGAGGACAGGGATAATTAAAATTACTGCAAGGATTTTGTCTTGGGAGGTCAGAGTCATTTTGATGTTGCTCCTTAGAATGGGGAGGCTGGGCTTAGGGAAGGTGATAGGAGGAAGAGAGGCAGTTCTAGCTTTAATGGGGCTGATCTGAGGGACATATATGGCATGATGTGAGGAGTCTCTACACAGGACTCAAACGAAGGGCAAAAACCTATGACAAGAGGGAGATAGTATACTTTCTCCTTCTCCAACCTGGCCTGGGTCTAAGGTGGTGACAGGCTAGTGTGTTTGGGTTTGTTAGTTAGTTGCTATGTTGATTTTTTTTTTTTTTAAAGATGACCGGTAAGGGGATCTCAACCCTTGGCTTGGTGTTGTCAGCACCACGGTCAGCCAGTGAGCAAACCGGCCATCCCTATATAGGATCCGAACCCGTGGCCTTGGTGTTATCAGCACCGCACTCTACCAAGTGAGCCACGGGCCGGCCTGCTATGTTGATTTTTTCCCCTAAGCAAAAGATGATTTGAATGCTTCGATAAGCCCACCCTTGTATTTTCTTTTGAATTCATGGTCTGCCTCATTAAGTGGATCACACTTTCCCACTGTGAAATTATTTGGAGGTTGAAGTATCTCATTTGAACAAGAAATGCCTCCTTAATTAAAGGAATGTCAGTAGGAACTCTGAGCTCTAAAATGTGATGTAGAACCATCTATGCTTCTTAGTGTGTGTGTGTGTACATGTACAAAGCATATACAACTGTAGTTAGTTGTGTATAAATTCCTGTATTTGGGATTACGCATTTTGGGTGTCTTATATTTCTTTGGATATGGGGAGTATACCTACTACTACATTTGTATCCCCCACAGAACAGGGTATATATAGTATCCTAGAGACTGCATAAATTTGAGTGTCTCAGGAATTTAAAATTATTGGCTAATCTTTAAAAAACAATGTTAAAAATGAGTAGTTTATTAAAAACAGTGGAGGACATCACAAAGTCCATACAACCTCAAATTAATCTCATATATTTTACATTTTTCTATTTCAACTGTAGATTAGTGCCTGTTATAATAATCGAAGTACTCCAAAATGATCAAATGTCTTCTAAAGCACCAATAAAAAAGAAAATATTTTCAGTGATGTGCATTTTTAGATATATTTTCCTGGGCTCTCATTTTGTGAAAATTGGTAATCTAAGTGTGGCATGGTGCTAATTATCAATTAATGACTTGCTAATCTTAACTCAGCCTTGAGCAAAGCTGTTGGTGTGTTTCCTAAAATTACTCCTGGCCCCCAGGCATCTTGGTGAAGATTTTACTTGAAAATACCTTTCTGATGGAAAGTTTCAGACAGATATTTTCATGACATAGTAATTTGGAAGTTGAGCAATGAAGGACACCACCTTCAAATGAAGCTAGAAGGGGTGACAGGTTGGCGGAGCATGAATTTTGATACCGGAACTGGCTGGGACATTAAGGTTAGCATTACCCTCTAACCACTTTTCCTTTCTTCTTTGATCCCTTTCCCTTTCCCAAGCAAAGAATTGGGCAATTGGGAAGCAGGCCTTACCTTTCCTTTAAGAAAGTGGCATACTGCTAGTTCCCCCTGTGGTCTGGGAGGGAAAATCCCATTTCATTCAGTAATTTCCTTTGATGCCTGTTTCTGTGAATGATATTTATGGGTCTCCATTTTTCAAACAATTGCTTTGGAAAGTTATGTACCATACACTGATTTAAAGAGAAGTTGGACGTGAAGGTTATATGATGTTGAATCTGTCCAAGGTTGAGTTTCTCTTCACAGGAGGAGAGCCTGGGACACTTTCTGTTAGGTTAGCTTTCTCCTTTACTGAATCTGTGCATAATGTTGGCCTGCTGTGACTCACTGCCTGTCCAGAGGCTTAATAGATACTTAAGCAAGTCCACAATATGTCTTTCAGGTAATTAAACATTGGGGCTATACGCAAAAGGATAGGCCTTTATGCATCAGTTACAGGGCACAAATTATCATCAGCCCTTCATTTCCACTTTCTCAATTTACAGCAGGGTAAAATATGGTATTCGAGAACCATTGCTTTGCCCTTTCCTATTTTCAAACCTGATAAAGTGCAAACTTCCATCATTGTCACCCATGTTAGGCAGGTCTGCTCCATTTCAGTTGCTGGGAATATTCTCAGCAAACACTTACCCAGTGCATTCAGCAGCGATCAGGCCATTGGTGATGATGTAGAAGTTTATTAGAACATGAAGAAAGGAATTACCTACAAGTAATTCTGGAGTACTGGCTACCAGGAGCCAAATGCTCCATAGGTAGAAATTCATTGAATAGCATGCATTTATTATATGTTGGCTGCCAGAAATTTAAGAATTTGAGCTCAAACTTCCTATTAGACCCTCCCCAGCATGCGAGCCACCCACCAGTTGCAAGGCATGATGACCCGACAGATGACCCGGCCTCCTTGGTAGCAGTATGGATACGGGTAGTAACCTAGTAAAGGCTCACAGACGCGGCGGCAGTAGCGGTTGCCTCGACGGCAGTAAATACAACAATAACCTCTCTCATCCAGCATGGGGTCAAATTCTATTCCATTTTCAGTCTGAAAGAAGAAGAAGCCAGGGTTGAAGGCGGAGGTTCACTAGGAAGAAGTCCCACCGAGCAGGGGAGGGCAACAAGACTCTACGAGTTGGGGGGCTGGTGAGAAGTTAAGCTCTTAGCCTCACCATGGAGATATACGAGGGTACTTCGAAAAGTTCATGGAAAGACTCGTACTTGTATTCTCTCTTACTTTTATTTTTCCACCAACTTTTTGAAGTACTCTCGTATGAACAGAGATCAAGAATTTTTTTAATTTTACTTTTTAATCGACATGCAATAATCATACATATTTACAGGGTACAGAGTGATATTTCCATCCGTGTATACAATGTGTGATGATCAAATCAGGCTAATTAGCATAACTCGTCACTGCAGACATTTGCCATTTCTTTGTGATGAGAACATTTGAACTCCTCTCTTCTAGCCATTTGAAAACATACAATAAATTATTAATTATGGACTCCTGGCGCTAGTGTTGAATACTGCAACTCGTTCTTCCTGTCTAGCTGTAATTCTGTATCCATTATGGCCTCCTGGAGATTCCAAGTTTCTTAAACATTTTCTTGTTAAAGCCATAATCACTCTGCTTCTGGTGATTGTGATCTGAGGGGCAGTAAGTTCTGTGAGGGCTCTCTGCTTCTCCTCTAACAAGAGTTAACACGAACATAACTCACGTAGTCATTTATTGGAAGTTCTTCCTCACTTGCTTGTCTGGCGTGACGGGTTTTCTCCACCTTCACTTGAGGGACCACCCACTGCTCATTTTGTTCAATCCCTTTTTTTTCGTTGGTAGGAAAGTGAAGATCTTCACCGTCCTCCTCAAAGTCTTGTAATTCGGAAACTAAGGTAAAAAATACAAGGTTGTGATGCAACTGCTTTGCAAACATTTCTGACAGAAGTGCTTGGGGAAACAGCAGTTGGGGACAGAGATTTTCATCACGTTTCCTGACTGGCATCATTTAGGCATGCACGGAACACTTTTCCAGGCTCCTTCAGTGAATATTTTAAGAAGTAGTTTCCAAAACAAACTTGACCATTCCCATACACACAGACCTCTTCTTTGCTTGTTTGACATCAAACATTTGCTGCTTTGCATTATTAGTATAATAAATTAAAAACCACGACAAGGAACTTTTGTGCCCCCCACAATGATTTTACCCATGGTAGGTGCTCAATAAATCTTTCTTGGTTGCCTGGTTTGACTCGGCATCCTCTGTCCTCCTCCCTTTTTCCTGTCTTAAAAAGTTTTTTTTGAAAACTTTCTATTTAGAAGTAATCTTAGATTTATGGAAGAGTTTCAAAGATATTACAGAGTTCCCATATATCCTTCACCCAGTTTCCCCTAATGTTATTTTACATAATCATGGTACAATGACCAAAACTAAGAAGTTAGCATTGGTACAGTACTGTTAACTAAACTACAGACTTTATTTGGATTCCATCAGTGTTTCCATCAACGTCCGTTTTTGTTTCAGCCTCCAGTCCAGGATACCACTTTGCATTTAGTCAACTTTTCAAAAAATCTCCAAAGAGTACTAACAGATGCTCGCATTGGTGGGAGTATCCTCTCTTACGTAATACAGTAATCTATGCTGTTCAAAATAAGAAAGCCCAAATTTTGTGTTAGCTAGACAGACTGAGACATCCAGGGGCCGTGGCCTTCTGTACGGGCTGACTGCAAGTTGAGGGCTGGACTCTTCAACCCTGGACCTCTAGCCCTCACTTACTTTTATAGTGATTCCTAAAACAGCCTCTAAGAATTTGTATTTCAGCAATTGTCCTATCTTCTAGGGAGAATGTCACCATTTGACATAGAGAATTCTTCCTGTGACTACAGAGCATTGTTTTCGCTCTTTCCTCTGCTCTTGGATTAGACCCACAGTGGTTTGAGCAATAGTCTGCTATCCCGACTGCAGCGACTATAGATGTGCAAAGAAACACAGATTAGCTTTTTGCTATCACTAATCACATTAGGGTGGTGTTACCTTTGCTAGGATATTTAAAAGCCTGTCAGCATTAATTTATCTGATTTATAACCTGGCTGTAAAAAATTCCCTCCTCACTGACAGTCAGCATATACAGACTCATCCAAGAATATATAAGTCGATCATTTGTTTTCCTAGAAATGCAGTTTCTAAATGCTGGGAAAATTAACCTGTTATTGTCTTTGGAAGGAAAAGAGGGATGAGGATGAGGATGTCATACCTGCTATTAGAGTGGGATTAATCCAATACATGGTTACGTTGTTGCAAATCTCCAGAATTTTGGAATTTTTGAGAAAGTCTCGGTTTTCAATAGGCTTTTCTGCTGGGACCCATATCACTGACTGTTCAAAGAAAGTTGTGGTAATTTCTTCATTCTGAAAGAAGAAATAAGTTCAGAGTGGGAATTGGCAGAAAAATTAATAAAATGAGTGAGACATTATGGGATACTAGAAAACAATATCTTTTGAATCCGAATAACAGTTCCAGTCCTAGGGCTGCTGGTGAACTAGCTCTGTGCCTTGCATACAGTAGGTGCCCTAGGAGGGAGTTAACTGATCCTTCCCTCTCTCTTGGGTCAGCAAGGATGCTCACTCAAACAGGAGCCTTCTGTTGTCATTTCGCTTAATGTCAGAAAGGCTCTCTATCATTTTCTGGGTGCCCCCAGGCCCCGTGTGTTTTAATTTGAGCTTTTGGAACCCTGAGTGATTCACACTTGTTTTCTCTTTTTAAAATGAATGTTGTGTGTGACTGCTTTGTTTTAGGCTTAAAGTAGGATTTGATCTCAAACTGAAGAAACTTCTATAATCCAAACTGGTGAGATCAATTAAATAGCAACTGAACCTAATGTTTTTGTTTTACAAGCTTTGTCTGCTAATGGTAGCTAGTTGTAGTACAAAAGATGTCTTTTCATGTTTTAAAGTCCAGTCTCCAGCTTATGACTTCACTGGACTTATCAATGTCTTAGTCCTTTCATTCTAGATGCTTAGGGTTTATTTCAGAGTGCTTTTGCTTTACAGAGGCTTTCTTACGTTGTCAAGAATGCTACTTTCTCTTCAGTTCTAGTGTTGGAAATAGTTGTCTCACATACCTGGTTCTTAACTCGTCGTTTGATCTTCAACTCCCCCCCCACTCTTAATAAGGTCTTTTCTCTTCTATTTTGTTTCTTTCTAGCTTTATGATTTCAGTGTTTTTATTTATTCTCTGAAATATACCTTTGTATAATTTTTCCCTGAGTCATTTACAACTCTCACGTCTTAACTCCTTTGCCCTTGAGTCTGTAACGACCTTGGGCTGCCTTGAAAGGGATTGTGTAAAATGAGGTTGGTGTGCTGGCCAGCTTTGTTAGCAAGATCAGGGCTATTTATATACCTGCTCTGCATGTTAAACATGCACCACCATGGATATGGTGGTGAAGGAAATACAGAATAAGAAGATTTTTGTCATTCAGGACTGCAAATTTGTCTCATAAAAAAAATCTGTAGTGTGAATATAAAAAAATAGGATTTTCCTTGAAGGTGCAGCAATCTTACAATCATGAGATGAATACTTGTGCTATTTAGAAGATTCAACAAAATTAACTGAAAAATAAATTAGGCCTAAATGAGACATTATGGGCCTTGCCTTTATCTCTTTCAGAAAAATAAATCCTGCTATAGCACTTTAGGCTCTCTTTGTTGGCTGGCCCTCTTCAAATACTTACATTATTTTCTGTAAGAATCAGCATGTGATATTGCACAGAGTAGCTCTTTAAGCCTATTGATTCTCTTTTCATCTTACCCTTGCCTTCTATAGTTTTTCCTAATATCCTGGAAGTTGATCTTTTCCTCAGATGCATCTAACTTATGCTTATTTATTTATTTATTGGCAGCAGGCCAGTACAGGGATCCAACCCTGGACCTTGGTGTTCTCAGCACCAGTCTCTAACTAACTAAGCTGACCAGCCAGCCCTATTTATTTTTTGATCTCCAGAATTCATCACTACCATAGACCTTGGGAGCAGGACATCATCTTTGGGGAAATTTTCTTCTTTTTCTTGGAAATTCTATTAACAAAGGTCTGTAACTTCTCTGGCCATGAGAAGACCAGTAGCATGAAAGAATAATGTAGGGGCCAGTGATAGTTCTGAGACTCGGGTAAGGGAAAGAGAAAAGTCCTCACCCCCCACCCCCATAAAAGAAAAAGGAAAGAAAATGATATAAATGGGTAGGTGAGAATTAAGATGAAGAGAGTGGGGTGGGAGAAAGCAAAAAAGAATAGGGGAGAGAGAGAAGAAAAAGTAAGAGGTTTTTATGATATATACAGAGGCCATTGTGCTATTGTCATAACCCTGTTTTAGATTTGCCAGTTAAGCACTAAACCAAACCAAACCAATGTTTGTTTTTTCCTTGTTGCAGTGCGGATATGTTGTCACAGTATGGCCTTAATGGAGGTCCCCCTTCTCCCCTCACTGATAGCAACATACTATAATTATAGACAGAATACCAGGGAAAAACGAAAAGCCACAAGGGCTCTATTGATGGTTGTATTTTAGGTCATAATGATCCATCTGCCACTAGGCTTTCAGGGGCCATTCAGTGATTGCACCAGTATCCCAGGTTGGCTCACCCTGGCCTAGCAGCGTGTTTCCAGAGAATTTATATCACATGGCAGTTGTCACCTTCTTTGCTTTTGCCTTTCCTAGCAAGGTTAGATGTGGGTGATTCCATCAGCAGCCCAGCATAAAATGGTAAGGTGAATAAACTGAAACCTTTAAAATAGGTGAATGTTGTAGTGTGACAAAAAAGGCAATGACCCCTGATGGCCTTGGGACTTTTTGTAAAGGATTTTATCTTAGCCAAGGTTGATTTTGTTGCTCTGGCTCATCCCTCTTACTAGAAATCTTTGGTTTGGGAGCAAATGTACATAATGTTAATGGATACCCAGGTATAAAATTATAGTGTTGCACCTAAAAGCATGAACTTTAGTTTTTTGAAAGGTCTGAGTTCAAGATCCCAATCGGCTACTCACTAGCTATGTGCTGTTGGGCAAGTTAGTCTTCTGTTCCATGAAAGCCAAGCAACATAATGTATAAAATACCTGCAAATAATAAAATACTCCTTCCAGTTAAATGAAGAAGCCAAGCACGATAAAGTTGTTATGGCATAGGTGAATGTGCTGTTTATTCTAAGCTGAATTAATGATTTAAGATAAAGTTTCATGAAAACACATAAGTCAAATAAATTCTATCAATTAACTTGATGATATCCCAAATTCATTACTGTTCATGCAGGTCCAAGTGATGTACCGTATCCCCTTGATATTCTGCATTAAAAGAAACTGACATAGGAGTAAAAATGACATTCTTAAAGAAACAGACTAATGCATTAATATTTTGTACCTAAACCCCTGACCTAAATAAAAAACACTGTGCAAAAATAGTGAGAATGGAATAAGACCAATGCACTTTGTAAATGGAAATGGGATTACTTTTACAATTTTCTGTGCACATATATTTGCATATATAAATTTCAAAATGCCTTGCCTTTGGTAGATGCTCAATAAAGACTGGTTGGATGAATTAAAAAAAGAATATTTTTTGGTTCTGAGTTTTCTTACCTGAAAATGGGGATAATAATAGTATCTATTTATAGGGTTGTTTGAGAATCAAATGACAATAAAGTATTTAGTGCAATGTTTGACACATAGTTAGCCTGAATAAATGATGCCTTTTGATACCACTATTATTCTTACATACCTCATCTATTTCCTCTTCTGGTTCAGAAAATTCAGGAATCACTTTGATCTGAGTTTTGATAAAGCATTTTTGAAGACCTACAAAGTAGATGCCAGTGTATCCCTACAAAACAGGCAAAACAATAATAAAACTTCCTGGAATAGCCACAATTGATAAGTTCCATGATCTGTCAGGGCCCTAGACTAGCAAAACTTGAGTTTAAAAGGAAAGCTTTATCTTATAAATTAAATAGAGGTTAAAGGCTACTTTTAACTTGACTCAACTACTCTAATATTTTAAGTGAGAAGCCTTAGGGGATAAGCATCGAACTTACATTTTTAAAGTCATGTACTTCCAATGTTTCATCAGTGCCATTTCCACTCCTAAATATTTCGGTTCTGGTCACGGGATCGATTTCCATGTAAATCTTCTTCTTCTCTCCATTGCTATAGAAAGTGTGCTCCATGTCATAGGTCTAGGATAATGGAGGAAAACAAGTTCTAAGATACTCAGTGTGTGCCTTCGTAAGATACTTTTATTGGGCACTGTCTGGGGTATCTTCTCTTTGCAGAGCCCTTGTAGTGAGGTGCCATCTCAGCAGCTTGTCACTGGGAATTCCCTGAAACTTGAGATTAAAGTGAGGTGCTTTTTGGTACTGCAGCTGATATGGGGATCCCTTCAGAGCAAGTATTTTGTATTCGAGCCAAGTTGCTGAGCTAATTACTAAGAATTCCAACAGCTTTCTTGGCAGCCTTTACTAAATAGCAAATGATATTCGGCAAACCAGCCTGTAAAGTATTTTCCCCTTGTGTTAAGCCAAGGGATCACATAAAACCTGTGCTGTTTCTTTAAGCTACCACTTCCCTTTCCGTGGGCTCATGATCACCCCCTCACCCACCCGTGAAATTAACTAGGGCCGAAAAAGAAATTGGAATGCATTTAGAGTGGTTAGGTATTGCTGTCGATCTCCTTATCTATCCAGGGCTTTAATATCTCCTCAACAGGCTTGGGTCTGTCTTTTTTAGAATCTGAAGATGCTCTCCTTGGCTGTTATTAGACCCTCATTTGCTTCCTTTTGCCCTTTAAACTCCTGGAAACATTTTTTGCCTTCGCTTAACCAACCCCAAATTCCTGGGTTCTATTTTCCAAAACTTACTCAGTTGTTTTTAAGTTCTCCAGATTCTCCTGCATATATAGAATTCAGCAACTGTATCAAGTGCCCTGCACTGAGTAATACGGAGTTTCCCAAGAAGAGCGTTGTTGGGAAAATAGGATAATTTAATCAGGACCCCTCACCTTAGGCCCGGTTGGGGGTGGTGCGGCACGTTCTTTGTAAGCAAATTGTATATGTGTGGGTGGAGTTAGTGTGCCTGTGCAGCACTGTGGCTTGGCTGGCGACTGCCTCGGGTGGCTGCCATGCGTGTGGCCGTGCTCTCCAACCTACAGCTTCTAAGAACCTGTTTGCTGGTTACCTAGCTCATAGACCTGCGTGTGAGGGGTCTAGTGACCCAGCCTGGCGTGTGAGTTGTCTGGGGACCTAGCCTTGCTTGTGAAGGGTTTGTGACCCAGTCTGTGAACGGGCTTGAGGGGTCTGTGAGCTCCAGACCCAGCCCTAGCTTGACAAGTGCCTTGGAAAGGCTGCATCTCAGGTCTTTCTTGAGTGGCTAAAACAAAACACCAGACTTTCTCCTACCCTCTGAAAGAGGCAATTGTCTTTCTGAAGACCAAGATGACCAGTCCCATACAGTATCCCAGTTGAGGAGTAAGCCCACAGCTATAATTTAGGACATGTTTATAGCTAGAAGCAAATCCTAAGTGAATTTGCTACCTATCACAAACCAGGCCAGACCTGGTTTTGGAAGTCTATCTTATCCCTGTTGTTAGGAGGCCTTTGTCTATCAAGTTTCTTCATATTCATTTTTCCTTACAAAAAAATTTGGAAAACTGAAAGCCCAAAAAGCAAGTCATCTATAGACCAATGTTGCTTTCTAATGATACAGTTCCCAGTGGCAGCCTCGTAGAGTTTGCACCGGGTTGGGTGGTTTTTTAGTGTCTGCGACTGAATGTTAGTTTAACCTGGTCAAATTTTCCCCACTTCAAGGAGAAAAACAAGTTGGAAGGGTTTGTAGAGATAAGTGTTACTTCAAGCATGAAAAATCAAATGTAGCAGCTGAATGGAAAAACAAGAGACCATGTTATTTACCTCTTTGTAGCCCTACAGTGCCTTGGACGTGGTTGGCACTTAAGTATTTGTTGAGTAAGTTTTTTCCCACCAATGCACATTCTTTTCTTCCTAAAGAGAGATTTTGAGCATTGGCAAGGTCTTTTAAGAGACCACTTTAAAAGGGAAGAAAAACAGTATTTAGGACCCTCCGGCAACTGCAGAGTTAACTCAGCAAGTCTGGTCTGGTTTGTGGCAGGTAGCAAATTCCTTTAGGCTTGTTATTTGCTTCTAGTTATAAATATGTCCTCAATTCCAGCTCTGCAGCCAGCATGAGAAGAGAAACTTCTACCTATGGCAACAAATTGAGCTCTCGGTTGGTTTGACCTAAGTAGAGGAGAGAGGCATCCACTTCAAATCCGGTAGTGTCAGGTCTCCCAATGGGAGGGAGTTTTGTTAGAAATACTATCCATTGTTGAGACAAATGTTGACACCACTAGCCATTGGGAGCTGTGGTGGGGTGTTTGTTTCATCAATAGCATCACTGATGGATTATTGCATGGAAAAATGAGGTTAGAGACTAGGGGATGTTGGAACACTGCCTACCTGGGCAAAAGAGAAAATACAGGCTGTCTTTTTAATCACTGGTAGAAGACTATGGAACCATAGTAGTGACATTTAGAATTTCAGTGTACTTCTGTGCAATGAGTTTTCCTGCACTGTTGGCAATGCACTTTACTTGGACACCTTGCTAGATGAAAACTGTTGGAAACTGCCAAGCTCAGCAAATCTTGATTATTTTCAACATTCCTGCAAAGAGTTTTTTTTTGGTGGGGAAGAAGGGGTCCATTCTGATTGTATTCACTAACCAGCTTGTTGACTTTATGTTAGTAATGGTAGGTTGCTAAATAGAGCAGGATCAAAATGACTTTATTTATGTGTGAATCCTTGGTGAGGGGTAGGAGTGGGGAGCTATATATTCATTCAGATGGAATTCTACTATCAAAGGTGTCCTTTTGGAACAGACTGTCCTTTGTCTAGGAAGATAATGCTGATGGCCCACTTTGGACTGTTTGGAGATAGGTCTGAGCAAATCCAGACATACTGTCTCGCCCATGTCCCTGTGGAGCACATTGTTTGGGTAATGGCTATGCAAGCTTCATTGGCCCACGTGAAGATTGAGCTCATGCGTTTGGCATCAGAATCACTTTGCTCTCCACTAAGCTCCCTGGCTCAGGGGTTGAGGGTCTTTCTGGAGATAAAGGAATAAATGACTTTGTCCTTTCTGGGAGAAAGCTAAAGCAGAGACAGGATGACTGGCCTGAGAGAGGTGTGAGTGGGCTACAAGTAGCTAATCTCAGACTCTGTTCTCAACTCAGCTTTACTCCAGGAAGGACAGAGTATGATGAGGACTACACCCCTGCCAAATTGGCAAATGGGGAAAGTTAATCTTTGGTGCTTGTAGCTTCCCTTTTCTGTTCTCTTTTCATGTCCTGTTCACTCCGTGCCCTCATGACCCTTCCCCCTCTTCTTCTCATCTCTGTCTGTCCCTTTGTCTACTGTCTAGACACCTAGGATTCTCATGCTGCTTCAGATACCGTATGTCAGAGAAGAAATCAATCTGGCAAATAATTTCACACTTGGATATTAGTGATAGTTATTTGTTTTAAAAGTTGAGTATAATACTTCACTCAAAGGAATGAAGTACTAATTGTGGATTTTAGGCACAGTGGCACCAGAAATAGATGTTTGGGTTCAAGGGCATCTTTCCAGCACCACTAAAATGGGCTCTTATTTTATCCACACATAAGGCTGGCCTTAACTGTAAGGGCCAGAACACTGGAATGGGACAGGGAGGCCAATGGAGTGGATTACAAATCAGAAGTGAAATGAGACAGGTATGTGGTTAGGCCCAGGCAGTGAGAGGCATAAGAAGACCACACTGACAAAACGTGCAGAGGACACAAGACCATTTCTCTTCCCTGCCCAGAAATTCTGTCTTTAGTCTAGTTAATTCCTCCACTCAGGCAGCAAATGAGCCCTAACATCCCCCTTTCACAGTTTGCCCTGTTTTCTTGCCTCTGTTTGTGACAGTCTCTGAGATCAGAAAAGAAAGCTTTTTATAAGAGTAAAGCTGCCTCAGACCTCAGTGTGATGAATCTGTTTTGGGGGCAAGTAGCTTTAGCCTGTCCTGACGGGGATTTGAGGACATTTGGCTTAGGTTTGTTTGTTGAAGCCTGTGATTAATCTAGCTGCTCTTCTGTCCACCTTCATCCTTTACTGTCTGTTTATGAGGCACACTCTCCACAGGTGAAATACATGCTCAGAATAGCTGGCTAGCAGGTGTTACGCTGGAAGGGAGGGAAGGGAATGCATTGTACCATATTACTACCAACCAACCTGTGGGAATTAAAGAGCCTCTGGGTATTTCTTTACCAACACAGAGCAGACAGATCATTTCTTATGCAAAGTTGGACTTCTGCATCTTCAATCAATGGTTCTCAGCCCTAAAAAAACTGGCATAAGCAGCACAGACATTCCTCTTCTTCAACAAGAAAACACCATTTCTTTCATCTACAGACTTGAGCAGGCTGGGAACTTTTCTTCCATCCACCAGCCCCACCCCTGATTGTTAAATGCAGCTGAAGGAGAGTGGAAAGAACCCCCAGACCAGGTTCTAGTTTTAACCTTAACTTTGCCACTTACAAACTGTGTGACTTTGAGCAAGTCACTGAATGTCTCTGGGGACTCAATTCCTATCTTTATCCTCCACTCATTCCAGCTGCAATGTTGGATAGTTGGCAAAATCAATCCTCCTCCGATTTGGGCTGACACCCATCAGGTTGATCATTGGACTGCTACTACCTGTTGATCTACCTGCTGCTTCCCCCTACAGTCTCAATTCCACACTCAGCCACTCAAGGACAGCTCCCTTTGAAGGCCCAGGCTCTCCTTGCTGGTGCCACATAGTTGCCCAGCAAATCCTGCCTTAGGAGAATGAAAGGACTAAATAAGAATGTGCCCATTGCAGCCAGAGTCTGGCTCCACATGACAGCTGCCCCTGAGTAGCCCAGAGCAAGAGCTGGCTCAGTGAGAGATGCTGTACAAGGGTGGGCTTGGGTCTTGCAATGCTTTAAGAGGCAAAGAAAATGGAAAAAACAAATTAGAAAAACTTTTCTAAAATACTGACATAGTATCATCTGGTGTAGCTCAGGCCCTCTGCTAAAGAGATTCCAGCTATAACTCCAACTTGTTCCTTGAGCGTACAAATGCTTCTCCACACCCACATTTCACCCACCTGACTGCCATGTAGGAAAGCCAAGGGAACACGGGGAGGACAGCTGTCTCCCCTGTGTGCCTAGAGAGGAGTGAAAGAAAGCTGGTTTGGGGCCAATGCCATTAGAGGACTAGGCACAAAGAAAGCTGGACCCAGACTTGGCAAGGAAATACTTCTTCCGAGCAAAGGATTTTCAGACTAGAATGATATTGAGTTTGCAACCCTGGCCACGACTGCTTTAATGGTCATATCTGCAGTTGAGGTGGGGTGGGAAGGCAGAAGGATGCCTGCCCATCCCCGCCACTTCTCATCTCATACTGGTAGTATGTGGAAGTGGAGGGAACATCCCCAGGAACCTGTTGATTGCTATGTGGGTCTGATGGCTTCCAAACAGCCGTAAAGTCACCAGGCAGCTCCTATGTATGGCAGGACGGACAGCATTTCATTTGTTTAATTTATTATTCTGCTTCATTCCACAAAGGATTGGAAAGGATGGGCTACAAGCTCTGTGTTATGTTTATAAACGGTTGGTTTAAGGGCTGGGGTTTTTCTAATTTGTTTTTTCCATGTTGGATTAATTAGCTGGGGAGTTGGCTCCTAATTGTTTCAAGTTAAATGGGTAATACAGGGAGCTTTAAATAAGAGTGTTTCTCCCGGGAATCTGCTTCATGGATCCCAGGACAGTCACTGCCTGGAAGTGGAGCCTAATTGTGATGCTCTCTCAAAATCTCTGGGACTGACTAGGTCTCTTCCGCTTGGTTAAGAAAGTGAACACAGAGCTCGATGGGCCTGGCTTTCATTCAGCTCAAGTGCCTTCTATGTGTGGCTGTGAGTTAGGGGGCCTGGAGCCTGTGAGAAAGTGCAGCAGCTCCCCCAGAGTTAGTCTTCCTTGTTTCACTTTATTTCACCTCTTTCTCTGTCTGGTGTATGTGTGAGCACATGCGTGTGTGCACACACATATGTGTGCATGTATGTGTGTGTGTGTGCAAGCTTGAGGTGTGTGAGGAGAGGGAGCCAAACAAGGCTTACTCCCCTTTCGGAATCAGGAATCTGGATCTTTTGTATACACCAAGGTGGGAGGGAGGGGGAGAACTCACTGGCATGGAAATATCAACACGAGATGTGGGATGTTAAATAAACACTGTTTACTATAAACAGATGTTGAAAAACCAAATAAAAGGGATGTGTGGTGGGGGCTAAAGGAGCAAATGCTAAGAGCTTGGAGGAAGCCCCAGGACAGCAAACAAATCACTGCCATCAGTAAGCACAGTAGCAGCAACACTCCTCTCTACCAAGGGCCCCACAGTCCCCACAAGTCCCACAGGCTTGTAAAAGAAAGTCCAGAAGAGCCTGGGCTTTAATATGTTCATTGTTGTTTCTCACTAAGCCATCATTTTAAGGGGTGTCTTTAATTTGTACAAGATGCCTGGATCCTTTTCCTCTGCAAATCTTCCAAGACTAACCTAACTACTAGGATTTCTAAATCAGCTCCAAGGCAGGCTTACTGGTAGTCTTAGCTACTAGAAACATAGAAGATCTCTTGGGCTCCTTGTCTGGTACTTGAAGGTAATAGTGGACTGAGTGAAGCCTCCACATCTCCAGCTGGTCTTTTAGTTTGCAATGGACCCAATCTGGACTTGTGGTGAAAGCTAGGACTTAAATAGCAAGGACAATAAATTGCAACTTGGAATGTTGCAACACAAACGACATTTGTTCATAGTAGAAAAACTTTCCCTAGGAGACACCAATTGTCTTTTATCTGGTTTACTTTGTAATAGCTTTGTTCATTTCTGAGAATCCCTTTGCTGAAAATCACATCCCAAAATGGATTACTTCAAGAGAGATTTGGTTTCGATAAACTTTATTTGGAAGCATATCCCACCTCTTCTGTGCATGCACTGACTTTTACTTTTGGTTTGAGGAATCACAGTATTGCTCTTTATAATCTACTGAAAAGAGAATTGTACTGAGAAGCATAGATGATATAATACTTCAGAAGCAGAGGAAACCATGGACTCTGCTAGTGAGTTTGGCACCTTGCAAGATAAAGACAAAGTCCCCACCTAGTCATTTACAGCTGCGCTGAGGCAAATAGCACTGTAAGTTTAGAAAAACACGTGAACCCTTTCAGAAGAGCCTTTGCAGCACCAATGGCTACAATAAAACAAGAAAGGCCATGTGGCCCCCTATTTAGGCAGGCATTTACGGGTGGTCAAAAGAACTAGCTAACTACCACACCCAGTTAAGTGCATTATGGCCATAGAGAGGAAAAAGGTTTATGGTTCCTCTAACTCATGTATAATTTTCAAGGGGATTCAAGATCCAATTTGTGGGGTAGTATGTCACCTTGGGAATTAGCTAAGTGGTACCAGGATTGTCCTGGAATGCATTTTGGCACTAGTTCATTTGCAATTTCCTTCCGATTTTGATTGCTTTGCCCACCCTACTAGCCTGAGCATAGGTGGCTTCTCTAGAAAGACATCTGAACAGTAAGTAGTTCAGAAGCAGGGAGCAGTAAGAGGCAGGGGCTAACTATAGGTACTGGGTGATGCCTGAAATCCTTTCTGGAACAAGGTATAAGTAAGTAAAAAGGTGAACAAATAAAGTAGGCTGGTTTGCTCTCCCTCCTACTTAAACTTGATAAGGTATCCTTTGGGACTAGATGAAAGTGTGAATGGCAGCAGAGGTGGAGAATCCAAGGGTGGCTATGCCTTACTTCTCCGTTTCCTTTTGGATGCTTAATCAATTTATTTTCTATTTCTCCCCCACTGCCTCTCCTTCTCCATTGACCCATATCCTCTCCTCTCTGCTCCTGTTGCTCCGTTGGCTCCTAACGGTCCATGCCAACCCATTTTCTTCTTGTCTCATCCTCCCTCCTGGATTTGTGCCTTTCCCTCCCTCATCTGCTACCAAATAGAAACGAGCATCTCATGACAACAAATTAACAATGACAGTAACAACAACAACAACAACAACAACAACAACAATGCACACACAGAGAGAAAAACACGGCAAAGCCAGAAAACCATCTTAACACCTTGCAGTTTGTACAGTGGTTACTTCCCTTTCGAATAGAAATTGTTAGCATAAAAGGATAACGGTTTATCTGGGTCACACCTAAACTTATCCAGTGTGTGGGAGCCCGGGAGTAACAATAACACTAGGTGCACTAATACAAATTACGATGGCCCACTGAGCTCTACCAAGTGACGCCAATATCAGAAGCTTTCTGAGATATCTGTGATGAATGACCTGGTGTTGCTTGCTTCTACCTTGTGGCGTTACTATCTCAGTGGGACAGTGATGACTGGCTGGTAAGGAGCTGATAGGCTCTAATTTTTAAAAAAGTCTTAAATGAAGGTGAACTCAGGTATATGAATTGCTTCTTCTGAAAGGGAGCTTGCTGTCTGTCCTCACAGCAGATGCATTAAATCGGAAACATAATCCCTGAAAATCTCTGCTGCCATTTCTGGTGGTTTCTCCTTATGTGGTGGCATAATTACTTTTCCATCAGTTTCTGCCCAGATAATTGAAGGAAAGATGGAAACTATTTTTTCTTACAGTAAAAAGTTTGCTTCCAGGAAGTCTTAACTCCTTAAAGCCAAGCATTATAGAAAAATGGATAATTCTACCTCCGATCATTATTAACTGAAATACAGAAGACAAATATTTTCCCTTATCAAAATAATGAGGCAAATAAAAAAGAGAAAAATCTTGATTCAGTTTTTTATACCATCAGAAAATAATCGCAAAAGGGACTTAATGATTTTCATTTTCAGAGTAATTTACATGTTAACCACTAGTTAAATTCAACCAAACTTAGTACAGAAGCATTGGATAATGATGTGCATTTACTTCACTTACTTTTTTGGGTGCTTCTGGCCAGAAGTGCTTGCTCCCCCAAAACAGGACAATTAGAGTTAGAGCGAGGATTCCAAACACCAGTCCACAAATCTTAAGTGATTTACATATCTTCTTGGATTTAAAAGCTTCTGCCTAAGCAAAGAACAGAGAGGATAAAACAATGCACAAGAACCCTCAAAATAGCAAGCCATAGTTCAAAATCACCTTTGATTTCACTTTCTACTTTACATTGCACTATGATAAATCTATGAAACCATGCTTCTGCTCAAAAGGAAAAAAACTATGAATCAACTTACACTTAGAATGTGACAGTCCTCACAGTTCTCCGGAGGATTCTTTGCCATGGTCTCTCAGCACACAGTACTCTTTCCCTGCTTTGAGAGGACTGAGACCACTGCTGAGGCGGAGTTGTGAGTGAGTTGGCTAACAGATGCCAGAGGAGAAGCTGAATTTATATGGCTCAAATATGTCATACCAGAGCCTGAGGGAGCCCAGGGGGCTCCCGTGCTGCGATTTGTTACCTAGATATACCCATATATGTATATAACTTCTGTGCACAGAATTCCATCCAGAATGGCAAAGACAGAAGGTTATAATGAAAACTATTGTCCTGGGGGTTGGGTTGGAAGGGAACCAAGCCTAGGACACATTGAAATGATTTTTCACTATGAACTTAAAATATCAGTAGCAATACATGCTGCACACTCCAGAAATAAGCAAACAAAACCAAAAAAGGGAATGAAGTCCTAATTTCAATTCCATTTGATTCAACAAATATTTATTACAGGGACGTTAAATGTTAGGCATTGTTTTTGGTGTTGCAGATCAGCTTCATTATATTAAAGCTCTTTGAAGATTGAGATCAACAGTACTCAACTAATTATAATTAAAAACAGGATAAAATAAAGACTAATTATAAGCTCTCTCTCTTCATTCTGTCTCTCTGACTCTTCTCTCTCGGGTCCTCTTCCTCAGTCTGTTCCTTATTGTTGATGTTCCTTCTGGTTCTGTCCTTGATGATCTTCTCGCTTTACACACGCTTCTTAGATGATCTCATCCACTTCTCCAGTTCAACATCAATACATCAGTGACTTCCAAATGTGTACCTGTAACCCAGTTCTATCTTTTAATTTCAAAGCCATTCGAACATTTCTACCTGGATGTACCTCAGGAATCTCAAACTCCACACGTTCCATGTCAAACTTCTTTCAACACCTCCTTGCCCCAGCCTACTTTCTTTCCCATATTTTCAATCTTGGTTGGTGGCTATGTTAGTGTGCTAGGGCTGCCATAACAAAGTACTACAGATTGAGTGGGGTAAACAACAGAAATTTATATTCTTACAGCTCTGGAGGCTAGAAATCCGAGATTAAGGTATCAGCAGGGTTGGTTTCTGGTGTGGTCTCTCTCCTTGGCTTGTAGATAGCTGTCTTCATGTTCACATGGCTGTTCTCCCTCTGTGTGTGTCTGTGTCCTAATCTCCTGTTCCTAAAAGCACATCAGTCATACTGGATAAAAGGCCCATTCATATGACCTCATTTTATCTGAATTACCTCTTTAAAGGCCCTATCTCCAAATACAGTCACATTCTGGGGTACCAGGGGTTAGGGCTTCAACATATGAATTTTTGAGGGAACACAATTCAGCCTACAAAAGTGAAACCATCACCCAGTTTCACAAACTAGAAACCTGAAGTTTGTCTTAGACTCCCCTCTCTTTTTCACATTTGCTTTATCCAATCAGTCACCAGGTCCTAGCTATTCTAAATTGTTACATCTTTCAAAGCTGTTCTTTCCTCTCTGTGATCACTGCTAAAGTCTTAGTTTAGGTTGTCATCCTGTCTAACAAGTCTCAAATCCATATCTCTCACCCAGGCTGCTCTTTTGGGGCTCCAAACCCATGTATCCATCTAACCTATGAGACATCTCCACTCAGATGCAGCACGGTCACCTCAGATACCACATGTCCCAAACTGAATTAATTATCTCCCCTTCCAAACATACTCTTCCTTCGGTATTACCTCTCTCACTAAATGACATGATAATCAGTCTCTAGAATAGAAACTTCCAAATGATCCTCGATTTCTTCCTTTCTCATTCATCCCCATGCCTAATTAATTGTTTAGTCCACTTAATTCTGCCTCTGAATCATCTCTGCAATCCTATTCTCTCCATCTTCAATTGTCACTGCCTTAGTGTCTCATAGTTACTTTTACTGTTGCAATAGAATTCTATTTTCCTTGTCTCTAATCCATTGCCTTCAAGATAATCTTTCTAAGACTCAAACATGAGGATAATCTCTCTACTGCTTAAAATCCTTCAGTGTCCATTCCTTGCTTATAAAGTCCAAGATATTTATGGAAACATAGTAGGCACTTTGTGATCTGGATCTTATCTATCTCTCCAGCTTTGATTTTGGACAATTTCCTCCATAGAGATGGAGCCAACCAAGGGTCTCAGCTAGGCAGGACTATGGGGCCATGTACATATGTCTCCATCCACATCCTAATATCTCAAAGGAAAATAATTTTCTAATTGTTGGAGACTTGATTCTGCATAAAACTGATTATATAAATTATGAAATATGTCATGGTTCTATTTATTATATAATCCTTTGGTCAAGCTTTAAAAAAAAAAAAAAAAAGAAAAGTCCTGAGAGCAGTCTCATGGAGAAACCTATGTTTACTAGGTCAGAGGTTTCCCCTCAACAGTGGTACTCACACTGTACCTTTAATGCCTCCCTCACACCGTGTACCCTATTGATGAGCATGCTCTGCTTCTTCACACTGCAGGGCATTTGAACATACTATACTCATTGCCTAGATTTCCCTTCCTCCCCTTGTTTACTTGGAAAACTCCCATTCAGCCTTTTTTTATTTTATTTTATTTTATTTTATTTTTAGTCCTTTTTGTGACTGGTAAGGGGATCGCAACCCTTGGCTTGGTGTCGTCCGCACCGCGCTCAGCCAGTGAGCGCACCGGTCATTCCTTATATAGGATCCAAACCTGCAGCAGGAGCACTGCTGCTGCGCTCCCGAGTGCGCCACGGAGCCGGCGCCCCCATTCAGCCTTTAAAATGCTGCCTAGGTGTTATCATCTCCTGAAAGCCTTCCCTGGTCTCATCTCTACCACTCCACTGAGTTAATCACTCTTTCATTTGCTCTGTATTTATATCTTTCCCATAGTTTAACCATTATACTTAGTACACTGTATTTTTTGTTAGCATATTTATCATTACAAAACGTAATCATTATTTGTGTCCATTAACCAATTTCTTGCCAATCCCTCTCCCTTCCCACTTTCCCACCTCTAGTAACCACAGTTCTGTTCTCTCCTTCTGAAAGTTCAACATATTATTGTGATCTTTCTTTCCTTTTCTTTCTTTCTTTCTTTCTTTCTTTCTTTCTTTCTTTCTTTCTTTCTTTCTTTCTTTCTTTCTTTCTTTCTTTCTTTCTTTCTTTCTTTCTTTCTTTCTTTCTTTCTTTCTTTCTTTCTTTCTCTCTCTCTTTCTCTCTCTCTCTGTCTCTCTCTTTCTCTTTCTCTTTCTTTCTCTCTCTCTCTCTCAGCTCCCATGTATGAGTGAAGACATGTAGCATTTCTCTTTTCTGTGCCTGGTTTATTTCAATAAACATAATTTTCTCCAAGCTCGTCCATGCTTTTGTGAATGACAGAATTTCATTCTTTTTCATGGCTTAGTAGTAGTCCATTTCTATGATTTGTATATATTTGGTGTATGTATTTCTATGATTGTCATATTCTCTTGCTGGATAGATCCCCTTATCCTTATATAATGACATCTTTTTCTCTTTTTATAGTTTTTGGTTTAGTCTATTTTATCTGATATAAGAATACCTACTTCTGCTCATTTTTGGCTTGCATTTGTTTGCTATATCTTTTTCCATCCCTTCGCTATCAGTCTGTGTGTGTCTTGACAGGTGAGGTGAATTTCTTGTAGGCAGCATATAGTTGGGCCTAGTTTTTCAATCCATTCAGCCAGTCCATGTCTTTTGAGTTGGGAATTTAAACCATTTATATTTAGGGCTCTTATTGAAAGGTATTTTCTTACTCCTGGCATTTTATTGATTTTTATATGGTTATTTAAA
This sequence comes from Cynocephalus volans, assembly GCF_027409185.1. Taxonomy (NCBI): domain Eukaryota; kingdom Metazoa; phylum Chordata; class Mammalia; order Dermoptera; family Cynocephalidae; genus Cynocephalus; species Cynocephalus volans. Next base: position 108,462,706 of record NC_084478.1, on the reverse strand, counting down.
ATATCTTTTGCCCCCTCTTTTCCCTTTTATTTTTTGTCTTTGGTGTTTGTCTTCTTTTTGAGGTGGTAAGATACAATTTCTATTTCTTTCTCATTTGCATATCTGCTCTACCGGTGTTTTGTTTTTTTTTCTCATGTGTTCATAGTGGTTATAATTTTTTGGATTCAAGATGCTCAAGATGCAGGACTGTCTTTAGGATTTTTGGGGCTGGTTGTGTGGTGGTGAATTCCCAGGTTTTTTTTTTGTTTGGGAAATAAACTATTTCTTCTTCATTTCTGAAGAATAGCCTTGCTGGACATAGTATTCTTGGCTGGCAGTTTTTTTCTTTTAGTACTTTGAATGTATCATTCCATTCTCTTCTGCAAGGTTTCTGTAAGGCCTATAAGGTTTCTGCTTAGAAATGTGCTGTTAGTCTGATGGAGACTCCCTTATAGGTGACTTGATGCTTTTCTGTTGCTGTTTTTAGGACTCTCTCTTTGTCTTTAACTTTTTACAGTTTGACTACAACGTGTCTCAGAGAGGATTATTTTGGATTGAATCTGTTTGGGGATCTTTGAGCCTCTTAGATCTGAAAGTCCCTATCTTTCCCAATACCTGGGAAGTTCTCCACTATTATTTTGTTGTATGTTTTCAATGCCTTTTCCTTTTTCCTCCCCTTCTGGAACACCCATGATTTGGATGTTTGTGTGTTTAAGGTTATCTGATAGCTCTTGTAGATTTTCTTTATTAAAAAAAAATTTTTTTTTGTCCATCTGGGTTATTCAAAAAGACTGTCTTCGAGTTCAGAAATTCTTTCTTCTGCTCACTCTATCCTCCTGCTTAAGCTCTCGATTGTATTTTTTATTTTGTTGAATGAATTCTTCAGTTCCAGGAGTTCTGCTAAATTCCTTTTAAAGGCATCTATCTCTGTAAATTTCTTCCTTATTCTGGATAGTTTTTCTCATTTTGTTGTGTTGTCTATCTGAGTATTCTTGTATCTCATTGAGTTTCCTTAAGAATGTTGCTCAGACATCCTTTTCAGTCATTTCAAAAGTTTCTTGCTGTTTGGGGTCTGGTACTTGAGAATTTTTGTATTTTTGGTGGTGTCATTTTTTGTTTTTGTTTTTGTTTTTGTTTTTGTTTTCCTTCCTTCCTTCCTTCCTTCCTTCCTTCCTTCCTTCCTTCCTTCCTTCCTTCCTTCCTTCCTTCCCTCCTTCCCTCCCTCCCTCCTTCCTTCCTTCCTTCCTTCCTTCTTTCCTTCCTTCCTTCCATTCATTTCTAGTATCCCTATGTTGATGTCTGGTCATCTAGTGGAGCAGTACTTCTTCTATTACTCTGGAGTGGCTTTTGAGGATAGAGACTCCCTCCTGTAGATGTGTTTTTTTATTGACCATTGAGTAGACTGTTTTAGTTTTGGTTCCAGGTAGACATAGTAGTGTAGTCTCCTTGTGGTTACTTCAACTGTATTCAACATTGGAGTTGTCTGTGAATACCTCTGTGGCCTAGGTACTAGGACAGTCAGTGGTTCCTTGATGATGTAAGTGACACTGTGTTGCATTGTTGAAGATGTAGGTAAGATCTCAAGTTCTTGGGGGAAGCATGTGGGTGCCCTGTCCCTCCTTGGTTGAGATAAGTGACCATGGATGGACTTTCTGACATCCAAGTTAGTGTCCTGTGACCCTGATAGGTCCATTGGGTTGTGTACCAAAGCTCTTAACCTGAATGGACTACCCTTGGGCAGGGTTTCTGCAGGCTGAGGCTTCCCCTGGGTCCTTGCTTCTCTCTCTTTCTTCTTTCCTCCTGCCTGATATAACTCAGGAACACCTGGATCTGGGTGAAGTGGAGCTAGTGGCACCCAGGCTGGGTGTAGGCAAGAACTGGGATGGACTGCTCTGTGGGGAGAAGGGTACCATAAGCAGCAGTGCTCTGGAGCTTGGCAGTGGCAATGGTGGCAGCCATAAGGTCATGCTTTCCTCTGTGGTCCAGGAGCTGGATTGCCAAGGGTAGAGATGCTGAGCTGCTTCTCAGGAAGTAGGGGAGGTCACTAGGTGGGGCTGCAGTGAGGGAGCACATCGAGCCACTTTTTTTGTGGTGGGTGGGGCCACTAGGCAGGCCTGCAGTGAAGTGGCCTGTATAGCTGCCTCCAAGCAGTGGACAGGGTTGCTAGGCAGGCCTGCAGTGAAGTGACCCATCAGGCTGCTCCTGGGTAGTGGGCGGGTCTTCTAGGCAAGCCTTCAGCTAAGTAGCCTGTCCCGCTGCCTGTGGGCAGTGTGAAGGGTTGCTAGGCAGTCCTGGAGTGAAGAGGCTGGTGCAGCCACTTCTGGGACTGTTGGCAAGGCTGCTTGGTGGGACTGTTCAGGACAGGACCACCTGGCCACTTCTCTGGGAGGGGTGGATGCGCTGTATTTCCACCAGCCTGATAGCATATGCTGTAGGGTAATGTAGTGGATTGAATTATGTCCCCCCCAAACTTATTGAAGCTTGAATTGTGTCCCCAAGTTTTATGTATTAGAAACTTAGCCCCCATTGTGACTATTAAGAGGGTGGGAAATCCTATTACGGTAATTGAAAGGAGGGTCCTTGAAGAGGTGATTGGATTGTAGGATTGTGCAGTAGTGAATGGATTAAAAATGGTGGTCAGGGGTGTGGTTCTGAGGGCTTTAAAAGAAGAGGAGAGTATGTCTGTCTCTCTCTGCTCTCTCTGCTTCCATCATCTTGCAGTGTGAGACCCCTGTGTCACTGTCACCACCACTGGATGGAATTTGGATTTCCCAGCCTCAGAAACTGTAAGCAATAAATCTCATTTTCTTTATAAATTACCCAGTTCCACATATTTTGTTATAAGCAACAAAAACGGACTAATACAGGTGGAAACCCATGAGCTGATTTTCCAGCTTGGGGACACAGGTGCACACAACTCAGTCAGCTGGTGGGGTTGTGGGTGGGGGAGGGATGGGGTGTGGTCCACCTGAGGGGGTTCTGCCTATGTGATCTCTGGCTGGGGATGTGGGGATGTATCAGTTCAGAAGGACGAGGATAGGCTTCACAGACTGCAGAACAGAGTCACAGCTGCTGTGAGCCCAGCTTCATGCCACCAGGATCAGGGCATTATTGCTTCTCCTGTGAGGGTGCTGCGTGGAGGTCAGAGGCTTAAGGCTGGGAAAGTGCCATGGCTACTGGTCCCAGGGCGGGGCACACTCCTCTAACAGCTCCAGTTTCCAGATGGTGATGTCCTGCATTGGCCTGGGTCATGAGGGTTGGGTGTGGGAGTACCCAGTGTGTCCCAGTGTTCTAGAGCGATGCAGTGTGTGTTTTCTAGGGCACTCCTCACACTTGGCTCTGGGCTTGTCCAGCCAAAGGATATGCAGGCCTTTGTGTTGAGGATGGGGGTTGGTGTATGTCCTCTGTCTACCTTTTCGCAGCAAGGGAAAATTCTCTCTACACCAATCCCGGTGTTGGAGATGTGGTGGCCGAGGCCATGTGATTCTGTGTCCTCTCTGTGCTGCCATCCTGTGTTTCTGTGCTCTGCAGTGATCTCACCAGTCTCTTGCTGCACTCCTACACTCTCCCACTGATGCTCCTGTCAATGTTTAGCTGTCTGTTAGTTGTTCCAGTCCTTTTCTGTGGGAGGAATGCACCCTGGGCACCTCTAGTCTGCCATCTTCAGTACACTGTATTATAATTAGTTTTTATGTGTTTCTCTTCTGAACAGACTTTGAGATCTTTAAGAACATGCCTTACTTATTAAAAGGATTGAATTAAAATAGGGGTCAAATTCTCAGCAGCATGGATGAGCTTGGAGAAAATTATGCTGTGAAATAAGCTGGGCACAGAAAGAGAAATACTGTATGTTCTCACTCATAAGCAGGAGCTAATAAATAAATACATAATAAAGAAAGAAAGAAAGAAACACAATCATAACAATAAGTTTAACTTTCAGAAAGAGAGAAAAGAACTATGATTACTAGAGGTGGGAAAAGGGGAGGGGGAGGAGAGATCGTGAGCAATTGGTTAATGGACACAAAACAGCTAGTTAGAAAAAAAAAGTTCTATTGATGTACAGTCAAGCTAGGCATCTGTAATTAACAAAAGTAGACTGCATGTTTTCAAATGACTAGAAGAGAGGAGATTGAATGTCCTCAACACAAAGAAATGATTATGTTTTGTAATGATGAATATGCTAATTATTTTGATTTGATCATCACACACTGTACACAGGTGTTGATACTCAATTCTGTACCCCACAAATATGCATAATCAATTACATTTCAATAAAATAAAATAGGGGTCAAGGCAATTTGCCATGGAAACCTAGAGGGAGGAGTGATTAATTGTAATTCAGCAGAGCAGGGAAAATGGCACAAAGAATATGGCATTTTAATAGGTTGTTAATTTATTAGCTTGTATTTATTCATTGTCCTCCATGTGACAGGCACTGTTATAGGGGCTGCATATATATTCAGTAGTGGACAAGCAAACACAGTCCTTGATTTTATAGAGCTCAGAGTCTAGTTGGGAAGACAGACTTTCAACTGAAAGGAAAAATATTCCTGTTAATAAATTAAAAATATAAATTATAAAATATGCTAAGAAGGAAAAATGCCAGGTGCTGTGGAATAACCTAATTTGGATTAGGAGGGGGGATTGGGAAGTCTATGCTGAGGAGATGTAGCTTGAGCTCAGACTTCACTAATGAGTAGAAGTTAGCTAATGAAGAGTGAGGAAAAGATTATGCAGGCAGAAGGAACAGCACATGCAAGTGCCCTGAAGCAGGAAAGGGGTTGATGTGTTCAAAGAATAAAATGAGTCATTGTAGCTGTAATATAGTGAATGAGGGAAGAGTTGCTTGAGATAAGGCTGAAGAGATGGACAGGGGCCATAACATCTAAAGTTGTATCTGTTAGAATTGTTTTGGGCTGCATGTAACAGAAACCAAGTTATGGTGGTTTAACCAAATAAAGGGTTCATTTTCTCATATAACAGGAGTCTCAATGTCAGCAGCCCAGGGCTAGTTCAAGTGCAAGGACTCAAGCTTCCAACTTTCTGTTCTGTTATCCTTTGAGCTTGGTTTCTGTATTAGTCCATTTCTGTTGCTTATAACATAAGCACCTAAAACTGAGTGATTTATAAGAAAATGAAATTTACTGTTTACACTTTCAGAGGCTGGGAAGTCCAAAGTCCAGGGAATACATGTGGTGAGGGTCTTCTTTCGTGGTGGCTTTACAGCAATGCAGGGGTCTCACATGGCAGAAAATGGCAGAGCAGAGAGAGAGGCTCTCACATGCTTTCCTGTTAAAGCCCTCAGAACCACGCCCCTGACTGCCATTATTAATCCATTCACTACAGCATGGTCCTACAATCTAATCACCTCTTCAAGGCCACACTTTTCAATTACCATAATGAGATTTCCCACTCTCCACAGTTACAGTGAGAATTAAGCTTCTAGTATATGAACTTGGGGGTACACGATTCAATCTACAGCATTCTGCCCCTGGCCCCCAAAGTTCATGTCCTTCTCACAGGTAAATACATTCATTCCAGCCCCAAAGTCTTAATTTGTTTTGACTTAAAGTCCAAGGTTCAACATCCCATTTGTGAAATCAAAACAAGTTTTTTGCTTCCAAGACACAATGGTAGGACAAGCATAGGGTACATATTCCCATTCAAAAAGGGAGAAATAGGCTAAAAGAAAGGTGTAACAGGTCTCAAACAAGTCCAAAACCCAGCACAGCAGGCATTAAATCTCAAAACTGGTGAATCATGTATCCTGATTCCATATTCGGCATTCTCTGCACACTGGTGTGGGGGTTGAGGCTCCAAGTCCTCAGGCAGCTCTGCTCCTATGGCTTTTCTGATCTCAGGCCATACTTCAGCTCTCCCAGGCTGGCATTGCATGATAGCAGCTCCACAATTCTGGGGTCTCTATGGTGGTCACACTCCCACAGCTCCACTAGGCATGGCCTTAGTGGGGTTTTTCTGCTGCAACTCGACCCCATGTTTCTGCTTGGCATTGCTCTAGTGAAGGCTGTCTGCGGTGACTCCACCACTGTGACAGATCTCTTCCTGGGTCTCCAGGCTTTTCCATACATACTTTGAAGTTGGGGTGGAGGCTCCTAAGTCTCCACAGCTCTAGCATTCTGTGAGCCTGCAGACTTAACACCATGTGGACGCCTCCAAGTCTTCCAGCTTGTATTTTTCAAAGCTGCGGGTCCAGCCACACCTGGGGCCAATTTAGCCATGGCTGGAGCAGCTGAAGAAGCTGGGGTGCTGGTGTGGGAAGCAGCATCCTGAGGTGGCTCTAGGCAGCGAACCCGTGGAGGGAGCCTCGATCCTGTTCCCCAGGACCGTTCTCTTGCCCTAGGCCTCTGGGCCTGTAATGAAAGAGCTGGCCCCAGAGGCTTCTACAATGTCTTCAGGGCCTTTTCCCCTTCTCCTGATAATCCCTTTCTTTTCTACTAATCTTAGCACCACTGCATTTTTCTCCCGAAAATGGTCTCTACTTCTCTACTGCATGGCCAGGCTGCAAATTTTCCAAATCTTTGAGCTCTGCTTCCCTTTTAATTACACATTCAGGTTTTATGTCATGCCTTTTCTGCCACAACTCAGCTTAGGCTGTTGCAAATAGCCATGCAGCTTCCTGAATGTTTTGCTGCTTAGAAATTTCTTCTGCCAAACATCTGGGTCAGCACCTTTAAATTTCACATTCCATAAAACTTTGGGGCATGAACAGAATACAGCCAAGTTCCTTGCCAGTTCATAGCAAGGGTGATCTTTGCCTGAGTTTCCAATAACTCCCTTCTCATTTACATTTGAGCCTTCCTTAGAATGGTCTTTACAGTCCATATTTCCATGAGCATTCTGGTCACCACCATTTAACCAGTCTCTAGAACATTCCAAACTTTCCCTGGTTTCTTTTTCTTCTAAACTCCCACCAGCTGCTAGGCTTTCTCTAACCTGCCCCTTCAAATTCTTCCAGCCTTTTCTTACCACCCAGTACCAATGCCACTTCCATATTTTCAAATATTTGTTATAAGCAACACCCCACTTCTCTGGTACCAATTTTCTGTATTAGCCTGTTTCTGTTGCTTATAACAAAACACCTGGACCTGGGTAATTTATAAGAAAATGAAATTTATTGCTTACAGTTTTGGAGGCTGGGAAGTCCAAAGTCCAGGGAACACATCTGGTGAGGGTTCTCTTTGGTGGTGGCTTTACAACAATGCAAGGGTCTCACATGGCAGAACATGGCAGAGCAGAGCAGAGAGAGAGAGGCTCTCATGTACTCTCCTATTAAAGCCCTAGAACAACACCCCTAACCACCACTATTAATCCATTCACTACACCATGATCTTATGATCTAATCGCCTCTTCAAGGCTCTGCTTTTAAATTACCATAATGGGATTTTCCACCCTCAACAGTTACAGTGGGAATTAAGCTTCTAATATATGAACTTTGAGGGACACAATCCAATCAATCCACAGCAGCTTCCATCATCATGCTTCCAAAAAGACTGCTCCACCTCCAGGCAGGCAACAGGGGAGATAGCAAAGAGCAAAAAACATGTGCCAGCTGAGTTTGTCTCTTTCCATCAGGAAAGTAATAGCTTTCCTGGAAGCCCTATCCTGTAGATTTTTGCTTATTTTATTGACCAGAACTGGGTTGGGTGGCCACCCTTAGTTATAATGGAGATTTTATTTTCAACTCAGCCTATTACTATTTCTAATAATATCCTGGTTTTATTATAGAAGTGGGAAACATATTAGGTAGACAAGTCACAGTTTGTGCCACAAAGGCTATCATAAGGGTTTGAGGTTTATTCTAGGAACAATGGGAATTCACTGAAAGGTTTTCAGCAGAATTCCTTTTATGTTTATTAACATCTCTCTGGCTGCTGTGAGAAGAATGAATTGTAAGGGTGCAAGAATTTTAAAAGGCTGACCAGTTAGGAGGTAATTAAAAGAAATGATAGTGGCTTGGATAGGGGAGTGGTAGCAGTGATAGAGAGAAGTGGACAGATTTGGGATATATTTTAGGGGCAGCATATACTTGATTGAATACAGAGGGTGAGAGAAGGGGAGGAATAAAAAATGACTCATAGATTTCTGGTTTGTGCATTTGGGTAGAGAGTGGTGCCATTCGCTGAGATTAGGAAGCCCTGGGGAGGACCAGTTTGGGATAATTTATGAGTACCGTTTTGGACATGTTGAATTTGAATTGTCTATGAAGCATCCAAAAGGAGATGTCTAGTTAGCAGTTAGACATATGTGTCTGGAGCTCAGAAAACAGGTTCTGAAATGGAAATAGAGATTTGGGGGCCATTTGCCTTTGGATGATATGCAAAGCTATGAGAGTTGACAACATGGTCTAGGAAGAGAGTTCAGAATAGAAAGAGAAGAGGGCTCAAGATTGAGCCCCTGGGAATCTTCGCAGTCATTTATTTTATTGGAATGGCTTTCATGTTTTTATTTAAAAAAAGATACGTACTCATTGTAAAGTAATCAAAAAATGTAAAAAAGTACGAAAAAGGGGGAAAAATTTCTCCCAATCTCCACCAACCAGGAATAACCCTTATTTATGCCTCAGTTTCCTTATTTGACAAAAGGAGGATAAAAACAGTGCTGTACCTATTTATAACATTGCCGAGATAACTTAATGAGGTAATCCATTTAAAGTGCTTTCTCTGATACCTGGCAAATAGTGAACACTTAATAAAAGGTAGCTGCTTAAGATTAATGAATATTATTCTGGGCATAACTTTTATTATATAAGATTAATAAATGGATAGAGAGACAAATTTTAATAGAAATAATATACATGCTATTTCAAAAAGGCTAGAATTTAAAAAATGCTTGACTTGAACAAAAGAAAATAAATCAAAGTGGAAATAAAGGAATTGATAAACTTCAGATAAATGTTTTTTTCCTCTCAAGGAAAACTAGTCTCAAATATTATTGTAAAGTTAAGATAAAAAATTTGAAAAATTATCAAGAGGTTGCAGTCATATTTTTATCTCCATGTTTCAATTTTTAATAGTGTTGACTGATACCCTGGGTAGTAGGTTAAGAGCATAGGTTCTGGAAATAGCCTACCTAGGTTCAAATCAGTTGTGCCACTTACTAGCTATGTGAAGGTGGGCAAACTATTTAATCTTTGTGTGCCTCAGTTTGCTCATCTCTGGAATGAAGATGAAAAAGTACCTGCTTCATTGGGTTGTTCTGAGAAATAGAGTTAATACATGTAAAATACTTGACACAGTACCTGGCACATAATAAACTATGATTATGAAATATGAGGAAATGTATCCCCCTCACCTCCTCTCTCATCTCCTGGTTTCTGTTAGCTATATTATTATTTTTACCTTTTCATAGTTTACAACATTTACATTCTGTTCTCCACCTAGAATTTTCTAAGTTGTTTGGTCTTGGTTCTGTGTTTAAATGAATTTAATACTTACTTCTAGTCCTTTTATCACAGCTTCTTTATTCCTGAGTTCTTTATTTTGATATCTTTTAGTTGTCTAGATTTTATCATCTACTAGTGTTTTTTTTTTTTTTTTATAGGAAGCACTCATAGGTGTTGCATTTCTTGAACTTTTGCATGCTTGAGAATATCTGTCTGTCGAAGGGCAAGATGACAGGGATATAAAATTCTTGGGTCACACCTCTGTTCCCTTAGGACTTGGTTGATATTGCTTCACTGTTTTTTGGCATTGTGGGTTACACTGATCCTTTAATCATGGCCTCTCCATTTGTCCTTTGGATGGCCAGATTGCATTGTAGAAATTCCAGCATTAGAAGTCAGGTGATGGAGGAGAAGAAGCTGGCTACTAAGATTGAAATAGAGTGGCCAGGAAAATGAGAGGAAAACACTGAGGTGTTGCAAAAGCTGAGAGAAGAGTGCGTTGACAAAAAAGGCAGTGGCGAACTGTGTTAAAATCTTCCGTAAGGTCAAAAAGTTGTAAAAAAAAAAAAAAAAAAAAGGATTTGGGTAGGGGAAATGTGAAAGCACATTCTGGTCTGCAAGAATCACATGAGCTAAGTCGGGCAAGTCACACACCTCGTATAGGTGTATACATATGTATTTGGGGTGCGGGAGTGAGTAATCCAGTGTGGGTAGAATATTGATTGCATGAAAGAGATGAAGTTATGACAGATGAAGTTACTCAGATCTCTTTCTTTTTCTCTCAGGCTACCTTGTTTTTCCCTTCTGCCTCTCCACTTAGCTTTTCATCTGGATTTTTAAAAACATTTCTGAGTTATTGTTCTTTTCTCTCTCCTTTACTGTCTTCCACATTTCTCCATTTTTTCCTTTGGAATAAAAGGAATAGAGTTTTCAGTAATGTTCTGTTCATAAATCAGTTAATAAATTCAATAAATATTGAATATCAACTGGGAATACTGCAGTGCATAAGACAGTGTAGTGGGATAGACAAATAAATAAATGATTACTTCCCAGTGTGTGGTAAGTGCTATTTTAGGGCAGTACAGGGTGTTTGGGGATACAGAGGAGGGCATGCAACTCAGCTTTGCAAGGTTATAGGGAGAAGAAGGGTACTCAGGGCAGGCTTCTGAGAAAAAGTGATAAAGAAACCAAGACTTACAAGATGAGTAAGGCGAAGGTGTCAGAGAGACAGTGCTACAGGCAGAAGGAAAATCATAAACAAAAGCTTGAAATGTGAAAGAGAATGCGATGTTTTAACAACTGAGAGAATTTTAGTAGGGTGGGAGTGTTTACATTGTTTTCCATTACAAAAGAAGTACATCTTCACTGATAAATAATCTATCAAAAGTAGAAAGTAAAAAAATCAAAGGTGTTTCCCACACCCACAAGTTACCAGTATTAACCACTGTTAGCATTTAATGAGTATTATTTCACATCCTTTTCTATTCTTGTGAAAATACATACTCATATACATATGTATGTGTGTATGTATATAGTTGTCTTTAATGATTTTTAAAATATATGATTTTCCAAAAACATTCTGCTATGGTCTGAACGTTTCTGTCCCTTCCAAATTCATATGCTGAAATCCTAACCCCCAAAGTGATGGTACTGGGAGGTGGGAGTCTTTGGGAGATGATTAGGTCATGGGGGTAGAGCCCTGTTGAGTGGGATTATGAAGGAGGCCCTAGAGAGACCCCTTACCCCTTTCATCATATGAGGACACAGTGAGAAGGCACTGTCTGTGAACCAGGGAACAGGTCTTTGCCAGACATGGGATCTGCCAGTGCCTTGCTCTAGGACTTCCCAGCCACTGGAACTGTGAGAAATAAATATCTATTGTTTGTAAACCACCCAGTCTATGGAGTTTTGTTATAGCAGCCTGAACCAACTGAGACACATTCATATGTTTGTCTGCTACTTGCTCTTTTCATTTAGAAATATAGCATAGACGTCCTTCCTTGTCAGTACAAGAACTCATTCTTAATAGCTGAATAACATTTCATATACAATATACTATAACTTAACCAGTTACCTAGTGATGGGTGTTTAGGTTACCTCTAGTTTTTTGAGATTATAAAGAATGCTGCAATGAACCCACTAGTGCATTATAAATACCTTTGCCCACTTCTACAAACATGTCTGTAGGATAGATTCTTGGGTGTATTAGTTTCCTACGGCTGCCATAAATTACCAAAACTTGGTGGCTTAAAACAACAGAAATTTATTCTCTCCCACTTCAGGAGGCTAGAAGTCCTAAATCAAGGTTTTGACAAGGCCATGCCCCCTCTGAAAGCTCTAGGAAAGAATTCTTCCTTGCCTTTTCTTAGCTTCTTTTGGCTTCTAGCAATCCTTGGCATTCCTTGGCATTCCTTGGCTTGTATCTGCATCACTCCAATCTCTGCCTTCATCTTCACATGGCCTTCTTCCCTTTATGTGGATCTATATATCACCAAATGTTCCACTACTTATAATGACACCAGCCATTGAATTTAGGGTCCACCCTAATCTACTATGACCTCATTTTTATTTGATAACATCTGCAAAGACACCATTTCCAAATAAGGTCCCAATCACAGGTACTAAACCTATCTTTTTAGGCAACACATTTCAACTCATTATGTAAGGGAGTTCTGAATCATTAGTATGCAGATTTGAAACCTTGATAAATACCATTATATTGCCCTCTAAGAGATTGTAGCAATGCATACTTAATCCAACCATGTATGAGAGTACATATTTTGAATTATTTCTTAAGTTGGGTTAATACTCTTTATTATTTATTGCTTACATTTTTGATCATCTGAGATGCTGAAAACATTTAATTGTAATCCTGCTCATATTTCTACTGTGAATTTCCTGTTAATATTCCTTGCCCAATTCTATTGTTTTTTGATTTAATTTTTATTGAGATATAATTCACATACCATGAAATTCGCCATTAAAAAATGTATTATTGAGCAGTTCTTAGAATATTCACAGAGCTGTACAACCATCATTGCTATCTAATTCCAGAACATCTTCATCACCACCAAAAGAAACCCTATATCCAAGGGCCGGCCCGTGGCTTACTTGGGAGAGTGTGGTGCTGATAATACCAAGGCCATGGGTTTGGATCCCTATACAGGGATGGCCGGTTAGCTCACTTGGGAGAGCGTGGTGCTGACAACACCAAATCAAGGGTTAAGATCCCCTTACCGGTCATTTAAAAAAAGAAACCCTATATCCATTACCAATCACTCTCCATTTCCCCCTTCCTAAAGTCCCCGACAACCACTAATCTACTTTTTGTCTCTAGGGATTTGCTTGTTCTGGACATTTCATATAAATGGGATCATAAAGTATGTGAACTTTTGTGTTTGGCTCCTTTCACTTAGTTGATGTTTTCATGTATAAGTATTTATCTCTGTTGTATCATGTATAAGTATTTTATTTTTCTTTATTGCCAAGTAATTTTTCATCATATGGATGTACTACATTTTATTTAATCATTCATCAGTAGATGAACATTTGCTTGCTTCCACTTTTTGGTTATTATGACTAATGCTGCTATGAACATTCAAGTACAAGTTTTGGTGTGAACATAGGTTTTTAAATTCTCTTGGTGCTGTGGATTGAATGTCTCCCCAGAGCTTACTGAAACTTAATCCTCACTGTGACAGTGTTAAGAGGGTGAGAAATCCTATTATGGTCATTTAAAGGTGGGGCCTTTAAGAGGTGTTTAGATTGTGAGGACTGTGCCCTAGTGAATGGATTAATCCATTGATGGTTTGATGGTGGTCATGGGCATACTTATGATGGCTTTAAAAGGAGAGCAATTGAAAAGTTTAGCTCTCTTGGTCAGCCATTTGCCATGTGATACCCTGCGTTGCTGTATAGAGTCACTACCAACAAGGTCCTCACCAGACGAATTCCCTGGACTTTAAACTTCCCAACCTCTGAAACTGTAAGAGATAAATTTTATTTCTTTATAAATTATCCAGTTTCAAGTATTCTTTTATAAGCAACAGAAATGGATTAACACACTTGGGTATATACCTAGGATTGAAATTGCTGGGACATATGGTAACTCTAAGTAACTTTTTGAGGAACCACCAAACTGTTTTCTACAGTGGCTGCACCATTTTACATCCCCATTAGCAATGTACAAGGGTTCCAATTTCTCCACATTCTTATCAACATTTGTTATTGTCCAGTTTTTAATTTTTTATGTTACAGCCAGCCTAGTGGGTGTGAAGTGGTATCACATTATGTTTTTTATTTCTATTTCCTTAATCACTAATGATGTTGAACATTTCTTCATGTGCTTATTAGCCATTTGTATATCTTCTTAATATCTGTTTAAATATTTTGCATTTTTAATTGGGTTATTTGTCTTTCTATTTTTGAGTTGTAGGAGTTTTTCTTATATATTCTGAATAAAGTCCCTTGTCAGGAATATGATTTGCGATATTTTCTCCCATTTTATGGGTTGCTTTTTCACTTTTTCGATAATGTCTTTTGAAACACAAAAGTTTCGATTTTGAAGAATTCCAATTTATGCATTTTTTCTTTTCTTGCTTGTGCTTTTGGTGTCATATCTAAGACTTCATCGCCAAGTCCAAGGTCATGAATATTTACCTCTATGTTTTCTTCTAAGGGTTTTATAGTTGTAGCTCTTACATTTAGGTCTTTGATTTATTATGAGTTAGTTTGTATATGTCATGAGGTAGGAATCCAAATTCATTTTTTTTGGCACATGCACATCCATTTTTCACAGCACCATTTGTTGAAAAGACTGTTCTTTCCCTCTTAAATACTCTTGGTACCCTTATCAAAAATCATTTGACCATATATGTGAAGGTTTATTTCTGGGCTCACTACTCTATTCAATTGGTTTATATGTCTGTCTTTATTCCAATGCCACACTGTCCTGATTATTGTAGGTTTTTGAAATTAGAAAGTATGAGTCGTCCAACTTTGTTCTTCTTTTTAAAGATTGTTTTGGCTATTATGGATCCCTTGCATTTCCATATGAATTTCAAAATCAGCCTGTCAATTTATGCAAAAGAGGCAGTTAGAATTTTGATGGGGATTTCTTTAAATTTGCAGATCAATTTGGGGAATATTGCCTTCTTAACAATATTATCTTCCATTCATGAACACGAGATGTCTTTTTATTTATTTAAGGCTTCCTTAATTTTTTCAGTTATGTTTTCTAGTTTACAGTCTTGCACTGCTTTGGTTACATTTATTCTTAAGTATTATATTCTTTTGATGTTATTGTAAATAGAATTATTTTCTTAATTTCATTTTTGGATCATTCATTGCGAGTGAATATAAATACTAGTGGGTTTTGTATATTGAATTTGTATCCTGAAATCTAGCCAAACTCGTTTATTAGCTTCACTAGTTTTAGTGGATACTTAGGGTTTTCACTATAGGATCGTGTCATCTGCAAATAGAGATATTTTTAATTCTCCCTTTACAATTCTGATGCCTTTTCTTTTCTTTTCTTTTCTTTCCTTCCTTCCTTCCTTTCACCTAATTGTCCTAGCTAGATCCTCCAGTAGATCTACTGGATTTTGCAAATTTGTTTTTGGACATATTGAGTTCGAAGTGCTTAGGCATCATTCAAGTGGGGGAAATCAAGTAGATGGTTGACTATTCAATTCAGAAGCAAGACCTGGAATGGAGATTCCGATTTAGTGGATGTTAAGACAGAGATAGTAATCGAAGCCCTTGAAAAAATTTCCTTGATTATGAAGAGGGTTTAGAATGAAAAGAGGACCCAAAACAGTCCTGAAGATCAATATCTGATAAAGAATGGGTACAGGAAGAAAAGTTCACAAAGGAAACTGAAAAGTCACTGGCAGAATGATAGGAGTTAAATCTTGAGGACATGGTGTTATGGAAGCCAAGAGAAGAAAGAATTTTAGGAAAGTGGGAATTGTCAGTAGTCTGAAGGGTATAGCATGTTTTAAATGCTGCTGATAATTTTAGTAAAATAATGTCTGGCATAGATAAGAGCATATTAACATGCTCAAGGGACAAAACTAGTAGAGGTGATGGTAAGATGCTAGAGGCAGAGGGTATAATCAGTAGCCTACTTTTTTCTTTCTCTTTGCTTCTTTTTAAAAATTAGTTTATTTTTTATTGGTTATACATATTCATGGAGCACTGAGCTGACTATTAGCACGCATGCACAGATGTGATAATTGGATCAATACCGTTAACATGCCCACCACCTCAAATTGCAGTTATTCACAAATGTCCCCCACCCAACTGCTCCCACACCCTCCTTCCTCTCCCCACTCCAGGCAATCTTAGGTCTGTTCTCTCCCTCTGCAAGTCCACCGCACCACTGAGGTTGTTCTTTCCTTCCTTTCTCTCTTAGCTCCCACTTATGAGGGAGGACATGAGGTATTTCTTTCTGTGTCTAGCTTATTCCACTTAGAATAAGTTTCTCCAAGCTCATCCATGTTGCTGCAAATGGCAGAATTTCATTCTTTTTTATGTCACCGTAGTATTCCATGGTGTATATATACCATATTTTCTTTATCCAGTCATCCATCTATGGACATTTAGGTTGGTTCCATATTTTGGCCATTGTAAATAGAGCTTCAATGAACATGGGAGTGTATGTATCCCTTTGACATGATGATTTCCATTTCTTTGGGTATGTACCCAGAAGTGGGATTGTTGTATCTTATGGTAGATCTATCTGTAGTTGTTTGAGAAACTGCCATACTGTTTTCAATAGTTAGCCTTTTTTTTTCAGTCACCAAGTACATGCTGTCTTTGGATTTGGGTCACATCTAAATTTTCTATGTATTGCTTACACTTTTTTGATGTGGTGAAAAAATTCACTATAGGAAATTCTTTGCTTGGAAGAATGTGTTCTGATTGTCCATATATGAGCAGGTTCCAGGTAGAAGAGGACTGATCTATTCTCTCTACCTTAGTGTTTCTCAATGTGTGCTCTGATTTGCATTAGAATCACCTGAGGTACTTTTAAAGCTAAAGACTGGTGGTCATAATTACAGGCCTACTGGATTATAATAATCCCAGGAGTGGTACCCTGAAAACTTCATTTAAACAACTTTCTGCAGATAATTCCTATGCATAGTTAATTTGAGAAACATGATTCTGGAAGAATTACCTTCTAAAAGTTATTTACGCTCATTCATTTACCTCAATGTAACAGAGAACAAACATACCCCAAAGAGACAGTGAACATGAGTGTTATTTGGCTACATTTCTGTACATGGGTGCACAGCCACATAAAATGTTTGCGAGTTTTAGCTACATTTTTTTCTCTTACCAATGATGTCATCAGTGTCTGGCTGAAACAATGGCATCCATCTTCTGTAGGTTACTGAATGATCCTAATGTCTTTCATTGGTCAGATTTCATCTTTCCATATAATTTCATTTCTTAAGGTCAAGACTCCTTAATTTTAGTCCATCTGCTATAGACTAAACATTTGTGTCCCCCCAAATTCATATGTTGAAATTCTAGCTTCCAGTGCAATGGTATTTGGAGTGGGTCTTTTGGGAGGTGATTAGGTTGTGAGGGCAGAATCCTCATGAATGGGATTAGTACCCTTATAAAGGAGATTGCAGAGAGCTCCCTGACCCTTCTGCCATGTGAGGACACAATGAGAAGACAACTGTCTATGAACAAAAAAGTGGACCCTTACCAGACATTGAATCTTCCAGCACCTTGGTCTAGGACTTCCTAGCCTCCAGAACTGTGAGTAATAAATGTCTGTTGTTTAAGCCATCCAGTCTGTGATATTCTGTTACAGCAGCCTGAACTGACCAAGACACCATCCTGTATCCCTTTTGATTGATAATTGTATCAACCCATAAAAGAAAGGACAGCTTGGAGGTGGAGAATGACCATCTAATCCAAGTATTCAGGTTCTCTGGGCTGACTCCGTGGCTCACTCGGGAGAGTGCCACGCTGGGAGCGCAGTGGCACTGGGAGCGCTGAGGCTGTGGGTTCGGATCATATATAGGGCTGGCCGGTGCGCTCACTGGCTGAGCACAGTCCGGACGACACCAAGCCAAGGGTTATGATCCCCTTACTGGTCACAAAAAAAAAAAAAAAAAAAAAAAAAAACTGACCTACATCAAATGGTATCTACATTCATCCTTATATTACTACCATCTTATACTTTTCAGCTTCATGCCTCTTTGGATATGTTTTTTGTGCAGTGCCTTCTCTCCTGACCAATCGGTTAGTCTCTTCTTACTTTCCTATTCACTTCATGTGCTCATTAACACTGTATGTTTTCTTTTATTGATCATAGCATCAAGGGAAGTTGGGACTAAAATGACCTTAGAGATACTCCAACCTGCTTACTTTTACAGATAGAAAAGCTAAGGGCCAGAACCATGAAACAACTTGTCCAAAGTAACATAGCTAGTTAATGGCCCAGCTAGGACCAGTGCCTGGGTCTCCTGATTCCTTTTCCAGGACTCTTCCCACTATAGTAGGGATAGTTATCCCCAGAGAAGACAAACTAATAACTTCTCATACATTCTTCAAGTAGGACCAAGTCTGGGGTACAAAAAGAAGGAATTGGAGGAAAATAGTTAATTTTTTTAAAGCTTAGTCTGTTAAAGAGATTTAACTTTCAACCACTACATTAGTTTTCATTTTCCCCTCCTTTCTCTGCCAGAAACAATAAAACGAATACTGTGGCACTGAGACCAAGGCAAGGTATTATACTTAAATCTGAGTTTAAATGATTTACAATTGAGTGGGAAGACTGTCTGGTGTACTGAGTTTACCAGGCTATTTCTGAATGCCAGAGACCAGCCATGTAACCCTCATCAAATCATGGCGAGGCTCTTTCCCTCAGTGTTTCATTTTACAGGGATGACTCTACTCAGAGTGCTTAAGCAGAGACCAATGAGAAAGCAGTGGCTTAAGAAAAAGAATTTACTTATATTCAAGGGGTATCAGCTCTGGGCAACTTAGTAACTGCCTTTTACAGAGGGTAAGATTGAGGCATAGAGAGGTGAATGGATTCCTTCACTGCCCCACACTGTGCCTTGATTAATATTCACTTTTGAAAACTTAAAAAAAAAAAAAAAACTTCCAAGGTGAATAGAATATCATATTTTAAAATGGGAGAAAAATCTGGAGTAAGAGAAGATGTTTTTCTTCCTGCTGATCTTTTTTTCTTTCAAAATAAGCCCTTTGGGTATTACCAAAAGAGTCATCAGAAAGTGAGCATGAAAGAGAGAGAGACAGGAAAAGAAAGAGATCATTCAAAGAGAGTTTGACAAAAGAGCAGCGACCATATGGAGAAAAAACCCTCAGTGATATGTGGTAAAGTCAAGTAATTTGGGTGAAAAGAACATGTGGCCCTGTGCAGTAGTAGGTGCCAAGGAGGACAGGTGGAAAATAGCATATGCCTGGTCAGAGAACTTTAACTTTTTTTTTTAAAACTGAGAACAGTAGGAGATAAACAGACAGTCTCCAAGGTGCTCTGGAAAATCAATCACAAACATCATCTAGAAGCAGCTGACTTAATCCATTCTATTCCTATTACAATAAATCTGACTGGCATATAAAATTTGTGTGCCTGGAAATACTGGCCTGAAAAATTGCTTTTGGGCTCTTGCTTGAATTTTTATGTGAATAAAGAAGACTAGGAAACCACTAAAAAACAGAGAAAACCCAACCATTTCCTTTTTCCAGAGAATGTTTCAAGACCAAGATCCAGCTTAGGGTGTGGGTAGTAACCTACTACATAAAATAATTTGTAAACATTTTGGTTATCCAAAATAAGAAGGCTACCTTTTATAAATGAAGATACAGAACTTCTACTCCGAGAAGAGCTTGGAGTGTATTTTCTATACTGAGGATGGTTTTGTATCACAACACCCATACTTTCTCACCCAGCCTCCCTCATGTTCAATGTTAAGAGGCTGGCCAGGGAACAGAATAAGTTTAATGGCCCACACAGGGGTTGGGCCTGACTGAGGCCTCATTAGCACCTTGGCTCAGCCAACTGATTCTAATGAAAGCTCCAGTGAAGTGGCTGTGATGAATTCCTAAGCCTTAAATTAGAGCTACTGAAAAAGTACAATATATTTCAACATAAGCTTACTACAGACCAGCTCCCATTGAGGACAATCAAATCACTTTCAGAGTGGTCAGTCTCTTTCCGTGCATTTTGCTGGGCATGTGATGGGCTCTTTTAATCAGTAGACTTGCATCCTTCAGTTCTGGGAAATATTCTTGCACTATTTATTGGATAATTTCATGCCCTACATTTTCTCGCTTTCTGAACTCCTGTTAGGTGGATATTAGATCCCAGAGCAAACCTGAAATTTTATTATTTTTTCTCCCCCATTTTTCCTATCTTTATCTTTTTGTTCTGCAATTTTGCTAAAATAGACTTTATTTTTTAGAGAAGTTCTAGGTTCACAGAAAAATTGAGTGGAAGGTAGAGAGATTACCCACATACTCCCTGCTCCCCCCCCGCAGCCTTCTCCAGAGTGGTACATTTGTTATATATATTTTTAATTGAAACATAATTGATTGTACATATCTGTGGGGTACAGAGTTGCACATCAATACTTGTGTGTAATACATGATGCTCAAATTAGGATAATTAGTATATTCAATATTTTACAATGTAATTGTTTTGTGGCCCTTTATCAATTCCTCCTTTACCCCTCTCCCTTTCCCACCACATTTGTTATAATTCATCAATCTACTTTGGCACATTATTATTAACCAAAATCCATAGTTTACATTAGGGTTCCTTCTTGGTGTACATTCTATGGGTTTTGACAAATGAATAATGTAATCTATCCACCATTATAGTATTTTCACTGCCCTAAAAATCCTCTGTGCTCCACCTATTCATCCCGCCCTCCTCCCTAACTCCCAGCAACCATTGATTCTTTCATTATCTTCTTCGTTTTCCTTTTTCCAGGATGTCATATAGTTGGAATCATACAGTATGTAGCCTTTTCACATTGGCTTCTTTCACTTAGTAATATATATTTAAGGATCCTTGATGTATTTTTGTGGCTTGATAGCTCAATTACTAATTTGTTTAATTTAATTTTTGTTTATTGTATATGTTTATGGGATACAGTTTGTTGTTTCAATACATGCATATATTGTATAATGATCTAATCAGAATAGTTAATGTATCTATCCCCTAAAAATTTATCATTTCTTTGTGGTTATAACGTTTAAGGTCTGCTTTTCTGGCTATCTTGAAATATACAGTATGTATTGTTAGCTATTGTCACCCTAGGGTACCAGAGCTTATTCTTCCTATCTAATTGTAACTTTGTAACTTTGTACTGGTCTATCAACCTTTCCTCGGCCCTCCCTCCTCCTCCCTTTCCCTGTATCTGGTAACTACTATTCTACTCTCTATTTCTCTCTTCTTTTCTCTCTTTTTAGTTTATTTTTCTTGATTAACCCATGATAATTGTATATATTTACAGAGTACAATATGATATTTGGGTACATTCATACTGCGTGCAATGATCATATCAGGATGCTTAGTATAATCATCACCTCAAGCATTTGTCACTTCTTTGTGTTAGGAACATTCAACATCATGTAATCTCCCTATATTACTATAGAATCCTAGATCCCATTCTTCCTATCTCTCTAATGTTTTGTATCCACTGACCACCCTCTCCCCATCACCCCCTTCTCTTTCCCCACACCAATCCCTAGTAACCACTATTCTGCTCTCTACTCTATGAGATCAACTTTTTTAGCTTCCACATATGAGTGAGAACATGGTATTTCTCTCTCTGTGCCTGGCTTATTTCAATTAACATAATTGTCTCCAAGCTCATCCATGTTGCTGCAAATGGCAGAATTTCATTCCTTTCTATGGTTGAGTAGTATTCCATTGGGTATATATACCACATTTTCTTTATCCAATCATCTGTGGAAGGACATTTAGGTTGGTTCCAACTCTTCGCTATTGTGAATAGAACCATGACAAATATGGGAGTGCAGGTGTCCCTTCGACTTGTTGATTTACGTTCCTTTGGATATACAACCAGTTTGGGATTGCTTGATTATAGGGTAGTTCTATCTGCAATTGTTTCAGAAATTTCTATAGCATTTTCTTTTTTTAATTTTTTAAATTTTTAAAATTTTTTTAAATTTTTTTTATTTTGAGCTTTTATTTTATTTTATTTTTTTAAAAATTTTATTTTGTCGATATACATTGTAGCTGATTATTGCTCCCCATCACCAAAACCTCCCTCCCTTCTCCCTCCCCCCCCAACAATGTCCTTTCTGTTTGCTTGTCATATCAACTTCAAATAATTGTGGTTGTTATATCTTCTCCCCCCCCCCCGGTTGGGGTGTGTGTGTGTGTGTGTGTGTGTGTGTGTGTGTGTGTGTGTGTGTGTGTGAATTTATATATTAATTTTTAGCTCCCACCAATAAGTGAGAACATGTGGTATTTCTCTTTCTGTGCCTGACTCGTTTCACTTAATATAATTCTCTCAAGGTCCATCCATGTTGTTGCAAATGGCAGTATTTCATTCGTTTTTATAGCTGAGTAGTATTCCATTGTGTAGATGTACCACATTTTCCGTATCCACTCATCTGATGATGGGCATTTGGGCTGGTTCCAACTCTTGGCTATTGTAAAGAGTGCTGCGATAAACATTGGGGAACAGGTATACCTTCGACTTGATGATTTCCATTCCTCTGGGTATATTCCCAACAGTGGGATAGCTGGGTCATATGGTAGATCTATCTGCAATTGTTTGAGGAACCTCCATACCATTTTCCATAGAGGCTGCACCATTTTGCAGTCCCACCAACAATGTATGAGAGTTCCTTTTTCTCCGCAGCCTCGCCAGCATTTATCGTTCATAGTCTTTTGGATTTTAGCCATCCTAACTGGGGTTAGATGGTATCTCAATGTGGTTTTGATTTGCATTTCCCAGATGCTGAGTGATGTTGAGCATTTTTTCATATGTCTGTTGGCCATTTGTATATCTTCCTTAGAGAAATGCCTACTTAGCTCTTTTGCCCATTTTTTAATTGGGTTGCTTGTTTTCTTCTTGTAAAGTTGTTTGAGTTCCTTATATATTCTGGATATTAATCCTTTGTCAGATGTATATTTTGCAAATATTTTCTCCCACTCTGTTGGTGGTCTTTTAACTCTGTTAATTGTTTCTTTTGCTGTGCAGAAGCTTTTTAGTTTGATATAATCCCATTTGTTTATTTTTCCTTTGGTTGCCCGTGCTTTTGGGGTCGTATTCATGAAGTCTGTGCCCAGTCCTATTTCCTGAAGTGTTTCTCCTATGTGTTCTTTAAGAAGTTTTATTGTTTCAGGGTGTATATTTAAATCCTTAATCCATTTTGAGTTGATTTTAGCATATGGTGAGAGGTATGAGTCTAGTTTCATTCTCCTGCATATGGATATCCAGTTATCCCAGCACCATTTGCTGAAGAGGCAGTCCCTTCCCCAGTGAATAGGCTTGGTGCCTTTGTCAAAGATCAGATGGCAGTAAGTGTGTGGGTTGATTTCTGGATTCTCTATTCTATTCCATTGGTCAGTGTGTCTGTTTTTATGCCAGTACCATACTGTTTTGGTTATTATAGCTTTGTAGTATAGCTTAAAGTCAGGTAGTGTTATGCCTCCAGCTTTATTTTTTTTTGCTCAGCATTGCTTTGGCTATGCGTGGTCTTTTATTGTTCCATATAAATGTCTGAATAGTTTTTTCCATTTCTGAGAAAAATGTCTTTGGAATTTTGATGGGGATTGCATTGAATTTGTATATCACTTTGGGTAGTATGGACATTTTCACTATGTTGATTCTTCCAATCCAAGAGCATGGAATATCTTTCCATCTTCTTGTATCCTCTCTAATTTCTCTCAGCAGTGGTTTGTAGTTCTCATTATAGAGATTTTTCACCTCCTTGGTTAACTCAATTCCTAAGTATTTTATTTTTTTGGTGGCTATTGTAAATGGGCAGGCTTTCTTGATTTCTCCTTCTGCATGTTCACTATTGGAGAAAAGAAATGCTACTGAATTTTGTGTGTTGATTTTGTATCCTGCTACTGTGCTGAAATCATTTATCAATTCCAACAGTTTTTTTGTAGAGGTTTTAGGCTGTTCGATATATAGGATCATGTCATCTGCAAACAGGGACAGTTTGACTTCATCTTTTCCAATCTGGATGCCCTTTATTTCCATCTCTTCTCTAATTGCTCTGGCTAGTACTTCCAACACTATGTTGAATAGGAGTGGTGAGAGTGAGCATCCTTGTCTAGTTCCTGTTCTTAAAGGAAAAGCTTTCATCTTTTCCCCATTCAGGATGATATTGGCAGTGGTTTTGTCATATATGGCTTTAATTATGTTGAGATACTTTCCCTCTATACCTAACTTATAGAGGGTCTTTGTCATGAATGAGTGCTGAACTTTATCAAATGCTTTTTCAGCATCTATAGAGATGATCATATGGTCCTTGTGTTTGAGTTTATTAATATGGTTTATTATAATTTATTAATAAATATCACATTTATTGATTTCCGTATGTTGAACCAACCTTGCATCCCTGGGATGAATCCCACTTGATCGTGATGAATAATATTTCGTATGTGTTGCTGTATTCTGTTTGCTAGTATTTTAGTGAGGATTTTTGCATCTATATTCATCAAGGATATTGGCCTGTAGTTTTCTTTTTTGGTTATATCTTTACCTGGTTTTGGTATCAGGATGATGTTTGCATCTTAGAATGAGTTTGGGAGATTTGCGTCCGTTTCAATCTTTTGGAATAGTTTGTAAAGAATCGGTGTCAATTCCTCTTTGAATGTTTGGTAAAATTCTGCTGTGAATCCATCTGGTCCTGGGCTTTTCTTTCTTGGGAGCCTTCTGATAACAGCTTCAATCTCCTTTATTGTTATTGTTCTGTTCAAATTTTCTACGTCTTCACGGTTCAGTTTTGGGAGCTTGTGTGTGTCCAGAAATTTATCCATTTCCTCCAGATTTTCAAATTTGTTGGCGTATAGTTGTTTATAGTAGTCTCGAATGATTCCTTGTATTTCAGATGAATCAGTTGTAATATCGCCTTTTTCATTTCTAATTTTTGTTATTTGAGTCTTCTCTCTTCTTTTTTTTGTTAGCCATGCTAATGGTTTGTCAATTTTATTTATCTTTTCAAAAAACCAACTTTTTGATTCGTTGAGCTTTTGAATTGTTTTTTGGTTTTCAATTTCATTCAGTTCTGCTCTGATCTTAATGATTTCTTTCCGTCTGCTAACTTTAGGTTTGGATTGTTCTTGTTTTTCTAGTTCTTTAAGGTGAAGTGTTAGGTTGTTCACTTGCCATCTTTCTATTCTTCTGAAGTGAGCATTTAATGCAATAAATTTTCCCCTCAATACTGCTTTTGCAGTATCCCACAGGTTTTGGTATGATGTATCATTGTTTTCATTAGTTTCAATAAATTTTTTGATTTCCTGCTTGATTTCTTCTTGGACCCATATGTCATTAAGTAGAATGCTGTTTAATTTCCATGTGTTTGTATAGTTGCCAGAGTTTCGTTTGTTATTAATTTCTAGTTTTAATCCATTGTGGTCTGAGAAGATACATGGGATAATTCCAATTTTTTTGAATTTATTGAGACTTGATTTGTGACCTAATATGTGATCTATCCTGGAGAATGATCCATGTGCTGATGAGAAGAATGAATATTCTGAGATGGTTGGGTGGAATGTTCTGTAGATATCTGCCAATTCCAATTGGTCTAGAGTCTTGTTTAGATCTTGTGTTTCTCTACTGATTCTTTGCCTAGATGATCTGTCTAATATTGACAGTGGGGTGTTCAGGTCCCCTGCTAATATGGTATTAGTATCTATTTCCTTCTTTAGGTCTAATAGAGTTTGTTTTATAAATCTGGCTGCTCCAACATTGGGTGCATACATATTTATGATTGTTATGTCTTCTTGATGGATCAGTCCTTTTATCCTTAAGTAGTGTCCCTCATTGTCTCTTTTTATGGTTTTTAGTTTAAAGTCTATTTTGTCCGATATAAGAATAGCTACTCCAGCTCGTTTTTCTTTTCTGTTTGCATGGTAAATCATTTTCCATCCTTTCACTCTTAGTCTGTGTGAATCTTTATGGGTGAGGTGGGTCTCTTGTAGGCAGCATATAGTTGGGTCCTCCTTTTTGATCCAGTCAGCCAGTCTGTGTCTTTTAATTGGGGAATTTAAGCCTTTTACATTAAGAGTTGTTATTGAAAGGTGTTGATTTATTCCTAGCATTTTATTGGTTGTTTTGTTGTCTTAGGTGTCTTTTGTTCCTTGCTTTCTGATTTACTGTTTGGTTTCTTTGTTTGTTGGTTCCTTAGGTTGTAGATAGTGTTTTTGTTAGCTTGTTTTCTCTTCATGAATGCCATTTTTATTGTACTAGCGGGTTTAGATTTTTCTTGGGTTTTTATGGCAGTGGTAGTTATTTTTCAGGAACCAAACCCAGTACTCCCTTGAGGATTTCTTGTAAGGGTGGTCGTGTGGTAGTGAACTGCCGCAGTTTTTGTTTGTCTGAGAAATATACTATTTGCCCCTCATTTCGGAAGGATAGCCTTGCAGGGTAGAGTATTCTTGGCTGGCAATCTTTGTCTTTAGTATTTTGAAAATATCATCCCATTCCTTTCTAGCTTTTAGGGTTTGTGATGAAAAGTCTGATGTTAACCTGATTGGGGCTCCCTTATAGGTGATTTGACGCTTCTCTCTTGCAGCTTTTAAGATTCTCTCTTTGTCTCTGAGTTTTGCCAATTTGACTATGACATGTCTTGGAGAAGGCCTTTTTGGGTTGAATACGTTTGGAGATCGTTGAGCTTCCTGGATCTGAAGATCTGTGATTTTTCCTATACCTGGGAAGTTTTCCGCCACTATTTTGTTGAATATGTTTTCAATGGAATCTCCATTTTCCTCCCCTTCTGGAATACCCATGACTCGGATATTTGAGCGCTTGAGGTTGTCTGATATCTCTCTCAGATTTTCTTCCATGTCCTTGATTCTTTTTTCTTTCTTTTTGTCTGCTTGTGTTATTTCAAACAGCCCATCTTCAAGTTCAGAGGTTCTCTTTTCAACTTCGACAAGCCTGCTGGTTAAACTCTCCGTTGTGTTTTTTATTTCGCTGAATAACTTCTTCAGTTCAGCAAGTTCTGCTACATTTTTTTTCAGGACATTGATTTCCTTGTACATTTCCTCTTTCAGATCCTGTATACTTTTCCTCATTTCATCATGATGTCTAGCTGAGTTTTCTTGTATCTCATTCAGTTTCCTTAGAATGATCACTCGAAATTCCTTGTCAGTTATTTCAAGGGCTTCTTGTTCTATAGGATCTAGAGTTTGAGATTTATTAACTTTTGGTGGTGTACTTTCTTGATTTTTTGTATTTCTGGTATCTTTTTTTTGGTGTTTATTCATTGTGGCAGGGGGTTTCACAGTCCACCGGTTTGAGACTAATGACTAACTAGGATGTTGCTGTGGTTGCCAATTTGGTATGGCTCCCTCCATGACTGCTCAGTTGGCCTCTAGTGCCTTGTGTGTGTGGTTGCCTCGGGTCTTGGGCTTCTCCGGGGAGCCACCTTTCTGGTCAGCTTGGACTTTGCTGGGCTGGTGGATCACATACCACAGGGTGTGTGATCTCTGTTGAGCTTTCACTTCCTGTGCAGGACTTCTCCCCGTCCGTGTGCTCTAGCCCAGGCTGTTAGACCATGCAGTGGCGACCCCACCGGGTGTGTGGTTTCTGTCGGGTCTCCGCCTCCCTGGCCGCACGTCTCCCCCCTCTGTGCGCACTGTGCTGAGCTGGGGCGTGTTTTCTGCACCCCTCGTCTATCAGCTGGGCCTTCAAGACCCTGCTCGGCACCGCCTCACCCAGGAAGTCTACCAGGTTTCTGCTAGGTACAGACGACCGGTCTCTCTGGGTGCCTTTGTAGCACTGTGTAGATCTTTCTCGGGTCTTGTTCACCTTTGTATCCCCCTGGTATAAACCGAGTCTAGCGCCCACCTGCAGCCTGCTCTCCGGCATGTTCAAGCGGACCTGGGAACTCTCCTACCACACTATTCCCAACCAGAAATTCGTTAGGCTTTTTTCCAAACTGGTGGCCGCAGAGATGGTATCTGCCTCCCAGTAACAGGAAGTTTACCGGGTGCCGGAGTCCAGGGTGTGGTGGAGTGACAGTCGGCCCGCCCGTACTTCCTTGCCCTCCCAACACCAGCCGGGGACGCCCCACGCCACCAGCCCCGCCAGAGAACTGTGGAGGGAGTGGGAGAGGAGGCCGGCCCGCAGGCTCCGGAAAGCCCTGCGCCGGGCCAAGCAAGTGGGAGGGCTCAGTGATGGCCGAGCAGGGCGGAGCTGCCCGCACCTGGGAAAATGGAGGCAGCACCGGGGCAGTGAGTGGCCTGGTGGTGCAGGCGGGAGCCGGGTGGGCATCTGGCCCCCGAACAGACCTGGGCCAAGGGTCACTCACAGGGTTGTGCCAGGTCGGGTGCTCGCTCTCTGTCTCTGGTTTGTCGCCTTCCGTGTTCTTGGCTGCTGCCGCCTCAGGCTGTTCAGTCGCGGTGTGGCTCGGGCGCTCCCAGGAATCTTCTTTAATGCCGGCCTGAAACCTCGAATCCTGAATAGGGCAGCTGGCCGCCTTCAGCGCGGCCCCGGCCTCCGGGATCCTGGCTGCATCCACAGCAGCCCTGGCGCCGTGTTCCCTGTTTCGAGACTCGCTTTTGCAGCTAAGAGACAGTTCTTTTCCTGCTCCACACTTCAAAGCTGTTGCCTGTAAATGAGGCAGCCTCTCCTGCCGGGGGCAAAGTGGCGTTCAGCCCCCATGACCGGCCAGCAGCAGCAGTCCTCCCTTAAGAGATGGCGAGAGGAAGGTCCACAAGTTTCCCGGCTGCCTGAGGCCCAGTGGCCGCCTTTTCCACCTCAGCTACTCTGCGCCAGCCGCCGCAGCCACCGCCATCTTGAAACTCCCCTCTATAGCATTTTCCATAGTGGCTGTACTAATTTACATTCCCACCAACAATGTATAAGAGTTCCCCTTTCTCCACATCTTCACCAGCATTTGTTATCTTCTGAATTTTTGATAATAGTCATTCTAACTGGAGTAAAATAATATCTCATTGTGGTTTTCATTTGCATTTCTCTAATGATTAGCAATGTTGGATAGCTCATTTTTTTTTAGTGCTGAATAATATTCCATTGTCTGGATGTATCACAGTTTATACATTCACCTACTGAAGGACATTTGGGTTGCTTCCAATTTCTGGCAATTTTGAATAAAGCATCTTTAAATATCCGTGTGCAGATTTTGTGTAGACATAAGTTTTCAATTCATTTGAGTACATACCAAGGAGCAGAATTGTTGGGTCATATGGTAAGAGTACGTTTGGTTTTGTAAGAAATTGCCAAACTGTCTTCTGAAGTGGCTATAGTATTTTGCATTCTTACCAGCAATGAATGAGAGTTACTGTTGTGACACATGCTCACCCACACTTGTATTGTTAGTGTTCTGGATTTCTTTTTCTTTTTCTTTTTTTTTTTAACTTTTATTTTGTTGATATACATTGTGGTTGATTATTGTTGCCCCTCACCAAAACCTCCCTCCCTCCTCCCTCTCCTCCCTCCCCCACAACAATGTCCTTTCTGTTTGCTTGTTGTATCAAATTCAAGTAATTGTGGTTGTTATATCTTCTCCCCCCCCCGGTTTTTTTTTTTTTTTTGTGTGTGTGAATTTATATATTAATTTTTAGCTCCCACCAATAAGTGAGAACATGTGGTATTTCTCTTTCTGTGCCTGACTCGTTTCACTTAATATAATTCTCTCAAGGTCCATCCATGTTGTTGCAAATGGCAGTATTTCATTCTTTTTTATAGCTGAGTAGTATTCCATTGTGTAGATGTACCACATTTTCCATATCCACTCATCTGATGATAGACATTTGGGCTGGTTCCAACTCTTGGCTATTGTAAAGAGTGCCACAATGAACATTGGGGAACAGGTATACCTTCGACTTGATGATTTCCATTCCTCTGGGTATATTCCCAACAGTGGGATAGCTGGGTCATATGGTAGATCTATCTGCAATTGTTTGAGGAACCTCCATACCATTTTCCATAGAGGCTGCACCATTTTGCAGTCCCACCAACAATGATTTCGGCCATTCTAATAGCTGTAGAGTGGTATCTCATTGTTCTTTTAATTTGCAATTCCCTTACGACATGTGCTTTTGAGCATCTTTTCACATGCTTATTTGCCATCTGTATATCTTCTTTGGTGAGACGTATGTTCAGGTCTTTTGCCCATTTCTTTTGCTTTTATTATTGTTTTAATTGACACACAATAATTGTACATATTTATGGGATAGAGTGTGATATTTTGATACATGTATACAATGTGTAATGATCAAATCAGGATAATTACCATATGCATCACCTCAAACACTTATAATTTCTTTGTGTTGGGAACATTCAAAAGTCTCCCTTTTAGCTATTTGAAAATATACAATAAATTGTTGTCAATTATAGTCTCCCTGTGGTGCTATGGACCACTAGAACTTATTCCTCCTATCTAGCTGTAATTTTGTATCTGTTAACCAACATATAACAGTCCCTCTCCCCAACCTTTCCCAGCTTCTAGTAAGCACTATTCTACTCTCTATTTTTATGAAATCAACATTTTTAGCTTCCACATATGTGAGAACATACAGTATCTATCTTTCTGAGCCATGTTTATTTCATTTAACATAATGTCCTCCAAGCTCTTCCATGTTGCTGTGAATGACAAGATTTCATTCTTTTTTTATGGCTGAATAGTATTACATTGTGTACCAGGATCTTCAAAAAGTTCATGGAAGAACTTCGATTTTTTTTTAAATTCAATTTTTCCACAAACTTTTAAAAGTATCCTCATATTCATAACACATTTAAAAAATTCATTCATCTGTTGATGGACACTTAGGTTGATTTCATATCTTGGCTATTGTGAGTAGTGCTGCAATAAACATAGGATTGTATTCTTGATATAATCGCTTATTACTTTCAAGAGTTTTTTTGTTGATTCTTTCAGATATTTTAGACACTCATATCATCTGCAAACAATGAGTTTTATTTCTTCCTTCCTAATCAGTGTACTTTTTATTTCTTTTTCTTGTCTTATTGCATTAGGCAGGACTTGCAGTACAATGCTAAAAAGGAATGGTGAGAGGGGACTTTCTTTCTTTGTTCATTATTCTAGTGGGAAAGCTTCTGTTGTCTCACCATTAAGTATAATGTTAGTTATATGAATTTTGTAGATGTTCTTGATAAAGTTGAGTTATCCTCTGTTCTAAGTTTGCTGAGAGTTTTTTTTTTTTTAAATCATAAATGAGTGTTGGATTTTGTCAAATGCTTTTTTTGCATCTATTGATATGATCATGTGATTTTTTTTCTTTAGCCTGTTGATGTGATGAATTATGTTAATTGATTTTTGAGTTTTGAACTAGCCGTGTACACTTGGCCAAATATCCATCATCAGATGAGTGGATATGGAAAATGTGGTATATCTACACAATGGAATACTACTCTGCTATAAAAAAGAATGAAATACTGCCATTTGCAACAACATGGATGGACCTAGAGAGAATTACATTAAGTGAAACTAGTCAGGCACAAAAGAGAAATATCACATGCTCTCATTTACTTGTGGGAGCTAAAAATAAATAAATAAATACACAAACAACCTTGGTGGGGAGGGAAGAAGGCACTTGGGATAAATCCTACTTCATCATGATGTATATTTTTATAAATGTTGGATTCAAATTGCTAATATTTTGTTGAAGATTTTTGCATCTATTTGCATGAGAGATATTGGCCTATAGCTTCTTTTTCTTGTAATGTTTTTGTCTGGTTTTGTTGTTAAGGTACTACTTGCCTTGTAGAATGAGTTAGGAAGTATTTCTTCTGCTTCTGTCTTTTGAAAGACATTGCCAAAAATTGGTATAATTTCTTTCTTAAATGTTTGGTAGAATTCACCAGTGAACCCATCTGGGCCTGATGCTTTCTGTTTGGAAAAGTTATTAATTATTGACTCAATTAATTAAATAGATATAGATCTATTCAAATTGTCTATTTCTTCTCATGGGAATTATGACTGTTTTGCTTTTTAAAGGGAAATTTCCTTCTCTTTGTCTTCCAATATTTTGATTACATTTCTTATTTCATCTATCCCCTTTAAAAAATTTTTAAAAGTATATTCTTGAATGATATCAGCAAGATGGCAGAATGGGAAGTCAGAATAGGACCCTCCTTCTCCCCCCATCCTAAACACAGCAATTTAACAATAATTCATGGACAACTTCCCTTTGTGAGAAATCCAAAAACTAGTTGAGAGTCTCCTGCACTCCAGGCAAGTACAAAACCACTCACATCAAAGCCAGTAGGGAAATCTGGGATGCACTTTTGCCATAATACCTACTTCTGGCACAGTACAATATGATTGGGAGGAAACCTTCCAGCTCCCATCTTCTTCCTGGGGAGGAAAGAGGTAGAACATATGTTTAACACCCCAGCTTCTTTGGAATGTACCCAGAGTACTGGTTTCTGTCTAACCCATCTTGGAGCACTGATAGGACCTGGTATAATATAACTGACTGGGGCCAGTGATAAAAGAGACAGCAGTTTGGACTGACAGTCACCATAGTTCCATAGCCTTTCTCCCTGGCTCAGCACAGAGAAAGCAGATAAAAATTTCAGCTTCCAGTTTCTCCCTGAGGAAAGTTAAAAGTGGACCACATGTTCGATGGCCCAACTTTTCTGGGAGCCACGTAGAGGACTGGCTTCTGTTTAGCTTGTCTCAGAGTACTGATGGGGCCTGGCATAATCTAGTTGCCTGAAGGCCAGTAAAACAGAAATGGTGGTTTGAACTAGAACAAAACTAGTTGCCACAGCCTCTCCCCCTGGATCAGCATAGAGCAAATAGGTAAAAATCCTCAGAATCTCGGGAAAGAGTTGGAAAGAGCATCCAATAATCCAAATTTTCTGAGGACTGCCAGAGGAACTGACTTTATTCATAATTGTTCTGGAGTACTGATAATACCAGGCATATTCTAAATGCCTGGGTTCTGCTAATAACAAAGAACACAGGTAGGACTAGTATGAAGGTTGGGGAGGGCCCATAATCTATTGCTGGCCTGATCAATGAGGTTCTTTTCCTTTATAAGGTTGTTCATGAAGACTGGGAGAGGTATTTGCTTTTTATAATGCATAGAAATCAACACAAAGATTCAAGAAAAATGAAGAAACAGGGAAATATGTTCCAAACAAAGGACCAAGGTAAATCTCCAGAAGCCAACTGTAATAAAATGGAGTTATACAATTTACCTCTCAGAGAATTCTTCATGAATTTAAAAAATTCTTTATGAATTACTTATACCTTATGAATAACCATGAACTAAATAAGAATTTCAACAAATTCTCAATAAATTCAACAAAGGAAAAGTAAATATGTATAAAAAGGCACTAAACAAAAATAATGGAGCTGAGGAATATAATTCATGAACTGAAAAACTCATGAGGGGTTTAACAATAAAATAGATTAAGCAGAGGAAAAAAAATCAATAAACTAAAAGACAAGTTATTCAGAATTATTCGGTCAGAGAAGCAAAAAGAAAAAAAAGTGAAAAAAGTAAAGAAAGCTTAATGGATTTATGGGATGACACCAAGCAGAACAAAATACAAATCACAGGAGTCTCGAAGGAGAAGAGAGTGCAAAAAAAAAAAAAAAAAAAAAAAAAAAAAAAAAAAAAAAAAAGACCAGAAAGTATATTTAAAGAAATAATGTGTGAATACTTTCCAAATCTGGGGAAGAAAATGGACATACAAATCCAAGAAGCCGAAAGGACTCAAAATAGAATGAACCCAAGGAAATCCACACCAAGATACATTATAATCTAATTTCAAAGTCAAAGTCCAAGTCAAAGAAAGAATATTTGAAGTAACAAGACAAAATCCACTTGTCACATACAAGAGAACTCCCATATTAATAAGTTTTTCATCAGAAATCTAGCAGGCCAGAAGGGAATGGGATAATATGTTCAAAATGATGAATAAAAAACTGCCAACCAAAGATACTATACCTGACAAAACTGTTCTTCAAAAATGAGGAGAGATAAAGAGTTTCCCTGACAAAAAAAGGTGAAGGAGTTCATCAACAGTAGACCTGCCTTACAAGAAATGTGAAAGGGGATTCTTCAAATTGAAATAAAAGGACACTAAACAGCAACAAAATAGCATAAGAAAGTATAAAACTCATTAGCATAAATAAATATATGAATATAGACAAATATAGAGCACTGTATTATTGTGATGGTGAGTAAACAAATTTTAATTCTAGTACAAACAACAAAAGAGTTAAAAATAACTAGCTAAAAAAGTTAGGATACTCAATATAAATAGATGTACCTTGTGATATCAGTAACATAAAGTGTGTGTGGGGGGGAAGTAGTAAAAATGTAGAGTTTTTGTATCTAATTGAAGTTGTTGTTATTAGCTTAAAATAGACAATTATAACTATTAGATATTTTATGTAAATTCCATGGTAACCACAAAGAAAATACCTATATAAATAACACAAAAGACAAAGAGAAAGAAATCTAAGCATATAATCAAAAGAAAATCAATGAAACATAATGACAGCAAGAGAGAAGAAGGGAGGCAAAAGAACTACCAGGCAAATAGAAATTAATCAACAATATGGCAATAATAAATCCTTCTCTATTAATAATTACTTTAAATGTAAGTAAGTTAAACTCCCCAATCAAAAGACAGAGTGACTGAATGAATAAAACACAAGAATCTGACTGCATGCTGTCTATAAGGAACTCACTTTATGTTTAAGGCCACACACAGGCTGACAGCAAAGAGATGGAAAAAATATCCCATGCAAATAGCAATGAACAGAGAGCATAGGGTGGCTATGCTTACATGAGACAATACAGACTTTAACTTAAAAACAGTCAGAAGAAACAAAGGACATTATATAATAGTAAAATGGTCAATTTACCGGGAAGATATAGCAATTAAAAATATATATGCACCCAATATCAGAGTACCTAAACATATAAAGCAAACATTGACAGAGCTAAAGGAAGAAATAGACACCAGTATAGCAATAGTAGGAGACTCCAATACCTACTTTCAATAACTGGTAGATCATCCAAACAAAAAACCAATAAGGAAACAGCAGACTTTAACAACACCATAGACCGAATGGACCTAAAAGACATATATAGAACATTCCACCCAACATTAGTGGAATGTGCATTCTTTTCAAGCATACATAGAACATTCTTTAGGATAGATCAAATGATAGGTCACAAAACAAGTCTTCACAAATCTGAGAAGATTAAAATCATACCAAATATTTTTTCTAACCAGAATGAAATAAAACTAGAAATCAATAGCAGAAGGAAAACTACAAAATCCACAGATATATGGAAATTAAACAACACACTTTTGAACACCAGTGGGTCAAAGAAGAACTCAAAAGGGAAATTAGGG
This sequence comes from Cynocephalus volans, assembly GCF_027409185.1. Classification (NCBI taxonomy): domain Eukaryota; kingdom Metazoa; phylum Chordata; class Mammalia; order Dermoptera; family Cynocephalidae; genus Cynocephalus; species Cynocephalus volans. Next base: position 108,427,744 of record NC_084478.1, on the reverse strand, counting down.
AATAAGACAAACAAAAATGAAAATACAACATACCCAAACTTATGGTATGCAGCAAAAGTAGTACTAAAAGGGAAGTTTATAGTGATAAATGCCTACATTATAAAAGAAGAAAAATTTCAAATAAATAACCTAACTTTATATCTTAAGAACTAGAAATAGAATGACTAAGCCCAATGATAGCAGAAGGAAGGAAATAATAAAGATTATAGAAGAAAAAACTAAATAAAGAATAGAAAAACCAGAAAATAATCAACAAAACTGATAATTGTTTTTTGAAAAGTTAAACAAAATTGACAAATGTTTAGCTAGACTAAGTAAGGAAAAAAGAGAAAAGACTCAAATTAATAAAATCAGAAATGAAAGAGAAGACATTACAACTGATGTCACAGGAATAAAAAAGGATAGTAAGAGACTACTATGAACTATATGTCAACAAACTGGGTAACTTAGAAGGAATGGATAAATTCCTAGAAACATACAATCTCCCAAGACTGAATAATGAAGAAATAGAAAGTCTGAACCGATCTATAACTAGTAAGGAGATTGAATTAGTAATCAGAAACCTCCCAACAAAGAAAAGCCCAGAACCAGATGGTTTCACTGATGAATTCTACCAAACATTTAAGGGATAAATAATGCCAATCCTTCTCAAACTCTTCCAAAAAACTGAAGAGGAGGGAATACTTCCAAACTCATTTTATGAGGCTAGCATTACCCTGATACCAAAGTCAGGCAAAGACACCACAGGAAAAGAAAACTACTGGCCAATATTACTGATGAATGTAGATGCAAAAATTCTCAAAAAATGCTAGCAAATTGAATTCATCAGCATATTAAAAGGATCATGCACCGTGACCAACTGGTATTTATTCTTGGGATGCGAGGGTGGTTCAACATATGCAAATCACTAAATGTGGTACACCACATTAATAGAATGAAGGATAAAAATCACATGATCATCCAAATGGATGCAGAAAAGGCATTTGAAAAAATTCAACACCTTTTCATGATAAAAACTCTCAACAAACTAATAGAAAGAAATTAACTCAACATAATAAAGGGTACATATAAAAATTTCACAGCTGATATACTCAACCCTGAAAAATTGAAAACTTTTTTCCTTAGATCAGGAACAAATCCAGGATGGCCACTCTTGTCAGTTCTATTAATCTTAGTATTAAAAGTCCTAACCAGAGAAATTAGGCAAGAAAAAAAGAAAGGTATCCAAATTGGAAATGAAGAAGTAAAATTGTTCCTGTTTGCAGATGATATAATGTTACACATAGAAAACCCTAAAGATTCCACAAAACTGTTATAGCTAATAAACAAATTCAGTAAAGTTGCAGGTTACAAAATCAACATTAAAAATCAGTTGCATTTGTATACACTAACAATGAAAAGGAAATTAGGAAAACAATACCATTTATAATAGCATCAAAAAAATTGAAATGCTTAGGAATAAACAACTAAGGAGATGAAAGATTTGTACACTGAAAACTATAAAACACTGGTGAAAGAAATTAAAGAAAACACAAACAAATGCGAAGACATCCTGTTTTCATGGATTGGAAGATATAACATTGTTAAAATGTCGTATTAACCAAATTGATCTACAGATTAAATATAATCCCTATCAAAATTCTCATGACATTTTTTACAGAGATAGAAAAAACAATACTAAAGTTTATATAGAACCACAAAAGACCAAAATAGCCAAAACAATCTTGAAAAAAGGAACAAAGCTGGGGTCATCACACTTTCTGATTTCAAAATATATTACAAAGGTATGGTAAATAAAATAATTTGGTACTGGCATAAAGAGAATTGATTTTTGTGCATGGTGTAAGGTAAAGGTCCAATTTCTTTTGTATGTGGGATATCCAGTTTTCCCAATACCATGTACTGAAGAGACTGTCCTTTCCCCATTGTATAGTCTTGGCACGCTTGTCGAAGATCAGTTGACCATATATTCATGGATTGATCTCTGGAGTCTCTTTTCTGTTCCATTGGTCTATATGTCTGTCTTTATGCCAGTGCCATACTGTTTTGTCTAGGATGGCTATTATGAAAAACACAAGAGATAATAAGTGTTGGCAAAGATGTGGAAAAAAGAGAACCCTTGTGCACTGTTGGTAGGAATGTATATTGGTACAACCATTATGAAAAACAGTATGAAGTTTCCTCAAAAATTAAAAATAGAACTATCATATGATCCAGCAATCTCTCTGCTGGGTATATACGCACAGGAAATGAAATCAGCACCTTGTAGAGATATCTGCACTCCCCTGTCCAGTGCAGTGTTATTCACAATAGCCAAGATACAGAAATAACCTGTGTCCATCAGCAGACAAGGAAATTGTGGGAGATATATATATATATATGAAGGAGATACTGCCATTTATGACAACATGGGTGAACCTGGAGGACATTAAGCTAAGTGAAATAAGCCAGACACGGAAAGAAAATATATCTCATGATTCCACTTGTGTGTGAAATCTGAAAAAAAGTCGAATACATCAAAACAGAGAGTAGGGCAGTGGTTTCTAGGGGATGGAATGAAGAGGAAATGTGGAGATGTAGGTCAAAGTGTACAAACTTGCAGTTTTGGTGGAAAAATAAATCTAGAGATCTAATGTACAGCAAGAGGGCTATAGTTAATAATATTGTATTGAATATTGAAAATTTGCTAAGAGAGCAGATTTTAGGTGCTCTTACCACAAACACAAAAAAAGAAGTAACTATTGAGGTGATGGAAATGTTAATTTGCTTACCTGTAATAATCATTTCACTATGTATATGTATATCAAAACAACATGTTGTATGCCTTAAATACATACAATAAAAATTTTTAAAAAGAGGTAATACTATGAATGTCCTACACTGTTGAGTGGGATTCCAAATTGTAGAGAATTGAAAACACTCTCTACAATGGTTTCAAGTCCACAAACTCCCCCAAATCTTTGGCTGTGTTCAAACTAAATTACAGTGAAAGTAGCAAATTCTTGTCACAACTCTCAGTGAGAAAAATCAAGTAAAAATTGAAAGAAACAAATCACTTATTGAGTAATTTATTCATAGATATATTGACTGTCGAAGGACTATATAGAATTAGAGAACGTAGTACAACTATCATTTTATAGGTGGGGGAACAAGAACCAAAGACGACAATTCATTTGCCTAATATGACAGAGGTTGAATGTAGCAGAAACAGGTCTAGAATTAGTTTTCTAAAAAATTGTTTTTAGAGTAATTGTCTCTACATGGTAGGTTTAGAGGCTTTTTACTTTCTTTAAACTTTGTATTTTCGAGATCCAATCAAGATGGCGGAATAGACGGTCCACAGCATCACTCTCTCCCACAAATCAACCAAATTTACAACTATAAAAATGTAACATCAGCCAGGCTGGGGCAGCTGGGGCAGCTGGGGCTCACGGGAAGAGGAGGAGAGACCTACGGAGTTCATAAGGTGGGAGAAGCTGCGATGAGAGAAAGAAAAAGCTGCTCTGAGCATTTCCGGCCACGGCTCCTTTAAGGCTGGAGCTGCTGAGCGCATGGAGCAGGAGCCAGCAGGAGCCGCAGCTGTGCCCTTCAGATGGAGTCATTAGGAGGCAGCAAGAGAGAAGAGGGCCTCAGCAGCCCCCAGGACAGCAAGGTCACTAATAGGGTTCCTGTGGCCCCACGCAGGAGTGAGGAGCCAGAACAATTGAAAAAAGGGAGCTGTTAAGAGGCCTGTGAGTCATTGCAAGGGACCAGCGCAGGGCCCATCCCATGGGAAGTGTTTGGAGCACAGGCAGTGGGGGAGACAGGCCCACCAGGGGAACACTGGGACACAGCAAGGACAGCTGATCTGCCCCCCAATCAGCACAGGACCACTCAGAGGAGACTGGTCAGGAATGCAGAATTGCATGGGGTGCAGTTTGATGAAAAGACTCAGGCCCAGATCAGAGATTCTACTGAACACAGATCCACCAGGTCTCTGGAGAGCCGGAAGTACCTATAAGGTCAACCATTAAACCCTGAGCTGCACAAAAAGCCTTCCCTAGGGAAACAGCACCAAAGTAGCAATTTAAACAACCACATACTCAAGTACTGGTTCCTACAGGAAGTTCCCCTATGTTAGAAGCAAAGGACAAAATTTAGTTCTGGCCCAGGCACACCACCAGCACCTTGGGGCCTGCCTGGAAACTGGAGGCATGGATCTGGTGACTGGACCCCACTCCCACTTCCAGGCAAACTGCACCAGTGCCTTGGGGCCAGCCTGGGGACCTGAAGCATGGAGAAGGGGACTGGACCCCCCTCCCACAACCAGGCACACTGAGCCAGCGCCTTGGGGCTCACCCAGGGATCCAGGGTATGGAGCTGGGGACCAGACCACCCTCCCACAATGAGACACAACATGCCAGCACCTTGGAGCCTACCCAGGGACCTAGGGCAAGGAGAAGGGGAATGGTACTCTCTCCCACAACCAGGTACACCATGCCAGACCTTCAGGGCTTGCCCAGGGACCTGAGGCATGGATAAGGGGACTGGACCTCTCTCCCACAACCAGGCACACCAAGCCAGCACCTTGGAGCCCACCCAGGGACCCAGGGTATGGAGAAGGGGACCGGACCACCCTTCCACAACCAGGCACACTGAGCCAGCACCTTGTGACCGGGGTATGGAGTCAGGGATTGGACCACCCTCCCACAACCAGGCACACCAAGCCAGCACCTTGGGTTTCATCCAGTGACCCGAGGTATGGAGCCAGGAACCAGACCCTCCTCCCACAAGAAAGCACACCACACCAGTACCTCGGGGCCCACACAGGGACCCGAGGCAAGAAGGGGACTGAACCTCTTTCCCACAACCAGGGATACCATGCCAGCACCTCCGGGCCCACCTTGCCCAGAGACTTGCAGGAGGGGACCGGACCCTCCTCCCACAACCAGGCACCTGGCGCCAGCGCCTTGGGGCCTGCCCAGGGACCAGAGGCATGGAGAAGGGGACCAAACACACCCCACAACCAGGCATACCTCCAGTGCCAAGGAGAATGCCCCAAACAGCACCCCTACATGGGTGGACCACCACAGCCACCACAATAACCATGGCTGCTGCAAAAGCGGCTAGACGCCACAGCCACCACACAGATGGTCCACCAGCCACTGGAGTGCATTGACACAAGGAGAGTCACCAGCAGAGACAAAGAAAAGAAGAAGATGTCTCTTTCCACAAAACCCATTTCAGAGTGACAGAAGCAGCAGTATGATAATATTGGGGGACCTGATCACATCTCTCAGCATTGGACAGATCATCTAGGCAACAAGTTAACAGAGTAACTATTATTCTTTCAGAAGGAGAGAGGAAATCTAGGGTGATTAGAGGGGGGAGGGGGAGGGAATGGGGGAAGGGGAGATGTTGGACAAAGGGAATAAAGAATAATTACAATTTGTAACAATATATATGCTAGTAATATTGATTTAATCAACATATCTCGATGTTCAACCCCAAAAATGTATAATCGATTTTGATTCAATAAATAAAATAAATTTTAAAAAAGTAAACTTTGTATTTTCCCTGTTTTCTACAATGAGCATGTGTTACTTTTATAATTAAGCAATTTTTTTTCTCTTTCAAATCACAGAGCGGGTCTGTGGCTAAACCAGGACCAGACTATCACTACCCTCCTCCGCCCCCTCTGCCTTATGCCTCTAGGAAGGTGTGGTCAGAGGAAGAAGAAGAACCAAGGGAGTGCGAGGAGAGCAAAGGGTCTCAAGAAGGTGTTGTAGGAGGATGTTTTCACTCCTAAGAGATGCATGCTGAAGAACTTAAGGGTCAAGACTAGTGATATCTGCAACTTAGGAAATGTATGCTGAAGTATTTAGAATGTCATGTCTGGAGAGAGAGAGAGGTGAGGTGGAAGAGGGAGAGGGGGCGGGGTAGGGAGAGAGAGAGAGAGAGAGAGAGAGATGGAGGAAGTATCCCAAAATGTTCACTGGTGAATCTAACTGAAGGGTATGCTACTGCTCTTTGTAGTATTCTTTCAACTTTTTGTAGTTTGAAAAATTCAAAATAAAGAAGTTGGGAGAATTGTGAGAAAAAAAGAAGGGGATAATTACCTTGCAAATGCTTCAGAGAAATGAATTAGGATAAGCCCTAAGAAGAGGCAGTTGGATCTAAGGATCAGGAGATCACTGGAGATCTTAAAGAAATAATGATTTTAGAAGGGTTGGGTGGGGAGGAGGCAAAGTCAGATTGCAAGGGGTTGGAAAGTGAGTGGCAGGTGAGGCAGTGAAATCAATGATGTGAACTGAGAATTTGAGCAATGGGGAAGAGACAGGAAACTGTCCTGAGAAGCAATAGAATTTTGGAAAATTTTTATGTTTCAACCTCATTATGAATTCCTATTAATATAAATTTAATATTTAACCTTCAATCTCCCCTCCACACACATGCCTTTCTTGATGAATAAAATGAATTAGAAAAACCGATAAATAGAATAAAAGAATATAACACACAATGCTACCATCTAGAGTATCATCTGAAAATTACACCCAGTGTTTGACATCATTTAGGGCCTCAGGGTTTATATGTGTATTTGCTGCTTTGTGAAAGCCGTGTAGGAAGGTGAACAATATTCTCAGTGCAGCCAGTGTTTGGGTACCAATATTTTGATCCCTGAGTGAAATATTTAAAATTTTGGAAAGTCCTAAAATTTAGTTTCAAACTAGGAGAGACATTTTGGCAATTCTTTACCTCAACAGTGCTTTGGAAATGAACTGAAACCTTTGGAAGAGGATGTCAAGGATTACCCTAAGTACAATAACTAAGGGGGTTATGTTTAGCTGGGAGAAAGATAAAATTACACCTGAAGTTTCTTTTTTGTTTCAGAAAACTTCATCAATCTTTTCAGCTGGTCCAACTCCAAATGTTACTGGATAGTGGTGAAGGTGCACACATGGGAATTTACTCTCAGGGAATGGCAGACAGAGTAATTTAGGGTAGGCAGGGGCTGGCTCTTGCAGAGTGCGTAGGATTTCAACAGTTGAAGAAAGGGTGGACAGCAAAAGTTCCAGGCAGAGAGAACATTGAGAACAAAGGCAGAAAAGCACAGGACACGTTTGGATAATAGGCATAGGTCCTGGTGTGGCCAGAGCATGAAATGCATTACGGAAAAGAGTGGGAGAAAATGTGGGAAAGGTGGATTGCCACCTATATGCCTCTCTTCTCTTCCTCCAACTAGAGGATTTGTTCTTGAGAATAGGGGGCTTCGTTATTTGTTTTTCTCCAAGGGCCTAACACTTGGCTGGGTACACAGTAGGAGCTTAATAAATGTTGGTCAATTAGACCATCAACTAATACCATTGTGCACTTATATCTCCTAAGAGTTGGCTCTCAGAACTAAGAATAAAGGTAGATGCTGGAATTTAGCTACACGAGGCATAGTCCTGGTGCTTGAAATCAGGCAAGTACAACTTCCAGCTAACATCCAGAACAGCACATCTCAGACTTTAATATGAATTACCTGGGGGTCTTGTTAACATGCAGATTCTTATTCAGTAGGTCTGGATGGGCCTGTGATTCTCCATGGCTAACAACCTCTCAGGAGATGCTTATATTACTAGTTTGGGGACCACACATTGAGTAGCAAGGATTTAAAGGACCTCCACCTCCCCACTCCTTGCACTTTGCAGACTCCATACTCCTAAAGGATTGGGCACAAGTAATGGTTCTTCACTTAGTATAGCTGATGAAAAAACTCAATTAAATAAAATATCTTGTGAAGATTTTCTGCCACTAGTATTGTTAAGGTGTTTGAACTGGTGGCATCCAATCCGTGCCAACTTTTTTTACTTTTCTTAGGTCCACCGTCATGTGCAGCTGAGGGATGAAGTTTTCTGCTGATACGTACATACACATATGTATTAAAATCAAGAACACAAGAAGAAATTAATGAATTTTTTAAAAGTCTTTTTTTCTTTTGACTAATAGAAGCAGGAAAAAAAATTAGGGAATTTTGTTTTTGCATTTAAATTATTTTTTCTTTCAAGGGCTATAGCAATTGTCAGGCTTTCTTCTCTCTCTTAAGGATGTGGGCTGTCCTAATTACTAGCATGACAACTTAAAAACACATCAGTTTTCTGTGAGGAGGGATTGGGCTTTTCACAAAAACCTTCCTGCTTGATGGACTAGAGTACTTTCCCCATAAGCTCAGCTCTAGAGGAGGTCAAATAAAAAACAAGGACCTTCTGATTCTTGGCTATTTTTCAAATGTAGTTCTATTTGATTTGAGTGAAGATTCCAAGTGAATGTTAATCCTTTTTCCTTCTTTCCTTCCTTTTTTCTTTCTTTGTTTCTAGATATACATGTTTAAAAAGTATGAAAGAGCTAGTATGTTGTAAAAATATTCAAATATTACAGAAGTGACAATCCACCATCTCTTTTAATCCCACTCCCCAGAGGTAACTATTATGAATAGATTGGTTAAATTCAGATTTTAATATGTATATCCAAATATATACACTCAGATATGAAAATTATTTTTGATTTACAAAAATTGGATGATATTTTCCATACTTTTCTGTATTTTTCATCTATTAATGGACCATAGGTATTTTTCCACATAAATACATATAGATTTCTCTTATTCCACGACTCTTAGTATCCCATTGTCACCATTCCCTGCTTAAAGAAATTTTATTTATTTGTTTTTTTCTGTATGAATTATGCTACAACAAATATGCTTGTGCAATGCAAACTTTTTTTTGTAGCATAAATTCCTAGAAATGGAACTCCTGGCTCAAAATTTCTGCAAACTTAAACATTAGATTTTGTCAAATTTTCTTTAAAAAAAGCAGTACCAACTTAAACTGCAAAGGATAAACCAATGCATGAGGGCCTGTTTCCTAGGACCTTTACCAATACTGGGTAATTCTATCCTTTATTTGCCAGTTTGAAAAATGGTATTTTGGTATTGTTTTAATGTGTATTTCATTCATAAGTGGGGAGGCTAACCATCTTTCCACATGTTTGATGGCCTTTTACATTCTTTTGAAGGATCTACTTCCACGAGAAATTGTAGAGGGCAAATGTAGTGGATTGAATTATGTCCCCCCAAAACTCACTGAAGCTTGAATTGTTTCCCCCATGTTTTATGTGTTAGAAACTTAGCCCTCCCTTTGACTGTTAAGAGGGTGGGAAACCCTATTATGGTAATTGAAAGGTGGGGCCTTGAAGAGATGATTGGATTGCAGGACCATGCAACAGTGAATGGATTAAAAATGGTGGTCAAGGGTGTGGTTCTGAGGGCTTTAAAAAGAGAGTGAATGAGGAGGTTACTCTCTAGCTCTCTCTCTACTTTGCCGTTTTTGCAATGTGATGCCCTACTGTCAGTGAAGTCACCACCAAGACCCTCGCCAGATGTGTTCCCTGGACTTTGGACTTCCTAGCCTCTGAAACTGTAAGAAATACATTTAATTTTCTTTATTTTTCTTTATTTCTTTACCCAGTTCCAGGTACTTTGTTATAAGCAACAGAAATGGACTAATACAGCAAACAAACCAGTTTTTGGGATAGAGCTCTGGTAATATGAAAGGTTAGTCACCTATGCTGACTCAAAAAAAACATAAGGCAAGTGTTTCTTTTTATTAGAAGTGCGAAAATGCTTTTTTAAATGGCAAAAGCTGAAAGGAAAGTGGAATATGTCACTCTGTAAAGGATACATAGACCAGCCTCATAGTATATTTCTGAGACATTAAGGCAATCGAACAAAGGAAAACATGGAGGAATAAGGCTGAAGGGGAAGCTGGCAGTGTAATTCTTACCATCCATCCATTCATTCATTATACAGCAAATATTCCAAAAATCTTTTTGAGCACCTATAATGTGCTAATCACTGGGAATCTGGTGGTGAACAAAGATCCTGGTCTCTATAGTAAGACTGACTGGGTTTGAATTTTGGTTCCATCTCTTACAGCTGTGTGATCTTGTGCAAGTTGCTTAATGTCTCTGTGCTGCAGTTTCCCCATCTGTAAATGGGTATAGTAATAGTATGTACCTCATAGGGTTATTGAGGGCATTAATTGAGATAATGCAAGAAAAGTTCTCTGCACAGAGTAAGACTCTAACAAGAGTTATATTTACAATTCCTGACAAATGAATTGCATCTTCCTTCCCAAAATCAACTCTGGAGAAACTATAGAAGCCAGAGAGAAACAGATTCTAGGAGCAGCAGCAGCAGCAGCAACAGCAGCAACAACAACAGCAACAACACCGTGAGAAACCTGTGGGGATGCTAAAACCTGCCTTGAACTGGTGGATGTAGAAGGTAGTTTGGTGCAGAGGATCCAGAGGTATCAGTGACAGAACAGGGTGGAAGAAAACTTTTAGGGCTGTACTCCTGCCTCTCCCATGTGTAGCCTTGGGATAATCACTGCCTGCTTCATTCACTGCAATAATCAATTGCAATAGTCCAGAATACCTGTGTAGGCTGGCTAATGAGCAGATGGACTGCCGAAATGTCTTGCTGGGGTGAGCAGTTGATGAGCATAGGGATAGACTAACCAGCTGCCCTCTGGCATTCATTTCTCCATCCCACCTCCTCCAAAATCTTAGGTATGATAGATTGCAGCTCAAGGTGACTGACCAGGGGAGTTGATTAGGAGGTGCTGAAAAATAGAAGTAACAGTAGTTCTGTGATGTCTGTGACTCTCCACTAGGACTAGACTAGACCCTGATCTTTAGTTCTTTTTTCATATACATTATTAGATACAGTAGCTGATACCCCAAGGAAACAGGAATTAACATAACTAGACTTTGGAGAAGGATGAATGACTACTGTAAAAGAGACCAAAAATTGGACAGCATATACCATCTGATGCAGAATTATTGAAACAGATGGGCTAATAATTTAATATATGCAAGGCAAATCTACTTAAGGAGATAAGGAAATAAGTTAGTATTGTAAAATAAAACAAGAAAAATTTGAAAGGACCAAATGGAAAATATTAGCCATAAGATGGTGGCACACCACCACTATTGCCCCAGTTGCTGGAACCATTGTCTAGTCTCAGAACCGTTGCCCATTGCAGAGAAGCTCCCTGTAGAGCAGCAGTTCTGTGAGTGGCTTGTCACTGCAGCTGCATACTCCACAGATGCAAGGAATGAAGCTGCAACCATTGCTGATGTTGCTGCTACCACGAGTTAACCCCACTGCTGCCAAGAACACTGCAGATGCGAGGGAGGTAGTTGTAGCTGCTGGTGCTGTTGCCACCCCCATGAGGTAACCCTACTACTACCAAGGACACTACAGACATGAGGGAGAGGGCTGCAGCCACCAGTGCCACTGCTGCTGCCAGAAAGTAACCACACTGCTGCCAAGGACACAGCCAAGGACACTGCAGATGCCAGGGAGGCAGTTGCAGCCACCGATGCCACTGCCACCAAAACAAGGTAACCCTGTTGCCACTGCAGGCACCATATCCACTGTCATCATGCAAGCAGCCCACCACTGCTGGAGACATCACTGCCATGCGGGCAGCCCACAAAAGCCACCTCCACAAGCACTGCCATTACAAGGGTGGCCTGCTATCATAGCAGCAGCCACAGCAGCCACTGCCACTGTGCTGGTGGACCACCAACCATTTGAGTGCATTAACACAAGAAGGGTCACCAGCAGAATCCTTGGAAGGAGAGTAATAGAAGAAGCAACTGCTTTACCAGATGACCAGAAACCAATGAACAGGTACTAGAAATATGAAAAAACAAAAATATATGAATATGCCAAAGGAATACAATCTCTTAGATTTTCTTCATTTTTAAAAAATTCTTTTTTCATTTTTTTGTCTGCCTGAGTTATTTTAAAGAGACTGTCTTCAATATTAGAAATTCTTTCTCCTGCCTGCTCTAGCCTACTGCTTAAGCTCTCAGTTGTGTTTTTTATTTCATTGAATGAATCCTTCAGTTCCATGAGTTCTCCTGAAGTACCAGACAACATAGAGCAGGAAACCCTTGAAGTGACTAATCAGGAATTCTGAGTAAAAATCTTAAGAAAACTCAATGAGATACAAGAAAACAAAGTTAGATGACACAATGAACTGAGCAAAACTATCCAGGATATGAAGGAGGAAATTTATAAAGAGATTAATACTCTTAAAAAGAATGTAGCAGAACTCCTTTGGAGTCAAAAAGAATAATCCCATCTTGCATTTGTATTACATTTTTTTTTTTTTTTAGAGATGACTGGTAAGGGGATCCTAACCCTTGACTTGGTGTTGTCAGCACCATGCTCTACTAAGTGAGCCACGGGCTGACCCCCGTATTACATTTTATACATTAAATTGCTTTAATATTTGTTGACACATTTGAACTTTTGTGAAACTGGAAGCTCAAGTGTTATTATCTTCAAGTGGTATTTTCTCCATTGTACAGACATGAAAACTGAGACCAATTAAGGTCATACCATCAATCAGTGATGAGCCAGACCTAGACCCCTAAGTTTCTAACCTCCACATTTCCGCTGTTTCTTCATCATAGTGAAGAAGCTGAAAGTTCAGGTAAGGTGGGTGAATTGTGAACTGATCTGTCAAATGGCACTTGCTTTGCAAGGCCTTTTGGCTAGGGGTGGGAATTCTCAAGTGAAAAGATCACTGTGCCACCCCTGAGAAGGTTGTGTTCTGCTGTACTTGGCTTAGGCAGTGTGATTGTCCTCAGCTCTGAGATATAATCCAATAATAATAATAACAAAATCTCTTTTCCCTTTTAGAGTTTTTGTTAGTCATTTGTGTGAATAAGATTTTATTGGGATAGTTATTATAAATGTAACCCACATGAAGGATGGCTCCAATTGCATTTTTAGAGCATAAATGTATGATAATGAATTTCATGGCAACTCACGTACACCTCCTTGCCCAGCTACCTGCAGGAGAGACATTACTGTCTGTCAGAGAAATGACAGACAGGGAGAAACAAACCCTTCCTCTAATTTTTTCTTCTCAAAATATGAAATGTCTTTTTCCCATGGAGTTCATAAAGACCCTTCATGTTGTCAGCTGTAAATGAGCATTCTTTTTACCAACTACCCTAAGGTTCTCAAAGACTCAGTGAGGGAATAAAAAGAGCATAATAATTCCAAGAAACTGGATGAACACTACAGTAATAAGACATCCTAATCAGAGGGAATGGAATCACAAGAGCAGCAGTGTATCAGCCCCATGGCTGGTCTCCTCTTTGGTAGGGTGACGAGCTTCAGTGAACCTGCTCTGTCAGTGAATGTGGTCTCCTGACTTGTGACTATGCTTTTTCATTTGTCTCCACTTGAAAGATGCACTTTGTGAGAATATGGAGACCCCTGTCCCTACCACACACACACACACCCTCTCCAGCATACGAAAGCATAAGCCTTTGCATAGCCCAGTGAAAATTAAGGTAGAAATAAGAATGAATGGGACCTGAATTATGTGTTATGAAATTTCAGAGCTCCATGCATCAAAGTTGTAAATGAAACAAGTTTGAAACCTGATCTGATAGTGAAGTCTCCAAATGTAAAAGATAGTTGAAGTGGGCCAGAGAAAATGAACCACATGTACCAGTGAGTTTGAAAATCCTTTAGAAATAGCTAATTTATATGTTAATACCCTTTGCAATTTTAAGATTAGTAATTCTGCTTTACACTTGAAGCAGTGTTTTTTATTTCAGTCAGAACACTTTGGGTATGTATTTTATTATTGGATTCAAAAGAAAATGTAAAACTCTTGAAAAGCCTGGCTGGTACTAGCTGCCTTTGGCATTTTCCTCTTTAGACCCCGTAGCTGCTTACTTGAGTTGCAGGCTGAATTGCCTTTGGTAAGACGATGTAGTTGGCAAAGTTGGTTTTTGGAGACCTCAGCCTTCTTACTTTGTTCTCTCCTCTCTTTGTGGTATCTCCCTTCTGCCCCCTTCCCTCAGGCTTCCAGCACTATTTATGCTCTTCCTTCTCTTTCTTCCTATTAAGACCTGCTCTGAGGGGTGGCTCTAATATTAGTCATTTCTGACTCAGTATGGATTTAAATCAACTTTTTTCCTCTCACAGGAAGCTTCCTTCTAAGCTTTGTCTCCAATTACAGAATTAAAGACTTTGTCCCTTATTAAAGGGTTTTCAGGCATCAGTGAGCTTGTGGGGGAGGTTGATTTTTGGCCAAGTGGACCTTAATGGCATCTCAGAAATTGTGGTTGATTGTACCACCCACAATACTTAGCACAGTGGCTAACCCACCTAGTGGCAATTCAATGAGGATTTGCTAATTGGATAAGTAAGTGGTTGTCTCCTCCTCCTACCAATAAGACCTTGGCTGTTAGGCTTTTTCTTTGGCTTTTCAATGTCTTCCAGGTGGATATTGTGGGACTTGGGCACATTGTGAATCCTGATATTACACTAGAGTTTGATAATGAAAAAGGCTGCAATATTTGAGAAGATCAAATCTTGAAGGATAATTCAATGAGCAGTTGCAAGACAGAATCAGAAAGTTAAACAGACATATATGAATCTTCCAGAATTGAAAACTGTTGAAATTGCTGGAAGATTAGATCATATTAGTCATTTGTTGTAAACCTGCTCCAGCTGTACCTTCAAAGAAGGGTTTATTTCCTGACTGTCAGTCAACTGTGGCCTGATTAGAGGGAGCAGGATCTGAGGAGGTCAGAGTCTGGCTTTGGAGTCATTTCAGATGAGTTTTTCTTTTGCCTAAAACACAGCAGGAAAAGTGAGTGCAAGGTGGAGAAGAGATTTACATTTTTTTCCCTTATTGCTCAGATGAAGCTTATATTTCCATTAAAAATCTTTTCACGGAAAGCTTTTGGAAAAATTGATCCCTGAAGTGCGCATTATTTGGAGAGTTTGGGACGTGGCTTTCTGGCAAGGTGTTGGTTTGAATGTGATTAGCAGACAAGACCTGTACTGGGCCTCTTGGCTTTGGCTGGCTGACATTCATCCCTACACCACCCGGCGTTCTCTGCTCTGCTACTACTAGAAATGTCCCAGCTACCGTTCAGACATTCTCCATTACATTTCGAACCCTCCTTCACTGTTATCTGGGAGTGATCTGCCTTCTATGCACAGAAAGTGATAATTGTAATTTTCCCCAAGAAATCCTGGGAGGAGGGAGTGGTGGTTGAGCTCAGATGGGGACACTTCTGCCCTAATTTCCAAGCCGATATTACTGATATAGAGTCAACTTCTACGAGCTTTAGGGGAGAAAATGGGAAGGAAAATAGAGGTGCTTTGCTGTCTCTCTGACAAAGGTACTTGCCTTAATTGCCAGGCAACTTTTCGTCCTCTACTTCTCACAACCCCATTCCTAAGAAACCCCACAGTTGCTCTTTTATGTCCTCATATTGTTTTTCAGTAGGTTAAAGATACAACTGTTAATAAGCAAAGGCTTTTGCTCCAGGGCTGTCAAACTAGCCCTTTCCAAGTCTGCAAAATTTGTTTAGCAATTAAAATAAAAGAGATATGAGATTTCACATACACATGTAAGTGACTCTTCCTTTCATGTTTTTGCCTGGCTATAACTTGAGATGCTTTTTAACCACAAGCTTTTCATTAAGTAGAAAATGTAATTATTCTCTTAGAGAAGAAGGGCAAAACACTCCCAGTGACCTGTCTAAAGAATTCTTTTAACTAATGACAGCTTCTCTCAAATTAGAGCAAGAATTATACTGATTCTGAACAGTATGGGGGCATAACAATAAAATCAGGAAAATTGTAAGAATAACGTCCTTGCCCTAATAAGCAGTTTTTGTCTGTGGAAAGCTTGTAAGCACTTTATTAAAGGTATATTTGGAAAGATAAAAAACTACTGCATTCTAAGCTCAATAAAGCAAAGAGATTATGGTGAGCAATCTTAAAGATCTTTCAATAAGAAGGCTTACTGGAATGTCTAAGAGGTTTGCGGCATTATTTGAAATAAAATCTTATATAATGAAGTTGAAATGAGCTTCAAACAATATCCAAGTGATTAATGCAACTTTTTTATCTTTTAAACAAGGACCCTTAATTAACCAAACCTTTTACTGAGTTGTATTTTTGCAGAAAGAGGTGTATCAAAAGATAACCATCTTCTAGTTTTTTTTTTTTTTTTTTTTTTTACAGCATTTCTAGCATATTGTGGGTTCACTATGGGTTAAACACAATCTCTTGAGCCTTTTACAACTACATTACTAGTCTGGACTGATGCCATTGATGGTTGGAAAGATGACTCCAAGACCCAGCAATATCTTTAATCTTCAAATATTGAATTTTGTTCACTAATGTAACTTACTATACTGTACTCACTAAAGCAGGAAATTGGACTCATAGGATTTTCGGCCATAAATTTTGAAAAATAGTAGTGTTTTCAGGTTAACCCCCAGTTACCCTGGCAGAAAACAATCAGGTACAATACTCTATTCTCAGACCTAATGAAGGAAGAATTGGCCATGCTGATGTGTCATTGTATTGAATGTAGCCAAAAACGATTGCCCACAGTTTGGAAATAGTTTTGTCTTATTGTAAATGTGTGATACTAGAAGTTGACCTGAGGCATTTGTTATTATTCACTATATACAGACACCCAGAGCAATGCCTGACAAATGATAGGTGCTTTAAAAAATACTTTTTGTTTAAGTAGAAGAATGAAAGTATGTCCTGTATATTTTTGAGATATTAAGCCAATTTTTGTTGTCATTTGCTCCTGATAATCTCTGTTTCCTTGTTGTCTTAAATTCCTCCTACTCAGTGAATCAATTATTGCCTCAGGGAAGACAGATACGACCTAGAACAAATGTGTCACTGGTCAGCTCTGAGTTTTAAACTGTAATTTTTTGAATGGATAGGGAGATAATAGTTTCAAAAGCCAAACTTTGATGAGGGTAAAGATTCCTTTTACATACCAAGACCATAATGTGGTGGTCTGAAAACAGTATTTTACCACCGGCCACTGTATAGAGAGAATGGGGGCTACTAACATAAGGCAAGTTTCTGTCACTCAGGAAACCAAAAGCCATTTTGATGCTCAGAGGGGCTTGGAGATATTTGGGGAGGAATGTACCTAGGCTTAAGATGCTGACCCACACTCTGGGTCATGAAAGGGGCTGATATTGTCATTCCTATTTATAATTAGTGGAGGGGATCACCTTACATGGCACTCCATCTCAACATAGAGTAGCCATACTTGAGTAGAAATGGCACCATGGTGGCATGATAAAACAAAGAGAGGGCTGGGGACTGTGTACTTGGTCCTGTAGGGCTGTAAAGGAGATCTGAAGTTTTCACATGCCCTGATGGGGGATGAAAGAGTGAAGAAAGGACAGGCGAATAAGGAGAGGCCTGGGATCAGGAAAAGGAGAGAGCTGAATGCCAGAACCTTACCATCAGAGTAATGGCAAGGTTCATGTTCATTAGCAGTGGCTCCCGGCATGATTCCTCAAAGACCAGGTGGTCCTGAAACACTCTGCAGTGGATACCTGTGCAGGACTCACAATGACCAGCCATGGTTAGGGACATCTCAGCAGAGGTCAGAGAGGAACCAGAGACCAACGAGTAGCACAAGGGCCCCTTCTCCATCTGCACTGAAGCTATACAGACTTCCCTCTGCACACAGGTGCCATCTAGGGGGAAGAGAAGACACTTTGAGAAGATAGAGGCAGCCCTGTTAGGAAGTTTGAACTTTAAATGGACTGAAAATTAGCCTGGAAGATGTTGGGGGAATTAGGGCTCCAGACCAAGATGAAGTCAGATATGGAAAATCAAGTTGTGCTTTTTTTTGTTACTGAGTCAGAGTGTGTAAATTTGTACTTTCTTCAACAAATGCATCCACCAGTACTTTGTAGACTAAGATAAGGTTCATCAGCCTTTCCAGCTTAGCACCAGGTCTTCACATATATTTATTCTTGGAAAGGTATGAAGGGGAGTGAAATGACAAGGGAGAAGTTCTCTATTAAAATCCAGATTCTACTGGAAGTAGTTACACCTTAAAATGATATCAGTTAATACTAAGTTATTAGTTAACAAATTAGTTGTCTGTTAACACCTCAGTAGGGGTTTATAGGAAAGAGGAATAAAGACTAAGCACTTTGGAGAAGGTGACTAAGGAAGAATGACAAGGTGGGTCTAGCTTTCTTCACATATCTGGAGCTTCTTTGACAGTATTTATCCCCTATAAATAATGGTTCTTTCCCCTTTTCTTAACCTTCTGGGACACAGGAGAGGACTGCTCTACATTTCTTCCTGTTACCAAGGCAATGACATGAGGTAGTTAAGAGCATGGTCTTTGGCGTCAGACAGGCCTGGGCTCAAATACCAATTCTGTCATCTGGGCTCAAATACTAGCCATGTGACCTTGAGCAAGTGACCTAACCCATTTTTTTTTCTTCAGATATTCTGCTATAATCAATGACCTAACCCATTTTTGTCTCAGTTTTCTCATCTGTAAAATGGGGGAAAGAATATGTACCACAAAGATTTGTTGTGAAGAATAAACGCAACGTGAAAACTTCCAAGGATAATGTCTAAAATGTGCTAAGTGCTCTGTAAGTGCTCATTCCCCTTCCCTTGTCAGACTGTGCTGAGCATCTTCCCTTTGCCTCTCCAGACCCATTCTCCATACTTTTCTACCCTACCCTGTGTTCTGGAAGACTGACCTGTACAGACTCCCTCACAGGGCTTCCTTGTCTTCTGGCTTCCCAGTGGGTTAGAACAGTGGGCAGCACTAGTGAGAGATCACAGGGAGGAACATGAAGTTGGGATATTTATTTCCCCAGCTTCCTACCTGCAGGATGCTATGGGCTGACTGTGTCCCTCAACGAAAGGTCACAGCCCCAGTCAGGAAGCCCTCTCCATGTAACTCTCTCTCTCCTTCTAGGAGCAGCTTCCTCCATAGCCCTTTTATGCTTGAGGTGATTGCCCCCTTCCCACCCCTCCCGGGACTCCATCATCCCTTCTTGTGGTTTATCACACCTTTGTAAATAGTCCCAACTCTCCTCAAATTATGTGAGTGTGCCTGCTTGTTTCCTGCTGGGACCCTGATTGGTACATTCTCTTACCATTTCCAAGTATTTATGAGAAATTGAAGTAAGACACATGCACCCTTTACTTGATTCAATCTCTCTGTAAAGGCCTGAATTAGCTGTGCCAATCCTTTCTTTGGGATGCTGAGTTTCAATGAGGGGACAGTTTGGCCTAGTGAAAACACTAAGGTAAGGGTCAGAAGAGCTGGAGTTTTGCTCTGTTTCTGCCATTAACTCTCTGTGAGCTTGGGCAAGTGACATGGCTCCTCTGTGGGTCTCAGTTCTTCTTCTGTAAAATGAAGGGATTGAATTAGATGACTTCCACAGTACCTTTTAGTGCTTACTCCATAGTGACTCAAGTTTTCCCTAGAATTGTAGGAGACATTCCTTTGATGTTAACTCACTTAGCTTTCCATACAGGAAAGGAGACTGATGCATCTCCCAATCTTTCTTAAGAAAGAAAGCAAGAAAAAAAAAAAAAAAAGAATAACTTGGCAGTGGAGAAACCTGACAAACACCACTGCAATGGGTGATCAAGGTTAAGATCAACAGTGATGTCATTTTGATAGTATGTACCCTTGATATGATGTGATGAGAATGGCACTTTACTCCTTTGGTTTTCCTCCCTAAAAGCCATAACCTCACTGTAATCATGTGAAAACATGAGAAAAATTACAATAGAAGGGTTCTTACAAAACATGCAGCCAGTACTCCTCAAAACTGTCAAGGTCATCAAATACAAGGAAAGTCTGAGAAACTCACAGTTTAGAAGAGCTTAAAAAGACTTGATGACTAAATGTAATGATATTTCAAATGGGATCTCAGAACAGTAACAGATCATTAGGTAAAAACTAAGGACATCTGATTAAAGTGTGCATTTTAGTTAATAATAATATATCAATATTGGTTCATTCATTGTGACAAATGTACCCTACCAATATATGATGTTCATAATAGGGGAAACTGGATGTGATGATATGGAGACACTCTGTACTATCTTTGTAATTTTTCTGTAAAACTAAAACTATTATTGTAAAGTAAAAAGGCTATTTTAAAAACTATTAGGAATAATAAAGAAAAGAAAGAAAAAAGAAAAAAAAAAGAGCAAACCCTTAAAAATGATAACCGAAGCTTTTAGAACCTTCCAATCAATCTCTCTGCCCTCATATTGGCAGCTTAGGACTCTTGACAACTGAATGATTTATTATGACTTAAAGTCCATACTTAAAGCACTTTAGCTTGATTTCCTCACAACAACAGGAGGCAATAGAAGGAGACAGATGATAGGCAGGAAGCAGCAGACCAGTCACTGAAGAAATGGGACCTTAAATGGTGATTCTTCCAAGTGGTCTTGGCAAACATCAGAATTTTTATTGTTGCTATAGTTGTTTGGTTTGGATAATTTGTGAGGGCGTGGAGAGTAGAGAAAGAAGGGAATATTTACACACACCTGGACAAAAAGAAGAACCATCAAAGGATGTGGAGAATAATAGGAAAGGTGTGGAGTGAGACTATGGATGAAGGTCTATCTTGTTCTAGTCCACTGTGTTGTGGACTTTACATACATTGTAGCATTTAATCATCACAACTATGTGAGACAGGGATTATGATAATTTAACAGATGAGGAAATGGGTTCAGAGAGGCTGAGAAACTTGCCCAAGTTCACCCCACTTCATTAGTAAGGTGAAAAACCAGGATTTGGACTTAGGTTTAGCTGGTTTCAATGTTCGTGCTTTCCAGAGACTGCTAAAGAGTGATGCCATGAATTGCATTTGGCAATTTTGGGTCATCCAGATAGTTTAAAATTATTCATTCATGCATTTACTCAAGAAATAATTATTTTGTATCTGCTTTGTGCCAAGTGGTGTTCTATATACTTGGATAAGTGGTGAGCAAGTGAGGTGAAATCCCTGCTGTCATCGAGCTTACCTCCTAGTGGGGGACAGAGATAATCAACAAGTATACAAGGAATGCAATGCAATTTTCTGATAATCATAGGTGTCTTGAAGAAGAAAAAATAAGGGGAAATTGATTGAGAGGTGGTCAGAGATGGCTTCTCTAAGGAAGTGACTTCTAAGCTGAGTCTAGAGTAACTCAGGAGCTGGCCTGCAAAGATTAGAAAACAAGGGCGTTTCAGATAGATTACAGCAAGAAAGAGAAAGGAAGCCAGTATAACTGGGGAGGTGTGGGGAGAGAGAGAAAGATAGAGATAGAGCTAGCTAGATAGAAAGAGCACGTGTGCTTCAGAGCACTAGAGAGCTTGCAAGCAGATTATGTAGATCCCTGTAGGTCATAATGAAATGAAGGGTTTGGATTTTATTCCAAGGGTGACGGTGAGCCATTAGTGACCTTAACTACTTTCCCCACGCAGGTCTCAATGGAAGGATTTTCTGAGAAAGAACTTGGTGACTTAGGATCCCATTACGAAATCTTAGCTACCTCTGAGTTGGATGGAGTTTAAATAATCAATATCCTTCATGACGAAAGCACTAATTAAATGTCCATTTGTACATGGCACAAGGCTTCAGTTCAGCAATTGCCAACCCATCTGGGAGGGGCGCTTGTGTGTATGTCAATGTGCAGGGTGTGGGGGTAGGGGTGGTATGCATGACTGCAAGATCTGAAGGTCAAAGAGGTGTGCGAGACTACCCACAAACCTCAGCAGTCCTGTACCCCGTCACCTCCCCAGTTTAAGAAACCATAGCCACTTTTCCTTGGTGCTTGAGGCTATTTCCTAGTTCATACTCCTGAATGAACTGTAGCTTCCAATGAAAATGAAGGGAACATGTTTGCATGGCTTTGAATCTTGCATAGGCAATTCCAGTGAATGCATAGGATATATTTACATGATGCTGGAAGAATTTACATGATGCTTGAATTGCATAGCTTATGGAGAGGAGATTGTTTATTCAAATGAAGACTGAGAGGGCTGATTTGATTTCCTAATTCAACCCAAAACTATGTGATAGTAGGACATGTAAATAACTTGCTTGCTGATGGAAGGTTTTATCTTTCTATTTAAAAAGTAGAAGGAAATAAGGGGAGTAGTGTCTGGAAAAGGGCACAATGGGGGCTTCTGGAATGCTGGTTATTGATCTGGGTGCTGGTTACTTTGGTGTGTTTGGTTCAAAAATTTGCTGAGCTGTACACTTAGAATTTGTGCACACTTCTATATATGTTATATTTCAACAAGAGTCTATAAAAAATGAAGTAAATGAAATGCAGTCCTGAAGTTCTTTTCAATATAATAAAGCCAGGATAGTTAAGCAGCACTAGTTAAGTGCGGGTTTGGAGACTTGGGTTCAGAATAAGCTCTTCCACTAACTCATATGAATGAGCAATAATAATGCAGAGGCTTGAGGTGGCCCAATAAACCTTTTCTTCTTTCTGAACTGAGTGAGAGAGGAACAAAGAAGTAAAGCAGATAGAGATCAAGAGAGCTTTATTTCTGATGGAAGTACTAGAGAAATGGCTTAGGTGTGTTTGCCAAGTGGGCTTCATACTTCTGAACCTCACAATTAGGCAGAGATACTCACCTAGACACGGGAGATGCAAGAAAACTGTAGGTCTAGCCCGCAAGGGGGATATTACAGCACCGAGTAGGCCAGAGCTCATTTCCCCTAAAAGCTGATAGATCCCTACTGGCTACATATGGCCCGTTCCGCTCCCAAATCTACCTGTCAGGATTTTCTCCTTCTAAGGAGGAGGAAATGAAAGGCTGAAGAGAGGTCAACAGTGGTATGCTAATTGATGTTTCTCTACTTGGGAACATGAAGCCAAGAGAAAGGGTGTCTCCCTGCTTTCCTCAACTAATAACAAAAACAACTTTGGCTGTGATGATGATAGCAACAGCCATTCATTGAGCACTTACTGTGGTGAGGCACAGGGCTTGGTGTTTACCCATATGTGTTAACACATAGATTATTTAATTGTGTTCTAACAATAACCCCAGGAAATAGGTACCATTATCACCACCTCCTTATAGATGGCATAACCTACCCAAGATCACATAGGTAGGAAATGGTAGAGCCAAAAATCAAACATAGACTAAAATCCACACACCTAGAGGGGGTTGTAGCATAGTAAAGAGTAGAGATGGAATTGGGATGCCTGAGTTTAAAAGTCAGTGTCACTTACTAGTAGCTGTGTGGCCTTGGGCAAATCACCAAACTGCTCATTAGTTTCCAACATCAGTAAAATGGAGATGTTATTTCCCTTCTCTGGAACTCACTTTCCTTATCTGTGAAATGTGTAGAATAGATTAGAGCAGTGGTTCTCAAAGTGTGGTCCCTGGATCAGAAGCATCAACATCACCTGTGAACATGTTAAAAAGAATCCTAGTGAATCAGAAACTTTGGGGTGGGGCCCAGCAATTTGTGTTTTAATTAGTTCTCCAGGGGATCTGGTATATGTTGAAGTTTAAGACCCATTGATCTAGATGATCTCAGCATTTTCTTCTAGTTCTGCCACTCCGATCTCTAACCTCAATGTTTCCAGTTACCTTTTCTTCTCATCGGGTGTCTGCCCACTAGAGGAGACACTGCTTCCCCCTCAGGAAGCTCCCACTGTCAGACTGGTGGTGGTATTGGTGGGGAACAGAGAGCTGCCTTGAGGAAAGCCCTTTCTGAGAGGGAAACCATCATATTTTAGTCTCTTGGGAAAGCCTGGAAGTGGGGCTTTAGTGAGGTCTGCTTCCCTACTCCAGATTGTGCTAGTGACAGGTGAGGGAACAGAGACTAAAGCAGAGTGCCTCAGCCTGAGGCAGGAGTTGGTATTGGGTTGCAGCAACTGCCAGGACTGGCTAGGCAAAAGGTATGGCTTGAGTTTCAGACCCCTATAGGATTAGGCTGTGGGAGGGTTAGGAGACTGCTTTTTCTGCACTTCTCCTGACTTTCCTGGGCTTCCTCTTCCTGTCTCTGCCCCTATCCCCAGCCCTGAGATTGCCTGGGTATTCTGACTTCCTATGTCAGCCAGACAGGATTTGTCAGAGTGGGATCAGGACCTGAGAAAGAGCGGCAGGTTAGGGCTGCAATTTGGAGCAGTTAAGGGGCACCTTAAAACCTGCCTTCATATTATATGGCAGGGGATAAAGTTCTCATTAACACCTCAACACAGCTAAGGGATAATATTCGGTAATTACATGAAAGGGCTTTTACAACTTGTAGAAATAGAGGTATTATTATTATGAAGAGTACTGAATTAGACCCTTGGGCAAACCATAGGTTTCCAATAGGCCAATGGAGGGGTTTACAGATGTCTACATAGTGTGATTTGAGGGGTGTCATTTAACATCTTAGCACAGATTAATGTGTCAGATAACTAGCTGTTACCTTGGCAATTCAAGCAGGACCTTGAGAGTATGGGACATGGGATAGGAAAGTTTTGCTTGGATGCTGAGGGTGAAGGCAGGAGGCCTAGAGGGAACTTCAGGGATTAAGTGATATACCATGTGGAAAGTACCTAGCACAGCACCTGGCATGGAGAAAGGGCTTAATAAAAAAACAAATTAAGGTAGGAGTGTCTGGAAAAATCAAGAGCATGGGGTACTGCTTAAGGAGAGCAGTTTGGAGGCAGGCCAGGGCACTGAATGGCAGCTAGGGACATGTTGGAAAGGGGAGGGAAAGAGAAGGGGGTGCAAAGTGGTGGGGGAAGCAAGTCAATTTGGCCGACCTGTGGTGGAATGAAAGCTCTGTTGGAAGGTCCTCAAGCTGAAAAGCCTAGGAAGGTAATGAAAAAAGGACTGGTTTGTTTTGCAGTTAAGGAGATTATTTTAAATCTTTTGAATTTCACTCTAAGCTGCCTTGGAAATGTCTATGCCACACAGAAGTAATGCAAGTCAGTAACCTGTTGGCATAGGAAATCACATTCTTTTCTCTGGACCTTCCTGACAGAGTAATAATATATTGCAGCAAAATCAAGAGAATTAACATGACTCATGGAGCATTGTTTAAAAAAATCTGTGCTTAGCTGTATTAAAGAAACATTTAGGCCAATGCTTCCCTTGGGTCTAACAAAACACTAGTTGAAACCAGATCAGGACTCCATCACTAACTGTGTAACTTTGGGAACTCACATACCAATTTCAAGTGTACCTCTGTTCCCCAGAGAGCAGATGGTTTCTAAGATTCTGCTTTGGATTTCCAAGTCTTTGGCACTCGGTAAGCTTGCGAGTTTCCTGCTTCCTCCCCAACAAGGCCCTCAGCTTTGCTGGCTGCTTTCAGAAGGCAAAGGACTGCTATAAAGTTTGCATAAAGACTGTAATCACGAATGCTTAAAAAGCAAGACAGACCCCAAACACCAGTTATCATGTTCATTAAACTCTGCCACATCCCAGGAAACAGAACAAGGACTCCAGGAAAGAATTATGTTCTGATTCTAGATAACAAAATGTCACATTGTGTTGGCCAATTTCTGCAGATGTTGTCAAGCAAGAGGCATCATGAGACATTAAAAATTCTCTTTGTGAGCTTAGAGTGCCAAACATCAGGCTTGCCTCTTTTCAGAGTTATAAACTGGGCTGCAGGCTGGTCCCTTCCTTTTCCTCTTCACCTCTCTGATGTGGGCTGAAGCCAAGGGCAGGTTCCTTGGCACATCAGCAGGCTTTTATCTGGCCCATTCACTGAGCTCCTCGAGAAACATCTCTACAAAAGTTACAACCACAGCACAGTAGCTTGTTCTTCTCAGCAAGCTGCCTGAATGGCAAATGTGATTTAAAGGAACTCTTTAAACAGTTGCTAGGACTTTGTCTGGGGAACTGCATAAAGCTGGTTTGATTGGGAGTGCGTACTTTGTGGAGTTTTAAACTCACATTCTATTTGTTCTGCTTCCAGCTCACCAGTCCCCACCGATTTTTTTTTTTTTTTGACTTTTCGTTTTTTCTTTTTTGGTGGCTGGCCTGTATGGGGATCCGAACCCTTGACCTTGGTGTTAAAGCACTGCGCTCTAACCAACTGAGCTAACAGGCCAGCCCTATACTCCCGCCCACCCCCAACTTTTTAACAAAGCAGCAGTTCCCCTCCCTTGGGACCCTGCTTTCCTCTCTGGCTGTCTCCCTGTCCTCCCCAGCCAAGAGGAACTCAGACAGAGACCAGTGTGCGTGAGATACTGTTTTCATGTCCTGCCTTTCCTCCTTGCCCATGAGTCTATCTGTAGCTCTTGCAGCATCTGCCTCTCTTTTCAGACTTGCCTCATTTTATATGTCTTTGAGATTCTGGGAGCAGCCCTGGAATCACATGGTATATGTGAAAGCTGTTTTAGTTTAAAGAAAGAATAGGGTTCACAGTGTCAAGTTTCTGAATAAATTGTGATTGGGTGGATGAGCCTGAAATAGGCTGGCAGGAAAAAGGCCTTTGTATGTGTTTTCCTGTACCTGGAAAACTATTCCTAGCCTTCTACCTTCTAAACCTATCTGACCACTATATCTGCCATTTCTGCAAAGCTCAGCTCAGACACCTTCAACTCCTTTGGGAAGCTTTCAATACATTCTGCTTTACTGGTCTTGTTTCCCTTCTTATGTACCACTACCAAGAGCTAACATTTATTAAGTGCTTCTTATGTGCCAGGCACTTTATATGTATTAACTCATTTAATCCTCACAGTCATTCTGTAAGATCGGCACTCAGTTATAATTCTCATTTTACAGATGAAGAAACTGAGCCACTGATAGGTTAAGCAACTTGCCCAAAGTTACACAGGAAGTGGCAGAGCTGGAATTCAAACCCAGGTATGCAGGCTCTAAAGCTTATACTCTACTGCCTCTCTTTTCTCTATCATAGCTATTGTAGCATTTATTACCATGAGTGTAATTATCCAGTTACTTATCTGTATCCACAACTAGATTGAAAACTCTGTACAGGGCAGCGGTGGTGTCAATCATTTCTATATCCCCAGGATCTGACACAGTATTTGGTGCAAAGCAGATACTCAATAAATGTAGAATGGACAAATGAATCAATGATTTTGCTGAAGTAGAAAGTGTAAGACCTTTGGAATCGGAAGACCTGGATTTGAATCCTGGTTCTGCTTGTGTCATCCTGGTACTTATATAATTTTTTGAGCCTCAGTTTCTTCTTTTGTGGGAGAATAAACAATATTTTTTAAGTGGGAATAAACGATATTGCAAAGTCTTTTTCTGAGGATTAAATGAGATGATGTTTTTAAAGTGCCTTCACTCATTCATCCATCCATTCATTCAACAAATAATTATTGAGCACTTGATAGTGCCAGGCACTATAGTATTTGTTGGGTATACACTGTGAACAAAACAGTTTCTCCCTTGTGGAGTTACATTCTAGTGGGAAAGAGGGAAAAATAAATAAGTAAACAAGTTAAAAGTATATAACTTTATAAAGTAAGTAAATAGAGAGTAAGTAGAGGGCTACTTTATTTAAATAGGATGGTCAGGGGAGGTCTATGAAGAGCGATGCTGACATTCAGGCTTGAAATATGAGGAGGAGCAAGCCACATGAAAATCCATGGGATGATTATTCCAGGAAGAGGGAATGCTCAATGTAGGGCTCTTGAGTTTAGAAAGAGATCAAAGTGTTCAGAGAACAGAAAGGAGGCCAGGCTGGCTGGCACCTGATGAGTGAGGAGGAGAGGGTAGAAAATGAGGTTGGAGATACAGGCAGAGGCCAGATTATTAAGGGTCTTCCAGTCCCTGTTAAGGATTTTGGATTAATCTAAATGCTAAAGGAAGCTATAGTTAGGTTTTAAGTGAAGGGGTAGCAGAGTGTGATTTATAGTTTTAACAGCCTACTTTGGTTATTGTATGGTATGTGGATTTTAAGGAGCAAGAATAGAAGAAGGGAAGCCAGTTAGCGCCTTATTGAAGTAGTCCAAGTGAAAAATTACAGTAGCTGTGACTAGGGTGGTAGCGGTGGAGATGGAGAAAAATAGTCATATTTGAGATATATCTTAGAGGTAGAACTGTCATAACTGGGTAATGGATTGGATATTGAGGATGGTAAAAATGGAGGAGTCAAGAATGATTCTCAGCTTTGGGTTTAAACAGCTAGTTTTGGGTATATTTGCTGAAATAGAGATGGCTGGGAAAGGAGCTAACTTGGGAGAAAAACAAGAGTTACATTTAAAACATGTTAAGTTTGAAATGCCTACTACATATCAGAGGAGATGTCAAATAGAGACTTGGATACACTGTTGACTATGTTAATGGATGCTCAGATAGCTGATAAAACATTACAGTCATGTGCTGCATAAGGACATTTTGGTCAATGACTGACTGCATATATGGCAGTGATCTTATAAGATTATAACAGAGCTGAAAAATTTCTATTGCCTAGTGATTGTAGCCGTCCTAATGTCATAGCACAACACATTATTCGTGTTTGTGGTGATGCTGGTGTAAACACACCTACTGCAAAATATGCTGGGGAGGAATGCCTAGCTTACCCACAGGGTGACCCTCCCATAGGGGGCTCAGACCTTTAAGATAGAAATCTAAGTATTTGATACCTTAGGTCTGACCCCAGGTTGCTGTCTACTTTAGAATTCTTGCATTTTTAGATGATTCCCACCAACCCCCATAGCAAAACAATAGTTAATAACAGTTAGCTAACGCTCACTGAGTGCTTGCTGAGTGCCGGGAGCAATTCCTACCTGTAATTTAATTTTCACGACTTTGTGGGGGTTGTATTATTCTAATCCCCATTTAACAGATGAGGAAAGTGAGGCACATAGAGAGTTAGTAATATAACTAGAGGGCCCATGCTCATGCATCAAACGGGTAGTGTGAATAACAGGAAAATCCATTGCTGTTCTCTTTCAAATACACTTTCGCATAGCGAAATCACCTAATGATACATTTCTCAGAAAGTATCCCTGTCGTTAAGTGACACATGACTGTACTTCTGAGTGTGTCTATGTGTGTGCTTCTGGAAGAGATTAGCATCTGAATCAGTGGACTGAGTAGAAAAGGTTGCTCTCACCAAATATGAGTGGGCATCATTAGACCACTGAGGGCCCAGGTAGAACAAAAAGGCAGAGGAAGGGCTGTAGATCTGTCTTCTCCTGTCTTTGGACATTGGAGCTCCCAGTTCTTGGGCCTTCAGACTCCGGGACTTAATGCCAGTGGCCCCTCAGTTCTCAGGCCTTCGGCCTTAGAGTGGGAGTTGTGATACTGGCTCCCCTTGTTCTCAGGCCTTCAGACTCAGACTGAATTATACCACTAGCATTCCTGCGTCTCCAGCTTGTAGATGGCAGATGGTGGGACTTCTCAGCTTCCATAATCATCTGAGCCATTCCCCATAATAAATCCTCTCTTATCTGTCTCTCTCTCTATATATCCTATTGGTTCTGTTTCTGTGGAGAACCCTGACTAATAAAGAGACCATGGGAGAGGTTAGAGTTAGTGGATTTCAAGTTAGGAGTCATTTGCGTATGAATGGTATTAAAGATTATGAGAATGGATCAGATTACCTAAGCAAGATCATAGATAAAGAAGAGGGGAATAATAATAATGATGAAGATAATAGTAATGATGATGATTATAATGATATTAACGAGCATGTATATCGTGCTTTTTTATATGTGAAGTACTTTATATATGAGAATACTTCAAAAAGTTCATGTAAAAATATAATTAAAAGATAATACAAATCTTTCCATGAACTTTTTGAAGTACCCTTGTATATTAACTCATTTAATCTCTACGACAACCCCCTGAGGTAAGTGCTATTATTATCCCTACTTTACTGATGAGGAATTTGAGGCACTGACAGACTTAAGCAAATTGCCCAATTTCACACCAGGTAAGTAGCAGATAGGATTGAAAACCAGGCAGTTTGGCTCCAGAGCCTATTCTCTTTACTACTATGTTATTATTGCCTCTCAAGAGAAAGGGTTCCAGAATCATGCCCTGGGGCTCTATGACATCCAGAAGGCAAGAAGAGGAGGACCCAGCAAAGGAGACTGATTAGGAGTAACTAGCAGAGTGTGGTGTCATGCAAACCAAGTGAGTATAGGATATCAATAAGGAGGAAGTGTTTAAGCATGTTGAAAATTTTTGAGCTGTTAAGAGGATAGAGAGGTTTCTATTGAATTCATCAATATGAGAGTTGCTGGTATCCTGACAAGAGCAGTCCCTTTCTTATGATTATTTACCATTTTCCAAAAGACTCCCCTCTTCAGTCACTACCTTCCTTTGTCAACCTTGGCCATGAAACTTCATATGCTACTAGGTATCTGCAATCAGATCACTTCTATTTCCTATGGGATATATTCTGAGTGGCATTTTATATTTGAACTTTTATCTCACTGTCTTAATTTTGGATGTCACAGTCTAGTTTTCCTGAGCTTTAAATTTCTTCTGGAGATATTTTCCTATGTCATCAAAGGAGTTACATAAGAGTCTCTCTCCCTAGTCCTACTGCTTCCACTTCCTCAGCTGGTTGATTCAGAGTGGGAAAGGGGACAAAACTCCTGGCTGTTTCTGAGAGGCAACACAAGAGCTATGTCACTAGGTGATTCTGATGTACAGCGCTTCCTCTCTACTGTTCCTATGCTTGTGTAATTGAGAGACAGTATCCGAAGGCTAACTCTCCCTCCAGCAAGGATAAGGATTCCTACTAGGCACTTTAGTGTAAAAACAGGTCACATGACTTACTGCCTCTAATTAGCCCCTCAGCAAGTTTTAGTCTAGATTCCTTATTTAGGGCACCGTGGTACTTAGAAAGGGTGTGATTCATTTCTGCCAGTATGTCTGAACACATCCAAATACATCAGAACGAAACTCATTTTTAGATGAAATCCTCTTGTACAGTGCTGCCTGGGGAGGGTGAACAATGGCACACCTCAGCCTCACAATAGGATAAGGCACTTGTAGAGAGACATTCCCCTTGCTTTCTGATGAGAAAAAGCAATGCCCTGGATAGAATGTCATAAGTCTGTGGATTCTCTCTCAAGCTCAGGAGAGCAGATGGCATAAGCACAGCAGGGGATTGACAAATGCTTATCACCACTTCTCACTTCCTCAAAACATGTCAACATTGGGCTTCCCTGGGGATCTAAGTCAAGGCATTGCTTTAAAGGAGAGTATTCATGGAGCTGAATTCATGGAGCATTCACAGAGCATCCACAGAACTCCGAGTGAGTGAACTGAGTGCTTACTTCTATTTGCCATTCTACATGGGATTTAGAGGTCTTAGGGGTCACGAAGTCAAAGCCCTTGGCCTCTCCTCACAAAAATGTCTTCTTTATGTAGAAATGGTTCAGGCTAAATAGCTACCCCAAAGCATTGACTATTTAATTTTCTTTGTACTTTTTTGATCTTTCAGAATCATGGAAATCCCTGAGCATAGGTAGAGGAAGGGACATCATCGGTGTTGAAGACACCAGTGAAAAGGAATGAATTATAGGAGGGCCCATGATCCTGAACAGTAGAATTGATCTGGAATAGCAGACTGGTGGGAGAATAAAGAGGCTGGGGCATGAGAGATCTTGGAGGCAAGTAGAGAAAGGGAAGTTGGAATGTGAGAGGAGTTGTGGGGCCAAATTACCTTCTAGGAAAAGAGATGAGGCAGAGGGAAAATGGTCTGTGAGATGACAAAGGCCCACATGAGTAAGAACAAGTAAGGCCCTCACTCTTCGCCACTATCTCTCCTATGGATCTAGGGGTGGGCAAGAAGAGATCCTCCGGACTTTTATTCCACTCAGAACAAAAAGCAGAGAAGTGCATGACGGGAACAGAAAGGAAAGCGGAGGGGCCTTGCCATTAGATCAGAAATAGAAACATCTGAAATTTTCCACTGGAAAAACTTGGCAGGATCAGACCCTCATGGGACCTTAAAAGAATCTCAATTTAACTCTTATTGGCCTGCATAGTGCAAGGGTGTGGTGTGGTTGGAAGAGTTCGCAGTTCCGGAAGAGAAACGTGACCATGAAAAGTTTTTTTCCTATGTGGGAGTTGAGGATGGAATATTCCTTTTTTTTTTTTTTTTTTTTGTAAACTACTTCAGACTTGCTGGAAAATTGTGATCACGGTGAATTGTGATCACAGTGAATCTGTCTTGAGGTCTGTTCTTCACCCCGACCAAGTCCCACCCTGTCAGTGATGATTTTACCTTCTTTTGAGTTTCCAGGGAGAATATATTTTCAGCGCCAAGCAATCAATTTTTATGTGTCTATGCCTGGAATTTAAGTTTAGAGTTAGATTCTTTACAATAAGGACAGTTTATTGGCCAAAGTTAGACCCAATTCATAAGCAATAGATTAGCCAATGTAGCAATTTCAAAGTGAACGCAAGGGGCAATCGACCATGATTTTCCAGAGCTCCATCAGAGCTTGAGGCTCACCCAAAAGGAAGTGGATTAGGAAATACTGCTGAAACAATTTGGCCCCGGGGGTTCGGTGCCTGAAGAATTAGCTTGGACCTCAAAATTTGCTATAGTCAGAAGAGTAGGGGCCCAAAAGGTAGGATTTCAGGAGTCACATTCCTAAAAATATATCACTTGTCCACCTACTGGCAAATGACTAAAATTATTTTGGAAGGGGACAGAACCATTCATTTCATAATCTTTCTTTGACTTTCCCAACCTTCCTATCACAGGCCATGGGCACAGTTACACACAGGGATTAGATCCTTTTTGAGAGCAGATTTTCATAGCAGAAAGGGAAAATAGAGCACAAGAATATTGCCCGCTTGAAATAGGAGTGGCAGGCACTGGGAGAGTGAAAAAGGAGAGACTGGAAATGTAAAAGCCGAATTACTGACTTTACAGTTTTGTTAAGGATGACTAGCTCTATTCAAGTGGGAATTTTAGGGATAGTCACCCCAAGGCAATGGTAAGAATCTTCTTCAAGCAGCTAATGCTCTCAGCTCTCTGACGTGTCAGCACTGTGCTTTTGGGAAGTACTCGAAGGGCTGCAGATATTTTGCATGCAAGTTATAGCATTTCTTTTAACCTTTCCTGCAAGCTTGGTGAACTCTAGAATATTTTTCTTTTTTCAAAAAAGCTAATTTTGGGGCTGGCTGGTTAGCTCAGTTGGTTAAAGCTCAGCTGTATAACACCAAGTTCATGGGTTTGGATCCCCACACAGGCCAGCGGCCAAAAAAAAAAAAGCTAATTTTTGATCAGCCTGGTTTGATTAGATGTTCCTTTTTCTAAATTATTGGATTATGTCCAATAATCCATAGATTATTCAAAACTCTTTTGGGTAAGTTCCCTCATGCATAGTGGAGACATTGGTAAGGTTGTACACAAAACCACTTTCTAATTAGAGACACATTGGCATTAGAGACACACTGGCATTTCCTTTGAGGGAGAAAAGGATTACAGCAAAGGACAACTGGACTCCAGCTTCAGGGTCTAGCACAGGCTGGATCTCCTGGGGTGCAGTCCATCTGAGCTCCTCCTCAGCGCCGGCAGGGAGGATTTGCTGCTGCAACTGGGCAGTGGCCTTGCCCTGCAGCAGAATAGCAGTCATACAATCAATATGGAAGGACTCTAAAGTTTCTCCTTCTTGTTCAGGTAGACACCACAGCCACCTCCATTATTACCATTCCAGCTTGTTTGACCGAAAAAATGTTTTGTTGATTTTCATTTCAGCTGAGCTGGGGTGGACCAACAACTGGAGGCAGAGGAGTGGCAGATGGTTGGTCACAGAGTTCAAATGGGTGTAGGGGAAATTGGGGTGTGTTTGCAGCATTTTTACACTGTGCAGAGTGCTTGTGTGGAGGAACATAAGCTGAAAGCAGTGAGACTTAAGTACTCCTTTCCAAGTGGAACACTCTCAGTCTGTATGGCATCCCACAAATAGGCTTTAACCGGCCAGCATTGCAGAAAGACATACCATTGCCAAAGCCCATCACTGGCTTTCAGAGGAAACCCAGGACTCCTGCATCATCTCTTTTTTTAACTTGTAAACAGCCCTGAATTGTAGTAGCACAAGAAAAGGAGATGGAGGCAAATAGCCAGGAGAATATTAGATTAAATACACATTCATCACCAGCAATACTTCTTCCTGTCCTGGGAGTAATCCTCCCTTTAATCTGGTGGAATGATTGGTCTGAGGATAAATTGAGTTCAGGAATAAACTCAAGACAAAACATTCTAGATTGTTGCCCTTGAGGTAGCTGATCCTGAAAAGTCCCATCCACAGCAGATACTGGGAAGTGTGAACACTTGGGCATAAAGAACTAGGTTAAAAATCATGTCTCATGTTTTTATTGGAATGAAAAAACATTATGATCATATTGAAGGAAAAGTTTTCAAAAAAAAAGGAACAAAAAATTATCCACAAGCCCTCTAACAGAGCAGTTATTTTCATTTTTGGGTTTCCTTTTCTAGTCAGCATTCAAATGCATACACTTTTTTTACATAGTTGCAACCGAAATGAACACAGACTTTGCATTCTGCTTTTTTCTCATAGCATCATATGGTAAACAATGTCAATGTCTCGACCTAATCTTCACAGTATATTTCAAGTTTTCATTTGATTTTTTGTAAGTATAAGATTATTATGATTATGATTATTATGATTATTATAATGTTATAATATTTTAGAAAATTTGGAAAGTACAGAAATGAATAAACCAGGAAAAGATCACCCATTATTTTCTTACCTAAGCACAACTACTAAAAACAGCCTATTTCCTTTTAGTCTTTTTACAATCAATGTATTTTTCTTTGGTGATTGACATTATACTGTATATTTATGTATCCTGCTTTGTTTTATTAACATGATGTAACAAGAATTTCCCTATGCCTTTATGAATTATTATAAACATACTTTATTAGGACTGCATCATTTTCCATTTCTTGGAAGTTCGCTAATATTAGATTGTTTTGATATTTCCCTAATATCAGTGATGCTGAGATGAGCGTTGCGTTCATAGGGATGATGTAACAAATAGACTGCCTAAAATGTAATGGTTAAAATCAGAGAGAACTTTGTCTCTCTTTCAAGTAATGGAGTGAATTCCGAGTCAGGTCATGGTTCTACTTAATGCATTCATTCAAGAATACAGATTTATCCTGTCTTTTTCTACTAGCCATGCTGAAAACTGTGTCACTTGAAAATTCCATGCTTGGACTCATGGGAAAAGGAAATAGAGCAGGGCCGAGGTAAGTTTATTTCTTAAGAGCTCTGGCCCAGGAATGGTATATGCTTTCGCTTGCATTTGTTAGTCATATGGCCACATACAAGCTAGTGAAGCTTGAAACTGTAGCATAGCTGAGCAGCCATGTGCCTGGCATGTCTATTATGATGGAGGAAAGAGAAAAGAGATTTTGAGAGACAGCAAGCAGTCTCTGCCACAAACATTTTTGAGTACAAATATTTGTTTGCATACCAATATTTTTTTCTTAGGATATATTCTTAGAAAGAGAGACTAAATATTATTCGCTTGACTTTTGCTGTTTTTTAAAATTTTTACTTCTCAATATACATTGTAGTTGATTTTCATGACCCTTTACCCTTTTCTCTTCCTCCACTCCCCTCCCCTTCTGCATCATATCTGTTCACTTGTCTTAACAAGTTCAAGGAATTGTTGTGATTATTGTATCTTCTTCCCCCCTTATTTGTTTCTGTGTTTATTTATTTATTTAATTTGAACTCCCACAAATAAGTGAGAACATGTGGTATTTCTCTTTCTGTGCCTGACTTGTTTCACTTAATATAATTTTCTCTAAGTCCATCCATGTTGTCGCAAATGGTAGTATTTCATTCTTTTTAATAGCAGAGTAGCATTCCATTGTGTAGATATACCACTGTTTCCTTATTCACTCATCTGATGATGGACATTTGAGCCGGTTCCAACTTTTGGCTATTGTAAATAGTGCTGCAATAAACACTGGAGCACAGGTATCCCTTCGGCATGATGATTTCCATTCTTCTGGGTATATACCCAGCAGTGGAATAGCTGGGTCATATGGTAGATCTATCTGTTATTGTTTGAGTAACCTCCATACCATTTTCCATAGAGGCTGCACCATTTTGCAGTCCCACCACAAGTGTATGAGAGTTTCTTTTTCTCTGCAACCTCTCCAGCCCTTATCATTCTCAGTCTTTTGGATATTAGCCATCCTGACTAGAGTGAGATGGTATCTCAAAGTGGTCTTGATTTGCATTTGCCGGATGCTGAGTGATGTTGAGCATTTTTTCATGTGTCTGTTGGCCATTCGTATATCTTCCTTTGAGAAATGCCTGTTCAGCTCCTTTGCCCATTTTTTAATTGGGTTACTTGCTTTTTTGCCATAAAGTTGTTTGAGTTCCTTGCATATTATGGATATTGATCCTTGGTCAGATGTATATTTTGCAAATATTTTCTCACACTCTGTTGGTTGTCTTTTCACTCTGTTGATTGTTTCTTTTGCTGTGCAGAAGATTTTTAGTTTGATATAAGCCCACTTGTTTATTTTTCCTTTGGCTGCCTATGCTTTTGGGGTCATATTCATGAAGTCTGCACCCACCCCTACTTCCTGGGGTGTTTCTCCTATGTTTTTTAAAGGAGATTTATTGTTTCAGGATGTATATTTAATTCTTTAATCCATTTTGAGTTGATTTTGGTATATGGTGAGAGGTAGCAGTCTAGTTTCATTCTCCTGCATATGAATATCCAGTTTTCCCAGCACCATTTGTTGAAGAGGCTGTCCCTTCCCCAGTACATAGACTTGCTGTCTTTGTCAAAGATCAGATGGCTGTAGGTGTATGGGTTGATTTCTGAGTTCTCTATTCTATTTCATTGATCTGTGTGTCTATTTTTATGCCAGTACCATGCTATTTTGGTTATTATAGCTTTGTAATATAGTTTAAAGTCAGGTAGTGTTATGCCTCCAGCTTTATTATTTTTTTCTCAGCCTTGCTTTGGCTATGCATGATCATTTGTTATTCCATATAAATGTCTGGATAGTTTTTTCCATTTCTGAGAAAAATATCATTGGAATTTTGATGGGGATTGCATTGAATCTGTAGATCACTTTGGGTAATATGGACATTTTCACAATGTTGATTCTTCCAATCCAAGAGCATGGGATATATTTCCATCTTCTTGTGTCCTCTTTAATTCCTCTCAACAATGGCTTGTAGTTCTCTTCATAGAGATTTTTCACATCCTTGGTTAACTTTATTCCTAAGTATTTTATTTTTTTCATGACTATTGTAAAAGGGGTAGCTTTCTTGATTTCTTTTTCTGCATGTTCACTGTTGGAGTATTGAAATGCTACTGATTTTTGCTTGTTGATTTTGTATCCTGCAACTTTGCTGAAATCATTTCTCTACTCCAAGAGTTTTTTTGTACAGTTTTTAAGCTGTTCAATATACAGGATCATATTATCTGCACACAGGGACAGTTTGACTTCATCTTTTCCAATCTGGATGCCCTTTATTTCCTTCTCTTCTCTGATTGCTCTGGCTAGTACTTCCAACACTATGTTGAATAGGAGTCATGAGAGTGGGCATCCTTGTCTAGTTCCTGTTCTTAAGAGAAAAGCTTTCAGCTTTTCCCCATTCAGGATGATATTGGCAGTGGGCTTATCATATATGGCTTTAATTGTGTTGACATACTTTCCATCTATACCTAACTTGTAGAGAGTTTTTATCATGAAAGAATGTTGAATTTTGTCAAATGCTTTTTCAGTGTCTATAGAGATTTTCATATGGTTTTTGTCTTTGCTTTTATTGATGTGGTATATCACATTTATTGATTTGTATATGTTGAACCAACCTTGCATCCTTGGGATGAATCCCACTTGATCATGGTGTATATTTTTGTGTATGTGTTGCTGTATTCTGTTAGCTAATATTTTATTGAGGATTTTTGCATGTATATTCACCAAGGATATTGGCCTGTCGTTTTCTATTTTTGATGTATCTTTGTCTGGTTTTGGTATCAGGGTGACGTTGGCCTCATAGAATGATTTTGGGAGAATGGCCTCTGTTTCAGTCTTTTGGAATAGTTTGTAGAGAATTTGTATCAGTTCCTCTTTGAAGGTTTGGTAGAATTCTTCAGTGAACCCATCCAGTCCTGGGTTTTTCTTTGTTGGGAGCCTTCTGATAACAGCTTCAATCTCTTATTGTTATTGGTCTATTCAGATTTTCTATATCTTCTTGGCTCAGTTTTGGTAGTTTGTGTGTGTCCAGAAATTTATCCATGTCCTCCAGATTTCCAAATTTGTTGGCATATAGTTGTTTATAGTAGTCTCTAATGATTCCTTGTATTTCTGAGTTATCAGTTGTAATATCACCTTTTTCATTTCTAATTTTTGTTCTTTGGGTCTTCTCTCTTCTTTTCTTAGTTAGCTTTGCTAAAGGTTTGTGAATTTTATTTATCTTTTCAAAAAACCAACCTTTTGTTTCATTGATCTTTTGTATTGTTTTCTGGGTTTCTATTTCTTTTAGTTCTGCTCTGATCTTAATTATTTCCTTCTGTCTACTAACTTTGGATTTGGATTGTTCTTGTTTTTCTAGATGTTTAAGGTGAAGTGTTAGGTTGTTTATTTGCCATTTTTCCATTCTTCTAAAGTAAGCATTTAATCCGATAAATTTCCCCCTTTGTACTCCTTTTGCAGTATCCCACAGGTTTTGTTATAATGTGTCATTATTTTCATTAGTTTCAAGACATTTTTTGATTTCCTGTTTAATTTCTTCTTGGACCCATATGTCATTGAGTAGAATGTTGTTTAATTTCCATGCGCTGTATAGTTTCTGTAGTTTTGTAATTGATTTCTAGTTTTAAGCCATTGTGGTCAGAAAAAAATATATGGAATAATTCCAATTTTTTTGAATTTGTTGAGACTTGCTTTGTGACCTTGCATGTGGCCTATCCTAGAGAATGTTCCATGTGCTGATGAGAAGAATGAATATTCTGAGGTTGTTGGATGGAATGTTCTGTAGATATCTAACAAGTCCAATTCATCAAAAGTGTTGTTTAGATCTTGTGTTTCTCTAATGATTTTTTGCTTAGATGATCTGTCCAATGTTGAGAGTGCAGTGTTCAGGTCCCCCACTATTATGGTGTTAGTGTCTGTCTTATTTTTAGATGTAATAGTGTTTACTATATAAATCTGGCTGCTCTGACATTGGGTACATATATATTTATGATTGTTACGTCTTCTTGATAGATAGATCCTTTTATCATTATATAGTGGCCTTCTTTATCCCTTTTATGGTATTTGCTTCAAACTCTATTTTATCTGATATAAGAATAGCTACTTCAGCTCATTTTTCATTTCTGTTTGCATGATATATCTTTTTCTATCCTTTCACTCTTAGTTTATATGTATCTTTACAGGTGAGGTGAGTCTCTTGAAGGCAGCATATTGTTGGGCCCGTCTTTTTAATCCAGTCAGTTAGTCTGTGACTTTTGAGTGGGGAATTTAATCTCTTTACATTTAGAGTTATTATTAAAATGTGTTGATTTACTCCAAGCATTTTATTTTTTGATTTTTGTTTAGATATCTTAAGTATCTTTTGTTCTTTTCTTTCTAATTTTCTGTTTGTCTTCTATATTTGCTGGTTTCTTGGGGTGGTAGATACATTATTTTTTCTTTATTGTTAGCATTTTTGCATTTTGATTTTTTCTTTCTTGAGTATTCATGGCAGTGATGGTTGATTTTCAAGTATCAAACCCAGTAGTTCCTTGAGAATTTCTTGTAAGGCTTGTTGTGTGGTAGTGAACTCCCGCAGTTTTTGTTTGTCGGAGAAATATACTGTTTGTCCTTCATTTTGGAAGAATAGCCTGGCTGGGTAAAGTATTCTCAGCTGGCAATTTTTGTCCTTTAGTATTTTGAATATATCATCCCATTCTTTTCTAGTTTTTACGGTTTCTGATGAAAAGTCCAATGTTATTCTGATTGGGGCTCCCTTATAGGTAGCTTGCTGCTTCTCTCTTGCAGCTTTCGAGATTCTCTCTTTGTCTTTGTGTTTTGCCAGTTTGACTATAACATGTCTTGGAGAGGACCTTTTTGTGTTGAATATGTTTAGGGGATCTTTGGGCCTCCTGAATCTGAAGATCTGTGACTCTTCCTATACCTGGGAAGTTTTCTGCTATTATTTCATTAACTATGTTTTCAATGCCTTTGTTCCTCTGCTTCTGTAATACTCATGATTTGGATATTTGAGGGCTTAAGGTTGTCTGTTATCTCTCTTAGATTTTCTTCAATTTTTAAAATTCTTTTTTCTTTTCTTTTCTTGTGTTAATTCAAACAACCTGCCTTCAAGGTCAGAACTTCTCTCTTCTGCTTGTTCTAGCCTGCTGGTTAGACTCTCTGTTGTGTTTTTTATTTCATTGAATGAGTCCTTCAGCTCCACAAGCTCTGCTACATTCTTTTTCAGGGCATTGATTTCTATGTACATTTCTCCTTTCAGATCCTGTATATATTTTCTCATTTTGTTGTGTCGTCTGAGTTTTCTTGTATCTCATTTAGTTTCCTTAGAATTGTTTCTCTAAATTCCTTGTCAGTCATTTCAAAGACTTCCTTTTCTATAGGATCTAGAGCTTGAGAGTTATTATTTTCCTTTGGTGGTGATGTTCTTTCTTGATTTTTCATATTTCTGGTGTCTTTCCTTGGTGGTACAGTTCACTTGTTCCACTGTGATGTCTGGCTTGGATTCCGAAGGGACTGCCAATTCTGGGCTGCAGGAACTAGCCTGGGTTGGAGGTCCCATGGTGCCTGTCTGTTCTGGCACAGCTGACTCAGGGTGTGTGGGTCCGGTGGCTCTCAGGCCTCTCTGGGCAGCAGGGACTGACCTGGGATGGGGGTCCCACAGTGCCTGCCTGTTCTGGTGAAGCTGACTAAGGACATGTGGGCCCAGCAGCTCTCAGGCCTCTCTGAACAGTGGGGACTGGACTGGGCTGGGGGTCCCATGTCACCTGCTTCTTCTGGCACTGCTGACTTGGGGCATGTGGACCCAGTGGCTCTTGGGCCTCTCTGTGCAGTGGGGACTGGCCTGGACTGGGAGTCCTGTGGTGCCTGCTTTTTCCAGCATGGCTGACTTGGGGTGTGTGGGCTTGGTGGCTCTCAGGCCTCTCTCGGTTGGGGGCACTGGCCTAGGTTGAGTGTCCTGCAGTGCCGCCTTTTCCAAAGTGACTGACTCGGGGCATGTGGGTCCAGTGGCTCTCGGGCCTCTCTACACAGTGGGGACTGACCTGGGCTGGAAGTCCTGCGGCACCTGCCTTTTCTGGTGTGGCTGACTCGGGGGTGTGGGCCCTGTGGCTCTCAGGCCTCTCTAGGCAGTGGACACTGGCCTGGCCTGGGGTCCCACAGCACATGGCTCCCACCTGATCTCAGGTCTCCTGTTGTTGCTTTTTAATAGTTATGAATTGGTCAGTTTGTGGGAGAGAGAGACACAAGGAACAATCTACTCCACCATCTTGACCAGAAACTCTGCTGTTTTATTTTTAATTCGTCTTGTGGCTAATCTGAATGTCCCAATAGTTTCTTTCAGGAAGGATCCATGAGTGATGTATTTCCTGAGTCCTTGTATATGTGAGATTTTTTGTGTGTGTGCCTTCACATATGAAAGGCAATTTTCTAAGTATGAAATTTTTGACTTACAAACTTACCTTCTTATTACTTCATATCTGTGGTTCCACTGTCTTCCAGCATTCGTTCATTCAACAATATTTATTGAGCACCCACATATGCCAAGGATCACTACAGGTGCTGGGAATATGGCTGTGGGCAAAACAGAGAAAAAGCCCTTGCCCTCACACATGGACTGTATGGATTGTGCTGGGTTTTCTCTGTTTGCTCCCCAACTCTGAGCCATTGTTTGCCTCCTCTGGGACTTGAAGAATGACTTTTTCAGGCTCCCTTGGTGGCTGGTTTCCATTTTCCTTTAGTGGGCAGTACTGGCAAGAGATTAAGGACAGGAGAAGAGAGAAGCTGGGTTATTTCTTATCTGCTTTCTTCCTACTTCTGCATCTCATCTC
Organism: Cynocephalus volans; assembly: GCF_027409185.1. Taxonomy (NCBI): domain Eukaryota; kingdom Metazoa; phylum Chordata; class Mammalia; order Dermoptera; family Cynocephalidae; genus Cynocephalus; species Cynocephalus volans. The sequence goes on along the minus strand of NC_084478.1, from coordinate 108,385,853 downwards.
CTACGATAGCTGCATCCCTCCAAAAATATAGTTGCATCCATGAAGACTGTTTTCCACAGTTCCGTTTTTCTCATTGAAATGATTTGGGGCTAATTCTGTTCTTTTCCATGATCCGGCCATGGGTGTAATAATCAGGGTCATGGTAGGAAAGGGATGGCATACTTGAATGGTTTATCTAATGATAGTTTAATAATGAGACAATTTACAGAGTTATGGGCAGGGTTAAGGAACCCATAAAGGTTAGTGAGGAACCCAAGCAAAAGTAGGAAGCTGTTGCTACTGGTAGGCCTGAAAGCACAAGAAGAGAAGTGGTTACTAGAACCAGGTAAGACCTATAGCTGTGGGAGAGGGCCTGCTAGGTAGGTGCTGTTATCACAGGTTGAAAAACATAACTGTTACCCAAGCTATATATAGCCCAGCTGGGGAGAGGAGAGAGTTGGAGGGAAAGTAAGTACTCTGATCTTACTCTCCTCCCACTCTCAGATCTCCTGCCATTTCCTCCCTTTTGCCAAACCCAACAGGAAAATAAATATCAAGGAAGCTCAGGTGATGCAATCTATATAGGTCACCTTCCCAGGGCACTGCTGGAAAATCAGGAGACAAATCTAGGTGGATGAATGGAGACTATCAAGCAAAAAGGGTTAGAGAAACAGGGAGTTTCAAGATGGCGGTGGCTGCGGTGGCTGGCGCGGAGTAGCTGAGGTGGAAAAGGTGGCCACTGGGCCTCAGGCAGCTGGGAAACTTGTGGACCTTCCTCTGGCCATCTCTTAAGGGAGGACTGCTGCTGCTGGCCGGTCGTGGGGGCTCAACGCCACTTTGCCCCCGGCAGGAGAGGCTGCCTCATTTACAGGCAACAGCTTTGAAGTGTGGAGCAGGAAAAGAACTGTTTCTTAGCTGCAAAAGCGAGTCTTGAAACAGGGAACACGGCGCCAGGGCTGCTGTGGATGCAGCCAGGATCCCGGAGGCTGGGGCCGCGCTGAAGGCGGCCAGCTGCCCTATTCAGGATTCGAGGTTTCAGGCCGGCATTAAAGAAGATTCCTGGGAGCGCCCGAGCGGCGCCGTGACTGAACAGCCCGAGGCGGCAGTGCCGAGAACACGGAAGGCAACAAACCAGAGACAGAGCGAGCGCCCGACCTGGCACAGCACTGTGAGTGATCCCTGGCACAGCTCGGTTCGGGGGGTGGATGCCCACGCGGCTCCTGCCTGCACCACCAGGCCACTCACTGCCCCGGTGCTGCCTCCATTTTCCCAGGTGCGGGCAGCTCCGCCCTGCTCGGCCATCACTGAGCCCATTTGCTTGGCCTGGCGCGGGGCTTTCCAGACCCTGCGGGCCGGCCTCCTCTCCCACTCCCTCCGCGGTTCTCTGGCAGGGCTGGGGGTGTTGGGCGTCCCGACCAGTATTGGGAGGGCTAGGAAGTACGGGCGGGCCGACTGTCACTCCACCACACCCTGGACTCCGGCCCCGGTAAACTTCCTGTTACTGGGAGGCAGATACCATCTCTGCGACCACCAGTTTGGAAAAAAAGCCTAACGAATTTCTGGTGGGGAATAGTGTGGTAGGAGAGTTCCCAGGTCTGCTTGAACCTGCCGGAGAGCAGGCTGCAGGCGGGCACTAGACTCGGTTTATACCGGGGGGATACAAAGGTGAACAAGACCCGAGAAAGATCTACACAGTGCTACAAAGGCACCCAGAGAGACTGGTCATCTGTGCCTAGCAGAAACCTGGTAGACTTCCTGGGCGAGGCGGTGCTGAGCAGGGTCTTGAAGGCCCAGCTGATAGACGAGGGGTGCAGAAGACACACCCCAGCCCAGCATAGTGTGCACAGAGGGGGGAGACGTGCGGCCAGGGAGGCGGAGACTCGACAGAACCCACACACCCGGTGGGGTCGCCACTGCACGATCTAACAGCCTGGGACAGAGCACATGGAACGGGGAGAAGTCCTGTACAGAAAGTGAAAGCTCAACAGAGATCACACACCCTGTGGTACGTGATCCACCAGCCCAGCAGAGTACAAGCTGACCAGAAAGGTGGATCCCCGGAGAAGCCCAAGACCCGAGGCAACCACACACACAAGACACTAGAGGCCAACTGAGCAGTCACAGCGGGAGCCATACCAAATTGGCAACCACAGCAACATCCTAGTTAGTCATTAGTCTCAAACCGGTGGACTGTGAAACCCCCTGCCACAATGAATAAACACCAAAAAAAAGACACCAGAAATACAAAAAATAAAGAAAGTACACCACCAAAAGTTAATAAATCTCATACTCTAGATCCTATAGAACAAGAAGCCCTTGAAATAACTGACAAGGAATTTCAACTGATAATTCTAAGGAAACTGAATGAGATACAAGAAAACTCAGCTAGACATCATGATGAAATGAGGAAAAGTATACAGGATCTGAAAGAGGAAATATACAAGGAAATCAATGTCCTGAAAAAAAATGTAGCAGAACTTGCTGAACTGAAGAAGTTATTCAGCGAAATAAAAAACAGAACGGAGAGTTTAACCAGCAGGCTTGTCGAAGTTGAAGAGAGAACCTCTGAACTTGAAGATGGGCTGTTTGAAATAACACAAGCAGACAAAAAAAAAAAAAAAAAAAAGAAAGAAAAAAGAATCAAGGACATGGAAGAAAATCTGAGAGAGATATCAGACAACCTCAAGCGCTCAAATATCCGAGTCATGGGTATTCCAGAAGGGGAGGAAAATGGAGATTCCATTGAAAACATATTCAACAAAATAGTGGCAGAAAACTTCCCAGGTATAGGAAAAATCACAGATCTTCAGATCCAGGAAGCTCAACGATCTCCAAACGTATTCAACCCAAAAAGGCCTTCTCCAAGACATGTCATAGTCAAATTGGCAAAACTCAGAGACAAAGAGAGAATCTTAAAAGCTGCAAGAGAGAAGCGTCAAATCACCTCTAAGGGAGCCCCAATCAGGTTAACATCAGACTTTTCATCACAAACCCTAAAAGCTAGAAAGGAATGGGATGATATTTTCAAAATACTAAAAGACAAAGATTGCCAGCCAAGAATACTCTACCCTGCAAGGCTATCCTTCCGAAATGAGGGGCAAATAGTATATTTCTCAGACAAACAAAAACTGCGGGAGTTCACTACCACAAGACCACCCTTACAAGAAATCCTCAAGGGAGTACTGGGTTTGGTTCCTGAAAAATAACTACCACTGCCATAAAAACCTAAGAAAAATCTAAACCCGCTAGTACAATAAAAATGGCATTCATGAAGAGAAAACAAGCTAACAAAAACACTATCTACAACCTAAGGAACCAACAAACAAAGAAACCAAACAGTAAATCAGAAAGCAAGGAACAAAAGACACCTAAGACAACCAAACAACCAATAAAATGCCAGGAATAAATCAACACCTTTCAATAACAACTCTTAATGTTAAAGGCTTAAATTCCCCAATTAAAAGACACAGACTGGCTGACTGGATCAAAAAGCAGGACCCAACTATATGCTGCCTACAAGAGACCCACCTCACCCATAAAGATTCACACAGACTAAGAGTGAAAGGATGGAAAAAGATTTACCATGCAAACAGAAAAGAAAAACGAGCTGGAGTGGCTATTCTTATATCTGACAAAATAGACTTTAAACTAAAAACCATAAAAAGAGACAATGAGGGACACTATTTAATGATAAAAGGACTGATCCATCAAGAAGACATAACAATCATAAATATGTATGCACCCAATGTTGGAGCAGCCAGATTTATAAAACAAACTCTATTAGACCTAAAGAAGGAAATAGACACTAATACCATAATAGCAGGGGACCTGAACACTCCACTGTCAATATTAGACAGATCATCTAGGCAAAGAATCAGTAGAGAAACACAAGATCTAAACAAGACTCTAGACCAATTGGAATTGGCAGATATCTACAGAACATTCCACCCAACAACCTCAGAATATTCATTCTTCTCATCAGCACATGGATCATTCTCCAGGATAGATCACATATTAGGTCACAAATCAAGTCTCAATAAATTCAAAAAAATTGGAATTATGCCATGTATCTTCTCAGACCACAATGGATTAAAACTAGAAATTAATAACAAACGAAACTCTGGAAACTATACAAACACATGGAAATTAAACAGCATTCTACTTAATGACATATGGGTCCAAGAAGTAATCAAGCAGGAAATCAAAAAGTTTATTGAAACTAATGAAAACAATGATACATCATACCAAAACCTGTGGGATACTGCAAAAGCAGTATTGAGGGGAAAATTTATTGCATTAAATGCTCACTTCAGAAGAATGGAAAGATGGCAAGTGAACAACCTAACACTTCACCTTAAAGAACTAGAAAAACAAGAACAATCCAAACCTAAAGTTAGCAGACGGAAAGAAATCATTAAGATCAGAGCAGAACTGAATGAAATTGAAAACCAAAAAACAATTCAAAAGATAAACGAATCAAAAAGTTGGTTTTTTGAAAAGATAAATAAAATTGACAAACCATTAGCATGGCTAACAAAAAAAAGAAGAGAGAAGACTCAAATAACAAAAATTAGAAATGAAAAAGGCGATATTACAACTGATTCATCTGAAATACAAGGAATCATTCGAGACTACTATAAACAATTATACGCCAACAAATTTGAAAATCTGGAGGAAATGGATAAATTTCTGGACACACACAAGCTCCCAAAACTGAACCGTGAAGACGTAGAAAATTTGAACAGACCAATAACAATAAAGGAGATTGAAGCTGTTATCAGAAGGCTCCCAACAAAGAAAAGCCCAGGACCAGATGGATTCACAGCAGAATTTTACCAAACATTCAAAGAGGAATTGACACCGATTCTTTACAAACTATTCCAAAAGATTGAAACGGACGCAAATCTCCCAAACTCATTCTATGAAGCAAACATCATCCTGATACCAAAACCAGGTAAAGATATAACCAAAAAAGAAAACTACAGGCCGATATCCTTGATGAATATAGATGCAAAAATCCTCACTAAAATACTAGCAAACAGAATACAGCAACACATACGAAAAATTATTCATCACGATCAAGTGGGATTCATCCCAGGAATGCAAGGTTGGTTCAACATACGCAAATCAATAAATGTGATACACCATATTAATAAACTCAAACACAAGGACCATATGATCATCTCGATAGATGCTGAAAAAGCATTTGATAAAGTTCAGCACTCATTCATGACAAAGACCCTCTATAAGTTAGGTATAGAGGGAAAGTATCTCAACATAATTAAAGCCATATATGACTAACCCACTGCCAATATCATCCTGAATGGGGAAAAGCTGAAAGCTTTTCCTTTAAGAACAGGCACTAGACAAGGATGCCCACTCTCACCACTCCTATTCAACATAGTGTTGGAAGTACTAGCCAGAGCAATCACAGAAGAGAAGGAAATAAAGGGCATCCAGATTGGAAAAGATGAAGTCAAACTGTCCCTGTTTGCAGATGACATGATCCTATATATCGAACAGCCTAAAACCTCTACAAAAAAACTCTTGGAATTGATCAATGATTTCAGCACAGTAGCAGGATACAAAATCAACACACAAAAATCAGTAGCATTTCTTTTCTCCAATAGTGAACATGCAGAAGGAGAAATCAAGAAAGCCTGCCCATTTACAATAGCCACCAAAAAAATAAAATACTTAGGAATTGAGTTAACCAAGGAGGTGAAAAATCTCTATAATGAGAACTACAAAGCACTGCTGAGAGAAATTAGAGAGGATACAAGAAGATGGAAAGATATTCCATGCTCTTGGATTGGAAGAATCAACATAGTGAAAATGTCCATACTACCCAAAGTGATATACAAATTCAATGCAATCCCCATCAAAATTCCAAAGACATTTTTCTCAGAAATGGAAAAAACTATTCAGACATTTATATGGAACAATAAAAGACCATGCATAGCCAAAGCAATGCTCAGCAAAAAAAATAAAGCTGGAGGCATAACACTACCTGACTTTAAGCTATACTACAAAGCTATAATAACCAAAACAGTATGGTACTGGCATAAAAACAGACACACTGACCAATGGAATAGAATAGAGAATCCAGAAATCAACCCACACACTTACTGCCATCTGATCTTTGACAAAGGCACCAAGCCTATTCACTGGGGAAGGGACTGCCTCTTCAGCAAGTGGTGCTGCGATAACTGGATATCGATATGCAGGAGAATGAAACTAGATCCATACCTCTCACCATATACTAAAATCAACTCAAAATGGATTAAGGATTTAAATATACACCCTGAGACAATAAAACTTCTTAAAGAAAACATAGGAGAAACACTTCAGGAAATAGGACTGGGCACAGACTTCATGAATATGACCCCAAAAGCACGGGCAACCAAAGGAAAAATAAACAAATGGGATTATATCAAACTAAAAAGCTTCTGTACAGCAAAAGAAACAATTAAAAGAGTTAAAAGACAACCAACAGAGTGGGAGAAAATATTTGCAAAATATACATCTGACAAAGGATTAATATCCAGAATATATAAGGAACTCAAACAACTTTACAAGAAGAAAACAAGCAACCCAATTAAAAAATGGGCAAAAGAGCTAAGTAGGCATTTCTCTAAGGAAGACATCCAAATGGCCAACAGACATATGAAAAAATGCTCAACATCACTCAGCATCCGGGAAATGCAAATCAAAACCACATTGAGATACCATCTAACCCCAGTTAGGATGGCTAAAATCCAAAAGACTATGAACGATAAATGCTGGCGAGGCTGCGGAGAAAAAGGAACTCTCATACATTGTTGGTGGGACTGCAAAATGGTGCAGCCTCTATGGAAAATGGTATGGAGGTTACTTAAACAATTGCAGATAGATCTACCATACGACCCAGCCATCCCACTGCTGGGAATATACCCAGAGGAATGGAAATCATCAAGTCGAAGGTATACCTGTTCCCCAATGTTCATCGCAGCACTCTTTACAATAGCCAAGAGTTGGAACCAGCCCAAATGCCCATCATCAGATGAGTGGATACGGAAAATGTGGTACATCTACACAATGGAATACTACTCAGCTATAAAAACGAATGAAATACTGCCATTTGCAACAACATGGATGGACCTTGAGAGAATTATATTAAGTGAAACAAGTCAGGCACAGAAAGAGAAATACCATATGTTCTCACTTATTGGAGGGAGCTAAAAATTAATATATAAATTCACACACACACATACACACACACACAGAAACCGGGGGCGGGGGAGAAGATATAACAACCACAATTATTTGAAGTTGATACAACAAGCAAACAGAAAGGACATTGTTGGGGGGGAGAGGGGGAGGGAGAAGGGAGGGAGGTTTTGGTGATGGGGAGCAATAATCAGCTACAATGTATATCGACAAAATAAAATTAAAAAAAAAAAAAAAAAACCAAAAAGGGTTAATATTTACAGTCAGTGCTGCAGTTAAGTCTGAGGTTTGTTCCTTTATTTTATTTTATTTTTAATTGACAAATAATAATTGTTCATACGCATGGGGTTCAATAATGATGTATTGATATATGTGTACATTGTGGAATGATTAAATCAAGATGATTACCATATCAGTCACCTCACCTATTTATCATTTTTTTTTTTGCAGTGAGAACTTTTGAATCTATTCTTTTAGGAGTTTTGAAATATACAATACATTATTATTAACTATGGTCACTATGCTGTGTGATAGATCACTAAAACTTATTCCTCTTTTCTAACTGACCCTTTGTACCCTTTGACCAACATCTATCCTTTCCCTACCCCACTCCCAAGCCTTTTGTAACCATTATTCTACTCTCCACTTCTGTGAGTTTAACTTTTTTAGATTCCATATATAAGTGAGATCATGCAGTATTAGTCTTTCTGTGCCTGGCTTATTTTACCTAGTATAACGTCCTTTATGTCCATGTATATTGTCACAAATGACAGAATTTCATTCTTTTTAAAGGCTGTATAATATTCCTCTGTATATGTGTGTGTGTGTGTGTGTGTGTGTGTGTGTGTGTGTGCGTGCGCACGTGCGCGCGTGTGTGTGTATCACATTTTCTTTGTCCATTCATTCTTTGATGAACACTTAGGTTGCATTTATATCTTGGCTATGTGACTAATGCTGTAATGAACATAGGAGTGCAGATATATCTTCAACACTGATTTCAATTACTTTGGATATGTACTTAGAGGTGGGATTGCTGGATCATATGGCAATTCTATTTTTAATTCTTTGAGAAACCTCCATAGAGTTTTCCAAAATGGCCGTACTAATTTACAATCCCACCAACACAGTACAAGGGTTCCCTTTTCTCTGCATCCACTAACACTTATCATTTGTCTTTTTGATAATAGCCATCCTAACTGGTGTGAGGTGATATCTAACTGTGGTTTTAATTTTCATTTCCCTTGTGATTAGTGATCTTGAGTATCTTTTCATATATCAGTTGGCTGTTTGTATGTCTTCTTTTGAGGAATGTCTTTTCAGATCCTTTGCCCATTTTAAAATCAGGTTATTTGTTTTCTTTCTATTGAGTTCCTTATATATGTGGGGATCTAGTCCCTTGTCCAATGTATGGTTTGCAAATATTTTCTCCCATTTTGTAGGCTGTCTCTTCACTCTTAATTATTTCCTTTGCTGTGCAGAAGCTTTTTAGATTGATGCAATCCCATTTGTCTATTTTTGCTTTTGTTGCCTGTGCTTTTGGGGTTATATCCAAGGAATCATTGCTCAGACCAATGTAATGGAGCTTTTACCAGATGTTTTTTCTAGTAGTTTTACAGTTTCAGTTCTTATGTTTAAGTCTTTAATTCATTTTGAGTTGATTTTTGTGTACGGTATGAGATCACAATCCAGTTTTATTTTTCTGCATATGGATATCCAGTTTTCCCAATATAATTTATTGAGGAGACTATCCTTTCCCTATTGTGTGTTCTGGGGACCTTTGTAGAAAATTAGCTGAGTATAAATGCATGGGCTTATTTCTGGGCTTTCTATCCTGTTTCATTGGTCAGTGTGTCTGTTTTTCTGTCAGGATGCCCATCTCACCACTTCTATTCAACATAGTACTGGAAGTCCTGGCCAGAGCTGCTGGGCAAGAAAAAGAAATAAAAGGCACCCAAATAGGAAAATAAGAAGTAAAATTATCTCTGTTTATGGATGACATGATATTATACGTAGGAAATGCTAAAGACTCCACCCAAAAAAGTGTTAGAATATAATAAAAAAATTCAGTAAAGTTGCAGGACACAAAATCAACATACAAAAATCAGTAACAATAGGGCCGACCCCGTGGCGCATTTGGGAGAGTGCGGCGCTGGGAGCGCAGCAGTGCTCCCGCCCGCCGGTTCGGATCCTATATAAGGATGGCCGGTGCGCTGCTCACTGGCTGAGCGCGGTGTGGCCGGTCACAAAAAGACAAAAACAAAACAAAACAAAACAAAACAAAACAAAAATCAGTAACATTTCTACACTGACAATGAACTATTTGAAAAAGAAATTAAGAAAATAATTCATTTACAATAGCATTAAAAAAAATACTTAGGAGTAAATTTAACCAAGGAGGTGAAAGATTTGTATATTGAAAACTGTAAAACACTGATGTAAGAAATTGAAGACAACACAAATAAATGGAATGATATTCCATGTCCATGGATTGGAAGAACTAATATTGTTAAAATGCCCATACTACCCAAAGATATCTGTAGATTCAATACAATCTCTATGAAAATTCCAATGTCATTTTTCACAGCAATAGAAAAAACAATCCTAAAATTCATATGGAACCACAAAAACCCTGATAGCCAAGGCAATCTTCAGTAAAAAGAACAAAGCTGGAAGCATCACACTACCTGATTTCAACATATATTACAAAGGTATAGTAATCAAAACAGCATGGTACTGAGATTTGTGCCTGTGAAGTGAACCTGTTTTTCTGCTTTGATGCTTACGGGGTTTCTTTTTTTCTGGAAATTAAAAAATTTGCTAAGGCTTTGTTAAGTTTTGAACTGAGGGTCCCTCAAATTCAGCAAAGCCTTTCAATACTCAGATTTGATTTTTTGTGCTTTTTTTCCAGTTATTGTTGTTTTTAGTTCAGCCTGATGAGCAGTTAGATAAGCATATTCAGATGTGGAGAGTTTTAAATGGTACTTTTAAGAATCAGAGCATGAACTGGAGTCTGTGGCCAGAAATCAGGAAGCTGGACAGTCTGTGGTAGCATAATGTTTGATAAGTGCTGTATACATATTGGCTTATTTAATGCTCACAAAACCCTCATAAAGTAGGTGGAAGAAAGTGAGCTGAAATGCTGGGTACTGATCAAGCTTTAGGAAAGGAAAAAAGTCTGCCGGGCTGCACTCAAAGTGGAGGACAGCACCAGGCCTGGGGGTGGGAGAGCTTAAATAGACTGTAGGGTGCCAAGGGCTGGCTGAAGCAATCAAGGAGGGGCATTGTGAGGGAGGGGCATTGCACCCATGCAGAAGCAAAAAGAGTTTCTATTTCACAGAAGTCAAAAGACTTCTCGTAAAGGGAAGGGGGGAGGGGTTGGAGGACATTTTGTCCTTGTCCTTGCCTAAAATGGTGCTGGTCACGTCCAAGATGGTGCCAGTCACATCCAAGATGGCACCGGTCATGTCTGAGATCCATCATTCCTGCCTTTTAAGTATAAGGAGAAGGGAAAGGGGTGTAGGTCTCATTCTTCTGAAGCTTCTTCCTGCTGGAGCTGGGCAAAGATATGAAAAAAATAAAAGATTTATGTTGACAGGTAAAACAGTTAGGTGGCAGGGTATTGGTTTCATGTGGGGAGGCTGTATTCTTACAGGGAAGTGTTGCTGATTCTGAGGGGCTGATATCCTCCTTGCAGGAACAATTCGGTGACCTTTTGGTTGGTGAAAGCCTGCATATGTTCCTGCAAGAAATTAGAGAAACACCAGAACAGACAGGGACCAAAAAGTAGGCTAAGTCCCAGCACAGTTAGGGGTCCTAGCAGGGGCATAAGCCAGGGTATCCAAGGGTCCAGTGACTGGGGCCACACTCAAGGTGTTTGTGTTTTGTAACTCTTTGTGTCGACGATCAATGCTTGCTTTTAAATGGTTTAAGTTGTTTTGGATCACCCCAGACTCATTTATGTAATAACAACATTCCTCCCCCAAGAAGAGGCAAGTGTCTCCCTTCTCGGCTGTAAGGAGGTCAAGGGCCCTACGGTTTTGTAAAGCAACTGTCAAGAGTGAGGTGACCTGTCACTGGAGGGAGGAGATGCCGTCTATACTTAGTTCTTCTGAGAGTTTTTGATAGAAATGAGAGGCAGTAGCAAGGCCTGCTATGCCAGTCCCAGTTGTAGGAAGGATCCTTGCTCCAATTAAAAAGGTACAATTAGTGCCCTATGGGAGCAGAGGGCACTTCCTGAGATGGGGGCCAAAGTTAGTTCCTGTCCTGTCTCCATCCTTCCATCTGTCTGGACGGTGATGCTGGGGATGAGCCAAACGAATATGCAAGAAATCGTGTTAGGGGGCAGGCAACAGGATAATGTAGTTTTACAAAGGAAACATATTTTGGTTTTAGGGCATGGATGAGGAGGGGGTAAGTGAGTGGTAGCATTTGGTGTTAGTGAGGCATAGTGTGGGCAGGCTCCACACAACACTGACAGTCCCCACTGCGGTGAGATTAGAGGAAAGTGAAGAGACATTTGTGGAAACGTTGCGGGCTGCATTGACAGGGAGGGGGGTGGCCACAAAAAGTCTCACACGAAGTGGGAGACAGATGAGCTGCTTGGGAGCCAGTCTGGTACATTGAGGACTGTGTCATCCCTATGGACCTGGAAACTCCATGTTCCAGGTAAGGGAGAGCATTGAGATAAGAGGTAAAACAGGGGAAGGATGCAAAGGGTTAGGGAGCCAAAAGAATTTAAAGGGCACATTGCCACAATGAAATTGCTAAGAAGCATCCTACTGATAGGAGGTAAAGGAGTGCCAGGAGAAATCTTCCTATAATGTTACACTCCTTTGGGGCAGCACTGGCCAATCCTGTAGCAAGTACTAGAACAGGTAGTATAATAAAAGTTAGGGATACAGGGTGGCATATACTTATCATGTCCCACGATGGCAAACCTGTGATAGCAGGTCAGGACCAGTCTTGGAGTAGCTCTTGTGTGAAGGATGTGAAGCAGGCCTGCAAGAATGAGAGGATAACCACTGGGGGCCTTAGCAGAGGGACCCCTCTGGCTTGGTGTTAACAGATTTTGGGGTAGTCTCAGGTGCTAGTTTTACCAAGGGTAAGTGATACCAAGGGGCCTTTCCTAGTACTTTTACTGCCATGGGGGGTGGCGGGAAGTACTGTATAAGGCCCTTCCCAACATGGTGAGAGGGGCTTTGGGATTCGGGTTTTAATATACCCTTCTGTCCTATGCTCAGTTTAAAGTCTGAGGGGGTGGTGGGGAAAGGATGAGGTAATAGAAGGTTGGCCTGTTCCCTAAGAAGATCCCTAATGAGCGAAAGAGTAGGGAGATACTGGCCTAAATGCAATGAGCTGGAAGGGAGAGGTGTGAGAGTGAAGGGTCTGCTGTACATAAGTTCAAGGGGGCTGAGGCCTGTGGGTTTGAGGGGGGGCATCCCATAGGTGAGTGAGTGACTGGTAGGTAGGCTGTGTTACTGCTGTAGCATCCTCTGAAGTGCAGGGAAAAGCCTCAACCCAACCTGAAAAGGTACTCGTTTGCTACTTGTCAGAGTGAGAGCGCAGGTGAGGGCAATGAGTCCTGCCTGTTGGGAAGTGGTTTTGGTGTGTGTGGGGGAAGCCTCAATAGCTTGTGTTAGATTTACTATGGAGGTGGCACTCCCACCTATGAACCATGTATGTTGGGGCCGCATAATAGGATAAGGGGAGATGTGTGGAAAGGGATTGAGAATGAGGTCTAAAGCCTCCATGCAATTGTGTTCTAAGGGTTGTGAGTGTTTTGGGATGAGAGTAGCTGAATTTTAGGGGAGGGCAAGGTTTGAAGGAAAACTGGGAATTCTCAATGAAAGGAAGGCGAATAAGTTGTAGGTGGGAAGAGGAGAGAATTGACTTGGCCTTATGGCTGCGAAGGTCTTGATTGTTTGTTGTTCAAAAGTTAGTTTAGAGATTTCTTGTGCTAAAAGGGTGGCTGCCATCAAGGCCCATAAAAAGGGGCCCATCCCTGGGCTGTGGTTTCTAGTTGTTTAGAGAGGTATGCAACTGGGGAGAAAATATCTCCTGCCTCTTGTCCCAAAACACCAATTGCCAATCCTTAGGTTTCAGTGACATATAGGATAAAAGGATGAAATAGGCTTGGGAGGGATAGAGCTGGGGCTGCGAGGAGAATGGCTTTTGATCGCTGGAAGAGAGAATGAATGGGCTTTGTGGGATCTAAGGGAATGGCAGAATCCCCTTTGGCTGCCTCATAAAGTGGCTTTGCTAGCATGCCAAAGTTAGGAATCCATAGGCAAAGATACACTGCAAGCCCCAAGAAAGAAAGGATTTCACCCTTTGTGGTAGGAGTAGGGAGTTCACAAATTAAACTCTTGCAATCCACCGTTATTTCTCTGGTGTTGGGGGGGGGGGGGTGAGGTGGACTCCCAAATAAGTAACTGAAGGAGAAGAAACTTCGGCCTTGCTGGGGACACTCAATATCCCCTGGAGGGCAGGAAATTAAAGAGAGCAACAGTGTGGGCCTGTGAATCCTCATAGGAGGGGCTACAAAGGAGGAGGTCATCCACATATTGTATTAAAGTACTAGAGGTTGGAGGAAGTTCAGATAAGTCTTGAGCTAAGGCCGGGCTGAAGAAGTGGAGGCTATCCTGAAATCCCTGGGGCAAAACTGTCCAAGTAAGTTGTTGGGAACAGCGCATGTCAGGATCAGTCCTGTACTAAACAGTATGAGCCTTTAGGCTTTATAACCAGAAGGATGGGTGTATTAAAAGGCTAGTGGGTAGGCTGTAAGAGATGAGAAGAAAGGAGTTTGTGTATGATGGGTTTTAAGCCTATTAGGTGTTTGTTAGCAATGGGGTACTATGGGACATTAAGGAACAAAGACAGGTTCTACAACTTAACAAGGATAGGGGAATGGTGCATAGCAATGGAGGGAGAAGAAGTGTTTCCTACTATGGGATTAACCTTGCCTGAGGGGGAGGGGAAGGTGGAAGCCTCAGGGGCCGGGTCTGGGGGTGGCCTGTAACAGGAGTATTGCAGCTGGAGTTAAATGTTTAGAGTAACAGTAGCTTTGAATTTGAAAAGAATGTCCTGTCCTAGTAAGGGGCCTGGGCATTGAAGCATTATTAAAAATTTGTATGTGAGGGCCGGCCCGTGGCTCACTCGGGAGAGTGCGGTGCTAAGAACACCAAGGCCTTGGGTTCGGATCCCATATACGGATGGCCGGTTCGCTCACTGGCTGAGCGTGGTGCTGACAACACCAAGTCAAGGGTTAAGATCCCCTTACTGGTCATCTTTTAAAAAAAAAAAATTTGTATGTGAATTGGGTGTGATGTAGGGGACAGGAAAGGGGTTGAGTAATTCATGGGTGGTATTCTGATCCTGCTACCCCTACTATTGTGATAGAGGATAGGGTCATTGGTCCTGCATATTCGGGAAGGGTAGAGTAAGTGGCCCCTGTATCAATGACAAAAGTGATTGGCTTACCTGCTATGAGGCAAGTTACCCTGGGCTCACCCATTGTGATCTCCGTGGGGGCCTCGGGCCCTGGGCATCGTCAGTCCTCCTCCTGAGCAAAGCTGAGAAGCTCTGGTAGGGATGGCTGTGAAGCCAAAGGCTGTGGGTTGGGGACTGGGCCATTCCCTCTCTGGCAAGTGGAACAGTCAACCTCCCAGTGATTTGGCTGTTTGCAGTGAGGACAGGGCCCAGGAGGATGCCTGGGGATATGACAGGCCTTTGTCCAGTGGCCCGGTTAGACCACATTTGAAGCAGTTCCTGGGTGGCTTGCCTCTTGAGACAGCCAGCTTTGGAGTATGTGAGCCATGAATGGCATTAGCTGGGAGTTGGTATTTGGCCTGATCTCTTTTGTAATGATCCTACTTCCCCTCCTCCTCTTTATTGTTAAAAACCTTGAAAGTAGCATTGAGGAGGTCTATACATGTGTATTTTGTGTAGGGCCTCAGAGAGGCAGGTTAGGAACTCACTGGGATTGTTGGTGGATCTGTGTGTGATTTCTTTAAGATTATCATAATTGATTGACCTGTGAGTAGACTTTTGGAGGCTATAAATCAAGTATGTGATCATGTTATCCTAGAGATCCCGATCCCCATGGCCAGCCTGGTAGTCCCAATTTATGTCCATGCAAGGGACTGCAATGGCTCCCACAGGCCACCTATTATTTTGGGCATGTACCTCATGTGCCTTTTGTTGGGCCATTATCCAGACCTGCTCCCTGTCTTCAGGGGATGGGTATGTGTCTGGGTCAGACTAGAAAGATCCCAGTCATATTTTGATTTGGGAAAGGTCTGAAAGAGAAAAAGGGACATGGACTGGGACAATTTCTTCTGTCCTAGCCACTTCACAGAGGGGATATAAAGGAGCCAGAACTGAGGCAGGGTTGTTACTGGATGAACAGGGAGAAGGGAAGGGATTAGGTGGCTGAGGATGAGCATCTCAACACCAGGAAGAAGGAAGAAAGGGAAAAGGTGAAGGGACTGGTGAAAGATCTGGAGCATAAGGAAGAAGTCTGATGGGTCAAAAATTTGATCTGAGTCTGGAAGGGGAGGTTGGGCATGAGCTAGGAGAATTTGAGATGTAGGACAGTTTTGACAGAGAGAAGGAGGCTTGAACATAAGGAATCTCTCCAGTGTTTGCCATTTTGGTGACAATAGCTGTCTAGGTCTCTGAGAGCATCTAAATCGAGAGTGTCATCTTGTGGCCACTAGGATCCATTGTCCAAACCTGACTGCAGTAGGAAGTGAGGTGTTCAAATTTTAATGTCTCCCTGTAGGCCAAGAGATTATCCAGAAAACAGCCAGGAGGCATAGAGCGTGGAGGTTTGGATTGTGAGGATCCCATGTAGAGGGTGAGAAAGGAAACAGGCAGTCCTAGTAGAAGAAGGGTGCCAACAGAGAGTGTCCTCTTTGCTGTGCACCTTATTTTTGAGAGAAAAGCCACCGACTGGCTAGAGGAGCATCCTCCAATAGCTGGGGGCATGAGAGGGGTTCCCTTGGCCAGGCACCTGGGCTTTGTAGTCATAGAGAGTAGTCAGGGGAACCCGTAGAAGTAGGTAGGACAGACCCACTGACTCACCCTGTATTGAGGTGGATGGTGGATGCATTGGTCTGATATGGCAAAAGGAGAGAGTCCTGGAGGTACCCGGTTCAGCAGGTCTGGGAAGGGTGGCCAAGGGTCAGTCAACCCAGGTGGGGACTGTCCAACATCAGCCAGAACCCTTCCTGGGTTTTGGCACCAAAATGAAAGAAAGTGAGCCAAAATGCCAGGTACTGATCAAGCTTTATTAAAGGAAAAAAGTCTGCCAGGCTGCACTCAGAATGGAGGGCGGCACCAGGCCTGAGGGTGGGAGAGCTTAAATAGACTGTAGGGTGCCAAGGGCTGGCTGAAGCAATCAAGGAGGGGCATTGTGAGGGAGGGGCATTGCACCCATGTGGAAGCAAAAAGAGTTTCTATTTCACAGAAGTTATGAGGCTTCTCATAAAGAGAAGGGGGAGGGGTTGGGGGCCATTCTGTCCTTGGCCTTGCTTAAAATGGCACTGGTCACATTCAAGATGGTGCCAGGCATGTCCAAGACCTATCACTAGGTGCTATTATTTTTATTATTTCACAGATTGAGAAACTGTGTTTAAGGGAATTTAAGTAATTTAATCAAGGTCCCACAGCTGGGAAGTCATTTATTGGTTTGCAGGTCTTTTCCAGTTGTACTTCTACACTCAGAGGTGGCCTCCATTTATAGCAGTTTCCATTCCCAAGTAAGATAGTTAAATTTGGCTGTGTCCAGCTTTGAAAAGGAGCTGTAAGGGTGGAGGTTAACTGTGTTGTGGATCTTTCTGTGTCAGGATGGCCCTCAGTGTGCTGTTGGAAGATAGTATAGTGGTTAATAGCATAGGCTTTTTAGTCAGACTGATTGGAATTAGAAATGTGGCTTTGCTACCTACTAGTTCTGTAATCCCGGGAGAGTTACTTAATCTCTTTGTCCCTAAGTTTTCTTATATGTAAAATTGGGATTTTTACAGAAGGCTGTTTTGAGGATTAAAGAAGTGCCTGATGCATTAAAACATTATTGTTATTAATGCTATATGGCTGGGTTGGGTCAGGATAAACCAGTGTTAGAGTGAAATCTTAAAGTCTTTAACATTTGGAGTGTTGCTTCAGTAGCAGGGAATAAGATAACTTTCTTTTCTTTCCTAAGGAGGTTGATTATTGGAATAATCTGGTAGGAAAAAGTGGACATAATTTATTGGGATCCTTCTAGTTCAGGACTAACTCTCATTCAACATCATGGGGATCCTGTGGAAGGACAAAATGTTAAGCAGGCATTTCAACTCTGGCTTCAGAGCACATTTCTCAGGCTTGGCCCAAAGGACTATTTGGGCCAGGAATTTATTTAAAGAAGAACTTTGATATGAAAAAGTAATTCAAGTAAAGAATGAAGGCATAGAGTTCAATCTCACAAATACAGATACAAAACCCCAGGTAAAATGTTAACAAATTAAATACAGCAATGTATAATAACAAAGCATCATTACTAAGTAGATTTTACTGTGGGAGTACAAGAATAGTTCAATATTATAATCTCTATAAATGTAATTCTCTATATTAACATATTAAAGGAGAGAAAACATGATCATTTCAATAGAGGCTGAGAAGGCTTTAATAAAATTTAATGCTCATCCTAGATTTAAAAAAAATAACTTTTAGACTAGGGAAAGAGAATTTCCATAACTTTCTAAAAAAGTTTCTACTAGAAGCATACATCATATATAATACTTAATGATAAAATATTAGACACATTATCATTAAAGTTAGGAAGAAAGAAAGGATGCTTACTTTCATCTCTACTTTTCAACATTGTTGTAAAGGACCTAGCCAATGCAATTTGAAAAGGAAGAAAGAGGAGGTAAAAGAGTAGAAGGAGGAGGAGGAAGGGTGAAGGAGAAGAAGGAGGAGAAGGGGAAAAGAAAGAAAGAAAATGAGAAAGCATAAATATTAGAAAGAATGAAACAAACTGTCATTAATTGCAGATAATAAGTTCATGTATCTAGAAAATCCATAAGAATCAACTGGCAAACTATTTGAACTAATAAGAGAGTTTAGCAAAGTGGCTGGATATATATGATCAATATATAAAAGTCAATATCTTTCTAATAAAAACCAATTAGAAAATGTAATGGATAAAAGGTCTGATTCATTTTAGCAATAAGACTATAAAATAACTCAGAATAAACCTAACAAGGCATGTAATAATTCTACATGGTGATTATCTATTAAAAGTTACTGAAGGATATAATAGCATATAAATAATTGGGGGGAGGAGGCCATATTCCTGGATTGGGGGAGGCTCAGAATTTTAGGAATGTAAATACTATCCAAATTATTTTATAAATTCAATGCAATCCGAAACAAACTTCCAAAAAGATACTACAAGAAACTTGACTAAAGTTCTTTTGGAAAAGAAAACAAACTGGAATTGCCAAAGACATTTTGAAAATGAAGAAAAATGAGAAATGACTCTTCCTACTAGATATCAAAATATAGTATAAATTTATAATAATTAAAATGGTGTGAGTATGGTTTGAGGATATAATAAGAGACTAATATAATGGAATAGAAATCCAAAATACTTATTTTTAAAATTGGAATTTAACACGTGATAAGTGTGACATTTTAAATCAGTGGAACATGATGGACTCTTCAGTAAAACGTGTTGGGACAAAAAATAATAATTTAATACAGTTAGTTCTCTACCATAATATAAGGTAAATTCCAGGTGGATTGAAGAAATGAGCACGAAAATACCTATACAAGTATTGGACTAAAATGCAAGAGAATAAGGCTTTCATAAGCAAGATTCTAACTAAAGTAAACCTAGATGCCTCAATGGAAAACACTGACAAAATTCAACAACATAAAATAAAAAACTAAAAAACTAAAAACAAAAACAGCAGAAAAGCCTCTAAACAACAATAACAAAAACTCACTAAAAGCTAGGTCTCAAACTGGTGGGACCATACGCACAAGATACTTTGTCCCGCATGGAGCTTTAGGTTTTTTTCTTGGAATGTTAAATCCCTTAGGTGGACATTATTGCCTTATGCCTTATTGTCTTACACCTGGCGAACATTGCACAATTACATTACCTGCCCTGCCCTAGTAAATGTTTGAGTTTGTGACCCATGAAACAAAAGAAAAAGACAAGAAACAGACTGGAAAAAATATTTTAAAAATATGTAAAAGACAAACAATTAACATCCATAATATAACAAATGCTTCTACAAATCAATAACAAAGTGACAAACAGCTCATTAAATAAATGAGCAAAGCTCTGAATAAGCATTTCATTGCAGAAATAGTAATGGCCAATGAACATGTGAAAAGATGTTCTTTCTCACTAGTAATCAGGAGAATGCAAAATGAAACAAAAATAAAATATACACACTCATATTTTTTTGCCCATTAGGTTGACAAAAAGTTTAAAAAATTGATAATATGTAGTGTTGATTAGGACATGGGAAACTGATGATGTCACACATTATTGGTGGGAATGTAAATCCATATGGCCATTCTGTTGGGTAATTTGGCATTATTACATCAAATTTTAAAATGCAAATACACTTTGATGCAGCAAATTCGCTTATAAAAATTTCTGCACATCTGCACAAGGAGACTTGTACAAAGATGTTTATAGTTTTAAAAGACTGTAAACAGCCCAATGGTCCATCTATGGCGGAAGAATTATATAAATTATTATACCTCGTTGCTGTGAAATACTACTCTGCAGCTCTAAACAAAATAAGATATACCTATTTGTACTGACATAGACACCCGAGGCATTTTTTAGATGAAAAAAACAAGTAGCATAAATATGTATGGAATATAGTCCAATGTATATACTATATATATATAAAAACCAAACACCCCAAAGTCTGTGTATGTGTTTGCACATGCAGATTAAAAATTCTGCAAGGATGTACAACTGAACAACGTGGGAGTTAGGAGAGCCGATCCCCGCACAGTTGCAAATCTGCACATAACTTTTGACTCCCCCAAAACTTAACTACTAACAGCCTAATAGCTTAGGGACTTCATCTCGATGACACTGAGCTTTGGTTAGATCCTCAAAAACAGTGATAGCTAGTGGCGATGCTCCTGCTGGAGGGTGAAAGTTGGGCCAGGCTGACAGGGGTGGAGGAGGCAGCTGCGCCCACTGCCCTCCTGACTCTGCCCCTCTGAATTGGGGCCTAGGCCGGCACTACACCCTCTTTCTTCTTGCAAAAAGGGGCAAATGTTCATTCCTGGGGCTGGAAAAGCTGTGGGTCCACTAGTCTGTGGGATGGTGGTCGTGGGAAGAGGGCCTGAAGCTCCAGCTGGTTGTCTGGGCTTCCTTCCAGTTTCTGCAGGTTCTTGCTGCAGTCACAGGTTCCCTTTTGGAGGGGAAACCCCTGGGTTTGTTGCTGTTGGGAAAGAAAGCAGGCCACCCCCGACAGTTTACTACAACCTGGCCTGACACTCATAGCCAGGCCATGTTATTCTCCTGTGGGACGTGAACAATCTCACAGGATGCCAACCACACATAAGGTTACCACAAGACCGTAATAGAATGAAAGAAAACAAAGCCACTTCCTAATTTTGTCTAAGCATAGACATGAATAAGTTCACTTTGCTATGTGCAACGAACCCAACCATAGAATTACCACCTGCCTTCTGACAGTGTCCAATCTAGAGCCAAATTCTCCTCTTTCCTTAGCTCACCCTCTAAATCACCCAACCAAAGCTCAAATCCTATCATAGTTTCTTCCTAATACCCTTTTGCTGAGACATCCCAATGTTCCCTCATGGTATGTGTTCTTCCTCACTGCACTGAATAATAAACCCAACTTGTTCAACTAAAAAAAAAATAAATGTGCATATACATGGACCCACCCAGTTCAAACCAGTGTTGTTCAAGGGTCAACCGTACACAAAACTGTTAACATTGGGGTTACCTCTGAGGGGTGGTATAGAAGGACAGTGGAGGTAAAGAGTGGCTTTCATTTTTACTTTATAACCACTGTGTGGTTGACATTTTATGATGACACTGTATTCATGTATCACTTGAATGATTGAAAGACATTTTTTAAGAAAGGGTAAGGGTAAGGGAATGGATTTGAAGGCTTTTTGTATGGGAGATGAGAAAATGCAGACGGAAGAGACAGTAAATACAAAAAGTGAGAGTAAGGCAAGGTGAGATCATTCTAAATACCCTGGCACCATATATTTTTTAAGAAGCCAATGGTACCTTAACTCAGAGGTTTGTGCAGGATCTTGTATCAGTCAGAGTTCAATCAGGAGGGCAGTTTTACGGTACAAAAATTTTGTTATAAGAATAGACTTCTTACAATTGTGGGAGGAGTGTATTGTGGGAGTGTATTGAGTACAACTGTAAGAGGAGGAGGTCAAAGATTACCAGAAAAGAGGAGGTCAAAGATCACCAGAAAGGTCACTAATCAGCTCTGGTGCAAGTGAAAGAGTTGGAGCTTACAGGGCAATCTGGAAGCTAGCATATCAGGCTGCTAGAATTGGGCCAGGAAGCAGGGATGATGTGGAAGACTAACGAAGGTTGTTGGCTTCATATAGCTATAGTGCTTCTATAAGGTTGCAGTCAAGCATCTGGTAGTGGGCCTGGGGTTGCTGCTGGTCAGCATGACCAATCATAGGAAAGAAAAGTTGCAGATGGAGTAGGAAAAAGTGAAGACAACCTGGAACTTTTCCACACCCCTGTATCTGTCTCTCACCAGTTCTAACTAAAGATGACATTTTTGTGTAATGGCTGCTGCTTTACAAAGCTTGCAGAATCTCATTATTGGCCAACTCTAAGCAGGTACCATTCAGGGAAGAGGACTGTGGGAACTGTAGCTTCTAGTGTACTCCCAAAGTCAGGTATAGAGGTCAATGTACTGATTCAGGAAACTGGGACCTGTGAAGTAATAGTAAGTACCAGAGAAATAGTGGCTGAATATAGAATAGGAGCAGTGGTAGTGGTGGGCATGTCTGCAACACCTGTGTAGAAGGACAGATGCTGTCTGCTAGAGGGTCTTTCTTTATTGGTGGAGGTCAGGTATTTGTGGAGCATCCAGTTAGAAATATCTTTGCTACTCAATGTGGGTCTGCAAACTCTTAGTTGCTGGTGTGTGAGGAGATAAGTAGTGTGAGTTAGATTGCAAATCAGCTATTTTACCGTGTAAACTAGTTCAGTTGATTTTTTTTTTTTTGATAGACCTTCTCAAGGAAGGAAGTGGTGTTTTGATTTACATCATTCTGGCCAAGCTCCTTATTTTATAGTTGACCAACACTTTGAATAGCTCCAGTGATAGCTCTGGACTAGAGTGAAATCTAGGAGTCATTGACATATTTGCAGTATTTGAAACTGTGGAGTATACAAGATTTCCCAGCGAGCATACAAAGAGTGAGAAGAGGAGAGAACCAATAACTGGACCATGAAGGATATCAACATTTTTTTATAGTTCATTTACTGGGTTTAGTGTGCTAAGTACCTTACATGCGTTATCTCATTCAGTCCTCACAATAGCCATAGAAGGTAGGTATTATTTTTCCCATTTTATGCGTGAGCAAATTGAGGCTTATGGTTACACAGCCAATAAGTGACAGAGCTGGGAATCCAACCCAAGCTCTGTTATTCCATAACTTAAGCTCTTAATTGTTAAGAGCATACCAGGGAGCTGGCTGGAAGGAGGGATCACAGGGCCTTTTACCAGGAGTCCCTTCTGAGAGAGAGGGTGGTTAGGGGCAGAGCCAGATGGGTGGTCCAAAGTGGCTTACTGGGATGTGAGGGCGATCTGGCTGTGACATCTGTCACCCCATTGATCGCCAGGGTTGATTCGGCTGATCTGGCTTGCTAGGCGGGTGTCCCCTTCCTCCCTCACCGCTCCATGTGCGTCCCTCCCGAAGCTGCGCGCTCGGTCGAAGAGGACGACCTTCCCCGCTAGAGGAGAGGACCGTTCTTCGGTCAAGGGTATACGAGTAGCTGCGGTCCCCTGCTAGAACCTCCAAACAAGCTCTCAAAGTGGCTTACTGGATCAAGGAGGTCTTGAAAACAAGGAAAAGGGAGTTGGAATGAGCTCCTGGGAGGCAGTGTCTGTGTACATACCGAAGACAATTGCTAATACCCAAAGTGGGCTTTTTTATTTATTTTTTCCTGATGTGATAGGTGTGTTGCATGAATTCTCTTTCTTGTTCTTAAGGATATGGTACATGGTACATAGCAGGATGCCCTGGCTTAAATGACTGGGTGTGGAATGGATGGTCTCTGGAAGTTGGAAATATTTTGGTCATCATATCAAACTGGCTTGGTTGGAATGTTGTGAGATCATCCATTTGGGGCAGGCCCTGAAGAGAGCTTCTGGGATATGGGAAGAAATGAGAACCTGAGCTGGGAGAGACCTGAGCATCTCCAGCCTCAGGGTATTTTGTAATCTTTCCTCTGTAAATGGACTGAGAAGGATTTGGTTCCTATGCAACAAGAGAACAAGGTGGGTAGGCCCCTAAGGAGCTTGGGCTTATGAAAGACAACAAGCTGCAGCTTTCCACTATACCAGCAGGCAAGAGGGCACGAGATGAAGAAGCTATCATGGAAGCCACAGGCCTTTGTGTGAGCCCAGAACAATAGGCAGCAAACCTGACTTTCTCCAAAGAGGAGAAACTGCCTTAATATACAGCTAGTGACTGTGGTTCAGACAAAGTGAGTAAGACCCATCTCTGCTTTACTTTCTTTTATTTTTCTTTACTTTCTTTTCAAAACACATGTGTACATGATGCTATATTTTAGATTAATTTATTGTTTCTTACCACCCCTCACCTGCGCTACTCCACTAGACACTCTTCCTGGTGGCAGGGACTTTATTTTGTTCACTGCTATGGCACTATGCCTAGAACAGAGCCTAGCACATCATAGGTCTTTGCTGAGGATTGACTGAATTGTGTCCCCCAGAGATCATATATTAGAAGCTTAATTCCCACTGTAACTGTTGAGGGTGGGAAATCCTATTATGGTAATTGAAAGGTAGAGATTTGAAGAGGTGATTGGGTTGCAGAGCCATGCCATAGTGAATGGATCAATAAGGGTGGTCAGGGGTATGGTTCTGAGGGCTTTAAAAGATGAACACATGAGAGGTTAGTCTCTCTCTGCTCCACCATTTCTGCCATGTGAGACCTCTGGGTTACTGTCATTACCACCAAGACCCTCACCAGATGTGTTCTCTGGACTTTGGGCTTCCCAGACACAGAAACTGTAAGCAATAAATTTTGTTTTCTTTATAAATTACCCAGTTCAAGTATTTTCTTATAAGCAACAGAAATGGCCTAATGTAGTCTTCAATAAATATCTGTTGAATGAATGAAGACAAAGATAAATGGATCATAGAAAATGGAGAGAGGCCCATAGCTATAGAAATACTTATGAGAAACAAAGAATAGTTGTTAAAATGATGGACTCTTGTGCTAGACTGCCTGGCTTCACATCCCATGCTATTTTGGGCAAGTTGGTTAACTTGGGCCTCAATTTCCTCATCTGTAAATGGGGATAATAATAGTTTCTATTTCATTGGTTTTTAAAAGTATTGAATTAGCTAATAGGTATAGAATGCTTAGAATAGAGCCTGGCACATGGTAGAACCTATATAAATGTTTTGCTATAATAATAACAACAACTATTATTTTGGAAGGGTTAGTGTGGGAAAATATAAAGTACAAGCAAGTAGAGAGCTTAGTGCTCTCCAAGCAGTTGCTGTATTCCAGGAGCTTTACTCCACGAGTTACTTGAACTACCTCATTGAATCCTCACTATAACTTTTTGTCAGGCAGGTAGAATTATTATTCCACTTTACAGAAGAGGACACTGAGTACTTGTCCCAAATCATGCAGAGCTGAAACTGAACCCTGATACTGAGCTCCAACTCTTTCCCCTTGAGAGTACTGACTCTAAGCTCCAACATTATAAGTAAAGGCCATGTCAGTTTTTATAATTTTATTCTTAGTCCCTAGCAAATAGTGGGCACTTGAAAATGGTTGATGGATTTGAATGAATAAAAAATGAATAAATGCTTTTAAGAGCAGCAGAAAGAGAAATTCCAACCAAAGACCAGGGAAGAACCTAGGAAGGCTGTGGAGGCTGCTGCTCTGAAGTAGGATGCAGTCTGGAGCAGAGCGGGCAGTCTTAACCTTCAGGAGCTGTACTGAGGATGGCCTCGGGCTGTTACTGTGCCAGTTGCAAGCCACCTTGGGTTCCTGGTCTGTGGCTGGAGGTTACAATTATGTTTTTAAATTAAAAGGGAAAATATAAGTACGATACAAAATACATTCTCATTAAAAAATACACACGGTAAAGAAAGCAAAAATTCTCTTTGACCTACCTTCCACCACCAGTTTGATGGACGTTTTTCTATAAATTTAACTATATATGGCCATGCGTTACTTAATGACAGGGATATATTCTGAGAAATGCCTTAAGTGATTTCATCATTGTGCGATCATCATAGAATGTACTTACACCAATCTAGATAGAATATGGTATAGCCTTTTAAGACCACTGTCGTATATGTGGCCCATTGTTGACTGAAATGTTGTCACGCAGTGCATGACTGTTTATAAAAATAGAAATACATTGTTTGGCTTTGTAATTTTTTTTTACGTAAATATTATCCTACTGTATGTATTGTTTTACAGCTTGCTTTTTTTCACTTAACAATATGTATGTGTTGCAGCTCTTTCTGTTGGTATAGACAAATCTATCTCCTTTTAAATGGTTGCACAGTATTCCATATTTTATTGTTTGCATAAACCAGTCGATGTAAATGTTCCCCTGTTATGCTTTTTCCTCCCTCCATCTCTCCCTCCCTCCCTCCCTCCCTCTCTTCCTGCCCTCCCCCCATCTCCCTCTCTCTATCAACATTACAAAGAGTGCTGTAGTGAGAATCCCTGTAAAGGCCTCTTTCTTTGCTCATGTGCAAACATTTCTCTGTATAGAGACTTGGAAGTGGAATTGCTTGGCTGAAAAATATGCTCATATAAAATTTAGTAGATAACTGCCAAGTTATGTAATTAGAGTTTGTAAAAGTAGAGACAAGAAATTAGTGCTCTAGAAACTCATTGGTCACTCTGCTCTTGAATTGTTTTTGCCTATTTCAGTATTTTTTTTCCCTTGGTTCTTCTGTGAGGTCAGTTTTAGAAAAGTTTAGGCCACCTATGAAAAGCTAAGAAGCAAAGTTGCTCTGTTTACTTTTAATTTCTATGAATTTAGAAGACACTGACAGTGCCCCTAGTGGCCACTTGGCAGCAATGCGGCCTTGGCTGCCTGGGCTCAGCCGGGGCAAGGGATCCAGAGAGGTAGGAGAGGGATTTGTCTGGGGAGAGTCAGGATGGTTGCAGTATTTGTCCTTTTCAGCTTAGAATGTACCTGCATACAGTTTTCTTCTCTTTGAGGGTCTTGGATAACCTTTCATCATGGGTAATCCTTTATCCTCCTCCCACCCCAAATTGAGAAGGATAGCCAAACATTTTACAGAGAAGTGAGACATTCTGAAGAACTAGTGCCATCTACAGTCCTAAAAACTGCCCACAGGTTTTCTTGAGAATTTCTCCACAGGTCTCTATCTACTCCTTCGCTTGCTTCAAATTATACCTGCTTTTCCTAAAATCATGGCAGTCAAAATAACAGTAATAATAAGTGAGAAATACATGATTTATAATTCAGTCATGTTTTCCTGTTAGGGTTTTTAACTATTTCTGCAGAAATTTTGATTTTTTGTATTTTTCTTCACATGCGTTTGGCTATATTAGCATACACACAATTTGTATATTCCTTAGAGTTTGCAAAGCATTTTCACATCTGACATTTCATTTACTACTTGTAGCAACCATTATTGTCATTGATTTTATTAAAAAATGAGGCTCAGGGAAGTTAAGTTACTTGCCTAAGGTCACACAGCTTGTAAGTGACAGAACCATGCTCAAACTAGGTCTACTTGGATCTATTTTCCTTGGCCATTACATTACAATATAATACACTGTCCTTTAGGTTTATAAATTAAGTAGTTTTTTTTTTGTTTTTTGCCTGTGAACATAAATATGACTTTGGTTATCTCCTTTGGATCCCCTGATAATGAGGAAAATAAGGCTTGCATTTTGAGTTCCCCAAGCCTCATAAACAAACCTCTGGTGAATAAGATAAACCAACTGAAGATGAAGAGTATCTGATATTTTTGTACTTGGATTTTGAAAGGGAGACTCCTCAGGTGTGACTGAGAAGACTGAGCTACTGTCTGGTGGTACGTCCCCTCCCCCACTCCTATCAGTACACGGATTATGTTCCTGGTCAATGCTGCAGCTGTTGTTTGTTGAGTCTGGCTCTGTGAGTGATTGTTGCCTGGCTCCCTTTCTCAGGAAGAGGCTTCCCCTCTTGAATGGTGGGGCTGGTAGTAGTGTATTTTTCTTGCCAGTTGGAATAACATCAAATTGAGGTTAAACTCTAGAGTGACCCTAAAGCCTTCTTCTCCAGCTTTATAATATGTGTAAGTAATATATATATTGAGCGCTTGCTAGGTGCTAGGTACTGTAATAAGCCCTTTACCCCATATTAACTCGTGTAATCTTCACAACAGCTCTATGAGGTAGGGATTATTATTGTCAAATCCGTTTTACAAATGTAGAAACTGAAGCTCAGAGATGTTAAGTAACTTGCTGAAATTCACAGAGCCTAGTGTCCAGCAGAGTTGGGACATGATTCCAAGTCTATCTGATTTCATATCTTGTGTTCCTAGCCATTATAAGTCTGTTGAAAAGCTGCTCCCAGCCCCTCACCTCCATTTGAATAACTTCTAAAGGAACATGCAACATGTAGCACAAAAGCACAAATGGGATAGTAACAATGACTTTTTGGGCTTGAATGCTATCTCTTTAGCAATGGACAAATGTCTTCCAAGAGTGGATTGGAATATGAACTATGGAATCTCCCAAACTTGGGTTCAAATCTCAGCTCTGCCTTTTCTCTATCCCTTGGTTTCTTTATCTGTAAAATGAAGATAATAATAATATTAGCTACCCCAATAGGGTGATTACGAAATATAAATGAATTAATACATATAAAGCATTTAGAACTGTCCCTGGCCCATAGATAAAGCTATGTGACAAGGTTTTGTTAGGAAGATGTAAAAGAAATCTAGATACTGTGTTCTTTCCTCTACTCAATGGGTGGAGTATTACCTAGGTCAAAAGGAGCACTAGGATGACAATACCATTGCCTACTAGAAAAGAACTGTTATTCACTTGCATCTCTTAAAGCAACATGGGAGTGCATTTACAGCTATCCCTGACAGTTGCTGGCCTTGAGCAGATGTATGAAACGGTCAAGTTTGCTTTGTCTGGTGTCCCCTTCATCAACCCTCCTCAAGTACTCTGTACAATTATTCTCTCTTCCTGTCTTCCTCCTCCCATGTCTCATTCACACCTGTTCCTGTAGAAGGAGCCAAACACCTTCCACTCTCATAGAGGTGTCTCTGACTCATAAAACTTCCTCTGTGCAGTTGTTTGCATTTGAACTGAGCACTAGATGTTTAGTTTAAATTCATGGTGGGATTTCAGGCATTTATCAGTGGCATGTCTTAGTTCAGGCTACCGTAACAAAATACCATAGACTGAGTGGCTTAAACAACATAAATTTATTTTCTCACTCTTCTGAGGCTGGAAGATCCAAGATCGAGGTGATGGCCAATTCAGTTCCTGGTGAGGGCTCTCTTCTTGGCTTGCAGATGTCTGTGTCACTGTGTCTTCACCTGGTGTCTCTTTCTCTTCTTATAAGGGCACTAATCCCAACCTGAGGGCCCCACCCTCATGAAATCATCTAAACCTATTTATCTCCCAAAGGTCCCATCTCCAAATACTATTACACTGGGGGTTAGGGTTTTGATGTATGAATTTTGGGGGGACACAATTCAGTCTGTAGCAGGTCACAAAAAGGATTATTTGAACCTCAAAGCCTTCAAGTGCCCCTAAAACTAAAGCAAACTATGAGTAAGACAAGTCCCTCTCTACTCCAGGTCTGTATATGGTTTAGAGAGGGCATATTCTATGAGGTTCCCAAGGGCCCTTCCCTCTTGGGTAGTAAGAAGAAGAGATTCTCCTCCTTACTAATAAATGTAGTTCAGGAGTCAGGTTTTAGAAACACAGTCTAATCCACATTATCAGGCTGACAACAGAATGGGATCCCTTTTGGCTTGGTAATTGTTTTCTTTTATTAACTTTTTAGTGAAAATTTTCCCTTCACTGTAATTAGAGTTAGTGCCAGGGACTGTGAAGAAAGCTTCAGTTTGAGTTGTTGGTAAAAAGGAAAGTTTGGAGCAGGCCCTCAGCCTCTACGGCTGTTTTTTTTTTTTTTTTTTTTTTTTTAAAGATGACCGGTAAGGGGATCTTAACCCTTGACTTGGTGTTGTCAGCACCACACTCAGCCAGTGAGCGAACCGGCCATCCATATATGGGATCCGAACCCGGGGCCTTGGTGTTATCAGCACCGCACTCTACCGAGTGAGCCACGGGCCGGCCCCTACGGCTGTTGATTTAGAACAGGTATCAGGTGCCCAGAGAGACTTAGGAGAAAATGTGTTTATAGGGGCCATTAATGAATCCATGGGGGACTGAATTATTTCTCTAATAACGTGGTCCATTTATTTTTAAGATCATTTGTGGGTTCCTTATATTTTCCAGTTTGTGGTAGAAAGAAATGGAAAGGAATATTTCTGTCCTTTTTCCTCTTTGGATTTTGGTAAATTTCACCCTGATGAAGACATAAAGACTTCAGAGAATTACGATAGTGCTGTAAGCATGGAAATGCCCTTCAAAAGGTAACTATATATGATAGACAAATACTTGATATTATTATATTACTAATATATAAAGAGCTCTTATGGATTAATAAGATAAATACAGAAGTCAACAGACAAAAAGATCAAGGAGATAAACAATTTACACACTCACAAAAAACAAAGAAATGAAATAAAAATGGCATAGAAATGAAATAGATGTAATTTAAAGTAACAATGAACTCATATGCTCCATAGCCAGTTGTTAGCCAGGTTAAGGCAGAAACAGGCACTCCAATACGGTTCTTCTTCTTCTTTTTTAAATTTCTAAACATTTGGTAAAAATTTTAAAATAATTTATTAATATTATTACTTTTTAGCATGCTAAGATGTTGTTGCAGAACAGTTGGGGGAGGGGGAGAGGAGAAGGAGGAAGGAAATAGGGTAGGAGGAGGAGGAAGGACGGGGGCATGGTGGAGGCTCATGGCACCCCCCCTCATTCTGGCAGGGGCAGCAGGGGGCTTCCAGTGGCAGCTCAGTCATTGCTGGGCTAAATGCAGATGTCAGGGGGTTGTGTCTGAAGCCTTTGGCCTCCTGCCGTCCCAACTCAGGAGGCCAGGGTGTTTCTGGCAGCTGCTTGGTGGTCATGGCTGGGCTGGTTGTGGATGTTGAGGGGAGTGTGGCTGAGGCTCTCGGCCCCCACTGCCCAGGCTTGGGAGCCTGGGGCACTTCCAGCGGCAGCTCAGTGGTTGTTGCTGGGCTGGTTGCAGATGTCAGGGGGACGTGGCTGAGGCCCTCAGCCCCCACCACCCCAGCTAGGGAGCCTGGGACACTTGTGGTGGTGGCCTGGTGGTCGTTGCTGGGCTGGGTGTGGTTGTTGGGGGTGTGTGGCTGAGACCCATGGCCATCCCCCCTCCCTGGCTTGGGAGCCCCAGGGGCTTCTGGTCCTTCTAGGTTTTATAGGTGTTCTTTGGTGGTGTTAGACCTTTACTGGTTAGTACCAGAACTTTGTCTCTGATTTGTGGGTGTTTTGGTTTTTCTTTCATTTCTATGTTTGATTATTTGCTATTCCCACCACTTAAACTACACACAGGAACTAATTTGTTGTCCTTTGGTTACTTCTAAAATGGGGGAATTTCCTGTGGGGACCAGAACTGAAACCCTGCAGTTGAACTAAATTGCTGCTTTGCTGCTGATCCCCTGGGGAAGGCTTTTTGTGCAGCTCAGGTTTTAATGGTTGACTTTATAGGTACTTCTGGGTCCTGTGAGATCTGATACACCTGGGTTGTGTAGAAACTCTGGTCTGGGCCTGAGTCTTTTCATCACACTGCACCCCATGCAATTATGTATTCCTGACCAGTCTCTGCTGAGTGGTCCTGTGCTAATTGGGGTGCAGATCAGCTGTCCATGCTGTGCCCCAGTGTTCCCCTGGTGGGCCCATCTCCCCCACCACCTGCACTCCAAACACTTCCTATAGGATGGGCCATGCACTGGTCCCTTGTGATGACTCACTGGCCTCTGAGTGGCTCCTCACTCCTATGTGGGTCCACAGGAACCCTGTCAGTGGTCTTTCTGGCCTGTGGGCCACCAAAGTCCCCTTCTCCCCTGCTGCCTCCAAGCAACTTCATATGAAGGGTACAGCTGTGGCTTTTGCCAGCTCTTGCTCCATGCACTCACCAGGGCAAGACTTGAAGTGGATGGGGCTCAAAATGGTGGAAGCAATACTTTCTTTCTCTCATTGTAGCTTCTCCTTCCTTCATGAACTTCATAGTTCTCTCCTCCTCTTCCCCGGGGCTCTAGCGGCCCCAGCTTGTGTCGTTGCTTTTTAATAGTAGTAAATTGGTTGATTTGTGGGAGAGAGTGATTCTAGGGACTGTGTCTTCCACCATTTTGACCTGAAGCTTCCCCTATGCAGTTCTAAAGGAGATATAAATTTGTGTAACCCTTCTGAAGGGCATGTTGAGAAGACATACCAAAAGCTTTAATATGTGCATATCTTTTGGCTCAGAATTCTCACTGTTAGGTATTTATCCTAAGGAAATAATTAAGGATGTGCAAAAAGATTTAGCTACAAAAACAATTGTAGCACCACAATTAGAAACCAGTTAAATAAATTATGGTATAGGCATAGAATAGAAAATTATGCATCCATTAAAAATCTTGTTTTTGAAATAAAAAACATTCACGATATTAAAATAAGAAAATAAGATATGAAGCTGTGTATACAGAGTATGATCCCAATTTCATAAATGAAAGTATATTGAAAGACTAGAAGAAAATACTCATAAATGTTAACAATAATTATCTCTGGGTGGTAGGATGATAGATAATCTTTACTTTATTCTTTTTAGGCTTTTATGTCTTTTCCAAATTTCATACAGTGAATATGTGCCACTTTTATAATTAGAGAAAAACACAGCAACACAGAATCTATGAAAAAAAAAAGACATTTAAGCTTGTTTCTGAAAGCTAATCTTTGATTTAATTTTTTTCTCTTCAAATTTAAACACAGCCACTTCCTTTAGGAAATGAGGAAAAACATTTTAACTGTCTGGTGGGAAAAAGATAAACGCAAAGTTTTTCTGGGGTATGCGGGGAATATCCCAAGATAAAAGTATTTCAGTGGAATGTACATATTCCAGACCAACCCTTTTTTTGAAATGCTTCAAGTTACCTTTTTTAAAAAACTGCTTTATTGAGATATAATTCATGTACCATAAAATTCACTCATTTAAAGTGTACAACTCAATGTTTTTAGTATGTTAACAGGGTTGTGCAGCCATCACCACTATCTCATTCCAGAACAATTTTATCACCCTAAAAAGAAAATTCATACCTATTACGGGCACTCCCCATATTCCTGCCCCTTTCCCCAGCTACTGGCAAACACTAATTGATTTTCTATCTCTATAGATTTGCCTGTTGTGGACATTTTATATAAATGGAATCACACAATATGTGAGCTTTCACTTAGTATAATGTTTTCAGGGTTCATCCATGTTTTATCATGAATCAGTACTTTATTCCTTTTTGTGGCTAAGGAATATTTTATTGTATGTATAATGAAATTGTGTGTATGTATAACTTATATTTTGTTTATCCATTCGTCAGTTGATGGACATTTCAGTCGTTTCTACTTTTTGGCTTTTATGAATAAAGCTAGGGTGAACATTTGTGTACAAGTTTTTGCTTGAAAATATCAATATGTTTTTATTTCTCTTGGATATATGTTTTTATTCCTCTTGGATATATACCTAGGAGTGGAATTGCTGGATCATGTGGTAACTCCACAATTAACCTTTTGAGGAAATGCCAAACTGTTTCCAAAGTGGCTGCACTGTTTTGCCTTTTCACGTGTTATCTTTCATCCAGTGATTATTACATGTACACTAATAAACATGTACAAGGATGATAATTTGTGATATCCCAAACTAGAAACAAGCAAATATCCATAAATAGGGGACCAGCTAAATCAGTTACGGTAATTTAGAATATGGAATTCTATGCAGCTGCTAAAAAGAATGAGGTACTATATGTGTTCTTATTGGGAAAGATATATAAGCTATATTAAATTGAAAAGGCAAGTTGTCAATCAGTATGTATGGTATTTATTTTTGTAAAATATAATTATTACATATATGCATGTATAAGTATCAAACTTTTCTGAAAGGAGACCTAAGCAATTATTATTATTATTATTATTTTATTTTATTTTTATTTATTTATTTTTTTGTCCTTTTTTCGTGACCGGCACTCAACTAGTGAGTGCACCGGCCAGCCCTATATAGGATCCGAACCCGCGGCGGGAGCGTCGCAGCGCTCCCAGCGCCGCACTCTACCAAGTGCGCCACGGGCTCGGCCCCTAAGCAATTATTAGTAGTGGTCACTGCTGGAGAGTGGGACTGAGGTATATGGGTGGCAGTCTAAAGTGTGGTGCGGGGAAGAAAGTTGCTTTTCAATTTAAAGCCTTTTGTACATTAATTTTTTAAAAAGTAGTCTATTTATTTTTACAATAATAAAAATCCTTAAGAAGGCCTGCATTAGTAAAACTTAGCTTTTTCGTTGGTACAGACAATTTGATTTTCATTATTCACACAAATGCTGCAAGAGGGAGGTGTCTGTTTAGTAGTCTCAGCACCTGATTATAGTGCAGAAACTCCTCTATATCAACAGCCCACGATTGTTTAATCTCTCACAGGATACTGGGCCAACTTTTAGGAACAAACCCCTTTAGTTTTTTCTGTTGCACCCAGATGGCCGAATTTATGTTATCAAGAAACATGCCCCCAGGCAAAATTTATGGCTTGCAAACATTTCAGTAAAAGCACAGCCCTCAAGATTCAAATAGGAAAGACTGGGGAGACAACATTGGGATATATTTGTTGACAAACAATTTTTGATAAATTGTATTTTCTTTTAAAAAAAGTTCATTAGAATAGTTTGTAGTAAGTGTCACAGGAATTTCTAAAGCCATTTTTAGGTTAGAAAAAATTACCCGAACAATGTTAGATCATGTGATTACATACAGGATTTGATAGTTTAAAATGAGTCGGTTGTTGACAGGAAAAAGACAGATTTCTGCTTTCTAAAAGAGTTTGCAATAAGAGCCCTATGATATGCACCCCTGTGATGGGGAGAGGGTAGGCAATAGTGTTTGGTGTAGTTACCCGTTCTGTTAATAGGAAAAAGTGGGTGGCCTTAATTCTGAAATTAAGGGATCCACATGAGATCAACAGCTTGATGCCCTAGGTGTAGTCAGGATGTAACTTGCTCGGTTAAATATCTTTACAACGAATTGCCTCCATTAATTCCTTTCAACTTGGTTTACATACCTTTTTCGATTCAATTATAAGAAACTCAATCAAGTACCTACCGGGTGTCAGGCACTATGCTAAATACCTGTTGTGTATGCAATTATGAATGAGACCAGTTTTCCACCTGGAAGGAACTGATTTTGAGGCTATTTACAGCTAATTTCTTAAAGTTTCCCCTTTTTATTTTAATGCACATCATATATGCGCAATACCAGTTATATTTCTGTTGAGCTTTTAAAGGCTTAAGAGACAACTCCAACAGTAAGTGGCCTAATTCATCTCAGGAAAACGGTAGAAGTCACCTGGGGAGTAGTCCAATGTGGAGCTGAAGCATGTTCTGTTATGCTGTAGGCAGAAGAATTTCAGGATGTTTTCATCTGTCTTTGGTTTTCTTTCATAACACCTGGAAACCACACCCCTGGCCCCCATGTTTTACCAAAGTTTTCTAAAAGTAAAGTTTTATGAAAGGAATCCTGTGTTCCATTGACCTCTTGTAGCAAACAACCAAACAAATGTATTTTGACTGAAAAGAGTTGACCCTCAACTCCAATATGATAAGAATGAAGTAAACTTATGCCAAGAATTCCTACTCCTCCCCAGACCATGTTAACATTTCTACTAGCTGGACCTAAAATCAATTTCTTTTGTAAACAACCACCACCACAACCCAGCTTTGGTTGATAAAGATAATTTACAACCAAAAGAGACTTTAGCTCCCCTCTACCTTCCTTTGCTTCACACACTGCTCCTGCTGGAGGAGTATCAATCCCTAAAGCTTTAACACATGTGCTGTTTTTCAGCAGCCTTGAACCTCACCACCATTTCTAAATATATACCCAAGATGATTCTAGTATTGTTTCTGGCACCTTTCATATCCTTTGAATTCACAGACCTCTTTTTCAGACATTTTCTGGTGACACCTGTACAGTTAATTACAGTGTTCTTGATTGAGAGAAGCCAACAGAATCCATAGAGAGAGACTGCAGTAGCCCCTTCTTATTTGGCAGTCGTTGGTAAGTTGCTGTTTCTGCTGGGAGAGGGTTTCACATTCTGCAGGAACATAATGTTAACTAGCTGCCTAGTTATTATGGTTATTTCAAGAGTCTTAAACATGGATTTAGCCATTGTACTGGGAACTTATTTTGCTGAGGGACATAGCCAGCTTAAATAAAAGTAGAAGAATTACTTCAGGTGAGCACATTTGACTTGTAACTGAGAAAATAACAGTGGCAGCAATTCTCTGGATGCTGAATACCTTATAGAGGCAATTTTAGGCTAGGGGTCTTGGTCAACACAATTTTTGGTAATCAAATTTGTGTGACAATAGGCTGGGGAAAAAATGGTGCATCGGAGAACAATTTTTGTGCTGAAGAAATGCTTTCTCCAGGCTTGGCCCTTCCTAGATGTATAAATTTGGATAAGTTACCTATCCTCTCTAAGCCTTGGTTTCCTCATTTATGCAGTGAAGATAATAATCCCTATTTTGTAGGGTTATTTTGAAAACAGTCAGTATAAAAAGAAGTCTGTGATATAGTAAAGCAATCAAAGACAGAGTTTGAGGTGCAAGATGTTGATTATGGATCAACACCTGTGAAAGGAAGGGGAAGGAAGCACTTTGTAGTAAGACCCCATATTGTAACCAAAAAAAGGTTTGGGTCTTTAGCATTTGGTGTTCCCTTTGTTTGAAATTATCTTCCCTAGAGCCTCCCATGCCTGTATAACAAACCGACAGCTAATATCACAGTGAGTGGACAAAAGTTGAATCCTTTTCCTCTAATATCTGAACAAGACAAGGATGCCCACTTTCCCCACTCTTACTCAACATAGTACAGGAAGTTCTAGCCAGCACAATAAGGCAAGAGAAAGCAGTACAGGAAATCCAAATGCAAAAGGAGTAGGTCAAACTATCCCTATTTGCAGATGATATGATCCTGTACATAAAAACCCTAAAGACATAACCCCGAAATTGCTAGAACTAATAAATTAATTCAGTAAAGTTGCAGGATACAAATCAACATACAAAAATTAATAGCATTTCTAGATACCAATAACAAAATATTTGAAAAAGAAATCACAAAAGTAATCCCATTTACAATAGCTACCCCCAAAATGAAATAGCTAGGAGTAAATTTAACCAATTTTCTACAATGAGAACTATAAAACCATTGATGAAAGAAATTGAAGAAGACACAAATAAATGGAAAGATATCCCGTGTTCATGAATTGGAAGAATTAATATAATCAAAATGTCCATACTACCTAAAGCAATATACAGATTCAATGCAATCCCTGTCAAAATACCAGTGACATTCTTCACAGAAATGGAAAAAGTGATCTTAAAATTTGGATGGAACCACAAAAGACCTTGTATAGCAAAAGCAATCTTAAACAAGAAGAACAAAGCTGGAGGCATTGCACTACCTGACCATGAAGAAAATCAGACAATGTGTCTCCCGTCCAACACCTATTTCACTTTAAAAAAAAAAATCACTCTTCATTGTTTTTCCTAGGAGAAGTCTTCTTAAATGCCAAGCTTCATAACTTGCCACTCAAGGATCGCTATAATCTGCCCACAACTTTGTACATTTCCAACCTCCAGCAGACTGTACTCTCCACTGTTCCTGGGACAAGACATATTTACTCCTACGTTTACCCTCTTCTGACACCATTCAGCCTGCCCTCCTGGCTGCCCTTCACTTATTCAAATGCTTCCCATTCCTCAAGGAGGAACTCAAGTACATGCCCATCTGACGTTTTACTAATCTATCCTAGCTCAGAGTAATTGTTTCCTCTTTTGAATTTCTAGTTCTTATGCTCTGACCTACTCATATCATAAAGCCTTGTAATGCCTCTTGTTTCATTGCCATGCATTGTTATTACAGTCAGTATGCAGGTATTTATTGAGCATCTTCTATGTTCCTGGCCCTGTTCAAGGAACTGAGTATACAGCAGTGAACAAAGACAGGCAAGTTATTGCTGTCAAGGAGAATATATTTCAATGGAGTAGAGATAGAAAGATAATAAACAAAGGAATGAATAGGATAGGTATTTGGCTATTGGAATAACTGAATCTTACACTGATTACTTCATACATTACTTCTTTTATTTGCTTTATAAATTGCAATGCTATACAAACATGTTTCCAAAACATTTCACTTGATTATCACAATTACCATTCACATTTGGTAAGTTAGGTATTATTACATCCATTTTATCTGAGGAAACTGAGTTATTAGATGACTTGCCCACAATCACATATTTAACTTGTTTGTTGGTTGTGTCTCATTTTCCCCACCAAAATGGAAATATCTCAAATTAGAAACTGCTATGATTTTGATGTGGTTTGTCCTGGCCACAACTCATGTTGAAATCCGATCCCCAATGTGGTGGTGTTGGGAGGTGCGGGCTAGTGGGAGGTGTTTGAGTCATGGGGGCAGATCCTGGATCCCTTGTGAATAGATTAATGCCCTTCTGCATGAGGTGAGTTCTCACTCTCATGGGGATGGATTAGTTCCTGCGAGAGTAGGTTGTTAAAGAGTCTGGCTTCCTCGGTTTGTCTCTTGCTTCTTCTTTCGCCATGTGATCTCTTTGCACATGCTGGCTCCCGTTCTGTTTTTTGCCATGAGTGGAAGCAGCCTGAGTCCCTCAACAGATGTGGCTGCCCAGTCTTGGACTTCCCAGCTACCAGAATCACGAGCCAAATAATCCTATTTTCTTTATAAAATACCCAGTCTCAGATACTCTGTTATAGCAACATGGAACGGACTAAAATGGAAAGAGGAGGCAGTTGGGTCAGAATTTCAGTCCTGACTCTGCCTCTTACTAGCTGGGGAGTCTTTCACCTCCTGTGCCTCAGTTTCCTTCTTTGTAAGATAGGGATAATTATACCTCATAGGGTTGTTGTACAGAATGAAAAAGATAATGCATGGAAAGCCGGTAGCATAGCATTTGGCATATTAATAGATGATTCCACTTATTATCATTACAACAAATATAATAGCAATTATAATAATAGTAAAATAATAATGTTTCCTAAGACCATACTTCTCAGGGAGCTCTTTACTCCATTTATGTTACATGTAAGGCATAACTAGCTATTGAATGGCATTTGTTCCTATGCCTAAAATGACCTCCATACGTTGTCACACAGCAGATCATTTAAGACACAGTGATTTTGTGAGAGTTTGATGCAAAAGAACCTGTAAAAGCACTTAGCACAGAGCCTGGTATATAGTAGATCCTGAATTAATGATTGCTATTATTATATAAGCCATTATTTCTATCATTCTAGGTTGTCTAGCATTGTACTGAGTGCACAGGTGTTGAATTAGTATTGAATGAGTGAATGGATAAATGGATTTAAAATACAAAATGGCCTTGTTTAGTTGCAGTTTAAAACAGAGCCAACTGAATTAATACTAGGCTTTGTTTTCTTGTATCTCTACTGCTGTCTTAACCAACCTGAGAAGAGGATCCATGCCTTCCCTTTCCTTTGTATCCTGTCCCACCCTCGTCGCATTGGTCACTGTGCTTAGTTCACTTTTTTGTACAAAGTGAGCAATCAATAAATACATGCAAAGTCAATTACCAGGTTACTTCTCTAGAGGCCCATTTCTAATAGATCAAATTCCATTACACCTCAATAACTCTCACCTGAATTACTGTCATTTTTTGAAGGGGAAACTGAGTTTGGGGCTCTGGAAATTTGATGACAGGACTTCGCAATTTTGGTTTAAATTCAATACCTGGCATGTAGCAGGCACTCCATACATGGCTGTTGAAAAAAAGAATGAATATTGAATTAATGCATCTTTCACCCTTGCCACTGGATTCTTCTCCTTGTCACCATATGTCACAGCAGGGAAGTCCATTTCTTTCTTTGTTTTTCAAGTGCTTAGAGCCAAAGGCATTGCTGAGAGTCTCCCTTAGGCAATGACATCCTAGTTGAATGCCATTAGGCAACTCTCTCAACAGAAGAGATTTGGCCTTTGAGTCAACTGTTGCCTCGTTTTCTAATGACTGTTCTGCCCAAGGCAGCAAGAAACAATCTGCTTAGTCTTGGCTGAGTAGGCTTTTGTGCCTGTAGGTGTTACCTACTTGAGAACCAGCAGGGTGGGGCCACATTTCCACCTCCAGACATAGCAGCCCTGAAAGGGAGCTGTGACTAAAATTGAGATTTTTCTTGAACAGTGGAAACTAGTTAACCCCATTAGGTCTGTAGCTTGAGAGCTATAAATAGAATTTGGATCTCTCCATCTTAAAAAAAAAGACCATTTGTTTTCAGGATAACTATGTGTTTTAGGGCCTGGGTGAGGAGGAGACAATCTATTTTAAGGATGTTAGGCATGATTTAAGGGGTTTTCTATTGCTTATAATAGGTTTTCATTTTTGCTGATTGAATTTACTTGCTTCTGTGGCTGGTGTGCAAGCTCCTTGTTGGGGGTGGGTG
Source organism: Cynocephalus volans (assembly GCF_027409185.1). Taxonomy (NCBI): domain Eukaryota; kingdom Metazoa; phylum Chordata; class Mammalia; order Dermoptera; family Cynocephalidae; genus Cynocephalus; species Cynocephalus volans. Next base: position 108,345,546 of record NC_084478.1, on the reverse strand, counting down.
TGTGTGACCTTTTTAACTTTGTAGCACTTTAATGCAAACGAAATTTAAAGGTGGGGGGGGGGAAGTACGCAAAACCAACCCAACGACAATGAAACCATTTTCTAAATATGTTTACAATCAAATATCTCCCTCGATAATTTGATTTGTAGGAAATGGCAGAGTGCAGCATTTTATACAGAAGCTTTTCAATAATTCATCCTCATCTCATTGATGTGCAAGCCTTTGGCTAGGTTGGTGAGTGCAATAGGTGCTCTGGTACAGGGGAGAAATTCATTTGAGTTATGAAATCGATGTACCCCCTGCCTGACCTACCCATGTAATGCCGATTTGGCCTGCGACTAGAGGCTTTTCAACATTATTAGGCTCCTGTAGTACCCCTTTCCAGGGTACTGGGGCCATTTGGAAATGGTGCTTTCTCCTTGTTTAATTTTTTTGGGGATTTATATTTGTACAATCCTTATTAAGCTGTCCAAATAATTAAACCCTTCTGCAGGAACTTCTGGAAAATTGACACTCCCAAGTGTTAGCTTTTGGGGTCATGGGGAAATGAAATAGAGTGAGAAGTGGCATTGGGGGAGGGTTCTCCACTAGTTGAAAAGATAAACCTGTCACTGGGTCATGAGGTCAAGTCAACTTGAATACGCAAGTAATAAAGAGACCAAGAGACACTTGAAAGCCTCCAAGCTTGAGCTATCATTCAAAAGTAGTCTTTTCCTTGAGAACTTACACTCTTGTGGTGACTTCTCACGGAACTTCTGTAAGATGGACTCTCCCTGGCTCTTGGGTGGGGGTGGGTAAACTCCTTTTCAAGCTAGTTCCTGGAGCAGGAGGAGGCAGAATAGAGGGAACAGGTGGGTGGGGAGAAAATGGCATGGCGTACCCAGTCATCTCAATTAGAGTCCCAGAGGCTTCAGGCAATAGTGTGCTGAAGCTTTGGTACTCAGAGAAGCCAGACAGTGATTACCTCCTTTTTAATAATAGACAGGAGACATGAAGTTTGCTATCGTGCTGCTGCTGCTGCTCTGAAACTTTGTGAAGCCGTTGATCTGACTTCAATGAACCATAATACTAGTGATTTGGTGTCAGATCACTGGTAGGCACTTGAGTGACAGCCTGAGTACATGTGATGTTACATTTAAATTGTCCTTTTGTTTGCTTTCTAGTTATCGAAACCTCTTGATAGAATGTGTGCTGCCAAATGCCTGTGCAGTCCTTATTAGAGTTCAAAAGTGCCAAGAGCATGTGCTGCATCATTAAACAAAATGGGTGGCTCTTGGCCAAATTCCATTGGTTAAAATTCTATTGGTTAATGTATAATATTTGGTAAGCCTAATTTTTTCTGAGTAGCTCAGAAGGGCACTGTGTTGTGTCTTATTAAGCTGGAGAGGGTTGAAATCAATCATCCTTCACCCTCACCCCCAATCTTATTGGTTGCTGGGATTCATGCCATGTCAACCACATCCCTGGCTGTGCTGGGACTGAGAAAAGGTTTTACTAGACAAGAAAACCCAGCAGGTTGAAAAGTATCTTGGGCCATTGCAAGGAAAGTGGAGAAATAATCAGCAGAATTAGACATATTCTCCTTACGCTACAGTTCCAAACCAGGCCTCATATTGGGCACAATATGTGAGGTAGTGCCTCAGAGAGCATTTGAGTTGGGAAAAATTGAGATGTGTAAACTTGTAGAGAGCATTCTTTGGTGGATTTCAATCAATCATTATTTTTATTTAGTGATTATGTATTGAGCACCCACTAGGTGCCAAGCACAGTGCTTTATGCTAAGGATATAGTAGTGAACAAGAGCAATATGGTGGCAACACTCAAAACACAGTTTAGGAGGGAGAAGGACCAAATAAGTCTAATGGAGAATCCTAGGTGTATTGACAGAACAAAGGAGGTAGTGTAATGTGGTAGAAAGGACATGGGCTTTGGGGTCTGGCAGATCTGCAATTGAATTTAAATTAGCTGTTTGTTCTTGAACAAATTACTTCCTTTATTTGAGCCTTAGTCTCCTCTTCTGTAAAATGGTGATAATAATAGTACAAACCTCAAGGGCTTGTTGTCAGGATGAAATGGGAATACGCATATAGAGGTCCTAGCCCAGTGCCCGACACTAGGAGGTACTTAATTGTAGCAAAAAGGAAGAGTAAAATGGTGGTGAAAAGCACAGTGACAAGTATATGGAGGATCATGAACAAAGGTGAGGGCTCACGGCCAGTTAGGAGACTGTTGCAGTAATACAAGTGAGAAATGATGGTGGCTAAGACTAGAGTGGTGGCAGTGGGCATGGAGAGGAAGGGACAAATGCTTATGCTACAGAGGTAAGCTGGATAGAGTTGAGAGGGAGGGAGAGGCTAAGCTCCATGTTTCTGACTATGATAATTGGATGGACAATATTTCTTTTTATGGATTAAGGGATAAGAGAAGAGGATTTGGGATAAATTAAATATGAAATGTCCATGTAACATCCAAATGTGTATGAGATGCCCAGTGAGTATGCAATTGGATATATAAGTGCAGACCTCAGTGGAGAGGTAGGACCTAGAGATAAAGATTTGGAAGTCATCAGCGCAATGATTAAAATTTTGTTTATGAGATAGCTCATTATCTTAGTCTGTCCAGACTGCTGTAACAAGTACCTTAGACTGGGTAACTTATAAACAACAGAAATATATTACTCACAGTTCTGGAGGCTGGAAGTCCAAGATCAGGGTGCCAGCAGATTTGGTGTCTGGTGAAGACCTGTTCCTCATAGATGGTGCCTTCTCGCTGTGTCCTCACATGGTGGAAGGGAAAAACAGTTTCCCTTGGGCCTCTTTTATAAGGGCACTGATCCCATTCATGAGGGCTCCATGCTCATGACCTAGTCACCTCCGAAAGGCCCCATGTCTTAATACCATCACATTGGGGATTAGGTTTCAACATATGAATTTCGAGGACACAAATATTCAGACCATAGCACCCTTGAAGAGAGAATGGAGTGAGAAGAGAAGACAGTCAAGGAAAGGTTCATGGGGACACAATTTGGCGGTCTTGTCCGCATATGTTCAATACTCTTTCCACTTTTCTAGAGAGAGATTTATGGGTTTTTAATGCCTTTTGTAGAATTTTTCTTTTGTGTAACTGAATTATATGTCTCCTATGAAATGAGCAGGTAGCTGGCATCTCAATTATGTCTGTTTTTAGGGTTTTTTTTTTTTTGACAGATGGGTACAAAGAAGTGTAGGGAACTGTCATGAAATTGTCAACGTCACCAAGCCAGCACCAAACTCAGGACTCCTTCTTGCCCACCTGCCTGTGTTAATTCCTTCTTCACGGTTCTTTTTGAAATGGAGCTGTCCAGTTTTTTGAGTCTGGTTATAGCATTATGAATCACACACGACTTGATCTCCTCGTGTATAATGGCATGTATTGTTATTTAGGGTTGTTCATGTTGAAAGGGAAGGGCAAATGGCAGGGGATGGGAGAGTTCTATTTTTGAGCATAAATTGTCACTGTAGACAGAGGAAACAAAAAAAAAATCAGTGGGAGATGATGACATTGTGCAGTTGGGAAGCAAAAAAAGAGTCAAAGAGAGGAGAGCTAAAAGAAGTGGACGTGTTATTGGAGTAAAAAGGCACTGAGGAAAATACTGTTCAAAGAACCCAGCGTGAAGTAAAAATCCCAGGAGGCAAGAGAAACAGTTAGAGACGAAAGTGGAGGAGGTCGTGAGTACATGTGTGCACAGCAAGAGGCTTGTTTATTTCTCCTTCAGTTTATTCAGAGGTTTGTTAATGAAGGCCCAGCAGCAGGAGATGTGTAGTCCATTTAGGAATGACAAGGGCCGCTAATCCAGGATTTACCTATGCTTGCCAGAGGTGAAAGCCCCTGCTACTAAATTATTTCAAGTGAATGCACTGACTCAAGTAGGGATTGAGTTGTCTGGCTGGGCCAAGTCTTTGAGTTAATGCTTCAGCCCATGACAGTGGAAGTAAAATCCTGAACTGGATTTCCATATTTGTCTAATATACACTCAAGCAAGAACCTGGGATGAAGATTGAAGCCCCTGTTTATTTAAGGAGGCATGCAGAATTTAAATAAGCTTCATTTCCATGATCAAGTGGCTGAAATGTGACCCCTAATTACACTGTGAGGTTGAATACGCTTTATACTGGCTGGTTTCAGAAGGTGAAATTTTAACCTCTTTGGCATTAACCTGCATGGAACTCATGCCTTACTGATCTTGCACTTTTTCTAGCATCCTCAGTGAATCTAGAAATCTTAACTCCCAGCAACAGGAGGTTAAAAACTGATCGATGGGAATATTTGTTTGCTTGGTTTCTCTCCTAATCTCAATGCTGGGAGCAGGTGCCTGCCTGGCAGCTCTGGAGCCCTGGACCAACTCAGAATAGCTACAGCCATGAGTCTCTAACCCACAATTTCTCCACAGGGTCTTTCTGCTTGGCAGACCTGCCATGGCCTAGTAAATGGCCCACCAGCTAATATCTACTTTCTGGAAACTAGTCTGAGAGTCTCGCCTCTGTTCCTCAACTAACTTGCTGCGGACAGACACAAGACTTCTGGTAAGATCCATGGGAAAGGGCCTTTGTTTGTAGAAAGAATCATATAACTCCAGACCCCCAGATTTTTATACTCTCTTCCTCAAACATCCTTTATCAATGCTCTCAAGCATCTCCTTACCATGAGCTTCAATCCTGGCCAGATTAAAACCTAGAGAGAGGCTCTGAGTATCAGAAAGCTTATGGTTCTCTCTATAGGTAATTCAAAAGTGATAATTATAATAAACTGTAAGTTAAGTGTGGAAAGTCCAAAAATCTTCTGATTTTGATGTCATCACTATTTTGCTTTTTAAATAGCACATATAAATTATTTAAACAATTTTAGGTAAATTTGTATACTCTGGCTATAGGTCCAGGCTGACTCTAACAGGATTAGCAGAGAGGCTACTTCTTCCGAGAGACCACTTGAACTGTATATTGCAGAGATTCCATGTTCCAAAGATTGCAACCTCCTTCTCCAACATATTTTAGAGACTATTCCAAACAAATATTTCCTTGCCAGGTGCTCCAGTCTGACCCTAAAAAGCCTATGTCATCACTCAAACTGGCTGTTTCTCTTCTGGAAAGAACCAGAGAAATCCCAATTGCAAAGACTGGTCCAAATTATCTAAGCTACCTGGTACTCTCTTAATACTTAATTAGAATCTAATGAAAAGACAGACAAGTAACATGCAATTGCAAATGGGTACGATGAGTGCTCTGACATGTGTAAGCACAGTGTGCTCTGGAGACACATAGGAGGCCCACCTAGTCCAGTCTTTGGAGCTCAGGGAAGGTTTCTTGGAGAAGGGGAAGTAAAAGCTGGGTGTCCCCAAAGAGTAATACCAGTAATCAGTTGAGGATTGGAAATGAAGTGGTGGATATGATTCAGAGGCCTAGAAACTAGGAGCCAGAGGCCAGAGGAAAAAAAAAAAAGAAAAAAAAAAAAAAGAAAAATCAATCTGGTTAATCAAAGGAGTGGATCATTCTGACACCCCAAGGTCATCAAATTCATATTTTTCCTTGAAGGCATAGCTTGATACCGAGCTGTTGTTTGGGGAACTTTTACCAGAATTTTTGCTTGGCTGCGTCATTTTCATATGAAACAATTCTCCCTTTCCTTTGAGCAAAGCTATTACTGAAGTGTAGGTGGTTTGGGCCGAAAGAGAGGATGGATTTTCTTGGTCCTGTAGTGTGGCAGAACAATCCGTCATTAGGTACATGGAGGGCCCGAGGGAAACTACTCAAGGATTAGCCCAAAGGGGTATTTCTTGATTTGTTCTCTGTGTTGCTTTTCTTTTCATTTTAGTGGAGGTAAAAGTATTGCTGATGGGAGGTACACCGCTTCCCAAATGAGCACGTGGAACACCAACAACCAACTTCACCAAACCAAGTAGAAAGATTTAAAGCCTCCTGCAAAGGAAAGCTATAACCAAGAACATTCTGTTTATTCAACTTAACCTTAAAGCTTATTGTTGATTAGCTCTAAATAATGATAAACTTATTGGTGTCCTTCCATCTGTGTACAATTCAGAGAAATTGAACAGGACTCACTATACTGTGCATTCAGTTGCTGAATGAGTCTTGAATACACAGGGAGCTAATTAAAGTAGCCAGAGACTGATCGGATATATATATATAAAATATATATGTTGGATTGGTTTATGGAAACCCAGCCTGTAGTTTTATAGCATGTAACATTTTTGCTTCCTTTTAACTGTCCCTCTTGCAGCAAGCAGCCAACCACAAATATCATTGGTGAATTTAACTTGTATTTTGGAAGGTGGAGAAACCTACTTCCTAATCTTTCAAACTGTTTCTGAAATCATAGATGGGGTGCAAAATTCCCCAGGTACACACTGTTTTCCCAAAAGAAATACAGTAGCTCCCCCCTTGTCTGTGGGGGATATGTTCCAAAGCCCTGAGTGGGTGCCCGAAACCTATATATACTATATTTTTTCCCATACATACATACTTATAATAAAGCTTAATTTATAAATTAGGCACAGTAAGAAATTAATACCAATAACAATAACTAGTAATAAAGTGGAACAATTATAAAAAAATACTGTAAAAAAAAGTTATGCGAATGAGGTCTCTCTCTCTCTAAATATCTTATTACGTAGTACCATGGGTAGCTGAAATCACAGAAAGCAAAACCATGGAGAAGTGGGTACTACTGTATCTTATACCTGTGTGGTAGACATGGCCAAAGATATGATCACCAATTTATTGATAAGGAAAGTGAGGCATGGGCTGATTAAGTGATATTCCCAACTATAGTGGGTTGAATAGTGCCTACCCTCCGAATTCATGTTCATCCAGAACCTGTGAATGTGACCTTATTTTACATTTTGCAGGTGTGATCAAGTTAAGATTAAGTCATCCCTGATTAAGGTAGGCCCTGAGTCCAGTGGCTGGTATTCTTATAAAGAGAAGGAGATTCAGAGACACAGAGACACAGAGACCATGGGGAAGAAGACCATGTGACAGCTGAGGCAGAGATGAAAGTGATGCAGCTACAAGCCAAGAAACCCCAAGGACTGCCGGCAACCACCAAAAGGTAGGAGGGAAGCATGGAGTCTTATAAACTGTGAGAGAATAAATTTCTGTTGTTTTAACCCACCCAGTCTGTAGCAGTTTGTATGGCAGCTCTAGGAAACTAATACACGAGGGTTGCACATATAGTGAGTCTATGGTCTGGGTTTGGCTTTTCTGAACCCTAGTGCAGTATTTATTTTATTCCAGGACACCTCAGTACCTTCCTATGAGAGCCCCTCATTCATATATTCTCATTCTCTCTAGTAAAAAATTTAAAAAAATTATTATCTTTGGGATTTATGATATTTTGTGTATTAGGGCATTGTAATTATGAGGAGCTGGGTGGCAGATTGGAGTTTTAAGGGGACAGCAGTATAAAAATTCCATAGAGGCTGTCAAGAGGCCAAACTTGCTGTATTGGGCAATCTATGTCATGTGGAGAAGCCTCTCTGGCTTCTCCCACTGAGACTGTCTCAAAACAGAGCTATAATGAGCACTAGCTATCTCTGCTGGCAACCTATGATACAATTATGATAATGATGATGATAAACATTTATTAAGCACCCACGGTGCAAGGTGTTTCTTGTTCAAAACACATAAAAGACTTGATCCCCACTGTCATAGAGTTTACCATAGTATTGGCACAGTGTGGGAGTTGGAATTTTGTGGTCAGTTAATACTTCGAGCTGATCTGCTTGGACAACAGCCCGTAATCTTGCATACTTCTGAATTTCTTTTGTGAACTCTTTTACTGTCCCAGTCCCCCATGATTACACTGTGTTTGGGGGTCATAAAAATTACAAACGCTGGAGTATTTGGAATTGCCGTAATCATTAAAATATTTTGAGCTCACTTTTCTCACCAATTTACTGATGAGGAACTTGAGACATGGGCAGATTAAGTAACATTCCCAGGTGTAGTGGGTTGAATAGTGTCCCCCCCCCCAATTTATGTCCACCCGTACCCTATGAATTTGACTTTATTTGGAAATAGGCTCTTTGCAGACATAATCGAATTAAGATGAGGTCATACTAGATTAGGAATGTTGCTTTGATTGTTCTGAATTATTGAAGTTTTCATGGGTTTCTCTGCTTCTAGATTGTCCTGTTATGGCTCCTTGAAGCTAGTGGAAATTTTGTTATTAGAAAGAGTTGGTGATGGTCTCAGAACCATATATCGTAGAGTTGAAAGAGACCTCAAGATGTCATGGTAAGCCACCCACTTTAGGGCAACTAAGCTATTGTTATTTCCATTTTACAGATGAAGTAATTGAAGAGAATTTCAACGACCTAATAAAGATTGCACATTTGGTTAGTAATACCCAACATTTTTGAGTACTTTCTGTGTGTCGGACATTGTGTTAAGATTATTTTGTGTATAATCTCATTTAATTTTCACAACAACCTTATGAGGTAGGTACTATTATTATCCTGTTTTAAAGAAGAGAGAACTGAGACAGGAAGATTAAATAACTTGCCCAAATAACTTGTATAGCTAATAAGTTATCAAAACCAGGTATCTGTACTATAGTGTAGATACCATTGGGAATCCAGAGAGTCTGATTCCCACGTCTAAGCATTTGATCACCATGTTGTATTGTTTAGTGGTTACAGTAAGAATCTAAGAATCAAGTACTCCTGCCTTGGCGGTTTAGTGAAGTGGTTACCAACCATTGTTCAGAGTCTATATTTACATACACACACACACACACACACACACACACAAACATACACACACACCAAGTATTATCTGTAAATTAAAAAATTAATGTGCTCAACTAATATTAAATGAATATTAGCATTGTTTGTATAAATAAACTATAAATTCATTAGAAAGTTTTACTGAATTAAGAGTAGCTTCTTGTCATGATTCATTTTATTAAATCAGTGGGAATCCAAACTATTTTGATCTGGAAAGGGGTCCTTGTATTCATGGAGATTGGGGAACCACAGGTATCTTAGTTCAGACAGCTATAATAAAGTAGCATAGATTGGGTGGCTTAAACAACAAATATTTATTTCTCACAGTTCTAGAGGCTGGAAAGTCCTAGCCCAAGGTACTGGCAGATTTCGTGTCTGGTGAGGACCCTCTTCCTGGTTTGCAGACATTGCCTCCTTGCATTGTCCTCCTATGGCAGAGAGAGATCATTTCTCTTATGTCTTTTCTTAGAAGGGTGCTAATTCCCTCATAGGGCTCCACCCAATAATTACCTCCCAAAGTCCCCTCCAAATACCATCACATCAGGATTCAACATATGAGTTTGGGAGGGACACAAACATTCAGGCCATAGCAACAGGTACAGTAGAAAGAGAGTTGGCTTTGGAGTCAAATGGAACTCGGTTTGAGTCTTGGCTGCTGTTTACTTCCTAGCTGAGTGATCTTGGGTAAGTCCCTTACTCATGTGAGCTTCAGTTTCCTCACTTGTAAAATGGTTATTTTACAACTCATCTTGCAGTGTTGTTGGGAGTCTCATATGCAACAGTGTGTGTGAAAATATTTTGTAAAAAAAAAAAATTGTCTAGGAATATAGGAATGTAAGGAGATCATTATTATTACCCTATGATGTTCTAGGAATCAGGTTTAGTCCTGAATACTTCCTTATGTCAATTTTGCCTGTGGTCTTTTTGACATTTAAAAAATCTTTGTCACTATTGTGATACTAAGCTGACAGAATATGTCAGTTTATAAGAAATTAATATCCATCCCTGGCATGAGCTGTCTCCACTTTCTGGTCATGCCTGGAATAGAACATCCTTTGTGAGATGAGGACTTTGGATAGTGAAGAGGAAAAAAAGATGGCACTGAAGCTCTTATGTGAATTCAACTTCACCTACCACTTTGAGTAGGTCAAAGCCATTCTGGAAGGCCCTAAATCATTTTTTCTAGGCTGGGATCTAAGGGATGAATGGAGCTCAGCCAAAGAGAGGGAGAATGTTCCTGTTCTCCCTCAGTGTTCCTCTCCCACATTTCTTTCCTTTCCCAGCTTTCTGATTTCTGCTGGGGGCACTACTTTTTGAAGCAGAAGCTCACAGAAGCATAGAACAGGTCCATCTCTGGCCTTCCAAGTGACACGAAAACATTCTGGGTCCTCCTTAGTGCAGATACCATAGTGAAGTGGCTAGCCAGGGTACTCCTGTCAATGAATTCAAGGGCCTTGGTGAAGTTGTCTGTACAACTCCACAAAGCTTGTCCCTGGACAGCAGGGACAGGCTTGAAGGAACCTCAGTTACATCCCCTGGTCTGACTTGGCCACCTGCTGTGACTTTCCATTTCTCCTTTGATCCTAGCCGTTTGTAACTGCTGAGCAGCTCCAAGGCTTAGCATGAAAAAGTTAGCGTCAGCTTCTGGAGCTAGAGTTGTGCCACCACCACCAGGTTGGGCAATATTTCAGCAGCAGTTGTCCTCACCTCACTCCTAGCAACCAGTCATTTGCAGACAGAATGCTGAATTTATGCTCGTCTGAGAAAAATCCTTTCCTTTATACTCTTCCCAATTCATTGGAGGTGCTTGATTATGGAATGGGGTTTGGTTTCTAGGCTGCTAAATGAAATTTACAAGGTTGGCAGTAATGAATCTTTAAACAGGTTTCTTATACTCTTTACCAGCCACAACTATCCATTATAATTAATAAAACAATGCATTAGTAACTTAGGTCTGACCAGGTCTAGGGCATGATTAATCTTGCAGCCCAACTGCACTCCAACTCTTTTTGTTAACCTCTTGTCTGAAGACATATAGGTATCAAGAGAGATTGAGAGCCTCCTTGTTTATTACACTAGGAGCCAACAATCAGTGCTTTGTAAGACCTAGGAAGTATAGGAAAACTGGTTGGCTGCTCTATTTTCCTATCATCAATCTATGCTAAGGGCCTTGCTACTTGTTTCCTTGGTTTTATCTACAGCGCTGTTTCCTAGTTTGGGGTCACCATAGTCGATCTTTATGACAGACTTTGGTTATGAGTCTTGGCACATGATAAAGATAAACTTAGGTGCTTGATCTGCTACATTTTTTGTGTTCAAGGAGAAGTAAGGATTACGTTTTTATAGATAAGTGAAACCTAGTACAAGATGGGTAGGTGTTTGTCTTAGTCCATTTGTGCTGCTATAACAAAATACCTGAGGCTAGGTAATTTGTACAGAACAGAAATTTATTTCTCACGGTTCTGGAGGCTAGAAGTCCAAGATCAAGATACTGGGTAGGTTCAATTTCTGGTGAGTGCTGTTCTCTTCTCTGCTTCCAAGATGGCACCTGTTGCTGTGTCCTTTGGAGAAGAGGAATGCTGTGTCCTCATGTAGTGGGAAGGGATATGTGAGGAAAATGGAGTCAGTATAGTCAGGCCCTCTCGCCTCATATCTGGCTGGGTATGATTCAGCACACCTGCTGTAAACAAGTTACATAAGAGTAGTTAGTGTGCATGTGCACCTGTGTCCCCTTGGCTCGTTGATGCTATTGTGTACTTTCAGTGTGGAAGACGGGCTCTGAACTGCTGGCCGGCAGAGTTCGCATCAGAAGAATAAATTATGTCCACTTTGCCAGTGGCTACTCAGTTTTTTTTAAACTACCTGGCTCAGGACCTGCACAGGATGGGGCAGAAGGGTCTGAGATCCAGCCCGACAGGATGGAAAGGCCAAAAAAAAAAAAAAAAAAAAAAAAGCCTAGCTAGTTTCTTCCAGCCCTGTTATATGTTCACTAATTACATTTATGAGGGCTCTGTTCTCATGACTTAATCACCCCCTGAAGCTCCCAATTCTTAATACTATCACATTGGGGTTTATGTTCCAACATATGAATTTTGGAGGGATGCATACATTCAAATCATAGCAATCTTATAGAAAGGAATGGTCCTCTGAACTTTGAAGTTGACCCATATGTCAGGCCTAAAGTAAGTGTGTGGACAGCCCTAAGAAAGCTATGATTTTCTGGATTCACTCTTAAAGCCAAGCTTGCTTTGTGTTCACATGAAAGAGGTTGGTTGTTAGTGTTGGTCATCTCTCTGCTCTTAGACACACATTTGACTTTTATTATGCTAAGGCAAGGCCTAAAGAAGGATAAGTCATAGGCTTGGAACACATCACACCTCTGGTGCAGTCATAAGACCTGACAGAGGTAGAAATTGTGGGAATACACAGGAGAATTCTGTTCCAGGACCTTCAGTCCCAAAGAACATGCAAATCATTTCAATACATAATTTTACAGATATACTGTTAGGGTTCCCAGAATTAATCATTTTCATTGCTACCACTAGGTCTTATGTTAACATCTGCCTCCTGGTCTTTTCCTTACCCTGTGTAACCATTTGGCAAAGCATCGTTTTCACCAAAACCTTCCTGGTCTAATCTCTAGCAAATATCTTGAAGAAAATCAGGTTTGTTCAACAGACCATCTCTTGGCATTTAGTGAATTCTTATCAATGTTGACTACCTTAGATAGTCTTTAGATCTCATATTAAATATTATTTCCTCAGAGAGGCCTTTCCTGACCATCCACCCTGAAGTTGGTTTCTCCAACCTCCTTTTTTTGGTATAGTGGTTAAGAAAACATGCTCTATAGCCAGATATCCATTCCCTGGCTCTGCTCACCACTTGCTGTGTTACCCAAGGCAAGTTACTTGGCCTCTCTACATCTTAGTTTCCTCACCTGTATGATAGGCCTAGTAATAGTATGTACTTCAGAAGGTTGGCATGAGGATTAGGTATGATGCATGAAGCACTTAGAACAGCGCTATCATCATCATCATCATCATCATCATCATCATCATCATCATCATCATCATTTGAGCCCAGGTTGTCTTTTATGTCACTTATTATGACTTGAAATTGTTGTAGGTGTCAATTTGTCTGGATTATTTATTTATTTTTTTGGTCTCTCCCTCACTGTTCTGAAAGTTGCATGAGGGCAGAAGTCATGTTTGTCTTGTTCATTCTTCTTACCCCAGTGCCTAGCACATAGTAAAAATTCAATAAATATTTGCTGAGTGAATGAATGATAATTTAAGAAAATTTACCTAACAACTCAGATATTATAAATCTCTTTCCTTCAAACTCCCAATACCATAAAATCTCTTTTTAACAGAAAGAATCCTAGATTTCAATCAATGGAGCATTTTATTTCAAAGCACATTTACTACAATGTCAGGGCAACACATTCCAGTCTTCCATGTCAGCCCTTTCTTTTTACTATTGCCTTTGCTTTTTCCAGCTATTTACATCTAGATCTACTAATGGGACCTACCTCTAGGCCCAAGCCAATCATCCAAGCTGTAACTAAGGCAGGGTGATTGAGGATTTAGTCTAGGGTACAAAAATTATGAAGGTGCAAAGACATTAAGTAATTTAAATGACTTGCACAAACTGTAAAGACCCCTTACTATAGCATGAAGTGTGTTAGAGATAAACCCTGGGTGTGCGTAGCCTCCAAGTCATAGATCCTGTTCACTGTACCCTCTGTCACAGATGACCAGATCTCCTGGAACCAGCACAAGATTCCATCTGTGCTTGTAACCTGGAATCTTCTACTGACATATTCTGTCCTCTGCTTCCATGAAATATTTTGGGACTTGACGACTTCCTTGGACATAATGCCTTGGACATCCAGCTGTCATTGCTGATACCAGCCTCCTCTACCTTACAATACCCCAGTCTTTGTGTTGCTACCCATTTTCAGCAGCCCTTGCTCCTGAGCTCACTCTAGTTACACTCCTTTGATATATATTGTACTGGAATTGGACTTGTGTAAGAAATAGTGAGTTAATCTAAAATGTGGGCAAAGTGGACCAAGTGGAGGAAGGTCAAGGAAGCTAACCTGACTTAATATTTTGAAGTAAAAAAAATCATAAAAATGGTATTTAGTTATTCCCCAGTACAAAAGCCTTCAACAACTCCAGAGGCCTTCAGTGTAAGGTTCTATTTTTTCATTCTAACAATCCAGGCTCTGCACAATAGCCTCTACCTCCCTCTCCAACCTCAACTCCCATTATTCTAATATGCAAACCTTCTGTTATATCTTTGGGAGCAGAGGTTTTTTCTTCTTGAGTAGTAGTCTGGCACCTTGAGTTGTATCTGGCACATTGTTGAGTTCTTTACTCTGTGCTAGGCATGTAAAACATGAAGTGCTTTACAGGTATCATCTCACGTAATCTCACAACCTTATGAAATTGACACTGTATTAATTTGCCCAAGGTCACTCAACTAGAAAAATGGCAGAGTCAGGTTTTGAACACAGATCTGTTTAGCCCCAGAGCTTGTTCCCTTAATAACTACGTCACACTATTTGTGGGATAAACGCTTGAGCCAAATTATACTCTTCATTGATTCCTTACCACACAACTTACTGCAGCTTGTGTGCTTTCACAAACACTGTTTGCCTGACTGGGAAGAATTTCCCACAGCTTCTAGGTCATCAGTCACCACTCTGTAACTTGTGTTATACCAATGCTGAGCACTGGTGCTCTGATACTTGATAAATACATCTTTACATTTGTAGTTCTCCTTTTATGATATCCACAACAACATAAGCACCTTCAGGGCAGGATCCATGTCTCACACTATTATGTATTCTCAGTCTTAAACATAAAATGGAGGCAATCAATTAGTATTTCTTGATGATGCTGTCTTCAAGTGGAGACTGAAAAACTAAAGTTAGGTTCATGAATAATTACAATTGATGAGAGATCTATATTAAAGATGTATCAAAACACAAAAGTCCTTTTATGTGCAAATATTAGTAACTGGAATGAGAAATTGAGGAAGTAGGGAAGAAATAGTTACGGAGTCATTGTCATAACTATCATCTTTAAAAATAAATCTGCTTCACATTCTACTTAATGACATATGGGTCCAAGAAGAAATCAAGCAGGAAATCAAAAAATTTATTGAAACTAATGAAAATAATGATACATCATACCAAAACCTGTGGGATACTGCAAAAGCAGTATTAAGGGGGAAATTTATTGCATTAAATGCTCACCTCAAAAGAATGGAAAGATGGCAAGTGAACAACCTCACACTTCACCTTAAAGAACTAGAAAAACAAGAACAATCCAAACCTAAAGTTAGCAGACAGAAAGAAATCATTAAGATCAGAGCAGAACTGAATGAAATTGAAACCCAAAAAACAATACAAAAGCTCAATGAATCAAAAAGTTGGTTTTTTTGAAAAGATAAATAAAATTGACAAACCATTAGCATGGCTAACAAAAAAAAGAAGAGAGAAGATTCAAATAACAAAAATTAGAAATGAAAAAGGCGATATTACAACTGATTCATCTGAAATACAAGGAATCATTCGAGACTACTACAAACAACTATACGCCAACAAATTTGAAAATCTGGAGGAAATGGATAAATTTCTGGACACACACAAGCTCCCAAAACTGAACCGTGAAGACGTAGAAAATTTGAACAGACCAATAACAATAAAGGAGATTGAAGCTGTTATCAGAAGGCTCCCAAGAAAGAAAAGCCCAGGACCAGATGGACTCACAGCAGAATTTTACCAAACATTCAAAGAGGAATTGACACCGATTCTTTACAAACTATTCCAAAAGATTGAAACAGACGCAAATCTCCCAAACTCATTCTATGAAGCAAACATCATCCTGATACCAAAACCAGGTAAAGATATAACCAAAAAAGAAAACTACAGGCCGATATCCTTGATGAATATAGATGCAAAAATCCTCACTAAAATACTAGCAAACAGAATACAGCAACACATACGTAAAATTATTCACCACGATCAAGTGGGATTCATCCCAGGGATGCAAAGCTGGTTCAACATACACAAATCAATAAATGTGATACACCATATTAATAAAGTCAAACACAAGGACCATATGATCATCTCTATAGATGCTGAAAAAGCATTTGATAAAATTCAGCACTCATTCATGACAAAGACCCTCTATAAGTTAGGTATAGAGGGAAAGTATCTCAACATAATTAAAGCCATATATGATAAACCCACAGCCAATATCATCCTGAATGGGGAAAAGCTAAAAGCTTTTCCTTTAAGAACAGGAACTAGACAAGAATGCCCACTCTCACCACTCCTATTCAACATAGTGTTGGAAGTACTAGCCAGAGCAATCAGAGAAGAGAAGGAAATAAAGGGCATCCAGATTGGAAAAGATGAAGTCAAACTGTCCCTGTTTGTAGATGACATGATCCTATATATCGAACAGCCTAAAGCCTCTACAAAAAAACTCTTGGAGTTGATAAAGGATTTCAGCACAGTAGCAGGATACAAAATCAACACACAAAAATCAGTAGCATTTCTTTTCTCCAATAGTGAACATGCAGAAGGAGAAATCAAGAAAGCCTGCCCATTTACAATAGCCACCAAAAAAATAAAATACTTAGGAATTGAGTTAACCAAGGAGGTGAAAAATCTCTATAATGAGAACTACAAACCACTGCTGAGAGAAATTAGAGAGGATACAAGAAGATGGAAAGATATCCCATGCTCTTGGATTGGAAGAATCAACATAGTGAAAATGTCCATACTACCCAAAGTGATATACAAATTCAATGCAATCCCCATCAAAATTCCAAAGACATTTTTCTCAGAAATGGAAAGAACTATCCAGACATTTATATGGAATAATAAAAGACCACGCATAGCCAAAGCAATGCTGAGCAAAAAAAAATAAAGCTGGAGGCATAACACTACCTGACTTTAAACTATACTACAAAGCTATAATAACCAAAACAGTATGGTACTGGCATAAAAACAGACACACTGATCAGTGGAATAGAATAGAGAATCCAGAAATCAACCCACACACTTACTGCCATCTGATCTTTGACAAAGGCACCAAGCCTATTCACTGGGGAAGAGACTGCCTCTTCAGCAAATGGTGCTGGGATAACTGGATATCCATATGCAGGAGAATGAAACTAGATCCATACCTCTCACCATATACTAAAATCAAGTCAAAATGGATTAAGGATTTAAATATACACCCCGAAACAATAAAACTTCTTAAAGAAAACATAGGAGAAACACTTCAGGAAATTGGATTGGACACAGACTTCATGAATATGACCCCAAAAGCATGGGCAACCAAAGGAAAAATAAACAAATGGGATTATATCAAACTAAAAAGCTTCTGCACAGCAAAAGAAACAATTAACAGAGTTAAAAGACAACCAACAGAGTGGGAGAAAATATTTGCAAAATATACATCTGACAAAGGATTAATATCCAGAATATATAAGGAACTCAAACAACTTTAGAAGAAAAAAACAAGCAACCCAATTAAAAAATGGGCAAAAGAGCTAAGTAGGCATTTCTCTAAGGAAGATATACAAATGGCCAACAGACATATGAAAAAATACTCAACATCACTCAGCATCTGGGAAATGCAAATCAAAACCACATTGAGATACCATCTAACCCCAGTTAGGATGGCTAAAATCCAAAAGACTCTGAACAATAAATGCTGGCGAGGTTGCAGAGAAAAAGGAACTCTCATACATTGTTGGTGGGACTGCAAAATGGTGCAGCCTCTATGGAAAATGGTATGGAGGTTCCTCAAACAATTGCAGATCGATCTATCATATGACCCAGCTATCCCACTGCTGGGAATATACCCAGAGGAGTGGAAATCATCAAGTCGAAGGTATACCTGTTCCCCAATGTTCATTGCAGCACTCTTTACAATAGCCAAGAGTTGGAACCAGCCCAAATGTCCATCATCAGATGAGTGGATATAGAAACTGTGGTATATCTACACAATGGAATACTACTCAGCTATAAAACCGAATGAAATACTGCCATTTGCAACAACGTGGATGGACCTTGAGAGAATTATATTAAGTGAAACAAGTCAGGCACAGAAAGAGAAATACCACATGTTCTCACTTGTTGGTGGGAGCTAAAAATAAATAAATAAATTCACACACACACACAAAGAAAAAATGAAGAGGAAGGGAGTTAAATTGAATAAGGAAGATGAATGAGGAGACAATACCCAGGCTCACTTGATTAGTTTATAACTGTCTATTAACTTCTGTAGCTGGTTTTGAATAAACAGTATGTAATAACAACAACAACAACAACAACAACAACAAAATCTGCTTCAGAGGTTGAATTATCTTGTTGTGTCTACCATCTATTTGAGACCAATATGTAGGAACTTCCAGAAATCAGAAATTAGTTGACTAGGCTGGACATAACTATTTTGCATCTATGGGGTAATTTACATTTATAAAACTGCTTTACTGTAATTTTAATGTTCACTGGAGATCAAACAAGACTGAACAGGAAACCTGCAAGGGTTTTCAAAGGCTTCCTGATGACCAGGGTCTGCCTTTGGTAGGAAATCTTTGGTTAAACTCTTACGTAGAGCTCCTCTTTTCAAGAGAGGATCAGATTTCATTGATCTCCATGTTCGGAAGCTGTTCATGAACCTGCTGTTCTGGATGTGTGACGGCTATTTATTTCTTAGGGAAAAGGGACCTAAATTAAGCATCTTTATTTTATTCTCCTTGGCTAGAAAAATCTAATACTATATTGGAACAGGTTAATGGTGCACTAAGTAATATTCAGAGTGCTGAGTTATAAAGGAAGGGAGACCCATGGGTGAGTCTCCTGGAATGTACGAGAAAAGATGTGAAATTCAGTGTTGTGAATTCTCTTTTGACTTTTGTAGGCGATCACCTCTGCTGGGGTTTTAATCTGGTGGTTTCACAGCCTATGAGATCAAGTACGTGTTCCATTAAAAACAAATACTATATATGAGGACATAACTTTATATCCTCTCTACATTAGGAAGAGAGGTCTGGGGAAGATGTCTTCATATACACTGCATTGAAGAAAGACTCTAAATTTTATTGCTCCAGATTACCCTGATCTCTTCTACGGAGCATGCTATTTGATTACCTTGCTAGTGTTCACTTGTATTGCATGACTAACACAATTATTAATAGCTATAAAATTATTCAGGTCTTTAAAGATGCAGTCACTTTCCTTCCCTCAATGGTCTCTCACAGCAGCAAATTCTAGGCTGATTAGAAGTTGTACACCAATTTTAGTTTTAAATGTTTTTTCCATTAATTTAATTAAGGCCAGTCTCGCTCCCCTGCAATGGCACCAAGAATCAGAAGGGCTTGCCTGTCTCTTCCACCACATCCTCCATGGATTGAAGAAATCAGGCCCATCCTTTTTCACTTCTCATTTTCAGGCTGGGTCTGCCTTTTCTACTTTATAGTTTCTTCCTGAATGACCCCGCTCTTGACCCTGGGCATGCAATCTGAGAGCTGGATGGGAGTGGAGTGCAGAGAGGATGTTCTGGAACTCAGCAGATGGATCCCAAGAGCACAATGGCTTACCAGCCCTCCTGTGATTGTTGGCAAAATGCCTTCCTGTTTTCAAAAATGTCTCGCCCCCTGCTCCTTTGTTTTGCTCTGTTAGGAGACTGCAGTTCTGATTTTGCTAGGAACCAAATCTGCTGTTTCAAGGAAATGCAGCTGCTTACTTTGGTGGGTGGCTTGAGAGAGGGAATTTTTCTACCCTCCCTTGCCAGCCTCCTTCCCACCCCACCCCCACGTGAACTCCACTAGCTGGCTCATCGTCTCACAAAGCATTGATTTTAGAAGCTGACTATTTGCTTTTGATTGTTTGGCTGGGGCCGCAACGAAGTCATTGATGGATCTCATTTTGAGTTATCATCCTGTCCACTCTTTTCGGTCAGCCTTCCAGAACTGATCGCCTATTCCCCCAAGTGAAACTGCACAACCAGACAGCAAGGCTTTCTCAAGTTCCACTGTTTCCCAGGACAGAAACCACACAGAGCTGCACCAGCCTCAAGCTGGGCCCGCTCCCCTCTAAGACTGTTTGTTCTCTTACCAACCCAACCTTAGGCGTAAGACTTAATTTGATCACTGCTGCCTAGGCTGCTATCTCTGAGTGGATATTGCCTGGTACTTATGTCGCTGCATTTTGTGATCTTTGCTGAAAGAGACCAGCCAAGCTCATCCCAGCTGGTGTCTCCTGTGATACACGACACTCTCCCTACCCCTCCCAACTCCCAGCTTTTGGAAGAAAGGTCATTGGTTCTCTGTGGCCATTCTGGCTCCAGCTGGAGGCAACAGACACAAATTAATATGGTCCCCCACCCAAGCCCAGTGCAGCAGTATGCAAACTTTTGGACCCCCAATCAATGGATGCTTTCCCAGCTGGCAAGTCCTTGTTTTCTTCTCATTCAAAAAAGGTACATAACTTCCCTGCTTCTAAAATGATATTTCTGTCACTTCTGCTCTATCTGTTCCCTTTGTGGTGCTCTCTCTGCCTCCTTCTGGGATCTCCCTCTTTCAGTTTACTCTCCACTGCCCCAGGGCTTGTCAACCTGAACAGATACTGTGCGTTGTGCTGTTAGTGGCATACGTGACATGCCTTTGGTACTTACATTGCTAGCCCAGGTAATGTAACTGCAGCTGTCAAACTGGCAGTTCTTCGTGTTTATTAGTTTTCTTTCTTTCCTTCTTAAGTTGACATTAGCCAACTAGTAAGCTTCCTAGTTCAGTGAAAAATCAGTTGGTGGAGCAGCTGGAACTCCCAGAGAGCTACACAAGACCTCTTCTTAGTTCTGGGAGATTTGGAGAAACAATAGCAAATCTAGGTCTGGCCTGGTCATGTAAAGAATATAGAACAGGTCTGGTGCCTCACTGAGATCATCTTTTGCCCAAAATACCTAGGGAAGCCCAGGAAGTTGGCTCATCAGATTGACTTTTGTGTTCTATTTCTCAACAATTCTTTGGTTATTATAGTTCATTCAGACTTAATGCAACAGGATGCTATAGTGTGGAGTTCACACATTAGCCCTAGCTCCAGCACCAATACAAGGGTACTTAAAAAATTTCATGGGAAAATACAATTGAAAAATAATAAAAATTTTTCCACAAACTTTTGGAATATCCCTCATATTTCAAGCTTTTGAAAGATCTGGTTTGCTTTTCTCCAGCCCCGTGGACATCTCCAAAATGAACTCAGCCTCCTATAAAACCAGGCAACCAGATAGATTTTTATTTTATTTATTTATTTATTTTTAATTTGGAAAGCTGACCTTCAGAACCCATCCTGTAGGGCTGATATTTTGGTCAGGGGTCTTTCAGCACCCTCAGCCATTCCTTTGAGTAATGTTTCTGCCTACTTTCCTGCCCCAGTTGAACCACTCCACAAATAGTAGAAGAGACTGTGAGAGAAGCCTGGGTTGCAAGTCAAAAACCAAGCTCTGATCAGGAGCTGTAACCTGAGGGAGTCACACAAGTTATAGGGTCCCTGGGACCCACCTACTAGGTTACAGCATTAGAGGCTGGGGGCAGCAGTGGAAAAAAAGAAATGGGTTGTACTAAAAGAGGCAACACTAATCTGCTCATTGTCAATTACCTCTTCTTTTTAACATTGTGGGATTCATATTTCGATTGGTTTTAGAAGTCAACCAATTTGGTGGTAGTTTTTTTCTCAAGTTGTCAAGAAGGCGTTTCCTGTGGGGGGCTGTGGAATGTCACTCTGACCCTCCTTCCTTGGGATGAGAGACGCAGCAGTGGGAGGGCTGGGCATGATCTGATCAGAGTGCCTTTGAACGGAGAGCTTTCTGTTTTTAAAAGTGCTGGTGGTGGGGAAAAGTAACAGTTGGCATGAGGTTGCACCTAAGAAACCAGCATTTGGGATCCACTTGGAGAGAATTCACATGCAAAGATTGAGGCAATAATGCTGAGAGCCCAAATGGTGCTGTCGAAACATCACAGGTAATCACTGCAGGGTAACACAGAAAATGTTAGAGAACAGTGTGATTTATTGAAATGTATCTGCTGATTTACCCTTTGCTAATTAAATGGTCTTCATGATGTGTGTTTATTTAGGGACAGTTATAAGTTTGGCAGCAGCAGAGGTTTGGTCTTATGGGAAGCTGTCTAAGAGAGAGGATAAGGTATGGAAGGGGTTTGGACATAACTTTTTCAGGGATGCTGGTCTTGTCAAAATGGGAAGACTTGGAGTGACTAATAGCTCTTTCAGTCTCATTTTTCCCACTGTCCCCCACCTCTCTCATTTTTCGTGGAAAAGGCAGGTGTCAGGGCCATAGTGAACAATTTTAGCACTTAAGGAACACTTTCTCTACTCTGTTTATCTGCTATAGCACCCTGCTGTCACTGTTATCCTTAGTCACAGTGTGGGAATGGGTATGGAACTTGGAGGAAGAAGGAGGAAATAGTGTAAGGGACCTCAAAGACTTTTCTTGGCACCCTTCCCCAGTCTTCCTGGTATTTCAGAAGGGTCAGAAACAGCATCCAGGATGGTGGAAACTGCACCCCACCCCTGCCCAGCAGGCCCATATCCCTGACTGCTGCTCCTGATGCCTTTCCTTGAGCTGCCTGAGACAGTGGGGAAGGTGATGGGGGGACTAACTAGAAACTGGGTGATTATTTTGAGCAGAAGGGAACAGAATTTTAGGAAGCTGTCAACATGATTACCTTATCCTAGTTCTTCTTCTAGAAGGGACTGGAATATATTTGAAGGCTATTCTCCTTGGAATTGGAAACAAACATTTTTAAAAACATCTCAGGAATCTCCCTTAAACTTATCAGTACTACAGTCCCTTGTATCCTGGTATCTTTAGTTCCTACTGTCAATTTTACTGTTTTTGAACAAAACCTTTTACCCTACCGTTATCAAGCTTGGGGCAGCAAGAATTACTCTCACATACTGACTTGATTTAATAGTAATGATTTCCCCATTTTGGTCTTCTCTTTCTATTGCCATTCAGCACTGTTGTAGTGGCATGGCTAAAATTTTAAAGACACAAAATCTTTTTACCAGTTTTGATTCTGGCCTCAGTGGCCCAAGGAGCTGCCTTGGCCTGGAGAGCTGTCGCAGGCAGCATAGCACCATAGTTGGTATCCAGGGCCTAATGTTTCTCGGCAGCAGTTGGATAAAAAATACTGATGATGGTCACTAGATGTCCCTCTTGTGTCTCTAAAGAGGCTGAGGAGGTGGGGCTCTCTTCTGGGATTGAAGTAAATGGAAGCTAAAACAGAGAGAACTTTCTTTTTGTTTTTATCATCTACATGCAGAGTGGTTTTATTCAGTTAGTTAATAAATTCTAAATCATGAAGGTGTTTTTGGCCAATCATTTAGCCAATAGCATTGTTGGAGTATAATGATGAAGAGTGCCCATTAGAGAGAGAGAAAGAGGAAAAAAAAAAGAGATTTTGAGAGCCGAAGGTGTTAGGATTATCTATAGAAATAAACAGGGGGATGGAAGAGCTGTTTTGTGTGTGGGCGCTGGGGGTGTAACTGCCACTTCGAGCTCGGGGGTGGGGAGTAATGGAAAAGAATGAAAGCATGGGCATAGCCCCTGCCCCCCTCAGCATCTGGCTTCTGTAAAAGTAGTTGGCTAGCTGGAAGTACTTGGGTGCTCTGTTTAGAAAAGAGGGGCACCAGGAATGTGAGCAGCCAGAAGGAAGCAAGGAACACTATGCCATTACCTTAGTGAAAAGCGTTTGTCTTTTCAAATGCAGAACATGTCTTTACAATGTGATTGCAATTACAAACGTAATGACATTGTACATGAATTGAATTCTTCTATTTATCTTTAAAAGACAGCAAAATATAGACATTCTATTAGCACTCCCTAAGGTAAGAGGTCCGCAGTCTTCTTATCTTGTTGTGTGCATCTTTTCAGATGCCACGGCAATGTTAATCATTTTACCTGAGTAATTCTTCCATTTCTCGTTACCTGGGGGATTGTTAATGGCCGAGACTACTTCTCAGACTCTTTGCTCCCGCTCAATCAAGCCGTAGAGGCGCCAGTTTACTTTTATTGATCAGCGGGTTCCTGACAGCCTTCGCCACAAGGAAGCAGCATCATCCTTTTTTAACTTAAAGGGGAACAGATCGCCTTAAACTTTACAGCTAAAAGCTTCTAAGCATAGCAAGCAAACATTTTAGCATGCTGCTAATTGTTCTGTTTAAATAGTCCAAGCAATATTTTAGAAACCTGCCAAACGCCGAACTCACATCCCGTGATCAGATAGCGAACTCATTTCAAATGCCTTTTTAGGCCTTTTTAATTAGACCAAGATGCACTTCATTCCCACTCGCTGACATCAAAGGTAAATAACTGTGATAAATCAAATGGAACCCTTCCTTTCGCGGAGCCCGCGAGGTGCGCCCGAGCTGCCTGCCATGTTGTCATTCACCCCCACTACTTGCCCATCTCTCCAATCTTGTCTGCAGAAAACCAGGCGGGCCACTGGGCTCCTTCAAGCCACCACTCTGCTAGTCCACCCACAGCTCTAAATGACCAAAATTAAGTGCTACTCATTGCAGTTGCCTTGATTTTCTCCCTGATGTTCTGGGCTGAATTGCATCCTAATGTGAAAGAGCAAAACGACCCCCACGAGGAAAGTGGATAAGGCTCCCCGCGCTCTCCCTCTTGGCCTCGGTTGCACGTTCAGAGAGTCGCAACCTCACTCGCGAAACAATTCCTTCCTATAGGAGGAAGCAATCTTTCCCCCCTCCGACCGCCAAGGTAAAGGCTGCTAAACTAGCTCCCCTTGGAAGGAGAAATATTTTTAAAAGCAGCTGGGTTGCTCTCTGCAAGAAGATGGCAGTTTTGAGAAAACCCATTATGTGTCCAAATGCCTTTTTCCTTTCCTTTTCTTTTTTTTTTAACGGGGGAACGCGAGTCTCATTTTAAGCCCACAGGCTCGGGCCAATGTCGCTGGGTTAATTGTGAGTTTGCTCACCCAAGACTCCCAAATATTCGAAACGACTCACTCAGAAAGGATTTTTACTCTTCCAGGAATTGTAAATTCAGGAGCCACTTCTCCACCCCCAATCTATAACGCGGGGGGTGGGGTGGGTGGGTGAGAAACTTGTTCAGCGGGGGTGCTTTTGATTCTTCTCTTCGGTGACCTTAATTAAGAGCCTCAGATCGGAGCGGGGAGGAGTCCCCCTCTGTCCCCAGGGTGCCTTCAGTCCAGAAGGCAGGCTGAGCTTGATGTCAGCCCTAGCCACGCCGGCCTCCTGCTTCCCAGCATTGGCACACGCCGCAGCCGGCACCGCAGCCCAAACGGAGCTGGCAGTCCCTTGGGACCGAAGCCCCGTGGGAGGGCTGGGGCGCCCTGCACACCGGCGCCGGCTCCCAGCTGCTGGCGACCTACGTGGACGGCGCGCCCGCCCCACAGCTCCCGCTGGGCTGCGGGCTCTCCCGGCTTGGCGCGGCGCAGCGCAGCGGCGTCTGCTCCACCCGCTCTTCTCAAACGTACAGTTTATTTATAGGGAACTAAATTCTCCAACAGGGTGGGGTGAGGGGCAACAAAATGTGTCCAGCCACCTCCCCCCCCCCCCCCCCCGCCGCGGCTCAGTTCCTGCGCCATAGATTAACAAGCAACAGACTAGAGAGAACCGGACGGGGCCAGGGGCCTCGCGGGGGGCGGGGTGCACGGGGAAGTGCGGCATCTGCCCGGGAGGAGCGATGGGGGTGAGGGTACGGGAGGATGGCGGCCGTAGCTCTCGGCTGAAGTGAAGACGCACCGGCCAAGAGCCGGATGAATGACCACCTCAGGGGCGCTTTCTCCTTCCCTTTCTTCCTTCTACTACCCGAGAATGAGAAGAAGAGAGGAAAACAGAGAAACAGACAAACCCAGGGCGAAGAGACAAAGGTGGGGTGGTGGTAGTGGTGGTGGTGGTGAATATAAATATTATATTCAAGATATGAAGATATGCGAGGAAGATAAACACGCCAAGAGAATCAGATCCTTCTCATCTTTCCTGCAATCTCTGCAAACACGAGAGGCGCGCATTTCCCGGTCAGGCTCTGCCGCAGCACTAGCACGCCCGCTCCCTGCTCCCCGCTCCCCCCTGCCCTCTTGCCCCTGCCTCGCCCGCCTGTCCGGCCTTTCCCGACTCCCACCCGGGCTCCGCAAGCTGGGGTACCACTCATTCCCACCGGTGTGTAAGTTTCCGCCTGGCCCCGCCTCCCGCGCCTTGGCCCCGCCCCGAGACCGGAGCCCGCTGGGCGGCGCGCTGATTGGCCAGCGCCTGGCGTAGCCGGGCTCCGCAGCTCAGGCTGTCTCAGGCTCTCTACAGACTCCACTGCCAGTAGTTTGCGGCATCGGGAGGAGCAGCAGCAGCAGTAGCGGGGGCAGCTGGCGCAGGGGGGAGACAGACGAGCGGACGCAGACGGCGGCACAGCTCCCGCGCACCATCCCCGGCTTGCCCGGGGGGCACTGGCACCCGCGTCCCTAGCCCGGTGCGGACCCTTGGCGCGTTGCGCTCCGTGGCATTCCGGCTGAACCGATTCATCCGAGATCCGAAACCTCCCACCTCAAACCCATCGCCTCCTGCTCGCTCATACTCCACATTCACACTCCCCTCACTACACACTCACTCTTCCTCTCTCTCACACATTGAAACACAACCCGAGACAGACAGAGCAAGACAGACGAGACAGACCTCCCGAGTGCGCGAACGCCCGGGAGGGAGGGAGCCCAATGCAGCGCGGCCAGCGTCTCTTCTGGAGGATGGAATCAAGACGCTCCCGCAAGTAAACTTTGGTGGCGACAAAACCGTCGACCGTGGCAGCTCCTGAGGCGGACCACAGCGACATGCGATTGAGCTAGGAGGGCTTCCTCCCGCAGCAGTGGCGGCGGCGGCGGCGGCCCTTGGAACGACACCCCAGCCCAAACCGAGAGAGGAGGAGAAGCCCCGGGTATCCGCGGCGGCGGCCCCGCCTCTCCTGGCCGGTACTGTTGTCGCTTCCTCTCCCCTCCTTCCCATTTCCCGCCCTCCCTGGGCTATTGGAAAGACCGGGACTTTGATTTTCTTGGACACATTGCCATCTCCCGTTTTCACAAACTTGACGTGGAGCCTGGGGCTGCGTTGGTAACTTTGATTTCCGAGACGCAAACACCCGCAGCCTCTCAGCTGCTCTGTGGGGGAGACTCCGCGCCCACCTCGGATCCTGGAAAGACGCGTCCCCCAAGCCCTCCGAAGCCAGCCTCAGCGCGAGGGAGCGCGCTCTCGCCTCGGCAGCCTCTTTCCCATCCCCCTTCCTCTGCCGGCCCCGGGACCGCCATCCAGCTCAGCCAGATCCCCGGGCACTCCCGGCTCTTGCCAGCAACTCAGACTCCCACCTGCCACCACCCTTTCTCTCCATCAAGCCTCGAAGAGAACACTGTGCCCCCCCCCCGATCCCGGAGGGCACGTTCCAGGCGGGTCTTCTCTCTGCAGTGAGCCGGGAGCGCTGGGGGGAGGTCCTTGCGCATGCCAGGTGCACAGACAACGCGCTCGCCAGCCCCAGTGCCGGTGCATCGCGGCGGGCCAGACAGTGCTTGAAAGGCTGCGCCCCCACCGCCCTCCCAGCCTTCGCCCCAAGTGCGGTTCGGACTCAGCAACGCGTCGTCTGGGCCGCGCAAACGCCGCCAGACCCGCAGCCCTGAGCCGCTGCGGCCAGCCGCACCCGGCTAACTTTGAAGGGAGAAAACTGAGTAGCCGGGCTGGAGAGAGGGGGCTCGGGGCCGTACGGCGCTCCTTCGGCCCCCCGGAGCCCCCGAGCCCCCCGCGAGCCCCCGCCGAGTCCAACGCAACCTCAGCATTGGAGCCGGCGCGGGTTTCCCCCCCGCGCCTCCGGGCCGCCCTGGGCGGGACTCCTCCCGAGGCCTCCGGGGCCACGGGGTGCGCGCAACAGGCGGCCCGAGACGGCGGGAAGCTGGAGCGCCGGCGGCGTCGGTCTCGGAGGGGTGTGGAGAGGCGAGGCCAGGCAGAGCCCCGCGCAGCCATGGAGTCGCTCCTGCTGCCGGTGCTGCTGCTGCTGGCTGTACTGTGGACGCAGGCGGCCGCCCTCATTAACCTCAAGTACTCGGTAGAAGAGGAGCAGCGCGCCGGGACGGTGATCGCCAACGTGGCCAAGGACGCGCGGGATGCTGGCTTCGCGCTGGACCCCCGGCAGGCCTCCGCCTTCCGCGTGGTGTCCAACTCGGCTCCGCACCTGGTGGACATCAACCCCAGCTCTGGCCTGCTGGTCACCAAGCAGAAGATCGACCGCGACCTGCTGTGCCGCCAGAGCCCCAAGTGCATCATCTCGCTCGAGGTCATGTCCAGCTCAATGGAGATCTGCGTGATTAAGGTGGAGATCAAGGACCTGAACGACAACGCTCCCAGTTTCCCGGCGGCACAGATAGAGCTGGAGATCTCGGAAGCGGCCAGCCCGGGCACTCGCATCCCGCTGGACAGCGCCTACGACCCGGACTCAGGCAGCTTTGGCGTGCAGACGTACGAGCTCACACCCAACGAGCTGTTCGGCCTGGAGATCAAGACGCGCGGCGACGGCTCGCGCTTTGCTGAACTTGTGGTGGAGAAGAGCCTGGACCGCGAGACACAGTCGCACTACAGCTTTCGCATTACTGCGCTCGACGGCGGTGACCCGCCGCACCTGGGCACCGTTGGCCTCAATATCAAGGTGACCGACTCCAATGACAACAACCCGGTGTTTGGCGAGTCCACCTACGCGGTGAGCGTGCCAGAAAACTCGCCTCCCAACACACCCGTCATCCGCCTCAATGCCAGCGATCCAGACGAGGGCACCAACGGCCAGGTGGTCTACTCCTTCTATGGCTACGTCAACGACCGCACGCGTGAGCTTTTCCAGATCGACCCGCACAGTGGCCTAGTCACGGTCACTGGTGCCCTAGACTACGAAGAGGGCCACGTGTACGAACTGGACGTGCAGGCCAAGGACCTGGGGCCCAACTCTATCCCAGCACACTGCAAGGTCACCGTCAGTGTGCTGGACACCAATGACAACCCGCCGGTCATCAACCTGCTGTCGGTCAACAGCGAGCTTGTGGAGGTGAGCGAGAGCGCCCCCCCGGGCTACGTGATCGCCCTGGTAAGGGTGTCTGATCGAGACTCAGGCCTCAATGGACGCGTGCAGTGCCGTTTGCTGGGCAACGTGCCCTTTCGACTGCAGGAATACGAGAGCTTCTCCACTATCTTGGTGGACGGACGGCTGGACCGCGAACAGCACGACCAATACAACCTCACGATTCAGGCGCGCGACGGCGGCGTGCCCATGCTACAGAGTGCCAAGTCCTTCACCGTGCGCATCACTGACGAAAACGACAACCACCCGCACTTCTCCAAGCCCTACTACCAGGTCATTGTGCAGGAGAACAACACGCCTGGCGCCTATCTCCTCTCTGTGTCTGCCCGTGATCCCGACCTGGGTCTCAATGGCAGTGTCTCCTACCAGATCGTGCCGTCGCAGGTGCGGGACATGCCTGTCTTCACCTATGTCTCCATCAACCCCAACTCGGGCGACATCTATGCCCTGCGATCCTTCAACCACGAGCAGACCAAGGCATTCGAATTCAAGGTGCTGGCCAAGGATGGCGGCCTGCCCTCGTTGCAAAGCAATGCCACGGTGCGGGTCATCATCCTCGACGTCAACGACAATACTCCAGTTATCACGGCCCCGCCCCTGATCAACGGCACAGCTGAGGTCTACATCCCCCGCAACTCTGGCATAGGCTACCTGGTGACCGTTGTCAAGGCAGATGACTATGATGAAGGCGAAAACGGCCGAGTCACCTATGACATGACTGAGGGCGACCGTGGCTTCTTTGAAATAGACCACGTCAATGGCGAAGTCAGAACCACCCGCACCTTCGGCGAGAGCTCCAAGGCTTCCTATGAGCTTATTGTGGTGGCCCACGACCACGGCAAGACTTCTCTGTCTGCCTCTGCGCTCGTCCTAATCTACCTGTCCCCCGCTCTGGATGCCCAAGAGTCAATGGGCTCAGTGAACTTGTCCCTGATTTTCATTATCGCCCTGGGCTCCATTGCGGGCATCCTCTTTATCACTATGATCTTTGTGGCAATCAAGTGCAAGCGAGACAACAAAGAAATCCGGACCTACAACTGCAGGTAAAGCCAACTTTTCTTTCTTTCCTTCGGTGTCTTGGGTGAATAAAGTGTGCATATCTGTTGTCTCTGTGTGAAAATCCCAGTGCTTTTGTTTCTTACTTATATGCATGCAGCGTACTTACAGCGCTTCTTTTTGGAGGTTGAAAAGTTTGTGACAGTCCAAGTTGATCAATTCTTTTGATCTGACAATTTGCTGGAAGACAATCATTTACCGTTCAAATAGATTTCTGTCACATAATGATGATGAGCAGAAAAGCAATTATCATTTTAAAATTTGCACAGCTGTCTCCACGAAGTTTATGGCAGACAAAAATGAGATAGAGGGAGAGAGGGAGAGAGGGAGAGAGAGGAGGGGAGGGAGGGAGGGAGGGAGGGAGGAAGGGAGGGGGAGAGAGAGAGAGAGAGAGAGAGAGAGAGAGAGAGAGAGAGAGAGAGAGAGAGAGAAAGTTTAAGATGGATTCATATTTTCAGCAAAATCACCAAGTACCCCAACTTGATTTTCAGGGTCACAGTGTTTTGGGGACAGGTACTGAAAAGAGAGGGAGTGCTAGCAGCTGCCCCGTCCTCTTGCAGAGAGATAAACTCTGGAAAGAGACTCAGAGTGGGAGTCTAAGACGGGAAACAGAGAGTAGGGGGAAGAGAGAAGAGGAGTGTGTGGGGAAGCAGGTGATTAGTGTTTTAGTCTATTCTTGGCTTGTTTTGTATCTGGTACCCAAACATCTGGTTATATAAAGTGAAATTCTTTCAGATATCTGTATGTTTCCAAATATCTGGCTGGTTGGTGGTGTGGAGACCAAACATCCCAGTGAGGGACAAGACTTTGCCTCCAGATGTTTCACTAAAAATAGCAGTCTTCTGGAGTTGATGGTGCTTTCCTCTAATGTGGGACTGGGCTGTGGCATTAAGATCTGGTTGCTACCAGTGGATGTCACTATGGGCTATTGTGTTAACAGTTTCTCTTGAAGTGTGTGTGTGTGTGTGTGTGTGTGTGTGTGTGTGGCAGAGAGGGAGGGAGGAGGAGAGAGAGAGAGAGAGAGGGGAGAGGAGAGGAGAGAAGAGAAGAGAAATGTGGAAACTCAAATGACACATACTATTTTTTTTAAAGATTTCTTGATAAGCACATTAGAAGGTCTTGCTGAAGTCCTTCCTTACAATTGGATAGAGCAAATAAGTCTTAGCATTTCCAGCTTAGTATAATATATGTAATTTTTCCAATTTATTATAATACATTTAATTTTTTCCAGCAGTGTCTCATCGAAACGGTTGAAAAAAAAGTTGTTTCTTTAGTTTGCTGAAAACGAATGATGCTGCTATTTCCAATGAAGGTGTGTGTGTGCTTTCAACACACCTACACATCCAGTGTGTTTTTTGTGCCACTTGTGCTTGCATGTTGATCAGTCAAAATATGTTCCTGTAGGTCCGATTTATATTTGACACCATCTGAAATGCACACTTCTGTGAATCAGAGCCCCCTGAATATGTAACAGCCATGCAATTATTGTTTCCCTTTTACTATTCTCTGCATTACACAAGTTAGTAGACAAATGCTAACCACACATGAATATCAATCAGGTGCCATAAAAGAGCAGCTGCAATGCCTCATAAATGCTTTAATCCTGTTACTAGTGAAATGGCCATGACTTTTCTTTCCTTCAGCACTGAGTCATTTCAGATGGGAGAAATGGAAATTAATATTACTCTTGTGAAACCTGTGACTGCCAATGACGATTTTTATAGGAGAAAAATGTGGGGTCAATAAAATTTTATTTATATAGAGATAATGATAGGGGGGACTCCTTTTAAGCCATTTTCTCAGTATAAAGTAAATGCACAAGACGCTTTCCTTGATGAAAAAGAAATCAGCTTGAAACAAAGATTGAAGGCTTTGCCACCTCTTGGTGATGTATGACTAGAAATGAGAGCTCTTTCTGAGAGCTTGCCAGGGAAATCATTAAACAGGGAGGAGAGCATTTGAATTGGGGGGTGGGGTGAAGCAAACCTCAGTGCTCCCCAACTTCGCCCAAATGTGTATTTTGTAAAGCGCTCTGTTCCCTGTGATGGTTTGGGATTAATCAAGTACAGTATTACTAAATAATTGGTCAATACTGAAAGGGTTGTGCAATGAATGCCTCAGCTGAATAATTGGATGGGACATTGCCAAACTTACCCATCATGGATAAACAAAATGATTAGAACTGCCCATTGAGTCTGTAAACAGATTAGAAAGGAAAATCAACCCTAGTCCTGGGGTTTGGGGGATTTTATCTGCTCCCAAGCCCCAGAAGCATCAGCTTGCCATCACTGCAAGTCTGTCTGGGCACAGAGCGAAAGGGTGAGGGGAACCCAACTGCTTAGCTCTAGGTAGATCCTAGGGACAGAGCAAAAATTTGCCTCTGTAGATGTGCAATCTCTCCATCTGCTCAGACTTTTTAGAAACCTAAAGTCCAGGATCATGTCTTTCCATGTGATTAGGCAGAGGTTTCTTGTTCTTGGCCTCCGCAGAGCCTCTCCCTGAAATGCATTCATTTATGAGACTTGCAAGATGATCTGCAATTGCTGCTTGAATTGGGCTCCTTTTTTGTATTCAGACAATTAGCTTTGTCAAGCAAGAATACAGGCACAGTCTTTCCCTTGTAAAGATCAACCTGTATTATTTATTAACCCTATTGTTTTGCTGATTATTGTCCAGAAATTGAATTTCCAAACAATAAGCTCAATCACTATGTGCAAAGTAATAAATGACTTTGAGAATCTGGCTACATTTTAATGTATTTCTTCTGACAAGTCTCTTAATGCTTGGTGTCTTTGGTGCACGTGGCTGGGTCTGTGTCAGTGTTAATTAAATTGAGCTCTTTATGTTCCAGTTGCAGCACAGCTGCTTGTAGGTACACCTGAATGGAGAAGGATGCTGAATGCACTAACCTTTAAATTCCTTTGCAGTAATTGTTTAACCATCACTTGTCTCCTCGGCTGTTTTATAAAAGGACAAAACAGCAAGTGTCTGCATTGCATCTCGGTTTCTCCCATTAGCGAGGAGCAAGACAAAAAGGCAGAGGAGAAAGTGAGCCTAAGGGGAAAGAGGTAAAAAGGCATTTCCCCTCATTCAAATGGGTTTGGCTACCAGGTTTCTCTAGGAGAGGAGGGGGTGGGGTGGAGAGTAGAGGGAGCCGGGTTAGGGTAGGGAGGAGGGTGTGGAGGAGAGGTGCTGAGGAGACATCAAAGGCTGGGTTCTGATCTCCACCAGTCCAAAACTGATCAGGTCAGTCATAGAGGAAGCTGATCGAGGTGTTTGCCACATGGCAAATGCCTGGAGAAACTGGAAGGGGATTATTTTTTATTTCCCTCTATCTCCTCTTGTGTTAAATTGAGACTTGCTTTTTATTTCACCCAGGAGTTCCTTTGGGTTCCAGGGAAGCTCCAGATTTGAGCATTTTCATGCTTTCTCTCCCATAGGCTCAACTTTCCATGTCCCTGTCCCCTCACCCCTGCTCACTGGCCACTCACAATGAAAAATTCCAAATCCAAAATATAGAAACTTTTTTCTTCGGGGAGTGGGTGGTGGTGGTGGTGGTGATGGTGGTGGTGGTGGTAGGAGGGTACTATGTTTAATATGAAAACTTTATGGCCCTCAGCTTGTTTTCGCATGTAAAAAGCACAGGGAGAAACCCGATGATGTAATGCGCCAGAATAAAGAGCTGGAGCGGAGATGGGGTGCGACCCTGTGGGGTGCTTAATGTTTATTAATCAGTTCATGGTTTGGGAGGGTGTTAGCAACTCATGCTGCCTTTTCTGTCATACAGAATCGCTGAGTACTCCTATGGGCATCAAAAGAAATCAAGCAAGAAGAAAAAAATCAGCAAGAATGACATCCGCCTGGTACCCCGGGATGTGGAGGAGACAGACAAGATGAACGTTGTCAGTTGCTCCTCCCTGACCTCGTCCCTCAACTATTTCGACTATCACCAGCAGACACTGCCCCTGGGCTGCCGCCGCTCTGAGAGCACTTTCCTGAATGTGGAGAACCAGAATACCCGCAATACCAGCGCCAACCACATCTACCACCACTCTTTCAATAGCCAGGGCCCCCAGCAGCCAGACCTGATCATCAACGGTGCGCCTCTGCCCGAGGTGAGTGCAGCTGAGTGGCTCTGTGGGGTCCTCCAGACCTCCTTCTTGAGCTGCTTGCTGGACACCATGGGCCCCTCTTCTGGAACATCCCCTGGCAGGGGTGGGAGACCTTCTCTGTCTAAGCCCATTTCCATACTCAGAGTTTGCTGCCAGTGCTTCTTTGGGCAAAGGGTAACCCAGGATATTTGGCCTTTGTGTAGGAGTGAGTATTTGGGTGGGAACCCCAGGGGTCTTGAGCCCTTGAAATCTCTGTGTGGTGTCCTAGCATAATGCAAGTTTGCTTCACCTGTTGCAAATATGGTGTGCTTGACAGCCACTGGAACCAGTATGCCAGTTGTGGCTTAGAAAGAGTCACCAAGTAGTGTTGAAAAGGGATAAAACCCTCTAATGCTCACACGCTCAGGGGCCAGTTTCCCAGTGTGAGAGTGACTCAGCCTCTTAAAGCCTTCTTTTGCTTTTTCTTTCATCATGCTACTGTTCTCTAGCATCTTGCTGAGAATATGGATGGGTTGGTTAAAGGGAAGCAAGCAAAAAACTTAAAAAGCCACTTTGCTATGTCTTAGCCGTTCCGGTGGTAATGCCTGACAGTTGAGGAGGTTGAAACTGTTACTAATAATGAAAATTTTAGGAATTAGCTATGCATTTCAGTTAGCTATGTTTCTCTTTGTTGGGAATGAATGTTTTCAAATGGAAACACTTAAAAAAAACATGATGGTGGTCAGATGTTTGCTGGCTATTAAAATATTTCAGGGTACTAGGGTGATATGTGGGTGATGTCTGGTGGGTAGCTGGGTGGAAGGCTATAAATAACAATTCTGAAGTTGATTTTATTTTTCCATGAATTCCTTAAGTCCCTCTTTGGTTGGAAATTTGATGCACTGGGAGGCGTATGCCCTGTTCCGGGCTACTGATGAAAGGAACACTGACGCTTAAAGAGCACTTCCCATTTTTCAAAGCACCTTCACAGCCATTGTCTTGTTTGATTCTCACAATCAGGTAGCTTGATGGATTGCCCTTCAGTAGATGATGAAACAGAGGTCCAAAGATGCTAAGGGACTTACTCATACTCACAGAGCAGGTCTTCAAGAGAGGGAGGACTAGATCGCAGGGCTCCATACTCCCTGGCGAGTGCTGTTTCAGTGATTCCTTCCTGCCTCAAAAATAATTCAGCCCAACATACCTGGACTATGAGGCATGCATAAAATGGCCTCACAGTATTTGTATCAATTTCATAGAGTAAAGGGGTCTTACGACCACTTACATTGATTGCTTCTCCTAGTTCTTGAAAAGTAATTCCCACCTGCATTAATGGGACCAAAGAGCAGTGCTTTTAATGAGCAGCTGATGGTATTCTGCCCACCACAAAAGCACCAATATTTTCCATCTGTAACTCTATAAATAAGGGTTTATTGAAAGTCCAGTATTGTGCTAAGTAGACTCAGTTATAATTATTAATGTCAGTGAATTATTAGAAGGGAACAGACTATAAACTACTTGAAAACTACTTGTGGACCACTAATAGTTCAGCAATGGGGAGGGAGAGGTAGTGTGCTGTGTAGTGGAATCAGAAAGACTATATTTTGAATCTGGGTGTCACGTCTTGCTATGGAACCTCTTTGAGTTTTCGTTTCCTCATCTACAAAATGGGCACATCTATCATGCAAGGTTGTTCAAAGGAATAATATTACTTGTGTAATGTAAAGGGTCTGGCTCAATGGTGCCCCTAAAATGGTAGACCTCTTCTCGAGACAATTGGTGAATCACTGTTGCAATGGCTTGCACACCTGAATGTATCTCCCTAGGTACTTATCTTATAACCAAAGAGGAATTTAGGCTGGTTCTATACAGATAAGACCTGCAAAGTGGTGTGGCCAGACTATTCATATTGGTCATTTAAACAATGGAGGTGAAGGGCATCAAGGTTGTGGGTTCAGTTGCTGACAGTGCTGTTGCTTGTGGAGACGGATGAAAGGATTGACTCCTGAGGGCTGGAGATCACTTATGCAATAAATTTAAGGCAGTAGAGAATTGTGAACCATGGTGTCTATGAAATATGTGGAGAGGCAGGAGACATATGACTATGTCTGCATGGTTTACCTAAGATCTTGGTGTCCTTTCTGAGATTCTCCTACCGGCAGAGTGAAACAAAGTATTTCTTTAATTGTTTGGAAAAGCCATTTAAAGTCTCAGTTGTTATACTGTGCCTAATTTACAAAGCCAGATGCTGTCCTTATTTAACACATTCAGAAAAGAGAGAGGCCCACTCACAACCGAGCATAGACCAGGCCACATAACCTGCATCTGCCACAAAGTCCTGCATGGGGAAACCGACCCTTCTCCTTTTCTCCCATACCAGAGGCCCCTGAATGTAGACTAGGCAGAATATGTAGGTTCAGTGAAATCTATAGAAGAGCAGGAATAATTGATTCAGTCATTCAACTGATATTTGTTGAGTGCCTACTCTTTGTAAAACACTGCCTTAGGCTCTGGTATTAGAGAGATGAAAGAGACAAGAAGTGCACACTCTAATGGGAGAGACAAGCAAGTAAATAGGTGACTTGCAAAATGGCGTGATAAATGCTATTATGGGGGCAGTGGGACGTTCTCCATTCCTAGGATAATAATAACCCGGTATATTTCCTACCTTTTCTTTATATTTTCCTCCTTAATTACTTAATCTATCCAAGAAATTAATATTTATTAAGCAAGTATAGCACGGAATGATACGTGCTATAATGTGATAAATATAAGATTCTATGGAAATTTCTTTATTAAATCATATTATGTCACTTACATTGTTCTTCATATTATTTCATTAAACCATTATTTTATCTGTTCATTAATTCAACCCACTAACATTTATTGCACATTTAGAATGTGCCAGACACTGTACTACTTGCTGGGGATACAAAAATAAAACACTTGATCCTTGACCCCAGGGAGCTTACAGGGAGACAGACAAGTCGACAGGTAATTTCAATTCAGGACAACATCTCTTTCCTGAGCATATGTCACATTCTTACTCTCCAGTTTGAGACAAAAGGTCACTACACATTAGGTTCCTCTGCTGGGGTGCCCTGTGACAAACCCACTCCCTTCATTAGCTGTCGAGTCATATACAGGGCATACTTGCAATGGCGCTATCGACAAGCGGAGTCAGAACTACTGTGTGCTGCTTCTACTCCATCGTACTTTGAAATTTATCACCAAGGCATTAGATCAAATCAGTAAGCATTGCTGGAGTATCCACTATGTGTTCAGCTGTGTGGCAGGTACCGTGGGGATTCCAAGTAAGTATAAGGCATAACTTCTGCCTTCAGAGAGTTCGTACTCTATTTGAGGAGCTAAGATCATCCACAATGATTTCATTGGCAAGCAATACAAAATAGTTTCTAATCACCTGTTGCTTTGTAGGTTCCTCAGTACTACACCTTTCTCCTTCCATGGCAGCACTGCCATGTATTATATGAAGATTTACTGTGTAGCTCTCAAGGTTTGGTGCTGAACTGAGGGTGGCTCTTTCATTGGTGTGCAAACCTAGCCTCATCCAAACATTGCTGGCTCTAGAAACTAAAGGGAATGTGACTCTGAATACCATTCAGTAGGTAAGGTGAAGAGAATGTTGCACTAGTCTAGAGAATTGGAACTCAGCTTCTAGTACTGCAGAGATAATCCTGCGTAGAATTGTATATCATTATTTGCCTGTCCTCCAGTGTTGGCCGGGAAATCAGCTACATGGATTTTGTGATTTTGTACACAAATTTGAGAAAGGAAAGTGGAGGATGCCTTTGCTGTTTATGGAAGGGAAGACTTTTGTAAAATTAGTGATGTCAGGTATCTTTTAAATATTTTAAATGGAAGGGTGATATTTGCATTCCTTGGCATCCAGGTTTATTTAGTTCATATACTTAGTGTATGTGTGAGTGAATGCGAGTGCACACGTGTGTGGGGGGGCACACATGTTTGTATGTGTGTATGAGAGGAAGAAAAGAGTAAAGATAAAGGAAAGGAGGTTGAAAGAGGAGAATGGAGAAGAAAGATAACAGGCTTGTCAGTTTGCTAAGATTTTTCTAACAATATTTCCATTTTTGTGAGAGGCTCCTTAGTATGGCAAATTTTTCTTCCAGTCTTATGCAATGCAGCCGTACCTATTGGGTGCCTCTAGATTCTGGAAAGTGTTATTCCTTTGTACATCAGCATTCCTGCATTATTCTTTTTGTCATCTGGACCCTGGTCATTGCTGTAGGAAGAAAATGCAGCTCATTTCTTCTACTGGGAATGGAGACTTGGGTGGGGCCTCTTCCTGCCTTCAGGAGGGCCGTAATTGCCCAAACACCCAGTCTCTTTTGTGAGGCATTTCTTAATTTTAGTTTTCTGATGTTGAATGTTTCAGAGCTGACAACTCTAAGGAAGTGATAGTAGGTAAGAAGTTCCAGAATTCTAGCCATAGGT
Organism: Cynocephalus volans; assembly: GCF_027409185.1. Classification (NCBI taxonomy): domain Eukaryota; kingdom Metazoa; phylum Chordata; class Mammalia; order Dermoptera; family Cynocephalidae; genus Cynocephalus; species Cynocephalus volans. The sequence goes on along the minus strand of NC_084478.1, from coordinate 108,306,955 downwards.
ATATAGGGATTTAGATTTTGGTTTCATTCTGAATCTTGAATTCTTTCTTTCAATTTATACTTTTTGCCAGTAAACTGTAGATGTCTTTGATATGAGACATCCTAAGGGGCGTGTGGGTGTGCTCTGTCTGCTATGGTCACTCATGCAACAACTTCATAAGTAGCGATGTAGTAGCAGTTGAAGAGTTTGGAGAACAAGGACATGTGTGACAGGCCAAATTGAATGCTTCCAATTATCTTACAAAAAGTCTGAATGCATGGCCATCCTAGTGCAAATAATGAAAACAAAACATCAGTTAGGCTTTGAAGAAAGATGAAAAGAAAGAAAAAAATAGCTCGGCATGCTTTGGTCCCTAAAACAATTTTAAAGTTAGGGATTTGCAGTGATTCGAGTGAAGCTCTGGGCTAAGGACAATCACAAACCTATCAGATAGCAGATTAAGAAAGCATTAGAGAAAATTAACAGGTATGAGGCTGGTTTGGATAGCAATGGAAATGACCCAAAGTACCACCTCCAATTCTCCAATTAAAACAAACAGACAAACCCTTCAGTAAGTGGGTTTTACTTTCTTTCTTTCTTTTTTTTTACATTCTAGGGCCACCCATTGCCCACATTGTATCTTACTGGCCCATTTCACATCTAGCTGAAGCAGTGCATTTCTCAGCGGGGATCTGCTTGCAAGATGTGTTCTAGAATAAACAGTTCTTCTGTCGTCTCCATGCAACTGCTGTAGAACTGAGTTAGTTTACATTAGTATTTGCTAATTTATTATTATCATTCCTTATTGGCAATTAACTGGTTACCTTAGAGATCACCTCTCTCCCCATACACCTTCACTAAAGTTGAGTTCAGGCAGAGCGCTTGCTAATGATCCTGAGATTTCTCCAGGGGGCTAGAGGCAGGACATTTTCCAGGGAGGGTTCTGAGGCTTTGGAATTTCTCTCATCAGAGGACCACTTGTTTTGGGTCCCAGTGGCCCCACCTGGTTTTCCTCTGTGTCAGTCACACTTACAAGGTGGAAGGAGCTGCAGACCTCTCCCTCCCTAACTTTGCCCCAGTCTGTGCTGTGGCTTAGGTATATTGTGCCCAGGGGCTGAAGCTAGGGGTCTGGGGGATTGCTTGTTAGGAATTAGGGGACTAAAAAAGAATGAAGTCACCTCCTGGCAAAACTGGAGTCTTTCAATTATGGCACTGCAGTGGATCTGACGCGTATGCTTGGAGTTTCAGATGTTGACCCCTCTGCGTGGGTATCTTAGCTTCCAGGGCTTAGGGGAGGCCAAGCTTGGCTGGATCAAATGTCTCAAATGTGGCTAAATGAAGCCATTTGTACAAGAGGCCTGTGTGTGAGAGGTGGGAGGCCGGCTCTGGAGCGGCCATTTTCCCCCACTGAGAGGAGGCTTGATTTCTTGATGTGCGACTGGCTGGCCTTTAATGTGAGCCTCATTTACTTCGAACAATTGAGAGGCTTGAAGTGAAAGTCCCAGAGGATCAGTTGTTTGCAGAGGGAAATGCTCTTCAAGTTACATTTCCTCTTTGGCTGTTGTGTAGTTACGAGTGGTTTTTGTGTGGGCTGCATAGTGGGGTCACTCAGCTTCTGGTGGGTGTACGCAGGCTGCTAGCACCTCCCTGTGTCCCCCCAGGGGAATGATAAGGAAAGCCCTGCAGCTGCGGGAGAGCCACTCTGCCAGATCTGGGAGCTTGGGCCCTGATGATGCTGAAACCTCAATTGCTGTAGGTCAGTATTTTACTTAAAAATATTGGCTAGGACCACACAGCTCCACAGCATTCCTGGAAGAGATGTCAGAAGGTGCCAGTGTTTCCACTGTGAAATGGAGTTACATTTTATGAAATGAAAGTATGAAAATGGAGTTACAGAAAAGGCCAATGACTCACCCAGGCACACAAACTAGACTCCAGTTTGCTCGACAGTAGTTCCTCTGGTGCAGCTTCCACGTGCCTTCTGTCATGTAACAGAAAACCCGACTGAGTTCTCCAGGAGGACCTGCAGGTATACCTCTGATAGTAGTTGTGTTCCTGAAAAGCTGTGCAGCCAGAGAGTGTTTTGTAAATTAGACCCCATGTTAACCACAGTGGTAGCATTCTATATTCAAAGAAACCCTGTGGTGGATTCTTTCATAAAGTAGTCCTTATATAATGGGAATAATAAACTCCCAATCAATTGCCTTTCTAAGTCTGGATTTTCACATATCTTGTTTGCTTAAAGTGAGATTCTTAACATTGACATGATTTACAAAACCTTTGAAAGGTGGTCTAATTCATTATTCTCTTGACAGATGTCTGGCCCTTGAATTCTCATTGGTTAGCTTTCCTGGTTGAATTTCACTTAATTAAAAAAATTTTAATTATGTAACATTTAAAATATACAGAGTTAAGAAAAGGCAGATACATGTCATCCAGATTTAACAAACATTAATGTTTCATATTTGCTCCAGATTTTAAAAAAATGAAAGAAAATGTTACAGCTACCCCTGTCCTATCCTATTCCTCTCCCCACATTTGTAAGCCTGTGGCTGAAAGAACAGAGGCTTACCACGAATGTTTTTGGTACTTTTTGCTTCACCTCTTGAGCTTGTTCCTGAAAAGAGATGGCTCTCGCTTTGCTGTCCCAGGTTCTGAAAGCTCCCCAGGTCAATGAGGGTTTCCTGGATTAAGGAGAGCCTGGGAATTACTTTGGAAAATGAAAGGGTTCTCTTAGACTTTCCTTTAAATTCAGCCTTTGGGGAAGGAGAAAATTATGTTTAAGAATGAAAAAAATGAGAGTGAGACAGACAGACTGACAGACAGGTGCTAAGAGCAGCTCCCTCGAGAGTTCTGAGCAGACCATTTGGGGTTGAGGCAGGCAAGAAGATCGGTGTCAAGCCTGTGTTCTCCTTGAGCCCTGTGTTCATAGAGTCGCACCAGGGCTTCTTAATGTCAGATGCTTAAGCACTGCCTTGGTGTGCATAGTCTTCTGATGCTCCATTAAGTCTCTGAGTGCCAGGGTGGCCAGTTTTCAGCTTCTCCCACTGGGCCCCATCTGGCTGCTGTTCTGTGGCAAGCTGCTCTCCCTCATTGCCACCAGCACTGGCCTTAGCGGTCTCTGCTTTCTGGATTATTTTCACTCCTAAATCTGATTTTCAGAGCATGAAGGGCACCTCTTCTCAGATTGTGTAGTTTGCTCTTCTGAACAAAATGGATTCCCTGTGTAAGCTGGCGGGAAGATAAGTTCAATCCAAAGGCCAGACCCCTCTTTAGGGGAGTGTGTGTGTGTGTGTGTGTGTGTGTGTGTGTGTGTGTGTTAGAGAGAGAGAGAGAGAGAGAGAGAGAGAGAGAGAGAGAGAGAGAGAGAGAGAGAGAGAACACGAACTTTATCTGCACCTCTCACTCACTTATCTGCCTCTGTGATGATAGTCTTTACCTTTACAGGCTGTGCTAATCGTACACATATCTACAATCTTAAGTCCTCAGGGCCTCCTCCTCACCCTCTGACATTCTGCTTGTTGCCTCCCTGAGGAATTGTTCATAGGCCTAGTCACAGCAGGGTGTGATCCCCCAAATATGAGGCCAGGGCACCCCAATTTGATATAGCGTAAGGATACATTGCCCCCAAACTTTTTTTAATTGAGAGTTCTGAGTAGGAAGCAGCCAAATAATCACTCCTGTGGATACAACCCAGCATAAGGATACCTTATTGTGAATATTTTCAATTCCTTGGAAATTATTTTCTGAGGCTTGGTTTCTCTTTTTGTCTCTTTTGGGCATAATTCTATTGTAAGCCTTACTATTCTTCTTTAGTTCACTTGGCTTGAGGAAGTCTGGTTTGGGCTGCCTATGTGTACAGGTAGTTTGCTATAAAACCATATTTTTTTCTAAGTGAGATGCATGAATAGAGAGACTGTCAGACTGCATTCAGAGGGATTGGCTTAACCTTTAAGCAACTTTTTTTCTTCTTATAACTAGAAATGCCTGTAATCTAGCATTTATATTTGAAACCTGACATGCTTGAGGGAGGCAGGATTCTGGAAGTGCAGGGACGAGCAGAGGCATCTGGGTATAGGTAATGGTGAATGGCTTGTTGGAAGACTGATTTCCTCCTCTGTGCTGCTAGGCATAGAGGCCATGGTGAGGACACAGGCACACTGCACTCACAAGACTGGTATTGACTATGATCTTGCTGTACTGATCATTTCTTTGGTTAGTGAATTTCTATTTTCTGAAGTATAGACTTTCAAGTGATGGAATACGTTAATGGTAATATTTCTTCCTAAGAGCTTAGGGGAGAGAACATGGTGACATTAGCATTGAATAATGTTTTTTTTTTCATAGTGGGATTTTGTCTGACTTTTTAAATTGCAATACAATTTGTGATATTATGGCTCTTTAGAAACAAGTCTCAAATGCTATGTATGAAACACCAATTTTCTGTACGGCTTGTGAGGTTGCTAATGGGATGTGTGTCTTACACCTTTAGGTCATTCTTTCTAATTTTGCCTCTACTGGTAATACTTTTGAAATGGAAAAAGCAGTGTGCTTTGTTGCAGTAAAAAATACAATAAGTAAATGCCTGAAATGGAAAGAAAGTTAAACTGCCTTTGCACAAACCGCACATTGCATAGTGGCCTGATAGAGCAAAGCCTTGTAACACTGGTAAGCTTTTGTAAAACAAGGCACACTGGGCATTGTTGGAATGACATTCAGGGACTTGGGCTTTGCACATCTGATCATCAGATGCCTTCAAGAAAAAATCATGGAAGGTGGAGAAAAATCTGGAACTGCAAAGGTTTATGGCTGTGCATGGTGTTATATTTGGAAGCATGAGATCAAAAAATGTGTGTGATGCTTGCAACACTGTGCTCTACTCACTCTTAGAGTCTAGTAGACTGCATCAGGATAGTTCTCTCTAATGTGCGAGTGACCTCATGTAACTGTATCCCCAAAGATAACAATCTAAAAATCTGCAGTACTGGGGTAGAAGAGGAGGTCACCAGAAAACAGAAGAAACAGAATTAAAGACCTCGTAAAAGAGGAGCTTTAGTTTATTGAAACCTGTTATTACTAAGGAAATCAGAATCCAAGACACCGAGAATTCTGAAAAATCCAAACCAGTGCCAAACTGCACCAAACCTGGAATGATATGTGCGGAGATTGGAATCTACAAGCACTCTTCCAGCTTGTAATTCTGTGAATTTTTGCAGCACTGGTTTGAAGGGCTTCACATAGCAGACTGCATTAAGGTTTACATCCATGTTGTGACAATGACTGATTTGTAGGTAGTAGTGAGGGCAAGGGACTTAGCTATGACGGGTGACATAATAGGTATAGCCCTTTAGCTTTTAAATGAGGGTAACATATTCTGTGCATAATCTGAGTTTTGAGTGAGTAAGCCAAAACTCAGTAGCCTCCCCCATTCAAATACCTCTTCCTGTCCGATGTGAGTTCTGCCTTAAAGGCAGCATGAATGTACTAACCTTGCTTCAGCTGGTCTGTACTTGTTCCAGGGATGGATACGAAGGAGATGTACTCCTCTTGCCTAGCAAGCTAGACCTTTCATGAGAACACAAATTCACTTAAATATAATTTAGGTTGATTATTATGCTACCTAAAAATTCACAGAGCTGGAAGTCACCGAGATCTCCTTTTTAAGTTAGGTATTCTTGAGAACTGTTTTGTATATCATGATAAATTATCTAACCTTTTATACCATTGAAGGCCAACATTATGGAAATAAGCAGCTTTTTATTCCATTCTAAGGTCAGTCTAACCAAATTATGCAACTTCTAATGCAATTGCTTGAAGCTTCCACTTTGAAAGTTTTCTCATTTTAATACCTTGCAACAGAGATAAATATTTTAGCTACTATTCATGCTTAACAATATATTTCACTGATTGTCTTTCTCTTTGTGGGATTTGTTGGCACAAGAGGCAGTTCACCATGGCTTTGCTCATTTTGTTGTTTGCTATAGATTATCAGCAAAGACCCAGAATTCAATAAAAAAATGTATTTTTGTTGTTGTTATTTTTAATTTCAGGCCATAGGAGGCTAACTGAGCCCTACAGAATCGATATACAGGGCACTTGGGGTTTTGCTTGAGAGCCAAAAATGAGGTAGATTTTCTTTTAAACTAGATTTGATTTCAGAATTATTAAGCACAATGCATATTGGAGGCTGGTAGATTGCATTCAGCAGGATTTGGGGCGTTGTCTGTAACAAGACAATCTATTTCTTTCAGGGAGTCAACTGCTACTTGAGGGGAAGGGGAGGTCAGTTGGGTGCCCTTGGGAAGCTCTGTTCTACTTTAAGCCCCTAAAAAATAATTTTCAGGAGCTCCTTGAGAGCAGGGCCAACTTTCTGCAATTCCTTTTGCATAGTGTCAGATGTTTATTGAGCATCTTTTGTTACTGATGACTTTGGCTCTACAGTGGTTATAGTGCCCTATATTTATTTATTTATAAAAAGGGTATTTATTTATTTTGGGTAATCCTGGCCCTCTATGATGATTTGCCTCCAGGCTTTAGTGAATAGACTTACTGTGTAGTAGTTAGGCTGTTTTCAAAAAATTACTGTGGCTTGAAAATACCACCCATTCATCATTCCAAGTATTTGTAGATCGTCCTTTACTGACCAGCCCTGTACTCAGCCCTGAGAGAGATAGAGAAAGTATAAACACTACCTACCCTTATATCTTAAATTGTCACAGAGGAGACAAGATGAGAAGTTAAACGTATTTTCTTTAAGTCAATGGGGAAAGCAAGGTTTATTCACTAAATTGTGCCAGTTGGAAGAAATAAGATTTTACTTCCCACTATATGACAAAATAAATTCCACATGGATTAAAGAGTTAAAGATTAAGACAAATAACAAAATTATTAGAAGAAAACAAATAAATATCCATCTAATTTTGAAACTGAAAAGCACTTTAGAACCATAAAAGCAGTGGAAATGAATACACACACAAAAATAACAGTAGCTCTGCCTACATAAAATTTGGAAATGTCTGTATGACCAAAAATATCATAAGCTAAATCAAAAATAAATCATAACTTGGGAAAATATTTTAAATTTATACAGCAGACAAAGAACCTGTATTTATTAATTTTGTTTTTCAGCTTTATTAGGAATATAATTGACAAATAGAAATTGTATGTATTTAAAGTATACAACTTGATGTTTTGATATGTATATATCATTGTGAAATGATTACTACAATCAAACTAATTAACATATCCATCATCTTACATAGTTACCTTTTTTTATGGTGAGAACACTTAAGATATACCCTCTTAGCAAATTTCAAGGATACAATACAGTATTGTTAACTGTAGTCACCATGCTGTACATTAGATCCACAGAACTTATTTTGCATAATTGAGACTTTGTACCTTTTGACCAATATCTTCCCATTTTCTCCACCTACAAGTCCTGGCAACCACCATTCTACTCTGCTTCTCTGAAGAACTTATGTTTATTAATTCATTAATTCTACAAATATTTATAGAGTGCTTATTACATGCTAGTCACTATTTGAAATGCTGAGGATATAACAGTGAACAAAATGAATTTCCTGTTTCCATTGAATTTTCATTTTTATGGACAGAGATAAATAATAAATACATATATAAGATGTAGGTGTTGATATGGAGAAAATTAAGAAAGTATGAAGCATACATGGTCTTTCAAGAATGAGGATTACTCTAGGAAGGACAGGGAAGACATCTCAGATAAGGGGACATTTAAGCAATATCCTTATATACAAAGAGCTCTTACAAATCAGTAAAAACACGAACATCACAATATAAAAAATGTAAAATGGACCCAAATAGGTAATTCATAAAGAAGCTGTGCAAAAGGCCAACAGACATATGAAAATATTTCAATCTTAGTAATTGCATTAGTCCATTTCTGTTGCTGTAACAAAATACTTGGAACTGGGTAGTTAGTAAGAGACTAAAATTTATTGCTTAAAGTTTGGGAGGCTGGGAAGTCCAAAGTCCAGAGAACACATCTGGTGAAGGTCTTGGTGGTGACAGTAACACAGAAGACTCACATGGCAGAATGGTGGAGCACAGAGAGAGAGAGCTCCCAATGCATTCCCTTTTAAAGCCCTCAGTACCATGCCCATGACTGCCATTACACCATCAAATAGATTAATCCATTCACAATGACATGGTCCTCACAATCTAATCACCTCTTCAAGGTCCTGCCTTTCAATTACCATAATAGGATTTCCCACCCTCAACAGTTATAGTGGGGATTAAGCTTCAATGACTTTGGGGGACACAATTCAATCCATATCAGTAATCGAATAGTAGCAGTGGAATGCCATTAATGATTTTTCATTGCAAAAATTATACACACTTATTACTAAAAAGCCAAGCAATACAGGAGTGTATAAAATAGAAGTTAAAGTCTCCCCAACACTCTCTCTCCAATCTATCACCTCAGTGGAATCACAGACAACAATTTGACATGAAAGATGTCAGTTTTACTTATCAAATTAGCAAAGATTTAAAAAACATACTCAGTGATGGCAAGGGTGTGGTTATGATACACTGCTACATGGAGTATAACTGATAGAAGTGATTTAATCTTTTTGGGGGACAATTTGGCAATATACATTAAAAGCCCTAAAATATCTAGTATTTCTACTTCTGGAATTTATCCTAAGGAAATAATTTTTGATCTACTTAGAAATTCATGTTCAAGGGTGTTAATCATAGTATAATTTATAGAAATAAGACATTGGAAATATTCTAAATATCATCAATGTTTGAATGGCTAAATATATTTTGGTATATACATATTCTGGAATACTATGAAGCCATTAAAATAATATTTTGAGGAATAGTTAATGACACAGGAAAATGCTCATGGCATAACATACATTAACTGGAAAAAACCAGAAAACAAAACACCATGTATTGGTTGATTGCAATAGTTTAAAAATATATATACATAGAAAAAAAGACTGAAAGGAAAATAACCAAGGCATTAACCATTATCTTGGGTTGTAAGAAATCAGGTGATTTTTACCTTTTAAGTCTACTTTTCTAATTTCCCAAATTTTCTGCAATAAGCATGTATTGTTTTTAAGACCAGAAAAGCAATTACTTAAAAAAGTTAATTACTATAGTGTACAATAAGTATTAAGGGCCGAAGTGGTTGCATACACAGTATGTGTAAGTTACCCTGAAGAGAGACAGACCAAATATGTTTCTTATTTTCACTTTTCAATCAAATCATGCTCGTTTTTCTTATTTTTCTTTTCTTAGAGGTCTTTCTCAGATGATAACAGGTATAAAGGTTTACATTTAAAAATAACCCCTTTCTTTACTGTTTACTTTTTAAATGTGAGAAATAATGTTATGAAAACTATTTTTTTCTTCCTTCATTCTTCTTGCCCACATGTATACTCTTGAAAAGGTAGACTTATCTCACTAGTGTTAGGCATCTCATTCACAAATTTTATTTTTAGGTTGAGAGGTTTTAAAATAATAACACTTAACGGCAACCTATACAAATTTTTAATACTATAAAAATGATATATGCTTCATTTAAGGGCCACTTTTGGCCAAATATTTTTTTTTTCAGTGCCCTTTTCAGTACCAAATGGCTAATTTGAGGGGGGACCTTGTTAATATTCTCTAATGTTTGATTTCATATTCCTGCTCCTTGGCTCTGAGGCATACTGTTTGAACATGGCGGTCCCAACAATATGGAACAACACAAAAAAGGAGCTAATGAGTTGGTGGTCATTGGGATGCTGAAAATTTCAAATCCAACCTTGATTAGATGCACTGTTTTTGTTGTTGTTCTTGTTTGTTTTCTCAACAAAGTGGAATGGGTTCAATCCTTTTAAGAAAGGCAAGTTTATTTGCTTGCCTCTCCATCTAGTAGCCTAGTTTTAAACAGTGTAAATACAAAAACTGGCATCCTTTGGAACACCTCTTTAATTGATGTCTGTATAAACTTCTCACATACTAAGCACTGCCCTTACTTGTAAGTGCAAAATGATTAATTCAGTGGCCTCGCATAAATAGACATCAGAACTATTTAGACACTGTAAAGAAAATTCTCACGGGAAAAAAAGCACATAGATGCTTCATCCCCCACCCCATAGCTAATAGATGAGAACCCTGTGCAACGTCACCCTGATTGTGGATGAAGTGTTTGCCTGCTACAGGAAAACATCTGTGGCCTAATTCTGTAGTCTGTCCCTTAGATAAATGGAGATTATGGGCTTCAGTAGGACTGTATATTTTATATGTGCAACCATTTAACTAGATGAGTTTAGATTTGAATTGTAAGTTTTTCATGTTATAACATGGAGCATTTGGTAGAAATATAAATGTTTGTTGCTTTTTGTGTGTGTGTGTGTGGGCATGGAAGAAGGGACTAAATAAGTATTGAGGGGAGCCCCCTCCCCCAATCTCTTTTCTATTTCAGTTCCTTAATGTAAAAGTATTTAAATATGGAAAATGTTGAAACTTGATTATGGAGCAACTTAAAAAAAAGATTCACATTTTCCCTTTGTATGGCTTAAAGATGAGATTGTTTGGATTAGAAAAGAATTTTCAGGAAATTAAAATATTTAATTGCTTTTAAGCCAGGATTTGGAAGAAGTTAATGTGATAAAGCAGAATGTTCTAGCTGGGAAAAAAATGTAATGCTATGTAAATTTATATCACCACTAAAGTGAATATAAAACTCCAGATATGATAAGAAGATCAAAATCAAGGAATTTTTGTTTACTGAATTCTGATTCTGTTGACACTTGCGAGTCAGCGAGGGCTTGGGACTGGCTCTGAGAAAAGTGTTGCTGTATAGGCTGTGTGTGAAGGCCTGATTCTAAATTCATTTATGGGCCCTGGATAGGCTAAAAGGCCTTGAAGTAACCCCACGCTCCACTCTCCACTGCTGCTGTTGCCTCGGACCCAAGAACAGAGTTGATTGGATGTTGTGGCTGAGATATTTCTGTTTACCAGTGCCAGTATGAGGGAGATTGAGCCATGTAGGGAGATATAGATACACAAAAGCCCCCTGCAACAAATGCTAATCTCAATGTGTTGGTATCTTTGAAGACACATCTGTTAATGTCATAACTGAGTGAATGTATTTGGATTTTACTTGACAATTATTAAGAAATCTGTTGTTCTTTGCGGGAAAAGTAGGCTGGATCCTAGTGTCTTTTATGATTGTTTTTATTGGTTGCTCATTATAAAGTCAATTTATGTCCATTGTGAAAAAAATGGAAAAGTACAGAAATATTTGAAGAAGTTGGAAAATCATCCGTAATTCTACCATTCCTGGGCAACTACCATTAACTTTCTATTCCATGCCTGGTGCAAAATAAATACTCAATAAATGTTTGTTGAATTAATGAGAGAAACTTTCCTAGTTTTAATGTTTTAAAATTTTAGTTGAGATCATTCTCTTTTCCAATCTTTTATGTTATATTAGAGCACTTTTTTCTATCTCATTAGGAAATATTTATAAGTAAGATTTTTTTAGTGGCTGAATTGTATTCTGTTCTATAGAAAGGGTTTACTTTCACTCAATCTCTAATGTTGAACTCTGAGGTTATTTAAATTTTTGTAATATATAAATAATACTATGATAGATATCCTCATACATAAATCGTGCCGTGATCTCTGGTTGTTTCCTTAGAATAAATTCTCTAGAAGTGGAATTGTTTTATCTGGAAGTTTATTTATTTTTAAGACTTCTGATTAGTATTTTTCCCAGAAAGGTGGTACCAATATACACTCCCACCAACAATGTATGAGAGCCCATTTCACTGTGCCCACAAAGCATTATTATAATTTTTAAATATCACTGCCAATCTGGTGAAGTGCTGGGGAAACAGGTAGTCTCATATGTTGTTGGTGAGAGTATAAATTGGTACCAGTCCCATGGAGGGCAATTTGACAATATCTCTCAAAATTGCAAATGCATATATCCTTTGTCCGAGGAATTCCACTTTTAGGGAATTCATCCTACAGATATGATTGACCTCAGGCAGAATGATGTATATACAAGGTTCTTCACTGATGTATTATCAGAAAAAGCAAAAAGGGAAACAATGTGTATGTCCAGCAGTAAAAAATTGTTTTAAAAAAGAGTGTTTTATATATTGATATGGAGAGATCTCTAAATATATTGTTAACTAACTAAAATAAATATATAGTTAACTAAATAAGAGGAAGATTCAGAAAAATATGTAGGGCACACTATCATTTCTGTGAAAAAAGGAGGGAAAAAGAATATATATTTTATTGGTTTATATATGCATGAAATTGTATGGAAGGATAAACAAGAAATTGATTAGAATGGGTACCTGTTGGAAGAATGGCAAATGAGAGGATAGGGGACAAGGGTGAGAGGGAGAATTATTAGTTTCATAGATGATAATGGGTATCTAATTTTAGTTTCAATTTGTATTTCTTTGATTACTAATGTATACATTAAGGTGAATTTCTTGTTTCATTTATTGAAAAGATTTATTTTCAGTTTGTTGCATGACTTTTAATTTTGTGTAAGCTTACTTTTGACTTACCATATTTTGGAATCATTATATGGGAAAATTTAACAGTCTTTTAATTTATGATTTTTTATGTTGCTTTTAAGCTATGACATTTTTTCAATATCTTTAGGAATTAATTTTTTTCATTAAATTTTTAATTCATGAGGAATTTGTTTTGGCATATGTTTAGAGGTAACAATGTAAAAAAATATTTTTTCTAGATGGTTAATTGGTTGACTTTGTACTATTTATTGTTCTATTCCATCCCCACAGCTTTTTGGTGCTTCTTAAAAACATCATATGTTAAGTTTTTTTTTTTTTGTCGTTTTTTCGTGACCGGCACTCAGCCAGTGAGTGCACCGGCCATTCCTATATAGGATCCGAACCCGCTGCGGGAGCGTCGCCGCGCTCCCAGCGCAGCACTCTACCGAGTGCGCCACGGGCTTGGCCCATATGTTAAGTTTTTATATACACTAGAGACTTTTCTGAGCTATTAGTTTATTTTCCACGTGTCTGTTTGTCTATTCTTGTACCAATACCATGCTGATTTAATTATTGATGCTTTATAATAGATTTTAGTAGATGGTAGAGTTAGTTTCTCCTTATTCTTTGTCTTTTAAAAAATGTTTTAGTTTTCCTGTTTACTTTTGGAATTATGCTAAGTTTCAGATATGATTGTGGTGGGATTTTGATTGGAAATGTGCCAAACTGATAAATTTAGGAAGAATCGACATGTGTATAATGTTTAGTCTTTTTGTCTGGGAACATGACATCTTTTGATTTAGTCACGTTTCATTCTAAAGTCATCAGTACATTTATACAGTTCTCCTTACATTTCTTGTTAACGTTATTTCTGGCCATTTTATAGTTTCACAGTTATTTTGTGTGGGCTCTTTTTCCACTACATTTTCTAAATGGATAAAGCTGGTAAAGTATGTAGGAGAGCTCTTGACTTTTGCCTTTATATTTTGTGTCGAGACCTTCTTGCTTTCTCACACACGGCTTGTCACTTGAGTGTTCATGTACTAGTTATTTTGATGTATTGAATCTTTGTTTTTAGAAGTTAGAGTCAGTAGCCGAGTAACTTTAGGGAAATTACATCTTCTCTGTGACTCAGCTTCCTCATCTGTAAAATGAAAGTAATAGTGACTACCTCAGATTCTTGTGAGGATTCAATGCAAGTTTTCAAGCATCTAGCACATAGTAAACCTTCAATAAGGGTTAAGTAGCTATTGTTATCATCACCTTTTTTTTGCCCAGGAAGATATCTAATTTGTACCTTTCAATCTGGACAGAGGCAATCAGATTTTTATCGCCCCTAGCAGTGTACTGTAGAGGGCAATACAATCCAATTTTGAAATTATGGAAAACTTCCACTTGCCTCTATTTCATTATTGCAAATAAATTTCACCCCAGCATACTTTTCTGCTTTTAGTTACACAAAATTTTTTTACATAACAATATTTATTTTTTTCGTTAGTTTCAAGGTTTCTCATTGTTCATTACTGTGACACCTATCTCTAGTTCAACTATGGAGTTGGAGGAGGTCCTACATGAATCAGAGTTAGCTAGATATGCTGGTGAGAGAGCCAAAAGCCCTTCTCTGATGTCACCCCCTTGTATTTTCTTTCCAGAGTCAGTGGATATCAATTTAGGTCTTAATCTGGCATTTCAATCTTTCTCCTGCATGACTCTGTGTTGGGCATCTCCATTAGCTAGGAAGCTCTGGAGATGGCAATTTCATGGCCCACTGGCTTGGGGTTGTGACCTATACTTCAATAAATATTGCCCCAAGCCTTTCTTCTCCTGTGACCTGCTGCTTCCGCAGACCTGGGCTCTGTTTCAGGGCCACTGCTTTCATGCAAGTGACTTACAAATGAATTTTAAGTAGCCAGTTTATAGTGAGGAACTTTTGAGCTTATGTTCTCAGGACTGTGCTCTGTCCCAGACATGCCTTCCTTCCACCCAGGAAACCAGCTCCTGGTGTCTCTTATCTAGGGATATTTGATACTCTTCTCAATTTTGGGATAAAATATAGTAGCATAAGGCAGTGGCTCCAATTCCACTTTGCCACTTGGGGACCAATTTACACTTTGGGGATGGGGGTTAGGAAAATGCCAGGAAGCTTGGCGTGGGGAGAGCAAAAGCTTGACTTTCTATTATAATATTTAGCCTGAATAAAATGCATAAACCCTGGCAAATGCGATCTCACTGTGAGTCATTGCCAACAAAATAATAGATAGCTGGTTGTGTCTATTTCTTAATCAGGTTGTACATAGCCCTGATACACCATTTTGCTTTTTTTAAATGACTGGATATTGTTCCCCATAGAGTCAGCAGTTGAGTGCCAACTGCTTTCTGTTCATTTAAGTATAGACTGATATTTTTCCTTCTCTAGCTTATAGAATTGTAATCCATGCACATATAATTAAAATGATATCCAAATGCAGCTCGGTCTTTCCTTTGAATTTGTAGTGGCTTTTGTGCATAGGGAACGTTGTTGTTGCTTTGCTATAAACCACAGACCCAGAGTAAACCTCAGCTGTGCTGTAGCTATTTTGGACGACAACTTTCTAGTTGCTTGTATGTAATTGCCCATATTACATCATCCTAACCATTGTGAAATGTGCAAAATACAGGGCTTATCTAATGATTCATTTCAGGTGGACAATTCCTTTTAAAGTAATTTTAGCAGTAGTTCCCTGCACTAAACAGATCTCCCCACTTTGTTCTTGCATTCTTGTTCAGGCTGAAGGTAATTCAGTGATTGATAATGATGTAGCAGAGAGAAGTGTGTCATATACATTGTGCCCCATAACCTTGACAGTCTACCTAAAATGTTCCATGGGATGTGCTTTGTCTTGGTGCAAGCAAGGAATCAGGGAGAGAAAAATTTCCTCCACAGCAAATCAAGTAAGCATTAACCCTAAATGAAATTTAAATTCCCTGTCGCTGAGTAACAGAGAAAATAAAATTTATTCTCAGTGATCACAAGAGGCTTGGTCTTATTAGAGTTTCAGTTTGTCAGATTATGCTGTCTTTTGTGATGGGAGGTGTGTGCCAAAGGGGAGACTTTAAATGACTCTGTCAGTGGATTGCGTTAACCCATATGTGAAATTCCAGTAAGCTAAGACCTTCTGTGTTTTTCTTACCAACATTTGCAGGCTAGGTAATGTTACATGTTTACTTACCTACTAGTAGGAAGAGGAGTTTTA
The DNA here is from genome assembly GCF_027409185.1 of Cynocephalus volans. Taxonomy (NCBI): domain Eukaryota; kingdom Metazoa; phylum Chordata; class Mammalia; order Dermoptera; family Cynocephalidae; genus Cynocephalus; species Cynocephalus volans. The sequence goes on along the minus strand of NC_084478.1, from coordinate 108,291,219 downwards.
AAATAATAAAATTTATCTTTGACCTTGAACCTTAAATATTGCACACAGAGCATAGTTTGGTAAAATGCTTTATAGATAATATTTCAAAGTGGCAAAAAAAGAAGATTGCTTAGAATCTGAAAGGTCAGGAATAGATCAAATAATTCTGGGCCGTTTTATTGCTGAGTAATGGACTTTGTAAATACCATATGTGACTGTTAGACCAAATGAGAATACATAGAGCTCAATATTAATTGGTTTAGTATCAGCTGATGGCCTGTTTGCAAGGTACAATGAAATTATGTTATCAATATAATGGTTTATCGATTCTTTGGTTTACAAAATTAAATAAACATAGCATAAGCACTTGCAGTAGTAAGTTGTAGCAGGGAAACAGGTTTTGATTTGGAATTTGAAAACAAAATTAAAGGTGGTTGAAGCAGAAAGCGGGTTGTGGCATAAGTTTCTCGCAGCATTTCTCAAAGTAACTAAGTATGTCTGGGTGCTTGGGAGGAATAAGAACAAGAGAACAGAGACTTTGGAAGAAGTGTCTCAGAATGCTTTCTTAAGGGTTATGTTAGTATTATCAAATCCTTTGTTGAATGGTTTAGTTTGCTTTGGTGTGGATATATTCATTTATTTCATTCTATGCTCCCTCCCACCCCCAGTGTCTACCCTATTCTTGGCATTGATCTAGATACTGGCTAAACAGTGGTCAGCAAAACTGGCATAGCCCCTGCCTTCATGGAGTGGGGAGACAAAACACCACCCATATAAAATTATAGTGCTATAAAAGAAAAGAACATTATTATGAAAGAGAAATGAGGGAATCTGACCTAGTCTGGGGGGATTAGGGAAGTAATATTTGAGCTGACCCTTGAAGGGTGAGCAGGACTTGCGAGGCAGAAAGGAGAGGGAGATGGGAAGAAGACGGCTGAAAGCTGAGAAGGAGTGGCATTGTGGCTGCTGAGATAAGGATCTGGAATTAAACCCTAGGCCTAATCTCACTGAGTTACTCTTTCTCCCAAGCTGGTCTGAATCTGAGTGCTAGAATCTTGAATCCCAAACAACCATTGGTTAAAAAAGTGGAAAGGGGATGAGGCAGGAGCGTGGTGGTGTAATGTACAGAGTCTACTATGAATTCTGCAAAAAAACAATTCATTTCAGAAAAGCAGCCATGGAAAGAATCTATTTCAAAGTAGAGAAAGAAGCAACCTACAGCCAGCTTCAGATGGACGGGTTGTGGCTCAAATCTATTCTCTCAGTCTTTGATCAGTGGCCTTTTGTGTCCATCTCCCCCCCTCCCACGTTGGTGGGTGGTGTGCAAATGCAGCTTAGTAAGATGGTGTTTGTAGCACATGCAAGGCTCATCTGAGTCACACTCACAAAGTGGAATCGGAGTAGTGTCAAGGCAATATTTAGGATTTTATCTTCTTTCTCGGCTGTTTTTGATAGATAGGAAGTCAAGGAATTGCTCTTCTTCATCTTCCCTCTGGATAAACAGACATCAGGCCCCAAGGAAGAAAGGTCTCTTACTTTCCTATTTCTTGCTTCCAGTCTTAGTTTGTTTTTCCCACTTCTCTTTCTGCTTTTTTTTTTTTCTGTGAAGTTCTGTCCGATGGTCAGCAGAGGGCGCACAGATGCACCAAAATTCAGCCTTTATTCCTCTGGCCATGATAATTTCATTGTCTTTATCTTTACATTCTTCAGAGACAGGGATGCATCCTGGCCTTTTCTCTTTGTAATAACTCCATCAGGGGCAACCATTCCCCGCCTATTTTGTAAAGATGGGAAAAAGCTACTTCTAGATAAAAAAGAGAAAAGGATTGTGTTCCTAAGATCTGGGAGGAAATTGTGTGTGTGTGTATGTGTGTGACATATCTCCGAGTTGCTGGTACCCTACATAACTCTTTTGGGAAGGACTCGTTTTGCCAATAGCAAAGCAGACAGTCTGGGCTCTTCTTCTTCTTTGCTTTCCCCGGGCTGTTGTCCTGATAGCAGCTGCCCTGCCTCCTGACATGTCCTAATAATGAGGATGATGTGGCCAGGGGGAGGTTCATCTTCTTCCCCAATCTGACTTCATTGAATTTGCCCCTTGCTGAAGTCCAAAGAGGATTGTCCCCTCTTAACTGTGTGCTCTCTTCACTGTGCCCAAGGTCAGAGAATCCAGCTGTGGCCTGTCTGCTTCTAACATCATTGGCTGCAGAGAGCGATCCGCATGTCTGTGACAGTTCTGTGGAGGATGTGTGAGAAGCAGAGCAGAGCTAGTTTAAGATCCTCCAAAGATGTTTTGACATGGTAGTGCTGATGAAAGTAGAGACTTGTTTGTGTCAATGACATAATCAGAGAAGACATCCAGGGCCCAGCTGCGGGGAACGAGGAGGTGTACAGCTTAGTACAGTCTTCTGACGAAAGCCCACCCACTTCACTTTCATCTGCCCTGAGCGCCAATCTCCTTCTGATATCTTAACCTGACTTTTGTTCCAGTTTGCTTGAACGATTCCGGTGTCACAAAGAGTTGCTTGGCTGGTGGTGGTTACACTGACTAGCACTGTAATACGAGTGCAGGGTACTTTATAACCAACTAGTCTCATAACAATAACATGAGGAATAGGCAAGGTTTAGTTTAGCATATTCTGCCTATTGTAAAGCATCAGGCACAGTTATAGCTCCTCATAAATAATAATGACGGCTCCTAAAGGCCATTTTTCATGTAAGTTTCCTTACTGTTAGCGAGCTTGGAAAAGAGCTGTATTGAAGAACAGGTTATTTAAAAAGCAGAATGATTTCCCAATAAAATGCTTTTCAGCTTTTCCCTTTGGGGCTCTGGGGTGCCCCCCTTGTCACAAAGATCCACGTGGGCAGATTGCATGTTAACTTGCTAACCCAATAGAAACACACTTACTTTCCATGCCAGCAAAACACTAATACTCAAAACACAAAGGACATTTAACACAGTAACTGTTTCTGATGGAGCAAGTGGTACTGCCAGCCTGCTCTCTCTTGGTTGGCTTCTGTACAATGGGAGCAGGATTGGGAGTTGGGCCCAGGCTACTCCTTGGTTTGTGCGGTATAAATGAACAACTTAAGAAAAATGTTTGTACAGACAGTGTCATTTCTGCCCTTTCTCAATAGACTTGCAATCCTGGGCTGAATACTTAACTGGCTTGGTTTTGTGTTTTTGGAACAAAGGAAACTTCCAGTGGCCAGTCTGGTTAATCAGCAATGCTTATTCCCTCTTCACTGCTATTCCATATTGGATTTCCCTGTACTCTAGTACATTGGTTTTCCAATCACATCAAACCCTTTCAGGCTGCCTTCCATTCATAGCAGATTAGATTCCCTTACACCTTGCTGCCTAGCAGGATTTTCCTCTCCACAATGTGTAGAGTATTAGGTTCCCTTACATGGACTGCTGCTTGTTAAGTTGTGTTTGTTGCTGCATAGTATCAAATTCTGTTTCTCATCAGCAGTCACTGGGTTGTTAACTACACACTTGCAGATTCACTTCTCTTGCACATTCTCTGATGCACCGTTCTCCACAAGCTCCGACCTCACTCTTCAGTGTTTCAGTCAGCCATATCTGCTCACAGACTCAGTTTACTTCAGCTGTGTGGTATTGAGCACCTATACATCAGAGTCTGTGCTAGACACTGCAGGGTTTCCAAAAATAAGTGCTGAATTATCCTTGCCCTTAAGGAGTTTATATTCTACTGGGGTGGGGCCTAGACAGAGCAGTGCAGAAGATGAACTATGTGCGTGAAAGTTGTGTTGGTTTTATTCCTTTCCTAGAAACAGTTTAGTATTTGTCACATTTAAAGCATTTTAGAAGACAACTTGTTCATCATAATGCTGTTATTGCCACCACTCTGTTCCATAATGAAAAAAGCCATTACAAAACACAAATGTGTAAAAATACTTTACCTGGTTCCACTGCAGTGACTGGCAGGGTGGGGATAAAACTCTTGGGCCTCTTAACACATTCTTTTAACAGTCCTGCTTTCATATGGACCTAGCATGGCATTAGAAATCATACGATATGAAGAGATACCCATTGGGCATAGAGAAATAAAGATTCATATATAGGCTACTCTCTAACGTGCCTTGATATTACATACAGATAAGGGTCTATTTTTGTCTTTTGACACTAAAATTCTGTGCAATTCTATTAACCCCTGGAAGGGAGGGAACCAAAAGTAATACAAAGTTAGTGTGACTCATGGTTTCCCACAAGCAACAGAAAGTGGGGGAGGCATTAATAGTTGTGATCTTAATGCTCAAGAGTGTCAACTTGGGAGCAAATTCACAGTCTTGTGTCTCACAATAGTGAAAATATTGCCTAATTCCTTCTCCATATAGCTTCTCATTCCTTGGACACTTACCATGTGCCAGGCACTGTTCCAGGTGTTTCACTGTAGCATCCCAGTAATTGCTCACCATAAATGAACTTTCCTTCTCTGCATTTGCTGTAGATCAAAAAAATCCAAGTTTACTGGCAACAAAGAGATGTGTTTTGTATCTTTTTCTGCCAACTCAACCAGAGTGCTTCATTAATGCCAAATTTCTAATTTGATGTGAGCAGTACTCATAGCATAATCTGGAGCTTGAAATGACAAATAGTGATTTAAAAGGAAACATAGCTTAGAAAAAGACCTAGCTAATAAGTAAAATTATTTGATATAGGAATTCAATAAAAACCCAGGCTTTGGTTATTTTTTTTTCTTTTATATCAAAATATTGTGCCATTTAAAAAAATTCCTGGAAGGAAGGGAACCAAAAGTAAGCCAAAGTAGAAAGAGGTGATAGGACTAGTGCTTTTGCAGCCTATTCAGTCTTTTCTAACTAGTCAAATGTATTGTGTATCCAAAACCCAGAGTATGGTATCTGTATTTCCTACTAATTGTGTACTATAAAGAGATTTTACTAGTATGGGGAAGTGACAGCAGCATTCAGAACTCATCGTTCAAAGGTGTGTTACTATTCAAAGTGTTTGGACCATAGCACTTACTGTTTCATTAAATAATTATGCATTGATCTCCAACTGAAATGCCCTACTTACTTGCCCATGGCCATCACCAGCAGTCAGGGAGGTTTTCTTTTTGAGGCTTGTCATTATTGCGTAGGGCTTAATGTGCACATCTGGACACAGATTTTATTCTTCCCTAACACTGTCCCCAAATGTTTACTGAGCTCCTACTAAGTGTAATACAGCATCTTTCCACCCTCACACTCTTACAGGGCATGCACTTTCATAACTGAAAAATTTCATATTTCACCCTGTTTTGAATCCAAGACTTGTGACCATAACTTATGGATTATGACTTTAGAGAAGCAGTGAGTTACGATGTACCCTGCTATTCCCTGGACATGCCTTATTTTATAAGTCATTTTTAGCTATAGAAACCTTAAAGTCAGTTATGCCTCAAATCTAACCACCCCCTTTCACATTAATAGCATAATGGCGAACGTTCTGTACATTGCTTGTGACTCACATAATCACCATGCAAAATGCATCATTCATAAATTGTTTAGTGCGACCTTTTGCACAGTAGCACTAATTATTATTATCACAGAAGCCCAGTAAACTAGACTGGTAATTATCAGGGATTTATTTGAATGGACAGCTAAGCTATTCTTGGCAAGTTAGTCAAAGCAGTTGTCATGACAGCCATACAAATATGTCTTATGAATTGGGTTAATTAGGGTAATTGATAACTGTTATATGGCCCCCTTTCCCCAAGATATTGCCTAAGCATTAACAAAATGGGGGAGGTAAAATTTAAAAAAAGTTTGAATCCTTCTTCTAAGAAAGCTACTTTTGAAGTCAGTGAAAGCTACCCACGCTCCCAAGGAGGCTTCCCTAGAGAAACCTTATTTTTGTGGGACTTTCTCCTGCTTTTGGATGTTTCAGAGTCAGCAAGCATAAGCCACACTGAAAAAAAAAGTAGTTAAAAAGAGGAGCTAAATAGTTTGTTCCCTGAGGCTGCTGCTTTCCTTTTAGTCACCTGTGAGAACTCCCACGGGATCGTCCCTCTGGCTTCCACTCTTAGCAGAACCCTGCTTTGTTTTTTTTGCTCATCTAGGATTTTCTTGCCTTGCTCTGCAGCCTGTTCATTGTATCAGTTTTCTTATTTTCCCTCACAAGGAAGTTGTGAGTTTTTCTCACTGGGGTCTCTGCCCCTCTGAGGTTTTCCAACTTTTAATTTTGTTGGAAGCCTTTTTTTTTTTTTAATTTAATGCCTTGGGGACCGTCTAACATTGCCTGGTGGTGGTTTTGCTCTTTTTTCAAAGAAAGGAAAAGGGGCTAGCTCTGAAGAGCTTTCTCTTTCTCTTCCCTAGAAAAATAAAGGGTAAAAGTCCAAGTTTCTTCTCTGTGCACCTCAGCATATTAAGTTGTTTTTCTTCTTCTAGTGTGGAGAAGAGAGAAGGGGAGAGGTTAAAAACGAAACTGCTTTTTTCCAATGAGATTATCCTGTCTGAGAATACTGTTATTCACAAAAAGAATTTAAGACTTTTTGTAATGGTTTTGAATAGCAAATCAATTTCTCCCTGTTTCTCACATAAAACAAGGAGGAGGGATACAAGCAAGAGAACGAGGACATTAATTGCACACCTAATCTATGTCGGTTTCTGGGCTTGATGCTTTTCATATATTAACTAATTTAATCTTCACAACAACCTTACAAGACTGGCAACATTAATATCCTAGTTTTGCAGATGAAGAAACTAAAGTATATAAAAGTTCAGTGATTTTCTTGAGATCACACCTAATCAGGATTTGAACCCCAGTTTCGCATCCACAGTTCTTTCTTCTACACCAGCCGGAACAGAATTTCCCCCCAAAGTAAGAGACTTCTAGTACTTTGTAAATTTAAGATGCCTTGTTCACACCCCAAATTCCCACTGAATAGAAATGCCCATTTTTTCTTTTTTCTCTGCCTCTTTGGCAATTGAAACTTCTAGGTCAGGGACCAGCAGTATGGCTAACCCATTAACTTCAAGTTTGGGGACAATTCTGGTAAATAGCTTTTAGCAGAGGGCATGAGGTTAATACCTTAGAAATGGGCCAAAGCACTTTCTTCCCATGTCATACTGGAGTCTCATGATCAGGAAAAGGCAACCTCCTTCTCTATTTTACATTCAGTTGCCCCATTAGGAAAGAAAGGCTTTGTGTTGCCAGAAGCGGCTTGGTGGTGCTTGGGGGCTACACAGTATACATGGGAGACGGAGGTGGTTAGGGTCCTTTGGGCGTCCCTGTCCTAGTAAGCCAGAAATCAGAACTATGTTGTGACATCTTAGGAATCTGAAAACTGACAACAGGGGCTATTCTAGGCCCATTTCTCTGATGTGTCATTACTAAATTTAGAATGGGCAATAGAATTGTACAGTTAGTATTTTGAAACAATTTTTTTTTGTGTGTAGCCATTTGCCTAGTCCATAAAGAACATTCATTCACTAGACAAATATTTATGTGCCAGGGGCTGTTTTTAGGGTTCCAGGAATGCAGAGAACTAAACAGACAAAAATGCCTAACATTGTGGAGTTCTAGTAGCGAGAGAGAGATGATAATTAAAACAAATAAGTGAAATATGGTGTTTCAGAACATAAGCACTATGAAGCAAAATAAGGCAAAAAAGGGTATGGTGAGTATTAGAGAAAATTGGCAAATTTAAATTGGATGGTTAGGTTAGATCTAATTTTATTTATCACTTCACACATAGATTGTCTTTTGATGGTTCATTCATTCATTAGTGCCTACTCTACCTACCTTGTATCTTACCAGGCATGGGATACACATTTAATAACAAAACTGACATTTCTCCTACTGTTTTGGAGTCCATAGTATAGTGTGGGAGATAGAAATTTAAAAAACTGGTTACACAGATAATTACTTGCAATCATGATAAGTGTGATGGAAAGCAGTACAAGATACTAACTCGTACCATGCATGGAGGCCAACACATAGCTACTAGTTCTATTAGGCTAAAGGCCACAGACAGGCCATCCAGCACTGGTCTCATTGGGTTCTAGTAGGAAGGACCATGATGACATGATTACAATGCAACAAGTCTCATTTGGTTTAGGTTTTGTCCTGGGATCCATGAATTTGTGATTTTAAATGTCCGATTGCCACAATTGCATACAGATAACTTTGGCCTCCAACTTAGCTAATTACTGGCATGTGATTTTAAAAACACTCTCTCACATACATGGATGCATACACACACACACACACACACACACACACACACACACACACACACACACGGTTTTGTTTTTTGGAAAAAAAAATAAATGATGCTTTGATATAGTAAATTGTGGAGCTGCAAAAAAAAAAAAAAACTGATTTAGAAGGAGAGAAAGTATTAATGAAGGTAATTGTTAATATTCAGAGCAGACCACCTATTTGTTTTTTCTTGTCCTTTCATTGTGCCTCCAAAGCTTCAAAACCCCCTAAAAATGAAAGATTGTAGGACAAAATGCATCTTTTTTTAAAAAAAATTAAGCTGCGGAGGGCAAAGTATTTTAATGAGGAAATACATTGTTCTACAATTCGAGGGCTAATAGCCTGGAACTTGTTCTTTGGCTCCCTAAAAAGTCCAACAAGACAAGCCAATTATGGACTCTGAAACACTTTTATTTTTAGTTCTTTGTAATAGCGATTAATTCTCTTCTATGGTACATTAAGCAGGAAACAAGTTTGAAAAGAGAGTTTTGGCACCTTTAGAAAAATTGACTGTATTTACCAAATTCTTAATCATGTGGAGAGGTTAGTGGGGAGTGGAGAACAGAAGAGCAAAAGGCTGGTCAGGGGAAAGTGCGTCTAGGAGAGTCTGACTTTCAATAAAGGCCGACCAAACGGACAGCTACAATACAGTTCGGCTAACTTTTTTCTCCTTTCAGTTTATTCTTCAAGTAGACAACAAGTTGGCTATTGATGCTGATTTCTTTCTCAGTGTGTGACGTGGTGTTCCTTTGGTGAGCAAGAGTAATTAGTGTTTACAAATGAAGAGTGCAGTAGGCCCGATATCTGGCAGTCTCCAGCTGTCCTCTATACCTGGGAACCTTGGCAACACCATCAGCCGGCCTGCTCCCTTTCCTTTCCAGTAGATTTTCTTTTGTTTGGGAGGTCGATTACTTTCTCTTTTGATCCACTTTTCCTTTGGTGGCTCTGCTTGCCTATCTGGTAGACTTGTTGGAAGTTCCAACCCAATGCCAATCTGGAGTGGAGCTGGTGATGCTGAAACTGAAGGAGTCTTCGGAAAGGGTAGATACCTTATGAGGGAAACAAGGTTCAATGGACTGCTAAAACAAATGTGATCTTAGGCCTCATTCATGAAGCATAGTTTTCTAATTATGGGAGGTTTTAGCCCCTCTGAAGTTTTTGCTGCTCAGACTACATCTGGAGAATTTTGTTCAATTCTGGATGCCTTATATTAAATGGAGCACTGACAGACTAGAATGACCTTCAAGGAAGGTTAAGAAACTGATAAAGGGCCTGGGGACCACATCATTTGTGGAACAACACTCATATTGCTTAATTATGATAGAGGCAAAAAGTCAGATGCGTGAAGCCAACATTAAGCATTGGTCTGCACTGGACAAATGTATTGAAATGAAGAGACTACAATTAAAATGTCACAAAAGCATAACACAGTCTTCTTCTTCGTGTTTGGCTTGTGAGTGAGTTATGTTGAGTACAAATATATACTGAGTTTGAGCCCAGGACCAGCTAATTGGTTGACCAGTGCAACAGCTTTTACATACTCAGCAAGAGCAATTCGTCCTCCGGTGTAAAGCCAAAGCCTGACCCTTAGGTGATCAGGGGGATTTCCTTTCCCCTAGTAGGGAGTTCTGTGTTTAATCTTCTCATCATTAAAAAACAGGTGCTCACCACTGACAGAGGAAGGGTTCTTGAAAGGATGGATTGATGGCTGCTAAGCTCTCTTCCATCTCTTGACACCTTGGCAGCTCTGTGGTGGTGAAGTTTTAGTGGGGATAGGAAGGCATTAATATCTCGGAAAGACCTTGGATGCAGCTTGTTTTTCTCTTAGGGGTATTGAAAAGATGAACATGCAGTAGGAAATTTTGAGATTTTTTTGGTGCTAGAGGCTATTTTCCAAAAGGCGCTGGTGGTGGTGGTGGTACTAGTAGTAGTAATAGTAATATGCCCAAATGACAGAAGAAATATTAACTTAGGAAAATAAAATTTCAAAAGGCAAATTTTATGAAATGGTTGACCACCACAGGATCCTTATTCTTTTTAGAACACATAGGGAGAGTTCATTCATACCTTTACTGATTTATTCCCTATCTTATACCCTTATTTACTATACCTTATTTATTTATTTATTTTTCAAGCACAGCAGAGAAAACTTTGAGGGGAGGAGATAAAAGTACTCACTGTTTGCACAGTAACATAATGTACACTGCTGGCTTAAGGCCTGTAGTGGACAGAAAGAGTCCTCCAGGTCCTGTTTGTTATCCAGGAAGAGAAGACACTGAAACATCATTCTTAGAGTAAAGAACATGTTTCTCAACAAGCCAAGATTTCCCTTCCTTCTTCTTGTGACCTTCCCTGGCTTTGGGCTACTGAATGGGATCAGGGCTTTAGGGATGACATGCAGTTAGCTGGTGAGAGACAGGGAGGGACTGGGGGTCCAGCAGCACCTTGAAGGCAGGAGGGTGACTCAATAACTTTTTGGCTTCTTTTGGAGAAAAGGCACAGTGTCAGGCAATCGGGAGAGGAAGAAAACAAACAAAATCTACATCCTTAAACTACATAAAAGGAGAAAGGAAAGTGCTTTCTTTGTTCCCCACCAAGTGTGCAAGGTTTAGGGTCATCTCTATTTGTCAGGCTGAGAGAAAGTGAGTCTGACCTGCTGAGCAAAGTGGAGGTCTCCACCTACAGGCTGCTGCAGGAAAGAACTCCATCTTCCTTTCCTACCTCTGTCAAGGGGACTAGAGGAAGTTTTCAGAGGCTATCCAAGCTAGGGTCAACTTGTCTCAGAACTCATCCTTATGCAGAGGCTTCAAAAAGAATTTGAAAGTCATGGACATGTGACCACTGGAGAAAACCTTTACTGGCTCAAAAAATATGTCTCTGTGGTTTAATTAGCTACCCCTTCAGACACTGATTTTTCTAGCACTTGTATGGAATGTAACTCGTCTTCTAAACTTTACAGAAGAGCCGACCCAAATCCAGCTGGATCTGCGGCTGTAGGGATGTTACTTGATTTTATTAAGCATGGCTTAGAGAACACAAGCATGGCTTATGTTCTCTCTCCCCCTCTCCCCTGACGCTTATACGGAACTGGCAAAATCAAGAATTAGAGCTAGAGAGAAGCAAACTCTTCCCCCAAACCAAGTGTTTTCCCCAGTTCCATCCCTCCCTTAGTTAGCATGTGCATGAAGGCAGTTCTGATGGCACATGTTACCTGGGGTCTCTACTTCTCTATTGTTCTCTCTTCTGTACTCCCATGGCACACTGTGTACACTACTTGCTATGGTTTGAATGGATGAGTCCCAAAATTCATATGTTGGAACCTAAGACCCAATGTGATAGTATTTAGAGGTGGGGCCTTTAGGAGATGATTAAGTCATGAGGGCTCTGCCCTTATGAATGGGATTATTACTCTTATAAAAGGGCTCATGGGAACTAGTTAGCCCCTTTTTGCTCTTCTGCCTTATAAGGACACAGTATCTGTCCTCTGTGGAAGATACAGCAACAAGGTGCCATCTTGGAAGCAGAGAGCAGCCCTCACCAATAAATCTGCTGGCACCTTGATCTTGATCTTCCTAGTCTCCAGAACTGTGAGAAATAAATTTCTGTTCTTTATAAACTACCCAGTCTTAGGTATTTTATTATAGCAGTACAAAGGGACTGAGATACTACTGGAGTAGCATTTACAACACTGCATTATAATTGTCTCTTCACTTAACTGTCTCCAACACTAGAAATGTGAGCTCCTTAAGAGCAGGAGTGGAATCGGGTTCATCTCTATATCCCTCACATCTACCATGGGGCCTCACACATGGTCTTAACAGTATTTGTTGAATTGAATTGGATTATTTCAACCCTGAGCCATACTACTATTTGTTTTGGAACAGTCAGTCAAAGAGAGCCAGGAACCATGAAGCATTCCTTTTCTTTTTTTTTTAATTGAAAAATATTGATCATACATATCTGTAATATCAATACATGTATACAGTGTGTGATAATCAAATCAGGGTAATTAGCATATTCATCATTTCTTTGTGATGAAGACATTCCATCTCCTCTCTTCTAGCCATTTGATAACATGCAGCAAATTATTGTTATTTATAGATGCCTAGCTTGACTGTACACCCATAGAACTTATATGTTCCATCTAGTTGTTCTGTGTCCATTAACCAACCTCTCACTATTCTCCCTCCCCCTTTCCTGTCTCTAGTAACCACAGTTCTCCTCTCACTTTCTGAAAGTTCAACTTCTTCTTTCTCTTTCTTTTCCTTCCGTCCTTCCTGACTTATTTTACTTAACATAATTTTCTCTAAGTTCATTCATGGTGCTGCAAATGGCAGAATTTGATTTTGTTTTTTAATGGCTGAGCAGTATTCCACTGTGTATATATACCACATTTTGCTTATCCAGTAGTCTCTTCATGGGCATTTAGGCTGGTTCCAACTCTTGGCTATTATAAATAGAGCTGCAGTAAACATGGGAGTGCAGGTACACCTTCCACATGACGATTTCCATTCCTTTGGGCATGTACCCAGTAGTGGGATTGCTGATTGTATGGTCCCACATACCCCAGCAGGGAGGCTGTGGAGGCCCTGCATGCCTCTCAGAGGGGCACAGACACCCCCCCCCCAACCTGCAGCACCAGTGAGCCCACCAGGGCTATCCGCCCCAGCAGGGGGGCTGCAGAGGGACCCAGCATCTCTCTTGGGGGCACAGCAGCCTGCGATCTCATGTTGGACAGCCCACCCCAGCTGAGAAGCTCCAGAATTACCCAGTGCCTCTTTTGGGGCCTGTACACAACCACAGAGGCCTTGCCCAGCCTGGCCCACTTCAGCTGAGCAGCTGCAGAGAACCCTAGCATCTCTCTTGGGGGTTCAGGGTCCTACATACAACCACAGCAACCTTACCCAGAATGGCCCGCTCTGGCTGAGGAGCTGCAGAGGCAAACCTTTTCAATTGTGGGGAGGCATCTGAATGATCTCTTTTTGCTTTTCCTTCTATTCTCTCTCATTGCCCCCATCTACTCTTTTTCACTACTGGTTGCCTGCAGTTTGTGCAAGTGCAAAGAAAGATCTTAAACATAGCACAGGATTTTCTGTGACTTTTATGTCTTTTGACCCAGGGCTAATGGCTTTGTCATTTTTCTCAGCCTTTATATAGTACAGTCAAATCTGATTAATTGAGACTAACTTGGGGGAAGGCCAGTTGGAATTATAGATAGAAAAGAAATGGAATTTTATTACTTTCAAGTTCACAGAGTAATAAGAAGGAGACTAACAAAGCCCTTGCCAGGAAGATTTGCCAAGTAGAAGTCCTTGGACCTGTTTTAATGAATAAATAAGAATGATGTGCAATTAACATATTTATTGTTTGTAAATTGCTTCTAAAGTGCTTAAAAACAATTTATTCTCTTAAGTAGTTTAAATACTTCTCTTGTAATCTTTTTTTTTTTTAAATTTTATTTTGTCGATATACATTGTGGCTGATTATTGCTCCCCATTACTTCTCTTGTAATCTTGTTTACATCATAATTTGCACAGCAAACCTTTTTAAAAATAGATACAGCAGCCTAGCTCTATGTGAATGATTACCAGATATGAACTAGTGAAGTCTGAAGTGCAAAGGTATGACTCCAACACAGCGAAGCTGGTAAGCCTGAGACAGATGTTTTTAAGAAGTGGGAAAAACAGATTCTTCCTTTCTTACTTTGTTGTTTCTAGTTGCAGAGGCAGAGGCAGATGTGGAGGCTTAGAGTTAGTTGCTCAGTCGTATTTAGAGAAGAAAAAAGCTTCCTCACCAGGAAGCAGTACTTGCCACCATCCAGCCTCTTTCAGTGGTCTAATGCCAGAGAGTTTCCGCTGAGGCAGTAAAAATGAGAAAATTTACCTTTTGGGTAATTTCACTATGATCAAACAATCCCCAGTGGGCAAAACTAATAGAAGATACTGTATTTTGATTGCAGTTTATCTCTAGCAATTATAGACGAGCAATTTAAGTGGCAACAAAGCAAGTCATTTGCTAGAATGAGGCCGTATTTCACAGAGCTTTATCATTTGACATTCTCCAGATCACTCAGCTAAAGACAGTCTGTTTCCTTGGGTAGATCATACATCCTCTTTCTGCAGTATCCCTAGGAACAATTACTTTTCTTAATGATAGGATATTGACAAGAAGTGATTTACAAACATCATTTGCACTAAGTTTTACTTTTTTCCTTCCATATGACATTTAGTTGATGGGACAAAGAACATTAGGTTTTATTCTTCTGGGACTTCTTGGGAGAAATAACAGGAAAGAGCTGGACACGTGGAGGGGGATGAGCCATGGCCTGGGTGTCAGAAGAACTGAGTTCTAAACCCATGCTTGGGTTTCTAATAACAAGCTGTGTTGCTTTGGGGTGGTTGTAAGTTTCTCTGGGCCCATTTCCTTGTCTTCAAAATATTGTGTGTGTGTGAGTGTGTGTGTGTGTGAGAGAGAGAAAGAGAGAGAGAGAGAGAGAGAGAGAGAGAGAGAAAGAGAGAGAGAGAGAGAGAGATTAGATAATCTCCTCTAAGTTCATACTGAGTTTTAATACTCTTTGGGTATATGATTCTGTGATGTTCATGAGCCCAAAAGGGAGTTTTTCAAAGTCTGCAGTGGACAGCATAGCATTGTCAGGTTGTAGTAATGATTTTGAGAACTTTGCAAATGATCGTGTTTGGTAGTAAAGCAACTGAACGCTCTATCATGCTCTGAAGAAATAATTAATATTGCATAAAAGGATGTATTTTTTTTTTAAATTTATGAGGGATAGATGTCAGAAGGGACTAGAGATTGAAAGCAAAACCAGTTGGGCTTCCATTTCCTACTGTCTACATAGTTACACTGGGTGGAAGATCCTCTGGTTTGGAAAGCAGGAGTCTTAAGTTTTTGCTCTGATTCTGTCCGTAATTGCCTATTTAATCATGGATTCAGAAACTCTCTGGGCCTCAGTTTTTCCATCTGTTAAAAAGGGAAAATAATACTTTGCTTATATACTTTTTAAGACTGCTGAGGTTATTGAAGACAGCATAGGTCAGTGCTCTGTAAAAAACAACTGCCATACCAATATAAGGTGCGAAAATAATTTTTAAAATTTGGTCATTGAGATACATAGCACTACAGGTGTTTCTCATTGAGTCAGATTGTAAAATACCCTCTTTGAAGGTATGGATTATATCATGTTCAATATTATGTGTACTACACACTGGCATCTTACTATTAATAAACGTAGGACTCTAATTTTTCAGGTTTATAAGCAATAGTTTGGGTGAATGAAACAGATGGGAATAGAGGGACTGGGAGACAGAAAGTTTTTGACTTAAGCCAGTTCCCCCTACTGTCTAAATTCTTGAGATATGTTGAAACAATTACAAGTCTTGGAAGTATAGCAGCCTTTCTTAAAAGAGCTTTGCAAACTTTTCATTTCTCTCTTTCCTTCTTTTTTTTTTTTTTTTTTTTTTTTTGGCAGCTGGCCAGCATGGGGATCCCAATCCCTGACCTTGGTGTTATAACACCGTGCTCTAACCAACTGAGCAAACTTTGCATTTCTGATTCAGTTTATGAAAAGGACAGGTCAGATATTCCTATCCTACAGACGGGTCTAGCATCAGCTATTAATCAGTTAACAAACAGCAGATGACCACCTGCTCTATGCCAGGAACAGTGAGAGGCCCTGAAGATACAGATACTAGAAATGTGGTCCATGCTCTTAAGGAGTTCCCCGTCTAGAAAGGGTAACAGATAAATAAGCAATATAATGTGTCATGTGATGTGAGAAAGGTAAATATACTCCTTATCTTTCCTGAGGTCATCAAGTGGGCCACATTTCAGAACTGGAGAATCCTGAGTCACAGGCCAACAGTGTCCCTCTAAGGCATCGCTGTCCATTAGAACTTTCTGTGATGATGGAAGTGTTCCGTGTCTGCGCTGTCCGGGATGGTAGCCACTATCCAAATGTGACTACTGAGCACTTGCAATGTGGCTACTGTGATTGAGGAACTAAAAATTTAATTTAATTTTATTTTTGTCCATTTAAAATTAAATAGCTACATGTGGCTAGGGTCAGAGCTGTTGGATACCACAGCTGTAAGGAATAGTAGAGTGGGTCCACAGTCAGGCTTCAAGGCAGTCCCGAGTTGGATCTTAGAAAGTCCTGATCAAGCTGCCCCAGTCTTTTAACCCTGTTTTCTTATCCACAGACTATGCTAGCCCTTGAATGGCTCATTTCCAGCTGACAGCTCTGAATTATGCATGCTAATGTGCTTTACTTAACCCTGGGATGAGTTCCTTTTTCTTTTTTTTTTTTTAAAGAAAAGATATTCTGTGACAGTTCAATCATAACACAGGAAGGAAATGGGGCGAAAGAAAACTAGTTTATAAAGGCTTTTAAAATGTCTCAAATCTTGCCTTTCACAGAATTTTGGATGGTGTGAGGTCATTTCAACTCTCTTTAAGCTGAGTTTTCTCTCTCTTACACATACACACTCTCCAGCCAAAGTGTCTGCTGTAGGAGGTTGGGCTCCTTCTATTCCTATTGAATCAGCAATTAGAGAAGTTGGGTCCATATATGAGGGTACTTCAAAAAGTTTGGGGAAAAATAAAATTAAATATATATAATTTCTCAGGCTAGAAGCAAGACTGTTCACTAGATTATTCCTTTTTCTGACAGGACATGTGGAGGAGAATGAGATAAAATATCCTGGTAGGGAACCTCAGAAAGAGAACTCAGCACAATGTTCAATAGGAATTTAGTTGGAAATAGAAATAAATATTCAAGAGAAATCAAGTTTATAACCTGATAATAAGAAGACCTGCCATTTGTCTGGTGATTCAGTTATAGAAAGCACTTGCTCATACATTTTTCTATTTGGACCTAATAACAACTCTATAAGGTAGTTAGTACAGATATTATTTTCATGTTATAGATTAGGAAATTGAGGGTCAGAAAGATTCTGTGATGTCTGCAAGGTCACATAGCTAGTGAAAACTTTTTTCATTTTCATCTTGAAGGCTCTGTTTTTGGAGGCTTTCTAGGATTTTTCTTTTAATATTCTGTGATCTTTTTGAAGCTTGTAACCATCTGCAAAAACAATCACCAGGGTGACTTTTTGCCCTAAGTGAAGCTTGGTCTACCAGGAACAACTATTTTTTAATATCTAGACATAAAGATACATCATTCTTTCCCTCATAAAATTTTATATACACACACACACACACACACACACACACACACACATCCATACACACGTATGAGTTAAGAAATGACTGCCCACGCCTATTTGTACTGGTTTAGCCTCCCCCCAAAATGTTTCTTTATTATCAAGCAGACACAAGTATTGAGTCAACCAGGATGAGGAGTGGGTGTACCAGTTTCCTTTGAGAGGAGGGTGTGTAACATATGAGAGTGAATGAAGAAACAGGTGTCCCTAAACCCATTTGAAAAACTGGCCAGGAGAGAGGCTGGGGAGGGAGGAAGCTGAGAACAGTGCAGGGAAAGACAGGCAGACATCAACCATGAAGGTTGAGGGGTAGGCTGCCTGACACAGTATGGTGTTATGTTTCTGACAACGTTATTATTATTTTTTTTTTTTGATAGTTAAGTTTGGAATTGTTCCTGGTTTTTGCTGTTGGGAGTCTGATGGTAGAGGGAGAGTGAAGTGGTCCCCTCATTATTTCTTAATCTTCCTGCAGGAGGAAATTGCTATTGTTGTGTTTGCTGCCCTTGAACCTGTCATGTTTAAGCAGGCTAGGGTATTTTTTTTCTCCCAAACAGTACGCCCAGTCAGCTAGTCCTAATTACTTCCATTTCATCACATTTTCCAGAATCCTAATGAGGTGTTGCCTGGTGGTGTGAGCACAGGACCCAGCATGAGGAGTCTTCAATTCTAGTTGCAGATGCTAGATGCTTCTCTCTAGTAGAGGGCAAGTCTCTTAACCTCTTCTGCAGTATCATTAATAGGGTTAATAATATTTATTTAGCTCATAATGGTAGCAGGAGGATTAACTAGTTAATGTTGGTTAAAAGGCTTTGAGGTAAAGAAATGGAGAGTTTTTGTGTATTGTGTCCATTTTCAAATACTAATTCTTATTAACAGGAGGCACATCACCTGCTCCATTACAGTCATTAAGGTCCTGAAGGAAGTCTTGCTGGCTGGATGAGAAGCAAAATTCTTCAGTTCTGTGCCATGAACTCTGAGAAAATGTAGCTACCTTCAGCCCCAGTTTCCAACTTGGGTGTCTGTTTTCTGCCCTTCTAAAAACATTCCTCTCCTTTATGGTTTCTCTAAGGTTTTATAACTTTTCTCTCCCCTGCAACACTTTGTATTTACTGTTACTGGAGCAAAATGACTGTTGTGTTTCAGCTGTGGGGGGAAATGATCCCTTTTTATAATAGCCTGTTAAATATTCTGGAAATCTTTGTGAGACAAGGTTCCATATAAACACGAGGTGTTTTAGTAATTGTTGTTCTGTTGGTACATTGCATGACTGCATTACAGATTTCTAATACTCTGACAATTTCAAGCTGTTGCTAATATTAGCCACTTTGTGAGGTGTAATTATCGCTTTCCAGTGCGTGGCTGCCAGCACTCTTATGTCGTATAGTGGCCTTTTGGTTAATCTCTATTTTCAAATCAGATCAAATCCTTTTTTTTTTTTTTGTCTTTTTTGTGACCGGCACTCAGCCAGTGAGTGCACCGGCCATTTCCATATAGGATCCGAACCCGTGGCGGGAGCGTCGCTGCGCTCCCAGCGCCTCACTCTCCCGAGTGCGCCACGGGCTCGGCCCCAAATCAGATCAAATTCTAACCCGTCATCACCCCTCTTCAATCCCCTGCACTCCCCTCCTTGCATAAAATGATGAGGTCTGTTAGGATTTGGGAGGACAGGTAAGGGATTTTAGAGAATGAATTAATATTTTCATTACTCTCTTGAATCCTCTTCTCATTTATGGTTCATGAAGTGATGCTAAAGTGTAAGTCCTGTCTTGCTGATCTGCTACAATGCTTAAGTCACTAGAAACTGGAGACAACTGTGGGTTTCCTTCAGTGCCTAATAATTTCAACAGAACCAAATGCCCTTTATTTAAACAACAGTCATAATTAGAGGGTTGCCAATGTTAAGCAACCATGGAGTCTGACTTTGAGAAATGTTTATTGTGCCTCATTAAATTTGAAATGAGTACTTAAAAGGTCAGAACTAAATAATCTGTTTATATTTTTTTGTGCCGGTAAATATAAGTGGATGCTGTGAGTACACATTCTTGACTCTACTCATTCCAGGGTACTGAGACACCCTTCTGTATGACCAGTCAGCCAGTCCTAATTAATTCCATTTCATCGCATTTTCCAGAATCCTAATGTGTGCCATGGCAGTAATCAAAATACCTTCAACAAAAGAGTACTGTGGAGGGTTTTGTTGACCACAAACAAGAAAATGATCTGTTGTATCTAATTTGAAAAAATCGATATTAGAAGCTAATACATTCACTATTTCTAAGAAGGTGTATTACTCAATTGTTTTTTGCTGGCATGATCACATACTACAGGCTTGAGCAACAAGCTGGTAAAAGGGAAATGAATGTAGGATGACATGCCAAGGGCTGTTACTCCTTCACTCTTAAATAAGCTTGTAGAGGCAACTGGGTTTACTTGATGTATAATATAAATAATGGGATTGGGGTTGGAACTGAATTTGGGGGTGGTGTTTTAGCCCACAGGCACAGGGTCACCTGCTGCTTTCCCTCCAAATATTTTGAAAGTCTTCTCAGCTGACAAGTCTCGCTCAATAGCAGTTGCACTCTGCAGGCAGTCAGAGCTCCATAGTTGCTAAGTAGCAGAGAATCGAGGCACTGATAAAATAGAATTTAGCAGAAAGGAATGGACCTGCTTAGGTTCAGAGAGTGCTGGGCCTTCTTTGAGCCAGAGGAACTCGAAAATTCCCTGGATTCAAAAGAGCTCATACTGTGGATCCCCTGGTCCCATTGCTTGTGGCAGGTCTTACATGGGGTTCTTATCATCAGTTGGGCCAGCTTTACCAAATCATAGCTTCTGAAATTGAAGCCATTCCATAAATCCTCACTAGTCATCTTAGGTCACCTACTGAAGATGGTTGCTAGTACCTCTACATGACAATTCAAATGATCACCAAGTTTCCAGGGAATAAAGTGGCTCGTTCTTGGATTTCTTGGGCTATATGACTGAGCCCTCCAGCTAGGTCTGAAAGACTGTCTCCAGTTAGTGTATGCCAATTTTTTCCTTTGTCTGACTGCTATAGTGTACTCTCCTGACCCATTCGCTGGAAGCAGCCAGGAAAATCACTCTGAGGAAAATAGGCATGGAACAGGCCAATCACATCACTGATGTTACCATCTGAAGTTTGCTTTCTATCTCAGTAGTAGGTAATGCCAAGAATAGTGCTCCCGGGGTTTTCTTGTCCTTGTTGTCGTAGCATGTTCTAGCTGAGTCAGTATTTAACGTGGCTGTAGCACTTAACCTGTGTGTTTGTTTTCTTGGCTGTTTAAGGGGGAATAACAGTTGGCACTTGCTTGTAAAGTGCTTTGATATCTGGGGATTAAAGGTACTCTGTGCCTGCAAAATAGCTTTAATGTGTTGGAGTTACACATTTGGGATGGTGATTGGATTCTAGGATTTGTTTCACTGGCAACTATGGTTGGTAGCTATTTAGTCCTCAGGTTGTTTTGTTTATGTGGGATGAGAGAGTTCGACTTACATGACTGGATTCTTTATTTTATTTACTCTCAAGCTACTTTTACTCACACTGAGGTCTTGTTGATTTTGCATTTGTACATACAGTAGGCATTAACTGGTTCCAGAGAGCTTTTTATAAGCAGATACTATTTCAGAGTGTACTATGCCCCACAATGGACTTACAAAAGGGTCCAAGGGCCTTATTCAGAAGCCTGTATTTGTTTGTTTAATGATACGGTGTTTAGCATGGTCTTTCAGCAGGCTCTTTTGCCCATGAGTTGCATGGATTCCTGCAGAAAGCTGCTAGGTTTCTCAAGGAGGCCTTTGTAGTGAAATTCACAACTGGGTTGCCCTTCTAAAGGCACAAATTTGACCCAAAGATGAAAGCAGAGAAAAGTGGCTGCTCTAGGCCACCTTTGCCACCTCTATGTGGTCTGATCACATCAAGGTGCCAGTGAAACTTTAGGAGTGATGATGAAAGACCACCAAGAGGGGAATGCTTTCCATTTAACTTGTTGGATATTAACCACATGGCCTGTATTTCCCACTGATAGCCCTGTTCTAAAAGCCACTGGAATCCTAGAGTTCTTTACCACATGTATAAAAGTAGTTGCCACAATGTCAATCTGTGACTCAGAGGTCTACATTCTGGTAAACCCTTATCTTCTCACAGAAATTTTATCTACCCTGGTTTGGAAATACTATCATATGTTACCACTGCCATTCCCAGAGATGTGGCAGGACTGATGAAGTTAGATGGGTAGAAAGCACCTAACTGTGTCATATTATCCCTGGCAATTATACCCAGACTATTGTCATGTTTTTGCTTTGATTATTATTTTTCATTGATATGTAATAATTGTACATATTTATGGGATACTGTGTGATATTTTGATACATGTATACAGTGCTTAATGATCAAATCAGGATAATTAGGATATTTATCACCTCAAACATTTACCATTTCTTTGTGTTGGGAACATTCAAATTTCCCACATGTGGAAGCTAAGAAAGTTGATCTCATAGAAGTAGAGTAGAATAGTGGCTACTAGAGGCTGGGAAGGGTTGGGGATGGGAGGAGAGGGAGAGATTGGTTAATTGACACAAAATTACAACACGATAGGAGGAATAAGTTATAGTGTCCTATAGCATGGTAGTGTAACTATAATTAACAACAGACTATTGTGTATTTATAAGGTAGTAGTAGTTGGGAGTGATAACAGAGAATGAACTGTGACTATAGAAGACAGTATGCAGCATGGTTGCTTTCTGAAGAAATAGGACCACCTTGGTCCAATAGAATTGGTTGTCTGCCTTAATTGTGAAAAGTAGCCTTGTTCTTGACTCTTTCCTTCTCATCTCTGATCATTCATTGATGCATTATGTGTATACTTGCTAGATGTCCAGCATTGTGGCAGATGGCACAGGGACCTCAAAAGAGAGCTTCCAGTCCAGTTGGGAGAAGAACTGACATACTACACATGAAATAATCATAGAACCTGAAGAAATGCCTATTTACATCAGACAACCTGTCTACAAAGTGCTGAGAAAATGCTAAGCAATGTGGAATGATCAGTGTTGGAGATGTATTAGAAATGAGGGGAATTAGATATGAGGAAGTAGAGGGTTTGTATTGGATGACTTCTTGGCTAAGGATTTCATTTAGATTTAATGCTAGGTGCAACAAGGAGCCACCTGCACAGTCTTGAAAAGACAAGTGATGTGATGAAAACAGTGGGTGAGGAAGACTATCCAAATAGCATTTTGCATAATGGGTTGGAGCAAAAGGCAAGTGGAGACAAGGCAACAGTGGAACGAGGTGATGAAGGCTGTGAAAATGGAGCCAAAGGGAAAGATACATGAGCTACTTCTAAAAACTTTAAGAATTTCGGGCCGAGCCCGTGGCGCACTTGGTAGAGTGCTGCGCTGGGAGCGCGGCGACGCTCCTGCCGCGGGTTCGGATCCTATATAGGAATGACCGGTGCACTCACTGGCTGATGTGCCGGTCACGAAAAAACGACAAAAAAAAAAAAAAAAAAAAAAAACGACAAAAAAAATAAATAAAAATAAAAACTTTAAGAATTTTATAATCTATTTGATAGTAGAGGGAGGTTTCCTGCATGTATGACATGGCTTATGTACATGTAACAAATATAAGGGCCAGATTCTCCTATATGAGTCATCTACCCTCATCAAGCCATTAGGATGCTAATTAGTTCAATAAAGTAGCAGTGTAATTCTCCAAGATGCACTCCAGGAGCCTGTGTATAAGGATATGCATGTATCTGCAGGGAGGCATGTGCCAGTCTGTGTGTGTATATGTGCTTATCTGAATGGCTGACATTTTGACCATCCCTGGTAAGAATCTGTCAGTGAGGGCACAGGACATGTCTTTTTTTTTTTTTTGGTTTGGTGCGTGTTTATTGAACGGATGAATGAATTAATAAGAACCACTTTGTTTTAGAAGCCTACAATTTTTGGAACTTGAAGGGAATATTGAGATCATTTGGTTATTCTCCTCATTTTAAAGATGGGTAAATTAAGGCCTCTGGGGGGATAAAGCGATTAATCCAAGGTCAGCAGTGAGTCAGTGACAACCATGGAGAGGGACTCCAGGTTTCCTCATTACACCACATTGCTCTCTGTGGTCGAACTGTGTGTGTGTGTGAGTGCATGTGCGGCACATGCACGCGCATGTGTGTGAGAATGAAGGCTGAGGTGTGTGGAGAGCACATGGCCAATGGTAGGTGTGGTTAGGAGGAGCTTCCTTAGCTTGTTTTCCACTTCAGGGTAAATGCGAGCTTTCTAGCAATGGCAGCTCTGTGAATGGTGCCTTTTATTCCACCTTCACTAATTCTTGCTGCAGCTGCTGCTGTCTGGATGGATAAGTCTTTGAATATACATTCTCGCTGGAGGCATGTTGGCTTTATTTTTATATAAAATTTACATTTTCATTTTTAGGTGTTGGGCATAGGAAGTAGGAAAAAGCCATTTGTCAATTCATTTCCAAGAAACGCCTTTGTGAGGAGATGGCCATTGGAACATCTAAAACAGCAACCACTTTTAGAAAAGGTTATGGTTCTTTTCATCATTGATCTATAGGCACAATTATCATTATTGGAAGTCAGCGGTTAACAAAAGAACCAGCATTTTAAAGTCACTTTTCGGTGCATCTGATTTGGGATTTCAGTTTTCCTGTTTGTATTGCTAAAATGTCTTAAGAGTTAAAAATTTAAATAATTAGTTAGCAAATTGCAGGTATGAGCCTTTTCGACTTAATGAGACTTTTAAAGTGTAATTTTAAAAGGTTGTTCATTTTCAAGTGAAAACCTAAAGGTTTGAGGAATCTCTGTTTTAATCGCAGAGTCTGCAACCTTTTTTAGCTTGGCATAGTAACCCGGGGATTTGTGCCACTGGGCAAAGGGTCTAGTCCTGGATATCTACATTTATTGGGCTTCTTTCTCCTTAGGGTTGAAGTCTTTCCTGGTGATAAATGTGGTGCTGAGACAGCTGCAGTCACTCTTCCAGAGACTAGGGCACAATTCAGTGAACTGTAAAAGTAATGCAAAATGACAATTAAAGTAGGGCATTCTCTGGTACCTTGGGGGCCTGACAAAGTGGAAGTATTTGACTTTTGATGTGCCAGACTTATTAACATAAAAACATTATAACATATCACCCACCCAAAAGTCTCACTAGAAACCTCACATATCTAGGAGGGAACTGAGAATAGAAAGTAGTAAGCAAAAAAGGCTCCCAAGCAGGTAAAAAACAAATAAACAAACAACAACAAAAACCAAAACATTGCACAAAAGTCCATTTATTAAACATCATGTAATTTCCCTCTAAGGACAATAATATCTCAGCTCTCCATCCAGCACTTAACTTTTATTTTTTAGACTGTTCTCACAAATATAATGATATAGTTTCCAAGAACACAGTAGAGTAGAAACACCATATTTGAAATGGAAGAGGAGCTGCTTTTGATATACTAACAGCACTGAGAAATAACAACACTGAGTGTTTGATAGCAAGTTGGTGAGGGACATATGTTAAAAATTAAAGACAGGAACTCAAAAAACACAGTGCTTTGGGGTCATTGAGTGTACAGGCAAAACCTGAGTGGTACAATGATTTATGTTTAGAAAAATGGTTCTAAGTAATCAGTAAGAGGTTAAGTTATGCTTTTTATGCTCTATTTTAAGGAAGGCAACTTTGTGATACGTTTCAGAAACAAGGCAGAATAGTTAGGACTTTTTAATCAAAGTTTTAGTTCTTAAAGGGGAAAGCCATAAGCTATCTGGAAAACTGAGCTATCCAGAGTTATTTATTCTTTGAGGGTTTTCGAAAATCAAGATTTTATTAGACATAGACCAAGTGAGAAGCCTGCTGTCAGTGTGCTCCTAGAAAAAAGGCTTCTAATTAGAGAAATACATTAAATGATAAGAAATTTGGGAGAACTATGTTAAATGATAAAAAAGCGACTCATTTGCCATCAAGACAGGAAATAAAAGTTTGCTTTAGACCCATTCTTTTTTTAATGTCAAAATAAGGTTTTTCAGAAACAAATGCTGTTCTTGTCTCTTTGCTGTGTTCCTGTGTTAACCTGGCTGTCTCATTAGAGATGGGGACATTTCCTAGTGAAATTAATATGACATTTAGAGAAAATTTCCTCTCTGAAATGTTTCATGTTATTTGCCATTTAGAATACTTAGAGAGGGGATTGGAATAGTGTCAAGCAAATTTTGATTAAGTAAGGCTAACCAGGAGCCAATACATTCATGCAAAAAAGAAAAGCTTTCGTATTATTTTTTTAAAAGTGTATTTCTTCTGTGGTTCTTTATCCTATATTGAGATAACCTTGGCAGATAATCTGACAGAAGAGGTGCCATCTTCTAAACAGCTGGGCTTGCTTTAGAAAACAAGTATGCTATGTCAAAGCCTGTGGCCAGTACTTTGCTCAAGACAGTCGTTCTCCATCCAGGAGGTACATTAGAATTACCTGTTATTTTAAAAATATACTAATGCCGGGCCCAACTCCAGGCCAATTATTTCAGAATCTCTTGCAGTGGTCCTTGGCAACAATGTTTTTTTTTTTTTTTTAAGTCCCTGAGATGATTCTAATGTGTAGTTAGGACTGAGAATCACTGGCTTAAGACATGCAAACTATTGATTAAGAAAAGATTATTTTCTTCTTCATGGTGGTCTGAGTCTTATCCTCTGCTCCACCAGAAGTGAAAAAATTTAGTCTTTTAGTGCACAGGAGTTGGGTTTGAGCACACACCTCGAATCATTATGAACTAGAACACTTGGTTCATAGACCATCTATGGCCAGTTAACTCAGTTGTTTGGAATGTAGTACTGATGCAGCCAGAATAGCATATTCTGTCCAATTAGAATAATTCTGTTGCATAGGTTTTTTCCATAACTGCAACTCATCTGCCTCACAAAGAGACCCAAGACTGATTACAAAGCCAATGGGTGAATTGGCATAGCCCCATCCACTCTGGAAAAATTGGTTCTAGGGAACCTGCCTCATTGCCTAGTGCTTCTCATTGCATTAGGATGCAGCATGGGACATCTGCCCATTATGGTTTGTGCTGATTTGGGGAACGGAATATTCACTCTTGAAGGCCAAAACCCACAGGAATGGGTGGTTTACTCTTTTAGAATAAAAAAGAAAGAAAGATAGGAAGGTGATAGTCTTCAATGATATTCTCCTATCTGCAGTGTCAGATCGTGCCTGGCACATGTGCCCAGGACAAATCTGATCTGTATCCTGGTGGGTGAGGTGGGGAGAAAAAAATTGTTAGGGTCTCTATAAGCAAGCCCTCTAAATCTGTCTCTTAACTCAATGCCTGGGTGTGGGGATCTTTATGGTGAGATGTATTATTGCATTAGAGACCAAGAAGTAGTACAGTCATCAGGGATACAATTTGCATGGTTTTGCTTCTTTGCCCGAACATGTGGTTCTGGCACCATGCCTGGAAGTCAGGTCTCCACAGAACTCCATATTTAATGCACAGTGTACACAGGTTCAAAGCCCTCAGATGCAAAGCTATGCAAAAATTTCTACTTGAAAACTGGCTTTTTATACATAATAGCAGCTTGGGGTGTTGCTCATGCATTTCCTGAAAAGCCAGTATCCTCTAAATTTCCTTTTTTTTTCTGCATATGTATGCCCATCTACTAATTTTCTTGAAAAAATAATTTAGTAAGTTTGGAAGCTGAGGTGGGACATACATATGCTGCTGTCTTACTGCCAGAATGAGGTCAAAGTTGTGATTCTACTTGGGGTTTTAAGTTCTGTAGAAAGCAGAGAATAAGGATTCCCATCATTCCCACCATGAAAAATGCAGTTGAAGTTCTCCTTTGGATTCATGTTCTCCTATCCCTATTTTACAGAGGAGGAAACTGAGGCACACAGAGACTAAGTAATTTGCCCAAGGTTGCACAGTGAAACAACTAATTGAACTTTTGAGTGTTTAATCCATTCCCTGTTTAACAGGGTAGCATAATTTTCTGGGGGTGGGGGACTTCCACTTGTTAAGTTATATATTGTACTAAATGCCATTGAAGAGTGCACCATTTTTGCCTATTGTGTTGGTACAATGAATTAAGGAGTGTTTGTTGGTTGACTGACTGACTGATGGATAAACTTTTCGAGCAAATACTCGTACTTAGATTGTATTCCTAATGCAGATTCAAGTTTGCCTCCTCCTCCTGTAACTATGTTTGCAACGATTTCAGCATTCTCTTTCTTATGAACAAATTAGAAATGAACTGATCCTTTTGACTTTTACTCTCCCAATCCATTCCTTCCAACAGCATCAATAATTACTTGTGGTTTACATTAAAGGGCATATAAACTTCTAGATAAAAGCATTGTGAGTGAATATTACACAGTCCACCTTCAAATGAGGGTCATGTTGGGGGGGGGGGCATGGACATGCCTGAGTAAGTACAGGGCAATGTTGGGATTTAGTTTCCTTCTCAATACTGGCTCCCCCTCTCTCCCACCTATTCGTCACTCCCCTTCCTACCTACTCTAGGTACTTATGGTCCCTACACTGACTGCTGGCTGTTTGGTGCCCATGTGGTAACTGGATCTGCTGTTACAAATCTTGTTTTCTCCTGCATCAAACTGTGAGCTCCTTGAATGCAAGGGCTGCAATTAATGTCTGACAGATAGTCGTCTGAAAGGAAATCTGCTATTTTGTTCTCCAGACAGTTATTGTGTTTCCTTTTCCAGGCACTCTTAAGTTGAAGTGATTTCAGAAGGCCCCTAAGGAATGGTGGGAATGGTGGGGGTTTCTGGTGGAATGGCAGGAGGGTGGAAGAGATGTGTTTGGGCATTTTTCAGTTCATACAATGGTTCAACGAGAGTACGCCTTCAGTGTTGAGGGTAAGAGCCACTTTACTAGGACATTCAGTTACTTCAGTGGCGACTTTTCCCTGGGTTCCACCCCTTCTAAGGCTGTCCCCCTCCAGTCCCCCCAACCTGTGGGTGCTCATAAGCTGTTTTCCCATGTCTTTCATCTGGCAGGTATTCTGCGTTTGCTTTTGCAAAGCCATTGCTCCAGTAGTCTACTGTAACCAGATTAGACAGCGGTGTTTTAATGACAGGAGCTGAGGCAGGGGGTTTGCTTGCAAACTTCATGTTTCACAGAAAAGGCTTTGGCACCCCCTGTGGACTGCCCTTCACCCTCTTTTGGGCATAATACTTGTTGGCCTTTATATCTGTGATAAGACAGAGGCCTTCCTGCATAACCAGTGCTGAGCAAATGTCTTAAAACAAAGGGAAGTGCAGAGTTTAAATCCACAGTGGGGGATTACCTTGCCTGCATTTCCATATCTTTAGAATAAATATTTTAACATGTTAATTATCTACTACTAATAAAAATACCTTTGAACTTCCAGTCGATTTGATGGGCATAGAATTGTCTCCACTGGGGAATGGGAAGCAATTAGTTTCTGTAACGATTGTGGGTCATGTTGTCTCTTCTTCTTAAGTGCTTGTATGGTCAGTAGCCAGCGTATCCTAGGGAATGTTTGTGTTGAGTCCGTCCTGGTCTGGAGTGCTGCCTCCACAAATCCCCAGGGCCCCAAGGAGGCAGAGACATTCCTCAGACTGCTGCCCCACTGTGGCCTTGGTTTCTGATTCATTCATTACTTCTTGGCCCAGTAGAAAAATTCCTTCTAAGTGGGACAGTTTGACTCTTCTTATGGATTATCTGTGTAATCTTTTTAATCTTTTTTTCTCATTGCAGACTGAAAACTATTCTTTTGATTCCAACTATGTGAACAGCCGAGCCCATTTAATCAAAAGGTATGTTGATTTGCTTGCCTATTTCTACAACTAAGCCTGATTAAATATAAGAAGCCTTTTTCAGATTTTAAGATGAATGCTTGTCTGTTTATTGTAGAAAATTTGGAAAATTCAGAAAAGCATAAAAAGTAAATAAATATCACTGATAATTCCATCATCCAAAGGTGATTGCTGTTGGCATTTTTTCATATTTCTTTATGTCAAAATGCGTGTATAAACACTCACAATTAAAAAATAAAATTGGAATTATATTAAAATGTAGTTTTATATGATGATTTAGAAATTTAATTTTAGAAATATTAGAAAATATTTAAAACTTTCAGAAATCGTATTGATAGCAAATTTCTTGTTGCTCTTCACTTTAAATAAAAGAAGGCCTTAAAAATTTTTCTCGTGTCAATATGCAATGTTGTACTCCACAGACATCGATTATATTTCAATAAAAAATAAAAAATAAAAAATTTTCTAACGTGGAACTTCCAATAAGTGTTGAGATTGCTGTTATTTTGACAACTTTGAAATCATTTTAAGGATATTTTAATGACAGGTAAACTAATTATCTTTTGAAATACTTTCTAGACGAGAGAGGAAAACATATTTGCCTGATTCAATACTTCTTAAAATATTTAGAAGTGTTTCAGGTGCAACATTCAAAGTTGAGTTTTGTGTGATTGGTTAGGTACAATGCCTGTGAGTACAGAGCTGACTATTGCTAAGGAAGAATCCATGCGGTGTAGTGGGCACCAAAGTCACCCGAAGGGAGAGGGACAAGGGGTTCAGGAAGCCCTATAAGGAGGGAGAACTAAGCAGAGAGAGAACTTCTCATGCAAAGAACACAATACTGACATACAGATGATGTCTTTATTACTGCTTCACGTAAATAGCCTCTTGAATGGTCCAGTGGTTATTCTGCAGCTAAAATTGAACTCTGAGTATGTTTGTTAAAATAATTGAAACGAAACAGAGAGGCAAGCAGGACTTCAGTAGAGAAGATCTGAAAATTCTATTATTTTGCTGGCTCTGATCCCATAACTTTATATCAACAGAAGAGTAGGATTCGAGGAATAAACTAGCTTGAATACAAGTAATTTGAATTCATATCTGATTTAATTTGGGAGGTTGCAGTGTCCCCCTAAAAACATGTTAGGTTTATCTGTATTGGTCTGGGATCATTTGTGACCTTAAGTGATGATCATTAGTTATCTGCAAATGAATAGCCTTGTATTAACAAGTTGTAGCACAGTTTGGAGTTTTTTTGAAAGGTTGGGAGGAAGCCATTTAGGATATTTTCTTGTCTCACAGAATAAAAGCAAAAAGTGAGGAATTCAAAATTATGTAGTTTATTTTAGGAGGAAAAGACCCCTCTTTATGTACACTAATTAGAGTGGCATTGCAGCAGAAATCTGCTTTGTTTTCTGCTTCAGAACTGTTATTTTCAAAGCTTCTTTCTTAAATTTCTGGTAAAAACAGTGACTTGCCTTATCCTCTCAGGTCCCTTGGGTTACCTGTGGGTATCTGGGAATTCTACGATCGAGTTAAACTGATCGCATGGGCCTGATTCTCATAGCTTGGCAGAAAGCTAAGACTCCTGGGGACTCTCATGTCTTAGGTCAGCCCCGAGTATCCAATTTACAAGGTGACTGATGAGATGAAAACTTACATTCAAACATCTAGCTTTTGGGACACATGTATTTCCACAGAAGCTTTGGGTCTCACTGGGAACCTCTGATTTTATTAATTACTTTGTATGTTTTTTGTTTGTACACACGTACACACAAAAGGCACAATCTAAACTTAATGGACTCTTGGTGGAAAAGACTCCTGATGTTTCCTGAAATCAAAGATAGTGGATTTTACCAGGGACCACCTTGATTAAGAGAAAACATCTGAAAGCTTAGGGACACATGCATTTTTTTGCCAGGTTCTGTTTATGGAATTGCAAGGACTTTGGAGAACCACAAAGGCCTTGGAATTTATGGGACAATTGAGTTTAGACAGAGCATAATACCTAGAAAGATACAGAGAATCTTCTGTGCTATACTTTTCGGGGACTAGCCATGTTCAATGTAAAATGTGTGGAAAATATAAAAGAGAGCAGTGACTAGTACCAGGTGATAAAACCATGCAAAGCATGTTCAAATAGCTCACAGCAATGTTTTAAAGGGATTTCGCTGTATGTAGTTTCTTGAATATCCATTTACATACATGGAAAAGCTCCTGGCCAGGAAATTCTGAATCTGATTATCAGTTTTTAATTTTACTATCAAGTTCTTGTTTCTTTGAATGCCAATCTAATTTCAGGCCAACTTTGAGTACTTGTTTTCCTGTCCATTTTCTCTTCCTCTCTTCATTTTTTACTCATCCAAGGATGTTTCTTGGGCCCTTCTTTTTGGCATTCTTTAGCAGTTGTTAGCATTCTTGGCCAGACTGTTTACACACAGGTGACTTTTCCCCTCTTACATCTATCTTCCTCAGGTTGTTGAACAGCAGCTGTCACTGACCACCTCTGGTTCTTCTCTGCATTAGCCAGGGTTCCTACATGAAATAGTTGGTACACCCAAATTAGAGTGACTTGTGGAAAGTTCATTTACAAAAGGACTATTTACAAAGGCACATGCAAGGGACACCACAAGGGATACTGTGCTATTCTGGCACTAAGAACAATGGAGGAGCTAAAAATACTTCTGAAAGGACCAGGGAAGAGAGCATGTAGGGAACGTTGACTTGAGAGGAACGGTGACTTCTGGTCGGTCCAGGGATCCAGTCATCATGGGGTGACTCTGCAGGAAGGGAGCAGAGAGACATCACTCTCCTCCCACCCTCTGATCTCCTGCTGGTACCCTCCATTGGCTAAACTCAATGGGAAGCCAGAGGGCAAAGAAGTTCTGACAGGCACAGATCAAGGTTGAGAAGAATGAGGAGTGGATCTGGAAGTGAAAAGGAAGATATGTGGCTCATTCCCCATAATTTTCTGCACTGAGGAATCTAGCATTATATTTCTGTAGGTTCTTTCCCCCTGCAGAATGCCACACAACCTGAAGATGTACCCAAGGAGGCTTATGTGAGGGTCCCAGATTAACAAGCCAAGACTGTTCAGAATTTTTTCTGGATGGAATTCCTTCCTGCTATGTTTGATTTTTTGCTATCTTCCCAGAGCAAGGAAAGCTAGCAGTGGTACTTTGCCACTGCTTTAACTCTCTTTTCATGCCTGCTTTCTGTGCTGCTGTCTAGTATCTATTGCAGTGCTTTTGGAGCAATATCAAGCAGGGCATGAGGCTATAGCTCCAAGAAAATAAAATAGGAAATGAACAAGGCACTGAAGCAGTGTGGAAAGGAAAATAAGCGCTGGTTCCTAAACCATGCACAGTACTTTGTTTTTTTCACCCAGATCGTCCTAGGGTTTTGCAGCACCTAGTATGGTGCCTTGTAGATAGTAAGTGCTTGGTATATGTTTATTGAATGAATGGAAGAAAGAAGTTGAAGGAAACCTCAGCATTTTTCCATTAAAAACTAGCACTAAACTTCCTTTGAAGCCAGCGATTTCTAAACTTTAGTGTGCACTGGAATCACCTGGGATGCTTGTTAAATGCAGAGTCTCTAGCTCCATCCCTAGAGAATCTCCAGTTTTAATAGGTTCCCAAGATGATTGTGATCCAGATGGTCCAGGAACCCCTCTAGGATCTTCCTATGTTTCTTAAATACAGTTACAATATTACTGAATCCATGTCCGGCTGCCCACCTCCAAACAGACACAAAGGACTTGAAAGTCAAATGGTGAAATGGGAAGGCCTCTTTATTCAAATCTGGAGAGATGGTAGGCTAACCCAACTCCAAGGCTCAGATTTACTGAGGGGTTTTTAAAAGAGGAGACTGAGGGAATAGAAAGCAGGGTGGGGAGATGTGTGCTGTGGGGGCTACGTGTAAGGGGCCAGGTGCAAATTCTCATCAAGGCTCACTCTAGCTTCTGTTCTTGTCCTTGATGTTATCTTAGGGTCCTGCAGGATTTTGGTTTGCTTTGAGGTGGAGTCAGCATAGCTTTATTGATATCTTCCTTGGTATCTCAGGGTCTGAAAAACAGCTCTACACTTATGTAAATAATGT
Organism: Cynocephalus volans; assembly: GCF_027409185.1. Classification (NCBI taxonomy): domain Eukaryota; kingdom Metazoa; phylum Chordata; class Mammalia; order Dermoptera; family Cynocephalidae; genus Cynocephalus; species Cynocephalus volans. Next base: position 108,257,858 of record NC_084478.1, on the reverse strand, counting down.
AATCCTGCCCTGTAACCAAGGTTCAAATTATCAAGTAACCATGGGAAAAGAGGGGACTCAGAGAAATGCATACTAAGAGAAAAACAAAGTGTCTTTTAAAATTTTCCTAAAGCCACGGTGCTTTTGGCTTGGAACCACCTTGGAACATGGCTACTCACTCCAACAATACTCTTTTGACTGTCACTGCCTTCTCATTCTTAGTCTCAGATGGCATTCCCTTGGTATGTGGTGTCACCTACTAAGAAGATATGACCTGTTTCGTTTCAAATTATTCTGTCTCTTGGAAAGAGTTCTAATATTTTAAAGGGTAAATACAGGTCAGAATTTGTGTAATGTTCATCAAGCATTTGCTGAGTAACTCTTGTGTGCAGAGCTCTGTTTTAGGTGTTCTCAAACATACCCATCTCTCTGTTGGTTACCAGAGCAGTAATAGAAACATTTGCATTTACAGTACCATTGCAAACAGGTACCCCTAGTTTATTGTCCCACGAAAGTTGTTTTACAAGTCTTTCATCTCCCAAGAGGTACACACAGGTAATAAACAAGTGAAATCAGCATTTTTTATGCCTGGCATAAATTGTTATTTGTTTTGGGTGAGTAGCCATTTACCAGGCTGTTTTACAATTTGCAGCATCTTGCTCACTGGGTCTTAAACTGCCTTACACAAATCCATTCATTAAGCCACTAAATGCCCTTACTAGTTCAGTGTAAGTGGTAATTAGTTTGTCAGATGGGCGAACTGATCTTAAATGAGTTAACTATTTCAAAGTTTGGGGGAGAGTGGTTATACCTCTCACTTTTTCTTCTGAGAATAGACAGCTTCTTGTATTCACACTACCAGTCTCTTACATCCTAGTAGCTAATCCATCACTGTTTTATTATCTCTGTCCTTTCTACCTAAAAAACAAAAGCTCTGAGATGGTTTCTAACATTCATATGCATATAAAATGGGTGATCAAATTTTTAAAAGAGCAGATACAAAACCAATTAGGAGAATCAAGATAGAGATCTGTGGCATCAAGGGTGGTAACTCACTGCAATGAAACATTATATTTACCTTGATGATTTTGAGAAGCCAAGACAAAATGGTAAGTACATCAGGTTATATAGTTTTCATTATTCAATAAAGGAAGGATACACATTTGACAGGAGAATTATATTTTTCTATTCCTGAATTTTGGGAGAAATTAACATAACAGCAGTGTGTGACTATTGTTTACAGAAGATATGGAAACATTCTTTAAATATAACTTTTCTATTCCAATCCTATAGAAGACCATGAACATAATAACATCTAATTATAATTCAATGAAGGCATTATTGTACAGACTAATGATCAAATTAAACAATAATCATTTATTGAACATCTGTGTGTCTGGTACTTCACGTATAGTCTCACTGAGTCCTCAAAGTGGCCTTTTTTTTTTTTTTTTTTGTGACCGGTAAGGGGATCGCAACCCTTGGCTTGGTGTCACCCGAACCACGCTCAGCCAGTGAGCGCACCGGCCATCCCCATATAGGATCCGAACCCACAGCGGAAGCGCCGCTGCGCTCCCAGCGCCACACTCTCCCGAGTGAGCGACGGGGTCTGCCCCCAAAATGGCCTTTTAAAGGAGGTTTTAGCAAATGTATTTTACAGACAAGGAAATTGAGGCTCAAAGACCTTGGACATCAGGCCCACGTCACATAGACGATGTGGTAGATTACAGATTATCACTTGTCTTAATGACTCCAAGATCAGTGCTCTTTGCACTATAGTCTGTGACGGAAATAGAGTTTAAAGAAACTGGAGCAATTGATCTCGACTGGGGGTGATTTGGTGGTGTCTCTCTGGAGACATTTTTGGTTGTTACCCTGGGGTGGGGTCACTTAACCCCTGGGTTTTGGTCATGGATGCTGCTAAACATCTTACAATGCATAAGACAGCCCCCACAACAAAGAATTATGCCGTCTAAAATGTCAATAGCGTTAACGTTAGAAGCCCTGTGCTAAGGGATGATTAATTACATTGCACTTAGACCATGTTCCCCACTGTCATATGTCCCAAGCAAGTTTTGGCAACTGCTGAAATGTAGTCAATTCAGAGCTGAATTCTCTGGCTTAAAGTGACAATTTTGTGTTGTGGATTAAAGAAATTTTCATATGCTTCAGATATCAGATAAACAGGCTGAGAAGTTAATATTTGTTATAACAGTGGAGGAGGCTGTAACATCATCAAGGCAGGTCATTTTCTTTCTCCTGAGGTACACGGGTGCTTGTAGGCAAAGGCCAAATTTTTCCAAAAATCAAACTTTGAATCTATTTAGACTATAGAATTAGTATTTACAGGAAGCCCCGGAATTTGTGCCATAAAGCTAGAAATGGTGAAACACTTTGTCAGGTGTTTCCAATTGGCCATCTTGACCATTACAGAATTATAGGATGTTTTGTGTTTTAGTAGAACTTCATCCTTGTGGGACCATAGGGCTGAGTTAACTTGTGACAGTTTGGAGGAGATGAGTGAACTGGCCTATTGAAAGATTTTAGTTTTAGTGGAGTGGATGCTCAGTTATCCTTTCTGAAAATAATTACCTAACCGGTCAATGCTTCAGTTTCTCCTACTCTTTATTTTGTAATTATGGCTTTTTAGTTACTGCCCTCTTGATCTTTTCCTTTTTATATTCAGCAAGCATTCTAGATCTTGGTTGGTCATATGTTAAAAATCTGCTGTGATTTCTCTTGACCCAGTGTGGAGAGTGACAGTGTATCCATTGTGTCCATGGCATAGCTCTTTATCAAATGTACTGGATGTTCTTATCAAAGTCTCAGAGAGCCAGGCCTGTGAATGTTTAAGGTTGAGCAGATCAAACAAGTTTACAGTGTCATTTCCACGGAGCTCCTTTTTCAGAGGCACAGTAGGTCTGTTGGGGCTTGTTTTACTTTACAAGTGTGCCACTCTCCCTTGTTGAGACAACAGCACATTTTCTTGAGCGTGCCTTTGCTGCTTCCTCACTAACTAGGGAATGGATTCACCATCCACTAGGTATTTCAGATGCATAATTTATGGTCCAAGGTGTAGCACAGCTGAAGATTCTGTCAGGACATACAAAATATTAGAAATAGCAGGTAGGTTCTCTGTGGATGTACCTTATGTATTATTCTCTATTTCATCAGAAATGGTGTGGAGTTCTTGGATAGTATGCTTACTGCATTTTATAGTGAATTGATTTAATACATGTAAGAAAAATTTTACCCACAAACTCTTGAGTTAGAAGTTTCCATGTTCTTAGTATCTATACCCACAATTTTATTAGTACTTACTCTCTGGTTCTCATGTTTATACTACCTTCTGTATTAGTTAGGGTTCTCTAGAGAAACAGAACCAATATCTGTATCAGTATCTATGTCATCTATTATAAGGTATTGACTCACACTATTACAGAGGCTGGGAAGTCTTGCAATCTGCCATCTGCAAGCAAAAGAACCAGGAAAGCCGGTGGTATAGTTTGAAGGCCTGAGAACCAGAGAACCAGTGGTGTAGATTGCAATCAGGGTCTGAATGCCTGAGAACCAGGAGCACTGAGGGCAGGAGAAGATTGATGTCCCAGCTCAAGCAGTTGGGCAGAGAGCAGATTCAACCTCCTTCTCCCTCTTTGTTCTATTCAGATCTTCAGTGGATTGAATGAGGCCCACCCACTTTGGGGAGAGCCCTATGCTTTACTCAGCCCACCAGTTCAAATGCTAATCTCTTCTGGAAACATCCTCACAGATACACCCAGAAATAGTGTTTAACCAGCTATCTGAGCATCATGTGGCCCAGTCAAGTTGACACGTAAAATTAACCATCATACCTTCTATGTACCAAGGCTCTCATCTACTCAGTTCCTGCCTCTCTTTTTCATTGAGTCTGGCCCTCTGCTTTTCTTAGTTAAAATTGAGCTGGGTTCTTGGATCCTGATGATCCTTTCTATTTTAATTGCACTACCTCAATTTCTGCCACTTTTGCTTTTTACAGTTGAGTAATAGCCATCTTTGGAGAGTAGTTAAGGTTCCAGGCTGTGGAGCTAGACTACCAAGATTTGGTCTTAGACCTGCCACATTTTTATCAGTTGCGTGGCCTTGGACAAGTTGTTTAATATTTATGTATCTCTGTTTGTTCATCTGTAAATGGGAATATTAGTAGCACCTTTCTCTTACAGAGTTGTGATGATTTAAAAAGTTAATTAGTATCAAGCACTTAAAACAGTACCTCATCAATAGTACTCCCTCAGTAAACATTAGCTATTGTTATTTTACTTTGATCATATAAGAAAAGAGAAAACCTTCTGAACTGATGACATTCTTTAAAGATGATTGTTTTAGATTTGTGGCTTCTTCCGCCTTGCCTGTAGTGATGTGTTGAAGATAAGTGAGTGAAAATATTAGCTGCATCATCATCCAATAGTGGGAACCTCTCTGCGATGTTAAGTTCCATTATCTTTAAACAGAAAATTTTCTTCCCCCTGTTCCTACTGTGTTGAGCAACCCAGCCACCGCTGGCCTCATTACAGAGCTGACATCATCCTGACTCAGAAAGATTTTTAAAATCAGGTCTATCACAGTCATATATTATCATTCTTTTTTCAACCCAGCAGCTCCACCTTCAAGGACTTAGAGGGCAACAGCCTGAAGGATAGTGGACACGAGGAGAGTGACCAGACTGACAGTGAGCATGATGTCCAGCGGAGCCTGTATTGTGATACTGCTGTCAACGATGTCCTGCACACCAGCGTGACTTCCATGGGATCTCAGATGCCTGACCATGGTAAGGGCTGGCTGGATGTAAGTTGCAACAGCAGACTCCAAAGAACCCAGAATGTCTGCAGCACACTATACTGCTTTACTATAATGAGTGTGTTATTAAAGTGTCAACTGAGCTCACACCTCAGCAGCATCTACAGGTATTTGAGATGTCCTGACACCTAGCCAGATTCTTCTTTGCCCTCCCTGAATGGATTCCCTAATATTGTACAATGTTCAGGCATTTTCAAAGCTGGCTGCATATACATATTGCATACATTCTCTTCAACAATAACTGCACTGAGCACGTAGGAAATGAGCAGATGCCTTCTCACCAGGAGTAAATGCCCTTTTTGCTTTAGTACATAAATTCAGCTGATCAACTGAGTTGCATAGAACACAGCACTAATGAGACCAAAGGGTTGGGTTTTATTTCCCTATCAGGCTGGTTAGCTTTACCCAGAGAGAAACCCTGTTCTGTGACCACAAATTACTCTTTACTGAATACAGAAAGTACCAGACTTACCATTTTGTCTATAGGGCTGCTATGCCAAATCTCTCTAGCTACCACATGAATCCATGCCATTGGTCACAGGGGAAACCAGGGTAAGAGAATGTGGCTGAATCCGTGTAAATCATTCAGCTAATGTGAAAAGCACCACAAAGCACATGTCAGGAGCAGCGTCCTCATGTATGAAGAAAAATCTCTTTTTGTGAACTCAGTCACACATGCTTCAGCAAGAGGCACTATTTAAAACTGTGCTATGCAGAAAACCAGGTTATAAAAACATTAGCAGAGTTCAGCTAAGGCAGAATGTTCAGATGGACTTGGGCACAAATGTCATTTTCAATATTTTACTGATGCAAACATGCTATGCAAACAGCTCGTCTTTTTCAATTAAGAAGTATGAATTCAACTTGGTGTTTAGGCTCAGTGAAGCTTTAGAATGCTTGGCTGTGTCTTGAGAGAAGCTAGACTCAAGCTCAGCTGGAAGCCCTACTGCTAAAAGACTTAAAGATGAGAAAACAAAATATGGTGATTATGTGCTGGTCTTCAGCTGTTTCATTTCACTGTAAACATCATTAAATGCTTTTGTTTTGGTTTTGTAAATGAATCCAAAGGAAAAAAAATGCATGATCCACAAAACAAAATGTTTTCCATGGAAAAAAATTAGTCACTGTAGAGTCTATTAAATTGTCTGATCCATCCCCTCCTCAGCAGACCCAAGTGTCAGAGTTTAGTACATGTAGAGGTCACTACCAATTGTGCACTGCTGCCGTCCCTAATTGGTGAGTGGTAACATCTGCAGAGATAGTATACTATCTGAGAAATCTTACTATGACTAAAGATGAAAAAAATTAAACATTTATATAACTGAAACAGAGGCAATTTAATTCTCAGAGGATTAGCAGATTGATATACATCATTTACTAGTTGTGTGTCTCAAAAAATGCTTTTTCATTTATATCAGAAAGGGTTTTAGTTAGATTCTCTCTAAAATGAAATGACTCCAGGAAAGGAAATAGTCATAATTGATTCTCACTTTATGCCTGGCTAGAACAACATCTGTTTTAATTTTTTTGTCACATTTTTCTAGGAAAACAATATCAGTGGACTGCAGCTAGTTTTTCTGAGTGTTTCTCACAAATGGGATGTATTATATATATTACTGTGTAGACTAGATAATAATGAGAGTATTCTAAAGCAAATGTGTGGCAGTATCCCAAGACTCTCCTATACATGAGGTGATGTTTTCACACACACGTACACACATACATGCATGCACGCACTCACATACAGAGACACACTTTTTTTTCTGTTCCATTTTGGCAACACTTTCACATTTTGTTTCTCAATATTTGATTTACATGTATGTGTCTTTCTTTTTTCCATTATTCCAGCAGTGGCTAAACCTTGAACCAACCATTGGGTTCGCTTTTTTCAACTTGGGTGAGTGATTAAGTTTAAGTACAAAGGGAATTCGAGTCTTGTTTACATCTAAGTCTCTACCTTGTGATATCCCACTATTTCTGAAGCTTTCTGTAATGATGCTTCATTGTGTGTCCCCAATCGTTTTCAGGCTTGCCAGATAGATTGTGTCACCAGTTCACTTGGGTTAATTACTGCTACCTCGAAAAACAGCAATGATTTCAACAATTAACGTTTTATAGCCTTTTACTATCTCAAAGCTTCATTCACATAATAAGTATATCTCATTTATCCTAAGGCATAGTGGTTGAAAGGCAGTCACTGGGTGAATTCACCATGCATGCCTGGCTTTGTAACCATTTTAGTTTGATTTGTTCCAAGGAAATATGATATTATTGCTTTAAAGGACTACCAATTTAAAAAGGTGGGGAGGGAAAGTAGAATCTCAGACATGCCCCCCAAATTTCAATAATTCTTCGAGGAAAAAAATAGTCACAGGTCTCTTTGATTCATTGACACTGTGTTAGGCATCTTAAACCCAAGTGCCCTGAAATCCTGGGGTTTTAGGGCTGAATTATTCTTGAGGTTTGGGTGAGTGTTGCTGGAGAAGAGTGAGGGGTTATAGTGAACTTGTCAGGCTAACTCTGATCCTGATATTTTTTCAGTCCTGCCAGAACCACTCCAAAGTTGGGCCAAATATACCCAATAGAGTGTACCTTACACCTTTGTTTTGGGGAGTTTGGCTTATCTTGGATTTCATGTCTGTAGCTCTCTCTGTGACATTCCTAATTTGGATATTAGTACTGCATCTTTCTTTATACATACATGGACACGTGATTGATGGGGGAATCTCAGAAGTTTCAAAATAAAGATAATTTTATCCATCTGTTAAATTTTTTCCTTGAGTAAGAATGGGTTGTTCAATGAGCTGGTAATTGTGTTGCCAGTGTTTGAGGAAAAGTACAAACTATGTTTGTTCCTTCCTTTCTGAGAGATACCTGGGCCCTGTGGTTTTTCACATGGCCAGAAGTTTCTTTGAGATTTGTTCTTATCACTTTACTATAGCACAGGAATGCTCAGTGTGAATGACAAGGGTGCTTTGTGATCTGAGTAAGAGCCCAGATCTTTTATTTTTAGTAACCCTTCTCTGAGAGCATTCCTAGGGCTGGGAACCCAGAATCACTATATTCAACAAAGGGAGGAGAATATCTAGAAGACTTTTGAACTCAAAGGGCAAAAGACAGGTGTTTAGTCACTAGGGAGTTTAGACTGTGTTTTGATTGCCCCAACCAAATACGTTCTTGAGCTGGGTCGGGGTGGAGATAAGAGGGAATGACAGGAATCCCTGCTCTCTTGATTGCTATCAATCCTGGTCTCTCTCTTGACAGACCAGGTCAGTACGTTGATGAACTGGCTGAACTGAATTTCCTGGTTGCCAGCTGACTGAATTACGAATTCATTTGTCACCCACAGTGCCCATGAATTAATATGTCTCAGTTTGTCCCTAGTGCTGCAGCTAGTGTCATGGCTTCCCAGAAAAAAAGGTGATGGAAAATTCTTTACGCAGTGCTTTCTACTGGCATATGGTTCTTTTTTGGAATGCTATCTCTCAGTAGTTCTCAGAGTGCCTTGAGAACAAGGAAGTGTTGCCATTTGGCAGATTTTAACACCTGATTTGGTTCCTGAGGTGATTTGGTGCTGAGTTTGGGAGTCACACTCAGATATCTTAACCAATGACTTTCTTTCCTAAATTTGAGTTGTTTGGTAAAATCACCATCTTCTGGTGGGGATAAGAATTTTGCCTTATGTTTTTCCTGCAGACAGTCTCTAAGAAGAGTAATTGACAAGTAGGGTGGTCAGAGTTGCCAGAGGCTTATGGGTTCATTGCTTGATTGGGGGTATCAGGGTTTCAATCTCTTCCTATGTGGCTTATCTCTGGGTTAAGTAGTGCTGGGGTTAATAGGCTTCTGGCTCCTCCTTGCTTCTTTGCATGACCATTTGTGATGACATGTATATCCAATTATGCTTACTTAAATATGTAATCCTCATACGAAATTGGGGTTCATAGGGATCATTCCCTAGAACTAAGTGTATACTATTTCCAAGCCCAACTAATTTGTTTCAAATCACACTTTCTCTCCTTAAGATTTAAATTATTGATTATAAATTCATCGGCTAAAAAGATGACTCTAATTGCTCTAATATACACCCAATTTGGAGTTCACAACAGCACTGAATTGGTTTCCCTCTCATGCTAATTGACACCAAATGAAAGCAATGTACAGAAATTTGCAGTATCATTTATCTGCTTTTCACATCCAAATGCACCCAAATGCAATATAATGATTGCTTTATTTCTGGAAGTATAGGTTCTTCTGTGTTTTACCAAACTTGTTTATTTTCTAGTCTCATCACTTGGATATCATTTAACATGTTTGCTGTGTAAAACATGGATTTGAAGAACTTGATCTGTGCCTAATGCAACTGCTGTTAACAGATAAGCCATGAAAATATTCTGTAGGCTGCAAACTATGCATATTCTAGTGTCTAGTGTCAACCACGGGTGTATTAAGATATTTACACTTTCAACACTCTACAAACAATGTGTAATTTCATTTCCTCTAGCATTTTAATGAAATTATGATTCAGTGACTGAACATCCCTTCCTTTATCCTCTTACCTATCCCTCTGATTCACCTATCACCGCACTAAATTTCCAGACACTCATTTCAATTAGTCTCTTGGCAAAATAGGGAGTTCTCAATGGAGAATATTTTGTGACATTGCAAAGCAGTGTGCTGCTGGGCTCTAGAAATGGTAGCATGGACCAGATGTTCATAGAGTAATTGAAAATTCCATTTTATCAGAATAGCATTTGCTGTCAAAAAGTTTTATCTTTACTTCAACAAAGAGGTTGATTAGATCCCCCTGGACCCGAATTAGCATCTTTGAGGCTAGATATACTGTTTTGCAATTCATGTGGTTATTTCTTCCCCAGTTTGCTCATATAGAATCTTTTAAAAATGTCTTCCTCTTGCAAATACACCTGGTTAAATGTTTAGTTACTTGGACACAGGAATGTGTATATGGTGTTTCTATGTATGTGACTTCCAGCTTCTTTCATTCTGCCTCAGATATACACACCTGCTCTGAGGTTGAATTTCCTGCTTACCCTTGGTTAATGTCACTATAGGATGGTAGGTTTAATATCTGACATGCTCAGTTACCTTCCTGGTTTAGAGGCACTCAGTGGTACTCAATGCCTAGTCCCCCTTTTCCTCTGATGCCCAGAAACTTTATCCTTTTCCAGTCTCAGCAATTGCTGGCCAGGTAGGAAGAGAGGTGACAGGTGGACCTTTGTTTATTTTAGCTACATTGCTGCACTAGATAATTAGATTGCCTCCAAAGCATTATTTACATTTTACTGGCAAGGCAGTCGCTGAAAGAAAAAGTTGTTCTTAACTAATGGAAACATCTATGCTGTTAGTAGTTGTTTGCTAGCATCATTTTGGCATGGGCCCTTTGGTTAGATAATTCATTTCTGCTATTCACCATCAGCTTCTTCATGCAGGACATTGGGAATAATACCAACTGTTTGCTTTCAAATATAAATTCTATTTCATATAAATGTATGTTTTCCTGATCCACTTGGAACTTTAATTGTCTCATATTCAAGGTCACTTAAAAATTTATTATTATTAATAATTACCTGTGGTAAGGGATTCATTGTTCATCAAGAGAATAAATGCCAGGGGCTTTCTTGACTAGCTGAAACTACAAATTTCTATGGTTCTAAGCACTTGGAAAGCATTGGAGAATGGAGGCTATATAAAGGGAGCACACTGAACAATTAAGAATTTCATTCTCTAGCAGTCTGTGGCCCAATAGCACAAAATGGTCCAGTATGGAATAGACTACATAGGATCAGTGAAGAAATTAATTAAGATTATTTGAGCTGGAAAGCAAAATGCGTTTAAAAGGACGTTTCGGTGTAATGGGATCCCTTTGGAAGAATAGTGGAAGCCAGATGCCACCATAGTATGCTACATAAAATTATGCTCTATTTGGGTGAGCATTTTCCAGTTGTTTCCTAAAAAAGCAACTTCTATATGTCATGATAAGTAGGGACATTGCCAATAGGTCAACAGATGAGAAGCAAGTCAAATTGTTTTATGGGGCCAGATCATATGGACCACTTCACATACTCAAAATGTCTATCGAAATATCAAGATCATTACCTTCTTTAGGTCTTTATTTCTGTTTAACATTATTTCTTTCCTGTTATAAGATGGTTAAGAACCATAAATAAACTCTATCAGGATGGGAAAACATGAGTCTAAACACAGCTTTTAAATATTTATAGGGTATTTCTCTCTGTTTATTTTCCCTTTAACCCCTTAATTATGAAATAAATATGGTAAATTAAGTCTAGGCATAGTTTTAAAAGCAATTTCAGGAATACCAAAATTATATGTCATTTCTCTGTGTGTGTATGCATGTGGGCAAAATACTCATGAGATGGCTTTCTTCTTTTAACATAGATGCTTTTTGTCACCTAGGGCCAGATCTTGCCCCAGGTTTTTTTCGTCTCTGTCTTTACCAGATGGCTCATTGCCTGTATACTTTGGGTCAGGGGAAAGCTTATTTGATATATCCACTTTGGAAAGGTGGCTTTTTGGTAAAAAAAAGTCTTTTTAATTTCTCTTCCTACAAGGCTTACCGCCAATAAAACTCCAGCCTGGAAAAATCATGAAGAACCAGATTGGTAAAGGTTTGAGCTGGCCTTTTTAGGGCCATCAGAAAAGTTGCTCTTTAGAGGCTTACACACAGGCTCTTCTTTTTGGGATGTTTTAAAAGATCTCACATAATCTAGGCTTAGGTCTTAGACTTTTAAAGCTCAAGGTGAATAGACAAAACAGTCTTTTGCAGCTGGGCAGAATGGAACCCCACAAACCAATAATAGTGCATGTTGGCAGAATATAAAACAGTTCCTCATAGTTTGAGCTAAAGGGATTATCAATGAGATATTAGTCTTCAGAGTTGTTCTGGAACAAATCCTTTGGGGCTGGCCATGTGTGTGCAGGTGTCAAAGTTAGAAGTGAGTTGTGGGATTTTAGGTTTTGTGGCGAACACTGGACTTCACTTAAAAATGTGCAGGTCAGAGATCTACTGTGCGGTCGATAGTATGTGCAAGAGGAGATATGAAAAGCACGAATCCAGAAGGGGCCAAAGAATTTTACCAGAAAATGAACTCTTTGTGGCTGAATTCACTCAAACTTTTGTGTCATTAAGGGGGCCTCATGAGAGACACTTTGTCTTTTGAGGGTCTCTGATAATCAGAAATAATAGTTCTACTTCATTATCCTTCACAACAGTTTAGACAACAAACATGCAAGCTGATAAATCGAAATAATAGACCACACTGTCTTAGTTTAGTCCCTTTTAATCTTAGTAATATGCACTTTAATGGCAAGTGAAACTCTTTAGGTTCCTGTCTTAGTTTAATAGGAAGAACAATCTGGCTGAAGTTAGAACTCTAAAAACAGGTTTATTTCCCACTGCACCAGTCTGCTAAGCCTTAGGGTCTCTCTAAATCATGGTCTAGTACCTGGACTCTAAGTTGTGCAGGAATGCAACTGTAATCTGCTTTGAATAAAAGCAACTTGTAATGTTGCTTCTATTTTAAGTAGAAATCTGTAAACATACACTGCTTTAATCACCTGGAGAAACTTGGTAGCCTTGGTTGATTACAGCAAGGCAGCTTCCCAGTCATGAGTTTACAAATTCAAATTCAGAAATATATTTTCCAATTTCTGTGCAGCCACTGTCTCCACCTCTAGGCTCATATATTCTCTCCCTTTCTATCAATAGCTTGGAGAATAATAGATGTTTGACAACTTGTTTTCTTCCCTCCTCTTTCAGCCTGTATGGAGTTTCCAACCTGTGTGAACAATAGAATTTTTCCCTTTTAATACATGGAAAAGAGGGAAAACAGGAATGATGTAGGTTCCAAGATAGCTAGACTGGTCAAACTGTTCCAAGGCATCACCACCTGCTGTTTTTAATCATTAATGAGGCTGTCAGTTGCTCTAATCTGGGAGGTGAACCAAAAGAATGGTTTTGATTTTAATTTAATTTAAAAATCAGCTTATTGAAAAGAAAAATGCCTCCAGCTTGTAAGAGTCAGGTTGCACACTGTTGATAAACCAAAGCAAGTCAGAGACAGAAGCTGAACCATCATTTATATGCAAACGTGAACTATGTTAGACTTGGGAAACTTTTATTATTACCATCACTAGCCAGAAAAGTTAGTCCTTTTAATTCAAGGAGCCATTGTATTCCAGAGACAGGCTGAATATAAATATCAGTTCCTTTCTTTTTCTAGAAGAAAAACTGATGCACTGAAGGTTTAAAGACTTAATTAATGTCAGAACACCAAATGGATGGCAAAGTCCAGAATGAAGCACAAAGTGCAAATTCTTTTGCTCGACTCAATGCCCAGCAAACTGTTGGTACATTTTAGAACTTGAGTGATTATCTGTGAGTAGTCTATTAAGTTTAGGTTTTCTTACACTGGGTGATTTTGCTTAGTGGCAGAATGAGAATTCAGAAATACAGTGTCTATGCACAAAGTGGATTTTAGAGACCTAGAGCCAGACCTTTGTTGTGTCGACTGTTAACTTAGAAGGTTTCATTATGCCTCTCTGAGCTTCACCAAACACTTTCAGCTTTATAATTGATGTCAACTGAAGTTGAAAGCAGAGAAAACCTTCCTTTTTGGCTGTAGAAAACATTATCTTACTGCTGGGCCCTCGTTAGCCGGAGGGTAGGTGAGGACTTCCTGAATTCAGCTGATGATCAATCTATTCAGCTAATGAGTCTGCAAACAGACCGAGCGGCTGGAGCTGGCACCAGGAAACCACCATTCCAAACTAACCATCTCCTGTTAACCTTTTGGTGTTTCCTTTGTGACGCTTGTTAGAGACCCATAAAACTATCTGCTCTGGATCTTTGGTTTAAAACACAACTTTCAAAGAAACACAATCTACTTTAAGGCTTCCGTTAGTATGGTGTTTCCCTTCATGAAGGAAAATAACTGACTTGCCATTTAAGCAAAGTTTGGATGATTAATCTGTAATGTTCCAGTAATTAAAATGCCAGAAAAAGTTGCTTCTGTAGTTGGTATAATTTATAATGCTCTCCAGATTCCAGTGGTAGTGAAGTGGGTGGCAGATGTTTCCACCAACATTATGTGTTGATGGTCTGAAGGTACCCATTCCCAGGCTGTAGCCCTGTCTGCCAGACTGTCTGTCTGCCTTCTGCTCTGGACTGAATTCCTCTTGATTGCCTGAGGGGTTTAGAGGTGTGTTTCACTTCCTTTCTGCAGTATTATGAGCCAAGGAATGAGCATTGGTACTCCTGGGAAGGGGAAACATCTTCTAAATTGAAATGCTCTTAAGCTTGTAATGATAGGTTACCAAATGGGCCCACCCAACATTCAAACTATTGCATTTGCATGATGAAGATGCAGGAGCAGCATTCCTTGCTGCTCTTGTCCCCCATCCCGCTCCCTCTTTGATATTTCCACACCCAGAAGTAAGTGTGTCATTGAACAAAGTGTTCCAAGCATGTTAGACCCATGTGTTCATCCTATGCTTTTGTTTATACGTCTACAGCACCTTTTAGCATCTAATTTCTCTCTCATTTGCTCTAAATAAAAATTACCTAGAATAAATGACTTACATTATCCTAGGGGACAGAATCTCTAGATGTGGAATTGGCTGTCTATTAAATAAGTGAGATTTGCAAAGCTAGACATTGTTTTATTTGATTTAGAAAAGGGATATTTCTTCCAGAAACCTGATATTAATCTTCTAGGATCCTTTAGAGATAAAAATACCTTCACCAGAATTGCAGGCACAGAACCTAATATTCTACTTGCGGTATTGCCTAGAGCCCCTTTGGTATCTTAAGTTTCCACTGTCATCAATATAGAACGTTTAAAGTCCTAAAAAGTCCCCCAAATCATTGTGATAGGAAGCTCATGTTATATCATTTATCCCTTATAGCAACCTTGAGAGGGAGACAAGCACAGAATTCTGAGAAGTCAGTAGAGGAATGGCAGCCATTTAAACTGAGGATCAAAGTCAGAATTTTAGCTGATTGAGAAAGGTAGAGAAAGTTAGAATGAGGTGATAAGAGAGAAATGAAATAAGATGCAAATATCTATGATTGAAACTGAGATTTGGCAGGGAAATGAGGGGTATAATTCTGACTTCCTTTAATATGTGCTATCTAGATAATCCTCATAGGTAGAGCTGAGAATTCTAATTCTCATTGGAATCTTCCAGACAGATAGTGTCCCATCAATTCAGGCTCCAACTAATATGAGCCAGTCCTAATGAGTCAGTACAACTACTTCCACCCTATTCCATTATCTTCAAGATTGATATTGCTAGTCTGCCTGTAAACCCACGGGGAAACAAAGCATCATAGTGGCTAAGAGTACAGACTTTGGAATACAATGAATCTAAGTTCTATGCTTATCATTGCCATTTAATAGCTTTTGACCTTAGTCATCTTACTAATTTTTTTGAACCCTCAATTTTCTCCTCTGCAAAATGGGAGTAATAGTAGAAATTACCTATCAGGATTGTTGCAAGACGATCCAGGTAAAGTACTTAATATACTTCCTGGCACATGATGAGTGCTCAAAACAGAAAATACTATTATTATTGTGGCGATTGAGTCAGTGAAATATCCACTTTGTGTGATTTCAAGGATCCCATCACCAAAGCCTGCTTGCTGCTATCTGTGATCCCTTTAACAGAGGGTGAGGCATTTCATTTTACCATTATAGTTCAAATGTCAAGCAGCTCATGAGGAGAGGAAATGCATTTATTCAAATTCACACTAAGTTGTAAATGGCTACTATTAGATTGTTTCCAAGTTTGAAATTTGGTGGGGGCAGGGAGAGGATGGCTTTTAGAATATTGAACATTGAGTCTTAGAGGAGAGAAACATACAGAAAAGGGGTGCCAAGGGTGATGAACTCTCATGAGTTTGCCAGAGCTATCAATGTCCAAAGGAACATGGGGTCATTGTCATTTGATTTACTCACTGTGAAATGTCTGGAAGCTGGAAAGCTGCCTTCACTATCAAATCATTTCTCTGAATCAGCTCAGACTCTGGTTTGAGAAATTATAGGATTTCCACCAAAGGTTTGAAGAGAGGTCTGTGTTCATCTACATTGCAAAATGCACATATTCTTGAGCACTTGTGGTGAGGTAAGCAAAGCTCTAGTTCTTTTCTGGTGGTGTTGACTCTGCTTTGCCTTCCTTGTGTCAAAAACTGCACACCCCAACTCTCAGGGTTCCCATGGTTCTTGCCTGTTTTCCCTCTCTTGTCTCACTGCTCTTGAATGGCTAATGGGTGGCAGACATCATTTTGGTTCTTTTTTTTTTGTTCCCACCTCATGCCCAGACTTTCATTAAAAAATAAATGAGGAGATGCATTTTTTCATTTCTAGTTTTCTTCTAAAAAAGTCACCCTGCAAAGGATCCCTTCTATTCTTTTTTTCTAACAATGGACTGAGAAATGCTCAGCTCCTACCTGAAAGGTCATATCTCCTTGCCATATGAATGAGCTCACAGCAGGTCCATGGGGGCAGTGTCATCTGAGAAATGATGGGAATTTATGTGCCTTTGGATTTCTGCCTCATTTTGTAGTGGAAAAAATGAGTTCGTTAATGACAGAAAAAAATCTCAACCAAAGCCCCTTATAAAATCCTCACAATATAAGTCCCAGGAGAGAGCCATTCAGATACACAGTTGATAAATGAAAAAAAAATTTTTTACCCCTCCCTTGCTTAGAGCTGTTTGTCTCATATTAAGGTAAGTCAGGTGGCTTACCTTCTCACTGTGTACAGGGTATTGAATCTAGCTGGCAAGCTGCAGTTTTGTGACATAAAATGTTTTAGCTTGTAAGAGACCTTATGATAAATTTGTGTTTTTCAACATCCAAATGGAAAGGAGGACAGGGAGACATGCACACACAGAGGACTGGGTGGAATTAGGGATATGCAAAAGAGCATGCTTTTGAAAAAGGCAGATTCACTGTGAAAACAAACTTTCTTTCATAACTTGAACATAACATTCCATGATAAGTGTTACTGGAAGTGCTTGATTTTTGCCTTCCGAAAAATTCAAATCCACATGCTATATGCAAAATGTTAATATCATTATTGCCCCTAAAATAATTTAATGTCATGTGGTGCCGTGGGAACTGAGAATTGTAGTTTTCACTCTATTATTTGTTCATCATAGAGCCTTGGATAAATCACTAACCTCTTAAAATATCAATAACCAAAGTAACGTTTCTATGTGTGTAAAACCTTTTCTTAGTACAATATAATTGTGAATCAGATAGCTAGGTTTCTTTTTTTCCTGTGCTCTTCTCATTGGCTTGTTGACCTGGGCACTTTCCTCTCAGCATGATCTAGGTTAGCAGCAAGAACACTGACCTGAGAGTCAGGGGCTTTAGGTTGTCATCATATTACACAAATTAATAGCTATGTGACTATAAGCAAGTTACTTTCCCTGTACAGTCTTTGGGTTTCTCATGTGCAGAATGGGGGATACTGGTGTACTTGCCTTGTAGGGTGGTTGTAAGGATAAAATGAGATAATGCATGTAAAACACTTGGTACATTGCCTATTGTACAGTAGACACTCAAAAAATGGTAGTGATAAGGTGATACTGGTGGAACATTTTCCTTGACTTCCTCTCCCCATTCTTGGCTTATCCATGTCCCTTTCTCACTTTAAAATCATGGACAACATTTGTCCTATAAGTAGCCTTTCTTGACTAACACTTAGTTTACCCTAGTCTCTCCTTCACTTAGCACTCTTCAACACCTTATGTGCACAGTTTTTACCATGTTAATTTGCTTTCTGCCTTTTTAAAAAAAACATAAAACAAAGGGATTGATAACTGTTATGACACTTCCACTTCTAAGCTTCTTGTATTCTGATTTTGGGTTATGGGCACAACCTTTTCAGATTCCTAAGCACACACCCATTTGCCAGTGGATCTGTAATGAGTGCCATACTTAAGTTAACAGATGGTATGGTGTGCTTGCTTTGAGGGGTAATTGCTCTTTCATCTTAATTTCCTCCCTTTGGCATTCCTTCCTTGGATGCTGCTCAATGACAATGTCATGAAACATGGGGTGAAAATCAAACTGAAGTAGCAGGTCACTTGTCTATCTCAGAAAAAAATTATAGTTAAAAGTTAAAAACCAGTGGCATTCTACCAATTTAGCCCTAGTATTAGGGACCAGATAAGTGTTTAGGGCACATTGGACTTAGCTATCTGTTCGTTCCTTCTTTTCTAAGGAAGGTGGCTATTCCTAGTTGATAATTGTCTCCATTTTCCTTAAACAAAGTTTAAGAAAGAAAGAAAGAAGGAAGGAAGGAAGGAAGGAAGGAAGGAAGGAAGGAAGGAAGGAAGGAAGGAAAGAAAGAAAGAAAGAAAGAAAGAAAGAAAGAAAGAAAGAAAGAAAGAGAAAGAAAAGACCACAATAATAAGTTGAACTTTCAAAAGGAGAGAACAAACCTAAGGATACTAGAGATGGGGGGAGAAAAAGGGGGGTTGGGAAGTGATTGGTTGGGTAAGGGGCATAAAGAATAATCATGATTTGTAATAATGAATATGCTAATAAAATTAATTAATTAAATGAAAAGGAAGACTCGTTCTCCTTGGCTAACATGTCATACCTCTCAAAGTCAGTCTGTTCTTCTTAAACTAATACTGTAAGCCAAATCTTGTGTCCTTTCTTCTATGGGGACAGTTGCAAACTGCTAACTTTACTACAGACTTTCCCTCCTTCTCCTCCTTCCTCTCCTTCTCTCTCCACACACACTTCTTTCCTTGATGCTTCTTATTTAGTTCTTCCTACAACCCTCCCCCATTTCAGCTCAGCCTAATTCTATCCTCTCTCCTTGTGGGAACTACTTCTCATCGATCATTATATTTTTACAGAGAATAGAGACATTTTCAATGACATTGAATGAGAATTTTTTTTTTGGTTGTAGTGGTTCACTCTTCCCTTATTAAATATTTTTATGGCTTTTTAAAAATTTGGTACAGTTGCCTTCTTTACTACTTTTTACCTCCTCCCACACAGTTCATAGCACACTACTATGAATGGAGATGACCCTCAATGAACAAGTGTTGATCAATTTGTTTCTCTGAACACTACCAAACAACAGATGCCTTCCACCAATGTTTGATCCCCAGGGCAGGTCTCATCCACCCCATTTTACAAATGGCGGAGGTGAAACGATTTGCTCTAAGACAGAGCAAGTATCAGAAGCCACTTTGTTTTTCCTGGGTATATTATGTAACTCCAGGGCATTGTTCAATTTTTCCATTTTAAATCTCAAAGGCTACTGTGCTGGCAGGAAGTTTTCATTGCTGTCATGAAAGAGCTGCCTCCTCCAGTTTGGAAGAGATGCTGCTTAGGGAAACTTGCAGCAGACTATAGCAGTGAAGCCAGAAAGGTTAGGGTGTCAGAAGCATTACTGTGAGATGGAAGGAAATAACTGGTGTGCCTAACTAGCCCAGGGGGCATGTTTGATAGCACCCAGGTATGTCCACAGCATTGGCATCTGTATAGATATCAGCCTTTCACTTTGTTTCTTACATTTTACTCTTTGAATTGGCCTGCTATATTATCTGTGTCACTGGCAATTCCGCTGACTACAACACTTCAGTTGAATCACAGCTTGAGTCTTGAAGTTTTCTTCCCTCTAACCTTGCTGGTTGCTTGCTCATGTTGGTGTTTAAAACTTTTTATTTCAAAAAATGCCTGATGAAATTTAAATCTTTAGCTTTGTTTCCCTCATCATTTCCTCTGATCTGGGCTGTTTTGGATGGTATGTTTTCATTAAGATAAATGTCAGACAGCTTCATCCTATTTGGCTTATTGGACTGCAATTTGCTGAGGTTTTCTTCAGGTTTTTGTTGTTACAGGGAGGAGGAAAAGCCCTGATCCAAGCATCTGGAGTCAAGTCCTGGATCTGCCACTAACTCTGTGTGTGATCTCAAGCAACCTACTTCCTCTCTTTGGGCCCCAGTTTCCTCATCTGTAAATGAAGAGTTTGGACTGGAATGATTTATTGGGGTTCATTATTGCTAATACTCTATGACTCTTTGTTGCTCACTTAATATGAAAAGATCATGGGGGAAGTGGAAGGCATTTTGGCTGGATTTTCCTCTGTATTTCTAAAAACAAAGGCAGGGTGGGAAATCTGGCTCTTAGTCACGGAGCTT
This sequence comes from Cynocephalus volans, assembly GCF_027409185.1. Taxonomy (NCBI): domain Eukaryota; kingdom Metazoa; phylum Chordata; class Mammalia; order Dermoptera; family Cynocephalidae; genus Cynocephalus; species Cynocephalus volans. The sequence goes on along the minus strand of NC_084478.1, from coordinate 108,237,836 downwards.
TGGGTTGTAAAAATCCTTTCATCGTGGCAAGGGAAATGAGGATGAAAAATTGGTGAAGTTAGTTGTGTTAAACATTCTGAGCTCCTTCCTCTTCAGCTTTTGTTTGCATATGTTTAGCTTAACTCTGCTTTCAAGTGTGCATATTTTCGTGGAAATGGTCCTCTTTTCCTTTTACACCCAATTCATGTTCTCATCTTCCTTCTCCCTTACTGAATCATCCATTTCTGAATAGTTTGCAATTTTCAACTTAATTAGGTCTTTCCCCTAAGTGAAGAACACAGCTGTTCCCCCTCTGATGCTTTGGCAGCTGCCTCTGCCTTTCCCAAAATGGAATGATTAGTTCTTTCCTTTGATTTCTTAGCTGGCCATTTGTTCAGGACTACTAGTCCATTTCCTGGGTGATGGAACTACCAAATCCCATGTCCAGAACTGTTCCAATTTGCCTTTGGTGCTTTTTAATCTGTTGGGAGCTTAATTCATATGAAGCGGGGGATTTATCAATCTTTCAGGGCTCTATTTGCCTCATTATCTCCAGTGATTCCATTGCTCAGCCTTTTGAGATGCTGATCCATGAGGAAAACCTAGCTCAGTGTCCCTGATGTGGTTTTGATGGAGAAATGGAGGATAAGAAGATCCTAAATGTATTTTGGCCCTGATTTAAGTGGCCTTCATTTGTCACAGGTTCACCCTTTTGGTTTCTAAAAAGCCCACTTGCCTATTCATCTTTCTGTTTTAGTTTTGTGTACCTGTGTTTAAGAAATTGATTGCTATTTTTCTCTAGGTACTTTGACTTATCTGCCCCTCTGGCCTTTAATTGCATAATTCCACTTCCATTGCCAGTTGCTGGATTTCCTCTTATCATGCCTTTCCCTTACGTTTAAGATATCAAGTCAGTTTCTCTACTTCACTCCAACTCCCTTCTCACATTACGCTCTCTGTTAATCAACCAAAAGCATTCCGTATTGTCGGTTTAGTACAGCCATTCCAAATGTGTGTGGTGCAGCCTGTTTTTATTTCCCCGCCCCAAGTGCCTCATTCAATTTAATTCCGCATACTTAGCATATTAGGCATATTGTCAATATTTCCTTTCTGAGGTCTATTTTTTAAATTTGAATGCATTCCACATATGTGGTTTTCTTCCCCCCTTCTTAATGACGAGATCTACTGCAACACAGAGTCAGAATTAGCTCTGTGCCTAGGAGAAAAAGGAAGCACAGAGGGAAGGAGCATTTCTCACATTCTCAGATAGTGTATGCAAGGGCCAGCCCTTAGCACAATTATGTATACAGTGCCACTCTTCTATCTGTCTGCACTTTCCCCTGCATTTGGGAGCACAAGGATCCAGTACTCTCCTTGGGTTGTCCTAGTTTCTGTCACCATTTGCCCTTCTACTTAGGGCCTTGCACTCCCAACCTTTCTTTGCTTGTCTCCTACTTCCCACAGAAAAACTTACGTATTCCGTGTTCCATTTCCCAAGGTGCTAATTATTTCAAGGGACCTGTTAAATGAACTGCTCTCCCTTTCCAAATAGCATTTGCATACTAATGTGATGGTAGTCCAAAAGAACAACTAATGGTGGCATTTGGGTCACCAGTGCAGCCTTATGGGGTGATGTCTTTAAGATGGGGTCTTTCCCAGCATCTCTTCCTTCATATCCCACCGGTGGTTTGTTACATGGTCTAAGAATAAGGCCACCTTGGACTCCATCTGTCTGCAACAGTTAGAGCTGCCTGATGGATAACAATTCCTAACATGTATTGAATTCTTTCTTAGTGCAAGCAAGCACTCTTAAACTTGGTTGGTGTGCATTTCCTTTTTTGGTCATCCCAGCACGAGGTCAGTGCTATTAGTCCTATCTTACAAATGGAAAAACAAAACAAAACAAAACAAAACAAAACAACAAAGCCAAGGCATAGAGAGTATTTAAGTAACCTCTATAGGATAGGGCTAGTGAGTCTTAGAGTTGGGACTCTAAGGCAGTCTGGCTCAGAGCCCACAGTCTTAAAGCCTTTGCTACACCACCTCTGGGAGAAGGATGATGTTTTTTCACATGTACACTTCACTGAAAGGAGCTGGTGTCAGCTGTGCTGCAGGGTAGTCGGCTACCCTTTCACAAGAAGCAGACTAAGTCTTGAGTTGCTCCAGTAGATCCGGCTTATGCCTCATTTTTTTCTGGAGAGAAGCTGGTCTTTGGATTCCATGTTATAGCAGAAAGGTTTGCCTTTACTTTTCTGAAAAGTTTTCCCCCAAACTTAGTGGTGTTAAAAACTTTCTTCACCAGTCTCTGTGGCTTTTGGTCCTCAGTAGAAATTGTTGCCAGATGCCCAGGACCAAGCTTACACTCTGCCATTTCCCTACGTTAGGAGCTGATGGAGCTGCGGGGAGGGCTCTCTTTGGTGTTCGTGAGCAGGAGCATGACAGACTCAAGGCAGGGGTTCCATGCAGGAGTGGGGGGCGGATTCTCCCACACTTTCGAGGGCAAGAGTGGCTAGAAACTCTGCCTCACTTAGATTATGCCAGTCTCTTCACTATAAGTAGTTTTTTAATGTAGTGTTACAGTGAATTATTTACTGAGGTGGATGGTTGTGTTTTCCTTTATTACTGCTTTTTCCTCTGGACTGAGCTTTTATTGGCTGCTGCTTACTTACTAGCAGACAGAACTCTTCACACCTGTGGGCTGCTGCGATCATGATAATGAACATTCTGTTCAGAAAAGGAACACTCTTTTCCAGTTGCTGTTACCCCAACACTGGGAATTTAATACATTCATTTATTCTTATTTAGATAAATAGGATTAAAATCAGAGTGAAACAGGGAGCAGTCAGTCTGTGCTTTGCATGATTTTCAGGGTCTGCACAGTTCCAGCTGTGTAAACATGATTGCAGAACTTAGGTATTGTCTAATGGAGGAGGATTGCAGTTTGGGAGAGGCACACCATGGCTGGGCTGGAGCCAGACATTCTTCCACCCACTTCAGTCCACACCCTGCGGGGTAGGCTGCTCAGCGCCTAGTGTCAGAAGTGAAAATGGGGCAGCTGGAGTTAATTACACCATTTTATAGCTTCTTATCAGTAGGGGATGAGAACTAGGCAAGGATTAGGAAAATCTAAAATCATATCCTCAAGGATACTCCAGTTATGGCAGTAGGAAACAAAGAAGTGGAAGACATTGGGCAAAATAAGGAAGCCCAAAATATTAAATATGACAAGAAAAAAATCCAATAAAATATCTGGTAAAATTGTAGCTGCATTTATATTACATTTGATTTTCTCTGTGGTCACTGGAAGCAAGGGCAGAGAAATAGTGTGTTGATTGGAAAATATTATACTGATTTGCTCTGTTATCCAGACTCAGCTTTATTCTTGAGATTTGTTTAAATGATGAGTAGCTAATGATCCTAAAGACTTCTGAGTATATGAGTGCTTCAAATATGAGGGTACTTCAAAAAGTTCGTGAAAAAATAGAATTAAAAGGTAATATGAATCTTTCCATGAACTTTTTGAAGTGTCCTCATATTATTATGGGAAAAAAATGTGATTTTTTTCATAGCAAATACAAATATTATGGATCATCCAAATACTTTGTCCCCACCCCTCATCCACGATTATATACAAAATTGGTTCTGCTCAGTTCAATAGAATCTGGGATCTAGTAATTGTTCTGTCCCTCTAAAGAGGCACATGGACATACATATTCCTGAGCTCCAAAGTACGAGATTTCTGATGAGAGGGCAGGTTTTGTCTGATGTCTTGGATTCTCCAGGTTATTCTTCAAGAAGGGTCATTGATAGTTAACACAAAGGTAGTTGATTTCCCAGTGGATGTGAAGGTCAGACCATGGTCCTGATCAAGGAAAAAGCAAAGCTTTACCTTTTGAATGTACTGGGATGCTATTACATTTAGGGATAACCCAGTCAGTGATATTCATTCCTGAACTGGCTACTGAAGAACTATCTTCCTGGGTAGCTCACATCAAAACAGTGTCTCTGAGACAGAATATTCTTTTATAGTATGGGATTGAGAAGAAAAGCTGGGATGATAGAGCACTAAGTTTGAATCATACGGAAAGTGTTCAAGAATAGAAAGGGGAGGAAAATTCAATGAATTACCCTTGATGCAATAGTGGAACATCAGGAAGATAAGAGACTCACTAGAGAGTTCCGGGCTATAATATGTACACATACATTCCTTTTTTCAGTAGCTATGGGATCCTGAAGAGGCAGAAACATGCCTCCAGAGTACCCGTAGGGCATATGGGAACTCCTCCATCTTCCATTATATTCAACTGGGGGTGGGGGGAAGTCCCGTCAATACTGCCTATGTGGTGTCCCTGGAACTTGAGACTGGGATGCCTATTAGTGCTGTGCTGAATGCTGTTAATTGTAGTATGTGCGGAGCATCCCGTAACGCTTAACATGTGAATGCTTGCCTGAATCATTAGGTTCAAGCATTATGGGTGCCATAATAGCACTGGAATTTTTGCAAATAAAAAGGAAACACATTTGGCTTGTACTTCATCTACAATCACTTACACTTAAGCTATTGATAGTTGATTGGGATCTGTAGACTGCTGGGCTTGTGCCATGGGACTTCTAAGCATATTTGATGGGTGGAACAGACAGGGAGGCTGTAGATTTTGGCAAGCTGTGGTTCCCATTAGTCAGGCTGACTGTATCTGACACTAGAGATTCCAATTCACCAAGATGAAGCTTTACTTCTCTAGGCTTTGGCTGATGGCCCAAAGATCTTGACATGAAGGACAGGAGAGGACCAGTGTTACATTAGGCTGTGAGTTTCCAATGAACAAATAGTTGAGTTGTTTACTGAATACCCTATTGGTTTTCTTTGGGCAGATATGAAATGCATGGGAGCTTTTTAGAATTTGAGGGAACTGTGAGATTTAAAATTTTATTTTATAGTAAATGTTAACTAGTCACTCTCCTAATAGAAAAATGTGGGCTCTTTTATAGGGTATGCAGACTATGTAGTTGTACAGTTAGTATTTCTCTGCTCAGGTGTTTCCTGTAAGGGGTGCTGGTAACATACCCTGCTAAGGAAATTCCAGACAGAGCTGTTTCTAATAATAGGAGGGGCCCCCACAGAACTGTCAGGCTTACTCTGAAGGTTTTTTGGTGGGAAGGAAGAAATGCTCCAGAGAACAAGTCTTTCCCATATTGGTGGGTTTTCTGGCAGAGACTTGGCCACTGCTATTGTCTCTGATTGCCTCCCTATAGCTTCCCTGGAGGTGTAAGTTTCTAAGCAGAAAGATTTGCTGTGATGAGGAAAGGCCACAAAGCCGAAGGAAAAGACATGAGGTCTGTATAGAATATGAGATGAAAGAATATTTTGGTCATGGAAGAGATAAGTTGAACATTATAGAATGGAGACAGGGAGATGAGATGAGAAGAAGAATGGGAATTAATTCATGAAAGCACTTATTATTTATAGGATGGAATAAAAGGTTCATTGAACTCCAGGGGAACCTTCCTTTATGCAATGCCTATGAATATGTTGAAATTTGGTAAAGGCAATTCCATCCTAAATACGCTGGGGGAGCTGACAACCTGCAGTTCATTGGTTATTCTGTCCAGTGCATAATCAATCTACTATTCTCCTGCCCTGGACAACCTGTGGGGTGTGGTCAGGAGAAAGTAAATAGAACAGATGGAAGACTTCCTCTAAGGGGAGTTCAAGAGCTTCCTTAAACAAAGGCAAGACGTAAGCGTCCCCTTTTATTCTCCAAACGACCTTTCTGATAACTACCTTGAAAATTCTCTGGTTTCTTCACAGTTCCCAAGTAATTTCTGAAACATTTAGAGGCTTTGATTAGTTTAACTTTTTAAAATTAGAGTTGGTTTGTGCTAAAAAAAAAATAATAATAATCTGCACAGTCTGTGTCTAGTTGGGTGGTGCAGAAGAAAGGGGAGCTCTTGTATCAATCTTTATTCCCTCTGTAAACACACATGACCAGAAGGGAAGGCTGTTATTAATGGTAATGCAGACCAGAAAAAAGGCTATTATGTTCAGTCTGTTGAACAGTACAAAAATGCTTCTCAAGCACTGTGTTCAGATGTTTCTTTTTATTAGCCGTCACACAAGGAATTAGACTCATTTCAAACAGTTCGTTTCCCTACTCTTGTCTCCGTAAAATCATTACTCATGAGTGGTTTCTTTGTTGAAATACTGCTGACCTCCCATATTGGAACAGACAACAGGGTGTTAAAAATATAAACTTTTCAGTTTGCATAAACTCTGGAAGAAGGGGGACAAAGATTACTCAGGAGAATAAAACCATTAGTCATTGTCATTGCTTGTTAGTGTCCTATAAGAAGCATCTTATCCAGGAAGCTATGTTAGTATTACAATTCTGTGCAGACTCTGTGCGTGTGTGCATGTGTGTGTGTGTGATTAACAGCAGAGAGCTCTTTGAACGCCAGTAGGAGGTTTTAAAATATAATTCTGCATCTGCCCCACTCTCTTCTCCTTTCCAACCCTTTTCTACCTCCCCCCTCACCGACCGATCCAGGACCATTAATGATGGATAAAGGAGTTGTGCCATGTCTTAATATATGAGCAAATGATGATCCTTAGCTCTTCAGCTAGGCACCGTTTGCATTTTGCCAAAGCTGATTATTTTATCTGCAGTTTTAATAACAAGCCAGATTATTTGCTGTTCACTAACTGATAGAAGCAAATAAAAAAAGATTGCAAAGTGGAATTAAGGGGATAAGAAAGCTCTAGGGCCAAAAAAGCCTTTTTCTTTAATTAATAATTTCAATTTACTCTTAGAATGTTTTTATGCTAGAGTCCAATATCTTATATTAAAGAAGTCTGCACTCTCCCTCTTGTAACTGCCAAATTGGAATCTCAGAGAATGGAAATGATGCAAGATTGAATGAAGCTTCAAATTCTTCACTTCCAATGCTGTCTTATTTTCTGTACACAGAACTAGACTCCTCAGGGCTTCTCCCGCCACAGCATGGTATTCCTTCATTAGCCCCATGTCTCACAGACCCAGTCACGAAAGATTGGCATTTTAACCGACAAGGGGCAAATGCAATAAAATTGGAGTTCAGGAGATACAATATTTTGGAAAAACACATTATTCCAAGGGTGTAAAGATATATGATCTACAGAGCACTTAAATTTACCAGGCTGGTCTTTAGTAATCTTTTGAGTTGTTCAATTATTTTAATTTGTGAGTAGAGATGAGTATTAAAGATGATGAACACTGGTGGTGATGATGGTGGTGTGCGTGTGTGTGTGCGTGCGCACAGTATTTTGTGGCCATGATCCAGGCTTATCGTGCATCAGCTCCTACACAGATTTTTCTAGAGCTGTTTCAGAGTGTCTTAACTCAGGTCATCTCAACCAGGAGCCTTCTGCTACTCCTATGCAAAGGTTTGAGCCAATTCAGAAAAAGCCCTCACATCTGTGGCCCAAAGAGATTCCAAGACTTCTCTGATGCTTCAGATGGTAGAGCCATTAGCTCTATGAAAGGAGAATTGAGCAAGCTGGAGGCCAGGGGTCATACTGGAATCTCCACGTGCTAAAGACGGAAAGGATTTTTCTTCCTAATAAGAGCACTGGGACAGGCATAGGGTGCCTTCCAATGATCAGATTTCCTCAAAGAGTAAATTAATTGGCCTCTCTTCTGAATTTGTGTCATTGATTTTGAGGCAACACCCTGAAAAAATACAGCTTGCTTTCTGCTACTAGTATGAGTAAGTGGACAACTGGAAAGAATAATTCTAAGTAATTTTAAGGAAAAGAGCAAAAGAATAAAACTGAGCATTGTCTATGAAAGATGGATAATGACAAGTAAACATGGAAGGTGGTGTTTGATCCCTTCAGTTTTGATATTCATTATTCATAGTTATTATTCAGAAATTCCAGCACAAATGTTAGGCCTGCACCCCAGTGACACATTTGGATTTTACTTTAAGTTGATTTCTACCTGGTTTCTACAAGGATTTAATGGTTTGGGCTGTCTCTCACTCTCCCTCTGTTGCTATAGCTTGTCTTTGTCATATAATTTGCTTCTAGCCTTTTCACACCCTTTATCTCCATCACCCATTTCACTCCCCCACCCAAGATTTTGCTCTCTCTCTCTCAATGTTTTAGGAAAAAAGATTTCTAACATAGAAAAGTGATATTTGAATAGATTCCCCTAAGGCAATCAATTTACTTTTAATTTGTCTGGAACTAAGCTTCTCTTTGTTGCAATGAGGAAGGATTGAAACTGCTGTAAAATTTATTAGCTTCCAGGAAGATATTTGAAATGAATTTTTTTTAATGATTGTGCTGTTTGCTGTACCCAGAAGCAGTGTCATCACAACTACAGTATTCCAGATGGTTGCTGATGTTATACTGAAACATCAAGATAATGCTAGACTTTTCTATGAGGCTTCTATTAGTAATGAATAGTCCATCCTAGATGGCTAATATATATAACCTCCCTGACACTCCTGTTTGCTTCCAGTGACCATTTCTAGTGATTACTGCCCAGTAATGACACAATACACACTATCCTTTTGAATCATCACAAGAGACAGTGATTGATTTACTGAGTGCTTAATGTTTCAATGGTGAAAGAATAATTGGAGAATTACTAGTGTTGTTTCTTAGCTTCCCCACCCAACCCCGTGAACATTTTGGCAGCCAAAAACCTTTAAGGAATTTGAAAGTTACAGTTGCAGTATTTTTAATTGACTCATGTATAGCATTGCCTGTTCTACAAAACTGAATGTCCTGGGACTTGACTGAAGGAAGTGTCAGTTCCTGTTAAGGAGAACATCAGCAGCTGGGTGCCTTTTTTTCCCTCCAACATTAAATTTTCATTAAAAAGGGGAAGATTTTTCTCTTGGCCGAGGTGCCTTGTTGACTCTTGATTTTTGTAGCAACCTTATTTTTGCCATCCTCACTACGTGTTCTCTCAGATACCCAGAAGCTCAAGACCATCATAAAAGTGGCTTTTTCATAAGCTGATGATGTCCTAGTAATTTCTTTCTTTTCCAGGAAAGAGTGAAACCTAGTTGGAGGTAACTTTAGGTTAGAGCTACTTGGAGGCATGATCTAAGGGCTCTGTCTTCCCAGCAGCATAACTACCTATAGAATGTGTGAAACGATCTGCCTATTTTTAATCTACACAAAGTCAAACAACTGGTTTGAACTCTTTGAAGAAGTGACTGGGTGTTGTAGGTGTCCCACCAATATAGGCTAAAGGGCTTAATTCTGTGGGTGTTTTAGAATGAAACTTTCGAAAATGGTCCCATGTTGCTCAGAGTTGTACTATCTCAGTGTTCCTCCTTTTGGGGAATAGTTCATTGGCCTTCTGTGTCACCTTATATTTTACTTTTAAAGATGCTTTTTCAAATGGTTTGTAAGCACCTAGATGACGTCCAGCACTTTGTCAGATAATTTTCTCCATCAAAGAAGCCCAAATTCAAAGATTCCAGTCTAGTCAATCTCTGCTTATCTCAGTCACTGTCAGCACCTCTTATTTCTTCGTCTCAATTTTCCAGGCAGCCTTCTGCTTCATTTCCTTGCTCCACATGCATCAGCACAAATGATTTATACTTATACACATCTTGAAATCTCTTCTTTATGGATTGAATTTAGTTGAGCCTCAGTACAAAAATGAAAACTCCAGGAGCTATTGTGATTGCCCAAACTGCAACTTAGATTGTATGACTGTACATGCCACACTATCATCTATCATAAATATTAAATGCTCAAGCACTTACACTTCAATATGTTTTAAGTTTGTCTCTTCAACCAGTTCAGCACTAAAGATTCCACTGAAGATAATTCAATTGCTTTGAATTCTGAAAGGGGCATCTTTTAAATCTATTTTCATGTTGTACCAGGAGTAAGTGAATTTTAGGTGAATAGACTGTGAATGGGGGGAGAAGCCCTTGTGTCGCTTGGCATCATAGAGGCTGAATATTGGGTGGCACTTGCTAACTGATGCTGATCTGTCAAATGGTCTAGGACAAGGTTGGGATTCATCAGTCTTTCCAGCCACCCTCCCTATTTCAAACTAAAGCTAAACTTTACAGAATTCCTGCTGTTTAGCTAGCCGTCCTGAAAATGTCCAGCTGTGCTAATTGGGGCTGCCTTTTTCCTCTGCCTATCATTTCTCTTTTGGCAACATCCCTTCGTCAGTCTTAGGAACATTGTTCACACACCCCATCCCCACCTTTCACCCTACCTCCAGAAACTTCTTGTCTTTCTTACTCCATAAAAACTCTCCTATCCTGAGTCCTTTTCACCCATAGCCCAGCTATAGAACCAAAGAAAATCCAGTAATCTTAGTTTGTAATGGATCCTCTTATTTTAACAGGCATTTCTTAGTGTCTGTATCCAGATAAATGAAAAATGTGGGAATTTTTCTCCATGTTACAAGGGCTCATTTTTGGACAGCACTTCTTTGGCATCTGTCAAATAATAGCACATAGGTGTTTCAAATGCCAATCACAATTCTGGCATCTGACCCCTTCTACCTGCTGTCTGTCAGTCCATTAGTGCTGTAGGAAGGGCTGCTAACAAGCAAAAGGCTAGGGAACAGGAAATAAAGAACTAAAGAAAGAACTAAAATGAAAGAAAATGCTGAAAGAAAGGGAAGAGAGTGAGAAAGAGACAAGTAGCTATTTGTAGTGTAATTTGTGATGTGCTTCCCGTCACACTAGAGCAGCTACAGGATAGCACGGTGTCATTGGTTCATGAGTTTCTAAAAATATCTCAGCCTTCACTGGTGTTCCCTTGAATGTTTTACAAATGGAGCCGCAACTTTTCTTGCTAAAATTTTACTTTAGGAAGTGAGTATAAACACCCCCCAGCATTACACCCTGGCAGGGCTCTGGGAAGATATCATGAAGCTCATATTGAATCTTTGCTAGATTCTGAACAGATATTTTCCAAATGGTATTGAAACACCCCAAAGAAGCTCAGTACTTAAGATGTCAATCAGATCAAAACCCAGATGGAATGTGCTTAGACATTGCTTACTGCTCTTCTCCTTCTTTCCTTCTTTCCCTCTTTCTTTTCTCTTCCTTCCTTTTCCATTGAGCCCATTGCTACTCTGCTTGCCTTGCTAAGTTATAGAAACAGGATCCGTGTTCTTTCTCCTGACTCAGCAGGCCTTAAAATGCTTTTTAGAATTCTTTCCTGGATAATCCTTTCCTTTGATAATTCCCTGGCATATTTGACTGGAGTATTAGTTTTGTCATGTGTATTTTAATTTGTTTTGCCAGAAAAAGTCAGCATCTGCAGTGGGTCTCAAAGGCTCATCATAGGTCACATTTTTGGCTTATACTTTATAGAAATTGACAACAATTTTATTTGATGCCAAGAAACAAGGCTTGATATTTGAACAACACATTCAATGCACAGATTAGAGTCTTCTGCTTATTGTGTGGTTAATTTATCACAGTACAGGCCCCATTAACTACTGTTAGGATAGAAAACTCCCAGGTACCTGGCAAATGTATTTTCAACTGTACATCAAAGTGTACTAGAACTCTGTAAGATCTGCCAATAGTGTATGGAAAACCACTCCAAGGCTTAGATGACACTTGACTTAAATGTTTCTCAAGTTTACTTTATTGCCTCTGACAAAGCTACATAGTTTACTTTGTAGGTTTCCATAGTGTTTCTGTTAGATAGAATAGTTATTTCCACTTTTAGGAGTTGCATCAGTGGCACAGTATTTGGGGTGTTGAGCATTATTCTTTGTTCTTTTTGTACCTTTTTCATTCAGTTAAATTAAACTGTTATTGACTACCTGCTCTGTGCTGGACCCTTTGCTAGGTCCTGTGCATAGAGGAGGATACAAGAAAGACATAATCTTTGCTCATCTAGAGTTTCAAAGCTAGCAAAGAATATAAACATTAAACAAGTAATTACAGGAGTGCTAGAAAAGGCAGATGCCATGAGACCTACCTTAGTCTAAGGGATCAGGGAAAGACTCCCCGAGGAAGTGAAATTTAAGTTGAGACTTCAGGAACAATGTATCAGTCATGAATTGTGTTCAATTGCTGATAATAAAGACGACCCTGCTCCACTAAAAAAATAAAATGATGGCTTAAACAAGATATATATTCCTTATATAAAGAAAGTTCATGTCTGCTGAGGTGGCTTTACACTATCTTCAGTATCCCAAGGTCTTCATATCTTTTAATTCTGCCACGCATGGGCATGTGGCTTCCATCCTCAGGGTTGCCTCATAGTAGTAAGAAGGATGTTGCAGCACCAGCCATTATGTCTCCCTTCCAGACAGGACCAAGCAGGAAGGAAAAAGGACAAAATTGTTGCCCAGCTGTCAGCTCTCCCCTTTTAAGGAGTTTTCTTGGCATCCTGCCTCCATAACGTTTGCCCAATCTTAGTTACATGGTCACTCTTGCCTACAAGAAAGGTTAAGAAGTGTAGTTGTTTTTAGTTGAGCACATTGCCATTTCTAATGGAAGTGGGGCTCCATTTCTAATTAACAAAAATAGATAAGGATTTTTGGTAGGCGACGTTATCTCTGCTTCAGATGAACAGGAAATAGGTAGGTCAAGGGGAGGGGCACTTCTCAACAATTATTTTTTCTTGATTAGACACATGAGACCAATTTTAACAGCACTTCATAATCTGTGCCACAATCCCTTCCATTATATATCATAAAAATTGGCCCTGGTTTGGTCATAGATTGTCTTGTTCATGGGGTGATGCAGATTAAGCTAAGTAGATGTGTATGAGTACAATCCAGGAAGCTTTTCTGATTTACACATTACTTGCTTGTAGGTTGTGTTATTGCTGCTACTTAGAAGTAGCCAACTACTTGAGCTCTCAGGAACTGGAACTCACTTTAACTTTCCTTTTCTGCCTCATTGATGGCAGATCACTTCTGAAGAGGTAACGCATTGCTCTTGTAACTGTAACCTTGAACTAGTTTAGTGTTGGATTTTTGTGTCTGATCATTAGGATCTTTGAGTTAATACACCCAAACTCTGAATCACGGTAAAGAACTACCAGCATTATTGAACACATCCATTGTCCCTGGACATCTATACCCAACAGAGCCTCTCAGCTCCTCTATCCACCAGGACTTTGAAAGTTTTAGCAAAGCCTGAAATTGTGTTTTCATCATTTTCTTTTATTACTTTGGCTGGGACCATGGGTAGACTCTTCCTAGTGTAGGCACATTGTTTGCCCACATCTGAAGAGACAGCAGTTTCATGTCCTGAGGACGGTAGTAATTGCTACACAAAGTTTTGCTATTATCTGCACAAAATAACATATTCTGGTCTTTTTCTATTTGAATAACTTCCTTATCCATCATGACTTAGTCATTACTGCCCCTTATGCCTCTCATACCCTCACAAGACTGATGCTTTTATTTAAGATTTAATTATTTTTTCTTTTTTGCCAGAGGTTCTGGAATTCTCTTCCCAGGTCCCTAATGACAAATTGTGATCGAAAGTTACTTATTATTATCTAGATTGAAGAAGCTTTATCTTTTCTCTGTATTATTATTATTGGTCTGAAATAATTGGATCTGTTTTGAACTAAAGAGTTCTCTGGCCTTGAGATTTGTGTCCCTCTTCCAAATTTATGCACTCTGTTCATATTATTTTATTTTGAAATTCCATGGATAACCTAGAAGACCAGGGAAGACCAATTTGAAAATTCATCAGTCAACCCTAACCATGTATATGTTTGAATTAAAGACACTTACCTTCATTCATCTGTACGTGGTAATGTGTTTGAATTTCCACAGCTCTGTGTGGATTTTAGAATCTTACATTGCGCTTTGTCTAGGTTCAGGTCAATACTTTCAGATAAAGAAGTAGCAAAGTATCAAGTCACAAATAGGTTCATAAGAGGAATCTCAGCAGGGAATTAGTGAATTGTTAGCCAACCTCTGTTGAAGCTGGAGCCAGCACCTTGACAGTTTATTTGTGATGATACAAAATGGTTCCTCTCTAGTCTCATACCTCCATCCCCAGCTGCTATCCTACAGGATGGCAGGCACATAATCTTTACCAGTCCTATACAATTCCAGAAGTAGTCTCTTTGCTTTTTTTTTTTAATATCCGATCTGTCTTCATTGCTATTCTCAAGGAGCTTTGTATTTGTGACTTTCTCACTTTTAATACACACCTAATTTCTTTATTAAGCTGAAGTTTCAATTTTTGAAAGGTAATTCATCTGCTGCACATTTATGAATGTAGGTTACCTTTGTGCTGGGCAGAGATGTTCTCCCTGCCTATCTATATTAACCATGTTTTCTTTCATATATAAAATGGCTTTAAACACTTTAAAGCTAGACTAGATTTTATTTTAATTGTATCGACACAAATGTTGTGAAGTCTTGTCTGAAACCAAAAATGATAAACAGCAACTCACTGCCCTTGGTAAGGACTTGAGGATAGGTATCAGATCTAAGCTAAGAGTGAGACACTGTAAATAAATGAGTCTTTTAGATTCAAGTCTTCACTTGCATGAGGTAAGAGCAGTGCATATAATACAGTGCATATAATAAATCCACATAATTAATCTGAGAAAATTGCATATTATTCTAGCTCACATGGAGCTGGGGTATGCTTAGTGAGATTGGTGAGTAGGTTTAGAATAATTGCGTTCTTGGGGATGTTGAGTTAGTTCACCTTTCCTTTTCCCAGACAGTAATTTTTTCATCTAGGCAGTGGGTAAGCTGAAGGCAAGTACTGTCATTGCAGAGAAGCTTCTGAGAACACTACATTCCCTGCTCTGGTCTTCCTAGACTCATAAGGTCTTGGAGGTGTCTGTCTCTGGGGTCTCTGTTCTCTCTCCATGTATGCTGGGGATACAGGTCTTCTCGTGCTGTTCATTTTAGGGATCCTAGAGTAGGGAAGGAATACTGTACTTAGATTCAGGATGACAGATGGGTGGCATTCTCCTGTTGAATGGTGTTGAAAAAACTGCACCTCAAAATTTGAAGATAACCGCTTCATACTAAAAACTAAAAGAAAAGAGAGCTTTATGTTGAGCACATTGGACATGTTCTACTCGACTGTAGTTCATCCCTGTTCTGCTTTAGAAGTATGAGCAAGTGGGCTGTAATATAATTCTGAAGATTGGCTAAGATTTTCTTTTCATAGCTGATCACTTGTCCACGATTCCAGGGCTCAAAAGCTAAGGCCTCTGTGCCTTTGTGCCCTAAATTAGGGACAAAAAGGACAGGGATCCCACAGCCTTCTGGACATTTTTGCTGGCTTCCAGGGATTCTCACTCTGATTTATAGAAATGGAAGTCAATTACTGGGCTCTTCCACCACCAGGATTCTCACTCTGATTTATAGAAATGGAAGTCAATTACTGGGCTGTTCCCCCATCTGCACCTCCTTACTCTCCACCCCCAAATAAACACAGTAATTCTTTGGAACTGTTACTTGGAAAGTTACAAGATGGGCCTCAGAGGAGATGGGGAGACAGAAACATCTTACTGGGAAACCGTGAATTCTGTTCTACTAGAGGGATCCTGAGGCCTCCTGGGGAAAGTGCTAGCTCTGGATAAAACTGATTGAGGGTAGATCAGCTGTAGACTCTTCCACTCATAATGTTTGGGGTCTATACAAGGTAAATGTTTCCCAAGTATGTCCCAACATGTTTCTCTTACTTTCATGTTTTCTGCCTCCCAGGAATATATGCATGTCGAACGATGGTACAGTATCAGATGGCAGCACTGAGAGTTTGCAGGGAAGGGCAGAGAAAGGGCTTTGACAAATCCTTCATTTTTCAGGTGTGGCCATGCAGCCCTGATGTGGAACTGTGCTGCAGTTTGCAGAAGTGTTGTCCTATCCATGTGGAAGTCACATTTCCTGTTGGTGATGATGCTCATTTGTTACTTGGTTCTAATTCTGCAAAATTCTGCGTGTTTCATTCCACAGCACCAAAAGGGGGCTGAAAACATCCATCTTAAAGAGAAACTGGCAAATTGTGTCCAGGTACACTGAAGGGATCTTATCTTTAGTTGGCTTTTAAGTAGCTTAAATGAGGTCAAGGGCCATGCCCAGGGTTGTGTTAAAATCTGGAGTCAGCTTGGATTAGGTCCTTGACATTTAACTGCTTCCAACACCTTTCCTCCAAATGTTCAACTGTTATTCCTTGAGCCTCCTCCCCTGTGTAGCCTTCATCAAAGAACATTTGATGGATGAGGCAGAGTAGTACCTTGTTTTGCTGTGTCATTTACTGGAAAACAATCAAGAAGCAAACACATAGAAAAGCCCTCACCAAAACAGAAATACAAGTATACAAGGAAGGTGTCTTATATTTAGACTGATGTCATGCAAGACTCTGAATTGAAAACTTCTTTCCCCTTGCATAAAAGCAGTCACAGCGTACATTTTCAACTTTTTGTGGGGTATATGCGTGTGAGTGTATATGTGTGTCTTTGCAATCTCTCCTGGTCCTCCCACCTCCTCCAGTCCTGCCCAAAGGTTTTCTATAAACCTTAAGCTGTACACATTTTGATGCATTGTACAATGTGATGAAAATTTTTATTAGATCATCTTCATGCAAGAATGTAACATAAATATAACTGGATCTGGAAAACTAGGGTTATAAACGAGACATTGAGATTAACAGTTTTCTAATGGACAGGCAGAAGTAAACCTGGGTCAGTGCTTTGGGAAAGCCTGTGTAGAAAGCCCCTCTGAGAGCGAAATTGAAGCCTTAACCCTTACTGAACCTAACTGGAGAAGAGAAAATCATGTCTCCCCAATAATTATAAATTCTAACTGCTGAGATCTTCCTTGATAGGGTTAAAGTAATCCATGAGAGATTTCTTTATTTTAAGAAATATGACCCTAATAAAACGGCAGGTAAGAAAGATAGGGAGGGATGGCTAGTTGGGTCTAATCAATCAAACAATGGCCAATGTATGAGTGATGTGTGCATAGGGCCAATTGAAGCTATGGGTCAGCTGGAAGGAAGGGGTCTCAATATATTCTTTCTCATGGAAAATCAAGTCCTGGAAATGGCATTGTGAGGAGATCAGCTGGCAGGACTAGAGGTCAAAAAGAAGTGATGTGATTGGGTTTTCAAAGAGAGTACAATACTAATCTAAATGTAAATAAAGCACTGTATATCAGTGATGGGAAGGGTGGTTGATAGTGCTGTTGTTCAAAAACATGGCCAAGTCTTCTTAGATATACTGCCTGTTGGATTCCGTGCCCTGCCTCCACCCCCTGCCCTTCTGCTGAATTCAGTTTCCAGCACAAGTGATTTTTAGCAGGAGTTGTTGATTAAAATGCTGACTCTCAGCACCTTGACACTCGGAATAAACTTTTTTAAAAGTATATTTTTTCATCATAACGTGTTTTCCTTTAGGTTTTTCATTTTGTCAGCAATGGGAACAGCAACAGAAATAAAAAGGGGAGTATATAGAGGGAGATCTACAGCCTTTTAAAAATCTAGTTCTTCACACTTGTCCCAAAAGGCAATAGAGAACTATCTAAAAGTGCCATTTCCCAAAAGAGCCTGTGGATACCTAAGAAACCAGAACACTGGGGAGTAACTGTGATTCCTGGGATAAGCTGATGAAATTGACGTTTTCTTTTCTCCACACAGATCAGAATGAAGGATTTCATTGCAGGGAAGAGTGCCGGATTCTTGGCCACTCTGACAGGTGCTGGATGCCCCGGAACCCCATGCCCACCCGCTCCAAGTCCCCTGAGCATGTGAGGAACATCATCGCGCTGTCCATTGAAGCTACTGCTGCTGATGTTGAGGCTTATGACGACTGCGGCCCCACCAAGCGGACTTTTGCAACCTTTGGGAAAGATGTCAGCGACCACCCGGCTGAGGAGAGGCCCACCCTGAAAGGCAAGAGGACTGTTGATGTGACCATCTGCAGCCCCAAGGTCAGTGGCGCTATCCGGGAGGCAGGCAATGGCTGTGAGGCTATTAGCCCTGTCACCTCCCCACTCCACCTCAAGAGCCCTCTGCCCACCAAGCCTTCCGTGTCTTACACCGTTGCCCTGGCTCCCCCGGCCCGTGATCTGGAGCAGTATGTCAACAATGTCAACAATGGTCCTTCTCGTCCCTCTGAAGCTGAGCCCCGTGGAGCTGACAGTGAGAAAGTCATGCATGAGGTCAACCCCATTCTGAAGGAAGGTCGCGACAAAGAGTCCCCTGGCGTGAAGCGTCTGAAGGATATCATTCTCTAAACCAGTCTCGGGGGAAGAAGAGAGAGAAACCATGCTGGCTAGCAAAGAAGCAGGAGCTGCTCATTTTAATTGCTCACCAATGGTTGGTTCTTGAGTGGCTGTATTTCAGAGCTTTCCCTAAATGTATTGTTTATAAATGACTATCATTCTGTGACAATCCCTCTCATTTCAACAGGCAGCAGGGGTGTTCAGTTGGAGCAAATTAGTTTTGGCTTGAGTCGTTCATGGGGCCTTGATGTTGGGGAAACAGAGACAAATTCAATTGTGAAAAGTATTACGTATTAAGTGTTTGAATTTATATATTTTTCTATGTCAAAATTATAATATAAATTACCATTGTTTGTGGAGGATTACATTACAAAAGCAAAAAGCAAAAAAAAAAAAAAAAAAAAAGGTCTGGACACCTTTAATAAGCTCGCCACTGTTTTTTGTAGTGTAGACAAGTTAATGGTCATTTATTGTGTACTATTCATTGATTCAGTGATGTGAAATCGAGCCCCCAAAAGGTTGTTTCTGAAGCTCGAGTCCTTTCCAATGCCGCTACTTTGCTGTGGACACCCCTGCTTTAAGAACCCTTTTGCTAGCTGTGCTGTTGTTGTATTTGATATTGCAAATTGCTATGTGTGTGGTGATGGCAAAAGGCTTTTAAAGGTTGGTGTTCTTTTTTTTTTTTTCTTAAAAAATAATAAAACTACAGATAAAAACAAACAATTGAGACGACAAATGAATGAGCAACACCACACATATTAGATCGAGTACTTGGAGGATACTCACGTTTTTTAACCCATGTAGTGATTGCTCACCACCTTGCAGAGTACTTTTCCTGCCTTTTAGTCTTCTGCCCAGACCTATGATAGATCTTTGCAGAAAGTTGCTTTTGGATATGCTGCTGTCTAATTTGCAGTGGTCAGAAATACTGTGCTGAAAGTTTTATGAGATCCAGTTTTCTAATTTTTAGGCCCTGAACAGGAAAGTTGCTCCTGAAGTTATCAGTTTCCAGCCTTAGAAATTCCCTGTCTCCGATCATCAAAACTCAAAACAACGGAATCTATTTTGAGATCTAAATTAGCATCTCTTCAGACACACACTTCCTGATTCAGTGTTTCCCAATCATGATTAGAATTAGACTGCAAAGCACGTCATGGGCTGGAATTAAGTACTCCATGTTCCTCTGTATCTTAGGCTTATAAATAGGAATAGAGTAAACAGTACAGAGTGTACATTTAGGAAAAGACAGGTAACAGGTAACAGCATCACTAATCCAATTACTGTGCCTTCTAAACGGAGACACTTGGACACTTGAACTCGTCTTTTTATGACTAATACTTTTTATTGATTAAAAATGTGAACAGGAAACTATTAAAATAAAAATCCTTTAGATTTAGCTAACTCTTTTTGCTGTAGGCTAGGAATACACCTTTGTCTTTATTTTACAAACAGTACACTCTTATTTTTTTTTGGTTTAACATGCCTCTAACTCCCCCATTTATTGTTTGTCTATTAATATTCACTAGCCAACATAGTATTCTTGCAGCTTAAGAGTTCATTATTTAAAACTTAACTAAACTACTATGTCACCTTTGCTCTGCCTTGGTCTTAAAAGAGTTGTTTCTAGAAAAACAAGTTTTGTGGTTATGTTCTCATTTGTTTCATTTTTTGAAATTCAAGAGTACCCAGAAAGAAGGTCTAGAGGTTAGAGAACTAGAATGCAAAAGAGGATTTATTTTCTTAAGTTTAGGTAGATAAGCCAACTCTTTTAAATGTTTTAGTTATTTTTGCTTGAGTTCTTACCTTTGTACATCACTAGGAATATTTTCTTTTATGGGAGGGGAAGGGTTTTGAGGGAGGGGGTGGGTAAGGCAGTGGGGATAGGGTTAGGTAGGGGAGAACAGTTCTGAAAAAGAACCTATAATGAAGCTACAAATCCATCCTTCTTATTCAGTGCTGAATACTACCTCATGCAAAATATTGGTGTGGCTGCAAATTTCCCTCTGAACTGACACAATTAGAGATCAATTACCATATCTTCATTTTTGCCTCATTTTCTCTCATACACTTCCACCCCCCCCGATTCATTTCATTTTGATAGTAGATATCAAATGAAGTATTTATTTCTCTTTGCAAGGGACTATTTGATTAATGTGTTAAAATTTTTTAAATTCCCCCCTTTAAGTTATGGTGGCTGCCTATAGAATTTAGACTGTTCCTCACCCTGATCCATCCTGATATTATGTTGTTAGCTACCACCTCAAGGTCTCTTTGGAGTCAGATTTGACAGTTTTCTATACGTGTATTTCTTACTATGCTCAGTGGGAACGAGGGAGCTGAAAAGATTGCGGAAAGTGGGAATGTTAAATGTTATGTGGCTGTTGGGCCAGAGAGGCCACTGACTGCCGTACCTCTTATCAACCAAGTTTAAAATGGTTAGACTAGTAGTGGCATTGATTTTGCTTTTCTCCTAGGTTTTCTTTTTTCATTTTTTTTTTTAGAATTCAGTTTCAAGATATAGACCCATCCTTTTTCCTTGTCTCTACTTTGTTCTCAGTCAGAGATTTTTTGGCTTGCAAACCCTTTACTGAGCATGTTCAGAGAATTTCTCTCATTAAGAAAATATCTTTTTTTTCCCCCTGCAATTGTCTGATGTATGTGTCCTCCCAGAAGCACAAGTGCATCCTAGGAGGGCTTTGTAAGCTGGTTTTATAGGCAGACTGTGCCTGCAAATAGGAATTTTGTGCAAGGATCCTAAATTTCCCTTTGGCTTTTATTTCCCTCCCTCCTTTTTTAACCATGTCTGATAAAAGCTACAAGGGCCAGAGGACCAAATATTCTAACTTTCCCCTCTCTAAACATGTTACACACTTAAACACAAGGGAGCAATTTTGTTTCCTAAATCCTAGACAGTTCTATTCCATTTACTCTGATGTCCCTTTTGAGGAGGAGTTGGTGTTGAAGTGTGACATGCTTTACTAATGAGTGTTTTCAGCAATTCCCTGAGCAGGTAAACTTATTCATTCAATATAAGGGGTTTAGTTTGCATTGACTGATTGCTCTTTCCTAAATATGGGACTATACTATGTGACAAGGAATAGGGAGAAGGGAGCCATGCTATGTGGAATCTCTTTTTTCTTTCCCCTATACTGACTAATCTATGAACCTGTTCAGAATGAAACTTGCCATCCCTTTGATCCTTCTAAAGCCAGTAGCCTAAATTATGGCCCACCTTATTGTTGAAATAGGTAATTAGGCCAAGGGATCCTGTAGTCCCTGCATAGCAGTGGTTCTCAAAGTCTAGTACCTGGACCAGCAGCAACATAACTTGGGAACTTGTTAGAAACGCTAATTCTCTGTCTCCACCTAGACTAACTCAATCAGAAACTCTGGGGTAGGTCCCATCAATGCATATGAATCTGCCACTCACTAAAAGTTGAGGGCTTGTCAAAGCACAGGTTGATAAGGCCCCCACCCTTACAGTTTCTGATTCAGTTGGTCTGGGGTGGGGCCTGAGTTTTTGCATATCTATAAATTCCCAGGTGATGCTGATGCAGATGGTCCAAGGATCACACTTTGAATGTCACTGCTCCAGCATAGGCCTGCCTAATAGAGCTAATTGCACCTAAATTCATTGTCATGGTGACCCACTGTTCATTAATAAAAAATGTTAAAGGAAATACAACTTAGAACTCTGAAAATTGGAATCACCCAGAGTATCATCCCAATAGTGTTACTTCAGAATATGACTTACTGATTGTATGAAGGGAATTCAGTTGACTTTTTCCTATAGCCCTATCATATCATTAAAAAGCAAAACAAAAGTGGTCTGCTTGAAGCAGCAAAAACAGACGGTAGTCTGGGGAAAGGCAGGGACGAAGGGGAAAGCTTGATTGGGCATCCACAGTGGAAAAAGGATTGTTATTGTACATACTAGCAGTTCTGGCTGGAATTCCAATTCACTTTATGGGGATCATTTTGATGCTGAATGTTCCTCAAAGCATTCTGACAAGTCTGGTCCACTTGGCTCTTTACCCAGGGTAATGAGACCCTCACCGACTTTGAAAAACTGGCATAAATAAGTTTAAGAAGTCCATTGTAAACAGTTCTAGTGTTTGCCTCCTTGGTAAAATTACATTTAAGGATGTCATTTCATGAGTCAAATTGTATCTGCTGACACTGAAGTGTATTGAGATGTTGTTCTTTAGTTTAAGTATGTAACAAAGTAATATTCAAAGGGGATATGTGGGGGTGGGGCTGGGACTGGGTGGCTTTATATTGATAATGAAATATTCCAGAGCAAAACACATTGTCCTAATGAAGTTGTTGCAGCTCTCTTTGTTTTCTTGTGAGGCTGGAATTGGCCTGTGGGTCACTTGTTGTGCAAAAGTGAATTAATTTCAAATAGGAATCATATTGCTTTTGTAAAACAAAGAAAATCAACCACCTTGTCTGAAATATATATTGAATGGCGCTCTTGGTAAAGAAAAACCCACAAACACCTGATCTTGATTGGAAAGCATAGTAGGTCATTAGGGAAAACTGATGATGCTGACTGTTGTTGCTCCAGCTGTGTTGGCAATTAAAGATGACCTTGTTACTAACTGAAAGTTGCTGTTAACCTTAGCAAACAAACTAGCTAACACCATTACAGCACTGGTTAAGTGGATTTTTACTGGCACTGGCTGGCGTTCAGCTGAGGAAGGCTAGGATACAGACTTTAATGACCAAGAGCCAGACTAGCTCAAGCTAGAAATTCAGCAACAAATACCTCCTTGTGCTATTTGAATGCTAAGGTATTAGTTGCAAAAGGCTTACGCCTTCGCTCCTCTAGTGAGGGGAATGAGCCTGATGACACTATTACTGTTTACCTGTCAAACCAGGGTGGAAATTTAGAGGGATGCAAGTACAGTATGTCTCATTAAGCAGTCTCTGTTGCTGATTATATGAAGATGAAATTGTTGTATATGCTGATCTGTATGTTATGTACATTTTCACAGTGATTGAATCATTGTAAAAAGCAAAAAGACAAAAAAGAATCACCACTGTCTATTTTATGAAGATGATAAAGCAGCTTTATTAAATTATTACAGTTATGTTTTAAATGGTGTTATCTGCCACATTGTTTCCTTTTATCTGGTGGTTCTCTGTTTCCCCCTTAAATGTGTTTTCTCTGCTTCAAAAATTTAATGCATTTTAGTATTAAAGGCTATTATGGAAAAATTATTGAGTGTTTGGTGAACTGTGTCTTGGAGAGCGTTGGTTGGCTGAGGGGTGGGGGTGACTTTTAGACGTAGGACGTCACCAGCCCTTGGTGGAGTCATTGATGTTTAGGCCCCAAGTGTTCCTTTTACCTCTCCCATTCCACAGATCCCCAACTCTCCACCTGAGACGGCCTCTTCCTCCAGTCAGGCTCCAGTCATTTCCTGAGTGCCTCCCCTCCTTCCCACCCCAGTCAATATCTTTGCCTGAGGAGGGAGAGCCATTCATATCCAGGATGATATAAACTTTCCTGGGTGGTACTTTAAACAAGAACACTAAAACCATTCTTTAAAATAAATCATTTCATGGCAACTTCACAGTGGGACTTCTCTGAAGAATTAATTTTAAAAAAGGTGAGAAATAGTAGAGGCTGACAGCAGGGGAAAAGAGAGTTTAAAACAAAGATGACCTGGCTGCCCCTTTGATGCCTTCAGGTTTGAAAGCGAAGCAACAGGAGAGGCTCTGACTTCGCACATAACAAGGCTGCAGAAAAAGCTCTGACAAGCTTTCTTATCCAAACCATTATTCTCTGGAACTTAGCACTTGGGCTGTAAGTATTCATTCTGGCTGCAACTAGCAGAAAAAAATCAGAGTAGAGGAAAAATGGGGGCACGGCAGAACATTTCCAAATAGTGCCTTAAGTGGTTAAAGGCTAAATTGCTTCAGCATGACCTATTCTCTCTGGACAATTAAAAATGATCTCAAGGAAATCCACTGTCTCCTTGGATCTCCATTTTCCTGTTATCTTTGTCCACCTGTACTAAATTGAGATTGCATCTTATTTTCCACAATTAGCTCTAAAGCCACAGCAATAGCCAGTGATTTAGTATTGCAATTCGACAGGTGTTGCATCAGAATGCAAGCACAGACATGCTGGGACATGTGGAGTCACATACACTGATGTACGTACAGATGTTCACACAGACTCACAGATGTTCAAAGGCATATTGGAAGAAGGCTGGTCTGTCACTGGCTTGAAGGCCATTAAGTCATAGGAAGTCATATAAGTGCTTCTGGATTATCCCACACCAAAAGGACAAAGAAGTTTCTTTGACCCTCTTTCATCTACCATTTGGAGGGTAGGCAAAAAGCAATGGCAACTCCTTCATAAAATAAGGTCCTCAAAGGAACAAGAAAAATAAAATAAATTCTCACACAATGAAGGGCATTCACATATGAAACACGCATATCCAATATCATGGGCAACAGCAGTAACTTTGCCTCAGTGGGGGACAGTGGCAAGATTATAGGAATAACCTCAAATCTATCAAAACTTACAAAACAAAACAAAGCAAATTACTGAAATTGTCCACTTCATTGTGTCACTGATATGCTGTGTGTGGGGTCAAGAAACCGTGGTGGGAATTGGTGTTAGGATGGGATTCTCTAATAGAAGGTGACAGCTGCTCCAGAGACAAATATGCAAGTGACCATTTTCATGGTTTTGGTTTTGGGGTGTAGACATGTCTTAGAGATGTCCATTTTGAATGCACTGCCATTACTTGTAAGGGGATGGGGCCCTTACTCCAAAAAAGAAATTCTCCAGGATGGGAGCAGAGAGGTGTTCCTTTGGAGTTTCAAGCCTTAACCTCCTTACATGTTGATAAAGGACCTATTTGCACATGTCTGACACTTCCATCCATACACCGCTTTTGATGCAGAGAAGGAGGATGGGTGGGAAATGCTGTGGCATGACCCCAGTTATGTGCGATTCCTGGCTCCCTGGCTGTAACCTCACCCCTCTGTGTCAGTGACCAGTGTACTGCAGGGAGTTCACAGGGCCCTGTTGAGAACCCATGTGTTTCTGCGTGGAGGTGAGGAGCAAGGGAACTGTGCTAGTGTTCCCAACTTTCCTTCCCCTTGTGTTGTAGTGCCTTGACTTCCCCCAGATACCCAAAGCCTTAATTTCCCTTTAGCTGTCCAGGTTCTCTAGTATGGCCCCTCTTCCCACCCAGGGCTCCCCACCTCTCTTATGTGTCTCCCCTACTTCCCTTTTCACTCTAAATTATCTCTAAAGTTGGGCTGTACCCAATCCCTTCTAGGCTTTTTCTCTGCTGGGGTTTAAGGGACCAAAACTTTTCTTGAGCACTTACTATGTGACAGACTTTACAAACCTTATTTTATTCTCACAGCAACCTTGTGTAGTAGATGGTGATATCTCCATTTTATGCACAAATAAATGGAGGCTCAGGGAGCTTGGGAGAACTTGCCCAAGGTCACACAACTACTAAGTGGCAGAGCTAGGATTCAAACCCATGTCTGTCTACTTGGAAATTATTACTCTTCTCAACTACTCTTCAGGGACCAGCAACCAACCTTTTAAGTTCTTCCTGACTAGAGTATTAATAGTAAGTGCTAATGTCTTAAGGAATTTATTCCCCTCCTGGAGAACATATTGACATTTTAACTGAGCTCTTTGGGAGTCCAATGTCATGTCTCAAAGAAGTGACTGTAGCAGTGGAAATTTCAGGCCAGGGTGCTTTTGATCAGCCTTCTAGGCATGTTCATACTTCTCTATCCAGTGTCTGCCTTTCAAGTTGCATTAGTCATGCATGGCAGGACTGTGGCTCCTTTTAGAGTCAGTGCACTCCAGCTAGTCAACAGCCCTTGAAATGAAGGTCTGGTAACCCTATATTCATCTGTCCCTCTGGGTTTCAAGCAATCTGTCAAAGATGTATTCATGTGTGTTACAGGTCAGCACAGCTGGAGTCAATCCCAATATATGTTCATAATAGGTCTTGGTTACTTTTTTAGGTCCAGAAAGATGGTTGAGGGTGAGGGAGGTTGAGGGATAAAGCAGGGTGATGGTGGTGGTGGGGAAGGAAGGCATGTACAAAAAAGATATTGAAACCCCAGGCAACCGCAGAGAAAGATATCAGGAAGTAAAAAAATCAGCCAGGAAAAGTGATTGAATCAGTTGTGAGCACTGGGCCACCAGAGGCTTTTCAAACATTATCTTAGGAATAAGCTTAGGGACTGGCGTCCATGCCTGCCTCATAGTTCAGGTGGCGCTGAAAAGGTGTTGATAGGCTCCCAAAGGCCTTTTATCAGGTCCTTCTAAGTAAGCAAGGACTCTGACATGGAGCTAAACTAGGAAGTGAGGTCAGACAGAGAAAATTGGGAAGGAAGGAGAGGAATGATCCCAATGACATAAATAAAGCCTTTGGTAATGAACAGACCAGCTTCTCCGAAGTAGGCCTGTATATAAAGAGTTTAAAGACCAACCCATTTAAAAATCCCCACTGTTGAAGTGTTCTTGTCCAGTTTACCTTGGTGGTTCAGCACTTTCTCAGTCTGGGATGTAGTTCTCAGGGTTTTGGGTGTCAGAATTGAGTTATATGCAATGCCAAACACTGAGATGCTTTGCTAACACTGTTCCAGACTTTTTTTTTTTTTTCCTTTTAGGAGAAAAATACGGATAGCTTCAGAGAACAAGGCAGAGGTATTTTATGCCCCCAAAGCAATACTCAGGAACTTTTCCAAAATTGTCTGATAAACTTTCTTCATTCTCACTGCTGTGACAGTGATCTAGGCCTCAGCATCCTTCATCTGGATTACTGAAATAGTCTCCTAATTTGCCTCCTCTCATTCATTTTGCCTATCTTTATCACATTCTTTATACCATAGACAGAGCAAAGGGATCTTGCTAAAATACACTGGTTAAATCACAACCCATCAATGTTTTTTTAAAAGATAAGATCCAATCTCCTTATCATGGATGACAAGAGTGATTTTCAATTTTTTTTTGGTCTGCTCTCTATAGTAAGAAATGCATTTTGCATCACAATTCGGTATCACACACTCATAACAAATATTTCACAAATGGCACTTATCCTTGTTACCCACAATGTACTTTGAATTTTTTTATTCAACTCTGAATGCCAAGGGTCAGCAAACTTTTTATATAAAGGACCAGATAGTAAATATTTTAGGCCTTGTGAACAATATGATCTGTTGCAACTACTAAACTTTACCATTGTGGCGGCACACACAGATACTTTTGTTTATAACTCCAGGGGCTTTGTGCATCATCCAGACAAAGATTCCCCAATGTTCAGAGTGCAGGGCAGTGCACCCTCTACCCTGGATAGCCAGTGCTCCAACTAGAGACATTTCAGTATTACACAGGGCCTTACTCACAGGCCTGGATCCTGAGTGGCTCCACACCAATGTCCCCTTTACATATCATACCTTTTATTTTTACATTTCTCCCCCTCAAAGTACAAATGAAGTATTTATCTAACCTCGATTAGCAAGCTATGAGCTAGAAAAAAAGGTTTTCTCAATCACTAAAAAGGGAAGAAAATCAAAAGCTCAGTCTCTTTTTCTTTCTCAATACATATAATGCTCTCATGTATGTATGAAAATCAGTAAATATATACATATATATTAAGTAAAGCACAATTTAACATAAATTCAATCTCTACTCCTACTTAAAATGAATCTTTTCAAAGAATATAACTCAAAGGGAGAAAGAGATACCCTTGTTTCATAGCACATTAGCTTGACATTTTCAGATTATATTACTTGCATCTTACAAATTTTGAGGAAGAATGCTGCAGTTCTGATCTTGCTGTATAGTGTTTTCTACGCTTTCCTGACTCTTCTAATTCTAGTGTTTAGCATCATGTCTGAGAAGTTGAACCAATTATTTTCTTCAGCCTGCCTCTGTCTTTCTTCTATCTTTAAGCATTAATCCCTCTCTCACCTTCATAAGAAATCTAGCTGTGTCCACCCACCTTCTTCTCTGAGCCTCATGTGCCATAACTCTATCCCCACAGCCCTGGGCCCATTGCATGTGGCACAAGCTCTGAGGGGCCTGTGGAAAGCATCACTTCTGAGTGCTTGCTGAGTACAAGACATTTTGAAGAATGGATTGGACAGTGGGTTGGACATTGGGGAGAAGAAGTGGATAACTCTGGCTATAATTCATGTATGAGGTGTGAAGACCTAAATTAGGACAGTGGCAGTGGTACTGGAAAGCAAACTTGACAGCTATTACTATGTGATTGGAGGTAAAAGGGCAATAATAAGAGAAAAGAAATGAGTTGGTAAACGGGAGAATTTATAATGGTTTAATTAGAGGAAGATGATCATATAATACTATTTCCTATACTATTATCTCCACCTATAGTCCCACTAACACACACATACACATACACACAGACATACACACTTATTTTAGTTTCTAATTCATTGGTTTCCTTAATAAATATTCGCTGATCACTTACCATATGATAGGAACTTTGTGAGATCCTGGGCATATAATAATGAACAAAATAGACAAAATTCTTTGCCCTCATGGAGTTTGCATTCTAGGGGTGGGGGAGACAATAAGATAAATGAGTACAATACATATTATGTCAGATTGTGATGAATGCTAAGTAGGGGAGAACAATCAAGCAGGAAATGGGAATAATAAACGTCCAGGGGATTACTGAAACTTTAGTTAGGGTTGCCAGGGAAGGCCTCACTGACAAGATAGTTTTTGAGTAAGGACCTAAAGCCATGTGGATATGTGGTCCAGAGCAAAGAAGCATGTCCAGGTTTTGAGCAGTGCAGTAATGTGACTCTGATTTTAACAGTATCACTCTGACTAAAGGCAAGACAGGGAGACCAGTTAGGAGGCTACTGCAAGCATCCAGGCTAGAGAAGATAGGAGCTTGAACCAGGGTGGTGGCTGTGGAAGAGGTGAGAAGTGATCCAATCTGGATACATTCTTCACTGTCTCATTGCAGCAACGATGTTAATATCAATATCAAGAGAAAATAAAGACAGGAGAATGGGAAGAACAGTTGTAAAATGCTGGGGAGACTCCCGGTCCTGGTAGGTAAGACAGCATAGGCAACGGAGAGGGGGAAAAGGTAATTGTGAGAAATGAAAATAGGCCCATGTGGGAGAGCAAAGGCAGGAGATCAGAATGGGTGTTAAATTCGTTTTCAGTCTCAGGTTCTTCCGATTGCATAGTCTGGACCATCACCGTGACTTTCACTTTATCTCCTTGTAAGATAACTTGATTTGCAGCATTTTGAAATAATGAACTTGTTCTTTTTTATATGTATAGATTAGAGAGATGCTTGTTCTTCTCCAAGCTAAATGAGGCAAAAGCAAATTCTAATTGGCCCTGGGAAAAGTAATTAATGGGTCAGAACAGCCCCATCCAGTTTTTTGGAGCCGTACTTCCGTGTGAGCAGACTACAGGCAAAGTCCCCTCTTCTGTCTGCTCTCCAGTCACCAAGTGGGTGATGTCCATTTCTGGGGTTCAGAACCATCTGTTGGTAGATGGCAACTTAGAATTCTTTGCTGTTGGTAGAAGGCTGGAAGCAAAGGAAGTAGTATCTGGGAATTGTTTGGGCCTTAAGTTTTTGAACTTTGTTATGAAAAATTTCAAAGCTACATAGCATTTGAGAAAATGGTGTAATGAATGTGATGTCTCCATTATACAACTTTAATAATTATCAATACACCCAGGCCTTGTATTGCATAGGGAATAAAGGTAAAGTGGAATGCTTGGGTTAGACTCTTGTCTTTTAAAGTTCTGACATTTTGATCTCCCTGTAATCAGAAGATTCAGAGTATAGTTTGGACAAGAAATAGGAGGCAACTCCAGGTTTTGCAGACTGAAGAACATCTGGGGGGAGAGGGGAGGGGGAATGATAAATTTAAGTATTGGGAAAATTCTACTAAGGAAAAGCAGAAAACACTAGGCTGCTAGTGGAGCACAACTCCCCAGAGGTTATGGGACTGGCATATGATGGCTAACTTCTTTCTCCCCAAAGTTTTCAGCTCAGTTTATTCATTTTACTTGGGGCTTTTCCTTCTTTCCTTTTGATAAAACACTAATTCAATGTTATATTTCATCATCTAAACCCATGGAAATAGTAATATGCAGTTTACTATAGTGTTTTCTCATAGAATAAATGTTAAACTTAACTTTGCACCATCTTCATTACTCTTATCTCTGAACCTTGATTGTGTTGGACACAAAAAAGGGTTGTGTGTATGTGAGTGTGTATGCGTGGGTGTGTGTATATGGGGAGGAGGCACTTAGAAGGTTCTAAGAGGGGATAAGTAAGAAGGAGAGTACCTACAAATGTTTCCATTCTTTTGGTTAGTCATTGTTGACAATAAGGGGTCTAACTCATAAATGCTGGTATAATTTTGCTTAGAAAATAGCTAGTTTGACACAAAAAACACAGGGAAGGTCATGCTCATTTGCCACAGACTGGCCCTGGGGCAGGGGGTGCTGTGGAGGACTGAGCTGGGCTGCTAAACCTGCACCTGGGTGGAGCTTGAGTTGAACATATGGTAGTTTTTCACTTATTTTCAGATGGCAGGTCAAATATTTGGCCTGGACCAACCCCTCCTGAGGTCTCCAAAGGCAGCTGAAGATATCTTAAATCCCTCCCAACACTTTGTGAGGAAGCTGCACCTGACTTTGATAAACCAAGGGGTGACGTGATCAAACAACAGCCTCAGGCAGGACGCAGTGAGCACAGGGAGGCCTTCCTTCCCAGGACAGTGAAAGAAACAGAATCGCACATTTGGAAACCTCGAAGATATAAACACATACTCCTGTATTGCCACTTAGTAGTGGTCAGGGGTGCTGATGCTTCCTTGCAATGTGCCACAGGTAAGAAAGCTTGGCAAGGGCTGAGACCTTCCATTTTTTTTTCATCTGACAACTCAGGTCCACTTAAAAGAAGGTGAAACCCAAAGACATTTCAGAAAAATAGGTCTGATATGCAGGTTGGCCCTATTTGACCTCTATAGTCAAGGCTTGCTTTATGGGGAGCTGCTTCCCACATGGAGATTTACAGATTTCACATCATAGAATGACAGAACCTGAACAATATTAGCCATCATTTTTTGAGCATTTAGTATTTACCAGGCACCATATATATATATATATAATATAGTATGTATATTGTATATATATACATGTACATATATTTCACTTTGATGAGATATATATATATATATTTTCTTACTTAGTTCACCTAACATGATAGCAAGATCGTTACTATTATCATCATTCCCATTTTGTGGATGAGGAAACTAAGGCTTAGAGACTCTTCACTTGATCAAGTTCAAATAGCAAGTACCAGAAATGGGTTACAAACACAAGTAGTGTGATTTGAAAACACACAATTTTAAACAGCATATTGTATTTTATCTCCCATCTAGAAAGGACCTTGGAGATCATTCAACTCCCTAATTTTACAGATGAGGAAAATGAACTTCAGGTGAAGGAAATGACTAGACTGTAAGATCCAGAGCTCTATGAAGGCAGGAATCATAACTATTTTGCTCACCATCGTAGGCCCCACTACTAATCATAGGGTCAAGCCTACAGTAGGTGCTCAATAAAAAATATTGAATGAATACAGAATAAATGAGCAAAATGGAGGGCTTAATTTTTGATCTATGAGATCCTGTACATGTCTGACATTTTATTTCATTTGTTCCCCAGAAATTTTTTTTAATTACTTAAAGGTATTTAAACAGAATGTGATGTAGGTGAGGGAGGCTATGGGCATGAAAGACCAGACTTCACTAACTCCATAGTTTCTGATAAAGGAGGGCTGGCTCAAACTAGAGGGACAACATTCATTCACTCTACAAGTATTTCTTGAGGGCCTAACCTGTGCTAGGCACTGAACTAGGCTCTGATGGTACAAGTGATAATAATAGCTATCCTTTTCATATTTCTGCATCAGTGCCTGTATTAGTCCATTTCTGTTGCTTATAACAAAATATGCGGAACAGGGTAATTTGTAGGAAAATGAAATTTATTGCTTATGGTTTTGGAGACTAGGAAGTCCAAAGTCCAGGGAACACATCTGGTGAGGGGCTTGGTGGTGGTGTCAGTGACCCAGGGGTCTCACATGGCAAAAAATGATGATGCAGAGAGAGACTAACCTCTCATGTGCAAGTACATCAGAACCACGCCCCTGACCACCATTATTAATCCATTCACTAGGTGTGGTCCTACAATCTATTCACCTCTTCAAGTCTCCACTTTTCAATTACCATAATAGGATTTCCTACCCTCAACAGTTACAGTGGGAAAATTAAGCTTCCAATATATGAACTTTGGGGACACTATCCAATTAATCCACAGCAGGGTCTAAGTGCTTCTTGTATAACCATTCAGCATGTTTGTATTGAGCATTTATTGTGTGCCAGGTACTTCTGGCTACTGGGGTTACATTGTAGAGCAAAACAGACAAAAAACCCCCCATGTTTTTGTGGGACTTATACTCTAATCCTCGCAATATGTTTATGAGGTTGATTCTATCATTAGCCACATTTTATAGATTATGAAACTGAGATACAGAGAGAGAAAGATGTCACTGGCAGTAAGTGGCAGAGCCAGGCTTGAACCTAGGTAGTATTGTTCCAGACACTGCTTTTAACCATATTATTCTACTGCCTTTCAAAGAGGAATAAGGGTCTTTACACCCATGGGACTCATGGACTCTTTGGGGAGACAGATAAGGAAATTAACCATTGTAAAACAACAAAAATAGCAATAGTTCACACTTATTGTTTACTATATTCCAGTCCTTGCATTAATAATTTGACAGGCTTTCTTTCATTTTATCCTCTAACAACCCTAAAGAATAGATAACATTATGATTTCCATTTTACAGATGAAACAACTGTTGGGCTTCACATCCCATGTCCTTAACCACCATAATGCAGTTCTCTCCAAATAAGTATTCAAAATACATTACCCAAATACATAACACATAGTCCTTCTTACAGAGTAGCAAAGTTGTAACCTCTCCACACCCAGCCCTCATGTCTGCTACTTTCAAAACACTAATATTATTTCTTGATCTTTGGTAGTGTGTCCATACTTTAGGAGGTATGTGCTTTGCTGTGAGGGCTTTGAAAGGCCACCTAAGTTAGCTGCTCGGTTTCTGAAATATTGCTGGCCTGATGTCTCTAGAAGGCCTGCTAGGTTTTGGCTGGTGCTACAGGCTCATTTCATAACAGCATTTTGTAGGACATTTCAAAAATGGCACTGTGTCCCTGGGTGAAGAAGCAGTATGGTGTAGTGGCTAAACTTGTCATCTTTAGACTAATACAGCCCAGAGTTCAAATCTAGTCTACTCCCTCTTTCTATATGAGTGACCTTGGGCAAGTTACTTAACCTTTCTGTACCTTAGTTTCCTAGCAGTAAAAGCAAATTTTTCTAGAGGCTCTAATAGGTGGAAAGTCTATATTGAGAAAAAAAAATTAGGAGAACTACTTATTTTTTCAGTACTGTGTGTGAGTGTGTGTGTGTGTGTGTGTGTGTGTGTGTGTGTGTGTGTGTGTGTGTGTGTGTGCCTGCAGGTGTGAAAGTATGGACTCAATCTCACTGTTGCCAATCTCACCAGCCCAATTGACTACAATATAAAAAAGTATCTTTGTCATTTATCCTTTGCAATTTTCCCTTTAGAAAGTGCTATATAATAGAATTACACATAAAACTGCATTTCATATCTATCCCAATAATAAGAGTTCACTCTTAAACACATTTGTTAAAAATAAATATCAAAGAATAATTTGCCACTTATTGTCAAATATTAGCCAACTTTATATCTACCTCTAGTTATCATGTAACAGTTGAGCATTAATATGTATTGCTAGATGTTAGCAATTTTACAGAGCCTTGCTTAAAATGTTTGGTGCCTCGCAATCTGTTGGCACAAAAAGTGTAACAAAGCAAATGACAGGAGAGCAGATTATAATGGAGTCTGATGGTTCATCTTTAAAAGGGAAAACTATTTCCAGGAGAACATCTGCTCTCAATGTGGAGTGCAGGGCTATAGCTGGGGCTGCTATACTTTTAGCAGATGGAAGTGGTGTGGACTGGAAATTCACAGAGCATTGGAAACTGAAGTTTGTCACCTCACCAGATTGCTTCCTGGATAATGCCTTGTCTAGCAGCTTTGAACCTGCAAATGCAGAGTGAATATACATTGTCTTCTGAGTAAAAAGACCTTCCCATGTGTCAATTACAACATTAATCTTTTGTTGAGAGACCCACAGCTCCCACAGGTAGTTACATGTTTCCCTGTGCTGTATACATGGAAAGATCACAGTCCGTTTGTCTGTGCGTACATTAGTAAGAATGGAATGATACAGTCATGGCTATCGAATTAGGAAATAACCTCTCAGGTCAATTAACTCACTTCCTCCTAGCAATGGCAGCATTGTTTGCTCAACAATCAGTCAGGCCTTTGTCCAATTTCACTTTAAAGAAAAAGCATTTGCAAAGTTTCCTTTCACATAAAGCCATTAGCCCCCTGATTGTAGTATGTTTTCTTTCTTCCTTCTCCCCCCCTTTTTTTGTTGTGTTTTGGTCATTGGTTCTCTTAAGATAATGAAATCCATGCTGTGTTAACTGTTTAAAGATCTAAAAGTAAAATATTATCATAATATGACAGGGCTGTGCTAAAGTAATATTGTGTGTTAGTAAGTTTCCATTATATTAACTTACTGTTGTGGCCAGAAGTGGGAAAAGCAGAGCCTTTGAACAATAAAGCTACTTTCTTTAACAGCCTCACTTAAAGGCAGGTAGCCGTATTTTGAGAGTTAAATTTGACATGGTATTTTGAAAATGTGATTTGGGGGCTCTTAAACTTTGTGCTGAAGTGTCATTCCTATCTCTAACAGGAAAGGGCGATATATTTAATAGATCTGGCTAGGCACCTATGGCTGATGGGCTAATGGACACTAAAAATATGTAGAGGGATAGATTTAGATAAGAGAGGCTAGTGATTCATGCTCACTTATCAAATGATGTTTCATTCAGAGTTATGAATAAGCCATCATAAACACAGAGCTACGATTTGTAGTTGAGTATCAACAGAAGAAGAATATGAGTGGTGAAAAAAATAAGCAATAACCAGAGGAGATCCAAAAATTACTGTAAGTAAAAGACTTTTTTATCACTTCCTCTTTTGTGTCTCTGGGAATAAGAGGTTTTTAGTTTATTTAAAAAAATTTTTAAGCAATAATTTTTTTTTAAGATGCTGGTAAGGGGATCTGAACCCTTAACCTTGCTGTTGTCAGCACCACGCTCTCCCAAGTGAGCTAACCGGCCATCCCTAAGCAATAAAATTAAAACAAAGGCATTGGCAGTATTGTTATATACAACACCTTAAGTATGGTATGTGTAAACTCTCCCGGAGGTACAGGGCACTTTATATTGTTCAACAGCCACAAAATCTTGATTGTCCACCTGCTCTGTGGAAAGAAGAGTGCTAGGTGCCATGGGAAGAATAAATAGGCATATCATGATCTCTTTCACATGGAAAGTGAGTGAGCTCAGAGCCCTATCCAATGAGCTTCCCTCTCTGCAGCTCCTTTATATTTTATATTTTTGAAAATTCATCAACACATGGCAATCTGAAATACCAAGGCAGACTAAAGAGGCTGCTTCATAGCAACAAGATTTCAATCTAAAGAAGCAAGTAATGGTGCATATACAGTATTTGTGAAGCCCAAAGGACATGTTTCAAGGCAACAGCACTCCCATGAATCTAACTCATCCAATAGGGCTAAGGAATAGAAGAAATCCAAAATGCAATATGTGTGAGTTTATAGGTGCATAATAACCAGGGTCATCAGATCTGAGTTTGGGTACATGAAGGAATATCTTGGTGTTTGTTGTATTTGTCAGGTGTCTGTAGTTACAAATCCTATTGCTCTAATCATTTGGATGATGGATTCTCCCTCCTGCTACACACACTTTGTACATGATATTTCAGTAATCTGTTGATGGCAAAAAATATTTAGACATAAAGTTTGGGATACTGAAGCATTTTGGTATTGTGTACACGCATGTCTGTGCATTAAAATTTTTCAAACAGAAAGCATCAGGTTTCTTCAAAGGGTTCTTTTTATCCACTTTTGACATTTCTGATTCTAAGCAAAACAAATAGATCCAACCTGCCTTGCATTGGGCTTACTTTGAAACTGACCCTGGGCTTTCCTATCTACCATACAATTTTTTTTCCAAATGTCTGGGATTTAATCAACAATGGCTGGGGAAAAACTCAGTCTGGTAAGAACAGCTTGTAGGAAGATAACTCCTAGATTTCTTATTGGAAGTTAGGAATGAGGATGCTTATCAGCAAAAAGTAATATAGCTAACATTATCAGGTACTTACTCTAACCAGGCTCTGCTTTAATTACTTTACATGAATCCGCTCATTTAGTCCTCACCATAACCCTATGAGTTAGGTAGTATTATTACCCTCATTTTGCATTTGAAACAACTGAGACCCAGAGAGATTAAATAATTTGCCCACCAACTCATGATCTTAAGTGGCAAAGCTGGGTGTCATACCCAAGTAGTGTGGCATCAGAGGCCAAGAGAGTAACCACTCCACTAAACTGTTCCACCTGTAGAGAGTTTCATTGACAGACCTGGAGAGTGGTATGGCCTGGCTATTCCTATTAAAAAAACAAACGGAAGATGGTGGAATAGACGGTCCCCAGCATCAGTCTCTCCCACAAATCAACCAATTTACAACTATGAAAAAGCAACGACAGCCAAGCTGAGGACGCTAGAGCTCAGGGGAAGAAGAGGAGAGACCTACAGAGTGAGTGAAGGCGGGAGAAGCCATGATGAGAGAAAGAAAAAACCGCTTGGGCCCGTTTCAAATCCTGGCCATTTCCAGGCTGGAGCTGCTGCGTGCACGGAGCAAGAACTGGCAAAACTGCAGCCATGCCCTTCGGATGAAGTTGCTTGGAGGCTGCAGGGAAGAAGAGGGCCTTGGTGGCCCCCAGGCCAGCAAGACCATTAATAGAGTTCCTGTGGACCCACATAGAAGCAAGGAGCCACAACAACTGAAAAAAGGGAGCCACTCAGAGGTCGGTGAGTCATTGCAAGTGACCAGCGCATGGCCCATCCCATGGGAAGTATTTGCAGCATGGGCAGTGGGAGACAGGCTCTGGGGCACAGCATAGACAGCCGATCTGCCCCCCAGTCAGCACAGGACCACTCAGAGGAGGCTGGTCAGGAATATAGAATTGCATGGGATGCAGTTTGATGAGAACACTAGGGCCTAGACCAGAGTTTCTCCACAACCCAGGTGCATTGGATATCTTGAGAGCTGGAAGTACCTATGAAGTCAACCATTAAAAACTGTGCTGCACAAAAAGCCTTACCCAGAGAATCAGCAGCAAAGCAGCAATTTAGCTCAACCACAGAGCTCAAGTACTGGTCCCCACAGGAAGTTCCCCCATTTTAGAAGTAAACAAAGGACAACAAAATTAGTTCCAGCACAGAGTTTAAGTGGTGGGAACAGCAAATAATCCCACACAGAACTGAAAGAAAAAAAACCAAGTACCCACAACCAGAGACAAAGTTTCATATTAACTAGTAAAGGTCTCATTTCACCAAAGAACACTTATAACACGTAGAAGGACTGGAAATCCCTTGGACCATCAAGCCAGAAAGGGGGGAGGGCCCGGGGCCTCAGCAATGCCACCCTGACACCTGCAACCAGTCCTGAGGGTGGGGGCCGTGGGCCTTGGCCACGCCCCCCCCCCACCCGACACCCACAGACAGCCCAGCGGGAACCGCAGAACTGCAGCGGGAAGCACCCTGGGCCCTTTTGAGATGAGGCAGTGGGAGGCCTCGACCACACCACCCCGACACACGCAGCCAGCCCAGTGCCAACCACCAAGCCACAGCAAGAAGGGCTCCAAGTTCCTGAGCTGGGATACTAGGGGGCAAGGGCTTTTGCCACACCCCCTTGATATCTGCACCCAGCCTGGCAATGACCAAGCCACCTTTGGAAGCCCTTTGGTTTCCCCTGTGGGAATGAGGGGGGTGCCACAGGCCTCAATCCTGCCCTTCCTCCTTCCTCCTTCTTCCACCCCATTTCCTTCCTCTCTCCCCTCTCCCCCTCCCTCCCAACTGCTCCGCAACAATATCGTAGAATGTAAAAAGTAATATTAATAAAATTACATTAAAAAATAAACAAGCAAACAAGTAAAAAGAACCAAAGAAACAGACAAAAACCAAGAAAACCCCGAAAAGCTTCCCTGGGGATTCTGATGAGATTCCAGGGTCTAGAAGTTTTGTCTGCAAGCAAGCTGACCCAGCTTCTTTGTAAAAGAGCCAGTGCCCAGGTCTGAGGGGAAGAGGGAGGCAGACAGCAGAGATGTTCATGAGCCATTCAATGATAAACACCCACCATATGGTCAAAATGATTCCCACTGCCTCCCATTGAAGGAAGTAGACACTTTGCTTATGAAGTGCACTGTTTATTTTCTTGTGCAGTGGTTTCAGTTCAAATTAAATGTTTCACGTCAGACAAGGAACTAATAACAAATGATCTCCTCCCTCAGTGGTGCAGTAACAAATATGTAGTAATTTGAAAGCTGGGAAGAAAATTATTACTCCCAAAGACGCAATAAATATACGATATGTTTAGAGAGTCCTTTGATGAAATGAACACTGAAGGTGCTGCTAGCAGTACTTCTGCTTAAGAAAAAAAAAGTCAAAAAAAAAAAAAAAAAAGCAGCAGCAGCATTTAAAAATGCTGTCTGATCTGTCAACATTTTGTTAACATGTAATACCTTAAGGACACAACTTAGAAGTAGAATCTTCAGTGAAGCAAAAACTCATTCTTTCTTCACATCATAGGAGAGGAAACTAGCAAGTAGAACAGCCAGGCATAAAATTTTGCAGTTTAAAAGCAACTTAGTAAGATAGGTTGCTCCTGCCCCCTTTCTGATTTTGATTGGTCTCTGAAAAGGGCAATGGCCAAATGTTATGTTTTCTTCAGTAAGGTGCCCTGATTGCCTGCCCCTGAGACCCATTTCCATTCTACTGTCTTAGCCCTCATGGTATCCTGGGAGATCTGCTATTTTTTTCCTCTCTCTGCCAGGTTCTGTTTCAAGGACTCCAAAGGAATCAGTCTTAGCTTATGTATTTGATAGCAACTGGCCCTGATCTAAAGCATTAGTGGAGGCAAGAGAGAAGTCCAAGGCCGGCAGCAGCTGCTGCTGCTAGTTTCCAGTCCTAGGGAGAGTGCAAGTTCAGGTCTCTGCAAAGGGACTTGCCTGCTTAATGCTTACCTTAGCCAGCCTTCCTCTTCCTGGAGTCTAGCAGGCAGGACACCACAGTGAAAAGCAGCAGCACATCCATGTTGGGATTGGGCTTTCACATTTAAATTTTTTACTTTGAAATAATTATAGAGTCACAAAAAGTTACAAAAAATGTACAGGGAGGTTTCATGTACCATTCCCCCTCTTTCCCCAAAGTCATCATTTTATAGAACTATAGTACAATATTAAAACCATGAAATTGGCATTTCAACCACCTCTGTGGTACAATCCACAGAGCTTATTCAGATTTCACCAGTTATAGATGCCCTCATCTGTGCGTGTGCATAGTTCTATGCAATTCTGTCACATATGTAGCTTCTTGAAGCTACCACCACAATTAATATGTAGAATTGTTCCATCACCACCAGGCAACTTTGTGCTACTACTTTATAGCCATTCCTCTCTCCAAACCCTAATCTCTGGCATCCACTAATCTGTTTTCCATCCCTATATTGCATTATTTCAAGAATGTTATATAAATGGAATTAAAATTATATAAACTTTTTTCACACAGCATAATTCCCTTGAGGTCCATCTAAGGTGTTGCGTCTATCAATAGTTCCTTCCTTATTATTACTGAGTAATACTCTACAACATGGATATACTACAGCCTGTTTAACCATTCACTTGTTGAAAGACAAATAGTATGTTTCCAGTTTTTGGCTATTACTAATAAAGCTGCTATGAAAGCATGCAGGTGTTCATGGCTTATATGGCAGTTGCACCCTTAGTTTTACAAGAAACTGACAAACTGTTTTCCAAAGTGGCTGTGTCAATTTATATTCTCATGAGCAATGTATGAGTGATATGGTTTATCAACATTCTTGCCACCATTTGGTGTTGTCACTATTTTTTATTTTAGCCATTCTGATAGATGGGTAGTGATATTTCATTGTGGTTTTAATTCTCCTTTCCCTCATGGTTAACAATGTTAAAATTTTTTTTTCATGTGCTTATTTGCCATCTCTATATCCTCTTTCGTGATATGTTTATTCATGTCTTTTGCTCATTTTCTAATTGGATTGTTGGTTTTTTGCTCTTGGATTTTGAAAATGCCTTACATATTCTAGATTCAAGCCCTTTGTCAGATAGGTCGTTTGCAATTATTTTCTCCCAGTCTGTAATTTGTCTTTTTATGCAAACAGGGTTATGTTTGTCTTTTTATGTGAACAAGGTTTTTTTCTTTTTTCTTTCCTGGAGGAAAAATGTTTTAATTTTGATGAGCTCCAATTTATCAATTTTTCCTTTTATGGATCATGCATTTGGTGTCAATTTGGTATCAAGTCTAAGAACTCTTTGTCCAGCCCTAGGTCCCATAGATGTTTTCCTTTGCATCATTTTATTCATGGATGTCCTATGCAGTAGGACTTAACAGCAGGAAGAGTGATTTTTTCCCTCACCTTTTTTTTTTAAAGAAAATAAAATCTTTTCTTTTTCCACTCCATTTTCTAATTCCATTCCCATTCCATTAAAAAGTACACTGATCAGCAACTTGTCTACCCCCAAATTTGCTAAGGCTAAGAGTTCATTCTGTCCTGTCTAAACGGAGTGAGTGCCTTTAGAGAGTGGGCAGAGGAACCGATTTATTGTAAGCGATTGCCAATTGCACAGTTTAGATTTTTCTTTGAGAAGAGAATGAGACAATTGGAGAATATATTTGGTTTCTGTTACTACTAACTCTTTAGAAATGCACTCCCAAACATCTCAGCCCAGAAGCATAAACAATTTAAAGAACCAAAGGGATATTCAGTTTGGGTGGCCCTCAGACTGGTAACTAGAAGAGTCTCCAAGAAGAGTTGTCTGATTTTTTCCTCTGTGTTTTGTTTTGATTTTTACCCATTGCGGGGAAGCTGAAGACCACAAGAGTTAAGCCATTGGCCTAATTAAAAAACAAATCAGAGCAAAACAAAACACAAAAACCAAAACCTCTAACTTTCTGATAGAGTCAAGTGAAAGTCTGAGGAGGAATTACTTCTTGTTGGTGTGGTATGATTTGGGAAGTACACCAAAGCAAACTTGGTCACCAGTGTTTCTCCCCAACTGCTGACCGCAGATACATCCCTTTGCTCCTTTAGCATAAGCTTTTAAGTCCTTATAACATTGAAGCATCCTTGGGTGGTCTGATGCTTTCAAGACTGTTTGATAATTAACATCCTAGCATAAATCTGTGCATTTCATCCTTTATTAAAACTGGGGTAAAGTGTAGAAGTGGGCCTATGAAGGTATTGGGCTCTGGAAGCTTGAGAAGGCTAGAGGAGGGCCTATGATGAAGAGGTCAATGGTTTTGAGAACATACTTTGTCCTGTTCATAATGCTTTCTAAAGCCAACTTTGCCGTGTACTCTCAGCTTTCTGTGCCAACTCTGCAATTATCCTTCTTTTTTAGTTAGATGGTTATCATTATAAAAACAAAACCCCAGCTCTGTCTCTGTTCTTCATAGGTGCTATGTTTATTGATCATTTGGTTATTCTCAGGTTGTTAGAGGAAGTTTGAAATAGGACACTTGGAAGGCTGCCATATATGTGAGAGAAAAGATCCCATTTAATACATCCAAACCAATTGAATTCTGTTTAATTTGATTCAATTATATGTGGTTCAGTTCAATTTATTTCAACATTTATTGCATGTTAAGCAAATTCCAGGCACTGAGCTCTAGTGCTGAGTATGTGTGTTAAGCCAAAAACAGAATAACTTCTGTGATATGGTATTGGCACCCAAGCCAGTCACTGCACTTTCACCAGGACAGAAAGTGGTATTTTTAAAAGTAAAGACAAAAGGCAGTTTATGTTATTAACTGATGGTAAAAAGGGGATTTCTGAATGGAACTCACATCTCTTTGAGAGTCAAACTGCGATATGCTCCCTGGAGGGTGAGTTCATAATTTCCTGTCTTTGCCTCGTCTGACATGTCAGCAGTGGATCAGAGGCTGCTGAGAGAAGGAGTGTGCTGAGACATGATAGTCAGACCAAGATAGTATGATAATGGTACATTTAGCCTCCGAGCAAGCATCTATTATGGGGATTTATTCCTGAAAATGGTTGTGGGTTGATGCCTCCATTACAAGCCTTACACTCTTGATCTCAGTGAGCTGCATAACAGAATGCCCATTATGTTTTAAAAGAAATACAGGCTTATGCTGACTTTATGTCAAGCTGGGAAAGTGCAAATGGGCTAAAATCTTAAAACACCTTCAGTGGCTTCTCTTGTCATGTTGATCTATTGTGTTGCCTGGCTAATACAACAGTGGCTTTGCTTCAGAAAATGATGCTGGCTGGTTCTTGGATCCAATTAAACTTTGGAAGCCAAGCAAGAGGAATCTGGATCAAAGAGAAGTGAATTTCCACATCATATACCAAACAGCTTCAGGTTTTTTCTCAGGTTGATTCTCAGGAGTCAAACACTCTCAAATGCAGAGACATTTGAGGCAAAGACATCTCTTTCGTGCAGTAAAGTCATGTGCCTGGTCCTCGACAGAAAGCCACTGTGACAAACCTGGCTAGTAGGCATCTAAATGCAAGGTATTTCTCATGCTGTGCAGGTGTTGCTGGTGGAGGAATTGTCCAGGTCCCTTTCCAGGCTCTCAAAGCACAGGCATTAACCAGAGAAGCTGCACATCTTTCCCTTGCCCCCAAATCTTCTGACATAGAGTGGTGAGCCGATGAGGTCAGCTTAAATCACATTTCGGGACATGCCACTGACAACTGTGTGGGTGTGAGGGAGGCAGGATGAGAGGCAGGTGTGAGAAATATGTCAGATCTTGATGTACAAAGACTTACAGTATGCCTTGTACTTCTTGTAAATCAAGAGGCTTCTTAGTGGTAAGGAAAGTTAAAAGCAAGCATGATGACTGATTTAAGTGCCTATTACACAAGATCTTCTAAGTTGAGGTTTCCAAAGCAGACACTTCTTGCTTGTTCTTTAATCAGATGCTTACAGGTTATGTTTATGAAACCCAGAGGCAGTGGGAAAGTACCTCACTTCCTGCCCACCTCAGATGTAGCTCATTCAGTAACTAGAATGTTTGTAGGGGACCTGGAGGCAAGGAACACTGTGGGAAGGAGAACCTCTAGCCAACTATTTGTACAATCAAATCAAGTTATTTAGAAGCCAATTTGGACCTTTGAGGTTTTTCCAGGTTTTTATTTTTGCCACCTCCTTCTTTTGAGGATTACTTCCAGAATAGGAATAAGGGAAGTGTGAATCAGTAAGATCTGTAACATGTCAGCATCTCTGATCAAAAGGTTCAATGGGAACATATGGGAAAAAATGTTTAGCTTCATTGGTAATCAAAGAAATGCAAATTAGAATATTGAGATTTCCCCCTCTGTCAAAATAGTAAAGGAGGGAAAGTGAAAATACTTAGAGCCAAAAAAAGCATGATGAAATCGATGCACTCTTATGTTGCTGGAGGGACTATAAATTGGTGCAACTGTTTTGGAAAACAATTTGGCAATGTTTATACCTTCTGATGTGATAATTTAACTTCTGGGAATATATACATCCTAAGGGAATGATATTAAGCAAGTAAAGTTTTAGGAACAGATATGCTCATTGTGACATTTATTTTAGCCAAATATTAGACACAACCAAAATGTATGAGAGCGTGGGAATATGCTTAAGTACATTATAGTATATCCACATGATGAGCTACTAGGCAGTCATTAAAAAACATGTTTACAAGGAGCTTTTAATAACATGGGAAAATACGTATGTTGTAAAATTAACTGGAGAAAAAAGAGCACAAACCTTTATATGTAGAGTGAACACAACCATATTTAAAATATGTTTATAAATGCATAGTAAAAAAGGGTGGAAGAAAATGCAATTGAATGGTAACAAT
The DNA here is from genome assembly GCF_027409185.1 of Cynocephalus volans. Classification (NCBI taxonomy): domain Eukaryota; kingdom Metazoa; phylum Chordata; class Mammalia; order Dermoptera; family Cynocephalidae; genus Cynocephalus; species Cynocephalus volans. The sequence continues at coordinate 108,193,430 of NC_084478.1, read as the reverse complement.
GATTGAGTTTGGGTTGTAGTGCTATTACTGTTTTTTCTCTGGTTTTTATTTTTACCTTTTTCGTGTTTTTTTTTTCAAATATTCTACACTGAATATGCACTACTATTATAATTGGGAAAATTTTTATTCAAAAATGTTCAGTGGAGGGTGGGGTTGGGTTGAAAATATTGACAGAAATGAATTTCGTAGATTACCCAAAGTTTTCTTTAGCCCTGAGAGTTGAGAAGTAATTGCATTTAGGTCCCAGGCTATGTGACCCAACACAACTCATTTTTTTTCCCCAAAGATCTTTATGGAATGAGTTTTCTTTGTTTTCAAGGCAATCTCAATTCATTATAGAAACATAGAAAATATTAATAAGCAAATTCCAGAAAAAAGTTATACCATTCTGAGAGAATTACTATTAATGTTAACAGCTTGGTGTATATTTCTTTAAACATTCTTGTATTAACGTATATACATACATTTTTTACAAGGTATTTTCCTTATAGCATTTTCTTATATTGCAGTACATACAAGAATGCAGAACAATTTACTCTGCTTAACTTTTAAAAAAAATTTTAACTTCTCAATATACATTGTAGTTGATTTTTGTGACCCTTTACCTGTTCTTCTTTCCCCCTCCCTCACTCCACTCCCCCCTACATCATATCTGTTCACTTATCTTAACAAGTTCAAGGAATTGTTATGATTATTGTGTCTTCTTCCCCCCCTTTATTTGTTTGTGTGTTTATTTATTTATTTATTTTTAGCTCCCACAAATAAGTGAGAATATGTGACATTTCTCTGTCTGTGCCTGACTTGTTTCACTTAATATGATTTTCTCTAAGTCCATCCATGTTGCTGCGAATGGTAGTATTTCATTCTTTTTTATAGCAGAGTAGAATTCCACTGTGTAGATATACCACAGTTTCCTTATCTGCTCATCTGATGATGGACATTTGGGCTGGTTCCAACTCTTGGCTATTGTAAATAGTGCTGCGATAAACACTGGAGTACAGGTATCCCGTTGGCATGATGATTTCCATTCCTCTGGGTGTATTCCCAGCAGTGGGATAGCTGAGTCATATGGTAGATCTATCTGTAGTTGTTTGAGGAACCTCCATACCATTTTCTATAAAGGCTGCACCATTTTGCAGCCCCACCAACAGTATATGAGAGTTCTTTTTTCTCCGCAACCTCTCCAGCGCTTACCATTCTCAGTCTTTTGGATATTAACCATCCTGAATGGAGTGAGATTGTATGTCAAAGTGGTTTTGTTTTGCATTTCCCAGATGCTGAGTGATGTTAAGCATTTTTTCATGTGTTTGTTGGCTATTCATATATCTTCCTTTGAGAAATGCCTATTCAGCTCTCCTTTGCCCATTTTTTAATTGGGTTATTTGTTTTTTTTTCCTGTATAGTTGTTTGAGTTCCTTTTATATCCTGGATATTAATCCTTTGTCAGATATATATTTTGCAAATATTTTCTTCCACTTTGGATGGTGTCTTTTCACTCTGTTGATTGTTTCTTTTGCTGTGCAGAAGCTTTTTAGTTTGATATAATCCCATTTGTATATTTTTTCTTTAGATGCCTGAGCTTTTGGGGTCATATTCATGAAGTCTGTACCCACTCCTGCATTCTGGAGTGTTTCCCCTATGCTCTTTTATAGGAGTTTCATTGTTTCAAGATGTATATTTAATTATTTAGTCCATTTTGACTTGATTTTGGTATATGGTGAAAGCTATGGTTTCAGTTTCATTCTCCTACATATGAATGTCCAGTTTTCCTAGCACCATTTGCTGAAGACACAGTCTCTTCCCCAGTGTGTAGACTTGGCACCTTTGTCAAAGATCAGATGGATATTGGTTTATGGGTTGGTTTCTGGGTTCTCTATTCAATTCCAATTGTCTAAGTGTGTTTTTATGCCAGTACCATGCTGTTTTGGTTATTATAGCTTTGTAATATAGTTTAAAGTCAGGTAGTGTCATGCTTCCCCTTAATTTCTTTTTGCTCAGGATTGCATTGGCTGTGTATGGTCTTTTGTTATTCCATGGAAATGTCCAGATAGTTTCCATTTCTGTGAAAATGTCATTGGAATTTTGATGGGGATTGCATTGAATCTGTGGATCACTTTGGGTAATATGGACATTTTCACAATGTTAATACTTCCAATCCAAGAGCATGGGATATCTTTCCATCTTCTTGTGTCCTCTTTAATTTCTCTCAACAGTGGTTTGTAGTTCTCTTCATAGAGATTTTTCACATCCTTGGTTAACTTAATTACTAAGTATTTATTTTTTTGGTGGCTATTGTAAATGGGCTAGCTTTCTTGATTTCTTTTTCTGCACATGCACTGTTGGAGTATAGAAATGCTACTGATTTTTGTATGTTGATTTTGTATCTTGCAAATTTGCTGAAATCATTTATCAACTCTAAGTTTTTTTTGTAGAGGCTTTAGGCTGTTCAATATATAGGATCATATCATCTGCAAACAGGGACTGTTTGACTTCATCTTTTTCAATTTGTATGCCCTTTATTTTCTTCTCTTCTCTGATTGCTCTGGCTAGTACTTCCAGCACTATGTTGAGCAGGCGTGGTGATAGTGGGCATCCTTGTCTAGCTCCTGTTCAGGATAATATTGGCAGTGGGCTTATCATACATGGCTTTAATTGTGTTCAGATACTTTCCATCTATTCCTAACTTGTAGAGAGTATTTATCATGAAAGAATGTTAAATTTTGTCAAATGCTTTTTCAGCATCTATAGAGATGATCATATGGTCTTTTTCTTTGCTTTTATTGATGTGATATATCACATTTATTGATTTGCATATGTTGAACCACCCTTGCATCCCTGGGATGAATCTCACTTGATCATAGTGTGTAAGTTTGTGTATGTGTTGCTGTATTCTGTTAGCTAGTATTTTATTGAGGATTTTTGCATCTGTATTCATCAAGGATATTGGCCTGTAGTTTTCTATTTTTGATGTATCTTTGTCTGGTTTTGGTATCAGGGTGATGTTTGCCACATAGAATGAGTTTGGAGAATGGGCTCTGTTTCAATCTTTTGGAATGGTTTGTAGAGAATTGGTGTCAGTTCCTCTTTGAAGGTTTGGTAGAATTCTGCAGTGAACCCATCTGGTCCTGGGCTTTTACTTGTTGGGAGCCTTCTGACAACAGCTTCAATCTCTTATTGTTATTGGTCTGTTCAGATTTTCTATATCTTCTTGGCTCCATTTTGGTAGTTTGTATGTGTCCAGAAATTTATCCATTTCCTCCAGATTTTCAAAATTATTGACATATAGTTGTTTGTAGTAGTCTCTAATGATTCCTTACATTTCTGTGGTATCAGTTGTAATATCACCTTTTTCATTTCTAATTTTTGTTATTGAGTCTTTTCTCTTTTTTTATTAGTTAGCCTTGCTAAATGTTTGTCAATTTTATGTATCTTTTCAAAAAACCAACTTTTTGCTTTATTGATCTTTTTGTATTTTTGGGGGGGGTTTCTATATCATTTAGCCCTGCTCTGATCTTAATTATTTCTTTCTGTCTACTAACTTTGGGTTTGGGTTGTTCTCGTTTTACTAGATCTTTAAGGTAATGCATTAGGTTGTTTATTTGCCATCTTTCCATTCTTCTGAAGTAAGCATTTAATGTGATAAATTTCCCCCATAGTACTGCTTTTGCAGTATCCCACAGGCTTTGGTATGATGTGTAATTATCTTCATTAGTTTCAAGAAATTTTTTGATTTCCTGTTTAATTTCTTCTTGGACCCATATGTCATTGAGTAGAATGTTGTTCAATTTCCATGTGTTTGTATAGTTTCCAGAGTTTCATTTGTTATTGATTTCTAATTTCAATCCATTGTGATCTGAAAAAATACACAGAATACCAATTTTTTTGAATTTGTTGAGAATTGGCTTGTGACCTATCATGTGGTCTATCCTGGAGAATATTCCATGAGCTGATGAGAAGAGTGAATATTCTGAGGTTGTTGGATGCAATGTTCTGTAGATATCTGCCACGTCCAACTGGTCTAAAGTGTTGTTTAGATCTTGTGTTTCTCTTATGATATTTTGCCTATATAATCTGTCCAATGTTGAGAGTGGGGTGTTCAGGTCCCTCACTATTATGGTGTTAGCGTCTATCTCATTCTTTAGATCTAATAGTGTTTGTTTTATAAATCTGGCTGCTCCAACATTGGGTGCATATATATTTCTAATTGTTATGTCTTCTTGATGGATAGATCCTTTTATTATTACATCATGCCATTCTTTATCTCTTTTTATGGTTTTTGCTTCAAAGTCTATTTTATCTGATATAAGAATAGCTATTTCAGCTTGTTTTTCATTTCTATTTGCATGGTGTATCTTTTTCCATCCTTTCATTCTTAGTTTCTGTGTGTCTTTACAGGTCAGGTGAGTCTCTTGAAGGGAGCATATTGTTGGGTCTATCTTTTTAATCCAGTCAGTCAGTCTGTGTCCTTTGAGTGGGGAATTTAATCCCTTTACATTTAGAGTTATTATTGAAAGGTGTTGGTTTACTCCTGGCATTTTATTGATTTTTGTTTAGATTTCTTAAGTATCTTTTGTTCCTTTCTTTCTGATTTTCTGCTTGTCTTCTGTGTTTGTTGGTTTCTTGGGGTGGTAGATAAACTACTTTTTCTCTTTATTGTTAGCATTTTTGTTTTACTGGTAGGTTTTGTTCTTTCTTGAGTATTCATGGCAGTGATGGTTTTTTTCAGGTATCAAACCCAGTATTCCGTTAGAATTTTTTGTAAGGCTGGTTATGTGGTTGTGAACTCCTACAGTTTTTGTTTGTTTGAGAAATATACTGTTTGTCCTTCATTTCAGAAGGATAGCCTTGCTGGGTAAAGTAGTCTTGGCTGGCAATTTTTGTCCATTATTATTTTGAATATATTATTCCATTCTTTTCTGGCTTTTAGGGTTTCTGGTGAAAAGTCTGATGTTAGTCTCATTGGGGACTTATAGGTGACTTGCTGCTTTTCTCTTGCAGCTTTTAAGATTCTCTTTTTCTTTGAGTTTTGCCAATTTGACTATATCATGTCTTGGAGAGGACCTTTTTGGGTTCAGTATGTTTGGGGGTCTTTGGGCCTCCTGAATCTGAAGATCTGTGACTTTCCCTATATCTGGGAAGTTTTCTGCTATTATTTCATTGAATACGTTTTCAATGCCATTTCCTTTTCCCTCCCCTTCTGCAATACCCATGATTCGGATATTTGAGTGCTTAAGGTTGTCTGTTATCTCTCTTAGATTTTCTTCGATTTTTAAAATTCTTTTTTCTTTTTTCTGGTCTGCTTGTGTCAATTCAAACAGACTGTCTTCAATGTCAGAAATTCTCTCTTCTGCTTGTTCTAGCCTGCTGGTTAGACTCTCTGTTGTGTTTTTATTTAATTGAATGACTCCTTCAGCTTCACAAGCTCTGCTACATTCTTTTTCAGTGCAGTGATTTCTTTGTACATTTCTTCTTTCATGTCCTATATATTTTTTTCTCATTTCCTTGATTTGTCTGATTTTTCTTGTATTTCATTTAGCTTCCTTGGAATTGTTGCTTGAAATTCCTTGTCAGTCATCTCAAGGAGTTCCTGTCCTATAGGATCTAGAGCTTGAGAGTTCCCTGAAGGGACTACCAATTCTGGGTAGTGGGAACTAGCCTGTGCTGGGAGTCCTGTGGCACCTGTCTTTTCCAGCATGTCTGACTCAGGGCGTGTGGGCCTGGTGGCTCTCAGAGCTCTCTGGGTGGCTGGCACTGGCTTGAGCTGAGGGTCCCATGGTGCCTGTCTTTTCCCACATGTCTGACTCAGGGCATGTGGGCCTGGTGGCTCTCAGGCCTCTCTGAGCGGCATGCACTGGCCTGGGCTTGGGGTCCCATGGTACGCAGCTCCTGCCTATTCTGGTGCAGATCTTGGGCTTCCTGTTGTTGCTTTTTAATAATTGCAAATTGGTTTGTGAGAGAGAGTGATGCTAGGATCTGTCTAGTCTGCCATCTTGACCAGAACTCCAACACAACTCATTTTACAGATTCTTCCAGCTCTATACATGGCTCTATCTTAGGCCCTATATGAGCAAAAAGACAAATACTAATAGCATTCCTTTATTTAGTGCTTACTATGTGCTGAGAATTAGGCTAAGTACTAGGCATTCATCATTTCATTTATTTCTCACAAAACTCTTTGAGATAAGTTATGTTATTACTATACCCATTTTACAGATGTAAAAGTGGAGGCTTACAGAAGTTAGGTAACAATCTAAAACATACAGCTAGTCAACAGTAGACTAAGAATTCAAACCCATCTCTCTTTTTTTTGCATGAATATGGGATGTTTTCCCATTTATTTAGATCTTTGTTAATTTTGTACAATAGTGTTTTATAGTTTTCAGAGTTTTTGTTTTGTTTATATTTATAGAATTTCACATGACTTTTAAACTATTTGTTAAAATTTAAAACCTTTCTGTGTTTATAATACTCATAGGGTTTCAATCCAGTGTGCATTCATACATGTGTTTGTCAGTATATGGACCAACTAAAGGCTTTTCCACATTTCTCATATTTAACATTTCATCCAGTATGAATTTTTTCATGCCTTTGAAAGGAACTGTAAACACTAAAAGCTTTACCACATTTTTTACATTCATAATGTTTCTTTCCACTATGAATTCTTTCATGTATTTGGAGGGATTTCGACCAACCAAAGCCTTTGCCACATCGTTTATATTCACAGTGTGAGTCCTTTCATGTATTCAAAATGAACTGGGATAGTCAAAGGCTTTCCTACATATCTTACATTATAAGGTCCATCTACAATGTGCAGTATCATGTGTGTTTGCACACTTGCAAGAGAAATGAAGGCTTTCTCACATTCCTTACATTCACAGGGTTTTCTTTCATTGTGAGTCTTTTCTTGCATTTGAAATGAACTGGAATACTTAAAGCATTTTCCACATGTTTTACATTTATAAGGTCTATCTTCAGTGTGCACTATCATGTGTGTTTGAACATCTGCAAGAGTAATGGAGGCTTTCCCACATTTCTCACATTCACATGGTTTCTCTCCAGTGTGAGTTCTTTCATGTTTTTGAAGGGAGCTGAACCAACTGAAGGCTTTACCACATTTATTACATTGTAGGGTCTTTCCCCACTTTGAGCCCTTGAGGAGCCAATTTCTCACATATTACATTTGTAAGGTCCATATCCAATGTGTGTTATCGTGTGTCTCTGAACCTTTGCAAGAGAAATAAAGGCTTTCCCACATTTCTTGCACTCATAGGGTTTCTCTATTCTGTGAGATCTTTCATGTATTCAAAAGGAACTGGACCACCTGAAGGCCTTATCACGTTGTTTACATTCATAGAGATTTTTTCCATTGTGAGCTCTTTCACGTATTCATAACAAACGAGGGCAGACAAAAGCTTTCCCACATACTTTACATTTATAAGGTCTATTTTCAGTGTGTACTATCATATGCCTTCATACATATGTGAGAGAAATGAAGGCTTTCCCACATTCCTTACATTTATAGAGTATCTCTCCAATGTGAGTTCTTTCATGTTTTCAGGTTGAACTGGAAAAACTAAAGGCTTTTCCACATTCCTTACATTCATAGAGTTTCTCTTCAATGTGAGTTCTTTCATGTCTTAATAAGGAACTGGAAAAACCGAAGGCTTTTCCATATTGTTTACTTTCGTAAGGTTTCTCTCTAGTGTGTGTTCTTTCATGTATTTGAACACAAATGGAAACACTAAAGTTTTTAGTATATTGCTTACATTCACAAGGTTTTTTCCTTTGTGAGCTTTTTAATGCATTTGAAATGAATGGGGGCAGTCAAAGGCTTTACCATATTCCTTATATTCATAAGGTTTCTCAGCAGTGTGAGTTCTTTCATTGTCTTCATAAGGCACTGGAAAATCAGCAGGCTTTTCCATATTGTTTATATTCACAGGGTTTCTCTCCAGTGTGAATTTTTTCATGACTTTGACATGAACTGGGCCAGTCAAAGCCTTTACCACATACCTCACATTTTAAGGTCCATCTCCAGTGTGCCTTATCATGTGTCTTTGAACACTTGTGAGAGAAATGAAGGCTTTCCCACATTCCTTACATTAATTGGGTTTCTCTCCAGTGTGAGTTATACCATGAATTAGATTGGAGCAGAGACATATGAAGGCTTTCCCACATTACTTATGTTTGCATGGTTTCTCTCCATATTCCTGATTCTCACATGATTTGGGTCCAGTGTGAGATGGTATGGGTCTTTTAAGGGATAAATGACACATGAAAACTTTTTCACACAAATTACATTCATATGGTTTTATTCCAGAAGAATTTTTCTCCTTCACATTAAGATTTGGAATCTGGCTGATGGTTTGTCCACAGGCATGACTACTTTTCTTTTACTCCACCGACTTTCCCTGCAATATGATTGCTTAGATTTCTTCAATTATTTTTGTACTGATCTTCAATGTTCTGGTCTTCCCACTTTTTCCTATAGAAGCCAACACTGTAAATATTTCTCCCATGACATCTCTGTAGAGCTTTTTCTGGGAATGATCTAGCATAGCCCACTCCTCCAGAGTGAAGTTGATAGCTACATCTTCAAAGGCCACTGAGTCCATTTTCTGGCTTCTGGGTGTTCTGGTGTCTTCCAAGGGATCCCAAGATCACTGCAAGGCATAGAGGACAGAGGCTGCAGCAGAGCCACCTGAGGTCATTAGAGGCAGGTCAGACACCCATGTCTGTCTTAATTATAGTATCTGACACTTATAATATTGACTTTCTGTTTTCAGTAAGTGGTTAAATGATAAGATCTATAAAAAATGTTTTAGGTTGGACACTTTTACCTGAAGGTAGCCATCCCTGGGGTTCTTTTGGCTGTTCCCCAGAGCTTCAAGATGGCTATAGAAGTATTTAACATCATGTTCTCATATGTAAGTGTTCTAAGCAGGGAGGAAGTGGAGAGGCTTTATTTTTCAGTGTTTTCTTTTTATTATGGAGAAAAATCTTTCATTAAAAGCCTCTATAGCAGTTTTCTACTTTTGTTTCTGTTAGGAGACAGTTTTCCAATGGTCACTTGCATTTTAGCATGTCATGTGAGTAGAGACCCTGACTGCTTTGTTTTGGACTATTTTCTCAAGGATGTTTATGTAGTAAACAGCCATGGAAGATAGAGATAATTTCTTTTTCTGGGGCAAAGGTCAAACACGCTTACTACCCATTATAAAAGATTTGGGTTCCCAATACTGAGTGTTTCTTTCCTGTAGCACAATCCACTGAGGGTGCAGATGTCATGTGATCTTGTTTGTATTAACCAATGGGAATTGGGAATTGGAGAACAGGCTCAAAAAATGCTGTTATTCTGGTGGCTGCTGTTGTTATGAGTGGTAAACTCCTTTGTCTCTGTCCCAGAAGTTATGTATCTTCTGCCAGCATCCACAACATTATGTTAACTTAGTGTTATGGATGCATGTTAACTTGTTAGCTTGAAAGTAGAGTAAGATCTCAAACCCTTCACAGTTCTTGAAGCTCATTGGACAGACTTTCATATGGCCGTCTCTGGCTGTAAGGGAAGCTGAGATAGATTGTATGGCAAAGAAAAATGGAATAATCATATTTGGCTTAGGTAAATTATAATTTATTCCCTGGAGGTGGGCAAATTGCTCCTCCAACCAAGGCTTCTTTTAGCAAGAAAGTAGAGGAAATTGTTGTTGAATAGGTGACCAACAGTGCTGGCCACAACAAATGACCATCATAAAAGGGAGAATGCCACATGTACTTCAGGGTAGTATAAACCGAGGATTCTGAAACTTTCAAAATAGAAAGACATTTTATTTGAGAGCTCTCATCATTTTATAATGATAGACATCATTTTATTAGAGATGGCTTTATAAAGGAGGTAATATTTGATATGTGCCATGAAAGATAGTCAGAATTTTCGTAGGCCTTGATGGGAATGGCTAGGCTGGTGAGAAGATGTTCTAGGCAAAGAAATAGCATAAATCAAGGTATAGTGTGAAGAAAACACAGGACATATTCAGGGAACAGTAAAGATGAAGTTAATTTTTACCCTAAAGTCCAATCTTGTAAGTAACCCACAGAATACAGGTGGAATGCTGGGGTTTATAATGAGCTCTGTCACTGTTCCTCAATGGTGCCACATGCAAGATGGTGAAATGAGACTTGGTGTTTAATTTACAGAGACATGGCAAATAATAACATGGATAGGAGTTCTGGAGTTACATGGAGGTAAAATGGCTAGAAATATATCATTACTACAGTTTTTGCAACAAAAAGGGTAAATCAGTTGAGAATGGTCATACTGAATAGCCTACCCTATAGAAGTCCTCATCCTACAGAGAGCAGAGATGCTCACTAGGAGTTAGAGGCCTGGGTTTGAGAACTAGCACATTGTCTCTCTTGATTCATTTTTCTCACTTGTAGAAGAAGGGTTTTGAATTTGATGTTTGCTAAAGGGTTTCCCAACTCTGATATTTTATGTATTTCCAGATCAGGTTAATTACCCCAATCATATATAAAAAAATCTCCCCTTGATTACACTCCCCACTTTTTCTACTTAACACACATACTACAAGTAGATACTACATGCTGGCAGTATGGCGTATAGACATGCTAAGACATGAAATTTGATCCCACTAAATATTTTTATGTAGAATTCATGTTGAAGTTCTGCCTCCCTTGTGGAATATATTTTTAGTTTACCCCTTGTATATGTGAGATTTCATATATTTCCACAGCGGGTGAGATGAAGACAGTACTAAGAACTGGCATTTCAGTTAATATCTGCTGGGTTACTTCCCTGTTCTATGAATTCCACTAGAATGAAAACTTATTTCCTATCTGCTATTTTTAATACCTTATCAAATACATTATCAATTTGTGTGACCTGTGATGGCTCTATAACCCAGCCCACAGAGGATTAGGGTGAGACCATCTGCATGCAGAGAAATCTCCAAGTCATCAGCTTTCATTTTGGGGCTTCTCTTTGTCATCTCCTTCAAAAGCCAGTCACTGTGGAGTGTTCCTTCAGTGAAAAAGGGTGAGAAGAAGCTCAGTCTGATTGGAGCCTGACATTCTTTATGCACTCCTCTGTGATAGACAAAGGCAGTGGGCAAGGAATCCTGTTCTGAGAGCCTAGTAAAGAAGGGCAGTGAGAAATGCATCCAGTACAGAAGTCAGATCCTCAGTGGAGATTCTTTTGTCTTGGAGGTTGCTGCATTCTGTTTCTTGTAGAGACTGATAACCTCAGCAATTAGCAATGCCAGTCACAGTGCTATCTGAGCTCCACTGTGTGCCCACCACTGTTCTAGGCATACAGCTGAATGGGAAGGATAGAACACATAGACACAAGCTTGCTGTCTAGGTGAGGAGAGAAGTGTTTTTTTTTTTTTTTTTTTTTTTGGAGGGAGTAGTCAATGACTTCCAGTAACATTTGCAAAACAGCATACCAATGAATGCAAATTAATATGGTGTAACTAAAATTGGGAAGGGCTGTGGAAGCCCAGAATGAAGAGGTGATTGTAGTGAAGCACGGTTAATAAGAAAAGGCTTCCCTGAGGAGGAAAATTTTAAGCTGGGTTTAGAATGGAGTCCCATAATACACACACACAGTGCTCCTGGCACCGTTCCTTTATTCCCTAAGTATTTATTTGGCATCTGTTGTAGCATGGCACTACGTAGTGTGCTTTCGGGGATATGCGGAGGTTCAAAGCTCTAGACCTGCCTTCCCCTAGGAGCTTCAAATCTGTTGAGGAGCTTTACTTAGTCTCCCCTCCTGATGTTTCCTTCCTTATGGAGTGACATACTATCAGCATAACAGTCCTGGCCTCTCTCTGGCCCCTCATGTCCTTTCTCCTGGGGAGAAGGAACGACTGCTCTGATTGATGAGTTTGAGAGAAGGCAGTGGGCAGGGGAGGCTCAGCTGCACCCTTCTACTTCTGTTTGACAGTTAGTTACCTTGTAGGAAACACAACTTCTGGTCTGCTCCTGCCTGCCTTAAGTCGTACGGGTGCATGTCCCCACATGGGGAGGCCTGCTGGCTTCCAGTGTCACTTGTGGCTGGGTGGGTAAGTCTCCCAAATTCTGGGATTTAGAAGTAGGAAGCCCACCTAAGCTGTGTCCTTGACCCTAGATTTTAGCAGTAAAAAAGGTGATATTTTAATTTCTACCGGTCTGACTTCTTTGTCTGTAATGCAATTGACTCACAATTCAGAGAATGCTATTTACTTGGCCTCCTCACCACCCCCAACCAAAGTCTAATAGCAGGTATGAGACAAGTCCAAATATAATTATAAGAAAAGGTAAATGTAATAAGTTCCATAAGTGTGGCTTGGCTCTTTTAAGATCCCTCTCCAGACCCTGCAAAGCCTGTCAATGATACAGAAAAAGAGCCTTTTGAGACTCTCAACACTGGCAGAATTTCACTTGTTTTCAACTGTCTCTCAACTTCCTAGTTGTTGCTTTTCACTCTTCCTCTCATTTCCAGTCCTGACCTGTCTTTTGAGTCTTGACTTGTATATCTAATTGCCTGCTTGACGTCTCCACTTGGATTTTGCACAGTTTTCTCCAATTTTAAGTGATCAGAATTACCTCTTGAGTCCCCAGTGCTCCACCACAGCATGTACCTCTCCCAGTTTTCCTCATCTCAGTAAGTGGCGCCACCATCCGCCTAGCCTTTTCAACTTGCTGCAGCAGTTTGTTTGGCTTTTGACCATTGTGTTTTTTTCCCCTTGAATTTTAGCATCATCTTGCCCCCCTTCTCCCAAAACTAAAACGTGCTTTAGTCCTAGGCTAGTATAGATAGATTACTGTTAGAATTCAGAGGAGGGGATGGAATGGCAGAATTATGGCAGGTTCATGGAGGAAGGATAGTTTGAGCTGGGCCTTGAAATAAGCAGGATTTCGGTATGTGGAGGGTTGGGGAAAGGGAATGAGACCTTTCTGGTGGAGGAAGTCACTAGGGAAAATTGTACAGGTAGGAAAGCACTGAGTGTTTTAGTAACATGGCCAATAGACTGATCTGTGAAGGGGTAGAATCAGAGGTACAATTGGAAAGGTAGGCTACATCCATTTTGTGGAGAGAAAGAGTGCCTAAATCCATCTAGAAAATATGAATCTGCTTGGTAAAAGCATGCAATATGAACTCTTCACTGAAACTGTTAAACTATAAATGAAAGCTGCATAGACAGAGTATGAAATTAAAATCTGTTCCATTAGGTTATGACCAATTTCCTTGTGAGATGAGTGTGGCTGAATTTTAGAGAATTTCACAGAAATATGCTACTTTTGACAATGTTAATATTTCTTGTAAAATTCTTCACATCCTCAACATTCTCTCAGATTTGCTGTGAAATTCTGCAAGTGCAATTATTCCCTTTGTCATCTCATAAAAACACATGTTTGAGACTCATTTGTTCCATGGGCACTCCAGTTTTCCCCTAGATTACAAGGACAAATAAACCCTGGCCCAAGACAGTGAAAATAGGGTGGTAGGAGTGAGGGGCTTTCGCTTTCTTTGGGATTTTTCAGTTAAGGAACCTCCACTGGCCTCAGCATGAGGGAATAATCAGTGTGTAATGCAGAATACTGTGAGAAATTGTTCAATTTTAGAAAGAACAATTGCCGAAGAGAAATGGATCCATTTTCTCAGTTCCTCCCTTGAACACATTTGTGCTGGCTGCTTGCTTTTGTGAATTGGAGGCCACCCAGTAAGTTGCTGTTTTTAGCAGTGATCATTTCACCAGACCCATTTCCATCTCTATTTCATTTTTGCAGACATGATTTCCCTTTTGGGTGGGCTGCAGTGGGATGGGAATGTTCCTGAGACTCCTGGGCATGGGCATGTTGTACATGAGTCCGAGGAAGGAATGTCTTGCTCACTTCAGCCTGTCTCAGGAGGACTAGAGAGCTGCCTTCGAAAAAGTTGAAGGTTGCCATGTAGGAAAGCGAGTAGACATTCTTTAGAGCTCCAGAAGGCAGATGTACTACTAATGGGCAGAAGTTAAGAAGAGGCAGACTTTGGTTTAGCATAGGAGCTTCATTACAATCAGAGTTGCTAGGAAAGCATGGGCTGCCTAGTCAGGTAATGACGTGTTTGTCCCTGGAGGTGTTTAAGTAGAGGTGGGATGGTAAACCGTCAGGGATGTGGTGGAGAGAATTCCTGCATCGGGTAGAAGTTCGGATAACCTCAGAGATTCCTTTTCAAGCTCTGCTCATCTGTGGATCCTACTGCCTTTTTTTTATCTAATTATGCCCATGTTTTATGACCAAGCCCTAATCTCATTTTTTGCACAAGGCCTTAACTAGTCGCCTTCTATAGCACTTGTCTGTTTCTCACACTTCACACCAACCATTTATGGCCTTACATTGTTAGTCCAAGGTGTCAAAACAGCTGTCCCCAGATACGAGGGTACCTCAAAAAGTTAATGGAAAGATTTGAATTGTATTTTAATTTTGTTTTTCCATGAAATTTTTAAAGTACCCTTGTATATAGAACACACAAAACCCTGTATTCTTACTGATGATATGTGCAACAGCTTTCTCTAAATTTTACCTCATTCGTGAATTTTACCCTAACCTCATCTCCTACTCCCATCCTTTTAGGAATCCAGGATGGGGTGAGACTCAGAGAAGGGATAAGGATAGCTGTATTCAACATTATTTATTTTGCAGTTACCTTGTTCAAGGCCTATTCTAGGCATCAGTGAACAAAATACATCAATGGATAAGATAGACAAAGGTCCCTACCCTTGTGGAATTTACATGTATGTAAAGTACCAGCACATAGGGAGCGCCCAATGTATATTAACTTCCTTTCTTTTCAAATCTCATCAGCTAGTATGGCATTAAATAAGTAACATTTATTGAACACCTAATATGTGCTGTGTGTTTTACACATGTGATCTTTCAATCCTTGAAACAACCCCAAGAAGTAGATCTTTTCATCTACATGCTTATAACAGAAAAACTGAGGATCACAAGATTAAGTAATCTACCCAAGACCAAACTATGAGTAACATGGGTATAATTTTTTTAAAGTAAATTTTATTGTGTGTATTTAAGGCATACAGCATGATGTTATGGGATACATATAGATAGTAAAAAGGTTACTATAGTGAAGCAAATTAATATGTCTATCATTTCACATAGTTACTCATTGTGTGTGCGTGTGTGTGTGTTTGCATCAAGAACAGCTAAAATGTATATGTTTAGCAGGAGAAATCCAAATTACAATATAATTTTATTAACTTCAGTTTTCATGCTGTACATTAGATCTCTACCCTTGCTTGTCCTACATATCTGCTACTTTATAACCTCTGACCTGTATCCCCATTCCCCATTCCCTCTCCAGCCACACTTGCTGACCAATGTTTTATTCTCTATGTGTATTTGATCTTTTTTTTTAAGAGTCCACAGATAGGTGAGATAATTATTTCCCTTTCTATGTCTGACTTATTTCACTTAGCATAATGTCCTCTGGGTTTATCCATGTTGTGTTAAATGGCAAGATCCCTTTTTTTAAGGCTGAATAGTATCTCATTATATATATCATAGTTTCTTTATCCATTTGTCCATCAATGTACACTTAAGCTGATTCCATATCTTAGCTATTGGGTATGTGCCCAGAAGAGGGATTATTGGGTCATATGGTAGTTCTTTATTTAATTTATTGAGGAACCTCCATACTGTTTTCCAAAATGGCTGCACCAATCTACATTCCCACCGACAGTGTACAAAGATTCCCTTTTTGTCATACCCTCTTCCACATTTGTTACCTTTTGACATTTTGATATGGGTGAGAGATAATATCAATGATATCAATCTAATGGGTGTGAGAAATAGATATTCAGATATTTATTTCTCTGATGATTAATGATGTTGAACATCTTTTCATATACCTGTTGGATATTTTTATATCCTCTTTGGAGAAATGTCTATTCAGGTCCTTTGCCCATTTTTTAATCAGGCTATTTGCTTTCTACTATTAAGTTGTATGTATTTTTTTATAAATTTTGGATATTAACCTCTTATTAGATATATGGTTCACAAATATTTTTTCCCAATGCATAGGTTGTCATTTCATTTTGTTGATTGCTTCCTTTGATGTGCAGAAACGTTTTTAGTTTGATGAAGTCCCATTTATTCATTTTTGCTTTTGTAGCCTGAGTTTTTGGTGTGATATCCAAAAAAATCATTGCCAAGCTCAATGTCAAGGAGATTTTCCTCTGTGTTCTCTTCTAGGCATTTTATGGTTTCAGGTCTTATCTTTAGGTCTTTTATCCATTTTGAGTTGATTTTTGTGTTGGTGTAAGACAAGGGTCCAATATCATTCTTCTGCATGTGGATATCCAGTTTTCCCAGTAACATTTATTGAAAAGACTATCTTTTCCCCACTGTGTCTTCTTGGTGCCCTTACTGAAAATTAGTTGACTGTATATGAAGATACGTCAAAAATTTCATGGAAAAATAGAATTAAAAAATAATATGAATCTTCCCATAAACTTTTTGAAGTACTCTCGTATGTTTGGATTTATTTAGCATGGTATAATTTGAACATAGGTCTGTCTGATTTCAGACTCATCTGTTTCGTTATGCTGCTTTCAAGAAACATAATGCCCTTGGTTATTCCATACCTGGTAACTTTCTACCTAGCTGAAAATCATCTTTTGTAAAACAGAATTATGGTCTTTAAAGGCATGGCCCAAATACTTTAGGCTGCACAAGAATCACACGGAAAGCTTGATAAAAACAAAGATATTAAACTCAGATGGATCTGGGAATATGCATTTTAAAAGAACTTACCTCCCAAGTAATTCTGATATCCACAGACCACAGACCACATTTGAAGGGACCTATGGTCTTTTGCAGCTCTGATACTCTGCCTGTATAAGATTTTGACTAATCCCAATTTTGTTATTTATAATGCGTGAGAGCACTTCTGGGATTCATTAGCAGCTGATATAGTCATCATCATCATCTCCAGCACCAGCACCGTCAGATGTAGTTGTCTTCTATTTGTAAGCCAATTGATTGATATATTGTTACTTCTGGGGAACACCTGTGGAATGGGTGGCCTTTCCTCCTCTGCAGCGACTGCCTGGCTGGCTAACCCATACAAAACCAACAAAATCAAACAGTTCTAGGCCTGGCTTCATAAACATGTAAAAGTAAATTTAGTAACTTGTTGTTAGAGCATATGCCATGAGAATAATCAGCGCTGTGAATTTGTACTATTCAGCCCCACTGAAGGCCTGATTTCTCTCACTTACTGAATTTATATTTCTTTCCATGACCACGATGCTCCTTCCTACCACCTTTTGAAAATATTGCTTTAGTGGACCAACTGTTGACAAGAGAAGCTTTATGCTTTGAGACTTAACTGTTGAATCTTTTTGTTTTGAGGGTGAGGCTGATGGGGTATTGACCGATAGGCAATATAGGGTTTCAATAGCTGCAGCTTAGAATTTGCATGTTCTTCTACCTAACAGCATTTTAAGAGGTTACAGTATCCCTCACTCATCTTAACATGGTTCTGGGCCCTCAATATGCAATTGATTGGTTCTTTACATTTATGGATTGGTTACCATGTGCCAGCCACTGTACTAAGTGCTTTACATGCTAATCACTTTGTTTAATTCTCTTAACAACCTCTGTAGGCACTTTCATGGTCTCTATTTTACAAATGAGAAAACTGTGGTTGAAACTCAGAGAACTTAAGCAACCATCTCAAACGCACACAGCTAGACAGTTGAAGAGCCAGGATTTGAACCTAGTATGATGACAAAGCTTTCTCCTCTGTTCTCAACCTATGCACTGTATGATTTATGAAAATAAAAGGGTAGTATCTTAGGGGAGCTTGAAAATTTGGATTGAGATTAGGGGTTTACAGGTAGAGCTGGAAGAGAAAGGGGTTTAATCATGTTTGAATTTCTCAAAACATAGTTCTTGCTAAGGTATGTTTGTTTTCCTTTCTTTTTTATATTAATAAATCTTTTCTATATGTCTGTGTACTTGGTAAATAGCTAATGATAATGGCTGTCACCTGTATTCCTCAAAAAAGGATTGAAAGTTAGAATGCAATTACAATTAATGTACAAGAATATGAAAATTGTCAAATTAACACAGAGTATTACAGTGCAGAATGTAATGTGGCAACGGTTTCAGCATAGAAATAAGCATGGACTAATTAAGCATTGCTTCTCTCCATTGAAGAGCCTGTGGCCTCAAGCCACTTTGTCCCTTATAGATATATGTGCATTGTCTCTAGAAGCAGCGAGAAAACACAGTAGCTCAGTGCATGCTTGGAGCTCAGCCTTCCCTCCTTTCCTCTTTGCATCCCTGTATTTATGATGTGGAGCCCCATTCACTTTGGCGTTTATTATAGTTATGATTTTATTATCCTGTTTTTTCATTTATTTTTTTTTGGTGGCTGGCCAGTACTGGGATCCAAACCCTTGACATTGGTGTTATCAGCACCACACTCTCCCAAGTGAGCTAACTGGCCAGCTCCTCTTTCACTTTAAAAGTAATTTCTATTCATGTTTAAAATTCAAATTGGAAAGAAAAAGTAAAAGGAGAGTGACGTCATCAAGATGGTGGAATAGATGATTCCCAATGTCTTTCCTCCCTATGAGTAACCAATTTACAACTGTTGAAAAGCAAAGACTGCCAACCTGGGACCACTGGAACTGGGGGAAGAGGAGGAGAGACTGTGGAGTTTGTGAAGGCACAAGAGGCCATGGTGAGAGGGTGTAAGGATGGCACCTATTCTTCTGAGCCCTGGCTACTTCTGAGCCACACTGATATGGAGGCATTTGGTAGCTATTGCACACACATCAAAGCCATAAAAAGCCAGAGTGGCACCCTTTGCATTAACCTGCTTGGAGTCTGCAAAGGAGAGGAGGGCTTTGGAACATACCATACTAGCCCACAGGCCATAAAGACCACTGGCAAGATTCCCCTGGGCCTGCATAGGAGCGAGCAGCATCAACTGACTAGAGAAAGGAGCTGACCAGAGGCTGTGAGTTATCGAGAGGGATGCATACACAGCCTGACCCAAGGAAGCAGTTGGAGTGCAGGAAAGGCTGGCCTGCTGGAGGAACATTGGGCACAGCATGAGCAACTGGTTTCAGTGGAAATCAATCAGAATGATAGAACTTCAGGGGGTGCAACTTGCAGAAAAGACTCAGTCCTAGGCCAGAATTCCCACACAGCCAAGACCCGGGAGTAATTAACGATCTGTACCAAAAGCCTTACCCAGAGAATCAGTAGCAAAGCACAATTTAGCTCAAGCACAGAGCTCAAATTCTGGTCCCCATAGGAAGTTCTGCATTTTCCACAGAATGGAAACAACAACAACAACAACAATAACAACAACAACACACACAGACTGAAGACAAAGCTCTGATTTTAACCAGTAAAGATCTAACACACCAAAGAATACCTATAAAACCTAGAAAAGGTAGCAGTCTCTTCAAATGCCTGGCATCAACCTAAATACATATAAATGGAGAATAAAAAGAGAAATATATTGCCACCAAAGGAAACAAAGAAATTGCCAGCAATGGCTTCAGAGAAACAGCGAATCTATGAAATGTCAGAAAGAGAATTCAGAATAACCCTCTTAAGGATGTTCAAGGAGTCACAAGAAAATACAGGTAGAAAATTAAATGATATTTGGAAATCAATCCAGGAGCAGATGAGAAACTTGGCAAAGGAATTGAATCAATTAAAAAAAAAAAAGAAAATTTAGAAATAAAGAATACATTATTGGAATTGAAAAACTTGATAGCTCCAATAGCAGACTTAATCAGAGAAAAGAATCAGTGAGTTTGAAAATGAAACACTGAAATTATCCAATCAGAGGAGGAAAATGAAAAAAATAATAAGAAAAAATGAAGCAGAAATATAGCAAATATGGAACTCCCTCAATGGAAATAACCTCCACATAATTGGCATAGGTGGAGAGGAAAAAGGAAAAGATGTAGAGAGCATATTCAAGAAAATAATGGCTGAAAACCTCCCAAGTATGGAGAAAGATGATGGCATCTAGGGACAGGAAGCTCAGAAGTTGCCAATCAAATACAATCCAAAGAGGAACACCCCAAGGCATATCAAAATCAAATTACCAAAAACCAAAGACAAAGAAAGAATACTGAAAGCAGCAAGAGAAAAGAAGTACATAACATTCAGTGGAGTCCCAAGACATCTCTTGTGGATTTCTCAGTAGAAACCCTCAGGCCAGAAGAGAATGGGCTGACATATTCAGAATACTGGAGGAAAAAGACTGTTAACCAAGAATTCTGTATCCAGCAAAAATAACTTCAAATAAGAAGGTGAAATAAAGTCTTTCCCAGACAAACAAAACAAAAGGTAAGGAAATTTATCAATGCTAGACCTGCCTTACAAGAAATGCTGAAGGGAATTCTTTGATCTGAAAGAAGATGGCAATAAGGAGTGGCAAGAAAATGTATGATGGTACATAACTGTTTAGTAAAAGTAATTTCACAGACAATCTCAGATTACTCCAATGTCATAAGGGTGGTAAATAAACCATGTACATCCTTAGTATGAAGACTAAAGGACAAACCTAACAAGACAATAACATATACAATAGTGTGTAAGAAATAGGCAATGTTAAAAGATGTAACTTGATATAACAAACTGTCAAAAATTGTGTGTCTGTGGGGGGCTAGTGGGAGAGGGGGGAATGACACCAAAGTGTAGAGTTGGCTTTGGGTTTTTCTTTTTTCTTAGATATCAAAGTTAATTTGTTATTAGTCTAAAATAATTTGTTATAACTATAACATTTTTTATAAGCCTTATGGTAAACATAACACAAAAACTTATGAGACATACTAAAAATAAATAGCAAGAAATTAAAATATACTGCTAGAGAGAACCACTTAACCACAATGGAAGCAACAAGACCAGAAAAAAGGAAAAAAGTATCTACAAAGCAACTTGAAAAAAATAGTAAAATGGTAGTAATAAGTCTCTATATATCAATAATAACCTTAAGTGTAAATGGATTAAATACTCTAATTAAAAGAAACAGAATGGATGAATGGATTAGAAAACAAGAACCAACAATATGCTGCCTACAAGAAACTCACTTAGCTGAAGACACACATCAGCTGAAAATGAAGAGATGGTAGAAAATATTTCATGCAAATGGAAACAAAAAAAAGAGCAGAAGTAGCTATTCTTATGTCAGATAAAATAGACTTCCAGGACAAGGAAAGTAAAAACAATAAGGAAGGCCATTATATAATGATAAAGAGATTAATTCAACCAGAGGTTATAACAATTATAAATATATACACACCAATCTCTGGAGCACCCAGTTATATAAAGCAATTACTATTGGATCTAAAGGGAGAGATAGATGCCATACAATAATATTTGGGAACTTTAATACCCCACTTTCAGCAAAGGAAATATCATCCAGATAGAAAATTAACCAGGAAACATCAGAATTAATCTCTGCTATAGGCTGATTTAACCTAACAGATATTTATATAATATTTCATCCAACAGATGGAGAATACACATTCTTTTCAGCAGTACATGGAACGTTCTGTAGAATAGGCCCTATGTTAGGATACAAAATATCTCAACAAATTTTGAAAAATCAAAATCAACTACCTTGTCCTACCATAATGGAATAACTAGAAATCAACAACAAAAGGGACAGTAGAAACGTATGAACACATGGAAATTAAACAATATGCTTCTAAACAATGAATAGGTCAAAGAATAAATCAAAAAGGAAATTAAATAATTTCTGTAGACAAATGAAAATGAAAACACAACATACTAGGTGGGATGCAGCTAAAGCATTTCTAAGAGGGAAGTTAACACCAGTAAATGCCTACATCAAAAAAGAAGAAAGACTATAAATAAGCAACCTAACATTACACCTCAAGGAGCTGGAAAAACAAGATAAAACCAAACCCCAAATGAGTAGAAGGAGAGAAATAATAAAGATTAGAGCAAAAACAAATGAATTAAAGATTAAAAAAATATAAAAGACTGATGAAAGAGTTAGTTTTTCAAAAAGATAAACAAAATTTATCAACATTTACCTATACTAATAAAGAAAAAAAGATAGAAGATTCAAATAAACAAAACCAAAAATGAAAAAGGAGACATTGAAACTAATACCACAGAATACAAAAGATCATGAGGCTATCGTGAACAACTATATGCATACAAACTCGAAAACCTAGAAGAAATGGATAAATTCCCATGCATATACAACTTGCCAAAGTTAGATCTTGAAGAACTAGAAAATCTAACTAGACCAATAACTAGTAATAAGATTGAAGAGGTAATAAAAAGTCTTCCAACAAAGAAAAACCCAGGACCAGATGGCTTCATCGCCAAATTCTACCAAACATTTAAAGATAGCAATTTTTCTCAAACTCTGCCAAAAAAATTGAAGAGGAGAAAATACTTCCAAACTCATTCTACAAGGCCAATATTAACCTCATCAGAGAACTGGAAAATAACACAATAACAACAAAAAAAACTACAGATCAATGCCCCTAATGAACATGGATGTGAAAATCTGCAACAAAATGCTAGCAAACAGAATCCAACAACACATTAACAAGATGATACACCTTGATCAAGTGGGATTCATTGCAGGGACTCAAGAATGGTTCAACATATGCAAATTTATACACAGGATCCACCACATGAACAGAATGAAGGAACAAAAAACCCCCATATGATCATTTCAATAGATACAGGAAAAATGCATTTGATAAAATCCAACACCCCTTCATGATAAAAACACTCAACAAATTAGGTATGGAAGAAAGGTACCTCAACAGAATAAAAGCCATATATGACAGCTAGTATCACATGAGTGGACAAAAATTGGAGGCTTTTCCTCTAAGATCTGGAACAAGACAAGGATGCCCACTTTCCCCACTCTTATTCAACATAGTATAGAAATTCTAGCCTATGCAATAAGGCAAGAAAAAGCAATAAAGGGTATTCAAATCAGAAAGGAAGAAGTCAAACTATACCTATTTGCAGATGCCATGGTCTTATATGTAGAAAACCCTAAAGACTCCACCAAAACAATTACTAGAACTAATAAATGAATTCAGTATAGTGGAAGGATACAAAATCAAGACACAAAAATCAATAGCCTACTTATATGTCAACAATGAAATAGGTGAAGAAGAAATCAAGAAAATAATCCCATTCACAAGTAATCCCACTCACAATAGCTACCAGAAAAAGAAAAAAAAGAAAGAACAAAGAAAAGAAATACGTAGGAATAAATTTAACCAAGGAGGTGAAAGACCTCTAAAATGAAAACTATGAAGCAATGCTGAAAAAAATTGAAGAGGCCACAAATAAATGGAAAGATATCCCATATTCATGGGTCAGAAGAACTAACATCATCCAAATGTCCACTTTACCCATAGCAATCTACAAATTCAACACAATCTCTATGGAAATACCAATTACATTCTTCACGGAAATAGGAAAATTTATCTCAAAATTTGTATGGAACCACAAAAAACCCTGTATAGCTAAAGTAATCTTGAACAAAAAGAACAAAATTGGAGGCATCACACTTCATGACTTTAAAATATACTATAAAGCTATAGTAACCAAAACAGCATAGTACACGAATAAAAACAAACAAATCATCCAATAAAATAAAATAGAGAGCCCCCAAATAAACCCAGACATTTGCAGCCAGTTGATCTTTGACAAAGATAACAAGAACATATACTGGGGAAAAGACCACCGCTTCAGTAAATGGTTTTGGGAAAACTGGACATCCACATTCAGAAGAATGTAACTAGACCCCTGTCTCTCACCATACACCAAAATCAACTCAAATTGGATCAAAGACCTAAATTTAAGCACTGGAACTATGAAACCGCTATAATAAAACATAGCGGAAATGCTACATGTAATGAGAGTAGGCAGTGCTTTTTTGAGCAGTTCTACAAAGGCACAGGTAACTAAAGCAAAAATACACAAATGGGACTACATCAAACTAAAAAAAACTTCTGCACAGCAAGGAACACTATCAACAAAGTGAACAACCTACAGAATGGAAGAAAGTGTTTGCAAACTACATGTCAGACAAGGTGCTAATATCTGGTATATATAAGGAACTTAAACAACTCAGCAGCAAAAAACAAATATAACCCAATTAAAAATGGGGAAAGGATCTGAACAGACATCTCTCAAAAGAAGACATAAAAATAGCCATCAGGCACATGAAAAAACACTCAATATCACTAATCATCAGAGAAATGTAAATTAAAACCACAATGGAATATCGTCTCACTCCAGTTAGAATGGCTATTATCAACAAGACAAAAAATAACAAGTGCTGGTGGGGATGCAGAGAAAAAGAAACTCTTCTGCATTACAGGTGGAAGTGTAAATTGGTATAGCCACTGTTGAAAACATAGTGGATGTTCCTCAGAGAACTAAAAAAATATATCTACACTGCAACGCAGCTATCTCACTACTGGGTATATACCCAAAGGCAATGAAAACAATATATCTAAATGATACCTGCATTCCCTTTTTCATCACAACACAGAGATGGAATCAAGCCAAATGTCCATCAATGGATGAATAGATAAAATACACAATGGAATTCTACGTAGCTATAAAAAAAATCCTTTCATTTGCAGCAACACGGATGGAACTGGAAACCATCATGTTAAGTGAAGTAAGTCAGACAGAAAAACAAATACTGCATAACCTCACTCACATGTGGAATCTAAAAAAAAAAGTCTTCTCATGGAAGTAGAGAGTGGAATGGTGGTTACTGGAGGCTGGGGTGGGAGGAGGAGAAAAAGTGGTGGACTAATGGTTAGGAAACTATGCTATCTATGCTGTGAATCATTGTGTAGTATATGCATGTATTGGAACAACATACTCTAACCCAAAAATATGTACAAATAGATGTTAAAATATTTTGGAAAGAAAAAGAAATGAGCCAGTAAAAAGAAAAAAAAAAAAGAAAGAAAGAAAAAGGTGAAAAATAAAATTTCTCATTTTTCCCACCTCTAATTACTCTGTAGCTGTCAGTAGTCACTATTAAGTTTCTCATATATCTTTCCAGACACTTCCTATGCATGTATAGTATTTTTGCATATATAAACATCCATATGAAACTTTTAAAATGTCGATATTATCACAATCTTTATTAATCTGATGGGAGAAAAAAACGGTACTTATCTTTTTATTTTGTGTTTCTTTAATTAGTAATGAGGTTGCATGTGTGTTTGTATGTTTATTGGTGATTTGTGTTTCTTACTCAGTGAGCCACTCATTTTCTATTTATTAGTTTTTCTTATTGAAATTTAATAACTCTTTGACTGTGAAAAAATTAGCCTTCTTTTCCCTGTCAAATATATAGCAAATATTTGTTCTTAGTCTGTCATTTGTCTTCTGCCTTTCTAATGGTAAGTTTTTGCTATATGCAAGGTTTTAATTTTTATGTAACCAAATTTATCAAATATTTTCTTCACAAATTCTGGGTTTTATGTTCTCATTTGAAAAGTCTTTCCCATTCTGGTATCATTTTATTTATTAATTTTATATTTAAAAAATTTTAAATTTTTATTTTTTATTAGAACATAGTAGATTTTACATATCTGTGGAGTACAGCATTGATTATCAATAACTGTGTGCAATATGTGATGAACAAACCAGGATATTTAGTATATTCTTCATTATACAATATAATCAATTTTTGTGGCCCTTTACCAATTCTTCCATTTTTCTTCTCCCCCTCCCCCTTTCCCACCACTGTTATCCTCAGTTCTGTTGTGTTAAAAGTTCAGTGTATTACTGTGACTGTTGTATCTTTCTTTCTTCTTAAAATCTGTTTATTTATTTATTTACTTTTTTTAACTCACACATATAAGCGAGGCCACGTGGTATTTCTCTTTCACTTAACATAATTTCGCTTAATGTAATTTTCATAGAGATTGTGTTGAATGTGTAGACTTCTATGGGTAAAATGGATATTTGGATGATGTTAGTTCTTCTGACCCATGAATATGGGATATCTTTCCATTTATTTGTGGCCTCTTCAATTTTTTTCAGCATTGCTTCATAGTTTTCATTTTAGAGGTCTTTCACCTCCTTGGTTAAATTTATTCCTACGTATTTCTTTTCTTTGTTCTTTCTTTTTTTTCTTTTTCTGGTAGCTATTGTGAGTGGGATTACTTGTGAATGGGATTATTTTCTTGATTTCTTCTTCACCTATTTCATTGTTGACATATAAGTAGGCTATTGATTTTTGTGTCTTGATTTTGTATCCTTCCACTATACTGAATTCATTTATTAGTTCTAGTAATTGTTTTGGTGGAGTCCTTAGGGTTTTCTACGTATAAGACCATGGCATCTGCAAATAGGTATAGTTTGACTTCTTCCTTTCTGATTTGAATACCCTTTATTGCTTTTTCTTGCCTTATTGCATAGGCTAGAATTTCTATACTATGTTGAATAAGAGTGGGGAAAGTGGGCATCCTTGTCTTGTTCCAGATCTTAGAGGAAAAGCCTCCAATTTTTGTCCACTCATGTGATACTAGCTGTCATATATGGCTTTTATTCTGTTGAGGTACCTTTCTTCCATACCTAATTTGTTGAGTGTTTTTATCATGAAGGGGTGTTGGATTTTATCAAATGCATTTTTCCTGTATCTATTGAAATGATCATATGGGGTTTTTTTGTTCCTTCATTCTGTTCATGTGGTGGATCCTGTGTATAAATTTGCATATGTTCAACCATGGAAATATAAAATTAGATTGCTCACTGATATCATACCACAAAATCAGTTCCAGATGGATTAAAAATATAAATGTACAAAACAAAAATATAAAACATTTATAAGAATATAGAACATTTAGAAGAAAATATGGCATTGGAATAAGGAGGAATTTCTTAACCAAGACAAAAGGAGCACAAACAATAAAACAGAACAATACCTTTTATTACATAGTGAAAACATTTGTACAACAAATAGATTGTTTAAAATCATTGCAGAAATATGAGAAAGGACTAAAACTGTTAAAGATAATAAAAAGAAGCTATACAAACAGGCAGATTTTAAAAAATAGAATATATAAAACAAAATAATAGAAATTGAAGTAAAAAGAGTTCTCAGTAAACAAGTTTAATAACAAATTGGTGGCAACTCAAGAGCAAAATAAACTGAAAGAGATTGGAGAAAATTGCCTGTAATAAAACATAGATGGAAAACATGAAGGTATATATACATATATTTGTATGTGTTCATA
Source organism: Cynocephalus volans (assembly GCF_027409185.1). Classification (NCBI taxonomy): domain Eukaryota; kingdom Metazoa; phylum Chordata; class Mammalia; order Dermoptera; family Cynocephalidae; genus Cynocephalus; species Cynocephalus volans. The sequence goes on along the minus strand of NC_084478.1, from coordinate 108,166,116 downwards.
AGAAAAACACATGGAATGCCAAATTTATACACACACATTATACATATGTGATTGGCATTTCAAGAAGAAAATAGATTGTGGGAGAGGCATAATTCATAGGAATAATGACTGAAAATTTTAACGCATTGATGTAAGATTTGAATCCACATTCTGGAAGTATCATGGATACCTAGAAGTAAAAATATAAATACGTACTTAGACTCATCATCATGTAACTACAGTGCATCAAGAACAAAGAGAAGATCTTAAAATGCAGCAGAGAAGAAGGACAGTTTACCAGTAAAGAATGACAATTAGTCTGAGAGTGGAATTCTCAACAGCTACAATAGAAGTCAGAAGAAAGTGGTTTCAAAGTGAAAGTGAAATAATGAACAACACTGAATTCAGAAAGAGGGTGTAAGATGTAAGAAGAGCTGGTAAATAAATAAATTAGTAGATATAAATGAGTTTAACAAGCATTTACTGTATAAAGTATTATTACAATAATGACTAATTTGGGGGATATAAAAATAAGGTAGAACTGAAAATATTGACATGGGTAACATGCAAGAGGGGAGGGAAGTAATTTGATTTTAAGAATTCAGCAAGGTTAAAAAATCAACTGTTGTTTCATATGCCAACAAGAAACAATAAAATATATAGTTTAACGGTACTATCAAATACATATAGAAACTATGAGATAGCTAAGATGTGCAAAACTGGTATGAAAAAATAATAAACTTTATTGAAATACATAAGAGAGGTTCTAATGGAATGTAGAGCTAAATCATGTTTATAGATGGGAACACCATTGTATTAACTCCAATACAAATACAACTTGAATCAAAATTCCAAGAGGATTTTGTGTGTGTGTGTGTGTGTAAATTAATAATCTAATCCTAAAATTTAATTGGAGGAATAAAGGAGCAAGAAGAGCCAATAAATTTTTAAATAGAAAATGGTAAGAATGTATGTGGAATTCATCTTGCAAGATATCAAAATTTATTATAAAGTTCTTTTTATTAAGGCAGTTTGATATTGGTAGAAAGATAGACAAATAGACTGATCTCAGAAACATCATATGCATACATGGAAACTTGAAGCACATCAGTGGGGAAGGGATAGGCTTTTCAATAAATGATGATAAGGCCACTGCCACGTGATCCAGCAGGTAGGCCTCACTGCTGCCACCCGTCTCCATCCCCAGCCTGTCCCAGTGCACTGGAGCAGGGAGAAGTCCAGCAGGGGAGGTGGAATCTCTGCAGAGACCACACACCCTGCAGTGCTGCCAGTGCTGCCCAGCAGCCTGGCTGAGTGCATGCTGACCAGAGAGGTGGCTCCCCAGAGAGGCCCAAGACCCAAGGCACCCACACACGCAGTGCACTAGTGGCCAACTGAGCAGACACTGAGGTAGCCATACCAAATTGGCAACCCCAGCAACATCCTAGCCAGACAATAGTGTCAAAGTAGTGGACCATGAAATCCCCTGCCACAATGTCTAAACATCAAAGGAAAGATACCAGAAATATGAAAAATCAAGAAAGTACACCACCAAAGGGTAATAACTCTCAAGCTCTAGATCCTATAGAACAAGAAGCCCTTAAAATGTCTGACAAGGAATTTCGAGTGATAATTCTAAGGAAACTGAATGAGATACTCACCTAGACAACATAATGAAACGAGGAAAAGTATACAGGACCTGAAAGAAGAAATGTACCAGGAAATCAATGCCCTGAAAAAGAATGTAGCAGAGCTCGCCGAATTGAAGAATTCATTCAGCGAAATAAAAAACACAACAGAGAGTTTAACCCCAAGATTGCAGAAGTGGAAGAGAGAACTTCAGAGCTTGAAGATGGGCTGTTTGAAATAACACAGGCAGACAAAAAAAAAAAAAAAGAATTAAAAGCATTGAAGAAAATCTAAGAGGGATATCAGATAACCTTAAGCACTCAAATATCCGAGTCATGAGTATTCCAAAAGGGGAGTAAAAAGGAGATTGCATTGAAAACATATTCAACAAAATAGTGGCAGAAAACTTCCCAGTTATCGGAAAAGACACAGATTTTCAGATTCGGGAAGCTCAAAGATCCCCACACGTATTAAATCCCAAAAGGTCTTCTCCAAGACATGTTATGGTCAAATTGGCCAAACTCAAAGACAAAGAGAGAATCTTAAAAGCTGCAAGAGAGAAGCATCAAATCACCTATAAGGGAGCCCCAATCAGACTAACATCAGACTTTTCATCACAAACCCTAAAAGCCAGAAAGGAATGGGATGATATATTCAAAATACTAAAAGACAGTGATTGCCAGCCAAGAATACTCTACCCCTCAAGGCTATAACTCTGAAATGAAGAGCAAATAGTATATTTCTCAAACAAAAATTGTGGGAGTTCACTACCACACGACCACCCTTACAAGAAATTCTCAAGGGAGTACTGGGTTTGGTACCTGAAAAATAACTACCATTGCCATTAAAAACCCAAGAAAAATCAAAACCCACTAGTATAATAAAAATGGCATTCATGAAGAGAAAACAAACAAAAAGGCTATCTACTACCCAGGAAACCAACAAATACAGAAAACAAACAGTAAATCAGAAAGAAAGGAACAAAAGACACCTAAGACATCCAAACAAGAATCAATAAAATGCTAGGAGAAAATCAACACTTTTCAACAATGACTCTTAATGTAAAAGGCATAAATTCCCCACTCAAAAGACACAGATTGGCTTACTGGATTTAAAAGGAGGACCCAACCATATGTTGCCTGCAAGAGACCCACCTCACCCATAAAGACTCACAAATACTAAGAGTAAAAGGATGGAAAAAGATATACCATGCAAACAGAAATGAAAAGTAGGCTGGAGTAGCTATTCTTATATTGGATAAAATAGACTTTAAACTAAAAACCATAAAAAGAGATAATGAGGGCCACTACATAATGATAAAAGGATTGATCCATCAAGAAGACATAACAATCATAAACATATATGCACCCAGTGTTGGAGCAGCCAGATTTATAAAACAAACTCTATTAGACCTAAAGAAGGAAATAGACACTAATACCATAATAGCAGGGGACCTGAACACCCCACTCTCAGTATTGGACAGATCATCTAGGCAAAGAATCAGCAGAGAAACACAAGATCTAAACAACATAATAGACCAATTGGACTTGGCAGATATCTACAGAACATTCCATCCAACAACCTCAGAATATTCATTCTTCTCATCAGCACATGGATCATTCTCCAGGATAGATCACATGTTATGTCACAAATCAAATCACAACAAATACAAAAAATTGGAATTATCCCATGTAGTTTTTCAGACCACAATGCATTTAAATTAGAAATTAATAACAAATGAAATTCTGGAAACTATACAAACACATGGAAATTAAACAGCATTCTATTTAATGACATATGGGTCCAAGAAGAAATCAAACAGGAAATCAAAAGATTTATTGGAACTATTACAAATAATGATACATCATACCAAAATCTGTGGGATACTGCAAAAACAGTACTAAGGAGGAAGTTTATCGCATTAAATGCTTAATTCAGAAGAATGCAAAGATGGCAAGTGAACAACCTAACACTTCACCTTAAAGAAATAGAAAAGCAAGAACAATCCAAACCCAAATTTAGCAGATGGAAAGAAACCATTAAGACCAGAGCAGAACTTAATGAAACTGAAACCCTAAAAACAATACAAAGGATTAAAGAATCAAAAAGTTGTTTTTTTGAAAAGATAGGTAAAATTGACAAACCATTAGCATGGCTAACTAAAAAAAGAAGAGAGAAGATCCAATTAACAGAAATTAGAAATGAAAAAGGTGATATTACAACTGATACATCAAAAATACAAGGAATCATTTGAGAATAGTATAAACAACTGTATGCCAACAAATTTGAAAATCTGGAGGAAATGGATGAATTTCTGGAAACACACAAGCTCCCAAAACTGAGCCATGATGACGCAGAAAATCTGAACAGACCAATAACAATAAAGGAGATTGAAGCTGTAATCAGAAGGCTCCCAACAAAGAAAAGCCCAGGACCAGATGGATTCAGAGCAGAATTTTACCAAACATTCAGAGAGGAATTGACAGCAGTACATTACAAACTATCCCAAAAGATTGAAAAAGAGGCAAATCTCCCAAACTCATTCTATGAAGCAAACATCATCCTGATACCAAAACCAGGTAGAGATACAACTAAAAAAGAAAACTACAGGTCAATATCCTTGATGAATATAGTTGCAAAAATCCTCAATAAAATACTAACTACCAGAATACAGCAACACATGCGTAAAATTATTCACCATGATCAAGTGGGATTAATCCCAGTGATGCAAGGTTGGTTCAACATATGGAAATCAATAAATGTGATACACCATGTTAATAAAATCAAACACAAGGACCATATGGTCATCTCTACAGATGCTGAGAAAACATTTGATAAAATTCAACATTCATTCATGACAAAGACCCTCTATAAGGTAGGTATTGATGCAAAGTATCTCAACATAATTAAAGCTGTATATGATAAACCCACTGCCAATATCATCCTGAATGGAGAAAAGCTGAAAGCTTTTTCTTTACGAACAGGAACTATACAAGGATGCCCACTCTCACCACTCCTATTCAACATAGTGTTGGAAGTACTAGCCAGAGCAATCAGAGAAGAGTAGGAAATAAAGGGCATCCAAATTGGAAAAGATGAAGTCAAATTGTCCCTGTTTGCAGATGACATGATCCTATATATTGAACAGCCTAAAGCCTCTACAAAAAAACTCTTGGAGTTGATAAATGATTTCAGCAAAGTAGCAGGATACAAAATCAACACACAAAAATCAGTAGCATTTCTTTTCTACAATAGTGAACATGCAGAAAGAGAAATCAAGAAAGCCTGCCCATTTACCATAGCCACAAAAAAATAAAATACTTAGGAATTGAGTTAACCAAGGATGTGAAAAATCTCTGTAATGGTAACTACAAACTGTTCAGAGAAATTCCAATGACATTTTTCTCATAAATGGAAAAAACTATCCAGACATTTATATGGAATAATAAGAGACCATGCATAGGCAAAGCAATGCTGAGCAAAAATAAATAAATACACAAATAAAGCTAGAGGCATAACACTACCTGAGTTTAAACTATACTACAAAGCTATAATAACCAAAACAGCATGGCACTGGCATAAAAACAGGCACACTGATCAATGGAATAGAATAGAGAATCCAGAAATCAACCCATACCCCTACAGCCATCTGAACTTTGACAAATGCACCAAGTCTATACACTGGGGAAGAGACTGCCTCTTCAGCAAATGGTGCTGTGATATCTCGATATCAATATGCAGGAGAATGAAACTAGACCCATACCTTTCACCATATACTAAAGTCAACTCAAAATGGATTAAAGAATTAAGTATACACCCTGAAACAATAAAACTTCTTAAAGAAAGCATAGGAGAAAAACTTCTGGAAGTAGGACTGGACACAGACTTATTGAATATGACCCCAAAAGCATGGGCAACCAAAGGAAAAATAAACAAATGGGATTATATCAAACTAAAAAGCTTCTGCATAGGGAAAGAAACAATTAACAGAGTTAAAAGACAACCAACAGAGTGGGAGAAAATATTTGCCAAATATATATCTGACAAAGGATTAATATCCAAAATATACAAGAAACTCAAACAACTTTACAAGAAAAAAACAACCAACCCAATTAAAAAATGGGCAAAAGAGCTAAATAGGCATTTCTCAAAGGAAGATATACAAATGGCCAATAGATATATGAAAAAATGCTCAACATCATTCGGGAAATGTAAATGAAAACCACACTGGGATACCATCGCACCCCAGTTAGGATGGCTAATATCCAAAAGACTGTGAACGAAAAATGCTGGCAAGGTTGTGGAGAAAAAGGAACTCTCATCCATTGTTGGTGGGACTGCAAAATGGTGCAGCCTCTATGGAAAATGTTATGGGGATTCCTCAAAAATTGCAGACAGATCTACCATATGAACCAGCTATCCCACTGCTGTGAATATACCCAGAGGAATGGAAATCATCAAGTTGAAGGTATACCTGTTCCCCAGTCTTCATTGCAGCTCTCTTTACAATAGCTAAGAGTTGGAACCAGCCCAAATGTCCATCATCAGATGAGTGGATACAGAAAATGTGGTATATCTACATAAGGGAATACTATTCAGCTATAAAAAAGAAAAAAATACTGCCATTTGCAATGACATGGATGGACTAGAGAGAATTATATTAAGTGAAACAAGTTAGGCACAGAACGAGAAATATCAGTTTTTCTCACTTATTTGTGGGAGCTCAAAATAAATAAATAAATACACAAAAAAAGCGAGGTGGGGAGAGAAGAAGACATAACAATTACAATTCCTTGAAATTGATATGAGAAGCAAACAGAAAGGACATTGCTAGGAGGAAGGGGGGAGACCGGGGAGAGAGGGGAGAGAGGGAGGAGGGAGGGAGTTTTCAGTAATTGGCCACAATAATCAACCACATTGTATATTGACAAAATAAAAATAAATAAATAAATAAATAAATAAATAAGTGATCTAGCAGTGAATCAAAAACAAATAAAAAAGGAAAATAAAGTCAATCTCTATTACTGTGAATAGTTTCGAAAAAACAGCTAAGTATAATGTGAACAATAACAATCACCTATAATGGTAACTGTATTTGTCTGTTTCTGATACTTAGAAGAACAACAACAAAAAATAAATGATGATAATACACCTAGCCATCCATGTGGAAAACTAGAATTAGATTGCTCCCTGATATCATACCACAAAATCAGTTCCAGATGGATTAAAAATATAAATGTATGAAACAAAAATATATACTGCATGTGCTCACTCATTTGTGGGAGCTAAGAGAGAAAGAAGGAAGGAAAGAAAGACCACAGTGGTGCACTGGACTTGCAGAGGGAGAGAAATTACCTTGTGATACAAAGTGGAGTGGGGGGGAAGGGGGAGGGGCAGGGAGGTTGGGGGATAATTGGGTGGGGACACGGGGTACAAAAGTTATTTCTGGTAATGAATATGTTGCCAGTATGAATCTGGCCCTCACATCATGGGCACGAGGGGTGACAATTAGCTTTGTATCTCATGAAGATTCTTAATAAAACAACAACAACAACAACAAAACAAAAATATAAAACATTTAGAAGGATATAGAACATTTAGAAGAAAATATGGTATTGGAGTAAGGAGGAATTTCTTAAGCAAGATAAAAAAAAATACAGCTATAAATAGTGTTTATAACCAAAAAGAGTTTTTCTTTTTTTTCTGAAATATATAAAGAACTCCTACCATGGTAAGTAGGAGCCAAACAACCCAAGAGAAAATTGGGCAAAAGATAGGAACAGACAGTTCATGAAAGAGGCTACTTAAATGGTCAATGAGCATACAAAAAGATGATCAATCTCACTAATAATCAGGAATATTCAAAATAAAAACTATAAATTCCATTTCACAGACACCAAATTGGCAAAAATTTTAGTATCTGACAACATAAAGTGTTAGTGAGGATCTGGAGCAACAGGAATTCTCATACCTTGCTGGTGGGAGTATAAGCTGGGACAAACACTCTAGAAAGCAATTTGGCAGTACCTAGTAATGATTAACATGCTCTGTGACATGGAATGTTGACATTTAAGAATATATCCTAAAGAAACTTCTTTACATGAACACAAGGAGACCTGTACAGTTAACTAAAGTATTGTTTTAGCAGTAAAATATTAGGAACATCCTAAAAATACATGAACAAGACAATGGTTAAATAAATCCTGGTATAGTTATACAGTGTGGTTGTTTTACCAAGACTGAAACTGTGCTGAAAGTGAATACTCCAGAACTATTGTACAATGTGAGTAAGTCTGAAAAAAACAGGTTGAATAAAAAAAAGCAACTGGTAAAATAATACACAGAGTATAATGCCATTTATATAAAGTTAAAAACATGAAAATACTACATATTTTTATAAATTATACTACGTATTCATGTAGTAAATATTTAAAAACATGCATGGAAATATTAAACACCAAATTAAGGAGAATAGATAACTCAGGGTTGGGGGATATGGGGTGAAGGAGGGCAATGGTATTAGGGAAATATATACAGGGGATGGTGGGTAAGACGGGATATGAGCATACATATATGTACACACATGGATAATAGCTATAGATCTATACCTATATTTATTCTGTGTGCTTGAAATATTTCATAATAGGAAAAACAAAATACATGTCTACAACCACATCAAACAGAGATATCCGTTATTAAATTTTTATGAATATTCCTCTAGCATGTGTGTGTCTGAAATGGGCCTCATTGGCCTAAGATCAAGATGTCAGCAGGGCTATGTTCCTATTTAAAGGCTCTAGGGAGAATCCATTTCCTTGCCTTTTTTAGCTTTAGAGGATGTTTGCATTCCTTGGATTGTGGCCCCTTTTCTCCATCTTCAAAACCAACAACAATGCATTTCCTTGACCATTCTTCTGTAGTCATCTCTCTCTCTGACCCTCCTGCTTCCTGCTTCTACTTTTGAAAATGCATGTGATTAGATTGGACCCACCCAGATAATCCAGGATAATCTCATGTTAAATTCCTTAACCTAAATCACATCTGCTAAGTTCCTTTTAATTCTCTTATTTTGACACTGAGATTGTTTTAATAAATAATTCTGCAAAGATATACTTGTACAGATAGAGTCTCTCATTACTTCTTCAGCAATTACTGCATTAAATGTGTCAAACATCTTATTCATTTTAAATGCTTATTTTCAAATGGTTTTCCTAAAAGGATTTAGCAATGGCTTCCTCTTACCAATCATTAGTGAGAGTATCCATTCTCCACCCCTTTACCAACATATTACACTATTTAAACAAACAAATAAACAACAAACACCAAAATCTCTATCAGTTTTGTATGGGAGACCCCCAGTTTTTCTATTATCAACAACTGCTTTTAGAAATTGGCTCAGGTGTTATGTAGCTATAGGTTGCCATTTGCCTGGTCGATAGATTCATGAAAGCAAACTGCAACTCTCAAAAATGAAGGGGAGAGATTTTTTGGCCTTGCAGTCATCTAATCTATACCAAGAACTTCCTGTTAAATCTGGTAGACACGTTTCCCACCTCTGCCTTCCAAAGTTCAATGAATTACAATCATTTGCAAACATGAGGCTAAGACTTTATGAGGGTTGTTATATTTGATAATTCTTCAATGAAGGATCATTCAGGTTTGGGCAGAGAGAGATATTTCTGCTTAGATAATTGATCTGGACCTGTGGTACATCTTGGGATGGTTATTACTGGATTTAAAAAAGTGAAAAGTGGCATATTGAGAAATGTGTATTCAGAAGGATGGAGTAATAAATACCTACTTAGCATCTATATGTTAGTCAGGGTTCTAGTAGGAAGAGGATGGCACTCTCAGAGGACAATGGAAGAGAAATTGATGAAGGGAATAATTAGAGGGCTAAGGGATGGTGAAGTGCCCTGAGACTAACAGTAGTAGGAATGATATCAAGAGAAAGGGGAGAAAATGGTGTTACTGAAGTCTGGAGAGGGGATCCATAATGAGAGGGCCACTTGATAGCAACTGCCAAACCCCAGTCTGACAGAGAGGGAGTGGGTAGAAAAAATAATCTGACCTTTCTCTCTTCCCATTTTCTCATTTGTTGCCACTGCCTCTGATTGGTTGGACCCACCTGAAAACTTGAGGGCAAAGGAGCTCAGTTGATGCAGTACATAGAGATTCTCTTCTTGAAGCCCAGAGTAGAGCAGAGAGGGTGGGGAATGGATATGGAGGCATAAATAGAGAATATCTACCAAAGCTTATATGCTGGGTATTTTACAAATGTTATCAGATTTAAGCTTCACAGTACACTTGTGAGGTATATTTTATCCTGCTCCGCTCCTCCCCCCATTTACAGGTGATGAATCCAATTTCCAGAAATGTTAATACTTGTCTAAGGTCACACAATTAATAAATGGCAAAACTAGTATTCAAATCCAGGTCTGTCTAACACAAAATCTCATGCCCTTAATCTACTATGAGACATTGCCTCTCACATCTTTACTTAGAAACTTTATGTGTCAGGCACAGAGCTAGGTGCTGCAAGGAATACAAGGATAAAAAGTTCTCACCCTCAAAAAAGTTAAATCACTATTTTTTACATGTCTTATTTAATCCTCATAACAAGTCTATGGAACATTATCATCACCATTAAACAATTATTTAACAAATAAAATTACTATTAGCTACGATTTTATACTTTTTTACCATTTAATAATCTTTGGAGATATTTTCTTAGCATTTCATACAGACCTTTCTCATACGTGACCTCTCAATCATTCTTTTAATGGTTACATAGCAGATGATCACATAGAGATATTATTTATTTAACCAGTCCCCTATGGAGGGACGTTTGGGTTGTTTCCAGTTTTGTGCTAGTATAAATAACACCTTAGTGAACAATCTCATACATTTATCTTGGCATACTTTTGCAAATATATCCTTGGGTTAAATTTCTAGCAGTGAAGTTGCTGAATCAGAGTGGGTACAGTTACAATTTTGAATTTTGCTAAATTGCTCTCCGAATAATTTGTACCACATTCCCTCTAACAGAATGTAAAAGAGCTTTATTTCTGCATGACAGACTGGGAAGTTGAGGATCAGAGGGGGTTAAGTAAATTGTTCAAGGTCACAAAGCTAGTGAATGGCAGACCTGCCTTTGAATTCTTATCTGTTTGACTCTTGCGCTTTCATTTTCCTAGACTACTTTGTAGATAACAGCAGGGAAAGATCAGTTTACCTGTAAGTAAATATTTTCTTAAGTTTATTTATTGATCATGGCCTTTAATAATGTGGTTGTTTCTGTCTGATTTTCTCTATAATATCATGTGGGTGCAGATGGTTTAGGACAGAAATCAGAAAACTATGGTCTTTTTATATGACCTGCAAACTAAGAATGGTTCTTACGTTTTTAAATGGTTGGAAAAAATCAAAAGAAGAATACTATTTTGTGACACATAAAAACTTCATAAAGTTCAAATTTCAGGGTCAATAAATAAAATTTTATTGCAACACAAGCACCTATGCCAATTTGTTTATGTACTGTCCAAGGAGGTTGCTTCCACACTACAATGGCGGAGTTGAGCAGCTGTGACAGAGACCTTATGGCACACAAAGCCTAAGATATTTACTGCCTGTAATTTCTCAGAAAAAGTTGCCAACAACTGATTTAGAGCCATGAAATTATTCATTTAACAAATATTAAGTGCTTATTCTTTGTAAAATAGAACTCGTGGGGCAGTTAGTCCTATGGTTTTCAAATTTCCTTTTGCATGCAGAACCCTGTTTTCAAGTGAAAATATAATATAGATAAAAGCAGAGCTGCTCTGTTGTGATAGTGACAGGTGTCCAAGAGTCTCATATGATGGGCTTTCCCCTTGGTCTTCCTTCTTGCCTTCTCTCATGGCAGCTCTTGAGGCACTCATAGCTCTATAGGCATGTGAAATCTAAGGCCACCATGGAGCATCATTTGAACATTACTGGTACATATCATACCTTTATTTTACAGAGAAAAAGAAAGGCCTAGAGAAGTTAAGTGAATTACCCAAGATGACCTGGTGGCATGGCTGACGCTGTCACCCAAGTATCTGGATTTGAGTGCACGTGGGGTGGAGTGGTCTTAGATGTCCACACAAATACAACTTGTGAACAGGGTCAGGCTTCTCTATAGATTAAGTTTCATCTGAAAAGTTAACTTATACTGTCAATACTGGATGTGTAGTTATGGATCATCTAGTTCATAGCTTCCATTGCACAGAAGAGAAAATATTGGGGTGAGTTAATTTTCTTAAGGTAAACTAGTGAGTTGCTGAAAATGTTAGAATTTTGACTTCCATTCTAGTGACATTTACCTTAAATCATGCTGTCTCTGATCCACTCGAGCTATGCTTATGTTTGAAGGCAAGTTGTCTGCTGAAATCCTCTTTGATAATACAAACAAGCAGAGTGCTGGAGACCAGCTCCAGTCGAGTTGTGGGTCCTTGAAAGAGGGATGAGGAAGCCGGTGAAAATACTATTCATCCCCACTCTTAACCTGTCACTCTTGATGAGGGGTCTGCAGCACCCTAGGATGAAGGCTGACCTCCCCCGAAGGCAACAACCTTTATACTTACCCTAATTTGGGCCCCATGTTGGGCGCCATTTTGCCAGAGACTAGCTCCAGTCGAGTTGTGGGTCCTTGAAACAGGGATGAGGAAGCCAGCGAAAATAAAAAACACAGACAGAGACCTCAATGCATCAGTATGCATGTTCTCTCTCTGTGGGCTGTCAGCATGTTGCAGCTGGAGTCCCATAGAGCATGAGACAATGCCTTTTATTTAGGTTTTTCTCTGCAGGGGGTTTTGGGTACTATTTTTATTGTATCAGCAAGCTTAAATCAATAGTCCAAAAAGCAGGGAGGAAGCTTTTGTATAGGTCAGCACATCTTAGGTGATGAACTCGTGCTTCTTTTTCCTGGAATCAGGTTTATCAGATTCAAACCATCCCTTCATTGTCTTGAAGTTATCTTGTGACCTTTTTCTGTTAGCAAGCTGTGGTTAATATCCACCCTGTTAACAGGGTGGGAGCCAAATGTAAAAAGAACAGTGGATATTTGAGCAGCATTATCATGCACATTTTAAGGTTATGCATTGGCTATGGCACTGTAACCTTGATCTAAATGTTAAAGTGTCCTTGTGCACAGCACCATCCCTCACAAAACTAGGTGTACTCTCTTATTCTTCTAAGATCTGATTTTGCAGGTTTAATAATTTTACAGCATATATTTTTATCCTAATCATATAATTTCCCATTAATACCAACCATTCTCTTGCCATTAATATAATCTCCAGTAAATGATGTTTGCCAACTTACATTAGGCTGCAGCTCATATTTAGTCATGAGCGGTGCTTTTGGAACATATGTTGGTGTGGTCAATTTATCATAAGGGGATAATTTTGAATTGTTCAATTTACTTGGATCCTCTGGGGGAATGTTTAGTTCAATGACCGCATAATTATTTGTGTTATTTTTATAATCTTTTGGGAATTCAGAGAACTGCCACACTAATGAAAATATCGAAAGAGAGAGTAAAAGCAGTACCACAAAGCTGAGGCAGGCAGCCCTTCCGGTTGCAGCAAGTGCTCGTAGCTGTGGCCTTGCCGACAGCTCTCCCTCCGGCGGCCTTCCCAACTCGGAGAGGGCAGCCTATGCTGACTCCTTTAGGATCCTGCCATGGTGTGGACCACACCAGCAGAGAAGTAATATGTTAGCATTTAGTTTATCAGAAATAAGCAAGTCTTTATTATTTTTGGTATAGCACCAGGTGACTTGGTGAGGGAGTGGCTAGGAGGGGAGAATCAGAAAGCTGTATAACATTAGTCAGAAGCTGGCCTTACAAGTAAGGTTATGAACTATGGATGTTTATGCCAGCTCTTAAATACTCAGGAATAACCTCCAGACTTCTGACTAGCCAGACCACACCTCCCTTCTGCTGCTCACCTTCTGGGTATTTTTCTGGTACTTTGTTATCTACTTGATGTACGGTAAAAGCATTCGTGGGAGAGAAGATTATAATGGTTGGCTTGGTACAGGTCTTGTTGCCATCTGTGGATGTATCCTTTCTCCATTAGTTTGGCTATTGAAGAAAGGGCCATTTGGTGCTTTGCCGAGGAGACACATGCTGTGAGGGTAATTTAAAGATTCTCTTTGCCAATAATCCTCTTCACAGCACAGAACTGACGATGTTTACTGGGCTTACAGAGCTAGGTGCACTTTTCTATATCCCCAGGTTGTGTTGACTTTGAGCAAGATGATTCCTTGACATTAACAGGGAAACTGTCTTCTCCCTGAGAGATCTGCGATAACTATTCTCAATTTAGTTGAAACTGTTGTGATTACTTGACTTTAGAATAAAAAAATTGTTTTGCTTCCAGCTATTCTGGACTCAGCCTTAAATTGTTGCCAAGTGGCTGCTAATTGGTCAAGTGTCCTTTGCTGGCAGGGCAGATACTATGATCAACCTGACTGGCAAGCTTCTTTTCTGAGGAAGCTGAAAAGATTACTAGGAAAGTGGCTACTGCACTTCTCTTGACATAGAAAGATTTTGACATGATGACTTCCATTCCTCTGGGTGTATTCCCAGCAGTGGAATAGCTGGGTAATATGGTAGATCTATCTGTAATTGTTTGAGGAATCTCCATATCATTTTCCATAGAGGCTGCACCATTTTGCAGCCCCACCAACAGTGTAGGAGGGTTCATTTTCCTTTGCATCCTTGCCAGCATTTGTTATTCTCAATCTTTTGGGTATTAGCATTGGATGAGTGGATAAGGAAAATGTGGTATATCTACACAATGGAATACTACTCTGCTATAGAAAAAAATGAAATACTACCATTTGCAGCAACATGGATGGACTTAGAGAAAATTATATTAAGTGAAATAAACCTGGCAAAGAAAGAGAAATACCACATGTTCTCACTTATTTGTGGGAGCTAATAAAAATAAATAAGTAAATATACAAACAAATGGGGAGGGAATCACAACAATTCCTTGAACTTGTTAAGACAAGTGAACAGTGTCAATTTGGGGGAAGGGGGCGAGCGAGGGAGGAAAAGGAGGAATTGGTAAAGGGATATGAAAATCAACTGTATCGTATATTGATAAATTAAAATAATAATAATAAATAGAAAGATTTCTATTGGACATATGCTGAGAGAGGGTCAGATGCTATAGAAGCTTCATTGTGGATCCATTGCACCTTTCAGTTTCTAATAAGAAGGGTTGGAAACGCCCAGCTTTCAAATCTAGCAACCAGGTTGGGCCTGAGGTCTTGGTTCACGGACATTTAGTAGAAGCTATTTGTACCTTGGTGTAAGTTAGCTTATTGACAGTGGAGCGAGCTGTTTGGGAAGGTTCCTGGGAGAGAAAGAATTCTCTTGTCCTCTTGAGATCACTGGATCTTCAGTGGAAAGTTTTTGTTTGCTATATACTCTTGGTAATATGATAATGCAGTCAAATTATTTACATACTTTTTATTCTGTGCTGTGACAGTTGTCTTTCTTAATCAGTAGTTTTACATAATTAAAAACGTCATAAACCTAAAATTAGAGACAAGCTCAGACATTCTTAAGTTCTCTTTGGAGAACATCTGGTTATCCTTGAGAAATCACTTGACTTTCTCAGAGTCAAGCAGTAGCCCCCAACTTTGCCTCTCCTCTATCTGCAATCAGACTGTCACAGTCTCTTTTTAGTCAGCAATGTCTGGAACTAAATCCACTGTCTGAATAGTATTCTTCATGACTAGAAGGATCAGGCATACTGGTTTGCTTGGGAACAGTTGTAGTTTATACCTGCTGTCCTGGTGTAATTATTAATAGGTGACACTTTCACCCTTAAAAAGCATCCCAGTTTGAATGATAAAGTATACAGTAAGCCTCTGTCCATGACTAAGCAACCAAACTTTGAATGTCCCCTATAAGTCAGTCATGGTGCTGGCTGCTGTTCTCTAGGTCTTCCTTATGGCAAAGGACCCTGTTGATTCTGGTGATCTTTTCCTTCATTGTATGGCAGGGGGAAGCAAAGAATAAGTTGACACAGGCCACAGAGTCACCAGTAAGAAACTTTCACTAGTCACTAGCTGTTTAGATAATCATCACTGTCTTGGAACAGGGTAATTGACAGAAGCTCTATCTTTTCTAATGTTGCCTCCATCCTGAAGCACAACTTTGGTTTCAAAGGTTCTGCAATGAGAAGGAGACTCCTGATCATAGGACATGAAAGAGGCTCTTTCCTGCCCATTTCAGTTCTAGTACTTCCTCATTCCAGGTTTCTGATGTTCTTTTTCATTTTCAAAACTTTTTGGCGCAGCCATGATGATAATGTCCTACAACTCTCTAGAAGTGTTCTCAAAAACAGAGAAACCAGACTTGATTTGTCTCCAATACAGCCAAGAAAATCTTGACTTGGAACTGTTTATTTATTTATGTATTTTTAATTTTTATTTTAACTTCTCAATATACATTGTAGTTAATTTTCGTGACCCTTTACCCGTTCCTCTTTCCCCCCTCTCCTCTCCCCCCACATCATATCTGTTCACCTGTTTGAACAAGTTCAAAGAATTATTTTTAAAATTGCACACTCACGTGTAAACACACTCGCATACTCTCACACACACACAAAATATGAACAGACAAAAACAATAAAAGTTCATTTCTCTTTTGAGCCTCCAAGAGTAAACTGGGCCATTTTTTTTATAAAGACTAGTTTAAATCAGGGTAATATAGACTCTTCCTGGGATAGTGCTAAGTGTTCTTTGATTTTATGCAATACATTTCATGTCAATGACCTGTCTTCCTCCGTTGGTAAGCCTAGCATATACAGGATAGCTCTGACAAGATAAAGATAGGAAAAGTTTTTGGAAAGTATAAACCTTTGCACTTACATGAAGTAGTGGTATCACTGTGGATTAAAAGAGATCTGTGGTTACTGCAGTGAGGGCAAACTGGGTAAACCTGGTAAGCTGAATAGTGTGTGGCACTGAGAAAGGCAAGACTTGCTGGAGCCAGAGATTTTTTTTTTAAAGAAAATGTAACTTTATTATTATTTTTTTTTACATTCTAGGATATTGTTGCAGAGCAGTTGGGAAGGAGGGGGATAGGGGAAAAGGGAAGGAAATGGGATGGAAGAAGGAGGAAGGAGGAGGGGCAGGATTGAGGCCTCTGGCACCCCCCTCATTCCCACATTGGAGACTGGGGCCAGAGATGTTTAAGGCATACACCACTGTGATCCTAAAAATCCTTTGGGTAAAGGAAATGCCAAGTCCTCTCTCTCTCTCTCTCTCTCTGTATGTGTGTGTGTGTATAGTATGAGCCATAGTTGAATCCTTCAATATGGGAAGTGGCCAACATATGGGCCTTGTGGATTGGTGCTTCTTGGGATTTGGGTTGAGGGGATAAAGGAGACCCAACAGGTTTTTAACAAATTTCTTCAGAATCTCCTCCTGGATATGCTTCTGAGGTAAGTGCTCAATACAGTGAATCTTTTTGTATTTTATTTATTTTTATTTTTTAAAATTTTATTGGTTATGAATATTCATGGTTTACAAAGCTGACCATCATCACTCATGCCCAAGATGTGATGGCCAGAACAATACTGGCAGTATGTGCATTACCCCAAATTGTGATTATACCCGTGATTCTTAAGATTAAACTTTTGAATGTGTCCTAAAGGAATGGAAAAGTCAGGGCAAGAAAGGGTTATAGAATGCATAAGCCTAGGAATTTTAGAGCTACAAGGGATCTTAGACACTATTTAATTGACTTTTGATTGTAATATACCAAAGATGTTTAAAAAATTAGAGCATGAAAACTGATATAGGCTTGCCAACTTTTAATTTTGCTAAGTACCGACATTATTAAAGAAAAATATAACCATTTCTATCACCACCGCATCATAAAATAATGAAGTTTTTTGTCCAATACCAATAAGGCCACAAATTCAGAATTTAAAAAATTGAATAAATTTAGCTTAATGAAAAACTTATTATATTGTCTTTGTCTCACTTTTGCTCATATTAGAATGATAAATATCTTATCACAGACTGGTACCTGTCTATGGACTGTTTTTATTTGGGAACAATTGATTTAGTCTAACTACATAGATTTTATAGTTGGATAAAGTGAGGCCCAGATAGGAAAAGTGATTTCCTAGGGAAACACAACTGGTTAGTGACAGAGGTGAGGCTAGAATGTGGATTGTATGAGTCTGGTAGATTATTCTCTGCAGTCCTGGACTAGACCATGAAGTGAGAAGGAAATTTTTAATACAAGAGTCCATATATCATGACAAATTTTTCTTTAAAACATGATTTTTTTTCTTATAGCAGATGCTGCTGCAAACTCTATCTTAATAAATTTGTCTGGAGCAACTTATGTAAGTTGAGGGCTGTGCCTGTCTGTATAAGATGAATGTGATTTGAGATACACAACTGGTTGCATTGATTTAATTTATTCTTCCATTATCCAGTTGATTTTACAAGAGTAAGCAGAGGGAGAAGTTAAATACAAAGAATGATTTCTTAAGTCAAAAGGTTGAAAAAATTGTTTCAATTGTATTAGTGTCTCAATATGAAACCTTGCCAGGGGCTTTAGCACAATGGTTTTTATCTACAATTGTTGATGAGGCTGCCTCTTCACATCACTTTCTATATTTGTGTTGCTTTAGAGTTGGTCAGTGAATCCCATTGCTATGTGGAGCCTCAAATGCACAAATTTACATTGCATAACAAATGACCCTATATGTGCCACGTTTATCTCAGGAAATCAAAAAAGGAAGAACTGAAGGGGCACATGCTCTCACTTTATTACCAGTATTCAGACCATAACCTACAAATCACTGGGATATCAGTGCTCCCAGCTACCAAATTTTTTAAACCCAAGCCTAGCTTATGTGGTCAACCATGCATACCTAGATACAGACTAGAAGGTGGCCAGACTCAGAGAGTAGAAATGGACTGAGGAGGATTTTGTTTTTTTTTCCAGAGTAGTCTATGCCTATGTTGCTTGTGTGATGGCATGTGAAGAATTCCAGAAAGGACTCTATGTCCCCAGATAATGGTAATCCTGTCCCCTAGTGATTCATTTCTTTGGGATAAGAGGGCATTTGTTTCCTTATCTGATGGATCGCTCCCAGAGAAGGAGGGAAAAAGAAACACTATCAGCATTTAGCACTTTAGCTTGGAGAATTTTTTCACAGCCTTTCCAAAAAACAGTTTTTTAGAAGAGAGCCAAAGTAAGTCTGTTACTAAAGTGAAGATGAAGGGAAGGGAGGCCCGAGGCGCTGTCTTAGGAGGCAAAGACTATGGGATGCTGTAATGACTTTTTAAATCAGCATAGGGATGGGGGAGGGGATTGGGAGACTTGCTAGCGCTTATGAGAGTGGTGGAGAGGGTTCTTAAAATCCAGGCTGCAAAAGCTGTATAGGGACTACCCATTTTTCACTTCCAAATGATTTCCTTTCTCTCAACATACTCTTAGAAAGTTCCTTGCACTCACTCATATTTACAAGAAGGAGGGGAATAGGGCCTCATAAGTAAGGCTAAATGGCTTGAGCCACTGGAAGGGTTACATGTTCTTGGGATGAGGGTGGAGGTGGGTGGTTGGTGTGGGGTAGAGTGGAGAGTAATACTGATACTGATAGCAATAGAAATCAGCCATAGAGGTAGTTAACCATTTATTCATAGGCCAGTGGGTTGAATGATGTCTGGTACAGTTTATGAAACACTTTTAAACCTTAGAGTTTATGATATACTACCTCAATTAATTATTATTCCATGTGATAGCCAAGGCAGGCATCATTATAGTATTTTTATTTTACAGATTAAAAAAAATGGAGATTAATCAATTTAGAATGACTTGCCCAAAGTCAAAAGGATAATATGTGGTTGAACTGGATCTAGCACCCAAGTATTCTGAATCCAAACCCAGTGTCTTTCCAGTAAATGTTAACCCTTGGTTCTCTGGAACCTCTTAATATTTTTTATAAATTCAAGGATTCATTTACTCGCTAAACATTTGGAGGCCTACTCTGTATGAAACTGGATGTAGAATCTACTCCCTAGACTCACACAGATTTCGCCCTTACAAAGGTCTTATGTTAATTGCCAGAGGAACAGGATTAATTGGATGATTTAGGAATTCAGAGAAGTGGAAGGACATAGAATCACAGCATCTTTGCAACATGGAGGGGTTATTCAAGCCATCTCTTCCGACATTTGACTCCAAAACCAATTTGCTGTTTAATATCCCTGACAGTGGGCATTTAGTTTCCATTTAAATATTTCCAGTGATGAGGGGCCTGTCTGCCTCATAAGGCAGTCTGTTGCATTGTTAGATTGCTTAAACTATAGCAATATTATAAATTATAATATCATTCCTAGAATTTCCCTCCTGTAATATTAAGTTGGCTACTTTAATTTATTTCCTCAGGAAAAGTGGTTCTCAGCAATGTATATGGGGTGGGCATGGTGGGTCGAGTACGCATTAGAAACATTGGTAGGACTTTCTTAAATTACACATGCTCCTCACCATTCCTTAATGTCTGTTTCTTTCCCCCTGCTCAGAAATCCTGCTATATTCTCCGACCCCAAATTTTCTATTCTCAGGGCATATGTCCTCAGATCGTTCAGAAACCTATCATATGCTATGTTTTCTGTATTCTCTCATCACTCTAGTTGGTCTATTCTGAACTTAATTCAGTTTGTAAATGTTTCTCTTAAAATGATGAAAACAATGTCACATATATAGTTGGACTTCAACAGGGTACTGTGGGACCACTGCTTTTTGTGAATTGGACAAAATGCTTTCCCTACTTTAGCTTTAGATTGTACCAGCATCTTTAGCAGTCACATCTCACTGCTGGCTCATATTGATCTTGAGGCCAACTAAAATCCCCAGGTCTATTTCACAGAAACTGCTGTCAAGACTGGTCTCTCCCTATGCTGTATTTGTGAAATTGATATTGTGAACCTGAATGCTGGACTTAGTGCATATTTCAGTTAAATTGAATCTTTTTGGTTGAGGCATTTTATTCTGGTTTATTGAGATCATTTTGAATCTTGATTTGGTCATTTATCCTATTGGCTGTTTCTTCTAAGCTTTGTGTAATGCTCACATTTTATAGGTTTTCCCTCTGTATTGCTTCAGGGTGGTATAAAGCTTCCCGTTTGGAGTGGGTAGTGGAGATTAGGGATGGCTTCATGGAGGAGGTAGATTTTGTGTTAGGGTCTGGTGGGAATCCCCTTATTCTCCAAGGCCATGAACTTTTCCTGACTAGGAGAAACTATCTAAAGTGAGAGCTGCTCATTTTTTTATTCATTCATTCAGTGAATATTTACTGGGCTCCCTCCATATCCTTAACACCGTTCAATATGCTGGCGATGCAGTAGTGAACATGACAGTTATGGTAACTGCCCTTGTGAAGCTTACGGTTTGGTTGGCTGTCTCTAAAATCTAGCTCATAAATTCTACATTATATTGCCAGAGAAGTTTAAATTTCCCAATCACAAGTTTCTTCTTTTGGCAGATTTTTTCCCCCTGTGGAAGTTCAAGTATAGTTTTATTCAATTTGATTCAATTGAACAGATATTTATGTATTAAGCACTGTGCTAGACACTGAAATATAATGGTGAAAAAGAAGCACATTATCTCTGCATTATTGAGCTTATAGTTTAATATAGATGATAAGGCAAGCAAATAAGCAATAATAAGTAAGGATAGTATATGGTGTTCTGGTCACATAGAGCAGTATAAACTAATCCAGACTTGTGGGGAGAGGATGGTCAGGGAGAGCTTTGGGACAGAGTGACATTCTAGATGAGATCAGAAAGATGAGTGAGAGTAAAACAGATGAAGTAGCAGGGTAAGGATATTTTAGGTCAAGGGAACAGCTCATGTGAAAGCTTGGAGGAAAGAGAGAGCATGGTACATTGGAAAAACTGGAAGATGTTCCTCAGGCTGGAATGAAGAGTGAGGGGTTGGAGATTGCCTGTTGAGTCAATTTGGTTTTCCCACTGAGTTTGGGGTACTAAGTTGTCATGTGACACACCCTCTTTTTTCCTAGGGAGCTGCTAGAGAAGACAGATTGCTACTTATACAGTGTGCTACAGCTTTTGGGGGTGATGTCATAAAATGACTTCCTTTGTCCTAAAGGCTTAATCTATATGGTTGCAGCTATAATAAAATTAGAGAAGTCTCTCACTTTCTCAAGCACTTTACTTTTCTTCTAATGTTTCCTTTAATATATGGGATGTTTTTTAAACATAGTTTTATAAATTGGCCATTTGATTCAATCTTGCTAAGCTGTTTGACCCTGGGGATGAAGCTCATTCTTTATAAGCACTGCTTCTGCTTACCTTGTTGAAATAAAAATTGTACAATTGCTTTATAGCAAAAATAATCCTATTGCAATTAAAAAGAAGTGATAGATATGACTGTGTTGTACATGCTAACTAAATATTTCAGTGAAAGGGCTAGGAATTCAGGTTTTATTTGGAATGAAGCTAATCTAAGAATTTGATTCTTTGCAAAGTCTTTGAAAGAGAGCAGCTCTTTGTAACAACAATGAAAAAAGGCTATTGTGGAGGAGATTTAAAAAGTTCGTTTGAGACAGGACCCAATGAAGTTTTCAGGGAGCATGGCTGCATGAGAGAATTCTAAAATTTGGGTAGATGCCTAAGGCAGGTGAATTGAAGGGCTGATTAAATGAATTTGGTTATTTTGGGAGAAAAAAAATCTTGTGTTCAGTATAAAAATTGAGGATTCTTTGTCCCTGCGCTTTCAAAGATCTTTGAGGGTCTGAGGCCATATTACAACTAGTAAGCATTATAGCTGTAATATAACTTGCAGGGTTCATAGGGGTAGATGCCACAGTTACATTTGTGCTAGAGTGCTAAGCCAGGCATACGTTCAAGTGAAGGAGAGAGAATTCCTCAACTTTATACATGAAACTAATTTACATGAAAAATTAATAGTGCTAGCAAGATTTATTGAGCACTTAGTATATGCCAGGCATTATGCCAGATACTTTACATCCATGATCTCATTTAATCTGTACTTCACGTCTATGAGGTATATGCCATAGCATTATTACCCTCATTTTACAGGTGGTAAAACAAAGACCTAGAGGTAAGTACATTATCCAAGATCCCACAGCTAGCAAGTAGTAGAGCTGGGGATTTTCCAGGTCTTTCTGATGCTAAAGCCCATATTGATAACCATTATGCTATCCTTTCAAATCCCAGCAGAAGGGGTTCTTGAGGTGGTATGGAAACTTCTCTCAGTCAATATGTCTAGTGCTAAAAGTGATCATTTCCTTTCTCTGCCCCTCACATAGCCAAGGCAGCATGTCACATTGGAAAGGGAACAGGCTTGGAATGCGAACAGATCTGGTCTAATCTTTGCTGTATAACTTAGAAGCCATGTGGCCTTGGGTAAGTTACTTAACCTCCCTGACTGTTAGTTGCTAAATCTATAAAATTAAGGACATGATGTCTACTTTACAATGTTGTTGTAAGGGTTAAATGTGACAAGATAAGCAAAATGTCTAATAGAGATCCTGGTGGATCACAGGTACCCAATAATGGTGGTTGTTTCAGTAATTAGAAGTGCTCCAATTAGATTATTTAGTTGTTAGATGTTCTGGTGATGGGCACTTAATATCTCAGTCCAGAGCTAAAGGGATAAAAACAGCAATTGCAAGTGACTCTAAGCAGATCTAGCTCAATGTGTGGCTTCCAAACTCTCCTATCTCTAACTGCTACATTCAATAGTTTAGCCTTAATGTAGGTAATAGAAATTGATATTCCAACGTTGTGGTATTAACCTAAACTCAATTAAAGCACCACATTGCATTACTGCCTTCCTCCAGTCATTGTGATTGCACACTACTCGCCTAGATGTTGGTTTCCATGGCTTTGTTTCAAAGTGACACAGTCCACACATGGAAAGAGAACTGCGGTGCAGAGGGAGACATGATGAGAAGTTACATACTTGTAGGTTCAGGAAAAAAAAAAAAAGAATATCCTTAATTTATCTCTCATTCACAATATACAACCATTTGTTCAGTAAAAACCCCTGCTACATTTACACTGTAAATTATTTGCTGGAAACTTGAACTACAAAGAGAAGCTGAGTTCAATTTCTTTGCATTCAATGGCAACAAACCCACTTATTTTCACCCTTTTGTCTGGGAAAGTAAATCCTTTAGTACAGTGCATTTCCCACACAGTCAGGGATCATTGGTTATTTATGTTTCAGTGTTGAATTTTCATCTTCCTGCTTTTCATCAGAAGCAATTATGAAGCCACAATCATGAAAATAATGAGCACAGATACATGGTTCAACATGTCTGCATTATGATTCTTCAGTCCATTCAAACAAAGCTCCAGGGTTAATTTCTTTACACACAATTTACAATTTTTCCTCTTTAGCCCCACGTATACTAAGAACCAGTATTGTCACAGCCTTGCCTCACATGTCCTCTGAGGTTTAAATATGATGAATAAAACAAAAGGAGGAGAAAAAGAGCCAAGGGTAAAGGTCCCAGAGAAAAGAATCTCAAGGTGATTCATACAGCTGAGCCCCAGAGGAAGAACCTGGCTCCCACCTGCACAGACACTGAAAATTGTTTGGAAAATGTCACCAAGTCAAGGGTATCTAGAAAGGAGGGTGAGAGAAGGTTTATTTCTACCAGCCAACACAGGAGCTTAGAAGACTCTTATTATCCTCACTCATTGAAATTATGATTTTATGCCTGGAAACATAAAATCCATCGACAGACACAGAAAATAGTTGTGAGACTTGAAGGAGATAATAAGCCCCTCGCATAATGCATGGCTGAGTACATGCTCAATTCCTTAAGAATCTGATTAATGAGGATGTTTTATGGGCATAGCATTATGTTGAAGGGTTATCAAGAGGCTTAAGGTATGGTCTTAGTCCTTAAAGCTTATCATAGACTGGGGGAGTCAGGACCCACAAATGAAGAGAGAAGCAACAAGAAGAGGTAGTGTGGGTAAGTGTCAAATGATAGATGTAAACAATGAGGAAGTAAACTGGCATTTGCTGAGCATCTATCTACACATGCCATTTATTCCTCACAGCAACATATGAGATTGGTGCTATGATCATCCCCATTTTACAGATGAGTAAACCAAAGTTCAGAGAGGTAGAGTGATTTTTTACTAGTCACACAGTAGGAAGTGACAGATTGGGATTTTGCCTCCTGCTCCAAAGTCTATATTCTTTCTACACTATACAACATGCCCTTTTCTGTGGACAAAGAGGGAGGGAACTCCTTCATCGCTCTTGATTATCCATTATTTGCTGGGTTCATTGTTAAATCTTTTACATATAGCATATTATTATAGTGTGGAGGTTAAGATCATTGGCTGTGGTTGCTAGACTCCCTAGGTTCAACTTCTTTCTCTACCTACCAGCTGTGTGACTTTGGCCAAGTTACTTAACTTCTCTGTGCCTCAAAAGTAAATGAATTAATATATGCAATGTACTTACAAAAGAGTGTAAGAGTGTAGCACAATGCGAATATAAGTGATGGTTGTTGTTATTCATATTGTTTAATCCTCATAAGTTCCTATGAAGTTGGGACTATAGTTATGTTCACTTTACCAATGAGGGAGCTGGCCTTTAGAGAGATGAAACGACTTCTTCAAAGTTACATGGGTAGTAAACGCTGGAGCTGGCATTCAAGTCCAAGCTTGCCTGACTCCAAACTTTGCTTTTTTTCTCACTGTGCCATGTAGCTATGACCTCCTCAGGAGAGGAAGAAGTGTATGTAAGCTGAGGTGGCTGAAGAAGGTTTCATTGATGATGTTAGAAAAGGATAGTGAGAAAAAGAACCTATGTAGGAAGCTTGGATAAAGAAGGAAGGACAGTAGGTGTTGAGAGGAGCAGGAGGAGGAAGGCCCAAACATCTCTCTTCCCAGAAGACTCCTAGGACATGAGAAAATCCAGTCCTCCATTAGTGACACAAAAGCAAGTGCAGATCTGCTCAAAGGAGTCTGTCCTCCAGGAGTCACAACATAGGCCTTTAAGGCAGGTGGCAGCCCTCACCTTCCCAAGAGGAACATGTCTGAGGAAAGCTGTAGATGAATCCCCAGAGTAATCTCCTAGAGGGATGTGCCTGAAATCCTAAACCTGAGTTTATGGCAGTCCTGTCTGCCTCCACCTGGCTCCTCTGGCCATACGCCCTGCAGACAGTCACAGGGCAGAGGATTTCTAAAGGAGAAGCTAACACTTGAAGCACCAAATTAAGAAGAAAAGAATCTAATGGCTTAATTGAAAATTTATAAAAATATGTACAATTATAAGTCTATTATGTCGTGAGGCACAAACCTCCACTGGAAAATGATTTAACTGCCACTTGCTTCCTGCTCTGCATATTTGAGTCACCTGGGGGCCACTGCTTTAGCAGTCTGGCTGTCTTAGCTGCTGCTGTGCCTGCTCATTTTCCTCCATTCCTGAGTCTCCAGTGATGTTACTTGGGAAGCCAACCATGTCTTTTGTAAAGCCTGCCAGTTTGCCTGTATAGCTGGTAAGCGCTGGTGATTTATGTCTGGGAGTCTGTTTAAATGGGGTTTCTGCCTGCCCGAAGCTTCCAGTGGTAATAGCCCTCCTAATTAACTGTTATTTTTTACCTTTCGCCCTCTGAGCTCCCTTTGAAACTCTCCCAACTTTGGATGACTCAGAGTTTTAGAGAAGTATTTTCCTGGGGAAAAATTTCACTCAGGCTTGGTCTAGTCCTTCAAGTTTCACATCAGCACCTGCACCTACATGCAGTTTGTACTGAACCCCAGTGTTCAGTGAAGAATTGTCTCAACGTATCACAATTACACAGGCTCTTGAGCTAAATGGCTTTGGAGCAACCTACTGAGAAAATTCATTGGTTCGAGAGCTTATAAATGGACTTAATTTACCCTGGATAAAGAAAGTGTACCTGAGCCCGTTGACTCTTAAATAGATGGTATGCTTAGCTAAAGCAATGAGATGCTGAATGAAAAATCCCCCAAGAACAAAAGGGGAAAGTTCTGAGCTGGCTTTGCAAAGAAAATGCTTTCCTGTACCTCTGAGATGAAGTTAGGACCTGGTCTGACATAGATTTAGAGAAGACACTTATGCCATCTCATTCCCAGGCATGATTCTCTGACTATATGGGGGTTTGTATCATTTACACATGGGAAGGGGTGCTACTATAATTTCAGGGTGCTCTAGTTTGACGTGGCAGAAAGAAGTTAGACCTTCATGTAAGCTATTCCAGGATACTTTCCCATGATTCTTGGTAAATAAATGGATGGACTGGGATAGTTCTATCGTAATAAAAGGATCAAGGGAAACCTAGAGGTGGAGTGGCTTATTTGAATGTTGATAACATGAATGAGTGAAGCAAAATGGATTTCCAAGTAGGTCAGACCTGCACTGATTCATTAGGGTTTAGTACCTATGCCAGCCTTGCTTTCTTTTAATCTAGCTTTGGTCACTCTTACTAGGTGTTGGGAGCATAAACTAAGAAGTATAAGGTCTTTTTCAATGTTTCATCCTCCTTACTTTACCATCTTTACATCAATCTGTTGCTATGAACATTGATATGTATGCTAAAGCTCATGGAATATTCACATGCTCAGGTAAACTCACCTCTCTTCTCTATCTCCATTCCCTATTCAGCAAAATGCCAGTGATGCACATGGATATTATTATGTTATACTCTAAGGAACAAAGAAACCTTGGTTCTTGCCCTCAAGTACAATGAGCGAAATAGACAAAAGCTGTTTCTGGGGGCAGAGGCCAGGTTGTAGCAGGTCAAAGGGTAAAATAAAAGGTGAAAAAGTAGAGACAATAGCTATTGTCTACTTTTTTAATACATGGAATTGTGCTCCAAGGACACTTGGAAGAATTGTTGGGTACCTATGGGGTAATAGATGAGCACCTAACTTAGTTTGGAGACCATGATTTTTCAGAGCCTCAAACACATTTGTATGATTTTTAAATACAGTCATGGTCAGTTGTCTACATGTAGGAATAGAGAAGGTAGGAGGTTGGATTGATTAAAGGCTAAAGATGTACAAGATAATTTTGGAAGAATTGCCTAAGGAGGCAGTGATATTGGCAAAAGAATGCTTAGTGAGTGGAACATAAACTTCAGGCTGGGGAGGGAAGAAAATGAAGCCAGACATGGTCCAGTAGGCTGACCAAAACAGAAGGTAATAGGACTGGGGAACTCAACAAGGGTGAAGAACAGGTGAAGTGAGAGTAATGGAGTAAGTTTAACAAACAAGAGGTAGTGCTCAAAGAAAGGGTTATCGACATTTATGATTTCTGAAGTGGAGGAGTTTTGGTGGGAGATGAAGTCCAGCATGTAGCCCTGAGAGTAGGTTTCTAACATGGAATGAAGGAAAAAGTCCATGGAGTAAAAGAGGCCAAAGAATTGTGGGTTGCATGAGTAAGACACACAGATTAATGCTGGAAGTTAAGGAGAGAGGCTGACAGTGTGGTGCCAAAGGCCTTAGAAAATGTGGGTGAGTGGTCTAGGGGCCAAGAGAAGACAGTGATGAAGAAAGATAGAAAAACATATATACTTATCCCTGAGAGAAGAGGGTCTTCTATAAGAGAGTGAGAGGCACTGTGGGGTTAGGGTAATTAATTGTTAAAATATTCTAGCCATTCTAATGTCTAGAACAGAAAACTTCTAAATTAAGCAAGTGTGAAGTAGGGAAATGATTTGGTGGTTTGTGAGAGCCTCCTTGGAAAAACATTAGGTTCAATGTTCATGCTATAAACCAACCCAGTCATTATGATTGCAACTACCAAAGTAGAATGTGAGAGCAGAGTGATTTGCAGTGCTTTCTCATGCTGGTCTTGTGGGATTAGGGAGTTCAGTCATTCCCATTTGCAAAGGAGGGAACAGACAATTGTTCTGTGGTCAAATTTAAAGCAAAGTTATTGATTGAACTGCCTTTAATTAGCTATCACTTTCTAATTGGCTGATGATGTACAGGCTCCTTGAAACTCCCAAGAGAATTCCGAGGAGTCCAGGCTGCATAGTAGTGATAAATGATAACTTGGGTAACCTTGTTTCTTTTCTGCTAAGGGCAGTCTTTGGTCAACTCTACAGAGTGGGGCCTTTTCTCAGTTCCAGTTAAGGACTTTGAGATATTTGCACCATCAGTGATTTTGATCATTAGAACACAGTTGACATACTATTCATATTTAGTTTTTTACTTATTTATAGCCAAGGCTGCTATGAATTTAGGTGCTTGGATGATATGCATTTATATTTGGTGTATATAAAATCGTCTTATTTCTCTTGTATTTTATCACCTTCAAAAATATCATGTTTCATCTTTTGTTGAATTTATCAACATTGCCCTATACTGTCAAGTTAAAAATGTCCATTTCCAAAGTTCACTATGGATTTTACAGTCAATCATGGATTTGGGCACTGGTAGAATCAAGCTATTTTGAAACAATAGTGCCCTGGACAGTTAGCAAGAGTAGCATAGCGTGATACTGAGATGACTATAGAGTCCTGGTGTCTAGAGGCTTCTCTGTAGCCAACCTATAGCTAAAGGTTTTTTTTTTTTTTTTTTTCCCTCCTACTCTAAGAGAGGGCATTGTTTTTGTCTGTTTCCCAGAATTATGTTTTTTCCTCTTCTTTTTCTTCTCTTTCTTCTGTTGTCCTTTAGATTGGAAAAATATACTATCTAAAATATTTGATCATCTCACTTGTAGGCAAATGACTCCGACTCAGCTTTAGTGAGTGAATATGTATTTTTAAAAAGACTCTAAACTTGCTCTGAGATGGGGGATTTTGCTTTTGGTACAGACTTTCCATAGAGCAGGTACTGTTTTGCATGGAGGATCTTTACGGTGCCTGGCCGAATGAGAGTATGGCTGCTCCTCCCTGTACTGTGTTCTATTGATATAAATTGCTTAGAGTTCAGACTGGTCCTGCACTCAGGCACTGTGTGTTTTTATCTGGCAGATGCATCTGAAACCTTCAACATTTTGGAGAACTTTGGAGTTGAAGGGAGGCAACAAATTCCATGAGATCACCTCTTAATTGGTTTCTCTTACCACTCCCTCTCAATCAATGCCCTGGAGGTTTGTGGGATTGTTCCTTATTTGATTCTCTAATTTTTTTCTCCAGTAAGCAGCAGGACTCCCTCAGGTGCCCTCTGAGGGTTCTACTCCCTGGTTTCCTCAGTGAATTCTCAGATGAAACTGTGACAGATGCCCACGGAAGCCCTCAGATAGGGGAAGACGAGGTGCCTCTTCACACCTCTCTGCAGTTTCGCACTTGCACACGGATGCTTCCTTGAACACCCGCACCCCATCTGTTCTTACATCGGCCCCATAAAGCTAGATATCATTATTAATAGCATGTTTCCCCTGAATTTTCTTTATTGGAAAGTTACTTAAAAGTTGCTTACTTCCCTTTCTCAGGTAGATTGGGTGAGCACTAGAGAAAATAATTCAGATATTGGTTCCTCTGGAATTTGATGCATTCAGGTATAGTAATATACTCCCCATTATACTAGTCTTCCAAGAGGTTTATAAATGTGCTAGATGCAGAATAGTACTGGAAGATCTTGTGCTATTTGTACACAGAGGTATCTTCTGGGTTACCTTGCAGCATATTTGATGGGCCTGAGCCATGGTTCAGAAGCATCTTGGGATGTCTAGGTGTGTTGGGAGCTTCAGAGGCTGATGGGCTGAGTCAGAGTGTATGCTTCTTGCATTCAGTCCTGCAGTGATGGGGCGGCTTAATGGTTTGGGAGGCATTTGGATTCGTAACTTTGACTGTTTAGCAATATCAGAACAAATGCAGGCAATGTCACGTGCAGTATGCTACATTTGGCCATTAAATATCAGTTTGAATCAACCTGCACTTCTTTTTTAAAATTTAAAATTTTATTTTATTTTTTGTTTTTCCATTTATTTATTTTTTTAAACTCATTTTTATTTTAATTTATCAATATACAATGTAGTTGATTTTTCATGTCTCTTTACCAATTACTCCTTTTCCCTCCTTCCTCTCCCCGCAACCTGCACTTCTAAGTCAAGTTTCTATAGTATTGTTTTCTGTGTCTTTTGACCCTTCAGAGTCATCTACCAACTGTTTTGTTTTCTCTTGTCCTATGTCCTAAGCTCTGTCCCCATCCCCAGAAATATCCCCTTTCATCAGGTCCCTGGGGAATTTCACTTTTCTCCTACAACACCCTCAAGCACTTTTCTCCTTAATTTTTTCTTCTTGATATTTTTTAAAAGTCACACTGTACCCCATAAATATGTATAATTATTATGTGTCAATCAAAAATAAAATAAAACTTAAAAAAAATAACTGCAGCATAAAAAATACAGAATACTTTAAATACAATGATAATTCTAAAGAAAGTATTAATGTTGATAAATTGATGTTTTGCTCAATTACACATTGCTATCTTTATTTGTTGGACCACTTTACTAAAAGCTACCAAATTGAATGTGTTCTCTTTTTTTCTCCACCTTTTCTGTTTTTTGCTTCCTCTTTCCCCCTTTGCTCTCTTTCTCCACCCTGGACTCTGTACCCTCCTCCCCACTGTTCTCCCCTTTTTATAGTCTTTAGCTGGCTCTTTTCTATACTTTTTCTAGTTCTCTTTGTTGTGAAAAGATTAAACTTGCTTGACCAGGTTTTGAGTCAGCAAAGTTGCAAAGCAAAATCTAAATGCTGTTGATTTGCATTTCCCGAATGCTCAGTGATGTTGAACATTTTTTCATATGTCTGTTGGCCATTCGTATATCCTTCTTTGAGAAATGCCTCTTTAGCTCTTTGCCCATCTTTTAATTGGGTTATTTGTTTTTTTTTGCTGTAAAGTTGTTTCAGTTCCTTGTATATTCTGGATATTAATCCTTTGTCAGATGTATATTTTGCAAATATTTTCTCCCACTCTGTTGGTTGTCTTTTAACTCTGCTAATTGTTTCTTTTGCTGTGCAGAAGTTTTTAGTTTGATATAATCCCATTTGTTTATTTTTCCTTTGGTTGCCCGTGCTTTGGGGTCATATTCATGAAGTCTGTGTCCAGTCCTACTTCCTGAAGTGTATCTTTATCATGTTGAAGGGACAACCGTACTCCCGTGTTTATTACAGCCCTATTTACAATAGCTAAGAGTTGGAACCAGCCCAAATGTCCATCATCAGATGAGTGGATACGGAAAATGTGGTACATCTACACAATGGAATACCACTCTGCTATAAAAAAGAATGAAATACCGCCATTTGCAGTGACATGGATGGACCTAGAGAGAATTATATTAAGTGAAATGAGTCAGGCACCGAAAGAGAAATATCACATGTTCTCACTTATTTGTGGGAGCTGAAAATAAATAAATAAATACACAAATAAACTGGAGGGGGAGGGAAGAAAACATAACAATTGCAATTCCTTGAAGTTGATACGTCAAGAGAACAGATATGAGGTTGTTGGGAGGGAGGGGGAGAGGAAGGAGGGGGGGAGGTTTTGGTAATGGGGGCCACAATAATCAACCAAGTTGTATATTGACAAAACAAAATTAAATTAAAAAAAAAATCTAAGTGCTTCTCTTTTACCTGAATTATTTTGTTAACTCTTTCTGTTACTTTACATTGGTGCTTTTTGGGGTGTCATCATATCTTAACACCTTTTTTGCAGTGGGATCTTGATAGCACCTTATGTTGCCTTTCTGCATTTCTTTCTTTTTTTCTCATAGCAGTTTAACAGAAAACCTGGACAGGATGCCAAAACTAAGAATTCAGAGAGCTTTGTACTCTCTTCATGTCTTTAATCTTTTCTCTTGGATTACTATGAAAATTTAAGCCCTTTTCAACTAAACTCAGGTCCAGATTTCAAATGACTTGTTGAAGCCTAGAGGGAATGAGCAGCCTCTAAAATGTAGCACTGACCAATTTCCCACATTTTATAAGAGTAACTTTGTTACAAACACTGTTTTGTACAACCAAAGGTGAGGGTGCACTGAAAGGAAATCATCTGCTTTCAACATTAAAAAATAAACTCAGTGAGCAGAAAAGAAAATCCTCTAGTTCTAATCTAGGTGGTAGTCCAATGATTTTTAAACTGGTTTTGACGTCCGATGGGCTGTTTTTTTAAATATGTCTGGCTCACTAATAAACGATAGAATATCTTATAATGAGATAGAGGAGCCTTGGGTATGAGTCACCATAAGTCTGTGTTCAGATTCCAACTCTGCAACTTGCTAGTTGTGCAACCTTGTGCAAGTGAGTTAACTATCGTTTCTTAGTTTCAGTTTCCTCATCTGTAAAATGGGAATTCATTATAGTACCTCATCTCATTGGGCTGAGAATTATACAAGTGAAAGTATATAAGTGCATATGTGTGGCACAGAAATAGTCAATACAGGTTAGATATCATGTTTATGATAATTTTATAGATTCCTCATAGAGGTAGTAGTGCATTATAATGCAATTAAAATGTGCTGAAATTTGTAACTGAAGTTACAATTCATATTTCAGCAGGGTGTGCCCTCCTTGTAAACGTGATAATAGAAATCTCAGCTAGGTGGCTGGTTGCCTATGTAATGGATAACCTCCATGTGAAGATTCTTATTTTGTGATCTTGGCCTTGTTAACTCAGTATGTCTTCCAGATGCTAATTCCGAGCCTGCAATCTCTCTTAGACTTTATTTACTTTATATGGGTGAGCAGGGCCTTCTCTCTTGCCCCCACTTTCCTTGCATGTACATGGGTTGATTTCTGGGTTCTCTGTTCTGTTCCATTGGACCGTAAGTCTGTTTTTATGCTGCTGCTATGCTGTTTTGGTTACTATAGATTTGTCATATAATTTGAAGGCAGGTAGTGCAATGCTTCTAGCTTTATTTCTTTTGCTCAGAATACCTTTGGCTATTCAGGGTCCTTTTTTGTTCCAAATGAAAAGCATTGTTTTTCTATTACCGGAATGAATGCTTTGGCATTTTGATGGGGATTATACTGAATTTGTAGATCGCTTTGTGTAGTATGGACATTTTCATGATGTTAATTCTTCCAATCCAGGAGCATGGAATGTCTTTGCATCTATTTGTGTCCTCTTTAATTTCCTTCAGCAGTTATTTGTAGTTGTGATTGTAGAGATCTTTCACCTCCTTGTTTAAATTGATTCCTAGGTATTTTATATATTTATTTATTTTTGTTAGCTATTGTAAATGGGCTTGCTTTCTTGGTTTCTTTTTCTGCTAGTTCATTGTCAGAATATAAAAATGTTACCAACTTTTTTGTATTAATTTTGTATCCTGCAACATTACTGAGTTAATTTATCAGCTTTAAGAGTTTTTTGCTAGAGTGTTAAGGTTTTTCTGTATATAGGATCATGCCATCTGCAAACAAAGGACAATCTGACTTTGTCTTTGCCAATATAGATGCCCTTTATTTCTTTCTCCTGTCTGATTGCTCTAGCTAGTACTTCCAATACTATGGTAAATAGGATTGGTGAGAATGGGCAACCTTGTGTTGTTCCTGTTCTTATTGGTTTGTTGTAAATGGCTTTTATTGTGTTGAGATAATTTCTCTCTATACCTAATTTGCTGAGAGTCTTTATCGTGAAGGTGTTGAATTTTGTTGAATGCTTTTTCTGCATCTATTGAGATAATATGGTTTTTGTCTTTGGTTTTCTTGATGTGGTATATCATATTTATTTACTTGCATATGTTGAACCAACCTTGCATCCCTGGGATGAATCCCAGTTGATCATGGTGTAAAATTCTTTTGATGTATTGTTGTATTCTGGTTGCTAATATTTTGCTGAGGATTTTTGTTTGTATCTATATTCATCAAGGATATTGACCTGTAATTTTCTTTTTTTTGTTGTGTTTTTATCTGATTTTGATAATAGGATGATGGTGGCCTCATAGGATGAGTTTGGGAGAATGGCTTCTGTTTCAATTTTTTGGAAAAGTTTGAAGAGAAGTGGTATTAATTCTTCCTTAAACTTTTGATAGAATTCAGCTGTAAAGCCATCCAGTCCTGGGCTTTTCTTAGTTGGAAGATTGCTGATTACTGCTTCAGTCTCCTTGCTTGTTATTGGTCTATTCAGGTTCTCTGTTTCTTCTTGGTTTAGTCTTCATAGTTTGCATGTGTCAGAAATTTATCCATTTCCTCCAGGTTTTCATATTTTTTGTTGTACTGTTGTTTATAATAATCTCTAATGATACTTCATATTTCCGTGGTATTGATTGCAATGTCTACCTTATAATTTCTTTTTGTTGTTGTTGTTATTTGGGGTCTTCTTTTTATTTTTTATCAACCTAGCTAACGGTTTGTCTATTTTATTTATCTTTTCAAAAACCAAATTTTTCTTTCATTGATCTTTTGTATCATTATTTGGGTGTGTATTTCATTTAATTCTGCCATGATCTTAATTTTTTCTTTACATCTACTACTTTTTGGATTAGACTGTTGTTGTTTTTCTAGTTCTTTCAGGCATAGTGTTAGGTCATTTGTTTGAAGTCTTTCCATTCTATGGATGTAAGCATTTATTGCAACAAACTTCCCTTTCACTACTGCTTTTGCAGTATACCACAGGTTTTGGTATGATCTATCTTTATTTTCATTAGTTTCAAGCAAGTTTTTGATTTCCTATTTAATTTCTTCTTTGTCCAGTAGGTCATTGAAGCGTCTACTGTTTAATTTTCATGCACTTGAGTACTTTCCAGAATTTTGCTTGTTATTGATTTTCAGTTTTAGTCCACTGTTATCAGAAAAGATACTAGAAATGATTTCAACTTTCTAAAATTTGATGAGACTTGTTTTGTGACCTAACATATCTATCCCAGAGAATGTTCCATGTGCTGATGAGAAGAAGTTGCATTCTCTATGTGTTGACTGAAATGTTCTATAGATGTGTACCAGGCCCTGTTGGTCTAAGGTGTACTTTAAATCCTGTGTGTCTTTGTTTATTTTATGCCTGGAAGATCTGTCCAATGCTGAGAGAGGGGTGTTCAGGTCACCTATTACTATTGTGTTAGGGACTATCTCTTTTTTTTTTAGGTCTAAGAGTATTTGCTTTACATATCTGGATGCCCCAGTGTTGGATGCATACATATTTATGATTGTTATGTCTTCTAACTAGGTAGATCCCTTTATCACTATATAATGGCCTTCTTTGTCTCTTTTTATGGATTTTTGTTTGAAGTCTATTTTGTCTGATATAAGAGTAGCTACTCCTGCTCATTTTTGGTTTCCATTTGCATAGTATATCTTTCATGATCCCTTCACTTTTAGTCTGTGTGTGTGTCTTTATAGGTGAGGTGGGTCTCTTAAAGACAGCATACAGTTGAGTCTAGCTTCTTAATCCAATCAGTCAATCTGTGTCTTTTGACTGGGGAGTTTAGTCCATTTATATTTAAGGTTGTTATTCATAAGTATAGCTTTGTTCTTGTCATTTTATTGCTTTTTGTTTAGATGTTTTAAATATCATTTGTTCCTTTCTTCCCCTTTTATTTTTCATCTTCATTGTTAGTTAGATTTTTGAGGTGACATGATCTGGCTTCTCTCTCTTTCTCATTAGCATTTTGGTTTTAATGGTGGGTTTTGCTTTTTTTTTTTTTTTTGTAAATCTGTGATAGTGATTATTGTTTTTCAGATTCCGGATGCAGGACTTCTTTGAGAATTTCTTGCAGAGCTGGTCATGTGGTAGTGAACTCCCATGATCTTTGTCTGGGAAATAGACTATTTCTCCCTCATTTCTGAAAGATAACCTTGCTGCATATAGAACTCTTGCTCACAATTTTTTTCTTTCAGTATTTTGATTATATCATCCCATTTTCTTCTGGCCTGTAAGGTTTCAGTTGAGAAGTCTACTGTTAGTCTAATGGGGGCTCCCTTATAAGTGACTTGACACTTTTCTCTTGTTGCATTTAAGATTCTCTCTTTGTC
This sequence comes from Cynocephalus volans, assembly GCF_027409185.1. Taxonomy (NCBI): domain Eukaryota; kingdom Metazoa; phylum Chordata; class Mammalia; order Dermoptera; family Cynocephalidae; genus Cynocephalus; species Cynocephalus volans. The sequence continues at coordinate 108,129,541 of NC_084478.1, read as the reverse complement.
TTTGAGTTTTGTCAGTTGACTATAATGCTTCTTGGAGAGGGTCTTTTTGGATTGCATCTGTTTGGAGATCTTTGGGTTTCCTGGATCTGAAGGTCTGCATCTCTCACTATACCTGGGAAGTTTTCTGTTATTACTTTTTTGAATAGGTTTTCAATACCTATTCCTTTCTCCTCCCCTTCTGGAATACCCATGATTGGGATGTTTGTGCACTTGAGGTTGTCTGCTAGTTCTCTTAAATTTTCTTCATTTTTTTAAAATTTGTTTTTCCTTTTTTTTTTTTTTTTTTTGGTTTGCCTGGATTATCTCAAAACAACCATCTTTGAGGTCTGAAATTCTTTCTTCTGCTTGCTCTAGCCTGCTGCTCAAGTTTTCTGTTCTGTTTTTTATTTCATTGAGTGAATCCTTCATTTCTATTTCTGTTACATTCTTTTTTAAGGTATTAATCACTTTGTAAATTTCCTCTTTCATATCCTGGATTTTTTTTTTTTATTGTGTTCTATAATCGATTCTTTTCTTATTTCTTGAGTTTTCTTAAGATCTGTGCTTGGAATTCCTTTTCAGACATCTCAAGGGTTTCCTACTCTATGTCATATCTTCTTGCTTATTTTTAGTTCCAGTATTTTTTTGTTCATGTTTCTCATCTGGTAGGACTCTTGTTTTTTCTATTACTCTGGAGTGTACTGTGATGGGAAAGACTTCCTCCTCTATTTATAGGCTCTTCTGGTGACTCTTTTTGTATCAATGCAGATGAGTGTGCTGTAGGTTGCCTTGGCTCCTGTTTGGTCAGTGTGGGGGCCCCTCTGTGGCTAGGGTGGGTCTGTGTGGGCCTGCAACTACATCAGGGTTGGCCATATGGGAGCTTGCATTCACCTGGGTGCCAGCTTGGTCAGTGTGTGGGCCCCTCTGAGGCTCGGACAGGCCTGGGTGGGCCTGTGGCTGCATCAGGGGTCAGCTGCATGGGAGCCTGTACTCACCTGGGCATTGGCTTGGTCAGTGTGTGGGCTCCTCTGGGGCTGGGGTGGGCTGGGAAGGGCCTGGGTGTGCCTACAGTTGCTTCATCAGGGGTCAGGTGCTCACTTGGGTGCTGGCTTGGCTGGTGTGCAGGCTGCTCCAGGGCTTGGGCAGGCCTGCAGCTAAATCAGGGGTTGACCGCGTGGGAACCTGTGCTCACCTGAGCACTGGCTCGGTTGGTGTGTGGGCCCCTCTGGGGCTGGGGTGGGCTTGGGCCTCAGTTCTGATTTTTGTTGCTTGGGTCTTCTCTTTTCTTTTTTTAGTTAGTCTGGCTAATGGTTTGTCCATTTAGTTTATATTCTCAAGCAACCAACTTTTAATTTCATTGATTGTTTGTATAATTTTTTGGGTCTCTTATTTCATTTAGTTCTACTCTGATCTCAATTATTTCTTTCCATTTACTAATTTTGAGATTGGATTGGTCTTGTTTTTCTAATTCTTTGAGGTGTAGCATTAGGTTGCTTATTTGGAATCTTTCTATTCTTTTGATGTAAGAGTTTATTGCAATAAACTTCCTCTTAATACTGCTTTTGCAGTATCCTATAGGGCTTGGTATGATATGTCTTTATATTCATTAGTTTATAGAAATTTTTTGATTTCCTGTTTAATTTCTTCTTTGGCCCATATGTTGTTAAGGAGCATGTTATTTAATTTCCATGTGTTTGAATAGTTTACAAAATTTCACTTGTTATCGATTCCTAGTTTTAATCCACTGTGGTCTAAAAAGATACTTCAAATAATTTCTTTTTTTCTAACTTTGTTGAAACTTGATTTGTGACCTAATATGTGATCTATTCTTTAGAGTGTTCCATGGGCCAATGAGAAGAATATATATTCTGTAGTTAGACCCCTGCCTTTTATTACCATCACATTGGGGATTAGGATTTCAACATATGAATTTTGGGGGAGACATAAACTTTCAGACCATAGCATTCTGCCCATGGTCTCCCCATATTCATTTCACTCTCACAAGCAAATTACATTCATTTTATTCCAGTAGCCCCAAAAGTCTTAACTTGTTCTAGCACCAACTCAAAAGTCTAAAGTTCAGTCTCATCTTAATAGCATCTAAATCAGATATGGGTGAGACTCAAGGTACAATTCATACTGAGGCAAATTGCTCTCCAGATGTGAACCTTAAAATCAGACATGATATATGCTTTCAATATACAATGGTGGGACAAACACAAGACAGACATTCCTATTTCAAAAGGAAGAAATAGGAAAGAAAAAAGGAGTCCAAAACCTTAAAGCTCGTGAACATCTTTTGGCTCAATGCTCTGTTCTCCAGACTCACTGAGGCAGCAGTCCTGCCTCTACAACTTTGCCAGGCAGGGGTTGGACTCCCAAGGATCCAAGCAGCCCTGCCCCCACAGCATTGCTAGACATAGCCCACACCACACCTCTCAAAGGTTGGAGTTACATGCTTGTGGCTCTACCAGTCTAGGGTTGCAGGAGTGACCCCACCTCTATGGCTCCACTGGGCATGCCTTAGTGGGGACTCTCTGTAGTGGCCCTGCCCCTGTGCTGGTTCTCTGCCTGTGTCATATGTTTTTCTGGGGCATTCTTTGAAATATAAGTGGTTAGCTGGGTGCAAGTATGCACTGATTTGGGCCTGCTAGAGCCACATCTGGGGCAGCTGAGGAGCAAGGCAATGGAGTATGGAGGATGGAGTTTACAATGTGAAGCAGCTGAGATTTCTCCTTTGATATCATTCTGCCCCCCCCAGACTCTGGCACTCTGCGTCTGTGATGGAGAGGCAACCCTGATGATCTCCGAAATGTCTTTGTGGATAAGTCTTCTATTGTCTTGGACAGTAGTCCCTGGCTTTTGTTTAGATGGCTGATTAATATCCCCATTGGCTTGATAAATAGCACCTGGCTTCCATTGAGATGTCCAATCCATATTAATCTCATTAGATGGTCAGTTGATTACACCCTTGTTCTCTCCAGAACAGGCTTTCTTACTTTTTTCCAATATGGATAGGCTGCAAGCTCTCCTAATTTTTAAGTTCTGTTTCCCTTTTGATTAATAGTTCTGGCTTTAAGTTCTTTCTCTCTACTCTCATTTTACTATAAGAAGTCAAAAGGAGCCAAGCCACACCTTCAACACTTTGCTTAGAAATTTCCTTAGCCATATATCCTATTTCATTGCTCACAAGTTCTACTTTCCACAAAACATTAGGACATAAACACAATTCAGCCAAGTTCTTTGATGCTTTATAACAAGATGTCATTTCTTCCATTGTCCAATAGTATGTTTCTTATTTCTGTCTGAGACCTCATCAGAATGGCCTTTACTGTTCATATTTCTGTCAACTTGCTGTTCACAACAAATTAGGCATTCTCTAAGATGACTGGGGCTTTCTCTACAGCTTTCCTTTTTTTTTTTTTTTTTTTTTTTACCTTCTGAGCCATTACCAGAATCATCTTTAATGGAAATGTAGCTTTTTCTAGCATGAATGTTAAAACTCTTCCAGTTTCTACCCATTACCTAGTTCCAAGGTCTTTTCCACATTTTTAGGTATTTGTTATGCTATCACTCCCACTTCTTGGTGCCAATTTTCTGTCTTAGTCCTTTAGGGTTTCTGTAACAAAATACCATTAACAGGATGGCTTATAAACAACAAATATTTATTTCTCACAGTTCTGGAGGCCAGGAAGTCCAAGATCAAGTTGCTGGCAGATTTAGTGAGAGCCCACTTTTTTTTAATAGGAGATACTTCTGTATCCTTACATGGTGGAGAGGGTGTGGGGAGGTCTCTCTTTCACCAGTTTTATAAAGTCACTAATTCCATTCATAAGAGCTCTACCCTTATGCCCTAATCACTTCTCAAAGGCCCCACCTCCCAATACCTTCACTTTGAGTATTAGGATTTTAACATATGAACTTTGGGGAAACAAACATTCAGACCACAGCAGTATGAATGGTCAGTTTGAAACAGTACTTACTTCCTCCCCCCCTCCCCATACTACCACAGTAAGTTGAAGCCTCAAAATAGCAAGATTAATAAGGCATTAGGGGCAAAGTCAAGGGCCATGCTTAAACTTTGGTTTAGGCTTCTCTCCTGGCTGTCATTTATCTAATTTCATGCAGACCTAGTTCACAAAACCCTAGTAACTTTGATAGCCTATTTATAACTCCACCCCTACCCTCTAGTCCTCAACCCCTGTTGTGGCTTCAAAATTTCTATACAGGAGGAGGTAAAGGGCAATTATCTATTTGGTTGTGAGTCTAGGAGACTTGTCTTAAAACTGTTTGTAGCAGTATACTCTTTTTACTTAAGTTGTATGTTACATATAGATTAAGTTTTTCCCAAGTGTTCCAAAGACATTTTTATTCATGTAATATAAAACATTCTTCTTATTATTATCTATTTTCATTTGGAGTACCTTGGGGAAGGGCTTGCCCAAGCTATTTCTTTGGTGACCTCATGATCAACCTTAACCTTGATTAGTTTGCCAGAAGCTGTTTTACATTATAGATCTATGTGTGGATGGACAAGGTTGTTCGTCCCTTGATTTCTGCTTCCTGTGAAGTCTGCGGCTGCTGTTTGTTGAGTGATTGTGTTAACTCCCTACCAGGTATGTGTCCCTCCATTTCTCTTTTTCATCAATTTCAGTCTTTTAGTTGAAAGGAGCAGCTTTCAAAAGACCATTCAGAACTTCCCTGTTTCTTGTATTCTTAGGCTGGCCTGCTGTTAATGTTTTAATTAAAGTGCACACGTTTTCAGAAAGCCCATAAAGGAGCCTCTTCCAGGTCCTTGTGCAGGTCTTCCTTATATCAACAACTCCAGAATTTAATGAATATTGTGTGAACTGAAATGGGAGGCATGTGTTTCTTTCATTGATTTTTAGGATACATTCAACAGGGTCTGATTTCATAATGAGAGTAGCTGCCCAATTGGCTTGCTACCAGGCAGATCCTTATATTTATTTGGAATACCAAATGGTACTGGAGAATACCGGTATATTGCAAACAGTGTTCTCTCTGTAACCAATGATACTGTTAAAAAAGAGTTCTAGACTCTTCACCTTTTTTATCTTCATGGTATACATAAATATGAATGGGTGGTTTATGTGAGAATTGTGGTTTCAATTTGTCATCAGTACCAACCAGTAATATAGGAATTTGGTAATACTGCAAAGCAGCAGTGCTAAGGATTTCCCCCATTTATGTAGATGAATAAAAAAGATTAAGAAAGGTTCTTAAAAAGACCTTTTAAAAGACTAACTTATTGAACACTCAATTGGAGCTTAATAGCTCCTTGCTGAAATGCCAGAACTTTCCCTGCATTTTAGAAATCCCTTTGAATAAACCCTTTTCTTTTGTACCTGTCCTTTCACTTAGAGATCCAGATCTGTTGACAGACACATTTTGAAGAATACTACTTTGCTTTAAATTACTTTTTAAATACCCATGACAACCAAAAGAAAAAAATCTCCCCCCCAAAAAACAGAGGAGTTATCAGTTTGGAACTTCGTCTATGGAGAAAACAGGTATTATTCTGATTACACTTTTCAAATCATTTTGAAAAGGGACAGGGAAGAGTGTGAGCTGATAAACCCATTTCTTCGTTTCCCCCAAGAAAGGTATGTCTTTTTCCTGTACCCCAAGAATCAGTGGAGGAACCATACTTTTGCTCTTATACCACAGTTCCCCTGACCCTCCGTATAGGTCACTGCACCTTCCTTCAATAAGAGGCTATTGATTGGACATGGCATAAAGGATAGAAGCAACAAACTAGTTTGGGATAGGGTTAGGAGGCAGAAGCTTAAGGAAAACTATACTTTCCTGGAATGATGGTAATAAACAACATGGTCCCTGTTTTCAACAGAGTTCAGAGGAGATCAGAGAAGGGCTTGATCAGGGGCAGCGACCCAGTGTGAGTGCCAGGAAATGTGCCCCAAGTTGATGAATTACCATGGTTTTCGGAATTTGATCATTTTACCACTCCAAGAATCAAACAAACCACCACCACAACAAACAGCCCTTTTGAAATCAAGGATGTTCTTGACAATATGAACAGGTGCGACAAGGGCAAGGTCTTTCAGCAGCTCCACTTCTTAAAGCAGCCAAACAGGTGCATTACCTACCCGAGACTTCCTCTGTTCTTTTGTGCTGTTCTGGCCAGAACTGGGGCTGGTTAATCATATGAATGATTACACTCTAACATTTTCATGGAATCCTGTCAGCAATGTATCAAAGACTCTTCTGCTGCAGAAAGTGAAGTAAAAGCTTGGAGTGCTTTATTGCATGTTCAGTATTCCTTCAAAAAAAAAATAAAGAGAATAAATTAAAAACAAAACCCAGCAATAGAAATGATTAGTAAAATGAGAAATACCTGGAAGAGGAAAAATTTAAACACTCTAGACGGTTTCTATTTTGAAAAGAGGGGTGAGAATGCAGGAGGCATGAGCAAACATGATTAACGGTTGAGGAATGGCAGAGTGGTACCTTTAAGCTTTCCTATGATGTGGGAATAAGAGAATGGTTTGTGAAATTAAACAACCACCATCCTGGAAAAAAGCTCAAAGCTGATCCTTTCCTATGTGTCACATGAAATAAATGAGGGCATTTATGTTACTAGGCATGTCAACACATTTTTTTTTTTCCTTTTGGTAAGTTTTCCTTAGGTAAATTAAATGCCATGAGCAGGTACACTAGCAGGGCTAAATTTACCAGGGCCATTAATCTTTATGCTTCAAGGTGGTCAATTCATCCTTGAAGTGGTCAAACCAGAAAATTTCCCCAGTGGACTTAGTCCTTTTTAGGAACCTTTCTTCTCCCTTAGAACTTGTAACAACGGGCCTCCTGCTCTATTTTCTTGCTAGCATTATTCATAGCTTGGAATTATTATATTTGTTTGTTTACTTGTTTATTGTCCACGTCTACTAGACTGCAAGCTTTATGAAGTTATGGATCACATCGCTGGGGGTCACTGCTGATTCCCCAGCACATAGTAAGCACTCCGTAAGTATTCATCAAAAGACTGCATGAATGATTGAGTGACCACGACACGTGGTGGCACAAGACTGCTATTGCATTATGTTGCAATAAAATATAGCTAGTTTCTTTATCACCTCTTAGGCACATCTGCTCAAAACATCCTAAAATTTTTTAGTAAGAAGCACAAAAAATTACTTAACACCTACACAAGTGAATCTTGGAATTAATGAAGTATGGTGAGGGAGCTGTTATCACACCTCTTACAATCATATTTTCACCTGTCTTGTGTGTTGGCAACTGGAGGTTGGTAGGCAGTATTTACCAATGAAGAAATTTCATCAGCACCAAACTTGCTTCATAAAATCTGTTTTGCACCTTTAAAAATATTTAAAAGAGACACACTTCTGCATTGATTCATTCAGCTGTGATTCTCTTTCACTGGGCCAGGTTCAACAAAAGGGTAATGGGGAGATGTTTTTTGTTGTTTGAATTCCAGTGATTAAACAACCATTTCTGTCGTCTGCTTTCTAGTCTTAACAAACATTGTAGCTACAGCCATAATTACTAGATTTCGTTTTTGTTCTGCTGAACCATTTTTATTGAAGAATGCCAAGCACAGGCAAGATTACATACAAACATTGAATCTAAATAAAATAACTCCAGAACTCAGTAGAGAAAAGAAAAACATTAATAATGAAAAAAATAAGGCAACCGATTTTCCCCTTGGCATTTGCATTTTGCTACTCACGTTCTCATTCTAAAATCATGCCAAAGTTATCATTGTTTTGCATGTGTTAATATGAGAACTACTTGATTTCCCAGTGAAAGATTTTAATGATCCACTTTCATTCTGTTTCATCACAAGGAAAATTAAGAGCATTTTGTTGTGCATGCTCACTCTCTCGTAATTTTATTCTCCAGCTTTTTTTCTCAAATGCCAGAAATGTGTGCCTATCTATTCTGACATCAACCCGAATGAGACTGGACCCCATGTATAAATGCAGTGGCCTCTGTTTTTACCTTCACCTTAGGAGAGCCCTAAGATTTTCTCTGAAGCTGCTGATGCCATAAAACTTGCTCTTTGCCTTATGCCTCTTTTCATGAATCTCCAAGGTGGCAATGGGAGGCTGTATGGTAACTGATAACTACCATTTATTGGTTGCTTACTACATGTCAAACGTGGCACTAGTACTTTGCATATAATATCTCATTTAAAGCTCAGGTAAACCTATGAGGTAGATACTATTATTATTTTTATTTATAGATGAGAAAACTGATGTCTATGGAGGTAAAGTAAGTTGTCCAAGATCATAATCAATAAATAATGGCGCCAGGATAAAAATTCAAACTTATTGCCAAAACTTGTGCCCCTAACCACTATGATAGACTGCAAGCATGACTTTTATATGTGCTGGAAAGTAATGCCTAGAGTTATGTCTTAAGAAGAGCTCTGTAAGTAGACGTTACAAATATAGATTTTAAATAAGAGGACCTTTCATCACCAACTGTAGCTGTCTACCCAGATGGGGGTTATTGAACTGTATAAACATATGGATTCAACTTTTGACTTGACACTCCTTAAGTAATTCAGACAAGAAACTTTCTCCATAGCTTTATAATAGTGTATTCACTAACCACTGAGGGAAGGATCAAGCACAATATGACTCACTGATTAAGTATGCTGTACAAACGGAGATGTGGTACAGAGTGCGGAGTGCTAATGTTTCCATTTAGATACCTAAAATAGGTGCTTGAGTGCACAAATCCCTATTTCAGAGCCCAGTGAGAGATGGTTGTTGGACCTGCATGCCTAAAATTGGAACAGATTATGAATATGTTCATAAGTTTATTTGTAAGAAAAGTTATATGGCACCAGGTAGCAAGAAGAGGTCCTAAAAGCAATCATGGGAGCTAACTTTAGAAAACACATAAAAACATACAAGAAGCATTGATTTGTTTTTATAAACCACATAGATACCATCAGGGCATTAAGACATCAAGAAGAGTCAATGCAATGGTTCAGTTCAGGGACAGAAAGGAGTTCTCATCACAAGATGAGGAGGTGCAGTGACAGGAGGAAACTGAAAAGAGTAAAGAATTCTTTGGGAGGAGAAAAGAGGATAGGTAAGAGTGAAGCACTAGATTAGTTTCCCTCAATTTAAGTGGGAAAGGTGCTACAAGTTTACTTATTAGTGTTTGTGCTGTGCTGTCTCGCTGCCTCTGTAGATGGGTAGAGAGGCACTATACATATACACATACGCATACATATACATATACTATCCAGACGCATATACATATGCTATACATATATGAGGGTACTTCCAAAAATTCATGGAAAAATTCATATTATTTTTTAATTCTATTTTTTCGTGAATTTTTTGAAGTACCCTCACATCTGTACATACACATAGTAAGAGTGTTGGGGCAGGAGTGGGGAAAAATATATGGGATCTGGAAGCAGAGTGCCTCAGATCAAATCCTAGTTTTGTCATTTACTAGCTGGGTGACCTTGGGAAAATTTCTTTACATTTCCATACCTCATTTTCCTAATCTGTAAAATGGGAACATCAATAGTATTTACCTCGTAGAGTTGTTACAAGAATGAAAAGAAACGATGTGAATTAATCACTTAATGCAGAGTCTAGCACCAGTAAGAACTTAATACGAGCCAGCTATTTCTATTTTTATTATCATCAGTTTATCATGATGCTGTTTATTGTCTGTATCATTGTTAGCTACAGTAGTGTATTTTGATGGTCAATTCCTTGAGGACTGGGCCTGGATGACTTGTCTGCTATTGTAAAATGCACCTTTTATAAAATTTCCTTTGAGCTTTGGTGAATGGGTTTTATTTGCCAAGAAGATGAGGACAGAGTTGACTGTGTTTGGAAAAGGGTTTGACTATTAACACAGAGACTTTCAGGTCAGAAAGCCCTGGGGTTCTTTTACGGTTGTTTACTTTCTTCAGTACCTCAAAAAAAAAAAAAAAAAAAAAAAAGAACCAGTCCCTACTTCCCTTCATACCCCGTCACCTCAGTCCAGGGTGTATTTTCCTTACACATCTATAAACAATGAGAGGGGGTTTGGGAAGTGGGCAACAGGGAGACAGGGAGGCAGGCCAAGCTGAGCCTACAGTGATGGCAGGGAGCCAGGATGGCATCGATGACTTCAACACTAGAGGAAAGCTCCAGTTTCTCTCACTGTTTGATGGCTTTTTGGATGGTTGAAAAATAAAACCCAATCTGTCATGTAACTAGCTGAATTCCTTTTAACTGCTTAATTCCACACTCTGTGCAAACCAAATTCCTTATAGTGAGTTTAATGTTCATTCCAGATGTTAGTCCTGAAAACAAATAATTTCCTCTGGAGTAGTGGTCCAATCCAGAAAACGGAAATAAAATATCGGTCTGATATGGTGTTAATGAGTCAGCCTGGAGGGGACCTCACTGTGCCTGATACTTAGCAATTGTAATGATAAAAATGTAACTAATGTGTAGAGTTGTTTAAACCAGTTGAATGAGAGGCTGAGAGCTCAGGGTTAATTGTTTCATTTTATGGATGAAGATGCTGACATTTAAAGTTCATAGGTTCAACGCTGTCTTAGCCTAACAAATGCATGTTGCTTTACTTGTATTCAAAGCTAACATGTTAGGTTAGTTTGAAATTTTTGTGTCCTAGGATTGGGGAAGGGTTGCAGATATGGTCAGACCTCTTTGTTGGGACTGGTTTCCAAGATTTGAATGCTCCTGTTTGCACTCCAGCTCACTGAAAACAGAATTAAACTACAGATTCCCAAGTTATTATTGACTGGCTACTGAATATCTTTAAGCAGCAAACTGGCAAGGTTATATTAGAACAAAGAAAAAGAAAACGTTTATGTAGCGATATAGTGCTTTATAAAAAAGCCTCTTCAGGTAGTGTATGACGTCAGGTAAGACTACTTACCTTAATGTATTTGCATTGTCTAATAGGGGGTCCCAATGAATGGTTTAAAAAGTACATTCATGCTTTGTTTTTTCAATAAAAAGTTGATATAGAAATGCCTTCCAAACCCAGCATGCTTTATTTTTCTAAAATATTTGGAAGGCTTATGAAACAATTTGTGTGCGTGGTTAAAAAAGCACTGGCAATTAACCATAAAAACCTACATTCAGACTGATAAAAGATCCACTCCTATACCAGTTTCTGGAAGATAAGAAAGATTGCTATGTGCCCATGGTTTAAAGTTTGGGAATAGTACTTCACCCATATAGGTGTAACTAGAGGTCAGAGGCACTACATGTATTGATGGGGCTGTCTGGAGAAATAATTATTCTCTTATTATCTTGTATGCCCAGGATGATGGTGTTTTATGGAGTGGTAGCAAAGTATTTTGGAACATATGCAGATAGTGGCTTGTCATGGGCAAAATGGTGGTCATCCAGACTAATGTAGATGTCCTCTGTTATTGTCTATCAGAGACATCTGTTTTCTTACAACACTTAAAATTATCTGATATTATGTATTTGCTTATTGATTTACTACCTTTCTTGCCCTCTAGTCTTTAGTCACACAAGGACAAGAGACCCTGTATGTTTTGTTCTCCATTGTTTTCTTTAGCACCCAACACAGTGACTAGCACATAAGTTGGTATTCAATAAATATTTATGCAAAGAATAATGAATGAACTGATTAATAGCAAAGGCTCCCTAAGATGCTGTCTTGCCAAACATCTTTGGACCATTTTCTATGCTCAAATCAATATTTACCTAAAACACCTCAATTATATCTCATGTACAGTTTAGTCCCTGATTATTTCAGCCCTTGTCAGCTTGGGGTGACTCAGTTTGCCTGACTAGTGTGTCTGTTTGTTGAATATACAGAACAGAATATATATCTCTAAACAACAATCCTGAGTTGGGAATTTCCTTTTGATCATTGCCTTCAAAGAGTCACACAGCAAAAGAGATTTTATTTATTTATTTATTATACATGCTTATGGGGTACAGAGTTATATTTCAATACATGTATACAATGTGTGATGATCAAATTAGGGTAATTAGCATATTTATCATTGCAAACTTAATCATTTCTTTGTGATGTGAACATTTAAGCTCCTTTTCTAGCCATTTGAGAACATGCAGTAATTATGGTTAATTATAGATGTCTAGCTATACTGTATACCCATAGAAGTTATTTTTCCTATATAACTGTAATTTTGTGTCCAACAACCAGCCTCTCACTATCCCCCTTCTCCATCCCTTTTCCCTCCTCCAGTAACCTCAGTTCTACTCTCTTCTTCTAAAAGTTCAACTATTTATTTATTTATTAGCTCCCACGTATGAGTGAGGACATGCAATATTTCTTTCTGTGCCTGGCTTATTCCACTCAACATAATTTTCTCCAAGCTCATCCATGTTGCTGTGAATGGAAGAATTTCATTCTTTTTTATGACAGAGTAGTATTTCATGGTGTATATCTACCACATTTTCCTTATCCAGTCATCTGTTAATGGACATTTAGGTTGTTTGCATATCTTGGCTATTGTAAATAGAGATGCTATAAACATGGGAGTGCAGTTATCCCTTAGACATAATGATTTTCATTCCTTTGGGTATATACCCAGCAGGGAGATTGCTAGATGGTATGACAGTTCTATCTGTACTTGTTTAAGGAAACTCCATACTGTTTTCCATAATGGCTGCAGTAATTTACATTCCCACCAGCAATGCATAAGTGTTCCCCTCTCTCTGCATCCTTGTCAGCATTTATTACTTACTGTATTTGTGATCTGACAAGGGATTAATATGCAGAATATACAAAGAACTCAAACAACTCAATAGTAAAAAAAACAATTCAATTAAAAAACGGACAAAGGAGCTGGATAGACATTTCTCACAAGAAGATAAAGAAAGGGGATACTATTTCTTCAGGTCCCCACCCTAGCTGTATTCTGCAGCTTGATTACACATGTGATTTACAAGGTATGTCTCTGAATACTTGTGACTATCCTTAAAGGACAAAGGTTTTTTATCAGTGAGGTTATTTAGTCATTTGTTCAATTAAATTATCTATCAGTGTCATTTTATGGAAGGATTTTTAAATGTTTTTTTTTCCCCTCATGCTGTTACCAGAGTTATCTAAAGCAAAACTAAGAAATCAGATTGTTATTTCTTTCAAAAATACATTATTTCGGCTCCCCACTATCTAAAAATTAAAACAAACTTTTTGGCATGGCGTATGTGCTAGAAAATTTCCATTTGCTCCTGCAGATTTACTCTTCACCTTTCTCTCCTGCTATGTGCACAGGGAGGCTGACCCCATATGGATTGCATGAATAGACTCTCTTGCCCTCTGGCTTCCAGCTGGGTTTGGCCAATGGGAGGCTTCAGCGGGAGATTGGAGAGGGTGCTGAGAGTGTAGTTATCCTGTTTATTCCCCAAGCTCCTCTTCTACCAGGTTGCTGTAGGTTGGCTGCATCCTTTTGCTGAATGTTGCAACTCCTGTTAGCCTTTCTCTATCAAAGTTTAGGTAGTAACCACCTACTGTTATTTGCACCCCTTGTCCTAAATCCTGCACAAAACCTCTGTAAGTAGTTTTCTTTTTAAATCGAACTCTCCTCAAATTACTCAATATGTGCCATCAGTTAGCTGCCCTGACTCTGACTTACATGGCATTTAATGCCCCCTTTAATCCATTTCTTGCCCACTTATATTCTCTAGACACTACTTCTCTTGCACATCATATTCCAGCAATGCCAAATTACCTGCAGTTCCTCAAAGGTTGGAATGTGCCTCTGTACTTCTGCACATTCTGTTTCCTTTGCCTGGAATGCTCATCCTTCTGCTGGTACATGTAGAATTCTCCAATTACTTGAAAGACTTAACTCAAAAGTTTCCCTAGTGCCCTTTTTCCAGGTAGGTCAGGCAGATTTGATCACTATGACACTACTTATAATAATATACCTGTAATTATGATTATCTATCTTCATGTCTATTGCCACCGCTAGATGGTGAGTTGCTTGGAAATAGAAACTGGGCATTATTCATCTCTGCAGTATGTCTGGTTAATCAAATAATACCGAGAATTTTGTTTTGTTTTGTTTTTTTATTTGAACACAGCCACATTCACTCATCTATATATTTTTTAATTTATCAATATACAATGTAGTTGATTTTCCCTTTACCAATTCTTCCTTTTCCTCCCTCCCTTTCCCACCCTGCCCCCCATCAACATCAAATCTGTTCACTTGTCTTAACAAGTTCAAAGAATTGTGATTGCTGTGTCTTCTTCCACCCCCATTTATTTGTTTGTATATTTATTTATTTTTAGCGCCCACAAAAAAGTGAGAATGTGGTATTTCTCTTTCTGTGCCTGGTTTATTTTCTTAATATAATTTTCTCTAAGTCCATCCATGTTGCTGGGAACGGAAGTATTTCATTTTTTTTTATAGCAGAGTAGTATTCCATTGTGTAGATATACCACATTTTCCATATCCACTCATCTGATGATGGGCATTTAGGCTGGTTCCGACTCTTGGCTATTGTAAATAGCACTGCAATAAACATGGGAGTACCGGTATCCCTTCAACATGATGATTTCCATTCCTCTGGGCATATACCCAGCAGTGGAATAGCTGGGTCATAGGGTAGATCTATCTGTAATTGTTTGAGGAATCTCCATACCCTTTTCCATAAAGGCTGCACCATTTTGCAGTCCCACCAACATTGTATGAGAGTTCCTTTTCCTCCACATCCTCGCCAGCATTTATCATTCTCAGTCTTTTGGATATTAGCCATCTTAACTGGAGTGAGATGGTATCGCAAAGCAGTTTTAATTTGCATTTCCCGAATGCTGAGTGATGTTGAGCATGACTTCATGTGTCTGTTGGCCATTCATATGTCTTCCTTTGAGAAATGCCTATTCAGTTCCTTTGCCCATTTTTTAATTGGGTTATTTATTTATTTATTTTTTGCTGTTAAGTTTTTTGAGTTCCTTGTATATTCTGGTTATTAATCCTTTGTCAGATGAATATTTCTCCCACTCTGTTGGCTTTCTTTTCACTCTTGTGTTCCTTTTGCTGTGCAGAAGCTTTTGAGTTCGATATAATCAGATTTGTTTATTTTTCCTTTGGTTGCCAGTGCTTTTGGGGTCGTATTCATAAAGTCTGTACCCAATCTTACTTCCTGGAGTGTTTGCCCTATGTTTTCTTTAAGGAGTTTTATTGTTTCAGTATGTTAATTTTTTAACCCATTTTGAGTTGATTTTGTTAAATGGTGTGAGGTACGGGTCTATATATGAATATCCAGTTTTCCCAGCACCATTTATTGAAGAGGCACTCTCTTCCTCAATGTGTAGATTTGGTGCCTTTGTTAAAGATGAAATGGCTGTAGGTGCATGGGTTGATTTCTGGAGTCTCTTTTCTGTTCCATTGGTCTGTGTGTTTGTTTCTATGCCAGTACCATGCTCCTTTCATTACTATAGCTTTGTAGGACAGCTTCTGCCTTTTATTTTTTTTGCTCAGGATTGCTTTGGCTATTCGTGGTCTTTCATTCTTTCATATGAATCTTAGGATTGTTTTTTTCCAATTCTGAGGAAAATGTCAGTGAGGGATTTTTCAAATCCTTGGTTAAATTTATTCTTAGATATTTTTTGGTGACTATTGTAAATGGGCTAGCTTTCTTGATTTCTTTTTCTGCTTGTTCATTTTTGGAGTACAGAAACGCTACTGATTTTTGTATGTTGATTTTGTATTCCTGCAACACTGATGAAATCATTTATCAACTCTAAGAGGTTTTTTTGTAGAGTCTTTAGGATGTTCTATATAGGATCATGTCATCTGCAAACGGGAACAGTTTGACTTCATCTTTTCAATCTGGATGCCCTTTATTTCCTTCTTTTCTCTGATTGCTCTGGCTGGTACTTCCAACACTAGGTTGAATAGGAGTGGTGAGAGTGGATGTACTTGTCTTGTTCATGTTCTTAAGGGAAAAGTTTTCAATTTCTCCCCATTCAGGATGATATCGGCAGTGGGTTTGTAATATACGGCTTTAATTGTGTTGAGGTACTTTCTTTCTACACCAAATTTATAGAGAGTCTTTATCATGAACGAATGTTGAATTTTGTCAAATGCTTTTTCAGCATCTATTGAGATGATCACATGGTTTTTGTTTTTGAGTTTATTGATTTACTTTATCACATTTATTGATTTGCATATGTTGAATCAACCTTGAATCCCTGGAATGAATCCCACTTGATCATGGTGTGTAATTTTACATATATGTTGCTGTATTCTATTAGCTAGTATTTTATTGAGGATTTTTCCAACTATAGTAATCAAAGATACTGGCCTGTAGTTTTCTTTTTTTGTTGTATCTTTGTCTGGTTTTGGTGTCAGGGTGATGTTTGCCTCATAGAATGAGCTTGGGAGATTTGCCTCTGTTTCAATCTTTTGGAATAGTTTGTAGAGAATTGGTGTCAATTCCTCTTTGAATGTTTGGTAAAATTCTGCTGTGAATCCATCTGGTCCTGGGCTTTTCTTTGTTGGGAGCCTTCTGATAACAGCTTCAATCTCCTTTATTGTTATTGGTCTGTTCAGATTTTCTACGTCTTCATGGTTCAGTTTTGGGAGCTTGTGTGTGTCCAGAAATTTATCCATTTCCTCCAGATTTTCAAATTTGTTGGCGTATAGTTGTTTATAGTAGTCTCGAATGATTCCTTGTATTTCAGATGAATCAGTTGTAATATCGCCTTTTTCATTACTAATTTTTGTTGTCTGTGTCTTCTCTCTTCTTTTCTTAGTTAGCCTTGCTAAAGGTTTGTCAATTTTATTTATCTTTTCAAAAAACCAACGTTTTGTTTCATTGATCTGTTGTATTATTTTTTGGGTTTCTATTTCGTTTCATTCTGCTCTGATCGTAATTATTTCTTTCCATCTACTCTTTTTGGGTTTGGGTTGTTTTTATTTTTCTAGTTCTTTAAGGTGATGTGTTAGGTAGTTTACTTGCCATCTTTCCATTCTTCTGAAGTGAGCATTTAATGTGATAAATTTCCCTCTTAGAACTGCTTTTGCAGTATCCCACAGGTTTTGGTATGATGTGTCATTATTTTCATTAGTTTCAATAAATTTTTTGATTTCCTGTTTAATACCTTCTTGGACCCATATGTCATTAAGTAGAGTGTTGTTTAATTTCCATGCATTTGTATAGTTTCCAGAGTTTTGTTTATTATTAATTTCTAGTTTTAATCCATTGTGCTCTGAAAAAATACATAGAATAATTCTAATTTTTTGGATTTGTTGAGACTTGATTTGTGACCTATCACGTGGTCTATCCTGGAGAATGTTCCATGTGCTGATGGGAAGAATGAATATTCTGAGGTTGTTGGATGAAATGTTCTATAGATATCTGCCAAGTCCAATTGATCTAGAGTGTTGTTTAGTTCTTGTGTTTCTCTGTTGATTTTTTGCCTAGAAGATCTTTCCAATGCTTAGAGTGGGGTGTTCAAGCACCCTACTATTATGGTATTGGTGTCTATCTCTTTCTTTAGGTCTAATAGTGTTTGCTCTATAAATTTGGCTGCTCTGATGTTGGATGCATATATATTTATGATTGTTATGTCTTCCTGTTGGATAGATCCTTTTATCATTATATAGTGGCCTTGTTTACCTTTTTTAATGGTTTTTTGTTTAAAGTCTATTTTATAAGATATGTGAATAGCTACTCCAGCTTATTTTTCATCTCTGTTTGCTTGTCATATCTTTTTCCATCCTTTCACTCTTATTCTATATGTGTCTTTGCAGGTGAGGTGAGTCTCTTGAAGGCAGCATATTGTTGGGTCCATATTTTTAATCCAATCAGTCAGTCTGTGTCTTTTGAGTGTGGAATTCAATCCTTTTCCATTAAGAATTATTATTGAAAGGTGTTGACTTATTTCTGGCATTTTATTGATTTTTGTTTGGATGTTTTATATGTCTTTTGCTCATTTCTTTCTGATTTACTGTTTGTTTTCTGTTTTTGTTGATTTCTTGGGATGGTAGATAAACTTTGTTTTTTCTCTTTATTGTCAGCATTTTTATTTTACTGGTAGGTTTTGTTCTTTCTTGAGTATTCATGGTAGTGATGGTTGTTTTTCAAGTACCAGACCCAGTACTCCCTTGAAAGTTTCTTGTAAGGCTGGTTGTGTGGTAGTGAACTCCTGCAGTTTTTGTTTGTCTGGGAAATATACTCTTTGACTTTCATTTTGGAAGGATAGCCTTGCTGGGTAAAGTATTCTTGGCTGCCAATTTTTGTATTTTAGTATTTTGAATATATCATCCCATTCTTTTCTGGTTTTTAGTGTTTCAGATGAAAAGTCTGATGTTAGTCTGATAGGGGCTCCCTTACAGGTGACTTGACACTTCTGTCTTGCAGCTTTTAAGATTCTCTCTTTGTCTTTGAGTTTTGCCAATTCGACTATAACATGTTTTGGAGAGGACCTTTTTGGGTTGAATATGGTTTGGGATCTTTGAGCCTCCTGAATCTGAAGATCTGTATCTCTCCCTATACCTGGGAAGTTTTCTGCTGTTATTTCATTGAATATGTTTTCAATGTCATTTCCTTTTTCCTCCCCTTTTGGAATACCGATGATTTGGATATTTGATTGCTTAAAGTTGTCTGTTATCTCTCTTAGGTTTTCTTCAATTTTTTAAATTCTTTTTTTTTTTTTTTGTCTGCCTGTGTTATTTCAAACAGGCTATCTTCAAGGTCAGAAATTCTGTCATCTGCTTGTTTTAGCCTTCTAGTTAAGCTCTCTGTTGTGTTTTTTATTTTGTTGAATGAGTCCGGCATCTCCACAAACTCTGCTACATTCTTTTTCATGGCATCGATTTCTTCGTACATTTCCTCTTTCAGGTTCTGTATACTTTTTCTCATTCTATTGTGTTGTCTAACTGAGTTTTCTTGTATCTCAATTAGTTTCCTTAGAATTGTTTCTTGAAATTCCTTATCAGTCATTTCAAGGACTTCCTGTTCTATAGGATTGAGAACTTGAGAGTTTTTATATTCCTTTGGTGATGTTATACTTTCCTGGTTTTTCATATTTCTATTTTTTTTCCATTGGTGTTTAATCACTGTGGCAGAGGCTTTCATGGGCCACTTGTTTCGCCCTGGTGTCTGCAGCAGGAGCAGGGAGTTTTGCTGTTGCTCAGCTGCTTGATGCTGCCTTGGGGCCTGTAGTTCATTGGTTAGGGTCTCTCAGGGGTGGGGACTTGCCTGGTCTGGTTCTGCAGAGGCTGCTGGGTCAGAGCTGCTGCCTTGGGGCCTGGGGGTTGTTGGTTCAATACTGAGTATTTTTTAAAAATCTGTTTATTTTATTTTATTAATTATGCATGTTCATGGGGTACAAAGCTGACCATTACCACTTGTGCCTAAGATGTCATGGCCAGAGAAATTCTATCAGTATGCTCATTACCACAAATTGTGATTATTCCCCATATATGCCACCCAGTTAATTGCTGACCTCCCTCCATCTCCCCTTCTAGGTATACTCGCCACCACCATAGGTATGCTCTTTCCCTCTGCAAGTCCAATTTACCAATGTGGTTTTTCTTTCCTAGATCCCACCTACGAGTGAGGACATGTGGTATTTTTCCCTTTGTGCCTGGCTTATTTCACTCAACATAGTTTTCTCCAAGCTCATCCATGTTGCTGCGAGTGGCAGAATTTCAGTCTTTTTTATGGCTGAGTAACATTCCATGGTGCATATATACCACATTTTCCTTATCCAGTTGTCTGTTGATGGACACTTATGTTGGTTCCATATCTTGGCTATTTTAAACAGAGCTGCAATGAACATGGGAGTGCGGGTATCCTTTTGACATGATGATTTCCATTCCTTTGAGTATATACCTAGAAGTGGGATTGCAGGGTTGTATGGTAGGTCTATCTGTAGTTTGAGAAACTCCATTCTGTTTTCCATAGTGGCTGTACTAATTTACAGTCCCACCAACAGTGTAGGAGCATTCCCTTATCTCCACATCCCTGCTAGCATTTGTTATTCTCCATCTGTTTGAGTATAGCCAGTCTAACTGGGGTGAGGTGATATCTCAATGTGGTTTTAGTTTGCATTTCCCTGATAATTAGTCATGTTGAGAATTTTTTTAAGTGCCTGTTGGCCATTTGTATGTCTTCCTTCAAAAAATGTCTATTCAACTTCTTTGCCCATTTTTTAACTGAGTTATATATATTTTTTACTGTGTCATTGCTTGAGTTCCTTATACATTCTGGATATTAATCCCTTGTTGGATGTATAGTTTGCAAATATTTTTTCCCACTCTGTATGTTGTCATTTCACTCTGTTAATTGTTTATTTTGCTGTGCGGAAGATTTTTAGTTTGATATAGCCCCATTTGTTTATTTTTCCTTTGTTACTTGTGCTTTTGGGCTCTTGTTCATAAAGTCTGTGCCTAGTCCTAGTTCCTGAGGTGTTTCCCTTATATTTTCCCTTAATAGTTTTACAGTTTCAGGTGTTATTCTTAAATCTTTAATCCATTTTGAATTGATTTTGGTATATGGTTAGAGGTGCAGGTCTATTTTCATTCTTCTGCGTATGGATATCCAATTTTCCCAGCACCACTTATTGAAGAGGCAGTCTTTTCCCCAGCGTATGTTTTTATTGCCTTTGTAAAATATCACTTGGCTGTAAGTCTGTGGGTTGATTTCTGGGTTCTCTATTCTGTTCTACTGGTCCGAGTGTTTGTTTTTATGCCAGTACCATGCTGTTTTTGTTACTATAGCTTTGTAGTATAATTTGAAGTCAGGTGGCTTTATTTTTCTTGCTTTGGGTTGCTTTGGCTACTTGGGGTCTTTTTGTTGTTCCATATGAATGTTAGGATTGTTTTTCCCATTTCTGTGAAGAATGTCATTAGTATTTTATGGGCATTGCATTGAATCTAGAGATCTCTTTGGGTGGTATGGACATTTTCACAATGTTAATTCTTCCAATCCAAGTGCATGGAATGTCTTTCCATCTTTTTATGTCTTCTTTAATTTCTTTCAATAGTGTTTTGTAGTTCTCATTGTAGAGAACTTTCACCTCCTTGATTAAATTGATTCCTAGGTTGTTTTTTTTTTTGGTGACTATTGCAAATGGGCTTACTTTCTCTATTTCTCTTTCTGTTAGCTTATTATTGGAAAATATAAATGCAGCTGATTCCGAGGCATTGATTTTTTATCCTGCAATGCTACTGAAATTATTAACCAGCCATAAGAATTTTTTTTAATAGAGTCTCTAGGTTTTTCTATATATAATATCATGTCATTTGCAAATAAGGATAGTTTGATTTCTTCTTTTTAAATATGAATGCCCTTTATTTCTTTCTCTTGCCTGAGTGCTCTGGATACTACTGCTAATAATATATTAAATAGGAGTGGTGAGTGAGCATCCTCTTCTTATTCCCATTCAAAGGGGAAAAGCTTTCAGATTTTCCCTTTTCAAGATGATATTGATGGTAGGTTTTTAGTAGAATGGCTTTTATCATATTGAGATACATTCTTTGTATATCTAATTTGCTGAGTCTTTATCATGGAGGAATGTTGAATTTTGTCAAATTATTTTCTGCATCTGTTGAGATTATTTTATGGTTTTGTCCCTGATTAGTTGATGTGATGCATCACATTTATTGACTTGCATATGTTGAACCATCTTTGCATTTCTGGGATGAATCCAACTTGATCATAGTGCATAATTTTTTTGATGTGTTGCTGTATTCTGATTGCTAGTATTTTATTGAGGATTTTTGTGTCTATGTTCATCAGAGATATTGGTCTGTATTTTTCTTTTTTAGTTGTATCTTTGTCTGGTTTTAGTATCAAGGTGAGGCTGGCCTCAGGGAAGTGGCCTCTGTTTGAAATTTTTTGAATATTTTGAAGAGAATTGGTTTTAATTCCTCTTTAAATGTTTGGTAGAATTCAGCATTAAAGCCATCTGGTCCTGGGCTTTTGTTGTTGTTGTTGGGAGATTGCTGATTACTGCTTCAGTCTCCTTGCTTATTATTGGTTTGTTTGGGTTTTCTATGTCTTCTTGGATCATTCTTGGTAATTCGTATGTGTCCAGAAATTTATCCATTTGCTCCAGGTTTTCAAATTTATTGGTGTACATTTGTTTATAATAGTCTCTAATGATTTTTTGTATTTCTGTGAATTCAGTTGTAATATCTCCTTTTTCACTTCTGATTTTTGTTATTTGGGTCTTCTCCCTTCTGTTTTTTGTTAACCTAGCTAATGGTTTGTCTATTTTGTTTATCTTCTCAAAAAAACAACTTTTTGTTTCATTGGTCTTCTGTATTGTTTTTGGGTATGTATTTCTTTTAGTTCTGCTCTAATCTTAATTATTTCTTTCCATCTACTAACTTTGGGATTGGATTGTTCTTGTTTTTCTAGTTCTTTTAGGTATAGAGTTAGGTTGTTCTGTTGAAATCTTTGTATTTTTTGATGTAAGCATTTATTGCTATAAACTTCTCTCTTAGTACTGCTTTTGCAGTATCCCACAGGTTTTGATATGATGTGTTTTTATTGTTGTTTTCTAGAATTTTTTTCATTTCCTGTTTAATTTCTTCTTAGACCCATAAGTCATTCAGGAGCCTGTTCAAATTCCATGTTTTTGTATAGAGTCCTTAGTGTCACTTGTTAGTAACTTCTAGTTTTAATCCATTATGGTCTGAAATGATACTTGAGATGCTTTCATTTTTTAAAAAGTTATTGAGCCTTGATTTGCAACCTAACATGTGGTCTGTCTTGAAGAAAGTTCCAGGTCCTGAAGAGAAGAATATATATTCTGTAATTTTGGGATAAAATATTCTGTAGATATCTGTGAGGTCCAATCAGTACAAAGCATAGTTTAAATCCTGTGTTTGTTTATTCATTTGTTGCCTGGATGATCTGCCTAATGAGGAGAGGGGCATGATCAGATCCCCCACTATTCGTCTGTGTGCATCTTTACAGGTGAGACAAGTCTCCTGAAGACAGGATATAGTTAGGTCTTGATTTTTTTTTTTTTTTTTTTTTGTCTTTTCGTGACTGGCACTCAGCCAGTGAGTGCACCGGCCAGGTCTTGATTTTTGATTTAATCTGTCTGTCTCTGTCTTTTGAGTGGTAAGTTTAATCAATTTACATTTAGGGTGGTTATTGAGAGGTATTGTCTTATTACTGGCATTTTATGGCTTTTTGTTTAGATGTTTTGAGTATCATTTGTTCCTTTCTTCTCCTTTGATTACTAGTCTTCAATGTCTGTGGGGTTTTTTGAGGTGGTAAGATTTAGTTTCTTTTACCTTTCTCATTTGCATTTGTGTTTTACTAATGGGTTTTGTTCTTACTTGTGTATTTATGACAGTGATTGTTGTTTTTTCGATTCCAGGTGCAGGACTCCCTTGAGAATTTCTTGCAGGACTAGTCATGTGGTAAAGAACTCCTGCTCTTTTAGTTTGTCTGGGAAATACACTATTTCTCCCTCAATTCTGAAGAATAGCCTTGCCAGGTATAGTATTCTTGTCTGGCAGTTTTTTTCTTTTAGTATTTTGAATATGTTATCCAATTTTCTTCTTGCTTATAGAGCTTCAGTTGAGAAGTCTGCTGTTAGTCTGATGGGGTTCCATTACAAGTGACTTAACACTTTTCTTTTGCTGCTTTTAGTATTCTCTCTTTGTCTTTGAGCTTTGCCAGTTTGACTATAATGTGTCTCAGAGATGGTCTTTTTGGATTGAAACTGTTTGGGGATCTTTGAGCTTCCTGAATCTCAAAGTCTGTGTCTCTCCATATACCTGGGAAGTTTTCCATTATTATTTCATTCAATATATTTTCAATGCCTTTACTTTTCTCTTCCCCTTCAGGAACACCCATGATTCAGATGTTTCTGTGCTTAAGATTCTTCATTTTTTAAAAATTCTTTTTTCCTTTTTTTTTTCTGGTCTGTTTCATAAAGACCATCTTCAAGTTAAGGAATTCTCTCTTCAGCTTGTTCTAATCTGCTGGTAAAGCTCTCTCTCTCTTTTTTAAAAAATTTCATTGAATGTGTCTGTCAGTTCCAGGAGTTCTGCTGCATTCTTTTTAAGGTATTAATCTGTTTGTAAATTTCATCTTTCATATTCTGGATATTTTTTCTCATTTCATCGTGTTGTCTTACAGAGTCCTCTTTTATCTCATTGAGTTTCCTTAAGATAGTTACTTGGAATTCCTTTTCCATCATTTCAAATGTTTCCTGTTGCATATGGTTTGGTACTTGAGAGTTACTGAATTCCTTTGGTTGTGTCATATTTTCTGATTTTTTCATATTTCTACTATCTCTAAATTGATTTTTGGTCATCTGTTAGATTAGTTGCTTCTTCTATAACTCTGGAATGGACTTTGAGGAGAAAGACTTCTTCGTCTTTTTCCATGCTTCCTCCCATGACTCTCCTTGTGTCCGAGAAGTCAAATATGTGGTGGGCCACCTGCAAAGTGGTCATGGATGTTACTAAGGCAGTGAGCCAGCCATACTTGCAACAGTATTAGCTGTGTTGGTGGCTGTTGTGGACCACCTCTGCGTATGCTGTGTGAAGCCTCGTGGTGGTCACATGACATGTGGGGTCCTGCCTTTTGCATAGGCAGGATGGGCTTAGATGCTTGGCTGGCCTATTCTCCTGCCTGCCTTTGTGCCTCCTTCATCTGTTGTGGTGCCACGTGGTGTCCTGCCTTATGCATGGGCAGGGCAGGAATCTCTTATACTGAGTATTGAATGAGTGCTATACCCTGCATTGGTTCCTCATGGCAGCCAAAATATTAATAGAATAGAAAAAAATCAGAAAATAACAGAAGTGGGAAATTAAAGCTTTTGGTGAAGTGCCTTTTCCAGTTTACATTTCTTTCCATATATATTTACTACCATCTTATTTGGATAGAGAAGTCCAATATTCTCTATGTATCTGTTTGTGATCATTGTGACCCTACCACTGGGGCTTTGCTGCTTTGACCATTAAAATATAAAACAAAATAATAAAATATAAATTTTACTTTCTCATAAAATAGTTCTTATTGCATTGATCATGTGGAAATCCTGCCAGTTGTTAAGGATATCTATTTAACTCAGGAACTGTGAAAATAAACTCAGGTATTGTTAAGATTTCACTGAATGGACAATCATGCAGACTCAAGTCAACAGTCTATTTACCACTTGAAGCCTACAAGACCCCATGTTAACCGATGGGTCCCTAGGGATTACTGTTAACTAAAATTCAGTGTCTAGTAATCCCTAAAAGTTTGGGGTATTTAAAATACCCAGTGCACAGCTATCTATTAAATGGCCAAACTTCCTTTAGAGAAGGCTTAAAGAATATAAATCAAGTGAGTATTTGTGCTATTATTTCTTGTTAGAATTGTGCATTCAGCAAAACTGCCATTCAAAAACACGTACAGAGAAGAACTGCATTCTCTGTTCTGTGTGTTTCATTGTGACCATTGTGACCCTATCATTGGGGCTTTGCTGCTTCGACAGTCAAAAAATAAAAGAAAACAATAAAACCTCTTTCAATGAACTTCTTTATAGCTTAGAGAAATGGAATAGACATCTCACAAAGAATACTTTCATTTAAATTCATTGAATGTAGATTGTATACACTTTCTTGTCTTTGGTCATAGAATGTGGTAGAGGGGGGAGCTGAGGTCACAGGGAGGCCTTAGGCCTTATTTCAATGGTCTTTAAGTTTGTTGTGCATCTAGGGTGTCTGGAGATTTGTTAAAGTGCACACTCACAGGTCTTACTTCCTTTTCTCCCCAACTGAGATTCTGAATAGTAACACTGAGGTGGGGATTCATAAGCTGCATATTTAACATATACTTCAGATTATTCTGATAAGAGTGATGCTAGGGTCATGTTGTGAGAAACGCTGACAGATAAAAAGCAGTTAAGGATTGGTAGAAAAATCCAGAGTAGGCTTTTGGCAAGTGATGCTCTGCTAGTTTTATCTGAGCCCCAGAGACATCGAGTCCTGTGGCTGAATCTTTTGTCATCCTGTGTCTTCATGTCTTTCAAGCCATATTGAACTTGTCCCTATCATCCCTCACCTGTCCTTTGTTCCTCCCTCTCAGGTTCTAGCTTCCAGTGGATCCCCAAATGATGACTACCCAATCTGGGAATCCTTATTGTTGGGGGGGGGTCCTGGAGGGAAGATATTGCCAAAGTTACCCAAATTTCTTCAGGACTCACTATCTTGAGGATAAAAATGAGGAGAGTGTCACTTATCAAAAAACTAAAATTCCATTGGCTTGTACTTCTACTGAATTAATGCTAGATGTCTAACCACCTTGTCT
Organism: Cynocephalus volans; assembly: GCF_027409185.1. NCBI lineage: Eukaryota > Metazoa > Chordata > Mammalia > Dermoptera > Cynocephalidae > Cynocephalus > Cynocephalus volans. The sequence continues at coordinate 108,103,283 of NC_084478.1, read as the reverse complement.
ACTTTGACTTCCCTACTTTGACTTCTTTTATCTCCCAAATATCAATAATTTAATTCTGAAAGCAAAGTAATATGAATGTCTTGCAGTATTTATTGAGCTGGAGCTATGAATAGATTTATCCTTTTCCTCATTGTAAACTCTACAGTCAGTATAATACCAAAGTAGCACTGTCTGGGTCTACATTTCTCAAAGAGGCCTTCATGAAAACAGCTTCTCAGTTTCTCCCTACCACCCCTTGTCTCTCTCTTCTCACATGCAGATCTTAGACATGAGTCCATGCTGCCAGACATGGGAACCAATATGCCATACATTTCTCCCTCCCTCTCCTTTTTCCTACTACTCAAAAGAGCCCAATGCAAATGGAGAACTGTGGTGACACATACCGCACATTCACTAGTTCATCAATCATACTTTACTATATCTGAAGATCAGCTCCATTGAGATCACCTCCTCACATCATAGTGACCCCCATCAAGTAATGTTTGTAATTTGAAGAGTAATATCTGCAGAAAAAACCTAGGTTTATCCTTTAATACAAATACTTTAATTTGGGGTATTTCAAGGCATGTCTGGCAGGAGGGGATGTGGCAGGTGGCTAGGGAGACTGCTGTGGGCAAGTGCAATCCTGTGATTTTGCTCTAATCACACGACCAATCATACCACATATGCAGGAAATTTTAGGAATTTGAGGAATAGAAATCAATTGAAAAGTATGACACTGAGACAGAAATCCCCTTTATTCAGTTTTTAAAAAGACAATATAACCTAAAATCCTATGTTTGTGGCTGTAAATGTTAAGTATTTAAAGGCATGAAAATCAATAAGCAAATACTGAATTTAGTACTTGTGGTAGTCTGAATGATGCCCCCTCCTCCTGCCAGAGGCACACATCCCAATTCCCAGAACCTGTGACCATGTTACCTTACATGGCAAAAGGGACTTACCAGATGTAATTAAGTTAAGGATCTTGAAATGGCGAGATTATACTGGATTACTATTTTCCTGGATAATTTGAATTGGTCCAAGGTAATCACAAGGGTGATTATAAGAGGGAGGCAGGAGATTAAAGTGAGTAGTTGGAGAAGTGATGACAGAAGTAAGAGGATGGAATGCTAATGGCCTCTAGAAGCTGGAAAAGAAAAGGAAACAGATTCTTTCCTAGGTCCTACAGAAAGAATGCAGGCCTATTGATACCTTGATACCAATGAGACCTATTGTAGACTTCTGATCTCCACAATTGGAAGATAACAAATTTGTGTTGTTTTAAACCACTAGGTTTGTGGTAAATTGTTACAGCAGAAATAAGTAATCAATACAATCTTCATTATGTATCCAGCACAATGAAATATGGGATAGAAATGCTCCGTTCTCCTTATCTCTAGATATTCTCTACCTACTCATCATTCTAGTTACAATTCAAATACTACTTCCTTTAGGAAGTTAGTCTTTCTTATCCCATACATCTTTACTACTTCTAAACTTGGCTAGCACTTTATCTAAAAGATTTTTATGGTTCTGATTGCTTACTACTTTGTATGTATTATAGTTATTTGTCCATATGTTTTCTCAAGTTATACTCCACAACAGAGCTATGCTAAAAAGAAGATAGCAGTGAAGTACATGAGAGCTTTGGGATCGAGTCTTTGTCTCTTAGCTTTGGTGTTACACTGACCCATCCTATTTAGGATTTTAAGTTCTTCCTAAGGCTAATTAAAATATTGCATGGCAGGGAATCTTAGTTCACAGAGCTAATAAAAAGCCCCTCCATCACATGAGATGGGTCTTTATCTACACAAAGGCTACTATTTTGGGAATCTTGCATGATACCACTACACCAGCGGCGCTCGCAAAGGCTACTATTTTGGGATATTCATGAAATGTCTATCTTATCACATTGATAGAATCATCAACTTTAAGTGATGTTCCAAGTGCATAAGCAAACTTAAGATTATTTAGATTTTATACAGGTATTTGCCAAACTAATTAGTGAAGCCATTTGAAGGTGAACCATCTCCAATCCAGTGAGTTAATAATCATGCATATTTGGACAATATTTTTTTTTCCAGGTCTGTTAGGATAGGCACCACCACCAAATATAACAAGCATTTACATTTTTTTATTTAACTAAAATGAGAAGGTTTAGCATTATGGATATTTTTGTTTAGTAACAAATGCATATCATTATCTTAAAAAATAAGCACGAACACTTTAAAATTTGAATTACTTTAATTATGTGAAATAAGTTTCAATAAACAAAGCCAAACAATTTCAGCCAGGTCCATAAAAGAAACTGTGTTATTTAATCCAGAATTCTTTTTCCTCTTCCTATTAGTTTATGGTCTGAAAAAGAGCAATAAGCTTTTCTTCTTTTTCAATTCATAAACAATTTAATAATTGAGAATGAATCAAGCCAAGGGTGGTGGTGTTTTTTGTACTGACAACTATGAATATTGTTTAACACAGAACAAAATAAAAGAACAGTTCGATTTATTTTTTGTAGTTTCTGATAACTCTAGGCACAGAGGGGACATCTGCTACTAGATGACTTTATTAAGAACCTCAATGAAGAATACATTTTTGAAAGATTCTGTATTACTTTTGAAATATTATGGTATTATGAAGGGATGATTACTTGATTTTTGGTTAGAATAAGTTCCTATTCACCAAACAAGAATTGACCTTAGTGAAAAAGACTGAGAATATTATCAAGAAAATGATCTAGACATGATGGCTGATCTGTTGTGATCTCTAAAATGTTTTAAAAAAAAGTTATGTGAATTTCTTATTTCAAGTGCTATATAATTTGAAGTTTTATTTTCTATTCCTAGAGATCTTTTTAAGTCAAACACATCTTAATTTAATGCTATCTATAAATCTTTCGCACAAATAATTTTAACAAAACTACAATTTTCATTTTAAAATCATCTTTATAAACACCCTGTTTTTAATGTCCAGAGAGTAGGCCAGTGTGGCTACAGAATTAATAATGGGAATAATGAATAGCATAAGCTTGTCTGTGCAGAACTTGTCACAATTTAATATTTATTGCCCCTCCCTTAAGATATAGAAGAGTAAGTTACTTAACCCTTAAGGGAGGTTGACGATCTCATGAGAGGGCCTCATTAGAGGTTGTTATGAGATGGCAGACTATACTGAAATTCACGTAGAATGCTCTGTGGGTAGGCCAAGTCTATTTACTGCTGTCCAGTGATGATTTGGCTTCATTTCTCAGAACTCACTCTGTTGCTGATGGTAAGATGATGCTTGGTTACCACTACATTATGGAGAGTGCAAGTTTATGCCTCTTTCTTCTTATCCCGAACCTTCCAACTAAATTTTTTTGGAAACTAAAAACAAATTTATATTAACATATTAAATATGATAGAACATGGAGAAGTTGATTCATTACACTGGACTTTGAGATCTAGAGAAAGCTATTTGTTATTTGGCATCTAGACTAAAACAAATGAAAATGCTGACAGATACTTTATCTTCTGAATATTTAATCTGATTCAAAATGTAGCCTGTGTGTAGATAATTTCCAGGTATATAACACAGCTTTAACCTTAAACAGTTGTATAAACAATGTTGTAAATCAAAAGGATACAGCCTGAGATGAATAAAATCCATAAATAGCTATTTATATATTACCTTTTATGAGTCTCAACAAATGAGTTTTATCCATGAGACTTCCTTAACTTCAGCCACCAATGAAATCCGGCTATCTCTGTGACAGAGTCATTGCAATAGGAGCTGACACAATTTTAGGGCGAGGCATCTCAAGTGAAGAATAGAAGTTATGTAGGTAAGTGAACATAGATTCCAGTTTCTGCCCTGTTCTTCAGCATGGAACTTAGCCAGGACATTATCCTTCTGCTTCTCTTCCTGAAAAATTTCCAGATTTTCAGTGACCCATAAAGTTCAGCTCCTTTTGTTCTACATCTTATTGAAAATCAGGACCATGGCCCCCAATGGGTTGAAGTTCCCTAGTCTGCATATGCTGAGGTGAGCACTATCCTCTTGATCTTGGCGGGGTCAAGAGCTAATTTGCATTGGAGGTGGGGACAGTTGGAAACCGTCTCCCTAGGGCCTTGCATGTAGGGAGTAGAGAGCCTATCACTACATTTTACTTCTGAGAGGTAATTTATTCAATATATCCAGAGACTTTTTAAAATGAACTGGAGATTTCAATAAAGGACTTGCCTTTAAGATATATAACCTGTGATTAAAAATAACCCTAGCTCAAAGCAAGAGAGTGACCTTTGCAAAAGCAGTAATGGGTTATTTTGGTTCTTTTTACCATGCTGAAATAGGTCTATTTAATCCTGCAAATGGAGTAGACAAAAAAAATGGATGGTGATTAAGGAGACTTCAATCAGTACTGGATGTGGTTCAGAATGTGGAGTCACTACATCTTTGAGAATAATATATATGCAGGACATCTGGACTGTTTATGTGAATTGCAGAGGTGTGGCATATAATGGTCATATATGACGACATATTAATTCATGTAAATCTGAACGTACATTGCATGCTGATAGAAAAAGTGTGCATTGTCTCTGAATTCTCCCAGTGTGTACTCTCTTTGGAAACTGGACTGAAAACATTAATGTCAATTTTTCCAAAGTATTATATTTCTATTGGGAGCAGCTTTAGAATTAGAAACACTTGGCCCTTTGACTTTCAGCCGCATGGACTTGAGGCTTGAGATCCTTTTAAAAGACCCTACTTATTTTCTTTATTCTTTCAGGATTCTAGGGCAGTTTGGAGCTTTAACATATTGCTGCAGATATGACCTGAAAGAGTTAAAGGACCAAGTGTCATTTTATTAGAACTGCTTGCTTACTGCAACAGGGAATATAGTCAATTCAATAGCTGATTGTTAAACTTTCTTCCCCTGTAATTGATGATTGAAAATGAGAGTTATGGTATGTATACTTTATGCAGTATTTATTTTATTTTCTAAAAATGCTTTCTCCTTCATACTTCCATCTTCTTAGATAAGGTGTTTTGATGAAGGGTAGACTGAGGTAGCTCTCATCAGCTGCTTGACATAAATTATGTTTCCAACTATTTCAAAAGGGGAAAAAATGGAAAAGGCTGTGAAGGGCCCTGGGTGGCAGGTAAGTGTACTTGAGACAGATATGTTAGAGAAATTGCTTCTAAGACACAAATCCATCTTTAGCAATTGTCTAGCAGTAGGGTGGGGTGGGGAGGCTTGTTTCTCTCTGCAGTGAGGTGTCAAGAACGAGTTGCTGGGCAGTAAACTCACTTGTGTGCTGAGTTTAGAATGGCGTGCTATGTTTGTTAATGCCACTGCTTCCTTTTCAACTGCCTGCCCACATTTGTTGGGCAGGAGCCTCTGACTGCTGCTGGAATGCCAAGCGACACGACAAATGATCTGCCAGTGTTTTCCTGTTAGTCCTGTGCAGTAAGGATTTTGCTGATGGATTAGGCCCTAGAAATTATGAGAAAAGCAGCTTTTTTTTTCTCTTGAATTTTCATAACATTTTGTACTTCTCTCTAGTAGAGCGATTATTGAGCTGTATTGCAATTATTTGTGTCTGCCTTTTCCAGTAGACCATGAGTACCTTGATGGTAGGGTCTTTGCCATATTTATCTTTGTACCAAGGGTCTAGCACAGTTTCTGGCACATAATAAAACTTCAATAAATGCTTGTAGTCTTAATGAAGGAATTAATATGAAAAATGTTAATTAAGGTTCTGAGACCAAACAGAGACCATGACTCCATCACCCATAGGACTACTAGCTGTTTCATGATACTTGATTTACTAGATGCTAAGAGAGTGTTTCTAGGACTGGGCATCTGTGTTTTGTTCCATGGGACAGGGAGGTAACAGTGTCCTCTCTCTTTGTAGAAGATGGCTGTTTCTGGGCAGTTATTTTCTACAAACCTACCAGAGTGTTTAAGCAAGCATCGCATCCCAAACCTCTCATTCATTGGAACCATCACAATTTTTTCTGTATTTGTGATTCCTTGATTAAGGTCTGCTTCCTCCACTAGACTGTGAGTCCAATGGTGGAGGGTAAATACACCTGATTTTGCTCATTGTCACATCCCCAAGATCTAGCATAGTGCCTGGCAGAGAGTAAGTACTCCTTAAATGAATGAATGGCTAGAAACAGTAAGACGGCTTCCTTTATTCATGCAGCACTTTTGTTTTTCCTTTTCTGGAAAAGGCAAATTTATGCTCATTAGTCTTTTCAGTATTAAGCTGAAAACTTTCTTCAGGTTCCAGTCTAATATTTGAGCATCCAGTCTCTTTTCAGAAAGCTTAAATAAAATTTCTTCAAATTATTTGGCCAGATTATTGATTTTATTTTTTAAAGAATGTCCATTTCCAAAGGTAACATGTTGACTTTTAAAGTGCCCAAATTTGGAAAACTCTGCAGTTTATATCTCAATGGATCCTCTCTGTTAATTTTTAAAGGAGTGAGTGTTCGGCTGCTGCACAGGCCTCTCAAGAGGAAAGGCCTTTAGAGTGACACTCGGTAATTTAGCCATTAAGGTTAATGTTCATCTTCTCTCTGTCTATTGAAACTTCTAGGGTAGGCAGTGCAAATAGCTTACCAGGTAGTTTTAAAGGTCATGTGCAAAGGAAAGAATTCCTGCACTGCTTATGAAATTGCCCTTAGTAATCAGTGCCTGCTTATGAGAGGAGGGGGCTGAGGGATTCTCTCAGCTCATCTATCTTGTCTTTTCCTCTGGGTCACTTTGTGACAGATTTTGAGTTGGTAGCAGCCCAGACTGAAAGGTAGCTAGCTATGTACACCTCTGCTTTCTATATTAATGAAGTCAGTAAGTTTTAAAAAAATAACTTTAACTTTCTATTTTCCTATTCAGCCTCCTCATACTATGTTTGGGGTGAGCCTGACAGAGATAGAAACAGAGAAAAGACTTCCCTGTTGACAGGCTACAACACTAGTGAGTTCCACGTTTCATAGAAGGAGTTGGAATAAGGATGCTCAGTATTTTCCTCTTCTATTACTTTTCATTTCAGCCTGTGACAAAGCCATGCCTCTGTCATCTCTCTGACCTGCTTCAACCCTCTACAGAATGCATAATTCAAGCCCTGCCCAGTCAGGTCTGACCACATTATGAATCTCTCATAAGTGGATCCCGAGCTCCTCAAGGGAAACAAAAACTTAATCCAACACTCCGGATCCCAGCTGAGACCACTGACTTAGCTTCCTTTGAGACTTTATTGAGTTATTGTTTTTTTTCTTTCTTCTTCTTTCTCCAAGCAGTAAAAAGCATGGGTTGCAGCTGCTTGGAGGATTAAGGAAAACCTAGAGTTTTAAAATGGTAGCTCTGAGGCAGGGTTTTAGGATTGACTCTAGCAGTTCTTTCAAAAGAGTGAACTGTACCTTCAGGCTTACTGTGGTCACCCATTGAGAGAGAAATCACAGAATGAGCCTGAAATAGTGATAAATGAAGAATGCATTCTTCTGCAGTGCATCCAGTAGCTGCTTTGCATATGGATTCAGTATTAAGATAAGAGTCTGCTTGGCATTCTTTTTTATTATCTGCTTCTGAGAATATAGCAGCAAGTTTGGGAGATTATATTTTAGAGGAAAAGTTATATTTTCAAAATCCTATTGATGATAACATACACTCCCTCTATTATTGCCTTGTCCCTCCCCTCTTCCCTGAGTCATTGCTGGGAATTCTTTCAAATGAATGAGAGTTTTTTGTTGTTGTTCCTATATTCAACTTATTTTTGTTTTCTAGAACTCTGTTGTCTACCATATTTACTTTTGAATGGGAACTTGGCAGGCATTTATGAGAGACACCAGAGGAAAACTAGGAGTGGCTAAGCAGATGAATTTCCAGAGATTCAGTTCAAAGAAGAATGTAGTTTTGTTTGAATTTTTATTTCACCTTGCAAAAATGAATTCCACATCTCATGGCTACAGTTTTGTTTTTGAGGTAATGACCAACCTGGGTATACCAGGGCCTCTTTCATGACATTTAATTTTGAACATTGAACAGAATGGGAAGTTTTGAAGTTTGGAAATAGCAAAAGAGTAAAGAATTGAACTTGATTAGACCCTTGCATCCAAAGTTAACTTTTATTTACAATAAGAATTTTATATTTGAAAATAGAGAAAGGTGAATCCTTTATCCCCACATAGTCTTGCAAATGGCATTCTCAAGTATGCCAGCCATAATCATGATAATAGTTATCATGTTTTGTACATCGGTAATATGGTAGACATTACACACACACACACACACACACACACACAATAGCTCTGCAAGATATATATATATATATATATTCCATTTTACAGATGATAATACTGAGGCTTAGCAAGGTTAAGTTATTCAGCCAAGGTTGCCCAGTTAGTAAGTGGTTGAATTGTTTTTTTCCAAGCTCCCGATTTTCCAACTATACATAACTGCCTCTCAGCCTTTCACATGGTGAGTGAGAAGATTCAAAAGGTCACTCTGTTCTTCAGTTACCAATGTCCTTTCCCCGTATGTCATGCAGGGTTGGCTTCAGGGAAACTAAAAATAGTACGATGAATGTGGGGTTTGTTCCAGGACTTCTGTGTTCCTGGAAAAGTGGATAATTTTCTAGGGTATGTGATCTTTTGGAGTCCAAATTTGATATTAAATTTTAGAGATACACCCAAGTGTCTATGGAACAAGCATAACTGCAAGGTTGTGATTTAAGGACAAGCTTTCTTGGGATCCTTAATATAAGAGGAGGCTCCTAACTTGCCCCAAAATATAGGCTGTGGGCCTCTCTACCTCTATCCAAGGAGTGAAACACCATCAGTCATTCAGAATAAGTTATAGAAGAAAGCTAAAGACCATAAAGCCAAAAACTTTCCCCTGAAATTACTCATGTGATTACCAGTCTTCTTAATATGAACTTTGTCATGAAATTTGTACAACAAAGGCAACCTTAAATGTTATTGCAGATATCAAATGAGTGTATTTTTTGTGGTTTTATAACTTTATTCAAATCAGTGTATTTTTTAAAAATAAATCTTGACATGGAAGGCATATAGTTGAAGTCTCAAACTAGGAAGTGGCGGCCAGTTGATTATTTTACCTCTGATATTCAGGGATGATGATCCAGAAATACACAGTTAAGAAAAGCAAATTAGACAATACAACACAGTACCTCAACCGCCCAGTAGAAGCTCCAAGAAGCTGAAATGATCATGCTCATTCTTTCCCTAGGTATATCCTTAAAATGTTATGACTTCCTAAAAGGTGGTACCTTTTACTGTGGCTAGAGTATATAAAGAATCAGTTAAGTTGAATTGCATCAATTTTAATTAATTAGCTTTATTGCAGTATAATTTACAATAGTAAAATTTACCAATATTAAGTGTACAATTTGATAAGTTTTGAAAATGTATAGAGTTATATAACTACCTCCATGATTAAAATGTAGACAATTTCTATCAACTCCAAAAGTTCCATCCTGCCACTTTGCAAGTAAATTCCTTACTTTCACCATGGGCCACTGCTTTCTGTCACTATAAATTTCTGATAATTCTTTCTAGAATTATGTATAAGTAAAACCATACAGTATATAGTCTTGTGTATGGTTTCTTTAGTCTATATTGTTATATGTGTCAGTGGTTAATTCCTTCTATTACTGAATAGTATTCCATTGTATGAATATAACTATAATTTATCTATTTTTCAGTTGATGGACACTTGAGTTGTTTCCACTTTTTGACTAATGACTAATGCTGTTATAAATATTTGTGGACAATTTTTGGTGTGCATACAGACTTTCATTTCTCTTGGTTATAACTGGAAGTGGAATGACTAAATCAAAGGATGAGTGTATGTTTAACATTATAAGAAACTATCAATTTATTTCCAAAAGTAGTTTGATTATATACCAACACCAACAACTTGAGAGATCCAGTTGCTCTACAACTTAACTAGCACCTGGTATTATCAGTCTTTTTCATTTTAGGCTTTCCAGTGGGTTTGTAGTGGTATGTCACAGTGATTTTAATTTGTATTCCTCTAATAACTAGTGGTAACAAGCATCTTTTCATGTGCTTCTTTTGCTATTTTTATATTCCTCGAAGATGTGTTTATTTAAATTTTTTGTCCATTTTCTTATTGGGTTTTGTTCTTCTAATTGGATTATAAGTTATTTATAAATTTTGCATACAAGTCCTTTGCCAGATACATGTTTTCCAGATACATGTTTTCCAAATATGTTTTCATCGGTGAAATGCCTTTTCCTTTTCTTTTTTTAAAACTTATTCTTATTATTTTTTAAATTGGGACATGGTTAGTTGTACATATCTGTGGAATACAATATTGAATATCAATACCAGTGTGCAATATGTGATTTTCGAATCGGGATAATTAACATATTTATCATTATACCATATAATACATCTTCATGCCCCTTTACCAATTCTTCCCTTTCCCCCTCCCTCTCCCTCTTTCCTGTTCTAGGCAACCTCAGTTCTGTTATCTTCTCTTTAAAAGTTTAATGTATTATTGTGATTGTTGTATCTTTTTTCTTATTTATATGTTTATTTATTTATTTTTTTAACCCCCACATATAAGTGAGGGCATGTGGTATTTCTCATTCTGTGCCTGGCTTATTTATTTTAACATAATTTTCTCTAAGTTCATCTGTGTTGCTAAGAATGGCAGTATTTCATTCTTTTTTATGGCAGAGTACTATTCCATTGTATAAATATACCACATTTTCCTTATCAATTCATCTGGTGATGGGCATTTAGGCTGATTCCAAGTCTTAGCTACTGTAAATAGAGCTACAATAATCATGGGAGTAGAGGTGTCCCTTCAACATGATGATTTCCATTCATTTGGGTATGTATGCTGGGTCATATGGCAGTTCTACCTCTAGTTGTTTGAGGAAACCCTATACCATTTTTCATGGTGGCTGCACCATTTTATGGTTCCACCCACATTGAAGGAGGGTTCCCCTTTTACCACATTCTCACCAACATTTGTTATTCTGTCTTTTTGATGATAGCCAGTCTACCAGGAGTGAGATTATATCTCAGTGTTGTTTTGATTTACATTTCCTGCATGCTGAGAGATGTTGAGCATTTTTCACATGCCTGTTGGTCATTTGTATATCTTCCTTTGAGAAATCCCTATTGAGCTCTTTTTCCCATTTTTTAATTGGGTTATTTGTTTTTTTACTGTTAAGTTGTTTGAGTTCCTTGTATACTCTGAATATTAATCCTATGTCAGATGCATACTTTGCAAATATTTTCTTCCACTCTGTTGGTTGTTTTTTGCTCTGTTAACTGTTCCTTTTGCCGTGCAGAAGCTTTTTAGTTTGATATAATCCCATTTGTTTATTTTTCCTTTTGGTGCTCATGATTTTGGGGTCGTATTCATAAATTCTATGCCCAGTCCGACTTCCTGAAATGTTTTGCTTACGTTTTCTTTTAGGAGTTTTATGAATTCAGGATGTATATTTAATTCTTTAACCCATTTTGAGTTTATTTTGGCATATGGTGACAGGTATGGGTCTACTTTCATTCCCAGCACACTTTATTGAGGAGGCAGTCTTTTCCCAATGTATGTTCTTGTTGCCTTTGTCAAAGATCAGTTGGCTGTAAGTGTGTGGGTTGATTTTTGGGTTATCTATTCTCATCCATTATTTCAAGTGTCTGATTTTATGCTAGTACCATGCTGTTTTGATTACTATAGCTTTGTAGCATAGTTTGAAGTCAGGTAGTGTTATGTCTCTGGGTTTTTTTTTTTTTTTTTTTTTTGCTCAGGATTGCTTTGGCTATTTGGGATTTTTGTTGTTTCATATGAATGTTAGCATTGTTTTTTCCATTTCTGTGAAGAATGTCACTGGTATTTTCATGAGGATTGTTTTGAATCTGTAGATCACTTTGGGTAATATGGAAATTTTCACAATGTTAATACTTCCAATCCAAGATCATGGAACGTTTTCCATCTTCTTGTGTCCTCTTTAATTTCCTTCAACTGTGATTTGTAGTTCTTGTAGTAGTGATCTTTCACATCCTTGGTTAAATTTATTCCTAGGAATTTTATTTTTTTTGGTGAATATTGTAAATGGGCTTGCTTTGTTGATTTCTTTTTCTGCTAGTTCATTGTTGGAGTATAAAAATGCTACTGATTTTAGCAAGTTGATTTTGTATCCTGCAACTTTGCTGAAATTGTTTATAACTTTAAGAGTTTTTTGTAGTTTTTAAAAATAAATTTTTATTATTAGTGTATTCATTCTTACAAATTGTGATATTTCTTAATGCCCTTTGCCTGACCTATCACTTCCCAAACCCCCTCTCTCCCTCCTTGCCATCTCTAGCATCCTTAGGTTTGTTCTCTCCTTCTGAAAGTTCAACTTACTGTTGTGGTCTTTGCTTTCTTTCTTTCCTTCATTCCTTCCTTCTACCCTCTTTCCGGTTCCCCCTTCCTCCATCCCTCCCTCCCTTCCTTCCTTCCTATCAGCCAGTTATAAGTGAGAACATTGGGTATTTCTATTTCTTTGGCTTATTTCACTTAACATAATTTTGTAGAGTCTTTAGGCTTCTCCCTATATAGGATCATGTCATCTGAAAATAGGGACAATTTGACTTTGTCTTATCCTATCTGGATGCCTTTTATTTCTTTCTCTTCCCTGATTGCTCTGGCTAGTATTTCCAATACTATGTTAAATAGGAGTGGTCAGAGAGGGCATCCTTGTCTTGTGCCTGTTCTTAAGAGAAAAGCTTTCAACTTTTCCCCATTCAGGATGATATTGACAATGGGTTAGTTGTATATGGCTTTAATTGTGTTGAGATACATTCCTTCTATAACTAATTTGCTGAGAGTCTTTATCATGAAGGAATGTTGAATTTTGTCAAATGCTTTTACAGCATCTATTGAGATGATCATATGGTTTTTGTCTTTGATTTTGTTGATGTGGTGTATCACATTTATTGACTTGCATATGTTAAAACATCCTTGCATCCCTGGGATGAATCCCACTTGATTGTAGTGTATAATTTTTGGATGGGTTGCTGTATTATATTTGCTAATATTTTATTGAGGATTTTTGCATCTATATTTATCAAAGATATTGGCCTGTACTTTTCTTGTTTTGTTGTATCTTTTTCTGGTTTTGGTATCAGGGTGTTTGCCTCATAGGATGTGTTTGGGAGAATGACCACTGTTTCAATTTTTTGGAATAGTTTGAAGAGAATTGGTATTAATTCTTCTTTAAAGTTTTGGTAGAATTTGTCAGTAAAGCCATCAGGTCCCAGGCTTTTCTTTTCTGGGAGAATGCTAATTACATCTTCAGTCACTTTGCTTGTTATTGGTCTATTCAGGTTTTCTATATTTTCTTGGTCCAGTCTTGTTAGTTTGCATGTGCCCAGAAATTTGTCCATTTCCTCCAGGTTTTCAGATTTTTTGGACTATACTTGTTTATTATATTCTCTAATGATTCTTTGTATTTCTTTGGTATCAGTTGCAATGTCTCCTTTTTCATTTCTAATTTTTGTTATATGTTTCTTCTCTCTTCTTTTCAGAGTTACCCTAGCTAATGGCTTGTCTGTTTTGTTTACCTTCTAAAAAAGCCAACTCTTTGTTTCATCGACCTTTTGTAACATCCTTTTGGGTTTCCATTTCATTCAGTTCTCCTCTGTTCTTAATTATTTCTTTCTGTCTACTAACTTTGTGGTTGGATTGTTCTTGTTTTTTTGGTTCTTTGTGGTGCACTGGTAGGTTGTTTATTTGCAATATTTCTATTCTTCTGATGTAAGTATTGCAATAAACTTCCCTCTCAGTACTGCTTTTGCAGTATCCCACAGGTTTTGGTATGATGTGTCATTGTTTTCATTAATTTCATGAAATTTTTTGATTTCCTATTTGTTTCTTCTTGGATCCATATGTCATTCATGAGCATCTTATTTAATTTCCATGTATTTGTATAGTTTGGAGAGTTTTATTTCTTATTGATTTCGAGTTTTAATCCCTTGTTGTCTGAAAAAATACATGAAATAATTTCAGTTTTTAAAAATTTGTTTAGACTTGATTTGTGACCTAACATGTGTTCTATCCTGGAGAATGTTTCATGTGCTCATGAGAAGAATGTATATTCTGTGGTTGTTGGATGAAATGTTCTGTAGACGTCTACTAAGTCCAATTGGTCTAAAGTGTGGTTTATATTGTGTGTTTTTCTGTTGATTTTTGCCTCAATAATCTGTCCAATGTTGAGAGAGGGGTGTTCAGTTCCCCAATTGTTATGGTATTTGGGTCTATCTCTTTCTTTACATCTAATAGGGTTTGCTTTTTATATCTGGCTGCTCTGATGTTGGGTGCATGTATATTTATGATTGTCATTTCTTCTTGCTGGATAGATCCCTTTATCACTACATAGTGGCCTTCTTTGTCTCTTTTTATGGTTTTTGGTTTAAAGTCTGTTTTTTTCCAATATAAGAATAGTTATTCCTATTCATTTTTGCTTTCTATTTGCTTAGAATGCCTTTTTACATCCTTTCACTCCTAGTATGTGTGTCTTTACTGGAGAGGTGAGTCTCCTGAAGACAGCATATTGCTGGGTCTATCTTTTTAATCCAATCAGTCAGTTTGTGTTTTTTGAGTGGTGAATTTAACGCTTTTACATTAAGAGTTATTATTGAAAGACATTGATTTACTTCTGGCATTTTATTGATTCTTGTTTGGGTGTTTTAAATATCTTTTGTTCCTTTCTTTCCATTTTATTGTTTGTCTTCCATGTTTGTTGTTTTCTTGAAGTCATGAGATAAAGTTCCTCTCTCTTTATTGTTTGCATTTTTGTTCAACTGGTGGGTTTTGTTCTTTCTTGTGAATTCATGGTAGTGATGATTGTTTTTCAGATACCAGATGCAGTATTCCTTTGAGGATTTCTTGTAGGGCTGCTCATGTGGCGGTGAACTCCCACAGTTTTTGTCTGTCTGGTAAATATACTATCTCTCCTTCACTTTTGAATGATAGCCTTGCTGGGTATAGTATTTTTGGCTGGCAGTTTTTGTCTTTTAGTATTTTGAATATATCATCCCATTCTCTTTTAGCCTTTAGGGTTTCTGATGAAAAGTCTGCTGTTAGTCTGATAGAGTTTCCCTTGTAGGTGACTTGCTGCTTTCCTCTTGCTGCTTTTAAGATTCTCTCTTTGTCTTTGAGTTTTGCCAGTTTGACTATAACATGTCTTGGAGAGGACCTTTTTGGGGTGAATATGTTTGGGAAACTGAGCCTCCTGGATCTGAAGGTCCATATCTCTCCCTATACCTGGGATGTTTTCTGCTATTATTTTGTTGAATATGTTTTCAATGCCATTTTCTTTTCCCTCCTCTTCTGGAACACCCATGATTCTTATATTTGTGCATAAGTTGTCTGCTAAATCTCCTAGATTTTCTTCATTTTTTTAAAGTTCTTTTTCCTTTTTTTTTGTCTGCCTGGGATATTTCAAAAAGGCCATTTTCAAGGATGGAAATTCTCTCTTCTGCTTGCTGTAGCTTGCATTTTAAACTCTCTCTGTTTCTTTTTTAAATTCATCGAATAGATCCTTCAGCTCCACAAGCTCTGCTACATTCTTTTTTAGGGCATTAATTTCTTTGTACATTTCCTTCTTCAGGTCCTAGATACTTTTTGTTATTTCATTTTGTCATCTAACAGAGTCTTCTTTTATCTCCTTGAGTTTCTTTAGGATTGTTGCTCAAAAGTCCTTTTCAGTCATTTCAAGGATTTCTTGTTCTATAGCATCTGATATTTGAGAGTTATTATATTCCTTTGGTGATGCTACATCTTCCTGGTTTTTTTTTTTTCATATTTCTAGTATCTCTATGTTGGTGTTTAGTCATCTGGTAGAGCAGTGGCTTTTTCTAATACTCTGGAGTGGGGTTTACTGAGAGGGAGTTCCTCTTATAGTTGTGTTTTATAATGATGGTTGAATGGGGTATTTTGTTATTCATTCCAGGTAGATGCAGTAATGTAGTCTCCACATAAGTACTTTGGCTGAATTCAGTGTTGGAGTTGCATGAGAATGCCTCTGTGTCCTAGTCCCTGGGCACTTAGTATTTCCTTATTGATGTTGGTGACACTAAGTTGCTTTGTCAGGATGTGGGCAAGCTCTCCAATTTTGGGGGGTAAGGCCTTGGAGTCTTCTCACCTGCTGGCACCCTGGCTAGCTCCCCCTGACCCTGATGGGTGCACTGGGGTATATTAGTGCTCCTTGATTTGAATGGATGACCCTGGGTGGGTTTTCTCTTTATTCTTTCCCCTTTCCCTGGGCTCCACTGTGACTTTCCTTCTGTCTATGCCAATGAGTGGTCAGTGGGTCACCTATGAGGTAATGGTTGCTGCTGGTGTGGCAGCAAGCCACCCTTTTGGCAGCAGTTACTCTGGTGGTAGCTGTCACAGACCGCTCATTCAGCAGTGGTGTTTGTGGCAGTGACAGGGAGTGTTGATGATGGTGCAGCTGCCTGTCACACTAGTGCCCTTGGTGGCATCTGGTTTGGGCTCTCAGGGGTGAGGCCTGCTTACCAGTGTCCCACACAGCTGCCTGTCACACTGGCATCCTTGGTAGTGGCTGGGTCAGGCTCTTGGGGGCAGGGCCTGCTTACTGGGGTCCTGCATGTCTGCCTGTTTTGAAGGCACCCTGGGTGGTGGCTAGGTCAGGGTCTTGGGGTGGGGCCCACTTACCAGGTTCCTGCATGGCTGCCGTTCATGCTGGCACCCTTGGCGGCAGCTGGGTCCCCTTTTCATTTTCTTAGTGGCTATTGAAGAGTGAATATTTTAAATTTCTATAAAGTCCAGTTTATCACCTTTTATTTTATGATTTATGCTTTTTGTATTTTATTCAAGATATTTGCCTAATTCAATATCTCAAAGATGTTTTCCTATGGTTTCTTTTAAGAGTTGTATAGTTTTAGGTTTTACACATAGGTACATGATACATTTCAAGTAAATTTTTTATATGGTGCCAGGTAAGGATCAAGAGTAATTTCTGTATGTAGATATCAAATTTTTGCAGTGTAATTCGTTTAAAGGAATATCCTTTCTTTAATGAATTACCTTGATACTTTGCTGTAAATTAATTAATTATATATGTGTGAGACTAATTGTGGGCTTTACATTCTGTTATATTGTTCTACTTTTCTGTCTTTTCACCTATTCTAGGCTTTCTTAATTATTGCAGCTTTATAGTAAGGTTTGAAATCAAGTAGTTCAAATTTTGTTCTTCTAATTTTGTTTTTCTTCTTCAGAATTGCTTTGACCATCCTAATTCCTTTCTATTTCCATAAAAATTTTATGATCAGCTTGTTATTTTTATAGAAACAAAACAAAACAAAAACCTGCTGGGACTTTCATTGTGATTGTATTGAATCTACAGATCAATTTCAGTAGAATTTACATCTTAACAAAATTGTGCCATCCAGTCATGAACATGGTATATATTTCCATTTATTGAGATTTTCTTTAATTTATCTTAGTGATATTTTGTAGTTTTCAGTGTTCTCAAACTTAGGGAAAAAGCTTTCGGTCTTTCCCTATTAAGTATGATGTTAGCTGTAGGTTTTTTTATAAATGCTCTTTATCAAGTTGAGGAAGGTCTCTTATGTTTCTAGTTTGCAGAAAGTTTTTACCATCACTGGATATTGTATTTTGTCAAGTATGTTTGATCACATTGGTTGATTTTTAAAATATTGATCCAACTTTCCATTCCTCAGATTAAAACCCACTTGGTTGCAATGTATTATGCTTTTTAAGTAGAGCTGGATTCAATTTGCTAATATTTTGTTGAAGATTTTTGTATCTATGTTCACGAAGGATATTGGTCTTTAGTATTCTTTTTTTGTATTGTTTTTGTCTGGTTTTGGTATCAAGGCAATGCAGGCTTTATAAAATAAATTGGGAAGTATTTCCTCTAACTCTGTTTCCTGAAAGATACTATGTAGTACTGGTATTATTTCTCCCTGAAGTGTTTGTTAAAATTCACTGGAGAAAAGATTTGGACTTAAAGATTTTTCTTTTCTTTTCTTTTTTTAAAAAAAACTACAAATTCCATTTCCTTAATAGTTATAGGACTCTTCAAGTTTTTCATTTTATCATCGGTGAGTTCTGGTAATTTGTGGTTTTATTGGAGTTGGTCCTTTTGATCTAAGTTGTTAAATTTATGTGCATAGAGTTATTCATAATATTTCCTTACTGTCCTTTTAATACCTATGCATTCTGTAGTGGTAACCCATTTTTCATTCCTGATATTGGTCATTTGTGTCTTCTCCTTCCTTTCTTTATCAGTCTTGCTAGAGGTTTATCAATTTTATTGATCTTTTCAAAGAAACAACTTTGGCTTAATAGAATTTTTCTATTTTCTAGTTTGATTTTAATGATTTTAGCTTTTATCTTGATTATTTCCTTTCTTGTTCTTGTGTTGGATTGATTTTGCTCTTACCTTTCTAGATTATTTTTGGGGGGGCGGAAGTTTAGATTATTTATTTGTGATCTTTTTTCTTTTCTAATAAAAGCACTTAATGATATAAATTTTCTTCTAAGTACTGCTTTAGCTGTATTGTTCAAATTTTGATATGTTGTATTTTTATTTATATTGTCTGAATATTTTTACATTTCTCTTGGGATTTCCTTTCATTCATGTATTATTTAACAGTGTGTTTTTTAATTTTGAACTGATTGGAGATTTTAATCTTATATTTCTGTCATTACTTTCTACTTTAATTGCACCATGATCCCAGAACATACTTTATGTGATTCCAATTCTTTTAAATTTGTTGAATTTTTTTTGTGACCTAGAATATGGTCTATCTTGGTAAAAGTTTCATGTGCCCTTTAAATAAATGTTTATTCTGTTGTTGTTGGATGGACTGTTATATAAATGTCACTTAGATTCAGTTGTTTGATTGTATTATTCAGTTCTTTTCTAGTTTTGCTGATTTTATGTTTACCACTTCTCTCAATAAGAGAGGTGTTAAATCTTCAGTTAAAATTGTGGATTTGTCTATTTCTTTTTTTGATTCTGTTTTTGCTTCATGTATTTTGAATGTAGTTAAGAGCTTATGTATTTTGGATTTTTATGTCTTCTTGGTGAATTTACAAATTTATCATATGTAATGTCTGTTTTTATCCTCTAATTCTGTTTTCTCTGAAGTATGATTTTATATTAATATAACCACTTCAGGTTACTTTTGATTTATGTTTGTATAGTACCTTTTTTCCTTTGTTTTCCTTTTAACATACCTATATCATTATATTTGAAGTAAGTTTCTTGTAGATAGCATGTAGTTGAGTCATGTCTTTTTCATCCTTTCAGACAATTTGTCTTTGGTGTATTTCAAATCATTTACATTTGATAATGTAATTGATAATTTTTGATATGTTTGCGTTGAAGTCTACTATTTAATTATTTGTTTTCTCTTTATTCCCTCTTTCTCTTATTCTGCTGCTTCACATTGTCTTCCCTCTTTTGGGTTATTTGTAAAATTTTTAGTGATCCATTTTAATTTATCTATTGTAATTTTGACTATATGTCTTCCTATAATTTTAGTGGTTTGTCTAGGGATTACAAAATTCATACTTAACATTCTATTTAATATCAATATTTTACTACTTCAATTAAATTTTCAAATATTAAATATTTCTATATTCCAATTTCAAATATGGAATATAGAAATCACCATATAGGTCCCTTTTCCCTTCCCCTTCTTCAGGTGTCTTTTATTGGTGTCTTTTATGTATAACACCATATACATTGAAAATCCAATCAGACTGTATTACATTTTTTGGTTGAACTATCAAACATGTTTAAAGAACTGAAAAAGAGAAGAATATTATTTTACTGGTAAAAAATCGTATCTTAATAGTAAAACTAGTTATTTACCATTTCTATTGCTCTCCTTTATTTATTTTCCAACTTTCCTTTTGATATTTTTTCCCTTTGCCTTAATAACTTCTTCTAGTGAAAAAACAGAAAGAAACAACAACAACAATAATAAGTTGAACTCTGAGAAGGAGAAAGCAGAACTGGAGTTACTAGAGGCAGGATAGGCGGGGGGGTGGGGGGGGACAGTGAGAAGTTGTTTAATGAACACATAACAGCTAGATAGGAAAAATAAGTTCTATGGATGTACAGTTGAGCTAAGCATCTATAATTAACAATAATTTACTGCATGTTATCAGATAGCTAGAAGAGAAGAAATCAAATGTCCTTATTCACAAAGACATGATTAAGCTTTATAATGATGAATATACTAGTTACCCTGATTTGATCATCACACATTGTATACATGTATTGATATTCAACTCAGTATCTCACAAATATGTATAATCAATACATTACAATAAAAAATTTCCCCCTCCGAAACTTCCTTTAGCAATTCTTTTAGTGCTTGCCTGCTGGTAATAAATTATCATAGTTTTCTTCCATCTAAGAATATCTTGATTTTCCTTTAATTTCTGAATGGTAATTTTGCTGGACATAGAATTCTAGGTTGACACTTCCTTGCTTTTAACACTTGAATATTGCAGTGCCACTTCTTGTCTCTTGATTTCTAATAAGCAATCGTCATCTACATGAATTGTTATTACTTTATAGATGTGTCATTTCTCTGTCTACTTTCAAGATTTTTTCTGTCTTTAGTTTTCAAGAGTTTGATTATGATGTAAATGGGTATAGATTTCTTTAGGTTTCTCCTGTTTGGGATGTGCTCTGCTCCTTGAATATGTAGGTTTATGTGGAAGGCTGAATAATAGTTCCCCAAAGATGCCCATAGCCTTATACCCAGAACCTGTAAATATATTTTGTTATTTGCCAAAAAAGAACTTTACACATGGAAGTAGGGTTACTAATCAGCTTATTTAATATAGGTCAGATAGGTTGAATGTAATTTTGTGAGCCCTTAAAAGTGAAAGAGGAAGGCAGAAAAGTTAGAGAGGTATGGCAGAAATGTGTCATTGAGATGTGGCAGAAGGAGAGGAGTTAGAAAGATTTGAAGCATGAGAGTAACTTGACCTGCATTGCTAGCTTTGATAGGAGCCAGAAAGCAGGAAGTGCAGTCAACCTCTAGACACTGAGAACAACCCCTGGCTGACAGCCAGCAAGAAAATGGTGACCTCAGTTCTACTCATATGTGAAAAGAATTCTACCGACAACCTGGATGAGCTAGGAAGTGAATTCCAGCCCAGAACCTCCAGATAAGAGAACAGGATGGCTGATAACTTCATTTTGACGTTGCAAAAAGGTCCACATTTGTCAGTAGTGGAACCAGTTGAGCCACACTGTACCTGATTTCTGTCCTACACAACAGTGAGATATTAAATTTGTCTTGTTATAAGCTGCTAAGTTTGTGGTAATTTGGTACAGCAGCAATAGAAAACTAATAGTTTCATCAAACTTGGGTAGTCTTGTGTCATTATCTCTTCAAATATTTTTTAGCACCACATTCTTTTTTCTCTCTTTCTGGAACTCTGATGACACGAATACTTTTTGTTTGTTTTCTCACAGTTCTCTAGGCTCTGTTTATTTTGCAAAACTTTTTTCCTCTGTTGTTCATATTAGATAAATTCTAGTGATCTGTCTTCAGGTTCACCAACTCTTCTGTTATCCCTATTCTGCTATTGAGTCCACCCAGTGAGATTTTTATTTCAGTTATTACAGTTTTCAGTTTTAAAATTTCTATTTGTTTTTTTCTGTGTATGATCGAGTTGTTTGCTGATTATTTTCTGTTTTAATAGTTCTTTCAAGAGTGTTTTCAGTTACTCATTTGGGCATTTTAAATTGCTGCTTTAAAATCTGTCAGATAGTCCCAGCATTTGTATAATCTTACTATTGCTATATGTTGATTGTATTTTCCCATGCAGTTGAGATTTCTGTAGCTATTCACATCCCAAATATTTTGGATTGTATACTGGAAATTTTGAATATTAGGTTAAGAGACTCTGTGTCTTGTTTAAATATTATGAAGAATGTTGATTTTTTTTTTTTTTTTTTGGTTTGTTTTAGCAGGCAATTGGCCTGGTTAGGTTCAGCTTACAAGGTATAACCTGCCTTCTATGGGATGAAATTCCATTGTCTGTTCAACTTTCTTTTTTTTTTTTAGTTTTATTTTATTTTGTCAGTATACAATGTGGTTGATTATTGTGGCCCATCACCGAAACCTCCCTCCCTCCTCCCTCTCCCCCTCCCTCCCAACAAACTCCTTTCTGTTTGCTTGTCATATCAACTTCAAGGAATTGTAATTGTTGTGTCTTCTTCCCTCCCCCCTGCCCCAGGTTGCCTGTGTATTTATTTATTTATTTTCAATGCTATTTGAATATTTCCCATGTGTGCCACCCAATGGTCAGTCTGGGTCGTGGGCAGAGGTCTATCCATTAGTTCAGTTCTCAAGGTCTTTTTTTATGCTAATTAGGATAATATCCATGCATGTGCAGGTCAGGGATGTGCCGGTTCTCTTTCCTGATCTCCTCCCACTCTTTTTCTTTGGTACTTGCTAGTTCCCTGTGCTTCATTTTTAATTCTTCCAGCCAGAAACCATCCATTTTTGCATGGTTTTTGGAGATAAACTGTGGGAGGACAGAGAGGAAGAGAAGAAAGAAAGCAATGGGTTTTATTTTACCCTCTTGAATCCATAGCTCCTCACCGAATGGAGAGGAAGTTTTCCTTCTCTCAATTTTGGTTTCTGAAGTCTCCTCTTGCCAGCTGCTATTATATTTGCCACTGTCATTACAGGATTGCCTGGAAGCTGGGATGGGAGAGAACAGAGAAAAAAGAGAGGAAAAAATCATGGACATTTTCTCCACTTTCTTTGAGCTTTAACTAGTTCTCCTTCCCACTCCTTGAGCCAGGTTGCTTTGGGATGTCTCTGTGTTTGCATCATAGTACTCATTCGATGCTGGGTTTCAGGCTTTATTGAGTTGAGGTTGGGAATACAAGAGGAAAAAAATTGGTAAAATCACCACTGGTTTGGTTTTACTTTGAATTCTGGCACCCTCAAAGCTGTTGTAATTTAGTTTTGTGAGTCCTCAAATAGCTGGTCCATGATGGGAATTCTATCCAGGTGTATAGTTATGTTCAGTTGGAAAGAAAGAGTGGCATGTATTTACTCCATGTTACCTGGAATGAGTTCCTTATTATGTTTTTAAATATCTGTAGGATCTGTCGTGATTTCCCTTCCTTTATTCCTGATATTGGTAAATTGTGTCTTTCTTCTCTTTTTTTCTTGCTGAGTCTAGGTAGAGATTTATTAATTTTATTACTTCTTTCAAAAACCAGATTTTGGTATAACTGATTTTTCTCTATTTTTTTTTGTGTTCTATTTCTTTACTTTCTTCTCTTATTTCTATTATTTCTTTACTCTACACATTTTGGCTTAATTAGCTCTTCTATTTTTCCCTCTTTTCTTTATTCCTTTTTTTCTCCTCATGATTTTTTTTTTTTGGTAAAGATTCCACTTTTTTACATTTTTTATAATAACTTTATTTATAACTTTAGATTTTTTTAGTAATTTTCTTAGTGTTTAAATCATGCATTTGATGTTATCACAGACTACCTTCAAATAATATATCATTTTATGTATGGCATAATAACTCGTAAGAGTATACTTCCATTTCCCTCCCATTCTTTATGCTTTATTTATACATTTTACTTTTATCTATGTTACAACTCCCAAAATACAGGGTCGTTATTTTTTTCTTGCTTTATACAGTCAATTTTTCAGCTTTTTAATTTCCATGAGTTCTTGGTAACAAAATGGGAAGTAGATTCTTGTTTTCATATTCAAATGTTATGTGTCAGGTACTGACCACAGCATTTTTTCATTCATCAATTATTTCTTACATATTTCCTTATTGTTAGTGTTCTCACAATGTATCCTTGTAACTAGCATTCTCATTTGCCAGACCGATACAAAATAGCGATGCTAGACTCCTGCTCTTACAGCCACCCCTTCCCTATGGTGTTTCTTGGACAGGATCAGAGCGTAGAAAATTACAGTCAATTTTCATTATTTATGGTAGTTCTGTTCTATGATGTTACTGCAAACACTGAAATAGTGAATACTGAATCATTGCCTCTAAGGGACATGTAGGGCTAGGTTCCTTTGAGCCTTTGGCCACAACAGTTTTGTCAACAGATCAACACATAACCTTGTTTTGTGTGTTTGTGTTTAAAGACATCTTATTTAATATTTATTTTAATTCATCAACACTGAGCTCCCTGCCAACAGCACTATATTCATGCCTTAATGAAGCTTGTCTAATACATGTATTTTTTTCCTTAAGGTATCCCATAGCCTTCTTGAAGTTAAAAGCACTAGACAGCACTTCAGTACTACACTTGGGGGCCATTTAAACAGTGAAATAACCAAAAAAAAAAAAAAAAAAAAAAGCAAAAAAAATGAAAATTGTGGCACTAAATATATCATGAATTGTACACTTGTTTACAGTATGAGAGCCAAAACAAGAAGGCAGAATGTCACCTTGTTCAAACTCAGTAGAAAACGTGTGTGCGTGATGCAAATGTTTCACTGTTCTGTGCATGCACATGCCTGTGAATAACTGTGAAAGCTTCGTGAATATTGATTTTGGAGTTACAAATAAATTTTAGCAAGTAGGTGAATTCACAAATATAGAATCTACAAATAATGAATATCAACTGTACTGATGGATGACTTGTTTTTTTCCCACTTAGTAATATTTAAGGACTATGCTTCCTGTAGGTTGGCACACTCCTAACCCCAGTGACCTCTTCGTGAGACCTAACAAAAGTTTAGAATTATCTTTATTTACCATAGAAAACAAAAAAGACTCTCAGAGGTCATCCTAATGAAATAGGGTTTAGGGGCTCTTAGAATTTCATGGTACCCTACTCATTTTGTAGTACAGGCAGCTGCTTTCCATACTGACTTGGTGGACCCACCCTCCTCCAGTCTGTTTATTCTTGACAGAAGGAATATAGCCCACATGGTACCTAAATATACTTCACATCCTTTTGGCCCAATTAAGCATTTTATTGACTGTAATCTACCATTTTTAGTGTCTAAATAAAATGGGTTTTGTTTTATGCATTGTTAGGAAGTATATAGAATCATCAGGGTTCATTTTGTTCCAATTGGCTAGTTTTACCTTACAAAGGCTGTCAGCCCCTTCCATCTTGTGAGATGCTTTAGTTTTAAAGAAATAGTTGTATGTTTGCAGTCTGTGTTTTAAGAAAGGTCACTTTGAAATTTCCTTTTGGCTTTTTGTGGCTGTGCTATCTGTCTGTCATGTCACATTAGACTTTCTCAAGGATTATGCCATGTGTGACACAGTGAAGAGAGTCAGTCTATCATGAAAATAAAGCCCCTGCATGTGAAAATGGGAAAAAAAGGTGCACCTTGTTAAAAAACAGGTCAAAGAAGTAAAAACCATTATTGGAAGATAAATTCTAAGTCAAAGAAGCAAAGGCCAGGGAGGGCAGCTTTGACACTGTTTTCAGCTGGTTTTGAGCAAACTTGTCCAGAGAGGCCAAGGGGGAGATTATTTCTGTAAAAACGAAACATTTGATTTTATTGTCTCTTAGCCTTTTGTGCAAGGGAGGGAAAATGTGGAGTACTTCACTTAAACAGAGCTTGCTCCCTTCTGAGGTTAAGAATTCCTTGCACCTGAAGCCAAAGCCCCTCAGTGGACCAGATTCCAGGGGCCTTCACAGGAGTCAACTTCAGAGTGCCTTGGGGAAAGTAGAAGCAGTACAGTGTGAAAATGTTTAAAAGCCTGAAGAAAACTTCGTCGAAAGTTATCTTTTGTGTGCATGTTTCCCCTTGAAATGTGTAAACAATAATAATAATAAATAATATATTTTAGAATCCAACCCGGTGTACCATTGATTCTCCTCTCACTATCTTGTCTCCTCTGAATGAAATATCACTTATATATACATGTATTTCTCTCCCTTCTCCTTTACTTCCAATATCAATGACATACTTTTGAGTTTCTTGTACCTCGATTTTCTTTTCTCTGCTTCTCTTCTTGATCCCTTAGAGTTTACTTTTGATTTTTCTGCCTCATGAAACTTCTTGTATGTGCTTTCAAAAGGTGTGCCTTGTGTTCAGGTCAAAAGAGTGCTTTTCTGTGCTCATCCTATTTGATAGTCTGCTGCCCCAGACATCAGCTGTCCCTCCCCAGCCTTCACCAAGTTCAGGTTGTCTCAGTATTCCTCTCAAGGGACAGCCTTTCCATAAGTGTCTTCTTATTTCAGCTGCTCCCTTAGATTGCTTCAGATGATCCCTCCCTAACCTTGTCTTTGTTCTGAACCATTTTAGGCTCTTGCCTTTATGACATCTCTCTCTCTCTCTCTCTCTCCACTGACTTCTTCCTTTTTTCTTACAAACAAGGTCAGTTCTACAAGCCCTTTAAAATCATAATCATAAAAAACCGGACCTAAGAGAACCCCTAATTTATCTCATCTTTGTTATTCTTACTAGCAACCATCCTGTTTCTCTCTCTTACCACCAAATGTTTCAAAAGAATAATCTATTCATTACTATGATTTCCTTTACCCACAGTCTGTCTTCTGTTCTTAACACTCTAAAGAAACTATTCTAGTCAAAGCTTCTAGTGACTTAGAAGTTATCAAATGGCTTGTCCCAGTCTTTTTCCTCTTCCTCACTCTGGAAACTTTGTCATGGTTAAATCAATCTTCCTTGGGTGTTATTTAGAGAAGTGTAAAATAAGTAAAAGTTTCCCACCCCTACTCTGGTTTCCTCCTTTCTACTCCCAAGAAGTAATAACTGAAAAAGTTTACTATATATCCTTCCAGAAATTTTCTGTACATAATCAAACATCTTTTAATACGAACAGATTCATATTATACACAATCTGCTGTAGATTGCTTTCTTCATTTAAAAATAAGTCTTGTAGACCAGCCCATATTGGTATATAAAGATTTACCTTATTAAAAAATGATGGAACAGGCTTCCCTTGTATGGAAGAGTCATAGCTTACTGAATTGGTTTCCCACTGATGGACATTTAGGTTGTATCCAAATTACTGCTATCACGGTGTTGCAGTGAGCATGCTCATACAAGCAAATGCATTTATGAATATAATCATAGCATAAATTCCTAAATTTGGAAATGCTACCAAGC
Source organism: Cynocephalus volans (assembly GCF_027409185.1). NCBI lineage: Eukaryota > Metazoa > Chordata > Mammalia > Dermoptera > Cynocephalidae > Cynocephalus > Cynocephalus volans. The sequence goes on along the minus strand of NC_084478.1, from coordinate 108,076,160 downwards.
CCTCTCTCTTTTTAAGTAAGGACAGTTTAGTAACATAACAAATACCCATTGTAATTTCTACCATATTAAGAAATAGAACATTTGCCCACCTTTTGTTTCTTCTTCCTATATCCTCCTTCCCACCCATCCCCCAATTTATATACTAGTTTTAAATTTCTGTTAATCATTTTCTTGCTTTTTAATTTATTTTTTAAATATAACATATATTTGTGCATATCCGTGGGGTTCATTATGTTGTTTCCATACATGCATATACTGCACAATGATCCACTTAGGGTAAATAGCATAGTCTTGTACCCATTAGTTCACCACTTTTCCTCCTACCCCACCTTGCCTCTGATAACCATTATTCTACTCTGTACTTCTATGAGAATCATTTTTTTTTTTAGATTCTACATGAGAGAGATCATGCAGTATTTGTCTTTCTGTGCTCGACCTACTTCACTTAACATGATGGTTTCCAGTTCCATCTATGTCACTGCAAATGATAGGATATCATTTTTTAATATATTTTTATGATTATACAGACATTACAAATTCATTGTATAAGTTCAACGTGTACAATAATGTATGCAACTTAAATAATAATGACCCAATTGTTCTGTCACTAAACAATGAACCCTGTTAAAATCATTATATTTTCTTGTTTCTTTCTAGGCATTGTAGAGATATGTATTTATTTTTATCTCTATCTATAAATCTGTTTTAGGGATCTCCAGAGAAATGGATCCAATAGGATATATATATACATATATAGAAAGAGATTTATTATGATAAATTTGCTCACATGGTTATGGAGGCTGAGAAGTCCCATGATCTGCCATCTGCAAGCTGGAGGCCTAGGAAAGCTGGTGATGTTGATCCAATACAAACCCAAAGGCCTGAGAGTCAGGGGAGCCAATGGTTTAAGTTCCAGTCTGAGACCAAAGGCCCAAGAACCAGGAGTGCCAGGACAGGAGATGGATGTTCTAGCTCAAGAAGAGAGAGAGATAATTCTGCCTGCCTCCACATTTTTGTTCTACTCAGGCCCTTAATGGATTGGATGATGCCCAGCCATACTGGTGAAGGCAGATTTTCTTTACTAAATCTACTGATTCAAATGCTCATCTTTTTTGGAAACACCCTCACAGATACACCCAGAAATAATGTTTTACCAGATATCCGGGAATTCCTTAGCCCAGTTAAGTTGATGCATAAAATTAACCGTCCCAAGTCACACCTTGTCAATCTGGCACCCACATGCATCTCTTTAAGCTATATTTAATCTCCAAATAAAGACAATTATATGGTGTTAATTCTGCCTGACATGATACAACTATCCTTCATATAACCAAAAACGTACTAATCTCTTACCCAGAAGAGGAGGTAAAGTCCTTCAGTAATATTTAATCTTCTCCTGAAAGCCTGTAACTTAAATACTATGATGTAAAATTAATAATACTTAAATATGTATATGAAGTCAACTCATCTTATGTTTCATGATAAGGGAATAAAAGAGGAAAGAAGAAAAGATGTTTGCTTATTATGTGTACACATGCACACACATTTATTCATGGAAAAATAAGGAGGAAATACTCATGACAATTAAAGACTCCTTATCTGTAACTGGTCATGTGGTCTTAGCTGGTATTTATGGATAACTTTTCCCACTATCCATTCTGTATTTCCTTTGATTTCAACAAGTACCTAAGCTAGTTATGGTTCCTTACCTGTTGGGGTGACCCAAACCTTCATTTCAGGAAATGTGAGTCCTCCAACTTTATTTCTTTCAAGATTGTTTTAGCTATCTGAGGCCCCTTGCAATTCCATATGAATCTGAGGATTAACATATTCATTTCTGTGAAAAAAGCTGCTCGAATTTTGATATAGGTACTGTCTTTTTATTATGCATTTCTCTGAATATTAGTAAATTTGGATACAATTTCATGTCATCTTTTGTAAATTGTCCGGTGATGTTCTCTTTTCATGAATCTATTAAGGTTTTTGTGATTGTTCTTATTTATTCTAATGAGCATTTTATGTATGAAGGTCATAAACCCTTGAAAAAACATTTCAAAAATTTGCAGTGTTTGAATATTTTTATACAATCCTTTTCACTGGAGAAGTTTAAGCATTTTGAATGTTATATCTATCAGTCTTTTCCTTGTGGTTTCTTCTATTGCTCTTAAACCCAGTAAGTTCTTCCTTATTCTGTAAGCAGGTTAATATTTACATATTTTCTTCTAGTTAAAAAATTGTTAAAACACTTAACTATTCCATTATGTTGATATATGATATAAAGTTTTAGACAGATTTTTTTCTGACATAACTTGCATTCTGCCTTTATAGAATAACCCTTGATTTTGCTATTCATTTATGATGTCACTCTATTCATTTATTAGATTCTTATGTGTCTTAGCTCTAGAATCTCAGTCTGCTTGGTGCTTTTTATCCCCATTGATATGTCTGTCTACTTTTGTACCAGTATCAAATTTTAAAAATTATTATAGCTTTGAAGCATCTCTTAGTATCCAGTAGAGTAAATCTTCTATCATTACTCTTTTTTTCCCAACAAAGTTAAATATTTTTATATACATGTCCCAAATAGATTGCTGGCTATTTGATGACAAAGGCTGTGCTCTATTAATCTGTTTATTACCCCACCACCACCATTTTGGCCAGTACAATGTCTTATATAATTAATTTTGATTCCGTTTCTATACTGTACTTAATGGCTTCCAAGTTTCTGTTTTTATATTTGTGTTTTTTAAAAAATTTAACTTAATTTTTTATTGAAACATAATTGATTATACATATTTGTGTGGTACAGACTTGACTATCAATACTTGTGTCCAATATGTGATAATCAAACCAATATAATTATCATATTCGTCATCATAAAGCGGAGTCATTCTTTGTGTCCATTAACCAATTTCTGACTAATGCCCTCCCCCTCCCTCTTTCCCACCTCTAGTAACCCCAGTTCTCTCTTGAAAATTCAACATGTTATTGTGATTGCTCTTTCGCTTTCTTTCTTTCTTTCTTTCTTTCTTTCTTTCTTTCTTTCTTTCTTTCTTTCTTTCTTTCTTTCTTTCTTTCTTTCTTTCTTTCTTTCTTCCTTCCTTCCTTCCTTCCTTCCCTCCCTCCCTCCCTCCCTCCCTCCCTCCCTCCCTTCCTTCCTTCCCTCCTTCTTATGAGTGGGGACATGCTGTATTTCTCTTTCTGTGCCTTGCTTATTTCACTTAACATAATTTTCTCTGAGATCATCCATGTTGCTGTAAATGGCAGAACTACATTCTTTTTTATGGCTGAGTAGTATTGCATTGTGTGTATTTATCACATTTTCCTTATTCAGTCATCTATCAATGGACATTTGAGTTGGATCCATATCTTAGCTATTATAAATAGAGCTACAATAAACATGGGCGTGCAGGTGTCCCTTTACCATGATGATTTCAATTCTTTCGGGTGTATACCCAGTAGTGGGATTGATGAATTGTCTGGTAGTTGTATTTGTAGTTGTTTGAGAAACGTCCATACTGTTTTCCATAATGGCTGCACTAGTTTATAATCTCACCAACAGTGTAGAATGGTTCCCCTTTCTCCAAATCTTTGCCAGCATTTGTTATTTTCTGCTTTGATCATGGCCAGTCTAACAGGGGTGAGATGATATCTCAATGTGGTTTTGATTTGCATTTCCTTTATGATCAGTGATGTTGAGCATTTTTTCATATACCTGTTGGCCATTTGTATGTGTTTCATTGAGAAATGTCTGTTCAGCTCCTTTGCCCATTTTTTAATTGGATTATTTATTTTTTTACTGTTAAGCTGTTTGGGTTCCCTGTATATTCTGGATATTAATCCCTTGTTGGATGTTTAGTTTGCAAATACTTTCTCCCATTCTGTAAGTTGTCTTTTCACTCTGTTAATTATTTCTTTTGCTGAAAATTCATCATCCCTTCATGATAAAGACACTCAACAAATTAGGTATAGAAGGAAAGTATCTGAACACAATAAAATCCATATGTGACAAACCAACTGCCAATATCATCCTGAATGGGAAAAAGCTGAAAGCTTTTTCAGAACAGGAACAAGACAAAGATGCCCACTCTCACCATTCCTATTAAACACAGTATTGGAAGTACTAGCCAGAACAATCAGGTAAGAGAAAGAAATAGAGGGAATCTAGGTTGGAAAAGATGAAGTCAAATTGTCCCTGTTTGCAGATGACATGATCCTATATATAGAAAGACCTGAAGACTCTACCGAACAACTCTTAGAGCTGACAAATGAATTCAGTAAAGTTATAGGATACAAAATCAATATACAAAAATCAGCAGCATTTTTATACTGTAACAATGAACTAGCAGAAAAAGAAATCAAGAAAGTAAGCCCATTTATGATAGCTACCACTAATAAAATACTTAGGAATAAATTTAACTTAAGGGGTGAAAGATCTCTACAACAAGAACTACAAATCACTGCTGAAAGAAATTAAAGCATACACAGAAAGATGTAAAGACATTCCATGCTCATGGATTGAGAGAATTAATGTTGTGAAAGTGTCCATACTACCCAAAGCAATCTACAGATTCAATGCGATCCTTGTCAAAGTCCTAATGGCATTCTTCATAGAAATAGAAAAAAAAATGCTAACATGTATATGGAACAAAAGACCCTGAATTGCCAAAGTAACCCTGAGCAAAGAAAAGAAAAGAAAAAAAAAAAAGCCAGAGGAATAACACTACCTGATTTCAAATTATACTCCAATGCTATAGTAACCCAAACAGCATGGCAGTGGCATAAAAAGAGACACACAGACTCTGGAACAGAGTAGAGAACCCAGAAATCAATCCACATCCTTACAGCCAACTGATCTTCAACAAAGGCACCAAGAATACACACTGTAGAAAAGACAGCCTCTTCAATAAATCATGCTGGGAAGACTGGAAATCCATGTGTAGAAGAATAAAACTAGGCCTGTACCCCTAGCCATATAATAAAATTAACTCAAAATGGATTAAAGACTTAAATGCAAAACCTAAAACTGTAAAACTCTTGGAAGAAAAAATAGGGGAAACACTTCAGGATCTAGGACTGGGCAAAGACTTTATAAGACCTCAAAAATACAGGCAACAAAAGAAAAAATAAAGAAATGGGATTATATCAAACTAAAAAGCTTCTGTATTTGTGTTCTGAACACGCAAATCTACCTCTGCACCTTATGATCTTTGAAAGTCAGCCTTTCTTGTAAAGATATTCCTTGACCACTTGTCATTTTTAAATCTGAATGCCCTTTTAAATTCTGGGAGCTATATTTTTCTGGGGTACCTACTTCTTCCAGTGTCATGTCACACATTTGGCAATTGTTAATTCTGTGCAGACTCTTCTAGGGTGAAGCAGTGTTAATATCCTAGCAAAGTGGAACCATTATATACTAAGTGGGACTTGACATTTTTTTTTTCTTCCTTTCTTGCCATCTCCTGTTACGTTTATACCAAGATATTTGGACTCTTTTTATTTTTTTTTATTTTATTTATTTTTTTTTTAAATTTTTATTTTGTCGATATACATTGTGGCTGATTATTGCTCCCCATCACCAAAACCTCCCTCCCTTCTCCCTCCCCCCCTCCCCCCCAACAATGTCCTTTCTGTTTGCTTGTCGTATCAACTTCAAGTAATTGTGGTTGTTATATCTTCTTCCCCCCCCCCCGGTTTTGTGTGTGTGTGTGTGAATTTATATATTAATTTTTAGCTCCCACCAATAAGTGAGAACATGTGGTATTTCTCTTTCTGTGCCTGACTTGTTTCACTTAATATAATTCTCTCAATGTCCATCCATGTTGTTGCAAATGGCAGTATTTCATTCCTTTTTTTTGGACTCTTTTTAAATGCTGTCTTTTTTCCTTCCTCTCTGGTCCTGGTCCCAGTGCTTACTAAATCTAGACACTTAATTATTTATTAAAAACTAGGCTTACCCAGCCATTTCACTTTAATTCAAGTGCTAAAATCCTGGGCTATTATTAAGCTCTGTCTGACCATGATCCCTAAGGCCATTGTTTTTGGTCTTTTTGCAATGTACTGCTCATTGTATAAAATATGCAAATAGTGATAGTTCAGACCGTTACCCTCTAATAAGTAGTTCATTGAGCTTCTCTCTTGAAATATACCAAGGTTTGGTTTGCCCTTCACTTATAGGCCTTTTTAGTTTCTGCCTATGAAAAAGCTCATTTACCAATAAAGCTAACTTAAAGATGTCTGAGTGCTGCTGTTACCTCTCTCTATGTATTTGGTAAGGTTATGCTATGTTTGATGGCGGAGATATGTCTCCCTCTTCCATCTGCCATAAATAGAAGTTTCTACATACGGTTTCAGATACAGTCAATTTCTGTATCTTTGGCATCACTACAGAGACAGCCCCCATAGCCATATACTTTCTGTATAGAGGAAGATAATGCAGATTGTTGGCTGATCTACATATTTCTAAGGTGCCTATTGTTAAATGTTTTGACAGATGTCAGAGAAAAAAAAATAAAATGACCTTGATAAGTTAGGAAAAAAGTATCTTAATGGAAAAGAAAGATAAAAGGACGGACTATCACAGGGAGATAAAAACCCAAATTCACAAAAACAGAGTTGAAAAAGACTGGCTTATCCTAAGCATCACAGACAAAGATCTGAGAGTCACAGTTGATGTAAAGTTCAATATGGACAAGCAATGCAGTGCCATGGTGGAAAAAATCGACTTATGCTAAATGCATGAGGTGATTCTCCTGTTAGATTGAGGAATCTAGTTTTAAGAAAACTGAATATAAAATTTATTATTATTGTTACTTATAATAATCACTAATATCTGTTTTACACCGAACAGAGTCCTTTTACATATGTTATAAGTTCATTTGTTCCTGACAACAACCCCCGTGAGTTATTTATTAGTAAATCCCCATTTCACAGAAGAGAAACCAGACTCAAAAAAGGTCAAGTTAAATGCCTGAAGGCATACAGGAAGTTTTGGGTTTAAAGTCAGATCTTTTGACTTCAAATTTGATGTGGTTTCTGCTACACCATATTCCCTCTTAAGAAGAAATAAGTAGAGAAAGATTACTCGTGTTAAAACCACTTTTTCATATTTTAAAACTATTTGGATATCTTCCAACTAATAAGCTTTCCAGGTGAATTTAATAAAGAAATGGATTTGTGATAATTCAATTTGCAACCAACTTTTTGGAAGGAAGCTAATTGTATAAAGGGAAGTAATTTAAACGCAGTTATTAGTGTATATAGCATGATAATTCAGATTTTGATTGTCCCACTAAAATAGATATGGAGATATCAATAGACAAGGAGACTGTGGCGTACATTTAGAAAAATAAATCGTATGAACAGGGAAAAATTGGGGGCTGTTTAATAAGCAAGAGACAAAAAGAGTAAGCTTATCTTGGTCTTTGTAAGAAAGGTTTTTTCAGTAGAAAGCTGCTCAGTTCTTTGGTCTGCTCACAGATGAAACAGTATAAAATTTGCTTCATTCATTCATTCATTAAAAATTTCCTTTCAACTTTCTAATATGTGTCAGTCACTCTGTTAGGTGTGGGGACACAAAGATAAGTAGAACATTGCCCTTGTCCTCAAGAACTCTTTGTTGGGGTGGTGGCAAATGTGTTAATAAATGACATTATTATATACATAGAATAATAAAGGTATGTGTACCTTGAATGCTGAAGGCTTAAGGGGCTAATTTAATCTAGGGGTAACAGAGAAAGTGGGGTTTTTTTAAGCTGATTTTGAAGCGTGAATAGAATCCTGCCTGCTTAAATTGAAGCATTTGGATTTCAGCTGGACTTCAGAAAGAACTTTTAAATATTAGCTTGAAAACTATAATGGTCCATTAAAAGAAGTAATATTTTTTTTAACCTCTGGAGGATTTAAAGGTAAAAACTAATCTTTCCAAAGGCAGGGGAAGGTACCATATGATCCTTTAAGCAAGGTACCTTCCAGCTCTGGTGTTTTTCTGATAAATTGAGAGCTGATCCTGCATGCTCAGAGATTTACAAAATCAGGCAGTAGACAAAATGAAAATCATGCAGTGTGCCTAAAAGCAATTCAATAAAAATGCTTCTATTCTCTTTATGCTTGGTTTTTATGTAAATCTGCATTTGAGGAGAAATTGTGTTTGTTGTAAGCAGATGTTCATGTGCTCTCAGCTAAGTAATAATGGGAAACAGTAGAAGGAGGTGGTGCTGGGTATGAAGCTGAAGCAGTGGGACTAATCAGTGTGGATGGTGCCAGTGTACTTTATAAAAGAAAAAGAGGATTGTTGTCTCGTGGTGAATTTCTTTTGAAAAATATGTGGTTGTGTTAGAAAAATGGAGATAACAAATACAAGAGAATGCATCAAAATAGAGGCTTATAGGGATCACTCTTGTCTGAAAATCTTGAATAATTTTTAGAATATGTTGGTATCAAGGCTCCAGAGGGAGTGGATAAAGCTACAAAAGGCAACACAGTGTAGTGTTTAAGATTACAGAACCTGAAACCAGACTACCTCGGTTTAAATGTTTGTTCATACATACTAACAATTGCACCATCTTGGACAAGAGTTTTCACCTTCCTGATTCTCATTTTTTTCATCTATAAAATGGGGACCATGATCGTAAAAAATAGCATTTACTTTATAGGGTTGATTGAGGATTAAATGAGTTAATATATATAGGAAAACTAGAATACTACCTGGAGCATAGCATTTTATAAGTCCTTGCTTAGAACCTTGTGAGAAGGTCTAGGCAGATTAAATTAGCCCCATTTGGCAGCTGAGGTTATGGGCTCAAAGAGGTTGAGCAGCTTGCTCCAGGTCATGCAGAGCCAGGACTTGAACCAGGCCTTCATGTCTCATCTAGCATTCTTTGCATTTGATCACACTTGTCATTGGGTCCACATTTCTTCTCAGGACTTTCATAGACAACTGAGAAAAATATATGTGCTTGCCTGTATTAGATTGCTTTTGCTGCATCAAAAATTTCCCAGCTTAGTGGCTTTAAAATATTACATATTTATTGTCTCAGAGTTTCCATGGGTCAGGAGTCTGGGCACAACCTAGCTGGATCTGGGCTCAAAGTTTCACAAAGCTGCAGTCAAGGTGTTAGCCAGGCTGCATTCTCATTTGGAGGCTAGATGAGAGAAGGATCTGATTGGCAGAATCTAGTACTTTGTGACTGCAGAATTCATTGCAGCTTGCTTCTTCAAAGCTGCGATGGAGAGAGAGTTTCTGCTGCTTGGAGTCTCTCATTTCAGGGTAGCCTCATTAGGTCAGTTCCAACCAGAATGATCTTCCTTTGATTAATTACAAGCCAATTACGCACCTTAATTTCATCTGAAAAATCCTTTTACCTTTGCCCTATTATGCGACAGAATCACAGGAGTGACATTCCATCACCTTTGCTATATTTTACGGGTTAGAAGCAGCTTATAGGTTTTACCTCAACTCAGGGGAAGGGTATCATACAAGGGACTGCACATTGGGTGTCACCCTAGGGCATGTTCACCAAGTCCCATTGTTTTCAAGCTGTGGATAACAATGTACTTTAAAGGTGATCAAGTGATTTTAAAAGTCAAAGTCAGGACTTGAATCAGAGTAGATATGAACAAATAACAGTGTGTTGGGGAGAACAGGTAAAGGACTGCCCCTATTTTACCAGCTTATCTTTTTCAACAGTTTGCTTTTCTTTTTCATTTAGGTATACTCCTGCTCAAGATACCTCACTCCCTGGGCTACTATTAGGTGTATATACACATTCTTTTCACTTGATAGCCAGGGATGTAACAGGTAAAAATAAGAGCAGAAACATAAAAGCTTGCTTCAGTACATGCCAATCAAGGATGTGATTTCTTGGTGGGCTTCCCTGAAATCAGAGCTAAAACGTAAACAGTTGAAATTTTCACAGGATTAAGCCTCAAGTTTTCCTTTGCATCCCACCATTTTAGCAAAGCCTTCCAACACAGAACTCCACGATGAAGATGTCCTTCTTGCTATCTCATCTGTTTGTGTCATGTTCCTGTGTTTTGCATTTGTTTGAAAGCTCTTTAATGTATTTATAAAATGAACACATATGTTGATTGGTAAATAATAAATAAAGAACAGTTGGCATAGACAGCATTCTAATCTCTGAAAAGAAACTTCAAGAACCACCAGTCTGTGCTGTTGTGGTTATTACCCTTCTTCTTGTCTATCTGTGGATTTCTGTGACCTACAGGGCCACACCCATTGTCCCAAATGCTTGTAGTCCACTACAATTCTTCTAGAGGTCCACTATAGAAAATCATGCTGAAACTAGTGCTAGATAGTTAAACAATGAAAAGGAAAGGTGGATTTCTTAAGTTCCCAGATATGCTTTAGAAAATAAGTTAAACCCCTATTGCTTTCCCCAGTACCTTCTCAGGAGTATAAAGGGGGTATGCAGTGGCACCTGCATGAATTAAACAAAATGATCTTGGAAACACTAGATTGTTTCTTATAAGGATGTCACAGATCAAGTTGGATGCATAATAGATGGAGAAATTGTTTAAAACTACACTCTATACTGTAATAAAAAGCACAGAGGCCCTGCTGAAGCTTTTGCTCAAATAAAGTGACAGGGCGTTTCCTGTTTCTTGGCTGGTACTGTATTTAGTACTCACTGATGCTGAATAAATGTTATTTTGTGTTGTATTTTTAACAGGTCTATACAATATATGAAAGAAAAAAGAAGTAAAGAGTGCTGCTAGGCCCAGAGACACTGTCTACTAGATGTGGGTATGTGGCTTCCGGGATCTTGTCCCACATCCCTCCCTTGCCTGGGCCTTTCTGCAGTACACCGTAAATCAGTGCTTCTCTATTACATGCTTCTTGACCATGGGTTCTTGCCTATGGGTGGCATGGAGCTATAGTAAAAACAATAAGAATCTCTGTGCCCACCAAACGCTGCTTGTATAGTGAATAAATAATGTACTTTGCATATCTATGTACTACTATTTAGCAAAAGTATGTAGATGTTGCTGTGATGAAGAAAATATAAGCTCATGCATAAGTGTTGCTGAATTTACTGTAGCTTTTTGTCATTGTGCATTTTTTCAACCAACCTATCCTAAATATCTGACTTGCTAGTGCATGTGTATATGCAAGATACACACACACACACACACACACACAGATGGGGTGGTGGGAGGGTTAATGTTTAAAAGATATTCATAAATTCCAAAAGGCTGGGTGGGATCCACTGCTCTAAGTGCTTGCTTTTAGTAAGAAGTCTTGTCTTTGTCTGTCTCTATCTCACCGTCTCTAAGTAACTTCTGAGGGGCTGAGTACAATTATCTTTCCCCTCCTTTTGGTGACTAAAGCATCTTTTCCCTCAGACACTGATGCTGAGAAAGACATACTAGTAGCTCTAATAGTAATAATAATTTCCCCTTAAATAACACCTTTTGTCTGATGCTCTCTAAATGCTATATGGTGGGATTGTACTGTCACTGGTGAGAAAAACGAACAGCTAAGAGGTGCTGCAGCTGAGGATAGAATCTAACCAGTTTGGTCCCCTAAACATATGCTCTCTCTGTTAAGGCCTGCCTGTGTATTTCTGACAGGGTGGGGCTTCTCTATTTCCAACTTAACCCTGCAGCTCTAGGGGAAGGCTTGACAGCAGGGTCTCTAGCCATTTGGATGATTTGCCAGGCTGCCACACCTTCATGTATTTAGACACTTAAGTAAATTCTCCGATGTCCAGCATGGCTGAGGACATAGGGGGTTAGCAGTCAGTTTATGAAATTCCATGCTTCATTTTTCAATGAATTAGAATATGATAAAATACACCCAACAAGATTAGGCTGAAGAAAATTTTTCTATGAAGAGTCAGAAGGCATTTTTGAACTGGCACAGGGCCATGAAATCAGCATTATGAATGCCAGTGAACACCATGCTGCAGGTGATTGGCTGTGCTGAGGCTCCCAAGTAAAGGAAGCACAAGATAACAGAGGTGATAGTAGATGGCAGGTTTTTAGTATGTGTATCATGAGGGCTTTTGTTCACAGGGTCATCCTTAGGTGGACATGAGGCTTGGGGAAAAAAGTCACAATGTGTGTTTCTCCCTCTTCATATTTTGTATGTAGACAAAATCAGGTTGAAGTGAACATTTATGTTGCCTTCAGGGAGGGAGGTGGTGGGAAGGAAATCAAACAGGGGCAGTCAGAAGCAGGATTAAGAGAGACCAAGGCTACTTTCATGTTTTGAGCCTCTTGGCAAATGAAAACTATAGAAAAGCCAAAAGAGGAGGGTAATACAAATAAGCACAGGTTGCCAACAACTTGAGTAAAAGTATCTAATTTATTAGAACAGCGCTCTTCATTAGGGTCTCTTTCTCCCTTTCTCTCAGCACAGGGTCCTTTCTGTTTGCAGATCTCAATACACATCATTCAGCAGAAGCCAACCACCTTCTCTACTGTGTTATTCCCTTCTCTATAAGAATTGTAATTATATTTACTAAAGGTCGAGGAGCAAAAATCTGTTGAATTTAAATAGACATTGAGCAATTTAGGCCACGAATGTAACACTTAAAGTAATTTGGTTCCGACAGAAAACACCTGTCCATGCTGTGAATCCAGATGGGGAAACTTGGCAATCTCAGGAGAGCCATAGCAGCGCCCCACACTAAGGATAAAGAAGACCAATTATCTTGTAAGCCAAATCTTCTGAAATAAATTGTCTGAGGAATCGACCTTTGAAAGGCTCAAGATCTAGCGTGGTTTGCTTAAAAATGTTTCACCCTGAATACTTCAGAATCTCATTTCCACTTTTGTTATTCTCTCCATCCCTCTCTTGCTTTAATGGTAATAGAAGAGACATATTTATCACATGAAACATATTAAATTTTCAACCCCAGAAAGTAAATCCATTTCAAGTGTGTTTTCCCAAATGACTATAGCTGCTTGAAAGGCAAATTGAGGGAAGCTTGGGCCATTGGCAGGGAAACTGGGGAAGGAAATGAAAGAAGCCTAAGCCAGAAGGTGGGCCTGGCCTTTCTAAGCAGCCAGGTTTTCCAGAAGTGACCTCTGTAGTCCAGTGGGTTGTCTGGAGTCCACATGGCAATCCCAGGGGTGATCAGAAACCAGGTGCCTGTCAAACCGAGGAAAGGAGAGTGATGTGGAAGAGTCAGAGGGAAGAGTTCTTGTTTATTTCTCTTTATTTTTACCAGTGCACAAGCAATGTTATAAAAACAACAAAAACATAGAAATGGAAAATCACTCACAATATCATTACATAAGATATCAATTGTTTTTTTATGTGCCCTTTACATACACACAATTTTACTAAGTTATAAGCATAATAGAGATATTCTTGTGTGTTCTGTTCTTTATGCAATATAATATCATAAATGGTTTCTCATGTAGTAAATGTTCCTCATAATGATAATTTCTAGTGGCTGCACAATATTCCTTTAGGGCAATTCATCATGATTTAGCTAGTCTATCGTTGGCCATTTAGGTTGCTTATTGTTTTTGGCTATTATAAACAATGTTGTGACGAACATCTTGTTGCATACAGCTTTTGTAATCTCTTAAATTGCATCTTCAGCATAAATTTATGGTAGTTTAATTGCTGGGTGAAAGGGTACAAATATTTTAATCTTTCTTGAAAAATACTGCCAAACTGATTTGGATAGTTGACTTCACAACAACTTTGCCAGAAAAATAGAAAGCATTTAAAATTGGTAAAAATATTACCTTATTACAGGTTTTTTTTCTTTTCCTTTTCTTTTATTCAAAATATTTTAACATTTACTTATACATATTTGTGGGGTACAGGGTGTTGTTTCAATACATGCATATGGTGCACAGTGATTCACTTATGGTGGATAGCATGGTTTTGTATCCATTAGTCCACCACTTTTAGTCCTGCCCCCTCCACATACTCTGGTAACCATTACTCTACTCTCTACTTCTATGATAACCACTTTTTTTTTTTCAATTCCACATATGATTGATATCACGAGGCATTTTTCTTTTTGTGCCTGACTTACTTCATTTAAAATGATGGTTTCCAGTTCCATCCATGTTGCTGTAAATGATAGGATATATTTTTAATGGCTGAGTAGTATTCTATTGTGCACACATACCACAGGTTTTTTTTTTTTTTTTTGTCCATTCATCCATCAATGGACATTTAGGTTGATTTCATCTCTTGGCTATTGTGAATAGTGCTGTGATGAACATGGGAGTGCAGGTGCTTTTTTGATATATTGATTTCATTTCCTTTTCATATATAGCCAAGTAGTGGGACAGCTCAGTTGTAGGGGAGATCTATTTTTAGTTCTCTGAGGAGCCTCCATAGTGTTTTCAGTAATGGCTGTCCTAATTTTCATTCCCACCACCAATGTAGGAGGGTTCACTTCTCGCCATATCCTTGCCATCATTTGTTACTTTCTGTCTTGTTGATAATAGCCATTCTAACTGGAGATGATAGATATCTCATTGTGGTTTTAATTTGCATTTCCCTGATGATTAGTGATATTGAGCACCTTTTCATGTACCTGTTCGCTATTCATATGTCTTCTTTTGAGAAATGTCTATTCAGGTCCTTTGGCCATTTTTTAATTGGGTTATTTATTTTATTTTATTTTTGCTGTTGAGTTGTTTGATTTACTTATGTATTCTGGATGTTAGCCCATTGTCTGATGTGTAGTTTGCAAACACTTTCTCCCATTTTGTACATTGTCTCTTCACTTTGTTAATAGTGTCCCTTACTGTACAAAACATTTATGGTTTGATGTAGTCCTATTTGTGTGTTTTTGCTTTAGTTGCTTGTACCTTTGTAGTCTCACTCAAAAAAGCACTGCTCGCTCCCATTTCATGTAGCATTTCTGCTATGCTTTCTTCTAGTAGTTTCACAGTTTTGGGTCATAAATTTAGGCCTTTAATCCATTTTGAGTTGATTTTTGTGTATGTTGACAGACAGAGGTCTAGTTTCCATCTTCTGCATGTGTATATACAGTTTTTCCAGCACCATTTATTGAAGGGGCTGTGTTTTCCCCACTATATATTCTTGGCACTTTGTCAAAAATCAGTTGGGTGTAATTGCATGGGTTTATTTCTGGGCTCTCTATTCTGTTCCATTGGTCTATTTGTCTATTTTCGTACCAATACCATGCTGTTTTGGTTACTATAGCTTTATAGTATATTTTGAAATCAGGAATTGTGATGCCTCCAACTTTGTTCTTTTTGTTCAAGATTGCTTTAGCTATATGGTGTCTTCTGTGGTTCCATACAAATTTAAATATTTTTTTTGTTTCTCTGAAGAATGTCATGGGTATTTTGACAGGGATTGTGTTGAATATGTAGATTGATTTGGGTAATATGAGCATTTTGATGATGCTAATTCTTCTAACCCAAGAACATAGGATATCTTTCCATTTGTTTGTGTCCTCTTCAATTTTTTTTTTAAACCAAAGTTTTATAGTTTTCATTGTAGAGGTCTTTCACCTCCTTGGTTAAATTTACTCCCAGATATTTCACTTATTTTGGTAGGTATTGTGAATGGGGTTACCTTATCTCTTCTTCACCTTCATTGTTGGTGTATAGGAAGGCTGTTGATTTTTGTGTACCGATTTTGTATCCCACTACTTTACTGAAATTATTTATTAGTTCTAGTAATTTTTTGGTAGAGTCTTTAGGTTTTTCTATGTATAGGATCATGTCATCTGCAAATAGCAATGGTTTGACTTCCTCCTTTCCAATTGAATGCCTTTTACTGCTTTTTCTTGCCTTATTGTGCTGGCTAGAACTTCCAGCACTATGTTGAATAAGAGTGGGGAAAGGGGGCATCCTTGTCTTCTTTCAGATTTTTAAAGGAAAAGCCTCCAATTTTTGTCCCTTCATTCTGGTATTAGCTGTAGGTTTGTCTTCTACTGCTTTTACTGTGTTAAGGTACATGCCCTCTATACCTAATTTTTGGAATGTTTCTTTGTTGTGGTTGTGGTTGTTGTGAAGTGGTGTTAGCTTTATCAAATGCTTTTTGTGCATCGATTGAAATGATAATATTTTTTTTCCCTTCGTTCTGTTGATGTGATGTATCACATTTGCTGATTTGTGTGTGTTGGACAAAGCCGGCATCCTTGAGATGAATCTGACTTGGTCACGGTGAATGATCTTTTAAATGTGTTGTTAGGAGAGATCACAAGATGGCGGCAGCTGCGGCGGCTGGCGTGGAGTAGCTGAGGTGGAAAAGGTGGCCACTGGGCCTCAGGCAGCCGGGAAACTTGTGGACCTTCCTCTCGCCATCTCTTAAGGGAGGACTGCTGCTGCTGGCCGGTCATGGGGGCTCAACGCCACTTTGCCCCGGGCAGGAGAGACTGCCTCATTTACAGGCAACAGCTTTGAAGTGTGGAGCAGGAAAAGAACTGATTCTTAGCTGCAAAAGCGAGTCTTGAAACAGGGAACACGGCGCCAGGGCTGCTGTGGATGCAGCCAGGATCCCGGAGGCTGGGGCCGCACTGAAGGCGGCCAGCTGCCCTATTCAGGATTCGAGGTTTCAGGCCGGCATTAAAGAAGATTCCTGGGAGCGCCCGAGCGGCGCTGCGACGGAACAGCCCGAGGCGGCAGCGCCGAGAACACGGAAGGCGACAAACCAGAGACAGAGCGAGCGCCCGACCTGGCACAGCACTGTGAGTGATCCCTGGCACAGCTCTGTTCAGGGGATGGATGCCCACGTGGCTCCCGCCTGCACCACCAGGCCACTCACCGCCCGGTGCTGCCTCCATTTTCCCAGGTGCGGGCAGCTCCACCCTGCTCGGCCATCACTGAGCCCATTTGCTTGGCCTGGCGCGGGGCTTTCCGGAGCCTGCGGGCTGGCCTCCTCTCCCACTCCCTCCGCAGTTCTCTGGTGGGGCTGGGGGTGTGGGGCGTCCCGACCAGTGTTGGGAGGGCAAGGAAGTACGGGCGGGCCGACTGTCACTCCACCACACCCTGGACTCCGGCCTGGTAAACTTCCTGTTACTGGGAGGCAGATACCATCTCTGTGACCACCAGTTTGGAAAAAGCCTAACGAATTTCTGGTTGGGAATAGTGTGGTAGGAGAGTTCCCAGGTCCGCTTGAACCTGCCGGAGAGCAGGCTGCAGGCGGGCACTAGACTCAGTTTATACCGGGGGGATACAAAGGTGAACAAGACCCGAGAAAGATCTACACAGTGCTACAAAGGCACCCAGAGAGACCGGTCGTCTGTGCCTAGCAGAAACCTGGTAGACTTCCTGGGCGAGGTGGTGCTGAGCAGGGTCTTGAAGGCCCAGCTGATAGACGAGGGGTGCAGAAGACACACCCCAGCCCAGCACAGTGTACACAGAGGGGGGAGACGTGCGGCCAGGGAGGCGGAGACTCGACAGAAACCACACACCCGGTGGGGTCGCCACTGCACGATCTTAGAGCCTGGGCCAGAGCACACGGAACGGGGAGAAGTCCTGTACAGGAAGTGAAAGCTCAACAGAGATCACACACCCTGTGGTACATGATCCACCAGCCCAGCAGAGTCCAAGCTGACCAGAAAGGTGGATCCCCGGAGAAGCCCAAGACCCGAGGCAACCACACACACAAGACACTAGAGGCCAACTAAGCAGTCACGGCGGGAGCCACACCAAATTGGCAACCACAGCAACATCCTAGTTAGTCATTAGTCTCAAACCGGTGGACTGTGAAACCCCCTGCCACAATGAATAAACACCAAAAAAAAGACACCAGAAATACAAAAAATCAAGAAAGTACACCACCAAAAGTTAATAAATCTCATACTCTAGATCCTATAGAACAAGAAGCCCTTGAAATAACTGACAAGGAATTTCGAGTGATAATTCTAAGGAAACTGAATGAGATACAAGAAAACTCAGCTAGACATCATGATGAAATGAGGAAAAGTATACAGGATCTGAAAGAGGAAATATACAAGGAAATCAATGTCCTGAAAAAAAATGTAGCAGAACTTGCTGAACTGAAGAAGTTATTCAGCGAAATAAAAAACACAACGGAGAGTTTAACCAGCAGGCTTGTCGAAGTTGAAGAGAGAACCTCTGAACTTGAAGATGGGCTGTTTGAAATAACACAAGCAGACAAAAAGAAAGAAAAAAGAATCAAGGACATGGAAGAAAATCTGAGAGAGATATCAGACAACATCAAGCGCTCAAATATTCGAGTCATGGGTATTCCAGAAGGGGAGGAAAATGGAGATTCCATTGAAAACATATTCAACAAAATAGTGGCAGAAAACTTCCCAGGTATAGGAAAAATCACAGATCTTCAGATCCAGGAAGCTCAACGATCTCCAAACGTATTCAACCCAAAAAGGCCTTCTCCAAGACATGTCATAGTCAAATTGGCAAAACTCAGAGACAAAGAGAGAATCTTAAAAGCTGCAAGAGAGAAGCGTCAAATCACCTATAAGGGAGCCCCAATCAGGTTAACATCAGACTTTTCATCACAAACCCTAAAAGCTAGAAAGGAATGGGATGATATTTTCAAAATACTAAAAGACAAAGATTGCCAGCCAAGAATACTCTACCCTGCAAGGCTATCCTTCCGAAATGAGGGGCAAATAGTATATTTCTCAGACAAACAAAAACTGCGGGAGTTCACTACCACACGACAACCCTTACAAGAAATCCTCAAGGGAGTACTGGGTTTGGTTCCTGAAAAATAACTACCACTGCCATAAAAACCTAAGAAAAATCTAAACCCGCTAGTACAATAAAAATGGCATTCATGAAGAGAAAACAAGCTAAGAAAAACACTATCTACAACCCAAGGAACCAAGAAACAAAGAAACCAAACAGCAAATCAGAAAGCAAGGAAGAAAAGACACCTAAGACAACCAAACAACCAATAAAATGCTAGGAATAAATCAACACCTTTCAATAACAACTCTTAATGTTAAAGGCTTAAATTCCCCAATTAAAAGACACAGACTGGCTGACTGGATCAAAAAGCAGGACCCAACTATATGCTGCCTACAAGAGACCCACCTCACCCATAAAGATTCACACAGACTAAGAGTGAAAGGATGGAAAAAGATTTACCATGCAAACAGAAAAGAAAAACGAGCTGGAGTGGCTATTCTTATATCTGACAAAATAGACTTTAAACTAAAAACCATAAAAAGAGACAATGAAGGACACTACTTAATGATAAAAGGACTGACCCATCAAGAAGACATAACAATCATAAATATGTACGCACCCAATGTTGGACTAGCCAGATTTATAAAACAAACTCTATTAGACCTAAAGAAGGAAATAGACACAAATACCATAATAGCAGGGGACCTGAACACCCCACTGTCAATATTAGACAGATCATCTAGGCAAAGAATCAGTAGAGAAACGCAAGATCTAAACAAGACTCTAGACCAATTGGAATTGGCAGATATCTACAGAATATTCCACCCAACAACCTCAGAATATTCATTCTTCTCATCAGCACATGGATCATTCTCCAGGATAGATCACATATTAGGTCACAAATCAAGTCTCAATAAATTCAAAAAAATTGGAATTATCCCATGTATCTTCTCAGACCACAATGGATTAAAACTAGAAATTAATAACAAACAAAACTCTGGAAACTATACAAACACATGGAAATTAAACAGCATTCTACTTAATGACATATGGGTCCAAGAAGAAATCAAGCAGGAAATCAAAAAGTTTATTGAAACTAATGAAAACAATGATACATCATACCAAAACCTGTGGGATACTGCAAAAGCAGTATTGAGGGGAAAATTTATTGCATTAAATGCTCACTTCAGAAGAATAGAAAGATGGCAAGTAAACAACCTAACACTTCACCTTAAAGAACTAGAAAAACAAGAACAATCCAAACCTAAAGTTAGCAGACGGAAAGAAATCACTAAGATCAGAGCAGAACTGAATGAAATTGAAAACCAAAAAATAATTCAAAAGATCAACGAATCAAAAAGTTGGTTTTTTGAAAAGATAAATAAAATAGACAAACCATTAGCATGGCTAAGAAAAAAAAGAAGAGAGAAGACTCAAATAACAAAAATTGGAAATGAAAAAGGCGATATTACAACTGATTCATCTGAAATACAAGGAATCATTCGAGACTACTATAAACAACTATACGCCAACAAATTTGAAAATCTGGAGGAAATGGATAAGTTTCTGGACACACACAAGCTCCCAAAACTGAACCGTGAAGACGTAGAAAATTTAAACAGACCAATAACAATAAAGGAGATTGAAGCTGTTATCAGAAGGCTCCCAACAAAGAAAAGCCCAGGACCAGATGGATTCACAGCAGAATTTTACCAAACATTCAAAGAGGAATTGACACCGATTCTTTACAAACTGTTCCAAAAGATTGAAACAGACGCAAATCTCCCAAACTCATTCTATGAAGCAAACATCATTCTGATACCAAAACCAGGTAAAGATATAACCAAAAAAGAAAACTACAGGCCGATATCCTTGATGAATATAGATGCAAAAATCCTCACTAAAATACTAGCAAACAGAATACAGCAACACATACGAAAAATTATTCATCACGATCAAGTGGGATTCATCCCAGGGATGCAAGGTTGGTTCAACATATGCAAATCAATAAATGTGATACACCATATTAATAAACTCAAACACAGTACCATATGAACATCTCTATAGATGCTGAAAAAGCATTTGATAAAGTTCAGCACGCATTCATGACAAAGACCCTCTATAATTTAGGTATAGAGGGAAAGTATCTCAACATAATTAAAGCCATATATGCCAAACCCACAGCCAATATCATCCTGAATGGGGAAAAGCTGAAAGCTTTTCCTTTAAGAACAGGCACTAGACAAGGATGCCCACTCTCACCACTCCTATTCAACATAGTGTTGGAAGTACTAGCCAGAGCAATCAGAGAAGAGAAGGAAATAAAGGGCATCCAGATTGGAAAAGATGAAGTCAAACTGTCCCTGTTTGCAGATGACATGATCCTATATATCGAACAGCCTAAAACCTCTACAAAAAAACTGCTGGAATTGATAAATGATTTCAGCACAGTAGCAGGATACAAAATCAACACACAAAAATCAGTAGCATTTCTTTTCTCCAATAGTGAACATGCAGAAGGAGAAATCAAGAAAGCCTGCCCATTTACAATAGCCACCAAAAAAATAAAATACTTAGGAATTGAGTTAACCAAGGAGGTGAAAAATCTCTATAATGAGAACTACAAACCACTGCTGAGAGAAATTAGAGAGGATACAAGAAGATGGAAAGATATTCCATGGTCTTGGATTGGAAGAATCAACATAGTGAAAATGTCCATACTACCCAAAGTGATATACAAATTCAACGCAATCCCCATCAAAATTCCAAAGACATTTTCCTCAGAAATGGAAAAAACTATTCAGACATTTATATGGAACAATAAAAGACCACGAATAGCCAAAGCAATGCTCAGCAAAAAAAATAAAGCTGGAGGCATAACACTACCTGACTTTAAGCTATACTACAAAGCTATAATAACCAAAACAGTATGGTACTGGCATAAAAACAGACACACTGACCAATGGAATAGAATAGAGAATCCAGAAATCAACCCACACACTTACTGCCATCTGATCTTTGACAAAGGCACCAAGCCTATTCACTGGGGAAGGGACTGCCTCTTCAGCATGTGGTGCTGGGATAACTGGATATCCATATGCAGGAGAATGAAACTAGATCCATACCTCTCACCATATACTAAAATTAACTCAAAATGGATTAAGGATTTAAATATACACCCTGAGACAATAAAACTTCTTAAAGAAAACATAGGAGAAACACTTCAGTAAATAGGACTGGCACAGACTTCATGAATACGACCCCAAAAGCATGGGCAACCAAAGGAAAAATAAACAAATGGGATTATATCAAACTAAAAAGCTTCTGCACAGCAAAAGAAACAATTAAAAGAGTTAAAAGACAACCAACAGAGTGGCAGAAAATATTTGCAAAATATACATCTGACAAAGGATTAATATCCAGAATATATAAGGAACTCAAACAACTTTACAAGAAGAAAACAAGCAACCCAATTAAAAAATGGGCAAAAGAGCTAAGTAGGCATTTCTCTAAGGAAGATATACAAATGGCCAACAGACATATGAAAAAATGCTCAACATCACTCAGCATCCGGGAAATGCAAATCAAAACCACATTGAGATACCATCTAACCCCAGTTAGGATGGCTAAAATCCAAAAGACTCTGAACGATAAATGCTGGCGAGGCTGCGGAGAAAAAGGAACTCTCATACATTGTTGGTGGGACTGCAAAATGGTGCAGCCTCTATGGAAAATGGTATGGAGGTTCCTCAAACAATTGCAGATAGATCTACCATACGACCCAGCTATCCCACTGTTGGGAATATACCCAGAGGAATGGAAATCATCAAGTCGAAGGTATACCTGTTCCCCAGTGTTCATCGCAGCACTCTTTACAATAGCCAAGAGTTGGAACCAGCCCAAATGTCCATCATCAGATGAGTGGATACGGAAAATGTGGTACATCCACACAATGGAATACTACTCAGCTATAAAAACGAATGAAATACTGCCATTTGCAACAACATGGATGGACCTTGAGAGAATTATATCAAGTGAAACAAGTCAGGCACAGAAAGAGAAATACCACATGTTCTCACTTATTGGAGGGAGCTAAAAATTAATATATAAATTCACACACACACACACACACACACACACACACACACAAACCGGGGGGGGGGGGGGAAGAAGATATAACAACCACAATTATTTGAAGTTGATATGACAAGCAAACAGAAAGGACATTGTTGGGGGGAGGGGGGGAGGGAGAAGGGAGGGAGGTTTTGGTGATGGGGAGCAATAATCAGCTACAATGTATATCGACAAAATAAAATTAAAAAAAAACAAAAAGGATGATGGGGAGAAATTAAACCAAAAAAACAGTATAAAATAAAATAAAATAATATGAAAAAAAATGTGTTGTTAGATTCTGTTTGCTAGTATTTTATTGAGGATCTTCACATCTATTTTCATTAGGGATGTTGGTCTGTAGTTTTCTTTTTTTCTTGTGTCTTTTTCTGGTTTTGTTATAAGGTTAATGTTGGCTTCATAGAATAAGTTTGGAAATACTCCTTCCTCTTCAGTATTTTGGAAGAGTTTGAGAAGAATTGGTATAAGTTCTTCTTTAAATGTTTCGTAGAATTTGGTAGTGAAGCCATCTGGTCCTGAGGTTTACATTATTGAAAGAATTTTTATGACTGCTTCAATCTCATTACTTGTTATTGGTCTGTTAGGTTTTCTAGTGCTTCATGGTTCAACCATGGTAAGCTGTATGTGTCCAGAAATTTATCCATTTCTTCTAGGTTTTCCAGTTTGTTTGCATGTAGTTGTTTGTAGTAGTCTCTTATGGTCTTTGTATTTTTGTGTTATCAGTTGTAATATCCCCTTTTTCATTTCTGATTTTATTTATCTGAGTTTTCTCTTTTTTTCTTTGTTAGTCTATCTAAAGGTTAATCAATTTTGTTTACCTTTTCAAAAAGCAATTCTTTGTTTCATTGATCTTCTATATTGTTTTTAAATATCTCCAATTCAGACATCCAGCAGGGGAGGTGAAAGCTCGGCAGAGACCACACGCCATGTGGTGCTGGCACATGACCCAGCAGGTAGGCCTCACTGCCACCACTCAATTCCATTCCCAGACCGGCCCAGTGTACATGGAGCAGGGAGACATCCAGCAGGGGAGGAAGAAGCTCCACAGAGACCACATGCCCTATGGTGCTGGCACATGACCCAGCAGCTGGGCCCAGAAAAAGAATGTAGCAGAGCTTGCAGAACTGAAGAATTTATTCAATGAAATAAAAAAAAAAAAATGGAGAGTTTAACCAGCAGGATTGCAGAAGCAGAAGAGAGAACTTCTGACCTTGAAGATGGGCTGTTTCAAATAACACAGGCAGACAAAAAAAAAATAGAGAAAATAATTAAAAGCATTGAAGAAAATCTAAGAGAGATATCAGACAGCCTTAAGCACTCAAAAATCCAAGTCATGGGTATTCCAGAAGGGGAGGAAAAAGGAGATTGCATTGAAAACATATTCAACAAAATAGTGGCAGAAAACTTCCCAGTTATTGGAAAAGACACAGATCTTCAGATTCGGGAAACTCAAAGAACCCCAAACGTATTCAGCCCCAAAAGGTCTTCTCCAAGAAATGGTATAGTCAAATTGGCAAAACTCAAAGACAAAGAGAGAATCATAAAAGCTGCAAGAGAGAAGCGTCAAATCACCTATAAGGGAGCCCCAATCAAACTAACATCAGACTTTTCATCATCAACCCTAGAAGTCAGAAAGGAATGGGATGATATATTCAAAATAATAAAAGACAGAGATTGCCAGCCAAGAATACTCTACCCTGCAAGGCTGTCCTTCCTAAATGAAGGGCAAATAGTATATTTCTCAGACAAACAAAAACTGCGGGAGTTCACTACCACACGACCACCCTTACAAGAAATTCTCAAGGGAGTACTGGGTTTGGTATCTGAAAAACAACTACCACTGCCATAAAAACCCAAGAAAAATCAAAACCCAGTAGTATATTAAAAATGGCATCAATGAAGAGAAAACAAACAAACAAAAAGGCTATCTACAAACGAAGGAACCAACAAATACAGAAAACAAACAGTAAATCAGAAAGAAAGGAACAAAAGACACCTAAGACATCCAAACAAGAATCAATAAAATGCTAGGAGTAAATCGACACATTTCAACAACAACTCTTAATGTAAAAGGCTTAAATTCCCCAATCAAAAGACACAGATTTGCTGACTGGATTAAAAAGGAGGACCCAACTATATGTTGCCTTCAAGAGACCCACCTCACACATAAAGCCTCACATAGACTAAGAGTAAAAGGATGGAAAATGATTTACCATGCAAACAGAAATGAAAAACGAGCTGGAGTAGCTATTCTTATATCTGATAAAATAGACTTTAAACTAAAAACCATAAAAAGAGATAATGAGGGACACTACATAATGATAAAAGGATTGATCCATCAAGAAGACATAACAATCATAAATATGTATGCACCCAATGTTGGAGCAGCCAGATTTATAAAACAAACTCTATTAGTCCTAAGGAAGGAAATAGACATTAATACCATAATAGCAGGGTACCTGAACACCCCACTGTCAATATTGGACAGATCATCTAGGCAAAGAATCAGTAGAGAAACACAAGATCTAAATAAAATTCTAGACCAATTGGACTTGGCAGATATCTACAGAACATTCCATCCAACAACTTCCCAATATTCATTCTTCTCATCAGCACATGGATCATTCTCCAGGACAGATCACATATTAGGTCACAAATCAAGTCTCAATAAATTCAAAAAAATTGGAATTATACCATGTATTTTTCCAACCAAAATTGATTAAAATTAGAAATCAATAACACAGGAAATTCTGGAAACTGTAGAAACACATGGAAATTAAACAGCATTCTACTTAATGACATATGGGTCCAAGAAGAAATCAAACAGGAAATCAAAAATTTATTGAAACCAATAAAAATTGATACATCATACCAAAACCTGTGGGATACTGCAAAAGCAGTACTAAGGGGGAAATTTATCATATTAAATGCTTAGTTCAGAAGAATGGAAAGATGGCAAGTGAACAACCTAAAACTTCACCTTAAAGAACTAGAAAAACAAGAAAATCCAAACCCAAAGTTAGCAGATGGAAAGAAATCATTAAGATCCGAGCAGAACTTAATGAAATTGAAACCCAAAAGACAATACAAAGATCAACTAATCAAAAAGTTGTTTATTTTTTTGAAAAGATAAATAAAATTGACAAACCATTAGCACGGCTAACTAAAAAAAGAAGACAGAAGATCCAAATAACAAAAATTAGAAATGAAAAAGGTGATATTACAACTGATACATCTAAAATACAGGGAATCATTCGAGAATACTCTAAACAACTACATGCCAGCAAATTTGAAAATCTGGAGGAAGTGGATACATTTCTGGACACACACAAGCTACCAAACTAAGCTAAGAAGATATAGAAAATCTGAACAGACCAATAATAATAAAGGAGATTGCAGCTGTAATGAGAAGGCTCCCAACAAAGAAAAGCCCAGGACCAGATGGATTCACAGCAGAATTTTACCAAACATTCAAAGAGGAATTGACAGACATTCTTTACAAACTATCCCAAAATATTGAAACAGACGCAAATGTCCCAAACTCATTCTATGAAGCAAACATCATCCTGATACCAAAACCAGGTAAAGATACAACTAAAAAAGAAAACTACAGGCCGATAACCTTGATGAATATAGATTCAAAAATCCTCAATAAAATACTAGCTAACAGAATACAGCAACAGATATGTAAAATTATATACGACAATCAAGTGGGATTAATCCCAGGGATGCAAGGTTGGTTCA
Organism: Cynocephalus volans; assembly: GCF_027409185.1. Lineage (NCBI taxonomy): Eukaryota > Metazoa > Chordata > Mammalia > Dermoptera > Cynocephalidae > Cynocephalus > Cynocephalus volans. The sequence goes on along the minus strand of NC_084478.1, from coordinate 108,049,688 downwards.
ACATATGAAAATCAATAAATGTGATACACCATATTAATAAAATCAAACACAAGGACCATATGATCATCTCTGCACATGCTGAAAAAGCATTTGATAAAATTCAAACATTCATTCATGACAAAGACCCTCTATAAGGTAGGTATAGATGGAAAGTATCTCAACATAATTAAAGCCATATATGATAAACCCACTGCCAGTATCATCCTGAATGGGGAAAAGCTGAAAGCTTTTCCTTTAAGAACAGGAACTAGATAAGGATGCCCACTCTCACCACTCTTCTTCAACATAGTGTTGGAAGTACTAGCCAGAGCAATCAGAAAAGGGAAGGAAATAAAGTGCATCCAAATTGGAAAAGATGAAGTCAAACAGTCCCTGTTTGCAGATGACATGATCCTGTATATCGAATAGCCTAAAGCCTCTACAAAAAAACTCTTGGAGTTGATAAATGATTTCAGCAAAGTAGAAGGATACAAAATCAACACACAAAAATCAGTAGCATTTCTATTCTCCAATAGTGAGCATGCAGAACGAGAAATCAAGAAAGCTTGCCCATTTACAATAGCCACCAAAAAATAAAATACTTAGGAATTGAGTTAACCAAGGATGTGAAAAATCCCTATAATGAGAACTACAAACCACTGCTGACAGAAATTAGAGAGGTTACAAGAAGATGGGAAGATATCCCATGCTCTTGGATTGGAAGAATCAACATAGTGAAAATGTCCATACTACCCAAAGTGATATACAAATTCAATGCAATCCCCATCAAAATTCCAATGACATTTTTCTCAGAAATGGAAAGAACTATCCAGACATTTATATGGAATAACAAAAGACCACACATAGCCAAAGCAATGCTGAGCAAAAAAAATAAAGCTAGATACATAACACTTCCTGACTTTAAACTATACTACAAAGCTATAATAACCAAAACAGCATGGTACTGGCATAAAAACAGACACACTGATCAATGGAATAGAATAGAGAATCCAGAAACCAACCCACATACCTACAGCCATCTGATCTTTGATAAAGGCACCAAGCCTATGCACTGGGGAAGAGACTGCCTCTTCAGCAAATAGCCCTGGGACAACTGGATATCCATATGCCGGAGAACGAAACTAGACCCATACCTCACACCATATACTAAAATCAACTCAAAATGGATTAAAGAATTAAATATACACCCTGAGACAATAAAACTTCTTAAAGAAAACATAGGAGAAACACTTCAGGAAATAGGACTGGACACAGACTTCGTGAGTACAACGCCAACATCACTCAGTATTCGGGAAATGCAAATCAAAACCACACTGAGATACCATCTCACCCCAGTTAGGATGGCTAATATCCAAAAGACTGTTAATGATAAATACTGGCAAGGTTGCAGAGAAAAAGGAACTCTCATACATTGTTGTTGGGAATGCAAAATGGTGCAGTCTCTATGGAAAAGGGTATGGAGGTTCTCACTTATTTGTGGGAGCTAAAAATAAATAAATAAATACACAAACCCCCCTGGGGGGGGGAGGGAAGAAGACAACAATTACAATTCCTTGAAGTTGATATGACAAGCGAACAGAAAGGAGATTGTTGGGAGGAAGGGGGGAGACGGGGATGGAGGGCGGTTTCGGTAATTGGCCACAATAATCAACCATGTTGTATATTGACAAAATAAAACAAAATTTGGAAGAAAAATAAATAAATACTTCGAATTCACTGATTTCTGCTCTGATTTTTGTTATTTCTCTCCTAGTGATTTTGGGTTTGGTTTGTGGTCTTTTTTCCAGCTTGTTGAGGTGTAATGTTAGGTAGTTTGGAGTCTTTTTTTTTTTTTAAAGAAAATGTACTTTTATTAATATTAATTTTTTTACATTCTAGGATGTTGCAGAGCAGTTGGGATGGAGGGGGAGAGGGGAAAAGGGAAGGAAATGTGATGGAAGAAAGAGGAAGTACGAGGGGTGGGATTGAGGCCTGTGGCACCCCCCTCATTCCTACAGGGAAGACTGGGGGGCTTCCAGAGTTGGCTTGGTCATTGCCTGGCTGTGTGCAGATATCAGGGGTGTGTAGCAAAAGCCCTTGCCCCCCACTACCCCAGACTGGGAACCTGGTGCCCTTCTTGCTGCAGCTTGGTGGTTGCCACTAGGCTGGCTGCAGGTGTCTGTGGGCTGTGGTTTGGTAGCCAAGGGGACTTCCAGTCCTTCTAGGTGTTATAGGTGTTCTTGGGTGAAATGAGAACTTTACTAGTTAATAACAAACTTTGTTTCTGGTTGTGGGTACTTTGTTTTTTCTTTCAGTTCTGTATTGGATTATTTGTTCCTTCTACCACTTAAACTCTGTGCTGGAACTAATTTGTGGCCCTTTTCTTACTTCTAAAATGGGGGAATTTCCTCTGGGGACCAGTACTTGAGATGTGGGGTTTAGCTAAATTGCTGCTTTGCTGCTGATTCCCTAGGGAAGGCTTTTTGTGCAGTTCAGGTTTTAATGGTTGACTTTATAGGTACTTCTGGGTCTCATGAAAGCCAGTGCACCTGGGTTGTGTGGAAACTCTGGTCTGGGCCTGAGTCTTTTCATCAAACTGCACCCCATTTAATTCTATATTCCTGACCAGTCTCCTCTGAGTGCTCCTACACTGATTGGTGTGCAGATCAGTTGTCCTTTCTGTGCCCCGGTGGTCTCCCAGTGGGCCCATCTCTCTCACTGCCCATGCTGCAAACACTTTCCATGGGACAAGCTGAGCACATGTATCTTGCGATGACTCACTGGCCTCTGAGAGTGGCTCCTTTTTTTCAGTTGTTGTGGCTCCTTGCTCCTATGTGGGTCCACAGGAACTCTATTAGTGGTCTTGCTGGCCTGGGGGCCATCATGGACCTCTTCTCCCCTGCCACCTCCAAGCAACTTCATCCGAAAGGCATAGCTGTGGCTATTTGCCAGCTCCTGCTCCATGTGCTCAGCAGCTCCAGCCTGGAAATGGCCAGGATTTGAAACAGTCAGAGCAGTTTTTTCTTTCTCTCATCATGGCTTCTCCTGCCTTCATACACTCTGTAGGTCTCTCCTCTTCTTCTCCTGAGCTCTAGCAGCCCCAGCTTGGCTGTCATTGCTTTTTTGCAGTTGTAAATTGGTTGATTTGTGGGAGAGAGTGATGTTGGGGACTGTCTTTTCTGCCATCTTGACCAGAAGTCTCTTTCTTCTTTTCTGATATAAGCATTTATTGCTATAATCTTCCATCTTAGAACTGCTTTCTCTGTATCTCATAGGTTCTGGTATGTTATATTTTCATTTTCATTTATCTCCAGGAATTTTTAAAATTTCCTTCTTGATTTTCTCTTTGACCTATTCGTTGTTTAGGAGGATGTTGTTTAATTTCCATTTGTTTGTATGATTTGTGGTGTTCCTTTTGCTGTTGATTTCTAGTTTTATTCCATTGTGGTCAGACAAGGTAGTTGATATGATTTTGATTTTTTAAAATTTGTTGAGACTAGTTTTGTGTCCTAACATAGTCTATTCTAGAGAATGTCCCATGTGCTGCTGAGAAGAAGGTGTATTCTACAGCTGTTGGATAAAATGTTCTATATATGTCCATTAGGTCCAATCAGCTTAGAGTAGAGATTAATTCTGATGTTTCCTTGTTAATTTTCTGTCTGGATGATCTGTCCTTTGCTGAAATTGGGTAGTAAAGCCTCCAACTATTATTATGTGGGAGTCTATTTCTCCTCTTAGGTCCAGTAGAAATTGCCTTATATAACTGGGTGCTCCAGAGTTAAGTGAGTATATATTTTGAATTGTTATATCTTCCTGATTAATTGATCCCTTTATCATTATATATTGACCTTCTGTATTTTTTTGTAATTTCGTTGGCTTGAAGTCTATTTTATCTAACATAAGTATATCTATTCCTGCTCTTTTTTTGTTTCTGTTTTCATGAAATACCTTCTTTCTTCCCTTCACTTTCATTTATTGTGTGTCTTTATAGGTTAACTGACTGGGTTTCTTGTAGGCAGCATATTGTTGGTTCTTGTTTTATAATCCATTGAGGCACTCTGTGTCTTTTAATTGGAGCATTTATTCCATTTGCATTTAGAGTTATTGATATAGAGGGACTTGTTATTTCCATTTTGTTCCTTTTTATCTGGTTGTTTTGTTGATCCTTTTTTCCAGTCTTACTGTTTTCCTTTGTGATTGTTTTTTTCTAGCAGTGTATTTTGATCTTTTGCTATTTATTTTTAGTATTTCCCTTCTAAGTTTTTTCATTATGGTTACCACGAGGCTTGCAAAACACATGTTATAGGATATTATTTGAGACTAATAACAACTTAACTTCGAGATCTAAGAAAAAAAAAAGAAAAAGAAAATGAAGCCAACTCTACACTGTGGCGTCATTTCCCAACCCCCGCCACTTTTTGACAATTTGTTGTTTCAAGTTACATCTTTTAATATTGCCTATCTCATATAGTTTTTGTATATGTTAGTGTATTGCTAGGTTTGTCCTTTATTCTTCATACATGAGATATAAGCAGTTTATTCACCCCCGCTTATGACACTGGAGTATTCTGAAGTTGTCTGTGAACTTACTTTACTAATGAATTATGTACCTTCACATGTTTTCTTGCTGCTCCTTACATCATCTTCTTTCAGACTAAAGAACTCCCTTCAGCATTTCTTCTAATGCAGGTCTAGTGCTGATATATTCCCTTAGCTTTTGTTTGTCTGGGAAAGCTTTTGTTTTATTTCTCCTTCATATTTGGAGGTTAGTTTTGCTGGATAGAGAATTCTTGTCTCACAGTCTTTTTCCTTCAGCACCCTGAATAGATCATCCCATTCTCTTCTGGCTTGTAAGGTTTCTACTGAGAAATCAGCTGAGAGATATATTGAGACTCTGTTGAATGTTATATGTTATGTGTTTCTTTTTTTGTTGTTGCTTTTGGTATTCTTTCTTCGTCTGGTTTTTGATAATTTGATTATGATGTGCCTTGGGTTGTTCTAATTTGGATTAAATTTGATCGGCAACTTCTGAGCTTCCTGTACCTGAATGTTGTCATCTTTCTCTATACCTGGGAAGTTTTCAGCCATTATTTCTTTGAATATGCTTTCTACATCTCTTCTTTTTTCTTCTCCTTGGGCTATGCCAATCAGGCAGAGGTTATTTCACTTGAGGAAGTCCCATATTTGTTGTATTTCTTTTTCCTTATTTTTCTTTTTGCTCATTTGATTTGATAACTTCCTACATTCTATCTTTGAGCTCACTAATTCTTTCCTATATTTGTTTAAGTCTGCTGTGTGAACTTTCTATTGAGTTTTTCAGTTCAGATAATTCTTTATTTCTAGAATTTCTATTTTTTCTAAATCAATTCAGTTCCTTTGTCAAGTTTCTCATTCTGCTCCTGGATTGTTTTCCAGATATCAATTATTTTTCTATCTGTACTTTCTTGTGAATCCCTGAACATCCTTAAGAGGGTTATTCTGAATTTTATGCCAGATGTCTCATAGACCTGCTGTTCCTCTGGGTCCATTGCTGGTGCTTTATTTGTTGGTGTCACATTTCTCTGTTCTTTTTCAGTCTTCATGTCTTTATGTTGATGCCTTGGCATTTGAGGAGACTGCTGCCTCTTATAGGTTTTATAGGTGTTCTTTGGTTGTGTTAGATCTTTACTGGTTATTATCAGAGCTTTATCTCTGGTATGTGGCTTTGGTTAATTCCAAAATTGGGGGAATTTCCTGTGGTGACTAGTGCTTGAGCTCTGTGGTTGTGCTAAATTGCTGCTTTGCTGCTGATTCTCTGAGGAAGGCTTTTTGTGCAGGCTGGATTTTAATTGTTGACCTTTTAATCACTTCTGGGTTTTGTGAGGTCAGATACACCCAGGTGTGTGGAAATTCTTGCCTGGGACTGAGTCTTCCTAGCAAATTGTGTCCCCTGTAGTTCTGTCACCCTGACCAGTCTCCAATGAGTGAGCCTGTGCAGATTGGAAGGCAGATAAGCTGCCCACCCTGCGTGAGGCACTTTTTTAAACAAAAGAGAAAAAATTGTGGAATACGCGTGATTTTATTTTCAATCATTGTTTAGAGTGACTCTTCATTGTAGCTTTTGTATTCTAGTGTATAGGCTGCTGGATTCAACACCAAAAAGAATATCCTGAAAGGAAAGGAACACAGGATTTTAGTTTGGGAATCATAAAGTAAATATAACTTAAATCTGGGGCAATCTGGGATGGATTTTCTTAATTAAGTTTAAAATCTTTTAAATTTTACATCAGTCCTTTTAGTGTCATAGTAGTGTAGGGCGTTGATTTAATGGATAATAAATCTGAATTGCAGGGAGTGGCGGTGTTCAAATCATGGTATCTTCCACAGCATGTGAAAAACTAAAATTGCCCTACAGCTAAACTTTAATGCTGTAAGCCTGTGACCTTGGGTCTGACTTGTGTAAGGGGAATCATGCAAGGTAATTCTTAAGTGTATTTCTCTTTCGGGCATAACCTGAAAGAGACCCTGTCTTTGCAATTTTTTTATTGCATTTCCAACACTTTAATGTTTGTATCAGAACTTGGACAATTTCCAAAAAAGAAGAAAAGAAAAAGTCGTAGCTGAAACATGCTGGACAGTTTCTTGCCACCTGATGAATATGTAAGTTGCTGAGGGAGTTTTGTCAAAATTTATTTACATTTTTGGGCCCTGTCACTCATTCTGATAGCTCTTAGCAGCTATGCTCCGCCCTCTCTCACTTGTTCTGCAGTTTTCGAGCAAAGAAAAATAAAGATTTATAAAGAGTGGGAGTGCTGCTGGCAGATGGTGAAAATAACTATGTCAGAACAGAGCAGTTCTGGATTTAAACAGGATTTAAACAGGATTTAAGAGCAGTTCATTGGAAAAACCTTAGCACTTGGTGTTTAACATTGCAATAATACTTTGGCATCTTTCATGTCATTTTATTGTCAAAACTTCTTTAAAATAAGAAAGGCTCATATAGTATACATATTTACTTTCTTTTATATCCTACAGAATAACTAGAATTTCTACCATCATATGCTATTTGTGTTCAATAAATTCTATATACTATTTTTTTATTGTTTTCCTGGCACATGTGTTTTATTGTTTTCTTTCCCATAATTCACAGATTTTGTCACTTTTTTGTCACAAAATACTTGAATCCACCCACTTTTCTCCTTTTGTATGTCTAGTCCTAAATTTATTATTCTAGCTTAGGCTCCTCTACAGAGCTCTGAGTGTATATATACAACATTTTCTGTATTTCCACCAAATGTTTCAGAGGCCCTTTGAACTCATTCAATCCCTAACCAAGCTCACAATCTTCTACAAACCTGGACTTCTTCCACGTGTTCCTACTCTAATCCATCTAGTGTAAGCCAGAAACCTTAACAGCATCTCTGAGTCCTCCTCATCTCTCACATTCCACAGCCAAATCAATTACCAAGTCTTGATAATTTTACTTTTTAATATGTCTCAAGTCTAATAATATCTATCCATTTCTGCTGCCATTTTCCTAATTTATGCCTTAATAATCTTTTACCTGGACTATTGCAAAAGCTTCCTAGTGTAGTTCCCTACCTCCAATTTTTCCTCCTTCCAATTGAAACCAGCATAGCTTTTCCTAAAGAGAAATCATATCATTTCACTTTTCTGCTTAAAAATCTCCAAAGGCTCCCCATTGTCTTTGGCATGGTTTATTTTATTTTATTTTTTATTCTGGAAATAAATATTTTATTGAAAATTTCATATAATAGCATAAACAAATGAAAATCATCAGGAAAACCCTGACAAAGAAACTCTGTGAAGGGTGCTGGCCTACCCTATTTTAAATCCTTTGTAACTAAAATAGCATGAAGTTGATGCACGAGTAGAATGACTGATGATGAAATAGAACACTCAGTCATACATCTGGCTTCATTTTCTACTAAACTCTTCTACATATCCTATGATCCAGTAACGCTTAATTGTTTTCTCTACTCCAAGTACACTATACATACTCACACCTCCCTGCCTTCTTTCTTTCTTGAACTAGCTGGCCAAGTTCTAGGTAGCCTTTAAGATTCAGCACAAAGGTCACCTCCTCTATAAAATGGTCCCTGATTATCCTCTCCTTCTGAACTCTTTCCTTACCCCTATTCCCCAGAAAGGTAGGTATTTCCTCTTATTTCCATAGCAGATTGTATATAACTAATTGTAGAATATAATCACAAAGTATGGGAATGTCTTATTTACTATTTTGTTTTCTACATTAGATGGGACATTTTGGGGAGCAGAGAATAGCATTCATTTTATACCACCCACCACTACTTAATGTGGTAGCCCCCATATATATTTGTTAAATGAATGAAGAATAAATGAGTAATACACTTTATCCCTTCAGCCACTTTTTTTCCTGGCCCCCTAATTAATTTGTAGGCATTGGAATCCCCTCTCCCTAGGGTCTTAATTCCCAAGATCATGATTATTTTACTTTTTAAATTCCCCTTCTTTTTAACAGTGCTTTATGAAATATTTTAAAGCTATATCTTAACTACTTTTTATGTATAAATCTTAGCCAATAGACTCTAAAAGTGTTTCATGATGACAGTTTAACATATTCAGATACCAGGTATTACTCCTCTATATTCTATTCCTTTGGGTAGAGATCTTTCCTGATGCCCCAGAATTTTAACTTCCTGTTTGTTATTAGAACATTCTATAGCACTCTTCCTCGGTCTTGTCCTATTCTATCTCTTGCTGTTTCTTAAACATTTGTTAATGTCCTCAGGAGTCCATCAATTTTTACTTTATGAGATGGTCTCTCCTTGATGATTCTTTGTGTAAAATATTCCTGATTCAACTTTCTTTCTTTCCTTTTCTTTCCCGATCTTGACCTCTAGCTTCAATCTATCATTTTCTTTACCACATCTTTTTTTTTTGTCTTTCTATGCCTCTCTTTCTGTATCATTGACCTGCTTCAAATTCTGTGTTACTTCCCCCTCATTCTGAGAGCTCTTCTCCCTCCTGCCTATTTTTTGCAGACAGTCAGATTCCATATACAGTGAAGTCTATTATTCTCTTTTACTTTGGTCTTTCTTTGTGCCCCACCCCAAACCCCTCACATATACACTTCTTCGTGTACTTACTTTCTTTTCTCCTCTGTGTCTTTTATTCTCAGAGCTTTTTAATTTTTCTAAAAATTCGAAAGTGCATTCTTTTACTCTTTTAGCTGTGATTTTGTCCCCAAATTTCTTATGAGACTCTTGTCCTTTGTTCCTTTTTCCTGATATATTCTCTAAAATCCAATTTCTTTGCTGATCTGAAGATTATATTCAACTAAGGATATAAATCACTGCTCTGTGGAAATATTCCAATTAAAATATTAATTAGGGCACCCACCCCCAATTCTCTGCAAAACTTTTGTGTAAATTCACCAGACACGACTTCTTTTGAAGGGATTCTCCTTTTATCCTCCTTCATCCCTTTAAAAAGTCCTGCCTCCTTTTTTTTTTTGTTCCATTCTACTCTGTCTCCCCCTCCTCTTTCTCTAGCTTCCCCTTCCCTCCCTCCACTTTTTTACACTCTCCTGCCTGTCTCTTTCCCTGGCTTCTGCTCTGACCAACTGTATCTACTTCGCTTCCTTCAATTACTTTTCTCCATTTATCTTTGTTTAATGCTTGTCTTACCTGTTCCTATGTGAATTCTTTTGATTTTCCAGTCACCTCTCTGTACCCCACTTATCTATCAATCACTTATGTTGATACTCTGGACATATTGCAGTGCTTATAGTCTAGTATATACTTTCCTCTTCTTCTATTAGGAAACAAATTCATTTTTGTAACTTGATAAGCACTTGCCTTTGGGATTTGACAGTCATGTTGCTGATACATGTTTATTTTACTTTCTACTACAACCCTTAGACCCTCTGGTGATTCCATTCCACATTGGTGCATTTGATTATTCTTTACTTTGTGCATCACATTGCATTTATGAATGCTTTATTGAATCCTCTTTTATTGATTTCTGTCCATTTAAAAAATGTATCCTGCTCACACTCTATTTTATGCATACCCTGCGATATGCAGGAACACCCACACATTTTATTAGCATCCTCTCTCTTCTGTTCTTGAAGTAGTAAATGAAAATATTGAATTGTATTGAACTCAGAGTGAACCCGTAAGGGACCTGCTTGACACCTCTACCCAATCCAGTATTGAACTGTTAGTAGCAGCTCTTTGTACTCAATTTGTTTTAACCAGTTTTATATCTAAAATATCCATCTATGACACTCCACCTAATTCACCCCTTTTAAAAATTTTTGCTAGCCCAAGTCTCCACCAAGTTTTAAAATATACTAAATTTATCCTGTTGAAGGAAGTATTGAATTGTAGTTTCACATGATTTGTTTTTAACAAACTCATGCTACCTATTATTTGTCTCTTTATTTCTCTGAGGTCTAAATTGGTCATTATTAACAGCTTCACATACTGTGTTAGCTGTTCATTGAGCTGATTCAATGGTGAACTTGCTGATTTGCTACTCTCTGGAGTCATGTTTTTCTTTCCACATGGCCCTTCTGCCCTTATTCTGGATGCCCCAGTTATTCAACAGGCTACCAAAATAGTTGTTTCATTCTGCACAATTCATCTTTCAGTTCTTCTGGTTTCAAAAGATCATTCCCTGGCTCATAATACTGTATGTGCTACAAACATAAAGCATCTTCTATTCTTCCTAGTGAGGATTTAGCTTTAAAACATTCCATTTGTCTCTTTATTTAATACAGTCAGTCCTTTTGTTTTTGTTTTGTATTTGTTTCCTAAGACCAGATATTTTATTTGGAGCCATCTTTATAATTCCTATTTTACTTCCCCACAACACATACAACAAAATAAAGCCCCTGAAATCCCTTATACTGTATAGAGGAAGTTTTTTATAACCTGGGTGTGGCAAAGCATATCTAACTATGACACAAAATGCAGAGAAGAAAATTTTGATAATATTGATTTCTTAAAAATCAAAATTTGTTCATGACAAAACCACCAAAACAAAAATTAAAGATAAGTGACAAACTGGCAAAAATTTACTTGCTGTTTATATCCATGATGGGCTTTTCTTCCTAGCATATAAAAAGCTCCTACAAATCAATAATAAAATACCTCCCCCAAAATAACAATTGGCAAGAAATGGGCAAAAGATATGGATAGATATTTCATATAAAAGGCTCTTATAAACATTTGAAATGATGCTCAATCTCACTCATAATCAGAGAATTGCAGTGACATACCATTTTCACCCCTTTGGCAGATACGAAAACAGTTTGGTAACATTCTGTTGGTATGGTTGTGGGGAAATAGACATTCTTACTTACTCATTATTGATGAAATGTAATTGGTACAATCCCTATGGAGCACAATTCATCAAAATCACAATGTGTATACATTTTAACCTAGCAGTATCTTTTCTGTGAATTTATTCTACAATTACACTCTCATGTGTAAAATGGCATATGTGTCATATTACTGACTGTGGCTGTGTTTCTAATAGAAAATGATTGTACAAATCCTAAAATCACAATGGTAGGCAACTGGTTAAATAAAATATAGTATGTTGATACAATAGAATACCATGAAACTGTAACTTTTTTGTAAAGAATGAAGATGTTCTTTAGGTACTTATATGGAAACATTTCTAAGGCATATTGCTAAGTAAAAGTCAATATATGGAATGATAATCTACCATGGGAGTAGAAGAGAGAGAGAAAAAAAACAAAACTACATGTATTTCTATTGTTCTGTAAATGCATAACAAATTCTTGAAGGAAAACAATAAAAATTAATAATAGTTGTTACCATTTGGGGGCATGTGAACTAGGGACAAAAGAGCCAGGGATAGGAGGGAAATATCTTTACTTTGTATTATTTGAATGATGTGTATGTATTATCTATTTAACAAATCAAATAATTTTACAATGACCCCATTCTATAAATGAAAAACTTAAAAATACCTTGTTGATATAGAGATAAATAAATTAGATAAAATGTGTTATGATTGATTTAAAAATACAGTCTGACATGATTTGAATGACTTACTATAGAGGAGAAGTTTGTTGCTTCCAACACTGTTAATTACTAAATAAGTCAAGTTCTGTGGGACTGTTTTCTTAACAATAAAATAGAGAAAATTTTTGACAGTCACCCTAATGTGTTGAAAGTACTTTGAAAAGATTAATCAATTAATAATTACTGATAATTTTGTTTATTTATTCAATTTATTTATTTTTGTTGAAACATAGTTGATTGTACATATCTGTGGGGTACACAGTTGAGTACAATACCTGTGTGCTATATGTGATGCTCAAATCAGGATAATAAGTGTTTTCAACATTATTCAATGTAATAGTTTGATTTTAGAACTAACAAGCTGCTGTAGACTGGATGCCCACCCCCCTAAGTTCACTGAAGCTTAATCCCCACTGTAACTGTTTAGGGTGAGAAATCCTGTCATGGTAATTGAAAGGTGGGGCCTTGAAGACATGATTAGATTGTAGGATCATGCCATAGTGAATGGATTGAAAACAGTGGTCAGGGGCATGATTCTGAGGGCTTTCAAAGAGAGGAGAGTCTCTCTCTGTCTGCTCTCTCTGCTCTGCCATTTCACAATGTGATACCCTGCCATCACTATCACCACCACCAAGACCTTCACTAGGTGTATTCCCTGGACCATGGACTTCCCAGCCTCTGAAACTGTAAGCAATAAATTTCATTTTCTTTATAAATCACTCAGTTTTAGGTATTTTGTTATAAGCAACAGAAACGGACCAATACACAAACATTTTCATGTTACTAAATAACACAAAATATAACAAATTAAATGTATTGTTTTAAAAACAGGTCATGAAGAAAACTTTTTTCCAGTTATATTTTGTGTTTTTCTGAGTTAAAAAAAATAACTGGAACATTAAACAGAGCCTAAATGTTTGAATACAAGCTCAAATTGTATTAGAGCTTGTACTAGACTTTAAGTGGGTATTTCTTACTCTTGTATTAAACTTGGTGTGGGCCCTGCTCAGTCTCTGAACTAGGCTGCACTCTCTCTGTGAAATCCGTATCTCTTATTTGTTATATTAAACTTGTTCTCACTTTCTACTGTGACTCTGCCCTTGAATTCTTTCCTGTGGTGGAGTCAAGAAACTGGTAAGAGGATGGGCTGGGTTGAGGCTGACTATAGGGACTTCCCAGACCCCTTCTCCTTTGGCATCAGTTCTTACTTAATTGGCAGACACTAGTGGTAACACAAGAAAGAATCTATTGTCTTTCTAAAGGCACATTCCTGCTATTTTGTGTGTGCGTATGTGTGTGTTTGTGCATGAGCCCATGTGGGTTCTTGCTTTGTTTTTAATATATCAAGTAGATATTTGTCTTCAATTAATTACAGTAGAGTTAATTCTCAGCATGAACTACTGAGAGCCTTGTATTCGTATCCCATTTTTTTTCAAGAAAAGAAAAGGTTGGTGGTCTTAGCCCTAGGTATTATTTTTCCAGAGTCCAACATCACTCACTCTCTTATTGCCCATTAATGTGAATTAATTCTTCCATTTTCCACAGAAGCACCAGGAATGGCAAGAACAACTAAATCTCACTTTTGCTCTCATTTTTTTTTGCTTATAAGCTGGTGAGGTGTGGAAAAACTGCCCCCTTTTAAAGGTATTCAGGTTGGAAAAAGACAGACAAGATCTCCTCTGGTGAAATATCTGCTGGGAAAATGTTGGTGTTTCATATCCTGTGGAGAGGATGGTCTAAGTTGGTGTGATGAGAGTCCACCATTACACATCAAGGCATTTGGGGTTCTGGTGATTAAAGGTTGAAAATAGCATTAACATCTCCTTCTGCTTCTTTGTGAAATGAGAATTTTTTACTAATCATACTAAACACAAAACAATAGAATTGAACACTCCCTTATAAGTCAATGTTTCATACTGATTTTCTTGTTGTATCCACAAGGTATCTCCCAGTTACACTGATTATATTGCCAGATTATCCGATGATTAAGGCCATTAACAATTTACTCTTGAGTAGTCAACATAGCAATGTTTAGTTGCCTTGCAGTAACAATTAGGGAATGAAGCAATTTACCATAATTAGGTACTATCTGAAAAAAAATGCATTCACATTAAGGGAAGTTAAAAAGACTTCTTTTTATGGTTAGGGAGGACTGTTAACAGAGCGATGTTTTTGTGAATTACAAAGAAAATTATTACACTTTTAATTTGTTCATTATTGCAAACACAGAAAAAACAAATGGTTCTTGCTCAGAGTTTGCCCCATGTGGCTTTGGGCAAGTTTCTTAACCTTTCTCTGTTCTTGTTTCATCATCTGGGAGGAAATTGTAATAGTCATACCACAAGTAGATACTGATGGGTAATTAATGTTTGCAAAGTGCTTTGAGATCCTGGGAAAGAGAATGTTTTACAAATAAAAACACACAATTTACATAAGACATATTTTAATTTATTGCAATAGGCTTATTCAAAGTTAAGACTCAGATGGAAAGCTTTTTGTTTCCTATTCTTAATTTCCTTCATCAAATAAGAACATTTTTATTGTATTTTTAATATTTGTAATGTCTTTTCAAGTCCTTGAATGGTACTCTCTACCTTTGTAATCTGTCTGGAATAAGATCACCATTTGCCTTCTGGTGTTGTTCAATTATGCAGGAACCCTACCCAAATAAGATGGGATTATCTGTTTAGGAAGAAGACTTTTGCCTTTTTTTTTTTTTTTTTAATGCTGCCATAAGGAGAACAGGATATCTTATTTAGACACTGCTTTGTTTTTCTGGACTTCGTACCTTGTCTGTTCCTGGCATCCTGGGGCAGCTAGGGAGGAGGAGTTGGGGGCTGCAGAGTTGCAGGATAGGTGGATTGGACATGATGTTCTAGACATTCTATCATAGTCGCAACTTGGAAAACCAGTATAAGTATGGGGGACCTAGTTAGATTGGTGTGATGCCGGAGGAGAAGGGGTCTGGGAAGGCCTGATAGCCGACCTCAACCCACCCTGTCCTCTTACCAGGTTCTTGACTCCACCACAGGAAAGAATTCAAGGGCAGAGTCCCAATAGAAAGTGAGAGCAGGTTTAATATAACAAATAGGGGATATTGATTTCACAGAGAGAGTGCGGCCTAGCTCCAGAGACCGAGCAGGGCCCACACGAAGTTTAATACAAAAGTAAGAAATACCCACTTAAAGTCCAGTACAGAGTGCAGGCTGGCTCAAGAGAGTGAGCAGCTGCTTGCTGAAAGTAAGTCTGATACAAAGGAAAGTGCACATACACCCCAGCCAGTGAGGTGTGGTTGGCTTCAGGAAAGTGAGCAACAACCCCTCCTTCTGCCTGTATTCCACTTTTATAGTTTTGCTATCTAATACATATTCATGCTATCTACTGAATATAAACTTCACTTTACTGAGCATGCTCATCTATCATGGTTATATAACCTCTTTCTACTGAGCATGCCCAGCCACTGGATTTGCATAAGTCATCCCCCTGTGGTCTCAATTTCCCTGTGTTGGTGCTGAAAATAGGTCCAACCAGCAATAGTAACTCTCCTCTAGGGGAGGGCCTAGGGGAGGGTCCAGAGACCTCAGGGAGTTGCTTGAAACTCAGAGGTGTGTCCTGAAACTTGAACCTGGGGAAACTGAGCACCTCCTATCTCAGGTGGAGCATAGCGGTGGAAGGTCAGATGCTAGTTAGGTCAGTGCTCAGCTCATTGTCTCATATTTCCCTTCAAATCTCCTCAAAATGAAAGTGGATTGAGATACTAGGTTGTGAAACCTAGTAGGGATTCAGAGTAGGGACCAAGGCAGAAGCTCAGTGAATCATATCAGTATGGGAATGGGGGTTGAAGGGGAAGGTGGAAAGAAGAACTACAAATCGTAAAGGAAGAAGGAAAACATTTCCCTGAGAAATTGGATCGCAAAGTTTTTAAAAACGTGCACATGAAGTGCTTATTATGTTTCAGGCATTTAGCACTTTACAGGCCTCTCATCTTTAATCCTTTCAAGAAGTTTATGAGTTAGATAATACCATTATTCCCATTTTGTAGATGATGAAACTGTGGAATATAAAAGTGAAATAATTTACCCAAAGCCACACATAAGTAATTAACAGAGCTAGGATTTGAACTTAGGCCATCTAGCTACAGAATCAATGCAAATTACTATCTAATACTGATTTTTATTGTTGGTCTGTAGCAAAGGGGTGAGGGAGAAAATGTAGAATCCTTGGTGATCTTTACTGAGTCACTAGATCTCAGAGATGTTGATCTAAGTTCAAAAAAGGCTGAATGGTGAGACTAAATCTGCTGATACTTTTTAAAATTTGAATATGGTCAGGAGTGGGAACAACTTGGGTTTGTAATTTGTGGCACCGCTGAACTCAGCTATGAGTAACCCAAGACGGAATAAAGCAGAGAAGCAGAAGTGGAAGCAACAGCAACCTCCTACTAGAATGCTGGAATTAATATTCATTATTCTGCTCTTTTCCAGTGTCATCTACATTACCTTCATTGAGTCAATTTGGCTCTATGACTTCTAGGTGAGCTCTAAGATTTAGTAACACCCATAGAAACATAATAGAATATTAGCTTAGCTTTGACTCTAAGAGAAAGTTGCTGCCTTCCAGCTCAATATATCTTGATTGTTTGCTGTGGTCTTAGATCCAAGCACTGACTAATCCTAATCCTCTTTAGTTAATGAGGCCAGGTAAGATCACAACCCGAATTTGCCTGGGAAAATTATACGTGCATTTAGAAAACTTACCTTTTCACTTCCAGCACTCTAGATGGTTGAACTAGATTTGTACAATCTTCCTGAAGTATAATTTACCAATTTGAACCTTTCAAAAATAGTGGAATTAAGGAGATTTCATAGATGAGAGGACTTCAAAAAATTCGTGAAAAAACAGAATTAAAATATAAAAATAAAAAATATGAACTTTATTTCTCAACATAAGCTCAATCAAGTTGAAGACACTTTTGTAAACAATGATACCAGCTATTTAGTCCATCCCTAAAGAACTAAAGTTCCTGGGAATTTAACCGTATCAATGCAGTCTTTTTTACATTATTAACTGAAGAAAAATGGGTGCCTTTTAAAGGTTTTTTTTTTTTTTTTTTTTTTTTTTTTAAGATTAGGGAACAAAAGGAAGTCAGAAGGAGCCAAATCAGTACTGCAAGGTGGATGTCTAATGATTTCCCACCAAAACTTTTGCAAAATTGCCCTTGTTTGATGAGAGGAATGAGTAGGAAGGACCCTATGGTAAAGTTTTCCTGGGCATTTTTCTGGTAAATCTTTGGCTAACTTTTACTAAACACTCTCATAATAAGCAGATGTTATGGTTCTTTAGCCTTCCAGAAAGTCAACAAGCAAAATGCCTGAGCATCCCAAAAAACTTGCCATGACCTTTGCTCTTGACCAGTCCACTTTAGCTTTGACTGGACCACTTCCACCTCTTGATAGGTGTGGCTTTGATTGTGCTTTGTCTTCAGGTTTGTACTGGTAACGGCATGTTTTAACTCCTGTTATAATTCTTCAAAGAATTTCTTCAGGATCTTGATCTCATTTATTTAAAATTTCCATTGAAAGCTCTGCTCTTGTCTGCAGCTAATCTGGGCTCAACCGTTTTGGCACCCATCAAGCAGAAAGTGTGTTCAACTGTAATTTTTCAGTCAGAATGATGTAACCTGAGCCAACTGAGATGCCTATGGTGTTGGCTATTGTTTGTGCTGTTAATCAATGGTCATCTTCAATTAGGGCAGAAACAAGATTAACTCTTTCCTTGCAAATTGATGTGGATGGTCTGCCAATGTGGGCTTTATCTTGAACACTGTCTTGACCTTTCTTAAAACCAGTTATTCTTCTGTAAACAGCTGCTTTCTTTGGGGCATTGTCCCCATATACTTTTCATAAAGCATGAATGATTTCGCTATTCTTCCACCCAAGCTTCATCATTCATGTTGCTCTGATAGGAGATCTTATAAACTGAAGTCTTAATCCTTAGTGCCTCACACTAGATCCTTTTCAGACATGTTATATAATAAGTTAGTATGAGTTTATTTTGGTGAAAAAAAATTTGCAATCCATACATAGTTTTATCGTAATATGCATTTTCTATGAGCTTTCTGAGGGCCCTTCATTTGTGTATACATACAGACTCTCTATGTGTGTATTTATTTCATATCTATGTAAGCGTCTCAATTGAATATGTAAATTGAAACCTTGAATTGTAATGGATTTGTGCAATCATTTTCTATGACGTCTGGAGGTAAGAAGGGAAAAGCAGAGTGGGAAAGACCTGATTGGGCTGG
This sequence comes from Cynocephalus volans, assembly GCF_027409185.1. Classification (NCBI taxonomy): domain Eukaryota; kingdom Metazoa; phylum Chordata; class Mammalia; order Dermoptera; family Cynocephalidae; genus Cynocephalus; species Cynocephalus volans. The sequence goes on along the minus strand of NC_084478.1, from coordinate 108,031,364 downwards.
TGATATTGTGTAAGGAAGGTGTAGTGTACTAACATTTACTGTGTGCCTGTTCTATACTGGACTTTATGCAAATTGGCTTGCATAGATGGTGTTATTTTACAATAACTGTGAAGAAATATTATTGTCTTCTTTTTACAGGTGAGAAAAGCTGATGCTCAGAGAGGTTAAATAATATGTTCAGGGTCACACTGCTGGTAAGTAAATGGTCAAGCCAGGTTTTGAATTTAGATCTGTTGATTGTGAAGCATAATGCTAAAACTGTACCTCATATTCCTTTTCTTTGTTCCTCTATTTTACCTAATTTATGCCACGGTAGCTAGAGTATATTTTTGAGGCTAGTTACATAGTGATGATGATTAAAATAATAATAACAGTAATGTTAATAGTAACAAAATCATTTAGTGATCTGTACTAGATGCTAGACAGCATAACAAGTTCTTTTCATGGATTCTTCCATTTGTTATTTACAACAACCATAATGACCTAAGTACAGAACTAATTGTCCTTACTGAGTAAAAAGCTCAGAAAGGTTAACTGACTTTTCTAGGATCATACAATGTGTGAGTATCAAAGCCAGGACAAGGACTCAGGTTCTGTCTCACTACAGAACTCAACTTCTCTCAACCTTTTCAGGCTCTTCTAAATTATTTTTGAGTTAACTTTATAATAAGTAAAAGTCTGGGTTTTAAGTATTTCTATGTGGCATTGTCTTCTCTGATGGCTTTTAACCTCTATACTGCTGGAATGAGAAATTATACTTCAGCCTGTAAATTGGTCCTGTGTCGGGATCCATAAAGAAGCACTATGAGTCTAGTGGGTAGAACTTTTTCTTTGTTAATGCTTAAGTATGCCTTTTTCCTGCTTGAAAGTTTTGGCATCCTCAGTACTTAGCTCAATGCTTACACATTTGGGCCATTTAATGCCTATTTGCTGATTGCATGAGCTCTAGAATGACACTTCCAGGAATAGAATTGAGAAGGGAGGATGGTCATGGTGATTTTTTAAAAATAAATCTTAGTGTGTAAAGTGGAAACAATTAATGAGGAGCTGTGAAGTGGACAGAAGGAGCAAGAGGAATTCATCACAAGTTTATTAAAATAACTGCAAAGAATGGAAAAGGCCCTCATTAAAAGCTGGAAAGCTTGTTGCTGTCTTGCATAAACAAAGTTTAAAGGTTTCCATTTCATGTGGCAATTCAAACTGCTTTTCTTCAAGTAGGCACAGCAGTGCCTCTCCTTGCAAAATGCATAACCTCTAAAAGTTGTGCTCTTTCAAAAACGAAGGAGACTGAAAATCCACCACTTTGTAAAGTAAGAGCTGATACTTGGTATTATGCTAAGGAGATCAGAGGGGAAGAGGAAGCCAGTGGGAAAGCATTCTAGTCACCCATAGAGCTGCAGGCAAGTTGAGGCTTTGGAAATGATTTTTAGAAGGTTTGGTCATTAGTTAATAAGTTCCCAAGATGAGAATAATTGGTGCTATCTTGGCTGTTACTTGTGTAAGAATTTCCTGTTCAAAGGACTTGTGCCACGAAAGACATAGGTGACATTAAAGGTTGCAAGTCGACTTAAAACAAGCTTGGTAAGGGAACTGTCAATAACAGGCACAAGCAAACATGTTACAGCTTGAGTCAGGCTGGAGCCAGGCCGCCTGCATGCTGTTCGCTTCTACAGATGAGGCAGCACTTGGCAAAGCTGACATGGATTTGGAATTTAAAGCTACGTGGTAATTTCAGTATTTCATTTTCCTGCGAATCAATAAGGATGATTCAGAACCAAACCAGATGGCCACGCAGCTACTGTGGAATATCAGCTACAGGCCAACCTTTTATTTTTCTTCAGAACATTAGCTCTTACAACAACCTTAATTTCTAAAGTGTCTTAAATGCAGCAAAACATGCTTCATTGGGGAGAGTCTATAATATGCCTCTTTTTATTTATTTTTTCTTACAACTGCTGTTAGGATTCTCATGAAGATCTAATGCCTCTCAGAACTCAGAAAGCCAGTATACACATTCAAAGGCTGGAGAATGTGGAGCAGTTTGGTAATCGTAGGGAGTGGGTTTGGAAGGGGGGTATTGTTGGGATTTCACTTTGTTTTCTGCTTTTTCGTTTGATTTTTCTTTGACTAAAATATTGCAGAAAGGAACATGATGAAGACAACAGAGCTAGGAAAAGAGACTTTAGCAAGCCTAGTAGCTGCTAAAATACTGTTTTGGAAGAAGTTTGTAGATAAGGATAGGAAACGAAATAGCCCCAAACAAACTTGTGGGGGATATACGTGTGTATGTGTGTGTGCTGTTTTATGAACTCTTTCTTCTCTCTTAGAGACCTTTGTGTTTCTCTCCTGAGTCCCAAACTGCTAGCTCCCTCTTCCTCGTTTGCCCTTCCCCTTCCATATTTTACCTTTCAGTTTTGAAATAATTTTTTATTTACAGAAGAGTGGCAAAAATAGTAGAGAAAGTTCTTGTATACCCTTCACCAGCTTTCCCTTTTGTAACACCTTACATAACCATGGCGAATTTATCGAAACTAAGACACTAACATTGGTACATCACTATTAACTAAAATGCAGACTGTATTCAGATTTCACCAGTTTTCCCACCAACATCCTTTTTCTGTTCAGGATGCAATCCAAGATTTCATGTTTTATTTAGTCATTGTATCTCCTTAGTTTCCTCAATCTGGCATTTTTTTTTTAGGTCTTTCCTTGTTTTTCATGACATCATCACTTTTGAAAAATATCGCACAGAGAATTTTGTGAAATGTCCCTAAGTTTGGGTTTGGCTGATGATTTCTCATGAGTAGACTGGAGTTATGGATATTTGGGAAGAATATTACACAGGGAATGTGCCCTTTTTCACTCACATCATTTCAGGGTATACATAACATCAACTTGACTTATTATTCATGATGTTAATCCTGATCAGCTCCCTTTATTTTAAAAAATGTACCTGTAAAGTGGGCTGCTGAGGTAAGTGGCTAACTGATTGGACAAAGTAAAAGAGTACCTGTCTCAGTGTCTGAGATTCAGTAAACGTTCATTCATTCATTTACTAATAATTATTTATTGTCAGTCAATACACACAATGTGTCAAGGCTGTTTATGCATTCATCTGTTTAGTAAAAAAATATTTATTAAATGGTAATTATGTGCAAAGATTAGACTAGAGTGAGGCAAGTGAGGAACTTGCCTTGGATGCAAAATTTATTTATTTATTTATCTATCCTATCTATCTATCTATCTATCTATCTATCTATCTATCTATCTATCTATCTATCTATCTATCTATCTATCTATCTATCTATTTAAAGATGACCGGTAAGGGGATCTTAACCCTTGGCTTGGTGTTGTCAGCATCACACTTTCCCAAGTGAGCTAACCAGTCATCCCTATATAGGATCCGAACCCGTGGCCTTGGTGTTATCAGCACTGCACTCTCCCGAGTGAGCCACGGGCTGGCCCTTGGATGCAAAATTTAAGTGCAAATGTACACAAGTGTTTTTCAAAATGAGAGTGGCCTATTCTTTGAACACCAGTGTTAATGGCTAAGTAAATTACATCATCCTTGATAAAGCTGATGTTTGTCAGAGCTTTGCCACTTAGCAACTGTGTGACCCTGGGTTAACTACACATTTACTCTTTAAGTTCCAGTTTCCACAAATCTAAAATGGGAACAATAATAGTACTTACCTCATGAGGTTTTTGTGACGATCAAATGAGATACTATGTGTAATATGATCAGTGTAGGACCTGTCACTTAGTAATAATTCAATTATTGGTGATTATTATTTTCATCTAAACCTCAAAAAACAGTTAATTTGAATCTTTCCTTCATTGTTTATAAGATTCTATCTTGTTTTGTTTACTTGTGGAACCAATCAAATAAATCACCTTACCAATTAAGAACATCCATGAAACAACCACCACTGCCAAAACCATAACCATCCATCAGTCATATAATAAATGCTAAAAAAAGTAGCACTTAAAATTATTAATGTTATTATTATTGCCTATAAGGGTAAAATGGATCCCAACTACAGGAACCTGTAGGAATTGTCAAGAACTGATGTGTCTGAGATTTTACCCTACTTTCAAGCTATTACAGTTTCACAAATGCTGTTAAAATACACAGATTCCTGGGTCAGAGATAAAGGATTCTATACCCACAGTGATAGCGGTAGTCAGAGAACCTGCATTTCCATGCACCAGTTTCCTGAGCCCCAATTCCCACAGGACAATATAAAGAAGGCTAAATGATATCTGCACATACATTAGGTTGGTTACAGGAGACAAATTCTGAACTTAAGGAACCTGAAAACCTTCTATAATCAGCAGTATGTCTTCTCTTTGTTTTAGAGGGAGACACTATCTCTATCTTTTAAGACTGTTGACTATACAAACATCCTGGAAATCTAGTCTGGAACAGAGACACTTAGTGCCTCTGCTCACTAGATATGCAGAAACACATGATACCTTGGAGAATTGTGTCATGATAGGAAGTAGCACACATCTTCTTGATGTTATCTACCCCACCAAGAAGTGTGACTTAAGAAAGGAAAAATCCCCAAAGATAGGCATTTCAGTATCCTCTCCTCTGATTGGCTTTTTAGGTCTGCTTGTGCTGTTAAGTAGGTCTCGCTCAGATTCTTAAGATGGTAGTCTGAACATCTCACTCTGAAATGTGTTCCAGAACAGGAATGCTTATGTTCTTGGTAATGATATGACTCTTACCTGTATACTGAGACTGAATTTCTGCTTGGACCCTCTTGCCCAGTCTAATTCCATGGACTCCTGCCCTAGCTTCCTTCCTTGGCTTCTGCAGTTGGCCTGCTTTTTCCATTGTGAGACAATGTCTTAAATTTTACCTCAGATTTATTCTCTAGATTGGTTAATAAATTTACTTTCAAGCTGTTATATTTTGAGGTTGAGGTAAAGGTTTATAGAGCACCTCAAATAATATATGTAAGCAGTCATCTATTTCCTCACATGTATGTCTAACACCACAGACCTATAGATGTCTCCTTTTTAATTGAACTATCACTTTGAATGTAAAAAACTCATGCTCTAGATGCATATCATGAGATACAGGGATCACAAGCAAAAGTGCTAGAGCTGTCATTTATAAAGACAGTTCTATTTTTCTCACCTCTTTTCATTCTCAACCACGTAAAAAATTTTTATTTTGGACTAAATAGCTCTTGGTCTTGGCCCAGAGGCTAAATTCCATTGAAAGTTAGAATTAAATCCATTTACTTGTTTCTGAGTTACACAAAGCAGAAAAGAATAACATGTTTTGAGTGAATCTTTTTCCCAGTGGGCATATCTTTGAAGACCCAGTTTGTCTGCAGAATGAAAACAGTGATGAGCCTGCACCAATGATGCTCAGGATAGGAAAGGGCAAAGATATTTGGTCCCTTTTTCAGAAATAAGAGTAAAGATACTGGATGTGACTTTTTAATTGAAGGACAGAGAGTAGAATGTCTTTGTAGCATCAGAGAATGACACTTTCAGCCTACTGCTAATGGTACAATGAAACTACCATTAGATATTCTTGGTGCTAGTCCTTACTACTATTGTATCTTAAAACTGGAAGGGACCCTAGAACTTATTAGGTAAAACCTGCTTGTTGTTTTTATAGAAGATAAAGGTCACAGAACTTATTTGTAAAGATCACAAAAATAAATACTGTCTGAGCCAGTTTTTATACTTGTTTCTTAATGTTATAGTGTTAATTGGCTTATAGTAGGTGTTCAATAAATAACTGTTGAAAGGATAATTTGGTGATTGAAATACCCCACCATACATTACCCTTCCTATGTGAATCATTCTTATTTTAAGTAAGCTTTATATTTAAGTATAATATACTTACTGAAAAGCACACAAATTATTGACATACAGATGGATGGATGAATTTTTCACAAAATAAACACACCCACTGTATTAGTCCATTTCTGTTGCTTATAACCACATACCTGGGAACTGTGTAATTTATAAACAAGATGAAATTTATTTCTTATAGTTTCAAAGGCTGGGAAGCCAAAGTCCAGGGAACACATTTGGTGAAGGCCTTGATGGTAGCAACAGTGGTGGCAGGGTAGCACACTGAAAAAATGGTAGAGCAGAGGGAGACACTAACCTCATTCACTCTCCTTTTAACGTCCTCAAAACCATGTCCATGACCACCACTTTTAATCCATTCACTACGGCATGGTCCTAGAATCTAATCACCTCTTCAAGGGCCCATCTTTCTATTACCATAAAAGGATTTCCCACCCTCAATAGTTACAGTGCAGATTAGGCCTCAATGAGGTTGTGGGGCATCCAATCTACAGAATTCCACCCTTGACCCCCCACCCAAACTCATGTCCTTTTCACACACAAATGCATTCATTTCATCCCCAAAGTCTTGTTTGAATTCAAAAGTCCAAAGTTCAAAGTCCCATCTTTGAAATAAAACAAGTTATCTACTTCCAAGATACAATGGTGAGACAAACATAGAGTACATATTCCTGTCCAAAAAGGGAGAAATAGGCCAACAGAAAGGGGTCCTATGTAAGTCTGAAATCCAGCAGGGCAGGCATTAAATCTCAAAGCTGGCGAATCATGTACCTTGACTCCATGTTCAGCATTCTCCGCATTCTGGTTTAAGGGTTGGGTCCCCAAGTCTTTGAGTAGCTCTGCTCCACGGTTTTCCTGGTGACAGGTCATACTTTAGCTCTCCCAGGCTGGTGTTCCATTCTGGTAACTCCACAGGTCTGGGGTCTCCATGGCGGTCCTGCTCTCATGGCTCCACTAGGCATGGTACTGTTGGGGTTTTTCTGCTGCAACTCTGACCCCAGGTTTCTGCTCAGCATTGCTCTAGCAAAGGCTCTATGTGGTGAATCTTCTCCTGTGACAAATATCCTCTTAGCCCCCCAGGCTTTTCCATATAGCCATTGAAATCAGGGTGCAGGCTCCCAAGCCTCCACAGCTCTGGCATTCTGCCAGTCTGCAGACCTAATACCACGTGGATGTCGCCAAGGCTTCTGGCTTGTATTTTACAAGCTGTAGGTCCAGCCTCACCTGGGGCCAATTTACCCACAGCTGGAGCAGCCAAAGCATCTGGGATGCTGGTGTGTGGAGCAGCATCCTGAGGTGGCCCTTGGCCATGAACCTGTGAAAGATGCCTCAAGCGTTTTGCCCTAGACCATTCTGTCTCTCTAAACCTCTGGGCCTATAATGGAAGTTGCAGCCTCCAAGATCTCTGAAATGCCTTCAAGATCTTTTCTCCCTTCTCGTGATAATCCCTTTCTTCTTTATACTTCCTCTTAGCAAAGGGTCCCTGGGCTATACCCTTGCTTTTGTGGTCAGCCTGAAAGTTTTACAATTTTTTGCCCTCTCTTTCTTTTGAGTTATAAATTCTGGTTTTACCTCATGCCCTTCCTGCCATAACTCAGGACAGGCTGTTGCAAGTAGCCATGCAGCTTCCTTAATACTTTGCTGCTTAGAAATTTCTTCTGTCAAACACCCTGGGTCAGCACCTTTAAATTCCACATTCCAAAAAACTTTTGGGCATGAACAGAATGAAGCCAAATTCCTTGCCAGTTCATAGCAAGGGTGATCTTTGCCCCAGTTTCCAATAAGCCCCTTCTTATTTAAATCTGAGATCTTCTCAGAATGGCCTTTACTGTCCATATTTTTATCAGCATTCTGCTCGCCACCATGAATCCAGTCTCTAAGACATACCAAACTTTCCTTCATCTTTTTGTCTTCTTCTGAGTCCTCCAAACTCCTCCAACCTTTGCCTAAAGCCCAGTTCTAAAGTTGCTTCCACATTTTCAAATATTTGTTATAATCAACACCCTACTTCTCTGGTACCAATTTTCTGTCTTAGTTCTTTTCTGTTGCTTATAACAAAATACCTAGAACTGGGTGATTTGTAAGAAAACAAAATTTATTGCTTAGGTTTTGGATGCTGGGAAGTCCAAAGTCCAGGGAACACATCTGGTGAGAGTCTTCTTTGGTGGTGGCTGTACGGCAATGCAGGGGTCTCACAGGGCAGAAAAATGGTGGAGCAGAGAGAGCAACTAACCCCTCATGTTCTCTCTTTTTTTAAAGCCCTCAGAACCATGTCCACGACCATCATTTTTAATCCATTCAGTACTGCATGGTCCCACAATCTAATGACTTTGTCAAGGCTCTGCCTTTCAAATACTGTAATAGGATTTCCCACAGTCAACAGTTACAATAGGGACTAAGTCTCAATGAGGTTGGAGGTGGGTATCTAATCTACAGCACCTGTCAAACCACTATTTTGAGATAAAATAGTTTATCACTAGTATCCCAGAGGTCCTCCTGATGCCCCTTCCCTGTCACTACTATACCTTCTCTCCAAATTACTATTCAGACTTCTATCCTAATTGATTAATTTTGCCTGGTTTTTGAAATTCATATAGGTGAATCACACATTATGTGCACTTTTTTATCTGGCTTTTCTTAGCTTAATATTAGGTTTGTATATCTGAGCTATTTAACTGTATTTTTGAGTGTAGCTGTAGTTTATTCTCATTGCTGTATAGTATTCCACTGTATGACTATGTCACAATTTACATATCCACTCTACTATTGGTGGATATTTGGATTGCTTCCATATTTTACCTCTTATGAATATTGCTGCTATGAACATTCTTGCTCATGTTTTTGCTGCACATATGGGCAGAAATAACATGGAGTGTACTTGCTAGTATACCTAATGTTGTTGATGCTTGCCTCATATTCCTTAGGCTCAACTCTGAGGTCACTAACAGCTGCAGTGGACCATTATTTTATTTTATTTTATTTTTTAAATTTTATTTTGTCGATATACATTGTAGCTGATTATTGCTCCCCATCACCAAAACCTCCCTCCCTTCTCCCTCCCCCCTCCCCCCCAACAATGTCCTTTCTGTTTGCTTGTTGTATCAACTTCAAATAATTGTGGTTGTTATATCTTCTTCCCCCCCCCCCCGGTTTGTGTGTGTGTGTGAATTTATATATTAATTTTTAGCTCCCTCCAATAAGTGAGAACATGTGGTATTTCTCTTTCTGTGCCTGACTTGTTTCACTTAGTATAATTCTCTCAAGGTCCATCCATGTTGTTGCAAATGGCAGTATTTCATTCGTTTTTATAGCTGAGTAGTATTCCATTGTGTAGATGTACCACATTTTCCGTATCCACTCATCTGATGATGGGCATTTGGGCTGGTTCCAACTCTTGGCTATTGTAAAGAGTGCTGCGATGAACATTGGGGAACAGGTATACCTTCGACTTGATGATTTCCATTCCTCTGGGTATATTCCCAACAGTGGGATGGCTGGGTCGTATGGTAGATCTATTTGCAATTGTTTAAGGAACCTCCATACCATTTTCCATAGAGGCTGCACCATTTTGCAGTCCCACCAACAATGTATGAGAGTTCCTTTTTCTCCACAGCCTCGCCAGCATTTATCGTTCATAGTCTTTTGGATTTTAGCCATCCTAACTGGGGTTAGATGGTATCTCAATGTGGTTTTGATTTGCATTTCCCGGATGCTGAGTGATGTTGAGCATTTTTTCATATGTCTGTTGGCCATTTGTATATCTTCCTTAGAGAAATGCCTACTTAGCTCCTTTGCCCATTTTTTAATTGGGTTGCTTGTTTTCTTCTTGTAAAGTTGTTTGAGTTCCTTATATATTCTGGATATTAATCCTTTGTCAGATGTATATTTTGCAAATATTTTCTGCCACTCTGTTGGTTGTCTTTTAACTCTTTTAATTGTTTCTTTTGCTGTGCAGAAGCTTTTTAGTTTGACATAATCCCATTTGTTTATTTTTCCTTTGGTTGCCCGTGCTTTTGGGGTCGTATTCATGAAGTCTGTGCCCAGTCCTATTTCCTGAAGTGTTTCTCCTATGTTTTCTTTAAGAAGTTTTATTGTCTCAGGGTGTATATTTAAATCCTTAATCCATTTTGAGTTGATTTTAGTATACGGTGAGAGGTATGGATCTAGTTTCATTCTCCTGCATATCGATATCCAGTTATCCCAGCACCACTTGCTGAAGAGGCAGTCCCTTCCCCAGTGAATAGGCTTGGTGCCTTTGTCAAAGATCAGATGGCAATAAGTGTGTGGGTTGATTTCTGGATTCTCTATTCTATTCCATTGGTCAGTGTGTCTGTTTTTATGCCAGTACCATACTGTTTTGGTTATTATAGCTTTGTAGTATAGCTTAAAGTCAGGTAGTGTTATGCCTCCAGCTTTATTTTTTTTGCTGAGCATTGCTTTGGCTATTCGTGGTCTTTTATTGTTCCATATAAATGTCTGAATAGTTTTTTCCATTTCTGAGAAAAATGTCTTTGGAATTTTGATGGGGATTGCATTGAATTTGTATATCACTTTGGGTAGTATGGACATTTTCACTATGTTGATTCTTCCAATCCAAGAGCATGGAATATCTTTCCATCTTCTTGTATCCTCTCTAATTTCTCTCAGCAGTGGTTTGTAGTTCTCATTATAGAGATTTTTCACCTCCTTGGTTAACTCAATTCCTAAGTATTTTATTTTTTGGGGGGCTATTGTAAATGGGCAGGCTTTCTTGATTTCTCCTTCTGCATGTTCACTATTGGAGAAAAGAAATGCTACTGATTTTTGTGTGTTGATTTTGTATCCTGCTACTGTGCTGAAATCATTTATCAATTCCAAGAGTTTTTTTGTAGAGGTTTTAGGCTGTTCGATATATAGGATCATGTCATCTGCAAACAGGGACAGTTTGACTTCATCTTTTCCAATCTGGATGCCCTTTATTTCCTTCTCTTCTCTGATTGCTCTGGCTAGTACTTCCAACACTATGTTGAATAGGAGTGGTGAGAGTGGGCATCCTTGTCTAGTTCCTGTTCTTAAAGGAAAAGCTTTCAGCTTTTCCCCATTCAGGATGATATTGGCAGTGGGTTTGGCATATATGGCTTTAATTATGTTGAGATACTTTCCCTCTATACCTAACTTATAGAGGGTCTTTGTCATGAATGAGTGCTGAACTTTATCAAATGCTTTTTCAGCATCTATAGAGATGATCATATGGTCCTTGTGTTTGAGTTTATTAATATGGTGTATCACATTTATTGATTTGCGTATGTTGAACCAACCTTGCATCCCTGGGATGAATCCCACTTGATCGTGATGAATAATTTTTCGTATGTGTTGCTGTATTCTGTTTGCTAGTATTTTAGTGAGGATTTTTGCATCTATATTCATCAAGGATATCGGCCTGTAGTTTTCTTTTTTGGTTATATCTTTACCTGGTTTTGGTATCAGGATGATGTTTGCTTCATAGAATGAGTTTGGGAGATTTGCGTCCGTTTCAATCTTTTGGAATAGTTTGTAAAGAATCGGTGTCAATTCCTCTTTGAATGTTTGGTAAAATTCTGCTGTGAATCCATCTGGTCCTGGGCTTTTCTTTGTTGGGAGCCTTCTGATAACAGCTTCAATCTCCTTTATTGTTATTGGTCTGTTCAAATTTTCTACGTCTTCACGGTTCAGTTTTGGGAGCTTGTGTGTGTCCAGAAATTTATCCATTTCCTCCAGATTTTCAAATTTGTTGGCGTATAGTTGTTTATAGTAGTCTCGAATGATTCCTTGTATTTCAGATGAATCAGTTGTAATATCGCCTTTTTCATTTCTAATTTTTGTTATTTGAGTCTTCTCTCTTCTTTTTTTTGTTAGCCATGCTAATGGTTTGTCAATTTTATTTATCTTTTCAAAAAACCAACTTTTTGATTCGTTGATCTTTTGAATTGTTTTTTGGTTTTCAATTTCATTCAGTTCTGCTCTGATCTTAATGATTTCTTTCCGTCTGCTAACTTTAGGATTGGATTGTTCTTGTTTTTCTAGTTCTTTAAGGTGAAGTGTTAGGTTGTTCACTTGCCATCTTTCCATTCTTCTGAAGTGAGCATTTAATGCAATAAATTTTCCCCTCAATACTGCTTTTGCAGTATCCCACAGGTTTTGGTATGATGTATCATTGTTTTCATTAGTTTCAATAAACTTTTTGATTTCCTGCTTGATTTCTTCTTGGACCCATATGTCATTAAGTAGAATGCTGTTTAATTTCCATGTGTTTGTATAGTTTCCAGAGTTTTGTTTGTTATTAATTTCTAGTTTTAATCCATTGTGGTCTGAGAAGATACATGGGATAATTCCAATTTTTTTGAATTTATTGAGACTTGATTTGTGACCTAATATGTGATCTATCCTGGAGAATGATCCATGTGCTGATGAGAAGAATGAATATTCTGAGGTTGTTGGGTGGAATGTTCTGTAGATATCTGCCAATTCCAATTGGTCTAGAGTCTTGTTTAGATCTTGTGTTTCTCTACTGATTCTTTGCCTAGATGATCTGTCTAATATTGACAGTGGAGTGTTCAGGTCCCCTGCTATTATGGTATTAGTGTCTATTTCCTTCTTTAGGTCTAATAGAGTTTGTTTTATAAATCTGGCTGCTCCAACATTGGGTGCGTACATATTTATGATTGTTATGTCTTCTTGATGGATCAGTCCTTTTATCATTAAGTAGTGTCCCTCATTGTCTCTTTTTATGGTTTTTAGTTTAAAGTCTATTTTGTCAGATATAAGAATAGCTACTCCAGCTCGTTTTTCTTTTCTGTTTGCATGGTAAATCTTTTTCCATCCTTTCACTCTTAGTCTGTGTGAATCTTTATGGGTGAGGTGGGTCTCTTGTAGGCAGCATATAGTTGGGTCCTGCTTTTTGATCCAGTCAGCCAGTCTGTGTCTTTTAATTGGGGAATTTAAGCCTTTAACATTAAGAGTTGTTATTGAAATGTGTTGATTTATTCCTAGCATTTTATTGGTTGTTTGGTTGTCTTAGGTGTCTTTTGTTCCTTGCTTTCTGATTTACTGTTTGGTTTCTTTGTTTGTTGGTTCCTTAGGTTGTAGATAGTGTTTTTGTTAGCTTGTTTTCTCTTCATGAATGCCATTTTTATTGTACTAGCGGGTTTAGATTTTTCTTAGGTTTTTATGGCAGTGGTAGTTATTTTTCAGGAACCAAACCCAGTACTCCCTTGAGGATTTCTTGTAAGGGTGGTCGTGTGGTAGTGAACTCCCGCAGTTTTTGTTTGTCTGAGAAATATACTATTTGCCCCTCATTTCGGAAGGATAGCCTTGCAGGGTAGAGTATTCTTGGCTGGCAATCTTTGTCTTTTAGTGTTTTGAAAATATCATCCCATTCCTTTCTAGCTTTTAGGGTTTGTGATGAAAAGTCTGATGTTAACCTGATTGGGGCTCCCTTATAGGTGATTTGATGCTTCTCTCTTGCAGCTTTTAAGATTCTCTCTTTGTCTCTGAGTTTTGCCAATTTGACTATGACATGTCTTGGAGAAGGCCTTTTTGGGTTGAATACGTTTGGAGATCGTTGAGCTTCCTGGATCTGAAGATCTGTGATTTTTCCTATACCTGGGAAGTTTTCTGCCACTATTTTGTTGAATATGTTTTCAATGGAATCTCCATTTTCCTCCCCTTCTGGAATACCCATGACTCGGATATTTGAGCGCTTGAGGTTGTCTTATATCTCTCTCAGATTTTCTTCCATGTCCTTGATTCTTTTTTCTTTCTTTTTGTCTGCTTGTGTTATTTCAAACAGCCCATCTTCAAGTTCAGAGGTTCTCTCTTCAACTTCGACAAGCCTGCTGGTTAAACTCTCCGTTGTGTTTTTTATTTCGCTGAATAACTTCTTCAGTTCAGCAAGTTCTGCTACATTTTTTTTCAGGACATTGATTTCCTTGTATATTTCCTCTTTCAGATCCTGTATACTTTTCCTCATTTCATCATGATGTCTAGCTGAGTTTTCTTGTATCTCATTCAGTTTCCTTAGAATTATCACTCGAAATTCCTTGTCAGTTATTTCAAGGGCTTCTTGTTCTATAGGATCTAGAGTATGAGATTTATTAACTTTTGGTGGTGTACTTTCTTGATTTTTTGTATTTCTGGTGTCTTTTTTTTGGTGTTTATTCATTGTGGCAGGGGGTTTCACAGTCCACCGGTTTGAGACTAATGACTAACTAGGATGTTGCTGTGGTTGCCAATTTGGCATGGCTCCCGCCGTGACTGCTCAGTTGGCCTCTAGTGTCTTGTGTGTGTGGTTGCCTCGGGTCTTGGGCTTCTCCGGGGATCCACCTTTCTGGTCAGCTTGGACTCTGCTGGGCTGGTGGATCACGTACCACAGGGTGTGTGATCTCTGTTGAGCTTTCACTTTCTGTACAGGACTTCTCCCCATTCGGTGTGCTCTGGCCCAGGCTGTTAGATCGTGCAGTGGCGACCCCACCGGGTGTGTGGTTTCTGTCGAGTCTCCGCCTCCCTGGCCGCACGTCTCCCCCCTCTGTGCACACTGTGCTGGGCTGGGGTGTGTCTTCTGCACCCCTCGTCTATCAGCTGGGCCTTCAAGACCCTGCTCAGCACCGCCTCGCCCAGGAAGTCTACCAGGTTTCTGCTAGGCACAGACGACCGGTCTCTCTGGGTGCCTTTGTAGCACTGTGTAGATCTTTCTCGGGTCTTGTTCACCTTTGTATCCCCCCGGTATAAACTGAGTCTAGTGCCCGCCTGCAGCCTGCTCTCCGGCAGGTTCAAGCGGACCTGGGAACTCTCCTACCACACTATTCCCAACCAGAAATTCGTTAGGCTTTTTTCCAAACTGGTGGTCGCAGAGATGGTATCTGCCTCCCAGTAACAGGAAGTTTACCGGGGCCGGAGTCCAGGGTGTGGTGGAGTGACAGTCGGCCCGCCCGTACTTCCTAGCCCTCCCAACACTGGTCGGGGACGCCCCACACCCCCAGCCCCGCCAGAGAACCGCGGAGGGAGTGGGAGAGGAGGCCGGCCCGCAGGGTCTGGAAAGCCCCGCGCCAGGCCAAGCAAATGGGCTCAGTGATGGCCGAGCAGGGCGGAGCTGCCCGCACCTGGGAAAATGGAGGCAGCACCGGGGCAATGAGTGGCCTGGTGGTGCAGGCGGGAGCCGCGTGGGGATCCACCCCCCGAACAGAGCTGTGCCAGGGATCACTCACAGTGCTGTGCCAGGTCGGGCGCTCGCTCTGTCTCTGGTTTGTTGCCTTCCGTGTTCTCGGCGCTGCCGCCTCAGGCTGTTCAGTCGCGGCGCCACTCGGGCGCTCCCAGGAATCTTCTTTAATGCCGGCCTGAAACCTCGAGTCCTGAATAGGGCAGCTGGCCGCCTTCAGTGCGGCCCCAGCCTCCGGGATCCTGTCTGCATCCACAGCAGTCCTGGCGCCGTGTTCCCTGTTTCAAGACTCGCTTTTGCAGCTAAGAATCAGTTCTTTTCCTGCTCCACACTTCAAAGCTGTTGCCTGTAAATGAGGTAGCCTCTCCTGCCGGGGGCAAAGTGGCGTTGAGCCCCCACGACCGGCCAGCAGCAGCAGTCCTCCCTTAAGAGATGGCCAGAGGAAGGACCACAAGTTTCCCGGCTGCCTGAGGCCCAGTGGCCACCTTTTCCACCTCAGCTACTCCGCGCCAGCCGCTGCAGCCGCCGCCATCTTGAAAACCCCCTGCAGTGGACCATTCTTGTAAATGCTAAAAGCTTTCTGTATTAAGGCCCTAGATTTTTTGACTATTCTTTTATTGGAATGCCTGGTCTATTACAATTAATTACTAATTACTAATATATTGGGGTTTAAATTGTAACCTTGCCATTTGTTTTATATTTAGCCAACATTTTCTATGACCTATTTCCCTTCCATTTTGCTTTCTTTTGAATCAATCAAATATTTTTATTATTCCATTTTGCCCTCTAATCACTTATATTTAGATACCTTCCTACTAATTTTTTAGTGGTTACCGTAGAGATTACATCATACATCATATATATACTGATATGATTTAGTATTTGACCACTTCTCAGACAATCATAGGATTTTACAATAGTTTTAATACTTACAGTAATATAATAATATAATAATTCCAATTACCTCTCCCACACTTGCATTACTATAATAATTTATTTTAATTCTACATAAATTTTAAATCTCACAATTAATTACTGTTGTTCTTTTATATAGCCAATATTGATTAAGATTTATCCATATATTTAACCTTTCAATTGCTTTTTATTCTTTCTTCAATTTTTGTGTGCCCATCTGGGATCGTTTTCTTCTGCCTGAAGAACTCTTTGGGATTTTTTATTTTTATTTTTGGTACGAATCTACTGGTAACAAAACCTATTTTATTTGTCTATAAATGTCTTTTTCATTTTGCCTTCGATTTTGAAGGCTATTCTTTTCCTGGTATAGAATTCTAGGTTGGCTGCCGTTTTCATTCATGCCATGAAAGATATTATTCCATTGTCTTCTGGCTTTGATCATTTTATTGAGAAGTTGGCCATCAGGCTTATTGTTCACTTAAAAGACAACATGTTCTCTTTTCTTCTCTAGCTACTTTTAAGATTTTTTTTCTTTGATTTTCAGTAGTTTTATTATGGTATGCCTACACGTGAGTTTCTTTGTTTTTTTATGCTTAGCATTTGTAACACTTCTTGTCCCTTTGGCTTGATGCTATCAATGACTTTTAGAAAATTCTTGGTTGTTACCTCTTTAAACATTGAATGTGCCCAATTCGCTTTCTTCTCCATCTCTGAGACAAAAATTAGATGTATGTTAGGACTTTCCATCATATCCAATATATTTCTTATATGTTTCTGTATTTTCTATTCTTTATACTCATTATGATTCAGCCTGGAGATTTCTTACTAATTTATCTTCTGGTGCACTAATCCTCTGTTTAGCTGCTTCCAATCTTCTGTTAAGTCCATTTTTGATTGAATGCTGGACATTGTATATGAAAAACTGTAGAGGTTCTGTATAATGTTATATTCTTCCAGAGAGGAAAATTTTTTATCTTCTGACAAGTAGCCAGAGTAGGAGCTGATCACCTTAATCCAGTCTGTAGCTGAACTGAATCAAGGCTGGATTTCAGAGTTTATAGAGGTTGGTCTACTTCTGGTTTGTTTTCACTCCTAGCAGCCTCTCATGGGCTTCCAATGAGACTAATGGGTTTCCCAGAGTTCCTTTTTCCTTAAGGATTTTGAACTCCAAATTTGTCTACTCAGATCTGTGAAGTAGATGATAATATCACTGAACTTTTAAATTGATTTCTGATCAGCTTAGTTTTTAGCTCTGTTCAGCCTAAGAAACAGCAAATTCCCCAATGCAGAGTATTGGGCTCATCACAATGTTTCCCTTTTCTCTGGTATCTTGGCTCTCTCAATTCTTGTCCATCTTAGAAGCTCTTCGAAACCTTCAGACAGATTTTTTTTCACTTTATCTAAGTTTTCTAGGGACAGTGAGTTTACTACATGCTACCCTGTCATAGTTAGAAGAGTCATAACTTATTCTTAAGCAACACATTTTAAGTGCTGAAAGTACACAACATTCCTATATTCCATGAGAAATAGCTATTGAATAAATATGCGGAGAGTAGTTGGGGGTGATCTGGCTTGTTATGAGTTTGTTATTTTTGATGGTGTTTTACCAAATGCATGTTATGCCGAAGACAGATGTGTCTTTCTACTGCATTAGCTTAATGTAACCTAAGATTCACAATTAGTTAATTAGAGTTTATATAAAATACAGACTCCTGAAATTCTCTGACATTGTCTTACTTGATTTGCAATGAAAAATCTCTGTTAAATAATCAAATGAACAGGGTTCCTTTATATTCTTATTTTAACACATGTGCAATCATTATTCTTGCTGAACACTGAGAATTATCTGGATTGGGGGATTTGTAATCATTTAATTTTACTTGTTAAGATTTTAAAAGTTAACATTTCCATATATTTATGCATGTACAAATGCTTGGATTAAAAAATGCAAGCAAGTTGGTAGACGCAGCTGCCAGTCCAAATTATAGTCTAACACAGTGTTTTATTCTTTCTTAAAAACAAAGTTTATCACTGTAGGGGAGAGAGTTGAGCTTGATGTTTAGTGAATAATATTTTGATTGTAAGTAATTAAAACTCAACAAAAAACTAACTTAAGTCAAAAGGACTTTATTGGCTCATGTCTTAGTCAGTTTGGTTTGCTATAACAAATTATCATAGACTGGGTGGCTTATACAGCAAACACTTATTTCTCACAGTTACGGAGGCTGGTAATCCAATATCAAGGCATCAGCAGATTTAGTGTCTGGTGAGGGTTCACTTCCTGGTTTATAGATGGCCATCTTATTGTTGTGTCCTAACATGGTGAAAGGGGTGAAAGAACTCTCTGGGAGTCTCTTTTTAAGGGCAATAATCCCATTCATGAAGGTTCCACCCTCATGACCTAATGACCTCCCAAATATCTCATCTCCACATACTATCACATTAGGTATTAGAATTTCCACACATGAATTTTGGGGAAACACAAGCATTTGTCCATAACTTCTTGTGAAGTCCAAGAGTGGATTCTGACTTGAGGCCCATCTGGATCAAGGGACTCAAGATATTGTCAGAATTTGGTCTTTCTTTCCATATTTCAAATAAGTTTTCCTTTGTATGCTGGTCTCATTCTTTTAGTCATTTTCTTTTTGTACAGTAAAAAAATTGGCTCCAACCCTGCTTCATCATGTTGGGTAATCCAAACAGAAGAGAAACCCTTTCTCTCCTATTGTTTCTATATCATGTATAACAGGAAGACTCTGATTGGCTCAATATGAGTCATGTGCCCAACCACAGACCAATTGTCTATAAGAGTATGGTGTTATAATTGGCTGAGCTTTGATCATATGGCCATCTTTGTGATCAGGAAGGCAGATCACTGTGATTGATAGCCCCAACATAACGACATAGGGAAGGGAGGCTGTTTATTATACTTTTGTCACCTAGAGTTGTCTAAAGAATGCTTCTTGAAAAACCTAGAATTATATACAGGTCATATGTCATTATGGTAAGTCTGGAAGAAGTGTTCAGAAAGCTCTAGTGCCTTCTTTCCCCCTGTGCTTATTTACATGGCTGCATTTTGGTGGTTCTAAATGTGCTCAAGTTTTGGGTTCAGTTCCTCCCCATTACCAGACTCTGGCATAACAACTTTGGCCTGAATATATTTTCGAAATAGAAAAAACTTAGTGAGAAAAGCCTCCGTCTCAGCTCATCCAGACACACTTGGTATCAAGATCTTCCTTTTGGAGTAATTGTGTACTACGAGGGGTCTTCAAAAAGTTCGTGAAAAGATTTGTACTATCTTTTAATTCTATTTTTCTGTGAAGTTTTTGAAGTACCCACGTATAAGCTTTCACAATCCTTTCCTCTTAGCTCTTCATTCCAACCATGTGTTCCCATTTCGCTCTATTTACACTCTCCAGACTATTCATGCTTGGGGATTGACTACTGTTAGAACAGGCAGTGCATAAAAACTCTTAGGCCAAGGCAAATCATTACTTAGGTTAGCAATGTTCTTTGTTCTGTGTACTTGCTTCTGTTTTGAATTGAATAGTTTTCCTTGATCTTTTAGTTTCTAGAAAATTCCTGCTTTCTTATGGTGTTAGAATTATTCCTTTGTCAACTGTGGGTGAGATTAAGGGGTCATGCCCCAGAAGGCTGAATTTTAAAGATTGCATGCACTCCTGAGGTGGACAAAATACTAAGCAATTAACTCAGAGAAGAGAACTAATGTTTATTGATTGCCTCCAATCTACTAGAGGCTTTGCAAATGTTTTAAACTATTATATGACCTTGGTAAGAGGGAATCACACCCTCATTTTACAGAATCTGAGGCTCAGAGAGGAGAAGTAACTTGCCTAAGGCCACGTAATTATTATTCAGTGGTGGAATTGGTATTCAAAGTTTCAGGTAACTTTGACTCCAAAGCCTGAGTTCTTTTCAAGGAAGGCAGTAATGGGATGAAGTTTAAAAATGGAGGCAAGAGAATATGCTGACAAACTTGTCCATGTCTTCTACCTTTCAGAGGAACTAAACCCTCTGAGAAACTGAGGATTATGGTGCTAATCAAAAAGCCAGAATCAATATCTGGGTCTCTAGGATTAAATCTATAGCAGGGACACCTACTAAAGATGGGACAGGCACCAGGAAACCAAGGAACAGCCAAACAAGTCCACTGGAAAAAACTGCAGTTATGATGCCAGAGCTATCAAGTTTAAATGGTAAACTTAGAGATCAAGGCAAGGTTCAAAGCTAGACAGAAATAGAATGAGTGGAGAGAGGTTCAGAATGAATGCAGGGGGAAGAACAGAGGATTTCTAAAATTATTTCTCTCTATATAAGTGGATATTTGTAACTCACCATTAAGGAGCACGGTTTATAGGTGGGTACTACAGGTTTAAAGGGATAGAACACAAGACAGCTAAAAGAGGCTAGAGTTCCCAGTATATTTAGCAAGGGAAAAGTCCATACCCTGCCCCCCCCAGCGAAAAAGGAACAGGTGAATGTCCTGGAAAGCAGTGATTAAGGCTATGTAGCACTAAGACTTGCAGAGCACTAATTAAAAGCTGTCAAGTATTCTATACCCCAGATCAAACCCCTTAAACGGGAGATGCGAAAGTGGCTCAGCCAAGGCTTTGAACTGGCTAGAAATTCAAGAAAAAGAGTGACAAATAAGTCTAGTTCCCAAAATATCAGTTGCTGCCACTAGTCAATGAACAGTTTTCTAGCTTGCCCACTATAGAAGGAATTGTTGATCCCCCCTGTTGTCTTTCTAGCCACACCCACAGATCTGCACTGCCATCAGTCTCCTTACCCACCAAGATCTGGCAACGCTTAAAAGGAATTTTCCACGTGCTTTAGTTTGTTCTGTCACAGCTCACAAGCCATGCCCTGGTTCTTCCTGCACCTGGAAACTATGGGTGGGGGTTGGTTTTCTGCTAAACCTCAATGACTAATGCACACCTGCACATTCTTTTGTTTCTATTGGCAAGAGAAACATTTCACAGAACAGCTTGAAAAGTGTAGTCAAGAAATTTGGGGAACAATTTCTACATGGCCTTGTTTTCTTCAGGACTGAAATTGGTGAGATTTTGTAGAATCTTAGAATTAGTATCTTTTTTTCTCATACTTGTTTTTTTCTTGCATTTAATTTACTGGCTTTACTGGGAGAAAAAGATTAAGAATTACAGTTTCTTTTGATATAAATGGATTCAAGGAAGTGTATCTCATTCTTTAGCTATCATGCCAGCTAATTTTGGGAATTTAGGTAAGATTTCTAGATAACGGTGCTGTTCCTAGGAGGCGACTTTGAGGAGGTAACACCTTAATTTGTGTCCTTTGCTAATCCGCTCAAGCTAACATTAACAATTGTTATGTCTTCCAAAGGAAGAAAAATCTGCTATAGCTAAGAGTTGATTTTCAGGTCAGGGGAATTTCAGTTCTCAGAAATGGAGAGAATAGGAGAAGAAATCTAGGAATTGGATGATGAGATCATGATTTGATTCCAGTGCCTAACTCACACTGTTGAGAATCAATCTTGACATGCAGTAGGTATCTAACAAATGTTCTATCATTTTGCTGCAACAAGATTACGGATACTAGCCAAGAAACTAGAAGTAGAGAAGTTTAGTTTTAAGCAAGGTTTTAGGAAATAGGCTATGTTAAGGGATCAGAAAGGACAGAATCAAAGCAGCAAAACAAGCTCAGGAAAACCAATGGTCAGGATAAATGTTTGTCAGAAGTCAGGTGAACAGAAAAGAACAAGTATATAATTAATGGAAAAACAATGCAGGATGTCCAAAGTTCATATTGTCTAGAGGCATATGGTCCAAATACAGTCTCTGGTGAATGTGGGGGTAAATAAACTGAAACCAAAAAGATGAAATAGGGCAGAGGGACCAGACTAGAGGGACCAAACCAGTAGTTGTAAACTGGTGGTAGTATTGTAGCTATGGACAGGTTTTGCTTAGTTTGCACAGTGTTTTGAAAGGCAATGTGAGTAGGCAGATGTCATAATTGGTTGCAGTACAAGACTCAGCACGTATTGTCCCGTATCAGGCCAGCTTCACAGATTTTTATTCTTGTCTGGTTCATGTTCGACATTTGAGTTTGCTACTCCTGATGAAGGCCATCTGCTTGGCGCTCTACCTCCACATCCTTTCAGTTCCCATGGCCATTTAGTCCCAACCACCCGGAATGACTTTGCCTAGTCTCTGGGACCACTAAGTCTGTTTCTAATCAGAAAGGATTTAGGGAGATCTGATATAGTTCTTCCATGCTTCAGCAGCATGCTGTGCTGCTCATCTAGTGCCTGATTTTGTCCCAGTAACTGGGTTCTTTTCTTATTCCTTGTAACTAAACTAAATTTTTGTACTTCAGTTTCAGTACCCAGGCCCTTGACTTGTTCATTGGTGTTGAAATCCTGTGTGGGCATCCTGTCTAGTATCCCATTTCTGTTTATTGGTATGTAGCAGCAGGCCTTACTTATAGAGTGAATTTATGTGTGGCCCTTACTTATAGAGTGAATTTACTTGTGAGTATTTTGAGTATTTGTCTGGAACTTCTAGTTATTTTAAAGCCTTTGCCTAATCACCTTCCAATCTTAAACTATCTTACTTAGAGTACAAACAGCAAGGTAGATTTATAATGAGTTATTACTCCACAACACCAGTATTTGTCAAAAGACTGTATTATTACCAAATGAACAGCCTAAAAAAGAAGAGGAAAACAAATTTAGGATAGGGAAGAATAATAAATTCCATGTATATATGTGAAACATCCTCCTGTCGTACACACATGCGCACATATACACAAAACAGCTTTGGCAAACTGAAATTGAAATGATTAAAAGAAAAACTTGGTATGGTAGTTATTAGTGCTTCTCTGTAAACAGTTCTTGTTCCCCTCCATTTCTGGGCCCATTGCAAGATTGTACTTCCTGGTTCCCAAATAGTTTGGTGGAACTATGTAATTAGTTTTGGTCAATGGGTTGAGAGCATAAGTGACATTCCTCATTTCAGGGCCAAAAGGCCAGAACGTTTAATTGCCCAAGTGAGATGCTTCCTATGTTTTTTCCCTTTGTCTCTGTGGCTGGAGATGTTCAAGACTTTTACAAAGTATTTTGCAGCCTCATTCTATCATATGGATACACAATAATTTATTTAACTGATTCCCATATTAGCGCACAAGTAGATTGTTTCTAAATTTTCTATAATGTCAAATACTGTAATTAACAGTTTTGTAGTTAACCTTTTCTTATTTTTGAACTTATATATTTCCTTATGACACATTTTTAGAAGAAAAATTGCTGGTGCAAAGGGCATATACATTGTTAAGGCTTTTGATATGTGTTAGAAGATTTGTCAGATTCCTTACTTGTAGTTTACATTCTCTTCCAGCTATAAATAAGAATGCCTGTTTCTCTGCACCTTTACAGACACTGGCTATCACCATTTAAAAATACAGGTTGAGTATCCCATCTCTGAAATGCTTGGGACCAGATGTGTTTCAGTTTCAGATTTTTTCGGATTTTGGAGTATTTGCATATATACATAAATGAGATGTCTTGGGGATGGGACCCAAGTCTAAACACGAAATTTATTTATGTTTTGTATAAACCTAATATGCATGACTTGAAGGTAATTTTATACAATATTTTAAGTAATTTTGTGCATGAAACACATGACCTGTCACATAAGGTCAGGTGTGGAATTTTCTACTTGTGGTGTCATTTAGGTGCTCAGAAAATTTCAGAGTTTGGAGTATTTAGTTTGGATTTTTGGGTTAGGGATGCTCAACCTGTTTTTACCAATTTGAAAAGCAAAAGCCACAGATTTTACATTTTAAAGGTGAGTCCATTTGAAAAAGAATAAGACTAGTTGTGCAATGTGTTTTTAAATAGGGCTATGTTTTAGAGTATAGAAGTAGTTAATTTCTTTCCTAACTCTCCATTTTAAATTTCCCACAGAGCTTTGTTTTGTGCAATATCATCCATCATAACTAGAGATGTGCTCCATACAGTAACTCACCAATCATTCAAGTCCTGGTAAACCTGTAATATTTGCAATTTGTGTCTATTGCACATATTTATCTATTTACTACACCTTCATCATCTGTAGGAAAACAGCTATATTTGCCTTAGTGGCATCATTAGAGAGAAATAAGTTAGCAGGTTTCACATGTTTGTATTCCTTTATCTGATTTACTGTGGAATACTATCATTTGATTTGTGAAGTAACGATGCTGAATGAGAAATAAGAATAGTGGGAAGGAAAATATTTTTTAATGGAAAGCCTTTTTTTTTTTATTGTTTCACCAGTTGGAAAGGTAAAGTATTCAGAAGGGGAGAGTATGTCATCATAAAACAGAGTTAGATAATAGGCAATAAGGCATAACAGCATTTCCTAACCTCTCAGATAAAACTTGCAAAAATCTTCAAGAACCAATTACACAGAACAATATATCACTAGGGGGTGCATTTTCTTTAGTTGCTTTGTGGTTTTCCATAAATGGTAAGCATATTGCTTGGTAGAATTAGAAATACACAGGAGCTCTCTCTAGTTTGGAATTCACTGGCTCGCATTGGCTCAGCTGTGGTTGTTGGCTTCAGATTTTTCACAGATCATTTTGCTGAAAGAGAAAAAGGAAAAAGAAAGTCAACTTGTTTTCATGCTCCACCTCTAATAACATCCAGTGGGAAAATATTGGGGTGTGAGGCTTCCTTCAAAGCAAGGTTGCAGGTTTGTGAAGAATAGCTAGTAATATGTTGGGAGCTTGGTTCTCTTCCATACTGTCACGTGTCACAGAGAATGGTTTGAATGTTGATTTTCTCCACTCATTTATTTAATACACACGTTCCTATCCTACTTTTATTTTAATTATTTACTAAAATTACACACCTACTAAGA
This sequence comes from Cynocephalus volans, assembly GCF_027409185.1. Taxonomy (NCBI): domain Eukaryota; kingdom Metazoa; phylum Chordata; class Mammalia; order Dermoptera; family Cynocephalidae; genus Cynocephalus; species Cynocephalus volans. The sequence goes on along the minus strand of NC_084478.1, from coordinate 108,006,533 downwards.
GAAACACTTTTCAAGGAGAAAATGAATCAAATAGGATAACTATACACTAGACCAGCTCATAAAAATAAGATCAGGAGTCATATTCCTAGTGATAGCTCTAGTCACTTTTGATTTAGGATTTTATTGACATTCCTAAAATTTAATAGCATGTGAATTAATAGAATACTTAAGAATGGCTGGGATAATGAATCACTCTTCTTGGTGACTTTTATTTTCTTCTTTAAGCAATGTTTATGTAACTTTTATAATAATCAGTACAAAATTATTAGATTTTTCCAAGTCTAAACTTCTAGCTTTGAGTCATATTTTGGTATTTGATTAGTGTGATGTTTAATTTTATGTGTCAACTTGACATGGCCACAGAGTGCCAAGATATTTGGTCAAATATTATTCTGGGTGTGTCTGTGAGGGCGTTTTTAGATGAGATTAACATTTGAATCTCTAGACTGAGTAAAGCAGGTTGCCCTCCCTAATGTGGGTGGGCCTCAACTAATCAGTGGAAGCCTGAATAGAACAAATAGGCTGCCCCTCCCATGAGTAAGAGGGAACTTCTCCTGCCTGACTGCTTGACCTGGGACACTGGTTTTTTTCTCGCTTTCAGACTCAAATGTTGGCTCTTCTTCAGTCTTCAACCTGCCAGCTTTTGAACTGAAGCTACACCATAGGCTCTCCTGGGTATCTAGCCTGCTGACTGCAGATCTTGGGACTTCTCAGCCTCCATAATTGCCTGAGCCAATTTCTTATAAATAATCCCTTTACATGCACACACACACACACACACACACACACACACACACACACACGCACGCACACACACTCACATGCACACACACGTATATACACACATACATATATTAAATATTATATAGGTGTGTGTGTATGTATATTTATATATACACACGTAAATCCTTTTGGTTCTGTTTCTCTGGAGAACCTTAATATAATTAGTAAAGAGATTATTTAACTTAGAGATGAAGATATGCTCCATTGGGTTCTTTATTATTTATTCTTCAGCTGGAATTCAAATCTTTAGGGATATCTTCAGCATCTGCATGACACTGGACTGTTCCTATCAGCAGCACATAAATGTTGAGATAAGGCTGACTCACTGAGTGATGATTATAACATAACTATTTCTATACTATATTGTGGTAACTAAGAAAACTATGGGAAATTATAGTTTAGAAGAATTTGAACAATGACTAGGTTATTTCTTCTTGTACTTTTATATCTCCAGGACATAGATTGCATTTTATCCATCTTACTTATTCCATGACTTGCACATAGTAGGCAATGAAGAAATGTTTATTAACTGAAACGATTATATAATATTCTTCAAGTCTTAAGTCACAGTGGGTGATTATTAGGGACTTTGCGAGTTGCAAAATATACCACATGGCCTTTTGGGTACAAGTCTTTTTTCACTTGGGCCATCTACTGGCAGTGAAGGAGTGCTGGTAGTTGTCTGTGGTCCTGGCAGAAGCACTCTCCCATCTTTCGAGAAGGTATCAGCTACTCAATGACATTTAATAATTTAATAATTTCCACTTGTCAGTACTGGTTTCACAGAAGACCTTGTGACTATTTTTGAGTTTCTGAAAATTTATTAAAAAGATATAGAAATAGAGAAAATTAGCAATATATGAAATTTCCTGGTTTGGGGTGAGGTGGGTGAGGCAGAGATCTAAAATGTAGGAATGTGAAATGCAAAAAAGATTTATCATTATCTTCCTTTCATCTGAATATCCTGTCTTCTAACCCTCTCAGATTCTGCAGCAAAATTCTGTAGGAAAAAAAAAAAAAAAGAAAAAGAAATCCCTTATAGAATGACAACAAGGAGGAATGAACTGGGTCAGGGGACTTTAGCTCTAGCCTGAAAATTTCAATTTGGCCCCAGTCAGTAATGAAGGTTTCTAGATGCACTATGGGAAATTTGATGGTAGTCTAGGGCCAAACTTAATGGGCAAGTGCATCTATCAACACAACACATCACCACTGAGCAATCACATTTATGATCTCGAAAGAATTAAAGAGGCGATGAAGGCAAAATGCTTCTCAAGGAAAACAGGTAGGTTCTTCTCTGTCAAGGCTGACATTAAAATCCTCTGAGCCAAGGTTCTATTTGCCACCCTTAGTGCTGGTGCTGCACAAGTCAAGTCATGGACTTTTAGTTTGATTAAAAACTTAAGTGCCCTCAATTTTACTGCTTTAGATTTGCATCATGCATCATTGAGTCATAAGACAGGAAACATCTGTTTGAATTTTTAAGAAAGTATCAAACAGAGACTTGATAACACCACTTATCAAGACTCAGCAAAAGCAGACCAACCAGAAGGTCAAATGGGTAATATTTATGATCATCTCCAGATTCAAGAGGTGCCAGGAATGTCTTGTAACCAGTAAAGTTACCAGACTGCTAATTATTATACTGCAGGTTCCAAGGTCGTGGCAAGGACACTGAAGCTTGTATTGAAAGAAAGTTTCTAGTTCAGATGTGACTGGTGATTAGATACTAATTATAAATATGGCATACTATGGTATCTAAAAGATAATGAATGGTAAATATACCAGAGGACTCTTGGTTCTCAATCAATATATGAACAACTATTACAGTGTTTTCATTGCATAATGCAATGTAATTGGCAAGGAGAAATTGATCATTTTTTGAAAAAATTCTAATAAAGGCAGCCCTTAGTTTCCCCTTTGTACTTTTTAAATCAGGAAGTGTGTGAAGTGATGTCTGCTTGCCCAAACTCTCAAATGCTCTAAGGCAGTGGTTCTCAGCCTTGACTGCGCATTAAGATTACGTGGGGAGCTTTACAAACAAAATCCATGCCTGGGTCATCCCTGCTGCTATGTCCCAGGAATTTGGATTTAATGGCTCTAGGGTGAGGTCCAGGTATCTGTATTTTTTTTTTTAATTTCCTCGTTTATTTTTTAAAGCCATCTCTTTGAGAGTGAGATATCATGCCTTTTAGGCTCATATACTAGCTCCACCCATAGGCCAAATAGTTGGCACCCAAATGCTCACCATTTCAAGTGCCCTGAAAATCTCCTTGGTCCCTTGGTATATTTCTGGCATTAGCCCTACCACACTGCCTAAAATAACTATGTTAGGATTCGTATACTCTGGCTAAATTGCAAATATTACTTGGGAGAGTTGACACATGAATGCCTTCTTTTGAATTTATTTATCAAATTAGCTAGCAAAGGTAGCATGGGTTTTAACAGTGAAGCTGAAACTGTAAAACATGGAGTGCTATTTAGGGAGGGAAGTTATACCTAATATGATCGACCTTCCCAGTTTGCCTAGGATTGAGGGATATCCCAGGATGCAGGACTTTCAGTTTTAAAACCAGGACAGTCCTGGGATAATGGTAATAAGTTGGTAACCATAGGCATGGGTGGAGCACCAAGACTTAATAGGGCCTTGGACAACTGGGTGGGAGTGAGGGTCTGACTCTAAAAGAGGAGCAGAGACGAAAGCAGAACGAAGGACCCATTTCACCTACTTTTATGATTTTGTCCGGATGATGATATAACAGGGGCAGGATAATTTAAGTAGTATGGGTCATTTATTTTTCTTATTTACTAGAAGAAACATAAATAATTATATGTGGGGTTTTTTTCTGCATTTTTGAATCTTATTTCTAGGAGGTAATTAGGGCACTTTGTGGCTTTGCCTGGTGGTAAGGTATAGTTTATGTTGCTAAATTTAGTGCAAACAGTAAAACTTGTACTTGCTTTTGGAAAGCTTCAAGTCACTGAAAAACTTAACTGGAAGGAGAGAGCTGAAGTTGAGACCTTTGAAAGCGGATAGACCGATGCAGCAAGATAGTGAGAGAATAGACCTCAAACTAAATAGAGAATTCTGGTTTGGGTTATCAGGAAAACTGGGGTGCTTGGGCTGTGTGTGTGTGTGTGTGTTTGGGTGTATGTAGAAGGCTGGGTGGTATACCTAGGAAAGCTAAATCTGAGGCCTATTCTTTGCAAATATTCCTGTGCCCAGCGTTGTACAGAAGCAACAAAATTGAGTTACCCAATTTTAAAGGGCCCAATGTGAGCTTATCAGTGGTGACTGTTGTAAGCCTACAATCAGAGCTCTTCCCCAGTGTTCTGCTCTATGTGAGACTCTTGAAATGCTCAATAGGGGAGGCCATTTAACTCACTGCTTGCCCAGTAGGATGGGGACTCAGAGTGAAATTGAATTAAACTTAAACAAAAAAGTGACATTTGTAACATGCAGAAATGTGTATAGAAAAATTAATACATTTTTTATTTGCTATTAAGAACCTACTATATAGCAGGCACTTTATTATATATGTTATTAATGTTTACAACCTATGAGGTGTGTATGTGTATATACATAAGTATATATACATGCACATACACTTATGTAATAAATATTTGTATGCAATATGCACATTTACAGATGCAGATCAGAGAAATAAAGCTGATTCAGCTCACAACCTGTAATAAGTGGCAGTGGCGGAGCTGGGAATTTTAATGCATTCCCGTCCAATTCCAAACGCTGTGCTTTCACCACTCATCATGTTACTTCTGTATTGGTTAGACAGAATAATAGGAAAATAAAATATTGTAACACTTCTCTGGCTACTTGCTTCATTTCTCCAAACGTAAAAGTGTAGGTACAGATTGAAGGAGAAAATGTGTTGACATGTTCTATGGGGTTGGCCTCACTTCCTTGGATGACATTTTGACTACTTTCAAAACCTAAGGACTGAACTTAGTCTCTGGCATAGGCAGTTCTATGATGGAGTTGTTTGGCACAGCTGTTTTTGGGTGTGTCTGTGTATCTACCTGTAACAAGCTCAACTTTATTTCTACACACTTTTGAATGTGTTTCTTATGGCTTTTGACCACAATTCATCATTCTGTCATTCAACTGCAGCAAGAGAAAGGAGAGCAACTCCAGAAAGTGGCATGTAGATTGGTGATTATTTTGCTTTCATATCCTAACTGGGAACAATTTTTAGATAAGTGGTGCCTCTTTTGGTTTCCTAAGGTTATTGCATATAGTTCTGACAGGGTTTAGGCAGAGGAAAATTCATGGGACAATTCAGCTTTAAACAAAAGTGAAACGTTTAAATAGTTGAACATGAGAGCAAGGATAGAAGTGAATCTGGTCACTAGTCATGTTCTTAAGGATTCTTGCCATGGTATCATGTTTACTTGACCGGAAGATATCTTGACAATAATGTCTTCAAAGGTATCATTAACACATGTTAAGAGCTAGACAGACCTGAGTTTGATTCCAGCTCCAAACTTGGTCTGTGGCTTTAGTTAAGTCATGTAAACTCTCTAAACTGTATTTTTCTTGTCTTTAAAATAGAAATGATAATACATAACTCATGAGGCTTAAATGAAATAATGTATTTAAGACAGCACAGCATCTGGCATGTAGTAAACACTCAATAAATGTTAGCTATCATCATCATCATCATCATCATTACCATTTTTCTTCTGTACTAAGCACTTATTTCTTTTTTAAAGGAATCATGCAGTTTTCCCTTAGATTTAAAAAAATGCTTTAAAAGCTGTGTCTACACATCTGTACAACTCAGTAAAACCATTTAGTCCAACTGGTTTTTAGGCACTATATACATATATAGAGAAAACGGAAAGACCAAGAAAGTCTGATATTATTAGAATTAAAATATTTCCCCTAATGACTTGAGAATTGGCTGGAGATAATAGGTCAACCTTTCTTCCAGGACCTTGGTTTAGAGATTGTTATCAAAACACGTTTTGACCTTCAATTATACCTTTTTTGGTTCTGTTGAAACTGTGCATTACTTCAGTCAAAGATATGTATTCATTATATAATACGTGCCAGGAACTGGTGGTATTCAGGGCACAATAATAAATTGGTTGTAGTCTTCCCTGAAGACAGTTTTAAATCTTGTAACCATGCCACTTCAGTAGTAGAAGGTGGCTTTCATGTGGACCTTGACCATGTTTATAACCTGAACAATGTATGAATGGTCAAAGTAAGCTTTGATTTCTCTCTCTCTCTTGCTTTCTCAATTCATTTTACTTTATTTCTTTACATGAACCTGATGTGTGGGAGTTTAGAGTCTTTAACAGCTGGAAGGGCAATGTCAGTTCCCCTTACTGACAAAGACTGTCAGATAGAGGAAGGATGAGACTTCCCTTTAGTGGCCCCAAAGAGCCAAACTAGGATAGATATAACAACCACAATTACTTGAAGTTGATACAACAAGCAAACAGAAAGGACATGGTTGGGGGGGAGGGGGGGAGGGAGAAGGGAGGGAGGTTTTGGTGATGGGGTGCATTAATCAGCTACAATGTATATCGACAAAATAAAATTTAAAAAAAAAAAAAAAAAAAAAAAAAAAAAAAACTAGGATAGATGAATGGGTATCAGGGAGCAGATTTTGGCTCCAATATAAAAACTGAAACTATTTGAAAATTGAATAGGCTCCTCAGCTGTGGAAATGTTTAAACAGATGCTGAATGACAAGAAGTCTAAGTGGTTGTAGGGGTCTTCCTATATTTAGTAGATTGACCTACATGGTCTTTTCAGTTCCCCTCGGCCCTGAAGTTCTATAAAACATGGAGTGCTCTCTGGTAGGTTAGAGCTTCATGCTGCTAACGAGAATTGTTTTACCAACATTTCTCTGTTGGCATTACAAAAATGTATATATAATTTGTTGGACAGTTTAATTTCTTAAGCCTATCATTTCAACCTTGTATAGTATAACTTGGATAGTTTCTTATATAAAGGTACTGTCGAAAGGAAGTGTGTACAATGGAGCTCAACTCACAATAAAAAGTGGGATAGGAAGTATCTATTGCTATGAGTAAAGCACTTTCCCTTACTAAGGAATACACTCTCCTCTTAGTTCTTACCAGAGAAACCTCATTTCCCCTGCTTCTGCCTTCTCTAATTCCCCCAGTACAGCCTAGTGAATTACCCGCCTGCAGGATCAGCTTTGTCCCAGTTCCCAGATCAATCCCCTTTGAAGCTTACAATCTTGTTACTCTCCCTGATGGTCTGACTCAGGACACGATGTCCTAGCATTGATTTCTAGGCTCCTACATTGTTCTTAAGTCACTCTGTATTAGTCTGTAGTATGTAAAATAGTGGCCTATATGACCTATGATATGCCATTCTACTGTAGAACGTTTTTCTGTATTGACTCTTGAGTTTCAGCTTTTCCTTCCTGGGTAACCCAATTTGTAGATTTAAACTTCTGATTTGGATTATGCTCTAAAGTCATGTTCTAGTAATTGGTCTAGTGTATCTTTCTTTTTCATCTGACATAATAATTGTAATAATAATAGCTATTATATATTGGTGCTTACTATGTGACAGCCTTACCATACTTTAAAAATAGAGATGAAAAACTGAAAAATCCAAAGCAGAGTAGTAAAAAAGATTAGAGTAGGTTTCTCTTTTTATGTAAGAACAATCTACTGGGATGGGGATTTTGTTTTAAATGAAAGAGGTAATTGAAATTCCATCTTCAATGGTTGTAATGGGAAGAAATATTTAATAGTTTTTATTATTCTATGATTTAAAAATGTAAAGGTGCTTAAAATAGAAGGAGTAAGAACTTCTATTGAATATAGGGAAAACTTTTATGGTTAGTGAGGTATAGAAAACCCACTGTGGGCAACCAAAGACCACTAATTAGTTTGTTCCTGGTTTAAAAATTGCTTCAAAGCTGGCTACAGAAGGCTATTCACCTCAGAGAATGATCTAATACAACTGGTTTTAAACATAGAATGAAAAACATGTGAAAGATTGATATTATTAGAACTAAAATATTCTGCAGATTGACTTCAAGAAGAGACTTGATAATAGGTCTGTTGTGGATTGATTCAATCATGTCCCCCAAAGTTCATATATTAGAAGCTTAATTCCCACTGTAACTACTGAGGCTAGGAAATCCTAGTATGGTAATTGAGATGTGGGGCCTTGAAGAGGTGATTAGATTGTGGGACCATGCCATAGTGAATGGATTAATAATGGTAGTCTGGGGCATGGATTTCATTTTCTTTATAAATTATCCAGTTCCAAGTTTTTTTTAAAATAAGCAACAGAAACTAATACAGAAAATTGATACCAGAGAAGTGGGGTGTTGCTTATAACAAATAATTGAAAACATGGAAGTGGCTTTGGAACCGAGTGTTGAGGAGAGACTGAAAGAATTTGAAGGAGTAGGCTAGAAAAAGCCTAGCTGCTGGTGAGAATTTAGAAGACAAAAAAACCGAGGAAAGTTTGTAATGCTGTAGAGACTGGTTAAATGGTGGTGACCAGAATGCTTATGAAAATGTGGACTGTAAAGACCATTCTAAGGAAGGTTCAGATGTAAATCAGAAGGGACTCATTGGAAACTGGGGCAAAGATCACCCTTGCTATGAACTGGCAAGGAACTTGGCTGCATTGTGACCATGCCCTAGGACTTTGTGGAAGTTGGAACTTGAGAGTTGTGAAACAGAGTATTGGATGGAAGAAATTTCTAAGCAGCAAAACATTTAGGAAGCTGCATGGCTACTTGCAATAGTCTATGCTGAGTTGTGGCAGAAAAGGCATGACATAAAGCAGAATGTATAATTAAAAGGGAATCAGAATGTAAAGATTTGGAAAATTTGAGACTGGCCATGTGGTAGAGAAGCAGAGAGCATTTTCAGGAGAAAAAATACAATGGTACTAAGAAGATTAGTAGGGAAAAAAAAGCAATTATCTAGAAAAGGGGAAAAAGGTCCTGAAGGCATTGCAAAAGGCTCTGGGACCAACACTTCCATTACAGGCCCAGAGGCCTAGGGAGTCAATGGTCAAGGGGAACAGGCCCAAGGCACCCTTCATAGGCTTGCTGCCCAGGGCCACCTCACACCAGCATGCCCGCTATGGGTAAATTGGCCCCAGGTGAAGCTGGACCTGCAGCTTTGGAAAATACAAGCCAGAAGCCTTGGTGACATCCATGTGTTGTTAGATCTGCAGGCTGGCAGAATGCCAGAGCTGTGGAGACTTGGGAGCCTCCACCCCAATTTCAAAGGATGTATGGAAAAGCCTAGAGGCCCAGGAAGAGATCTGTCACAGGGGCAAAGTCGCCACAGACAGCCTTCACTAGAGCAATGCTGAGTGGAAATGGGGGGTCAGAGTTGCAGCAGAAAAACCCCAACAGCACCATGCGTAGTGGAGCCGTGGGAGTGGAACTGCAATGAAAACCCAGAATTGTGGAGCTACCAGCATGCAACACCAGCCTGTGTGAGCTGAAGCATCACCTGAGATCAGGAGAGCCATAGAAGTGGAGCTACCCAAGGACTTGGGGGGCCCAACCCCCATACCATTGTGCAGAGCACATTGAACATGGAATCAAGGTACAGCATCCACCAGCTTTGAGATTTAATGTCTGTCCTGCTGAGTTTTGAACTTGTTTAGGACCTGTTACCTGATTCTTTTGGCCTATTTCTCCCTTTTTGGACAGGTATATGTACCCTATGCTTGTCCCACCATTGTGTCTTTGGAAGTAGATTACTTGTTTAAATTTCACAGATGGGACTTTGGGCTTTGGACTTTTGGAGTTCAAGCAAGTTAAGACTTTGGGGATGGAATGAATGTATTTACCTGTGAGAAAGACATGAACTTGGAAGGCCAGAGGTGAAATGCTGTGGATTGATTGAATTGTGTTCCCCAAAGCTCATATATTAGAAGCTTTATTCCCACTGTAACTGTTGAGGGTGGGAAATCCTATTATAGTAATTGAAAGGTGAGCCTCGAAGAGGTGATTAGATTGTGGGACCATGCCATAGTGAATGGATTAATAATGGTGGTCAAGGGCATGGTTCTAAGGGCTTTAAAAGGAGAGCACATGAGGTACTATCCCTCTCTCTGATCTGCCATTTTCTGCCATGTGAGACTCCTCCATGGTTGTAAAGCCACCACCAAAGAAGATCTTCACCAGATGTGTTACCTGGACTTTGGACTTCCCATCCTCTGAAACTGTAAGCATTACATTTTGTTTTCTTTATAAATCATGCAGTTCCAGGTGTTTTGTTATAAGCAATAGAAATAGACTAATCCAGGTCCTGGAATGTTTTCTGTCCAGCTGCCTGGAGGCTGGAGAATGGACCCTCCAAGGTCCATCTAAATCTCAGCTTCTTGTCATTCTCTGATGTTTCAATAGGGAACAAAAACTGTTTGGGATCAGGTAGAAAACATCATTATTTCTCTATCAGAATTTATTTTTTCTTTTTTAAAAAAATTTATTAGTTAGGCATATTCATGAGGTATAAGGCTGACCATCACCACTTGTGCTGAAGATGTGACGGTAGATCAATACTATTAGCATGTGCATCACCACAAATTGCAATTATTTCCCATGTCCCTTACCCAATAATCCCAGACCTCCCTCCCCTTCCTCCCTCTCACCCCCCCGACTCCGCAACCCTAGGTATGCTCTCTCCCTCTGCAAGTCCAATACACCAAGGTGGTCTTTCTTTCCTTCCTTCTTTCTCTCTTAGCTCCCAATTATGAGTGAGGACATGTGGTATTTTTCCCTCTGTTCCTAGCTTATTTCACTCAACATAATTTTCTCCAAGCTCATCCATGTTGCTGCAAATGGCAGAATTTCTTTCCTTTTTATGGCTGTGTAGTATTCCATGGTATACATATACCACATTTTCCTTAACCAGTTGTCCATCGATGGACATTTAGGTTGGTTCCATATTTTGGCTACTGTAAATAGAGCTCAATAAACATGGAAGTGCAGGTATCCCTTCAACATGATGATTTCCATTCCTTTGGGTATATACCTAGAAGTGGGATTGCTGGATGGTTTGGTAGATCTATCTGTAGGTTGAGAAACCTCCATTCTGCTTTCCCATAGTGGTTGTACTAATTTACAATCCCACCAACAGTGTAGGAACATTCCCTTCTCTCCACATCCTTGCTAGCATTCATTATTCTCCATCTGTTTGAGTACAGCCAGTCTAACTGGGGTGAGGTGATATCTCAATGTCGTTTTAGTTTGCATTTCCCTGATAATTAGTCATGTTGAGAATTTTTTAAAGTGCCTGTTGGACATTTGTATGTCTTCCTTCAAAAAACGTCTATTCAGCTCCTTCACCCATTTTTTAATTGGGCTATATGTTTTTTTACTGTGTCATTGCTTGAGTTCCTTATATATTTTGGATATTAATCCCTTGTTGGATGTATGGTTTGCAAATATTTTCTCCCACTCTGTAGGTTTTCGTTTTATTCTGTTGATTGTTTTCTTTGCTGTGCAGAAAACTTTTTAGTTTGATATAGTCCCATTTATTTATTTTCCTTTTGTTGATTGTGCTTTTGGGCTCTTGTTCATAAAGTCTGTGCCCAGTCCTAGTTCCTGAAGTGTTTTCCCTATATTTCTCTTAGTAGTTTTACAGTTTCAGGTCTTATACTTTTCTTTAATCCATTTTGACTTGATTTTGGTATATGGTGAGAGGTGCAGATCTATTTTCATTCTTCTGCATATGGATATCCAAATTTCCCAGCACCACTTATTGAAGATGGTGTAAGTCTTTTCCCCAATGTATGTTTTTGCTGCCTGTGTCAAATACCACTTGGCTGTAAGTATGTATGTTGATTTCTGGCTTCTCTATTCTGTTCCATTTGTCTAAAGTGTTTACTTTTATGCTAGTACCATGCTGTTTTGGTTACTATAGCATTGTAGTATGATTTGAAGTCAGGTAGTGCTATGCTTCCTATTTTGTTTTCTTTGCTCAGGATTTCTTTGGTTATCCAGGGTCTTTTGTTGTTCTATATGAATGTTAGGGTTGTTTTGTCTATTTCTGTCAAGAACATCATTGGTATTTTGATAGGGAATGCATTGAATCTGTAGACTGCTTTGGGCAGTATGGACATTTTCATAATGTTGACTCTTCCATTCCAAGAGCACTGAATGTCTTTTCATCTTTTTGTGACTTCCTTAATTTCTTTCAGTAGTGATTTGTAGTTCTCCTTGTAGAGATCTTTCAACTCCTTAATTAAATTGATTCCTAGGTATTTTATTTCCTTGGTAATTATTATAAATGGGCTTAGTTTCTTGATTTGTCTTTCTGTTAGTTTGTTATTGGAGAATAAAAACACAACTGATTTTGGGGCATTGATTTTGTATCCTGCAATGTTACTAAATTGTTATTAGCTCTAAGAGTTTTTTGATAAGTTCTTTAGTTTTTTCTGTATATAGGATCATGTCATCTGAAAATAGGGACAGTTTGAATTCATCTTTTTGAATCTGGATGCCCTTTATTTCTTTCTCTTACCTGATTGCTCTGGCTAGTATCACCAGTACTACGTTAAATAGGAATAGTGAGAGTGGGCATCCTGGTCTTGTTCCTATTCTTAAGGGAAAAGCCTTCAGTTTTTCTCCATTCAGGATGACCTTGGTAGTGGGCTTGTTATATATGGCTTTTATTGTGTTGAGTTACTTTCCTTCTATACCTAATTTGTTGAAAGTTTTTATTGTGAAGCGATATTGAATTTTGTGAAATGCTTTTTCTGCATCAATTGAGGTAATCATTTGGTTGTTGTCCTTGGTTTTGTTGGTGTGGTATATCACATTTATTGACTTGCCTAAGTTGAACCAACCTTGCATCTGTGGGGTGAATCCCTCTTGATTATGGTGTATAATTTTTTTTTTTATTCAAAGTTTTGGTGTTTATTATAGAGTCCAGATTTGATACAAGGACACTTGATTCCAATACCCACCTGGACACAGCTTATTTTTGTATGGTGTATAATTTTTTGGATGTGTTGCTATATTCTGATTGCTAGTATTTTGTTGATTTTTGCATTTATGTTGATCAGAGATATTGGTCTGTAATTTTCTTTTTGTCATTGGTTTTGGTATCTAAGTGTTGCTGGCCTCATAGAATCAGTTTTGGGGAGTGGCCTCTGTTTCAAGTTTTGGAATAGTTTGAAGGGAATTAATATTAACTCCTCTTTAAAGGTTTGGTAGAAGTCAGCAGTAAAGCCATCCAGTCCTGAGCTTTTCTTGGTTGGGAGATTGCTGATTTCTGCTTCAATCTCATTACTTGTTATTGGTCTGTTCAGGTTTTCTGTGTCTTCTTGGTTCAGTTTTGGTGGTTTGTATGTGTCCAAAAATTTATTCATTTCCTCCAAGTTTTCAAATTTGTTGGCATACAATTGTTTATAATAGTCTCTAATGATTTTTTGTATTTCTGTGAATTCAGTTGTTGTGTCTCCTTTTTCATTTCTGATTATTTGGGTCTTCTCTATTTTTTTTTGTTGTTGTTGATAAGCTAGCTAATGGGTTGTCTATTTTGTTTTTCTTCTCAGAAAAACATTTTTTTTTGTTTCATTGGTCTTTTGTATTGTATTTTGGTCTCTATATCATTTTATTCTGCTCTAATCATAATTATTTCTGTCCATCTACTAGCTTTGGGATTGGATTGTTCTTGTTTTTCTAGTTCTTTTAGGTGTAGAGTTAGGTTGTTTACTTGAAATCTTTCTATTTTTCTAATGTAAGCATTTATTGCTATATACTTCCCTCTCAGTACTGCTGTTGCAGTATCTTACAGATTTTGATATGATGTGTCTTTATTTTCATTGTTTTCTAGAAATTTTTTGAATTCCTGTTTAATTTCTTCTTGGACTCATAGGTCATTCAGGAGCCTGTTGTTAAATTTCCATGTATTTGTGTGGAGTTCTGAGCTTTGCTTATTATTAATTTCTAGTTTTAATCCATTGTGCTCTGAAAAGATATTTGAGATGATTTCGATTTTTTAAAAGTTATTGATACTTGATTTGTTACCTAACATGTGGTCTATCTTGGAGAAATTTCCATGGCTGATGAGAAGAATATATATTCTGCAGTTGTTGGATGAAATGTTCTGTAGATATCTGCCACATCCAATTGGTCTAAAGTTTTATTTAGATCTTGTGTTTCTCTGTTGATTTTTTGCCTAAATGATCTGTCTGATGTAGAGAGGGGTATTCAGATCCTCTACTATTATGGTATATGGGTCTATCTCCTTCTTTAGGTCTAGTAGTGTTTGCTTTATACATCTCGGTGCTCCAATGTTGGGTGCATATATGTTAATGATTGTTATGTCTTCTTACTGGGTCAATTCCTTTATCATTATAAAATGGCCTTCTTTGTCTCTTTCTATGGTTTTTGGTTTAAAGTCTATTTTATCTGATATAAGAATAGATAATCCTTATGGCTTGGGTTTCCATTTGCATGGTATATCTTTTTCCATCCCTTCACTTGGTCTGTTTGCATCTTTACTGGTGAGATGAGTCTCTTGAAGACAGCAAATAGTTGGGTCATGCTTTTTGATCCAATCTATCAGTTTGTGTCTTTCGAATGGGGAGTTTAATCCATTTACATTTAGGGTTGTTATGGAGAGGTATTGTCTTATTCCTGGAATTTTAAGGCTTTTTGTTTGAGTATCATTTGTTCCTTTCTTCTCCTTTGATTATTGGTCTTCAATGTTTTTAGGAATTTTTTGAGGTGGTAAGATTTAGTTTCTTTTATCTTTCTCATTTGCATTTGTGTTTTACTAGTGGGTTTTGTTCTTACTTGTGTATTCATGATAGTGATTATTATTTTTCAGATTCCAGATGCTGGACTCCCTTGAGAATTTCTTGCAACACTTCTTGTGTGGTGATGAACTCCCACAGTTTTTGTTTGTCTGGGAAATACACTATTTCTTCATAACTGAAGGATAGCTTTGCTGGGTATAGTGTTCTTGTCTGGCAGTTTTCCTCTTGTAGTATTTTGAAAATGTCATCCCATTTTTTTCATGCCTGTAGACTTTCAGTTTACAAGTTTGCTGTTAGTCTGATGGGTGCTGCCTTATATGTGACTTGACAGTTTTCTCTTGCTGCTTTTAGGATTCTCTTTTTGTCTTTGAGCTTTGCCAGTTTGACTATGCTGTGTCTCAGGGAGGATCTTTTTGGATTGAAACTCTCTGGGGATCTTTTAGCTTCCTGGATCTGAAGGTCTGTGTCTCTCCCTATACCCAGGAATTTTTCCATTATTATTTCATTGAATATATTTTCAGTGCCTTCCCTTTTCTCCTCCCCTTCAGGAACAGCCATGATTCAGATGTTTGTATGTTTAGAGTTGTCTGCTAGCTCTCTTAGAGATTCTTCATTTTGTTTGAAATTCTTCTTTTCTTTTTCTTGTTTGCCTGAGTTATTTCATAAAGACCATCTTTCAGTTTAGATATTCTTTGTTCAGCTGTTCTAATCTGCTGCTTAAGCTCTTGATTTTGCTTTTTATTTCATTGAATGTGTCTTTCAGTTCCTGGAGTTCTGCTACGTTCTTTTTTAAGGTATTAATCCCTTTGTAAATTTCATCTTTCATATCCTGGATATTTTTTTCTCATTTCATTGTGTTATCTTATAGAGTTCTCTTTGATCTCATTGAGTTTCCTTAAGATAGTTACCTTGAATTCCTTTCCAGTCATTTCAAGAGTTTCCTGTTCTTTAGGGTCTGGTACTTGAGAGTTACTGAATTCCTTTGGTGGTGCCATATTTTCTGATTTTTTCATGTTTCTAGTATCTCTACATTGATTTTTGGTCATCTGGTAGGTCAATTACTGCTTCTTTTACTCTGGAGTGGACTTTGAGGAGAAAGACTTCATCCTCTTTTTCCAGGCTCATCCTGACTCTCCTTGTGTCAATGAAGTCAAATGTGTACTGGGTCACCTGCACAGTGGTTGTGGATGTTATTAAGGCTTCCAGCCATTGTTGCAAGATTATTAGCTTTGGTGGTGGCTATTGTGGACCACCTCCATGGAAGCTGTGTGAAGACTTGTGGCATTGGCACAGTGCATGGAACCCCCCACTGCCTTCTGTGGGGGTGGGGCTGGTCTGGGCAGGTGGCTGGCCTATTCTCCTGTCTGCCTGGGTGCCTCCCTCATCAGCAGTGGTGTGGCACAGGGTCCTGCCTTCTGTATGAGTGGAACAGGGATTTGGTGGCTGGCTGGCCTATTCTCCTGCCTGGTTTGGTGCCTCCCCTTTCAGCAGTAGCATGGTGTGGGGTCCTGCCTGCTCTGTCAGAATTTAAAAGTACACATTTTTTCATGATCTTTGTGATGAATAGGCAATTGTATATTTGATTTTCTCTTTTAATGATTATACTTAAATATGTTTCATCAATGTAGTTTTATCAGTAAATCAAAGTAGATCACAAAGCCAAATTATCTGTTCTAAATAGCCATCAATGCATTTTTTAATGAGAAAAAGTATTATCAAAGGGAGAAGGAAAAAACTCAGTTTAGATTCCAGTGTCATAACATCTTACTGTCCAAAATTACAGTAGCCATTTTCTCAATATCCACAGGAAATCTATCAGTGGAAGAGTTGAGATAAGTCTGGGACATCAGGTGAGAAAATTGTAAGATGGTGCTAAATATATTACTTATGAGATAGGATATTGGAAGGACTGAAAGAGTTGTATATAAAACATTTAGCACAGTCTCTAACACTTAGAAAAAGCCCAATAAATGTTAGTTCCTTGCTTAGTGTGTTATTTTTCAGCACATTTCTGGGTCATCTTTGCAATAGTATTGCAATGCTGACTCCTACTTACTTTACCATCAGTTGTGAATTCCAGGTCTCTTAAGCTATACTTTTTTAAAAATATAAAACAGTATTTATTTTGTGCTAACACTGATATACCAGAACATTCAGGAAAAATAACACTTGATAAAGTTTTTTTTTTCTGATGGTTTAAGAACAGGAAGGTATTTAAGATTATAGTCATAAGAAAAATGCCTAACCCACTGTTATGTTGTTAAAGAACAGCAACACTCTTTACATACTTGAGATACTACCCACCTTATTTTCCATTGCACTCCAGCACATAGAATAGTTGTGCCTATTCGCCACTTCATGGAGGCTTAGGTAGCTATTCAGCATGTTCACAATCAGAGATGAGAATCAGAACTTCATCAGGTAATAGCAAAATTATAGAAGTTCCTCTTACGTTGCAGAGCCCTACTTATTTTTAACGAGGGTTCTTCTATCCTGTATCTGTGGTTGTCTTTTTTTGATCTTTAAGTCTGAGCTTGTTCCCAATGCTTCGTGTTTTCTCCTATTGGCATTGTTCCCACTTTGTAGGATCATTTTACCAGTATATCAATGTCAATTTGTATATTATTTCTGTATCCATACCCCTGCCTGTTTCAACATCATGTGGAAGTTTGATTAACACATTCTTACTTTCTTAGTCCTGGAAACTTGACCAAAAGCCCTATCCCTTTGTCTTTGTCCAACAGAGGTGCTAGCTATGTTCAGAGGTACGCAGATACCAAATAAGGGGCTATCGAAGAAGGTGAAACATATTAAATTGTTTTGCAACTTAAAATTTTATTCTGACTTCTTTTGAACGCTGGACACCCAGTTCCAGTATTCCTTCTATGGCTGAATTAGGTTATTCACAGATGGCTTCTGTTTCCCAGCCACCCAAGATTTGTTAACGGCAATTTTACTCTAATACTGTGGGGACAACAGCAGTCCTTGGAATGTGACCATCATCACAACTCAATTAAATCCTCTCATAAATGTCTAATAAAATACAAAATCAAATGGGATGAGATTAACTGCTCAGTTTTAGTCTGCTGGTTGAAGAATTTAAAAAATCAGTTTGGGATGTTTTCATGTTTCTGTGAAAGGTAAATATTTTAAAGTAACTGTCATTAATTGTAGATTGCTTGTGTTTAACATATCTTCTGAAATACAAATTGTATTTAAGGAGATAATTGAAAGAAGTTAAAAATAAATCATTGAGTTTAGCTATAGCATGCGGTGTCCAAAAGTTCATCAATTCATATTACATGAAGAAACTGGGGAACTCAAAGGGCATTATTTGGTCTAGTCTTCAGAGTAATTATTCTTCAGTTGATTTAACATACTAGATAAAAATGAAGGTTAATGCCTATGCTAATTGGGAAAATTTTTGTTAGTTTTTTTATTGAGTATTGCAATGCACATAGATTAATTCTAAGCTTTATTATAGTGCATTCAGATCACTATCATGTATAAAACACATAGATCAGAGCATGTCAAAATTTAGCTGTAATATGAATTAATGCAAGACACATTTGATCTCTGTTAGAGAAAAATATTTCACTAGAGAATAATAAATAATGAGGGAGATTGCTTCTGAAATATTATTTAGGGTTATTAAGGGCCACAGGCAAAGAAGAGGTGGTGGCAGTCCTTCTTCTCCCTTGTGTTAATGAGAAAATAATTGTTTGAGGATGTCTTTGGTTCCAAGCAAAATCTAGCAGGGAAGCCTTTGAAGATTTGTTCTTCATACCCTTTGAGAAAAGAGAGTGCTAAAAAGACCTTAGAAAGATGTGAATCAAAATTGTTAAAGTTCCGGTATTCTAAATCTCCTTCACTGGAGGAAAAAAATACATTCACATAAACTTCTTTCTGCATACAGATTCCAGTATTGTTTATCGAATTTTCCATTGTGGATGCATTGTGATGTATTTAATGTAGGTCCATCTTGAGTTCCCCAAGCACCTTGATTCCACTTCATGGAACAGCCACTTGATTTCTGCCTGAGCACACCAGGATGGCTCTAGTGTTTTACTCACGGCAGTATCCCTTCTACCTCTTTCCTCTCCATAAAACACATTTGATGACCATGTAGATATTTCAAGAAGTTAACACCCCTGTGATTTCCTTCTCCAGAATAAATAAAAACTTCACCTGCTTACTCCAGGATACTTGCAGAGAAGTGGAAGTGATTTTTACGTCACCCATTGTTCTCAATTTATTTACATTTTGTTTAGTCTGGGAATCTTGGCTTGTGTCTAGATGTGCTGAAAAGGAGATTGACTTACATTAAAAGATATTTATATATTGCAGTACAGATTCAATTCGTTAAATCCCTAACAGAATTTTTTCCCTTGACTGTGACTTCAGGGAGAAAGAAGCAAATAAGACAATCAGCTCTCATCAGTGATCATTTTAACAACTTATTTGGTGTATCCTGAAATCAGTATAAATTTGGTTTAGAGTCCTTTATTTTTACTTAGACACATGAATAATCGTAATTAATGGCCAGAATGCTGGCTTGGAGACTCTGCAGATTGTCAATCAACAGATACTTGTTAGTTTACTACTTAAGACACTTATCCAATTATTTTTCCATATCCTTTATTTACTATGTCACAAAATGAATGAATACATATTATAATGGTGGTCAACAAAGAAATGCTGAAACAAAAAAGGATTTCAATAATGAGAAGACCTCTTTTTCTGAGCATTTTGGTACCAAGCATTCTTGAATACAGAACCCTCACTGCTCCTATCCAGCTTAACCAGTTTAAATGAAGATTTATTCTTACTGAACAAAATTTTATAATCAACATTCTATCTGAAGTACATAGAACTGGACCTGGCATCTGAAGACTTAAGTTTAAATTTAAATATTGCTATTAATCAGCCATGTGACCTAGTTAATGAATTTCTTCAAGTCTCAGTTTTCTCATCTGTAAAATAGGGATGACAGTACTCAAAGTACCAGGCATCTATGAAGATTAAATGAGATAAGGTGTTAAGAGAATACCTTATAAACTATAAAATGTCAGATATTTTTATTATTCACACAGTTGATGTTTTAAAGGCTGGAGCTTTGTTGCATTGATCTTATGCTATCCAGAGTATCCAAATCCAAATCATCTTGGTGCTTTATCCTTATTTTTTAGAACACTTGAGTTCTCCCCTTCCCCTTCTATTCAAACTGCCCTGGAGTGCTGGTACCAATTTTAATGTGATTGACAAAGACAAAGGATAAAGAAAGATATAAGGATACTTTGGCATATGGTTCAGATTAACAAAAGCCTAAAAGATAATGTATTTGTATGTGTCAAAGCATCGCACTTCACAAAATTGCTGTCTTGGCTAGATATCCATGTATCTCATATGTTGGTTTAGTCCCCCATATCCAGACTCTCTATATGGTATCTTCGTTTGCTTTCCCTGGAGCACTGGGCAAGTCTGCCTGCTTCTGATTTATATCTTTTAAATATATTGTATGGTTGAATGACACATAGACATTCTGTTCTTTTGGACGGCTTCTGATTTATATCTTTTAAATATATTGTATGGTTGAATGACACACAGACATTCTGTTCTTTTTTGGTGAGTTCAATGGGGTTTTCCAAGGGAGAAGTGTTTAGTTTCCTGAGGAGCGCAGAAACTCCCATTGCTCCCACCTACATGTCCTTCTGCAGGAGAGCTAAGCATTTCCATCTGAGCAGTATCAGCCCATTGGACAGTATTCTAAAAGAAGTAGTGAAGACATTTATTGATCAAATAACTTGAAGCTAGGCAGGACCAAACTCTGGAGACTGTCCTGGAGGGAACAGCGTTGCAACATTGCCTTCACACCAAGAAGTAAAGTTGATCTTTAAATGAGCTTTTATTTTGCTTCCTATTTGCCATAGTTTTAAAGTTCATTTTCACACTATTTGTTTTCATTCTTTGCAAGTAACTTATATTAAACTGTCAGTTATCTGCAGGAATAAGGCTAACCTGTATAATTGAAATCCACTGATAATCAGAAAGACTTATTTTTTAGCTTCTATCTTCAATCTGCTTCCTCTTAAATCCCCTTGAAATAAAAAGGACAGAGCTGCTAATAGGCATCCAAATGTGTTGCTTGTGCTTCCCTCCTTCCTTTCTTAGCCCACATTGGAGATGTTAATGAACAAAGACATGCCTAAAAGCCAGGCAGTCAGGAGGAGGAGAAGTGGAGGTCATGTATAATCTGGAAAATGAATAATCAGTGTCTCAATAATGAGAGGTGACTGCACTCATGTTTATGTACTACTCTCTTTAAGTGACACAAACATCTTCCATTCCACCTGCTACTCCAGTGATGTGATTTCCTGTCCTTCTTAGGTAATGTAGTTACCTAAGGAACTATGGAGTTATTTAAGTTAGGAATTGCCTGCCTTCTTGTCTCAAAACCATTCCATAGAACCCTAAAATGACAGAGATGGAATGGATGTCACAGGTCATCAAGTAACTCTTTGCATTTTGTGGATGAGCAATTGGGATCCAGAGAGAGAAGAAACTCCTTCAAAGTCACATAGTTGGTTAATAGCAGAGATAGGACTATAAGCCAGGTTTTTGGACTCCTCATCTAGAGTTCATGTTGTCACATCACGCCTGTCAATCTCAATCATTAGTTGCACTAAGTAGTCACTGGGAAGTCATTTCTGTTTATTTCATATCTTCATATTCTCCCTAGGATGGAAGATGCTGGACATTCTCTCCGCTGACTGTTCTTTTACTATGTTCGGTTCCCTTTACTCCATCCTTAATGCCATTGCTTTAGGTCAGACTCTTGTCATCTCTTGTGTTTCTTCTCATGAAGCATGTCTCTTCTTGCATTTATCTCACAAAATATCTAATTATGGTCTTCTGAATAAAATCATTCAAAGACTCACCATCACTTCTTTCACTTACTGCAACATGAAGCCCAAACAAGTCTCATCATGGTCTAATCCTTAATCAATTCTCTAGCCTCATCTTCCATTGCTCTTCTCAATCCCCACCAGCTGTTTTCATTGTATAACACACCACTAAAACAGTACTTGCTGTGTCCCTAAGGTGCCATGCTGGGTTTTGTTCCTGAGACTGTGCACATATTATTCTCTAGAGTAACCTATTCTTTTTCTTTGTCTGCCTAGTAAAATACTCATGCTTCAAGATCCAGTTAAAGTATTTCTTTTGGATAAAGCCTTTTCTATCACTCAGGCAGAGTTAATTACACTCTTTTTGTGATACCACTGTACCATTTAATACTTTCATTATAGCACTGTATGATTAATATTTGAATGTTTCTACTGTATTGCACTGTGAACTTCTTGAAGGAAATAACCTTATCTAATTCCCAGTCCCTACACAGTGCCTGAATGTGTGGGGTGAATAAATAAGCACTCAATGTGGCCATGTCCAATATACTTTGTAGATCACAGCAACGGCTAGGCATTTAATTGAATAAATATAGAGGGCCATTTTTTTTTGTTTGGTTCTGTCATTCTAGTTAATATAACCTTCATGTTTATTTTAAAAAGTGTCAATCAATCATACTTTCGAAAATCTTGCATAAGGGGCAGAAGACTGAATTTGTTTGGAAAGCACATTTACAAGGTAAGCCCACAACCAAAAACTGTCTGTGTAACATATTGCTTTTTAATCATGTAAATATATAAACATTAGAGCTGCCTTTCAATACTTAGTACCTAAACCTTACATCACTATCAGGAGAAAATATAATTAGATATCTGAAATGTGAAAAATTCTAGTACATTAACACTGAGAGCCTCAATACATTGCTTTTCTTGGCGTATAATTGACAAACATTAAGGGAATACAGTGTTATTTATTCATACCATGAGCTGGAAACAAACCTAATGCAATGAGACAATTTTCTGTGCTAACAACTACCAGAATATTTTAAAAATGGAATGCTTGGTGTATTAGTCTGTTTTTGTTACTTATAACAAGGTACACTGAACTGGGTGATTTATAAAGAAAATGAAATTTATTGCTTACAGTTTCTGAGGCTGGGAAGTCCAAAGTCCATCTGGTGGTGGCAACAGTGACCCAGGGGTCTCACATTGCAAGATGGTAGAAGCAGAGAGAGCAGAGCAGTGAGAGAGACAGACTCTCCTCTTCTTTTAAAGCCCTCAGAACCATGCCCCTGGCCACCATTTTTAATCCATTCACTAGAGCATGGTCCTACAACCCAATCACCTCATCAAGGCTCCATCCTTCAATTACCATAATAGGATTTCCCACCCTCTTAACAGTCACATTGGGGGCTAAGTTTCTAATACATAAAACTTTTGGGGGACACAATTCAAGCTTCAGGGAGTTTTGAGGGGACACAATTTAATCAACTACACTTGGGTATTTTGTTAGTTTGTACTTTTGTCTGAAAGTTTACATGGCTGAAAAGTTGGTATTACAAATATGGGACCACTGAATCTGAGCCAAATTCTTTGCCTACCCTAGTACAGCCTCTGCTTCTCTGCTTTCTTCTCCATCTCCTCCAACTTTGGTCAACATCATTTGCTTTTCCAGTTGTGACAATTGCAAAAAGAGCTGTGTGGCTCATGGTTGCTCTAATGATAATCTTGTGTATACAGTTGAGGTTCAGGTTTAGGCATCACTCACCATGGATCTAGGATCTTGCCTCCTTATGCCACAAAGGTTTCTGCACCTCTGGAGGGCTCTTGTGGTGTTATGCAGGGAAATCAGAAATTAGTCTGTGCACCCATTTTTGTCAGAGTTGTAGCTAAAAACACATCAGTGAGGAATCAGCACCACTAAAGAAGCAAGTTTGTATTTCATAGTTTGAAAGGAACAGGTGATCCAACAGTAACTGTTAGCCACCTTATTAACTCCTTGATGCAGTTTTTATTTTTGGAGAGGATTCCAACTGCCAACATTTGGTACTGTCTGGGTGATCATTTCTTCCATATTCACATATATCCTCAAGATATAAAAAATCCCAAAGCTTATTTATTGGAAAAATGTAATAAAGTCTTACCACATTGAAGTGCCATGTCTAACAGATTTGTGACTCACATGCTAAGGATTATGGTATCTGTATATATCAATGAAAGCTATATGTGTGTGTGTGTATAAGTATGAGTATATACAAGGGTACTTCAAAAGTTCCTGGAAAAAATAGAATTAAAAGATAATATAAATCATTTCATGAACTTTTTTGAAGTTCCCTCATATATACTCATGTGTGTATATTCATTTCCCTCATAATGTTATACATTTTATATGCTCAAGGGTAAATCCAACCATTCAAGATTGTGCCTTTGGTGTTTCATCAGTAAAACCATAGCCTGCATCACCTCCATGTGGGTGGCCCACCACAGCCTCCACAATAACCATGGCTGCTGCGAAAGTGACTAGACGCCACAACCACCACGCAGCTGGTCTGCCAACCACTGGAGTGCATTGACACAAGAAGAGTCACCAGCAGAGACAAAGAAAAGAAGAGGATGTCTCTTTCTACAAAGCCCATTTCAGAGTGACAGAAGCAGCATCTGCTCCATGATAATATTGGGGGATCTGATCACATCTCTCAGCATTGGACAGGTCATCTAGGCAACAAATCAACAGAGTAACCATTATTCTTTCAGAGGGAGAGAAGAAATCTAGGGCAATTAGAGGGGGGAGGGGAAGGGAGGGAATGGGGGAAGGGGAGAGATTGGACAAGGGGCATAAAGAATAATTACGATTTGTAACAATACATATGCTAGTAATATTGATTTGATCAACATATCTTAATGTTCAACCCCCAAAATATGTATAATTCATTTTGATTCAATAAGTAAAATAAATTTTAAAAGAAAAAAAAAAAAAAAAAAAAAAGTAAAACCATAGCCTGGAGCAATTTGAGAACAGGTTAAGGGATAGTTTTACGCCATCGTGCAAAACAAGCAGGTCTAATTCCTTTAGTTCCACAAGCCTAGTTCTGCTCGTTTGAGTGGCTAGAGGGAGTTTGCTTAGTCTTTGGTTCTAGAAATAAATGACTTCAGAGGTACAATGATGAATGGATTAATAAATGAATTAATGAAGGATGATGGTAATAAACCTTTTATCCAATGCTAGGGTGATGTAATATCATAAAATATGGGGTCATTTGGTATTAAATTAAATGTGGAATAATGGTAATTGGATCCTTTTTGGGGGGAAAGTAAAATAGCTGTATTCAAGGCAAGCCTTGGGCATGATAGGAAATTTGGCACTGTTTGGCTTAAATTCCCTTTTGGCCATTTTTGTGCACTATTTATATATATATTTTTCCCATTTCTTGTGCATCTGTGTCCTTGGGAAGGCTTGTGGCTCCCTAAAACCCATGTGTACTGATCTTCTCCAGTGCACATCACCTCAATTCCTCAGATCTTTCCAGATCCCTTTTTAACTTCTACACACCCTGGGATCCATCTTTTTGGGGTCTTGCTCTGTGATGGGGCTCCTGGGGTGCTTTAACCAATGCATTAATACCTGAATGGATAATTCTTCTTCAAAAGTAATATTTGCATTTCAGTTGAGACCTTCCAAGCAATTCTTACGAAGCAATTAGAATGGTAAATATTTCATCAAATGTGTAGCAGACAACTTCTTTGTCTTAGTACAACTCTGTATACAAAGAAATGAGAAAGACATAGTCCTTACGCTCCAAATATTATGGAGAAATAGATACGTAAGTAGATTTCATGACAGTGTGACATGTTAATTGTACAATAGAGAGATGGACACAGAGGAGGGAGAAGGTTAACTCTGCTTCAGGAATTGGGGTAAACTTTATAGGGAAAGTGAAGCCTGAACTATCATAAATAGTTAATAGTAGTTTACAGATTAATATTTTAAAAATTACTCTGCCAACAGAAAAGAAATTGGAAGAAAGTTGGCAATTTTATTTTTAATTTTGTAGATAGAATCAATAAGAGTTGGTGATATTTTTTTGTATATGAAGTATGAGAAAGAAGGAGGTGTTTAGGACAAATCTCAGGTTTTTGTTTAAGGAACCATGTAAATGGCAGTGCTATTAAGTGAAAGTCTAAATATAGGTGAAGTAGCAGGTTTGGGTGTAGGGCAGGAAGACATTAACTTTTCCCTTCCTGTCCAAAGGATGAGTAATTCCGAATGGTCACAGTTGGTGGGGAGATGTACATCAGTTCTCCAGTTCTCTTCCTGTTAGGAAGTTGTGACCAAGCTGCTCAGTCTGGATGGCATTATTCATATTATTCAGAGCCCTGCATTTGTATTCTTGACTGTCAAAATCATACTACAGATATGAAGCAAATGAACCCAAGAATAATCTTCAGTAATGTAGACTTGGGGAAAAACAAAACAAAACAAAGCAAACTTTTTTTTTGGTTACCACAAAGGATCCTGTACACCACTGTCCTGTGGCATCGCATGAGATCTCTTGCCATTTATTGTATCTCTTTAGGCTTAAGATACTGTAGTATCTGTTAACGAGTTAGAATTAAGTTTATTTTAGTAAATAAATACTACTAACCCTGAGGGGTTAGATTTTGGGAAGTGGGAAAAGGGAATTTGAGGGCATAGGGTGGTCACCTTCCAGGTCCAGGAGCCTTTGTGGAAGGAAGACATGGGCTGTGTGGGAGTAGCTTGTAGGCCTTCGGTGCCTGGAAGCACAGGGGTGCATTGAAGATCTTTGCCAATTTCTCAGTTTTGACTGGAGCTGGGCATCTGTGAATGTTTCTTTTTATTAGAAAGCTACCTACGAGAGTGTTATAAGATTTAATTAATGGTTGCCAAATGCTTTGCAAAGATAATGTTGTGTGTAAATGATTAATAATTTCAGCAGAAAGCAACTAAGACTCTATTGAAGAATGTACCCTGAGTTATTATTTTCTGCTGTAGAGCATGTGGGCAGATATGAAATGAATCTAAGTGAGGAGCAGATGAAGGGCTTACACATATTTGGTCAAGGGGTAAATTCCCTGTCAAGTAAAGGTTGAGGGATAGTGAAGGAGGGCTTGGTCCTATCTCTTAATCCAAAAACATTGTTGCCCCAGCGGTTGGCTAGCCAGTTTACCATTGTGGGTAAACCTGGGTCCTCCAGCATTGGGTCCAATCAGATTGGCTACAAGATGCCAGGCGAGAACCAGTATAGTTTTCTTGATTTATTCTCTCAAACAAATTAGGAGCATTTCTTTTCTTTCTTTTTTTAATGCCTTCATTCTCCACAATTTCTGTAAGTCCATTCATTCAACCTTCAGATTGTCTCTCTTACCTGTCCCTGTTTTCCAATTCCTTTCCATTCTTCTTCAGGACCTCAGATCATTTTGTCTGAGTTACTGTGATAGTCTCCTAGCTGGTTTCTCTCCACCACCCCTTTTTTTTTTTTTAAACTAAGTGTCACCTTTTGGAGAATCTTTTTAAGTATTAAAATTGTCTTTGACTTTGCATTTGGGATTAGGATGTGCATTAGATAGCGTGAGCTCAGTATAAACTCCTAAATATTGTTATTTACACAGAATCTTACCTTAGTACTACCTTGGGAGTTAGTAGGAAAGGCATTTTGATTATTCAGATACTAATATCCAGTAGGGATAAAATAAAGCAGCATAAAATAGTTTAATATCATTTTATGTTACTTTTTCCCTATAGAGAAAAGAAAGATTAAAATTATCCAATATGCAGGTTGCATGGCTTTGAGTGGCTATCCTGGACATACTCCATTTTTCCTTGCAGATCAATTTTCCACCCATCTCCATCCTCCTTTGTGCCTTGGATGGTGGGCCTCTTTGAACTGTACCAACAGTCTCCTTTCTGCTCTGGCTTCTTGTTGGATATAGCCAATGAGATGTACTTACAGAAGATCAGAAGGCTGGAGAAAACAGAGATCAGGCTACAAGTTGGCTGTGGTTTCATTTCTTTCCCAGAGACTAGAGTTTCAGCTTTATCTGGTTCTGGGAACCATTTTATACCCTTTATTCCTTTAGCTCTAGGGTGGTGATGCATCTTTACTCTTGCTAGTGTGGGGAATTAGTGAGAACTTGGTTTCCTTACCCTGTTATTTTATTTCAACCCAGTCAACAAGTTTAAATAGTTCTTTTACTAAATTGTCCTCAATTATTTCATTTGAATATACTATCTTTTTCCTGCCAGGACTCTGATTCATACAGTGGCTTTACTGGACACTGGCTTATTTAATTACTGTCAGAATTCACAGAATACTCCAGAACCAAATTTGTTTGCTTGTATGGTAGATATTACCCAACATTTATCTGACATAGACAAAGATCCTATACAGTAGGTTCTTCAGTTATTTAGAAGTACATTTTGTAACCAGCTTATGTGGGTGTTCATCAGTAAGTTATACTGTATATGGATGATGTATTACTAATGATAGGCTAAACTTATGCCGAAGTAACAAATCTCCAGGAATTAATGCAACAAAAGTTTATTTTTCAATATTTTGAAGTCTGCTGGGGGTCCAAGTGATTCCCCAGGGGTGGCTGTCTTCTGTGCAGTGACTCAGCAATCCAGGGATCTTGGGATTCCATGATCCCAACCTAAAGTCTTCTCCACTATCATCCTAATAAGAGAAGAGAGAGTGGAGAATTGTCCAGGGACTTTTCACTGCCTCAGCCCATAGGTGACACATATGACTTCCAAGCACATTTCATTGATGAGAGTCAATCATATGGCCCTGTCAAATTTGAAAGGGACTGGGAGAAGGTTTTTATTTCCCTAGGAAAAAAGTCATATGCACAGGAAATGAGATTTGGTAAACA
Source organism: Cynocephalus volans (assembly GCF_027409185.1). Classification (NCBI taxonomy): domain Eukaryota; kingdom Metazoa; phylum Chordata; class Mammalia; order Dermoptera; family Cynocephalidae; genus Cynocephalus; species Cynocephalus volans. The sequence continues at coordinate 107,978,195 of NC_084478.1, read as the reverse complement.
CAGGTCGCAGGTGTTAAATAAAGTTGGCTTTGTAGTTGAAGTGTGTATTTGGTTACACATGCTTACATTTTTTTCTCAGGTTAAAATTATTGTAGCTTTGATTTTCCATTTGTTTCTTAGGGTAAAGTCAACATTTTTTTATAGAGCAGAACCTTAGATTTGCCTGTAGTATTTTCTTGGCATGTCCCCAGGCAGTTAGGGTTGCCTTCTATTAAGGTGGGTGACCTTGTGGAATACTTAGCATGCACCTCTGCACTTAAACCAGCAGAATAGAATTGCTCTATAGCTCTATTCCAGGTAATCACCTGAAAGTATAGCCTTGACATTTTTGCATAAGGGATCTTGTAAGAAAGTACCCCTTGAAACTGGCTGTTGTATTTCATGTAAGATTGCTGTTTAAGATATTGTTTACCACATTTTACAGCATCTTCTTTATGAGGAACTATAGGTAAATTCTTCTTTTGATAACAGGAAAAGTGCTTTTTCTGAATAGCTTAAAATAATCTCAAGGACAATGCAAATTGTGTAATGGACATGTTTCCCTTTTATGTTGGCTGCTAGTTCCTTAGAAACCAAATTTATTGTTTCCTTCGAGCAAGTACACCTTGCTTCACAATATGCATTTGTTTTCACTCCTTGTTTCGTCTTAATTTTTTCCTGCAATTATTTTCTTTTTATCTGATTTTATCAATTTTATTTCCATTTCATTTTGCTATATTGTTTACATGTTTATATACTATCTTATAAAATAGCATATAACTGCATAAAAAGCCAAATTCTGGTACATGTATGACTCCTTAAATACTAAATTTTGCCACTGGCTAGTGCAATTTCAGCCTCTGAAAGATTTCCTTCTGCAGTGAAAATTTAGTGTTTTGAGATAAGAGTACAGCATAGAGCTCCTAGATGTGTGTTTTTTAGGGCTAAGTAAACGAAATCACTGTAAACATCGAGTCAGTATATCGTGCAAGGTGTTCAGGAATAGCATCTCTAAATTTGCCCCATTATCTAGCATAATGTGATTAAATAGACCCATCATTAACTAAGATGAAAATGTTGCAAAATATATTAAAGGATGCTCTCCTTTACTTTGGGCTTGGGAGTCATCTCGATAGTGAATCATTTCAGTCAGGTGTTGAAACCTTGAGGTATAAACAGCAATAAGCATTTTGAGGCTCAGGGTGGCTAGCTACTTTAATTTATCTGGCTCCTAAGTTTCTGATTTGTGGCCTGAGGCAAATGTTCCTAGGGGTTTTGAACATTGCCTCATTGAAAGAAGCCCATTTTTCTCTGCTGCAATTACTCCAAGGAAAAGAAAAGATATAAATGTCTATGTATATCTATATCTATCTATCATCTATTTTACTTCTACTTATCTCCAGCTTTTGCTCACTTTTATTTCTCCCTTCCTGTTCTGTTTGTTCTTGCCATCCTCTCCTCTCCATTCACTTCCTGATGTCTTTTTCTTCCTCCTCTGTTAAGAACCTCTTGCACCTTCAGTCTTATTTCTCTGTTTGAATTATTTCCATATTTTCCCTTTCAGTTCATTGGCCTTTCTTCCATCTTCTCTTCCAGATTTCAGAGAATGGCTTAATGTGGCTTGGCTTCTACCCCCCCCCCCCATCCTTCTGTATTCCCACTCTGCTCGCTGCCCAGCTGAATGGGTGATACTGCAAAGGCAGAGCCATTTGCTGCACAGAGCTAGTGGATTGTGTGAAAGGAAGGGAAATGGTGTCACTGTTCTCACTTCAGTTTTTAAGGGAATGTTCTATTTGCTATTATCTTTCCCATCCTGGGGAAAATTTAGCCAATGTGTTTTTCTTCTGAGAACAATTTAAAAGAGGTTATTAACATTTTTTTCTTCTTACCATGGAAACACATAGACCAATTATGAGAATTCACACCCTCCATCCATGTAGCAGTTGCTTTATACAGTCGTCTGACCTCCTCTTTCTACCCCCTGCTGTTCTCTTTTACTCATCATGTAAAATGATCAACATTTACAATAGTCTTCTAATTTTTGGCTTTGAGAGAAATGGTATGCCCATCACAAATGAAGAATATATTTTTTTGGTTAGATTTAGTATCTTGGGGAATTGGCCAAATTCCAGTTTGCTGCCTAAAAGTGACTGGGTCAGTTGTGCTCTTTCTTACCTCTTGGTCGAGCTACTGAGCTGTGTGGCAGTTTGGTGGTCTACCTGTCATATTGCTTTTTAAATGCAGCTGTATTCTTGAGGAGGGTGAAAGTAAAAAAAGTTGATTTATGAAACTCAGAGATTCTTGAAGTTACAAAATACTGAGGTACCTATTTCAATGGGACAATGGATTGCTCCAACAAATCTTGAGTTCTAGCCATAATTTTAGTTACCTGAAAACATGCTAACTTATCCATGAGTCATTTATTTTAGTACTTACAACATGCCGGGCACTTGCCTAAGTCTAAGGCAGAGAGCCTACCTTTCCAGAGTTCACAGAACAAGTTCTCAATTTAGGCCACATATTGAAATCACCTGGGGAATTTTAAAATGTAGTTAAATCTGGATTTCACCCCTAGTGATTCTGATTTAATTTGTCTAGGTGTGGGTTGGACATAATATTTAAAAGCTTCACAGATGATTGTAATGGTTAGCCAAGGTTGAACTCTACTGGTCTAGGGCAGTGGTTCTAAAAGTGTGGTCCCAGACCAGTAGTATCAGCATTAGCATTACCTGGGAACTTGTTAGAAATACACACACTTGGGCCCCACTGCTAGCTTACTTACTAAGTCAGAAACTCTAGGAGTGGGGCTCAGCAATCTGAGCTGAAGCTCTCTAGATTGTTGGTCCACACACTTTTTCTATAAAGTACCGGAGAGTAAATACTTTAGGTTTTGTGGATCATAGCTCATTGTCGCAACAACTCAGCTCTGTAGTTGTAGCATGAAAGCAGCCATAGACAATACGTAAAAGTGAGTGTGGCTGTGCTCTAATAAAACTTTATTTACAGATGGGGGCTGACTGGGATTTGGCCATTGAATAGTCATTTGTCAACCTCTGCTCTAGGTGATTCTGATACACGCTGAAGTTTGAGAACTACTGGTTCAGGAGGAATGACAAACGAATACTCAGAAAAATTGCTATCAGATGTGATAAAATTATTTGCTAGAGAAGTAAAACATGTCAATAGTACATTAGAAGATACCTAACCCAGATTTGGTGGGTGGGAAAATAATTCTAATGGAAAATGTCAGCTAGTAAGAGATAAAAAGGCAAGGAGAAAACATTCTTGGCAGGGGTAGCATACCACTTTTCCTGAATATGCACCCTCTACTTCAGACCTGCCTCTCCACTGCCTTACTCATTTGTCAAGGACAGCTCTGCCTCCATAATTTTGTTTATACAACTTCCCCTAATTGGAATGCCTTTTCTCTTCCTCTCCATCCTTCTTATTTCTACCTATTTTTCAAGGCACCATTCAGATCTAAAGGGAGAATTGCCTTCCTGTCACCATGCATGTAGGATGTCAATACATTGGAGACTCTGCTCATGAGAAGGCAGATGTACAGTTTACAAGTTAAAGAATGAGAAAACTTCTGAAACCAATTGCAAATTTACAGGTTATTATTAGAGGGAGGCAAAGCCTTTGGGTAAAATTGACGGGTGAATTTTAAGTATTCAAAGACCTTAAGCAAATGGCAAGAAATTCCTATGATTTATAGTCAGAACTTTCAACAAGAAGGTATTCCGGAGAACAAATTATATGGGGCAGGATTAGTGTTGGATGCAGAGGCAAGGTGACCTAGTCCAATAGCCACGCTATTTTAAGTATTATTAGTCTTTCTTAGGAGAAACTGAAGGCTGATATCCAAACCCACTGTCTTGTCTTTTATGGATGTTGGTATTTGTCCATTCAGAGTAAATTGTTCTTAGTTTTCATTATAGATAGTGAATAGACATTTTCAGTACATACTTTTTATTACCCAAAAAAGTTCTAAGTTGAATTATCCTTTTAGATATTTTCAAATCTATCTATCTATCTATCTATCTATCTATCTATCTATCTATCTATCTATCTATCTATCTATCTATCTATCATCTATCTATCTATCTATCTATCTACCTCTCTCTCTTACACAGAGAGAGAGAGAGAGAGAGAGACAGTGTTGGGAAAATAGAGGAAAAATGATCAGGGCCCCTTAGATGTTCAGAATCTTGCTGAGCATTTGGTGTAAACAGGCATATGTGCTCAGGTATTCCTTGGTTATCGTCAAGAGTAATTGTGCATGTGCACCCAGGTGTCCTGGGTTATGGATTAAGTGTAAGGATGAGTGGCTCTGATCCACAGTGCTTCCCAGCTCCAGCATGCCCCCCTGTGGGGGGTGGGGCATGGGGAGGCCACTACTGCTGTTGGAGGCTGCTGCTAGTGCCCCCGGGACCCTCTGCAAGGCCACTGCCACTGCCAGACATGTAAGCTACTGGACCTGTAAGCTGCTGCTGCTGAGGAAGCTGAGGACTGAGCTCATGTCATCTACCAACAGCTCCTGGAATCTTTCCCAATTACCTAGCATGGACCTGTGTGTGAGGGGTCTGGGGACCCAGTCTGTACAATGGGTTTGGAGGGTCTGAGCCCTAGTTCTGACAACATAAATGGAAACAGTATAACTAAAATAATAACTAAAATAATAAACATTTTGGCTTTAGTTATGACTTGCCTTACTTTACAGACACAGAGGAGAGAGACAGAGAGAGAGAGATGAGAGAGAGAGAAAGAGAGAGGGAGGGAGGGAGATGTTTAGGAGATTAATTCAACGTAACTGTAATATATGGCATAGGAAAATGGTCAGAGTCGTGCCTGGAGAAGTGGGCAAGGGACTTATATAGGGTCTCATATTGTATGCTAAGTTGTTTGGACTTTACCCTGACAACCATAGTGAGCCATTTATTTTAAAAAGGAGAAGAACATTTTGTATTTTACAAAGATATTCTAAAAATTATGGTGGAAAATAAACTAGAGAGAGGTAATGCTGGGAAGTAAGAAGATAGTGAATTCCATTTTGGGTATATTGTATTGAGGTGCTTCTGCAACTTACCTAACTTTTCCTTCACCATTACAATACTTCCTGTGTCAGTTTATCAACTGGAGCTCTCTTCATACAAGTCTCTCCTGGATTCACAACTCTCATAATGAACTGAAAATTAACTATTAATAATTACATATGCATACAGAATCAGAAAATAACAGAAACATTAAAATAGGAATGAACTTTAGAGAAATCAACTAGTTTAGCCTCCTCATTTTACAAATAAGAAATCTGAGTCTCAGAAAGGTTAAATGATTTATCCAAGGTCATAGATATAATGAAGTCAGATCTGAATAGAGAAAAAGTATTTTTTCTTTCTACTTGAGTTATTTTTAAAAATTATACCACCCTACTTTCTTTCTCTTTCTCTCTAGCAAGAGAATGCAAATGCACATACAAATACACTATTTCACATAGAAAATATTATAGCTAATATTCAACTAAGGTTAAACTCCAACAATAGATAGATGGCTTTCTTACATTAAAGAAACTGAACCAACAGGAAAAAAAAAACACCTTCCTTAGAGTATTTTATTTTATTATTTTTATTTTTATTTTTATATTTTATTTTTCCTCCTCTTTTTTTAAATTTTATTTTATTTTGTCAGTATACAATGTGGTTGATTATTGTGGCCCATCACTGAAACCTCCCTCCCTCCTCCCTCTCCCCCTCCCTCTCCCCTTCCCTCCCAACAATCTCCTTTCTGTTCTTTTGTTGTATCAACTTCAAGAAATTGTAATTGTTGTGTCTTCTTCCCTCCCCCCTCCCAGGTTGTTTGTGTATTTATTTATTTATTTTTAGCTCCCACAAATAAGTGAGAACATGCAGTATTTCTCTTTCTGTGCCTGACTTATTTCACTTAACATAATTTTCTCTAAGTCCATCCATGTTGTTGTGAATGGCAGTATTTCATTGTTTCTTATATTAGAGTAGTATTCCATTGTGCAGATATACCACAGTTTCCATATCCACTCATCTGATGATGGACATTTGGGCTGGTTCCAGCTCTTGGCTATTGTAAATAGTGCTGCAATAAACATAGTAGTACAGGTATCCCTTTGGCATGATGATTTCCATTCCTCTGGGTATATTCCCAGCAGTGGAACAGCTGGGTCATATAGTTGATTTATGTGCAATTGTTTGAGGAGCCTCCATACCATTTTACATAAAGGCTGCACCATTTTTCAGTCCCACCATCAGTGTATGAGAGTTCATTTCTCTCCACAACCTCACTAGCTTTTATCGTTCTTAGTCTTTTGGATATTAGCCATCCTAACTGGAGTAAGATGTTATCTCAGAGTGGTTTAGATTTGCATTTCCAGAACACTGCGTGATGTTGAGCATTTTTTTATGTGTCTGTTGGCCATTCATTTATCTTCATTTGAGAAATACCTATTCAGCTCCTTTGCCCATTTTTTAGTTGGGTTACTTGTTTTTTTGCTGTAAAGTTATATGAGTTCCCCCCCCCCCCACACAAACCGGGGGGGGGGGAAGAAGATATAACAACCACAATTATTTGAAGTTGATACAACAAACAAACAGAAAGGACATTGTTGGGGGGGAAGGGGGGAGGGAGAAGGGAGGGAGGTTTTGGTGATGGGGAGCAATAATCAGCCACAATGTATATTGACAAAATAAAATTTAAAAAAAAAAAAAAAAAAAAAAGAATATCTCTGGGGAGAATGATCCAAAAATAAATAAATTTGGGATTTAAAAAAAAAAAAAAGTTATATGAGTTCCTCGTGTATTCTAGATATTAATCCTTTGTCAGATGTATATTTTGCAAATATTTTCTCCCACTGTGTTGGTTGTCTTTTCAGTCTGTTGATTGTTTCTTTTGCTGTGCAGAAGCTTTTTAGTTTGATATAATCCTATTTGTTTATTTTCCCTTTAGTTGCCTGTGCTTTTAGGGTCATATTCATGAAGTCTATATCAACTTCTACTTCCCGGAGTGTTTCCCTTAAGTTTTCTTTGAGGGGTTTTATTGCTTCAGGATGTATATTTAATACTTTAATCCATTTTGAGTTGATTTTGGTATATGGTGAGAGGTATGGGTCTAGTTATTCTTCTGCATATGAATATCCAGTTTTCCCAGCACCATTTGCTGAAGAGGCAGTCTGTTCCCCAGTGTGTATTCTTGGTACCTTTGTCAAAGATCATATGGCTGTAGGTGTATGGGTTAATTTCTGGGTACTCTATTCTATTCCATCGATCTGTGTGTCTGATTTTAATGCCAGTACCATGCTGTTTTGGTTATTAAAGCTTTGTAATATAGTTTAAAGTCAGGTATTGTTACACTTCCAGGTTTATTTATTTCTGCTTAGGATTCCTTTTGGCTATGCATGGTCTTTTGTTATTCCATATAAATGTCTGAATAGTTTTTTCCATTTTGGAGAAATATGCTATTGGAAGTTTGATGGGGATTGCGTTGAATTTGTATATCACTTTGGGTAGTATGGACATTTTCACAATGTTGATTCTTCCAATCCAAGAGTGTGGGATATCTTTCCATCTTCTTGTGTCCTATTTAATTTCTCTCAGCAGTAGTTTTTAGTTCTCATTATAGAGATTTTTCACATCCTTGGTTAACTCAATTCCTGAGTATTTTATTTTTTTGGTGGCTATTGTAAATGGGCAAGCTTTCTTGATTTCTCTTTCTGCATGTTCACTATTTGAGAATAGAAATGCTACTGATTTTTCTGTGTTAATCTTGTATCCTGCTACTTTGCTGAAATCATTTATCAACTCCAAGAGTTTTTTTGTAGAGGCTTTAGGCTGTTCAATATTTAGGATCATGTCATCTGCAAACAGGGACAGTTTGACTTCATCGTTTCCAATCTGGATGCCCTTTATTCCTTTCTCTTCTCTGATTGCTCTGGCTAGTACTTCCAACACTATGTTGAATAGGAGTGATGCGAGTGGGCATCCTTGTCTAGTTCCTGTTCTTAAAGGAAAAGCTTTCAGCTTTTCCCCATTCAAGGTGATATTGGCAGTGGGTTTATTATATATAGCTTTAATTATGTTGAGATCCTTTCCATCTATACCTAACTTATAGAGAGGCTTTATCATGAATGAATGTTGAATTTTATCGAATGCTTTTTCAGCATCTATGGAGATGATCATATGGTCCTTTTGTTTGATTTTATTGATATGGTGCATCACATTAATTTATTTGTGTATGTTGAACCAACCTTGCATCCCTGGGATGAATCCCACTTGCTTATGGTGTATAATTTTGCATATGTGTTGCTGTATTCTTTTAGCTAGTATTTTATTGAGGATTTTTGCATCTATATTCACCAAGGATATTGGCCTGTAGTTTTCTTTTTCAGTTGTATCTTTACCTGGTTTTGTTATCAGGGTGACGTTTGCTTCATAGAATGAGTTTGGAAGAATTGCCTCTGTTTCAAACTTTCGGAATAGTTTGTAGAGAATTTCTGTCAGTTCCTCTTTGAATGTTTGGTAAAATTCTGCTCTGAATCCATCTGGTCCTGGCTTTTCTTTGTTAGAAGCCTTCTGATAACAGTTTCAATCTCTTTTATTGTTATTGGTCTGTCCAGATTTTCTACATCTTCTTGGCTCAGTTTTGGTAGCTTGTGTGTGTCCAGAAATTTATCCATTTCCTCCAGATTTTCAAATTTGTTGTCATATAGTTGTTTATAATAGTCTTAAATGACTCCTTGTATTTCAGATGTATCAGTTGTAATATCACCTTTTTTATTTCTAATTTTTATTTGGATCTTCTCCTTTTTTTAGTTAGCTGTGCTAATGGTTTTTCAATTTTATTTATCTTGTCAGAAAACCAGCTTTTTGATTCATTGATCTTTGTATTGTTTTTTGGTTTCAATTTCATTAAGTTCTGCTCTGATCTTAATGATTTCTTTCCGTCTGTTAACTTTGGGTTTGGATTGTTCTTGTTTTTCTAGTTCTTTAAGGTGAAGTGTCTGGTTGTTTTCCTACCATCTTTCCATTCTTGTGAAGTAAGCATTTAATGTGATAAATTTTCCCCTTAGTGTTGCTTTTGCAGTATCCCACAGGTTTTGGTATGATGTATCACTGTTTTCATTAGTTTCAAGAAATTTTTTGTTTTCTTGTTTGATTTCTTCTTGGACCCATATGTCATTAAGTAGAATGCTGTTTAATTTCCATGTGTTTGTATAGTTTCTAGAACTTCAATTTTTATTGATTTCTAATTTTAATCCATTGTGGTGTGAAAAAATACATGGGATAATTCCAATTTTTTTTGAATTTGTTGAGACTTGATTTGTGACCTAACATGTGATCTGTCCTGGAGAATGATCCATGTGCTGATGAGAAGAATGAATATTCTGAGGTTGTTAGATGGAATGTTCTGTAGATATCTGCCAAGTCCAATTGATCTAGAATGTTGTTTAGATCTTGTGTTTCTCTACTGATTCTTTGCCTAGATGATCTGTCCAATATTGACAGTGGGGTGTTCAGGTCCCCTGCTATTATGGTATTAGTGTCCATTTCTTTCTTTAGGTCTAATAGAGTTTGCTTTATAAATCTGGCTGCTCCGACACTGGGTATGTATATATTTATGATTGTTATGTCTTTTTGATGGATCAATCCTTTTATCATTATGTAGTGGCCCTCATTATCTCTTTTTATGGTTTTTAGTTTAAAGTCTATTTTATCCAATATAAGAATAGCTACTCCAGCTCGTTTTTCATTTCTGTTTCCATGGTAAATCTTTTTCCATCCTTTTACTCTTAGTCTATGTGAGGCTTTATAGGTGAGGTGGGTCTCTTGAAGGCTGCATATAGTTGGGTCCTTCTTTTTAATCCAGTCAGCAAATCTGTGTCTTTTGATTGGGGAATTTAATCCTTTTACTTTGAGAGTTGTTATTGAAAAGTGTTGATTTACTCCTAGCATTTTATTGATTCTTGTTTGGATGTCTTAGGTGTCTTTTGTTCCTTTCTTTCTGATTTACTGTTTGTCTTCTGTATTTGTTGGTTCCTTGGGGTGTAGATAAACATTTTTTTTCTCTCTTCATTGTTGGCATTTTTAGTTTACTAGCAAGTTTTGATTTTTCTTGAGTTTTTATGGCAGTAGTAGTTATTTTTCAGATTCCAAACCCAGTACCCCCTTGAGAATTTCTTGTAAGGGTGGTCGTGTGGTAGTGAATGCCTACAGTTTTTGTTTGTCTGAGAAATATACTATTTGCCCTTCATTTTGGAAGGATAGCCTTGAGGGGTAGCATATTCTTGGCTGGCAATCTCTGTCTTTTAGTATTTTGAATATATCATCCCATTCCTTTCTGGCTTTTAGGGTTTGTGATGAAAAGTCTGATGTTAGTCTGATTGGGGCTCCCTTATAGGTGATTTGATGCTTCTCTCTTGCAGCTTTTAAGATTCTCTCTTTGTCTTTGAGTTTTGCCAATTTGACTATAACATGTCTTGGAGAAGACCTTTTGGGATTTAATACGTGTGGGGATCTTTGAGCTTCCCGAATCTGAAAATCCGTGTCTTTTCCAATAACTGGGAAGTTTTCTGCCACTATTTTGTTGAATATGTTTTCAATGCAATCTCCTTTTTCCTCCCCTTTTGGAATACTCATGACTCAGATATTTGAGTGCTTAAGGTTATCTGATATCCCTCTTAGATTTTCTTCAATGCTTTTAATTCTTTTTTTTTTTTTTTTGTCTGCCTGTGTTATTTCAAACAGCCCATCTTCAAGGTCAGAAGTTCTCTCTTCTACTTCTGCAAGCCTGCTGGTTAAACTCTCTGTTGTGTTTTTTATTTTGTTGAATGAATTCTTCAGTTCGGCAAGCTCTGCTACATTCTTTTTCAGGGCATTGATCTCCTTGTCCATTTCTTATTTCAGTTCCTGTATACTTTTCCTCATTTCATCATGTTGTCTAGCTGAGTTTTCTTGTTTCTCATTTAGTTTCCTTAGAATTATCACTCGAAATACCTTGTCAGACATTTCAAGGGCTTCTTGTTCTATAGGATCTAGATCTTGAGAGTTATTACCCTTTGGTGGTGTACTTTCTTGATTTTTCCTATTTCTGGTATCTTTCCTTTGATGTTTAGTCATTGTGGCAGGGGATTTCATGGTCCACTGGTTTGACACTATTGTCTGGCTAGGATGCTGCTGGGGCTGCCAATTTGGTATGGCTGCCTCAGTGTCTGCTCGGTTGCCCACTAGTGCCTTTGGTTTGTGGTCAACTCAGGTTTTGGGCCTCTTAGGGAGGTGCCTCTCAGGTCAGCATGCACTTGGCCAGGCTGGGAATGGAGTCGGGCAGCAGTGGCAAGGCCTACCTACTGGGTCGCACACTGGCACCGCAGGGCGTGTGGTCTCCGTGGATCTTTGGCTTCTCCAGTTGGGTGCCTCTCTGATTAGCAAGCACTCAGCTGGGCTGGGGATGGAGTCGGGCAGCAGTGGTGAGGCCTACCTGCTGGGTTGTGTGCTGGCATCGCAGGGCACGTGGTCTCCATGGATCTTCAGCTTCTATATTTTATTTTATCAATATTATTTTTTCACATTCTATGATGTTGTTACAGGGCATTTGGGAGGGAGGGGGAGGGGAAAGAGGAAGGAAATGTGATGGAAGAAGAAGGAAGGAAGAGGGGTGGGATTGTGGCCTGTGGCACCCCCACATTCCCACAGGGGAGACCAGGGGCTTCCAGTGGTTGCTTGGTCATTGCCAGGATGGGTGCAGATGTCAGGGAGGTGTGGCAAAACCCCTCACCTCCCACCTCCCACCTCCTCAGCTTGGGAACCTGGAGCCCTTCTTGCTGTCACTTGGTGGTCATCACTGGGCTGGTTGCTTGTGTTGGGGGTGTGTGACTGAGACCCCCAACCCCCCCACCAACCTGGCTCAGGAGAGCCCAGGGTGCTTCCTGCAGCTGCTCAGTGGTCGTCTCTGGGCTGGATGTGGGTGTGGGGGGGCCATGGCCAAGGCCCTCATTCCCCCACTGCCCCAGCTCAGGAGAGCCTCGGGCACTTCCTGCAGTGCTCGGTCATTGTTGCTGGGCTGTTTACTTGTGTTAGGGGGCCATGACCAAGGCCCTTGGCCCCCCACTGCCCTGGCTCAGGAGAGCATGGGGCACTTCCTGCAGCTGCTCAGTGGTCATCACTGGAGTGGTTGCGCTTGTTGGGTGGGTGTGGCTGAGGCCCTTTACCCCACCCTCAGGACTGTTTGTTGTGTTGGGAGGCATGGCTGAGGCACCCAGCCATCACCCTTTTCTGGCTTGGTAGCCCAGGGGACTTCTGGTCCTTCTAGGTGTTATAGATGTTCTTTGGTGAAATGAGACATTTACTAGTTAACATCAAACTGTGTCTCTGATTATGGGTACTTTGTTTTTCTTTCAGTTTTGTGTTGGATCATTTGCTGTTCCCAGAACTCAAACTCTTTGCTGGAACTAATTTGCTGTCCTTTGCTTACTTCTAAAATGGGGGAACTTCCTGTGGGGACCAGTACTTGAGCTATGTGGTTGAGCTAAATTGCTGCTTTGCTGCTGATTCCCTAGGGAAGGCTTTTTGTGCAGCTCAGGTTTTAATGGTTGACTTTATAGGTACTTCTGGTTCTAGTGAAATCCGGTGCAGCTGGGTTGTGCAGAGACACTGGTGTGCACCTGAGTCTTTTCCTCAAACTGCATCCCATACAGTTCTATATTCCAAACCAGTCTCCTGTGAGAGGTCCTATGCTGATTGGGGGACAGATCAGCTGTCCTTGCTGTGCCCCAGTGTTCCCCCAGTGGGCCCGTCTCCCCCACCGCCCGTGCTCCAAACACTTCCCATGGGATGGGCCATGCTCTGGTCCCTTGTGATGACTCACCGGCATCTAAGTGGCTCCTTTTTCTCAGTTGTTGTGGCTCCTCAGTCCCATGTGGCTCCATGGGAACCCTATTAGTGGTCTTGCTGGCCTGGGGGCCACCAAGGCCCTCTTCTCCCCTGCCATCTCCAAGCAACTTCATCCGAAAGGCACAGCTGTGGCTGTTTGCCAGCTCCTGCTCCATGCACTCAGCACCTCCAGCCTGGAAATGGCCAGGATTTGAAACTGTTAGAATGGTTTTTTCTTTCTCTCATCATGGCTTCTTCCACCTTCATGCACTCTGTAGGTCTCTCCTCCTCTTCCCCTGAGCTCTAGCAGCCCCAGCTTGGCTGTCGTTGCTTTTTTATAGTTGTAAATTGGTTGATTTGTGGGAGAGAGTGATGCTGGGGACCATTTATTCTTTAATCTTGACTAGAAGTGCCCTGGAGTATTTTAATGGTTGTACTTTTCATTATTGATCCAATAAATTGGACTGATTTTTACATCAAAAGGAAAGAATCATTTCGTGAGTTTCAGATTACACTAAACATTAGCCAGTTTCTTTGGCTAACATTAGCCATTAATCAGTCTTTGTATGTTGGCTGCAGTATATGTGCATCTTTACACATATTCATTACATAGATAAGCTTATAAATACTGTGGAACATTTGAGAAGTTCTGACTTACAAATAAGTGTCCCCCAAAATAAAGACTTAAAATAATTTAACCTTGCCCTATATTGACAAATAAGCCCACAGAATTAGAAGAAGCTAGTTTGGATTTATTCAGATTATTTGCAGATGGGTGTGTGTGTCTGCAAATGAACACATCTTTGTGACATGTTGTATACGTTATTTTATGTGTCAACTTGACCGGATCATGATGTGCCAGATATTTGGTTAGACATTGTTTCTAGGTGTGTTTGTGAGGGTGTTTCCTGATAAGATTAGCATTTGAATCTGTAGACTGAGTAAAGCCAAGTTGCCCTACCCAGTGTTAGTGGACTTCATTCAATCCATTGAAAGCCTGAGTAGAACAAAAAGACAGAGGAAGGAAGAATTCACTCTCTCTGCCTGACTGTGTGGCTGGGACATCAGTTAGTTTTCTCCTGCCCTTTGACTGGGACTTATACCATCTGCTGTCCTGTTTCTTAGGCCTTTGGACTTGGACTGGAACTGTACCACCAGCTTCCCTGGGTCTCCAACTTACAGACAGCAAATTATGGGATTTCTCAGCCTTTGTAATCATGTGATCCAATAACACAATATATGAACACATAAGTTGTGTTTCTCTGGAGAACACTGCCTAATAAAATATATATGATTTGTCTATCATAATAAGCATTGAGGGAAAGAACCTTTGAATTCATGGCGGAAAAAGAATCAGCTTCCAAACACTTTTGATATGTGTAAGAGAGGGAATAGGAAAAAGCAATAGAAGAAAACTAAGACATTTATGGGTGTTATTGAAATGAATAAACATTTCCCATACTGACACTTCCTGAGTACAGTGGCTTATTTAACTGAGAGTTTTTCTGTTCCTGTTGAGAGGCTTTAGAATATCTGAACTATGTGGATGTTAATTCTGGGGAAGTGACATGTTCTGTCTACACTTATTCTTTTGCCTCTAGGACTTATTTTAAAATAGAACTTTTGGGGGGACTATATTAAGAACTCTAAATAACACCAAGAAAATTAAAAATTATATAAAGCTAGAATATTAATATTGGTGGAATTTATCATGTGTAATAAATCACTGGGTATTTATCAGGACATGTATAATGTAAGCAATTATGTACAGAAGTCAGTTTCATCCTTCAAGCTGTCAAGTGTTTTTTTTTTTTCTTCAATTTTTATAGTCTTAACAAAGATGTCCACTTCATTCTCATGCTACCAAATTAAGGATGAATCATGTTGTTGTCTCTTGGATCTTCTTTCCATTTTAACTCTTAGTATGTATCCAGGTGCAAGTGGAATTATCTTTTACTGTCATTTCCCTTGATTACTGAAGCCATCATTTCTTTGGGTTCATTCTTCATCCTGAGGCAGAAGACATTCTTTCTGAGGTTTGAGATTTAGGTTGTTCCTCCCTCTTTGATTGTTTTCTTACCTCACTAGGTTCAGTTCTTCCTCCTCCAACATGGCTGTTTTCCTCATGTTACACCCTCTTCTGCAATTTCAGTTAGCCACTATTAGTGACAAGGCCTGAAAATGGTTTTTTCCCTAAGAGAAAAACACTATTCATGATTTTGGTCAGTCTTCCAGAAAGAGGGTTTAAGTGAAAGTGTGCTTATTCTTTTTGTCTCAATCTTTCTGGCTTGAATTAGTTTACAGCATGCCATTTGAAACACATGCTGTGTTTTATGCATCTGTCGTTCATCATGCAGTTTCAAATAGGAAGTGAAAAACCCATCTTTAGCCTAACCTTACTTTGTTTAAGAAAAGGACATAACAAAGACAGATAAGAGTCTTCAAAAGTTTCCTTTCCTTTGTCCATAAAAATGTCTGTAGTTTTCTGGTTTTTAGTAGGGTGATACCTTCTCAACTTTATTTCTTGGCCTGGAACACAAGGTTTCAAGTAAAGCCCCTTTTTGATTCAAGTGTACATCATCTACAGAAAGACTGAAGGAAAAAATCTATTTTCTTTTAAATAACTTTAAAATGTGTCTTCATGTTTTCTTTAACCAAGACATACTGATTGTGCCAGTCTTGGATTGAACCTTAGTTCAAGAATGGTTCCTTTGCATTTCTACTTTTTATGGTTAAGACAAGTAGAAATACATTTACAGGATTTATCAAGATACTTGACACCAATCAAAATTCATTTTGGCTTTCATAAAAGGTGCAAATTAGTGAATATTTGTTAACACCCAGGCAGCAATTGTCTAAGAATAATATTTTCAAAGAGGAGATCTTTTTCCTTCCTAAAAATGTCCTCCTTTGTTTCAAAAGCAAGGATGTTGAGTTGCACAGAGAAAGCTTGAATTTTTCATAAAGGGATTTGACTTTCACAGTCAAAATAGTCTTTCCAAAGGAACAATTTTAAAGAAAGAATTTTATTGAGTTTTGGTTCTTTTCTATCAAATCTATGGTAATTATACCTTGATAGGCTCATTCGATAGGTGAACCTCTTGAAGTAGTTCACCATAATCATTACTTTATGACTCAGTATTTATAGCAGTAACATCTAAGTTATGCTTTTTTTTAAACCACAAATTACTGACCATCCAGTCTCTTGAAAATAACCATACTCTTAGGAGGTAAAAAAAAAAAAAATCTGAAAGTCTAAAAATTTTCTTTATATCAGTTTTCCCATCTGTATCACTTGAATACTTTGGCTGATATCAGTCTGTGTTAGCTCACTTCTCAGGCTTAACTTGTTTGTGTTTCATTTGTCTTGTGAGAGATGATGTTTCATGAAGTAATCAAAACTCTTCCATAAAGGATATTTGTGTAATTTATCTCTTATCCTTTTCTTTGCCTATAAATTGTGCTTTAGCCTGGGAGCATGTTACCTTTCTATTTCCAGTCTTTCTTGCTTTATCGTCAAAAAAAAAATTTTTTTTTACATCCTTTAGTAAAACAATCCTCCAGTTGATTGTAAGAATGTTAAGGTTACAGCTGGGAATGGCACACATCCGACAAAGTTGATGGAGATAGGGTAGAGGTGGAAAGAACATGAAGTTCTGGGTTCATGAGGAGTTGGAAAGTCCTGGTCCAGGGGATATCCGAGGAATAGAGCAAAGTAATGGTGGATAAGTTCTTGATTTTAAATGCCATTCACTAATAAAAGGAACCAGGACTCCTTGGAGAAATGGCTAATCCCAGGGCAGGGGCATGGTATTTATAAGATAAGCCTGTCACATCTTGTACTGCTATAAATTTAGGAAGTGCTCAAAAAGCAGAATGATGTAGATATGTCAAAGGGACATAGGAGCCAATCCAAAAGGGCTGCCAGTGGCCAAAGCTGTATCAATTTGTTCAGCAACATAAATAACATAGTATTGGATTCTAACCCTAAGTATAAAATAAATATACATGAGTCCAAACTGACATAAATAAATTACTGAATAAATAAACACATGAATAAATAAATAAAGGAGAATAGACAAATCTCCTATGCATAATATATGTAGATATCTTTCCTTCTAGAATTTGGAACATAATTCTACCCCCTTGAATGAGGACTTGATTTAGTGTCTTGCTCCCAAAGAATAGTGTATGGAAAGAGGGGGAAAAAGTGATTCTATAGTAGAGAAAGCTGGCACACATTACCTAAGCCAGGTGATCAAGGCTAACATCATCAGTGATAAGACATGTTTATCACGTGTACCCTTTACATCTTGGAATGAAAATGTCACTTCACCTCTGTGATCTTTACTCTTCAAAACCCATGACCTCAGTCTAACCATGAGAAAAACATCAGAAAAACTAGACAAATACTCCTAAAAACTATCAAGGTCATGAAGAAAAACAAGTGAAGACTGAGAAACTGTCACAGACCAGTGAAAACTAAAGAGGTGTGATTACTAATTGCAATGTGGGATTCTCAAACAGAAAAGACATTAATGAAAAACTAGTAAAATCTGAATAAAGTCTTGAATTTGGTTATTAGTACTGTACCAAAGTTATTTCCTTAGCTGTGACAAATGGACCGTGGTTATGTAAGATGCTAACAATAAGGGAAACTGGATGAGGAGTAAATGGGAACTCGGTACTATCTTTGCAACTTTTCTGTAGATCTAAAATTATTCCAAAATAAAAAGTTTGTTTAAAAAAGTCAATGGCAAAGAGGTCTTCCAAAGTGAATGGAACATGGGACACAAACTTTGCGCATGTCATAATTGTTACTTTGAGCCCCGTCTTAGTTCTGTCTGTCTGTGTGTAATAGATGATTGATTAATGGTAAATATCCTCAAGCCAATTCGTAGAGAAGATGATGAAATTCCTAGATAATGGATGTCAGGATTTTTGAGAGGGTGGTTTGTATTTCTAGTACTTGCAGCATGTAGAAAAAGAAGAGTGTCAAATGGAGTGAGGCACTGGATAAACTAGATGACTATTTGTAGACTCAAATTCAAGGATAGGTTATGTTGGAGACAAAGAAAGAGGGAGGCAAGGTGAGAGAGAGAGAGAGAGAGAGAGAGAGTGAGAGAGAGAGAGAGAGAGAGAGAGAGAGAGAGAGAGAGAAAATGGGAATAGTCCCTCCCTCTAGGAATAATCTTGACATAGTGATATGTCTGTAATGAAATAGAAGACAGAGGAAGCTAAAGTTGGGGTCAGTTGCTGCAGGGAGATTAGAGAAAAAGGAACAAAATTTTAAAAGGTCCATATACAGGTAGGATATAGGAGAAAGGGAAAACTGATGATACTTTCATTTCTTTCCAGACTAAAGGGAGGAAAAAGGGGAAGTGGGGATGGGGTAGGTCCCCTAGAAAGGGGAAAGTGATTGCTTAATTAAGCTATAGTCAAAAGCCAATCAAACAAAGACTTTGTCTGCTACATCAGACATTTAAGCAAATGACCCTATATTTACCAAAAGTCGAAATGACTGACATCTGAGGAACGATCCCAAGGTATATGTAGTCATTTAGTAACTAAGTTTGAAGGAAATTGGGGCATATTTAGATCTGTGGTGATTTGAAAAGGAGAGACAAAATTATTGGAACATCATTTTGGAAAAATCTCTGAAATAGATCCCTCTGCTTTATTTAACAGTGAGAACAGTGACATTAGGAAAAGTTGTGATTGCGGCGGCACTGAAAGGTATTGGCAGAGCATTTGGATTAGGGAATATATGCAAAAGAGAGTTTAGGTAAGGGGAAGCCAGATTTCTTCTCTGGGAGCTGGACTTATAAAAACAATGGACAGTTTTATATGTTTTAGCATAATTTACAATACTAGCAAGCATGTTTTTTAGCCAGCTTTCAGAAATGGGAACGTAGCAGCAGAATGTGAGGGTAACACTTTGCATTACCTTTGCCAGAAAAAAATAATCTTAAGTACACAAATTGTCTAATAGTAACAAAAAAGTATAGCAAAGGTAGTGGGAAGCAAAGTCATGTCTGGTGAAACAGCAATATTTTATCCAAAAGTTACCAAAGAGAAGAGCAATCTGCCTCAACTTTTGATGCTGCATTGACTAATTATACCAGAACCATGAATAAACCCAGAGTAGAACTAACTCCTAGTTCACAATTTCGATATTTCTCAATAATTATGCAGTGGCTGAGAATATGAATTGGTAAATTTGGTAGCTTAACTCTGAATTGTCTACCATCTTATAAAGAGAAGTTTATATTGTTTGTATCATGCTATTTCTACAAAGAGTTCTTTTTTTCTATAAGAAAAAGATAATTGAGTAGCAAAGCATATCCCATTCTTCTTTTCTCATCCATGGAGGTCCTGCTTGTTCAGACCAAATTCCCAGTCAAGGTACTGCAGTTCGTGATAGCATGTCTGAATTTATGGCAATGTACTCATGTAGAAATAGTTTCTGGAGTATCAGTCTTGCAAACTGTGAAATCAGAGCAACCACAGGAACTTGCTTAAGTACATGTAGAGTGCACTGAGTATTCAGAATATGAGTACAGGAAGGAAATATTCTAAGGAGAGACTTATAGGAGGCCATAATAGAAAGCTTAAAGGGGAATGGAAGAGAAAAGAAGAAAAGATACAGAGGCTAAAAATAGAAAAAGCTGCAAGAACTTAAGGTGAAATCCCTTCGTGTCAAAAGCATAGTCACAGATAGGAGGAATGAGCTGACCTGCCATTGATGGCAGGTGGATGAAGGAGCCAAGTGAGAAAATGTTCAGGTAAAGAAAGACTGGCCACAGTTCTCAAAGGACATTCTGAGCCATTCCAGGGACACTTCTTAAAATTCCGATCCTTTTCATTTCAATGGGCCTTTTGGGCCAATTTGGGAAGAAATCCTTCATATGTACAATTGAGAACAAATTGCAAAAGTATTTTGGATGTTTCATCTAATTCTCCACCTGGTAGCCACTGTCTGAATTTCGTAGTGCCCATTTTTCCTTATCGCTTGTATTAGATTCCGAAATTGCAAGAAGGTTTAATGAACGTGAAGCAGCAAGGTAAAGGAATTGCAGCAGCCTGAGATTTATGTAGAGACTGTGTCATCAAGGCTTTTGTTTCCTCTTCCGGCTTCACAAAGGTTATGGATTACCAAAGATCTGTAGGATTTGTAAATCAGCTCAAACATACTAGTGATGTTTGGAACTTGTCCTGAATTTACTGTAGCTACTTCTTTCAATCTTAGAGTTTTACATAACCCTTTCTTGCATGCACTGTGATTTCCTTTATAGATAGATTCATAAATTACTCCTGGTATACAGCATATGTGGGAGGCTGACTGTTTGCACAGCATGAGACCAAGACCTGAGTGTTCAAATATTGGAAGACAGCTGGAACACAATCTGCGCAAAGGCAATCAAAACCTCCAGGTCTATCCAATACTAACTTAGAACATCTAGTGAGAATTGGGAAAATCTCACTGAGTTATACATTTATAAATTTAGTAACCTGGCATCACTCCCCTCCCCCACCATTTTCCTCTCTTTCATGAATTTTGATCTATAGCATCAGCCTACTAGAACAATTTGTCTGATATATACTGAGTTGTATTTACAAAATACAATAAGCCAAATTTGTCTTCATGAGAATAGTGTACATGTGTTTCTTCTTTAAGGATAGAAGAGACTGAATTGTCTAAATTAAACCAGCTTTCATGTCTCTCTTTGTTTAAAATGATCTCTCCAAAAGTACAGATGAGACAGTTCCATAGGTTTACATTGCTTGTTTTCATATTGATACTGATTTCTCTTAGAGTATTAATTGCTCTGTGTGTGGATGATAAGCGACGTTGGAAACCATCTAAATGCCGTTGGGCCTTCAGAGGACTATGTACACTAAAGTAAGAGCTTCATGGGCTGCTTCTTATCACTGGGGCAGGCTCCAGAGTTTTAGATTAACACAGACCTCCCTTAGGGTTGTTATGGTGAGAGGTGGTCAGAGATCTGTTCCCACTGTTCAATGGCTCTTTGACTCGAGCCCGATTGGCTACAGACAGAGCTTGTGAAGGGATCCAGATTGTTGAGACCTCAGATATAGATTTTTAATAAAGTTGTAGAAGTTCTTGTTAAATGGTAAATCAGCAGATTAAGAAATTGGTGGTATAAGGGAGTGGCTGTTTCTGTCAGAGAAAAAGCAGTTCTAAAGTCTAGAAAATTTATCCTTAACCTCTAAACTACCCACATAATTGTCATCCAGAGACCACTCTCACTGAAAATTCTCTTTTGGACACTAGATATCTAGAAGTAATGAGCTAATATAATACACCCACAGGTTCCTGAGGATTACTTCTTTTGAAGGGAATTTTATACTACAAATGCATCTGGTGCATTGCTGCTAGAGTTTAGAATAAGACATAGAGCTTTTAAAAACTTTTTTTCATTTTCAATCATCATTTAGTTCAATCTCTTTGGCCTCATCAAGATGAGATATTTCAGAGCCAAATAACAAAAGAAAAGCAAATGGAAAGTTTACCAAACACAGGATTCCTGAGATTTTTATATGACTCTTCAAATAAAGGTATGAGTGGGAATATACCCTAAAATTAAAGCTAATTAGCTGTATGGGTCCCCCAGAGCTGATGCTTTTAGTTTGTTAACCTTCTTGAGTCCTTTAGGATTGATTCATTCAATCTTTCTCTCTGTTTGACTACACGTATTGTTAGCTTACTGTGTTTAAAACTGAAAAAATGATTGATTTGCCATATATATGTGTGTATATATATCTATGTATACATACCTCCCCATCCTTTCTTGCTACAATAATAAATTTACTTTTGCAATTTAACTTGGAACTGTAGGTTTTTATATAGTGTCGTTAATATAATATGACATCTCAATTATATTAAAATATGAATAGTAAGGGCTATATGCTGTCTACAGTCCACCTGGGCAGAACCTCAGTGTATACTGAAATAAGTTATGCATGTGATTTGAAAGTGGCATGAAAAATCCATCAATCCTATATTAGGAAGACCATTTGGAATCTTTTTTTTTCTTCTTCTTTTCTTTGGTGATGGTTAGTGCAAGCAGCCATTGAGTCTTTGTTGAACCTCAGTGTTGAATAGCAGCCCTGTGTCCATTTACTTTTTCTTCTGTGGAAATTCAGTCCAATTATCTCACCTTACTGAATGTGATGTGTTTGGCAGGTATAGTACCACATTTTCTTTTTTATGTTTGCACCGTGACTGAGTTGTGGAAACAGTCCACACTTCTTTGGCTTATCCTATTGAGTTCATGTTCAGTACCATTTCTTTAATGGTTGACTACAATACCTCTACATTTTATAGCAATTTATAGTTAAGTGTGACTTCTATGCCTATCAGGATGCAATAAGTATTTTCTTCTACTGACTGCTGCTGAGAAGTAATATCTAGGCATTTCAAAAAACAAGCATGATGATTTTGTCTGTAAGGCTGTGTTTGTTATGGGATTTAATGTTCTTTATACTTTGGTTAACTTTTCATTATTTATAGATCTCCAGGGCTGGAAGGGACTTGAGCCCTGTCCCTGAATTTAAGTAGCACCGCAACTACTTCCATATTATGAGAAGTTGATCTGTTTTCTTAAAGATTCTTGGTAAAGAATCATTTATTTCTGTAACTAACTATCCTTACTGTAGGCAAATTCTTTTATATGTTGAACAAGCTTGTGAAGTTGCTGTTAAGAGTAACTCCTTTTAATCTGTCCTTAGTAGATGTGTGGAATTTTTACGTTTCTGGGGAAAACAAAACAAAATAAAACAAAAAATCCCTGCAAACAATTATGAGGCCAGGCCACTTTTAGCCTTCTCTCCTCTGGGTTGAAGAGATTCAATTCTTCTCTAAACTTTATTCAAATATATTATAATTACATTAGTCACTTTTTCTCTTGGCCATTCAGGATCTTTATATCTTTTTAATATTTTGTGTTCACATTGAACATAGTACTCTAAGATTAATATATCAGTGGGAAGAAATCACATCTTAAAATCTTAATTTTCAAAGCATTTTTCCAGTTAGACCAACCCCAAACTGCTGAAATCCAATTACATGGGGGAAAAAAAGTAGTTTCTATCAATAATACTTTTTGTTTCAGTCCTCCTCAATTCCAAGTCTGGATATGGGCCATTTTCCCCCCATTTCCATTTTTTTAAACTTCTTCAGAAAAGAAGGATTTGTGCTACATATTTTCTTTATTTATCCCATTTTGCACAATATTCAAATAACTCTTTACTTTCTACCAAGTTAATGATTAAACAAAGATTTATTAAACTCCAAACTACTTGGATGGCACTGTGCTCAATGCATCCCTGTGCCGGCTTAAATTGTATGGCTACTTCATGGCTTGAGCTTGGCTTCCAGTCTTGGCAAATTTTGAGGCAAGCCTGCTGCTGTGATAAGCTGCCATTCTTGAGATGTGAAAGTACATAAACAGAGCCAATCCTTTGTTTTTCTGAATCTCTATAGTTGAGAAGTAAAGGGTCATTCAGTTATAGACTTACCATTTATTCACCAAATATTTATTGAGTATATACTGTGTTCTAGGTACTATGTTAGTTGCTGGTATTCATGGCAGACAAAAGCACACATGAGATCTTCCCTCACAGAGCTTTCATTCTAGTGGAGGAGGAAGACATTAATCAGAGAATTATACAAGTGCATGTATAATCACAAGGATGAAAATATTATAAAGGAGAAGTATAGGTGTCATTGAGCATGGAAACTGGACTGTCAAAGAGGAAAGGGAAAGCTTCCCTGAAGAAAGAACACTTGAGTTGAGATCTGAAGCAAGAATATGGGTTCACTAGATTCTCACTAACCCACATAATGTAACTGTACTTGCCTCCCAAAGCCATTATATTTCTGAGGAGAAAGATGGGGGTCAAGTATGGAAGGATAGAGCCAGGATGGTAGTTGTATGGCATAATGCAGGTACAGTAGAACTGGAGGGCCAGAAAGCAAGCAGATATTTAGGTGAATTGCTACTTAGCTTAAAGAGAAAAATAAAACAAACAAACAAAAAACTGGAGTTAAAAAAAAAGGAAATATCACCTGCCTTGGATTTTCAAGGTGAAGGGAAACAGGAAGCAATTAAACACTGGTACATAGCTGTAAAGACTAGGACACAAATAGCATTGCATGGCAGAGGATTCTGTCATGGCTTTTTCTTTTCTTTTTAATTAGTGGTGTTGATAGGTGATGGCGTACTTTGGGGAATATGATTCTTAGTAGTTAAGTGATCCCATGGTTCCTACTAGGTAGAATCCAATTGATGGTAGATTTATAGGAGAAAGTTAAAGTATTTCAGAAAGAACGAAATAACTGTGTAGTGTGCTTTAGAGCATTATAACAGAGAGTTGAAGAAACAACTGATTAAGCAGGACTCTTTTAGCACATTAAGTTTGAAAGTTGTATCACAAGTTGTGCAAGAAGATACTGAGAGGATTTCATTTGGTAAAATACTGAGCATCTAAAGTCAAATGGTACAGGAACAAGACAACGGCAAGTCATCACAAAATGTTTATAAATTACTCTCCTAAACTGGCAAAGCCTGAGAGGAGACATATGAGACCAAATTTGTTTGTCAGGTTTTGAAATGTCTTTGAAATGTGAGTAAGCAAAAGTGAGGACAAGAAGGAATGGCTTCTTCACGGTTTGGACAACACACAGGTATAACTCATTACCCCAAAAATGTGGTACACAAAAGTGGTGCAGATTATTTTTCAAAGAACCGGAAAAAATTTATTTATTTTTTCTTTTTTACTTTAGGTAGGATTAAGTTATCTTTTTCTAGTTGTACAGTTTTGCATTTTAATCTCAGGTTATATCTTTGTCTTTTAAAGTGTTTTCTTTCATTTTAAAATTAATTAAACAATATTGAAAGAATATTAAAAAATCTCACTTTTTTTTTTTTTGCTATGTCAAAAAATAATATAGTTTTCAAGCCGTCATTTGTGTATGGCTCACAGTCTAGTGTAATGGTTAAGAGCATGGATTCTTGAGGCAGGCTTGCCCAGTTTTGATTCCTGCTCATGCTACTTATTGACTATGTGACTTCAGTAAATTGCTTAATGGCTCTGTTCCTCAGTTTCCTTATCTTTAAAATGATGACAAAAATAGTATCTGTCTCTTAGGGTTGTTTTAAAGCATAACGATGTTAATATACATAAAATCCATAGAACATGGCCAATCAGTGCTGGGAACACTGAGTATTATAGTTATGTGCCAGACATTGTTCTAAGTCCTTTATATGTGTCTTCCCATTAAATCCTTAAACTATCTCTCTTGGTAGGTATAGTCCTCATTTTATAGATTAGGAAACTGAGTCACAAAGTGCTTGCGTGACTTGTCTAAGGTATACAACTGGAAAAGCTTGGTTTTGAATCCAGCTTATTTGACTCAAGGGCCATTTATCTACTATACTGTATATTATCTTTTCTAAGTTTCATACACAAATATTTGTATTTTACATAGTCTTAATCAGGGTACATATGTGAGTTTTATTTTTTCTATTTTTGGTAAACATCATTTTGTGAATAATTTTCATGATACCACATTTTGGTCCTAATTGTTATTTTTAATTTATGAAAAATAGTCATCATGTTGATGTGCCCTAATTCATCTTGTTACATTATTATGAGATTTATAGGTTGTTCATGGAATTTTGCTTTTATAAATGGCATGATTATTAGTATCTTTAAAATATAGCTTTTTCTTTTTTAAAATTATTTTATTAAGATCAGTCTGAGGGACTGGATTGCTGGATCATATAACACAAACATTGTGAAATTTATAGGAGTTGAAAGATACAAAACACATCCAAAATTATAAATCACCTATACTTCATCTTTCATTTTTATATTGCAGATAAATTGAAAACAATTTTCTTTTTCTCACCTTCAGACTCATAACACCTAGGGGATCATTGCCAGCAGTTTAGTGTACATCTTTTTCAGGACATATGCACATTGTTACATACACATGCAGATTTTATTTTTTAAACAAAAAATGGGGGTATGCTATAATGCTAAAATATTTGTATACGAATATTTTAGTGTTTCTTAAAATATACTGAGCCAAATTGCCTACCAAAATGACTTTATCAATTGATGGTACCAGTTACAACATATAAACATATTTGTTTTCCCAGTATTGGATTTCCATCTTTGATTGTTTAAAAATTTTAAATTGTGTGTGGTTGATTTTCTAAGACAGCTTCATACTCAGTCCTATTGAATTTGGTTTTATTTGCATTACCTGATTGTTATATTCTGTTAAGGTGGTTTTGATCTTGGCCTTGTCTTCCATTTTGGGTATGCAAGGCTTTAATGTCTGAAAGGCCTGGATTTGACTCATCTGAATTATTTACTGTGTGCTTTGGGAAAATAATTTCTCTAAGACTCAATCTCCTCATCTGTAAAATGGTATTGTTAGGATTAAGTCAGATAATTGATAATTTATATAAATCACAGAATGCCTTGCATAAAATAAGTTCTCAATAAATGTTAATTATCAACTCTCCTGTTTTGATCATCTGAAAATTGGATAAATATATCACTGTATGATTGCATCCAAATCACTGAAGAAAATGTTGGATTGAATAGGGCCAAGACAAAATACCTTCAAAATCCTAAAATAGATTTTCTCCAGGTTGACATCAATTATCAAGGACTATTTGTGAGCACATTTATGACTCTGTCTGAGAGGTACGTATATATATACCTTATCCCTAAGTCAAATTTACTGAATAAGAACCTCTGGATAATGGGACCAAAGTATATCTCTTAGATAGTACATGTGATTCTGAATACCCAAGGTTGAGAACCAATCATTTACATAATAGTACAAGGGGTCTTCAAAACGTTCATGAAAAGATTCATATTATCTTTTAATTCCATTTCCCATGAACTTTTTGAAGTATCCTCGTACTTTCCAGCTCACATTTCTTTATCTTGTCCACAAATATATCATTAATTCAATAAACATTTATTGAGCCACATTATATAAGTACAATACTAGACACTGGGTCTACAAGAATAAAAATAATATGTACTATACTCTAAGAGCTCACATTCTGTCAGAGAAGACAGAAATTTAATTAGATAGATCAAAATACAATGTTGTAAGACATTAAGAGCAAAACACTCTGGGAATACAGAGCCTGGAGTAACTACACATGACAAAAGTGGCTTGAGAAAATTGGGGAACTGGCATTTAAGCTGGGTCTTGAAAATATGAGCAGGGGTTTGTGGAAAGAAGGATGTTTCAGGCAAGCAGAATAAGCATCCAAATGTGTGGTGTTAAGGATAGGACTAGGTATATTTAGCAAATGTTGAAATTCAAACATGAGAGAGGTGTAAGAAGCATAAGTTCTGAAAGGTGGACTGAGTGAAAAACTAAAGGTGATAATTATGGAAAGAAAAGTTGATGTCAGAGTGTGAAAGGCCATCTGTCAGGTCCACAAGTAGGATAATCAGACGTATATGTCCAGAAGACACTTATATGTAAAGATGTAGAGCTCATGGAGGAAATTTGAGCTGTAGACATCCATTTGGGTACCATCAGCATATAGATGATAGTTGAAGGTATAGTAGTGAATGAAATCCTTCAGACAAGTTGTGTGGATAACTAAGGACAGAGTTTTGGAGAACACCAGCATTTAAGAGGACAGAAGAGGAGTCAAATCAAAATAGAGAAGGCATAGTCAAAAGAGGAATGAGGAGAATCCAGAGAGGATGATTTTGCCATGAAAGTCAAGGAAGGAGAACATTTAAGGAAGTTTTTTTTTTCTTTTTATGTTTTTGCTTTCAGAATAGTGACAAATTGAACATAAATGTAAGCATAGGAAAAAAGTCAGTGAGATGGCAGATATCGAAGACTTTCACAAATGCTTTCTGGAAATCCAGGTAAACTGTGTCTAAAGCACATCTATGAGCTACCAGTCAAATAACTCTACTTAAAAATGAAATAAAGTATAAAAATATAAAATAACGAAAAGAAATAAAGTTTTCTTTTTTTGATCTTTAATGGGAAAGGGCTTTTAAAATGGTAAGACAATAGAAAAAATGGCAAACTAGAAGGACAATAAATTTGACCATAAATTTTTAAAACTTCCATATGCCAAAAATATAGAAATAGAATAAAAAGACAAATTGGGGAAACATTTATGACAAATATGACTGGAAAAGGTTATTTTAATTTATATTTTGTGAGCTTATACAAATCAGCAAGAAAACATTAAAACCCAATAAAATGGTCAAAAAAACATGATCAGGCATGTCAAAGAACAGGAATTATGTATAATGACTAAATATATAAAAAAGTACAATCTCACTGCTAGTTAGACAATTGTAAATTTTGAAATTGACATATTATTTATCGTAATTAATTTGTCTGAGAAATAAATGCTCAGTATTGGCAAGAGTTCAGTGAGATGGACACCTTCTTATAGTGGTGGGACTAGAAATTGTAACTTTATGGGAAGTAATTTGGCAGTATATATTAGGGGTCTTAAAATGCTCATATCACTTGACATTACAATCACATTTCTAAGAAACTATCTCAAGGAAATATTCAATACTCAGAAAAGGCCTTATTAACAGAGTATTTATTATAACATTGGTTATGACAGCAAAACAATAGGAAATAATATTAAAAAGCATCATTAGGGGAAGGGTTGAATGAATAATGTCACTCATGCATGATAAGATATTATTCAAATATTAAATTTCAAATATTTAAACATTAAATTTGATTATGGATAAATTTTAATAAGAGTGAAAATAGCTTATAATTCAACATTTTATGCTCAGAGCCCAGCACAGAACCTGACACATAGTAGGAATTAAATACATATTTATTGGATTAATATTAAGGGAAATTATGTTAAATAAAAAAGCAGGATTCTGAATTGCAAACTTATAATATATCAGCTATGTAATAATATGTAATCATTTACAAGTCCTAAATACACCAAAATGTTAATAAGTGGTTATCTCTAGGTGGGGAGAGAGTAAACAATGGGCTGTATGTAGACTTGGCCTGACCTGTTCTCCATGAATCCATGTTGGCTCTGAATAGCTTCATTTTCTAAGTGCCCACGAACTATTAATTTAATATACTCTTTAGAGTCTTGCCAGGAATAATCATTAGTTCAGTTTGTCGTATTTGGCATATACTTTCTTTTAAGTCCTGAAAGTTAGGATAGTTGCCTATCTTCAGACTTCCAGCATGTATGAGTATCTTTCCAGGTGTCTATGATTTCTCAAAAATAACAGCAGTAGTTTTGTGATTGTACGGAAGTTACAAGGTTACTCAGGACCCTCAGATGTAACTCCCCAGGGCCAGGAGATTTAAATTCTGTTAGAGTAACTAGGTGTTTTTCTCTCACTTGTTATGGACTTCCATTTTCTCTTCAAGAGGTTTATTCTACCAGTTAATGTTGGAAAATCATTATCCTTCATGGATAAGACAGGTGTGGAGCAGTTCTTTGTAATCTGATCCAAAAAGTCCTTTTTCTCAGTCTAAACTCACTCACATCTTTACCTTTCTGACTCTGCTCTTATGGGTACATATAACTTTTTTTTTTTTTTTCTATTAGAGAAGTAGAAAGAAGACCTGGGTTGGAACTTTAATTCTGTCATTTGTAAAGAAGTTGCTTTCTCTCCTAAACTGTGCCTCGGTTTTCTTGGCTATAAAATGTGGATGATAAAAATTGACCTGTTTTTCAGGCTTATTATGATGGTAAAATGGGATAATAGATATTTAAATGATTTGTTAATCTTGTGTTAGGTCACATGCAGTATGCTGTTGATGAAATAGTTCGTTAAATTGCCTCTCGTCAGTCTCATTCCTAATTATCATGCAAGAAAGTAGTGAAACTTCCCCTAGCATTTGCATGTATCTCATCTCCTAACTCTTCAAGGAGCAGTTATCTTTTTTTTTTTTTTTAATTTTATTATGTCGATATACATTGTGGCTGATTATTGTTGCCCATCACCAAAACCTCCCTCCCTCCTCCCTCCCCCCCCTCCCCCCCAACAATGCAAGGAGCAGTTATCTTTGCGCTCCTCTGTGCTCCCATCACTTGATACATATTTTGATTACTTTTACAGCAAAAACTTATAAATTACATTAATCCATTGTGTTATGATTGTTTCTTGTGATGTCTGTCATCTCTCTCTAAACCCCAACTCAGCCTGGGCTTTGCTTCCTTGAGACAAATTTGATTCATTTATGCTACTCTGGCCTAGCGCGTCCTGCATACCAATGTTTGTTGGATGAATGAATTAATCAATGAGTCAATTAATGACTGACAATACCAAATATAAAATGCTATGCACACATAAGGAATTGTTCTTCATTGTTTCTTCTTCCTTTTTCTTTTGTATAAGTCATTTAAAATCTAATAAGCAAAACCATATTATTCAAGCAATTAAAACTTTTCTTTTGTGTTCTGTTCTTTTTTGATTGTACCATTGATTTCACTTCTGATAGCCTCTCACACACTTTGAGCCATATTGCCTCTTAGAATCTCCAATCATAGGATCATACACAGTTTTTGGAATCTGCCCACCTATTACTTCTTTGGCTATCACAAAGCCCTAAAAATATTAGGATCACTTACTCCCCCTCCCCAAGATTCATTTCCATTTCACTGATCCTTGGTAGTAGAATTGTATTTAGAGTAACAAATCTCTTTGCTTTTTTTGCCGTCTGAATAAAAAGCTTGATAACAGGACAACAAAAAGCTTGGTGGGACACCCTGACTCCAGCTTGGCTATTTGGTTATAAAAAATGGCATTATTCTAAGTTCATAATTGGATACAGACACTTAACCTCACCTTGAACACACGCTTCTGATGATTTTCACCCAGTGCACTCTAGTACCTAGCTTAGATTTTATGTTCTTAGCATGACCTCACTCTCCATGTCCTGGCTCCTTGCTTCTACACTTGTCACTTACTTTCCTGATGCTGGAATTTTAAGGTTAAATCCAGGAAGTTTAAGTTCTTTTATTTTTTAAAAAGCTTTATTGAGATACAATTCTCATACCATAAATTCACGCATTTAAATTGTATAATTAAGTGGTTTCTTATTATATTCACAGAGTTGTGCAACCATCTCCACTATCTAATTTTAAAATATTTTTATGGTTCCAAAAAGAAACCTCATACTCATTAGTAGTTGCTCCCCATTCCCCCTTTTGGCTAATATCTGACAATCATCAGTTTACTTTTGGTGTTTATATGTTGGTCAAGTCTAGATACTTCAAATAAATGGAATCATACAATATGTGGCCTTTGTATCTGGCATTTTTCACTTAGCTTGTTTTCAAGTTTCATTCATGTTGTAGCATATATCAGTACTTCATTCCTTCTAATAAACAAAATAGTATTCCATTGTGTGGCTATACCACATTTTGTTTATCCATTTATGAGTTAGTGGACATTTGGCTTGCTTACATCTTTTAGCTGTTATAAATAATGCTGCTATGAACACTTCTGTACAAGTTTATGGGTGAATATATGTTTTAAATTCCCTTGGGTATTTACTTAGGGGTGGAATTGCTGGGTCATATAGTAATTCTATGTTTAATTTTCTAAGGAACTGCTAAACTGTTTTCCACAATGGATGCACATTTTTACATTTCTACCAGTAGTGCATAGGGGTTCCAATTTTTCCACATCCTCACCAACACTTGTTATTGTGTGTCTTTTTGATTATAGCTATCCTAGTGGTTATGAAGTTGTACCTCATTTTAGTTTGCATTTCTCTGGTGGCTAATGATGTTGAGCATCTTCTCACATGGTTATTGGCTATTTGTGTATCTTCTTTGGAAAAAGCTCTCATATTTTTCCCCCTCTTAAACTGGATTGTTTTTCTTTTTATTATTGACTTTTAGGTATTCTTTGTATATTCTGGACATTAGACCATTATCATACATATAATTTGCAAATATTTTCTCCCATTCTGTTGGTTGTCTTTTTATTTTCATCATGGTGTCCTTGGAAGCACAAAAGTTTAAAATTTTGATTAAACTCATTGTGTCTGTTTTTTCTTTTGTTGCTTATGCTTGCAGTGTTATATCTACAAAACCATTGCCTAATCCAAGGTCATGTGAAGACTTACTCCCAGATTTTCTTCTAAGATTTTATGGTTTTTGCTCTTACATTTAGGTCTTTGATCCATTTTGAGTTAATTTTTATACATGGTGTGAGGTAGGGGTCCACCTTCATTCTTTTACATGTAGATATCCTGTTGTCCCAGTGCTTTTTGTTGAAAAGCTATTCTTTACTTACTGAATTGTCTTTGTACACTGTCCAAAGCAATTGATTATAAATGTAAGGGTTTATTTCCGGATTCTCAATTCTATTTTATTAATATATATTTCTATCCTAATGGCAGTACTACACTGTCTTGATAAATGTAGGGATTTATTAAGATTTGAAATTCTTAAGTATAAGTCCTCCAGCTTTGTTCTTTTTCAAGATTGTTTTGATTGTTTAAGGCCTTTGCATTTCCTTACTAATTTTAGGATCAGCTTGTAAATTTCTGCAATAACCCAGCTGGGATTTTGATAGGGATTGCATTGAATCTGTAAATCAGTTTATGGACTACTGCCATCTTAACAGTATTAAGGCTTTCAATCCATGAACATAATGCCTTTTCATTTACTTATATCTTTAACTTCTTTCAGTGATATTTTTTAGTTTTCAGTGTATAAGTCTTCCACTTCTTTTGTTAAATTTATCTCTAAGTATTTTGTTCTTTCTGTTGTTACTGTAAATGCAATTGTGTTAAAATTTATTTTGGGGTTGTTCTTTACTAGCTGTATCAGTCCATTTTTGTGTTGCTATAACAGAATACCTGAGACTGGGTAATTTATAAAGAACAGAGGTTTATTTGGCTTGTGATTCTGGAGCAGCTGCATCTGGTTCAGGCCTCAGGCTGCTTCTATTCATGGCAGAAAGTGGCAGGCAGCTGGCTGGTACAAGCAGATCACATGGCAAGAGGAAGCAAGAGAGAGAGAGAGAGAGAGAGAGAGAGAGAGACAGAGAGATGCCAGGTCTTTCAAACAACCAGCTCTCATGAGAACTAATAGAGCGAGATCTCACTCCGGCCCCCCACCCCCAGGGAGAGCATTAATCCATTCAAGAGGGATCTGCCCCCATGACTCAAACATTTCCCAACACTGCCACATTGGGGATCAGATTTCCACATGAGTTTTGAGGGAACAATATGTCCAATCTCTATCATTCTACCCCTGGACCCCCAAAACTCTGTCACTCTCACATACGAAATACAATCATTCCGTCCTAACAGTCCCAAAAGTCTTAGCTTGTTCCAGCACTAACTTAAAAGTCCAAAGTCCAAAGTCTCATCTGAGACCAAAGGCAAAACTCCTTCCAGCTGTGAACCTGTAAAAATCAAAAACAAATTTATCTACTTCCAAGATACAATGGTGGGAAAGACATTGGGTACACATTCCCATTCCAAAAGGGAAGAATAGGCCAGAAGAAAGAAGAAATAGGCCCCAAACAAGTCCAAAACCCAGCAGGGCAGACATTAAATATTAAAGCTCCAAAATAATCTTTGACTTCAAGTCCTGCATCCTAGAAACA
Source organism: Cynocephalus volans (assembly GCF_027409185.1). Taxonomy (NCBI): domain Eukaryota; kingdom Metazoa; phylum Chordata; class Mammalia; order Dermoptera; family Cynocephalidae; genus Cynocephalus; species Cynocephalus volans. The sequence continues at coordinate 107,944,662 of NC_084478.1, read as the reverse complement.
GTGGGACATCTGGGACCCCAAAGCCTTGGGCTGCCCCGCCCCACAGCTCTGGTACCTGTGGCTTTTCCAGGCCAGCATTGCACATTGCTAGTGGCCCTACAGTTCTGGGGTCCTGGTGGCAGCCCCATTGCCTTAGCTCTAGTAGACATTTCCCCAGTGAGGGCTCTCTGTGGGGGCTCTGACCCCACTTTTCTGTTCCACACTGCTCTAGTAGATAGCCTCTGTGGCAGCTCCGCCCCTGTGGCAGGTCTCTGCCTGGGCCCCACTCTTTTCCATACATCTTCTGAAATCTCGTTAGAGGCTGTCAATGCTTCCACTGCTCTCATGTTCTGCTGGCCTGCAGACTTAACATGACATGGATGCCACCAAGGTTTCTGGCTTGTGCTCCTCTACTTTTCCTACTTCTAGAAACCATAGTTCTGTTGTCTACCGCTGAAAGTTTAACTAAGAATTTGTCCATTTCATTTAGGCTATCTAATTTATTTGAATATAATTGCTCAGATTATTCCCTTACAATACTTAAAGTCATAGTAACATCTCCTTTTACATTCCTGATTTTCGTAATTTAAGGATCCTCTATTTTGTGGTCATTCTAGCTAAAGGTTTGTCAATTTTGTTGATCTTATTAAATAATCAACGGTTGGTTTTATTAATTTTTCCAATGTTTTACTATTCCATATTTTATTTATTTTCATTGTAATCTTTATTATATACTTCCTTCAGCTGCCTGTGGGATTAGTTTTCTCTTATTTTCCCAGTTTCATAAGTTGGAAATTTAGGTTATTGATAGGATATCTTATTTTTAATACAGGTGTTTTAAATACAAAGCATTAAACTACCCCTTAAGCACTACTTAGCTGAATCCCATACATTCTGGTATGTTGTGATTTTCTTTTTATCAATCTTAAAGTATTTTCTAATTTATGTGTGATTTCTTCTTTGGCACATTGACTATTTAGAAGTGTGTTGTTTAATGTCAATATATTTGTGAATTTCCCAAATTTTCTTTGGTTATTGATTTATAATTTCATTACATTGTAGTTGAAGAACATTTTTTTAAAGTTTTTATTTTTTATTGAAAAATAGCTGGTTGTACATATCTGTGGAGTACAGAGTTAAATATCAATACCAGTGTGCAATATATGATGCTCAAATCAGGTTGATTTGTATAGTCAACATAATACAATATAAAAGTTTTTCATGGCCCTTTACCAATTCTTCCCTTACTTCCCACCCCCTCACCCTTTCCCACCTCTGGTAACCTCAGTTCTGCTCTCTCCTTTTGAATGGTCAACATATTATTGTGATCCCTCCTTCCTACCTTCTCTTCACTCCCACTTGTGAGTGAGGACATGTGGAAGTTCTCTTCTGTGCACAGCTTATTTCACTTAACATAATTTTCTCTAAGATCATCCATGTTGCTGTGAATGGCAGTATTTCATTCTTTTTTAGGGCTGAGTAGTGTTCCATTGTGTAGATATACACATTTCTCTTATCCAGCACACCCACGACGAACAGTTAAGTTAGGTTCACTCTTGGCTATTTTAAATAGAGCTGCAATAAACATGCGAGTCCAAGATTCCCTTTGACATGGTGATTTCTATTCCTTTGGGTATAAACCCAGCAGTGAAACTGGTAGATCATATGGCAGCTCTATCTGTAGTTGAGTGAGAAACTGCCATTCCATTTTCCATAATGTCTGCACCAATTTACAGTCTCACCAACAGAGTAGGAGGGTTCCTCTTTCTCTGTATCCTTACCAGCATTTGTCATTCTCTGTCTTTTTGATAATAACTGGGGTGAGGTGATACCTCAATGTGATCTTGATTTGCATTTCCCTGATGCTGAGTGATGTTGAGCATTTTCTACAGTGTCTACTGGCCATTAGTATATCTTCCTTTGAGAAATGCCTGTTTAATTCCTTTGCCCATTTTTGATTGGGTTATTTGGTGTTTTACTGTGAAGTTGTCTGAGTTCCAAGTATATTCTGGACATTAATTCTTTGTCAAATGCATAGTTTGCAAATGTTTTCTCCCACTCTGTAGGTAGTCTTTTCACTCTGTTGTTTCTTTGGCTGTGCAGAAGTTTTTAGTTTGATATAATATTATTTGTTCGTTATTTGGTTTGTTGAGTGTGCTTTTGGGGTCATATTCATAAAATCTTTGCCAAGTTTTACTTCCTGAAGAATTTCCCCTATGTTTTCTTTTAGGAATTTTATAGTTTAGGGTCTTACATTTAAGTCTTTAATCCATTTTGACTTGACTTTGGTACATGGTGAGAGGTATGGGTCTAGTTCCATTCTTCTACATATGGATGTCCAGTTTTCCCAGTACCATTTATTGAAGAAGCAGTCTTTTCCTCAATGTATGTTCTTGGCAGCTTTGTTGAAAATCAGTTGTCTATAAGTTTGTGGGTTGATTTCTGGATTCTCTATTCTACTCCATTGGTCTATCTGTTTTTATGCCAGAACCATGCTGTTTTGGTTACTGTAGCTTTGTAGTATAATTTAAAGTCAGGTAGTGTTATGCATTTTGCTTTCTTTTTGCTCAGAATTGATGTGGCAATTTGGGGTCTTTTGTTGTTCTCTGTGAATGTTAACATCGTTTTCTCTATTTCTGTGAAGAATGTCATTGGTATTTTCATGGGGATTGAGTTGAAGCTGTAGAGTGCTTTGGGTAATATGGACATTTTCACAATGGTAATTCTTCAAATCCAAGAGCATGGAATGTCTTTCCATGTTTTTGTGTCCTCTTTAATTTCTCTCAGAGTGATTTCTAGTTTTCATTGTAGAGATATTTCCCCTCCTTGGTTAAATTGATTCTTAGGTGTTTTATTTGTATGGTGACTGTTGTAAATGGGCTACCTTTATTGATTTCTTTTTCTCCACTTCATCATAAAAGAACAAAAACACTACTGATGTGTGCGTGTTGATTTTGTATCCTGCAACTTTGTTGAAATTGTTTATCAAGTCTGAGAGTTTTTTTGAAGAGGCGTTAAGCTTTTCTATGTATAGGATTATGTTGACTGCAAAAAGAGACAATTTGACTTCACCTTTCCAATCTGGATGCCCTTTATTATGTTCTCTTGCCTGGTTGCTCTGGCTAATATTTTCAATACTAAACTAAATAGGAGTGGTGAGAGTGGGGATACTTGTCTTGTTCCAATTCAGGATGATATTGGCAGAGTGTTTGTTGTATATGTCCTTTATTATGTTGAGATGCTTTCCTTCTACACCTAATTTTCAGAGTTTATCATGAAGGGATGTTGAATTTTGTCAAATGCTTTTTCTGATCTATTGAGATAATGATATGGTTTTTGTCCTTGATATTTTTGATGTGGTGTATCACATTTATTGAACTGCATATGTTGAACCATCCTTGCATCCCTGGAATCAATTCCACTTGATCATGGTGCATAATTTTTTTGATGTGTTTCTGTGTTCTATCTGCTGATACTTTATTGAGGATTTTTGCATCTATGTTCATTAAAGATATTGGCCTGTACAAGAAGACACAGAAAATCTGAACAGAACAATAACAATCAAAGAGATTGAAGCTATTATCAGCAGTCTCCCAACAATGAAAAATCCTGGACTGGAAGGCTTCAATGTAGAATTCTGCCGAATCTTTAAAGAAGAATTAATACCAATTCTCTACAAACTATTCCAAAATATTGAAACAGAGGCCATTCTCCCAAACTCATTCTATAAGGCTAACATCACCCTGATATCAAAACCAGGCAAAGATACAACAAAAAAAGAAAACTACAGGCCAATATCTTTGATTACTATAGTTGGAAAAATCCTCAATAAAATACTAGCTAATAGAATATAGCAACACATATGTAAAATTACACACCATGATCAAGTGGGATTCATCTCAGGGATTCAAAGTTGGTTCAACATATGCAAATCAATAAATGTGATACAGTAAATCAATAAAGTCAAAACCAAAAACCATACGATAATCTCAACAGATGCTGAAAAAGCATTTGACAAAATTCCATATTTGTTCATGATAAAGACTCTCTATAAGTTGGGTATAAAAGGAAAGTATCTCAACACAGTTAAAGCCATATATGACAAACCCACTGCCAGTGTCATCCTGAATGGGGAAAAGTTGAAAGCTTCTTGATTTCTCGTTCCACATGTTCACTATTGGAGAAAAGAAATGCTACTGATTTTTGTGTGTTGATTTTGTATCCTGCTACTGTGCTGAAATCATTTATCAATTCCAACAGTTTTTTTGTAGAGGTTTTAGGCTGTTCGATATATAGGATCATGTCATCTGCAAACAGGGACAGTTTGGCTTCATCTTTTCCAATCTGGATGCCCTTTATTTCCTTCTCTTCTCTGATTGCTCTGGCTAGGACTTCCAACACTATGTTGAATAGGAGTAGTGAGAGTGGGCATCCTTGTCTAGTTCCTGTTCTTAAAGGAAAAGCTTTCAGCTTTTCCCCATTCAGGTTGATATTGGCAGTGGGTTTGTCATATATGGCTTTAATTATGTTGAGATACTTTCCCTCTATACCTAACTTATAGAGGGTCTTTGTCATGAATGAGTGCTGAATTTTATCAAATGCTTTTTCAGCATCTATAGAGATGATCATATGGTCCTTGTGTTTGACTTTATTAATATGGTGTATCACAGTTTCAAGATGGCGGTGGCTGCAGCGGTTGGCGTGGAGTAGCTGAGGTGGAAAAGGCGGCCACTGGGCCTCAGGCAGCTGGGAAACTTGTGGACCTTCCTCTTGCCATCTCTTAAGGAAGGACCAATGCTGCTGGACGGTCGTGGGGGGTGACCGCCAATTTGCCCCCGGCAGGAGAGGCTGCCTCATTTACAGGCAACAGCTTTGAAGTGTGGAGCAGGAAAAGAACTGTTTCTTAGCTGCAAAAGCGAGTCTCGAAACAGAGAACACGGCGCCAGGGCTGCTGTGGATGCAGCCAGGATCCTGGAGGCCGGGGCCGCGCTGAAGGTGGCCAGCTGCCCTATTCAGGATTCGAGGTTTCAGGCTGGCATTAAAGAAGATTCCTGGGAGCTCCCGAGCCGTGCTGCGACTGAACAGCCCGAGGCGGCAGCGGCCGAGAACAGGGAAGACGACAAACCAGAGACAGAGAGTGAACACCTGACCTGGCACAACCCTGTGAGTGACCCCGGGCTCAGATCTGTTCGGGGGGGATTACGCCCACCCGACTCCCACCTGCACCACCAGGCCACTCACTGCCCCGGGGCTGCCTCCATTTTCCCAGGTACTCGCAGCCCCGCCCGGCTCAGCCATTACTGAGCCCTCCCAATTGCTTGGCCTGGCGTGGGGCTTTCCGGAGCCTGTGGACCGGCCTCCCCTCCCACTCCCTCCGTGCGGTTCTCTGGTGGGGCTGGTGGAGGGGGAGTCCCCAGCCAGTGTCAGGAGGGCAAGGAAGTACGGGCGGGCCGACTGTCACTCCACCGCACCCTGGACTCCGGCCCCCAGTAAACTTCCTGTTACTGGGAGGCAGATACCATCTCTGCGGCCACCAGTTTGGAAAAAAGCCTAACGAATTTCTGGTTGGGAATAGCGTGGTAGGAGAGTTCCCAGGTCCACTTGAACCTGCCGGAGAGCAGGCTGCAGGTGGGCGCTAGATTTGGACTATGCTGGGGGGATACAAAGGTGAACAAGCCCCGAGAGAGATCTACACAGTGCTACAAAGGCACCCAGAGAGACCGGTCGTCTGTGCCTAGCAGAAACCTGGTAGACATCCTGGGCGAGGTGGTGCCGAGCAGGGTCTTGAAGGCCCAGCTGATAGACGAGGGTTGCAGAAGACACACCCCAGCCCAGCACAGTGCACACAGAGTGGGGAGACGTGCGACCTGGGAGGTGGAGACTTGACAGAAACCACACACCCGGTGGGGGCGCCACTGCACTATCCAACAGCCTGGGCCAGAGCACAGGGAACAGGGAGATGTCCTGCACAAGAAGTGAAAGCTCAACAGAGATCACATACCCTGTGGTACGTGATCCACCAGCCCAGCAGAGTCCAAGCTGACCAGAAAGGTGGCTCCCTGGAGAAGCCCAAGACCCGAGGCAACCACACACACAAGGCACTAGAGGCCAACTGAGCAGTCACGGAGGGAGCCATGCGAAATTGGCAACCACAGCAACATCCTAGTTAATCATCAGTCTCAAACCAGTGGTCTGTGAAACCCCCTGCCACAATGAATAAAAACCAAAAAAAAAAGATACCAGAAATACAAAAAATCAAGAAAGTACACCACCAAAAGTTAATAAATCTCAAACTCTAGATCCTATAGAACAAGAAGCCCTTGAAATGACTGACAAGGAATTTCGAGTGATAATTCTAAGGAAACTGAATGAGATACAAGAAAACTCAGCCAGACATCATGATGAAACGAGGAAAAGTATACAGGATCTGAAAGAGGAAATGTACAAGGAAATCAATGTCCTGAAAAAAAATGTAGCAGAACTTGCTGAACTGAAGAAGTTATTCAGCAAAATAAAAAACACAACGGAGAGTTTAACCAGCAGGCTTGTCGAAGTTGAAGAGAGAACCTCTGAACTTGAAGATGGGCTGTTTGAAATAACACAAGCAGACAAGAAGAAAGAAAAAAGAATCATGGACATTGAAGAAAATCTGAGAGAGATATCAGACAACCTCAAGTGCTCAAATATCCGAGTCATGGGTATTCCAGAAGGGGAGGAAAATGGAGATTCCATTGAAAACATATTCAAGAAAATAGTGGCAGAAAACTTCCCAGGTATAGGAAAAATCACAGATCTTCAGATCCAGGAAGCTCAACGATCTCCAAACGTATTCAACCCAAAAACGCCTTCTCCAAGACATGTCATAGTCAAATTGGCAAAAATCAGAGACAAAGAGAGAATCTTAAAAGCTGTAAGAGAGAAGCGTCAAATCACCTATAAGGGAGCCCCAATCAGGCTAACATCAGACTTCTCATCACAAACCCTAAAAGCTAGAAAGGAATGGGATGATATTTTCAAAATACTAAAAGACAAAGATTGCCAGCCAAGAATACTCTACCCTGCAAGGCTATCCTTCCGAAATGAAGGGCAAGTAATATATTTCTCAGACAAACAAAAACTGCAGGAGTTCACTACCAAACGACCACCCTTACAAGAAATTCTCAAGGGAGTATTGGGTTTGGATCCTGAAAAATAACTACCACTGCCATAAAAACCCAAGAAAAATCAATACCCACTAGTATAATAAAAATGGCATCCATGAAGAGAAAACAAACAAACAGAAACACTATCTACAACCTAAGGAACCAACAAACACAGAAACCAAACAGTAAATTAGAAAGCAAGGAACAAAACACACCTAAGACAACCAAACAACCAATAAAATTCTAGGAATAATTCAACACCTTTCAATAACAACTCTTAATGTAAAAGGCTTAAATTCCCCAATCAAAAGACACAGATTGGCTGACTGGATCAAAAAGGAGGACCCAACTATATGCTGCCTACAAGAGACCCACCTCACCCATAAAGATTCACACAGACTAAGAGTGAAAGGATGGAAAAAGTTTTACCATGCAAACAGAAAAGAAAAACAAGCAGGAGTAGCTATTCTTCTATCTGACAAAATAGACTTTAAACTAAAAACCATAAAAAGAGACAATGAGGGACACTGCTTAATGATAAAAGGACTGATCCATCAAGAAGACATAACAATCATAAATATGTACGCACCCAATGTTGGAGCAGCCAGATTTATAAAACAAACTCTATTAGACCTAAAGAAGGAAATAGACACCAATACCATAAGAGCAGGGGACCTGAACACCCCACTGTCAATATTAGACAGATCATCTAGGGAAAGAATCAGTAGAGAAACACAAGATCTAAACAAGACTCCAGACCAATTGGAATTGGCAGATATCTACAGAACATTCCACCCAACAACCTCAGAATGTTCATTCTTCTCATCAGCACATGGATCATTCTCCAGGATAAATCACATATTAGGTCACAAATCAAGTCTCAATAAATTCAAAAAAATTGGAATTATCCCATGTATGTTCTCAGACCACAATGGATTAAAACTAGAAATTAATAACAAATGAAACTCTGGAAACTATACAAACAGATGGAAATTAAACAGCATTCTACTTAATGACATATGGGTCCAAGAAGAAATCAAGCAGGAAATCAAAAAATTTATTGAAACTAATGAAAACAATGATACATCATACCAAAACCTGTGGGATACTGCAAAAGCAGTATTGAGGGGGAAATTTATTGCATTAAACGCTCACTTCAGAAGAATGAAAAGATGGCAAGTGAACAACCTAACACTTCACCTTAAAGAACTAGAAAAACAAGAACAATCCAAACCTAAAGTTAGCAGACGGAAAGAAATCATTAAGATCAGAGCAGAACTGAATGAAATTGTAAACCAAAAAACAATTCAAAAGATCAACGAATCAAAAAGTTGGTTTTTTGAAAAGATAAATAAAATTGACAAACCATTAGCATGGCTAACAAAAAAAAAAGAAGAGAGAAGACTAAAATAACAAAAATTAGAAATGAAAAAGGCGATATTACAACTGATTCATCTGAAATACAAGGAATCATTCGAGACTACTATAAACAACTATATGCCAATAAATTTGAAAATCTGGAGGAAATGGATAAATTTCTGGACACACACAAGCTCCCAAAACTGAACCGTGAAGACGCAGAAAATTTGAACAGACCAATAACAATAAAGGAGATTGAAGCTGTTATCAGAAGGCTCCCAACAAAGAAAAGCCCAGGACCAGATGGATTCACAGCAGAATTTTACCAAACATTCAAAGAGGAATTGACACTGATTCTTTACAAACTATTCCAAACGATTGAAATGGACGCAAATCTCCCAAACTCATTCTATGAAGCAAACATCATCGTGATACCAAAACCAGGTAGGGATATAACCAAAAAAGAAAACTACAGGCCGATATCCTTGATGAATATAGATGCAAAAATCCTCACTAAAATACTAGCAAACAGAATACAGCAACACATACGTAAAATTATTCACCACGATCAAGTGGGATTCATCCCAGGGATGCAAGGTTGGTTCAACATACGCAAATCAATAAATGTGATACACCATATTAATAAACTCAAACACAAGGACCATATGATCATCTCTATAGATGCTGAAAAAGCATTTGATAAAGTTCAGCACTCATTCATGACAAAGACCCTCTATAAGTTAGGTATATAGGGAAAATATCTCAACATAATTAAAGCCATATATGCCAAACCCCCTGCCAATATCATCCTGAATGGGGAAAAGCTGAAAGCTTTTCCTTTAAGAACAGGAACTAGACAAGGATACCCACTCTCACCACTCCTATTCAACATAGTGTTGGAAGTCCTAGCCAGAGCAATCAGAGAAGAGAAGGAAATAAAGGGCATCCAGATTGGAAAAGATGAAGTCAAACTGTCCCTGTTTGCAGATGACATGATCCTATATATCGAACAGCCTAAAACCTCTACAAAAAAACTGTTGGAATTGATAAATGATTTCAGCACAGTAGCAGGATACAAAATCAACACACAAAAATCAGTAGCATTTCTTTTCTCCAATAGTGAACATGCAGAACGAGAAATCAAGAAAGCCTGCCCATTTACAATAGCCACCAAAAAAAAAAAAATACTTAGGAAATGAGTTAACTAAGGAGGTGAAAAATCTCTATCATGAGAACTACAAACCACTGCTGAGAGAAATTAGAGAGGATACAAGAAGATGGAAAGATATCCCATGCTCTTGGATTGGAAGAATCAACATAGTGAAAATGTCCATACTACCCAATGTGATATTCAAATTCAATGCAATCCCCATCAAAATTCCAAAGACATTTTTCTCAGAAATGGAAAAAACTATCCAGACATTTATATGGAACAATAAAAGACCACACTTAGCCAAAGCAATGCTGAGCAAAAAAAAAAAAAGCTCGAGACATAACACTAGCTGACTTTAATCTATACTACAAATCTATAATAACCAAAACAGTATGGTACTGGCATAAAAACAGACACACTGACCAATGGAATAGAATAGAGAATCCAGAAATCAACCCACACACTTACTGCCATGTGATCTTTGACAAAGGCACCAAGCCTATTCACTGGGGAAGGGACTGCCTCTTCAGCAAATGGTGCTGGGATAACTGGATATCCATATGCAGGAGAATGAAACTAGATCCATACCTCTCACCGTATACTAAAATCAACTCAAAATGGATTAAGGATTTAAATATACACCCTGAAACAATAAAACTTCTTAAAGAAAACATAGGAGAAACACTTCAGGAAATAGGACAGGACACAGACTTAATGAATACGACCCCAAAAGCACGGGCAACCAAAGGAAAAATAAACAAATAGGATTATATCAAACTAAAAAGCTTCTGCACAGCAAAAGAAACAATTAACAGAGTTAAAAGACAACCAACAGAGTGGGATAAAATATTTGCAAAATATACATCTGACAAAGAATTAATATCCAGAATATATAAGGAACTCAAACAACTTTAAAAGAAGAAAACAAGCAACCCAATTAAAAAATGGGCAAAAAAAGCTAAGTAGGCATTTCTCTAAGGAAGATATACAAATGGCCAACAGACATATGAAAAAATGCTCAACATCACTCAGCATCCGGGAAATGCAAATCAAAACGACATTGAGATACCATCTAACCCCAGTTTGGATGGCTAAAATCCAAAAGACCCTGAACGATAAATGCTGGCGAGGTTGCGGAGAAAAAGGGACTTTCATACATTGTTGGTGGGACTGCAAAATGGTGCAGCCTCTATGGAAAATGGTATGGAGGTTCCTCAAACAATTGCAGATAGATCTACCATACGACCCAGCTATCCCATTGTTGGGAATATACCCAGAGGAATGGAAATCATCAAGTCGAAGGTATACCTGTTCCCCAATGTTCATTGCAGCACTCTTTACAATAGCCAAGAGTCGGAACCAGCCCAAATGTCCATCATGAGATGAGTGGATACGGAAAATGTGGTACATCTACACAATGGAATACTACTCAGCTATAAAAACGAATGAAATACTGCCATTTGCAACAACATGGATGGACCTTGAGAGAATTATATTAAGTGAAACAAGTCAGGCACAGAAAGAGAAATACCACATGTTCTCACTTATTGGTGGGAGCTAAAAATTAATATATAAATTCACACACACACACACACACACACACACAAACCGGGGGGGGGGGGAGAAGATATAACAACCACAATTATTTGAAGTTGATACGACAAGCAAACAGAAAGGACATTGTTGGGGGGGAGGTGGGGAGGGAGAAGGGAGGGAGGTTTTGGTGATGGGGAGCAATAATCAGCCACAATGTATATCGACTAAATAAAATTAAAAAAAAAAATAAATAGAAATAAAAAAAAATAAAGTTGTTGTCTAGTATGTCTTAATGTCTAGGGTTTCTCATGGACAGCTCTATTGACTGCCTTGTTCCCTTTTTATGTTCCATACACTAAAGTTTCTTTGCATGTCTCATAACTTTTTGTTGAAAAGTAGCTATTTAAAATATATATTGTGGTAACTCTGGAAATCTGATTCACCCACTGACTTGAGTTGATTTCCCCCCAAAACTTGACCCACATGGTGACAGTGTTAAGAGGGTGGGAACTCCTATTATGGTAATTGAAAGGTGGAGCCTTCTAGAGGTGATTAAATTGCAGAACCATGCCATAATGAATTGATTAAAAATGACTGTCATGGGTGTGGTTCTGAGGACTTTAAAAAGAGAGTGAATGAGGAATTTAGTCTCTCTTGCTCCTCTGCTCCACCATTTTGCAATGTAATACCCCGCCATCACTGTCATCACTACTAAGGCTCTCACCAGATGTATTCCCTTGACGTTGGGCTTCCCAGCCTCAGAAACTGTAAGCAATAAATTTGGTTTTCTTACAAATTACCTACTGCCGGGTATTTTGTTATAAGCACCAGAAACAGACTAATACACCCCCTCTCCAAGATTTTTTCCTTAATGCTGCTTGCTGTCGCGACTGTTTTTTGGCTTAGTTACTTTCCTGAATTAATTCTGTAGAGTATTCTTTGTCATGTGTAAACAATGAAGTCTCTCCTTGGTTATCTTAGTTGTCAGCTAAGGATTGGACAGAAATTTCCTTAAATGCCTTGAACCAATATATTCCCCTCCCCTTGCAAAAGGGCTCTGTACATTTTTTGGGGGCATGCTCCCTGCTTGCATAGAGAATCACCATCAGCTTGATATGATAGATTAGGGCCTTCTTATGTCTTTCCTGTAGTTACACACCACCCTGAACATGCATGTGGCTTTCTAGAGTTGTAGGATTATATTGGAGATTTTCAAAGCCCCCAGTGACATTTTATTTCCAACTTTTTCTTTTTAGCTTTTTTTTTTTTTCCATCATCCTCTTGTTATCCCCAACTAGTATTGCCACCTTAGGCAGCTGCAATGTTAAATGATTACTGCTGATTGTTTTTGGCAAATACCCTAGAGATAGGGCTATTTGCCCAGAGTGAGCTCTGAGTCAGGTCAAATAAAGATAAACCTTGAGAATGTAGCTCTTCAGGTAGTTGCCAGACAGGTAAAATTGTGTCAGTTATTTTGGGATAAGGCTTTTTAGGAACTCCAAACTCATTCTCACCCCTCCAATTTATGCTGGGCTGTTGGTTTACACAGCTACAGTAGTAGTGATGCTGTCAGTTTTCAAGTGAGTGCAGAGCTGGAGAGAGGTAGATGGGAATAGAGCAAGTTGAGAAGCCATCAAACTCACTGTTCTTACTGACATTTAGCCATGTTTCTTGAGTAGACACTTGTAGGATTGTTGCAAACCTTTAGATGATTTCCATAGTTCTGAAAATTTGACAATTTTTTCCAGTGTTCTTGTGCTTTTATGGAAGATAGATCTTCAGGAGTTTTTACTCCACCATTCCAGAAGAGTTTCTTCAGGAATGGCAACTTCTGTTCCTAAAATTCAATTAAAGTACTTTATTAAGGCATCGTGGTGGACTAAAAAAAACTATAGGCTTTGCAATTAGATGCAATTATATTGAATCCTGGTTCAGTTGCTTGCTATTTACATGATCTTGGACAAGTGACTTATCCTCCTGGTATCTCAGTTTTTCCATTTATTCAGTGGGGATGATAATACCTACGTCTTATTGTGAAAATTAAATGAAATGACAAATGTAAAGCTTCTGGTACATAACAGGTATTCAACACATCTTAAAATTGCTGCTCACTTTTCCACATAACTGCAAACTCAGTGATTTCAGTCTCAGTATGTTACTATGCTTGATGTTAGAGTTGCCCAATTTATTTGTCACACAAAAAATATGTAGTAATGGTGTTAGGATGCTCAGCGAGTGGATACCACCCCATTAGCTGTCACCTTTTAGCTACAGACTTATTTGCAAGGTGCCTTTAGGACTTACTTGGTTGTTGCATTACAACTCCATTTTCATTTGTACCTCCCAGCAATGGGTTGGGTTTACTAACAGCGATACTACACTGTTGACTTATTTTCAGCCTCTATTTATCACCACACCACATAGAAATTTTTTAGCCCCACTCACACATAGCCAGTAATTTCTCTTATTTATTATTTATTTATTGTTAGATTTATATAGTGCTTTCCTTTCTGAAAGCTGAAGGCACTGTACAGAGATCTTCATTGAACATTACATATCTAAAATAAAATTGAAAATGGGGAAAATATGCAAGCAAACAGGAATGGAAAATCTGAGGGATAATAGATGATCAGGTAAAATCTGATCAGGGGAAAGGGAAGAAAGGTGTGTTGGTCAGTTCATTTTTCTTCTTTTGTTATGCCACCCTTAGAACTTACCCCTGGTGAGGTTTTTATTTTCAGGTCTCTGGTCCAGACATCCTCAAAATGTCTGAGGTCATTTATAGTTCAGAAGAAATGGGTATTTTTTTTACCTGTGTAGATTTGGGTGAACAGAAAGCACAGTTTAATGTGTCTTTTCTTCTATTGCCCACGTTATAGGTTTAAATGGTAAATAACATTAGAGTCAGAACAAATATATTTCTTGACTGGGGGATATGCTAATGAAGTGTGAACTGTTAGTGAGAAAACCGTATCTCATGTGGACAAGTTTGTTGTATTCCATGTTTAATGACGACAGATAGTGCTAAAAGGAACAAGGTACTTCATAGGCTGTGAGTCACTAAGAGCATCAAACTGATGTAAGGTATAGTGAATTGCAAATATTATCAGTGTAGAAGTTATAAGAAAGAGTGATAATACTGCTTTTGTGCATTATCCCTCCAACTCTGGCATCTCACACCATGCAGTTTCAGTTTACAAGCAGAAGTCAAATGGATTTTGCGTTTAGAGTACAGGCCAGGTATTACAGAGGATATCGAGGGGCATGTATGACTGGATGTTAGCATACTGCCTCTCAGATTGACTTGCTGAGAAATCACCATTTGAGACTACCTACAAGACTTTCTTTGCTTAAAATCAGCATATTTTACTTATATATATATATATATGAGTATATACACACACACACACACACACACACACACACACACACTCTCTCTCACACTCACACACTTTCCCTCCAGTGCATTAAAATGTGGTTTATGTGATCATAGTTTATTATTCATTTTTGTTTTTTTAATTACCTTTAATCTTGATTCCAGAGGGGCTAAAATCAACTGGATAATTCAATAGCTCAGTAGCAGATTAGTAGAAGAAGCATTTGGAATTTTTCCTGTGTCTCCTGTGACCACGAATGAGGACAAGTTGAATTTGACATTTTTTATGATTCACAATGGGTTAGGGCCTTTAGGGTTTTGCCAATTCTTTCATTAAACTTCAACTTGGGTGAGATTTTTTTGTGAATTTCACTTAAAAGAGATGTGTCATGAGACTTTTCAGGAAATGCAAACCAAATTCATTTTCAAAAACTAAACAGATTTTCCACAAGGCCTCTATTGTGACAAAAGCTCTGGATAAGGATCTTTATCTGGATAGTCTTGGATCCAAGCCTATTTCTCTTTTCTCTCTGTTGGAGCCTAGTACCCTATTATTGCTCTGTATAGTATCCTATTTCTACAGGAAAAATCATTGAGGCCTTTAGTATTTTGTTACAGTCCCAAAGGGCATCATGCTCTAAAATAGTCATAGTATCTGTAATTGTGTTTCAAAGTCTTGGCTGTTTTCTTGAATTTTGGATTTGATTCTTTGTTTTAAGAAAGTTGAGCCATGTTTTGTGTGATACTTTAATTTTTTGTGAAATTTTTATAAGATTTAATATAGTAGTCTTATTAACTATTTTGGTTAAACCAAAAGAGTTTATTCCCTTCCTTCCCTCAAATAGCATATAACCAGATAACTTTATTTTGAGGGATACAGGATACAGGGTACATGGTACAAGGTAAAAACTGATTGTTTTAATATTTGTCATGGGTGACTACTTTGTACTAATGAATTAATTCTGTGTGTCATATATCTTTGAAAAATACACTGATGTAGTCACAGTGCTAAGTGAAAAACCAAATTAGTGAGTTCTTCAAGTTTCATTAGTAAACTATGAGTATATAATGGACAAATATTACAGAATATTTTAGAAAACTTTTTCACCTGAGAACATTTTTTGCCATTCCAAGTGTAGGAAAAGTGAAGGAAAATGGTTAGGACCCCTCAGATGTTCAGAATCTTGCCAAGCATTTGATGTAAATATGCATGAGCGCCCAGGTGTTCCTTGGTTATTGTCTAATGTAATTGTGCATGTGCACCCAGGTGTCCTGGGTTATGGACTTGAGTATAAAGTATGAGTAGATCTGATCCAAGGAGCCCCATGCCCCTGGGGAGCCACAGGGAGGCTTCCACCATTGCTGCCACAGCTGCTGCTACTGAGGACTGAGCTAATGTTGTCTGCCAATGTCTCCCAGGATCTTTCCCAATTACCTAACATGGACCTGCAGTTTGAGGGGTCTGTGACCCAGTCTGTACAATGGGTTTGAAGGGTCTTTGGACCCTAATCCCTAGCCCAGACAATACAAATGGAAAACTTAGTGTAACTAAAATAATGAAACATTTTGGATTATAGTTATGAATTGCCTAACCAGACAATTAGCGTAGTAACCCTACAACTGGCATAGTCAGTAGGATTAGGCAGGTAAAAGAGCCCAGCAATTGGCATTGTGGGCAGGATGCCAAGCAAGTAAAGGAGCCATTAGCCCCTTGGGAAGGGGAGGAAATGTGGCTACCTTTGGGTATGTGGTGCCCGGTGGCTGCTTTCCTGTTGACCTGGGTCAAGCTGTTGCTTGTTGCACTGCGAGCCAACATGGACCAGAAGCCCCATGAAGCGGTACAGTTTCAAGATTTGCAGCAGAAAGCAGACAGATTGGAAACACAAGTACATGCCCCGGAGGCTGAAGTACACCAACAGGTCACTCCTGCTTCTGACACCAGGAATGATGATGAACCTGATGGTGAGTTGGGGGAGACTGTGTATCTCCCAGAATGACCTGTTACTTATCAGAAAGTGAAGTGTGAGCAGCCTATAGGACTGGGCAGACCTGTAAGCAACTCACAGGTGACCCAATTCACTACCTAGGTCCCATCTACCCAGGTCGAATTGGTTGGCTTGGGGAAAAAGTAAAGCAGCAGGAACAGGGAGAGCCCCTGGCTGCTGCAGTTATGGGACCTAGGGGTGGATGGTGTGATGTGTCTTGGAGATGACGTAGTAAACACATGTTGCATTTGTCCAAAGGCAGATGGCTCGCCAGGTGCCACTTAAACCTGAGAAGGCTTGGAGGGTGCCACTTAAACCCAGTGGCTCACTGGGTGCCATATAAATCCAAGAAAAGAGTGCTGCATGCAGATGGGCAGATGACCCGAGGACGGGTGCCCCTGCAGAATTTCAAGTATATTTTCATCTGGTGAAAAGGTGGAGAAGTTAGCCTCCATTACCCATGTATCTGTTCCTGTGGCAGTGGTTACAGGGTAGCCACATATGCACAGAGGCAGGGCAGCTAATCCTTGATGGAATGAGAGAATGCAGTTTTTTGAACTGTGTGGGCGAATGCTGGAGAACTGCCTGAGACTGTGAGTAAATGGCAAACGTGCTGAGCTGGTTTGAGAGAGCTGGGGATGGGGACGCTAAATGCTAATAGACAAGACAACGGGGGGGGGGGGGGGGGGGGGGAGAGGCCCTGAAGGCATTTTAGAAGTTTGGGAGAGCACCCCTCCCATCACAGACCTGAGGCCTAGGAGAACTGAGTTTCTTCAGAGTACAGACCTGAGGCATCGCTGCCCTCAGGAAATTGCTCCCAGCACTCCAGCTGCTCTGGCTGGAGCAACCCTGCCTCAGGTGGCCCCAAGAAAGTGTGGTTCGTGCAGTAGCTCTGGAGAGCACAAGCCAGAAACCTTGGTGGCATCCACATTGTGTTGAGTCTGCGGGGCCGGCAGAATTTGAAGCAGTGGAGGCGTGACAGCCTATATCAAGATTTCAAAAGACATGAAAAAGCCCGGAGGACTCAGGCAGAGACCTGCTTCAGGGGTGGAGCCACTGTGGAGGTCATCTACAGAGCAATGTCGAGCAGAAAAGTGGGTTTGGGGACCCACAGAGAACCCCCACTGGGGAAATGTCTAGTGGAGCCAGGACAGTGGGGCTGCCACCAGGCTCCCAGAACTGTAGGGCCACTGGCAGCGTGCTACACCAGCTTGGAAAAGCTTCAGGCACCAAGGCAGCTCAATGGGCTGCACCTGGTGGAGCTGTAAGAGTGAGGCTGCCCAATGCTTTGGGGGCCTAGGTGCCCCGTTGTGCTTTATGCTTGCCCTGTTTGGGTTTTGGATTTGTTTGGGGCCTGTTTTTCCTCTTTCCTGGTCTATTCCTCCCTTTTGGAATGGGAATGTGTACCCAGTGTCTGTACCACTGTATCTTGGAAGCAGATAAACTTGTTTTGACTCTTTACAGGTTCACAGCTGAAAAGAGTTTTGTCGTTAGTCTCAGATGAGACTTTGGACTTTTGAGCTGATGCTGCAACAAGCTAAAGACTGGGACTGTTGGGATGGAATATGTAATGTGCAAATGCAAGGGTCAGTTATCCTCACTAAGAGAACATCGTGGAAGATTCTGAATGCATAGATTGTACAGCAAGGGACCCTGAAGGGGTGGATTGTAGGGAAAGTGAGGGAAAATGGTCAGGACCCGTCAGATGTTCAGAATCTTGCTGAGCACTTGATGTAAATATGCACGAGCTCCCAAGTGTTCCTTGGTTATTATTGTCTAACGTAACTGTGCATGTGCACCCAGGTGTCCTGGGTTATGGACTTGAGTATAAAGGATGAGTGGCTCTGATCCACGGGACCCCCAGCCCCTGGGATGCCCCGGGGTGTGGGGGGCACAGGGAAGCCGCTAAGGCTGCTGGAGGCTGTTGCTGCCAGCGCCCCGGGGACGCTCCTAGAGGCTGCCATTGCCGCAGCTGTTACTGCTGCCGAGGGCTGAGGACTGAGCTTACGTCGTATGCCAATGGCTCCCAGGATCTTTCCCAATAATGTAGTGTGGACTCTGCGTGTGAGGGGTCTGTGATTCAGTCTATACAATGGGTTTGAAGGGTCTGTGGTTGTTGGGAAAATATAGGAAAAATGGTCGGGGCCCCTCAGATGTTCAGAATCCTGCCCAGCATTTGATGTAAATAGGCAGATGTGCTCAGGTGTTCCTTGGTTATCGTCTAGTGTAATTGCACATGTGCACCCAGATGTCCTGGGTTATGGACTTAAGTATAAGGGTGAGTGGCTCTGATCCATGGTGCCTCCCATCTTCGGGATGCCTTCCCCCATGGGGGTGGGGGGGCATGGGGAGGCCACTGCTGCTGCTAGTGCCCTCAGGACCCTCTGCAAGGCCACTGCCACTGCCAGACCTGAAAGCTACTGGACCTGTAAGCTGCTGCCGCTGAGGAAGCTGAGGACTGAGCTCATGTTATCTACCAACAGCTCCTGGAATCTTTCCCAATTACCTAGCATGCACCTGCGTGTGAGGGGTCTGGGGACCCAGTCTGTACAATGGGTTTGGAGGGTCTGAGCCCTAGTTCTGACAATATAAGTGGAAACTTAGTATAACTAAAATAATAACTAAAATAATGAAACATTTTGGCTTTAGTTATGATTTGCCTTACTTTACAGTGGTCCTTAACCCCTAGCCCGGACAATACAAATGGAAAACTAAGCGTAGCTAAAATAATGAAACATTTTGGCTTATAGTTATGAATTGCCTAACCAGACAATTAGCATAGCTATTGCTGTAACCCTAGACCAAAGATTTTTTATACCTTCCCTCTCATTTATCATTGATTTGAAAGTAACAGTCTCTTTAGAATGATTTTTTCCCCTGTTTTTGATAGCTTTTTCCTTACCCAGATTGATAGCATTTCATTGTGGCCTAATTATTTTCAGGTGCAAGATGTTAGACTTGGCTGTAATAAGACAGGTTTGAGGGCTGAGAGTACGTTGACGCTAACATTCTAAGCTAGGGCTAAAAAACACATGTTTTTTTTCTGTTTACTCATCATTCCATGTCCTGGAATCAGATGATGTGGTGCCTAGGTGTTTAGCTAAGTGATCTGCAAAGATCAACCTGAGTTTGGGATAAATTTCTAAGAGACTAATCTCCTAGGTAAGACAGTGTGGAGACAGGGGCATTGTCTTTGCCCTTCCTCTCTCCAAAAGTGGGTTACCACCCTTAGACACAGAACTACTGTTTGAGTAAAACAAGCAGGTGATAATGGGAAATGGCAAATGGCAATATAATTGTAGCTGACATATCCTTGCCCCACCAGCTTAATTTTAAATAAAAGTAATTATATTTCTATCTTTTCTATCAACATATCCACAATTATTCTGTCCTCTGGCTCAAAGAAGAAAAAAAAAGATTCTAATAATTGCCATGGAGATTTTGAGTTTAAAATGGCATCTCACTAAGAAGCACTTAAGATGGCTCTTCCGATTTGTACTAAAATGATAATAAAGAAACAGACTAAAAGGAGCTCATGAAAATTTGGAAAACTAAGACTTACTGGGAATGATTGCTGTAACTAAAGAGAAATTCTAGTGACTGAAAGGACAGCAAAGCTGGTCTGCAATCTGAATGTTTCTGAACCAGCAGTCATAGTCACTCAAAGGCAGGAAGCCATTTTTCCTTATCTTTACTGTCTGACTCAGTGTATGACCCAGGGTATGTACCAACCAGACAACTGGACAGATGCCCTGCTACTTTAAAAAATAAATGAATTGATTTTGTGAAGAATTATAAATGCTCACTATAATAATGCAAATAATATAGTACAAAAAAGAAAGCCCAAATCCCAACCCCAGATACAACCACTAGTATTTCAGTGAACACCCTTCCAGACATCTTCCATGCAAATATATGCATAGATGCTAATAGAAATTTTTACTTAAATGAAATTATGTTATACATGTTATAACCTTCTTTTTCCATTCAGTACTATATTGTAGAGTAGATACATTTCTATGTCAACAAATAAAACCCACATCAACATTTTAATTACTAAATAGAGTTGGGTAAGCCATACCTGTATCAGCCATTGAGTCCTCATTGTCTTTTGTTCCCCAACCCCTCTTGTCTTCCTCCTATGCCCAAGATTGTGTGTGTATATACACACACACACATATATATATATACACACACACATATATATGTTTCAAGATCGCCAGAAAAGAGGATCTTGAATGTTATAATCACAAAGAAATGATAAATGTTTAGGTGACAGATATACTAACTATTCAGATTAGGTTATTATACAGTATATGCATGTGTTGAAACAACAGATTATTCCCTATAAATATGTACAATGAAAAAAATAAAATTAAAAAATGTATAAGAAAGATATATATATCTTTATATATGAAAGATATATATCTTTATATATAAAAAAGATTATATATGTGAGAGATGCATATCTTTATATATATATGAAAGATATATATATATATTTCTTTCTTTCTTCAAAGCAATGGTGTTCTCTGGCCTAATACAGTCTTACAATGGGTAATGTTGATTTCCTCACCTACACCATATGAGGGGTACTGTGTGGTGCTGAATTCTGGTTTTAATTAATACAGAGACACCATAGAAAGAGTAAATTCAACTCCTTTGATAGTAAAGCTACAAAAGCTTTATTTTAACAAACAGTGATTACTTTTAGTTGTTAAAGGGTCATTAAACCTTCCAAATAGGGAAGATAATTAAGTTAACATTGTGGTATTTACACTGGCTTGAAAATAATTTTTAGTTAAACATTTTAATAGATTTTCATCGAATTAGTAAGAAATAAAGTAAAACATGAATATGAACAAATAGGAGAACTGAGCCTAAAATTTCACTTCAATTTTTTTAGCTTGATTAATTAAATTGGGAAGTCACAAACACAGAGACCAGGCAGGTAATGCACGTGAGTATAGTGGACCTGGTGTTGGGAAAACAATAGAAAATGCTAGAGACTGCAGTGAGCCCTGAAAGCATATGTCTATCTGAAGAGAGTCACAGTTTCTCAGCTCCAGTGATTACTAAGTGAGAACTTGCATCCATTTTTCCTAGATTTTCTGAGTTCTAAGAAGCTAGGAATCTGGATTCTTTTGTGTACTCTTTTGATTTGTGAATGTTGACTATTAAAAAAATCACATCAAACTGTTGGTATGTGGAAGGGAATGGGTATTCTTGGGACTTTTGCTACCCAAATGCCTTAAATTTGAGACTTCAGATTTAGTCTTTTCCTCCATATTCAGTGAACTACTATTTTTGTATAGATTTTTTTTATTTCCACTTGTAAAATTCTATTTACCATTCAGGGATTATTGATTAAAAACCCTAGATGCTATGGGGGGAATATAAAGAAAAAAAAGAGAGAAAAGGAGAGTAAAAACCATGTGCAATGCTTATTGCTAATGATATATCATTTACCCACAAGCAAATTATGTGGGTTAGATGATTACTAATTATGTGGGTTACTAATTCCTTTACAGACTAAAAAACTGAAGTTTAGAGGCTTTAAGTAATTTGTCAATATCACACAGGTAGGGAGTGGCAGAGCTAGGATACAAACCCAAGTGAGTATGAGTCCAAAGCCTAAGCCTAAAATGTTAGGATTTTTTGTAAAAATAATGTAAGCTTACAGTAGAGGATCTGCAAAATGTAAAAGATAAATTATAGAAAAGTCACCCAAAAGCACAACATACAGAGATAACTACTGTTAATATATTGATGTACATACTGTAAATACTTCCAGTCTTACACACACACACACAAATCAGCATCACACTGCATATATGATTATATTTCGATTATTTTTCCTTAGCATTATGTTAAGAACATATTCCAATTTTATTAGCTATTCTTTAAAAATACTATATTAATGACTGGATAATGCTCCTTCAAATAGCTGCACCATTGTTTGTTTAACTGGATATTTTAACTATCCACTTTTTCACTCTTATAAATAATGCCTTAAAGAACATCTTTGGGGTATAAATCTTTAAGTCTATAATTATTTTATAAGATATGCTTCTAAGAATAAAATTACTCAGGTAAAGGATACAAACAGTTTTAAGGCTTTTAAAACTATATTCTTTGATTTTTAGAAAGATTTTACAAATTTACACACACATCACCAGTCTATGAATATGTGTTTTTTGTTTCCTTACCAGTATTAACGATTACCATAAAATCATTATTTGTAAATATTAGAGACAACAATATTACCTCATTTTAATTTGTATTTCTTTGATTAGTAGGAATAGATAATGTGTTTTTCTTATATGTTTAGTAATCATTTATCCTTATTTTCTTCTATGGATAATCTTTCCCGTTTTATTTGCTTTCCGGATTTCTTATAATGTCAAGTCAATTCATCTTTTTCTGTATTATTATTTTTCACTGTTTTTATGCACAGAAAGTGCTTCCAAATTCTTAGATTAAATAAATTTTTACTTATATTTTCTTGCAGTGTTTTTATGTTTTGTTATAAAACAACAGCCGTGCTCTCTCAGCTATGCTACATTGCATTCCCAAAAGACAATGATTCCTGTCCTTGGAGTACGTGGCACATGGGACAAACACTGTGTAGCAAGCAATTGTACTGTGCTAACTTTATATTATCAGCTTCTTATGCTAAAATGCTGAAAGGTTGCTGGAATGATAAGAATAACTGATATCAGGGAGAGTTAGTCCGGGTTGGTGTTATAAAGAAAATGAGGCTTGAGCAGAGTTTTGATTTAGAGAAGGACATGATCTTGTCAAATAGCATACTCCATGCATGGAGATAATTTGCACACCTAGAAAAGTCTGTTTCTATCTCTTTGTAGCATTGCTTATATATATGTTATGTATGTATGTGTGTATTTATGTGAGTATTCTGACTATTTGAAGTCTCGTATTTTCCCTTATTTTGTCCTTCCTTAATGCCATCAGAGAATACCGGTATCATGAAACAGAATCATAGAACATCAGAGCTGGAAATGATCTGAGAGACCATTTTATGTTATGTGAGTTAATTAATTTCTTGAATGCTGAAATGATTTGCCTCAAATTATGCAGCTAGAGTTGGCACTAGAATACAGATCTCTGACTCCTAGTTCAGTGCTCTTTCCATTACAGCAAAACATCAAAAAGTCCCATTTATTAGATTGTAGATACTCATGATGAAGTGATCATATTGAATTCAAATGGTGACTGTGTTTTGTTTTCATATATCTTATCACATGCATTTATAGTTGAAAATGCAAAGTATAAAATATGTACAAATATAAAAGATTGAGCGTGTCTAGAAGGAAACCATGTCAGCATGCTAGTAAGCTTTCTCTCTAAAGAATGTCAAATTCTAATTAATACCATCAATACTTTCATAAAAGAATAAATAACAATATCAGGTGGCATAGGAAAAAGATGAATTAGACGTGACCTTATACATGCTGGGCTTCAAAGGAATGATCAAATACACATAGTTTGAGTATGTGTTTAGAGTAAGGGTTGAGAATAGGTGAAGAGAGCATTGCTGAAAGGGAAATCAGTATGGACAAAAGTGCAGAGGTGAAATGCTCATAGCCTATTCCAGAAAAAAAAAAAATACTGACTTAGGTGACAAGTGCTATGAAAATTGTACTGATATTGGAATAGGGCAAATAGATGTTGATCAAAATCCTGGATCAGCTACATAGGTAGGTACTGTATGACCTTGGGCAAGTTTCTTCACTTATATGATCCTCAGTTTCTTCATCAAAATACTGACACTAGTATTTACTTTATAGGGTTGATGTGAGGGTTACATTAAATATGTGTAAAGTGCCTTGCTCAATGTCTAATATATGTAGGCACTAACTAAATGCCAGTTCCACAAATGCTGGCAAGGATGCGGAGAAAAGGGAACCCTTTTACACTGTTGATGGAAATGTGAATTCGTACTGCCATTATAGAAAACAGTATGGAGGTTCCTAAAAAACTAAAAATAGAACCACCGTATGATGTAGCAATCCCACTACTGGGAATTTATCTAAAGGAAAGAAAATTAGTATACTGAAGCGATATCTGCACTCTCATGTTTATTGCAGCATTATGCACAGTAGCCAAGATGTGGAATCAACCTAGGTGTCTATGGAAAGATGAATGAATAAGGAATATGTGGTATATATGGACAATGGAATACTACTCAGCCATGAAAAAGAATAAAATCCTGTCATTTGCAGCAACGTGGATGAGCCTGAAAGATATTATGTGAAGTGAAATAAGTCAGAAAAATAAAGATTTCATGCTCTCACTCATATATAGGAGCTAAAAAAAAGTTGATCTCATGGAAGTCAATAGAAGAATTGTGGTTACTAGAGGCTGGGTAAGATGGGGAGAGAGGAGAATAGGGAGGTGTTGATTAATGAATGCAAAATTATGGTTACATAGGAAAAATAAGTTCTATTGGTCTACAGTAGTTCTTGTTGTCTATAATTAACAATAGTTTATTGTATGTTTTCAAATGGCTGAAAGAGAGAAGCTCAAATGCTCATCACAAAGAAATGATAAACTTTTGCAGTGATGGATATGCTAATTAGCCTGACTTGATCATCACAAGTTGTACACATGTATTGAAATATAACTCTGTGCCCCATAAATATGTACAATTATTATGTGTCAATTAAAAATAATAGTAAAAAATGACAGTTCTAATCTTGTTTTAGCTGGAGTACAGGTAGGAGTAGGAGAATAGAGAGAAGTAAAGTTGTAGTGTGCCTAACCCAGACTAACGGTTTTATTCTTTAGTACATGGAGGGGGGAACTAAAGTTTATGAAGAGAGGAATAACATGTGCACAGTGCCATTTTAAGATAATTAATATTTTAATAATCCAGAATGCAGTTTGGAGAGAAGAGAAAATGGAGACAGAATGACTGTTACTATAATCTGTTCCAGGGTAGTGTGTTTGGATTAGAAAGGAAGCCACAGGCAGGGAGATATCACAATGAAATAGTTGTTGTATCTTGGAGAATGGTTATAGAGGGAAGAAAAGGAGAAATAAAGGATGACATTTGGGCTGGTTCCAACTCTTGGCTATTGTAAAGAGTGCTGCGATGAACATTGGGGAACAGGTATACCTTCGACTTGATGATTTCCATTCCTCTGGGTATATTCCCAACAGTGGGATAGCTGGGTCGTATAGTAGATCTATCTGCAATTGTTTGAGGAACCTCCATACCATTTTCCATAGAGGCTGCACCATTTTGCAGTCCCACCAACAATGTATGAGAGTTCCTTTTTCTCCGCAACCTCGCCAGCCTTTATCGTTCAGAGTCTTTTGGATTTTAGCCATCCTAACTGGGGTTAGGTGGTATCTCAGTGTGGTTTTGATTTGCATTTCCCGGATACTGAGTGATGTTGAGCATTTTTCCAGCCCAAATGTCCATCATCAGATGAGTGGATACGGAAAATGTGGTACATCTACACAAAGGAATACTACTCAGCTATAAAAACGAATGAAATACTGCCATTTGCAACAACATGGATGGACCTCGAGAGAATTATATTAAGTGAAACAAGTCAGGCGCAGAAAAAAAATACCACATGTTCTCACTTATTGGTGGGAGCTAAAAATTAATATATAAATTCACACACACACACACACACACACACACACACACACACACACACACACAAAACCGGGGGGGGGAGAAGATATAACAACCACAATTACTTGAAGTTGATACGACAAGCAAACAGAAAGGACATTGTTGGGGGGGAGGGGGGAGGGAGAAGGGAGGGAGGTTTTGGTGATGGGGAGCAATAATCAGCCACAATGTATATCGACAAAATAAAATAAAATAAAAAAAAATAAAAAAAAATAATAATAAAATAAAATTTAAAAAAAAAAGGATGACAAAGATTTCAAGACTGAGTGATTGGAGAAAATAAAAAGATGAGGGGAGATGATTTGGGGGGATATATAATTAAATTGTTTTGATAAATATTAACTAATGGAAAAGCAGGAGTATTTGTAGTGCAAGGAGAATGTGATTTGTGGCATGTGTTCACACCTGTGTTCATATTTATGTATATGTATTTGGTTGGCTTGGGTGTTTAGGGCATCGTGATCCACGTTAGTCTTAGAAGCACTCTCTAATTCACAACTGGGGAGTCCATCCACATGCTAGCCTTACCAAGAAGAAAGCACTGACATTTTTCTATCAGTTGATTTCTCTATAGTAGGAAAAATCTGTATGTGAAGAGGAATTTAGGCACTTAAAATAATACAAAGCTCAATGTGCAGACTGGGGTAAGGGGAACTGCAGTGACAGTGTATTGACCAGAGGAAGAAAAGCTGTTAAGGTGAAAAGGGGTAAATTTTGAGAGAATTTCAATTTATGCTGGCTGAATGATGGCAGTATGTTTTAGTCCATTTGTGTTGCTATAACAGAAATACCTGAGATTGGGTAATTTATAAAGAAGAGAGGTTTATTTGGCTTACGATTCTGGGACAGCTGCATCTGGCACGGGCCTCAGCCTGCTTCTACTCATGGTGGAAAGTGGCAGGCAGCCGGCGGGTACAAGCAGGTCACATGGTGAGAGGAAGCAAGAGAGAGAGAGAAGGTACCAGGGTCTTTTAAACAACAAGCTCTCGTGGGAACTAATAGAGCGAGAATTCACTCACTACCCCTCCTCCCCCAGGGAGAGCACTAATCCATTCATGAGGGATCCACCCCATGACTCAAACAGCTTCCGACACTGTCATATTAGGGATCAAATTTCCACATGAGTTTTGTAGGGGACAACACATCCAAACTCCATAACAGTACTACATGCTAAATAAGTTTGAACATTGTACTGTCATGGATTTATTTGGAAAATGCCTTCCTGAGAACCTAGAAACTAAGGTTTCCTAGGCAAATTCCTAGGCATTGGGAAGTGTTGAGTTATTGAGAAGGTGGCCCTTCTGAATTGCTTTAGACAATAACAACCTCAGTGTGATGTTTTTGAACTTTAACAGTAAAGTAAATACCCAAGATTGGACTCTTTCCATTATTTCTCTTTTATAAGAGATCAAGAAATTGGACAAAATGAGCTAAATGCAAAGTGGTTTTGCTCAGGGAGGTTAGACTTGAAAGGCCCTGGATGTGTGTGTGGCAATGTGTTTAATGACAGCATCCCACAACTTCACATGTCTAATGGCTTTGCTCTGCTTTAGCCTTCAAATCTGCATCTCTTGTGTTAGTTGCTCAGAGACTTTCAGATTATTTTTTTCCCAACAATTCATGTCCAAGTAAATTTGTCTCCTTTTTCTTTCAATTGGCTGGGGGGCAGCCGAAGGGTAAAGTGGGGTAAGCTTTTTTCCAGGGTGAGGACACTCCAGAAAGGAAGCAGACATTCAGGGCCAGGTGGTTGAAAAGAAATATTTATTTACTTCTCCGTATTGTATCCATGACAGTCAATTTGGGACCCATATTGTATGGGATTGAAAAGAGATTGATTTTACCTTGCTGAATTGTCTGTGTACCCTATTGATTGATCAAAAGGAGATGGGAGTTGTGGCATTTCTACCTATACTCAAAGTCTGTCTTCAGCCAGGGATGTGACTACATGCCTAGCAAAGGCTGCAGAATACCTTCCACCTATTTTGATCTACTTAAAGAAATTGCTTTGTGTTGCTTAGAGAATAGCTAACCCCATCATCCTAGTCACATTTTATCCTTGAATAATGAGGAGAAAATCTCCCTGCAGTAAATGTTCAGTTTATGCTGTTTTTTCCCCTCACTTCAAAAAGAAAAAAAAAAAAAAAGCTTTATGAAATAATGATGCTACCCTCAGCTGAACAGAAGAGTTAGTCCTTAATATCTTACTCAATAGTTAGAGTTAGGAAGGGCAGCTCATCTCTAAACTAAAGCTGGATTCAGTTGTCCAACACAGAAATGAAATCTGGCAAAGAAGGCCGCAGGCTCATCTAGCAGCTCCAGGTCTGCATCTCAAATGGATGAGTCAGTTTTTGGTCTTTATCTTTGACATCTTGACTAAGGGTCTTCTTGCACAGTCTACCTATAGACTCCTGTAAATCCCCATTGGTGTTTCTGTTTCAATTATTCTGCTTAAAACCATGAGCAAGAGTTTGAAGTTTGACCCTGTAAACGTCCCGATACCAGTTTTTGAAAATCACTTTGGCATTTATTAATTATTCAAGCAATGAAGCATTCCTTTGGCAAATGTTTTCTGAGCACCTGTTATGTTCCAGGCACTGGAATAGACACTGGGGATACAAATTGTCTTATAGTCTAGATTTAAAAAACACCCCATGGGCCAAAATAACTTCCCTGCAAAAATCAAACTCATATTTTCCCATTTTACATTGACATAAGTGTAAAATTAATTCATAAATTCAGCTGCTGTCCTGATTCTACACATATTTATTCCTTTCTTTATTTCGAGATGTGGTATAGTTTGGATTTGAGTTGAGATTTTGGGTCTGATAATTATCAGCTGTCTGATCTTGAGTAAATCAACCTTATTTTTTTCCTTATCTTCATTTCCTTGTCTGTAAAATATGGATAATAATAGTACCTACCTTACAGGTTGTTTTGATGATTAAATCAGGCGGTGTCTGGCATACAATTACAACTCAATAAATATTAGGTGATATTAGTTTTTTTTACTTTGAAAGGAAATCATTTTACTTCTCTTCTATTATCCATAGGAAGTGGGGAAATAAATATGAGCACACTGGCAAATGGTAAATTCTTATCTCCTCTCATTTTAAGAAAGTCGAAGACTTAAAGTACAAGAGCATTGAGGCCATTTTAAAATTCTGTTTACCTTAAAATAAGTAAGCCTATGTGATGATGTCCAGTTTGATGACAGGACCACTCAGGTTTGATGAGAGGTTCAACACTAATGTTTTTACTGTTGGTATATTGAGGCCAATTTTATCATGATTTCTATTTCAAAATCAGATGGCTTGACAAACGTACCTAATTTCCGTTGCCTCGCAGCATACGTGTAACCCGTAAGCCCTGAAAAGAACAAGAATGATGTTTTGTAAAAGTGAGAGCTGGTTTAACTTTGAAAAATCCCTCTTTTCCCCACTCCCCCCCAAAGATTTTTTCTTTAACAAAATATTTTGTGATGTGTGATATCTAGTGATAAAAAAGGAGACTATTATTAGCTCATTCTAAAAAGAGATATAAGACATTTGCTGATATTTTACAGAGAAGCAATGACTTTTGGTTGATGTCAACATAATTATCAAGGTAGCAATCATCTTACTCCTTATAAACTGTGTCACCTCAAGCCACAGTCAAGTACTGGAGAATAATAGGTGTCTCAAATGAAGTCGGTGGTTTTATGTGAATGAATGTCATTTAGAAAGTAATTTCCCCTAAAAATCAACACATCCTCAGAGCTAATGTATGACCTTGAGGTCTTGTATTAATGAGCTCCCTAAAGGTAACATTGGGTTAACAAAAATTATGGATTTTTCTTCCTGCAAATTTTACAAGGCTCAACAATCATTTATACACAATGTTCGATGTAATATTCTTTAGTTCAGTCCAGATACTTATTCTTATATATCTGGCTTTAGGTACATGTTTATATATACATACCCCCCCAGCACACACGTGTGTGTGTGTGTGTGTGTGTGTGTGTGTGTGTGCGCGTGCGTGTGTGCGTGCGTGCGTGTGTGTGCGTGCGTGCGTGTGTGCGTGCGTGCGTGTGTGTGTGTGCGTGTGCGTGCGTGCGTGTGTGTGCGTGCGTGTGTGTGTGTGTACACAAAACTTTTGTTGTCTATATTGAGAAACTGATCTACTTGAAGACATGTCTTATCTGCAGATGAAGCCATGGATCTTATCGTAATATAATGAAATATCAAGGCCTATTTAAAGCTATCAGCACATTTGGTTCTAACTTTAGATAAGCAGGCTGAACAAATCCTTACTTAAAGGGAGAATCATCTGTTGTTATTGGCTTCTCTAATTAATTTGGGAAAAGTTCTCAAATCTTAGTTTCCTCAGATACCATTGAATGTGTTTTATTGCTTTGTTCACCATTCCTGATAATTCCAACTTTGCATCATTGGTAGACTACTTTAATAGATGTTGACATTTCAGTATTCTCTGAGAATAGGCTAGTTTTCACATGGGGGCTGTGGGTAGTGACTGTGGGTTTGAATCTTTTGCAATTGATGACTCTAATATATTGGAAAAGAAATAAAATATCTTTGAACATACCTGTCTCATAGAGTTGTTGTACTTAACATGGGAAAGCCCATATAAAGAACCTAGAATGGTGCCTGGAATGTAAGGGGTACTCATTAATTAGTAGCCATTATTATTGTTGTTGTTGTTATTATTATTATTATACCTTCAAACTGGCCTCAGACAAAATGCATAGTATTACTTCTATCACATGAAAGATAAAAACAGGAGGTTTTCTTTCCTAAAGAGTTGTGAAAGAGTAAGGCGTTGAGCATGCAGAGTTGACCAAAATCTGCACAAATGGGCGTATCATGGATGGGGTATTATGACTCCTAGTAAGACAGAAACCCATTTCCTGGGCCCACAAATGCAAAGCAATGAGGCACAGAAATTCAGAGAACAACTTCAAATACCATGAAAAGCATCAGTCTCCAGAAGCACTTTGAGGAGCTCAGTTACCTGCTTAGAATTTACTGTCACCCGTAAACAGCTGGCTAACGTAAACTTGGATGTCCTGTGATCAGCACAGTTAAAAATTCTAAGAGCAGTGTTGTATAAAATAAATGAGCTTTATGTGACTATAGGTTGTGCACATCAACTCAGTCATGTTTTTCACTCCTTATTATTAATTTCAAACTCTTGAAGCATTTTGTTTTGTTGTTCTTAAAGTTCTGGCTCAGAAAGAAAGAAGTAAAAAGAAAAAAAAATGAAAGCCAAGCCCCTACCAATCCATTAAAACACTGTAAGCAGCAATGATAGCTAGCAGTGTCTATTAATCCATCATAGTACCCCACCTATAAACCGTAAAGCTGTCAACCCTAAAAGGTTATTATTAGAACACAAATGTGGTTGATTGTTCACACTAGTGTGTTAAGGTGCTGTTGGAGCTGAAGTATTTTGGGAGCACACACAAACGGGACTTCCTGTTCACACTAAGGCAATAAGATGTTTTTGGCAGGGCTTTGAATGAGGTTATGGCTGTTGAAAACAAAACAAAACAAAACTGTGTGTGTGTGTGTGTGAGAGAGAGAGAGAGAGAGAGAGAGAGACAGAGAGACAGATTTATTTTTAATGAAAAAAATATCAAAACATGAAGACTGATCATTTAAGAGACCTCTAAGGGGGCCAGGACAGTGTCTCATTAACTGTTTTATTTCCTGTTGCATTCCTACAATCAAGCACAGTACTTGCTCCATAAAACATAGTCAGCTAATGTGTGTTGAGCCGAATTTTGTAAAAAGCTTACTTGATAGCACTCAGTGTTTCCTTTTGTCCAGGCTGCGGGGCAGAGGAATGGACAGTAGAGCTCTTCCTACTGACATTTTTGGAATAAGCATTTTCTTATTAGTCTCTAGTCCCATGGGAGGGATGAACACTGCAGCAGTTTCCCACGTCATGTCCTCTGCTAGCTTCTTGGAGGTCTTAAAATTCACAACTCTTAACTACCAGGAAAAGAAAAAGAAGCTAAAAGCTTAGATACGAGCTCTTCCATCCACATTTTATAGATGAAATATTTAGTGTTTTAAATTAAACATGCCTAAAAATCTTATTCCAGGGAGGCTTTTGCAACCATCCTGCTTACAGAGCTCTAACCTTGGAATGGAATTTGCATATGAATCAAGGTCGGCCAGTTGGAGTTTCTCTAACCAAACTCTGAATTCAGAATCTCAACCTCAGGGAAACAGCAGGGGCTTGAGTAGAGGGTGGGAATGGAGAACACCAGGGGGATGACATTTAAGGGCCTAGTACAAAGTCTGTATGATTTTGGGGTTGATAAATTATGGCTCCTTCTATCCTGCTTGGTATTTTTTATTCAAATCAAGCCATTGGAAATGAAAGAAAAAAATCATTTTTAGAGGCTGCCAGACAAAGCAAATGAAGACTTAGCTTGTGTTGACAGGAATGTAATGTCCAGTTTAAAGAAATCCATGGTCTCACTCTACTCTGCGGTTGGTCAGCTTATATTTTTAGTGACGTATCACATTTTTTGTGGAGTATAGATCAATGAAGATATATTTAAAGGAGGGGACCAAGATGAGGATGGGTTTGAAAAGCAGACATGAGAGGAATGCTAAAACTCTTAAATGGATTTTTATTTCATTTAGATAAAGAGCAAAGTATCACTATAGCCTAAGGTGCCTTAAAAATGAGGAAGATAGAAAAGAGAAATGCAAATTTTATTTCTAGCAAGGTACTTTGCTCATGATCTTACCTGATTTTGCTTCCCACCTTCCCCACCCCCTACCACACCCTTCATCCATTCTCTGCACAGCTCATTTAGAATAAAATAAAATAACTAGTAGCCTACCTTTGCATGATCAAATTCTTGCCTACTTTTCCAGCCTCATTGCTTCTCTCTTAATCACTCTTTCCTGTTTCAGTCACATTAGCCTACTTTCTTTCTTTCTTTTTTTTTTTTTTTTAGAAATCTATTTATTTAGCAATTAACAATGAACAAAATGATTAAATACCAGCATTTAAACATAAATTGGCCATTCTAATACTATATGATAAGCTGACTTTGAAGACAGGAAGCTTAGGAGAACATTGTTCTGTGCGGTTTTCCTTTTTTTTTTTTTTTTTGTTTCTTTCCCCCCCAGATTTATTGAAGTTTAATTGACAAGTAAAAATTGTGTATATTTAAGGTGTACAATGTGATGTTTTGATATATGTATATATACATGTATATATGCACTTTGTAAATGATCACCATAATCAAGCTAATTAACATACATATTGCCTCACACTTACCATTTTCAATTTTTTCTTTTTTGGAGGACACCTAAGACCAAACCCTCTTACTAAATTTCAAGTACATGATGCTGTACTGTTAACTATAGCTGCCATGCTGTACATCAGGTTTCCAGAACTTGTTCATCTTGCATAACTGAAACATTGTATATCCTTTAATAATATCTCCCCATTTTCCCTAGCCCCTAGAAACCACTATTCTACTTTCTGGTTCTGTGAGCTTGACTATTTCAGATTCCACATGCAAGTGACATCAGGCTGTATTTGTCTTTCTGTGTCTGGCTTATTTTACATGGTATAGTGTCATCCAGGTTTATTCATGTTTGTTGCAAATGGCAGTATCTCCCTTTTTAAAGGTTTAATAATATTCCATTGTGTGCATATATCATATTTTATTTATCCATTCATCCTTCCACAGGCATTTAAGTGGTTTCCATATCTTGGATATCATGAATAATGCTGTAATAAACATGGGAATGTAGATATCTCTTTGAGATACTGATTTCATTTCCTTTAAATGTATACCCGGAAGTGAGATTGGTGGTTCTAGTATTAATTTTTTGAGGAACTTCTGTACTGTTTTCCATGGTGGCTGCATCATTTTACATTCCTAGCAACAGTGTACAACATGTTCCCTTTTCTCTAATTCTCTCCAACACTTATCTTTTGTCTTTTTGGTATCAGCCATTCTAACAGGTGTGAAGTGATATCTCATTGTGATTTTGATTTACATTTCCCTGATGATTAGAGTTGTTGAACACCTTTTCGTATGCCTGTTGCACATTAGACTTATTTCTGCACTTCGTACCTATCAGGCTTCTTCTTGCCTCAGGAACAAGCTTTGCATTCTGGCATCTAGCATGCTTGTTTAGAAGTTAGATGTCAAGAGCAATATTTGCTCCTGTGAAAATAATACAAGGGTACTTCAAAAAGTTTGTGTAGAATAGAATTAGAAGACAATGTGACTCTTTCCATGAACTTTTTAAAATACCATCTTATGTCCTTCCTCCCTTCTGTCTGCTCTTACTTCTTTCTATTTGTATTTGATTTTCAGCAGTTTTACTAACATATGTGATAGAGTTTGGATGTGTTGTTCCCACCAAAACTCATGTGGAAATTTGATCTCCAATGTGGCAGTGTTGGAAATTGATTGAGTCATGGGGGCGGATCCCTCATGAATGGATTAATGCTCTCCCTGGGGGAGGGGGGAGTAATGAGTGAGTTCTTGCTCTATTAGTTCCCGCAAGAGCTGGTTGTTTAAAAGACTCTGGTATCTGCTCTCTTGCTCTCTCTCTTGCTTCATCTTGCCATGTGATCTGCTTGTACCTGCTGGCTGCCTGCTGCTTTCTGCCATGAGTAGAAGCAGACTGAGGCCCATGCCAGAAGAAGCTGTCCCAGAATCGTAAGCCAAGTAAACCTCTGTTCTTTATAAATTACCCAGTCTTAGGTATTTTGTTATAAGCAACAAAAATGGACTAATACAATATGTCTACATGTGGTTTTCTTTGCATTTATGCTTCTTGGGGTTCAATAAGCTTCTTGAATCTGTGGGTTGTTTTTATCAACTTTAGAAAACTTTTAGCTAAATGTTGCTTCTGTCTGATTCTTCCTTTCTTCCCTTTCTGGGCCTTCAGTCACATGTATGTTACAGAATTTTCTCTGGCAAGTAGAAAATCCAATTTTTGTTTCCACCGCCCAAATCACCAAAATTCTCTGTTGGTATTTCTGACTCTTAGCCATCGTCTTCTGCTTAGCTTTTCATTCTTTCTTGCCCTTTATGAAAAATTGGCAAATGCCCTCATGAGGAAAGCAGTGTACAGAGAGTTGGCCTCTTCTTGGTGAGCTTTTCTTCTGTCTGGAATCTTGACTCTTTAGTTCCTGGTTGACTGGGCAGCAACCTATACCTTCAAACATTTTTTGTTTTGGTATTTTATCCTGTTTTTATAGTTTTTCTCAGCAGTTGTGTTGGTTGGTAAAATGTTACTCCTGGAATTCATAGCTGTAAGCAGAATTATATTATTGTTGTAAGTAGGAGTTTGAAATTAAGTTTTTCTAGCAAAATAGATGATTCTGTGTGGATTTTGAGTAAGTAGCCACCTTCTTACCACCAGGTTGAGGGACTCTTAAAGTTTTAATGCCTTAATGTATTTTCTCTGTGGCAGAGGTATGATAATACTGCTGCTGTGCCTGAAATCCTCTCTGTTGTAGACATTCCATTAGATTAAGGCATGCCTCCAGTTTCCAACAATGTTATCTGGGTGGGTTTTGCATTTCCTACAGTGTACTTCCTAAGAACATCTCCCTCAAGAGGATCCACAGAAAAGATATTGGTGGTCTTGGCTTGTTCATGTGTTGCTCGTGGCTGGATAGCCAAGAGTGAAAGAAGAAATTTGCAAAGTCTCTTGAAACACAGGCTCACAATCTCAAAACATCACTTCTGCTACACTCTTTATGCTAAAGTAAGTAACAAGGCCAGGCCAGATTCAAGCAGTGCAGGAGACTCCATCTCTTGATGAAAGGAGCTGTAAAGAATCAGCCAAGAGCAAGTTCAGTGCAGTTTTTGAGAATGTGTTAGTTTAGGTCCTTTGATACTAAAACAGAATAATATGTGCATGGATTTATTGAGGGAAATGCCTGAGGATAAAGGTAAGGGAGCCAGGTAAGGCATAAAGGCCATATTGAGTTTCATTAGACCATATTACAGACCTGACACCTATGAAGGAAGGAGAAGGAAGGAAGATTAAGTAGGAAGAGTCCTAGATTAATCAAAGCTCCAAAATATGTCTGGAAACTGAGAAAAAAATCATGA
Organism: Cynocephalus volans; assembly: GCF_027409185.1. Classification (NCBI taxonomy): domain Eukaryota; kingdom Metazoa; phylum Chordata; class Mammalia; order Dermoptera; family Cynocephalidae; genus Cynocephalus; species Cynocephalus volans. The sequence continues at coordinate 107,908,351 of NC_084478.1, read as the reverse complement.
CTTTTTTTTTATTGAGGCAACCTCCCTCAACCTACTGCTCCTCCACTCTTATCTTTTGCAGCTTGTAGATGTCAACCAACATCCTTGTTGGATATTTGTCTATATTGCTTAGGGACATCGTGCTCCATTAACCATCTTTACAACTCCCTGGGTAAAGTCCCCTTGGTTGCCCCTTGATGTTGCTGCTTGTTATCATAATTGTGGCCTCCTGGATTCTGGCAGTTGAGCTCTGTCCCTTGTCCTCTGTTACTTCAGGGCCCTGTCATCCCCCGGGATATTAACGAGCCTAGGTCTGTGACCACCTCTCCTACCATCAATCCCTGGTCTTCAGAGTAGAGCCACCACCGAACTTCTTAGTGAAGCTGTTGCCCCCTCAGAAGTGTATTCCTGATGGCTTCAGCAAATGGTGTGTCCTCTAGGCCCTCCTGTGGCACACCATCCTCTGCTAGGTCTTCTGGCCTCCCATAATATAGTAACTCCAGCCTGCCCACCTCACTGAGACTTTGTATTTCTTCCTTTATTTTATGCCAGGGTACCTCGAGCATTTCCACTCCACTCAGCAGGCCATTGCTTTCTCCATGCTTCTAAGAACCACACTAACAGCAAGTTTGCCCCATTTCCTAAGGTCCTTGCTAGAGAGTTAATCCTGTGTCCTCATAAAATGCCCCCAATACAATTACTTATTTATCCAGTCTTACATTCTGGTCCTTTGATCGAGCACCTTCAAAATGCATTCTCAGGAGTACTTTCCTGACTCCCACTCGTACATGCTAGCTAATTCTTGCATTGCAGCTCCTTCAGTATATAATCTTTTTTTTTGTTTTCCTATTAGGCCTATCATGTCTCCAGACTGGTTACCCTGGGCTTTAACCCTAGTTATGCACCTCGTAGTCAGGAGAGGAGATGGGAGCAGCTCCTGAGGGATAGGGAGTGGAAAGATAGATGCTGTAGTCTTGCAGGGTAGAGGCCTCTGCAACATCTTCCAGCATAGTGGAAGTGCTAGCTCTTACAGGAAAAGGTGGGACATCTCTGCAGGTTCTAAAGATTTGGAAGTCTGCAAAGAAGATGTTCTCAAAGGAATCCATTCAGATGTCCCCTGCATTCTAAGGTCTCAGGCTTTCCCACCTAGTGTCCTAACCTAAGCATAACTGACCTACCTTGGATGAGCCTTTAAATGTCTCTGGAGCTCTGTGACTCTGACTGTAAAATTCTGTGTGTTTCTTAGCAGTGTTTGCTCTTCCACTGTGGTAGACAAGCACTTCTACTAATCTACCAAAGAGGTTGTGTGGTTTCAACCCTTAGCCTTTAAACTGTTTAACAGCCTTCAGTTTCTCATTAGCCCTCTTCAAGTTATCCATACAACTTAGCAATAACTAGTTTACTTCTTTGTTCTTGTAGGCATATTCTTCCCATATCTAGCAAATGCTTAAGTTGTTGTTCCTGCAAGGGCATTCCCCTCTGCTGAAACATTTCCCTGGGCCACCACCAGTGAAATTACCATTTGGGCTGCCACCTCATTCTGAGTTATCTGTGCTCCACATAACACTCAGGGCAGCATTCTCTTTGCCCACTGGGTGGTGGGTAAGCCAGTCTTCAGACCCCATATTACTCCCTATTTTTTGGTTCTCTCCTAGCACCATTTTTGTTACAGTCCCCTGAAAAGACACCTAGATGGGATTAGATTTTCAATACATTTACTGAGGGAAGTGCCTTTGAAGGATCAAGAAAAAGGAGTGGGATAAGACTGAGAGAGCCTTCAGATCTTGATGTAGATCAGACACCCGTGAAGGAGGGAGGACAGGGAAAAGGACAGGGTAGACAGACTGCAGTACTGTTCAAGAGAGCGTTGGCTAGGCCTTGTATTAGTCCATTTTTTTGTTGCTGTAACAGAATACCTGAAACTAGGTAATTTATAAAGAAAAGAGGTTTGTTGTGCTCACAATTCTGGGGCAACTGCATCTGGCGTGGGCTTCAGGCTGCTTGTACTCGCGGTGGGCAGCCGATGGGCACAGGGAGATCACGTGGCCAGCTAGGAATCACGAGAGAAAGGAGATGTCAGGCTCCTTTCAACAACCATCTCTTGCAGGAGCTAACAGAGTGAGAACACACTACCTACCGCCCCTCCCCTCCCAGGGAGGGCATTAATCCATTCATGAGGGATCTGTCCCTCATAACCCAAACATCTCCCAATACTGCCACATTGGGGATCAGATTTCAACATGAACTTTGGGGGGACAAATATATCCAAACTATGTTAGGCCTATAGGGAGTCCTTGAGCTAAACTTTCCCACTAGAGAAGTCTTGCATCTTGAAGTAATGAGTATCCCTGCCATGCTAAGTCATTAACTAAGAACAGCCCATGGGAAGAGTGACCTTGATGCAAACATGGTGATGGATCCATGGGAGCAGTAGTTAGGGCAATTAGTCAATTTTGCTCCCTAAAGCGGGAGATCTGTGGTAGAGATAAATGTCTAGCCATGTGGATGAACATAAACTTTGAAAGTTTTCTGATTGTTTTTGATATTATTGTTACACTAAGAAATTTCTATTTGGTGTTTTTTTGTTTGTTTGTTTGTTTTTTTAACCAAGTCTCCCCAAACTTACTACTTAGTTTCCTCCCTAATTTCATTTGCATTGACATCTGTTTTTGTTTGTTTTGTTTGTTTTCAGTGCTAGGGCATAAATCTGGAATTACTCTAGTTTGCAAGTTTTACTTTGTGTTTTTCAAGGTGAGATTTAGACCGTAAAATATTTGGAGAACCCAGCCAATTTCTGCCTTTGACCTGGCCAGTTTTCTTGTAACAGCAATGGGTTCCTTGGTAACTAAGTAGCCTGAATGAGAGAGCAAAGATAACTCAATTAGTCTCCTCACTCCAACTTAAAAACAACACAGAGTTCATGTCCAATTGCTGGTGGGTCAGTTTTATCATTTTCACATCACATTGGTATTCACCTACACTTGCATGGATGAATAGCTAAGTGCTGATGATGCAAATCTGCTGGCTTTTTATTTTATGAAAGGCAAGAAATACCAGCATATGGTTCCCATGGGAACCTCACCTCTGTCCCTTTGTGCTACTATAATGATTAGAGAGTAGCAGGTAAATCAGCAGTAATTGCTACTTTAGCTGGATAATACTGAAGGCTATGGGCACAATGGGTGACACAAATATGTTAGGATTCATATATGGAAGTTGTTTTTAAGTCTTGATTCTGTTCTATTTATGACCTGAATAGGGCTCCGAGGGTGTATATACCCTGTAGGCTAATTTTTAGTCTTTAGGCTTTGATGCCTTACATGCTGTTGTGGTATGGTGGAGCACATGCTGGGTTACCTGATTGCTCAAATGATTCTCAGTTATTATATCAATACCTTCCCAACCCTAGACACCATGGCATGTTTCTCATATCTTTTAGTGGCTTTTGTTACAATTTGGCTAAATAGAGCGTAAGACAGGTAAGACAGGGTGAATTGTTCAAGAGTAGATGTTTCTAGTCAAGTTGGCTGTCTTTCCAACTCTGGATCCTGATTTTTGATGCTGGGTTGTCTCAATTTTTGTTTGGAGGACTAATATCCATTTTACACATTGGTGGTCCCTAGTAAGGTGAATAAACTCAGCTCAAACTAGGTCTAAATGTGAATGTGCAGTATATAATCATAAAATGATGTCATGTGAGGGGTACTAAAGTAAAGTTTCCTGGGGTGAAAGAGCTGCCTGTGTTTCTACTGCAACCCAGAATTCTTCCACATTAGAGTTACTTCTCTGGCTTCAATAAAAATTATGTGGTGTTGAAGAACATCATGAAAATGCATGTGTTATTTGGAAGAGTTAGATGTGCCTTCCCTTCTAAACTTCCAGCATAACTGGGTAAATGTTCTTGTGAGAGTTAATATCTACAAGCTCATCCACCTTGAAGTCATATAGCAATATCAAGTACAATTTGCTCATTGTTTTAAAGTTGAGGTGGGGTAGGGGGCTTGAATCTTCAGCTCTTTGAATCCTTAGCCTTTATTAGGAAGAATAGTAATCATTGAATAAATGTCAAGGGAGAAGGTATCTGACAGCCCTGGGGGGAAGTTTAAAGACACTTCCACTATGGAGTTATTATTTAATGCATAGTCATTAACATATACTAAATGAGCGCTAATGAGTTGTCAGATACAATTACTATTGCCATAGTATACTAAACTAAATTTTTTTCAGCCCCAAACAGCTGATGTATCCCCAAGTTATTACCAGGGGGAGAATGCTCTTAACAGGATAATGAGATTTACCACATATTATCATAAAATTGCAGTAAAACTGTTTATGAGTGTGTGTGTATACGTTTGTGTACATGTGTCTTTATCTTCTATATGTATCACCCATTCTGCCTAGCTCACCCTGTCTGACTGTTCAGGGCATATCTGAACAAACCTCTCAGACACTACAGCCAACAGACTTCACTATCATAATCCAGTACCTTCTGTTCTGCATAGCATCTCAGGATTTTCAAAGTGCAATCATACTGGTTATTTCATTTAATGCCATCCACCAATCTGTGAGGTAATCAACACTATTAACTTTGTAAAATCAAAGACACCAGGGCTCTGGAAGGATAAATGATTAGTCTAAGGTCACACAGTTTGTAAGATGTAGAGCTAGGACTATAAACCTGATCTTCTGATCCCCTTGGTATTCTTTTGGGTAGAAGTGAAATGACAGAGTGAGGTCCTGCTGGGGAAAATGCCTCTGGATGCATGTGTGTCTCTATGCAAACCAGCACCTGTGAGTATGGGATGAGATAGAAAGAACCACTCCTCACCTGAGACTAAAACCTGATCAAAATCATGCTTATTATATGTCATTGTTCAAAACTAAGGTTTTATAAAATCATCTTTTTTCTAGGTTTTTTTTTTCCTTTTAATTCTCAGCATTTTTATCTGTCCTAACATTACTTGGATAAAAAGAATATATTTAGCTGTGAAATTCTTCATTTCTTTAATTTTTGTCATCAACCCCACTTATTTATGATTAAAGAGTCAGGTTTAAGATCCCATAGAGAAACTGTTTTGGGGGTAGTCATAAATCTAGTCTGAATATATAACTCATCTTTGTTAAGCCTTATAGAAATTTTACCAATGCCAGGCAAAGCAAATTTAGTGACAAAGCTAAGAGGGATTAAAAAACAAGCAGAAATATAACTCTCCTCATTATCTCTCCTTTAATATCTATTGGTTCTCTTAGAACTCAAAATGCCTGAAAGTCATTACATAGTCAATTTTCTTAGCAGTTCTTGGCTACAGGTAGGAAGATTATTGCAAGATATTGAACAAGGTGAAGTAAGTGGCAGTTGAGTATTTCACCAACAATTACCTGTAATCTAAACCTCTAATCCTCCCCAACCCCACCACCAAATATTTGCTCTATGCAACTCCTTTTAATTTAGTACTCTTTGAGACAGAAATGATTTATGTGATCATCTATTTTGGGGCCTAGCACAGCAATGACTTTGAAACATTTCCAGGTGTGTTTTCTTTACAACTCTTGTTAGTAGCCTCAGACTTTCATGAGCCCTCCCACAAAGCTGCACCTCCTCTGTGCTCTCTATAATTAGACTGTATTATTTCTCTTTGCATTTTGTGACATAATTATTGGTGTAATGTCATTTATCTTATTTGTGAATTTCTTGAAAATAGGGAGTGCGTTTTACTCGCCACTGTGTCCTATCACCTAGAACTGTACTGGATTTATAGTAGTAAGAACTTAATAGGTATTTGTTAAATTGAAGGTGGGAAAGTTGGTATTAGATATTTATGAATTTAATTGAAAGCACTTGGTGTTTCTTTGTTCAAGCCTTCATAATTACCAACTTCCACTAAAACAGACATTATCTTTTTAAAACAGATTCATATGATCATCACATATTGTACATAGATTTTTTTTTTTTTTTTTGTCTTTTTTGTGACTGGCCGCACCACGCTCAGCCAGTGAGCGCACCGGCCATCCCTATATAGGATCCGAACCCGCGGCGGGAGCACTGCTGCGCTCCCAGCGCCACACTCTCCTGAGTGCGCCACGGGGTCGGCCCTTGTACATAGATTTTGATATTCAATTCAGTAGCCCACAAATATGTGTAATCAATTGTGTCAATTAACAAAATTCCCCCCAAATAAAACAGATTCTTATGGATTTTTTTCTACATATGTTCGATCCAATTGTTTATATTTATAGGTCTTGTTTCTGTACTTGGTTTCTATTACAATTTTAATAAAACATTAACATATTTTATAGTACAGCACAACCATTCATTTTTTTAAATCTCTGAGTTCTTGAAATTCCATATGTGGTAAATCATCTATAGAGGTTAATCTGAGAACACCTGAATGAAAACTTGGCCTTATTTATCTTCCCCAAACTTAAAAAAACTATTCGCATTCATGATTTATTTCTGTAATATTTTTTAAGCAGAATTTTTCATAAAAGTACATTTTCTGGGAGCCTTGTTCTTTTATCTTTCTCTCTCTCCATTTTTTATCAATTTATTTCATATCCTCTTTGTGTTCAATGCAGATAAACAATGGCTTTGTCTGCACTGAATAAGATTTCTTTTGTTGAATTAAGAAAGACTTTCATTTGGGGGGAATAAGTGAAGCATTCTGTATTTTATTATTGGCACTGAGTCTTGCCAAATGAATCTAGTCGCAAACTTGCCAATGGCCTCAATTTTTCAATGTTGAATACATGATAAGTGCATAATAATAAGTTTGATGTCACAGGTATGATTTGTATTCCTGATATCCCTCTTTAGCCACTTGGGTCCAAGGAAACAGATTTGTTTTTCCCAAGCAATTTTGCTTTATTGACATATCTTCAAAACTAGCATATCCACAGGATTTAAAAATTCAATTGCTAGTTGTTTCATTTACAAAATTCCAAACATGAAGGGATTTCCAGTTCTCCAAATGTTTAGTGTAATGGAGAGCAGGCCAATGAAGTAGCCAACAAAGAAGAACCTCACTGGTTCTAGATAAAATTTGAAATGGAAATCCTTTGACAACCTTTCATCTCTTCTTTCACTACTGCTCTCCCTCATTATTCCCTTTTGACTTAATCTATTATAAAGCTTCAATGAAATATCTACCACATAGAATCAAGAATTAAATCAAATGATACAAAGTTCATTATATGCCATTACATTTTACACCAATATGAGATTATTTTCTTATTATTAATAAAGACCCCACTTTCTCAACACATTACTTAAAACTAATTTTCATAGAAGACAGCAATCAGATAAATGAAGATGCACTAAGGCATAATCACACTATCTGATTTACCATATCATGTACATATATATGCATTACAAAACCAGAGGAATGAATCTCCAGTGATGGACATTTGGGTGCTTATATAATGGACTTGAGAGTAGGGCATATCTAAAAGGGTAAGATATTTTATAGTAGAGTATCTTTCTGGAGCTTCTGAAATCACATCTCAGTGGTTACCATCTAGTTTTCCTATGAATGAGGCTTCCTTTGGGGGGGCGGTTTGCAGCATTTGGAGGAATCTGCAGGCACTTCTATATTGTTCAAACATAGACAGCAGGCAAAGAGGTGAGGAGGTATGCAGCTGATTAGCTTGAAATCTTGGCAAGTTATTCAATGTTTCTGAATCTCTTTTTCCCCATCTGCCTACCTTGTAAAGTTATTGTGAGAATTAAATGAAATTATGCATGTAAAATTTTTTACAGTGCTTGCTACACTATAGTCACCCAATCAATGTTATTTATTATCTTTATTGTCCCTCACTGTATAACTATGGCATTGACATTACTTGTGATTTTAATATCCCATTTGTAAACCAGGTAGCTCTTTTTCTTTCTCTCGCTTTTTCTTTCTTTCCTCAAGGATAATAGGATGGAAAGGAGAAGTTTAAGCATTTCTAGAAAGAGGTAGTCTAGGTTTCTGCATCACTGTCTTCCACTCCTTCTCCAAACCTGAGTCTTTGAGGGGAAAGGAGAATTGGCTTAATCATCATTATACATAGATAAATTTGGTCTTTTCCATTTCACTGTCCTCAACCTGCCACCTTCAGTCTTGGCTGCCCTGCACTGACCCACGCAGGTAGCCACACTCTTGACACTATCTTCAGATACCTTGCTGTGGAAACTTGCCAGTTGCAAAAATTGATTCACTGCCATAACCCTATTCCTCTTCAAGGTCATGTTCTCTATCTTCCCCTATCCAGGGAAAAGTTGCCACAGATGATCACATCTGAGCATTTAAAACCTCATCACCTCAAAGAAACTATCTGCTACAGTTCTTGTCTCCAGAGATTTTCTGTGAGAAAGAAATACAAAGCAAATTATTTATAACTCCTGAGAGTGCAAACTCCTTCCTGGTTCTGGTGAGGGACATTTCTCCAAGATAGCATTTTCAAGGCTGATCCTTTAGCTGAGTAGTCCCCAAACTGATCTTTAATGTATCGGACAGAGAATTTTTTTTTCTTTTGAATACTGTATGGATGAATTTCCCTTCCATCCCTTGTCTGCTCTTTTTACCTCTGGGGCTGCTGTGAGGGTTATTTTATATCTTGCAAAACTCTCTGAGCTCCTTGGATGAAAGACATCACAGAGAATGAAAATATATGGAAAATAAATAAGTCATGCTAATTGGTTGCAACGGATCTCTAAAGATGCTCCAAGACTCTGTTTCTCCAATCTAGCACAGTAAAGTGTTTATCATATACACAAATTCACGAAATCTCTTTGGAGGGAAGTAAACAGTATTTAGAGTTCTAAAAACCAATATACAAAGTCAGAGGGAAATGTCAAGAGAGTCAACCAATAGCCAAGCAGACAGCCATCCTGAGACACAAAGAAACAAACTGGATTGTAGTGCAGGATGAGGCATGAGTTTTTATAAAGGGTGTATTTTGGACACACAGGGAAACACAAATTTGCATTATTACTAAGCATAATGTGCCAAACGCAGGCTAAATACTGTAGCTCTGGGGATCTCTATTTGAGTAATAGTATAGTTAGTAGATGACACGTGGGAGATGTGGAGTAGATGTGAGAGAAAATAAAGAGGTTCAAGTGGTTTGAGTCACACTGGATAAGAATTTGAAAGTCTTATTTACAAGCTAGTCTCCTGGCATTTGAGCTCCTAAAGGGCAGGACACATGTCTTTCATTCAGTGCCCAAGACACATACATTTACAATAATAGTTCATTTCAAGTATGGTGTTTATGGGAAAGAATTGCAGATATGTGAGCAAAGTTGTGTTTAGCATACTTCTGTCCTTGATATCCCCTGTTCCCTTTCCTATGCAGTCACTGCCCTCATTCAGTCCTTTAGTTACCTTGATCATTCTGGGTAGCTTCCAGAGCTCCAAAACTTTCTCATTTACCCCAATCTCTCCACCCATTAAAACTTAGCTATCCACTGTCATATTTGCTTGAGGCCATTATGTTTACTAATCAGGATAATTTGTTTCCCTTCCCAGAGCATACATTTACATCTAATCTGTGCCCTTCAGTTAATAAACCCAATGGAGAGAAAGATAGTTGAGATTCTAGGAATTATACTGGGGTTAGTGGAAGAGAGACTTTTTTTTTTTTTTTGGAGGTTAGTAGAGGGTATTTTTAGCACCTGTCATGTAACATCCTGGAGCTATCTAGTGACATTACGTACCATTTACAGTTAGAGCAGCCCTTACTATAAATAATACGTGTACATATGTTACTGAGCTAGCCTGATAGAACAGCCAGAGAAGTCTTGGCTTGGTCATCTGGAGGAAAATGGTGATGGCCATAGCTACACTTCCACAAAGTCATTCCAACCCAGGAGAAGAAAGATTTGTAAAAATCCTTTGTTCAGAATTTGAGAAATATGGATAGGCTTAATGTTAGAATGTTAGATAGAACAGATGTAGGGAAGAGGGAGAAATGTCTATTAGGGAGGGAATACAGTAAAGCAGATATTTTCTTAACATTTCATAATAATCAGTATTATTTCAGTGGTGGAAACAGAAAATAACTTGAGCTATGTTAGTAGACTTTTTTTTTTTTTTTGTATGAAATTGGGGCAAATGAGTGTGGTTGCTGATGGGTGGAAATGAAAGAATCCAAGACTGGCTTTATAGTTTTCATTGGAAAATTCAGAGTTAATTGTGGAATAAGAAAATAGCAGATCAGGACTGGGAGAAGGTGGGGGAGAGAAAGATGTGAGGTAACATGGGTTGGATATGACTTGGAGTATTGGGAAGTAACAAGAGAGAAGGGAAAAATATTGGTATTAGCTACTAGTTATGATGACTGAGATTTTGAAAAGATGACTAGATGAGGAAGTTTTTTTTTTTTTTAAAAAAACTGTCATCTGTCAACTTTAGAACATCTTTCTGGCATTTCCCAAGATACCTCAGTAAGCATTTTAATAGTTTTAAATTATTTTTTGCATTTCTTCCTATGCAACAATGAATTGAGATTGAGTCACCTGGTGGCTTAGTTTATATGGGTTATGTAAAGATATGGATTTTTCTCATGGAACCCAAGGGCAGTGTTATGGGCTTAATTGTGCACCACAACACCAAATTCACATATTGCAGTCCTAACCCCCAGTACCTAAGAATGTGACTGTATTGGAAGTCATTAAAGAGATAATTAAGGTTAAATGAGGTTTTAAAGGTGGGCCCTAATCCAATATAACTGGTGTACTTATAAGAGGAAATATGATATAGACATGCACAGAGGGGCGATCATGTGAACCTACAGGAAAAAGGCAGCCATTTACAAGCCTAGGAGAAAAGCCTCAGAAGAAACCAACTCTGTTGACAACTTCATCTTAGACTTTTAGCCTCTAGAACTGTAAGAAAATTAATTTCTGTTGTTTAAGCCACCCAGTCTATGGTATTGTTATGGCAACCCTAGAGCACTAATATAGGCAGAAAAGCATCTGGATCTCAAAATGAGACTAGAATCAGAAAATAGAAAGCTGCTATAAACTCAGCAAATACCATTGATTGCTTGTTTCTCTTTCTCCACTTCATTTTTGTCTTATGCTTAAGACTACTTTGTTTTCCATTCCCATGTGGAAATATATGGTTGCCCTACAACTGTCAAATTAGAAACATATTAAAAAGACTGACTTGCCATTTCTGAATACTGAATCTAAATCTCCAGAGGAGAAAATTTGACCAGCTCAGCTTGGGTCATGTGTCTGCCCCTTGCCAAACAGCTGTAACTCAGTGTGGGGAGAGTGGTGGCACATGGTGCAAACATTGCCAGAGGCCCATCCCTGTGGGCCTCTGTTATTACATTTGCTTGTCATTTCAGGCTCCTCTATTGATTCTCTTATTTTACCACAAGTGCAGCCATGCTTTAAAAGGGATATCTAAAGATATATTATCTAGCATTTTAAGTTATTCAGTATGAGGATGTATTTCTCTGCATAGCTACTCCACTCTATTGCCAGAAACATATTATAGAGTATATGTTTATAATACGCTAGGCTAGATCAGTTACTAGATATATAATATATATACAGTAGGGGTGGCATAGATTTTTTAGGTTTTTAGTTGATGGGCTGAAGGAGGCAAGAAGAGGAGGGCAGAAATTAAGAATGTTATCAATAAAGAAATGAAGAGCAGGGTAATTCCATCATAAAGATGTATCTGTGCCATTCATATAGTCTAGGATAAGAGACAGACAGCTGAACGATTTAGCCATTCAGCAGGTGGTTAAATAGCACTCTGGTTATGGGGGGAGGCATTGAATTTTTTCTTTAAATGGAAAGCAAAATAAACATTTATTTTTAAGAATTTCAAATTCAAGTGAGACATTTGCATAGCACCACTAGCATCTTAATCTTTTGAAAGGCTTTTTATAAGTCATTTCAAGGACTCTAAAATAATGCTCCTTTTTATAGTTTGACTGCTTGGCATTAAAAACAGAGCTGAATGTTGCCCTTCATGGTGCAGTATGAAAAAGGAACATAGATTTTCTTTCTTTCTCTGCTCTCAACAGCTCTTTGACTCTTAAAGCAGGAACTGTTTGAAGCTCAGACTGTGTAGTTGTGTTTGGCCATCCTCCTGTTTGACAAACGTTTTCCCCCTTTTCATTACTTTAATTTCAAAGTACATTAGAGTTAGATTTTCAGATCTCATCTCTCTATGTGAAGAGCTGAACTGCATATTTAACCAGGTCTTTTTTCTAAGGGAGGCGAGTTAAAAGTTTTAAAACAAAACAAAAACAAAACATCAAACGAATGCATTAACTATGTTTATTGCTTAGTTAATATTATCTTTCTTTCCATTGCCTTCCAAAGAGTGTCCCTAACCATACATTTACATGGTGTATTTATGTATATCATGTAAATATACACACATATGTATATCACATATGTTTGTATACATGCAAATTACTTGTCAATATCTATTATATCTGATGGCAGCATGTACTGTAATATATGATAGCACACTTAAAATACTTTGAAATTTTATTTTTCATTTGATGGAGAAAACACTGAACAATAATGGTTAAAATTATAATCATCTCGCTGAGGGTAAAATGAAACTTCTGCCCTCTTCTCCAACTACACTGAACAAGCATACATTTTTCAATTCTTTCTCTTCTGGATACATCAAATCAAGTTAAAGGTCGTATGAGAATCTTTCAGATTTATATTCTACCATGTTGGTGGGTGGCAGGTCATCAAAACAAATTCAGGAAATGTTTAATAGGAGTGGCTCACTGGTGGGTGGTACGACGCTTTTGGGGCCAAAGAAGAAGCAAGTGCAAATATACTTGGAAATAGAGTTTGAAGTCTAGCTAAAATTTGGTACTAATTTTCACTGACATTTATTGGCCTTATCTACGTCTTTTACTGAAGGGACCTTTTGACCTCATGCACAGAAAAATCTTGACATAACTGATATTAAAGCACCTTTGGCCTTGAGCACATTTTTAAGGATTAAGTGAAGGCCAAAAGCCTAACATACCCTCTGGGTTGTAATAAGTGGTCTCGACCAGTAGTGTATTTGTTCAGTGCTTTTAGTTTGATTTGCCAATGTTGCTCCATTCATTCATTCTTTTCCCCATTTATTCATGTCATTTATTTCTAAAACAAATACTTACTGAGGGCCCATCTCATGCTGGTACTATGTTAGACACCAAGAATCCAGTGGTCAGCAAGTGCCTTACTTCTCCTTTCTTCCTGACACGATAGCTTCTTGTTATAAACCTTAGTTACAGTCAATATCTTTTTGTAGTAGAACCTAAATCTCTTGTAAAAGGAAAATGTGGCAAATTTTAAACTTAAAATCTCTTCTGTCTTGGTCTTACTCTAGCTCTCTAATAATGTTGTCCAGATGTCTGTTATATTTCCCAGAACAGGATGAACTGATCAGAGGCCATTTCTAGTCATGTACCCAATCCCTGGAGCTATAAATTTCCAGGGCTAATCCTCAACCCTGAAAGTTCCTACTAGAATGTGACCATTATTTAACAGGCACAAGAGGGAAGAAGGCTGTTGGGGGAGATCTATGGGCTATAGGAAAAGGATTTTAGGGTTATTGACAGAGTCTAATTTTTTTCCGTTAGAAGGTATAGTTGCAAGCTCTTAAGAAATAGTGTATTTAATCAGAGATAGGAAGTAATTATAGGTCTGTCATCTACACCTTGGAGGTTTTACTGTGACCATAATATATACAGGGTTATACCAGTACACACCCAGTTTGGACTAGTACTAGCTTCATGAGTTTTATTTATTCACTTCACAGGTATGCTAGTCACTGAGCTATATACCGAAATTTCAAAAATGAATAATTGCATCTTGTCTATCACTGTATATTATTTCCCTGTTAGAAACAATCCTGTGATACAGGGATTATTACTTTTATGTTAAAGATGAGAAGTTTGAAACATGGGCAGGTTATATTCTTCAAAAAGTTAAGGATCACATAGCAAAATAGGTACTATAATGGGTAGGACTATAATCCAGACCACCTGACTCAAGAACTCATTAAGTGGCAAGCACTATGTCAGATGCTGGGGATGCACTAGCGGGCAATGAAAACAAGTTACCTATCCTCTCCAAGCCCATTGATTAGTGTGGATGACAAATTTATCAAATAACCTAACAAATAGATGTGGAATTACAAATGTGACAGTGCTGTAAAGGAGAGGCACATGGTCAATGAGATTCTGTGATGTGGAGATTTGACTTATTCTAGGTGGTTAGGGAAGGCTTCCCCGAACAAGTGATGCTCAAGATGAATTCATAGGTCGAGTTGGCATTAATTGGGTGTAAGAAGAGGAACAGACATTTCATGGAGACAGACTAGTATATGTAAAGACACTAAGTTGGGAGGAGGAAGGGTGAGTATGAAGGGCCAAAATAAGACCAGTGTGGCTAGAGTAAAATGGGTGGCAGGAGATAATGGGCATGTTTATAGAGAGAAGTTGGTCCTAGAATAAGCTGTAGAAATAGTTCCAGGCTGGACTGATAGGGTTTAAACTGGCGATATTAATGAGTCTGTTTGTATCCTAGTGGCAATGGAAAGCGAATGAAGAGTTATAAGTGTGAATGACATGAGGTAACATGATTCCGTTTGCATTTTGAAATGATTACCCTGGCTACAGTATTTAAAAGATACGGGGGTAGAGGTAGATTCATGTACATTACTGAGGAAGCAGTTGTATTTGTCAGACAAAAAATGATGGTGATTTAGACCAAACTGGAGGAGAAAAGTGCACAATTTGAAAGATATTTAGAAAGTAAAACTGACAAGTCTTAGGGACGAATTGAATATGAAGAATAAGGGAGAGAAATGTGTTAAGGGTCAGGGGACATGATTCAGATGTCTGTTTTCAAAAGTCAATTTCTGAGCCAGTGATCTTTCTTTTTCACCATGGTGACTCCATTATACTTTCAAAAATCTTAAAACTGGATAGCTGAGAGAGATCTTAGAGAGTCATTAAGACTGTTTCTATTCCACCCTTTATAAGAGGACAGACAGGTTATGGTTGTTCATATCACATAGCTGATAAGTGGCAGAACCAGGATTTGGTCCAGGTTCCCCAACCTTCATCCACAATGGTGGCTTACCCTAGAATGAATGCTCCTTGTGTTCATAGTTTATACCAGCTGTTGTGAGGCATATGAGGTTGGGAGGAGAAACTTGCCTTGGAGGTAGTAAGCAAGGTGATTATAAGAGAATCTGAGCCAGAAGAGGCAAATGGCAGAAATTTCTACAAAACATCAGAGTTGGTAGGCCAGGATAAAGATGATAATGTTTGGAATATATCCTATTCTTGCAGTGGCTGATGATTGCACTATACCCTACCCCCACAGTTGGCTATTTCTATTTAATGAAAAAAATGAAGAGCAAATTATTGCCAGACCTGATGTGTTGATGTGCACTACTCTGCAGTGACTGCCACCAATGGATTTGAAGTCAGTGGAAAAGGAACTTATTTCTTATCAAAACCTTTTCAACACCTTGGAATTGAAGAGAAGAATACATTCTGACACATGTACTGTGACTATTTTTATAACTCTACCACTTTATCATTTCACATTCTCAAGGAAGGTCTTGGAGACAAGCAATCAATCATTCACCACATTGCAGCCGTGGGCAAGCTTTTGGTGATCTACTTAGAAATCTCTGACGTCTATTTGAATGATTCTAATGGAAAATGAAGATGTGTTTATGTGTGTGGCATTGTGATGGGAGAGTAGTGATTAGAGGGTTGAAAAATGGAGGAGCTCTAAAAAAGAACTGTGTTTCCCCCCAGAAAATCTTCCCCCATAATGAAGTATTATGGGTATAATGTACAAGAAAATGGTGATGGAAGCATCTATACTTATGCTAGTTCAAAATGAATTTCAAAATTCTGTCCTGATTTTTTAAATCAAATATCACAACCTTCTTTTTCCTTTCCTTTTCTCTTCCTCTACACATCCTTTGCATTTTTTTTTGATGGCTATATTAATTTAATTTAATTTTATTTTATTTTTTATTTATTTATTTATTTTATTTTATTTTGTCAATATACATTGTGGCTGATTATTGCTCCCCATCACCAAAACCTCCCTCCCTTCTCCCTCCCCCCCTCCCCCAACAATGTCCTTTCTGTTTGCTTGTCATATCAACTTCAAGTAGTTGTGGTTGTTATATCATTTCTTTTTCTTTCCTTCCTTTCTTCCTGAAAAAATCAGTCCTAAATCCACTAGGTGAATCACAACAATATAGGTATCTGAGCCTGACTGAATGGGGGGCTGTGGTGGTGCAGAGGAAGGTGTGGAAGCCTAGAGGGATGAGGAGGGCATCTGCATAGGAGGAATGTGTGTGATGTTACAGCTTGAGCAAGGTGAAGAGAACATTTCCACAGAGGAATGGCCAAGTGTGTGGTGTCAGAGCTTAAGTGGGGTGAGAAGAGCATCCACCCAGCGGGGAAACCCTTGTGGAATGCTGTAGTCTGATTGAAGTAAGATGGAAACCACACAGGATTGATGGCTCAGTGTACTGTGTCAAAGTATGGATGGAATAAAGAAGGAGTCCACTTATGGGGCAGTGGTGGCAACCCAGCACAGAGTCCAAATGGAGTGAGATTGGAATTCGATTGGGATCAGAAGAACAATTGAATGGGGGAAGGTAGTGCAGTGGTGATGGGATTACATACAGGGAAACTGATCAAATAAGTTTAAGAACAATGGGAACCAGGTTCTTGCTCTTGGAGAATGGAGTTGCAAATATGAAAAGGGAGAAATCTAGAATCAGCACTATGTTACTGGATTGGGACTGGATTTCTCAGTGTGAACTCATGGTTTTAATGTATACAGATAAGTATCTTACCAAAAAATATGTATTAATTACAAAGGATAGAAAGGGTAACTTTACAGTAGAGAAACCTGGAAGGCACCACCTTAATCAAGTGATCAATGTGAACACCATCTATAATGGGACAGATTAAAAAACCACGTCTCACCTGATCGCTTCTGTGATATTCCTCTCAAAAATGCATAATCAGAATTTAATCATGAGAATACATAGAAAAACCCAGACTGAGGTGCAGTTTACAAAATAACTGATCTATAATCTTTAAAATTACAAAGGTCATGAAAGTAAAGTTTGAGAAACTATTCCAATGAAGGAAGTTAAAGTGTTATAACAACGAAATGCAATGCATGATTGTGAACTGGATCCTTTTGCCTTAAAATATATCATTGGGACAACTGGTGGGACTTGAATGGGGTCTGAAAAAGAGTTCCTGAGTTTTATAGTTGTTTGTACTTATATAAGAGAGTGCCCTTTATGGTAGAAAATACACAATAAAATATTCAGGGCTGATTGGGGCATCATGTTTGCAACTTACTCTCCAGTGGTTTAGGGGAAAAAAGTTATTTGGCCTGTGCTCCTATACTTGCAAATTTTTTGTAAGTTTGGCATTATATGTGTATATGTGTGTATAAAGGGAAGGTGATATAGTTTTAGTGATTGAGAAAATGGGCTTTAAAATCAGACAGACCTAGGTCTGATTCTTGGCTTTACCACTTAATTGCTGTGTGGAACTGAACGAGTTATTTAACTCTGAGTTTCCCTATCTGAAATATAAGGATAAAAGTAGTTACATTCTCATTGGGCCACCATTATAATTAAGTGTAAGATGACATTGTCGTTATCACCATCATCACTTTCCTTTGACTGAGAATTTGCTATATGTGTTGAATTTAGTGGAATATTTGTCAAACTGTCTGTGATGAAGGATCAGAATTTTTAAAAATTTAATTCATCAGTAACATACTTTTGGAAGATATAATAATAATGAATTGCTAAAAATGAATTAAGAAAAGGATACAAAATAAAAGCCTACATTTTATTAGATTCAGAAATTACATTTTAATAAATATAATGAGAACAAGTATCATAGGAAAAATAAATTAATTATAAAAGTCTATTATTCATTGAAAGTATAAGTATAGGCGATGATTATGAGTGAAATTCTGATTTCCCATATTAGATGCCTATATGTACATTTTATTTTTTATTTTTTTTATTTATTTTTTTTTTTGAAATGCTCTAAATTTATTTTATTTTATTTTATTTTATTTTATTTTTTTTATTTTTTTTATTTTTAAATTTTATTTTGTCGATATACATTGTAGCTGATTATTGCTTCCCATCACCAAAACCTCCCTCCCTTCTCCCTCCCCCCTCCCCCCCGACAATGTCCTTTCTGTTTGCTTGTTGTATCAACTTCAAATAATTGTGGTTGTTATATCTTCTTCCCCCCCCCCCCCCGGTTTGTGTGTGTGTGTGTATGTGTGTGTGTGAATTTATATATTAATTTTTAGCTCCCACCAATAAGTGAGAACATGTGGTATTTCTCTTTCTGTGCCTGACTTGTTTCACTTAATATAATTCTCTCAAGGTCCATCCATGTTGTTGCAAATGGCAGTATTTCATTCGTTTTTATAGCTGAGTAGTATTCCATTGTGTAGATGTACCACATTTTCCGTATCCACTCATCTGATGATGGGCATTTGGGCTGGTTCCAACTCTTGGCTATTGTAAAGAGTGCTGCGATGAACATTGGGGAACAGGTATACCTTCGACTTGATGATTTCCATTCCTCTGGGTATATTCCCAACAGTGGGATGGCTGGGTCGTATGGTAGATCTATTTGCAATTGTTTAAGGAACCTCCATACCATTTTCCATAGAGGCTGCACCATTTTGCAGTCCCACCAACAATGTATGAGAGTTCCTTTTTCTCCGCAGCCTCGCCAGCATTTATCGTTCAGAGTCTTTTGGATTTTAGCCATCCTAACTGGGGTTAGATGGTATCTCAATGTGGTTTTGATTTGCATTTCCCGGATGCTGAGTGATGTTGAGCATTTTTTCATATGTCTGTTGGCCATTTGGATATCTTCCTTAGAGAAATGCCTACTTAGCTCTTTTGCCCATTTTTTAATTGGGTTGCTTGTTTTCTTCTTGTAAAGTTGTTTGAGTTCCTTATATATTCTGGATATTAATCCTTTGTCAGATGTATATTTTACAATAAAAGACCACGAATAGCCAAAGCAATGCTCAGCAAAAAAAATAAAGCTGGAGGCATAACACTACCTGACTTTAAGCTATACTACAAAGCTATAATAACCAAAACAGTATGGTACTGGCATAAAAACAGACACACTGACCAATGGAATAGAATAGAGAATCCAGAAATCAACCCACACACTTACTGCCATCTGATCTTTGACAAAGGCACCAAGCCTATTCAGTGGCGAAGGGACTGCCTCTTCAGCAAGTGGTGCTGGGATAACTGGATATCGATATGCAGGAGAATGAAACTAGATCCATACCTCTCACCGTATACTAAAATCAACTCAAAATGGATTAAGGATTTAAATATACACCCTGAAACAATAAAACTTCTTAAAGAAAACATAGGAGAAACACTTCAGGAAATAGGACTGGGCACAGACTTCATGAATACGACCCCAAAAGCACGGGCAACCAAAGGAAAAATAAACAAATGGGATTATATCAAACTAAAAAGCTTCTGCACAGCAAAAGAAACAATTAAAAGAGTTAAAAGACAACCAACAGAGTGGGAGAAAATATTTGCAAAATATATGTACATTTTAAAAGACACTGTGTATATGGACATCTGAAGTTTTTATGTGACAAATGAGCCTGCTTCTGGCTAATTAATTTACATAATCTAGGCTGGATTAATGACAGTGCTACTCACCAGATATAATGTATACATGAGTATAACTCTTCTATGTTTTCTTTTAATAACACTGAGATTTGAGAAATTCATCTTGTGAGTATGTTGACAGGAATAAAATATTTTAAAAAATGATTTCAGCAAGCTCAAGTTATTCATTTTTAACTTCAAAATGAAAGGAGTGATGCTGTAATTTCAAAATTCGTCTTCAAGTGTTCATTGATAACCGGTTCCAAATATTTAACCTGTAAAGTTATAGCAAAATTATCTTTTGATGAAGGAAATACATTTCAGCTTTTACACATGTTTGGGTTCTAGATCTTAGAATATCACATGTTGTAATGTGATCCTATTGCAAATGACTACAACACAGCTTGCATAAAATGTGACTCATCACATGAGTTCAATAACATTTGAGTTCAATGAGACAAGCACTTTCTCAGATATTGTGACAATATGAATGTGGCTATAGACGTTTCTAAACTTGATTTTTATACTCATCTCATTGTGGACTGGTAACAAACAGTTCTCTGACTGGCACTGGTTCAAAGACCATTTTGCATACCACTGGCTTAGTGCTTTTGATAGATTAACTCAAGAAATAATGTATGTAAAACACTAAGAACAATGAGAGATACATAATAAGTGCTCAATAAATAATAGCTATTACTGATGTTGATATTATTGACATTGTTTAAAATGTTGACTGCCAAGCTTGAAAGGCTTTGTTAAATGAGAAAAAAAAAAAAACAAAACGCATCTTTCAGTAGTTAAGATGCATGCAGCCTTAAGTCAAAGCACTGCTCACAGATCATGCAGAGATGTACTCTGTATTATTCACTCAAAAGCAGGTGCTAGCCATGCAGAAAGACAAGTAAAATCTTGCTTTATTAGTAACACTGGTCTGGCCATATCATCTTTACATAGTTTTTGTAAAGACTTCTTTTAGGAAATACTTATGCATGCCCTATCACAGACCATTCTGTTTTTAACTAAGCCTCCAAGAAAAAGAAGCATGAGGTTTAAGCAGTCTACTCAGAGTACTGACTGAGTCTCTTCATTTCCAACAAACATACCAAACATCAGCTAAGTCAGGGAGCTCCTGACACTCACCCTTACATTGCCTCCCCTTACTGGGGAAATTTGAATCGGGGAGCTGATACTTTGAAATTGCCTAATTGCATGGTGATCCCATGAGACTACAGAATTACCTGAGGTAAAATTTCCAGATAGCAGATTGAGCAAGTGTACTTGATTCTAGGTCATTAGTCAGAATTTTGAGGACCTTGGGTAACTGCTTCTTCCTTTTTTCTTTGCCATGTTTTGGCCTCAATAAATGGCCTTTATAAGTCAGATCACCTTATTGGCAAGGGAACAAATGCTGTATACTATTACCTTCTGATATTCCACCTTGGTTATGAGCCACCAAATTTGGCCACATAATCCTAAATATGTATAAGCTAGGTAGAATAATGTAGTAGTGAAAGACAGCACAACAGACATATATTAGTAACCAGTAGATCAGTGGAGAATTCCTTGTGCAAGAAATCCCCAAAGTGATATTTGAGCTTCCTGGATCTGAAGGTGTATGTCTCTCTCTATACTTGGGAAGTTTTCCTATTATTGTTTCACTGAATAGATTTTTAATGCCTTTACCTTTCTCCTACCTTTCTGGAACACCCATGATTTGGACATTTGTGCACTTAAGGTTGTCTGCTAGCTCTCTTAGACAATCTTCATTTTTTAAATTCCTTTTTCCTTCTTTTTGTCTGACTGGGTAATTTCAAAAAGACCATCTTCGAGTTCAGAAATTCTTTCTTCTGCTTGTTCTAATCTGCTGATTAAGCTCTCGGTTGTCTTTTTAAATTCAATGCCTGCATCTTTCAATTCCAGGAATTCTGTTACATTCTTTTTTAAGATATTAATCTCTTTGTAAATTTCCTCCTTCATATCCTGGATATTTTTTCTCATTTCATTGTGTGTCTTACAGAGTCTTCTCTTATCTCATTGAGTTTCCTTAAGATAGTTACTTGGAATTCCTTTTCAGTCATTTTAAGGATTTCCTGTTCTGTAGGGTCTGGTACTTGAGGTTTACTGAAGTCCTTTGGTGGTGTCATATTTTCTGATTTTTTTGTATTTCTAGTATCTCTACATTGATTTTTGGTCATCTGGTAGATTAGTTGCTTCTTCTATTACCCTGGAGTGGACTTTGAGGAGAAAGACCTCTTCCTCTTTTTCCAGGCTCCAGCAGTGATTCTCCTTGTGTCAATGAAGACCAATACGTGGTGAGCCACCTGCACGGGGTTTGTGGAAGTTACTAACGCAGTGAGCCATCCTTGCATCAGTAATAGCTGTGGCACAGAGGGAAAAATACCACATGTCCTCACTCATATGTGGGGGCTAAGAAGAAAGAAGGCAGGAAAGAAAGACCACAGTGGTGCATTGGACTTGCAGAGGGAGAGAACAGACCTATAGCTGTGGGGTGGGAAAGAGGAGGAGAGGGAGGTTGGTGATTAATTGGGTGTGGGACATGGGGAATAATTGCAATTTGTGGCAATGGGCATGCTGATAGTATTGATCTGATGATCATCACAACTTGGGCACAGGTGGGGATGGTCAACTTTGTACCACATGAATATGCATAATCAACAACAAAAAAATAAATTCCCAAAGGGATCTGACCTCTTTCCGTCATATTACAAAATAACCTCAGACTGCATTTATGGCACTGAGATACCTAAAGTTTACCTATTCTTCTCTTATCTGGTATGTTTATTTTTTTTGTTGGTGATGTCATTTATAGGATTGTTCTGTTCCTGTTTGGAATGTACAAGCACATTTTCTGTATACAGTTGCATTTTTTTGTGCTTGAGTTGTTTTAATTATGCATTTTATTTTAAGGACATTGTTTTATCATGAGTCTTATTAATTGTTCAATTATCACACTGTTCCTGCCTTTATGTGCATGGCACAGCAACCTTGAAATATTAGAGGAGGATAGACCTAGCCTTTCAATGCAAGAAGATACAGTTTCATAGTCAGACCATCTTTTTGAAATATTTCTGAAAAACAACTAGAATGGGTGAAGAATGGAAAGTGGCAACAGCTTTCCTAATCACTGTCTTCCAGTTAACTTGAACTATCCACTGAGTCCTAATTCCAATAAGATATTTCTAATAACAAATGCCATAGTTACATTTCATTGCAAGGAAAAAAGATGACTCTGAGCAATCCATAGCCCAATTTTGACTTCTAAAAAACAAACTAGAAAAAAAAAAAAGATTATCCTCAGATTTAGAAAATTTTGTTTTTAAGGTTAGGAATAATTACAGTATTTTTCAAAATTTTTAGTAAAATGTATAGAGATAAAATAACCTTCTAACATTTAAAAAAATTAACTCATACTTGGTTGGATTTGATAAGAAGCATCTTTCTATTTTCTCATATTTGAACAGCATCTTCTGGGTAATACTGAAAAATGAGTTAACTTGGACTTTGTTGAAGTTAATTAAAAATCACAGTTTCAACTAGATGAGTACCACAATAAAGCCTCCCACATTATAATTACATTATTGTTTTCCACAAATTTATAATATTTTGATGTTTCCAAAATATATAACATCATGGCTTAATTACTGATTATGCTGGTGTGACTATTCTCTATTTAAAAGGGAAAAATTATACATATGTCTATGTATATATATGTATTTCATGAACACATACTTATTAAATATTATTATTATGTATCAGATCTTGGTAAATGTAATTGTTCTTGTTTTCTATTAAGCATAGTTTCCAGTCCTCAATACACTAAGCTTCTGAAGGAAATATCATTTTTTTCATAATATGTGCTGTACAGACAACTAATACATATGAACCTTAAGTGTAGGAGGTGTGCTTAAATCATTCATAGAAAGAATTCTGACCATCCAATGTTAATTGGGTCCCATTCTTTTCTTCCACTCTTTATATTTGATCCTTGTTTGTTTATTTTATCACACTTAAAATTTTCAGTAACACATTCATTTTCTATTTACTTCATTTGTTCTCTCTCTCATCTCCACATGAATGTAAGCTTCATGAGGTAGGACCTGTGCCAGACATGTTCACTATTGTATTTCTAGTATTCAAAACATTGCCTAGCACATAGTTGGCGTCTAATAAATTTCAATTTAATTAAGGAAAGTTCTTATAATTCTTTATAACCCTCGGACTTAGCACCATAGTAGATAGTCAGTAAATATTTGCTGATCATTCAGTTTTTGGATATGACATAGGTAGGTTAGATCTATCTCCCTGTGCAGTGATGTTAATACTGAACTTTTTAGTTAGGATGATACTATATTCATTTCCTATTGTTCTCTAAACAAGGGTTGAATCTCTTTTTCCAGAGTGCCAACACTAATAATGTACGATCTCACTGTTCCACTGAGTTCTTGAAACATATGTAGCCCATTTTTCATTTGTTTCATCAACATGTAATGTTCAGAGGAGCCTAGTACCATATGTGATCTGTAAATCAATGTTGCCAACAGAAATCATGCAAAATCTATACCTAATGCTGGAGAGGAGCAAGAAAGAGTTAAGCAAAAAAAGAGAGAGAGAAAGAAGTGTAGTTATTAAGCAGTCTGTGTAGGAGAGAGGAATGTAGTGGGTAACATGTTGGTTATTTAATAGGTCTTCATGTTAGTGTTAGAGTGGGAAGGACCCTAGTTTGGAAACCAGAAGATTTTGGTCTAAATCCTAGCTCTGCTACATACTAGTTGTATGACCCCCTACAAATGACTTGATCTCTTGTATCATATTCCCACAACTCTATGAAGGGGGTAGTAATAGCCCCATGTACTACAGTGAGTATTAAATGAGATAATGTATATGCAAGTTGATAAACAGATAACTACAATTTATATTAATTAAGCATAAAATTTAACTCCACTTTTTACTTTTTAAAAATTTTTGCTTTTCTAATTTATTTTTTATTTTTTAAAAGATAATATATTATACATATAAGTAGGGTAAAAAATTGACTTTCAATAGCTGTGTACAATGTGTGATGGTCAGATCAGGATAGTTAGCTTATTCATCATTACAATATGTAATTGTTCTTTGTGTCCATTAACTAATTTCTCATTAGCCTCTTCCCTCTCTCCCCTCACCTCCCCTTTTCCACCTGCAGAAACCACAGTTCTCTCCTTCTAAAAGTTCAATGCATTATTGTGATAAATTTAATTTTTTAATTGTTGTCCATTGGACTTTGCCACTTACTTTGGTAAGTTATTTAACTTTTCTGGGCTTCATTTTCTTTATCTGAAAAATGGGCACAATTGTATTATTTGGGTCACTGTAAAAATTACTTTGTGAATTAGCTTGAGGTAGTGAGGGTACTTCAAAAAGTTCATGGAGGGCCGAGCCCGTGGCGCACTTGGTAGAGTGCTGCGCTGGCAGCGCGGGCGACGCTCCCGCCGCGGGTTCGGATCCTATATAGGACTGACCGGTGCACTCACTGGCTGAGTGCCGGTCACGAAAAAACGACAAAAAAAAAAAAAAAAAAAAAAAAAAAAAAGAAAAAAAAAGTTCATGGAAAGATTCATATTATCTTTGAATTCTGCTTTTCTGTGCACTTTCTGAAGTACCTTCATACGTAGAAAGTGCTGCTGTTGTTACGGCTACTGATAAACCCTGATCCCCTAAAAGTCTGGGTTGTGTGTGTGTGTGTGTGTGTGTGTGTGTGTGTGTATAGGAATGAGAACAAGAATTTGCATTATAGGAGCTTCCATCAGAGAGGCACACAGAAAATATAAAGGGGACACTAATAGTCAACAAAGGTTGATTTAGAGATTTTGTGAGCCACTATAAGCTCCAAGATTAGCGACAGAGTTAAAGAAAACTTCTGAACTTTCTCAGCTTTGATGTTCTGAAACAGCATGATAATGCCACGTCCCCTCCCCTCCACACACACATAATTCCCATAACTGTTGTAAAAAAATAATCAAAACAGTGGTTTGGGGACATTTTGCAAGTATAAATATATTGTAGAACTGCTTAATGAGAAAATAAAAAAAATACACTTCATCTTGTTCAGCAGTAAAAGTTGGACAGATAATATTATAAAGGTCAATAATAATCATAACAAATGACATACTTTCCCACCCTTAGAGTAAGAAAAAATAGGCCGCGCAAATTTTCAGAATATCAGGGTCATTTTCTGGGATAGAACGTCTGGTGATAGAGATCTGAGGGAGCAGAGTTTCAAAATAGTATAATGAGATTCGTTGAAAATAAACTTAAGTACCCTTTGCTGAGCTAGGACTGCTTGCCCTCAACTCTACTGGAGTGAAGGCTGAGGTTTGGGGAAGCTACCCTCTCCTGAATCACCATTCCTATTGATCTTTCTCCCCCAGTGGGTTTGCTTTACAACTCCTAGCTAGGTGAAGAGGCTACACATTGAATGAGCTCATCTGGACTATCGCCAGTGAGATGCTGGTAAATGTTTTTAAAATTCCTCCTTCCCTGCCCCCAATTTTTATTTGTAGCATTTGCCAATACTCCCACCATAGCTGATTTAAAGCTACCAATGATTTGACTGTCAGCTTGAAAAATACTGGAAAATATAACAATCAGCCCCTGTGGCCTGATAGTAGCCAGCTTCAACATACCACTCATTGCGGTTGCAATGCACATGGTTTCTGGAATGGGTTATGTAATTTTATGTGGAATGGTTGAGGTAAAAAGAGATGATTTCACTGGCAGCCCAGCTGAGATGCACTCAACTAATTTCACCATAATGGCAGTACTTTATATGGAATATTTCCCATCGTGTTTTCTCTAGTAAATACAATAGATTATTTTGAGTCTCTGGAAATGCTTAATTATTAATATTTTCCTAAGGTTTGGCTTCTTTCAATGTTGCCTTCCATTATTTTATTCTCGTTTAGATAGTCTGAGATATTCAAATCTATTGTTTCAGAGAAGAAATTTTAAGGCTGTATCTTTGTGTGCACCTATTGTGGCCATTTAGCTAAATTGGCCAGTCATTTCAGTCTAAGCACTCAGGAAAGCTGATTCAATCCTCAAAAGCAGTTGCCATTCAGTGAGTGCCTATTCCCTGTCTGGCAGTGTGCTAGCCACATGCCAATATATGAGTGAAGAAGAAGCAGCTTCTGCCTTCACAGAGCTCATCATCTTGCACACAAGTCAGTTACTGTTATGGGCTAAATTATGTCCCCTCAAAATTCATATGTTGAAGCCTTAACTCCCAGTATCTTAGGATGTGACTGTTTTAGGAGATAGGACCTTTAAAGAGGTGATTAAATTTAAAAAAGGCCATTAAGTTGGGCCCCAATCCAATATGACTGGTATTCTAAGAAGAAGAAAAATTTTGGACACACAAAGAGACACCAGAGATGGAAGGGCACAGAGAAAAGACCATGCGAGTATTCAGCAGGAAGGTGACCATCTGAAAGGCAAGGAAAGAGGCCTCGGAAGAAACCCACCCTGCAGACATATTGATCTTAGATTTCCAGCCTCCAGAACTGTGAGAAAAAATTCTGTTGTCTAAGCCACCCCGTCTGTGGTGTTTTGTTATGGCAGCCCTAGCAAACTAATACAGTTACCATAGCCAGATATTTATAATATCTACCTATTAAGGTTAAGTTCAGTTGTGAACAACATAAAACTCAAAATAACAGTGGCTTTATGAATATAGAAGTTTATTTCTCATTTAAAAGTCCAGGCTATAAGCAGCGTGAAGGTGGCATGACATCTCTTGTCTATCATATGCATTTGAGATCTCAGTTCTTCCAGCTATCACTGTCATATTGAATATATAGCCCTTGCCTTTATATTGCGAGATGTGGCATCTGTATTCTAGTCAGGAGGATGGAGGGGGATTTGAAATAGAGAAGGCAAAGTTGTCAATGGAGGAAGACACCTGGAAACCACCATATAATATTTCTGCTTATGTTGCATTGCACATATAATTATGACCTATAGCTAATGGCTACACTTACCAGTAAAGTGGGTTTGTTACTATAAAAGAAGTGGATACTGGATAAGAAAACAAGTTGCATGAAGCCTCTGATACACTCTACCTTATTGACTCCTCAAATAACAATGCTCACCCTTCTTTCCACACACAGAACACATTTCAGTCTTTCCTGAGAGAGAAGATCCAAAGTCCCATCTGGTTACTCTGTTCATCTCAAAGTTCAAGATATCTAATGACACACTTTTTTTTTTTTTTTTTTTTTTTTTTTTAAATCACATCCTGATGTGATTCATTGTATTCTGGTCATCTGTAAACTAAGAAACAAGTTTATTTTTATTTTATTTTATTTTTTTAGTCGTTTTTCCGTGACCGGCACTCAGCCAGTGAGTGCACTGGTCATTCCTATATAGGATCCGAACCCGCGGCGGGAGCGTCACCGCGCTCCCCGCGCAGCACTCTACCGAGTGCGCCACGGGCTCGGCCCAGAAACAAGTTTATTGTCTTCTGGATACCTATAAACTAAGAGTCAAGTTATCTGCCTTCCTATTCACCCACCCAGTACACAATTGTAGAGAAGAAACAGGATAGTAGTAACAAAAACTCCCATTTAGAAAAGGGAGAATTGGAACCACCCAGTAGTTTCCAGTCCATACCAATGACGAAAATCATTTGGAACAGAAATTGTAAAGACCATGAGCAAAAGCATGGAGATAGATAATTGAATTTTACGAATGGAACAGTTGTTTTGCATAACTGATTAGTGATTTCAATGAACTGACAGTTTATTGAAGTGTTCATAGATAACAACTGAATTATACCTTGATCAGGCTATTTCATATAATCTTATAGGTTAATAAAATTTCTTATTTAAGGGGAAGAGAATGAAAATTATATTTGTTCCTTGCCTATTATATTAATTCATTCAACAAATAATTTAAAAAATAATGATAGATTGCTATACTAGGCACTGGGGATACAGCAGTGAAGAAAACTGGTATAGTGTATGCTCTCATGGAGTTTACATTCTAATAAGGACAGACAATGGAAAAAAACACAATTAAATATATAATGTGCCAGGTCTTAAATTCTGTAGAGAAAAATAAAACTTGGTAAATGTTTTAGGAAGAGCCAGGTTGAGGTGGTGGCGGTGGTGGTATTTTACACAGAGTTATCATGGCAGATTTGATCAGAGACCCAAAGAGAGTGTTTGTGAAAGATTGTATTTAAATCTTAAGAATCTTAGAGATATATAAGTGTATACACACGCACGCACATACACCCCTTCATAAATATCATAAATATTAGTTGACAACATTATGGTCTTACAGAGGAGGAAAGGAGAGGGAAAATGGGAAAACTATGCTTTGCAAAGAAACCAGGTGTCATATATGAGGGTGACCCAACATGTGGATCTGTACTTTATACTCAGGTCTTATCTGTCATGTTTTCAACCTGGCTTGGTTCCTCAGATACTGTTCAGATGCATTTTGTAATTTTTCTGTTCATATAATTATTTATAAAATACACAAACAGGTTTTTAAAAATTCATTTAAAGCAGATGCTATCTTGCCATATTTTATTCTGGGTGAACAAAGAAATATGGGCAGTACTGAGCAGGGGTATATACTGACATAATGAGGCTTTAGGATTAGATTGACAGGAAGGTGAATCCTAGATCTACCACCTACCGGTTGTAAGGATTTAAGTGAATTAATCTGAGTCTTAGTTTTCTAGACTATAAAAATGGCTTAATACCTATTTATTTTACAGGTGTGAGAAAGTTAAATATAAACATATATATAAAGGCTCTAGAATCCTATCTGGACGATGCTCAATGTTGATTGCCTTGCCCTTTTCCACGATGTATCTCTAAACTGCTTTAAATAACTTGTGATGATAATATAACCTATAAAAATATCATTCATAAGAATATAAACATAACTTAATTTGATGCAAATAACATCCTTGACTCATTGATAGTCCATATAACAAGGTGGTGAAAAGGGGGGGTTTACAGTCAGACAGACCTAGATTTCCCTCCTTGTTCCCATTTATTATTGTTTATTTTTATAAAGTAATACTTTATGTTTCTGGTATGTTGTCAGGCACTTTAAATGCCTTCCTGGTTGATTCTCATAACAGTTTGAAACTAAATAGGCATGGCTTCAAATGCCGTATCTGCTGCTTATTAGCTGTGCTATCATGGAGATATCACTGAACCTCTTTGAGTCTATTTCATATCAACAAAGTAGAGATGAACTCACAGAACTGAACCCACAGGCCTGTTCTGAGAATCAAGGAAGAAGACATTTTAACTGCCTACTCTTTGAATTCTGAACATTCTGAATTTTTATGTTTGTTCCCAGTTTGTTGATTGTGTCACAAAGGTTTCTCAAAGCTGGATCAGGCTGACAGTGGAATGGGATCACACAGATGTAGGTGGATACTCTCTGCAATTAAATACAAGTGCTCTGGAAATTAGTCTCTTGAGGGTTTTATCTTTGTTTCCATTACAATATTTTGGTCATTTATTTTGTCTTTTTAAAGCAAATGTCTCAGTGATTACATCTTCAACAATCGCTTGTTCCTCCTGGGAATGTATGTGCTAAAGGAAAGAAATTTTGTTGAGGAACACCAATATCCTTAGCATGGATACTTCAATTTACTTAAAAAAATAAATAAATGCTTGGGGCTTCTGATAGTTCTGTTGATTCCAGGTGCAGTGTTGTGCCTATTTAGAAACCCTTCTTTAACCCCACATAGATACATTCTCTGGAAACAAGGGAATTAATCTAAAAATACTCAAAATCAGCAGTAACCTCAATAGACCACCACCTTGTTTTTTTGACAAGGGTGTTTGAGTAGGAGTCTCCATAGCAGATATGCCAATTATCCACAGGTTTGGGGATTTTAAAAAGGCAATCAAGAATTTTAACAGCACCAATATCAAAATAATTCCCATTCCCTATTGTTTTAGTCTGTTTTGTGTTGCTATAACAGAAAACCTGAGACTGGGTAATTTATAAAGAAAAGAGGTTTATTTGGCTTACGATTCTGGGACAGCTGCATCTGGCATGGGCCTCAGGCTGCTTCTACTCATGGTGGAAAGTGTCAGGCAGCCGGTGGGTACAAGCAGATCACATGGTGAGAGGAAGCAAGAGAGAGGAAGCAAGAGAGAGAGAGAGAAGGTGCCAGGATCTTTTAAACAACAAGCTCTGGCGGGAACTAATAGAGGGAGAACTCACTCATTAATCCCCCCTCCCCCAGGGAGAGCATTAATCCATTCATGAGGGATCCACCCCCATGACTCAAATCAGTTTCCAACACTGCCACATTGGGGATCAAATTTTCACATGAGTTTTGGAGGGGACAACACATCCAAACTCCATCACCTCTGCAGAATTAAAAACTGATCAAGATTATTACACACATTTGGTGAGATGAGATTTTGTTGTTTCTTCCTCAAAATGAAACAGGAAGAAAACCTACTATATTTTTGCTCTGGATTTTTACACTTTCTCAAACAACTGAAAATCCTACATTTTCCAGAGAAATTATATTTGATCTAAGAATATCTGTAACATTCAAACATATTTTTCCCAGCACTTGACATTAAAGTTCTTAGCAATATCAAACTTTCTCTTAGTTTTTATGAAATATCTTAGCGTTATTATACAACATCAGTGATACCAGAGTCTTGCCAGTATCTTTAACATTATCAGTAACAAACTTTGTAAATAACCTGCTGACACTGTTCATAACAGTTAACTGTTGAGTAACAAATATAAGTTCAATGAGCACTTCTCATCCTCATCTATAGTTTACTCTTTGAGTTATACAAAATACTTTTATAATATAGGGATGAATTTGAGACATTACCTGTGTCAGTTACCATTCTCTGACTCATGAAAAAGAGGAACATAGCTGAGCAAAAATTGTAATAGTGATTATTTATTGGATGCCTACTCTTTGATAGGTACTTTCCTAATATTATGTCATTTAATCCTCACAACAGGAAAAGTAATATTATGCCATTTTACAAATACAGAAATTGAAGCTTGTAAAGGTCTTGTAACTTATTCAAGTTCCTATGGCTAATGTGTAGTAGAGTCAGAACTTAAATCCAGATATATTTGGTTTCAAAACCTAGGATTTCTTTTTTCATTAAATAAAATTTCTTTCTTAGGTTATGTTAAATGAGAAAAGTCCTGAAGAATTCAATACACATGTTCTTCATAATTCTGGGTTATTTTCTTTGAGTAAACTAGCTGCTTTGGCCCTTGAAAACTGAAATTTTATTTACTATTAAAGTTAAAACTATTGTTTATTTTTCAAAAACTTACCATTTTTTTTTCTGGGCCTGTTCTGTTTTTGTGGCCACTTGATTGTGAAATTTGGAGAAGGGAGGCAGGACTCTGGCATCACTTCTAGGAATTTTGTCATATGGCATTTCGTTCTCTTGAATTAGAAATTATGTCTTTTATCTTCAGTTTTTATGAATGTTTTCATTCTATTGTGCTTAACGTAAATTGTTTAATGCAAGCCTGGTGCATTGTACTGAAGAGTTTCTGTTTATCTTGAGAATTGCTAAACTGCGTTCCATCTTTATGAAGAAATGCATATTTCTTAGGAAAATTATTCTGTAAGAAAGGTTAAAGTAAATAACAACGGAGAAAAATTCTAGTTCCTTAAATATAGGGAACTGAAAAGTCAAATCCAAGAATCCTCTTTGCCACTAGACATATGACAATTTCATTTGATTGTGACATAGATGAAATAGCAGTGTTTTAAATTTATTGCCTTTTAGTAATCTACTGAGAGGGACAAACAAGAGTCAATGGCCATGTTGTCCTTACTTAAATAATTCATTTCAGGTACATTATTGCCTGTAAGTACAGCCTCACGCTTGCCAAAGTAGAAAGGAGACAGGTCTGTGGCAAAAAATTCATCTAGAAATTCATCTAGTGAGCAATTACATAAGAAATGGTGATATTTTCTTACATAGCTTGCTTTCTTCTATTACTGCCCCAGATTTTCTCTTTTGTATCTTATAGACATTTTGCAAAACATGAGAAAAAATCTCAAGTAAATAATGTTGTGTTTTGAAGGCCTTCTCCTTCACTATTGGGTCCTTCTGTCTAATTCAACCTGGTTCTTGGTTCAGACAGAAGGATGTACTTCATGGTCCTGACTCCACTTTCATAACACTACTAACTGTGGGCAATACTCACTCAGTATAAAGGTAACTACTTGCCAGGTGTGATTTAAGGAGCATTAAAAGTTCCTCTGCTCCAAATAGATCCCTTTGTTAAGGTATCTAACGTAATTTTTTTCCCCAATTCTTTTGGCTTGAGTGTTAAAGAAGTTTTTCAAATGCAAATATTATATGGGTAGTGTAAGCTATTATGAGACATTAACTTTCTTATTTTTTATTAATTACTGTAATGTTGGAACGCCTACTATATGATAAGATACATGGCTTGCTGTGGGGGAGAGACAGCGACTGAAAAAGAATAGACAGAGTCTCAGTCCTCAAGAAACTTAATTGGAAAGTTAAGATAACTCGAGCTACCTGACTGTAATCCTGAATAATAGTATAAGTAAGTTTTGATTTGGGTCCAGGGACAGAAATGTTCTTGGGAGAATGAAGAATGAATTATTATGGAAAAAATTGGGTGGATCACTTCTTTGGAGGGGGCTGAGAGTAGGCAATGAACAAAAAGTATACTGGTATTTGAGTGTGTGTGTGTCTGTCTGTCTGTCTGTTATATCCTAAGAAATAATGAAGCCTTAAAACAATCTTACAATTTTTCCAAGTGCTTGCCTTGGTTGTACAGGCTGTGGCATTCATGTATAATCACATATTGCTTGGTGGTTTTTCCTTTCCAGGAAGTGAAGTGATTTGTCTAACTGGTAGATTTTATAAGAGACCAGGTGGTCACTGGGGTAAAAAATAAATGGGATGTACCAAGAAGTTTGGTGAGAAAGGAGTAAGAAAATAGAATTTCCAATACAGCTTGCATTGTCTTTGATCTTTTTTGTCTAGTCTGCATCCCTGGGAAAGCCTGCTAAGCTCCACCAAACTATAAACTTTCTTCGCTTGTAGACAGGACTTAAAAACATGTTTCCTATGAGAATGTAAAATGGTGCAGCCTCCGTGGAAAACAGTATGGTGGTTCCTCAAGAAATTAAACATGGAATTACCATATGATTGAACAATTCTGGTTCTGGGTATATAACCCCCAAGGTTGAAATCAGACTTAAACAGATATTTGTACACAAATGTTCATAGCGGCATTATTTACAATTGCCAAAAGTTGGAAACAACCTGAATGCCCATGGATGGGTGGATCGATAAACAAAATGTGGTGTATAAATACAATAGAATATTATTCAGCCTTAAACAATGAATGAAATTCCAACACAAAACAATGAATGAAAATCCAACACATGGCTACAACATAAATGAACCTTGGAGACATTATGGTAAGTGAAATGAGCCAGTCACAAAAGACAAATATTGTATGATCTCACTTATATGAGGTACCCAGCATAGTCAAACTCATAGATACAGAAAGTACAGTGCTGGTTGCCAGGGGCTAGGGGAAAGGGAGGATGGGAGTTATTGTTTAATGGGTATAGAGTTTCAGTGTGGGATGATAAACAGTCCTGGAGATGGATGGTGGTGATGGTTTCACAACAATGTTAACATTCTCAATGCCTCTGAACTGCTCACTTAAAAATTGTTAAAACGGTATCTTAGTTCATTTTCTGTTCCTATAACAGAGTACTTGAGGCTGGGTAATTTATAAAGAGAAGAGGTTATTTGGCTCACGATTCTGTCATTTGGAAAGTCCAAGATCATGGTGCTGGCATCTGCTTGGCTTCCAGTGAGGGCCATGTGCTGTGCCACACCAGATAGGGAAACAGAAAGGTGAGTGGGTGTGGGCAAAAGGACATGCATGAGAGGCTGGGCTCACTTTATAATAACCAGCTCTCAAGGAAACCTAATCCATTCCTGCAAGAGCAAGAACTCACTCACCCCTGAGGGAGGGCATTAATCTATTCATGACGGCAGTGTCCCATGATCTAAACACCTTCCATCTAGCTCCACCTCCCAACACTGTCATATTGGAAGTAAAATTTCAAGTGAGTTTCAGAGGGGACACACTAAAATTATAGCAAATGGTAAATTTTATGTTCTATATATTTTATCACAATAAAAATTTTAATTAATTTTTAAATTAAAATGTATTGATTGTACATATTTATGATGTACCGTTATATTTCAATGCACATACACAATGTGTAGTGATCAAATCAGGATAGTGAATAAATTCATCATTTCTTTCTGATGAGAACATTTAAGCTCCTCACTCCTGGCCATTTGAAAACATATAATAAATTATTGTCAATTATAGATGCCTAGCACTACTGTACACCACTAGAATTTATTTTTCCTATCCAGCTGTAATTTCGGATCCATTAACCAACCTCTCCCTATCTCTCTTCCTCCTTCCCCTTTCCATCCTCTAATAACCACAGCTTTACCCTCTACTTCTCAAACTTCAACTTATTATTTTATTTTAGCTAGCATATGCAAGTGAGAACATGCAGTATTTATCTTTATGTGCCTGACTTATTTCGCTTAACATAATTTCTTCTAGGCTCATTGACATTGATGCAAATGACAAGATTTCATTCTTTTTCATGGCTGAATAGTGTTCTATTGTGTGTGTGTGTGTGTGTGTGTGTGTGTGTGTGTGTGTGTGTGTGTGTGTGTACATATATACCACATTTTCTTTATCCATTCATCTGTCAGTGGACACCTAGGTTGATTCTACATCTTGGCTATTGTGAATAGTGCTGCAATGAACACAGGGGTGCAGATATCTTTTTGGTATGCTAATTCCCTTTTCTTTGGGTAAATAGCCAGCCATGGGACTGCTAAACCATATGGTAGTTCTACTTTTTAGTTTTTTGAGGAAACTCCATATAGTTTTCCATAATGGCTGTACTAATTTAAATTCCCACCAACAGTATATAAGAATTCCCCTTTCTCTGCATTCTTGCCAGCATTTGTTATTTTTGTTTGTTTGTTTGTTTTTGATAATAGCCTTTCTAACTGGGGGGAGATGATATCTCACTGCGGTTTTGATTTGCATTGCGCTGATGATCAGTGATGTTGAGTACTTTTTGATATACATGTTGGCCATTTGTATATCTTCTCTTGAGAAATGTCTATTCAGGTCACTTGCCCATTTTGTAATCATATTATTATTATTATTTATTTATTTATTTATTTATTTATTTATTTTTTTGCTGTTGAGTTGTTTAAGTTCCTTGTATATTCTGGATATTAATCCCTTGTCAAATGAATAGTTTGCAAATACTTTCTCCCATTTTTCTGGTTGTCTCTTCACTCTGCTGATCATTTCCTTTGCTGTGCAGAAGGTTTTAGTTTGATGTAATTCCATTTGTCTATTTTTTGTTGCCTGTGCTTTAGAAGTCTTCTACATAAAATTTTTACCCATACCAATGTCTTAGAGTGTTTCCCATATGTGTTTTATTCCAGTAGTTTTATAGTTACAGGTCTTACATTTAAGTCCTTAATCCATTTTGAGTTGATTTTGGTAAATGGTGAGAGAGAGAGGGGCTAGTTTCATTCTTCTGCACATGGATATCCAATTTTCCCAGTATCATTTGTTGAAGAGGCTGTCCTTTCTCTAATGTATGTTGTTGGCACCTTTGCCAAAGATCAGTTGGCTTTAAATAAGTGGATTTATTTCTGTGTTCTCTGTTCTGTTCCATTGGTACATGTGTTTCCTTTTCTGCCAAAATCATGCTGTTTTGGTTACTATAGCTTTATAGTATATTTTGAAGTTAGGTAGCGTAATGCCTCCGCTTTATTCTTTTTGCTCAGGATTGTTTTGGCTATTTGGGGTCTTTTGTGGTTTCATATGTATTTTTAGGATTGTTTTATCTATTTCTGTGAAGAATGTCTTTGGTATTTTCATAGGGATGGCCTTGAATCTGTAGATCTCTTTGGCTGGTATAGTCATTTTGACAATATTAGTTCTTCTAATCCATGAGCATGGAATGTCCTTTTATTTTTTTGTGTCTTCTTTAATTTCTTTCATAAATGTTTTGTAGTTTTCATTGTAGAGATCTTTCACCATGGTTAAATTTATTCCCAAGTATTTTTTTTTTTTTGGTAGCTATTGTATATGGGACTGCTTTATTGATTTCTTTTTCAGCTAGTTTTTTGTTGGTGTACGGAAATGCTACTTATATTTGCATGTTGATTTTGTATCCTGCACCTTTACTGAATTTGTTTATCAATTCTAAGAGGTTTTCTTTGGTGCAGTCTTTAGGTTTATCTACATATAGGATGGTGTCATCTGCAAACAGGGACAATTTGGTTTCTTCTTTTCCAATTTGTATGCCCTTTATTTCTTTCTCTTGCCTGATTGCTCTGGCTAGTACCTACAGTACTATGTTAAATAGGAGTGGTGAGAGTGGGCATCCTTGCCTTGTTCCTGTTCTTAGAGCAAAAGCTTTCAACTTTTCCCCATTCAGGATGATGTCCACTGTGGGTTGTAATATAAGGCCTTTACTATGTTCAGATACATTCCTTCTATGTCTAATTTGTTGAGTTTTTATCATACAAAATACGAAAAGAAACCATGTTTCTCCAAACCTTTTCTGAGTAAGCAAAAAATCCCATGGCACATCTGCATTGCAAATTTTATATAGATATAGAAACTTATATTTTTAAATTATTTCCTTTAAGGTAAAGCTCATGTTTTTCCTGCCATTAAGTACTATTTTTGATGCCATAGTAGTATGAGTGTACAGAAAGATAAACCATGGTTCTTGCCTTCAAAGAACTTATAAACTTGTTAAGTAGACAACAATAACATAGAGAAAGAACAAAGAAAACTTAAGACATTATATGCCAAACATCACATATTACAATGCTAAGCTCTATGTATCATAACTACTGTAGTAGTTCAAAGAAAACATATTAATAAGAGTTGATATGTAGGGGGTAATTTTATGGAAGAATTAATGGTTGATTTGGGTTTGAAGGATGAATAATATTTGCATAGCGGGGAAGGATATAATATGGCATTTTGAGTCATGGAAAGACAATAGAACTGAAAAGACATAGATGGGAATGAGTTTGGTGTACCTGTAGGATAGAGAGAATAAATATCAAACTGGAGAGCATAGTAAATACCATGAAATAAAGCTGGACAGATCATTTCGGGCCAGATTATGAATTACCTTATAATACAGGCAATTTATTGAGATTAAATAACTTTAATATATTTAATCTGGCTAATTGTACCAGATGCATCTTCTCTCAACTTCCCACTAAAATCTTTTGAAGACAGATAAAAATAAAACTCACAACATCACTAAGACTGGGACTGTTAATCAGTTGCCAAAAATATGGAGAAAAGATGTTCACTAATAGGCCATTGAAATTGAGTCTAGAAACACAATTGGTGGCCAACATATGCTAAGCTGCTATGAATAGAACAAACCTGCTAGCCTAAAAGAAAACAAGAAACCCTTTTTCCCCCCACTTCTCTCATCTATTCTTTGGTTTAGAGTTGCAAATAATGTACTTACCATAAAACTGGGTGCAAATATTTCTATTGCATAGGTCCCACTTTTTGAGCTTTCTCCCCATCTTGTTCTTTCAGCCTCTATTGGTATTTCATTTTCCATACACTGTTAGAAAGCAAACTCCCATGATGACGCAGTCATGATGTAGGGAGGGACTTGCAGTAATATGTTAATTCTGGGATCTGTCTTTCCTTAAAGTAAAGCACTATGGGCCAGCATGGCAGAGACAACTGTCTGTCTTCTAAAATACTCATACTTTTTTTCATAATATAGAGTTGTTTGGGGGAAGCAGCTGTCACTCTAGAAATTGTATTCCTTGTCTTCCTTGCATGGCCATGTTTCTTGTCAAAAGAAGTTTAGTGAAAATGATATGTGTCACTTTCATGCAGAAGTAGTTAGGAAGTAGGCATGCCTTTCCATCTTTTTGTTGAATATGAAGGACTAGGGGATAGCAGAGCTATCAGATGGGAGGAGACTGGATTCTTAAATCCTCATATGAAAGTTTACCCACTGAATACCCATTAAAGAGTTGTTTCAGGAAGAAATAAACCACTGAAATTTTAGAGCTGTTTGTTACAGAAGCTAGCATTGCTGTAACTATTACAGGATGGGTGGACCGAGTAAGATATCATTTAGCAATGCATGATAGTATAGAGGTTTTTTAAAGATTATAACTCATATAATAAGAATCTCAGACTATGAAGTTGTGGGAGCAATAGAGGATCTTCTCTCAGTTCATTAGAACATAAATTTTAAAAATGAAACCCATTAGATACTTGGAATTGGTCTGGGAACTATGCATAGAATGTTGTGTTCAGTATATACTACTATATGCATCTCATTCTTCTTGCTACATGCACCACCTTACATCATCCTCCCAATCCTGTAAGTTAAGTAATAGCATTTTAGCTTTACAAATGAGAAAATGTGGATAACTCCCTAATGTCACACACAAAAAATGGTAAAGCTAGAGTATGAACCCTAGTCTTGCTTATCTTAAAATCTTAACTACTAATTTCTAACACGTCTTGTAAAAAAGTTGAGAAAGATATTTGTCCGACTGACAAATGGATAGAGAACAAAGTCAAGGACAATCCACATATAATACCTTCTGGGAGATTTTAGATCTAGGTAGATTTCTTTTCATTCAAGAATGAGTAAAATGCAAAACAGTCAACTTGGAGATGATTACCATGTAACTTCTTATACATTGGGATATAATCAGAAAGCAGAATTGTTTTCATTTTCTGTGATCTCTTTAAATTTATTCTGTGAGATGAGTTATTCCCTTGCCCTTGGATAAAAATCAAAGAAAGTTTCATAACTTTTCTGGTTACTTTTAAGTAATAACAGTCTCATTTCAGTTATATATATCAGTGTAGTAATCACACTATA
The DNA here is from genome assembly GCF_027409185.1 of Cynocephalus volans. Lineage (NCBI taxonomy): Eukaryota > Metazoa > Chordata > Mammalia > Dermoptera > Cynocephalidae > Cynocephalus > Cynocephalus volans. Next base: position 107,868,610 of record NC_084478.1, on the reverse strand, counting down.
GATTTCATTCAAAGGTCTCTCTTTTTCCTGCTTGGGACTGTTGCGTGCTCACTAATTTAATCAGGAAAGGAGACATGTTTTCTCTACCTTGCATTTTCCTCCTCCTCCTCAATCTCAATAATTGTGTTGTTCTTGTTGTTTTTAAACTTTTTCATGGTAATAGAAAGACAGAAGGAGAGGAGAAAAAGATTATAAAAGAAGATACTTTACTGTCACAAGGGGGCACAGGTACTCCCTGGGGTTGTTAGGTATTTAAACTTGAATTTTTTTCTTTTTGTGAAATGCTTTAGAGATGCTTTAGAGACCACCTCATCACTGAAAATATATCACTATCTATTCTCCTGATGCTTGTGAATGCATCTCATCTGGTATTTTTTTAATTTTAATTTTTTTTTAACAGTTCCTTCTTCAACACATAGGAATCTGACAATTCGCCCCCTTATTGGAAGTATCCCTCACATTGACTCTCTTGGACAAGTTACAAGCAACCTCATGCTGGTTCTTTCTTGTGTGTGGCCTATATAAGATCTACAGCATACACTTATGTATCCTTTGTCCCAACAAATTCTGGGAGATCAGGCATTCCTGAAACATTGAAACTTCTCTTTGCTCTGCTTTAAGAGCAACTAGCCAACAAGTTTAGATTGTCCAGGTGATATGAGCCTTACATCAATCCACTATCTATCAGACTCCAGGGAACATATTTCAACTCTCCATGTGATTCTGTTGAAGACTCTTTCCTTTGACTTGTGATAAGGGACAAGTATCCCATACAACTCACTCCTTGAGAAAGGGGTACTCACAGCATACCAATATCTCTTTCCAAAAATCTCCTCCTAAATGCCAAATTCTTTTATTAAACTCTCCAGCCTCTTTTATAGGCTGAAAATGAGGTATTCAACTCTGATCTTCACAACAGTATTCAACCACCTTTATAAATTCCACATGGTGGACTTCTACCTGTTGGAATGTAGCACCTAATATATTAAGGCTTCAGCAAAAACTCAGATGTAAATATTTCCATTTTAACATCATACTACAAAAAATACCAAAACAAAATAAAACAACAACAACAACAATTATACAACAACAACAACAATTATACAACAACAACAACAATTATACAACAACAACAGAACAAGGGAAAAATATTGAGAAGTACAGAGGGAGGTCAGAATTCTGAAAATAATCCAATTAAAAAATTAGAGCTCTTTTTTATGAAACTTCATGGCCTCATGCAAAAAATAAAAAAAAAATGTCTTTCAGGATGGGAATCTAATTTGCATTCCAATTTTATAGACAGTGGGATATAAAAAGAGATAATCAAGGGGTACTATTTGAATGTGTGTCTCCCGCCTCCTGAGGGAAATGTTGGAGCAGATTTTGAGGACTAAAAGTTCCATCCTTCAGAACATTATGATTTACAATTCTGACAAAATGGGGAGAATAACACCATCCTCAATTTCTAGGAGTACTAATCAAAAACACAAAATCAATTGTGAAAGACTTATGGATGGGAACGAGAGGATGTTTTTGCATGTGTCAACACATGGTCCATCCAAATAATCTTTGATCTAACTACTATTTGAGAGCACAGAATGCACAAGAGTAAGCTACTTTCAGGTGCCTAATTTTACTTCTTGGTTGGAGAGACACTCTTCCCAACTTCAAGGTTCACAGTAATGGATAATGGAGTTAATGTCATTGAAAGTGGAGACAGAGTAGCCAGTGACTGGAGCTGCAGGCCTGATATGATGAGGGTGCCATCAGCAGTAGTACTGCTCACATTTTGTTAGCCATCTTGACAATGGCAGACGATGTGTCCTCATAAAAGCAAACCTACTAGACCAGTAGTGTGAAATAATAGCAGTAACAGTGGAAAAGCTTCAGCAGCCACCAAAGTGTTATTATCCACCCATGATCCAGAACAAAAAGAGGATTTGAGGGATTTGGATAGGATGACGACATAATTTATTGTATAAACAGGGACACTTTTTAAGAATTAAAAGGTATATATCAATAATTATTTTAGTACAACAGACATAAGCTAAGACTTCCTGGGAAAACTGAGGCATATAGAAGTCTTGGATGGAAGACAAATAAATTTTTCTGCATTAGGGCTCTGAATCAATGAACAATATAGCCATTACCCAGGCTTTTGATGGCTTACAGTGTGAGTGGCTAAGGCATATACAAGTGATGCCAACATATCTACTTTTAAAATGAGTACTTAGGTATCAATAAAGACCATGTCCTATTCCTATTCACTCTTGTTCAATTATTTTCTAAGAAATCTAGCTATATTTTCAGTCATGAATTATCTATATTTATATGCTTCTATTCCACATAAATTCAGTGTAATTTATAATCTTAGTCTTGAATTAAAGCATATGGAGAATTTTGCTTACCTTAACTTGCTGCCTTTGAAAACCTTTTAGCTTTTCAGTGATTTTTGGAGAATTAAGTTGATTTTGTCAGTATGAGGGGAGATGCAGATGACCAAGTCGTTGGAAGAATAACAGCAAAGGCTAAAGAGCTTAATTTTGGTGCAGAGGATTATAAGAAGCTCTTAGAGAGTTTGCAAAAGTGCAGGAGCACTCAATTGCATTTCATAATATTTAGTGCCTATTCTGAGCTAGATATTATCGGTCTTTGATGAATTTATAATCTGTTTGAAGAGACAAGAAATCTGCACATGAAACATTTTGTGTACAAAACAGGATGATCAAATGTCAAAGTATGAATTTCACATAATTAATATTATAGTATGGCATGGGCTAGAAGGTGGTGAAGAGAAAAAAAAAAAAAAAGATTTTAACTGTAGTATCCTGTCCCGTATAGACTTTCATCACTTTGTATACATGGTTAAAGACATTCCCAAACATTCACCAAACATTTATGCTCTTCCATTTCCACAGTGTGAAGTTGTAACCTAAATATATAGCTGTCCAGCCAATGACCATATCTCTCCAGCTCCAGTGAGGACATCTCTGTAGAGTAACCTTTGCATTCTGTTGTGACCATGTCACTAATTTTCACTGATGAAATGTGGCAGAAATAATGTACGCCACTTTGTGGATCGTTTATCTTGCTGAAGCTGGTGTGTGTTTGCTGCACTTAACTCATCTGTCTGCCAGCTGGATGCAAAAGATTTCAAGGCCCTAGAAAGGAAACAGGGTCCATGAATCACCAAGTGGAAGAAAGCTACATGCAGACTAGGAGCAACTGCATTTAACTGTTAACACTAATGAGAAATTAACTCTTATTTTGTTAAGCCGCTGAAACTTTCAGGGTTTCTTTGTTATGGCAATTAGTATTATCCTAAATAATATAGGCACTACGTTTTACAGGAGTCCTCACAAACGAGCTGTCTCACAGTTGCCTGGGAATTAATTGCTTACTGATTTGTATGCTCCATTATTCAATATAATTAGGAAATGCATTAGTTTCCCCCTCCATGTTTCCTAATAATAAGTGAGTCTAAAAGAAGAGGAAATACTTATTTCCCACATAATCCTTCAGTCTCCTTACTTATTTTAAAGTAATTTGAAACTGGCTGAATTCAACAGTTGACCTCTTTACACAGACTTGCAAGATGAAAGTGAAACAGAGTAGAGAACACGTAAAGAATCTGGAGTCTAAACATGTTCTGAGTAATTAGGAAGGATAGTCCTTTTTACCTGAACAAAGTTATTTATCTGTCTGATAAATGATATACTACATTCAGAATTAAGATATGCACCCTCTCCCACCCAGCTCTGAATTTTAAGTTTTAAAATTCTTTTTTTGTTTGTTTTTGTTTTTTGCTATTAGATATATTGGACTGCCAATTGCATTAGATTTCTCTTAATCGTGGGATTTTAAAGACTAGTGCATGGGCTAAGAAGTTTTACCTTACTTAGCAATGCAATAGCATCAAAAATACTCAAACAGTACAATTGCATTTTGGGGGCTCTTCTTTTTGGCAGATTGATCTGAGAGTGTTGTTGTGTCAGATTGGAATTGGTAGGAGAGACACAGGAGATTATTGCAATAATTTAACTAAGGTACATATAAGCAGATTTGAATAGAGGGAAATCTCATGTTCCTTACTTTGATAACTTAAGGTATAATTCTCTTAAAATTAATCTTTATGTGTAACAAAAACCCAGTAAAATTTCAATAGGATTTTCTTTTTATTTATACCTTGAAAAAATGATTCTGAAGTTCATCTGAGAGAGAAAAAAAAACTTTCAATAATAGTTGGGCATTTTGGAATAAGAGTAACAAGAGGATACTTATTCTACCAAATGTTAAGTTATGTAGTTATAAAAATTTAAAATGTGCTGCTAGTGTGTGATTAGGCGAGCAAGTCATGGTGAGAAAGTCAATGGAATGATAGAAATTGGCCCCAAAACATGTTAGTTTATGATGAGAGGAGGTATTTATTTATTTATTCTAAGTAATGGACTTTATTTTTATAGTAGTTTTAGGTTTACAGAGAAATCGAGCATAAAGTTCAGGTAGTTCCCATACACTCCACCCCCTGACACACATGCATAGTTTCTCCTATTATGAACTTGTTACATTAGTGTGGTATATTCGTTAGAGCTATGAACCAGTATTGATATGTTATTAACTCAATTTTACATTAGGTTTCCCTCCTTGTGTTGTACAATTCTATGGATTTTGCCAAATGCATGTCATATATTCATCATTATAGTGTTATACAGAATAGTTTCACTACCCTAAAAATCCTCTGTACTCCACCTGTTCATCCCTCCCTCCCTTCTCCCTGGAAACCCTGACAACCGCTGATATTTTTCTCCATTACCTCAAATATTTATTATTTCTTTGTGTTGGTGATGGAGTTTGGATGTGTTGTCCCCACCAAGACTCATGTGGAAATCTGATCCCCAATGTGGCAGTGTTGGAAACTGTTTGGGTCATGGGGGCGGATCCCTCATGAATGGATTCATGCTCTCTCTGGGGGAGGGGGGATTAATGAGTGAGTTTTCGCTCTATTAGTTCCTGTGAGAGCTCGTTGCTTAAAAAGACCCTGGCACCTCCTCTCTCTCTCTCTCTTGCTTACTCTCACCATGTGATCTACTTGTACCCACCGGCTGTCTGCCACTTTTCCACCATGAGTAGAAGCATCCTGAGGCCCATGCCAGATGCAGCTGTCCCAGATCGTAAGCCAAATAAACCTCTTTTCCTTATAAATTACCCAGTGTCAGGTAGTTCTGATATAGCAACACAAAACAGACTAATACAGTTGGGAACATTAACAATCTTCTCTTTTGGCTAATTGGAACTCAACAATAAATCGTTGTTAATTATAGTCACCCTACAGTGCTATAGAACACTAGATATTATTTTTCCTATCTAGCTGTACTTTTGTGTCTGTTAACCAACCTCTCCCTATCTTCCCTTCCCCCTCCTCTTCCCAGCCTGTGGTAACCACCATTCTATTCTCTACTTCTATGGGATCAATATTCTTAGCTTCCACATATGACTAAGAGCATGTGATATTTCTCTTTCCATTCTTGGCTTACTTCACTTAATGTAATGTCCTCTAAGCTCATCCATGTTACTGCAAATGATAGAATTTTACTCTTTTGTATGGCTGAATAATATTCCATATATATGCGTGTATATATATATATATTTTCTTTATTCATCTGTTGATGTACACCTAAGTTGATTCCATATCTTGGCTACTGTGAATAGTGTCACAGTAAACATGGGAGTGCAAATACCTTTTTGATATACTGATTTGACAAGGGGGATATTTAAAAAGTAGTGTCAAAATGAAGAAATAGTTTTTGGAACAAATTTCTATTTGGAAAAATTAAAATAATATTAGCTCTTATATTGGTGAAGTAGAGTGGGAATTTCTCAAGGTGTGCTTCCCAGACCAGAGCATCAGCATCATGTAGGAATTTGTAAGCAGCACAAATTCTCAGGCACCACCGCAGGCCCACTGAATCAGAAACTCTGGGGTGAGACCCTGCGATCTGCGTTTTAACAAACTTTCCAAGTGTTTCTGATGCACACTAAAGTTTGAGAACCACTAGGCTATATTATGCTGCAGTAACAAATCAATCCTGAAATATGAGTGGCTTACCAAAACCAAACCTTATTTCACACGTAAACTACATGGTCATTGATGACTGATAGTGGGATCTCCGTTCTACATAGTCACTCAGGGACCCATGCCAACAGGAGTACCAATATTTTATATTTGCACTCTCTGGAGCACGGGGCCTCCTTAGACGCCGTAAAAGGGGAAGAGATAACTGTAGTGTTGTGAGTTGATTATCTTATTCTTTCCCACACCCAACAGAACTAGTTCTATAGTTCTTCCTAACAATAAGAGGTCTAAGAAATGAGGGAGAATAGTTGAAGTGTTTGGTAATCACTATTTTCTCTGCCACAGATCTTTATATCACACCTTATCCAAATATTGCAGGTGAACAAAATATTTAAGCACAAAAATGAAATTATACTATAGGAAAATATGGGTCAATGTTTATAAAATATCTTTCATGGGGAAAGCCTTTCTAAGCATGTAAAAACACACACACACACACACACACACACACACACACACACACATCGACACATCGCAAGGGCTTAGAAAGTCTTGCCCCATGACGGATACTTGAAAACATTGAACTATATTTTCTGATCCTTTGGGTCTTAGCTTAAATGTCATCTCCTCAGAGAGACCTTTTCTGACAGCCCCATCTGTATTAGGTACCCTATCATTACCCATCACAGCATGTTATTTATATCTCTCATCCAATCAATAACAATCTGCAATTATTTTTTGTTGTCTGTTTTTCCTACTAGAAAGTAAGTTTGGTGAGAGTAAATTTGTCTGCCTCACAGGTATATCCCTAGTAATTAGCACAGTGCCTGGTGCATAATAAGAATTTAATAAAAATTTGAGAGGTGGAAGGAAGGGAGGGAGGGAGGGGGGGGGGAGAGAGAGAGAGAGAGAGAGAGAGAGAGAGAGAGAGAGAGAGAGAGAGAGAGAGAGAGAATATGAGAGAATAAAGGAAGGAAGGTAAAGAGACAAGAAAATTCATATAGAAAAAGTCTGAAAGAATTTACACCAAAATGCTGACAGTGGTTATTTCTGAAAAGTAAGATAGCTTGTAATCTTTATATTTTTTACTATATTTTTATGCATTTTCTGAAAAAATTTTGGTACAATGAGTTTGTGTTACTTTTATAAACAGAAGAAGAAACAGAAAGAATTTTTGTTTTGACAAGAGGAAGGGCTATGAAAAATGATGTGTAACTGAGTTAAGGTAGTGATAGAACTGAGGGAAAATAGTAAATGTTAGAGAAACTCTAGAATTAGAATGAACAGGATTTGGCAGCTAAGGGTGGGAGGAACATGAGGAGAGGAAGGAGTCAAAGATGACACAGACTTCAAGAAGTATAACAATTGGAGAGTGCTTCACCGTTTTTTCCACTTAATATGATTTTCCTTTTAATCCTTTCCATTTCATAATAGAGGGAATGATATAATACATTTTGCTTCAGTAACATATTTCTGGTGTCAGTGGTGTAGTTTGGAAACTGATATCAGGGAGAGGGACATTAAGGGTCTTGTCTAGAGTAGTCACTAAGGGGATAAGATGGAAAAGGATTTGGGAGAGTTAATGGAGAATAGAATTCTCGGGTTTTAGAGAGAGAGAGAGAGGGAGAGAGAGAGAGAGAGAGAGCAAGTTGAATGGGGGTCAGAGGTTGGAAGAAGAAGGACTATTTAATCTCTGCCAAGTTTCTTACTTGTGCCACTGGGCAGATGGTGGTAGTGTTTCAAAGGTTTTTCAGATCTTTTTGATTTGAGGGAAAAACCTGTGTTACCTCAGTTTGGGAAATGATGAGTTAGAGGCAAGAATATCAGGCTTGCGCAATAGATGCTATTGACTTGGCACAGGGAGCACAGGAGGAGGAGATTACTTGGTAAATTTTTGTGTCTTTTGGGGTATTCAAGAGTAAATGTATGATATTTAGTTGGATTTGTATTCCTGCAGCTCACGAAAAAAATTTGGGGCTGAAAATATTAATTTGGGGGCTATCAGGTTATAGGTGTTAAATGAAATAGGGATGTATAGAAGCCATAGCATTTAGTTTGACCTTTCTCCAAAAGCCTCAAATCTCTCCTTTCTCCCCTTTTCTTAAAATTAATATTCAGTGTTTATTAAATTAATATTTCGATGTTAATAATAAACTTTTCTTTTTTTTACTGGTTATGATAACCTCACGTTTCTGCAGTTGTCAAGGTACTCCAGTGTTGAAAGTACCTTGACCCTGCAACTGGGGCCTCCTATAGAACTAGACCTATGTTCCTGTTGGAATAATTTTTGTGATTTCTGAGTTTTGTTTCTTTACTCTTCCTTCTGCTTTGATGTTTTCTTCTAATTGTCTATCAGATGAAATTGGAAAAAAGCCAGAGTAATGTTGGGAGATATTTCATTTTTATTTTATTTTTTTAAATATTGCAGTCATTCTGCAAAATTGAAATAAAAGAAATATCACCAATGTAACTTTTTTATTAGGGATAAGACATTTGCTTAATGCTTTCAATCCTGTACTATAGGTTATGTTACATACATCCCACTCCCCAGGTTAGGAATTTAGTAGTGAGGATGAAAAATTTCCGGAGAATATGATAAACAGTAAGAAATTAGTAAAAATAGGTTTTCAGCAATGAAAAACCTGGCAAGAAGTACAGATGGCATTTTCCTTTCATTCAGCTTCCTGTTCCCTACCCAACCTGATGTTTATGAAGGGAAAATTATTCCATTTATTTCCTGATGAAAAGTAATTTAGTTTAATAAAATTGTCTCTTTTATTCATTGATTGTCAGAAAAATATATTAGAAGCAAATAGCTGTTTCATTTCTCTAGTTGCAGAGTGCTTGTATCCTTTTATTTAGGGGCATAATTGTCTTTGCTCCATTCCTCAATCATAACCCTAAAGGTCAAAACAGTGCATTTAGCAAATGCAGGCTCTCCCACCCCCACCCCTAACTCAGCCTCTACCTCAGGGCCTGCTACAGTGATTAGGAGGAGGCATTTAGTTCCATATGTAAGAGGACTTACATGGTGCATTCTCTGTGAGGCCTTTGCAGGACAACTAGCCTATTCCATATTTTACAAAGATGTAATTTTTAAGTCATTATACTCCAGCGAGTTGCCTTATATTGAGCATATACATTGGTTAAAAACAACTAGGCACTTACTAAGGCAAAATATTTCCTTGCTTAATTTCCTCTCTTCCAAGATTGTCTTTATTTCTCTCCTCAGAATACTATTTTTGTATTTGAGGACCTTATTACAGTAAAAATTTGTTATCTGAGAAATTGGATACACCATAGTCAGTCAATCATCTCATTGGTTGAAGAGATAATTCATGTCGTACCTAGCTTTTCCCCTTAATTCTCTTACGAAGTGAATGAAACGACAGACCACGATTTATGTTTTCTCTCCACCCTTGAGTCGCCAGTTGAGCAAACTGAGAAATTCTTTAATATTTCTTTTTTCCCCTTCTTTATAGGTCGTTAGAATAAAATCTTTCTAAAAGCAAAATGATAGACTCTAAACACCAGCTGGTTCTCTTACTGTGTTTGAAGCTCGTCAGTTTTAAAAAAATATAGAATAAAGTGCAATGAAGCAAGTCTCTGATATGCAATTAAGAGGATGGGTACCACATTATATTTAAGTTCTTAAAAAGCACCTAGCTTTCTCTTCCTTTTAATTAAATACAGGAATTATCTAAGCCCAGCTTTTCCAGACTGATGAAGGTTTGCCTATTAAACAAAGACTTTAGGGATACTTACCTCCATAAGTAATTCTAATACAGCTCTTGGATCTTCCATGCTAGATCTTCACATGGGATTCTTGATCAATTCCGAACTATATCACTATCAGATAGACACAATCAATTTGAACAATATTATGCCTTCATTTGGAAAATGCTAAGTGACTTAGGCATATTAGTGGTGGCCTTCATTTTTAAATGTTCTTTGTCTTTCCTATAAAAGTGACCCTGTTACCAGATTATGCACCATAGAGTTTATTCTAGTTCTCTTTTCAAGGTTTTAGCCTAGATGTCTTGCTCATTCAAAGGACTCAGAATATCCGTAGCAAATGGATTCACTCGTTTGGTCATAAATGCATACTTTAAGTGTTATAACATGAAGTGAAAAATCCAAGAAAAGTGTAATAAAAGTTAGATTCCTATTGTTAATGAGGTGTATTGTCTATTGAAGACACTAATTTCACCACAGGGTGCAGTCTTGGAGCCTTTCAGACTAATTAGAATTCATTTCCATATTCTTTATCAATTCATTCTTCAGCTGAAATCTTCTCAAATGACCTTTTTTTCTTCACTTATGACTCACCCAAAGACTTTATTTTTCCCCAAACAATCATTCAAATACAACTGCATTTTTCCAGTAAACACATTCTAAGAATAAATGACCTTGTTGGGAACATCTACTAAATGGGAGGAAGTCATTGACTATACTAAGCTTGTTTTCAGTGTTGCAAACACTTTTCACAGATTTTTGGCGTGGGTAATACCAAGTGGGAGTCATGATTCTTGAGCCTCTGAGGAAAAGAGAATTGGGTGTGTGCTTAGGAACTTGCAGTTGGATTAACTATATTTGCTGTTGCATAATGCATATATGAACTGGATGGAACTATTCAAACCCATGTCTGAAAGAAAACAAAGCAGGCGAAGCCATGTGGTCCTGAACTCTGCACAGGGTTCCAGCAAGGAAAACTGCCTACACACAACTTATCCTTTGAGATCATCAAAGCTACTTACATATGCATAGTTTCTGAAGGCTTAGCTCAACCTGCCTGACTGAGAGCTTCCGCTGTTCTTATTCTGGGTCATTTAGATTAACTTCCAAAACTGTCTCTGGAAAGTTTTATCAGTGTTTAATAGTATATGATAATCACCACACAAAATTTTTTATTCAACATTGTTCTCTGGCATGTAGGTGAGAGGCTAGCTTGTCACTGGCTGTCAGAGAGAAGTTTCTGGGTGGGCTTATGGGAGCCTGTGGGTAGTCTGGATGAAAGAGCAAATAAGAACAAATACATCTCCCTTTCCCGGAAGAGTTGCAGAAAGAGCATTTGATCTCTTCTGTAGTTCCTGATGTGATATTGTGCCTTATGAAAATAGAAAGAGAAAATCAAAATGATTAATATTGAGGAAAGAACAAAAAACTAGTACAGGGAAAGTTCTCGGTTATTTTTCAGTGAGTTTAATATACAAAATTGACAAATGGGAAATTATCTGGGAGATGAAACTGAAAGCTTTCTAAACTTCTACTTACCAAATTATAACTGAATTGATAGTGGGAAGGAATTAGGGAGTATTGCATATATCCTATCTTTCTAAAACTGTGAGGGCTTTTGTTTATGTATCATTGTGGTTGGAAATTCTATGATATTTACCTTCATGTTACCAAAAGTGACACATATTGCTCTTCTTCGAGATCCTGTTATTAAGTGGTGAAGTTTATATAACTTATCTTGAAGCTTTCCATAGTGTCATTTTTTTGCGCCATCGAGTGGTTTAATGCTTCAACAATGCTGGAGAAAATTGCAGTGTAGATTATTACTCTGACATAAATTACTCACAGGGACTTATTATTCAAGGTTGGCTCCACTTTTCATATCCCAAGCAAAGTCAAATAGTTGATTTTAGTTTAAAGACATTAAGCAGATGAATGCACTGCTATTCAAACAAAAAAGTTAGGTGGTTAATTAAGCACATTGTGAAAACTGAGATTTGAGTTAAAGATTTGCCCAGACACAAACATCTTTACTGAGTTACGATATGCACAAGCTAATAAAAATCTCATTTGACAAAAATCATACCAATGATTCTCCATAGTGAATATAAATGTCAAAAACGATAATCTGGAGAAACTGCCAAAAACTTTAAATTCTTTTTGCAGACTTTCAGTTCATAATTAGCGCTCAGCATCTCTCACAGGTTAAAACTGTCTTGTATTTATGAAACCGTTATTGTTATTCTGCCACCTTTCACTCTAAGTACCATTTTCAAGTTAATTGACCTAGTTGTGAAACACAAACAATTTAAATTTGTCATTATGCTTTTGGGTTGCTATACACACAGAGCAAGTCCTATTACAACAAACTACATGAACACCCACAATTTTTGTTGCTGAAATTTTAAATTTAAGTTGGGAAGTTTAGTAAAGGGAGTTGAAGAGAAATTGCTCTTTTATGACAGAACATGAATTGAAAGAGATAATATAAAACATCTCAGCAAATGTCTTCCCTACTGCCTTGCAAATAGTGTAGCCCTTGTTAGGGAGACTGTTTCTGAAATTTGGGTAAGAGAAAAAATAGAAAATTGAAACAAATTGGTCACAATCAGTTCAGTTTGACAAAACTGAACAAGCCACAAATTTTGCCCCTGAGGAACTCAAAGCCCAGTAGAAGAGTCATAAACAAGAAATAATTCCTATTAAAAGAGCATTCCCATTTGCAACAACATGGATGGACCTTGAGAGAATTATATTAAGTGAAACAAGTCAGGCACAGAAAGAGAAATACCACATGTTCTCACTTATTGGTGGGAGCTAAAAATTAATATATAAATTCACACACACACACACACACACACACACAAAAAAAAAAAACCCGGGGGGGGGAGAAGATATAACAACCACAATTACTTGAAGTTGATACCACAAGCAAACAGAAAGGACATTGTTAGGGGGGGAGGGGGGAGGGAGAAGGGAGGGAGGTTTTGGTGATGGGGAGCAATAATCAGCCACAATGTATATCGACAAAATAAAACTTAAAAAAAAAAAAAAAAAAAAAAAGAGCATTCCCACTCCAGTATTCCTTAGCTCTTTACCTGGCTTTATTTTTTTTGTAACATTTATGACATTCTTATATTCCATATAATTTAGTTTTTCTTTTTCTCCCCACAGTAGAATCAAAGCTCCATGAAAGTAGGAAGTTGTTGTCTGTTTTGTTCTTGCTTAGTGCCCAGAGTTCTGGCACTTAGTAGATGATAAAGATTATTTAGTCAGTGAATGAATGAATGAATGAATGGTACAAAGATGACTGTAATGAGTATGACAATAGAGGTAGAAATAAGTAATTTTGAAGTATATATAGAGAGATGAAAGATAGGCCAGCTCTGTGACCCTGCTTAAATGTTAGCTCCTGTGTGAAACTATCTCCAGATCGCCTAAGCAGGTTTTCTACTGCTATGTTTTTATTCCCACATACCTCTCTTGTAACACTATATTGTAGGATAATGATCTATTCATATCTCTCCTCATTGAGTTATAAAATCTTTGAAAACAGGGACTCTTTAAAATTTTTTCTCTAATTGTCCATTATAATGTTTGGTATCTAAGTGGATATTAACTGAATGAATGAAGACTTAGTAAGCCTGAGACTCACAGATTAGGGGAGAGATGAGATCAGGACAGACAGAGGCCATGGCCAAAGTGTCTCAATATTTGTGGGGTCAACTGACAGATAGATGAGTCTGAAAAAGTAAACTGGGGGAAGACTATAGAGGACTTCACATGCCACGCTGTAATTATGGGCTTGACTTTGTTTCTGTGTGTAGTGGGAGGTTACAAAAATCTTTGTATAAGGAAATGATAGAATTATAACTGTGATTTAGGAGAGCAGAGCAATGGACTAAAATCAGGGACACTAGTTAAGAAATTATTATGATAGTCAAAGCTTGAGATAATGAGTTTTGAGCTAGGATAGTAAATACTTAAGTTTGCTTAGAAAGAGGGCAGCATATGACAAAAAAAAAATACTGTAGCGGTAGAAGTCATAGGATTTAACTCATGTTTAAATATAGGAAATGATTAGGAATATGGAGGACTAAAAATTGATGCTGAGGTTTTGATTTTAAGTGCCTGGAAGAATAAAGGTCCTTAGAGAATATAGAAGAAATAGGAAGGCTGGAAGTCTGATGAGCTGATGTGGTTTATGTATGTTTGGTTAGAGATGCTTCTGGGGCATTAATAAATGCTAATCAAGCAGATATAAATTAGGTACTGCATGTTAGGAGAGAATCAATGCTTGAGCAATTTACTGCTGAAGTTATAGGGGAGGATGCAATTGCCAATAGAGAATGGATAGCAGGAAAAGAGGATCAGAAACAGAATATTGGGGAATACCTGAAATAAGAGATGCTTAGAAGAAGACTCCATGATGAAGACAGAAAAATATTCAGAGAGAGAGAGAAAAAGAAGAAAATGAGAACATCATAGAAATAATTGAAGATAAATTGTAGAAATGATGGGCTGTCAGATAATGAATTATACAGATAAATCAATTAGGGTAAGAACCAGGAGAAAGTTATTGGAACCGGTGCTTTTTAGGGACTTTAAATTTTCGTAGTATGCTAGATGTTGAACCCAGGATATAAAGAGTTGAAGGAAAAAAGTGGCTGTGCAATGAGTGTAGACCACTCATTCAATAAATTTGATTCTTCTCAAGAAATGGGAAAGTTTGCAGAAATTTAGGAGAACAGAAAAGTTCTGGAATAGTTGCTTCAGTAGTTTCAATAAAGAGGTAATTATTTAGAAATGAAAAGAAAGAATTAAAAAAGGGGATCCAGTTGAAATTTTATATCATGGATATTTAATGTACCTAATCAGAATGACGATATGTCTTTCTTGAAGTAATTTGCACAAGCCAGGAAAGAGATTCATGAAAATGGTTGGTTGAGTTAATTCAAGGTTGGGCAGCATGGTAGGTATAATGCAAGAACAAGTGTGTTGGGAGCTCCAGAGAATTGGTGAGAATGTAATTGCAACATTTGGATATAAGATCCTAGCTAGATAGTGAGGCCAAAAAGACATTCAAGAAGTTATTAAAATGCAATAATAGGGAACAATTTAGAGAACTAGGAGGAGCTCAATTAGGGCCACAAGGAAATTCCATGTAACGGTGAGGTCTAAAATGAATACTGAGGTGAAGTAGAGATGGAAGTTATTTAAGCTGAAAGCATTATAATAATACTGTTACAAGAAAATAGTTTTGTTATATGAAAACGTTCAAGAAATTAAGTTATTAGAACATTATGAAGTAGCCTCTAAAACATTTTATTAATTTTGTATCTTATAATATCAAGTCTACCTCATAATCATATGATGGTTTCTAAATGAAAATTTAAAGCTCAACCTAAAATTTTTCCAAAACAATGAGAATGGGTAAAAAGTAATAGGATACATCGGATATACTGCCAAAATTCTATAGAATTGATTAACCTAAAAACCAATCACTATATGATTTCCTTTTGATTGAAATCCCTAATTATCTGCTGTGTTCTAGTGTTATGCTAAGTTTTGAGGATATAGTTATGAATATCTTGTCTTTAAGTTACTCATGGTTATCTATCTAAGGCAGTGCATCAGCTACTAATATTTAAAAACCTTTTTATTATAAGAAGAAATACGTGTTCTTCTTTCGATCTAAAAAGTTATAAAATGTAGGCAAGTCAAAAAAAAGATTAAAAAGTAATAATTTTCCCATAAACCCACTATCTGGAGATAGCTATCATTATTTTTTAGATGTGTGTTTGTTTATAAAAACATGATATATGCAGAGGTCTATAACTTGAATTTTCACATTTTTCCATATCAATATGACAATATTTCCATATCATATATTAATATTTTTATACCACTTTTAATGTACATAGTACCTCACTGTATGACTGATTGGTAATTTATTTTCCTAGTACCCTATTTGGACATTTGGGTTATTTCCACTACAGGACCATAAATAAACACTGTAAACATCCTTGTTTTTATGATTTTTTAAAAATATATTTTAATACAATTGAGAGAAAATTATTTCAGAGATTCTTTGAATTTACTCGTAGCATTTTTTTCTTTTTTTTTCTTGATTATATATATTTGTGGGGTACAGAATCAAATATCAATACATGCGTACAATATGTGGTGATCAAATCAGGACAATTAGTATACTCATGTTTACAAAACATAATCAATCTTTGTGACCCTTAACTAGTTTCTCACCAATGCCCCTCCTCCTCTCCCTTTTCCACCTCTAATAACCACAGTTCTCTCTCTTTTTTTGAAATTTCAATATATTATTGTGATTGTTTTCCTTCCTTCCTTTCTTCTTTCTTCTGTCTCTCAATCTCTCTCTCTCTCTCTCTCTCTCTCTTCTTTTCTTTTTCTTCTTTATTTGAGCTCCCACTTATGAGTGAGGACATGCATTATTTCTCTTTCTATGCCTGGCTTATTTCACTTAACATAATTTTCTTTAAGTTCATCCGTGTTGCTGTGAATGATGGAATTTCATTCTTTCTTTAGGCATAGTTGATACAGGCAGTGGATCAAATGGTATATTTTCAGAAACCTTTCAAATTTCCCCTGACCTCAAATAGTTCCTCTTTCTTAAATGTTTTTAAATTGCCTATCTTTTTGACTTAAGTATTTAGAGAAAACACAATGGTATTAAAGAGAAATAAATGTTAAGCCATTAGCTCTTAAACTTAGATGAGTTCCTTAGAGAAACTCTGATCCCAAGGGCATGGTACTTATGAAAGACATATTTTGACTGAGATGGGAAACAGGAGAGAACGTTTGAAATACTGAGCATCCCAGGTAGGATACATTGTGGTGGAATATGAGAGTAGCGGTGTTTTGGGAGGTGAGGATCAGTACCAAAAGCAAAGCATGATAGTCAAGGGTAGTAGGACTGCTGAAAATAAATCGTCTTCACTCCACACTGGTACAAAGGGCCAGTACTGCAAACCGAGAAAAACTTGATTATGTGTAAGTAACTAAAAGAGTTTCACTGATGAAACAGGTTTCACCCAGTCTAGATGAATATTTCATCCTTCTCTGTTTTCTCCATTTTGCTCAAAATTGCTCTGTTAAAACATGTCTTAGTCCATTTTATGCAGTTATAACAAAATACCACAGAGTGGGTAATTTATAATAAGTAGAAATATATTGGCTTTCAGTTCTGGAGGCTGGGAAGTTGAAGATCAAGGTGCCAGCATCTTGCTAGGGCCTCTTCACTATGTCATCCTATGACAGAAGGCAGAAGGGCAAGAGAGAGCAAGAAGGGGCTGACCTTGCCCTTTTATAATGGCAGCATCAATCCCACATTGTAGCCCTCATGGCCTAATTACCTCTTAAGGTCTCACCTCTTAATACTATTATAATGGCAATTAAATTTCAACATGAGTTTTAAAGGGGACAAATATTCAAACCACAGCAAAACATTTTTTCAAGGAAAAAAAATTGTTCTCTACTTAGAAAAATATGCCCATGGAAATTCATAATATCTGATTTGTTGATGAAGAAAATATTTATGACTCACAAGTAGCTTCTCAGAATCCTGATTTTATTTGAGATTTTCTTTAATATCTCCAGATGGTGATACATACACACACACACACACGTATGAGTATGTGTGTATATATATACAAACACACATATATTAATATATGTATATATGTGTGTATACGTATACATACACACACACACACACACACACACACACACACACAGAGTCGTGCAGCACACAACACCACTTTGGCCAATGATGGACTGCATATCCTAAGCTATACCACCTAGGTTTGTGTAAGTACATTGATGTTCACACAATGATGAAATCAGCTAATAACACATTTCTCATAACATTTCCCCATTGTTAATCAATGCGTAACTGTATATATTTTTAAATACAAATGTGCTTTAAATATAAGATATGTATATCTGGTTAATGTCAAAACCATTGTCTTTGAAACTGTGTACTTGCATGACTGCTTGTCTCCCGACTGAAACAATATTTTTTCAAATTACCAAAAATACCTACTGCATTAAAGATACCATTTAATTTAAATCATTTGCTTATATTTATTTAGGTGTGAAGACCTTGAGAATATGACTATATCTGACTCCACTGTCTAAATATTCATATATGCATATGTGTATATATAGGGATATGGAAAACATGAAAAGTCATAAGTAGCAATTATGAGTATATATAAATATACAGATTGTTAAACATATTTTTATTGGTTTTAATTGTTACTGTGATTTTTTTTTAAAGAATGAGCCTAAGATGGCTTCTGTATATTGGCTCTTAGGTTGGTTATTTCTTTACTGAAGGCTGAAATCTATAAGCTCAAAAGCTCACCAGCACCAAAAAGTCGAATTTTTACATATCCAATTACTTTTAAAATAGTCCCTCAAAGCAGAATTTTAGCAATTTAGGGCCTGCCTGATTTGCATACCCTGTGAAACCTTATCCCACATCTGCTGGCCATTGATAAGATAGAGCCTACAGTTATAAGACCTAAAGGCTACTAAGGCTCTTTGGAGCTCTCTGACCTGGAGACTTTCCACCATGTTCATGAGTGAAATCACCCAAACACATAAGCCCCCTCTCTGATCACCCTTTTTCCTGAAAATGACCATGTCTTCTTCCCCTTCTGAGGAGAGACTCCGGTGCCATAGGGTCCAGCCAGACTCCTACTATGAGGGATTTTCCCCCCTCTTGCAACCCTGTCCAAATGCCATCTAATAAACTTGTTTTGTATTACTGCCTCTTGTTGTCATATCTTTTCTTTCTCTTTTTTTTTTAATAAAAATATTTTATTTTTAACATTTTATTTTACAATTGAGTTTTATTTTAAAATAAGTTTATTTATTTATTAATATTATTATTATTATTATTTTTTACATTCTATGATGTTATTGCAGAGCAGTTGGGGGGAGGGGGAAGGGAGAGGGGAAGGAAATAGAGTGAGAGAAGGAGGAAGGAGAAGAGACAGGGTTGAGGCCTGTGGCACCCCTCTCATTCCTGCAGGGGAGAACAGGGGGCTTCCAGCAGTGGCTTGGTCATTACTGGGCTGGGTGCAGATGTCAGAGGGATGTGGCTGAAGCCCTTGCACCCCACCACCACAGCTTGGGAGCCTGGGGTGCTTCTTGCGGTGGCTCAGTGGTTGTCAATGGGCTGGTTGTGAGTCTCAGGGCAGCGTGGCTGAGGCCCTCAGCCCCCCACCACCCCAGCTCAGGAGAGCCTGGGCCCCTTCCTGCAGTGGCTCGGTGGTCATTGCTGGGCTGGTTGCAGGTATCAGTGGGGCATGGCTGAGGCCCCCAGCTCTCCCCACTCCCTGGCTTGGTAGCCCAGGGGACTTCTGGTCCTTCTAGGTTTTATAGGTGTTCTTTGGTGATGTGAGACCTTTATGAGTTAATATCAAACTTTGTCTCTGGTCTGTGGGTACTTTGTTTTTTCTTTCAGTTCTGTGTTGGATTATTTGCTGTTCCCACCATTTGAACTCTGCATTGGAACTGATTTGTGGTCCTTTGCTTACTTCTAAAATGGGGGAACTTCCTGTGGGGACTAGCACTTTAGCTCTCTGTGGTTGAGCTAAATTGCTGCTTTGCTGCTCATTTCCTGGGGAAGGCTTTTTGTGCAGTTCAGGTTTTAATGGTTCACTTTATAGACACTTCTAGGTTTTGTGAAATCTGGTACACCTGGATTGTGTAGAAACTCCAGTCTGGGCCTGAGTCTTTTCAGCAAACTGCACCCCTGCAGTTCTATATTCCTGACCAGTCTGCATTGAGTGGTCCTACGCTGATTGAGGGGTAAATCAGCTGTCCATGTTGTGCCCCAGTGTTCTCCCGGTGGGCCCGTCTCCCCAACTGCCCGTGCTCCAAACACTTTCCATGGGACAGGCCGTGTAGCAGTCCCTTGCGATGACTCACCGGCCTCTGAATGGCTCCTTTTTTTCAGTTACTGTGGCTCTTTGCTCCTATGTGGGCCCATGGGAACCCTATTAGTGGTTTTGCTGGCCTGGGGGCAGCCAAGGCCCTCTTCTCCACTGCCGCCCCCAAGCAACTTCATCTGAAGGGCACAGCTGCAGCTTTTGCCAGCTCCTGCTCCTTGTGCTCACCAGGGCCAGCCTTGAAGCAACCGGGGCTTGAAATGGTCGGAGCGGTTCTTTCTCTCATTTGTGGCTTCTCCTGCCTTCATGCACTCCATAGGTCTCTCCTCCTCTTCTCCTGATCTCTAGCAGCCCCAGCTTGGCTGTTGTTGCTTTTTAATAGTTGTAAATTGTTTGATTTGCTGGTGAGAGTGACGCTGGGGAGCATCTATTCTGCCGTCTTGACCAGAAGCCCTCTTTTTTTTGATTAGCCCCAAATACCTTGAACTTCTGACAGAACATAAAAACATGCATTCGAAGATAGACACAGCCTGTTAAACTTGCAAAACTTTAACTGCAAATCTAATTAAATATATTATATATGAAGATGTACATGAATTAAAAGAAGTATATGCAAAGAGTGAAGAATATGACAAAGTTTTATGAAACTCTTTATATTGGTAGAAATTTCCTCCACGTATTGAGGTAGTGGCTAGAGGCAGATTTAAAAAATCTCTTCTGGTCATGTAGTGACTTTGTTTGGCACCCTTTTTATTGTTCTTAACTAGCTTAGCTATATGATATGAAGATAAATGACATAAAGAGGGATATGTGAGAGGGTGGTCAGTGGATACAAAATGGTAGAGAGAGAGCACGAATGGGGTCTTGGGTTCTATAGCAAATATAGGGAAACTGCAGTTAACAACAAAGTACTGTGTAACTTTGAATAGCTTGTCGAGATGATGTTGAATGTTCCTAACACAAAGGAATGACAAATGTTTGAGGGGATGGATATGCTAAGCACCCTAATATGATCATTGCAAACAGTATGAATTTACCCAAATATTGTATTGTAGTCCATAAATACACACAATTACTATCATGGGTCAATTGAGAAAAATTAAGTTAAAGGAGAAAAATAGAGAGTAAAATAGTGGTTACCAGAGGCGGGGAAAGAGAGGGAGGTGGGGGTTCAGGGAAATGTTGGAGACCGGTACAAAGTTGCAAAGTTACAGTTAGATAGGAAGTTTTGTAACTCTAGGGTGACCATAGCTAATAATATTGTATTGTATATTTCAAGACAGACAGAAAAGAGGATCTTGGATGTTACAACCACAAAGAAATGATAAATGTTTAAGTGATAGATATGCTAAGTATTCTGATTAGATCATTATACAATACATGCATGTATTGAAACAAGAAACTGTACCCCATAAACATGCACAATGAAAAAAAAAATTTAAAACAAGAGAATATTTTGGAACATACAGGCTCCTTCATTTGAGGTGGACATGCCACACTGCAGCAGTGTACACACATGTGCCAAGGGATAGGAGAAGCCACAGGAAACAGACGGCTTATATTCCTGAAGGCTGAAAGAATTTACTGGGAATGTTTTAAAATATTGTGTTTATATATGAATATGAGGGTCTTCAAAAAGTTGATGGAAATGCATATTATGAAAAAATTATGCATGGATTTCAAATTGTTTTAACACCAAAATAAACTTGTACTAACTTGTTATAACATGTCTGAACAGCATCACGTTTTAGGCACTAAAAAGGACAAGACATCAGTTTGAAAAGAGCCCCTATCAGAGCAGCATGAATTCTGCTAAAATTGAAGCAAGAGCAAACATCAAATTAAGAGTAAAGCTTGGGTGGAAGAATGATGAAATCATTGCTGCTTTACAAAAAGTTTATGGGGACAATGCCCCCCAAAATCAACAGTTTACAAGTGAATAACTCGTTTTTAAGAAGGGATGAGACGATGTTGAAGATGAAGCCCACAGCAGCAGACCATCCACATCAAGTTGCCAGAAAAAAATTAATCTTGTTCGTGCTCTAATTGAAGAGGACTGATGATTAACAGCAGAAACAGAAGGCAACACCACAGATATCTCAACTGGTTCAGCTTACACAATTCTGACTGAAAAATTGCAGTTGAACCAACTTGCTGCTCAATGGGTGCCAAAACTGTTGGCCCAGATGAGCTGCAGACAAGAGCGGAGATTTCCACAAAAACTTTTAACAAGTGGGACCAAGATCCTGGATTTCTTTGATTATAACAGGAGATGGAACATGGCTTCACTGGTACAATCCTGAAGACAGAGCACTGTCAAAATCATGGCTACCAAGAGGTGGAAGTGGTCCAGTCAAAGCAGAAGCATACCAGTCAAGAGCAAAGGTCATGGCAAGAGTTTTTCGGGATGCTCAAGGCATTTTGCTTGTTGACTTTCTGGAAGGCCAAAGAATGATAACATTTGCTTATTAGGAGAGTGTTTTGAGAAAGTTAGCCAAAGCTTTAGCAGAAAAATGCCCAGGAAAGCTTCACCAGAGAGTCCTTCACCATGATGATGCTCCTGCCCATTCATCAATCAAGGGCAACTTTGCAAGAGTTTTGATGGGAAATCATTATGCATCCACCTTATAGTCCTGATTTGGATCCTTGTGACTTCTTTGTGGTTCCTAATCTTAAAAAATATTTAAGAGGCACCCATTTTTCTTCAGTTAATAATGTAAACAAGACTTTGACATGATTAAATTCACAGGACCCTCAGTTCTTTTAGGGATGGAGTAAATGGCTGTTATCTTTGCTTGCAAAAGTAAGCTTATGCTCAGAAATAAAGTTTTTATTTTTCATTTTTATCTTTTAATTCCATTTTCCATGAACTTTTTGAAGTCCCCTCATATAAATGACAAAGCGAGGAAGTAAAGAAGTGTAGCTGCTCTCTTGTCTTCATATTTTAAACTAGCTCAGGCAGGTTATGGAGTTGAACATCAGACCTTGCACACATATTGCACTTGTGTGGAGTTGGCCCAGCCCCATGGAGTATATGGTCATGCCCCCACTGCCTGCACCCAGCCATCTGTGTGTTTGTATAGAGAAGCCTTAGGAGCACAACCAGCTGTGGGAGGCCACACACCAAGGTGACAGCGTCCTTCTGAGGGACTGGCTGTGCTGGACATACAGTCACCTATAGTTCCTTCTTTCTTTTTTTTCCTTGCAAGGATCATGTGTATTTTCTCATCAGAACAGGAAAATGAAGACTAAAGGTACTCTGAAGAAGGCGAGAAGGCCTCAGGAGCAGCAGCAGTAGAGGCAGGAGGGGTCTGGTGTATACTTTGTGGCCCCTGCATGGTAGGCCAAACAGACATGAGATTCTCAAGCAAGATGACCATGTTGCCAGAACTGGCCCCTCCATCCTGGGTGACCACCCTCACATCCACCCTCTGAATCCCCAATGCCCAGGCCATCCAACTCTCATGTCACCTGGGCTTGGCACAATGGGTACGTGAGGTTGGTCACAGTAGTCCGTTGCTCAGAGCCTGACCAGCTCTGTCTGGGTGCCATAATGCAGCTGGATTTGTGACCCAGCAGAGCAGAGGGCTGGGTTGTGGACACCAGTGACTGTGTGGGGTGCCACCTCCCCTGTCTGGGCACTTTTGCCCCAGCCTCTCCACCCCTCTCCATTCCACCCTGCTTTTCACACAGGGACATGGAGGTGTGGTCTTGGCATATCTTCCTGGCTGGGGTCCTTCCTTCAGGGCCCTCTGGAAAGCATAGTTCAGCTGGCTGTGTGGAGAGCACAGGGCTCCCTCTGCACTCAGACCTGGCTTCAGGGACCAACCCCAAAGCCCCCTAGATGTGGCACAGAGTGGCCAGGGCCAGCTCAGCAGCCCGTGGCATGCACATGGGCTCTTCTCCTCGGTGCCAACTTCACCCTGCTCCTCTGTAGGAAAGCAGTTTTGCTCAGTCCCCAGTCCCTGAGGAAAGGAAGTACTGTGCCAGCGGGCATTCCTCGTGCAGGTTAAAGCCCCTGCCCAGAAGGGTTCCTTTGCTTCCTTCCCAAGCTCATGCTCATGCCCAGAGTCTCCCCTTCTTGGAGCCCCTGCCCCACCTATAAGTCTCCCTCCTGTAGTCTCTTTGGGATGGGGCTGACATCCTGCTCAAATATACACCAAGTCCCTCTCCAGCTCATCCACCAACCACTAAGATGGAGAGCAGCCTGCCTTCCCTGGGCGGGGGTCACTTTCTACTGTCCACACACAAAGTTCTCTGTGCATTTGAAGACTCTCCTGGGAGCTACAGGCATGCAACAAAGTCCAGTCTCCCGCATGGGCCAGCGTTACTGAGAGCATGAGCTCTACACAAACATGCACTCACACACATGCACACACAGCTCTACCTGCATGTGTTTTCCATAAGTACATCCAGTTATTCTGGAACCATTCATTGAAAAGACTATCCTTTTCCCATTGACTTACCCTGGCACCTTTGGCAGCAGTCAACTGACGGGATATGTGTGTGAGTCTACTTCTGCACTTCCAATCCTGTTTCATGGATTTATGTGGCTTCATTGGCACCAATTCCACATTGTCTTGAATACTGTGTATTTAGAGTAAATCCTGAAATCAGACCACTAGTCCTTTAACTTTGTTATTCTTCAAAATTCTTGTGGCCGTTATAGATTCTTTGTATTTCCATACAAATTTTAGAATCAGATCATCAATTTCTACAGAAATGCCTGCTGGGATTTTGACTGAATCTATAGATCAGTATGGGGAATTTGACAGCTTAACAATACGAGTCTTTCAATCATTGGACATGATTGGAAAAACACGAAAATGTTATATCTCTCCATTCTGCCTGTGCCAAGGGGTCCCTCTGCAGCTGAGCCACAGTGTCTCTCTCCAAATGTCTCGGGAATCAGACCCTATGTTCTCACGAGACCCTGTTCTCTCTGAACACCTAGAGAGCTATAACGAGGCTTGTGCCAGGGCCCGACCTGAGCCTGACCTGAGCCTGGGAGCTCCGGAACTCTCATTTCCCGGCTCTACTGCCAAACATCCTCAGTGTTGTCTGCACTTGCC
Organism: Cynocephalus volans; assembly: GCF_027409185.1. Lineage (NCBI taxonomy): Eukaryota > Metazoa > Chordata > Mammalia > Dermoptera > Cynocephalidae > Cynocephalus > Cynocephalus volans. The sequence goes on along the minus strand of NC_084478.1, from coordinate 107,843,792 downwards.
CCGGACCCCCTCAATCTTAGCTTCCCTGTCCTGCGCCTGCCCTGAGGGGCTGAGGGGGCAGTGCCTTACTGCTTCACGCCTTCTGCCTCTTCTGAGGAATCTGGCCCCGTCATGTGTTCCTGCACCTCTAAATCTCTTTTCTTGTTGCATGAGCTTTTCTTTGTTTGTGTAATGGTTTTTCCTACTTAAATGCTGGAAAAGTGGAGTCGGTGTGGTGCTTTGTCTTTGGGGCAGGTGGGTAGGCCTGTTGGACTCTGGATGAGCTGAAATCCCATTATGAAAGAAAGGGCAACTCATTGCAGGGTTCCTGAGGATTTGAGGAGGACTGGGCCGTAGTCAATCCATCAGCAGCTCCTGGTGGCTCTACTTTCAAGATATATTCAGAATCTGCTCCCTTCTCCCGACCTCCACTGCCTCCATGCTGATCTAAGGTGCTAGTCTTCCCACTTCTGCCCTGGCACCCTTCAGCCTATTCTCAGCATGGGAGACAGAGAGATCCTGTTGAAATATAAAGTGGGTTATTATCATCGCACAGGTTAAAACACCCTGGTCGTTTCAATTGCACCCAACTCCTTCAAATATGGCAACTTCTTACTGTCCTGGTTGTATCTCCATCATAATGCACCTATCAACCTTATATCCCAAACTGTTAAAGCAGGGCAAAGAAAATGTGGTACATCTACACAATGGAATACTACTCAGCTATAAAAACGAATGAAATACTGCCATTTGCAACAACATGGATGGACCTTGAGAGAATTATATTAAGTGAAACAAGTCAGGCACAGAAAGAGAAATACCACATGTTCTCACTTATTGGAGGGAGCTAAAAATTAATATATAAATTCACACACACACACACACACACACACACACACACACACACAAACACAAACCGGGGGGGGGAAGAAGATATAACAACCACAATTATTTGAAGTTGATACGACAAGCAAACAGAAAGGACATTGTTGGGGGGGAGGGGGGGAGGGAGAAGGGAGGGAGGTTTTGGTGATGGGGAGCAATAATCAGCTACAATGTATATCGACAAAATAAAATTAAAATAAATAAATAAATAAATAAATAAATAAATAAATAAATAAATAAATAAATAAATAAATAAATAAATTAAAAAAAAAAAAAAAAAAAAAAAGAAGAGAAGCCGGGACAGGCCAGGAGTGTTCTGGACCACGAGAACGGCATTTGAAGAGAACTGGGTGCTCTCTTAAGAGACAGAGCTCATGATTTCATTAGTAGCAGATTTGTCTGGGGCTGCTCTGCACCAGTCAGGCACTGTTCTAGGAGCTGCAGGGGTAATAAGTAATGCGAGGAGAAGGAGAGACGGGATGCAATTTTAAATAGGGTGGCTAGGAAAGCCTCTCTGAGGGGGTAATATTTGAGAAAGACCTGAAGGAAGTCAGAAAGTGAGCCATTACCCCGGGGGTAATAGTTTCAGACAGGAAAGAGCCAGTACAGAGGCCCTGAGGCAGGAGTGGGCCTGATGTGTTTCAGAAAGGGTGAGGAGGCCAATGTGGATCAGAGCATGTAACGGGGAGAGCTGGGGGTGTGATGAGACCCGTGAAAAAATGGGCCAGATAACATTGAACTTCATAGGCCACTCACTGTAAGAGCTTTGGCTTTACGCCTGAGTGAGAAAGGAGCCTATTGGAGGGTTTTGAACAGAGCAGTGACACAACCTCACTTGGGTTTTAAGGCATCCCGGCAGCCCAGCAGCTTCAGCAGTCCATTAGTGAGGCCAAGGTGGCTGACTAATTCTGGTCTTTGCTGGATAACAAACGGACAACCAGACTGAAGTCCAGTCCCTAAACCCAGTGTACTCTAGATCAAGAGCTGCAGAAAAAACCCTGGATATCTCCAGCGGGTCTCCCTCAAGTTTTCTGCAGACCACTGATCATTACATGCATGTGAGGAAACTACCCTAGGCTTGGGAAAGGACCACTAGAAAGGATTAAAGGTAACTATGCTCAATGTTCAAGGAGGGCCAGGAAGGGCACCTGTCCCCACCCCCAGAATGAAAAATCTCCTAATTCAGGAGGTATCTGGTAGGACACTCAGAAGAATCTTGCCTCAATAGTGTGAAAAAATTAATCCTACACCATAAGCTGCTCTGGTCCCACCTAGCACTTCTTAAAAGCAAGGATGTAAAGAATCAAACTGTTTCCAGGTAATTTGATGACAAATTAAAGAACAGAGCTCAAGAATAGGTTTAGAAATACAAAAATATATAGGACCCACCCAAGGTAAAATACACAATATCTGTTATACAGTGGAAAATCACCCAGCATGAAAATATTCAGTATATCCAAGCTATAATGAGAGAAAACAATCCGTAAAACAGGCATCCAGCCTGGAACGGAAGAAGTAAAACTCTATCTGCAGACACGACTGTCTGTGGAGAAAATCCAACAGAATCTGTGAAAGAGTGACTAGAACTAGATAAGTGAGTTGAGCAAGGTTGCAGGATATTTTAGAGACCTAACTCCCCTTACCCAAACATTTACCCAATTGTCCCAGCACTTTTCTTCACTGATCTGAAATAAGGCAAGTAAGCCACAAAATTCCTGTTCTAGTGTTTCTGTGTTGTTTTCTCTTCTCACACAAAATAAGTATTTATTTCATCAGAAAGTCAACCCAATATGGACACGGATGTCGGGAAAGCAGAATTCTAGTGGGAGAGCACATCTTCTGGGGAGTCATTGTGTATTGCAGATCAAGAGTACTAAGTTATTAAAGGATTTTAGAAAGAGGAAAAACTCATGTTAATTGAAAAAAAATTCAGGAAAAAGGTAATGCTAAACTTACAAAGTAAGTTATACTTTCATATTACTGTTATACTTTTGCTATATAAATACAACTGTAAAGCTAAGAACATAGTCCAAAATGTTGACAGTACAGTTCATGCTGAATGGCAGGACACAATCGATTTCCATTTTCTTTCATTTCCTAAATTGCCTTCAATTACTTTGTACTACTTGAATATCTGAATTCCAGAACTTTCCCTCCAACCCGAGGACAAAAGCTAGAAAATTAGGAGCTGCTGTAGCTGAAAAGAAACTCAGACATAGCATCATAGCTCAGTTTTATTTTCTACAGTAACAAACATTTACTCGTCTCCCTCCTCCAGCAACAGGGCAACAAAAAAAGTGGGCCCCAAGCACCCAAGAACCAGTGTACACAAAAAATTAGAATTCAAAAGTGGCAATTAATGTAGGAATCAAAGCCCTGGGGAAGGATGTATTGTCTGGCATGAGACACGAGGTTGGGCTTCAGCCCCCTTTTCCCAGCAGAGACACAGGCCCAAAGCCCTGCATGCCCTGCACCATTGAGGAAAACAGGTCAAGAAACGAGGTCACAGAAGTTCGGAGAACGTCAGGGTCTCGAGCAGTCCATCTACTAAAAGTGAAAGAAAATGAAAATGAAGTTAACAGTGGGAACTCTTGCCTAAGCTGGTAAACCATACGTCTGTTTAGACCTAACCCTGTCTCCATTAAAATGACCCTCCATCTGAACACTTGAGCACTGGTCCCCACAACCCCAACACCCGGCCCCTTGTAGAACTGACACAACCAGGAAGCCGCCATTCACTGCGAGCTCTTTATGAACGGCCTGCAGGCAGGCTTCCTCAAAAGCCACCAGGGATCGGCCGGCCACCTCTGCCTCTAAGGGAGACAGGAAAGGGATCCTGAGGGTGCTGGAGGAGAAATGGTTAAGGCACCCTCCAGTAATGACTTTGTCTGCACCTCAGGCCTCCTTGACCCTCTAGTCCCACCAGACTCCCAGGCAGCTCTCAGGCTATCCTCAACCCCGTGCACACTCGGGCCCCAGCCCCTCTCCCCGTCCATCTCCTCAGTCTAACTCTTCTGCCATTCATGCCCCCCTCCACTCTGTCTCCTCACCCCAGCCTTCTTCCCCTCCTGCATTCTCAGACCGTCCATACCCCACCCCCACTGTCCCACCTCATCCCCTCAGGCCACCCTTGCCTTCCCCCTGCCCCCCTCTGACCTTTCCCTTCCAAGTGTTGCTGGTCCCTGCCTTGCTCCCCTTTCTGTAAACTCCCTACCCCCACTCAGCCCCACCTTTAATGCCTCTCTGTTTTCCCCTGGGATCCCTGGCCGAAATGGTTTCCTCCTAAAAGATATAAATCATGTTGTTGGATTCGTGGCTTTCTAGCTGCATGTGCGAGTTCTCCACCTCGCCCTCTTTCATGCGGTGCCTGTGGGACTACCCGCGCGACATCGAGAATGCCTCTAAGGTCAATAATTGCCAGGACAGCACCACCGACAGTTCCCGGGCCACCCCTGTCATCAGGGCGGCCGGGGCTACCCCGTTCATCAGGGCTTCTGTGGCTACCCTGGCCTTCTGCACCACCTGTCCCATTGTCTGGGGCCTGCATGGCTGCTCTGCCTTCCCTCTCAGGGCCCACGCCTTACCCGAGCACTGCTGAGGGAATGGGGCTCCCGCACAAACGTCTTCTCCTTCGCCCACAGTGCAACTTGGTATGCCCACGGCACCTGCGCAGACAGGCTGCCGGTGAGGCACCAGGCCTGTGGTTTGTTGCACCAAGCCTGCCGTGCTGCCCACGGGCCCCTGGGAGACGCTGTGAGCCATGGAGAGACTGAGGCTCCCTCACGAGGCCCCGCCCCTTTGTTCCTGCCACAACCCGGACTCCTCAGAGTGTCCGTGCAAAGAGGTCTGTAGTTAGGCCTCCTGTAACATGGTTAGTTCCCGTCAAACTGGCCGTAAGGCTGTGCCGATGCCAGCCTGCACAACCTCACATATTACCAGCCTGCCCTGAACTCCTCTTCCCTGTACATCAGGCCGAGGACCCTCGTGCATTCCCGCCGTGACTCTCGAGGGGGAACCTGGACGACATGCAGACCACCCAGCGAACTAGAGGCGAAGACTAGAGGAGGGGTTGGGACTCTCCAGGATGACAAGAGCGGACGAGACACAGCTGAGCTGGGGATAGGACCTGCCGCACACAATAGGCTCACGAGGGCTGAGTGGACAGTGGCCGGGCACGAGAAATGGTGACAGAAGCTGCCAGGGACTGGCTCTCCCATGCTGGAGGGACAGCCTAAGGAGCTTGGACTGGATAATGTAGGCAGTGGGAAGCCATTGCAAGTTCATAGTCTGAAGGGAAGGACTCATGGGAAAAGTCATGTCAGAGCCCTTTCTGTGTGTAGGTAGTTTCTCCTTTAGTCTCTCAGTGAGAAGTCACACACCGTTACAAAGTATTTGCGCTACACACAGATACAATAGATCTAAATAACCCAAAAGGTCTAGATACCAGTAAAATGCAGTAAAATAATTAGAAAATCATCAGTTTTTATATTTATCATCTTTTTAGTGTACTCTAATTGTAAATTTATGCAATTAAAATTTTAGTAATGACAGCAAGGAAAAAACAGCTCCCAAATTTCTGACATTTTAACAGTCAACTCTTGGGAACTCACATGAGCCAGCTCTAGCACACCCATGCTTATTACTGCCTGTCTCTTACTCACAGCTCTCTAGGCAGTCCTTTTACTAAATGCTCTTCAGTTAAATATGTTAGAATGTGCCATCTGTTTCCTGCTGTGCCCTGACCAGCACTCCAAGGGTAGATGCAGAGGCATCTTAGAACTGCATGAGGACACCTTCATGTATCAGTCAAGGTTGACCTGCAGATAACATAAACCTCTCTGGCTAATTTTGTCCAGGGACTTTAACACACGGAACCAGTTGCTTACAAAATCATTTAAAGGGCTGAAAGAATGGGATGCTGTGAAGGGAAGGTACATATACAGAAAAAAATGCCTATTCCAATGAGAAAAACTTGCTGCCCTCTGCAGAATGGGAGGAGTCCAATATAATCCACCTTCTACCAGGTCCCCGCTGTGACATCCCAAAATTTATATGTTGATACCTAATCACCAATGTGATGATATTAGAAGGTGGGGCCTTTGGGCAGTGATTAGATCATAAGAGCAGAGCCCCCATAAATGGAATTCGTGTCCTTATAAAAGACAGACTCCATGTGAAGACACAGCTAGAAGGTGCCATCTGTGAAGCAGAAAGCATGTCTTCACTAGACACTGAATCTGCTGGCACCTTTATCTTGAATTCCTCAGCCTCCAGAGCTGGGAGAAGAAAATTCCTGTTGTTTATAAGCTATCCATTCTATGGCATTCTGTTATAGCAGGCCAAACAGCCTGACAGTCCCCCTGTGGGGTGATTCTATATATGGAGCTCTGCTGTTGGTAAGTTGGGTGATCAGCAGTAGTAATACCAAAATCAGCCTTGCTGCAGTGAACACCATGCTACTGAGTCCATGAATAACTTCCTTTCCCCATGGCCATGTTATCATGAGTCCACTGAGCAAGAATTGGGTTAACTGGGAAAAGAAAGTGCCTGACATCCCCAGAGCAGCTCATTGTGTCCACCTGACTATTGAAAGCCGCCTCCTATGTGGTGGATGCACCGCGGGAACATTCACACAGGATATGCATTCCCTCACACTCTGGGCCCAATCTTGGAAGTCTATTTACATGCCTATTCCTCAGACTGCTTTGCCGTCAATCCAGTCTTGTTCCTTCCGAGTCCTGACCATCTGAACAAACTCTTATATACTTCCCCTTAACTCAAGTATATCTACACTTTTAGCCACCTCCTTCCCTGCAGAATGAACAAAAAGATACACTTCTTGAAGTGTGCCCTTAGAGAGAATTATGAAGACTTGAATGGAGTTTAACTGGTTGTTGGAGAGAAATTTAAAGCTTTGAAAGCTTCCAGTAGAAAACAATGACTAAAAAGAGAACGACCTAAGCCTCCAATTCTATATATTACAAAAAGATCTGAGTAAAGCCATGAATTAGATGGAAGAGATATTTAAAAATGAGAATTAAAGAAATTAAGACAGAAATTAAGAAAAAAACATGAAAGGGGTTCGCCAAACATTCTTAAAAAGAGAAAAAACTAGGCAAATCCTGGAAAGATTGATTTAAAAAGTTAGAAGTTATAACAGAAATGTTAGGAATTAAAAATATATATAAATATAGGTATGGCAGAGATTTAAAAATGATAAGACGAATTTATTGCAGTAAATCTGAGAAGTGTTTAAGCATACGTTGTGCTAGCAAATATAACTGATTCAAGAATATGAAACTTGAATATACCTACATACTTGGAGGAAATGAAACCAGTGGTTTAAAATCTTCCCTCACTTGGATGAAATCCATTAAGTCCAAACAATTCCACCAAGCATTCAAAGGGCAAAAGTTCATAATCTTATACAAACTCTTACAGAGAATAAAAAAATCGTGACTGTTCTCACAACTCACTTTATAAGTCATCACATAATTTTGTCCACAAATACTACAGTTCATATCTCGAAGAGAAAATGACTTTCTTTTGAAAAAATATAATGACAATATCACTTTCCCACATAAAATATTAACACTGACCTCTTCCTGTCATCATATACCCAGTAAGTGTTCATTTCCTTGTCACTGAAATACAGGCAACAGAGGAGCACTTTGGAGGACACCACAGGAATGCCACCATTCAGTCCAGACTATGAGAAATGCTACAGGAGGAATGACAGATCTTTTTTTAAACAAATAAAAGGCAAGGGGGTAAAAAGGCTTAAGAGACCTATCAACCCAATGCTTTGTGCAGATACTGTTTGGGTCCTGATTTAAACAAACCTTTCAGTGACAATTAAGGAAATGAACACTCCAAATATGACAAATATTTGGTGTCTTTAACATATAAAAAGCACTCACCAATCAGTAAGTAAAATATGAATATCCCAATTAGAAAATAGACAAAGACATGAATGGACAGTTTTCAGAAGAGGAGATGCCACTGGACAAATGTCATATGAATTGCTGTTCATCTATATTGGAAATCCAAAAGAAAGTGAAACATCATTGAGATATGATTTAGGTTAGTGTATTAGTCCGTTTCTGTTGCTTATACCAAAATACCTGGAACTGGGTAATTCATAAAGAAAAACGAAATTTTTTGCTTACAGTATCTGAGGCTGGAAAATTTAAAGACCATCTGGTGGTGGCAACAGTGACCCAGGGGTCTCACATGGCAAGATGGTGGAAGCAGAGAGAACAGAGAAAGAAAGACTCTCCTCTTCTTTTAAAGCCCTCAGAACCACACCCCTAACCACCATTTTTAATCCATTCACTGTCCTACAATCCAATCACCTCTTCAAGGCTCCACCTTTCAATTACCATAATAGGACTTCCCACCCTCTTAACAGTCACAGTGGGGGCCAAGTTTCTAACACATAAAACTTGGGGGACACAATTCAAACTTCAATGAGTTTTGGGGGGACATAATTTAATCCACTACAGTTAGTATATGGGGAAAGATTTAAAAGATTGAAAATGTTCTGTTTAAGGTTATGGGCTGAATTTTGCTTCCCTGCCCCCATCATTCATATGAAGCCCTAACCGCCAATGTGACAATATTTGGAGATAGGTTCTTTAAGGAGGTAATTAAATTTAAATGAGATCATAAGGATATGGCCCTGATCCTATAGGACTAGAGCCCTTATAAGAAGAGGAAGAGACACCAGAGAGCTCACCGTCTTCATGAACGCTCAGAAGAAAGGCCATGTAGGGACACAGCTAGAAGGCAGCTACCTGTAAGCCAAGGACAGAGGCTTCACCAGAAAACAACCCTTCTGGCACCTTGGTCTTGGACTTCCAGTCTCCAGAACTGTGGGAAAATAAATTTATGTTGTTTAAACCCCCTAGTAGATGTGATTTTGTTATGGCAGCTTAGTACTAATACATGGTATGGCTGACTAATACAGAATGGGATATAAGAAAATGGACACTTTCATACACTATTACCTGGAGATAAATTGGTGCAACCTTTTTGGAGAGCAGTTTCGTAATATGTATGAAATACTTTTAAAAGTGTTTACTGTTTGACCCGACAATTCCCCTTCTAAACATCTACTGTACATAATGCATTACACAAAAAAGTACTAGGATATTCATTTCAGCATTCTTTATAATACTGAAAAATTAGAAACAACTTAAAGGCCTGCCTATGAAACTTGTTAAAATAACTATGGTATGTAAATCCTGTGAAATGTTATATAGTGATTAAAATGATTGGAAGGTACAGGCTTCTCCATCTGAAATGGACATACCACCGTATGGTCCAATTCTGAGCCAGTTTCTGGAGCACTGTCTGGAAAAGCCTAGTCTTGATCCCCCTCCTCTTTGTCCCTTTCCTCCAGCTACCCTCTTGCCGTCCCTCCTCTTTTTCTATGGATTCTTACCCACAAAAGCCTCCTTTGTTTCCTTTTCCAAATGCTATAGCTGATGACTTACCAGCAAGGAGACTTAGCAAGAAAACATGCCTGTTTCTCTGTTGAAGAAAAGGAGAGCCAAGTTCTCAGATCACAGTAGTGGGTTAAGAAATAAAACTGTGGTTCCTCAATTTGGTAGTAGCCAAGATTTTTCTTTTGCACATGAATAAACAAAACAAAAACAATAAAAAATATCCACACTGGATTAAGCCAAAGGGAAAATTTCCGGGTCTGTGTAACTGGATGGTCCAAGGGCAGTGGTTGGCTTCAGGCACAGCTGGATGCAGGATTTGGTTCCGAGATGTGCCATCTTGCTTTAGTTTCTCCTCTGTCCAACGGCAGCCTGCCCCCCATAACACCCACAGTGTTACTAGCTTGGATGGAATCAGCATGGCCAAAGGAAAGCGTGCTCTGATTGGCCAACCCTGAGCCTCGTGCCCACCCCTGGAATCTTGGTGAAGTCAACTCCACCAGAATTATAGCTGCCAAAGGAAAAGAAGGGGCAGGGAGTTGTTGGGAGAAATAAGAATGCCAGTAACAGGAGGAGAGGAACTGATGCTGGGTGAAAAGACCAACGGATGACTTCTACAGTGGCACAGTCACTTCATCAAAGTCAAAACCCATCTCCAATGTTTTATTAGTAGCAAGTGCAGGAAGCATTATTCCTTAACTTAATAGAACAGACTATTTTTTCCCAAAGTAAAAATATTTATTTCAAAAGTAATACATGCTTGATGAAAATATTTAAACAGCACATATGTGTGTTATGCAAATGGTGCATTTCCTTCTGTAATGCTGTTGTCCAGTGATGAGTATTTTTGACAGCAAAGGTGGCTCATTCCAAGTAGTTATTGTGCATATCCCCACACCTTCCCAAGGTGGGAGGGTATTGCAGAAACAGGAACATATCATGCCCCATATGCAGAAATTTGCGACTTGTTTTCATGTCTTTCTGTATTAGTGCCCAATATTAGTACCTTGCTCTTTCTCTAACTGCTGCATAATATTCCACCAGGATGGTCATACTGTGATTTATGAAACCTTTCCCCTGTTGATGTGCATTTGCATTCTAACAGTTTTTATGTGATGGTGTAAATAACATCCTGGTTTATTCTGTCTCATTTGCATATGCAAGAGTTTCTCTATGATAGACTTTCAAAGGTGGGTCAATGTATATGTACATCTTTAGTTTAATAGAGTGTCAAATAAGTTTCCAGATAAATTTTGCTAACAGTTCAACTGACAATGTATAGAAGTCCTTGTTTCCAACTACAGCCTTGCCAAACATTGGAGATTGTCAGTGAATTAAATTAATCTTACACAGAAATCAGCTCTGGTCCCACTGACAAAATCCTAAAAACAAGAATGAAAAGAATCAAATAGTTTCCAAATAACTCAATAGCATCCAGAACAAAGCTCAAGGTATGTGTAGGGACAGAAAATATCCAGCACCCAAGGTAAAATTTACAATGTCTGGCATCTAATCTAAAATTTCCAGGCATGCAAAGAAGCAAGAAAATGCAACCTATTATGAGGGAAGTCAATAGATAAAAGGTATTGATTGGAAAGGAAGAAGTAAAAGTGCCTTTATTGATAGACAACTCAATTGTCTATGTAGAGAATCCAACCAAATCTATGAGAGAGCTAGTAGGACTAATTAGTGATTTTAGGAAGGTTGCAGGGTACAAAATGTTTAGAAGGAGGTAATCTCTCACTCCAAATACTTAACCAATTGTCCCAGCACTTTTCCTCCCATATCTGGAATAAGGCCAGTAAGCCAAAAACTCCTGCTGTAGTGTGTCTGCTGTTATGCATTGAGTATACAAATGTGATGTTTTAACACTAAGAAAATACTCCAGAATATTGACAGTTAATGCTGAATGACAGCACCTAATCAATTTTTTTTCTTTCATTTCCTAAATTGTCTTCAATTGCCTTGTACTACTCAAATATCTGAATCCCAGAATGTGCTTTGCAATCCAGCACAATGACAAGAACATTCGGTGGTGCTGTAGCTAAAAAGAAATCGACACTGGAATAGGAGCTCAGATTTATTTTCTGCAGTAACAAACATTTAATTACCAAACAAAACAAGTGGATCTTGAAGCCCAGAAGCCAGTACAGGAAACAAATTAGGCCCCCACAGTAAAGTGGCAACTACTGCAGGAATCACTGCCCTCGGGAAGGATGCACTGCCTAAAATGGGACTCGAGGTTAGGCTTAGATCTCTTTTCCTTGATGAGGCTTAAAGAAAAATGCGGGCACAAGGGGCTGCAAGATTTGCATCATCATGGATAGTTGGTCAAGACAGGAAATGACAGAAATGTGCAGGTGGCTTGGATTTTCAGCAGTCAGTCGTCTAACATGGAGAGAAGGAGAAAATCAAGTCAGAGGGGAGGAGGGGCGCCTCCCTTCCCACACAGCAGCACACCAAGAGCACCACAGCCCTTCCTGAAACTTAACCCGTCTTTGTCACAGCTCTCCTTGGGCTGAGACTGGCCCTGGCTACTTGTTTCCGTACCCTCCCCAGCCCATTTGAGAACTGACACAGCCAGGATGCGGCCGTTCACACTGATCTCCTTCTGCACTGGCTCTTCGTGTTCAGCATATGGAGTCAGGAACCCGCTGGCAAACTCTGCCGCCAAGGACGATGGGAAAGGCACGCTGAGGTTGCTGGTGGGGATATGGTTAAGGCACCATCCACACTACCGATTTTACCTGTGCTTCAGACCTCCTCCCCTCTCTGAGGCCCGCCTCTGTTGCCCACCGCCCCAAGCCCATAACCTGAGGACAGCATCTCTCCTACGCACTGGCTCTCCCCTCAAGATGGCTTTTCCCACCACCATCACACTCCTTCAGCCTAGGTCCCGCCCTGTCCAACCCCTCAAACTACGGTTCCCAGCTGCTCCCCTTTCAGTCTCCACCTGCCTGGGGCACCCACCCCCAAACCGTACCCTGCCGGTCCCATGCCTGCCCAGGCCACAGGGGCTCCTCAAATAGGATACAATTGCACCTGCCGGTTACCCGGGCAACCAGCCGCGGGCACAGCATCTCCGCCGGGCCCTGGGGCCCACTCGATCTGAGGGACGCAACAGACTGCAGCAACTGCCTCTCTGGCGATGACAGGACCTCCAGAATTGCCAGAGCCACCGTGGTAGTTAAGGTCGTTAGGATTCCGAGGTGGCCGGGCACCTGGTCTTCCTGGTTCTCCTGGCTCTCCTGGTCCAGCAGGCTCACCTGGCCCACCTGGCCCACCAAGACCACCCGGCCTGACCTGGTCGTCTACACCACCCACTCTGACCTCTGCTTCTGCCGCTGCTGCCTCGGCATCTGCACCTTCGTCCGCCACCGGCATGGCTCCTCCACGGTCAGCCTCAGACCGCCTTAGTAATACTCCCACCAACTCCAAAGGAAACCGTGAAACCTACCCTTCCAAGCAATCGGCCACCTCTTAGCTCACAATGGAAGTTGGAATGCCCAGAGTGTCCGTGCAGACACGTCACTAGTGACGCCTCCTGGCATGTGATTGGTTCCCACCACGGTGACCATAGAGACCATGTAGGCTTTCTAGCCAATGAGCGCTCCCTCACAAGCTCCATTCTTAATGCACGACGTAGTCCTACTGTGCCTGTGGAAACACAGGCGCGAAAGGTCTGCTCCTGCCAGGCAGGCTCTGCTGCGAGCCCAGGGCACCATTAGGCTGCCTAGCCACCAGCACACTGACTACACCCCAGTGTACTTGCACAAAGAGACCTCCACACGGCCAGCCCACCCCTGAGGGAATAAGTCCCCCACACGAAGCTCTGCCCCTTGGCCCGCAACGGTACTTGGAATGCCCACTGCGCCTGTGCAAACAGGTCTCGCCCTGTCGGTTCCCTCCAAGTCAGCCTTCCAGAGGGCCCTAGGAGGCCCCGTTGGTTGACTAGCCAATGAACACTCCCTCACAAAATCTGCCCTTAGAGCATGACGTAGCCCTAGTGTGCTGCACAAACACAGGCAGGTGAGGTCTCCCACCAGGCTGGTGCTTCTGTGAGCCCTGGGCACCCTTAGGCTGCCTAGCAACCAGCATGGGACTCCACTCCAGTGCACTTGCACAAAGAGACCCCCACACGGCTAGCTCCCTCCAAGCTCATCCTGCCTCGAGTCCCAAGACCATAGGGGCCACCCAAAACACTAGGGATCCAGGACACCCCACCCCTTAGCGTATGGCACACCAAAAGCTCCTCTGAGAACCTGCACAAACAGGCCCTGCTGCGTGCCCCTGGACGCCCCTGGTGAGGCCCCAGGGCCACATGACCAGTTCCTCCCAAGCCTATCCTTCCCCAAGAGTGTCCAGCGGGCCGGAAGCCTGCATGCGTGCCAGACTGGCCAACTCCACACGTGACCAGCTTGCTGACCTCTGGTGCCCTGTCATCAGGTTCTGGGAGGGACTCAGACACCTCTGGGCCAAGCCCATCCCGTCCCGTCCCTCTGACTCTGTACAGGTCGAAGCCCTGATAGGAAGCCAGGGATGCGGGGCCGTCACTTCCGGGCCCAGCCTGTCTTCGGGGATCACCCAGACCAGGCCTAGGTTTCCTATCGCAACATTTGTCCCAGTCTGACCTTCGTGTCCACCTGGTGGGGGCTTGGGGCCGGGCTGGCAGCCCCGCCACCTCCCACCGGCCAGATCCTCCCAGGCTCCAGGCACAATGCGGTTATTCCAGGCCTGGCCCGGGTGGGCAGAAGGCTGCAGAAGGGAGGAATCAACCCTCCCCCCGTCTGGGCGGGTCCCAGTCTCATGGCCCTCTGCTGGCAGGGCCTTCGAGTGCTCTCCCTCCCCTAGGAACAGTCTTGGAGATGTCTGGTGGGCTGGAGGTACCAGGGGCCCTCAACTGGGAGGTGACCCTGTGTCTGGTGGGTGCCTATCTACTTCTGTGTCTGGAAGGGGGGCACACGAACAAGACGGCACAGCTGGAGGCCAGCAGGAGTGGGGGCGGCATTGCCCCAGGAGGCGTGTGTCTGTCCCCATACTCCTCCTACCCACCAGTCTGTGGGGCGAGAGGCTTCAGTGTTCTGTCCCGGGGCTCTGGGGCTCTCACCTGGCCTGCTCAGGCTTTCCCACACCCTGCTCCCTGGGCTGGGCATGACCCAGGGAAGGAACTCCGGGCATGGCTCCCACCTCCAAGCTTAAGGACGATGCACTTTCTACGTGGCCCATTTTCCGTGTAGCAGCTTTAGCCCAAGTACCTTTGTGTCACGTCAAATCCCGAGACAGCTGAGTGGCCCCTAGAAAGGCTTTACCCACACCATGACATAGGCTGGAGGCGTGGGGCTGGGTGAGGGTGGCGGGCCTGCGGGGATGTTCTTACTGTGCTAAAAAGCGACTGCAAAGACAGCAATAAAACCATGTCGTTTTCCAAAGCTGGCTCCTGCTTCTACCTCTGCTTCTCTGGGAGGGGAGGTAGTGGGTGCAAGTAGTGGGGGAACTTCCCGAGTGGGAGCTGTTGCATTCAGCAAGCGCCTGTCCTGAGGGCCCCCGTGTCCTCTGCCGGCTCCAGGAACTGGGGATCAAGCCAGGAAAGAAGTCTGCAGAAAGCCTTGTCCCCCTGCAGCTGACACCCTCGGGGAGAAAAGGAGAGTGGTAAGCCAAGGAAGAGCAGATCAAGCAGGCAAGGGTGGGCGAAGGGATTCAAGAGGTACCTAGAAAACACAGGAAAGAGCTCATTCGCAGGTCACAGCCCAGATCTAAGGGAGGACTGGATGTGGGAAACGAAGAAGAGTGTTGTCACGGAGGACCTCCAGGCTTTGGCGTAACTGGGTCCTACTGAGATATGACCGCCAAGGGGCAGGGAGACAAATGAAGAGTTCTGCTATCAAGCTCTTTCCTGTGTTTTCTATACAGTTGTTGAATTCCTCCCGGTCGCCATCATCTCCTGCCTGCCTGTTCCCATGCCTTTGTATTTCCATAGACATTTTTTCACATCTCAGATCACGCTGAGCCTCTGGGCCCCCTGCACACTCCTCGTGCCCTCAGACTCCAAGGTGCTGGGATGGACACCTCTGTGTCTTGTGCCAGAGCTCCACTTGCAGCTCCCGGCACATCTCCCTTGTTCGGTCCCCACCCAGTCTACACACAAGGTGGGCCTGGAAGTGCAGAGGAGTTTGCACCGCTGGAAACAGACCTCCAGCGATGTGGCCAAGAGTCACTCTTTTGCCTCCTTCTCTACCATACTATGGCCTGATGGCTTGCCAGCAAGGAGCCTTAGCAAGAAAACATGCCCATTTCTCTGTTGGAGAAAAGGAGAGCCAAGTTCTCAGATCACAGTAGTGGGTTATGTAAGAAATAAAACTGTGTTTCCTCGATTCAGTAACAGAAATGTACACCTAAAAGGAGTGAATATTGTAGTATGCAAATTACAGCTCAATAAAACTAACTTTAAGAAAAGCAAATAAGGATATCAACAAGAAGTTGTAAAACAGTAAAGAGAAAAGCATATGTTCCAGCACAGTAATTGCATCCCAGGAAAAGGCAAGTGGAAGAGCCAGGATAACTGCTGGGCAGTTAGTCGGCCTAGAGAGAACCAGCCCAGACAGACAAAGGACAGAGGATGCCAAGAGAGATGGTTTCTAAATTTACCAGTGCTGGCAAGGCAGATTTTTAACATAAGGGATTAAAAAAACCTAAAACAAACAGAATGTAATAGAACCATTTTGGGAAGATGAGGTAAAGATGTGTGGTGGATACTGGTATAAAAGAGGTAAATTCTCATCTATTTATCAATAATTAATGTCTGAAAATGATGAAACAAGAAAGAGTGAGAACGAGAGAAAGAGAGAGCACCAAATCCGGTTTACTGCATGCAGCTGCTGTGAGCAGTCAGGTGCGATTCTTCATCCTTCTCTTCACCATCATCATCATCACGACCCCCAACCAGCACCATGACCATCCAGGGCATTCCTCTCCCTCCAGGGCACGACTTTGGAGCTCTTCCAGCTCTGCAAAACCAGACCCTGTCCAGGCGAACGGAGTGACGGGGAGTGGATTTAAACGTCCAGCTGAAACATCTCAAAAAAACCAAACGGTAGGTATGAACCCACAGGGTTTGGAGACACCGGTTATCAGGCTGTGAGGGACAGGGATCTCTGGGAGCTGGGAGACAAATGAGGTAAGTAAGCCCTGAAATTTCCCCAGCTTCCTGTATGGAGAGACACTTTCCTGGTGGATCCTGGTGGACACCGGATTTTAGGACATGGGTCAGAGTCCGGGCAGCTGGAGTTGGCAGGGCAGAGGACCAGAGAGAAGAGAGCCGTTGAGAGAGAAAACCCTGGATATCCGCAGAGGGTCCGGCTGCAGTATTCAGCAGACCACTGACAAGCACAAGAGCGCGAGGAAACTACCCGAGGCTGGGGAATGGAATCCTCGCCGACCCCACCCCCTCCTGGATGAGAGGTAACTGCCCAGCAGGCACGCGGGACAGGAACTATCGGCTGTCCCCACTCGCCAGGATGGAGAACCTCCTCACTTGCGAGGCATCGGGCAGGGCGCTCAGAAGGGTCTTCTTGCGTCAGCAGTATGGAAAAAGTAATCCTACATTGAGAGCTGCTCTGGTCCCATGCAGCACATCTTCAAAGCGAGACTCAAAAGGATCAAACTGTTTCCAAGTACCTGCACAGCATCCCACAACACAGCTCATGGATTATGTCTAGGAACGCAGAATTACCCAGCACTCAAGGAAAATGCCCAACACACAACGTCTGACATCCCATCAAAAACTATCAGGAATACAAAGCAACAGAAAAATCCAACCCTTAATGAGGAGAGAGATTAATCACTAGAAGGCATCCAGAGTGGAAAGGAAGAGGCACAACTGCCTTTATTCTGAGAAAACATGATCATCCATGGAGAAAAGCCAATAGAACCCACCACATAGTTATTAGAAGTATTTGGTAAGTTTAGCAAGGTTCCAGTACACAAGTTATTTAGAGTGAGCTAACCACACCTTTTACCCAAAGCACTTAATCAATTATCCCAGCACTTTTCTTCACTTATCTGAAAGAAAGCCAGTAAGCCACAAAATTCCTAATCCGGTGTTTCTGTGTTCTTTACTCCTGTCATACAGAGCAAGTTTTTATTTTGGCAGGAAGCCAATCCAGTAGTGACAGGATATGGTGAAACCAGAATTCTGGTGGTAGGGCACATATCTGGAGAGCAATTGTGTACCGTAGGTCAAGAAGCTTAAAAAATAAACAGGAAAGTAAATATTCAACTCACTAACTCTACCTCTTGGAATCTATCTTAAGGAAATAATCATTCATGCAAAGACTTATATACCAGAGTTTCACTGAATCATTACCTGTAATAGGGAAAAATTCAGAAAAATTTAAATGTCCAATAATTACATCATAATGCAGTTTTATGCATCCATTCGATAACGTTTTTTGTTGTTGTGGGAGAGTTTATAGGAAGTGGAAAAGCTAGTATGTTAAAAAATATTCAGGAAAAATTGAATGCAAAACTTACAAACCTATACATTACATGTTATTTTTATACATTTAATGTACAAATACAACTATAGAACTGAGAATATTCCAAAATATTGACAGTATTTAGTGCTGAATGACAGCACTTAATTGATTTCCACTTTCTTTCACTTTCTAAATTGTCTTCAATTACTTTGTACTGCTAGAATATCTGAATCCCAGAACCTCCCCTCCACCCTGAGGACAAAGGCAGAAAAATCTGTTGGTGCAGTAGCTGAAAAGAAACTCAGACACAAAATAGTAGCTCAGTTTTATTTTCTGCGCAACAAACATTTAAGCATCCACAAAACGAGTGGGCCAGGAGATATAAAGGAACAGTACAGGCGAAAAATTAGACCTTAATAATACGGGGGCAATTGCTCCAAATATCCATTTCCCATGCCTCGCCTAGTAGGAGAAAAAAGGTTAGGACTCAGGCCCCTTTCCTGGTCGTTGTGTTGACTAAGCCCGGAGCCCAAGGCGGCGAATGTTCCGGATCACCAGGGAAAGCCGCTCAAGGAAGTGGTTGACGGAAATTCGGAAGAGATCAGGATCTTCAGCACTCCATTTACTAAAAACAAAGAAAGAGGAAAGGCAGGTTAAAGGTAAGAACTCTTGTGGAGGTGCAGGGCAGCACGCCTCCTGCTTACACCTAATCCGTCAGTGTCTCCATTAAAGAACCCATCAGACGGATTGGCTCCCCGCACCAAATGACACCCCCCACTCCAGATTCTTCTAGAACTGACACAGTCAGGTCACTGCCGTTCATTCTGAATTCCTTCTGAACCACTCCTTCCAGGGGTTGGACACATGTGGCCAGGGACCTGTGGGCCATGTCTGCCTCCAGAGAGGATCGAAAAGGTACAGTAAGAGTGCTGGCGGAAGATATGGTTAAGGCACCGTCCGCTACCGAGTTTGCTCGTGCCTCAGACCTCCTTACACCTCAGAGGCCACACTTGAACCCCAGGCCTCGGAAGGCCCCCTCCCACCCGGAGCCGCCTCCCCACCCCTCAGGCCTTCTTCCCCACCCTGCAGCCTGTAAAGGCACAGACAACTCCCTGTCCTGCCAGGATGCCCGCTCCTGCTGCCCTGGTGTTCCACTCTGGTCCTTCCACAGGCTGCCGCCAACCTCCCCCCACCCCGTCCACAAAAGCTGTGCCTGGCCCATCCCATCCTCCCCGTGCCCCTCCACCCCCTCCCCGCTCCCCCTGCCCACTGCCCCTGCCCACTGCCCCTGCCCAGGGGTCTCCTTGGACAGGATACAACTCCAGCAGTCGGCTTTCAGGCCCTACAGCTGAGGGCGCTGCATCTCCACTGGATCCTGGGGTTTGTGGTGTCTGCTTGCCCTGGAAAGTAGCGACGGCCACTTCATCCATGGGTCCTTCCATGCCGGGGCCACCTTGGCCACCAGGTCTAACCTGGCTGTGAGGACCACCTTGGCCCTCAGGACCCCTCAGGCCACCCAGGTTATCAAGGCTGCTGCGGCCATCTTTGCCTTCGGTGCTGCCTGAGGTAGCCTGGCGATCAGGGGCTTGGGGGCTACAACTGTCACCTAGGCCATTGTCTGGTGCCTGCATGGCTGCTGCACCTTCCCCGAGAGCCCACCTGGAATACGATCACCCTCTCAGCCCACCCCTGAGGGAATAAGTCCCCCAAACGAAGCTCTGCCCCTTGGCCCGCAACGGTACTTGGAATGCCCACTGCGCCTGTGCAAACAGGTCCCGCCCTGCCCTGTCAGTTCCGGCCAAGTCAGCCTTCCCAAGGGCCCTGGGAGGCCCCGTTGGTTGCCTAGCCAATGAGCTCTCCCTCACGAACTCTGCCCTAAGACCACGACGTAGCCCTAGTGTGCTGCACAAATACAGGCAGGTGAGGTCTCCCACCAGGCTGGTGCTTCTGTGAGCCCTGGGCACCCTTAGGCTGCCCAGCCACCAGCATGGGCCTCCACTCCAGTGCACTTGCACAAAGAGACCCCCAAATGGCCAGCTCCCTCCAAGCTCACCCTACCTCGAGTCCCAAGACCATAGCAGCCACGACAACACTGGGGATCCAGGACAGTTCACCCCTTAGCATGTGGCATGCCAAAAGCTCCTCTGAGCACCTGCACAAACAGGCATGGAAAGGACAGGACGCTTTCCTGGACTAACTGTGATATTCAGAGCAAAGGAAAGAAACGGCTAAAGAACTATGGAGGAGTGGGATCCTCAGGGCGTTTTCTTTTCTGTTTAGGGGAGAATGAGCCATGTATGCCTCGCCATGTCTTCAGATTGGAGAGGGCGACTGAGGCATCTAGGCAAGGCTTCCGATGTTCCTCCTGGCATCGTTCGGTTCTCAGCTCCTCTGCCCATGTTTAATTAATATCCCTCAATGAAGCAAAGATTGTCCTGTGTCCATCTGGTCCTAATTAGTCTTGGAACTTTGTGGAGAATGCACTGCAACAGTGTGTCGAACACTGCGTGCTTAGTAGTGCTTTACATTTTGACTAATCGAGAAGCTATTCTCTGGTCATTACTGTCCTTTTTCAGAATGTTCCTGGTTACTTTCTTATTACATTGTTCCAGAAATGGTTGAGGATTTTTTGAATTTAAAAATAATGTCTTGGATAAAATAACGATTGATAATAAATTTCATGACAATAAAACAGTTTGCATGTCAAAACATCCCTCCAGAAGCAAAATATAAAGAGAAACGACAAACAGGGAAAACACTCTTGCTACTTACATCACATGCAGAAGAACGCCAGCAAGATGTATTGTAGTCCATAAATACACACAATTACTATCATGGGTCAATTAAGAAAAATCACGTTAAAGGAGAAAAATAGAGAGTAAAATAGTGGTTACCAGAGGCGGGGAAAGGGAGGGAGGTGGGGGTTCAGGGAAATGTTGGAGACCGGTACAAAGTTGCAAAGTTATAGTTAGATAGGAAGTTTTGGAACTCTAGGGTGACCATAGCTAATAATATTGTATTGTATATTTCAAGACAGACAGAAAAGAGGATCTTGGATGTTACAACCACAAAGAAATGATAAATGTTTAAGTGACAGATATGCTAAGTATTCTGATTAGATCATTATACAATACATGCATGTATTGAAACAAGAAACTGTACCCCATAAACATGCACAATGAAAAAAAAAATTTAAAACAAGAGAATATTTTGGAACATACAGGCTCCTTCATCTGAGGTGGACATGCCACACTGCAGCAGTGTACACACATGTGCCAAGGGATAGGAGAAGCCATAGGAAACAGACGGCTTATATTCCTGAAGGCTGAAAGAATTTACTGGGAATGTTTTAAAATATTGTGTTTATATATGAATATGAGGGTCTTCAAAAAGTTGATGAAAATGCATATTATGAAAAAATTATGCATGGATTTCAAATTGTTTTAACACCAAAATAAACTTGTACTAACTTGTTATAACATGTCTGAACAGCATCACGTTTTAGGCACTAAAAAGGACAAGACATCAGTTTGAAAAGAGCCCCTATCAGAGCAGCATGAATTCTGCTAAAATTGAAGCAAGAGCAAACATCAAATTAAGAGTAAAGCTTGGGTGGAAGAACGATGAAATCATTGCTGCTTTACAAAAAGTTTATGGGGACAATGCCCCCCAAAATCAACAGTTTACAAGTGGATAACTCGTTTTTAAGAAGGGATGAGACGATGTTGAAGATGAAGCCCACAGCAGCAGACCATTCACATCAAGTTGCCAGAAAAAAATTAATCTTGTTCGTGCTCTAATTGAAGAGGACTGATGATTAACAGCAGAAACAGAAGGCAACACCACAGATATCTCAACTGGTTCAGCTTACACAATTCTGACTGAAAAATTGCAGTTGAACCAACTTGCTGCTCAATGGGTGCCAAAACTGTTGGCCCAGATGAGCTGCAGACAAGAGCGGAGATTTCCACAGAAACTTTTAACAAGTGGGACCAAGATCCTGGATTTCTTTGATTATAACAGGAGATGGAACATGGCTTCACTGGTACAATCCTGAAGACAGAGCACTGTCAAAATCATGGCTACCAAGAGGTGGAAGTGGTCCAGTCAAAGCAGAAGCATACCAGTCAAGAGCAAAGGTCATGGCAAGAGTTTTTCGGGATGCTCAAGGCATTTTGCTTGTTGACTTTCTGGAAGGCCAAAGAATGATAACATTTGCTTATTAGGAGAGTGTTTTGAGAAAGTTAGCCAAAGCTTTAGCAGAAAAATGCCCAGGAAAGCTTCACCAGAGAGTCCTTCACCATGATGATGCTCCTGCCCATTCATCAATCAAGGGCAACTTTGCAAGAGTTTTGATGGGAAATCATTATGCATCCACCTTATAGTCCTGATTTGGATCCTTGTGACTTCTTTGTGGTTCCTAATCTTAAAAAATATTTAAGAGGCACCCATTTTTCTTCAGTTAATAATGTAAACAAGACTTTGACATGATTAAATTCACAGGACCCTCAGTTCTTTTAGGGATGGAGTAAATGGCTGTTATCTTTGCTTGCAAAAGTAAGCTTATGCTCAGAAATAAAGTTTTTATTTTTCATTTTTATCTTTTAATTCCATTTTCCATGAACTTTTTGAAGTCCCCTCATATAAATGACAAAGTGAGGAAGGAAAGAAGTGTAGCTGCTCTCTTGTCTTCATATTTTAAACTAGCTCAGACAGGTTATGGAGTTGAACATCAGACCTTGCACACATATTGCACTTGTGTGGAGTTGGCCCAGCCCCATGGAGTATATGGTCATGCCCCCACTGCCTGCACCCAGCCATCTGTGTGTTTGTGTAGAGAAGCCTTAGGAGCACAACCAGCTGTGGGAGGCCACACACCAAGGTGACAGCGTCCTTCTGAGGGACTGGCTGTGCTGGACATACAGTCACCTATAGTTCCTTCTTTCTTTTTTTTCCTTGCAAGGATCATGTGTATTTTCTCATCAGAACAGGAAAATGAAGACTAAAGGTACTCTGAAGAAGGCGAGAAGGCCTCAGGAGCAGCAGCAGTAGAGGCAGGAGGGGTCTGGTGTATACTTTGTGGCCCCTGCATGGTAGGCCAAACAGACATGAGATTCTCAAGCAAGATGACCATGTTGCCAGAACTGGCCCCTCCATCCTGGGTGACCACCCTCACATCCACCCTCTGAATCCCCAATGCCCAGGCCATCCAACTCTCATGTCACCTGGGCTTGGCACAATGGGTACGTGAGGTTGGTCACAGTAGTCCGTTGCTCAGAGCCTGACCAGCTCTGTCTGGGTGCCATAATGCAGCTGGATTTGTGACCCAGCAGAGCAGAGGGCTGGGTTGTGGACACCAGTGACTGTGTGGGGTGCCACCTCCCCTGTCTGGGCACTTTTTTTTTTTTTTTTTTTTTTTTTTTTTTTTTTTTTAAATTTTATTATGTCGATATACATTGTAGCTGATTATTGCTCCCCATCACCAAAACCTCCCTCCTTTCTCCCTCCCCCCCTCCCCCCCAACAATGTCCTTTCTGTTTGCTTGTCGTATCAACTTCAAATAATTGTGGTTGTTATATCTTCTTCCCCCCCCCCCCCCGGTTTGTGTGTGTGTGTGTGTATGTGTGTGTGTGAATTTATATGTTAATTTTTAGCTCCCTCCAATAAGTGAGAACATGTGGTATTTCTCTTTCTGTGCCTGACTTGTTTCACTTAATATAATTCTCTCAAGGTCCATCCATGTTGTTGCAAATGGCAGTATTTCATTCGTTTTTATAGCTGAGTAGTATTCCATTGTGTAGATGTACCACATTTTCCGTATCCACTCATCTGATGATGGGCATTTGGGCTGGTTCCAACTCTTGGCTATTGTAAAGAGTGCTGCGATGAACATTGGGGAACAGGTATACCTTCGACTTGATGATTTCCATTCCTCTGGGTATATTCCCAACAGTGGGATGGCTGGGTCGTATGGTAGATCTATTTGCAATTGTTTAAGGAACCTCCATACCATTTTCCATAGAGGCTGCACCATTTTGCAGTCCCACCAACAATGTATGAGAGTTCCTTTTTCTCCGCAGCCTCGCCAGCATTTATCGTTCATAGTCTTTTGGATTTTAGCCATCCTAACTGGGGTTAGATGGTATCTCAATGTGGTTTTGATTTGCATTTCCCGGATGCTGAGTGATGTTGAGCATTTTTTCATATGTCTGTTGGCCATTTGGATATCTTCCTTAGAGAAATGCCTACTTAGCTCTTTGGCCCATTTCTTAATTGGGTTGCTTGTTTTCTTCTTGTAAAGTTGTTTGAGTTCCTTATATATTCTGGATATTAATCCTTTGTCAGATGTATATTTTGCAAATATTTTCTCCCACTCTGTTGGTTGTCTTTTAACTCTTTTAATTGTTTCTTTTGCTGTGCAAAAGCTTTTTAGTTTGATATAATCCCAGTTGTTTATTTTTCCTTTGGTTGCCCGTGCTTTTGGGGTCGTATTCATGAAGTCTGTGCCCAGTCCTATTTCCTGAAGTGTTTCTCCTATGTTTTCTTTAAGAAGTTTTATTGTCTCAGGGTGTATATTTAAATCCTTAATCCATTTTGAGTTGATTTTAGTATACGGTGAGAGGTATGGATCTAGTTTCATTCTCCTGCATATGGATATCCAGTTATCCCAGCACCACTTGCTGAAGAGGCAGTCCCTTCCCCAGTGAATAGGCTTGGTGCCTTTGTCAAAGATCAGATGGCAGTAAGTGTGTGGGTTGATTTCTGGATTCTCTATTCTATTCCATTGGTCAGTGTGTCTGTTTTTATGCCAGTACCATACTGTTTTGGTTATTATAGCTTTGTAGTATAGCTTAAAGTCAGGTAGTGTTATGCCTCCAGCTTTATTTTTTTTGCAGAGCATTGCTTTGGCTATTCGTGGTCTTTTATTGTTCCATATAAATGTCTGAATAGTTTTTTCCATTTCTGGGAAAAATGTCTTTGGAATTTTGATGGGGATTGCATTGAATTTGTATATCACTTTGGGTAGTATGGACATTTTCACTATGTTGATTCTTCCAATCCAAGAGCATGGGATATCTTTCCATCTTCTTGTATCCTCTCTAATTTCCCTCAGCAGTGGTTTGTAGTTCTCATTATAGAGATTTTTCACCTCCTTGGTTAACTCTATTCCTAAGTATTTTATTTTTTTGGTGGCTATTGTAAATGGGCAGGCTTTCTTGATTTCTCCTTCTGCATGTTCACTATTGGAGAAAAGAAATGCTACTGATTTTTGTGTGTTGATTTTGTATCCTGCTACTGTGCTGAAATCATTTATCAGTTCCAACAGTTTTTTTGTAGAGGTTTTAGGCTGTTCGATATATAGGATCATGTCATCTGCAAACAGGGACAGTTTGACTTCATCTTTTCCAATCTGGATGCCCTTTATTTCCTTCTCTTCTCTGATTGCTCTGGCTAGTACTTCCAACACTATGTTGAATAGGAGTGGTGAGAGTGGGCATCCTTGTCTAGTGCCTGTTCTTAAAGGAAAAGCTTTCAGCTTTTCCCCATTCAGGATGATATTGGCAGTGGATTTGGCATATATGGCTTTAATTATGTTGAGATACTTTCCCTCTATACCTAACTTATAGAGGGTCTTTGTCATGAATGAGTGCTGAACTTTATCAAATGCTTTTTCAGCATCTATAGAGATGATCATATGGTCCTTGTGTTTGAGTTTATTAATATGGTGTATCACATTTATTGATTTGCGTATGTTGAACCAACCTTGCATCCCTGGGATGAATCCCACTTGATCGTGATGAATAATTTTTCGTATGTGTTGCTGTATTCTGTTTGCTAGTATTTTAGTGAGGATTTTTGCATCTATATTCATCAAGGATATCGGCCTGTAGTTTTCTTTTTTGGTTATATCTTTACCTGGTTTTGGTATCAGGATGATATTTGCTTCATAGAATGAGTTTGGGAGATTTGCGTCCGTTTCAATCTTTTGGAATAGTTTGTAAAGAATCGGTGTCAATTCCTCTTCGAATGTTTGGTAAAATTCTGCTGTGAATCCATCTGGTCCTGGGCTTTTCTTTGTTGGGAGCCTTCTGATAACAGCTTCAATCTCCTTTATTGTTATTGGTCTGTTCAAATTTTCTACGTCTTCACGGTTCAGTTTTGGGAGCTTGTGTGTGTCCAGAAATTTATCCATTTCCTCCAGATTTTCAAATTTGTTGGCGTATAGTTGTTTATAGTAGTCTCGAATGATTCCTTGTATTTCAGATGAATCAGTTGTAATATCGCCTTTTTCATTTCTAATTTTTGTTATTTGAGTCTTCTCTCTTCTTTTTTTTGTTAGCCATGCTAATGGTTTGTCAATTTTATTTATCTTTTCAAAAAACCAACTTTTTGATTCGTTGATCTTTTGAATTGTTTTTTGGTTTTCAATTTCATTCAGTTCTGCTCTGATCTTAATGATTTCTTTCCGTCTGCTAACTTTAGGATTGGATTGTTCTTGTTTTTCTAGTTCTTTAAGGTGAAGTGTTAGGTTGTTCACTTGCCATCTTTCCATTCTTCTGAAGTGAGCATTTAATGCAATAAATTTTCCCCTCAATACTGCTTTTGCAGTATCCCACAGGTTTTGGTATGATGTATCATTGTTTTCATTAGTTTCAATAAACTTTTTGATTTCCTGCTTGATTTCTTCTTGGACCCATATGTCATTAAGTAGAATGCTGTTTAATTTCCATGTGTTTGTATAGTTTCCAGAGTTTTGTTTGTTATTAATTTCTAGTTTTAATCCATTGTGGTCTGAGAAGATACATGGGATAATTCCAATTTTTTTGAATTTATTGAGACTTGATTTGTGACCTAATATGTGATCTATCCTGGAGAATGATCCATGTGCTGATGAGAAGAATGAATATTCTGAGGTTGTTGGGTGGAATGTTCTGTAGATATCTGCCAATTCCAATTGGTCTAGAGTCTTGTTTAGATCTTGTGTTTCTCTACTGATTCTTTGCCTAGATGATCTGTCTAATATTGACAGTGGAGTGTTCAGGTCCCCTGCTATTATGGTATTAGTGTCTATTTCCTTCTTTAGGTCTAATAGAGTTTGTTTTATAAATCTGGCTGCTGCAACATTGGGTGCGTACATATTTATGATTGTTATGTCTTCTTGATGGATCAGTCCTTTTATCATTAAGTAGTGTCCCTCATTGTCTCTTTGTATGGTTTTTAGTTTAAAGTCTATTTTGTCAGATATAAGAATAGCCACTCCAGCTCGTTTTTCTTTTCTGTTTGCATGGTAAATCTTTTTCCATCCTTTCACTCTTAGTCTGTGTGAATCTTTATGGGTGAGGTGGGTCTCTTGTAGGCAGCATATAGTTGGGTCCTGCTTTTTGATCCAGTCAGCCAGTCTGTGTCTTTTAATTGGGGAATTTAAGCCTTTAACATTAAGAGTTGTTATTGAAAGGTGTTGATTTATTCCTAGCATTTTATTGGTTGTTTGGTTGTCTTAGGTGTCTTTTGTTCCTTGCTTTCTGATTTACTCTTTGGTTTCTTTGTTTGTTGGTTCCTTGGGTTGTAGATAGTGTTTTTGTTAGCTTGTTTTCTCTTCATGAATGCCATTTTTATTGTACTAGCGGGTTTAGATTTTTCTTAGGTTTTTATGGCAGTGGTAGTTATTTTTCAGGAACCAAACCCAGTACTCCCTTGAGGATTTCTTGTAAGGGTGGTCTTGTGGTAGTGAACTCCCGCAGTTTTTGTTTGTCTGAGAAATATACTATTTGCCCCTCATTTCGGAAGGATAGCCTTGCAGGGTAGAGTATTCTTGGCTGGCAATCTTTGTCTTTTAGTATTTTGAAAATATCATCCCATTCCTTTCTAGCTTTTAGGGTTTGTGATGAAAAGTCTGATGTTAACCTGATTGGGGCTCCCTTATAGGTGATTTGACGCTTCTCTCTTGCAGCTTTTAAGATTCTCTCTTTGTCTCTGAGTTTTGCCAATTTGACTATGACATGTCTTGGAGAAGGCCTTTTTGGGTTGAATACGTTTGGAGATCGTTGAGCTTCCTGGATCTGAAGATCTGTGATTTTTCCTATACCTGGGAAGTTTTCTGCCACTATTTTGTTGAATATGTTTTCAA
Source organism: Cynocephalus volans (assembly GCF_027409185.1). Lineage (NCBI taxonomy): Eukaryota > Metazoa > Chordata > Mammalia > Dermoptera > Cynocephalidae > Cynocephalus > Cynocephalus volans. The sequence continues at coordinate 107,815,878 of NC_084478.1, read as the reverse complement.
TGGAATCTCCATTTTCCTCCCCTTCTGGAATACCCATGACTCGGATATTTGAACGCTTGAGGTTGTCTGATATCTCTCTCAGATTTTCTTCCATGTCCTTGATTCTTTTTTCTTTCTTTTTGTCTGCTTGTGTTATTTCAAACAGCCCATCTTCAAGTTCAGAGGTTCTCTCTTCAACTTCGACAAGCCTGCTGGTTAAACTCTCCGTTGTGTTTTTTATTTCGCTGAATAACTTCTTCAGTTCAGCAAGTTCTGCTACATTTTTTTTCAGGACATTGATTTCCTTGTATATTTCCTCTTTCAGATCCTGTATACTTTTCCTCATTTCATCATGATGTCTAGCTGAGTTTTCTTGTATCTCATTCAGTTTCCTTAGAATTATCACTCGAAATTCCTTGTCAGTTATTTCAAGGGCTTCTTGTTCTATAGGGTCTAGAGTATGAGATTTATTAACTTTTGGTGGTGTACTTTCTTGATTTTTTGTATTTCTGGTGTCTTTTTTTTGGTGTTTATTCATTGTGGCAGGGGGTTTCACAGTCCACCGGTTTGAGACTAATGACTAACTAGGATGTTGCTGTGGTTGCCAATTTCGTATGGCTCCTGCCGTGACTGCTCAGTTGGCCTCTAGTGTCTTGTGTGTGTGGTTGCCTCGGGTCTTGGGCTTCTCCGGGGATCCACCTTTCTGGTCAGCTTGTACTCTGCTGGGCTGGTGGATCACGTACCACAGGGTGTGTGATCTCTGTTGAGCTTTCACTTCCTGTACAGGACTTCTCCCCGTTCCGTGTGCTCTGGCCCAGGCTGTTAGATCGTGCAGTGGCGACCCCACCGGGTGTGTGGTTTCTGTCGAGTCTCCGCCTCCCTGGCCGCACGTCTCCCCCCTCTGTGCACACTGTGCTGGGCTAGGGTGTGTCTTCTGCACCCCTCGTCTATCAGCTGGGCCTTCAAGACCCTGCTCAGCACCGCCTCGTGTCTGGGCACTTTTGCCCCAGCCTCTCCACCCCTCTCCATTCCACCCTGCTTTTCACACAGGGACCTGGAGGTGTGGTCTTGGCATATCTTCCTGGCTGGGGTCCTTCCTTCAGGGCCCTCTGGAAAGCATAGTTCAGCTGGCTGTGTGGAGAGCACAGGGCTCCCTCTGCACTCAGACCTGGCTTCAGGGACCAACCCCAAAGCCCCCTAGATGTGGCACAGAGTGGCCAGGGCCAGCTCAGCAGCCCGTGGCATGCACATGGGCTCTTCTCCTCGGTGCCAACTTCACCCTGCTCCTCTGTAGGAAAGCAGTTTTGCTCAGTCCCCAGTCCCTGAGGAAAGGAAGTACTGTGCCAGCGGGCATTCCTCGTGCAGGTTAAAGCCCCTGCCCAGAAGGGTTCCTTTGCTTCCTTCCCAAGCTCATGCTCATGCCCAGAGTCTCCCCTTCTTGGAGCCCCTGCCCCACCTATAAGTCTCCCTCCTGTAGTCTCTTTGGGATGGGGCTGACATCCTGCTCAAATATACACCAAGTCCCTCTCCAGCTCATCCACCAACCACTAAGATGGAGAGCAGCCTGCCTTCCCTGGGCGGGGGTCACTTTCTACTGTCCACACACAAAGTTCTCTGTGCATTTGAAGACTCTCCTGGGAGCTACAGGCATGCAACAAAGTCCAGTCTCCCGCATGGGCCAGCGTTACTGAGAGCATGAGCTCTACACAAACATGCACTCACACACATGCACACACAGCTCTACCTGCATGTGTTTTCCATAAGTACATCCAGTTATTCTGGAACCATTCATTGAAAAGACTATCCTTTTCCCATTGACTTACCCTGGCACCTTTGGCAGCAGTCAACTGACGGGATATGTGTGTGAGTCTACTTCTGCACTTCCAATCCTGTTTCATGGATTTATGTGGCTTCATTGGCACCAATTCCACATTGTCTTGAATACTGTGTATTTAGAGTAAATCCTGAAATCAGACCACTAGTCCTTTAACTTTGTTATTCTTCAAAATTCTTGTGGCCGTTATAGATTCTTTGTATTTCCATACAAATTTTAGAATCAGATCATCAATTTCTACAGAAATGCCTGCTGGGATTTTGACTGAATCTATAGATCAGTATGGGGAATTTGACAGCTTAACAATACGAGTCTTTCAATCATTGGACATGATTGGAAAAACACGAAAATGTTATATCTCTCCATTCTGCCTGTGCCAAGGGGTCCCTCTGCAGCTGAGCCACAGTGTCTCTCTCCAAATGTCTCGGGAATCAGACCCTATGTTCTCACGAGACCCTGTTCTCTCTGAACACCTAGAGAGCTATAACGAGGCTTGTGCCAGGGCCCGACCTGAGCCTGACCTGAGCCGGGGAGCTCCGGAACTCTCATTTCCCGGCTCTACTGCCAAACATCCTCAGTGTTGTCTGCACTTGCCCCGGACCCCCTCAATCTTAGCTTCCCTGTCCTGCGCCTGCCCTGAGGGGCTGAGGGGGCAGTGCCTTACTGCTTCACGCCTTCTGCCTCTTCTGAGGAATCTGGCCCCGTCATGTGTTCCTGCACCTCTAAATCTCTTTTCTTGTTGCATGAGCTTTTCTTTGTTTGTGTAATGGTTTTTCCTACTTAAATGCTGGAAAAGTGGAGTCGGTGTGGTGCTTTGTCTTTGGGGCAGGTGGGTAGGCCTGTTGGACTCTGGATGAGCTGAAATCCCATTATGAAAGAAAGGGCAACTCATTGCAGGGTTCCTGAGGATTTGAGGAGGACTGGGCCGTAGTCAATCCATCAGCAGCTCCTGGTGGCTCTACTTTCAAGATATATTCAGAATCTGCTCCCTTCTCCCGACCTCCACTGCCTCCATGCTGATCTAAGGTGCTAGTCTTCCCACTTCTGCCCTGGCACCCTTCAGCCTATTTTCAGCATGGGAGACAGAGAGATCCTGTTGAAATATAAAGTGGGTTATTATCATCGCACAGGTTAAAACCCCCTGGTCGTTTCAATTGCACCCAACTCCTTCAAATATGGCAACTTCTTACTGTCCTGGTTGTATCTCCATCATAATGCACCTATCAACCTTATATCCCAAACTGTTAAAGCAGGGCAAAGAAAATGTGGTACATCTACACAATGGAATACTACTCAGCTATAAAAACGAATGAAATACTGCCATTTGCAACAACATGGATGGACCTTGAGAGAATTATATTAAGTGAAACAAGTCAGGCACAGAAAGAGAAATACCACATGTTCTCACTTATTGGAGGGAGCTAAAAATTAATATATAAATTCACACACACACACACACACACACACACACACACACACACACACACACACACACACACACACACACACACAAACCGGGGGGGGGAAGAAGATATAACAACCACAATTATTTGAAGTTGATACGACAAGCAAACAGAAAGGACATTGTTGGGGGGGAGGGGGGGAGGGAGAAGGGAGGGAGGTTTTGGTGATGGGGAGCAATAATCAGCTACAATGTATATCGACAAAATAAAATTAAAATAAATAAATAAATAAATAAATAAATAAATAAATAAATAAATTAATTAATTAATTAAAAAAAAAAAAAAAAAAAGAAGAGAAGCCGGGACAGGCCAGGAGTGTTCTGGACCACGAGAACGGCATTTGAAGAGAACTGGGAGCTCTCTTAAGAGACAGAGCTCATGATTTCATTAGTAGCAGATTTGTCTGGGGCTGCTCTGCACCAGTCAGGCACTGTTCTAGGAGCTGCAGGGGTAATAAGTAATGCGAGGAGAAGGAGAGACGGGATGCAATTTTAAATAGGGTGGCTAGGAAAGCCTCTCTGAGGGGGTAATATTTGAGAAAGACCTGAAGGAAGTCAGAAAGTGAGCCATTACCCCGGGGGTAATAGTTTCAGACAGGAAAGAGCCAGTACAGAGGCCCTGAGGCAGGAGTGGGCCTGATGTGTTTCAGAAAGGGTGAGGAGGCCAATGTGGATCAGAGCATGTAACGGGGAGAGCTGGGGGTGTGATGAGACCCGTGAAAAAATGGGCCAGATAACATTGAACTTCATAGGCCACTCACTGTAAGAGCTTTGGCTTTACGCCTGAGTGAGAAAGGAGCCTATTGGAGGGTTTTGAACAGAGCAGTGACACAACCTCACTTGGGTTTTAAGGCATCCCGGCAGCCCAGCAGCTTCAGCAGTCCATTAGTGAGGCCAAGGTGGCTGACTAATTCTGGTCTTTGCTGGATAACAAACGGACAACCAGACTGAAGTCCAGTCCCTAAACCCAGTGTACTCTAGATCAAGAGCTGCAGAAAAAACCCTGGATATCTCCAGCGGGTCTCCCTCAAGTTTTCTGCAGACCACTGATCATTACATGCATGTGAGGAAACTACCCTAGGCTTGGGAAAGGACCACTAGAAAGGATTAAAGGTAACTATGCTCAATGTTCAAGGAGGGCCAGGAAGGGCACCTGTCCCCACCCCCAGAATGAAAAATCTCCTAATTCAGGAGGTATCTGGTAGGACACTCAGAAGAATCTTGCCTCAATAGTGTGAAAAAATTAATCCTACACCATAAGCTGCTCTGGTCCCACCTAGCACTTCTTAAAAGCAAGGATGTAAAGAATCAAACTGTTTCCAGGTAATTTGATGACAAATTAAAGAACAGAGCTCAAGAATAGGTTTAGAAATACAAAAATATATAGGACCCACCCAAGGTAAAATACACAATATCTGTTATACAGTGGAAAATCACCCAGCATGAAAATATTCAGTATATCCAAGCTATAATGAGAGAAAACAATCCGTAAAACAGGCATCCAGCCTGGAACGGAAGAAGTAAAACTCTATCTGCAGACACGACTGTCTGTGGAGAAAATCCAACAGAATCTGTGAAAGAGTGACTAGAACTAGATAAGTGAGTTGAGCAAGGTTGCAGGATATTTTAGAGACCTAACTCCCCTTACCCAAACATTTACCCAATTGTCCCAGCACTTTTCTTCACTGATCTGAAATAAGGCAAGTAAGCCACAAAATTCCTGTTCTAGTGTTTCTGTGTTGTTTTCTCTTCTCACACAAAATAAGTATTTATTTCATCAGAAAGTCAACCCAATATGGACACGGATGTCGGGAAACCAGAATTCTAGTGGGAGAGCACATCTTCTGGGGAGTCATTGTGTATTGCAGATCAAGAGTACTAAGTTATTAAAGGATTTTAGAAAGAGGAAAAACTCATGTTAATTGAAAAAAAAATCAGGAAAAAGGTAATGCTAAACTTACAAAGTAAGTTATACTTTCATATTACTGTTATACCTTTGCTATATAAATACAACTGTAAAGCTAAGAACATAGTCCAAAATGTTGACAGTACAGTTCATGCTGAATGGCAGGACACAATCGATTTCCATTTTCTTTCATTTCCTAAATTGCCTTCAATTACTTTGTACTACTTGAATATCTGAATTCCAGAACTTTCCCTCCAACCCGAGGACAAAAGCTAGAAAATTAGGAGCTGCTGTAGCTGAAAAGAAACTCAGACATAGCATCATAGCTCAGTTTTATTTTCTACAGTAACAAACATTTACTCGTCTCCCTCCTCCAGCAACAGGGCAACAAAAAAAGTGGGCCCCAAGCACCCAAGAACCAGTGTACACAAAAAATTAGAATTCAAAAGTGGCAATTAATGTAGGAATCAAAGCCCTGGGGAAGGATGTATTGTCTGGCATGAGACACGAGGTTGGGCTTCAGCCCCCTTTTCCCAGCAGAGACACAGGCCCAAAGCCCTGCATGCCCTGCACCATTGAGGAAAACAGGTCAAGAAACGAGGTCACAGAAGTTCGGAGAACGTCAGGGTCTCGAGCAGTCCATCTACTAAAAATGAAAGAAAATGAAAATGAAGTTAACAGTGGGAACTCTTGCCTAAGCTGGTAAACCACACGTCTGTTCAGACCTAACCCTGTCTCCATTAAAATGACCCTCCATCTGAACACTTGAGCACTGGTCCCCACAACCCCAACACCCGGCCCCTTGTGGAACTGACACAACCAGGAAGCCGCCATTCGCCATTCACTGGGAGCTCTTTATGAACGGCCTGCAGGCAGGCTTCCTCAAAAGCCACCAGGGATCGGCCGGCCACCTCTGCCTCTAAGGGAGACAGGAAAGGGATCCTGAGGGTGCTGGAGGAGAAATGGTTAAGGCACCCTCCAGTAATGACTTTGTCTGTGCCTCAGGCCTCCTTGACCCTCTAGTCCCACCAGACTCCCAGGCAGCTCTCAGGCTATCCTCAACCCCGTGCACACTCGGGCCCCAGCCCCTCTCCCTGTCCATCTCCTCAGTCTAACTCTTCTGCCATCCATGCCCCCCTCCACTCTGTCTCCTCACCCCAGCCTTCTTCCCCTCCTGCATTCTCAGGCCGTCCATACCCCACCCCCACTGTCCCACCTCATCCCCTCAGGCCACCCTTGCCTTCCCCCTGCCCCCCTCTGACCTTTCCCTTCCAAGTGTTACTGGTCCCTGCCTTGCTCCCCTTTCTGTAAACTCCCTACCCCCACTCAGCCCCACCTTTTATGCCTCTCTGTTTTCCCCTGGGATCCCTGGCCGAAATGGTTTCCTCCTAAAAGATATAAATCATGTTGTTGGATTCGTGGCCTTCTAGCTGCATGTGCGAGTTCTCCACCTCGCCCTCTTTCATGCGGTGCCTGTGGGACTACCCGCGCGACATCGAGAATGCCTCTAAGGTCAATAATTGCCAGGACAGCACCACCGACAGTTCCCGGGCCACCCCTGTCATCAGGGCGGCCGGGGCTACCCCGTTCATCAGGGCTTCTGTGGCTACCCTGGCCTTCTGCACCACCTGTCCCATTGTCTGGGGCCTGCATGGCTGCTCTGCCTTCCCTCTCAGGGCCCACGCCTTACCCGAGCACTGCTGAGGGAATGGGGCTCCCGCACAAACGTCTTCTCCTTCGCCCACAGTGCAACTTGGTATGCCCACGGCACCTGCGCAGACAGGCTGCCGGTGAGGCACCAGGCCTGTGGTTTGTTGCACCAAGCCTGCCGTGCTGCCCACGGGCCCCTGGGAGACGCTGTGAGCCATGGAGAGACTGAGGCTCCCTCACGAGGCCCCGCCCCTTGGTTCCTGCCACAACCCGGACTCCTCAGAGTGTCCGTGCAAAGAGGTCTGTAGTTAGGCCTCCTGTAACATGGTTAGTTCCCCCCAAACTGGCCGTAAGGCTGTGCCGATGCCAGCCTGCACAACCTCACATATTACCAGCCTGCCCTGAACTCCTCTTCCCTGTACATCAGGCCGAGGACCCTCGTGCATTCCCGCCGTGACTCTCGAGGGGGAACCTGGACGACATGCAGACCACCCAGCGAACTAGAGGCGAAGACTAGAGGAGGGGTTGGGACTCTCCAGGATGACAAGAGCGGACGAGACACAGCTGAGCTGGGGATAGGACCTGCCGCACACAATAGGCTCACGAGGGCTGAGTGGACAGTGGCCGGGCACGAGAAATGGTGACAGAAGCTGCCAGGGACTGGCTCTCCCATGCTGGAGGGACAGCCTAAGGAGCTTGGACTGGATAATGTAGGCAGTGGGAAGCCATTGCAAGTTCATAGTCTGAAGGGAAGGACTCATGGGAAAAGTCATGTCAGAGCCCTTTCTGTGTGTAGGTAGTTTCTCCTTTAGTCTCTCAGTGAGAAGTCACACACCATTACAAAGTATTTGCGCTACACACAGATACAATAGATCTAAATAACCCAAAAGGTATAGATACCAGTAAAATGCAGTAAAATAATTAGAAAATCATCAGTTTTTATATTTGTCATCTTTTTAGTGTACTCTAATTGTAAATTTATGCAATTAAAATTTTAGTAATGACAGCAAGGAAAAAACAGCTCCCAAATTTCTGACATTTTAACAGTCAACTCTTGGGAACTCACATGAGCCAGCTCTAGCACACCCATGCTTATTACTGCCTGTCTCTTACTCACAGCTCTCTAGGCAGTCCTTTTACTAAATGCTCTTCAGTTAAATATGTTAGAATGTGCCATCTGTTTCCTGCTGTGCCCTGACCAGCACTCCAAGGGTAGATGCAGAGGCATCTTAGAACTGCATGAGGACACCTTCATGTATCAGTCAAGGTTGACCTGCAGATAACATAAACCTCTCTGGCTAATTTTGTCCAGGGACTTTAACACACGGAACCAGTTGCTTACAAAATCATTTAAAGGGCTGAAAGAATGGGATGCTGTGAAGGGAAGGTACATATACAGAAAAAAATGCCTATTCCAATGAGAAAAACTTGCTGCCCTCTGCAGAATGGGAGGAGTCCAATATAATCCACCTTCTACCAGGTCCCCGCTGTGACATCCCAAAATTTATATGTTGATACCTAATCACCAATGTGATGATATTAGAAGGTGGGGCCTTTGGGCAGTGATTAGATCATAAGAGCAGAGCCCCCATGAATGGAATTCGTGTCCTTATAAAAGACAGACTCCATGTGAAGACACAGCTAGAAGGTGCCATCTGTGAAGGAGAAAGCATGTCTTCACTAGACACTGAATCTGCTGGCACCTTTATCTTGAATTCCTCAGCCTCCAGAGCTGGGAGAAGAAAATTCCTGTTGTTTATAAGCTATCCATTCTATGGCATTCTGTTATAGCAGGCCAAACAGCCTGACAGTCCCCCTGTGGGGTGATTCTATATATGGAGCTCTGCTGTTGGTAAGTTGGGTGATCAGCAGTAGTAATACCAAAATCAGCCTTGCTGCAGTGAACACCATGCTACTGAGTCCACGAATAACTTCCTTTCCCCATGGCCATGTTATCATGAGTCCACTGAGCAAGAATTGGGTTAACTGGGAAAAGAAAGTGCCTGACATCCCCAGAGCAGCTCATTGTGTCCACCTGACTATTGAAAGCCGCCTCCTATGTGGTGGATGCACCTCGGGAACATTCACACAGGATATGCATTCCCTCACACTCTGGGCCCAATCTTGGAAGTCTATTTACATGCCTATTCCTCAGACTGCTTTGCCGTCAATCCAGTCTTGTTCCTTCCGAGTCCTGACCATCTGAACAAACTCTTATATACTTCCCCTTAACTCAAGTATATCTACACTTTTAGCCACCTCCTTCCCTGCAGAATGAACAAAAAGATACACTTCTTGAAGTGTGCCCTTAGAGAGAATTATGAAGACTTGAATGGAGTTTAACTGGTTGTTGGAGAGAAATTTAAAGCTTTGAAAGCTTCCAGTAGAAAACAATGACTAAAAAAAGAACGACCTAAGCCTCCAATTCTATATATTACAAAAAGATCTGAGTAAAGCCATGAATTAGATGGAAGAGATATTTAAAAATGAGAATTAAAGAAATTAAGACAGAAATTAAGAAAAAAACATGAAAGGGGTTCGCCAAACATTCTTAAAAAGAGAAAAAACTAGGCAAATCCTGGAAAGATTGATTTAAAAAGTTAGAAGTTATAACAGAAATGTTAGGAATTAAAAATATATATAAATATAGGTATGGCAGAGATTTAAAAATGATAAGACGAATTTATTGCAGTAAATCTGAGAAGTGTTTAAGCATACGTTGTGCTAGCAAATATAACTGATTCAAGAATATGAAACTTGAATATACCTACATACTTGGAGGAAATGAAACCAGTGGTTTAAAATCTTCCCTCACTTGGATGAAATCCATTAAGTCCAAACAATTCCACCAAGCATTCAAAGGGCAAAAGTTCATAATCTTATACAAACTCTTACAGAGAATAAAAAAATCGTGACTGTTCTCACAACTCACTTTATAAGTCATCACATAATTTTGTCCACAAATACTACAGTTCATATCTCGAAGAGAAAATGACTTTCTTTTGAAAAAATATAATGACAATATCACTTTCCCACACAAAATATTAACACTGACCTCTTCCTGTCATCATATACCCAGTAAGTGTTCATTTCCTTGTCACTGAAATACAGGCAACAGAGGAGCACTTTGGAGGACACCACAGGAATGCCACCATTCAGTCCAGACTATGAGAAATGCTACAGGAGGAATGACAGATCTTTTTTTAAACAAATAAAAGGCAAGGGGGTAAAAAGGCTTAAGAGAGGTATCAACCCAATGCTTTGTGCAGATACTGTTTGGGTCCTGATTTAAACAAACCTTTCAGTGACAATTAAGGAAATGAACACTCCAAATATGACAAATATTTGGTGTCTTTAACATATAAAAAGCACTCACCAATCAGTAAGTAAAATATGAATATCCCAATTGGAAAATAGACAAAGACATGAATGGACAGTTTTCAGAAGAGGAGATGCCACTGGACAAATGTCATATGAATTGCTGTTCATCTATATTGGAAATCCAAAAGAAAGTGAAACATCATTGAGATATGATTTAGGTTAGTGTATTAGTCCGTTTCTGTTGCTTATACCAAAATACCTGGAACTGGGTAATTTATAAAGAAAAACGAAATTTTTTGCTTACAGTATCTGAGGCTGGAAAATTTAAAGACCATCTGGTGGTGGCAACAGTGACCCAGGGGTCTCACATGGCAAGATGGTGGAAGCAGAGAGAACAGAGAAAGAAAGACTCTCCTCTTCTTTTAAAGCCCTCAGAACCACACCCCTAACCACCATTTTTAATCCATTCACTGTCCTACAATCCAATCACCTCTTCAAGGCTCCACCTTTCAATTACCATAATAGGACTTCCCACCCTCTTAACAGTCACAGTGGGGGCCAAGTTTCTAACACATAAAACTTGGGGGACACAATTCAAACTTCAATGAGTTTTGGGGGGACATAATTTAATCCACTACAGTTAGTATATGGGGAAAGATTTAAAAGATTGAAAATGTTCTGTTTAAGATTATGGGCTGAATTTTGCTTCCCTGCCCCCATCATTCATATGAAGCCCTAACCGCCAATGTGACAATATTTGGAGATAGGTTCTTTAAGGAGGTAATTAAATTTAAATGAGATCATAAGGATATGGCCCTGATCCTATAGGACTAGAGCCCTTATAAGAAGAGGAAGAGACACCAGAGAGCTCACCGTCTTCATGAACGCTCAGAAGAAAGGCCATGTAGGGACACAGCTAGAAGGCAGCTACCTGTAAGCCAAGGACAGAGGCTTCACCAGAAAACAACCCTTCTGGCACCTTGGTCTTGGACTTCCAGTCTCCAGAACTGTGGGAAAATAAATTTATGTTGTTTAAACCCCCTAGTAGATGTGATTTTGTTATGGCAGCTTAGTACTAATACATGGTATGGCTGACTAATACAGAATGGGATATAAGAAAATGGACACTTTCATACACTATTACCTGGAGATAAATTGGTGCAACCTTTTTGGAGAGCAGTTTCGTAATATGTATGAAATACTTTTAAAAGTGTTTACTGTTTGACCCGACAATTCCCCTTCTAAACATCTACTGTACATAATGCATTACACAAAAAAGTACTAGGATATTCATTTCAGCATTCTTTATAATACTGAAAAATTAGAAACAACTTAAAGGCCTGCCTATGAAACTTGTTAAAATAACTATGGTATGTAAATCCTGTGAAATGTTATATAGTGATTAAAATGATTGGAAGGTACAGGCTTCTCCATCTGAAATGGACATACCACCGTATGGTCCAATTCTGAGCCAGTTTCTGGAGCACTGTCTGGAAAAGCCTAGTCTTGATCCCCCTCCTCTTTGTCCCTTTCCTCCAGCTACCCTCTTGCCGTCCCTCCTCTTTTTCTATGGATTCTTACCCACAAAAGCCTCCTTTGTTTCCTTTTCCAAATGCTATAGCTGATGACTTACCAGCAAGGAGACTTAGCAAGAAAACATGCCTGTTTCTCTGTTGAAGAAAAGGAGAGCCAAGTTCTCAGATCACAGTAGTGGGTTAAGAAATAAAACTGTGGTTCCTCAATTTGGTAGTAGCCAAGATTTTTCTTTTGCACATGAATAAACAAAACAAAAACAATAAAAAATATCCACACTGGATTAAGCCAAAGGGAAAATTTCCGGGTCTGTGTAACTGGATGGTCCAAGGGCAGTGGTTGGCTTCAGGCACAGCTGGATGCAGGATTTGGTTCCGAGATGTGCCATCTTGCTTTAGTTTCTCCTCTGTCCAACGGCAGCCTGCCCCCCATAACACCCACAGTGTTACTAGCTTGGATGGAATCAGCATGGCCAAAGGAAAGCGTGCTCTGATTGGCCAACCCTGAGCCTCGTGCCCACCCCTGGAATCTTGGTGAAGTCAACTCCACCAGAATTATAGCTGCCAAAGGAAAAGAAGGGGCAGGGAGTTGTTGGGAGAAATAAGAATGCCAGTAACAGGAGGAGAGGAACTGATGCTGGGTGAAAAGACCAACGGATGACTTCTACAGTGGCACAGTCACTTCATCAAAGTCAAAACCCATCTCCAATGTTTTATTAGTAGCAAGTGCAGGAAGCATTATTCCTTAACTTAATAGAACAGACTATTTTTTCCCAAAGTAAAAATATTTATTTCAAAAGTAATACATGCTTGATGAAAATATTTAAACAGCACATATGTGTGTTATGCAAATGGTGCATTTCCTTCTGTAATGCTGTTGTCCAGTGATGAGTATTTTTGACAGCAAAGGTGGCTCATTCCAAGTAGTTATTGTGCATATCCCCACACCTTCCCAAGGTGGGAGGGTATTGCAGAAACAGGAACATATCATGCCCCATATGCAGAAATTTGCGACTTGTTTTCATGTCTTTCTGTATTAGTGCCCAATATTAGTACCTTGCTCTTTCTCTAACTGCTGCATAATATTCCACCAGGATGGTCATACTGTGATTTATGAAACCTTTCCCCTGTTGATGTGCATTTGCATTCTAACAGTTTTTATGTGATGGTGTAAATAACATCCTGGTTTATTCTGTCTCATTTGCATATGCAAGAGTTTCTCTATGATAGACTTTCAAAGGTGGGTCAATGTATATGTACATCTTTAGTTTAATAGAGTGTCAAATAAGTTTCCAGATAAATTTTGCTAACAGTTCAACTGACAATGTATAGAAGTCCTTGTTTCCAACTACAGCCTTGCCAAACATTGGAGATTGTCAGTGAATTAAATTAATCTTACACAGAAATCAGCTCTGGTCCCACTGACAAAATCCTAAAAACAAGAATGAAAAGAATCAAATAGTTTCCAAATAACTCAATAGCATCCAGAACAAAGCTCAAGGTATGTGTAGGGACAGAAAATATCCAGCACCCAAGGTAAAATTTACAATGTCTGGCATCTAATCTAAAATTTCCAGGCATGCAAAGAAGCAAGAAAATGCAACCTATTATGAGGGAAGTCAATAGATAAAAGGTATTGATTGGAAAGGAAGAAGTAAAAGTGCCTTTATTGATAGACAACTCAATTGTCTATGTAGAGAATCCAACCAAATCTATGAGAGAGCTAGTAGGACTAATTAGTGATTTTAGGAAGGTTGCAGGGTACAAAATGTTTAGAAGGAGGTAATCTCTCACTCCAAATACTTAACCAATTGTCCCAGCACTTTTCCTCCCATATCTGGAATAAGGCCAGTAAGCCAAAAACTCCTGCTGTAGTGTGTCTGCTGTTATGCATTGAGTATACAAATGTGATGTTTTAACACTAAGAAAATACTCCAGAATATTGACAGTTAATGCTGAATGACAGCACCTAATCAATTTTTTTTCTTTCATTTCCTAAATTGTCTTCAATTGCCTTGTACTACTCAAATATCTGAATCCCAGAATGTGCTTTGCAATCCAGCACAATGACAAGAACATTCGGTGGTGCTGTAGCTAAAAAGAAATCGACACTGGAATAGGAGCTCAGATTTATTTTCTGCAGTAACAAACATTTAATTACCAAACAAAACAAGTGGATCTTGAAGCCCAGAAGCCAGTACAGGAAACAAATTAGGCCCCCACAGTAAAGTGGCAACTACTGCAGGAATCACTGCCCTCGGGAAGGATGCACTGCCTAAAATGGGACTCGAGGTTAGGCTTAGATCTCTTTTCCTTGATGAGGCTTAAAGAAAAATGCGGGCACAAGGGGCTGCAAGATTTGCATCATCATGGATAGTTGGTCAAGACAGGAAATGACAGAAATGTGCAGGTGGCTTGGATTTTCAGCAGTCAGTCGTCTAACATGGAGAGAAGGAGAAAATCAAGTCAGAGGGGAGGAGGGGCGCCTCCCTTCCCACACAGCAGCACACCAAGAGCACCACAGCCCTTCCTGAAACTTAACCCGTCTTTGTCACAGCTCTCCTTGGGCTGAGACTGGCCCTGGCTACTTGTTTCCGTACCCTCCCCAGCCCATTTGAGAACTGACACAGCCAGGATGCGGCCGTTCACACTGATCTCCTTCTGCACTGGCTCTTCGTGTTCAGCATATGGAGTCAGGAACCCGCTGGCAAACTCTGCCGCCAAGGACGATGGGAAAGGCACGCTGAGGTTGCTGGTGGGGATATGGTTAAGGCACCATCCACACTACCGATTTTACCTGTGCTTCAGACCTCCTCCCCTCTCTGAGGCCCGCCTCTGTTGCCCACCGCCCCAAGCCCATAACCTGAGGACAGCATCTCTCCTACGCACTGGCTCTCCCCTCAAGATGGCTTTTCCCACCACCATCACACTCCTTCAGCCTAGGTCCCGCCCTGTCCAACCCCTCAAACTACGGTTCCCAGCTGCTCCCCTTTCAGTCTCCACCTGCCTGGGGCACCCACCCCCAAACCGTACCCTGCCGGTCCCATGCCTGCCCAGGCCACAGGGGCTCCTCAAATAGGATACAATTGCACCTGCCGGTTACCCGGGCAACCAGCCGCGGGCACAGCATCTCCGCCGGGCCCTGGGGCCCACTCGATCTGAGGGACGCAACAGACTGCAGCAACTGCCTCTCTGGCGATGACAGGACCTCCAGAATTGCCAGAGCCACCGTGGTAGTTAAGGTCGTTAGGATTCCGAGGTGGCCGGGCACCTGGTCCTCCTGGTTCTCCTGGCTCTCCTGGTCCAGCAGGCTCACCTGGCCCACCTGGCCCACCAAGACCACCCGGCCTGACCTGGTCGTCTACACCACCCACTCTGACCTCTGCTTCTGCCGCTGCTGCCTCGGCATCTGCACCTTCGTCCGCCACCGGCATGGCTCCTCCACGGTCAGCCTCAGACCGCCTTAGTAATACTCCCACCAACTCCAAAGGAAACCGTGAAACCTACCCTTCCAAGCAATCGGCCACCTCTTAGCTCACAATGGAAGTTGGAATGCCCAGAGTGTCCGTGCAGACACGTCACTAGTGACGCCTCCTGGCATGTGATTGGTTCCCACCACGGTGACCATAGAGACCATGTAGGCTTTCTAGCCAATGAGCGCTCCCTCACAAGCTCCATTCTTAATGCACGACGTAGTCCTACTGTGCCTGTGGAAACACAGGCGCGAAAGGTCTGCTCCTGCCAGGCAGGCTCTGCTGCGAGCCCAGGGCACCATTAGGCTGCCTAGCCACCAGCACACTGACTACACCCCAGTGTACTTGCACAAAGAGACCTCCACACGGCCAGCCCACCCCTGAGGGAATAAGTCCCCCACACGAAGCTCTGCCCCTTGGCCCGCAACGGTACTTGGAATGCCCACTGCGCCTGTGCAAACAGGTCTCGCCCTGTCGGTTCCCTCCAAGTCAGCCTTCCAGAGGGCCCTAGGAGGCCCCGTTGGTTGACTAGCCAATGAACTCTCCCTCACAAACTCTGCCCTTAGAGCATGACGTAGCCCTAGTGTGCTGCACAAACACAGGCAGGTGAGGTCTCCCACCAGGCTGGTGCTTCTGTGAGCCCTGGGCACCCTTAGGCTGCCTAGCAACCAGCATGGGACTCCACTCCAGTGCACTTGCACAAAGAGACCCCCACACGGCTAGCTCCCTCCAAGCTCATCCTGCCTCGAGTCCCAAGACCATAGGGGCCACCCAAAACACTAGGGATCCAGGACACCCCACCCCTTAGCGTATGGCACACCAAAAGCTCCTCTGAGAACCTGCACAAACAGGCCCTGCTGCGTGCCCCTGGACGCCCCTGGTGAGGCCCCAGGGCCACATGACCAGTTCCTCCCAAGCCTATCCTTCCCCAAGAGTGTCCAGCGGGCCGGAAGCCTGCATGCGTGCCAGACTGGCCAACTCCACACGTGACCAGCTTGCTGACCTCTGGTGCCCTGTCATCAGGTTCTGGGAGGGACTCAGACACCTCTGGGCCAAGCCCATCCCGTCCCGTCCCTCTGACTCTGTACAGGTCGAAGCCCTGATAGGAAGCCAGGGATGCGGGGCCGTCACTTCCGGGCCCAGCCTGTCTTCGGGGATCACCCAGACCAGGCCTAGGTTTCCTATCGCAACATTTGTCCCAGTCTGACCTTCGTGTCCACCTGGTGGGGGCTTGGGGCCGGGCTGGCAGCCCCGCCACCTCCCACCGGCCAGATCCTCCCAGGCTCCAGGCACAATGCGGTTATTCCAGGCCTGGCCCGGGTGGGCAGAAGGCTGCAGAAGGGAGGAATCAACCCTCCCCCCGTCTGGGCGGGTCCCAGTCTCATGGCCCTCTGCTGGCAGGGCCTTCGAGTGCTCTCCCTCCCCTAGGAACAGTCTTGGAGATGTCTGGTGGGCTGGAGGTACCAGGGGCCCTCAACTGGGAGGTGACCCTGTGTCTGGTGGGTGCCGATCTACTTCTGTGTCTGGAAGGGGGGCACACGAACAAGACGGCACAGCTGGAGGCCAGCAGGAGTGGGGGCGGCATTGCCCCAGGAGGCGTGTGTCTGTCCCCATACTCCTCCTACCCACCAGTCTCTGGGGCGAGAGGCTTCAGTGTTCTGTCCCGGGGCTCTGGGGCTCTCACCTGGCCTGCTCAGGCTTTCCCACACCCTGCTCCCTGGGCTGGGCATGACCCAGGGAAGGAACTCCGGGCATGGCTCCCACCTCCAAGCTTAAGGACGATGCACTTTCTACGTGGCCCATTTTCCGTGTAGCAGCTTTAGCCCAAGTACCTTTGTGTCACGTCAAATCCCGAGACAGCTGAGTGGCCCCTAGAAAGGCTTTCCCCACACCATGACATAGGCTGGAGGCGTGGGGCTGGGTGAGGGTGGCGGGCCTGCGGGGATGTTCTTACTGTGCTAAAAAGCGACTGCAAAGACAGCAATAAAACCATGTCGTTTTCCAAAGCTGGCTCCTGCTTCTACCTCTGCTTCTCTGGGAGGGGAGGTAGTGGGTGCAAGTAGTGGGGGAACTTCCCGAGTGGGAGCTGTTGCATTCAGCAAGCGCCTGTCCTGAGGGCCCCCGTGTCCTCTGCCGGCTCCAGGAACTGGGGATCAAGCCAGGAAAGAAGTCTGCAGAAAGCCTTGTCCCCCTGCAGCTGACACCCTCGGGGAGAAAAGGAGAGTGGTAAGCCAAGGAAGAGCAGATCAAGCAGGCAAGGGTGGGCGAAGGGATTCAAGAGGTACCTAGAAAACACAGGAAAGAGCTCATTCGCAGGTCACAGCCCAGATCTAAGGGAGGACTGGATGTGGGAAACGAAGAAGAGTGTTGTCACGGAGGACCTCCAGGCTTTGGCGTAACTGGGTCCTACTGAGATATGACCGCCAAGGGGCAGGGAGACAAATGAAGAGTTCTGCTATCAAGCTCTTTCCTGTGTTTTCTATACAGTTGTTGAATTCCTCCCGGTCGCCATCATCTCCTGCCTGCCTGTTCCCATGCCTTTGTATTTCCATAGACATTTTTCCACATCTCAGATCACGCTGAGCCTCTGGGCCCCCTGCACACTCCTCGTGCCCTCAGACTCCAAGGTGCTGGGATGGACACCTCTGTGTCTTGTGCCAGAGCTCCACTTGCAGCTCCCGGCACATCTCCCTTGTTCGGTCCCCACCCAGTCTACACACAAGGTGGGCCTGGAAGTGCAGAGGAGTTTGCACCCCTGGAAACAGACCTCCAGCGATGTGGCCAAGAGTCACTCTTTTGCCTCCTTCTCTACCATACTATGGCCTGATGGCTTGCCAGCAAGGAGCCTTAGCAAGAAAACATGCCCATTTCTCTGTTGGAGAAAAGGAGAGCCAAGTTCTCAGATCACAGTAGTGGGTTATGTAAGAAATAAAACTGTGTTTCCTCGATTCAGTAACAGAAATGTACACCTAAAAGGAGTGAATATTGTAGTATGCAAATTACAGCTCAATAAAACTAACTTTAAGAAAAGCAAATAAGGATATCAACAAGAAGTTGTAAAACAGTAAAGAGAAAAGCATATGTTCCAGCACAGTAATTGCATCCCAGGAAAAGGCAAGTGGAAGAGCCAGGATAACTGCTGGGCAGTTAGTCGGCCTAGAGAGAACCAGCCCAGACAGACAAAGGACAGAGGATGCCAAGAGAGATGGTTTCTAAATTTACCAGTGCTGGCAAGGCAGATTTTTAACATCAGGGATTAAAAAAACCTAAAACAAACAGAATGTAATAGAACCATTTTGGGAAGATGAGGTAAAGATGTGTGGTGGATACTGGTATAAAAGAGGTAAATTCTCATCTATTTATCAATAATTAATGTCTGAAAATGATGAAACAAGAAAGAGTGAGAACGAGAGAAAGAGAGAGCGCCAAATCCGGTTTACTGCATGCAGCTGCTGTGAGCAGTCAGGTGCGATTCTTCATCCTTCTCTTCACCATCATCATCATCACGACCCCCAACCAGCACCATGACCATCCAGGGCATTCCTCTCCCTCCAGGGCACGACTTTGGAGCTCTTCCAGCTCTGCAAAACCAGACCCTGTCCAGGCGAACGGAGTGACGGGGAGTGGATTTAAACGTCCAGCTGAAACATCTCAAAAAAACCAAACGGTAGGTATGAACCCACAGGGTTTGGAGACACCGGTTATCAGGCTGTGAGGGACAGGGATCTCTGGGAGCTGGGAGACAAATGAGGTAAGTAAGCCCTGAAATTTCCCCAGCTTCCTGTATGGAGAGACACTTTCCTGGTGGATCCTGGTGGACACCGGATTTTAGGACATGGGTCAGAGTCCGGGCAGCTGGAGTTGGCAGGGCAGAGGACCAGAGAGAAGAGAGCCGCTGAGAGAGAAAACCCTGGATATCCGCAGAGGGTCCGGCTGCAGTATTCAGCAGACCACTGACAAGCACAAGAGCGCGAGGAAACTACCCGAGGCTGGGGAATGGAATCCTCACCGACCCCGCCCCCTCCTGGATGAGAGGTAACTGCCCAGCAGGCACGCGGGACAGGAACTATCGGCTGTCCCCACTCGCCAGGATGGAGAACCTCCTCACTTGCGAGGCATCGGGCAGGGCGCTCAGAAGGGTCTTCTTGCGTCAGCAGTATGGAAAAAGTAATCCTACATTGAGAGCTGCTCTGGTCCCATGCAGCACATCTTCAAAGCGAGACTCAAAAGGATCAAACTGTTTCCAAGTACCTGCACAGCATCCCACAACACAGCTCATGGATTATGTCTAGGAACGCAGAATTACCCAGCACTCAAGGAAAATGCCCAACACACAACGTCTGACATCCCATCAAAAACTATCAGGAATACAAAGCAACAGAAAAATCCAACCCTTAATGAGGAGAGAGATTAATCACTAGAAGGCATCCAGAGTGGAAAGGAAGAGGCACAACTGCCTTTATTCTGAGAAAACATGATCATCCACGGAGAAAAGCCAATAGAACCCACCACATAGTTATTAGAAGTATTTGGTAAGTTTAGCAAGGTTCCAGTACACAAGTTATTTAGAGTGAGCTAACCACACCTTTTACCCAAAGCACTTAATCAATTATCCCAGCACTTTTCTTCACTTATCTGAAAGAAAGCCAGTAAGCCACAAAATTCCTAATCCGGTGTTTCTGTGTTCTTTACTCCTGTCATACAGAGCAAGTTTTTATTTTGGCAGGAAGCCAATCCAGTAGTGACAGGATATGGTGAAACCAGAATTCTGGTGGTAGGGCACATATCTGGAGAGCAATTGTGTACCGTAGGTCAAGAAGCTTAAAAAATAAACAGGAAAGTAAATATTCAACTCACTAACTCTACCTCTTGGAATCTATCTTAAGGAAATAATCATTCATGCAAAGACTTATATACCAGAGTTTCACTGAATCATTACCTGTAATAGGGAAAAATTCAGAAAAATTTAAATGTCCAATAATTACATCATAATGCAGTTTTATGCATCCATTCGATAACGTTTTTTGTTGTTGTGGGAGAGTTTATAGGAAGTGGAAAAGCTAGTATGTTAAAAAATATTCAGGAAAAATTGAATGCAAAACTTACAAACCTATACATTACATGTTATTTTTATACATTTAATGTACAAATACAACTATAGAACTGAGAATATTCCAAAATATTGACAGTAGTTAGTGCTGAATGACAGCACTTAATTGATTTCCACTTTCTTTCACTTTCTAAATTGTCTTCAATTACTTTGTACTGCTAGAATATCTGAATCCCAGAACCTCCCCTCCACCCTGAGGACAAAGGCAGAAAAATCTGTTGGTGCAGTAGCTGAAAAGAAACTCAGACACAAAATAGTAGCTCAGTTTTATTTTCTGCACAACAAACATTTAAGCATCCACAAAACGAGTGGGCCAGGAGATATAAAGGAACAGTACAGGCGAAAAATTAGACCTTAATAATACGGGGGCAATTGCTCCAAATATCCATTTCCCATGCCTCGCCTAGTAGGAGAAAAAAGGTTAGGACTCAGGCCCCTTTCCTGGTCGTTGTGTTGACTAAGCCCGGAGCCCAAGGCGGCGAATGTTCCGGATCACCAGGGAAAGCCGCTCAAGGAAGTGGTTGACGGAAATTCGGAAGAGATCAGGATCTTCAGCACTCCATTTACTAAAAACAAAGAAAGAGGAAAGGCAGGTTAAAGGTAAGAACTCTTGTGGAGGTGCAGGGCAGCACGCCTCCTGCTTACACCTAATCCGTCAGTGTCTCCATTAAAGAACCCATCAGACGGATTGGCTCCCCGCACCAAATGACACCCCCCACTCCAGATTCTTCTAGAACTGACACAGTCAGGTCACTGCCGTTCATTCTGAATTCCTTCTGAACCACTCCTTCCAGGGGTTGGACACATGTGGCCAGGGACCTGTGGGCCATGTCTGCCTCCAGAGAGGATCGAAAAGGTACAGTAAGAGTGCTGGCGGAAGATATGGTTAAGGCACCGTCCGCTACCGAGTTTGCTCGTGCCTCAGACCTCCTTACACCTCAGAGGCCACACTTGAACCCCAGGCCTCGGAAGGCCCCCTCCCACCCGGAGCCGCCTCCCCACCCCTCAGGCCTTCTTCCCCACCCTGCAGCCTGTAAAGGCACAGACAACTCCCTGTCCTGCCAGGATGCCCGCTCCTGCTGCCCTGGTGTTCCACTCTGGTCCTTCCACAGGCTGCCGCCAACCTCCCCCCACCCCGTCCACAAAAGCTGTGCCTGGCCCATCCCATCCTCCCCGTGCCCCTCCACCCCCTCCCCGCTCCCCCTGCCCACTGCCCCTGCCCACTGCCCCTGCCCAGGGGTCTCCTTGGACAGGATACAACTCCAGCAGTCGGCTTTCAGGCCCTACAGCTGAGGGCGCTGCATCTCCACTGGATCCTGGGGTTTGTGGTGTCTGCTTGCCCTGGAAAGTAGCGACGGCCACTTCATCCATGGGTCCTTCCATGCCGGGGCCACCTTGGCCACCAGGTCTAACCTGGCTGTGAGGACCACCTTGGCCCTCAGGACCCCTCAGGCCACCCAGGTTATCAAGGCTGCTGCGGCCATCTTTGCCTTCGGTGCTGCCTGAGGTAGCCTGGCGATCAGGGGCTTGGGGGCTACAACTGTCACCTAGGCCATTGTCTGGTGCCTGCATGGCTGCTGCACCTTCCCCGAGAGCCCACCTGGAATACGATCACCCTCTCAGCCCACCCCTGAGGGAATAAGTCCCCCAAACGAAGCTCTGCCCCTTGGCCCGCAACGGTACTTGGAATGCCCACTGCGCCTGTGCAAACAGGTCCCGCCCTGCCCTGTCAGTTCCGGCCAAGTCAGCCTTCCCAAGGGCCCTGGGAGGCCCCGTTGGTTGCCTAGCCAATGAGCTCTCCCTCACGAACTCTGCCCTAAGACCACGACGTAGCCCTAGTGTGCTGCACAAATACAGGCAGGTGAGGTCTCCCACCAGGCTGGTGCTTCTGTGAGCCCTGGGCACCCTTAGGCTGCCCAGCCACCAGCATGGGCCTCCACTCCAGTGCACTTGCACAAAGAGACCCCCAAATGGCCAGCTCCCTCCAAGCTCACCCTACCTCGAGTCCCAAGACCATAGCAGCCACGACAACACTGGGGATCCAGGACAGTTCACCCCTTAGCATGTGGCATGCCAAAAGCTCCTCTGAGCACCTGCACAAACAGGCATGGAAAGGACAGGACGCTTTCCTGGACTAACTGTGATATTCAGAGCAAAGGAAAGAAACGGCTAAAGAACTATGGAGGAGTGGGATCCTCAGGGCGTTTTCTTTTCTGTTTAGGGGAGAATGAGCCATGTATGCCTCGCCATGTCTTCAGATTGGAGAGGGCGACTGAGGCATCTAGGCAAGGCTTCCGATGTTCCTCCTGGCATCGTTCGGTTCTCAGCTCCTCTGCCCATGTTTAATTAATATCCCTCAATGAAGCAAAGATTGTCCTGTGTCCATCTGGTCCTAATTAGTCTTGGAACTTTGTGGAGAATGCACTGCAACAGTGTGTCGAACACTGCGTGCTTAGTAGTGCTTTACATTTTGACTAATCGAGAAGCTATTCTCTGGTCATTACTGTCCTTTTTCAGAATGTTCCTGGTTACTTTCTTATTACATTGTTCCAGAAATGGTTGAGGATTTTTTGAATTTAAAAATAATGTCTTGGATAAAATAACGATTGATAATAAATTTCATGACAATAAAACAGTTTGCATGTCAAAACATCCCTCCAGAAGCAAAATATAAAGAGAAACGACAAACAGGGAAAACACTCTTGCTACTTACATCACATGCAGAAGAACGCCAGCAAGATGTATTGTAGTCCATAAATACACACAATTACTATCATGGGTCAATTAAGAAAAATCACGTTAAAGGAGAAAAATAGAGAGTAAAATAGTGGTTACCAGAGGCGGGGAAAGGGAGGGAGGTGGGGGTTCAGGGAAATGTTGGAGACCGGTACAAAGTTGCAAAGTTATAGTTAGATAGGAAGTTTTGGAACTCTAGGGTGACCATAGCTAATAATATTGTATTGTATATTTCAAGACAGACAGAAAAGAGGATCTTGGATGTTACAACCACAAAGAAATGATAAATGTTTAAGTGACAGATATGCTAAGTATTCTGATTAGATCATTATACAATACATGCATGTATTGAAACAAGAAACTGTACCCCATAAACATGCACAATGAAAAAAAAAATTTAAAACAAGAGAATATTTTGGAACATACAGGCTCCTTCATCTGAGGTGGACATGCCACACTGCAGCAGTGTACACACATGTGCCAAGGGATAGGAGAAGCCATAGGAAACAGACGGCTTATATTCCTGAAGGCTGAAAGAATTTACTGGGAATGTTTTAAAATATTGTGTTTATATATGAATATGAGGGTCTTCAAAAAGTTGATGAAAATGCATATTATGAAAAAATTATGCATGGATTTCAAATTGTTTTAACACCAAAATAAACTTGTACTAACTTGTTATAACATGTCTGAACAGCATCACGTTTTAGGCACTAAAAAGGACAAGACATCAGTTTGAAAAGAGCCCCTATCAGAGCAGCATGAATTCTGCTAAAATTGAAGCAAGAGCAAACATCAAATTAAGAGTAAAGCTTGGGTGGAAGAACGATGAAATCATTGCTGCTTTACAAAAAGTTTATGGGGACAATGCCCCCCAAAATCAACAGTTTACAAGTGGATAACTCGTTTTTAAGAAGGGATGAGACGATGTTGAAGATGAAGCCCACAGCAGCAGACCATTCACATCAAGTTGCCAGAAAAAAATTAATCTTGTTCGTGCTCTAATTGAAGAGGACTGATGATTAACAGCAGAAACAGAAGGCAACACCACAGATATCTCAACTGGTTCAGCTTACACAATTCTGACTGAAAAATTGCAGTTGAACCAACTTGCTGCTCAATGGGTGCCAAAACTGTTGGCCCAGATGAGCTGCAGACAAGAGCGGAGATTTCCACAGAAACTTTTAACAAGTGGGACCAAGATCCTGGATTTCTTTGATTATAACAGGAGATGGAACATGGCTTCACTGGTACAATCCTGAAGACAGAGCACTGTCAAAATCATGGCTACCAAGAGGTGGAAGTGGTCCAGTCAAAGCAGAAGCATACCAGTCAAGAGCAAAGGTCATGGCAAGAGTTTTTCGGGATGCTCAAGGCATTTTGCTTGTTGACTTTCTGGAAGGCCAAAGAATGATAACATTTGCTTATTAGGAGAGTGTTTTGAGAAAGTTAGCCAAAGCTTTAGCAGAAAAATGCCCAGGAAAGCTTCACCAGAGAGTCCTTCACCATGATGATGCTCCTGCCCATTCATCAATCAAGGGCAACTTTGCAAGAGTTTTGATGGGAAATCATTATGCATCCACCTTATAGTCCTGATTTGGATCCTTGTGACTTCTTTGTGGTTCCTAATCTTAAAAAATATTTAAGAGGCACCCATTTTTCTTCAGTTAATAATGTAAACAAGACTTTGACATGATTAAATTCACAGGACCCTCAGTTCTTTTAGGGATGGAGTAAATGGCTGTTATCTTTGCTTGCAAAAGTAAGCTTATGCTCAGAAATAAAGTTTTTATTTTTCATTTTTATCTTTTAATTCCATTTTCCATGAACTTTTTGAAGTCCCCTCATATAAATGACAAAGTGAGGAAGGAAAGAAGTGTAGCTGCTCTCTTGTCTTCATATTTTAAACTAGCTCAGACAGGTTATGGAGTTGAACATCAGACCTTGCACACATATTGCACTTGTGTGGAGTTGGCCCAGCCCCATGGAGTATATGGTCATGCCCCCACTGCCTGCACCCAGCCATCTGTGTGTTTGTGTAGAGAAGCCTTAGGAGCACAACCAGCTGTGGGAGGCCACACACCAAGGTGACAGCGTCCTTCTGAGGGACTGGCTGTGCTGGACATACAGTCACCTATAGTTCCTTCTTTCTTTTTTTTCCTTGCAAGGATCATGTGTATTTTCTCATCAGAACAGGAAAATGAAGACTAAAGGTACTCTGAAGAAGGCGAGAAGGCCTCAGGAGCAGCAGCAGTAGAGGCAGGAGGGGTCTGGTGTATACTTTGTGGCCCCTGCATGGTAGGCCAAACAGACATGAGATTCTCAAGCAAGATGACCATGTTGCCAGAACTGGCCCCTCCATCCTGGGTGACCACCCTCACATCCACCCTCTGAATCCCCAATGCCCAGGCCATCCAACTCTCATGTCACCTGGGCTTGGCACAATGGGTACGTGAGGTTGGTCACAGTAGTCCGTTGCTCAGAGCCTGACCAGCTCTGTCTGGGTGCCATAATGCAGCTGGATTTGTGACCCAGCAGAGCAGAGGGCTGGGTTGTGGACACCAGTGACTGTGTGGGGTGCCACCTCCCCTGTCTGGGCACTTTTGCCCCAGCCTCTCCACCCCTCTCCATTCCACCCTGCTTTTCACACAGGGACCTGGAGGTGTGGTCTTGGCATATCTTCCTGGCTGGGGTCCTTCCTTCAGGGCCCTCTGGAAAGCATAGTTCAGCTGGCTGTGTGGAGAGCACAGGGCTCCCTCTGCACTCAGACCTGGCTTCAGGGACCAACCCCAAAGCCCCCTAGATGTGGCACAGAGTGGCCAGGGCCAGCTCAGCAGCCCGTGGCATGCACATGGGCTCTTCTCCTCGGTGCCAACTTCACCCTGCTCCTCTGTAGGAAAGCAGTTTTGCTCAGTCCCCAGTCCCTGAGGAAAGGAAGTACTGTGCCAGCGGGCATTCCTCGTGCAGGTTAAAGCCCCTGCCCAGAAGGGTTCCTTTGCTTCCTTCCCAAGCTCATGCTCATGCCCAGAGTCTCCCCTTCTTGGAGCCCCTGCCCCACCTATAAGTCTCCCTCCTGTAGTCTCTTTGGGATGGGGCTGACATCCTGCTCAAATATACACCAAGTCCCTCTCCAGCTCATCCACCAACCACTAAGATGGAGAGCAGCCTGCCTTCCCTGGGCGGGGGTCACTTTCTACTGTCCACACACAAAGTTCTCTGTGCATTTGAAGACTCTCCTGGGAGCTACAGGCATGCAACAAAGTCCAGTCTCCCGCATGGGCCAGCGTTACTGAGAGCATGAGCTCTACACAAACATGCACTCACACACATGCACACACAGCTCTACCTGCATGTGTTTTCCATAAGTACATCCAGTTATTCTGGAACCATTCATTGAAAAGACTATCCTTTTCCCATTGACTTACCCTGGCACCTTTGGCAGCAGTCAACTGACGGGATATGTGTGTGAGTCTACTTCTGCACTTCCAATCCTGTTTCATGGATTTATGTGGCTTCATTGGCACCAATTCCACATTGTCTTGAATACTGTGTATTTAGAGTAAATCCTGAAATCAGACCACTAGTCCTTTAACTTTGTTATTCTTCAAAATTCTTGTGGCCGTTATAGATTCTTTGTATTTCCATACAAATTTTAGAATCAGATCATCAATTTCTACAGAAATGCCTGCTGGGATTTTGACTGAATCTATAGATCAGTATGGGGAATTTGACAGCTTAACAATACGAGTCTTTCAATCATTGGACATGATTGGAAAAACACGAAAATGTTATATCTCTCCATTCTGCCTGTGCCAAGGGGTCCCTCTGCAGCTGAGCCACAGTGTCTCTCTCCAAATGTCTCGGGAATCAGACCCTATGTTCTCACGAGACCCTGTTCTCTCTGAACACCTAGAGAGCTATAACGAGGCTTGTGCCAGGGCCCGACCTGAGCCTGACCTGAGCCTGGGAGCTCCGGAACTCTCATTTCCCGGCTCTACTGCCAAACATCCTCAGTGTTGTCTGCACTTGCCCCGGACCCCCTCAATCTTAGCTTCCCTGTCCTGCGCCTGCCCTGAGGGGCTGAGGGGGCAGTGCCTTACTGCTTCACGCCTTCTGCCTCTTCTGAGGAATCTGGCCCCGTCATGTGTTCCTGCACCTCTAAATCTCTTTTCTTGTTGCATGAGCTTTTCTTTGTTTGTGTAATGGTTTTTCCTACTTAAATGCTGGAAAAGTGGAGTCGGTGTGGTGCTTTGTCTTTGGGGCAGGTGGGTAGGCCTGTTGGACTCTGGATGAGCTGAAATCCCATTATGAAAGAAAGGGCAACTCATTGCAG
This sequence comes from Cynocephalus volans, assembly GCF_027409185.1. NCBI lineage: Eukaryota > Metazoa > Chordata > Mammalia > Dermoptera > Cynocephalidae > Cynocephalus > Cynocephalus volans. The sequence continues at coordinate 107,788,542 of NC_084478.1, read as the reverse complement.
GGTTCCTGAGGATTTGAGGAGGACTGGGCCGTAGTCAATCCATCAGCAGCTCCTGGTGGCTCTACTTTCAAGATATATTCAGAATCTGCTCCCTTCTCCCGACCTCCACTGCCTCCATGCTGATCTAAGGTGCTAGTCTTCCCACTTCTGCCCTGGCACCCTTCAGCCTATTTTCAGCATGGGAGACAGAGAGATCCTGTTGAAATATAAAGTGGGTTATTATCATCGCACAGGTTAAAACCCCCTGGTCGTTTCAATTGCACCCAACTCCTTCAAATATGGCAACTTCTTACTGTCCTGGTTGTATCTCCATCATAATGCACCTATCAACCTTATATCCCAAACTGTTAAAGCAGGGCAAAGAAAATGTGGTACATCTACACAATGGAATACTACTCAGCTATAAAAACGAATGAAATACTGCCATTTGCAACAACATGGATGGACCTTGAGAGAATTATATTAAGTGAAACAAGTCAGGCACAGAAAGAGAAATACCACATGTTCTCACTTATTGGAGGGAGCTAAAAATTAATATATAAATTCACACACACACACACACACACACACACACACACAAACCGGGGGGGGGAAGAAGATATAACAACCACAATTATTTGAAGTTGATACGACAAGCAAACAGAAAGGACATTGTTGGGGGGGAGGGGGGGAGGGAGAAGGGAGGGAGGTTTTGGTGATGGGGAGCAATAATCAGCTACAATGTATATCGACAAAATAAAATTAAAATAAATAAATAAATAAATAAATAAATAAATAAATTAATAAATAAATTAATTAATTTAAAAAAAAAAAAAAAAAAGAAGAGAAGCCGGGACAGGCCAGGAGTGTTCTGGACCACGAGAACGGCATTTGAAGAGAACTGGGAGCTCTCTTAAGAGACAGAGCTCATGATTTCATTAGTAGCAGATTTGTCTGGGGCTGCTCTGCACCAGTCAGGCACTGTTCTAGGAGCTGCAGGGGTAATAAGTAATGCGAGGAGAAGGAGAGACGGGATGCAATTTTAAATAGGGTGGCTAGGAAAGCCTCTCTGAGGGGGTAATATTTGAGAAAGACCTGAAGGAAGTCAGAAAGTGAGCCATTACCCCGGGGGTAATAGTTTCAGACAGGAAAGAGCCAGTACAGAGGCCCTGAGGCAGGAGTGGGCCTGATGTGTTTCAGAAAGGGTGAGGAGGCCAATGTGGATCAGAGCATGTAACGGGGAGAGCTGGGGGTGTGATGAGACCCGTGAAAAAATGGGCCAGATAACATTGAACTTCATAGGCCACTCACTGTAAGAGCTTTGGCTTTACGCCTGAGTGAGAAAGGAGCCTATTGGAGGGTTTTGAACAGAGCAGTGACACAACCTCACTTGGGTTTTAAGGCATCCCGGCAGCCCAGCAGCTTCAGCAGTCCATTAGTGAGGCCAAGGTGGCTGACTAATTCTGGTCTTTGCTGGATAACAAACGGACAACCAGACTGAAGTCCAGTCCCTAAACCCAGTGTACTCTAGATCAAGAGCTGCAGAAAAAACCCTGGATATCTCCAGCGGGTCTCCCTCAAGTTTTCTGCAGACCACTGATCATTACATGCATGTGAGGAAACTACCCTAGGCTTGGGAAAGGACCACTAGAAAGGATTAAAGGTAACTATGCTCAATGTTCAAGGAGGGCCAGGAAGGGCACCTGTCCCCACCCCCAGAATGAAAAATCTCCTAATTCAGGAGGTATCTGGTAGGACACTCAGAAGAATCTTGCCTCAATAGTGTGAAAAAATTAATCCTACACCATAAGCTGCTCTGGTCCCACCTAGCACTTCTTAAAAGCAAGGATGTAAAGAATCAAACTGTTTCCAGGTAATTTGATGACAAATTAAAGAACAGAGCTCAAGAATAGGTTTAGAAATACAAAAATATATAGGACCCACCCAAGGTAAAATACACAATATCTGTTATACAGTGGAAAATCACCCAGCATGAAAATATTCAGTATATCCAAGCTATAATGAGAGAAAACAATCCGTAAAACAGGCATCCAGCCTGGAACGGAAGAAGTAAAACTCTATCTGCAGACACGACTGTCTGTGGAGAAAATCCAACAGAATCTGTGAAAGAGTGACTAGAACTAGATAAGTGAGTTGAGCAAGGTTGCAGGATATTTTAGAGACCTAACTCCCCTTACCCAAACATTTACCCAATTGTCCCAGCACTTTTCTTCACTGATCTGAAATAAGGCAAGTAAGCCACAAAATTCCTGTTCTAGTGTTTCTGTGTTGTTTTCTCTTCTCACACAAAATAAGTATTTATTTCATCAGAAAGTCAACCCAATATGGACACGGATGTCGGGAAACCAGAATTCTAGTGGGAGAGCACATCTTCTGGGGAGTCATTGTGTATTGCAGATCAAGAGTACTAAGTTATTAAAGGATTTTAGAAAGAGGAAAAACTCATGTTAATTGAAAAAAAAATCAGGAAAAAGGTAATGCTAAACTTACAAAGTAAGTTATACTTTCATATTACTGTTATACCTTTGCTATATAAATACAACTGTAAAGCTAAGAACATAGTCCAAAATGTTGACAGTACAGTTCATGCTGAATGGCAGGACACAATCGATTTCCATTTTCTTTCATTTCCTAAATTGCCTTCAATTACTTTGTACTACTTGAATATCTGAATTCCAGAACTTTCCCTCCAACCCGAGGACAAAAGCTAGAAAATTAGGAGCTGCTGTAGCTGAAAAGAAACTCAGACATAGCATCATAGCTCAGTTTTATTTTCTACAGTAACAAACATTTACTCGTCTCCCTCCTCCAGCAACAGGGCAACAAAAAAAGTGGGCCCCAAGCACCCAAGAACCAGTGTACACAAAAAATTAGAATTCAAAAGTGGCAATTAATGTAGGAATCAAAGCCCTGGGGAAGGATGTATTGTCTGGCATGAGACACGAGGTTGGGCTTCAGCCCCCTTTTCCCAGCAGAGACACAGGCCCAAAGCCCTGCATGCCCTGCACCATTGAGGAAAACAGGTCAAGAAACGAGGTCACAGAAGTTCGGAGAACGTCAGGGTCTCGAGCAGTCCATCTACTAAAAATGAAAGAAAATGAAAATGAAGTTAACAGTGGGAACTCTTGCCTAAGCTGGTAAACCACACGTCTGTTCAGACCTAACCCTGTCTCCATTAAAATGACCCTCCATCTGAACACTTGAGCACTGGTCCCCACAACCCCAACACCCGGCCCCTTGTGGAACTGACACAACCAGGAAGCCGCCATTCGCCATTCACTGGGAGCTCTTTATGAACGGCCTGCAGGCAGGCTTCCTCAAAAGCCACCAGGGATCGGCCGGCCACCTCTGCCTCTAAGGGAGACAGGAAAGGGATCCTGAGGGTGCTGGAGGAGAAATGGTTAAGGCACCCTCCAGTAATGACTTTGTCTGTGCCTCAGGCCTCCTTGACCCTCTAGTCCCACCAGACTCCCAGGCAGCTCTCAGGCTATCCTCAACCCCGTGCACACTCGGGCCCCAGCCCCTCTCCCTGTCCATCTCCTCAGTCTAACTCTTCTGCCATCCATGCCCCCCTCCACTCTGTCTCCTCACCCCAGCCTTCTTCCCCTCCTGCATTCTCAGGCCGTCCATACCCCACCCCCACTGTCCCACCTCATCCCCTCAGGCCACCCTTGCCTTCCCCCTGCCCCCCTCTGACCTTTCCCTTCCAAGTGTTACTGGTCCCTGCCTTGCTCCCCTTTCTGTAAACTCCCTACCCCCACTCAGCCCCACCTTTTATGCCTCTCTGTTTTCCCCTGGGATCCCTGGCCGAAATGGTTTCCTCCTAAAAGATATAAATCATGTTGTTGGATTCGTGGCCTTCTAGCTGCATGTGCGAGTTCTCCACCTCGCCCTCTTTCATGCGGTGCCTGTGGGACTACCCGCGCGACATCGAGAATGCCTCTAAGGTCAATAATTGCCAGGACAGCACCACCGACAGTTCCCGGGCCACCCCTGTCATCAGGGCGGCCGGGGCTACCCCGTTCATCAGGGCTTCTGTGGCTACCCTGGCCTTCTGCACCACCTGTCCCATTGTCTGGGGCCTGCATGGCTGCTCTGCCTTCCCTCTCAGGGCCCACGCCTTACCCGAGCACTGCTGAGGGAATGGGGCTCCCGCACAAACGTCTTCTCCTTCGCCCACAGTGCAACTTGGTATGCCCACGGCACCTGCGCAGACAGGCTGCCGGTGAGGCACCAGGCCTGTGGTTTGTTGCACCAAGCCTGCCGTGCTGCCCACGGGTCCCTGGGAGACGCTGTGAGCCATGGAGAGACTGAGGCTCCCTCACGAGGCCCCGCCCCTTGGTTCCTGCCACAACCCGGACTCCTCAGAGTGTCCGTGCAAAGAGGTCTGTAGTTAGGCCTCCTGTAACATGGTTAGTTCCCCCCAAACTGGCCGTAAGGCTGTGCCGATGCCAGCCTGCACAACCTCACATATTACCAGCCTGCCCTGAACTCCTCTTCCCTGTACATCAGGCCGAGGTCCCTCGTGCATTCCCGCCGTGACTCTCGAGGGGGAACCTGGACGACATGCAGACCACCCAGCGAACTAGAGGCGAAGACTAGAGGAGGGGTTGGGACTCTCCAGGATGACAAGAGCGGACGAGACACAGCTGAGCTGGGGATAGGACCTGCCGCACACAATAGGCTCACGAGGGCTGAGTGGACAGTGGCCGGGCACGAGAAATGGTGACAGAAGCTGCCAGGGACTGGCTCTCCCATGCTGGAGGGACAGCCTAAGGAGCTTGGACTGGATAATGTAGGCAGTGGGAAGCCATTGCAAGTTCATAGTCTGAAGGGAAGGACTCATGGGAAAAGTCATGTCAGAGCCCTTTCTGTGTGTAGGTAGTTTCTCCTTTAGTCTCTCAGTGAGAAGTCACACACCATTACAAAGTATTTGCGCTACACACAGATACAATAGATCTAAATAACCCAAAAGGTATAGATACCAGTAAAATGCAGTAAAATAATTAGAAAATCATCAGTTTTTATATTTGTCATCTTTTTAGTGTACTCTAATTGTAAATTTATGCAATTAAAATTTTAGTAATGACAGCAAGGAAAAAACAGCTCCCAAATTTCTGACATTTTAACAGTCAACTCTTGGGAACTCACATGAGCCAGCTCTAGCACACCCATGCTTATTACTGCCTGTCTCTTACTCACAGCTCTCTAGGCAGTCCTTTTACTAAATGCTCTTCAGTTAAATATGTTAGAATGTGCCATCTGTTTCCTGCTGTGCCCTGACCAGCACTCCAAGGGTAGATGCAGAGGCATCTTAGAACTGCATGAGGACACCTTCATGTATCAGTCAAGGTTGACCTGCAGATAACATAAACCTCTCTGGCTAATTTTGTCCAGGGACTTTAACACACGGAACCAGTTGCTTACAAAATCATTTAAAGGGCTGAAAGAATGGGATGCTGTGAAGGGAAGGTACATATACAGAAAAAAATGCCTATTCCAATGAGAAAAACTTGCTGCCCTCTGCAGAATGGGAGGAGTCCAATATAATCCACCTTCTACCAGGTCCCCGCTGTGACATCCCAAAATTTATATGTTGATACCTAATCACCAATGTGATGATATTAGAAGGTGGGGCCTTTGGGCAGTGATTAGATCATAAGAGCAGAGCCCCCATGAATGGAATTCGTGTCCTTATAAAAGACAGACTCCATGTGAAGACACAGCTAGAAGGTGCCATCTGTGAAGGAGAAAGCATGTCTTCACTAGACACTGAATCTGCTGGCACCTTTATCTTGAATTCCTCAGCCTCCAGAGCTGGGAGAAGAAAATTCCTGTTGTTTATAAGCTATCCATTCTATGGCATTCTGTTATAGCAGGCCAAACAGCCTGACAGTCCCCCTGTGGGGTGATTCTATATATGGAGCTCTGCTGTTGGTAAGTTGGGTGATCAGCAGTAGTAATACCAAAATCAGCCTTGCTGCAGTGAACACCATGCTACTGAGTCCACGAATAACTTCCTTTCCCCATGGCCATGTTATCATGAGTCCACTGAGCAAGAATTGGGTTAACTGGGAAAAGAAAGTGCCTGACATCCCCAGAGCAGCTCATTGTGTCCACCTGACTATTGAAAGCCGCCTCCTATGTGGTGGATGCACCTCGGGAACATTCACACAGGATATGCATTCCCTCACACTCTGGGCCCAATCTTGGAAGTCTATTTACATGCCTATTCCTCAGACTGCTTTGCCGTCAATCCAGTCTTGTTCCTTCCGAGTCCTGACCATCTGAACAAACTCTTATATACTTCCCCTTAACTCAAGTATATCTACACTTTTAGCCACCTCCTTCCCTGCAGAATGAACAAAAAGATACACTTCTTGAAGTGTGCCCTTAGAGAGAATTATGAAGACTTGAATGGAGTTTAACTGGTTGTTGGAGAGAAATTTAAAGCTTTGAAAGCTTCCAGTAGAAAACAATGACTAAAAAAAGAACGACCTAAGCCTCCAATTCTATATATTACAAAAAGATCTGAGTAAAGCCATGAATTAGATGGAAGAGATATTTAAAAATGAGAATTAAAGAAATTAAGACAGAAATTAAGAAAAAAACATGAAAGGGGTTCGCCAAACATTCTTAAAAAGAGAAAAAACTAGGCAAATCCTGGAAAGATTGATTTAAAAAGTTAGAAGTTATAACAGAAATGTTAGGAATTAAAAATATATATAAATATAGGTATGGCAGAGATTTAAAAATGATAAGACGAATTTATTGCAGTAAATCTGAGAAGTGTTTAAGCATACGTTGTGCTAGCAAATATAACTGATTCAAGAATATGAAACTTGAATATACCTACATACTTGGAGGAAATGAAACCAGTGGTTTAAAATCTTCCCTCACTTGGATGAAATCCATTAAGTCCAAACAATTCCACCAAGCATTCAAAGGGCAAAAGTTCATAATCTTATACAAACTCTTACAGAGAATAAAAAAATCGTGACTGTTCTCACAACTCACTTTATAAGTCATCACATAATTTTGTCCACAAATACTACAGTTCATATCTCAAAGAGAAAATGACTTTCTTTTGAAAAAATATAATGACAATATCACTTTCCCACACAAAATATTAACACTGACCTCTTCCTGTCATCATATACCCAGTAAGTGTTCATTTCCTTGTCACTGAAATACAGGCAACAGAGGAGCACTTTGGAGGACACCACAGGAATGCCACCATTCAGTCCAGACTATGAGAAATGCTACAGGAGGAATGACAGATCTTTTTTTAAACAAATAAAAGGCAAGGGGGTAAAAAGGCTTAAGAGAGGTATCAACCCAATGCTTTGTGCAGATACTGTTTGGGTCCTGATTTAAACAAACCTTTCAGTGACAATTAAGGAAATGAACACTCCAAATATGACAAATATTTGGTGTCTTTAACATATAAAAAGCACTCGCCAATCAGTAAGTAAAATATGAATATCCCAATTGGAAAATAGACAAAGACATGAATGGACAGTTTTCAGAAGAGGAGATGCCACTGGACAAATGTCATATGAATTGCTGTTCATCTATATTGGAAATCCAAAAGAAAGTGAAACATCATTGAGATATGATTTAGGTTAGTGTATTAGTCCGTTTCTGTTGCTTATACCAAAATACCTGGAACTGGGTAATTTATAAAGAAAAACGAAATTTTTTGCTTACAGTATCTGAGGCTGGAAAATTTAAAGACCATCTGGTGGTGGCAACAGTGACCCAGGGGTCTCACATGGCAAGATGGTGGAAGCAGAGAGAACAGAGAAAGAAAGACTCTCCTCTTCTTTTAAAGCCCTCAGAACCACACCCCTAACCACCATTTTTAATCCATTCACTGTCCTACAATCCAATCACCTCTTCAAGGCTCCACCTTTCAATTACCATAATAGGACTTCCCACCCTCTTAACAGTCACAGTGGGGGCCAAGTTTCTAACACATAAAACTTGGGGGACACAATTCAAACTTCAATGAGTTTTGGGGGGACATAATTTAATCCACTACAGTTAGTATATGGGGAAAGATTTAAAAGATTGAAAATGTTCTGTTTAAGATTATGGGCTGAATTTTGCTTCCCTGCCCCCATCATTCATATGAAGCCCTAACCGCCAATGTGACAATATTTGGAGATAGGTTCTTTAAGGAGGTAATTAAATTTAAATGAGATCATAAGGATATGGCCCTGATCCTATAGGACTAGAGCCCTTATAAGAAGAGGAAGAGACACCAGAGAGCTCACCGTCTTCATGAACGCTCAGAAGAAAGGCCATGTAGGGACACAGCTAGAAGGCAGCTACCTGTAAGCCAAGGACAGAGGCTTCACCAGAAAACAACCCTTCTGGCACCTTGGTCTTGGACTTCGTCTCCAGAACTGTGGGAAAATAAATTTATGTTGTTTAAACCCCCTAGTAGATGTGATTTTGTTATGGCAGCTTAGTACTAATACATGGTATGGCTGACTAATACAGAATGGGATATAAGAAAATGGACACTTTCATACACTATTACCTGGAGATAAATTGGTGCAACCTTTTTGGAGAGCAGTTTCGTAATATGTATGAAATACTTTTAAAAGTGTTTACTGTTTGACCCGACAATTCCCCTTCTAAACATCTACTGTACATAATGCATTACACAAAAAAGTACTAGGATATTCATTTCAGCATTCTTTATAATACTGAAAAATTAGAAACAACTTAAAGGCCTGCCTATGAAACTTGTTAAAATAACTATGGTATGTAAATCCTGTGAAATGTTATATAGTGATTAAAATGATTGGAAGGTACAGGCTTCTCCATCTGAAATGGACATACCACCGTATGGTCCAATTCTGAGCCAGTTTCTGGAGCACTGTCTGGAAAAGCCTAGTCTTGATCCCCCTCCTCTTTGTCCCTTTCCTCCAGCTACCCTCTTGCCGTCCCTCCTCTTTTTCTATGGATTCTTACCCACAAAAGCCTCCTTTGTTTCCTTTTCCAAATGCTATAGCTGATGACTTACCAGCAAGGAGACTTAGCAAGAAAACATGCCTGTTTCTCTGTTGAAGAAAAGGAGAGCCAAGTTCTCAGATCACAGTAGTGGGTTAAGAAATAAAACTGTGGTTCCTCAATTTGGTAGTAGCCAAGATTTTTCTTTTGCACATGAATAAACAAAACAAAAACAATAAAAAATATCCACACTGGATTAAGCCAAAGGGAAAATTTCCGGGTCTGTGTAACTGGATGGTCCAAGGGCAGTGGTTGGCTTCAGGCACAGCTGGATGCAGGATTTGGTTCCGAGATGTGCCATCTTGCTTTAGTTTCTCCTCTGTCCAACGGCAGCCTGCCCCCCATAACACCCACAGTGTTACTAGCTTGGATGGAATCAGCATGGCCAAAGGAAAGCGTGCTCTGATTGGCCAACCCTGAGCCTCGTGCCCACCCCTGGAATCTTGGTGAAGTCAACTCCACCAGAATTATAGCTGCCAAAGGAAAAGAAGGGGCAGGGAGTTGTTGGGAGAAATAAGAATGCCAGTAACAGGAGGAGAGGAACTGATGCTGGGTGAAAAGACCAACGGATGACTTCTACAGTGGCACAGTCACTTCATCAAAGTCAAAACCCATCTCCAATGTTTTATTAGTAGCAAGTGCAGGAAGCATTATTCCTTAACTTAATAGAACAGACTATTTTTTCCCAAAGTAAAAATATTTATTTCAAAAGTAATACATGCTTGATGAAAATATTTAAACAGCACATATGTGTGTTATGCAAATGGTGCATTTCCTTCTGTAATGCTGTTGTCCAGTGATGAGTATTTTTGACAGCAAAGGTGGCTCATTCCAAGTAGTTATTGTGCATATCCCCACACCTTCCCAAGGTGGGAGGGTATTGCAGAAACAGGAACATATCATGCCCCATATGCAGAAATTTGCGACTTGTTTTCATGTCTTTCTGTATTAGTGCCCAATATTAGTACCTTGCTCTTTCTCTAACTGCTGCATAATATTCCACCAGGATGGTCATACTGTGATTTATGAAACCTTTCCCCTGTTGATGTGCATTTGCATTCTAACAGTTTTTATGTGATGGTGTAAATAACATCCTGGTTTATTCTGTCTCATTTGCATATGCAAGAGTTTCTCTATGATAGACTTTCAAAGGTGGGTCAATGTATATGTACATCTTTAGTTTAATAGAGTGTCAAATAAGTTTCCAGATAAATTTTGCTAACAGTTCAACTGACAATGTATAGAAGTCCTTGTTTCCAACTACAGCCTTGCCAAACATTGGAGATTGTCAGTGAATTAAATTAATCTTACACAGAAATCAGCTCTGGTCCCACTGACAAAATCCTAAAAACAAGAATGAAAAGAATCAAATAGTTTCCAAATAACTCAATAGCATCCAGAACAAAGCTCAAGGTATGTGTAGGGACAGAAAATATCCAGCACCCAAGGTAAAATTTACAATGTCTGGCATCTAATCTAAAATTTCCAGGCATGCAAAGAAGCAAGAAAATGCAACCTATTATGAGGGAAATCAATAGATAAAAGGTATTGATTGGAAAGGAAGAAGTAAAAGTGCCTTTATTGATAGACAACTCAATTGTCTATGTAGAGAATCCAACCAAATCTATGAGAGAGCTAGTAGGACTAATTAGTGATTTTAGGAAGGTTGCAGGGTACAAAATGTTTAGAAGGAGGTAATCTCTCACTCCAAATACTTAACCAATTGTCCCAGCACTTTTCCTCCCATATCTGGAATAAGGCCAGTAAGCCAAAAACTCCTGCTGTAGTGTTTCTGCTGTTATGCATTGAGTATACAAATGCGATGTTTTAACACTAAGAAAATACTCCAGAATATTGACAGTTAATGCTGAATGACAGCACCTAATCAATTTTTTTTCTTTCATTTCCTAAATTGTCTTCAATTGCCTTGTACTACTCAAATATCTGAATCCCAGAATGTGCTTTGCAATCCAGCACAATGACAAGAACATTCGGTGGTGCTGTAGCTAAAAAGAAATCGACACTGGAATAGGAGCTCAGATTTATTTTCTGCAGTAACAAACATTTAATTACCAAACAAAACAAGTGGATCTTGAAGCCCAGAAGCCAGTACAGGAAACAAATTAGGCCCCCACAGTAAAGTGGCAACTACTGCAGGAATCACTGCCCTCGGGAAGGATGCACTGCCTAAAATGGGACTCGAGGTTAGGCTTAGATCTCTTTTCCTTGATGAGGCTTAAAGAAAAATGCGGGCACAAGGGGCTGCAAGATTTGCATCATCATGGATAGTTGGTCAAGACAGGAAATGACAGAAATGTGCAGGTGGCTTGGATTTTCAGCAGTCAGTCGTCTAACATGGAGAGAAGGAGAAAATCAAGTCAGAGGGGAGGAGGGGCGCCTCCCTTCCCACACAGCAGCACACCAAGAGCACCACAGCCCTTCCTGAAACTTAACCCGTCTTTGTCACAGCTCTCCTTGGGCTGAGACTGGCCCTGGCTACTTGTTTCCGTACCCTCCCCAGCCCATTTGAGAACTGACACAGCCAGGATGCGGCCGTTCACACTGATCTCCTTCTGCACTGGCTCTTCGTGTTCAGCATATGGAGTCAGGAACCCGCTGGCAAACTCTGCCGCCAAGGACGATGGGAAAGGCACGCTGAGGTTGCTGGTGGGGATATGGTTAAGGCACCATCCACACTACCGATTTTACCTGTGCTTCAGACCTCCTCCCCTCTCTGAGGCCCGCCTCTGTTGCCCACCGCCCCAAGCCCATAACCTGAGGACAGCATCTCTCCTACGCACTGGCTCTCCCCTCAAGATGGCTTTTCCCACCACCATCACACTCCTTCAGCCTAGGTCCCGCCCTGTCCAACCCCTCAAACTACGGTTCCCAGCTGCTCCCCTTTCAGTCTCCACCTGCCTGGGGCACCCACCCCCAAACCGTACCCTGCCGGTCCCATGCCTGCCCAGGCCACAGGGGCTCCTCAAATAGGATACAATTGCACCTGCCGGTTACCCGGGCAACCAGCCGCGGGCACAGCATCTCCACCGGGCCCTGGGGCCCACTCGATCTGAGGGACGCAACAGACTGCAGCAACTGCCTCTCTGGCGATGACAGGACCTCCAGAATTGCCAGAGCCACCGTGGTAGTTAAGGTCGTTAGGATTCCGAGGTGGCCGGGCACCTGGTCCTCCTGGTTCTCCTGGCTCTCCTGGTCCAGCAGGCTCACCTGGCCCACCTGGCCCACCAAGACCACCCGGCCTGACCTGGTCGTCTACACCACCCACTCTGACCTCTGCTTCTGCCGCTGCTGCCTCGGCATCTGCACCTTCGTCCGCCACCGGCATGGCTCCTCCACGGTCAGCCTCAGACCGCCTTAGTAATACTCCCACCAACTCCAAAGGAAACCGTGAAACCTACCCTTCCAAGCAATCGGCCACCTCTTAGCTCACAATGGAAGTTGGAATGCCCAGAGTGTCCGTGCAGACACGTCACTAGTGACGCCTCCTGGCATGTGATTGGTTCCCACCACGGTGACCATAGAGACCATGTAGGCTTTCTAGCCAATGAGCGCTCCCTCACAAGCTCCATTCTTAATGCACGACGTAGTCCTACTGTGCCTGTGGAAACACAGGCGCGAAAGGTCTGCTCCTGCCAGGCAGGCTCTGCTGCGAGCCCAGGGCACCATTAGGCTGCCTAGCCACCAGCACACTGACTACACCCCAGTGTACTTGCACAAAGAGACCTCCACACGGCCAGCCCACCCCTGAGGGAATAAGTCCCCCACACGAAGCTCTGCCCCTTGGCCCGCAACGGTACTTGGAATGCCCACTGCGCCTGTGCAAACAGGTCTCGCCCTGTCGGTTCCCTCCAAGTCAGCCTTCCAGAGGGCCCTAGGAGGCCCCGTTGGTTGACTAGCCAATGAACTCTCCCTCACAAACTCTGCCCTTAGAGCATGACGTAGCCCTAGTGTGCTGCACAAACACAGGCAGGTGAGGTCTCCCACCAGGCTGGTGCTTCTGTGAGCCCTGGGCACCCTTAGGCTGCCTAGCAACCAGCATGGGACTCCACTCCAGTGCACTTGCACAAAGAGACCCCCACACGGCTAGCTCCCTCCAAGCTCATCCTGCCTCGAGTCCCAAGACCATAGGGGCCACCCAAAACACTAGGGATCCAGGACACCCCACCCCTTAGCGTATGGCACACCAAAAGCTCCTCTGAGAACCTGCACAAACAGGCCCTGCTGCGTGCCCCTGGACGCCCCTGGTGAGGCCCCAGGGCCACATGACCAGTTCCTCCCAAGCCTATCCTTCCCCAAGAGTGTCCAGCGGGCCGGAAGCCTGCATGCGTGCCAGACTGGCCAACTCCACACGTGACCAGCTTGCTGACCTCTGGTGCCCTGTCATCAGGTTCTGGGAGGGACTCAGACACCTCTGGGCCAAGCCCATCCCGTCCCGTCCCTCTGACTCTGTACAGGTCGAAGCCCTGATAGGAAGCCAGGGATGCGGGGCCGTCACTTCCGGGCCCAGCCTGTCTTCGGGGATCACCCAGACCAGGCCTAGGTTTCCTATCGCAACATTTGTCCCAGTCTGACCTTCGTGTCCACCTGGTGGGGGCTTGGGGCCGGGCTGGCAGCCCCGCCACCTCCCACCGGCCAGATCCTCCCAGGCTCCAGGCACAATGCGGTTATTCCAGGCCTGGCCCGGGTGGGCAGAAGGCTGCAGAAGGGAGGAATCAACCCTCCCCCCGTCTGGGCGGGTCCCAGTCTCATGGCCCTCTGCTGGCAGGGCCTTCGAGTGCTCTCCCTCCCCTAGGAACAGTCTTGGAGATGTCTGGTGGGCTGGAGGTACCAGGGGCCCTCAACTGGGAGGTGACCCTGTGTCTGGTGGGTGCCGATCTACTTCTGTGTCTGGAAGGGGGGCACACGAACAAGACGGCACAGCTGGAGGCCAGCAGGAGTGGGGGCGGCATTGCCCCAGGAGGCGTGTGTCTGTCCCCATACTCCTCCTACCCACCAGTCTCTGGGGCGAGAGGCTTCAGTGTTCTGTCCCGGGGCTCTGGGGCTCTCACCTGGCCTGCTCAGGCTTTCCCACACCCTGCTCCCTGGGCTGGGCATGACCCAGGGAAGGAACTCCGGGCATGGCTCCCACCTCCAAGCTTAAGGACGATGCACTTTCTACGTGGCCCATTTTCCGTGTAGCAGCTTTAGCCCAAGTACCTTTGTGTCACGTCAAATCCCGAGACAGCTGAGTGGCCCCTAGAAAGGCTTTCCCCACACCATGACATAGGCTGGAGGCGTGGGGCTGGGTGAGGGTGGCGGGCCTGCGGGGATGTTCTTACTGTGCTAAAAAGCGACTGCAAAGACAGCAATAAAACCATGTCGTTTTCCAAAGCTGGCTCCTGCTTCTACCTCTGCTTCTCTGGGAGGGGAGGTAGTGGGTGCAAGTAGTGGGGGAACTTCCCGAGTGGGAGCTGTTGCATTCAGCAAGCGCCTGTCCTGAGGGCCCCCGTGTCCTCTGCCGGCTCCAGGAACTGGGGATCAAGCCAGGAAAGAAGTCTGCAGAAAGCCTTGTCCCCCTGCAGCTGACACCCTCGGGGAGAAAAGGAGAGTGGTAAGCCAAGGAAGAGCAGATCAAGCAGGCAAGGGTGGGCGAAGGGATTCAAGAGGTACCTAGAAAACACAGGAAAGAGCTCATTCGCAGGTCACAGCCCAGATCTAAGGGAGGACTGGATGTGGGAAACGAAGAAGAGTGTTGTCACGGAGGACCTCCAGGCTTTGGCGTAACTGGGTCCTACTGAGATATGACCGCCAAGGGGCAGGGAGACAAATGAAGAGTTCTGCTATCAAGCTCTTTCCTGTGTTTTCTATACAGTTGTTGAATTCCTCCCGGTCGCCATCATCTCCTGCCTGCCTGTTCCCATGCCTTTGTATTTCCATAGACATTTTTCCACATCTCAGATCACGCTGAGCCTCTGGGCCCCCTGCACACTCCTCGTGCCCTCAGACTCCAAGGTGCTGGGATGGACACCTCTGTGTCTTGTGCCAGAGCTCCACTTGCAGCTCCCGGCACATCTCCCTTGTTCGGTCCCCACCCAGTCTACACACAAGGTGGGCCTGGAAGTGCAGAGGAGTTTGCACCCCTGGAAACAGACCTCCAGCGATGTGGCCAAGAGTCACTCTTTTGCCTCCTTCTCTACCATACTATGGCCTGATGGCTTGCCAGCAAGGAGCCTTAGCAAGAAAACATGCCCATTTCTCTGTTGGAGAAAAGGAGAGCCAAGTTCTCAGATCACAGTAGTGGGTTATGTAAGAAATAAAACTGTGTTTCCTCGATTCAGTAACAGAAATGTACACCTAAAAGGAGTGAATATTGTAGTATGCAAATTACAGCTCAATAAAACTAACTTTAAGAAAAGCAAATAAGGATATCAACAAGAAGTTGTAAAACAGTAAAGAGAAAAGCATATGTTCCAGCACAGTAATTGCATCCCAGGAAAAGGCAAGTGGAAGAGCCAGGATAACTGCTGGGCAGTTAGTCGGCCTAGAGAGAACCAGCCCAGACAGACAAAGGACAGAGGATGCCAAGAGAGATGGTTTCTAAATTTACCAGTGCTGGCAAGGCAGATTTTTAACATCAGGGATAAAAAAACCTAAAACAAACAGAATGTAATAGAACCATTTTGGGAAGATGAGGTAAAGATGTGTGGTGGATACTGGTATAAAAGAGGTAAATTCTCATCTATTTATCAATAATTAATGTCTGAAAATGATGAAACAAGAAAGAGTGAGAACGAGAGAAAGAGAGAGCGCCAAATCCGGTTTACTGCATGCAGCTGCTGTGAGCAGTCAGGTGCGATTCTTCATCCTTCTCTTCACCATCATCATCATCACGACCCCCAACCAGCACCATGACCATCCAGGGCATTCCTCTCCCTCCAGGGCACGACTTTGGAGCTCTTCCAGCTCTGCAAAACCAGACCCTGTCCAGGCGAACGGAGTGACGGGGAGTGGATTTAAACGTCCAGCTGAAACATCTCAAAAAAACCAAACGGTAGGTATGAACCCACAGGGTTTGGAGACACCGGTTATCAGGCTGTGAGGGACAGGGATCTCTGGGAGCTCGGAGACAAATGAGGTAAGTAAGCCCTGAAATTTCCCCAGCTTCCTGTATGGAGAGACACTTTCCTGGTGGATCCTGGTGGGCACCGGATTTTAGGACATGGGTCAGAGTCCGGGCAGCTGGAGTTGGCAGGGCAGAGGACCAGAGAGAAGAGAGCCGCTGAGAGAGAAAACCCTGGATATCCGCAGAGGGTCCGGCTGCAGTATTCAGCAGACCACTGACAAGCACAAGAGCGCGAGGAAACTACCCGAGGCTGGGGAATGGAATCCTCGCCGACCCCGCCCCCTCCTGGATGAGAGGTAACTGCCCAGCAGGCACGCGGGACAGGAACTATCGGCTGTCCCCACTCGCCAGGATGGAGAACCTCCTCACTTGCGAGGCATCGGGCAGGGCGCTCAGAAGGGTCTTCTTGCGTCAGCAGTATGGAAAAAGTAATCCTACATTGAGAGCTGCTCTGGTCCCATGCAGCACATCTTCAAAGCGAGACTCAAAAGGATCAAACTGTTTCCAAGTACCTGCACAGCATCCCACAACACAGCTCATGGATTATGTCTAGGAACGCAGAATTACCCAGCACTCAAGGAAAATGCCCAACACACAACGTCTGACATCCCATCAAAAACTATCAGGAATACAAAGCAACAGAAAAATCCAACCCTTAATGAGGAGAGAGATTAATCACTAGAAGGCATCCAGAGTGGAAAGGAAGAGGCACAACTGCCTTTATTCTGAGAAAACATGATCATCCACGGAGAAAAGCCAATAGAACCCACCACATAGTTATTAGAAGTATTTGGTAAGTTTAGCAAGGTTCCAGTACACAAGTTATTTAGAGTGAGCTAACCACACCTTTTACCCAAAGCACTTAATCAATTATCCCAGCACTTTTCTTCACTTATCTGAAAGAAAGCCAGTAAGCCACAAAATTCCTAATCCGGTGTTTCTGTGTTCTTTACTCCTGTCATACAGAGCAAGTTTTTATTTTGGCAGGAAGCCAATCCAGGATATGGTGAAACCAGAATTCTGGTGGTAGGGCACATATCTGGAGAGCAATTGTGTACCGTAGGTCAAGAAGCTTAAAAAATAAACAGGAAAGTAAATATTCAACTCACTAATTCTACCTCTTGGAATCTATCTTAAGGAAATAGTCATTCATGCAAAGACTTATATACCAGAGTTTCACTGAATCATTACCTGTAATAGGGAAAAATTCAGAAAAATTTAAATGTCCAATAATTACATCATAATGCAGTTTTATGCATCCATTCGATAACGTTTTTTGTTGTTGTGGGAGAGTTTATAGGAAGTGGAAAAGCTAGTATGTTAAAAAATATTCAGGAAAAATTGAATGCAAAACTTACAAACCTATACATTACATGTTATTTTTATACATTTAATGTACAAATACAACTATAGAACTGAGAATATTCCAAAATATTGACAGTATTTAGTGCTGAATGACAGCACTTAATTGATTTCCACTTTCTTTCACTTTCTAAATTGTCTTCAATTACTTTGTACTGCTAGAATATCTGAATCCCAGAACCTCCCCTCCACCCTGAGGACAAAGGCAGAAAAATCTGTTGGTGCAGTAGCTGAAAAGAAACTCAGACACAAAATAGTAGCTCAGTTTTATTTTCTGCGCAACAAACATTTAAGCATCCACAAAACGAGTGGGCCAGGAGATATAAAGGAACAGTACAGGCGAAAAATTAGACCTTAATAATACGGGGGCAATTGCTCCAAATATCCATTTCCCATGCCTCGCCTAGTAGGAGAAAAAAGGTTAGGACTCAGGCCCCTTTCCTGGTCGTTGTGTTGACTAAGCCCGGAGCCCAAGGCGGCGAATGTTCCGGATCACCAGGGAAAGCCGCTCAAGGAAGTGGTTGACGGAAATTCGGAAGAGATCAGGATCTTCAGCACTCCATTTACTAAAAACAAAGAAAGAGGAAAGGCAGGTTAAAGGTAAGAACTCTTGTGGAGGTGCAGGGCAGCACGCCTCCTGCTTACACCTAATCCGTCAGTGTCTCCATTAAAGAACCCATCAGACGGATTGGCTCCCCGCACCAAATGACACCCCCCACTCCAGATTCTTCTAGAACTGACACAGTCAGGTCACTGCCGTTCATTCTGAATTCCTTCTGAACCACTCCTTCCAGGGGTTGGACACATGTGGCCAGGGACCTGTGGGCCATGTCTGCCTCCAGAGAGGATCGAAAAGGTACAGTAAGAGTGCTGGCGGAAGATATGGTTAAGGCACCGTCCGCTACCGAGTTTGCTCGTGCCTCAGACCTCCTTACACCTCAGAGGCCACACTTGAACCCCAGGCCTCGGAAGGCCCCCTCCCACCCGGAGCCGCCTCCCCACCCCTCAGGCCTTCTTCCCCACCCTGCAGCCTGTAAAGGCACAGACAACTCCCTGTCCTGCCAGGATGCCCGCTCCTGCTGCCCTGGTGTTCCACTCTGGTCCTTCCACAGGCTGCCGCCAACCTCCCACCACCCCGTCCACAAAAGCTGTGCCTGGCCCATCCCATCCTCCCCGTGACCCTCCATCCCCTCCCCGCTCCCCCTGCCCACTGCCCCTGCCCACTGCCCCTGCCCAGGGGTCTCCTTGGACAGGATACAACTCCAGCAGTCGGCTTTCAGGCCCTACAGCTGAGGGCGCTGCATCTCCACTGGATCCTGGGGTTTGTGGTGTCTGCTTGCCCTGGAAAGTAGCGACGGCCACTTCATCCATGGGTCCTTCCATGCCGGGGCCACCTTGGCCACCAGGTCTAACCTGGCTGTGAGGACCACCTTGGCCCTCAGGACCCCTCAGGCCACCCAGGTTATCAAGGCTGCTGCGGCCATCTTTGCCTTCGGTGCTGCCTGAGGTAGCCTGGCGATCAGGGGCTTGGGGGCTACAACTGTCACCTAGGCCATTGTCTGGTGCCTGCATGGCTGCTGCACCTTCCCCGAGAGCCCACCTGGAATACGATCACCCTCTCAGCCCACCCCTGAGGGAATAAGTCCCCCAAACGAAGCTCTGCCCCTTGGCCCGCAACGGTACTTGGAATGCCCACTGCGCCTGTGCAAACAGGCCCCGCCCTGCCCTGTCAGTTCCGGCCAAGTCAGCCTTCCCAAGGGCCCTGGGAGGCCCCGTTGGTTGCCTAGCCAATGAGCTCTCCCTCACGAACTCTGCCCTAAGACCACGACGTAGCCCTAGTGTGCTGCACAAATACAGGCAGGTGAGGTCTCCCACCAGGCTGGTGCTTCTGTGAGCCCTGGGCACCCTTAGGCTGCCCAGCCACCAGCATGGGCCTCCACTCCAGTGCACTTGCACAAAGAGACCCCCAAATGGCCAGCTCCCTCCAAGCTCACCCTACCTCGAGTCCCAAGACCATAGCAGCCACGACAACACTGGGGATCCAGGACAGTTCACCCCTTAGCATGTGGCATGCCAAAAGCTCCTCTGAGCACCTGCACAAACAGGCATGGAAAGGACAGGACGCTTTCCTGGACTAACTGTGATATTCAGAGCAAAGGAAAGAAACGGCTAAAGAACTATGGAGGAGTGGGATCCTCAGGGCGTTTTCTTTTCTGTTTAGGGGAGAATGAGCCATGTATGCCTCGCCATGTCTTCAGATTGGAGAGGGCGACTGAGGCATCTAGGCAAGGCTTCCGATGTTCCTCCTGGCATCGTTCGGTTCTCAGCTCCTCTGCCCATGTTTAATTAATATCCCTCAATGAAGCAAAGATTGTCCTGTGTCCATCTGGTCCTAATTAGTCTTGGAACTTTGTGGAGAATGCACTGCAACAGTGTGTCGCACACTGCGTGCTTAGTAGTGCTTTACATTTTGACTAATCGAGAAGCTATTCTCTGGTCATTACTGTCCTTTTTCAGAATGTTCCTGGTTACTTTCTTATTACATTGTTCCAGAAATGGTTGAGGATTTTTTGAATTTAAAAATAATGTCTTGGATAAAATTAGGATTGATAATAAATTTCATGACAATAAAACAGTTTGCATGTCAAAACATCCCTCCAGAAGCAAAATATAAAGAGAAATGACAAACAGGGAAAACACTCTTGCTACTTACATCACATGCAGAAGAACGCCAGCAAGATGGTGGGCCCAGGACCAGATGGCTTAATGGCTGAATTCTACCAAACATTCAACGAATGTTATGCCAATCCTTCTTCAACTCTTTCGAAAAATAAAAGTAGAGGCAATACTTTCACATTCATTCTGCGAGGCTAGAATCACCCTGATATCAAAGCCGGACAAAGATATTGCATGAAAAGACATCCACAGGTCAAGATTTCTGATGAACATAGATGCAAAAGTTCTCAATAACATAGTAGCAAGCCAAATGCAATGACACATTAAAGAGATTACTAATCAGAACTAGTTGAGATTTATCCCTGGGATGCAAGATTGGTTCAGCATATGCAAATAAATAAATGTGATACACCACATAAACAGAATGAAAGACAAAACCACATGATCATCTCAGTAGCCAAAAGCATTTGGAGAAGTGCAACCTCCATTCATGATAAAAACTCTCAACAAAATAGTCATAAAATGAAGTTTCCTCAACACCATAGAGCCCATTTATGGAAAGCCCATAGCAAGCACCATAATCAATGGAGAAATATAGAAAGCTGTTCCTCTAAGATCTGGTACAAGGCATAGATGACCACTCTCACCACTTTTATTCAACATTCTACTGGAAATATTAGCAAGAACAGACAAGAAAAAGAAATAAAAGACATTCAAATCAGAAAAAAAGGAGGTGAAATTATCCATCTTTGCAAATGACATGATCTGCTATGCAAAAACCCTAAAGACTCCAAGAGAAAACCTCTTACAAGTAATAAAAGAATTCAGTAAAGTTGCACAATACAAAATCAACATACAAAAATCAGTTGTGTTTCTTTACAGCAACAACAATCAGAGAAGGAAATCAACAAAACTATCCCCCTTATGATAGCATTAAAAAACAAACAAACAAACAAAAAAACAACTTAGGAATAAATTTAACTGAGGAAGTAATATATCTGTACACTGAAAATTATGAAGCATTGATGAAATAAATAGAAGACAACACAAATAAATGGAAAGATATACCATGTTTATGGACTGGAGGAATTAATATTGTTGGAATGTCCACACTACCCAAAGTGTTCTACAAATTCAGTGCAATTCCTATCAAAATTCCAATATCATTTTTCACAGAAATAGAAAAAACAATTCTAAAATTTGTATGGAATCACAAAAGACACTGAAAAGTCAAAGCAATTTAGAGAAAAAAGAAGAGTTGTAGGCATCACACTTCCTGATTTCAAATTGTACTGCAAAGCTATAGTAACCAAAACAGTATGGTACTGGCATAAACACAGACACATAGTCCAATGGAACAAAATAGATAGTCCAGAAATAAACCCACAAATATATCATCAACTAACATTTGACAATAGCACCAAGAATACACAATAGAGAAAGGAAAGTCTTTTCAACAAATAGCATTAGTAAAACTGGATATCTACATGCAAGGGAATGAAATTGAGACCCTATCTTATACCACTTACAAAAACTGACTAAAACTGGGTTAGAGACTGAAATGTAAGACCTGAAACTGTAAAACAACTAGAAAGAAATGTAGGGGAAAAGCCTCCTGACATAAGCCTTGGCAATAATTTCTTAAACATGAAACTGAAAGCACAACAAAAGCAAAAATAAACAAATGACACAACTTCAAACTACAAAGCTTCTGCACAGCATAGGAAACAATCAACAAAATGAGAAAAGCAGCCTAAGTAGTGGAAGAAAATATTTGCAACCCTTATATCTGATAAGGAGTTAATATACAAAATATAGATAGACAGTACTCATACTACTCAGTAATAATAATGATGATGATGCAATTAAAAATGGACAAAGGACCTGAATACTCATTGTTCCAAAGAAGACATACACATTTTTAACAGGTATATGAAAAGGTGCTCAACATCACTAATCATTAGGAAAATAAATGTACATCAAAACTATGAGATACACTTCGTACGTTTTAGGATGGCTGTCTATTACTCAAAAGATAGGAGATAACAAGTGTTGGCAGGGATGTGGAGAAAAGGAAACCTTTGTACACTGTTGGTAGAAATATAAGTTAGTACAGCTATTGTGGATAACATTGTGGAGGTTCCTCAAGAAATTAAAAATAAAACTACCACATGATACAGCAATCCCACTTCTGGGTATACAGCCAAAGGAAATAAAATCAGTATGTCGAAGACATAGCTGCACTCCCATACTTATTGTGCCATTTTTCACAACAACCAAGATATGAAAACAAGTTCAGTGTCCATCTACAGATGAATAGACAAAGAAAATATGATGTGTGTGTGTATACATACCCACATATAATGGAATATTATTTATTCACAAAAAATGAGATCCTGCCATTTGCAGCAACATGGATGAACCTAGAAGACATTATGCTAAGTGAAGCAAGCCAGACACAGAAGGACAAATACTGCATGGTCTCACTTATATGTGGAATATAAAAAGTGGAACTCACAGAAGCAGAATGTTGAATGGTGTTTGCCAGCTGGGGGGTGAGGGAAATAGGGGAATGTTGGCCAAAAGGTACGAATTTTCAACTGTACTATGAATGTGTTCTGGGGATCTAATGCACAGCATGGTGACTATAGTTAATAATGGTGTATTGTATACTGAAAATTTGCCAACACAGTAAATCTCAAGCGTTCTCACCACAAAAAGAAATTGTCACTGTGTGATGTGATGGATGTATACATACATCAAATAATCACATTGTACACCTTAAATACACACAATTTTTATTTGTCAATTATACCTCAATAAAGGTGGAAAAAATAAAATGTGTGTTTACCTAGGTAATTTTTAAGGATACTTAAAACTGTAATATGATATGACATAATACAACATAATAGTCTATACTGAATTTCCCTTTTTTGTTATTTATTTATTTATTCATGTTTTGTTTTGTTTTTATTGGTTATGAATATTCATGTGGTACAAAGCAAATTGTCACCACTCGTGCCTAAGATGTGATGGCCAGATCCATACTGGCAGCATGCCCATTACCACAAATTGTGATTATACTCTGTGTCCCCCACCCAATTATCTCCTCAATTATCCCTATCCCTGACTTCAAACCCCATCCTTTCCCCACTCCATTTTGTATCCCCAGGTATGTTCTCTCCCTCTGCAAGTCCAACGCACCACTGTGGTCTTTCTTTCCTTTCTTCTTTATGTCTTAGCTCCCACTTGTGAGAGAGCACATAAGGTATTTATCCCTCTGTGCTTTGCTTGTTTCATCCCAAAGTTGTGCAGTGGGGTATTTTATCAAAAATGGTTCATTGTCAAATAGTCTGAGAAACGCAGAACTCCATCTGCTCCTCTTGGAGATTCAAGTTGCACCATAGAATATTAAAGACTGAGAATTTTTAAAAAATGAAACAATAATCCAATAACTAATTACATAGTTACCTATGGGGGTGAGTAGGGGGAGAAAACAGGGTGAATTGAGCAGGGATGGGAGCTAGATTTCTCTCAATGCACCTTGTTTCTTACTTTTTCTTTTGGAACTATGTTAATGTTTTATACAGGTAGGAAAAAATCCTATTGAAATAAAAAACAATTCCAAAAAAGTGAAAACAAAATGGAACAAGTGAATCTGTTTAACAAGTTTTTGTCTTAACCGCACAAAGAAAAATTATTTCAATTGACTTTAAAATACAGTATTTTGATGGTATGTGTCCAATGGAATATCTTGTAGAGATATAAAGAACTGCAGAGAAATCATAAACAGCATTCTATGATTATTTTGGTATTGCTACTTTGAAATATTGTATGTGTATATTTACATACATCTATATATACATATATTTACAGATACATATACATACACACAAACAATATACGCAATCGGACACAGCAAAAAGGTAATTAAGGTAATGACGTTAGGAGCTAAGATTTTCACCCTAAGAAAAATGACATACAATATAAAGTCACAGAATTTAAGTGATGCTAAAAGTATCTGGAATTATCTGTAAGAAATCATAATGATCAATTTTAATAATCAGTGGGTTCAGGTATTTCTCCCACTCTTTCTATGATGAAGTTCCCCATCAGCCTTTCACCTGCTGGTTATATCATTTTGCTAAGTGATCGGCCTACATCCCCTGAAACTACTCTATTATCATAATAAAGTGAAATGCAGATGCGGTGCACCTCCTGGCATGATGCCGTGGGAATTTGTCATTTCATGAATTGAGTATCCCTAGTAATTCAGAGTTGTTCCTAAAAAATATATTCCATTTTTTTCTTATTATGTTCATTTTTATGTTTGAAAATCTTGAGTATATTTATAATAACTATTCTAAGATGTTTTCTAATATTTTACCTCTGTAATTTCTTTTTATTGTATCAATTTAATTTGTTCATTTAATTTGTCTTATTCATAAAGTCTTTGCCCAGTCCTACATCTTGCAGTGTTTCCCCTATATTTTCTTCTAGGAGTTTTATTTCATTTTATTTCTTTTTCTTTTTGGAAAGATAATTGATGATACATATTTGTGGGGTACAAAGTTGACTATCAATACTTGTGTACAATATGTGATGGTCAAATCAGGACAATTAGCTTATTCATCATTACTATATGTAATCATTCTTTGTGTTCATTGACCAATTTCTCACTAACCCCCTCCCCATTTCCCACTTCTTGTAACCACAGTTCTGTTCTCTCCTTCTGAAAGTTCAATGTATTACTGTGATTCT
Source organism: Cynocephalus volans (assembly GCF_027409185.1). Taxonomy (NCBI): domain Eukaryota; kingdom Metazoa; phylum Chordata; class Mammalia; order Dermoptera; family Cynocephalidae; genus Cynocephalus; species Cynocephalus volans. Next base: position 107,763,596 of record NC_084478.1, on the reverse strand, counting down.
CCTTCCTTCCTTCCTTCCTTCCTTCCTTCCTTCCTTCCTTCCTTCCTTCCTTCCTTCCTTCCTTCCTAGCACCCACTTATGAGTGAGGACATGTGGTATTTCTCTTTCTATGCTAGGCTTCTTTTACTTAACATAATTTTCTTCAAGCTCATCCACATTGTTGCGAATGGCAGAATTTCATTCTTTTATTTTTTTCAGCTGAGTAGTATTCTACTGTGTAGATGTACCACATTTTCCTTATCCAGTCATCTGATGATGGGGCATTTAGGTTGGTTCCATAGCTTGGCTGTTGTAAATAGAGCTGCGATAAACATGGGAGTGCAGGTATCCCTTTGACATCAAGATTTACATTCCTTTGGGAACATACCGAGCAGTGGGATTGCTGGATTGATTGTATGGCACTTCTATATATAGTTGTCTGAGGAACCTCCATACTGAGTTCCATAATGGCTACACTAATTTACAGTCCCATCAACAGTGTAGAAGAGTTCCCACCCTCCACATCCTCTCCAACATTTGTTATTTTCTGTCTTTTTGATAATAGCCAGTCTAACTGGGGTAAGATGATATCCCAATGTGGTTTTGATTTGCATTTCTGTCATGATTAGTGATGGGGGACGTGTTTCATATACCTGTTAGCCATTTGTATGCCTTCCTTTGAGAGATGTCTATTCAACTCCTTTGCCCATATTTTAACTAGATTATTTTGCTGTTGTTGTTGTTTTGTTTTGTTTTACTGTGAAGTTGTTTGAGTTCCTTGTATATTCTGGACATTAATTGCTTGTCAGAGTTTTAGTTTGCAAATATTTTCTCCCATTCTGAAGGTTGTCTTTTCATTCTGTTGATTGTTTCCTTTGCTGTGCAGAAGCTTTTTAGTTTGATGTAATCCCATTTGTTTATTTTTTCTTTTGTTGCTTGTGCTTTTCGGATCTTATTCATAAAAGATTTGTCCAGTCCTACCTCCTGAAGTGTCTCCTCCATGTTTTCTTCTAGGAATTTTATAGTTTCAGTTGTTATATTTAAGTCTTTAATCCATTTTGAGTTGATTTTGATATATGGCAAGAGTTATGGCTCTAGTTTCATTCTTCTGCATGTTAATTCCCAGTTTTCCCAGCACTATTTCTTGAAGAGGCAGTCTTTTCCCCAGTGTATGTTCCTGTCGCCTTTGTCAAAGATCAATTGGCTGTAAGTATGTAGGTTGATTGATTTCTTGGTCCTGTATTCTGTTCCATTGATCCGTGTGTCTGTTTTTATGCCAGTATCATGCTGTTTCTGGTTACTATAGCTTCGTAGTGTAATTTGAGGTCACGTAGTGTTATGCCTCTGGCTTTGTTTATTTATTTATTTATTTGCTCAGGATTGCTTTGGCTATTTAGGGTCTTTTGTTGTTGCATATGAATGCCATGACCGTATTTTTCTATTTCTGTGAGGAATGTCATTGGTGTTTTGATGTAGATTACATTGAATCTGTATGAATTACTATGAGGTCATGCAGCTGCGCAAACTCCCGGCTACTCTCCAAGTTGGGTTTGGGGGCTGTGAGGATGAAAAGCCTCTCATGTGGCAGGGGTTGCTGGCATTTGTGGAGGCAGTGGAAACAGCTGGGTTTTTTCTAGCTTGCTTTGTTTATGCACAACAACAAGGCGGTCCCTGCAGGGAGATGGCGAGGCAGAGGCAGGATGCCTTGCTCTACTTTCTGTGGCGCTATCCTGATCTTCTGTGCTCCACAAAGATTTTTTCACTCCCCTCATACTCTGCAGCATATTTCTTCAGTCATTCCAATCAGAAAATAGTTGTTTATTGGTTGTTTTGGTCTCTTTCTGTGTGGGGGTGGGGGTGGGGGGGTAGTATGAGCTCCAGAAAACTAGTTGGCCATCTTGCTCCACCCACCCTCTTCATAATTTTAAAGTCTTTTTGGTAACTTGAAACGTTAAAGTGAAATTAAGTAATAGATATTCATTAACTGTCTGGGTCATTTAAAATACTAAAACATTAATTATTAAGCATAAGCTTAAAATTTATATACATTAACATCTTATTTTTATGTAGTATAGAAAAACTATGTATATCTGGGTCTGCTAGTAAACATGAAAAAGTTGTTCTATGAGGATGTACATGTTTCTAGAAATTATAAAATGTAGATTCATAAAGTTTTGGAATGTGACAAACAGTTTGAAATAGATTACTTCCTAGGTTTTCACCTAATTAACCTCATTAAGGTTAATGAAAGTCTAAAATTCTAATGAATATTTGTAATTAAAACTACTAGAGAGAGGGAAATAATCCTGTATGCAAAGTGTATGAGGAAAGTAAGATGTGTTTTTCGTGAGAAATTGTAAAAAGACATATGGATATATAAATATATATTATAAATATTTTTGTAAAAATATATATGTAAACATACATGTAAAAAGACATGTGGAGATATATAAACACACACACACATATATATATATATTTGTTAAGAGGGAGCAATTTTGTCTTATTCAGAAGTTATTTAAAGATTGTTCCAAAATATGGATTTAGGAAGTAAATAGAAACAAGGCAGGAAATAACCAGTAAGTAGGAGAGATTAAAAGTAAATAAATAAATAAATAAATAAATAAATAAATAAATATAAGTGAGAGGTTGTATATATATATTTGGTAAAGAAAGTTGAAAGGAGAGTAAGTTTTTCTTTTGCATGAGACAGAGCTTCGTATAATCAAAATGATAAAGGAAAGAGGAATGTAAATCTTTGTCCTAAGATACAATGCTCATGAAAGTAATTTTATGTGATCAAGTTGGCTAACATTGGAAAGGAGTTATTTATAAGTTTTTCTAAAAATTGAGCAGTAATATAAAAAGCACACTGATGCTAGAGTTTGCTCCCCTACATTGAACAGCAGGGTTTTCTCAAAGCACTGAACTGCTCTCAATAGAAAATTGTAAGAGGTATTTTATCTTTTAGGTAACTGGCCTAGGCTTGCTTGCCTCCACTCGCTTATCTTTGTATAAATCCAGTGGGGGCTTTTTTGCTCATTTGCTTTTTTTTTTTTTTAATGGTTTTTAACAGGTTTTAGCTTATGTTCATGAAGAGCAGTGAGTACCTAGAACTGTCCTGCTAATGAAAAGAAATCCTGTCTAAGAAGGTGTATTTATTTACAGAGCTGTGTCATACCATCCTTTGGACCCTCTGCTGGAAAGGTAGAATCAAGTCTCAAATAATGCCTTTTTAATTGTATCCTCTACTATTGTAGATGTAGGACAGCACTGTGTCATACCTCTGTGAATGTAAAATATCTTGTACCAGCTTTATGATACGTGGTAGTGACTTTGCTTTATCAGAGCTGTTTTTAATGATGTCATTCTAGAATGTTTTCTTTCCAGATGATGATTGAGAAGCTAATAAAAAAAATGGTGCAAGGTACCACAATAGTAACAGAACTTTGTTGTTTTCTGGGATTTTGATTTTTACCTTATTTTTAATGGAGTGTGCTGGATGTCTTCATAATTGAGTTCAGATGACTGCAGAACCTGGAAAAGATGTTGCTGCTATTGATGCATAACATACTGCTATTATTGGTATTTTTATATAAACACACACACACACACACACACATACATATAATTCAGCTTTGTGTAAACTTTAGCTGTGATGTCAACTTTGGAAAACGTGTCCCAGTTTACCTTGTTGAGTTGGCATTGTACAGAAATTAGTAGCCTTATCAGTCTAGAAACATTAATTTTTTTCCATTTGTACAGTGGTAACACACTGTATTAAATATGTAAGGCCTTATCCACGTGGATTTGATTACAGAAAGTAATAAAGTGTTTTCTAAATAATGAAAAAAAATAGTAAAACTAGCAGAAGTGTAGCCATTATGGTTATAAAATAGAATGTGAATGTTATTTAGCCTAACAATGTGGAAATGGTATAACCAAAAAAACTAAGAGGTGAAGGTGAAAAAAAAATGTGGAGAGTGTTATAAATATCTTGATTTCCTCATATTTTGTAACCAGTAAGGGAAAAAATCTCATATAATTTAAAGCCACTTCATCAAGCAATTGAGGTATAAGTATATTTAAATGTACAAAGGTAAATATTTTAAAAATAGTATAATGTCATTAATTTGAATGGTTGAGGAAAGAGAAGGAAGGGGAGTTGGTGCTCATTTTAAGGAGCAAGGATACTGTCCAGAGCCACACTGTCCTATATGGTAGCCACCAATCATATGTGATTATTTAAATATAAATTAATTGAAATTTAAAAATTCAGTTCCTAAGCTGCACTAGCCACATTTCAGATGCTTAATAGCCATATGTGGCTAGTGGCTTCTGTATTTTACAGTACAGAAGGGACCATTGGTCCCTCCAAAATGTCATCCCAGCTGAGAGTTCTGTAGACCTTCCTCCTAGCTTTCCCAAAGAAATAAGTTTCTTCAGCTTAGAAGAGTCTCTCTTTATCGTCTGTTTCTTTCTCTCCTCTCCTTTCTTCTCCTCTCCTCTCCTCTCTTCACCCCATGCATTCCCTTTACCTCTTCTCCTCTCCTTTCTCCTTCTCTCTCTCTCTCTCTTCTCTGTCTCTCTCTCAGTCTCCTCACCCCATTCCCATTCCCAACTTTCACGAGTGCATCCTTTAGGTCATTTCCTCAGAGAAGCCACCCAGGACCACCAAACCTAAATCAGCTGAAATAACAAATGTACAAGAATGAAACAAGATGGGGATTTAGAATTTGTGATGATAACATTTCAATTAATTGGGGAAAATATGGATTATTAAATAAATTATATTGGGACAACTGGCTAACTTTTGGGGGTAGGTGAAGTAGATATCAATGTCATTTCTCACACCAAAATAAACTCCCAGCAGATTAAAATTTTAAAGTACTACAAGATGCTGTAGGTAAATACTTTCATAATTTTATAGTGAGTAAGGCTTTTCATAAAAACAAAAGTCCAGAAATCATAATGAAAAAGATCAACTTCTTAAATACATTTAAACATTTTCTAAAATTCTGTCAAACAATGACACCTGTTACCACCTCCAGGGAAGGAGTCCCACCGTGTGGAGTGTAGCAATGGCTACCACCAGGAGCAGCAGTCCAAGGATGTCAGCCCACTGCATGGTTTGCAGGTGTTGGAGTCACAAAGAAAGAAATGATTCACAAAGCACTGAATGGAAGAACACTTTACTCACATAGTGAAGAGACAGCAAGATCAGCCTCACTAGTGAGCATTGGTTCCCCATGGCCAGCAGGTCTCACCCCGCTGCTGATGCAGGGAGATGATCTGTATGCATACCTTTTGTGCTGCAGGTGAAGAACCCTGTTCCTCACCACCCCACAAAAAACAGATATAGCAGTGGGGTTGGCCAGGTGCGATATGCACATGCTTAAAGAAGTACATATCAAGCCCGGAACAGGGAAAGATATTTCCAAACAAGGCAATATGCCCAGAACAGGTTGTGAGGGGGTCTTCATCTCCATCTAAGAAAATGTTTCAGGCCAAAGACGTACCTTACACAACCGTGCAAGGGTCATCAGGCTGTGAGTGTCTGCCTTTCCCAACAACATCCACAAGCAAAAGGACCATGAACAAAGTTAAAATGAAGCAATGAGGAGAAAAAGTATTTTCAAGTTATGACAAATATTTTTGTATTCTGAACATATAAAGAACACTTACCAATCAATAAGAGAAACATGATTGTCCCAGAGAGAAAATAGACAAAGGATAGAAATGGACAGTTCTCAGAAGAAGATGCCACTGGCAAATGTCATGAAATATTGTACAACTACATTAAAAATCAAAAGGAAAGTAAAACAACATTGAGATAAGAATTTGCTTATCATATGGAAAACTATCTAAAAGAATGATAATATTCTATTTGGGGTGGGATGTAAGAAAATGAACACTTTCTTACACAATTGGTTAGAGTTTAAATTGTTGCAAAATTTTTTGAGGACAGCAATTCCCCTTCTAAAAAGCTATTGTATATAATGGATTGCAAAAAAGCAAATGTGCCAGGATACTCACTGAAACATTGTTTATAATACTAAATAATTTAAAACAATGGGAAGATCTATATATAGGGTATGGGTTAAAATGCCTTTGGAATATATGTTCCGTGGAGTATCATACAACTATTAAGAATATTGGGGAACAGAGAGGGAGATGTCACATGTTCTCACATGTTCCATTCATATGTGGAAGCTAAGAAATTTGATTTCATAGAAGTAGAGAGTGGAATACTGGTGACTAGAGACTGGTAGAGGGAAGGGCAGAACTTTATTTTGAGCAAGAACTTTTTATAGTTTAATGTAATCCTTGTTTGTGTGCTTAGCGTGTGGTATATTAAGTGGCTACATTTGTCAAATAGAGCACATGAACTTTACCTATATAATAAAATGCTTTCTTTCTAGTGGTAGACATTCTTTCACTTATGTAATTCTGTTTTGTTTATTTATTCACTTACTTATTTAATAATCAGTGATATAGTGGAGATAGCATGCATATTAGAATTAGGCTTGGCCTCAAATTATAGCTCCAATGTTTATAACTGTGAAAATTTGCACAAGTTTGTTAACATTGTAGACCTCACTTGCCTTAATCTTCCATTTCTTAATTACTTGATCAGTCATGTTTGTGGTTATATAATCAAACATTTGTCGAACACCCAATATGTGCATATACTATTAGGAAAACAAAAACTGCCTGGTTTAAGCAGTCCCAAAGCCTACCAATTGAAGTGTTTAGAAAGCACTTCTTAACCAGTAACCAGGTAATAAGATGAAACTTATTCTGGTTTTATTGGGGCACAGCATCCCCAGTTTGTATAGCTCCTGTCTTTCTTTGTTGCCTTCTTTCAAAGGGAGAACTATCAAAACATTAATTTAGACTGTCACAATGTGAAGGGTTTGACAGTCACATAAAGAATGATCATTATGGAAAAGAATCAAGACAAGTAAGGAAAGAAGAATTTAAATGACTGACTAAACAGAAGAGAACTTTCTGAGGAATGTAAGATAGAGCCTTGACAATTCCAATTGCAAGAATTTCTGCTTTTTGCTTATTTCTGTTCTGGCTTACTCATTCTATTATTACTCTCAAGAAGAAAAAAAAAATGATTTAATACATATGCTCATTGTCACAAAATCATTTTCTCCAAAAGGAAAGAACTCTTTTTCTTCTTGCTTCAGAAACAAAATAAGCTCTTAAGTAGGGATTCATCTTTGGTAATATTTGCCTTTGCTATGGAAACACATAGTCTATCCTCTCTTTATACAGGCAGAATATTGGGTAGTCAAATCTTGGTGCCCCCAAATCTGGAAACAAATGAAAGGCTGATTCCTAATCATTTTGAAATTTTACAATTTGACAGACAATAAAATTCCCCTGCTGACTCTACTGATGATTACTCTCAAGGATTCTCTGAAGTGAAGCCCTGTTAAATCTTTCCAAGTCATGAGTCCAAGTTTGTAGGCAAGTGTACATGCAGTTGCCCTCTGATTGCTTTTTGAGTTTATGTGAAGTCAGTCTAAATTCAGTCCATACCTTCTTACACACTTGTCATTGTCACTAAATTTACCTCACAAATGGCTGTAATTGGTCTCTGTGTTGTATAGAGACATTGAGTTGACTAGATGTAGGTATGCAGCTATACATCTCCTTTTAAAGACCATGCAGGTAACAGTGGATGATAACTCTGTTAGGTCGATGTAAACTGTACATTTAGGATTGTACATGATTAGTATTGAGTTGTTTTGGCTTCCCATCATACTTAAGAATGAAACCCCAATTACTTACAATGACCTGCAAAGCCTTATATAATCTGGCCCCTACTGTATACCTCTCCAACCTCATCTCCCACCATTTTCCTCCTTGTTTGTTAAGCCCCATGTTGACTTAGACACACCAAACTCATTCTCTCTTAGGGACCCTCTTACTTTTTATTCTTCCTGTCTAGAATGCTATGTCTTCTGATCTTGAATAATTTTCTTTTCATTCAGGCCACAGTTCAAATATTATGGCCATAGAATGGTCTTCCCTGACCACCCAATCTAAACACATGTTTACCCAGTTCTACCCACCACTGGCAGTAACTACCACTTATTTCTTCATATTAGGTATTTCTTTGTAGCATTTATCTCTATCTGGAATTATATTATTTTTGTTATCTGTCTCTCCTCAATAGAATATAAGCCCAGTAAAAGTGGGACTTTGCTGTCTTGTTCACAACTGTATCTTTAATACCTGGAAAGTGCCTGTGATGTAATAGACACTCATAAGCTATTCGAATGAATAAATTTTGACTGTGACTTACACTTCCCCCCAAGTTTCTAAGTTCAGAAGAAAATTGACATATATTGGGTTTGAGGCTGGGCCCCAGGAACAAGAACCCTATGTAGGAGAGAGAGTTCCGGGTGTATTTTAATCTCACCTTCTAAGAATCACAAGGTAGGGAAAGGGTATCTAAAGCAACCCTTCGTGTAACTTCCATAATTCTGAATTCTGTTACAACCTCCTTCCTCTCCTTTCCCCCACTACTGGAAAATTTGGATATGTTTATCTTGAATATGAAAGTTAAAAACTTCTCAGAGCCTCTACCACACAATTTTCTTTTCCAATCCATTCTTCACTCTAGACAGAATGATCTTTCAAAAAATGTAAATGCAATAACACTCACATGACTAATTCCCTTCAGCGGATAACATCCAAAATCAGACTTGTTCAAAATCTAACATATATTCTAGGCTCCTGTACCCTCCATCATTATGTTCAACACACTTCATTTTGATTTCAGAATGGAGAGCAGAGAGAAGTCCATTTTGTTTATCAATGTATATCTATCTTAGTGCCTGACATAGAACAAGTGCTCAATAATTATTTAAATAGAATTATTAATCATGTGTTTGGAGTTCAGTAAATCATATCTAGGAATATGGTTAGGTTTAATTCCATAGCAAGAATTAGCTTTAGAAAAGTGACACAGGCTTTTCTTATTTATTGTACTACATTCCACATTATTTTATTTTTCTCCTATCAAACAAGCCTTCTTTTCACTTGTTCCCTTTACTTATTCTTCTAAAAAGAGGCCTTTGTTCAAATTGTATCAGATCTTTGAACCTGCCTTTTTTTTTCTTTCTGATCATATTACACTACCCCATCTTTATATTGGTTTTCTAGAAAGACCATCTTCCCAGAAAATGAATAAACAACCAAATGATAACATTTGCTGTGATACTTCCTACTTTTATTTTTCTATTTTAATTTTAGGGCATCGATACAGAATCAGAATATAAGTTTCATGAGGTCAAGGATCTTGTCTGTTTTGTTCATACCTCTTGCCTCCAGTGTCAAAACAAGGCCTGCCAAATCATAGGTGCTCAGCAAATGTTTGTTAAGTGTATTTGCTTCTACCTACGATCTTTGGCATGGAGTAGAGAAGATCTGTAGATTCTCAATGGTTGACTTTATTTTGGGTGTTGTAGTTTTAGATTTCTAGATATAGGCTGTAGCACTTCAGAATCAGTGCAAACAAATACTAGGTTTGGAGGACTTAGAGAATATTCTGGGTTGATACCAAAGTTGCTATAGCCTCCTGGTCACCATGGCTTACATCAAACTAGAACCATATCTTCTTTGGATTGTGGGATAAATAGTGGAACTAAAGCATCAGTGATGGTTGAGATCTTTATGGTAGCTGAGCATATTGGTTCTGTTGCATGTTGGTGTACTCTGTCAATTTTACTTTCATCAAGGACAAGTTCCATTGTGAGTTGATGTTATGTACCTATTAGAACATTGCCTGTGTGATGTGCTAGAACTTTTTCATACTGAGTGAGTGCTTTTTGATAAGATTAACTCATATTTTACACTGTGAGGACACACTTTTCAAAAAGGAAATACTGGTGGTCAAAAGTCATAGGAGACTTGGTGCTTTAAATATAGTGCATTCATTTAATCATGTGACTTTCAGCAATCTTGTATAAGCCAGTGAAACAATATTTGCTTTCACAGTCAATTCTCTCCCATCTCCTGTCCCCAAATGAAGAGATAAATACAACTGAATGCTGGAAATATTGCTTATCTGTACTCTTAAATTATCTCCAACCATACTAAGAAATAGTGAACAGATAAATATGTGTGCTTTATTTGATAAAAAAGGATAGGTAGGTGAATATTAAGATGCATCTACACTATATTACACTCTTTTGAATGGAAGAATGTCACATCAGCAAGTAGATTTATTGCATAACCTTTTCTCTCTTTTCCTTTTAAAAATACTAGAGGAAAATTGTAGGAACTCATAATAATGATTAGGGATGCTGGAAAGATAACTTCATGCCTTTGATAAGATTAGGAAGCAGTTTGCTCTCTTGTTAGAGACAGTTATGTTTCTGGAAAACATACAAAGCTATATTTGCAAGAATTTTTTACTTCAAACAGGCTCAAAGTGTTGCAATCATGCACTGGAAAATTTTTGACCCTAAATTAAGCAGTATTTTCACTAATCTTGAGGTTGGAGGCAAAGAGAACAAAGTTAGATTAGTAATTAGTATATTGATCCATGATTTCTAAGAAAGGAATCTTGAATAAAAATTGTATTTCTTTACATCTTATTTTATGTGTATGTCATCTTTTTTTAAAGAATGTGTTTTCCAATATAAGTTAGTGGTTAAGCTTAGGTATTTTAAGAAGATATCCATTATTTGCAACAATATTAAGGTTAAAAATCATACCACCAATTACATACATACATACCTCTTTATCTACGAGGACCTTGGCTATGGTAAGCCTTGCTCTTTGAGACACAGAGTGCAATTAACACACATCTTACCAACTGATGATAATTTATCTAAATTTTCAACAAAGTACCTATGTAAAGCCAACTTGTCAAGGGACTTGACTCATTTATTTCAAGTTATCTGAATACCTGCTCCTACCACTGTTAATCCATTTACATCATCTCTCTCAAAATCTTCCTCAATAGTCTGAGAAGACTAATATAACTGGACAAACTCTGGCATATTTGTATCCACACACAAGAGAGGTAAGTGAGGTCTTGAAAAAGTTCATGGAAAAATTTGTACTATCTTTTAATTTGTTAATTTATCTTTTATTAAGGGAAAAATAGAATTAACAGATAATATGAATCTTTTCATGAACTTTTTGAAGATCCTTCATATATACATACTCACAGAAACACTAACCATGAAATAATATAGGTGAATATTTACATAAGGACTTTCTTTTTATTTTATTTTATTTTATTATTTATTTATTTTTTAAATTTAATTTAATTTTATTAATGTTATTTTTTTACATTCTATGATGTTGTTGCAGAGCAGTTGGGAGGGAGAGGGAGAGGGAAAAGTGGAAGGAAATGTGATGAAAGAAGGAGGAAGTAGGAGGGGTGGGATTGAGTCCTGTGGCACCCCTCTCATTCCTACAGGGGAGACCTGGGGGGCTTCAAGCGGTAGCTTGGTCATTGCTGGGCTGGATGCAGATGTCAAGGGAGTGTGGCAAAAGCCCTCGCCTCCCTTCAGCCTAGCTAGGGAACCCAGGGCCCTTCTTGCTGCAGCTCAGTGGTCATCACTGGCCTGGTTGTGCATGTCAGCGGGGCATGGCCAAGGCCTGTGGCCCCCAATTGCCCAGGTTCGGGAGGGCCTGGGGCACTTCCTGTGGTGGCTCAGTGGTCGTCGCTGGGCTGGTTGCTCATGTTGGTGGGATGTGACCAAGGCCCTTGTCCACTGTGGAAGAACTTTCTAAGCATTAAGTAAATCTTAAGCAGAAACCACATTTGAAAAATTAAAACAATTAATAGATTTGACTACAGACAACTTTTAAAAATCAATGAATAACTCTAAAAGAAAAATGGCAAACTAGGAAAAAAAAAGCTGAAAAATAAATAACACATACAGGGTTAATATCCTTAATATACGAAGATCAAATGCAAATGAATTAGAAAGCGTGGAATACCTTAAAAGAAAATTGACCAAGGGGCATTAACAAAAAATGTATTAAAAATATTAGTCTATAAAAAGTATTTAACTTGCAAATAATCAAAATACAAATTAAATAACAAGATACAATTTTTCTCCTATCAAACTAGAAAAAGATTTCGAATATATAGCTAATTCTGGCAAGAATATTGTGAAATTGGCACTCATATACTCTGATAATGGAGTGTAAATCAGTGCAAATCATCTTGAGGGAAACTTGGCAATATGTATGATGAGTATTAAACAGCTTTACACCCTATGACCTAGTGATTCTATAGATTGGAATTTATTCTATAGAAACAATCAGAAATATGTCGAAAGATGTATATAAAAGCATATTCGCCTAAACAAGCATTTGGAATCAGTCTAAATATCCTAAGATTAGGGATTATTTAAATAAATTGTAGTGCATCCAAATGAAGAGATATTGATGCCATTAAAACACATGTTTTAAAATAGTATTTAATGGCATGGGAAATCTACATAATTTAATTTTGAGTAAATAAAGAATATGAAACATAGAATTTAATTATGATTTTATGGCATTTATACATACATATGTAGAAAGTACTAAAGAAATAAAATTTTTAACAGTGTTTATGTCTTTGTGGTAGAATTTTGGGTAATTTTTATTTTGTTTTTTATTTTCTTTTAGATTTTCTGTATTTTCTAAATTTTGTTTAATTGACGTGTGCTACTTTCTGTTATTCTTAAAATGATAATTCAAAATGCTTACATTGAATAGCTGAAATCAAATCCCCCCTTGGGTAAATCTCATAATAATGAAAAATATGAATACATTCAGAGCCTACCTACAACCAGTGATTTACTCAAAATTTATTAAAACTTGGTAGGCATAGGGAGAATAATACTTCAGAAACCTGAAAGCCCTCAAAGTAGCAAAGAGTCATCCCAAATAAATGTTCCTTACAATGTGTTGTTGAAGACTGTGTAAGTAGGAAAAAGATAAATTCAGCAAATCTGCATATAACTACATACATCAGCATAAAAGGGGTAAGTGAGGTCCTTTAGATGGCAAACTGTTTTTATTTATTTAATTAATTGAAACATAATTGATTATTAATATTTGTAGGGTACAAATTTGAATATCAATACATGTGCACAAAATGTGGTGATCCAATCAGAATAATCAGTATACTCACGTTTACAAAACGTAATCAATCTTTGTGACCCTTAACTAGTTTCATGCTAACCCTCCCTCCCCCTCCCTGTTTTCCCACCTCTAAGAACCACAGGTCTGTTCTCTAAATGACAAATTGTTTGAAAGATCACATTTTATGTTACTGGGTCTTTTGTTTTTCATTTAGCTTTTTCCTTTTTATGATGCATTACATTTTTTGATCAGATCTACTTTGCTATAAGGTTGGACTTGATCATTTAGCATTGTATTATCAGGAGTAAGCCCACCAGGCCATGTATTCAAGGTAATTTCATTTTATCTGGGAAGTATAATTGAAGAATTGCATTTTCAATGTTAGAAGATTTCTAAAATGGCTCCTATCATGAACCTTGGTCAACTGGATAGAATCCTATTTAATAGTGCCTTTGATAGCATTCATTTAAAACCCTAGTGCCAAATTCTGGGGGAAAAGGGACCTTGAATAAAATTAGTTTCTAAAGGAACAAAGAAGGTAACATGTGCTTCTTTTGCTCAGAATTGATGACAATCTTAAAATGTCAGATATGCCTGCATTTAAATAGCACATTCATGGAAAAATGCGCTATTTTTGCATAGCATAAAAAACTACACATGGATAGTAATAGAACTTCCGGAGGACAAATACCTATTTCGTCTTTTCTTTATGTTACCAGAAAGTAGGCTGAAACATTCTACAAAATAGCTTTTACAATATTGGCAAAGAAAGAAAAAATGGACAAGTGATTTGATTAAAGTTCTAATAATTATAAGATTGACATTCAATTTAGTTATCTGCATTTTATTTTAATTTTATCCTTTTAAAATAAAAATACAGAGCTACAGGGCATAATAGAGTTACTTTATTCCCATTTTGAAGACTGAGTCAACTCTATTTACTATATGAGCTAATTGGTGCAAAAATGGAATTTAACAGTATTGACCTGTCTTGGCAAAGACAATCTTGAAGGTGGCTACAATTTGGAATATGCATTTTGTTTTTCCTTCACAACACAAAAGAAGAGTGAAAAACATGATTGGCACTAGAGTAAAATGGACAAGAAACACATTTTAAAATTATTTAAAGTTTATCTTTTCTCATTATGCAAATGATAGAGAAGCCAGTGAAGACAACGCAGGAGCCACACTATCTTCTTCTTGCATGAGTACATTTTTGTAGATTACGAAAATGTGCCCGTGTGCATGTTGTTTGTGTTATGGGAGAGGGAGAGAGAGAGTGAGGGTTAGGGAGAGGAAGCAAGAGCCAGAAGGGAACAAGGAATGGAGTGGAGAGGGATTAAATAATAAAAATATACTCAGGCTATTCTTTCCTTAAATCATATGAACAACTATATCTAAATAATTGTCAGGTCAATAGGTCAGGGCAGGGCTTTGTATTTTAGTCACACTAACATATGGTGAAAACATTTCACATCTCTCTCAGTTCTCTCTGCATCTAATGCTACTAGGTAAAATATATCTTTCATTCGCTATCTTAGCCATTGTTATGCTTTAGTTTCCAAAAGTCAATTGTCAAAGTACCATTCTGAGAGCCTTCATGAGTGATAATATGGAAGCCCAGTCATTTGGAACCTTAAAAGGCAGGTGGATGGATTGAAACTGAGTTTTGAAGACAATGGAAGTCAAGTGTAAATGCAAAATCGATCCGAACATTGACCCAATTTTATCCAATAGATTGGGTTCATGCATCACTCTTGGCATTTCAGGTGTGTTATGAATGCTACTTAGTCCTGATTTATATGTGAAGATCATCTGCATCAGACTTTAGGAAGATGTCCAATTTCCATCACAGCACACACACACACACACACACACACACACACACACACACACACAGTTTTCTTCAGCTCAGTTGTATGAGAGAAGACATGATTGGAGAATACTGTTGATCCTTGAATAACTTGGGGGTTAGGAAAACTGACCTTCGAGCAGATGAAAATCCACATGTGGCAGATCTCTTGGTATTTATTGAGCTTTTTTTGATTGGTAAAGGCAGGGCAACTAGAATTGAGGCAGAGTGGGAGAAGAAATGGGAAGGGTTGAGAGGGCACCTGGTCTGAGAGTCGAGGATGGTGGTGAGTCATAAGTGTAGGGGGTGACACTCTCCATCCTTCAGCATCTCAACTCCATGGGTCTATTGTGTGAGGCTTCATCAGACTGTTGGGAACAAGGGTGGTGGCCTTCAATCTCCAAGTTGCCCCTAAGGGGAGGCTGTGGGGTAAGGGGTCGGTGTGCTGTCAGGGTTGCCTACTATGTTCCTTGGGTGCCAGACTCACTAAAGTGATAGCTCAAGCCCTGGGGCAGAACATGGAGCAGCCTAGGCGGGACTCTGGTACAGGAAAGGGGGCAGTGGGGGCAGCAAAGAATCAGGGTCCTACCCCAGGCTCACCCAACAGCACCGAAGGGCAGGGGAGCTGTCTACTCCATATATGACTTTTGATTCCCCCCAAACTTAACTACTTAACTACAGTTGACCCTTGAACAATGCAGGGGTTGGGGCACCCACCCTGTCCAGCCGAAAATTCATGTATAACTCTCCCCCGCCATGTGGTGGCGGCACAGCAGTATGTCCAAGGGGGGTGGGAGAGTGGAATGATGAGCGGTAGGGTTGGGGGATAGGTAGGGGGTGGAATGTATAGTATTTTACTTAACTACTTAATTAGTACTTGTCTACAAATAGCCTACTGTTAGGTAGGTTGGTTACATATGTCATGCATTCATGACATACCTAACCAAAAATTTTCCAATATATTTATTGAAAAAAATCTACTTATAAGTGGACCTGTGCAGTTCAAACCTGTGCTGTTCAAGGGTTTGCTGTATGTGATAATAGAGCCAATGTTGTGAGAATGCAAGCAGATCAAATAGAAAATGTGCTACAAATAGTTTTGGGTCAACCTCTAAGTTTCTGAGTCATATCTTCTTTTCTTTCAACATCCCTCATCCCCCACCCATCCCAGTGGGATGTGTTCTCTTATCCTTGTTATATAAGGATCAGTAGCAGAAAGTATGAACAGATCACAAAAGTAGAATGTCATGGCACTGATAATTTTGCAAACTGACATTTTTGGCTTTGGAATAATCAGAGTTCAGTTCAACAAACATTTATTGTGTGTGTATTATACTTCAAGGCAGTGCTAGGCACTAAGGACACTAATGAAAATATTCATAAGCCTTGGCATTAAGGAGCTCATAATTTAGGGAGGGTAGAAACACAAAATAGTGGATTTCATTTTAATGTGGCAACTGACAAGATGAACCATATTCCCCACGAAGGTAGGAGTTGTGCCTAATGTTGCTTACTCTTATACCTCAATCACCTAAAACATTGTCTTATACAAGATAAGTGCTCAAAAATATTTGCTGAATAAGTGAACAGAGGTATATGATGAATGTCACGGTATCAGAGAGGAGGGAAGACCACAACCTGGGATCTGGGGAGAATTTCTTGGAAGGCATGATGACTAAACTGAGTCTTAAACATTAACAGTTATCCATGTTTTAAAAAAATGCAGACCGAATAGCATAAGAACAGGCAAGGAAGCATGAAACAGAATGTTGGGTGTGAAAAACCGTAAGCATTTTGGTAATACCAAAGTACAATATATTTATATAATCTATTATTTTTGGTGAGCTTGAGGATTTTGAATGAGAAAAAAAGGAAGGCATATCTATGCAATCTATGTATATTGATCATGAAGTATTGCTTATATTTTAAATTGTGAATTTTAGCAATGATACAAAATAAGTTCAATTAAAAAAAACTGTATTCATACAAAGTAAACAGTTACAAATCAATGAGAATACTGCTATGAATAGAAGACTTATTCTGGAACCAAGGGTGAATTTGCTCAAAGCACTAACTCCAGCTTCCCATCTCTAATGGTCTTAATAGTGATTTCAGAAGTTACATAAGGGAAAATATGCTTTCATAGAGCCAGATGGACCCAAACATAGCACAGAGTTTGGCCACATAGCCAGAAATTTTAGAATTATTTGTGCAATTATATTTCCCTCTCCAAAATTTGAAGTATATTTTGTCCATGTAGTGTGTATAGTTTGCTTTCAGCTCAATCAGTTCCTCTTTGAAATAAGCTTCACTAATGGGTCAGATGTGTGATAATTCAGATACTTCCTGAGATATGAATTCCAAAGGCAGCTGCAGATTTTTTTTAGCCTGAATCATTTATTTTTTAAATACACAAATAACACATGATCATTTTAGAAAAACAAGAAAATATAGATGAGCAGAAAAAATTGAAATTATTCCATATCCCACTATTCAGAGCTAACCATTGCTAACATATTGATATACATCTATCTAAAAATGTGTGTGTTTCTCTGTGCATGTGTGTGTGCGTGTGTGTTTGTGTGTGTGTGTGTGTGTGTGTGTGTATGTGAAAGAGAGGGAAGGAGGGAGAGGGGAGGGAGAGAAAGAGAGAGATAGAGAGAGAGGGGAGAAAGAAAAATAGAACTATACTGTAGTGTTCCATAACCTGCTTTTATACGTAACATTATGTTGTCGCAGACATCTTTCATATTAAATAAGTATAGGACAATGTATTAATTTTTTATGGCTCCATAGTATTCCATTGTTGGTATGTAATTATTTATTTAATGAGTCACTTATTTCTTACTTTTTTCTTTTCAAGGACATTAAGGCCATTTTCAGTTTTTCAGAATAAAACCACTACTTCCATGTATACATTTATGCAAATATCTGCATTCTTGTGCTAATATCATATTAGGATAAAATTTTCAAAGTGATATCTATCAATAAAGGTGGAGGATCTGAAATTTTACCTTACTTGCAAAGCAAACATGTAGGCTTGCCACAGTTTCATGGATGTTGGTAGAAGACGAAACTCCAGGGTCAGAGATAGAGGACAGTTTAATATTCTCAACATTAGAAGTGACCAGAATGTTAGCATTTTGTATTTTATGTGCGTGTATGCCATTTCTTTAAGTCCTGATTCCCACAGTGTCTTTCAAGGAGGGTCAGGTGACACCTTCAAACAGGAGAGAACCCTGAGCTTAGGAAACCTGGATATTTTTATTAAAACACACCTTAAATATAGTGAAAAGACAACCTACTAAAAGAAGACATTTGCAATACATAGTTGTCAATGGGCTGATACCAGAAATATAAGTAAAACTGTTATAAATCAATCAGTACAGAAAGGGCAAAGAGCACAAACAGAAAAGTGAGCAAAAAGATATGTCATTTCACAAAAGACAAAAGTACATATGGTTAACAGACTTATACAGAGAGTCTTCACCTCAGTAACCACACAATGATACAGTCATATGCCACATAAGAGTTGTTTTGGTCAACAATGAACTGTATATAGCACAGTGGTCCCATACGATTATAATGGAACTTAATAATTCCTATTGCCTAGTGACGTCGTAGTGGTCATAACTTTGTAGAACAACGCATTACCATTTTTATGTTTAGATATGTTTAGATACACAAATAGTTGCCATTGTTTTACAATTGCTTACAGTACTCAGTAGAGTAACATGCTATACAGATTTGTGGCCTAGGAACAATAGGCTATATCATATAGTATAAGGGTGTAGTAGATTGCACCATACAAGTTTGTGTAAGTACACTCTAGGAGGCTCACCCAACAAAGAAATTGCCTAATGACACATTTCTCAGAAATGTGATAAGCATTGCATGACTGTATATAATATATAATAACTATAATAATAATATAAAGGTCACAATTCAAGTATTATACTTATTTGAATAGAAAAAAAAGTTAAGAATTTAGACAATACCAGAGGACATGGCTCTATGGCTCTATAGGATCTTGACACATTGCTGATGAGAGTATAAATTGGTATGACCACTTTGGAACTTAGCCCATTTTTATGTGTGTGCTCTTTGTCCTTTCTGTATTGATTGATTTATAGGAGTTTTATTTAAAACCAGTTTGGCATAATCTTGTAAAGCTGAATTTTCATGAACCCTATGATTCAGCAAGTCTACTCTAAGTATATACCCCAAAGAATTTCTTTCACATGTACAAAAGTATTTGTGGCAGTACTGTTTGTAATAGCAGAGGGAAAACAGCATAAAAGGAAAGTAAAATAAAACAGTTTTAATAAGAACAACAACAAAAACCTAGAAACAACCAAATGCCCATCTTCAGGAGAATAGATACATGTTTGGTGCAAAAACGCAAGATCCAGAAAATTGCATAGGATGATATACTTTTTATAAAATGCAAATCCAACTAAAATTAAATAATAAGTATCTTTAGCACACACAAGTATGAGATAAACCTTATTTTAAAGTGCAAGAAAATGATAAAAATCAAGATAGTGATTAGGCAGAAAGAGGTAGGGATGGACACAGAATCACAAAGGTAGATAGACATAAGATTTTGTCATTGTTTTGGAACTCAGGTTGGGTGGTGGGATCAATGAATTCATTACATAATTAAAAAATAAAACTGAGGCCCAGAGAAACAAAACAACTTTCTCATGTGACCCAGACTGTGACAATAATAGTACCCAATTCTCTTGGCCGTTGGCCATAACGACTATACAAGGGATGAAAGTGATTCCAGCTGAGCTAATCAAAGTCTTCCCAGGGATTTTTCTCACTGGTGCTGGTGATATTGTCCTTTGATCTCTCAGACTGCAAATTGTGAGTACGAGAGGACTGAAATGCTGGTGTCCATATCCTCCACTACTTGGAAGAGCTGGACTGTGAAAATTGCCAGCTCTTTTGGCATGTAGCAAGAAGCACAATGTCGAGATCAAGAGTCCTAATGTTGTTTGAGTTCCTGATGCAGTCATGTTAGAGGTGAACTCCACTCCTAGACTTCCCAGTTAAATGAGCCAATAAACTCCCCTTTCTGCTCAAGCTTGTTCAAGTAGGATTCCTGGCACCTGAAATCAAATATTCTTGACCAATACATTCAGAGAATGCTAAAGACAAAGGATCAGAAGCAGAGATGTGTTGAAAGAACACTCTCCTCACCAAAGCTTCAATCTTTCTCCCTGTATTGTTGAACATAAGGGCTTTATGTATTATTTAAGACCTCAAATTACCTACCTTTAATATCAATAGATTTCCTGATGAGCTTCCTACCTTTACTTCTTATGATAACTATTAATCCTTATTTCTCTGTCAGCACTGATTGAGAATCCAGTGAGGATAAGGCCCCAAATTAGACTAAAGGAAAAAGTATATAGCCCTTGACATTGAAAAACCTGCAACTAACCACAGACATTGTTTATTTCAAATCTCTTGGTTTGAAATTTGGAAAGTTAGATCTAGTGAGGTTAAATAATTAATCTAAGATCACGCTGCTAGTTTGTGTAAATACCCGAAACTAGGGCTGGCCATTTAGCTCACTTGGTTAGAGCATGGTGCTGATAAAACAAAGGTCAAGGGTTTGAATCCCCATACCGGCCAGCCACCAATAAGTAAATAAATAAATAAATAAATATCTGAAACTAGAACCTAGATCTCCTTGATTCTAGTTCAGTGCCTTTTCCACTGTATAACATTGACTTCTCCCCTTCTCTACCCCAGTGTAAATTAAACACTAATGAACTACTTGTCTATTAGTATTAAAAGAAACACCAAAATGTAATTTTAAAAAATGGAACTATTTGGAATAAATGGAAGTGTTCTGGCTAACTTCAACTCTTTTATCTGCTGTTTAATATAGAAAAAACAAAAACCAAACCAAACCAAAGCAAGCCAAAACAAAAAGCACTAGATTGAGAGTTGGGAGAGGGTTCTTGGCTTTGCCAGTAGCTAATTGAATGACCTAGGAAAAAATCTTAAATTCAAAGGGTTTCACTTTCCTCGTCTGAAAAGAAGGGCTGAAGTTTTTATGCTCTAAAATTTATATGCAACCTTCTAATCTAATCCTGATTCTACCCAGAGCATCTAAGGATGCCATTAAGCTTCTTGATATTTGAATGTAGCCATGAGTTGCAGACAGCACAGCCTCCACAAGTCATTCTCCTGTTTCTGGTCCTAAATTTGCTTGTGTCATAATTCAGTTATCATACTTTTGATTATTGATAACCATAGTTGCTCTTAGCAGTGACTTTATCTAACCTTATCTTCCCTCACTAGGGCCCCTTCTATAAATGGTGTCAGCTAGAATTTAAAAACAAACAAAAGTTTATTATAATAGTAGAATAGCCATCTATCAGCCCATGATGAGTTCCTCCAATTTAAAAAGGTCGATATGATTTTCAATTTTCTTCATTTTTGGCTCATTTCCTTTTTCCAACACTGAAGCTCAGGTTACTAAGTTTCTCTCATCTTGGTTCTGCATTCCTTTATAAAAAATAGCCAATCCACGACAGCAACTTCCTTAACCCAGCATATAATTATTCTATATATTTTGGGCCTTAGACCTCCTAAAGTAACTTTACCCATTCCTTCTATTCTGGTTTTCAAACATTTTGAAAAGGAATATTAAAAACTCAGTTTTATGTAATAGAATTTTCATATCCTTCCACTGAGATTTATGTAAAAGAAAAAAAAAAAAAAGAAAAGAACGAAGGCACCTTATTGAACTGAAAGCAATTGAGAAAAAGTCATTGTTATACTATGCCAAGGCTATATCCAGGAAAAACACACTTGAAAAAATAGGAGAAAGGTACAGATGTATTATTGGTGACAATAAAGTGTGATATCATTATATCTTCTAGTGTTTACTCACTAAAGACTTGGCACAACCTTTAGGTCTATAGCTGTGGGGGTTACAATTAGGAGACTTAAATTTCCTTATGCCAATCGCCTTTGTTTAAATTATATTTGAAAAATGATTTAAAATTAGCTTAATTGTGACTGTGTGTAGCAAAGGATAAATATGACTAAAATGTAACTTGTTTCTCTTTCCAGCTATTTATGTATAGATCATCAATCAGTTAGAATTGAAGGCCGACTAGGCTAGTGAGACAAATGAAGGCTTTTAAGTTAAAAGTACACCTACATTATGACAAGCTTTTAAATTTCCATCTCACTAGGGTATGAGGAGCATGTCACAATAGAAAAAAGTGTCTACATTTTGACAAAACAGTATAATTTTCTAACTCTTGACCTTTCTACTTAAAACCCAGGAAGACCTGGCTGGGTTGGTTTTTTCAGTTACATGGACAAGGCTCCAAATGTAGTCACTGAACCCCTTGAGTTAGTTAACGTGTTTTACAGAACAGTTTGTCATTTGAGACATGAAAAGAAAATATTCAGTGAATTCCAAATAGAAATGTTTTCTGATCCTTAAGGTCCGGTGAGAGTGAGAACAAGAGTGAGGTAGAGAATAAAGAGAGAGAATAAGATAGTGGGAAGGGTGATTACGACTTAAATAAAATAGTGATATTTTATTAATATGTAATACCATTCATCCAATTAATTCAGAATATATTACAAGCATTAGCTTGAAGCCCAATGAAATTTCACCTTAAAGAGGTGATGTCTAGTGACAGACGTTTTCTTCAAAGCACCCATGGGAAATGTGGGTAGAATCAGTGGGTAGGTAAGGTCAGTTTTTTGGCCTTTGTCCTATTTGACAGCATATTGCTGGAATTTCAGTCTGTAATTGTTAATTATTCATTTTGCTACGTTTAAGTCAATTGATGTGAGAGTTATTTATTGTTCTTGATAATTAGATGTAGTGATTAAAGCATGTTTTATATTACATTGGTGTTTTTAACCCATGCCCAGGAAACAGTACCTGGGCTTGCTGATGTGTTAGCATGGTAGTCTTTGAAGGCAGGTGATGGGTACATTCTTTCTATATTTAAAGGGTCTCATTGTAACATTGGCAGCTTAATATTGTTTATAGAATGTCATAGTAAATGAGTACCAAATTGTCATTGTTTGTTGCTATTTGCCAGCTTAGGTGCCTCACTCTTTCCGCTATACCATGTTAAATAATCAGCTACCAGAGACATGCCTGTATTGTTTTGGGTCTCCAGATATGTGAGGCAGGCAACTGTGTTACTTTAAATGTCTGGCTGATCAAATGAGAGACAACTGAATATGGTAAACAATGGAACAGACCGCTGAAATGAACTGAAAATGAAAGACTCCTCTACAAGGAAGCAGATATAGTACTTCTTTCTCTGATTGGAAATCTGTATGCCCTCGTTGATATTTCACAGGTTAAAACTGTGATTTACATAAATAAGGAGAATAATTTGGATTATCTGAATTATCTACCCTCCCTCTATTCAAGCAAAGGATAAGTATAGGCTATTTCAATTTCAGTTATTGACTGAATGCTTCACTTCATATCTTAATGGTGGATAGACATAAGTGGTGGACAGACCTGTACATAAAGCACTGTTGTTTTGTACAAGAACTTAAACATAGGATTCGTAAAATGAAAAGTGAAGCCTGTGAGGGTGTGTGATTTAGCAAGATGCCAAATTGATTTCAATTGGTAAAAGAACAATTTATTAACAAAAAGTCAATGTCCAATAAAGCAAAGAGGCAAATACAGCAAGATTAATAGATTATTTCACATTAGATATTAAGTAATATGAGTAACCAAAACGATATCAGTACCTTATATTTATTTAACACTATGCTAGGCATTTTGTCAGATACATAATTCATTGTTTTCAAAATTATGCCACACTTTATCTCAGTAAATCCTCACACAGTACTGTGAAGCAAGTATGACAATAATCAGCTTTTTGCCTACAAGGAATTGAGGCACAGAAAATGTTGGGGCTAAGGGACTTGCTATGGTTGTGCAGTTATTAGGTGGCAGAGCTATGAGAACAGGCCTGGAAATGGCAGCGTGGTTATTTGCCAGGAATTATAAATTACAGTAATGACAGAGAGCCAGCTGATCTAGTCTCTTCCCAATGCTAGTCAGGCCACAGATGGCTTACCAATCTGTCTGTCTTTCAATTAACCATTCGCTATAATTTGCAGGAGACTCCCTTCCTAGTTCCACGGATGTCCCCTAGCAGCAGATTGGCTCAAAAACAGACAGAAATCCAATTGTGCATGACTTCTGACAATTTCTGGGCATCTTACTGATGGGCTCCTTTTTCTGAGATAATACTTTCTGAGACAGCAATTTTTAATACATTTCTGAGTCCTTCTCAAAACATTAGTCTAAATTGTTTTATAGAGCCTGTTGATCATGGCTAGAGAATAAAGAATGAAGAATAAAGTAGCTTATGAGAAGAAAGAGTTTGCTTTATTAAGGGATTATTTGGAAAGGGAACATTTAAAAAATTGTAATAGCAAAAGATGAAAATAAAAAAAATCCATATTCTAAGTGTCAGAAGCAGAGCTTTCTACAAATTCCAAGCAATTATATTTCTGTTTGAAGATAAATTATTCTTTTTTCCTGTTGATCCTCTGTGGTTACCATTCTCATATTTCCAACCTATTCTGCCAATGCTCATTGTTTAGACAAAACCGACCTAATCTTATTTTTTTTAGTAGAATCATTTTATAGAGATTTATAAAATGATTTTATAAAATGATTTTATAGAGATTTTATAGAGAGTGTAATGATGACTTGAAAGCTTATTCTGTTCCTGTAAATAAAGCTTTAACCAAGGTCATAGATTATGTCACTTGGACTCAAGAATTCTAATCAGGCTTTTGCTGTGTTCTACTGCAGTGAGTAAGAGACAAGAGGTATCTCTGACCTCAACTTTACCATGGTCTGGCTTAAATTAACAGTTACTCTCAGTTTATTTTCCTTGGACCAGACTATGTCCGCTATAGAACTTTCATCTAAAGCCTCTTAACATTAATAATATTGTCGGGTCTGCCACCGGCTGACCCGAACAGCTCTTAGCCTCGTTATCAGTCTCTCCCTTGGTGGGCGAGCGAATTGCCTGGATTCCTCTTTCCCTCCGGTCCCCGTTGGAAGGAGACGGGGGAAGAGAGCCATGAAGAGAGGTGAGCACAGCCGCCGGCCCCAACCAGGCCGTGAAAGGACACTCAGATGCGGTGGGGGTTCTGTCGAGCAGTTCCGTTTATTATCACACAAGCACTTGTTTTTATAGGCAGATGGGAAGGGGAGGTTTTAACATAATCCTATCAGCTTAAAGGACTCCTGTCTCAATGCCTAGCTATTGCAGTCATGCAGTGTTCACGAGCGCAGAAGCACGTATTTGGCCAATAAGGGCTAAGGCAAGGTTCCCACAGACACTCCCACCCTACTTCCTCCTGGCACCATCTTAGGCTGCCACGTTAATATGCCCTTGTGGGACCATAATGGCACCACTTGTAATGTCACTTAAGGTGGCATTAGTTTTTAAGGCCCGACATCTCCCCCTTTTTGTTTTAATTAGGCAGCTGGAGGTGGCTAACCTTCCCAGCCTTGCCTCCATTCCCTCTGGTGGCTGTGCCTGTCTTACGTTGTTTCCCTCTGGAAATCTCACCCGTCACTGACTATCCAGCCAAGCGGGGGTGGGTCAGAGCCTTACAGATTGGCATTGATTTTTTAAAGGGCCATATTGACCCAAGGGCTGTCAGGGCTCTCATTATGGGCCACCTCCTCTACCACCTGGGTGAGCATTACGAGAGAAGTGGTGTTGTGCCTTATAAGGGCACAACCTGGCAAATGGCGTAAGGCCCCAAGATGATTAAGACAAGGAAAATGGCTAGGGGGCCCACCAGGGAGGACAGCAGGGTGGTGAGCCACGGGGAACTTGAAAGCCAGCTTTGGAACCAATTACTATTGGCTTCACGTTCTTTTTTTCGCTTTTCTAATCCTCTAAGCTTAGCTAGGGAATCCTTGACCACTCCAGAGTGGTGGGCATAGAAGCAGCACTCTTCTTTGAGGGCAGCGCATAATCCTCCTTGCTATAAGAACAACAGGTCTAGTCCATGTCGATTCTGTAAAACAACTTCAAAAAGTGACGTTAAATGTGATACAAACACCTCCAAGCGGCCAAGATCTATGTCCACTGCCTCCCTAAGGGAAGCTACCTGTTGATGTGCCAAGGCTATTCCAGTGGTCCCGGTACCCGTTCCAATAACTCCCGAGAGGGAGCTGATGGTCACCGCAACTGCCCCTGTGGCCTGCTTGTTTCGGGTCCGCTTATTTTGGGTTTTGGGGGTGGTGAAATTCGCCGCAATGCTGCAAAAGGGTTTGTTGGCACCTACTCAGGAACCTTTGCCAAGGACCCGCAGGAAGGTGAGTCCGGGGTTGGTTTTATTATGGTTACATACACGTTGGCTAGCGTTTACATCTAGCAGAGTGGCATTGGGCAATGCTACTGCTTGATTTATCTCTGCCTGCACATGGCACTCTTCTTTAAAGAAGGCACACAACTTGATAAACAAGTTTGGGGAGAGGACAGCCTTACAGAGCATTTTCCAATCTTGGATCGTGCAGGGTTGGTGCGCTAAGCCCTGGAGGATGGTTTCTGCCCATGGGGAATTGGGCCCATCCTCTGCGACAGCCTTTTTCAGCTCTTTAAGGTCATGAGCTTCCCAAGGGTACCAAGCAGCTGGCCTATTTCCACCGGGGGCTTTGTCAAATTTGGACCTACAGTCCTTTTTCCAATGTAATCCTTTTTTATATCGGGAGCAAGGTGTGGTAGGTGGTTTTTTGCCTTTAGTCTTGGGACATTGGCTTTTAAAATGACCTTGTCTTCCACAACCAAAACATTGTCCCTGGAAGGGTGGTGAAGTATTGTTTCCTGAGGGGATCAGGGCGGTAAACACCTTGAAGGCTTGGGGTAAGTTTTGTGTCTGAGCCTGCAAGGCTGAGGATAAATTCCTGGCCTCCGCAACAGCCTTTGTTAGTTCTTTCACAACGTTGACCAGATAGGCCTGAGGGGCCGCTTCCCCCCACGGGCTGTGGACGGCTGGAGGTTCCCAGCGAGCCATAACAGGAAAAGCCTGTGGCTCTGCCAGGGATGTTTTTAAAGGTGGGCTAGCCTCCTCCACTTCTTCAGGTGCAGCTTTCTCTCCTTCGGCTAAACTTTGGCGGGGTGAGTATGCTGGGAGAGGAGGGTACAGGGTAGGGGCATAGGTATCACTCAATGACTCAGGGCCTTGCATTGGCAACTTTGTTTCCACTTTTCTCTCCTCATCTAGCTGCGCCCAGTCCCTTTCTGCCCCTTCCTGATGCTTGGGATGGAAGCAAAGCTTTAGGGCAGAGATGGTTGGGTAGAGCCCTAAGGAGGGGTCTAGCCCGTGACTAATCTCATTCTTTCTGGCCAGGGTCTGAACCCAGTCCCAAGTCTCATACGAGAGCAAGTTGGACGAAGGTGCCCAAGGGGCTACTTGTACCCCATGACACCAGGTATTGGTAGCCGTGGAGTCAGATATTTCTAGGCCTCTGCTTTTTAACATGTACTTTAGAGCCTTGCAGGCTGTCTCGTACTTCCCCCTGTTATGGTACTCACCCTAACACGCAGGCGGATTACTTCATGGCAACTACTGTGGTTGCGGGGGCCACTCCATTGGTTAATCACCCTTCCACGACCTTCTTTCAGGACCAAGCAGCCGGGGGCCTTACTCACTCGCCTTTCACCCACGGGGCACCACTCTGTTGGGTCCGCCGCCAGCCGACCTGAACAGCCCTTAGCCTCGTTATCAGTCTCTCCCTTGGTGGGCTAGCGAATTGCCCGGATTCCTCTTTCCCTCTGGTCCCCATTGGAAGGAGACAGGGGAAGAGAGCCATGAAGATTGGTGAGCACAGCCGCCAGCCCCAACCAGCCCGGTTAAAGGATACTCAGACGCAGCAGGGGGGTTCTGTCAAGCAGTTCTGTTTATTATCACACAAGCACTTGCTTTTAAAGGCAAATGGGGAAGGGAGGTTTTTTACATCCTCCAATCAGCTTAAGGGTTATGAGAGCATGCATCCTGTCTCAATGCCTAGCTATTGCAATCACGCAGTGTTCATGAGCACGGAAGCATGTATTTGGCCAATAAAGGCTAAGGCAAGGTTCCCACAGACACCCCCACCCTACTTCCTCCTGGTGCTGTCTTAGGCTGCCACATTAATATGCCCTTGTGGGCCCATAATGGCACTGCTTGTAATGTCACTTAAGGTGGCATTAGTTTTTAAGGCTCGACATAATATTACTTTAATTTCTTCCTCTATATACCCTTCTCCCAACCTCACATAATTCTTTGTAATCTACTTACCATCAGAAATCATATCTAAAAAGAAGGCAATGAAGACTAGTTCACTGTGGAGAAAACATTGTTTCTTATGTCAAGTAAATGCACCTTAAGACGGTCCATCATCTTTGCAAAGATAGAAGAACAGTCAGTCTTCCAGAAATTTCCAGATTGACTAGAACTTCCTTGGATCCTTTTATGGCATCCCAGTGGAATTTCTACAAAGTGGGTGAGGTCATCTCAATAATAATATGATAATATAAACAGCAGCAGCAGCAGCAACCTGTTAGTAGAACTCACTATATGCCAAACACTATTCAAAAAAACTACAAAATGAATTTATTTAATAGTTAATAGGAGGTAGAAACAAAAGCTATGACATCAGATTACAATCTCTCACCAGTTCTTGAATGCAAGTGGTTTTTCAACATTAGCTTCTGTTGGCAAAGGGTCTGTACTGCTTCCACTTGCTCCCCTTTGAAAGGAACTTTATTTGAAATGTTAGGACACCAGCCCTAATAGAAATGGATACATCAAATTGTGTTATAAGCAGGGATAATGCAGGCCAATATGAGTTCTCAACTGCATACGGGAAGTCTTCCATGGCTTCTGTTAAAGCTTTAACTACTCCTCTTTTCTCTTATGTGGCTAGAAATGAAATACCAACTACCTGGATGGTAAAGAAGAACACAAAAGGCAGACATTATTTCAGCAATAAGCCAAAGAGTGTTCATTTGTAAGTAATTGGTTTACTCAAATAGATAACTCTTCGAAGCTAACTTTCCTCCTCTAAATGCCTGGTTATCGGTTGAATGAGTACACAAGGCACAACAATGTTGCCCCAGTTCTGTTGAAGTCTGAAGAACTTCCCCAAGGATAATGACATTTTCTACATCACGGTTGAACTTTTTTGATCTTGATAGTGCTAGGGCTCTAATTATGAAACCCCAATTTTTCTCATTTGGAAGATTTCCCTGCTCTAAATTTTATTCCTTGAAAGAAGAAATTAGAAGGCAATAGAAGGTTATTTATTTTGGCAGCACGTACTTAGGAAAAAATCATTTCTCAGAAGATCTATGTGCATCTCTCTGCCCCCCTCCCCATTTGATACAAAGTACCAACTGGAACCTATAATATTACATACATTGAAACTATATAGAATGTAGAATCCACTTGGTGGGTGACTTTATAGAGCATGAAACACACTTTGTGTTTTAAAAATCTATTGTATTTAAGGCAAATTTAAAAAGGCACTAGGCTTTTTTTTCTCCATGGCACTTCTGTAGTACCCTTGTAAAAGATTTTTAGTCTCTAGCCTGTTAAGGCAAGCCTACTAGGACACTGCTTGGAAGTATCATCTGATGCCACTTTTGTCTTCAGCTAAGAGAGAGTCTTTTCTTCTTGCATGACATCTCTCCTCTACATGCTTCTTGAGTATGAACCACTGCAATACTACTAGACTCTTCAACCAAGCATAGACTTTGTCAATATCAAAAGAGAGCACAAATGAAAGTGAGAAGAGAATTGGGGCAAGAGAGAAGGATGTTTAAGGAGCAAAGGACTAGAATGACTGGGTTTCCTAGGAAAATAACTATGTGTTTCATGTTCAGAGTGCAGGATGTTTTTACATGCTTATAAATGTTATCTATGCTCCCTGAAAACTCAAGTCAAGTCTCCATATTCTTTTTGGGAAAAAATTCTTCATTTGCAGAAATCAAACAATTTTCTCAAGACGAAAAGTTGTGGAATATGAAAGAAATAGGTATGGTATGTTTTGATAGAGGTGAGCGATCAAAAGCAGAACCTAGTTTTAAGTAGATATATAATCAGTATGACATATTATTCCAGAGCAGTTTTTATAGGCAAAAGACTATGAAATATAAAATTTGGATGGAAGAGCCATTACATAGAGTATGTTGATGAAAAGACAAAGTTAAAAGACCAGTGGTCCTGAAAACTCACCTGTAATGAGCAACAGAGTGATAGTCGATCATTATCTGTTTGTATTAAGTTCAGAAAATTCATAAACTGATATAGGGCCCCAAGAAGATATGAGCAGAAAGCACCAATTTGCTCTATGTACAGGAATTGAAGAGCTGTTATTACAGAAACCTGAATATGCAGTGGGGTAAATACTAAATTAAAAAGCTGCTGACTCAGGAGTGAGATCCCATCTTCCTATCAAGGGAAAGAAAATGGGTGGTTGAAGGGAGGGGTGCTGCAATTTTATAAGATAGCCCTGGGAATATAAAATTGCAGAACTCTGTATGAATGGAGGTGGCAGGCTGCTATGTACAGGGATTAAACTATAACAGCAGCACAGAACTTGAGGCTATTTTTAGTCAGATGTAGCAAAAGGCTACAGTGCACCTGCACCATTTCTGGGAGAAAATATTTGCACATAACAAACCCACGTGTACAAATGCATAGTTGGTAATCAGTGCAGCAGATTATCATCTTATCTCTGCAACTGCAAGTTGTTTAGGGGATAAGTAAGCACTTTGAAGAGTCCTTTGAAACCTCTGCTCTGTATTCTCTATGGGGCAAAACTAACATTATTAAACTGCCCCAGTGCTCTAGTCTGCAGAGCTCCCCCAGCCCCTACTCAGGGAGTTAGATTTCATGCTCAGAGAGAGGCAAGGCAGATGGGAATTATTCAGAATTTGGAAAAACAAGGAAGCTTCAATTAACGGGCTGCTGGCAGGCAACCTCTGCAGTACACATTTTACTCCCACATACATTTTGTTCGTGCATACACACTCATGCATGATTTCCTTTACCTTTTAAGAGAGGATCACTTTAGTAATGACAGAATGTCTCTGAACAGAATTCAATATGTGTTATGTCTTAGTAGTTTAATTTAGAGGTAACAAAGGGGGAGGTATGCAAATCCAATTTCAGAAACAAAGATGAACTACTGACATATTTGGTAAAGGCAAGTCCAATTTCAAAACCAAACAGTCGTTCCCTCAATGTGTGGCAGACCTAATTAAGTAAGTTTAATATTGTGGAGGGCAGGAAAAGAGTTACTCATGCTTGATGTATGTGTGTGTGTGGTTGGGAGAGGGACAGGATGGGGAATACATTCTAATTCCCACTGCAGGGGTGGGGTTACTGGCTAGGTTATATAAGAGGGAGTTGAAACTCTTGTTCCATTTCCTCTCAATAGTGGGATTACATTAGTTCTTGGTTCTTAGCCAGATTCCAGGACAGCTACCAGATAAAGAATTATAGAATACATAATAATATAACAATATTAGAATTGTTTGCTCTTCCCTACTGAATTGCTTTATTGTTTCACTTTCTTGCAAGAGCATAATGTAAAGGAGGTACAAATTTCCAAGAAATAGATTTAGGAAAAATATTTCTAATTAGATGATATATTTTACTATGAGAACATTAGGCCAAAAGCATGGTTTTATAATCATTTGTGTCATGAAAGACAATTAGGAAGGTTTGAGAAGCGATTAGTTTGAGAAGTTAAAAAAGACCACCTATCCAGTGCCATATTGCTGTCTGTAGTGAGACAGTGTCATCTTTTGCTCTGCTAGGCATGCCAGTTCTGAACTGCAACCCTCTCTACATACATAAACTGCCCTAAATGCCAAGCAGTGAATAAAGTTATATTTTAGAAGACAAGACTATAGAAATTATTGAATGCATTTCTAGATATATGAAATTAATACTCCAGAATTTACCAGGTGAAAATGTGTAGGTCATAGCTTCCAAGATAGGCTGTTCTTAAAGTGATGCTGCCTTTAATTTGAATCCTAAAGGTGGCTATATCTTTTAAAGAGAAAAATGTTAGCAAATGTTGAACAAGCAACTAGAGAAGACGACAGAGGCTAAGGGTTGCACTAGCAGGAAGCAGAGTGATAAGCAGGAAGAGAGCTCTGAAAATTCAATATTAAAAGAATAAAAAGAAATATTAAGCTAGTGCAGTGAAGATCAATGGAAACAAGAAGCTTCTAGTTTTGTTTTTATATCATAGCCTTTATTAAAATTGAAAAAAAGTATACACACCGAGGAATGTACATTACATAGAAACAGATGCCACCTGGAGGAGTAAAAATTTCCAAATCAATTAGCAGCCTAATGTCGGGGCAAATTGCCCCAATTTTTAAAGAATATGAAACATCATGAAATTGAGAAGTTACGGCTTGGTGGCCATATTCACTAAACAATATTTGTTATTCATTTCTGGGCTCCTCACACTTCTTTTAAAGATGTTTCCATACTGAAGTGGCATCTCTGCACACTGATCTTCTATTTTACATTAGTTTTTCTGGCCCTTTTGTTGTTTTAGTCTTTGAAATCACACGTTTTTTTATGAGATAGGGAATGCTCCAAAAGGCAACTTGTAGGATGATTGCTGTATAAAAGGTCTAAGCTTGAAATAATGCCTATTAATGCCACTGATTTAGCAAGAATGTTTCCACTTTGTTCAGTACACATTTGCTTTCCGAATTCATTCCACTAAGAATTTTGTCTCTGGCTTTGGTGTTATAATCTTCTATTCTGTTATCAGTTTGACACTGAATGTTACTAACTTTCACGAAAAAGCCTGAAAGTCAGAGGAAAGCCTGTCTTTTTGGCTGCCTTAATGGGACTGTGGTCTGTCAGTTAGTGGGAAGAATGATTACATTGGGAGAATGGATGAATATTTTAATGGATTAAATACAATTATTGAAAGAAAATGAGATTTTACATAATCGAGAATAGTCTGAAGTTGATTGCTTTTCTTGTTTTAATTTCAGGAAGAACATTCACCATATTTTTCTCTATTTCCTGATTTATTGTAAATTTCTTCTCTCACTGTCAGGATCAAGTGAACAAATACTTGTAGAAGCTGTTTTAATGGTTTATCAACATTTCACATGCAAAAGAGTCCACCAAATAAATTTCTACAATCAGGTATAGAAAACAGGTAATTGACTTTTTCTATGATTAACTACTGAGCAATGTTAAACACACTATGCAGAAAACAGCTTTTCCTTTCTCTCAATATTGTCAAAAAAACCAAAAAGATCCACTTAATAGCAGCTATTCAAGGGCAGAGAGAATGAATCTCAGAATCTTTAATGAGAAAAGAAACTGTGCAGGAACTCCGCTGCTTTGTTTACCGTTACACAAGAGCCCGCACACTGCCACGTTTCTTCAGGACCAACGTCTTGAAATGTTTCCAGTCATGATTAACTATATCAAAAGTTAAGGCATCTGCTATCTATGTTTGTATCACAATCTTGCCTAGTCCAGGCAGACTATAGAGATGGGAAAAGGTAAACAGATGCTCATAAATAACAGGGTTGCTGTAGAAAGCTATAATGGAATGACATTTACATTTTATAGGAAAAAAACAAACCCTTCCAATTTACAGTTTTGAAAATATTATAAAAACATCACTTAATACTCTGCATGAGTGTCTAAATTCATTTAACTAGCAGATTGCTTTTACCCACTAAAACAGCAAATATTTTAATGCATGTGTCAATTGCAATTATAGCATTGCCCTTTAATTTCTAGTGATAAGAGAATAATTTCCATTTCTTTTTTTAACCTCAGTCTCAACAATGGAATGAAATATTTTTACATATTTGACAATTGTTTGTTTATAATTATTTAACATTTTTCTGAAATTTCAGGAGTTGGGAAAAGACTAAAAATAAAAAGAAAATTTCTCATGGCACTTTTAGGTTCAGAAAGTTGTGAAAATTTCAGGAGAATGTCTGATCTTGAAAGGATCCCAGCTTACTTTTGAGAGTCATGAAAGAGCTTTAGTTTGGAGAAGTTTTATATTCTTAGTGAACTCCCATTCTCTGGAGTCCCAGACTAAATGGAGCCAACAATTGACTATTCAGAAGTTCTTTTCACATATAATCTTTCCTGATCAGTGAATCTGAATCATCACAATTTAATATTACGCATTTATGCATGTGCAAATGTCAACATATTCCTTGGCTTAAGCCTAGCCAAAAACTATTGCCAATAATGAATTTCTCACTTTCTGGACAGAGCATATATTCTAATTGCACATTGATTTAAATTATTTTAAAATGTTTTTCTTTAAAGGTAAACTCTGAAATGCTTAAGTGGGGGATTTTAAGGAATTTCAGATTTCTTAAATATACCTTAGAAGTGGCAAATGTTATGAGTTAAGCAGCCCAGGTATATTCTCAGAGACTTGCTCACTGGGACCTGCGTTAGTCTTTGCACATGATGCCAGAGAGGCCCCAGGGACCATAAGTGTTTTCCCAGGGTGTCAGAGTCTAGGCCAGTGTATACTGTTTGAGGCTGGGCAATAAGAATAGTGGCTTTCTGAGAAAACCTTGAGTGGTGCTACTTTCCCTGTGAACCATCAGGTGTGTGTTCTGATGTATTTTACAATTTTGGTTGATTGATGACATTAATTTTGGTGAAGGTTCCAACAGGCTGTGAACATCCTTATTTTGTCTGATCAGTTTTCTCTGAAATCCTGTGTCAGCTGTCATCACGTATGCCAGGCATCTTAGAGATAAAACTGAAGTAGGATTTTAAACACCAGGAAATCTAAATGTGTGAAGAAGCACTGTAATAGTCCTTACATTATCTTAATAAACTCTGTGCTTTTAATGGGAGTCACTGATCAGTAGTCATTGAGATAACTTAAACGGTACTATAGTGTTAGGAACGAGAGCTCTCTTTAAGTGTACCAAGTCCATCATCATTATTGTCATTTATCACCACTATATTCATGAACATGTATTTATGAGCACCCACAGTGAGCACCCACTGTGTACCTGACACTATCCTGTGGGCTTGGAGAACATTTGCTGAAATTACTCAAAAGATATTCTTCTTCATGCAAATTAGGGTTTCATGTATATTAGGAACTGAATCAGAAATACATATACGCAGCACTATCGGATATTAAAATATCAGGATAAAATGAGAGTGGAGTGTTGTGCACATTTTATTATAGTTTTTTCTCTCAATACTTTCTACCTTTATTTGGGAAGAGTTTACTGGTAAATATGCTCAGTATGAGCAGGCAGCTGATGAAGGAAAAAGGAATAAAATTTAAAAAGTAAGCTATGGGAGGGGTAACACAAAGGCCGAATAAGAGAAGGGTATGACTGCCAAGTAATGCAGGTTCCTTTTCCTTTTCCTGGTATTTTATTGTTCATCTTTTGCCAGGCAAAACAAGTATCCCAGGTTTCACCCCTGTGACTACTGCCTCTGATATCTGTGCAACCATCGCATACTCTGTGGCATCAACAGAGAAAACAGGATGGAGGAGTTTTCTGACTATTATGGGAGCTTACACTGGTGCAAAATTCTACTTTTATTTGATATCAGATCTGGGCCAGTCTTGAGAACCATTTGCTTTTTTTAGATTTTTGTAAATAATATTTGAATGTCCCCTCCCCTTCCCCCCCCCCGCCCCCGGCAGCATAGGGTAGTGGAAAGGGAACAGGCTTCGGAGTCAGTCCAAACTTGGTTCAAATTCAGGTAATGTGACCATGAGAAAATTACTTAAACTTGCTGAACATCGGTTTCTCTTTATTTGTAAAATGTCAAGATATAATCAAGAATAACACCTGCCCCAAAAATGTAATCACTAGGATTCATTATAATAACAATATACAATGCTAAACGTAGCACTTGGCATATAGTGAACACTAAATAAATATTCCATTTTATTAATTTTAATATTTAAGCATATTTAGGTGTCTATTAATTAGTCCCTTAAATGTTTATGCATGTAATATGCTAACATTATCTACATTTTGATTTCTTTTGTGAACGAACCTTTTACTTACAGTTTTAAGAATTGAATATAAAGAAGATAATAGCTTTGTATCAATTCTGGTGATTTTTTCCTGGCGATAAACCAGAAAGGAAAAGTTCAAAAGATCATGAATACTTTGTATTACTGAAAGTATTAGACAACTGAAAAAAAAGAAAAGTACTGTTATTAGAAGGTCACAACCTAAAGTAGAATTATCGATTTACATTTCTCTTCCTGGTGCTATACTATAAGAATAAAGAAACTCTCCTCAAATGGAATTACATCAAAACC
Organism: Cynocephalus volans; assembly: GCF_027409185.1. Classification (NCBI taxonomy): domain Eukaryota; kingdom Metazoa; phylum Chordata; class Mammalia; order Dermoptera; family Cynocephalidae; genus Cynocephalus; species Cynocephalus volans. The sequence continues at coordinate 107,727,276 of NC_084478.1, read as the reverse complement.
AAAGGTCAAATCAAGTCAAATGTTTGTGGAATAACTCTGTACACCCTTGCAAGGTAGTGTACATAGTTTAAAGATCATCAGTCACTTTAAACATAGCTCTAAATATGGCTCTGGAAGTAACTGTTAAGATAGACACCAAATGTATTCATCTATATTCTAGGTCACTACTGCGATTATGCTATGGACATTGACATACTTAGTCTCAGGTTCATATTGCATTGCAAACATGATCTCAGAAATTGCCCATACTTTTTAAAAAAATTGTTTTTGTATTAAATATCACTTAGAATGGCTGGTCTATTGGTTGAACTTGGAACTGTTTTCTTACGATAGCTTCTATTGATATGTATTTTTATGTATTGCAAATATTTTAGAATTACTACTTACTCTCTGCATAGCTTTGTGCAATTTATTTCTACCTTCTTGGGCCTCATTTTATTTCTATGTCAAATGACGAGGTGGACTAAATAATTTTCTGACTCTGTCATTTCATAATTTCACAACGCTAAATATAATACTGCACTTGCCTCAGAATAATATTTGGCCAGGATGATAGAATAGACCAAAACAATTGTTGAGAATGATTCAAATAGCAATGGATGTTTTTTGAAAGCCCTTTGAAAACTATGAAGGGGTATACCAGCATAAAATATTATTAAAATTTAATCAGTTAAATTAGAGAAATAAATAAAAGGGTTAAACACAAGGATTGAATGTGCCTATATCCAAATTTAGCTGCCCTTCTGCTTTCCATACTACTTACTCTCTACCAGGTATAATAGGCTGTGGCAATAATGATAGTAGTAGTAGTAGTAGTAGTAGTAGTAATAGTACTAGTAATAGCTTTTACGAACTGAACATCCACAGGGTGCCAGTCAGTGTGTGATATGTATCTATATATCTGTCTCTTTCTCCATGTATACACATCTTGAATTGCAAAGTAGGCACCATTTTTAATAATGGAGAAAAAACACAAGGGCGTTAGACACCTTGCTTATGTTAGGTTTGAGATTCTAGACCTGGACTGTGTTATTCTAGGCATGTTTTTAATCACTCTGCCTTGAGGCCATTGAATGTCTCTTCCTACTTTCCTTATTTATTACTTCCCTTATACTTCTGCAACTTTTTTTCTGTTTGTTTGTTTTAGATTACTGGTTTTAAAAACTACTGCCCGTAAAGAAAAGCTTGAGGCTAAAAAAACTACCAGACATCTTGCTCTGGTCAAATGCTGAGTTATTAAGTACAGTTTGCAGCAAATTCACAGATTATGTTTTCTCATATATTTGTAATGTTTGCAGGTTTCTCTTACCCTTATATCCATATATATACACACACACATATATATTTTTGAAGAAAACAGTCTTAAATATGCTTAGCATCCTTACAAAAAAATTGGCAAGCTGTAGCCTCAGTAGGCATAATTTAAAGGGAGGTGTGTTTAATTCCAAATGTGAGCACATAGACACTTTCACATTTTATTTTTCTTTTGCTTCTGCGAAGGCCTAGGCCAGATTCACTGATTGAAGTTTTATGTTTCCCAATTTGTGAAATATTTACTAACGGCATAATGGGCTTTACAGAGGATATGTCAGGCTAGTTGAGACATTGGTTCATGGCAGATAGCTACTGCCTGTCAACATTGTGATAGTGGTCAGTGAGCTTTGTGTTCTGCCAAAAGTCTGAATTCCAATTTCAATTGAAAAAGTTAAATTGGAAATGCAGATTCTTTATCATTCTGACACTGAAGTTAGTCTTTAAGACTAACACATAAGGAAGATTAGAAATTTTAATGGGTTACTTGTGGTAAATTCTTTTTATTTATTTATTTATTTTTTATTTTTTTAATTTTATTTATTTATTTATTTATTTTTTAAATTTTATTTTGTCGATATACATTGTAGCTGATTAATGCTCCCCATCACCAAAACCTCCCTCCCTTCTCCCTCCCCCCCTCCCCCCCAACAATGTCCTTTCTGTTTGTTTGTTGTATCAACTTCAAATAATTGTGGTTGTTATATCTTCTTCCCACCCCCCCGGTATGTGTGTGTGTGTGTGTATGTGTGTGTGTGAATTTATATATTAATTTTTAGCTCCCTCCAATAAGTGAGAACATGTGGTATTTCTCTTTCTGTGCCTGAGAAGAATAAAAAAGGAAATCAAAGATCACGGAAAGAGAAGGGAAAAGGGAAGAGAAACAAAGAAGCCCCAGCTGAGTTTAGCCCATCAAAGAAGAATGAAAGCAGTCACTCACTCTGACTTTCACACTTCCAGGACAGTGTCACAGTATTTTCACCATCTCAGGTCCCCAAATAATACTATTTTTTCACTAAAAGGCAGATAGTTTCTCTTCTCTTAATGTGTATAAACAGTTCCTGGACTATTCAAAGGATATTCTAATTCCTCCATAAAATATTAGCCTTTATTCAATTATAATAAAAGTCTATTGTTTAGAATTTAACAAAAATAATATTTTTTTTTAACAAAAAATAGTATTATTTGGGGACCTGAGATGGTGAAAATACTGTGACACTGTCCTGGAAGTGTGAAAGTCAGAGTGAGTGACTGCTTTCATTCTTCTTTGATGGGCTAAACTCAGCTGGGGCTTCTTTGTTTCTCTTCCCTTTTCCCTTCTCTTTCCGTGATCTTTGATTTCCTTTTTTATTCTTCTCATCCATTCCTTCAACAATTATTTTCTGAGCAGCTACTATGACTCAGTCATCAAGTTGGTGGTAGGGATTCTGAAATGAAAACAAGCAGAACAACACAAAAAAATTGCCTTTAATTAGTTCTCTGTATCACGCCACCACTTAATTCATTAATTGACAAATATGCTGATCGCAAATGTGTCCACTCTATTAACAAATTCTAAGTTATAGTCTCAAATGTTGTGAACCTAAGAACTTTAAAAAAAAGTCATAATGTACTGAGTCAACAAAAGCCTATTATTTTTCTTTAAAAAATGCTTTGTTGGAAATTGTACTAGTTACCTTCCATAACTCTATCTCCCCCTTTCCTTCCCCAGCCCCTGGATCTCTGACGTTCTTTCTCTTTTCTTACCTTGATTCATTAAAAGTTTGGAAGCATAGAAGGACACAATAAAGGTAGGAAATATAATTGGTGTTGGAAAAGTATGTATTTGTGTGGGAATGCATTTCAATTCCTTGTATTGCTTTTAGATCTGACCATCTCTGTCTCTAATTTAAGGAGGGCAGCTGATATATTTTACTTGCTATTAAATAACCAAATTATTCTCATTTAGATGAAACAACTTGATTACAAGACTGTCTCCTTTTTAACACAGTGCAGACCACCATATTGGCTGTTAATAGATATGTATAGTTAAATCCCATTAATTTGAAACACAGGGGACTATAAAAGATGGACTCTGAATTAAGTAGAGTATCTGTTAGTTTATTTAAGAATAGAGCATATGGTTAGGTAGTAAATCAGAGTTGCTCAACAGATACTATTGACTAAACTTGAATGATATTTTATTTTGTAATAAATGATGTAATAATGCATAGAATTTAGGACACTAAACATCTTAGAGTTTTGGGTATAATTGTGCCACAGTCATGCACTATTTCTACAGAGATCGATAACCCTGAAAGTGAAGAAAGTTGGGAATTCAAAGGTAATTGACTTTAAATATTCATGAAAATTGTCTTATTCCACTACACATTGTGGTAGTAATAAGAAGGTAATGTGTTGTGTTGAATAGGAATTGCTACACTAACCGAAATTTTATTTAACTCAAATATGTACACTATATTTAGCAGTTTAGAAACCCAGCTTAGGGATATCTCAGCACAGAATTTGATGGTCAGAAGGCTGCATTTATAGGAATTATGCCATTGGTTGCACAGTCCTCCACATTCTTTCATTTAAGGGCTAGTCTTTCAAGGTCAAGAGAAATGCCAAAACATAACAGTTTTTTACTTGGCCACAGATGGTACAGCTGAAAGACCTCAGAGGTGTGAGTGCGTTGTCCTTTCTCTGTGAAAAACAGTGTTTAAAACAATGTTCAAAGGATAGCTTACTTAGCTTACCCTACTTAATTTGACCCATGAATATCATAAAACTGTTATTTATTAGAGTATTTGTTGTTTAGAGGATTCAAACAAAAGCTGTTTATTGAAATTTTTTTAAAAAATATTAAGTTCAGATTTTCGAACAGGCAAGACCTCTCTGTTTAACAGATGGCTCAGCAGTTGTAAGAAAATTATTCACAATCCTAAAGCAGCACAAACAATCACTTTAAAACACTGTTTGTTCTCAATTTACATATTTTTAAAAGAGAAAGTGCTTCTGTGCGGTCTCCCTCTATTACTCTGGCTTTGAGCAGACAATGTATTTCTGAGCTTGACAACAGGCAAACTTTACCTCTTGACGGATTGATGCCACTCTTATTAGCTTTTTATGAATTATGAACCCACTGTCAAAAATTGTGGCTTCTAAAAGATGCAAATTAATTTGGAGAAGTGCCTATTCTATTCCTGAGTTGTGTTGCCCATTTTATGTGTATGTGTTGAGGGGGTGTGGGAGGGAATAATCAGTTCTTCCAATTAGCCAGGGGCAGAATTCTCTTAGATGAAGGACACAGTAGACATCTTGGTTCCATATAAGGCTTAAATTAGACGGGATTTCAAAGGTTTGCAGTGGTAATACCATTTTTAATAAAACACTATTCCCTGCTTTGCAGGAAAGAGGTAAAACTCTACTTCCTTTGTTTTTGGTTTTTAATTCTAATGCCACCTGACAGTCTTACTTTCCTCCTGTGAGTAGAACCTCATGTTTCTATGCACAGTTACCTGTCCTGAGCAGTAAGTCTCAAGGCTATTTATGACCTAGAAGTAGATTTCCTCCAATTTCTTACAGCTTTGTGACTTTTTGAGTTTTTCAAGTGATTCCTGATCTGGGAGAAATTGTCAATGGCCAAGGAACAGACTTTATCTTCGTGTGAAACAAACTAGCCAATATGGAAATAGATCCAATTACAATTTCCTCTGTCCAAATCAAATATTCTCCCTTTGTAATTTTTCATCTTTCAAAAGCCATGCTTCTTGTCACTTTGACTGGTATATGAGACTCAACCATAAGCCCAATGTATAGCATATTTAATATTACATTAAGTAGATTGGTCTTCGTAAAAGACCAGAAAGACCTAGCATTTGTCTACTTGGATTCTTACTTCCATTTGACATCATTTTCTTTTTGGAGGAGGTATCCAAAAAATTTTATCATGAAATCTGGAAGAAATATCTTTTCAGATGTTTGGGAGTGAAAATATAGACACCTGGTAGGTATCCATTCCCTTTGTAGCCAAATGATACACTCAATCTGTTTGAGCTTATGCTTTATCTTAAGTGTGGACATGTAGCCCCATGGAAACATCATTATACAGCTAATGCCGAGGATTTGCTCCCTTCACAGTACAATTATCTCTATTCTGTTCCCTGGCCATATGCTTTACCTGTAATCTCATCCAATTCCATTAAAATATGTATCATGGTTTTCAGAGGTAACTGGGAGGCAATATGGATGGATCAGGGCACTGCCTCTCTTTTACTTGAAGAAACATCTGCTTTACCAATAGCTTCAGTTGTAGTATTTCCTTGTAAAGGACAGTTCATGCAATTACTGCAATGGAAGAGGTCTGTTGCAATACATATATTTATTTGGTATGTGTCCCTGTGTCTACACAATATTTGAAAATCATGGGTACTAAAAAGCCCCCTTCCTCTTAGTTATCATATAGAGTCAATTGAAGTCACTTTTCATCCACTTATGTTCTCAAAACAACTCCAAAGATAAGCACTCATGCTAATTCCCCTGATGACTTTGCAACTGCTATTTGTGTCACCAGTGTACCTAAGCTAGCCATGTTCAGCAAAAGAAAGGCATATTTTCCTGACAAATCAATGCCATTGTGTTTTACATCTTTCCAAGACTGGTACTTTGGGAGAAGAGTTATAATGGCTATCAATCACTAGCAGCAGTCACTAGATGAGATTGATTCTGATAGTTAAAACTACCTTACTGATTGCAGGCCTGTGAACACCGTGCTGTTTTCCAAAGTGTCTGAAGTTTAGATATTTCTTAACCTCTATTCCCAGTCTAAGATGCTACAATAACCTATTGATTTTTCCAGAAGCCATGTTCCCTTGCTAGGATATTTCCTGTGCTTTCGTTAATTGGTGCATTGATTATCAATCATAAATCACTCTACAGGTAGTGTTATACCTGTGCAATAACTAGAAGCCTACATAATTTCCCTTCAATCTTACTAAGGGAGAAAAATGCTCTACTTTTCTGCCTGATTTTCTAATTTTTTTAGTTCAAAAATTGAAAGGCAGCATTGATAAAGTAGGAAAAAAAACCTTAACCATAAGTTTTAGGGATTAGATTCTTGCCCTGCCTTGGTTGCTATCTGGTTGAATGACCTTAAGACGAATAGTCATATAAGTTCTTGGAGCCTCAGTTTCCTCCTCTTTCAGATAATAGCACAACTGTGAATATGTTTTGAAACATCAATGGTTTATATTAAGTAAAAGATGACATTGTTAATGTTACTTTTAAAACCTTCTGCATGATACATTTGTGCCTTAAAAAAAAAGTTTAATAAATTCTGCCACCATTTTCCCTTCTATTTCTTTTTCCCCTATTGTAAAGAAACTGCTAATATAATGTCCTGAATTCTCTTAATTCTTTCCAAAGAAATTATAATTCTGTAAACTTTGCATCTTGGAGGGAGTTCATTATTATGATACACAAATATTCTCTAAACTTTACAGAACCACTCCTGTCTTATAAAATAGATCTTATGCAATAAAGCAATGGAAGGGCTATATTCTGGGCCTTTTGCTAGAATGGAATACAATTTCCTGAAAAGTAGAAGCATTTTTTCTTCTACTGATTCTATTCCACTCAGGCTGGCAAATGCCTGAGGGACATGGCATTTTGGACTCTGTGTGTGCTCCACTACTTGCCTTGCTCCATGGTCCATATGGAAAAGGCTCAGGAAGCATCAGCAGCAGGAGGCTTTTGCAATGTAAACAGGTGTGTCTTTCTCTTCAGTTTGGTGGAGCCAGGCCTCCAACACATTCAGACCCTTGCTTACTTGATATGCTGAATCTCTTAGATTGTCTAATTGATGACATTAACCGAATTCCATTCAGGAGATTGGAGAAGTATAAGATCTGTTGGGAAAGAGCTGAATTCAATGAAATTCTTCAGTTGAAGAGTCTTCACTCTCTTGTTCCTTTTCCAAATTTGTTGTATTTGTATTATGGAAGGAGTAAGCCTTTTTCATGCACTACATTGTAATGTCTTGCTTTCCTCTTTGCTCCACTCTGGGCACAAGTGTCCTAACTACACTTGCCAATTGGGAGCCAAGTAGTGCAGATATCTTTTCCTTAGGTATCATTTGGTTGCAAAGAACAAACATTTATTCACATTATTTCAGATATAAAGAAGAGGATTTATTGAAAAAATATAATAGGCAGTTTCATGAACATCTATCCTTCCAGCTTATCAGGCCAGAAATAGTGGGGTGATCTTTGATTCCTCACTTTTTTATACAGATATATTGAGGTATATTTGACATACATAAAAACTGAACATTTAATGTATACAATTTTATGAGTTTGGACTTATGCATACACTCGTGATGCATTCAACACAATCAAGGTAATAAACATGTCTATTACCTCTAAAAGTTTCCTAGTTTCCCCTTTTTTGTGTGGTAAAAACAACATGAGATCCACCCTCTCAAAAAAATTTTAAGTATGCAATACTGTGTTAACTATAGTCACTATGTTGCACAGCAGATCTCTAGAACTTATTTATCTTGCAAAACTAAGACTTTATACCCATTAAGCAAAAACTCTCCATTTTCTCCTCCCTCCAGCCCCTGCCACTCACCATTTTATTATTTGCTTCTATGAATTTAATTACTTTAGATACCTCATATGATGGAATCAAGCAGTATATGTCCTGTGACTGCTTATTTCTCTTAGCAAAATATCCCCAGGCTCATTCACATTGTCACAAATATCGGGATTTCCTTCTTTCCATTGTGTGTGAATACCATATTTTCTCTACTCATTTATCTGTCAATGAAATTTTAGGCTGTGTCCATATCGTGGCTATTATGAATAATTCTGCAGTGAACGTGGGAGTGCAGGTATCTTTTTGACACACTGATTTCAAATCATTTGGATATATACCCAGGAGTGGGATTGATGGATGATCTGTTTATTCTATTTTTAATTTTTGAGGAACCTCAATACTGTTTTCCATAGTAGCTGCACCAATTTATTTTCCCACCAAGAGTGTACAAGAGTTCTAATTTCTCCTCATTCTCACCTACATTTAATTTTTGTTTCTGTTTTTCTTTCTCTCTTTCTCTTTCCTACTTTCTCTCTCTCAGTAATGATCATCCTAACAAGTGCGAGGTGATGCCTCATTGTGTGTGTGTTTTTTTAAATTGAAACGTAATTGATTGTACATATCTGTGGAATAAAGTGTTCAGTATCAATACCTGCGTGCAATATGTGATGCTCAAATCAGAGTAATTGCTATATTTATCATTGCACAATGTAATCTATTTTCATGACCCTTTACCAATTTCTTAATAAAACTCCCCCCCTCTCCCCCTTATCCCACCTCTCTGGTGGCCTCAGTTCCATTCTCTCCTTTGGAAAGGTCAACTAATTATTGTAGTTGTTGTTTCTTTCTTTCTTTCATTTTATCATTACACAATGTAAACATTTTTTGTGGCCCTTTAGTAATTTCCCCCTAAACCCCTCTCTCCCTCCCCCTTGCCCTCTTCTGGTGGCCTCAGTTTTTTTCTTTCCTTTTGAAAGTTCAAGGAATTATTGTAATAGTTGTATCTTTCTTTCCTTCTTTTTTTGTTTATTTTTTCCAGCTCCCACTTATGAGTGAGTACATATGGCATTTCTATTTCTGTACCTGGCTTATTACACTTGACATAATTTTCTCTAAGTTCATCCAGGTTTCCGTGAATGGCAGAATTTCATTCCTTTTTATAGCAGAGTAGTATTCCATTGTGTTGATATACCACATTTTCCTTATCCAGTCATCTGTCAATGGACATTTAGGTTGATTCCAACTCTTGGCTATTGTAAATAGAGCTGTGATAAACAAGAGAGTCCAGGTATCCCTTCAACACGATGATTTCCATTCCTTTGGGTATGCACCCAGCAGGGGGATTGCTGGATTGTATGACAGTTCTACCTGTAGTTGTTTGAGGAATCTCCATACTGATTTCCACAATGGGTTCACTAATATACAGTCCCACCAACAGTATAGGAGTGTTCTCCTTTCTCCATATCCTTGCCAACATTTGTTATTCTCTATCTTTAGCTGCCATTTATGAGTGAGGACATGCAGTATTTCTCTTTCTTTACCTGGCTTTTTTCACATAAAATAACATTCTACAAGTTCATCTATGTTGCTGTGGATGGCAAAATTTGATGCTTTTTTATGGCAGAGTAGTATTCCATTTTGTATACATACCACATTTTCCTTATCCAGTTATGGGATGATGGACATTTAGGTTGGTTCCTATTCTTAGCTATTGTAAATAGAGCTGTGATAAATGTGGGAGTGCAGGCATCTCCTCGACATGATGATTTCCATTCCTTTGGGTAACACCCAGCAGTGGGAATACTGGATTATATGGAAGTTCTATCTGTTGTTGTTTGAGGAACCTCCATACTGTTATCCAAAAAATCTGCACTAATTTACAGTCCCACCAGCAATGTAGAAGTGTTCCCCTTTCTCTAGATCCTTGCCAGCATTTGTTATTCTCTGTCTTTTTGATAATGGTCAGTCTAACTGGAGTGAGATGATATCTCAGTGTGGATTTGGTTTGCATTTGCGTTATGCTTAGTGATGTTGATCATTTTTTCATGTGTCTGTTGGTCATTTGCATATCTTCCTTTGAGGAATACCTGTTTAGCTCCTTTGCCCATTTTTTAATTGGGTTACTTTTTTTCTTACTGTGAAGTTGTTTGAGTTCCTCATATATTCTCAATAGTAATCCCTTGTTAGATACATAGTTTACAAATATTTTCTCATACTTTGTAGGTTGTCTTTTCACTCTGTTATTTGTTTCTTTTACTATGTAGAAGATTTTCAGTTTCATATAATCCCATTTGCTTACTTTTTGTTGTTGTTTCCTGTGCTTTTGGGTTCTTTTTCATAAAGTCTTTACCAGTCCTACATCCTGAAGTGTTTCCCCTAGTTTATTTTTAGTAGTTTTATAATTTCAGGTTTTATATGTAAGTCTTTAATCCATTTTGAGTTGATTTTGGTGTACAGTGAGAGGTTTTTGTCTGGTTTCATTCTTTTGCTTATGGATGTCCAGTTTTCGCAGCACCATTTATTGAAGAAGTGGTCTTTTCCCCAATGCATAGTCTTGTTGACTTTGTTGAAGATCAGTTGGCTGCAAGTATGTGGGTTGATTTCTGGGATGTCTAGTATGTTCCATTAGTCCAAGCATCTGTTTTTATGCCAGTGCCATGCTATTTTGGTTACTGTAGATTTGTAGTATAATTTGAAGTCAGGTAGTGTTATGCCTCCAGCTTTATTATTATTTTTTTTTTTGCTAAAGATTGCTTTGGCTATTTGGGGTCTTTTGTTGTTCTATATGAAAGTTAGGATTGTTTTTTCTATGTATGTGATGAATATCATTGGTATTTTGATGAGGATTGCATTAGATCTGTAGATCTCTTTGGGAAGTATGGACATTTTCACAATGTCAATTCTTCCAATCCAGGAGCAAGGAAAATCTTTCCATCTTTTTGCGTCCTCTTTAATTTCTTTCAACAGTGATTTGTAGTTTTCATTGTAGAGATCTTTCACCTCCTTGGTTAAGTTGATTCCTAGCTAATTCATTTTTTTTGTGTGTGATATTGTAAGAGGGTTTGCTTCCTTGATTTCTTTTTCTGCTAGTTTGTTGCTGGAGTATAAAAACTCTACAGATTTTTGTGTGTTGATTTTGTATCCTGCAACTTTACTACAGTCATTTATCAACTCTAAGAGGTTTTTTTGGTAAATATTTTCTATATATAGAATCATGTCATCTGCAAACAGGGACAATTTGACTTTGTCTTTTCCCATCTGTATGCCCTTTATTTCTTTGTCTTGCCTGATTCCTCTGGCTAGTACTTCCAGTACTATGTTGAATAGGATTGGTGAGAGTGGACCTCCTTGTCTCGTTCCTGTTCTCAATGGAAAAGCTTTCAATTATTCCCCATTTAGGATGGTATTGGCAGAGGGTTTGCCACATATGGCCTTTATTATGTTGAGATACTTTCCTTCTATACCTAATTTGCTGAAAGTCTTTATCATGAATGGATGTTGTATTTTTAGTTCTTCAAGGAACCTCCATACTGTTTTCCACAATAGTTGTACCAATTTACACTCCATCTAGGAATATAGGAGAGTTCTGTTTTCTCAGCATCTTCACCACCATTTATTTTTTGTCTTGTTGATAATAGCCATTCTAACTGAACTGAGATGATATCTCATTGTGGTTATAATTTTTACTTCCCTGATGGTTAATGATGTTGAGCATTTTTTCATATGCCTATTGGCCATTTGTATATCTTCTTTTGAGAAATATCTGTTCAGGTCCTTTGTTCAGTTTTAAATTGCTTTTTTTTTTCTTTTTTTGCTGTCGAGTCATTTAAGTTCCTTTCATATTATGGGTATTAGCTTCTTGTCTGACGACAATGTAGTTTGCAATCAATTTCTCCCATTCTGTAGGTTGTCTCTTCATTTTGCTGACATTGTCCCTTGCTGTGCAGAAGCTTTTTAGTTTGATGTAGTCCAATTTATGTATTTTTCCTTCAGTTGCCAGTGCCTTTGTAGTCTCGCTCAAAAAAGTGCTGCCTACTCCCAGTTCACATAGCATTTCTCCTATGTTTTCTTCTGGTTGTTTAATAGTTTCAGGTCTTAAGTTTAGGTTTTCAATCCATTTTGAGTTGATTTTTGTATATGGTGAGAGATAGGGGTCTAGTTTTAATCTTCTGCAAATGGATATCCAGTTTTCCCAGCACCATTTGTTGAAGATGCTGTCCTGTCCCCATTGTATATTTTTGGCAATTTTGTTGAAAATCAGTGGGCTGTAAGTGCGCAGGTTTATTTCAGGGCTTTCTATTCTATTCCATTGGTCAATCCATCCGTTTTTAAACTAGTACCATGCTGTTTTGGTTACTATAGCTTTATAGTATATTTTGAAATCAGGACATGTGATGCCACCTTTTTTTTGTTGTTGTTCAAGATTGCTTTAGCTGTATGGGATCTTTAGTGTTTCCATACAAATTTTAAGGTTGTTTTGCTCTATTTCTGTGAATAATGGAATTGGTATTTTGATAGCAATTGTGATGAATGTGTAGAGTACTTTGGGTAATGTGGACATTTTCATGATGTTAATTCTTTTCAACCCATAAACATGGGATATCTTTCCATTTTTTGAGTGTCCTTTTGACTTTGTTTTTTTACTAATGTTTTATAGTTTTCATTTTAGAGATATTTTACCTCGTCTGTAAATTTACTCCTAGATATTTCTTTTTCTTGTTAGCTATTTTGAGTGGTATTACTTTTGTGATTTCTTCTTTGGATATTTTGTTGTTGGTGTACAGGAAAGCTATTGGTTTTTGTGTGTTGATTTTGTATCCTGCCACTTCACTGAATACATTTGGTAGCACTTTTATGGTTTTCTATGTATAAGATCATGTGGATACCGTCATCTACAAATAGGGATAGTTTGACTTCCTCTTTTCTGATTTGAATTCCCTTTATTGCTTTCTCATGCATTATTGCACAGGTTAGAACTTCTAGTACTATATGGAATAAGAGTGGGGAATGTGGGCATACCTGTCTTGTTCTAGATCTTAGAAGAAAACATTCCAATTTTTGTCTGTTCAGTATGATATTAGCTATGGATTTTTGCATATGGGCATAAGATACATTCCTTCCATACCTATTTTGTTAAGTACTTTTATCATGAAAAGGTGTTGAGTTTTACCAAATGTTTTCCTGCATCTATTGAAATGATCATATGATTTATTTCTCGTCATTCTGTTGATATGATGTATCACATTTACAGATTTGTGTATGTTGAACCATCCTTGCATCCCTGGGATGAATCCTACTTGATAATGGTGTATACTCTTTTTAATATTTTGCTGGATTCTTTTTGCTAGCATTTTCTTTAGGATATTCATGTCTGAGCTTATTATGAATATTGGTCTATAGTTTTATTTTTTTTGTGTGTGTCTTTTTCTAGTTTTGGTATGAGGGTAATGCTGGCCTCACAGAATGAATTTGGAAATATTTCTTCACTTTCAAATTTTTGGAAGTGTGAGAAAAAATTTGCATATTTCTTTAAACATTTGGTAGAGTTTGGCAGTGAAGCCATCTAGTCCTCATGTTTTCTTTGTTGGAAGACTTTATTACTGCTTCAATGTCATTCCTCACTATTGATCTGTTTAGGTATTTTCATTCTTCTTGACTCAACTTTGGTAAGTTGTGTGTGTCTCCAGGAATTTATCCATTTCTTCTCTGTTTTCTAGTTTGTTCACGTGTAGTTGTTCATAGAAGTCTCTTGTGGTCCTTTGTATTTCTGTGGTATCAGTTTTAGTGTCCCCTGTATTAGTCTGTTTCTGTTGCTTATAAAGAAATACCTAAAACCTGGTAAATTGTACAGAAACCATATTTATTGCTTACAGTATGGAGGCTGGAATGGCCAAAGTCCAGGGAACACTTATGGTTAGAGTCTCCCTTGGTGTTGACTTCAGGGATGCAGCGTATCACATTGCAAGAAAGGCAGAAGCAAGAGAGATACTAATCTCCTAACTGCCTCTTCTATTAAATCCCTCAGAACCATGACCATGACCACCATTAAAATATCAAATGGATTAATCCATTCGCTATGACAGGGTCCTCACAAGCTAATCTCCTCTTCAAGACCCCACCTTTCAATTACTGTAATAGGATTTCCCACCCTCTTAACACTGTCACAGTGAGGGTTAAGTTTCTAATACCTAGACTTTGGGGGGCACAATTCAATCCATAGCATTCCCTTGGTCATTTCTCATTTTATTTATTTGATTCTTCTCTCTCTCTTTTTTCATTAGTCTAGCTAAAGATTTATCAATTTTTTTTATCTTTACAAGAAAACAACTCTTTGTTTTGTTGAACTTGTGCATTTTTTTTGTTGTTAATCTCTAGTCATTATTTCTGCTTTGATCTTTGTTATTTCTCTCCTACTGATTTGGGGTTTGGCTCATTCTTGTTTTCCTAGTTCCTTGAGGTGTAATGTTAAGTTTTTTATTTGAAGTTTCTTCTTTTTTGATGTAGGTGTTTGCTATAAACGTCCCTCTTAGAATTGCTTTTGGTGTACCCCATAGGTTTTGGTGTGTTGTGTATTTATTTTCATTTGTCTCCAGGAATTTTTAAATTTCTTTCTTGATTTCTTCTTTGATCCATTTGTTGTTTAGGAGCATATTGTTTAATTTCTATGTATTTGTATGGTTTCTAGAGTCCTTTATATTCTTGACTTCTTGTTTTATTCCATTGTGGTCAGATAAGGTATTTGACATGATTTCATTTTTTAAAAATTTGTTGAGACATGTTTTGTATCCTAACATATGGCCTATTCTAGACAATGTTCCATGAGCTGCCGAGAAGAATGTGTATTCTGCAGATGTTGGATGAAATGTTCTATAAATGTCTGTTAGGTCAAGTCAGCCTATAGTAGAGATTAAGTCTGATGTTTTCTGTTTAATTTTCTGTCTGGATGACTGTCCTCTGCAAAGAGTGGAGTATTAAAGTCCCCAACTATTATTGTGTTGGAGTCAATCTCTTCCGTAAGGCACAACAGTTATTGCTTTATATAACTGGGTGTTCTGGAGTTGGGTGTGTATATGTTTAGAATTGTTATATCCTCTGATTGAGTTGATCCCTTTTTCATTTTTTTATTATAGGATGACTTTCATGAATGCCTTTCCTTATATTTATTTATTTATTTATTTTACTTTATTTGGCTTAAAGTCTATTTATCTGATATAAGTACAGCTACTCCTGCACTTTTTTGGTTTCCATTTGCATGAAATTTCTTTCCATCACTTCACTTTCAGCTGGCGTGTATCCTTATTTAAGTGACTTTCTGTAGGTGACATATTTTGGGTTCTTGTTTTATAGTCCATTGAGCAACTCTGTGTCTTTTAATTGGGGCATTTAATCCATTTATATTTAGGGTTATTATTGATATTTAGGGACTTGTTACTGCCAGTTTGCTATTGTTTTTGCTGGTTGTTTTGTGGATCCATTTTTTTTCTGGTTTTACTCTCTTCCTTTGTGGTTGGGTGGTTTTCTCTAGCTTTGCTTTTTGCTTTCTTGCTATTTATTTTCAGAATGTCTCTTCTAAGTTTTGGGGTTATGGTTCTCATGATGCTTACAAAAAACATGTTATATTTATAACAATTTATTTTAGACTAATAACAACTTAACTTTGATATCTAAGAAAAAGTAAAAAACCAGAGCCACCTCTGTGCTTTAGCATCATTTCCCTCCCTCCGCTTTTTGACCATTTGTTATTTTAAGATATATCTTTTAATATTGCCTTTCTCTTATACAGTTGTTTCATATATTAGTGTCTTGTTAGGTTTGTCCTTTAGTGTTCATACTAAGGCTGTAAGCAGTTTATTCACCACCTTATGACATTGAAGTATTCTGAGGTTGTCTGTGAACTTGCTTTACTAATGAGTAATTTACCTTCAAATATTTTCTTGATGATTCTTAGCATTGTCTTCTTTCAGACTGAGTAACTCCCTTTAGCATTTCTTGTAAGGCAGGTCTAGTATTGATAAATTTCCTTAGCCTTTGTTTGTTTGAGAAAGACTTTATTTCTCCTTTATATTTGAAGGTTAGTTTTTCTGGATACAGAATTCTTGGCTGACAGTCTTTTTCTTTCAGCACTCTGAATATATCATTCCATTCTCCTATGACCTGAGAAATTTGCTGTGAAGTGTATTGTGGTCCCATGGAATGTTAGGTGTTTCTTTTCTCTTGCTGCTTTCAGTATTCTCTTGCTGTCTTTGTCTTTTGATAATTTGATTATGATGTGCCTTGGCATGTTCCTTCTTGGATTGAATTTGACTGGTAACCTCTAAGCTTCCTGTACCTGGATACTGTCATCTTTCTCCATATTTGGGAAATATTCAGCCATTATTTTCTTGAAAATGTTTTATAAATATTTTCCTTTTTCCATTCCTTTGGGTATGCCAATTATGTGGAAGCTGTTTCACTTGAGGGAGTCCCATACTTACTGTATTTCTGTTTCACTTTTTCTTATTCTTTTTTCTTTTTCCTCCTCTGATCAAATAATTTAATGTGTTTTATCTTTGACCTCACCGATTCTTTCCTCTGCTTGATTAAGTCTCCTACTAGAGCTTTCTATTGACTTTTTCAATTCAGATAATGAATTCTTTATTTCTAAAATTTCTTTTCATTTTTAAAAAATTGATTATATTCTGGGCCGACCCTGTGGCTCACTCAGGAGAGTGCGGCTCTGGGAGCACAGTGGTGCTGGGAGCGCCGAGGCCTTGGGGATGGCCGGTACGCTCACTGGCTGGGCACGGTGTGAGCGACATCAAGCCAAGGGTTAAGATCCCCTTACTGGTTACAAAAAAAAAAAAAATTGATTATATTCTTTTGTTCAGTTTCTCCTTTTGCTACTGAATTATTTTCCAGATATCATTTAATCTTCTATCCATATTTTCTTGTGACTCCCTACACATCCTTAAAAGGGTCATTCTGAATTCTCTGTCAGACATTTTATAGATCTGCTGTTCCTCTGCATCCATTGCTGGTGCTTTGTTTGTTTCATTTGATAGTGATCCATCATTTCTCTGTTCTTTCTCAATCTTTTTGTCTTTACATTGATGCTTAGACATTTGAGGAGCTATTTGCTGCTGATTCTCTGGGGAAGGCTTTTTGTTTATCCCTCTTACCATTAATCAGTCTTCTAATTATTAATCATTAATCACTGGGCTGTGAGAATTCCAACCCAGAATGGAGTCTTTCCTACAAATTGAGCCCTCTGCAGTTCTATTGTTATGACCAATTTCCACTGAGACCAGCTGCCCATGCTGCACCCAGTGTTCCACCAGCAGACCAACCTTTCTCCTTCACTCCAACAACTTCCTGTGGGACAGACTGTGTATGTGTCCCTTGCAATAACTCACTAATCTCTGGGTGGCTCTCCTCTCCAGTCAACTGCAGCCATCTGCTTCTATGCAGGCCCAGGTGAATCCTTCCAGTGGACTTTATGGCCTGTGGGCTGGTATGGAGTGCTTTGATACCCTCTTTCCTCTGCAGACTCTAAGTCAGTTCATGTGAAGGGTGTTGCAGATTTTTCTGGATTCCATCCATGTGCAACAGTTAGTCTCAGCCTCTGCACCAGGCTGGTGCTGAACGATCAGTGCCATCCCTCCAACCTCTCACCATTCCCTTTCACACCTTCATGAATTCCAAGAGTCTCTCCTGTTTCCCCAGCTCCAGCAGTTCCGGGTGAGCAGTATTTGCTTATTAGTAGTTATAAATTGGTTACTTGTGGGAAGATGTGATGCCAGGAATCATCTATTCTGCCATCTTGATAATCTTATAATGTAATGGATCATGTTAATAAGTCTTGATATATTGATTAATAAATTTTCTAATATTGAACCAACCTTGCAATCTGAGAATAAATGTAATATTGGTCATAATGTATTACCTTTTTATTGTATTTTGCTGCTTTTTTTAAAAAAAATATTTTTCATTGTATATATCTGTTTGGTACAGTATTGTTGCTTTTGTTTTGCTAATATTTTAAGATTTTTTCACCTGTGTTTCTGAGTGAAATGCACTTCTGTGTTTCCTTTTTCATAGTGTCTTTACTTTGGTTTCAAGGTTCTTATAGATTACAAATTTGGCTGTGGAGCTTTTCCTCTTTTTTCCATTTTAGAAGAGCTTATCTAATATCATAATTATTTGATATTTTAATGTTTTGTATTACGTGCTAGTGAAGCCTCATCTGACCCTGGAGTTTTTATTGTGGGCAGATTTTAATTTCTATTTTCTTTAATAAGTGACTGCAAGCCTATTTCAGTTTTCTATTTCTTTTCATAGGGAAATATTTTCAGACATCAAACCTATCATTTTATGGAAAAAAAACAAGACACTTGTTGGACACTCTAGGAAGTTGTGCCTCCTCCTCCCCACTGAGAATCACTTATCTAGTGTATATTATTTGTATTCCTATAAATGAGTCCATCCTTACCCCTAAATTGAGAAAATGGAAATTAAGACAATTTGTTAATTTGTGCATGGTGCAGGAATAGAGCACAGGTTTCTTGATTTCTTATCTATATTGTTCTATGTTCTAGCCTTTTTAAAATCTGATGAAGTGCTTCTTTGATAAAGATAGTTTCTCATTAGCTATTTTCATTCACAGAATGTTAAAGAGGTGGCACAGATTGGGAGGAAATGTTGGTCTAGATTGTAAAGTAATTATTCCTTTCATTTACTGTTGTTAGGTGGGGAAATTTCTTATACATAAACTTTCCTTCATAGTGAAGAAATCTACACTTATCTGTGCACTCACTTATTCATTTCCAATTTTATTTTTGAGTTTGAGTAAACAGAGACTATACATCCCTGGAATTTCCTCTGTTCTTTCTTTAGGAGTGAGCCTATCTATACAGAGCAGGTTTTCTACTCTGACCTTCCATAAATTTTAAAAAGGCCAGCTCCTGTGAGGGAAATGTAAGGTGGCCTGGCAGTTCCAAGACTGGGTAGGTAAACTTGTCTTTTTCACAGATTCAATAATAGGAAGCCAACTTGACCACAGATATAAGATATATTTTCCAATATCAGCTATAACAATAATGAATATAATGTTTTTAGTGCCATCGGTTTATAACCATTTCTCTTTTAACATGTTCAGAATTGGGGCAGGAGAGGAAGGAATAGCTCTCTCTTAAACCCCAATTCAGGTACGTTAGACTGAAATTCCTGAGAAATAAAATGTTTAGAGGCTTTTTTAGGGCCAGGGTATGCAAACAGCTTTGCCTTTGGACTTTAAACTGTGTGAATCAGACATTTTCTTTGGCAACTTGTAAAGGTTTTATTGGGCTATGTAGCTGGTTTTCATAGTTGTACATTGGATTTTAAATGATGTGACTTAAGAAGGCCATTTTTTTTTCTTTTTTCTTTTTGGTTGATTATGTATATTTGTGGGGTACAGAATCAAATATCAATACATGTGCACAATATGTGGCAATCAAATCAAGATAATTAATATTTTCATGTTTACAAAACATAAGTAATCTTTGTGACCCTTAACTAGTTTTCTACCACCCCCCTTCTCCCTCCCCCTTTCTCACCTCTAATCACAACAGTTCTGTTCTCTCTCTCTTTTTTTAAAGTTTAATGTATTGTTTTGATTGTTTCTCTTTTCTTTTTTTCTTTATTTTAGCTCCCACTTAAGAATGAGGACATGCAGCATTTCTCTCCCATGTTTATTGCAGCTCTATTTACAATAGCCAAGGGTTGTAAGCAACCTAAATGTCCATTGACAGCTGACTGGATAAGGAAAATGTGTTATATATACTCAGTGGAATACTACTCTGCCATGAAAAAGAATGAAATTCTGCCATTTGCAGCAACATGGATGAACTTAGAGAAAATAATTTTAAGTGAAATAAGCCAGGCAGGCCACTTTTGACCCCAGGTACCAGCCAAGTGGGATTTTCACCTTGGTCAGTGTGATAGACAGCTTACAAAGATGGTTCTCAATTATCCCCACTTTCTAATATTCCTGCTCTGTGTATTACCTCATCCCTTGACTTTGAGCTGCACATGACAACTGTTTTTAACAAATAGATATGGTAAAATTGGTGGGATGCAATTTCTGTAATTAGGTTACAAAAGCACGTGACTTTTATCTTGCTAGCATTCTCCCTATTGGTTTCTGTTTTGCATGCTCTGATAAGGCAAGCTGCCATGTTGGAGAAGTACACATGGTAAGAAATTGAGGACAATCTCAACTTAACAGCCATCAAGGACCTGAAGCTCTGTCAAAGAGTTGATAAAGAACTTAATGCTGCTAACAATGATGTGAATGAGCTTGGAAGTGGATTCTTCTCCAGTTGAGCCTTCAGATGAGACCACAGATTCAGACAACACCTTGATTGTATCCTTGTGGGACCCTTTAGAAGATGATTCAGTCAAGCCAGGTACAGATTCCTGCCAAGCAGAAACTGTAATATAATAAATGTGCCCAATTTAAGCCAGTAATTTTGGGGTAATTTATTATACAATAATATATAAGACCATGAGTCACCACAGTTTAGACAGCTTTATCCAGAAGCAATTTGTACTTTTTATAGAAGGGACTGCATTAAGTGAAAAGTGAATGAGTCTTTTCCACCTTAAGGAAAATTGAGCACCTCAGCAAAGTGTAGAGTGGGCAGTGAAGTAAGGCCAGCCAGAGTCCTAAGCAAAGAAGAAGGCCAAGGGGACCTTAGTCTGATATGGTAGACCCTAGATGGTCTTGGCCAAATGGTGGGAGCTTAACAGTTGAGGCTATGCCTGCTTGACTTTTATGTATATAAACACTGGCTGAGGCATAATTTTGGGGCCTTATGTGGTCCACAGCAGATGCACAAATATTGCAGAGGCCTTAGTAAGCAGTATCAGCAGTAAGCTGAATCAAGTATTCAATTAAAGATAAGAGAGAGTCTTTCTATATATTAGCCTTTTAGACAAAGATTATTGGCTTATTTTTTGATGTTTTTTCAGCTAAGTCTGTAAGGCAAATATGCTAAATGCATGTATGTTTCATAGCACTAGTGCATCTTGTTATAATTTTGAAGTGTTAGTAATAAACTGATGAAGGCTAGAGTGCCACACTGGGTCTTCCATATTCTTTTCTGTGTTCAGGATTAAGAATGAAACTGTGATGGTGGTAACCCTGAATTTATGTAATTGGTCTATAGATTCAATTGCCATCTTCCTTCCAAGTGGTCTTGAGTTGGTCTAAATATATTAATTTCTTAAATTTTGGTTATTACTTTAGATTACAGAGATTCAACTTGTAACTTTACCAGGAGCAATGTATTATATTTTATCAGAAAAAACAACAAATGGGTTGTAAAGAGCATACTCCATCTAAGGTTGAGGTAGAGAAACAAGTTAATGAAATTATTGAAAATGTAAATGTAAGAAGGCAAGTAAAAAGGTCCACTTTTGGATTTTTGCCAATAGAAGTCAGAGTTGTTAAAGGAATCAAGAAATATCTAGAGTGATTTGAAAAGTATTTTTCAATTTTAATTTCAGAATCAGAGCAATAGAAGAATAAAAATAATTAAGAGATTTACTTAGAAGATAGGTTAAGCTTTTAGGCATAGTAGACCCTATTTTTATGAAAGAAAAAATGAAATCTCAAAGGCCAGAATAGAATAATATAAAAGGGAAATGAAAGTTGTCTCCTATCTAACCTGTCTGAAATAGACATTACTAAAGTGGAAAGTTTCCATGTTTTGACTAGATCAGAAAGAGTAACTTGAGCCCAATGAAATCTAAGAGAGGAAAAGATGAATGTTCTCAGACAACAGTCAGGTATGATATCCCAGTTGGGGGCCAAGATCCAGGAGAAAAAAGAACAATTGGGAAAAGCAACTTATAATTAGGAACAGATACACCAAGTAAATACAAAAAATCTGGACAGATTTGATGGCATAAAAGTAGAGAGATCAGTGTAAAATAGTATTAAAGAGTTATTAGGTGAGTTTTCAGGCAGTGCACTTATTTGAGATGGGAATTTAATTATAGCCTGTACCTTAAGGGAACGAGCCTGAGAAATTTAATGAATTAGGACTCAAAAGGAATGTATACCACAAATGAGACATGTTAAGGGGTAGTAAGACAGGAAAATGATAGACCAAGTTCAGACCTGGGTTAGACATTGGTCTGATGAGAGAATATCTCTTGAGTACTATTATCCAATTCTAGAAGCTAAAGTTGGACATGATTTGTCTGGAGACTAGATGCTTTTGACAAGCCCAGCTTTTACTGATTCATATCTCTCATTGTGAAACCCCACATGATGAAATCTAGAGAAACATGTTAACAAGACAAATGTCTATGCCAGAAATAAAATGGAAAACAAAAGAAAAGAATGCACCCAAATTCAGTAAGGAGTATCAGGCCTACATATGTCAGAGAAGAAAAGAGACTACCTTTCAAAGCAGCTTAAACTGAGTATTACTATAGGCATAAAGGAGCAAAGAGAAATAATACTGAGTCATATTCCACCTTGAAGGGGAAAAAAAAGAAATAGCAAACATAAATGCACTTGTGTCTTGGAAGATTCAAAAGCAGAGGAGAGTCATTGACTTAAGGAGCACATGAGAGTCTTAGTAGCCAATACTAGGACCCTTTGAGGACAAGCTTTGGAAGCATCATCAGGTCCACTTCAGAAACCTGCAGAGGGTGATCCTCCAACAGAAGTGAATGTTATGATAAGGGTGAGCCCTTCTTTAAGAGCAGTATTTCACAGGGCATCCCAATTGGAAAAGACAAAGTTAGATTTTCCCTGTTCCCAGATGACATGATCTTATCTATAGAAAAACCTAAAAACTCTACCAAAAAACCTCCTAGAGCTGATAAACTAATTCAGTAAACTTTCAAGGTACAAAATCAATACACAAAAATCAGTAGAGTCTTGATATACCAACAATGAACTAGTAGAAAAAGAAATCAAGAAAACAAGCCCATTAATAATATCTATCAAAATAATAAAATACCTAGGAATAAATTTAACCAAGGAAGTGAAAGATCTTTACAACAGGAACTACAAAATACTGCTAAAGGAAATTGAAGAGGACTGCAAAAGATGGAAAGATATTCCATGTTCATGGGTTAGAAGAATTAATGTTGCAAACATGTCCATACTATACAAAGTGATCCACAGATTCAATGCAATCTCCAGGAAAATACCGATGACATTCTTCACACAAATAGAAAAAAAACCAATCCTAATATTCATATGGAACAATAAAAGATCCCTAATAGCCAAAGCAATCCTGAGTAAAAAAAATAGACAGAGGCATCACACTACCTAACTTCAATTTATACCACAAAGCTACAGTAACCAAAAAAGTATTGTAAGGGTATAAAAACAGACACATGGACTCATGGAATAGAATAGAGAACTCAGAAATCAATCCACATACTTACAGCCAACTGACCTTCGACAAAGGCACCAAGAACATACACCAGAGAAAGGACAGCCTCTTCAATAAATGGTGCTGGGAAAACTGGATATCCATTTGTAGAATGAAACTAGACCTGTACATCTTGCCATATATCAAAATAAACTCAAAATGGATGAAAGACAAATATAAGAAATAAAACTATAAAATTCCTAGAAGAAAACATAGGGGAAACACTTCAGGATGTAGGACTGGGCATAGACAAGCAACAAAAGAAAAAAAAAATAAACAAATGGGATTATATCAATCTAAAAAGCTTCTTCATGGCAAAGAAAACAATCAACAGAGTGAAAAGACAACCTATATAATGGGATAAAATATTTGCAAACTACATATCCAACAAGGGATAAATATCCGAAATATATAAGGAACTCAAACAACTTAACAGTAAAATAATAATAATAATAATCCAATTAAAAAATGGACAAAAGAGCTGAATAGACATTTCTCAAAAGACATACAAATGGCCAAAAAGGATATGAAAAAGTGCTCAGCATCACTTATCATCAGGGAAATGCAAATTAAAACCACACTGTGATATCATCTCACTCTGTTAGACTCGCTGTAATTAAAAAGACAGAAAATAACAAATGCTGGTGGGGATGCAGAGAAAGGGAACAATTCTACACTGTTGGTGGGACTATAAATTAGTACAGACTTTATGGAAAATAGTATGGAGATTCCTCAAACAACTGCATATAGATTTGTCACATGATCCAGCAATTCCACTGCTGGGTGTATACCGAAAGGAATGGAGATCATCATATTGAGGAGATGCCTGCACTCCCATGTTTATTGCAGCTCTATTTACAATAGCAAAGATATGAAATCAACCTAAATGTCCACCAATGGACTACCAGATAAGGAAAATGTGTTATACACACACAATGGAATACTACTCTGCCATAAAAAAGAATGAAATTCTGCCATTTATAGCGGCATGGATGAGCTTGGAGAAAATTATGTTAGGTGAAACAAGCCAGGCACAGAGAGAGAAATACCACATGTCCTCACTCATGAGTAGGAGTTAAGGAATAAGAAAGAAAGAAAGAAAGAAGGAAGGAAGGAAGGAAGGAAGGAAGGAAGGAAGGAAGGAAGGAAGGAAGGAAGGAAGGAAGGAAGGAAGGAAGGAAGGAAGGAAGGAAGGAAGGAAGGAAGGAAGGAGAAAGAAAGAAAGAGACGAGAGAGAGAAAGAAAGAATCACAATAGTGCATTGAACTTTCAGAAGGAGAGAGTAGAACTGTGGTTACTAGAGGTGGGAAATGCGGAGGAGGATTAGCGAGAAATTGGTAAATAGACGCAAGGAATGATTATGGCTTGTAATGATGAACCTGCTAATTATCCTGATTTGATCATCACACATTGTACACAGGTACTGATATTGAACCCTCTAACCCACAAGTATGTAAAATCAATTATGCTTTAAAAATTTGAGAGAGAGAGAAATATTTCACAAGATTAGGTACTTCCTTAGGCGGGGACAGTGAAAGAAGCCACTGATGGCATAGGACAGAAATGCCTATTCTCAGGAGATAGTGAAGGCTATGTCACTTTTCTAAGACCACCCTCAGTGTAGCATTGGGTGTCAGAGACATGAGGCTCAAAGCAGAAATGGAAATTAAGAAGTCTGACATCTACCAAAGGCAATATAGACAAAATAAAACTTGGTAACTGGTCCATCACCATTTCAAATGTATAAAATTTGCCTGAGGTCACGAATGTCTGGAATGACACTGAGAGAATAAATAATATACTGACATGGATGTTCTTCACTAGATAAAGTCAATACATAGTTCCAAAACTAATCTCTGTGGGAGATTTCTCCCCATTATCTTGTGATTCATAGTTCGTGGACTCTAATAAACTGGCATAGACTTGTCGGCATCCTGGAGAAGATTAAACCAAAATAATTTTTCTCTGTTATTGCTCCTTCCCTCAGGTATCATAGTCTAGGCTGTGAAGAATCTACATTCTGAAAAAATGGCAGTACATTACAGAATTGGCAATACAAATTCTGAGGTCTCAACCTACTTTCATTCAATTTAGAGAATTCCATAGCCCTACCTTGTTATTTTCTTCCTTGGGACATGAGTCTGCTTGTAAGCTCCACAACTTTATGCCCTAAATACAAAGATGCCTATTTCTTCAGTGAAGTCTCTTGCACATAAGCTTCATTCTCCAATATCAGCTTAATCAGTACTAAGGGCTACATTTTGATGTGATTTCCTTCTCCTTTACACCTTGTTTATCTCTTAATTGGATTTAAAAATTGGACAGGGACGTGACAGATTTTAGGGCCCTCTTAAACCCTAACAATAGAGAAATTTTGTTGTAATTTGATAGTAAAGATATGAAATATGAACAATTCAAGGAACATAAAGCTTTCATTCTTAGTTCATTACTTCAAAAGGAACACATGTATACACTTTATATCCCATTCATAATGTTTCTATAAAGATAGTGTGCCCTGGACCATATTAAAATATGCATATTTGAAATGGGAAGATGTTCATCTAAGAATAGAAACTTCAAATACAAGATGAATAAGTTCTAGGGATCTAATGTCAGCTTGGTGTCTATAGTTAATAATACCGTATTGTATACTTGAGATTTGCTAAGCAAGTAGATCTTAAGCATTCTCACCACACACACACACAAAATGGTATCTCAACACAATTAAAGCCATATATGATGAACCCACTACCAATAGCATACTGAATGGGGAAAAGTTGAAAGCTTTTCCCTTGAGAATGGGATGAGACAAGGATGCCCACTCTCACCAATCCTATTGAACATAGTACTGGAAGTACTAGCCAGAGCAATCAGGCAAGACAAAGAAATAAACGGCATCTAGATTGGGAGAGATGAAGTCAAATTGTCCCTGTTTGCAGTGTTATGGTCCTTTATATAGAACAGCCTAAAGACTCCACAAAAAATCTCTTAGAGTTGATAAATGATTTCAGCAAAGCTGAAGGATGGAAAATCAACACAAAAAAATCAGTAGCATTTCTATACTCCAACAATTAACTAGCAGAAAAAGAAATAAAGAAAGCTAGCCCATTTACAATAGTCACCAAAAAATAAAATACATAGGAATAAAGTTAACCAAGGATGTGAAAAATCTCTACAATGAGAACTACAAACCACTGTTGAGAGAAACTGAAGAGGACACAAGAAAAGGGAAATATACCCCATGCTACTAGATTGGAAGTATTAACATTGTGAAAATGTCCATACTACCCAAAGTGATCTACAGATTCAATGCAATCCCCATCAAAATTACAATGACATTCTTCTCAGAAGTGGAAAAACCAATTCTAACTTTCATATGGAATAACAAAAGACCATGAATAGCCAACACAATCCTGAGCAAAAATAAAACAAAGCTGGAGGCATAACACTACCTGACTTTAAACTATACTTCAAAGCTATAATAACCAAAACAGCATGGCATTGGCCTAAAAACAGACACATGGACCAATAGAACATACTAGAGCTCCCAGAAATCAACCCACATATATACAGCCAAGTGATCTTTGACAAAGTCAACAAGATAATGCATTAGGGAAAGATCACCTCTTCAATAAATGGTGCTGGGAAAACTGGACATCTATACGTAGAAGAATGAAACCAGACCTGTACCTCTCACTGTATACCAACATCAACTCAAAATGGATTAAAGAATTAAATATACATCCCGAAACAATAAAACTCATTAAAGGAAACATAGGGGAAACACTTCAGGAAGTAGGATTGGGTACAGACTTTATGAATATGATCCCCAAAGCACAGGCAACCAAAGGAAAAGTAAACAAATTGGATTATATCAAACTAAAAAGCTTCTGCATAGCAAAAGAAACAATTAACAGAGCGAAAAGACAACCAACAGAGTGGGAGAAAATATTTGAAGAATATATATCTGACAAAGGATTAATATCCAGAATATGCAAGAAACTCAAACAATTAACACCAAAAAATATATAAATAAATAAAAACCAAGTAACTCAATTAAAAAATGGGCAAAGGAACTGAATAGACATTTGTCAAAGGAAGATATATTAATGGCCAACAGACACATGAAAAAATGTTCAACATCACTCAGCATTCAGGAAATGCAAATCAAAACCACTTTGAGACACCATTTCACTCCAGTTAGGATGGTGAATAAAACCCCTTTGAGATACCATTACACTGCAGTTAGGATGGTCCAAAAGGCTGTGAATGATAAATGCTGGTGAGGTTGCAGAGAAAAGGGAACTCTCATACACTTTTGGTGGGACAGCAAATGGTGCAGTCTTTATTGAAAATGGCATGGAAGTTCCTCAAACAATTACAGATGGATCTACCATATTACCTAGCTATTCCACTGCTGGGTGTATACCCAGAAGAATGGAAATCATCATGTTGAAGGGATACCTATAATCCCATGTTTATTGCAGCACTATTTACAATAGTCAAGAGTTGGAACCAGCCTAAATGCTCATCATCAGATGAGTGGATAAGGAAAATATAGTGTATCTACACAATGGAATACTATTCTGCTATTAAAAAAAATGAAATACTACCATTCGCAGCAACGTAGATGGACTTAGAGAAAATTATATCAAGTAAAGTAAGTCAGGCACAGAAAGAGAAATACTGCATTTTCTCACTTATTTGTGGGAGCTAATAAAAATAAATAAATAAATATACAAAGAAACAAACGGGGGATAGGGTGGGGAAGAAGGCACAACAATCACAACAATTCCTGAACTTAAGGTAAGTGACCAGATATGATGTTGACAGGGAGGGGGGGTTAGGGGGGAGGGGCAAAGAGGGCCAGGGAGGGCAGAAAAGGAGGAAAAGGTAAAGGGACATGAAAATCAACTACATTGTATATTGATAAATTAAAATTAAAAAATTGTAACTATGTGAGGTGATGGATGTGTTAATTAACTTGATCTTGGTAATCATTTCATAATGTATGCATACATCAAACCACCATACTGTGTACCTTAAGTACATCCAAATTTTATTTGTCAGTTTTACCTCAGTAATACTGGAAAAAAGATACATATTATATTTGAAAGAGTACTGATTTAACAGTCAGAGATTCTGGCTTTTATTTCCAAATCTCTCACTAACTGGGTTGGGTAAATCAGCTAAATTCTGTAGGCTTGAATTTCCACAACTTTAAAATGAGGGTTTTAGATTAAATGATTTACAGGACTCATAGGGTTTATCCATAGCAGACAACTCAAAACAGGCTGAAACGAGAACTTAAACAAATTCCCACTAACAGTTGCTGTAGATAAGATGCCCCCTCAACCTCATTGAATTTTAAATACCCACTGTAACTATTGAGGGTGGAAAATACTATCATGGTAATTGAAAGGTGGAGCCTTAAAGAGGTGATTAGATTGTAGGACCATGCCATAGTGAATGGGTGAATAATGGTGGTCAGGGGTGTGGTTCTGAGGGCTTTATTTTTATTTATTTATTTATTTTTAAATTTTATTTTGTCGATATACATTGTGGCTGATTATTGCTCCCCATCACCAAAACCTCCCTCCCCTTCTCCCTCCCCCCTCCCCCCCAACAATGTCCTTTCTGTTTGCTTGTCGTATCAACTTCAAGTAATTGTGGTTGCTATATCTTCTTCCCCCCCCCCGCGGTTTTGTGTGTGTGTGTGTGTGTGTGTGTGTGTGTGTGTGTGTGAATTTATATATTAATTTTTAGCTCCCACCAATAAGTGAGAACATGTGGTATTTCTCTTTCTGTGCCTGACTTGTTTCACTAAATATAATTCTCTCGAGGTCCATCCATGTTGTTGCAAATGGCAGTATTTCATTCGTTTTTATAGCTGAGTAGTATTCCATTGTGTAGATGTACCACATTTTCCGTATCCACTCATCTGATGATGGACATTTGGGCTGGTTCCAACTCTTGGCTATTGTAAAGAGTGCTGCGATGAACACTGGGGAACAATTATACCTTCGACTTGATGATTTCCATTCCTCTGGGTATATTCCTAACAGTGGGATAGCTGGGTCGTATGGCTCTGAACGATAACTGCTGGCGAGGTTGTGGAGAAAAAGGAACTCTGAGGGCTTTAAAAGGAGAGTGCATGAGGAACTATCTCACTCTCCCTGCTCTGCCATTTTTTGTCATGTGAGACCCCTGCATTGCTGTAAAGTCACTACCAAAGAAGACCCTGGACTTTGGACTTCCTAGCCTCTGAAACTGTAAGCAGTGAATTTTGTTTCCTTTTTAAAATACTCAGTTCTGTGTATTTTGTTAATAGCAACAGAAACAAACTAATACAACAGTATAATGTATAAATAAATATCGGTACATGCCTTTGTGAACATAAGGATGCATTTCTGTTTGATTTATATCCGGTAGTGGAATTGCTGGATCATAGTGTATGCTTGCATCCACCTTAGTTGATACTATCAAAGAGTTTTCCAAAGTTCTTGACTATACCAATATGTTCTTTTACCAATAGTAGTATATCAGTTTATTAGTTATTTACATCTTTGCCAACATTTGATCTTTTCTGTCTTTTTCATTTTTGTCATTCAGGTGACATGTAGTTGTATTTCCTTGTGGTGTTGACTTCCATTTTTCAGATGACTGATAAGGTTGAACACTTTTTTATGTTTACTGGCCATAAAACCCTTGTTTTAAAGACCACATTTTTTGACTTATGATTCTAGCATAGTACCTTCGATAATTGGAACCTTCTCAGGTAGAAATACCTAGACATTTAGATAGAGCAAAAGAATAAAAATATTGTGTTAGCTTGTTTTATATTTCTTATAACAATACCTGAAACTGGATAATTTATAATGAAATGAAATTTATTTCTTATAGTTTTGGAAGCTGGGAAGTCCAATGTCCAGGGGACACATCTGGTGAGGGCCTTCTTCTTGGTGGGGACTTTCTTCAGAGTCCCAAGGTGGTGCAGGGTATTGCATGATGAGGAGAGCAAGAACATGTTAATATGCTCACTTGCTCTCCTTATATAGCCACCAGTGCCACTTCCATGATAACCCACTCATCCATTAGTCCATTAGTCCATTCATACATGATTAATCTGTTCATGAAAGCCTAGCTCCCAATGATTCAATCACCTCTAAAAATGAGGATTAAGCTCCAACATGAGCTTGGGAGAACATTCAAACCAATCAAATATCCACTTAAATATGTACTAAAGTATATAGCTAAGCCAAAAGGAGGAAAGGAAAATCATCAAGTAATAGAAGCAAAGAGTTTAAAATTAAAACCAGAAGATAATCTCATAAACTTGCTTTAGTAGAATGGGGGTGGGCATTGGTCTGAGTATAAAACTCAGAGGTTCTGTATTAGTCCATTTTTGTTGCTTATAACAAAATAGCTGGAACTGGGTAATCTGTAAGAAAACAAAATTTATTGCTTACAGTTTCAGAGGCTGGGAAGTCCAAAGTTCAGGGAACACATCTTGTGAGAGTCTTTTTTGGTGATGGCTTTACAGCAATGCAAGGGTCTCAAATGGCAGAAAGTGGCAGAGCAGAAAGTGGGAGATAGCTCCTAATGTGCTCTCTTTTTAAAGCCCTCAGAACCATGCCCCTGACAACCATTATTAATTCATTCACTATGGCATGGTTATACAATCTAATCACCTCTTCAAGTTCCCACATTTCAATTACCATAGTAGGATTTCCCACCTTCAACAGTTACAGTGAGAATTAGCCTTCTAATTTATGAACATTTGGGGACACAATTCAATTAATCCACAGCCTTCTGCCCCTGTCCCCTAAAGTTCATGTTCTTCTCACAGGTAAATACATTCATTCCATCCCCGAAGTCTTAACTTGTTTCAACTCAAAAGTCCAAAGTCCAAAGTTCCAACTTTGAAATCAAAACAAGTTATCTACTTCCAAGATACAATGGTGGGACAAACATAGGGTGCATATTCCTATCCCAAAAGGGAGAAATAGGCCAAAAGAAAGTTGTAGCAGGTCTTAAAGAAGTCCAAAACCCAGCAGAGCAACCACTGAATCTCAAAGCTGAATCATATGTCTTGACTTTCTGTTCTACGTCCTTTGCACGCTGGTGTGTGGGTTGGGTTCCCAAGTCCTTGGGCAACTCCACTTCTATAGCTTTCCTGGTCTCAGGTAGTGCTTTAGCTCTCACAGGCTGGCATTGCATGCTGGTAACTCCACAATTCTGGCGTCTCCATGGTGGTCCCACTCCCATGGCTGCACTAGGCCTGATGCTGATGGGGTTTCTCTGCTGCAACTCCGACCCTACATTTCTGCTTAGTATTGCTCTAGGGAAGCCTGTCTGCAGTAACTCCACCCTTGTGACAGATGTCTGCCTTGTTTCCCAGCCTTTTTCATACATCCTTTGAAATCAGGGTGGAGGCTCCCAAACCTTCACAGCTCTGGCATTCTGTGAGCCTGCAGACCTAGCACCATGTGGATGCTGCCAAGGCTTCCAGCTTGTATTTTCCAAAGCTCTGAGTCTAACCATAACTGGGGCCAATTTAGTCACAGTTGGAGCAGCCAAAACACCTGGGATGCTGGTGCAGGAAGCAGCATCCCAAGGTGGTCTTACTTTACATCACTTTTTCTCTCTACTGCACTCTATCATAAATTTCATATCTATCTTGCAACTTTCGTATTCTTTCTGTGCTTAATCAGCTATTTAATATGTTCATTGAATTTCTGATTTCATATGTACATAAATGCATGGATATATTTCTGGACTTCTATCTAGTTCACCAAATATGCCTGGTTCTTTTTTTAGAGTCACTTATTTCTTTGTTATACTTTTAATAGCTTCTTTTATTTCTTTAAAAATAATAAGTGTGTGTACTATTTATTCTATATATGTTAATTTCAATAGATTCAATTTTTCTTAATCTATGTGCAATAATTCCCTTTAACTTGAATTCTATTTCCAGAAGAAAGGGGATCCAGAGACAAATGTCTTTTCCAATACTTTTTTTTTTTCTATAAGTTTCTATTTTCTCATTGTGTCTAGCCTCTAAGGTTTTAGTTTACTTTCTGATCAGTTCAGCATGTATTCACAAATGAATTTTCTATCTCTTCTAGAAATTTTAGATATTCTACACTAAATGTGTTCTCTGTAATCCAGTATACCATATTAATGGAATTGGGAGACTTACAATAACATTTATGTTAATATTAGAAATTCCTATATTCCTGTCTTAAGCCCAACTTGTTCAGAATATATGTTGAAATATATTAATGGAACAGGATTACTAATATTTTATTAGGATTTCTGCATATATTTTCACAAATTAGATTGGTCTATCATTTTCTCCTTTGTACTCATTTTTGGCTTTTACCTCTAGATTATTGTATTAGTCCATTTCTGTAGCTTATAACATAAATACCTGAAACTGGGTGATTTATAAGAAAAAATTTATTGCTTACAGTTTTGGAGGCTGGGAAGTCCAAAGTCTAGGGAACACATCTGTTGAGGTGACTCTACAGCAATGCAGGGTATCACATGGCAGAATGGTGGAACACAGAGAGAGAGACTCTTACATGCTCTCCTTTTAAAGCCCTCAGAACCATGTCCATGACCACCATTATTAGTCCATTCCCTAGGCATGGTTCTCAGCATCTAATCACCTCCTTGAGGCCCTACCTTTCAATTACCGTAATAGGATTTCCCACCCTCAACAGTTACAATAGGGATTAACCTTCAATGACTTAAAATTTGGGGGACACAGTTCAACTCATATCAGTTATAATAGTTTCATAAAAGAGTTGAAAAATGTTCCTTCTCTTTTACATTTTTTTAGACCTATGTATAGAAAATAAGAATTATGTGTTCTTTAAAAATTTAGTGGACCTGGAGGGTTTTGGTTGGGAGAGTTTCTAATGATAGCTTCAAGGGTTCATCCAGTTCCTATTTTGTCTTGAATTAGTTTCAAAAATTTATAATATTCTATAAATATGTGCATTTCATGTATACTTTCAAATGTATTGGCAAAAAAGTTCTCATAGTATTATTTTATTATTATTAAACATCTTTAATCTATCTATATCTATGTTTCTTCAATGTCAGAAAGAGGGAAGTCACTAATGACCAGTGTAAAATAATTAGGTGATATCTGACAATTTTTCAGAATTGATGAGAAACCTGAATCTTCAGATTCAAAGTTTCAAGAAGACTAATGGATTCTGTCAGGATGGATCACAGATCCCTCTACCCCATCCTGTGCAGGTCATGAGTCAGGTAGTTGACAAGAGATTCTCGCAGCCAATAATAGGCTAGACATGCTTTATTATGATGTGAGCTCTGCTGGCTAGCACTTCAGAACCACTGTCTTCCATATCGAAAGTACACAATGGTGGCAATGAGCCAAGGAGCACATGGGCGCACATATGCAGTTATGCTACTCTTATATAACTTGTTTACAATGGATGTGTTGAATCACACCCAGCCAGATATGAGGCGAGGGGGCCTGACTATACTGATTCCATTTTCCTCACAGATTCCAAGAAGAATAAGTAAAAAAATTCACAAGTTGGTATTCTGTAGTAAACTTTAGAACACTAAAGACAATAATAAAGCAATATGAAAGAAAAGAAAGGTTAGCTGAAAAGAAGGACAATAAGATTGTCAGCAGACTTAACAACAGCATTGGAAGCTAGAAAACAATAAAACACTTTGAGTCAAGGAAATATGTAACTGTCAAGTTAGAATTATATACCTAAGCAAAACAATCTTTCAAAAATTACTATAGAATAAAGATATATTCCAACAAAACTAAACTTTGAAATTTTCTATGAAGCATTTCTCACTAAAGGAACTTCTAAGGATTGTTCTTTAGGAAGAGGGAAAGTGATATGAGAAGGAAAGTCAGGTATACAAGAAACAATTGAAGGTAATAATAAACATAGGGATAAACTAAATGAACTTTGATCATATGAATGTTTCCAACACAAAGAAATGAGAAATGTTTGAGGTAATGAAAAAAATAAAATTAGTGGTAGCTAGAATTTCAGGGGATGAGGTGGGTTGACAGAAACGGATAGATAGGTGGAACACAGAGGATTTTTAGGGCATCAAAACTATTCTGTATGATACTGTAATGGTTAATACATGACATTATGCATTAAGCAGAACCCAGAGAATTGTACAATACAAAGAGAGAACCCTCATATAAAATTAACAATAATCTATCAATATTGATTCATAATTGTAACAAATACACAGCACTAAAGGAACAAGTCAATAACAGTAGAAACTGTATGTGGGTGGGGGAGGGTATGGGAACTATTTGAACTTTCTGTTCAATTTCTCTGTAAAACTAACATTGCTATAAAATTTTTTTAAAATGGCAAATAGGTATATTTGTGAGCTTTTTCTGGGGTTAAATGCAGCCCCCAAATTTCAGTGGCTTACAGCCCAAAATATTTCTTTCTCTTTTACCAGTTTATGAGTTGTATGAACCTATGTTCCACATGTCTTTTCTTTCTAGAATACCAACTGAAAAAATAGTTCCCATCTTGGACATGCTAGTCTCATGGTGGAGGGCAGGGGAAAGAGAAAAATCAAGCAATTGTGATAGAATTTAAAAGATCTGCTGTCAACTGGCACACTGTAACTTCTGCTTAAATCCCACTGACCCAAGAAAATAAAATGACCAAGCCTGACAATGGGGCAGGGAATAATATGTATATCATTTTATTTACTTTTCTGTATGTTTTAATCATTACACAATTAAAAAAAATAAAATATGTAGTATCTTGCTTTATTTAAGGATTTTGCGTTGCCCTAAGATTGCCAAATGAAGTCATGATACGAGTACAAGTATAGAGGTCAGGAAGCTTGATTTATAATCTTAGCATGGTTGCTGTCTAACTTGGTTAAGTGTTTTAATATTTCTATACCTTAATTCAGTTTCTCCTCTTGGCATTACTGAAGTTGAATGTTTGTTACAAAAAAAGCAAAACAAACAAACAAACAAAAAACCCACAAACACAGAAGTCAAATAAAAAATGTAAAAAAGAAAAAAAATTATGAGCTAATGTAAATGTTAATTGATCAAATGCTCAGAATGTAACCAAGAATATTTACTGGATGGGCAACAAGGATTATTAGTAGAATACACAGCAGATACATAATTTCATAATAAAACCATGCTTGTAAAATATTTTACACTTTGTTGACATGTTAACAGAGAATTTCACACTTCATTGAAAAGTCATTAAGACAATTACCAGGTCATTAGTGTACACTTTAAGTCTCAGATTTGAATCCGTATTCTCTAAAGAATTCTTTTTGACATTTAGTTTAGTGCTTAGCATATGCTGAGTCAGGATGAAATCTGCTCCATCTTTTCTACCCACCTAACAACTAGCCCTACGAGACTGCTGACAGTGTTTCTTAGATTTGTTCAGGAAATCCTGGAAATTTATCCAACTACTTATGGCTTGCAGATTCATTCAAGTTTCCTAAAAGGAGATCTTCATAATCTGGTACATTGGATTTCTGCCCTACTGGGACTCCTGAGTGACTATTTATGTCTTTAAAAATATAAATTATTAATGTTCTTTTAAATGCATAAAATTATAAATAAAAATAGATTATAATTTAATTGTCCATATAATTGATGTTAATATCTTTAAAAACAACAAAAACACATGGTGACAAAATTCCATCAGAATGCGTGTATGTATTTCTTTAACTTTTTACAAAACTATATATAGTATTTTACAGACTGATTTGCACATTGTACAAGACACCATAATTATCTTGGAAATTGTTCCTTGTCAGTATATACAGATATTTTAGTTTAATGTCTACTTATTATTACTCTTTATGATTAAATAATATCATAATTTATTTAGTGATTCTATTATTGATAAATATTTGAATGGCTTACCATTTTGAACAGTGTTGCAATGAACACCCTTATATATGTATATTTTGATGTATTTTTGTGAGTATATCCACATATTGCCCAGTTTTTGATGTGTTCTCTAGGTCCAACAGATGGCAAGAAGTTTTATCATGTGTATAAGGGAGTTATAAAACCATTTAAAGGAGCACATATGTAAGGATGGCATTCTTTATAGAGAAAGGTAGATGTGCACACATTCAGGCTACAAAGCATTCAGCCAATTTCTTTGATACTTGTGTATCATCTAAGCTAGAAATCTTACTGTTGTGAGAGAGATGAAACTTTATTATGGCCTCTACTGAAATATAAAACCTGTCCAACAAAAGCTATAGTACTTGCCAATCTATGTGAGGTGTGATTTTTGTATTTATTAAAAAACTATATTTGCATTTTCAAAGATTATATCTAGTATTGGCATATTGAGAATAAATGGTGCTTTTGGGACAATGTAATGCATCTGTGCCACCTCTCATTTACTGAATGCTTCCTAAGTGTTGGAATTTCCAAAGACCAAAAATGTCTTTGAGGTGTTCCCCTATATATATGTTGAGTGAACTATGTCTCTCTCTAGCCCTGTTTTAACTCTGATCCCAATTTCCAAAGATCACTATTTGGAATATCAGGGAAAGATACGAGGCTGGAATTTCTTGATGATATAGTACTAGCCAACTGTAACAGTATACTCAAAAACAGTAGCCAGAATTTATTTGATGAATATTTCAAAATTACACCATTTGAATGAGCTGAAGGTATATTGTGAGGAGGTAGTCTATTTTTGGAGTGATTACCTTCTTTTAAGTAAAGGAATTTGGGGGAGAAATGGTTCACAAAGATATTTAAATACATATCATAGATACTCTCAGCCTCTGAAGTACACCCTCAGGATTCAAAGTACTGACTCTTCATTTCCCAATTTAAAAGTCAGGTTACTTTATTTTCTTTTTTAATATTTTATTTTATTTTATTTCATCAACATACAATGTGGTTGATTATTGTGGCCAATTACCGAAACTTCCCTCCCACCACCCTCACCCCCTCCCTCCCAACAATGTCCTTTCTGTATGCTTGTTGTATCAATTTCAAGGAATTGTAATTGTTCTGTCTTCTTCCCCCTCCCCCAGTTTTTTTTGTTTATTTATTTATTTATTTTTAGCTCCCACAAATAAGTGAGAACATGTGATATTTCTCTTTCTGTGCTGACTCATTTCACTTAATATAATTCTCTCTAGGCCCATCCATGTCGTTGCAAATGGCAGTATTTCATTATTTTTTATAGCTGAGTAGTATGCCATTGTGTACATATACCACATTTTCCATATCCACTCATCTGATGATGGACATTTGGGCTGGTTCCAACTCTTGGCTATTGTAAAGAGTGCTGCGATGAAAATTGGGGAACAGGTATACCTTCGACTTGATGATTTCCATTCCTCTGGGTATATTCCCAGCAGTGGGATACCTGGGTCGTATGGTAGATCTATCTGCAATTGTTTGAAGAACCTCCATACCGTTTTCCGTAGAGGCTGCACCATTTTGCAGTCCCACCAACAATGTATGAGAATTCCTTTTCCTCTTCAACCTCGCCAGCAATTATCGTTCAGAGTCTTTTGGATTTTAGCCATCCTAATTGGGGTGAGATGGTATCTCAGTGTGGTTTTGATTTGCATTTCCCGAATGCTGAGTGATGTTGAGCATTTTTTCATATGTCTGTTGGCCATTCGTATATCTTCCTTAGAGAAATGCCTATTTAGCTCTTTTGCCCATTTTTTAATTGGGTTGCTTGTTTTTTTCTTGTAAAGTTGTTTGAGTTCCTTGTATATTCTGGATATCAATCTTTTGTCAGATGTATATTTTGCAAATATTTTCTCCCACTCTTTTGGTTGTCTTTTAACTCTGTTAATTGTTTCTTTTGCTGTGCAGAAGCTTTTTAGTTTGATATAATCCCATTTGTTTATTTTTCCTTTGGTTGCCCGTGCTTTTGGGGTCATATTCATGAAGTCTGTGTCCAGTCCTACTTCTTGTAGTGTTTCTCCTATGTTTTCTTTAAGAAGTTTTGTTGTTTCAGGGTGTATATTTAATTCTTTAATCCATTTTGAGTTGACTTTAGTGTATGGTGAAAGGGATGGGTCTAGTTTCATTCTCCTGCATATTGATATCAACCCACACACCTATAGCCATCTGGTCTTTGACAAAGGCACCAAGACATACACTGGGGAAGAGACTGCCTCTTCATCAAATGGTGCTGGGATAAAAGTCAGGTTACTTTAGTAACGAGAGAAGAGTTTAAAGCAGACTCTTCCAGCTACCAGGAAAATGAGGTTAGAAATAAGAGCCTATATGTAAGAGCCCCCTGATATTTTGGGGATCTGCAACTTGTCTCAGTTTAGTCTGTACCTGAATGGGAATAGACCTCAAGTAGAAGAGATCATATTGGCTCTGCCAGAAGGCCCCACAACTCTTGATTTATGATAATCCCTTCTAGCCACTCACTGAGCTGAATATGACCTTGTCAGTTGATCCAGAACACAGCTAGCCCTGTATGACCTGGGTAGTTATAGGAAGCTGCCCACCATTTAGCATCTAGTGGTTCATGAAAAAAAAAAAAAACTGCTTCTGTTAGGACAATCTTGCTCAGCCTTGCATATAAACCAGGGAAGCCTGGGATACAGGGCTTCTCAAAAGCCTTGTGAGACAGTGGTGGGATAAGCATAGGATACATATTCCCATTCAAAACAGGAGAAATAGGGTTGATGCAGCCAGGATCCCAGAGGCCGGGGCAGCGCTGAAGGCGGCCAGCTGCCCTATTCAGGATTCGAGGTTACAGGCTGGCATAAAAGAAGATTCCTGGGAGCGCCCGAGCCGCGCCGCGGGACAGACTGAGCAGCCCGAGGCGGCAGCGGCCAAGAATGGGGACGGTACCAAGCAGAGGCAGAGAGGGAGCTGCCTGACCTGGCACAGCCATGTGAGTGACCCCTGGCCCGGCCCTGCTGGGGGGGCAGATGACCGCCTGGCTTCCGCCTGCACCACCGGGCCACTCACTGCCCCCGGGGTTGCCTCCATTTTCTCAGTTGGTGGCAACTCCGGCCCGGCTCGACCAAGCCTGTCCTCCTCGCCTAGCTCAGCTCCTCACTGAGCCTTCCCACTTGCTTGCCCCAGCATGGTGCTTCCTGGGGCCTGCGGGCTGGCCTCCCCTCCCACTCCCTCCATGGTTTTCTGGCGAGGCTGGTGGCGTGGGGCGTCCCCGGCCAGCGTCGGGAGGGCAAGGAAGTATGGGCTGGGCTGAATGTCACTCCACCACACCCTGGGCTCCGGCCCCCAGTAAACTTCCTCTTACTGGGAGGCAGATACCATCTCTGCGGCCACCAGTTTGGAAAAACGCCTAACCGATTTCTGGTTAGGAATACTATGGTTGGAGAGTTCCCAAGTTCGCTCGAAACTGCCAGAGAGCTGACTGCAGGGGGGCCACGGACTCGGTCTGTGCCTGGGGGATACAAAGGTGAACCATGTGCTGTGGGCTCCTCCTGGAAGGAGCTCACGCTCTGGTGTGGGAGATAAGACAAGTACACAAATAACCGTGATACCAGGAGGAAGGTGATAAGTCCTAAGAAAGATCTACACAGTGCTACAAAGGCACCCAGAGCGACCGGTTGTCTG
Source organism: Cynocephalus volans (assembly GCF_027409185.1). NCBI lineage: Eukaryota > Metazoa > Chordata > Mammalia > Dermoptera > Cynocephalidae > Cynocephalus > Cynocephalus volans. The sequence goes on along the minus strand of NC_084478.1, from coordinate 107,687,358 downwards.
CGCCTAGCAGAAACCTGGTAGACTTCCTGGGTGAGGCGGTGCTGAGCAGTGTCTTGAAGGCCCAGCTGATAGACGTGGGTTGCAGAAGACACGTCCCAGCCAAGCCCAGTGCGCAGAGAGCAGGGAGACGTCCGGCTAGGGAGGCAGTGACTCGACAGAAACCACACACCCTGTGGGGTCACCACTGCACAATCCAACAGCCCAGGCCAGAGCGCACGGAACAGGGAGAAGTCCTGCATGGGAAGTGGAAACTCAGCAGAGACCACACACCCTGCGGTACTGACCCATGATCCAGCATCCCAGCAGAGTCCAAGCTGACCAGAGAGTTGGCTCCCAGGAGAGGCCCAAGACCCAAGGCAACCATACACACAAGGCACTAGAGGCCAACTGAGCAGTCACGGAGGTAGCCATACCAAATTGGCAACCACAGCAACATCTTTGTTAGTCAAAAGTCTCAAACCAGTGGACTGTGAAACCCCCTGCCACAATGATTAAACATAAAAAAAAAGATACCAGAAATACAAAAAATCAAGAAAGTACACCACCAAAAGTTAATAAATCTCAAACTCTAGATCCTATACAACAAGAAGCCCTTGAAATGACTGACAAGGAATTTCGAGTGATAATTCTAAGGAAACTGAATGAGATACAAGAAAACTCAGCTAGACATCATGATGAAATGAGGAAAAGTATACAGGACCTGAAAGAGGAAATGTACAAGGAAATAAATGTCCTGAAAAAAAATGTAGCAGAACTTGCAGAACTGAAGAAGTTATTCAGCAAAATAAAAAACACAAAGGAGAGTTTAAGGAGCAGGCTTGTCGAAGTTGAAGAGAGAACCTCTGAACTTGAAGATGGGCTGTTTGAAATAACACAAGCAGACAAAAAGAAAGAAAAAAGAATCAAAGACATTGAAGAAAATCTGAGAGACCTATCAGACAACCTTAAGCACTCAAATATCCGAGTCATGGGTATTCCAGAAGGGGAGGAAAACGGAGATCGCATTGAAAACATATTCAACAAAATAGTGGCAGAAAACTTCCCAGGTATATGAAAAGTCACAGATCTTCAGATCCAGGAAGCTCAACGATCTCCAAATGTATTCAACCCAAAAAGGCCTTCTCCAAGACATGGTATAGTCAAATTAGCAAAACTCAGAGACAAAGAGAGAATCTTAAAAGCTGCAAGAGAGAAGCATCAAATCACCTATAAGGGAGCCCCAATCAGGCTAACATCAGACTTTTCATCACAAACCTAAAAGCTAGAAAGGAATGGGGTGATATATTCAAAATACTAAAAGACAAAGATTGCCAGCCAAGAATACTTTACCCTGCAAGGCTATGCTTCCGAAATGAAGGGCAAATAGTATATTTCTCAGACAAACAAAAACTGTGGGAGTTCACTACCACACGACCACCCTTACAAGAAATCCTCAAGGGAGTACTGGGTTTGGTTCCTGAAAAATAGCTACCAATGCCATAAAAACCCAAGAAAAATCAAAACACACTAGTATAATAAAAATGACAATTATAAAGAGAAAACAAGCAAACAAAAATGCTATCTACAACCTAAGGAACCAACAAACACAGAAACCAAACAGTAAATCAGAAAGCAAGGAACAAAAGACACCTAAGACAACCAAACAACCAATAAAATGCTAGCAATAAATCAACAGCTTTCAATAACAACTCTTAATGTAAAAGGCTTAAATTCCCCAATCAAAAGACACAGACTGGCTGACTGGATCAAAAAGGAGGACCCAACTATATGCTGCCTACAAGAGACCCACCTCACCCATAAAGATTCACATAGACTAAGAGTGAAAGGATGGAAAAAGTTTTACCATGCAAACAGAAAAGAAAAACGAGCTGGAATAGCTATTCTTATATCTGACAAAATAGACTTTAAACTAAAAACCATAAAAAGAGACAATGAGGGACACTACTTAATGATAAAAGGACTGATCCATCAAGAAGACATAACAATCATAAATATGTATGCACCCAATGTTGGAGCAGCCAGATTTATAAAACAAACTCTATTAGACCTAAAGAAGGAAATAGACACTAATACCATAATAGCAGGGGACCTGAATACCCCACTGTCAATATTAGACAGATCATCTAGGCAAAGAATCAGTAGAGAAACAAAAGATCTAAACAAGACTCTAGACCAATTGGAATTGGCAGATATCTACAGAACATTCCATCCAACAACCTCAGAATATTCATTCTTCTCATCAGCACATGGATCATTCTCCAGGATAGATCATATATTAGGTCACAAATCAAGTCTCAATAAATTCAAAAAAATTGGAATTATCCCATGTATTTTCTCAGACCACAATGGATTAAAACTAGAAATTAATAACAAATGAAACTCTGGAAACTATACAAACACATGGAAATTAAACAGTATTCTACTTAAAGACGTATGGGTTCAAGAAGAAATCAAGCAGGAAATCAAAAAATTTATTGAAACTAATGAAAATAATGATACATCATACCAAAACCTGTGGGATACTGCAAAAGCAGTATTAAGGGGGAAAGTTATTGCATTAAATGCTAACCTCAGAAGAATGGAAAGATGGCAAGTGAACAACCTAACTCTTCACCTTAAAGAACTAGAAAAACAAGAACAATCCAAACCTAAAGTTAGCAGATGGAAAGAATTCATTAAGATCAGAACAGAACTGAATGAAATTGAAACCCAAAAAACAATACAAAAGATCAATGAATCAAAAAGTTGGTTTTTTGAAAAGATAAATAAAATTGACAAACCATTAGCATGGCTAACAAAATAAAGAAGAGAGAAGATTCAAATAACAAAAATTAGAAATGAAAAAGGCGATATTACAACTGATTCATCTGAAATACAAGGAATCATTCGAGACTAGTATTAAACAACTATATGCCAACAAATTTGAAAATCTGGAGGGAATGGATAAATTTCTGGACACACACAAGCTCCCAAAACTCAACCATGAAGACGTAGGAAATCTGAAAAGACCAATAACAATAAAGGAGATTGAAGCTGTTATCAGAAGGCTCCCAACAAAGAAAAGCCCAGGACCAGATGGATTCACAGAAGAATTTTACCAAACATTCAAAGAAGAATTGACACCGATGCTTTACAAACTATTCCAAAAGATTGAAACAGACGCAAATCTCCCAAACTCATTCTATGAAGCAAACATCATCCTGATACCAAAACCAGGTACAGATATAACCAAAAAAGAAAACTACAGGCCGATATCCTTGATGAATATAGATGCAAAAATCCTCACTAAAATACTAGCAAACAGAATACAGCAACACATACGTAAAATTATTTACCACGATCAAGTGGGATTCATCCCAGGGATGCAAGGTTGGTTCAACATATGCAAATCAATAAACGTGATACACCATATTAATAAACTCAAACACAAGGACCATATGATCATCTCTATAGATGCTGAAAAAGCATTTGATAAAGTTCAGCACTCATTCATGACAAAGACCCTCTATAAGTTAGGTATAGAGGGAAAGTATCTCTACATAATTAAAGCCATATATGCCAAACCCACTGCCAACATCATCCTGAATGGGGAAAAGCTGAAAGCTTTTCCTTTAAGAACAGGAACTAGACAAGGATGCCCACTCTCACCACTCCTATTCAACATAATATTGGAAGTACTAGCTAGAGCAATCAGAGAAGAGAAGGAAATAAAGGGCATTCAGATGGGAAAAGATGAAGTCAAACTGTCCCTGTTTACAGATGACATGATCCTATATATCGAACAGCCGAAAGCCTCTACAAGAAAACTATTGGAATTGATAAATGATATCAGCACAGTAGCAGGATACAAAATCAACACACAAAAATCATTAGCATTTCTTTTCTCCAATAGTGAACATGCAGAACGAGAAATCAAGAAAGCCTGCCCATTTACAATAGCCACCAAAAAAATAAAATACTTAGGAATTGAGTGAACCAAGGAAGTGAAAAATCTCTACAATGAGAACTACAAACCACTGCTGAGAGAAATCAGAGAGGATACAAGAAGATGGAAAGATATCCCATGGTCTTGGATTGGAAGAATCAACATAGTGAAAATGCCCTAATACCCAAAGTGATATACAAATTCAATGCAATCCCCATCAAAATTCCAAAGACATTTTTCTCAGAAATAGAAAGAACTATCCAGACGTTTATATGGAATAATAAAAGACCACGCATAGCCAAAGCAATGCTGAGCAAAAAAAAATAAAGCTGGAGGCATAACACTACCGGGCTTTAAGCTATACTACAAAGCTATAATAACCAAAACAGTATGGTACTGGCATAAAAACAGACACACGGATCAATGGAATACAATAGAAAATCCAGAAATCAACCCACACACTTACTGCCATCTGATCTTTGACAAAGGCACCAAGCCTATTCACTGGGGAAGGGACTGCCTCTTCAGCAAACGGTGCTGGGATAAATGGATATCCATATGCAAGAGAATGAAACTAGACCCATACCTCTCACCATATACTAAAATCAACTCAAAATGGATTAAGGATTTAAATATACACCCTGAAACAATAAAACTTCTTAATGAAAACATAGCAGAAACACTTCAGGAAATAGGACTGGACACAGACTTCATGAATATGACCCCAAAAGCACGGGCAACCAAAGGAAAAATAAATAAATGGGATTATATCAAACTAAAAAGCTTCTGCACAGCAAAAGAAACAATTAACAGACTTAAAAGACAACCAACAGAGTGGGAGAAAATATCTGCAAAATATACATCTGCCAATGGATTAATATCCAGAATATATAAGGAACTCAAACAACTTTACAAGAAAAAAACAAGCAACCCAATTAAAAAATGGGCAAAAGAGCTGAATAGGCATTTCTCTAAGGAAGATATACAAATGGCCAACAGACATATGAAAAAATGCTCAACATCACTCAGTATCTGGGAAATGCAAATCAAAACCACACTGAGATACCATCTCACCCCAGTTAGGATGGCTAAAATCCAAAGCACTCTGAACGATAAATGCTGGCGAGGTTGCGGAGAAAAAGGAACTCTCATACATTGTTGGTGGGACTGCAAAATGGTGCAGACTCTATGGAAAATGGTATGGAGGTTCCTCAAACAATTGCAGATAGATCTACCGTGCGACCCAGGTATCCCAATGCTGGGAATATACCCAGATGAATGGAAATCACCAATTCGAAGGTATACCTGTTCCCCAATTTTCATCGCAGCACTCTTTACAATAGACAAGAGTTGTACCCAGCTCAAATGTCCATCATCAGATGAGTGGATACGGAAAATGTGGTACATCTACACATTAGAATACTACTCAGCTATAAAAACGAATGAAATACTGCCATTTGCAACAACATGGGTGGACCTTGAGAGAATTACATTAAGTGAAACGAGTCAGGCACAGAAAGAGAAATACCACATGTTGTCACTTATTGGTGGGAACTAAAAATTAATATATAAATTCACACACAGACACACAAAAAAATTAAAAATAAATTCACACACACACACACACACACACAAAAAAAAAACCGGGGTGGGGGGAAGAAGATATAACAACCACTATTACTTGAAGTTGATATGACAAGCAAACAGAGGGGACATTGGTGGGGGGGAGGGGGGAGGGAGGATGGAGGGAAATTTTGGTGATGGGCAACAATAATCAGCCACAATGTATATCGACAAAATAAAATTTAAAAAAATAAAAAAATAATAAATAAATAAATAAATAAATAAAGCCTTGTGAGTAGAAGAAATGATATCTTTTTGTTCTTCGTGGCTGTAGTAGAATTCCTGACAGTTTTCTTTTTACATAGCTACAAATGTGTATGAAGTTGTTTTAAGTGAGCTCAAGAAGGCAAAACCATGAATCTGTATCATTTTATTACTTTCCTTGTTACTGATCTATATTAAGACACAACTTTCTGTCCCTTTTGCCTTTCCCACAAGCAGAGTTTCCAGTTGATCTCTTTGGGTAATGGTTGTATTTGCAGCACTATGTAGCACTAAGGTATAGATGAGTTGTTATACATCACTTATTTCTCATGGTCCCTGGGAGGTTTGCCACCAACTTCCTTTGACATTAATAAGATCAGTGTCCCATGCTGTATTATTGGAAGGAACACATACTCTAAACCTCCTAGGTGTTTTCTCTTATTGAAAGTCACACGAAACAAACAGTTTGTGAATGAAAAACATGCCAAGAGACTGTTATTGAAAGATGATTGGCTGACCATTTCTGACCTCAGACACATATCCTCCTATAAGATTGTAATTTGAAATGATCTGAAGGGCTGGCTGGTTAACTCACTTGGGAGAGCATGGTGCTGGTAAAATGACCTGAAGATGGAGCTGAACAAAGAAAGGGCAATGCTGCATCCTGTGAGAGTGCTAAAACAAAAATATGCTTTTTTCCAAGTGTCTAAAATGCTAAATCAATTCCTATGTGGGAAATGCAACCATCAGTAACAGGGATTTCTCCTGTGCTAGAAAAGTTGATCACTGATAGAAGAACTTAGTCACACTATGCAGAACTTAAGAATAGAGTCTAAGTATTAATCACATAAAAGATAAAAGCCTTCTCATTTTTTTGATAAATAACATGCCCATATATTTAACTTAAATTCTATGTTGATTTATTAATTCATTCATTTGGTTTTTATAATTGTATCTACATACCTATTGCTTATACTTAGGTAATTTTTAAAATCAATTATGCACTTATGCCTCAGTATATAGAGTAGTTAACATAGGTAAACACGGCCAACCCAATAAAAACATATTACAGTCTGTAATTATGTATTATAATTGTGTATACAACCTGTGATGTTCTCAGCAGTGAGATAGAGAAAACAGATTGTATAAAATATTCTTTGACTAGTAAACATGTCAAAAACAAGGGCTGGCCAATTAGCTCAGTTGGCCAGAGTGCAGCCTTATAACACCAAGGTTACAGGTTTGGATCCCCATACCAGCCGGCCACCAAAAACCAACCAACCAAACAAACAAACAAACAAAAACAAAAACAAAAAAACCCCACAAAAAAACCAACAGCATTGACTACAACTTTTACTTATATAGTATTCGATATTCAACAGTCTATGTAGGTCTTTATCCCATTTTTGCCTCTTTACCCAAATGTAAACTCAAAATAGTTTTGTCTTAACATCCCATCAAGACATAGTTTAAAATTAAAACACGTCTTGAACTATGTTAATGAAGATTAGAAAAATGTCACAGTAGCCCAGGAAGCTGAATGTGACTACTCTGTGGAAAATTATCAATTGCTTCTTTCCTGAAGTGTAAACCTGTGATATCATAGTGTAAGCACTAACTTAACCAAATTATAAGAACTCATGAGGGAAAAAATGTTGTCTTATTTCTCCAATGAACATTATTTTAAACTAATTTTAGTTCTAATTCCTGATAAATCTAGTTAGATTGAGAACTTACTAGGCTATAAGTCCATCAAACATATTTGAATCTTGGTAAATATTCAGAGTGCTTAACTAGATCCATTGGGGCTCAAAGGTCTGATATGTGGTAAAAAACTCGCTGGGCTTTGTGTCTATGGTTCCAATCACTGTCTTTTGTCTTCCAGCAGCAGAACTTACTTGTTTTGTTTTTAATACAACAGATTCATATTTTCAAAGAAGGATTTATGTTGGATATTCTTATAAAGGGATTATGTGCTCTTTGAATATATAGAAATTTTAAAGCAAAATCTTTATAATAAATATTATATTCTATCTATATAGTAACTCAAATCATTCCACCACAGATATGGATTCTGATTAAAAGCTAATAGCCATTTCTTTGTTGTAAAGATCTTTCTCAGAAGCACAATCCTAATCTAATTTGTTTGTCTAGGGTGTATATCTTAGGGGAGAACAGAGAAAAAAGATAAAAAATTTGAATAGACCCTAAATTGAATATATCAGAACTTGGCACAGTTAAAGTACTAATACAATTTACCTGGGAACCTAATATGGAATTTGCTATTCAAGAAGTTTAAGCAGAAACTGGGTGTTTGTTGTTCTTGGGATGCTATTTCACATTCTGAGAAAATGCCTATTTCTTTATGTGTGGATACATTCATTCAGACAAATCTTCCAAATAGTATGTCTGTCTAAGTCATTTCCTGAGTTGTTAAAAGTATCTGCAGTTAAGGTCCTTCAGCCCTACCTCCATATTTTGATGTTCTCCCTAGTCTATTCACTGTTAGCATCTTCTGACTATCCTGCAAATTCTTCTTCCCTCTCCATCATCTATGAAACTGAAATACAGAAAAAGTTAGAATAGAAGAGGAGGCAAAAAGACACCGGTCAATTTCTCCATCATAATTTTTAGTGAGATTTTGTTTTAAGACTACCACGTTTTACTTTTCTACTCTTGAAGTTCTGGTCAAGATGGTGGAATACACAGTCCCCAGGGTCCTACAAATCAACCAATTTATAACTATATAAAAGCAATGACAGCCAAGCTGGGGCCACTAGCGCTCAGGGGAAGAGGACGAGAAGCCTACAGAGTGCACGAAGGTAGGAGAAGCCACAATGAGAGAAAGAAAAAACTTTCTGACCATTTCGAATCCCAGGTGCTTCCAGGCAGGAGCTGCTGAGCACACAGAGCAGGAGCTGGCAAAAAGCCACAGCTGTGCCCTTTGGATGAAGTTGCTTGGAGGCAGTAGGGGAAAAAAGGGCCTTGGTTGTCTCCAGGCCAGAAAGACTACTAATATTGTTCCTGTGGACCCACATAGGAGCAAGGAACCACAACAACTGAAAAAAAGGAGGCACTCAGAGGCCAGTGAGTCATTTCAAGAGACCAGAGCATGGTCTGTTCCATGGGAAGTGTTTGGAGCACAGGTGGTAGGGAAGACAGGCCCGCCAGGGGAACACTTAGGCATGGCAAGGACAGCTGATCTACCCCCAATCAGCTTAGGACCACTCAGAGGAGACTGGTCAGGAATATAGAATTGCATGGGGTGCAGTTTGATGAAAAGACTCAGGCCCAGACTGGAGTTTCTACACAACCCAGGTGCACTGGATCTAACTAGACCCAGAAGTACCTATAAAGTCAGTCATTAAAACCCAAGCTTCACAAAAAGACTTCCCCAGGGAATTAGCAGCAAAGCAGCAATTTAGCTTAATCACAGGGCTCAAGTACTGGTCCCCACAGGAAGTTCCCCCATTTTAGAAGTAAGCAAAGGACAACAAATTAGTTCCAGCACAGAATTTAAGTTGTGAGAACAGCAAATAATCCAACACAGAACTGAAAGGAAAAACAAAGCACCCACAACCAAAGACAAAGTTTGATATTAACTAGTAAAGCTCTTTTTTCACCAAAGAACACCATAACATCGAGAAGGACCAGAAGTCCCCTGGGCTATCAAGCCAGGGATGGGGGAGGACTGGGGTCCTCAGCCATGCCCCCCAACACCCACAACCAATCCCAAGGATGGGGGCCAAGAGCCTTGGCCACAACCCCCCAACATGCACAATCATCCCAGCAATGACCAACAAGCCACCACAGGAAGTGCCTCAGTATCTCCTGTGCTGGGGTGATGGTGGGGCTGAGGGCCTTGGCCATGCCACCCTGACACACACAACTAGCCCAGCGATGATCCCTGAGCTGCCTCAGGAAGTGCCCCAGGCTCTCCTGAGCTGGGATGGTTAGGGGCCAAGGGCCTCAGCCATGCCTCCCTGACATGTGCAACCAACCCAGTGATGACCTCTGAGCCACAGCAAGAAGGGCCCCAGGTTCCCAAACTGGGGTGGTTGGGAATGAGGGCTTTTGCCACTCACCCCTGACATCTACACCCAGTCCGGCAATGACCAAGCGACTGCTGGAAGACCCCCGGTCTCCTCTGTGGGAATGAGGGGAGTTCCACAGGCCTCAATCCTGCCCTTCCTCCTTCCTTCTTCCATCACATTTCCTTCCCCTTTCCCCCTCCCTCTCCCTCCCAACTGCTCTGCAACAACTTCATAGAATGTAAAAAAATATATATTAATAAAAAAATAATTTTCTACTCTTCCAGAGCCTTATGAAATGAGTAAAAATGGTTAAAGTACATTAATCAATTTCCTTAATGTCCAATGAATATGCAGCAAGGAACATTTCGGTTATTATATTAGTCCATTTCTGTTGCTTGTAACATAAATGCCTGAAACTGGGTGATTTATACAGAAAATGAAATTTATTGCACTCAGTTTCTGCGACTGGTGTATTAGTCTGTTTTGTGTTGCTATAACAGAATACATGGAACTGGGTGATTTATAAAGAAAAACGAAATTTATTGCTTACAGTTTCTGAGGCTGGGAAGTCCAAAGTCCATCTGGTGGTGTCGACAGTGACCCAGGGTTCTCACATTGCAAGATGGTGGAAGCAGAGAGAGCAGAGAGAAAGACAGACTCTCCTCTTCTTTTAAAGCCCTCAGAATCATGCCCCTGATCACCAATATCAATCCATTCACTACTGCATGGTCCTACAATCCAATCACCTCTTCAAGGCTCCACCTTTCAATTACTGTAATAGGATTTCCCTCCATCTTAACAGTCACAGTTTCTAATACATAAAAGCTTCTAATACATAAAACGTGGGGGACACAAATTTTCTGATACATAAAACTTTGGGGACACAATTCAAGCTTCAGGGAGTTCTGGGAGGACATAGTTCAATCCACTACATTCTGTCCCTGGACTCCCCAAACTCATGTCCTTTTCACATGCAAATGCATTCATTTCATCCGCAAAGTCTTAACTTGTTTCAACTCAAGAGTCCAAAGCTCAAAGTCACATCTGTGAAATCAATACAAGTTATCTACTTCCAAGATACAATGTTGGGACAAACATAGGGTTCATATTCCCATTCCAAAAGGGAGAAATAGGACAAAAGAGGTAACAGGTCCCAAAGAAGTCTAAAACACAGCAGGACATGCATTGAATCTTAAAGCTGGTAAATCTTGTAACTTTATTCCATGTTCAACATCCTCTGCACACTGGTGTGGGGGTTGGGTCCCCAAGTCCTCAGGCTGCTCCACTTCTATGACTTTCCTGGTCTCAGGTGATACTTTAGCTCTCACAGGCTGGTGTCGCACCCTAATAACTCCACAGATCTGGGGTCCCCCTGTTGGTTCCACTCTCATGGCTGCACTAGATATGATGCTGATGGGGTTTTTCTGCTGCAACTCTGACCCCACATTTCTGCTCAGCATTGCTTTAGTGAAGGTTGTCTGGGGTGACTCCGCCACTATGGCAGATCTCTTCCTGGGCCCCCAGACTTTTCCATACATCCTTTGAAATCTGAATAGAGGCTCCCAAGCCTCTACAGCTCTGGCATTACACAAACCTGCAGACCTAACACCACGTGGATGCCAGCAAGGCTTCCAGCTTGTATTTTCCAAAGCTGTGGGTCCAGCCACAGCTGGGGTCAATTTAACCACAGCTGGAGTAGCCAAAGCAGCTGGGGTGTTGGTGCTGGAAGCAGTTTCCCAAGGTGGTCCTCAGCAGTGAGCCTGTGGTGGGTGCCTCAGGCCTGTTCCCCAAGATCATTTTGTCTCCCTAGGTCTTTGAGCCTGAAATGGAAGGATTGGCCTCAGAGGCTTCTGCAATGCCTTCAGGGCCCTTTCCCCCTTCTTTTGACAATCCCCTTTCTTTGTACTAATCTTCTTAGCTAATGTTTGTGGGGATGCACCATTACATGCTTTCTGCTTCTCTACTGCATGGCCAGGTTGCAAATTTTTAAAATTTTTACATTCTGCTTCCCTTTTAAATTCTGGCTTTATGCCATGACTTTGCTACCATAACTCAGCATAGGCTGTTAGAAGTAGCGATGCAGCTTCCTTAATGCTTTGTTGCTTAGAAATTTTTTCAGCCAAATGCTCTGGTTCACAACTCCTGACTTCCAACTTCCACAAAGTCCTAGGGCATGGACAAAATGCAGCGAAACTCTTTGCCAGTTCACAGCAGGGGTGATCTTTGCCCCAGTTTCCAATAAACTCCTTATTTCTATCTGAGATCTTCTTAGAATGGTCTTCACAGTCCATATTTCTATTAGCATTCTGCTCACCACAACGTAACCAGTCTCTAAGGCATTCCAAACTTTCCCTGGTCCTTTTGTCTTCTTCTGAGTCCTCCAAACTCCTCCAACCTTTGCCTAACACCCAGTTCCAAAGCTGTTTCCACATTTTCAAGTATCTGTTATAAGCAACACCCAACTTCTGGTACCACTTTTCTGTATTAGTCTGTTTTGTGTTGCTATAACAGAATACACAGAACTGGGTGAATTATAAAGAAAAATGAAATTTATTGCTTACAGTTTCTCAGGCTGGGAAGTCCAAAGTCCAGGAAACACATCTGATGAAGGACTTTTGGTGGTGGCTTCAGTGACACAGGGTATCACATTGCTAGATGGTGGAAGCAGAGACAGAGAGAATCTCATGTGCTCTCCTTTTATAGCCCTCAGAACCATGTCCATGATCACCATCATTAATCCATTCGTTAGGACATGGTCCTCAGAATCTAATCACCTCTTCAAGGTCCCATCTTTGAATTATCATAATAGGATTTCCCACCCTCAACAGTTACAATGGGGATTAAGCTTCAATGACTTTGAGGGGGTGGGAAAGTGCATTCAATCCACTGCAGTTAGGCAAGTTCAGATATTCCAAGTATGTTACCTTTTGAAAATAGCTGTTTGTGTAAGAAATTTCATTTGTTCTCAATTACCTAAAATTTAAAATTTATTTTCCCATCTAAACACTGAATAAAAAAATGAATTAAATTGTTAGCTATTTTATCCATTATTTATTCTAAAAATGTTTTCATTTATTGGCAGAATTTTCTTATATTTATCCTTAGCCTTTCATGGCTCTTGTAATATTGCTTTTCAATATTTTATTAAGGATCTACATGACACTGTGCAAAATAAAAACACATCTCTCTCAGCACTGGACAGATCATCTAGGTAAAAAACTAGCAGAGAGATACTGGATTTTAATGGCACCTTAGACCAAATGGACTTGACAGACTTTTACAGAACATTTCACTCACAACTGCAGAATGTACATTCTTCTCATCAGCACATTGATTATTCTCCAGGACAGAGGACATGTTAGGTCACAAATCAAATCTCAACAAATTTAAAACATTGAGATCATATCAAGTATATTTTCAGACCACAATGGAATAAAACTAGAAATTAACAACAAACAAAACTTGGGAAACTATTGAAATACATGGAATTAAGCAACATGCTCCTGAATGACCAATGGGTCAAAGGAGAAATAAAACAGGACATCAAAAAGCCCTTAAAACAAATAGAAATTCAAGCACAATTTACCAAAACCTATGGGATACTGCAAAAGCAGTACTAAGAGAAAAGATTATTTCAATAAATGCTTACATCAAAAAAACGGAAAGAACCCAAATAAAAAACCTAATGTTACACCTCAAGGTACTAAAAAGGCAAGAACAATCCAACCACAGAATTAGTAGATGGAAAGAAATAGTAAAGATCAGAGCAGAACTAAATGAAATAAACACCAAAATAAGATACAAAGGTCAATGAAAAAAAAAGTTGCTTTTTTTGAGGAGATAAAATTGACAAAACATTAGTTAGACTAACCAAGAAAAGACCCAAGTATCAAAAATCAGAAATGAAAATAGAAACATTACATCTGTTTCTGCAGAAATACAGAGACTCATTAGAGACTACTATGTATGCCTATACGCCAACACATTTGAAAATCCAGAGGAAATGGATAAATTTCTGGACACATAAACACTACCAAGACTAAACCAAGAAGAAATAGAAAACCTGAGCAGACAAATAACAAGTACTGAGACTGACTCAGTCAGTAATCAACAGTCTCCCAACAAATAAAAGCCCTGGATGGCTTCACTGCTGAATTTTACCAGACTTTTAAAGATTTTATATCAATTCTTCTCAGACTATTCCAAAAATCCAAGCAGACAGCATTCTTCTAGATTCATTCTATGGAGCCAACATCACGCTGAACCAAAACCAGACAAAGACACAGTAAAAAATAGAAAACTACAGGCGAAAATCCTCGATGAACTTAGATGAAAAATTCTCAGCAAAGTATTAGCAAACAGAATCCATCAGGACATCAAGAAGTATATACACCATGATCAAGTGGGATTCATCCCAGGAATGCAAGGATGGTTCAACATACACCAAACAGTTGATATGATACACTGCATCAACAAAGTCAAAGATAAACACCATAAGATCATCTCAATAGATACAGGAAAAGAATTTGATAAAATTCAACATCTCTTTATGACAAAAACCTTCAACAAATTAGAGAGGAAAATGTGGTACATCAACAGAATGGAATACTACTCAGCTATAAAAACGAATGAAATACTGCCATTTGCAACAACATGGATGGACCTAGAGAGAATTATATTCAGTGAAATGAGTCAGGCACAGAAAGAGAAATACCACATGTTCTCACTTATTGGTGGGAGCTAAAAATAAATAAATCAAAACACAAATAACTGGGGGGGTAGAGGGAAGAAGGCACAACCATCAGAATTCCTTGAAGTTCATACAACAAGCGAACAGATATGAAGTTGTTGGGAGGGAGGGGGGAGAGGGAAGAGGGAGGGAGGTTTTGGTAATGGGCCACACTAATCAACCACATTGTATATTGACAAAAATAAAATGAATTTTTTTTAAAAAAGAGATAGCAGGGAAGTATCTCAACACAATAAAAACCATATATGACAAACCCACAGCTAACAGCATCCTGAATAGGGAAATGTTGAAAGCTTTTCCTCTAAGAATGGGAACAAAACAAAGATGCCCACTATCACCACTCTTATTTAACACAGTATTGGAAGTTCTAATGAGATCAATAAGCAAGAGAAAGGAAAAAAAGGCATCCAAATTGGAAAAGAGGAAGTCAAATTGTCTGTATTTACAGATGGCATGATCTTATATATGGAAAAACCTAAGGACTCCACCAAAAACTCATGGGGCTGATAAACAAATTCAGAAAGTTGCAGATATAAAATCAATATACAAAGTCAATAATGTTTCTATGCACCAAAAATAAACTAGCAGAAAAAGAAAACTAGCAAGGAAACAGTCCCATTTACAATAGCTACTAAGATATAAAATATCTAGGAATAAATCTAATCAAGGAGGTGAAAGTTCTCTGTAATGAGAATTAAAAAACTCTGATGAAAGAAATTAAAGAACATTGGAAAGTGAAAAGACACTCCATGCTCATGGATTGGTAGAATTATTGCTGTGAAAATGTCCACACTACCCAAAATTAGCTACAGTTTCAACACAATCCCTATCAAATTACCAATGACATTCTTCACAAAAATAGGAAGAGCAATCCCCAACATTCATATGGAACAACAAAATACCTCAAGTTGCCAAAGCAACCCCGAGTAAAAAAATAAAATAATCTATTGTAACCAAAACAGCATAGTACTGGCAAAACATAGAGAAGCAAACCAATGGAGCAGAGGAGAGAGCCCAGAAACAAACCCATGCACTTATGGCCACCTGATTTTCAAAAAGGTGCCAAGATTACGCTGTGGGGAAAGGACAGCCTCTTCAATAAATGGTTCTGGGAAAATAGGATATCTACATGTAGAAGAATGGAACTAGACTCTTATCTTTTATCATATGCAAAGATCAATTCAAAATAGATTAAGCACTTAAACCTAGCACCTGAAACTGTAAAACTTCTATAAGAAAACTCAGAGGAAACACTCCAGGACATAGGAATTTATGAATAAGACCTCAAAAGCACAAGAAGCAGGAGCAAAACTGCACAAATGAGTTTACATGAAACTGAAAACCTTCTGCACAGCAAAGAAAACAATCAACAGAATGAAAATAAAACCTGCAGAATGGGAGAAAATATTTGCAAACTATGTATCCAACAAGGGACTAATTTTCAGAATATACAAGGAACTCAAACAATTCAATAGTAAAAAACCAAATAACCCAATTAAAAATTGGCAAGGGAGCTCAATAGTCATTTCTCAAAAGAAAACAATTGAAGGGCCAACATGTATATGAAAAAAAGTGCTCAGCATCACTAATCATCAAGGAAATGCAAATCAAAATCACATTGAGAAACCATCTTACCCCAATTAGACTGGCTATTATCAAAAAGACAAAATAAACAAATGCTGGTGAGGATGTGGAGAAAAGGGAACCCTTATACATTATTGGTGGGATCATAAATTTGTACAGCCATTATGGAAAACAATATGGATGTTTGTCAAGCAACTACAGATAGAACTACCATATAACCCAGCAATCCCACTACTTGATATATACCCAAAGGAATGGAAAGCATCATATTGAAGGGATACCTGCACTCCCATGTTCATTGCAGCTCTGTTCACAATATCCAAGATATGGAGCCAACCTAAATGTCCATCGACAGGTGATTGGATAAAGAAAATGTGATGCACATACACAATGAAATTCTGCTATTCACAGCAACATGGATGAGCTTAGAGAGAAATATGTTAAGTGAAGTAAGCCAGGCACAGAAAGTGAAATACTTTATGTTCTCACTCATGTGTGGGAGCTAAAAATAATAAAATAAAAGAGAGACAGAGGGAGAAGGAGAGGGAGAGGGAGGGGGGGAGAGAGAGAGAGAGAGAGAGGAGAGAGCACACAAAACAAACAAAAAACAAAAATAAATAACAAGGTGAACTTTTAAAAGGAGAGAGAACTATGGTTATGAGAGGCAGGAAAGAGGAGAGGGTAAGAGGATAGTGAACAGCTGATTCAGGACACAAAAGTACACTGAGATCGGAAAAATAAGCCCTATTTGTATATAGTCAACTCAGTATTATATAAAAATAATGTTTTACTGAACGTAACCAAATTTCTGGAAGAGCTCAAATGTACTCATCACAAAGAAATGATTAAGTTTTGCCATTATTAATAGGATAATTACCCTGAATATATCAACACACATTGTCTACATGTATTGAAATACAACTCTGTACTCATAAAAATGTACAATCAATGTTTCAATAAAAAACTTAAACCAAAAACCAAAATACAAACTCATATAAAGACAAATTTATGCCTTTGTGAAAACTTTCACTTATGAAAGAAATTCATGGATGGTAGAGGAATGTGGTGTTAGATAAGATGCTTTCAGACTTAATTGCTGTAGATAAAAATTTCTAATAATGTTATGTAATTCACATTATTAAAGTTGTTTCAAGGTATATTATTTGACTACATTCACTTCTTTATTCTTGTTTTACTTTAATACACTATACTTATTATCGTTCTTACTGTATACTTAGAGATATAATTGCAAAATATTAACAGCATGAACTTTGGTAGCAGGACAAATCTGGATTTAAATTCTGGCTCTGGTGATTATGAACTGTAAAGCTTTAGGTAGTTACTTAATCTCTATCAATCTCATTTCTTTACCTGTAAGTAGACATAACATTACATCTTTTTTGCAGGGTTGTCATAGGGATATAATAGAATAGTACACATAAAACATCTTATATAATGCCAAGGTGCTCAAAAATGTTATATATCACTATATCATTCTTCCATCCTGACTAATTTTTCTCTTACTTAAAAACAAAGTAAAAAAAATTCAACTTTATTGTATCATATACAATTACATACAATAACATTAATTAATTGCAAATGTACATCATTTTGAAATCTTACAATCACATATAATGATTTCATATCACATTTCCATCATATCAACATTGTTTTGTGCTCTTTTGCAGTCGATATCTTTCTCCAAACCCCATGCCTTGCCAACTGTAGACCTGCCTTTTGTCACTATGTGTTTATTTCTTCTAGAATGTCATTTAAAATGATTCACACAGTATGTAACTTTTGTGTCTGGTTTCTTTGGCATGGCATAATTCTATTCAGATTAAGCCATGTTGTTGCATGTGTCAGTGGTCAATCCCTTTTAATTGCTAAATAGTATTTTATTGTAGAGTTATACCACAAAGTTTTTCTTAACAAAAGCATTTGTTACTATAAATTTTCTCTTAGAACTACTTTTGCTGCATCTCATAAGGTTTGGTATATTCTGTTTTTGTTTTTGTTTGTCTCAATACAGTTTTTGATTTCCCTTTCTGATTTCTTCTTTGATAAATTGGTTGCTCAATGGTGTGTTACTTTTTATATATTTGTACATTTCCAATTTTTCTCCTGTTACCAATTTCTAATTTTATATGATGGAGGTCAGAAAATATGCTTGATGTGATTTCAATCCTTTTAAAATTTATTAAAATTTTTTTGTGGCCTAACATTTAATCTTGGAGAATTTTTCATATGTGCTTGAGAACAATGTGTTTTCTGCTGCTGTTGATGGAATGTTCTGTATACGTCCATTAGGATCATTTGGTCTATAGTGTTAATCATGTCTGCTGTTTCCTTATTAATTTTCTGTCTGGACAATCTCTCCATTGTTGGAAGTGGCATACTAAAATTCCCCACTACTGTTGTATTGCTGTCTATTTCTCCCTTCAATTCTGTTAATATTTGCTTTATACGTTCAGGTGCTCCAATTTTGGGTGCATATATATTTATGATTTTTATATCTTCTTGATGAATTTACCCTTTTAGCATTATATAGTGACCTTTCTTGTCTCTTGTAATGAATTTTGACTGAAAGTCTGTTTTGTCTGATATAAGCATAGCTGTTCTTGATCTCTTTGTTACAATTTGTGTGGAATTTCTTTTTCTGCCTCTCCACTTTTAGCCTATATGTATCTATAAAGCTAAAGTGAGTCTCTTATAGACAGCATTTTGTTGGATCTTGTTTATTAATCCATTCAGCTACTCTGTCTTTACATTGGAGAATTTAATGCATTTACACTTAAATAAATTATTGATAGACAAAGACCTACTATTGCCATTTTGATCATTGTTTTATGACTATTTAATAGTTCCTTTTTTCCTTCTTCTCTTGATGTCTTTGTGATTTGATAATTTTTAAAAATAATTTTGGAATAATTTAACTAATCCTACCTTATTTTTTTAAAAATGAGTTAGAATCTCATTGAGGTAGAGATTTAATAATTTTTACAGTGGTATGCTTTGATTCCCTTCTCTTTATCTTTTGTTTATCTACTAAAGGTATTTTCTTTGTGGTTATCATGCTTACATAAAAAAAATCTTATAGTTATTACAATCTATTTTAAGCTGATAACAACTTGATTTCAATCTCATACAAAAACTCTACACTTTTACTTTTCCATCTTCCCCACATTTTATGCTATTAATGCCACACTTTACATCTTTTTATATTCTATGTTGTCTTAGTCTGTGTTTCTATAACAAAATACCATAGACTGTGTAATTTATAAACTACAGTGTCATGAGCCATCCTGCTTTAGGGAATGGCATGGGAGCCTGAGAAGTGATATCCCTTGTTCTGCAGTCTACAAGGGTGTCCTGTGTGTGTGGCACGGCTCCATGGAATTTCCTGTTTATTCACCTTTGGTTGCTTGACAAGCCTTCCCAGAATTAAACAGCCTAAACTTTGGGTTTAGTATGGCTTTGGGAAATTCCCTGGAGTTTCTCAAAGGACATGTTAAAATACCTCAAAATTAACTCGTTTATTTAAAGAACATTGTCAGTACTAAAGGTGTTTTTGATGCATGTTCCCAGTATGGGCTGGCTCAATTTAATTTTGTTATTGATCTTTCTTGTTAGTGATATGTGCATGGACCCATTGTGGCTGTGGTCATGCTCTTGTACATGTGGAATGAAGTTATTATGTTAGATTTCTATCCACATCCCCCTGGGAGGTGGTGGGTCCGAGTGCAGTGGTGTTTACAATTATTTGATCATTAACCAGTTACAGATTTCTTTGTTTTCCCCATTCCCACAGTTTCACTTGATTTACCAAGAACATGTTCTTTCCTTAGTAATGATAAGAATGATATAGTGTGCTTTTGATAGTTTGAGTAGGATCATTTAATTTTTTACTTTGTTCCTTGTGCTGTTCCCAGAGTCTCTTGGCAGGGAGATGAGAAGTTTTGTTATAAAGATAAATAATTTAGATAGTAGAAAAACAGAAATTTTGATATTTACAGGTTTTGTTTAAATCAGTTTGTAACATAAAATTTGTAATAATAACACAAAATTTAATAGAGATTTATAGTTAAGTTTTATGATAAAAATCATGTTATAAATATTGTGATTTTTGATTATAAATTAAAATGATTATATTATATAGAGTATAAGCAATTGTCAAACATAACTAATCAATGTTATTAAAATCAAGTATAGTAAGTATAAGTAAGGTTAAAAAAGGGTTAAATTGTAAGCTAAGAAGGTTAAGAATTATAGTTCAAACTAAAAGTCTGACGCTCCTTAAAGCTGAACATGCTGCTATTGTATAGTTTCCTGGCCACAAGCCACAGGCTTTGGGGTGAACTATTGATGCATGAGTGGATGCTTTTATCATAGCGTGAGTACTTTGGAACATTCTGATTTTTCTTTTTCTATAGAGATGAAATAAAAAATGTTTTGATTAAAAGATCAATCATCATGTAAAATGTTAAGTAAAAAATATAAATAAAGCAAGATTCTTGTAGTTTTTGTCCACACTTGCACTAGACATCTGTGGTCCATCTCTTCCTTTTCACCAAATCCACACCACCTATTCAGGTCCAACGAATCCTGTGGAGCTGGTCTCTGGCACTACAGAAATTTATTTATTATAGTTCTAGAGGCTGAAAAGTCTAAGATTGAGATTCCAATATTGGAGATTGGTGAGGCTTGCTCTCTGCTTCCAAGATAATGTCATGTTGCTATACCTTCATATGGTGAAACGTGAAAGGGCAAGAGAGTTCTCCCTTTAACCTTGAGTTCTTTTATAAGGGAATTCAACTTCTGAGGATGGAACCCTCATGACTTAATAAACTCCAGAAGGCCACATCTCTTAATAGTGTTGCATTGGGTATGAAGATTCAACATTAATTTTGGAGGGGACACCATCATTTAAACCATAGCAAGTATCCATTAAAAATGTGGTATATTATGGTTATTTTTAGTAATTTTGTGTTTTGGCTTTTATACTCAAATTAAAAGTGATTTCTGTGAAAACCAATGCAGTATTAAAGTATTTTGAACTTGATTATATATTTACCTTTACCAGTGAGTTTTATACTTCCATATGTTTTCATGTTGCTACTTAGCATCCATTCATTTCAACTCAGAGAACTCCCTTTAGCATTACTTATAAGGCAGGTCTATTGGTGATGCAATCTCTCAGCTTTTATTTTCCTGGGAATGTCTTTATCTACCCTTCATTTCTGAAAAACCACTTTCTTGGATATAGTATTTTTGATTGGCAGTTTCTTTTTCTTTTAGCACTTTGAATATATCACCCTGCTGCCTGCTGCCCTGAAAGTTATCTTCTGAGAAATCTGCTTATACCCTCACAGAGGTTCCATTGTATGTAACAAGTCTCTTTCCTCTTGCTACTTTCAAGATTTTTTTCTTTGTCTTTGATATCCAACAATTGATTATAACATGTCTTCAGATATTCTTTTTTTGGTTGACCTTCTTCTTTGTCCTTTTGAGCTTCATGAATCTGAATGTCTATCTCTCTCACAAGACTTGGGAAGTTTTCAGCCATTATTACTTTAAATATGTTTTCTGCCATTTCTCTCTCTCTTCTCCTCCTTGAACTCCCATAATTTTTATATTTGTTTGCTTGATGATATCTCATAGGCTCCTTATGCTTTCTTCATTGTTTTTTATTTATTTTTTTCTTTTTGCTCCTCTAAATGGCTAATTTTAAATGACCTGTTTTTGAGTTAGCTGATTTGTTCTTCCGAATAATATAATTTGTTCTTCTGATCCACTGTTGAAGATCATTATTTTATTTTTCAGTTATGTCATTGTATTCTTCAGCTCCAGGTTTTATGCTTGGTTCTTTTTCTTTTATAATTTCTATTTCTTTATTAAATTTCTAATTTTGTTCATGCATTTTTTTTTCCTGAATTGTTTAGTTGTCTATCTTTGTTCTCTTGCATCTCATTGAGCTTCTTTAAGATAATTATTCTGAATTCTTTGTCAGGCAATTCATAGGTTTCCAATTCTTTGGGGTTGGTTAATGAAGCTTTATTATTTTCCTTTGGTGGTGTTATTTTTGCCTGATTTTTTGTTATCTTTGAATTGGTGCCTGTTCATTTGAAAGAATAAACATGTTTTCCAGCCTTTACAGACTTATTTAAACAGGTAAAGGTTTTCTTCTGTTGGATCTTTTGCCTAATGGGATGCCTCCAGGATCAAAGTGGGTTTGAGCCCAGTTCACTTGGATGCTGCTGATTTTGCAGTGGGGTTCACATTTGGCAGGTCTGTTACCATGGGCTCAAGTGGGTGTAGATCCTCCCTGGTCCCTAGGAAGACATGACTACTTCTAGGATCTTGGTAAGTAGGACTGTTGTTAGGATACGGGTCTGCTTTAGAGTCCCAAGATGGCAGGCCTGTTTAAGGGTCCACTGATAGGTGTGGTTCCCACTAAAAGGCAGCTCTTGCCAGGTCAATAGGTGTGTCCTTTGGTGCCAGGAATGGAAACTGCATCTGAGAAGAGCTAGAATGAAGTCACAGGGCTGCTTCATGTTCCACAAATGGGACCAAGGTATCCAGGAGTATGAATTGGCATACCTCCTCCCAAGTTTCTGGGCTGGCAGGACTGCCCTTGGACCATAGTTAAGAGGGGCTGGGGCAAGGTCACTGGGCTGCTTCAGAGTCTGCAGTTGGACCAAGATTGGTGGGCCTGCATACAGGGGCACAGATAAGTGTGTCTGTTCCCAGGTCTCTGTGTGGGTAGAACCATTCCCAGAGTGCAGCTAAGAGTGGCTGGAGCCAAGTTACAGGGATGCTTCATAACCAAGATCTGCAGGCCTGCCTCTGGGGACACAGATGAACATGATTTCTGCCAGGTCACTGAGTGGGCAAGACTGCTTCCATTGGTCATGAGGGACTGGAACTGAATTATAGGGTCACTTCAGAATCTGCAGTCAGAATGAGGTTGGTAGGTGCCTCTGTGGGCATGTGTGAGTGTGTCTCCCAGTAAGTTTCTGGACAGGCAAGACACCTCCTGTACCATGTATAAGATAAGCTGGAGCCATGTTCCTCCTGGGTCCCTTAGTGGATGATGCTAATGATAGAATCTAGGCCAATATAGGGTTGTAGCCAATTCCTCAGGGGTATTAGGCTGTTTCTAGACCTCTTGGGCTCCACCAGGTTTGTCCAACCTCCTACCTGGATACCAAAGCTCCCAAAAAGGCACTTTTGTCCATGGATGGCTATCAAATTATTGTTGCTGTGGGGGAATGTGAGCAGGGGACCTTCCATTGTGCCACCTTGCTGATGTTACTATCCTACCACACTGTCTTGATTACTGTTTTTTTATGGTAAAACTTGAAATCTGATAGTGTAAATCCTCCAAACTTGTTTTCTTTTTATTTTTTTCATCTATTCTAGGAGAATTACATTTCATTATCAATTTTATAGTAGTTATGTAAATTTCTACAAAACTAATATGTTTCTAGTTTTTATTAGGATTGCAGTAAATCTATATTTAAATTTTGGTGGCATGCAATTTAACAATATTGAATCTTGCTGCCTACTGACATATTGTACCTATCTGTTTATTCATGTCTTCTTCAATATTTCTCAGCTATATATCTTTCACTTTCAGTTTCCAAGTCTTGCAAATATTTTGTTAAATGTATCTCCAAATGTCATATTTTATTCTATCATAAATATTAATTTTAAATGTTTTATTTTTACTTGTTTATAGTTAATATGTAGAAATATAATTGTTTTTTATACATTGGCCTTGTATCTTGTCAGTTTGCTAACTCTCTTAGTAGTTCTATTAGCCTTTTTGGTTGATTCTTTATTTTCTGTACAGATGATAATGTAAATAAAGATAGCTTTGCTTCTTCTATTCAATATGTATTTCTTTTTGTTTTTTAATTCTTTTCCTTTGGTTATTGCCATGGCTAGGATTTCCATTATAAAGTTAAATAGAAGTGGTGAAAGTGGACATCCTCACTTCCTTTCTAATCTTAGAGGAAAAAAATCTTTTTTTTTTTTTTTTTTTTTTTACCATTAATGTGACATTAGCTGTAAAATTTTCATCAATATCCTCTATCAGAGTAAGAAATTTCTTTCTGTTTTTACTTTGTTGAATATTTTCTCTTTTATTGTTAATGGGGACTAAATCTTGTCAAATGCTTTTTTTACATTTATGGAAATGATTATAAAGTTTTTTTGGGGGGACTCCTAATATGATGAGTTACATCAATTGATTTTTGAATACAAAAACAATTTTGCATTCCTACACACATTATTTGTTCATGATGTACTACCCTAATGTTCATGATGTATTACCTTTACTCAATTTACTAAAACTTTGTTAAAGATTATGCACCTTTTTATGAGAGATATTTATCTGTAGTTTTCTTTATGCATAATATTACTTTTCCAGATATGGTATCAGGATAGAGAGTTCAGAAGTATTACCTTTCTTCTTGCTTCAAGTATAATTTGCTCTTTTTTTCTACTTTCTTAAAATGGACACTTAGACCACAGATTTGAGATTTTTTTAAATAGAAGCTTTTATTTTTTTAATTCTTTTTCTTAAATTTTATTTTGTCGATATACAATGTGGTTGATTATTGTGGCCCATTACCAAAACGACCCTCCCTCCTCCCTCTCCCCCTCCCCCCCAACAATGTCCTTTCTATATGCTTGTCATATCAACTTCAAGGAACTGTAATTGTTATGTCCTCTTCATTTTTTTTTTTTTTTTTTTTGCTGATAGTATATATTTTTTTTTTCTAAAAAATTTTTATTTATTTATTTATTTATTTATTTATTTTGTTAAGTTTTATTTTGTCGATATACATTGTGGCTGATTATTGCTCCCCATAACCAAAACCTCCCTCCCTTCTCCCTCCCTCTTCCCCCCTACTCCCAACAATGTCCTTTCTGTTTGCATGTCGTATCAACTTCAAGTAGTTGTGGTTGTTATATGTTCTTCCCCCCCCGGGGTGTGTGTGTGTGTGTGTGTGTGTGTGTGTGTGTGTGTGTGAATTTATATATTAATTTTTAGCTCCCACCAATAAGTGAGAACATGTGGTATTTCTCTTTCTGTGCCTGACTTGTTTCACTTAATATAATTCTCTCGAGGTCCATCCATGTTGTTGCAAATGGCAGTATTTCATTCGTTTTTATAGCTGAGTAGTATTCCATTGTGTAGATGTACCACATTTTCCGTATCCACTCATTTGATGATGGACATTTGGGCTGGTTCCAACTCTTGGCTATTGTAAAGAGTGCTGCGATGAACATTGGGAAACAGGTGTACCTTCGACTTGATGATTTCCATTCCTCTGGGTATATTCCCAACAGTGGGATAGCTGGGTCGTATGGTAGATCTATCTGCAGTTGTTTGAGGAACCTCCATACCGTTTTCCATAGAGGCTCCACCATTTTGCAGTCCCACCAACAATGTATGAGAGTTCCTTTTTCTCCACAACCTCGCCAGCATTTATCGTTCAGAGTCTTTTGGATTTTAGCCATCCTAACTGGGGTTAGGTGATATCTCAGTGTGGTTTTGATTTGCATTTCCCGGATGCTGAGTGATGTTGAGCATTTTTTCATATGTCTGTTGGCCATTTGTATATCTTCCTTAGAGAAATGCCTACTTAGCTCCTTTGCCCATTTTTTAATTGGGTTTCTTGTTTTCTTCTTGTAAAGTTGTTTGAGTTCCTTGTATATTCTGGATATTAATCCTTTGTCAGATGTATATTTTGCAAATATTTTCTCCCACTCTGTTGGTTGTCTTTTAACTCTGTTAATTGTTTCTTTTGCTGTGCAGAAGCTTTTTAGTTTGATATAATCCCATTTGTTTATTTTTCCTTTGGTTGCCCGTGCTTTTGGGGTCATGTTCATGAAGTCTGTGCCCAGTCCTATTTCCTGAAGTGTTTCTCCTATGTTTTTTTGAAGAAGTTTTATTGTTTCAGAGTGTATATTTAAATCCTTAATCCATTTTGAGTTGATTTTAGTATACGGCGAGAGGTATGGTTCTAGTTTCATTCTCCTGCATATGGATATCCAGTTATCCCAGTACCATTTGCTGAAGAGGCAGTCCCTTCCCCAGTGAATAGGCTTGGTGCCTTCGTCAAAGAGCAGATGGCAGTAAGTGTGTGGGTTGATTACTGGATTCTCTATTCTATTCCATTGGTCATTGTGTCTGTTTTTATGCCAGTACCATACTGTTTTGGTTATTATAGCTTTGTAGTATAGCTTAAAGTCAGGTAGTTTTATGCCTCCACCTTTATTTTTTTTGCTCAGCATTGCTTTGGCTATGTGTGGCCTTTTATTGTTCCATATAAATGACTGGATAGTTTTTTCCATTTCTGAGAAAAATGTCTTTGGAATTTTGATGGGGATTGCATTGAATTTGTATATCACTTTGGGTAGTATGGACATTTTCACTATGTTGATTCTTCCAATCCAAGAGCATGGGATATCTTTCCATCTTCTTGTATCCTCTCTAATTTCTCTCAGCAGTGGTTTGTAGTTCTCATTATAGAGATTTTTCACCTCCTTGGTTAACTGAATTCCTAAGTATTTTATTTTTTTGGTGGCTATTGTAAATGGGCAGGCTTTCTTGCTTTCTCCTTCTGCATGTTCACTATTGGAGAAAAGAAATGCTACTGATTTTTGTGTGTTGATTTTGTATCCTGCTACTGTGCTGAAATCATTTATCAATTCCAGCAGTTTTTTTGTAGAGGTTTTAGGCTGTTCGATATATAGGATCATGTCATCTGCAAACAGGGACAGTTTGACTTCCTCTTTTCCAATCTGGATGCCCTTTATTTCTTTCTCTTCTCTGATTGCTCTGGCTAGTACTTCCAACACTATGTTGAATAGGAGTGTTGAGAGTGGGCATTCTTATCTAGTTCCTGTTCTTAAAGGAAAAGCTTTCAGCTTTTCCCCATTCAGGATGATGTTGGCAGTGGGTTTCGCATATATGGCTTTAATTATGTTGAGATACTTTCCCTCTATACCTAACTTATAGAGGGTATTTGTCAAGAATGAGTGCTGAACTTTATCAAATGCTTTTTCAGCATCTATAGAGATGATCATATGGTCCTTGTATATGAGTTTATTAATATGGTGTATCACATTTATTGATTTGCATATGTTGAACCAAACTTGCATCCCTGGAATGAATCCCACTTGATCGTGATGAATAATTTTTCGTATGTGTTGCTGTATTCTGTTTGCTAGTATTTTAGTGAGGATATTTGCATCTATATTCATCAGGGATATCGGCCTGTAGTTTTCTTTTTTAGTTATATCTTTACCTGGTTTTGGTATCAGGATGATGTTTGCTTCATAGAATGAATTTGGGAGATTTGCGTCTGTTTCAATCTTTTGGAATAGTTTGTAAAGAATTGGTGTCAATTCCTCTTTGAATGTTTGGTAAAATTCTGCTGTGAATCCATCTGGTCCTGGGCTTTTCTTTGTTGGGAGCCTTCTGATAACAGCTTCAATCTCCTTTATTGTTATTGGTCTGTTCAAATTTTCTACATCTTCATGGTTCAGTTTTGGGAGCTTGTGTGTGTCCAGAAATTTATCCATTCCCTCCAGATTTTCAAATTTGTTGGCGTATAGTTGTTTATACAAGTCTCGAATGATTCCTTGTATTTCAGATGAATCAGTTGTGATATCGCCTTTTTCATTTCTCATTTTTGTTATTTGAGTCTTCTCTCTTCTTTTTTTTGTTAGCCATGCTAATGGTTTGTCAATTTTATTTATCTTTTCAAAAAACCAACTTTTTGATGCGTTGATCTTTTGAATTGTTTTTTGGTTTTCAATTTCATTTAGTTCTGCTCTGATCTTAATGATTTCTTTCCGTCTGCTAACTTTAGGTTTGGATTGTTCTTGTTTTTCTAGTTCTTTAAGGTGAAGTGTTAGGTTGTTCACTTGCCATCTTTCCATTCTTCTGAAGTGAGCATTTAATGCAATAAATTTTCCCCTCAATACTGCTTTTGCAGTATCCCACAGGTTTTGGTATGATGTATCATTGTTTTCATTAGTTTCAATAAATTTTTTGATTTCCTGCTTGATTTCTTCTTGGACCCATATGTCATTGAGTAGAATGCTGTTTAATTTCCATGTGTTTGTATAGTTTCCAGAGTTTCATTTGTTATTAATTTCTAGTTTTAATCCATTGTAGTCTGAGAAAATACATGGGATAATTGCAATTTTTTTGAATTTATTGAGACTTGATTTGTGACCTAATATGTGATCTATCCTGGAGAATGATCCATGTGCTGCTGAGAAGAATGAATATTCTGAGGTTGTTGGGTGGAATGTTCTGTAGATATCTGCCAATTCCAATTGGTCTAGAGTCTTGTTTAGATCTTGTGTTTCTCTACTGATTCTTTGCCTAGATGATCTGTCTAATATTGACAGTGGGGTGTTCAGGTCCCCTGCTATTATGGTATTAGTGTCTATTTCCTTCTTTAGGTCTAATAGAGATTGTTTTATAAATCTGGCAGCTCCAACATTGGGTGCGTACATATTTACGATTGTTATGTCTTCTTAAAGGATCAGTCTCTTTATCATTAAGTAGTGTCCCTCATTGTCTCTTTTTATGGTTTTTAGTTTAAAGTCTATTTTGTCAGATATAAGAATAGCTACTCCATCTCGTTTTTCTTTTCTGTTTGCATGGTAAATCTTTGTCCATCCTTTCACTCTTAGTCTGTGTGAATCTTTTTGGGTGAGGTGGGTCTCTTGTAGGCAGCATATAGTTGGGTCCTCCTTTTTGATCCAGTCAGCCAGTCTGTGTCTTTTGATTGGGGAATTTAAGCCTTTTACATTAAGAGTTGTTATTGAAAAGTGTTGATTTATTCCTAGCATTTTGTTGGTTGTTTGGTTGTCTTAAGTGTCTTTTGTTCCTTGCTTTCTGATTTACTGTTTGGTTTCTGTGTTTGTTGGTTCCTTAGGTTGTAGACAGCATTTTTGTTTGCTTGTTTTCTCTTCATGAATGCCATTTTTATTATACTAGTGGGTTTTGATTTTTCTTGGGTTTTTAGTGCAGTGGTAGTTATTTTTCAGGAACCAAACCCAGTACTCACTTGAGGATTTTTTGTAAGGGTGGACGTGTGGTAGTGAACTCCTGCAGTTTTTGTTTGTCTGAGAAATATACCATTTGCCCTGCATTTCGGAAGGAAAGCCTTGCAGGGTAAAGTATTCTTGGCTGGCAATCTTTGTCTTTTAGTATTTTGAAAATATCATCCCATTCCTTTCTAGCTTTTAGGGTTTGTGATGAAAAGTCTGATGTTAGCCTGATTGGGGCTCCCTTATAGGTGGTTTGACGCTTCTCTCTTGCAGCTTTTAAGATTCTCTCTTTGTCTCTGAGTTTTCCCAATTTGACTATGACATGTCTTGGAGAAGGCCTTTTTGGGTTGAATACGTTTGGAGATCGTTGAGCTTCCTGGATCTGAATATCTGTGACTTTTCCTATACCTGGGAATTTTTCTGCCACTATTTTTTTGAATATGTTTTCAATGGAATCTCCATTTTCCTCCCCTTCTGGAATACCCATGACTCGGATATTTGAGCGCTTAAGGTTGTCTGATATCTCTCTCAGATTTTCTTCCATGTCCTTGATTCTTTTGTCTTTCTTTTTGTCTGCTTGTGTTATTTCAAACAGCCCATCTTCAAGTTCAGAGGTTCTCTCTTCAACTTCGAAAAGCCTGCTGGTTAAACTCTCTGTTGTGTTTTTTATTTCTCTGAATAACTTCTTCATTTCGGCAAGTTCTGCTACATTTTTTTTCAGGACATTGATTTCTTTGTACATTTCCTCTTTCAGATCCTGTATACTTTTCCTCATTACGTCATGATGTCTAGCTGTGTTTTCTTGTATCTCATTCAGTTTCCTTAGAATTATCATTCGAAATTCCTTGTCAGTCATTTTAAGGGCTTCTTGTTCTATAGGATCTAGAGTTTGAGATTTATTAACTTTTGGTGGTGTACTTTCTTGATATTTTTGTATTTCTGGTATCTCTTTTTTGATGTTTATTCATTGTGCCAGGGGGTTTCACAGTCCACCGGTTTGAGACTAATGAATAACTGGGATGTTGCTGTGGTTGCCAATTTCGTATGGCTACCTCCGTGGCTGCTCAGTTGGCCTCTAGTGCCTTGTGTGTGTGGTTGCCTCGGGTCTTGGGCTTCTCCGGGGAGCCACCTTTCTGGTCAGCTTGGACTCTGCTGGGCTGGTTTATCACATACCACAGGGTGTGTGATCGCTGTTGAGCTTTCACTTCCTGTGCAGGACTTCTCCCTTTTCCATTTGCTCTGGCCCAGGCTGTTGTATCGTGCAGTGGCGACCCCACAGGGTGTGTGGTTTCTGTCGAGTCTCCGCCTCCCTGGCCACACGTCTCCCTACTCTGTGTGCACTGTGCTGGGCTGGGGTGTGTCTTCTGCACCCCTCGTCTATCGGCTGGGCCTTCAAGACCCTGCTCTGCACCGCCTCGCCCAGGAAGTCTACCAGGTTTCTGCTAGGCACAGACGACCGGTCGCTCTGGGTGCCTTTGTAGCACTGTGTAGATCTTTCTCGGGACTAGTTCACCTTTGTATCCCCCCGGTATAAACCGAGTCTAGCGCCCGCCTGCAGCCAGCTCTCCGGCAGGTTCAAGCGGACCTGAGAACTCTCCTACCACACTATTCCCAACCAGACATTGGTTAGGCTTTTTTCTGAACTGGTGGCCGCAGAGATGGTATCTGCCTCCCAGTAACAGGAAGTTTCCCGGGGGCCAGAGTCCAGGGTGCGGTGGAGTGAGAGTCGGCCCGCCCGTACTTCCTTGCCCTCCCGACACTGGCCGGGGACATCCCACACCACCAACCCGCTAGAGAACCGCGGAGGAAGTGGGAGGAGAGGCCGTCCCGCAGGCTCCGGAAAGCCCCGCGCCAGGCCAAGCAAATGGGAGGGCTCAGTTGCGGCCGAGCCGGGCGGAGCTGCCTGGACCTGGGAAAATGGAGGCAGCCCCGGGGCAGTGAGTGGCCTGGTGATGCAGGCGGGAGTCGGGTGGGCGTCTGCCGCCCACAGGACTGGTCCAGGGGTCACTCACAGTGTTGTGCCAGGTCGGGCGCTCACTCTCTGCCTCTGGTTTGCCGCCTTTCCCGTTCTCGGCGGCTGCCGTCTCAGGCTGTTCAGTCGCGGCGCGGCTCGTTCGCTCCCAGGAATCTTCTTTAATGCCGGCCTGAAACCTCGAGTCCTGAATAGAGCAGCTGGCTGCCTTCAGCATGGCCCCGGCCTCCAGGATCCTGTCTGCATCCACAGCAGCCCTGGCGCCATGTTCCCTGTTTCGAGACTTGCTTTTGTGGCTAAGAAACAGTTCTTTTCCTGCTCCACACTTCAAAGCTGTTGCCTGTAAATGAGGCAGCCTCTCCTGCCGGGGGCAAAGTGGCGGTCACCCCCCACGACCGGCCACCAGCAGCGGTCCTCCCTTAAGAGATGGCAAGAGGAAGGTCCACAAGTTTCCCGGCTGCCTGAGGCCCAGTGGCCACCTTTTCCACCTCAGCTACTCCGCGCCAGTCGCCCCAGCCACCGCCATCTTGAAAGTCTCAAAATCATTGGGATTTTGATGTGGTTTAACATTAATCTTCAGATCACTTTGGGTAATATTAACACCTTAACCATATTATGTCTTCCAATCCATGGACATGGGATGGCTTTCTGTTTATTTCTGTCTTCTTTACTTCCTTTTAGCTACATTTTATTGTTTTCATTGTATAAGGCTTTTGCTTCATTTGTTAACTTTAAGTATTTTATTCTTTTCAGTGCTCTTGTAAATATAATTGTTTTCTTTATTTCCCTTTTGTATTGGGCATTGTTAATGCACAGAAAAGCAACTGGTGTTTGTGTGCTGAATTTGTGTTCTGAAACTTTGCTGAATTTTAAAATTTATTCTCAGAAGGATTTTGTGGAATCTTTAGAGTTTTTTACATATAGGATCAGGTCATTTCAAGTCAGAGATAATTTTGCAACGTCCTTTCTAATTTTCATGCCTTCTATTTTCTTTTCTTGCTGAATTTCTATGGCTAGAATTCCAATATTGTTTTTAATAGAAGTGGCAAAAGCAGGAATTTGTCTTGTTCCCCTTCTTTGATCAAAAGCGTTTAGTTTTTCTTTATTAAGCATTATGGTATCTGTGGGTTTTTATACATGGCTTTTATTATGTTGAGGTAGTTTCTTTTGCTAGTATGTTGAGAGTTTATTTTAGTCATCGAAAACTGTTGAATTTTATCAAATGCTTTTTTCTACATCAATTGAAATGATCCTGAGATTTTTTTGTTCATTCTGTTAATGTGGTATATTACATTCATTGATTTTACTATATAATGAACCATGCTAGCATTCTAAATAAAAATTCAAATGATCATGGTTTACAATCCTTTTAATCTTTTTAATGTGTTGTTAAATTCAGTTTGCTAGTATTTTGCTGAGGATTTTTGCATCATTATTCATTAGGGATATTGGTCTATAGTCTATTTTATTTTATTATTTTACTTTTTTATATTATTTTATTTTATTTAATTTATTTTTTTATTTTATTTATTTTATTATTTTTGCCTTTATCTGACTGTATTAGTTTTCTAGGGCTGCCAGAACCAAATATCACAGAATGGGTGGCTTAAACAACATAAATTTATCTTGTAACAGTTCTGAAGGCCAGAAGTCCAAGATTTTAAACTGCTGGCAGAATTTTTTGAAGCCTCACTCATTTACTGTAGAAGATTGTCTTCTCCCTCTGTATTCACATGTTCTTTCCTCTGTGAAAGGCCCTATCTCTAAATATAGTCACATTCTAAGGTACTGGTGTAGGGCTTCAATATATGAATTTATGGGGGACACAATTCAATTCATAAAACTGTCCTACTGGGACCCCAAATTCATGTTTATCTCACATGCAAAATACATTAATTAAAATACCAACAGTTTAAAATCCTTAGCCCATTCCAACATCAACTCTAAGTCTCAAATCTCATCTTAATAGCTTATAAACCAAGTGGGGGTAGGACTTAAATTATGATTAACCCTGAGGCAAAATTTTTCTCCAATTGTAAACTTGTGAAACCAGACAAGTTACTTGGTTCCAAAATACCATGTTGGAACAGGTATACAAAAGGCATTCCATTCCAAAAGGGAGAAATCAGAAAGAAGAAGGGAATCACTGATCCCAAGAAAGTCCAAAACCTGGCAGGGAAATTCCATTAGATTTTAAGGGTCTAGAATTATTCTCTTTGTTGTGATGTTCTGTCCTGTGGGCACACCAGTATGGCAGCCTTACCATCCCAGTGAAATGGCATCGTGCCCTCAAAGTCCTACACAGTGGTTCTGCCCCACAGACCCTGAGTGATGGTCTCACTTCTGAGGCACACTGAAACCAAGAAGAAGACAGCCTCCCCACCACCAGACTTGTGCCCTCAAGACCTGAGGTGGGAGTGGCAGCTTCTTGATCTTTGAATTGCCTTTGAGGTCATTCTTCCCTTTGCTTGAAGAATAGACACGTTTTCAGTCAGACACCTCTATTGTCCCATACTGTAGAATCCCAGAATACTGAGTGCCTTCCCTCCTTTTGTCCCATCTATGTACCCTTTAGCCCAAACTAACAGTGTTTCTGCTGGTATAACTCTATTTCTATTCCTGGCTTCTACTGAGATGGCTGATTAGATCCACAAGTTTTATTCACAGTTTTTAATGAAGTGATTTTACAGCCATACCTTTAGTGTTATCTCCCTAACATACGCTGTGAATTTTCCAAATTTTCACATTCATTTTTTTTTTTTTTTTTTGCTTAACAATTTCTCCTTCAACTTATGTCTCTTACCTTGTATTATACTACAAGCAGGAAAAAGAAACCATGATGAACTTTGATATGGGTTGAATGTTTGTCCCCTTCAATGCTCATGTGGCAGATTGATCCTCAATGTGGCAGGGTTGAAAGGTGGGGCATTTAGGAAGTGATTAAGTTGTGATGACTATGTTCTCAAGAATGGAATAATGAGTTAATAGTTTAATGGGGTATCATGGGTGTGAACTGGTAGCTTTATAAGGAGAGCAAGTGAGCACACTAACAAGCATCACAGCCATTCTCACAATGGGAGACTGGATCATGGAATTCTGTATAGAGCCTCCACCAGGAAGAAGACCATCACCAGATGTGCCCCCTGTACCTTGGGCTTCCAAGCCTCCAAAGCTGTAAGAAATAAATTTCATTTCTTTATAAATTACTCAGTTTTATATTCTGTTATAAGCACAGAAAATGGACTAATATACAACGTTAACACTTTGCTCAGAAATCTCTTCAGTACAACATCAAACTTCATAAGTCATAAATTCTACCTTCCTCAAAACACTGAAACACAATTCAGCCAAGTTATTTGCCACTTTATAACAATGATTATCTTTTCTCTAGTGTCCAATATGCTCTTCATTTCCACGTGAGACCGCACAAGAACACCTTTAACATTCATATTTCTACAAATAATCTGTTAAAAGCAATCTAGGATTTTATTAACATCCTCCTCAAAACTCTTAAAGCCTTTGCCATTACTCAGTTTCAAAGTCACTTTCACATTTTAGGTATTTATTGTAGTAGCATCCCACATCATGGTTCCAAAATGTGGATTAGTCAGAGTACTTCATAGAAAAAGAGCCAACAGTCTGTATAGGGTTTCAGGGAACGCAGGCCTCATAGAATAGGAAATGTTTCCTCCTTTTCAATTTTTTGGAATAGTTGAGAAAAATTGTGTTAATTTTTCTTTAAATATTTGGTAAAATTCACCAGTGAAACTATCTGGCCCTGGACTTTTCATTTTGGGGAAGTTTTTTGATTACTGATTCAATCTTCTTATTAGTTTAGGACTATTTAGATTCTTTTTTTTTTAATGTTTAATTTACTAACTATCTTGATTTAAGCATCGCATATTGCATACAGGTACCGATTTTCAACAGAGTACCCCAAAGATATGTACAACCAATTTTGTATCAATGAAAAAAGGTAATGAAATTTTTTAAAATTTAAAAATTGTTTACTTTCATTTTGGCTCTTTCATAATATGGCTTGTTACATCTCTCTATATTATTGGTTATGAATATTCATGAGATACAATGCTGATTGTTACCCCTTGTGCCCAAAATGTGAAGGCTAGATCCATACTGGCAGCATGCCCATTACCACAAATTGCTATTGTACCCCTGTCCCCCACCCAATTATTCCCATCCTCCCTCCCCCTCCGCCTTCCCCACTGACTCCACTTTGTATCCCAAGGTATGTTCTTTCCCTCTGCAAGTCCAACACACCACTGTGGTCTTTTCCTTCTTTCTTTCTCTCTTAGCTCCCACTTATGAGTGAGTACATGTGGCATTTATCCCTCTGAGGTTTGCTTATTTCATTCATGTAAGTTTCTCCAGGCTCATCCATGTTGTTGCAAATGAAAATTTCATTCTGTTTTATGGCAGAGTAGTATTCCATTGTGTATATATACCACAGTTTCCTTATTCAATCATCAATCGATGGACATTTAGGTTGGTTCCATATCTTGGCTACTGTAAACAGAGCTGCGATGAACATGGGAGTGCAGGTATCCCTTCAACATGATGATTTCCATTCCTTTGGGTATATACTCAGCACTGGGATGGCTGGATCATATAGAAGATCTATCTGTAGTTTTTTGAGAAACCTCCATACTGTTTTCCATAGTGGTTGTACTGATTTACAGTCCCACCAACTAAGTAGGAGTGTTCTCTTCTCTCCACACCCTAGCCACCATTTGTTATTTAATGTCTTTTTTATTATAGCCAGTCTCACTCGGGTGAGGTGATGTCTCAGTGTGGTTTTAATTTGCATTTTCCTGATGACTAGTGATGTTGAGCATTTTTTCATGTACCTGCTGGCCATTTGTATGTCTTCCTTTGAAAAATGTCCATTCAGCTCCTTTGCCCATTTTTTAATTGGATTACTTGATTTTTTACTGTACAATTGCTTAAGTTCCTTGTATATTATGGATATTAATCCCTTGTCAGATGCATAGTTAGCAAAAATTTTCTCCCACTCTGTAGGTTGTGGTTTCACTCTGTTGATTGGCACCTTTGCTATGCAGAAGCTTTTTAGTTTGATATAGTCCCACTTGTTTATTTTTTCTATCGCTGCTTGTGCTTTTGGGCTCATGATCATAAAGTCTGCGCCCAGACCTTTTTCCTGAAGCATTTCACCTATATTTTCCCTTAGTAATTTTACATTTTCAGGTCTTATACTTAAGTCTTTAATCCATTTGGAGTTGATTTTAGTATATGGTGAGAGGTGCATATCTAGTTTTATTCTTCTGTATATGAATATCTAATTTTCCCAGCACCACTGGTTGAAGAGGTAGTCATTTCCCCAATGTAGATTTTTGTTGCCTTTGTCCAATACCAGATGGATGTAAGCTTGAGTGGTGATTTCTGGGTTCTCAATTCTGTACCACTGGTCTGAGTGTCTATTTTTATGCCAGTACCATGCTGTTTTGGTTACAAAAGCTTTGTAGTATAATTTGAAGACAGGCAGTGGTATGCTTCCAGCTTTATTTATTTATTTTTTTTTGCTCAGGATTGCTTTGGCTATTAAGGGTCTTTTGTTAGTCCATATGAAAGTTAAGATTGTTTTTTCCATTTCTGTGAAGAATAACGTTGGTATTTTTAGAATTCCTCTTTCTTCATAATTCCATTTTTGTAGATTGTGTGCTTCTAAAAATGTGTCGATTTTATCTCAATTATCCAATTTATTAGTGTACAGTTTTTAATAGTGCTCTCTTACAATCTTTTTTATTGTTGCAAAATCAGTAATAATGTTCTCATTTTCATTTCTGATTTTCTTTATTTGGCTCTTATTTTTTTTCTTAGTTAATCTAACTAAAGGTTTCTCAAATTTGTGAAATTTTTGAAGAAACAACTCTTGGTTTCATATGTTTTCTCCTTTGTTTTTCTGTTCTCTACTTTGTTTACATCTGCTCTAATCTTTATTTTTTCATTTGCTAGCTTTGGTTTTAGTTTGTTCTTCCTTTTCTAGTTCCTTAAGTATGAAGTTAGGTTGTTGATTTAAGATTTTTTTTAATGTTAGCATTTTCTGCTATAAATTTCACTCTTAAAAGTGTTTTCAGTCCCAGGGCCTTGAGATGAGAACTGTGGGCCTCAAGCCCCACCCCTACCCACCGCAACCAGGCAAGAAATGGAGCCAGCTGCCCGGGGCCCTGAGATGGGGGCTGGGAGCGAGCCCTACCTCCTGGCCCCCCACAACAACGTCTCAGAATGTGTGAAAAAAATTGAATATTTCTAGTGCATACATTTTTTTAAATCAAGAAGTACAAAATAACATGAAAAATGTTTAGAGAAATGTTTTCAATGCATCCCATAAGTCCTGGTATGTTGTCTTTATTTTTATTTGTTTCAAGATATTTTATAATTTCCCAGTGATTTCTTCTTTGATCCATTGGTTGTTAAGGAGTATGTTGTTTAATTTCCACCTATTTGTGAATTTTTCAAATTTTCCTTTGCAATTAATTTCTAATTTTATCCCATTGTGATTGGAAAAGACATTTTGTATAATTTCAGTCTTTCAATATTTATTAAACTTGTTTTGTGGCCTGACATATGGTTTTTACTGAAGAATGTTTCACATTTACTTGAGAAAAATGTGCATTCTGCCATTTTGGGTTGGAGTGTTCTGTCATGTCTGTTATGCCCAATTGGTCTATATATAGTGTTTAAGTTCTCTATTTCTTTATTGATCTGCCTTCTGGTTGTTCTATCCATTAATGAAAGTTGAGTATTGATGTTGCCTACTATTATTGTGTAGATGTCTATTTTTTCTTTCATTTCTGTCAATGTTTGCTTCATATATTTAGGAGCTCTGATGTCTGCCACATATATGTTTATAATTGCAGTATCTTCTTGTTGAATTGACCCTATCATATACAGTGTTCTCTTTCTCCTTAGTAACATATTTTGACTAAAAGTCTATTTTGTCTGATATTATTATAGCCACCTCAGCTCTCTCTTAGTTACTATTTGCATGAAATATTTTTTGCCACCATTTCACTTTTAACTTATGCATGTATTTATATCTTAAGTGAGTCTTTTGTAGATATCATATAATTGGATTCTTTATGTTCTTATTAATTCTGCTAATGTGTCTTTTGACTAGGGAGTTTAATCCATTTTTATTCAAAGTAATTAATGGTAGGGGAGTGACTTAGTTCATTTGTAGTGCTACAACAAAATACTCAAGACTAAGTAATTTACAAATAATATAAATTTATTTCTCAAAGTTCTGGAGGTTAGGAATTCCAAGATCAAGGTGCTGGCAGGTTTGACATCTGGTAAGGGCTCAGTCTCTGTTTTCAGGATGGTGCTTTGAACACTCTATCCTCATGCAGCAGAAAGGGTAGAAGGCAAAAGGGCCTAGTTATTTCTCTCCAGCCCTTTTATAATCTTATTGATGAGACTGCTGTTATCATGAATAATTACCTCTTAATACTTTTATGCTGGCAATTAAGCTTCAATATATGAATTTTAGAGTACACATTCAGACCATAGCAGGGAGGACTTACTTTTTCCATTTTGTGTTTTCTGTACATCTTACAGGTTTTTTGTCCGTTATTACTTCCCTTACTACCTCCTTTGTGTTTGGATGAATTTTTGTAGTGATAGACTGATTAACTTTGTTTTTCTTTTTGTGCTTATTCTATAGATGTTTTATTTTTGGTTACCATGAGGATTCCATATAATATCCTAAACTTGTAATAATCTATTTTAAATAGATACTAACTTAACTTCAGTTGCATGAAAAAAACTACTCTTTTATAGTTTTCTCCACATTTTATATTATTGATGTCATAAATTCCATCTTTATATGTTGTGTACCCATTTATATAGTCTTGTAATTATTTTTTATAAATTTATCTTTTAAATTTTGTATAAAAACACAAGTATAGTTGCAAGCTAACATTATGATAATACTGTATTTTATCTATGCCTATTTATCTACCTTTACTGGAAATCTTCATAATTTTGTATTGTTTTGTGTCACTGCCTAGTGTCATTTCAATTTGAAAGACTCCCTTTAACATTTTCTGTAGGGCAGGTCTAGTGGTAATTACATTCTATTTTATTTATCTAGTTACATTTTAATTTCCACCTCATTTTTGAAGGACAGTTTTTGGATATAGAATTCTCAGTTAACAGTTTTTTCTTTGAGCACTTTGAGTATTTCATCCCACTACCTGTTGACCTCCAAGATTTCTGCTGAGAAATCTGCTGATAATCTTATTGAGGATCCCTTGCATATGATCAGTTACTTTTCTCTTGCTGCTTTCAAAATTCTCTCTGTGCCTTTTGACAATTTAATTATAATGTGTGATCTCTGAAATTATCCTACTTGTAATTCATTGAGCATAGATGTGTAGATCCATGCCTTTCCCCAAATTTGAAGTTTTCAGC
This sequence comes from Cynocephalus volans, assembly GCF_027409185.1. Lineage (NCBI taxonomy): Eukaryota > Metazoa > Chordata > Mammalia > Dermoptera > Cynocephalidae > Cynocephalus > Cynocephalus volans. The sequence continues at coordinate 107,647,729 of NC_084478.1, read as the reverse complement.
TAATATTTCTTAAAATAATTTCTCGGCTCCTTTATCTCTCTCTACTCATTCTGAAACTTTCATGATGCATGTGTTGGTCTGCTTGATGGTGTAATATAAGTTCCTTAGGCACTATTTAGTTTCCTTTATTGTTCTTTCTGTTTGCTCCTTATACCCAATAATTTTAAATAATCTGTATTCAACTTCACTTATTCTTTTTTCTTTTGCCTGTTCAAGTCTGCCTCTAGTAAATTTTTCAATTCAGTATCTGTATTTTTCAGCTCTAAAATGATTCACTTCTTTTTATTTGTTCTCTTTTTTAACTTTTAAAAATTTATTTATTAATATTATTAATTTTTACATTCTAAGATGTTGTTGCAGTGCAGTTGGGGGGAGTGGAAGGGAGAAGGAAATAGGGTGGGAGCAGTAGGAAAGGGGGGGTCTTGGTTGAGGCCCATGGCATCCCCCTTATTCCAACAGGAGAGACCAAGGGGGTTCCAGTGGCAGCTTGGTGGTCATTTCTGGGCTGTTTGTGGATGTCAGGGGGGCATGGCTGATGCCTTCAGCACCTCCCTCCCCAGCACAGGAGCCCAGGGCACTTCCTGCAGTGGCTCACTGGTCATTACTGGGTCAGTTGTGGTTGTCAGAGGGGTGTGTTTGAGGCCCTCAGCCTCCCACTACCCAGGCTTGGGAGCCCAGGGTGCTTCCTGTGGTGGCTTGGTGGTCATCACTGGGCTGGGTGTGGTGTTTGGGGGGGCATAGCTGAGGCCCATGCCCCTCCCCTCTCCCTTGATTGTGAGCTCAGGGGGCTTCTGGTCCTTCTAGGTTTTATAGGTGATCTTTGGTAGTGTTAAACCTTTACTAGTTAATATCACTTTGTCTCTGATCTGTGGGTATTTTGTTTTTCTTTCAGTTTCGTGTTGGATTATTTGCTGTTCCCACCACTTAAACTCTGCCCTGGAACCAATTTGTTGTCCTTTGGTTACACCTAAAATGGGGAAACTTCCTGTGGGGACCAGCACATAAGTCCTCTAGTTGAGAGAAATTGTTGCATTGCTGCTGATTCCCTGGGGAAGGCTTTTTTTGTGTAGCTCAGGTTTTAATGGTTGACCTTGTATGTACTTCTGGGTCTCATGAGGTCTGGTACACCTGGTTGTATAGAAACTCTAGTCTGGGCCTGAGTCTTTCAGTAAACGGCACCCTGTGCAGTACTATATTCCTGACCAGTCTCTGCTGAGTGGTCCTGTGCTGATTGGGGGGCAGATCAGCTGTCCATGCTGTGCCCCAGTGTTCCCCCTGTGGGCCCATCTCCCCCATTCCCTGCACTCCAAACACTTCCCATGGGGTGGGCTATGTACTGGTCCCTTGCGATGACTCACCAGCCTCTTAGTGGTTCCTTTTTTCTGTTGTCTGTGGCTCATTGCTTCAATGTGGGTCCACAGGAACCCTGTTAGTGGTCTTGCTGGCCTGGGGGCCACCAAGGCCCTCTTCTCCCCTGCTGCATCCATGCAACTTCATACAAGGGTCACAGCTGCAGCTTTTGCCAGCTCTTGCTTTGTGTGCTCATCAGCTCCAGCCTTGAAGCAGCTGGGGCTCGAAATGGTGGGAGCAATCCTTTCTTCCTTTCATAGTGGCTTTTCCTGCTTTCATGAACTCCACAGGTCTCTACTCATCTTCCCCTGATCTCTAGTGGCCCCAGCTTGGCTGGTGTTGCTTTTTAATAGTTGTAAATTGGTTGATTTGTGGTACAGAGTGATGCTGGGGACCATGTATTCCACCATCTTGACCAGAAGCCTATATGTTCTATCTCTTTGTTGTTATTTTTATTTTTCTCTTATATCATTTGACAGTTTCCTTTAGCTCTTTGTCTCTGTTTCCCTGTATCCCTTTGAGCATATTTTAGACAGTTGTTTTAAAGTAGCTGTCTAATAATTTTATTCCTGTGTTTTTTTAGAGATGATTTCTTGAGAAATATTTTGTTATTTTCAATGGGCCATGTTTTCTTGTTTCTTTGCATGCTTTGTAATTTTTTTTTTAATTGAGCCTTCGAAAACACAGACACCTCCTCTAGTCTTTGCAGACTGGCATACAATACCTTCACTAAATAGTAAGGGATGCTTTGAGACTTGATATCATCCTTGGGTAAAGTCTTGAGGCTTTCTCAGTTCTTTTCTGGGCATGCTTCTTGTTTGGAACTACATGTGTGCATTTTAAGCATTTTTTTCCTATACATAGCTGCTTTTAAATGTCTTAATTTTCCAAAGAGTCTCACCCCATCTTCTTGTAGCCTTAGATGTTCTATTGTATTTCTTTACACATAATATAGTGCCCCAGGTGAGGAAACGTCTGCAGTCCCACTCTAGCTTTTGCAAGAAGTGCCCTCCACTGCTTTCTGCAGTTTTTCTTAACTGATCTCTGAATCAGGTGAAATAGAGACCAGTCCCTTGCAAAGCCCATAGACAGATTAGAACTTTACAAATAAACTCCGCTTGGTGCTGAAGTCCAGCTTCAATGAGGGGTGGGTACCCGAAAAGGGAGAGAGAGTCGTCAAAAATAACAAACACAGACAGAGACCTCAATGCATCAATATGCACGTTCTCTCTCTGCAGGCTGTCAACGTGTTGCAGCTGGAGCCCAGTAGAGCATGAGACAATGCCTTTTATTTAGATTTTTCTCTGCAGGGGGGTTTTGGGTACTATTTTTATTGTTTCAGCAAGCTTAAATCAGTAGTCCAAAAAGCAGGGAGGAAAATTTTTTAGAGGTCAGCACGTCTTAGGTGATCAACTCGTGCTTCATTTTCCTGGAATCAGGTTATCAGATTGGCCATCCCTTCATTGTCTTGAAGTTATCTTGTGACCTTTTTCTGTTAGCAAGCTGTGGTTAATATCCACCCTATTAACAGGGTGGCAGCTATTTTGGTTAAATACAACTTTGCTAAAAGTAAAAATGTTAACATTTAAATTCTAATGGGGGTCTAATGATTTTATGTTCTAATGGAATGAACCTACTGTTCATATGGAAAAAGAACAGTGGATATCTGAGTAGCATTATCATGCACATTTTAAGGATATGCATTGGCTGTGGCCCTGTAATCTTGATCTAAATGTTAAAGTGTCCTTGTGCACAGCACCATCCCTCACAAGACTACGTGTACTCTCTTATTCTTTTAAGATCTAATTTTGCAGGTTTAATAATTTTACAGAATATATTTTTATCCAATACTTGATTTTTAATTATTTATTCAAACTGGACACCACCAAGTAAAGGGGGTTCTACAGTTTCATTCCCATATACTTAATTTGTCCCAATCATATAATTTCTCATTAATGCCAACCATTCTCTTGCCATTAATACAATCTCCAGTAAATGTTTGCCAACTTAGATCATATTTTGGACATCCCATAGGGGGATACCAAATTTTTCCTTTCCCCATTTTGTTACCCAGATGGTGGGGAGAGGATGGAAATTTCCTTTTTGAAATAACTTTGCCTATTTAGGCTGCAGCTCATATTTAGTCATGAGTGGTGCTTTTGAAGCATATGTTGGTGTGGTCAATTTGTCATAAAGGGACAATTTAGAATTATCCAATTTACTCGGATCCTCTGTCGGAGTATTTAATTCAATGACCACAAAAACATCTGCATTATTCTTAAAATCTTTTGGGAATTCAGAGAACTGCCACGCTAACCAAAACATCGAAAGAGAAAGCAAAAGCAGTACCACGAAGCCGAGGCAGGCAGCCCTTCTGGTTGCAGCAAGTGCTCGTAGCTGTGGCCTTGCCGACAGCTCTCCCTCCGGCGGCATTGCCAACTCGGAGAGGGCAGCCCATGCTGATTCCTTTAGGATCCTGCCATGGCGTGGACTGTGCCAGCTTGGCTCTCTCCAGCCCAAAGGACGGAACTGGGAACTGGGATGCTTCCTCTTGAACATGCTCTGCTAATTGAGGGAGGGGTTTGTGGAAGGGCAAGAAGAAATATAAAATTTCTTATTATTTCAAATATGATTTTTCTTTTTTTAGTGCTTCCTTGGTTGCTGTAGATATGTTAATTGCTTTTCAGAGTACCTATAATGTTATTTTATCATGTCTTTAATTTTTTGAAAAAGTGTTTCCTTGTGCGAATTAGCACCTGGATCTTCCTAGTCTGCCATCTTGCTGACATAACTCCCACATTATTATTTTGAAGTGTTATTCTTTATCCCAGTTAATATTGCTTTTTCTAAAATCTACGTAGTCTAGTCTGATAGTATTATAGCTACTGAAGTGGGTTTAATAGTGCCCTCCTCCCCAATTTATGTCTATCTTTAACCTCAGAATATGACCTTGTTTGGAAATAGGGTCTCCCCAGATATAATTAATTAAGGACTGAGATGGAAGCATACTGAATTAATGTGGGCCCTAATTCCAAAGACTGATGTTTTTATAAGATGAGAAGAGAACACAGAGAAACATCCAAAGAAGAAGGCAACAAGCAGATGGAAGCAGAGTTTGAAATAATGCGTCTACAAGCCAATCGATGCTAGAATTTCTGGAAAACACCAGCAGCAGGTAGAAAAGCAGAGGGTGTTTTTCTCTTCAGAGATTCCAGGAGGAACCAACCTAGCTGACACCTTGATTTTAGGTTTCTGTCCTCCTTAATTGAGGGAGAATACATTTATACTGTTTTAAGCTACCCAGTTTTTGGTAATTTCTTTCTTTTAACCCTAGGAAACTGGTAGAGCAACCCTAGTTTTTTGGGGGGTAGTATTTGTATAGTACAGTTGTCCCTTGGTATCCATCAAGGATTGGTTTCAGGACCTCCCACAGATATCAAAATCTAAAGATGTTCAAGTCCCTAATATAAAATGGCATAATATTTGCATATAACCCATGTAATTCTCCCATGTACTTTGCATGATCTCTAGAGTACTTGTAATACATAATGCAATGTAAATGCTATGCAAATAGTTGTTATACTGTATTGTTTAGGGAATAATTACTAGAAAAAACGTCTGTACATGTTCAGTACAAACACAATTTTTTTTCCAAGTATTTTTGATCCAGAGTTGGTTAAATTCACAGATGTGAAACCCATTGATATCGAGGGCCAACTGTTTGTGTGTGTGTGTGTGTGTGTGTGTGTGTGTGTGTGTGTGTGTGTGTGTGTGTGTGTGAGAGAGAGAGAGAGAGTGTATTTTTTAAACCCATGAGTCTTTATATTTAAAGTCATTTTCTTTAGCACAGCATATAGTTCTGTCTTTTTCTTTTCTTTTTTTAAATGTAACAATGTCTGCCTTTTATTTGAAGTGTTCAGGACATTTAATTTAATTATCATTATGGTCGTCTTTAAATTTAAAATATTGCTATTTGCTTTCCATCTGTCCCATTTGTTGTCTGTTCATATTTTTTTCCTGACTTCCTTCAATTTTTTGAGTATTTTTGTTATTTCAAATCATCTTCCTTTCGGATTATTACCTATACTTCTCTATTTTATTTTGTTAGTGATTGCTTTAGGGTTTACCATATAATCTTTAAGTTATTACAGTTAAACTTCAGATATTAAATCACTTCATGTATTGTGTAAAACCTTACAACAGTATTCTTCCATTTCTCCTCTACCATTCTTTGTGCTATTTTTGTCAGACATTTTAATTCTTCATATTTTACAAACCCTAAAATTCATTGCTCTTAATTTTGATTTAAAAAGTCAATCATTTTTCAATAACTTTTCTTTAATGCAAAAGAACTATATTTATCCACATTCTAGCATTTGCAATATTTTTATTTATTTATCATATATACATTTGCATATAGTGTCATCACCATTTTAAGGATTTCCTGGTGTTTTTTGGTGTAGGTCTGGTTACAATAGGCTCTCCCATGTTCTCTCTCACTCTCACTCTCTAAGTAGTCTTTATTAGGCCTTAATTTTTAAAATATATGTTTGCTTGTTATGGAATTTTAAGTTGAGTTATGTTTATTTTCGTTATTCCAGTACTTTGAGCATGTTGCTTCAGTCTCTTGCATATTTTCTCAGGAGAGGTATGTTGTCATTCTTTGTTTCCCTGCATGTAATATGCTTGTTTTCTCTGAATGCCTTTAAGATTTTTCAGCAATTCAGTTACGACATGTCATGTTGTGCTTTTATTCATGCTTTTTATGTTTGTGGCTCACTGAGCCTTAGAGCCATCTCTAGATTTATATTTTTTCATCAAATTTGGAAAAAGATTTCTTTGTTTCTTTGACCTGCACTTTCTTTCTCTCCTTTGGGACTTTAATAAACATGGCAAGCCAGTTGATACAGTTCCATAGGTCACTAAAGCTTTGTTCATTTTTTTTAGTTTTTTTTTTCTTTGTATTTATTTGAGACTGCTTCTATTGTTATGCCTTTAAGGTCATCGATATTTTGTGTCATAGTGCCTAATCTTCTTTTAATACTTTCCAGTGTATTTACCATTTCAAATATTGTACTTTTACATTCTGTTCAATTTTTATCTTTTTAAAATCTTAATATTTATCCTCATCATGTTCAAATTTTTCTCTACCTTTTTGAATGCTTGCATCATATTTATATTAGCTGTTTTAATATCCTTGTTGAATAATTCTATCATCTCCATAATTTCTGGGTTTGTTTTTACTGATTGATTTTTCTCCTAGTTATAAATCATACTTTCCTGCTTCTGTGCCTGTCTTTTAATTTTTAATTGGATGACAGACATTGTGAACTCTACATTGCTGGGTGCTGAATTTTGTTATATTCCTTTAAATAGTGGTGGACTTTATTCTGATATACAGTTAAAGTAGTTGAGGTTAGTTTAATCCATTTGGGGTTTGCTTCTTATATTTGTTAAAGCAACTCATTTGAATCTTTTATTCTAGAGCTAATTTAGCCCCCATAGTAAGACACTTTACCTTTCCAAGGACTTGACTTGATGCATGTTTTTCAAGGACTTTTCACTCTGAATGTTTGGAACATATGTTATCCCCAGCTTCTGTGTGAGTCTTAAGAATGGTACAGCCTAATGCTTTATGATGATTCTTCCTCTGGCCTGAAGTAATGTTTTCTTATGCATGTACAGAGCAGATCTTTGAAGCTCTCTCTCTCATGCACTCTCTCTCTACAGTTCTCCTTTTTTTAGTACTCTGTCTCCAAAATTTTAGGCACTTTGGCTCTCCTGAACTTTTATACCCTTCTCAGCACTCACTGAGATTGTTGTGCTATGTAAAAGCTACCACTCCTTGTGCTGCAGCCTGAAAATTACCTTTAGGCAATCATAAGGCTCATCTCATGGATTTCACTTCTCCAAGGGATCACTCTACTGTGCTTCTTGTTGTCTAAAGTTGGAAGACAGCTGTTCATATATTTTTTCAGATTTTCTAGTTGATTAATGTAGGAGGGTAAACCCAGTAGGACTACAGGCATACTGTGTGTATGTGTGTGTGTGTGTGTATTTAAGGTAAATTTTCTCTGCCCGTTCTTTGAGTGTATTTTAAAGGTCTTATTTATCTTTGCATTCACAAGCATTCACAAACATCTAGCATACTGGTTGGTATTAAATATTTTTAAAGGGATAAATAAGTGGATGTATCTTTATTAATATCTGCATCATTTGTTTTAATATTTTTTTCTTTGTTCTTATTTTTGTCTCTATTTTACACTTTAGTGATGCAACGTCTTAAATCATTACAAAGGACTAAAGGATGCAGACTGACATTTCTTTCTGCCTGAGTTATCTTTGATTAATTTTTGAATCTTCAGAAAGTGTTTGTAAAAGGAGTTTCCTAACTTGGAAATTTTCTTCAAATAATATGTTTTATTAAAGCAGAGGGACATTTACACTTTTGAGTCCAATATTCTACACCTAAACTCCAAAAGTCATTTTATTTTTTTCTAGGTCTTGTTTTAAATTTTCTGTAAGGTTCCACAAGTTTAATATAAGGAATAATAGTTAAATATAAATAACATTGGCATGATGTCATGAGGATCTGGAAAAGTTGGTAGGTATGGAAATTAGAAAGAAATGACATATCTGAGAAACCCTTTTCTCTTCCCTCTTTTCCTCCCTCTCTCCCTACCTCCCTTTTCCTTCCTTCCTTCCTTCCTTTCTACCTTCTTTCCATTCTTCCTTTCTTTCTTTATATTTATTTTGTGCCTACTAATTTCTAAACTCTGGATATACAACTAAGAATAAGACACAGTCTTCACTTTGGAGGAATTCACATTCTAATGGGTGCATGCATATGTAAACAAGTAATGTCAGTACAGTGTGATGAGCTTTTCAATAGAATTACTAGAGATGGAGTGATTATTCTGCCTCAGTTAGTAACAGAAAAGTACATATAAGAAATAAGATTTGAGTAGAGTCTTGAAGGAAGACTAGGGTGTTTCAAACTGTACCAGAATGGTGAAGAAGGAGAGTGGTTTTCTGTTGGAAGAATAGTGAATAATTATCTCTAGATTAGAATAGCATTATAGGTAATGATGAGATATGATGGCAGAGAGGAAGGTTGGGACCTTGCTAAGCAATTTGGATTTCAGAGAAAAAGATAAATAAATGTTGATTCCAGGGGCTTTATACAGAAGGGGATTAAAATCAAATTTGTGTTTTAGGCAGACAATTCTGAAGAAAATGTGGAAAGTAAACTAAAGGGGACAAAAAGACCCATTAAAATGCAGTCCTAACTGTCCAAGTTATGAATAAATGAGGTTCTCAAATTAGACATAGTGTCAGTGACAGTGGAGATGAAGAGTGACTAAATGCATGGCAGACACATTTCTGATGTAAAATTAAAAAGCATTGTGATCTATTATATGAGTTATATGAAGAATGGAATTAGAAGAAGCGATGCTTTAGGGTTAAAGACTGGGTGGAAGATGAGTCAGTCAATAGAGTTAGGAAGGAGAGGAACAATTTAGGTAGGAGAATTGTGGTGTTGATGTAAACCCAATTTGTAAGTCAAGAATAAGTCTGGGTTGGAGATAGAATTTGGAATCATCATAATATATATTGTATTTAAGTCTGTGTTCTTGAGCCAAAAAAAAAAAAAAAAAGGAATAAGAACAGTTTTATAGAATATGAGCATTTAGGAGACTGGCAGAGAGGCAAGTCCAGAGGGTTGATTGAGAAGAATTGATCTGAGGGGAAAGAGGAGGATCAATAGAAGCATTGTGAAATCCCAGGGAATCTGAGGGTGAAGAATATAAAATAATTGTTATTGAGGATACATAAGGAGTTAAGAATAGGAAGAAATATAAGATGACTTACAGTTTATGAAACTGGCAGACTGGAATAATTGTGGTGCCACCAACCATGATGAAAACATTAGAAAGGAGAAAAAGTCTTAAGAGAAACTTTTGCTCTGGTTTGTGATATTTTACATAGGGAGAATAAACTGATTGGCAATGATATATGCAGTCCTGAAAAAAGAGATTTTTAATACTCAAAGAGCTCTAGGGATGGGTGCTGGTGCTAATCGGATTAAATAATGAGTCTTTGTTACATCTCATTTAAGCTTAGGGACATAGTCAGAGATGGTAATTAGGCTGCTTGTGAATAGCTTCTATTACTATGCTTTGATACTTTTGATTCAGCACATGGATAAGTCTCTAAAGTGTAGAAATATAAAAATGAAAATAACAAGCATGTGTAGGTGTGTGTGGTATAGATAAACTTGGATTTATAGCTGAATATATAATTATTGCTGTGCATATATCCAGTACTGTATTACAAATGTATGCATACATAGTTGCATATATGAGTGAATTTTCAAAATATTTGAAATAATCATTTGCAGTTATTTAAAATTTTGAAGATATTTTCTTCAAACTATCTCATCCATTCACATATATCCTTGATTCTACAGATAATTACAGAGCCCTGGACTAAAGATACCCATAGTTCTTCTGTTGGAACAACAAGGATATTTACAAACAACCTGCCCAGTACTTGTAATGTTCATGATTCGGTTGTAAAGTTTTATTTTATGTCTTATGTCACAAGCAAAATACACTTTATTAGTATACCAGCCTCTGTTTCCCTCAGTTTTGTTACCTAGGGGACTTAGAGGTCCTTAAAGCTACTTTGGGAATTAGAAAATTCTACTCCAAATTAATATCTTTTGTATATTTGGTTTCTCATTTATCCCTCTGCTATTCCTATAAACGTTATAGAATATGAAAACAAAAACTAGGACCATTTTGGTGTGTGTATATGTGTGTGTTGGGAGGGTGGTGCGGAATGGAGAAGAGTATTCTTCACCCTTTTCCTTTCTTACCAAACTGGTCTCTATCTTAACAATATCCAACTTGAGTTTCACCTCATGACTACTCCAACCCTCAATCTAGCACCATTAGGGATCTCCTATAGCCTGTATTGAATGGACAATATAGTTTGATATTTGATCATATTCTCTCTGGTGTTATGATTTATTCCTGTTTTATTTGTTTTGTCTCCTGAAGAAAGATACTTTCTTGATCATGGGACAGGATGGTGAACTAGAGGTGCCTACTGCATGATCCTTGCACAGAAAAAGACAAAAGCAAAGAAAGGACGACTAAGTACGGGGAAGAGCATCAATAGGAGAGTGTTGGAGAGTAATGAGAGCTGGTGCGAACACTGTGGAACATGAAAACCAAGCAAGGTGGTGTAGAGAAGAAAAAGGCTTGTGGCTTCTGCAACTGCCAAGTCTCCCAAACCAGGATCAGCAAGGAAGAAATCTCTCTTGCAGTGGAAAGAATCTTCTTGGCTGTGAGCACTTCCCAGTGGTAACATACATCCTGCTCCTGTCCCAGCCCGCCCCCACTGCCACTGCCGGTTACCTGTGCCATTGTTTAGTCCCAGAGCCATGGCACTTCTTCCCACACAGGAGTCCATCCTGTGCAGTGTACAATACCTGTGTGGTTCCAGCCTTCCAGCCTCCAGCATGGGTCCATCCTTCCAGCCACCTGGCAGTCCTGGCTGCCCACAAGACCCCAACTGCCTCGTGGCCAGTGTGGCTCAACCCACCAGACTTTGCCCAGCCATCCAGCTGCCCACATGGCCCCATCCACACATGTGGGGTTCTGTCTTTTGGCTGCCTGCATGGCCCCACCCACCTCCATAGGCCCAGCTATCAAGCTGCCCATGCAGACTCAGCCTCCTTGGCCACCCTCAGAGCCCCAGACACCCAGTCACCTACATGGTTCCAGCTGCCACAGCCACCCATTTGGCCCCACCCACACACATGGGCCCAATATATAGCCATCTGCAGGGCCCCAGCCACCCTGGCTGCCCACACAGCCCCCATCTCCCTGTGCGGGCCCAGCCACACATGCAGCTCCAGCCACAGACATAGCTGCCATCACCCACTGAAATATTGAGTCTATCCAGGACAAGTGAGTCTTCCCAGATCAACTGCATCTACTCAGAGCTACTTAAACTACTGAGTCTATCCAGAACCAAGACAAATGCCCCACCCAATGGTCAATGTATAATAAATGAACAGGAGGGAATCTCTGTCCTCAAAAACCACCCCAGAGTAAAAGAAGAAGCAATCACCAGATGACTAGGAATCAATGTAGGGATACTAAAAATATGAAAAACCAAGAAAATATGATACCACCAAAGGAACACTATAATTCTCAAATACCAGACCACATATAGCAGGAAGCCCTTAATATGTCTGAAAGGGAATTCTGTGTAAAAATCTTAAAACTCAGTGAGACAAAAGAAGACTCAGGTAGACAACACAGTGAAATGAGAAAATCAATCCAGGACACAAAGGAGGAAATTTACAAAGAGGTTAATACCATAAAAAAGAATGTGGCAGAACTCCTGGAACTGAAACACTCAGTTGATGAAATAAAAACTACGATTGAGAGCATAAGCAGCAGGCTAGAGAAAGCAGAAGAAAGAATTTCTGATCTTCTTATTCAAAAGACAGTCTTTTTGAAATAACCCAAGCAGGGAAAGAAAACAAAAAAGAATTTTTAAAAAATGAATTAAATCTAAGAGACCTAGCACACAAATAGCTGAATCATGGGTTTTCCTGACAGGGAGGAGAAAGGCATTGAAAACATATTCAATGAAATAATAGTGGAAAACTTCCCACGTATTGGTAGAGATACAGGCTTTGAGATCTAAGAGGCTAAAGATCCCCAAATGGATCGAATCCAAAAAGGTCCTCTCTAAGACACACTATAGTCAAACTGTCAAAAGTCAAAGACAAAGAGAGAATCCTAAAAACAGCAAGAGAACAGCATCAAGTCTCTGATAACGGAGTTCCCATCAGACTAACAGCAGACTTCTCAGCAGAAAACCTGCAGGCCAGAAGAGAATGCAATGACAGATTCAAAGTTCTAAAAGAAAAAAAAAAAAAAAACCTGACAGTCAAGAATACTATACCCAGCAAGGCTATCATTCAGAAATGAGGGGGAAATAGTGTATTTCCCAGACAAACAAAAGCTGCAGGAGTTTACCACCACACAACCAGTTGTACAAGTAATCCTTAGGAGAGTCCTGCACCTGGAACCCAAAAAACAATAACCACGACCCTGAATACATGAGAAAGAACAAAAATTACTGCTAGAGCAGATACACATATGAGAAAGAGAGAGAAACTATACCATATCACCTCAAGAAACCAACAAACACTGAAGACAAACAATAAAAGGAAAAAAAAAGGAATAAAACATATTTAAGTCAGCCATAAGAAAAGCAATTAAATGTCAGGAGTAAGACAATACCTTTCAATAACAATCCTAAATGTAAATGGATTAAATACCCCACTCAAAAGACACAGACTGATTGATTGAATTAAAAAGCTATACCCAACTATATGCTGTATACAAGAGACTGATCTGTAAAGACACACACAGACTAAAATTGAATGGAAAAAGATTTACAGTGCAAATGGAAACCACAAACAAGCAGGAGTAGTGTACTTATATGGAATGTTTTAGACCTCATGTAAAACAAATGGTTTCTTTACACTTAAGTTAATAAAAAACAGGTTCCTTCCTTTCCAGCATAAAATATTTTCTGTAGATAAAGTTTGCTTTCAGCTAATTTACTTTTTTTGGCTGTCTGTTTTATTTAGTTGGTTTTTGCTAAAAATTTCTCTCTATTTATCTTCTTTCTCTGGCTCTTGAAGCCCATTTTTAAAAAATTGAAACATACTTGATTATACATATCTAAGTGATACATATATTGAGGTCCCAGACAAGTGCCACTCTGCTGGTTGTTACTGGTCTGCAGCAAGCTAAGTATGGGATTTGAAAGTAAGCTTTAGAAAGTTTTATAGCAATTAGATAGATTAATGTTAGGCCTGTTAAATAGTAATATAAAAAATGTTGGCATGTCTTTTGTATATCTTCATTTTTCTCTTCCATTTTCCTAGTTATTTATTTTTATTGTGCTTTACAAAACTATCGGTCTGGAAAAAGTTGGGGATTTTGAAAAAATAACTGCTCTTTCACCACAGTTTAAGTACTGGTTTAGATGATGTTTATAAAGGACTTTAGCTATATTAATATTTTTGTGCAAATTTTCCGGTAAAATTTTCATTTCCTTCGCTTTTCCTCAAGATACATATTCAAAGAAACAATAATTCTAAGTAAAATTTTTCAAATCATGTTCATTTATTGGTGGACCCTCACTTTTGATAAGATTTGATGTTTAGTATGTTCATGTGATACTGCTATTTAAAAGTTTTATTCAACATTAGATCCTGCTAAATTTTGAACACTGCATGTAGTACAGAAATATTTTAACATAATTATACATTTTAATTGCAGAAAAACAATCCAACTCAAACATCAATCTACTTAAAAGTGACAAATTCTCTAAGTAGTTGACAGTCATGCTAGCTCTGTGATATTTCAGTACAAATGACTTCCCCTGTTTATACCAGCTTATTTTATCAAAACAACTGAAAGTAGTTTAGACCTTCCTTCTTGTATTTTTTGTATTAAGTTGACTGGATGCCTTATTTGAATCTCTTTCTCTTTTTATAATGCTGTTTTATAGCCTATCCATTATTGTTGTTTTTTCTAAATATCAAATTTTCCCACTTGTCCTTTTTTCGTAATTTGGCAGGAACAAAGTTTGATTAGATTTATTTATGCTTTTCTCTCCTTTCTTTCCATAATCAGGCACTCTGGAGCCTTTGGAAACCTCGTTCTGTGTTGGAAACTGGGCATATGAATCACTTTTTGCCATTTTAATGGTGTTCACTTAAAGGGTGAATGACAGTTCTCCACTAAGCCTGCTCTTATAATAAAAAATAGTTTTCAGTTAGGTAGTACTCTTTACTAAAGATCTCAAATTATGATAGAGAGTTAAATATTAAATGCCTAACACTAATGTTAATAGGTAAGGTTTATTATGGCCCTATGTGCACTATTACTCAATGGCAGAGCTGCCAAAACAGTTTAGGAGTCTTGATTTCCAGACAAAGCACCAAACATTGGCTATTTCAGAGATTTAGCTTAACCTTTAAAAATAGATCTAGACCATAATTTTAATTATTTTATGATTTAGGGAATTAAAATTTCACAAGCATTTATTGAGCACTGATTATGTTGTAATCATTGTACTAGGCACAATGGAATGTGGAAAAATTTAAATATGAATAACTTACTTTTGCCATTGTACTCACATCCAGCCATGAGCTAATCAGTCAGTCTTGCTTGAAGCTGTTGCCATGTTATATGTATATGTTTGCTGCAAATAAAATGAAAATTGACAAGTTCATACGCATAGTATATTTTATACAAATCATATGATTGCTGTTCTAAGAAATAACAAGTTTTTAAAGGAAAATAAGTCCTTCATCAAGTCATCTGATACACAATGGAATACTACTCTGTCATAAAAAAGAATGAAATTCTGCCATAAAAAAAAAAATGAAATTCTGCATTTGCAGCAACATGAATGAGCTTGGAGAAGATTATGTTAAGTGAAATCAGCCAGACACAGAAAGAGAACTACCACATGTACTCACTCATAAGTGGGTGCTAAGGAAAGAAAGAAGGAAGGAAGAAAGGAAGGAAGGAAGAAAGAAAGAAAGGATCACAATAATATGCTGAACTTTCAAAAGGAGAGAACAAACCTAAGGATACTAGAGATGGGGGAGGAAGAGAGGGGGGTTGGGAAGTGCTTGGTCAGGTTAGAGGCATAAAGAATAATTATGATTTGTAATAATGAAAATGCTAATAAAATGGAAAAAATTAAAAGCTATAAAAAAAAGTCCTCCAATTGGCAATTTCCATATATGACTCTGGGTGGTAATGTTAATCTTTTTTTAAAAAATGGAATTTATTTTTTAATTGATATGTATTAATTGTACATATTTATGGGGTATAGTGTATTTCAATATAATGTGTGATGGTCAAGTCAGGGTAGTTAGCATTTTCATCATCCCAAAACTTTATCATTTCTTTGTGATGAGAACATTGAACTCCTCTCTTCTAGCCATTTGAGAACATGCAATAAATTACTGTTAATCATAGATGCCTAGCACTACTGTACACCACAAGAACTTATTTTTCTTTTCTAGCTGCAATTTTGTATCCATTAAGCAACCTCTCCCTATCCTTGCCCCCTTCCCAACATCCAGTAACCACAATTCTACTCAAAAGATGTTATTTTCTTATATGGCTAGTATTAATAACATCCTATTAGGCAAAGGTCACTAGGCTTAAATCAGATTAAATACACCAGTTCAATTGATCACTTTCTATTTTGCATTTATAGAATTATACAATCTGTACTTCAGAATGGCATCAGAATTTTTTTTTTTTTTATTGTTCATTTTTCAGCATTTGTCCTCTACGGAATATGATAGCTGTGAAAAAAGGGGAACTTCACTGTTTTAAAAACCCTATATAACAATGGCTCAAAGATGTTAGTTCTACATCCTGGATTTTGGATAGTACAGGAACAGTAAGTTTGTGTTTTTTCTCTCCTATTCTTCATATATTAGATTAACTATTTTCTATTGACAGAACGCCACCAAAAGGAATATCCCTATTTCCATGGATATACATCTAATACTTGTGGGATTTTATTGAACCAACTCAAAGTGGCTTACAAAAGGAGGGAAAAGGAGTAGAATCACTAATTCTTTGCTCTTCGGATTTCTCCATTATATCTCATTTTATCTTTGAAGGTTGCGATGAGGGAGGAGAGAGGTTTTTCCTTAGGAATAAATGATGGCAGACATAAGACAAATTGACTTTTCTCTGTGTGATATGAGATAAGACATTGCGGGATAAAAAGCAGCTTTCATAGGAAAAATGTGTAATTAGGTTCCATTATATTTAGGGCTGATCAATATGATTTCATTTGTTTTCAGTCATGCTTTGTGTGAATATTTGGAGCATAGAGTTTGAGGTTTAGCTAGTTTATTGGGTATATTGTGAACCACGATCAATCTTATTACAGGCAATTATAGCTCTCTCAGCTGTTGGAATCAATAGTAATAATGATACTTATATTCATATAATGCTTTACAGTTTACTGAGCAATTTCTTACAACAATCACATCCAGAATCATCACAATAATAAAGGAAATAGGCATAGTACAGTCAAA
This sequence comes from Cynocephalus volans, assembly GCF_027409185.1. NCBI lineage: Eukaryota > Metazoa > Chordata > Mammalia > Dermoptera > Cynocephalidae > Cynocephalus > Cynocephalus volans. Next base: position 107,631,201 of record NC_084478.1, on the reverse strand, counting down.
TGGTGTTAAAAGGCCTTTGGAATCATAGACCTAAGATTGAATCTTGGCTTTGCTTGCTTTAAGTAACTTTGAGCAAGTTACTTAGTCTCTTTGAACCTTAGTTTCATGTATTTTGTATAATAGAAATGATAATTAAAAACCCATCTAGCACAGTTGTTATGAGGAACACATTATCTCATATATTTATAGCATCTGATTCCAAAGCAGTTGGTATGTATTGCTGTATAAGCAGGGCAAACTTCATTTAATCTCCATCTACAGATGAAACATTGGAGGCTCCCAGAGGTTATGACTTGCCTGATGTGCAGACAGAACTTGAAACCATAATCAAAATTTAATTCCAAAGCTTCACATTACACCACACTGCCTGTATAGAGTTTCTATAGTTTGAAATGAGGTTAATGAATGTTTGAATTATTTTACTTAATATGATTTACTTTTTTCATGCCCCATTGTTTGGTTTCAATCAACTACTTGTGAAGTTTTTCCTTCTTTTATTTGAGTATTATCAATCATGGCTTAATTTCCTGCAGTTCTAAACAATGAATAGAGTGTGGTGGAAGTGGTGCTCTCTTACTTCTGAGGCTAGGTCATAAAAAGTAATGAGGCTTTTGCTTTGCTAGCTGGAACACTTGCACTGAGAGGCCTGAGCTGTCATGTCAGAGGTCTGACCACCCTGAGATCCCATGTTGTGTGGCTTAAGCAATATGCAGAGGTCATGTGTAGGCACTTTGGTTGAAAGTTCTTGTTGAGCTCAGCCTTACAGCCATTTCTGCCAAGGCACCAGATGTGAGTGAAGCCATATTGGAACTTCCAGGCCAGCCCATTTGCCATCTGAGACCAAGTGAATAACTTTGATTGAGGCCAACAAAGAGCAGAAAATTTGTCCACCTGGGCCTTACCAGAGTTCTTGATTTACTGAATATGTGAGATATAATAAACACGTTTAATCCACTCAATTTTGAGGTGGTCAGTTACACATCAATAGATAACTGGAATAGGCTCTTTACACATGTAATTCTATCTTCATGGGATGTTTTCCTTTCTCTCTGTCACTTTCAGCATTTTCCTTTTGTCTCTTTGACAGGGATATAAGATGAGTTCATAGTCACATTCTTATTATCTCAAAGAAAAAACAAAAAAAGTAAGAACATTCTTGCTGAAACAAGAAAAAGTGCAAAGGAATGAGGACATAATTGCTGGACGTTGATGATACTATAAACATTACATAACAGAAGAAGAAAAGAATGTGACAAGTAAAGAGAAAGTTTGCATATGAAATTATTTGGAAACAATACTTAGAAAGATAAAAGTTGGAAATGACATACTGAAACACTTCATAAATTCAATAAAGTTGTCTTTTTTTAAAAGAGTATTAGAGTAGTGAGAGTTTTGGTTGAGGCATGAGCCTGTGACCATGATTCCATGGTCTAGTTAGACAACTTTAAGCACTAATAAAAAACAATAATGATAAGTAATATTTATTGAGGATATTTAAAACACTATCTTATTTAATCTAGATAACAAGCCCACAAGGTAGGCATATTGTTGGCATCATCACCACTTTAAAAACAAGAAATCTAAAACCTAACAAGGTTAGGAAAGGTATACCCAGATTTCAGAGTTTGACTCCAAAAGTCGAACCTTTTCCAGTCAAGCCTCCAACTGTCACAGTCACAGAATAGACTAGTTAGGCTTTTATTTTTTTTTTTTTCGAATTTTTATTTTTTCTATGATAGCCACAGATAGTATCACTGAGCTAGGAAGATCATTTTCAAAGTCATGTGAATGCCTTCAAGAGTCAGAGAAGGGGATGAGGAAAACAGCTGAGAACATAGGTAGCTGAATGTAAACCTATTTACACTACCGGAAATATGAAGAGTCACAAATATTTACTTTTTTTATTCCAGACCTATAAAATGTGTCTCCACTAAGATTCTACTAACATAATTCAGTTTTCAATGCTTCTGAAAATAAAAGCTATTTAACATTGAACACAAAAGAAAAGAGGACTGCTTCACTTCTAGGGAGCTGATCTAGATTGTCATTTGCAATCTGAGGTCTGTATGTTTGCTGTGTTGATGTTTTCAATGTGCAGCCTATACATTTGAAAGTTGCTAATGGGAATGTTTGCATTTATAGTTCACTTCTACTATGCTGAAGTCTAAGTTTTCCGTGTATATGTTTCCAAATTCAGTGTGCTTTTGCAAATTTTCTATTTTGCTGGATCAAAGTCTATATCTGTAGTTGGCTTGCAGATTGAGGCATTGGATGGTGGAGGAGTTTGAAATAAGGGAACAATTAAATGCGGTGTGCACACTTCCTTTGAAAGTCCAGTACTACAGTCCTCAGTCATGTTTGTTTGAAACGCCATATTTCTCGAAACTCAAGCAAATTTTTAATAGCAACATCTTTTTATTTTTATAGCAGAAGCAGCAAGGATACTTAGTTTGGATGGCCAAAACATTTTTTCTGCTTTTAATTTACCCTTTGGTAAAGTGGTTTTCAAATATTTTTGATCAAGACCCGTATTAAGAAATGCATTTTAACTCAAGACTCAGTACATAAATAAAAAATAAAATTTGAGGGGAACAATAATTCCCTTATTGATATGTTTTATTTCATTGTATTCGATTCTGTTCTATTATGTTTTATTCTGGTCTTGTCTAGTCTAGTCTATTTCAAGAAAAACATGCTACGACAACCCACCAAAATGATTTAATGACTCTTATTTATGTGTCTGCCCTCCCATAATCTCAGAAAGAAGTGCTTTATTGATGAGAGGGCCCAGCTCTAGCATCTGACTTGTAACCGAAGATGGGCAAGAACGAGATGGAAACAGCAGAATACCCAGAGATTCTCTTTTTTAAATGAGAAAAAAAGTGAAAAAAATTAATGAAGATGAAGAATAGTTGTTACTACTTGTAATACAAAAATATGTGGAAGTAATCACTTGTGAATTTTAGATTTTTTCCCTTGGACTAGGTTAAAGGAAACAATGGAATACATATAATATACCTTTAATAAAATGGTCACGATTTTTTATGGTCACTTAGCTTTTTATTTCTTCTGATTTTAAAAGTAATATACATTCATTTACAGGTAATTTGCAAAGTACAAAATGTTGTAAGAGAGAAAATGAAAACCACCTATAATCCCACCTCTTATTAATAATATGTAATACTTTGATATATCTCTTTCCTATCCTTTACCTTTTGTATACATATTGTTTAAGAAGAATTGAGGTCATACCTTACGTAATCTACTTTGTACTTAAAATCATATGATGAGGATTTCCATGACATTAGATATTCTTTTAAAAATAATTTTAACGTGAATATTTTACTGTACAGATATGTACTATGGTTTATATATCTGCCTCTGTGTTGTTAGACATTTAAATTGTATTTATTTCCTGAATAAAATTTATATCTCATCATAAATAATGCTGCATTGAAAATTATTGCACATTCATCCTAGGTGAATTCTCTGATTTTTAACCTCATAGTTTTTTTCCAGGCTGTGAAATTAATGAGTCAGTGAGTACAAATATTTTAATGCCTATGTAAGCATGTTGACAATTCATGAGGGTACTTTTGACATTGTGTCCTTTTGAGAAAATGGTCAATTTGATACGTCTTACTTTTACTTTTGTCTGTTTTGCAAAAGTTTTCAATGATACTTGTAACTATATTTTCTATAATTATAAAATTTGAGAACACTACAATACATTTGATTTCTTTTTGTATAAATTTATTTATCATTTTTTATTAATCCCCTCAGCACTTCCTAATGTATGCCAATATAATCTATTATTTTAGACCTGAATTATTATTACATAATTATTTCAGTATTGTAGTATTCTTTTATATATCACTTTATCTCTTGCAATTAATTTTGTTTACAGTAATTATATAAATATATTTTCATAAGTTTAATTGATGTAAATGACTACCATATGCCTATCTTTGAGTTCTTACTTTCAGTTATGGAGTACTTCTTAAAAAACATGTATTCTGATCTCTGATATATTAGAGATTTAAAAAAAAAATTTTGGTTACTGATCATTCTCTTTCACATCTTGCAATGTTGCATCACTGAGAACTATAGTTTCCTTAAGGAATTTAGCACGAGGCACTTAAGGGTGCCAGGTGGGGGTGACCATCTCTGACTTTAAAATGTTCCAGAATGGTAGATAGTGACCGACCCATTTTCTAGTCTATATCCCTATCTTTGAGTCACTAATGTAGCAATATAGAATGAGAACACTTTTATAGATACTTAGCATCTTAAGATGCTAAGAGCCTTTGCCTCTTAGTCCGTCCCATCTACTAAAAGCAACTCCTTCCAAGGATGTTTAGGTTCTACACCTGACTCTGTGTTTTCATAGGTATTTACATGGGAAGATGGAGTAATGTGAATCGATATCACCATCACAACCTGGAATGGCCATTTTTTGTTTGAACTATGCAGTCTCATAGAGTTGAAAGACTATCCTGCAACATTAGAAGGCTTCCTACATGTTTGTCATGTATTTTGAGTGTATTTTGAGTATATGTGGTGTGTGTGTGTGTGTGTGTGTGTGTGTGTGTGTGTGTGAATATTTTACATCTACAGCATGAAACCAAATAAAATCCTCTGACAGACTCTATTAAAGCACCATTTCCGGATTATTCTACTACTTTAAAAAGTGATGGGAGTGTCTTAAATATTGAATAATTTTGCTCAATTTACTTTAAATCAACTATCACAATGCATAGTGGGGAATTTAATGGTGTACATATTATACAGGGTTTTACTTCTGTAGGACACATCATCTAATACAACCCTCATCTGCTGAAACGCTAAATTACGCTTTTCTCTTTAAGTCAATGCTGACCTGGAAAAACATTGTTTTTTTTGTGAAAATTATTTGAGATATGTTTTGGCATATGCCTTAAAAGAATTGCTACTCAATTTTTATCTTAAGGAATTTCATAATACAAATTTATTTATATCTTTAAATTACTTCTGATGAATTGATAAAGCTCAAGTGATTTCAAACAAAGCATAATTAGATGACAGGAGTGAGTAAAATAAAGTATTTTTTTTTCTTTACCATATGCACAATATAACAACCGATGTTGGTGTTAAGCAAATGGAAATAGTGGAAAAGGAAGAGCACAAGGGTGTCAACACTTATTGAATTCTTACAATGTGCTAGGTGCATTGTACATTTAAATTTATTTAAGACACAAGGAAGAAAAATATTATGGGAAAAGAAGGAGTATACCTTTGACTCAGTTTTTGCCTTTAAGTACAGAATAATATTCAACATCTTTCTTATTCTTTTAGCTAGTAGTTTTACATCAAAAAATTAACTATCCAAGGAACATTTACATTCAAGCTGTAATTAGAACAGATTATTTGCCATGTAAATATTATTTCTCATTTTTTGAAATAAGATGTAATATTTTCGAGTAACAAAAAGCAAATAGATTCTAATTGTTTTGACAAGCTTGATAATTAACTATATTGTTTAAAACTAGGTGCCCTCCCTCAATGAATCTTTAATAGATATCATGACCGAATAATTTATTAATTATGATAAAGTAGGTAATTTTTTATGGACTAAATGAACTTAGAAATTAAATTCAAAGAAAAGCATACTATTTCTGTCACTGATATATGGGACAAATTCTACCATGTTTAGAAGCCTTGATTTTTAGGCATCATTATGAAAATTGTTTTCTATAAAATACTGTAATCTGCAGAAAGTAACTTTTAAAAAAAACTTGGAGATTAATGTAAAACTTTGTGGATTGTAATTAACTATTCATCTCTTTCCTCTTCACATCTCACTAAATGATAATGAAAAAGACTATATAGGACATAAACTCATAAGGAAAGGAGACCAGGAAAGAAGATGGCAACAGCAAAATTTTTGAAACTGTACATCATATGATTTGGCACCTGGAGGAAGCTGAAATGTAAACCAAGAAGTGGTGGGGTAGCATGGAAGCAACTCAGGAACAAAAACCTTTAAATATGGGAGGAAGATTGGCTATAGATCACCAGATCTCCTCCACATGTCTGAGGGACTACAAAAAGACTGAAGGTTTGCTCTCTCAAGACTTTAACCAGAGAGCCTCAAGACTTGAGTATTCCCAGTACAGCAGAATGTAAAAACATTGATTACAGAACAATTAAGTAAAAATAATGAGAACTCAAGTCCTCTTCCCTATGAAGACTCCAGAGTTCTGGCAGACAGGCTCATGACTCCCAAGCAAGGTATTAGAAGATTCTTCTGTGGAGAAACTCAGTAACCCAAGAGAAGAGATCTGCAATCATATTGTCATACATGAATCCAACCATTTATTTATTCATCAAAATTATCACCCATATACAGAGTTTCTGATTAGTGTTTTATGTGCTTTACTCTTAAATATGAGTGTACAACCATATCAAATATCACCAGATATTTGAGAAAAACCTGTAGCAAGGCAGACAGAAACAAAGCAAGTGAAAAGGTAAAATACATTTATAGAAAACAAAGACAATGTAGGGAATAGAAGAAAACATTTTTTAAAATTTACTATTCTCACAAAAATAGGAAAAAAGAGCAGATGGCAATAAAAATGAAAGTTTCAAGTGACTCAAAGAAGTTCTTGAAATACAAAAAATGTAAGAGTATAAATTAAAAATTTAATAGAAAGGTAGAAGGTAAAGTTGAAACTTCTCTATAGAAACATTGCAGGCTAACAGGTCACTGCCTTCAAAATTGAGGGATTTAAAAAAATAACTTAAATTCTATATCCAGTCAACTTATTAATCAAATATTAGAATAGAATAAAAGTGTGATCAGACACACCTCCCATGTGCCCTTTCTAGGAATCTACTAGAGGTTTTAACTTTCCTCCAAAATGAGAAAATAATATAAAAAGAGTAAAACAGTGTGGCACTGGCATAACAACAAATAGAGCAATGAAATAGAATTGACGGTCCATAAGTAAACCCTCATGTATAAAGTCAAATGATCTTTCACAAGGGTGGCATGACTACCCAATGGAGAAAAGACAGTCTCTTCAACATATGATGTTGGGAACACTGGATATTCACCATGCAAAAGGATGAAGTTGTACCCTTATACATGTACAAAAATAAACTCAAAATGAATTAAAGACTTAAATGTAAGACTTGAAATCATAAAATCCTAGACGAAAACCTAGAAGGAAAGATTTATGACATTGGACTTGGCAATGATTTCTTGCATGTGACACCCAAAGCACAGGCAATGAAAGCAAAAATAGACAAATAGGAATGAATCAAAGTTAAAAACTTTTGTGCATCAAAGGATACGATCAACAGAGTAAACAGGCAATTGAGAAAATGGGAGAAAATATTTGCAAATCATATATCTGATAAGGAGTTAATATTCAGAATATATAAAGAATTCCTATCATTCAATAACAAAAACTGAAACAACTAGATTTTTAAAATGTGCAAAAGACTTGAATAGATATTTCTACAAAGATAATATACAAATGACCAAGAAGCATACGAAAAGATGCTGAACATCAATAGAAAAATGCAAATGAAAACCACAACAAGATGTCATCTCACACCCATCAGGAAGGCTACCATAAAAAAATCCCCCAAACCCCAAAACAGGAAGCAACAAGTGGTGGTGAGGATGTGAAGAAATTGGAACTGTTGTGCATGGTTGATGGGAATGTAAAATGATGTAACTGTTATGGAGAACAGTATGGCACTTTCTCAAAAAATTAAAAATAGAATTATCATATGATCCAGCAATCTCACTTCTGGATATGTATTCAAAAGAATTGAAATCAGAGTCTCAAAGAGATATCTGTGTACCCATGTTCATAGAAGCACTATTCACAACAGCCAAGAAATATAAGCAACCCAATTGTCCATCCATGAATGAACGGATAAACAAATTGTGAAATATACACACAATGAAATATTATTCAGCTTCGAAAAGGAAGGAAATCCTGTGACATGCCATAACATAGATGCTATAATATGCTATAACATGGATGAATCTTGAGAACATTACCATAAGTGGAATAAGCCAGTCATACAAAGACAAATATCGTATGCCATTTACTGCATACCATTTACATGAGCTACCTAAAGTAGTCAAATTTACAGAAACAGACAATAGAAAGGTGGTTTCCAGGGGCTTGGGGAAAGGGGGAAAAGGGGCTGTTTAAGGGGTTTAGAGTTTCAGATTTGAAAGATGAAACAGTTCTAGAGATCTGTTTCAAAACAATATGAATATACTTCATACTACTGAACTGAACACTTAAAAATGGTTAAGATGGTGAATTTTATGTTATGTGGTTTTTACTACAATAAAAAACTAACTAAGCTAAAAAAAATAGTTCTCATGGCCTCGAAAATTGAGAACATCTGGGTTTTTTCATGCTATTTTTTATATACCATTTCATAAGTTGGATTTGTACAGATGGTAACTCACATCCGCCCTGTGTTGAGTACATTGACCTTCGGTTAAGAAAAAATCTCTGCCTTTTTAAAAAACTATTGGGTTATGTGGAATTTTATAGAAAAATGTTCAAGCTGTTAGTAAATATTCAACCAAATATGTAGGACTTTTCTGCTGAGTGGTAGAGATGAGCTGAAGGAGCTGGAGTTGAATCTTGGAGTTTAAGAAAGACTAAAGTCTTTTATGAGGTCTTCAAGACAGAATTCTGAGAGTACAAAACACACACTTCATGAGAATTTTGCCTGTTGATTTCCTGGTCAATGAAGGCAATTTCCTTAGAGAACTGGTATAGAGCCATTATCAGCCTTTTCTCCTTCAAAGTTGGCTATGCTTGCAGAATATGTAATATTCAAATATCACATATTTACACCTGTCTTTGTATCCTCTTTGCTGTCTCATGCATGAAAGATGCCCAATAAATATTTATTTTATACATGAATGCATGTATTGTTAGTTTTTAAAAATGCTGAAGAAGTTTGATTCTAAAGGGAACACTGAATTAGAAGTCGGACAATCATAGTAGTCCAGGTAGTCTAATGATCCAGCAATGACAGTCATTTGAATTTTGGCAAGTCACAACCCCCTGAATGGAATAGTCATCATCTGTAAAATAGGAATATTGTTAATAAAAAAGCAATAACAATGAAAGCATCTGGATCAAATCATAGAATTATTTTTGATGTATTTGTAAACTGGCAATATAAAATATAGTGTGGCATACTTTTTTTAGAATTCACTGCATGCCCTGTTCTATGCTAGGTTCCTGATCCCTTGCCATTCATTCAGAAAGAAATTCACTCATCTAATTTTGTAGAACTGCCTTCTCTGCTTTTAAAAAAGAGATTAGTGACAGAAAATTAGATAGATGGATACAGTTAGATATTAAATAGCAAGCTCTTGTGGTAGATTTAACTGGCAAGTTCAAATAGATTGATTGCTGACACAGTCTTGTACAGTCTTGATAAATCTTTTGGGAAATTTGTCTTGTTTTGTTTAGGGAAATAGAAAGTGCTGTGAATTGCTACTGGCTTTTATAAGATGGTGGCTCAGGACACCTGATAATTGTAGTCTACTATAAAAACTAAAAAGGAGGTCCAAAACTGAAAATTGAAATCCCGAGATATATATCGTTCATCTTGAACTTTGAATATGTGTTTTGCTGTACTGACAGAATATGCAAGTTACATTTTAAGATGTATTTTTGGCATGTTGAAGTGCCCCTTTAGATCACACCCTGCTTTATTCCACGTCTCCAGCAATATAGAGTTTCATAGCTTAAAGCTTTTATATCAACTCCAATGGACCAATGATGAGCTGGGCTCTGCATGTGCGTACTCCATGATCTGAAAGTTCTTAAAGCACATGAGTTGGAATAACATTTTGAGACAAAAAGTTCTGGAGAACTGTTGTAGATTAAAGAGGAGGAAAATAAATGTATGATGAAAGCGATGATGGGGCATCACTTAACTTTTTTCTGCTGTTATTCTTCAGTAGTAGCAGTAAATAGATTTTAAAGTTCTTTGAGTCCATTTGCTAAATGTTTTGGTTAATACTCAAAGATTTGTAAGCCATTCTTAACCAATCAAACAAAAACAAAAAGAAATATTAACAACATAAAAATATCTTTTTATGTGTATTTGGGAACATAAATATTTTTTAATATGGCTCATTTCTTTGCTTTTTAGAACATTTTTCCAACAGGTATCTGTCCTAACTGCGCTAATGAGTAGGAAATGGAGAAAGAAGAATTAACATCAATGAAACACCTACAGTTAGAAGCATACTGAGTACCAGGATAATCAGTAGTTATCAAGCTGATTAGTAGGTTAAGAGTTGTAGAGGAAGGCTAACAAGGGGCTAACAAGGGCTTGATAGAAACCAATACTGAAAGTTTCACAATCACAAACTAAAATAAATAAGTGTGGAGACCGGGTGGAAGGCTGTTGGAGAGAAATGATACTTACGTAAGGGATATTCAGTCAATCTAGTTTTCTCAAAATTCAATTGTTTTCTAAGCTCAGATCAAAACAAAACAGGCAAGCAAATGAACAAAACAAATAAATAATATGTTGAACTGTTAAAAGGAGAGAAAATAACGGTGGTTACTAGAGGCGGGAAAGAAGAGGGGGAGAGGAAGGATAGTAAAAAGCTGATTAATGGACACAAAAGTACAGCAAGATAGGAAAAATTAACCCTATTGGCGTTCAGCTGACCCAGAAATCTATAATCAATAATGTTTGTAACCAAACGACTAGAAGAGAGGAGATAAAAATATGCATATGCACATCACAAAGAATGCAATGATGAATATGATAATTACCTTGAATAAACACACACTGTACACATGTATTGAAGTATAATTCTGTACCCCATAAATATGTATAATCAATATTTTCAATACTTTTCTTTAATTAAAAAAATTAAGAAAGAATAAACTCAGATCAACTCAAGAAGACCATCAGAAATTCCCCGTATGTTGACTTTATTATTGCATTTCTGCACAGAGTTGCCTACAGTGTGCTGTGTTTTAATGTTACCATTTCAGCTTATCTCCAGACAAAATAAAACAGCAAGCTCTCCCGACCCACATTCCTTCCACCTAATATAAATAAAAGCCTTCGTATCTGCACTTAGTTCATTTGCTGCAGCAAACTTTTGAGGGCATTGTTTACCATTTCAGTCCCTTCATCCCATTGTGAAAGCCCAATGAAGAATGTCTTTGAGAGGCTATTCTATGAATTGTCCTCCTTTTTTGATAATGACCAAGAGCTCAATTTTCACTTTGACTCCTGGGAAGTTTAAAATTAAACTTGAGACTCAATATAGCAATAATATAAATCTTTATGATCTGGATATTTATTTTTCTATTGTGTACTCAGGTTGGGCACATTCCTATTATTTCCAATGTCTATTTTCTTTTTTTATGCATAATTAATTTTTCAGAACATATCAATGTATATATTCATGTTATAAGAGTCTTAAATATTTTAAGAATGAGATGTGGGTATAAGTAAACACCTTTTAAAATGTCAAGTGACAAGCATTTGAAAAGGGAATAATTTGTTAAAGGGGGAAGGATTGAAAACAGCAGACTGTGGCAGACTTGGTATTCTACAAATTGATACATGATCCCCCAACTCAAAAAGAAAAAAAAAAAAAAAAAAGGCCTTGAAGCCTAAACCATACATCAAATCAGTGATTTTTGTTTTTTCAAGTCGTTTTTTTTTTCAATTTTGATATTTACAATTAGGTTATATTTTAATGTAACCACATTATAGAAATTTAGGAAAATAATATGAAAAATTCCTTCCTTTATGACTATCTGTTCATGTCTCTCACTCTTATGAACTGGAGTCATAGTATTTTTCCTATATATGTAAATATGTTCTTAAATATCATTTTGTAAAGTGAAAAAATATTTAAAATGACATACTTTTTGCATATCCTGTTTGCAGCAAATGTTTTCTCCAGTCTGTTGTTTATTTGCCTCTTTTTACTGTGTTTTCTGTGACATAGTTTTTTTCATATACGAATAACTATATATTTTTTATTCATCTATCCGTTCATTCATTCAAAGTACTGTTCTAGCTAATATCATGGATCACAAAAAAGTTAGAATTTGATAATCATATTGTCAGAACATGTTAGAATAAGAGCTAATTAATGTTGAACACATATGGTCATTTAACCTGAGAATTTCTGAGTCATAGATTTGAAAACCATAAATTTTGAAATCATTAAGTGATAGCACTCACCTCACATTCTCCCCAGATGCAAACAACTGAAATGTAGAATCTGAGAAAAATCAGTCACTGAAATTTAGAAAAATAGCCTATTGATAAAAATTGCTGTATAACACTTTGAAAACATTCACAAGTTTTTAGAGGTAATAAATTGGTAATTTAAAAATAATATTGCCTGTTGTTACTGGTCTATATGGATTTCCTATATTTCTTTGAGTTAGGTTTGTAATAGTTTTCCTAAATGTCCATTGTATGAAAACATTCACAACTATCAATATCAGCTAATTAGTGTCTTAAAAATTCTTAATATTATTTATGTCTGTTGATGGATCACTTTTCTCATTTCTAATTTTGACTGTGTGCATATTCTCTAATATTTTTTATTCTTTCTTTCCTTCCTTTCTTCATTCACCTTTTTAAGAGCGTGCTTTTGGATTTATTAATCAGTTTGGCTATTTTTGTTTGCTAACTTATTTTTTATACTTTTATCTACATTATTTCCTTCTTTTTTTCCTTCGAAGATGCTGTCTTTTTTTCCCTTTTTCTATCTTCCTGAATGTACGTTTAGTTCATTTATATTTATTCTTTTTTGTTTAATAATGAACACATTTAAAGATATGAATATACTTCTCAATAATGTTTTGGATCTATCACATACATTTTCATTTGTAGTATTCTAATTTTCTAGATTATTTTTCATTGCATTTTTATTTCTTCTTTAATTCAGCAGTTAAGAGAGACATACTTAATATGTTAGTGCTAGTTTTTTCTTTCTTTGAAATTTTTTATTTTATAATTTTGTTGCAATGTGAGAAGAAAATATGACTGAACAATTTGTAGTTTCTAGAACTTAATAAAATTTTATTTTTTGACCTTGTATATTTTCAATTTTATTTTATTTTATTATTTTTTTAAAAGTATATTGCATACCTGTTTGAAAAAAAGCTGGATTTGCTATAGGCTACCGAATTAAATATTTTACATTTTATTTACTGCCTCTATGTTTTTATTTGTTTGTAGCTATTTTCTGTTGTGATAAAAAATAACACGATCTACCTTCTTAAATTTTTAAGTGTAAATTTTTGATAACTATGAGCACAATATTATACAGAAGCTCTCTAGAATTCTTTCATCTTGCATGACTGAAACTTTATACCCGTTGAACACCAACTCTTTATTTTACCCTCCCCCAGCCCCTGGCAATCAATATTCTACTTTTTGCTTCCATTATGAATGGAATCATGTGGCATTTGTCATTCTGGAACTGGTTTATTTCATTTAATATAATGTCCTCTAGATTCATCCATATTGTAGCATATGACAGGATTCCCTTTTTATAGCTCAATAGTAGTCTGTTGTATGTATATACCACATTATCTTTATTCATTTACCAGTCCAATCTACATGGGACTGCAAATATCTCTTTGAGATCTTTATTGTAATTCTTTGGGATATATACCCAGAAGTGAAACTGCTGGTTTCGTCTCTTTATTCTATTGTTAATTCTTTGAGGAATCATAACTGTTTTCCATAGTGGCTGTAGCATTTTACATTCCCACCAACAGCAAGGGCTCCACATCCTCATCAACACTTATTTTCTCCCTCCCTCCCTCCCTCCCTCCCTTCCTCCCTTCCTTCCTTCCTTCCTTCCCCCCCTTACTCTCTCTCTCTCTCTCTCTCTCTCTCTCTCTCTCTCTCTCTCGTCTTTTTCTTTCTTTCATCTTTTTTTTTTTTGATAACGATCATCCTAACAGGTGTGAGGTGATCTCTTACTGTGGTTTTAATTTGCATTTCCATGATGATTAGTGATCTTGAGCGCCTTTTCATATACCTGTTGGCCATTTGTATGTTTCTTTGGGGAAATACATATTCAAGTCTTTTGCCCATTTTTTAATCAGGTTGTTTGTTTTTATCCTATTAAGTTGTAGGGGTTCCTTATATATTTGTGATATTACCTCCTTATCAGATATATGGATTATAAATATTTTCTCTGGTGCTGTTGGTGATGGAAGAGCTATGGTGAAGGGGTGGCATGAATTTTCTCACTAGCTTTGTTGAATCAGTGTCTCCATGCAAGGAAGGAGGATCTAGGACTTCCTATTTTGCCATCTTGCTGACCTATTTGTAGCCTTTTTTTTAAAACTAGGTTTAAAAACTGATAACAGTGTGTTAGTGTGTGACACTAACATTGAGTTTTCATCAATTTTTAAAGTATTTTTCATTTTTTTATTTACATATTTTGATGTTATGTTTTCTGGAACAGTAAGATTCATTGTGGAATTGACATTGTATCAATGTAAAATGGCCCTCTTTGTTCTATTTAGTTTTGTCTTATTTTTTACTTTGCCAATGATAAATATTATAATTTTCTGTTTGTCATTGCATGGCATATATTTGTCTTGCCATTAATTTTTAATCTTCCTGCATCATTTCATTTTCAGATTTTATCTTATAAAGGTCATAAAGTAATAATATATTTTTCTTATCTCAGAGCATTTAGCTTTCAGTAGAGCTTTAGTCTCTTCATATTTATTTTCACAACCAATGGGTTTAATCTTACTTTGTTACTGCAATCAAAATGAGTCCTTTTAAAATATACCATTTTACAATTTTTAGTCCTTGAGTTTTAATTCTTCTCTCAGCTACCTAGTGTTTGTCTTTAAGATGTTTCTCATATATTATCTAAAGTATAGCATAGCAAAAATGATTCGGGTTACTTTTTTCATCTTTGGCTTGGTATAGTGTTGTTATTGACTTTTCTTCTCAAAACTTTGTAAAAACAATGTTCTTATACTGTAATACATGAACTCTAGGGAACCACAGACTGGTTTAAAAGGAGTCTGTCAATTCCTCAGATATTTTACTTCTTTATGAATATATTTTAATGAAGAGTTTATTTATTAAATCTTACGAAATGATCACAATCCCCAAAATGTTAAGGTACTGTGTCAATGTCTTCTTGCTTTTTTCGTGGAGAAGAATGTCCTTCACATTACTGGCTTGATATTCTGTTGTGTCTATTCCATTTTTATTGTATCCATTTATTGACTATAATACTGATTTTTAATTTTCTATTGTTTTTTTTTTTTTTTCATTCTTGTCTTATTTTAGTCAGCTATCTTTGCCTTTCTACTTTAATTTTGGTTCATTCTCTTCCTAGGCCTCTCTAGTACTGTTTCACAGAAACTCTGTCCTATTGCCTATCTGAGGATAAAAAGTAAATATATTCTAACATTTTCATGTGCTTCCTAACACAAAAATATTTTAGGTTGTATATTTTCTTCTGAGTCGTCATGATAATAGTCCCTTTTCTTTTTGCTTCAGGATCTTTTCAGAAACTCCATCCTAGTTTTAAAAATGTATGCTTGATTCAAAATATATGTCTAGGCATGATGTTTTCTAGAAGACAAGAGAAATGCAGTTTCTTTAACTTTACTCCCTCTCTGTTTAAGTATTGGCATCTTTCTCCTTTCAAACCTGGACCTGAAGTTCGATTCACACAGACTGTAGCTCAATTTGCAATGTTTTTATTTGGGTTCTACTAAAATAAATAAATAAACTTGTATATTATCTAGTTACAGCTCTCAGACTTTTTTTTTTTTACTAAACTTGATAATTAAATACCATTTTAAATTGTCCTTTGAACAGTGTTTGTGGAAATCTACATCCACAATACACACTCTCCCAGTACTTTTCCAGCCTTCATCCTTGTTTACAATATTCTCCTTAGATTTTGGCATACCATTACACACTTGCCTTAATCCATCTCTCCTCTACTTCCTGCCAAGCAACATTCTCGTAAACTTGGGTTCTGAATGGAAATAGAAACTAACTGGAATATGGAACAGCTGAACTTTAGTGCTGTTTGGCTTCAAATATACTTGCCATGCATTTGGAAAATAGCCATCTGCTTTTCTGTCTAGTGTAGTACTTCTGCCCCACAGTCAGGTGAAATAGTAAAAGCGAGTCAACTTCCGTCTTTGTAAATGTGTGTGTGTATGTAGATTGTTGAGAGTGAGGTATTTTTCTTAGTTAATTCCTATCAATGATGTAGTTAATGGAAATTATGTTCAGATTGTGGCCAAATGGTCTTGTATTGCTTCTTATCATTTGGTTTTCTTCTACCTGTGTTAGAGTTATTTTCATGGTGTAACTAGGCAAAACAACTTCTTTGCTATGCTAACATTAAACTCTTTTCCTGAAAATGTCTCTGACTATTATTCCATTTGTGTTATGCTTAATTTCTTTGTTTTACATGTATGGATGTTAAACCTGAAGTCTCTTCTTTGGAGCTCATTTTAGTCATGAACACTGTACTTCAGTTTGTAAATCTTCTCTTATTTTTTAAAAAGTCTTAACTCTTGTCCTCAGTTTTTTGAGATGTTTCAGGGTATTTATATGTTTCTATGTCAAATAACATTTAATGCTTAGTTCTCTGTATTGCTGGAATTCCCACAACCTTATTTTTGAAGACCTGCATAATGACTTTGTTTATTTGGAAATCATTAGCTGACATTGGTCCATGTGAACCACCCTATCCCACTCCAAAATATTAAAAGAGAAATATAACTTACAAATCAACCATAAAATAATAACAACAAAACATAAAATTGGGTGACATTAAAAATGTGATAATAGCAACTTAGAGAGTATCTACATCTTGCCAAGTAATAGACCTTATTTGATCATTATGAACAACCTATGAGATAGTTACTATTACTACCTGCTGCCAAAAAGGAGGCTTGATAATGGTGTCTTGACTCTTGAATCTATGCTCTTAATCACTATAGTATACAGTCTCATTATATTTTATTTTCTCTCAGACTTCTGAAACTAACAATCTCAAACTTCTAAGATAATTAGCTACATAGAACATGATTCCAAATAATTTATTTCTCTGATGATTCATACAAATAGATTTGTAGAGTGACGGTAAGTATATTTGCTGCTGTGTGGTGGTATGGGGGCAGGGCAGGGCTGACATCGGCTGGGCCAAAGTAAATAATCAATATTTGGTTTATTGTTGGTGGCCTATGGTATTCATATGAAATAGGCCTGTTAAAATATGAAGGACTTTCCTAGGCACTGGAGATACACTGGAGAACCAAACAGGTTTGTTCCCTGATCTTACGGAGCTTTTAGTTTTGTGGAGAAGTAGACATTAAACAAATTATTTTACATATTTTATAAAGTGAGTCCAAGGGCACAAAGTTATTAGAAGACAAATATTGCATCTAAAAGGAGCATATAAAAAGGAGGCCCACCTATCTGAGGGCTCAGGATGATTTCCTTGAAGAAGTAATGTCAATGAGGAAAAACTAGTAGGAGTTAATCAGGAGAAGGATATGGAAATTCCAAATAAAGAGAACAGAATGTTCAAAGTTTATATGTCTGGAAAAAGCTTGGCATATTCAAAAGACCATAAGAAGGTTACCATGGTTGGAGCGGCAAAAGCAAGAGGGAGAGAGGCCAGAAATAAAACTCTAAAGATAGGAATCAGAATTTTCTGGGTCTTGTATACTGTGTTAGGTGTTGACTTTATCCAGAGGGCAATGAAAAGCATAGTAAGACTGTAGGGAGAGAAATGGCATATTAACATTTGTCTTTTAGAAAAATGATCCTATGAGATATTGCAACTGTCACTATTGAAAAGAAAGACAGAGAAGTACCACTGGAACTATTTGGGTACTAGATAAAAAAAAAAGTCATACAACCTTTAATAAATAAGAAATAAAATAAAAAGAATTTAAAATAAAAGAAAGATTCAGTTTTAGAGGACGCTGTGAAAAATGTTGATGTCAGATCAACTATCCTAGTAGAACTATGATTCTGCACACGGATTTCAGTATCATGTGTAAATAGTAAGTTAATGAAATCCTTCGAGGAATGTAAGTAGATATATGTTATATTATTGTCCACAGTGAAGCTACAATTCTATAGCACTGCCAAGTGAATATTGAGGAGAAAGCATATTATGCCTTCACATAATCACTTACACATTATTTATTTGGATGCAGTGGTGTTAAAAGCCAAATTTAAAATGTTTGTTACTAGAACTTAACTGCATCCAGAACACATGTAGATATGATTAGCCTTCCATGATTTTATTCTTATATTCACCAAGCCAGAAGGTCAGTGCCCTGAAATCAGTTTCCTGCATCAGCAAATTGAGCAGGGAAACCTTAAAGCTTGAAATGCTGCCTTCTACAGGTTCTCGAGGGACTTCATTACTAGAATGATGCAATCATTCAGTCAAGCCCTTAGGGCCTCAGAGTGATGGGAAAAAAATACTCAACTAACCCACCGAGTCCTTCAACTGCCATTCATAGACCGGCACCAAGTAATATTTTAGGTAGAGTAATTGCCCTACTACCAGGAAAACCTTACCACATTAACACTGCAGACTTAGTTTGAGGGCTGAAGGAAATGGCTGTGCTTAATGTGTGCCAGTGGAACCATTCAGTTTCCCTCTTGAAAGTCCTCAATAATAATAATAATTGTAATGAAACTAACAACTACACATATAATTTCCTTCTGAGCAAAACTATAGATTTGTGTAAAATTACTCCTAGATTTTTAAACATATATGAGACAGAAATGTTTGACTATAATAATTTGTTATTGACATAATGACAACTTTCAGCTAAATAGTTAAGACTCTATATTTCCCCAATGGCTTTCCTACATACTGTAAATTGAAATGTACATTAGAACAGTCAATCTTAGTTTTTCAGCATCAACTAAGGGGAATTGGCTGTATTTATATTAAAAATCTAGTATCTTGCAGAGTTTAGACTATGTTGAGTGTGAGTCTTATTAAAATACGTGTTGCCAATAAACTGATTGGACACAGGCAGATACTCATATTGAACATTAAATACAGGAGGTTGAAGTTACCTGAGCAGTGATCACATCTTTTAAAATTTATCTTTGTATTTTTAGTACCTAGCGTAGAGTCAGACAAATAGAAAGCACTCAACAAATTTTTGATTCAGGAATGAATGAATAATTAAATAAATAAATAAATGGATGAATGAAAAAATGACTAAATTACTTTAATAATCTTCTGCATTCTCTAATGTGATTTTTAAAACAAAATGTAAGGAAAGATGTGGTTGGAAGCTAGATACAGCTGGGCTGAGTCTAATAAACAAGTTTTTTCTTTTTTTCTTTTTGGACTCTTCTAACCTAAGAGATACTCCTGCACCATACATTGATGGGATTTGTTTACGGCTGGCAGAGAACAGAGAATCAGGAACTTAATGATATATTTCTGCCTTTTGACATTATGTGACCACAGCAATATGTGAAATAATTCTAGTTTTAGTTACATCAGCTAGAGCATGTTTTGGGGAATTAAAAAGTAGCACTAGTTCTCTCCCCTCCAATAAATCTACTTAGCTATGTGGGAGGATCTTAGTATCACTTCTATAAACTTGTTTTCATTATAAGTGAGGCTTTCCAAATTCATTTTCAGCAAGAATTCCCCTTCGGATTGAAAGAAAATTTTAAGAAATCATTTTTAAAAGTTTCACTCAGAAAGAAATCTGTTTGATCTAGTACAACTATCTGACATCAGCAAATATAACAGACAAAGCTTAAAAGATTTGCAGATTATTCTGTAACACATTCTTAAAAGTGTGATTTATCAGGAAAAACTTGTTAATATTTGGATGGCTATGCCTCTTACCATATTTTGCACACATGGTAGGCCTCAGTGAATATTTGTTGTTGAAAATGTTGGTGTTCTCTGTTCATGGTATTGTAGGATGGTACTTGGAAAAGATGTAGAGTTTTAGGCTTTAGAAAATAACTAAAATGTGACAACTTTAAAGTGAGTATGGGCCAATGCATCCCAGTTGACCTACCGATTAACCTGGCAAAACCTACAAATAATGTATCTGGGCAACTATTAATCAGACAGGACTTAAAAACCATCACAAATCTAGTTGGAAACCTCACTGAAGGAGCATATTAGACTTTCTTGGCTCTAATGGACCAAATCAGATTCAAAATAGAGGTCATTAGTTGGTATCTGCAACACCCATTTCCTACAGCATGTTCATAATTCAGGTACTTTATGTAAAATCTTGTACCAGCAGCAATAGCCCTCTCTTGATTCAGGTACCTTACTGACATAATATTAACAACAAACATTTATTTAGCATTCAATATGTTAGAAACTCTGTTAATAACTTTATGTGCCTTATCTAATTAATTCACACAATGATATTAAGATATAGCTACTTTTATTATCTCCTGTGGTACACCGATTAACAATGCATCCCTAACTGTTCCCTTCTTCCTATAACCATATCCTTTGTAACATATCTTTGTTGCTCCCCCCATCAAGAGGTAGCGTCTGTATCCTCACTCTTTAAACATGAGTTTTTCCTTTCACCTTATTTGGCCAATAAAATGTGTCTGAAATAATCTGCCACTTTGGAGTCTAAGACTCAAAAATCCACTCTCTCTCTTCCTCTGACCCCGCCCCCCACTCCCTGTCCCTTACCATTTCCATGTGATCAAGATTGGACTAACATGCTGGAGGATGAGAGGCCATGTGGGGAGTCAGCCAGGACTTCCTAAATGGCTAACACCAGCCAGACTCCAGAACAGCCTCCCAGCTAACATATAGCTGATTATAGCTGCATAAGGGAGTCCAACTAAGACCAGAAGAACCACTCAGCAGAACCCAATCTATATTGCCAGGCTACAGAATTGTGAGCTAAATTGTTGTTTAGCTTAATAGTTGTAACAGTTGTTGTGTTAAGCCATTAAAGTTTGGAATGCTTTGTTACAGAAAAATAAATGATATAGCTTCATTTTACCTATTAGGAAATTCAGCTCAAAGAAGTTCAATAATTTTCCCAGGGTCATACAGCTAGCAAACATGAGTTGGGATTTGATTCCAGGTCTGCTTAACAGCAAAGACATAGATCTTAATCATCATTTTATACAGCCTTGGCACATCATGGCACTGGATTGTTTTTTTTTTTTTTTCTTTCTTTTAATGATTAACCCTACATTTTAAGCAATGCCACAAGATGTTTTCAATATATTTATATCTGGTCCATGATGAAGTTAGAAAATGCTGAGAAGCACTTTTGTGTGTATTTGTGTGTATGTTTGTGTAAAGTAACCCTTTACATAAAAGTATTTTGAAACTAAAAGGCATTATAAACATTTGGAAGTACAGAAACCCAAAGGGAAAAATACTACACATGCACACATAGAGATTTTTGTTGTTAGTGCAGCACCCAGAACATCTATTTAGAAAGTTTTTTTTTTTTTTTAAATCTCTTAGAAATAAGAATTCTGGACAGCTGCTCTTACGGCAATGATGGTGCTAAATTAAAATGACATTCTGAACACCCATTCACAAGAACGAGTCCAAAATAGCACTGAAATACAGAAACAGGAACTACTAAATGTTAGGGAAGACGATTTTTCATATTTTCAGCAGAAAAAGTTCATTATTCAGGAGTCAGTCTCTCATTCCAAAGTATGCCTCCTGAATCTTTTCTCTGAAGAGCATTCACAGGCTTTGTAAATAGTATCCTGGGCCTTACTCAGGGTAGAGAGACAGAAAAACTCAAAGAAATGTAGAAAATATCAATATTTAAAAGCTTGGATTGGAATCTGCATGGAAATCTATAAATCTAAGGATTGGTGACTCCTTGATATCATCTGAATGAAGGCAACATGAGAGAGGACAGATGTGATATAAAAATATATACACCAGGCCAGATGAGGGAAATGCATGCTACACACCTAACGAGGATGACAGAGCTAGCAGCAAGACATGTTAGACCAATAAGTGGGTAAATGAATTGTTTGCATTTAGTAGAAGGCTTCTTGACTAAAATTGGAATATGGCAAGATGTGTTAGAGTTTTTCAAAACCAAAGTATGAAAGCTTATTATTTTCATAGGTGGGCATGGTTGCCCATCCACCCAGGGATTTACTTAGATGTCGAGGCAGATAAAACAAAACACTCTCTGATGAATCTGAATAAAGTACATTCAGTAACCACAACAAGCTGGGGACTCTAAGGAGAAGAAGGGCTTACTCAGGGGTGTAATGAGAATGCAAGGCAGTTGGAGGGAAGTTGGAGGTGCTTTAGGCTTTTAGTGTTATTAGAGAGTGGAGCTGGTGTGGGAGAATCCCCATGCTCAGGCAGAGGTTGTGCTACTTGAAATTTCTGCTGGCATGCAGTGGCTGAGTGGGCCGTTTTATCTTAGTTGTTCCAGATGTGGGGCAGGCAGGGCAGAGGGTTGGGGATCTTAAAGCTGTCAACCGTGAAACATCAAAAATGGAGCAAGCCTCTTTATTACACCTCCAAAATACGTGTTTATAAATGATTTGAGAGGGATTGGTCCTTTGATTTTCAGATTACCCTCAAGGGTCTTAGATTGGTTAGGATGAGAAAACATGGAATCATACCATTTAAGGTTAAAGAAATTGGACCTTTACCTTGGGAAGATAAGACTCAGTGGCTGTTGATACCATTTTTTTTTTTTTTTTTTTTTTATTCTTGAGAGTGTTTATTTTTATTTTTATTTATTTATTTATTTATTTTTAAAATTTTATTTTGTCGATATACATTGTAGCTGATTAATGCTCCCCATCACCAAAACCTCCCTCCCTTCTCCCTCCCCCCCTCCCCCCCAACAATGTCCTTTCTGTTTGTTTGTTGTATCAACTTCAAATAATTGTGGTTGTTATATCTTCTTCCTTTTTAAGAAATATTTAGAGGGGTGTCCTTTGGAAGAGGGAATAAACTTATTCTTTGTCACCATAGACAATAGGCTTTGGGCCAATGAGTTGAGGGATTTGGCATGCAGATTTAGGCTCAGCAAAAGAAATATAATAATAATTAAAACTGAGAAGGAATTGGATGCCTCATGGTGTAAAGTGTTCTTCATCTCCAAAGGTGTGCAAGCAGAGGCTGGCTGACCACTTAATTGGTAGGAATGTTTTAGAAAGAATCAAGTCATTGTTTGAATGGATAGTTAGCGAACCGAACTCTAAGTAAGAGAATTTTGTAATCCTGTGTATTATTCTCTTTTCCCTGGTAGGTCTCCTCGTGGATCTAATAACTTTGTAGTTAATGCTTTAATGACACCAATGGATAAATAAAAGCCATATAGTCCAGTCCCCTAGTTCCTCTACTTCTGAGGAAGTTTCCACCACCAGCCTTATAAGCAAGCCAACTAGGTGGCCATTTTGAGCTGTGAGCTGGTGATAGAGGAAGAGCAGAAGTGGTAGCATGCTAAGCTGTAGTGCTCATTTATACTTCATTGTGAATGAATCCTAGGAACCATTTTCACATAAGAGCTGATTTTAACGGAAGAAATGGACAAGCACGGAAGAAAACTAAGAGCCTAAAGGTGTGAAAAAAGAGGACCAAAAATGAGATGCTGGAAATATCAGAGGCAAACTATATTTACCCATTTGTCAGAGGTGTCTGTGGATAAGCAGCTCTCATGTTTCATTCCTCTTCAGTAGACTGAATCTTCTACAATTTCTGAGGCCTTAATCATTATCACGCTGATGCTTGAAACCTCCTCTTGTTTTCCATTTCATTCAGTATTAATTCGCTGAGGGCATCACTGACAGCTAAGCTTCTGAGATCTAGCTCTGATTTGGTACAACCCTGCCACAACAAATTGTTGAAAGGCTCCTCACAGTCTACTGAACCAAATTTAAAACTTAACAGCTTTGTGTGAAAGACCATTTATAGTTTTTCTTCCACTTTCTATTCTAATTGTACATTCCCTGACCTACCTTCATATCTATGCCCCTCATTCTGTCCGAACTATCAGTTTATTGTAAACTCCATGAACTTTATTGCCTCTGTACTTTAGCTCCTGCTGTTCTACCTACTCCTGTCTGTGTGTAAAACTCTTACCCATACTCTGCAAAAGCTAACCAGAACACGACCTTGCCAACCCTGCCTTCTCCAACCTGCTCCCCAACCACACCTCCCTGTCCATTGAATTAGCAATGTTTTCTCCTCCTTCTGATCAGTTAGGATACTACTTTTGTTTCTCTTTTATGTTAGTTATGCTTTCTTCTTTGTGTCCTTGTCTCTCAGTATTAAATTGAACTATATCAAACTGTTAATATTCAACCATTTTTGACTCACTTAAGCAGTCCTTACATGGTTCAACCTAACATATGGTTCAACTTTAATAGACTATAAGCTCCTTGAATCTTCCCAAAGTACCTACCAAATGCCTCCTCTGATTTTATTCTCCAGCTTAATAATGTTCGTTAAAATGAATGACTGCATTTTGTTCAAATTGGGTTCCAATATTTCAGAATTCTCAGACTGAGTGGTTTAAATGAGAGTTTTCTTTTACTTGTGATTGATAACTAAAGAGAATACCATAAAAAGGCTCTGGATAAACTTTGACTGAATCAGAATAGACAATTTTATGCATCACTTAATAGAGTTATATAATTCTTAAAGGCAACTTCAACTTTAGTATTTCATGATTTTTAATTGTCAAACCGTCTTGGTGTATAATTTGCTTGCTGCCTCATGAGCATAGTTCAATTGGACATCACATCCCATGCAATGTTCTTACTCTTTCAGGTTTTGTGATATACAGCTTTCTATTAGGGGCAAGATTTCTCTCAATTCTAAGCAGACTGGCAATTCCCTTATCTTTGTCCTTTTTGTTTACTGTGGTGATCAGTATCCATTTTCTGGTGTTCTGGTACCCCCCCTCCCCCCCATTCTATTTTCCTTTCAAATATTTATGCCAGTGGGTCTATGCACAAAAATTTCAGATTCTTATTTAATTTTTCTTTGTACCTTCAATACCTACTACAGTGCCTAACACATCATAGACCCTGAGTTATTTAATGTTTGCTAAAAAGCTGGAAGAAAAGAAGTAAGGGAGTTAGGAAAGAAGGAAGGAAGGAAAGAAAGGAGGAAAGGAAGGAGGAAGTGAAGGAAGGGAGGAACCATGACAATAGAAAAGAATAATTATTTATTAAGTTCTACCTTTTCTTGCCAGTCTGCAGTTTTATTTGGTTCCTCAGTTCGGGTTGGAATTTTAAGAAAGAGAACATGAAAGATCAACTTTTACTAGAAATTAGAAGCAATTAAATGGAATAATATCCATTTGTTCTCTGAGCGTCAGGATTCAAAGTATCAAAAGTGATAATAGCATTGCTTCATGACGAACAGATCACAAAGGAAAATCAGCTCTTAGGGTATAGGACCAATGCAGAGATGCTATTGAGAAACATCATATAAATGAAAGCAGAAAAGACCTTGGCATATGAGCTGAGCAACAGAAGATTGACAATCTGTTTATCTACAGGAAGAAAAAAATCTTAACTAGAAAACCAAGCAAGCAGATTGCTGCCCCTCAAGCTCCAAGCCTCTAGGGCCGTGGTTACTACAGTTCCTCCACCTTCAACATATCAAAGTCTCAAGAATACAGGAAATAATGAATGGCTTCCAAACCTATTAGCAATATATTCAGAGCAGAGGAGCCTGCAAGGCATAGAAAAGGCAGGCAGAAGATTCTTTTTTTTCAAGCTAAATGCCTCTCAGAAAGTTCTTCCCAGTAGACAGTTTAGCAAAATGCTGGCTCTTGAAGGCAATACTCCAGGTGACACACCTTTTATTTGGTCATTCAGTCATTCATTGGCCCCTTGGTCTGGGGGTTAATAACACAGGTTTAAGAGAAAAAAAAAAACTCCCTTTGGAGAAAAAATTGAATTTCTGTCAATCAATCCTTTTTACTTAAGGTTAAAGGAACTTTCTCAAAAAGGGCATACCCCAGACACCCCAGGGGCAATCGCAACAATGTTGATTAAGCACACAAATTCAGGCTTTTTAACTGAGCACCTCCAGTTTGCTTCAAATGAAACTCTGCAGGCTGAAAAGATGCACAGCATGTATATAGGAATGCAAAACTGTCCTACTGAGATTTTATTGCTCAGTGGCATTACTTTTCTTTCATTACAAGATTAGCAAAGATCTTACAGGCTACAAAACAGGAGACTTCCATCTTCCTATTTATGGAATTACAAATTACCACTTTTTAAAGTGCCTACTGATAAGTGATATTATTTTCATTTTTTCAAGCTGGTTAAGAGGGTAATGACCCATCTAACAGTGAAGAAACTCATAGAAAATATGGAAGAGATAGATTTTGGGCCTTTGCAGCAAGAGATGCAGTCTTTACTTTTAATCAGATAGACCCTAAGTTCACAGTTCAAGTCTAATTCTTCAGCTTTTCTCATCCATAACTGTGTCTGAATCTGTATTGCATTTGACGGAATGTACTGTTTTCTTTATTTCAAGGTAAGTGCATGTCACGCTGGCCTCCAAGCATTAGTGGAACCCAGAAATAGGGATGTAAAACAGAACTGGGGAGGCATAACAGAGTCTAAGACCAGAATACAGAGATGTTAAGAGTATTAGAACCTAAGGAAAACAAAATACCAGATTTTGGGAGGGGGTCAAAAGTCAATACTAGGCAGGGTGCCAGGAGCAGGAAAACATAGAAGCCAGAGATTATATTCAGGCAATGGGTCAAAGCACTCTAAGTAATCTGTAGAACATTCATAAAGTACCCAAAATAAAAATTGATGTAAAACTTGCCTCCAGCAGTAAGTTTTACTATAGTAGGTAACAATGACCAGCTTACCAACAGTGAACAGGGCTAAGAAGGCTTAACTGTGAAGAAACTTGTCATGCTTGGAAGAGATTGAGTTTCTTCCATAAATACATAAGTCCACTTTGTTAGCCATTTACACTCTTGGTACCCATCTTAAAGCCAGCCTTTCGTAGATTCATTGGTCTATGTATAGCAGCCAGCTCTGACGCTTTGCTTCAATTTCTAAGATGAAGAATGAATATAGCTGGGAGCCAGTGGTAGTTACTTCCTGCCCTGTCACAAATAAAGACTGCCCAGGAGATCATAGAATCTATCTATCAAATTCCACGAGTGAAATAAAATAGCTTATTAAGAGCTGGTTCATTCCAGAGAAGTAACAGGAATTCGTCCTTCACCCACATAAACTTCCAGAAGGTTGATAACAGCCTAAGCTCCATTTCATAGTTTGAAGTAAGAAAAGAAACAATTTTTTGTTTCCATCATGTGCTAGGAACTGTGTGAGTCTCTTTCAAATACATTATCTCATTCAATCTTCACAAACAGCCCTTCAAACTCCGTATTATATAAATTAAACATATTGCTTCATAATTGCTTTCATAGTGCTCATAGTCCCTAAGTCACTTTGTAATAGGCAATTTTTGTAAATTTTAAAAAAACAACAACAAGATCCAGATTAGCCTTTGGAACATGAAATGATGCCTGCAAACACAGCAACATTGTTGCATTCCTTTAATGTTCTCATAAAAGCTGTTAAGTGTAACAGAAGTTTGGGATAATTATTGTAGTAG
Source organism: Cynocephalus volans (assembly GCF_027409185.1). NCBI lineage: Eukaryota > Metazoa > Chordata > Mammalia > Dermoptera > Cynocephalidae > Cynocephalus > Cynocephalus volans. The sequence goes on along the minus strand of NC_084478.1, from coordinate 107,603,513 downwards.
GCTATTTCCAATAATGTTAGAGGATTTCACAAAATCAGTTACTGCCAGTAAATGTTTGTAGTAATTTTTTTGCATTGCACAGTCATTTACTCAGAGTTAAGCATTTTTATCATGTTATACTGTGGCTAGAAACCAGAAACTTCGGAGAGATGTATATGTATGTCAGTAAGTATATATAAACACACCTACTAACAAACACTTATGCATAGTATCCCCTTCCCAGAACAAATGAAGGATAAATTTCTTTGCCCCATCATCCCCATCCCAACACACACGCTATATAAAAAGACCAGATGTGCAATCACCTCAAATTTCAAACTCAGTTTAGATTCTTTAAAGTGCTTGTTATTCTGCATTCCCTGACGCTTGTGTATTGAAATACCTGATAAATATTATCTCAGAGTGATTATTAAATACCTTTTTAGCTAGTCAGAAATACAAAATCAGTGCTGTAAATGAAGTTGCTACTAAATATATTTGGTGTGCAAAGGGGCCGAATATGAGGACTGGAACCCAAGACTTCTGAGGTCTGTTTCCTGGGTGCCAGTCACTAGTTAGTTAACTTTGCTTCCCTACCTAAAAACTGCATGTGAAAATACTCTCACCTCAGAGGGTGGGTGTGAGCATTAATTAATACTTGTAATAATCTTGGAAGTTCTGGGATAAACAGAGCAAGTCATTTCTATTCTTGTTCCTTTTGTTTTGGCATAATTGTTTATCTAATTGTGTTTGCTTAGATACTGAAGGTACTGGTTTGTGGACAGTATTGAAGAAGAAAAGTGCCAGAAAAATGTCAAGTAATTTCTACTTTCCTAAATTGACTGAATATCAAGATTGCCTTTGGGCTGGATTTTGCTTGCATATGGCTATCCTAAAAACAACATGGCTCTTTGTGATTTGAAGGGAGAATATAGCCCTTGGGGATATCTCCTGTCAGAGCCCCAACTTGGTGCTTATTCTATAAAAGTTTCTATTGATCTCAGAATCTACCCCATGATTGGTGACTGGCTTACTTTTTTTAGGATTTCTCTCTATACTGTTAGCAAAAAGCTCTGCAGCACTTCAGCTAATCAATGTCTCAGGCTGATGTCCTTTGAACCACTGCTTGCTGCTAGGAAGGGAAGCAGTGCTGTGTAATGGCTGAGAGTGCAAGCTCTGAACAAATTTGGATATGATTTGCTGTGGGACCATTTATCAGCTGTGTGACCTTGGACAAGTTTTCTAAGCTCTGTGTGATTTAGTTTCCTAATCTGTAAAATAGGGTGAAAAAATAGTAAATATCTCACAGACTTGTTGTGACAATTAAGTGAGGGAATCCATACAAATTGTTTAGCACAATGCCTGACACTCATTAAGTGCTCCATACGTGATATCTCTTATGGATAAACACCTGCAAAATCCATCTTTCACAGCAAAAAGTCCCTTATATATGAGGGGGAAACCTCAACAAAGTTCTGTGAAGTGTTTGACCTTGGGTTAGTAACATAACTGCTCTAATCTTTCTTTCTCCGTAATATGAAGATAATACTTGAACCTATGTCGCAGTTTTGTTCTGAAAAGCAAAAAGTTAATGTGTGTAAAATGCTTAGAACAGTCCTGGGAACACAGTAAGAGTATAATTGTTAGCTACTCTTCAGGCTAAGCTTGAAAGTTCTGTGAATAAAACAAAACAAAATAAAACCTCCATTAACATACGAAAATATTTTTTCTAGGCTATCTATATGCACTCTATTCAATTCTGCCACTTTTTCTTTAAACATGTTTTGTAGAAAATTGTTGTCTTCAATTCCATGCTCTTTTTCTCAGTTCCTAGTTTTGTTCATATCACTTGTCTGCCATCTCCAGTCTAGTGTATATATATATATGGCAGTTGTTGACCCCATGAATGACCCTCAGTTATTTTCCAAAGAATGAGTGGATTGAGCACAGTATTTTCTAGAATCTTTAAACTGTTCGACTTCTCAGTGTAGACTTACTCCTGCTACATCATCGTCTATCTTAAATTCCTAGAATAAGTTACATTGCCTCAGCATTGCATCATCTTTAATTTTCTAAAAAAAAAAAAAAAAAAAAAAAAAAATCTCAAAATCCACCCCTTTCAGAAAACAGTCCTTAATAGGACAATATAGCATATTGGTTAAATATTCAAATTCTTGAGTTGGGGAGACCTCATTTTAATTTCCACTGCCACGATCTTAGTTCAGTCCCTCATCATCTCTGTACAAGACCATAGCCTCTTAATAGTTTCTTATTCACTAGTCTTTTTGTCCTTCAATCTGCTGTTCACACCATTGCCAGAGTGATGGTTAAAAAGAAATCGAACAGTATTGTTCTTTTACAATCTTTCAATAGCTCCCCATCTCCTACAAGATGAAGTATAAACTTAACTTGAAAAAGGATCTGAGATTTTTAGCTTAGCTACTGCATAATTATAGTGTCATTCAATAGAAATGAGATTGGAAACATAGTAGGAAAGATAGATTTGGCCAGGATGTGAGGGAATGATAATTGAGAAATGAGTTTAAATTTTCAACATATTGAATTGAAAGTAACTGATATATTTTCAATTTTAAGTGTTTTGTTTATTACTTCTACCTCTACTCCAGCATCCAATATGCTGCCTTGCACATACAGGAGCTAAATACTTAGAGAATCAGTTACAGAGCTATTCAGGGAAAAATTTAATAGGACTTGATGATCGGTTGATGAAGTATAATTGAAGATGACTCTTAGATTTATGACTTAGGAAACTGAGTACATGAAATAACTCTGTATCTATATTTATATCTATATGTATATCATAAGCAGATCATACTAGATAAAAAGGAGGTTTGGTGTGAAAAGATGAAGAGTTCAATTTACGCTGGGTGAATTTAAGGTAATTGTGAGCTACCCAGTTAGCATTGTCTAGTACAGTTGAAAATGTGAGTTTTGAATTCATGGAAGAGAGGTGTACATGAGATTAGAAATACAGATTTGGGAGTCAATGGTACATAGGTGGTATAAAATATATTGGAGTGGGTGAGATCTCCCACCCAGGAAGCAGTGTGTGTATTATTTCTTTACAAATATGTCTTTCCTTAATATACACAGCCTTGTGACGAACAATAGAGATCCCTTAGGAGATTAGGTTTAGGGGCAGGAGAACAGGCTGGCTAGAAGGGATCACTTGAAAGTCCTATCATGATGTCTCAGGTATGGTATTTGTGTCTCCTAAGATAAGTGAGCAGGAAAACAGGTTTGAATAGAATTAATTTGACCTCATTTCTATTCCTTTGGTTCATAGTATAATATTATGTATGCTATGGGTATTGAGTAAATGTTATATGATAGCAAAATGGAGATTTGAAGAGTACTTTGGTATACTGCAAAACATAACTCTTCATAGAAACCAATAGTTGATTCCCAGAAGTTATGACTTTGAAGTCATCATAAATGTATTATATTTAAATAACTTTGCTCTGAAGGAGAAGACATACCTTTGCTCTGAAGGGAAACACATCTTTTCTTCTCCACATGAGAGTATGTACTAGTTACAAAAACATAAAAGTTACGTGATCTCTATTGGTGAACCGTGTTTAGATCTACAGAGTCATTTGTTAACACTGTCTGATAATATGTAATTTTAGGAAGAAAATGCATTGAGTACTAAAAACAAGTTTATGGATTTTCTTTTCTTCTCCTTTTTTTTTTTTTTCACAGATGTCTTTTTCTCCCCATTGGAATACATCCCACAGGGACTCTTAGTTGCAAAAGAAAAAAGCATTTGTTAATGATGCAGCTTAAAAGTAAAAAATTAAAATTACAGCTGCCTGCTTGAAAAATGGCCCTCCTACAGTTCATTTGTAGATTTTCAAAGTGAAAGATTCCAGAAATGGAAAAAATAACTGACAGCTCTATATTTGTAATGCAGTCAGCTCTAGGGATATTTATGCATATTAAATGGGGGAAAAAACAAACTAAAAATGTGAATACTTTGTATAGTTTGTAATATGAGACCTGCTTCCGCTTGTAATTCCTCATAATACTGATTTTACATGTACTAATCCTCCATCAATAGGTAAAAAAAAAAAAAAAAAATATGGGTGATACCTCTATCTTCAAATGTGACTCATCTTTTACAGTTTTTATCAACCTAATGTTATATTTCTGTTATATATTAAGTATTACTACAAATTAATAATATTTAAGTTTGATGTTGGGTCCTGGGAAAATAGCCTGCCATTGCTCAGTGACCATACTGACCCATGGGATGAAACTTCCCAATTGGAGAAATGGCTTGTCTCCTCTACAGACCTACTCTAAAGGTAGGCATAGCTAGTGGCCTTTTGGAGTACATTCACCCATTTATTAATCCAATAAATATTTATTGATCACCGGTTATGTTTAAAGCATACTGTTAAGTAAATGAATAACTCTAATTCAAATCAGAATGTGCTAAGTGCTGTAAGAGTTATACAAATAGGATGCTATCGAAGTGCTGAGATAACAGTAATCACGTTAAGGGAGGCTTCGGTGAGAGTAGATTTTGAGCTTGCTTCTATTTTTTATAGAATAAAATGTATTACATTGAAAACATGGCTATTTCAGTTTGAGTGAACTAGAAGTAACATCCTATGGGAGATGGAATAGACAATCAAAGATAAAATCAGGAAAGTTTTGACTAAGAAATGCAGACTTTGTTTAATTAGTGATGGGGAACTATTGAGTATTTCTAAGTATAAGAATGTCATAATAAGGGCTATACTTTAGTAGAATTTCTTGGGCAACTATGTTAGCAGTGAATTACCATGAGGAGAAACTGAAGATAAAGGGATTGTTGCAATAAAGATATGGTCCAGAATTGTGGCAATAGAAATGAAAAGATGGGAAAATGATAATTAGGATTTGGGAAAATATGGAGGATTGAGGAGGTTGAGGTCAAGAAAAAAAAGACGCTTATTTCTCATATGACTCATTAGAACTTATCACCCCTTCCACTAGTGTCTTGGACTATCTAGTAGCTCTCTTCATGACACTTCACTACAGTATCTAGCCTTGTATTGTGAACATAGGAAGAGACAGTACCCAAACTGTTTGGCTATTAATTTCAAAAGAGCAACAAGTGATTACCACCTGGGAAAGCCAAGCCTTCTTTGTGATATTCTGATGGTCTTGCTTAGTGATGCTTTTTTTCTCTTTTAACTTGTTTTCTTTAAAAATGGCTATTTATTTATTTATTTATTTTCTATATTATCTAAAAAATGGGTCAAAAGATTATAGGGGCTACAAACTTCATTACTTTGAAAAAGAATCTTAGAGAAAGAGATTATGTAAGAAAGCTAATCAACAAGTAATAGCATAAAATGCCACTTTTTTTTCTTAGTAAAGGCTAAAATGACAGGAATATAATTAAATGGCATGACTTGAAATTATGTGCCTCCTAAATAAAATTCTATGTCCTTCTTCCCCCATCAGTAGGTTACCACCTCTTCCTTTCCTTTCACTTCCTGTCATAAAAAGCCTTCAACATGCAACCAGGTAGGTCCCTCCTGTTTCACAGATTCCTTAAAAGTACTAGGATTTGCTGGGGGTTATTTCTGCCCTTGGATATAATCAGATCATACCTCCTTATCTGTAACTCATTTTTAAATTAGAGATCAGTTTATAAACTTGAAAAGCCAATGCACAGTTGAGGACTTTATAGTCCAGAATGATGGACCACAGGCACGTGGAACTCTGGAGCTCTCTGGAGGGCTTTAAAGATTTTTAGTTGTAAAGGCCAGGCTCTGCCAGCAATAGGGGCATGAGCTCTCTACAGCCCAGCAGTTATACTGTATTTCCTATTGCTGAAGTACTAAATGACTGATTAAAAGGCTTGCAGTGTGTTGTCTCTAAGTTGCATTTTCCCTTGTGTGCATTCAGCAGCACCAGGAGACCAGTATCTATTTCACACTCCAGTTCAGAGCAGCCTACCACATCCTACTCCCTCCACCTGTGAAATGTGTTGCTTTGGTTGGTGCTTTGTGATTATGGACCATTAATTACTTAAGCCCATATTGGGCGTTGCCTGTAGTTCCTACCAAGGTGCCCTTAAAACTGATGCTCTTTTTCCCTTATTACCTTGACTTCTAGTGAAAGGGCTATAATTCACTTAGATAATAAACTTGTTAAGCTACAGTATAATATTTCTCCATCTTCATTAAAGACAGAGAAAAATAATCGGCTTGCTTAATGGGCAAGCTTATTGCTGCCACTATCCCAGGCAAAATGCATTTCTTTACCCTTGCCTCAGTGGCTTAGACATAGAAAAGCAGTAGAGAATGTAGAGATGTAGAGAGAGAAAAGAGAGTGAGATTTGAATTAAGGGGTGCAGGTATTTTTAAGTATAATCCCAGCCCACGGAGATTTGGTGGGGGATATTGTCGGAGAAAGAGTTATATGAAACAAAATCAACATAAGCATTAGGCATAAACATTCAAAATGACCAGTAGGGGCTCTAGTATGGGAACAGCCAATTATTCTTTTTATCTGCCTATTTTCTGAACCAATTCATGAGGCAATTGTTCTATTGGTAGTGTTTAGTTCTCAAAATTGTTGATATCAGTGGCAAGCTGTGGTATCTGTACCCAGTGATGTCAACAGTGGTATCTTCATGGGACCAGCTGTTTACAATGATTTTTGGTGGTGTTACTGGATGGGTAGATTCCAAACCTAGCACCCCATTTTGCTCTTAGATTAATCAGAGTTGGCTTCTGTTATCCTGGAAAGGAGAAGGAACTGCTAAAGAGCCTTCTATGTGGTCTACCTCATGCAATCCAGGCTTAGAAGAAATGACTTCTCCTGTTAACGGAGAAACAATTCTTTATTGATCACTCACATTTTCACATATATCAATCATTCAAAACAATATTTCTTCCCTCTTTTAGTTATGCTCTCTATTTTGAACCCTGGCAATGGCGGGGGGATAGGAGAGATAAAACAGAGCTACAATCTCTGTCTCTAAGAGAGCAGAAGAAAAGAAAGTTACATAAAAATGCTGTTTGTTCAGCCTCAGCCTGAAGTTAGGAAACACTGACGTAGAATAATATTAATTAATTTTAGTAATGATTATGTTATTAATATTAGAAATAGGTACATAAAGCCAATATTTATTGGGCACTTCCAGTTATCTGGGCAGTGTTCTTTACTTGCTTATCCCATTTAACAATAAGCTTAAGAGGTGCTTATTTAGATGCTATTATCATTTCCATTTATAAATGAGGAAACTGCAGCTTAGAAAGATTAAGGAACTGACTCAAAGTTGCATAACTAAGTGGAGAAGCTAAAATTAGAAACTACATGTGTTCGATTTCAAAACTGAAGCTTCTAACCACTCTTCCACTTTGACATAAGAAAACAGGAACATTTCTATGTATATATATCATCTAATATGTCTCTTTAAAGAAAAATCAAGTAGAGATGAAAGAATAGGGAAAGTGGAAGGGGAAATACTGCTTTAATGTGCCAGTGAGTGTACTTGCTCCTTTATATTTTTGTCTTCTTTCATCTTTACAACAACCTTGAGAAGTATTATATATATTTTACATTTGAGGAAACCAGGGATCAGAGAAGTTAAGTAACTTTCCTAAGGTCACAGAGGTAGTAAGTAATCAAGCCAGAACACAAACTCTTGTATGTCTGAATAAAATAGAAAAAAGTAGTTATCACTAGTCTCCATACATGTCTCCTCTCACATTTGTCTACCTTGGGAAATTGCCCAGGTTGTTAAGAAAGCCAGCCTTGCCAATGTGTAAACTTGCTTGTTTTTCCCTTAATGAGTAAGTGGAGGGAAAATCAGAGAAAGAGAGAAAGATTGTAAGTGAGGCAAAAGATACGGCATACTAACTGTATACAGAGCCACTCCAAATTATGGTCTGTGGATAAATAAAGAGAACTTAGATTTTGGTAACACCTTATATTTCAATGTTTATTTCCACTTATGGTCAAACTTGATTTTTCTCTAATGTGGAAGACATTATTCTCAATAATGCGCGACAATTTTTAATTTGCTTGTAGTTTTCCTCCAGAGACAAAACATCTCTGGTCTCTGAGAGATCAAATAGTGAGAGAGACAGATGTTGAAAAATGATCCTAGAAAGGATTTATAGAGTTTTGAGTTTAGAAAATTCTCCTCCATTCTTTTGATTCTTGACTTAGCATTACATGCATCACATTGGTTTTAATCATCTAAATTAACTTCTTCAAACATCTTAGGGATGACATTATTAATAGTTTTCTACATACTATTAGAAAACAACAAATAGGAGTTCAGAAGACTACTCCCTATCTCCTCTGCTTTCTCCATGCTCCTAAATTCAGTCTTTGACAAATGTCTTTGCTTTCCTATTATTGCTGTGTTATCAAGAAAGAAGGCAACAATTTTGAAAGTATAGGCATTAGAAACATTTATGGGACAATACTAAATGGGGAGTGTGAGCCAAGTATGATAAATGTAGGGCAAGCACACTGATAGAGTGGACAGTGAAGGATTATAAAACAGTTGCTTGTGTCGTTATTCTTACTTTCCTTTCAGGTACCAGGCCTGCAACTAGTCAGATAAAATACATGGATACTAGTCTCTGCTTTTTATTTCATTGTGATTTGGGTTGTGGGTTGTAAAATGCTTGATACTTACTATTTCTACAAATAATCCTGGTTTAAATGTTGAGAATGACAGAGCCTAAGAGTGATGCTCTCTAGGTGCTGTATGTGACAATATGTGCCCAGTGAAGGTTGCCTGACTTTCTGGCTTAAGATATACAGTGAATTGAATGATATAAATATTTAAGATTCTAAGGAGTCCTCCTAAAGTATTAAAAACTTGGAAAGTGGGTCTGACAACATGGATGCCTTGATTTGTATGAAGTTTGGTTGTTCCTTAGTGTTGTTGCAACAAAAAGTGCAAGAGAAAGTTAGAAATGGAAGTGTGTAGAACTATACTACATACCTAAGACAAATGAGAGGATTAATGATCTAGAGATTGACATTTCATCAAGAAATTTTACAATCCAGCAAATATAAATTTCTAACAATTCAGTAGATATTTATCACACATTATATGTTGGACACGGATCCAGTTTCAGGTTTGCAGCAGTGAACAAATGATCTTGGTATCTTCTCTTACAGAGCATACATTCCAGTGGAGGAGATAGACAATCAACTAATAAATAAATGCATAATAAAATGTCAGGTTGTCATGGATGTCATGAAGAAAAATAAAGCAGGATAAGGGGGTAAAGAGATATGGATGAAAGGGAAGTGGGAATTACGTGGGACAGTTTTCTGAGGGAAGGCCTTAATAAGCAAGTCATATTTGAACAGAGACCTAAATGATGGGCAGAAGATAGCCATATAAAACCTGGGGAGAGAGATTTATGGCCAGGGATAAAAATAAGTTTGTGCTGATCAATGGACTGATGGGTGACTAGTATGCTAGTGTGGCTGGGCACAGTAAGCGAGAGAAATAGTGGAAGAAGATAAAGTTAAATAGGAAGACAGGGCCAGATAGGTTAGGTTAGCACATGTGGATTTTTTCCTAAATACTCTGGGAAACAAACTACTATCTTTAAGGACTCATTATGATAGCTACCTGAGAAGGGTTTTGCTCATCCATCTATATTAGCAAAAGTATAAAAATTTTATGAAAAGTGGGGTCCCTAAATTTTATTTTTTTCTATGTAGAAATGCTTTTTTTGGCAATTTTACTTCTTTAATTAATTGATTTTTAAAAAGCAATTGTACATTTAAATATATTTTTTTTTACTTGTTTTAAATACCTTTTAGTAAACTCCAAACTCCCAAAAGCAAACCTTTACTGAGCATTTAAACAACTCTTGAATATCTAAATAGATTTCTGAATAGAATACCTCTCAAAGTCTCGTTGTTATTAGCCCGTTTCTGTTGCTTATAACAGAATATCTGAAACTGGGTAATTTATAAAGAAATGAGACTTCTTACAGTTTCAGAGGCTGGTAAGTCCAAAGTCCAGAGAACACATCAGGTGAGGGCCTTGTTCTTGGTGGTGACTCTCCACAGCAACACATGGCATCACATGGTGAAAATGGGCTGAGCAAGAGAGCTAACCTGCTCACTCTCCTTTTATGCATCAGAACCACACCCATGACCTCCCATTAAACCATCAATGGATTAATCTGTTCACCGGGGTACAGTTCTCACAATCAAATCAACTCTTAAAGGCCCTACCTTTTAATTACCATAGTAGGATTTCTCACTTTCTTAAAACACTGTTACAATGGAGATCAAGTTTCCAATACATGAACTTTTGGGGGACACTTTTGACCTATAGTACTCATAAGTATTCAATGAAATTTCTACACTCACTTGAGTTCTGTTACATTTTTCCACTTAAAATCCTAAAACTAACTGCCTGATTCTCTTTTCTTAAATTAATTAATGTTAAGTTGACAAAAATTACATAATTTATTATGTACTATGTGATGTTTTGAAATATGTATTCATCATGAAATGGCTAAATTGGGCTAATTAACATTTGCATCACCTCACATACTTATCATTTTTTGTGGTGGGAACACTTGAAATCTACTCTCAGCTATTTTCAATACAATACATTTTTACTAAGTATAGTCATCATATTTTGCAATAGACCTCCTGAACATATTTTTTCTATTCATCTGAAATTTTGTGTCATTTGACAAACATCTCCCCAACTTTCCCAACACTCCTCCAGACCCTGGTAATTACCATTCTACTCTCTGCTTCTGTGAGTTTAAATTTTCAGGTTCCATATATAAGTTAAATCCTGCAGTATGTGTCTTTCTGTGCCTGGCTTATTTCACTTAGTGTGATGTCCTCCAGGTTCATACATGTTGTCTCAAATGACAGGGTTTCCTTCTTTTTTAAGTGTGAATAGAGCCTTGAATTGTGTATATTTACCACATTTTCTTTATCCATGCATCAGCTGATGAGCAATTAAGTTGATTTCACACCATGGCTATTGTGAATAATGGTGCAATAAACACAGGAGTGCAGATATCTCTTCAATATACTGATATTATTTCCTTTGGATATATATATACCCAGTAGTTGGATTACTGGATCATATGGTGGTTCTATTTTTAATTTTTTGAGGAACTTCCACACTTATTTCCATAATGTCTACTAATTTACATTTCCACCAAATTGTGCAAGGGTTCCCTTTTCTCCACATACTCTACAAAACTTGTCGTTGTTTGTCTTTTCGGTAATAGGCATTCTAACCTGTGTGAGGTGATATCTCATTGTGGTCTAATTTCTGTTACCCTGATGATTAGTGATGTTGAGCATTTTTTCATATACTTGTTGGCCATTATATGCCATCATTTGAGAAATGTCTATTCAGCTCCTTTGCCCATTTTTTAATTGGGTTATTTGTTTTCTTGCTATTGAGTCTAGTTCCTTATATATTTTGGACATTAACCCCTTTTCAGATGTATGGTTTGCAAATATTTTCTCCCATTCCACAGGTTGTCTCTTCACTCTATTAATTACTTCCCTTGCTGTGGAGACACTTTTTAGTTTGAGGTAATTCCGTTTGTCTATTTTTGCTTTTGTTGTTTGCACTTTTGGGTTCATGTGCAAAAAGTCATGACCCAGAACAGCATCATGGAGCTTTTCTACTATGTTTTCTTCTAATAGCTTTACAGTTTCAGGTTGAGTTGAGTTGATTTTTGTATATGGTGTGAAATGAGGGTCAGTTTTCATTTTCTGAATGTGGATATCCAATTTTCCCAACACCATTTATTGAAGAGACTGTCCTTTCCCCATCATGTGTTCTTGACATCAATGTTGAAACTCAATTGACTGTAAATACCTGGATTTATTTCTGGACTCTACTCTGTTCCATTGGTCTATGTGTCTATTTTTATGCCAGCACCATGCTGTTTTGATTACTATAAATTTGTAGTATATTTTGAAGTCTGGTAGTGTGATGCCTCCAGTTTTGTTCTTTTTGCTCAAGATTGCTTTGGTTACTTGGAGTCTGTGATTCCATAGGAATTTTAGGATTGTTTTTTCTATTCCTGTGAAAAATGTCATTGGAATTTTAGTAAGGATTGCAATGAATCTGTGGATCTCTTTGGGTTGCAAGGACATTTTAATAATATTAATTCTTCCAACTCATGAACACGAGGTATTTTTTTATTTATTTGTGTCTTCTTTGAGTTCTTTCATCCATGTTCTATAATTGTTAATGTAAAGGTTTTTCACTTCCTTGGCCAAATATATTCCTAAGTACTTTTCATAGCTATTGTAAATGGGATTGTTTTCTTGATTTCACGTTTAGGTAGTTCTTTATTAGTGTATAGAAATGCTACTGGTTTTTGTATGTTGATTTTGTATCCTGCAAATTTACCGAAGTTATTTATTAGTGCTAACAGTGCTTTGGTGTAGTCTTTAGAGTTTTCTTTCTGTAAGTTCATGTAGTCTACAAACAGACATGATTTAAGTTATGTCTTTCCAATTTGGGAGTCTTTTATTTCTTTTACTTAAATGCTCTGGGCTAAGATTTCCAGTAATACATTGAAAAGAAGTAGTGAGAGTGGGTTTTGTTTTGTTCCTGATCTTAGAGGAAAGGCTTTAAACTTTTCACCATTGAGTATGATATTAGCCGTGGGTTTGTCATATATGGACTTTATCATGTTGACATATATTCCTTCTATACCTAATTTGTCAACAGTTTTTATCATGACAGTATGCTAAATTTTGTCAAAAGCTTTTTCTGCATCTATTGAAATGATCATATGGTTTTAGTCCTTGATTCTGTTAATGTGGTGTATCACATTTATATATTTGCATATGTTGAACTATCCTTGTATCCCAGAATTAATTCCCACTTGATCATGGTGAATGGTCCTTTCAATGTGCTATTGAATTTGGTTTGCTAGTATTATGTTGCAGATTTTTGCACCTATGTTCATCAGGGACATAGGCCTGTAATTTCCTTTTCTTTCAGCGTCCTTGTCTGATAATGGTGTGAGGGTAATACTGGCTTCTTAAAATGGCTTTAGAAGTATTCTTTCTTCTTTAATTTTTTGAAAGAGTTTGAGAAGGATTGTAATAGTTCTTTTCTAAATGTTTGAAATAATTCAGCAGTAAAGCCATCAGGACTGGGCTTTTCTTTATTGGGAAACTTTTATTAATTCAGTCTCCTTACTCATTATTGGTCTATTTCATTGTGATTCTTTCTTGGTAGGTTGTACCAGTCTAGGAATTTATCCATTTCTTCTAAATTATCCAATTTGGGGGCATTTAATTGTTCATAGTAGTCTCTTATTATCTTTTGTATTTCTGTGGTATGAGTTGTACTGTCTCCTCTTTCATTTCTTATTTTATCTGAGTCTTCTCTCTTTTTATGTTAGTCCAGCTACAGGTTTGTTGATTTTGTTTATCTCTTTTGAAAACTCTTAGTTTTATTGACCTTTTCTATTGTCTTTCTAGTCTCTATTTTATTTATTTCTGCTCTGATTTTTATTGTTACTTCATCCTACTGACTTTGGGCTTATTTGTTCTTTTTTTCTAGTTCCTTGAGATGTAATATGACATTGCATGAGATTTTTCTTCTTTTTTGATGTAGGGATTTACTACTATAAACCTCCCTCTTAGAACTGTTTTTGCTACATCCCATATGCTTTGGTATGTTGTATTGTCATTTTCATTTGTCATAAAATCTTTAAATTTCCTATTTAATTTGACCTATTATTGATTGTTCAGGAGTTTGTTGTCTAATTTCCAAATATTTGTGAATTTACCAAAATTCCTCCTATTATTGATTTCTAGTTTTATGCCATTGTGGTCAGAAAAGATACTTGATATTATTTCAGTCTTCTTAAATTTAAGACTTGTTCTGTGGCCTAACATATGACTTATCCTGGAAAATATTTCATATGCACTTGAAAAGAATGTGCATTCTGCTGTTATTTGATGGAATGCTCCATATATGTCTGTTAGGTACACTTGGTCTAAAAGTAGGTACACTTAAGTCTGATGTTTTCTTATTGATTTTCTATCTGGATGTTTTACCCATTGCTGAAAGTGGGGTATGAAGTCACCTACTATTATTGTATAACAGTCTATCTATTCTTTCAGTTCTATTAATATTTACTTTATATATTTATGTGCTCCAATGTTGGGTGTGCACATATGTACAATTGTTCTATCTTCTTGCTGAATTTTGATCCCTTTCTCATTATACAATAACCTTCATTGTCTCTTTTTACAGTTTTTTACTTAAAGTCTATTTTATCTGATATAAATATAGCTAAATATGCCCTCTTTTGATTTTTATTTGCATGAAATATTTCTTCCATCCCTTCACTTTTATTCTATGTATATACTTAAAGGTAAAGTGAGTTTCTCATAGGTAGCATAAAGTTGGGTCTTGTTTTTTATCCATTCAGCCACTCTGTGTCTTTTGATTAAAGAATTTAGTCAATTTACATTCAAGGTAATTATTGATAGGTAAGAACTTACTAGTGACATTTTGTTAATTGTTTTCTGGGTATTTTGTAGATACTTTGTTTCTTTCTTTTTGTCCTGTCTTTGTTTGTTTCCTCTAGTGGTATGCTTTGATTCCTTACTTTTTATCTTTTGTATACTGACTATAGGTTTTTTCTTTGTGGTTACCATGATCCTCACATTGTTATAATAGGCTATTTTTAGCTGATAACATAAATTTGATTGCATGGAGAAACTCCACATCTTTACTCCCCATTCCCCTTAATCACATTTTATATTTCTAATGTTACAATTTACATCTTTTTATATTATGTATTCCTTAATGAAGTATTGTTGCTATTATCATTTTCAATAGATTTTTGTTTAACTTTCATATTAAAGATATGAATAATTTATACACCACCATTACAGTATTATAATATTCTGAAGTTGACTGTGTACTTACTCTTACCAGTGAGTTTTATAGTTTTATATATTTTCATGTTACCAATTAGTGTCCTTTTCTTTTAGCTTGAAGAATTTCCTTTAGCATTTCTTGGAAGACAGGTGTGGTGGTGATAAATTCACTCAGCTTTTGTTTGTCTGGGAAAGTTTTTATCTGTCTTTCATTTCTAATGGACAGATTTGCCCCCTACAGTATTTTTGGTTGGCAATTTTTTTCCCTCATATTGAACATATTATCCCAATCTCTTCTGCTCTTAAGGTTTCTGCTGAGAAGTCCATTGCTAACCTTATTGGAACTCCCTTATATGTGATATGGTTCTTTTCTCTTGCTGTTTTCAGGATCCTCTCTTTGTCTTTAATTTTTGACAGTTTGGTTATAATATGCCCTGGTATAATTTTGTTTGGATTTAATCTTATTGGAGATCTTTGGCCCTCCCATATCTGCATATTTATATCTTTTCCCAGATTTGGAAAGTTTTCTGCTATTATTTCATAAAATACATTTCCTGGTCCTTTTTCTTCTTCTCCTCATTCTTTAACTCCTATAATTTCAAATTTGCTCTTTTGATACTTTTCCATAAGTCCTTAAACTTTCCTCATTCCTTTTCAGTTATTTTTTTAATCTTTTTTCTTATGTAACTGTATATTTTCAAATCACCTGTGTTTGGGCTCACAGATTCTTTCTGCTGCTTGATCAATTCTGCTGTTGATACTTTCTGTTGCATTTTTCATTTTTTTTTCTTTTTTATTGGAGAATAAATGAGTATACATGTTTGTGGGGTACAAAGTTGACCATCAATAGTTGTGTACAATGTGTGATGGTCAAATCAGGATAGTTAGCTTATTCATCATTACAATATGTAATCTTTCTTTGTGTCTGTGGATCAATTTCTTGTTAATTTCTCATTAACCCACATCCCTCTCTCCTCCCCCTCCCCATTTCCACTTCTAGTAACCACAGTTCTTTTCTGTCCTTCTAAAAGTTTAATGTATTATTGTGATTGTTGCATCTTTCTTTCTCTCTTTCTCTTTATTGTTTATTGGTTTATTTATTTATTCAGTTTCCACTTATCAGTGAGGAAACATGGTATTTTTCTTTCTGTGCCTGTGTAGTTTCACGTAAGATAATTTTTTTCCATGCTCATCTGTATTGCTGCAAATGGCAGGATTTCATTCTTTGTTTATTGCTGAGTAGTATTCCATTGGGTATATGTACCACATTTTCCTTACCCAGTCATCTGATGATGGACATTTAGGTTGGCCCCATAGCCTAAGTATTGTAAATAGAGCTGCAATGAATATAGGAGTGCACATATCCCTTTGACATGATGATGTCTATTCTTTTGGGTATATACCCAGTAGTGGGATTGCTGGATTATATGGTAATTCTATCTGTGGTTGTTTAAGGAACCTCCATACTGTTCTCCACAATGGCTGTGCTAATTTACAGTCCCACCAACAGTGCAAAAGAGCTCTCCTTTCTCCACCTGCTTACCAGCATTTCTTATTTTCTTTTTAATAATAGCCAGTCTAACAGGGGTGAGATGATATCTCAATGTACTTTTGATTTGCATTTTCCTGATGATTAGTGATGTTGAGCATTTTCTCATATATCTTTTGGCCATTTGTATTTTCTCCTTTGGGAGATGTCTATTCAGCTCATTTTGTTCTTTATATTTTTGAGCTCTAGAATTTCTGTTTATTTTTTTTTTTAAAAATCACTTTAATGTCTATCGAATTTGTGATTTGGGTCATTTATTTTTTGTCTGTTATTATTGAGTTGTTTCTATGTATTTTCTTGAAGTTCACTGAGCTTTCTTAAAAACAATTATTTTAATACCTTTATCAGGCAGTTTATACATCTCCATTTGTTAGAGTCAGTTATTTATTTTATTCCTTTCATGATGTCATATTTCTCTGATTGTTCTTGATCCTTGTAGCTGTGTATTAGTGCCTTTGCACATTTAAAGAAGTAGTTAGTTATTCCAGTCTTTGCAAACTGGCAGTGTCTGGAAAAGCCCTTCACCAATCAGCCTGTTCAGAGATTCTGGGTAGGCTGTCTGGCATGCTCTGTGAATCAACTTCCTGCTGGAGCCCTTGGAAAATCTGAGCTGGTGCTTGAGTCAGCAGGTGAGTAGGCCTACATTCTGGGTCCATGGAGGTGGGCCTATTGATTGAGTCCACAATGGTGGGCCTAGACCCTGGGTCCATGAGGGCATGCCTGAAGCCTGTATTTATGGAAGTCTTCCTTAAGTCTGTGTCCACAGGGGCTGACCTGGCACTGGTTCGGGAATTGAGCCTGAATCCATAGGGGCCTGGAGCCTGGGTCCACTGGGATGAGCCTGATACTAGGGTTTGTGGGTTGAGCCTTGCTCCTGGGTCCAGGGGGCTGGCCTGGAGACTGGGTCAGCATATAGGTAGGCCTGTGTCCTGGGCCCATGGGGCTTAACCCAGAGCTTGGGTGTGCATGAGTGGTCCTGGTGCCTCTGTCTGCATGGACAGGCCTGGCATTGGCGTTTAATAGGTTGGGCTTGGATCCTGGATCCACTGGAGCCTGGAACCACTGAGACCAGCCTGGTGCCTGGACCCTGCCTGGTGCTGGAGTAGGCATGGAGCTTGTGTCTGTGGGAGCTGATCTGGAGCCTGGGATTGCAGGTACTGGCCTGATGCCTGGAGCCATGGACGCTGGTCTAGAGCCTAGTTATGCAGGGGCCAGCCTGGAGGCTGGGTGTGTGGGTGTTGGCCTGCAGACTAGCTCTGCTAAGGCTACTCTGGGTCTTGAGGACATGGGAACCTGGAACCTGGGTCCCCAGGGGCAGTTCTGGAGCCTGGGTCCATGGAAAGTGGCCCATCACTGGGATCTACTGGGACTGGCTTAGACTCTGGGTCTGCTGGAGTGTGGGACTGCAGGGGCTGGCTTGGAGGGTGGGGCCATGGGGACTGGCCTGGCACTGGGTACCAGCCTGGTGCCTGAGGCTAAGGGTGATGGTCTGGTGCTGGGGTGGGCCTGAAATCTGGGGCTGTGTGGCTCTGGGAAGATCTGGAACCTGGGAAGGGCTAGGTGACTGGGGCTGTAGGGGATTGTCTGATGCTGAATGGGCCTGGAGACTGTATTTTCAGGGGCTAGCCTAGAGGTTGGGTTCATGGCTGTAGGTCTGATGATTAGAGCTGCAGGTCCTGATCCGGTGCTGGGTCAGGCCTGAAGTCTGGGGCTGTGAGGGCCATCCCATTGCTAGGGACAGTCAAAATCACTGTACTGCTATGGCCTGCCTGACCCTGGGAAATGCCTGGAGCCTGAGTCTGTAGGGCTTGGCCTGGTATTGAGGCAGGCACAAAACCTGGGGCCACTGGGGCTGGCCCAGCACTGGGGCTGATCTAAAGCTTGGAGCTGCTGGGGGTGGCCTGACAGTGGGGGGGGGGGGGTGCTGGGGGCTAAGTCTGTGGCTATCATCCTAGAGTCTGATGTCATAGGGGCCTGCCTGGCACTGGGTTTTACTGGAGCAGGCTTGGTGCTGAGGTATGAGGCAAAGTCCAGTGCTCACTTCCTTCTTCTCCCAAGTAAAGGGTATCATTCTCCACAGTGTGCTGCCTGGGGTTGGGGAAAGCGTGATTCAGGGAATGTAAAGCTGTCTTTTCTACTCTATTCAACACATCTTTTCTTATTTGTGTGCTACACCCAGGTGCTGTAATCTTTCACCTGGTGTCCTTAGGTCTTGTGTAGGTATTTTTTGGCATGGATAGTTGTTCAAATTGATGATTTTGTGAGAGGACAAGTGCTGAAATGTCCTATTCTGCCATCTTGCAGGCATCTGCCTCCAGATCAGGATCCATAAACTTTAGAATTAAGAAATGCAAAAACAATTTTTTCCTTCAAAGCCAAAGAATCCAAAGAATTAGTTTAAAAAGACTATTTTCTCTCTCCCCCCCCTCCCTCCCCCCATTCTTTGATGGGTCTGACTCCCTTTCTAAAGTGGAACATATTATAAGCCCATCTTTTGCTTGATGTGTGCTCTATTTTGGCATCCAGTACTGGCTAGTAAAATTGGAGACGAAAAACTGCATGATAGTTTAAAGTGTTGGTTTCTTGATTGAGCCATTCTTAAGGATGAGAGAGAGAGAGAGACAGAGAGAGAGAGAGAGAGAGACATGAAGCTCCTAAAGAAAATAATCATTATAAAGGCTTACAAATTTGTATTGTGGCTCAACTCACAAGACTGGCCATCTCACCTTCAAGAATGAGAGCTGGCATCTTTTAACCACCCACAAGTTAATACTGAAAAATCTCTCATGTAATTCCTGAATAGCTTTCAAATATGTTGGGTTTTGAAAGGTATAATTAAAAGTTATTATTCTCTCTTTCTTTGTCTACCAGCTGTCAGATCATAGAAAGAGAGAAAGCAAGATTTTTTTCTTTAAGCGGTGAAAGTATTTACTAGATTTAAAGAGAAATTTTTTCTTTGTATATTTAAAAAAACTTCATATCTCTTTAGTTAAAGGAATCATTGAGTTGTGATACGGTCAAATAACACTTTAAACATTTAAACAGAGAAAAGCCAATGAAGATATTTTCAAGGGTATCATTTTCTAAAAGTAATTTTTTATAAAATAGCAAAGGTTGAAATTGGGGTGGAAACCTGGGATGTATTTCTCATTCCTTTGCCATCATGCTTAATATGTACCCATGTTAGTATACCGTTATTACCATTTCATATCCTTTTCACTTCAAACTTACTGATTATTATCTCATTTTTTTCTATCACAAATGACAGGCTGAAGTTCCCTTTAGAAAATGACTGTCTTGTAAACATTATGCATTTACAAATGTTTATTAATTTACAAACATTTATTGAGGACCAGGTAATTTTAACAGTTTCCTGTTGAAGATACTATGGAAAGTAAAGCCCATTTTTGTCTGTTTTCTCCAACATTTCTGTCAGGTCAACTATTTTGTTCAAGTATGAATACCATGGTATTTGACTATTGGTTAGAAGACCATAACTTTTAAGGGAATTGTGCCCTTTTGGGGAGGGAGAGCTGTAACAAAAACCTCTTTATATGTCACATTAGATCCTCTTGGTCTCACCTGTCTCGAGGGCCTATGGCCACTTGTTTCACCATAGCCACTGCTTTGGTGACCAAATCAGAGTGGGAACTGCTCAACTTCATGCAAACACAACCCAACACTTCATCCCATGCTCACATCACTTGCTGATAAACTCCCGCTCCAGGGATTCTCCGTTATGGGTGAAGCATGAGGTGCTGCAGGACCCAATCAGTGGGTATGTGTACACAAACCATAAGTGCAAAGGATTAAATGGCCCTTCAAGTAAAATTTGGTCAATTGGATACAGGATCCAGTGGATAAATTTTTCTTTCTTTCTCTGCCACACATTCCCATGATGCAATAGTTTATATGACTTCTCAGAAGATATTACCAAAAGATTAAGCAATCTGTTGGGCTTAATACCTATCAGTGGCCATATATTAATGCATCCTCTCATATTTACTCTTCTTATTCCCTTACCTTATTTTTCTTTTGTCTCACAACTGCTACCCTGAAATTGTACTTCCTAATACTTTAGTAGCATAGAGCTCTTGCCTCTACTTTACTTCCTGGGAACCCAGGATAAGAAAAGGTATTAAAGTAAAAGCAATCAGGCCTAATTTTTCTAAAAGTGCTGCAATCTTACACAGACTTCTAATTTTCCTGTAAATTAGATGAGCATCTGTGGTAGTAATTAGGGCTGTTCATAAATATTCCAGATCTCATCATTCTCTGCACATGGTAGGATTGCATTTCCCAGCCCCCTTGAAGTTAAACATGGCCATGTGACTGATTGTAGCTAATGAAATGTGAGCAGAACTGACATGTATCTCTTCAAGGCATAAACTTTAATAACCAGTGCATAATTTTCCACTTTTCCTTTCGCCTGCTATGCTGTTGAGATAGAATCTCTGTCAGTGTGGGTCCCTGAATGACTCCAAAAAGCAAAGCCTCCTTCTGACCTCTGTTGGACATGTAGCATAAGTGAGAAATAAAAGATTTATTGTGTTAGGCCACAGAGCTTTGAGGTCTGTTGTTCTCTCACTGTTCATGCTGAGTGATACAGCATCTTCCTTTCCCAAAGTAAAGGAGACCATACAGTAGATTTAGAAATGTGATACCTTATTTTCTATGACTATCTCTTTAAAAGCACTGCTACTGTGATTTCATCATGACATCTTTTCACTAGCTTGGGAAATCACTAGTGTAAGCTACTCGAACCATTTCCATGTATGTCTCAAACAAAGAATAGTGTAATATTGCTAGCATGAATGAGTACTTTCTCAATCATTATGAAATAAATTTCTAAACTGCTCTGTATTCCTTGACAAATTATTGACATTAAAACCTCCATTAAAAGTAAAACTCAAAATTAGTTTGTTTGGGGGCATGTCTTGATTTCCAATAGCAAGAAAACTTATATGACAAAAGCACATGTAATAAAAAACAATTTCTTCAGGAGATGAAACTGTCAGATAGATCTCATGAGTGCATTCAGATGAGTGAAAACCATTTATGCTGACAATGAAATGAATAAAAAGCTGCCGTTAGTGGAAGAATTGGTCCCACTTAAAATCTTATAAAAGGCTCGAAGAATCTGAAGTAAGATTTAATATCCTTATTTAGCAAAACACTTGCCTTACCCCATATTCATTGATGCTGGTATTTATTTTTGATCCACATATAATTAATCAGATTAAGATTTATTCTCTTTTGGCTTTCTTTCTCCTCCTGTCACTTCCTTTTAGCCTCCAAGCAGTTCAGGAGCACCCTACCGCTTTCTTAAAAGAGAAGTAATAACAAACACTTAAACAGTGCTTATTAGGTTCCAGGTGCTATCCTAACCACACTTTAATCCTTACAACAGCCATGTGATTTAGGTAGTGATATTATCTCCATCCTCATTTTATAGTCATGGAAACTGAGGCCCAGAAAATTTGAGTCTCTTGTCTGAGGTCACATAGTAAGTGTAAAAGCCAGTTTTGAAATGTAGGCAATATAGTCTACGGCCATACCACCCTGAACGCGCCCGATCTCGTCTGAAATGTAGGCAATATATTCTGTAACCATACTCTAGTCTGTCAAGAGTTCCAGTGGAAAAGCCAGAGGGAGCACAGCATATGACCAGAAATTGTGGAATGCATTTATTCCTGGGAATGCAAGCTAAATGCCTTAATGACCAGGTATATAATTTGCTTGTGGGAAGCCTCGTGCAGATACTGGGGAGCAGTGAGGCCTGTGGTGAACTGGAGACTACAAGCCCTGCTTAAGTTTAGCCTAAAAAATGTAATTTTTAACCTTGTCTTTTTGTCTTCCACGAGCCGTCTTTTTGTCTACTGAATGCCCACACTGTTATCTTTAAGTGTACTCAGCCTACTTAGAGAGGAGAAGCAAAAGCCATAACTCTGCGATGCTCTGGTTCAAATCTTTCAAGATGTCCTGAAGATTGAAAGTAGAGTTAGCCAAGAGTTGGAACCAGCCCAAATGCCCATCATCAGATGAGTGGATACGGAAAATGTAGTACATCTACACAATGGAATACTACTCAGCTATAAAAACGAATGAAATACTGCCATTTGCAACAACATGGATGGACCTTGAGAGAATTATATTAAGTGAAACAAGTCAGGCACAGAAAGAGAAATACCACATGTTCTCACTTATTGGTGGGAGCTAAAAATTAATATATAAATTCACACACACACACACACACACACACACACACACACACACACACACACAAAAAAAAAATAAATAAATAAAATAAATAAAAAATAAAAAAAACCGGGGGGGAGGGAAGAAGATATAACAACCACAATTACTTGAAGTTGATACGACAAGCAAACAGAAAGGACACTGTTGGGGGGGAGGAGGGGAGGGAGAAGGGAGGGAGGTTTTGGTGATGGGGAGCAATAATCAGGCACAATGTATATCGACAAAATAAAATTTAAAAAAAAATGAAAATAAACAATTTAAAAAAAAAAGAGTTAGAATTTCTCAGTAGTTGTCTCTCAAAATGAATTTCAACTACCTGATGTGTGTGTGTGTGTGTGCGTGTGCGCGTGTGCGTGTGCGTGTGCTATTCCATATATTAGAAGCTGGTCTCTTTTCTTTTGTATCTGCATATGTGTGTGTCTGATTGTTCTTGCTGCTAATGAAACTTAACAATTAGAGTCTCAGTAGTTGTAGTTTTTCCCTACAGTTGAAGGGAACTTTAATTAATGATTCTTAGTCACACACAGGTGGCTGATAGAACATTGATTAGCATTTCTTGTCTTTCTCTTCTGTCCCTCTGTAAATTTTCTAGAATTCATTTGGGATAGGAGACCATACATTATTCATTTCTAAGTGTACTAATTTGATCAACCTTTTCGGATAACCCTGGGTCAATTGAAATCTGACTTATGGGATAACTGCCTATTGAAAGTCACACAGAGACATCGGCATTGTAATTTTCTCCACAGTCATATCAGTGGGCCATAACCCCACTGGAAAAGGTCTATCCCTAGAGGTGAGGAGGATGTTAAGTACCTGCGCCCATTCATTCCAAAATCAGTGCCAATCGATATAGATTAGGAACTGGATGGGCTTATTTCTCATAGGTCAAAACATATCATCACTTAGTAATAGCTTTTGGTTACTACTAATCTGGATTGGATTTGCACAAATGTCTCAGAGTTTAATGACTGCTTCGCATTATCTATTCTTTCTTTTGCCTTCTTTAGAAGAGCAATCCCTCACACTTCTGTTCAAAACGTTATGTCATTTTTATTCACTGCCTTATTCTTTGTATAACAATCTTCCAAGCAAGTCTTGCTGCACATTTTCCATACTGCATATTGAGTAAGAGGATTTTATTGCTCAGGTCATTCAATATTTTAACAAAGACTGGAAAACACGACTAGGGTTGGCTTTAATTATGACACCCTATGTTCCATAGCAAAAGATAATCTTGTAACAAATAGATTAGAAAACATTAAAAATACTTTGTATGAATACTTTCTCTTTGCAGCACCTAAAGGCATGAATGTAAATCTTATAGAATAACAGCAATTTCTGCCAAAATGGTATGACAGTCCTTGACATGCCTTCCCTCACAGGGTGATGGTATGTTATGCACTGTCAACTAAAATTATCAAGAAAAATGTAATCATTGGCAGTTGGGTTATGTGATGCTTCTGGGGCAACTTTTAATTTTTTTCCCACCTAAACCCTAATTTACAGATCCCAGGGAGCCAATAGTTTAAATCTATCAGTCGCCAATGGAGGGGAAAAAAGAAACTCTTTTCAGATCACTATAATTCAATTGTTATCTTCAGTGATTTTTCAACTGATCATTTGATTTTAATTAAGAAAAATAATTGTTCAAAGTGCCTATTCATAGATTTGTTTTCTCTTATCCTCCAGGCAATTATGAAGTGTTGGCAAGAGCAGGAAATCATGAAAACCATTTGCATAGATGAAATAACTTAAATGAACAGAGGTCTCAGACATTCTCCAGTGTTTCTTGGTTACTCAGTGGCACCATGAAAGCTGATATTCAAAGCTCGTGATTCCTAACACTGCCTTTTGTCTACTTACTCTCTCCCTTTGTCACAACTACTGTATTTCATCACCATTTTCAGTTACTTGATAAAAGACGTTTCCATAATAATGAAATGTAGTTATCTTTTTCACTTTTTAATTTTTTTTCACTGAAACATAATTGATTGTACATATCTGTGGGGTACAGCCTTTAATATCAATACCTGTGTACAATATGTGATGTTCAAATCAGTATAATTAGTATAATCAACATTATGCAATGTTATCATTTTTTGTGTCCCTTTATAAATTTCTCACTACCCACCCCACTCCTACGTCTGGATTCCTCAGTTTTGTTCTCTCCTTTTGAAAGTTCACTAAATTATTGTGATTTTTGTACCTTTCTTTCTTTTTCAATTTATTTGGGTTTTTTTCTTAGCTCCCACTAATAAGTGAGAACACGTGATATTTCTCCTTCTATCCCCAGGTTATTTCACTTAACATAATTTTCTCTAAGTTCACCCATGTTGTTGCAAATGGCAGAATTTCATTTTTTCTTATGGCTGAGTAGTACTCCGTTGTGCATATATACCACATTTTCCATATCCAATCATCCACTGATGGACATTTAGCTTGATTCATATCTTGGCTATTGTAACTAGAGCTGTGATAAATATGGGAGTGCCCTTATCCCTTCGACATGATGATTTCCATTCCTTTGCTGGCTCTTATGGCAGTTCTATCTGTAGTTGTTTGAGGAATCTCCAGACTGCTTTTCATAGAAGCTGTACTAATTCACAGTCCCACCAACAGTGTAGGAGGATTCCCTTTTTCTGTATCCTCATCAGCATTGGTAATTCTTTGTCTTTCTGATTATAAACAGTCTAACTGGGGTGAGGTGATATCTCAGTGGGGTTTTGATTTGCATTTCCCTGATGCTTAAGTGATGTTGAGCATTTTTTCATGTGTCTGTTGGCCATTTGTATGTCTTCCTTTGAGAAATGTCTATTTAGCTCCTTTACCCATTTTTAAATCAGATTATTTGTATTTTTTGCTGTTAAGTTGAATTCCTTGAATATTCTGGATATTAATCCCTTGTTGGATGTATAGTTTGCAAATATTTTCTACCATTCTGTAGGTTGTCTTTTTGCTCTGTTAATTGTTTCTTTTGTTGTGCAGAAGTTTTTAGTTTGATGTAAGTCTATTTGTTTATTTTTGTTATCTATGTTCATCAAAGATATTGGCCTGTAGTCATCTTTTTTTGTTGTTCCTTTGTCTGGTTTTGGTATCAGGGTGATACTGGCCTGATACAATTAGTTTGGGAGAATGGCCTCTGTTTCAATTTTTTGGAATAGTTTGAAGAGAATTGGTATTAATTTCTCTTTAAAGGTGTGGTAGAATTCAGCAGTAAAGTCATACGGTTCTGGGCTTTTTTTTATTGGGAGACTGCTGATTGCAGCTTCAATCTCATTGCTTGTTATTGGTCTGTTCAGGAACCTTCCTGTTCAGGTTTTCTGTTTCTTCTTGGTTCCATCTTGGTAGTCTGTATGTGTCCAGAAGTTGATCCACTTCCTCCAGGTTTTCAAATTTATTGGCATATAGTTGTTTATAATAGTTTCTAATTATTCTTTGTATTTCTGTGGTATCAGATATAATGTCTCTTTTTTCATATCTGATTTTTATTATTTGGGTCTTCTCTCTTCTTTTTTTAGTTAGCCTAGCTAATGGTTTGTCTGCTTTGTTTATCTTCTCAAAAAACAAACAAACAAACAAACAAAAAAAACTCTGTTTCATTGATCTTTTGTATTATTTTTTGGGCCTCTATTTCATTTAGTTCTGCTCTGATCTTAATTCTTTCTTTCTACTAATTTTGAGATTGTATTGTTCTTGTTTTTCTAGTTCTTTGAGGTGTAGCATTAGGTTGTTTACTTGAAATCTTTCTATTCTTTTGATGTAAGTGTTTATTGCAGCAAAGTTCTCTCTTATTACTGCTTTTTCAGTATCCCATGGGTTTTGGTATGATGTGTCTTTATTTTCATTAGTTTCAAGAAATTTTTTAATTTCCTGTTTAATTTCATATTGGACCCATAGGTCATTCAGGAGCATGTTGTTTAATTTCCCTCTATTTGTATAGTTTCCAGAGTTTTGCTTATTATTGATTTCTAGTTTTAGTCTGCTGTTTTAATCCTGAGAAGATACTTGAAATGATATCGGTTTTTAAAATTTGTTGAGACCTAAAATGTGGTCTATCTTGGATAATGTTCCATGGGCTAATGAGAAGAATGTATATTTTGTAGTTGTCGGATGAAATGTTCTGTAGATATCTGCCAAATCCAATTCATCTAAAGTTTACTTTAACTTGTCTTTCTCTGTTGATTTGTTGACTGCATAATCTGTCCAATGCTGAGAGAGGGTTGTTCAGGTCTCCAAATACTATCATACTGGGGTCTATTTCTTTAGGTGTATTAGTATTTGCTTTATATATCTGGGTGTTCCAGTGTTTGTTTTACATATCTGGGTGCATAAATATTTATGATTGTTATGTCTTCTTGCTGGATAGATCCCTTTATCATTATATAGTGGCCTTCTGTGTCTCTTTTTATGGTTTTTGGTTTTAAAACCTATTTTATCTGATACAAGAATAGCTACTCCTGCTCATTTTTGGTTTCCATTGGCATGGTATATCTTTTTCCATCCCTTCAATATTTGTCTGTGTGTGTCTTTACAGTTTAGATGAGTGAGTCTCTTGTAGACAACACATAGTTTGTCTAACTTTTAATCCATTCAGTCGTTCTGTGTCTTTTGAGTGGGGAATTTAATCCATTTACATTTAGGGTTGTTATTGAAAGGTATTGTCTTCCTCCTGGCATTTTATAAATTTTCATTTGGATGTTTTAAATATCTTTTGTTCTTTTCTTCCCCTTATATTGTTTGTCTTTGGTGTTTGTTGTTTTTTTGAGGTGGTCAGACACAGTTTCTTTTTTTCTTGCTTCTGTTTTTGTTCTACCAGTGGGTTGTGTTCTTTGTTGTGTATTCATGGTAATGTTTATCATTTTTTGGATTCCAGATACGAGATTCCCTTGAGAATTTCTTGTAGGGCTGGTCATGTGGTGGAGAACTCCCATAGTTTTTTCTGTCAGGAAAATATACTATTTCTCCATCATATGTGAAGATTGCCTTGCTGGGTATAGTATTCTTGGCTGGCAGTTTTTTTCCTTTAGTATTTTGAAAATATTATCCCATTTTCTTCTCGCATGTGGAGTTTCTTTTGAGAAATCTGCTGGTAGTCTGATGTGGACTTCCTTACAGGTGACTTGGTTCTTTTCTCTTGCTGTTTTTAGGATTCTTTCTTTGTCTTTGAGTTTTGCCAGTTTGACTATAATGTGTCTTAGAGAGGACCTTTTTGAATTGAATATGTTTGGGGGTCTTCAAGCCTCCTGGATCTGAAGGTCTGTGTCTCTTTACACACATGGATGTTTTCCACTACTATTTTGTTAAATATGTTTCTATCCCTTTTCCTTTCTCCTCCTCTTCTGGAACACCCATGATTCAGATGTTGTCTACTGGCTTTCTTAGATTTTCCTCATTTTTTGAAATTCTTTTTCTTTCTTTTTTTGTCTGCCTGGGTTATTTCCAAAAGACTGTCTTTAAGATTAGAATTTCTGGGCCGACCCCGTGGCTCACTCAGGAAAGTGCGGCACTGGGAGCGCAGCAGCGCTCCCGCCGCAGGTTCGGATCCTATATAGGGATGGCCGGTTGGCTCACTGGCTGAGCGCGGTCACAAAAAAAAGGACAAAAAAAAAAAAAAAAAGATTAGAATTTCTTTCTTCTGCTTGCTGTAGACTGGTGTTTAAGCTCTCAGTTGTTTTTTATTTAGCTGAACATATCATTCAGTTCTAGGTGTTCTGCTACATTCTTTATCAAGGAATTAATATCTTTGTAAATTTCCCCCTTTATATCCTGGATATTTTTTCTCATTTTGTGTGTCATCTGAGTCTTCTTGCATCTCATTGAGTTTCCTTAAGACTGTGGCTTGGAATCCTTTTCAGTCATTTCAAGGGTTTCTTGCTCTATGGGGTCTGGTACTTGAGAATTATTTTATTCCTTTGATGATGTCAAATTTCATTTTCCAATGGCCATACCTGCCTTTTTAAAAGAACTAAAGCAACCATTAGTACAAGAATCAGCTGTTCAAGAAGATTTTCAAATATATTAGAGAGTTGTTCTAGTGTTCATGATTTTAAGAACAAACCCTGATTCACCAACGTAAGAGAGAAATGAAAAAATGAAGAAGATTGAGAGAAGATAAAATATGAATGTATTTGAAAGGTAGATGCATGGAAAAATGTTAAAGGAGTTAAAATTATTAATCAGTTCAAAAGCTATGAGATGTGGTTTAAGAAGTTTGCAAAACCAGGATTATACATTTAAAAAATGATGACCATCCAACATGCGTTCTTTTCCTAGAGGCTGAAGGACAGGGAAATTCAGAATTAAGGGAAGGAGGTATTAGGCTATCTCAATAAGAATTTATTGACTTCTCATGGTATGTTATTCAGAATTCTAAGATAGCTCCCAAAATTTCTGTCCTCTGGTTTGTATGACCTATGTAATCTCCTTCCCTTGAGTGTGGATGGAACCTGTGAATTTTATGAGATATCATTCTCTTGATTATGCAAATTGTATGGTAAAAGGGATTTTGCACATGTAATTAAGGACCCAAATTAATTGACCTTAATGATGGAAAGATTATTCAAATGGGCCTGATTTAATCACATGAGCCCTTTAAATCTGGGTCTAGAAGTCCGAGTGAGTAAGTCAGAGATTTGAGTCATGAGAAGGATTTGGTGCACTGTTAATGACCTGATGACAGAGGGAGCCACATGGCAATATATGTGGGTGACCTCTAAGAGCTGACAGTGGCCTCTGACTGATAGCCAGTAAGGAGATGGAGACATCAGTTCTACAGCCACAAGAAACCAAATTCTGCCAATAAGAATAATGCACTTGGTAGAAGATTTTTTCCCCCACAGCCTCTATATAAGAACTCAGCCTGGACAACACCTTGATTTCAGCTTCATGGTACACTGAGCAGAGTACCTGGCCATACCTTGCTGGACGCTTGATCCATGGAAACTGTGAAATAATAAGTTTGTTGTTTTAAATTGCTAAGTTTGTGGGAATTTATTATGCAGAAACAGAAAACTAATGGAGTATATAGTAGTGAAATTACTTAGGGTACCTATTAAAAAGCATACTATCTAATCTAATAGGAGAGAAAAAAGACAAACATATATCAGATCAGTTGAAATAAAATGGTTCTAATTATTTTACTATGGGAAATGGTAGCATTTCTCATTGGTGAAACTTATAAGGAGAATGACTAGATAGCCACATGTTTGCTTTGATTCGGGCAAAATTTGTCTGAGGGACAGGGCTGGAGTGAGGACCTTTTAACCATGTGACTCTAAAAATTAGTTCACAGAATTTACTTTGACCACAAGTTCATTTTTTAAATATCTGGGATTATTTTTTTCTCCTTGAGTAAAATTTGTCTGTGCTAATTGCTCTCCACTTGTTCTTTAGATTCACTGTCCATTCTTCTTTGTCATGCTTTGTGCCTTAAGAGGCAGACCCCAAACAACTATTCCCTTGGATCCTTTGCTCTCCACTTTCTATGGGCTTCAGTCAATGGGAGTCAATATAAAAGGGACTGGAAAGCGAAGATAGAATGAAGCTGAGGCAGGGAGGGAGAAGGAAAGACATATCTCTATTTCACTCTGACTCTACCTTCCAATCGCTTGTTATTGACATTACTTTCTCTTGACCTAGAGGTGGTACTAGTATTCCACTATTATTAGTGTTCAGGTGTCACAGTATTTGTTGTTTGTTCCCTTAATCCTTCCCAAACCTTTATAAGCAGTACCCTCATTAAAGTATGTTTATTTAAACCATCTGAATAAATTCTGTTCCCTACCAAGATCCTGAAGGGAACCATCATTTTTGGATACTATAATATGGGGATGCTTATTCCTCACTCTGATGTTTTTTTCTGTGTGGAGGGAAATTTACTGGCTATATTAGTCCTGAATTCTCTCTGTCCTTTCATTCATTTCTCTGCTGGATACATTTAATTAGTAAATTTGAAAACAATAAACTGAGCAAGGTCCACTCAGCTTCAGCTTTCCTCCAGGTAGTTGGGCTTCCTGCAAAGCAGATGTGTTGTCCTCTGCTCCCATGTGGAGGCACTTCTCCCAGTCCACCACTGATAGGACTAGTGGGGGGATAAATTGACTAATTCTGAGTTTCAATATTAGAAAGCTGTTTAGCTTTTAAACTAAGCTACATTCTCCAAATTAGCTTTTAAAAGAAATTAAGATGCTAAAGAGAGATGCTATTTATTTGGACCACCCATGGATACCAACAGTCCCTTTGCCTGATTACTGCCACCAGATTAAGCTTCCTAGGCCAAATGATCTTTCCTATTTTTATTTTTTCCCAAAAGTCCCCCTAAAGGTGATCAGATATGGCTATCTGAGGAGCTACATGTACAGATAACTGCAAGAGATGACTTCTTACATGTTTTCAAAGCAATGATTTCTTTATAAAATAGGGTTTAAAAAAAAATAATAAAGATGTGGTATTTAGTTAAGAAATCTGAAGCAATGACCTAGTAAGTCAAGAAGTAAAGGAATACAAAGATATAGGCATAATTCCATAGCTTTCATTCGAAACTTTAAAAGCACATTTCAACAAATCACAACTAGATTTTCAAATGACAATAAGCAGCGATTTCACAACAGGAAGTGAGAGGCCTGGCAGGTAGTAGAAAAAGTGCGGACGAAGTATTGAGAGAGGGGACCCTTTTTCCGCACAATTTTCACAGCTACTGACCTGGTAATTGCTTTAATTTATTTAGGGTATAATTTTGGGGAAACCTCTAGGGCAGATAAGTTATATTTATTTTTACTTTTTAGATGCCAGGAGTAATTTTCTTGCTTACTTCCAACAATCTCATCTTTTATAATAATCAAATTTTATGGAGTCATCACTTGCTTTTTGTAGGCTGGTGCCATTTTCCTGCCCTTCTATAGACATTCTGATGTTTGACACTCTGAACACTTTTGACCTAGTTAGTTATAACTTTCTCTGGTGTCTAATTTTCTCTAATGTTCCCTTTAAACTTTTGACCCTGTTTGGGGATGATGGTGCTCATATTAAGTACAGAATTTGATAATCACAATGTAGCAGGCAGATATTTTTGTTGCTACTCATCCCATCAGTCTATTGCCTGGGGCTTTTTTTCCCTCTAAAGTGGATCATCGGAAGTATGTGCCATATTGTATCTAGTTTTGAACTGCAGAACTGAGAATGTATCATTACGTACTGAAATTCTTGGACTCTTCTTCTGAAATCGATTCCATTTCATCTCACAACTGCATTTATTATACAGTAATGTAATAACATACATCATTCTTATAGGGATTTGAAATGTTCACTTCAAGTGTTTGGGAGCAGTAGTCATTTTCACCAAAGTTTTAAAAATAAACCAATAATAATTAAAAAAAAGATCAAGCTAAAAAAATTAACAAATAAAAATAGCTGAAGCTATTAGCATCTGAACATGGTATACCAATTTAGGGCATAGTTTCTATGCCTAAATAAGACTTTACAGGAAGGGCAAACAAAAACTGAACTTTTGTTATAGTGCCTGGAAAAGAGGGTTTGCATGGCTTACTGCAATTTTTATTATAGGGTATTGCTTATATCCTTAGAGACTTGTAGCATTTAGAAGCACTTTTATATTGCCTCCCTGTCTAATAATATAAAGAACATCTGGCAATGACAGAGGTCTTTGCATCCCAAGAGGCATTAGAAACTACACATATGCTGGAATTACTTACCTTAATACTGTAAGGCATCTTGCCCTGGCCAGTGAGTCTAGGGAATCTTTCATGGCCACAACTAGCCAGACCTCTGAGTTGATGGCTTATTCTAAAGGCAAAGGCAACACATACTTCAATTTTGCAACAGTTTGACTCTGCTGTGCAGAAAGGAAAAAGGTCACATGTTCAAACTGAATAGCACCACCTAGAAGATATTTTTGGAGATGATATATCAGCTTTCTTTTTGTGTAGGAGAGTTTTGTGAAAAATCCTAGGATGGGTATGGAGATGATGTCATATCCTTTCTCTGGAGCAGTTGCTTCACTAGGCCTATTTCTATATGAGCTCCTCATTCCCCTGAGATCTAGTCCTATTTCGGGAATCAAGTGGCATGTCAGTCACTACAGATCATGTTCTGCTTCTACCGACTGTCTTTTTGATGTTAGCCCCTATACCCACCCCACTCCTTTGCATTTCAACTCATTTGTAAATACGAAAATCTTAGAATTAATAAAGATGGTAGTAGTGATTACAGCTATCATTTATTGAGTACTCACTTTATTAGTTTAGGTAACAATAGCTGCTGTAATAAATTAATTTAAAAGTTCCAATGGCTTCACAAGATAGAATGTATTGTTCTTGTAAAGTTCAATAAGTAGAAGAAGCAGGGCATTCTTGATCTAGAAATTAATTAACCCATTGCTAGAGGCTCTCCAACCTTCAACACTGGCACTGACTTCCATACAGCAGCTACAGGGAGAGTGGAGGATTTTGAGGGAAGTTTTTGTAGGCCAGGTTTGAAATTGGCATACATTACATTCACCTACGTTACAATGGCCATAACTCCATGAAACTACCACCCTTAACTGTAATAGAGGATAAGAAATATAGACTAGCTGTGTGCCTAGGAGGATAAGTAAATGGATTTGGTGAGGAGAGATTCCATCTCTGCCATAGCTAATGTGTGCCTGGCATGGGCTAAAGAAATGGTTTTACTTAGATTGTATTGTTTGTTCCCAGAGAAACTCTGCAGGATTGGTTTTATCATACTCAGTTAATAGATGAGAAAATTGTGGCTCAAACTGGTGATGCAACTGATCCAGAGTAATTTAGCCTTTAAGTGGCAGAGCTGGGATTTATACACAGGTGTGATGCCAAAGCCCATGTAAATCACCAGGTCCAAGTTACCTGCACTTAGATAAGAACATGTGCCTAAATCTGTCATCTTCTTCAATCCCTCCTCCCCAGGATGGAAGCTTTATAACTTTCTTTGATAGTCCATTCCAGTGTATCATCATTTGATTATTAAAATGTTTTTATGTGTAATATAAGCACATTTGGACTTACTTATTTTACAATATGTGGAAAAACTCAAAGAAGAAAGTATAAATCTTCCTATTCAGCAATAACTACTGATAACCTACGGTTATATCCCTGGGTATTTAAATAAATTTTGTTGTACAGAATTAAATCGTACTACAAATATTACATTTCACCATGATTCTTTTGTAAACTAAAGGGCCTACTATGAATAAGTCCCCATTTCCTCAGACATTCTTCCAAAATATCACTTTTTCTATTTTATTTTTTAGCTTTAGTTTTTTTTTTTTTTTTTTGGCTGCTGGCCTTTACGGGGAGAAAATATCACTTTTTACTAATAATAACTGCAAAATATTATGCTGGTGTCATAATGTATTCAATCAATAAATAATTTCTAATCTTTTGAAATTTTTTATAAGATGCTGCTACAGATATACTAAATGATGTAATGTATGTTTTGCTTCATTTTAAAGATGAATATAATATCTGATCCATTTTTGGCCTTATGTAACTTCTCCAAGATCAGCACATTATTTCTGTATGGCTCTCAGGTATGGTGAGATCTGAAATAGTTTTGATAAAAGTCTTTTGGGTACCCCAGAGAAAGATAGACTATTAACTAAGAGTTTCTTTTAGTACAAGGAGGAATAGAGAGCTGGATTAGTTGTGCGAATGTCTATGCAAAATACAGAATGAAAGATGCCTTTAAAAAAAAACAATTTAATGTCATGTAGCTTTATAAAGTGGATCGATATCACTAACTTGCCATGGGTAGAAGAAGCTAATTGATTTTCTTGCCGCCTGTGAGCACAAGTAAGCAGCAGGTCGCATACTGCTTACTGGCTGCCTTGACAGGGTACGTGTTTGTTTAGCATTAGCAAACTCAAGAAAAATTATCTTAGTTTCACATTGCTTTATTACTCCTAATGGCTTATTTCAACAAACAATTCGCCCTGTGGAACAAACTGGATGACTAATGTTGTCTGTCTGCACAGACTCTGGCAGAATGCTGTTCTCAACGTCAAGGCAAACAGTTGCCGAGCTGTCCACAGAATGCATGACACCACAGAATGCCTGTCACCATGGGGTTTACACCATTTGTGTTAAACATAGACCATACTCCCAACACATTTAGAATATGACCAAACCTGCATATTATGTACATGTGGAAAGTAAATAGAATATACACACATACATATGCACACACACTCTGATTACTCCATGAACAGAGATAGCATCCTTACCAGTGTAATTGCTGAGATAAAAAAAAAAAAGGAATATTTTCTAATCCAGTAAAGCAGAAGTACCAGAGTACTCTCACGTCTCACACACTGTTGGCAAGGGGGTAGTAAAAATTGATACAAACTCTTTGGAAGGCAATTGAAAAAGTATTTATTAAAATTTAGAATATACTGTGTAATGACTCAACAGCTTCACCTATAAAATTCTATTCTTAGACAAAGCAATAGTAAAACACATAAGTAAAAATACTTATGTACAAAGATAGCCATTGGCACATCGTTTGTAATAGCAAAACCAAACTAAACAAAAAACTGGGAAGAACTTAAATGTCCATTAACAGGGGAATGATACAGCCATTCAGTGGAAAACTATGTAGCCATTATGAAAGAATGGAGTAGAATTACATATGCTGATCTGGATGGTTGTCCATGTCCTATTGTTAAATGAGAATGAAAAATTACAATATGATCCCATTTTTGTAAATAAAACATATATATAAGTATTCTTGCATATGTATAGCTAAATATCTTTATATTGATACTGATGACAATATAAATATATTTTATATCTATAAAATCATAGGGAAAAACAGGAAGGATGAAAACTAAACTGGTAACAGTGCTTTCCTCTGGAGAGTAGGAATGGAAGAGTTTGAATTGTGGGAGTCAGGGCTTTACACACATACACATACAAACATGCATAGATACATACATATAACACATACCTATGTTCATGTGTATTGTACTTTGGTTTTAAACTTATGAGGGTACTTGAAAAAGTTCACAGAAAGATTTGTATTATCTTTTAATTCTATTTTTCCAAGAATTTTTGAAGTACCCTTGTACTTCTTATGTTTTTCACTATTATTGAGTTCCATTCATTCATTCATTTATTGTAGGGGTGTTAAAAACTTGATCTTGACTTAAAATCTGATTAAAATTAAGACCATCAGAAGGTTGCTACTTCTCAATTTTTATGAGTACTTGGATAAGATTTTTTAAAATTCAATTTAGATTCTTTTTTTGGTAGCTGGCCAGTGTGGGGATCCAAACCCTTGACCTTGGTGTTATAACACCATGCTCTAGCCTCGAGCAAACCTGCCAGCCCAGTTTAGAACTTATTAATATAGGTGTTGAGACAGAATGACATGGATATACAAAATCAACAAGAGTTTCACAAATTTAATTTTCCTCAGTGGTTACCACCTCTTAATCTATCACATCGTTTACCAAGGCTGTAATATGTAGTTCACCAGATTGGTTAGCATTTCATTTTGCACCTTTTTCTTGCATGCCCTTTGACACCAGTGCTAATGAGCTGTGCAATGGCTGAGCACATTCAAAGAGAATGATTTACAATTCTTAATAAGCCACAAATCAGAGAATTGGATGAGAGTAATCAGCCCTGTTGGGTAAACAAGAATTGATTCTCCTGTGTAAATAGTAGGAAGAAATCTGGTAGTTGTACTTTAAAACTGAAAGGATTTAGATATGAACTCTGTAAAATACTAAGTATTAGAGATAACCTTTTTGGATCACTAACTGGAATTCACTTTCAGGTGACAATAACTATAGAGAACCACAGAATCAAACATTTTGCTCCAATATTTTGTTGTTAATGAAGCTCATCACTATAGCAGAAAACACCAAAAATACCACATGCACAATATATACAATTTTTATCAATTAAAAAATTTTTGAAAAATAAAGCAAAATAGTACATGCAGAAAAACTACTTTCTGTAACAAAGTCACAATGCCCTGAGTGGGCTTGATGCAATTGTTCTGCTTTCCTGACACATTATACAGATATGTTGGTTGAGCTTTCATTGCTAAAGAGACAGATTTTTGAGCAACAGAGACCTGACTTTCAAGTAAACTATGAACAGGAATATGGCTGTGTGTTGAAGAATCTCGAAATGAATCTGCCATTTCTCATAAGAGCAATATTTGGGAAGGGGTTTCCCTGGGGAGATTTCATCTCCTGTTTAGATGTGCAAAGTGATTAGATATAGTTGATCTACTATTAATAATGCTACTGAGAGCTCAACTTGACAGAGGGCATTTTATGCGCTGAAACCTCTACCTGAAATAACTTACTTAATAATCACAGTTTTATGAAATAGTTACTATAATTATCCCTAATTCAAAGATGTGGAAAGGGAACTTAGAGAAGTTCGTAACTAGCTGAAAATCACGTGGTAAATTAGTAGTTAAGTAAGATTTCGAACCCAGGTCTATCAGACTCCAAATTCCATGCTTTTAATTACTGAGTACCTTATATTGCCTCAATAGTAGGCACATTATTTGATGGACATTATAGATTAAGTGGCCTTTGACAAGTTGACAGAGGGAACTAAGAGCAATTTATAGCATTGTCTTTAAATGAGTATACTTGCATTTTGATTAACACTTTGGAAACATAAGCTGTTAATATTCTAGAAATTGCTTCCTTTATATTTATATAGTTATCATTTCTATTACAATGAGATGTCCCAGGAGGATTTATGTAGTGTTTTAGTCTTTATTATTTTACCTTTCAGTCAGCTACATTTGGAAACCAGTTAAACGTCGTTAACTGTTGTCTATAGGTAGCTGAAATGACATTGAATTATGGAGACAAAAATCTTGGTTCTAGTCCCAGCCCTGCCTTTTACTCCCTGGGACCAGTCACTTAATTTGTTGGGCCTGAGTTTACATGGCACAGGTAATATGGTTGATTTGGCTAGTGAAAGTTTTCCCCTTTCTTTGCGGTTTCCTAACTCTTTACGTACTGGGCAGCTTCATTTTGTCTCCAGATCCACATTCCATCCTTCACCTTGCTTTGTGCCTTGGAAGTCTCACCTAAATGGTCACATTAAAGACTCACTTGCCTTCTGGCTTCATTTTAGATTAGGACAATGGGGAGGACTAGAAAGAGATCAGTCAGATGAAAGAAAGTGCTGTTGGGGTAGTTATTCTCCATCCTCCTTCCCTGTAGGGTCACCAGGAATCTTGTCAAAAGGCCACATAGCCACTCCATCTCAAGGTTGCTGTCACCATCAGCTCCCCTGGCTCATTTATACCTAAACATGGCTCTCTTCACCCCTTACTAGCCCCAGGGTTTTGCCTTTTTTCTTCTTGTGTTATTCCCACACATACCTTTGGAAATACTGACTTTTTCAAACTCTCCTCAGAATACCTAATTTATGTGAGCTGACTGGTTTTATGCCCAGATGCTGACTGATGTACATGTACATCTTTCTGTAAACTGCGTGCTTGATTAACGAAGATGATCTTCCCAGAGAAAGAGAACTGTTTTTAGACTAAGTGTATAGAAGTAACAGATATTTCTTCATAGTATGTCTAAGCAAATGTTTAAGGCCCAAATCATCAGCTTCTCCTCTTCCCACTGTGTCAGTTTGATTTCCTGGAATAACTCCAAACTTCCAGCATAGTGGAAGAAACTTATTGTTTATCTGGAGTTAGTGTGGGCCAAAGGGATCAGTGAAAGTTTGGGCTTCCACACTTTTCAGGGAGAATTGGAATCTGTCCTTATCAAAATTGTATAGAAAGGTGAAGCTGATCTCCTTGGTTGTCATGAACTGTCTATGATGTTACACACTGGCACAAAGCCCTGACGCAAAGGCTATTTTTGTTTTTCAAAGCACATTTGTAATTGATTCCTATGTTTTCTGTAGTTGTTTATGAAAAGCAACACGGTAGGAAAAACTGCTGGATTTTACACATATAGTCTGTCAGAACTTCATCTCTAAAAAATGGTAAGGGTTATCCCTGTCCTGTCAATTTATAAAGTTTTGGGAAGCTTAATATATACCATGATATGAATGTGCTACATAAACTCTACAATACCTCACAGGTGTTGGTGATGTTGCTGCTGCAGCTGCTACTAATGATGTTAAAAGAAACTTCCTCGTTATGCTTCCCTGTTAGATTTTAAGTTCTGGGTGGGTAGGTAACAACCAGAAACAATAGGCCATGTACTATGTTGTCATTTTAAATACTTTATGAATTTCTTACTAAAAGTGAAAAACAGCACTAGGCCAAGTTTGTTTCTTTTCACAACATCAAAATTATTGTAAAACTAGTTCTAAGACAATTAGGAAGAGAGGTAATTATGGTCTATCCTAATTCAAGAAGAGGTTATCTACTTATTGGATATACTTAACTGGGAAATAATATGTTTTATTTAGCCTCAATTTTCACATTTTTGTTAAGTTTGAATATAATCTGTTTCCTGAGGCATGAATGGATAGGAATTTGGGTTGGGACACAGTTTGTAGAAAAAATTCTAAGAAAGCTGTCATTTGGAAGTTCGCCTCCAGTACCAGGAGAGCAAAGATGGTGAATGGCCCCTTTAACTTAGGTTGACATAACCCTGGTGCTGGCTAGGTTATGGGGATGACCCAGATGTTCCTGTTGCAGGACTTCTCTTCTTGTCATTTTGCTTTCCTTTATTCAGTATGTCCTCAGCCTCCTCTTAGATGTCATGGAAACAAGCCAGTGGATGGGTAATTCTAAGACATCAGTGATTGTAAAATATCTAAAGATTAAAGAAGTAGCACATGTAAGTCAGCTTACTGTTTTCATTATAATCACCAAATAATAGGTCATTATTTTGTATAAATTAACTGTTTTGCGTGTTTTAAATTTCGTGTAAGTAATTAGTCTCATTATTATTTCAATAGTAGAAAATACAGCAGTTGAATCTAAGGTATTTTCCACAAAAGATAGTTCCTCAAGTGTTTAAAAGATACTATGCACCTGCAGGTGTATTATGTACTAGTCTGGACCTGAAATGGATTATCAAGACCAAAAACTATTATGAAACCAAGATTATGTTGGTTGATAACCAGAGACAGCACTGCTTGTAACAGACAGGTAGACATTTAAAAGTAATATGATTTGTTCAAAGAAAATTAAGCAAGACGAGCTTTCAATGGACTCTATTGTTGAAGTATTATATTGTGTAATTGCAAAATTTTGTGTGAAATCAAGAAGAATAGTATAAGAAAACTACAAGTAGAAGAAGTGTACATTTCCAAGATCTAGTGATACTGGAAAGGAGAGGAGAAAATGTGTGAAAGATAAGAAAATGTGCTGGGCAGGCAGGTGACAGAAACATTCTCAAGGATTTCTGCCAGGGAGTCAGGGGAGACAAAGCTATGAAATAGTAAGATTGCATTTCTTTCAAATCTGCATATTCGGCAGCCCTTAAGCCATTACCTGCAGCCTAGGAGTTCCAATAAAAGTGATTTAAAAACTCATTCTGGCTGCCTCCAGATGCCAGCCCCCTGGGGTTGCCACCACGCGTTATTTAAAATGAGCTTGATGGTTTCAATCCCCTTCCTTCCTGATGCCTGATTCAGCTCTTCTATAGGCATCCCCTTCTGTCTGTAACTGACAAGGTGTTGCTCATGATTGGGATTTTTTTTACATATATTCTATTGTTTTTTGTCATCTATTTCTTTTACATTATCCCTGATTTGTTTTGGCTTCTCCTTTATATTTATATATTTATTTTCCTGAAATTGTACCAAAAACTGGGTTCATTGGATTCTATTTTAGCATGCCACCTGACAGAATATCTTGTCAAAAGAATAAAAGATGACCATGATACCAGAGACCTCCTGCCCTGGAAGAAAGGGTACTTCACGTATTTTCTGAATTAGAATTTATCCCTCTAAAGGAGATTAGTTCTGAAACTATGTGCCTTTTTCTCATATTTTTAATTATTAAAATAGACCATTCACATGCATACAACTACAAATAACATACTTGTATTACACTGGATGTTTCTGTTGTTTCTTACCAATCCATTATCGCTGGAGGATTAATTAACTGGGAGTGGTGAAGGGGGAGTAACCTGTCAAGTGTGTTGTAATTATTGGTTTACATGTCTGCCCCTCTCACCTTGAGTTCTGGGAGGTCAGGGATGCCTCTTATTCACTTTTGTATTCCTATGCTGCCTGGTTTATCAAAGGTGCTCATTAAATACACGCTGGATGAATAAATGAGTGGTTCTGGTAAAAATATTCCTTTTCGTAGGCTTGGTTCTCCATCACACAGTTTCACATCTGTGTTTTACCAGGGCACTTTACACTTCCCATCAAACTGGTCAGGTCTTCATATCTTGGCTGATATTAATCCAATATCTGCAAAGATGTTTCTGTCTTTTGGTCCATAATTGCTCACATTTCAGTTTTTGCATCACAAACACATATCAACCACATTTTTAAAATCCAGATTTTTGTTTTGTTTTGTTTTTGTTGGACACTGCAGAAATCCATATAATAAGGAAAGCCAGGTGTGCGGCTTCCTTCCAATGTGCATTTACTCTGCCAATACACTTTTTAAAAATGCCTATGCATCTGTGATGGAAGTCAAATCTATACAATGCTATGATTTTAGGCAGAAAAATCTTAATTTTTTGTTGAGTGGTGCCTAAAAGCTTCATTATTTAAAAGCCCTTTTCTCTTTTCTCAGTGAATGCATCCTGTCTCCTACGATAATATATTTTCCACAAATGCATCATATATGCCTTTCACTTGCTGCTTTCTGGTTCTTTCTATTTCATTCACCCTTATATGTGGGCTGCAGTAGCATCCTTGGTTTTCAAATGTACAAGTTTTTTAAAAAAAATCAATGAATATACTTTCTTATGATGTTTGGGAAAAGTCAACTTTTATATTGTAGGGGCCAAGAATAAATAAAACTAAATTAAATGTTATACAGTCCTCATAATACTCTTGAGTAATGCATAATTCAGCATTTTAAGAAGTAAAGAGTGGTTATCCTCTTTCCAAAAATGTTATTTTTCTTATCAAACTGAAAAAGCTGCCCTATATTTACCTTCATTGCCTTCTCTTCTCTCCCTTAGGCTTCTTTGTTAAGGAGATGCTGTAGGTCGAGGATGGAGAAGAAAAATTCTCTAGGTATTTTGCGTTTTATCAGAGATATTGTAGGGCCCCAGTTTCCTAAAGATACTTCCTGTGAATCTAATTGAATACCTATCAGTGTATGCAGAATCGTTAATTTCTATTATACTTAGAAAGTAGGGCTGCATTGTTCTGAGAAAATGTGCCTTGATACATCTCATATACCTCTATTTTATTAATATCTTTTGTTTTAAAAGGAAGGATACAGACAAATAGCAGACATACTAATGAGTTAGTTTTGCATCCAAGTTTATCTTGGGTCCCTGGAATGATTCTGGATGCAAACACCAAGCTGAAATATTTTTAATGGTTTGCTTTTCAGTGCTCTGGGCACAGCAAGAGAAAGGGTGGTACAGTAAAGCCAGTTCCAAGACCTTGGTATTCTCTCTCCTCAGTATTCCTCTTTGCTAGTTTGGTAGTTCATCTTTGCTAATCAAATCCATCAGGGGTTGACAGGTGGTGAGTGGGTAGTACAATTCCAATCTTAGCATAATCGTAGTGTTTAGTGCAATTTCTAGGAAATTGTATAGTATTATTTTAATAAGTGAATTAGCAAAAGTGAGCCAGTCTCCTTGCAGTTCTCACCATTCATTATTTAAAGCAGTACTCATCTTGGTTGTCCATGCTGGCCTCAGGAGATGCTTAACAAATGATGTCACGCAAAAATTAGAAAACTTTTTACTTTTCAAGTTCATTGAAGAAGGGCATATTGCAAATAATATTTTATATTTCTAGACACTTCATAGTAGATACCTAAATCTTTTCCAAATATTGAATTAATATTCAGTGTGCTCTATCACCTGTATATATTCTAAAGTCCCATATACATCTATAGATAAATTACCTTAATTCTTCTCTATGAATAGCGTTTTGATTTTTCTGAATATTTAACATAGCAATGGACAGGTGTATAAGTAAAATAAGATTATTTCCTCCACTTAAGATGACATATGGTAAAGAAGAAAAGATGGCTGTGTGGTTGAGTGTTGTCAGTAACGAACTTTAAAAGCTCTTAGAAACATATACATAATGCCAAATTTTTAGGATACAGGCTGATGAAGGCTGGTATATTGTTATTGGTGTTCAATTGATAAAAAAGAACAATTAGAAACATATGAAAAGGAGGCTTAGAATATGCATACACTTGAAGTGTTATCTTTTGGCTGGTTTTCCAAGAGTGTGTTTAGGCATAAAATCTCATTGA
The DNA here is from genome assembly GCF_027409185.1 of Cynocephalus volans. Lineage (NCBI taxonomy): Eukaryota > Metazoa > Chordata > Mammalia > Dermoptera > Cynocephalidae > Cynocephalus > Cynocephalus volans. The sequence goes on along the minus strand of NC_084478.1, from coordinate 107,560,420 downwards.
TCTATATGCCAATACAAGAGGAATGCTCTCTGATTAACAAGCAGTTTCAGGAAACCACTGCAGAAAGCAATATGTACAAAATAGTGTATCTTCAATTTTTTAATTATACCTAGGAATTTATGAGGTAACCAACCCTTTAATATAAAGGCTACTAGGAGAAAGGATTCAGGACCAGCTGAATGGCTGTAGGGGAAATTTTCTTTGTTTTTAGTTGTTCATCATCCAATGCTTCACTGTGCAATGTATGAATTGGACACAGTATTCAACCTTCCATTCAGAACCAAAGGATGGAGATTCCTTTCATTGTCTCCTGGAAGCCAGATTATGAGTATATAAGCTAGAATTACCTAATTGGATGCTATCATGCCAGACTATGAATTTAACCTGAGTAACACAAGGATGAGCTGATGGTTAGAATTAATTTAGGGTAGCTTCTGCTATGTCTAGCAGCAATAGTGGTGGTGTTTAGAGGAGATGGAGGCCTGAAATATTGGTGGCTCTGTCCTGGCCAGATTGTTGTGGCAAGAGATTATTGTTTTATTTTTTGATTCTTATTTCTCCAAAGCTCATATGGTTCCTGCCCGTCTTAGTTTTCCTGCCAATATAATAATACCCAATACAACCTTCCAACAAACAGTTTTTTATTTCTTAGGGTAGTTAGAGTTCATTACTATTGCTAATAGATAAGAATAATGACAGATACCATATAATGCTGTCCAGTGTCTCTGCACTGATGTTGTTTAACAGGCTGCAAATCACATTTTCTGGAGATTGCAGGAACCCATCATGGCTAATTTAACACTTAAGAGGAGATTGATACATTTATCATAACAAAGGGGATATGTAAAATTTATCAAACACAATATTGTTGTTTACATTTTAGGGGTTGTTCGTTTTCTTTTACAGAAGAGACACAGTGTAGAAAAGTGTTTGGTAATAGTAGATGTGGCATGATCTAGAGGGCACGAGCTTAAGAAACTTGTGGTCCTGGGTCTTAATCTTGGCTCAACCCTTTGCTACCTGTGCAATAGGTAAATTATTTTATGTTCTTCTTTTATAAAAAGGAGATCTTAAAAAGATGTTGTGAGGGTGATGCAATATAATATCATATGTTACATTGCAGCAAGCACAGAATTATCATTTAATTATTTATTATTATGGCTAAACATTTATTGAGTGCATAGCATGAGGCAGGAACTATGGTGCTGTGTATGTGTTGTAAAGGAAAAAAAAATCTTCAAAACAAAACTGTGAAGTATCATTTTTATTCCCATTTTGTAGATGAGGCATAAGGAAAGCGAAGCACAGAGAGGTTACAAAACTTGCTCTAGGTCACATAGCAACAATTCCATCCCCTCCATTTTTCTGCTTAAATTTGTGTCTCTTTTCTCTTCAATTCACTCTTTTTATCTAGTACATCTAGTTCTAATTTTTTTGTTTCTTCATCCTCTGTTAATTTCATGGTCATTGGCAAACAACTTACAAAAACTTCCAAGGTAATTTGTGAGTATAGCCAGAATATATTACCCAGTTATCAGTGTCTTTTTCAAGGATATAAGCAAGGATATCTATATACAAACCCCTCACTGGGGAAATCACCCTATGGGTCTAAGATCTAAATTTCATTTTTGGAACACTCAAATTATCTTTTGATAGATCATTTGCAAACCATTTACAAACACATTGCCCTTAGGTTAAGAGAAAGTAGAAAGGGACTCCTTCAGAAAAGCTGTACCTTGATAATCTCAGTGAAACCAAGTTGATGTGCTCTAGCCTTGTCCATGAGTGAGCAACTGTTTTCATGAGTCAGAAAGACCTATAATCTTGGGTCTCATGTTAGACTCAGTCAGGATGAAGGATCCCAAATATTATTGCTCCACATTAGATTTTAAGCATGTGGCCATGGGCACTGCTGACACACCTGGATAAACATCTCTGTGGCAAAGGCCGACAGTGCTGCCAGTCATCGGCATCGAATCCACTCCCATTTCATAAGATGATAAAAAATTAAAAGCTGTTCTAAAAGCAGAGGGATTTGGAGCTGGCTCTGTACCAGGCCCTGTAGCTATGCTCATGAATCAGTGTTGCTTCTCTTGGGTGCTAGCCCACTCCGGAATCCATGCCACCTGTTGTTGCTGCTGCTTTCTATTTAAGTTTCTCTTTTTATAAAGGGCGTAAGCAGCTCTGATTGACAAGCTTTTTTATTTTTTTATTTTATTTTTTAAAAAATGCTGTCAGATGAGGATCGAATGTAGTTCTTTATTTCCAGTAACACACTAAGATCTCATTAGGCCACACGATCTGATAGGAGGCTGAATATAACTCTTTACCCAAGTGCAGGCTAAAACTTGGGCTAGGCAAGAATGATCTGCAAGTGACACCTTGTCCCAAACCCTTCAGTCATCTTTTTCAGGCTTCTTTGGGAAATGCTTTCAAATGTTTTTGACAAATGTGCAATTTTCGAACAACAAACTTGTACATTTCCTGATTATATTATTTTTTAATTTACTTACTAATGTCATATTTCTGCCGCCTACTATGAGTAGTACTTACTGCATGGGGATTCTGCCTACTTTTTGGTTCTAACTGACAAGTCTTTCAAATAAGAGAAAAATCCATCTAGGATATAAATCTCATGTGCACAAATCAGTTCCCTCAGTTTCAAGTTTAATTGGTCATTTTATGAAAAATGTACAATTAAAATGCATCTTTGGCTAAGACAAGAGAGTTTGTAGAGGTAAATTTTGTAGCTGAAATATCTAACTCTCTAGAGAATCACAAGCTAGAATTTCACTGTCAGCTAAAGGGATACATAATAAATTCAGTGGATTTCTTGAAATATATTCTATTGTTTCCCTTTACCAGGGGCCTTTTAACATGAGCAAATGATGACTATAAATCATTAAGATAATATGTTCCTCAGTCAGGTATCTATTTAGTATCCATGCAACATTTTGTTGAGCTCTTTTCTTCATGTGCAAATAAGAAATATTATTCTCAGTATAAGGAACAGTGACATGCTTTCAACACGCTTTTAGGAGAAAGGCACTGTTTTTAATCTCCATGTGATTTCCAGGTAATAATGGTGTGTATGTAAGAGCAGGAGAATAGAAGGTGCTGTTATTTTCCTCTATAATGCTTTGGAAAGGGAACAAAGGGTCTATTGATGTCGACATATCTCTATGTCCCATCATCATAAATTATGATTTTTCATCATCATTTACTCACTCTTATAGATATTTGAATATTCCCTAGTCTAGATACACCTCCAGTCTGTATAAGTGGATTCTACTAAATGTTATCAGGCTGTTCACTACAATCCAATCTGTTTAGAGGATTGCTTTTGTGTCTTTCGCTTTAGGGAGAGGGGACAGGAAAGGCAGCTGATTATATAGAACCCTCTAGTCTTATATATCACCAAAGGACAAATGCTACTATTTATCTTCAAACAAAGCATACAATGCATTGTCCGATACGCATAAGTAGACTACACACACACACACACACACACACACACACACACACACTCTCTCTCTCTCTCTCATGCTATAGATAAGATTCCTTGTTGAATACTTGCTTTAGGAGTGACTTCAGTGCTAAAGTAATATTACTTCTAAAAACCTCTGAGGTTTTTAGCAATTACTCCATACCCCATTAGTAGTAATGGAAATTTTCCAGGGTCTCCTCTGTTTTAAACATTCTTAGCCCGCTCACCTACATGTGAAAAAAAAAAAAAGAAAGAAAAGAAAAGAAAAAAAAAATGAAAGAGAGGATATTGAGTTAGCGGCATAACATGAGCTCACTAATAGGACCAACTAGCATCGCTTTGTAAATTCAAAATCACTGTGCATGGGCCACTAAAAGCTCAATAATGAGAACTCACATTATTAAAGACAATGTCTTTCACCGTAAGAGCTTTTGCTGTGACTTGTTGTGATAGAATAGGCAGCATATCAGCAATATTTCTGAAATCTAGTACCAACAGACTCAAAATGAAGACATAACAACAACAGTAAAGAGACAATACAACAGTGAAACCTCAAACCACTAAACATATTTTCCTTAAATTGCAGTGGGGCTGTCTAAGAACCCATGTAGAGGAGTTACTTCTTTCTTTTCTTATTTTAATCAGTTAACATCTAAGCCACTGTATTCAATATGGACTCTGAATCCTTTATTGCTAGTCACTGTTCACTAGGATCATTTGGACTTCTGGTCCCTGTCTCCTTAAAACAATCCTAAAAGAGAAAAGCAGTTCAAAGCCAGATGGTTCATTCCATGAAGGACTGCTATCAGATTTTAGTGGCCCAAATTCTGGGCCTTAGTTTGCCAGTCTGGGAAATGAGGAGATGAGAAGATTGGATAACAGCATCTCTATACCCCTTCTAACATTCTGTGATCTCATGAGGGCCACGATGCTACCTTCGAGTTTTGTATCTTTTTCTTTTTATAATAAATATCAACAATGATTAAATATATGAATTCATTGCATTCTCTAGTCCTTAAAAATATTTCTTGGCAAACCTGTCAGGGGATATCTTTGCAATGTAATCTGACTTTCATAAAATTTCATTCATTTTGAAATGATGCTGTGTTTTCATCATACTTAGATAGAAGCTCCCTGGAGATTCTTAGTCATCTTGCCCTTCTGTTTTACCCCTATGTTGCCCAAGTGCCAACCTAGGGAAGGACCTCATCATCTTGGTAGATAAGGGGATGTGAGAAAACCTTCCACAGTTGCTCTCTTCCCACTTCATACAACTTGGGTTAAAGATCAGGAAAAAAGGAGTCTTTGAAGCAGTAGGTATTGACAGTGGAAAGGGAAGTAAGAAAATTTATTCCTTGAGATTGGCAGAAATGAATTGAAACAGAGAGTGAGTTCATTCCTAGGATCTGAGAAATGTGTGTGTGTGCATGTGTAGAGTTGTATCTTTTTATATGTGTGTGAGGGGGGATATCCCACGTCATTGGCAAGAGACTATATCCTACATAATAAATCTCCAGACCTTTTAATCCTATTCTAAAATTCAATCTCCTCAATATGGCTTACAAGATGTTAGATAATTGGTCTCCTGTCTTTCTCTCCAGCCTCATTTTCCACCACCCTTCTTTCCTTGCCCCCAAGAGCCCCACTCCTTGCAGTGTATGGTGTGGAAGTCTAACTATTTCTTTCCTCCTCCCTGATCAGCATCCTGATTGGCATTGCCTCCAGGCCATTGCACATTCCTGAAACAGTGTTCCCATAACCCTTTCTAGCTAATTTTTATCGTTCCTTTTGTTCTCAGTGTAGATGTCAACTTTTCTCTCCAAATTTTCCCAACCTTTCTCTCGAACCAGGCTGCCATTCTGAGGTGCATACCCCTTGTTTACATTCCCAGTTAACACAGTCCTTCTTCTACTATAGAAATTGTACTCTTCTCTATTAGGTTAAGCCATATGGTCATCCAGTCTCATGGTTTTAAATACCTTCTATATACCAATGTCTCTCATATTCATATCTCCTGTCCTGGCCTGTCCCTTAAATTTTAGATTCATCTTATCTAATTGCCTATTCCACATCTCCTTTTGGGAATGTTAATAGACAGCTCAAAATTAGCAAGTCCAAAATAGAACTTAGGATTTCTCATTTTCCTCAAACCTGCTTTCCTCACATTCTTCCCAATCTCAACTAAGAACAAGCCGATTTCTTCCCATTTCTCAAGGCAAAAACCTTTGATTCATCCTGGACTTCTCTCTTTTTCTTAGATTCACAGTCAATTCACCAGCAAAACCCATTGGCTCTACTTTTAAATATATATAGACACCAATTACTTCTCACCACCTCCATTATTACTACATGGCTCAAGCCACCATCTTCTTTCACTGGGCTAATGGAACGACTTCCTAACTCATTTTTCTGCTTCTATCCTTTCCTCACTTCAGAAAATCCTCAATGCAGCAATCAGAATGGTAAGGCTGAAACCTAATACAGATTATGCCACTACTCTGTTCTTCCAATTAATATTCAGACCAAAACCCAACACCCTAACAATGGCCAATAAGTCCCTAGGTTACCTCCCCCTTCTCTTAATTCATGTTCTACTAAATGTCTCTTCTTTCACTGCCACTCCAGAAATGCTGACTGAAACGCTGACTTACTTGTTGTTTTTTAGGTACGCCAGGCACTTTCTCCCTTCAGGGCCTTTGCACTTGCTGTTTCATCTGCCTCCAAATAGTCTTCTTCCAATAGCTGCATGGCTCACATATTAACCTGCTTTGAGTCTCTGCACTAATGATTCCTTATGAGAACAGGAACTTTATCTTTTCTGACCACGATTAAATCCCTAAGTCCGAGGATATAGCAGTCACAATGTTTGTTGAATGACTGAATAAACAACCTTAATGTTTCCTAGGGTCTGTTTCAGAGTGCTATGGCTATAATTGTTGGCACGGAGTTAGGGAATATCTGTTCTCCCTGCAGTGGAATGGAAGTACACGAGTTCCTAGAAACTAGGTTAAAATTCTAAAAAAGTTTATTTCTATAGAAACATTGACATATGTGGTGGTTAGATTTGAGAGAAGCATTTGTATTTAACTTCAGATACAAAAGGAGATGAGTAGGTTTTTATTTTATTTTAAGCTTGCCTGGAAATTTCATATGTTCAGCATGGATAACATTGTTTCTAGTGAGAATTCATTTCTAAAACTCAACAAAGGATGTTTTGAAATACAACCAATTCACAGGGTAGGGACTGATTTTGTCTAAAGAGAAAATTAGAATTTCAGGCACTAGCACCACCCAACTCCTAGTCTTTGAGGGAAAATGGATTTGCATGCTTCTAGAAAACATAGCACATATATTTTGAACAGTGCACTTCTTTCTTGTAGCTATACTTCAACACATCTTGTATTTCTAATATATTATATGTAAAGCAAAATGTCTCTAAGTGAAATTGTGTTTTTCATTAAGAATGATACATCCAGTTGAAAAGGGAAAGAGGAATAAAGAGACCAGATTTTGGCCCCAAAACCAAAGGCAAAGAAAAAATACATCTTTGAAAATCATATATTTAGTGGAAAGCCAATAGTTTGATATTCAAAACAAATAACAATATGGATGTGAAGGAAAATTAGGCAAGTATGTTTTAATACTTTTATGTTTGACAATAATTATAGGTTTAAGGAGGGGTTTTACATTTTAATAGAATTCATTAGATTAAAAATCACTCAACTTTTATCTGTTCGCTACCTGAGTTTTCTACAGCAAAAAAAATTGAAGCTCTTTTAGGGGTTTGAGCTATGTTTACAAACAACTTTGTGGGTTCTACTGATTTTGAGTAGTGAACAAGTTGGTATGGGCTGAAAAGAAGGGGAGATACCGAAATAGCAAAGGCAGAAAACTATTTCAGGTTGCTGTTTCAGGATGCAGCAGGCTATAAATAAAAGGGGAATGCATCCCTGTACACATACAGAAGAAAAGGAATGGTGGAGTACACTTCTTGAGGACTCAGGATTACCTTCTTAATAATTTTATTTTTCTCTTTCACTTAAATAATTGGTTTTAAAAATCACACAAGTAAAATCTGAATATATTTCATAGAGAATTTCTAGCAGCACAGGTGTATTTAGAATAGAACCTGGATGATCTCCTTTACTGACCCTGTTCTCAATTTTGCTTCCTTCTCTGAAAGTGACCAGTGTTTACAATTTGAGGTGAGTGTCCTTCCTTTCCCTGTTCTATGCATTTATATAAAGGTATATGTTCTATGCATATACATATATATATGTGTGTGTGTGCATATATATTGACTAATATGCCTAAACACATTAAAATTATGAATCTTTATTAATGTAAGAGACATATGCTTCACATATAATAAATAACATTACAGAACATTTAAAAGCATTGAAATCACATATTTGAATCTTTCTAACAGTAAGCATTACGTACTCACTATTATGCTAGGTTTATATGTGGGGAGATGAACGAGAATTGAAATATAAGTCTTTGTGAAAGTGAGAATTGATGAGGACCTTGAAGGATTTACAACCATAGGAAAGTGGAAGGTAAGAATCATGACATTTCATTTAAGGGTCGCAACATGGGAAAAGCACAGGAATAAGTATGATGAGTACAAAAGAAAGACATAGCTAAGCAGAAAAGAGAGCAATAAGGTTGGACAGGTAAGTTGGAGCCAGATCGTAGAGGGCATTAATAATAAGGCAAAGCAATCTGGTCTTGATGTAGAAGTCAACGTGGGGCATATTCATGCTTGTAGGTATATTAGGGAAATCATTCTGATGGCACTAAATAAAATGGACTTTAAGTGGGGGAGCCTTGATTTCTAGAAAAAATAGTGAAGTGGTTGTGGTGATAATTCAGATATGGATTTTGGGACATTCTGGACTAGCATAGTGGGGATAGACAGGGGAGAAATGAAATGATTTAGTGACAAGTTTGATAGAGAGATGAAGGAGAGAAATGACTCAAAGATGATCTCAGAGTATTTAAGTTCAAAATGATGGTCATCTTAGAAATCAAACAGCAGAATGAGAGTCTAGCAATGGACAATGATGGGCTATGGGAACAGGGAGTTCGATTTATTTGTAATGAAGAATATGTAAAATGTTTAGCTAAGCAAAAAATGCACAATTTAGTTTGCTAAATTCCAAAGAATTGTCTTCATCACCTGCCTTACCGTCTTGCAGACACCCAAACTCAAACAGCAAGCGTTCTACATTTAATGACAAGATGGTGTTTGAAATTACAAAGTATAGGGCCATGTGAGGGTCATAAAATCACACTATGATTCCACAGTTACTCATCTGTTCCTTGCTAGACTTGTTAAAGCATTTGATATAGTGGAGGATTCTAAAGAGCATCTTAAGTGACTTCAGCTTTAGTCTTTATGTAGCTCTAGGGACACCTGTTGTTCCTAGCATATCAGGGAATATAACACAGATGACAAGTGGCTTCTTGGCCAGATGGCATAATGCCTTGCTAAAAGGGGACAAGAGCTCCAGAGAGGGGTCTCCATTATGTTGTGAAATTAGAAAAGAGCCCTTCAGACTCAGGCCCCTGGGGATATTTCATCCTGAAATGGATGAGATGAGAAAAGATGAAAAATTGTTTGTTGTTTTTATCCATTTTCCCCATTCTGGGGGAAAAAAAAAAGTTCTATCAGCCAAGAGATCAGACAACGGACAAGCACATTGGATGGGAATCTTTAGTTAAAATCCAAAGGTATGTCAGACATGGCTGTTTTCAAATTCCAGTGTTACATCTGCTGTAAAATAAGGCAATTTGTCACTGAATTGAGGTGAAGTGCTTCTGACCTTTTGAGCAGACAAGACACACAAGCACAATCTTTTTCCCCCCACTCTCATTTTCAAAATATTGGGATCTATGTCTCGAATAATGTTTTGGAAAAAATAACCTTCAGGCTTTTTTAAGCAAAGCATAGAGCAGATCTTAACAGTATCAGAAATGATGTAACCAAAACACAGAACCAAGCCATTGTATTGTTCTAATTTTAGTGATGTTAACAAGATATGAACTCCGAACTGCAGGTGGCTGAGTGATGTTGCTAGGCAACGTTGCTTTTTATATATAAAATTGGTCTTTTTGGATTAATTCTGCATTTTACTTATATCCTTCATTTTGAGCAAGTAGAAGGTTGGGCCTGCTGAATCCGATATTGATAGGTGAGTGAGACAGTTACAGGTGTACACATTGTTTGGTATTCTTTTTAAGAATTCATATAAGTACACAACTACATTGTTACAGCTAAAAAATGACAACTTGAAATATAGCAGCCATTTTTCTCTCAAGAAGAGGAGCTTATAAATTTACTTGGTCCAAAGTATCTCCTGCTTCAGCAATACATCAAACTGTGCAGTCCCATCAGTCTGAATCAATTAGAAATTACTCACAAAGTAAATTACGTTGAAAAGCTTTGATTTGTTACCAGACTTTGTTACCATTCTCTTCAATCTTAAAAGACTGAAAGCAAGAAAGTAATAATGTGACAGTGATAGTGCAATGTAACTTTTATTGAGATTGATGATAACCTATTTGCTACAATATTTGCTTTTAATAATTTAATTTTTCAAACACTGCAGAGAGAGCCATAAATATTTAATTACAAAGCTTCTACAATTTATGTCACTTTGGTTTGTACCAGTTCTTGATATTTTGAATATACTATCTCACTTTTCAAATTCCAGTAATCCCATTGACAATGTGGCTTTAGCTCTTAAATTAGTTCCTTAATTGCATCCCTCCATCTGAGTATCACATGCTTTTATGGACTGCATGCACCACATGCTTGCTGAAGTAAATTGAAGAATGACAGCTTCCTTTTGCAAAATCTAATTGAATGATTGGGGGCTGGACATTAGCTTTCATCCCCACACAGGTTTTTAGAAAGTTTCCTTTCACTAGCTGCATTTAGGTGAAGTTGTGATCATTTGATAAAAAATATCTGGAATTATATGCAAGAAATGAGAGCTGAAAAGGGAAACAAAAAAAAGATTCTCATATTTAATGAATTACATCATGAATATCACTAAGTTGACCTGTTTAGGTTTAATTAATTTCCCTAAATATCATGAAGAATTGGTCAACAGACACAAAGAATGATTGCATACTGTTAAACCCCACTTGTATGTATAATAATAAAAAAAAGTTTATGAAGAACACAGAGTCATTTATAAGTAAATAGGATTTTTGTACTTAAATACACAGTATTAAGAATTATTTTTAAAAAAATCTGAAAACAATGGCTCCACATTTTAAATCATACAGCTATTGCAGCAGTAAGCAGTATTTGGTTGTATTTGTAATTGATTCTGAAAATGTCAATGTAAAAACCTTAGTTTGTTGTCCACGTGGGGAAAATGAATAAATAAATAAGGAAGTTTACTGGTCATTTTTGCCTCATTAGGGACTTGTAGGAATCTTTCTGCAGTCATAGTGCTTTGCTTGCTTCAGGGTGAAAGCCTAGAGAATGGAAAGCTTCCCATGACATTTGGCGGGTCACAGATTTAACTTCACAGCTGCTTTAGATGATTCTTGTTTCCAATTGGTGGTTTCTGTCTGAGCACTATATTTGGCCAGTCCAATAGCAAATTAGCTTAGTGATGAGCCATAATTATTCCTGCTAGCTGTCATTTTTATCCGTAGATTAAGACTATACTATTTTCACTACGCTGCTTGACTTTAACTGTGGAATTTTAAACATTCAAGATATTGTCTGATATTATCTGCAGCATGTTAGCAAAATATAGTTGTGTCCAGCTAGCCTTAGGTATGCTTTGATGCTTTTAATACATTTAAATTAGTTTAAACTTCCAAACCCAGCTGAGGTATATCAGTACTGTGAAATTTCTTTTAGTATAAGGGTGGTATGTTTGAGAGTTCATGGCGCAAATATAGATAACAGCAGTGTGGTGGTGGATAAAACTTCTCCTAATTTTCAAAAGGAAAAAAAGCAGATTTTATGTGCAGTATTGATTTCCATTGCCAGATTTTATAATTAATTTATTAAACAGAGAACAATAATTACTAGAACCAATATAGATTGACTTACAAAACTGCATGCCAAGCTTGTAGCATTTCCTTCTGTGATAGGTTTTCTAGATTTATATTAAGCCTTGATTTTAAGAATATATTGGACATCATTTCTTATTATAACCTAGTGGAAAAGATTGAGGTACATGGGCTGGACAATGCTGATTGACTACTTTACTCAAAAATAATTAATGAATTGTTGCCAATCTGAAGGCCAAATTCTGGAAATTTTCCCTCAAAGCTTTGCATTTGACCTCATCAGGTTGAAGACCATAATGCAAACATGTAAGTTACAAGTATATAGAGAATAATAGGATGTTTAATATTGGAATTCAGCATTTTGATGCCATATGTTAGGAAAGTCTTGAGCTCAGAGGAAGATGAGTAACCTGCTGCTAAAAAATGAAATGTTGTTTGAGAGTTTGAGAAATTTAAAAGAATGGAGGAAGTTTAGCCTAGAGAGGAAAAATTTTGAGAAGAGAGTATGATATCTGCTTCCTAGAATTCAAATCTCTACTATTATTTGGTAGATTTAGACTTATTCTACATTGCTTAAAAAAAAAGAGGGGGAGTATAGACAAATAGATGGAAATTTGGAAATTGCATAGAAACAGATATTTCAGCTGAGTAAAAGAACAACATTCTCAAGCTTAGCAATGGAATATTTTGCTTCTTTCTCATAACATGTGAGCTACCTCATTCCTGGAAATGATTTAGCTGAGGTTGGATGACCTTCTGACTCTCATGTTATAGAAGGGATTCTTATTATGGGTGGTAAGGTATTTAGTCTTGATCAATTCTGAGATCATTTTTGTCTCTCAGATTCTACTAAATTAGACCACATTTATTTCCAAATGTCTCCTGCCATTCCTGACCCTCACTTTAGTATCAACTGAAGAAAACAACAAATATTTTAGCAGAATGTAATGTCAATATAAGTCATTGCACATGCGTAGAGTGTTTTTGACAAAGGAATATATCCTAGGTAAGTGTCAATTTTGAAGGTGTGGCTATTATAAAGAGATAAGAATAGGAAATGAAAGACAGAGGCAAGGAAATTAATGAAGTTAAGGCCTTAAAGTTGGGTAAATAGGTAAAAAATACAGTTCCAAAACAGCATATGAGTAATAAGTCACTTAAGGCCTTAAAGTTGTATAATTCAACATAAAATGTGTGAGAATACATTTGAAGTTCTTTGCTTATGCCTGGAAAACTAGTGAATTCTATTTGACTCTGTTGAAAACTTCATTTTGCTTTAAGGGCATTTGTGTGACTAAAGCTCACTGTAGAATGGTACAAACATTAGAAGTTATGTGTCCATCTGCATTTTTCCAATTAGCACAGCATTTCAACTGGAGTTTTACCTGTTTGCCACTTTGAGTCTATAAAGAGGGAAGAGGGCTGAAATTCCAACTGGAGAATCAGCTAAGGGCTTAAATTAAAACGTCTGAACTGGCTTATATTTTATTTGAAACAAGAAGGCTTATTCATCACAACTCATGATTTTAGTTATATGTTTCATGCAACCTGACTGTATTATTTTCTCCCTCCTTACCATTTCTGTACTTCTCAAAATGATACATCTCCAATATGGCATCACTGGTCAGCAACTTAGTAATGTTTCAATGTGGGACAGTTAAACAGTAGTGTGATTTACTATCACTGTTGAAAAAGAATGATTATACTTCTCAAAATGTTACCATACATTAAAGTTACAAAAGGAGAGACTGAAGGGAATGCATATGCTGAAATCTCAGACAAATTGTGAAATGAAATTTGAAATCAACTCAATATAAAAAAAGAATGACCCATGTACTTTAATTATTCTATTTCCATTGAATCAGCATATCATTTCCTGTGAATCATCCTCAGGATTGACAAATTATTAGTGTGAAGGACATTAAGCATACATTCACTTCACCAGAATTTAGAATATCCTTATGGACATACAATATCCAAGTGGAACTTTTAAAATGGCACTATATAAATAAACAAGGCACTGCATAAATTACTAAACATTGATTGAAATATTCTGCTTTGTTGCTAGTAAATATTTTATAGAAAAATTAATCAGAACTACTTAATGACAGAAAATTGGTGGGTTTATGCTACTTTAGTCATTTATGCTATAATAGTTCTAAGCTGAGCTCTTGATTTCTACTGTCATCGCTGTAATCTTCATTTGAGCAAGTTATTAAACCTCTCTAGGCTTCAGTTTTCTGCATGGTAAAATGGACATAATAGTCCTGTCTAATTTATAGATTTTCATGAGAGTTAAATGACTTAATCCATTGTGCCTGGTGCAAAGTAAACACTCAATAAATGATCACTGTTACCATTTTTCTTTTTTTTTTTTTTGGCATCTGGCTAGTATAGTTAACCGAACCCTTGACTTTGGTGTTACAAGGCTATGCTCTAACCAAATGAGATAACCAGACGGCCCCAATCCCCAATCATTGTTGTCATTAATAAACATACCTGTCTGCCATTGTTGGTGAGTTCTATCTCCACAGATCATCCAGCCACCCTATCTCTGCTGACAGACCCAGTAAAATTCAGATTCTGGAAAGCAATGTTTAAAGTTTTCCACACCTGGGCTTTCCTGCTCATTTCAGATTTAGTTAGAAAAGCACTGTACAGGGATTGAAAAGGCCTTCTGTATTAAATGGAAAGTTGTTCACACTGAAAATTTTTTGAATCATAATAATGAAAGGTAAAAGTCTACAAGCATCTAGAAAGAACACACACACACACACACACACACACACACACACACACACACACACACACACACCCCATACTACCTAAAGAGGATTAATAATTATGCTAGATTCAAATAGTCCTGGACTCCATTACTTACTTACACATAGAGCTTAGTGTAAAAAATTCATGCAAAGGTTGTCCTATCACATAAATTTCATTTCTCAATACATGAAATATTTGTATTCTATTCCCAGACTATTAATTCTCTCCTATTTCTCAAGGCAATTGCTATAGTAATATACCTTATAATTGGGCTCATCAAAATTGACTTGGATTCATTCTATCAGAACTTTGATTACTACTGATAAATTAAGTCTTGCTAATTGGTTAACGGCTGCCAAATTGTTCATTTGTTATATTTTCCTGGCAACACATCTTATTTTACTAAAGGCCTTTAGAACACAATCAGAGCCATTACCTCTGAGCCATAATTTCCACATCTATAAAAGCGTAAACATAAGTTCTGCCCTCTTATATCATAGGATTGTTAAAGATTAAGTTAAGTGTTTATAAGACTATAAAAACTATAAAGTTCTATGCAAATATAATGGTTATTCATTCATTCACTAACTCACTAACTCAGTCAACAAGTATTCACTGTGTGATTAAAATGTGCCAGATATTATGCTAGAGCCTTGTTATATCAGTAAACAAAGATCCCTGCCCTCGCAGAGGTTCTAGTCTGGCAGGGAGAGACCCACAAACAATATACAGAATAAGTATATTGTATAGTCCATTAGAAAGTGGTAAGTGCTACAGGAAAAAAAAGTAGAACAGAGTTAAGGGGATTAGGACTTTGGTTGGGGCGTTTGCAATTTTAAATGCAGTGGTAACGGTAGAGTGGGACTCATTGAAAAGGTTATATGTGAACAAAAATGTGAAGGACTAGAAGAAGTGAGCCATGTGGACATTTGGGGGAAGAATATTCTAGGTAGAGGGAACAGCTAGAATAAAAGCTAAGAAAAGAACATGTATGGCAATTCCCAAACAATAAAACATAAGGAGGCCAGTGTGATTAAACTAGAATGAGCAAGGAGGAGAGCAATAGCATTGTCAAGGAGGTGATGTGAAGGGTTAAGAATAAGGAGGAGTTAAATCAGGCAGGGCCTTGTAGGTTACTTTGATGACTTTCAATTTCATTCTGAGTGAAATGGGGAGCCACTGAAAGTCCCTGAGCAGAGGAGTGGCCTGACCTGACTATGTTGAAAGTATACTATAGAGGGCAAAGAAGAGCAGCAGAGAAATCAGTTAGGAGCTAAGGCAGGCATCCATGTGAGAGATAGTGGTAGGAGCGAAACTAGTAAAAAGTGTTAAGATTATGGATATAATTTTGAAGATAGTGTCAATAGGCCCTTCTGACTGATTGAATATGAGGGATGAGAGAAAAAGAGGAGTGCACGATGACTCTAAAGTTTTCGGCCTAGCAACAGGAAGGATGGAGTTACCATTGACTGAGTGGTGGAAAGTTGAGGATATAGAAATGAGGGGGTGAAGAAGATCATGTGTTCAGTTTGGGAGATGAATTGTCTGTTAGACACCCAGGTGAAGATGTTAAGTTGGTAGTTGTATATATGAGTCTTGAATGTGGGAGAGATGTCTGAGCTAGAGATATAAATGTAAGCATTATTGGCAATGTAGATGTCATGTAAAGCTGTAAGAGTGGATGGGATGACCCAGGTAAACTGAGCCCTGGGTAAGTACAACGTTAAGTTGTTGGGGAAAAGAGGAAGAACTAGTAAAGGAGACTGGGAAGGAATAAATGAGTAGCTAGGAGGTGAATCATGAAAATGTATCAAGGAGAAGGACATGATTGACTGTCAAATACTGCAGATAGGTGAGATCGGATGAGAGCTGAGAATTGAAGATTTCGACTATAGCAGTTTGGGTGGAGTAGTGAGAGATAAAGTCTGGTTGGGGTGTGTTTAAGAGAGAATGGGAAATGAGGAATATGAGAACAAATGTAGACAACTTTGTCAGGGAGTTTTGCTACTAAGAGGAGCAGAAAACTGGCACTGTAAGTGGAAATGAATGTGGGGTCAAGAGAGGATTTTAAAATATATATTTCAGGAAGGGATTAACAAAAGCATAATAAGGTAATAATAAAAGCATGCTGATGGGAATTATCCATTAGGGAGGGAAAATCTGACTACACAGAACAGAGAAGATTAATTGCTGAAGCAAAGTTCCTGAGTAGGTGAGAGCAGATGAGATCTACTGCACAAGTAGGGGGACTGACCTCAGATAAAAGTGTGGATAGTTCATCTATGGTAACATTTGGGACAGCAGAATATTAGTAATTCAGATGTAAGATTCTGACCTTCGGAATTCAAGTTCGCTGGAAGAATGTGCAGGAAATGTTTTGGAGCACAGGGCCTTGCAGCACCTCTCAGATCTTACCATGTAGAAAAAAAACAGGCCAGTTCTTCCACTAATTAGTTGGGTTACTCTGGATCTTTGTACTTTACTTGCTGAGCCCCAGCTTCATCTGGAAAATGAACATATGGGTCTCTGACATATGTTTCATCTCTAACAGTTTGTGATCCAATAGTGTACACTGGCCTAGACTGAATAGCTGAAAAACACTTTCTATCTTCTCTGGAACCTTTTTTTTTTCATATATTGACTTGGTGGATGGCCTTGGGCAAGCCATATCTAAACTGACCACAGTTACTTGTTGGAAGGAGGTCTACATTATGAACAGAAAGACAGAGATACACAAACACATACACACGCACACACCCTTTCCTTTAGTCATCTCTTATGTAAAAAAAAAAATAGAGAGAGAGAGAGCTCTCTTCCCCCCTCTCTACCTCATAGCAATATGAGGTGGATACTTGGAAAGAATTTTAAGAGATGCAAGAAATGCATTCAGAAATACTGTTTTGTGCTTCTAAAAACTGGGAACAGTTAATTATATGAAAAATTTTCAGGCCATCTGGTCTTTTGTCCCTGCACACAGTTTTTACCTTAATTCAGGTTTGCTACTTTTTTATAGTAGTTTTTGGTCATTTTTATTTTCTTCATGAAATTGGCCTACTTACATTATTCTTAATTGCTGTCCTAAGGAATTTATTCCAAACTCTATTATCCTTTGCATGAAATTGTTCAGCTTTTGTTTGTTTACGCCAAGATTTCTAATTTTAGATGTAATCCCAGGGACAGTGAGCAACCTCAACTCTCTGCCCAGTGTAGCTCCGAGCTACTTTTATAATCCTTTCCATAATTTCACATTCTCCAATAAGGGTTCTTGAGGTAACCACTTTTCTGTTGAAAACAAATTTATTGGTCCAAATTCTCACCCTAAATCTATGGGAAATATTGTTAGGATGTGATCTTGTCTGTTTTCTTTTAACCTTTCCTTTGAACCCAAGCTTAATATGTTAACATCAAAAGTGCTATCGCTTTTCTGGGACTGGAATTGTTTTGCTTCAGATATAATATGGAAGACAAGGGGAAAGGAGAGGAAATCTTAGTTAACTGTAGGCAGAGCAGAGATAGATGCTGGATGCACTTGAAGGGCTTCTCAGATCTATTGCTGGGTCCTTCTCAAAGTAAACACTGCTGACCTTGAGATTTCTCACCATTATTCTTCTCTCAGAGATTTCAAGTGGTGCCATTAAAACCTGACCACTGTGCTTATCGTTGTCCTTGTTATTGTGATGGCAGTGGGATTCAGTGTCCCCCTGTCTGAAGGCAGACCCCCTGAAGTATCAAAAAAATTTGAGGCCAGTCCAGTACCCTGACAAAATGAAGTGGGAGAATTGACACTGGTTGAAAGGAATTTTACGTGTATTTAGTTTTGGGAGGAGATATAAAGTCATGTTTATTTCCTGATCTTTGGAAACCAGTGCTGATTTGGTTAGTTTCTAAAAGAGAAACTTTATATCCTAAACCAGAACAGAAAAATGCATAGATCATTCTAATTCTGAAATTCTATTATCTTATTAAAAATAGTCATATCCATGTACTTATAGTCTAATTTCTAAAATACTACTAATACAATAAGATGTTAGCCTAGTCATTTATTTACTAATCAAGTAATTAATTCATATGTTCAAAAATACTTACTCATATTGAATACTATGCAACTGTTACATTGAAATGAGTGAGGAAGATCTGCATGAATTAACTTGAGAAAATGTTCATAATATTTTGGTTGGTGAAAAAAGCAATTTATACAATACAAAAATAGTACAATCCTATTTTTTTAGGAAAGGATGTAAAAGATTATTTCAAAAAGTTCATGGAAAGATTTGTATTATCTTTTAATTCCATTTTCCATGAACTTTCCATGTACCCTTGTATGTGTGTATGTATATGTATACATTTATGTGTGGATAAGAATAGACAAAATGCTCTAAAGATACTGAATTATTAAAAATGGTCATGTCTTGGGACTAGGACTGGAGTTGGGATGGGGGAAATAAATACATTTCCAGACAATAACCCCTAAACAAATTGGGTAAGATTGTAGTTGACCATTATTTTGCCGTTTTTTAAATATATTGTACATTTTCTATAATACACATATGCTACCTTTGTAATTAGTAAATTAATAAGCTAAACCAAACATAAGTATTTACTAAGAACCTATTTTGATCTTAGACACCAAATTTACAGGAGAAAGAAGGTACAGGATATAAAAATGAATAGGTGTAGCACTACCATGAAGAAATATACTGTGGACAAATATTGGCGATGTGGGGGAAGTATAAATCCAAGCCTCCAAAGCAGGGATTGGAAGCTGGAAGTCTCAATATTTTAATGAACTCAGGGCAAATTCAGAGACAACAGCATCTTTCTGCGGGGAAAGTGCACAAACTTTTTATACAATCAGTTCTTATATCAATAAGATGTAAATGCTGAGGACAATTATGTTAAATTATAAATCTGTGAAAGTTTTCTAAAGAAAACTAGAATACTGTTTTAGTCCGTTTTGTGTTGCTATGACAGAAATACCTGAGACTAGGTAATTTATAAAGGAAAGAGGTTTATTTGGCTTACGATTCTGGGACAGTTGCATCTGGCGTGGGCCTCAGGCTGCTTCTACTCATGGCCAAAAGTGGCAGGCAGCCGGCAGGTACAAGCAGATCACATAGTGAGAGGAAGCGAGCGAGCGCGAGCGCGAGCGCGAGAGCGAGAAGGTGCCAGGTTTTTTAAAGCAACAGCTCTCACAGGAACTAATAGAGTGAGAACTCACTCATTAATCCCCCCTCCCCCAGGGAGAGCACTAATCCATTCATGAGGGATCCGCCCCCATTACTCAATCAGTTTCCAACACTGCCACATTGGAGATCAAATTTCCACATGAGTTTTGGAGGGTACAACACATCCAAACTCCATCATTTCGCCCCTGGCCCCCCAAAACTCATATCACTCTCACATACAAAATACTATCCCAACAGTCCCAAAAGTCTTAGCTTGCTCCAGCACCAACTTAAAACTCCAAAGTCCAAAGTCTCCTCTGAGACCAAAAGCAAAAGTCCTTCCAGCTGTGAACCTGTAAAAGTGAAAACCAAATTTATCTACTGCCAAGATACAATGGTGGAACAGACATTGGGTACATGTTCCCATTTCAAAGGGGAGGAATAGGCCAGAAGAAAGGAAAAACAGGTCCCAAACAAGTCTGAAACCCAGCAGCAGGCATTAAATTTCAAGGCTGGCGAATCAGGTGCCTTGATTCCATGTTCAACTGCCTCTGCACACTGGTGTGGGGGTTGGGTCTGTAAGAACCCAAATGCCCCAAGGGATCACACCCTGATCACATAAGTCCTTCTCAGCCACACCCCATCATGGCGCTGGTTGCCCTTCTCTTCCGTACTCTCCTTCCCGCCGGCGCGAATCGCACACCAATCAGCTCACCCCCCAAGCCCCATGCGGTATGCTAAGTAGGGATTGTATTTTAAGCCAATCAGCCTTTCCTAAAAGCCCTATATATATGTGTGTGTGCCGCCTAATAAACGAGCTCTCTCTGGTGGATTGTCAACTGGCGTCGACTCGTCCTTTCAGGGTCCCCAAGTCCTTGGGCAGTTCTGCTCCTATGGCTTTCCTGGTCTTGGGCCACACTTCACCTCTCCCAGGCTGGTTTTCCACTCTCGTAGCTTCACAGGTCTGCAGTCTCCATGGCAGTCCTGCTCTCACAGCTCCAGTAGGCATAGTGCTATTGGGGTTTCTCTGCTGCAACTCTGCCCCCACATTTCTGCCCTGCATTGCTCTAGTAGATGGCCTCTGCGGTGGCTCCACCCCTGTGGCAGGTCTCTGCCTGGGTCCCCAGGCTTTTCCATACATCCTCTGGAATCTGGGTGGAGGATGCCACACCTCCACTGCTCTCACATCCTGCCGGCCTGCAGACTTAACACAACGTGGACGCCACCAAGTTTTTGGGCCTCTACTCTCCAGGGCTACTGCAGGAACCACACTTGGGGCCACTCCAGCTGGAGCAGCTGGGATGCAGGGAGCAGGATCAAGAGGGCAGCTGCACCCCAGGTCTGTCCTACAGGATAACTCAATCCTACTAGGCCTTAGGGTCTGTGATGGGTGGGGCACCCTTCCAGACTTCTGAAATGCCTGCAGGGCTTTCCTCTCATTTTCTCTGCTATTAGCATCTGGCTGCCTCACCGCCAAGATAATGTCTTTAGCAACCAGTTTATCTGCTTCACCCTTGCATTGTTCTCTGGCTCTCTGCTTCTTTACCGCATGGCCAGGCTGTGGTTTCCAAATCTTTATGCTCTGCTTCCCTTTTAAGTTCTGGCTTTACATCATGATTTTGCCGCCATAACTCAGAGTAGGCTGTTAGAAGTAGCCATGCAGCGTCCTTAGTGCTTTGCTGCTTAGAAATTTCTTTGCGGAGAAAAAGGAACTCTCATACATCGTTGGTGGGACTGCAAAATGGTGCAGCCTCTATGGAAAATGGTATGGAGGTTCCTCAAACAATTGCAGATAGATCTACCATACGACCCAGCTAGCCCACTGTTGGGAATATACCCAGAGGAATGGAAATCATCAAGTCGAAGGTATACCTGTTCCCCAATGGTCATCACAGCACTCTTTACAATACCCAAGAGTTAGAACCAGCCCAAATGTCCATCATCGGATGAGTGGATCCGGAAAATGTGGTACATCTACACAATGGAATACTACACAGCTATAAAAACGAATGAAATACTGCCATTTGCAACAACATGGATGGACCTTGAGAGAATTATATTAAGTGAAACAAGTCAGGCACAGAAAGAGAAATACCACATGTTCTCACTTATTGGTGGGAACTAAAAATTAATATATAAATTCACACACACACACACACACAAAAAACCGGGGGGGGGGGGAAGAAGATATAACAACCACAATTACTTGAAGTTGATACGACAAGCAAACAGGACATTGTTGGGGGGGAGGGGGGGAGGGAGAAGGGAGGGAGGTTTTGGTGATGGGGAGCAAAAAAAGGAAATTTCTTTGGCCAAATGTTCTGGTTCACACCTCTTAAGTTCCAGCTTCCACAAAGTCCAAGGGCATGGACACAATGCAGCCAGGTTCCTTGCTATGGTGTAGCAAGGGTGATCTTTTGTCCAATTCCCAATAAGTTCCTCATTTCTATCTGAGACCTCATCATTTGCATGGTCTTTACTGACCACATTTCTATTAGCATTCTGCTCACCACCACATAAGTCTCTAAGGCTTTCCAAACTTTCCCTCATCTTTTTCTCTTCTTCTCCAAACTCCTCCAGCTGTTGCCCATTACCCAGTTCCAAAGCTGCATCCACATTTTCAGGTTTCTGTTTAGCAACACTGCACTCCTTGGTACCAATTTTCTGTTTTAGTCCGTTTTGTGTTGCTATGACAGAAATACCTGAGACTGGGTAATTTATAAAGGAAAGAGGTTTATTTGGCTTACGATTCTGGGACAGCTGCATCTGGCATGGGCCTCAGGCTGCTTCTACTCATGGAGCTGTGAGCAGGCAACAACATCTTTCTGCGGGGAAAGTGCACAAACTTTTTATACAATGAGTTCTCATATCAATAAGATGTAAAAGCTGAGGACAATTATGTTAAATTATAAATCTGTGAAAGTTTTCTAAGGAAAACTAGAATACTTATAAAGTAAGTATACATTATTCTATTGATCTGTTTTGACGTAGATTTACATCTTAAACTGGTCTCTTTTGATAAACGTCAGGGTCCAGGAGACCAAAACTGTATGTAAAATACTGTTTTAAATGATGAGAAGTAAACCAGCTTTCATCGCATTCTCAAAGATATTCCTAAAACAGTGCTTGTCACCATGTGGACATTAACCACATGCAACTGAATCTGTTATAATTACCAATTTTCTCCAACTGAATAAAAATATCTAGAAATGAGACCTGGGAATATGCATTTCAAACAAGATGAAAAATCACTGATCCAGAAGTATTAAGGGCTGCATTTTCTTTAGGCCAGCGTTTGAATGTTAAGTTGTTTTAGTCAGGTCTTGAACCAGAGTTGGAAAGGAAATAATGAAAAAGTTAGATCCCTGGTGAACACTATTTTAACATGGGTCAAATACTTCTCCCAAAGCTTCTACCACAGCCAATTGATAAAATGAGTGAGAACCAGGCTCCTCTTGGAAACGAACCTATAGAAACACCCTTGAGAAATAAATTTAGTAGCTACAGAGTCCAAATAGCTTAGGGATTCTACATGCTGTAAACTTGGAAAACAATGGCTAATCTCACCTTTTCAGTAGTTTAGGAATGCTTACCACAGGAACATGCTCCATTATTCCACCCATCTGTGATATTATTTTAATCTACAATTTTGAAGAATGTACAGAACCCTGGACCAGGCCAAGAACTAGACTGTCAATGCATTTCCTCCTTTTTCCTCCCTTTTGCAAGGAGAGATATGCTTGAGACCTTGAACATGAAACAAAAATATATTATGGACATATGTACTTCCATTGCACTAATAACTCCCATATTAAGGGTCCCTGCTCCTGAAGATACTTGACTGAAGAAGGGGGATGCTTTAAGATGAAAAAGAAAAAAGAACAACAACTTCAAGTTGCAGGAAATGATTCTGTTTTTGAGCTACATTTTATAGCAGTAAAATATATATCTTTGAATGGTATATTTTGAATACTATAAAGATAGCATAGTATGATTCAAATGGATAAGGTAGGTCAAGATTTTAAGTCTAACTCCTTACCTCAAGCAAGAATTACTCTTTCAGTAGATGACATACCTAACCTTGTCTTGCAGTCCTTGAGGGAATATTTGAGTGGTCTGAATCTTAACTCAGCAATGTCCAAATTCTTATAACAAGAAGCTCAACTCCTGGCAATGCAGAATCTTCTCCTCATTTTTTTGATTTGCGTAGGTGTCATGCCATGGTGTCACAGTACTGAGGTGAGGAAGATGTTATGCTTGGTCATGGTAGCTCCATTAGTATCTCCCATGGATGTACTGTTCTTTAGTGTCCTACAGTTGGCTAGGAGATGTGTATAGTGACCCAACTTGTTAAACAGCTGATATTTTTGAGAGATGTTCAAGTCCATTTGCCTTTATATTAAACACACTTCTGTTTACTTCTTTGTTGCTTCACTTGGAATTGTAACTGTTTGGATGGAGCTATTTCTATCTATTCTTCTTCTTTCATTTTAGATCTACATACTCATTTGGCAAAAACAAGAAGTTGTTACCAGGTGCTGGGAAATGGAAGATGCACATAGTCTTGCTGGAGGTTATGGGGAAGGAGGAGATGCTAATGTGCTTTTCAGTCTAGTCTTGCAAGTCCATTTCATTTAAAATTTTCTCCCTTTTTGGATCTTTAAGCTGCTGTGTCAAACATAAAAGCAACCCTGTCTACTTAGCATTTTGTAAGTGAGTTTGAGTATTAGCATAACATTTTTCTAAATCTGCTCCCATCCTTTTTTGGCTGATATTTTAAGATATTTTAATTCTAAATCTCGGAGAGAGGAATACAGCTAAATATCACCCAAGGTGAAACAATGTGCCAAGATTTAAGTAGACAAATTTACAGCAGAAATCATTTAGTATAAGAGATGGGTAAATTAACTTTCCCTCTCTACTCTCCCAGTTTTTGTTAGTTATAATGTTAATATTATAATCTCAAAACTAACGAACTTGCATTGTATTCTATAACCACATTTAGTATGTGATGTGCTAAATATATGTAATAAATACATATTGTGTTTTATACAAAATAACATTTTTCTTTAGATGTGCCTTTTTTAAGTACTACTGCATTTTCAAATATTATTTTTGCGTGTTAGGACCTTTCTGGAGAGAAACAAATCTGTACTTTTCCAATGAAAGTCAGTAGAAAAATAGAATTTGATGCATATAAATTCACTTTATAGGCAACTCTTTAATGTTATCATACTTTTAAAGAAAATACTAATTCCATTTGGTAAGCACATTACCTGGATACCAAATGACCCTATATTTATATTTGGAATTCTCTCTTAACATTTTGATTATATATTTCTAATGGAAGAGTCAGAAAATGAATAACACTGTTTTATAGTCCTCCTAATTAACTATCACTATTTTACTATAAATATAGCTAGAGAAAAATCTGTAAAAGCATAAGAACCCAAGCAAAATAAGTTCCTGACTGGAAAAATGGACATCTGAGCACTCAAACTCAACGGGCTTAAAATTGGCTGATTGGGATACAAAATGTAATGTCAGTTGAGTCATTACTTCATTTAGCTGCAATGCCATCCTCTAATAATGCTCATTAATGTTGGAATGGACCTTTTAAATTACAAAGTGTTTTGTCAATATTAACCCATCTTCCTACCACCATGAAACTATAATTGAGTTAGTGCTCCTATTCCCATTTTACAGAGAGAGGGAGGGAGACAGAGAATGTGGGCATGGCCATACAGAGTGGTTGAATAATTTGGAAGAGAGTAAAAGGTCATTAATGGCATTGAAAGGACTAATGAACAAGGTTAAAAGATCTCCATTGAGTGGTACTTTCAAGCTCCCATGACATGAGGACACTAGGGAAGCTTTGAAAGTCAGGTTTCTGGGGATGTTTATTCTTTCCATGGATATAGGTGACAAGGATATTGGAACAGGGCTTAAGCCAAGGCAGAGACAGTCTCTTTTGCAAGGCTACTGCATCTCCCTGGAAGAATGCCACATGGCAGTATTATCTCACACTTGCATAAGTTTGGAGCGTATACATATTATGCATTTTTTATTATTACATGGTGATTTTATACATTTTATGTTATTTCATCCCCACAATGGAAGAGCACTTGAATACCTCCTAACTATGGTCAGAAAGCTCAGTTAGGAAACACTGCTTATATATACAAAATAATTTAGAGAGAAACAAAGATTGTTGAACTCAGTGGTGTTGAAAACAATCTATCAATTATTGGACTCTAATCAGCTTTGTAATGCAGTATAATCATACTAAATTAAAGTGATTTGTGAGTGATATAACCTGAGAAGCATTCTCCTGCACATAGGGGGCATCTCTCCTCCTGCAGAACAATCACAAGGGCCCAAATAGAGTGCACCTGGTACTATTCAATACTGATACTGAATTTCTTTGTGAGGAATTAATTTCCTGGTGTGTGGATTTTGTTCATTTTGCTAGATATTTTATATTTCTTGCTGGACATTGAATCTATCTATTATTTCAGCCAAATTTACCACAACCATGATTTCATCTTGAGACAGGTAGATTTTCCCAGCTAATCCTTTAGAAAAGAACTTTAGTGTGTAATAGGGTTTAGCATGTGAATGACACATACCCAAGGAAGGATACTTGTGAAAGAGAGACCTTGGTAGAGGGTTGAAAGAGAAAGTAGAGCACTAATTTGTTTTGTTATTACAATGGCAGGCAAGAACTGAGCAACTCGTTTTCTTTTTTTTGTTTGTTTTCTTATTTTATTTTTGTAAAGTGTAGCAGTTTAGAGCCTTTTAAATTTTGACTAAAGAGTAAATACTGCTGAAGAGAAAGGAATATTTTGTCTTGAAGTTTGAAATTCTTCTCTTAAAAATACGCAAAATAATAATTCATTTAGATGGTTATGTTGAGGTCAGGGCTTAGTCGTGTCCAACCATCTGAATTCCTTGGGTTTGAAAAATCAGATTGGAATACATGTAGAGAAGAGTACTCAGCATTTGTCTCCAGGCCAGAAAACAAATTAATCTCTCTCTCTGTCTCTCTGTCTCTCTGTCTCTCTCTCTCTCTATCTATCTCTCTATCTCTCTGTCTCTCCCTCTCTCTCTGTCCTCTTTGTATACACATACACACACGCACACCCCTACCTATGTTCCTAGAGTGAGGTGTTCCTTATCAGAGTGATCAGCATGTGCCAGCCTAACAATGTCCACATTGCAACACTTTCATTCAGACCAGATTATAGTTGGAGGTCAAATCTAGCAAGGGCACTCATCTTTGACTCCCTTCAAAGAATCTACTTTGTGTCATTGCTTTGTAATCTGCTTCACATCACCTAGCTATAAGAATAGTTCAAATAGAAGGAAGACACACTAGCTGGAATAGGACTAGCTGGCTGGAGGACATGAAGACCTCTTCTTTTCTTATAACAGTCATAAGAGCCAGGGTATGCTTTTACTGCCCAAGGAAGGGACCGGGGTTTGGTGGGTGTTTTGGTCAGGGATAAACCCATGAAGATGTCCCTGACTATCTCCACACTCTGGCAAAATGGCCCCACCTTCTTTTTGGTAAGAGACAATATAAATAATAGCAAAAACTTATATAGCTTTTACTAAAGGCCAGATGCTATTTAAAGCATATCGTACACATTTGCTCATTGAAAGTTTACATGTCTTTGAGGTAGATGCCTTTACATATCTGTATTTTGAAGGTAAGGAAACCTCGACTTAGGTTAAGTGACTTTATTACCATTAAGATTGGCCCCATACTACAAGGTGGATCCTCAGTGAGTTGTGCTGCACGCTAGGTCTTTTCGAGCCTGTGCAAGGACACCACTTCTAGCCATCTCAACTTGTCAGCTCAGCAAAAGAAAGAAGAGAAGGAGGGAGGAAGGGAGAGAGAGGCAGGACCTGAGGGTTTGGCACAATATCTGTTTCCACGTACTCCAGGCTTCCTAGGACAGCTTCCAGGAGTAAACATAGCTTAGTGCTTGACTTATACAATCGAGTGGGGAAAAGAGTCAAAATAGATAACAAAGGACAGAACCAAAAAGAAAAAGAGAAATGACCCCTCCAGCTTAGTAGACTGAAAGACATTGCAAAAGGATACATGGCAAGGCCAAGTAACCATAGCCGTGTGCATTTGCAAACCCATAGTCATAGCTTCTAGCACATCCTCCTGGCACTATCACGAATAACGACTTAGAAGTCAAGAACCTAGTGTACATCAGAACCTAGTGTACCCCATCATAGACAGATGGGGTCTTAATTCAGAAGAGATCTTCCTGACATGGACAATTCACTATCGTAGCCACTTGACAACTTGCCTCCTGGTAATGTCAGTAAGTCTGGCAATACAGTCCCTCCCTATAGCAGCATTCTATTCTGTAATTGTCTGGCACTGCTATTAGCATCACATGTAATTCATCCTTTCCTATCTACACGTGCTGCACACTCAGTTTTTATGTAAAAAAAAAAAAAAAACTTTCATTGAACTCACAAGTCAGTTGCTGAGCCCATACTGCATGTCCAGTGCTCTGGTAAGTGCTAAGTTCAGAGGTTTCACTAAATGACATGGGCCTGTTGGAATCTACGGTGCTAGTTTTCAGTCCCCAGCTAAAACTGATCAGAAAGGCTGTCTACATTGGAAAAAACTGCTATTTGAGTTCAAAGTCATAATGGTAAGCTTCCAATGCCTCTGAATGTAAGCTTTTGTTAGTCTGTGTTCAGTTTGCTCAAGTTGATTATGACTGCTGGAAGTAAGTTGCTTCAGTCCAAACAGAATGTTTCAGAGCATTAAGGTTGTATTTTCACAGCACATTATCAACTTCCAAAAGGATCCTATAGACAAATGCTGCAGTGATGCCATTACTCAGTACCTTTTTTGTGCACAGCTCCAGAGTGCTCTGAACTTTCATTATAAGATGTTCACATGGAGAATTCTACAGCACAGCACATGCCATGGCTTGGAGAAGGGAAATGGTTTAAAGGGGTTTTGTGAAGCCCTTTCTTCCGGTAACCTAAAAAATCCTGGTCTGTTAACACTTGGATCTTGGTATTACAAAAACCAAGATCTGGTTTGGTCTGTGGGTATTATTTGTGACTTTGGCTTCTACTGGAGTGAGAATAGAGTTGACGCCATGATACAAGGACAACAACAACAAAATTAAACTAAAACAAAATAAACAAAAACAATCCATTTAATACAGTATTCACATTTAAAAAATAAGGAATTACTGAGTTATCAAAATTATAATGGCAGAGTTATAAGTGTTGGTTACCTAATAATTTGTCTTCAACAAAATCATAAAAAATAAACAAATACACACACACACACACACACACACACACACACACACACACACGTATTAACTGTGTTCTAAAAGTGACAAGCACATAGATTTGAGATGGTTATTTCCAGTCTGTTGAGAAGTGATTCAGTGGTTATAATGAAAATTGTCAGTGTATTGTTCCTGCTTTATTCAAGGTGAAAATATTACTTTAATCACTTTCAAGAAAATGTGATCTTTTCTGTACTCCTGCTCATTTAATGTGACTGAGAGATATAGTTTGCACTAAATTTTGTATAATCAACATGGCAACTTCATAGAAAACTAAGTATTATGACCTCAAGTCCCTCTTAATTCATAATTCCTTTGGAACTACCTATTATATCAATATAAATGACAAAGAACTTTGGGGTTAGTGCTCTTAATGAAGAGTATTTGTTGTTTTTCTAATGAGGATTTACTGATTATGATTAAACAAGAAGAGGCAAAGGCATTTCACATAGATGGCAGCTCTAACAAATATATTTGTAAATATGATCTTGGCCAACAGTGGGTTCCTTTTAATAGAAGAGTTAATAGCAGTCAATCAAAGTAATCAGAAATTCTACTCTCATGAGTAGTCTGAAGTTTATTGTCATGTCAGATACTCTGCTTGCCCATTTTGGGGATACAGTCAAGCTGGGCCCAAACTAGTCATATGGTAAATATTCAAGGCTCAATATGAGAGTGTCAGTAGCCACCACTTAAGAACAGAAATTAAGATAATTATTCCCAGTGATAAAGCAGCAAGAATTATGTTGGGAGTTCTCAGTTTGTTTCTCAAAGACATTGACCATCATTAACAGAAATAGGGTAAAGATAGCAAATTGGTATCAGAAGTTGAAGTTAGGGAAAGAATTGAAATATCTGAACATCTGAAATTGTATACATATGTGTGTATATATACATATTTATTTATTTATTTCCTGAGCTATACATTAGAATCACCAGACTCCACACCAAGCCATTTAAATCTGAATTTCTGAAGGGAGGAGTGAGAAGGGAGTAAAGGCCAGGCATTAGTATTTTTTTTAAGCTCTTCTGTATATATTTTAATGGTGAGCCAGGGTTGAGAAACTAATATAGAGCAGTGCTTACCAAACTTTAACATGTTTATGAATCACCTGGGAATCTTATTAAATTGCATATTCTGATTCACTAGGTCTGAGGTGGGCCAGAGATTCTACAATTTCTAACAAGTGCTTGGGTGATGATGATGGTGTCAATCCACAGACCACACTTTGAGTTGCAAAGTTTAGAGGATATTATCCACCAATGGGAGGTCATGTGAAAGGACAGGTGAAGAAGGAAGAAGGGATATTTCATGTGTGTGAGAAACAGGGGAAGGATGCTGAATGAATCCAGGGGCCCTATTATTGTGTTCATCGTCATGTGAATGGACAGGTGAAGAAGGAAGAAGGGATATTTCATGTGTGTGAGAAACAGGGGAAGGATGCTGAATGAATTCAGGGGCCCTATTATTGTGTTCATCTTCATGTGAATCAAAGACAGAAGAAGGACTATATGACTTTGTTGAATTTTAGCTTTAGCTCAAAATGTTAGCACATGCAAAGAGGCTATTAAATTCTTGAGCAGCTGTTTCAAACTGCTGTGTATTAGACAGTCCTCTTTAGTCAGAGCTCTGCAGGATTCCTTCCTGAAAAAAAAATTATTCGACCTTTTATTATCACAAAAATAGCAAACAATTGCCACCAGAACACATGAGCAGCTGGTTTTCTCAATGGTCAGAAACACATCTATTTTAAAGTCACTGACCAGTAATTTTTTAATGGTTCCTTAAACTTGCCATAAAAAATGAAGGAAAAAAGACATATTCTGCAAAAAGAAAAAAGAAAACCCATTTTTAACAAGTTATCCAAATTTAATACAAAACATACCTCTGAAAAATAGTCCTTGGAACTCATCCCCCTTGCTCTGCAACTTTAGGTGAATTACTTAAACTACTCTCTGGAAAAAAAAAAAGGGGAGAGAAAAGATATTTTTGGTGTTAGGTCATAAATGTGAAAAATTATTAATATTTTATAGAAACTCTATAGTCCTTGTCTCTGAGGGCAGAACTCAAACCTGCATTATTGGCTAGACATATTCTATCCTTTCTTTACTGTATGTAGTTATATTCTGAGAAACAAGATTTGGCCACTAGTCAGTGTCTTTTTGAGCTATGTGCCTACCTGGCTCAGAAATATAGTCCATCAAACATGGAGCCATGGTTTCATGTACCCCACATTGCTGATACCTAACCATGTTCTGAAGTTCTACTTGCTGGTTCAGAAGCTGTCAGCATGCATTTGATCAGTTTGACCAAAGAAAGGAAAGAAGGTTTCTGAGAGTAAAATTTTCTTATTTCACAATTTCACCTGACCATAAACCTCTTTTCCAGCAAGTAAACAGTCAGTAGCTACCACCCCTATCCATTGGGATATATTATTTATATTCCTCTTTTGAACATCTATCAGATGTAAATGAGAAAATGTTTGTGAATTGCCTAGATCAATATCTAGCACATAGTAGGTAAAAAATATTAGACCCTATTCATTTACCCTTGAGATGAAAGCCCAGCCCTCCTTCTTCTATTAGTGTGATTTTTGGAAAATTACACATTTTAGCCTAAGTTTTCTTACGTTTAGAATAAGAACATACTTATTATACTTTGCAGAGTTTTTGTAAAACGTAGATTAAAAAAAAAAAAGTTGGGCTTAAGTGCAAAATATAGTACCTAACTCATAGGAGGAATTTAATAAATTGCAATAATCAATGTCATTATATCGACATAATAAAATTTAAAAAATTTTTTTAAAAAAGTTAGTAAAACTAGAATTTAGAGAATTTCATTCTATTTGGGCTTTATATTGCAGATATGATCACAGTGCATGTGATTTTTCAAGTGATTTATGTACAACTGTCACTTTCATAAAATATGTACACCTACTGTATCTCTGGCTTAAGGTTCCAGCTGTTATTTGCAATGTGATGCTTTTTGCAGTTCTGCCTTTTTCATTTGTATTTTTTTTTGATCCCTTAGCCAGAAAGCAGCAGAAGTGGAAAGACCATTTGAGCATGAAACAATTAGAATAGAGTGGTCCTTCTTTTGAGCAATTAATTTTGTATGCATATATTGGTGTATCCATAAAACCTGTTTTTGTTCACAGAGTTTATAGATGACCCATTTTTGTTCACGCTAGGGCAGCTGCTTATCGTATCTTTCTGACATCCGATATATGTATATACTTCCAGCCCAGGGGAAATCCGTAATCATGAGTATTATTTTAATACTGAAATTGACTAAGCATGTTCATGACAGCAATAATCTTCCTTGCCATTTCAGTTTCAGAACAAGGTATGGTATAGTGGTTGAAAAGGTAGACTCTGAAGACAGACTGCCTGGGTAAAGAATTCCAGTAATCCAGAAGTCATCAAATTTCTAATTTCCACTGTTCCCTCAAATGTAAACTGGTCATAATAATAGTAGTTACCACATAGTATGTTGTGAGGATTAAATGAATTATTATGTGTATAGTGCTAAACATATGGTAAGTATTCAATACATTTTAGTTATCATGATGAAGTGATGACAATAATCAAACAATTGAAGTGGCTCAAGAGAAGCCAAAGGTTTTCTTCAGCATATTGAGCTTTTATGGTTCTATAGAAGGCAATCATGACTTCTGCTCTTTAAATATTTTTGGTTTGAGATTTGATGCTTTTATATTAGGGCGATACTCTGTCCTTTAACTCCCCTAAAAGACATAGTAAACTTTTTATTTCAGGGCTCTATTTCCTTGACAATCAGGACATTCCAAGCTGTCTAGTGTAGTCCCTGTATAACCGAACATAGAAACAAATTTCAGTAGTTTGTTGCCAATGGGAATTGCTGTGTGGTTCATGAGAACGTGGCCTGTATTGGCCTTTTCTCCTTTCCTAGCACTCATGGGAATATATAAAATATGAAAGTGGCTCTCTTACCAGAGTTAACTTTAAAAAAAATTAATTAGCACATTTAAGAAAATGCATTAAATTCTATTTTCACATAGAAATTAATATTCCTCCACCTTGCAAAATGAACTTGAAGGTACACCTTACTGCCTATGTGGCAGAAGTTAGGCATCTTCTTGGGTTGTCTGACTGAGAGACTGAGTTATGGGCCTTTTTTTCTTATTTCCACAGGCAACTCTTATCAGTATAATGAAGTTGCTGGACATTTTTAGCAAAGTCTAGAAGTTTGCATAGTCTTTGGAATCAGACGTGCCTGCATTTGAATACTCTGTCACTTAACTGAGTCATGTTAGTATAGTCAACCTCTTTAAACCTCAATTTCCTTAGCTTGACACTTGGAAGTAAATGATATAATCCATGTAATGCAATTTAACAGGGGACCTGCTACATAATAAGTATTCAGTAAATGGTTGTTATTGTTTTTGTTATAATCTTCATAAGCTTGGCTCCCTGCATTACTTCTCTATTTCACATACTCTTTAACAAAGCAAACAGAGAAATTCATTGCTTTTCTCTGTTTAATATCATTCCCTTCCTTTCTTTTTCTTTTTCTTTTTTTCCTTCTGAGATGGTCAGGGATTACCCTTATCCCCATTCAGTGAAGTATTCTTATATTGCAGTTGTTACAAATAGAGGGAAAACAAACAAATAAGCAAACAAAAAAACCCTGGCCCGGTGCCTGGCATGGACATGTGGTCAGCATTGCAAAATAGCATCTTATTTATTGTTATTACTATTATTATCATGTGTTATTTTTTGATGAGCAAAATTAGTTTTATTTTCCAAAAAATCTAGAAACATCTTGCAACATCCTTAAGAATGACTCTTGCTTTTCTATCAAACAGCTGTGTAACGTAGATTAGAGATTGGATGCAAACTACAATGGAGCTTCACCTCACTGACTTTAAACCTGAAGAAACAGGGATCTTGTCATTATGTAGAAGATCTAGAACATTAGTTACCCTAGGACAACAGGCCATCTATTGTTTCCCTCATTTGTTCTTCAAGGAAGACCACACTTACTCCTCCTTGAAGGAGCCCAAAGCACTGTGGCGATTAGGTGAGAGCAAAGGAAAATATGTTCTGCAGTACTGGCCCAGGGAGACTCAGAAAAGATTTTTAAAATACCTTTAGCTCATTCACTTTCATGCTGAAAGTGTCGGCAGCTGAACATCAGCTGAGTAAAATTGAATGGGACCTAATATTAGCCTCTCAGGAGTTTGAAGAGAACATGCTCCTTACCACTTGAATGTCTTTCTAATCTACATAAAAAAGGATGTCCTAATCATGATTAAATAATATAAGTATTTATCAGCAAGACCATTAATATGATATCACAAATACAATTCTGCCATGCTTTTTGCATTGATTTTAATTTTGCTTTTGGTTTATTCAATTAATAAAGTATGATAGTGAATTAGACGACTTAACTGTGTAGCTCACATGTGCTCACTGTCAGGCTCTTCTACCAGGTGCCATCTTGCCTGAAGCATCTCTACTGCCTTCAGAGGAGCTGTTAAAGTGGTAAAGATCTCTTAAAGACTGAGGTAAGCACCTGTCAAAAGGCTTGGTGCCTTTGCCCTTAGCTTAAACAGTAGCTAGCTGCATCTGCAGGACCTTGTCCCTCCTGATAGCTGTCGATGCTGGCCTGAAAACCCCTGCCTAACTCCACACAACAGGAGGTATAAAATAGGACAGAAAGCAAATAGCCACAGTTTTAGTTTCAGACCTTATCTCAGGTCTTCCCTTACCAGATCTCTGGACACTGATTCTTAATTTGTCATGTTATAATTGACTTTCCTGCTTTCAATCCTTTGTTTTTATTGACTTCTAGTACCTTTCACATGACAGAGGTGGCCCTGCACCAAGGAAAGTGGTCTATGCCTCAGGATATCACAGTTTCATTGTGTGGTTGGTTTATAAAACCCAATGAAATCAGCCATACAATAGGCCTTACTTCAAGCAGAGACAAAAAGTCTAGCCCTTCTTGGAAGTTCACATATGATTCTCCTCTTTTTCTTAGAAATTCACATGTCTCTTCTCACTCTCTTAGTCATTAATTGTTCAGAGGCAGGAAGAATTCATATTTTGTCTAGAAAAGTCTTCATACTTAGAAGACGTGGGGGTACCTCTGTTAATCTGGGTGGACCTCTAATATGCTATCCATTGGGAAAACTGTAGTCTATAAGACTGATTCTGATAAACTTAGCAACAGGTCTCTAGCCCTGCATCTTTCAGGCCTATCTTAATAACTGCAGCCCCAAAGGAATGCCTACAAGGATCCATCTTTTCCCTAGAATGTAGATAGAGAATAGTGAGAAGCAAAAAATTGTAATGAATAAAAGAGTGTTTACACATTAAATAACCAGTTTGCCAAGATCATAATTCACCTCAATAGTTATTTGCTTGCTAGAACCATTTTGTTTAACTCATCTGTCCTCCTGTGCTCTAGAACTTATGTGCCTGTACCTATTATTGAACTCCATCTGCCCCAATTTATCTGGACTAAACCCTAAACCTCTTGACAAATTAGATCTACATATGTTACTTAATTCTTTGAGCTTTGCCTAGTCTGGTTCCCTTATAGCAAAATCTATTCTGCTGCTGTTCACACAATTTTTAGTTGCCACTCAGTAATATATAAATACTGGTTTGTTGTCTATTTAGTAAAAGTTATAAAAGAAAAATGGAATGATAATACACCTTGCACTTGCCAAAGACTTAATTATACTAGCATTATTACTAGTACCAATTAATAATCACTTAAAAATTCTTGAATTTAGCATGAAAATTATCTCATGGCAGGTTTTTAGTTAGTTAGCTCTTTTGAGTGTATAAAGTGTCAATGTGGTGATTTCACTTTAAATTTAAGTTTAATGGAGTGCGTATTTCCAAGGACATAAAATTACTATGTTGATTTTTAATATTCATTCATTACATATTCTAAACAACTATGTATCTATCATTCCTGGGGCAGGAACCATGCTTTATTTATCTTTGGATCTCCCAGAGCACATAGAAGGCCCTCAGTAGATGTTAGTTGCATAACCAGTGAAAAACTAATAGAACTAACATAATGATATTTCCATTTGGCAAACTTACCGTGGCCTACTCAATAAGATACTTAAGTGTACACAGACAAAGATAATGCTCCTCAAAATGAATGTTAGGCTATGAAAATATAGTTCATATTCTATTTTCAAGCAAGTGTGCTTTCTTTCTAATAAAAAAGCAATTCTAAAAATATAATGGAAGTCAATAAGCAAATATGATTTAATATACATATTTACATTGAATACTCTGTTTTTCACAAGTACAATTAATGTATAAAATGAAGTCAAACTGTAAGACATTATAGTGTGCTGATGATGTCACCATGCAAAAAACTTGTTAGCTACTCAATGGGGAGGTCTTCTATCCTCTTAAAAATGCCAATGTTTTTGAAAAAAAAGTTCAATAGCTGTAGGACACAACCAAAATGGTTATATGTATGACTTATTCTGTAATATGACATATGCTTCAGGAGAATTGTTAATTTGCTGTATATTTTATTCTTTTTATTTTTTGATTGTACATATCTGTGGGGTATGATGTTGAATATCAATACCTGTGTACAATAAGTGATGCTCAAATCAGGATAATTATTGTATTTATCATTACACGATATAATTATTCATTTTAGTTAAAACTCTCTCTTTCTAAGCCAGCGCCAACTGACAGCACCAGTGCACACAGCCACCTCACTGGCCCCTGGAAAGTGGCCCTGCCCACCAGCCAGCCCCAACTGATGGCACCAGCATGTGCAGCTGCCTCACCAGCCCCCGGGAAGTGGCTCCACCAACCAGCCCACCTGACTGATGACAGTCACTTCACAGGCAGTAACACTCCTAGCTGTTGCTGCAGACACCAGTGCTGAGTAAGTAGTCCATGACAGCCACTGCTATAGCAACTACTGCTGCAAGGATGGCTTGTTGCCACACCACCAGCCACTGCCACCTTATAGGCAGCCCACTGACCACTCATTAGCATAGACAGAAAGAGAGTCACCAGTGGAGCCCAGAGAAAAAAGTGAGTGAGGGCAGATCCATGACCCAGTGGCCCAGCCTACAGGAAGAATTATGCTGCCATATGTGGTAGCACAAGTGGGGGTGGGAAGCACATGTGCAACCCATAAGACTGCCTTCATCTGGGGAGAGACACACATGGAACCCCCTGAAAGTACAGAAACCCAAGATACCCAAACAGAGTAAGAAAGAAAATTTCCGTTTCAAGATGGCGGTGGCTGCGGCGACTGGCGCGCGGAGTAGCTGAGGTGGAAAAGGCGGCCACTGGGCCTCAGGCAGCCGGGAAACTTGTGGACCTTCCTCTTGCCATCTCTTAAGGGAGGACCGCTGCTGCTGGCTGGTCGTGGGGGGTGACCACCACTTTGCCCCGGCAGGAGAGGCTGCCTCATTTACAGGCAACAGCTTTGAAGTGTGGAGCAGGAAAAGAACTGATTCTTAGCTGCAAAAGCGAGTCTCGAAACAGGGAACACGGCGCCAGGGCTGCTGTGGATGCAGACAGGATCCCGGAGGCCGGGGCCGCGCTGAAGGCGGCCAGCTGCTCTATTCAGGATTCGAGGTTTCAGGCCGGCATTAAAGAAGATTCCTGGGAGCGCCCGAGCCGCGCCATGACTGAACAGCCCGAGGCGGCAGCAGCCGAGAACACGGAAGGTGACAAACCAGAGACAGAGAGCGAGCACCCGACCTGGCACAGCACTGTGAGTGACCCCCTGGTCCAGCTCTGTTCGGGGGGCGGATGCCCACCTGGCTCCCGCCTGCACCACCAGGCCACTCACCGCCCCGGTGCTGCCTCCATTTTCCCAGGTGCGGGCAGCTCCGCCCTGCTCGGCCATCACTGAGCCCTCCCACTTGCTTGGCCTGGCGCGGGGCTTTCCGGAGCCTGCGGACCGGCCTCCGCTCCCACTCCCTCCACGGTTCTCTGGCGGGGCTGGTGGCGTGGGGCGTCCCTGGCCAGTGTTGGGAGGACAAGGAAGTATGGGCGGGCCGACTGTCATTCCACCACACCCTGGACTCCGGCCCCCGGTAAGCTTCCTGTTACTGGGAGGCAGATACCATCTCT
This sequence comes from Cynocephalus volans, assembly GCF_027409185.1. NCBI lineage: Eukaryota > Metazoa > Chordata > Mammalia > Dermoptera > Cynocephalidae > Cynocephalus > Cynocephalus volans. The sequence continues at coordinate 107,522,495 of NC_084478.1, read as the reverse complement.
GTGGCCACCAGTTTGGAAAAAAGCCTAACGAATTTCTGGTTGGGAATAGTGTGGTAGGAGAGTTCCCAGGTCCGCTTGAACCTGCCGGAGAGCAGGCTGCAGGTGGGCGCTAGGCTCGGTTTATACCGGGGGGATACAAAGGTGAACAAGACCCGAGAAAGATCTACACAGTGCTACAAAGGCACCCAGAGCGACCGGTCATCTGTGCCTAGCAGAAACCTGGTAGACTTCCTGGGCGAGGCGGTGCCGAGCAGGGTCTTGAAGGCCCAGCTGATAGACGAGGGGTGCAGAAGACACGTCCCAGCCCAGCACAGTGCGCACAGAGGGGGGAGACGTGCGGCCAGGGAGGTGGAGACTCGACAGAAACCACACACCCGGTGGGGTTGCCACTGCATGATCTAACAGCCTGGGCCAGAGCACACGGAACAGGGAGAGGTCCTGCACAGGAAGTGAAAGCTCAACAGAGATCACACACCCTGTGGTACGTGATCCACCAGCCCAGCAGAGTCCAAGCTGACCAGAAAGCTGGCTCCCCGGAGAAGCCCAAGACCCGAGGCAACCACACACACAAGGCACTAGAGGCCAACTGAGCAGTCACGGAGGGAGCCGTACGAAATTGGCAACCACAGAAACATCCTAGTTAGTCATTAGTCTCAAACCGGTGGTCTGTGCAACCCCCTGCCACAATGAATAAACACCAAAAAAAAAGATACCAGAAATACAAAAAATCAAAAGTACACCACCAAAAGTTAATAAATCTCAAACTCTAGATCCTATAGAACAAGAAGCCCTTGAAATGACTGACAAGGAATTTCGAGTGATAATTCTAAGGAAACTGAATGAGATACAAGAAAACTCAGCTAGACATCATGATGAAATGAGGAAAAGTATACAGGATCTGAAAGAGGAAATGTACAAGGAAATCAATGTCCTGAAAAAAAAATGTAGCAGAACTTGCTGAACTGAAGAAGTTATTCAGCGAAATAAAAAACACAACAGAGAGTTTAACCAGCAGGCTTGTCGAAGTTGAAGAGAGAACCTCTGAACTTGAAGATGGGCTGTTTGAAATAACACAAGCAGACAAAAAGAAAGAAAAAAGAATCAAGGACATGGAAGAAAATCTGAGAGAGATATCAGACAACATCAAGCACTCAAATATCCGAGTCATGGGGATTCCAGAAGGGGAGGAAAATGGAGATTCCATTGAAAACATATTCAACAAAATAGTGGCAGAAAACTTCCCAGGTATAGGAAAAATCACAGATCTTCAGATCCAGGAAGCTCAACGATCTCCAAACGTATTCAACCCAAAAAGGCCTTCTCCAAGACATGTCATAGTCAAATTGGCAAAACTCAGAGACAAAGAGAGAATCTTAAAAGCTGCAAGAGAGAAGCGTCAAATCACCTATAAGGGAGCCCCAATCAGGTTAACATCAGACTTCTCATCACAAACCCTAAAAGCTAGAAAGGAATGGGATGATATTTTCAAAATACTAAAAGACAAAGATTGCCAGCCAAGAATACTCTACCCTGCAAGGCTATCCTTCCGAAATGAGGGGCAAATAGTATATTTCTCAGACAAACAAAAACTGCGGGAGTTCACTACCACAAGACCACCCTTACAAGAAATCCTCAAGGGAGTACTGGGTTTGGTTCCAGAAAAATAATTACCACTGCCATAAAAACCCATGAAAAATCAAAACCCGCTAGTATAATAAAAATGGCATTCATGAAGAGAAAACAAGCTAAAAAAAACACTATCTACAACCTAAGGAATCACCAAACAAAGAAAGCAAACAGTAAATCAGAAAGCAAGGAACAAAAGACACCTAAGACAACCAAACAACCAATAAAATGCTAGGAATAAATCAACACCTTTCAATAACAACTCTTAATGTAAAAGGCTTAAATTCCCCAATTAAAAGATACAGACTGGCTGACTGGATCAAAAAGCAGGACCCAACTATATGCTGCCTACAAGAGACCCACCTCACCCATAAAGATTCACACAGACTAAGAGTGAAAGGATGGAAAAAGATTTACCATGCAAACAGAAAAGAAAAACGAGGTGGAGTAGCTATTCTTCTATCTGACAAAATAGACTTTAAACTAAAAACCATAAAAAGAGACAACGAGAGACACTACTTAATGTTAAAAGGTCTGATCCATCAAGAAGACATAACAATCATAAATATGTATGCACCCAATGTTGGAGCAGCCAGATTTATAAAACAAACTCTATTAGACCTAAAGAAGGAAATAGACACTAATACCATAATAGCAGGGGACCTGAACACCCCACTGTCAATATTAGACAGATCATCTAGGCAAAGAATCAGTAGAGAAACACAAGATCTAAACAAGACTCTAGACCAATTGGAATTGGCAGATATCTACAGAACATTCCACCCAACAACCTCAGAATATTCATTCTTCTCATCAGCACATGGATCATTCTCCAGGATAGATCACATATTAGGTCACAAATCAAGTCTCAATAAATTCAAAAAAATTGGAATTATCCCATGTATCTTCTCAGACCACAATGGATTAAAACTAGAAATTAATAACAAACGAAACTCTGGAAACTATACAAACACATGGAAATTAAACAGCATTCTACTTAATGACATATGGGTCCAAGAAGAAATCAAGCAGGAAATCAAAAAATTTATTGAATCTAATGAAAATAATGATACATCATAACAAAACCTGTGGGATACTGCAAAAGCAGTATTGAGGGGAAAATTTATTGCATTAAATGCTCACTTCAGAAGAATAGAAAGATGGCAAGTGAACACCCTATCACTTCACCTTAAAGAACTAGAAAAACAAGAACAATCCAAACCTAAAATTAGCATACGGAAAGAAATCATTAAGATCAGAGCAGAACTGAATGAAATTGAAAACCAAAAAACAATTCAAAAGATCAACGAATCAAAAAGTTGGTTTTTTGAAAAGATAAATAAAATTGACAAACCATTAGCATGGCTAACAAAAAAAAGAAGAGAGAAGACTCAAATAACAGAAATTAGAAATGAAAAAGGTGATATTACAACTGATTCATCTGAAATACAAGGAATCATTCGAGACTACTATAAACAACTATACGCCAACAAATTTGAAAATCTGGAGGAAATGGATAAATTTCTGGACACATACAAGCTCCCAAAACTGAACCGTGAAGACGTAGAAAATTTGAACAGACCAATAACAATAAAGGAGATTGAAGCTGTTATCAGAAGGCTCCCAACAAAGAAAAGCCCAGGACCAGATGGATTCACAGCAGAATTTTACCAAACATTCAAAGAGGAATTGACACTGATTCTTTACAAACTATTCCAAAAGATTGAAACGGACGCAAATCTCCCAAACTCATTCTATGAAGCAAACATCATCCTGATACCAAAACCAGGTAAAGATATAACCAAAAAAGAAAACTACAGGCCGATATCCTTGATGAATATAGATGCAAAAATCCTCACTAAAATACTAGCAAACAGAATACAGGAACACGTACGAAAAATTATTCATCATGATCAAGTGGGATTCATCCCAGGGATGCAAGGTTGGTTCAACATACGCAAATCAATAAATGTGATACACCGTATTAATAAACTCAAACACAAGGACCATATGATCATCTCTACAGATGCTGAAAAAGCATTTGATAAAGTTCAGCACTCATTCATGACAAAGACCCTCTATAAGTTAGGTATAGAGGGAAAGTATCTCAACATAATTAAAGCCATATATGCCAAACCCACTGCCAATATCATCCTGAATGGGGAAAAGCTGAAAGCTTTTCCTTTAAGAACAGGAACTAGACAAGGATGCCCACTCTCACCACTCCTATTCAACATAGTGTTGGAAGTACTAGCCAGAGCAATCAGAGAAGAGAAGGAAATAAAGGGCATTCAGATTGGAAAAGATGAAGTCAAACTGTCCCTGTTTACAGATGACATGATCCTATATATCGAAGAGCCTAAAACCTCTACAAAAAAAGCTGTTGGAATTGATAAATGTTTTCAGCACAGTAGCAGGATACAAAATCAACACACAAAAATCAGTAGCATTTCTTTTCTCCAATAGTGAACATGCAGAAGGAGAAATCAAGAAAGCCTGCCCATTTACAATAGCCACCAAAAAAATAAAATACTTAGGAATTGAGTTAACCAAGGAGGTGAAAAATCTCTATAATGAAAACTACAAACCACTGCTGAGAGAAATTAGAGAGGATACAAGAAGATGGAAAGATATTCCATGCTCTTGGATTGGAAGAATCAACATAGTGAAAATGTCCATACTACCCAAAGTGATATACAAATTCAATGCAATCCCCATCAAAATTCCAAAGACATTTTTCTCAGAAATGGAAAAAACTATTCAGACATTTATATGGAACAATAAAAGACCACGCATAGCCAAAGCAATGCTGAGCAAAAAAAATAAAGCTGGAGGCATAACACTACCTGACTTTAAGCTATACTACAAAGCTATAATAACCAAAGCAGTATGGTACTGGCTTAAAAACAGACACACTGACCAATGGAATAGAATAGAGAATCCAGAAATCAACCCACACACTTACTGCCATCTGATCTTTGACAAAGGCACCAAGCCTATTCACTGGGGAAGGGACTGCCTCTTCAGTAAATGGTGCTGGGATAACTGGATATCCATATGCAGGAGAATGAAACTAGATCCATACCTCTCACCGTATACTAAAATCAACTGAAAATGGATTAAGGATTTAAATATACACCCTGAAACAATAAAACTTCTTAAAGAAAACATAGGAGAAACACTTCAGGAAATAGGACTGGGCACAGACTTCATGAATACGACACCAAAAGCACGGGCAACCAAAGGAAAAATAAACAAATGGGATTATATCAAACTAAAGAGCTTCTGCACAGCAAAAGAAACAATTAACAGAGTTAAAAGACAACCAACAGAGTGGGAGAAAATATTTGCAAAATATACATCTGACAAAGGAATAATATCCAGAATATATAAGGAACTCAAACAACTTTACAAGAAGAAAACAAGCAACCCAATTAAAAAATGGGCAAAAGAGCTAAGTAGGCATTTCTCTAAGGAAGATATACAAATGGCCAACAGACATATGAAAAAATGCTCCACATCACTCAGCATCCGGGAAATGCAAATCAAAACCACATTGAGATACCATCTAACCCCAGTTAGGATGGCTAAAATCCAAAAGACTATGAACGATAAATGCTGACGAGGCTGTGGAGAAAAAGGAACTCTCATACATTGTTGGTGGGACTGCAAAATGGTGCAGCCTCTATGGAAAATGGTATGGAGGTTCCTCAAACAATTGCAGATAGATCTACCATACGACCCAGCTATCCCACTGTTGGGAATATACCCAGAGGAATGGAAATCATCAAGTCGAAGGTATACCTGTTCCCCAATGTTTATCGCAGCACTCTTTACAATAGCCAAGAGTTGGAACCAGCCCAAATGCCCATCATCAGATGAGTGGATACGGAAAATGTGGTACATCTACACAATGGAATACTACTCAGCTATAAAAACGAATGAAATACTGCCATTTGCAACAACATGGATGGACCTCGAGAGAATTATATTTAGTGAAACAAGCCAGGCACAGAAAGAGAAATACCACATGTTCTCACTTATTGGTGGGAGCTAAAAATTAATATATAAATTCACACACACACACACACACAAAAAAAAAAACCGGGGGGGGGGGGAAGAAGATATAACAACCACAATTATTTGAAGTTGATATGACAAGCAAACAGAAAGGACATTGTTGGGGGGGAGGGGGGGAGGGAAAAGGGAGGGAGGTCTTGGTGATGGGGAGTAATAATCAGCTACAATGTATATCGACAAAATAAAATTTTTTAAAAAAAAGAAAGAAAATTTCCAATCACCACCAACCCATCCACTGACAGGGGAAGCAAGGTTCCAGGAGGAGCCTTTGCCTGTAAGAAAGAGGAAAGAGAAAACACGCCCAGGGTCACCCATTCAAACTGAGGAGCACCAGTATACCCCAGTGCACCCATCATGGTCTTGGAGAGCTAGCTGGGGTGCCAACAGGCCTGCCCAGCGTCACCCACCACAGCCAAAAGAACTAGAGAGCTTGGCCACATCCTAGATGAGTCAACATAGTACCACCAACCTCAGCAAAGAATCTATGTGCCCAAAGGACTCTGCAAAGGAGGCACACATATGCAATTCCAACACTGAATTTGGCCAAAATACCCACACAGAGACTACACTACTGTGTCCACTTGGAACCAGTACTAAAACAACACACAAAATAGTCATTATCAAACAAATCTACAAGAGGAAGTCTCTCTCCTCAAGTCCACTCCAGAGTAATAAAAACACAGCTGCTCTGTCAATGACTATACATCAATGTAGAGATACTAGAAATATGAAAAAATAAGAAAATGATATCACTGAAGGAGTACAATAATTCTCAAGTACCAAACCCTATAGAGCAAGAGGTCCTTGAAATGACTGAAAAAGAATTCCAAGCAACAATCTTAAGGAAACTCAATGAGATACAGGAAGACTCAGTCGGATGACACTATGAGATGAGAAAAAGTATCCAGGATCTGCAGGGGGAAATGTACAAAGAGATTAATGCCTTAAAAAAGAATGTAGAGAGCTCCTGAGGCTGAAGGATTCATTCCATGAAATGAAAAATGCTACAGAGAGCTTAAAGAGCAGGCTATAGCAAACAGAAGAAAGAATTTCTGATCTTGAAGATGGTCTTTTTGAAATAACCAAAGCGGACAACAAAAAAAAAAAAAAGAAAGAAAAGAAAGAAAGAAAGAAAGAAAAAAGAACTTTAAAACATGAAGAAAATCTAAGAGAGTTAGTAAACAAAACTGGAAGTGCACAAACATCCAAATCATGGGTGTTCCAGAAGGGGAGAAGAAAAGAAAAGGCATTGAAAATATATTCAATGAAATAGTACCAGAAAACTTCCCAGATATAGGAAGAGATATGGATCTTCAGATTCATGAGGCTCAAAGATCCCCAAACAGATTCAATCCAAAAAGATCCTCTCTAAGACAAATTGTAATCAAATTGGCAAAGTTCAAAGACAGACAGAAAATCCTAAAAACAGCAAGAGAAAAGCATCAAGTCACCTACAAGGGAGCCCCATCAGACTAACAGCAGACTTCTCAACAGAAACTCTAAAGGACAAAAGAGAATGGGATGATATATTCAAAATACTAAAAGAAAAAAAAAATGCCAGCCAGGAATTCTATATGGCTATCATTTAGAAATGAGCATATTTCCCAGACAAACAAAAACTTCATGAGTTTACCACCACACAACCAGCCCTACAAGAAAACCTCATGGGAGTACTGCATCTGGAATCTGAAAAACAATAATCACTACCATGACCACATAAGAAAGAACAAAACCACTAGTAGAAAAAAAATGCAACAAGAAAGAGAAAGAAACTTTATTTAACCATCTCAAAAAACCAACAAACATGGAAAACAAACAATAAAAGGAGAAGAAAGGAACAAAAATATGTGAAATATCCAAACAAAAATCAATAAAATGCCAGAAGTAGGTCAATACCTTCAGCCATAACCCTAAATTAAGTGGATTAAACTCCCTTCTCAAAGACACAGACTGATTGGATTAAAAAAACTAGATCCATTAATTGTTTCTTTTGCTGTGCAGAAGCTTTTTAGTTTGATATAATCCCATTTGTTTAATTTTCCTTTGGTTGCCCGTGCTTTTGGGGTCGTATTCATGAAGTCTGTGCCCAGTCCTATTTCCTGAAGTGTTTCTCCTATGTTTTCTTTAAGAAGTTTTATTGTTTCAGGGTGTATATTTAAATCCTTAATCCATTTTGAGTTGATTTTAGTATATGGTGAGAGGTATGGATCTAGTTTCATTCTCCTGCATATGGATATCCAGTTATCCCAGCACCATTTGCTGAAGAGGCAGTCCCTTCCCCAGTGAATAGGCTTGGTGCCTTTGTCAAAGATCAGATGGCAGTAAGTGTGTGGGTTGATTTCTGGATTCTCTATTCTATTCCATTGGTCAGTGTGTCTGTTTTTATGCCAGTACCATACTGTTTTGGTTATTATAGCTTTGTAGTATAGTTTAAAGTCAGGCAGTGTTATGCCTCCAGCTTTATTTTTTTTGCTGAGCATTGCTTTGGCTATGTGTGGTCTTTTATTGTTCCATATAAATGTCTGAATAGTTTTTTCCATTTCTGAAAAAAATGTCTTGGGAGAAAATATTTGCAAAATATACAGCTGACAAATGATTAATATCCAGAATATATAAGGAACTCAAACAACTTTACAAGAAGAAAACAAGCAACCCAATTAAAAAATGGGCAAAAGAGCTAAGTAGGCATTTTTCTAAGGAAGGTATACAAATGGCCAACAGACATATGAAAAAATGCTCAACATCACTCAGCATCCGGGAAATGCAAATCAAAACCACATTGAGATACCATCTAACCCCAGTTAGGATGGCTAAAATCCAAAAGACTCTGAACGATAAATGCTGGCGAGGTTGCGGAGAAAAAGGAACTCTCATACATTGTTGGTGGGACTGCAAAATGGTGCAGCCTCTATGGAAAATGGTATGGAGGTTCCTCAAACAATTGCAGATAGATCTGCCATACGACCCAGCTATCCCACTGTTGGGAATATACCCAGAGGAATGGAAATCATCAAGTCGAAGGTATAACTGTTCCCCATGTTTATCGCAGCACTCTTTACAATAGCCAAGAGTTGGAACCAGCCCAAATGCCCATCATCAGATGAGTGGATACGGAAAATGTGGTACATCTACACAATGGAATACTACTCAGCTATAAAAACGAATGAAATACTGCCATTTGCAACAACATGGATGGACCTTGAGAGAATTATATTAAGTGAAACAAGTCAGGCACAGAAAGAGAAATACCACATGTTCTTACTTATTGGTGGGAGCTAAAAATTAATATATAAATTCACACACACACACACACACACACACACACACACACACACATAAAAAAAACTGGGGGGTGGGAAGAAGATATAACAACCACAATTATTTGAAGTTGATACGACAAGCAAACAGAAAGGACATTGTTGGGGGGGAGGGGGGGAGGGAGAAGGGAGGGAGGTTTTGGTGATGGGGAGCAATAATCAGCTACAATGTATATCGACAAAATAAAATTAAAAAAAAAAAACTAGATCCAACTATATACTGTCTTCAAGATACTCACCTCTCCTATAAAGACACACACAGACAAAGAGTGAAAGGATGGAAAAAGATATACCATGCAAATGGAAATGAAAAACAAGCAGGAGTAGCTATTCTTATATTGGATAAAATCAATTTTAAACCAAAAGCCATAAAAAGAGATAAAGAAGGCCACTATATAATGATACATTAACATTGTGAAAATCTCCATACTACCCAAAGCAATTGTTGTAGATTGATTCAATTGTATCCCCCAAATTTCATTTATTAGAAACTTAATTCCCACTGTAATTGTTGAGGGTGGGAAATCCTATTATGGTAATTGAAAGGTGGAGGCTTGAAGAGGTGGTTAGATTGTAGGACCATGTCTAGTGAATAGATTAAAAATGGTTGTCATGGCATGATCAGGAGGGCTTTAAAAGGAGAGTGCATGAAGGATTATGCCTCTCTCTGCTCCACCACTTTCTACAATGTGAGATTCCTGGGTCACTATAGCCACCACGAGGCCCTTCACCAAATATGTTCCCCAGACTTTAGACTTCCCAACCTCTGAAGCTGTAAGCAATAAATTTCATTTTCTTTATAAATCACCCAGGTCCTTATATTTGGTTACAAGCAACAGAAATGGACTAATATAGCAATCTACGGATTCAACTCAATACCCATCAAAATATCAATGACATTCTTTACAGAAATAGAAAAAAACAATCCTAACATTCATAGAACAACAAAAGACCCCGAATTGCCAAAGCAATCCTGAGTTAATAAAATGATAAAGCTGAAGGCATATTATTACCTTCCTTCAATTTATACTACAAAGCTACAGTAACCAAAACAGCATGGTACTTGCATAAAAACAGATGCTCACACCAATGGAACAGAATAGAGAACCCAGAAATCAACCTATATACCTACAGCCAACTGATCTTCAACAAAGACACCAAGAACACATATTGTGTTGGGAAAACTGGACATCCATGTCTAGAAGAATGAAACTAGACCTGTACCTCTCAGCATACACCAAAATCAATTCAAAATGAATTAAAGACATATATAAGATTCAATACTATAAAACTCCTATTAGAAAACATATAGGAAACACTTCAGGAAGTAGGACTGACTGGGAAACGAATTTATGAATAAGACCCCAAAAGCACAGAGAACAAAAGAAAAAATAAACAAATGTGATTATATCAAACTGAAAAGCTTCTGCATAGCAAAAGAAACAACAGAGTGAAAAGACAACCTAAGAGTGGGAGAAAATATTTGCAAACTATGCATCTGACAAAGAATTAATATCCAGAATGTACAAGGAACACAAAAAATTTACAGTAAAAAAACAACCGAATTAAAAAGTGGGCAAAGGAGCCAAATAGGCATTTCTCAAAGAAAGATATATGAATGGCCAACAGACACATGAAAAATGCTCAACATCACCAACCATCAGAGAAATGCAAATCAAAACCACACTGAGATATCATCTCATCCCAGTTAGACTGCTATCAAAAAGACAGAGAATAACAAAAGCTGGTCAGGATCCAGAGAAAGGGGAACCCTCCTACATTGTTGGTGGGACTGTAAAACGGTATGGAGGTTCCTCAAACAACTACAGATAGAACTGCCATAGGATCCAGCTATTCCACTGCTGGGCGTATACTCAAAATAGTGTAAGTCATCATGCTCAAGGGATACCTGCACTCCCATGTTTATTGCAGCTCTATTTACAATAGCCAAGAGTTGGAACCAATCTAAATGTCCATCAAGAGAAGACTAGATAAGGAAAATGTGGTATATTTACACAATGGAATGCTACTTAGCCATAAAAAAGGATGAAATCCTGCCATTCACAGCAACATGGACGAACTTAGAGAAAATTATGTTAAGTGAAATAAACCAGGCACTGAAAGAGAAATACCACATGTCCTCACTTATAAGTGGGAGCTAAAAAAATAAACAAATAAATATTAAAAAAAGGAAAGATACACCTACTGCAATAATATGTTGAATTTTCAAAAGAAGAGAGCAGAATTCAGGTTACCAGAAGTGGGAAAGGGGGAGGAGAATGGAGATAAGAGAGAAATTGGTAAAGGGACAGGAAAATTGAATACAATGTATACTAATTATCCTGGTTTGAACATCACATTTTCCACATAGGTATTAGTATTTGTACTAGTCCATTTTTGTGTTACTATAACAGAATACCTGAGACTGGGTAACATAAAGAACAGAGGCTTATTTGGCTCATGATTCTGGGACAGCTGCATCCAGCACAGGCCTCACGCTGCTTCTACTCACAGCGGAAAGTGGCAGGCAGCCGGCCGGTACAAGCAGATCACATGGCGAGAGGAAGCAAGAGAGAGAAGCAGAGAAGGTGCCAGGGTCTTTTAAACAAACAACTCTCAGAGCAACTAATAGAGAGTGGACTCACTCACTACTCACTAGCCCCCCCACCCCCCAGGGAGAGCATTAATCCATTCATGAGGGATCCGCCCCTGTGACTTAAACTGCCACGCTGGGGATCAGTTTTCCACATGAATCCTGGAAGGACAATACATCCAAACTCCATCAGTATTCAATGCTGTACCCCACAGATATTTACAATCAACTATGTTCTAATAAAAAAATAAAACCAAACTCTTTCCTTCCAATGTAAATCTTGCATAAAAGTATAAACTACAAACACCAATCATCTTATATAAAAACATACAACGACTTTTGGATCCAAATATAGGAGGGGTATTTTTTAGTCCAAGGTGTGCTATATTTTTACTTCATCAGTTAAAGAGCTGGATGTGTGCCTGTTTCCCTCTCCCATAAAAATAGGGTTTCATCCTAATTAGCTTTTTATTTCTTCTCTTACTTGTGCTCAGAAATGGGTTCTATGATCTCTGTAACAGTCAGGATAGGCCAGAAGGTTATATTGCAGAAACAAACAATCCAAATGTTCTACTGGCTTAAAACATCAAAGTTTATTTCTTAATTTCCCAAGGTGCTGGAGTCTGCAATCCAGGGCATTGCCAGTCACTGTGGCAGAGGAAAGAAAAGAAGTCAATAAATTGTACACTAGCTCTTAAAGCTTCCATTTAAAAATGAGATGGGTCATTGTTTCTCATACTTCAATTAACAAATCAAGTTATATGGCCACATCTAATTCCAAGGAGACAGGGTAGTAAAATTCTACCATTTGTCTGGAAGGAAGACCCAAAATTGTTGATGAAAAATATTAATGACTAACAAAATTCCCTTTTTCTAACCCACCTATGCCAGTCCAGAAACTTACGATGTTTCTCAAATTATCTGTAGTTAATTAAAATGACATATTTTTAGAGTGCCGACCACTCTCAAAGGTCAGCATTAAGTCTTGGTTCATACTGTTATCTGATTTCCACTAGTTTCTACTATCAGGGTGACTTATCAAGTAACTTCTGTTAAGTTTTTTAGTTCTCATTCCTATCTCCTCCCACACCCATCTTGCAATCAGCCATCTGCTTAGTAAGTGATAACATCAAGGGCTCAATTTTCAAAATTAGGTGCTTAATTAGATTGCTAACCCACTGGGTAGGGACCGCTTCAAACTGCTTCACATTCTATAGAGTACCTCAAGAAATAGCTTGCAGTGCTGTTGTTATTCACCAAATCCTTAATTTGATGACCCAGATATGGAGTTGACTGTCTATATGCCTCAGTGCCTATTTGAGGGCTCCAAAGTGGGCTGAGTATCTGGAGGATATTGGACTATTAACTGTCATCAGTAAAATACCCAAACTTCAAAATCTCACACTAGTGGACATATGTGTACTTGTATTTAATGCCATTTTATGGGAGCATCCTCTTTGAAAGATGTTTGCCAGTTTTAAATGGGCCACACACCATTTTGAAAGGAATTGGAAAGTGTTTATTGGGGTAACACTGTTGTAAATAAATTAATCAGCAATTTAAGACTATAATGGGTTCTGTTACTACTAAATACAGGTATAAGCTGCAGATACTCCTCATTATAACCCCAAGCCAAAGCAAAATTGAGATGAAAATGAGAAGGTTAACGTGATCCATACTTTTATTAATGTAAGTTTTTGAACGAGATGATCAATATCCTGCATTATTAAATATCTGGACATAGATGAAGGTTCATCCTTCCCAGCTTCTCTACCAACTGTATTTTACTAAAGCGTTATGGAAAAGATTTGTTTCAACAGTTTAAAATGTGGAAGTTGATTGTTGGCCTATCTGTACAAAGATGGTAAACAAATTGAGTACAACTTTGAAGTAAGAGTAGTTCTCTATTAGTGAATGTTCCACAAATTGCTCTGCTTAGCCATGGCTTTTTCACATTTCCCTGTACTTGTCAAATGTAAATGTTGTCAGTGTTAGATTTATTTTTCAGTAAATTTGTTTTTTCATAGAGCCTCTGCTTAGAGCTAGAAAGCAACCATTGGTAAAACTTATTAAAACTTTTTCCAATCTGTCAGCTAAAACAGGACACATTGGGTTTTTCAGTATCATGGTTAGATTCCCATCACTGCTTCTTTGATCTTGAGGTACAATTATGATGAGCAGAGTGAGCATGTACGTGTGTGTATGTTTTCTGACTTCTATTATTTTAAGAGGAAGAATGATCCTTCAGAGACCATTTAGCTGAAGAAAAGCTGAACTGAGATCATCCAAGCACCACCGAGCTGCCATCCTCTCCGGATAAAGGGTCAGCATTATTGGCCTCTGTTAATGGTAAGCTTGATGTGCATTACAGTAACTGCTGCCTGAAGGTGTTGCCATAGACACAGATATCAACGCATCTGGTGGAGGAGTTATACATTGAAGGAAAAACTGGGAGAATATAAAGTGTATATTACCGGATCTTGCAAAGAAGAAGAAAAATATAAAGTCCTATGGCCATATTGTGATGTGTGTTTCAAAAGTTGTGTGACAACACTTTCTACTTTCATTTATTGAGTGATTAATATATGTTAGGGTTGTGCTAAACACTTTGCAAACATCTCACTTAATTTTCCTGATAACCCTGTGAAATGGATATCAGTATTACTCTCACTTTTTGTACAAAGAAACTGAAGCTCAGGGAAATGAATTTACCCAAGATTATGCAGCCAATAAGCTGTGTAAGTGGAATTCAACTTTAATCTGTTTCATCTCTAAGTTGTGTTCTAAGCCACTCTAATATATTGTTACAGATTTATGATATAAAGTAAACCCTAATCTGTGGTTGAAAGTAAGAAATCCCCCAATGGAACAGAGCCTGACACATAGCAGATGATTAAAAACTATTTAATAAATGAATTAATGGTGGGTTGAATTTTCCTGTATGTGGGTGTGGTAGGTAGAATTCTAAGATGGCACTCAAGATTTTCCACTACCCCCCACCCCCATCCCATATGTATGTCCTGCACAGTAACTGGGACTATGAATATTGAATATTATAGATCTTACTTCCATGATTAGGTTATGTTATGTGGCACAGTTGACCTTAAAGATAGGGAAATTATCTGGGTGGGCCTGACCTAATCACATAAACCCTTTAAAAACAGCATTTAGCTAGCTGTAGAAGAGAATGTTAGAGGTTTGAAATGTGAGAAGGATTTGACATGTCATTACTAGCTTGAATATGGAGGGGGACACACAGCAAGGAACATAGATGATCTTTAGCATATAAGAGAGGAACCCAGCTGACAGCTGGTAAGGAAAAGGGCACCTCAGTTCTATAACCACGAGGAACTGAATTCTGCTAACAACAAGAATGAACATGGAAGGGAATTTTTCCCCAGAGCCTCCAGATAAGAACTCAGCCTAACCACCACCTTGATTTTAACCTTGTGAGACTCTGAGCAGAGAACCCAGTCATATGATGTCAGACTTCTGACCTACAGAATAATGAGCTAATAAATGGGTGGTGTGTTAACCTGCTAAATTTGTGGTAATTTGTTACAGAGAAATACAAAATTAATATGCTAGTTGTATTAAGTAACCATACTGCATATGGTCTTTATTTTATTATGAGCTTTTGTTTTTCAGAACTTTCAGTTGGCTTCTTCTATGAAATGGCTGAACCAGTATTTTAAGATTTTATGCAATGAGTATCAAACACTAGAGAGAGTTCTTATTGCCAATCTTTATACATTTGTGAAAATAGCTCAGTACGTAAGATCAACAACAAATTGAAAGAATCACATGAACCTTTTTTCTTTTAACTCACCAAATTTCACCAACCAATATATTCTCTCTGTTCCCTCTTTTACAGCCAACAATGCTATTAATCATTCTGGTCTAGCATATTTTAGATACGCCTTTTGAAAAACTGCACACACATCGAGCTACAATACTTTAACTGAATCTTTGGTAGCTATTACCAAATGTGTGATATACAGCTTAAGAACTGTCTAGAAATATTAGTATAGTTATGTCTAAGAATCCAATCTGAATGACAATTCTACCATGTGTTAAGAGTTATGGAACAAATGATTTATGCTATCAAATTGTAAAATTTGGGCTCTTCACTGTAATTTAAAATATAATTTTTTTAAACGCGTGGTAAAGGGGCTGGATGGAGATTTCAACAGTGATAGAAAACAACGAGTGTATCAGAAATAGTGGGGAAGTTGGTAAACGTGATGCAGCTTTTGGCTTATGCTTTAACATGATTTGGTCTGAAACTTGGATTGGAGAAATGTCATTCAACTGATAGTGTCAGAGGTTGAGTGAATATAGCTTTGTTTTTATCCTAATGGGAATTTCCCGGGCTTAGTGCTAGGAAGAAAATCTTCTTTTAACTTGTAAACTGAGCAAATTTGATCTGGAAATCATTGAAAGAGAATAAATATGGAGCCCCAGAATGCCATTTTTATAGAGTTATTTTTCTGCCCATAAATACACTTTAAGAGAAAAAGCTGGCAGCTTTATTGAATACCGTACCTGCAGTTTGGTTGAAAGGCTAGGTACAACCCTCTCAACTCCCAGTGGCTTCTCCCATAAGCATTGATATCATTTAAAGTCTGGGATGAATTCTTGTTATTATGGGACTACTTCATTCAAAGGTTTGGTCTCCAAATATGAAGTAAATATAACTGAGATAATAAAATAGCATGGTTGACTTGTTGCACAGTCTGGATAATGTTAGGGAAAAACTGAAAATGTATATTTTCAGTATCTTTTAGTCCGAGCCAGAGAGCATATTATTATCTTTCCCTCTGGGAAGTTCAGTATTTTTTTTAAAGTCATTGTGTGCTACATTAGTCAGGATTTCATGTATTTAAGCCGAACCAGAAGATAATAAAGTTGGGTCATATGATCTTTATTTTGCAGCCTAAATGTCACCACATGATTTCAGCCAAATAAATTATTCACAAAACAGTTTAGGACTCTCTGAGAATTCTCAGCTTCAGCTTTTCCTTTACTGATCTATGTCTTCTGAACTGCTTGACTCAAAAGTTCAAAATAAGAAGCCTTATTTTTCTGTGAGAACATTTTCCTACTTATACAGTCATCTGAAAAGACTAGGTCATAGCTATGCTGTAAAGAATTTGCAGGCAAAGATTATGCAGTGTCTTTGAGGAAAGATTTTTTTCTGAGCTACAGTCATAAAAGTAGAGAAAGGAAAGACAGGTACATGCAGAGAGGAGGTAAAATAGCATACTCTAGTACTATTTTTGTTTAATAGTTCAATTATTTTCTTAGATAATTGCGATCTGAAGTTAATCATAATATTGTTAAGTATTATTTAAATGAACAGATAAATTCAATTAGAAAAGCTCAACAGAGGTAGTTGAGAGTAGTCCTTCAATAGATTTAGGAAGGCTAGTGACTGAAAGAAGAAAAAGCTGACTGTATTTTTAAACCTAATTCATTGCTTAAAAGGAGAGGAGCATTTGGCTTGGCCTTTGTCTCACTCTTGTTAACCTTATCTCTCCCTTCACCTAAGATGATTAAATATCACCATAAAACACAGATTAAAAACTACAGGCTATGGGCAAATTCGGCCCACTACCTGTTTTTGTGAACACTTTTTTAAAAATATTTTTGTGGTGGTGGGGAAATACAGTCACAACCTTTCATTTATGTCTTTGGCTCTTTTCCCAATACAACCACAGAGTTGAGTAACTGTATTGTCCTCAAGTCTAAAATATTTGCTTTTTGACTATTTACAGGAAAAGTTTATTGATACTTTTCCTGAAAAGTTAGTCTTTCTCTATTTTCACCCACATAAACTTCTCTAGGACCAATTTAATCCAGAAGATAACATATATAAGTAGCTGTTCTTCAGTACTCTGCGTCTTAGTATACCATTACCCCTGCTGCTGGTAAAGTTTCTCCACTGTGATCAACTTTTCAGGTATATGATTTAGTTTTTATACTTGTGCTTAAATCACTTGGCTTTGTAGCCCTCCTAATACTCCAGTGTCTAGGTCTTGCCTTTGCTTTGTTTTCCATTTCTCTGTCCCAAATCCTGTTACTGAACCCCAACACAATGACTATAATTCTACTATTCACTGGGTAACTTCCATCCCGTCTCTTGCTTGCCTAGACTTTCAGTATCACTACCCCACACATGTTATCTATCTGTAAGTTGAAGCATATGGCCACCTGTATGCTTACCTAGGTTTTAAAGTATAGCTATCATTCACTTTGAGTGCTGTGCGTAGTATTGCTTGGATCATCACATCTTGGGCACAGATGGTGACAGTCAGCTTTGTGTCCCCTAAATATACATATTCAACAAAAGAATTAAAAAATTATTTTTTTAAAAAAATGAATGCTGTGCAGCTGTGCATTGGATGATGGACTGTGCTCTCAGCACCATTGACTGAGTTGATCCAAATGAGTATTTCTCATCCAGGTGTCCAATTCCAGTTTTGGATCTAAGTCCTCCACGTTTTCTTCATCCTATCCTATGACAAGTAAGTAGCCATGCTAAAACAAGAAAAAAGAATTATAAATGTTGGGTTAGCAATTTCATTGAGGAAAGAATATGAATGGTTTTGCCACAGGCACAAACTTATTCAAGGAAAATGTATAGATAGAAAAAACAAAATAATTTCTTGCCTTCTGAAAGGGAATGAATTCTATCTAATTTTTAATTATTTCATCATTACTGACTATCCAACATCAGAAACAGCTCTTTATACCAGGAGAAAAAGTAAGCAATTAAAAGTAATTTGGTAAACAGCCTTGGACCTGAAAAAGAAACATATTGTTTTAGGCCCCAGAGAATGAACAATCTTTTGTGGTAATGGTGGAGTAGGTAAGAGAGACTGGACTGAAGAACACAAGAATTTTTTCTGGTGCATCAGTAGAGTAGAAAATCTCACTAAGAGACAAGGAAAAAAT
The DNA here is from genome assembly GCF_027409185.1 of Cynocephalus volans. Classification (NCBI taxonomy): domain Eukaryota; kingdom Metazoa; phylum Chordata; class Mammalia; order Dermoptera; family Cynocephalidae; genus Cynocephalus; species Cynocephalus volans. The sequence goes on along the minus strand of NC_084478.1, from coordinate 107,503,922 downwards.
TCCTTCCAAGCTGATTTAAATGATTTTGTCTGGGGGCCGAGCCTGTGGCGCACTCGGTAGAGTGTGGCGCTGGGAGTGCGGCGACGCTCCCCCCACGGGTTCGGAGGCTATATAGGAATGACCAGTGCACTCACTGGCTGAGTGCTGGTCACGAAAACGACAATAAATGATTTTGTCTGCCAATTCTTGTTGAGATATAAGCATACCTAACTAACTAATCAAAATCCCAAGTGGTGCATAAGTATATATAGATCCTACTAGTACGTATTGCAAGAGGTAAGGCTCTCTTTGTGTTTCAGTAGTGGTTCTATCTATTTAGTCAACAGGAAATTTCATTTTATGGGATAGCTGATGGACTTTTTCAACAGTAATTAGCTATCTTTTTACTTTCACCTTGTAGAATAGCACATTGCAGGCAAAACTCTGAATGAATTCCTGGTATCAATCAGCCCTATTATTTCAGTGGCACTCTTGTGAGAAATTTAGCTTTTCCCTGATTTACACACACACAGAATGAGCGAGAGAGAGAAAGAGAGATTCTCATTGTCTCCTGAAACTCAGTATTTTTGAGAATTCTTTGGGGTATGTGAAGAGAATATCTCACATAATCTGTTTATTTAGCTCATCATCACGTATTATTGCATTGTATTTCTTGAAGCTGGTCTCTATAAACCAATCTTAAATAAAGTCTACCTTGGCAGTGGTTGATGAAGAAAATATTTATGATTGTGGTATCAGACTGTGAAATCTGGTATTGGAAGCAGCTTTCTTTATTCAAGTTGAATGTGAAATAAGTGATAGAAGAATCTTAAGTCTTGACACAATTCCCGTGAAATTGAAGTAAAAACCTGCTCTGCAGGAGTTGGCTGGCTAGTTGAGCAGCCTTTGGCACTTCCTCTGTAAGTAGTTACTCATGTCAATTCAGATGTACTTTCAAAACCTAAAAATTTCCAAACCTATGCAGCCTGCCCTTCCAAGTAATCTTCAGCAGAAATCTCTGGAGTAAAAGCTATGAAAAATTATAGCAAAAGCTTAGAAGAAGGCAAAACAGGTAAAAAATAAGACACACACATACATAAAGGAGGCATGTGTGAAAATTCTTCTGCTGACTGCTTATAGAAAACCTACTCTTAGTGAATCATTTCAAATTCTAAATGCTGAAAATAAAATTAGCATTTTTTCCAAAATTACCTAATATTTTCTATATTTTTATAAATGATAACAACCATTCTATCAATCTAGGAACCACAGTGCCACCTTGAAAGTTTTTATCTCTTTCATCCTCTCAATCTAATCTTTCAAGGAATTCTGTTGATTCTTCCTCCAAATATATACACGTATTGTCACTGTATTTCCTTTGCCATTATCCTAGGCTTAGGACTCAGTATATTTAACCTGTATTTCTATTATAGTTTCTCTTTACAACTCGAACTCCGGGAGCCACTGCTCACCTTCCAAGCTCCTCTGTATATTCATTGACAGAACAATGTTGCTATAAAACACAACTATGAATTATGTGGCTCTTATGCTTAAGACTCTACAATTGTTTCAAATTGTATCTCTGTTTTTTATATTCTATTCCTAGTTTATCTCTTCATATGCCTCTTTCCTCTATAGCACAAGCAATTCCCTCCAGCCAGCACACCATCTATGCTGCTGTGTTCTGTGTGACATACACATATGAATTAATTGCTGTTACCAAAAGCAGTAACTGCTACCATTTGTTGAGAACTTATCATACATCAACCACGAAACTAAGTTATTTCATACAAATTTTCTCAAATGTGTTTATAACTGATAATCTGAATATTAGAGAGTTAAGTAACTTGCTCAGGGTTAATCACATAGTAGCAGAATGAGGATGCAGATCCACTTTGGTATGAACCCAAAGCCCGTGCTCTTTCTTCTCTGTGACACTAAAGCCTGTGCTCACTTTCTGCAAGCAATGGTCTAACCTTTCCTCCCCTTCTTTGTACCTATCTAAATTTATACTTTCAGTCACAACTCACCTCTCTGCCCTCATCATGAAGGGTAACCACTAACCTGACTTCTAACACCATGGATTAGTTTTTTTTTAACTTTATATATATGAAATAATGCAGTATGTATTCTTTCGTACCTACCTATCTTTTATGCCATATTATGGTTTGTAAGATTCAATCCTATTTTTGTGTGTAGTTGTAATTTGTTTATTCTTCTTGCTTTATAGCATTCCATTTTGTGAGCAAACCACAATTTATTTATCTATTGTTTGCTTATATAAATAATGTTGATACAGACAAGGTTGAAGAGCTACTGGAACTATCATACAGTCCTTGTGGGAAGGTAAATTGGTACAAACACTTGGCAAAACAGTTCTGGCAATTTATACTAAAGTGAATATGTGCCTAAACTTTTGAGACAGCAATTCTACTAGTAAATATAACCCACAGAGAGATTGTATAGTTCCACCAAACAAAAGGAATCAGAATGTTTATAAAATCACAATTTGTATTTTTCAATTTAGACATTCTGCAGGGTATGTAGTGATATAGTTTTGTTTTTAATTTGTATTTCTCTAGATAACTAATGAAGTTCAGCACCTAATGCCAATTTAGATATCATTTCTGTGAGATACTTGTTCAAGTTTTTTGATCACTTTTAAAATGAGATTTTCCTTCTTCCTATTTATTTGAAATAGGTCTTTATATATTCTGGATCTAATTTTTTTTTTTTTTGAGGAGGATGTGTTCTGTGAATACCTTCTCCTACTATGTGGGTTACTTTTTCACTCTTTTATTGGTATCTTTTGATGAACAGAAGTTCTAAGTCATAATACAGTCCAAACTATCAATTTTCTCTTTATTGGTAATTTATCTGTTTATCTCTTAATGGGTAATTTTAGTGTCCTGTATGAAAAGATGTGCCTACTCCAAGGCCATGAAGATGTTTTTATACACTTCCTGTAAACATTCTGTTGTTTCACCTTTGATATGTAGGTCTTCTGTTTATCTGTCCTTTTTTGTTCATGGTGATATTTAAGAGCAAAAGTTTATCTCCTCATTAGATATCAAAGTGACCCAGTGTCATTTACTGAAAAATTATACTTTGCACAGTGCTATGTTGTGTCAACTTTATCATGTATTAGGTGATTGTTGGGAAAATAGAATAGTTTGGTTAGTCTCCCTCACCTCAAGGCAGGTTGGGGGTGGTGCAGCTCATTCTTTGTAAGCAGGTTGTGTATGTGTGTGGGTGGAGTTAGTGTGCATGCATGGCACTGCGGCCTGGCTGGCATCTGCCTTGGGCATCTGCCCATGAGGGCTTGCTCTTAAACCTACAGCTTCCAAGGACCTGTTTGCCAGTTACTTAGCTCATAGACCTATGTGTGAGGGGCCTGGTGACCCAGCCTGGCGTGTGAGGGATCTGGGGACCCAGCCTAGCATTTGAGGGGTCTGGGGACCCAGCCTGGCATGTGAAGGGTTTGTGACCCAGTCTGTGAATGGGCTTGAGGGGTCTGTGAGCTACAGACCCAGCCCTAGCTCGACAATTGGCCCAGTCGGCAGGATTACGGGCAGGTAAAAGAGCTCGACAGTGATTAATATAAGAGTGTATCTGTTTCTGTATCCTCCTACATGATCTATTGGTTTATTTGTCTATTCTTGTGTCAATATCATACTTTTCTAATTTCTATAAGAGGTCATGACTCATAGTATAAACTCTCCTGCTTTGTTCTTCTTTTATATTGCATTGGCTATTCTAAGTCATTTGCATTTCCATATAAATTTTAAAATCAGCTCATTGGACACAACAAAAAGCCTGTTGGGATTTTGATTGATTTGCTTTGAATCTATAGATCAACTTTTGAAGAGCTGACATTGTACTAATATAAAATCCTTTTATCCATGACCTTAAATTTATTCAGGTTGTTTTTTTTTCTCAATGATATTTTGCGGTTTTCAGTGTAGAAGCCTTGCATATCTTTCTTTGGAAGTATTTACAAGATACTTAATATTTTAATGGCATTTTAAATGGCATCGTATTTAAAACATAGTTTCCTAATTATGTTGCCAGTGTAGGGAAAATTTGGTATTTTATGTTGATGTTGTGTTCTCTGACTTTGCTAAATTCTTTCACTTATTCTAATAGTTTGTAGATTTTTTTTAGATTTTATATATGCACTGACAAATCCTCAGTAATATTGAATTGTATGGATATACCACAATTTGTTTTTCCAGTTATCCATTGATGGACATTTGGGTTGATTCCTTTTTTATTTGGATATTGTGAATAATGGTGCTAAAAACATGGGTGTACGAATATCCATTAGAGTCCCCGCTTTCATTTCTTTTGGGTATATACCCAGAAGTGGAATTGCTGGTGCCTGTGTTAATTCTGTGTTTAATTTTTTGAGGAACTGTTTTCCACAGTGGCTGCACCAGGGTTCCAATTTTTCCATATCCTTGCCAACATTTGTTATTTTCTGTGTTTTCGATAATAGGCATCCTAATGGGTGCAAAGCACTATCTCACTGTGGTTTTAATTTCTATTTCCCTAATGAGTAGTGTTATTGAGATTTTTCAATGTGCTTATTGGCCATTTGCATAGCTTCTTTGGAGAAATGTCTGTTAAAGTCCTTTGCTCATTTTTTTTCTAAAGATGACTGGTAAGGGGATCCCAACCCTTGACTTAGTGTTGTCAGAATGACGCTCTCCCAAGTGAGCCAACCAGCCATCCCTATATAGGGATCCAAACCCTTGGCCTTGGTGTTATCAGCACCACACTCTCTCAAGTGAGCCACAGGCCAGCCCCTTTGCCCATTTTTGAATTGCTTTTTTGTTGTTTGTTTGTTTTTGCTTTGAGTTTTTGGCGTCGTTTATATATCCTGGATATTGGTCCCTTATTAGACCTATGATTTGCAAATATTTTCCCCAATTCCGTGGATTGGCTTTTTATTCTGTTAATAGTGTACTTTGATGCACAAATGTATTGAATTTTGATAAAATCCAATTTACCTAATTTTGTTGTTGTTTTTGCCTGTGCTTTTGGATCATAGACAGGAAATCACTCCCAAACACAATGTCATGAAGCTTTTTCCTCATATTTTCTTCTAAGAACCTTATAGTTTCAGCTCTTTTTTTTTTTTTTTTTTTTTCCTTTGGTGGCTGGCCAGTACAGGGATCAAACCCTGGACCTTGGTGTTATCAGCATCATGCTCTAACCAACTGAACTAACCGGCCAGCCCATTTTAGCTCTTAAATTTAGGTCTTTGATCAAGTTTGAATTAATTTCTTTTGCCTATGGATATCCAGTTTTCCACGCACAATTTGTTAAAAAGACTGTTATTTACCAATTAAATGGTCCTAAAACTCTTGCTAAAAATCATTTGACCATATATATATGTGAGTGTGTATTTCTAGGCTTTCTATTCTATTCTGCTGTTCTGCATGTCTGCTTTTAATCAGTTGCACACTATTTTGTTTACTGCAGTTTGTAGTAAGATTTGAAATCAGGAAGTGTGATGTGAGACCTCCAACTTTGTTCTTATTTTTCAACATTGTTTTGGATATTTGAGGTCCCCTGAAAATTCATATGGCTTTTAGAATGAATTTTTTTCTTTCTTCAAAAACATCATTGGAATTTGGAGAGGAATTGCATTGAATCTGCAGATCTCATTAGATGGTATTAACATCTTAATAGTGTTAAGTCCTCCAATCATTGAAATTGGAATCTTTTTCTACTTATTTGTGTTATTAATTTCTTTCAGTAATGTTTGATACTTTTCAGTATATAAGTCTTTTTTAGCTGTGGTTAAGTTTATTGCAAAGTCTTTTATTCTTTTTGATGCTATTGTAAATTGAATCATTTTCTTAATTTCCTTTTCAGATTAGTTATTGCTAATGTATAGAAAAGCAATTTATTTTTGTGTGTTGATTTTGTATTCTACAACTTTGCCTAACTTACTAGTTCTAACACACTTTTTGTGGAATACTTAGGGTTTTCTACATAGAGAATTATGTCATATGTGATCAGAGATAATCTTACAACTTTATTTCTGATTTGTATGCCTTTTATTTTTGTTTCTTGCCTAATTACTCTGACTAGAAATCCAAGTATGCTGAATAGAAGAGGCAGAATCAAGCATCCTTGTCTTGTTTCTGATCTTAGAAGAAAGCTTTCAGGTTTTCACATTTTAGTAAAATGTTAGATGTGGGGTTTTCATATATGGCCTTTATTATGTCAAGGTAGTATCTTTCAATTGCAAGTATGTTGAGTGTTTTTATCATGAAAGGATGTTAAATTTTGTCAAATGCTTTTACTGTATCAATTGAGATGATTACTAAGTTCTTTCTTTCATTCTGTTAATGTGGTATATTGATTACTTTTCCTGTGTTGAACCGTCATAGCATTACAGTAATAAATCCCTTTAATGTATTGTTGAATTTAGTTTAATAGGATTTATTGAGAGAGTTTTTACATGAATACTCATAAGAGTTGTTGGTATGTGGTTTTCTTATACTGTGTTTTCCTTGCTTTGGTGTCAGAGTAAGGCTGGCCTCATAGAATAAGTTAGAAGTATTCCTTTCTCTATAATAGAGTTTGAGAAGGATTGATGTTAATTCTTCTTTAAATGTTTGGTAGAATTCATCAGTGAAGCCATCAGACCCTGAGACTTTTTTTTGTTATTGTGGGGGAGGGTAGTTTAATTACTGAATCAATCTCCTTACTAGTTATAGCTGTATTCATATTTCCTATTTTATTAATTATTCAGTTTTGGTATGCCATGTGTTTCTAGAAATTTGTCTCTTTCATCTAGGTGATCCAATTTGTTGATGTACAATTGTTCATTGTACTCTTTTATAATCTTTTTTATTTCTGTAAAGTTGGTAGTAATGACCCAAACTTCATTTATGATTTTAATTATTTGACACATCTTTTTCTGATTCAATATACCTGAAGATTTGTCATTTTGTTAATTTTTTTTAAAGAATAAATCTGTGGTTTTATTAATTTTTGTATTGCTTTTCTATTCTCTACTTATTTATGTTAACTCTAGCCTTTTTTATTTCTTTCCTTCCACTAGCTTCGGTTTAGTTTTTTCTTATTTTTTCTAGTTCCTTCAGGTATTAAGACAAGTTGTTTATTTGAGATCTTTCTTCTTTTTTTTTAATCAAAGCATTTGCAGCTATAAATACCTCTCATAGCAGTGTTTTCACTGCATCCCACAAATTTTGGTATGCTGTGTTTTCATTTTCACTTTTCTGTTACAACCTGGAAGAACTTCTCTAATTAGCATGAAATGTTTGGTGACTTGAGCTTAGCATGACATTAAGACATAAGGACTTCTCAGGCCCTTATCCCCCCTTATACATGGCTGCTTTTAAATATTTTTATATCCCAAAGAGTCTCACTACTGTTTCTTTTTGGGGCTTTAGATATTCTATTGTATCTCCCTGTAATCTCTTGCCATAGTAATCTGCAGGTCTGTAACTTCCCTGCAGCTTTCATTAGCAGTGCCCACGTGCAGTGACTTCTGATTCCCACAGCTTTTCCTACACTGAGAAATGAGCTATGCTAGTTTTCTCCCATCTAAGCTCTGAGTTATGTGAAACAGAGACCAATCTCTCATTCATCCTCCACACAGGTTTCAATGTTGCAAATAAGGTCCACTCTGCTTTCTGTGGATTGAGGGAAGGAACTAGAATCTGGCATGCTACTTACCTCAGACTGTGCTGTAACATGCTGGGGAGGAAGTGGGGCAAGAGTGAGTAAAAATGCCATGAAATTTCCTACTGCTTTGAATGTGAATTTTCTTGATTGGGTGTTCTGTTGGTTGCTATAAACCTCTGATATTATTCAAAGCTCCTATAAAGTTATTTTAGCCAGTCTCTAGTTGTTTTTAAAATGTTTCTGTGTGGGAATGAGGGCCTGGAACTTCTTAGTCTGCCATCTTGCTGATATCACTCCTCGCTTTGCAGTTTCTAAGACTTAATTTATATGCCAGGATATTGTGGTATATGTGCCATGTGTATTTTTTTTAAATGTGTATTCTTTAGTTGTTGGATGTAGCAGTCTATATATTTAAATTATATCAATTTAATTTTAATTTGAATTACTGCCTTATTTAAATCTTCTATACTCATATTCATTTTTGTTGGCTTATTCATCAGTTACCAAAAATAGGTGTTTTAAAATCTCCATTATAATTTTGGATTTTTATATTGCTTCTTTGACTTCTGTCAAATTTGCTTTGTATATTTCGAAGCCATGTTACTAGATGCAGATAAATTTGGAAAATATCTTTAATCATTTCTCGTTTTGTAAAGTATACTTTTTCTTACATTGGTTAGGTCACAACAGTTTTCTGTTGATAGTTTTTGCATATATAGTTTCCCATATGTTTACCTTTAACATTTTTCTACTATTTAAAAGGTGTTGATTGAAAATAGCATATAGTTTCTTATTTATTCATTGTAACAATCTTTACCTTTTAATTAGAGATGTTAGGCCACTCAAATTGGATATAATTAGTGAAAGAATTAAAGTCTGCCATCTTGCTTTTTTCTATTAGTCTTATCTGTTTTTGTTTCTTTATTCTTCCTTTCTTGTTTCTTTTGGGTTAATCAAGTGTTCTTTATTTTTTATTGTTTTAGATTTTATTCATGCCTTATTATTATTATTATTATTATTATTATTATTATTATCATTATTATTATTATTACTGTTATTTTTATTATACATACATGGGGGGTACAACTTTGATTTTCAATAATTGTGTAGAATGTGTGGTGGTTAGATCAGTATAGTTAGATTATTCATCATTACAATACCCGATCATGTTTTGTGTTCATTAACCAATTCCTCATTAGCACCCCTCCCTCTCACCCTCTCTTCCCCTTTTCCACCTCTAGTTTTCTAAAACTTCAATGTATTACTGTGATTGATGTTTCTTCCTTCCTTCCTTCCTTCCTTCCTTCCTTCCTTCCTTCCTTCCTTCCTTCCTTCCTTCCTTCCTTCCTTCCTTCCTTCCTTCCTTCTTTCCTTCCTTCTTCCCTCCCTCCCTCCCTCCCTCCCTCTCTCTCACTTTCTCTCTCTCTCTCTCTCTCTCTCTCTGTCTCTCTCTCTCTTTACTGTTCATTTGTTTATTTATGTATTCAGCTCCCAGCTATGAGTGAGAACATGTGCTATTTCTCTTTCTGTACCTGGGTTGTTTCACTTAGGATAATTTTCTCCAAGCTCATTCATGCTGTTGCAAATGGTAGAATTTATTCTTTTTTATGGCTGGGTAGTGTTCCATTGTGTAGATATACCACAGTTTCCTTATCTAGTCATCCACTGATGGACATTTAGGTTGGTTCCATTGCCTGGCTATTGTAAATAGAGCTGCTGTAAAGATGGGGGTGGAGGTATCCCTTCAACCTGATGTTTTCCAATCCTCTGGATATATCTCCAGGAGTGGGATTGCTGGATCATATGGAAGTTCTATCTGTAGTTGTTTAAGGAAACTCCATACTGTTCTCCATAATGGCTGTACTAATTTATAGTCTCACTAACATTGGAGGACGGTTCTTCTCTCTCACATTCTTGCTGGCATTTGTTATTCTCTGTCTTTTTTATGATAGCCTGTCTGATTGGGGTGAGGAGATATCTCAGAATAGTTTTGATTTGCATTTCCCTGATGATTAGTGATATTGAGCATTTTTTCATATACCTGTTTGCCATTTGTATGTCTTCCTTTGAGAAATGTCTATTCAGCTCCTTTGCCCATTTTTTAATTGGATTATTTGCTTTCTTGCTGTAAAGTCATCTGAGTGGTTACTAAGGGAATACAATATGCATTTATTATATCTTGGATTCTTTTTTCATTAATAATTTTTACTACCTCCCAAATAATATAGGAATCTTACAACAATTGACTCCACTTACTTCTTCCAATTCTTATGTTGTTTTTATACAATTTATTGTACATGTGTTACAAGTCTAATTAGACATTATTCTCATTGTGTTTTAAATAAATTTTCATTTAGCCACATGCTTACCTTTTTTGCTTCTGTTCATTCATTTTTATGGTAACTGTTCCCATTAAGATTGCTTTACTTCAATCAAGTATTTTTTTCTAGTGCAGATATACTGATGATGAATAAATTTAGCTTTTTAAAAAATCTGTAAATTTATTTTCTTCATCTTCTTTGTTGAATAATATTTTGCTAGCTACAAAACTGCATATTCACATTTTTAACACATTATTTAATTTATTTTTTTGCTAATTTTCTTGAATCTATCGATTGAGGTATTTTGTCAGATTTTAAAATGTTAAAGCAGTTTATTTTCAAATGTTAATGCTGTCCCATTAATTTTCTCATCATCTAGGGTTCTGATTGCATGTTTGTTAGACCTTTTGATTGTGACTCATGTATTTTTTACTCTTGAATCAATGTTTTCTTTTTATTTTTTTCTTCATGCTTCAACTTGGATCTTTTCTGTTGCCATTTCTTTACATTTACTAATCTTATCTTTAGCTGTGTTACATCCGATGTTAAAACAATCCTATAAGTTTTTAGTTTCAGATATTCCTTTTAAGAGTTACAAATGTCCATTTAATACATTTCTATAGATTCTAATTTTTTTAAATGATCTATCTCTTCTTATATCTACCTTTTCTAATCTCTTCTTTCACAGATTAATCACAGTTATTTTGAGGTTCTTATTTGCTAATTCTAATATTTGGATCATATCTGCGTCTCCTTTTTTAGACTGTTTTATATCTTCACTACTGGTCACATTTTTTCCCATCCTGGTTATTTTGTTCTTCATGTTGACAGTGCCAAATCCTAAGCACTAGACCATTGGAGATGATCGTTTTCTTCTGTATGTTGTATGTTGTTCCTAATATCTCAGGAAAGATCTTGATTATATAATCTTCCTCTCTGGAGTATTATATTTTGCTCCAGCATGCAGGTAAACTACCAGCGGATCACCTTAATTATGCTGAGGTTTTTCAGTTTTTCTCTCCTACATTTCAGTTTTGTCTTTACTTTTCTAATATAGCCCTTATTCTAAGGTGTGTTTCTTATTTCTGGGTATGGCTGTTTGGGTCTCAACAGGAAGCCCAAAGTGTTTAACAAAGTCTCTCTTCTCTGACAAGGTTTGAACCTCAATGCCTCCTCTGCACTCTGTGATCTCTCTAATCTCTACTCAACTATCCAGGCCTCCCACTACCTATTCTCTGCTAGGCCTCCAAGAGTCTTGCTCACATCTGTGTAGTTTGAGTTTCCCAAGTATTTGATATAAATATTTATGTAGACATTTGTGCTTCCTTCTTTGTATCTCCCTCCTCTCTTCTAATCTGCCTGCTAAGTCTCAGCCACTTTGGAAGTCATAAACTTAAACGTATCTCCATTTCTTTTACCTATTAACAATGTTCTTTTTTTTTTTCTCCTCCAGCTCTATTTACCTAAGCCTTAGTTTTGAAAATGCCTTCATGAAAAACATGGGGGTGAATATGGATCTCAACTTAAGTGCTTTCTTTTCTCAAGGATTATCACCTTTTGTTGGTTGAAATCCAATGCTTAACAACATGTATACATATATGTTTATGTATGTGTATTAGTTTCCTAGAGCTGTTGTAACAAATTCTCACAAACTAGTTGACTTAAAACTACATACATTAATTTTTTTCAGGGTTCTTGAGGCTGAAAGTCTAAAATCACAATTATGGCCAGCTGATTTTTGACAAAGGCATCAAGAACATACATTTGGGAAAAGACTGCTTCTTCAATAAATTGTGCTGGGGAAACTGGCCACTCATATCCAGAATAATGAAACTACATCCGTACCTCTCACCATATACCAAAGCCAACTTGAAATGGATTAAAGACTTAAGTATATGACTTGAAACTATAAAACTTCTAAAAGAAAACATAGGGGAAACACTTCAGGATGTAGGACTGGACAAAGGCTTTATGAATAAGACAGCAGAAACAGAGACAACAAAGAAAAATAAACAAATAGGATTATTTCAAACTAAAAAGCTTCTATGCAGCAAAAGGAACAATTAACAGAACAAAAAGACAACCTACAGAATGGGAGAAAATATTTGTGAACTATGCATGTGATAAGAGATTAATATCCAGAATATACAAAGAACTCAAACAACTTAAAAGTAAGAAAACAAATAGCCCAATTAAAAAATGAGCAAAAGAGCTGAATAGGCACGTCTCACATGAAGATATGCAAATGGCCAACCAACGCATGAAAAAATGCTCAGCATCACTCAGCATCAGGAAAATGCAGATCGAAACCAAATTGAAATATCATCTCACCTCAGTTAGACCGGCTATTATCAGAAAGACTGAGAGTAAGAAATGCTGGTGAGGATGTAGAGAAACTGTAACCCTCCTACACTGTTGGTAGGACTGTAAATTGGTTCAGCAGTTATGGGAAACAGTATGGAGTTTCCTCAAACAACTATAGATAGAACTACCATATGACCCAGCAATCTCACTACTGAGTATATACCCACAGTAATGAAATTCATTATGTCGAAGGGATACCTGCACTCCCATGTTTATCACAGCTCTATTTACAATAGCCAAGTGTTGGAACCAACCTAAGTGTCCATTAACAGATGACTGGATAAGGAAATTGTGGCATATTTATTCAATAGAGTACTATTCTACCATTTGAAAGAATGAAATTCTGCCATTTGCAGCAACATGGATGAATTTAGAGAAAATTGTGCTAAGTGAAATAAACCAGACACAAGTCCTCACTCATAAGTGAGAGTTAAAAAAGAAAGAAAAAGAAGACAGAATAGAGAAACAACAATCACAGTAATATATTAAACTTTCAAAAAAAATAAGACAACAGAACTGTGGTGGTGGGAAGGGGGAGGGGAAGGAGAGTTAGTGAGAAATTGGTTAAGGGTCACAAAGACTGATTATGTTTTATAAACATGAGCATGCGAATTGCCCTGATTAAATCACACATATTGTACACAGATATTGATATTCATATCTGTGCTCCACAAATATGTGTAATCAATTATGTTTCAATAAAAAAGCCACAAAAATAAAATAAAAATAAAATCAGCCATTATGTAGAACAGTATGGAAGTTCTTCAAACAACTACAGATAGAACTACTATATTCTCCAGCAATCCCACTACTGGGGATATATCAAGAGGATTGGAAATCATCATGCTGAAGGGATACCTGTACCCTCATGTTTATTTCAGCTGCTATTTATGATTCTCAGTCAATGTAACCAACCTAAATGTTCATTGATGGATGACAGAATAAGGAAATTGTGATACTATACACAATAGAATACTGCTCAGCCATAAAAAAGAATGAAATTCAAGTAAGAAAATAAACCCACTAGTAAAACACAAATGCAAATGAGAAAGATAAAAGAAACTAAATCTTAACCACCTCAACAAAACCCAAAAATATTGATGATTGATAATAAAAGGAGAAGAAAGGAACAATGATACTTAAAGCATCTAAAACAAAAGCCATAAAATGCCAAGAATAAGATATTGCCTCTCAATAACAACCCTAAATGTAAATGGATTAAACTACTCACTCAAAAGAAACAGACTGATCGATTGAATCAAAAAGCAAGACCCAACTTTCCCATCAAGATGGCAGAATAGATAGTTCCCAGTGTCACTCTCTCCCACAGTCAACCAATTTACAACTATTGAAAAGCAACAACAGTCAAGCTGGGGCCACTAGAGCTCAGGGGAAGAGGAGGACAGATGTATGAAGTTCATGAAGGCAGGAGAAGCCACAATGGGAGAAAGAAAGGATCACTCCCACCATTTTGAGCCCCAGCCACTTTAAGGCTGGAGCTGGTGAGCACACAGCAAGAGCTGGCAAAAGCAGCAGCTGTGAACTTCATATGAAGTTGCTTGGAGGTGGCAGGGGAGAAGAGCGCCTTGTGGCCCCCAGACCAGAAAGACCACTGACAGGGTTCCTGTGGACCCACATAGGAGTGAGGGGCCACAGACAACTGTAAAAGGAAGAGACCCAGAGGCCAGTGAGTCGTTGTAAGGGACCGGTGCATTGCCTGTCATATGTGAAGTGTTTGGAGTGTGGGCAGTGGGGAGAAAGGCCCACTGGGGGAAAATTGGGATATAGCATGGACAGCTGATCTGCCCTCCAGTCAGCACAGGACCACTATGTGGAGACTGGTCAGGAAAATAGAACTGCAGGGGGGGGGGCAATTTGCTGAAAAGACCCAGGCCCAGACCAGAATTTCCACACAGCCCAAGTGTACTGGACCTCACAAGACCCTGAAGTTATTACAAGTTCAACAATTAAAACCTGAGCTGCATGCAAAGCCCTCCCCAGGCAATCAGCAGCAAAGCAGCAATTTAGCTCAACCACAGGGCTCAAGTGTTGGTTCCCACAGGAAGTTGTCCCATTTTAGAAGTAAGCAAAGGACAACAAATTAGTTCCAGTGCAGAGTTTAAATGGTGGGAGTAGTTAATAATCCAACACAGAACTGAAAGAAAAAACAAAATACCCACAGATCAGAGACAAAGTTTTGATATTAACCAGTAAAGGTCTAACACCACCAAAGAACACCTATAAAACCCAGAAGGACCGGAAGTCCCATGGGCTCCCAAGCTGGGGAGGAAAGAGGGCCGTGGGCCTCAGCCACAACCCAAATGACTGCATCCAGCCCACCGATGACCACTGAACCATCACTGGAAGCAATCTGGGCTCCTGAGCTGGGATGATGGGAGGCTGATGACTCAGCCATGCCCTTCCAGTGTCCACACCCAGCCCAGCAATGACCACCGAGCCACTGCTGGAAGTGACCTGGGGTCCCAAGCCAGGATAGTGGGGGGCTGATGGCCTCAGCTGCACCCCCCTCAACATCTGAAACCAGCATAGTGATGACCACTGAGTGGCCACCAGAAGTTCCCTGGGCTCCTGAGCCAGGGAAGTAGGGGGGCCAAGGGCCTCAGTCATGTACCCCCAATATCTACAACTAGCCCAGTGATGACCACTGAGCCACTGCCATAAACAACCTGGGCTCCCAAACCTGGGTAATGGGCTGAGGGCCATAGCCATGCCCCCTGGACGTCTGCACCCAGCCCAGTGACAACCATCAAGATGCTGCCAGAAGAGCCCCAGGCTTCTGAGCTGGGATGGTGGGGGGCCAAGGGCCCTAGTCACACACCCCTGACATACGCAACCAGCACAGTGATGACCACTGAGCTGCCATTGGAAGCATCTCTGGCTTCCAAGCAGGGGAAGTGGGGGGACAAGGGCCTTAGCCACATACCCCTGACATCCAGACCCAGCCCAGAAATGACCACTGAGCAGTTGTAGGAAATTCCTTGGCTCCTAAGTTGGGGCAGCAGGGGCTGAGGGTCTCAGCCACACACCCAAAATGCCCACATCCAGCCCAGTGGTGACCAAACTGCCACCAGAAGTGCTGTGGTCTCCACTGTCAGAATGAGTAAGGTGCCATGGCCCTCAACCATGCTCCCTCTCCTTCCTCCTCATCCCACCCTACCCCCCTCCTGTTCCCCTCTCTCCCTACTCTCAACTGCTCCACAAAAATATCTTAGAATGTAAAATAATAATAATAATAATAATAAATAAATAAAAGAAAAAGAAAAGCAAGACCCAACTATATGCTGTCTTCAAGAGACTCATCTCACCAGTAAAGATGCACACAGACAAATCGTGAAGAGATGGAAAAAGATATACATTGCAAATGGAAACCAAAAATGAGAAGAAGTAGCTATTCTTTTATCAGATAAAATAGACTTTAAACCAAAAACCATAAAAGGAGACAAAGAAGGCCACTGTATAATGATAAAGGGATCCATCCAGCAAGAAGACATAACACTCATAAATATTTATGCACCCAACACGGGAGCACCCAGATATATAAAATAGACACTATTAGGCATAAAGAAAGAGATAGACCTAAATACAATAATAGGGAGAGCTGAACACCCCCCTCTCATCAATGGACAGATCATCCAGGCAACAAATCAACAGAGAAACACAGGATTTAAATCACACTTTAGACCAGTTGGACCTGGCAGATATCTACAGAACATTTAATTCAACAACAGCAAAATATACATTCTTCTGATCAGTACATGGAACATTCTCCAAGACAGACTTTATGATAGGCCACAAATTAAGTCTCAATAACTTTTAAAAAACCGAAATTGGGCTGAGCCTGTGGCACACTCGGGAGAGTGTGGCCCTGGGAGCGCAGCGACACTCCTGCCGCGGGTTCGGATCCTATATAGGAATGACGGGTGCACTCACTGGCTGAGTGCCAGTCACAAAAAAGACAAAAACAAAAAAAAAACAAAAAAACAAAAACTGAAATTATCTCAACTACCTTTCAGACCACATGGATTGAAACTAGAAATTAATAAGAAGTAAAACTCAGAACTACATACAAATACATGGAAATTAAGCAACAAACTCTTGAATGACCTATGGGTCCAAGAAAAAATTAAACAGGTAGCAAAAAAATTCTAGAAAACAATGAAAATAAAGACACATCATATCAAAACCTGTGGGATATGGCTAAACCACTACTAAAAGGGAAGTTTATAGCAATAAATGCTTACATCAAAAAAATAGAAAGACTTCAAGCAAACATCCTAACCCTACACATAAAAGAACTAGAGAAAGAACAACAATCCAATTCCAAAGTTAGTAGATGGAAAGAAATAATTAAAATTATCAAAGAACTAAATGATATAGAGTCCTAAAAAACTGATGGAAAAGATCAATGAAAATATGTTTGTTTTTTGAGAAGATAAACAAAATAAGCAAACCATTAGCTAGGTTAAACAAAAAAATAAAATAAAAGAAGAACAGAGAAGATCCAAATTACAAAATTCAGAATTGAAAAAGGGGACATTACAACCAATACAACAGAAATACAAAAAATCATTGCAGACTACTACAAACAACTATACACCAACAAATATGAAAACCTGGAGAAAATGGATAAATTTCTGGACACACACAAACTACCAAGAGTGAACCAAGAAGACATAGAAAACTTGAATAGAACAATAACAAGCAGTGAGATTGAAGCAGTAATCAATAGTCCCTCAACAACAAAAATGCCCAGGATGAGATGAGCTTACTCCTGAGTACTACCAAGCCCTTAAAGAGGAATTAATAACAATTCTCTTCAAACTATTCCAAAAAATTGAAACAGAGGCCATTCTCCCAAACTCATTCTATGAGGCAAATATCTCCTTCATACCAAAACTAGACAAAGACACAACAAAAAAAGAAAACTACAGACCAATATTTCTTATGAACATAGACACAAAAATCCTCAATAAAATACTAGCAATCAGAATACAGCAACACATCAAAAAAAATACCATGATCAAGTGGGATTCAACCCAGAGATGCAAGGATGGTTCAACATACACAAGTCAATAAATGCGATACACCAAAACATCAAAATCAAGGACAAAAACCATAAGGTTATCTCATTAGACACAGAAAAAGCATTTGACAAAATTTAACATCCCTTCATGATAAAGACTGTCAGAAAATTACATATAGAAGGAAAGTATCTAAACACAAAGGAATTAGCAACATCCCCACTGCCAATAACATCATAAATGGGGAAAAACTGAAGGCTTTTCCATTAAAAACAAGAAAAATATAAGGATGCACACTCTGATCACTCCTATTTAACATAGTACTGGAGGTAGTAGCCAAAGCAATCAGGCAAGAGAAAGAAATAAAGGGCATCCGGGTTTGAAAAGATGAAGTCAAACTGTCCCTATTTGCAGATGACATGATCACGTATATAAAAAAACCTAAAGACTCTATCAAAAAACCCTTAGAGCTGTTTAATACTCTTAGTAAGGTTGCAGGATACAAAATCAACACCCCCAAATCAGTTGCACTTATATACTCGAATAATGAACTAACAGAATAAGAAATCAAGAAAGTAAGTCCATTTACAATAGCCACCAAAAACATAAAATATAAAGGATTCAATTTATCCAAGGAAGTGAAAGATCTCTATAATGAGAGCTACAAATCACTGCTGAAAAAATTAAGATGACTTAAAACGATGGAAAGATAATCCATGCTCTTGGATTGGAAGAATTAACATTGTGAAAATGTCCATACTGCCCAAAGCAACGTACAGATTCAATCCCATCAAAATTCCAATGACATTCTTTACAGAAATAGAAAAAAATAATTATAACCTTCATATGAAACAACAAAAAACTCTGAATAGCCAAAGCAACAAACAAACAAACAAACAAACAAATAAATAAATAAAACAGAGCTGGCAGCATAACACTACCTGACTTCAAATTACACTACATAGCTATAGAAACCAAAACAGCATGGTACTGGCATAAAAATAGACACTCAAATCAGTGGAACACAACAGAGAACCCAGAAATCAACCCATAGACTTGCAGCCAACTTATATTTGACAAAGGTTACAAAAACATACATTGGAGAAAAGACTGCCTTTTCAACAAATGATGCTGGGAAAATTGGTTATCCATATTCAGAAGAATGAAACTAAACCTGCACCTTTCACCGTATACCAAAATCCATTCAAAATGGATTAAAGATTTAAGTTAAGACCTGAAAATGTAAAACTACTAATGGAGAATATAGGGGAAACACTTCTGGAAGTAGGACTGGGTAAAGAATTTTTGAAGAGCCCAAGAGCACAAGCAACAAAAGAAAAAATAAATTGGATTATATCAAACTAAAAAGCTTCTATGCAGCAAAGGAAGCAATCAACTGAGTGAAATGACAACCTACAGAATGGTAGAAAATATTCACAAACTATATATCTGACAATGGATTACTATCCAGAATACACAAGAAACTCAAGCAGCTATACTGTTAAAAAGAAAAAAAAATCCAATTAAAAAATAGGCAGAGCTGAATAAACATTTTTCTAAGAAAGACTTACAAATGTCAAAAAGGCACTTTAAAAAATGCTCAACATCACTAATCACCAGGGAAATGCAAATTAAAAACACATTTAGATATCACCTCACCCCAGTTAGATTGTCTATAATCAAAAGGACAGAGAATAACAAATACTGGTGATGATGTGGAGAAAAGGGAACACTCCTACACTGTTGGTGGGACTGTAAATTAGTACAACCTCCATGGGGAACAGTATGGAGGTTTCTCAAACAACTGTAGGTAGATCTTCCATACAATCCAGCAATCTCAGTTCCAGATATATACCCAAAGGAATGGAAATCATCTTGTCTAAGGGATACCTGTACTCCTGTGTTTATTGCAGCTTTATTTACAAATAGCCAAGATATGGAAGCAATCTAAATGTCCATCAACATCTGGATAAGGAACATGTGGTATATATACACTAGGGAATACTACATTGCCATGCAAAAGATTGAAACTCTGCCATTAGTGGTATCATGGATGAGCTTGGAGAAAATTATGTTGAGTGAAATAAGCCAGGCACAAAGGGAAAAATACTGCATATCCTTACTCAGAAGTGGGAACTAAAAAAGAAAGAAGGAAGGAAAGAAAGACCACAGTGATGTGTTGGACTTGCAGGTGGGAGAAAGCACACATAGGGTTGGGGGGGGAGGTCATGGTTTAATTGGCGGTGGGACATGGGGAATAATAGCAGTTTTTGATAATGGTCATCCTGATACTATTGATCTTACCATCATATCCTGGGAGTAGGTGGTGAAGGTCAGCTTTGTACCCATGAATATGCATAATCAATAAAATAAAATTAAAAAATAAAAAAGTATGAAATTCTACCATTTGCAGCAACATGGATGAGCTTGGAGAAAATTATCCTAAGTGAAACATCCCAGGTATGGAAAGAGAAATACTGCATGTTCTCGCTGATAACTGAAAGCTGAATGCATAAATAAAGAAATAAACATTAAAGAGAGACAGAGAGAGAGAAAGAAAGAAACAAATCACAGTAATACACTGAAATTTTAGCAAGAGAGAAAAGAACTGTGGTTACTAGAGGTGGGAAAGGGGAGGGGAGGAGGAGAGAGGGGGCTAACAAAGAATTGGTTAATGGACACAAAGAATGATTGCATATCGTAATGATGAATAAGCTAACTACTCTGATCTAACTATCACACATTGTACACAACTATTGAAAAATCAATGTTGTACTGCACATGTATGTATAATAAATTATCTTTTAAAAAAGTAAAAAAAAAGATAAGATAAGAAATAAAATCAAGGCATTTACAGGGCTGTTCTCCCTTCAAAGATTTCAGGAATCTTTTCTTGCCTCTTCCTGGCTTCTGATGGTTGCCAGCAATCCTTAGCATTTCTTGGCTTATAGCTGCATTACTCTAATTTTGCCTCTGTCTTTGCATGGCCATTTTCCCTCCTTGTGCATCTGTGTTTCTGGTGTCTCTCCTTATAAGGACCTCAGTCTTTGGATTCAGGACCCACCCTAATCCGTATGACCTCATTTAACTTGTATCCATGATACAAATATGTTGTCAAATAAGGTCACAGTAATGATACAAACATGATGCAAATATTTTGTCAAATAAAGTCATAGCCACAGGTACTAGGGTTTAGGACTTGAACATATCTTTTTTGGTGACATAATTCATCCTACAACAGATAAACATATGTATGCATGTATGTATGTATGTATGTATATGTGTTTGTCTGTGTATCTGTGTTTTATACTTGTTTATAGTAGGAGTGTAATCAGATATCCAGTCATATTTAAAGTTGTCTGCTAGCTCAAATGCCAGGCTCATCTATGGTTTGTTTCTGTTGCCTTATTTTTCTTCTAGGTTATTTGTCCCATGCATAGGTGCTCTTGAACTTACAATGAGATTATATTTCAGTCAACCGATTGTAAGTCAAAAATGTATTTAATACCCCAATAAACCCATCATAAAATCAAAAATTCATAAGTCAAACCCCTGTAAGTCCATATGCCTCGACTTACAATGGGGTTGTGTCCTGATAAACCCATCTTAAAACTGAAAAATTGTAAGTCAAATCATCTTAAGTCAAGAACCATCTGTAATTGTCTCTATTGATTTTTGATTAGATTCTGTTCATTGTACATAAAAGAGCCATATAGACTCTTGAGGATGCTATCTTTTACTGGAGAGGGTTTAACTTTTTAACTTCTAGGCAGATATGAGAGGAGGGGCTTGTCACCTTAATCAACTTAAAAACAAACTGGGTTAAGGCTAGATTGCAGTTTTGATAAAGCTCTATCTACCTCTTTTTTTTTTTTTGTTGTTGTTGTTGTTGTTGTTGTTTCTGTTCTAAGAATGTGACTATTCAAGGCTTTTATCTGAAAATCCACTAGGTTTCTGCTTACTAAGCACCTCTAATCGGTGGGAATTTTCCCTCTGATTTTCAAAGTTATTTGTTTTTATTCTCTATATCACATTCCAGTGCTGCTTTTAAATTTAGCAGATGTCTCCAGGCTGAGAATGGCTGTGTTTGAGTCCCCTCAGTTCTAGAATTTTGCCACTAATGTGTCTCACAGTGACCAAATATCTGCTGGTTTATCTATGCTTCAGCAATGACCCTCTGCTATGGCAAAGTCTATATTCTTAGTCTTCTACCATACCCTGAATGGCAAGTGTTCCTAGGGGAAAGCAGTTTCAGGGTTTCAGCTCTCATCTATTGTATTTTTATGGCTTCTTTTTCTCATTTTTTAAAAAATTTATTTTTGATTGTACATATTTATGGGGTACAGAGTTGACTATCAGTATTTGTGCACAGTATGTGATGATCAAATCAATATTATTAGCATGTTCATCATGTCAAAGGGATATCAGCACTCCCATGTTCGTCACAGCTCTGTTTACAGTATACAAGACATGGAACCAACCTAAATGTCCATCGATGGATGATTGGATAAGGAAACTGGTATGTATACACCATGCAATAGTACTCTGCCATAAAAAAGAATGAGATACTCCCACTTGCAACAACATGGATGAACCTTGAGAAACTTATGTTGAGTGAAATAAGCGAAGCACAGAGGGACAAATACTGCATGTGCTCACTCATATGTGGGAGCTAAGAGAGAAAGAAGGACGGAAAGAAAGACCACAGTAGTGCATTTGTCTTACACAGGGAGGGAACATTCCTAGGGCCACAAAGTGTACTGTGGGGGAAAGAGGAAGTGGGAGGGAGGTTGGAGGATTATTGGGTGGGGGTCACGGTGTACAAAAGTATTTCTGGTAATGGGTATGCCCCCAGTCTGAATCTGTCCCTCACATCATGCATGAGGGGCGACAATTAGCTTTGTATCTAAGGAATATTCATAATAAAAAATAAAAATAAAAATAAAAGAAGAACTTCCAGAAGAAAACATAGGGAATATACTTCAGGAAGTTGGACTGGGCAAAGTTTACATGAATAAGACCCCAAAAGCACACGCAACAAAAGAAAAAATAAACAAATGGGATTATATCAAACTAAAAAGCTTCTGCACAGCAAAGGAAACAATCAACTGAGTGAAAATATAACCTATAGAATGGGAGAAAATATTTGCAAACTATACATCTGAAAAGGGATTAATATCCAGAATATACAAGGAACGCAGAATTGAGATTGCCGGATCATATGGAAGATCTATTTGTAGTTGTTTGAGAAACCTCCATACTGTTTTCCATAGTGGCTGTACTAACTTACATTCCCACCAACAGTGTAGGAGTGCTCCCTTCTCTCCACACCCTTGCCAGCATTTATTATTCATTACCTTTTTGATTACAGCCAGTCTAACTGGGGTAAGGTGATATCTCAACGTAGTTTTAATTTGCATTTCCCTTATGACTGGTGATGTTGAGCATTTTTTCATGTAACTGTTGACAATTGGATGTCTTCCTTTGAAAATTGTCTATTCAGCTCCTTTGCCCATTTTTTAATTGGGTTATTTGTTTTTTTAACTGTCTAATTGCTTGAGTTCTTTGTATATTCTGGATATGAATCTCTTGTTGGATGCATACTTAGCAAAATTTTTCTCCCACTCTGTAGGTTGTCATTTCACTCTGCTGATTGTTTCCTTTGCTGTGCAGAAGCTTTTTAGTTTGATATAGTCCCATTTGTTTATTTTTTCTTTTGTTGCTTGTGCTTTCAGGCTCATGTTCACAAAGCCTGTGCCCAGACCTAATTACTGAAGTGTTTCATCTATATTTTCCTTTAGTAATTTTACAGTTTCAGGTCTTATACTTAAGTCTTGAATCAATTTTGAGTTGATTTTAGTGTATGGTGAGAGACACATATCTAGTTTCATTCTTCTGAATATGGATATCCAGTTTTCCCAGCACCACTTGTTGAAGAGGCAGTCTTTTCTTCAATGTATATTTTTGTTGCCTTTTGTCCAATATGAGATGGCTATAAGCCTGAGGGGTGATTTCTGGGTTCTGAATTCTACTCCACTTGTCTGAATGTCTATTTTTATACCAGTACCATGCTGTTTTGGTTACAATAGCTTTGCAGGATAATTTGAAGTCAGGTAGTGTTATGCCTCCAGCTTTTTTGTGTGTGTGTAGGATTTCTTTGGCTATTTGGGGTCTTTCGTTTTTCCATATGAAAGGTAAGATTGTTTTTTTCATTTCTGTGAAGAATGTCATTGGTATTTTGATGGGGATTGCATTGAATCTGTAGATCGTTTTGGATAGTATAGACATTTTTACAATGTTAATTCTTCCAATCCAAGAGCATGGAATATCTTTCCATCTTTTTGTGTCTTCTTTAATTTCTTTCAGAAGTGGTTTGTAGTACTCATTGAAGAGGTCTTTCACCTCCTTGGTTAAATTGATCCATAGGTATCTTATTTTTTTCATGGCAATTATAAATGGGCTTATTTACTTTATTTCTCTTTCTGTTAATTCATTATTTAAGTATATCAATGCTACTGACTTGAGGGCATTTATTTTGTATCCTGCAATGTTTCTGAAGTTATTAACCAGCTCTAGGAGTTAGTTTCAGGTCTTATACTCAAGTCTTTAATCAATTTTGAGTTAATTTTGGTATATGGTGAGAGATATGGTTCTAGTTTCACTCTTCTACAAATGGATATCCAGTTTTTCCAGTACCATTTATTGAAAAAGCTGTCTTTTCCCCAATGTATGTTCTTGCTGCTTTTGTCAAAGATCAGTTAGCTGTAAGTTACTGGGTTGATTGCTGGGTTCTCTATTCTGTTCCATTGGTCCATGTGTCTGCTTTTATGCCATTATCATGCTTTTTTGGTTACTATAGCTTTGCAGCATAATTTGAAATAAGGTCATGTTATGCCTCCAGCTTTATTATTATTACTTTTTTGTTCAGAATTGCTTTGGCTATTTGGGGTCTTTTATTGTTTTATATGAATGTTAGGATTTTTTTTTTATTTCTGTGAAGAATTTCATTGGTATTTTGATGCAGATTGCATCGAATCTGTAGATAGCTTTGGGTAGTATAAACATTTTCACAATGTTAATACTTCCAATCCATGAACAAGGAATGTCTTTCCACCTTTTGGTGTCCTCTTTAATTTCTTTTAGGAGAGTTTTGTAGTTCTCATTGTATAGAACTTTCAGCTCTTTGGTTAGATTTATTGCTTGGTATTTTATTCCATTGGTAGTTACTGTAAATAGGCTTGCTTTCTTGATTTCATTTTCTGCTTTTTCATTGTTGGTGTATAAGAATGCTGCTGATGTTTTGCATATTGATTTTGTATCCTGCAAATTTACTGAATTTGTTTATGAGCTCTAGGAGTCGTTTGGTAGAGGTTATGGGTTTTTCTATATATAGGATTATGGCATCTGTGAACAGTGACAATTTGAGTTTTTCTTTTACAATTCAGTGTCTTTTATTTCTTTTTATTGCCTGATTGCTCTGGCTAAAACTTTCAATACTATGTTGAATAATCTTTTTGATGTGCTGTTGTATTCTGTTCACTAATATCTTATCGAGGACTTTTGCATCTATGTTCATCAAGGATAGTGGCCTGTGGCTTTTTGTTGTTGTTGTTGTTGTTGTTGTTGTTGTTGTGTCTTTGTTTGATTTCAGTTTTAGGGTGATGCTGGTCTCATAGAATAAATTTGGGAGAGTGATCTCTGTTTCAATTTTTTGGAAGAGTTTGAAAAGACTTGGTGTGAATTCTTCTTTAAGGTATTTTAGAATTCAGCAGTGAAGCCACCTGGCCCTAGGCTTTTCTTTGCTGGGAAATTGCTGATTACTGCATCAATCTTGTTGCTTGTTATTCTCTGTGTTCAAGTTTTGTATTTCTTCTTGGTTCAGTCTTGGTAGTTCGTATGTTTCCAGAAATTTATCCAATTCATCCAGGTTTTCAAATTTGTTGGCATATAGATTATATTTCTGTAGTATCAGTTGTAATGTCTCCTGTTTCATTTCTGATTTTTGTTATTTGAGTCTTCTCTCTTCTTTTTAAAATAGTCTGGCCAATGGCTTCTCTATTTCATTTATCCTGTCAAAAAACCACCTTTTTGTTTCATTGAGTTTTTGTATTATTCTTTTGGTCTCTATTTCATTTAGTTCTGCACTAATCTTAATTATTTCTTTCCATCTACTTGATTTTGGGTTAGATTGTTCTTATTTTTCTAGTTTTTTTGCAATTTGACATTAGGTTGTTGTGAAGGTTAATGGATACACCCTTCTCTCTTGTTCATGGACACCAGAACACAAGATATTTCAGCTTTTGGCTTCCAGGACTAACACCAAGGACACCATCAGCTTCCCTGTTTTTGAGGCCTTTGGATTTGGACTCAGTCACACTACTGGCATCCAGGTTGCAGATGGCCTATTGTAGGACTTATCTTCACAATTGCGTAAGATAATTCCCCTAATAAATCACCTCTCACATATTTAACACATACTATTGATTCTGTATCTCTGGAGAACCCTGACTAATACAGTTGTTTATTTGAAGTCTTTTTATTCTTTTGATGTAGGCACTTATTGTAATAAACTTTCCTCTTAGTACTCCTTTTGCAGTATTCCATAGGTTTTGGTAAGTTGTACTTTCATTTTCATTTATTTCAAAGCATTTTTTGGTTTCCTGCTTACTTCTTTGATCCACTGGCTATTCAGGAGCATGTTGTTTCATTTTTGTAAACTTGTATAGTTTCCATAGTTTTATATGTTGTTAATTTCTGATTTTATTCCACTGCTGCCTGAATATATACTTGATAAGATTTCAATGTTTTTAAATTTTTTGAGACTCAATTTGTGACCTAAGATGTGGTCCATCCTGGAGAATAAGCTGTGTGCTAATAAGAATGTATATTCTGTCATTCTTGGATGAAATGTTCTGCTTATTTCTGTCAAGTCCACTTGGTCTAAGGTGCTGTTTAAATCCAATATTTCTCTTGTGATTCTTTTCTAGATGATCTGACCAATGCTGAGAGTGGTACATTAAAATCCTCAACTATTACTGTGTTGGCGCCTATTTTTCCCCTTAGATCCAATAACAGTTGCTTTATATATCTGGGTGCTCCAATGCTGGGTCTATGATATATGTCTATGATTATTGTATCATCTTGCTGCATTGATCTTTTCTCGTTATATCATGCCCTTTTTTGTCTCTTTTTATAGTTCTTGGTTTAAAGACTATTTTATCTGATGTAAGTATGGCAACTCCTGCTCATTTTTCGTTTCCATTTGTGTGGGATGTCTTTTTCTGTCTCTTCTCTGTTAGGCTATAAGTGTCTTTATTGGTGAAATGAGTTTTTGCAGGAAACATATAGTTGGGTCTATTTTTTAAAAATCCATTCAGCCAGTCTGTATCTTTTAAGTGTTGTATTTATTCTATTTACATTCAGGGTTATTACTGAAAGTATTGCCTTATTCCTGCCATTTGATTAATATCTCTATGATTGTTGTACATTTCTTATGTTCATTTCTTTCCCTTTTATTGTTTATCTTTGTTGTTGGGTGTTTTTTGTAGTGATAAAGTACATTTTTTTCTCTTTCTCATTTATGTATCTGTTCTACTAGTGGTTTTTATTCTTTCTTATGTTTTTATGGTGACCTATATCTCTCTTTTGATTCCAGATGTAGGACTCCCTTGAGGATTTGTTGAAGGGTTGGTCTTGTGATAGTGAATTACCAGTTTTTGTTTGTCTGAGAAAGATACTATTTCTCCTTCATTTCTGAAGGAAAGCTTTGCTGGGTATGGTATTCTTGGTTGGCAGTTTTTCTTTCTTGAACCTTGAATATGTAATCCCACTCTCTCTCGGCCTGTAGGGTTTATGTTGAGAAGTCTGCTGTTAGCCTGATGTGGATTCCCTTATAGGTAAATTGACATTTTTCTCTTGCTGTTTTTAGTTTCTTTGTCTTTGACTTTTGATAATTTGACTGCAATGTGTCTTGGGGATGTCCTTTTTGGGTTGAATGTGTTTGGGGATCTTTGAGCTTCTTGGATCTGTAAGATCATCTCTCTCCCAATATTTGGGAAGTTTTCAGCTATTATTTCGTTAGACAGGCTTTCAATGACTTTTCCTTTTTCTTCCCCTTCCTGTACACCTATAGTACAGATGCTTGTATGCTTAAGCACTTAAGGTTATCAGAAAGATTTCACAGGTTTCCTTCATTTTGTAAAATTCTTTTTCTTTTTCTTTGGTCCAAATGTGTTAATTTGAAAACCCTGTCTTCCAGTTTGGAGATTCTTTCTTCTGCTTGTTTTAGCCTGCTCTTTATGCTCTTGATTGTATTTTTTTTATTTCTTTGAATGAATTTTTCAGTCCCAGCATTTCTGCTTGACTTTTTTTTATTGTTTGTATCTCTGTTGAATTTCTCATACATGTCCTCAAACTTCTTTTTGAATTCATTATGATTTCTATTTTTTCATCCATCATCTTGAGTTTCCTTAGTATTGCCCTTTGAGATTCCTCCCCAGGCAATTTGTCTGCTTACTGTTGTTTGGGGTCTGGTATTGGAGAATTGTAGTTTTCTGGGGGAGTCAAGCTTCCTTGTTTCTTCATGCTTTTCACATCTCTGTGTTGATGTCTGGGCATCTTGTGGTTTGGTCACTTCTTTTAATTCTAGGAGTGGCTTTTGAAGGGGGAGACTCTTTCCTGTATAAATATTCTATTCTGACAGTTGGTTTGGGTGCTTTAAGTTTGGATCTGGGTGAGTGTGGTCATGCAGACTTTATCTGACTTCTTCAACTACATTCAATCTTAGAGTTGTCAATCGGTGCCTTTGTGGCCTAGGTGGAGGGGCACTTTGCAGTTTCTTGCTAGGATGGGTTTCTTGTTGGGGTGGGTGATCTACTGTCAGTTAATGGATAAATGTACACTGTTGCAGGAGTTCCTGGTAGGTCTATAGAGGGCCACTGGCTCTGCTTTTGAGCCTGGAACAAGCCTGTGTAGATGCCTTAGGATGCAGTGGCTTTCTAGGGGAGTGCTGTAGGGAGGAAAAGCTGATACCCAATTAGCTGTTGGTTTGGGAGTAGGTGTACATAGTTTGTTGCAGGGCCTGGAAGCTCTGAAGGTGGGTGACTGATCAGCTTTTGAGCCTGATGCAAGCCTGTAGGGGGTGCAGCTGAGGCCAGAAACTCTGCAGAGGTCTGCCTTGGGGTATCAGAGCCCCTACCTGGTTGGCTGCCAGTCTAGGAGCAGATATACACGGAGGCAACAAGTCCTGAGAGCCCTTTAGAGGGTCACTGGCTCAGCTGTTGAGTCTGGAGCAGGCCTGCGTGAATGATACAGGATGCAGCAGCTCTCTGGAGGTGTGCTGAAAGAAGATAAAGCTGCTACCCAATTGCTTTTGAGCCTAATATGAGCTTGAAAGAATGCAGTTGAGCCCAGCAACACCATAGAGGCCTGCCTTGGGGAGGCGCTGCTGCATGAGTTCAGATGCTGGGGTCTCCATCCTTCCATCTGTTCTAGGCTCCAGGCAGCTTGCACCTTTGTCCCACCTGCACTCAAGCCAGCATAGCATGATGCAAGCAGTGTGGAGTATACTAACATTTATAAAGCAAATGTATTTCACAGTGCCTAGTTTCCAAAGCCTTGTAGTTTCAGGTATGGCTTAACTTTTTAAAATTACATATAGAAATGTTAACCTTACAAAAGACAGGAAACTTTCCCCAGGTTAAAGTCTCTGATATAGATAAAGAATTGTAACACAGCAAAGTTGCTGGCTCAAGGACAGACAAGTTACTTGATTGTTATGTAAACATACTAAGGAAATTGCTGTAGGGAAAGAAAATGTTTGTTAAGAACAAGCTTTTGTTGGTGGATTGACTTAATCTTTTGCAAATTACATTATGGAATGTCACTTTGCTATTTCACTGATGTTACCAGCTTCTATTGTTAAACTATACTTAACCATAACTCCACTTATGTTCCTTTTCTGTAACTTCCTGGTCTGGAGAATAAATATGGGGAGAGAACCCCAGTCTGGTGTTAATTTCCCAAAGGAGGAATGCCTCTCTCTTGAGGGTTCCAGGAAGTTAACCCCTTTTGGGTGTCTCACTGCTCAGAAGAAATGGGCTTTGAGTAATCCTTTTGCATCTCCATCACCCCATGGGAGTCAAAGCAACAAGGTAGGGCCTGCATACAAAGGAACTCATGCTTGCTGGGTCCAGTACAGTGGTCTAGGCTCCAAATAGCTGGGATTGTGGCCCTACCAGGGCCCATGCAAATTCATGGAGGCTCATGGGGGGAGGCAGGGGTTCTGCCAAATTAGCTATGGGCTGTGCAGTTACCCATGGGCTCTGCAGTTACCCATGGGCTCAGCCCCCACTGGCCATACAAGACAGATCACAAATGTGAGGAACCACTGCACTCCCATGGATTTTCTGCTCAGCCAATCTGCCTGCTTTCCTGGGGCAGGAGGGTTGCTAAGTGAGTTCAGAAGCTGGGGTCTCTTGTCTTTCTGTCTGACATAGGCTCCAGGCAGCCTGTGCCCCAACCCTGCTGGTGCCCAAGTGAGCACTGTAGAATGCCGGCAGTGTCCAGACAAAGGGAATCAGTCTCATTGGGTCCAGCACTGGGGTCTAGGCTCCAAACAACTGGGAGGCCAGGGCCCCTGTGAGCTTGTGGAGGGTTCCAGTGGGAGGCGGGGCTGCTGCGAGGATAGGTGTGGGCCAGGTAGGCCCTTGTGGGTTCAGCTACCATAGGCCATGCAAGATAGGATGCAAAGTTGGGGAACTGCTGCACTTTAGTGGGTTTCCCACTTAGCAGGTCTACCTCACCACCTGGGGGGTAGTGAGTGCTGAGTGAGTTCAGACATGGGTCCCAAAAGGACTGGGAGGACTCCCCCAAGGCAGGGATCTTTGGCCTTTGTGGTGGTGGTGGGAATAGCTGGGGTCTTTTCCAGCTCCTGTGGCAGGGCTGAGGCTGGATGTCCTGTTCTGCTCTCTGTGGTGCTGTTCCCTTCTTCCATGCTTCACAAGAATCTCCTCACTCTTCTGGTGCTCTGCACCATGTTTCCACAGGTTCCAGTCAAAATATACCTATTTGTCTGTTATTTTGGTCTCTTTTTATGGGGAAGGCAGTAGCACCAGACCTCTCTAGTTGGCTATCTTGGAAAAAAAAAACACAACTGGGTTTTTAGAGCATCTATACATGTAGGTCTTTGCATCCCAGGCAGTAGAAGATTAGAAAATTTTTCACTCTATTTTTTATAGGTTTAGAGCTTAATTCTTTTCTCTCTTACTTTGTTTAGATTCAGGATATAGCAAACATCTTGGTTGTATGTTTGAAACCCCAAAGTCTCCAGTTTTGTCACTCCAGCCCCACAGGACCACCAAACAATTTGTTGTTTCCTTTACCCAAAGCAGCAGCTCTCTGCTTGAGTTACACTTGCCCAGGATTTTCTAATTCCCTCAGGAAAGAGGCAGCTGAAGATCCTTAGCTCACGTCTCAAAGGTTTTATCTTTTCTGGAATATTATTCCTTCTAGTTCTCATTGTTTCTGCAGCTTTCTGATTTTAGGGAAAGTAAAGATAAATGGTTAGGATTCCTTAAGGGGTTCAGAATCTTGCCAAGCATTTGATATAGATATGCACATGTGCCCAGGTGTTCCTTTGTTATTGCTTAATATAATTGTGCATGTGCACCCAGGTTTTCCTGGCTTGTCTGACTCATACCCAGGTGTCCTGGGTTACCAGACTTAAGTATAAAGGATGAGTGGCTCTGATCCACGGTGCCCTCACCCCACCCCAGGATGCCCTGGGGTGGGGGGACGGGGAGGCTACTACTATTGCTGGAGGCTGTTGCTGCAAGCTGTTCCTGCCAGTGCCCCTGGGACACTCTGGGAGGCCACCACTGCTGCTGTAAGCTGCTGCTGCTGCTGAGGAAGCTGAAGAGTGAGCTCATGTCATCTGCCAGTGGCTCCTGGGATCTTTCCCAATTACGTAGCTTGGGAACTTGCATGTGAGGAGTCTGGTAACCCAGCTTGGCATGTGAGGGGTCTGTGACCCAGTCTGTACAATGGATTTGAATGGTCTGTGGGCCCTAACCCAACAATAAAATTGGCTACTTCAGCAGGCAACAGTTGCCCTAGCCATACACTGATACCTTTAAAGTTTTATCTTTTCTGGTTGATTTCAGTGATACTATTGGCCTGCTGCAAACTATTCCATCCTGTATGAAAGCAAGAAAACTCATTAATCTCTTTTTGATATCTATACCAATATCTCCTGTAGTGTTTTTCTAGTATTTTGAGATCCTGGGGTAATTTAAAAGAAAGATATGTTATTAATCTGTCTTATAGAATTTCAAGAAATGGATTTTATTATCTTGTTATCCAAGTGGCCTGCATGGAAACTAGAATATGCCCATCTGCCACCTAGTTCAAAGTTGATCATTCTGCATATTCTACATTGAAACATTTATTTGAGAACCTGTATACTGCTAATATCAATATTTGTATTTTCAGTGCTGATGTAATATTGGGTGTTGCCTCTTTGAAGCTAGGAGATAATTTCGAATTCAGTGTATTCTATTTAAATACACTCTTTTTTTTTTGTCTTTAGCCAATCACTTTCTGATACATCAATAGTAAGCCAACTCCTTCATTGTACATGTTTGCTTAAGCACTGCAGATATGTGTAGTACACACATTTGCTTTACCTATTCTTGCCCATGTATATTGCCTCTTTTTTGAAAATATGGGATAGCAACTTTTCATCTCTTATATTTTATATACAAGACCTTTACTATTCCAGCTAACACTGCTACTCTATTTTTATAGCTCCCCACTCCAACTTGCAGATCAAGTGATATATACCTACCATATTGAAGGCACTGTGATAAATATTATAATTTATACAAAGACAGCTAAAATAGAGTTTCTGACATTAAGAATATTATAAAGTAGTAGGGAGATAATGCTCAAATAAAAGTAACAACAATGAATAAGGCAAGGCATGTATCAAAAAGAAAGGTACATGGTTTTAAGCATAATTGAAAGGAGTAAGAGACCACATTCAATTTGGGAATGAGAAAAGGCTCTATAGAAGTAGTGCTATTTAGGGAAGACCTTGAAGGATGTATAACTTTGCAGCCAAACATAAGTAGCATGAGGGAGTTTCAAGTGGAGATTTTGTATTTTAACCAAGCTTGTACTGTGCTTGCTTTTCCAACTCTTTATTGACTAGTCTGAAATTCCTCAGGTCTTTGAATCACTTCATTTAAAGTTGTTAAAGCTCAGATGTGTTTTTTTGAGAGCAGTGGGTTTAGTAAAACCTGGATTTAGCACAGGAATTATGAATGGGGCTATAGAAAAGGAGAACCAACATTTATTGAATACCCAAAATGTTTTAAACATCTCACACGTTTTCTTCTATCTCCCTATCTCCAGTCCTATAGGATGACACTATTATTTTTATTTTTAAAATAGAAGGAAAATTAAGACACAGTGGAGCTCAATATTTTGTTCAAAGACACTGTTGTCAGGGTTGCAATTTTAATCTATCTGCTTTTTGCTACACACATGTACTTTGGCCACATGGTGCAGTCTCCTTACTACATTATGGTACATAAGTCTTGAAAGGTTGGTTTGAGTTATTTGGATAGGAAGTTAAATGTCAATCTTTTAGAAGCCAAAACCATAATAGAAGTTGAAAAGAAGTGATCTGAGGATTCAGCAGATTGGCATTTCAAACTAGTCAATGAAAACTGATGAAAAAGCAAGTGCAGTATAGAGTTGGTAAAAAAAAAAAAAAAAAAATTCAAAAAACCAAAAGCTATCATAGCAGACACAATCTTTTGAAGAAACCAAGTAGCGTAATAGTCCAATAAATAAATTCAAAATGTGCCCTTCAATGGAATATAGATAAAACTATCTTTGGAAATATTGGTGACTCATTTTCTGAATTAAGAAATGCAATTTCAATTTGATAAAAAAGTAATCACAGCAAATTCTTTCCAAGTTTGATAATTATTCATATTTATTTTAATTACATGAATAACAGTACCTCTTGTAGAAAAAAATTAAATAGAAAGAAACCAAAATGAAACACAATTACAATACTCTGAATTTCCAACATCTAGCAATAATCATAGTTACCCCCAAATTTGTGCATATTCTTTCAGATTTGTGATACAAATATATTCATGAAGTACGTCTTCCACACACACATAAAATATAGAATTGTACTATAATGCTAGTTGATAATTTATGAAGTTTTTGTAATGGAAATTTTGAACATGTAAAAGTAAAGACTATAGTTCTTATATTAGGAACCCTCTCTCAGTACCTATTACCCTATTTCAGCAATTACCAACATATAACAATTATTTCTTCATTTATACACTCTCTTATTACCTCCCTTCTAGAATTATTTAAAAAAACAAACTCAGGTATTGCATCATTTTATTCAAAAATTCTACAAAATATATTTATAATCAATAAGGAGTTTGTTTTTAAACAAAACCTTAATAAAACGATCACATCTGACATGAACAATCGCTTCCTTGATATCCTCAAATAATCATGGGCTATTTGGCTTTCCCCATTATCCTAAAAAACGTCTTTTTAGAATTTAGTTTTTGAATTAGGATCTGAAGTCCAAACAGTGCATTGGATTGTTATATCTTTTATAGTATAATACTACGTATTACCTTTAAAATCAAGTTTATTGAGATATCATATACTTGCAATAAAGTGCACCTAAAGTACAGAGATGGGTGAGTTTTAACAAATGTAAACACCTGTATAATTAGCCCCACAAAGAGAAATTAAAACGTTTCCATCACTCAACAAAGTTCCCTCATGCTCCTTTGTAAACAACCCTTGTTACACCGTGCCCCTGGAAACAGTGATCAGCTTTCTGACACTATAGAATATTTTTCCTATCTATAGTTTCATATAAATGGAATCACATAGTGTTTACTCTAATATTTCTGGCAGTTTTTGTTATACAAAAATATTTTTTGAGACTCTTTCATGTTGTTGAGTATATCGCGAGTTTATTCCTTCCATTGTTGAATAATTTCCCATTGTATGGATATGCAACAAATTGTTGTTCCTAAATCTGTTGATAGATATTTGATTGTTTCCAGATTTTGACTATTATGAAGTTGCATGTCAAAGGGATACCTGTACTCCCATGTTTATTGCAGCGCTATTTAAAATAGCCAAGAGTTGGAACCAGCCCAAATGTCCATCATCAGATGGGTGGATAAGGAAAATGTGGTATATCTACACAATGGAATATTACTCTGCTATAAAAACAAAAAAATGAAATACTACCATTTACAACAACATAGATGGACTTAGAGAAAATTATATTAAGTGACATAAGCCAAGCACAGAAAGAGAAATACCACATGTTCTCACTTGTGGGAGCTAAAAATAAGTAAATAAATAAATATACAAACAAATCAATGGGCAGGAGAAGAAACAACAATTACAATTCCTTGAACTTGTGAAGACAAGTGAACAGATGTGAAGTTGATGTGGGAGAGAGGAAGGAGGAAAAGAAGGAATTGGTAAAGGGACACGAAAATCAACCACATTGTATATTGATAAATTAAAATAAAAAAATAAAGTTGCTCTGAACATGTGGGTGCAAGTGATTTTGTGTACGTATCTTTTTTCTTTTAATTTTTTCTTGGGGAAATACCTAGAAGTAGAATTGCCAAGTCATATAGCCAGTATATATTTACTTTTATAAATAACTGCAAAACTTTTTAAAAATACAGTAATTGCATTTTACATTCTCAACAGCAATATATGAGAGTTCCTGTTTCTTTACATCCTTGTCAATATTTGGTATTATCAGAATTTCTAATTTTAGCAATATTAGTAGATGTGTAGCAATAGTATCTATTTTTGGTTTTAATTTGCATTTCTATGATGACTAATGGTGTTCTATAACTTTTTATGTACTTATTGGCCATATGTACATATTCTGTGAAATGTCCAAGTCTTTTTCTCATTTTTTAAAAAATTGGGATGTTTGTCTAGTTATTGAGTTGAATGACTTCTTAATATATTTTGATTATAAGTCCTTTGAGATGTACTTATCTATCTATCATCTGTCTGTCTATCTATCTATGTAAAAAATTTTCTCCCAGTGTTTGGCTTGCATTTTGTTCTCTTAACAATATATTTCAAAAACCTGTGTTTTAAATTTTGATAATGTCAAATTTATTATTTTTTTTGGTTAGAGCTTTTTTATCCCTATATGTAGAAATCCTTGCCTACTCAAATGTTGCAAGTTTTCTCTTACATTATCTTCTAAAAGTTTTGTAATTGTAGAATTCAAATTTAATTCTGTGGTTTATTTTGAGATAAATTTCATGTACGATGAGGTAAAAGTCAAGGTTTCTTGTTGTATATTAAAGATTTCCAATCACTCTAAATTTGTTGAAAAGACTATTCTTTATCCATTGAATTGACTTGGCACCGTTGTCAAATATCAATTGATCCCATAAGTGTGGCTCTACTTTGAGATTGTCTATTGACAATTATGACTTTTTTTGTGCTGTCTTGATGACAATAACTTTATAGCAAATATCTAAATCACATAGTACAAACCCTCCCATTTTG
The DNA here is from genome assembly GCF_027409185.1 of Cynocephalus volans. Lineage (NCBI taxonomy): Eukaryota > Metazoa > Chordata > Mammalia > Dermoptera > Cynocephalidae > Cynocephalus > Cynocephalus volans. Next base: position 107,467,939 of record NC_084478.1, on the reverse strand, counting down.
TTCTTTTAAAAAATCAGTTTGGCTACTTTAGGTCTTTGTTCTATATAAATTGCTGAATCATCTTGTCAATTGCTACACAAAATCAAGGTTACTGGTATTTTCAGTGACATTTTGTTGAATGTATAGATTAGTTTTGGGAGAATCCATATATTAACAACACTGAGTATTCCAAAATATGAATATGGTATGACTCCATTATTAAGTTTGTTAATTTCTCTCAGCAAGACCTGTAATTTCCAATGTTCCAATTTCCAATACAGATATCCATAAGTTTCTTTATGTTTTTAATGTTAGTGAAAACAATATTTAATGTTTTTATTTTATGATTGTTTATTGCTAATATATAGAAATTCTTTTAGCTTTTCTATATAAATTTTGTATCCTGTGACATTGGTAAATTCACTTACCCCTTCCATTAGCTTTTTCATAGATTTCTTAGGATTTTCTATGCACACAATCATGTCATGTTATAATAAAGAAAGTTTGTCTTTTCGCTTCTTAATTTGCATATTTATGATTTCTTTTCTTTTTAAAAAAAATCTTATCAATATTGTCTGAGACCTCCAGTATCATAATCATGTTTAATGGAATTGGTAAGAGGCACATCCTTGAATTATTCTGAACTTTTGGGAAAGTTTTCAAGTTGTTCACCATTAGATAGGGCATTAGTTGCATTGGCTTTTGATAGATGCCCTTTTTGGGGATGAAGAAGTTTCATTTTATATGTTTAGCTTCCTGAAAACTTTTGTGATGTACTGGCGTTAAATATTTTTAATGCTTTTTTTGTGTATGCAAATGTTGAGTCAATCATATTTGTCACTTATTCTGCTAATATCTTGTTAATTTGCTATGTTAATCAATTTTGGAATACTAAATTGGCCTTGCATTCCTGGAATAACATCTAGTTGATCATGATTTAGTATCATTTGAATATATGTTTTGATTTGATTTGCTAATACCTTATTTAGATTATTTGTGTTTATGTTCATGAGGAATATTGATCTGTAATTTTATGTCCTATTAAAGTTTTTCTCCTAGTTTTGCTATCAGTGTAGTGCTGGACTCATAGAATAATTTGGGAATTAATTGTTCCCTTTATTTTCTAAGAAATTCCGTAAGACAAGTGCTATTCCTTCATTAAATATGTGATGGAATTCACTAGTGAAATTTTCTTTATGTAAAGGTTTTTATGTTAAAATTGAATTCGTATAGGTATATATATATATATATATATATTAACATGAATTAATATGTATTCAAATATTGTTTTTGTTTCTTTTTTCTTTTAAAAAAATTTTTAATTTTTTTAAAAGAAAATGTAATTTTATTATTTTTTACATTCTAGGATTTTGTTGCAGAGAAGTTGGGAGGGAGAGGGAGAGGGGAAAGGGAAAGGAAATGTGATGGGAGGAGGAAAGATGAGGGGCAGGATTGAGGCCTGTGGCACCCCCTCATTCCCATAGAGGAGACTAGGGGGCTTCCACCAGTGGCTTGGTCATTGCCAGGCTGGATGAACGTCAGAAATGTATGGCAAAAGCCTTTTGCCCCCACCACCCCAGCTCAGGAACCCAGGGTCATTCTTGCTGTGGCTCAGTGGTCATTGCTGGGCTGGTTGCATGTGTCGGAGGGGCATGGCTGAGGCCCTTGGTCCCCCACCACCCTGGCTCAGGAAAGCCCAGGGTGCTTCCTGTGGCAGCTCAGTGTTTGCTGCTTGGCTGGCTTGTTTCTTTTTTTTTAACTTTGGTTAATTAATTGTGTCTTTCAAGTAATTTGTTCATTTTATCTATATGTTAATATTTATTGACAAAATTATTTACAAGATTTTCTTATTACTCATTTAATATTTGTAGGATATCACTTTTTTAATTCCTAATTTTAATAATTTATATCCTCTCTGTTATTAAATTCATCAATCTTGATAGATGTTGATTAATTTCCATACTCTTTTCAAAGAACCAACTCTTTATTTTACTGATGTTTTCTATTGTTTACCATTTATTTCATTTTCTACTCATCTTTATTGAACATATTTAAATCATATTAAATTTATAGAAACTTTTTATGGCCCAATGTGTTGTCTATTGTGGTGAATGTTCCATATGCACTTGAAAGAATCATATTTCCTGCCATCATTGGGCGTATTTTTAATCAATATCAATTAAGTCAAGTTGTTTTATAGTATTAAGTCTTCTTTATCTTTCTCAATTTTGTGTCTACTTGTATTAATTATTGAAAGAGATGTGTTGAATTTTTCAACTCTTTGTGTGCATTTTTCTATTTCTTTTTTTAACTCCTCAATGTTTGTTCATGCATTTTCAAGGTAGGTTTTGTGATGCATATTTAGGATAGTTATGTCTTCTTTATCAAATGACTTTTTTTCAACCGTTATGAAATGATCCTCTTTATCTCTGGTGATATTTTTTGTCCTGAGGTCTACTCTGTCTGATACTATTATAGCCTGTCCATCTTTATTATGGTTGGTAGTTTAATGATATTTCCTTAGATTTAACTTATTTGTGCCTTTGTATTTAAAGTGTACTTCTTATGGAATCTTGATTTTTATTCTGACAATCATTGCTTTTCATTTGCAGTGTTTAGACCACTTAAAGTTAATGTAGTTATCATTGTGGTTAGGTTTAAATCTACTATCTTGAAATATTTTTCTTTATATTTTATGTTAGTTTTTTCCTATCTTTTCCCAAAATCTCTTGGCTTAATTGAGTAGTTTCAATTTTCCCTTTTATCTCATTTATTGGCTATTAGCTATTCTTTGAGTCTACTTTAATATATAGTTTATCTGCTCTCATTTTTTCCCCTGCCATTATTTTTTTGGAAGAAACTGGATCATTTTTTATATAAAATTTGCCACATTCAGGATTTTGCTGAGTGAATACCTGTACTGAACTTTGTGTTTTTATATTTACATATTTTTGGAAGATAAAAGCTTGATCAGATAATGACTCATTTATGAAAAGATTACTACATAGGTTAATCATATACTTTCTTTTACATCATTACAGGAAACATATAAGGTCTAGTTTTCTCTCTTTTTGTGATGCTATGACTATTCAGTAGGTTCAGGTGTTATCATCATCATATATCCATTATAAAGTTTTCCCTTAACCTTTGATCTAATTATTCTAGTAACAACTGAAAACCCTTATTTCGATTCATTATTTAATAGGTGTTTCTAAATGGATTAGAGTTTTGCCACCTCTACTATTTAGTTGCATTGCCATACTCTTTTTTTTTTTTTTTTTTTATTTTATTTTGTCGATATACATTGTAGCTGATTATTGCTCCCCATCACCAAAACCTCCCTCCCTTCTCCCTCCCCCCCTCCCCCCCAACAATGTCCTTTCTGTTTGCTTGTCGTATCAACTTCAAATAATTGTGGTTGTTATATCTTCTCCCCCCCCCCCGGTTTGTGTGTGTGTGTGTGTATGTGTGTGTGTGAATTTATATATTAATTTTTAGCTCCCTCCAATAAGTGAGAACATGTGGTATTTCTCTTTCTGTGCCTGACTTGTTTCACTTAATATAATTCTCTCAAGGTCCATCCATGTTGTTGCAAATGGCAGTATTTCATTCGTTTTTATAGCTGAGTAGTATTCCATTGTGTAGATGTACCACATTTTCCGTATCCACTCATCTGATGATGGGCATTTGGGCTGGTTCCAACTCTTGGCTATTGTAAAGAGTGCTGCGATGAACATTGGGGAACAGGTATACCTTCGACTTGATGATTTCCATTCCTCTGGGTATATTCCCAACAGTGGGATGGCTGGGTCGTATGGTAGATCTATTTGCAATTGTTTAAGGAACCTCCATACCATTTTCCATAGAGGCTGCACCATTTTGCAGTCCCACCAACAATGTATGAGAGTTCCTTTTTCTCCGCAGCCTCGCCAGCATTTATCGTTCATAGTCTTTTGGATTTTAGCCATCCTAACTGGGGTTAGATGGTATCTCAATGTGGTTTTGATTTGCATTTCCCGGATGCTGAGTGATGTGGAGCATTTTTTCATATGTCTGTTGGCCATTTGTATATCTTCCTTAGAGAAATGCCTACTTAGCTCTTTTGCCCATTTTTTAATTGGGTTGCTTGTTTTCTTCTTGTAAAGTTGTTTGAGTTCCTTATATATTCTGGATATTAATCCTTTGTCAGATGTATATTTTGCAAATATTTTCTCCCACTCTGTTGGTTGTCTTTTAACTCTTTTAATTGTTTCTTTTGCTGTGCAGAAGCTTTTTAGTTTGATATAATCCCATTTGTTTATTTTTCCTTTGGTTGCCCGTGCTTTTGGGGTCGTATTCATGAAGTCTGTGCCCAGTCCTATTTCCTGAAGTGTTTCCCCTATGTTTTCTTTAAGAAGTTTTATTGTCTCAGGATGTATATTTAAATCCTTAATCCATTTTGAGTTGATTTTAGTATACGGTGAGAGGTATGGATCTAGTTTCATTCTCCTGCATATCGATATCCAGTTATCCCAGCACCACTTGCTGAAGAGGCAGTCCCTTCCCCAGTGAATAGGCTTGGTGCCTTTGTCAAAAATCAGATGGCAGTAAGTGTGTGGGTTGATTTCTGGATTCTCTATTCTATTCCATTGGTCAGTGTGTCTGTTTTTATGCCAGTACCATACTGTTTTGGTTATTATAGCATTGTAGTATAGCTTAAAGTCGGGTAGTGTTATGCCTCCAGCTTTATTTTTTTTGCTGAGCATTGCTTTGGCTATTCGTGGTCTTTTATTGTTCCATATAAATGTCTGAATAGTTTTTTCCATTTCTCAGAAAAATGTCTTTGGAATTTTGATGGGGATTGCATTGAATTTGTATATCACTTTGGGTAGTATGGACATTTTCACTATGTTGATTCTTCCAATCCAAGAGCATGGGATATCTTTCCATCTTCTTGTATCCTCTCTAACTTCTCTCAGCAGTGGTTTGTAGTTCTCATTATAGAGATTTTTCACCTCCTTGGTTAACTCAATTCCTAAGTATTTTATTTTTTTGGTGGCTATTGTAAATGGGCAGGCTTTCTTGACTTCTCTTTCTGCATGTTCACTATTGGAGAAAAGAAATGCTACTGATTTTTGTGTGTTGATTTTGTATCCTGCTACTGTGCTGAAATCATTTATCAATTCCAACAGTTTTTTTGTAGAGGTTTTAGGCTGTTCGATATATAGGATCATGTCATCTGCAAACAGGGACAGTTTGACTTCATCTTTTCCAATCTGGATGCCCTTTATTTCCTTCTCTTCTCTGATTGCTCTGGCTAGTACTTCCAACACTATGTTGAATAGGAGTGGTGAGAGTGGGCATCCTTGTCTAGTGCCTGTTCTTAAAGGAAAAGCTTTCAGCTTTTCCCCATTCAGGATGATATTGGCAGTGGGTTTGGCATATATGGCTTTAATTATGTTGAGATACTTTCCCTCTATACCTAACTTATAGAGGGTCTTTGTCATGAATGAGTGCTGAACTTTATCAAATGCTTTTTCAGCATCTATAGAGATGATCATATGGTCCTTGTGTTTGAGTTTATTAATATGGTGTATCACATTTATTGATTTGCGTATGTTGAACCAAGCTTGCATCCCTGGGATGAAACCCACTTGATCGTGATGAATAATTTTTCGTATGTGTTGCTGTATTCTGTTTGCTAGTATTTTAGTGAGGATTTTTGCATCTATATTCATCAAGGATATCGGCCTGTAGTTTTCTTTTTTGGTTATATCTTTACCTGGTTTTGGTATCAGGATGATGTTTGCTTCATAGAATGAGTTTGGGAGATTTGCGTCCGTTTCAATCTTTTGGAATAGTTTGTAAAGAATCGGTGTCAATTCCTCTTTGAATGTTTGGTAAAATTCTGCTGTGAATCCATCTGGTCCTGGGCTTTTCTTTGTTGGGAGCTTTCTGATAACAGCGTCAATCTCCTTTATTGTTATTGGTCTGTTCAAATTTTCTACGTCTTCACGGTTCAGTTTTGGGAGCTTGTGTGTGTCCAGAAATTTATCCATTTCCTCCAGATTTTCAAATTTGTTGGCGTATAGTTGTGTATAGTAGTCTCGAATGATTCCTTGTATTTCAGATGAATCAGTTGTAATATCGCCTTTTTCATTTCTAATTTTTGTTATTTGAGTCTTCTCTCTTCTTTTTTTTGTTAGCCATGCTAATGGTTTGTCAATTTTATTTATCTTTTCAAAAAACCAACTTTTTATTCGTTGATCTTTTGAATTTTTTTTTGGTTTTCAATTTCATTCAGTTCTGCTCTGATCTTAATGATTTCTTTCCATCTGCTAACTTTAGGATTGGATTGTTCTTGTTTTTCTAGTTCTTTAAGGTGAAGTGTTAGGTTGTTCACTTGCCATCTTTCCATTCTTCTGAAGTGAGCATTTAATGCAATAAATTTTCCCCTCAATACTGCTTTTGCAGTATCCCACAGGTTTTGGTATGATGTATCATTGTTTTCATTAGTTTCAATAAACTTTTTGATTTCCTGCTTGATTTCTTCTTGGACCCATATGTCATTAAGTAGAATGCTGTTTAATTTCCATGTGTTTGTATAGTTTCCAGAGTTTTGTTTGTTATTAATTTCTAGTTTTAATCCATTGTGGTCTGAGAAGATACATGGGATAATTCCAATTTTTTTGAATTTATTGAGACTTGATTTGTGACCTAATATGTGATCTATCCTGGAGAATGATCCATGTGCTGATGAGAAGAATGAATATTCTGAGGTTGTTGGGTGGAATGTTCTGTAGATATGTGCCAATTCCAATTGGCCTAGAGTCTTGTTTAGATCTTGTGTTTCTCTACTGATTCTTTGCCTAGATGATCTGTCTAATATTGACAGTGGAGTGTTCAGGTCCCCTGCTATTATGGTATTAGTGTCTATTTCCTTCTTTAGGTCTAATAGAGTTTGTTTTATAAATCTGGCTGCTCCAACATTGGGTGCGTACATATTTATGATTGTTATGTCTTCTTGATGGATCAGTCCTTTTATCATTAAGTAGTGTCCCTCATTGTCTCTTTTTATGGTTTTTAGTTTAAAGTCTATTTTGTCAGATATAAGAATAGCCACTCCAGCTCGTTTTTCTTTTCTGTTTGCATGGTAAATCTTTTTCCATCCTTTCACTCTTAGTCTGTGTGAATCTTTATTGGTGAGGTGGGTCTCTTGTAGGCAGCATATAGTTGGGTCCTGCTTTTTGATCCAGTCAGCCAGTCTGTGTCTTTTAATTGGGGAATTTAAGCCTTTAACATTAAGAGTTGTTATTGAAAGGTGTTGATTTATTCCTAGCATTTTATTGGTTGTTTGGTTGTCTTAGGTGTCTTTTGTTCCTTGCTTTCTGATTTACTGTTTGGTTTCTTTGTTTGTTGGTTCCTTAGGTTGTAGATAGTGTTTTTGTTAGCTTGTTTTCTCTTCATGAATGCCATTTTTATTGTACTAGTGGGTTTAGATTTTTCTTAGGTTTTTATGGCAGTGGTAGTTATTTTTCAGGAACCAAACCCAGTACTCCCTTGAGGATTTCTTGTAAGGGTGGTCTTGTGGTAGTGAACTCCCGCAGTTTTTGTTTGTCTGAGAAATATACTATTTGCCCCTCATTTCGGAAGGATAGCCTTGCAGGGTAGAGTATTCTTGGCTGGCAATCTTTGTCTTTTAGTATTTTGAAAATATCATCCCATTCCTTTCTAGCTTTTAGGGTTTGTCATGAAAAGTCTGATGTTAATCTGATTGGGGCTCCCTTATAGGTGATTTGACGCTTCTCTCTTGCAGCTTTTAAGATTCTCTCTTTGTCTCTGAGTTTTGCCAATTTGACTATGACATGTCTTGGAGAAGGCCTTTTTGGGTTGAATACGTTTGGAGATCGTTGAGCTTCCTGGATCTGAAGATCTGTGATTTTTCCTATACCTGGGAAGTTTTCTGCCACTATTTTGTTGAATATATTTTCAATGGAATCTCCATTTTCCTCCCCTTCTGGAATACCCATGACTCGGATATTTGAGCGCTTGAGGTTGTCTGATATCTCTCTCAGATTTTCTTCCATGTCCTTGATTCTTTTTTCTTTCTTTTTGTCTGCTTGTGTTATTTCAAACAGCCCATCTTCAAGTTCAGAGGTTCTCTCTTCAACTTCGACAAGCCTGCTGGTTAAACTCTCCGTTGTGTTTTTTATTTCGCTGAATAACTTCTTCAGTTCAGCAAGTTCTGCTACATTTTTTTTCAGGACATTGATTTCCTTGTATATTTCCTCTTTCAGATCCTGTATACTTTTCCTCATTTCATCATGATGTCTAGCTGAGTTTTCTTGTATCTCATTCAGTTTCCTTAGAATTATCACTCGAAATTCCTTGTCAGTTATTTCAAAGGCTTCTTGTTCTATAGGATCTAGAGTATGAGATTTATTAACTTTTGATGGTGTACTTTCTTGATTTTTCGTATTTCTGGTGTCTTTTTTTTGGTGTTTATTCATTGTGGCCGGGGGTTTCACAGTCCACCGGTTTGAGACTAATGACTAACTAGGATGTTGCTGTGGTTGCCAATTTCGTATGGCTCCCTCCGTGACTGCTCAGTTGGCCTCTAGTGCCTTGTGTGTGTGGTTGCCTCGGGTCTTGGGCTTCTCCGGGGAGCCACCTTTCTGGTCAGCTTGGACTCTGCTGGGCTGGTGGGTCACGTACCACAGGGTGTGTGATCTCTGTTGAGCTTTCACTTCCTGTGCAGGACTTCTCCCTGTTCCGTGTGCTCTGGCCCAGGCTGTTAGATCGTGCAGTAGCGACCCCACCAGGTGTGTGGTTTTTGTCGAGTCTCCGCCTCCCTGGCCGCACGTCTACCCACTCTGTGCGCACTGTGCTGGGCTGGGGCGTGTCTTCTGCACCCCTCGTCTAACAGCTGGGCCTTCAAGACCCTGCTTGGTACCGCCTCGCCCAGGAAGTCTACCAGGTTTCTGCTGGGCACAGACGACCGGTCTCTCTGGGTGCCTTTGTGGCACTATGTAGATCTTTCTCGGGTCTTGTTCACCTTTGTTTCCCCCCAGTATAAACCGAGTCTAGCGCCCACCTGCAGCCTGGTCTCCGGCAGGTTCAAGCGGACCTGGGAACTCTCCTACCACACTATTCCCAACCAGAAATTCGTTAGGCTTTTTTCCAAACTGGTGGCCGCACAGATGGTATCTGCCTCCCAGTAACAGGGAGTTTACCTGGGGCCGGAGTCCAGGGTATGGTGGAGTGACAGTCGGCCCGCCCGTACTTCCTTGCCCTCCCGAAACTGGCCCGGGACGCCCTCCGCCACCAGCCCCGCCAGAGAACCGCGGAGGGAGTGGGAGCCAAGGCCGGTCCGCAAGCTCCGGAAAGCCTGGCGCCAGGCCAGCAAGTGGGAGGGCTCAGTGATGGCCGAGCAGGGCGGAGCTGCCCGCACCTGGGAAAATGGAGGCAGCACCGGCGGTGAGTGGGCTGGTGGTGCAGGCGGGGGCCGCTTGGGCATCCACCCCCTGAACAGAGCTGTGCCAGGGATCACTCACAGTGCTGTGCCAGGTCGGGTGCTCGCTCTGTCTCTGGTTTGCCGCCTTTCCCAGTTCTTGGCTGCTGCCGCCTCGGGCTGTTCAGTCGCGGCGCGGCTTGGGCGCTCCCAGGAATCTTCTTTAATGCCGGCCTGAAACCTCGAATCCTGAATAGGGCAGCTGGCCGCCTTCAGCGCGGCCCCGGCCTCCGGGATCCTGGCTGCATCCACAGCAGCCCTGGCGCCGTGTTCCCTGTTTCGAGACTCACTTTTGCAGCTAAGAAACAGTTCTTTTCCTGCTCCACACTTTAAAGCTGTTGTCTGTAAATGAGGCAGCCTCTCCTGCCGGGGGCAAAGTGGCGGTCACCCCCCACGACTGGTCAGCAGCAGCAGTCCTCCCTTAAGAGATGGCGAGAGGAAGGACCACAAGTTTTCCGGCTGCCTGAGTCCCAGTGGCCGCCTTTTCCACCTCAGCTACTCCGCGCCAGCCGCCGCAGCCGCCGCCATCTTGAAAAGCCTTGCCATACTCTTTATAAAGAAAATAAACCCAGAATATATTCTTGTTTCTTTTACTTAATAATAATAATGAATTAGTTTTCTTGCATCACCCACATGTGACCAAAGTGTTATTTGGGTTGAGTATTATATTACAGACTCATTGATTAATAAACACTTTTTATTCACAAGTTTTCCAATTTTTAGTCAGGCAGAGCCCCTGAAAACTATCCCCTGTGTCCCTCTGGACAAATAGGAGGTGATAGCTTCTTAGCTTTCTTACATGAAAAAATTTTCCAGGATCACATTTCCAGTTTATACCCTACATCTGCAATTAACCATTTCTTTAAGGAGGCTTGGTTTTATTTAATGGAAAATGGTACTTAGAGACCACAATTTGGGAGCAATGAACACTCATTGTGACTGCATATTTTATTTTTTCTTGGCTTTTTTGCTGAACAGAACTAGAGAAAAACATCTTTTTAAAGATAAAATACGTCATGGGTTTGTAATATTTCCAATTGAAATTAAGGATTACAGGATTTTAAACCTCTTTGCTTTTTATATTTGTATCTCTTTTCCCTTATGCTGAAATTATGTTTTTGGTAATATTAACATAATTATTTCTTTGTATTATCCTAACATATTTTATACACACAGGGTTGCTTATTACAATCTATATTATATATGAAAGTTTGTATATAATAGACTCAAAGTGAAAATGCCAATATTACTAAAAAAATGTACTCTGTTTCTCTCTATATATACACACATACACACACATGTACAAGGGTTCTTCAAAATGTTCACAGAAATATTTGTATTATATTTAAATTCTATTTTTCCAGGCATTTTTAAAGGACCCTTATATGTATATGCATGTGGATATTTGTGTTTCTCTTTATATATGCATATAGATATTTCCCTTTCTATACATATTTCAGACATCTATTTTTATATGTGTATATATGTATATATGTATATATGTATATATAACTTCCGTATTGTTTTCCATAATGGCTGTACTAATTTACAGTCCAATCAACAGTGTAGAATGATTCCCCTTCCTCCACATCCTCATCAGTATTTGTTATTCTCTGTCTTTTTGATAACAGCCAGTCTAACTGGGGCGAGATGATCTCTCAATATGGTTTTGAATTGTCTTTCCCTGATGCTGAGTGATGCTGAGCATTTTTACATGTGTCTGTTGGCCATTCATACACGATTTTTAGTGACGTACATCTCTGTTATTGGTTTGTAGAATTCTTTAGGTTTTATCTGACTTTATGTCTTTTTCTGGTGCCAGTTCCACATTATTTTGAATGTTGTAGCTTCTTAAGATATTTATATCTAATAAAAGAATCCAGTATTCTCAGTTTTCCCATTTTCCTGGTTATCCTCATATATTTTTTCTCACAAAGTTTAGAATAATTTTTATCATTTCACTAATGATCAAATATTTTACTTTGTTGATAAAAATTTGCATTGCCCTAAATTTACATATTATATCAGTGAGCACTGACATAATTACAGTGTTGAACCTTCTCATTCAATTGCCTTCTCTCTGAAAATACAGGAGCTGGAGGTTAATGTCTGTAGTTTGTATTAAGAACAAATGAAATGAGGCTTGGCTAGGGACTTTTTGTCAGTGAATTTTGGTTGGATATTTTTAAAGAGCTGTGGGAGATAATGGAGTGTGGGTGGAAGTGCAGCTGCATAATAATGTAGGAGAACAAAATGAAATTAAAACTATTAAAGTGGGAGCACCCAGGTGTCCATGGACCACACAGATTTTAAAACAAATAATGTTACATGAAACCAAAATGCAGAGGAAATCCTATTCATCTATTACTAGTGGAAGGATATTGAATTATGTGGTATGTTTTCTTAAAATGTTTGATATCTGTTGGTGAATAAATTGGATCCCCATTTTTTACTTATAAATGTATACCCATTCATCAGAAGTAATTTTTCTGAGTTAATGGAGCACTTTTTCAAAACTGGTGCATTTTTAAGTAAGAAAGTTGCTAATTCATTTGGGCAGCCACAAGTAAAAAGAATTGAGTGATCTCTGATTATGACATGTAAAAATGAAAGATGTAAAGTGTATAGAATAAATATTGTTCAGCATCACACCAGGAGAAAAGCACTTAAATTGTCTGATGACTTATAGCAACATTACAATATAAGTCTAAACTGTGGAACATATGCTTGAGAAAGGAAAATACCTTTGTTGGTAAATTACGTCAGTTTTCACAGCCATCTTTCTTATTTGGAATTCTTACACTCTAGGTTTCTGAGAGTGTATTATGCATATATAAAGTTTTATGATCTTTGCCCCCAAAATATGTGTGTCTCTCCAAATATGCAGAAGGAGAGAGAGAATGATGCAACTGCTTACACTCATTACTTCTTTGTTAAATCCAAAGTCAGATGGAAGCCTCTAAATTGCAGATATAACCTTTGACCTCTTAGTACATGGATTTCCTTCAGACCATGTCTGATCAATCATTGGTCCAGTGTCAATAAGAGGTAGGGGCTTCTTAACATAATATACAAATTATTTGAAGGATATGATAAGAGAAAGGAAAATTTATGTTCCTGAAAAAATCACAGGAAAAAAAAACGTGTTGAGACATTAATGATTATAAGAAACAGTTGAGGACTTCCATAGAGAAAAAGAAAAGTAGAAGAATCTAAAGGGATCACTGAGAATTGAAATTTTAAAGAGAAATTTTGGAAACAAAAATATTCCTAAATTTAATCTTTTTGGTACATTGTTTGATGTTTTTATTACTAATCGAAAATATCTGATTTATATTTGACCAAATAAATCTACTTCACTAATTTGAAGTAGCAAAAATCTATTAACCCCATTCAAAAAAGCTTCAAAATTCCTTATTTAAATAATAACATGTGTTATGTTTGGAATGAGATTGACTCATAAAATTCTAGCTCAGTATCATTTCCCATATCAAACTTGCGTACCAGCCAGTGATTTTTCTGCAGTAATCAGCATCTTTTGATTATTTTAGCCTTGATAACTTAGATTAGAAATGTGTGATGTTCATTGACAGAGACATGAAGTGGGCTCTTACCATCTTCCTTGAAAGATATGGAATAGGGTAAATCATTCTTTATTCTTTAGCACTAAAGGCAATGTGCAGTGATTAGTGAAATCAAATACAAAATAGTCTTTCATGAACTGGTTTTAATTTTTTAAATTTTCTATTGCCTCTTTTTTTTAAGTTTATTATTTTTTGGAGGCTGTGAACTGGTTTTTAAAATTTGAAGTTATCGCAAGTTTCAACAGGAAGAAAATCCAAGGTTCGGAAAACATAGTAAGAACCAGAGCTACTTAAAGTATAGAACAATGCCATAAGATTGCTGTTGAGAGAAAAGTATAACACCCACATTAGAGTAGGGTTTTAGAAAAGTTTAACTACCTTCCAGTATGAAATAAAGACTCAGTGTAACACTAAAACTTTCACAAAAAGAACAGGAGAGGCCTATTAATATACTTTTGAAATTATCTGAAACTTGAATTTAAAAATATTTTTAAAATGTTAGCTATCAATAGCAGCCTTTTATTCGATGATAAAGATTTCCTACCTAAAGCAGAGCAAGTAAACACTTTCCATTTTTTGTTAAATTGACCTGTTTAGAAAATAGAGAGAAACTAGTCAAAATAAAACCTGCAGTCACTTGACCTGGAGCCAAGGCATAAGGAAGTATGTTACCCTTTTTTCTCAGGCTCTTCACACTTAGAACTCTTTTAATAAGCATTTCATACATATTATCCAAAACTCAAAAGGTATAAAAAAATACATAGTAAAAAGTCATTCTTCCTCCTTCCGCTATTCTTTAACCATCTACTCCTCTCCAGACATAATCATTGTTATCAGTTTCTTGTGTATCCTTCTAGAGGCAATGTATTCTTATATATGTCTGTCTGTGTAATATCATTCCCTTCTTTTTTACTCAACTGTTTATGTGTGTCTATACAATTCTTTACACATGAACAAGTATGACTATATATTTTAAGTATCCCCCCACCTTTCTTCAGCAAGAAGTAGCATATTATATACAGTTTTATAAGCCTAAATAAACAAATGTAAATATATATTTCTTCCTTTCTACATAAATGATAACTTATTAGAGTAAGATTCTCCATCTTGCTATTTTTATGGGACAATATATCTAGGAAATCGTTTCATATCAGTACTAAAAGTACATCTTTATACTTTGGTGACCTGGTTTTATATATATAGATTTACCATGGATAGTCAAGTTGTTTTTTAATATTTTTCTTTAATAAATATTGGTACAGAAATTATTTTCCACATATGGAAGTTTATAAGAATAGTGAGTAGGCACACTTTAAACATTTTTAAACATGTTTAAAATTAATGTGTTTTTTTCTTCCAACACCAAGGTCAAGAGTTTGGATCCTTGTACTAGACAGCCACCAAAAAAATAAAATAAAGGATAAAACAAAAAAATATATAAAAACAAAAAAAGGAAAAAATATGTTTTTCCTTTCAAATGTTATTTATTAAAGTTTAACACATATGGAAAAGCATACCAATTATAAAGTGTGCAGTTTAATTAATTATAATAGAGCAAATAAACCCATGTAACAACAGGAATCAATACATGGAAGAGTATTAGCCCTACAGAAGCACTCTTCTTGCTCTTATACAATTACAACTCCTCCCATGTCCCAAAGGCAAAAATTATCATGACTTCTCTTACCATAGATTGTTTTTGCCCAGTTTTTGAAAACTATATTACTGTAATCCTATAATAGAATTTACTTTGCAGCTGGAGTCTTTCACTAAATATTGTTGAGATTTATTCTTATTGTTCTGCAGGGCTAAAGTATGTACATTTTATTGTTCTGTATGTATATGAATATGTTGTATATTTTATGCATATACTACAATTTATTCATTTTACTTTTATGACATTTGGGTTTTTTTTTTTTCCTATTTTTGACTATCATGAAAAATACTGCCATGAATGTTCTTGTGCATAACCTTTGGTGTACATATGTGTTAATCTAGTTCTGTTAGATGTGGATGTGAGAATGAAATTGCTAAGGCATATGGCATATGTGTGTTAAGGTTTAGTACATACTGCCAAACAGTGTTTTGGAGTGCTATGACAATTTAAACACCCACTAGCAGTGTAAGATAGTGTTTTCTATGACTTTACCAGCACTAGCTGTTGGAAGTCTTTTTTGATTATAGCTGTGCTGGAGGGGTATTGTGATATCTCATTGTGGTTAATTTGCATTTTCCTGGTGACTAATGAGGTTGAATACATTTTTATATGTTTATGAACATTAAGATATCCTTTCTTTTGAAGTGTCTGATCAAGTTCTTTACACATTCTTCAAATGAGATTCCTGCCTTTTCATACTGATTTATAGCAATTCTTTATATATTTTGGAAATGGAAGCTTTGTTGGTTGTAAGCATTGCAAATAGCCCTTCCTTACTCTGTAGTTTCCTATTTACTTTCTCATTGGCAGTTTTTGAAGAATGGAAGTTTCTAATTTTAAGCTAGTCCAGTTTATGATTTTGTTTTCCTTTCTGATCAGTGCTTTTTGTGTTTGGCTTAAAAAAAAAAATTTGCTTAAGCAAAAGTCATGAATATATTTTCTATATTATATCTAGAAACAATGATCATTTTCACATTTAGATCTACAATCCTTCTGAAATTAATTTTTGTGTATGGTTGAAGTAGGTGTCCAGTAATATTTCATTCATAATTGACCTAGAACTGCCATGGGAGTGTACATGAATGAATCTATGTCTGGACTTTCTGTTTTGTTCTATAGATCTTTTTATCCCTAAGCCCATATTACTCTATCTTAGTTACTTTCTCAGTAGTACAGTAATCGAGATTTCTTCTTTAAGATTTCCATGGCTTATTCTTGGCAAATTGCATTTCCATACGTACTTTAGAATCAGCTTATCAATTTCTTTAAATAATGTCTTCTGGTTTTTGCCATAGTTTCACTGAATGCATAGATTATTTTAAAGGGAATTGACATCTTTAGGATATTGGGTTCTCCAATCATTAAACATAATTGATTTTGGTCTTTAATTGTTATCATTAATGTTTTGTAGTTTTCAGTAATAATTCTGAATATCTTTATTTTATCTCCCTTGAATTGAATTGATATGTTTTCCTTTTCTTCCAGGGGATTATTTTCTTTAGTTTTGAAGCACAGTAATTTTGTTAGGATATATCTCATAGTAGATAGTACTATGTAGATTTTCCCTGGCAACGACAAGTATGTTATTTCAAAATATAGATCTGTCTTCTTTTATTTCTGGAAATATTTTTGAATTATATCTTTACCTGTCCTATTATTTTAGTTTTCTTCAGGGACTCCAATATTTTTTAAATATTGAATCATTTCCACTAACTTCTATGTCTATAATATTCACTCTAATACTTTTTAATTCCTGTATTTCCATTTTTATTTGCTCATTCATTGTGACCCTCTCTTCTACGGCCCTTGAGGTATTTTTGGAATGCTTATTTATTTTTTGCTGTGTACTTCTGTCATGATTTCTTAGCCTGGGTTTCCCAGAAAGCAGTGCCAGAGGCAGGGGATTTTAAGCTACTAATTTATTGGGAAATATAATTCTGGAGAGCAGGAAAAGTGAAGCAGAGAAGCAAGGATGCCCAACAAAGATATATGAGGGTACTTTAAAAAGTTCATGGAAAAATAGAATTAAAAGATAATACAAATCTTTCCGTGAATTTTTTGAAGATCTCTCGTACTATCAAGCTGGCCAGTACTGAGACTGATTGCTTGATATCATGGAAGTGTATTCCAAAATGTGCACAAACTGCATCTCATGGTAGGCTGTCTGGGAGAGACTGGGAATTGGATTCATACACTGACTTTCATCTGTTGTTGGTCAAAAGCTTACAAAAGGCATTAGTTTCCTCACATTTCCATGTTGTACATTCTTGGACACCTAGCATCGTACCATGATATTAAACAAATCTGTACCAATAGGGAAGCTCCACGGTGGGAGGTGAGTGCAGAGTGAGATGAGAGATACTGTCAGTTCACACTTGAATTTGGTTAAAGGTCACGTAGACTTGGTTGCCACAATAGTGACTGGAGCAAGATACAGGGGATCTGAATTGGAGCAGAGGAGGTGTATAGTACAGTCTATCCTGTGTACTGCTCGGGTGTTGTTTGCACTTTTTATTATATCCTGTCTATAATATAATATGGGACCTCCATTTTGTGTGAACAAGATGCTTCACTTCTTCCCTGAGAGAAGAGGTATAAGTCTTATCAGTCACAGAGTCACCATCGAGGTAGCCAAGTATGAGCTCTGAAAAGATTTCATGCCAGAGGATTTATAAAACAAATTCTGGTCTCTGCTATTGTAGCTAGCTGCTTATGAGGCTATATTTATCATTTACCTTCTTTAATACCCACTCTAGACTTCCCTCACACATGGACAGCACATTAGCTTTTTGGGATTTTTGCCTGATAATGTGATCAAACATTTATTCCCAAGGAGTTGGAGCCCTTTTTTGCCTTGACCTATTGGACAATAGTTGCTACAACTGCTTGGTTGGTCATTTTGCCCTTGCTGGGACATGGTTGTTCAATGGTCTTTGGCTGTTACAGTTGTTTCAGTAAATCTCCCAGAATGCAGATATACTTGCTTCCATTGTGTAACAGAAAATTTAACTCCTTTGTTAAAGTTTCTTGATCATTATCAGGGTTGAAAACTCCCACAAGTTCAGCACTGGTGGGGATCTCTTTATCTGTTGATCCTCTGGCCTAAGGAGCCCAAAGTGGCCAAATAGTAGCCACAGATTAGATCAGTGGAAATCTTATTGTGTACCCTGGTAGAAGCATTCCTCTCTGGTGAACCAGGGTCTCTTAACCAGTAAAGCATAAATTTTTAGGGATTGTGAATAACACAGATTTCATGAGTAGATCACTGAGAATTATGATGTGTGGGCCTAAGCCTATTATTCTTTGTTTTTCCTACCTATGTAGTCTAGCTATTAGTTCCAGAGTCAGCCATCAGTTAAGCACATATACTGTATCCTGAAAGTCACTGCCCTAACATTGCAGATCATTGTCCTCAAGCTGGAATGTTAAATGAGTCTTTAATAAGTTATTCTACTGTTGTTTCAGCCAGTTTCTTTTGGCTGATATGGTGCAGTGTAAGAATAGTAGACCATATAGTCATGTACCTAATCTTTCATCTAATTTATCATAAAAAGGATCCCTTGGTTTTGGTAGGCAGCATAATGTTCCCCCAAATAAGACTATTTCAGAATCTCTTGATTCTATCAATATGTTCCCTTGCATGGCTAAAGGGATTTTGAAGATATGATTAATTTAAGGATCTTGAGATGGGGAGATTATCTGGGATTATCTAGGAGAGCCCAATCTAATTGCATGGGTCTTTGAAAGTGAAGACTCTTTCCAGCTGTAGTAGAGGTAGATGTGACTGTGGAAGAATAGTCAAGGATATACAGCATTCTGGCCCTGAAGCTGGAAGAAGGGGGCCACAAGCCAAGGAATGTGGGCAGCCTCTAGAAGTCCAGGAAACAGATTCTCCCTTAGAGACTCCAGAAAGGAACACAGCTCTGCCAACACCTGGATTTTAGCCCAGTGAAGTCCACGTTGGACTACTAACATAAAGAGATGTGAGATAATAAATTTGCAATGTTTATGCCACTAAATTTGTGGTAATTTGTCATGGCGGCAATAGAAAACTAATACAGTTAGTCTGAGGCAATAAAGTGTGGGATAACACATCAGTGGCTCAGAAATTTTGTAAGCTCTCAGGTGATGGTGCTGGAAAAAGCACTGCAGACAAGGAAGGCAAACCAATGTCCAGAATACTTATTGACTCCAGGAAGCACTAATTGTTCTCCCCTTCATTGTAGAAGAGTTCGATGTAGTTAACCTAGTTGACCTGCCACAAAAATGCCTGATCAGTATCACTGATGAATGATTCCATATCAGGCATTAAACATCAGACTCTCCTGCTAACAGGTTGGGCATTCAGCAAAGGCAGTTGCTAGGTCAGCATTGATGAGAGGGAACCCACGCTGCTGACCACATGGTTTTTTTGAAGCGTCTGAAAAACAAATCTTGCCATTTGCCACTGCCCACGGAGCCCATATATTCCATAGATAACACTGCTTTCCCCTTCATACCACGTGGATAATCAAGTGTGCTGTACACAGCTCTGCTCACTACTGGGAAATTTCCTTTATCACTGACTTTTAGAACCACTCTGAGTGGGGCTGTAGAGTAGAGCAGTTCATTTTCAACTAACACCAACATAGTGCATTAATCCACCTGTAAAATAAGCTTGAGGTTCTTACTCTTCTGTCAGTTCATAACCCCCGTAAGATATAAGTATGTACTTAGGGGAAAACATTAGTACAATATAGGTCTGTGCAATGGGAGTGTCCCAAGGCCAGGTGCTCAGTCTCTCCTCTAGAGCCTAGTAACATACCTAAAGCTATTTTTTAAATTAAGAATTGTTCTCTGGTGTGCAATACACAATCCATAACCGTTGGGGTATGCCCTGTAACCCCTCTGGCTTGCCAGAGCTCACCAATGCCAGCACCAATGGATCTGTCCATGTATGATTTATTGTAGAACACTTTCTTGCTCTGAGCTCCATGTAAAACTGGTATCCTTTCAAGTCACCATATAAATGGCAGGAACAGTGTTACTAAGTGTAGTATATACTCTCTCCAAATACTAAAGATAGTTACCAAAACCTGTGCCACTTCCTTAGTGGTATAAGTGTAGGGTATAACTTGGCCTTTATTTAGGGGGATATTCTAGCAAGCCATAAAGACTTCCCTTATGTGGAAGGCCCCAAACCCTTCATGAATTTTATCTCCCACCCTTTGGCAAGCATTTATTGTACCAGGACATTTAGGTTACTTGCCATTTTGTGCTTACTATGCATAATCAGAACAATATCATCAATACAATGGACAAGTGAGATGGTTCTGTAGAATGTCAAGGTAATTGAAGTTCCTGTGTGCTATATATGACAGAAAGCAGGGAAGTTAACATAGCCATGGGGCAAGACAATTAATGCATAATGCTGTCCCTGACATGTGAAGGTGAACCGTTTTGATCCTTCTTACTGATGGGGATCAAGAAGAAGATATTCTACAGATTGATAGGATGATAAAAGTGCCAGAGGCTGTGTTGATCTGCTCTGGTAAAGTTACAATATCTGGCACAGAAGCTTCAATTGGGGCAATGACTTGCTTAAGTTTGTGGTAATCCACTGTCTTCTTAAGATCTGTCTGTTATTTTCAAAGTCAGACAAGTAAATTGAATGGTGATATGATAGTGACTGCCATCTCTGTATTCCTCAAGTTTTTAATGGTGGCATGAATCTTGCATTTCTTTCCAGGATGCAGTACTGCTTCTGATTTACTATCTTGGATGAAGGTGGATGGGAGGAATTTCAGAGATGTCCACCTGGCCCTTCATTACCATAATGGCCATTGTGCCAAAGGAATATATATATACATGTATACATGTATATATGTATATATTCCTATATATGTGTGCATGTGTATATAAAATCATATATATATATATATATATCTTTCAATTATATACTTGAAGACATACATAAGCAGAGAACAGGTTTATTAGCACATTGGACACACTGTGAGATGGATTTAGGCAAAAAATAAAAATAAACCTATTTATCACCTTCCTCTGTAAGCCTACATTCTAACTAGAGGATCATGATGGTGTTCCAAGTTTTCTGGACTCAGCATTATTTTAGAATCTATAGCTCTTGGAAAGTCTAAGTGTTCTCTCACCAGTGTACAGTTTTCCTGGAAAATGGCTGAAGGTATTTTGGGGGAAGGATCAAGAGGATATTTGCTACACATACTCGTGGTGTTGCAGGGACCAGCTACCCTTTCAATCAATACAATTTGGATCTATGACCTGAATTAGGAAACTGAGTAAGGGATTGTGATTTTTAATTGCAGTGATTGTTAGCATTCTCTCTCTCTCTCTCTCTCTCTCTCTCTCTTTCCAAATTGAGTCACACAATTCGGCCACCCATCTATCTTGCCCCTAAAAACATCATAATCTATCTATTAGCCATTGTCAAAGATCCCTGTGGGTCCATCAAAGCACCCTGACTGCTACTGAAGCCTTTCTGCCCATTTTATGGTTATTATATTATTATATCCACCTCGCTTGGCCTCTATCATTCAAGAATCCCATCATCTTCACTGAGGCTACAAAGCCTAGCTCCATGAAACATCTTCCACTGTTAATCATGGCCTTAGAGGACAGTCACCACTGCTAGTTTCAAAGATGCCAATGTCCATTGAGTCAGTGCTTTTATTATTGTCTTAATAAAGAGACTTGAACTTCCTAGGAACATAGTCAAGTAGAAAGGTCTCAGGTATCACAAAATACATTCATTCTAACATTTCTACATCCTTGGGATGTTGGATCCCTTCGCCAATACTATGCCAAGGAAGTTTTGGAACCTTCAGTCCTTTACTGCATATCATCATCATGTCCAAGATTCAAAGAACTACCCTACCAGACCATTTTGACTGATTACAAGTTTCCTTGACAGAACATTTAGTCCCAAGTAAAGACAGTTCCCTTGTGTTCCATAAAAATAAACTTCTTCCTGTCCAGCCTTATACTCTGTTAATTTTGGTGCACCATCCTCAAGGTTTACTTCCCCATGAATCCCTCAGTTTCTGCCAGTACATGTTAGCCAAGGCTGGCAATGTCTGTAAGCTATTTTTTCATGGAACTGAAACACTATATCCCCACTTGGGTGTGCTGATGCCTGGCCCTGGTCATTGGACTGAAGGCAATGAGGAGCAATAGGGGAAGTGTCATACTAAGTAAATTAGGGAGTTTGAATCCTCCAACATTGTTTTTTTTTTTCCTTGTATTTTTTTCATCCTTCAATCTTTAATCTTTCTCTTTTTAAAAAAAAAAATTTATTTTGTCGATATACATTGTGGTTGATTATTGTTGCCCCTTACCAAAACCTCCCTCCTTCCTCCCTCTCCTCCCTCCCCCCCAACAATGTCCTTTCTGTTTGCTTGTCGTATCAACTTCAAGTAATTGTAGATGTTATATCTTCTCCCCCCACCCCGGTTTCCTTTGTGTGTGTGTGTGTGTGTGTGTGTGTGTGTGTGTGTGTGTGTGTGTGTGTGTGTGTGTGTGTGTGTGTGTGAATTTATATATTAATTTTTAGCTCCCACCAATAAGTGAGAACATGTGGTATTTATCTTTCTGTGCCTGACTCATTTCACTTAATATAATTCTCTCAAGATCCATCCATGTTGTTGCAAATGGCAGTATTTCATTCGTTTTTATAGCTGAGTAGTATTCCATTGTGTAGATGTACCACATTTTCCGGATCCACTCATCCGATGATGGACATTTGGGCTGGTTCCAACTCTTGGCTATTATAAAGAGTGCTGCAATGAACATTGGGGAACAGGTATACATTCGACTTGATGATTTCCAGTCCTCTGGGTATATTCCCAGCAGTGGGATAGCTGGGTCATATGGCAGATCTATCTGCAATTGTTTGAGGAACCTCCATACCATTTTCCATAGAGGCTGCACCATTTTCCAGTCCCACCAACAATGGATGAGAGTTCCTTTTTCTCCGCAGCCTCGCCAGCATTTATCGTTCAGTCTTTTGGATTTTAGCCATCCTAACTGGGGTTAGATGGTATGTCAGTGTGGTTTTGATTTGCATTTCCCGGATGCTGAGTGATGTTGAGCATTTTTTCATATGTCTGTTGGCCATTTGTATATCTTCCTTAGAGAAATGCCTATTTGACTCTTTTGCCCATTTTTTTAATTGGGTTGCTTGTTTTTTTTTCTTGTAAAGTTGTTTGAGTTCCTTTTATATTCTGGATATTCATCTTTTGTCAGGTGTACATTTTGCAAATATTTTCTCCCACTCTGTTGGTTGTCTTTTAACTCTGTTAATTGTTTCTTTTGCTGTGCAGAAGCTTTTTAGTTTGATATAATCCCATTTGTTTATTTTTCCTTTGGTTGCCCGTGCTTTTGGGGTCGTATTCATGAAGTCTGTGTCCAGTCCTATTTCCTGAAGTGTTTCTCCTATGTTTTCTTTAAGAAGTTTTATTGTTTCAGGGTGTGTATTTAAATCCTTAATCCATTTTGAGTTGATTTTAGTATATGGTGAGAGGTATGGGTCTAGTTTCATTCTCCTGCATATAGATATCCAGTTATCCCAGCACAATTTGCTGAAGAGGCAGTCCCTTCCCCAGTGAATAGATTTGGTGCCTTTGTCAAAGATCAGATGGCAGTAAGTGTGTGGGTTGATTTCTGGGTACTCTATTCTATTCCATTGATCAGTGTGTCTGTTTTTATGCCAGTACCATACTGTTTTGGTTATTATAGCGTTGTGGTATAGCTTAAAGTCAGTTAGTTTTATGCCTCCAGCTTTATATTTTTTGCTCAGCATTGCTTTGGCTACACATGGTCTTTTATTATTCCATATAAATGTCTGGATAGTTCTTTCCATTTCTGAGAAAAATGTCTTTGGAATTTTGATGGGGATTGCATTGAATTTGTATATCACGTTGGGTAGTATGGACATTTTCACTATGTTGATTCTTCCAATCCAAGAGCATGGGATATCTTTCCATCTTCTTGTATCCTCTCTAATTTCTCTCAGCAGTGGTTTGTAGTTCTCATTATTAGAGATTTTTCACATCCTTGGGTAACTCAATTCCTAAGTATTTTATTTTTTTTGGTGGCTATTATAAATGGGCAGGATTTCTTGATTTCTAGCTCTGCGTGTTCACTATTGGAAAAAAGAAATGCTACTGATTTTTGTGTGTTGATTTTGTATCCTGCTACTGTACCGAAATAATTTATCAGTTCCAAGAGTTTTTTTGTAGAGGTTTTAGGCTGTTCGATATATAGGATCATGTCATCTGCAAACAGGGACAGTTTGACTTCATCTTTTCCAATCTGGATGCACTTTATTTCCTTCTCTTCTCTGATTGCTCTGGCTAGTACTTCCAACAGTATGTTGAATAGAAGTGGTGAGAGTGGGCATCCTTTTCTAGTTCCTGTTCTTAAAGGAAAAGCTTTCAGCTTTTTCCCATTCAGGATGATATTGGCAGTGGGTTTGTCAGATATGGCTTTAATTATGCTGAGATACTTTCCCTCTATACCTAACTTATAGAGGGTCTTTGTCATGAATGAGTGCTGAATTTTATCAAATGCTTTTTCAGCATCTATAGAAATGATCATATGGTTCTAGTGTGTGACTTTATTAATATGGTGTATCACATTTATTGATTTGCATATGTTGAACCAACCTTGCATCCCTGGGATGAATCCCACTTGATCGTGGTGAATAATTTTACGCATGTGTTGCTGTATTCTGTTTGCTAGTATTTTAGTGAGGATTTTTGCATCTATATTCATCAAGGATATCGGCCTGTAGTTTTCTTTTTTGGTTATATCTGTACCTGGCTTTGGTATCAGGATGATGTTTGCTTCATAGAATGAGTTTGGGAGATTTGCGTCCGTTTCAATCTTTTGGAATAGTTTGTAAAGAATCGGTGTCAGTTCCTCTTTGTATGTTTGGTAAAATTCTGCTGTGAATCCATCTGGTCCTGGGCTTTTCTTTGTTGGGAGCCTTCTGATAACAGCTTCAATCTCCTTTATTGTTATTGGTCTGTTCATATTTTCTACGTCTTCACGGTTCAGTTTTGGGAGCTTGTGCGTGTCCAGAAATTCATCCATTTCCTCCAGATATTCAAATTTGTAGGCATATAGTTGTTTATAGTATTCTCGAATGATTCCTTGTATTTCAGATGAATCAGTTGTAATATCGCCTTTTTCAATTCTAATTTTTGTTGTTTGAATCTTCTCTCTTCTTTTTTTTGTTAGCCCTGCTAATGGTGTGTCAATTTTATTTATCTTTTCAGAAAACCAACTTTTTGATTCATTGATCTTTTGTATTGTTTTTCGGGTTTCAATTTCATTAAGTTCTGCTCTTATCTTAATGATTTCTTTCCATCTGCTAATTTAGGTTTGGATTGTTCTTGTTTTTCTAGTTCTTTAAGGTGAAGTGTTAGGTTGTTCACTTGCCATCTTTCCATTCTTCTGAGGTTAGCATTTAATGCAATAAATTTCCCCCATAATACTGCTTTTGCAGTATCCCACAGGTTTTGGTATGATGTATCATTATTTTCATTAGTTTCAATAAATTTTTTGATTTCCTGCTTGATTTCTTCTTGGACCCATATGTCATTAAGTAGAATGCTGTTTAATTTCCATGTGTTTGTATAGTTTCCAGAGTTTTGTTTGTTATTAATTTCTAGTTTTAATCCATTGTGGTCTGAGAAAATACATGGGACAATTCCAATTTTTTTGAATTTATTGAGACTTGATTTGTGACCTAATATGTGATCTATCCTGGAGAATGGTCCATGTGCTGATGAGAAGAATGAATATTCTGAGGTTGTTAGATGGTATGTTCTGTAGATATCTGCCAAGTCCAATTGGTCTAGAGTATTGTTTAGATCTTGTGTTTCTCTACTGATTCTTTGCCTAGATGAACTGTCTAATATTGACAGTGGTGTGTTCATGTCCCCTGCTATTATGGTATTAGTGTCTATTTCCTTCTTTAGGTCTAATAGAGTTTGTTTTATAAATCTGGCTGCTCTGACATTGGGTGCATCAGTTCTTTTATCATTAAGTAGTGTCCCTCATTGTCTCTTTTTATGGTTTTTAGTTTAAAGTCTATTTTGTCAGATATAAGAATAGCTACTCCAGCTCATTTTTCTTTTCTGTTTGCATGTTAAATCTTTTTCCATCCTTTCACTCTTAGTCTATGTGAATCTTTGTGGGTGAGGTGGGTCTCTTGTAGGCAGCATATCGTTGGGTCCTCCTTTTTGATCCAGTCAGCCAGTCTGTGTCTTTTGATTGGGGAATTTAAGCCTTTATATTAAGAGTTGTTATTGAAAGGTGTTGATTTATTCCTTGCATTTTATTGGTTGTTTGGTTGTCTTAGGTGTCTTTTGTTCCTTGCTTTCTGATTTGCTTTTTGGTTTCTGTGTTTCTTGGTTCCTTAGTTTGTAGATAGTGTTTTTGTTTGTTTGTTTTCTCTTCATGAATGCCATTTTTATTATACTAGTGGGTTTTGATTTTTCTTGGGTTTTTATGGCATTGGTAGTTATTTTTCAGGAACCAAACCCAGTACTCCCTTGAGAATTTCTTGTAAGGGTGGTCTTGTGGTAGTGAACTCCTGCAGTTTTTGTTTGTCTGAGAAATATACTATTTGCCCTTCATTTCAGAAGGATAGCCTTGCAGGGTAGAGTATTCTTGGCTGGCAATCTTTGTCTTTTATTATTTTGAATATATCATCCCATTCCTTTCTAGCTTTTAGGGTTTGTGATGAAAAGTCTGATGTTAATCTGATTGGGGCTCCCTTATAGGTGATTTGATGCTTCTCTCTTGCAGCTTTTAAGATTCTCTCTTTGTCTCTGAGTTTTGCCAATTTGACTATAACGTCTTGGAGAAGGCCTTTTTGGGTTGAATAAGTTTGGAGATCGTTGAGCTTCCTGGATCTGAAGATCTGTGATTTTTCCTATACATGGGAAGTTTTCTGCCACTATTTTGTTGAATATGTTTTCAATGCAATCTCCGTTTTCCTCCCCTTCTGAAATACCCATGACTCGGATATTTGAGCGCTTCAGGTTGTGTGATATCTCTCTCAGATTCTTCAGTGTCTTTGATTCTTTTTTCTTTTTTTTTTTTGTCTGCTTGTGTTATTTCAAACAGCCCATCTTCAAGTTCAGAGGTTCCCTCTTCAACTTCGACAAGCCTGCTGGTTAAACTCTCTGTTGTGTTTTTTATTTCGCTGAATAATTTCTTCCGTTGGACAAGTTCTGCTAGATTTTTTTTCAGGACATTGATTTCCTTGCACATTTCCTCTTTCAGGTCCTGTATACTTTTCCTCATTTCATCATGATGTCTAGCTGAGTTTTCTTGTATCTCATTCAGTTTCCTTAGAATTATCACTCGAAATTCCTTGTCAGTCATTTCAAGGGCTTCTTATTCTATAGGATCTAGAGTTTGAGATTTATTAACTTTTGGTGGTGTACTTTCTTGATTTTTTGTATTTCTGGTATCTTTTTTTGGATGTTTATTCATTGTGGCAGGGGGTTTCACAGTCCACCAGTTTGAGACTATTGACTAACTAAGATGTTGCTGTGGTTGCCAATTTGGTATGGCTACCTCCGTGACTGCTCAGTTGGCCTCTAGTGCCTTGTGTATGTGGTTGCCTCGGGTCTTGGGCCTCTCCAGGGAGCCACCTCTCTGGTCAGCTTGGACTCTCCTGAGCTGCTAGATCACTGGGCGGTACCACAGGGTGTGTGGTCTCTGCTGAGCTTCCACTTCCCATGCAGGACCTCTCCCTGTTCCGTGTGCTCTGGCCCGGGCTGCTGGATCATGCATTCTCGGCCCCACAGGGTGTGTGGTTTCTGTTGAGTCTCTCTGCCTCCCTAGCTGAACGTCTCCCCACTCTGTGCACACTAGGCTGGGCTGCTGGATCTCACAGTGGCGGCCCTGCAGGGTGTGTTTTCTGCCGAGTGTCCGTCTCCCTAGCCGGACGTCTCCCAGCTCTGTGCTCACTGGGCTGGGCTGGGACATGTCTTCTGCAACCCTCGTCTATCGGCCGGGCCATGAAGACCCTGCTTGGCACCACCTTGCCCAGGAAGTTTACCAGGTTTCTGCTAGGTGCAGATGACCGGTCACTCTGGGTGCCTTTGTAGCACTGTTTAGATCTTTCTTGGGACTTATCACCTTCCTCCTGGTATCACGGTTATTTGTGTACTTGTCTTGTCTCCCACACCAGAGCGTGAGCTCCTCGGGGGAGGAGCCCGCAGCACACGGTTCACCTTTGAATCCCCCCAGCACGGACCGACTTCGGTGCCCACCCGCAGTCAGCTCTCTGGCAGGTTCAAGCGAACTTGGGAACACTCCGACCACACTATTCCTAACCAGAAATCGGTTAGGCGTTTTTCCGAACTGGTGGCTGCAGAGATGGTATCTGTCTCCTGGTAACAGGAAGTTTACCAGGTCTGGAGCCCAGGGTGCGGTGGAGTGACAGTTGGCCCAGCCCGTGCTGCCTTGCCCTCCCAACACTGGCTGGGGACGCCCCACGCCACCAGTCCCGCCAGAAAACCGCAGAGGGATTGGGAGGGGAGGCCGGCCCGCAGGCCCCGCGAAGCCCTGCACCATGGCAAGCAAATGGGAAGTCTCTGTGAGGAGCCAAGCTGGCGAGGAGGATAGACCTGGCTGAGCCAGGCCAGAGCCGCCCCCACCTGAGAAAATGGAGGCCACCCCGGGGCCAGTGAGTGTCCCGGTTGGGCAGGTAGCAGCCGGTTGGGCATCTGCCCCCCGAGCAGGGCCGGGCCACAGGTCACTCACAGGGCTGGGCTGGGCTGGGCAGCTCCCTCTCTGCCTCTCCGTGGTTGATGTCCCCGTCCTCGGCCTCCGCCACCTCAGACTGCTCACTCGGTCCCGCGGCGCGGCTTGGGCGCCCCCAGGAATCTTCTTTTATGCCGGCCTGAAACCTTGAATCCTGAATAGGGCAGCTGGCCACTGCAGCTAAGAAACAGTTCTTTTCCTGCTCCACACTTCAAAGCTGTTGCCTGTAAATGAGGCAGCCTCTCCTGCCAAGGGCAAAGTGGTGGTCAGCCCCCATGACTGGCCACCAGCAGCGGTCCTCCCTTAAGAGGCGGCAAGAGGAAGGTCCACAAGTTTCCCGGCTGCCTAAGGCCCAGTGGCCGCCTTTTCCACCTCAGCTACTCAGTGCCAACCGCCGCAGCCACCGCCATCTTAGGATCCCTTTAATCTTTTCCTCCAACCTTGTTATTCTTCTCCATTGCATCATCACTTCTGGATTTTTTGCCTTTCTACAAAACTCCTGTTAGAATCAATTTATCCGTATAAACAAAATAGTTCATTGGATTTTGATTTTGATCGCATTGAATCTGTATATACAGTTGGGAAGAGCTGACATTTAACAATATTGAGTTTTCTACTCGATTAACGAGGAGTATCTTTCTATTTATTTAGATCTTTGATTCCTTTCATCAGAGTTTTACAGATTTCTTCCTATAGACCCTGTACACTTTTTGTTGATTTATACCTAAGTATTTCAATTTTTAATCTTATTGAAAATGGGATTTTTTGAATTTCAAAGTTATGTTGCTTATTTCTGGTATATAGAAAAGCAATTGGCTTATTTATATTAAATGTGTAAGCTTATGTACTTGCTTATTAGTTTCAGTGTTTTTTCTCAATTTTATTTTTGTTTTACTTCATTGGCAATCACATCATCTGTGAACAAAGACAATTTTAGTTCTTTCTTCTCAATCTATGTAACTTGTATTTCCTTTCTTTGTCTTATTGTACAAGTTAGGACTTCCAGTAGAATGGTGAATAGGAATGGTGAGTAAGGACATCTTTGCCTTATCCCTAATCTTAGGGGGCAAGTGTCCATTTCCTCATTATTAAATATGATGATAGCTGTGGATTTTTTGTATATGTTCTTTACCAATTTCAGGAAGTTCTCCTTTATTCTTAGTTTGCTGAGATTTTTTTTTTTTTTTTTTTTGAATCATGTTGGATTTTGTCAAATGGTCTTTCTGCCTTAATTTATAAGATTATATGACTTTTATTCCTTTGGCCTATTGATGTGATAGTGACACTGGATAAAAGGGTCTGGGGAGGCCCAATGGCTGGCCTCAACCCACTCCATCCTCTAGCAGGTTCTTGACTCTGCCACAGTAAAGAATTCAAGAGCAGAGTCACAGTAGAAAGTGAAAGCAAATTTAATGTAGCAAAGTAAGGAACACAGACTTCACAGAGGAAATGTGGCGTAGCTCCAGAGATGGAGCAAGGCCCACACCAAGGTTAACAAAAAAGTAAGAAATACACACTTAAAGTTTAGTACAAAGTGTAGAATGGATCAAGAGAGTGAGCAGCCACCTGCTAAAAGTAGGTGTAGTACAAAAAGTAGAGTATACACACCTTGCCAGTGAAGTTCAGGTTGGCCCCAGGAAAAGTGGGCAACAACCCCCCATCTTCCGCAGGGATTCTACTTTTATATTTCCACTATCTAATACATATTCATTCTATCTAGTAAATATTCAACCATGGGGGTGGTAGTGGAAGGTCATTCAAAGGATGAATTCCACTTTACTGAGCATGCCCAGCCACAGGATTTGCATAAGTCTGCCACCTGAGGTTTCAATTTCCCTGTGTTGGTGCTAAAAATAGGTGTAATAATTAACAATAACTTTCCTCTACAGGAGGGAATACTGGAGGGGCTTGAGACCTTGGTGAGTGGCTTGAAACCCAGAGGTGTGTCATGTAGCCCAAACCTATGGAAAGTGAGCACCTCCTATCTCAATAGAATAGATTGATTTACGTGTTTAACCAGTCTTGCATACTTGGAATAAATCCCACTTGGTCATAATGTATAATTCTTTTATACACTGTTGGATTTAATTCACTATTTTTTTTTTTTTGAGGATTTTTGCATCTATGTTCATGAGAGATTTGGCCTTATAATTTTCCTTTCTTGTAATGCTGTTATCTGGTTTTGTTATTAGAGTAATGCTAGCCTCATGCTAGAAAATGTTAGAAAATGTTCCCTCTGCTTCTATTGACTGAAAGACATAGTGGAGAATTAGTAGCATTTCTTTCTTAACTGTTTAGTAGAATTCACCTGTAAAACCATCTGGGGCTAATGCTTTCTGTTTTGGAAGTTTATTAACTATTAATCCAATTTATTTAATAAATATAATCCTAATCAGATTGTTCATTTCTTGTATGAGTTTTGGCAGACTGTGTTTTTCAGCAAATTGGTCCATTTCATTTGGGTTACCAAATTTATGGGCATACAATTTATAAATTTATTTATTATTCTTTTAATGTGTACGAGATCAGTAGTGATGACCCCTATTTCATCTATGATGTTATTAATTTGGGTCTTCTCTCTCTTTTACTTGGTTAGCCTGGCTAGATGTTGATTAATTGTATTGATTTTTTCCAAGAACCAACTTTTTTTTTCCTGTTTTCTATTTTATTGATTTCTGCTTTAATTTTAATTATTTTCTTCTGCTTGCTTTGGGCTTAAATTACTTTTCTTTCTTGAGTTTTCTAGCTTTATTCCATTGTGGTCTGAGAACAAAATTTCATGATGACCATTTTTAAAAATTTGTTAAGGTGTGTTTTATAACCAAGAATGTGGTCTGTCTCAGTGAATGTTGCATGCAAACTTGAGAAGAATGTATATTCTGCTGTTGTTGGATGGGTTATATCTACATGTCTACTAAATGAAATTTACTGATACTGCTGTTCAGGTCACCTACTGATTTTCTTTCTGTTTGATCTATTGATTACTGATGGAGAGTGTTGAAGTTTCCAACCAACTATAATAGCAAATTTATTTATTTTGTCTTAAATTTCTCTCAGGTTTTTTTGCTTCACATAGATTTTGACACTCTGTTTTTAGGTGCATACACATTTAGGATTGTTTGAACTTTTTGGATAATTTACCTTTGTTTAATTATAAAATGGCTCCTTTTGCCTCTTATAGTCTTCCTTGTATGCTTTGTATGACATTAGTAAAAATAATCAGACTTTCTTTTGATTAGATTAACATGGTATATGTTTCTCTATTTCTTTACTTTCAAACTGTCTGTCTTTATATTTAAAGTGGGGTGCTTGTAGACAACACATACGTGGTTCTTGTTTTTTATTCACTCTTACAAGTTCTGTCCTTTAATTGGTGTACTCATACCACTCACATTTAAAGTGACCATCGATAGAGTTGGATTAATATCTACCATGTTTATAACTATTTTCCATTTCTTGCATTTATTTTTTGTTTCTTTTCTCCCTATTTTTTGCCTTGTATAGTTTTAATTAAATTTTTTTATAAATTCATTTTATACCCCTGTTAGCATATCTGTTAAATTTCTTTAAAAATGTTTTCAGTGGTTGCTCTAAAGTTTGCTATATCTAGTTTTAACCAAGTCCACTGTTATATAACACAATACTATTTTATATGTACTGCAGGTATCCTCTAACAGAATGTTCTCAATTCCTTCCTTCCATCCCTTTTGATGTTGCTGTCATTCATTTTGCTAATCTAATATGTTATTATTATTCATTTCAAGAATCAGTTATTTTTATGTCAGTTAAGATTAGGAAAAATAAAAGATTTTATTTTACCTTCTTTTATTCATTTTCTGATGCTTTTCCTTTGTTTTCATAGATTTGTTTCTGACCTACATCATTTTCATGCTCCCTGAATAGCTACTCTTAATATTCACTGCTATACAGATATGTTAGTGATAAATTCCCTCACTTTTTGTTTGTCTGAGAAAGTTTTTATTTCTCTGTCACTTTGGAATGATAACTTCCCTGAATACAGACTTCTGGATTGCTGGGGGTTTTTTTCTTTTATCACTTTAAATATTTTATTCACTCTCTTCTTGCTTGCATGATTTCTGATGAGAAACCCATTGAAACTGTCATCCTTGTCCATCTATTGGTGAGGTGTTTTCTTTCACTGGTTTTCTTCAAGATTTTCACTTCTTCTGTGTTTTCTTCTTGTTGTTGTTGCTGTTGTTTGAATATTATATGCCTATGTGTGGTTTTGTTTGTTTGTTTGTTTTTTGCTATTTATCTTTTCTCCTGTTTTCTGGGCCTTCTGTAACTGTGGTTTTATGTCTTGAATATTTTTGGCCATTATTGCTTCAAATATTTATTCTATTTCTTTACATATTCCTTTTCCTTTTGGTATGTCCATTACACATATGTTACATCTTTCATCATTATCCCACACTTCTTAATGTTCTTTTTAAAAGTTACTTTTTCTCTTTGCATTTCATTTCAGTTTTGAAAGTTTCTTTTGATTGTGTTCAAGCTCACTGATTCTTTCCTGAGCAGTGTCCAGTCTACTTATGAGCCTATCAAATGCCTCCTTCATTTATGTAAGAGTGCATTTTATTGATTTCAGTATTTCCTTCTGCTTCTTTTTTAGTTTCAACCTCTCTACTTATGGTATGTGTCTCTTCTTCCATGTTGCCTCCTTTTTCCACCAGAGCTCTTAAATTTTTAATTATAGTTATTTTAAACTACTTGTCTGATAATTTCAACATCTTGGTAATATTCTGAGTTTGTATCTAATGATCGCTTTGTATCTTCAGACTGTGTTCTGTTCTTGCCTCCAGCATTTTGTTTTTGCATTTTGGTGCGCCTTGAAATTTTTTATTTAAAACCAGACATATATCAGGTAATAGGAACTGAGATAAATAAGCTTCTAGAGTCAGGATTTATGTTAATTTAGCTAGGAATGGAGCTCTGTTTAATGTTGGCTGTAGCTAAATGTGCCAAAGGCTTCAAATTTCTCTAGCGTTATTTATTTTTATTTTTATTTTTTTGTCTTCTCTCTTGACTTTGGACTTCCCTAATTATGCTTATTCAGAGAGTCTGCATCTTGTAGGTCTTTCAGTTGTAATCCGCTATTATTATACTGGAGCCCTGTTGTGTGGTGGCAAGACGTACAGGAGGAGAAGTATTCCATAATATTAGAGTTAAATCTGTCTTTTAGTGGGCCTGTGTAATTACGCTGTGACCTTCGAAAGTATTCTCTAGCTATTTTCTACCTTAGGTGAGACGGGAAGTGTAGATGGTGATGGAGTAGAAGTGCCCCTCTCCCAGATAGGATAAGGCTCTGCTAAAGTTTGGTAGAATTTTGGTTTGAAGAATTATCTGTGTGTAATTCAAGAGAGCTATTTATTCTCTCTTTCGAACAGATCCAAGAGGGATTTTTCTTGTCTCTTCGCTATAAAAAGCTCATCGGACTCTTGTAGGCAAAACCTACCATACTGTGGATGTACCCCAAATACCGAGGCTTCCAGGAGTTTGTCGCTCTCAATTCTAGTCCACACTCAGCCTCTAGCAATTCATCAAAATTACTTTTTTCAGTGTGTTCAGCTTTTTCTCATTGTAAGGACAGGAATGACAACTTCTAAGCAATTCATACATCACAGCTAAAACCAGAATCTAATTTCATTTCTCAACTCTTTATGAGTTGCATTCTTCCTAGGATAATTCTATTTAGGAAGATTGTGTGAGGAAGGGAGCAAGGTGATGGTCTAAACTATCATATATTCTCCTGATGTCAAAGGGTTATGTATATCATTTTTTAGACTCAATAAAGTTGTGTTAGGGAAGGAAGAGCTTTTTTTCCTGACTTACTGGTAGTCAATGTCTTGTAAATGTTGCATGTTTCTATTTTACTCACTTTCATCTCCACAGCTTCTTGAAACATCATGTTTAATGAGGTCCAGAAAAGCTTCAATTACTACCTTTGCCCAATTTTTCTGTTGTGGCAAACAAGTGATCATTAGTTTTGTATCTCAGGCTATGACACTTACTTGCAGGTTTTACTGAGATCTACATTCTGTCTCTTTGTAGTTCTACAATTCTACTTGACCATCAATATTTTTGGCATACTTTCTCTTATTTTCTCTTGTGGAATTTGAGCTATCTCTTAGTTTCATGGCAGATGAAGTTTGTATTTTTTTTTTCTTTCTCACTCCTCTTGCTTTTCAGGAGTTTATTAGGAGAAGAGAGAAAATATCAAGGTAACTTTACCATTTCCAAGAATAAATCTTTTCATACACTTTTCATTGGACTTGAGAACATAATGGGAACCTGGCTTAGAAGTACAAGGTCAAAGAAGATGTAGTGATAATTTATATGTATATGTGTTTATTTGTTTTCTATTTGAGTTTCACTTGGATTGGTTGGAAATGTTCAGCACATACAGGAAGAAAATGCTTCTGCTATGTCAATAAGTTTGTTTAAATAGTGAAGGGTACATTATTTCTGGCTTCATGTATACTTCTAACAATTAAAACATCAAAGTAGTAAGAGTAGGTGAGTAGGGATTTAGCACAGAGCAAAGCCCAAATGTAAACAGTTACAGGAAGCAGTATATTTTTAGGGTAGTCTCAATCATAGCCTTATATTGATGTTCATAAGAGTGAAGTGTAAAATAATCAAAGGCACATATTCAAGATACTTAGGATTTTTTATAGACATTTTTGTTATAAAGTGGTATTTAATATCCTGTACCCCTTCAATTAATCATAAATTACTAAGATGTATAGAATATATTTAAAGGTACATTTTGAAAATTAAAGTAACTGAGTTTTCTATTTTCCCCTTGTAAAGAAAGATGTCAGGGTAATACTTTTTAGCTTTAAAAGAGAAAATCTTCCATTTAAAAGTAAATTCTCAAGAGAGAATTCTGAGATGTATGTTTAGCAGATTAAAATTATTTCAATGATGGCAAATGTCTCATAACCCTTCTTGAGTGCCAGACATTTTTCCTAATCAAATAAAATACTCAAAGTTGTAGATTATTTTTTCCCATATAAAAATTTCAGGATGAAATGATTTATGTATAATATTATTTTCTCTCAGAAACAATTCATACTAAGAAATTACATTACTGGTAAAGAGCACAATGACCATACTTTTAAAAATAAAAATGATGACCAATCTATTAAATTAATTATCAATGATGCTTGTATAATGTAGAGTTTAAACTTTCTGACTGATTTATATATCCATTCAAAAGTTAATTACAATAAAAAGTACATTTATTTTTATTTTTGTTTATGTGATTCCTTTAAATATGAGGGTAGTTCGGAAAGTTCATTGAAAGATTCATATTATCTTTTAATTATATTTTAAATGAACTTTTTGAAGTACCCTCATACAGTGAACAGTATGGAATTAGTATGTTCATCTAATTCCATCTATCAGAACTTTTTGGCACAACTTGCCACTCTTTATGTGAAATACTGTATTACTTTCTATGCCATTTTCCTGTTTTTTTTTCTCTTATCCCCATGTCCAGTTCTTCTAAATCTCTTTGCTAGTGCTTCTTTCTCTACCAAATCATAAAATATTGGAGTTCCTTGGGGTTTCCTCTCATTTACCACTCACACCCATTTCATTACTATCTGATCCATTCTACCACCCAAATATATGTCAAGATAGGTCTCTCCATTTTTCCCTCCAATTCCTTCATATAACTGCTTTGTTTTTCTTCAGTTTCACCCTTTGTAAGTGTTCCAGTTAACAACTGCCATGTAGCAAACTACTTCAAAGCTTAGTGGCTTAAAAACACACTGAATTGTTATTACTTATGAATTGGTGAGCTGGCTGTTCTGTTAGTCTCACTTTTGTGGTTACAACTAGGTAGTAGCTGTAATGGCTGCAAGGTTCAAGATGGTATTACTCACAAATTTTGCAGCTGGTATGAGCAGTTGGTTGTGCCACCTCAGTTCTCCATGTGGTCTCACATTCTCCAATAGGTTAGACCTGCTTCTTCATATGGCAGTCTCAGGATAGCATTCCAAGAGGGCAAAAGCAAAATTGCAAGGCCCCAATCCAGCACCATGACATCATGCAGTTCAAAAACATAAAATACCCTCAGTATGCTGATGACTACTGAATTTATGTCCCTATTCCTGACCTCTTCCTGATCTCCATACCTGTATATCAAACTGCCTGTTCCTTCTCTCTACTTGGATATATAATAAATATCTCAAACTTAAAAGAGTGAAAACTTTGATTTTTCCTAATCTACACCTCAATCAGTATTCTCCATATTCAGAAAATGTATCAATTCACCAAATATTTATTGGACATATGTTATGCCAGAAGTCATTTTAGATAATGGGTACAACATTGAACAAAACACAATATTCATGCCTTTATGGAGAATGTATGCCATTGGCAGGTAAGTCAACTGATAAAAAATAAAATGTCAGTTTGTAAGTTCTAAGAAAATAAAAAACAAAGTAGGGTAAGGAGACAGAGAGTGGTAGAAATTGCTATTTCAGAGCAAGAGGTCAGGAAAAGCCTCTCTAATTAAGTGAAGTCTGAATAAAGACCTAAATTAAGTAATGTAGTGAGCCATGTGTATTTCGATGAGAATCATATAATGTCCAACATCCAACTGCTCACGTCCCAAACTTAAGAATCAATTAGAGATGATCGATTCCCTCACCACTCTCTAAGACTGAATCTAATTCAGTTGACTTTAACTTCACAATATATCTTATACTAGTCTACTTCTTTCCAGCTCATTTGCTATTACTTTGTCCCAAGTTATCACCTATCCTTGTGTACTGCAATAGTCTAACTGATATCTAGGTACCAAGTTGTTTTTCACCTTGCAGCCAGAATGATCTTTTAGGACTGTACATCATATTATATGACCCCTCTGCTTAAAATTTGGTTTCCTGTTGCACTTAGGATAAAATACAAATTCCTGAACTGAGTCCCCAGGGCCTCATGATGTAGCTCTTACTCACCACTATAGTCCCATTCTCTTGTATTTTCCCCTTGGTCCCTAAGTTTCAATTATTATGTTATTTAAGCCTATCCTCAGAGTTTCAGGGCATGGATTTGTCTTAGAGTCATACACACTATTCTCCATTCTCCATCTAACTACAAAGTCCCACTTCAGGTCTCAGTTCAAATGCCACTTTTCCCCTGCAATCCCGAGACTAGTGTAGTACACTGTACATTGGAGATTATAAATTATATCACATTTTGTTGAAATAGCAGTTTAACTGTCTAGATTTTCTACTGGATGAGAAGCTCAGTGAAATTAGTCAACATATTTGTCATGTTCACATATTTGTCAAGTTTATTATAACACTGTTGTTTTATTATCTTATTACGTAAACTCTTATTGTTTGCCTTTCTATTTTCTCCAACTAAAAGGTAAGCTCTCTAAGAGCAGAAACCACATCAGCTTGTTTCTCTCTATATGACCCTCACCCTTAAAAAGTTCCTAGAGCATAGTAGGCACTCAAAGAAAATATTTTCAAATTTTTATTTAAATTTTAAATATACATATAGAAAAGTGAGCCTATTATAAGTATACAGCTCAATAAATAACTGACTGAAAAGTCTTATGTAAACAGTAGCCAGATGAAACATAACAGTGTCAGAACTCTAGAAACTCATTTGTGCTCCCTTGTAGTCATTACCCCATGCCCTAAGGGCAACCACTATCCTGATATCTACCAACATAGATTAGTTTTGCCAGTTTTTGTGCATTATATAATTAGAAAATACAGTAGGTACTCTTTTGTTTCTAGATTCTTTCACTCAGCTTTATGTTTGTAAGATTTATTCACGTTGCTTGATATAGCTGAAGTTTTTCTTTATGGGTACTATATCATATTATGGGTACTTTATCATATTGGTAAATATACCAATATTTATCCACTCTACTATTAATGAAAAGCTTCCAATCTGTAGCTTTCACAAATAGTGCCTAAGCATTCTAATTCATGTCTTTGGGAGGACAAAATATAGGCATTATGTTGGTCAAGTACTAAAGTACCAAAGAGGAATTATTGTGTCATTGGGTAGGCATATGTTGAGATTTAGTAGATACTCCCAGACAGTTTTACAAATTTTTTTGCACCAATTTACTCTTGCATGAATGGTGTAAGAGTGTTATAGTTGCTCCATATCTGTTCAAGTCTTTTTCCCATGTTTCTATTTGGTTGTCAGAAAATGTAGAGGTCTATTTCTGCACTTCCTTTTCTGTCCCATTGGTCAGTTTTCTTTGTCTGCATTAATCAATAATTACTTTTTTAATAAATGAGTTCATGGAAGGTTTGTCTGTACAGCATGTATATGTAAATATAAAACCTCAAGGAAACATCAGGTGACCTTGAATAAATGTATCTATTTTATAACAAAATATTAATAGAAAGAGTCTCACATAGTCATATCCACCAGAAAGTATACTGCATGATACGTTTGTGTGATTAAAATGGTGTAAGTAATAGCATGTGTACATTCAATAAATTTTGGTAAATATGGATCAAGGTCCATGAAATTGTACGTTGACATCTTCACTACATTTTGCCCATAAATTATTAGTAGGTTATTATATTTCTGTTGAAATTTTCTCTTGACCTGAGAAGCTACAAAGGGTCCATCTCTATAAGGGCTTGCAAGATACAGAATAACAATATTATTCTTTAATGTTCACATTGTGTATATGTATCAGCTGTTTAATGATATGAAGAAAAATCCAGCATAGAGAATTAATTTCATAAGAATTATTTTAAAAGCATGTCCACTAATACTCAAACAGACTTCTAGTTTTCATTCCAGGTGAATCAGTGTGGCTAGTGTTCAATTGGTTCATCTATTCCTTCAACAAATGTTTTTTGAACATTTCCTATGTCCCTATCCCTGGAAATTCAAAATTGAATGACATAGACAGGTTCTTGTCTTTTTGTAGTGTATATTCTAGTGCTGAGAGAATACAGACAATCAACAAACAAACATATTAAAAAATGAATAAACAAACTACAAGAAATTAGCAAAGAATAATATACATTATACATGGAATTTTACATGGGTGATGTAAGTGTCTTGTCTACTTTAGATTTATGGATTAGGAAAGACCCCATTGAAGAGGTGATATTCAAGCTGAGATCTGAAGAACAAGGAGGATCCAGCTGTAGTAACACTGGAGAGAGAGTGGGGAGAATGTTGGTACATTCCAGGCACAAGAAAACAACTAGTGCCAAGTCCTTCATTTATTCAAATAATAGAAATAAGGCCTGTGTCTTGACCATGGTGAGTGAGGGTGAAAGTGATATGAGATATGCTCAGGGACTTGAGCAGGGAAAAGATCATATTGGACTTTGAAAGCCAAAGAAAAGACTATGGATTTTATTTTAAGTTTCATAGCAAGTCTTTACAAAGCATTAACCTGGAAAGTGACTAGGATACAGAATAGAGATGGATGCTTCTGTAGGAATGGCATGAGACAGTTCTTTGGAGAAGAGGAAAAATGGCATAGCCCACTTGCACTTGAGAAAGAGCAATACTGTTCACAGAATAGAGTTTGGGAAAGGCAAGTATGGCAAGTTGAGAAGCAAGTTCTCCATACAAGTATCCCTGCCTACAATCTAACCCCTTAAATCTATTCCCCACACTGCTGTTGTAATAAAGTTTCTAAAACACTAATCTGAACATGCTGTTTCCTTATTTAGTCCCTCTTTTGCCTTCATGATTTTCAAGGCCTGTAATAATCTGGCCCCAGCATACCATTCTTAATCCCTACCTTCTCTTTACTCCAGGCATACCTGCCTACTTGCAATTTCCTAAATTTGCTATTTTCTTGGGTCCTGGTGCCCCTTGGCATGTCACTTTGTCTGCCTGAAATGCTTTTCAATTCTCCTGCTCTTAACACAGATGAAAGCTTCCGCTGACCACTCCGCTCCCAAGGATGATATTCACTATATTTAACAAGCAGTATGGCACAGAAACCAATCAATCAAAATGGATGCTGGCTATAGAAATCATATTTTTAAAGCTGTTAGAATAGGGCCTGACACCTGATAAGCACTGTTCTAATTAATTCAGACTGCTGTAGCATAATACCATAGATTGAGTGGCTTAAACCACAGAAATTTATTTCTCACAGTTCTATAGGCTGTGAAATCCATCATCAAGGTGCTGGCAGATTTGGTGTCAGGTGATGGGGAGAGAGAGATAGCAAGCTCTCCCATTTTTTTTTTCTTTCCTTTGGCTTATTTATTTAGTTTTATTGAAACATAATTGATTATACATATATTTATGGGGTACAGAGTTGAATATCAATACCTGTATACAACATGTGGTGACCAAATCAAGATAATTAGCATATTCATCACTACAAAATTTAATCGTTCTTTGTGTCCATTAACCAATTTCTTGCTAATCTTCCCTCCCCCTCTGCATTTCCCACCTCTGGTAATCTCAGCTGTGTTATCTCCTTTTTGAAGTTCAATGTAGTATTGTGACTGTTGTATCTGTCTTTCTTTTTTACTTATTTTTTTAGCTCCCACTTATAAGGATATGTGGTATTTCTCTTTCTGTCTCTTCTTATAAAGGCATTAATCCCATTCACGAGGGACCCACACTCAGAACCTAATCACTACCTAAAATCCCCACTTCCCACTATAATCACATTGGGCATAAGGATTTCAACATATGAACCTTGGAGGACACAACCATTCAATCCACAACAAGCACTATATCACTATTTACTATTATTATTATATGGACGGAAGACAAATCAAAGTATTTGATTATTATGTGCTTGTGGGAAATTTAGTTTTTGATTTCTCTGTTACTTTAATATAATATTCATTTGCAGCATAAATGAATAGCTGAATCATAATAATGTCTCATGACATCTGTGGGAATGAAAATAGGATGACAAGAGGATTGACCTGGCCAGAACTGAAGGTCAATATTGGTGCCTAGTGAGAAGGAGTGTTGTGTTAGATTGCAGGGGTTTGAATTTTCAAATGATTAGTTTGCATTTGATCCAGTAGACAACAGGGTGCCTTTGTAGAAACATGGACAGAGTATTACAATTTACAAGTGGTGTTTGTAAAAAGTGAATTTGGCAGTGGTGTGGAGAGTAGATTTGAGGGCAAAGAGAGTTGAGACTAGTAAATTAGTTTGGAGATTGCTGTGGTGTTGCAAACAAGGGGGCCTAGGCTAGAGTAGTGGATGTCAGAATTGAGACAAAGGGCTAAATCTGATTGCAATTAGAAACCATGCTTCCTCAGTAGAGAATGAGAACAAAAGAAAGCTAAAAGACAAATAGGGATACAACCAAGTAGCACATACAATTTTCAGGCATGCATCTACTCTGAGTAGTTAACTATGTCAAAAGCCTCATTTCCTTTGCCCAGAGCCGAATAATTGTATTGGTGATGAGGCAAAGATTAAGAGGAAGTAGCTGACATAACCATCTAAAGGAAGCTATAAGAATCGTCACTGTGGAAGGGAATATAGTTTTCCATATACATATCCATAGGATAGTGTTTGATCGCCTTTGATGATACGCACACATCTACAAGATACACGCTGTGTTCTGTGATGGGGCTTCAGGTGAAAAGGTGAATCTGTGGGTTTGATAAAAACTGGAAATATTACTTTTCTAAGTAAGTGTTG
Source organism: Cynocephalus volans (assembly GCF_027409185.1). Lineage (NCBI taxonomy): Eukaryota > Metazoa > Chordata > Mammalia > Dermoptera > Cynocephalidae > Cynocephalus > Cynocephalus volans. The sequence goes on along the minus strand of NC_084478.1, from coordinate 107,425,761 downwards.
GAGGCTCCTGAATACTGTTAGAACTAATCTTTATGAATGCTATATGTTATTTGTAAACCCTAAGTATTTTGAATTAATAAATCCAGTCAGGTTTCCAGTTTTATAAGTTGACACTTTCTCTGGGAAACCCAGTGCTAGAATTTCTCATTGCCAAATAAAATAGTCTAAGCCAGTGTGTATACATTATTTAGATCAGACAGTAGAGAAGAAATACCCCTAACTGTGATATCTAGATGCTCTAAATAAAGTTTAACCAGCCACCAGGAAGCAGTCACCTCTTTAAAAATGCTGGAATGTCCAGCTAATACCACCAAATGAATATATAAAATAGTCTATTTGGACAGGGTTCATGAAGAAGTGAACAGACTTAGTGAACCAACTCTTCAAAACCTGTCAAGGCTGAAATATAGATTGACAAGTGGTGGACTCAAAAAGTAACAGTTGCCAGTATTTTTCAGATTTGAAGTTGTTGAAATTCAATCTCAATTTTCAATAATGAAAAAAAAAAAGACAAGTTGAGGAGTATTTGGCTTCTTCATGAGTTTATCAAATACTGGATTTTTTTTTTGTCTATTCCTGTTTGTTTTCTTTTTAAAAGTTGATGACTTCCTTCCTAGTAAACATTTCTAGTAAACACTCTTGGCCAGTTGGTGGTGATACGATGCCAATGTGCAAGTATTGCTTTGCATTTTCTTTGGGAAACAAGTGGGGAATGTAGCAATATAATTATCAACCATTATAACTTGATGAATATTCTGTTTCTAAGCAGTCTGTGTTTCCTGTGAGGCCCCCTGTGTTAAACACTGAACATTGGCAGTAGCCATGAAACAGTGCTCTTTGATATACTTAAACATTCTGAATGAAGCTTTTTTCCCTTTATTTTTAAGGCCTAGAAAGACATTTGCATATGGTGAAATTAACAGTCTGAAGTGATTGTCTAGGTTTATCATTGGCCGTACAGTTTTACCTCCATTGTAGGCACTTCTATGCTTCTGGGAAGGATTCCAGCACAACCAATTATGCCAAAATATGTTTTACTAAGATATAGTGAGGCATATAGTACAGAATCCTATGATGTGTATCAAATCCTTGCCCTCTTTAAGTGCTTCTTCAAATAAATCATTTTAAACTTCTCAAATATAGACAGAGAGAGAAAAAAATAAATAAATAAAAGACTTCCCAGGCTTGGGATGCTGAAATGGTCTCTTTCCTTGTAATACCAAGGGATTAGGACAGTGAAGTGTTGTCTTGCTGAGGTTTGCTTACTGGTCAAACAAGAAAGCTTAAGAGATTCTTCTTACATAGGAAAGACAATGGATACATAAACCCATTGCATTAGAAATGTTTGGGATGTAACAACAAAAGATTACTATCTATACACTGACATAGCCCTTAGGAAGAGAAATGGGGGAAGATGTAGGCAATGAATATTCATATGAAAAAAGAAAACATCTGAAATTTAAATGTAAAGCCAAATACCATTTTTGGAGAAATTGTTTAAGTCTGTTAATATTCTGAAGCAATTTCTTGAGTGGATGGTAAAACCTATGTAAAGTAGCATAAAAAGCCATTTATAATAAGTGGGTGTCTAAGGACTGTCTTTTTATGCAAATGAATTTGTTCCAAGCAGAAGAAAGAGAGAAGTTCAAGCTAGAATCAAATAATAAAAAGAGCAATGGCCATTGATCTATCCTTTAAAATAGACAAAAACAATACAAAATATCACACTTCAGTGCCAAGAACTCCTGGGAACCAATACCTATAGAAGTTGAAAACATATTACACTGTGAAAGAAAATATTCTTGTCTTTTCCCTTGAAATTCCCATTTTTAAATGCTTTAAAATAATCTAAATAGAAATAAGTTGATAGAAAACAGACAACTGCCTTGGTTTCAGTCTTTAGTTTAGGACATGAATTTTCTGATCATGGGAAGAGAGCAAAGTGCATAACAAATATATAATTCAGGTTTTCTTTGTATCAGAAAGTCAAATTTTTCTTTTGAGTTTATTTGCCTTAAAATACTCAAAAGGGAAGATAAAAAGGATAGCAAAAGTGATGACAAACTTCAATTCAATGGTGTACTCAGTACCATGTTTATTATTCTAGTAATTCTTCTATGATTATTAAGCTACCATGTAGAATGAGCAGAGTGTGCCAAGAAGGAAGTGGAGGAGAATGTTCTCTCAACACTTGTGGTATAAATAGCCTCCAATGTGGAGAGGGAGGTTGAAATAGAATATATGGCTTGGAGGGGTAGAGAAATGGAACACATTTTTATTAAGCATTGTACAGAGCAGTGATTTTCAAATTGTGGTTGGCAACTGACCAATTGGTTGTGAGATCAATTGAGGTTGCAATTAGCAATGCAAGATGTAATAGGCTAGACTAGAATGGAAAATAACCCAATGCTTGCAGGTACTAAGCATAAATATTGTTTTGTAAAACTTTTGCTTCAGTTTTATGTCTCTGTATGTGCATATATACTGGGTTATGTTGTTAAATATATCTCTTACTGGGAATTTCAATCAAACAATTTTGGAAAACACTGATATAGTGTAATGGTTTAGAAAAGGACTTTTCAAATTTGGCTGTACATTAGAAAAATTGGGGGAGATTTGTTTCAGTTTTTGTTTTATTATTGATGCCTCGGCCCCACCACAAATTTAATTAAAAATCCCTGGAGATTGGACCTGATCATCCACATTTTTTGAAAATCCCTCCAGGTGATTCTGATTATAGTGAAGACTGAAAACTATGCGATTAGAGAATGGGATTTGGAATTTGTACACTTGAGCAAAGTGCATAAATCTTAAAAAGCTCCAGTTTCCACATTTGCAAAATTGGGCAAAAAATTGTACCTACCTCATAGGAGTGTTCAGAAAATGAAATTGGATAATGTATGGAAAACACATAGCCCAATTCATGGCACAGAGTAACAGTACAATAAACTCATCCTTGTTATTAATCTGTATGGTGAGAAGACATTATATGACCACACCCACAGTTTCTTATTAGGATACAAAATTTGTCAGAAGCAGGGGATCCCAAAGGGTGAAAGAAAATATGTTGACATTGCTTCCTCAGGGCTCCAGTTCCCTAGGGAAATATGTGGCTACCTGTTACGTTATCCACACATGATGGGGCCCTGTTTGGTCTGAGAAAATAAGCAGATCTGACAAAACAGTGACAATTTTCCCATATAGCAAATCTTTTATCTTTTGGATCTACCCCAACTTTCCAAAGAATTTATACTAGCAATCTATGTCTCTTACTTTAAAGGGAATGTTTACAAACCTTGTGCTCTCTTAGTTTTTGAACCAAACAAAGATCTGAAAACAGGCATATCCTCATCTGGGAAACTAGTCAGTACCTCCTGTTTACAGATACTTCATAAAGCTCATTTCCTGAGAGCTTCCTAGGTACCAAATAATCTGTGAGGCACTTTATAGTCTTTAACTCATTTAATTCTCCCAACAATCAAGTGAGGCCTTAGGCATTGTTATTTCCATTTGGTAGATTAAAAAATGAAGCTCAGAGTGGTTAAGTAAGAGATCACAGAGGTAGTAAGTTGCAGAGATGTGATATTATTCAGAGTTCTCCAGAGAAACAGAACGAAAATGATTCATTTATTTATAGAAAGATATTAATTATAAGGATTGGCTAATGTGATTATGGAGACTGGCAAGTCCAAATTTGCGGTGTATGTCAGCAGGCTTGAGACCCAGGAGAGCTAATGGTGCAGTTCCAGTCTGAATACCACCTTCCTAGAGAGCCAGAAGAGCTAATAATGCAGATGAAATTTGAAGTCAGTCTTCTGGAGAATTACCTACTGCTCGGGAAGGCTGGTCCTTTTGTTCTATTCAGGCTTTCACCTGATTAGATAAAGCCCATCCACACTTATGAATAGCAATCTGCTTATTCAAAGTACACTGATTTAAATGTTAGTCTCATCCAAAAACACGCTTCAAGTTGACACAAAATTAACCATCACAGATGTGAACCCAGGATGTCTGAATAGAGAGCTCTTGAAGATTTTGAGCATCTAATATGTAAATGTATGGGGCTGAGTAAATATTTTCAACATATTATTTAATACTCACAACAAGTTTATGAGATTAGTACTGTTACTATTCTTATTTTACAAATGAAGAGAATGAGGCTCAGGGGAGGTAAGAAACTCGTCTATAGTCACACGGCAAGTAAATGTTAAAGCTTATTTTTTTTTAATTTTAACATTTACTTGTAATGTGTTGTTTCAATACATGTATATACTGCACAATGATTCACTTAGGATAGATAACATAGTTTTGTAGCTGTTAGTCCACCCCATTCTTCCTCCCCCCCAAGACTCTGGTAACCATTATTCTGCTCCCTACTTATATGAAATTTTTTTTTCTTTAGATTCCACATAAGAGTGATATCATGCAGTATTTGTTTTTCTGTGCCTGACTTACTTCACTTAACATGATGGTTTCCAGTTCCATCCATGTTGTTGAAAAGGATGGGGTTTCATTTTTTATAGCTGAATAGTATTCCGTTGTGTATATACCACAGTTTTTAAAATTCATTTATCTGGTGATGGGCATTTAGGTTGATTCCATCTCTTTGCTATTGTGAATAGTGTTGTGATGAACGTGGCAGTGCAGGTGTGTTTTTGATATATTGATTTCATTTCCTTTGGGTATATACCCAGTAGTGGGATAGCTGAGTATAAGGTAGATCCATTTTTAGTTCTCTGGCAAACCTCCATACTATTTTCCACAATGGCTATACCAATTTACATTTCCACCAACAACATAGGAGAGTTGCCTTTTTTCCTCATCCTCACCAGCAGACTATATTCTCCACAGTCTTGCAGATAGCAGCCATTCTAGATAGGGTGAAATGATATCTCATTATTGTTTTAATTTGCATTTCCCCGATTGAGTGATTTTAAGTATTTTTTCATGTGTTTGTTGGCCATTTGTATGTCTTCTTTTGAGAAATGTCTGTTCAGGTCTTTGTACATTTGTTAATTGGGTTATTTGTGTTTTTTGCTATTGTTTGAGTTTCTTATATATTCTGGATATTAGCCCCTTGTCTGATGTGAAGTTTGTAAATACTTTCTCCCATTCTGTAATGTATCTCTTTACTTTGTTGATTGTGTCCCTCGCTATACAGAATTGTTTTAGTTTGATGTAGTCTCATTTGTGTATTTTTGCATTAATTGCCTGTGCTTTTGTGTTGCCCACTCCCATCTCTTGTAGTGTTTCCCCTATGTTTTCTTCTAGTGGATTCATAGTTTGGGGTCTTAAATTTAGGTCTTTAATTCATTTTGAGTTGATTTCTGTGTATGATGAGAGACAGGGGTCTAGTTTCAATCTTCTGCATGTGGACATCCATTTCTCCCAGCACCGTTTATTAAAGTGGCTGTCCTTTCCCCACTGCATAATCTTGGCACTTTTTGAAAATCAGTTGGCTATAAGTGCATGGGTTTCTTTCTGGGCTCTCTCTTCTGTTCCTTTTGTCTCTTTCTCTATTTTATGCCAGTACCATGCTGTTTTGGTTACTATGGCTTTAATGTATATTTTAAAGTCAGGAAGTATGATGCCTCCAACCTTGTACTTTTTGCTCAAGATTGCTTTAGCTATATGAGGTCTTTTGTGGTTCCACAGAAATTGTAAGATCATTTTTTCTATTTCTATGAAGAATGCCATTGGTATTTTTATAGGGATTGCATTGTATCTGTAGGTTGCTTTAGTAATATAAACATTTTGAAGATGTTAATTCTTCCAACCCATGAACATAAGATATTTTTCCATTTACTTTTGTTATCTTCAATTTTTCACCAGTGTTATATAGTTTTCATTGTTGATGTCTTTCACTTCCTTGGTTAAATTTACTCATAGATATTTCATTTTTTTGTAGCTATTATGAAGTGAATTACTTTCCTGATTTCATTTTTGACTATTTTGTTTTTGGTGTATAGGAAGTTTATTGATTTTAGTGTGTTGATTTTGTATACTGCCACTATACTGAATTCACTTGCTAGTTCTACTAACTTTTTGGTGGAATCTTCAGGGTTTTCTGTGTATATGACCATGCTATCTACAAATAGAGATAGTTTGACTTCCTCCTTTATAATTTGGATGCCCTTTATTTCTTTCTCTTGCATTATTGCACTGGCTAGAACTTCCAGTACTACATTGAGTAAGAATGGGTAATGTGGGCATTGTTGTCTTGTTACAGATCTGAGAAGAAAAGCTTCCAATTTTTATCCATTCTGTATGATATTAACTGTAGATTTGTTGTATATGGACTTTCTTGTGTTGAGGTACATTACTTCTCTCCCTACTTTATTGAGTGTTTTTATCATGAAGTGATGTTGGATTTTATCAAATATCTTTTCTGTGTCTATTGACATGATTATATATTTTTCCTTCATTCTGTTGATGTGAGGTATGATGTTTATTAAATTGTGTATGTTGAACCATCTTTGCATCCTTGGGATAAATCCCACTTGATCATGGTGAATGTTTATTTAACGTGTTGTTGTATTCTATTAGTATTTTGTTGAGGATCTTAATGTCTGTGTTCATTAGGGATATTGGTCTGTAGTTTTCTTTTTTTGTTGTGTTTTTTCTGGTTTTGATATGGAGGTAATGCTGGCCTCACAGAATGAGTTTGGAAGTAGTTCCTCCTCTTCAATTCTTTGGAAGAGTTTGGGAAGAATTGGTATTAGTTTTTCTTGAAATGTTTGGTAGAATTTGGAAGTAAGTTTTCTTTTCTCTTAAAGATAATTTATTACACATATATATGGAGTACAAAGTTGACTATCAATAGTTGTGTACAATGTGTGATGGTCAGATCAGGATAGTTAGCTTACTCATTATTACAATACATAATCATTCTTTGTGTCCATTAACCAATTTCTCATTAACTGTCCTCCCTCTCCTCCATTCCTCATTTCCACCTCTAGTAACCATAGTTCTTTTCTCTCCTTTTAAAAGCTCTTAGAGCTAATAAATGAAATTCAGTAAGGTTGCAGTATACAAAATCAATATACAAAAATCAGTAGTGTTTTTATACTCCAAAAACAAACCAGAAGAAAAATAAAGCAAGAAAGCAAACCCATTTACTATGGTCACCAAAAAAATAAAACACCTAAGAATAAATCTAACCAAGGTGAAAGATTTGCTACAATGAGAACTACAAATCACTGCTGAAAGAAATTAAAGAAGAACCAAAAGATGGAAAGACATTCCTTGTTTATGGATTGGAAGAATCAGTATAGTCAAAATGTTCATACTACCCAGAGCCATCTATAGATTCAATGTGATCCCTATCAAAATACCAATGACATTCTTCACAGAAATAGAAAACAAACAAACAAACAACAACAACAAAAAACAATCCTAACATTCATATGGAACAACAGAAGACCCCGAATAGCCAAAACAATCCTGGGTTTTTGTTGTTGCTGTTGTTGTTGTTGGGAGACTTATTACTGCTTCAATCTCTTTACTCGTTATTGGTCAGTTCAGGTTTTCTAGTTCCTCATAATTTAACCTTGGTAAATAATATGTATCTAGGAATTTATCCATTTCATTTAGGTTTTCCAGTTTCTTCATACATGATTGTTCATAGTAGTCTCTTACAATCTTTTCTATTTCTGTGGCATCAGTTGTAATGTCACCTTTTTCATTTCTAATTTTACTTATTTGAGTGTTCTCTCTTTTTTCTTCATTAATTTAGCTAAAGGTTTATCAATTTGTTTATCTTTTCAAAAAACAAAAACTTTGCCTCACTGATCCTTTTTTTTTTATCTCTAATTTATTTCTACTCTGATCTTTGTTATTTCTCTCCTTCTACTGATTTTGTGTTTGGTTTGTTCTTGTTTTTCTAGTACCTTGAGATGTAACATTAGATTGTTTATTTGAAGTCTTTCTTCCTTTCTGATGTAGGCATTTATTGCTATAAAATTCCCTCTTGGAACTGCTTTCATTGTATCTCACAGGTTAGGTATGTTTCATTTTCATTTTCATTTGTCTCCAGGAATTTTTCAACTTCTATTTTTATTCCTTTGACCCATTCATCATTTAGGAGCATGTTGTTTAATTTCCATATATTTGTATGGTTTCTGCTGTCCCTTATGTTGTTGATTTCCAGTTTTTCATCAGTTGTGTTTGGACAAGGTAGTCTACATGATTTCAATTTTTAAAATTTTTTTAAGACTTCTTTTGTGAGAATGTTCCATGTACGGCTGAGAAGACTTTTGTTCTGTAGTTGTTGAGGGAAATGTTGTATAAATATCCATTAGGTCCAATTGGCTTAAAGTAGAGATTAATTCTGATGTTTTCTGGTTAATTTTCTTTCTGGATGATCTGCCCTTTGCTGATAGTGGACTATTAAAATTCCCAATTATTATCGTGTTGGAATCTCTCTCTCCCTTTAGGTCTAATAGTAACTGATTTATATAACTAGGTACTCTGGAGTTGGGCACATATGTATTTAGAATTGTTATATCCTCTTGTTGAATTGATCCCTTTATCATTATATAATGACCTTCTTCATCTTTTGTTTTTTACTTTCCTTGGCTTGAAGTCTATTTTATCTGATATAAGTATAGCTATCCCTGTTCTTTTTTGATTTTCATTTGCATCCATCCCTTCACTTTCAGTCAATGTATGTCTTTATGGGTTAAGTGAGTTTCTTGTAGTCAGCATATTGTTGGTTCTTGTTTTAGAATCCATTCAACTACACTGTGTCTTTTTATTGGGGCACTTAATCCATTCAAACTTGGAGTTATTATTGATATATAGGGACTTGTTACTGCCATTTTGTTATTTTTTTTCTGGTTGTTTTGTAGATCCCTTTTCCTTTTTTTCTGGTGCTGTAGATTGGATGCCCACCCACCACCACCTGCTAACCTCATTGAGGCTTAATTCCCAATGTAACTGTTGAGGGTGGGAAAACCTATTATGGTAATTGAAAGGTGTGGCCTTGAAGAGGTGATTAGATTGTACAACCATGCCATAGTGAATGGGTTAGTAATGGTGGTAAGTGGCATGGTTCTGAGGGTTTTAAAAGAAGAGCACCTGAGAAGTTAGTCTCTCTCTGCTCCACCAGTTGCTGCAGGAACTGAATTTCACTGGCAACCTCTGAGCTTCCTGTACCTGGATGCTGTCATCTTTCTCCACAATTGGGAAAATTTCAGTAATTATTTCTGTGAATATGCTCTAGATCTCTACTTTTTTTCTCTCCTTCAGGTCTACCAATTATGTGCAATTTGTTTCACTTGAGGGAATACCATATTTGCTATATTTCTGTTTGATTTTTCCTCATTCTTTTTTCTTTTTGTTCCTCTGATTGGATAATTTCATATGGCCTGTCTTCAAGCTTACTGATTGTTTTCTCAGTTTGATTAAGTCTGTTGTTGGAGCTTTCTATTGAGTTTTTCAATTCAAATAATGTATTCTTTATTTCTAGAATTTATATTCTTTAAAAATTTATTCCATTTCTTTGTCAATTTTCTCATTCTGCTCCTGAATTATTTGCCAGCTATCATTTAATTTTCTGTCTCTATTTTATTGTGACACCTTAGACATCCTTAAGAGGGTTATTTTGAATTCTGTGTCAGACATTTAACAAATCTGCTGTTATTCTGGGTCCATTTTTGAAACTTTGTTTTTTTTCCTTTGGTGGTGTCATATTTCTTTGTTCTTTCTCAATCTTTTTGTCTTAATTGTGATGCCTGGGCACTTGAGGAGACTTCTACCTCTGCTAGGTTTTATATGTGTTTTTTGGTGGTATTAGACCTTTATTGATTAATATCAGAGCTTTGTCTCTGGTTTGTATTTTCTGTTTGTTTATTTGTTTTCTGTTCTGTGGTGGATTAGCTACCACCAACACTTAAACTCTGCACTGGAACTAACTTTCTGTCCTGTGATTAATTCCCAAACAGGGGGAACTTCCAGTCGGAACTGGCATTTGAGCTCTATGCTTGAGCTAAATTGCTGCTTTGCTGTTGACTGTCTAGCAAAGGCTTTTTGTGCAGATTGTATTTTAATTGTTGGCCACTTAATTATTTCTGAGTCTTCTGAGGCCACCACAGATACAACTTTGCTGTGTGGAAATTCTGGCCTAGGATTCAGTCTCTCCTGCAACTGTGCTCCCTGAGTTCTATTGCCCTGACTGGTCTTCACTGATTGGAGCCTATTACAATCAGAAGGCAGATCAGCTGCCCATGCTGTGCTCCAATGTTCCTCTGGTGGGCCAGCCTCCTCCCCACACTCCAAATGCTTCCCATGGGGCATGCCATGCATGGGTCACTCACTATGGCTCACTGATTTCCAAGTGACTCATTTCTCTGGTTGCCTACAGCCCCTGACTTCTATGTGTATTTACCGTAACCCTGCCATGGGTCTTGCTGGCCTGGGGGTTGGTATGGTGCACTCCAAAATTTTCTTCTTCCCTGCAGATTCCAAGCAGCTTCATGCACAGGGTGCTGCTGGGGTTCTTGCCAACTCCTGGAAGTCACTCCATGTATTGCAGCTTTTCTCTGCCCTCCACCAGGCCAGCCCAGAAGAAGCCAGAGCTCTGATTAGTTGGAGTGGTCCCTATTCCTTCTTGCTGCAGCCTCTCACACTTTCACTAACTCTGTGGGTGTCTCCTCCACCTCCCCCAAGCTCCAGTGGTCCCAGGTTAGCAGTCTTCGTTTTTGAATAGTTGTCCATTGATTGGCCATGGGAGGGAGCAATGCTGGAGATTGCCTATTCCGCTATCTTGATGATGTCACTCTTAGAGTTGAAATGTGAGTGTAGGTTTTCTAAACCAAAACCCTGCTCTAATCTTCCCTTTCCTCCATACTGCTTCAAAGATAGTTTGAAGTGATTAGGGTAATTTTTTTTTTAATGAACAGTTGAAAAAATGCCAGTTTTAGAGTTATATAAATAGCATATAGATTATTTCATCAAAATTTTATTAAAATGCAATGATATATTTATATTATGTAATGTGTATAATTACATGTATATAACTACATATATATAACTAGCTTCCTTTGAGAAATCCCATATTCTTTGTTACGCACTCTGAAGATCATAATAAAAAATATGTAGTGATCATGTACATTTTAAGTACTCTTCTAAGGGCTTTACATGTGCTATGATTTTTTCCCAAGTGATGAATTCAAATGAAATTAAAAATGCAAGTGTCAGAGTCTGGACTCAAACCCAGACAGCCCAATTCTGGAGCCTGGGCTTTTCATTTCTGCAATATACTACCTCTGCTGACAACACACAACTCTGCAGAATTACTACTGATATCAAGCATAAAATGTTGGGACATGGAATTTTCATCACATCTGTGAAATATGAAGACCATGAAGAAGAGAAAAATAAAAGCAGTTAGGGAGGCTTCAGAATATAACTAAGGCTCTAAGGCAAAAATTGGGGGTATTTAAGGTGGATATAATTTTAAATTAAGATTTCATATTTCTGATTGATGGTGAAAAAGTGAATATCTCAATTCTGGAGAAATTTAAAATTGAATAGTGCATTAGAAAATAGCCCTTAACAGAAAAGGTACGTTAAGAGTTCTGTTCACAAAAGTGAAATACCTGAGTTCCGTTGTATAATTTTATTTGGACATTTATATGATTAAAAACATTAGTGATCTTTTTATCTTGTCTTAGGTTTTGAAATCTGTTGATGGAAAGCTATGAAAGTCCTTTTCATTTAATGCCTTTCTGGGAATTATTATTTACACTGATATTTTAATTCAGGTAAGAGATTTGGTTAAATATGAAAGTGTTTAGTTCTAGAAAGAGGGTGAAAGGACAGATGGAAATTATGAAGTCTACCACAATCAAATTCTGTGTCCTTGTGCACTCCGTGACTTTTGTGATCTTTAATGATAACATTATTGCATCCATAGTCAACATTTTCCCCATCTGTTTATATGCTCTGTGAAAAAATGGATGTACTTCAAAATTATGGAGAACTGCCTGTCCTCTTGTTTTAACGATTTCTCCCTCACATATTATTTGCATATATATTTTGAATTCATGTGCCCTTCTCTCTCTCTCTCTCTCTCTCTCTCTCTCTCTCTCTCTCTCTCTCTCTCTCTCTCGTACACATCCCCCCACACACATCCCCCCCCCCAACACACGGATGCATCCATCGTGGTAAATGGAGATTAACAGTATGGGAAAGATAACTTTTTGGAATGAAGCAATTTTTTTCAGTGTAGGCTGCTTTGCTTCTTTGCTTGTAAGGAGTTGGCTTCAGGTATTTGTATGAATCTCCATCCCCACTGGGCTTTCAGAGACTTTTATTTCAGTGATTCCTATAAAATGGAAAGGATCAAAATGGTTAAATAACACTGTGTCCTCAATAAACACGACCACCGACAACATTCCACTGAGGAAAGAGAAATATTGATCTACAAAACAAAACAAGAAGCTCGACTCAGGTGCTACAGAAAGAAAGGGCAGAGAATCATATTATTAGGGAAAATCCTGGAGTAACAACACCAGTAGTAGCTGATTTGATATTCTCTTTCAAGCTTTCAGCCCTTAGAAAGAGACAATTACCATCTTCCACAATCGTAAACTGTAACATTTCTTGCTCTTCCAGCTCTTTGGGACTCATGTAATTTATTCATGCAAGCATGCACTTAAGTATCTGCTATTATTTTTGGTTTCCTTCATTATTAGCTTCATGGATTTTTAAGTAAGTATTCCCTTGGGGAAATAAAGAGACAAAATAGTGGGATGGAAGGAAGGAAGAAAAGAAGAAAGGAAGGGAAGAAACTAAAAAGGAACCCAATAACGAATGTTGTTATAAAATGGAGAAGCTTAGCAGTGCTTGTCCTGAATAAACTGTTCAAAGCCTCCAGAAGTGACAGCAGCATGTTTTGTAATGTTAAGAAGGTGCTTCTAATGTATGTGAAATGACTTAGGATGCAGACATCCCATGAAGGATCCCTAATGTGGAGATTCTTATTTTTGACAAGTTGATGATTTTCTTTCTGGTATTTTATTTATTTATTTATTTTTGCAGAGGGATATTACCCACAGACTGTTGTCCCGTTGTCTACTTGGGAAACTGACCAATACGATTTAAAGTATTTCTTCTATAGGAATTGCACAAGGGAATTCATTCTTTTTTTTTTTTCCTATTCTGCCCAAGAAAGCAGTAATCATAACGGACATTTCTTTTTGATTATTTTAGCTCTAATTATACTGTAATTGCAGAAACTTTATATTTTGCCTTGGTTCTAAGTATATTCGGTACCTTTACATATTAAGAAACCAGGAAAGAAAAATTTATTTTGTGGGGAGGGAGGCAAATATGAAGGAAGAATATGCTACAGCTTAAGTTGTGAACTATTCTAGAAGTTCTAATGCAAACTATAGCCAGCTTAAAGAGTTTACTACAGAACTACCTAACTCTGGGGAGAGATCTAGACTAAAGAACCCCTGTTTATTTTCTGCTATATTGAGCAGTTAGCTCTCTTCATGAGATATTGGTATTTTTCCTTTCCCTTTGGCAAAACAGAGAGGAAATGACAGTAAAAGTCCTCCCACAATCTGAATTTATGGCCTCCCACTTGTTTCTCACACTCTCTGAGAACTTCTAAAAGAGGGGTTTCTCGTGTATGGCACTACTGCCTCAGGCATTTGTACCAGATTACTGGAGATTTCCAATTACTCCCATGATCTGACCCTGGAAGCCTGAGGGAAAAGAGAGAGTTAATTGGATGGCTTCCATCCTTCCAAATCTAGTGCGAAGTTCTCATAAATTATTTTTAAAAAGCATGTCTAATTGGTCAACCAACACAGCCTCCACTACTATTCACACCTTCCATGCCATTTTAAGGAATAGATAAGTGTATTATAACCTATAAAAAACAATACTTCTTGTAAGCCCAGGGTCATAGTGGAATTTGATGAGGTGTAAATAATATGATGCTATAGCAAATATACATGCCTACTATAAAGAGAAATTTAAGTCTAGGTTCTCATTCTCTTTGTCTATGTACTATTCACTCTTATAATCTGTGTAACAGTTGAAATATATTAAAAAATGTGGAAGATCTGGTAAGCCACGAGAGAGGTGTGTTTATTCGAGGGATCTTCAAAAAGTTAATGGAAAGATTCATATTATCTTTTAATTCCATTTTTCCACAAACTTTTTGAAAAACCCTAGTATTAAGGTAATTGTTTTTGAAAAAAAGAGACACGCTGATAGAAGCAGAGATCCAGTGTCATAGAGAGCAAAGATAAGAGGAAGGAAAGTTAAAAATCAAATTTCAAAGTAACCATGACCATAGATCACTCCTTCCTATCGTTCCTTCTCCATCACTCCTAAATATATTGTCCAGGAAGTCACCTTCTGTTGTACTTCGAAGAGAGAGAAAATAAAATTGAGAACCTCTAAGACCCCCAACACACTTTTAAATTTAAAATTAATTTCAAATACAATCTGACTGGATCCAAAGCACTCCAGTTTGCTATTCAGTTGGAGGAGGAGAAACATGGTGGTTTCACTACACACATTTTGCATAAAAAATAAACCCATTAACTTAAAGCATTAGAGAAATTCTATAGACTGTGTGGAGGCCAAATGCTATATAGTGCTGTAAAAAAAAAAAAAAAAAAAAAAAAAAAAAGATGTTTTTTGTCCTATTACCAGAAAAGAGATTGGTTAAAATTAACATCAAATTGGAAGTTTATACTCATTTGAAATGCCATCTATTTGTGAGGATGTCCAATGAGCTCTGATGAACACAAAAAACAGTCTTCTCCATGGTACCCTGGGCCAAGAGAGTGAAGGACTGGAATCTGGGCTAGGCTACAAAAATGAACACCTGAGACTCCAGTTTAGAAAAACTTTAATCTTCATAAGATTTCAGGGAGATGAAGATATTAGTAAGTGGCCAGATGCTGGTATTGAAAGCCAGATTGTTTTTGCTGTCCAAGTAATCCATCTTTATTTGAATAGCTGGCAAACACTTTCCTGACAACTATCAAGGCACTTCAGGAAGTGTTTATGAGTGACAAGTTTTATCCATCAACAAATTAATGGATGATATTGTGATTGCCAAACTAAGAGCATACAAAGAAAACCACAATGAAGGAGAGGGAACTTGTTCCCTCTATAAACATTTTTTTGTTCCTCTCTCTTTTTTTTTTTTTTTCCACATAGCTTTCTTTTGTTGTGGTAATGCAGAACTCAACACTCCTTGTAAAAAGAGCTGTGAAAGGGATTGGGGATTAGTTCTCATAAAGAAAAAAATGTAGAGAATCCTGCAGGTGACAAAGTAAGTAATGAGACACGCTAGGCTTTATTATTTCTCTTTCTTCAAAATCCTTGAACTGCACACAATAGTACATCTATTTTAGATGAGACAGACAGTCCCCTTTGTGGGGAAAAATAACTTTTGAATGGTCCATGTATGCTTTGCTGATTAGAGACTTACATGCTTATAGAGTTTTTGAAGAGAAAAAACAATGTAATTTGAAAAATTAGTCCAAAAGGATTGAATTCTACAATATTATTTTGTCTTTTGGTCTAATGAAAGGAAATGTTTGGAAAACTGAAGAGTACTTTGAATTGTTAATTAAATTGATCAGTCTGTGGAAGTTTATTATATACCAGTTCTATGGGGAGGCTGGGCTCTTCTTAGCTGATAATAGAAATGAATAGCTTGGATTTTAAATAAGATTCTTAATGGTCAATTAAATGGTTAATTCCAGGGTTAGGTCAAAGAAAGTACAAAGTGAGGCCGGAACATCTTGCTGTGTTAAAAAGTAAGAAAATACTCAACAACTGATTGGAACTTATTGAAACGACATGGGAGCCAACTTGAAGAATTTAATGGCTAAATTTGGAACAATTTAAGCAACAAAATGAATAATGATAATAATGGATCATAACCTGTAGAAAAAGATAAATATCCAAGAATTCATATTTATAAATGTAAATAATTTTTAAAAAATAAATGGGAAAAAAGAGAAAGCTGTTTCTTACACAGTATTCCAACTGATACATGGAAAAGTAATTATGGAACTAGAAAACTGTTATTTGGTATGTAATAATTACCACAGGCAAGAATCATCAATGGAATCTAAAATTAGTAGAGAAAAATCTAACGAGAAAGAGAATATTTCATGATATCTCTCTACAAGATACTTATCAATTACAAAGAGAAAATTAACAACTTTACAGTGGAGAAAGCTAATAGACACTTAAGCCAAGTAATCAAAGTTAAAATTACCTTAATAATATATATCAATATCATGATCCTCCTGTTATTATGCACTGGGAACAGCAAAATATTAACTTTTGTGGTATTACCATCAAAAACGCATGACCTGAATATAATCATGGGGAATATCAGACAAACCCAAATGAAGGAATATTTTACAAAATAACTAGCCACCTAGCCAATGTTTTTCAAACCTGTCCAAGTCATTGTTATGGCTGAATAGCGTCTCCCCCAGATATTATATATTGAAGTTCTAACCCCTAATACCTCAGAATGTGACTGTGTTTGAGGAAAGTAACTTTAAAGAGCTAATTAAGGTAAAATGAGGTCATACGGGTATACCCTAATTTGGTGTGACTGGTGTGCTTATAACAGAAGCTAGACATAGGGCACAGAAGAAAGATCATGGGAGGACACAGTGAGAAGAGGGTCATCTGCAAGCCAAAGAAAGAGGCCCCTCTGTGATTATTCTTTCTTTCTCTGTCTTTATTGTTTATTTGCTTATATATGGATTCAGCTCCCAGTTATGAGTGAGAAAATGCAGTACTTCTCTTTCTGTGCCTGGGTTGTTTCACTTGGGATAATTTTCTCCAGGCTCATCCATGTTG
Organism: Cynocephalus volans; assembly: GCF_027409185.1. NCBI lineage: Eukaryota > Metazoa > Chordata > Mammalia > Dermoptera > Cynocephalidae > Cynocephalus > Cynocephalus volans. Next base: position 107,408,898 of record NC_084478.1, on the reverse strand, counting down.
TCATAATAAAAAAAAAATTTAAAAAGAAAAATGTCTATTCAGTTTCTTTGACCATTTTTGAATTGGATTATTTGTTTTTTGGTTTTTTTTTTGTTTTTTAAAGTGAAGTTGTTTGAGTTCCTTGTATCTTCTGGTACTAATGCCTTGTCAGGTGTATAGTTTGCAAATATTTTCTCCCATTCTGTAGGTTGTCTTTTCATTCTGTTGATTGTTTTCTTTATTGTCCAGAAGGTTTTTAGTTTTATATAATCCTATTTACTTATTTTTCTTTTGTTGCTCATGCTTTTGAGGTCTTATTCATAAAGTCTTTATTTACGAAACAGACACACAGAAAAACAGGACAGAACAGAGAACCCAGAAATCAACCCACATACTTACAACTAACTGATCTTTGACAAAGGCAGCAAGAACAAACATTGGGGCAAAGACTGCCTCTGAAATAAATAGTGCTGGAAAACTAGATATCCCTATTTAGAAGAATGAAACTATACCCATACCTCTTGCCATATACCAAAATCAACTCAAAATGGATTAAAGACTTAAATATAAGACCTGAAACTTATAAAACTCCTAAAAGAAAACTTAGGAGAAACAGTTCAGGAAGTAGGACTGGGCAAAGACTATGAATAATACCCCAGACTCAGGCTATGAAAAAAAAAAATAAACAAATGAGATAATATCAAACTAAAAAGTTTCCATACAGCAAAAGAAACAGTTAACAGAGCAAAAAGACAACTTACAGAATGGAAGAAATTATTTTCAAACTATGGATCCGACAAGGGATTAATATCCAGAATATACAAGGAACTCAAAAACCTTAACTGTGAAAAAACAAGTAACTCAGTTAAAAAATGGGCAAAGGGCCTGAATAGGCATTTTTCAAAGCAAGATATATAAATGGGCAGCAGACACATAAAAAAATGCTCAACATCACTAACCATCAGGGAAACGTGAGTCAAAACCACACTAAGATATCGTCTTATCCCAATTAGACTGGCTATTATCAAAAAGACAAAGAATAATGAATGCTGGTGAGGATTCAGAGAAAGGAGAGCCCTCCTACACTGTTGGTGAAACTCTAAGTTGTTGCAGCCATTACAGAAAACAGCATGGAGTTCCTCAAACAACTACAGATTAGAACTGCCACATGATCCAGAAATCCCACTACTGGGTATATACCCAAAGGGATGGAAATCATCATGTCGAAGGGATACCTGCACTCCCATGTTTATTGCAGCTCTATTTACAGTATTCAAGAGTTGGCACCAACCTAAATTTCCATCAGTGGACTAATGGATATGGAAAATGTGGTATGTATACACAATGGAATACTACTCTAACATAAAAAAGAATGAAATTCTGCCATTTACAGCAACATGGACGAACTTAGAGAAACTTATGTTAAGTGAAATAAGCCAAGCACAGAAAGAGAAATAATGCATGTCTTCATTCATAAGTGGTAGATAAAAAATAAAGAAAGGAAGAAAACAGAAAAAAGAGAGGGGAGAGAGAGAGAGAGATCAATCCCAATAATTCATTGAACTTTCAAAAGGAGAGAACAGAACTGAGGCCATCAGAGGTGGGAAGGGGAGAGGGAGGTTGGCCATAAAGAAAAATTACATTGTGTAATGCTGAATATACTAATTTTCCTGAAAAATATAAAAACAATACTTTGAATACATACCTTTAGTCTGGGGGAAGGGCAGGAAGAATGGCCAATGAAACTGCAAATAACACTTAACTTTTGATTGATGATAGATAGACATGATAAGTATTCTGAAACAAGTTTGTATGTATTGCAGGATTAATCACATATGGAAATTTGTGCTCTTTTTTGGAGGGGGAGCTTGAGTTCTTATTATGGAAGAAAGAAAATATAACTATATAATAGAGGAGGTCAAGAACTATGTGGAGATAGACTGAAATTGGAGACACCAGTATAAACTTATGATTTCTTAGATTTGTCATCTAAAAAGGCCTAGAAGTAATGATATCCCATATAGCACTCAGATCTTGGTTTCTATATATCAATCTCTGCTCATAGGAACACAGCTCCTTGGAAAATTGTCTGATGCCAAGTTTGGCATAAGTAAAGTACAAGATTAGCCTAAAACATCTTGTACCAGCAAGTAAAAAATTGTTTTAAAAACGGTGGGGCATATCCAAAATATGAGCACAGCTTGAAGGGGTTTCTACTGATAAAACCTAGGACAATTGGAGCATCAAAATAATTAAGAACAGCAATGTAATGTAATCCACCATTTTTTAAAAAGAAGAATTTATGAGTTTATGGTCATCATAAAGAGATAAATAATAAATACATAAATTAAGAGGGCTGGGAAGTGCTTTTCCGCAGTAGAATTCTGAGTAACGAATGTGAACAAAGTGGTGGAGTTGGGGTTGGGGATAACCATTGTGTGACCATCATCATAAAGATTGGTTTACATAAGAATCATCAGTAGATTCAAAATTGAGGGAGGAAGATTGATCAGGATCAGGGTAATGGCATGGCCTCAAACTGCCTTCCACATAGAGGGATTATTAATTGCAAAGGAAAAGCTAGAAGCTATACAACAGAGCAAAGGAGAAAGCTGAGAATGCAGAAACTGTACAATGGCGTAACTACACAATGGAGAAATCTTGCAACTAATCATATATAATTATACCTAATTAATATATAATGTAATTGCAACAAATAATAAACTAATAACCATTGCAACTAACAATATATCATGTATATTTTAAATCTCCTTACAACTATATATATATAACTATGTACACATACATATATATATATGTATATATAGGGAGAGAGAGAGAGGGAGAATAAATACAAATGAAGCAAAATTTTAAAATTTGGAAAATCTGGGTAAAGTATTTGTGCAAGTTCTCTAGACTATTCTTGCCACTTTTCTGCAAGTTCAAAATTATTTCAAAATTTTAAAAGTGTAAAAAACAAAGAAAAGATTGTAGGGCACAGAAACAACTCTTTCTCCTCCCCTCAATTGTATTTATTAAAAACAATCTCTGATATAAGTAACCTATGAATATTATTAATGAATGAACTTTCATCACTAATTACATTTTTGTGTATAGCATGTAAATTTTTATATAAATTTTGCACAGTCATTTTTATTGTTCCTTACAACACTCCTGTGATAGAGAAATATGTTTTTTTTCTTCACCTTGCAGTTGACATAAATCCAGGTGCAAAAATGTTTCTCTTGGGTCTCCAGATGTAAAATTAATGGTCCTATTAATTTCACATTTCCTCATAATTAATTATGTTTTCTTGACACCTTTTCTGACAGGAGTTAAATACATGAAGTTCTCTATTTTAATGTTTCTTTTTCTTGTATTTGGGTTTGGAGTCATTTGTGATACCATCGCATATGTAAACTGTCACATTTTATTTATAAACATGAACTCCTGTCTAGAATTCAGCAGGCCTACTTGACTTTATTCTTTATCTGGTTTATATATGAAATTCTAGACCTGTTTTTTTCATAACATATCTTTGGGTTTTCTCCAAATCATTCATTGAACAATTCATCTGTCTTTGCTGATAGAGTATCAATTTAATGTGAGATAGTGATCAATATTATACACTGGAGAATGAAAATCAGAATTAAGAAGGGAAAAGTGTAAGCAGCAGAGAACGAGTTACAAATAAATGGGTATATAGGAAAACAGGTGACCTTGAACCTTTGACACACTGATTTGTTCCATGGTCTTTGCACTCACAGCATTCCACTTCAACCTGCCAAAGAAAGAGTATTCTGCTAACCTTTACCTTTGCTCCTCCCTCCTCCTTTTCCTGAGACTGCTAGTTGCTGCTCTAACATATTTCTACGAATCATAATAAAACTCAGATGAGTCTCTCTTTTACTTATGAGGGTAGTTCAAAAAATTCAGGGAAAGATTTGCATTATCTTTTAATTCTATTTTTCCATGAATTTTTGAAGTACCCCCTTGTAATCCTCTCTAGCCAACTTTTTCTGTCTCCAACTACTTATTCTGCCTGGAATTTTGGGAAATATATAATCTTTCGTGTTTATGGAGAGAGTTGGTTTTACCTTTGCCTGCTTCATCCCCAAACTTCTTTGCTTCTAGCCTGAATCTGTAAGATTCTGTGTGACTAAGAATGGCCTTTCTGAATATTCATTGGCTACTTTGACAAGTTCCTGGTTTCCTGAAACTTTTAGTGATTTCATTTTTTATTAACATCTCTAGGATTTTTTTTTTCCTACCACCAAGAGGAAAAAATGGTGCACGATTTTAGATCCCTGAGTTTTTCTTTTCATCTTCCTTTTTTGTTTAAACATGTCTCTTGTCTCGTGTGGCAATAAATACTTCCCCTTTCTCCAAGGAGTCATTAAGAAACTTCACGTTTCCATGATTAAAGCAGTAATCTCCCCTACATCCCTTTTAAGATCTAGGTGGTTATAACACATTCAGTCAGAGGATATTATCCACAGTGTTTTTTTACTGATTCTAGCCACCTGCAATACACTCATACCATTCATTGTTCTAATAACTGCCTTTTCTTTTTTTTCTTCTCTTTGCACACTTTCTTTTAAAGTCCCAGATATTAGATTCTATCAAGAATTAAAAACTTTTTCCTTACTTCCAAAAGGTATTGAGAGTTTCTATTTTCACCCTCGATAATCCTTTTGGTCCTAATTGGGAAGCCTACTAAACAGTGTGTCAATTCACCTAATTGCTATGAAAATCTGATGGAGTCTTAAGTGCCAGTCCATTCTGTCAGTGACTTTAAATCTCAGGGATTTTTATTATGTGACACAACTTTATTTTGTATAGTACTTGTTACACAAGGCAGACCACAAGAAACTGTGAAGAATGAAATAAACCACAAGGCGGCTCATCATCTCAAGCTAGTTCTTCTCAAACTATGGATTTGTCAACTCTCATAATCTGAAGGGATTAAGGAAATGGATTAAGGGCATTAAATGAAAACAACATGATCTTAGCACACCCCAAAGGAGTTGTTGTGGCAGGAATTGAAGAAACTTGTTCCCTGGTACCTTTGCTACCCTATTAGGCTATCATGCTCTTGGTTGCCCTGAGTTATAGAACAGGCTTGCAGATGAGATGTGAAATTATTCAATGTGGCCACCTGCCATAGCACTTTACATAGACTCAGTAAAATCTGTGCTGGTGGCTTGGCACACTCAACTTTCAGAAAGGCTTCCTGCAGTTTCACTTGCGTACATTTCCTCCCCTCATTTGGATATCCAAATTTCCAGTTGTTTCACAAAGCAGTGTAGGATTTTTCGGCATGAAGTATCTGTGGCTCAACAACTTGGCCTTAACTTGCATCTCAACTGACCAGACTGTGATAGGAACCGGTGAGTCAGTTGAGATGCATGCCAGTTCTGTCTCTGTATATGCACACCACAGCTAATTGGGTTGACCCAAATTTATGTGAATGTAATGTTGCTGTTGACTGTGTAGGCACATTCCGAACGTCCGTGGTAGATATTGATATCTAAATTGCAGAGAAATCCTATTCCTTCAGCATTAAAGAGGTGTCAGCCAATGAAATTAAATCAGAATGAGAAAACATGGTATTATTCTAATGGCTCTAATGCTTTTTATGCCGAGACTGAAACCTCCAGCAATTTGCCACTTTTCCCTGATACTGTTATTTTAATATCCCGAGAATATGCTGAGAATTAAGAAAATATCTTAATTTAAGAATTTCTTACTTGGTTAGTCTATCAACAGAGAAAAAAAATGTTACTAGATTAGAAAAATTTTATTATTTTTTCCTAGTGTTTTACAATGGGGTGAGATTTTGATGGCATTACAGTAACTAATTTGTTATCTTTACTATACTAGAGGGGAACAGATTAAACAAGCTAGCTTGCAATCTACCAGGTAACAGAGAAATGTATTTTCATCTTTCCTGATTACTATCTATGCAGGTAATTATACTTCTTCTTTACACATAATTAATATTAAGGTTGATTTCAGTTCATTCCTCTCAGTGGTAAAATTATCAAGTTAGTTCTCAACTAATTATTTTCTGTAGTATAGCACTGTTTCAGATCCCTGTCACATTCCATTTAGCAAACACAAAATAGCTCTGAATTAGAAATATCATAGCCTGGGACTTTTATACTATTACTTTGTAAAAGAAAAAAAAAATCTTTAGATGGATGTTATCCAAGCTGAAAATGAATTCTTTTGAAAGAATCTAATTGGTTTTTGTGTGTGTGTGTGTGTGTGTGTGTGTGTGTGTGTGTGTGTGTGTGTATTTTCATCTGATTCTAAAATCTCTTGTCCTTCACTATCTCTGTTGTTGTTGGGTTTTCCTCTTCTTAATTTCAGATTTCTTAATTTGTTCTAGTCCAACACAACCTTTCCTCACCAGTGAAGTTGAACAATTTATCATTACTCTTGGTGTGTGCTGCATAGTTTTTCAAGCTTTTAGGTGTAAATGCTTATTTTTGGAAATAAAGGAAGCTTCTGCTGTTATTGCACGGTAGAAATATGTGCATAGTGAAAAAAAGCTTTTAATCACGGAGAGTTAGTGAACTCGCTTTGAAGAGAAGCTCTATACTCTAATTATGTCCATGAGGCAGGGGACCCATTATAAAAGATTATTTGCCTTACAAAAGGGGCCAGTCCCACTGAAGTTCCCTTAAGAGACACATTTCCATGGTGCGCAGTGAGTGAATACTCTTTTGATGGCAAAAATTTAGCATACACACTTTTTTTCAGTACTAGATCACCCGGCAATACCAGATGCTCCTGCACTCTTGGGAAACTGTGAAAGATTAGACTATATAATGAATTTTAGAGAATTGACTTGGGGAATACAACCACTATATCCAGCTTCTAGTGGACACCTGTGATATTAATTATTAATTCAGACTGATGCTGCTGATTGCTTTATTTAATGGTCCATAGTACCTTGTTTCTAGTAGTTGCTCAAAAGTGTTAGCTAAAATTAATCTTTTATACTCTATTTGCTCTGTGATGAATGTACTGTTATTGTTTATTTATTTATTTAGTTTGCATAATTGGGCTATGGACCTGTTTAGCTGCTGCAAAGAATGTAGTGTGAAGTGACCTTCCGAACTTTCTTCCAGCTTCTGCATATCATGGTGGCCAATCTGCTTTTCCATTCCACAAGCTTTCTTTAAAGTCTGTTCAATCATACACCTTCCTCCACCTTCTGCTACTAGGGATGTTATTTAGCTTCCCCTTACTCTCCTTTCCTTTATCCAAAGACTAAGTTTACCAGCAAAGCTTGCCACTATAACTTTAGAGTACCTGAACTTTACTTATTTTTTAAAATTTATTTAATGTTTTATTATAAAGATAATACATGAGCATGGTAAAGAATTCAAGTGACACAAAGGGCATAATATGTCCTTATGTCTTCTTTCTCCTGTGACACCCTGTTGTTTGATCCTGAGAGGGAAATGCTGATTCAAGTCACTTATATGTATTATGCTAGGTATACTACATCATAAATGACTATATATGGATATCTATATCATTTCTATTGGGGCAAAATCCACATAACATAAAATTAACTATTTTCTTTTTCTTTTTAATTTAATTTAATTTTGTCAATATACAATGTTGTTGATTATTGTGGCCCATTACTGAAACCTCCCTCCATCCTCAATCTCCCCCCTCCCTCCCAGCAACCTCATATCTGTTTGTCATATCAACTTCAAGGAATTGTAATTGTTGTGTCTTCTTCCATCCCCCCCAGTTTAATTGTGTATTTATTTTTAGCTCTCACAAATAAGTGAGAACATGTGATATTTCTCTTTTGGTGCCTGACTCGTTTCACTGAATATAATTCTCTCTAGGGCAGAGACCACACACCCTGCAGTGCTGCCATGTGATCCAGCAGGTAGACCTCACTGCCACCACCCATCTCCATCCCCAGCCCGGCCCAGTGCGCATGGAGCAGGGAAATGTCCAGCAAGGGAGGCAGAAGCTCTACAGAGACCACATGCCCTGTGGTGCTGCCACATGACCCAGCAGCCTGGCCTAGTGCATGCTGACTAGAGAGGTGGCTCCCTGGAGAAGCCCAAGACCTGAGGCAACCACACACGCAAGGCAATAGTGGTCAACTGAGCAGACACTGAGGTAGCCATAACAAATGGGCAACCCCAGCAACATCCTAGACAGACAATAGTGTCAGAACTGTGGACTGTGAAACCCCCTGCCACAATGAATAAACATCAAAGGAAAGATACCAGAAATACGAAAAATCAAGAAAGTAGACCACCAAAGGGTAATAACTCTCAAGCTCTAGATCCTATAGAACAAGAAGCCACTGAAATGTCTGACAAGGAATTTAGAGTGATAATTCTAAGGAAACCAAATGAGATACAAGAAAACTCAGCTAGACAACATGATGAAACATGGAAAAGTATACAGGACCTGAAAGAAGAAATGTACAAGGAAATCAATTCCCTGAAAAAGAATGAGGCAGAGCTTGCTGAACTGAAGAATTCATTCAACAAAATAAAAAGCACAACAGAGAGTTTAACCAGCAGGCTTGCAGAAGCAGAAGAGAGAACTACTGACCTTGAAGATGGGCGGTTTGAAATAACACAGGCAGACAAAAAAAAAGAAAGAAAAAAGAATTAAAGGCATTGAAGAAAATCTGAGAGAGATATCACACAACCTTAAGTGCTCAGATATCCGAGTCATGGCTATTCCAGATGGGGAGGAAAAAGGAGATTGCATTGAAAACATATTCAACAAAATAGTGGCAGAAAAGTTCCCAGTTATTGGAAAAGACACAAATCTTCAGATTCAGGAGGCTCAAAGATCCCTAAACATATTCAACCCAAAAAGGGTTTCTCCAAACATGTTATAGTCAAATTGCCAAAACTCAAAGACAAAGAGAGAATCTTAAAAGCTGCAAGAGAGAAGCGTCAAATCATCTATAAGGGAGCCCCAATCAGACTAACATCAGACTTTTCATCACAAACCCTAAAAGCCAGAAAGGAATGAAATGATATATTCAAAATACTAAAAGACAGAGATTGCCAGCCAAGAATACTCTACCCCACAAAGCTATCCTTCTGAAATGAAGGGAAAATGGTATATTTCTCAGACAAACAAAAACTGTGGGAGTTCACTGCCACATGACCAACCTTACAAGAAATTCTCAAGGGAGGACTGGATTTGGTACCTGAATAATAACTACCACTGCCATAAAAACCCAAGAAAAATAAAAAACAATTAGTATAATAAAAATGGCATGTATGAAGAGAAAACAAACAAGCAAAAAGGCTATCTACAACTCAAGGAACCAACAAATACAGAAAACAAACAGTAAATCAGAAAGAAAGGAACAAAAGACACGGAAGACACGAAAAAAAAAATCAATGAAATGCTAGGATTAAATCAACGCTTTTCAGTAACAACTCTTAATGTAAAAGGATTAAATTCCCCAACCAAAAGACACAGACTGGCTGACTGGATTAAAAAGGAGGACCCAACTATATGCTGCCTTCAAGAGACCAACCTCACCCATAAAGACTCACATAGACTAAGAGTGAAAGGATGAAAAAAGATTTACCATACAAACAGAAATGAAAAACGAGCTGGAGTAGGTATTCCTATATCTGATAAAATAGACTGTAAACTAACAACCATAAAAAGAGATAATGAGGGCCACTACATAACGATAAAAGGGTTGATCCATCAAGAAGACATAACAATCATGAATATATACACACCCAATGTTGGAGTAGCCAAATTTATAAAACAAATTCTATTAGACCTAAAGAAGGAAATAGACACTAATACCATAGTAGCAAGGGACCTGAACGCCCCACTGTCAATATTGGACTGATCATCTAGGCAAAGAATCAGCAGAGAAACACAAGATCTAAACAACATACTAGACCAATTGGACTTGGCAGATATCTACAGAAAATTCCATCCAACAACCTCAGAATATTCATTCTTCTCATAAGCACATGGATCATTCTCCAGGATAGATCACATGTTAGGTCACAAACCAAGTCTCAACAAATTCAAAAAAATTGAAATTATTCCATGTATTTTTTCAGACCACAATGGATGAAAATTAGAAATCAATAACAAACGAAACCCTGGAAACTATACAAACACATGGAAATTAAACAGCATTCTACTTAATGACATATGGGTCCAAGAAGAAATCAAACAGGAAACCAAAAAATTTATTGAAACTAATGAAAATAATGATACATCATACCCAAACCTGTGGGATACTGCAAAAGCAGTACTAAGGGGAAAATTTATCACATTAAATGCTTACTTCAGAAGAATGGAAAGATGGCAAGTGAACAACCTAACACTTCGCCTTAAAGAACTAGAAAAACAAGAACAATCCAAACCCAAAGTTAGCAGATGGAAAGAAATCATTAAGATCAGAGCAGAACTGAATGAAATTGAAACCCAAAAATTAATACAAAAGATCAGCGAAACAAAAAGTTGGTTTTTTGAAAAGATAAAATTGACAAGCCATTAGCACAGCTAACTAAATAAAGAAGAGAGAAGATCCAAATAACAAAAATTAGAAATGAAAAAGGTGATATTACAACTGATACATCTGAAATACAAGGAATCATTCGAGAGTACTATAAACAACTATATGCCTACAAATTTGAAAATCTGGAGGAAATGGATAAATTTCTGGACACACACAAGCTACCAAAACTGAGCCAAGAAGATGTAGAAAACCTGAACAGACCAATAACAATAAAGGAGATTGAAGCTGTTATCAGAAGGCTCCCAACACAGAAAAGCCCAGGACCAGATGGATTCACAGCAGAATTTTACCAAACATTCAAAGAGGAATTGACACCGATTCTTTACAAACTATTCCAAAAGATTGAAACAGAGGCAAATCTCCCAAACTCATTCTGTGAAGCAAAAATCACCCTGATACCAAAGCCAGGTACAGATATAACAAAAAAGAAAACTACATGCCGATATCCTTGATGAATATAGATGCAAAAACCCTCAATAAAATACTAGCCAACAGAATACAGCAACACATATGTAAAATTATTCACATGATCAAGTGGGATTCATCCCAGGAATGCAAGGTTGGTTCAACATACACAAATCAATAAATGTGATACACCATATTAATAAAATCTAACACAAGAACCATATGGTCATCTCCATAGATGCTGAAAAAGCATTTGATAAAATTCAACATTCGTTCATGACAAAGACCCTCTATAAGGTAGGTATAGATGGAAAGTATCTCAACATAATTAAAGCCATATATGATAAACCCACTGCCAATATCATCTTGAATGGGGAAAAGCTGAAAGCTTTTCCTTTAAGAACATGAACTAGACAAGGATGCCCACTCTCACCACTCCTATTCAAGAAAGTGTTGGAAGTACTAGCCAGAGCAATCAGAGAAGGGAAGGAAATAAAGGGCATCTAGATTGGAAAAGATGAAGTCAACTGTCCCTGTTTGCAGATGACATGATCCTATGTATTGAACAGCTTAAAGCCTCTACAAAAAAACTCTTGGAGTTGATAAATGATTTCAGCAAGGTAGCAGGATACAAAATCAACACAGAAAAAAATCAGTAGCATTTCTATTCTCCAATAGTGAACATGCAGAAAATGAAATCAAGAAAGCTTGCTCATTTAAAGTAGCCACCAAAAAAATAAAATACTTAGGAATTGAGTTAACCAAGGAGGTGAAAAATCTCTATAATGAGAAATACAAACCTCTGCTGAAAGAATTTAGAGAGGATACAAGAAGATGGAAAGATATCCCATGCTCTTGGATTGGAAGAATCAACATTGTGAAAATGTCGTTACTACCCAACGTGATCTACAAATTCTATGCAATCCCCATCAAAATTCCAATAACATTTTTCTCTGAGATGGAAAAAGCTATCCAGACATTTATATGGAATAACAAAAGACCATGCATAGCCAAAGCAATGCTGAGCAAAAAAAATAAAGCTGGTGGCATAACACTACCTGACTTTAAACTATACTACAGAGCTATAATAACCAAAACAGCAGGGTACTGGCATAAAAACAGACACATTGATCAATGGAATAGAATAGAGAACCCAGAAATTAACCTATACACCTACATCCATCTGATCTTTGACAAAGGCACCAAGCATATACACTGGGGAAGAGACTGACTTTTCAACAAATGGTGCTGGTACAACTCGGTATCAACATGCAGGAAATTGAAACTAGACCCATACCTTTCACCATATACCAAAATCAACTCAAAATGTATTAACTAGTTAAATATACATCCTTAAAAAATAAAACTCCTTTAGGAAAACATAGGAGAAACACTCCAGGAAATAGGAGTGGGTACAGAATTCATGAATAGAACCCAAAAAGCATGGGCAACCAAAGGAAAAATAAACAAATGGGATTATATCAAACTAAAAAGCTTCTGCACAGCAAAAGAAACAATCAACAGAGTGAAATACAACCAACAAAGTGGGAGAAAATATTTGCTAAATATACATCTGACAAAGGATTAATATCCAGAATATACAAGGAACTCAAACAACTTTAACAGAAAAAAACAAGTAACCCATTTTTCTGATATTTGGATTCTGCCAAGTTGGGCTATTAGCTTGATGTCTGGGCTGATTGTCCTTAATAAGGTAGAAGGAAAAACAATTTGACTTTTATATATAAGTGCTTTTTTTTCCCCTTCAAGATGGCCCACTTGTAGGCAGTTGGAGTAGTGGGTAAATACTACTCCTACCAACTACTTGGTCTTTCTTGGGAACTCAAGACAAGTTTTTAGGTTTTAAGTATGGAGGGAGGATATACATAAGAATGTGTGTGCCAGCTGAGTGGCCTAAGAATTGGAGAATTTGAGAACATTTCTTCTCATTCTGAAATCATCTTCTAGATACTTAAAAATAATCATCAAGTGCAATAACAAATAGTAGACTTTTTTCAAATTGCATGTAAAATTGCACAGAGACAGTTTTCCATCATTAAGTTCACAGCTCAGAGTAACTTTGAAGTGATTTCACTTTCTTAAAGAAATGGTAGGGATTTTTTTTTCAAATTATGAGAATCCTAGTGGTTTTTTTCCTTCATATTTTTAATTCTCCTTGGAGAGACTATAAGGATCTAAAAATGTAATCTTTAATAATTTCAAAATTAGGTAAACTAAAATATATCCCACATTTTGTTTTATGAAAATATTTCATTGGAATTGAGCATGGATGGTTTTTTCTAAAATCTATGTACAATTATCCAAACTAGTAGGATGCTAACAATATTAATGCCCACTTCGGTGGTGTCCAGTTTTAGAGATTTGTCAAATTTATTGTTTTGGAATTTTATATAGTTTTATTATTTTTTAGAATTTAAGATAACATCTGCATATTTCTCTTAAATTTGAGATGTGGACTTCACAAAATAAAAATCCCATATACAACTACTTAACCAGTTATTAACTTGAGAAATTAGCTCTTCCTATTTTCCTAATTCTCCCAAGAAGATTCTTTGCTTTGTCTTTAAGATGTTATTTGTTATTTTGTTTTAAAAGGGCATATTTGATTACATGTGGCATGTATTATGGGTGATTTCATCCTATTCCCCAAACTTCCTATCAACTATTCTTTATTTCTAAATTAGTTAGGAATATTTGGCTTTTCTATATCCATATTTTTATCACATTTTATTCTATTTAAGGTGTATATTAGGTTCAACAAAATGAAATTGTTGTTTGATGGTTGAGTAACGATTTCATATGGTTTACCTTAACATAAATTCACATGTAAATGTTAACTTTTTTCAATATATAAGCAAATGTTTTCTGTTTTTTGTTTTCTTTCAAGGACTGATAATTTAGAATATACACAATTATTCAAATCCCTCTAATTGTGACAATTTGAACCAGCTAGTTTGGAAATCTGACTTTTCTTATATCTATGATATTAGTATTTGTTTTCAAGTTCATGATGAAAAACAATCACAGGCCATGGACTAAGGAGTGTAATATTTAATGTATTAAAAATAGACTACAAAAACCCTTGAAAAAACAGTTGACAATTTATGCGCTTATTACAAATAATAATTTATTCATTTAAAAAGTTTGTCAAGGAATTCTATATTTTTTAATACCCCATGACTTTAAATTTTATTTCTTCTGTGCTTGAAATAATTAAATTAAAATGTTTTTGCAACAGTGTATAGCAGCCCTTGAAAGATAGGCTTTAAATTACCCATTAAAATAAATATTACAAAAAGATGAAGAAAATGTATCCCATTATTGGATAAGTCACATAGATAACCTATTGGCAGAATCTGGATAGAATTTTCGCTAACCACATATTAATGATGGTAAATGTGACAAATGTCAAAGATTCACCTCATGAAAATATAACCTACCTGAAAGAATGCAAAACGATCCTTACACCTGTGCTTGTCTTGTAATACAGAGACTTGAGGTCTATATCAACATAGAACACTGGGCAGTTGTAGAAATTTCTTAAATTCTTTTTTAAAAGAATAATTTTGGATGGTACTTGATCTTATTACTGTCTTATCTCTCTTTCTTATATGAAGATAGTTTCCCCAAACCTATAGTAGGCAAGGTTTGTGATAGTTTTTCATCTTTGCAAAGATCCCTCCTGTGTTGTTTTTGTGAAGTATTAAAAGTATGGCTGCTTTTTTTCTTTTCAGACATTTCCTGACTCTAATCTTCTCTCACTTCATCTAGACCTTCTGTTTTTTTATCTTTGTTGTTCTTTTCTAGGTGAATTTTCAATTCTCTTCCAGCAGTTTCTCCTCAGTGGAGAGCCCTTCTTTGGAAGTGAGATGTGGCAGACCAGTTTCAAGAGTACATAAGGCTAGATTACTGTAGCCTACCAAAAATTACACTGTGGTTCTTACACTTACCCATTAGTGAAGTTGGAAAAACCACTGCCACTTTAAACTTCTGTTTTCAAAATGCTGCACTTTTCAGTGAATACCGGTTGGCTGCGTTTGATTCTCCTGTTTCTCAAGTTTTTGGAAACCCTGTTGTTTCCTTCTGCTTCTTCCCAGGCATATGCTCGTAATATATTGATGTTGTGGTTGTTGCTGGATTTGTTCCCATTCACCTGTACTTTGGGGTTTGGGGAGAAAACTTTTAAAATAATTTACTTGTAATATTCTCCATACATATTTGGTATTTTTTCCCTCTGTTTGTTTTTATGTTGGGATTCACAAAAATCCAAAAATTATATTTCAACTCCAAGCATCATCTTTCAACAATTCCCTTACTTTTAAAAGTTTTTATGATATATTTACCACAATTTATTATATTCAAAGCTGCAAATAATACTTTAATTTAGAAAGCAGATATTTTTAAGGTCATATTCTTTGACCACAGAGCAATAAAACTAGAAATTAATATTTAAAATTTAAACAAACCAGCAAATTCCCAAACTATAAGTTGAAATAGCGCTCTTCTGAAAATCTGAGGAAAACAACAAAACATTGATTACATATTTAGAAAACAATAAAAGAACCCAAGAGAATCATCTGAAAAACTTGAAAATTGATACAAAAAAGTGGCTATTTACAAAATGAGTAACAAAAATAGTATTCTTATATTTTCAAGAATAGCTGAAACTATCCTCCAAATTCTATTTACATTAGCCACAAAATTACAAAATAAATAAGTCTATTTAAATGAAACTGTTCAATACTAAATGAAGAAATATTAACCAAGCAACAAAAATCTTGAATAAGTAAAGATAACTATATATTATCAAATAAAAGTAATTGTTATTATAAAATGCTAGAGCTTTCCAAATTAATGAATCAAGAAATGTGATTTTAATTAAAAAATTCAATAAGATTTCTTTCCAATGTAGAAAAAATGATTCTTAATTTCCTCTAGAACAGCAAACAGGTGAGAGTAGTTAGGAAAATTTTATAAAAACGTAATTATGATAGATGATGTTCACTGCCCCCCATGAAAATGTAGTAACAAGGTAGAGTAATTAAAATAGTGTTTTACTAGTACAGGGTAAGTACACCAATTCTGTGTGTGTGTCTGTGTACGGCATTCATGGATACACAGACACACACACAGAATTTGAAAGAGTGGGATTCAATGGGCATAAAATAAATCAAGTTTACTGTTTCATCATCACTGCCCCTGAATACCTTTATATATTCTTATGTGGTTTATTCTTCTCCTGCCCTCTAGTTGAAATCTCAGGCTGGGCCAGAAACTTTCTGTGGTCCCTCTCCAAGGATGAGTCCACTGATCACCTTAGTCACTGTCTTCAAAAGTCCCAGTTATTTTACATGTCCAGTCTAGTTTAGTTATCTAAACTTCAAACTTCATTTGAAGTTAAGTCTTCTCCCCTTTCCTCCCTCAGCTTGTAACTTCAGTGACAAATGGGGTTATGGGGTTTCTGCAGTCATAATGCTGTATGTTCACACCAACCATTTCAATGTATTCCTTTGCACACAAAGGCATCTCTCTCTCTCTCTCTCTCTCTCTCTCTCACACACACACACACACACACACACACACACACACACACACACGCACCTTTCATATAGATAGAAGCGTCTAAGTGCTGACCAGTGGAACGTGGGTGAAGGTGATATATGTCATTTCCAAGCCTGGAAATAAAGGATTTTGTGACTTTGAGATGGCAGAGCAACAGGATAGAAGGAAGCCAGGTCTCTGAGATTCTCACCTGGAAAAGAGTTGAGCAGGAGAATACGCAAACCAGCAACATCTGCATCAGATGTTGTGTGAGTGAGAAATAAACTTTGATGTGTTAAGCCCAGTGGAGTTCAGGGTTATTTAGTACAAGTTGGCTTATTCTGAATAATGCAGAGACATGATTGATTCTTCTCTATCTCGATGCTTTGCACTTCCAATGCTTTTCTTACAGCTCATTAACTGTGGTTTTCAATTTCTCCAGTATTGAAGTTCTCG
This sequence comes from Cynocephalus volans, assembly GCF_027409185.1. Taxonomy (NCBI): domain Eukaryota; kingdom Metazoa; phylum Chordata; class Mammalia; order Dermoptera; family Cynocephalidae; genus Cynocephalus; species Cynocephalus volans. Next base: position 107,391,932 of record NC_084478.1, on the reverse strand, counting down.
AGCAGTAGAGAGGTAAGGGTGCAGGAAATGTCTTATATGGCTGGTACTATATTGAGCTGGCATTGGGGCTCCTTGGGTTTGTGTGGTCTTTTCATATATTTTGTACCTTGTCCACTAACATATATTCTTTTGATTTGTTATTTGTAGGAGTGTCATTACTTCCCAATTTCTTCTGTCTTTTCTGTCTAAAACCCTCTATTCTTTTGCCCTATGCCCTTTAGCCAACTTCTCACCCTTTACAGTTCTCAAGTATCAGTCAGGCATCAGTCTGCTGTGTTTCTCCAAGTAACAGAGAATTCTTATCATGCACTCTGAGTGGTGTAGTTGAAGACTGTTTAACTGACCTTAAAGTGAGAATGAAGCATTCCTTCCCTAAGGCCAACCATTCAAAAACCATACAGTAAGACACTGTGCACCAGAGTCATTCTCCTTATGCACCCCTTTGCACACTTATAACATGTAAAAGGTTAATATTTTAGGCTATGAAGAGTATTTACAAGTCAAAACAAAAATAAACACACAGATTTTAGCCAGACACTAGAGTGCACAAACAGCATGATCCCATTATGCAAAGTTCAAGAAGAGACAAAACTAACAGATAGTGATAGAAATAATATATCAATGGTTGTCTGGGTGGAATGAGGAAAATTACTGCAAAGGGGCATGAGGGAACTTTATGGGGTAATAGATATATTCTATATTTTGACTATTGTGGTGGTTACATGTCAAAACTCATAGAACTGAAAATGTGATCATTTCTTGAACATAAATCAAACTTAAATAAAGTTGAGTAAACAATACGCAAATGATATACAGATACTCTTCGACTTAATACTCCTCAACCCATCATAAGGTGAAAATATTGTTAAGTAGAAATGCATTTAATAGACCTAACCTACCTAACATTATAGCTTAGCCTAGCCTATCTTTAATGTACTCAGAACACTTACATTAGCCTACAACTGGGCAAAATCATCTAACACAAAGCCTATTTTATAATAATGTTAAATATCTTATGTAATTTATTGAATACTATACTGAAGTATGGTTTCCACTGAATGTGTATTGCTTTTGCACCATTGTAAATTTGAAAAATTGTATGTCAAACCATAGTAAGTTGAAGACCATCTGTACACTGGTATCTCATAAAATAAAATGTATAAGTGGCCTCTCTTAAAATGTGCACATAAAATATTACCAGGAATCAATTAATATAAAAATATAAATTGAAAGAATATTGAGTTGGTATTTTCATCAATTAAATTATGAAATCTAAAAATAATGGTAATACCATTATGGTTAAAAATATATGAAACCTTTTCTCCCATACGCTGTTATTGGAAATGTAAATTAGTAAAAACTTAAGAAGGGCAATTTGAAAATGTGTATCAAAAGGCTTAAACATGTTCACAAGCTTTAACCTCTAGTATTTTAATTCTAGAAATGTTTATTAAAGATTAAATGTGAGGAAAAATTCACATGAGATGCTGTTCACGGTTTAAAATATAGAGAAAAATAAATGAATACTATAGGATCAATAGTTAACTTTAACAAATCTCAACATTTTACAATATTTGCTTCATATTGACTTAATACAATAAAAATAGGGGTGATTCCTGTCCAGTATTTATGCCTTTAACATTTCATTCCCTTCTTTCTCTCTCCAGACAGAGAAATTACACTATTTGGAATTTGTTGTTTACCATTTCCATTTATGTTTTCATTTGTTCGTGTAAGGTTTTGCATGTTTCTATGCATTATATAAGTGATGTACTAAAGTATTTTACATATTATATTTTACTCAATATTATGTTTTAAAAATGTACCCATTTTAATATATGTGGCTGTAGTTAATTTATTTTAATTTCTGCATAGTTTTTCAAAGTATGAATGCTACAAATAATTTTTTTGACTTTTTTAAATAGACTTTATAAATAATTGCTATTATAGTGATACAATGAACATTCTTATGCATGTATATTAGTGTGCTAAGGTTGCCATGACAAAATACCACAAACTGAGTGGTTTAAACAACACAGATTTATTGTCTCATAGTTCTGGAGGCTGGAAGTCTAAAACAAAAATGTAGGCCGGTTCGACTTTTTCTGAGGGCTGTGAAGGAAGGATCCATTAGTTCTTCTCTTCCTGGTTTGCAGATGGCCATCTTTACCCGTTGTCTCTTGGCACTCTTTCCTCTTTTTAGCCAAAATTTCTTGAGAACTCCTTATCGAAAGTATACTTCTAGAATTGAAACTGTCAAGTATGCACATCTTTAGTGAATTTGCTTGCCAATTTTCTTTCTAATGTGTTCTTATAATTTATATGCCCATAAACAGTGCATGAGTGTTTCTGTTTCTCCATACTTTTGTCAACTCTTAGAATTGTCATATCTTTAATATTTGCCAATATAATTGTTTTGGATGAAATCTTATTGTTTTAACATGAATTTCCTTGATTAAAAATGTGGAAAATCAACTTCCATATACTTAAAAGACATTTCAGGAATCTTTTAAAATTAATTTCCTATTCATATCTTTTTCCCATTTTTATAGTGTTGATTGTCTGTTTATGTATAGGAATTCTATATATATTTTTATACTAATATTTTGTCAATAATATGCGTAGAAATCATTACAAGTTTCTGGCTTGATTTTTTAACTTTCTTTGTGGTGTCTTTTTCATAAGGAAGTTTTAAATTTTACTGTACTTAAATTTATTGGTTTATATTTTTACGTGTAATTTTTATTTAAGAAATGTTTCATAAAGAATATTTCCCCATATTTCCTTCAAAAATGTTAAATTATGTTATTCACACTTATGACTTTAATTTATGTTAATTTTCATATGTAGACAATGATGTCATGGAAAAGGGTAGTTTTTTTCTTTTCCTTTCAAAATCTCGATCCTATTTTTTATCTCTTATTGTGTTGGTTAAATTCAATCTTATTAATGTTCCATAAAAGTCATTTAGACTTGTTCCTGATTTTAATCAAAATGCTTGTAAAATCATCACTTATGATATTTGGTAACAGATTTTTAGCAGATCCCATTTACCAGATTAAGGAAGTTCTTCTCTCCTGATTTGATCATTGCGTATTGTACACAAATACCGAAAGTCAAGTCTTTACCACACAAATATATATAATCAATTATGTTTCATTTTTTTTTAAAAGGAAATTCTTTAGTCAGCTTTTGAAGAATTTTTAGCAGGAATGTGTAGTGAATTTTACCAAATGCTATTTTACATATCTATTGATATAAATTTATTTTTTTTCTTTTCATTTGTTAATATTGTTTATTACAATTTGTATTGTTGCACTCCCCCTGCACCTTGGAGAAAATCATGCTTGATCATGATGTATATGTTTATTAATAAATTTCTTCAGGCAGCAGTTGCCAACATTTTTCAGCTTACTTTTAGAAGTGAGAGGGGCAACTCCACTCTTGCTGCCACTTCAAGTTGTGAACTTGGCTCAAGTCCTCCGTCTTGAGTAGAACACTTTTAGTCCCCCAGAAGAGCTGAACACCCAGCTGCCATTGGAACAAGCAGACTTGGAACCAATTAAGCCGATGGCTTCTTCCCCTCTAAACCCTTGATAATTCTGTTTTGTTTCTGTTCCACAGAAATATTTTTTGTGTGTCTGAGCCTAACCATGAATTTTTCTTTTTTCATAATTGATTTCATCTTTGCTCTGTGTTTAGAGCATAACTATGTTAAAGCTTGAACTTACTGTGCCATTTTCACAATAAAGCTCCATGGTGTTTTTGTATTAGTAAAAATTAGAATTTACTTAATTATCCATTCATGAAAAAATGTGATATAAATTAGGCTACTCTATATAATAAATAAAATAGTAGATGTATATTTAATAAAATGGGAAAAGGTTCATGATATATTCTGTGAAAAAAAAAAGCTACAAATCAGCAAGTATATGTAAACAGATAGTGGATAAGATTATATACTCTGTACTCACTTCCTGGGTTCAATTCTGGTTTCCCCTCCTTTAAAGACAGTGACTGAAGAGAAGTAATTTAACTTTTCTATGTATCAGTTTCTCCAACTTTAAAACCAGTAGAATAACATTACTAAATTACAATGTTGTTGCTATAATTAAATAAAATAATACATGAAATATTTTGTATATTGCCTGGCAAAACGTAAGTGCTTAATATATTTTAGTAGCTACCAGTCATATTCTAGTTTTGTAAACCAAAGTAATTACAGGCATATAAATATAAAAAGGTGACTGAAATGAAATACAATAAAATGTAAATAGTTGAAGTATGTCTGTTTTTAACATTTTCATTTTTTTTTTTCTTTCCTATACAAATTGTGTATGGAAGACCATCCTAGTTAACGGTCACTTGACCTCTTGCTAAATTAATGAACACTATCCCTTCTGTAAACGTATTCACTGGTTCCCAGAGGACAGTAAATACTCTATTTACCCCTGTTTCCAATCACTGAGTTGCATGCTTTTCAAGAGTCAGTTAGGATTGTTCTATTTAGCCATTTTTATTCATTTTAATTACCTAATTTAAATTAATACTATAAAAAACATAAAATATGAACATAAAGTATGAGTTGTTACTATGAAAATAATCTGCATGTTTTGGAAAGATCAGATAAATATGTGGATCCCCACTTGTTTTATAGATTTTCAAAATACAAAAATAAAAATATTCTGCCCTAATATTGATTCAAAGTTACCTTTAAGCTTTTGCTCGACTTAAAAGGCTTCCATCCCTGTCCCTAAATAAAAGACTGGCGAAGGGATGTACATTAATAAGCTTACAATATAGATGTATCTGTTCCTGTGCATGCATTTCCACACTTTAATTAGCTTTTAATATTAATCAACAAATTCCTGGATCCAATTTTGTTGAACAATATGATCTTTCTCTTTCTCTCTCTCTCAATTCATCCATCTCTCTTTCTATGTGCCAATATAAGTATAAATATGTAGGTTTTAATACTGAACTTCTCTTTCTTAGTATTATAAATAAACAAATTTTACTTTAAAATCACCTTTTGCATAAAGAGTAAAGTAACTAGGATTAACATGGTATACATTTCAAATCAGCCTTCAGGGAAAGAATATAATGGGAATAGATACTGCCTTATCAAAACCAATGATGAAGAAAAAACTCTTTTCTAATCCAATTGTATTCTAGCTACCTTGAAGAGACTGACCTAGGTTATAGGACAATGTGTGAACTTCACACTGGTCTACAAGTTGACATATATTAAGATGAATCAGCCCTACTGATACATTTGAATAGCCCAAGAAATTACATTTGTTTCGACTTAATTTCCTATGATCCCCAGAAGCAACTTCATAAGGGAGGATCTTATTAATAATCCCATATATTACAGCAATAATTTCCAGATCCCACAGTATGGCTAATAATACATCAAATAGATTTTGTTATTCAGACATTAAGTTCCTTTGAATCATTTGCATGACAAACTCCTTCTGGGCAAGGACTGTTTCCTAACACAAGGGGTTTTCAAAACATTCATGGAAAGATTCATATTATATTTTAATTCCATTTTTTCCAGGAACCTTTTTAAGTACCCTTATATATATATAACACTTACCAAGCACAGAGCTTTAAAAGTATTTTTTTTATAGTCAATCAATCAATTTTAAAGATTGTCTTGTACTTGCTTGGTCTCTGTGTTTAATTTGAATGCAACAGTGATCCTCCTCCCACCACACCCCATCATGCCCCATGTGTCATTCACACACCAGTTCAGGTTAAATTGAGTTTAGTTCAAAAGTAAAACACTGGATTCATCTAATTCTTTATTATTATTATAGAATGTGTACTATCAATTTACTATTTTTTTCATTATTTAAACCTCAGTTTTGACACCTGATAAGCTAGATTCCGTGATGAAAATCTTTAAGTGTTAAAAGATTGGTTCACTACTTTTAGTCTTTAAACAGCAAAATTAGATGACCCCCCTCCAATTTTGTAAGTAAGTTTCAACTGAAAAGCAAAAATGGCTCTAAGTGGCACTGGGAATAATTCCCTAAAGAATTTTACATCCATCTCAGAACCAAATAGATCAAGCAAATGTTTTGCACTATTGGGAAAGGTGTTGATTCTAATGGAAATTCAAATAAAATGTCTTATTTGTACACAAACTCATCAGGCAACCAAGTAGGATAATATTCTTTAGACTGCAGTATACATATATCCAGAATTTTACATCTATTTGTTAAGGAGTAAATATAGTCACAAAATTAATATGCTGCATTCTCCCAGAGCATCAAATATTTGGAGGGGCAAAACATTAATTTGAGGGGATAGGAATTCAATATTTACATTAATGTTTATAACAAATCGCAAAATTTCAAACTAATAGTGTACTTGAAGTTGACACTTTGAACTATGATTTGACGCCCCTCAAGTGGTGGGGTATGTGTTAACACTCCTTTACTTTTAAGGGGTGTGTAAATTGAAAAGTTTTAGACACTTCGAACTAAGGGAATAACAATTAGATTTAAGACAAATACACGAGAATATCTACAATGCAAAAAAAATATATAGATACCAAATGTACATAAGAATGTGGGGCCACTAGAGTTTTTATATACTGCTGATAGAGGTACTTGGCACTATCTACTAAAATGAAACATGCACTTGCTCTATGACCCAGCAATTTTTCTCCTATTAATAACACCTAACATAAATAAATACATATGTTCACCAAAACATGTCCTAGAAAGTTTATAACAATATTGTTTATAATAGCTCAAAACTAGAAATTACCCTAAATTCCATGAAGAGTAGAATAAATAAATACATAGTGTTATACTGACAGATTTGAATACCATAAAACAATGAGAAATAAATAAACTACAACATGGATGTATCTCACAAACAGCATTGAGCAACAGAAATCAGATGTAAAAAGTACATGCTGGTTGATTCCATTATGTAAAATATAAATACAGGCAAAACTATTCTAGGTTGTTTCTTAGAATCTAAAGTAGTCATTACCTTTCCAGGCAGCAATAAATAGAATGGCAAGTAGACCCTTGAACTGCTGAATCTCTGATTTTTCAAGAGAAACTACAACTTTTTTTAATCTTCTAGTTTTTACAAGTTGGCTTATTTTTGGTACGCTTTTTTAAAGACACTATGTAAGCCAAACGAAACATATCTGCAGACCAGATTTGCCCAAGAGGTTTGTGACTTCTGCTGTAGGATATATACATATATACATGTATATATATTTTATACAAATATATAAATTTATATATTTATGTCCTATATACATACATGAATACATGTATGTATGTATATGTATTCATATATATGTATATGTGTATGTGTATATAATATAAATTATATATAAACTTAATTATATATGAACTTAGTAGAAAGCAAGGAAGGACAAGAAAATGTCACCTGTAGCACTGTGTGTAAATTTGAGTATTCATGAGGTAAAGAAGGAGCTTTGGTGTCATGTAGTATCACGTTTACAACTTAATTCAGATTCCTAAATTGTAAAATGGAGAAACTAATAATACCTAACTCAATGGCTACCCTATAAATAATGAAAGTGAACTTATGTTTCTAACTAGTTCTTAGTACATAGTAAGTCCTGAATTGGTAGACATGATGACAGTGATGGTGGTCATTGCTAGGTGTTATTCATTTAATAATTGTTTCTTCACCACTCAAAAAAAAAAACTTATGCATTTTGTTGAACTGGGATACACATATTTAAGATAAACAGTATTGAAGAATTACAGAAATTATATGAGAGAAGCTGGGAAGTGATAAAAACAGTTTCCTGTCTACCTTAACTATGATACAACTGCATTAAGAAACACAAACTGCTGAGCAAATTCTTATTATGTTTTTCTGTGTAGGTTATAAATTGTCACAGTACTGCTCAAGCAGTAACTGCAATTAATTATTCTGAGAAAAAAATAAATATATTCACTAGCAGTCAGAAAAAATTCCTTACTATAATATGGATTATTCAGTGTGGTAGTCTGTTATCAGAGAAATGTGACAAATAATGGCTTACATCCTGTTAAAAACTGCTAACATACATTGGGGAGAAGACTGCTTCTTCAATAAATGGTGCTGGGAAAATTGGACATCCATAAGTAGAAAAATGAAACTGGACCTGTACCTCTCACAATATACCAAAATCAACTCAAAATGGATTGAAGACTTAAATATAAGACCTGAAACCATAAAATTTACTAAAGGAAAACATAGGGGAAACACTCTAGGAAGTAGGACTGGGCAAGACTTTATGAATAAGACTCCAAAAGCACAAGCAACAAAAGAAAAAATAAATAAATGGGATTATATCAAACTAAAAAGCTTCTGCACAGCAAAGGAAACAATCGACAGAGCCGAAAGACAACCTACAGAATGGGAGAAAATATTTGCAAACTATACAGAATATATACAAAAAACTTAAACACGTATATAGTAAAATAACAAATAATCCAATTTAAAAATGGGCAAAGGAAATGAATAGACATTTTCAAATGTAGACATCCAAATGGCCAACAGGTAGGTACTTGAAAAAATGCTCAGCATCATTAGTCATCAGAGAAATGCAAATCAAAACCACTTTGATATTAATCCATTGTCAGATGCATAGGTTGCAAAAATTGTCTCCCACTCTGTAGGTTTTTGTTTCACTCTGTTGATTGTTTCTGTTGTTATGCAGAAGCTTTTTAGTTTGATATAGTCCCATTTGTTATTTTTTCTTTTGTTGTTTGTTCTTTCAGGCTCTTGTTCATAGTCTGTGCCCAGACCTAGTTCCTGAAGTGTTTCCCCTGTATTTTCCTTCAGTAGTTTTACAGTTTCAGGTCTTATACTTAAGTTTTTAATACATTTTGAGTTGATTTTAATATATGGTGGGAGGTGCATGTCTTGTTTCATTCATCTGCATGTGGGTATCCAATTTTCCTAGCTCCACTTACTAAAGAGGCAATCTTTTCCCCAAAGGAGGTTTTTGTTGCCTTTGTCAAATATCAGATGGCTGTAAGCCTGAGGGGTGATTTCTGTGTTCTCTATTCTGCTCCACTGGTCCAAGTGTCTGTTTTTATGCCAGTGCCATGCCGTTTTGGTTACTATAGCTTTGTAGTATAATTGGAAGTCAGGTAGTATTTCACCTCCAGCTTTTTTTTTTGCTCAGGATTGCTTTGTCTTTTGGGGGTCTTCTGTTGTTCTATATTAATGTTAAGATTGTTTTTTCCCCAGTAACTCAAGAAATTAAACAGAAGAAACCCAAATAACCCAATTTTAAAATGAGCAAAAGAGCTGAATAGACATTTTTCAAAGGAAGACATGAAAATGGCCCACATGTACATGAAAAAATGCTCAACATCACTAATCATCATAGAAATGCAAACTAAAGCCTCACTGAGATATCACTGCACCCCAGTTAGACTGGCTATAATCAAAAAGATGGAGAATAACAAACGCTGACGAGGATGTGGAGAGAAGGGAACACTCCTACACTGTTGTTGGGACTGTAAATTAGTACAACCACTATGGAAAGCAGTATGGAGGTTTCTCAAACAACTACAGATAGAATTACCATATGATCTAGCTATCCCACTCCCGGGTATATACCCAAAGGAGTGGAAATCATGTCAAAGGGATACCTGCACTCCAATGTTTGCTGCAACTCTATTTACAACAGCCAAGATATGGAACCAACCTAAATGTACATTGACAGATGATTGGATAAGAAAAATGTGGTATATATAGACCATGGAATACTTCTTTGCCATAAAAAAGAATGAAACTCTGCCTTTTGCAACAACATGGATGAGCTTGGTAAGACTTATGTTGAGTGAAGTAAGCAAAGCACAAAGGGAAAAATACTGCACTTCCTCTTTCATAACTGGGAGCTAAGAGAGAAAGAAAGAAGGAAACAAAGACCACACTGGTGCCTTGAACTTACAGAGGGAGAGACCATACTTAGGGATGCAAAGAGGAGTGGGTGAAAGTGGGATGGGAAAGGAGGTCAGAAATTAATTGGGTGGGGGACACGGGGTATAATCACAATTTGTGGTAATGGACATGCTGCCAGGATTGATTTGGCCATCACACCTTGGACACAAGTGGTGATGGTCAGCTTTATACCCCATGAATGTTCATAACCAATAAAAAAAATTTAAAATTTTAAAGAAATTTATCCTGTTTATCCTTATGCCTGCAACATGCTATTTTGATTAGTGTAGCTTTGTAGTCAGTTTTAAAATCAGGAGATATAAGTCCTTCAACTTTGTTGTTCTTTTTTTCAAGATTGTCTTGTCTATTCTTGGTCCCTAATATTTCCACGTAAATTTTATGATGAGCTTGTCAATTTCTGAAAACTATGCAGCTGGGATTTTGGATGAGGTTTCCGAGAACCTGCATATCAATTTTTGGAGTATCATCATCTTAATAATAGCAAGTCTTCCAATCTAAAGACATGAATATTTTAGTTTACTTATATTTTTCTTAATTTTGTTCAATGAAGTTTTGCAGTCTTCAGTGTATATCTTGCACTTTTTTGTTAAATTTATTCCAAAATACTTTTTTCTATTGTTAATGGAAATATAATTTCGTTTTCAAATTGTTCATTTCTAAGGTATAAGAATATGTTTGGTTTTTGTATATTAATCATGTACCCTGTAGCCTTGCTATTTTTATTCATTAGTTCCAATGGTTTGTGTGCACATGTGTTCTTTAGGATTTTCTTTATGCAAGGCCATGCCACTTGCAAATGCACATAGTTTTACTTCTTTTCTGATCTGGATGCATTTCTATTTTTTATTCTTGCCTAACTATCCTGGCTAGATTTCAGGTATAATGTTGAGTACAGTACTGAGAGAAGGAATCCGTGCTTTGTTCTTGATTTTAGGGGGAATACTTTCAGTCTTTTGCCATTAAGTATGATGCTAGACATGGAGGGAGTGAGGGAGGTTGTAGAAGCTCTTTTATCATGTTAAGAAAGCTCCATTCTATCTCCAGCTTGTTGAGTGTTTTTTATCAAGAAATGATGTTGAATTTTGTCAAATGCTTTTTCTGCTTTTATTGAGATGATCATGTGGGTATTTTTCTTTATCCAGGGCCTTCTTCTGGTTTGCAGACTGTTGTCTTTTTCTTGTATCCTCACACGGTGCAAAGAAAGCAAGAGAGCTCTCTGGGTTCCCTTCTAGGGTCTTTCCTGGGGTCCCTTTTATAAAGGCACTAATCCTAATCATGAGGGTTCATAATTAACTCCCCAAGGCCCCATCTCCCAATGCTATTACATCTCAGATTAGGATTTCAACATATGAATTTGGGGAGGAACACAAACATTCAGTCCATATGTATTTTCTAATATGCAGAACAACCACTAAGAAAAGTAAACAAAGGAAAATACTAAGAAATACTATAAATAAACAAAGATGGAGTCCTAAAAATGTTTATGTAAGTCACAGGAAAGCAAGAAAAGAGAATAAAAGGAACAGAAAATAAAGAAAACAAACAGAAAACAAGCATTACAATGGCATACTTAAAACCTAACATATCAAAAATTATTTACAATGCTGATAGTCTACACCAATTTAAAGACAAAAAAATGGCATTTTTAAAAAGTGGATAAAAACAACAAGGCCCAACTATATGTTGTCTATAAGAAACTCACTTCAAATAGAATGACAGTGTGAGGTTAAAAGTAAAAGGATTGAAAATTATATACCATGTAAACGTTTATCAAATTAAAGCAGGACTGTCTATATTAATATACATGATGGTAACTTTAGAGCAAAGAAAATCACTAGAGGCAAAGAGAGACATTAAATTACTATAAAAGGATCAATACACCATGAAACTATATAGATTCTAAATGTGTATGCACCAAAGAGCAGAGCCTTAAAATACATAAAACAAAAACTGACAGAGCTGAAAGGGTAAATAGTGAAATTAACAATTATAGTTGGGGACTGCAACTTACCACTCTCAGCAATTCATAGAACTATTAGACAAAAAAAAAAAAAAAAAATCAGAAAGTATATAGAACATATAAACAAAATTGATCACCAGATCATGTTGAACACTCCACCCAACAACAGTAGAACACACAGTTTTTTCAAATGTCCATGAGACATTCACTAGGATAAACCATATTCTGGGCAATTTCAAATAAACCTTAAATTAAAAAAAAACCTGAAAACATTCCTTATTCTTTGAGCATAATGGAATCAAACTACAAATTGACAACAGAAAGAGCAAAGGAAAAAATCCAAATGAAGTTAAATGACATAATCCCAAATAATCCATGGGTCAAAGATGTCTCAAAGGGGATAAAAATACATTGAAGTGAATGGCAATGAAAATAGTACATAACCAAATATGTAGAGCCTAGCTAAAGTTGTGCTGAGGAGGGAAATTTATAGCACTAAATGTTTACGAAGAGGTGAAAGATCTCTACAATGAGAACTACAAATCACTTCTGAAAGAAATTAAAGACACTAAGAGATGGAAAAACATTCCTTGTTCATGGATTGGAAGAATCAATGTAGCAAAAATGTTTATACTACCCAAAGCCACTACAGATTCAATGTGATTCCTATCAAAATACCAATAACATTCTTCACAGAAATAGAAAAAGCAATCCTAACATTCATATGGAACAACAAAAGACCCCGAATAGCCAAAACAATCCTGAGCAAAAAAAGTAAAGCTGGAGGCATTACACTTCCTCACTTCAAACTATATTACAAATCTGTAGTAACACAAATAGCATGGTACTGGCATAAAAACAGACACATGAACCAATGGAACAGAATAGAGAACTGAGAAATCAACCCACGTATTCACAGCCAACTGGTCTTTGACAAAGGCACCAAGAACACAAATTGGGGAAAAGACTGCCTCTTCAATAAATGGGGCTGGGAAAACTAGATATCCTTTTGTAGAAGGAAACTTGACCCATACCTTTCACCATATACCAAAATCAACTCAAAATTGATTAGAGACCTAAATATACGGCCTGAAAATTTTAAAATCCTAGAAGAAAACATAGGGGAAATGCTCCAGGATTTAGAAGTGGGCAATGACTTTATAAATAATATCCCCAAAACACGGGCAACAAAAGAAAAAATAAACAAATGGGATTATATCAGACTAAAAAGCTTCTGCACAGCAAAGGAAACAATCAATAGAGTGAAAAGACATCCTACAGAATGAAAGAAAATATTTGCAAAATATGCATCTGACAAGGGATTAATACCCAGAATATACAAAGAGCTCAGACAACTTTGCAGCAAAAAAGCAAATAATCCAATTAAAAAATGGGCAAAGGAGCTGAATAGACATTTCTCAAAAGAAGACATACAAATGGACAAACAGGTGTATGAAAAAATGCTCAACATCACTAATCATCAGGGAAATGCAAATCAAAACCACTCTGAGATATCACCTCACCCCAATCAGACTGGTTATTATAAAAAAGAGAGAGATTAACAAATGCTGGTGAGGATGTGGAGAGAGAGGAACCCTCCTGCACTGCTGGTGGGACTCTAAATTAGTAAAGCCATTATGGAGAACAGTATGGAGGTTCCTTAAACAACTACAGATAGAACTTCCATATGATCCAGCAATCCCAATCCTGGAGATATATCCAGAGGACTAGAAAACATCAGGTCAAATAGATACCTGCACTCCCATGTTTATTGCAGCTCTACTTAACAATAGCTAGGTGATGGAACCAACCTAAATGTCCATCAATAGATGACTGGATAAAGAAATTTTGGTATATATACACAATGGAATACTACTCAGCCATAAAAAAAAAGAAATGAAATTCTACCATTTGCAACAACATGGATGAGCCTGGAGAAAGTTATCCTAAGTGAAACAACCCAGGTACAGAAAGAGAAATACTGCATGTTCTCACTCATAGCTGGGAGCTGAATCCATAAATAAACAAACGAACAGTAAAGAGAGAGAGAGAGAGAGAGAGAAAGACAGACAGAAAGAAAGAAACAAAGAAAGACAGACAGACAGAAAGAAAGAAAGAAAGAAAGAAAGAAAGAAAGAAACAAAGAAACAAAGAAACAAAGAAACAAAGAAACAAAGAAACAAAGAAACAAAGAAAGAAACAAAGAAACAAAGAAAGAAACAAAGAAACAAAGAAAAAGAAAGAAAGCAAGCAATCACAGTAAAATGTCAAACTTTTAGAAAAATAGAAGTGGGAAAGGGGAGAAGAGGAGAGAGGGAGTGGTGCTAATGAGGAATTGGTCAACAGACGAAAAGAATGAGTTGTGTATTATGATGATGAATAAGCTAACTTACCGATCTAACTACCACATATTCTACACAATTATTGAAAATCAACATTGTACCCCACATGTGTGTATAACAAAAAATAATAAATAAATAAATAAATAATTTTATAAAAGGAGAAAACTTCTTAAATCAATAATCTAAGTTCCTTCCTCCATGCACTAGAAAAAAAAGAGCAAAATAAACCCAAAGCGAAAAGAAGGAAAGAAACAATACAGATGAGAGCAGAAATCACTGAAACTAAAACCACAACAATAAATAAAATCAATGAAACAAAAAGCTGCTTTTTGAAAAGAAGCAATACAATTCACAAAATTCTAACAAGACTGACAAATGAAAAGAAAAGACAGAAATTGCCTGCTGTAGATTGAATGTCTCCCCCAAACTTAATCCCCACTGTGATGTGACGGTGTTAACAGGGTGGGGAATCCTGTTATGTAATTGAAAGATGAGGCCTTGAAGTGGTGATTAGACTGTGAGAACCATGCCCAAGTAAATGGATTAATCTTTTGATGGTTTAATGGTGGTCATGAGCATGGTTCTGAGGTCTTTAAAAGGAGGAGTGAGGAGTTAGCTCTCTTTTTCTTCTTCTTTTCTCACAATGTGATACCCTGCATCTCAGAAATCACCACCAAAGAAGGTCCTTACCATAAGTGTTCCCTGGACTTTGGATTTCCTCACCTCCGAACTGGAAGCAATAAATACTGTTTCTTTACATTTTATTCAGTTCCAGATGTTTTGCTATAAGCAACAAAAATAGACCAATACATTGCCTATATCAGAAATAAAACACAGATACGACTACTTCCTTTGATAAATATTTTAAATAAATAGCATTCATTAAATATACTAGTCTTAAGTAAAGGAGGGGTCACAAAGAATATTTTTAGTGTTTAGATTTCAAGAACTGTCAAAAGTAAAGACTATCTCTTTTCTGAGCCCTGTTTTTTGTTTGCTTCAGGATAGAACAAACCCTCTAAATGTATAAATCACAGAAGCACACTGACTAAAGTTATATATAATAATTTGAATCAAGTACCTCAGAAAAATAAAGAAATAATTTCCTGGAAATGAAATGATGTAAAGAACATTCAATTAGTTTTTGTTGTTTTTGTTGTTGTTGTTGTTGTTTGGTCAGCTGGCTGGTACAAGGATCTGAACCCGTGAACTTGGTGTTATAATACCAATGTCTGACCAACTGAGCTAACTGGCCAGCCCCAAACCTTTCTAGACATTTTATGACTGCTTTTATTATTAACTGGACTAATTATATTTTAATTTAATTAACATTAAACTTTTCTATATACATTCAAAATCTTTTCTGACTTTTGTACATTCAATATAAAGGAAGTGTATATTTTTTGTAATTTGTTTTTTTCCATTGAGCACATATATTTTTGTGTTGAAATATTCTACACTCCTGTCATTTTTATTTGACACTATTACATCATGATGATGTTTCTTAGTTTGCATTTTATGTTGCTGCTATAATTAAATGTCTTGCTTCCTATCAGAAATTCTTTAAGAACCCACACTAGGGCCTTAAATCCACAGTGACTGAGTTATTATCTGTCTTTGCTTTGAGGACCAGTTTTGGAGTCAGGAGTTTAAAATCAAGTCAACTTTACCTCTGGTTTACTTCTGAACTTGTGCCCTGGTTCTATGATTTGGGTCCCTGAATTATCCACAGTGCCTGAATCCCTAAGTTGAAAACTTAACTGCTACCTACTTCTCTGGAATCATAACCCTGTCTTAGTATTAACAGTTTTCTTGACAATTGCTGTCCTTTCAATGAATTCCAGTCTGCCTCAGATTTACCAAGATCTTCCACTAAATTCCTCTATTACTTTGTACTGCCTGCATTTAAATCATATTTGTCACATCCTACTCTACTTTCTCAAAAACAATTTTCCGATTATCTATACCATTGTTTACTTCTACAAATTTTTTCTTGAAATCATGTTCTGCTTTTTTGTCTGAAATTAATTTCATCAGCTGCTGCTGTGTGTAACCATAATCTGGCTTATTGTGGTATCCACTTCCTGACTGTTACTGTGGGTTTATTATGCTACAGACAGATAAATTGAACCATTCTTTCATTCATTTAACAAATTTATCAAATGCATTAAAATTTCAGGCATTATTTCAGATACTGGGATATCTCACTAAACCCTGCCCTCATGGATATTATATTCTAGTGAGAGAAGAGAAACTTTTGGCACTTTTGAATTTTTCACTATTAAATAGCACTGCCATGTGTACCTTCATAAAAATACTTTTTATACATTTCTGGATTATTTTCTTAGTGTATAATATGGTGTAATGAATTTAAAAATTAAATGTGGCAGAGACCAGTTAGCTGTTCACCAAATCCACTTTTTCTGTCTTTCTAAACATACATCTAGTCTATATCCCCCAGCCTCCTCCCCAGTTAGGTGTGGTCATGGGATTGAATTGCAGATAATGGACTTAAGCACAAGCAAGCTATTTCCGTTCCAAGTCAGGCCTGTAAAAGCCTCCTACGCATGATCTTCAGTGCTCTTTCCCCTTTAGTTGATTGGATGCAAATATGCATGGTGACTTTGCAAGCCATGAGTTGAAGACTGTGGAGCATCAAGATGAAAACAGTCTGGGTTCAGAACAACAACTTGCAGGAGGGCTGCAAAACATTTCACTTTTATTATGTTTGAGGCGTTATACCATTTTGGCATTGCTTGTTACAATAGAAATGGTTAGGGTTAACCATATATATTTATATCCAGAAAGTTCAACTTATTTACAGTGTTACCATCAATGTGAGACTACTTGTTTTTCCAGCTCTAATACCATTGATTTTTGTTCATATATTTAATTGATGTTTTTTATTTTAACAACCTTGTAATGATGCTTTTATTTTAATTTGTGTCAACATAATTGGCAAAATAGTTGTGCATTTTCCATAGTATGGTTTGTCTGTTTTTCCTCATATATAAATTCTATCAGAAATCACTTGCTTTAAACACTTATAAAATAGCATCTGAATGTTTCATTTTTGTATAAAATTATGTTTTACTTTTAAATAGGGGATTTGAATAGTTACATTTCCTAACAGTAGTATTTATGGGTGTGAAATATCTGTTTTTATTGCCTAAACAAACTCTATTCTCCCCAAAAATATATTTGTCCTGGATTGCAGATAAACAGGAACAAAGTCATCTTTCACTGCAACAAAATTATTTGTTCTTACTGTATGGCACTATTGAACACTTTTCTACAACCCCCATCTCAGATATTTTAATAAATCATGCAATAATCTGCATATTTTTAACTTATTTTCTTAGAGTTTTCCCTCAGGGACAAATTTTTGTTTGTTTATTGCATGTGTGTTTAATTACATTATGTTAAATGAAATTTATTGCTTTACTTGTGTTAACCTAAGCTTGGATTTTCATCATAAACCCAACTTAGACATTCCATTGGCCACAACTGTTGTGGCTCCACAGATCCTCTCAGTTCCATAATCTCCTGGAACTTCAGCCAGCTGGTAAAATGGATAAATTTTGCTTGGACCTGTATGATTCTTCTGCAACTTTCCCGTTTCTTTCCTTTTTTTTTTTTTTTTTTTTTTTTTGGTTCACTCTCACTGTCCTGAGATTTTAGTTCCTTAATAAAACATACCACTTAATATCATTGTCTCAGATTCTGTTTCTTAGAGACTCTGAACTAATATAATTGGTAGGTATTTTAATCAGCTCAGGATGCTATGACAAAATACCATAAACTGAGTTGCTCATAAAACAAAAACAAAAACAAAACGGAAATTTTATTTCCCACAGTTCTGGAGGCTGCAATTCTGAGATCAGAGTGCCAGCATTCTGGTGGGTTCTGGTGAGAGCCCTCTTCCAGGTTGCAGACTGCTGACTTTCCTTCATATTCGCACATGTTGTAAAGAGGACAAGAGAGCTGTCTGGAGCTTCTTTTTTTAGAAGGGCACTAATCCAATCCATAAAGGCTCTAGCCTCATGACCTAATTACCTCCCAAAGGCATCACTTTCAAATACAGTTGGCTGTCTGTATACTGAAGAGACTGGTACCAGGCCCCGCCTGCCCCCACAGATACCAAAACCTGTGGGTTCTCAAGTCCTGCACCTGGTTCTGCAGGACCTACAGATAGGAGAAGTTGTGCCCTGTATTGCTAAGTGACTATGCTAATTGTATGGCCAGGCAATTCATAACTAAAGCCAAAATGTTTCATTATTTTAGTTACACTAAGTTTTCCATTTTTATTGTCCAGGCTAGGAGTTAGGGCCTACAGATCCTTCAAACCCATTGTACAGACGGAGTCACAAACCCCTCACATGCCAGTCTGGGTCACCAGACCTCTCACATGCAGGTCCATGCTAGATAATTGGGAAAAGATCCTGGAAGCCATTGGCAGATGACATGAGCTCAGTCCTCAGCTTCCTCGGCAGTGGTGGTGGTGGCATCCCAGTTCTGACTCACCTGGAGGCATCTCAGGGGTGATGGGCACTGTGGATCAGAGCCGCTCGTCTTTTATACTTAAGTCCACTAACCCAGGACACCTGGGCACACATGTGCAATTACATTAGACAATAACCAAGGAACACCTGGGCGCACATGCATATTTACATCAAATGCTGGGCAGACTCAGAACCCCCGAGGGACCCTGATCATTTATCTTCACTTTCCTGCATCCTTCCAAATATGTGGGTTCCACATCCCACAAATACTGTATTTTCAATCAGAGGTTGGTTAAATCCAACCAATGCAGAAACCATGTATAAATGGACCTACTCAGACAAAACCAGTGCTATTTAAGGGTCAACTGTACCATCATCACATTGGAATGAGGTTTTCAAAATATGTATTTTGGGAGGAGACAAACATTCAGTTCATTGCAGTAGGGGAAGTGTTTCAAAAAGACAGACCTTAGGATGAGATTTTGGAATTCCATTGACCACTTAGCTGAATGAAATAAAGACTCCATTGCTGGTAGTAAATGGGATAGCAGTAACCTCTGACATGCAATGGTATCACATCTACTTAAACCTTCACCTGTGGTTAATTGGAATAAGGTGCACACGGAGGATGACTCTTTGGGATATCAAGTGATACGGCGGTAATCATTATGAGATCATTGGTAATTAAACAATTTGTGGATAAGTGTGACTTTTTTCAATGACACCTGAAACCTTGCAAAATAAAAACAATACTCTCAGTACAGTTAATTACCTACTTAAGGCATTGTATTGGATGTCAAATTATACTGAGGAGATGTCCTATTTAGGATTCAGTCACTTATTACCCCAGATCCTAGAAGTACTGCCTGCTGAGTGATTTATTGGGAATTGTGTCCCAAAAGAACTGCCTCATTCAAGGTGACAGACCCTCCCTTGGGGCCCCTTTATAGAAAGACCGGTTGATACTAGGGTGGAAAAGTCTTACCCTCCTGCCTCAATTTGGGTCATTTCTAAAAGGATGACCCAGCATCACAGTTCAACATCTCTGTCTTTCCAATTCTTTTTTCCTCCACCCCTAGCAGGTGTTGTTCCTAAAAATTGTCCAATAAGTCACCTCAGACTCACCTTCAGGGGAATGAAAGTTATGGCAGCTGGTGCCAGAAGTGTTCATAGGAAACAGACAAAAATGGAATTTTGGAGATTGTCCATATACCATCCAGGTGGCAACGAGGACCTCACCACTGTTGTTAGGTGGAGAATGGACAGCCCCTAGTTAAGCGATGGTGAATTACATACAGTAGTGAAGCAAATTATTAAAATTTTCTATACTTGTGAACTATGAAAAGATACCTATAGAAGGCACCACACTGGTTGATGCACTATCTCATGTGATTTAGAGAGTCGCTGGGGTGGGAGAAGGGGGAAAGTTAGAGTAGAGTGGAGTGGGATATGGAATAGGTGGTTTCCAGGGGATGTTGGTGCATTGGAGAAAGACAATGGCAGACTGAGGGTGATTGTCAATTGCATTTAAAGTATGATAGACAGAGAGTTTCCTTGACAACATATAGAGATTCTAAACTCCCAGGACTAGGGTAGTAGAGAACTGGGAAAGGTGCAATTCTCAGCCTCAGCAGTTTGCCACACCTCTCTCTTAGGCTCATTTTAATAGTTATTAGGCAAGCGTCATCTGTAAGTAATTCCCATAATCCAGTTTTTCAGAAGGTGCTTCATTGTGTACTTACCTTTAGCAGTCTGAAATCTCATGAAGATATCCTGAATGTACTTACGTGCTTCTATGCTTATCCTGATACATGGTTATAGTTTTCTTCTAAATTCAGAGTTAAAATTAATCCATTTAAGTCACTTTCTTTAGGAGGAAAAGAAATGGAGAAAGAAAAGTATTTTTTGTTCCCTTAGCAGTGTAAAATGGGTCCAGGAGTTAGAACACAATGAAAGAAAGACCATAATAAGATGTTGAACTTTCAGAAAGAGAGAACAGAACTATAGTTATTAGAGATGGGAAAGGGATAGGGGTAGGGGGAATAGGAAGTAAGTAGGTAAGGGAAACAAAAAGTTATTATGATATGTAATGAGGAACATGCTAATAATATTGACTTGATCATCACATACTGTACACAAGTACTGATAGTCAACTTGGTACCCCATAAATATTTATAAATAAAAGTAATTAAAAAATTAGCAGAAAAATGGCCAACAAATTTGGTCCCTCCCACAGCATATTGCATTGCAAACATAGTCTGACAAGGGTAATGTTAACCTATGTTCTGTTGTTGTTTCTGCTTTTATAGTGCCATTCAGTGATTTTTTAAAACATTTATTTGTACATATTTGTGGGGTAGAGTGTGTTGTTTCAATACATGCACATACTGCACAATGATTAACTTAGCATAGTTTTGTAACCATTGATATTAGGAGATTTCAAATCCAGGTGAATCTAAAATACTAGAAAATGGAGAAAAGAGGTAAAATTGAATGTAAATATACTTCACAGTTTGGGAGGCAGATGGAGGTATATGCTCATATGCATAGCCATTCCCAAAGTAAATTTATTGAATTGCTTATTAAAAGACAGATATTTTCACACTTAAAATACATGAATATATGCAGTTTGTAAGAGACAAAGCATAATAGCAAAAAATGAAATATGGAATAGAAAAGATATTCCAGGAAAATACTAAAAACAAAGGAAATGAAAACAGTAACATTTTTATTTGTACATTTTAATTTTCATACAGTAAAATTAACTCTTTGTGGTGTACAATTGTATGAGTTTTGATAAATGAATAGATATGCATATCTACCACTGAATTTATGACATATAACAATTCTATCACTCCCCCCAAATCCTCCTTCAGTCGTTTTATAGATAATTCCTCACCCCATTCCAGCCCTTGTCAAACACAGATCTGTTCTATGTCCTTTACTTTTTCCTTTTCCAGTGTGCCATGTAAATGGATCATAAAACGTGTGGATTTGGGATCTGGCTCCTTTCAATTAGCAAAATCCAATTGAAATTCATGTGTTTTTTGCATGCCTTTATAGCTAATTCCTCTTTATTTTGAATAGTATTCCACTGTATGGATGTACTCAAGTACATTTGCTCACTCACCTATTGAAGGACATTTTTGTTGTCTCCATGTTTTGGAGATTATGAATAAAGTTGTTGTAAACATTCACATATAGGTTTTGTTTTAAGTAGGTTTTTGTTTTTCTAGGATTAATACTTAAGAGTAAGATTTCTGTATAACATGGTAAGCATATGTGCAACTTTATAAGAACGTGACAAACTGTTTTCCAAAGTTGTTGTACCATTTTGCATAACAACCAGAAATACACGAGAATTCCAGTTGCTTCACATTATTGTCAGCACTTGGTATTGTCAAGTTTTCCCCCCTTTCTTTTCTTTTCTTTTATTAAAAAAGCCATTCTAATTGGTATCTAGTGATGTCATCACGGTATTATTTTGCATTTCTCTAATGACTAATAATATTAAACATCATTTTACATGTTTATTTCCCATCTATACATATTATCTGGAAAACTGTGTCTTCAGAACTTACCCGTTTTAAAGATTGGGTTTTTTATTTTCTTTTTTTTTTTATTATTTTATTTATTTTATTTTTTTATTTTTTATTTTTATTTTTTTTAATTTTATTTTCTCGCTATACATTGTAGCTGAATATTGCTCCCCGTCACCAAAACCTCCCTACCTTCTCCCTCCCCACCTCCCCCCCAACAATGTCCTTTCTGTTTGCTGGTCATATCAACTTCAAGTAATTGTGGTTGTTATATCTTCTCCCCCCCCCCGGTTTTGTGTGTGTGTGTGTGTGTGTGTGTGTGTGTGTGTGTGTGTGTGTGTGTGTGTGTGTGTATGAATTTATATATTAATTTTTAGCTCCCACCAAAAAGTGAGAACATGTGGTATTTCTCTTTCTGTGCCTGACTTGTTTCACTTAATATAATTCTCTCGAGGTCCATCCATGTTGTTGCAAATGGCAGTATTTCATTAGTTTTTATGGCTGAGTAGTATTCCATTGTGTAGATGTACCACATTTTCCGTATCCATTCATCTGATGATGGACATTTGGGCTGGTTCCAACTCTTGGCTATTGTAAAGAGTGCTGCGATGAACATTGGGGAACAGGTATACCTTCGACTTGATGATTTCCATTCCTCTGGGTATATTCCCAACAGTGGGATAGCTGGGTCGTATGGTAGATCTATCTGCAATTGTTTGAGGAACCTCCATACCATTTTCCATAGAGTCTGCACCATTTTGCAGTCCCACCAACAATGTATGAGAGTTCCTTTTTCTCCGCAACCTCGGCAGCATTTATCGTTCAGGGTCTTTTGGATTTTAGCCATCCTAACTGGGGTTAGGTGGAATCTCAGTGTGGTTTTGATTTGCATTTCCCGGTTGCTGAGTGATGTTGAGCATTTTTTCATATGTCTCTTGGCCATTTGAATATCTTCCTTAGAGAAATGCCTGCTTAGCTCTTTTGCCCATTTTTTAATTGGGTTGCTTGTTTTCTTCTTGTAAAGTTGTTTGAGTTCCTTGTATATTCTGGATATTAATCCTTTGTCAGATGTATATTTTGCAAATATTTTCTCCCACTCTGTTGGTTGTCTTTTAACTCTGTTAATTGTTTCTTTTGCTGTGCAGAAGCTTTTTAGTTTGATATAATCCCATTTCTTTATTTTTCCTTTGGTTGCCATGCTTTTGGGGTCGTATTCATGAAGTCTATGTCCAGTCCTATTTCCTGAAGTGTTTCTCCTATGTTTTCTTTAAGAAGTTTTATTGTTTCAGGGTGTATATTTAAATCCTTAATCCATTTTGAGTTGATTTTAGTATACGGTGAGAGGTATGGATCTAGTTTCATTCTCCTGCATATGGATGTCCAGTTGTCCCAGCACCATTTGCTGAAGAGGCAGTCCCTTCCCCAGTGAATAGGCTTGGTGCCTTTGTCAAAGATCAGATGGCAGTAAGTGTGTGGGTTGATTTCTGGATTCTCTATTCAATTCCATTGGTCAGTGTGTCTGTTTTTATGCCAGTACCATACTGTTTTGGTTATTATAGCTTTGTAGTATAGCTTAAAGTCAGTTAGTGTTATGCCTCCAGCTTTATTTTTTTTGCTCAGCATTGCTTTGGCTATGCGTGGTCTTTTATTGTTCCATATAAATGACTGGATAGTTTTTTCCATTTCTGAGAAAAATGTCTTTGGAATTTTGATGGGGATTGCATTGAATTTGTATATCACTTTGGGTAGTATGGACATTTTCACTATGTTGATTCTTCCAATCCAAGAGCATGGGATATCTTTCCATCTTCTTGTATCCTCTCTAATTTCTCTCAGCAGTGGTTTGTAGTTCTCATTATAGAGATTTTTCACCTCCTTGGTTAACTCAATTCCTAAGTATTTTATTTTTTTGGTGGCTATTGTAAATGGGCAGGCTTTCTTGATTTCTCGTTCTGCATGTTCACTATTGGAGAAAAGAAATGCTACTGATTTTTGTGTGTTGATTTTGTATCCTGCTACTGTGCTGAAATCATTTATCAATTCCAGCAGTTTTTTTGTAGAGGTTTTAGGCTGTTCGATATATAGGATCATGTCATCTGCAAACAGGGACAGTTTGACTTCCTCTTTTCCAATCTGGATGCCCTTTATTTCCTTCTCTTCTCTGATTGCTCTGGCTAGTACTTCCAACACTATGTTGAATAGGAGTGTTGAGAGTGGGCATCCTTGTCTAGTTCTGGTTCTTAAAGGAAAAGCTTTCAGCTTTTCCCCATTCAGGATGATATTGGCAGTGGGTTTGGCATATATGGCTTTAATTATGTTGAGATACTTTCCCTCTATACCTAACTTAAAGAGGGTCTTTGTCAAGAATGAGTGCTGAACTTTATCAAATGCTTTTTCAGCATCTATAGAGATGATCATATGGTCCTTGTGTTTGAGTTTATTAATATGGTGTATCACATTTATTGATTTGCGTATGTTGAACCAACCTTGCATCCCTGGGATGAATCCCACTTGATCGTGATGAATAATTTTTCGTATGTGTTGCTGTATTCTGTTTGCTAGTATTTTAGTGAACATTTTTGCATCTATATTCATCAAGGATATCGGCCTGTAGTTTTCTTTTTTGGTTATATCTTTACCTGGTTTTGGTATCAGGATGATGTTTGCTTCATAGAATGAGTTTGCGAGATTTGCGTCCGTTTCAATCTTTTGGAATAGTTTGTAAAGTATCGGTGTCAATTCCTCTTTGAATGTTTGGTAATATTCTGCTGTGAATCCATCTGGTCCTGGGCTTTTCTTTGTTGGGAGCCTTCTGATAACAGCTTCAATCTCCTTTATTGTTATTGGTCTGTTCAAATTTTCTACGTCTTCATGGTTCAGTTTTGGGAGGTTGTGTGTCCAGAAATTTATCCATTTCCTCCAGATTTTCAAATTTGTAGGCATATAGTTGTTTACAGTAGTCTCGAATGATTCCTTGTATTTCAGATGAATCAGTTGTAATATCGCCTTTTTCACTTCTAATTTTTGTTATTTGAGTCTTCTCTCTTCTTTTTTTTATTAGCCATGCTAATGGTTTGTCAATTTTATTTATCTTTTCAAAAAACCAACTTTTTGATTCGTTGATCTTTTGAATTATTTTTTGGTTTTCAATTTCATTCAGTTCTGCTCTAATCTTAATGATTTCTTTCCATCTGCTAACTTTAGGTTTGGATTGTTCTTGTTTTTCTAGTTCTTTAAGGTGAAGTGTGAGGTTGTTCACTTGCCATCTTTCCATTCTTCTGAAGTGAGCATTTAATGGAATAAATTTCTCCCTCAATACTGCTTTTGCAGTATCCCACAGGTTTTGGTATGATGTATCATTGTTTTCATTAGTTTCAATAAATTTTCTGATTTCCTGCTTGATTTCTTCTTGGACCCATATGTCATTTAGTAGAATGCTGTTTAATTTCCATGTGTTTGCATGGTTTCCAGAGTTTCATTTGTTATTAATTTCTAGTTTTAATCCATTGTGGTCTGAGAAGATACATGGGATAATTCCAATTTTTTTGAATTTTTTGAGACTTGATTTGTGACCTAATATGTGATCTATCCTGGAGAATGATCCATGTGCTGATGAGAAGAATGAATATTCTGAGGTTGTTGGGTGGAATGTTCTGTAGATATCTGCCAATTCCAATTGGTCTAGAGTATTGTTTAGATCTTGTGTTTCTCTACTGATTCTTTGCCTAGATGATCTGTCTAATATTGACAGTGGGGTGTTCAGTTCCCCTGCTATTATGGTATTAGTGTCTATTTCCTTCTTTAGGTCTAATAGAGTTTGTTTTATAAATCTGGCTGCTCCAACCTTGGGTGCATACATATTTATGATTGTTATGTCTTCTTGATGGATCAGTCCTTTTATCATTAAGTAGTGTCCCTCATTGTCTCTTTTTATGGTTTTTAGTTTAAAGTCTATTTTGTCAGATATAAGAATAGCTACTCCATCTCGTTTTTCTTTTTTGTTTGCATGGTAAATCTTTTTCCATCCTTTCAATCTTAGTCTGTGTGAATCTTTATGGGTGAGGTGGGTCTCTTGTAGGCAGCATATAGTTGGGTCCTCCTTTTTGATCCAGTCAGCCAGTCTGTGTCTTTTGATTGGGGAATTTAAGCCTTTTTCATTAAGAGTTGTTATTGAAAGGTGTTAATTTATTCCTAGCATTTTGTTGGTTGTTTTGTTGTCCTAGGTGTCTTTTGTTCCTTGCTTTCTGATTTACTATTTGGTTTCTGTGTTTGTTGGTTCCTTCGGTTGTAGATAGTGTTTTTGTTTGCTTGTTTTCTCTTCATGAATGCCATTTTTATTATACTAGTGGGTATTGATTTTTCTTGGGTTTTTATGGCAGTGGTAGTTATTTTTCAGGCACCAAACCCAGTACTCCCTTGAGAATTTCTTGTAAGGGTGGTCGTGTGGTAGTGAACTCCTGCAGTTTTTGTTTGTCTGAGAAATATACTATTTGTCCTTCATTTCGGAAGGATAGCCTTGCAGGGTAAAGTATTCTTGGCTGGAAATCTTTGTCTTTTAGTATTTTGAAAATATCATCCCATTCCTTTCTAGCTTTTAGGGTTTGTGATGAAAAGTCTGATGTTAGCCTGATTGGAGCTCCCTTATAGGTGGTTTGACGCTTCTCTCTTGCAGCTTTTAAGATTCTCTCTTTGTCTCTGAGTTTTGCCAATTTGACTATGACATGTCTTGGAGAAGGCCTTTTTGGGTTGAATACGTTTGGAGATCATTGAGCTTCCTGGATCTGAAGATCTGTGACTTTTCCTATACCTGGGAAGTTTTCTGCCACTATTTTGTTGAATATGTTTTCAATGGAATCTCCATTTTCCTCCCCTTCTGGAATACCCATGACTTGGATATTTGAGCTCTTGAGGTTGTCTGATATCTCTCTCAGATTTTCTTCCATGTCCTTGATTCTTTTCTTTCTTTTTGTCTGCTTGTGTTATTTCATACAGCCCATCTTCAAGTTCAGAGGTTCTCTCTTCAACTTCGACAAGCCTGCTGGTTAAACTCTCCGTTGTGTTTTTTATTTCGCTGAATAACTTCTTCATTTCGGCAAGTTCTGCTACATTTTTTTTCAGGACATTGATTTCTTTTTATATTTCCTCTTTCAGATCCTGTATACTTTTCCTCATTTCATCATGATGTCTAGCTGTGTTTTCTTGTATCTCATTCAGTTTACTTAGAATTATCGCTTGAAATTCCTTGTCAGTCATTTCAAGGGCTTCTTGTTCTATAGGATCTAGAGTTTGAGATTTATTAACTTTTGGTGGTGTACTTTCTTGACTTTTTGTATTTCTGGTATCTTTTTTTTGATGTTTATTCATTGTGGCAGGGGGTTTCACAGTCCACCGGTTTGAGACTAATGAATTATTAGGATGTTGCTGTGGTTGCCAATTTCGTATGGCTACCCCTGTGGCTGCTCAGTTGGCCTCTAGTGCCTTGTGTGTGTGGTTGCCTCGGGTCTTGGGCTTCTCCGGGGAGCCACCTTTCTGGTCAGCTTGGACTCTGCTGTGCTGGTGGATCACGTACCACAGGGTGTGTGATCTCTGTTGAGCTTTCACTTCCTGTGCAGGACTTCTCCCTGTTCCGTGTGCTCTTGCCCAGGCTGTTGGATCATGCAGTGGCGACCCCACAGGGTGTGTGGTTTCTGTCAAGTCTCCGCCTCCCTGGCCGCACGTCTCCCCACTCTGTGTGCACTGTGCTGGGCTGGGGTGTATCTTCTGCAACCCTCGTCTATCAGCTGGGCCTTCAAGACCCTGCTCGGCACCGCCTTGCCCAGGAAGTCTACCAGGTTTCTGCTAGGCACAGACGACCGGTCTCTCTGGGTGCCTTTGTAGCACTGTGTAGATCTTTCTCGGGACTTGTTCACCTTTGTATCCCCCCGGTATAAACAGAGTCTAGTGCCCACCTGCAGCCAGCTCTCCGGCAGGTTCAAGCAGACCTGGGAACTCTCCTACCACACTATTCCCAACCAGAAATTGGTTAGGCTTTTTTTCTGAACTGGTGGCTGCAGAGATGGTATCTGCCTCCCAGTAACAGGAAGCTTACCAGGGGCTGGAGTCCAGGGTGTGGTGGAGTGACAGTCGGCCCACCCGTACTTCCTTGCCCTCCTGACACTGGCCGGGGATGCCCTACGCCACCAACCCGCCAGAGAACCGCGGAGGGAGTGGGAGTGGAGGCCGGCCTGCAGGCTCTGGAAAGCCCCGCGCTGGCCCAAGCAAGTGGGAAGGCTCAGTGATGGCCGAGCCGGGCGGAGCTGCCCGGATCTGGGAAAATGGAGGCAGCCCCGGGGCGGTGAGTGGTCTGGTGATGCAGGCGGGAGCCGGGTGGGCGTCTGCCACCCACAGGACTGGTCCAGGGGTCACTCACAGGGTTGTGCCAGGTCGGGTGCTCACTCTCTGTCTCTGGTTTGTCGCCTTTCCCGTTCTCGGCCACTGTTGCCTTGGGCTGTTCAGTCGCAGCACGGCTCGGGCACTCCCAGGAATCTTCTTTAATGCTGGCCTGAAACCTCGAATCCTGAATAGGGCAGCTGGCCGCCTTCAGTGCGGCCCCGGCCTCTGGGATCCTGTCTGCATCCACAGCAGCCCTGGCGCCGTGTTCCCTGTTTCGAGACTCGCTTTTGCAGTTAAGAAACAGTTCTTTTCCTGCTCCACACTTCAAAGCTATTGCCTCTAAGTGAGGCAGCCTCTCCTGCCAGGGGCAAAGTGGCAGTCACCCCCCACGACCGGCCACGAGCAGCGGTCCTCCCTTAAGAGATGGCAAGAGGAAGGTCCACAAGTTTCCCGGCTGCCTGAGGCCCAGTGGCCGCCTTTTCCACCTCAGCTACTCCGCGCCAGCTGCCGCAGCCACCGCCATCTTGAAAGTCCCTTTTTTTTTTTTTTTATCATTGAGCTTTCTATACTTTTTTAAGACTTTATTTTCATAGCAGTTTTTGGTTTACAGAAAATTGAGCAGACAGTATAGGTAGTTCACATACCCCTTTACAGACACACATAGTTTCTTTCACTATTAACATCTCATATTAATGTGCTACACTTGTTACAATTATGAACCAATATTAATATATTATTATTAAATAAATTTTACAGTAGGGTTCCCTCTTTCATTGTACAGTTCTATGGGTTTTGCCAAATGTATAATGTCATGCATTTACCATTACATTATCACACAGAATAGTTTCACTGCCATAAAAATCCTCTGTTCTACACCTGTTCATCCCTCTCTCCTTTCTTGAAAACTTGGCAGCCACTGTTTTTTTTTTTTTTTCTTTTTCATACCTCAATAATTTACCTTTTTGGAGGATGGACATTTAAAATCTTCTATTCTAGCTAATTGAAAGGATACAATAAATTGTTGTTAACTATAGTCACGCTATGGTGCTCTAGAACACTAAATCTTATTCCTCCTATCTAGCTGGAATTTTGTATTTGTTAACCAGCCTTTTACTATCCCCTCTCTCCCAACCCTTCCTTTTCATGAGAAAAACTATAAGACACTGATAAAATAAATTGAACAGGACACAAAGAAATGAAAAGTCTTCCCAAGTTCATGGACTGGAAGAACTAATATTGTAAAAATTACAATATTACAAAAAGTGATCTACAGATTCAATGCAATTTCTATCAAAATGTCAATAAACTTCTTCACAGAAAAATAAAGAAAAATCCTAAAATTCACATGGAAACACAAAGGACCTAAAGGACCAAGCAATCCTGAGCAAAATGAACAAAGCTGGAGGTATCACACTACCTGATGTCAAAATATACTGCAAAGCTATACTAATCAAAACATCATGGCACTGGCATACATAGACCAATTGAACACAATAGAGAACCTGGAAATAAAGTCATATATGTACAACTACCTAATTTTTGAAAAAGGTGCCAAGAACATACATCAGGGAAATGATATCTTCTTCAATAAATGGTGCTGGAAAAAGTGGATATCCATATGCAGAGAATAAATCTAGACCCCTATCTCTCATCATATGCAAACATCAACCCCAAATTGATTAAATACTTAAGTGTAACACCCAAAAACTATGAAACTACTTGGAGAAAACATAGGGAAATTCTTCATGACACTGGTTAGGGCAAATTTTTTTTTTGAATAAAACCTCAAAAGCACAAAAACAAAAACAAAAATAGTCAAACGAGAAGACACAACCTACAGAATGAGAGAAAATATTTTCAAACTATGCATCAGAGAAGCAGTTAATATCTAGAATATACAAGGAACTCCAACAACTCAACAATCAAAAAACAAATAATCTGATTTAAAAATGGGAAAATAACCTGAATAGACATTTCTCTAAGGAAGACATACAAATGGCCAATGGGTGTATTTAAAAATGCTCAACATTACTAATCATCAGGGAAATTCAAATCAAAACCACAAAGAGATATCATGTCATTCCAGTTAGAGTGGCTACTATAAAAAAGACAAAAAATAACAAATGCTGACAAGGATGTAGAGAAAGGGAAATTCTTAAACACTGTAGATAAAATGTAAATTAGTACAGCCATATGGAAAACAGTATGGGGGTTCCTCAGAATAACTAAAAATAGAACCACCATATGATCCAACAGTTCTGCTGATGGGTATTTATCCAAAGGAAAGTAAATCAGTATACTGAAGAGATATCTGCACTCCTATGTTTATTTGCAGCGCTATTCACAATAGCCAAGATATGGAATCAGTCCAGGTGTCCATCAACAGATGAATGGATAGAGAAAATGTGGTATATATACATAGTGGAATACTATTTAGTCTTAAAAAAGAATGAAGTTATGCCACTTGCAAAAACATGTATGGGCCTAGAACACATTGTTAAGTGAAATAAGTCAGGCACAGCAAGATAAATACCACATGTTCTCACTCATATGTGGAAGCTAAAAAAGTTGAGGTCATAGCAGTACCGAATAGAATCATGGTTGGAGGGTTGGGAAGGGTAGGGGGTGAGGGGATAGCAAGAAATTTGTTAACAGATACAAACTAACATCTAGATAGGAAGAATAAGTCTTAATGTTCTATAGTGGTGCTAGGTGACTATAATTAACAATTAACAATAATGTATATTTTCAAATGGCTAAAAGAAAGGAGTTCGAATGTTCTCAACACAAAGAAATGACAAATATTTGAAGTGATTGATATGCTAATTACCCTGATTTGATCATTGTACAGTGTATACATGTATCAAAATATCATTCTGTATCAAATTAATATGCACAAATATTACATGTCAATTCAGAACTAATTTTAAAAGTTTGTTATTTGCAAGCAATTTGATGGTTTTTATAAATATTCTAAAAATAGACACATTATTAGAATTAAGAGTTGAAAGAACTGAATAATTTAACCAGCAAGGGAAGTGGATAGATCAATATACAAAAATCAACAAAATTTCTACAGTTTAGCTATAGCAATATAGAAAATGTAACATTAAAAAGATTTCATTAACAACAGCAATATTATAATAGCAGTAGTGGAGACAAGCAATATACAAAGCAGGTAAAAGTAGTATATTAGACAGCAAAAAGGGCTATGGAAAGAAAATGAAGTAGCTCTGAGAAGAGTCACCAGGAGTGCCAGGATATAGAGCGATCAGAGCAGATCTCTTTAACAATGTGACACTTGAGCAAAGACCAGAAGAAGGTGACAAAGTTAGCCAAGGAGAAGAGTATCCCATCCAGAGAGAATAGCCAATACAATGGCTTAGGTGAGAGCATTCCTAGCTTGTATGAGAAACAGCAAAGAGGCCATTGCATAGTGTAAGATCTCTGACACATGTACATAAGACACATTATAGGATATTCACTGAAGTAAAATTGAGAAAAAAACAAATATCCATAATTGGTACAATGAACAATTTGTGGTACATACATACAGTGGAATATTATATAACAATGAGAATAACATTAATTTCACTTGTCAACATAGATATCCCGTGATAAAAATAGTTAAGTGAAACAGCAAGTTATAAAAATAAATATGTGTAATTATATGAACGGTATAATTGTTCATATCAATTATTTATGGATGTATGTATATTGTTTATGAATACATTTGATGTAGAATAATTATTAAAACATAGAAAAGAAGAACATATCACCCTAAATTTAGTGGTTACTTCTGAAAGAAGCAATCTGGAATCATTGAGTAGCACCACAGGACATTATTCCATCTGTAATGATTTATTTATTTTTAAATATATTTGAAGAAAAAATTTTAAACCATAATTATCTGTTAAATCTGGATAATGTGAATTTGGGTACTTGATATATGATCACCTACTTTATGTATTTTTGATATATTAAATCATTTTTTAAAAAATCAAATTAATCTCCATTACATGTAAACTCTTCCTCCTCTTGGGCATCCTGACTCTTTCCAATTACACACTATCTTTTTTTTTCCCTTCATTTCTACCTACTTTACTATACTGCATATCTTTAAGAAGGTAAGTTATATTTACTTTATTTTTGCTGTTCCCCAAATGCCTACTACAGTGTCTTGTGCAGAATAAATATTTCAACTTTTAACAGTTGCTGTTGATTTCCCCCATATTTTTGACTGGGATGATTGATTTACACATACAGAATGGAAGAAAAGAATGTGAAAGTATTGTGTGAAACTGCTGACGGTATGTTTATAAATGTTAAATTTAGTTTTTGTTAAAAGCAAAGCAAAACAAACAAAACTCAGGTGACCAAACTTGCCTGAATATAGGGAAGGAGTACATAGCCTAGGATGATTGACTCCTGGCTTTATTACTAAATAGAAGTATGTGTATTGGCTTGTAAACAAGGGCTCACTACTCCAGAATAGGTAAGGAGATAAGGCAGTCCTTCCAGGTCAGTACTTCTAAGAGGCAATACAGAAATAAGCTAAAAAAATAAAAGTGGTCCCAGGAGATTGGTAATTTACTTGACATGTTAGTAATTTTTAATGGTAATGAAGGTCATCTGTCACCTGCACAGAGAAAGTTATGTGCCTCTCTGTGTGCATTTGAATATGTACATATTTGATTTTAATAGCCTAGAATGTGTTTAGCTAGATAATAAACTTAGTTATGAGGTTATCTTCATCTCATACCACTGGTTTGACAAAAATATAAAAGCAAAATCAAAACAAATAACATTCAGTCCTCAAAAGAAATTCTGTGTTTGAAATGTTGACTTCGTTTTTCACCTACTAAAACTTAAAAAAAAAGTGCAGTGATCTCTAAGTGAATGCATCTGTAATAGTACATGAGCATATGGGATTGGATTCTTAATGCATTCAGTTTTTCTGTGGGAAACTATTATGGTCTTTGTCAAAATTCTCTCAAATTTTCAAATTTTCAGTTCTCTAGATAAAAATATTTTTGCAATTGCATATGTATGAGTATTACATAGCTATTGTATATATGTATATTACATATACATATATCATATATATGAAAATGGGAGAATTTCAGTGGAATGTTAATATGTTCACTTCTATTTGAAGCTTCAAACATTTAAACAGTGTCTTATATAAATTTATTTAGCATGGTTTTAAGAAGTCAGTAAGATTGAGATATTTGAGTTAAATCTTCTGAGTGATTGATAACATCCTAGACAGATGGAACTGGCACTATGCTGAAGAAATTAGTACTACGTCGCTTAGATCATAATCAATGAGCTCTTTCTACTGAGAGAATATGAAGTTGGGACATGGAGACACTGAGTTATTGGGGAGTGTCCGTTTATTTATGTCGAAGTACAGACTCAGAAATGCTGAGTATTACCAAATGACATACAGGTAGTAAGAGTGAAGCTAATAACTAGTGAAAGATACCATTATTTCCCAAAATGACATCTATATGGGGTGGTTATAAATTCTCTCCTGTGGGATGCAGACCTAACATGGCTAACTCAAAGTTGCACTATTTTTCTGGATTGTATGTATATATGAGACATAGAGAACAACCTGCCAAAGTTTTTTGAATCCATGAGGAAAATAAATGATAAAACTTGTAGAAACCTGGACTCTTCAGTCTTTAGTAATTTATAACTACTATACAGAAAATATAAGAGCTTGAAATGTAGGTGGCTATGTTCACTCCTTTCTTCATTCAGGTTTTGACTTTCAAAGACTAAAGTAAATTTTAAGTCGAGTCAAATTTGTAGATTATTTCAAAGATTTCTTTTAAAACCATGCCTTATGATGGACTCCTATCAGGCAAGTTCATATAAGAAAAAAAGTATATCATGTTAAGCAAGAGACTGGCTAACTTAGCATAAAGGATTTCAAAATAAAATTTATGAGTTGAGGAAATAGTAGTGATAGAAGGTTAAAAAAAAAATCACTTCATACCTTTACATGCAAGAAGAATTTAACCCATATTGGCCTAATGCTTTTCATGTCTTCTTTTTTTCTAAAACAATATTCATAATTGATAAACCAAATCAATTTGTTTGCCTTTGTTTTTAACCTAAGTCTGTTTTGGCCATTTATTGTCAATTGTTCTTTTCCTTTCACTAAGGTTGTTAAGATTATTTTAGTTCCCTTAGAATAATCTGTCTACTGTCAGTACCATCCTTAGTTCTAAGATATTATAAAACCACCACAGATAAGTACGCACTACACACAATCATATTTCATGATGGATAATCTGAAATGGTGAATGAGCCAGAAATAACTTATGTTAAACTTTAGGAAGTGATTATGTTCTTCTACTTGAATATAGATATGTTCGATGTTTCAGGAATTCACACAAATTAAAATAAAATAATAAAACACCAACATATGCTACACTATAAACAGAAAAACGTATCATTTTCCCCATCTTTACCTTATGTTAAAACTCCTTCCATT
Organism: Cynocephalus volans; assembly: GCF_027409185.1. Taxonomy (NCBI): domain Eukaryota; kingdom Metazoa; phylum Chordata; class Mammalia; order Dermoptera; family Cynocephalidae; genus Cynocephalus; species Cynocephalus volans. Next base: position 107,356,740 of record NC_084478.1, on the reverse strand, counting down.
CTCTTTAAATATCAGTGATAGCAAGCAGTAAGAATAGATGCTAGTTTGTTATTATTTCTCAGTAACCACATTCATAATTGATAAATATTTGGCAGTGTCTTTAATATGCTTTGAGGACAAAAGCCCATGTATATAATTTACCTATACTAAAACATACGTGTTGTTTATCTGAAATTTAAATTTAACTGGACATCTTGTATTTTATCTAGCAACTCTGAATTAATAGGCTAGCTATCTCTTGTCATTCAGGATTTTATAAAGATATTACATGACACTTGATATATCTATCATTCCTTTGGAGAATTTCTCATTTTGTTTTACTGAAGACGTTTCCTCTTTGTCTTTTTATTGGTAATGAAAATAATCTCATATGTAAATAATGTTTAACAAAGTTATTCTATGTATATTATTTTATTTGATCCTCAGAAAACCCTGTGAGGTTGGTTGGAATACGCTCTTTATAAATGATGAAACTGAGCTTGATTTCTGTTACTTGCCTGAAGTAACATGTTGTGTTAGAAGGAGATCAGATTAAAATGCAGGTTTGGGAGCTCTCCAGAGCACACTTTATAGAATAAGTTACAATGTTCCCTAACTATTTAAAATTGAAAGCATAAACATAACAAAACCAAACCTTTTACTTGAGCAATATTCAGATATATTTCCAAAGTACAAAATACACTTTACATTTTTTCTCATACAAATTGAAACTTTTATTTCCTATTTATTCCATGTTTCCAATATAGAAGTACTACTTATTAATTCCAGTAGGAACATCAAATTATAAAAGTATCTATCCTGCAATACTATTTTAATTATAGAAAAAAATAAATGCCACTTCAAATTGTGATGTTAATCTATTTGTGTAGAAGGCGAAAAAGTGGATAAAAGCTATAGGTTAGCTGTCATAAATATGTTATATGAAAAGTCCTCAGAATCTATGGGACAGTATTCATTCAATTCATTCATTTATGCAATCAATCAATACATATAGTTAACAAGTACATGTTGATAAGTCTACATAAGAATTATATTATGCTGTGCCTTTGAGATAAAAAGGAGCATAATAGATGGCTTTTTGCAGACTTTGGAAAATAAAACTGAATCAAAAGGAAAGAAGAACAAGTTAAACACAGTACCTCCTTTCATGGAGCTTATTGCCCATAGGGCATATAGTGTGGAAAATAAATGTTATGCATTTCAAAAGGTAGAGTCCCCTCAACGATGATAGGCTTTGTTATTTCGCTTGAAAATTCAGGGCTAGACAGAGAGAAAGGAACGAGGAGAACAGTATGAATAAAAGTGCTGAGATGGGTATAGACTGTAGTTATTGAGGTTACTTTTGAATGTTAAGCTAAGAGAATTAGATTTTATCTCATAAGTATTCTAATGGGGCACAATATGATAAAAGCAATGTATTAGAAAGATTATTCAGTACTTCCACTGGGTGTTGTGGGGTCCAGCATACCTGTGGTAAGCAGCCTGCCTTGAGAAAGGCCTATGGGCATGGGACCAGCAGTCTGGGAGGGCTGAAGCTTCTGGAAGGCTTAGGTCCTGTGGACAAGGGCACAGTCTATGGCAAAGTGAAGAGTGGCAGGCAGTTGGAAGGTGGTGACTTCACGACAGCACGAATAGGAGCTGAGGGGAGTGCTGTCCTGCATGCCACAGCCCCAGGCCCACATCCAAGCTCCAGAGAGACTTGCCCATCATGCAACCAGGAGCCAAGGTGAGCACCACCCTGTGCACTGCTGTAGGCCTAATCCCAAGCCTGGAAAGGACTCACCACAGACTGAGCAAAAGCCAAGGTGGTCTACCAGAGCCACCACCACACATACTGACACCACAAGGACAATTCACCACCACTATAGCAGCCAGGACCACCCTAGAGGCAGCTCACCACACACTCAACTGCACTAATACAAGAAGAGTCACCAGCAGAGCCTACAAATAGAGGAGGAAGTCTTTCTACTCACAGCCCCTTACAGAGTAATAGAAGAAATAAGTACCCTACCAGCTGGCCAAATATCAATGAAAAATTACTAGAACCACAGATAAACAAGAAAATATGAAACCACTGAAGGAATATTGAAATTCCCCAGTAACACACACCAAAGAGGAGAAAAACCTTGAAATATCTGAAAAGGAATTCCAAGCCATGATCTTAAGAAAACACCAAAAGGTAAGAGAAGAATCAATTAGAGAATACAATGAAACAAGAAAAAATAACTAGGATATAAAGGAGAAAATATGCAAAAAATGGTTAATACCTTAAAAAAGAGAAACTTCCCTAGTATAGGGAAGGATGCAGATCTTCAGATCCAAGAAGTCCAAAGATCCCCAAACAGATTCAATACAGAAAGATCCTCTCCGGGACACATTATAGTCAAACTGGCAAAACTCAAGGAAAAAGAAAAAAATTCTAATAACAGCAAGAGAAAAGCATCAAGCAACCTATAAGTGAGCCCCCATCAGGCTAAAAGCACACTTCTCCACTAAAACCTTCCAGGCAGAAGAAAGTGGGATAATACATTCAAAATACTATTAGAAAAAAAATGCCACCTAAGAATTCTTCAGCCTGCATGGTTATACTTCATAAACGAGGGAGAAATAGTGCATTTCCTAGGCAAACCAAAATTATGGGTGTTACCTAGCACACAACTAGCCCTGCAAGAAATACTCAAAGGGGTTCTGCATCCGGAATCTGAAAAATGATAATCACTATCATGGACTTACAAGAAAGACCAAAACCAGCTGTTAAAGCCAAACCGCAAATGAGAAAGGGAAAGAAGCTAAATCATGTCACCTCAAATTTACAAGTAGCATTGAATATCAAAAATAAAATGAGAAGAAAGGAACAAAAGATATTTAAAACATCTAAACAAAGAACAATATAATGACAGGAGTAAAGAAATACTTATCAATAACCACCATAAATATAAACAGATTAAACCCCCATTCAAAAGACACAGACTGCTTGATTGCATTAAAAAGATAGACCCCACTATAGATTGCCTTCAAGAGACCTACCTTACCTACAAAGACAAACACAGACTAAAAGTGAAGGAATGGAAAAAGATATACCATGCAAATGGAAACCAAAAATGAGCAGGGATAGCTATTCTTATATCAGACAAAACAGACTTCAAACTAAAAACCATTAAAAGAGACAAAGAAGGCGATTATATCATGATAAAGGTATTTATCCAGTTAGAAGACATAACAATCATAAGTATGTATGCATCCAGCACCAGAGGACCTAGATACGTCAAGCAAACACTCTTAGACCCCCCAAAATGAGATAGACACAAATACAATAACAGTGGGTGACCTGAACACTACTCTCTTAGTATTAGGTCTTTCAGGCCACAAATCAACAAAGAAACACAGATTTAAACTACACCTTACACCAATTGGACCTGGCAGACAACTACAGAGCACTTCATCCAACGACTAGAGAATACACATTCTTCTCACCAGCATATGGAACATTCTACAAGATAGACCATATGTTACGTGACAATAAAGTCTTAACAAGTCAAAAAGAATTGAAATTATTACAACTGTCTTTTCAGAGCACGATGAATTAAAACTGGAAATCAACAAAAAGCAAAATTCTGGAAACTACTCAAGTGCATGAAAACTGAACAACAGACTGTTGAACAACCTATGGGTCCAAGAAGAAATTAAACAGGAAATCAAAAAAAACTCTTGAAACTAACAATAATAAAGATACATCATACAAAACCTATGGGATACTGCAAAAGCAGTACTAAGAGGGAAGTTTATTGCAATAAACACTTACATCGAAAGAAGGGAAAGACTTCAAGTAAATCACCTAACACTGCACATCAAAGAACTAGAAATCCAAAACAATCCCATCCCAAAAGTAGTGGACTGAAAGAAGTAATCAAGATCAGGGCAAAACTAAATGAAACAGAGACCCCAAAAATGATGCAAAAGATCAATGAAACAAAAAGTTAATTTTCTTAGTTAATTTTCTTAGCAGATAAATATTGTAGATAAACCATTAGCTAGGATAACAAAAAACAAAAAGGAGAAGACCCAAATAACTAAAATTAGAAACAAAAAGGGAGACATTACAACAGATACTACAAAAACACAAAGAATCATTAGAGATTATTACAAACAACTACACCAACAAATATGAAAACCTCGAGGAAATGGATAAATTTCTGGAAACCTACAATACAAACTACCAAGACTGAATCAAGAATGAATAAAGAAACTGAGCAGACCAATAACAAGCAATGAGATTGAAGTAGTAATCAGAAATCACCCAACAAAGAAAAGCCCAAGACCAGGTGGCTTTACAGCTGAATTCTATGAAACCTTTAAAGAAGAATGAATACCACTTCTCTTCAAACTTTTCCAAAAAATTTAAACAGAAGCCGTTCTCCCAAACTCCTATGAGGCCAGCATCATCCTGACACCAAAACCAGATAAAGATACAAAAACAAAAGAAACTGCAGGCCAATAACCTTGAGAACATAGATGCAAAAATCCTCAACAAAATATTAGCAAACATAAAACAGCAACTTATCAACAAAATTATACACCATGATCAAGTGGATTTCATCCCAGGGATGTAAGATTGCTTCAGCATATGCAAGTCAATAATTGTGATACACCACATAAAGAAAACTAAGGACAAAAATCATATGATTATCTCAGTTGATGCAAAAAAGGCATTTGACAAAATTCAACAACACTTCATGATAAAGACTCTCAGCAATTAAATATAGAAGGAAATTATCTCAATACAATAAAAGCCATTTACAACAAACCAATCATCAATAACATTCTGCATGGGGAAAAGCTGAAATATTTTCCCTTAAGAACAGGAGCAAGACAAGGATGTCCACTCTCACCATGCCTATTTAAAATAATTTTGGAAGTACTAGCCAGAGCAATCAGGCAAGTAAAAGAAATAAAAGTCATCCAGACTGGAGAGGACAAATTAAAACTGTCCTTGTCTCAGATGACATGATCTTATATACAGAAAAATTTATAGATTCTACCAAAATACTCTGAAAGCTGATAAACAATTTCAGTGATGTTTCAGGATACAAAATCAAAACACAAAAATCAGTAGCATTTTTATATTACAGTAACAAGCTAGCATAAAATGAAATCAAGAAATCAAGACCATTTACAATAGTTGCCAATAAAATAAAATACCTAGGTATCAATTTAACCAAGGAGGTGAAAGATTTCTACCATGAGAACTAAAAAACACTACTGAAACAAATTAATGAGGACACAAAAAGGTGGAAAGACATACCATGCTCTTGGATGGGAAGAATTAACACTGCGAAAAATGTTCATTCTACCTAAAGCAATCTACATATTCAATGCAATGCCAATGAAAATATCAATGACATTCCTCACAGAAACAGAAAAAGCAACCCTAACATTCATATGGCACAACAAAAGACCCCAAATAGCCAAAGCAATCCTGAACAAAAAAATAAATAAATAAAATAAAGCCAGAAGCATAACACTACCCAACTTCAAATTATATTACAAAGCTATTGTAAACAACACAGCATGGTACTGGCATAAAACAGACACTAGGATCAATGGAACAGAATAGAAAGCCTGGGAATCAACCCATGTACATACAGCCAACTGATCTTTCACAAAGAAAACAGGAACATAAATTGGGGAAAGTCTGCCTCTTCAATAAATGGTGCTGGAAAAGTTGGACATCCATATGCAGAAAAATGAAACTGGAACCGTACCTCTCACCACGTACCATAATCAACTCAAAATGGATTAATGAGTTGACTATAAGACCTGAAACCATAAAATTACTGAAGGAAAACATAAGAGAAACACTCCAGGAAGTAGGACTGAGCATAGGCTTTATGAATAAAACCCCCAAAGCACAAGCAACAAAAGAAAAAAAATTTAAAAATAGGATTATATCAAACTAAAAAGCTTCTGCACAGCAAAGGAAAGAATCAACAGAGCAGAAGGACAACCAATAGAATGGGAGAAAATATTTACAAACTATGTATCTGACAAGGGATTAATATCCAGAATATACAAAGAACTCAAACAACTATACAGTGAAAAAACAAATAATCCAATTAAAAAATGGACAAAGGAGATGAATAGACATTTTTCAAAGGAAGCTATGCAAATGGCCAACAGGTCATTGAAAAAATTCTCAGCATCACTAGTTGTCAGAGAAATGCAAATCAAAACATTGAGATATCATCTCACCCCAGTTAGACTGGCCATTATTAAAAAGACTGAGAATAAAAAATGCTGGCAAGGATGTAGGGAAAGGGGAACTCTTCTACACTGTTGGTGCGGCTGTAAATTAGCACAGCCATCATGGAAAACAGTATGGAAGTTCCTTGAACAACTATAGATAGAATTACCATTTGATCCAGCAATTCCATTACTGGATATATATCCACAGGAGTGAAAAGCATCATGTCAAAAGGTACTTGAATGCCCATGTTCATTGCAGCTCTATTTACAATAGCCAAAATATGTAACTAACCTAAATGTCTGTTGATGGACAACTGGATAAAGAAAATGTGGTATATATACACAATGGGATACTACTTAGCTATAAAAAAGAATGAAACTCTATTATTTGCAGCAACATGGATGAGTCTGTAGAAAATTATGTTAAGTGAAATATGCCAGACAAAGATACAGAAATACCACATGTTCTCACTCATAACTGGCTGCTAGGAAGAAAGGAAGAGAGGGAGGGAGGAAGGATGGAATGAAGGAAAGAAAGAAAAGACCACAACAATATGCTAAACTTTCAGAAGGAGAGAACAAATCTAAGGATACTAGAGATTGGGGGTAAAGAGGGAGGGGTTTGGAAAGTGATTGGTCAGGTAAAGGGCCTAAAGAAATATCATGTGTAAGAATGAATATGCTAATATTAAACAGTAACAATTAAAAAAAAAGGAAAAGCTACTGTAACCAAAACAGCATGTTACTATCATAAAAACAGACACTTGAATCAATAGAACAGTAAAGAAAACCCGGGAATCAACCCACATACTTACAGCCAACTGGTCTTTGACCAAGGCAACAAGAACAGACACTGGGGAAATGACCGGGGAAATGACCACCATTTATTGAAGTAAACGGTGCTGGGAAAGTTGGACATCCATATGCAGAAGAATGAAACTGTGCATGTACATCTCACCGTATATCAAAATCAACTCAAAATGGATTAAAGACTTAAATATAATATTCCAAACCATAAAATTACTAAAGGAAAACACTTCAAGAAGTAAGACTGGGCAAAGACTTTATGAATAAGACCCCAAAAGCACAAGCAACAAAATAAAATATAAACAGGATTGTATCAAACTGAAAAGCTTCTACAGGGGAAAGGAAACAATCGACAGAGTGGAAAGACAACCTACAGAATGGGAGAAAATATTTGCCATCTCTACATCTAACAAGGGATTAATATCCAGAATATATAAGGAAGTCAAAGAACTATACAGTTAAAAAAAATCAAATAATACAATTAAAAATGGGCAAAGGAGATGAATAGGCATATCTCAAAGGAAGGCATACAAATGATTAACAGGTACATGAAAAATGCTCAGCATCACTAATCTTCAGAGAAATGCAAATCAAAACCACATTGAGATATCATCTCACCCCAGTTAGACTGGCCATTATTAAAAAGACTGAGAATAACAAATGCTGGTAAGGATGCAGGGAAAGGGGAAATCGTCTACACTGTTGGTGGGACTGTAAATTAACCCAGCCATTATGGAATACAGTATTAAGTTTCCTCAGAAAACTACAGAAAAAACTGCCATGTGATCTAGCAATCCCACTACTGGGTATATATCCAAAGGAATGGAAATCATTATGGCAAAGGTATACCTACACTCCCATGTTCATTGCAGCTATATTTACAATAGCCAAAATATGGAACCAGCCTAAGTGTCCATTGACAAACAACTGGAGAAGGAAAATGTGGTATATATACACAACGGAATACTACTCAGCCATGAAAAAGAATGAAATTTTGTCATTTGCAACAACATGGATGAACCTGGAGAAAATTCTTAAGTGAAATAAGCAGACAGAAACAAATACCACATGTTCTCACTCATAATTGGGTGCTAAGAAATGGAAGGAAGGAAGGAAGGAAGGAAGGAAGGAAGGAAGGAAGGAAGGAAGGAAGGAAGGAAGGAAGGAAGGAAGGAAGGAAGGAAGGAAGGAAGGAAGGAAGGAAGGAAGGAAGGAAGGAAGGAAGGAAGGAAGGAAGGAAGGAAGGAAGGAAGGAAAGAACCACAATAATACTTTGAACTTTCAGAAGGAGTGAACAAAGCTAAGTATATTAGAGATGGGGGTGAGGGAGAGAGGGGGGTTGGGAAGTCATAGTTCAGGTGGAGGGAATGGGGAAAGATTACTTTTTGTAATAATCAATATGCTAATAAAAATAAAAATAATAACAGAAGAGAAAGGTCATTTTGTTGGCTACATAAGGTTTGTATCAATAAGACACCATTCTTCTGATGCATACTGTCTTTGAAGAAGTCATATTTTTGTTTCCTGTGCATCTGACATCAAAAATCATTGAATGAAACAATGAAAATGACTGAACTGTTAGTCAAGGGAGAACAAATTCAGGTATCTTGCATCTTAGAATGTCAGATAGTATATTCCAACCAAAGGATGTTGGAGGTAGGGAGTGGGAATGACAAAATGAAAAGAAGAGCCAGAAGATAGGTGTTTTCTGGGGACAGTAATTTTGATCATAGTCATTGGAGGCAGAAAAAAATCTTTTTTTTCCCCAGTACAGTACATCAATCTTAGGTGAAAGAGTAAAATTTGCACCAGAAGTTGGGCCTATCTAGCTTATTTTTCAGTGTAAATTTAAGAAAGAAATTTTCCCAGTGCTAAGCAGGATGAGAGTACAGCCAAGTAATGTCTAAGACTGGGACTATTTAACAGTAGCATTATCTGACAATGAGTGAAGAAGAGAATAGCAAAATGACAACAATACCAAAACAACATGGAGCTTGGGAAGAAATTCTTCACTTTCCTAAAGATTTGTAGGATAAAAATTAAATTTTTAAAAGAACCAGAAAAAATAGAATATTATTAAATTCTATTTTTATATTTTAATTATTATTAAATTTTATTTGTCTTTAAAAATTATTATTTTTTAAAGGAACAAGAAAAAATAGAATATTATTATAATGTCCATTTAAAAAAATCATTTAAGGGCTCCAAAATGAGTGTAGAAAGCTAAAAGGAGAGAGAAGTCTGAGATGAAAATAGGAAGGACTGCAGGGAAACTAAGAAAAGTAAATGAGTACTGACATCTGTATTGGAGACAGTAACAGTTATAATTGCGTAGAAAATTAACTCAATGGTACCAAGACCTAACTTGAAAAGCTCAAGATATAAATGTGTTAGTGGTATGTTAAAATGGAAGAAAAATAATGAGATCAAGTACCAGAAAAATAAATAAAAGGGTTTGATCACAACTGTAATGATAATAAATATTTCCTGATTTAAAATACTGCCATCTTAATGAAGATGACTCAACAAGAACAAGATGGATGATTGAGTTTAATTTTCCATTTGCTTTCATTTCCCCGTTCTGACAACACCAGCTCCCATCATTTCTTTTCTGCCTTTCTTATATTGCCCTTCCCACCCCTTCCGGCCCTTTTGCCCATAAAAGAAACTCAGCCTGTAGGAGAGGCCGTCTTCTCCTGCCAACTACTACTCGTGGTGAAAGGAGCCCTTCTCAGGTTTTATCCTTCAATAAAGCCTGCTCTTGCTGTAGAGGTCAACAAAACAAAACAAAAACAAAAACAAAACAAACAAACAAACAAAAATTAAAAAGATCCAGGACATCTAGGAAATATAGAAATGTAGGAGCATGCTTTCAACATCTGAACTTTGAATTTCACAAAAATAGATAAAAGAAACCAAAAAGAAAAAAGAAAAAAATAAGTAATTTACTTCAAAATAAGGTGATGACCATAATCATATCCTATACACAAATAACTATACTTCTTTTTTTTTTTTTTTTTTTGTCTTTTCGTGACCGGTAAGGGGATTGCAACCCTTGGCTTGGTGTCGTCCGCACCGCGCTCAACCAGTGAGCGCACTGCCCATTCCTATATAGGATCCGAACCCACGGTGGGAGCATCGCTGCGCTCCCAGCACCGCACTCTCCTGAGTGCGCCACAGGGTCGGCCCCAAATAACTATACTTCTGTACGTAACACAATTTCCATAAAATTCAAAGAGGGACTTTTAAAATTTAAAAAAAAATTCTCAAGATGTCTGACTAGAAAGGTCTGACACTAGTATCCCTCACAAAAAGATATCAAAACAACAGACAAACAAATATATTTTGATGGGAATGAGTGAGGAAATACACTGCAGAGCACTAGAAAAGTGATGAGATCATTGTGAAGCACAAAAGACAGAAACGGCACCACAGAGAGGAGAGCAGGGCATCTAGCCTGTGCCCCACTGCAGGGACTGGCTCAAAATGAGAGAGAAGGTTTGCTATAGGCCCAACAACTGATCTGGTGTCCCTATACGAAGCTGCCAAGACCTGTTGTGCCAGTGTATACCTACTCTCAGACCAACAGTAGACCATGCGGGGGCTTTGACTCTCCAAAGCAGGCCTTTACGGAGCTGCTGGGCTTGGCTGCACCCTTGTAGGCTTGCACCAAGATTAATAGCTGATTAGGCAGCCACCTGCAAAGCTGCCAGGCCCTGTGGCACCTGTGTATACCTACTCCTGGACCAACAGCTGATTAGATAGCAGCTTTCCCTCCATACAATGAGCCTCTAGAGAGCCACTGGGTCCTGCAGCATCCGTGCAGGTTTGCTCCAGGCTCAACGGCTGATCCAGCAGCCCTGTATAGGGCTGCCAGGACCTGCCGCACCAGTGTACACATGCTCACTGACCAACAGCAGATTGGGCAAAGACTTTTACCCTCCAAAGCAGGTCTCTACAGAACTGCCAGGCCCACAGCCACAACAACATTTCCCAAGGAGACCCACCCCAACATGAAACTGCTGAAGGCCCCACAGCCTAGACCATAAAGGCACCCACAGACAACTCCAAGACTGAATACAGTAGAAGTTGCATGAAGGCTGCCCTATTGTACTCACCCAGGTCCAAACTTAAAATGCCTAACCTGACTATCAATACAGAACACTTCTACAAGAAAGAATTTTTCCTTTCAAAAATCTCTCCTAAAATTGAAAGAAGTGACTACACCATCAAATGCCCACACATCAATGCAGAGATATGAGAAATGTGATAAAACGGGGAAACATAACTTCCCCAGAAGAAGAATACAATTCTCCAAATAGGAAACTGGTGAATCACCTGAAGAAGAACCCCAAATATGGCAATACTAAGGAAACTCAACACAATAGATGAAAAAGTAGGTAGAAATCACAATGAAGTAAAAAAAAAAAAAAAATGTCCAGGGAATGTGTGAGAAATTAAACAAAGAGATAGAAACAAACAAAAAACCAAGCAGAAATACTGGAGCCAAAGAATTCATTCAACAAAATAAAAAATACAACTAAGGTCATAAGCAGCAGGCTAGAAGAAGCAGAAGAAAGAATTTCTGAACTAGAAGACAGGCTTTTGGAATTAACACGGTTGGACCAAAAAAAGAAAAAAAGAATTTAAAAAGGTGAAGAAAACCTGTGAGATCTTTCTGTTAAACTAAAGCATACAAACATCTGTATTATGGGTGTTCCAGAAGGGGAAAAGAAAGAAAAAGGCATTGAAAACCTATTTAGTGAAATACTATTGGGAAAGATACAGTCTTACAGATCCAAGAAACTCAAGGGTCCCCAAAAAGATTCAATTTTAAAAAGATCTCCAAAAGAAACATCTTAGTCAAATTAATAAAAGTCAAAGACAAAGAAAGAATCCTAAAAATAGCAAGAGAAAAGCATCAAACTACCCATAAGGGAATCCCATCAGGTGAACAACAGACTACTCAACAGAAAGCCTACAGGGCAGGAGAGAGTGGGATGACATATTCATAGTGCTAAAAGAAAAAAAAAATGTCATCAAGAATACTATATCCAGCAAACTTTTCTTTCAGAAATGAAGGAGAAATAGTATCTTTCCTGGACAAATAAAAACTGGGAATTCACTACCACAAGACTGGCCTTTCAACAAATCCTCAAGGGAGTCCTACATATGGAATCAAAGAGTAACATGTATCACCATAAATACACAAGAAAAATAAAAACCACTAATAGAAAAGATATGGAAATGAGGAAGAGAAAGAAAATGTATTTTATCTCTAAAAAACAAACAAACAAAAAACCAAATATAATAAAAGGGAAAGAAAGGAAAAAAAAGAAATATGAAACAACCATAAAAAAATAAAATAAAATGATAGAAATAAGGCAATACCTTTTAATAATAACCCTGAAAGTAAATGGATTAAATCCCCCACTTAAAAGATATAGACTGGCTGAATGGATTAAAAAACTAAAGCCAACTATATGTTGCCTACAAGAAACTCACATCACTAATAAAGACAAACATAAACTAATAGTGAAGGAACGGAAAAAGACATTCCATGCATATAGAAACCAAAAACTAGCAGGAGTTGCCATACTTATATCAGATTAGAAAAAGACTTCAAACCAAAAATTATAAAAAGAGGAAAAGAAGGACATCATATAATTATAGAAGGATCAATGCAGCAAGAAGAGATAACAATCATAAATATATATGCACCCAACATGGGAGCACTGAATATAAAGCATCTTTCATTAGATCTAGGGGAGGGGGATCCCTAGACAATCACAGATGGGAAATTTAACACATTGGACAGATAATCTATACAATGAATTAGCAGAGAAATATTGGATTTAAACGGCACTGCAGACCAGATGAAGTTGATAGACATATACATAACATTTAATCCATAAACTGCAGATTATACATTCTTCTCATCAACACATGGATTACTCTCCAGTACAGACCATATGTTATGCCACAGATTAAGCCTCAACAAATTTTAAAAGATTGAAATAATATTCAGACCATAATGGAATAAAGAAATTAACAACAAACAAAACTTTGGAAACTATACAAATACATGGAAATTAAACATGCTCCTTAACGACCAGAGAGTCAAAGAAGAAGTAAGCAGGAAATCAAAAAATGCCTTGAAATAAATGAAAATACAAGCACAACTTACCAAAAGGGATACTGCAAAAGCAGTACAAAGAGGTAAGTTTATTGCAATAAATACTTACATCAAAAGAATAGAAAGACCTCAAATAAACAACCTAACCTCTCACCTAAAAAAAATAGAAAAACAAGAAAAATACAAACCCAAAATTAGTAGATGGAGAGAGATATTTAAGATCAAAGGGGAACTAAATGAGATAGAGAACAAAAGAAAGACTCAAAATATCAATGGAGCAAAAAGATTTTTGCTTTTGAGAAGATAAAATAGGCAAACTACTAGCTAGTCTAACTATAAAAAGAAAGAAGACTCATCAAATATCAGAAATGTTAGGAAACAATACAACAACCCATTAAAAAGATTATACATCATGATCAAGTGGGATTCATCTCAGGGATGCAAGGATAGTTCAACACAGGCAATCAATAAATGTAATAAACCACATCAACAAAATCAAGGACAGAAACCATATGATTATCTCAATAGACACAGAAAAAGCATTTGACAAAATTCAACATCCCTTCATGATAAAGTCTTTCAATAAGTTTGGTATAGAACAAATGTATCTCAACATAATAAAAGCCATATATGACAAACCCACCACCACCATCAACCTGAATGTGTTTTAAGAAAAGGAATAAGACAAGAATGCCCACTTTCACCACCCCTATTCAACATAGTAATTGAAGTGTGAGCTAGAGCAATCAAGCAAGAGAAAGAAATAAAGAGCATTCAAATTGGAAAAGATGAAGTCAAATTGTCTCTGTTCACAGATGACATGATTGTATGCATAGATAAACCTACAAACTCTACCAAAACACATAAAATCTGATAAACAAATTCAGTAAAGTTGCAGGATATAAAATCAATACACAAAAGTCAGTAGCATTTTTACACACCAGCAACGAACAAGCAGGAAGAGAAATCAAGAAAGAAATCCCATTCGCAATTGTATCCAAGAAAATAAAATACCTAGGAATAAATTTTAAAAAGGAGGTTGAAGATCTGTATGATGAGAATTGTAAAACACTGCCGAAAGAAATTAAAGGGGACATCAAAACATGGAAAGAGATTTCATGACCATGGATTTGAAGAACTAGCACTGTGAAAATGTCTGTACTACCCAAAGTGATCTACAGATTCAAAGAAATTCCCATCAAAATACCAAGGGCATTGTTCACAGAAATATATATAAAAAATTCTGAATATTCATATGGAACAACCAAAGACCCCAAATAGCCAAAGTGATCCTGAGCAAATAAATAAATAGAGCCAGAGGCATGACACTACCTGACTCTATGTGATACTACAAAGCCTTAGTAATCAAAACAGCATGGTACTGGCATAAAAACTGACTCACAGACTAACGGATCAGAATAGAGAACCTAGAAATCAATCCATGTACTTAGAGCCAACTGATCTTCAAGAAAGGTGCCAAGAATATAACATTGTGGAAAAGAGCCTCTTCAGCAAATCGTGCTGAGAAAACTGGATATCTATGTGTTGAAGAATGAAACTTTACCTGTACCTCTCACCATATACCAAAATTGACTCAAAATGGACTAAAGACTTAAATATAAGACAAGAAACTATAAACCTCTAACAAGAAAACATAGGGGAAACACTTCAGGATGTAGAACCAGGCAAAGACTTTATGAATAAGCCCTCAAAAGCATAAGCAACAGCAACAAATTAAACAAGTGAGATTATAACAAACTAAAAGGCTTCTGCACAACAAAGGGAACAATCAATAGAGTGAAATGACAACTTGCAGAATGGAAGAAAGTATTTACAAATGATGCAACTGACAAGGGATTAATATCCAGAAAATACAAGGAACTCAAACAAGGCCACAGTAAAGAAAACAAAGAATCCAATTAAAAAATGGGCAAAAGAGCTGAATAGACATTTTTCAAAGAAAGACATACAAATGGCCAACAGGTACAAAACCACATTGAGCTATCATATCACCCCAGTTAGGCTGCCTGTCATCAAAAAGACTGATTATAACTAATGCTGGTGAGGATGTGGAGAAAAGGAAACTCTTCTACACTGTTGTTGGGCCTGTAAATTAGTGCAGCCATTATGAAAAATAGTATGGAGTTTTCTCAACAACTACAGATAGGAATACCATACAATCCAG
The DNA here is from genome assembly GCF_027409185.1 of Cynocephalus volans. Classification (NCBI taxonomy): domain Eukaryota; kingdom Metazoa; phylum Chordata; class Mammalia; order Dermoptera; family Cynocephalidae; genus Cynocephalus; species Cynocephalus volans. The sequence continues at coordinate 107,341,369 of NC_084478.1, read as the reverse complement.
TAATCCCACTGCTAGGTATATACCCAAAGGAGGGAAATCATCATGTCGAAGGGATACCTACACTCCCACGTTCATCATATTTTCAACAGCCCAGATATGGGGCCAAAATAAATATCTATCAATGGACAGCTGGATAAGGAAAATGCGGTATATATAAACAATGGAAAACTATTCTGCCTTAAAAAGTAATGAAATTCTGCCATTCACAGCAACATGGATGAGCTTGAAGAAAATTATGTTAAGTGAAACAACCCAGGGACAGAAAGAAATACTGCATGTCCTCACTCATAAGGAGGAGGGAGGGAAGGAAGGAAGGAAGGGAACCATTACAATAATGTGTTGAACTTTCAGAAGGAGAGAACAGAACTGTGGTTACTAGAGGTGGGAAAGGGGGGTGGGGGGGTTAGCAAGAAACTGATTAATGGACACAATTAATGATTATCTTTTGTAATGATGAACATGCTAATTATCCTCATTTGATCATCACACATTGCACACAAATATTAATATTCAACTCTAATCAACAAATATGTATAATCAATTCTTTTTCAATTAAAAAAATTCAATGAGGGCGCTGAGAGTTGAACAGCAATTTTACTACCCTAGAGAATGATAAAATTTAGGGGGAAGTACGTGGAGAAGATGTTTAAGGATATCATTAAAATCCTCTAGCTTGACAAAGAGCTAAAATGATGCACAGACCACTTCAGAATGGTGCACAAAAACAGCTTTTGTAGAAGAAAATTAAGACAATCCTTGTTTGGTGTATTCAATGCTCTCTCTGAAATAAAAGGAAAGGAATCTGGTGAAAGTAGTAAAGTAATAAAATAAAGTTGGAATTTGGAGAAAAATGGTGAGAGTTTGAAAGAGCCATTATAGAGAAGGAAAAATCCAATATAAATGTGTAATCAGTGGGTTTATAGTGGCTCTAACCTTGCATTTATGTAATTTACTCTATTCTTGTATGCAGCCTGGATGTAAGCAAAGAGATTTCAGAAGTGGAGTTCTGCCAGAAGTCACAAAAATGATTGAAAATAAAGGAATATAGAATAAAATAAAGGAATAAAGATGGAATGTGAAAATAAATTAAAAGGGGATGAATGGTTGATAGGTGGGAGGAATGCACAGGGATTGAGTGACCTGAATTAGAGGAACAGGTATATTGGAGAGACTGAATGAGAGAATGAAAGAACATATAAGCAGATCATAAAATGGAACATCTGAGTTTAGGATTTCAGAAGTAATGCCATTGTAGAAGTTTACTACGTGCACAGTATATCCCTTGGATTAGATGAATGTATGGCTAAAATGGCATAGTGAAGGTCCTTGAAGATGAAGAGCTCAAGGACATATTGCAGATAAATGGCAACGCCTGGATTGAAGATAAAGATTATATATAATACATGGCAAGGGCTTCAATAAACGTGGGTATATTCTTTGGAGCTGAGTATATGACAGTAATGTAACTATTTGTAGGTTAATACAGCCATATGGCATAAACCTCAAAAGAACAGGAATTCTATACGATAGTGGGAAACTACTGATCTGGAAGTGTTGTGGAGCTAGGGCTGTATAACACTGGAGTTAAGAATGTGTTTTCTGAAGGCAAATTACTAGTTTCTAATGGTGTCTCCTTCCATAGCTGTGTGATCTTGGAAAATTTACCTAGACTCTGTGCCTCTGCTTCTTCATTGCTTAATGATAATAATTTTACTTACCTTACAATGTTGTTGTGTTTATTTATTTAATTAATGTAAAGTATGCTGTGTCAGTTAAGAACAGGTCTAGCTATGTGTAACAAAAAATCTAATTTAAAGAAACATAGCCAAACAGTTTGGTGCTTTTTTTTGTTTTTGTTTTTGTTTTTGTTTGTTTGTTTTTCACCTCTCAAATATGAAACATTTTTATTTTAATTTTTCTATATTTTTACTATCATAAAATTGCTACATAGACATGGCTTAAGAAGTTAAATACTACTGAAGGACTAAAAAGAGAAAAAAGAATAGTTATACCCTGTCTCAATTTTCCCCCAACTTTTTTTTATTATGAATATTCATGAGATACAAAGCTAATGGTCACCCCTTGTGCCCATGCTGTGAGGGCCAGATTCAGACTGGGGGCATACCCATTACCAGAAATTACTTTTGTATTCTGTGTCACCCACCCAATTATCCCCTAACCTCCCACCCCCTCCCCCTTTCCCTCTTACTCTGCTTTGTAGCACTAGGAATGTACCCTCCCTCTGTAAGACCAATGCACTACTGTGGTCTTTTTTCCTTCCTTCCTTCCTCACTTAGCTCCCACATATGAGTGAGCACATGTAGTTATTTGTCCCTCTGTGCTTAGCTTATTTCACTCAGCATAAGTTTCTCCAGGCTCTTCCATGTTGTTGCAAACGGGAGTATTTCATTCTTTTTTATGGCAGAGTAGTATTCCATAGTGTATATGTACCACAGTTTCCTTATCCATCGTCCATCGATGGACATTTAGGTTGGTTCCATGTCTTGGCTAATGTAAACAGAGCTGCAATAAATATGGGAGTGCAGGTATTCCTTCGACATGATGATTTCCATTCCTCTAGATATATACCCAGATGTAGGATTGCTGGATAATATGGAAGATCTATCTGTAGTTCTTTGATAAACACCCAAATTGTTTTCCAACATGATTATACTAATTTACATTCCCAACAACAGTGCGTGAGTGTTCCCTTCTCTCCACACCCTCACCAGCATTTGTTATTCACTGTCTTTTTGATCATAACCAGTCTAACTGGAGTGAGGTGGTATCTCAGTGGGGTTTTAATTTGCATTTCCCTAGTGACTAGTGATGTTGAGCATTTTTTCATGTACCTGTTGGCCATTTGTATGTCTTCCTTTGAAAAATATCTATTCAGCTCCTTTGCCCATTTTTTAATTGGGTCATTTATTTTTTTACTGTACAATTGCTTGAGTTCTATATATATTCTGGATATTAGTCCCTTGTCTGATGCATGGTTGGCATAAATTTTTTCCCACTCTGTAGGTTGTCTTTTCACTCTGTTGATTGTTTCTTTTGCTGTGCAGAAACTTTTTAGTTTGATATAGTCCCATTTGTTTATTTTTTCTTTTGCTGCTTGTGCTTTTGGGCTCATGTTCACAAATCCTGTGCCCAGACCTAATTGCTAAAGTGTTTCACCTATATTTTCCCTCAGTAATTTTGCACTTTCAGGTCTTATACCTAGGTCTTTAATCCATTTTGAGTTGATTTTAGTGTATGGTGAGAGATGCTTATCTGGTTTCATTCTTCTGCATATGGATATCCAGTTTTCCCAGCACCACTTGTTGAAGAGGCAGTCTTTTCCCCAATGTAGATTTTTGTTGCCTTTGTCCAATATCAGATGGCTATAAGCCTGAGGGGTGATTTCTGGATTCTCAATTCTACTCCACTAGTCTGAATGTCTGTTTTTATACAAGTACCATGCTGTTTTGGTTACAAGAGTTTTGTAGCATAATTTGAAGTCAGGTAGTGTTATGCCTCTGACTTTAATTTTTTTGCTCAGGATTGCTTTGGCTATTAAGTGTCTTTTGTTTTTCCATATGAAAGGTAAGATTGTTTTTTCCATTTCTGTTAAGAATGTCATTGGTATTTTGATGGGGGTTGCACTGAATCTGTAGATCGTTTTGAGTAGTATAGACATTTTCACAATGTTAATTCTTCCAATCCAAGAGCATGGAATATCTTTCCATCTTTTTGTGTCTTCTTTAATTTCTATCAGAAGTGGTTTGTAGTTCTCATTGTAGAGGTCTTTCACCTCCTTGGTTAAATTGATTCCCAGGTATCTTATTTTTTTGTGTGACAACTGTAAATGGGCTTAATTTCTTTATTTCTCTTTCTGTTAATTCATTATTTGAGTATATAAATGCTACTGATTTTGGTGCATTTATTTTGTATCCTGTAACATTACTGAAGTTATTAACCAGCTTTAGGAGTTTTTTGATAGAGTCTTTAGGCTTTTCTATATATATAGTATCATGCCATCTACAAATGGAAAAAATTTGACTTCATCTCTTCCAGTCTGGATTCCCTTTATTTCTTTCTCTTGCCTGATTGCTCTGGTTAGTACATCTAGTACTATTTTAAACAGAAGTGGTGAGAGTGGGCATCCTTGTCTTGTTCCTGTTCTTACAGGAAAGGCCTTCAGTTTTTCCCCATTCAGAATTATACTGATGGTGGGCTTGTCATAGATGGCTTTTATTGTGTTGAGATATGTTCCTTCTATGCCCAAACTGTTGAGAGTCTTTATCATGAAGGGATGTTGAATTTTGCCAAATGCTTTTTTAGCATCTATTGAGATAATCATGTGGTCTTTGTCCTTGAGTTTGTTGTGATGTATCACATTTATTGACTTCCATATGTTGAACCATCCTTGCATCCATGGGATGAATCCCACTTGATCATAGTGTATAATTTGTTTAATATGTTGCTGTATTCCGATTGCTAATATTTTCCTTAGGATTTTAGCATCTAGGTTCATCAATAATATTGACCTATAATTTTCTTTTTTTGTTGTTGTTGTGTCTTTATCTGGTTTTGATATCAGAGTTATGTTGGCCTTATTGAATGAATTTGGGAGAGCAGCATCTGTTTCAATTGTTTGGAATAGTTTGAGGAGAATTGGTATTAACTCCTCTTTAAAAGTTTGGTAGAATTCAGCTGTAAAAACATGTGGACCCGGACTTTTCTTAGTTGGAAGTTTGCTAATTACCACTTCAATCTCCTTGCTTGTTATTCGTCTGTTTAGGTTTTCTCTCTCTTCTTGGTTCAGTTGGTAGTTTGTATGTGTCTAGAAACTTATCTATATCTTCCAGATTTTCAAATTTGTTGTCATACTGCTGTTTATAATAGTCTCTAATGATTCTTTGTATTTCTGTGGTATTAGTTGTAATGTCTCCCTTTTTGTTTCTGATTTTTGTTATTTGGTTCTTCTCTCTTCTTCTTTTTTTTTTTTTTTTTTTTTTTGTTAACCTAGCTAATGGTTTGTCTATTTTATTTATGTTCTTGAAAAACCAACTTTTTGTTTTGTTTATCTTTTCTATTGTTTTGGGGTCTCTATTTCATTTAGTTCTGCTCTGATATTAATTATTTCTTTCCATCTATTACCTTTAGGTTTGGATTGTTGTTGTCTTTCAAGTTCTTTGAGGGGTAGTGTTAGGTCATTTATTTGAAGTCTTCCCATTCTTTTGATATGCTGGAAAAAGATATACCATGCAAATGGAAACCAAAAACCAGTAAAAGTAGTTATTCTTATTTCAGACAAGATATACTTTAAACCAAAAAATATAAAAATAAGGCAAATATGGCCACTATATAATGATAAAGGGATCTATCCAGCTAGAAGACATAACAACCATAAACATATATGCACACAATACAGGAGCACCCATATATATAAAGGAAACACTCTTATACCTAAATAAAGAAATAGGACCTAATACATTAATAGTGGGTGATCTGAGCACCCTTCTCTCAGTATGGGACAGATCTCCCGGTCAACATGTCTACAAAGAGTCATTGGATTTATTCTACACCCTAGACCAACTGGACTTGGCAGATATATATATATATATATATATATATATATAGAACATTTCACCCAACAACTAAAGAATACACTTTCTTCTCATCAGTTCATGGTATATTCTCCAGGATAGAACACATATTAGGTCACAAATCTAGTGTCAGCAAATTTTAAAAAATTAAAATCATTCCAACTATCTTTTCAGACCACAATAGACTGAAATTAGAAATAAACAATAAGCAAAACTCTGGAAGCTATACAAATATATGGAAACTAAATAACAGGCACGTGAACAACCTATGGGTCCAAGAAGAAATTAAACAGGAAATCAAAGAATTTCTTGAAACTAATGAAATTAAAGATACATCATACCAAAACCTGTGGGATACTGCAAAAGCAGTACTAAGAGGAAAATTTATTGTTTGTTTTTTTGGCATTAGTATAAACCTGTAGGTAGACAATTCAGGGCTATGTAGTGACTCCATGCTGCCATCAGTGCTTTTAATCTCCATCTGTTTTTTGGGTTCACCACTCTTTGGAATTGAATCCAGACTTCATGGTTGCAAGATAGCTCCCTTCCTCCAAATCTCCTGCACAAGAGGCAATCTAAGAAGGGAGAGGGCAAGTAGCAAAAACTTCATTTCAATTAAATCCTCCCCATTTCTAAGAAGCTTTTCAGGAAGTCAAAATTTTCTCTTATATGTATCACATTGACCAGAATTCAGTCATATAGCTAACTATCTGCATGGTAGGCTGGGAAATTTACTCTTCAAACAATACTGGGGTTCTATTAGTAAGGAGGATGGAAAGAATTGGTACTGAATAGGTAACATTTGCTGCCAAAAGTCCTTAAAACAGTCCTGACACATAATAAACATTTATCACATTTTCTGTTATTGCCATTATTATCAACTCCTGACTCTGAAGTTCACCATTTATGATAAAATGAGTACCCTCCCCTTGATAAGACTATAGGTAAAACTGTGCCTGTGGAGAAGAGCCTATTTTAGTTAAGGCCAAGAGATAGAAAGAACATTTCAGTGTAGATATTTGAAAATAGGTGTCTGTCAGCCATAGATCTGGATTTCAAGAGAACACAGTATAAAAGGTCAGGAAGGGAAGGGAGGATTACAAATTTTGATCAGGGAATGAAATCACAGAAAATTATAGCAAGGATACTAGGGAAGATAAATAACTAGATTGCCTTACACCTTAGATTGCATATTAGTTTTCTATTGCTGTGTAACAAAGTACCACAAATTTAGGAACTTAAAACCACACAAATTTTTTATCTCAAACTTCTGTAGCTCCCTGGGGCCCATCCGGGGACCTGAGGCATGGATCAAGGGACCATATACCTCTTCCAGAACTGGGCACACCACCAGCACCAAGGAGCATGCCAAAACATCACCTCCATGTGGGTGGCCCAGCACAGCCACAATAACCATGGCTGCCGCAAAAGCGACTAGATGCCACAACCACCATGCAGATGGTCCACCAGTCACTGGAGAGCATTGACACAAGGAGAGTCACGAGCAGAGACCAAAGAAAAGAAGAGGATGTCTCTCTCCACAAAGCCCATTCAAGAGTAACAGAAGAAACATCTGCTCTATAATAATATTTGGGGACCTGAACATGACTCTCAACATTAGACGGATTGTCTAGGCCACAAATCAACAGAGTAACCATTACTCTTTCAGAAAGAGAGAAGAAATCTAGGGTAATTAGAGAGGAGTGGGAGGACAGAGAGGAGGATGGGGAGAGATTGGGCAAGGGGCATAAAGAATAAGTATGATTTGTAACAATATATATGCTAGTAATATTGATTTGATCAACATATCTCAACGTTGAACCCCCAAAATATATATAATCAATGATGGTTCAATAGAAATTTTTAAAAAAGAAAAGAAATCTGGTCATGGTGGATTTTCTGCTGAGGGTCTCACCAGGCAAAAGTCAAAGTATCATCTGGGGTTACAGTTTTTATCTTGGCTCAAAGTCCTCTCCCAAGCTTGGTGATTGGCAGAATTAAGTTCCTCGTGATTGAAGGACTGAGGCTTCTGTTTTTTATTTCTAGCTGTTGGTGGGGACTACTCTAGGCTCTCAGAGGACTCCCACAGTTCCTTGTTATGTGGTCCCTATAAGCAGATGACATGAATGTTCACTTTATCTAGTAGACCAGAGAGCAACTTCATCTGTCACCAACTGGATAATACACTTTGCTTTTAGTGGGCTCATGTGATTAGTTTAGGCCTACTTAGATAGTCTCCCTATCTTAAGGTCAACTGATTTGTGATCTTAATTTCATCTACAACATCCTTTCACAGTAGTAGCTTGATTAGTGTTTTAGTGAATAACAAAAGAAAGTGGAAGTGTTCCAGGTGCTGGATATCTTCAGGGACCATCTAAGAATCCTGCCTACCACTGAAAGTGACCAAGGAAAGTAATGGCAGCATGATGTGTATACTTAGCCACAAAATTTCCAAAGCATGGAGGAGCTTTTGGATTAAACTGGGCATGGAAATTTGGATTTTTAGGATTTATTTTTGATCTGAATTAACTCCATATTGTCTTGGAATATGAGTTACTTGAACTAAAATATTCAACCAAGAAACACAATCACTTTGGATGTTTTGGACCATTGAAAACAATAAGTAGCATTCTGCTCTAATATTTGCTTACTTTGGTATATGTTCTTAAAATCTTTTTAATGTAATTAACATAATTTAGGTTGTGTTTTTTCTTCTTTTTAATATACTTCTCTTCAACATACTTTTCTGTGTTTTCTACACTAAGAATGTACTGCTTTTATAATTTGGATGGATTTCAGAATAATCTGTACATAAGTGCACAGGTATTACATCAGTGTGTATATGCAATATTTCATATGATCATAAGTATATTAAATTTATTTATTTATTTATTGGTTATGAATATTCATGAGGTACGAAGCTGATTGTCACTCCTCGTGCCCATGATGTTAGGGCCAGATTCATACTGGCAGCATACCCATTACCAGAAATTGTATTTGTACCCCATTTCCCCTACCCAATTATTCTCAATCTCCCTCTCCCGCCCTCTTCCCCCCGCAATCCACTTTGTAGCCCAAGGAATGTTCTCTCCCTCTGTAAGTCCAATGCACTGCTGTGGTCTTTCTTTACTTCCTTCTTTCTCTCTTAGCTCCCACGTATGAATAAGTACATGTGGTATTTGTTCCTCTGTGCTTTGCTTATTTCACTCAATATAAGTTTCTCCAGGTTGATACATGTTGCAAACGGGAGAATTTCATTCTTCTTTTTTATGGCAGAGTAGTATTCCATGGTGCATTAATACCACAGTTTCCTTATCCAATCACCCATTGATGGAGATTTAGGTTGGTTACATATCTTGGCTATTGTAAACAGAGCTGTGATGAGCATGGGAGTGCACGTATCTATTCGACATGATGATTTCTATTCCTCAACATCACTAGTCATCAGGGAAATGCAAATTAAAAGTACATCGGGATACCACCTCACCCCAGTTAGACTGGCTATAATCAAAAAGATTGTGAGTAACAAATGCTGGTGAGGGTGTGGAGAGAAGGGAACACTCCTACAATGTTAGTATATTAAATTTAAATAGCAGAAAAAGAAAAGTTAAAAAAGAAAGAGAAAACAATAGTACAGCAACATTTTGAAGGAAAGAAACTGAAATACAGTGGTTATCTTTGAGGGTGAAGGCTGGGTGATTTATTTTCCTTCTACTTTTCTGTATGTTCCAAATGTTTTATAAAGAGGATGGTATTAAACTTATATTGCAGTGACAAACAAATAAATGTTTTTTAAGTGAATAAGAAAACGCTGGGATTATTTTTGTGAAATTCAATAAAAAATTGTTAAAATTATAGGTGTTAAAATTAGAATTTTTCTTATAGAATAATTAGGATGACTAATATTTTATGGTAGTCCGCATTTCTAATTGTTCCCTTATTCTGAACATCTCATTCTGTTAGTTAATTTACAGAAACAAGATAGCTGGGTCAATTGTTTGGTACTTCTTTTATTACTTGTAAACACAGGTTTTCCTAAGGTTGCTTAGTAGCATCAATGAATGAAAAGCCAGACTGCATTATCTTTTCATACATCTGTTATACTATGAATAAGATGGACTAATGACCCATCATTGTTTTTACTTGTCAACAAACTGATACATTTTCTCATCTTGTATAAGCTGCTATGTGCAGAACTCAGAAGTTTTAATCCATCTGTGGCTTTATGGGCTCCATGTGATTGAGTTGCTCAGTCATATGCTGTGGTGTGCTGGTAATCTGGCTCTTTAATGGGGGGTAAAAGAGCTCTAATTTGCTGGATTTTGTAGTATAAATAATTTCACTGTGGAGACAATTTCAAACTATGAATCATTTTTTAAAAAACAGCTTGCAAAATTTCTGAAAATTTAACAATCAGATCTCATGAGCCGGTATGAACCAAATACAGAACACATCTATTTGATTTGAGAACTTAGTATCCGTGTGATTTGGTTGTTACTGCGGCCCATGCTAAGTTAAAAGTACTATTAAGTATTATAATAACTAAAGTGGAAAATAATTAAATTAGTTGCCTAAGACTGTACAACTAGTAATTATCTGATTTTACAGCCTCTGCTTTTTGCTGTAGATTTATTAGCAAAACCAAGAATCCAGAATCCAGGATGCACACTCTTGTAAGCAATGCAAAGTGATGAAACTGGGCTTTTGTTTTGTTTTGTAGACAGTACTAAACTTATGGTATTGCAAACAGCCTTCAGTAGGCTAGCATACTAGACCTTAATAACCTTATGTGCATTTGTATTCTTTTTCCAGAAATGTCATATTTAGATAAAAATGGCAAAAAATAATATTTTTTAGGATACCATATACATATAGTATGTTTTTATTATTATTATTTTCAAAAATAAACTTGGGAAAATAGGTATCTACATGGGAAGGAAACAATAGATTGTTGTTTTGCTTTTGATATTGCTGCTGACTAGATAGGTGGTGTCACCCAGAAAGAGCAAATATATAATATATATATATAATATATAATGCTTCTTGATAGCTGGTACCTTAGAAACAAGAAGAGATACGTTGGCATAAGGAAAATCCTAAGCACATCTGATTGAACTGTAGAAGCAAACAATCTTGATGTTTTGAAACCTAAGAATAAAAATGATTAGAGTGGCAATTCTGGTTTTCACTTGGAGATGAAGAAAGTCAGACAGAGCATTGCTTCAGACCTTACAGTGATAAAAAGCTGCACTAACAGCAAGTTCACAACTTTTCCTGAACCCATCATAGTACTGACATTTCAATATGATCAAATGGCTAGAATCTAGAGAGAGACGGGCACTTACTGGAAGAGATAATACCTGAGCATTGGATTATCTGGGCAAGATGCAACTGTACATCTGCAGGAATTCAGCTAGGGTAACTGGCAAGTTGGTAGAGGTCAGTAAACTGCATATTATTATGGGTCAGTCCTGAGAAAACCTTCATATTGCAAAAATGGAGAATGGAAAAAGTAAAATTTTATTTTACCTTCGTTATTTCCATTTCCAGTTTGTTTGTTTATTTATGTATTTATGTATTTATGTATTTATTTATTTATTTATTTATTTATTTATTTATTTAGTAGAATGAAGCTTCTGTATGATATCCATTCTAACTGAAGAACTTCCATTAACTTTTTTTATTAAATTGAAACATAATTGATTATACATATTTGTGGAATACATAGTTGAATATCAATACCCATACACAATATCTGATGATTAAATCTGGATAATTAGTATATTAATCATTACAAAATATAATGATTCTGGCTGACCCTTTACCAATTTCTCACTAGCCCCACTCCCCCTACCCCTTTCCAACCTTGAGTAACCTCAGTTCTGTTCTCTCCTTTTGAAAGTTCAATGTATTATTGTGATTGTTGTATCTTTCTTTATTTTTAATTTATTGTTTATTTAATAATTCCCACTTATGAGTGAGGACATATGATATTTCTTTTTCTGTTCCTGGCTTATTTCACTTAACATAATTTTCTCCAAGCTAATCCATGTTGCTGCAAATGGCAGAATTTCATTCTTCTTCATGGCTGAATAGTACTTCATTGTGTAGATATACCACATTTTCCTTATCTGGTCATCCAATGATGGACATTTAGTTTGGTTACAAATCTTGCTTATTGCAAACAGAATGGGGATAAACATGGGTTTGCAGGTATCCCCTTAACATGATGATTTCCAATCCTGTGGGTGTATACCCAGAATTGGGATTGCCAGATTATATGACAGTTCTACCTGTAGTTGTTTGAGGACATTCATACAGTTTTTCATAATGGCTGCACTAATTTACAGTCCTACCTACAATTAGAACGGTTCCACTATCTCCACTTCCTCACCATCAGTTATTAATCTCTGTCTTTTTGATAATAGCCAATCTACCTGGAGTGAGATGATATCTCAATGTGGTTTTGATTTGCATTTCCATGATGATTAATGATGTTGAGAATTTTTTCATGAATCTGTTGGCCATTTGTATGTCTTCCTTTGACAAATTCAGCTACTTTGCCCATTTTTTAATTGAATTACTTGTTTTTTCTCTGCTAAGTTGTTTGAGTTCCTGTATATTCTGGATATTAATCCCTTGTCAGATGCATCCTTTAAAAATATTTTCTCCCATTCTGTACATTGAATTTTCACTCTGGTGATTGTTACCTTTGCTGTGCATGAGCTTTATAGTTTGATATAATCACACTTGTTTATATTTCTTTTGTTGCCTGTGTTTTTAAGGTCTTATTCATTCATTCTTTGCCCAGTTCTACATCCAGAAATGTTTCCGCTATGTTTTTGCATAGGATTTTTATAGTTTCAGGTCTTATATTTAAGTTTTTAATCCATTTTGAGTTGATTTTGGTATATGACAACAAGTATGTGTCTTGTTTCCTTCTTCTACATGTGTATACCAGTTTTCCCAGTATCATTTGCTGAAGAGGCTGCCTTCTTTCTAATATGAGTTCTTGGTGTCTTTGTTGAAGGTGAGTTTGCTGTGTATGGATTGATTTCTGGGTTCTCTACTCTGTTCCATTCATCTATCTATATGCCTGTTTTTATGCCAGTACAATGCTATTTTGGTTACTATACCTTAGCAGTATAATTTCCAGTCAGGTAGTGTTATGCCTTTGTTTTTGTTGTTGTTGTTGTTGTTGTTGTTTTTTACCCAAGATTGGTTTGGCTATTCTGTATCTTTTGTTCTTCCAGAAGAATGTTAGGATTGTTTTTTCTATTTCTACAAAGAATGTCATCAGTATTTTGATGGTAATTGCATTGAATCTGTAGATCACTTTGGGTAGTATAGACATTTTCACAATGTTAACTCTTCCAATCCAAGAGCATGGAATGTCTTCCCACCTTTTTCTGTCCTCTTTCATTACTTTCAGTAGTGATTTATAATTTCCATCGTAGTGATATTTCACCTCCTTTGTTAAATTGATTCCTAAGTATTTTATTTTGGGGGTGACTATTGTAAATGGGCTTACTTTCTTGACTTATTTTTCTGCTAATTCATTGTTGGGGTATAAAATGCTGATTTTTATATATTGATTTTGAATTCTGCAACTTTACTGAAATTGTTTCTCAACTCTAGGAGGTTTTTTTATTTTTAAATTTTTTTAGAGTCTTTAGATTTTTCTACATATAGCATTATGTCATCTGCAAACAGGGACAATTTGACTTCATCTTTTCCAGTCTGGATGCTTTTTATTTCTCTTGCCTTATTGCTCTGGTGAGTACTTCCAATACTATATCAAATAAGAGGGGGAAGAGTGGGCATGCTGTCTTCTTCCCATTTTTAAGGAGAAAATATTTGCAAACTATGCATCCAACAAAGAATTAATATCCAGAATATTCAAGGAACTCAATGAACTTAACAATAAACAAACAAATAACCCAATCAAAAACTGAGCAAATGAGCTGAATAGGCATTTATCAAAGGAAAATATATAAATGACCAACAGACACATGAAAAAAATGTTCAACATCATGCAGCATCAGGAAAAAGCAAATCAAAACCACATTAAGATATCATCTCACTCAGTTAAATTGGCTATTATCAAAAAGACAGAGAATAACTAATGCTGGTGATAATGCAGAGAAAGGGGAACTCTCCTACACTGTTGGTGGGACTATAAAGTGGTGCAGCCATTATGGAAAACAGTATGGAGGTTCCACAAACAACTACAGGTAGAACTACATATGATCCTGTAATTCCACTGTTTGGTATATACCCAAAGGAATGGAAATCATCATGTCAAAGAAATACATGCATGCCCATATTTATCTCAGCACTATTTACAATAGGCAAGAGTTGGAACCACCCTAAATGTTCATCATTGGATGACTGGATAAGAGAAGTGTGTTATATTTACACAATGGAATACTACTCTGCCATAAAAACAAATGAAATATGGTCATTTGCAGCAATATGGGTTAAATTAGAAAAAATCATGTTAAGTGATAAGTCAGGCACAGAAAGAGAAATACTGCATGTCTTCCCTCATAAGTGGGAGCAGAAAAATGAACAAGTAAATAAAAGAAAGAGAGAAAGATGCAACAATCACAATAATATGTTGAATTTTCAAAAGGGGGTAACAGAAATGAGGTGACCAGAGGTGGGAAAGTGGCAAAGGGAGGAGGGTAAAGGAGGAAGTGATAAAGGGCCATGAAAAATGATTACATTGTATATTGCTGAATATACTAATTATCCTGATTTGAGCATCAAATACTGTGCACAGGTATTGATATTCAACCCTCTACCCCACAGATAAGTACAATCAACTATGTTATAGTAAAGAAAAATATTTAAATCTTTTAAAAAAAACTTTAAAGTAATATAAAATAAAACTGAACTGGTCATTATGCTTGACAGTCAATATAAATACAACCCTGTCCTATTCGTAACAAAGATTAAATTTATTACCAAAAACAGAAAAAAAAGAAGGTATGCAGCAATACACCAAAAAAATTATACACCTTGATCAAGTGGGATTTATCCCAGGGATGCAAGGATGGTTCAACATATGCAGGTCAATAAATGTGATATAGTGCATCAACAAAATCAAGGACAAAAACCATATGATTATCACAATAGACACAGAAAAAACATTTGACAAAATTCAATATTCGTTCATGATAAAGGCTCTCAGCAAATTAGGAATAGCAGGAAAGTATCTCAACACAATAAAAGCAATGTATGACAAACCAACTGTCAATATCATCCTGAATAGTTTTTCTCTTAAAAACAGGAATAAGGCAAGGATGCCCACACTCACCATTCTTTTTTTTAACACAGTATAGAAGAACTAGCCAGAACAATCAGGCAAGAGAAAGAAATAAAGAGCACCTAAACTGAAAAAGATGAAGTCAAATTGTCCTGTTTGTGGATAACATGATCCTATATATAGAAAAACCTAAAGACTCTACAAAAAACTCTTAGTGATGATAAACAATTTCAGTAGTGTTGCAAGATACAAAATTAACATCTAAAATCAGTAATGTTTTTATATCCCAGTAAAAACTAGCAGGAAAAGAAATCAAGAGATTAAGCCCATTTGCAACAGTCACCAGAAAAATAAAATACCTAGGAATCGATTTAATCAAGGAGATGAAAGAGCTCTGTAATGAAAACTGAAAATTACCACTGAAAGAAATTACAGGGGAGAGAAAAAGATGGAAAGACTTTCAATGCTCTTGGAAGAATTAACATTGTGAAAATGTCTATATAATACCCAAAGCAATCTACAAATTCAATGCAATCCTCATCAAAATACCAATGGCATTCCTTGCAGAAATAGAAAAAATAATCCTAACATTCATATGGAAGAAAAAAGACCCTGAATAGCCAAAGTGACCTTGAACAAAAATAAATAAATAAATAAAGCCAAAGGCATTACATTACTTGACTTCAAATTATACTACAAAGTTATAGTAACCAAACTAGCATGGGACTGACATAAAAACAGAGGCTTAGATCAATGGAACAGAACAGACAATTCAGAAATCAACCCATACACTTACAATCAACTGCTCTTTGACAAAGGTAACAAGAACATTCATTGGGGCAAAGACCGCCTCTTCAATAAATGGTGCAGAAGAATATTACTAGACCTGTACCTCTTTCCATATAATAAAATAAACTCAAAATAGATTAAAGACTTAAATATAATGCTTGAAACAATAAAATTCCTAAAAGAAAGCAATAGAGGAAAGACTTCAGGAAGTAGGACTTGTCAAAGACTTTACAAATAAGACCCCCAAAAAACAAGCAATAAAAAAAAAAAGAGAGAAAGAAAGAAAGAAAAATAAATATATAAATAAAAGACCACAACAATTCATTGAACTTTCAGAAGGAGAGAGGAAACCTAAGGTTACTGGAGATGGTGGGAGGGAGGGGATTGGGGAGGGACAGGTCAGGTAAAGGGCATAAAGAAAAATCATGATTTGTAATAATGAACATGCTAATAATAAAAAATAAACAAATGGGATTATATCAAACTAAAAACCTTCTGTGCAGCAAAGGAAACAATCGATAGAGTTAAAAGAGAACCTACAGAATAGGAGAAAATATTTGCAAGCTCTACATCTGACAAGGGATTAATATCCAGAATATACAAGGAACTCAAACAACTTAATAGTGAAATTAACCCCAAATAATCTAATTAAAAAATGGGCAAAGGAGCTAAATAGACATTTTTCTCAGGAAGACATACAAATGGTCAACAGGTACATGAAACAAATGATCAACATCCCTAATCATCAGGGAAATGTAAATCAAAACCAAATTGAGATGTCATCTCATCTAAGTTAAACTGGCTATTATCAAAAAGACTTATTATAACAAATGCTGGCAAGGATGCATAGAAAGGGGAATCCTTTTGCACTGTTGGTGGGACTGTTAATTATTAGAACCATTATGGAAAACAGCATGGATGTTCTCGAACAGCTACAGATAGAACTGCCATATAATCCATCAATTCAACTTTTGGGATATACCCACAGGAATGGAAATCATCATGTTAGAGGGATACCTACACTCCCATGTTCATCGCACCTCTGTTTGCAGTAGCCAAGATATGGAACCAACCTAAATGTCCATCAATGGATGACTGGATAAGGAAAATGTGGTATATATACACAATGGAATACTTCTCTGCCATAAGAAAGATTGAAATTCTGCCACTCACAGCAGAAGCATGGATGAGCTTGGAGAAATTTATGTGAAGTGATATAAATGAGGCACAGAAAGAGAAATACCAAATGTCATCATTCATATGTGAGAGCTAAGACAGAAGAAAAGAAAGAAAGAGAAAAAGAAAGGAAAGAAGAAAATAAAACAGGAAAGACAAACCACAATGATAGGTTGAACTTTCAGAAGGAGAGAACAGACCTATAGTTACTAGAGGTAGTAAAGGGGGAGGAGGGGGGTACTTAGAAATTGGGTAATGGACACAAAGAATGATTAAAATTTGTAATAATGAACATACTAGTAATATTGATTTTATCATCACGTATTGGACATAAATACTGAGAGTCAACACGATGCCCCCCGAAATATGTGTAATCAATTATGTTTCAATTAAATAAAATTTTAAAAATTAAAAAAAAGAAAATCAGTGTTATTTATCATATTATCAAATTAAAGAAAAAATATATGATCATCTCATTAGACACAAAAAAAGCACCTGAGAAAATTCAACAGCTATTCATAATTTAAAAAATTCCAAAGCTTAGACTTAAGGGAACCTTTTATCCTGATAAGGGATATCTACAAAACACTCAAAGCTTGCTTACAGCCAACTTCATAGTTAATGTTAAAAGACAGAATGCTATACCCTATGTCAGGAATTCAATGCAATCCCCATCAAAATTCCAAAGACATTTTTCTCAGAAATGGAAAAAACTATCCAGACATTTATATGGAATAACAAAAGACCATGCATAGCCAAAGCAATTCTGACCAAATAAATAAATAAATAAATAAAGCTGGAGGCATAACACTACCTAACTTTAAACTATACTACAAAGCTGTAATCAAAACAGCATGGTATTGGCATAAAAACAGACACACTGATCAATGGAACAGAACAGAGAATCCAGAAATCAACCCACATACCTACAGCCGTCTTATCTTTGACAAAGGCACCAAGCCTATACCCTGGGGAAAAGACTGCCTCTTCAGCTAATGGTGCTGAGATAACTGAATATCCATATGCAGGAGAGTGAAACTAGACCCATACCTCTCACCTTATACCAAAATCAACTCAAAATGGATTAAAGAATTAAATATACACCCTGAAACAATAAAACTTCTTAAAGAAAACATAGGGGAAACACTCCAGGAAGTGGGACTGGGCACAGACTTCATGAATATGACCCCAAAAGCACAGGCAACCAAAGGAAAAATAAACAAATGGGATTATATCAAGCTACAAAGCTTCTGCACAGCAAAAGAAACAATTAACAGAATGAAGAGACAACCGACATAGTAGGAGAAAATATTTGCAAAATATACATCTGACAAAGGATTAATATCCAGAATATACAAAGAACTGAAGCAACTTTACAACAAAAAACAAGTAACCCAATTAAAATTGGGCAAAAGAACTATATAGGCATCTCTCAAAGGAGGATATACTAATAGCCAACAGACACATAAAAAAATGCTGAACATCACTCAGCATTCGGGAAATGCAAATCAAAATCACACTGAGATACCATCTCACCCCAGTTAGGATGGCTAATATCCAAAAGACTGTGAATGATAAATGCTGGTGAGGTTGCAGAGAAAAAGGAACTCTCATACATTGTTGGTGGGACTGAAAAATGGTACAGCCTCTATGGAAAATGGTATGGAGGTTCCTCAAACAATTGCAGATAGATCTACCATATGACCCAGCTATCCCACTGCTGGGAATATACCCAGAGGAATGGAAATCATCAAGTTGAAGGTATACCTGTTTTCCAATGTTCACTGCACCACTATTTACAATAGCTAAGAGTTAGAAACAGCCTCAATGTCCATCACCAGATGAGTGCATATGGAAAATGTGGTACAACTACACAATGGAATACCACTCTGCTATAAAAAAGAATGAAATACTGCCATTTGCAACAACATGTTTGGACCTAGAGAAAATTACATTAAATTAAACAAGTCAGGCACAGAAAGAGAAATACCACATTTTCTCACTTATTTGTGGGAGCTAAAAATAAACAAATAAATACACAAACAACCTAGGGGGAGTGGAGCCAAGAAGTCACAACAATCACATTTTCTTGAAGTTGTTATGAAAAGCGAACAGATATGAGGTTGTTGGGATGGAGGGGGGAGAGGGAGGAGGGAGGTTTCGGTAACTGGCCTCAGTAATCAACCACATTATATATTGACAAAATAAAATAAAATTTAAAATAATAAATAAATAAATAAATAAAAATAATGAACTTTAACACATACCACATTGTGTATACAAAACACACTCAAAACGTATCATAGATATGAATATAAAACATAAAGTTACAAACTTTCTAGAAGAAAACATGGAAAAAAATTTTCATTACTTTGTTTTAAGAAAGAGCACCTAGCCATTACAGCAGAAGTACAATTCATTAAAAAAATCTGTAAATTGAATTATCAGAATTAAAACCTTTTTCTCTGGAACGATACTATTAGGAGAATGAGAATACAGTCACCAACTGGAAAAATATTTGCAAATCACATATCCAAAAAAAAGGCATGTATTTGAAGTATATAAAGAACTCTTATAACTCTACAATAAGAAAGAAAACAAATGGATTTGAAAAAAAAATCTAATTGGACTTTTCATTAAAGAAAGTGTATGGGTGGTAAATGAACATAGGAATATACTTTAAAATACCTCATTAGTTAGTAGGCAAATTCTAAGTAAAACTGCAGTGAGATAGCACTACATGCCTATTAGGATGGCTAAAATAAAAACTGATAGTACTAAGTGAAAATGGAGATTACTGGAGCTCATCCTTGCTGGTGAGAGTACAAAATGGTACAGCCACTTGGGAAACAGTTTGGCAATCTCTTAGAAAGTTACCAAAAGTCCCAGAAATCCTACTCTTAGGTATTAACCAAGCAAATTGAAAACTTATGTTTACACTAAAAACCTGTGTGCTAATGCTTATACAAGCTTTATTTGTAATAGTAAAAAACAGGGAACAACTCAAATGTTTTTTAACAGGTGAATGGATAAACGAATCATCATACATACTACTCAGCAATAAAAATAAATGAACTATGGATTAAATCTTAAATGCATTTTGCTAAGCAATAGAAGGTTGACCAAAAACACTACATATTGTATGGTTATTTATATGGCATTCTAGAAAAGGCAAAATATAGCAATGTAGAACATACCACTGGTTGCCAGGGTTTGAGTGGAGAAGGGATTGACTTCAGAGAGGCAATTTTCGAGAAATTTTTGAGAAATGGAATTGGTCTGTATGGCACTGTGGTAGTAGATACATGGTTTTATTGGTTTTATGCATTTGTTAAATTACATATAACCATACCTTACAAAGAGTAAATCTTTCTACATGCAGATTAAAAAACAAATTAGGATATCAGCAGAACTCAAGTAGAATGTAGACTCTCAAGTAAATCCAACCATCACAAAAATATTTGGTGTGACCTTACAGAAAGAGATGAGGAATAAAAGAAATGAACTAAGTAACTACAACAATGTTTTGTCTTGGTACTGTAGGACTAAGGAGAAGAACTGCACACAAACACTGTTCTATAGTTGGCAAATTTGTTTCTCACAGGAGTAGGGGTTAGCAATTCTCAAACTACTTTACCTGTATCAAAAAATAAAATTACACTAGGGTTAAACAAGTATGTAAGTGTATTGAAGATAATGGCAGCCAGGTTTCTCACTGTCATGAAGAAAGTTACAAATAAGCAAGGGAGAGGCTAGTATGAACTTCTGTGCTGGATGGAAGAGGGGCATATCAATATAAACTCACATTTTAAAATAGATTAAAAAATATAGTAATTAATATTGATATGTGTGCATACACGGCTTAGTATACATATTAGCTCTGTCTGCTGAGAAGGCCTATAACCTGTGAATGCCCAGTAACAAATGAGCACATCTATCACCCAAATCATAGTTTCTAAATACCATTCTCCAATAAAATAAACCAATACTTTTTGGAGAACTGTTTAATCACAGGACAGGAACAAGGAAAACATAAGATGAACATGGGACATCATGTGGTACCATAAAGTAAGGAAATACTGGGGAGGAAAAAAAAGGATGGAGTATGTCAAAAGGGCACAGGAGCCTACCTGAAAGATCTCTGAAGGGCTGAAACTGAAACAATTTGATAAAAAAAGTAAATAATAGTGCCAATATATTATGACCCCCAAAATGAAATAAATACCCAAGAGTTCACACTGATATAAAAAATTATTGAATAGATAACTAAATGTAGAACTTTGTAAACTCTTACAGAAAAAAAATTCTAGTTAATAAATGTAGAAGGAAAGGGGAAAATAGAAAATCACCATTAGAACCCTACAGTAATAATTGTTGTAGAGAAGATCCCCTGATAAATGCTAAAATTAGTGGGCAAAATTTAGGCAGAGAAAGAATTTTGCCATAGCCTCAAAGTATTTTCCCCAAAGTATTCATCAATTACAAATTGGAAAATAGTAACTTTACGATGGAGAACCCTGACTGATACCACTTTAACCAAGGTTACCATGATCAGTAATAAGGCATATTGATAACATGTACTCCTGATGATGATATGCTTCAAAGGGCCCATGAACCCTGTAGAATTCTTCCCCATAATGAATGACCTCAATCTTAACACACAAAAGCATCAGAGAAACTCAAAGGACAAAGGACATTCTACAAAAGAACTGACTAGTGCTCTTCAAAATGTCAAGATCATGAAAGACAATGGAAAACTGGGAAACTATCACAGATTGGAGGAGATTAGAGTTACAGAATCATGACATTAATAAAACCATTCCTACTTAATATTTTGTTCATGTTTCTCTAACCGAATAACCTGATTTAAATTTAAATTTACTCTATGGAAATTCACAATATATTTCATGTATTAAGGAGTAGTCATTCTTGGCTAATGTCTCCTTATATGGTAACCCAGTACTGTATTTTTCTAATATGTTCACAAGTTTTAAAAAATGTCTTTCTCCTAACTAAAAGAATAATTAAAGTTGATAAAGATCATCTCCTAAATTATGAGCTTCTAAAATTACTTTTTAAGATATAACTGCTTTGCTTTAATTTTGATAATGTTATTTGCAGTGAGTGAGTGGTATCTATTTATTCATAATATCTATATTCCATATGGAGGTTTAAATTTTTATATTCATGCTTATAGACTCCTTCACCAGGGTTGTGCATTGGGGCATAGATCTGTTTATATTTATTCATTAGTGCATTGCTAATTAAAAATGTGTTTCATTAAACTTGTAAAAAAAAAAAAAAGACTTAGGAGAATGAACATGTTGACATTAAGCACCCCTGGCTATAAAATAACTTCAACAGTTAAGCTGTTAAAACTAATGTGGGCAGCAAGAGTGTCAAAAGTATCTATCACTTTCTACAATGTATGAAATGCAAAATAAAGTGCACATGTCAGGTATGACAGGTAACATTAAATACTGTTTTCCTAACTGAGACTATATATAGGGATTTGAGGCACTTGGCTTGTGGCTAATTCCTTGGATCTTAGTGTCATAACTACACACGATGCACTTTTGATAACTCGTTGAGTTCTTGATTATACAATTGGGTCAAGCCTACCATCATTAATAGAAACATGATGATTTTCATGTTCAGTACTAAGTATTTAAGTTAGTAATGGTAAGGTTATGTTCAAGTTCTTTTTTGAATCACTACACTTCAAGAATAAGTTAATATAATATCTCCATACCTTATCTAGTCCTTGGGTAAATTGTGCAATAGGCAGACTTTGCTTTTGGCACCCTTGTGTATTTTTTATGCATTCTGGAGCCCCTATCTTTCCATTACTTCTCTGCTTTCCGCTGCTCTCATGTTGCCTTTGCCTTTGCCTTTGCTAATTTCCCAGAAGTAGTTCCCCAGTGATGAATGCATATGCAAGGCATGATCCATGCCCCAAAATTGCATAT
Organism: Cynocephalus volans; assembly: GCF_027409185.1. Taxonomy (NCBI): domain Eukaryota; kingdom Metazoa; phylum Chordata; class Mammalia; order Dermoptera; family Cynocephalidae; genus Cynocephalus; species Cynocephalus volans. The sequence goes on along the minus strand of NC_084478.1, from coordinate 107,318,573 downwards.
CCACTCTTTTTATATCTGCTATTCAAAACTCTTACTCTTCAGCTTGTGAGAACTAAGCTAGGTTCTTATCTGTAAATCATCCAATTATTATGACTCCTGATAAGATAAACTATTGTCCCTAATCATACTACAAATAGAGGATATTTTCTAACCGAAAAGCATGTTTGGGAATAGTGATGGGAAAAATAAACAAGGCAGTAAAAGAATATGAAGTCCAAACAAGTTTAAAATGGGCTGCTGAAAAAAATAAGAATCGGGCCGAGCCCGTGGCGCACTTGGTAGAGTGCTGCGCTGGGAGCGCGGCGACGCTCCCGCCGCGGGTTCGGATCCTATATAGGACTGACCAGTGCACTCACTGGCTGAGTGCCGGTCACGAAAAAACGACAAATAAAAAAAAAAAAATGTTAAAAAAAAAAATAAATAAAAAAAATAAGAATCAATCTTCCTGATCAGAGAAACTATAAGATCCTGTGAAGATCAGGCCAGAAAAAGATGCAGTGCAAAACTCAAAAAACTTTGGTCATCACCAAGGAACAAGTAGAAGCAAAATCCAAGTAAACCAAAAAATAAATACATAAATAAATAAAATAATGGATTTTCAATACAGGAATAAAATATACTAAAGTGCTTAATTCATGCATTCATTTATATATTCCTTTATCAAATATTTATTGATTACCTACTATGTGCAGGTTTTGTACTAGATAGCAGGAGTAAAATGGTGAGTGAAACCAAACAGTTCTTGTCCTTATGAAATTTGCTGTTGGAGGGGAGACAAACATTAATCAAATAATTACATATTTCTATGATGTTGAGATGTTTGTGTTAAGAGAGAAGAAAAGGATTTTACTTCTTTAAAAAGTTAAGAAAAGTTTTTCATGACGAAGTGATGTTTGAGCCTAGATCTTAAAAATGAGTAAAGGCAAAGGTGAAAAAATATGGATGGTAAAGGAAACAGCATGTTGAGAGTGATGGGAGAATGCATGGCTAGTACAAAATATAGAGAATAAGCTTGTATGGCTGCAGCAAAGACAGCAAGAAGGACAGTGTAGAAATGAAGTCTAATGAGAGAACACACAGGACCTTGTATATCATTAAGAAGTTCTGAATTTTCTTAAGAGCAATGGGAAATCATTGAAAGAATTTAAGTCAGTGGATAGTATGAGCACAATTGTGGTATTCAAGGTAAAAGATGGAAGTGGCAGAGGAAGTAGAAAGTATAACTTAAGAGATAATATATTTAAGATTAATATTAAAGAGATATTTTGGCAATAGCGAAAAATTGGACAAGTGGTTGAAGAAGGATGAAATGACTATACTTATTCATAGGTTTCTGTATAGCATAAACGGATGGATGCCTTCTTTCAATTAGGCATTTACAATTGTCCTGGCACTCCTCTGCTCGAAAAATCTGATGAGAAATGACATTTCCAGCAATATCTATCCTTCATAGATTTGTTACTGTAAAGTCTATTTATACAGCTCTGTTGGGAAACTGACCATCACACCTGATTATACCAGCTTATACTGAATAATGTAGTCTTTCCTTTTATGCATATATAAAAATTCACTAGACTTTCGATAAAAAAAAACAACAGCATTGAACGGAAGGACCAATACTGCAAGCATAAAAACTACCCCTGGAAAAATAAAGAGAAAAAATTCAAGAAATATAAGAAGTTTTAAAAGGATAAATAATATATTTTCTTAATTCTGAACAGTGTTTATCCTAAGATGCCATAACACAATATCATAGACTCAGTGGCTTAAACAACAGATATTTATTATCTCACAGTTCTTGAGGCTGGAAACCAACATGTTCAGGTTCTGGTGAGTACCCCCTTCCTGGCTTACAGATGTAGGTTTTCTTGCTGTGTCTTCACATGGTGGAGGGAGAGGGAGAGCTAACACTGGTTTCTCTTATAAGGAGACTAATCTTATCATATCAGGACCCAACCTTATAATCACATTTAACTTTAGTTACCTCCTGCTATGCCCAATCTTCAAATACAGTCAGATTGAGGGTTAGGGCTTCAACATATGAATTTGGGGGGACACAATTCAGTCCATAGCATAGTGCATACTGATTTTATAAATACATAAAAGGCAAGTAAATGGGTATTTTGGAATCTTGGAGACACACAAGGATATTGTATCCATAAAATAGTGGGATGCTCTGAAAAAGGAGGGATTAGGGAAAAAAAATTGTTAGAAATTAAAAACAAAATTGACCAAAACAACTTAAAATTGGCTAAATAATAGAATACATATAGCTTAAAATAAAGTTAGCATATTCTTTTAAATGTCAGACAAGATAAAGAAATACAACATATGACTGAAAATATGAGGCATATTGCACAGAAGAATTAGTTCCAACATTACCTAATAAGAATTTTTGAAGAAATAAAAAGAAATGAAAATGGATTCAAAAAAGTAATTTTCCCAGTGCTGAAAAAAGGTACATTAAAAAAAAAATAAAGGGTCTACCAAGTACCAATCAAGATGACTAAAAAACCTATATTGTGGTTATATTTCAAATTCTATGATTCAAAAGTAAGTTTCACATGTTTTTTGGACTAATAAAAATATAATAACAATGAGCTAAAAATAAGAATTGTGTCAAATTTCTCTTCAGTGTACCTATCAGGAAGTACAGCAATATTTACCAAATTTAGTGACAAAATGATCTTGAAATTATAATTATAAACAAAATAAAACTATCATTCAGATTTGAGGACAAAATTAAGAGTCTTTTTAACATTTAGGAATCAACAACTTTCCACCCAACAGCTCTTTCTGGAAAAAAACAAAATCAAAGAAAGACTACGAAAAAGAAAAGAGATGAGAAGAATTTGCTGAACTAATAAAACTATTTTTTAAATTTAACTGTGAATTGTAAAGAAATTATGAAAAATCAAAAAATGCTTAAAATGTATAGAAATAATGGGGAATGGGTCATCTTACAAAAACTAATTAGCAGATGATTAGCAAAATCTGAGATGGAGGAGAAATTAAGTAAACATTTATTCAAAAGTTCTCATGTTCAGGGTCATTTCTCAATGTTGAAGGAAAAAATAGAAACCATAACTAATTTGCACAAATGGGACACAATGACATAAAATTGAATAATAAAAATTAGATTCAGGGTTTCCCATACACTAAAGAAAAAAAGAGGAAAGAATATTTCATCAAAACCTCAAAATCAAGAAAGGAAAACAACACATAAGCATGCTTAATCAAAAGCATATTAGATATGGAAACAAATGACCAAAAAATTTAATATTCAAAAACATAATGTGTTAAATCTTTACACTGTTTCTTTAAAATATTTTTCTAAAAAACAGTCACACCTAAATGTAGGAAGATTTAAAATAAGGACAGATATATTTAAAACATACTCAAAAAAAACAACAAAAACAAAAAACAAAAAACCAGGCACACCGTTTCTATTAGTAAAGGTAAAATCCAAAGGGGGAAAACATTAAGTGAAGAAGAATATCTTATATTTGCACAAGTTCTAGTCAATCAAGAAGATATAGTATGCTTTATTATTTACGTACCAAATAAAAATGCATCCACATATTATTTAGAAAATGTAAAGAAATATGTTCAGTAATCTTGAGGGTTCAGGAGGATTTCCAGGGAAGATATAGAACCTAGAAGCTTCAAGAAAAGATCATAGATTACACAATATAAAAATTTCCTTACAGCCAAAAACAATATAAAAATTTATGAAGTGGTAAGGTAAAAATCCAGTAATGACTGGTAGGGAATGTGGTGTTTGAAGGGCCCATAATAATCCAGAGGCCTTCAAATATAAACATATACAAAACATTACATTCTCAGCAGCAGTAAGCACACCCAGTGCCCAGATTTTGGGTTCTGAATAACATTCTCTTAAAAAACAAAAAAACAAAAAACCAGGGATTCTTGAATGAATGGGTGACTCTAGGGCTGGATCAGGGAATATGTTGATTAGACTGGAGAATCTCACAGCACTTGAAAATAAGGGAGTCCTCAAAAACCAAAAGCATGGTTGCCTTGGGTTGAATGTCCCCCAAAACTTAATCCCCACCGTAACTGCTGAGGGTGGGAAATCCTATAATGGTAGTTGAAAGGTGGGGCCTTGAAGAGATGATTAGATTGTATGACCATGCTGTAATGAATGGATTAAAAATGATGGTCAGGGGCACGGTTCTGGGGGCTTTAAAAGAAGAGAGAGGAGAGTCTGTTTTTCTTTCTGCTCTCTCTGTTGCTGCCATCTCACAGTGTGATACACTGTGCACAGAAACCAATCTGAAAGAGTTCCCAATCATCAAACCCTGAACAATTTGAACAACAAAATAAATAAAGTACTATTGAACTACAACTTAAATTATAAAATAAATATAAAGGACTCTATACTGATATTAATAAATAGGTAGATAGGTAGGTAGATAGATAGATAGATAAAGAGACACTTCCTACAGAAGATTCCAAACAATATATTCAGCTTCTCACCTCCTCAAAAAAGGTGGAGATTGCACCACCTCCAACAACACTGGAGTTTAGCTGAACTAAGTGACTTGCTTCCCAAGAATAGAGTATGGAAAATTCAAAAATAGTAACTTCACAGTAAGAAGCTATGGCTTAACCACATGCTCAAGGTTAACACCACCAGTCATAATTATGTAGTTATCAGGTAGTTGCTAAATATGCTTTGAATCTTTATGTACTAGCATGATTTTTAATTAGACTTTACAAGAAATACAATGTAAATGTTTGTGGTAAATGTGTGTAAGAAGATGAAATACAGAAATTAGTTTTGATTTTTAGAATTTGAAGGTACCAAGGATTGATTACCATTGCTTATTTTTTTGCAAAAATTGTATATATTTAAGGTGCACAACATATTTTGATGTGCAAATATATAGTGAACAGATGGTTATAGTAAACAAAATTAATGTATCAATCCATTCACATAGTTCCCTCTTTTGTGTGGTGAGAAAACTTAAGGTGTACTTTCCTAGCAAATTTAAATTATACAACACCATACTATTAACTATAAATCACCAATGCTGTACTTCAGATCTCTAAAACTTATTCATCCTTGTAGAGCTGGGGCTGGGTCTGGAGCTCACAGACTTCTCAAGCCCGTTGTCCAGGCTGGGTCACAAACCCTTTACACACAGGTCTACGAGCTAGGTAACCAGAAAAACGGTTCTTGGAGCCTTGGCTGAAGAAAGAGTAGTCTTTATTCAGCACACACACATCAAAGAGTTAGGCAGTCCAAAGAGAAACTCAGAAAATCAACTGCTACTGGCAAAGTCCAGCAAAGTAAACATGCTCTGTTTTTAGACGTGAGCTCTCTACGGGCTGGCTGCTGCTCCACATGATCAAGAACATATAATAATAGCAACAAAACTAAAAAGATACATGGGCATGCATGCACACTAACTCCACCCACACACAACTTGTTTACAAAGAGTGTGCTGCCCCACCCCCAGCCAGACCTGAGGCAAGGGGGCCTGACTAAATTATTCTGTTTTCCTCACAAACCACACCTTCAGGATCCCTCACCATACAATCTACACATTCAGAATGTTCTGAGATGTTTCCTTAGTGAGGAAAAATGACCCTTACATTTATATAACCTATTGTCTGTTCAATATGCCTTAAGGTTTGTAGTTCTTGGTACCCTTCTGTCTTTTCGCCCGTAATATTCTGGCTACAGGCACCACACCAGAGTCAACTGGGTGCATACATACATTGGCATGATCACCTACTGAATGTTCATTGAACTGCCCATCAGTAAGACTGCAGGATTCCCATGGAAAATCACACCAATGATGACTACTAACCAGACATATGCAGCTAATAGTGAAAAGGACAGAACTGCAATCCTTAAGGCATAGTGAATAGACAATAGGTTATATAAATGTAAGGGTAATTATCCTCACTAAGGGAACATCACAGAAGATTCTGAACGTGTAGATTGTATGGCAAGGGACCCTGAAGGGGTGGATTGTGGGAAAAATAGAATAGTTTAGTCAGGCCCCCTTGCCTCAGATCTGGTTGAGGGTGGGGCAGCACATTCTTTGTAAACAAGTTGAGTGTGGGTGGAGTTAGTGCGCAAGCATGCCCATGTATCTTTTTAGTTTTGTTGCTATCATTGTGTGTTCTTGAGTGTGTGGAGCAGCGACCCTGAGCCCACGTCTAAAAACAGAGCATGTTTACTTTGCTGGCAGCTGCTATTTTTTCTTTGGACTTTGGCAGTAGCATTTGAGTTTATGAGTTTCTCTTTGGACTGCCTAACTCTTTGATGTGTGTGTGCTGAATAAAGACTACTCTTTCTTCAGCCAAGGCTTCAAGAACCTTTTTCCTGTTACTTAGCTCGTAGACCTGTGTGTGAAGGGTTTGTGACCCATTCTGGACAACTGGCTTGAGAGGTCTGTGAGCTCCAGACCCAGCCCTAGCTCTACAATTGGCATAACTTGCAGGACTGTAGCTCACAGACCCAGACCTAGCTCTAAAATCCTACATAACTGAAACTTTGTCCCCTTTAACTAATTCCCCCGTGCCTTCCACCTCTGTTAACCACCTTTTTCTCCACCCCTCTCACTTTTGGTGACCACTGCTATTTTTCTCTCTGCTTATATGAATTTGACTTTTTTTTTTTTTTTAGATTATATATATGAGTGAGATCATGCAGTAGTTTTCTTTCATGTGTGGCTTATTTCACTTAGCATTATGTTCTCCAGGTTCATCATGTTGCTGCAATAGACAGAATTCTCTTCTTTTTTAAGGCTAAATAATATTTTATTATACACACACACACAAACACAATTTCTTCATTCATTCATCAATGGATGGACATTCAGGTTGTTTCCATAACTTGGCTATTATTAATAATGCTGCAATGACCATGGGAGTGCATATATATCTTCAAGATGATTATTTCATTTCCTTTAGATATATAAAAAGGAATTGCTAGATTATATTGAGCTATGTGAAAACAAGGAAATCAAGAAAATTTCACTTACGGTAGCATCAAAAAAGAATAAAATACTTAAGAATAAATTTAATCAAGGAAATTGTATTAGTTCATTTTCTATTACTATAATATAATAGCTAAAACTGGGTAATTTCAAAGAAAACAAACTTTATTTCTTGCAGTTTTGGAAGCTGGAAAGTCCATGGCCTAAAGGGTGCACTGGTGGGGGCATTCTTGGTGGGGTCATCAGCAGAGTCCTGAGGTGATGCAGGTTATGACATGGCAAGAATGGCAAGAGCTACAGTTCTTTCATGTGCTCTCCTTGCAAAGCCAGTTCATGCCCATGACAACCTATTAAACAATCAACGCATTAATCTTTGAATGTATTAATTCATTCATAAGGGTACAAGCTTCATTATTCAATCACTTCTCAAAGGCCCCACCTTTCAAATACCATAATTGGATTTCACACTCTTTTAACACAGTTACAATGGGGATCAAGTTTCCAATACATGAACTTTTGGGGGAAGCATTTGATCCATAGCAGAGGTTAAAGATCTGTACACTAAAAACTATAAAACACTGATGAAAGAAATTGAAATAGACAGAAATAAACAGAAAAATATTTAATATTCATGAACTGGAAGAATTAACATTGTTAAAACGTCCCTGATACCCAAAGTGTTCTATAGATTCAAGGAAGTCCCCACCAGTGGCATTTTTCAAAGAAAACAGAAAAATAAAATTCTAAAATTTGTGTGGTGCCACAAAAGATGCCAAATAGCTAAAGCACTCTTGAGAAAGAAGAACAATGGAGGCATCGTACTTCTTGATTTCAATTTTTAGTACAAATCTATAGTAGTCAAAGCAGTATGGTAGTGTCATAAAAACAAACACACAGGCCAGTGGAACAGAATGAAAAAAAAAACTAGAAATAAAGAAATACTTTAATTAAAAAAACACTAAAAATAAAGCCATATACATAAAGCATACACAGTCAACTAATTTTCTTTCTTTCTTTTTTTTTTTTGCTTTAAACACCTTTATTTTTTAATTTTATTTATTTATTTATTTTTTATTATACATACATGGGAGTGGCAACATTGATTTTCAGTATTGTGTAGAATGTGTGGTGATTAGATCAGTATAGTTGGCTTATTCATCATTACAACATACAATCATTTTTTGTGTCCATTGACCAATTCCTCGTTAGCCCCCCTCCCTCTCCCCTCTCTTACCCTTTTCCACCTCTAGTTTTCTAAAAGTTCAATGTATTACTGTAATTGTTGTTTCTTTCTTTATTTCTCTCTGTCTCTTTATTGTTCATTTGTTATTTATGAATTCAGATCCCAGCTATGAGTGAGAAAATGCAGTATTTCTCTTTCTGTACCTGGGCTGTTTCACTTAGGATAATTTTCTCCAGGCTCATCCATGTTGTTGCAAATGGTAGAATTTCATTCTTTTTTATGGCTGAGTAGTATTCAATTGTGTATATATACCACAATTTCCTTATCCAGTCATCCATTGATGGACATTTAAGTTGGTTCCATCACCTAGCTATTGCAAATAGAGTTGCAATAAACATGGGAGTGCAGGTATCACTTCAATCTGTTGTTTTCCAATCCTCTGGATATAGCCCCAGGAGTGGGATTGTTGGATCATATGGAAGTTCTATCTGTAGTTGTTTAAGGAACCTCCATACTGTTCTCCATAGTGGCTGTACTAATTTACAGGCCCACCAGCAGGGCAAGAGGATTCCTCTCTCTCCACATCCTCACCAGCATTTGTTATTCTCTCTTTTTTATAATAGCCAATCTGATTGGGGTGAGGTGATATCTTAGAGTGGTTTTGATTTGCATTTTCCTGATGTTTAGTGATGTTGAGCATCTTTTTATATACTTGTTGGCCATTTGTATGTCTTCCTTTGAGAAATGTCTATTCAGCTCCTTTGCCCATTTTTAAATTGGATTTTTTGACTTTTGCTATAAAGTTGTCTGAGCTCTTTGTGTACTCTGGATATTAATCCCTTGTCAGATGCTGTGCAGAAGCTTTGTAGTTTGATACAATCCCATTTGCTTATTTTTTTCTTTTGTTGCCTGTGCTTTTGGGGTGTTAGTACCAAGAATACAGAATAGAAAAAGAATAGTCTCTTCAATAAGTTATGTTGGGAAAACTGGACATCCATATGCAAAAGAATGAAATTAGACCTTTATCCTACATTACACACAAAAATCAAATAAAAGTAGATTAAAGACAGACATCTAAGTCCAGAAATCTTAAAACTCATAGAATAAAACATAGGGAAAAAGCTACTTGCCATTGATTGGTCTTGGAAATGATTTTTTGTATATGACATCAAAAGCACAGTCAACAAAAGCAAAAATAAATAAATGGGACCACATCAAACTAAGAAGCTTCTGCACAGCAAAAGAAACAATCAACAAAATGAAAAGGCAACCTATAGACTAAGAGAAAATATTTGCAAACCATATACCTGATAAGAGGTTAATATTTAAAATACATAAAAACTCATACAACTCAATACTAAAAATAAACAGTGATAAATAAATAAATAAAATAAACAAATTAAAAATTAGGCAAAGGTCTTGAACAGACATTTTTCCAAAAACAACATGCAAGGGACTAACAAGTATATGAAAAAAAAAAAAAAACCTCTACATCACTAATTACCAGGGAAATACAAATCAAAACTATAATGAGATCTCACCTCACCTGTTAGGATCAAAAAGACCAAAGATAACATGTACTGGAGAGGATGTGGATAAAAGGGAATTCTTGTACATTGGTGTTGGGAATATAAATTGGTACAGCCATTATGGAGGCCCAAAACATTATGAGAACAGTATGGAGGTTCCTCAAAAATTAAAAATATTTCTGCCATATGACCTTTGCTTATTAAAGCAAAAATGTTACAACTTGTCCCTGAAGGAATTGCTTCTGCAATTAAGAAGTACACTTTGACTTTTTTTGGATTGGCCTCTCCTGTAACAATGACACTGACAATTTTCCTAAGACTGTCATGTAAGAATTCTAATTGTGTTGGTGCTTTTGAGGAGAATTGACACAGTTCACTAGAAGGAGAAGACAGACTACTGACTCATTTCACTTTGGCTCCTAAAGTAGTCTCAGAATGGTAATGACCCACAGACCTTACTTCCTTAATTGAGATTTGATTTAGTAACCTTGAAAAAGCAAAAGACTGTTTCCTTTTAGTAATTCCCACTTAGCTTTCTCAGTGACTTGTATCTTACTTAATTCAAATATGCTGAGAATCTGTTCACACAGTTAACCTAAAAGGAATATTGCTGTAGTTTTTATACAACTAAATTTTGTAAGTCAAGGATAAAATACTAATTTTTTAGTCACTTCACATATAATAGAAATATAATTCTGCCTTATAGCTGCCTTATACCTTATAGAATCATATTAAATCATATTGCTTTAGGTAAATTGAGTCATATCATTCCTCTGTATATGAAAAAACTATGCCAAACATTGAAATATGTGGCCATTTTGTTAGACAAAGGCAGCATTTTCTCTCTAGTTTCCTATAATGTGCATCACCAAGTAGGGAGGAAGAGAACTACAATTATGTGTGCATCTGTTTGGGTTTTTTTTGTAACAATATCTGTTTCTAGCAATGAAGTAAAAATTTTACATAGACCTTTTATTTGTCAAATCAATCATAGTAATGGGTTTAAGTACCCATAGCTACAACTTCAGAGAATGTGATCTTTGTTTTAAACTTCAATGACAAGTTCCATGCAGAAAAACCTAGGCCTTCATTACTGGTAAATAAAGTGTTTTCTGAAAAAGACATGGTTTGGTATTTTCCACTTCTGACTTCTACCCCTAAATAATGGATAACTTGGAAAACACCAAGTGGTGAGAGCAACCTTGAAATACATTCAGCAATTTATTGAAATGTTTCTTCTGAAGAAAGAGCCTGACCAATCACTTCATCCCATTAATTTGAATAGTTTAATCCACTTTCATCATCTTTACAGCATGTGAATTGTACTCATTTATAATACCCATCCTCAGATGCTGCTGCAGAAAAGAAAGTTTTTCCCAGTTGTTATATTTACCAATTTTCCTCCTTGGATCCCAATGTGCTAGTTTTTGTTTGGGGAATGAGACTTTATGTGGAGGAAGTGCTTGGCAAGATTTTGACTAGATATTTTTTCAGCTCTCCATCACGAAAGGTATTTTATATCGTCTTAACTCTAAGTCTGCTTTTGAAAACTATGGCAAAGCTGATTGAATATGGAGCCAGCCAAAAAATGCGGTCAAAGGCCTATGTCTCCATCGAATAATGCTGCAGTCTGCCTAAAGCTTAAAGTAATAGGAAATTGTAGGCTGGGGACATTCCTAATCTGTGTATTGGATTTGAGACAACAACAGAGGCAAGAAATAACTCAAACAACAAAACAGTCGCATGTTCCAAAGTGCTTTGCACTCTATAGCTCAGTAATACTGTCCTTTAATTCAATCTTTGCAGGTCCCATAGCTGGTTTGTTCTGTTCTGTTAAAAATTTGTAGAATTTTGTCTAAATTGAGAAAGAATAAATTTTGATGGAATGAAGGGAAGATTGCCACTATGTGTGCACAAACTTTTACACACACACACACACACACACACACACACAAATTTATTAACCCTTTGATGAATATTTAAGACTGCTAACAGTACCTGCTTTCTAGCTCAAAATGTTTTTCAGTATTTAAAGGCTGAGATTGTAACTTATGATATAATAAAAGGTCTTTTCCTTGCTCATCTACCTAGCTTCTCCTACTCCAGCTGCCATCCCTAACTTTTTTAACTTTTCACAATAGTAAAATATCAACAATTAGGGTTAAGTTTGCACAAGTAGAATTACTAATCTAAGTTGGATCATTGCCTCTAGATGATTTTTGGTAAGGTAACAGTTATTATTAAGAATGGGGCAACCTTAAAGTCCTTGGCAAATGGTAAATTTTCACGGAGAAAGAAAGGAGGAAAAGATTTAGGACACTATGCTTTACTGGCGTGGTGTAAATCGGGTTTGATTGCGAAGGACACACATACTAGGTCATGGCAATGAAAGTTCTGATCATTGTAAAGGCAACTAACAATTCCACTGTAAGACAGATCTTTATAGAGAAAATATTTGTTAGTGAAGTGCTCAGACCTTGAAAGTACCAGGTAGAATCAAAGAAACAAACAAAAAAGATAGATATTTTCTCTATATAATACAGAGATAGATAGGTAGATAGGTAGATAGATCTATATCTTTATCTATATGTTATATATACATGCATTTATATATGCATATATATGGAGAGAGAGAGAGATGGGTAGGTAATATTTGTATCCACATAGATGGATATATATTTCTCCTGATTACAGTAGTGCTTTACCTCTATTATTTTTGTTTCCCTTTCACTAGCCTATGAGGTGGGTATGAAAGACAGCTCCTTCTAGCAGTTTCTTTTGTCACAAGAAGATGGAAAATGACCTCTATAGGCTAGAGAAGAGGCAATAAGAATGTGAAGAGAAAATAAGAAAGAAACAACATAAAACCCAGTCTAAGTCCTGGGAAAGTGGGGAACATAAGCCCCTTTAAGTTTCAATTTCTCCAGGAGAAAAAATTTGAATCTCCTTTCTCTGGCGAAACACAGAAAACCTGCAAGCTTCATGGAAAATCCTCCCTCGACATCATGTTACAAGAATTGATAATACGATATGTCTCACAATTACAGTATTAGAGAGAGCCCGTAGGATTTTCAAGCTCTGGGGTTGCTACGCAGAATATAAAATTTTTTCCATCGTTCCCAGAAATCAGGTGCAGAAATTATCTGAGGAGGCGAGAAAGCCTTCTGAGAGAAGGCTATAGCAGAGGTCAAGATTAAATAATCCAGCAGGGAGTCAGATAAGACACTATTACATTGAAATGATGTCACCAAGCAACAGAATGCAGTTCAGTATTAGACAGAATTTGTTTGCATCCCAGAAAACCAAGACAAATAAAGATAACAATGAGATGGCCCTTCATAATGATGGCAATGTGGCCTTTGTACTCATATATACACCCTTGCAAACTTAGAATAAATCACAGGAAGAAGAAAGAAGAAAGAGGACCATCATGAATCTAATTACACTTAAACTGACAAATATTGAAAGTGACTGAGTTTGTCTAGAAGTGGGTTGGTTACTTTTTCTGCCTCAAACAAAATGGGGGCTCCAACAGAAATGAATTTTAATTTTAGAAAAATATTACATATTTACATACCTAAGTTCATGGTACTATGAAATTAGAGCACTGATTAATATATCAACTTTCCATGTAAGATTTTATTTTTACAGAGAATAACATCAAGTAAGAACAATAAGAAAGAAAAAAACAAAACAGGTTTGGAATGGAATCCCTGCAATATTGGCAGTTTGCCACGGGTGGGAGGGGGGGGTGCTGTGAAAAACTTAACTGAGAAAATGGGCAAATAGGCTTTTAAAAAATCTACGTATGTTTTGCTCAGCATTATACATCTGACAGAGGATTACTAAACTTACATATTGGAAAGATTTAATGTTAAACTAATGTTGGCCTTGGCAGTTATCTACATACACTCATAACGGTATTCTTTTTAGCAATTTTAAAATTTTTTAAAATTTATCAATATACAGTGTAGTTGATTTTTCTGTCCCTTTACTGATTCTTCTTTTCCCCCCTGCCCTTCCTACCCAATCAACATCATATCTGTTCACTTAACAGGTTCAAGGAATTATTATGATTATTGTGTGTTTTTTCACATTTATTTATTTGTATATTTATTTATGCATTTTTATTATCTACCACATAGAAGTGAGAACAAACTATTTTTCTTTCTGTGCCTGGCTTACTTCACTTAATATAATTTTCTCTAAGTCCATCCATGTTGCTGCGAATGGTAGCATTTCATTCTTTTTACAGCAGAGGAGTATTCCATTTTGTAGATATACCACAGTTTCCTTATCCACTTATCTGATGATGGGCATTTAGGCTGGTTCCAACTTTTGGCTATGGTAATTAGTGCTGCAGTAAAGATGGGAGTACAGGTATCCCTTTGACATTATGATTTCTGTTCCTCTGGAAATATATACCCAGCAGTGGGATAGCTGGGTAATATGGTAGATCCATCTGCAATTGTTTGAGGAACCTCCATACCATTTTCCATAAAGGCTGCACCATTTTGCAGTCCCATAAACAGTGTAGGAGGGTTCCTTTTTCTCTGCATCCATGTCAGCATTTATTATTCTCAGTCTTTTGGTTATTAGCTAGCCTAATTGGAATGAGAGGATATCTCAAAGTTGTTTTGATCTGCATTTCCCAAATGCCGAGTGATGTTGAGCATCTTTTCATGTGTCTGTTGGCCATTAGTATATTTTCCTTTGAAAAATGCCTATTCAGCTCCTTTGCCCAAATTTTAGTTGGTTTACTTGTTTTTTGATTTTTTGTTTTTTTCCCCTTAAGCTCTTTGACTTCCTTGTGTATTCTGGATATTAATCCTTTGTCGGATGCGTACTTTGCAAATATTTTCTCCCCCTCTGTTGGTTGTCTTTTCACTCTGTTGTTTCTTTTGCTGTGCAGAAGCTTTTTAGTTTCATATAATCCCATTTGTTTATTTTTCCTTTGGTTTCCTGTGCTTTTGGGGTCTTACTCATAAACTCTATGCCCAATCCGACTTCCTGAAGTGTTTCTCCTATGTTCCTTTTAGGAGTTTTATTGTTTCAGGATGTATATTTTATTATTTAATCCATTCTGAGTTGATTTTGGTATATGGTGAGAGGTACAGGTCTAGTTTCGTTCTTCTACATATGGATGTCCAACTTTCCCAGCACCATTTACTGAAGAGACAGTCTCTTCCCCAGTGTGTAGTCTTGGTGCCTTTGTCAAAGATCCAATGGCTGTAGGTGTACGGATTGACTTCTGGGTTCTCTATTCTTTTCCATTGGTCCATGTGCCTGTTTAAAGTCAGGTAGTGTTGTGCTTCTGGCGTTTTTTTTTTTTTTTTTTTTTTTTTTTTGCTCATGATTGCTTTGATATTCATGGTCTTTCATTGTTCCATATGAATGTTAGAAATGGTTTTTCCATTTCTAAGGAGGATGTCATTGGTATTTTGATGGGGATTGCATTGAATCTGTAGATCAACTTGGGTAGTGTGGACATTTTCACAATGTTAATTCTTCCAATCCAAGAGCATGGGATATCTTTCCATCTTCTTCTGTCCTCTTTATTTCTCTGAACAGTGATTTGTAATTCACATTGTAGAGATTTCGAACACCTTTGATTAACTTTATTTCTAGGTATTTTATTTTTTTAGTGACTACTGTAAATGGGCTACCTTTCTTGATTTCTTTTTCTGCTAGTTCATTGTTGGAGTATAAAAATTCTACTGATATTTGTGTGTTGATTTTGTATCCTCCAACTTTGCTAAAATCATTTATCAACTCTAAGAGTTTTTTTGTTGAGTCATTAGTCTGCTCTGTATATAGGATCACATCATCTGTAAACAGGGACAGTTTGACTCTATGTTTTCCAATCTGGATGCCTTTTGTTTCCTTCTCTTCTCTGATTGCTCTGGCTAGTACTTACAACACTATGGTTGAATAGGAGTGGCAAGAGTGGGCATCCTTGTCTTGTTCCTGATCTTACGGCAAAAACTTTCAACTTTTCCCCATTCAGTATGATATTGGCAGTGATTTTGTGATATATGGCTTTAATGGTGTTGAGATACTTTCCTTCTAAACCTAATTTATAGAGTCTTTATCATGAACAAATGTTGAATTTTGTCAATGATTTTTCAGCATCTATAGAGATGATCACATGGTTTTTGTCTTTGATTTTGTTGATGTGGTATATCACATTTGTTGACCTGCGTATATTGAACAATCCTTGCATCCCTGGGATGAATCCCACTGGATTATGGTGTATAATTTTATGTACGTGTTGTTGTATTCTTTTTTAAAAAATTTTATTTTGTTGATATACAATGTGGTTGATTATTGTGGCCAATTAACGAAAAATCCCTCCCTCCTCCCTCTCCCCCCTCCCACCCAAAAATGTCCTTTCTGTATGCTTGTCATGTCAACTTCAAGGAATTATAATTGTTATGTCATCTCCCCCCCGTTTTTTTTCCTTTTCTGTGTGTGTGAATTTATTTATTTATTTTTATCTCCCACCAATAAGTGAGAACATATGGTATTTCTCTTTCTGTGCCTGACTCGTTTCACTTAATATAATTCTCTCAAGGTCCATCCATGTTGTTGCAAATGGTAGTACTTCATTCTTTTTTATGGCTGAGTAGTATTCCATTGTGTAGATATACCACATTTTCCATATCTACTCATTCGATGATGGACATTTGTGCTGGTTCCAACTCTTGGCTACTATAAATAGTGCTGTGATGAATATTGGGGAACAGGTATACCTTTGACTTGATGATTTCCATTCCTCTGGGTATATTCCCAGCAGTGGGATAGCTGGGTCATATGGTAGATCTATCTGCAATTGTTTGAGGAACCTCCATACCACTTTCCATAGAGGCTGCACCATTTTGCAGTCCCACCAACAATGGATGAGAGTTCCTTTTTCTCCGCAACCTCACCAGCATTTATCGTTCAGAGTCTTTTGGATTTTAGCCATGCTAACTGGGGTGAGATGGTATCTCAGTGTAGTTTTGATTTGCATTTCCCAGATGCTGAGTGATGTTGAGCATTTTTTCATATGTCTGTTGGCCATTTGTATATCTTTCTTAGAAAAATGCCTACTTAGCTGTTTTGCCCATTTTTTAATTGGGTTTCTTTTTTTTTTCTTGTAAAGTTGTTTGAGTTCCTTGTATATTCTGGATATTAATCCTTTGTCAGATGTATATTTTGCAAATATTTTCTCCCACTCTGTTGGTTGTCTTTTAACTCTGTTAATTGTTTCTTTTGCTGTACAGACGTTCTTCAGTTTGATATAATCCCATTTGTTTATTTTTCCTTTGGTTGCCCATGCTTTTGGGGTCATATTCATGAAATCTGTGTCCAGTTCTACTTCCTGAAGTGTTTCTCCTATGTTTTCTTTAAGAAGATTTACTGTTTCAGGGTGTATATTTAATTCTTTAATCCACTTTGAGTTGACTTTAGTGTATGGTGAAAGGTATGGGTCTAATTTCATTCTCCTGCATGTTGATATCCCGTTCTCCTAGCACCATTTGCTAAAGAGGCAGTCTCTTCCCCAGTGAATAGGCTTGGTGCCTTTGTCAAAGATCAGATGGCTGTAGGTGTGTGGGTTGATTTCTGGATTCTCTATTCTATTCCATTGATCAGTGTGTCTGTTTTTATGCCAGTACCATACTGTTTTGGTTATTATAGCTTTGTAGTATATTTTAAAGTTAGGTAGTGTTATGCCTCCAGTTTTATTTTTTTGCTCAGTGTTGCTTTGGCTATGAGTGTTCTTTTGTTATTCCATATAAATGTCTGAGGTGAGCATTTAATGCAATAAATTTCCCCCTTAATACTGCTTTTGCAGTATCCCACAGGTTTTGGTATGATGTATCATTATTTTCATTAGTTTCAATAATTTTTTTGATTTCCTGCTTGATTTCTTCTTGGACCCATATGTCATTAAGTAGAATGCTGTTTAATTTTCATGTGTTTGTATAGTTGCCAGAATTTCGTTTGTTATTGATTTCTAATTTTAATCCATTTTGGTCTGAGAAAATACATGGGATAATTCCAGTTTTTTTAAAATTTGTTGAGACTTGATTTGTGACCTAATATGTGATATATCCTGGAGAATGATCCATGTGCTGATGAGAAGAATGAATATTCTGAGGTTGTTGGATGGAATGTTTTGTAGATATCTGCCAAGTCCATTTGGTCCACAGTATTGTTTAGGTCTTGTGTTTCTCTGCTGATTCTTTGCCTAGATGATCTGTCCAATATTCACAGTGGGGTGCTCAGGTCCCCTGCTATTATGTTATTAGTGTTTATTTCCTTCTTTAGGTCTAATAGAGTTTGTTTTATAAATCTGGCTGCTCCAACATTGGGTGCATATATATTTATGATTGTTGTCTTCTTGATGGATCAATCCTTTTATCATTATGTAGCATCCCTCATTGTCTCCTTTTATGGTTTTTTGTTGAAAGTCTATTTTATCAGATATAAGAATATCTACTCCAGCTTGTTTTTCTTTTCTGTTTGCATGGTAAATCTTTTTCCATTATTTCACTCTTAGTCTACGTGAGTCTTTATTGGTGAGGTGGGTCTCTTGAAGGCAGCATATAGTTGGTTCCTCCTTTTTAATCCTGTCAGCCAATCTGTGTCTTTTGATTGGGGAATTTAAGCCTTTTATATTAAGAGTTGTTATTTAAAAGTGTTGATTTATTCCTAGCATTTTCTTGATTATTGTTTGGTTGTCTTAGATATCTTTTGTTCCTTGCTTTCTGTGTTTGTTGGTTCCTTGCATTGTAGATAGACTTTTTCTTTGTTTGTTTTCTCTTCATGAATGCCATTTTTATTATACTAGTTTGTTTTGATTTTTCTTGGGTTTTTATGGCAGTGGTAGTTATTTTTCAGGAACCAAACCCAGTACTCCCTTGAGAATTTCTTGTAATGGTGGCCGTGTGGTGGTGAACTCCTGCAGTTTTTGTTTGTCTGAGAAATATTCTATTTGCCCTTCATTTTGGAAAGATAGCCTTGCAGGGTAGAGTATTCTTGGCTGACAATCTCTGTCTTTTAGTATTTTGAATATATCATCCCATTCCATTCTGGCTTTTAGGGTTTGTGATGAAAAGTCTGATGTTAGCCTGATTGGGGCTCCATTATAGGTGATTTGATGCTTCTCTCTTGCAGCTTTTAAGATTCTCTCCTTGTCTTTGAGTTTTGCCAATTAGACTATAACATGTCTTGGAGAAGACATGTTGTTGTATTCTATTAGCTAATATTTTATTGAGAATTTTTGCATCTTTATTAATCAAAAATATTGGCCTGTAGTTTTCTTTTTTTCTCTATCTTTGGCTGGTTTTGGTATCAGGGTGATGTTTCCCTTATAGATTGTGTTTGATAGAATATCATCTGTTTCAGTATTTTGGAACAGTTTGTAGAGAATTGATTTTAATTTTCCCCTTAAGGTTTGGTAAAATTCTGCAGTGAATCCATCCAGTCTTGGTTTTTTCTTTGTTGGGAGACTGTTGATTACAGCTTCAATCTTCTTGACTTTTATTGGTTGGTTTGGATTTTCTTTGTCTTTTTGGCTCACTCTTGGTAGTTTGTGTGTATCCCAAAATTTTGATACACTTCCTTCAGATTTTCAAATTTGTTGGCATTTTGTTGTTTATAGTAGTCTCGAATGTTTCTTTGTATTTCCAAGGTGTTGGTTGTAATATCTCCCTTTTCAATTCTAGTTTTTGTTATTTGTGTCTTTTCTCTTCATTTTTTAGTTAGCTTAACTGAAGGTTTGTCAATTTTATTTATCTTCTTGAAAAACCAACTTTTTTTCATCAATCTTTTGTATCCTTTTTTTGGAGTTTCTATTTCATTTAGTTCTTCTCTGATCTTTTTTCTTTCCATCTACTAACTTTGGGTTTGATTTGTTCTTGTTATACTGGTTCTTTAAGGTGAAGTATTAGGTTGTTTACTTGCCATCTTTACATTCTTCTGAGGTAAGCATTTATTGGGATAAACTTCCCACCTAGTACTGCTTTTGCAGTATGCCACAGGTTTTGTAATAATGTGTTTTTATTTTCATTATTAGCAATAAGTTCTATGATTTCCTGTTTAATTTTTTCCTGGTCCCATATACCATTAAGTTGAATGTTTAATTTCCATGTATTTTTATAGTTTACAGAGTTTCATTAGTTATTGATTTCTAATTTTAATCTATTGTGGTCTGAAAAAATACATGGAATAATTCCAATTTTTTTGATTTTTTTGAGACTTGTTTTGTGATGTAACATGTGGTCTATCTTGGAGAGTGTTCCATGTGCTGATGAGAAGAATGAATTTTCTGTAGTTGTTTGATGAAATGTTCTGCAGATGTCCTCTAAGTCCAATTAGTCTAAAGTGTTGTTTAAATCTTGCGTATCTCTGTTGATTTTTTACCTAGATGATCAGTCCAATGTTGAGAGTGGGCTGTTCGTGTCCCCTACTCTTATGGTATTAGTGTCTAACTCTTTCTTTAGGTCTAATATTGTTTGCTTTATGTATTTGGCTGCTCTGATGTTGAGTGCATATATATTTATGATTATGCCTTCTTGCTGGATAGATCCCTTTATCATTTTATCGTGGTCTTCTTTATCTCTTTTTGTGGTTTTTGTTTTAAAGTCTATTTTATCTGATATAAGAATAGCTATTCCAGCTCTTTTTTCATTTCTATGTGCATGGTGTATCTTTTACCATCCTTTCACTCTTAGTCTATGTGTTTCTTGACAGGTGAAGTGAGTATCGAAGACAGCATATTGCTGGGTCCATCTTTTTTAATCCAAGCAGTCAGTCTGTGTCTTCTAAGAGGATAATTTATCCTTTTACATTAAGAGTTATTATTGAAATGTTTTGATTTACTCCTGTCAATTTATTGATTTTTTTCAGATGCTTTAAATATCTTTTGTTCCTTTCATTCTGATTTACTTTTTATCTTTTGTGTTTGTTGGTTTCTTGAGATGGTAGATAAACTTCTTTTCTATTTATTGTTTTCATTTTTGTTTACTTGTGGGTTTTGTTCCTTCTTGAATATTCATGGTAGTGATGGTTGTTTTTCAGGTTCCAGACACAGTACTCTCTTGAGAATTTCTTGTAAGTCTAGTTGTTTGGTAGTGAACTCCCACAGCTTTTGTTTTTCTGAGAAATATACTATTTGTCCTTTATTTTGGAAGGATAGCCTGCTGGTAAAGTCTTCTTGGCTGGCAATTTTTGTGTTTTAGTATTTTGAATATATCATCCCACTCTCTTCAGGTTTTTTAGTGTTTCTGATGAAAAGTCTGTTGTTAGTCTGATAGGGCTCCCTTATAGATGACTTCACCCTTCTCTCTTGAAGCTTTTAAGATTCTCTCTTTGTCTTTGAGCTTTGTCAGTTTGACTATAACTTGTCTTGGAGTGGACCTTTTTGAATTGAATATGTTTGTGGATCATTGAGCCTCCTGCATCTGAAGCTCTGTATCTTTCCCTATACCTGGGAAGTTTTCTGCTGTTATTTCATTGAATAAGATTTCAATGCCCTTTCCTCCCTTCTGGAATACCCACAATTCAGATATTTGAGCGCTTAAGATTGTCTGCTATCTCTCTTAGATTTTCTTCAATTTTTAATTTCTTTTTTCTTTTTTTGTGTCTGCCTGTATTATTTCGAACAGGCCATCTTCAAGGTCAGAAATTCTCTCATGTTTGGTCTAGCCTGCTGTTTAAGCTCTCCATTGTGCTTGAAATTCCTTGTCAGTCATTTCAAGGACTTCCTGTTCTATAGGATCTGGTACTTGAGGGTTATTATATTCCTCTGTTGATGTCATATCTTCTTGCTTTTTCATATTTCTAGTATCTCTCCATTGGTGTATAGTCATCTGGTAGAGAAGCTACTTTTTGTAGTACTCTAGAGTGGGTTAGCAGAGAGGGAGTTCCTCTTGCAGGTTTGTTTTATAATGACAGTTGAATGGGGTGTTTTAGTATTGGAGCCAGGTAGTGTAGTCTCTGTGAAGGTATTTTGGCCAAATTTGGTGTTGAAGTTGCATGAAAGTGCCTGGGTGACCTAGTCCCTAGGACATTTATTATTTCTTTGCTGCAGTTGGTGACACTATATAGTTTCATGAGAACATGGGAAAGGTCTCAAATTTGGGGGAATAGAGCCTTGGAGTCTTGTCAATTTTTGGTTATACTGAATGCTCTTGGGCAGGACTGTTGGCACTATGACTAGCTCAACATGACTCTATTGGGTACACTGGCATATACCAGTGCTCCTTGATTTGAATGGGTGACTCTGGATGGGTTTTTTTCTTTTCTCTTTCCTCTTTCCTTGGGCTCCGATGGTGATGCTTCTTCTGTCTATGCCAATGAGTGGTCACCAGGAAACCTGTGAGGTATTGGTGGCTGTGTTTTGGCAGCAAGCCATCCTTATAGCAGCAGTTGCTGAGGCAGAGGCTGTCATAGTCCACTTGTTCTGCACTGGTGCCTGCAGCAGTGGCAGAGTCTATTGTTGATGTACGGCTGCTTGTAGCTCCATTGGGGCCTCTGTGGCCACAGGGTGGGCTTCTCAGAGACAGGGCCTCAACTGCCTGATCTCCCATGGGGGCTACTGGGTTGGCACTGCTCTGTTGGGGCCTCTGCAACAGTGAGGTGGGTTTATTGGGTGTGGGGCCTTGCCTACATGGGTTCCCATGGGGGCTGCTGGGTCAGCGCTGCTACACTCATAACTATGTAACATTAGAGCTATATTGTCTTCATTTTCCTGATGAGAAAACTAAAATTCAGAGTAAGGAAATTATTTGGCTTTCTTAACCCTATGCTCTGAATTTATAGACATCAACAGTTGAGTTCTAGGAAATGTCTGGCATGGATTACATTAATTTTAAAAACAAACAAAAAGTAAAAATAACATCCCATGGGATTATAATTGCTTTAGATGTATTGTTAGAAGTAAATAAATAATTGGATATAAACTATTTTGAAAAGTGTTAATTGCTACACAAATATGAAGTATCTTTATTAATGGTATAATGAAGTCATAAGATGATTCTATGCTCCACAGTGCCTAGGCTAGAATCTTCCAAATGGAGAAAATAATCTTTTTGTCTGAGTTAATGGCACAAGGTGAAAATGAAATTATTTCTTTGACATATGGGGGATGACTATTTTAAACACTGCAGCATGGCTATGACTACCCTTTTCATTAGCTTAGCTTACGTGAAATCCACAAACATTATTAGTGCTCATAAAATTACCAAGCCCTCTTGAAACTGACTACAGAATTGGCCCCTGTGACAATTATCAGTCCTGCAGCCTGCTTCACATTGACCACAGCAATACTATTTTTTTTTTATTATATCCAAATTTGTCAGCCACTAATTTCAAAAGACACTTTGATTTTCATGTTACTGCAAAGAACTAAAAGGAGAGCCTGACAAGATTTTATTACCACCTTTTGTAACTTTGAAGATGTCAATCAAATCTTTTATAACATTGTTTTGCCAGCAACATTCTTATGCTCTGCAAAAACTGTATATTCCATCAGTTCTAAAAACTAACTAAAGGCTAATTAAAAAAAAATAGCTGTTACACATGCAATTGATTTGGGTATTTCTTACTTTCTATTTGCTTTTTTTTTGTTTTATTTTCATTATCATTGATAGTGGTATATCTAAGGGAAAACACAGACACAAACAAAAAAAATGAAAACAATACACCTGAAAATACCTTTTTTTTCTTACAAGTGGATTTTCTTCAGATTGTGTCCAGATGCTACCATCACCCACTTATTTCACAGGAGCAGCTTGCTGAGAGCTGTACCTGATTGGTCCTGGTCCTGATCTTGCCAAATGGGATCACAATCCACAGTTTTGGGTGTTAGCAGAGGTCCCCAGGACTCCATCATCACCTCTTGATTTTGATGATATTGCAACTCTATGGTAGTCCAAAATGTGCAACTTTGGGTCTCATTTGATGTGTACCCTTTTTCCCCTTTAGGGCCATTATCTATCATATTATCAAAACTCTTTTCTATCATGTACCTTATGTTACCTGTCTTCAGACCTATCTTGAGACCTGCTTAAAGCTTCACTGCTTTTGAGACACTGACTTACCGTCTAGTGTAGCCTAAATCAGACTTAGAGTAATATTTTACATGGCAACTTTCCTCAGCTTTAAAGGAGAAATTACGGTTTGTTTAGGAGTTGGCTGCTTCACCAATTCCGAATTCACAGAAAATATTTGTTTTCATTGTACCAAATTGATTGCATTAGCAACCCATATCAAGTGTTTCACCTTGACATTAAAATATTTTTAAAAGATATATTATTGCAGTAACAAAACAAGACAAAACAAAAAAACACCACTCTCTTCTCTTCCCTGAGAGATCCTTAGATTCAGGGATTGCTACACATGCTATATCAAGAGTTCACCAAGTCACTTGACAAGTATTCTCATGATATCTTTGTGAATAAAATTTACTGGTTGAAAGGTAAGGTAGGAGTTCATGCTATTCCCCCTTTGACAATTCAGGGCAAAGTGGTTAAAAATCACACTCATTAAATAAAATCGGCACATGTTGAGTGAAACGTATGTGTCTTAACTCTCAAACTTGCCTTATTAGCATGTGAAATCAATGTGCTAGGTATGCTCTTTAACATTTCCAATGGGGTAGTGAATATGAATTTTTATCCTCATGGGAGAGATAGGGAAATGGAGGCTAAATGTGGTCAAATGCTTTATCCAAGTATAAGTGGTGGAGACAGATTTCAAAGTCATTTCCATTTCTCCACTTTCTCATCATCCTTTTCTAATTTGGTTTCCAAATTACTTCATCACTTCACAAAACTGCCCTTGATAAGATCATTAACAATCCCTATGTTCTCCAAACCAAGGAGCAATTATCAATCTTCAATTTGCCTTACCTTCTTGAATTACTCTCTCCTTTTAGCTTTCATGACTCCATATTCACCTAGATTTAGCCTGCTTCTCTGTCTGTATTTAATAATATCATTTAGAGATTCTAACTCTTCTAGAGTTTCTTAAGAATGCTGAATTATTTTAAGTTATGTTACAGCATGCTTTTGAAGTATAATTATGACTTTATTGCTCATGAATAAGCATTTCATTTTCTCTACTTTGTGGTCACACAAAGATGTCAATCTTTTCTGAATGATATTCATGGTGGAGTTGATTTGAATGAGCCTTGGTTTTGCAATTGAAGTTGGCTTATAGTTGGCTTTATTGAATCCACTCATGAGGCCAGATATGATGTCCTAACTCAGGTCTCACAGCATATAAGAAATTGGCCGTTGTGTACTCATTTAGTAGATTTTTTTTCATGTGGAACTTAAAACAAATTGGAGCCATATTTGCTCCCTGAATCTTCAGGTACATATAGGCATCTTGATTCAGTTTAACTCTTCTTGGCCAACACATCAATCTCAGGCAAACACACTGAGTTCACCAGATACTATGACAATGCCCAAATCTGAATTACTGACAGGAATCTTATTACATAGCATTCCTCTATTGAAGGCCAATATACAACCTCACTCTTTTCAGCTTAATCAGTCTACCATAAGTATACTTTTAGACTTAGATTACTTCTTGACAGATCAAAGAAGTTATATTAAGAGAAATTGGTTCAACATATAGAAGAACTTATAAGAGTATACAGACCCAGATTTTAAAGCAGCAAACTAGCTGCATCTAAATGATTCTACCTCTATTTCCAAGGAGAAAAACATATTGGAGAAATTAATTATTGAAATCAACATATTCTAGTATCTGACATTACTATGACTTCAATCAGTATGAAAATCATTGAAACTATAAATCTTGTCTTTACTGGCATGCAAATTTGTAGTGACCCAATTGAAAATCACATTTCAAAAGTCTTGATTTTTTTTTTAATGGAAAAATATTGTCAAGCAGTATGCAAATTCAATAGCGGAATCTTTAGAAGTCTCATGGGAGAATCTGGCACAGCCTATTTTTAAGAGTTGTATTTTATTGTAAATCTTGGTTCATTGTATGCAGCCCAACATATGTCGCCAAAATGTGTTATCTCCCTAGGTAACTCTTGAGTAAAAACTGTCATGTTTTATGAGACTCATGATTATTTTATTTTAAATTATATTTTATCATCTATTTCTGAACTTGGGGTATTTTATATCCTTGCACATAATCCAAGATATTTTCTATTTGACATTTTGTATTCCAGAAGGTGGGACACCAAATCTGATTTGAATTATGTCTTATCTCACTTCTTATATATTCATAATTTTTTTTCTTTTAAAAAAATTTTTTTCCTTTATTACCTTCCCCCAGTATTCTGGTCCATCCTTATTATCTATCATTACTCTCCTCTTCTTAGATCGACAAATGTTTGATTTGCTTGTTTTGTTTTTACCATTTGGTTTAAAGACAGTTTTGAACAATGCTTAAGATTACGGACTTTGAAGTCAGGAGGCATAGTTATTAAAGGCTCAGGTATTTATCTGGTAATCTTTTTGCAATGAGAGGCTTAGGTTTGGGGTCAAATAGAAAAGTTCAAATCCTGGTCTGCTACTTATTGGCTACGTTATCTGAAACAAATG
The DNA here is from genome assembly GCF_027409185.1 of Cynocephalus volans. NCBI lineage: Eukaryota > Metazoa > Chordata > Mammalia > Dermoptera > Cynocephalidae > Cynocephalus > Cynocephalus volans. Next base: position 107,292,307 of record NC_084478.1, on the reverse strand, counting down.
ATTTAAACTTACCAAGCCTCAGTTTTCACATCTGTAAAGCAGAGATTACAATATTCATTTCATAGATATTTGGTCTCAATTAAAAGAGTTAATTGTGTGCATATCCCTTATATTGCATGACACACAACAAGCACTTGATATATAGTATATTTTATTACCATTATTATTATTGTTATGGAAACAAATATTGAGGACAACATGATGAATTTCTTATAGTGGAAGTTATATCTTAAATCATTACAATTTAAAGCAGTAAACACTTATTGAGCAATGAAGTGATTTAGAAACCAAATTAGAAAAGGATGATGAGAAACTGTAGAAATGGAAATGACTTTGAAATTTGTCTCCATCACTTATACTTGGATAAGGCATTTGACCACTCTTAGCTTCCGTTTCCCTATCTCTCCCAAGAAGATAACAATTCATATTCACTAACTCCATTGGAAATATGTTTCAAGTTTTGGGGACTTTGTTGAATTTTATATGTCCATTTCTATATGAACCCTTAATAACTGCCAGTGAAGTTTTTCTGTTAGAAATATTTTAGATTTAAGTAACAGAAAACTCAACACATAGTGCATTAGGAAAATAAATAATAAAATGAACATGTGTTTTTTTTTAACAACTGAAAAGACCAGGGGTAGAGACCCAGTTCATCTATACAACTTGACTCTTCTTTGGCTGAATTGGCTTCATACTCAAGCTTTATGAAGTCAGAAGGTAGTGACAGCTGTTTGCTATCCCTACATCATCTCAGGTTTCTGTCCAACTTGATTTCTAGTGTGTTTTGCATAGTGTACAACTAGAAATAGTTACATTTTGAAACAATTCAAGACCAAAGTTGCTAGCATCATTTTGCTGTTGTGCCAGTTAATATTTGTAGAGTCCCATTAAATGTAAGTACACGGAGAACATCAAATGTAGAGGAAACCATCTGATAAACAGCATTCCAGTAGGAAAAGAAAAGAACAATGTTCCATCTCTGGGTGTGAACACTGTCACCCTAGCTGGACCTGTCCTGGGTTTCAGACCTTAACTGCTGGGCTCCTGACTTGGCTTCTTGGGTTTCTAACTCCTGGCATTTCTAACTGTTCTTTCCAGTGTTTTTTGTTGTTATTTCAGAAATAATCATGTTTCAAAACATACACAAAAGCAAAGAATAATCACAGAACAGAAGTGAATACAGTTAATATTTTGGTATATAGCCTTATAGCTTTTTGTATGCATGGTCATTTATCAAAAATGAAGTTATCTTCTACCAACTAATTGTAACCAGCTTGTTTCATAACATTATTTTTCTGTCATGAAACAATTACATCAATTTAAAATAAAAATGACAAGCCTCTATCCAAGAAACGTCAACAAAAATATAAATCTGTATTTTTGGCTACAGTAGGTTACAGTCCCATCTTTAAAATAATCACCAAGGGTGGAGAAACGGCTTAGTCTGATCAGGGTCTAAACTTGGAATTTTGAGGTAATCTCAATCCTACACAGATCACATATATTGAGAGTGAAGAAAAAGGTATTCCTCAAAGGAAATACTAGGTGGTTGTTTCAACAGAAAAAAGATGTTGAGCAAAAAACAATAAATATTTACTTCATAAGGTAAGATTTTTTTCAAGCTGAAATATTTAAAACACATGCCCAAAGATGAATCAAATACCTAATGATCATACAGCTAGAAAACCTTTTCTGTTACACCACAGCAAACTGATCAACAGCTTGTTTTTATTTGGTCAATGTAATTTTATCAGTTATCACAAGGTATTGTTATTATGGATGTTAGAGTTTTGCCTAATACTCATTGTTGAAAAAGGTTTAATTAGTTATTTGAAAATTACAAATACCTTCTGAATTTAAAGTCAATATCCAAAAAGTAAAATAAATATTTTCAATGTTAACTATTTCTTTTGCCAAATATTACTCAAAGCTAGAAAATGTAAATAAGCAAACTACAATTTGAACTTTCACATCTCATGTTACATATTTCATGAAAGTGGTAAAACTATCAGAAATATATATTTTTCTAAATCAGAAGCATAATAACTGAGTAAAGACAAAATGACAAGGGGAGACAAACTTGAAAAAATAAAATATGATTACCGATTTTAAAAATTTGAACTCTATTACCTTGAACTCAAATTCTAGAACTACTTTTTCCACAGAATCAGTTTACACTTTATCTTTCAAACCTCACTCTTCCATGAAGATATTGGCAATTTTATTTGGGAGGGGGATGAGGTAATTCATCTTCAAAAACCTTTTGAAAATGAAGCTGAGTTTTTCAAAAGCTATGTTTCCTTCCATAAATGTGTTTATCTTTACACCCATTCACACTTCATAACTTTTTGTAGAACATAAACATGGTCAGTGCTTTAATAACTATAAAAACTATAAAAAGGAAAGCACTGGTAGATGTAAAAGATCCAAAATGCTCCAAATTGTGCTATATGGAAAAACCATAAAAGACATAATACTGATTAATAATAATCTAATTAACATAAAAAAATACACATAGTTTGACACATTTGTGAAAATGTGTCAAAGATAATATGTTTTCTGATAATATAGTTTTATCTTTATTTTTCTACTTCTCTTGCCTTTCATGGCTCAGGTTAACTCAAAGACAAAAAGTAATAGATGCAATACTTACAATAGATAGTATCCACCCGTACATAACAATAGGGAAATTATTATGTATGAATTTATGAAATTAACACATTAAATTTTCATTATTTTTTAAGAAATCAACTAAGTTCCACAATCAACTACTGCTGTCTTAATTTTCTTTTCTGGAAAGGTGATATAAGAGCAAAGAGGATAGAAAAGAGAGAGGACTTTTAAGATAAACCTCGAGCTCTCCTACTTGCACCCAGAAGTCCCAGACCTATTCATATCTACCCCTCCCTTCACCAACTTTACCCAGTGCTATTTCTTGCTGTGTTATCTCTCTGTGCCCTCACTGACATCTTCTACATCCTATTTGCTTATAATTCCCTGTTTATCCCCGGGATTTATGTTTCTTATAGGCCAAGCACTTAACGTTTATTTCTTGTAATTTTTACTTTTTTTGTCCGTTCCATTCTATTTGCAATTGTATATCAAGTGTGTATGTATTGCTACCTCACCCTATATCTTCATAATTATTCTCCTTGTCATCCCCAGAAACAAAATATCCAAAGGCAGAGTGTTTGGAGAACCCTACTAAATAGTGGCTATAAGTCCAAGAGTAGGTGTTTGAAAGTCAAGGAGTTAAACATTTTCCTTTTAAACATTTTCTGTAAGCAGCCTATAATTTCAAAATGTTCACAAATTAGGATTTTTAGAACCTATACCTTGGGAACCAAAATGTAAAACCAAAACTTTCATAACCAAAAACTGAGTCCTCAATACTCTGTAAATAATGCATTGTCTAGAGAAGATCTATAGAAGATAAGATCAACATAGTTATGGTCTTTGGCCTGTAAAGAGCAACTTACAAAGTGAGCAATGGATTTAGATATGTAACAATATTGCAAATTGCATGTTTTGCAAAATACCTCCTTTTACAAGACAACTAAAATATTGGATAAAAGATAATTTAAAAATTTAAATGTATTGTAGAAATGTCAGGTAAGTAAGGGATATCACTAGAGGGTAAAAATAACAAGAAAGTATAAATTACAAAAGGTACATTAAAACCCAAAGGAGTTCTTGTTTCATCTGTTAATCCTGAATTAAATGGGTCAGAAGTAGAGGAAAAGAATCAAAGCCTAAGGCCCAAGCAAGGTAGGAAGTTGAACTGAAAGGTTCACAAAAAGCAGGTATATCTAGAGACTCACACACTCACAGTTTGAATAATAAAAAATTTCTCCCAAATGAGGGAAATAGATTAAAATGCCTGCTTATCTTGAAGTTTAGGCTTTTTGTGGAAAGGGAGAAAAATCACTGAGGATTCTGGAACACAAACTAGCCTTCATGTGAATTTGAGGATTTAATCAAACTATCTGTGTGGCCTGCAAAACTCAAAGCCAAAGGGAAAGGTAAGAGTAATGGCAAAAAACGGCAGACTAGGAAACTCCAGGTCCTTGTTCTCTCACAGAAACTTGGGGAAAAAAAAACTGGAGAAAACAACCTTATAAGAAATTTGGTAAACAGTCAAAAGTCTACAGTCACCAAACAAATAACCAATTAAGAAAAATCCACATTCAAAATTGTAGGTAATTTTATGGCAGTTTTACTCACCCATGCCACACACTTTTATGCCAGCATGAAACAGTCTTGTTTAAAAGCAGACAGAAGTTCCGTTTCCAATTAACTTCTTCAAAATGGAGGGAACAGAGCAGACCTTATGTGTAAAATTCTGACTGGTCTGAGGAATGTCTTGAGCTAGTCTCTTTTGCCTCAGATATCAGATAGGGAGAAGTCGCAAGCACTACTCATGAAAGGTGCAGAGACAATAAGAGCCTCAGATGCCTGACACAAGAAATTGTAGGTACAACAGACGATTTAAGAAATCAAGAAAAAGCTAGAATGATAGTCTTTGGTAAATTAAAACATTCTTAAGTAACCATGCATACAGGTGAATCAAAAAAGAAACACATGGGCCAGGAAATATACGTGCTCAGAAAAGTACTGAGAAGACTCAAACTTTTGCCACTGACTGATCCCAGAGATCAGATTAATCCCAACTAATTAATGAAGTACAGAGCCAGTCTGAAAAGACTGAGAAAGTATTTTTCGCCAATGACCAACTTTCAACAACAACAACAACAAAATCAAAAGTCATAGAAAGAAATGGCCCATTAAAGGAAGATAATAAATTATCAGGCAAGTTCCCTGAAGAATGCAGGCATCAGATATACTAGACTTTAAAACAACTGTCTAAAATATGCTCAAAGGGCTAAACAAACCACAGACATGGAGAAATAATTAAAAGAAATCAGGAAAAAAATGATCAACAAACAAAAAGATAATGTCAAGAAAGAGATAGAAATTGTTTTTAAAAGTTGAATGAAAATTATATAGCTGAAAAATAACACAAATGAATTGTGTTGAAAAAAAAGTTCAACAGCAGAGTCAAATGGACAGAAGAAAGAATCAGTAAACTTGAAGATAGGTCATTTGAAATTACTGAGTCTGAGAAACAAACAGAAAAAAAAAAAAGAAAGAAACATGAGCAGTTTAAGGGACTTATATGGAACACCATCAAGTTGGCCAATATACACATCATAGAAATCCCAGAAGAAGAAGAGAAAGAAAAGGACAGATATTATTTGAAACTAAGAAATTTCAAGTAGCATAATAAAAAGAAACCCCACGCTTAGACACATAATAATCAAACAGTTGAAAATCCAAGAAAAGAATCTTGAAAGCAGCAAGAGAAAAACACCTTGACACATACAAGAAATTCTAAGTAAGATTAGCAGTGGATTTTCCAGCATGAATCTTGGAGGCAAGAAGACAGTTGAGTTGGATAATGTATTTAAAGTACTAAAAGAAACAAAAAAACCTGCCAGATGAAAATACTATATCTGACAAAACTGTCCTTCAGAAATGAGGAAGATATTAAAACATTTCCAAATAAACAAAAGCTAAGGGAATTCATTACAACTAGACGTGCCCTACAAGGACTGCTAAAGGGAGTCTAATCAAGATGAAATGGGGAAAAAAAATGTAGATAGCAACTCAAAGCCATACAAAATTATAAAGATCTCCAGGAGAGGTTAACATATGGACAATGTAAACAATAGTAGTATTGTAATTTTGCTTTGTAATGCCACTTTTTTTCTACATGATTTAATCCATAAATGCATAAAATATTTATAAATATATTTTATTAGGTACACTATTTATAAACATGTTATTTGTGACATCAATAAGATAAGGTAAGGCATATGCAGCTGTCAAGGAATACAGTTTTTGGATGTGATTGAAGTTAAGATTGTATCCATTTAAAATAGGTTATGATAAATTTAAGATGCTATATATAATCTCTATTATAACCATAAATAAAATATAGAATACACAAAAAGTGTGAATAAAATTAAAACATGTCACAACAAAAAATCAACTAACCTCAAAGGAAGTCAGTATCAGAAAAAAATGCTTTATAAATATATAAGGCATACCAAAACCAAATAAAAGGTATGCTCTATGCAACCAGCAGTAACTTTAATGTAAATTGATTAAACTCACAGAACAGAAGGCAAAAATTGGCAGAATAGATTAAACAAACATGACCCAAAAAGGTGCTGTCTACAGGAGACTCAATTTAGACCTAAGAATACAAATAGGTTAAAAGAGAATTTATGAAAAAAAATTTTTCATTTACATATTAACCAAAAGAGAGCTGGGGTGACTCCATTGATATCAGGTAAGACAAATTTTAATTTAAAAACTGTTATAAGATACAAAGTGGGACAATATATATTGATAAAAGTGTCAATTTACCAGTACAATATAAAAATTATAAACATATATGCACCAATTATAAGAGCTCAAAATTCTATGAAGCAAACATTAAAACAATTGAAAGGAAAAATAAGTAGCTCTATAATAATCTTGAATACTTCAATATTTTACTAACAATAATGACTAGAATAACGAGATAGAAGATCAATAAGAAAATACAGAAGTTGAACATCACTATTGACCAATCGGAACAAACAAACATACACAGAATACTCCACCCAGCAACAGCAGAATACACATTTTTCTCAAGTGTGCATGAAATATTATCTAGTGTACATCATATGATAGGCCACAAGAAAAGTTTTAATAAATTTTGAAACATTAAAATTATACAAAGTATTTTTATAATCATATTGTTTACATATTTTTCTTTAGTACACATAAAACATTCTTTAAGAAAATCCATAGTTAAGTAACAAAATAAGTCTTACTAAATATGCAAGACTTATGTCATACAAAGTATCTTTTACAATCAAAGTAAAATAAAACAATTAATAACAAATCAAAACTTGAACACTTCACAAATATATGGAAATTGAACAAAAAATTCTTAAGGTCAAAGAAGAAATCGGAAAATACTCAGAGATGAAACTTATGTGATGCAGCGAACTTAGTGCTAAGAGAAAATATTACAGTTGTAAGCATTTATATTAAAAAAGAAAAAATTTCTCAATTGACAACTGGACTTAGATCCTATGTAGCTAGAAAAAGAAGGACAAACTAAACCCAAACTACCATAAAGCAGGAGATAAATATTAGAGCAGAGATAAATATGATAGAGAATTTTTTAAATGTAGAAAATCAATAACAAAAAAAGTTGGTTCTTCAAATAGACCAAAAATTTATAAAGTATTAGCTAGATTAACTAAAAATAAAAGGGAAAAATTATTTTCCTAAAACCCAAAATGAAAGTTGGAGCAAAACTACTGATTTTTCAAAAGTAAAAATAGTTTAAGAGTATATGATAAACAATTGTATGCCAAAAAATTGAATAACCTAGATCAAATAAACGAATTCCTGAAAACATAAAACCTATCAGAAAGAAATAAAACATCTACATATACCTATATCTATTAAGAATGAATCATTAATCAAAAAACCTCCAAAGAAAAAAAAGTCCTTCATCAGATGGCTTCACTGGTGAATTCTTTGCTATAGTCTGAATGTCCTCCTCCAAACTCAAATTAAAGTTTGATCCTCATTGTAACAGTGTTAATAGAGTAGGAAATTGAACTATGGTATTTTAAAGATGAGGCCTTTAGTAGGTGATTGCATTGTGAGGGTTCTTCCCTCATGAATGGATTAATCCACTCACGATTTAATGGGTTAATGGATGAATGGATTGTCACAGGAATGGCACTGGAGGCTCATAAAAGGAGAGCAGGTGAGCATGTTAGCACAGTCTGTCCCCCTCACCATGTGACACTTTGTGCTGCTAAGTGACTCTGCAGAGAATATTCACCAAGAAGAAGGCTCTCCTAGACTTTGGATTTCTCAGTCTACAAAACTGTAAGAAATACATTTATTTTCTTTATAAATTACTCAGCTTTAGGTATTCGGACATAAGGGAAAGAAAATGGACTAGCATGTGTATCAACCATTTAAAGAAGAATTAATAGAAATCCTATTCAAACTCTTCCAAAATATTGAAGTGGAGGTAATATTTCCTTTCTTATTCTATGAAGCAAGCATGTCCCTTCTACCAAAGCCAGACAAGGACACTGCAAGAAAAGATAACTACAGATAACTATCCCTTATGAATATTGATGCAAAAATCCTCAACAGAATACAAGCAAACTGAATTCTGCATCATATTAAAAGAATTATATCCCATGACCATGTGATTTTTTTCTCAGAAAATAAGGGTGATACAACATATGAAAATCAATAAATATAACACACCATGTTAGCATAATACAGGAATAAACAGATCATAGTCTCCTTTGATGCATCTGGCAAGTTCAATACCCTTTTATGATTAAACTACTCATAAGACTGGAAATGGAAGAAAACTTCTTCAACATATTAAAGTCCATATATTAAAAACCTGCATCTAAGATCATACTGAATGGTGAAAGACCAAAAGCTTTTTTTCTAAGGTCACAAACAAGAAAAGGATGCCCAATTTTGCCACTTCTATTTAACATAGTATTTAAATTTCCTGCCAGAGAAATTAGGTGAGAAAAGGAAAAGGCATCCAAATTGCAAAGGAAGAAGTAAAATGATGTCTGTTAGCAGATCTTATATGTAGATATAAAACCCTAAAGTTTCCAAAAAAATCTGTTAGAACTGATAATCAAATTTAGTATATTGCAGAATTTAGATTAAGTACACAAAATAAGTTGCATTTCCATATACTAACAATAAACAGTTTGAAAAGGAATTTAAGAAACCAATTCCATATATAATAGCGTCAAAAATATATATACAGGAATAAACTTATCCAAGGAGGCAAATGACTCGTATACTGAAAACTACAAAAGAATCCTGAAAGAATTTAAGGAAGACATAAATCATTGGCAAGGCATCCCATATTCATGGATTGGAAGACAGTATTTTTAAGGTGTTAGTACTACCCAAAGCAACCATGCAATGTCTATTAAAATTCCAATGATGTTTTTACAGAAATTAAAACAAAAAATTCACATGGAGTCTCAAGAGACTCTGTAAAGACAAAGCAAACTCTAAAAAGAACAATGTAATCATAACCCCTGACTTCAGAACTTATTACAAAGCTACAGTAGTTAAAACAGTGCAATACTAGCACAAAGACCAAGATGTACACAAATGGAATAGAATAAAGATCCCAGAAATAATCTCTCACATATATCACCAAATGATATTTGACAAGGGTGACAAGATCATTTAATGAGGGAAAGAACAGTTATTTTTTAAGTGGTACTGAAAAAAATGAATATTCACAGGCAAAACAATGAATCTGGATGCTTACCTGTAAATATACACAAAAATGGACTCAAAGTAGATCAAAGACCTAAATGTAAGTGCTAAAACTCTTAAAAGTAAATATAAAAAAAAAGTTTCGAGATGTTGTATTAGGTGATGATTTCTTGGCCATAACACTGAAGGCACAGGAAACACAAGAAAAATAAATAAAAATAGATAAATTTGACTGCATAAAAATTAAAAATTTCCATACAACAAAGAGTGCTGTGAAGAGCATGAAGAGACAACACAGAGAATGGAATAAAATACTTGATAATTATATATATTTTAAGAGACTAATATTCAGAATATGTAAGGAACATATACTACTTAACAACAACAAAACTCAATTAAAAAATGAGAAAAAAAAAAAACTTGAGTCGACATTTCTCTGATGGAGATATACTAATGGCCAAGAAGCACATAAAAAGATGCTCAAAATCACTAATCATTAGGGAAATAGAAACCAAAACCACAATGAAATGACACTTTACACCCATTAAGATGGCTCTAATAAAAACAAAACAAAATAAGTGTTGTGAATGTGGAGCAATAAAAACCCTTTTGTACTGCTGGTGGGTATGTAAAATGGTGCAGTGTCTGTATAAGACTGTATGGTGATTCCTCGGAAAATTTAACACAGAGTTGCCATATGATAGAATTTGGATGGGTTGTCCCCATAAAACTCATGTGGAAACCTGATCCCCAATGTGGCATTGTTGGGAGCTGTTTGAGTCATGGGGGTGGATCCCTCATGAATCAATTAATGCTTTTCCTGGGGGGTGGGGGTGTTGAGTGAATTCTCACTCTGTTAGTTCCTGTGAGAGCTGGTTGTTTAAAAGACCCTGGCACCTCTCCTCTCTCCCTCTCTCTTGCTTCCTCTCTCCATATGATCTGCTTGTACCCACGGGTGGGCCTACCATTTTCCACCGTGAGTAGAAGCAGCCTGAGGCCCACACTAGATGCAGCTACCCCAGAATCATAAGCCAAATAAACCTCTGCTCTTTATAAATTACCCAGTCCCAGGTATTATCTTATAGTAACATGAAGTGGACTAACACACCATGTGATTCAGGAATTCCTCTCCTAGGTATATACGCCATCGAATTAAAAGCAATATCCTGAGCAAATCTTCACACAAATCTTTATAGCAGCATTATAAGGTGAAAAAAATCAAAAAATGAATGGACAAAGACAATATAGTATAAAAATATAATAAAATATTTCGCAGCCTTAAAAAGAATGAAATTCCGATGTATGTTACAATTTGAATAAACCCTGAAGACATTATGAAATGAAATGCCAGACACGAAAAGACAAATATTGTATAATTCTTTTTATATGAGGTACATAGAGTAGTCAAATTCATCGAGACCAAAAGTACAGTATCTGTCGCCAGGGGCTGAGGGCAGAAAGGAATGGGGAGTAACTGTTTTATATGTACAGAGTTTCAGTTTTGGATGATAAAAACAGTTCTGGAGACAGATAGTGATGATGGTTGCTCACAAAGATACGCAGTGCTATATAGAATTATACACTTAAAGTGTTAAAATGACTAATTTTGTACTTTGTCACAGTGAAATAAATTAAAGTTGAAACTTTAAAGTTTTCGTGTATTGTAGTGCCTCCTAAAACCTGTCACAAATAATAAAAATGCTCTCTATATAAATTCAATTTAAATTTGCACTTCAAAAAGCCCCACAGATAAAATTTTACCAACATAAGCACATGGTCACACACACAGACACACAAAAGTAAGCAAGCCATCCTATGTGAGAATGAGCAGGAAAAATATATATGTATACAAAATTGAGACTCTAAAGACTGCATACATTGGCATTGCCAAGTAGAAGATACCATAACTATCTAAAATAGATGTATTTAAAATATAAAGATATAGACAGGTTAAACATGACTGCATCAGAAAAATAGATATCATACTACTGGGTAGCTTATCAAAGCTATTTAATATCAGACAAAATAGACCTCAAGGAAAAAAGACAAGGGGGACATTTAATAATGAGAAAAAGATACATCTATCATACAGATTGACATTTAGAAGTATGTACATACCTCATAACATAATGAGCTTCATAATAAATGTAATAAAAATTGACAGAACTAAAAAGATAGACAGCCAAAAGATGGAAATTTTAAAATCTCTCAGTATTTTATAGAAGTAGGCAAAAAGTGAAGATGCAGATAACAACACTACTCATAAGTTAGACACAAATAATGTTTACAGAACACCATACCTAAGTCCTTCAGAATAAAATTTCTTTTCAAATGAACATAGCAATTTCACCAAAATAGACCACATGTTAGAGCCATAAAATGAACATCAATTGATTATTTTAAAAAGATTAAAATCATGCAGAAAGTATTCTCTCACCACAACAGAACTAAATTAGAAGTCAAAAAAGTCAGATATTAAGAAAACCCTCAATAAATTCCAAACTTGATGGGTCATAGAAGAAATCATAAATATGATCAGAAATATTTCAAACTTAAAGATAATAAAAGCAATAAATAAAATGTGTGGATTGCAGTTGAAGCAGTGATTAAGAGACATTTATAGCTTTAAAAGTTTATATACATAGAGAAAAATATTATGAAATCAAATATTAAGTTTCCATCTTAAAAAGGTAGAAAGGGAAAAGTAACATAAATCCAAAGTTAGTACAAAGGAGGAAGTAATAAAGATATTAAAGCTGGGAAAAAATCAATTAAATACAAAACAGAATATGGTTTTTAGGATGACTGAGAAAATGTATAAACCCCTAATTATTCTAATCAAGAATAAGGAAGGAGAACACAAGTTATCACACTTTAGGGTTAAATAGGGGTTATTATTGCAGATTTTACAGCCATTAATAAAAGAATGTTAAAAACAACTTCAATCTACAAATCAGACAACCCAGATAAAATAGATACATTTCTTGAAAAATAGCATACCAAAAGAGACATAAGGTAAAATCAAAAACGTGAATAGTCCTATAGTTCTACAACCAGTGAAATACTGAATTCATCATCACAAACATTCTCACAAATAAATTTCCAGACCAAAATAAAAATATGAGAAATAACACCAATCTTCCCCAAACTCTCATAAAAAATATATAGGAGGTAAAAACACTTTTCAGCATATTTTATTTTATAACCCCATCTTTGTATCCTGAAGAAGTCATTACAATAAAAGAAAATTATAAACCAATATTTTTCAATGAATATAGATGGAAATTATTTTATGATTTATTAACAAATGGAATTTGACAATAAACCTGCCTAGTTATAACACTTACAGTAATGATATGTTGTAACTAGGCAGGTTTATCCCAGACATGTAAGATTAGTTTAACATTTCAAAATTGAGGACAATAACAAAAATTTCTGAAGTTAAAAATTATCCTAGAACTAAAACAGAAGACAGAATTAACATACTAGATAGTAGGTATGATTGGAAATAAAACATTTTAAGCACTTGCATTGCAAGACAGTAAAGATAAATATTAACTTTAAAATTTGTCAAGAAACTAGACAAAACAGTCATACTAAATAACTAAAAGAATAGAAATAGAAAATCTATACAACGAATGTTAAGCTTGATCTAAGGAGTACATGTAGAACACTGCATCCAACTAATGGAAAATACACATTTTTAAAAATGCAAATCCCCAAACTGTCAAACTGATTATATACTAGGCTATAATATAGTCTCAACAAACTTCAAGGACTAGGTATCATAAAGAACACCTTCTCTGAAAAAGAAAACACAATTAAGTAAGAAGTCAATAACAAAATACCTAAAAACATTTTAATTTTTAAATAGAACTCTCTATATATTATAGGTATATGAATAAATCATAAATAAATATTAAAATACTTAGAACTTGCATCAAACAAAATATCATATAAACTTGTGTTCATGCAACTAAAGCAGAATTTATGTAATGGAGAGGTTCAACATCGCCAAAAACTATGAAGAATTTTAAAGTAAAAATATCAGGAAAGATTGATAATTTTTGAACTAATTTGTGCTAGCTTATTTGAAAACGTAATCAAAACGGACTAATTCCTAGAAAAAATATGAATTGTAAAAACTAAGTATTTCTATACCTACCAATAAAATTAATTTGTATTTAAGAATTATCTCACAAACAACAAAGTACTAGACCCAGAAAATTTTATAGGCAAGTTTTATAGCAAATATTAAGGAACATAAACAGCAATTTTTATACACTCTTGAAGTTAGGTAAAAGGAAGGGACAGATCCACAAATTTTTTTGTAAACCTATGTGAATCTGGATACTAAAAATATTCAAAAATATATAAAGCAATGTAAAAAAGATAGTATATCATAAATGAGGTTTGTTCAATGTTAGAATATTAATTAACGTAATTCAGCACATTAATGGGGTATTAGTCTGTTTCTGTTGCTGATAACAGAATACCTGAATCTGTGTAATTTATAAAGAAATGAAATTTGTTTTCCACATTTTGGACTCTGGGAAGTCCAAGGTTTAAGGAATAAATCTGGTGAAGAAGTTCTTGGTGGTGACTATACAGTGATGCAGTTAAACCCTTCAGAAACATACCAATTAATCCATGAATGGATAAATCCACTCACAAGGACACAGTTCTCACAATCTAATCACCTTTTAAAGGCCCAACCTTTCAAATACCACTATTGAAATTTCCATCCTCTTAACACTGTTACAATGGGGATCAAATTTCCAATATGTGAAATTTTAAGGGACACATTTTATCTAAAGCAAACAGATTATGGGAAAAAAAAAAAAAAAACATAGGTCATCTTAATAGGTGCACCAAAAATAGTCAATGAAATTCAACATTGTTTCATGATAAAAAACTCAAGCAAACCAGGAATAGAAAAAAATTTTTAAAAACTTTTTTAAACTGTTTAAATATATCTACTCAAAATATAAACAAACATTACATATAATGTTATATATTGAGACCCAGGCAGACAGGAGAACAGCAAGCCACCCTCCAGAGCTCACATCAACTATGCAGAAGGCAGGACCCTGTGCCATGCTGCCATCAATGGGGGGGGGCACCCAGGGAGGCAGGAGAACAGGCCAGTCACCTGCCAGAACCCTGTCCCACCTGCACAGAAGGCAGGGCACCACACTGTGCCACCACTGATGGGAGAATACCCAGGCAGACAGGAGAAGAGGCCAGCCACACACCGAAGCCTACCACACCCACAGAGAAGGCAGGACACCACTCACCATGCCACTGCTATGTGGCTTCACATAGCTTCTGCAGAGGGGGTTCACAACAGCCACCACCACACCTAATACTGTTGCAAGGATGGCTCACTGCCTTAACAACATTTGCAACAATTTTGCAGTTGGATCACTACATATATCCCTTCACTGATATAAAGGGAGTCGGTGGAAAACCCTGAAAAAGAGGAAGAAGTCTTTCTCCTCAAAGTCCACTCCAGAGTAATAGAAGAAGCAACTGATCTACCAGATGACCAAAAATCGATGTAGAGATACTAGAAATATGAAAAAACTTCAGAAAAAATGACACCACCAGAGGAATTCAGTAACTCTCAATACCAGAACCTAAAGAACAGGAAATACTTGAAATGAATGAAAAAGAATTCTCAGTACTATCTTAAGGAGACTCAATGAGATAAAACAGAGCACTGTAAGACAACACAGTGAAATGGGAAAAAATATCCAGGATATGAAGGATGAAATTTAAAAAGAGATTAATACTTTTAAAAAGAATGTAGGAGAACACCTGGAACTGAAAGACAACATTCAGTGAAATAAAAAAACACAACTGAGAGCTTACACAGCAGATTAGAACAAGTGGAAGGAAAAATATCAGAACTCAAAGATGATCTTTATGAAATAAGTCAGGCAGACAAGAAAAAGGCAAAAAGAATTTTTTAAAAATTAAGAAGCTCTAGAGACAACATTAAGCACACAAACTTCTGAATTGTGTGTGCTCCTGAAGCGAAGGAGAAAAGTCAAGGCATTGAAAATCTATTCACTGAAATAATAATGGAACACTACCAGGTATAGGGAGAGACACAGACCCCATCAGATTAACAGCAGACTTCTCAAGAGAAGCTCTATAGGAAAGAAGAAAACGGGATGATATATTCAATATGCTAAAAGAAAAGACAACAACAAGAACAACAACTGCCAGCCAAGAATACTATACCCAGCAAGGCTATGCTTCAGAAATGAGGGAGAAATAGTGTATTTTCCAGACAAACAAAAGCTGAAGGAGTGCTCCACCACATGACCACTCCTGTGAGAAATTCTCAAGGGTGTCCTGCATCTGGAATCAGAAAAATAATCACTACCATGAATACACAAGTAAGAAAAAAGCCCAGCAGTAAAACATAAATCCAAATGAGATAGACAAACAAAACTAAATCTTACCACCTAAAAAAAAAAAAAAAAAGAAAACCGAAAAAAAAACCCCACGCAAACATGAAAGGCCTCAAGAGAAAAGAAAGGAATGAATGATAATCAAAATGTCTAAACAAAAAGCCATAAAATGCCAAGAATAAGACAATGCCTCTCAATAACAACCCTAAATATAAATGGGTTAAACTCCCATCTCAAAAGACACAGACTGATGGATTGGATCAAAAAGCAAGGCCTAACTATATGCTGTCTTCAAGAGACTCTACACACCAATAAAGATGCACACAGACTAATAGCGAAGGGATTGAAAAAGATACACCACACAAATGGAAACCAAATTGAGCCAGAGTAGCTATACTTATATCAGATAAAATAGACTTTAAATCAAAAAACATAAAAAGAGACAAAGAAGGCCACTAAATGATGATACATACATACATACATATATATATATATATATATATATATATATAATGGATAGATCCAGCAAGAAGACATAACAATCATAAATATATAGCACTCAACTGCCCAGATAAATAAAGTAAATACTATTAGATGTAAAGAAAGCAATTGACCCCAATATGATAACAGTGGGGGAACTGACCACCCCTCTCTCATCATTGGACAGGTCATTCAGGCAACAAATCAACAGAGAAATACAGAATTTAAATAAGACTTTAGACCCATTGGACCTCACAGATATCTACAGACAATTTATCAAATAACTACAGAATATATATTCTTCTCATCAGCACATGGAAGTTTTTCTAAGGTAGAGTACATGTTAGGTCAAAAATCAAGACTCAATAACTTTAAAAAAATTGGAATAATCTCAGCTGTCTTTTCAGACCACAAAGGACTAAAACTAAATATTAATAAAAAGCAAAACTCAGGACTTTATAATATGTGGAAATGAAACAACATGCTGCTGAATAACCTATGGGTCCAAGTAGAAAAAAAGACACGTCATATCAAAATATATGGGATACTGCAAGAGCACTATTAAGTGGGAAGTTTATAGCAATAAATGTTTACATTAAAAAATAGACTTCAAGTATCAACCTAAGTCTACACCTAAAAGAACTAGAAAGACAAGAACTGTCCAATCCCAAAGGTAACAGATGGAAATAAATAATTAAGATTAGAGAATAACTAAATAATATAGAGACCAAAAAAAAATTACAAAAGAGTAATGAAACAAAAAATTGGTTTTTTGAGTGTATAAACAAAAAAGACAAACCATTAGCTATGTTAACAAGAAGAAGGAGGAGGAGGAAGAGGAGGAGGAGGAGCAGGAGGAGGAGAAGGAGGAGGAGGAAGAAGAGGAGGAGGAGGAGGAGGAGGAGGAGGAGGAGGAGGAGGAGGAGGAGGAGGAGGAGGAGGAAGAAGAAGAAGAAGAAGAAGAAGAAGAAGAAGAAGAAGAAGAAGAAGAAGAAGAAGAAGAAGAAGAAGAAGAAGAAGAAGAAGAAGGGAGAAGACCCAAATAACAAAATCAGAAGTGAAAATTTAGTCACAAAAAGTGATTCCATATAAATACAAAAAGTCATAAGAGACTATAATAAAGAACTATTCTCCAACAAATTTGAAATCCTGGAGGAAATGGATAAATTTCTGAACACATACAAACTTCCAAGATTGAACCAAGAAGACACTGAAAACCTAAACAGACTAATAACAAGCCACAAGACTGAAGCAGTAATCAGTAATGACCTAGCAAAGAAAAGCCCAGGCTTTACCATTGAATTCTACCAAATCTTTAGAGAGGAATTAAGACCAACTCTCTTCAAACTATTTCAAAAAATAGAAACAGAGGACACTTTCCAACACTCACTATAAGAGGCTAGCATCACTTTGATACCAAAACCAGACAAAGATACAGAAAAAAAAGAAAAAAGAAAGACCAATATCTCTGATTAACAAAGACACAAAAATACTGAAATACTAGCAATCAGAATACAGCAACACATCAAAAAAATTATACACCATGATCAAGTGAGATTCATCCCAGGGAGGCAAGGATGGTTGAACATATGCAAGTCAATAAATGTGATGCATCACAACAACAATATCAAGGACAAAATCCATATGACTATCTCAATAAATGCAGAAAAGGCAATTGACAACATCCCATCAAGATAAAGACTCAGCAAATTAGGTATAGAAGAAAAGCATCGCAGAAAATAAAAGCCCATTGCCAATATCATCCTAAAAAACTGAAAGTTTTTCCTCTAAGAACAGGAGCAAGACAAGGATGCCCACTCTCACCAGTCCTATTTATCATTGTACTGGAGGTACTAGCCATAGTAATCAGGCAAGAAAAAGAAATAAAGGGCGTCCAGATTGGAAGGGATGAAGTCAAAATGTCCCTATTTACAGACGACATGATCCTATATAGAGAAAAACATAAAGACTCTATCAAAAAACTCTTAGACTTGGTTAATATTTCAGTAATGTTGCAAGACACAAAATCAATGCCCCCAAATCAGGTGTGTCTATATTCTCCAATAATGACCTAAAAGAAAGGGAAATCAAGAAAGTAAGCCTATTTACAATACTCACAAAAATGAATGAATGAGTGAATGAATGAATGAATGAATAAATAAATAGTATATCTAGGAATCAATTTAACCAAGGTGGCGAGAGACCTTTACAGTTAGAATTACAAACCGCTGAGTCCATGCTGCCCAGAGAGGCCTGAGAACTGCCAGGCCCATAGGCCCCAAACCACCTGTGCTGGAACAGGTATGTGCCACCACGGGATTTCCAGCCCAGGCCAGTTCACACAGCCCAGAGAGGCCCTAAAGCTGCCAGTCCCACAGGGCCCAGAGCCACCTGCACTGGAGCAGGCAGATGCCACACCATGGGAACCTCAGCTCAGGCCAGTTGGTGCTGCCCAGAGAGGCCCAAGAGCCACTGGGCCCATGAGCGATTAGCCACCCACACCAAAACAGGTAGGTACCACCGCAGGACTCCCCACCCAGGCACATGTGTGCCACCTGAAGAGGCCAAAGAGCCACCAGGCACACAGGCCCCAAGCCACCCACACCAGAACAGACAGGTGCCACCATGGGACTCCTGTCCCAGGCCAGGTTCCACAGCCCAGAGAGACTTGAGAACCACTGAGTGCACAGTACCCCAAGCCAACCACACTGGAAAAGGCAGACACTGTGCCATGAGACTCCCAGCCTAGGCCAGTCCCTACAGCTCAGAGAGGCCCAAGCCACCAGCCCACAGGCCCCAAGGCAGCCATGCCAAATTGGCAGTCCATGCAGGATCCTAGCCAGACACTAGGGTTGAATGAGCAGATCATGAAATCCCCTGCCACAATAAATAATCACCAAAGGAAAGATAACAGAAATATGAAAAATCAAGAAAGTCTGATACCACCAAAGGAAAATAATAACTCTCAAGCTCTAGATCCTATACAACAGGAAAGCCTTGAAATGACTGACAAAGAATTTCGAGCAACAATTCTAATGAAACTAAATGAGAGACAAGAAAACTCAGTTAGCCACCACAATGAAATGAGAAAAATTAAACAGGATCTGAAAGAAGAAATATACAAAGAAATCAGTACCCTAAACAAGAATGTAGGAGAGCTTGTGGAGCTGAAGGATTCATTCAATGAAATAAAAAACACGATGGAGAGTTCAACAAGCAGGCTAGAACAAGCAGAAGAGAGAATTTCTGACCTTGAAGATGGGCTGTTTGAAATAACACAGGCAAACAAAGAAAAGAAAAAAGAATTTAAAAACTTGAAGAAATGCTAAGAGAGATAACAGACAACCTTAAGAACACAGATATCCAAATCATGGGTATTACAGAAGGTGAAGAAAAAGGAAATAGCATTGAAAACATATTCAATGAGATAATAGCAGAAAAATTCCCAGGTATAGAGAAAGAAACAGATCTTCAGATTCAGGAGGCGCAAAGATCCCCAAACATATTCAACACAAAAGAGTCCTCTCCAAGACAAGATACTAAAATTGGCAAAACTCAAAGACAAAGAGAGAATCTTAACAGCTGCAAGAGAGAAGCATCAAGTCACCTATAAGGGAACCCCGATCAGACTAACATCAGACTGTTCACCGGAAACCCTAAAAGCCAAAAAAGAATGGGATGATATATTCAAAATATTAAAAGACAAAAATTGCCAGCCAAGAATACTTTACCCAGGAATGGTATCTTTCTGAAATGAAGGACAAATAGTGTATTTCACAGACAAATAAAAAGGGCAGGAGTTCACTACCACACGACCAGCCTTACAAGAAATTCTCAAGGGAGCACTGGGTTTAGTTCCTGGAAAACAACCATCAGTGCCATAAATACTCAAGAAAGAACAAAACCCACTAGTAAAATTAAAATGCTAACAATAAAGAGAAAAAAGAGTTTATCTACCATGCCAAGAAACCAACAAATACAAAAGACAAGAAATCAGAAAGAAAGGAACAGAACAGAGGAGTTCTGGTCAATATGGCAGAATAGATGGTCCCCAGCGTCACTCTCTCCCACAAATCAACCAATTTACAGCTATAAACATGCAACATCAGTCAAGCTGGGGCCGCTGGAGCTCAGGGGAAGAGGAGGAGAGACCTATGGAGTGTATGAAGGTGGGAGAAGCCACGATGAGAGAAAGAAAAACACTACTCTGAGAGTTTCAGTCTGTGGCCACTTTAAGTCTGGAGCTGATGAGCGCATGGAACAGGAGCCAGCAGAAGCCACAGCTGTGCCTTTCAGATGGAGTTACTTGGAGGTGGCAGGGGAGAAGAGGGCTTTGGTGGTCCCCAGGACAGCAAGAACACCAATAGGGTTCCTGTGGACCCGCACAGGAGCAAGGAGCTGGAACAACCGCAAAAAGGAGCCATTCAGAGGCTGGTGAGTCATTGCAAGGGACTGGTGCATGACCTGTCCCATGGGAAGTGTTTGGAGCATGGGTGGTGGGGGAGACAGGCCCACCAGAAGAAGACTAGGACACAGCAAGGACAGCCAACCCACCACCTAATCAGCACAGGACCACTCAGAGGAGACTGTTCGGGAAAGCAAAATTGCAAAGGGTGCAGTTTGATGAAAAAACTCAGGCCCAGATCAGAGTTTCTACAAAACCCAGATCCATGGGGTCTCTGGAGAGCCAGAAGTACTGATAAGGTCAACCATTAAATCCTGAACTGCACAAAAAGGCTTCCCTAGAGAAAGAGCAACAAAGCAGCTATTTAGCTAAACCACACAGCTCAAGTACTGGTTCCCACAGGAACTTTCCCTGTTTTAGAAGTAAGCAAAGGACAACAAATTAGTTCCAGCCCAGGCATACCACCAGCACCTTGGGGCCTGCCTGGAAACCAGAGGCTTGAAGCTGGGGACCAGTTCCCCCTCCCACAACCAGGCACACTATGCCAGTACCTCAGGGCCTGCCTGGGGACCCAAGGCATGGAGAAGGGGACTGGACCCCCTTTCTCACAACCAGGCACAAGGAGACCAGCACCTTGGGACCTGCCCAGGGACTCGAGACATGGAGAAAGTGAATGTACCCCTCTCCCATAACCAGGCACACCATACCAATGCCTCAGGGCCCACCAGGGGACCCGAAGCATGGAGAAGGGGACTGGACCCCCTCTCTCAAACAGGCACACCACAACTAGTGCCTTGGGGCTTGCTAAGAGTCCTGAGGCATGGAGAAAGTGAATGGACTCCCCTCCCACAAATAAGCACACTGTGCCAGTGCCTTGGAGCCCACCTGGGGACCCAAGGGAAGGAGAAGGTGACTGGTCCCCCTTCCATAACCAAGCACACTGCGGCAGTGCCTCAAGGCCCATCCAGTGACCTGAGGCATGGGGAAAGGAACTGGACACCCCTCCCACAACCAGGCACACCATGCCAGCACCTTGAGGCCCACCATGTGACCCGAGGCATGGAGCCAAGGACCAGACACACCCCACAACCAAGCACACCACCAGCACCAAGGAGCACGCTAAAAACATCAACCCCTCATGAGGGGCCCACCAAAACCACCACAATAACAATGGCTGCCTCAAAAGTGGATAGATGCCACAACCACCATGCAGATAGAACACCAACCACTGGAGAGCACTGAAAAAAGGAGAGTTGCCAGCTGAAACAAAGAAAAGAAGAGGATGCCTCTCTCCACAAAGCCCATTTCAGAGTGACAGAAGAAGCATCTGCTCTATAATATTGGGGGACCTGATCATACCTCTTTGTACAAATCATCTAGGTAGATCATCATCTCAGGATAGATCATGTAGGCAAAAAATCAACAGGGTAACCATATTTTTCAGAAGGAGAGAAGAAATCTAGGGTGATTAGAGGGGAGAAGGGGGAGGGAGGGGGTATGGGGAGAGATTGGACAAGGGGCATAAAGAATAAGTATGACTTGCAACAATATATATGCTAGTAATAATGATTTGATCAACATATCTCAATGTTGACCCACAAAATATGTATAATCAATTTTGATAGTATAAAAAATAAATTAATTTTAAAAAGAAAGGAACAAAAGATGCTTAAGACATCCTTTCAATTACAAAACTTAATGTAAAAGGATTACATTCCCCACTCAAAAGACACAGACTGACTGGATTAAAAAGGTTGGTCCAACTATATGTTGCCATCAAGACACTCACCTCACCTGTAAGGACAAACATAGACTAAGAGTGAAAGGACAGAAAAATATATACAATGCAAACAGAAATGAAAAACAAGCTGGAGTAGCTATTCGTTTATTAGGTAAAATAGCCTTTAAACGATAAACCACAAAAAGAGATAAAGAAGGAGACTATATAATGATGAAAGGATCTATCCATCAAGAAGACATAACTATCATAAATATTTATGCACCTAATGGTAGAGCAGTTAGATTTATAAAGCAAACATTATTAGACCTCAAGAATGATATAGACACTAATACAATAATAGCAAGGGACCTGAAGACCCCACTCCCAATATTGGACAGATCTCCTAGGCAAAAAAATCAGTAGAGAAAAACAAGATCTAAACAAAACTTTAGACCAATTGGACTTTGCAGATATCTACAGAACATTCCATTCAACAAACTCAGAATATTCATTTTTCTCATCAGCACTTGGAACAAACTTCAGGATAGAATAGAAGAAGAAAAAAAGATGAGGGAAAGTTTGGAATGCCTTAGAGATTTATGTGGTGATGAGCAGAATGCTGAAAGAAATGTGAACAGTAAAGACCATGCAAATGATGAGGTCTCAGATAGAAATGAGGAACTTATTGGGAATTGGACAAAAGATCACCCTTGCTACACCATAACAAGGAACCTGGCTACATTGTGTTCATGCCCTTGGACTTTGTGGAGGCTGGAACTTAAGAGCTGTGAACCAGAGCATTTGGCCAAAGAAATTTCTAAGCAGCAAAGCACTAAGGACGCTGCATGGCTACTTCTAACAGCCTACTCTGAGTTATGGCGGCAAAATCATGACGTAAAGTGAGAACTTAAAAGGGAAGCAGAGCATAAAGATTTGGAAACCGCAGGCTGGCCATGCGGTAAAGAAGCAGAGAGCTGGAGAACAATGCAAGGCTAAAGCAGATAAACTGGTTGCTAAAGACATTATCTTGGCGGTGAGGCAGCCAGATGCTAATAGCAGAGAAAATGAGAGGAAAGCCCTGCAGGCATTTCAGAAGTCTGGAAGGGTGCCCCACCCATCACAGACCCTAAGGCCTAGTAGGATTGAGTTATCCTGTAGGACAGACCTGGGGTGCAGCTGCCCTCGGGATTCTGCTCCCTGCATCCCAGCTGCTCCAGCTGGAGTGGCCCCAAGTGTAGTTCCTGCAGCTGCCCTGGAGAGTAGAGGCCCCAAAACTCGGTGGCATCCACGTTGTGTTAAGTCTGCAGGCCGGCAGGATGTGAGAGCAGTGGAGGTGTGGCATCCTCCACCCAGATTCCAGAGGATGTATGGAAAAGCCTGGGGACCCAGGCAGAGACCTGCCACAGGGGTGGAGCCACCGCAGAGGCCATCTACTAGAGCAATGCAGGGCAGAAATGTGGGGGCAGAGTTGCAGCAGAGAAACCCCAATAGCACTATGCCTACTGGAGCTGTGAGAGCAGGACTGCCATGGAGACCGCAGACCTGTGAAGCTATGAGAGTGGAAAACCAGCCTGGGAGAGGTGAAGTGTGGCCCAAGACCAGGAAAGCCATAGGAGCTAACTGCCCAAGGACTTGGGGACCCAACCCCCACACCAGTGTGCAGAGGCAGTTGAATATGAAATCGAGGTACCTGATTCACCAGCCTTGAGATTTTATGCCTTCCCTGCTGGGTTTCAGACTTGTTTGGGACCTGTTTTTCCTTTTTTTCTGGCCTATTCCTCCCCTTTGAAATGGAAACATGTACCCAATGACTGTTCCACCATTGTATCTTGGCAGTAGATAAATTTGGTTTTCATTTTTACAGGTTCACAGCTGGAAGGACTTTTGCTTTTGGTCTCAGAGGAGACTTTGGACTTTGGACTTTTAAGTTGGTGCTGGAGCAAGCTAAGACTTTTGGGACTGTTGGGATAGAATAATTGTATTTTGTACTTGAGAGTGACATGAGTTTTGGGGGGCCAGGGGTGGAATGATGGAGTTTGGATGTGTTGTCCCCTCCAAAACTCATGTGGAAATTTGATCTCCAATGTGGCAGTGTTGGAAACTGATTGAGTCTTGGGGGTGGATCCCTGATGAATGGATTAGTGCTCTCCCTAGGGGAGGGGGAAGTAATGAGTGAATTCTTGCTCTATTAGTTCCCACGAGAGCTCGTTGCTTAAAAAGACCCTGGCACCTTCTCTCTCTCTCTCTTGCCTCTCTCTCTTGCTTCATGTCACCATGTGATCTGCTTGTACCTGCCAGCTGCCTGCTACTTTCAGCCATGATTAGAAGCAGCCTGAGGCCCATGCAGCTGTACCAGAATCATAAGTCAAATAAACCTCTTTCCTTTATAAATTACCCAGTCTCGGGTGTTTCTGTTATAGCAACACAAAATGGACTAAAACACCAAAATCAAGTCAAAATGGACAAAAGCATTACATATACATCCTTAAACAATAAAACTCCTTAAAGAAAACACAGGGTAAACACTCCAGGAAGTAGAAGTGGGTACAGACTTCATGAATATGACCCCCAAAGCACAGGTAACCAAAGGAAAAGTAAACAAATGGGATTATATCAAACCATGAAGCTTCTGCACAGCAAAAGAAACAATCAACAGAGTGAAAAGACAACCAACAGAGTAGGAGAAAATATTTGCAAAGTACGCATCTGACAAAGGATTAATATCCAGAATATACAAGGAACTCAAACAAATTTACAGCAATAACACTAATAACCCTGTTAAAAAATGGGCAAAGGAGCTGAATAGGCATTTCTCAAAGGATGATATATAAATGTCCAACAGACACATGAAAAAATGCTGAACATCACTCGGCATTTGGGAAATGCAAATCAAAACCACTTTGAGATACCGTCTCACTCCAGTTAGGATGGCTAATATCCAAAAGATTGAGAATGAGAAATGCTGGTGAGGTTGTGGTGAAAAAGGAACCCTCGTAAACTGTTGGTGGGACTGCAAAATTGTACAGTCTTTATGGAAAATGGTATGGAGATTCTTCAAACAATTACATATGGACCTACCATATGACCCAGCTATTCCACTGCTGGGAATATACCCAAAGAAATGGAAATCATCATGTCGAAGGGATACCTGTACTCCCATGTTTATTGCATCACTGTTTACAATAGCCAAGAGTTGGAACCAGCTCAAATGTCCATCACCAGATGAGTGGATAAGGAAACTGTGGTATATCTACTCAATGGAATACTACTCTGTTATAAAAAAATGCAATGCTACCACTTGCAGCAATATGGATGGGCTTAGAAAAAATTATATTAAGTGAAATAAGTCAGGCACAGAAAGAGAAATACCACATGTTCTCCCTTATTTGTGGGAGCAAATTACAAATAAGTAAATATAGAAACAAATGGTGGGGGGAGGGGAAGACACAACAATCTGAACAATTCCTTGAACTTGTTAAGACAAGTGGACAGACGTGATGCTGATAGGGGTTGCGAGGAGAGTGAGGGGGAAAGAGGAATTGGTAAAGGGATATGAAAATCAGCTACATTTTATATTGATAATAGAAAAAATAATAATTAAAAAGAATTAGAAACCACTAAAAAAGGAATTAGAGAAGACGCAAAAAGTTGGAAAGATATTTTATGCTCTTGTATTGGAAGAATTAACATTGTTAAAATGTCCACACTACCCAAAGAAATCTACAGATTCAATGCAGTCCCCATCAAAATACCTTGACATTCTTCACATAAATAGAAAAAAAAATCAATCCTGACATTCATATGGAATAACAAAAGAGCCTGAATAGCCAAAGCATTCCTGAGGGGAAAAAAAAAATCAAGTTGGAGGCATAACACTACCTGATGTCAAATCATACTACAAACCTATAGCAACCAAAACAGCATGGTACTGACATAGAAATAGACACTCAGACCAGTGGAACAAAACAGGGAACCTGGAAATCAACCCACAGATTTACAGCCAGTTGGTATTTGACAAAGACAACAAGAACATACATTGGGGAAAAGACTGCCTCTTCAATAAGTGATGCTGGGAAAATTGGATGTCCATATGCAAAAGAATGAAACTAGACCTGCACCTCACACCACATCCCAAAATCAACTAAAAATTGATTAAAGACTTAAGTATAAGACCTTAATGTTTAAAACTGTTAAGGGGAAATATAGGGGAAACACTTCAGGATGTAAGACTGGGCATAGACTTTATGAACAAGAGCCCAAAAGACCATGCAACAAAAGAAAATATAAACAATTGGGACTATATCAAACTGAAAAACCTGCACTACAAAAGAAACAATCAGCATAGTTAATTGACTACCTGCAGAGTGGGAGAAAATACTTGCAAACTATACATCTGACAGGGGATTAATATACAAGGAACTCAAGCAAGTATACAGTAAAAAACAAATAAGCCAATTAAAAAATGGGCCAAGGAGCTGAATAGACATTCTTTTTTTTTTTTTTTTTTTTTTTTTTTTACCAGTAAGCTGATTGCAACCCTCAGCATGGTGTGGTCTGCACCACACTCAGCCAGTGAGCACACCGGCCATCCCTATATAGAATCCCAACCTGTGACCTCGGTGCCACCATCCCTGCACTCCCTGAGTGAGCCACCGGACCAGCCCCTGAATAGACATTTTTAAAGGAAGACATGCAAATGGCTAATAGGCACATAAAAATGCTCAACAAACTCAAATAATCAGGGAAATGCAAATTAAAACCACATTGAGATATCGTCTCGCCCCAGTTAGACGAGCTATAATCAAAAAGACGGTGAATAAAAAATGCTGGCGAGGGTGTGGAGAGAGGGGAACACTCCTGCACTGTTGGTGGGACTGTAAATTAGAACAGCCACTATGGAAAACAGCTTGGAGGTTTCTCAAACAACTACAGATAGAGCTACCATAAGATCCAGCAATACCACTTCTAGGTATATACCTAAAGGAAAGGAAATCATAATTTCAAAGGGATACCTGTACTCCCATGTTTGTTGCAGCAATATTTACAATAGCCAAGATATGGAACCAACCTAAATTTTCATCAATGGATAACTGGATAAGGAAAATCTGGTGTATATATATATATATATATATACACACACTGTGGAATACTACTCTGTTATAAAAATAATTAAATTCTGCCATTCGCAGCAACATGGATGATTTTGGAGAAAATAATGGTGAGTGGAATAAGTTAAGCACAGAGGGAAAAATACTGCATGTCCTTACTCATGAGTGAGAGCTAAGAGAGGAAGAAGGAAGGAAAGAAAGACCACAGTGGTGTGTTTGAGTTGCAGAGGGAGAGAGCATAACTAAGGTTTTGGAGCTGGTTGGGGGAGGGGAGAAGAGGGAGGAAGTTTGGGGATTAATTGGGTGGGGGACATGGAGAATAATTACAATATGTGGTAAGGGACATGCTTATAGTATATATCTGGTCATCACATCTTGGGCACAAGTGGTGATGCTTGGCTTTGTACCCCATAATTATGCATAATTAATATAATAAAATAATTTTTAAAAACTTTTCTTCACTTCCAAATAAATGTTACATATTGAAAGCTTTTAATTTAAACTCAGGAAAAATAAAAAGACATCTGCTTTCACCTCCCTTATTGAACTTTAAATTTAAGGCCCTGACCTTTCAAAAAAGAAAAAACAAAGGAATAAAAGATATTAAGAATACAGATTAAAAACATACTTTTAATATTCAATGATAACATGATTGTGTATGTATAGAGACCTGGTGTTATCTACAGAGAAATTATTATAATTTATGTAAGAAAATAGCAAGTTTTATATATATAAAATCAATATATCAATGCCCATTTTATTTCTGCACCAGCAACACTTAGAAAATTTGACTTTAAAGTTAATATATTCCATAACAACAAAGACGTAAGCACTTAAGAGACTAATGCAATAAAGTTAGATCTCTTTCTAGAAAATTATATAATTTTAAAAAGGGTCTAAAGTAAGTGTACAGTTATACCTTGTTCATTAATACAAAGATTTAATGCCATAAAGGTATCTATTCTACCCAAATTGATGTATAGATTTAATTCAATTAGAATCAAATCCTAAGAGCTCACATGTGGAACTTGACAAGATGGTTTTAATGTAATATGGAATTACAGAAGGCAAAAATAACACAAGCTCTTATAAATAACAAAGTCTCATAAATATCTTGCCCAACTAGTAACCAAAACTTACTATAAAAGTAAAGTAATTAGGACCATATGGCGTAGGGAAAATAAATAGGCTAATGGAATTTTAATTCTATCAGTCTTTGTGATAAAAATTCTTGGAATTTCTGGAAGAACAAATATTCAGTTAATAATCACAATCCTAGAAAAAGAATTACTACTGCTATGGTATGCACTCATCACTTACAATCTTTTTTAATCAATTGGTAATTTAATCTTCCAGTATGTGGATTTCTAGGATCTTTGTGTTGGCTATATGGCCTAGAAATTTGTGATGTTTTTATTGCTTAAATACTTCACTTATTTATGTTTTTATATTTTTAATTAATATTCTTTATTTTCCAGAGTACTTTTAAGTTCACAGCAAAATTGATCAGATAGTACAGAGAGTTTCCACATATACCCTGTCCTCACATATGCACAACTTTCCCCACTGTGGACATCCCATACCACAGTGTTACATTTGTTACAATCTATGCACCTAAATTGGAATCAACCTAAATGTTCATCAATGAATAAATGTATTTTTAAAATGGTATATATACACAACAGCATACTACTCAGCCATAAAAAAGAATGAAATCCTGCCATTTGCAGAAACATGGATTAAACTGTAGACCATCCTGTTGAGTAAATTAGACCAGGCACAGAAAGACAAATACCACATGATCTCACTCATGTGTGAAATCCAATTTTTTTTTTAAAGTGGTTCTTACAGAAGTAAAGAGTAGAATAACGGAAGGGGGTTGGCCGGAGTGGAAGAGGTGTATTAATGGTACAATGTTACAGGTAGAATGGGAGAATAAGTTCTGGTGTTCTAGGCTGATTATATCTGATAATATTGTATTGCATATTTTTAAATAGCTAGAGAAGAAGATCTTGAATGTAATCACCAAAAATAAAAGATAAATGTTTAGATGATGGACATGCTGTTTACCCTAACTTTACCATTGTATAATATATGCAAGTATTGAGACAACACACTATACCCCTACAAATATGTATAATTTAAAATTTTCAGTAGGCTGAAGGAAATGTGCTTGCCCTTTCCATTATGTGAGAACACAGCATTCATCCCTTTCACCATATAAGAACACATAGATCGTGCCATCTGTGAGGAATGGGCTCTCACCAGGCATGAAATATATCAGTACCTTAATCTTGGACTTCCCAGCCTCCAGAATTGTGAGAAATATAATTCTGTTGATAAATTACCCAGTCTAATGTGCTTTTATTATAGTAGCAGGAGCAGGCTAAGACAGCTGACTTCTGTCTGTATATTTTCTCCGGTGAGGTGTATGTTCAGGTATTTTGCCCATTTTTTAAATTGGGTTACTCATTTCTTATCATTGAGTTTTAAGAGTTCTTTGTCTTAAAGACAAAAAGTTAGAGTGAGAAGACAAGCCACAGACTGGGAGAAAATATTTGCGAAAGACTTGTCTGAGAAAGGACTGTTATCCAAAATATATGAAGAGCTCAAAGACTTCATAAACAACAAATGTCCTTAGTAATGCTTAGAATTGCTTTGCTGACAACCTCGTGCAGAAATGAATCTTACTTTTCACTACTAGATCTTGAATGGGGAGCAGCCATATGAGCTCAACTTACTGCCAGATATTATTCTGGTTATGATTCACTGAGTTCTTCAACTTCCATTTGAGTTTAGCACTCAGGAGACCAATTCTGCTTTTGTGATTTTCCTGAAGAGAATATCTCAACTTCAGGAACATGACTGAGACCCTGGTATCTCTTTTCACAGAAGTCACCAAAGAGCTCTCTCTCTGATAATGAGAGCTATGGGCTTGAACCACACTACATCTTCAAATGATTCCAAGCTTTATAACAATCTCAAGAGTTCTTCAGAGCCTACTGAAGTATGTGCCCATAGAATTAGTCAGAAATGCCTCTGGAAATAAAATATATTAAGTTTTTAGAGAACTGTGAGAGGCTTTTTATGTGAAAAAGAACATTTAAAAATAATTACACATGCCATCATGATGGGGCATGTCATCTAGGAGTCACGCATGACATATCATGAGTAGGACAATGGAATTGAATTTCTGCATCCCAAACTTTACTGTCACTACATAAAAATAACTACCACTGCTGTTCAAAAATGCTTTGAGCAAAAGCTCCAATGTTCCAAATGATCCTGCAAATCCCATTTCTATATGCTTTTTAAGTTGTTTAGTTCTGAACCAGCAGTCTAAAAGTGTGTTTAAACACTGCAGGTAACCATTTCCAATGGAACAAATAGGAAGAAAATCAGGTTATGGTGAGGGCACCCAGCAGGACTCTTCCACTGCCTACTCAGTGTCAGTGTAAGCTGATTTCTTTAAGAAAGACACTCAAGGAAAAGAGAACAGATTGCAGGAAACTTATTCTGCATGCAAGAAAGAGCAAAGAGATAGGATACAGGATACTTAGTGATAATTATGCAAAAGGATTAAAAAAACCCCACAGAAACAGTATAGCTATGGAATAGCAATATTGCAGCAGGTGGAAGTTGTACAAACTAGGTTTGCTTGCAGCAGCAAAAAACAGATAATACATGAGTGTTCTGGCCTGTTCTCTTTCTTTTATGCAAAATAATTACTAGCTCATGAGTTCCTGATTGTTTCTTAATCATGGTTCATGTTACTCAAATTGCTATTTGCTAAGCACAAGGCTTGAGCTAAATAAATTTTAAGTGCACAGTGTAACAACTGCAGAGGAACATATACATTAAGAATAATTCCCCCCCCCCAAAAAAAAAATTCTGAGCATGTAGCTGGAAGTATTATGAAGAGCTCAGGAAATTAAGATATATTTGTGCTTACAAATTTAATTAGCTGCATGCCAGTTAAGCATAGCAGTATACTGAAGGGAACATTATCACAAAGGGTAAAATCTTCCAGCCCAACCTTCATTACCAAAAGACAGCCTCTTCAGTGAATAAAAGCCATGCATTCTTCTACCTTGAGATAATACAATCACATTACTAGTGAGTGAAGCACTATTTAAAAATTAAATGCTATTTTCAGATAATTATGAATTCACATGTAGTTTTTAAAAATAACATGGAAATTCCTTTTCCCATTTTAAAAGGTCCTCACAGTGGTAACATCTTGAAAAACTATAGTTTGACAGCAACACCAGGAGACTGACATTAGTCAGAAAAATTCCATCACCAAAAAGATAGCTTAATCTTTTTCAGCCACATGCATTAACATTACCACCACCCTTTTTACCTGACCACAAGTAATGACTTATCAGTTCTCCATTTCTATAATGTTGTCATTTTGAGACTGTTATATAATAAAATTACACAATATGTGACCTTTTATGATTGTCTTTTTTCAGTCAGCATAATTCTTTGGAGATTTATCAAAGTTACCTTGTGCATCAATAATTCATTCCTTTTTATTGTTGAGTTGATAGTATGATGGTTTGCCTAACCATTCACATTTGGGTTGTTCTTAGTTCTTGGCTATTGTGATTAAAATTTAAGGAAAATGACAGGACAGTATCTCTGATGAACATAGGTACAAAAATCCTCAATCAAATATTAGCAATCAGAATACAGCAACATAAAAAAGAATCATGCACCATGATCAAGTGGGATTCATCCCAGGGGCACAAAGGTGGTTCATCATACGCAAGTCAATAAATGTGATACACCACATCAAAAAAATCAAGGACAAAAATCATATGATTATCTCACTAGATACAGAAAAAGCATTTGACAATATTTAACATAACTTCATGATAAAGACTCTAAGAAAATTAAGTATAGTAGAAAAGTATCTCAGCACAATAAAAGCCTATATGACAAACCCACCACCAATATTACCCTGAATGGGGAAAACTTGAAAGCATTCCTTTTAAGAATAGGAAAAAGACAACGAAGACCACTCTCATCAGTCCTATTAACATAGCATTTGAATTACTAGTCAGAGCAATCAAGTAAGAAAAAGAAATAAAGGGCTTTCAGATCAGAAAAGATGAAGTCAAATTGTCCCTGTTTGCAGATTGCGTGATGCTATATGGAGTTGATAAATGATTTCAGTAAATTTTCAAAATACATAAGCAACATGGGAAAAATCAACATTCTTTTTACACTCTAACAACAAACTAGCAGAAAACGAAATCAGGAAAGCTAGCCCATTAAAAATGGCCACCAAAGAAATAAAATACGTAGGAATAAAATTAACCAATGAGGTGAGTGATCTCTACAACAAGAATTACAAAACACTGTTGAGAGAGATTAAAGAAGACACAAAAAGATGGAAAGACATTGCATGCTCTAGATTGGAAGAACTAACATTGTGAAAAAAGATCATAATACTCAAAGTGATCTACAGACTTAGTGCAATCCACATCAAAATACCAATGACATTCTTCACAGAAATAGAAAAAAAACCCCAATTCTAACATTCAAATAAGGCAACAAAAGGCCCCAAATAGCCAAAGCAATCCTGAAAAAAAAAAAAAAAAACTGGAGACATAACAATACCTGACTTCAAAGTGTACTACAAAGCTACAGTAATCAAAAAAGCATGGTACGGGCATAAAAAGAGACTCAAGGACCAATGGAACAGAAAAGAGAATCCAGAAATTAACCTACATACTTACAGCAACTGATCTTTGACAAAGCCAGCAAGAACATACATTGGGGCAAAAACTACCTCTTCAATAAATGGGGCTGAGAAAACCAGAAATTCTTATGTAGATTAATGAAACTAGAACTGCACCTCTCACCACATACCAAATCAACGCAACGTGGATTAAAGACATAAATACAATACCTGAAACTATAAAACTCCTTAAATAAAACACAGGGGAAAAACTTCAGGAAGTAGGACTGGAAAAGACGTTATGAGTATGGCTCCCAAAGCACAGGCAACAAAAGGAAAAGTGAAGAAATGGGATTATATCAAACTAAAAAGCTTCTGCACAGCAAAAGAAACAGTTAACAGAGTGAACAGACAACATACTTAATGGGAGAAAGTATTTGCAACCTATGTATCGAACAAAGGATTAATATCCAGAATACACAAGGAACTCAAACAACTTAATGGTAAAAAAATCAAATAATCCAATTAAAAAATGGGCAAAGGAGCTGAATAGAAATTTCTCAAAGGAAGATATATGAATGGCCAACATTCGCGTGAAAAAATGTTCAACCTCACTAATCATCAGGGAAATGCAAATCAAAACCACATTGAGATATCATATCACGGGCCGGCCCGTGGCTCACTCGGGAGAGTGTGGTGCTGAGATATCATATCACTCCAGTTAGGCTGGCTATTATCCAAAAGACAGAGATTAACAACTGTTGGTGAGGATCCAGAGAAAGGAGAACCCTCTTATTCTGTTGGTGGGGCTGTAAACTGGTGCATCTATTATGGAAAATGATACGGAGGTGCCTCAGACAACTACAGATAGAGCAGTCATATGATCCAGCATTCTATTTCTGGGTATATACCAAAAGGAGTGAATATCATCATGTCAAAGGGATAACTGCACTCCCATGTTCACTGCAGTTCTATTTACAATAGCCAAGAGCTGTAACCAATCTAAATGTCCATCATCAGGTGACTGGGTAAAGAAAATGTGGCATATATATATACACACACACACAATGGAATATGACTCTGCACTAAAAAAAGAGTGAAATAATGGCATTCACAACAACATGGATGAAGTAAGAGAAACTTATGTTAAGCGAAAAAGCCAGGCACAGAAAGAAAAATGCAACATGTCCTCACACATAAGTGGTAGCTAAAAAGATAAACAAATGAACACATTTTTAAAACCTGTCAGAAATTTATTAAATGTATTAAAATTTCTTGAAAGAATTAGCTAGAGGAATAATTGATTTTTCTCCATTATTTTTCTGTTTTAAATTTCATTGATTTCAAGGCAGGTGCTGTTGAACCCCCATCCCAGGCCAGTGACTGCCACCTAGAGAGGTTTGAGAGCCATCAGGCCCACACACCCTGAGTCAGCCATACCAGAACATGCACGTGTCATAGGACCTCCAGCCCAGGTCAATCCCCAGCACCTAGAGAGGCCCAAGAGCCACCAGGTCTATATGCTTCAAGTCAGCCATGCTGGAATAGGCAGGAGCTGCAGAACAACCTACCCAGGCCAGTCCCTGCTGCCATAAGAGGCCTCAGAGCCACTGGGCCCACAAGCACCAAGACAGCCATGCTGGAACAGGCAGGTGCTGCAAGTAGAGGAACCCCGAGCTCAGCAAGTCTCTGCCACCCAGAGAGGCCAGAGAGCCACTGGGCCCACATGCCCTGAGCTGGCCATGCCAGAACAGGCAGGTGCTATGGGACCTCCAAGCCCAGGCTAGTCCCTGCTACCTGGAATTGGCAGTATCTTCAGGATCTGGATCAGACATCAGGGTGGAACAAGTGGACTGTGATACCCTCTGCCACAATGAATAAACACAAAAGGAAAGATACCAGAAACATGAAAAATCCAGAAAATACATCACCACCAAAGGAAAATAATAACTCTCAAGCTCTAGATCCTGTACAACAGGAAGGCCTTGAAATGACTGACAAGGAATTTCGAGCAACAATTCTAAGGAAACTATATGAGATACAAGAAAACTAAGAAAACACAAAGAAATGAGAAAAATTATGCAGGAACTGAAAGAAGAAATGTACAAAGCAATCAATGCCCAGAAAAAAAAAATGCAGCAGAGGTTTTGGAACTGAAGTATTAATTCAGTGAAATATAAAACACAACAGAGAGTATAAGCAGCAGGCTAGAACAAGCAGAAGAGAGAATTTCTGACCTTGAAGACAGGCTGTTCAAATTAACACAGGTGGATGAGAAAAATAAATAAATAAATAAATAATTGAAGAAAATCTAAGAGAGATAGCAGACAACCTTAAGTACTCAAATATCCAAATCATGGGTATTCCAGAGGGGAGGAAAAAGAAAATGGCATTGAAAACATATTCAATAAAATAATAGTGGAAAATGTCCCAGGTATAGGGAAAGTCACTGATCTTCAGATTCAGGAAGCCCAAAGAACCCCAAACATATTCAACCCATAAAGCTCCTCTTCAAGACATGTTATAGTCAAACTGGCAAAACTGAAGGACAAAGAGAGAATCTTAAAAGCTGCAAGAGAGAAGTAGCAAGTCACCTATAAGGGAGCCCCAAACTAACATCAAACTTTTCATCAGAAACCCTAAAAGCCAGAAAAGAATAGAAAGATACATTCAAAATAATAAAGGACAAAAATTGCCAGCCAGTAGTACTTTACCCAGCAAGGCTATCTTTCTGAAATGAAGGACAAATACTATATTTCCCAAACAAACAAAAGCTGGGGGAGTTCACTACCAGATGACCAGCTTTACAAGAAATTCTCAAAGGACTACTGAGTTTGATACCTGTAAAACTACCATCACTGCTGTGAATACTCAAGAAGGAACAAAACCCACCAGTAAAACAAAATTTCTAACAATAAAGAGAAAAAATAGTTTATCTACTACCCTAAGAAACCAACAAATACTGAAGACAAACAGAAAATCAAAAAGAAAGGAGCAAAAGACACTGAAGATATATAAACAAAAATCAACAAAGTGCTAGGAGTAAATAAACACCTTTCAATAATAACTGTACATGTAAAAAGGATTAAATTCCCCACTCAAAAGACACAGACTGACTGGATTAAAAAGATGGACCCAACATCACGCTGCCTTCAAGATACTCACCTCATCTGTAAAGACTCACATAGACTAAGAGTGAAATGATGGAAAAAGATATACCATGCAAATAGAAATGAATAATGAGCTGGAGTAGCAATTCTTATATCAGATAAAATAGACTTTAAACCAAAAACCATAAAAAGAGATAAAGAAGGCCACTATATAATGATAAAGGGATCTATCCATCAAGAACAGATAACAATCATAAATATATATGCATCCAACATCAGAGCAGCCAAGTTTATAAAGTAAACACTATTAGATCTAAAGAATGGGATAAAGACTAACACCATAATAGCAGGGGACCTGAACAGCCCACTCTCAACATTGGACAGATCATCTAGGCAAAAAATCAATAGAGAAATACAAGATCAAAGCAATACTTTAGACCAATTGGACTTGGCAGATATCTACATAACGTTCCATCCAACAACCTCGGAATATTCATTCTTCTCATCAGCACATGGAACAAACTTCAGGATAGACCATATGTTAGGTCAAAAAGCAAGTCTCAACAAATTCAAAAAATTGGAATTATTCCATGTATTTTTTCCAATCACAATGGATTAAAATTAGAAATCAATAACAAGCAAAACTCGGGAAACTATACAAACACATGAAATTAAATAACATTCAACTTAATGACATATGGG
Organism: Cynocephalus volans; assembly: GCF_027409185.1. NCBI lineage: Eukaryota > Metazoa > Chordata > Mammalia > Dermoptera > Cynocephalidae > Cynocephalus > Cynocephalus volans. The sequence goes on along the minus strand of NC_084478.1, from coordinate 107,255,317 downwards.
TACAAGAAGAAATTAAACAGGACATCAAAAAATTTCTTGAAACTAATGAAAATAATGATACATCATACCTAAACCTGTGGGATACTGCAAAATCAGTTCTAAGGAGGAATTTTATCACATTAAATGTTTACTTCGGAAGAATGAAAAGATGGCAAATAAACAACCTAACACTTCACCTTAAAGTACTAGAAAAACAAGAGCAATCCAAGCCCAAATTTGGTAGAAAGAAAGAAATAAGATCAGAGCAGAACTAAATGAAATAGAAAACCAAAAAATGATATGAAAGATCAATTAAACAAAAAGTTAGTTTTTTAAAAAGATAAAATTGACAAACCTTTAGCAAGGCTAACTAAGAAAAGAAGAAAGAAGACACAAGTAACAAATACTAGAAATGCAAAGGGTGATATTACAACTGATACCTCAGAAATACAAGGAATCATTAGAGACTACTATAAACAACTATATGCTAACTAATTTGGAAATCTGGAGGAAATGGATAAATTTCTGGACACATACAAACTACCAAAACTGAACCAAGAAGATACAGAAAATCTGAACAGACCAATACAATAAAAGAGATTAAAGCTGTTATCAGAAGGCCCCAACAAGGAAAAACCCAGGACCAGACGGTTTCACTGCAGAGTACAACCAGACCTTCAAAGAGGAATTGATTCCAATTCTCTACAAACTATTCCAAAAGGTTGAAACAGAGGCCCTTCTCCCAAACTCATTCTATGAGGCAAACTTCACACTGATACCCAAACCAAAGAAAATACATCGAAAATAGGAAACTACAGGCCAATATCCTTGATGAATATAAATGCAAAAATCCTCAATAAAATACTATCTAACAGAATACAGGAACAGAACATATACACAAAATTATACACCATGATCAAGTGTGATTCATCCCAGGGATGCAAGGTTGGTTCAACATATGCAAATCAATAAATGTGATACACCACATCAATAAAATCAAAGACAAAAACCATATGATTGTCTCTATAGATGATAAGAAAGCATTTGACAAAATTCAATATTTGTTCATGATAAAGATTCTCTACAAGTTAGATATAGATATAAAGAATTTACACATAATTAAAGCCTTATTTTATAAGCCCCCTGCCAATATCCTCCTGAACAGTTCCCTAACATGAACTAGACAAGGATACCCACTCTCACCACTCCTATTCAAGATAGTGTTGGAAGTACTAGACAGAACAATCAGAGAAGAGAAGGAAATAAAGGGCATCCAGATTGGAAAAGATGAAGTCAAATAGTCCCTGTTTGTGGATGATATGATCATATATACCAAACAGCCTAAAGCCTCTATAAAAAAAATCTTAGAGTTGATAAATGATTTCAGTGGAGTTGCAGGATACAAAATAAACACACAAAAATCAGTAGCATTTCTATATTCCAACAGTGAGCATGCAGAAAAAGAAATAAAGAAAGCTAGGCCATTTACAATAGCCACCAAAAATATAAAATACTTAGGAATAAGGTTAATGAAGGATGTGAAAAATTTCTATGATGAGAATGCCAAGCCATTCTTGAGAGAAATTAAAGAGAACACAAGAAGATGGAAAGATATCCCATGCTCTTGGATCAGAAGAATTAACACTGCGAAAATGTCCATACTACCTAAAGTGATCTACAGATTCAATCCAATCCCCCTCAAAATTCCAATGACATTTTTCTCAGAAATGGAAAAAAAATGATACAGACATTTATATGGAATAACAAAAGACCACGCATAGCCAAAGCAATCCTGAGCAAAGAAAGTAAAGATGGAGGCATAGCACTACCTGACTTTAAACTATACTGCAAAGTTATAATAACCAAAACAGCATGGTACTGGCAGAAAAACAGACACACACATCAGTGGAGTAGAATAGAGAACCCAGAAATCAACCCATACACCTACAGCCATCTGATCTTTGACAAAGGCATCAAGTCTACATACTGGGGAATAGACTGCCTCTTCAGCAAATGTTGCTGGGAAAACTGGATATTCATACGTAGCAGAATGAAACTAGACCAGTTCCTCTCACCATTTAGCAAACTCATCTCAAAATGGATTAAAGTATTAAATATAAATCTTTAAACAATAAAACTCCTTAAAGAAAACATAGGGAAAACATTGTGGGAAGTAGGAGTGGGTACAAACTTCATGAATATGACCACAAGAGCATAGGCAACCAAAGAAAATATAAACAAATTGGATTATATCAAAATAAAAAGCTTCTGTACAGCAAAAGAAACAATTCACAGAGTGAAAAGACAACCAACAGAGTGGGAGAAAATATTTGCAAAATATACATCTGACAAAGGATTAATATCCAGAATGTACACGGGACTCAAACAATTTTATAGCAAAAAGCAAATAACCCAGTTAAAAAATGAGCAAAGGAGCTGAATAGGCATTTCTCAAAGGAAGATATATGAGTGGCCAACTGACACATGAAAAAATGCTTAACATCACTCAGCATTTGGGAAATGAAAATCAAAATCAGTTTGAGATACCATCTCACTCCTGTTAGGATAGCTAATATCCAAAGGTCTGAGAATGATAAATGCTGACAAAGTTGTGGAGAAAAAGGAACTCCCTTGCACTACTGGTGAGACTGCAAAATGGTGCAGCCTTTATGGAAAATGGTATGGAGTTTCCTCAAACAATTTCAGGTAGATCTACCATATGACCCAGTTATTCCACTGCTGGGAATGTACCCAGAGGAATGGAAATCATCATGTCGAAGGGATACCTGTACTCCCAAGTTTATTGCAGCACTATTTACAATAGCCAAGAGTTGGAACCAGCCCAAATGTCCATCATCAGATGAGTGGATAAGGAAACTGTGTTTATCTACACAATGGAATACTACTCTGCTATAAAAAAGAATGAAATACTATTACAACAATATGGGTGGACTTAGAGAAAATTATATTAAGTGAAAGAAGTCAGGCACAGAAATTGAAATACCACCTGTTCTCACTTATTTGTTGGAAAAAAATATATATAAATATAGAAACAAATGAAGAGTGGGTGGGGGAGGGAAAACACAACAATCACAGAAATTCCTTGAACTGCTTAAGACAAGTGAACAGATATGATGTAGTGAGGGGGGAGGGGAGAAAAGCGGGGGAAAGAGGAATGGGTAAAGGGACACAAAAACCAAGTTCCGTGTATATTGAGAAGTTAAAATAATAAAAAATAACTTTGGGGTATGGGTCATGTATGCCATTGGTGATATTGCAGCTCTGGTCTCAATTTGGCTCAATAGTGGCATTTGGGTGGGGGGACACAGAGACATACCTATCTCTAGGGGTGTCTAGGACAGCAGTGACTGTTAGTTACCTCAGTAGTGAAATCTGCCAGTGTCCTCTGCTAAGCAGGCCACTGGAGTTCTCACTGATTAACACTAAGGGGACCTCCACTGTGAAAGCTGTGGGAAGGCCATGGCTGCCTCAAGGGCTGTTGAGGTCCTCGCTGGCAGAGGTTTCTGGGGTCTTCTTCAGAGCAGGACACTGAGAACCACAGTGGCACCTGCAGTGTGGCTAAATCTGATATCCCCATCCTTTTTCTTCATTCTAGCCATCTCTAGACATCTCATGTATGCCAGTCTCCCCAGTGATCCCTTCTGTGCAGTTATCTCCAATTTTTGCTCCACTGTGTTGCTGTAGGTTCTTTTTTTATTTATTTTTTATTATTATTTTTTATTATTTTATTTTATTTTATTTTATTTTATTTTATTATTATTATTTTTTAAAATTTTATTTTGTCGATATACATTGTGGCTGATTATTGCTCCCCATCACCAAAACCTCCCTCCCTCCTCACTCCCCCCCTCCCCCCCACCGATGTCCTTTCTGTTTGCTTGTCGTATCAACTTCAAGTAATTGTGGTTATTATATCTTCTTCCCCCCCCCCGGTTTGTGTGTGTGTGTGTGTGTGTGTGTGTGTGTGTGTGTGTGTGTGTGTGAATTTATATATTAATTTTTAGCTCCCACCAATAAGTGAGAACATGTGGTATTTCTCTTTCTGTGCCTGACTCGTTTCACTTAATATAATTCTCTCAAGGTCCATCCATGTTGTCGCAAATGGCAGTATTTCATTCGTTTTTATAGCTGAGTAGTATTCCATTGTGTAGATGCTGTAGGTTCTTAATTAGAGTTTTGAGCCCTCCCAAGGCTATTTTTATTTGTGGATAGCTGTTTAAATAGACTTTGTGGGAGGACAAAGGATGGTATCTCCTACTCTGCATCTTGCTGATGTCCTCATGATTTTTTATTGCATTTGGGACATTTTGGATATTATGTCAGGAGACTCTTCTTCATATTTAAATTTTCTATTTTATCTATCAATCAGTCTTTCTAAGTTTAGCATGTATGTTCTGACAACCTTCCTGGTTTCTGGTGATCTACCCATTGTGGGTAGATTTGACCTGCTACTGTTGGTGTTTGTGGGGCAGAGAATGGATTGTTCCATGGGATCTGCCGGTGATGATCCGATGAGAAGTTTGGGTCTTTCAGCAAATGTGGGACATTTTCAGCCATTGTTTCTTCAAATACTTCTCTGGCTATCATTGGATATGGGATGTGGGATAGCTGGACTCCTCCTTAGTTCCATTACTGCCACTGCTGCATGCAGATCATGCTCACCACTGTCAGAGGTTTAGAGGCAGGAAATGGATTGATCCACCTAGCCTTTGTTGGTGATGCAGCTACAGGTAGATGAGGCCCACTGCTGCTGACTGGTGTAAGGCAAGGATGGTTTTACCATTGCAGACTCTGCTAATGATGTTCTTATGGTTAACTGTGCCACTGCTGCTGACTTCTGTGAGGTGGGAATTAGGTAGCCCTGCTGTATTTTGCTAGTGATACTGCTTCATGCAGATCTGTCACTGATGCCACTGGGATTGGGTCTGCCTCCCTAGTCTCTTCTAGGCTTTCTCTGTTATGGTCACTTGCCCAATGAGATTGGCTTTTTCTTGTTTTCTGGTTTGGTGTTGTTTTTCTATCTATGTCTTGTGGTTGCTGATTGCAAGGCTCTCTGTTGTCCAGTCCAGCATGTATGAGAGATAAAAAATAAAAAATGTACCTCAGATTCACCATACTATTATTATTTAACTCCTAAGATCCCTAAGCAGTCCATGCACTTCTTTACACCTTTCATAGTTATTCTATAATTGTCTGTTGAATTATTTTCAGGATGTTTACTTGTGTTTAGAAGGAAAGAGAGAAGTGGGTTTACTCCATATTGTGATGGAATCAAAAGTAGATCAATTTTATACCATTCTTTTGCTGGTATTTTTTATTCCTTCATCCATTTCAAGGGAATTTACAGGTGTTCCTTAAAGAGTTTTCATGATGACTGCTTATAAAATCCTCGTCAGATAATTTCAACATCTGATTCACCTCCGTACTGGTATCTATTAAATGTCCTTTCTAATTTATATTGTGGTTGCCATGGCTTTTGGTATAACAAATGTTTATGATTGTATAATAGATATTTTGTATGTTATATTATGAGACAGTTGTCCTATTTAATTGTTTTTATCAGGCAGTCCTGTTGAGTTGTCACACAAGGGACAGGTGTGTGTGTAGTTCTACTTCCTTCTGGGCCCTGCTGACATATCCCAGAAAAAGTGGGGTGCTATCTTATGCTGCCTCGTTGCAGACTGGTAGAGTAGTGGTGGAAGTTAAATTTTTCCCTTTGGAACCCTGACACCTTCTCAGGAAAAGTAAGACCACCATGTTACACCTCTTCATTGCCTCTGAGTGAGATGGATGTAAGATCAGCTCCTTGACTGGCCCATTGACAACATGGAGTAAGGAAGTGAAAGACTGACTCATACTGCTTTGTTGCTATAGGATGAGAATAAAAGCTGAGCTCCTTACTTGACCCTGCTGCAAGAGTGGAGAGAAAGGGGTAAGTGAATTCCAACTAGCCTCACCTCTCACAACCACATTCCAACTTGCTGATGCCAGGTGGGGTTGGATTCTCAGGTCCCTATTGGGCTCCACAGACTGAGAAGACGTGAAGAAGCAAAGTACCGACTACCCTAACCTTGTATCACCTTGTTCTTCCTAATTGATGCTGATGAGCTTTGGAAGTTCAGCTCCCCATTAAGCACTGATGACACTGGTTGGGAGAAAATGTGCCCACAATTTCTTCTTCAAATCACCTCTATCATTGTCATTGCTGCCAGATGGTTGTGGATGTTCCCCCATCAGCCCTACTGACATCAGGAAGGAAGTGGACTGCTGATTAGCTCCAATTCACACCACCTTATTCAGTCTTATTAATGCCAGGTTGGGGTGAAGACACAGCTCCTCAGTGAGACCCACTGATATCAGGGTGGGGATGAAGCAGATTGGATACCAGCACTGCCTCACACTGCCTTGTTAACTTCTCTTTACTGATTAGTGAGAGTGTAGGCTTAGATTGATGCTAGACCTCACTGGCATTATTCTGTCAGGTTACCCTTTTCCAAGTCCCTATGCAAGGGATAACAGACTTTTCTGAGAGCTTCTTTTGTGTGTCCCCATTGGTGGTTCTGGGTTGGAGGTTTTTGCAGCACTCTGCTCAGGATATTTGGGAGGCAATAAGGAAATCTTGGGAAGTCACTGCCATGATTTTCCTCAAGTCTTGAGGTCTTTAGGTAGTCCAACTTCTTTCTACCTGTTAGAGTTTTTTTTCTTTTTTAATACTTTTTAATTGCCTTATGTCTGGGATGTTTTACTTGTAAGAGTACTTGACAAGAATGGCCTACTCCATCTTGTCCAGAACTGGATCTGTTGGGGCACAATTGACTTAAAAAATTAACATGTGGGAAATGATTTGACATCTAAAACTACTTAAAAATTTGTTTAACCTCCACTTAATCAGCTTAATACATAATTTCATCAGCACCTTATAATGAAGAACATTTAGACCTAGTTTATTAAACGTCAGAATTTTTTCTATGTAAACCTGAAAAAACAAATGAATATAAACATACCAGTGGCATAGCAAGAGAGATGAATGGAATCAGTTTGTGAATAAACCATCTCCCCTCTTCCCAGTGGTCACAAAATGTAAATGCCCTTAAGATTTTCCTTTTATTGGTGAAACCTTTTGCAGTCTCCTGAATTTGAGAATCTCTTTTTGTTTCCTTTTTTATGACTAAAGAACACTTCAATTATATAAATGAATGTCTATATGTACTCTTCTCTGTTCTGCTATTTGTATTTTACTACAGCCAGCTGAGCTGGCTACAAAGGAAGAAACAAACTTTTAAAAATATGACAATGAGAAAGAAATGCATATTTTTTCTATAAGATCATGTCTATTTTCTGAGACCATATGAATTCAAGCAGAGTCTTAATTTTATAAATTAAAAAAAAAAAAATTCCCTTAGTTTTTTTCAATATTTTTTAAAGCTATGGAGAGGAGCATGTACATCAAACCTATAAACAAAAATCATTTTTAACACAAAGTATTGTTTATAAACATTTCTAACAGCAAATGTACATTTCACAGAAGTAAGTCTGATTCCAGTCATATGTGTTGTTTCGTATACAAGGGATCTTCAAAAACCTTATAGAATGATTTCCATTGTCTTTTAATTTCATTTTTCCACAAACTTTTTGAAGTACTCTTGCATAAACTGTTGTTGAAATCATTAAGATTTTAGATAAAATAGGAAAAATTCTTTGGAATTGATTTTCTCAAGGGTTAAAATATTGTACATTTTTGGTGGAGGGTAGAGCTGCATTCAAGTGTCCTTCAGGGATATATATATATATCTATAATTCCTGTGGATATATTATGACTTCAGTGCACAGAAGGCACAATTGGTCCACTAAAGCACTATTGAGTACATGTACACTGAGGTAATTATTAACTAAATTACCCTGGTGTTCTAAAGAGTATAATGTCTTCCACATATTCATGTTGAAACATTTACCCTTGAAGAATAATTATAACCATATTGTCAACATTCAGTTATTTGTGTTAATGAGAATTGTGACTAACAATGGTAAATGAAAACATGGATATTTTAAATATTTAACCAAGATAATTTAAATAAACACACGCACACTCATTTAAACAAATTGTAGAACAATTCTGCAAAGTCCCACAAATTATGTCTTCTACAATTAATTTCTACTAGAGGAAGAGTATGTTTACAAGGATAGCCTATTGAATTTGAAGCCATTTCCATAGCTCTTATCATTTATACCTCCGGCACTTAGAGTGAAAACATGTTGGATAAGCCATGCTAAAAAGTTGGCGAGTAACTCAGCAGCTATAGGTATATGGTGCTGCCTTTTTTACTGTATGTACAACTAACAAAGACTAACTCTTTTCATCTATTCACAGTACCTTTCTCAAAAAGAGGGACTGTTAGGCTCTGTTTTTGGCTTGTAGTGGCAGTAGGGAAGATAAGCATTTAAACACAGCCCTTTCAAATAGGGAGTGCAGGCTTTTATTTTGTGGCCCAGGGAATTACAATACCTTTGACACTAGAAGAATCCTGTACATGAATAATTATAAAAAAACTTCACATTTCCAAGGGTTAAAATGCCTGTAAATTCAGAGTTCAGAATAATCAAATGAGGAAATGTTTAAATATTCTATTTTATAATTATTTCTTGAGCTCCTTCTACATTTCAGGCACTGCGATATAGGTGATAAAGATATAATGAAGGGGGGGAAATCTTTTAGTCAAGTTTTAAAGAGAGGTACAAAACCAGTGGCAACACAACTAAGTATAAAATTTTGTATTGTGCTATATGCTATAAAGGTTAAAACAGTATGATGTGAGAGAACAACAAAGCAAATCTAAATTAAATTAGGTCTCCAGGTCACATGAAGCACTTGACAACAGATTGGGGTTCTTACCTTGGATAAAATACAGAAATTATCTATTTGAAGACAGCACTGAACTCCTGAGACAAGAACTAGAGTGTCTAGAACTTCAAAGACATAATATTCTCAGAAAAGTTAGAAGACATTCAGCAGCTTTTAATAAATTTGGACACAGACAGGAGGCCAAAGGCTATAAATCCAGTGATGAGTGTGATAGATACAGGGTAGCAGAAATTTTGGCATAGAGCTGAGTAGCCTCAAGGTAACAGCTAGTTTTACCCATGGAACATTTTCTCAGTGCAGAGTCTACATGGGGTTGGAAGCTAAAAACCTGTGGGTAAAGATTCATACATAAAGAATGGTGTTTTCTCGGCAGTTTTGCTAGAAACAAGATTAGAATTCAGGGGAATAAGTCATAAAAAATATGTCAGCCTCTTAATTGAAGACCCTAGAGGAACAGAAATGAGCAAGAGGTAGACTAAGTCTGACCAGAACTTTAACCTACCCTAAAATCAGCAAATCCAAGCTTGCATAAAGTTGATCAGCCACTACTGCATTTAACTAGTAGAAGGAAGAGCTGAACATTTACTGGAAGAAGATAAAAATATTCAGCATTCAATCAGAAATTACTAGGTACAACCAAATATAGGACCACATTACCAAAATCCAAGAGGAAACTGATAATAAAAACAGGTCTATTGGTGATGCACATGTAAAAGTTATTTTTAAAAAAAATCTTTAAATAATTATAACTAATATGTTACAGAAATTTTTAAAAAGATGAACAAAATAGATTTGAAAAATAAAGAATTTCATAAGAAAGTTAAAATCTATGAAAGAACAATCAATGGTCAACGGAGAAATTCTAAAACTGAAAAGTACAATTCCTGAAATAAAAATTATTTAGATGGGTTAGTTACAAATTGGACAGTTCAGAAGATGGTCTTGGCAAACTGGAAGATATCTTGCAGAAAATACCCAAACTCAGAAAAAACTAATTGGGGCATACAGAAAAGAGTGTAAGAGAAAGATGGAACTTATTAAAAGATCTACATTTTATGCAATTGTAGTTGTAGAAGGAGAGGAGACAGATAAAGTGGAAGCAGTATCTAATGAACAAATAGCTGAAAAATTTCCAAAATTGATGAATGATATCAACCCACAGATTTAATAATCTCCTTGAACCACAAACAAAATAAATACAAAGAAAAGTACTTAAAGATATATAATAGTAAAATTATTTAAAAAGAGAGAGAGAAAATCTTATAAGCAGCCAGGGAAGACTGACAACTGAATTTTTAACAGACATAAGGAAGAAGACAACATAGACATCTTTAAATGCTAAAAGACAATAATCACCAATCTAGAATGATACACTCAGCTAAAATATTATTTTAAAATGAGGGAAAATGGATAGTTTCAGATGAACACAAACTAATCTTTCATCAGAAGGACAGCACTAAATACACTTTTTTCCAGGGGCAAAAATAATCCAAGAGACAACTGTGGAATTGAAGCAAAGAATGAAGAGCAATGGAAAAGGTCAACATGTGAATGACTATATACAAGTATGTATTAAATATTGACTGTACACACAGTTTAGTTTAAGATATTTTTAGACAGAAAGAACTGGCAGAGTAATAGTTTGAGGAACTCAGAGAAACTTTCTCCTAGAGAAATACCTGTTAAATTGATCAAAATTGGTCAAGGTAATTATTTGAAATCTGTGGAGATTGATCAAAGTGCTTTGTATTAATCTATTTCTGTTGCTTATAAAAGAAATACCTGGAACTGGGTGATTTATATGAAAACAAAGTGTATTGCATACAGTTTCAGAGGCTGGGAAGTCCTAGGTCCAGGGAACACATCTGGTAAGTGTCTTCCTTTGCGGGGGCTTCAGCAACTAAAGATATCATATAGCAAGATGGTGGAAGCAGAGAGAGACTCTCATGTGCTCTCCTTTTAAGGTCCTCAGAACCACACCCATGAATGTCATTATTAATTCATTCATTAGAGCATAGTCCTCAGAATCTAATGACCTCTTCAAGGCCCCACCTTTCAATTACCATAATAAGATATCCCACCCTCTTATCAATCACAGTGAGGATCATGCTAACACATAAAACTTGAAGGACACAATTCAATCTATATCAGGCTTAAAACAAATTGAGAACCATATCTTCAACAAGATCTATAGAACATAACAGCAGTGAGAAGCTATGGAACTCAAACCAGGAACAGCACATATTACCTCACAGCTCTGTTTGTAAAACAACTGTTTTAGTAAGATGAGCAGCTAAGACGTAGTTCCTATCTGGCACAGCTCCCTAGGGTAGAAGTGTTATACCGGGTGGTTTTGTCAGCCAGTCAACATCAGCAGATCCCATTTCCTACAGCTTCATGCTGTAGATAGCCCATATTAAACAAATAGTAGCAGCCCGGTGGCTCCTGTTCCCCCGCTCCCAGCTCCCACTATGTAGTGAGGATTCATGTGGGGCAGTTGATAAAGACAGCAGTCCCCATTTCCTGCATAGCTCTGTGTTATGGTAAAACTGATCCAATGGGCTGCATAACCAAGTGGCAACTACCATATTGCCAGTTTACTGGGGTGAAAGACTAATTCCTGGTAGTCTGAAGCTGGTCAGCATTTGGCAGATCCCATTATCCATGGCTTGGGACTGTAAAAGATCCATATAGGGTGGTAGTAGCAACATGCCAGCACAAATTTCTACCCCCCATCCAGTAATACAGATTCTGCTACATCGAGAAGATGGAGTAGGGCAGCCATGTATAGTGCATTCCTCATTCTACCTCCCACAGCTCCAGCTAAATAGTTCAGTATTCCTTTCCAAGGTAGGGTCAGAGCAAACCTCAAAGATTGACAACATTCTGCCCCTGTCAGGGGACCCAAATTCAATGGGATCATACTATGACACAATGTATGTCACAGGGTATAAATTTGAAAGGTCAAAAACAATAGAGCAATTAGCTATCAATAGATAAAGCTAACAGGTAAGTATGACTCTAATACAGCAGATAGGTCATTAACTTAAGGAGGTCAAGAAAATAATAGTCTAACAGAGTCCATCTAAAACTACAGTCAGACCTGATTTTCAGAAAGACTACATGAATGTATAAGTCTATGGCCTATAAGGAACAACATCAGAGACTGCATACTGTAGGAGAAATAGAATTCACCAAAATAGCCCAGTCTAGTCATTAAAAAAACAAGCAAACAACAACAAAAACAAGAAGCCTGGAGGGACAGTAGAAAGTACTAGTATCCAGAGTGGCCATAATATGTTAGCTAAAATTCTAGTTGGAAAAAAATATTATGAGACATGTGAATACACAGGAATGTGTGACCATGCACAGGAAAAAGATCAAGCAATAGAAACTGACTTAGAGGGACCCAGATGTTGAATTAGGCAGAAAAAGATGTCAAAGAAGCTATTATAAATATGATCAAAGACCTAAAGGAAACCATGCTGAAAGAATTAAAGGAGGGTATGATGAAAGTTTTTCATCAAATAGAGAGTATCAATAAAGCTATATAAATTATAAAAAGCAATCAAATGAGAATGCCAGAATTTAAAAGTACAATAATCAATATAGAAAATTCAACAGAGAACCTAAATAGTGGATTGGAACTGGCAGGGAAAAAAGCCAACCAACCTAAATACACATCAATAGAAATTATGTTGTCTAAAAAAAGAGAGAGAAAAGAATCAGGAAACATGTACAGCACCTCAGAGAATTGTGCGACACCATTAAGTGAACCAACATACACAAAATGAGAATACTGGAAAGAGAGGAGAGACATAAAGGATCTGAAAATATATTTGAATGAATAATGACTGAAAACTTCCCAAATTTAATGAAAAACATTAATCTGTACATCCAAGAAGCCCATCAGACTTCAAGTAGTATAAATGAATAGGAGATTCACAAAAAGACGCAACATAGTCAAATGTTAAAAGACAAAGAGAAAATCTTAGAAGCAATAAGAGAAAAACAACTCATCAAGTACAAGGGAACTTTAATAACATTACAGATGACTTTTCATCAGAAACAATGAAGTTCAGAAAGTAATGGAATGGCATTTTCAAGTGGCAAAATTAAAAATAACATCAGTCAACCAAAAATCTTATAGCCACCAAAATTACCATACAAAAAATGAAGGTGGAATAAAGACATTTCAAGATTAACAAAATCTGAAAATGTGTTTGAAGTAGGCTCACATTGCAAGAATTACTAAAAGGCTGAAAGCAAATGACACCTGAGAGTATTCCAAATATACATGAAAAAAAAGGAAGACTACTGGTAAATGTATTTATGTGGATATTTAGTTATGTGTAGAAGACATACCTTTCACAAATATTATGAGAACCTATTTGTGAGATCAGGCCCAGAATCCTTGAAAAACTCTTTGATTGTTCTTCTCCATAGGTGACACCTTACAGTGGGAACTACAGCTACTTAATTAGGAAACTTAAATTCAATGGTAGTAATTGGATCCTGAGGTGGTAGGGTTCAAGCGGCAGCACTTAACCACCAAAGACAAGATAGTCATGCTTACTGTAATGGACAGCAGAGTCAAAGTAGCAATCAGAAAAGTCTGACTCATGTACAACTATGGCATTGGCTAATTGATCATGGCATGCCTAGAAGTGAAATATGTAGGAAGCCTACTAAATTCTTACTTGATCTATATAAGAAGAAAAGTTCTAGATTAAATGAAAAAAAAAGTCTAATCTAAATTGTAAAAACATAGTCACAGCCTCCCAATCAATTCCCAGACTTAAGCCAGTTTATGGACATATACCTCTTGAATATAGGGCAGGCTAGGTCCTCTTGAGGAAGAATCCTGGTACACTACCAAAAATTTATACTATTAATCTCTCTCCCAGCCTTCCCCAAGGGGATTTATGGACATTTACCAGGTAACTATTTATTGGAAAGAGGATATAATCAGACTTTTGGAGATACTGGACACTGGCTCTAAACTAATACCTAGATACCCAAAACATCACTATGGCTCAGCAGTCAGAGTAGGAGCTTATGGAGGTCAGGTGATCAATGAAATTTTAGCTCAGATTTGTCTCAAAATGGGTTCACCGGGTACCCCAATCCATTTCGTCACTTACAGGATACAAAATTGAAACAGACATATTTGGCAGCTGGAAGAATCGCCAGAAAACTGTTTAATTACCTGTTTCTTTTTAATTGAGTATATGCTCCCCCAAAATGATGAAATAATATAGACAAATTACGAACTTCAAGAGGAATTATAAAATATTTTGAACTGAATAACATACAACATATCAAAAGCTACGGGATAAAGCTAAACAATCATCTTGAGGAAAATCTACCTCCTTTTATGCACATATTTGATACAAAAGGCTGAAAATCAAATAGTCTACCTTATGCCACTAGAATCTAGACAAAAACAACAACTAATTAGCTCCTGCAAAAGTAAAAGAAAAAGATTAATAAATATAAGAGCACAAATACATAAAATAAATACAAACATTCAATGAAGAAAATAATCAAAGCCAAAGTTTAATTCTTTCACAGCATAATGTGGTAAATTGGATTACTGCTACCAACTCTACTCTTTCTCACTTAACAGAATTGTACTTGCATATCTATGGCCTTATGACTTTACTGTGCCTTCCACTGTGGGCAAAGATTATTTCCCCACCACATGAATTTGTGCATGGCCTTATGACCTGCTTTAGTCAAGAAAATGTGGGTAGGAAAAAAATTGTGTCTGTTCCAAATACAGGTCTTCAGAAACAATTGCATTTTTCTCCTCCACCGCATGTGCTTCTGCAAACGGAGACAAGTAGAACATGTCCAGTGTGTTCACTAGTTTAAGAAAAATGAGGAGAAACATGGAGAAAAATCAATTCTAACTTGCAGGTTGGACTAAGCCTACCTGATGCACAGACTAAAATAGAGCCAACCTACAAACCCATGAAAAAAGAAAAAAAAAGTTTGTTATTGTAACAAATCAATTGAAATTTAATTTTTAAAATACAGAATGAATAAAGAAATGACTGACTTATTCTGTTCATAAAATTGACAAAACTCTCATGAGATAAATGAAGAGAGAAAACAAAAATTGCCAATATCAGAAATGAAAAAGGGTGCATCTTACAACTATGAAAAGGATAAAAAATATATTATGAACATTTTATACAAATAATTTTCACAATTTAGATAAAATGAGTAATCCCCTTCAGAAAAAGTGCATTCTAGTGATCAATTCTAATGCACATAAAAAGGTGCTCAATTTCACTAGTCAGTAGGAAAATGCAAATTTTAACTACATATGCACTAGAATTGCTAAAATAAAAAAGACTGTAAATATTAAGCTTTTATGAGGATGTGAAGCAACCATAGCTCTAGAAAAAAATATTCAACTATAAGAAATAGAAAAATGGAATAGTACTTCGTGTCTATTAAAATAAATTTACTTTTATTAAGATCCTTTCAAAAAACAAGAAAACAAAAGATGCCAGTGTCAAATGGCTTCAAAGATGAGTTTTTGCAAATTTTCAGCCAAAAATTATAGTGATCTTTTGCATACTTTCCCCCCAAAAAGGAAAAAATAGAATATTTCTTGTCTCATTTATGGAGCACTATGACTTTGATCCCAAAAAATTGAGAGGAAAAGAAAATTTTAGAAAATTTATCTTTCATAAATATGGAGACAAAATTTTTAAACAATGCATTAGCAAATTAAATCCTGTAATATATAAAATAAATAATACATCATGACCAATTGAGTTTATCAAATAATGCAAGGATGATTTAACATCAATCAATACATCACAGTTTTAAAAAAGTAGATCATATTTTTATCTTGATAAATACAATATAATATTTTTTTAAAAATAACACATTCATGATAAAAATGCACTTAGGAAGAAATTAGAACTTCTTTAGGATGATAAGGCTTATCTGCAAAACCCTATAGTAAGCTTCACATTTTAAGGTGAAATTTTAAAAGGTATACCACCCTATTTTATTATAGAAAATTACAGCTTTTTTTAAAAAAAGGAAGTTCAAAAAGATCCTGAGAATAGTCAAAGGAAATCTTGATTAAGAAAAAAGTTAGAATATATAAACTTCTATGCATCAAGATCTATTTTTTAAAAATATAGAATTAAGACTGTGTTGTATTGGTGCAAGGGTATACAAAATAGACTAAAGGGCTAGAATGTGGAATCTAAGAATAAACCTATACATACATCAGTCAACCCATTTATGATAAAAATAACACTTCTCTGGCATAGGAAAAAGAAATGGTCTTCTCTGTGCTGAGTCAACTGGATATCATTTTGAAAAAAAAAGAATCTTGATGCTACCTTATCTCATATAAAAAACAAAATTCTAGATAAATTGTAAACCTAAATGTACAGCTAAAACAATTAAGATATTATCAAAATATAAGATAATCTACATACATTATAGTTGGCAAAAAAATTGTTCAAAAGGACACAAAATGTGCTGACCATAAAGGGAAAAAATATAAACTGAACTATATTTAAATTAAGAATTTTTGTTTATCCAAAGATACTGCTCAGAGAGTGAAAGTCCAAGTCATATTGCATGGCAAGATATTTTTTATACATATACCCAATAAAGGACTTACATCCAGAATATATAAACAACTCCTGGAAATCAATAAGAAAAAAAAAAAGAAAATTTTTAAAAGGAAAGAATAAAAACCAGAAAACCTAATACAAGTATGTGCAAAAATTTTAATATCCCCTTAGAAAAAGTGCATTCTAGTGACCAATTCTAATGCACATAAAAAGGTGCTCATTTCACTAGTCAGTAGGAAAATGCAAATTTTAACCACATATGCACTAGAATTGCCAAAATAAAAAAGACTGTAAATATTAAGTTTTTATGAGGATGTGAAGCAACTGTAGCTCTCATATAATACATGTGGTAGTATAAATTGGTAAACCATTAAAAAAATTTGTTTGGAAGTATTACTAAAAGTGAGCATATTCTGTGGCCTAACAATTCACTCCTCAAAAAATATTCAACAGATATTAGTATAGTTGGTCACAAAAAGCACACAACGACGTTAAAACTCTCTGTAACAGCATTATTCATAATAAGCAAATCTGGAAACAATGCACATGTACATGTAGAGTAGAATGGATTAACACATTTTTGTTCATGCATACAGTGAAAACCTATACAGCAGTTAAAATAAACAGCAACCAGAATAACATGTATGAATCTTACAAACATAATATTAAGAATAATCTATGCACAAATACATATGGCGATATTTCATTTATATACATACAATTCAAATGCAGGCAAAACTAATCTATGCCGTTAAGAATAGGATTTGTGCCTAGGAAAGACACACGGAAACTTCTGTTTCTTGATCTAAGTGTAGTTGCGTATGTGTGTTTCATTAAAATAAGAACAACGATGTGAGAGGTGTCTAAATGAGACCGACCTGAAGAAGTCACTTTTAAGATGAGATCAGAAAGCTGAGTATGCTTTTTTCCCAGAGGATGCTGGTGCAAAGGAAACACCATGAATGAAATCCTTGAGGTTGAGAAAATTTGACATTTTGGACAAAATGAAAGGAAACCAGTCTGGCAGGAATGTCAACATTCAGGGTGAGAATGACAGGAGATGAAGCTGGTGTATAGCCCTCAAGACCATGTTAAGGATTATGAACTTTGTCTGAAAAGCAATGGGAGGCCATAGAAAAATTTAATCTGTGGCCTGAGCATATTCCAATTTAGTGTTGCTTTTAAGATATTTAATGTTGTGATTATAACATATTGGAGGGGAGCAAAATTAAGCTATAGGAGACAGATTAGGAGCCTACACAAGAGATGACAATGGATTGCACAAAGTTTGGGGCAGTGGAATTCAAAATAAGTGGACATGTTCAAGAAATATTTTGGAGGTTGACAGCAGGGATTGGTGATGGGTTGCTTGTGGGTAGTGAAGGGCAGATGTTTACCAAGTGTAACTCACATGTTTCTGGATTTTTCACCTTGGTCATGCTAGTGAGATGGGGAAGACTGAGAAAAAGTATTTTGGGATGAAGAATACAAATTTAGTTTCATATATATATATATATATATACACATACATAAAATTCTAAAATTGTAGTAAAATAACACACAACATAAAATTTACCATCTTAACCATATTTAAGTCTACAGTTCAGTAGTGTTAAGTATATTCATATTGTGCAACCGAGCTCCAGAAATTTTTCATCTTGCAAAACTGTAATTCTATACCCATTTAACAGCAACTCCTCATTCCCTCCTTCCTCAGTCCCTGGTAACCACCACTCTATTTTCTGCTTCTATGAATTTGACTTTTTTAGCTACTTCATGTAAGTGGAATCATACAGTTATTTGTCCTTTTGTGGCTAGCTTATTTCACTTAGTATAATGTTCTCAAGGTTTATCCAGGTTGTAGCATGTGACAGGATGTCCTTCCTTTTTAAAGTTGAATAATACTCCATTGAATGTATATAACATATTTTGTTTATCCATTTATACATCAATGGACATTTGGGTTGCTTAACTTTAGATATTTTAAGTATGAGAATGCCGTGAAGCTTTCAAATGGCAATAACAGGAAGACACTATATATTGGAAGGTAGAGGTTATATTCAATGTATAAAGGAAACGACAAAGGTTAAGGAAAATCCAGAGATTGGCTGTTCAAACTCTATTTGCAAATTAATTGTCTTTTTATTAGATGCAATCAGATAAATTTACTTTTTTCAAAAGTCATTTTGTATAATTGAAAGCAGCATGCATAGTTTACAAGAACAGGAATATATTTTTCTAAAGCAACATTTTATAATAATTGGTATTTACCTGAATTTGTTTCTCCTGTTATGAGTATCTTTACTGCAATAGTCATATAGGTGTTAAATGTTATTTGCAGAAGTTCTTAAACTTGAGATATTATGAATAGATCAAATAAAATAACTAAGAATAAATTAACCTACAAAATAATATAGAAGCACTAAATGTTATACAATGGTTATAGTATATATAATGAACTTTTCTAGGTTAGAAAAGAATGAGAGCTCTATTTTAATTGTACAGAAAAAATGTAACAGAAAATGTGATATAGATTAATTTCACTACAAGAGCGGGTAGAAATGTTACAAAAAAAATTCAGAGAAGGAAGCATAACAACAAAGAGTTTGAAAATAGAGAAAGTGACAAAGCAGCAATAGAAGAAGGCAATCACCAGTGAAGGAAAGCATTTTTCTGGATTAGGAATATTGGAAGGTGCTTAAAGGATGAAGTAAACTACCAAGAGTTCTTTGATTACTAGCAGGGTAACTCATTAGTCAACTTTTGTGTAAGTGCATGGAAGAAACTTTCCATGATTCTGTAATTGATTTCTTGTAAGTCTAACTCAACCCACAGGCCATCAAGAAAAATGTGCCATGAACCAAAAGTCTGAGCTAGGTGAAAACTGGGGAGTAGAGATTTCTTTAAAACGCCAAGTTCCCCAACAGGGTCAATAGTACTTTCGAATATTTTTGTCAGAGTTGGACTAAGAAGCCAAACAAAATTATTTTGTAGGGGGAGGGGAGCATATCTTGAATGCCCCACCCAAATTTTTATCCTTATTTTATTTTATTTCTTTATTATTTATTATTAGCATATTCATTATTACAAATAGTGATTTTTCTTTATGCCTTTTATCCGACCTATCATTCCCCAAGCCACCCCCCCACCCCCGCCATGTCTAGTATCCTTAGGTTCGTTCTCTTCTTCTGAAAGTTCAACTTACTGTTGTAGCCCGCCCTTCCTTCCTTCCTTCCTTCCTTCCTTCCTTCCTTCCTTCCTTCCTTCCTTCCTTCCTTCCTTCCTTCCTTCCAACATCCAGCTATGAGAGAGAACATGCAGCATATCTCTTTCCTTGTCTGGCTTATTTCACTTATAATATTCTCCAGGCTCATCCATGTTGCTGCAAATGGCAGAATTTCATTCCTTTTTATGGATGAGTAGTATTCCAATATGTATATATACCACATTTTCCTTATCCAGTCATCCGCCAATGGACACTTAGCTGGTTCCATATTTTGGCATTGTAAATAGAGCTGCAATGAACATGGGAGTGCATGTGTCCCTTCAGAACGATGATTTCCTTTCCTTAGGATATATACCCAGTAGTAGGATTGCTGGATCATATGGTAGTTCTATCTGTGGTTGTTTGAGGAACCTCCATATTGTTTTCCACAATGGCTGTGCTAATTTACAGTCCCACCAACAGTGTAGAAGAGTTCCCCTTCCCACGTCCTCACCAGCATTTGTTATTCTTTGTCTTTTAAAAAATGGCCAGTCTAACTGGAGTGAGATGATATTTCAATGCGGTTTTGATTTGCATTTTTCTGATGACTAGTGATGCTAAGCATTTTTTCATGTACCCATTGGCCATTTGTATGTCTTCCTTTGAAAAATGTCTATTCATCTTCTTTGCCCATTTTTACTTGCATTATTTGGGTTTTTTACTGTACAGTTGTTTGAGTACAGTTGTGTGAGTTCTTTGTATATTCCAGATATTAATCCCTTGTTGGATGTATAGTTTGCAAATATTTTCTCCAATTCCATAGGTTGTCTTTCCACTCTGTTAATTGTTTCCATTGCTGTGTAGAAGCTTTTCAGTTTGATATAATCCCATTTGTTTTTTCTTTTGTTGCTTGTGCTTTTGAGGTCTTGTTCAAAAAGTCTTTGCCCAGTCTTACATATGCAAGTCAATAAATGTGATACACCACATCAACAAAACCAAAGACAAAAACCATATGATTATCTCTGTATATGCAGAAAAGCATTTGACAAAATTCAACGTCCCCTCATGATAAAAACTCTCAGCAAACTAGGTACAGAAGGAAATTATGTCAACACAACAAAAGCAATATACAACAAACTAATCATCAATATCATCCTGAATGGGGAAAAGCTGAAAGCTTTTCCCATAAGAACAGGAACAAGACAAGGATGCCCAGTCTCACCACTCCTATTTAACATAGTATTGGAAGTACTAGTCAGAGTAATCAGGCAAGGAAAAGAAAGAAAGAGCTTCCAGGCTGGATAAGACAAAGTCAAATTTCCCTGTTTGCAGCTGACTTGACTCTATATACAGAAAAACCTGAAGACTCACCAAAAAACTCTTAGAGCTGATTAACAATTTCAGTAATGTTGCAGGATACAAAATCAACATGCAAAAATCAGTTGTGTTTTTATACTCCAACTAGCAGAAGAAAACTCATGAAAGCAAGCCCATTTACTATAGCAACCAAAGAAATAAAATAAAATAGTAGGAATCAATTTAACCAAGGAGTTGAAAAATATCTGCAACAAGAACTACAAATCCCTGCTGAAAGAGGACACAAAAAGGTGGAAAGGCTCTTGGATGGGGAAAATTAACATTGTGCAAATGTGCATTCTACCCAGAGCAATCTAAGATTCAATGCAATCCCCATCAATAATACCAATGACATTCTTCACAGAAATATAAAGAACAATCCTAACATTCATACAGAATAACAAAAGACCCCAAATAGCCAAAGTAATCCTGAGCAAAAAAATAAAGGTGGAGGCATGACACTACCTGATTTTAAACTATATTACAAAGCTATTGTAACCAAAACATCATGGTATTGGCATAAAACAGACATTCAGATTAACGGAACAGAATAGAAAATCTGGGAATCAACCCACATATTTACAGACAACTGATCTTTGAGAAAGGCAGCATGAATATACGTTGGGGGAAAAGACTGCATCTTCAATAAATAGTGCTGGGAAATTGGACACCCATATGCAGACAATGAAACTGGACCTGGGCTTCTCACCATATACCAAAATCAACTCAAAGTTGATTAAAGACTTAAATATAAGACCCAAAACCATAAAATTACTAAAGGAAAACATGGGGAAAACACTGCAGGTATCCCACAAAATTAATTAGAGACTGTTAGATAGTATTTGAAATGGGCTTTCAGAGGGACTCTAAAGTCAGTAGGTACATTTTAAATTCTTTCTACCACACCCATTTCTAAAATAATATTCTAATATTGCATTGAATTGAGAGGAAGAATCTGAGCAATTATTTGGCATTTTTGTAACAATATCTTATTTTCAATGACTTACAACAATTACATTAGTTTCTCAATTAGTAAAGTCAGCATTCATGGTTTTATAAATCTTATTGATGAGATTATTTTTCATGACATTTTTCTTATTAATTTACATTACATATATAATGTTTCCAGCACAGCATTTATTATTTACTTTTTTATCAAGAACCCTTAAGAAAAGAATATTGTGATAAAAATCCACTTTTTAAGTAAGGGCAATTTATGATCTCCCAAATAGTTATTTTTCTTTTTATTTCTGCTGCATCTAAACAAACTGAACATATAATCAATTCCAGTTTACAGTCAAAGGTTGTTTGAATATGTTTTCTGTGTTATATGATTCTACAATGAAAATAAAACATGGCTTTAGTTCCAGTAGATTATGACTGTGCTCACATGGTGCCAAACACCTGGCTAAAATGGTATATTTCCATCAATTGTAGCTATATTGCAATATCCACATTTTGATTGCCTCGTAGATAAGGCATCAATGTAACAATAGATAACTGAGAGAAAGAAGTTCATCTTATTAATAACAAAACAAGACTTTGAAGAAGTTTAATTTTATTTAATAATTCATTTCAAATAATTTAGTTCAAAAGGGTTTTTTAAAGCATTTAGTATGCATTTAACACTATGATAGGCATTGTGAGTAATAAAAAAAAAAGTATAAAAACACTAATTCAGTCTAATTCAACACAATCAGTCTGTGCCAGGACCTGTGTTAAGCATAGTATATGAATTATCTTATTTCATTTTCATAGCAACTCTGTGAGCAGAACCTATTAATATCTCAGTTTTAAAGATGAAAACCTTTAATCATAGAAAAGTAACATTTCTAAGGTCATAAAATTAGTAAATAGCAGAGCCTGGATTCAAACTCAGTCTGACTTTAGAGTGTGAGTTATCACGTAATATATTCTTCTACCTCCAGTTCTAAATGCAGTCTGGTCAGAAAAATGAGACTAGAGAGCCATGTAGCAGAATGTAATTAAGTAGAAAATCATGTAGTGCAGGAAGACATTACTATGAGGGATTAGGAATAGAGACCCTCTTTCTTGATTTTCTGGAGCTTAAAGGTTCTACCAATTTTATTTTTGTACTGTTCAAGAGTTATTTCCTATATGAAGGTAAAATAAGCACCTTTGACAATTTTACCCATGGTCCTTGTTCTATCTTTTGCTACTTCCCATTTAAAATGTCATAAGACCAAAGATACTATGGGTAAAGTGAAATCACAAGTAAGGCAGAAGTTAGCCTGTGGTGAAAGGTAAAGTAAAATCAGAGATAGACATAAACCGAATGTTTAGTGTGGAAGACTCACTACTACAGAATGCAGTGGATTCTCATTTCCTATTTCTAAGTGGATTGTTTCTAAATGAATGACTATCATGGCTGCTGTTGGCTCATAGATCTTCCTTCACACAACTAGACCCACTGTTGTAACTTGAACAAGATTTCTGTCTTTTAAGCCTACTTGTGTGACTGCTGAGATATTTTTTGGTTTTGAAGAAATGAAAAACAATGATGTCAAATGTCTCTTTACTTTTCTCACGTATCCATACAATAAACACTTGCTCAATGATAAAATTTAAATGTGTAACTATCTGTTAACCATCTCAAATTGAAAAGTAAATTTTCAAGCCATACACAATATTATATTTTTAGATTATATAACTTTGCAATCATTTTGCAATTCTCATTCTTATTTCTAATGTACTTATTGTTTCTTTCAGCTATCTCATATCAGCAAATTGGGTAACTTTATGTATTTTTTTATGACAGATAACAAAACATTTAAGAATATGCGGCCAAAAAGAGATCTTGAAAAACCACCCTCCTAGTTGATAGAAATCTGTGAATGAACATAGAGTATGTGTGGTTGAAAGACCATTGAAAAAGAATGTAACTTCATAATTGTACTGTCATCCAAAGCATATTTCTCTATCTTTTTTCAGTCTTACCATTTTGAACCTTGTTGAATGCCTTTCTGAATAAACACATTTCAATTACCTTAGGATTTTACACCCTCTCAACACTGTTACAATGTTTCAAATGATCACTCCATGTGTACATATTTTACATAATAATAAAGGACAATAAAGAAACAAACATGGGTTCTAAAGTCAGATTTCGTAGTTCTGAATACCAGCTCTGATATTTACCAGCTGTGTGATCTCAGGCGTATTATTTAATTTCTCTGTGCTTTCATGTCTTCGTGCATAAGGTGAGCATAATAATAGATTCTACGCCATGAGATTTTTGTGAATATTAAAATAGTTAGTGTATACATCCTGAAACGATAAAACTTCTTAAAGAAAACATAGGAGAAACACTTCAGGAAATAGGACTGGACACAGACTTCATGAATACGACCCCAAAAGCACGGGCAACCAAAGGAAAAATAAACAAATGGGATTATATCAAACTAAAAAGCTTCTGCACAGCAAAAGAAACAACAGAGTTAAAAGACAACCAACAGAGTGGGAGAAAATATTTGCAAAATATACATCTGACAAAGGATTAATATCCAGAATATATAAGGAACTCAAACCACTTTACAAGAAAAAAACAAGCAACCCAATTAAAAAATGGGCAAAAGAGCTAAGTAGGCATTTCTCTAAGGAAGATATACAAATGGCCAACAGACATATGAAAAAATGCTCAACATCACTCAGCATCTGGGAAATGCAAATCAAAACCACACTGAGATACCATCTAACCCCAGTTAGGATGGCTAAAATCCAAAAGAGTCTGAATGATAAATGCTGGTGAGATTGAGGAGAAAAAGGAACTCTCATACATTGTAGGTGGGACTGCAAAATGGTGCAGCCTCTATGGAAAATGGTATGGAGGTTCCTCAAACAATTGCAGATAGATCTACCATATGACCCAGCTATCCCACTGTTGGGAATATACCCAGAGGAATGGAAATCATCCAGTCGAAGGTATACCTGTTCCCCAATGTTCATTGCAGCACTCTTTACAATAGCCAAGAGTTGGAACCAGCCCATCCATCATCGGATGAGTGGATAAGGAAAATGTGGTACATCTACACAATGGAATACTACTCAGCTATAAAAACGAATGAAATACTTCCATTTGCAACAACAAGGATGGATCTTGAGAGAATTATATTAAGTGAAACGAGTCAGGCACAGAAAGAGAAATACCACATGTTCTCACTTATTGGTAGGAGCTAAAAATTAATATATAAATTCACACACACAGACACACACACAGAAAAAAACCAGGGGTGGGGGGGAAGAAGATATAACAACCACAATTGCTTGAAGTTGATACGACAAGCAAACAGAAAGGACATTTTTTTGGGGGGGGGGGAGGAGAGGGAGGAGGGCGGGAGGTTTTGGTAAGGGGCAACAATAATCAACCACAATGTATATCGACAAAATAAAAGTTAAAAAAAAATAAAATAAAATAGTTAGTGTATATAAAACACTTAAGGTAGTCCCAGAAATATAGTAGTTTTCAATGTTAGCTATTAGCTATTGTTTAGTCTGTTAGTTCTGTGGGGATGAGTGTGGGTGTGAATTGTAAATCAGTATTAACTGTTCGAACGTGAATAGTGTCATAAACAGAGTAACCATTCAAATAATAGATGATTGATTTTTCTTCAGTGTTTGATGAGCACCCACTGCATGTAAGAAAAATCTGTAATTTAATTAGTAATTAGACTGAATCCACTAAAAACGTTCCAACTTAGGTTTACACATAAAAATGAGATAGAACAAAAAGAAAGGAGGAGGAATGGAGAAGGAAATAAAGGCAGTAAGGACATTTTTTCTAGTAGATGTTGAATAGGGCAATTGGAAAGAAAGGACAATTTCCTACAAATAGGGAGTTCTGGTAAATAAAGGAACCATTAAGAAAGTTTGAGGAACTTTTGTTAATAAGATTAAGTTAATTAAACATCAAATAGTCTTCAGGAACAACAGCTGGTAGGTTTAGAAAACTGGGTGTAGTTTTAATAATACTGTAGAGTAGTTTATAATAGTGAAATATTAGAAAGAGTCTAAAAGTCCGACAATATGGTATCACTTTAATAAGAATGATATGTCCATGATTACTGGTGAATATATGTAGAAATGCATTGAAAGATGGTCAAGTAGTTAAGATAAAATAATAGATATCAGAATACTGTGTGCATTATAATCAAATATTCTTCTTATAATATATATATAAAAAGTTATGATGGACACAATAAAGAAGGAATTGCAGTTGGTTTATACTTTCTTCATTTTGCTCATCAGTGTATTGTAAATTTTATGCAATAAATGTTTGTTATACTTGTGATTGAAAATGTGGTATTATATTTATTTTATACATAGTTGCATTTATGTAGCAATTTTTAGATTCAGGGATTAAAATATATATCACTCATTTCCTCACAAAATTTATGAAGCATAGGAAGTACATATTACTCCAATTTAAAAGTTAGGAAACCAGGGCCGGCCCGTGGCTCACTCGGGAGAGTGCGGTACTAACACCAAGGCCACGGGTTCGGATCCCATATACGGATGGCCGGTTCGCTCACTGGCTGAGTGAGCGTGGTGCTGACAACACCAAGTCAAGGGTTAAGATCCCCTTACCGGTCACCTTTTAAAAAAAAAATAATAATAATAAAATAAATAAATAAATAAAAGTTAGGAAACCAAAATTCCATGACTTATTAGTGTCAGAATTAGGGCTAGAATTCATTGCAATTTATCTTTTTGCATGCTGAACATGTTGGAGTTAATATCAACAATGATTGCCAGAAATATCCTTTTTAATTTTTTTATTATTATGAATATTCATGAGATACTATTTACCAGAAATTGCTTTTATACCCCATGTCCCCACCCAATTATCCCCCAACCATACTCCCCCTCCCTCTCTCTCCCCCACTCCGCTTTGCAGCCCTGGGAATGTTCCCCCACTCTGTAAGACCACTGTACTGCTGTGGTCTGTCTTTCCTTCCTTCTTTCTCTCTTACCTCCCACATATAAGTGAGCACATGTGGAATTTATCCCTCTGTGTTTTGCTTATTTCACTCAACATCAGTTTCTCTAGGTTTATACATGTTGTTGCAAATGGGAGTATTTCATTCTTTTTTATGGCAAAGTAGTGTCTCATGGAGTATATATACCACAGTTTCCTTATCCAATCATCCATTGATGGACATTTAGGTTGGTTCCATATCTTGGCTACTGTAAACAGAGGTGTGATGAACATGGGAGTGCAGGTATCCCTTTGACATGATAATTTCCATTCCTCTGGGTATATACCCAGAAGAGGGATTGCTGAATCGTATGGAAGATCTATCTGTAATTGTTTGAGAATCCTCCATACTGTTTTCCATAGTGTTTGTACTAATTTACAGTCCCACCAACAGTGTAGGAATGTTCCCTTCTCTCCACACGCTCGCCAGCATTTGTTATTCACCGTCTTTTTGATTATAGCTAGTCTGACCGGGATGAGTCGATATCTCAATGTGGTTTTAATTTGCATTTCCCTGATTATTAGTGATGTTGAGCATTTTTTCATGCACCTGTTGGCCATTTGTATGTCTTCCTTTGAAAAACATCTATTCAGCTCCTTTGCCAATTGTTTAATAGGGTTATTTGTTTTTTTACAGTATAATTGCTTGAGTTCCTTGTATATTATGGATATTAATCCCTTGTCAGATGCATACTTAGCAAAAATTTTCTCCCACTGTTTAGGTTGTCATTTTGTTCTGTTGATTGTTTCCTTTGCTGTGCCAAAGCTTTTTAGTTTGATAAAGTCACATTTCTTTATTTTCCTTTTGTTGCCTGTGCTTTCAGGCTCATGTTCATAACATCTGTGGCCAGACCTACTTCCTGAAGTATTTCCCCTATATTTTCCCTTAGTAATTTTACAGTTTCTGGTCTTATAATTAAGTCTTTAATCCATTTTGAGTAGATTTTAGTATATGGTGAGAGATGCATGTCTAGTTTCTTTCTTCTGCATATGGATATCCAATTTCCGAGCACTACTTATTGATGAGGCAGTCTTTTCCCAATGTAGGTTTTTGTTGCCATTGTCAAATATCAGATGACTGTAAACCTGAGGGGTGATATCTGGGTTCTCTATTCTGCTCCACTGCTCTGAGTGTCTATTTTTATGCCAGTACCATGCTGTTTTGGTTACTATAGCTTTGTAGTATAATTTGAAGTCAGGTGGTGTAATGCTTCCAGCTTTAATTTTTTTGTTCAGGATTACTTTGGCTATTTGGGGTCCTTTGTTGTTCTATATGAATGTTAAGATTGCTTTATTCCATTACTGTGAAGAATGTCATTGGCATTTTGATGGGGATTGTGTTGAATCTGTAGATCACTTTGGGTAGTATAAACATTTTCACAATATTAATTCTTCCAATCCAAGAGCATGGAATGTCTTTCCATTCTTTCATGTCTTCTCTAATTTCTTTCAGTAGTGGTTTCTAGTTCTCATTGTAGAGATATTATCTCATTGTAGAGATCACTTCCTTGGTTAAATTGATTCCTATGTATTTTATTTTTTTCATGACTGTTGTAAATGGGCTTTCTTTCTTCATTTCTGTTTCTGTTAGTTCACTATTGGAGAATATAAATGTGACTGATTTGGGGGCATTTATTTTGTATCCTGCAACATTACTGAAACTAGCAACCAGTTCTAGGAGTTTTTTTTATAGAGTCTTTAGGTTTTTCTATATGTAGTATCATGTCATCTGTAAATAAGGACATTTTGACGTCATGTTTTCCAATCTGGATTCCCTTTATTTCTTTCTCTTGTTTGATTGCTCTGGCTAGTACCTCCAGTACTATGTTAAATAGAAGTGGTGAGAGTGGGCATCCTTGTCTTGTTCCTATTCCTAGGGGGAAAGCCTTCAATTTTTCCCCATTCAAGAGGACACTGGTGGTGGACTTTTCATAGATGGCTTTTATTGTATTGAGATACATTCCTTCTATAACTAATTTGTTGAGAGTCTTTATCATGAAGGGATGTTGGATTTTTTCAAATGCTTTTTCAGTGTCTATTGAGAAAATCATATGGTTTTTGGCCTTTAGTTTTTTGATGTGATGTACCACATTTATTGACTTTTGTGTGTTGAACCATCCTTGCATCCTTGGGATCAATCCCACTTGATCATAGTGTATCATTTTTTTAATGTGTTGCTATATTCTGATTGCTAGTATTTGGTTGAGGATTTTTGAATCTAGGTTCATCAAGGATATTAGCCTGTAGTTTTCATTTTTTGTTGTGTCTTTATCTGATTTTGGTATCAGAGTTATGTTGGCCTCATAGAATGAGTTTGGGAGAATGGCTTCTGTTTCAATTTTTGGAATAGTTTGAGGAGAACTGGTATTAATTCCTCTTTAAATGTTTAATAGAATTCAGCTGTAAAGCCATCTGGACCTGGGCTTTTCTTTGTTGGAGGATTGCTGATTACTGCTTCTATCTCATTACTTGCTATTGGTCTGTTCAGGTTTTCTATTGCTTCTTGATTCAGTCTGGGTAGTTTGTGCATGTCCAGTAATTTATTCATATCTTCCAGGTTTTCATATTTGTTGTCATACAGTTTTTAATAATAGTCTCTAATGATTCTTTGTATTTCTTTGGTATTGGTTGTAATGTCTCCCTTTTCATTACTGATTTTTGTCATTTCGTTCTTCTCTCCTTTTGTTTTAGTTCATCTAGCTAATGGTCTGTCTATTTTATCTTCTCGAAAAACCAACTTCTTGTTTTGTTGGTCTTTTCTATTGTTATTGTTTTTTGGGTCTCTACTTCATTTAGTTCTGCTCTGATCTTAATTATTTCTTTCTGTTTACTACCTTTAGGATTGTATTGTTGTTGTTTTTCTAGTTCTTTGAGGTGTAGTATTAGGTTGTTTATTTGAAGTCTTTCCATTCTTTTGATGTAAGCGTTTATTGCAATAAATTTGCCTCAGCACTGCTTTTGCAGTATCCCAGAGGTGCTGGTATGATGTGTCTTTGTTTTCATTAGTTTGCAGAAATTTTTTGATTTCCTCTGTAATTTCTTCTTGGATCCATAGGTCATTCTGGAACCTATTGTTTAGCTTCCATGTATTTGTATAGTTTCCAGAGTGTTACTTATTAATTTTCAGTTTTAGTCCTTTGTGGTCTGAAACGATACTTGGATTGATTACAATTTTTTAAAATTTGCTGAGGCTGGATTTGTGACCTAATATGTCTTCTACCCTGCAGAATGTTCCATGTGCTCATGAGAAGAAATTATATTCTTTAGTTGTTGGGTGAAGTGTTCTGTATATGTCTGCCAAGTCCAGTTGGTCTAAGGTGTAGCTTAAATCCTGTGTCTCTGTTGATTTTTTACCTGGAAGATCTGTCCTGTACTAAGAGAGTGGTGTTCTGGTCACCCACTATTGATGTATTATTTCTCTAAGTGTAAGAGTGTTTGCTTTATATGTCCGGGTTCTCCAGTATTGGATGCATACATATTTATGATTGCTATATCTTCTAGCTGGGTAGACCCTTTTATCATTATATAGTGGCCTTCTTTGTTTCTTTATGTTTTTTGGTTTAAAGTCTATTTTAAAGAATATTAAAGAATAGCTACTTCTGCTCGTTTTCGGATTCAATTTGCATGGTATATCTTTTTCCATACCTTCACTTTTAGTCTGTGTGTGTCTCTACAGGTTAGGTGGGTCTCCTGAAAACAACATATACTTGGGTCTAGTTTTTTAATTCAGTAAGTCCCCATGTGTCTTTTGAATGGGGAGTTTAATCCATTCACATTTAGGGTAGTTATTGATAGGTATTGTTTAATTTTTGTCATTTAATTGCTGCTTGTTTAGATGATTTAAATATCTTTTGATCATCACTTCCCCTCTTATTTCTCTTCTTCAACGTTACCTGGAAATTTGAGGTGGCATGATTTAGCTTCTTTCTCTTTTTCACTGGCATTTTTGTTTTAACAGTGGGTTTTGCTCTTTCTTGTGTATTCATGATAGTGATCATTATTATTCAGGTGCCAGATGAAGGACTCCCTTGAGAATTTCTTGCACGGTTAGTCTTGTCATGGTGAACTCCCACAACTTTTGTTTGTCTGGGAAATACACTCTTTCTCCCTCATTTTTGAAGGAAAGCCTTGCTGGGTAAAGAGTTCTTGGCTGGCAATTTTTTACTTTTAGTATTTTGTATATATCATTCCACTTTCTTCTGGCCTATAGGGTTTCAGTTGAGAAGTCTGCTGTTAGTATGACAGGTGACTTGGAGCTTTACTCTTGCTGCTTTTAAAATTCTCTCTTCATCTTTGAGCTTTGCAAGTTTGACTATAATGTGTCTTGGAGAGGATCTTTTTGGATTGAATCTGTTTCTGGACCTTTGAGCTTACTGTACTGGAAGGTCTGCATCTCTCCCTACACCTGGGAAGTTTTCTGTTATTATATCCTTGAATAGGTCTTCAATACTTTTTCTTTCCTCTTTTCCTTCTGGAATACTCACAATTCAGATGTTAGAGCACTTGAGGTTGTCTGCTATCTCTCTTAGATTTTCTTCATTATTTTTAAGTCTTTTTTCCTGTTTTTTTTTTTTTTTTTTTGTCTGCCTTGTTCATTTCAAACAGACCATCTTCAGGACCTGAGATTCTTTCTTCCGCTTGCTCTAGCTTGCTGCTCAAGCTCTCTGTTGTGTTTTTTATTTCATTGAATGATCTTTCTTTTCTAGGGGTTTTGCTACACTCTTTTTTAAGGTATTAATCTCTTTGTAGATTTCCTCCCTCATATTCTGGATAATTTTGTTGTTTCATTGTGTTCTCCAATTGAGTCTTTTTTCTTTTCAACTTTTCTTCATATCATTGCTTGAAATTCCTTTTCAGATATTTCAAGGATTCCCTGTTCTATGGGGTCTGAAATTTGAGCATTACTGTATTCCTTTGGTGATGTCATATCTTCTTGTTTGTAGTTCTAGTATTTTTTTGTTGATGTTTGGTCATCTGGTAGAGGACTTGCTTCTTCTGTTACCCTGAGGTTGGCTGTGAGGATAAAGATTTCTTCCTTTATTTCCAGGCTCTACTGGGAAGTCTTCTTATATCAATGGAGTCAAGTGAGCAGCACATTGCCTGTAGAGTGGCCCTGGCTGCTACAGTAGTGGTGAACTGTCCTTGTAGTGACAGTAGGTGTGGCAGTGGCTATATTATACCATCTTGGCTTCTGTTCCAGAACCCATGGCTGAAGACTGAGCCTCCACCACCATGTGCATCTCAACTCACCTCTGCATGTGCTAGGCCTATGGACACTACCCTCCAGGGCCTAACACTGAGCCCCAGTGCCACATGGGTCTTTGCTCACCTTGGCAGTTGCTGCAGCTGTGTGTGCTTCCCTCCAGGGCCTAAGACTGAGCCCCAGAGCCACACAGGTCTCCACTCACCTTGGAGGCTGCTATGGTTATGGGCACTTCCCTCTCAGGCCTAAGACCGACCCCCCAGAATACATTTTTTAAAGCTACAATTTTATTACCTTTTCTTTAGAATTCAATCTTTTAATAAGAAAACAACATTCCTTTTGAATGAGTTAATTATTTTACTTATGAAGCCATCTAGATATTGTGGATAGCATGTTCTCTGCTCAAATATACATGTAAACATTTACATATATAATTTGTTCTAAAAATTAATACACTGTTTTAAGGTTACTTTTTATATTATGTTTCTTTCTCTAATAGACCCTGAGTTCCTTTAGGACAGAGCCTGTGACTTATTTATCTCTTATCTCCAGCACATTGTCTAGACCTTGGAACATGGTGGGTGCCACAGAAATGGTTTGGAATAAATGAATGGGTGAATGAATCACCGAAACCATTTGGTAAATATTTCTGCTTGAATACAAAGTCCTGAGTGGAATAAATCTCAGGAAAATGTCATTTTAAGGGAATGTCAAGTCTTAAACTTACTCAAAAGTCAATATTCCTGTAGGATCAGGGACCATGTTTCAGTTATCATTGTATACATTTTTATATCTAACACTATGCCATAGATGTAACAAGTCCTCCATAATAGTCTGTGAATTGTACTATATTCAATGGAGCAAATGGAATACCAGTATATTTTGATCCTGATGGCTCATATTGCTCTTCAAGTATACTGTACTATTGTACAATAGCTAGAGCTCTTCCAGGAGTTTACCCTATGCATGCAGAAACAGGGGTGGGAATGAGGCAGGATTAATGTAAGCCATTGTCTTTGTGATCAGCAAGATTCAGTTTATGATTTGTTTCACTTCTTGTACATTCATTATTTACTGTTACACGTATAGAGGCAATAAACTGCAGTCAAATTTCTTTCAGTATGAATATTATCACTCAAGAAAACCAGGTGATTTCAGATTCCTTAATTATTCCAAAGCTACTCAGCCTAGCTGTGGAGGCTCAAATTGAAAACTAAATGGCATAAATTCAACCTGTGCATTTGTCACAAAGTCATGAAGAAATAATTTTCTATTATCTGTGCATTCACTTTTCATCTCACAAAGTAGGAAAATACATCTTTTTACTCATTTCTTCACAAATATGTAAGGAGGATTAACAAGGTTGGAAGCCATATGCTAGCCATTGGCATATGTTTCCACTCATCAACTTTTTATTTGCTTGATTTTACATTGTTCTAAATGCTTCCCTAGTGGCCCAAAGTGTCCCATGAGTGCCATTACAGTATCTTTCTCATCTAGCAAATTCTGGCTCAGTTGTGGTGGTATATGATTAGTGAGTGATTTGCATTCAGCTTTATTGATTGTCATTCTTGGACCAACATAAACCTGAGGATTTATGCAGGGAAATATGAAAGGAATAGAATTCTATTAATCACAGGGATCTTTAGAGCCATACACATTTTTTAACTTTTTTTATGGTGATATGGAGTTCCCAAGGTGCTTATATAAAAAATATTCAGATTAGCATTGAAAATGAGTGCTAGCATATTGGCACTGATTCTCCATTCATATTCCTGCTTTATGTCTAAAGTCCAGGCTGGAAGAGCTAGGAGGTGTTTGTAGTAGTGTGGACTCTTTCTTCCACATCCCTCAGAACACATCATTCCATTCCTCAAAGCTGAAAGAAATGGGATTAATAGAATTTCTATAATGTAACTTTTCATTGTTTGAGATTTTCACCTACGGCAAGAAAATTGATTTAAATATTACCATTTGAAGAAAATGAGCCAAAAATTAGTCCTCCAGTAATCACAAGTGGCACTTGAGGAAAGAATTAGGCACTACAAAGCATTCTATGTTCCTTTTCATTTAATTTGGTACAATGAAGTATTTTTTGTTGTTGTTGTTATCTGGAAATTAAGTGTTAAACACAAAGAGGCATGTGTTTGTCTTTGAGGTTTCAGACCATTTAGTGTTTGACTCTTGTTAGCTTAGAAACTAGTGAAAGCAACTTCACTTTGGTATCCTGATATTCCTGAACTTCTGCAGTCTAAGCATAGCTTATGCTCCATTTAAATAGAATTTCTTTTTTCTTTACAGAACTCACATTGTGGAAGATTATATTCATTACTCTTCTTTTTTGTTGTTGTTCTTGGCAGAGCAGTGAAAATGTTAGAGATCTTTCAATATATACCTAGATAGATGATAGTTATAAACATATATTTAACATAACCTATTGAAGAAACTTTAATATAAAGACTTCTCACATTTTTCATCAAGGGAAGTAAAAATATAGGTGCTTTAAAGAACACCAATGGCCACAAATCACTACCTGTAACATGTTTTGCAGTAAATCCTAATGTATGAAAAGGTGTTTTTTTAGCCAATATTTTAGATAGTTTTATGCTCTCCCCACTGTTTTCCATGTCATAGAGGTTAGTTCTCCAGGAATTTGATATAAAACATTTAGGAAAAAGTAACTGTTATCTGAATTCAGAACACAAAATTTATACACTATTAATATGAGTTGTCAAAGTAATATACATCCAGATTGTTGTAAGTTTTCAATATTCTTTTCCTATGGAAAAAAACCCACAAAATTATGAACACTTACGAATGCTGCCTGACTTAACCAAGATCTTCCTTTCTCTCACTTATCTTCATGTATTAGACTAAAATCAAAGCCCAGGAATATAAACACCAATTCATTATTGGGTGTAACAGTACATTACACTAAGTATTCTCTAGAATACGTCAATTTCAAAATACTAACAATACCAAGAATGTGAACCAACTTGGACTCTAAAATAGTTCTGGACAAAATGAAAATGTTAAAGTTCATTTTGAAAACAGTTTAGCAGTTTCTTTAAAATAATTACCAGCTGGCTATATTTATGTGGGTTTATTTCTAGGCTCTCAATTCTATTCTATTGTTCTGCCTATTCTTTCACTGATACTATACTTCTTGATTACTGTAGTTTTACAGTAAGTCTTGAAGTCATGTAGTGTCAGTTTCCTACTTTGTTCTTTCCCTTCAATATTGCATTAGCCATTCTGGTGTTTTTACCTCTTCATATAAACTTTAGAATCAGTTTGTTGATATCCACAGATAATTTTTTGGGGATTTTGATTGGGATTGCATTGAATTTATAGATAAAGTTGGGAAGAACTGACATCTTGAAAATATTGTCTTCCTATTCATGAATTTGTAACATCTTTCCACTTACTTAGCTCTTTGATTACTTTTATTAGAGTTTTGAAGTTTTGCTCATATAAATCTTATATTTTGTTAGATCTATACCTAAGTATTTCCTTTTTAGGAGATGTTAATGTAAATGGTATTTCATTTTAAATTTTAAATTTCACCATAATCAACTGAACTTTGACAAAGAAGCAAAGATAATACAATGGACAAAAGATCATCTTTTCAACAAATGGTGGTGGAGGAACTTAACATCCTCATGTAAAAATTGAATCTACACACACATACTGTACACCCTTTACATTAACGAACTTACAATGGTAATCATCATGTCAAAGGGATACCTGTACTCCCTTGTTTACTGCAGCGCTATTTACAATAGCCAAGATTTGGAACCAGCCTAAATGCCCATCATCGGATGAATGGATAAGGAAAATGTGGTATATCTACACAATGGAATACTATTCTGCTGTGAAAAAGAATGAAATACTACCATTCACAGCAACATGGATAGACTTAGAGAAAATTATATTAAGTGAAATAAGCCAGGCACAGAAACAGAAATACCACATGCTATCATTTATATGTGGGAGCCAATAAAAATAAGTAAATAAACATACAAACAAATGGGGGAAAATAAAAGACACAACAATCACAATAATTCCTTGAACTTGTTAAGATAAGTGAACAGACACGATGCTGATGGCAGGGGGAGAGGGATGGGGGAAAAGGAGGTTTTGGCAAAGGGATACTAAAATAAACTACATTGTATATGATAAATTAAAAATAAATAAATAAATAAATAAATAAAATAATGGATCACAGACCCAGATGTAAAATGCAAAATTATAGAATTCCTAGATGATAACATAGGAGAAAATATACATGACCTCGGGTTTGGCAATGATTCTTTAGGTGTTACACCAAAGGCATGATTTACTAAAGAAGAATTTTATAAACTGGACTTTATTAAAAGTAAAATTTTTGCTCTGCAAAAAAATGCTGTCATAATAATGAAAAGTAAAACCACATACTGAAGAAAATATTTGCAAAAGGGATAGCTGATAAAAAAACTGCTGTCTAAAAATATACAAAGAACTCTTAAAATCAACAATAATAAAACAACTGTATTAAAAATGAGGCAAAGATCTGACCAGACACGTCACTAAAGAAGATGTACAAATCACAAATAAGTAAGTAAAAATATGCTCCACATCATATGTCATCAGGGAAATACAAATTAAAACAACATTGAGATACCACTAGACACCTATTGGAATGCCCGAAACCCAGAACACTAACAACACTGCATGCTAGAGAGGATGTGGAGGAATAGGGACTCTCATTCATTGCTGATGGAAATGCAAAGTGGTATGGTCATTTTGAAAAACATTTTGACATCTTCCTACAAAACTAAGCATACTCTTACCATATGATCCATAAATACCACTTTTTGGTATTTACTCAAAGGAGTTGAAAACTTATATCCACCCAAAAACCTGCACACAGATGTTTATAGTAACTTTATTTATAATTGCCAAAAGCTTAAAGCAACTAAGGCATCTTCCTTTAGATAAGTGAGTAAATAAAGTGTTGTTCATCCAGACAGCTAAATATTATTTAGTGCTAAAAATAAATGAGATATCAAGCTATAAAATGACACATAGGAAATTTAAATGCATATTAATAAGTAAAATAAGCTAATTTTAAAAGGCTTCATATTGTATGATTCCAATTACATTCTATGACATTCTTGAAAAGGCAAAAGTACGGAGGTAGTAAAAATATCAGGGGTTTTCAGGGGTTAGAGGATAGAGAGGCCTAAGCAGAGCACAGAGGATTTTTAAGGCAGTAAAACTGTTCTGTATGATACCATAATGGTAGATACATGTCATTGTACATTTGTCCAAACCCATGGAATGTACAACACCAGGAGTGAACCCTAATGTAATCTGTGAACTCTGTATGGTATTGATGTGTCAACGTAGGTTTAACAATTTTAACAAATGTACCCCTCTGGTAGAGAATGTTGATGGGGGAAGACCAAGTTTGTGGGCCCGGAGTATTTGGAATATCTCTGTACCTTCCAGTCAATTCTGCTGTGAACCTAAAACTGCTCTAAGAAATAAAGTCTAAGAAAACTCAACCATTCACTTACCGTATGCATTTATTCTGTGTTCTCCAAAGAAAACAGAATAAATAGGATCTATTTATCTGTCTTATCTGTGTGTATGTGTGGTGTGTGTGTGTGTGTGTGTGTGTGTGTGTGTGTGTGTGTGTGTGTGTGTATACAGAGAGAGGGAGAGAGAAAAAGAGAGAGAGAGAGAGAGAGGGAGGGAGGGAGGGGGAGAGAGCGAGAGAGAGCGAGAGAGAGAGAGAGAGAGAGAGAGAATTTGCTTTCTCTGTCTTTTTGTTTTATTTAGGCCCTCAACTGATTTGATGATGCCCACCTACATTAGTGCAATCTTCTTAACTCAGTCTACTGATTCAAATGCTAATGTATTCTGGAAACACCATCACAGACACACCCAGAAATAATGTTTTACAATTTATTAGCTCAGTGAAGTTGGCATAAAATTAACCATTACACCATGCGACCCAGCAATTCCACATCTAGGTGTTTATTAAGAGCAGTGAAAACGTAACATTAAGAATTACATGCAAATGTTCTTAGTAACTTTATTCATAGCAGCCAGAAAAATTAAAATGGCTCAGATGTTTATCAATTGGTGAACAGATAAACAAAGTGTGGTAAATGTGTATAATGGAATACTATTCAGCAATCAAAGGGGACAAACTGCAGACAGATTTTGGCACTGGGCAACAGGATGCTGTTATAACAAATACCTTAAAATTTGGATGTGGCTTTGGAATTAGAAAATAGATAAAGACTGGCAGAATTTTGAGGCTCTCGATAGTAAAAGCCGAGATTGCCTTGAGGGGACTGTTGGTTGAAATACAGATATTACAGATGATCCTGGTGATGGCTAGAAAGACATGGGGTGAACTGTAAAGAAAACTTCTATCATTTTAGAGAATAAATATATTGTCATGAACAGAATGTTGCTTGAAATATGAACATTAAAGGCATTACTGATGAGGCCTCAGACTGAAATGAGAAGGATGTCATTGAACACTAGAAGAAAAGCACTCTTTGCTATAAAAGTGGCAGAAAACTTGGATGAATTATAGTCTACTATTTTGTGTAAAAATTGTATACAATAAACTTGTTTATTTAGCTGAGGACATTTCCAAGCAAGGTAAGGAAGGTGCAGCGTATGGTAAAATATGAGAGAAAAGAGATAAATTGATGAATAAAATGTTAATCAAAAAGGAACCAACATTTCACCATTTAGAAAATTCTCAGCCTATCCAGACAGCATGCTCTGGAAACAGAGCAAAAAGTGTAGATGAACAAACTTTTGATAAAGATATTAGGAAGGTGACTTATGGAATCAATGGATCATCTTGGCAGAAACATTGCTAGTTTGGACTGAAGCGAGCAGAGCTTTGAGCTACAGATAATTGTTTTTGGGTCTTGCAAAATAATGAAATTTTCTGTGCTGGGTTGCAGATGGCTTTGGACTAGTAACTTCTTTACTCCTTTCATTTTCTTCCTTTCAGAGTGGGAATGTCTATGTTATGCCAGTTCCACCATTATACTTTGGAAGTAGATAACTTGTTTTCTATCTTACAGGTCTGTGGACATAGATGAATTTTGCCATAGGATGGACCATACCCAGAGACTCATCCATACCTAATTTGAATGACCTTTATATGAGATTGAGGATTTATAATTAATGCAGAATGAGTTAGGACTTTGGGGGACACAGATGGGGTGAATATATTTTGCACATGGGACAGATTGAATTTGGGGGTTGCAAAGGGCCGACTGTATTGTGTTGGATAGTGTTCCCTCCAAAATTATGTCCTTCCTGCAATGTCAGAATTTGATCTTATTTGGAAATGGGATTATTGAAGATGTAATTAAGATGAGGTCATACTGGAGTAAAGTGGGTCTTTAATTTAATGACTGGTGTCCTTATAAGAACAGTAGAAGAGACACAAAAGGATAATGCCATGTAATAACAGAGGCAGAGGTTAAAGTGATTTGTCTACCAGTCGAGGTACACCAAGAATTGCCAGCAACCACCAGAAGCTAAGAGCCAAATAAGAATCTTCTGCTAGGGTTTTCAGAGAGAGCATGAATTTACCAGCATTTTGATTTTGGACATTTTAGCCTTCAGAACTAAGAGAAAATAAATTTCTGCTGTTTTAAGCCACCCAGTTTGTGGTTTGTTATGGCAGCCCAAGGCAGGTTTGGGACTGGAATCTTTGAAACTAAAATTCCTGTTACCATAAAAAAATAAAGAAATTAAAACTTTAGTTTTCAAGTGACAACACACACAAAAAATGCTAACCTTGGAAAGAAGTCACTTTAAATAAAGGCTTTAATTATTTAGCACAGATAAAGTTGAAAGGAACATAAATTTAACATTAAAAGTCACTAAACACATGACCAATGCATGATGTTACAAATACATGCAAAGATAAAAAAAGTCATTAGACTACAAGATTGGCCATAGATTTTAATAAAGCAGAGTGTGAGAAGTTCATTAATATGATTTTTTTATTCCACTTTTTGACTAGCCTTTAGGAAACTTCTACCTGTGGAGTTCTGGTCTAGTATTGTAGAATAATATCCACATTCTCTTAAAGAGTCTATTCACATTCTCTTTTTCAGCTACATATCTGTGTAAGTAGATTTTCTTCATGTCCTTCAACCACTATAACACAATGCAGTAGATTGAATGCACAAGCAGATCTCAGAATCCAGGTGTCTTCAGTAAGCTAGACATTAAACTGATTTGCAAAATAGAAAAGCAATGCAACTTTGCTTTTAAAATTTTTGTTTTGTAAAATATAGTTACCAAAAATATTAAGTTAAAATAAAATGGGTTTATTATTATTATATTTAAATTAAAAATGAGCATAATAAAGCACAAAGTAAATATTATTTATTATTTGTTAAAACAAAGAGATTATTGGATTATGCCGACACAGTATTTCTGAGTTCTTTGTTATTAACAGATAATAAATAATAAATAATAACTGTTTTACGCTTTATCCCATCCTCTCAAAAAAATATATTTGTACCCACTTCACACTTCTATCTCTTGCCCTCTCAGATTCTCCTGTTAAGGTCCAAACTGATACTTGTTACTCTTGTCTCCACCTTTTCCTGCCTGTTCATGCCTCACTCCATCAAGTATCTCTTTCTCAAACCTACAATTTTTCCCTCTCTCTTTACTTTTTACTGTGGTACAAACACATCATGAGATCTCCCCTCTTAATAATTCTTTCAGTCCTCAATACAATATTGTTAACTATAGGCAACATGTTGTACAGTACATCTCTATAGCTTATTCAGCCTGTATAACTGAAACTTTATATTTTATTCTCAAAGCTTATTATCATATCGAAGTCATACTATTTAACAGAACAATGCAAAAAAAATTCTCTTGGTCTATTGTCTCGTAAAATGAGTTAGTTTGTTTGTTTTGAGGGTGAGAATGGGAAAGATTTATTATATTTCAAGGGTAGGGTGAAGGGCAGAGTAAATGGGTATATATATATATATCTGTCACAGATATGTAAATTTGTATATATTTTTATATATGTATATTTATATTATGTTATGTATTTATATATAGTATTTCATATATTTATTTTATTATATTATATTTATTATATACGTTTATTTATATATTTATATATATTATATTTATTATATATATATATATATATACATATATATACTTGATGCAATAATGGCTTGAAGGACAAATAAATGGAAGATCACAACCACAAAGTCTTGCTGTTTCCAGCTTTGTCTCCTGTCCTTACTGAGGCAATCCAGATTTCCACAAATCACCATTTTCATCATGTTATTAATTAAATCGAAAAAATCATGTTTGATTTAACAATACAACATAATCAAACACATAACCAAACACAACTTTCTAGATAAAAAAAAGAACCCATATTTGTGAGTGTAAAGGGATCATGAAACCATTCAGAACCACTGAATTAAACAGTACTTAGAAAGAAATAAAGCTAGATGGTGAGTGTCTGGGAACATATTTCATTAGTATTTCTTTCTAAACTTAATATTTGGAAAAAATTATGGATTCACAGGAAGTTGCAAGGGTCATACAGATAGGTCCCATGTACCCTTTACCCAGTTTACACTAACGGTCGCATCTTATAAAACCAGGAAGTAGGCATGAGTAGACTTGAATAACCACCATTGCAAATCAAGATACAGACTACCCCATTACCACAAAAATCTCATTGATGTTGTATCTCACTGTGGATACTTTAGATAACTTTCAATTGATAAACTTATTTTATTAATATTTTATATGTTATGTTAGAAAAACAGTTGATTAAGACTTATTTGAGTAAAAACTTTTATCATTATTATTTTTAATATTTTAAAAATAGAAGAAGTTTTAAATATATGTAACAACAAAGGTGGCCTAACGATTAGTAAAATGACACTATGTTAAGATTAAGTCTCATGTATGCCATTGATCAAAGTTTTGGAATGAAATGATAGGTTGGAAATATTATTATACATTGATTGTTCTCAAATGACAGGGAAAAGTCAAAGCCAAATAGGAATTCACTATAAAAAGTTATCTGTGGTCCAGTTTAACATGTTGCATTTTGGATTCAGAATGTGTCTGAAACCATATAAACCATACTCAATCTCCCTTTCAAATCAGAGATATAGTGCCTTCCTTCTTTTCCAAGTGTTTCATACAAATCTTTCACACATGCAAACATTCTCATTCAGCCTCCAATGAATTACTTTCAGTGTCAGGAAACTTAGCACTTTTTGAGAAAGTCCATTTCATTTGGTAAATTGTCCTTGCTATTCTTTCTTATATGGATTTAAAAATCTGTTTCCTTAATACTTTTATTCTTTGGATCTAGTTCTCCCTTCTGGAATCAGACTAAGTAATCACTTCCTTATCCCTCAAACATGTTTAGTAAGTTTAAATCCTATATCTCTTTAAGACTTCTCTTCTATAGGCTACAAAATCCCCATATCAACTATCCTGATGTAAACTGGCTGTCAGATTCTTAGCCTTTTTGTTGGCATTCTTTGGAAATGTGCTAGTTTGTTAATAAAGCTTTTAAACAGTGGCAACCACAGTAAAGCACAATTTTCTGGGCTTTGTTTAATGTATGCAGAATATGTCAAATAAGGTTTATAATATGGCACCATCAAGCCCTGAAGTGTCAAAAAATATAAACAATACAAATATAAATAAACCTTTAATTTTCAGACTACATTGTAACAGGAACAAATTTCTTGATACCACAGAAAGAAATAATTATAAATAGGGAAATCTCTCATTATAAAACAAAGAGCTGAATTCTTGCAAGGGTACTACTTTCGTACTTAGATTTATATCGTACCAGTATTGAGTTGGATCTCCTCGGTGCAACATGCAAAGGTAAATATATTTTCTTTCAGCAAAACCAAATTTACTTTTACTTTCTCACCACTCTGACTACAATATTGCATATACTCCTATTTTATTTTCATCTTTTTACAATTCATCCGTGTCCATTCTGTGCACCAAGAAAATTTTGTTTTGGTGACTTGATTTAGGAGAAACAGTGGAAGCCTTTGCAAGATGTGCAAATCTGACAAGATGAGTTGGTAACCCCTGGGAGTCACAGGAAAAATCACAAATTCTGGATCTTTTCTAAACAACATGACAAACA
The DNA here is from genome assembly GCF_027409185.1 of Cynocephalus volans. Classification (NCBI taxonomy): domain Eukaryota; kingdom Metazoa; phylum Chordata; class Mammalia; order Dermoptera; family Cynocephalidae; genus Cynocephalus; species Cynocephalus volans. The sequence continues at coordinate 107,211,879 of NC_084478.1, read as the reverse complement.
AGCTGAGAAGCACCCAGGTATAGTTTGTAACTATTCTTTTATGGAAAATTTAATTCAGTGTCCTGGAATTCTAGAGTTAAAAGAAATCCGGAGAGATTATCTAGTTCATTTTCATAGCCTTCATAGAGATGATCTGCTAACAGCTAAGGCAGAAGAACACTCATTCTGTTATCTTTTCACAGTTTCCACAAAAATCAGCCTGAAATTCCTTCATCATTAATGCAAGACAATTTGCACTCAGACCTTTATGAAGAATAAAAAGTGTTCAACACTCTATAAAATCCAACCGTCAAATTTTGGAAAAATGGTGGCACTGAGAAAATGGTAGCATAGATTTCGGAACTTCCTAAATCCCATAGACAAACTCCCAAATTATTAGTAGGGAAGAACCTAGGAAATATTGTTCCCAGGTGTCCTTCCTAAATAATCTGCAAGAGGGCAGGTTTCAGACAAGCAAAATGACCAGAGATGCAATAACATAAAGACTGGTAGTGGGAACGAAATGTATACCTATATTCAACATTAAGACTAAATGAGAGTTAAAAGGAAGCAATTGTAGTATAACATGGCTAGATGATCTAAAAATATAGATATAGTACAACCTTACAATAATAGAATGATACTACGGGTAGCATATTTAAGCTTTTTTTTCTCACTTTTCAGTAGTTATAATTGGTAGTAGTAGCAATAATACTGTTATTATGAGACTGTTTTCATAGCTACTGTGGGATAAAGCAAATGAGCAATTATGGATTATTATATTTATATCATCCCTTGTGTCTTGGAGAACCAGAATTTGTGGTATGGCAGAAAGGAGTTAAAGATTTAATATAAAAGAAATTAAGTGAAATACGTTGTAGTCATGAATTTCAATTTGAACTCAGTAATTTCAAATTATAATTTACAAACTCAAGAAAAAAAATGAATTGTTACCTGAGAAGGATGAAAAACTAATTCATTTTCTTGAAAGATGGTTAAATAAACATAACAAATTAATTACTTTTCCTCCCATTTGTATATGATCTGTACTACTGGGTAACCAATATTAGATGAAGGGAAGTGTCTCTGTGATTCCAGCTAATAAATAAAACAAACTGATAGATTACTACTATTTTACACCCATCAATGAATACAAGAATGAAATCAAATATTATACACCTCCTGATTGAAAATCTCACATCACTACCTATTTAGCCTTGCCAAAGGGATCAAATCTGAATCTTATGAAGCCCACAGATACAGATGCCAATTTGTGGAAAACACAAATAAAGACAAACAATTTGGACTGTTTCATGATTCTGCAATCAGCAAAATCCAGGTCAAATGGCAAATCTTTCAGCAGATAATTACAAGGAAAGAAAGACATATGGGAGATGGCCTTGAATGATATAACTATGAAAAAATGTAAATGAGATATTTCTATAAAAGTCACATAATGGTTACTTTTCAGAGGAAAAGAAGGAGGCTCTGATTAGAATAGAGTACATGGAGGGGTGTCTTAGGTTGCTGAAAATGTTCTATTTCTTGACCTGCCTAATGGCTACAAGAGTGTTTGCCTTATAATAAAATAAGTTATAAATTTATTTTGTGTTGTTTTCTGCATCTGTGTTTTATTTTTAAGAAAACTACAGGCCGAAATCCTTGATGAATATAGATGCAAAAATCCTCACTAAAATACTAGCAAACAGAATACAGAAACACATACATAAAATTATTCATCACGATCAAGTGGGATTCATCCCAGGGATGCAAGGATGGGTCAACATATGCAAATCAATAAATGTGATACACCATATTAATAAACTCAAACACAAGGACCATATGATCATCTCTATAGATGCTGAAAAAGCATTTGATAAAATTCAGCACTCATTCATGACAAAGACCCTCTATAAGTTAGGTATAGAGGGAAAGTATCTCAACATAATTAAAGCCATATATGCCAAACCCACTGCCAATATCATCCTGAAAGGGGAAAAGCTGAAAGCTTTTAGGAACTAGACAAGGATGCCCACTCTCACCACTCCTATTCAACATAGTGTTGGAAGTATTGGCCAGAGCAATCAGAGAAGAGAAGGAAATAAAGGACATCCAGATTGGAAAAGATGAAGTCAAACTGTCCCTGTTTGCAGATGACATGATCCTATATATCGAACAGCCTAAAACCTCTACAAAAAAACTGCTGGAATTGATAAATGATTTCAGCACAGTAGCAGGATACAAAATCAACACACAAAAATCAGTAGCATTTCTTTTCTCCAATAGTGAACATGCAGAAAGAGAAATCAAGAAAGCCTGCCCATTTACAATAGCCACCAATAAAATAAAATACTTAGGAATTGAGTTAACCAAGGAGGTGAAAAATCTCTATAATGAGAACTACAAACCACTGCTGAGAGAAATTAGAGAGGATACAAGAAGATGGAAAGATATCCCATGCTCTTGGATTGGAAGAATCAACATAGTGAAAATGTCCTTACTACCCAAAGTGATATACAAATTCAATGCAATCCCCATCAAAATTCCAAAGACATTTTTCTCAGAAATGGAAAAAACTCTCCAGACATTTATATGGAACAATAAAAGACCACGCATAGCCAAAGCAATGCTGAGCAAAAAAAATAAAGCTGGAGGCATAACACTACCTGACTTTAAGCTATACTACAAAGCTATAATAACCAAAACAGTATGGTACTGGCATAAAAACAGACACACTGACCAATGGAATAGAATAGAGAATCCAGAAATCAACCCACACACTTACTACCATCTGATCTTTGACAAAGGCACCAAGCCTATTCACTGGGGAAGGGACTGCCTCTTCAGCAAATGGTGCTGGGATAACTGGATATCCATATGCAGGAGAATGAAACTAGATCCATACCTCTCACCGTATACTAAAATCAACTCAAAATGGATTAAGGATTTAAATATACACCCTAAAACAATAAAACTTCTTAAAGAAAACATAGGAGAAACACTTCAGGAAATAGGACTGGGCACAGACTTCATGAATACGACCCCAAAAGCACGGGCAACCAAAGGAAAAATAAACAAATGGGATTATATCAAACTAAAAAGCTTCTGCACAGCAAAAGGAACAATTAACAGAGTTAAAAGACAACCAACAGAGTGGGAGAAAATATTTGCAAAATATACATCTGACAAAGGATTAATATCCAGAATATATAAGGAACTCAAACAACTTTACAAGAAGAAAACAAGCAACCCAATTAAAAAATGGGCAAAAGAGCTAAGTAGGCATTTCTGTAAGGAAGATATACAAATGGCCAACAGACATATGAAAAAATGCTCAACATCACTCAGCATCTGGGAAATGCAAATCAAAACCACACTGAGATACCATCTAACCCCAGTTAGGATGGCTAAAATCCAAAAGACGCTGAACGATAAATGCTGGCGAGGCTGCGGAGAAAAAGGAACTCATACATTGTTGGTGGGACTGCAAAATGGTGCAGCCTCTATGGAAAATGGTATGGAGGTTCCTCAAACAATTGCAGATAGATCTACCATACGACCCAGCTATCCCACTGCTGGGAATATACCCAGAGGAATGGAAATCATCAAGTCGAAGGTATACCTGTTCCCCAATGTTCATTGCAGCACTCTTTACAATAGCCAAGAGTAGGAACCAGCCCAAATGTCCATCATCGGATAAGTGGATACGGAAAATGTGGTACATCTACACAATGGAATACTACTCAGCTATAAAAACGAATGAAATACTGCCATTTGCAACAACATGGATGGACGTAGAGAGAATTATATTAAGTGAAACAAGTCAGGCACAGAAAGAGAAATACCACATGTTCTCACTTATTGGTGGGAGCTAAAAATTAATATATAAATTCACACACACACACACACACACACACACACACACACAGACAAAATACGGGGGGGGGGAGAAGATATAACAACTACAATTACTTGAAGTTGATATGACAAGGAAACAGAAAGGACATTGTTGAGGGGGAGGGAGGAGAGGGAGGAGGGAGGGCAGTTTTGGTAAGGGGCAACAATAATCAACCACAATGTATATCGACAAAATAAAATTTAAAAAACAAACAAACAAAAAAACACACTATATCCCACAAAACTAAATATAAATAAAATCGAATTAATTTGATAGGTTAAATAAATTCATTGTCTTATTTTCATTTGCATTTGTATGATTGAGAGTGAAGTTCCATTTTCCGTCTATTTGTTTAAAAAGTATTAATTGAGTGCCTTTTAGAAAACAGTCCTGTTCTTACTGCTGGGAATACAGAAATGAACATGACAATATTCATGCTCTATGGTCTATTCCCATTTTTTGGCCTCTGGGGGCTTATCTGTATTTTTCCTACTGATTTTTAAGAGCTCTTTTAATGTTAAGGATATCAACCTCTTACACACCATAAAAGTTGCAAGTATTTCCCTTACTTTGTAGTTCGCTTTTTATTAAGGCAGACACTTTTACTGCATAATTAGAAACTATTTTAATATTTATTGAATCAAATTTATTAGTCTTCTTTCTTTACTTTTATGCTTAGCAGAAAATACAAGTAGATTTTATATACATTTATATATATATATACATATATATATATACATATATGTATATATATATATATATTCCAGGTAAGGAGAAAATTTGTTCATTCCCGCCGCCCATTTTTTAATTTGATCTACTCAATTTTCAATTTTTAAGTTTAAGTCTTCTTTTTATGTACAATTTTTAAAATATTGGTTTATAGTGTAAAATAATTCTCAAACTCACTCTCCAACTTACTAAGTCTATTCCATTTTTATGCTCACCACCCTGATTTGGGTTCTATTTACTCCTCTGGGCATTGTTGTGCTAGTCTCCTGTGGGCTGAAAAAGAAAGTTGAAGAATTAGCTCAGAAAGTAAATTATACAACTTAGAGATAAAAACTGTAAGAGGAAGGTAAGCTTCTTGGAATATTATTCCAAGAGGTCCAACTGAAAGTAACTAAAGAAATTATAGAAGACTATATTCCAGAGCTGATGTGAGGCTTACATTGTCAAATAGAAAGAGTCTGCAAGATTACTTTGAGTGAGTGAATAAAAGCCACATAGGAACTTCTCAATAAAATTTTATAACACAGAGAATAAGAAGAAGACCCTAAAAGTTTCCACAGTTTAAAATAAATAAATAAATGTAACCATCAAAGAAATATAAATCAGACTGGTGGCAGATTTCTCCTCAGCAATTCTAGAAGTCTATGGGGTAATGCTTTAAGACTTCTGAGAGAAGATGATTTTACGATAAAAGTCTGTAAGCAGTCAAACTATCAACCAAGTTTTAAAATAGCATTACTTTCCCCATTCTGTAAATTGGGAGTCAAAAAGATACATATATACAGTCGTGTGCCACATGATGTTTTAATCAACAGTGGACCGCATATACAACAGTGGTCCTGTAAGATTATAATGGCTATACCACATAGCCTAGCTGTGTAGTAGGCTATGCTGTCTAGGTTTGTATAAGTACACTCTGTGATATTCACACAGTGACAAAATTGCCCCATAATGCATTTCTCAGAACATATCCTGGTCATTAAGCAGCATGTGACTATAATTAATGAATCAAGATCCAGAAAAATATGACATTGTAGAGGGTGTTCAGGGTCTGAAAACCAAGCTATATGAATAGTAATTAAAACAATAGTGGATGTTTCACCTAGAGAATAGATACAAGAAGAGCATAACATATTTTCCAAATATTAGAAAGACTGCCATTTGATGATATTTTTGTTTTTCTTCCATGGTCATTTATTTCCTACACCTGGAAGTAACTTATATTCCTGTTTTTGAGTCCCCTTTCTAACTGATATTGTGTGTTTTCCTGATAAGTGAGCTGAACAAAAATGTTTTGACAGTATTCCATTTTTTTCTGGATGATTTCAGAGAAAGATTTTAGAATTTAGCAGTTAGGGACAAATATTCTGGTTTACCTGAGATTTTCTTATTTTTTTTAAACTGGTTATGAATATTCATGAGATACAAAGCTGATCGTCACCCCTCATGCCTGTGATGTGGGGGCCAGAATCATACTGGCTGTATAACCATAACCACAAATTGCATTTGTACCCTGCGTCTCCCACCCAATTATCCCCAACCTCCCTGGTTTTAACAATGACAGTTCCATGTCCCCAGGACCCACTCAGTCCTAGGAAAACCTAAATGGTTGTTCACCCAATTATTAGTGGACATTAAAAATGTAAGACTAAAAAAATAAGAATTGTTAAAAATTCAATGAGCTGGGCCGAGCCCGTGGCGCACTCGGGAGAGTGCGGCGCTGGGGGCACAGCAACGCTCCTGCCGCGGGTTCGGATCCTATATAGGACTGGCCGGTGCACTCCCTGGCTGAGTGCCGGTCACGAAAAAGACACAAAAAAAATTCAATGAGCTGTTTTGTGAAAGAAGGTGTTCTCTATCACTAGAAAAGTAAGAGTGGAGACTGGTGACTAAAGTCCAGTCCAATGGCTATAGAGATTATGATTAGATATTTGTATCTTCATGTGGGTGCCAGTTTCTCAAAGTGTGGTTCATAGTCCCGGGTGCTTATTTAAAATGCTTAATTCTAGGCCTACCCCAGACGGGTTCAATCAATACCTCTAGAGATAGGGTCTGAGATTTTACCTTTTAATAAGTTTCCAAGGTTATTTTGATGCACACTAAAGTTTGAAAATCAGGGGTAAATTACTTTTACTTTTAGTATAATAATCAAAAAACGAAAGTATAAAAATAACTATAAATAGAAAATATGTTAATAAATGAACAATATAAAAGAATGCAAATTGCAATATCAATAGCATAAAGTATGAGTGGGGTGTAATAAATGTAGACTTTTGTATGTTAAAAAACACGTTTGAAAATCAGAGTTCTATACTGAAGTTATGATGTGAGAAAACAACTCAATGACAACAAAGTAATTATATTGTTACTGAATTTCAATTGATTTTTTTATTGGTTATGAATATTCATGAGATACAAAGTTGATTGTCACCACTTGTGTCCAAGATGTGATGGCCAGATCCATACTAGCAGCGTGCCCATTACGACAAATTGCGATTATACCTCATGTCCCCCACCCAATTATCCCTAAAGATTTTTTTTTTAAGGATTAAAGAAGAGAAGAAAGAAATTGTATTTTGACCTATTGATAATAATAAATAACTTTGAGTCTTTATAATGAACTAGATTGTACATATATAGTCTTACTGGGAATCTGAGATTTTACAGGGTTAAGTAATTAGCCCCAAAATAAATTGGATTTTTCATTTTATGAGTCTTAGAATTTGGGGGGTCAGCATGATAAAACTGGGGAAAGTTGCTATGAAATATATTTTAGAGGAGATAAAATAACATTTGTTCCAAAATTTTTAAACAGAAAGGAAATATTTATTGAATGTCATTGAAATATATATCTTAAATACAAAAAAATATGTAGAAAAAATCCACCCAAATACAATAGAAGAAATTTAGGGAAATAAAAAAATAAAAGTGAAATAATATGCCCATCAATAAAATTGCACATAAATAATAGCTAAAATGACTATAAATCAGCTAAAAAGCCACTATAAAAAACAATCAAAAAATCTGAAGAGATGAAAGTAAAACAAGATAAAATGTTATTTAAAAAAAGATGAAATGACCATACCAAAGATAAGGCCAATTAGATTCAAAATAAGCTAAAGTAATAAAGAATACAAAGTGAACTAAGGGAAAAAAAAGAAACTTTTACAATACCTATTGAGAATATATCAACCAATCAAACCTTCTGTTAGTTTTCCTGACAAGAGCTTATGATATGAATTGAGTTGTGTACCCCTAGTTTTATGTATTAGAGGGTGATCCCCACTGTGACTGTTAAAAGGGTGGGAAATCCTATTACAATAATTGAAAGGTGGGGTCTTGAAGAGGTGATTAGATTCTGAGGACCATGCCCTAGTGAATGGATTAATGGTGGTCATGGTGTGTTTCTCAGAGCTTTAAAAGGAGAGTACTTGAGAGTCTCTTTCTCTCTCTGCTCCACCATTTTCACCATGTAATACCCTGAGTTGCTGTAGTCACACCAGGACAAGGCCCTCACCATATGTATTCCCTGGTCTTTGGACTTCCCAGCCTCTCAAACTATAAGCAATAAATTTTGTTTTCTTACAAATCACCAGTTCCAGGTATTGTGTTATAAGCAATAGAAACAGACTAATACAGCCTGCAAATGGGCAAAACTGACCCTTTCTCCTAGTTGGTTTCTTTGTAGAAAAATAATCTCACCAGAAACACTTGTCAGAGACAGAAGACACAGAAAAAAATGTCTCCTTTGGTGATCTATGAGGACCAATTAAGACAGGAATTCAGCAGTATTGCTAAACTCTCTCAAAACTGAAATATTCAATGGTTTCTTTTACACATAATGTTCTCCCCTTTTAATTTCAGCAGTCAGTATCTATTGACTTTCATTGTTACAACAAATACTATGCACTGATCATGTGACAGATATAGCAATAAACAAAACAGACCCAAGCTTTCCTTCATTGAGCTTTCAGTCCATTGGGAAAGAAAGAAGTAAACAGTCATTCTAATTAGGTGATATGAAAATGGGAGTACAGATTGCTATGAGACCACATACCACAGTCACCTAAACCAGTTGAGTGAGGTCATTAGAAGCTTACTGAGGAGGCAACATCTAAGCTAGTCACTGCTTTGTACCAAGTAGCAGATTGTTCAATCATGCTGGACTGTCTTGGAGGAGGTCACTTGAAACACTGTGTTTAAAGACAGTTTATCTTGGTGGAGGTGTTTCCTTTTGCTTCTGTTGCATAAGGAAAAAACATCAGAATTGTGACTTAAAAGGACAAGAACTTACTCATGATTCTGTGGATTGAAAATTTGAGATGTATCAAGGAGAATCAGTTTATCTCTGCTCCATGTGGTCTGGACTGCTCTTATATATAAGACTGATGCCTCATTTAAGATAGCTAGAAAGGCTGGAAGAGCTGGTATTATCATAAAGTTGTGCCTCTCTCTCCACATAGTCACCCATCCTAAAAGAGGCTGACCGTGATTTTCACATGGCAATAGTGTTTCAAGACCAGAAGAGTGAAAGCTGTAGCTTTATTGAGGCCTTGGACACCTCACTTCTGTTGCACTCAGTTGGCAAAAGCCAGCACATATTTGAAGGGTAGAAAATAGACTTTACTATTGATGGAAGAGCTGACAATTTGGGGTATTTGTGAGTTATTCAATGGGTAAAGGAAAAATAATTTATCCATAAACTAATGTCTGAATTTGTCATTTTTCCCAAGGACAATTAACTAACTTACAAAAGCTTCATGAAGGGTCTTGTGCTGCTTGGCAATCCAACATCAGTGACCTAATCTATTCACTCTTCCACTCATATGGGTGACTGTTTCACACTTTCTTCTTTCTTCAAACCCCATCTCCCATGCTAAAAATCTTATTTCCTAATTCACACACACGCACACAAAAACTCACATGAATCTACTGCCACTATCAATCCAATTTCTTTTTTTTTTAACTTCTCAACATATATTGCAGTTGATTTTCATGACCCTTTACCCGTCCATCCAATTTCAGTGATTGTACTACATATCTGCTGTCGTCTCTCTTTTCACAATGTGTGAGGTGTTTGTACTCTCATAAAAAGTAAAATATATTACTTATGAACAAGAACCCACCACCTCCTGCCTAATCACTCCTAGAAGAAAACATCGGGGAAACACTCCAGGATTTAGGATGGGGCAATGACTTTATGAGTAACAACCCAAAAGCACAGGCAACAAAAGAAAAAAATAAACAAATGGGATTATATCAAACTAAATAGCTCTGCACTGCAAAGGAAACAATCAATAGAGTGAAAAGACATCCTACAGAATGGGAGAAAATGTTTGAAAATTAAGCATCTGACAAGGGACTAATATCCAGAATATACGAAGAGCTCAGACAACTTTACAGCAAAAGTCAAATAATCCAATTTAAAAATGGGCAAAGGAGCTGAATAGACATTTCTCAAAGGAAGACATACACATGGCCAACATGTATATGAAAAAAAATGCTCAACATCACTAATCATCAGGGAAATGCAAATCAAAACTACTCTGAGATATCACCTCACCCCAATCAGACTCACTTTTATAAAAGACAGAGAATAACAAATGCTGGCAAGGATGTGGAGAGAAAGGAACCCCCCTGCACTGTTGGTGGGACTGTAAATTAGTACAGCCATTATGGAGAACAGTATGGAGGTTCCTTAAACAACTACAGATGGGACGTCTATATGATCCAGCAATCCTACTCCTGGGGATATATCCAGAGGATTGGAAAACATCAGGTCGAAGGGATACCTGCACTCTCATGTTTATTGCAGCTCTACTTGCAATAGCCGAGATATGGAACCAACCTAAATGTTCATTGATGGATGACTGGATAAGAAATTGTGGTATATACACACAACGGAATACTACTTAGCCATAAAAAAAGAATGAAATTCTATCATTTGCAGCAACGTGGATGAGCCTGAAGAAAATTATTCAAAATGAAACAGCCCCAGTGTAGAAAGAGAAATACTGCGTGTTTTCACTCATAACTGGGTGCTGAATCCATGAGTAAACAAATGAACAGTAAAGAGAGATAAAGAAAGAAACAACAATCACAGTAATACACTGAACTTTTAGAAAACTAGAGGTAAAAAAGGGGAGTGGGAGAGGGAGGGAGGCTAAAGAAGAATTGGTCAATGGACACAAAGAATGACTGCATATTTTAATGATGAATAAGCTAACTATACTGATCTAACCACCACACATTCTACACAATTACTGGAAATCAACATTTTACCCCACATATATGTATAATAAAAAAAAAAAAAGTCACATTGGTCAATCTTCAGTTCTTATGTTACTCAGCCTATTAACTGGGTTTGATATAGATTTGATTCATTCCTTCTCTTAAACATTTCTTTGAATTCAGAATAACAACTCACTCTGATGGGTTTTTTTTTATATTTCTGACCTCGGTAGCTCAGTCTCTTTTACTGGTTTCTCATCTCCTTGACCATTTCATATTGAGATAGCCTAGCATCTGTCCTTGAACCTCTTATATCCTTGATTCTCACACACTCCCAGGGTGAGATTATCCTGTCAATGATTTAAATACTATCCATACTCTGATAATCTTCAAATTTATACATCCAATACAGTCTTCCTTGACCTTAAGAGTCTTACACCCTTAGACATATATTATACTTGAATATCTGATAGACACATTACACATAACATGTCTTCCCCCATGAAATACTGCTAGTTTTTCACCAGAACTTACTCTTTTTACCTATTTCAACAATGTATGATTGTATAATGATAAATAAAAAAACAATTAAAAAATAAAAATAAATTATGTGTAATTGGATTTCAAGAAGGAAGAGAGAGGATTGGAAAGAAGAAATATTTGAGAATATAACAGTTGAGAACTTTCCAAACATATGAAAGACATTAAATGACAAGTTCGAGAATGTAAGGGAACACCAAGCATAATAAATACCCTGACACTCTCTCTCTCTCTCTCTCTCTCTCTCTCTCTCTCTCACACACACACACACACACACACATCATATTTAAGCAGTAGACAATGAAGATAAAATCTTGAAGGTACTGAGAGGTGAAAGAGGTTACATTACAGAGGTACGTATATAGAGGAAGAAAGATAAGAATAACAGCAGTATTGTCATAAAGTAAGCAAGGCAAAAGTCAATGAAAAAGCATCACCGAAGTACTGAAAGAGACAAAAATAACTACCAACAAACAAGTCTGTGTACAGTATCAATATATTTCAAAAATGAAGGTATAGACTTTTTTCAAGCAATCTGAAGCTAAGATCACTCATTATAAACAAAGTGCATTGTAAGAAATGTTAAAGTATTTCAGAAAAAAAGGATATTGATACCAGAAAGAAACTTGGATTCTTACAAAGAAATGAAGAATGCTAGAAATGGTAAAAAATTAAGGAAAATATAAAATTCATTTTGTTATTTTTAATCACACTAAAAATAATTGATTACCTAAAGCAAAAATAGTGATGATGTAATGTGGTTTTATAGCATATAGGAAAGTAAAATGTATGAGAAAAATATCACAAAAATTAGGAAGAAGAAATTGGGAGTATAGTGTTGTTAGTCTCAGACACAGTATATAAAGGGTAATATTATTTGAAGGTAAACTGTGATTAAATAAACATGTATGTCATAAACTTTAGACTTAATTTAAAGTTTATTAAATTTAAATAATATTAAAATTAACAAGCCTAAAATGGAGATAAAACCTAATTATAATAATAATCAGTGAGCCCAACGAGTAAAGAAAGAAGAAAGAAAAGATGTAACAAATAGAATATGACTAGGAAAATTATAGATTTTAAACCAACTACATCTACAGTTACATTAAATATTAATGGTCTATGTACACCAGGTAAATACAGAGGTTTTCAGATTGAATGGACAAAGTAGAGTGGACCATATGCTGTCTACAATAAACCTACTTTAATATAAAGGCATACTTATGGTAAAAGTGAAAGGATTTTAAAAATGCCATTCAAATTCTAATGAAAAGAAAAATGGATTGGTTATATTGATATCAGAAAACATGGCATACTACAGGGATAAAAAAGGACATTACACAACTATAAAGAAGATAAATTAATCAAGAAAACATGAGAATCCAAATTATGAGTATTTATATACACAAATTAGAGCTTAAAAGTAAGTGAAGCAAAAAAAATGATAGAACTGAAAGATAAAGTAGAAAAGTCAAAAAGTATATATGGAGACTTCAGAATTCATCTCTTAGTAATCAAAACAAGTAGAAAGAAAAATCAGTGCAATACGTAGACAAAAGCAACAGTATCAACTGACTTAACCTAATTCACATTTATAGAGAAGTCCAACTAACAACAGCAGACTACACATTATTTACACATGATTATATCACTTAAGTAATGAAAGACCATATTCTACATATAAAAAGAATCTTAAGTTTTAAATAAGCAAAATAATGTATGCTATTTCCCTGATCATAAATTAAACTAGAATCTCTGGGAAGTACTCAAATATATAGAAATTTAAAAAGTACCTCTAAAAAATCATGGGTAAAAATAGGAGTTACGAGGGAAATTTAAAAATATTTTGAAATCATTGTAAATTTAAAACACAATTTAAAATTTCTGTGATGTAAACTGAAGCAGACCTTAAAGACTAATTTATATCAATAAATGCTTATGTTAGAAAAAAGGAAATTTCTCATATCAATGACCAAGCTCCATTTCAAGAAACTAGAAAAAGAAGAGTAAAATACATCCAAGCAAACAGAAAGAAGAAAGCAATAAGGACAACAGCAGAAATCAATGAAATTGAGAACCAAAAAAAAAAAAAAAGCAAGGTGATGACTCTTTGAATTTCTATCCAGACTAAAAAAAAAAACTAATAATAATACAAATTACCTAGGACTCCACAAATGTGAGGGAGTTAGCTGCAGTTGCCGGTACCACTGCCACTCATATGTGGTATTCCTGCTGCTATTGCAGACACCACAGATGCGACGGAGGCTGCTGCAGCCAACAGAGCCACTGCTATCCCCACAAGGGAACTCCATTTTTGCTGCAGATACCACATATGCAGGGGAGGCAATGATAGCTGCTGGCACACCTGCCATCACCATGATGTGTCCCTGCTGCCACTGCAGACATCAAAGATGCTAGGGAGGCAGTTGCAGCCTTCAGTGTCCCTGCTGCCTCGATGAGGTATTCCCACTGCTGCTGCAAACAACACAGATGTAGGAGAGGCAGTTTCAGCTGCTGACGCCGTTGCTGCCACCATGAAGTAACCTTGGTACTGCTGCAGACACCATAGCTGTATGGGCAAAATGGCCAAGCAGAAGGCTGCTATAACCACCACTTCTTCAGTCACCCCTGGTGCTGCCAGGCAGCCACCATCATGATATGAACAACCTGCCACCACTGGAGCTACTGCTGCCGTGCAAGAAGCCTGCAAAAGCCACTTCGACAACCACCACCACCACAAGGACAGCCTGCTACTACAGCAACAGCTGCAGCAACCACTGTGCAGATGACCACCAACCAACTGACTACATTGATAAAAGGAGGGATGCCAGTAGAGTCAAGGGAAGGAGAGTAATAAAAGAAGCAACTGCTCTACCAGATGACCGGACATCATTGTACAGATACTAGAAATATGAAAAAACAAGAAAATATGGGTCCACCAAGAAATAAAATAACCCTCCAGTACCTGACCCAATAGAACAGGAAACCCTTGAAATACCTGAAAGCTTTTCTGTGTAAAAATCTTCAGTAAACTCAATGAGATACAAGAGGGCACAGTTAAATGATAAAATCAGCAGAGCAAAAAATTCAGATAGGAAGGAAATTTACAAAGAGATGAATCTTTTAACAAAGAATGCAACAGAACTCATGGAACTGAAGGAGTCATTCAATGAAATAAAAAACACAACTGAGATTTTATGCAGCAAGCTAGAACATGCAGAAGAAAGAATTTCTGATCTCAAAGACAGTCTCTTCAAAATAACTGTCAGATTAAAAAAGAAAAAAGAATTTAAGAAAATGAAGAAAATCTAGACAGATAGCAGACAACCTTAAGCACACAAACATATGAATCATGGGTGTTCCTAAAGGAGAGTAGAAAGGAAAACATATTCAATGAAATAATAGTGGAAAACTTCACAGGTACAGGAAGAGACACAGACCTTCAGATTCAGGAGGATCAAAGATCCCCAGATAGCTCTCTCTTTGCTCTCTCTGCTTCCACCATCTTGCAATGTGATATCTGTGGGTCACTGTTACCACCACCACCACCAGATGGACTTTGGATTTCTCAGCCTCAGAAACTATAAGCAATAAATTTCATTTTTTAAATAAATTACACAGTTCCAAGGGTTTTGTTATAAGCAACACAAAACGGACTAATACAGAAAAGTGGTACCCAGTGAGTTGGGGTTTTGCTTATAACAGATACTTGACAATGTGGAAACAGCTTTGGAACTAGGTGTTGAGGAGAGGTTGGAAGACTCAGAAGACAAAGAGATGAGGGAAAGTTTGGAATGTCTTAGAGACTGGTTACTTGGTGGTGAGCAGAATGCTAATAGAAATATGAACTGTAAAGACCATTCTAAGGAGGTAGCAGATAGAAATAAGAAGGAGTTTTTCAGACACTGGGGCAAAGATCACCCTTGATGTGAACTGGCAAGGAACTTGGCTACATTGTGTCCATGCTCTAGGACTTTGTGGAAGTTGGAACTTAGGAGTTGTTAACCAGAGCACTTGGCTGAAGAAATTTCTAAGCAGTAAAGCTTTAAGGAAGCCACATGGCTACTTGCGACAGCCTATGCTGAGTTATGGCAGCAAAGGCTTGACATGAAGCCAGAATTTAAAAGGGAAGCAGAGTGTAAAGATTTAGAAAATTTGCAGCCTGGACATGTGGTAGAGAAGCAGAGAGCATGCAGTGGTGAAGCCCAGTGAACATTAGCTAAGAAGATTAGTACAAAGAAAGGGGATTTTCAAGAGAAGGGGAAAAGGACCCTGAAGGCATTACAGAAGCCTCTGGGCCAATCCTTCCATTTCAGGCCCAAAGACCTAGGGAGACAAAATGGTCTTGGAGGACAGGCCTGAGGCACCCTCTATAGGCTCACTGCTCAGGACCACCTTGGGAAGCTGCTTCCAGCACCGGCACCCCAGTTGCTCTGGCTGCTCCAGCTGTGGCTAAATTGACCCCATGTGTGGCTGGACCCACAGGTTTGAAAAACACAAACTGGAAGCCCCAACAGTGTCCATGTGGTGTTAGGTCTGCAGGCTCGCAGAATGCCAGAGCTGGGAAGGCTTGGGAGCCTCCACCGCAATTTCAAAGAATGTATGGAAAAGCCTGGGGGCCCAGGAAGAGAACTGTTGCAGGGACGGAATCACCACAGGCAACCTTCACTAGAGTAATCCTGAGCAGAAACATGGGGTTGGAGTTGCATCAGGGAAACCCCAGCAGCGCCACGCCTAGTGAAGCTGGGAGAGTGGGAACACCATGGAGACTCCAGACCTATGGAGCTACTAGAGTGGAACAGCAGCCTGGGAGAGGTGAAGTGTGGCCTGAGAAAAGGAAAGCCATAGGAGCAGAGATGCCTGAGGACTTAGGGATCCAAACCCTACACAAGCATGCAGAGGAGGTCAAACGTAGAATCAAGGTACCTGATTCACCAGCTTTGAGATTTACTGCCTGCCCTGCTGAGTTTTGGACTTGTTTGGGACCTCTTACCCCTTTATTTTGGCCTATTTCTCCCTGTTTTGAATGAGAAAATGTACTCTATGTTTGTCCCACCATTGTATCTTGGAAGCAGATAACTTGTATTGATTTCACAGATGGGACTTTGAACTTTGGACTTTTGAGTTGATACAAATTGAAACTTTGGGGAAGAAATGAATGTATTTGCATGTGAAAAGACATGAGTTTTGTGGGGGCAGGGGTGGAATGTAGTGGACTGAATTATGTCCCCCCAAAACTCACTGAAGCTTGAATTGTGTCCCCCAAGTTTATGTATTAGAATCTTAGCCCCCACTGTGACTGTTAAGAGGGTGGGAAATCCTATTATGGTGATTGAAAGGTGGAGCCTTAAAGAGATGATTGGATTGTATGACCGTGTAGTAGTGAATGAATTAAAAATGGTGGTCGGGGCATGGTTCTGAGGCTTTAAAAGAAGAAGAGAGTCTGTCTTTCTCTCTCTGCTCTCTCTGCTTCCACCATCTTGCAGTGTTAGAGCCATGGGTTACTGTTGCCACCACCAGATGGACTTTGGACTTCTCAGCCTCAGAAACTGCAAGAAATAAATATCATTTTCTTTATTTAAAAAAAAAAGAAAGAAAAAAAAAGATCCCTAGACAGATTCAACCCAAAAAGGTCCTCTCTGAAGTATTTTATAGTGAAACTGGAAAAACTCAAAGACAAAGACAGAATCCTAAAAACAGTAAGAGAAAAGTGACAGGTCACCTCTAATGGAATCCCAATCAGACTAGCAACAGACTTCTCAACAGAAACTCTGCAGACCAGAAGAGAATGGGATGATATATTCAAAATACTAAAAGAAAAATATTGCCATCCAAGAAAACTATACCCAGCAAGATTATCCTTCAGAAATGAAGGAGAAATAGCATATTTCTCAGACAAACAAAATCTACAAGAGTTCACCACCACATGACCACTACAAGACATCTCAAGGGAGTACTGCATCTGGAATCTGAAAAATAATAATCACTAAGAAGAATACACAAGAAAGAAAAAAAAACTCACTGTTAGAACAAAAATACAAATGAGAAAGAAAAAGAAACTGCATATTACCACCTAAGAAAACCAACAAATACCTAAGACAAACAAAAAAATTGAAGGAGGGAAACAAAAGTTATTTAAAACATTTAAATGAAAATTGACAAAATGCCAGGAGGAACAAAATACTTTTCCATAACAACCCTAAATGTAAATGGACTAAACTCCCCACTGAAAAGACAGAGTCACTGATTAGATTAAAAAGCTAGATCTTAATATGTGCTGTCTTCAAAAGACTCACCCCACCTGTAAGGACACACACAGACTAATAGTGAAGCTATGGAAAAAGATATAGTGTGCAAATGGAAATCAAAACCAAGCAGAAGTAGCTATTCTTATATCAGATAAAATAGACTTTAAATGAAAAACCATAAAAACAGACAAAAAAAGGCCATTATATAACAATCTTATATATGCACCCAACATCAGAGCACCTAGATATATAAAGCAAACACTATTAGGCCTAAGAAAAGAGATAGACCCAAATATAATAATAGTTGGGGACCTGAACACCCCTCTCTCAACATTGGACAGATCATCTAGAAAATAAATCAACAGAGAAACACACCGGATTTAAATGACACTTTGGACCAGTTGGACTTGGCAGATATCTACAGAACACTTCACCCAACAACCACAGAATGTATATCCTTCTCATCTGCACATGGGACATTCTCCAGAATAGGCCACATGTTAGGTCATAAATCAAGCCTCAACAAATTTTAAAAAATTGAAATCATTTCAAGTATCTTCTCAGATCACAATGGATTAATGCTAGAAATCAATAGCAAATGAAACTCTGGAAATTATACAAACACATGGAAATTAAATAGCATGCCCCTGAAAGAAGAAATTAAACAGGAAACCAAAAAATTTCTTGAAAGTAATGTAAATAAAGACACCTTATACCAAACCGGGGGGACACTGCAAAAGCAGTACTGAGGGATGTTTAATGCAATGAACACTTACATCAAAAGATTAGAAAGATTTCAAATAATCTAATGTTACACCTCAAAGAAGTAGAAAAACAAGAACAATTCAACTCCAAAATTAGTAGACAGAAAGAAATAATTAAGATCAGAGAAGAACTAAATGAAATAGAGACCCCCAAAACAAAACAAAAGATCAATGAAAGAAAAAGTTGGGTTTTTTGTGAAGATAAACAAAATAGACAAACCTTTAAGTAGGCTAATTAAAAACAGAAGAGAGAAGACCCAAATAACAAAAATCAGAAAAGAAAAAGGAGACATTGCAACCAATACTACAGAAATACAAAGAATCATTGGTGACTATTGCAAACAACTATATGCCAAGAAAACCTGGAAGAAATGGATAAATTTCTGGACACATACAAATGACCAAAACTAAACCAAGAAGAAATGGAAAACCTGAACAGACCAATAAGAAGTAACAAGATTGAAGCAGTAATCAGCAGTCTCCTAACAAAGAAAAGCCAAGGACTGGATGGCTTTACTACCAAAATCTATCAAACATTTAAAGAGGAATTAATACCAATTATCCTCAAGCTTCCAAAAAATTGAAACAGAGATCACTCTTCCAAACTCATTTTATGAGACCAGCATCTCCCTGATAACAAAACCAGACAAAGACAAGAAAAATTGAAAAATATAGCCAATATCATTTATGAACATAGACACAAAAATCCTCTATAAAATATTAGCAAATAGAATGCAGCAGCACATAAAAATTATACTCTATGATCAAGTGGGATTCATCCCAGGGATGCAAGGATGGATCAACATATGTAACTCAATAAATGTGATACACCACATCAACAAAATCAAGTCCAAAAAACCATATGATTGTCTCAAAAGTACACACAAAAAGCATTTGACAAAATTCAACATCCCTTCAAGATAAAGACTCAACAAATTAGGTATAGAAGGAAAGTCTCTCAACACAGTAACAGCCATATATGACAAACCCACCACCAATGTCATCCTGAATGATGAACAGGAACACGACAAGGGTGCCCACTCTCACCACTCCTGTTTAAGATAGTATTGTAAGTACTAGCCAGAACAATCTGCAAAAGAAGAAAATAAAGGGCATCTAGGTTGGAAAAGAGTAAGTCAAATTGTCTCTGTTGCAGGTGACATAATCTGATGTATAGAAAAGGCTAAAGACTACAAAAAATCTCTTAGTTTTGATTTTAGTAAAGTCACAGTATACAAAATCAACAAACAAAAATCAGTAGTGTTTTATATGCCAACAATGAACTAGCAGAAAAAGAAATAGGGAAAGCCAGCCCATTCACAGTAGTTAGCAAAAATAAAAATAATAAAAAAATACCTAGGAATCAACTTAACCAAGAAGGTGAAACATCTCTGCAAAAAGAACTACAAATTACAGGTGAAAGAAATTAAAGAGAACACAAAAAGATGGAAAGACATTCCATGCTCTTGGTTTGGAAGAATTAACACTGTGAAAATGTCCATATTACCCAAAGTGATTTACAGATTCTACTCAATACTCATCAAAATACCAGTAATATTCTTCACAGAAATAGAAAAAAGAATCCTAACATTCATACGGAACAACAAAAGACCCCAAATAGGCAAAGCAATCCTGAGCATAAATAAATAAACAAATAAGTAAATAAATAAATAAATAAAGCCAGAGTCATAACACTACCTGAATTCAAATTATACTAGAGAGGGGGCTTTTCAAGATGGCGGCGGCTGCGGCGGCTGGCGCGGAGTAGCTGAGGTGGAAAAGGCGGCCACTGGGACTCAGGCAGCTGGAAAACTTGTGGTCCTTCCTCTCACCATCTCTTAAGGGAGGACTGCTGCTGCTGACCGGTCGTGGGGGGTGACCGCCACTTTGCCCCCGGCAGGAGAGGCTGCCTCATTTACAGACAACAGCTTTAAAGTGTGGAGCAGGAAAAGAACTGTTTCTTAGCTGCAAAAGTGAGTCTCGAAACAGGGAACACGGCGCCAGGGCTGCTGTGGATGCAGCCAGGATCCCGGAGGCCGGGGCCGCGCTGAAGGCGGCCAGCTGCCCTACTCAGGATTCGAGGTTTCAGGCCGGCATTAAAGAAGATTCCTGGGAGCGCCCGAGCCGCGCCGCGACTGAACAGCCTGAGGCGGCAGCGGCCGAGAACTGGGAAAGGCGGCAAACCAGAGACAGAGAGCGAGCACCCGACCTGGCACAGCACTGTGAGTGATCCCTGGCACAGCTCTGTTCGGGGGGTGGATGCCCAAGCGGCCCCCGCCTGCACCACCAGCCCACTCACCGCCGGTGCTGCCTCCATTTTCCCAGGTGCGGGCAGCTCCGCCCTGCTCGGCCATCACTGAGCCCTCCCACTTGCTGGCCTGGCGCCAGGCTTTCCGGAGCCTGCGGACCGGCCTTGGCTCCCACTCCCTCCGCTGTTCTCCGGCGGGGCTGGTGGCGGAGGGCGTCCTGGGCCAGTTTCGGGAGGGCAAGGAAGTACGGGCGGGCCGACTGTCACTCCACCATACCCTGGACTCCGGCCCCAGGTAAACTCCCTGTTACTGGGAGGCAGATACCATCTGTGCGGCCACCAGTTTGGAAAAAAGCCTAACGAATCTCTGGTTGGGAATAGTGTGGTAGGAGAGTTCCCAGGTCCGCTTGAACCTGCCAGAGACCAGGCTGCAAGTGGGCGCTAGACTCGGTTTATACTGGGGGGATATAAAGGTGAACAAGACCCGAGAAAGATCTACATAGTGCCACAAAGGCACCCAGAGAGACCGGTCGTCTGTGCCCAGCAGAAACCTGGTAGACTTCCTGGGCGAGGCGGTACCGAGCAGGGTCTTGAAGGCCCAGCTGTTAGACGAGGAGTGCAGAAGACACGCCCCAGCCCAGCACAGTGCGCACAGAGTGGGGAGACGTGCGGCCAGGGAGGCGGAGACTCGACAAAAACCACACACCCGGTGGGGTCGCTACTGCACGATCTAACAGCCTGGGCCAGAGCACACGGAACAGGGAGAAGTCCTGCACAGGAAGTGAAAGCTCAACAGAGATCACACACCCTGTGGTACGTGACCCACCAGCCCAGCAGAGTCCAAGCTGACCAGAAAGGTGGCTCCCCGGAGAAGCCCAAGACCCGAGGCAACCACACACACAAGGCACTAGAGGCCAACTGAGCAGTCACGGAGGGAGCCATACGAAATTGGCAACCACAGCAACATCCTAGTTAGTCATTAGTCTCAAACTGGTGGACTGTGAAACCCCCGGCCACAATGAATAAACACCAAAAAAAAGATACCAGAAATACAAAAAATCAAGAAAGTACACCACCAAAAGTTAATAAATCTCAAACTCTAGATCCTATAGAACAAGAAGCCCTTGAAATGACTGACAAGGAATTTCGAGTGATAATTCTAAAGAAACTGAATGAGATACAAGAAAACTCAGCTAGACATCATGATGAAATGAGGAAAAGTATACAGGATCTGAAAGAGGAAATGTACAAGGAAATCAATGTCCTGAAAAAAAATGTAGCAGAACTTGCTGAACTGAAGAAGTTATTCAACGAAATAAAAAACACAACGGAGAGTTTAACCAGCAGGCTTGTCGAAGTTGAAGAGAGAACCTCTGAACTTGAAGATGGGCTGTTTGAAATAACACAAGCAGACAAAAAGAAAGAAAAAAGAATCAAGGACATTGAAGAAAATCTGAGAGAGATATCAGACAACCATAAGCGATCAAATATCCGAGTCATGGGTATTCCAGAAGGGGAGGAAAATGGAGATTCCATTGAAAACATATTCAACAAAATAGTGGCAGAAAACTTCCCAGGTATAGGAAAAATCACAGATCTTCAGATCCAGGAAGCTCAACGATCTCCAAACGTATTCAACCCAAAAAGGCCTTCTCCAAGACATGTCATAGTCAAATTGGCAAAACTCAGAGACAAAGAGAGAATCTTAAAAGCTGCAAGAGAGAAGCGTCAAATCACCTATAAGGGAGCCCCAATCAGGTTAACATCAGACTTTTCATCACAAACCCTAAAAGCTAGAAAGGAATGGGATGATATTTTCAAAATACTAAAAGACAAAGATTGCCAGCCAAGAATACTCTACCCTGCAAGGCTATCCTTCCGAAATGAGGGGCAAATAGTATATTTCTCAGACAAACAAAAACTGCGGGAGTTCACTACCACAAGACCACCCTTACAAGAAATCCTCAAGGGAGTACTGGGTTTGGTTCCTGAAAAATAACTACCACTGCCATAAAAACCCAAGAAAAATCTAAACCCGCTAGTGTAATAAAAATGGCATTCATGAAGAGAAAACAAGCTAACAAAAACACTATCTACAACCTAAGGAACCAACAAACACAGAAAACAAACAGTAAATCAGAAAGCAAGGAACAAGACACTTAAGACAACCAAACAACCAATAAAATGCTAGGAATAAATCAACACCTTTCAATAACAACTCTTAATGTAAAAGGCTTAAATTCCCCAATTAAAAGACACAGACTGGCTGACTGGATCAAAAAGCAGGACCCAACTATATGCTGTCTACAAGAGACCCACCTCACCCATAAAGATTCACACAGACTAAGAGTGAAAGGATGGAAAAAGATCTACCATGCAAACAGAAAAGAAAAACGAGCTGGAGTAGCTATTCTTATATCTGACAAAATAGACTTTAAACTAAAAACCATAAAAAGAGACAATGAGGGACACTACTTAATGATAAAAGGACTGATCCATCAAGAAGACATAACAATCATAAATATGTATGCACCCAATGTTGGAGCAGCCAGATTTATAAAACAAACTCTATTAGACCTAAAGAAGGAAATAGACACTAATACCATAATAGCAGGGGACCTGAACACTCCACTGTCAATATTAGACAGATCATCTAGGCAAAGAATCAGTAGAGAAACACAAGATCTAAACAAGACTCTAGACCAATTGGAATTGGCAGATATCTACAGAACATTCCACCCAACAACCTCAGAATATTCATTCTTCTCATCAGCACATGGATCATTCTCCAGGATAGATCACATATTAGGTCACAAATCAAGTCTCAATAAATTCAAAAAAATTGGAATTATCCCATGTATCTTCTCAGACCACAATGGATTAAAACTAGAAATTAATAACAAACAAACCTCTGGAAACTATAAAAACACATGGAAATTAAACAGCATTCTACTTAATGACATATGGGTCCAAGAAGAAATCAAGCAGGAAATCAAAAAATTTATTGAAACTAATGAAAACAATGATACATCATACCAAAACCTGTGGGATACTGCAAAAGCAGTATTGAGGGGAAAATTTATTGCATTAAACGCTCACTTCAGAAGAATAGAAAGATGGCAAGTGAACAACCTAACACTTCACCTTAAAGAACTAGAAAAACAAGAACAATCCAAACCCAAAGTTAGCAGACGGAAAGAAATCATTAAGATCAGAGCAGAACTGAATGAAATTGAAAACCAAAAAACAATTCAAAAGATCAACGAATCAAAAAGTTGGTTTTTTGAAAAGATAAATAAGATTGACAAACCATTAGCATGGCTAACAAAAAAAAGAAGAGAGAAGACTCAAATAACAAAAATTAGAAATGAAAAAGGCGATATTACAACTGATTCATCTAAAATACAAGGAATCATTCGAGACTACTATAAACAACTATACGCCAACAAATTTGAAAATCTGGAGGAAATGGATAAATTTCTGGACACACACAAGCTCCCAAAACTGAACCGTGAAGACGTAGAAAATTTGAACAGACCAAAAACAATAAAGGAGATTGAAGCTGTTATCAGAAGGCTCCCAACAAAGAAAAGCCCAGGACCAGATGGATTCACAGCAGAATTTTACCAAACATTCAAAGAGGAATTGACACCGATTCTTTACAAACTATTCCAAAAGATTGAAACGGACGCAAATCTCCCAAACTCATTCTATGAAGCAAACATCATCCTGATACCAAAACCAGGTAAAGATATAACCAAAAAAGAAAACTACAGGCCAATATCCCTGATGAATATAGATGCAAAAATCCTCACTAAATTACTAGCAAACAGAATACAGCAACACATACGAAAAATTATTCATCACGATCAAGTGGGATTCATCCCAGGGATGCAAGGTTGGTTCAACATACGCAAATCAATAAATGTGATACACCATATTAATAAACTCAAACACAAGGACCATATGATCATCTCTATAGATGCTGAAAAAGCATTTGATAAAGTTCAGCACTCATTCATGACAAAGACCCTCTATAAGTTATGTATAGAGGGAAAGTATCTCAACATAATTAAAGCCATATATGCCAAACCCACAGCCAATATCATCCTGAATGGGGAAAAGCTGAAAGCTTTTCCTTTAAGAACAGGAACTAGACAAGGATGCCCACTCTCACCACTCCTATTCAACATAGTGTTGGAAGTACTAGCCAGAGCAATCAGAGAAGAGAAGGAAATAAAGGGCATCCAGATTGGAAAAGATGAAGTCAAACTGTCCCTGTTTGCAGATGACATGATCCTATATATCGAACAGCCTAAAACCTCTACAAAAAAACTGCTAGAATTGATAAATGATTTCAGCACAGTAGCAGGATACAAAATCAACACTCAAAAATCAGTAGCATTTCTTTTCTCCAATAGTGAACATGCAGAAAGAGAAATCAAGAAAGCCTGCCCATTTACAATAGCCACCAAAAAAAATAAAATACTTAGGAATTGAGTTAACCAAGGAGGTGAAAAATCTCTATAATGAGAACTACAAACCACTGCTGAGAGAAATTAGAGAGGATACAAGAAGATGGAAAGATATCCCATGCTCTTGGATTGGAAGAATCAACATAGTGAAAATGTCCATACTACACAAAGTGATATACAAATTCAATGCAATCCCCATCAAAATCCCAAAGACATTTTTCTCAGAAATGGAAAAAACTATCTAGACATTTATATGGAACAATAAAAGACCACGCATAGCCAAAGCAATGCTGAGCAAAAAAAATAAAGCTGGAGGCATAACACTACCTGACTTTAAGCTATACTACAAAGCTATAATAACCAAAACAGTATGGTACTGGCATAAAAACAGACACACTGACCAATGGAATAGAATAGAGAATCCAGAAATCAACCCACACACTTACTGTCAGCTGATCTTTGACAAAGGCATCAAGCCTATTCACTGGGGAAGGGACTGCCTCTTCAGCAAGTGGTGCTGGGATAACTGGATATCGATATGCAGGAGAATGAAACTTGATCCATACCTCTCACCGTATACTAAAATCAACTCAAAATGGATTAAGGATTTAAATATACACCCTGAAACAATAAAACTTCTTAAAGAAAACATAGGAGAAACACTGCAGGAAATAGGACTGGGCACAGACTTCATGAATACGACCCCAAAAGCACGGGCAACCAAAGGAAAAATAAACAAATGGGATTATATCAAACTAAAAAGCTTCTGCACAGCAAAAGAAACAATTAAAAGAGTTAAAAGACAACCAACAGAGTGGGAGAAAATATTTGCAAAATATACATCTGACAAAGGATTAATATCCAGAATATATAAGGAACTCAAACAACTGTACAAGAAGAAAACAAGCAACCCAATTAAAAAATGGGCAAAAGAGCTAAGTAGGCATTTCTCTAAGGAAGATATCCAAATGGCCAACAGACATATGAAAAAATGCTCAACATCACTCAGCATCCGGGAAATGCAAATCAAAACCACATTGAGATACCATCTAACCCCAGTTAGGATGGCTAAAATCCAAAAGACTATGAACGATAAATGCTGGCGAGGCTGCGGAGAAAAAGGAACTCTCATACATTGTTGGTGGGACTGCAAAATGGTGCAGCCTCTATGGAAAATGGTATGGAGGTTCCTCAAACAATTGCAGATAGATCTACCATACGACCCAGCTATCCCACTATTGGGAATATACCCAGAAGAATGGAAATCATCAAGTCGAAGGTATACCTGTTTCCCAATGTTCATCGCAGCCCTCTTTACAATAGCCAAGAGTTGGAACCAGCCCAAATGCCCATCATCGGATGAGTGGATACGGAAAATGTGGTACATCTACACAATGGAATACTACTCAGCTATAAAAACGAATGAAATACTGCCATTTGCAACAACATGGATGGACCTTGAGAGAATTATATTAAGTGAAACAAGTCAGGCACAGAAAGAGAAATACCACATGTTCTCACTTATTGGTGGGAGCTAAAAATTAATATATAAATTCACACACACACACACACACACACAGACACACACACACACACACACGCACACAAACCGGGGGGGGGGGGGTGGAAGAAGATATAACA